>NC_136059.1:1026543536-1031343536 GCF_964261635.1 Lissotriton helveticus
AAAATATCATCAATGTATCTTACCCAACCCCCTATCCATTGGAGGAATGGGTTATTATTATGGATGAACATCTCTTCGTATTGGCTCATATAGAGAATCGCCAATTCCGGGGCAAAGGGACAGCCCATGGCGACTCCCTTTATCTGCAAGAAAAAGTCTTCGCCAAACTTAAAATAATTCTTTGTGAGGGCCAATTTAGCCAGTTGTAATATAAATTCTGTTGGAATTCTCATAGGGCTCTCTCGTTTGTTCAAGTAAATCTCTAATACCTCCAGAGCCTGATCCTGGGGGATTTGGGTGTAAAGCGAGACTATGTCCATGCTGGCTAGCATGTCTTGGTTTTCAGTAAATGGAATTTGTTCCAGTTTCGATAGAAAATCAGTGGTGTCCAGTGGTGTCCAGAAGAAAAGATTTAACCGTGAGGGTAAAAGGCTTCAGGAAAAAATCAATGAATTTAGAGACCGGTTCGAATAATGAATCGCATCCAGAAATGATGGGTCTGCCTGGAGGGGTATCTGCATTTTGTGCACCTTGGGTAACACATAAAATAATGGAATACGTGGGTGTTTATTGGACAAAAAATTGAATTCATTTTTTCCTAGAAAACCTTGTTCAAGTCCGATTTTAAGGATCAGCCTATATATCCGTGACCCTGAGTGCAATATCTCTCCTGTCTTGAATGAAGTGGTGCACTTTGGAGGGGTGTCGGGGCTACGTGTTAACTGGCTGCAGTCTATCATATTCCCCCTTACCCCTGCCACAACTCGTTTCGAACCTGACTACCCGTTGCAGTGGGCAACAGACTCTGTATGATACCTAGTTATCCAAGTACACTCAGACTCTGAAGTCGTATTCAGGGAAAACGATGGCGTCGCCGTTAGTAAATTGGAAGATGAGGTGGAGAGTTGGATCCGGCTTCCACTATCCTTGCTGGGTAGAGTATCAACAATAAAAATGGTGATACTGCCACGCTTTCTTTTTCTTTTCTCTAATATCCCATTAGTACTCCCAAGCAATTTTTTAAAGAGACTCACAACATTGATGGTCAAATTGGCGTGAGCCGGCAAACAACCGATGGCACATCCTTACTCTCCCGTACCACATGGGTGGACTGGGTGCGCCTGATTTGGACTTGTACTATAGAGCTGCACAAAGTGCACATGCTTACCATTGGATACATGGCTTGCCGGACAACCCCCCACCTGCACATAGAGAGGGTAGTGGCATTCCCTTGACCATTGCCGGTGTTTCTTTTTTCGCCTCCAGACCAAGAATACTTGACTCAGTCAACACGACCGTACATGCATGGCATCACCTTTTAAAGTTACAGGCGGGGTCATCCTGTATTCTCTGCTTGCCCCACTGGATTGGTGCCACTGGTTGCCCCCATGTAGGGTTGGAGGAGTTGTGAGGGCGCTCAAATCAATAGAGGTCTGGACTATAGGCAACTTGTTTGAAGGTGGCATAGCGAAAAGTTGGGAAGACTTGGGGATGGGAGATGCTGGGCCCACACTTCTTACCAAATTTTAATTTCACAGAATACAACACACACGTTATTACAGATTTTAGGGGGGACTTAGCAGAACCGCCAGAGCTGACTGCCCTGTCTTATGTTATAAAAACTGACGAACTGACACGTATAGTATCTAAAATCTGCAAGCTGACTATGTCTTATAGAGAGAACTACTTCAATAAGACTCGATTAGCTTGGTAGAGAGATCTAGGCTGGGAAATTGATGATGAAATGTGGGCATACTGCTGTACCAGCACGAAACGTATCTCGCTTAATGGCAAACACCGACTGATTCATTTTAAATATGTCAATAGGGTATACTACACCCCAGAGAGGTTGTGCAGATATGGCCTCAGGGAAGACTCGAGGTCTGGGCGCTGCAGCGAACAGATAGCTGACTTTATGCACCTCGCATTGTTTTGCCCGGGGATTGCCAGATTTTCGGAACGAGTGTTTAATGACTTGACTGCAGTGTTTGGGCAGGTGCTAGAGCCAGAACCAGCATTGGCTCTGCTGGGCTATTCTAAATTGGTGCCTATAGGGGTGCGAAAATTAGTCAACATGGGCCTACTACTGGCTAAACACAGAGTGATAATCTGTTGGTTGATGGGACCGCTTCCTACCACCGCTCAATGGGAAAATGACATGCTATATTGCAGCACTCAAACGGAAAACTATAGCGACCTCCCTCTTCGTAATAGACCTAAGAATTTCTGGGCGCTCTACAGAACATACAAAGCTACTAAGGAAGGGGGCAATTTATCCACAGAAGGTGCACATCAAGAAACGTCAGTGGCAAGTCTCGATATCTAGGCACATAGATCTGGGTTAAGCTAGACACAGATGGTCAAGGGTATTATGCGCAGTGACACTGAGGAATGAGATCTTCAACTAACAACAGGGCATCCACGAAGCTGGGTCTGTGGCCAGGAGCGTACATAGGGCACAGGGTCCGGTGGGTGGTGCGGGCTGACAGTGAACGGAAAAGGGATATTACTTGCCTGCTACCTAGTTTGGGAAATTATGATGTATGACCGTTGAACATTTATGTCAATTGCATTGCCATCTCTATTATACACCACTCAATAAAGGCTTTAAAAATTCAAAAAATAATAATCAACAGGTTGTTCTCCGCCTGCTTTTCTGGAAAGCACTCTCGTACCCCATTATTCAGACAACTTGTCCCATTTCCTTACACTGCACAACGACAGAAGCAAGGGCATTTAGAGAAGAGGGATGAGGCTGCCTTGTCACAACTGTACTGATCTGCCTGTCTGTAATGAGGATGTATTTTCCTTGAGTTAAAACACATTGATTACAGTTCTACAGAGAGCTCAGTGCTTTGCACACTTAAGCAAAACCAATACACACTGTAAGCCACCTAGCGGCAGCAATAGATCATGCATATTAAATGGTAGGCATACCTTTGTCACGAGAAAGATACAGCATTACATCAACGGCTAAATCTATCTGTAGCCAGACGCTAAAAACCTGGTTTACTTTTGTGTTACAATTAATGATTAACAAACTGATTTAGTGTGTGTGTTAAAAATGGTACTTTAATATGTGTTCTAACTGGATGTGCCGTTCTTTCTAACACTACAAGTACTAACCCTTCTCATATGCACTTCAACTGGGAGCATACTGCGGATCAGTATTCTCATGTGGTACTTCCCATGGGGACTTTTCACACCTTCTTTCTTTTGTCATGTGGGGGCAGGCATGTCACGAGTCAGTCAAAACTTGCTTTCTTGGGTTTCCTTCTGAAGCACAGAAGCAGCACAACTTCAAATCAATTAAAAAAGGCAGGAGTACCCATTCCAAAATAAACTTAAAAAGCATATTCGCTATGTATATTCTCCTATTAATCCCTTTTTGGGATTTCTTTTTGCCTTTAGCATTACATTGTAAATCCCTGTTTTACTCTCTTTTTTTTCTTACTGCTTCTTTTATTGTGATGATGTTCTACATGGTATATTTGATTCAATAAAGCTTTCTAAACTTTAAAAAAAAAAAGGGAGGAGTATACATTATAATTTTGGGTTATTAAAACATAATACTAACATGCATTCAATGAAATGTAATGCTACACACATTTTATTCGTCGAGAAACATTTTACAAAAGATATCCACACACCCTAGTTGACACTCGCTTTCACTTACACCCACTTTCACTTACACCCACATCTGTCTTTTGACTTAAGAAATAAAAATTAGCACTCTAAGGTTACAGAGATGTTTAAAACAGAATCTAGAGCTAGTGTGGCTGTGATGTGAATAAGGCTGTGTTGGATCGTTTGTAACTTGATTTCAAATTAATGATGAGAATATGCGTTTTAAAGGCAAAAAAGGGTTTTAATGCTAAGTTTTAAGGCATGTTTGGAAATAATACATGGTACCTTGATTTATAATCGAGTATTAATGCTGTAAATATATGTGGATGTAGAATATCCAACACTGAAAACAATAGATGCTGGTTAAAGGGAGCATATTTTCTTGAATTTGTGTTATTGCCCTGTCCCATTGTTGCTGAGAGGGCTAGCTCGTTTTGTTTGGCTATTGACATGAGAGTGATATAAGCTTCAGACATTGGATCAGTTTACAAACCCACAAGGAATAGAACAAGGACAGCACAAAAGGCAGGTAGATTGTGTATCCAAAAAGCATCAGAGCAGTGTTTCTTTTTTTTCCAGTACCTCCCCCCTTCTATGACAATAAGGATGGCACACCGCTTGTGATTCATGTATACTTCTTAATAATGGACTCAAAACGTACAAACATGAAGCCTGCAAATCCGCCTCACCCCTCTGCCTTGGGGAATGGGTACAAGCCACTTAGCCCACTGCTGGTCCCAAGGGCAATGAACGGCATTGGAAACAGGCCTCAACGTGTTGTTCAGTGGATTAACTACTCATTTGAGGACGCCTGCAACTCTCTAGCCATAATGGGTTTAAACCGTGTTTATCAGTAAATAGAAGGAAATAAATATTTTAGAGAAAACATTTTTCTCTCACTGCAGAACTCCTAATTTAAAGCGCCTTCAGCTGAAGTGTGGTTTTTTTAGCCTACAAAGGACTTCTTAGTTCCTGAAGCTTCCTTTTTCTTCTCCTCAGAGTTTCAGATGACAGATAAGGAAACCATAATGCTCGGCTCTATTTTGTCGTAACTCCTTAGAGTGGTTCTTGAAAAGGGATCATGGCGGTCTCTAATCGTTTGGATTTGGTTTGCTGTGATTACCTGGTACTATTTTGGTTACTTAGGTCTGAAATCATTCCACCGTCCTCTTGTTTTCAAAACATTTTCTAATAAAAATGTACATTCAAATACACATATGGCGGATTTCAGTCATCGTTTGGTGTGTTCAAGAGTCACATTCTGCTTCTACCCACCGCAGTGTACAGCATGGCGTAATGTCATCCCACTTTATCTACTAGCTTTCTTGCACTAAGTGGTGGCATTTTGTTTAAGGATAATGTGCACAGCCTCCCTAAAATGCATGCACTTGGGTGCCAGAGATGGTGTGCCTCAGCTGCTGGCCACTCTTCTGTTTCATAAATAAGAACCATTGCATGCTTACCAAGACCAGAACTATTGGCTATCCCAGTGCGTCTTACTTTTGTTTCCTGTTCGAGAAATGATCCCACACACATTGTTGCAGTTAATTAATTTGTTCCAGAAGCAGAAAGCGACATTTTAGTGTACCCACCAGCCAGCAGTCGGACTCCTTAAGATGTGACAGGAAGTCGCCCACTTCGAAGGCGGAACTGCACACCTACAAATGTTCTACTGGCCTCTCTCAATCTTCTCGGGGAGGCATGGGTGCATGTTTATTCTTGTGACCCACAAATATTCTTGCTGTTATTATACATCTGTTATTCAGCGCCTTGAGACCCATGGGTGATAAGTGCACTTTACAAATACACGTGTTATGTTATGTTTGTTATGTTTATGTTATTATGAAAAAATCATGAAACCCGCAAAGGTTTCTTGATCGTCGAATCTCCGAAATCATTTGCATTCATGTCTTTAGAGAATGCTGATGGGAGTTTACCAGCTGTCTCCCCAGACTCACATCTTTCGCAACTGCGAGTAAGTAGCTCCAGTGGACATTGATGAAAATGTATTTCTGCCCTTGAACTAAAAATCATCAGACTAACTTTTTGTGTTTTCTTGTACTAGATTGTTGTATTTCTTTCCCTCGTTCCTATTAGGTCTACGTGGAAATTAAAGCTTCAGTGCATTTTTTTCCAGACCAATCGTCCGCTCCTACGCATGCCTTTCTAGCGACCCCCTGACAGGACCCCTCATCCATGACAGTTTGCTCCGCACGTCATCAATGTCCTGCTTTGGCATTACAGAGCTTCGTGCTCATGTTTTCTACCAGTCGCCACTTCAAAGAAGAGTTCTCCCGACGTGTAGTAAATTGTACTCTCTAAAGTTCCCTACTTCCTTACACACATAATTTAGTCAACGTGTTGCTTCTTACGAACATTTGCATGATGTCCTCACTTTTGCGCCATCCAAGATTAGGCGGCAGTCCTTTGCCTGTTTCTCGTTTCATTACACTGCACATTTCATCAAAAGAGATGATTTCGCAAGTCTTGTTTGTTTTTGGTGGTAGATTTAAGTGTGTGTTGGGAATTGAGGTTGAGGATTGTGTTGGAATTCGTGATTAAAAAATATATTTTGCCTGCCATGGCAGTGGCTGCACTGTATATATCTACATCTTTCCCTGTTCTTTCCACAGCTCGTCTACATTGTTAAGTATCTGATGCTTTTATTTCTAGTTTCTAAAAATTTTTGAATACTTATTGAAACCATGTCCCCTCCTCTGTAAATAAAAAAAAACGCCCAGAGATGCTCATTCCCCCTGTCTCTGTTCTCCAACACCCCTGAACCACCTTACACTGCTGTGACACGAGGGGGTTGTTAACATCACTCCCAAGGCATCAATATGGTAAGAAATATATACATTCAAATCCATAAACTCAGTGCAGCCGGGCAGCATATCCTGTGCAGGGGGATTAAGTGTTGTGTAGCAAAGTACAGACAACCCGGGAGGGGGGGGGGGGGGGGGGGTGATTACATCATGTCACCCACGAACTAAGTAAATACTGACTTTATATCTGTTTGTTCTGCCCTCCATTTCTGTCATGGATCTGAATAACAGTGTGTGATAAAAGAGAATTAAAGTGTTCAGGTGCGAGACTCGGCCTGGAAATTCGGTTGTACTGGTCCAATTGATTTGTACTTTTGAAGACAATATTATTACTGGCATTTATGCGAGTGCTTACCTTTATTTATGCAAGAATTACAAAATACTCATGACAGGTGTATGCCTAAAGACGGAGAATCACCTTTGGGTAATTTAGTGATTTGAACAGAGTATCTTTAATGTTCGCAGTATAACGATCTTTGATATATATTGGGTGTGTCTGATTGATAATTATACTGCACAAACAAATGATGGATGGAATACTGAACAAATCAAACATTCACCCCCAGTCAAGAGATAGGGGTTAAATAAATGTGTTCTTTTTCTCACCATGCCACCCCAGTCTGGACCCAACCATATGCAAATCAGTTTTGACCCAGCTTCTCCTGGGAACAGTCCAGCCCGACCTGCCAAGTCAGGTCCTCCCTGGACCAGAAATAAGCATCCTGGGACCTGTTTTGGGGTATCACCCCTCATCAGCCAGGCTAGCTTGAATCCAGTGGCACATCGAGCAAGGGACCCACGTCTGGGCATACCCTTAAGCCACGTAGGGCAAAAATGCTGCCCAAACAAATGATGAAGGGAATGCTGAACAAATTAAATATTCTCCTGCCAGTCAAGAGCCCTGGCTTAAAGCCACTGTTTTTGTTTGCTCGTCATGCCGGCGCAGCTTTGTGGCTTTAGGCCCAGATCTCTGTATTGGGGGTAAGTGTTTGACATTCTTCATCATTCCGTCCATCAATTGTTCTTCTTGCATTTGTTGCCTTAAGTGGAACGGGTAGGCCCAGACGTGTTTCCAATGCTCACCATGCCACCGGAGTCGAGCTAACCTGGCTGATAAGGGATGGTACCCCAAAACTGTATATAGGATGCCTGGTTCTAGTCCAGGGAGGGTCTGGCTGGCCGGTCGGCTGGACTGTTCCCATGGGGAGCAGGGTTAAGACCGATTTGCATATGGCTGGGTCCAAACTGGAATGGCGTAGTGAGCAAAAAAATGATGGATTTAGGCCCAGATCTCTGTACTGGGGGTGAGTGTTTGACATTGTTCAGCATTCCGTCCATCAATTGTTCTTTTTGCATTTGATTGACATAATCCTCACAGCAAGCTTGAGAGTTTAAATGATAGCGTGGCTTTTGAATTGTCACTAAAGCAGGATGGGAAGAATTGCCTAAAAACATTAAAATATAACCGATTTCTGGATAGACTCGACAACATCTGTGCTGTTTCTTTTCGCCCACTTTTGCAGTGACTTGCAAGTTGCTGGAGAGAGCTTAACAATTAAATAGGTTTTTGTATTCACTGTAACTCGTTATGTTTCTAGCTCATTAAGACTGAAATACTGCGCTTTTCATCTGATCATAAAAGACCGAAGTGTTTTTGTTTCTTCCAATTTAATTTCCTCTCGTTCTCTTTTGTCTTTGCACCATCCCACACACTAGCTAAGCCAACAATGTGTGCAATTTTTGTTAGTGGAATTAGAATTGTGTGTGCCAGAAAACATGTTGATATGTACGTTCCCACACCACCCTTTTCTGTAGGAATGTTCAGAATATCTCATCCTGGTGTTTTTCCCCAATTCTCAGGTGAACCTGTAAAACCACAGACATAACCGGCACTGCCTCGATTATATTACACTGCATTTTTCTAGAGGACCCTATTTGCTTTGGTTTAAAGTGAGTGTTCCTTTCAGTATCACACTGAGATTCGCCTAAGCTTCATAAGAAGACAATACGTTTCTAGTATCTAGATACCACTTGTTGTTTTATTTCTTTGCCAAACAGCACCATATGCTCCTCTGTAAAAAATTAGCATCTGCAGTAGTAACTCTTTTTCATTCTAAAAGGCACTTCTGAGATCTCTGAACTGCAAGTAATCATAAACATATTTTTAGGACATGCTTGTGCCCTGCTTTTAAGATTATTCACTATCATTTCAGATTCTTCACTATCATTCCTCAGTCCTCTGCCATTCTAAAAACTACTGAGAACCTCGGTGCAGCAGCATGTGTAATCATACTTTTTAGTAAAATCTAAAATGTCTCAGGACTCAATTCTAGCTCCATTTATTGGGCAATGAGTATCTTGTCATGAGAAGTATAGGCAGTCATATGCAGCTTGTGCTGAAGGGCCTTCTGGGCTGTAGCGTTGGGATGGAGCAGATTAAATAGTTTAATAGCTTAGGAATACAAATGCACAGTTTGCCTGATAAGGTACAAAATATTTTATGAATATTTTACTTTTTTTAAGGAGGAGCTATTCCAACGAAGTGAGATTTTTTTTACGCAAGTGAGTGTTCATGTTGGGAATAATGGCAGGAAAACAGTTGTCCCCCAGTTTCCCGCTAGCTGGCCTGGGACCATCTTAGCAAATCAGAATACCCTATGTGCACAGGTGCCTCATTGATTGATTTCGCATGAATGAAATATGTTTTTAAAAAAAAGAAAGTGCTATGGCCTTGTATTAAAGGCACCTCCTACATGTATTGAGATAAGAACCACAATACAGCACCACATAAACGTATAGAAGTCTACTATCCTATCATCTGTATTTATAGTTGATCAAGATCTTACATGGCGTCCATTGGGAGTGTGGACTGTGGAGGAGAGGACTTATCATATTCCTCACCTATATAAAAAGGTGTGAGCAAGGAAAAGTTAGGATAGTTAACTCCCCTTAAAGGACATCTTATATTCAGTAAACGCCAGTTTCTTTCAGGGTGTGATATTCAAGACAATGTCATGTAACTGGTGACCCAATCAGATGAGGATGTTGGTGCAATATAGTTTATCCACTTAAAAGTCTTTCTGATGTTTTATAAATTATATTTTAAGTGCCCACACTTGAAAGCCCCTATAGTGTGTCTTTGGGGTGCTTCTACTGTGGGTGGTGTTTTAAAAAAATATAATGACAGATGGTACATTTGTGTGTACTTTTCTTACAGATGGGCTCGGGAGTAAATAGCAAGATGAACACGCAGGGAAGAGTCGAGTTGATTTCCACAGCTCACATGTGATCTCTACCATTACTGTGATTGGGGTTGCTTACTGTGCCATTGGTTAGACTTACTGAGGATCAGAAGATTGGACTGGAATGAGAGGGCTACAAGAAGCGAGGGCCTGATAACCTCCAGAAAAGAAAATGATGCAGAAGAGGGAGTTGAGAGGGCTGGAAGAAATAAATCTAAGGGTTCACTCCACTCAGCATCCAGCTACCAGTCCGCCTTTTCTTGCTATAGAAATGGAGAGTGAGAACGGGCAGAGAGGGTAACTGGGTAGGACAGATCTGAACTGATAGATAACTCAGAAGGACTGAACAGTCAATGAGAGAAGACCACACACAAACACACCCCACCATACTCCACCCCACCCTACCTTCAAAACGAATTTAGAACCCCCCGCTGTTGAGTATTAAAAATTGTCTACTCAATCAACAATTCCAGTTCATAGTTAACATTAGTACAGCGTCTAAGAAAACAAATATCCTGACTCCCTGGTAAGCAACCAAGTCACCTTGGCTATCATCATCTTTGTGATGTGCTTTGGTGCTGCCAAGCAGATTGAACGTCATTTGATGTCTTTCACCATGATTTTCAGAAAATCCTGAACCTGGCTACATTTTGCTTCTATCCGGTATGCTAACTGCAAATCCAGTTTCATTACTAAATTCCTTTCTCTGGTGATGGTCCTGATGTTCAACTCTTCTTTTTAAAAATGGCTTTCAGTTTCCAGCCAATGAAGCTGTGTAAGTGAATTAGTGGATGCAAATCTTTGTTTTCCCCCACAAGAAAAATATACCAGAGAAAGAAACATGGCTCCTCTTTTGACTCAGTGCCCTTCCTTGGTAATTTCTGTTTGGATACCTTAATTAACCCTGTTAATTAACTCTGTGAACTCTACCGATCTGATATGCTCCTTTTCCAAATACTTATACACTTGGTAGGATTTCCCCTACAGTGCTTAATTAGGAGGATACTTTTAGTAGCTTTTACCTCTTTATTTGACTGTGATCGGGTCTATGTTGGGGGAATTGATAGTACATCTGTTGCCTTTCATGGAGTTTTCATAAGGACCATGCATGTGAGGTATTACGTCCTCCTCACCCTTTTTTTTAAACACCTTGCACACCGCCATTTGTACTATTGTAATGTTCTGATTTGTTTGGGAACTTCATGAATAAACTCAGCCCCAAAACATTCTTCTCATGGATATTCATTCCTACATATTTCTTAGGTGAACTGCAGTCTTAGGCATAAGATTGGATCCAGACATTTTGAAGCAGTTCTTCGTCACCACTGTTGGGTTGTGCCCAGTGACGTCCTCTTCGGCTTTGAGAGGAGTCATTGAATGTGACATGAAACTTACTTTTTTTCTCAGTGCTTTACTCAGAGTGTCCCCTCCAACATTATTGGACTTGAAGCCCTGCTTGACCTGTCTCTAACTGATGTCATTGATGGATCTGCATACGAAATGTCTGTGATGTTTGGGTTGGACACACAAGCCAAGGAATGATCCTTGTGCCAGTCAGTACATCCCCAGGCCATATATAAAAAAGAGGTAAAATTGATGGTGGCTTCCATGAAGGGTTACTCATTTTCCCTCCTTAGAAAGACATGAACTCGCTCTTGATTAAGGTCTCATTCGAATACCTCTTCACTGCACCACAGCAAGCACAAGCAGGAACACAAATAGCCCATTCTCTACTAGGCATGGAAATAAGTGGAAAAGATCAAAGGAGAGATCTACTTTTTTCTGACTAAAGGCAGTTCTTGGGGCAGAGCCCATTCCCTGTCCCTTGAAAAGCTCTGAGCCTCAGGCCTTTTAGAGGGTCCAAACTAGTTATTTGTGCCTGGGGCAACTAGTTCACCATCTACTGTCATCAAGTTGCCAGTCCTCTGAACTCCAAACTACTTTAGTGCAGTGCAATCGGTTTTGGCCATGGCCGCCTTCATTTCAAGCATCGACCCCAGTTTCTGAGGCTGTCTACATCACTGCTCCCAGTCAAACCAATTAAGATGCTGTTTCTGGTGCCCATGATTTCTGTTTTGGTGATGATACTGATATCCAAAATGCCCCCCATACAGCTGTTGGTAGAGGCTTAGACCAATGTATACCAGAAGCAGCTAGAATCTCGTTATATTTAACCTGTGATGAGAAAGCAATGCGTCGGGGAATGGATGCCTTATTTAGGTCTAACTCTTACTCAATGCCACATGGTGCAAGTCACACAGAAGATGATGATGGTGAGAAATACAATCGGAGAAGAAAAATCTTTTTCCACCTTTGGATTCAATATCTCGCTTACAAATAAATCTTAAAGATCTTAGAGGGTTTGACACTTTATCGGACAATGGTATTGAGCCTACAAAGACTCTTCTTTCACTAGACATGCCCAGTTTTTGTGGTGCTACGTAATACAGCAAAAACAGTCTCCATTCTGGTGCATGTTGGCTGAGACAAAATCATCGGTTTTTATTGAATTTATATGGTGAAAGATTAATAAACTTAATGAGTCTCTGATGGATCTGGTCTCTCATGTCTCAAGCTTGGGAGAAACCTCCAAAGACAGTTGTAGTGTCTAGATCTGTTTTATGAAGGTACATGCCAGCACATTCACAGCCTGCATATTGCATCTCTCATCCTACACGCGAAAGTCTGGTAGTTTATGCATGTTCCTTAATTTGTAAAGAACTACGATTCCATCTGCTCCCTCTGTTAAATAGGAGTTCAGATGTTTGGATGAATTGGGGAAAAAGATGTTCACTTCTGGAAGTGCTCCTTTAGAGCAAACAGTGTACCCTGTTTGCTTACTCGTTATTCTCATGCTTGCTAGGAAATGGCCTCAGCTGTTGCTAGTCACCTACCAGATGTTACGCATTCTTATACCTAATTAAACAGTGATGACGTGGAGGCAACTTATAAATAATGCAGCTGGGCCTGAATTCTGTGGACTTGGCATCCCATAATATGGACTCTGGGTTTGCTTATATAGGAATTTGCGGATGAGACCCACCAGAATTTCTGGGGATGTGCAACCTAAGTTACTGGATATGCCCTTTGATGGTTTTGACCTTTTTGGCAAGAAGATAAATAATTCATTGCAGATGGTAAAACATAATAAAGCCCCTGCATGAGTTTATATCTTACAGCGCACTTCTAAGTGATTCAGTGGGCAGGAAAAGAAGAAATGTAGGGCCTACAGCCATTCTTTTGAGCATCAGCTAATACATGTACAACAAATTCCCTTCAGTGAAAGGTGAAAAGGTCAAGTAGAGGAGCTTAATCAGAGTCGTATATTTTCTATGCTATTGTTCAGGGTCCTTCAACGCAAGTTCTCCAGTTGGTATCAGACTCCAGGTTTCTCTCAGAATGGCAGGGATAACTGTATCAATTGGTATTTCCTTCCATTTGTAAAGAAGCTTCCCTTGGTACCCCACTCCTCACACCCTTCCCCCACACAAACAACTTGGTCAAAGAAGTTGCATCTCTCTTGGCAAAAGGTGCATTTTAGTTTGTTCCCTATACTGAGAGAGGACCAGAATGTTAGTCCTGGCACGTCCTAGTACCAAACCGAGGAGGAGGTTTGAGACCTTTTCTACACTTGAGATATTTGCGATTCGAGATGGTAATGCTTCTTCATATTTTTAGCGTCATCCAGTCACAGGACTGGCTAGTTTTGGTGGACCAGCTGGTCGCATGTGTTCATATTCCATTTCTTCCTCAGCATAAACAGTACCTCCTTTTTGTTGTCTGACTTCTCAATTTTCAGTTCACAGTTTTCCCATTCGTCTCTTTTCAGATCCAAGAGTTTATACACAAGTGTTAGTAGTAGCAACAGGAAATCTTCATTGACATGTCATCCATGTGTACCCATATCTGGATGACTTGCTGTTTAAAGCACATTCTCTGGTTGTCCAGCAGTTCGTAAAGTCTACAGCCACCCTCGGGGGATTTGCTCTCATTTTGGATAAATCTCATTAATTTCCAGCTCACAGAATTCAGCTTAAGAGTGCATTGTTAGATACTTTCCAGATGGGATCTTTACATCCATCAGAGTGCTTGGTCCACATACAGGAAATGGTTTCACAGTTTTGTTCATCCAGCACAAACTTCCAAACTGTAGTTGAAACATCCACGTCTAGTGGCATTCTTTATGGTTCCGGTCCTGAATCATGACCCTAAAACATTTGCTTCTTTATCAGCTTTTACACAACCAGTGTAATAAATTTAATGTGAGCATGCAGGACCACATTTTGTTGTATTAACAAAAAGCCCAGTCCCTACATTGGTGGACTGTTCCATAAAATCTGTTTCAGGGTTGTTCCTCTCATTCACCATACCTGGTTGTGAGGACAGTAATGAGTGCCTCCCCGTCCGATGTGGAGGCACGTCTAGGCAGACCTAAATAGAGTTCTTGGCTATCCCAGGAGAAAGTCCAAGATGCATGTTCATCTTGAAGATAGAACGTCACAAAACCAACTTTATCCTAATAGGTTTGGTTTAGGCAAGGAGACCCTGGTGACCATTTGATGGTTACTCCTTGACGTTTTCCTCTCAGAAAAGATCTTAGGTATTGCACATAAAAGATTACATGGACACATCCCCTTACTTTCTCAGTGAAGACTTCAGCCATACAAACCCTTTCGTAATCTCTACTCCTCACAAGCAAATCTTTAATCAGTATCCCAATGTAGAAAGCCTCTAGTGGGCCTTACATTTTTTACCAACCTGGCAGCATTAAGCTGCAAATTGCTCTCTCTGACACGAGGTCTAATTCCCCTCACAATTTTTATAGGAAAAAACTTAAAATGTATCAATTTTCTTCCGAACCCTGACAATCTTCTTCAGTTAAAGCTTTATTGCTCCGATCTATGCCACTTTAATCTATGCCACTCATCTCTGCCACTCATCTCTATGCCACTCCACTGTATGCACTCTACGCCAGTCCATTCTGTACCACTCTACTTTAAATCACTCTAATCTACACAACTCCACTCTACGCCACTGTACTGTATGTACGCTACTCCACCCTACGCTCCTCCACTCTACGCCACTCCACTCTCCTCTACCCCATGCTCTTCTATGCCACTCTACTTTCCTCTATGCCATGCTCCTCTATGCCACTCTACTCTATGCCATGCCATAAACTTTCAGCCATGCTGAACAGCAGCCCTGCTCCATTAATTTTTAGGCATGCTGACCAGCAGCCCCGCTGCTGTACAACGTGGCTAAAAGACATTGGCAAGCCAATAACTCTCAGATAGACAAGACCTATTGGCTTTAATGCTGGTTTCCTCTGACTTCTGTGCTTACCCCCCTCCCTCCGTGCCTGCAAACATATGGTACATGAATGCATTCCGTGTGATTTGATTAGGAAGAGAAATGTACAAGAAGCCATAATAGTGAGCTTGTCTCAATTCAGAGCTACTTATCTAATCAAATATTTAGAAGCTCTTAGTGCTTCTGAGCGAATATATTTGCCCTATCCCAAGAGAAAACACGTGTCCTGGTGTGGAAAGAGCCCCTGTATAAAGTGCTGCAACCGGTGAACGAGAGACTCATTTTGTTAGATTTCTGCAATTTATCCTCATATCAAATAATGACCTAAGCGTCTTGGAAGGAGTGGTTTTATCCTGTCGGAACACCTCATGTTTATATGTAGGGTCCCTGTCTCACTTGTAAAATCTCTCCACATAAATATATTAAACACACACTAACAGGCCTACTATTTGGGTCTTTCAAACTGACAATAAACCGTCTGAAATGCAGTCTTGACCCCGATTTGAAAACACGGGTCATGAGGTCATCCTTGCCTGTATCCGTAATGGGGCATTATTGTCATGGACCTCATTCACGGCATCTTCTGTCTGGATTGTCCGTGGTTCTCGCACCTCAACGCCACACACTCAATTTTTAGACTGTGCTCCATTAAACCAGCGACGTGCTGCACGGATTAAATTGATGCGGAGAAAAGAGCACATATCATCCCCTTAAACACGAGTGTGGCAATATTAAGTGTGTAGCTCAGCTGGCCGTGCATTTGCGGGAGGCCCGCGGTCCCTGCAGGGGACCCCATAGGAGGGCAAACCCCGTAGTAGTGCGCAGGGAACCGCAGGCCCGCCTGGGGGAGGGAGGGTGGGCGGGGTCGGACATGGCAAGCCACCCCCCCTTTGGCTGGGACTGAAAAGGGGCGCACTTCCTCCCTGGCGCCCTCTTTGCTGCTGCCCCCTTCCTCTGTCGGTCGCTCCTGGCTGTCCTCGCCAGCCTAGTCACAGGCCCCGAGCCCCCTCCTTCTCCCTCACTTCCCCCACGACGCCGGACGCGAGGCCCGCAGTCGGAGCATGAGAAGAGGTAAAATAATGTGCTCATCTTTAGTTCACTGCTTATACTGCATTAGGAATAGGGCTTGCCAATTTCATTCGTGCAGTTCATACCTTGGACCCCGGGCCGGTTATCTTATGTTTAGGTGTCTCGGCTGGGTACCCCCAACATAATGTTATCTAGGCACTTGCATGGTAGCTGATCTCTTTGTAGGGATAGGGCCAGAAGTCAATTGCTCTCCTCACAGTTCTGGTTGCTTGTCGCATAGAGCTGGTGGGTACCAGTGTCTGGAACTTGCTGCAAGTAAAGAATTAATAAACTAACCATGTACTGTAAGGGACAGTGTAGAAAGCAAGTGCAGCTCAATATAAGGCCAGCGACGAGACTGGCGAAAGGGCTGAAGGCCAACACCTGGAAGCATGGTTTTAACAACACAAATATATCATGGTCCGGCCTCCCTGGGATGCACTGTGCAGCACTGATAGGGACGCTGCGTAGATTATTGAAGGAACACA
The DNA here is from genome assembly GCF_964261635.1 of Lissotriton helveticus. NCBI lineage: Eukaryota > Metazoa > Chordata > Amphibia > Caudata > Salamandridae > Lissotriton > Lissotriton helveticus. The sequence goes on from NC_136059.1 coordinate 1,026,560,097, forward strand.
GGCAAAGCCAAACCTCCTGGTGGTGCACCTTGGGGGGAACGACCTGGTGGCGTTAGACAAGAGGCGTTTATTAGACACAATGAGGAAAGACTTGAGCACCCTGAGCGGCGAGCTAGGACAGTGCAACATCTACTGGTCAGAAATTTCTCCCAGACCAATCTGGCATGGGGCAATATCACGGGAAGCACTAGAAATAATCCGCAGGCGCGTAAACGCGGCAATGCGCAAATTTAGCGAACAGAGAGGCATAGGTTTTATCAGGCATGGCCTGCTGCATGCCAAGTCTATTGGTTGCTGGGAATCCGACGGGGTGCATTTGTCCAAAGTTGGGATGGCGATTTTCCTCCTAGACTTGGGGGAAGCGCTAGAAAGAGCCGGATGTAGATAAGGAAGAGAACTAAGGCTAGGTAGTGGGGGCTCTGGGCGCAGCGGGTGCCACGCCCAGGGCTGTGGAAAAATAGAAGGCGACCCCCATACAGGACAGGCGCAGGAACAGGACCTGAAGCCACAGTGCGAGAGGCACAATACTGAGTCATACATAAGCCAAGGGGCCCTTCTTGGGGACTTGGTTCAACGGCACCCCGTTAGTCCTTAGGGCGGTTGTAAGCCTGAGCAACCGGGGGTTTGCTAATAACGCCCCTCCTAGCTGGGCAAGGTGTGAGTTGACTCTCCCTTGTTCAGAGGTGGGCGGGGCAGGTGGACGATAGGTCCATCGGGGGAGGCTTGCCTCCCAGGTCGACACGTGGCCAGGGCCACTAGTGTCTGCTTCTTTGGCTCTACTTCAGGCGCCCTGCAACAAGGGGTTGCGGGGTGGAGGGGTCGCCTGTCAGTTAACCCGCTCTGTTATTTGTATCACAAATAAACCTGCAACTTTTTATTCCCAAACATACTTGTCTGTGTATCATTTGGGTGGAGGGTTGTGGGGCAAGGGTACCGATGCAACTACTATGCGGGAGGCCCGCGGTCCCTGCAGGGGACCCCATAGGAGGGCAAACCCCGTAGTAGTGCGCAGGGAACCGCAGGCCCGCCTGGGGGAGGGAGGGTGGGCGGGGTCGGACATGGCAAGCCACCCCCCCCTTTGGCTGGGACTGAAAAGGGGCGCACTTCCTCCCTGGCGCCCTCTTTGCTGCTGCCCCCTTCCTCTGTCGGTCGCTCCTGGCTGTCCTCGCCAGCCTAGTCACAGGCCCCGAGCCCCCTCCTTCTCCCTCACTTCCCCCACGACGCCGGACGCGAGGCCCGCAATTTTACTCCCCTCCCTACCGCTCACCCGATGAAAGGGGGGAAGTGGGGAGGGGGGAATAGTAATGATGTTTTGTCTTCTAGGTTGCAGGAGGAGTTACAAGGCGACCCCCATACAGGACAGGCGCAGGAACAGGACCTGAAGCCACAGTGCGAGAGGCACAATACTGAGTCATACATAAGCCAAGGGGCCCTTCTTGGGGACTTGGTTCAACGGCACCCCGTTAGTCCTTAGGGCGGTTGTAAGCCTGAGCAACCGGGGGTTTGCTAATAACGCCCCTCCTAGCTGGGCAAGGTGTGAGTTAACTCTCCCTTGTTCAGAGGTGGGCGGGGCAGGTGGACGATAGGTCCATCGGGGGAGGCTTGCCTCCCAGGTCGACACGTGGCCAGGGCCACTAGTGTCTGCTTCTTTGGCTCTACTTCAGGCGCCCTGCAACAAGGGGTTGCGGGGTGGAGGGGTCGCCTGTCAGTTAACCCGCTCTGTTATTTGTATCACAAATAAACCTGCAACTTTTTATTCCCAAACATACTTGTCTGTGTATCATTTGGGTGGAGGGTTGTGGGGCAAGGGTACCGATGCAACTACTATGCCTCTGGCCTCCTCTTTGATTATATTGTTTTAGAGACTTCGGTGCTTTAGATTGTCAGTGACGCGATCGCCCACATGGGACCATTCATGTACAACATGTCATCATGTGACTGGAACATACATTCCGAATACATAGTGCAACATGTAAATCCTATTTATGTTGCGTGATTCTAATTGCTTTTAGTGGCGTAGTGTGTCTTGGGCCCAGGCGCAAGGAAGGAAATGCACTCCCTGGCTGCTGTTCCCACAATATATAATACATCAATAATCGGGGTACAGCGGCCCTGATTGCTTTTAGGAAGTGATGGGGCATGGACGGCGATGGAGCAGTTTACCGAGGGGATTGGGGGAGGCGTCCTGGCCCCCACTGTCCCCTCACTAATAGCAAAGGAGTTGTGAAAATAGAGTTGCTGCTTAAAGAGCGAGTGTATCAAAGGGCCAAACATCTAGCAGCGAAGAGATGGCAGTTTAATGTTGCATTTTTGACAGCATTTTCACAGATTTATAGGCCAACTTGATGGAATAGTGTAATGAGATCTATAGACCGTACATTCTCCTTCAAAATGGTCTTTGTCCACCTACATCCACTCAGATTTGACTGCAGAAGAGCTTTCACAACTTATCATGGTGGTTTGCTTCAAAGACAAACCTAGGGAACCATTTTGTATGAACGTGAATGGACACGGTGCTATGAACCGCCTCCCTTCAGATGACCATTTTCTATCAACTGCTGACCGACTGACTGTAAATATGTGAAATCAGTTAAAGAGTGAAAGCCTGTCACTCTGATAGGTTTGCTTTCTGTGTTTGGGTATTAAAGCTTCCCATCACAAAACCATCCTCAGCGGTGTGGAACATTCAGAAAATGAATTGAGGGTGCCTCAGCAGAGAGGCGAGGGAATGCTGGGAGTGGCAAAGGTTTCCTATCTCTCTGTCCCTCTCTTATTGCATGCCTTCATACATTTTAAGTCCACGTTTACCAGCGGCATTTGCAGGTAGCAAGAGAAACACTTTTTACTTGCCATGATGTAGTTTTAACTTGGCACTGATGCGGTAATATTGTATTGTTTAACTAATAATTGTATTCATTTTGAATTAAAACAGAGAAATAATACATCAGACCAATTTTAGTCTTCCAACACAGGTTTTTCCTGCGTGATTCTGCTAGTTTACAGCATGGAAACCAAGGCAGGAAAAATAAGAAAAATACCCTCAAAGCTCAGGGAGTTGATTTGTTTGATATTTCAGAAGCAAACACTCCACTTTAGGTTTCACATTGGAACTTACCGGGTATGCTTTTTTCCTGAAAGTGCTTTATCAAGGCAAAAAGTGCCTTGCTTAAGAGTGGACACACACGGAATATGTTGAGCAGTTTGCACCTGGGGCTTAAGAAGAGGGAGGGTATCCAAGTAGATTGGAACACTCTCAACCATACTGTAAGCAACCTCCTTAATGGGGATTAGTTTCTGTTGAACTTATTAAATTATTTGTCGCCTTCCCACTACAGGATTAAATGCCAGTGTTTAGCATACTGCTGGAATATTTAAAATTAGATTTAAAGTTTAATTGATAAAACGTACAAATGTTCTATTTATACATTTGCTGGACAGTCTCTGTCGTGATATATATCTAACATCCTTTCTGATGGATACTTCTAACTGCACATTCTTCCCCTTGTGAATATCCCCGATCTATAGACTGGATTCAGAAACTCAAAAAGCGGTTCTCCTGTGCGCCAGTAGGAAATGTCTCGCAACTCTGCATCACCATTCTGCCCGGAAGTGATGAGTAGAGCTGTATATAAGTGCCACCCATGTTCGCTGATGACGTTCCCCACAACAAAACTCCTTCCAAGGTAGATGTTGACTGTGCTCCGATGACTCCGAAAGCCATCCAAGAACATGAGGCGAAGCTCTATGTAGCGAAACACTCTAAGGGTCTACACAGGTCCTGCTCCCGGTCGAAATTGAGAGTGCGGGCCCATTCTCATTGCCAAAGTCATTCCCACAGTAGATTTTCTTCACTTTTGAAGTCTTCGGGTAAGTCCAGCAAGAAACCTAAGAAGTCCAAGAGGGACTCTCCCCCTTCTCGCCACTCTCTTTCTCCAGAGAAGGCATGAGTGCGTCACCAGACCTCGAGTCTCACTCCTGTTCCACTGCACTGATAAGCTGATTCCATCTTTGGTTGCTTTGGATCCTGAGTTCCCAGATCTGTCAGTGACATCGCAAAAGGTTGAAGGCTTTTGAGAGGCTATGCTGTGCATCTTTGTACACTTTTGGCTCCCTCTGGCATGTCTTCAGGCCCCAAGGATCTGCAGGGTCCCCCAGACGAGTTGCTAACAGCAGTTCTGTCCTCAGCACCGTCTGTGCACCTTGAACCTGCTTCTAGTTCTGCACCAGCATCATCGCCTTCTGCACCAGAGGAGAAGCCTCAACTTGTTATGGCACAAACTGCGTCAAATTTATCTCACCCAAGACCTTGCATCGATTCTGATGTGGGGATGCCAATGCTCAGTCCCTCAGATTCACACACTATCCCATTACGGTGCATTCACACTCTGACACTACACCAACTCAGACTCTGAACAGAACCAGCCAAATGTAGACAACAATGAAGGGAAATGGGGAGGAGTTTGCCCTTATGATGAAGTCAAATGGTCTATGGATCCTCAAGGTGCCAGTGGGTTGAACATTCACCTGATACTGGGTGGGTCCCCCCCACCCAAAGCTCCCAGACCAACAATAGAGGAAAATGCGTCTTTAGCGACTGCTGAAGTCCTTGCTTCCGCCTCCCCATTATGAAGGTAAAAACTGCTTTCCTTCATCCTGGCCAGGCACCGACGAACCTCTTCTGCCATTTAGGGAGGCCCTCACTGAGGTACTGTTGTGCACTGGGACTAAGCCATGTCTGGACTTCCAGTCAATCAACTGGTCACCTGCCGCCATAGACTGGCCCCAAGTGACCCAGATTTCTTAACTCAGAATCCAACTCCTGAGAGTTTGATTGGGCATGCGTTCAACAGTAGAGTCAGCCGTAAAGCCTTTCCACCACTCCATCTGACAGAGTACAAATGTTTGGAAATGTTTGGCAAATATATTATCTCGTCTGTCAACCTTGCCTTGAGGTTGGTCGATGCCAGCTCTCTCCTTTGGGACATGATTAGTGAGCTATTACTGGTAGGCCCGGACGATTTAAGGGCTTCCTTGACCCCAACCATTCGGGATGGCTTGGGACGCAGCCAAGCTCATCATCTGCTTGGGCCTAGATACCAGTGATTGTCTGAGAAGGGCTATTGGGACCAGCATCCAGGCATCCTTAATGGACATGTCCTTAGACAGTTGCCGCCTATTTGGCGATAAGGCAGACTCAGCCCTGGAGCTTTGTAAGGAGAGCCAAGCCTCAGCACACTGTTTGGGCTTTTTGACAGCGATCCCCAAACCCCAAAGCTGGTTTGCTCTTTTCGAGGATATGCCAGAGGCTTGGTGTATAAACGATGTCAAGCACCACCTCCCACCCAATATTCCTCCCAGCCCTTTTGAGGTTGGGCTGTGGGCTCAACAATGACCTGGCGTTCAGGTGCAGCACTCGTCCCAATCCCCCACCCCTCTGGAAACATCTTCAAAGCCTCTTTAGTGCACACAGCTATCCAGTAAGAGCTATTTCTGATAGATACATCTGCCGTGTGGATTCCTCACCTTGTGAATATCCTCCTGCGTCAGCAACGTTCGGAAATTTTCGTCGTAGTACACCGACGTGGAGGACGTCATAGGAGCACGGCATCGCGCGCGACTCCGTCTGACGTCACCGACTCCTTATCAGGCCCACGCCGGCGTGATGACGTCAGTTCCCTTTTTTCCGCGTCTTCGACGCTAACGGTTTTTGGGATCTTCTGCGATACTTTGTATCTTCTACTATTACAGTGTTACTGTTTTTCCTTTGATTCTTCTTCTTTCATCGAGGATGTCATCGAGGAAGACAGGCTTCAAGCAATGTGGGTCCTGCGCTCGAATGATGTTGATCACCGATCCGCATGGAGATTGCTTGTGGTGTCTTGGATCAGACCACGACGTTAAGAACTGTCGGTCTTGCTTCAAGATGAACACTAAGAGAGCGCGAGGCAAAACTTCTTCTTGCGAAAATAAAAGGAAGAGAGACTGGGAGATCTTCGAGGTCGACGTCGTGACGCTCGAAGTCGAGGCAAAAATCTCGTTCGAGGTCGGCGTCGAGGTCGAGATCCAGAGCGAGGTCGATGTCCAGAGCGAAGTCGAGGTCCAGGGAGAGATCGAGATCTGGATCCAAATCGGCTTCGGGTCACGCTTCGAGCTCCTCGAAGAGGAAGCGTAAGAGGAGGAAGCACAGCTCTAGACATCATTCAGGAAAGGAGTCTTCGGATTCGAAGAAGAAGTCTCGTAAGCCTCATAAGGACTTCGTTTCTCCTTCTCCTGCTCAGTCTCTCGGATGTTCTCCGACTCCGGAACAAGAACCGGATCCGATGTCTCAACATTCTTCGGAGCATGATGAAGAGGAGGAGGTAGTTCCTCAAACTCCAACTCCGATGGAAACTCCTGTGGATCAGAGAGGTCAGAATGAGCCTATGTCAGATCGTCCTCCTTTAGAACATCAGGTAGGTTCGTACCCTCCTTTTCCTGGTCCTGGACAGGACCCCTCGCATTTCCTTAATGCGATGTTTGGACTTTACTCCAGAGCAATGTACCCCACTGGAGTACCTGTTGGTCCCATCGGTCCATTGGCTTACAACTTGGGCATTCCTCAGTCTTACGCCCCAGCTCCATTTGTGCCATTTATGCCGGCGCCTCTTACACCTTGGCTCGGTACGGCTCCGCCGAGGTCTTTGACTCCGCATGCGGCTTCGCCGACTCCGGATCGACCTCGTAGTTTGGATCGAGGTACCACGCCAGTCCGTGAGTCTCGTCTTCCAGTTACCCCAGCTCCTCGCTCGACGTCGGAACCGGCTCCGTCGGAGTCATTACCGGATCCGTCGACTTCGGTTCGTGTGGAGTAGTCGAGACGCAGGGCTCAGCGTCTCTTGGAAGAAAAAAGGGGTGAAGATTCTGATATGGAAGAGGGTGAGCTTCTTGATCATGACGATTATTTTGAAGACCTACAGAATGCTAGTGGTCTGGAGCTCTCTCCTGAGTGGGGTTTGCCTTCAGTTTCTGATGCACCATCCAAGGAAGTGGCACCCTACCATGTCGTTATTAGGAAGGCTGCAGATCTTCTCAACTTAACCTTGCCTACTGTTGAGTACAAGCCCAACATCCTTACAGAGGTTTTGCACTCTCCTTCTTCTATTATTGAACTTACACTGCCATTCACGGATGCCTTAACTGATCCGATAAAGGAGGTCTGGAAGAGGCCATTGACTGCTCCTGCTGTTTCTAGGTCTGTTGCAAGACGCTACAGAGTGGCTCCTGGTGACCCTGAATTTCTCTCTTCTCATCCTTCTCCGGAGAGTCTAGTGGTGCAGGCTGCATGTTCTAACAGATCTGCAGGTTCGTTTCCTCAGGTACCAGCAGACAAAGACTAAAAAAAATTGGATCAATCTGCAAAGAAGATTTTCTCTTCAGGCAGCATGGCCCTAAAATCCACTAATGCTACTTGTCTTTTGGGTAGATATGTCCATGCGTTGATGGATTCTGTGAAGCAATTATCATCTAAGCTTCCAGAGGAGGATAGAAAGAACTTTAATGAAGTGGTCTCTGATACTCAGGCTGCGGCACGCATGGTTATTCAGAGTGGCATGGACACAGTTGATTCTGTTGCCAGGATTATGGGCTCTACTGTTGCCACCAGGAGAGCCGCATGGCTAAAGTCCTCTGATTTTTCTGCAGATGTGCAATCCACGTTGCTGGATTTACCTTTTGATGGGACTGGTCTTTTTGGAAAAAAGGCGGATGTGGCACTGGAACGATTTAAAGATAGCCGGCTACTGCAAGATCTTTGGGTCTCCAGATGAGGGGATCGACAACTAGGAAGTTTAGAGGCTTTGGTAGATCTTCTTTTCGTCCCTTCAGGCAGAGCCAACAGCAACAGCAGAACCCTCTGTACAAGTCCTATAGAGGTAGACAGAAGGGTCGTGGACGTGGGCGTCAAGTCTCTTCCTCCTCCACTTCCTCCAATAATGCCCAACCCCCACCAGCATCAGCAAAGCAGCCCTAGATCCGCCATTCTGGATCATGTGGGTCCGGTAGGGGGTCGGCTTACTCATTTTCTACGAGATTGGGAATCGGTTACATCAGATCTTTGGGTTCTCAATCTCGTAGAGAATGGGTATGCACTTCCTTTTCAGGAGTTCCCTCCCAATTACCCTCCTTGCCAAGGTTATTGTTCGGAGGACCACCTGCTTCTCCTGCAGGAAGAAGTCCTGGCACTATTCAGAAAGGGTGCGATAGAGGTGGTTCCAGAGCAGGAAAAGGGTCAGGGGTGCTACTCCCGGTATTTCCTGATACCCAATAAGGATGGCAGACTTCGGCCAATCCTGGATCTCAGGATTTTGAACCTCTATCTCAAACAGGAGAAGTTCAAAATGCTCACCCTTGCTCAGGTTCTTCAAGCGCTGATGGAAGAAGACTGGATGGTGTCGATCGACTTGCAGGATGCGTACTTTCACATCCCAATCCTGAAGTCGCACAGGAAGTATCTCCGTTTTACGGTGGGATCGCAGCATTACCAGTTTGCGGTCCTTCCTTTTGGACTTACTAATGCGCCTCAAGTTTTCACCAAGGTGATGGCGGTGGTGGCTGCACATCTCAGAAGGTCGGGGATTCCTGTTTTCCCCTATCTGGATGACTGGCGGATCAAGGCAGAGTCGCCGGAGAAGGTGCTCCATCATCTGCAAGAGACAACTCAGTTGTTACACAGGTTGGGTTTTTCAATAAATGTGCCCAAGTCTCACCTGGTGCCCTCCCAGCGCAACCTGTTCATAGGTGCGGTACTGGACACTACTGTGTGTCGTGCATTCCCTCCACCTCAAAGGATTCACGAAATACAGGAAATGATTCCTTTATTTTTCAATGGAGCGGTTGTGCCAGTCCTGAAGGTCCTTCGTCTGCTCGGTCTGATGGCTTCTTGCATTCTGTTGGTCAACCATGCACGCTGGCACATGAGGACACTCCAGTGGTGCCTCCGCAGGCAGTGGTATCAGCACAACGGAGATCTCAGGGAGTCAGTGAGGATCTCCAGAGAAGCTGCAGCGGATTTGTCTTGGAGGGGCGTGGAAGGCAATCTGTCTCAAGGAAAACCTTTCCAACTGCCTCCATCGGTTGCCACAGTGATCACGGATGCCTCCAGTCTCGGGTGGGGTGCTCATCTGGGGGATCTGGAGGTCAAGGGTCTTTGGTCTCCAGAAGAAAGGTTGCTTAACATCAACCTTCTACAGTTACGGGCGATACGTTTGGCGCTCAAGGCCTTCCTCCCTTCCCTTCGCGGTCAGTCAGTTCAAGTCCTGACTGACAACACGACCGCGATGTGGTACATCAACAAACAGGGAGGAGTAGGGTCGCAGTGTCTCTGCAAAGAGGCTCTGCGCCTCTGGTCCTGGGTTCAGGACCATCAGATTTGTCTGATGGCAAATCATCTGGCCGGGGTTCTGAACGTTCGTGCAGACGTTCTCAGTCGGCAGTTCTCTGCCGATCACGAGTGGAGGCTTCACCCGGAGGTTGTTCACGACATCTTTCAGATGTGGGGGACTCCTCGGGTGGACCTGTTCACCACTCACGAGAACGCTCATTGCCTGTCGTTCTGCAGTCTCCAGTATCCGATGCAAGGAGCTTTGGGGGACGCGTTTCAGTTGAGTTGGGGAAATCAACTCCTTTACGCGTTTCTTCCCATACCTTTGATTCCTCGGATTCTGAGGAAGATTGGCCAAGACCGGGCCCAAGTCATATTGATCGCTCCGGATTGGCCAAGAAGGGTGTGGTACACAGACCTTCTCCACCTCTCCTCTCACCCGCCGCTCCGTCTCCCTCACAGGGCAGATCTCCTCTCTCAGATGGAGGGGCAAGTTCTACACCCCCACCTCCAGACATTACACCTTCATGCCTGGAGATTGAGCGGGGCAACTTGAGTTCTTTTTCTCTCCCTCACGATGTGGTGGATGTCATTCTTTCTGCCAGGCGTGACTCCACTAAGTCCATTTATTCGTATAGGTGGTCTAAATTTGTCTCTTGGTGCAGGGAGAGGGATGTTGACCCTTTGAGGGCTCATTTGTCTGACATTTTGCAGTTTGCTCTTTCACTGGCGCAGCAAGGATTTGCTGTTGCCACAGTCAAGGGGTATCTTTCAGCCTTATCGGCATTTCTCTGTTTGCCGATCAGCCCTCTCTTTTTAAGTCTCCAGTGGTTTTGAGATTTTTGAAGGGACTCATTAATAAGTTCCCTCCTACTCCTTTTGTGATTCCTCATTGGGATTTGAATCTTTTGCTGACCTTTTTGATGGGTTCTCCCTTCGAACCTTTGCACAAGTGTCCCATGAGACTCCTTTCTTTTAAAACGGTTTTCCTCGTTGCAATCACCTCGGCAAGGAGGGTAAGTGAGCTTCAGGCTCTTAGTTCCAAGCCCCCATTTCTGTCCATTCATGCTGAAAGGATGGTTCTTAGGACCAGGGCTGCTTTTCTGCCTAAGGTGGTAACTCCCTTCCATCTTGGACAATCCATTACCCTTCCTACCTTCTATCCTCCCCCTCACCCTTCTAAGGAGGAGGAGAGACTGCATCGCCTGGACCCTAAAAGGGCGGTGTCTTCCTATCTGGACAGAACTAAAGACTTCCGGATGGATGACCAGCTGTTTATTGGTTTTGCTGGCTGCAAGAGGGGCAGAGCGGTGCACAAGCGCACACTTTCCAGGTGGATAGTCCTGTGCATCAAGATTTGCTACTCCTTGGCGGGTAAGGACCCTCCTGAGGGTATTAGAGCACATTCAACTAGAGCAAAGTCTACAACATCTGCTTTGTCTAGAGGTGTACCTGTTGAGGACATTTGCAGAGCCGCGACTTGGGCCTCCCTCCACACTTTCGCGAAGCACTACTGCTTGGATACCGAGGTGAGGAGGGATGGCCACTTCGCACGTTCTGTCCTCCAAGATTTCCTGGTATAGCAGAGTGGACGCCCTCCTCCGGGAGTGGGGACTGCTGTGGGACTCTATTCACAAGGTGAGGAATCCACACGGCAGATGTATCTATCAGAAGAACAAGTGACTTACCTTCGGTAACGCTTTTTCTGGTAGATACAATATCTGCCTGTGGATTCCTCACATGCCCACCCGCCTCCCCGTTGTCCACTCTGTTATACCTGGTCTTTATGTATATATGTTTGCTGCTATTGTGCTATTTCTACTGCACACTTTGTGTGCGTATTTGATTTGTATATACTGTGTACATTGTATATTTGCATATTTGCTGTCGTTGGTCCGTCCGGGTGCCTCGAAGGCACGGAAAAAAGGGCGGAACTGACGTCATCACGCCGGCGTGGGCCTGATAAGGAGTCGGTGACGTCAGACGGAGTCGCGCGCGATGCCGTGCTCCTATGACGTCGTCCACGTCGGCGTACTACGAAGAAAATTTCCGAACGTTGCTGACGCAGGGGGATATTCACAAGGTGAGGAATCCACAGGCAGATATTGTATCTACCAGAAAAAGCGTTACCGAAGGTAAGTAACTTGTTCTTCTAGCCACTTCCTTCAAGGGTGGATGAACATTACGCACCACAGGTGGGTCATTTCATTCCGTTTTGAACCATTGCACCTGCCACCTTCATCGGAACAGTTTTCGGAGGGCTATGTGTCCATTTAACGCCAGGAGGTGCAGGCTCTTTTCCCCAAAGAAGCTGTAGAGATAATAGTGGCCTTAGAAAAGGGGACTGAATGTTATTCCAGCTACTTCCTTATGCCGAAGAAATACAGAGGCCTTTGTCTTACTTTGGACCCTAACCCTCTCAATGCCTTCCTGCGCAAGGACGAATTCAAGATGATCAAGTTTGACTAGGTGCTTTCTGCCCTGTATTCCAGAGACTGGTTGGTAGCACTGGACCTACAGGGTGCCTACTTTTACATTCTGTCCTGCTGGCCAAAAGCCCTGTCTGTGGTTTAGGGAGGGCCATCAGTGCTTTCAGTTTGCCCATCTCCCTTTCAGGCTCACCAGTGCCTCTCCTGTGTTCACAAAGGTGATGGTCACTGCCTTTCTTCAGAGGTTGTGGGTACCTGTATTCTCTTGTCTCAATGACTGGCTGTTGGGGGCAGGCTTGCCACAGTCCTCAATTGTGGACCACCTACAAACAGCCGTGAACCTCTTGATCTCATTAGCATTCTCAGACAACTTTCCAAAGTCACACCTGGCTCTTTTGCAGAGGTTCTCCTTCATCAAAGCCATCCTGGATACTGTACGCTTTCAGGCCCTTCCTCCAGACCAATGAGTCTAGGGCATTTGGGCTCTGATCCGATGTTTCAGCCTTTGTCCTGGGTCTTGGTGAGGATGGCATTGTGGCTTCTTGTCCTTCTAGCCTCCTGCATCCTGCTCGATGGCACATGCAAGCTCTGCAGTGGGATCTGAAGTTTCAGTGGGCCCAGCACCAGGGTGCATGTCCAACTTCGTTCAAGTGTGGGAGGAGACCACAAATGATCAGCAGTGGTGTCTGCTGAACGGAAATTGTACCAGTGGCACATCCCTCTCCCTACTGCACTCAGATCTGATGATGGTGACGGATGCCTCACTTCTCGTTAGAGGAGGCCATCTGTGAGAGGTGGAGACCATAAATCTTGATTTGGTGAACACCTGTTTCCATATCAGTTTGCTGCAATAGCGGATCAATTATCTTGGTGTTGAAGGCCTTCCTGCCCACTATCAAGGGGAGCCTGATATAGGTTCTCACAGACTACACCACCACCATATGGTGCCTCAACAAGAAGGGCAGTACTAGGAGGATCTATGTCTCTGGAAGTGGCAAAATTGTCAGATCATACCCCTGGTTGTATACCACCTGGCAGAAATACCAGGGGTGACAAATGCATCCGACAAGGCTTAGCGGATCACAAATGGCAGCTAGATCTGGAATCCCTAATTTTCTTCACCACCTCCAAATATGTGCAATATTCATGATTTTGCACATTGGACTTGGACTCCCTATGGAGTGGAGGACGGGACTCTTGTACACCCAAGCCATTCAAGTGGCTAGCGATTAGGCCAGGAGAGTGAGGTGCCCAGAACATCTGGGCTCTGTACTTTGAATAGGCTGCTGCTTTGGGAAGATCTTCTGTCGCAGCAACAGGGCAGAGTCTTGTTCACAGGTCTGGGCAACCTGCACCTCTGTGTGATGAGATTGAGCAACGTTAGTAGATCCCTTTTGCCCTCCCTCCATAAGACATTGATGTCATCCTAGCAGCCAGGCGTCCTAACATGAAAATCTGTGTTATCTCTGGCACTGGGATAATTTTATGCCTTGGTGCAATACCTGCCAAATGGACCCATTTCATTGGCAAATTGTTGGATTTCTTGCTGTTTTTTTAGTCTTTGACCAAGCAAGGAGTTGCTGAGGGCACTATTAAAGTTTATTTGTCTGCCCTCTTTTGTCGGCCCTCTATGCTTTTTTACATTTGCTGGACCAGCTGTCCTTGTTCTGATGTGTTTCCTTAATGGTTAGCAACATATGTTTCTGCCTAAACCCTTTGTGTTGGCACAGCGGGACTTAAATCTGGTTCACACTTTCCTCATATGTACCCTGTTTAAACCAATGCACAGTTGTGCCTCCTCACTATAAAAATGATTTTTCTGGTTGTGATAGCACCCTGGATACGAGCATCGGGTCAACTCTGTTCAGTATTCTATACCACCTTTTCCAGGCAAACTGGTGTTAACAACTCGTGTAGCGTTCTTACGGAAGATTGTGACGAGCCATCACTCTTCTGGCGTTTTTTGCTCTGCCTCATCCCCCGAAAGAGGAAGAGAGACTTAAACCTGGTACACATTGGCTACGAAGCAGCCTCCATAAGGTCTGAGAGCTCATTCCACCAATACCAAGTCTGCCACCGCAGCACTGTCACTCGGAGTGCCTGTCCTGGATATCTGTCAGGCAGCTAAGTGGGTATTTAATGCACACATTGACAAAGCACTACTGCCTTGACAGTCAGGTCCACCAGGATGGTAATTTTGCCATTCAGTCATGCAGAACCTTTTAGTCTGAGCCATTCCACAGACTCACAAACTTGGGAGGTAGTGCTTTGGTATATGTTCACAAGGTGAGAAACTGCGATAAAAAGTATCCATCAGAAGAACAAGCTTCCTTTCGTAACCCTATTTCTGGTGGAAACTATCCTACTGCAGATTGCTCACTGCTCTCCCACCACCCTGTTCTCTTTCCATCTAAAAAGGTGCCAGTTTAGGAATCTGCACACTGGTTCTTCCAATTAGCTGAGGGCCTCCACGTCTGAAGGCGCATACATGCCTATAAAAGAAATTAGACGTCAGCATGCATAAGTGGTGCTTAAATGCAGCTCTTATGTGCAGCTCTGCTCATCACTTCCAGAGCAGAATGGAGTTGATGTGGAATCGCTTGGCATGACCAAACAGTGCATAGGAGCACTGCTTTTTGAGTTTCCAGATTCAGTCTTGCAACTGGGGATATCTAGCCGCAGATTTCTTACTTTTTGAATTTCCCAGGCATCAGATTGAATCTGAAAGATTTTTCTTCGAGTAATACCCCTGCGCACTGATAGGTGGTATCGGTCAGCTTCACGTGACGTCAGCGGTGGCATCTATGCCGTTGTGATACCCTCGTCACCTATATAGGCACCACCTTGGCGCAATGATGTCAGTTCATTTCTTTCTGTAGCTGCCAGCGCAGATCCGTGAAGAGAGCTACCTTTTGTCATTTTTTGACAGACTTTTTCCAATGTTTTGGCAACCCTTTTATGGTGTGTAGGTTTTCCACATGTCTGAGAAGACTGCTAGTTTCAAGCCGTGCGGCGCCTGTCGCAGCGCCATGACAGTGACGGACCCACACATGGTTTGTCTCTGGTGCCTGGAGAAGTAGCAGCTGCTACCAATCGGGAGTGGTGGGCGGGGGAGGGAGGCGGGTTTGGAGGGTCGAAAGGAAATAAAGAGAAAAAAAAGAACGCTTACCGCGGCCGGCCGCCACCTCTCCTCCGTCCTCTTCTTCCTATCTCCACCGGCAGCAGGAGAAGCAACAGGAATCACCCGGCTCCCCATAGCCAATCACAATGCTGCAGTGCAGCGTTGTGATTGGTCTAAGCACCGAACCACAGTGCTCAGACAGGGAATTCGAGGCTTTGCATGTTCCTCACCAGGCTCTGTAAAGTAAGCCTGGTGGGAAAGATGCAAAGTGCGCAGGACTGTTTGGCCGGCCCGAGATGGCCGGCCAAGCAGTCCTTCGTCGTTCAGGAGCGCAAACCACTCCTACCCGGCAATGCCCAGCTCTGCCCTGCCCCACCCCACGAGCCACTGAATCAATAGGAAAAATACAATGATACGTTATTATCATTGTATTTTTCCTTTTGAGTCAGTGGAGCGACGCTCCTTTGTCTTAGCGGAGGAACCGCCACTGGCCTGGAGCACAACCACGGCTCAAAATCGTGCTCTGACTGCCGGGCCATGGCTCCAAAAGCTTTGAGAGAGCAGTCCCTAAAGTTGCTTGCGGCCCTGCATTCAACACAGTGTCGTTCTCCCCGGAGGTCTTGTTCTCGGTCCCGGAACTGCTCCCGAAGTCCCAAGTCTTCGTCCTCCCACTCAAAGTTGTTGAGTCAGTCAGGTAAGAAGCACAAGAAACATAAGAAGCCGACGTGACAAAGGAGTCTCAGTGCTACAGGCATCGTTCCTCTGAACCTGTGCCTGGATCGGCTCTGGGCTTCCCAGCATTCCTGGGAGCCGAAGCAACCCCGCCCAGTTCAAGGAATTTTATGGTGCCATGTGCCTCAAATTTGGGTGGCCTGACCCTGGCTTTGGGAGCCAGAGGCTCAGAGGGGCGCCATCGGTTTCTGCGCCGGCGGCTCCTGCTCCGGATGCCAATGACCCCCGCATGGATACAGCAATAGATCCAGACCGACGCCGGTTGTACGACTGCGACCATCCCCAGCGCCGGTCCCTACACCAAAACTCCAGATGCCACCGCCACCCACTGGCGGCACCAGCCCCATTCTTATTCCTGATGACCCAGAGCTGGATCGGCGCCGACAAAACCTTTAGGTTCTAGGTTATTTCCTCTGCCCTATTCTGAACGGCTAGGAATGGAGGACTATTCGGACTGGTCGCTGGACCTTTCACAAGACCAGCCTCATCAAGAAATTGACTGGAATGAGAAATTGGGTGAGGCCAGCGAACTGGATACCTCTCCAGATTCTGGCCTGCTTTCTTTACCTTCCATGGCTACGGAGGAGGGAGCGTCGTATGCTATGGCGGTGTGAAGGGCAGCTGAAGTCCTGGGCCTTCAGCTCCCTTCTGTGGAAGTCCAGACAAATATCTTGAGGGAGGTCTTGCAGCCTGGTGTTTTCTCCTCGGAACCCCTGCTGCTTTTCAACGCAGCCTTAATTGATGTCATACTTGGAACCTGGTCCAAGCCCAGCACAGGGGCTCCTGTAAATAGGACAATTGCCCGCTGCCATTTCCCACACAGGGTGACCTAACTTTATTCACCAACCACCCTACCCTCGAGAGCTTTGGTGCACCAATCATCTACCTCCCAAGCCGCTTTCCCTTCCACGCCATCGGATAGGGAATCCACGAGGCTGGACAGTTGGGGTGCGAACATTTTATTTTTCTTCCGCCAGCCTTGCATTGTGGTCGGTAAACACTGCATGCTCATTGGGCGTTATTCCAACACTTTGTGGAAAACGGTTGCGCAAGTGCTGCCACAGTACTGGAGAAGGGCCAGACAATCCTCTCCCAAGCAGTATCAGACAGAAGAGATGCTTCAAAGTTCCCCATTCGACTGGCTCGCTGGGCAGACTTTATCAAGAGTGGCTGTTCGATGCCATGCCTGAGTGAGGATTTCTGGCTTTTCAGGGGATGTCCAGGCCTCTCTCATGGACATGCTGTTTAATGGCTCCTGGCACTTCTGACACAAGGCAGACATGTCTCTGGAACATTTGACTGTCTCATGGGCTACGGCCAAGTCCTTGGGCCTCTCACTGGTCACCCATCCTCCGTCTGCTTTTAGCCCCTCTCGTGGCTACAGCAGGGGATTTCAACTGTGCCAGCCATACCCCAGCCACTGCTCAAATTCAACAATCTCTGCATTACCGTGGGCACGGCTCGTTCCAACCCCATGGCTCGGGCGGCCAAAGGTTGGATCAGTCCACCTCCCCCGCTACCTCACCCTTCAAATCTTCCTAGACTGGTCCTTCAAGAGCCTGTGTGGCCAGTTGGTGGCAGGGTCGACATCACCTCCACCATTGGCACAACATCAACTCGGAGAGGTGGGTCCTCCAGATAGTCCAAGGGGGCTATTGCCTCCCCTTCGAGACTGCCCCTCTCTTGATTCCTCCAATTTTCGACCGGCTGACAGAGGATCACATGACTTTGATTCAGGCGAAAATCATAACTCTTTTGGGCAAGGGAGCCGCTTAGAGGCTTCTCACGCCAGAAGAAGCCTGTGGTTGTTATTCCCGCTACTTTCTGGTCCCGAAAGCGGAAAAAGGTCTATGCCCTATCCTAGATCTGCGAGCCCTCAACTACTTCCTCAAAAAAGAAAAGTTCAAGATGCTCACTCTAGCTCAGGTCTTGTCTGCCCTGGACCTAGGAGACTGGATGGTATCGTTGGATTTACAGAACACCAGTTTTCACATTCCCGTCCTGCCTGCTCATCAGTGCAGGACCACAAGCACTTTCAGGTCACCGTGTTCCCCTTTGGCTATGTCAGCGCCCCTCGTTTGTTCACCAAAGAGATGGCAATGGTCGCAGCATCTCATCTACACAGATCAGGGGTGCCAGTCTTCCCCGATCTCGATGACTGGCTATTGAAGGCGGCCTCGCCCCAGGCTGTCGTGTCCCACCTCCAAACAACTGTGGACCTCCTGCATTTGTTAGGGTTCACTATCAGCATGCCGAAGTCACACCTGACTCCCTCTCAAACACTCCCTTTCATCAGAGCTATTCTGGACACAGTGCAGTTTCGTGCCTATCCTCCCGAATGGCGAGTCCAGGATATTCAGGTTATGATACAGATGTTTCAGCCTATATCCTGGATTTCTGTGAGAATGACTCTGAGGCTGCTGGGCCTCATGACCTCCTAAATCCTGCTAGTGACATGCCTGATGGCATATTAGGGCTCTGCAGTGGGACCTGAAGTTCCAGTGGGCGTATCATCAGGGGAATATCGCTGGCATGATCCAAATCTCGGAGAGACTTGCACAAGGCTTGCAGTGGTGGCTAACGAACCACAATTAGGTCAGAGGCAGACCCCTCTTCCTTCCTCATCCAGATCTCACAGAAGTGACAGATGTGTCACTCTTGGGCTGGGAAGGCCATCTGGGATAGGTAAAGATCAGAGGACTCTGGACTCTGGTCTCTGGCGGAATTCGGACTCCTCATCAATTTGCTGAAGCTCCAAGCAATTAGTTTGGCATTGAAAGCCTTTCTTCTTTCAATCAAGAGAAAGCTGGTTCAAGTTTTTACAGACAACACCACCACCATGTGGCACTACCACTGCAACAAACGGGGCGAGCGGAGTTGTGGACCATTTGTCAAAAGGCCCTGCATCTCTTGACATGGCTGAAACAGCAGGGCATATCCCTGGTGGTTCAACACCTGGTAGGTTCTCTGAACACCAGGGCGACAAACTCAGCCATCTATGCCTAGCGGATCACAAATGGCGTCTCCATCCAGAGGTGGCGCAAGGTCTCTTTCAACAGTGGGGAAAGCCTTGGTTAGATCTGTTTTCCTCTGCGAGAACACGCAAAGTCAGCAATTTTGCACGCTGGAGTTTCCTGGTGCTTTTCATCACGAGTGGAGGTCAGGCCTCCTGTTTGCCTTTTCGCCAATACCACTCCTATCCAGAGTGCTCAAGAAGATGAGGAGTGACCGGGCCCTAGTCATTTGCTTGGCTCCAGACTGAGCACGGAGAGTTTGGTATCCCAAGCTTCTCCAATTGAGCATTGATCCTCCAATCAGGTAAGGGTCCTCTACCTGAACCTGTCAACTCTACGCCTTCTTGCATGGAGATTGAGGGCCGATAATTGACAGCAGGCGATCTTCCTCCCGAAGTCTGTACTGTTATTTTGGCAGCCAGGCGTCCCTCTACCAAGACCGTGTATGCCTGCTGATGGAGCACATTTGTAAAATTTTGTACAGAAAGGTCTATTGATCCTCTTTCTGCTTCCCTTTCTCAGGTTTTGCTTTTTATTTTGATACTTGCTTAGCAGGGCTCCACACTGAGCACTCTCAAAGGGTACCTTTCTGCCCTGTATGCCTACCGAAGACTGCCAGACCAACCCTCATTTTTTAAATCTCCTATTGTAAATAGATTCCTTAAAGGACTTGTACATGTTTCCATTTTCCCCTTCCATTAAGTCTCAGTGGGACCTTGATTTGGTTCTCCCCTTTCTAATGTGCCCTCCATTAGAGCCTCTGCACAATTGGCCGCTCCGGCTGCTTACTATCAATACAGTCTTCTTAGTGACAATCACATCTGCCAGGAGGGTGAGTGAATTGCAGGCTCTGCCATTCAAACCTCCTTACCTGACCATGTTCCTTGATACGTTGGTGTTTCACACTAGGGCCTCTTTCTTATTGAAAGTGGTAAAACCATTTCATTTGGGGCAATCTGTCACCTTCCCCATCTTCTACACTCCTCATCACCCCTCTAAAGAAGAGTAGCGATTCCACCATCTGGACCCAAAAAGAGCGCTGTCGTTCTACCTTGACTGCACTAAAGCGTTCTGGGTGGACGACCAACTCTTCGTGGAGTACTTTGGAACAAAGAAAGGTTGTGCGGTGCAGAAGAAGAAAACTATCTTGCGATGGGTGGTCCTCGTCATCAAAATTTGCTAGGCTCTGGCCAAAAAGCAGCCTCCTGAAGGTTTAGGGGCTCACCCCACCAGAGCTAAGGGTGCTACCATGGGGTTGAAATGTGGAGTTCCAGTCCTCGACATTTCTCAGTCATCCTTGCGCACATTTACCAAGCACTATTGCCTGGACAGTCAAGTCCGCAAGGATGGCCTTTTTACCCGCTCTGTCCTACACAACTTCCTGGGCTAAACTTACCCGCAGACCCTCCCCCGGGCATGGTATTTCTTGGGTATCTATTCAAAGTGAAGGAATCTGCAGCTAGATGTCTCTATCAGATGGACAAGTTACTTACCTTCGTTAACGCCTTATCTGGTAGAGACATGATCTAGACGCAGATTCCTTACCAACCCACCCGTCCTATTTGCATTGTTGTCAGGATTCTAGGGTCAGGACTGGTCCCTTTCAGGGCCCTAGTTGTTCATAAACATGCCAATGTCAGTTCACTTTATGGCTTTGCACTTCTGGCGTGGAAAGTTGTGAAAAGTAACTGACATCAGCGCACCGAGGTGGTGCCTAAATAGGTGATGCAGGCGTCACGACGGTGCAGATGACGCCGACGACGTCACGCGGAGCCGGCCAACGCCACCTGCTGACGCACAGGGGTATTGCTCGAAGAAAAATCTTCTCGATCCAGTCTGACGCCTGGGAAACGCAAAGGTAAGGAATCTGCGGCTAGATCATGTCTCTACCAGATAACGTGTTCCAGATGGTAAGTAACTTGTTCGTTCACCAGGTTAGGAATCTGCTGTTATTTTGTCCACACAAAAGAGTGTTGGCTTGTTCTTGATACACTCATGAACTTCAGTATCATCAATATGAAAGCATTACAAATTTCTCGTTTTCAAAAGAATTTGCCTCATATTTGACAGTAGCTCTTTAAAAATGCAACAGATGTGTCCAACAGCACATAAAGTGCCTCTATATAGCTGATTGTTCATCTGAACTCATTCAAGGTTATCTGGGTGGACTGCTTCCCCTCCCACACCCTGCACTGAGTAGTGCAATGAATGAAAATTGTGATTAGACCTGTCCTGCTAATATTCTAGAGGCTTGGCAATCTTCATTTGCTTTCAGTATTTCTGTTCTCATTGACATAGATTATCTCACGCATACATTAATGTAGGTGTGTTCTTCTTTGTTTCACAGTCCCACCACCTACGTCTTGGATGAGGACGAACCACGCTTCCTTGAAGAAATTGATTACAGTGCAGAGAGCAATGATGAGGGAGATGTTGACTTGGTTGATAATCCAGTAGACTACGAGGCTTCAGCCATGGAAGATGCCATCAGCGACTTAGAAACTACCAGGAATCCATTCTCTTGATGGGATTTCACATCCAGCAATAGTCCGGTCTGTGGGTACACTGCTATCCAGAAAATGGTGGCCTAGTTAGAATTCGGCCGCCCAAGGCTGGCTCCCAAGACGACCTGTCTAAAAGCAGTACGGTTAATAGATAATAAACGTGTTCTCTGTTCATGATACAATGGTATTTCTTCCAGTTAACTTCTTTTGTGATTCACTTTCAGTACTGGGTGCACAAAGGATTGATTCAGTGTTTCCTGCCGACTAAGTTGCTGCTTGACTTTGTTTCAATGCCCAGTCTCTCTAATGAGGCAGATATATGCAAACTACTAGGCCACAAACAACATGCAGTCGGTATGGACTGTTGATTTTGCGAGCACAGTAGAATCTCGGAAGAAGTTGGTCTGAACTTTTGAAAATGTTGTCTCAATATTCTTAAAGTGTTTTTATCCCCCTCTGTCCTCATATACTCTTTCTGCTGCTGTTTGTTGTCAGAGGTTGGATGAAGAGCCTCTGAATCCCCATTCAATGTTTTCCACCCATACGTCCATCTTATTTTCGTTATTTCTTTTTATGAAAGAATGTTTGAAATCAGTATCTTCTACCTATGTGTGCACAAATGCACATCCTGGACTTATATTCCTTTGGTGCATAACTTACAGTACAGTGTTATTCACAAAACAATTCAGATGTACAGTTTTTTTAAATGTTGAAACTTAAAACAACATATTTATTTCTATGAAATTGTGTTCAGTATTTTATTGTGTTTGAAGTAATCCAAAGCCTGCTTTGAAACCTTGTCATTTAAAATATTACCGAATTAAAAATACGATTTATCCTTTATTGCATTTGTTTATTGTCCATTCTTCGGAAATATTTCTTCAGTGTACGGGGGTTCCAGTAACTTTAATGCCCGTTACTGGAGAGATACTTGAGCACACTCAAGTTGAGCATGTGGTTTGGGTGTCTACAAGGGTCTGCTAAATGGCCTGTTTTTATACTTGATGAATCAAGCGCAGTTTAATACTCAGGAAGCAGCCATATTTAATCCCATACATGCGTTTTGGGCAACGGGACACTTCTGTTCTGATTTGTTATATAATACTTTTTGTCCTATCTGTGATTTACAGACATTTAAAACACGCTATACTTTCAGCAGGCACAGTTAATTTAATTAGAAAACGTTTCAACTAATAGAATGTTTTGGTTTTAACGCTGTTTTCGATTATAAACTTGACAAAATTTGGATCCGGGTCCTATACAGTGGCTTAAAGTAATAACGGAAGGATTAAAGGCAGTGTTATTGAACTGGAAACTCCAAGAAGGAAAAAGTTATTGCCCTGCAGCTTAGTGTTTTGAAATAAAACACCCTTGCCCGTTATTTATATGACGCTTTATAGTCTGATTCAGACTATTGTCTAAATATTTTTAACTGCATCCTATTTTGACAGAGATCCGACCTGAATTACAGAGCGAGAGAGAAGATATTTTGCCAAGTAAAACACGATGTACTCGAGAATAGAAGCCAGACAGAGTTACTACCCATTTCCCCAAAAACCCACAATTGCTAGTATAGCCAGTGGACTAAATCTGAAAGAGACACGTTAGTATTAGATTCCTTACCTTAGAATATCCCCAGGCGTCAGACTGGATCCGGAAATTTTTGCGTAGCAGTACCCTTGCGCGTCGGTAGGCGTCGTCTGAGGCTCCACGTCCGTCGTCGGCGTCGTGGGCGCCGTGATGACGTCGTCGGAGTACTTAGACGCCGCCTCCGCGTGCTGACGTCAGTTCTTCTTTTTTCCGCGCCAGCAAGCGCAGATCTGGAAAAAGCAGTAACCCTAGTCACTTTTTGACTAACTTTTTTTGATCCTTTTTGATTGCTATTTCGAGTCTCTCGACTCCGAAACGGTGCCTTTAGGGATGCCCGGCTTCAAGCCTTGTGACGATTGCGACCGGCTGATGTCGGTCACGGATCCTCACCGCGTCTGCTTGTCGTGTTTGGGCGTCGACCACGACGACAAGGCCTGCCTCGACTGCCGGGCCCTCTCTTCGAAAGCCAGGCGGGAGCGGTCCCGTAGGCGCCTCGAACTCCGGCAGTCGGCCCCGCGCCGTGAGAGGTCCCGATCCCATGGGAGGTCAAGGGACAGGTCGCGGGCTCGGAGCCATCACAGCTCCGAGAGTAGGCCGCACTCCTTGGGTCGAAGTCGTCGTCAGGTAAGAGGCACAAGAAGTCCAAGCGGCGTCATCGCTCCTCGGACTCCCCCCGACGCTCGCACGATGCGGCCGGGGGTTCGGGTGACACCACCCACGCGGCTCCGTCGGAGTCGCGGGCGCCGCGTACAGCCCCACACCCTCCGGTCCCTGGGCTGAACGCGTCGCCGGAGGAGGTCGAGCGCTTCCTCATGGCCATGAGGAAACTCTCTCCTCCGACGGGCTCCGCGGCGCCTTCGGGCCCAGCGGACCCGTCTGGGGGCCCTAGCGGGTCGGCGGCTCCGGCCCCGACGCCGTCGGGTGCTTTGGCCCCGACGCCTTCGAGCCCGGCGCCGCAGGTCCCCGTGATCCCGACGCCGCCAGTGCCTTCGGGCCCGGCGCCGAGGGGTCCAGTTGTTCCGACGCCTTCGGGCCCGGCGCCGCAGGATGCTGCTGGTCCTCCTTCGGGATCTGGTTCGTCGCCGGTGGATCTGACGACCTCCCTGGCGTCGGACCCTCAGGTGTCACCTCCGGCGCCGGCCTCGGGCGGCGCCGTCCCCGGTTCCACCTTCGTTCCTGTTCCGGCGTCGGGACGGCCCCGATGGGCGCCGCTCCAGACGCCGGTTGGAGAGTTCCATCTCTACGAACAGGCCCCATTAGATGAGAACCCTGAATTTCAGGAGATGGGTGATGAAGAGGACTGGGAGGGGTCTGAGGACCCTCTGACCAGGGAGTGTCAGTCTCATGAGGACTGGGCAGGAGACCTTGGGGAGGCCAGTGGCCTGGACACCTCTCCAGACCCTGGTTTTGTCTCCCCTCCTTCCGTGGCATCGGAGGAGGGGGCAACTTATATTGTGGTGCTGATGAGGGCTGCCAAGGCCTTGGGCCTTGAGCTCCCCGTCGCGGCCGTGAGGACTAACCTCCTCACTGAGGTCCTTAAACCGCAGTCAAGCTCGGCCGAGCCTCTGCTGCCCTTTAATGAGGCCTTGACCGACGTTCTTCTGGGCACTTGGTCCAAGCCCGCTACGGGTTCGCCCGTAGATAGGAACGTGGCCAGACGCCACCGCCCCGCCCCGGGCGACCCATGTTTCCTGTCCTCCCACCCTACCCCTGAGAGCCTGGTCATCCAGGCCTCCAATTCCCAGACCGCATTCCTGTCCGCCCCCCCGGACCGGGAATCCAAGAGGTATGACCAGTATGGGAAGAAGATCTTCTCATCCCTTAGCCTAGGCCTGCGGTCTTCTAACACCGCCTGCCTCTTGGGACGTTACACCCACTCTGTGTGGGATAAGGTCGCGGAAGTGCTGCCAGAGTGTCCGTTGGAGGTACGGGCCAAACTCGGCCAAGCCCTTGTGGAGGGCCGGGATGCAGTCAAGTATTCCATCCGGTGTGGGTTGGATACCACTGACTCGCTGGGCAGAGCGATGGCAACGACGGTGGCGGTCAGACGCCACGCCTGGCTGAGGTCCGCCAACTTCTCGGCAGATGTCCAGAACACGCTTATGGACATGCCGTTCGATGGCCGTCGCCTCTTTGGCGACAAGGCAGACCATGCGCTTGAGCGTTTTAAGGACTCCAGGGCTACGGCCAAGTCCTTAGGCCTCTCGGGCCAGCGCCAGCAATCGGCTGCCTAACACTCCTTTCGTGGCCACGGAAGGGGTGCGCCCACACGTGCCGCCAGCCACGCACCGCAGGGCAATACCCAACGCGGTGGCGGCCGTGGGAACCGCCGTCCAGGTGGTCGGGGGCAGCGGCGAGGTCAGTCCACACCTTCCCCCGCAGCATCCGCCTCTAAACCCTCCTAGTCCGTGCTTTCAGGCCCATGTGACGCCAGTGGGAGGCAGGGTTCGCCATCACCA
The DNA here is from genome assembly GCF_964261635.1 of Lissotriton helveticus. Taxonomy (NCBI): domain Eukaryota; kingdom Metazoa; phylum Chordata; class Amphibia; order Caudata; family Salamandridae; genus Lissotriton; species Lissotriton helveticus. Next base: position 1,026,585,304 of record NC_136059.1, read on the forward strand.
CCTCCACTGGCGCACTGTCACGTCGGACAGGTGGGTGCTGCAAATCGTCCGAAGGGGCTACTCCCTCCCCTTCGAGGCGACTCCTCCAGCCATGCCACCGCAGAACCACCGTGTATCGGGGGATCACTTGCGACTTCTGCAGGAGGAAGTTACGGCCCTCTTGGCCAAGGGGGCTATCGAGTGCGTTCCTGGGCCAGAAGTAGGGTGTGGTTGCTACTCCCACTACTTTCTGGTACCCAAGAAGGGCAAAGGGGGCCTATGCCCTATCTTGGACCTACGGAACGTCAACGGCTTCCTCCGGAAGGAGAAGTTCAAGATGCTGACACTGGCTCAGGTCCTGGCTGCCCTGGACCCAGGAGACTGGATGGTAGCGTTGGACTTGCAGGACGCTTACTTTCATATCCCCGTCCTGCCTGCCCACCGGCGCTACCTGCAGTTCATGGTGGGCCACGAACAGTTTCAGTTTACCGTGCTCCCCTTCGGCCTTACCAGCGCCCCACGGGTGTTCACGGAGGTGATGGCGGTGGTCGCAGCTCATCTGCGCAGGTTAGGGGTTTCAGTCTTCCCCTACCTCGACGACTGGTTGTTGAAGGCGGGCTCGCCCCAGACAGTCGTCAGCCACCTCCAGACGACGGCAGACCTCCTGCACCAGCTGGGGTTCTCCATCAATGTGCCGAAGTCACACCTGTGTCCCTCTCAGAAGCTCCTCTTCATCGGAGCGGTTCTGGACTCGGCGCAGTTTCGGGTTTATCCGCCCGAACAGCGGGTCCGGGATATTCAGGCTCTGATTCCCATCTTTCAGCCGTTATCCCGGGTTTCGGTCAGGTTGACGCTGCGGCTTCTGGGGCTGATGGCCTCCTGCATCCTACTGGTGCATCACGCCAGGTGGCGGATGCGGGCTCTGCAGTGGGACCTGAAGTTTCAGTGGGCTCAGCATCAGGGCAACCTATCCGACTACGTCCTGATCTCGGAGGGCACTGCGAGACAGCTGCAGTGGTGGCTTACGGACCGCGATTGGGTCAGCGGCAGATCCCTCTCCCTTCCCCAACCGGAGCACGTAGTTGTGACGGACGCATCCCTCCAGGGCTGGGGAGGCCACTTGGGAGAGGCGGAGATCAGAGGCCTCTGGTCTCCGGCGGAGACCCGGCTCCACATCAACCTGCTGGAGCTCAGGGGGATTCGTCTGGCACTAAAGGCATTCCTCCCCTCTGTCCGGGGGACTGTAGTGCAGGTGTTCACGGACAACACCACCGCCATGTGGTACTGCAACAAACAAGGCGGGGTGGGGTCGTGGATCCTTTGTCAAGAGGCTCTTCGCCTTTGGCAATGGCTGGAACGCCAGGGCGTGACCCTGGTGGCTCAACACCTGGCAGGTTCTCTGAACGCCAGGGCGGACGAGCTCAGCCGTCGGTGCATGATGGATCACGAATGGCGTCAGAACTCGGACGTGGCGCAAGGCCTCTTTCAGCGATGGGGAGAGCCTTGGTTAGATCTATTCGCCACCGAAGAGAACGCGCAATATCATCAGTTCTGCGCGTTGGAATTTCCAAGGCGGCACTTGCTCGGAGACGCTTTTCGTCGCGAGTGGAGTTGCGGTCTTTTGTACGCCTTTCCGCCTATACCACTTCTGCCCAGAGTGCTGAAGAAGATCAAGCGCGACCGGGCCCAAGTCATCCTTGTGGCTCCGGACTGGGCTCGAAGGTACTGGTATCCAGAGCTACTCAGTCTGTCAGTCGATCCCCCGGTTCGTCTGCCTCTTCAGGAGAACCTTCTGTCGCAGCAGCAGGGGACGGTCCTCCACCCGAACCTGTCCAGTCTCCACCTCCATGCTTGGAGATTGAGCGGCGACAGTTGAGGCCATTTGACTTGCCTCCTGAAGTCTGTAACATCATTCTGGCAGCCAGGCGTCCCTCCACAAAGTCGGTATACGCCTGCAGGTGGAACAGATTTGTGGCATGGTGCACAGCAAAGGCTGTGGATCCTCTTTCTGCCCCTCTTTCTGAGGTTCTTCTCTTCCTTCTTTCTCTTGCCCAGCAGGGCTCTGCTCTGGGCACTATCAAGGGCTACCTTTCTGCCCTTTCAGCCTTTCTCAGGCTACCTGATCAGCCTTCTTTGTTCAAGTCCCCTATTGTAAACAGATTTCTTAAGGGCATCACTCACACGTTTCCTCCTGTTCCGTTTGTGATGCCTCAGTGGGACTTGAACCTGGTTTTAACATTCCTGATGTGCGCTCCCTTTGAGCCACTTCACAACTGTCCTCTTCGCCTTCTAACTTTGAAGACTGCTTTCCTGGTTGCCATCACCTCTGCCAGGAGAGTGAGTGAGCTCCAGGCTCTTTCTTGTACTCCACCTTTCCTTTCCGTCCATCCGGACAAAGTGGTGCTTCGTACCAAACCTTCTTTCCTGCCCAAGGTTGTCACGGCCTTTCACATCGGGCAGTCTATCACCTTGCCAACCTTCTTCCCGCCACCGCATCCCTCTAAAGAGGAAGAGCGGCTCCACCGTCTGGACCCAAAACGTGCGCTCTCATTCTACTTGGATCGCACACGCCAGTTCCGGGTGGATGACCAACTCTTTGTTGGTTACGTGGGTGCTAAGAAGGGGAAAGCGGTGCACAAGAGGACCATCTCCCGGTGGATCATCCTGTGTATCCAGGCATGCTACTCCTTGGCTAGGAAGGAGCCCCCGGTTGGACTGCGGGCTCATTCTACCCGAGCGACGGCGACTACCACTGCCCTGGGCAGGGGTGTGCCCTTACAAGACATCTGTCAGGCAGCTACGTGGGCATCACTGCACATGTTTGCGAGACACTACTGCCTGGACAGTCAAGTCCGGAGGGATGGCTTCTTTGGCCGTTCCGTCCTCCAGGACTTTCTGGTGTGATTATTGGTTCGCAGACCCACCACCGGGGTTGGTATTGCTGGGGTATCTATTCTAAGGTAAGGAATCTAATACTAACGTGTCTCTTTCAGATGCACAAGTTACTACTTGTGTAACGATATATCTGTAAGAGACATTAGTTAGTATTAGATTCCTTACCGACCCACCCATCCTCCCCGTTCTGCGAACCAATATCTAGGGTTAGGGTTGTCCCCTTCAGGGCCTTAGTTTCAATGGCACCAGTGTTGGTTTTTAACATGGCTCTGCGTTTCTGGCGCGGAAAAGCTGTGTCTAAGAACTGACGTCAGCACGCGGAGGCGGCGTCTAAGTACTCCGACGACATCATCACGGCGCCCACGACGGACGCGGAGCCGCAGACGACGCCTACCGACGCGCAACGGTACTGCTACGCAAAAATTTCCGGATCCAGTTTGACGCCTGGGGATATTCTAAGGTAAGGAATCTAATACTAACTAATGTCTCTTACAGATATATTGTTACACAAGTAGTAACTTGTGCATCTCTTCCCGAAAATTGTATTGAAGCATCTATAATGAAGTGCCCCTCCTTGAAACCGTGTGAAGAAACACACTACAGTGTTATTTACATAGACTTGTATCCTAAATTATTAATTAAAATACTTGTTTTTGTAGTACTGAGCAATATGCTACCCTGCCATTAGTGATTGTTGCATAACAGTTTCTTGACTGACAGAAAATCTCTGAGGTCACCAGATATTCATATTTGACAGTCAATTTTAGGAACGTCAGAGCTGTCTCTTATGCATGATCTAACCCTTGCCTTTATAAAATATCCTCTATAGCAAATGGACAGCAATGTCAATTTTACACCAAGTTATGAATGTGAAGATTAATTAACAAATATACTGTTTTACCATAATAAATCTACATCTTGATGAAATCTATAAAATAAATACACGTATCATGTTATGCATCCCTAAATCTTAGTTTTTTCCACTGTTAATGTTTTTTAGTCTCCCATTATAGCAAAAAAAACCCTGTTTGGAAAAGAATCACTTAATGACTGCCCCTCTGGTTGATGGTGGTGCTGTTCAATGGTAGACTTGGTGTTGAGTGGCCTTTCTAATGCATCTGAAGTGGTTCATTCTCGCTACCATTGTATACTTCTCAGGTGAGGTCTTGCTGTTGATTGCTCTTAAACATATCACTGTAGCAGCTAATGTATTTTATTAGGAAATATGTAATCTCCAGTCTTTACCCATAAATGAACCCTAGAGTAGATTAGGTAACAAAAGAATGGCATTAAGCAGTCAAGAGCCCACCTACTAACGTGAACTACCATGTCTGATTAATATATGGGATATAGTACTCCCTGCCATACATTATAAGGATATTGTAAGTCATCGAGGAGTTCCATGACCATACAGAAGAAAAAGGCTGAAGGCCAAGTTCCTTCATACAGTTATGAAACTCCAAGGTGACTTGCAATATCCTTAACATGTATGAGAGGGGGTACTTTATTCCTTATAATTCATGGTCACAACTTCATCTTTGACCACATGACACTTTTGCTTTGCCCCAAACATGACATGACTATCCTCAATTAAGAGATACCATCACGACTCCAGTGTGAGCAAGGTCGGCTGAGATGAAGGGACAAACAGGCAAAAATGCAGGCCTGTCTTCTTGATGAAGTAAGAACTATCTCTCTGAAACTTGGGGGCACCTTTCTTTACTTGGGAACAGAAACTGAGCATAGCAATAATTTGTACCTCTTCAGCACCACAAATAAAATTTGGGATGACTAGAACACCCCATACATTATAATTCAGTAGAAACGGACTATAGTAAAGAAAAGTTCAAGATGCTCACTCTAGCTCAGGTCTTGTCTGCCCTGGACCTAGGAGACTGGATGGTATCGTTGGATTTACAGAACACCAGTTTTCACATTCCCGTCCTGCCTGCTCATCAGTGCAGGACCACAAGCACTTTCAGGTCACCGTGTTCCCCTTTGGCTATGTCAGCGCCCCTCGTTTGTTCACCAAAGAGATGGCAATGGTCGCAGCATCTCATCTACACAGATCAGGGGTGCCAGTCTTCCCCGATCTCGATGACTGGCTATTGAAGGCGGCCTCGCCCCAGGCTGTCGTGTCCCACCTCCAAACAACTGTGGACCTCCTGCATTTGTTAGGGTTCACTATCAGCATGCCGAAGTCACACCTGACTCCCTCTCAAACACTCCCTTTCATCAGAGCTATTCTGGACACAGTGCAGTTTCGTGCCTATCCTCCCGAATGGCGAGTCCAGGATATTCAGGTTATGATACAGATGTTTCAGCCTATATCGTGGATTTCTGTGAGAATGACTCTGAGGCTGCTGGGCCTCATGACCTCCTAAATCCTGCTAGTGACATGCCTGATGGCATATTAGGGCTCTGCAGTGGGACCTGAAGTTCCAGTGGGCGTATCATCAGGGGAATATCGCTGGCATGATCCAAATCTCGGAGAGACTTGCACAAGGCTTGCAGTGGTGGCTAACGAACCACAATTAGGTCAGAGGCAGACCCCTCTTCCTTCCTCATCCAGATCTCACAGAAGTGACAGATGTGTCACTCTTGGGCTGGGAAGGCCATCTGGGATAGGTAAAGATCAGAGGACTCTGGACTCTGGTCTCTGGCGGAATTCGGACTCCTCATCAATTTGCTGAAGCTCCAAGCAATTAGTTTGGCATTGAAAGCCTTTCTTCCTTCAATCAAGAGAAAGCTGGTTCAAGTTTTTACAGACAACACCACCACCATGTGGCACTACCACTGCAACAAACGGGGCGAGCGGAGTTGTGGACCATTTGTCAAAAGGCCCTGCATCTCTTGACATGGCTGAAACAGCAGGGCATATCCCTGGTGGTTCAACACCTGGTAGGTTCTCTGAACACCAGGGCGACAAACTCAGCCATCTATGCCTAGCGGATCACAAATGGCGTCTCCATCCAGAGGTGGCGCTAGGTCTCTTTCAACAGTGGGGAAAGCCTTGGTTAGATCTGTTTTCCTCTGCGAGAACACGCAAAGTCAGCAATTTTGCACGCTGGAGTTTGCTGGTGCTTTTCATCACGAGTGGAGGTCAGGCCTCCTGTTTGCCTTTTCGCCAATACCACTCCTATCCAGAGTGCTCAAGAAGATGAGGAGCGACCGGGCCCTAGTCATTTGCTTGGCTCCAGACTGAGCACGGAGAGTTTGGTATCCCAAGCTTCTCCAATTGAGCATTGATCCTCCAATCAGGTAAGGGTCCTCTACCTGAACCTGTCAACTCTACGCCTTCTTGCATGGAGATTGAGGGCCGATAATTGACAGCAGGCGATCTTCCTCCCGAAGTCTGTACTGTTATTTTGGCAGCCAGGCGTCCCTCTACCAAGACCGTGTATGCCTGCTGATGGAGCACATTTGTAAAATTTTGTACAGAAAGGTCTATTGATCCTCTTTCTGCTTCCCTTTCTCAGGTTTTGCTTTTTATTTTGATACTTGCTTAGCAGGGCTCCACACTGAGCACTCTCAAAGGGTACCTTTCTGCCCTGTATGCCTACCGAAGACTGCCAGACCAACCCTCATTTTTTAAATCTCCTATTGTAAATAGATTCCTTAAAGGACTTGTACATGTTTCCATTTTCCCCTTCCATTAAGTCTCAGTGGGACCTTGATTTGGTTCTCCCCTTTCTAATGTGCCCTCCATTAGAGCCTCTGCACAATTGGCCGCTCCGGCTGCTTACTATCAATACAGTCTTCTTAGTGACAATCACATCTGCCAGGAGGGTGAGTGAATTGCAGGCTCTGCCATTCAAACCTCCTTACCTGACCATGTTCCTTGATACGTTGGTGTTTCACACTAGGGCCTCTTTCTTATTGAAAGTGGTAAAACCATTTCATTTGGGGCAATCTGTCACCTTCCCCATCTTCTACACTCCTCATCACCCCTCTAAAGAAGAGTAGCGATTCCACCATCTGGACCCAAAAAGAGCGCTGTCGTTCTACCTTGACTGCACTAAAGCGTTCTGGGTGGACGACCAACTCTTCGTGGAGTACTTTGGAACAAAGAAAGGTTGTGCGGTGCAGAAGAAGAAAACTATCTTGTGATGGGTGGTCCTCGTCATCAAAATTTGCTAGGCTCTGGCCAAAAAGCAGCCTCCTGAAGGTTTAGGGGCTCACCCCACCAGAGCTAAGGGTGCTACCATGGGGTTGAAATGTGGAGTTCCAGTCCTCGACATTTCTCAGTCATCCTTGCGCACATTTACCAAGCACTATTGCCTGGACAGTCAAGTCCGCAGGGATGGCCTTTTTACCCGCTCTGTCCTACACAACTTCCTGGGCTAAACTTACCCGCAGACCCTCCCCCGGGCATGGTATTTCTTGGGTATCTATTCAAAGTGAAGGAATCTGCAGCTAGATGTCTCTATCAGATGGACAAGTTACTTACCTTCGTTAACGCCTTATCTGGTAGAGACATGATCTAGACGCAGATTCCTTACCAACCCACCCGTCCTATTTGCATTGTTGTCAGGATTCTAGGGTCAGGACTGGTCCCTTTCAGGGCCCTAGTTGTTCATAAACATGCCAATGTCAGTTCACTTTATGGCTTTGCACTTCTGGCGTGGAAAGTTGTGAAAAGTAACTGACATCAGCGCACCGAGGTGGTGCCTAAATAGGTGATGCAGGCGTCATGACGGTGCAGATGACGCCGACGACGTCACGCGGAGCCGGCCAACGCCACCTGCTGACGCACAGGGGTATTGCTCGAAGAAAAATCTTCTCGATCCAGTCTGACGCCTGGGAAACGCAAAGGTAAGGAATCTGCGGCTAGATCATGTCTCTACCAGATAACGTGTTCCAGAAGGTAAGTAACTTGTTCGTTCACCAGGTTAGGAATCTGCTGTTATTTTGTCCACACAAAAGAGTGTTGGCTTGTTCTTGATACACTCATGAACTTCAGTATCATCAATATGAAAGCATTACAAATTTCTTGTTTTCAAAAGAATTTGCCTCATATTTGACAGTAGCTCTTTAAAAATGCAACAGATGTGTCCAACAGCACATAAAGTGCCTCTATATAGCTGATTGTTCATCTGAACTCATTCAAGGTTATCTGGGTGGACTGCTTCCCCTCCCACACCCTGCACTGAGTAGTGCAATGAATGAAAATTGTGATTAGACCTGTCCTGCTAATATTCTAGAGGCTTGGCAATCTTCATTTGCTTTCAGTATTTCTGTTCTCATTGACATAGATTATCTCACGCATACATTAATGTAGGTGTGTTCTTCTTTGTTTCACAGTCCCACCACCTACGTCTTGGATGAGGACGAACCACGCTTCCTTGAAGAAATTGATTACAGTGCAGAGAGCAATGATGAGGGAGATGTTGACTTGGTTGATAATCCAGTAGACTACGAGGCTTCAGCCATGGAAGATGCCATCAGCGACTTAGAAACTACCAGGAATCCATTCTCTTGATGGGATTTCACATCCAGCAATAGTCCGGTCTGTGGGTACACTGCTATCCAGAAAATGGTGGCCTAGTTAGAATTCGGCCGCCCAAGGCTGGCTCCCAAGACGACCTGTCTAAAAGCAGTACGGTTAATAGATAATAAACGTGTTCTCTGTTCATGATACAATGGTATTTCTTCCAGTTAACTTCTTTTGTGCTTCACTTTCAGTACTGGGTGCACAAAGGATTGATTCAGTGTTTCCTGCCGACTAAGTTGCTGCTTGACTTTGTTTCAATGCCCAGTCTCTCTAATGAGGCAGATATATGCAAACTACTAGGCCACAAACAACATGCAGTCGGTATGGACTGTTGATTTTGCGAGCACAGTAGAATCTCGGAAGAAGTTGGTCTGAACTTTTGAAAATGTTGTCTCAATATTCTTAGTGTTTTTATCCCCCTCTGTCCTCATATACTCTTTCTGCTGCTGTTTGTTGTCAGAGGTTGGATGAAGAGCCTCTGAATCCCCATTCAATGTTTTCCACCCATACGTCCATCTTATTTTCGTTATTTCTTTTTATGAAAGAATGTTTGAAATCAGTATCTTCTACCTATGTGTGCACAAATGCACATCCTGGACTTATATTCCTTTGGTGCATAACTTACAGTACAGTGTTATTCACAAAACAATTCAGATGTACAGTTTTTTTAAATGTTGAAACTTAAAACAACATATTTATTTCTATGAAATTGTGTTCAGTATTTTATTGTGTTTGAAGTAATCCAAAGCCTGCTTTGAAACCTTGTCATTTAAAATATTACCGAATTAAAAATACGATTTATCCTTTATTGCATTTGTTTATTGTCCATTCTTCGGAAATATTTCTTCAGTGTACGGGGGTTCCAGTAACTTTAATGCCCGTTACTGGAGAGATACTTGAGCACGCTCAAGTTGAGCATGTGGTTTGGGTGTCTACAAGGGTCTGCTAAATGGCCTGTTTTTATACTTGATGAATCAAGCGCAGTTTAATACTCAGGAAGCAGCCATATTTAATCCCATACATGCGTTTTGGGCAACGGGACACTTCTGTTCTGATTTGTTATATAATACTTTTTGTCCTATCTGTGATTTACAGACATTTAAAACACGCTATACTTTCAGCAGGCACAGTTAATTTAATTAGAAAACGTTTCAACTAATAGAATGTTTTGGTTTTAACGCTGTTTTCGATTATAAACTTGACAAAATTTGGATCCGGGTCCTATACAGTGGCTTAAAGTAATAACGGAAGGATTAAAGGCAGTGTTATTGAACTGGAAACTCCAAGAAGGAAAAAGTTATTGCCCTGCAGCTTAGTGTTTTGAAATAAAACACCCTTGCCCGTTATTTATATGACGCTTTATAGTCTGATTCAGACTATTGTCTAAATATTTTTAACTGCATCCTATTTTTACAGAGATCCGACCTGAATTACAGAGCGAGAGAGAAGATATTTTGCCAAGTAAAACACGATGTACTCGAGAATAGAAGCCAGACAGAGTTACTACCCATTTCCCCAAAAACCCACAATTGCTAGTATAGCCAGTGGACTAAATCTGAAAGAGACACGTTAGTATTAGATTCCTTACCTTAGAATATCCCCAGGCGTCAGACTGGATCCGGAAATTTTTGCGTAGCAGTACCCTTGCGCGTCGGTAGGCGTCGTCTGAGGCTCCACGTCCGTCGTCGGCGTCGTGGGCGCCGTGATGACGTCGTCGGAGTACTTAGACGCCGCCTCCACGTGCTGACGTCAGTTCTTCTTTTTTCCGCGCCAGCAAGCGCAGATCTGGAAAAAGCAGTAACCCTAGTCACTTTTTGACTAACTTTTTTTGATCCTTTTTGATTGCTATTTCGAGTCTCTCGACTCCGAAACGGTGCCTTTAGGGATGCCCGGCTTCAAGCCTTGTGACGATTGCGACCGGCTGATGTCGGTCACGGATCCTCACCGCGTCTGCTTGTCGTGTTTGGGCGTCGACCACGACGACAAGGCCTGCCTCGACTGCCGGGCCCTCTCTTCGAAAGCCAGGCGGGAGCGGTCCCGTAGGCGCCTCGAACTCCGGCAGTCGGCCCCGCGCCGTGAGAGGTCCCGATCCCATGGGAGGTCAAGGGACAGGTCGCGGGCTCGGAGCCATCACAGCTCCGAGAGTAGGCCGCACTCCTTGGGTCGAAGTCGTCGTCAGGTAAGAGGCACAAGAAGTCCAAGCGGCGTCATCGCTCCTCGGACTCCCCCCGACGCTCGCACGATGCGGCCGGGGGTTCGGGTGACACCACCCACGCGGCTCCGTCGGAGTCGTGGGCGCCGCGTACAGCCCCACACCCTCCGGTCCCTGGGCTGAACGCGTCGCCGGAGGAGGTCGAGCGCTTCCTCATGGCCATGAGGAAACTCTCTCCTCCGACGGGCTCCGCGGCGCCTTCGGGCCCAGCGGACCCGTCTGGGGGCCCTAGCGGGTCGGCGGCTCCGGCCCCGACGCCGTCGGGTGCTTTGGCCCCGACGCCTTCGAGCCCGGCGCCGCAGGTCCCCGTGATCCCGACGCCGCCAGTGCCTTCGGGCCCGGCGCTGAGGGGTCCAGTTGTTCCGACGCCTTCGGGCCCGGCGCCGCAGGATGCTGCTGGTCCTCCTTCGGGATCTGGTTCGTCGCCGGTGGATCTGACGACCTCCCTGGCGTCGGACCCTCAGGTGTCACCTCCGGCGCCGGCCTCGGGCGGCGCCGTCCCCGGTTCCACCTTCGTTCCTGTTCCGGCGTCGGGACGGCCCCGATGGGCGCCGCTCCAGACGCCGGTTGGAGAGTTCCATCTCTACGAACAGGCCCCATTAGATGAGAACCCTGAATTTCAGGAGATGGGTGATGAAGAGGACTGGGAGGGGTCTGAGGACCCTCTGACCAGGGAGTGTCAGTCTCATGAGGACTGGGCAGGAGACCTTGGGGAGGCCAGTGGCCTGGACACCTCTCCAGACCCTGGTTTTGTCTCCCCTCCTTCCGTGGCATCGGAGGAGGGGGCAACTTATATTGTGGTGCTGATGAGGGCTGCCAAGGCCTTGGGCCTTGAGCTCCCCGTCGCGGCCGTGAGGACTAACCTCCTCACTGAGGTCCTTAAACCGCAGTCAAGCTCGGCCGAGCCTCTGCTGCCCTTTAATGAGGCCTTGACCGACGTTCTTCTGGGCACTTGGTCCAAGCCCGCTACGGGTTCGCCCGTAGATAGGAACGTGGCCAGACGCCACCGCCCCGCCCCGGGCGACCCATGTTTCCTGTCCTCCCACCCTACCCCTGAGAGCCTGGTCATCCAGGCCTCCAATTCCCAGACCGCATTCCTGTCCGCCCCCCCGGACCGGGAATCCAAGAGGTATGACCAGTATGGGAAGAAGATCTTCTCATCCCTTAGCCTAGGCCTGCGGTCTTCTAACACCGCCTGCCTCTTGGGACGTTACACCCACTCTGTGTGGGATAAGGTCGCGGAAGTGCTGCCAGAGTGTCCGTTGGAGGTACGGGCCAAACTCGGCCAAGCCCTTGTGGAGGGCCGGGATGCAGTCAAGTATTCCATCCGGTGTGGGTTGGATACCACTGACTCGCTGGGCAGAGCGATGGCAACGACGGTGGCGGTCAGACGCCACGCCTGGCTGAGGTCCGCCAACTTCTCGGCAGATGTCCAGAACACGCTTATGGACATGCCGTTCGATGGCCGTCGCCTCTTTGGCGACAAGGCAGACCATGCGCTTGAGCGTTTTAAGGACTCCAGGGCTACGGCCAAGTCCTTAGGCCTCTCGGGCCAGCGCCAGCAATCGGCTGCCTATCACTCCTTTCGTGGCCACGGAAGGGGTGCGCCCACACGTGCCGCCAGCCACGCACCGCAGGGCAATACCCAACGCGGTGGCGGCCGTGGGAACCGCCGTCCAGGTGGTCGGGGGCAGCGGCGAGGTCAGTCCACACCTTCCCCCGCAGCATCCGCCTCTAAACCCTCCTAGTCCGTGCTTTCAGGCCCATGTGACGCCAGTGGGAGGCAGGGTTCGCCATCACCACCTCCACTGGCGCACTGTCACGTCGGACAGGTGGGTGCTGCAAATCGTCCGAAGGGGCTACTCCCTCCCCTTCGAGGCGACTCCTCCAGCCATGCCACCGCAGAACCACCGTGTATCGGGGGATCACTTGCGACTTCTGCAGGAGGAAGTTACGGCCCTCTTGGCCAAGGGGGCTATCGAGTGCGTTCCTGGGCCAGAAGTAGGGTGTGGTTGCTACTCCCACTACTTTCTGGTACCCAAGAAGGGCAAAGGGGGCCTATGCCCTATCTTGGACCTACGGAACGTCAACGGCTTCCTCCGGAAGGAGAAGTTCAAGATGCTGACACTGGCTCAGGTCCTGGCTGCCCTGGACCCAGGAGACTGGATGGTAGCGTTGGACTTGCAGGACGCTTACTTTCATATCCCCGTCCTGCCTGCCCACCGGCGCTACCTGCAGTTCATGGTGGGCCACGAACAGTTTCAGTTTACCGTGCTCCCCTTCGGCCTTACCAGCGCCCCACGGGTGTTCACGGAGGTGATGGCGGTGGTCGCAGCTCATCTGCGCAGGTTAGGGGTTTCAGTCTTCCCCTACCTCGACGACTGGTTGTTGAAGGCGGGCTCGCCCCAGACAGTCGTCAGCCACCTCCAGACGACGGCAGACCTCCTGCACCAGCTGGGGTTCTCCAGCAATGTGCCGAAGTCACACCTGTGTCCCTCTCAGAAGCTCCTCTTCATCGGAGCGGTTCTGGACTCGGCGCAGTTTCGGGTTTATCCGCCCGAACAGCGGGTCCGGGATATTCAGGCTCTGATTCCCATCTTTCAGCCGTTATCCCGGGTTTCGGTCAGGTTGACGCTGCGGCTTCTGGGGCTGATGGCCTCCTGCATCCTACTGGTGCATCACGCCAGGTGGCGGATGCGGGCTCTGCAGTGGGACCTGAAGTTTCAGTGGGCTCAGCATCAGGGCAACCTATCCGACTACGTCCTGATCTCGGAGGGCACTGCGAGACAGCTGCAGTGGTGGCTTACGGACCGCGATTGGGTCAGCGGCAGATCCCTCTCCCTTCCCCAACCGGAGCACGTAGTTGTGACGGACGCATCCCTCCAGGGCTGGGGAGGCCACTTGGGAGAGGCGGAGATCAGAGGCCTCTGGTCTCCGGCGGAGACCCGGCTCCACATCAACCTGCTGGAGCTCAGGGCGATTCGTCTGGCACTAAAGGCATTCCTCCCCTCTGTCCGGGGGACTGTAGTGCAGGTGTTCACGGACAACACCACCGCCATGTGGTACTGCAACAAACAAGGCGGGGTGGGGTCGTGGATCCTTTGTCAAGAGGCTCTTCGCCTTTGGCAATGGCTGGAACGCCAGGGCGTGACCCTGGTGGCTCAACACCTGGCAGTTTCTCTGAACGCCAGGGCGGACGAGCTCAGCCGTCGGTGCATGATGGATCACGAATGGCGTCAGAACTCGGACGTGGCGCAAGGCCTCTTTCAGCGATGGGGAGAGCCTTGGTTAGATCTATTCGCCACCGAAGAGAACGCGCAATATCATCAGTTCTGCGCGTTGGAATTTCCAAGGCGGCACTCGCTCAGAGACGCTTTTCGTCGCGAGTGGAGTTGCGGTCTTTTGTACGCCTTTCCGCCTATACCACTTCTGCCCAGAGTGCTGAAGAAGATCAAGCGCGACCGGGCCCAAGTCATCCTTGTGGCTCCGGACTGGGCTCGAAGGTACTGGTATCCAGAGCTACTCAGTCTGTCAGTCGATCCCCCGGTTCGTCTGCCTCTTCAGGAGGACCTTCTGTCGCAGCAGCAGGGGACGGTCCTCCACCCGAACCTGTCCAGTCTCCACCTCCATGCTTGGAGATTGAGCGGCGACAGTTGAGGCCATTTGACTTGCCTCCTGAAGTCTGTAACATCATTCTGGCAGCCAGGCGTCCCTCCACAAAGTCGGTATACGCCTGCAGGTGGAACAGATTTGTGGCATGGTGCACAGCAAAGGCTGTGGATCCTCTTTCTGCCCCTCTTTCTGAGGTTCTTCTCTTCCTTCTTTCTCTTGCCCAGCAGGGCTCTGCTCTGGGCACTATCAAGGGCTACCTTTCTGCCCTTTCAGCCTTTCTCAGGCTACCTGATCAGCCTTCTTTGTTCAAGTCCCCTATTGTAAACAGATTTCTTAAGGGCATCACTCACACGTTTCCTCCTGTTCCGTTTGTGATGCCTCAGTGGGACTTGAACCTGGTTTTAACATTCCTGATGTGCGCTCCCTTTGAGCCACTTCACAACTGTCCTCTTCGCCTTCTAACTTTGAAGACTGCTTTCCTGGTTGCCATCACCTCTGCCAGGAGAGTGAGTGAGCTCCAGGCTCTTTCTTGTACTCCACCTTTCCTTTCCGTCCATCCGGACAAAGTGGTGCTTCGTACCAAACCTTCTTTCCTGCCCAAGGTTGTCACGGCCTTTCACATCGGGCAGTCTATCACCTTGCCAACCTTCTTCCCGCCACCGCATCCCTCTAAAGAGGAAGAGCGGCTCCACCGTCTGGACCCAAAACGTGCGCTCTCATTCTACTTGGATCGCACACGCCAGTTCCGGGTGGATGACCAACTCTTTGTTGGTTACGTGGGTGCTAAGAAGGGGAAAGCGGTGCACAAGAGGACCATCTCCCGGTGGATCATCCTGTGTATCCAGGCATGCTACTCCTTGGCTAGGAAGGAGCCCCCGGTTGGACTGCGGGCTCATTCTACCCGAGCGACGGCGACTACCACTGCCCTGGGCAGGGGTGTGCCCTTACAAGACATCTGTCAGGCAGCTACGTGGGCATCACTGCACATGTTTGCGAGACACTACTGCCTGGACAGTCAAGTCCGGAGGGATGGCTTCTTTGGCCGTTCCGTCCTCCAGGACTTTCTGGTGTGATTATTGGTTCGCAGACCCACCACCGGGGTTGGTATTGCTGGGGTATCTATTCTAAGGTAAGGAATCTAATACTAACGTGTCTCTTTCAGATGCACAAGTTACTACTTGTGTAACGATATATCTGTAAGAGACATTAGTTAGTATTAGATTCCTTACCGACCCACCCATCCTCCCCGTTCTGCGAACCAATATCTAGGGTTAGGGTTGTCCCCTTCAGGGCCTTAGTTTCAATGGCACCAGTGTTGGTTTTTAACATGGCTCTGCGTTTCTGGCGCGGAAAAGCTGTGTCTAAGAACTGACGTCAGCACGCGGAGGCGGCGTCTAAGTACTCCGACGACATCATCACGGCGCCCACGACGGACGCGGAGCCGCAGACGACGCCTACCGACGCGCAACGGTACTGCTACGCAAAAATTTCCGGATCCAGTCTGACGCCTAGGGATATTCTAAGGTAAGGAATCTAATACTAACTAATGTCTCTTACAGATATATTGTTACACAAGTAGTAACTTGTGCATCTCTTCCCGAAAATTGTATTGAAGCATCTATAATGAAGTGCCCCTCCTTGAAACCGTGTGAAGAAACACACTACAGTGTTATTTACATAGACTTGTATCCTAAATTATTAATTAAAATACTTGTTTTTGTAGTACTGAGCAATATGCTACCCTGCCATTAGTGATTGTTGCATAACAGTTTCTTGACTGACAGAAAATCTCTGAGGTCACCAGATATTCATATTTGACAGTCAATTTTAGGAACGTCAGAGCTGTCTCTTATGCATGATCTAACCCTTGCCTTTATAAAATATCCTCTATAGCAAATGGACAGCAATGTCAATTTTACACCAAGTTATGAATGTGAAGATTAATTAACAAATATACTGTTTTACCATAATAAATCTACATCTTGATGAAATCTATAAAATAAATACACGTATCATGTTATGCATCCCTAAATCTTAGTTTTTTCCACTGTTAATGTTTTTTAGTCTCCCATTATAGCAAAAAAAACCCTGTTTGGAAAAGAATCACTTAATGACTGCCCCTCTGGTTGATGGTGGTGCTGTTCAATGGTAGACTTGGTGTTGAGTGGCCTTTCTAATGCATCTGAAGTGGTTCATTCTCGCTACCATTGTATACTTCTCAGGTGAGGTCTTGCTGTTGATTGCTCTTAAACATATCACTGTAGCAGCTAATGTATTTTATTAGGAAATATGTAATCTCCAGTCTTTACCCATAAATGAACCCTAGAGTAGATTAGGTAACAAAAGAATGGCATTAAGCAGTCAAGAGCCCACCTACTAACGTGAACTACCATGTCTGATTAATATATGGGATATAGTACTCCCTGCCATACATTATAAGGATATTGCAAGTCATCGAGGAGTTCCATGACCATACAGAAGAAAAAGGCTGAAGGCCAAGTTCCTTCATACAGTTATGAAACTCCAAGGTGACTTGCAATATCCTTAACATGTATGAGAGGGGGTACTTTATTCCTTATAATTCATGGTCACAACTTCATCTTTGACCACATGACACTTTTGCTTTGCCCCAAACATGACATGACTATCCTCAATTAAGAGATACCATCACGACTCCAGTGTGAGCAAGGTCGGCTGAGATGAAGGGACAAACAGGCAAAAATGCAGGCCTGTCTTCTTGATGAAGTAAGAACTATCTCTCTGAAACTTGGGGGCACCTTTCTTTACTTGGGAACAGAAACTGAGCATAGCAATAATTTGTACCTCTTCAGCACCACAAATAAAATTTGGGATGACTAGAACACCCCATACATTATAATTCAGTAGAAACGGACTATAGTAGATATAAAAGCTATGAACTCACTACCTATGATTTGTTTTAAAGTAGCTATGCTATATAGACCAATGTTCAAGGCATGTGTGCTGTAGATACACATGCTTTGTATACTCCTGCCATCTAGTGTTGGGTCCGGATGTTTGCAAGTTGTTTTTCTTCTAAGAAGGTTTTCCAGTCACGAGGTAAGGTGACTCCTCCTTTCTGTGATAGTGCGCATAGGCATCAGCTCCATTGTTAGATAGTTTGTTTCTGCCAGCGGGTTCAGATGTGTATTGCTGCACTCCGGTTCAAAACTGTTCTTCGGGTTCCCCTCGATGCGTAATCCATTCTATCCCCAATGATATTCTTTCATACCCATTTCTCACTTCTCCGCATATCGATTCGGTCAACAAAATCGCCAATTTTGATCAGAAAATGTTGTGGGTGGCTAACCGCGTCGGTCCAGCTTTTTGTCGATAGATCGACCTCCGTTCAAATTATGTCCTCTGTACCATGCCAAGTACCCGCGCACTGACTCACACCAGGTGTGTAACTTGTGCTTCTCTCCAGAGCACAGAGAAGAAGACTGATGCGTGCAAATCGGTTCGGTCAAAGAAAATTCTCCGCAATCTTCAGGTTCAAAGTCGGGAGATGCAGCTCAAACACGCCTACGAAATGCCTGATATCTTTGGTGAAGACTCCAAGTAAGATAATCTCAAGCCCTCAGCAGCTGAGGAAGATGAGGCCTTCTCCATGTCGGACTCAGATTCAGAGTTGGAGATAGACCTCATGTCGACAATGTGCCGTAGGGACAGGGTGACTTGAGTACAGAAGACCCCTAGCCCCATCCACCCACCCCCAAAAGAATCGAAGGCTTCGGCACCATCTCTGCCTTCTGGCCAAGGTCGCACTGAGACAATGTTTCTGATGCTCTGCCTCCCGCTCGGCACCGAAACATGTTGTCAAGCCTTCCAGCTCGGAACCGAGCCGGCCGAAATCCACCTCAGATCCGAAACCTTCCGGTTCCAAGCACGAAGTCGGTTCAGAGCTGAAACCCTCCACTCCGAAAAAGAAACAGCCTTCGGAGCCGAAACTTTCTGTGCCAAAAGGCCATTCCATCTCGGCCCGAAACCGTTGGTCCAGAGAACCAAAGATGTCCCTTCAGCACCATCGGATCTGAAAATAGACATTGTACCATCCAAATCTGATGTACATCAATCCTGATCGAGGACATATTCACGCCAAGCCACCTTCTATGCACAAGCTTCCTTATGACAACAGTCATTACAAAATCCCTTTGAAGAGAAAAATGTTGGTACCAGCCCTTTTCATCCACCACCAAAATCTCCTACACCTCCACCCTCCTCTCCACTTTTAGATCCTTTGCACATCACACCTCACAGTTCTCCAATATCTCACCATGGGGAGACGATATTGATGAGGGAGACACACACTTATCAGAGGACCCATGGACGGATTATACAGTCGACCCTCCATTGGATAATGATCCAGTCCTTTACCCTGCCAAGTCAGCTCTACCTGATGACAATGTATACTATCAAGAACTTTTTACCAGGGCCGCACAATACCATGGGGTGGTGCTCCTCAAAGAATCCTTAAAAGAGGATTTTTTATTTGAGACACTATAATCTACACACAGGTTGAGCCAATCACTCCCTATGCTCAAAGGAATGATGAGGCACACAGAAGAATTTTTTAAAGAGCCTGTACGTGCATGAATCCTGACTCCTGGAGTAGACAAATATACAAACCTTCCTGTACAGATCACGTATTTATTGAAGGCCACTCGACTCCTTGGTAGTATCCAATGTTCGCAAGCGATCTAACTACCCAAACCTCGGGAGATGCTCTTCCTCCAGATAAGGAATCCAAACTCATTGACGCTTCTGGCAGACGCATAGCTGCTCAAGCTGCCAATCACTGGCGTATTGCCAACACGCAGGGCCTTTTAGCCGGATACGACAGGGCGCACAATGGAGCAATTGTTACAATATCTCTCAGATGAGCATACAGCTAAAGCCCAAGACTGGATCCAAGAACGAAAATTAATTTCCAACTCTTCCATATGGTGTGCTCTAGATGCTACGAACACTACAGATAGAGAGATCAACACTAGCGCCCTACTCCAAAGGCATGCTTGGTTAAGGATCTGCGATTTTGAGCCTAAAGCCCAACAATTTATTTTAAATACACCTTTTGACAAAGAACATCTTTTTGGCCCTGAGGTAGATCAACCGCCTGAAAAAAATGAAAAAAGGACCCTGAGGTAGCAAAATCCATGGGAGCGCTTCAATCTCCTTCAAACAGGGGCTCCTTTCAGCGCTCCTTTTATCGGGGAGGGTCCAAGTCAACACCCTCAGACCGAAACACTTCCTCGTACAAGAGCAACAACCAATCCTCTTCCTCAAAAGGCTTTTTTAGAGGAGGGTATAGAGAAAACAACTCTAAGGGCAAGGGTAAGGGCACCACACCCTGTAAGTCCTGTTCCCCTAATTGGCAGTGACTTCCCCACGCTTCCCTCTGCCTATTCCACACCTGTCGGGGGAAGACTTCAACAGTTTCACCCCATTTGGCAATCTATAACAATCGGAAAATGGATGCTTGGAATTATCCAACATGATTATTGTCTGCAGCTTACCACCAATCCTCCAAATATTCCACCTCGCTCTCACGAATTGTCGCCACACCACTTGCTGTTGCTCGAAAAGAAGTGTAATCTCTCTTACTGAAAGGAGCCCTAGAACCAGTTTCACTTCAGTACTAAGGTTCAGGGGTTTACTTTCTCTACTTTCTGATCCCCAAACAGGAAAGCTCATTAAGACCTATTCTGGATCTCTGGGAGTTAAACCAGTATATACTGTCAGAACACTTTCACATGGTGACCCTTCAACAGGTACTTCCACTTTTACAGCAGGGAGATTTAATGTCTAGTCTAGACTTAAAAGATGCATAGTTTCACATTCTAATTCATCCAACTCATTGCAAATACCTCAGATTTGTAATGGCAGGCAAACATTACCAGTTTAACTCCTTAACCACGGCACGAATTCCGCCGGGGTGCGGGAGTTCTAATGAGTGGGCGGGGTGTTGTCGGCCAACGGACATGCGCAGCACTAGCGAGGTAGTGCTCGCGACGGCCGTTGGCCGATGCGAGCACGGAACGGGTCAAAGTACTTCCGTTCGGAGTCACCACTGTTCCCAGAGTATTTACCAAATGTCTGGCCGTAGTAGCAACTCATCTCAGAAGACAATCTAATCATGTCTTCCCATACCTAGACGACTGGCTCATCAAAGCCAGCACTTACCAAAACTGTTTACAAAACTCTCAGACTACAATAGACCTACTTCATCAATTGGGTTTCACAGTCAATGCACAGAAATCTCACCTACGTCCTTCATAGGTGCAGTCTTATCTAGGAGCCACTATCGACACTCTCAATGCTCTAGCCTCTCCCAATTCAGCCAGAATTCACAACATTCAGGCTATGATACAACAGTTTCAACCCAACCAGACATTACCAGCCAGAGTTTTCATGCAAGTGCTGGGAGTGATGGGGTCTTGCATCACAATCGTACCCTATGCAAGACTTCACATTCGTCCCCTACGAGAGTGCTTAGCACGTCTGTGGAATCAATTGTTGGGTCAATTAACCGATCTAGTGTTGGTAGACAGCTGCACACATTGCTCTCTGCAGTGGTGGAACCCACAAAATATCAAAAGGGCGACCCTATGGCACAGATCATACAGCAGACGCATTTCTCACTGGTTGGGCTGCCCATCTCCAAGATTACACAATCCAGGGCTTGTGGGGCAAAAATCACAAACGTCTTCACATCGACTACCTAGAACTTCTGGCAGTGTTTCTTAGCACTCAAAGCTTTTCAAACTCACCTCATAGGCAAATCTGTCCTAGTCCGTACAGAAAACATGACAGCAATGTACTATGTACAAAAGCAGGGAGGTACACACTCTCTTCAACTGTCACGCCTCTCTCAAAACATTTGGAACTGGGCAGTACATCACAGGATCTATCTCCTGGCGGAACACCTTCCAGGAGTAAACAATCAGATTGCCGACCTCCTCAGTAGAAAGAGGCAGCAAATTAATGAGTGGGAACTTCATCCCCAAGTTCTCCATCAATACTTCAAACAATGGGGATATCCACAAATAGACCTGTTTGTCACAATAGACAACGAAAAAAATGCCTAAACTTCGCATCCAGGTTCCCACACCCTCTATCCAAAGGTAATGCCCTATGGATGACCTGGTCAGGGATATTTGCCTACGCTTTCCCACCTCTCCCACTACTTCCGTTACTGGTTCAGAAGCTCAGGGAAACATCCCTCACACTGATTCTAGTAGCCTTGTCAACCTTGGTAAACCACCATGTTAGAACTGTCAGTAGTTCCTCATAAAAACACCATCTCACCTCCTGTCTCCTCATTCTTAGCCATGGAGAAATCAGACATCCAAACCCCAAAGAGCTCAATCTAGCAATTTGGCTCCTGAAGTCATAGAGTTTGGTTATTTAGATCTACCACCACAATGTATGTCTGTTTTGAATAAAGCAAGAAAACCTACTACTAGATCTTGCTATGCAGCAAAATGGAAAGTATTTGTAGTCTATTGTAATAACAGCATCAATCCCTTAGACGCTTCTGTACAAAACATTATCTGTTACCTGTGGCACTTACAGCATTCTGGGTTGGCCACATCTATTTGTTTACACCCTGCAGCGGGAGCTTCATATTTGCAAAACAGTCATTATCTCTATTCAAAATCCCTGTAATCAAAGCTTTCATAGAAGGCTTGAAAAGATTAATACCACCAAGAGTTCCACCCGCATCAGTGTAGATTCTTAACATTGTCCTTGCAAGACATATGGGTCCACCTTTTGAACCCTTACATAATTGCCCTCTACAGTTTCTTTGATAGAAAGTTGCTTTCCTCATTGCCATCACTTCATTGAGGAGAGTTGGTGAGTTACAGGCATTAACCTTAGAAGAACCATTCTTTCAACTCCACAAATATAGAGTTGTTCTTCGTACCAATCAAAAATTCCTACCCAAAGTGGTTTCTGCTTTTCATATTAACCAATCAGTTGAGTTCCCTGTGTTCTTTCCTCAACCTGATTCAGTAGCAGAACAAGCTCTCCACACGTTGGACGTTAGAAGAGCCTTATTATATTACATATAAAGGACCAAGGATTTTCGCAAACCAAAACAATTGGTTGTTTCATTTGCTCTACCTCACAAAGGCAATCTCATTCAAACATGCTATGCAAAAGCAAAGAGAACTTTATCCTTACCCCCAGAACGCATTCTACCCATAAAATAGGGGCTACTATGGCCTTCTTAGGCAACATTCCTCTAGCTGACATCTGTAAAGCAGCTACCTGGTCTACACCACACATATTTACCAAACACTATTGTGTGGATGTGTTAGCACGACAACAGGCTAATGTAGACCAAGCAGTGCTTAAGACACTATTTCAGACAACTGCTACACCTATAGGTTAGCCACCGCTTGGGGAGCATACTGCTTTATAATCTATGCAAAGCATGTGTATCTACAGCACACATGCCTTGAACGGATAATGTTACTTACCCAGTTTGCATCTGTTCTTGTCATGTAGAGCTGTAGATTCACATGTGCCCACCCGCCTCCCCAGACACCTGTAGTTGTTGAATTTCTTCCTATTTACATACATATCCATGGACATCTCTATTCTACACTCTGTACTCCATTCTCACCCTCTTGCGGGAAAACAATACAACAATGAGGCCATGCCCAAGCGCACTATCACCGAAAGGGGTCACATTACCTCATGACTGGAAAGACTTCTTCGAAGAAAAACAACTTGCATGTATAGGAACAAGATTACCATTGTATCTGTTGAGTTGTAATACTTGTGCTCATAGCAACTGAAGAATGGTTTTAAGTGTCCAAAAGAAGGACTTGAAATAAAGAAGAATTTATAAGGACATTCATTTTGGAATATGTGTTTTTCTCAGTTCATGACCGAATGTATGCAACATTCCATGTAGGGAAAGCAGAGAACTGATAAGTAGCGCTGGGCATTCTCTTCTTCCCCCCCAAACAAACCGTACCTTGGAAAAGAAGTCTATGATGATGCACGGTATCATGGAGGTGAGGTGTCGGTGCTGAGGTCGAGGCTGGCTCCCTGGCTGCCACAGGGGAGGTGAGGCGTCGTGTCTGTGAGGAGGCGACGTGTCGAGTCCAGGACAGGGGAAGACAGTTGTGTCAGTGGTAAGGCGTCTATTCCGGTGACGATGCGCAGTCAGTGAGTTACTGGAGTCACTCTTGGTGGTTATCGGCACCGCGATGACAGAATGCAGGCGCTGGCGATGACGAAGTCGGTGTGAAGGCTGGCGTCAGGAAATACTGATAACTCCAGGCATCGACAGACGTCGAAGGGCGTCAGAGCTGCAGTGCAGGCCGGGCGGTGCGTCATGCACTTCACGAGGAGTGCCCCTAGCCTCAGTGCCAGTCGCAGCGTCCCACATCGGCGTCGCTGACAGCATCAGGAGACAGATTTTCTTACTTCTCTTTGCTTTCTTCCAGCTCCCAACAGCAGGAACAACCTCCAGAGGCCTGAAACTGGAATAAGCACCTCCTGGCAGGTCAGAACTCCCAGAAATAGAGTTGAGGGACCAGGGGGTGAAGTCTCTGTGTCCCTGAGACTTCAGAACAGGAGGCCAACACACACAGGCCCTTGGAGATTCTTCTTCAAGCTGGGTCACAACAAAGTTCCAATCTTTGTCCTTTCCTTAGCAGAAGCAGCTACTAGAGACCAACTCCCACACAGCAAAAGGAGCAATACTCCTCCTCACAGCTCTTCTCCTGGACAAAGGTTCTGTTTGAATGCAGAAGTGATCTAAAGCTCTTGGGTTTAAAATCTACTACTTATACCCCATTTTGTCTTTGTTCTCTTTGTGTAAGGATTTCTGACCCCAGTCCAAACCAATTCTGTCCTCACTGGTCCAGTATGACCACAGGGGGTGGAGAGAGAATTATGCAAGGGATACAGGCCCTATGCGTGTGCAAGGAAAACTCCTCCCACAACTCTAAATGCAACCAAGCCCCATTCTGTGTAGCTCTGAGTCATCCAGGAAGGGCCAGGTACACCTCAATCCCCCAGAGACTGTCTACAGTGAATGCACATCCCTAGTCCCTGTCACCCCAAAACCAGACATTAAATCTAAAAACATGCAGGGGCACACAGAATGGTTAAACAAGAAAATGCCTACTTTCTAAAAGTGGCATTTTCAAACATAATTTAAAAAACATACTTACTAAAAGATGTGTTATTAAATTCTGAGTTCAGAGGTCCTAAACTGTATTTCTTTATCTTGTCCCAATGGGAAGTTATATTTGTAAGATGTTACAAAGTATTTCCCATTCTATCCTATAGGACAGATAGCCTTTCAATAGTGAAAATCGAAATTGGCAGCATTTCACTATCAGGACATGTCACACACACCAGTACATGTTCTACCTTTCACATACACTGCACCCTGCCCATGGGGGTACCTTGGACCTACCGTAGGAGTGCCTTACATGTATGAAAAGGGAAGGGTATTGCTTGGCAAGTGGGTGCACTTGCAGGTCGACATGGCAGTTTAAATCTGCACACAGACACTGCATTGGCAGGTCTGAGATACCTTTTCAGGGCTAATCATGTGGGTGGCACAATCAGTGCTGCAGGCCCACTAGTAGCATTTGACTTACAGTCCCTGGCAAACTCAGTGCACTTTACTAGGGACTTACCAGTAAATCAAATATCCCAGTCAGTGAGAACCAGTTGTAACAACAATTTACACTGGGAGCACTTGCACTTTGACACTGATCAGCAGTGGAAAAGTACCCAAAGCATCTAAACCAGCAAACACGAAATCCAGCACAGCATCAAAAGTACAGGAGGTAGAGGCAAAAGGTCGGGGGAAACCACACCAAAGATGCCAAGTCTAACATCTGGTAACTAATATATCTTAACAACTCCCTCATAAATTGAGGTTAATACCCTAGTAGTACTATCTTACCAGGATGGAAGGATGTGGCCAATTATTAAGCATGATACATTACGTGGGTGATACACCCTCATCCAAATATATTTATGCCCAACAGGGATCCTGAACCTAGGATAAATAACTAGGGATGGGGGAATGACCTTCCTACAAAAGATACACCCCACACCTGTTGTTTTGTTGTTTCTTTGGGAGGAAGTACTTTTATCTCTAAGTGTGTTGATGCTTTCACCTTTCCCACACCAACTTAAAGCTTTGGTGCATAGCTCTTTTCATATGAAAGAGATGGCATGTTTGAAAACATGTAGAATAAAAATAGACTCTAGTGCAAAATTAAACACATCAAAAAGCTGTTTGATAGTTATTATCCTAGAATCAGTTTAATACTAGTCAGACTTTTTTTTAAAAAGGCATCCAGTACTTACCTTGGTACCCATCCTTATACTGTGTATTGGATCAGGGCCCACTTCCCTGAGCAAGCTTTTGGGGGCCCTCAGAAGACTTTGTTTTTATTTTTAGACTGGCCACCATCTTTCCCTTTGGGTGGGGGCTTAGCAACCCCTTTATTTTGGTCACCCCCACCATGAGTTGTCTTGGCCCAGTGGCCTGCCTTTTTCCCCAACGTTTGAGAAGAAAGTGGACCGAAGTCTACCAGGTACTGATATAATTTCTTAGGAACACAATTACTCAACAGATGCTCTTTCATAATAAGATTATAAAGCCCATCATAGTTGTGCACATAATTGCCTTTCAACCAGCAACCTAGTGTTTTCACTGAAAAGTCTACAAAATCTACCTAGGTCTGACAGTTTTTTTCGAATCTCCCTGAACCTGATCCTGTATGAGAAGTCCAAAGCCCTTAATGAGGATATCCTTCATGAGGTCAAGAATCAGCATATGCCTCAGGAGCCTGTCCCTACACTTTCCTGAGAACAGTTTTCAGAGAAGAGAGCCCCAATACGTTTGGTTGAGTTGCCTAATTTTACAAGCCCTCTCAAAGGCTGTTAACCATTTGATGATATCATCACCCTCTGTGTGTTTAGGCGTAATCCATTTGGGTATCTTAGAGTCAAAAGCTTCTTCTTTCTACCTATTTATTATTTTGCTACCTCCGAGATGGGCCCTAGGCCCATCTAAACTCTTTCTTTCTCTGAAGCCAGGATTTTGGCTTCTAAAGTGCCCTCTTGGCTAGTCTCTTGAGAGCAAGACCCTCCTATAGGAGGTCTTCTCTCCCTCGGAGGGGAAGCTCTAAGTCCTTCTCCTGTCCACTGTCTCCATCCTGATCCTCAGGGGGAACAGTGTCATCCTCTGGATGGTCTTTCTCATACTCCGCTAAGAGCTCCTTGGGCGTTGCCTTGGTAGTAGTTGAACCTGTTTCAATTTTATACGTTTTACAGACGGCCCTTAGCTGCCACATTGAAAACTGCAGATAAGGTGTCAGGTGAAGCTCCTGAACCAGATCCCCTGTAGAACACATTGTTAGTAAACATGGGACCTTTTTAAAAAACAACAAAAGGTTTTGGGCCTACCTACTAGTATACTTTTTTAATTCTAAACAGTTTCACTGGGACTTACACAAGGCCCTAACAGCTAGGTTTTAAACAGTTTGGAAAATAATCAAAATTTGAAGAAATGCTTTTAACTCATTACAATTTAGGATTACTTTATGGAATTACTTATTAACTGAGTGGCGCATCAAATGTCAAGCCTTCTATCCCACCGCTGCCACCAATGTAGGAAGCTGCAGGTTTTGATTTGGAGGCCAGTCGAGAGGAATCAACAGGAGGTTTCAAGTCTTACGATGCTAGGGGACGCGGGGACCCTTGTGGTCCTCTTCTCCTCCTCGGGCTGGGCAGCCAGGTGCAGAGGGTCTTTGAGTCGTCTGGTTTCTTCATTCGGGAGCACTCGCGGTTGAATGGTCCTGCAAACAGGCTGCAAGCGGTGTTGGGGAGTTCATGAGGGGTAAACCCAAAGTGGACTCTGTCTCTTGAGGGCTTGAGGATCATGCTGACACCGTTGGCCCACTTTAACATGGGCTAGGGGGCTCGTGTGCAGTGGTGCTTGGTGGTGTCTGGTTCTGGCGGTTCCAAAGTCCTAACGATTTTCCTTAGGGTGCCTGTAGGATGCAGGGGAGCAGCTCTGCTGTTCCACTGAGTTCTCGGTTCCTGGCGAAGTGCTGGCAGGTCTCTCAGGCTTTGAAGACACAGCAGCGGCAGGGCAAGTCGTCTTTTGGTGCAATTGTCACTCAGCATGCAGGCGGGCAGGGTTGACCCTAAGTCCGTTATTAGGTCTCATGTTCTTGCTCTTTGTGACTCTTCACGTTGGTCTTCTTCTTTCAGGTCAGCAGGATTTGTTTTTCTGGTGCCAGAGTCTCCCCTCAATACTAAATTTAGGGCGTTAAGGAAATGTAGAGTAGTAGCCAATGGGCCACCGACCCCTGGGACACGACACCCCCATACTTCCTGTGGGGAATGTGCTTAACCCTGTCCCAGTGTTCCTACGTTGGCCATCCACAAAATGGCTAACTCTGAAAAGTCGCCTTCACTTCAGATAGCCCAGCTTAAGGGTGGTACTGGCCTGATGAGGGACACTCCTATCTGACTAGCTAATTTTCCCGCTTGTCCAGATGCCAAAGGGCTCTGGACCAAGGGGGTGTTGGCTTCCTTGCATAACAAAGGCGGTGGCCTCTTTCAAGCTCCCCTTCTTTGGGATGCTAATCTGCAAGTCATATTGTGGGAGTGAGTGTAAGCACCCTCCACCATGCAGGCTTCATTTCTGGCCTCCCAAGAGCAAATGCCTCACCCTTGGGAGTCGGAGACTTGTCTCATGTGGCAGGGTGGCAAAAAACAGTCAGTCAGCACACTGAGAGCAGGTAGGTTTTCAGGGGGCACCTCTAAGATGCCCTCTGTGTGCATGTATCGACAAATCCAACACTGGCATCAGTTTCAGTGTGGGTTTATTCATTCGAGATGTTTGATACCAAACATTCCTATTCTCAGTGAAGCCATCATGTAGCTGGGGAACTCAATTTCATCAGTGTCCAGCACATGTACTTGAAAATGGCTTCCCTAATCATTACTGACCGCAATAGAGCTGGCAAGCGCATGGGCATATCTGCTCATGCAGATATGTCCTCACATTTAGTATAGCACATCCTGCCTTAGGGCTGTAAGGACTACTATATTGGTGACTTGCAGTGTTTGTGGACATGTAACACATGGATATGTGCCATGTTCTGTTTTCACTTTTGTCTGCACCAAGACATGCAGCCTGCAGTGGCAGTCTGTATGTGTTTGGTGAGGGGTCGTTTAGGGTGGCACAATTTGCACTGCAGCCCTTAAGACCCTCTTTAGCCACCTTGCCCTAGATACCAGGGGTACCACTTACTAGGGACGTGCAGGGAGTACCAAAGGTATGGCCAATTGGTGTACAGTTGCACAGTTTTGGGAAATAGATCTGGCACTGGGGACCAGGTTAGCAGGAACCGAGTGCAGTTCCAGTCAAAATCACATCAAATACCAGGCAAAACGTGGGGGTGATCATGTCGAAAAGGTGACTTTCCTACAATGATTAGCAAGATCTTGTCAGGAAATCTATCTGGTAGCCAACTGCCTGGTGGTGTCCATAAACACCAGAGCAGACGAGCTGAGCAAATGTTGACTGGGGTATTGTGAGTGGCATCTCCATCCGGAGGTGGCACAGGGCATCTTCAATCAGTGGGGCATACCGTTCTGTTCATCAGTGAAAGTATCAGCGCTTCTGCACTTTAAAGTTTCCTCCAAAAGGTAATTGAGGAACTCATTCGGTCTGTGATGTGACGCTGGTCTCCTGTACACGTCTCAGCCACTGCCTGAAGTTCTGAGGAAAGTCAGGCTAGACGGGCTCAAGTTATCTTAAGAGCCCCGGACTGGACCAGGAGAGGGTCATATCCAGAGTGCCTGAACATTTGCTTCTAATCCAGCTGCCTCTTTGGGAGAACCTCCTATCCCAGCAACAAGTTAGAATCCTACACTTGAATCTCAGCAATCTACACCTCCATGTCCAGAGATTTATCGTCAACATTTAAAAAAAAATCTTTTTATTAAACATAAGCAAAATAAAAGCATCAGATGACGAGCTTTGTTTCACAATGGTCAAATATACAGTACCATATACAGAATAATACTTTAGAATAACCTTACGGGATCACGGGGACTCCAGCTCCGCTGACTCCGCTCTGATAACCAGTGTTGGAGAGTGGGGTCTGCAATCCTATGGTCACCCCAGATTTTTGCATTTTGCTTCACTGGTTTACGACTTTCCCTGGCTGTGGGCCTGCTAATCAGACCCACAGCCTAGCTGTTCTCTCTTTAAATTGACATACATGTCCTTTAGGTGCATTTACCAATTGGTACTGGGCCACCTTATCAGTCCCTGTACCCAGGACATAGGTGTACCCAGGGCCTACCAGGGGCTGAAGCATGTATTATGCCAACCCTGGCTGGCCATCTAAATCTGACACAACTGGCTGCATGACAGCTGGGGCAAGGTGGTGTAAACACCCTTTGCTGTAGATATAGTATACCTATATCTAACCCCAAAAATGGACACATATATTCCTATCAGTCACTCCTATGGAAGTCCTTATCAATCCTGAAGGCAGAGTGCTTGGAATTATGTGAGATGGTGCTCTGGCATGAGCTGAGCCCGTTTGCAGCTTGCGGAACCAAGTCCTAATAGCTGTTCCATGATAACGCTATACCATATACACTTAAGTGCATTATCAACCTCGCGGTTAAATGCCAACTCTGGTATAACATTATCAAAACATGTCGAGTAAGGTGTCATACGATTTGGAATACTACCCCCTCGCCAATTCTGGCGACGGGGGTAGCATTCCACCCTTCTAGAGGGACACGACATGTATGTAACTGTGAACCCCGGTTAAAGTTAACTCGAGCCTCAGCATCACAAAATGGATGCTGCCACCACAGACACAAGTCTGACCTCCTGCTGCTGGGAGTCCTTCCAGTGAGGATGGCTTGGACAAAGGGTTTCCTGCCTTGGGAGGTGCTAGCACCACCCCAGACAGGATTTTGTGTATTGATGTAGGGAGGCCTGAAAGGAATGAGACATGCCTGGGGCACACAAGGTACCCTGTGCATACACCGGTTCAAACCAGTTGCTGGGGCATCCCAGCCCCAGCTCTGGCGGGAAACCGGACAAAGGATAGGGGGTGTAGCCACCCCCCTTCCTGGTCCCACCCAGGGGAGGGACCTAGTCAGTAGTGCAGCCCCCTTTAGGAGAATAAAGGTAGGAGCTGGTCCCATTCCAAATTAGATTATCCTGAACTATTCTACAAGAAGAAACTCTGGCCTTTCGACGTTCTGCTCCACAGAAGACTGAAGAATCTCCCTTGTGGGCAAGGAGTGTCCACCCTGCAACTGCAGGCACCATCAAGCGTCCAGCGGCTTCACTTTGTCGTCTTCCCTCGAGGATCCAGACTTCAGAGCCCGACGAGACCCAGGATTCCCAGACCTCTCCGACCTTTACCTACATCTGCAGCAAAGCTGAGACCCGTGGGTGCGACGAGACACGTGGGACCGGCCATCTTGAACGAACCTGCACTTCGCTTCCAGCACGACTCCCAAGGTAAACTCGACCAAGTGCTTTGGGGACTGAGAAGCCCCAACCCCGAGCAGCCCCTGCACCGAAGATCAGCCCTCCAGCATCCATGAGATCTGCGTGGGGCCCTTCTGCTTTGTTGCTGCTCGACGCGTTGTCTGGTCACTTGCCGGCTGGCTAGTTGCCCCCTAGACGACGAACCTTTGAATTTCCACTGCTGATCTGGTTGCTCCAGATTGGCCCTTGCTCCCTTCCAAAAGAGGGGCACCCTGGACTCTCCTAGTCCGCACCAGACGCTTTCTTCACTCACCGCGTGGATTGCCTTTGCCAAGGCCTGTTGCCTCCAATCCCGGATCCAACACCGCCGACAGCGAGAGCCTGCATGGGACAGCTCGTGCCTCCATCCTGGTCGTCGAAGACACCTCCTGGTCCACGTGGCTGCAGAGTCAAGCGTCCACTCTTCACCTGATCGCGACGTCGACATCTGGTTCCTTCCTGGTTCCACTCCAGTCACTGGCTAGTGACTGTGAACATTGTCCCCTCTGCTTTCAGGTCTCCTTCTTCAACAATCCACCCTTGGATTGCACCGGACATCTTCCTCCTGGTCGCCTGCAGCATCTTTTCTTTCAGGCTCCATTGACTTCAACGCGAGAACCCGACGCACTTTGACACCTATGCACCTGCGGCCCGTGGGTGAGGTAACACGAGCATTTCGGTGCTCAAGGGTAGTTTAACTGTCCTAGTGTCGAGTTCCACAGTCGTTTTAGTCCTACCTAGTCAGGATTGTCCGTACTCACCTTTTCTTTGAACTGTACTGTCCATAGACGTTGTTATGCATCTCGCGTGTGAGTTCACACTCTGCACACACGTTCCGTGGGCCTCCTATTACTTACCTGAAGTTAGTGTAGTGTGGTCCCATCGATCCTACAGCCTCTGGACAGCTCCATTCCTTTTACTGACTCTCGCATTCCACTTACTTAGTATATGGTTTGTCGTGCCCCTAGGGCACCATTGTAATTTTGTGCAACTTGTAGTATTTTTCGTAAGAGATTTTCATGTGCTTAGCCCTCTGACCTCATAAAGAGTTCAGAGGTGTTGTTATTAATAAATATACTGTTTATTTTCATAACAACCTGTGTGGTGTCCTTTCACTTGGTATTCAAGGGGTTATATTGTGGTAAAACAGCTGGCTTCACATGCCAAAAGAGTTTAGCCTAAGACTGCTTTGTCCATGCTACCATTAGGATAGCTGGTCTATAAGGTTGACTTACAACCAATCACCATAAGGGTTGTTTGGACTGATACAAGGAGATCACTAGAACCAGTGAGCATCATATATCAGGCCAACTTCTCACAACCGGAGGGTACATATATCCCCCCTGTGGCTGTTCCAGGCGTCCCACACCTTCCCTCACTTCCGGAGGCACCCCCTAGCAACATATATTGATCTCTCCCTGAACATGCACCAGTCTAGATCATCCATCCATTTCCCAATCTGAGGCGCCTGACTGGCAACCCACAGCTGAGCGATATCTGAAAGAGACACGTTAGTGATAGATTCCTTACCTTAGAATATCCCCAGGCGTCAGACTGGATCCGGAAATTTTTGCGTAGCAGTACCCTTGCGCGTCGGTAGGCGTCGTCTGCGACTCCGCGTTCGTCGTGGGCGCCATGATGAGGTCGTCGGAGTACTTAGACGCCGCCTCCGCGTGCTGACGTCAGTTCTTCTTTTTTCCGCGCCAGCAGCGCAGATCCGGAAAAAGTGGTACCTTAGTCAATTTTTGACTAAACTTTTTACGATCCTTTTTGATCATCTTTCGAGTCTTCGACTCCGTACGGTGCCGGTAGGGATGCCAGGTTTTAAAACCTGTGAGGACTGCGACCGACTGATGTCGGTCACCGACCCTCACCGCCGGTGTCTCCAGTGGCGTCACTAGAGGGGTGCGGGGGGGTGCGGACCGTACCGGGTGACACCAACACATGGGGTGACACCAATCTGCACTGCAGCCTCGCCTCTGCTCTCACCATCTGAAAGAGACACGTTAGTGATAGATTCCTTACCTTAGTATATCCCCAGGCGTCAGACTGGATCGGGAATTTTTTTGCGTAGCTGTACCCTTGTGCGTCGGTAGGCGTCGTCTGCGGCTCCGCGTCGTCGTCGGTGTCGTAGGCGCCGTGATGACGTCGTCGGAGTACTTAGACGCCGCCTCCGCGTGCTGACGTCAGTTCTTCTTTTTTCCGCGCCAGCAGCGCAGATCCGGAAAAAGTGGTACCTTAGTCTTTTTTGACTAAACTTTTTTTTAATCTCTTTTGATCATTCTTTTTCGAGTCTTCGACTCCGAACGGTGCCGGTAGGAATGCCAGGTTTAAAGCACTGTGAGGATTGCGACCGACTAATGTGGGTCACGGACCCTCACCGTCGGTGTCTCCACTGTCTCGGCGTCAACCACGATGATAAGACCTGTTCCGACTGCCGGGCCCTGACTTCGAAAGCTAGGCGGGAGCGGTCCCACAAGCGACTCGAACTCCGGCAGTCGGCCCCGCGCCAAGAGAGGTCCCGGTCCGAACGGAGGTCGAGGTACCGGTCGCGGGAGCGGAGCCGCCATAGCTCCGGGAGTCGACATCACTCATCTGGGTCGAAGTCGTCAGGTAAGCACAAGAAGTCGAAGAGACGTCATCGCTCTTCCGACTCCCCCCGACGCTCACGCGACGCGGCCGGGGGTTCAGGTGACACCGCCCACGCGACTCCGTCGGAGTCGCAGGCGCCGCGTACGGCCCCATACCCTCCGGTCCCTGGGCCGCTCGCAACGCCGGAGGAGATCGAGCGGTTCCTCATGGCGATGAGGTCCCTCACTCCCCCTACCGGCTCCGCGGTGCCTTCGGGCCCAGCGGAACCGTCTGGGGGCCCTGGCGGGTCGGGGGCTTCGGCCCTGACGCCGTCGGGTGCTTCGGCTCCGCCGCCGCCTTCGGGCCCGGCACCGCAGGCCCCCGCTGGATCCGGATCCGGGTCGTCGCCGGTGGACTTAAAGACCTCCCTGGCGCCGGTCCCTCAGGTGTCACCCCCGGCGCCGTCTTCGGGCACCGCCGTCCCCGATGCCAACCTCGACCCGGCGCCGAAACGGCGCCGCTGGGCGCCGCTTCAGACGCCGTTCGGAGAGTTCCCTTTCCATGAACCGGCCCCATCATTTACTAACCCTGAGTACCAGGAGATGGGTGATGAGGAGGATTGGGAGGGGTCTGAGGACCCTCTGACACGTGAATGTCAGTCCCAGGAGGACTGGACAGGTGAACTTGGGGAGGCCAGTGGTCTGGACACTTCGCCGGACACTGGCTTTGTCTCACCTCCTACCGTGGCTTCGGAGGAGGGGGCAACCTACAGTGTGGTGTTGATGAGGGCGGCCAAGGCCTTGGGCCTTGAGCTCCCCATCGCGGCCGTGAGGACTAACCTCCTCACTGAGGTCCTTAAGCCGCAGTCATGCTCAGCCGAGCCTCTGCTGCCGTTTAACGAGGCCTTAACCGACGTTCTTTTGGGCACTTGGTCCAAGCCCGCTACAGGTTCGCCTGTAGATAGGAACGTGGCCAGACGCCACCGCCCGGCCCCGGGCGACCCATGTTTTCTGTCCACCCACCCCACCCCTGAGAGCCTGGTGATCCAAGCCTCAAATTCCCAGACCGCATTCCCGTTGGCTCCGCCTGACAGGGAATCCAAGAGGTATGAGCAATACGGCAAAAGGGTATTCTCCTCCCTGAGTCTGGGACTGCGGTCTTCCAACACCGCATTCCTCTTGGGCCGCTACACCCACTCCTTGTGGGACACGGTCGCGGACGTGCTGCCAGAATGCCCGTTGGAGGTACGGGCTAAACTCGGCCAAGCCCTTGTGGAAGGCCGAGATGCGGCACGTTATTCTATCCGGTGTGGACTGGATACCACCGACTCACTGGGCAGAGCGATGGCAACGACGGTGGCGATTCGTCGCCACGCCTGGTTGAGGTCCGCCAACTTCTCGGCCGATGTCCAGAACACACTGATGGTCATGCCGTTTGATGGCCGTCGCCTTTTCGGCGACAAGGCAGACCATACGCTTGAGCGCTTTAAGGACTCCAGGGCTACGGCCAGGTCCTTGGGCCTCTCGGCCCCGCGCCAGCAAATGGGTTCCTTTCGCTCCTTTCGTGGCCAAGGAAGGGGCGCCCCCACACGTGCTGCCAGCCACGCACCGCAGACTAACATCCAACGTGGTGGCGGCCGTGGAAACCACCGTGGGGGCGGTCTGGGGCAACGGCGAGGCCAGTCCACACCCTCCCCCGCAGCATCCGCCTCAAAACCCTCCTAGTCCATGCTTTCAGGCCCATGTGACGCCAGTGGGGGGCAGGGTTCACCATCACCTCCTTCACTGGCGCACTGTCACATCGGACAGGTGGGTGCTGCAAATCGTCCGAAGGGGCTACTCCCTCCCCTTCGAGGCGACTCCTCCAGCCGTGCCACCAAAATGCCACCGAGTATCGGGGGATCATTTGCGACTTCTGCAGGAGGAACGTACGGCCCTCTTGGCCAACGGGGCCATCGAGCACGTTCCTGGGCCAGAAGTAGGGTGTGGTTGCTACTCCCACTACTTTCTGGTACCCAAGAAGGGCAAAGGGGGCCTGCGCCCTATCTTGGACCTCCGGAACGTCAACGGCTTCTTCCGGAAGGAGAAGTTCAAAATGCTGACACTGGCTCAGGTCTTAGCTGCCCTGGACCCAGGAGACTGGATGGTAGCGTTGGACTTGCAGGACGCTTATTTCCACATCCCCGTCCTGCTGGCCCACCGGCGCTATCTGCAGTTCACGGTTGGTCACGAGCACTTTCAGTTTACCGTGCTCCCCTTCGGCCTTACCAGCGCCCCACGTATGTTCACAAAGGTGATGGCTGTGGTCGCAGCTCATCTGCGCAGGTTAGGGGTTTCAGTCTTCCCCTACCTCGACGACTGGTTGTTGAAGGCGGGCTCGCCCCAGACAGTCGTCAGCCACCTCCAGACAACGGCAGACCTCCTGCACCAGCTGGGGTTCTCCATCAATGTGCCGAAGTCACACCTGTGTCCCTCTCGGAAGCTCCTCTTCATCGGAGCGGTTCTCGACTCGGCACAGTTTCGGGTTTATCCACCCGAACAGCGGGTTCGGGATATTCAGGCTCTGATTCCACTCTTTCAGCCTTTATCCCAGATCTCGGTCAGGTTGACGCTGCGGCTTCTGGGGCTGATGGCCTCCTGCATCCTTCTGGTGCATCACGCCCGGTGGCGAATGCGGGCTCTGCAGTGGGACCTGAAGTTTCAGTGGCCTCGCATCAGGGCAACCTCTCCGACCATCTCCTGATCTCGGAGGGCACTGCGAGACAGCTGCAGTGGTGACTCACGGACCGCGATTGGGTCAGCGGAAGATCCTTCTCCCTTCCCCAACCAGAGCACGTAGTTGTGACGGACGCGTCCCTCCAGGGCTGGGGAGGCCACATGGGAGAGGCGGAGATCAGAGGCCTCTGGTCTCCGGCGGAGTCCCGGCTCCATATCAACCTTTTGGAGCTGCGGGCGATTCGTCTAGCACTGAAGGCATTACTCCCCTCTGTCCGGGGGAGTGTAGTGCAGGTGTTCACGGATAACTCCACCGCCATGTGGTACTGCAACAAACAGGGTGGGGTGGGGTCGTGGACCCTTTGCCAGGAGGCTCTACGCCTCTGGCAGTGGCTGGAACATCAGGGCGTGACCATGGTGGTTCAACACCTGGCAGGTTCTCTGAACGCCAGGGCGGACGAGCTAAGCCGTCGGTGCATGATGGATCATGAATGGCGTCTGAACTCGGACGTGGCGCAAGGCCTCTTTCAGCCACAGAAGAGAACGCGCAATGTCATCAATTCTGCGCGTTGGAATTTCCAAGGCGGCACTCGCTCGGAGACGCTTTTCGTCGCGAGTGGAGTTGCGGTCTGTTGTACGCCTTTCCGCCTATACCACTTCTGCCTAGAGTGCTGAAGAAGATCAAGCGCGATCGGCCCAAGTCATCCTTGTGGCTCCGGACTGGGCACGAAGGTACTGGTATCCCGAGCTACTCAGTATGTCAGTCGATCCCCCGGTTCGTCTGCCTCTTCAGGAGGACCTTCTGTCGCAGCAGCAGGGGACGGTCCTCCACCCGAACCTGTCCAGTCTCCATCTCCATGCTTGGAGATTGAGTGGCGACAGTTGAGGCCATTTGACTTGCCTCCTGATGTCTGTAATGTCATTCTGGCAGCCAGGTGTCCCTCCACAAAATTGGTATACGCCTGCAGGTGGAATACGTTTGTGGCATGGTGCACAGCAAAGGCTGTGGATCCACTTTCTGCCCCTCTTTCTGAGGTTCTTCTCTTCCTTCTTTCTCTTGCCCAGCAGGGCTCTGCTCTGGGCACTATCAAGGGCTCCCTTTCTGCCCTTTCCGCCTTCTTAAGGCTACCTAATCAGCCTTCTTTGTTCAAGTCCCAATTGTAAATAGGTTTTTAAAGGGCATCACACACATGTTTCCTCCTGTACCTTTCTTGATGCCCCAGTGGGACTTGAACCTTGTACTTACTTACCTAATGTGTGCTCCCTTTGAGCCGCTCCATAACTGTCCTCTCCGTCTTCTTACTTTGAAGACTGCCTTCCTGGTTGCCATCACCTCTGCCAGGAGAGTGAGTGAGCTCCAGGCTCTTTCTTCCACACCTCCTTTCCTCTCTGTTCATCCGGAGAAGGTTGTGTTGCGAACAAGACCCTCTTTCCTGCCCAAGGTTGTCACAGCCTTCCACATCGGGCAGTCTATTACCTTGCCCACCTTCTTTCCGCCTCCGCATCCCTCGAAAGAGGAAGAGAGGCTCCACGGTCTGGACCCAAAACGTGCGCTCCCTTACTATCTGGATCGCACACGCCAGTTCCGGGTGGATGACCAACTCTTTGTTGGTTACGTGAGCGCTAAGAAGGGTAAAGCGGTGCACAAGCGGACCATCTCTCAGTGGATCATCTTGTGTATCCAGGCATGTTACTCCTTGGCTAAAAAGGAGCCCCCTGTTGGATTAAGGGCTCATTCCACTCGGGCCACGGCGACTACAACTGCCCTGGGCCGGGGAGTGCCCTTGCAGGACATTTGCCAGGCAGCTACGTGGGCCTCGCTTCACACGTTTGCAAGACACTATTGCCTGGACTGTCAAGTCCGGAGGGATGGCTTCTTTGGCCGTTCCGTCATCCGGGACTTTCTGATGTGATTATTGGTTCGCAGACCCACCACCGGGGTTGGTATTGCTGGGGTATCTATTCTAAGGTAAGGAATCTATCACCAACGTGTCTCTTTCAGATGCACAAGTTACTACTTGTGTAACGATATATCTGTAAGAGACATTAGTTAGTGATAGATTCCTTACCAACCCACCCATCCTCCCTGTTCTGCGAACCGATATCTAGGGTTAAGGTCATCCCCTTCAGGGCCCTAGTTTCAATGGCACCAGTGTTGGTTTTTAGCATGGCTCTGCGTTTCTGGCGCGGAAAAGCTGTGTCTAAGAACTGACGTCAGCACGGGGAGGCGTCGTCTAAGTACTCCGACGACGTCATCACGGCGCCGACGACGGACACGGAGCCGCAGGCAACGCCTACCGACGCGCAAGGGTACTGCTACGCAAAAATTTGCGGATCCAGTCTGACGCCTGGGGATATTCTAAGGTAAGGAATCTATCACTAACTAATGTCTCTTACAGATATATCGTTACACAAGTAGTAACTTGTGCGTTACGCTTAGCAATCATGCACGCCAGGGTCACTCATTGGTTCCCATATGAGGTCAGGTCTGTGGGCTCCCAGACATTCAGAAGACATCATCGGGTCTCCAACGCTAACTCCACCCCCATCATTTCTTGTATCTTATCGTGAATTTTGCCCTAGTAGTCCTGTATGTCTACGCAGTGCCACAAGATGTGCATGAAAGTCCCAATCTCTCCACAACCCCTCCGACACTCCCCATTCGCCGCCAGCCCCATCCTCACTAGCCGAGGTCCTGTGGTGTAAGTCCAATGGATAATCTTCAGTTGCACCAATCTGAGTCTCATTTGTATGGCCACAACCTTCGGGGAGCCAACCGCCTCTCTCCAATCCTCATCATCCAGTACTAGTCCAGCGGCCCCCGCTGCTCCCTAAGAGCCGCCAACGGATCCCCCGTATGATTGAACAGGTTTTTGTATATTAGCGAGATAGTTTTTCCTGGGACATGGCCATCCAAGACTCGGTCTTCCAATGGGGAGGCCTCCGGGAGTATGGTGCCCCGGGGAATATTTGTAGATAGGGCGTGTCTGACCTGGAAGTATCTGTAACGCTCACTCTCCTACAGCTGGTATTTCCCCTGCATGGCTTCAAATGTAAGGATCGTGTCTTTCCCCCAGATATCCTTAACCTGTGAGATCCCAATGAGGTCCCATTTGTCAAAGCCCTTCGACTTCCACAAACTGCTAAGTTTCTCTGAACTCCACAACGGGGTCGCCAGTGTAAGTCTCCCCTCCCATTTAAGGAATCGGGTAACTTATCGTCAACAGTTAAAACTTCTTTTGACTTGTTGCCTGAAGTGGGTGATGTCACTTTTGCAGCCAGATTCCCATCAATGAAGTTCATCTACACTGGGAGACAGGAAAAGTGTGTAGCCTCAAGTGGGGAACTTCATTTAGATCCTCTTCAGGCCAAAGTCTCTGATGTATTGTTGTTTTGTCATCAGCCTAGCATGGATTTGCAGCAGGCACAGTTAAGGGGTACTTGTCTGCCTTTTCAGCCTTTTTATTTTTGTCTGATAGAATCTCTTTTTAAATCATTGTGATGTGTTTTCTGAAGGGCCTGATTCATGTGTTCCCTCCTTAACCGTTTATCATGCCTCATTTGGCCAAAAGTCTAGTCCTGATAATCCTAAGGTACCCACCGATGTACATTTGTTTGCTTCAGCTATCGATGATTAAGATAGTCTTTCTGATCACTTTCAAATCTATGTACCTTGTTAGTGAACTACAGATGCTCCTCTGTATCTACTTTTTTCCTATACAGGTAGTGCTCCTGACTCAGGCAGCCTTCTTGCTTAAGCAGGTATCTGTTAATCTGTCACCCTGACAACATTTCTCACACTACCAAATCCCTTGAAGGAGGAGGAGAGTCTGCATCACTTTGACTATGATAGAGCCTTGATTGTGTAACTGAGACTATCTGATAGAGACTTCTAGCTGCAGATTCCTTACCTTTGAATTTCCCAGGCTGGACCTGGAAACTTTTGCTGAACAATACCCCTTCCGTGCGGCATCAGGTGACTCCATTCAGCTCTGCGTAACGTCAGCATCCGTAGCGTCGGTTATGGCATCGCTGTGCCTATATAGGTGCCAACCAGGCGCGCAGACGTCCGTTCTTTTCTTTCCACACCAGTTAACCGCAGATCTGGGAAGAGCTACCCCTCTGCCACTTTTTGGCAGGCTTTTTCTCAACTTTTGTTGAAATTTTTGTAATTCGACTTTGTGTGCGAGGGATGCCTACCAGGAAGACAGGTTTCAAACCTTGCAGGTCTTGTTCCTGCATGATGGGGGTTACTGATCACCATATAAAGTTGTGTTCGGACTGTCGGGCAATGACTCTGAAGACCTTGACGGAACGAGCAATGAAGTTACTCGTGGCCCAGCAGTCAACACCGTCAAGCGAGACTCTGAGGAGGTCACGGTCCCGTTCAAAGAAGAGGAGGTCGCGGACCACTCCTGGATCCCTAATTCCTCCTCCTCCCATTCAATGTCCTCAGGACACTCACGGAAGAGGCATAAGAAGAAAAAGAAGTCCAAGCGGACTTCGTCTTCATCTCAGAAGTCCTTTGTCGAGAGAGGTAAGGAGCACCGGCGCTCTAGGCACGGTTCCACGGAGCCAGAGCCAACTTCGCGCCTCCCCACAGTTCCGGAAGCTGAAGCACATCCCAAGGCCATGCACTGCGTATTTGAGCGGAACAACCCTGCTGGCGAGCCTTAGGGTCCCGCGGGGTTGGAAGAGGCCACGGTGGGTTCAACGCCGTCTGCTCTGGCCACGACGCCACTGGTGCCTCAGGGATCCGATCCCGGATCGGGTTCGACGCCGGTCGTGCCAACACGACCTTCCTCGGCGTCGAACCCGAAGTCGGTGCCTGCGATGTTGCCGATTCCCGTCGGTGGGCAAGCCCCATCCTCATCCCCGATGACACAGAGCCAGAACGGCATCAATCGATGCTGACTCTGACAGAACCCAGAGGTTCTATGTTGTCGCCTGAGCACTTTGAAGACATGCTAGGCTCAGGAGAGGAATGGGAGGGGTCTGGAGACCCTTTTGAGAACCAGGATGTCTCTGAGGAGAAATGTTTGTGGGGGGATTCTTTTTTTTTTCTCAAACAAACAATCCGCACAGGGAAATGCATACATGATATATGAGAAGGATTAGACATCAAGTCATTGCAGATACATCTGTTCTCAACAAGGCCACCCCTCCCTTTCTTCCCTCGAGTTGAAGTCATGCCTTTATGGCCATCTCTCTGGGGTACATTAATGCTGCCTCCCAACGCCATCGGGGATGTTATTATTAATAGTTTTATACGTGAGGGAGACCGCTTTGCATATCAGCCCCTTCTTGTATGAGCCTGCCTTCCAGGGGCGCATATTCCAGGAGCTGCTCGCTGGAGATGTTCTCCGCGTGCCATGCGTGTCTCAGTCGTGCGTATTTGAGAAATTGGGAGTCCTCCATATTATATTTTTGCCTAAATTTCGCCCAGGTTTTAAGTTCCCCTTTCTCATATTATCCCCTACCGTGGAGATCCAGAGAAGGTCCCAGAATTTGAATCTTCTGAGTTTTGCTAGTACTTTAAACCAGCTCCCTTCCCAAAGTGGTGTGGACCGTGTAATCTTTTTCGCCCAGCCCAGAGTCTTGCTAGCTCTTTGCCATTCCGACAGAATCACCTGAGTTGTGGGAAGCAGGCATGAGCTGCCTTTCCTGCCATAGAGGAAATACAAGTGTGTGTGGGGTTGCATAGTCGCTCTCTCGAGACGGTATGTGGGGTGGTCTCTGTGTTTGTGTATCCATTAATTTCACCTCTGCGTGGGGCGTCACGAAGATTCCTAAGTATTTGATACCTCTCGGTGCGATGCGCAGCTCCTCAGGCAGAGGCCAGTCCAGTTATGCGTTACTCGGGCAGTACTGTGTTGATTTATTCCAGTTAATTTTATACCCCAAGTGTTTCCCATAGTCCGTGATCAAATCAAAGAGGACCGGTAGGGACGTTTCGGTGTGGGTGATGTACATTAAAATGTCGTCCACATAGAAGGAAATCTTCTCCTTCTCTGCATCCCCGGATGTTGTGTGGAAGCCCTGAATCAGAGGATGGATCCGGATGGTGCAAGCCAGCGACTCCAGAGTAAGAGCAAAGAGGAGGGGTGACAGGGGGCAACCCTAACTAGTCCCCCTCTCAATGGGGAAGGATGCCGAGCACCAACCATTAATGCGCACTGTGGCCATTGGTTGTTTATATAAGAGTGCCAC
Organism: Lissotriton helveticus; assembly: GCF_964261635.1. Classification (NCBI taxonomy): domain Eukaryota; kingdom Metazoa; phylum Chordata; class Amphibia; order Caudata; family Salamandridae; genus Lissotriton; species Lissotriton helveticus. The sequence goes on from NC_136059.1 coordinate 1,026,627,576, forward strand.
ACAGCTGCGAAATTTTGGCCTGAGGCTGAATTTAGCCAGCGTAGCGTCCAGGAATTGCCAATTGACTGCGTCAAATGCTTTTTCCGCGTCTAACAATAGACACAGCTGCGGGCTTGCCCGGGTTCGCACTTCCAGAAGCCAGTGTGCGTCTAGTCTCTGAGGAGAATTTGGACTGGTATAGGGAACTTGAGGTGGTCAGTGGTCTGGATACTTCCCCAAATACTGGCATTCTCTCTCCACCTACGGTGGCTACGAAGGAGGGGGCGTCCTATGCCAAAGTGGTAAAGAGGGCAGCTGAGGTCCTTGTACTGGAGCTGCCCTCTGTGCAGGTCAGGACTAATCTCCTGACTGCAGTGCTTCAACCTGGGGCTTCCACTTTTGAACTACTGTTGCCATTTAATGAGGCACTTACGGAGTCCTTCTAGGAACATGGTCCAAACCTAGCCCAAAGGATCCTGTCAATAGGACAATTGCACGTCTCCGTCGCCCAGCTCCAGGCGACCCAAAGTTCCTGAGCCAACATCCCACCCCAGATCGTTTGGTGGTGCAAACCTCTACGTCCTAAGGTGCATTTCCTTCCGCCCCTCCGGATAGGGAATCCAAGAAGCTGGATTCACTTGGGAAGATGTTTTCTTCCTCCAGTCTGGCATTGCGGTTGGTGAATACTGCATGCTTTTTGGGCCGTTTCTCACATTCCCTTTGGGAGCCGGTTGCGCAAGAGCTGCCACAAATAGCGGACGAGGCCCGGGCTGTGCTCTCCAAAAACTGTCAAGGGCGGGAGGGATGCAGCAAAATTCAATATACGGTGTGGGTTAGATTCAACAGATTCACTGGGCAAATTGATTTCAACGACGGTGGACTTGAAGCGCCACGCTTGGCTTCGTACAACTGGCTTCTCAGGTGATTCCCAAGCCAATTTGATGGACATGCCCTTTGATGGAACCCGCCTTTTTGGGGAAAAGGCACACTCGGCCCTGTTCAGGTTGAAGGACTCTCAAGCTACAGCCAGATTCTTGGGCCTTTCTGCCACTCCTCATGGGCAGTCTTCCTTTCGCCCTTTTCATGGTAACGGAAGGGGTTTCAAGAGTGTCAGCTCCATCTCAGCCACTGTCCCGCACAGACTGCCCATGCCGTGCGTGGACGCGGACGCAGTGCATTCTAATCTTGGAATGAAGGGCAGAAATCGTCTACCACACTTGCCACAGTACCCGTAGCCTCCAAGCACTCTTAGGCTGATTCTGCAGGACCATACTACTCCAGTTGGTGGGAGAATTTTTCATCATCTCACCCACTGGCGATCCATAACATCGGACAAGTGGGTCTTGCAGATCGTCCAGGAGGGCTATTCTCTACCTTTCCATTCTTTTCCTCCTACTATTCTGCCAAGTCAGGAACAGCTGACGGAGGATCATTTACAGTTGCTCCAAGAGAAAGTTACAGCTCTTTTGTCTAAGGGAGCTATGGAAAGGGTCCCAGTTTCAGAATTAGGCAGTGGCTGTTATTCTTGGTACTTTCTGATTCTGAAGAAGAACAAGGGGCTACTGTCCATTTTAGATCTTCGGACTGTCAATCTCTTCCTCAAAAAGGAGAAATTCAAAATGCTCACTCTGGCTCAGGACTTGTCTGCCCTAGACCAGGAAGACTGGATGGTAGCATTGGACCTGCAGGATGCATATTTTCACATTCCCATCCTGCCAGGCCACAGGCATTACCTGCGGTTCAAGGTAGGCCGCGACCACTTTCAGTTTACAGTGCTCTCCTTCGGCCTTACCAGTGCACCTCGGGTGTTCACCAAGGTGATGGCGGTGGTCGCAGCACATCTGCGCAGGTTAGGGGTGTCAGTCTTCCCCTACCTCGGCGACTGGCTGTTGAAGGCGTCCTTGCCCCAGGCAGTCGTCTCCCACCATCAGACTACGGCAAACCTCCCGTATTCGCTGGCGTGCTCTATAAACGTGCCGAAGTGACGCCTGACTATTTCTCAGACACTCCCTTTCATTAGAGCTGTTCTGCCTTATCCTCCCGAGCAGTGAGTCCAGGATATTCAGGCTATGATTCTGATATTTCATCCTCTATCCTGGATTTCAGTGAGACTGACTCTGAGGCTGTTGGGTCTAATGGCCTCATGCATCTTGTTTGTAAGACTCGCAAGATGGCGTAAGCAGACTCTGCAGTTGGAGTTCAAGTTCCAATGGGCACAGTATCAGGGAAATCCCACCGACATGGTTCAGATCTCAGAAGAAACTGCGAAAGATCTGCAGTGGTGGTGAATGAACTGCGATTGGGTCAACAGCAGACCGCTCTCCCTTCCCCAACCAGATCTCACATTTGTGACAGATGCGTCACTTCTGGGATGGGGTATAGGTGGAGATTAGGGGACACTGGTCTCCAGTGGAGTCGGAGCTCCACATAAATTTATTGGTGCTCCGAGCATTCGGTTGGCATTGAAAACATTTCTTCCCTCTGTCAAGGGAAAGCTAGTGCAGGTGTTCACGGACAACACCACCACCAGGTGGTACTGCAACAAGCAGGGCACAGTGGGGTCATGGACCATTTGACGAGAGGCCCTTCGTCTCTGGACATGGCTGCAACTGCAGGACGTAACCCTGGGGATTCAACACCTGGCAGGTTCTCTGAACACCAGGGTGGACAAACTCAGTCATCGATGCCTAGTGGATCACAAATGGCGTCTCCAGTTGGAGGTGGCGCAAGGTCTCTTTTAGCAGTGGGGAGAACTTTGGTTAGATTTGTTCGCCTCCAGAGAGAACGCTAAGTGACAGCAGTACTGCACGCTGGAGTTTCCAAGGCGGCTAAAGCTTGGCGATGCTTTTCGCCGTGAGGACTGTTATACGCCTTTCCGCCCATACCACTATTGCCCTGAATTCTGAAGATGATCATGAGCAACCGGGCCCAAGTCATTCTTGTGGCTCCAGACTGGGCAAAGAAAAGAGTCTGGGATCCAGAGCTTCTGAGTATGACTATCGATCCTCCGATTAGGCTGCTCCTTCGGGAGGATCTTCTGTCACTTCTCCACCCGAACCTTTAAACTCTGTGCCTCCTTGCGTGGAGACTGACCGGCGACAGTTGATAGCATTTGACCTTCCTACCGAAGTCTGTAACGTTATTCTGGCAGCCAGGCGGCCCTCCACTAAGATGGTATACGCCTGCCGTTGGCAGAAATTTGTATTATACTGTACAGAAAGGTCCATTGGCCCTCTTTCCACTTCTCTTTCTACTGTCCTTTTATTTATTCTAACCCTTGCCCAGCAGGGTTCTACCTTAGGAACTCTCAAGGGTTACCTTTCTGCTCTGTCTTTTTTGCAGCTGCCAGACCAGTCCTCTCTCTTCAAGTCTCCTATTGTCAATAGATTTCTAGAGAAGCTGGCTCACTTACTTCCACCCATGCCCTTTGTTATGTCGCAGCGGGTCCTTAATTTTGTCCTCATCTACCTAATGTGCGCTCCTTTTGAGCCTTTACACAATTGTCCCCTTCGGCTGTTGACCATAAAAACAGCCTTCTTAGTGATGATTACATCAACTCGGAGGGTGAGTGAGTTGCAGGCGTTATCCAGCTCACCTCCTTATCTTGAGTCCTTTCCGGAGAAGGTGGTTTAGCACCAGGGCATATTTTTGCCAAAGGTTGTGACCCCTTTCCTTCTGGGTCAGATCATCACTTTGCCCACCTTCTTTGCTCCCCCACATCCCTCTATGGAGGAGCGTCTCCACCGTCTGGATTCAAAAAGAGCATTGTCATTCTACCTTGACCGCACGAAAGAGTTCCGGCTGGGTCACCAACTCTTTGTGGGGTATGTGGGAGTAAAGAAGGGAAGGGTAGTACAGAAAAGGACTATCTCTCGCTGGGTCGTTCTCTGCATCAAAATCTGTTATGCCTAGGTGAAGAAGCAGCCCCCCCGAGGGATTAAGGGCCCATTCCACCAGGGGAAAGGCTGCCACTATGGCCTTGGCTCGGGGTGTCCCAGTCCAAGACATCTGTCCAAAATAGTGCAGGTCCCAGTCATACTATTACTGAAAAAACACATTCAATTAAATGCCAGCAGGCATTAACTTAATTACACATCAAGAGGATAGTTTCAATATTGTTTAATCATATTGAGCAATAAAATTGATGTTCAAAATCCAGCAATATGTCTAGAATAACGTATCAATCCAAGTGCCCCACGAGGTGGGGGAAAAGAAAGGGGAGAAGGTAATGTGCACTCAGTGAGGGTGAGAGAGAAAGATAGTGACATTGGATGCATCAAAACATTATTTACAGTTACAGCCGGCTTTGCTCGGCTTCATATTTGCAAGATGACAAGTGAAAAGCCATTGTTTGAAAAATACTCTCACAGTGAAAAAGCACTGTTAACCAAACTGTCTTAGGGCAGTGACGTGGTCGACGTTTCGACCCCAAAAAGAAAGTAGGTTGTTTATGTCCTTACACGGGGTCTTCATCAGGACAGGATAGGGGGCACCATAGACCGCCATTGACTGGATGGTAGATATGTAATAAGTGGGCCCAAGGGCTCCAAAGCACCAGAGAAGCAGACCGATGTCACTTAAAATGTGCAGTAGGAAGTCCTTCCTAACATAGACCTCTTGCATTCAGTGGGAAATAATTGTCTAATCCAGTTTGGTCCTGGAGGTTCCAAAGGTGATGAAGAGGAAACACAGAGTTGTGGCCTTAATTCCTTCTTCATGGATGACTGATCTCTTCTTAAAGAAAATGTGCGTCCATCTCCGAATCTGAGGCGGACACACATTTGCGAATATGTTGTTTGAGGACATGACCTGTTTAAAGAGAAAACTAAATACAAATACATATATATATGTTTTTTAAACAAAGTTAGGAATTGTACTGAGTGAAGACCCGAAAGTTCACTGGACAGCAACACTGAGGCACAGAAATACAGGAAAATACCACAATGGACTGGTTGAGGGCCAGTGTCATCATGCCAGCGGAGAGCTGTCAGTTTAGAAAAGCCTCCTGGACTAGTCTGACATCTTGAAGGGATAAGTAAGGAATCTGCCGGAAGATTATGTATGCTCCAGAAATATTGTTACTGAATGTAACTTCTTCTGTCTCAGGTGACTTTTAGCATATCCTTTGGTGATGTTTTGATTGATCCATGCTCACGGCTGGGCTTCCTACTGAGAAGAGAGCTTGAAAACAATTGCTTCTGTGAGACTTGTAGTCTTGAGACATTTGTGTTAGTCACTTCATAGCAACTGTCTCCCTAGCCTGCTAAGTTAAAGCTACGAAACGATCAAAGCGGGTTGTGCAGTTATAAAGTTTGTACTCTTTCTCTAGAAAGAAAATAACTAGGTCACCATCAGTCATTCAGTTGTTAAATCATTGCTGTGTTGTTTGTGAAAACTATCACAATTCAGTCTTTGGTAAATCCAGCATTTAAAGGCACTTATGCGAGTTTAGATAGTGCTAGTTAGTTGTGATTTGGTGTGTTAAATGATGCTCCTGCACAGTGATTTTGCAGAGACAGACACTATTTGAAGATCTGTTATACCAAAGGGTACATATGGGAGAGTTCCATTGAGTAGTAAGTGGACTGGTGTCAATTGCTGCCTACTTCTAATGGACCTAATACATTCTCAAATTGTCGTATGAACCAACAAAACTGGAGAAAACAAACATCAGGTCCACAAGGAAAAACACAACCGACATTTGAACTGTTTGAGGAATACTTAGTGTCCTGTCTCCCAGGGTTGGCCTAAAGCCTTAAAAAAAAATATACTTTTCAGGAAACTTCGGACACTGAAATGCAAAATCAACTTGTTGTCCTTGGCTTATTAAATCATGTGTATATCAGTGTGCAAATCTGAACCTACCGGTACCGGTCGAAGCGCTGCCCTGTCTCCTAGGGCTGCGCAGGCGGACCAAACTGCAGAAAGCCAGACTGAAATTATTAGACTTTGCCATGTTACTAGCAATACAGGCATTGACAATGAGATGGAAATCTCCAAGAGCACCGGGAATACACACATGGCAATCAGAGGTATTGAAATGGGGCAGAGCAGAGGGAATGGCCCTCAGGAAGGAGGAAATGCGGGGTCACAGAAAATATCCCATATCCCAGGATTGGGAGGTCATGCTCATAGCGCTTGAAGATATGGATCTAGCCCCGGCACCAGGGCTTGGTTCTCAGGGTTAGAGGGTGGGAGTCAAGGACTGCAAAGGTGAGGCCTGATGACCTCCGCAGCCCGTAAGACTGTTTCAGGGCACACCACTTATCATGTTACGTGACGGCCAGTATAACCTGAGCTCAGACGAGGAGAGTTCACAAATCACCAGGAGACGGGGAGGGAGGGGAATGTTTGGGGAGGGGGAGGGAGGGGAAGGAAAGACGAGTTAATCTCTTGTTGAAGTCCTACGACACTACGAGCTATGAATACAGCTATGTATATGTGATATGTTACTCACCATGATAGGCTCACCTATATTGTAGACGGCTCTCTGTTTAGGAACCAACAAGAGGAAGTGGGCCGTTGTGGTTAGAGGGGTAAAATAGAAAATACCAGCTGATGTACCGTAGAGATTTTATACTGTTATTGTTTTGCTAACGCAGCTGTGAATAAAGAGTTTAAAAAAAAATCAGTGTGCAAATCTTGTAGAGAGAGACCATCTATGTTTAGGTCGAGCCTAAAGTCAGCGCGCAAGTGCTGCTCTGGCAATGATCTGTTGTAGTACACTATGGAGAAATGCTCCGCCCACTCCCCCCCCATATTTTCATTTGCTTGTGTGTTTGTCCTTTGTAAATGCTGGCTTCTAAATCGTAAGTAGGCTTGTTAGTCCCTCCTTAGTACAGCTGTGTCGTCATTTGTATCTCCCATAGCTACTGGCCCTTTACTTCGGTTCTTACACGCTACGTGTTGTCTTTAGTATTGTAAATACTATTTTCTTTATTGAGTTTGTCCTACTTCGGACAGCACGACGTGCTTTCTGTAGATTCAGAGCGCTGTGCACGCTTTCACTTTCGAAGCTGCCGGGTCGAGATGACTGCTTGTTTTATTTTTGGCAGTACTGCCTGCTTTCACTACAGAAGCTGCACGCCTTATTTTTAATGTGAATAACAGGCAATGGCGGTGCAGGCGTTTATTTGCCCTTCTCAGTTTCAATCAGTGGCAGCACTTTGAGGCGGGGCCTGCCACCTATGCTTCCTACTCGGCCCAGGGACTGCAGGGGCGGCTCCTCCATTAGGGCGGAGGAGCGTCGTCCCACTTATTTCTCGCAGTGCGAGAAGCAGAATCATAAAATGGTTTTCTCGCACTGTGAGAAAGCAGAACGGTATGCCTGGTTGGGGGGTTTGTGAACGGGTAGGAGTGGGTTGCGCAATGCTGTGGCCCCTGATCGTTTGGTTGGCCCTCTGGGGCCGACCAAACCAGTCATGCGCATTCTGCATTTTCTATATGTAGGCTGCATGCAGCCTAAATAGAGAAAATGGCCTCCCTAAAGGCGCCTGGCTGGGCGCTGTCCGCACCAATCACAATGCTGCCCTTGCAGCATTGTGATTGGCTTAGGGGAGGGGAGGGGAGGGAGTATGCCTGCTTCCTGTTACTGCTGACGGGTGACCCGGCCAGGAGCGGAGGCGGTGCAGGACCTGGTAAGGTATGCTTTAAAAAAATGTACCTCCCCCCTTCCCCCCAGCAAGTCATGGCGCTGCGACTACCTGTAGGGCTCAGAAGTTCACAAACTCTCTGTGCCTGTGGGGGTGAAGAAGGATTTGGGGGCTCTGCTCATTCCCGGCGGTTCATTTTGGTTGTTCCCAGTAGGGCACCGTGCCTCGCGTAAGCTTTATATAAATCGAATCTGATCTCAAGTGACTGTGACGTCTGCACAATGCAGCCCTCTGTCACGTTTGACACCCTGCACTATTGAGGCAGCACTTATAATAGCACCATTTAGGTGTTTCTGGTCATACTATACATTGCATCATTTTACCTTCCATTAAAACCATGCCCACCGTCTCCCCGTTCTTCAACACTAGCCTGCTCCTCTGCGCCATTGCGAGCCCCCGAGCTTTATTCATGATTACTTCATGTTTTATTCTTTAAAGAGGCCTGCAGACCCTGTATTGCTCCCCTGTAGAGATACTCCATGTGCACTGTTTTAAGTATTCCAGTGATTAAAATACTTTTTCTACCAAGGGAATCTTTTGGGCGCGCATTACATTATTGGAACTATTATGTGCTGGCTTGGGTTCTGAGCCTCTGTCCCCCAAACTGCCTCCCTGAGACATCTTGGACTGCGCTCTCTCGCGGTCTGTCTCGAGGCTGAGGCAGGACCTGAAAGGGTGTACTCTAACTCGACCCAGTGCGTAGAGCCAGAGTAGGACGGGCCCAGGACACCAGTGACAAACGACCTCAGCTACCACAGGTGGGGCCAATGGCCCCTGTCTGCTCATCCCCTTCTCTCCCCATCAACGGAATGAAATAGTTAAAGCGGTGACAGAAAGCCAGCCCTAGGAAAATGATGAGTACACAGCGTCACGGCACTGCACATACAGCCAGAAACATCTTGTGGCCATGCAAATGGGCCCGGCTCCAAGCAATGACGATCACGGCCCCTAGGATGGACATTGTCCAGATCTCTTCACTTATGGCCTAGTGAAAGAGACTTTGCATCCTCTGAGTCGACTCTAAATCACTCCAGCCATTATGTGCATTACCATGAACACATTAAATTAAACCACATCTGGAAATCTGCATCTGTTCCCTCAGAGAGATACATCACAGTCCTTTCCTTGTCAATGCGTTCCTCTGTAGTTGGTGGTCTTCATCAGGTGCACAGCCTTGCAGGTTTTAGCCGCATTAAAATCCATAATTCATTTTCTGCACTCTGGTGGTATGATGAAACTCACAGAGGGGCTTGTAGATGTATTCGAAATATGCGGATTTAGACCATGCTCTATGTCTTTTGTGGAAGGTCTGCTCAACCACAAGCGTTCAAGCACTTTTTGTAGCTGTATGTATTCTTTAAAATAATGTAGAGATCTCAAGGCCCAGCTGCTGCAAAGAGAATGCCATTGAAAAAGATGGCGTCGGTGACCATATACACTACAGCGCCACACCAGGAATAATGCCCACATCTGAAGGGGTAAACTCTGCGATAACAACCAATACCACATGCAAGCCAAGGATGGTGACAGAAATCCTAAACCAGGCCATCGTTTGCAACAAAAGCAAAGAGAAGTTTAAACAAGAGAGTGTTAATACATTTTCAGGAAACATTCCAGAACTTTATAGTGCTTTTGACCTTCAGGGATGTGTATCTTTAAAATTACAGCACATAGTGACACTATCTAGAGCAGCCAACTCAAACATCCTGAGAAGATCGGAATCCGTTTTATGTAGCCAAAAACCCTAAACAAGCCTCGTAACTCCGCATATCCTCGAGTCCCTCTCAGCGTGGCTGTTTTTTTTGTTATCGTAAACTCGATTGCCGTTGTCAAAGGTTGGGTGTCTGAAAATAAATTGTTTGTCTTCAGGCCCGGTCTTCAGATTCCAAGGGGAAAATGGTGCAGCTCTGCACCACATGGAACAGATTACTTCCTAATGACAGCCTGAATCTTCTGCGAGTGCTGTATTGACTCATGGCATCGCAGGAAAGCACAGAGAGGAGACCTCCAGCCGAGGTTCAGTCTATTTAACCCTCGGCCTCACTTCAGGACTCTGTGAGTTGTGGAGTGAGGCAGTGCCCGCACATACGCAGCCTCCTACCCGAATGAAGAAATAGAGCAGTCAGTATGCAACAGGCATTAAGCAGCAAGAACATTCTAAAGACAAACGCAGTCTGCTGGGTTATAAATCTGGTGGTTTATTTAAATAATAGAGGCAACATGGGACTTTTATTATATTGGGACGGAAAGCAGAGTAAACATACTGAACAACTCAAAAAAGTTGCAGTGAAAGGTGGTCCCCAAGTTCACAAAAAGAGGACGTTAATTGCCTAATAAATCAATCTATCAATCAATGTACTTGTAAAGTGCGCTACTTACCCGTGAGGGTCCCAAGGCGCTGAAGGGAGGGGGGTGTGTTCTGCTACAGCTCGAAGAGCCAGGTCGTGAGGAGTCTTCTGAAGGTGAGTAGGTCTTGGGTCTGCCGAATGTGGGTGGGGAGGGTGTTCCAGGTCTTGGCGGCGAGGTAGGAGAAGGATCTGCCGCCGGAGGTCGCTCGTTGGATGTGGGGGACAGCGGCGAGGGCGAGGCTGGTGGAGCGGAGCTGGCGGGTGGGGGTGTGGAAGCTGAGTCTGCTGTTCAGGTAGGCTGGTCCGGTGTTGCGCAGTGCTTTGTGTGCGTGGGTGAGGAGCTTGAAGGTGATCCTCTTGTCGATGGGGAGCCAGTGTAGGTTTCTCAGGTGGGGGGTGATGTGGCTGCGGTGGGGGATGTTGACGATCAGTCAGGCAGAGGCGTTTTGGATGCGTTGTATTCGTCGTAGGTGTTTAGCTGGGATTCCTGCGTAGGGTGCGTTTCCGTAGTCCAATCTGCTGCTGACGAGGGTCTGTGTCACCGTTCTTCTTGTTTCGGTCGGTATCCACTTGTAGATTTTGCGGAGCATGCGGAGGGTGTTGTAGCAGGAAGAGGAGACGGCATTGACCTGCTTGTCCATGGAGAGGGAGGAGTCTAGGATGAATCCTAGGTTGGTACGTGGGTGGTGGGTGTTGGTGCTGTTCCCAGTGTGGTCGGCCACCAGGAGTCATCCCAGGCTGAGGGGGTGGATGAGGACCTCAGTTTTGTCCGAGTTCAGCTTCAGACGGCTACTCCTCATCCAGTCGGCTACGGCCTTCATTCCTTCGCGGAGGTTGGTTTTGGCCGTGTGTGGGTCCTTGGTGAGGGAGAGGATGAGCTGGGTGTCGTCGGCGTAGGAGATGATGTTGAGGTCATGATGGTGGGCCACTAGTGAGAGGGGGGCCATGTAGACGTTGAACAGCGTCGGGCTGAGGGATGAGCCCTGTGGGACGCCGCAGATGATGTCGGTGGCTTCGGATCGGAAGGGAGGGAGGTGGACGCTCTGGGTTCTGCCGGTGAGGAAGGACGAGGTCCAGTCAAGGGCCTTCTCTTGGATTCCGGCTTCTAGGAGGCGTGTCTTTAGAGTGCGATGGCAGACCGTGTCGAAGGCAGCTGACAGGTCCAGGAGGATGAGGGCTGTTGTTTCGCCGTTGTCTAGTTGGCGCCTGATGTCATCTGTGGCGGCGATGAGGGCAGTCTCGTGCTGTGGTTTCGTCTGAATCTGGTCTGGGACGGGTCCAGGATGTTGTTGTCTTCCAAGTGGCAGGCCAGTTGCATGTTGACGATTTTCTCGATGACTTTGGCCGGGAATGGGAGCAGGGAGATGGGCCGGAAGTTCTTGAGTTCCTTGGGGTCTGCTTTGGGCTTCTTGAGGAGGGCGTTGATTTCGGCGTATTTCCAGCTTTCCGGGAATGTCGCTGTTTCGAAGGAGATGTTGATGACCTTCCGTAGTTGGGGTGCGATGGCTGCGTCTGCTTTGTTGAATACGTGGTGTGGGCACGGGTCACACGGAGATCCTGAGTGGACAGAGTTCATGACCTTGCATGTCTCATCGTTGTTGAAGTTGGACCAGGAGGTCGGGTGGTTGTCGCTGGTGGTGTTCATAGGGGAGGTGGAGTCTGGCGTAGTCGGGACGGTCGTGGTGTTGAAGCTGTCATGGATGTCAGCGATCTTGCGGTGGAAAAAGATGGCCAGTGAGTGGCACAGTTCTTGTGAGGGTGGGATGTCGTTGGCGCTGGGGTTGGAGAGTTCCTTTATGATGCTGAAGAGCTCTTTGCTGTCGTGTTCATTGTTATCCAACCGGTCTTTGAAGGAGGATCTCTTGGCTAATCTGATGAGGTGGTGATGTCTGCGGGTAGCGTCCTTGTGGGCTGCGCGGTTGTTTTGTGTGCGTTCGTGGAGCCATGTGTTCTCCAGTTTTCGGCATGCGTGTTTGGAGGCTTGGAGCTCGTTGGTGAACCATGTGGCTCTCTTGCTGGTGTGGCTGTTGGAGGGTTTCTTGAGCGGGGCGAGGGTGTTGGTGCAGTTGTCGATCCACTTTCTGAGGTTCAGGGCTTCAGCATCAGAGTTGGTGGGGTCGTGGGTGGGTTCTTGGCGAGGGAGGTGAGTAGCTGGACTTCGGTGACTTTGCTCCAGCAGCGGCGAGGCAGCTGTTGGGTGCGATGGTGCGTGGTTGGTTTCTTGAATGTGAAGTGGATGCAGTGGTGGTCGGTCCAGTGGAGTTCGGTGGTGTGATTGAAGGTGACGTGGGAGCCTGTGGAGTAGATGGGGTCAAGCGTGTGGCCGGCAGCGTGGGTGGGTGTGGTGACGAGTTGTCTGAGGCCGAGGTTGGCGAGGTTGTCGATCAGGGTGGCGGAGTTGGCGTTGTTGTTGTTCTCGAGGTGGAAGTTCAGGTCCCCGAGGAGGATGTAGTCCGTGGAGTTGAGTGCATAGGTGCTGGCGAGGTCGGCGATGGAGTCGCTGAACTGAGTCTGGGGTCTGGGTGGTCTGTAGATGAGTGTTCCTCTGAGGGTGATGTTGGGGTCGGTGTGTATCCGGAAGTGCAGGTGTTCGGCGGTGTTGAGGGTGTCGTCTGCGTGGGTGGCGACTTTGAGGGTTGACTTGTGGATGATGGCTGTTCCTCCTCCGATTCCGTGTGCGCAATCCCTGCGGGTGATCTTGTAGCCGTCCGGGATGGCTATGGCGATGTCCGGCGCCGAGGAGTCGTTCCACCAGGTCTCGGTCAGGAAGGCCACGTCTGGGGCAGAGGTGTCGAGCAGATCCCAGAGCTAGACGGCGTGTTTGCGTGCGGAGCGGGTGTTGAGCAGTATGCAGCGGAGGTGGTTGGGTCCAGTCCTTGGAGGTTTGGTGTTTCTGTCGCAGGTGAAGCTGCAGGTGCGGCAGGAGAAGGGTCTGTGGGTCAGTTTCGGGGTGGACTGGAAGCAGGTGTGGTTTCGGCTGGCGTTGAGTGCGTGGAGGCTGCTGGCGTCGTAGTGGAGTCTGGTGTCGTGGCGTTCGAAGGGTCCAGGGGTTCTGGGGCTGTGCGCGGCCCAGGCGCAGACAGGCGCAGACGGGCTTGCCTTTGGCGCGCCAGTGGCGCGCCCGCTGCGCGAGTCTGCTGCCCGGCAGCTTCTTGGCCTGCATTAGAGGAGGCTTGGGAGGGAGAAGTAGCTGGGAGGCGGGAGCGGGGAGGACAAAGGGTGTGCTGGGAGGTAAATGCAGCAGGTGGCGAGTGGCGGTGTGGGGGCGACCTGCCTGCAAGCAGGGTCAAAGGTCGCTCCTGATCACCGTCACTCTGCCCCTATTTAGAGGATGCCTGGGAGGGAGGAGCAGCTGGGAGGCGGGAGCGTGGAGGCCAATGGGTATGCTGGTGGGCGGGGCCGCAGGGAGGCAGCGGCGGGAAGGCCGGGTAGAGAGCGGTGGGGGGCGGGGGGAAGACAGCGGCCGAGCAGGTCGCAGCAGCGGTACATGCATCAGGTGGCGAGTGGCAGTGTGGGGGCGACCTGCCTGCAAGCAGGGTCAAAGGTCGCTCCTGATCACCGTCACTCTGCCCCTTTTAGAGGATGCCTGGGAGGGAGGAGCAGCTGGGAGGCGGGAGCGGGGAGGCCAATGGGTGTGCTGGGGGCGGGGCCGCAGGGAGGCAGCAGCGAGAAGGCTGGGTAGAGAGCAGTGGGGGGCAGGGGGAAAGAGGGCGGCTGAGCGGGTCGCAGCAGCGGTAAATGCAGCAGGTGGCGAGTGGCGGTGACCAGCCTGCAAGCAAGGTCAAATAAATAAATGGACAGTTGTTCTCTCAGGGTTTTTTTTTTACCTCACAGGGAATCCAGGATACATGCCCACATGGGATTTGAGTCCTTAAATTGCTATTTTGGAAATGCAGACTCCTATTCCGGCTTCGTTCTGACTGTGGGTCTTCAGTTGTGGAGCGATTATCCATGCTCTGTATTTTCCCGCTCACCTCTGTACTAATGGTACAAACAGTAAGGTAATTGAACAACAAATAAAATGGACCTGCTGGAGCACATTACCAAGCTACTGTGTTCGGGATGCCTTTTCTTATCTGTTTCCAGTGAGTGCGCCATCCTGAAGGAGCCGGGTTCCACGTTCTAAATCTGCTCTGGAACCACAGGTTCATGGCTTTTTTTTATCAGCATGAAAGCGTGGAGGGGAGAGAAATCACAAGCCAATCAATCATTGCACTTCCAATGAACTATGACTCCGGAGAGTCACAGACTCCCAGTTAAGTTTAGTTAGTTTATTACAAAGCCAAATACAGGTGGACATACAGACACCTCAGGATGAGGGTGTACAAATACAAAACCAAACCAAACCTACGTGTGAAGTTAAAGCATTTCCGCATGCACAAGATAATCGGTTCGAGAACTAAAATGCAGAAAATAACAGCACAGACGTCAAGTTTCCCCTTCATTGGAAGTTCAAGGGTATAAAGCATTCGTTTGTCCCTACACTACAACTAGCATGACAGCCCCCCCTTAACATTTCTCAAGGCAAGATTCGTTAAGGTGTCAGCATGTGAAGTCTTCCTAAGAAGTCTCTTCACTTTAGATGGGTCAAGTAACATAAAGCTACAGAGCTCGTTCTAAGATGCTCTCTCTCTCAAGGCAAGGCATGAGGACAAGGGCTTTTGGGGTAGGCTGATCCCTCACTCAACTCTATATATGTGTACGAGTCCCCGTTGTGAGAAACAAAATTATCCTGGAGCAGCAGTTCGAGGTCACACACCTGCTCTGCCAGCATGGAGTGCCCAAAGCGAGGAGGAATGCACAACTACACACCGTTTGCACCAAAAAAGACTGGAAGTAAAACCGCTGCCTTTTTATGGAAATATAACACCATAGGCGCATACAGGCTTGAGGACAAGTAACGAGGCCAAAACTGATAGACATTCTGCCACATCATACTAAGCACCAAAAAAACATTCTTTTCGCAAACAAAATCAGTGGGGTGAACCACACCACTGGTACAGCATGCAGAAAAGTCAGGACTTATTACCATATCTACCAAAGATCGGTTGAACCATTTGAGAGCAGGAACTTAATGTAGGCCACATAATATTAAAAATAAGTTATTTCGCTCATTTTTTTAATACAGCACATTATACAATGAAAATCAATACTGTGTCCCTCAAGTACCTTCTCTCAATCCAAAGCTATTTAATATCTGTGCGTCCTCTTTGACTGGCCTCATTCAATATTTTGTCCTCAGATTTTCAAGGAAAATTGGTGCAGTGTCCCTCGGGGATCTTCTCTTAGTCCCACGCTATTTATTATCTACATGTCTCCTTTGGCTGAGCTTGTTCAGTCTTTTAGCCTCAGATGTTATACATATGTGGATGACACACAGTTAATTCTTACACCACATGGGAACTTTGTCACCTTGCAGGACCAGTTTCACAGTTGTCCTTTCAGTAGCGAGTTGGATGAACTCCAACACTCCCCGTTTATATATGGAAAAGCTGAGATTCTTCTTTTTGGTAAGCTCTCATACTGGTCCTCCACCTCTGGAGATTTGAAGCTCTGGGTCCCTTTCCTACTCCTGTCTTGTTTACCCAACACCTGCATGTAATATTCAATGACAACCTTAGCTTATGCTTGATATTCATTTAAACAAACTGACCCCCGCCTCCTTCTTCCTGATGACATCATCAAGAAAGTGATTCCCCTATTGCAAAATCCACTAGAAAAACTCTAGCTCGAGATATTATTATCTACAGACTAACCACTCCAACTCTCTTTTTGCTAGCCTATCTAAGTGGCAGACTACAGCAGATTCAAAATGCTGTTGCCTGCCTTTTATTAGCTTGAGCAAAAGAGACAGAATGTTATCCCCTCAGTGTGCCTCCTGAATATCGAACAACAGTATTGAAGGCACTGAATATCAAGGACAGAAAATCGTAAATAAAATATTGACAGGTAAGTAAGTCTATATTTTCTATACCTAACTCCACATATATGTATCCAAGTGTTGCATATATCTTCAAGGTACGTAAATGTGGAGTTAGGAATAATAAATCTATACTTTCCTAATTACACTTAACTTTCAATATTTTGTCCTTCGATATTACTATGACACAATATTGTTCTCATCGATAATTCAGTAGTACAATTGATCCCATCTGTAGCAACTGCTTGTGTTTCTGATTCACAAGAGCCGTTCTTTCAAAAAGCTGTGCTTTTGTCATAAAGCCTTCAAAGCTCTTTCTCCATGACCTATTTGACCACTCTTTTATCTCCATACAACCCATCATAGCCATTCACTCAGACACTACCGTACTAATTTAAATCCCTAAACTGAGGAAAGTCCGGTGACGATCACACCTTTTCCATGGTCACTCTTAAAGCTTGGAATGCTCTCCCCATAGTCCTCTGCTCTGAAAACAGTCCAATCAAATAAAAACTCCTCAAAACACAATTTTTCCTTCTCTGAGTCCGATCAAATAAAAACTGCTCAAAACAAATTTTTTCCTTCTCTAATCTGCCTTCCTTTGCTCTTTACCTTCCGCTTCCCATTCTACCCATTTTCCCATTCTACTCAGGCTATCAGACTGTAGACGTGAAACAGCATTCACTACCCGGTGCGAACCACGCATGTCTTTACAACGCAGGCTTTACAAAGCATTCATCTTTACCATGCATTGCTTTACCATGCATATTTTTACAATGAATATGCCTTTACCACACATGCCTTTTCCATGAAAATGTAAGTGTTTCACAGGTAAGTGTATTGTTTATCTAGCGCAGAGATCAGGGGATATCAGAGCGGGGCAAATTCCTTTTAAAAGCACGATGATTGCAGCACTTGTTGATACAGGCATTTGAAAAAGGCAGTAATGCTAAAACACGCCATGTCTGTGTATTAAAGGTTACAAGATACACAACCCGTGTGTGCGTAGATCTTTTTCCGCGGGGAGGAGTTTGGGTCTTGGATATATATATATATATATATTTATATATTTATCACTCCTTCGCAACCACGAAAGTAATGGGCGCACTCGCGCTGATTTTCCACAATTTCATTTATTTAATTATCTTTCAGCATGAAAACAAACAAACGATCTACGCGTTTCAGTGCTCCTGGCACCTTGCTCACGATCGCGAGCAAGGTGCCAGGAGCACTGAAACGCGTAGATCGTTTGTTTGTTTTCATGCTGAAAGATAATTAAATAAATGAAATTGTGGAAAATCAGCGTGAGTGCGCCCATTACTTTCGTGGTTGCGAAGGAGTGATAAATAATTAACGGCGAGGTTCCGCCGTAGGGCACGCACCCACATTGAGCGCTCAGCAGTTGGGAAACCAGGAACCGGCGTGTGAAGAAATATATTTATATATGTATATATAACAGGAATAATTCCCAGCGCTTCACTCTCCGTGCACTGGTACCCCATCAGTGTTAGTAAGTATAATACCTAAACATTCGATACTGAGAAGTAATGATAATGTCCAATAGCAGAGTCTCTTATGACAACTTCATTTATTCATACATGGAATTAGTTTTTCAAACAATCAACATGTGTTTCGTGCACTTTGCGCTTCTTTAAGGCTGATACAAACATAGAGAATTATATACATAAGTATGTGTCTTAGCAATACAGGAAAAATAAAATAATTCTTAGTTATATAAAGTGCTTCTATTAGATATTTAAAAAATCAATCCTCCAAACTTCCCAGACAAATTTTTACTTCTTTTTTCTTAATATACCTCTATTGATATACATAATATTATATCGTACACCGGAAAGGCAAACGTTCTAGATATTCAATCTCTCTCTACATATTATTTCTTTTTTTGTAGATTCATAGTCCTCTACCCAAAACTTAGGGGGTCATTATGATAGCGGGCGGATCGCCACCGCCCGTATTGCAGTGGCGATCCGCCCGCCAAAATCTACCGCCCACATTACTTTCCCCCGCCACATTAC
Organism: Lissotriton helveticus; assembly: GCF_964261635.1. Taxonomy (NCBI): domain Eukaryota; kingdom Metazoa; phylum Chordata; class Amphibia; order Caudata; family Salamandridae; genus Lissotriton; species Lissotriton helveticus. The sequence continues at coordinate 1,026,645,511 of NC_136059.1, forward strand.
GATGGCTGGGGGACCCTGGCGGACGGGAAGACCGTCCGCCGGTTTTTGCCGGTAGGGGCGGAAAAGCCCAGGAATATGGTGGCGGTGCCTTGCATGCACCGCCATCCATATTATCATCATGGCGGTGAAATGCCTCTCCATGGCGGAGACTCTGCCATGGAAATGCATGCGGTTTTGTCCGTGTACGTGGGGGTGAGGGGTGCACATGCTTGCATGCACAAGTTTGCAGGCACCGCACTGTGCCTGTCACGTTGTGTATTCAAACGCACAACTTGCATTTTGCACATTGCGGCGGGTGCTGGTTGCAGCACCGCCTGCCGCAATGTTCAAAATGCGGGATGCCCCTTCCAGTCTGGCGGGTGTATCCTAATGCCATTTGCGGGACCGCCGCGACAATGGGGGGCAGTCCCGTTTCCGGATACGGTGGCGGGCAGAAAATGTCCGCCCGCCCATCATAATGGGCTCCATAGTATTGTGTCTGGACTATGAAACTATATGTTATGAAATCAACTGCAATTATTAACATTCGTCTTGAGGAGACATTCATCAACTCCATCTTAAATTCATGGAAGTTCCAAGATTGATTATAAAAATATATAATGTTAAAGTGTACCTTTGTTGTACGTAATATCCTCTCATATGCTATTCGGATCATTGACAGAATATCAACAGTAGAAATGTTGACCTACAAAAATATTGTGACAAAAATATCGTTGTCAAAAATATCGACCTATCTACATAATGGTAAGTACAAAAATATCGACAAAAGAAAAAATATTGTTGTTAAAAATATTGTTTTTTTAGATGCTTAAAAAATAATGTAAAATAGTTAAATAATACATGTAATTAGAAAAAAAAACATAGTTGGAATTAAATATATTGTAAAAATAAATTAAACATACAGATATATAACATATAATATATATATTTACTAATATATAATAATAAATACATATTTTAATACATAAAAAATGCTGGAAACATATTAAAAATGATAAATACATATAAAAATACATACACCTGTAAAATAAAAAAATAAAAAAATGTATATATATGTCATAAATTAAAATATTTTTATTTTTTTTAAACTACATTTTACACTACATTAACTGCAACAGTAGGGAAAATGTTGAATAGGAGAGGGGATAAAATTACTATTCCCACTCAAGGGAGTGCAACAGTAGGTAAAGTGTTGGATAGCGAAGGGGAATAATTTACTATTCCCACTCCAACGAGGGCAACAGAAGGGAAAGTTTTGGATAGCGGATGGGAATAATTTACTTTTCTCACTCCAGGGAGTGCAACAGTAGGGAAAGTGTTGGATAGCGTAAGGGTAAAAATTACTATTCCCACGCAACAGTATGGAAAGTGTTGGATAGGGGAGGTGAATGATTTACTATTCCCACTCCAGCAATTACAACAGTAGGGAAAATGTTGGATAGCCTAGAGAATAAAATGTACTATTCCAACTCCAAAGAGTGCAACAGTAGGGAAAGTGTTGGATAGCGGAGGGGGGGATAAAATTACTATTCTCACACCAGCGAGTACAACAGTAGGGAAAGGTTTGGATAGTGTGGGGAATAAAATGACTATTCCCACTCCAGGGAGTGCAATAGTAGGGAAAGTGTTGGATAGCGGAGGGGGAAAAATTACTATTCCCACTCCAGCAAGTGCAACAGTAGGAAAAGTGTTGGATAGCGGAGGGGAATAATTTACTATTCCCACACCAGCAAGTGCAACAGTAGGGAAAGTGTTGGATAGCAGAGGGGAATAATTTACTATTCCCACTCCTGCAAATTAATTAGCATTATTTAACAAACAATTAATTAATTAAAAATAACTTACCTCCCACCATATTACCCTATAAATTACACCACCAATGTCATAAAACTTGACACAATTAACATAATTAATTAACAATTAATGACTCAATAACAATTAACAAACAAATTAGAAACAATTATTAATACATTAATTCACACAATTAACACTATGATACAACATTAAATACATTTTATATAAAGAATATAAAAAATTATAAAAATTAAATTTCTTCCCACCCTACTCCCCTATCAACCCACAACCTGCTCGTAAAAAAAGACACATTTAACAATTAATTAATATTAATAACTAATTATTTATACATTATTTACCACAATTATTATAAAAAAATATTAAATACATAAATATGAATTATTAAAAAAATTATAATCAAATTACTTCCCACCCTACTCACCTATAAACCCACAACCTGTTCGCAAAAGAATGACACCATTAACATAATTAACAATGAATTATTAATAATTAACAACCAATTAATAACTAATTAATAATAAATTCATTTCCGCAATTAACACTAAAATATTAAATAAATAAATATTAGTTAATAAAAATACTGATTAATTAATTAAATTACTTCGCACCCTATTCCCCTATAAACTCACAACCCGCTACAGAACTCAAACACAAAATGTATTTAAATAAAATTAGTAGCTTCTAAAAATTATTAATACGTTTATTATCATTACATTACTTCCCACCCTATTTCCCTATACACCCACAACCCGCTACGGAACTAAAATGCAAAATGTACTTTAAAAAAAATAATAACTTCAAAAATGGAACACATATATTAAAAAACAAATGCAATACTTACACAAAAAAATAGAACACATACATTTAAAATACAGGCTAAAATGCATAACACTAACTAAAACAACAATATTTTAACAACATTTTTGCAAATGATATTAATGACTTCGATATTACTTACCTTAAACTCGATATTCTTGACAACGATATTCTGAGTTGATATTTTTGTATTAGGATATTTTGCACTCGATATTAGTGCAAGTCGACATTTACAAATTGATATTATGTCTGTTTACCATGCTATTCTTCAGTATGTCTAGATTTTGTCTGTTGTTTTCCAGACACTACATTATTTGTGGAGAGTCTCTGTCCTTGTATTAACCTGTAAATAGTAATGTGTCTTAGTACGCTGCATATAGACTAAACTTCGCCTAAATATTCTATAATGGGTATAATAGCACTTACGTGTTCACACGTTTTTAAGCTTACAAGATTCTATTTTGCTCCTAATCATTGCTCCTTTGTAGTTGTCTCTGGCACCATCTCTATTATTTTCATGTCGACTAGTACCTGGAAGAGCTCATAATGTCACCATATATTAGTCCATGGTACATTCCCTTCCACCTAACTCATAAGTGATTAAAATGTATAGTATCACCTTAGCCTGCGTTCTCTTACACACAATTCAAAGGAACTATTTTCTATGGTCAGGTCGCCTTCATGAACGTCACTGATGCCCCATGATACGAGAATCTAGAATTTAAATAATTACATATTCATAATTTGGGTTTATATTGTTAGCCATTACCTTATTAAGATAAGCACTGGCTTCTTAACTTTTGCCTATATCAAAGAACACCCCTACCTCATAAGCTACACGTTTGGTTTTAAAATAGCTCAGAGATGATTAGAATATAATGACAAAAATAAGGTTGTCAAATCATAAATGCAGGCAGCAATTCCTACACTTTAACCTACTTGCGCCATCAGCAAGGGCATCATTAGGATGGCGGGCGGTCCTCGCGGTAAAAGGGACCGTCCGCCAAATGTGCGGGGGTCCCGTGAGTGACATTAGGATGCGCCCGCCACACTGGCGGGCACATCCTGCATTATTAACATTGCGGCATAGCGGTGCCTGCCATGTTGTGCATGCACATGTAGGTACCCCCCCATGTGCCCCTCCAACCCCCCCAACATCCTGGGGGCCCACAACAGGCCCCCAAACTCAAAAACGGCAGGCTCCCTCCTGCCTGCATCCTGATATGGATGGCGGTGTCTAGCAGACACCGCCACCATATAAAACCCCTTTTCCGCCCGGTCGACTTGTCCGACCGTGAATGCGGGGGAGCCAGTTTAACTTGCTTTCCAAGCTGTATCCCTCCAAGATGATTTGCCCCTAATTGTGGCTTTATGGGTCTCCCATAGTGTAAGCGCATTTTTTACAGTCCCTGCGTTTACCTTAAAAAAATGCTGTGTGGCTTTGTTCAGCTTCTGTACCTCTGTTTTATTTGTGAGACAGGCAGGTTGCCAACCTCCTTTCCCTGCGTTCTTGTGGTCTATTGGTGGTCAGTGTAATGTGCAGGGTGTAGTGGTCTGTAATCCCTCACACCAGGTAACTAGCCTCCAAGAATCTATGCATCGATGTCTATGTGGTATGGAAGTAATCAAGTTTATACAGCATAGTATGTGCATTAGAGCAGAATGAGTAGCCTTTCTCCCGCCCATAAAGGGGCCGATTCCGATCCGGTAAAATTCTCGTCCGTACGATTCGCACCCGGAGCCGTCTCCGTACGACTCGTACACACACCGTACGACTCAACGAGTACGATCCGGACCGGGGTATCAGGACGCGATTTGTACGGTCCACGTCCGGTAAGGGCGATTCGTATGGAAAAGCGCACACCGTACGGTGCGTACCCCCCATGATCGCATGGGTACGCATCGTACCCCTGTGATCATGGGGGGGGTATGCACCGTACACCCAGCATACATGGGGTACGCACCATACACCCAGCATACATGGGGTACGGTGCGTACCCCATGTATGCCGGGTGTACGGTGCGTACCCGCCATGATCACAGGGGTACGGTGCATACCCCTGCGACCATGGGGGGTACGCACCATACCCGGCGGGGGCCATTCCGCACCTGTTTCGGCACAAACTCTGCTTTTACGGCTGTTTTCAGCTCCCGTAGAAAAAGGGTCGTACGGTGCGTACCCAACACGAATCGTACTTGCCGGGTCGGAAAAAGCAGCCGCGAAACATACAGATGTCGCGTACAGCGGGTTCCGAGGGAGATTCGTACGGGGATTTGATTCGTACGGTCTCTGTACGATTCGTACGGATTCCAGCTCCTGGTACGAATCGTACTTCGTCGTACGTACGGGGGACGTTGCAGGGTACGATTCGTACGGGAAAAACACTCTGAACGGCAATTCGGAGCGCTTTTTACCGGATCGGAATCGACCCCAAAGTGTTCACCAGATGTCTCCCAATCCCAGTGCCTGTGCAAATCCCTCCCGTTTCCCCACTGTCACCTTTCCTTCCAGCCAAGCACTCATTCTGTCTAGATGTGCATTCAACACCACATTAAAGCCACCCACAAGTATTGTCAGGGCTTCGGGTATATCCGTCCACAAGCGTCCAACATGCTGCAGTGTTGTTTGCTGTGCCACTGTGGATCATATACATTTAGCAATATTATGGCCACACCATCCCATTCACAGAACAGCACAGTGTAATAAACGGCCGTATCTGACCACTTTCTGAGTACATGGAGATCGCCACTTTCACCTCTCCTATCTTTTCAAGACGTAAATATTCGGCAAGTTGATGGAGTTCTTTTCATACATAGGTATATGTTTTTGTAGTAAATGTGAAAGGAAGCAGCGGGATTGATGGAAAAATTGGCAATTGTTACTACAAGATAGGTAGTGTTAACGGAAAATGAAGTAGGTGTTTAGGGAGCATTTAGTTAATACAAACACACAGGTCTACACCTGTAAATGTACCTTTGTGAGTCAGGCCCCTTATAGTTATTTATATCTCGATATGTGCAGGCATTTCTTGCTGCATGACCATGTTTATTAATAAATAGAGAATACTTTATGTTTGAATATGTATTGCCAAATCACCTCACCATTTAAGAAGGAATGCTTCAACAAAGAGCAGTAATGTCACTGAATTATTCTTCCTTTGTAATCAGTTTTTCTATAACCATCATTATCATATGTACATTTGAACAGCTATTTATTGTTTGATAGGGGTGCTATGTGTGGCATCGAGGTGATGGTGCTGTCCTAATATGATTTAGAAGCCCCCTGTGCATTTGAAACAAATAGCTGTGGTTTACAGTTCATGAAGAAATACCACACATAGGTACTTGCCAGCAAAACCAGATAATAGAATAGAGGACAGTTAATAAATTCCTGAAAAAAGCATCATATGTCAGAATGCACTAACCTTGAGTGTAGGATTCAACATCAGCAATGCTCTTTTCCCTGTTTCACCACCCCCACCGGTGACCACATACACAAGAAGATGAGGGCCAGAGGTAGAAGCAGGAAAGGGGGAATATGATAAAAGAGAAAACAGAGTCACAGGACTCCACCACTCTGCTTTGTCACTTCGGTTGGTCAAGGAGTACTACAGGATGTAGTGGATCTCTTTAAGAAAAAAAAGTATTTTAAATAATTTTTAATTAATGGCTCTAAGCTTTACTGTAATTGTGCATGGATATACTTTATGAATATGTGTGTCTCTGTACTTTGATGTGGAATTGGTGATTCCTAAAAACTAACATATAAATAATGAATATCTCACTATAAATGCACACTAGTATTTCTTCTTGTGTTTAAGATGAACAGCTCAAGCGTCATCTCTGTATGCTCTTATGTGGGAGATGACTAATAGTTTCTTTTTAACTTGTGCTTCTAATGTAGTCCAATCCAAGAATACTTCCTTTTTTCATCACAAGGTAATCCTTAGTATAATGTAACATATACAGTCTTAAGAGTTCAGATAAATAAGTTAGCTTCCATCAACAACATGACTTTCAGAATATGTCCCTGCTTTCACAATGTCTCTTCAAAACAATCTGTAGGCCGCAATAGGTTCTGGCAATGAAATTCTGACATTGGATCACTGACATAATAGCGATGTATATAATATCGAAACACCAAAATATCTGAAATTAAATATCAATTGCAAAAATATCAACTTGCAATACTTAACTATAAAAACACAAATTTCAAGGACACAAATTTCGTTGTCAAAAATATTGATTTTTACTTCCATTGAAAACAAAAATATTGTAAAGAAAAATATCATTACCTTTAAATAAACATAACATATAAAAAATATTGATTCAAACAATACCAACACCAATATTATTGCCAAAATAATTAAATAATTAATAGATTTCCCAAAAACTTTTTTCATAAAAAAGTTAATTTAAATGAACCCAAAACATTTTATACACATATAGATTTATACACATATATTTAAATGAAATAGTAACTATATACATCAACAAAATATTTACCATTCACGCCAAAAAATGATATATCTAAAATATTAATAATACAACCCCAAAAGAATTTTCATTAACTACAAACATTTAAACCCCAACCTAAATATTACTAAATATGTATGTATATATAAATGAATTTATATCCCAAAATATCAAACTGTATATCCTACATCAAACTTAAATTAGCAATTGCCATAGAAGGACTAAACTGATAAAAAATAATTCAAACTAAACCAACCAATAAAATAAAACTATAAACAACTTTAACCAAATAAAATCAAACAAACAATTAAATAACACTATGAAAGGCACATTTATTTCAACAACTAAATACTTCAAAAACTATAAACGCTGCAAGGCCAGGAAACACTGCCGAATTCCCTCGCCAGACCATTAAAGAAAAAAATACATACATCTCAACAACTATGTAACTAAGTAAGTAAACCATATATTGAAACTTAAAAATGTAAAATAGGAGGGGGCGTGGCCAAGATGGCGACCTGATCGGACGTCGGACTGCGAGGCACCCCGGCCCTGAACCCCTTTGAGCACCTTTTCTTAGCCTGCATCTCCCTACCAGTCCGGGCAAAGTCTGCTGCTGCAGGTCCGAACCGAGCGACCTAATTTTGGTTCGCCCCGCTCCATCAGGGCCCCGCCGGAACCGCCACCTTCCAGGCCCCGGAGAGGCATCGGAGAGCCGCGTTGCTTTTGTGGCCGCACAGTGTGGGAGCCAACACAGGGCTCCGGCGATGGAGCTCCACAGCGGACCAGCGGCGGCTGGCGAGGCGACCCGAGAAGGTGACCGGGACCACTTCTGAGACGGCGGCACGCGGAAATTGAGGCCCTGGTCCCGGACCTACACAGAGCGGAAGCACGGGCCCTGCGAGAGTCCGGGAGCGACGTCGGGCTCTGCCCAGGGGGCCCAGAACCATGCCCCAGACCCACCGTGACGTAGCTGAGCCCCAATAAGAGCTGCACTGTGGGGACGAGCTGACGGCGATCCGGGGGCGCTGGAGAGCCGCGAAAATTGAGGCCCGGGCTTTGGAGCCTACATCGCGGACTGCGCGGCCGGAGCATCGCGGCTGGAGTGGACGCCCTGGGGACTGTGTGGGCCCGGACCACTCTGCACCTACGCGACCCTGAGGTGCGGCGGAGCACACACGGCCTGGGGGCCCCACGTCTGTCCTTGGCTGGGGGGGCCCGCAGTAAGGTTAACGCAACCCCCCTCCGCCGTGGACCTTGCTGCATGGAAGGGGCACCATCGACGAGACGCCTGGAGAGGGTACATGCGACAAGGTCGGTCGCGGAAACTGAGACCCCGACTCTGGGGCCTGGACAGTGCTGCGGCGGTGACGGTGGGGTCCCACGAGGGAGCCGAGAGCTTGGCCTAGAGCGAAGCGGTGTTGGGGGCCCGAAGGCTCGTCAGGCCCTATTGCGAGGGCCGCGATCGACAGGTGAGGAGGGGCACAGAGGGAGTAGAGGCACCCAGCGGCAGACCGCCCATCGCACCGGCCGAACGAGCCCGCAGGAGTGCTGAGTGAAAGCGGGGCGGCTGAGCAGGAGAGACACACGCCCAGTCAGGGGTGCACGCGCTGAGAGACTGTTCTAGGCCCGGCTGAAGTGCCTAGCTGCCCTGGGGGTGCCCACCAAGCACAGCGCGCAAGCTCGCACACGTCGCAGCATTCTCCCTATGGCGCCGGTAGCGGCATGGCCACCACGAGCCGCAGAGCCGGCCGCACTATAACCGATATGCTGGTGAAGAGCATCCCGAAGGGGGAAAAAACCCAAAATCCCCCCTCGCCAGTGACTGAAGCCACTACCCTGGGTAGAGACGACGGTGGGTCCCCCATTACAAAAGCCTTCTTAGAATCCCTCTTCAGCACACTGCGGGACGACTTTCAGACTATGAAGCAGGACCTAGCGGGAGAGCAACGCGAGATTCGCCGGGATGTTGATGACCTGCGGGAACGGGTGGCCTCGATGGAAGAAACTAACCAGGCCCGCAGTGAGGAAATGGAAATACTACAACAGGAGGTCATCCGCCTTCGGGAGCAGCAAGTGGACCTCCAAGCGCACGCAGAAGATCTCGAAAATCGCTCCCGGAGGAATAACATACGGGTCCGGGGAGTGCCATCGAAGGCAGAGGGAAACAGCGTCACTTGCTACCTGCAGGAGCTCTTTCAGGAGATTCTCGGTGAACCTGCTGACTTTGCTATTCGCATTGACCGCGCACATAGGGTCGGCCTGGCGTGGCGCGCGCCCGCCCCCCCCGTCGGACATCCTGGCTTATCTCCCTGACTTCCCCCCAGAAGGAGAGAATCCTACAGGAGGCCCGGCGGAAACAACCTCTGCACTTCCAGGGTATCCCCGTGGCCCTATTCCAGGACCTTTCGGCCATCACACTTCAGAAGAGGAGGGCCTTCCGAGTAGCCACGACATTCTTGCGAGATATTGGGGTACCCTACTCATGGGGTCATCCTTTCCGTTTAATCTTCAGGTGGAAGGAGGTGCTGCACCAGCTTCGCTCACTCCGAGACACCTGTACCCTGCTGGGAATTGACCTGCCAGAGGAGGAGCAATCCGGGGAGGCCTCACCGCGACACCTGCAAGATGGGTCCTCGCAGCGATCCCCCGGCGAGTGGCAATGAGTAAGGAGGCGTCGCCCCCCCAAGATGGACCTTAAACCCGACCTAGCGACCATGGCACAAGAGCAGGCCGCGGCCATACAGGAGGTGGTCAAGGATACAACGGCTCCACCCTGAAACACTCCGGCTTCGGGAGTTGCGCACATCGCTTTGTGTTTCTGAAGGAAGAGGGGCGGAAGGGCGGGGGGCCAATGGGGTCGCCACTGCCACAAACTCCTTCACGTAAAGACTCTACAGACCTGAACTGCGTTCCGATAGGCCTGGGACAATGGTTTGTTCTTGGGGGTTCTTGGTTGTGGTTGGGGCAGGGGGGATGGGGGTTGCAGGATAGGGGGGGGGCGGAAAGGGGGGGTTGTGTTGGGGGGGTGGGCTCCGGTGTGACGCACGGCAGACATCGCAGGAGAGGTGACATAACTCATGATGACTAGTAGCGACAGGGCATCCACTGGTGCCTCCCTAGCGACGGCCCAAACTATGCAGGTTATCTCCCTCAATGTTAAGGGGCTTAACAACCCCATTAGGCGCAAGGCCGTCCTGTCCTTCTTGGAGAACTTCGGGGCGGAGATCTGCCTCCTACAGGAGACTCACTTATTACCTAAGGACTGGCATCGCATGCGGTCTAGAGCATTCCCAACACAACACTATTCTTCCATCACAGAGAAAAAGGCGAGGGTGGCCATTCTGTTCGTGCGCCACTTTAGGGGTACGGTGGGGGACAGAGTAGCGGATATCAAAGGGAGGCTCCTTGCATACAAAATACAGGTGGGAGGGTGGTCCGCCGTGATCGGCTCAATTTATGCACCCAATACCAAACAGGAATCCTTTCTCACCGGGGCCTTGGCGGATACACTCGCTCACAACATCAAATCTACGCAGGGACCTCACTAGCCACGCCACGTCGGTGGGGGGCCTGGGAGTCCCGGACCTTTTAAGATACTTCCAGGCGACGCAACTCAGATACCTCCTAGAATGGAACCGCCCCGAGTCTGAAAAGAGATGGTTGTTTCAAGATCGTGCGATGGCCCAGATGCCACTTTGGAGAATTCCATTCCTCAGAAGGCAGGACCGGCCCACATACATGAAAAAATCATCTATTACCCGCACTACTTTGCAGGTGTGGGACAAAGTGGCAGTGACTCAGGGACTCACCACCTACCCCTCACCCCTGACGCCCCTGTTCGATAATCCGGCCTTTGCGCCAGGCCAGGCTCGTGGTTCCTTTTCCAGGTGGCGGTTGTCAGACTGCAGATCGGCGGGTCACCTTTTCAATCCCGAAGGCTTCATGACGATGCAAAATCTGCGGGACACCTATGCGCTCCCGCAGCTCCAACGATTCGAGTACTTCCAAATCCGTCACTGGCTCACCGGCAAGGACATGTTGCCACAGGTCAGCAGACACCTCACTCCATTTGAAAAATGGCTCCACACCAAGAAGTCGGATAAAAAGGCAATAACGGATTTATATGCAATGCTATGCCCCTCACCGCCCTCCTCACGATCGGCGGGTCAGAAGAGGTGGGAACGGGAACTGGGACAATCCCTCACCGATAGGGAGTGGCAGAACATATACCACAGGGCACATCACACTGCCAAGAACGTCGCGAGCAAAGAGTCGGCGGTCACAATTGCCTATTACTGGCATCTGACGCCAGTACGGCTACATCAGGGCAACCCACGCCATGACCCCATGTGCTGGAGGGGATGCGGTCAGCCAGGCTCCCTGACACACATATTATGGGACTGTGTAGAGGTGCATGAATTTTGGGAACAAGTACTTAAGGACATTGACAAGTATTTTGAAACTGAAATCCCTCGATTCCCTGCTTACACACTGCTAGGCCTCCCCTACAAAATCACCTTCCCACTTAAATCGCCCAGAGGCAAGCAAATGGGTTTAGCGATGGGAGCCGCTACACAGTACATATTGTCACTATGGGGCTCCACACGGAAACCCACACATACTGGGTGGCTTCACAAGCTCTGGTACACGATGGGTATGGAAAGAATACAGGCCTTCCTAACTCAGACGCACGATACATTCCTCGAAACTTGGCAACCCCTGGTGGATTTACTTGCTGATGAATTCAATGAGATCACCTGTCCGAAATACCTCAGAGTCCTACGCCTAGCAGATGAATTCCGGAAGCCATCTGGGAACTCCGCATCTGACACCTCATCTCGCTAGAATGCTACAAATTCCTTCTGCAGTTGCTCACCCCGGGGGGAGGGCTAGGGGGGCAGGGGGTGGGAGGACAGGGGGAAAAGGAGGATCTAGGGGGGACGGGGGTTTGTACTGTTGGGGTTATTTGGGACAAGACCGGTCCACTTCCAGACCACACCCGCCCACATGGACACATTTCCTTACCCAGTTACCCTGATTTCTTTGGGGGCGGGGTGCCATGAGTCTGAAAGGGGGCTCGCCCCCGACATGCATAATGTCCGACCGGTGGTATGTCCTCTTTATTTGAAAGACAATAAAAACAATTTAAACAAAAAAAATGTAAAATAGCAACTAAATATGAACACACTTCTACCTCTTCACATAGACTTCCACGCTGAGGGACTAATACCGTCTTCTCTTAACTCATTTTAACCCCTTCGACGCTCATGACGAGCTGGGCTCGTCATGCAGTAGCCTCCCAGCACGCTCATGACGAGCCCAGCTCGTCATGAATAATGGGTTTTTGCATATTCCAGCGCAGGGGCGGACCTCATCGAGCACCGATGTGGTTAATTCTTTGGATATCATAGAAAAATACACAATAACCTGTTTTAACTAGAACCCTGAGGAAGTCTGTGGTGAATGTTGCCTCATCAATGAAACCCGTGTTGGATACATCTATGAATGTTTCCATGTGTGAAGGGTACATCTAGGAGCATTTATATATGTGAAGACTTGTTTGAAACTAAATAATGAAAAAAAGAAAACTGTATATTTCGAACAATCAACAGGACAAGGCATTTTCAAATTTATAGGTGCTCAGGAATAATTGTATATTTGCGTTCAGGATATATTTCCTAATTAAAGAATAGAGTGGTGGCTACCTTATTTCCTTTGTAGCACTGTATGTACAAGTGGTGAATCTTAAAGTGGGCATGCACATGATCTGCACATATATACAACCAAGCCACTGTTCCAGTATCAAAGACAGAGACTGCCAAATGTATCACTTCACAGAGAGGAAAGCAGTTACTAAATCACATGAGCTACACCTACAGCCAAGAAAGTGCATCATCAGAAAATATAAACTGGAAATGTACTAATGGGGCACTTATGATGTCGGTCGGAAAGCCTCCGACCGCTAGTCGGAAACTTTCTTACCTCGTCGGAGACTTTCCGACCGACACTTGTTCGGTTTGCGGTCTGACTGCCCGATTACAATGTCGGCGGTCAGAACATAAACAGACCTGTCATTTCGTCTCTGTTCCTACCACCTCTTGGAGTATTCCTCTCGGTCGAAAACGCACCGCAGTCCCATATGGACGGTGTTTCCACTGTCGGGATTATGATGTCGGTTTCCAACAGCTTTTCTGTCTCGGCCTTTCTGACATGGAAAGGCTGTCGGAAAGCAACTTAGGGACCCCTAATTGGGCCCACTTCACCCTGTGGCCTACAGATGATGATCGAGGGAGTAACTAGGGTACCCCCTGTAAACCCCTGCACTGTGTGGCAGGCACCATCGGGTGCCTGCTACAGGGTGCAGGGTTTTACACATACCCCCATTTCTCCATAGGAGCCTGTATTACAGCTGGTTTATGGCCATAACACAAGCGCCCATAGAGAACAGTCGGAACCCGACCGAACAGCGTTCGGTCGCGTCGTAATCAGGCGTTCGGGACTGCTGACCTGAGGTCGTGCGGTCTCGAGTCCAAGACAGTGTCGGTTGGAGGCAACTCTAGCAGGCATCTTAATAAGCCCCTAACTGTTATTCTAATGCATGCTATGGGAGGGCAACTACAAAAGATGATGTTGCAATTCATGTAAAAGAGCACAATTAAGCCCCAAATATGAAAGAAATAGAGGTAAGCAAAATATTGCAGGATATAAGAGAAGCAAGCATTAGCTCCTGGAACACACACGCAAAATGCCTGAAGATATACTACCTAAAGTCCTCAAACAATTAAAAAGGTAACTACTACCTATACCCACTTAAAAATATTTGATGGAACAAAATAAAAATAGCCACTAGTGATACCCCATCTGCCCCTAGAAGGTATAAAGACATACCTGAACATTTAGCAATGACATACAAGGCCTCATTACGGTGCCAGTCGGACGAGCTTTCGACCACCGTCGCAGCACGATGGAGATTGGCCGCCAAGTAGTGGGCGGTTCCACCTGCCATATTTTTATGAGACTGCTGTGTAGGCATTAAAAAACATGCCTGGAAATGGACCACAGCACAAGCCGTAGTAGTAAAAGGCATGGATGAAAACATCCATGCACCGTGTGCCAGGCACCATGTGGTGCCTGGCATACAGGGCATGGCTGTTTTGGGGGACACACCACATGTTACCCCCTGGCCACATATGGCGTTGTCCCACGGGGGACTGTGGCCCTTATTGAGGCCTCCAAAGTCCTTTTCAAACAGCCTTTCTATGGCAGTAGGACCTCCCTGAAACGGCTGTGTGAAATGGACATCCTAATCTCTATGGCAGGGCCTGCGCAGGTACTGTCTTCATTGTAGGGATTACTGTCTGAACCGCCCTGACTGGCTCCTTGAGCCTTTCAGAGGTGGCGGTATTTCCCACTGCCCTCACCGCCAGTATCGGAATCAGCAGTCGGAACATTGCCTTAGATGTTGGGCAGACCACCACTGATGGCCTGTCAGTGGTGGTCCTCCCGACATCATAATGAGGGCCATAGTGAGGAACCTGTCTTTTCACATGACAACCTAAATAATGTAAAACTAATCCTAAAAATATCTACAGCAGACAACTTTATATAACTTACCCAATATCAAACCGGAAGGATGATTGGAACCTTCAAAATGTGTCCCAAACCATTCACTCAGATATGCACCATACATGGGGAATATCAGAACATCCCTTTTATATATGCCTTACTACCAAATAAACAAAGCAGCACTTACTATGACCTTTTCAAACCATATAAAACTTAAAACAATTAACTGCTACCCTCAAAATACCCATAGGCTTTGAGCAAGCTGTGATACAAACCATTCCAAAAATGTACACCCACACAACCACACAAGGTTGTTACTATCATTTCAATCATAGTATATGGGGAAACCTCCAAAAATGTGAATTACGTGTAGAATATGCTACAAATAACCAATTTGCCTTTGAAATTAATAAATTATAGCACTAGCCTATGTCCCTGCCGCAAATGTACCCAACTACTACAATTTACAAATAAAAAACCCTTTCAACCAACAAAATGAAGGGAAACTTAGGGCCAGATGTAGCTCGCCAATTACCGGTCGGTAACGGCCGATTTCGGCCGTTACCGACCGGTATTTGGGAATTGACATGTAGGGGGCATGTTATTTACAGAATCGGTATATTTACCAATTCGGTAAATTTACAGAATCAGTAAAATACCGAATCGGTAAATTTACCGATTCTGAAAATCAATATGTAGGTGGCACTGTAATCAGTGCCACAGGCCCTTCGTTATTTACCATGGAATACTATTCCATGGTAAATAACGAATTCCAGTGTACATGCACATCTGTGCATGTACACCTGTGCCATGTGGCACACAGACATGCCCTAAGGGCATGTCTGTGTGTCACATGGCACACAAGCCCGAAACAGCGGTGCAACAGGGTGTCAAGGTGACACCCTGTCCCCCTAGTAAAATCGGTAATTTTACCGATTCGGTAAATACCAAATCGGTATTTGCTATTGAATCCTATGGGCTTCAAGGCCCATAGGAATCAATGGCAAATACTGATTCGGTAATTACCGAATCGGTAATTACCGAATCTTACAGATTCGGTATTTTTACTGAATTATTTACCTACATAGCAATTACCGAATTGTAAATACCGAATCGGTAAAATTCGATATTTACCATTCGGTAAATTGCTATTACCTACATCTGGGCCTTAGTCCCCTAATGGACTATTTCAAAGACGCTTGGGTGGCAGACTGCATCGCTCCAGACACAGATGCCAACCCAAATGTTAAATACCATGGTTGAATTTCTATGAGAGCCCCTTGACACAGAAAGATAAAACAAACAACGTAGTGGAAGGATGGCACAATGCCTTCCAATTCACACTAGGCAGAACTCAACCTACACTGCACAAATTTATAGCAGCATCACAAAAAGAGCAAACCTACCAACACCACACCCTATATTTTTAAATAATAAATATCGTACTTTATTCGATCAGTCAAACAGTTATTTAAAATCCAAATCTTAATAAAGACTGACATAATTAAGCTTTATATAAATTATGTTTTTTTTAAAATAACAATCGCCAGCCAAGATATTTGAAAACAAACTCAGTCCATCACATAAAATAATTACAACACATAAACCAAACGATTCCACATAAGAATCACATAATTTTGACATAAATAATATAAAATCACATTTACCACCCAAAAGGATAGAAAGAAAACTTACTGTTATCTTGTTTGCAGATCTATCTCTATATCCATGTAATTAAAAATAGTAATCAATCAAAAATGAAGTAAATGATATTCTAAGATCCCCCACAAAATGCAAAAATGTAACAAATCCAAAAGAAAACCCTCAAAGCAATCCAATGTATGCTGGATGCATGAGACAACTTACAAACGTGTTTTAAAGAAAGAAATCCTCCAGCAAACTAAAAAAAAAGGATATTAAAATAAAAACCTTTGGTTTATTACAAACCAAAACTGATTTCCTTTAACCCCTTGCGTGCGCACGTCGGCCAATGGCTGTCGCGAGCACTACCGCGGTAGTGCTGCGCACATCCGTTGGCCGACGCGGCCCCGCCCACCAATAGAACTCCCACAACGCGGCGGAATTTGCTCTGCGGTAAAGGAGTTAAAAAAATAATCAAAACTCCGAGAATTAAAATGTTTATGTTTATGTTTTTACATTTTTTTTTTGTAATAATTTCATTAATATATCATTTAGTTAACATCAAATTAAAAGTTATTAATATAATGAAATATACTTAAACATTCGAAATTGTTAATTTACATATCTTAACAATTATTTACTTCAAATTTAAAACATAAATTTGTTTAAATCTCCTTATCCCCTAAAAACCCAATATCCTGCTACTAAAACAAATTCAACAATTAATTGCATGCACTCATACAACTAAACTAATTTCAACAATTTCATATCTAAAGTATTATCTAACTAAAACTACAAATAAATTATTGCACTTACACAATAAAACACACTACAATAAATTACATACCAATTAACACTTACAAACAATATTACATACTCCGATATTTTGTATATCGATATTTTTTACAATGATATGAAAAACAACACTAAAAACTATATTTTTACCTTCAATATTCCGGTTGATGATATTCTTGATATTCAGATATCTTTGAAACTAGTATCACAATATTTTTTTTTCAATATTTTGTCCAAACACTCTGAGATCCATGTAGCGAGGTCTTGGTTGCAGCAGCAATGTGTCACGACTGCCCAGTAAAAGAGTCCATGAACTATAAGGGAAGCTATACCCGATAATCCAAGATGGCCACCCTATTTTCAGAATATGCAATTGTGTGGCCTGCTGGGAATTGTAGTTCATTGCCCGTATTCTCCCTTGCAGCACATTCCCAATATGCAGAGTTTCAGTCCTTCCCTTTGCCTAAAGGAACTAGAGGAAGCTTGTTCAGAGTATCGTTCCCACTCTCAAGCCACACTAAGCAGGCAACAGTATCTCCAGTCCTGTTTCTTTCATCATGTTACCTTCGAACCTGAAGAGTGGCAGGTTTAGATAACGTATCATATCCAGGAACAATTTTCAACTTAAATCCTGAGAGAAATTAGGTGTAATTGAGAGAGCCCCAGAACACTATCTGACGGTGAGAGTAGTACAAGTGGACTTCGGTCAGCATTTTAGTATCACGTGTAGATAATAGTTTGCATAAATTGTGCTTATATGCACCCTCCTTTCTTCCTCCAGTGTCTACAATATCTTATTTACAGTTGCCTTTGCTTACCACTGTGCTGCAGAACAGAAGAGAAGTGTTTCAAAGATTTTCACATGATCTAGAGCTGTGCTGGACTGAATTCAGCTGCAGTTACTAAATCTGAGGACAATCATTTCACTACAGATTGAAATATTATGAAGTTTAAATGGCTCAGCACTGTAGCACAAAATAGAGAAGAGGTGCATCAAGCTTCTTACCACATATCTTGTGTGCTCTCTTCATTGGCCATTATAGAAAGATGAAACCTCTGTATCAGGATACATGGTATATTCTGTGTTAATAATCCACAGATTTCATTCTCAGGTGAAACAGTACAACTCCAGCAATTAAAGGAGACATATGCACAATAAGGAAAAACATCTAAGGTAGAATTTTTACACATCTTCCCACCCTCAAAGATTTGACCCATTGTCCCTGCTTTTTTGATTCTTAAAACAGTCTGTTAGAACCTAATGTGTGATTTTGACTGTACCTAGAGTGCTGTGGGACTTTACTGACTGATAACAGCATGACAATATTGACAGCACACAATTTTACTTCAAAGTCTACTTTGCTTTAAACATCCAACCTCTTAACCAATGCCTGCATCTCAACCAGATGTTGATGTCCAGCACCTACTTGATGCACTGCTCTACCAAAACGAATTTACTGCTTCTTGTCAAGAACGACAAGCAACAACTCCTGAAAATCTGGTTAAAAGATATAAATGGTGGTGGGATTGGTCCCCAACTTTCACCCAAGAATAAGTCCGTTAGATTCACCTTGGACACTGAATTCACCTACAAGGAGCACATTACAAGGAAAACCAAAACTGCCACTTGCCAGCTCTGCCTATGAAAGAAAATGAAACCATTTCTCTCAGAAAGCAACTTCAAACTTGCTATGTAAGCTTTTGTACTCTCATATCTGGATGCGGCAAATGCACTACCCTGCCACCTCCCAGACTCAACACTGGTGCCCATCCTACATGCTGCAGTGCACCTCATCAAGGACCTGAAGACATATTACCACATCACATCCACCTGGATGGAACTCCACTAACTCCTCTTGCCAGTCCACTTAATCTTGAAAACCATCTGTATCATCTACAAATCCATCCCAACGAGAAACCCCATCTACGTAGCTAACAAGCTCACTACATCCAGTGGCTCACGGCACAACTGCAGCTATTAAACCATCATACTAGAGTGAAGGAGTGCATAAAGCAATAAAACAAGAAAACAACACAAGGCAACAGGCCTGTCTATGCTGACCGGATCTAGAACAATTTCCCAGCATTTTTTTATGACCTGACCTGATTCTGATCAATTTGAATTATCTTTCCAGCACATGATGTCATGTTTCTACGGTTCAGAACTAGGTAAACCTAATGTAAACTCATGTATTACATGTATTCAACAATAGAATCGCATGAGTACTCTTTTGAGTGGCGTGGAAGTGTTTGCTGACTTGTTAACCAAAATAGCAAGATACTACCAAGCATGCACCATGCAAGTCTGGGTTTTACTTGGTTTGATAACAGACACTGTTCATCCCTAAAATATATATTTTTTATTTAGCAACACAGATAGATATTGTACAAAAAACAAAGAAGACATATTCATAAGTGCAGGTTGTATATGTATCAAAAGTGATGACTCTTATTATTTATACGGATCATGTCATCGTATAAAAATAAAAATAAAAAAATTAAATAAATAAACATAACATGCTATCTACATCAAAGAATATATGGGAGTATATAATTTGTTGGTATCTTATAATAATTATCTAGTTCTATTATTCTTCCATCCCTCAATCCGCTCCCAAATTCTTTCTCCTCGTATCCTGGCTTTTTTCCCTTTACATGCGTAAATTGCCTTTTCTTGATTATAAATCCCCAAGTACCGTGTCAGCCATATTTGAAAGTTAGGGGGATCTGCCTCCTTCCAACGTGCTGCTAGGATTATTCTATACACCGCCGTCCCTAGAAAGAGGCACGTTTCCTCCTCCTTGCTGAGCATAAGAGTATTATCATATCCTAGTATATATAACGTCGGTGATTCCGCTACGGCATGTCCGAATACTTCCTCCCAAAATTCGTCTATCATCTGTCTAAAAGATGTTAATTTCTCGCATTCATAGAACATGTGTATGAGATGTGCTGGACCTGTACCACAACGAGGGCATTCGGAATTTCCTCTCTTCCCCCATAAAAAGAGTTTGGCAGGTGTATAATATAAATTACATATTGTCTTATACAGCTGAGCCTTTAAGTTTGAAGAAATAAATAATTCAGATAAGAGCTGGAGTGACATATCTATGTCGACGTTAGGATTGTTAAGTTTAATTGCCCATGTAGACTCAAGTCGCTCTACGTCATCCTTCTTACTATCCAATAACATATCATAAAATGTACCAATCCTGGATGATAATTTCCCCATACAACCCAATACGGGGATATTTAACAAAGAAATATTAGGAAGTTTTCTAGTGAGGATACTATTGATTTGAATATACCTAAACATATCTGTACTCTGAATTAAAAATGTATCTTGTAGATACTGAAACCTAGTTTCTGAGGCACCCTGAAGGAAATCTCCTACTGTAATTACCCCCGAGTTTTCCCAGCGTCTGGAAATATCGTCGGTAGCCTGTCTTGGTAGCACAGAGGAGTTCCATAATGGTGTAAACTTATTCATTTTTGGGATTTCAAGTTGCCTCGTTGTTTTCCTTCATATTCTCTAAGCACTCTTAATAATTTTAAACTTAACCTTTTTGTAATATGAGGGTTCTAATTGTCTTAACAACAAGCCTTTTGCCTTGTTTCCTAAGGCTAATTTGTATATTGATGGTATAACACTTTCCCCGAAAGTTGAGTCTACTGTATAAGTATTAACCAGGGGCGACATTTGTTGGAGCATAGTAGCCCATAAGTACAGCATTATATTAGGAATTGCAAGCCCACCTCTATATACCGGGAGGGATAGGTAATTTATGGCCCTTCTGATTTTGCCGTAGTTCCAAATAAATTTGCTCATTTGATGTTCTATCACTTTAATGATGTTATCTTCGACTATAAGAGGAATTGCCCGAAACAGATATAGGAGCCTCGGTAGAATGTTCATTTTCAAAAATGTTCCTCTTCCGACAATCGAGAGGTGTAGACTATTAACCCTTTTTAGGTCTTTCTTAATATTTTTCAGTAGGGGTTCATAATTTAGATCATTAATGTTCTCTATATTGGCTGATATACATATACCTAGATATACCGCGTTATCTACCTTCTTTAGGTCGTCAAATTGGACATTGTCCGTGCATATTACCATAGTTTTATCCCGGGTAAGAGAATATCCTGAGATCTGCCCGAAGGCTTGTGTAATAATCTCAATTTCAGCTATAGCCTCGGAGGGGTAGGGTGTTAATACCGCCACGTCATCAGCATATGCCAGAACCTTAGTATCGTAAGTGCCTACTGTGACAGGTATAATGGAATTGCTTGCTATTAGTTTGAGGATTAATGGATTGATGTACATAGCGAATAGGAGGGAGAGCATGGACATCCCTGCTTTGTTCCTCTCGATACTTCAAACAGCCTAGATTCCTGTCCCATCACCAGAACCCTGGCCTTGGGTTCGTGGTACATTGCCCTAATTGATTTAGAGAGGCAGGGCCCAAAGTTATTCTTCTCGAGCACTGTCCATAAAAAACCCGAGGAAACACGGTCGAACGCCTTCTCGGCATCGAGCAGAATCATCGACATTCTGCCCCCTGTTGCATTCATAATATCAAATAGCGATATAACCCTACGAGTATGGTCTGTGGTGGACTTACCAGGGATGAAACCGTGTTGCCACGGGGATACAAGATTTTCGATGACCCTCCTTAGCAGATTAGCCAAGATTTTAGAGTATAGCTTGGAGTCCGAGTTTATTAGGGAGATGGGCCTATAAGATGAAGGTAATTTTGGCGGCTTTCCTTTTTTAGGAAAGATAATTATATTTGTTACCTTCCAGGAGTCAGGAGGGATGCCGCTTACCTGAATCCCTATAAATAGATCTAATAAATATGGTGTTATACAGTCACCAAGAATTTTTTAGAGTTCCACTGGTATTTTATAGGGGCCGGCCGCTTTTCCCGGAGATAGTTTTGCCAGTGCCAACACCACGTCAGTGTATGTGATATCTTTTTCGAAGTTTTCTCTACTGTCTTCATTTAAAGTTTTATTTGGTCCAAACTCGGCGAGCCATGTATTAAGATATCCCTTACTGCTTCTCGATCTGCCTTGTCCTCAGTCTGGTATAATTTCTGATAATATTGCTTAAAAATGTCTAATATATCTTCTGGTTTTGTATATTCCTTTCCATCTACTTCTATATTAGAAAACGTGTTCTGAGATTGTTTCTGGCGGGTGTGTAGAGCTAGCTGCTTCCCCACTCTCTCCCCATCTTCATAGATTTTGTTGCGGTTTGCCTGGTAGATCTCAGCCGCTTTCTGGGTAAGTCTATCATTTAGTGTGGTTTTTAAAATCAGCATTTTCCTCAAAGTGGATCCCCCGTCCTCTCCCCTCCCTATTAAATTGGTGTGTTCCTCCTCAATATTAGCTAGCTCTTGTAGCTGTCGTTTGTTGTCGTTGTCAGCCACCTTCCTACATTTCGCTACAAAGCTAATTGTTTCTCCCCTTAAGGCCGCTTTAAAGCAATCCCAAACTGTGCCCCTAGGGGCGCTATATCTGTTACAGTCAAAAAAGCCTCTAGTCCATATTTTTATATATTCAACATAATCTTTATTTACCAGGAGTTTTCTGTCAAAATTCCAGCTTGAGCGTGGTCTATTGAGATTTGCGATATCAAGTATTAAGGCCAATGGATTGTGATCCGAGATCGTTTTAGGGAGTTTAGTTATTTGTACTTTATCAGCGCAGTCTCTGGTTAGCCACATATAATCAATCCGGACATACTTGGTATGCGGGTGTGAAAAGTAGGTGTTGCCAGGGTCAGCTTGATGTTTTAATTCCCAAATATCAATTAGATCTGAACTTTCCCTTAATTGGGAGATGGCTTTAAACACTTTTGGTTTTCGCCAAATATAATTACAAGAATCCTGGTTTTGCCGCAATGCATTATGTCCCAGAGAGATATTAAAATCTCCACAAAATATTAACTTTCCGGGCCAAGAAGCTAATTCCAAATCGAGTTCCTCAAATATGGAGGGATCATCTTGATTAGGTGCATAAACTGCACAGATTGTAACACCTACTTTTAGTTCTATGATAACCCATCTGCCTGAGGAATCTGCTAATTTGCGTTTCGGCTGTCCAAGAAATGATGACACTGTTCATCCCAACACGTTTTGGAACCTTGTACAAAAGTAATTTGAGGCCATATTCACACCAAATTTGGTGCAAGTCTCCTTCATTATGTACTATCAGGTCCTGAAGAAGAGCAGAAGTGAAGGATGAGACTATGGGAATATATCAGAAGGTGGAAAAAAGAGGTCTGGTGTAAGCACCTTGCTCAAGGCTGGGTGGGGTGTCCAAAGTAGAAGGCTTTGTGGGTTATGCAGCAGGCTTTACATGTTATCCAGTTGAGACCGACATTATATTAAGCCGGTTGGACTACTGTAATGGTCTGCTGATCTCTGCTAGTGAGACCTCGATCAGCAGACTACAGGTGGTTTAGAACACGGCAGCACGGCTAGTCCTTAATGTGCCCCCTAGGACTGCTTCCCGCCCTCTTCTCGCACAGCTCCACTGGCTTCCGATACGCCAGAGGGTAAAATCTAAAATCTGCTGTACTATTCACAAGGCGCTTTTCTACCTTGGCCCCTCCTATCTGGCAGAGACATTTTTGCGCTATTGTCCTTCTAAGTCTCCCCGCTCATGTTCTAAACATTTGTTTGAGGTTCCCCATATTAAGAGGACAAGACTAGAGGGAAAAGCCCTTTCCTACATCGGTCTTCGCTATTGGAATGAGCTCCCCCTACATCTACGTCGCTGATCTAACCATCTACAATTTAGTAAGCTGCTTAAGACCACTCTCTTCTCCTGCTGACTCAGCCTGTAGTTGTATTCTTTCTGTGCGCCTGTCCGAAGCGCAGAGATACTCCTTTGGGAGTCGATTCTGGCGCTATACAAATAAAATACAAATAAATAAAAAATAGTCTGTTTTCTTAGCAATAGCGATTTCTGGACAGGAAGTTGTGACACAGAAGATGTTAACTGGAGCATATCAGGCAGGCGCGCAACACCCATTGGGCTCACGGGGCTTCAGCCCCCACGTCGTGTGTGTCAGCCCAGGCGGAGACAGCTTCGCGGGCTGGCGAGCATCTAATTGCAGCCGCACCCGAGTACTTAACAGGTCTTTAACAGACCATTTACTTGTAAATGAGGCTTTTGTTGTGTGTTCACCCCTTCTTACAGCCACTCTGTCTATGGTTGGAAGAATTAGCCCCCCCCGAAATATTCCCCCCCCACCCCCCCTAAATTTGGCTCTAGTTGCCTACCTGATATCAGGTATGGGACCAAGGTTTGGACAAGTGTGAAGTCCTAACTGGGCTGACAAGGTTCACTGTTAGAGGAGATGAAATTGGTAGAAGACACCTTTAGACATCCTGGTGATGTATGCCTAGAGCACAAAGGGATTGTCTTGGATGAAGTCAATAGTTTTGTGTATGTCTGAGAAGAGCCAGAGAGATTCCAGGTGGTGGCAGTTATACCACCTACAGCTGTAAAAGGGAATGCTATTCAGTGCTTACTTTGTAAAAGAATTCGTGTTGGTGCCCTAAGCTTTGGTCAGAGTTTGTGACGAGTTTTCAGTCTTTCTTTTCTTTATTCTTTCCTGTTCGTGTGTCGTCCCTCTTTTGCTCTTTGGAAATGTCCAATCACGAAAAATAAGTGCCGATCCCCAAAAATGAGTGCCCGGCTCAATTTAAGCAATGGCTATTCTTTCGAGGAACAGCCGTAAAATACCGTTTTGGAAGAATACCACTTAAGGGAGAGCGATCTTCATTTGGTTTTTGACAGCCTAATAGTCACAATCTCATCATCAGATGCACCCGTTTCCTTGAAGTTAACTGGACGTCACCTGTGTGTATGCCCAATTATGCTAGGTATAGGTGCGTGATGACGTGAGCGTGTCAAGACTGACCCTCGAGGCACACCACACTTGGAGAGGATTCGGTCTATAATAATATACTTACATTCAGTGATATTACTGCCGCTGCTATCAGTCGTTTTCAATATATTTAAAGCAATTCAGATAGGATAAAAGGTTAAATGAGGCAAAATTTTCAAGATGTGCATTAAAAAACGTTGTTTATCTACCTAAGAAGTATCCAGTATCACGTCTAGGGCCATGGAGACGGCTGGCACATCTCCCTGCGTAAAAGGATAACAATATGCAATAAGGCAGGAAAGATTGTTTGATGCTGGAACTATAACTTGTCTGTGTCTGGAAGTCATTAGGATCGGTAAAAATATGGACAACCGCGTAAGAAGAGAAAAGTAACTACACTGTAATGAAATTGCGATCTATATGTAATCTCTCCCCTAAAAGGCATTTAAAAAATCATATTATCTGTGTTCGCTTTTTAGCGTCTACTTTTATTATCTTTTTTATTGATTATTTTTATTGTAAAAATTCCGCTTTGTGAGATGACACCAGCCACCGCGTTGTAGACTACACTAGAAAATAAATGGAACAAGAGACAAATATTGGTCGTTTGTGGCACTTGTGAGAATCTGTCTGTTCTGGGTATACCAACGTGGGGTCTTTATAGTAGTTAATAAACATCTAAATGTACATTTAAGGCCCAGTTTGTGACTTTTCTTTGGAATTAATGTCTTTTTAATTCGCCTCTCTGTGCTACTGCGTAGAAGTCAGTATTTACCACAAAAGTGTATCTAAGTCTATAACTTGTCACAGAGGACTGTACTGCCTGCTGCTTAAACAACAAAGTGAAAGATGGAATGCTTGCATTAATCTCAGTAACTGCCAATCTCTCAGGGTCGCATTCCAGTCCACCGTTTTTCGTCCACTTCGCCATCTCAGTTTGGACCCAGTCATATGCAAATCAGACTTGACCCTGCACCTCAAGGGAACAGTCAATACCGAACTGCCAGGCCAGGACCTCCCTGAACCAGAATAGAAGCAATCCTGGACGGGTTTGTCCTGATTAGGGCTCATCAGCCAGGTATAGCTTGGTTCAAGTGGCACAGTGAGAACAGGATCCACGTCTTGGCATACTTGTGAGACTTAAGGTTCAAGTGCAACAACAAGGTGATGGAGGAAATACGTGAATTAATCTCAGCCACTGACAATCACTGGGGCTCTATTACAGTCCCTTGTCTGCTACTCATCCTGGGCATTAAAGTGCAGACCCTAAATAATATTCTTAATGGGATCCCCAAAACACTCCATGCCATTGGAGTCAAGCTATCCTGGCTGATGAGGGGTGAAACCCCGAAACCGGTCCCAGGATGCAGGTTTCTTTTCCAGGGAGTACCTGGCCTAGCAATTTGGGCTCATGGGGAGCATGATCAAACTGATTTGCATACGACTGTGTTTAAACTGGAATGGCATTGAGAGCAAAAAACAATGGATTTAGGCCTAGATCTCTGTATTGGTGTGAATGTTTGACATTGTTCAGCATTCTGTCCATCACATGTTCTTTTTGCATTTGTTTCCCCCAAAACACAGCATGGTAAAGTGTCCCTCGTATCAGGCTGTTTCGGAGAATAGAATGAAAGCATGATTTGTGTATTGCTTGCCAGGGAAACTACATGTGCAATACAGCTCTTTACCCTATACCACGATTCAATAGCATTGTTTTATTTCAATTTGTTTTACTGAACAAAGTTATCATTTCTATTAGTGTTTTATAACGTATACTCCTGGCTTGTTATGATTAAAAAAATATAATAAAACATGAAAATGAAAAAAATGTGGATACCCGCCAAGTGAAATGTCACAAAATACTATTGAAGGCATAATTAATAACAATAGTATGCTCATTAGAAATACAAACGTTATATCAATGATTACTTTGACTGATAAAAGTGCAAGCTTCAACTCATAACTCATTCTGCATATCTATATAACAGGGCATGAGCAATTTAGCTCTTCAAATAAAGGCAGTTAGAAAAAGTGTGTGCATACATTTTTTAGAAATTTTTTAGAGACACATATTGGGTTAAACACAAACATGTAAAGATTTACCCTCAGATTGTTCAGAGTTCCTTAACTTAGTTGTCAGGATGGGCCATAGTTTAATGGAACACCCCTGATTAGAACCTAGACTGCCATTTGTGCGGTCTGAGCAGAAAGAATCAGAATCTAAGAATCAGGATAACACAAAACCCATGCAGATTGGGTGCTTGCGCAGTCCTTTGACCGTCGAGGACAAAGAGCGAAGAAAGAAATTAAGTCTGTGTTTGTATTGAGGTGAAGCAGGGCAATTCACATGAGTATGTCCTGCCAAACAGAAGGGAATTCAGAAGGCTGGTGCCTTGACTTCTGACACTATGCTAAAATAATTTGGGCGACCAGTTGACATAGGGGTCACTCAGTTTGGTCATTTACCTGGCTAATACCTCACATGAAGTTCCACAACATTTAATTATACTAGTTGCACACCAACAGAGGCAGGTTTTACCTATGCTTGTAGATTCCAGGGCCACAGTGAATTTCTTAGATCTAGCTTTGACCAGTTCTGTACATATTCCATGGGTTAAAAAAAGTTAACCAGAGCCTGTTGGAGCTGTAGATGGCTTTGAGCTCTCTCCTGTGATGAGTATTTACCAAACGACTCCGCTATCCTTAGTGTGTGAGAAAGGGTGTACTGAGACCTTGACCTTTGACCTCATTGACACACCTACCTTTGGTGCTATTTTTTAACTTCCTTGGCTTCAGTTGCAGAATCCCTTTATTGAGTGGTCACTCCATCTAGTCACTTGAGATCCTGTTACTGTCAGATACATTGCTATAATAACGTTCTCTCGGAGCCTGAGAAAGAACTTTCTCTTTTTGTCAAATTGGCTAGAAAGCAGGACGTTTCTGAATGGTCCCAGGAGACCAACAAGGCCTTTCACTTAGTTAAGGAGAGATGCACCACGGCCCCAGCATTCAGACAACTAGACCCCATGCAGTTTTCTCTTGAGGAGGTGGGTGCCTCCCAGAAAGCTGTGAGTGATATAGTGTCACAACTATAGCACAACAGAACAGATTCATCCAGTTCCCCATTATGTAAATAATTATTGCAGACCGAGAAGAATTATTCAGCTGCCAAATGAGAGTTATTGTCCATTAAATTATACATCCAAGAATGTCATCGCAAAGCCAGAGGTTCTGGTCCAGTGAATATCTACCACAACTACCTTAGACTGGCCTCCTGTCTTTTGAAAGTGGCCATCTGGATGGTCAATTGCAAACTGAAGCTCATTGGGGATAAGACTGAAATCATGGTGCAATCTTAGGGCCTGATTATGAGTTTGCCGGATGGTGGTGGTTTGGCTACAGCCGCACCAGTGGTCCAACCACCGCTGCACCGGTAGTCCAACTGCCGTATTTAGAATGTGGCAGTCGAACTGCCATGGGACCGCTGCTACCACCAGGGATCCGTGATTCCTGTTGGTCTTGCAGCAGTCTGGGGCCTACAATATGCTTGGCAGTGGCGATGTGGTACTGCCAAGCATATTACGAGTTTTCCTCACCGCCACAGTTTTCATGACGATGAGCCTGCCATGAAAATGTGTTGGTGAGGAAAATAAGGGGGCCCTACAGGGTCCCGTGTTGCCTCAGGGCCATGGGGTGCATGCATGGGGGCACATGGTCCCCAGGTCCTACACAGCATGGACTGCACCAGTCCATGCCGTGCAGGAACATGCTTTGGTGTTCCCATCGCGGTGCCTTTCTAAGGCTCACACCTAGGACCCGCTGCCAGACCAGGAGAAAACTCCTAATCTGGTGGGCTGGCGGTGGTCGAGTTTGGCGGTGTGGAAGTGGCGAGCTAGTGTGGCGGGCCACTCCCACACTGCCAAACTCATAATCAGGCCCTTAGTACGAATGTTCCAGCTCCTGTGCCTGACTGTCTGGTAGGATTGCTTACTCCTAAAGAGGTGATAAAGAGTCTTGGTGTATGGTTGGATTTCAGTCTCACCCTAGAGCACCACACAAATTGGCAGTAATTTGCTTTGCCTTTCTTAGACTTCTTAGAAAGGTCTTAAATTTGCTACCCTTCTTAGTCAAAAGACTCGTTGTCCAGGCCCTTGTCATGTCTCGCCTGGACCATGGCAATGCTCTTTATCTTGGCTCTCCTCTATAAGTGAAGAAAAGGCTTCAGATCACATATATGCCGCCGCTCGGCTTCTTATGAATTTTCCTAGGCACTAATCTGCTAGGAAGGCATTGAAAGTTCTTCCATGGTTTCCTCTGGTGCAGCGGGTTCAATTTTAGGCACTATGCATTTTTCATAGGGGGTGTCAAAAGAGAGGTCCTACTCTGTTAAGATCGCTACTAACCCATACACTCCTGGAAGGTCTCTTAACTCTTCCTCCACCCATTAGCTGCAGGTTCCCATACTGAAAATGATCTTTTTGGGGAGACCAGTTATTTTCCTATCAGGCCTCAAAACTCTGAAATTCCCTTCTCCTGGAGCTACACCAGCTGTCCAATTAGTTATTCTTTCTTAAGGTTGTGAAAACGTGGCTTTTTACTTCTTAAGGGCCCGATTCTGATCTCGCTCTGAAGGGCGCCGATCCGTAGCGAGCGAGTCCGATTCGTAGTCCCGGTTTCCAAATGACTCTTACCGCTGTATGTGCGAGCAAGTACGATGTGAATAATGCCTCGTCCGCTGAGGGACCCATACCCGTCAGCAAAGCCCTCCGGACAACTACAACAATGTCGACTCGTGCAGCGCAATGGGTCCGATTTCCAAGCGACCAAGTACGATGCATGCGTCAATCAGCCGGATTGAGTCGGAGCCTCTCACTCGAAAAGGCTGCCGGAATCGTTCTTTTGGGGCCCAAGGCAGGCACCCCATCACCTGGAGCCCTCCAATTTGAACCTGTGGGGGTACCTATGGGTCCCCCTTCCCATGCATGCACAGTGTGGTAGGCACCATGGGGTGGCCGCCACAGGGTGCACGATTTTTCCCACCCACCCCTTTTTGCTATGGGAGCATTCTACACGTCCAGTATACAGGCACCCATAGAGTTCAATGGGAGCACAAGCGAACCGAGCCCGCAAGCATGTGAATGCATCGTACTCGCTCGCTTGGACTCCAGGTGCACGATTCGCTCCTACAGCCCTACGGATCTGAGTTGTACGGAGGGCTTTACAAGCGAGATCGGAATCAGGTCCTTAGTCTGGTTGGTAAGCTAGCTTTGTGAGTACCTCTTCCAGCGCTGTGAGGCTCCTGGGTAGCAATGCGCTTTACAAGAACTGCAGAATAGAATAGAATACCTTGCAAACATCGAAGGTCTCAGAAATGATATACCCTGTTATGCAGTATCAAGAAACAGCTGAGCAGTTCCAGTAGCAGAAGTTTCTCTTTTCTTATTTTATCCCAACCCTCCCTTCCCCGCAGGGGACATTGTGGACTCTCAGGTTTCGGTCCTTGGATCTGCATTGTCCTCAGGTGGGTTAGGAGGTCCAGCATCAGTTTCAGTGTTGTCTCCATGGTTGGGACCAGGTGAGTGCATGAAACAGTCTAAGCAACAGTAGCAAATGTTTTGGACTTCGGAAGGGTTATATTTACAATTCTTAGGCCAGTTAAGCAATAGTAGAGAAAGGGTTGGACTTCGGAGGGGTTACATTTACTATTTTCACTCCGATATAAGCAACAGTAGGGAAGTGTTGGACTTTGGAAGGGTTACATTTACTATTGACACTTCAATCTATGCAACAGTAGGGAAAGTATTGAACTTCGGAAGCAGTACATATACCATTCAAACTTATAATCATTTTATAGAAAAACACATGAATACCTAACAATAAAAAAATTATGAAATCACATTTTATATTAAAAAATCATCAAGAATATAGATGAAGGGTTACAATGTTACCTGGGCCTGTATAAGTGAGTTTATATGGAATATAACAAAATATGTAGAGAAAGATCATTTGGCTATTCTTCAGGACCTAAGGCAAAAACCTTAATTACAGTGTGACTGGATTCAGTAAGTATTGGCATTGTGTTAGAGTAACCAGCCACATAACAGGTCAAAAGGTAGTATTGTACCTTAGCCTGTATACAATACAACAACCCAGTTTGTGTATTGGTCAAAGCCCCATGCCAAGATGACAGAGGGAACACCTACTAGCATCATCGATGCGAAGTAGCGTCCGCTGTGGGACCTACCCTGGCTCTGCTTCCGAGAAACACAATCCCTTTACTTACTGAATCCAGTTATAAATAGTTTGATCCAGAGTATCACAAAACTATTTTAGCTCACTCTTTATCACCACTCTACACACACCTCTTGAGCCCACAGCCCCCCACTTCACTAGAGGCCTATGAAAAGATCTCCGGCAAATAGATCCCTAGTGGGTTCCCATTGTCCATTGCATCTGCGGCCCGAAGATTCGGCTGTGTGAGGGCCTGTGCTCCTATTGGAGCACATTCCTTCCCCTGGAACTCTAGTGTTTTATATGTTTGCTGTTTTGAGGAACTGTACACCCCTTCGCCTACAGTTCACTGTACGAGTTAGACCGCCACTTATCAGCAATATAGAAATTGTTAGCCTTGTCAAGGTGTGTTTCCCCTAAGGTGCCCCGTACTTTGGTCCCGAGGGGGTGCAACCAAAATGAAGGTCTTGTAGGGGCCCTATATATCTCTGGGTCATGAGGACAGAGGCAGTAGTGTGGCATAAACATTCAGCTGTTCATTACAATATATTAGTAAGTCCAACCATGCCTTGTATTTGGGCTATCTCAAACGCCCCAGCAGCATGCAACCTGCCTCTTTGCCAAAAGCAATGCCAAAGCTGTGTAGTTGCTGCAGACCACAGAGATATCCTATACCCACCCCAGCACCACAACCCTCAGGTCTATGGTAACTCGTGACCGATCATGGCAGGTCCATGTCAGAAGTAAGAACAATGCATCTGGGAAGCCACAGCTCACAGGCCCAGTCTGAGCAATTGTGAAGGAGTGTACTAGGCCACCTACAGGAATTTAAAGTATATAATATGGAGAATGCTGCTAGTGGACACAGACCTGTCTGGTTGCAGCAGAAGGACCACACCTTTTCCAATAATTCCAGTCCTATTTCTTGCTCCCATTGGATGTGTGCGGTATATGTTCAAGCCGGAGTGTCCTTCAAGGAGGCCTAGTAAGAGCTTGGAAATTATCTACTTCATGGAGGTGGCCACGAGTGACTCCAGAACTCAGCATGTCGCTGGTTCCCGTGGGAAACTTAAGGTGTGCATTCTGAGGCCTCCTCTTATTCGGTAATGCAGAAAAGTATCAAGGGGGTGTGCATGGCATTGCCCAGTAACTCTTCCTGGAGTTTGAATCTTTTTTCACTGTATAGGTACCCCTATTTGGAGAGCCCGTTAAGGGCTAGTTGCTTGAGTGACTTTTGTTTGTGAATGGTTGGAATCTGTGGGTGGTGTCGAAGAGGGAGGGTGGACGCATTGTGGGGCATGGATCCCATACGCCGGCCAAGCATGCTTCAGGGTCTGGAGGTACACCTTGCGGTGGCGTTAAGGAATAATGTGGAGAAGGGACTCCAGCAGGGATCGCAATGGAAATGGAGCGCTGGCATCCTTTTGACTGCGATGTGTGGGAGAAAAGTGTCAGGATGCAGCCAGTAGTATACAAAGTGTGCTTGGGCACAGAGGTAGTACAGTTCTGGGTCCGGGGCTTCAATTCCTCCCATATGAGATGGAAGCAAGAGGACTTCCCACTAGATTTGATTGTTTGTAAGACCATGCTAGTTTTATAAATTGGGTGCGGATATGTCTGAGGAGGCATTGCGTAAATGGTTGGGGGATGGTAGATGAGCCTGAGGAGTAGTACCATCTTGATAAGACCAATTTTTGCGGACATTGATATGGGGAGTGAAATTCAGTGAGGTTTCTGCGCTGACATTTTACAAAGTGTTTGGACTTAATTCTCCCTCAGTACAATGTCCATATCTCTGTTCGCCCAGACCCCTAGGTACTTCACAGGGTCCTCATACCACTTCAGGGGAAAGTCGGAGCAGAAATTAAGTGTGCTTTGCATCAATGAGACTATCTGAGACTTGCCCCAGTTATGTTAATCCCACTCCCAAAGTGCAAGAACTCCTGAAGTATCTTGTTAAGGCCCTCTCTGGGGTTTCAAAGGTACAGTGTCATGTCATCAGTTTAGAGGGAAATGAGAATATGTCACAAGTTGTAGCTAAAGGTATATTTTGTATAGTGTTGTCATAGTTTGGCTGCTTGTGGCTCGAGTGCAAGGGCAAAAAGAACTGGGCATAGGGGGCACCCCTGTCTGGTTCCCCTAAAGATGGGGAGTGGGGCCAGGAGGCTATTATTGATGTATATCCTGGTGGTTGGTTCAGCATAAAGCAACTTTACCCACTCCATGAAGATGCTTGTTAGTCCCATCCTGGTGAGGCTATTGAATAAATAGTCCAACTCCAGGGATTCACAGGCCTTAGAGGCACACATGAAGCCTACCACAAAGTCCAGGTCAGGGTCTAGATCCTGTGCAAGACAAATAACATCTGCAAGTTGTGAGCTGTGGACCGATTAGGCAAAAATCTGAATTGATCCGGATGGATGATTTTGGGGAGCAAGAGATTTAGGGCCTGATGTACGAACATTTTTTGCGCTTGCAAACGGGAGATCGGCCCATCTGCAACCACAAAAAAGGCTAATGGCATGTACAAACGCTATTTTGCAAGTCACTGACTCGCAAAATAGCATTTGCGACTCTCGCTATTAGGAAGGGGCGTCCCTTTCTAATACAGAGACTCACTGCCATGTACTATTGTTATGTGACCGCATTTGCAGCCACAAAACATTCTCAGTTTACCACCTACTTCAAGTAGGTGGTAAACCACTTGCAAACAGGAAGGCGTCCCCAGGGTATCCCTTCCCCTATGTGAGTGTGCGAGAAACAATTTTTTAAGAGCCGGCAGTGGTCCAAGATACCACTGACTGCCCTTAAAAAATGAAACTGAAATGTTACATTTTTCTTTTTTAAATGCAGCTCGTTCTCCTTATAAGGAAAACGGGCTGCATTTAAAAAAAAATAAACTGCTTTAATTAAAAAGCATTCCCAGACATGGTGGTCTGCCATCCCTGGGAGTGCTAGCCATTCCCAATTGGGGCGCATATTGCGCTTGTGTCATGAATATTGATGAGGCATACAATTTGCGACCCCCATTGAGAATCGCTAACAGTGTCTGCAACGCTGTTGTACATTGCATTTTGCGAGTCGCAAAGCGACGCAATTTGGGAGTCGCAAAATGTAAGGATCAGACATCTGGCCCTTAGGCTGCTTACAATTTATTTGGCAAGGATTTTGTCATTACAGTTTAGTATTGATGGCAGGCGATACAAGCT
Organism: Lissotriton helveticus; assembly: GCF_964261635.1. Lineage (NCBI taxonomy): Eukaryota > Metazoa > Chordata > Amphibia > Caudata > Salamandridae > Lissotriton > Lissotriton helveticus. Next base: position 1,026,679,965 of record NC_136059.1, read on the forward strand.
GCAATATCGTGGCGGTTAAGAGGATGACTTGGAATGCTTAACGCTAGGTCAGGAGAAGCATGCGGGTCTTGACAGTGCTTATAACATTCAGTAAGGAATCTGTCAGACCCTGGGGTTTTATGTGTCAGTAGGCTCGAGATCACCTCCCTAAGTTGTCTGTCATGAATGGCTATATGTTACTCTGTTTGCCTATGATATGTGTGATATTGCTTGCTGCCCATAGGTATTTTATGTGATCAGCACTCCTTTTCACCCTACGTCCAATATGGCAAACTCCCTCTCTAACTGCCTTAACTGAACGGTATGCCTGCAGAGCTTTCATGGTCCCATTATGTTTAGCAATACACACACCTCTGATAATGGCCTTGAATCTCTCCAATAATGGTCCCATGCTGTTCTCAGAGCCAGTATAAAGTTCAACGTTGTTTATGATGGCGGCTCGCAGCGTGAAGACATCATCTAGAAGGGCCTCTACATTCTGTCTCCAATCACCCTCCCTCTCTCCCCCCCGAACTGCACTCCCAGTGAGTGGAGGGACAGTGTGCTGGTATGGTGCTGCACCTCTGTGATCCAGGAGCTCATGTCCATGAAGGTCAGCAAGTTATCCTTGACCAACCCTTTTGCTCATCTGGGTTTCTTTGTTGCCATACATACACTAGCATGTGATCCTCCATTATGGCTCTAAGCAGTACGGACGCTAGTGTTCCACTTTTGGTGGGGCAGCCAAGGACCTGTTCTGTGAGCCCTGAAGAGTACAATTAAAGTCCCTTGCCCATAGTAGCAATGCAGGAGCTGTGGGCGCTACTGTGCATCAAAGAAACTAGGGTTGTCTAAGTTGGGCCCATAGCAGTTAACAAGCTTAAGAGGAGTCTTCCCTACACCATGATATATTGGTCTTGGCTGTCTGAATGTGATTCCTCTACCCTGAACGGTGTTCCTTTCTTAATCATATTGGTTACGCCTCTGACATAAGACGACAGATATACATGTGTTGCCATTTATTTATGAATGCTGGCTTGGTCTGCGGTTTCAAATGGGTCTCCTGCAGCAGGGCTATCAAGACATTGTGCTGGTCTAAAAAGGAAAGCACCTGCCGCTTTTTACGAGGATTCCATGACCCCCACATGTTTCAGGTCTACACACTGCTGCCTAGTTATGTGCACGTTCAGAAGTGCTCATGACAGGGGGAGAAGTTCTCTGCTGTGTACCCATATAAGGTAGTGTGTTCCCAGTGCTGAAATGTTAGCAAGTAGAGCCTGCAGGTATTATACCTTATATTTTCCAAGTGACTATAGCATAGCCCACACCCATCCAAACCTCCCTCACTGATGGTCCATCCTGATCAGGACAGTCCCCGTCCCCTGTCCCGTATCATCAATCATATACATGCACAACTGTGGTAACTAACAAAAGCCAAAAAACACAATTCCTCCATCTGATTTGGCTTTGTAATATCCTTGGTGGACGCCAGAGTAGTCAGCAGAGTCCGCAGATTAGACAAGGCTGTCATGGACTGGGTGTCGTATATGGCAATACATGGTGTATGACTGGTGGTCAGCGCAGGGGGACAATAGATCCCTTCACATAAGCACTGATGGAACTCTCGGATGAGGCTCATGAAATTAGTCGGAATTAGGGCGGGGAAGAGACGCTGTTGTACATGTAGTGCTGGTTTTGGGCCCTGTGACGTCGTCATATTTGTCTGAGTCGATTTCTCACAGCAATGCATCATCTTGACTGGGTCTATCTCTCCATGACAAAAACACTACGGTAGGGGGGGACCTAAGGGGAGTTTAAAGACCAAGCTCTGAGTACAATCCCCAAGAACCTATAAACAACAAAAGTACCAGAGGGTCTCAAAGAATGTGCCCAAAAATAACAACAGGTCAACCACAACCAGGGAACCACAGTGATACGCCACAGAAGTTCTCAGCAGAGTGTGAGAAATACCCATCAGTCACCATACGGATCCGCCCTTCATCATTTGGGATTTTATCCGTACCACCCGTCTGAGAAAATCGGTGCCACACACAAAGGTCAACCCGGTGGTAAGGGGGTTCCTCAGTGGATAATGGCAATGACAGTGTGGTATGCCACTCGATGTTAATGAGCGGCCAGAAACATGGGACTGGGGTGTGCAGTGTTGAAAAGAGTGAAAGAGTGAGGAAAACCAAAGAAGGAGTGCGTTAAAATTGGTTTGAAAAAAGGCACTTGACAAAATTTATTCGGTGTGTGCCTGACATACCAATGTTAAAAATCAATGTAACCCAAGGCTGTCTAATTATGTGGACAACCTGAGGTGAGAATGGTCAACTAGTTTCTGCAATTAAGGGACTATTGTGTCTTTGCATTCATCAGGACCAACAATGAAGTTATTGCTTGACCTGCTTGTAAGGGGTTTTAGAAAGTCTTCCCTGGGTTGGGATGTTTGAAATACGTGCTGCCGGCAGTCTTGTGTTACCAGGCAGTGTAAAGCATTGCATACTGTATGTTGGCCTTGAGTAGCTGTTGTATGATAGGTAGGAACTTCCTTCGGCCTCTTGCACTGCAAGGGAGAAGTCTGAATGGTTATAGATGTTGCGAGACAGAACGCCGCATCTCTATTGCGGAAGTTTAACAGATGTGCTATAATAGGCCCTGCTGGCCAGCGTTTTATGTTCTCTCTCAACTGCCAGAAGTCGCAAGAAGGCCACTGTGCCAAACAGTCCCAAGAGGAGCCTTACCACATAGTCTTTCCATTTGTCCAGTATTCATTGACTCTGGAACGCCAAGTATGCAGATATTATTCCAGCGTGATCTGGCCTCCAGGTCTTTCCTCTTGGCGGCGATTACTTGGAAGACTTTTTCCATGTTCTGCAGAGCTTTGCCCTTTGAAATAAGTGCATCCTTTTCTGTGGAGATGCGATGTTCGTTCTCCATGAGGTGAAATACATGTTTATCTAGATTGGCAGTTATAGAGTCCTTGTGGGAAGTCACCGTATCCCTCCTGGAGTCAATGGAGATCAGTTTCTCCTGCATGGATTTTAAGACTGAAGACATATAATATACTTTTAACTCTAGTTCTGCCTCATCTGTAGGCGGTGACCCCTGAGATTCCATCCTAGACCCATGTTGGGGCTCAAATGGCAATTTTTATTGCCTAGTGTCTGCTTTGCCCATCCTAGATTAGTCGTCCTGCCACTAGTCCGAGCTCCCAGGACCATATTTTCTCTCAGCCTCTACCTCCCACTCGTGCTGCAGTTTCTCCATTATCCTGGATAGGACAATGTGAATCTTACACACAGGATTCTGGAGCGCTGATTGCCTTCTACTAGGACGTGCCAGTCTTCCCACTCGTTTCCCGGTTACTTGGGGACGCATGGAAGGATTCTTTTGCACCCTTCTGGTAATTACATTTTACTTAACCCGTGTCGCTAACGGGTTGGAATTATAACCGGCAATGCAATTACAATGATCTTTTGCCAAACATACAGCCCTGAAGAATCACAATTGTACCACGTTGTGACAAAACACATGTAGACAGGTTTGTTTGATTTTTCAGGATTGATTTGGATTGACATATAAATCCTCATTCATGATACTCCTGATGTCGACCTTCATAATTTCAGCAAGAAGAATTATTGAAATGTAGTTGTTACACTGAAACCACTATCCTTATATGTGTGCACAGGACATGGTTCTATATTTACTGTGTAGTTCTTGACCCACACACTTGCAGGGGTTGTTTCATTTGGGTTTGTTCCCCCTGACCTGTTAGCACCGTACCAACTCAACCTTAACTTACACTCCTAGCGTACTTGCCAGAGCGCCATTTCTTCCTGTCCTTAATCTAAACCCTCCAACGATACAAATACTTTTAACTCTCGTTCTGCCTCATCTGTAGGCGGTGACCCCTGAGATCCCATCTTAGACCCATGTTGGGGCTTAAATGGCAATTTTTATTGCCTAGTGTATGCTTTGCCCATCCTAGATTAGTCGTCCTGCCACTAGTCCAAGCTCCCAGGACCATATTTTCTGCCTCTGCCTCCCACTAGTGCTGCAGTCTCGAACACCCAGCCATTCCAGTGCTCAAACCGCCAGTGCAACGAAGGGTGAGACAGTTTTGGCTGCATGATGACCAGGGCTTCCGATACAAGAGCTTGCTTAAGACAGATCCAGTATGGCATGTATTTTTGAGAGACAGTTTGGTGGGCACTATTCACTGGCCAGATAGGGACCCTAAAAACACCCTCCATAATTGTCAAGCAGGCTGTGACTAGGGCCGCACTCTTGCCCTGCGCATGTCAGGCCGCGGCTTCACCCACAAGCACGTCCACCGCAGCTGTTAGCCTTGTGGCTGGTTTCTCCCATGGGGTTGGCCGGACGCCTCGTCTAGGATGTGGCTCAGTCTGCAATTGGGCTCGAAAGCGGTATAGTTGAGCAAATTTTGGTGGGTTATGCCCCTCAGCTACTGGAGCCTCACATAGGTCCAGCCATCTTGCTCGTAGGCTCTTTGGCACACCCAAAATAAATTACTCAATCAGTAAATAAATACAACTTTAAATTAATTTAAATGAAATCCACTTCCTACCCACAACCCACTAAAAAGCAAATAACAAAATAATTATAATAAATAAAAAATACTGTAATTATGAAAAACATGAAGCAACAATTTAATAAATAATTTAAAAAAGGCAAATAGTCTACATAATAAATAAACAACTAAAATGTACATAATTATCATTAAGCAATTAGTTAAGGTTAACAATTATTTAAAAAAATATAAATTTAAAAACTCTCCCTTTGATTCCCCTACAAAACACTACTGAAATCTATATTCCTAATAAAATTATAAAAATTAAAATATACATTCAAATTTACAATTTTTACACAAATAAATAAAACAATATTTAAGTATTTAAACAATTTACATACTTATTAATCAATTAACATTAAAATGAGTTATAATTTAATTAACTTCCCCCTTATTCCTCTAAAAACGTACAACCCGCTACTGAAATATAAATTAGTAACAAAAATCAAAAAATTGAAATATACATTAATATTGTCAAATTAAACTTACATTTAAAGAATAATGAAACAATTTACATAATTATTAATACATTAATAATTCATTTTACAATAAATACAATAAATTACATTCTTTACAATTTAATTAACCTGTTACCCTATTTCACAAAAAATCCAACAAATTGCTACTACATTATAAATAAGGCTCCCAGTTTTCCTTTATTACTGATTTTTACAGATAAATGCAGACAGAACTACTGTCTGCTGAAAATTGTGCTTCTAATGACTGACTTTCCATGTTGTCTGCTGTGAATTCCAAAACGATGAGCTATGAGACAGCATGGGGAGTTAAAAAACGAGTTAAGATATCTTTAAATACAGGCATATGATAAAATATATTTGTAGTAAATTGTGAATATTTAACTGGTTGTAGTATTTTGCTATATTTCCCTGCTGAATTTGCTAAAACGTGACAGGCATCACAGTATGAGTGCATGTTTATCAGTTAAATGAATGTGGAAATGTACAATTTTTTCTAAATGTATTCACAAACCAGAAAATAAATATGGATAAATACTAATAAGATGGCCAAATAGTTACTTAGTAGACATGTCTGATATTACCATTGTGATTACATGTGGGGGTTTGTACTATGATTCCCAGGTGACTCCTGGTTTGAAATATGTAGATGTATACTGTGGACTCCTCTACTGTTTTATTGCTGCTTTTATGTTTTTTGTTTTTTTGTTTTCAATAATAAAAAATAAAAAAATAATAAAAAGATGGACAAAAAATAAATATGGATAAATACAAACGGAAATGTTAAAAAAAACAAACATAAAACCGGGAGCCCTAATTATAAATTACTAAATCCATTAAAGAAAATGTCAATACACATTTAAAATTACAAACTATATTTTAAAACAAAAATAACAACTCAACTAAAAATACTAACACTTAAAATGAATATGCTAATATATATTCACTTAATGAATATATTAAAGTAAACAATAATAAGTATGAAATATTCATTTTATATATATAAAAAAACGATATTTTTGCTTACATATTCTGGCATACTGTATTTTGGAAGTGACAAAATGTTTGAGACAATATTCATGTCACATGATATTTTTAATTTGATATTTGTGTCATTCACTTTACTATGCATACTCTAATGAAGTGGCTGCCGTGCAGTCACTTCACTACAGTGTGACTGGAAACCTTTGATTTGCATAGATTCCCAGACATACTCTCATGGGATTTTGTTTTCCTCTTAAGTGCTGCAGTTGGGCAATGGTCAACGGCCGCACATCCTCCCGAGTGTGTCTGTCGATTATTGGCCAACACGGGGAAGGGTATATACCCCTCTTTGCAAGAAAAGGGTCACTTTTCAGTGGAAAAATATGATGTTTCCATGTTTGTTTTGGGATGTTTCCTATCACAGGCACTAAGCCTACCAACACATGTGAGGCACCATTTGTATCGGATGAGATGTGGGAGCATATAATAGTAGGATATTTGTTATTACAAATTGGATTTTGCTGCATTTGTGGCTTCCAAATGTAAGCCAATGTCTAAGAAAGAAGACATTTTCCAAAAATACCCTCCAAATCATATTCAGATATGTACAAATAACCACTGCACCTAAATTCCATATCCTGGGTCCAATTGAGAAATGCATAGGTTTCCTTGATATCCATTTCTCACTCAACATATTCACCACATGAATTGGTCGATACTCAATGAAAAAACATTTTATGGTGCAGCTTAGTTGTTGACTCTGGGTACCTCTGGTTCTTGGAGACCTACAATCCCTATATATCCCCACAACCAAAAGGGTCTACCAAACATAATGGTACATTGCTTTTGTAAATAGGCAATCGTATCAAAACGTTACATAGGAAAACATTGTTGAAATAAAGAAATATTGAAAATGAGTAGGAAAAAACATATGTGACAGTTTCTTTGGAAAAACCTTGAGGGATTGACATATATGATCCCTTGCTTAATTTGGATTTTTATCTTTTTTCCCCAGAAATATATAGCTTTCCTGGATCGCCCATTTGTTTCACACTGGGTTCCACCACAAACTGGAAGTAGGTTGAAAGCACAAAAAATTGGGAAAATGAGCTCTCCTCTTTGAAAAATGCCAAAACTGTGGTAAACATAATAGGTTTTTGAAGCATATTGCTGAAACCTGGGAAGATGGTGACATTAGCACAGCAAAGTGTTTGGTGATACAATTTTTAGGAAAAAAACATTTTTATCCAGAGCACTTTTTCCCTATTTTTCCCCCCAAAATCAAAATGTATCTATATATTGGTTATTTTCTCGGTCCCCTCCAAGGGAATCCACAAACCCTGGGTACCTTTAGAATCCCCAGTATGTTGAAAAAAGGATACAAATTTGTTGTGGACACCTTTTGTGAACAAAATTATATGGAGACCTAAACACTAACTACCCCAAATAGCCAAAAAAGGGCTCAGCACTGGGTGGGGGAAAGGCCTGGCAGATAAGGGGGTTAATGCCCAAATAGTTAACATTTATGGAAAGCGTAAACATACGCCTACAAAGCGCAGATGTACACAATTGTGTTGTGAACTGGGTGCTGGTTCCTTGCTCCCTACCCTCATCTAATGATTATAACACACACCTCGCAACTCCTCATTACAAAAGAAACACCTTATGGGGGACTCGTGCATTGGCGAGTACACATTCCGTAAAATACTTCCTTTTACAGGGAAGCTGTTTAATTCCGTTTTTGGAACTTCAGCCCACGTTTAACAAGCCATTTAATGAACTGGCCACAGTGCAACATGCAATAAAGTGCTTTTGGCTTACATCGGAAACCCTTGCAATGCTAATTTAGCTTTTTACAAGTCAACAGTTAACAAAATAAAACTATTAAGTTACAAGCACCTTTTTAACCCAGTGCTATTGCCTTTGTTTTCTTACATTGGAACTTTGCTTATGAAACATGTAGTTTAGTAATGGTTGACCTCTTTTTTAGAATACAACCAAAATGAATTAGGCTAGATTTCATTGTTCACTCAGTATGTGAAGCTGAAAAGTCAACTTCCATTTAACCACACTGGTAAGACTGGGCAAACAGCCAATGATACAATAGTTAAAAGTTTCTACTCAAAATAATGCCTGTTTTACATTCCGTTTGTATGAAAGGCAGGTCGTATACCAAGCGGCTTGATATGAAATTACTTTTACACAAGCAATGACAAAGCTAACAGGTGCGGTTTTTGGACAACGAACTGATCACGCATACATGCACACGGGGAGACAGTGTTACACATGTACAGACATACACAAACATACTTTCACGCACACACAGAGCAACAGACCTAAAGAGACCAAAAGACACAAACACTGGGCTTACAGGTAACTGTGCACACAGCTGACAAGCAGTCATGTGTGGACACAGACCGACAACACACGGTGGTTCACACTGCACGTGCACACGCACACAGAGATACACATGCAATCTATAGTTTTCAACAGATCATCAGGGATATTAATGGACAGACAGAAGTACAGATTGATGCAGGCTTCACGTACAATCCTTAACCCATCTGTAGAGGAAATAAAAGCAAGGGTGGTCATAAGATTATGAAGTGATAGATAGTAACGTTGAGATAATCTGAGGATTATTAAGTGATTGGTGGCAGAGGTGACAAGCCACTATGGAGTCATGGGTGCTGGGGCACCTATCTGGCATGCACCATTACAACAGGACACAGTCAAGTTTAATAATTAACACTGCACGTTGTCTTCCCAGATAGTCTCCAAGAATGGGTAAAAGAAAACACATAATTCAATTATTTCATACAAATTCCGCATACAAGTTTTTAACAAATCGCTCAACTATCCTTTCTAGAAGGTAAATCACTCACCGATAGGACCCGAACCCTAAAGAAACTCAGGCAACAAGATTTTAGAGGGGTTTAAAAATGTCGACTGTTTCATTTATTTTCTTCTGAAATAGTTGTGGATTGAAATCCATCTATCTGTTCTGCCTGAATTTGTTGTAGATCTCTAGAAGATTGAGCACTTGTCATTTATGGAGGATTGTAGGCCTGTGGATGGCTTTTTGCTTGTATAGGATAAGGCTACTCAACTGAAACATGAGCAGCAAAATTGACCTGGAGACGGACCTTGCAGATGTATCCTGCACCAGCAACACTTAATTTATGCTGATACACTGATACACAAATCAGTCCCAATTTAAAAAATGACTTTTGTAGGATGTAAAGTAGTAGAACAGTAGTACTACATGATTACTACAAAATGCATTAATCAGAGTGAAGAAAGACACACTGTCATCTGTAAGAAGACTAAACATTCCACTCAGGTTTTAACATATTTCTTAATTCTTACAATATTGCCACAGAGAACGCGTTTCATTACTGTTGCTATAAATCGATCTTCTTCAGGGCTGTATAATACAAATAATGACTTACAGCCAAATTTGAGGGGTTTATTGGAGGGGTGTAGAGAGGTTTAGAGAGGGGCATTCAAATATGAAACACCTACCACACAAAAGGAAGTCCATTGCTGTTCACAAACTGCACTTTTAAAGTTACTACAACTAAAACTGTCCCAAAACAGTCATAAATGTGCTCCAGCCCAGCCTTGGAGTAAGCCTAGCATCACACGTGGCCGCTCATAGGTGGTCAGCACTCGCCCATAGAAAACAATTGAGGCAGCGTTTTAAGATAAAACCCTGTAGGAAATAGTATGAAAATAAATATAAATATGAATATTCTGATTTACAAAATATATACATTTTGTTTATTTTGAGAACTATAGTTAATTAATTATGGGTTTTTTAAATAAATACGTTTATAGATTTTTGTTAAGTACACATATAACTACCACACATGGTGGTGGTAGCATAATATGGACTTCAGGATCTGGGCTTTTAGGCTTTTGTGGTAATTCTGGATGACCAAGATTCTGCATATGCCAGCCTAATAGAGTCAATAATTCCTTCTCATATTTGTAATGCTACTCTGAGCTAATGTCAGAGGTTAAACTGCTCTTGGGTTGCTTGTGTTCTACTTCAACCAGAACCTGAACTGTTCCTATTGCAGCACGGTCAAGACTGACTTGCATATGGCTGAACCCAAACCAAGATGGCATGGTAGGCATCATGTGATCAAGGCCCTCTGGGGCTGAAAGCCCCTATGGCTGCCATGCAAATGGAATAAAGAAACTTACAAGCACTCACTCTGTGGTCCATGCTCCATTTTCTGTGAAGACGTCATCAAGTGGCGGGTGGAGTGTTCCCGATATAAATATTCATATATATATATATATATATATATATATATATATATATATATATATATATATATATATTCACTGAAAAAACCATAGGTTATAGACCATATATAGTTAGGAATTAGCATTTACAAAACCTTATTTTACTCACACAAAACCATTGAAATTCCATATATAGTTAGTTGCACTAACTATATATCGCGCACCCGCAATCCACTGCTGATGATGTCACATATTACATCATTCATGACATGGTCAGTGACATCACTGATGACATCACTGATGACATCTCAAATGACATCACTGATGACATCACTGATGACATCACTGATGACAACATCCAGTGACTGTATGTTTCTGTAAAGTTAAAATGTGTCTTACATATTGAAGAATGAGTGGAAGTATAAGTGTCTGGACAAAGGATTTAGTAGGTGCATGACTGAATGTATGAGTGAGTGATTAAATGTGTCTCACTGAGTGCATGGGTTAGTGACTAAACTGTCTTAATTTGTGCATCATTATGTCTGTTGTTCTGTAAACTGCTGCATGTGTTGATCAGTAGCTATATGATTAACTATATGGGTTACTGATTGATTGTCCAAGTATTTGTATGGGAGACTGAGTGTGTGTGTGGCTGGCTGGGAGGTGTGTGACGCTGTGCATATCAATGTGTACTTGTATCAGTGATTGTATAAGAGAGTAAGTATGTGTTAGTATATGTGTGAAAAGTATGGTGTTCTGTGTTTAACTATAGATGAGGAAATCGAAGTGTGATTGATTCTTCACAGGACTGACTAGGTGTATGAGTGCCTATGATAGTCTAGTAATAATGAGTGACTGTATGTATGAGTGATTGTATTGGTGAATGAGTGAATGTGTGTGTAGACGTAGGAATCAGTGAGTGCGTATGTAGTAACTGGTATTGGTGTGTCATGATGTCATCAGTGATGTCATTTGAGATGTCATCAGTGATGTCATTAGTGATGTCATTTGAGATGTCATCAGTGATGTCATCAGTGATGTCACTGACCATGTCATGAATGATGTAATATGTGACATCATCAGCAGTGGATTGCGGGTGCGCGATATATAGTTAGTGCAACTAACTATATATGGAATTTCAATGGTTTTGTGTGACTAAAATAAGGTTTTGTAAATGCTAATTCCTAACTATATATGGTCTATAACCTATGGTTTTTTCAGTGAATTTTCAAGGTTTTGTAAATGCTAATTCCTAACTATATATGGTCTATAACCTATGGTTTTTTCAGTGAATTTCATTGGTTTTTTAACAGCTAATATCTGTAGCTGTAAAATGTATTCTTCTTTAAATCCAAAAATATATTTTATATGTTTATTAATAACTTTTTTTTTTTATATATTTTTTTCTTCGTTCCCGCTTCGCGAATCGGGAAGCTTCCCGTTAGCTGACCTTGATGCCGCGAAATAGACCGCGAGCCGGTAAACGTTTCTTTACCGCAACTGCCGCGTTAGAAAACAACATCGTGACGCCTCCCGTCCGCATGACGTTTTGCGTTGTCGCGTGATACGTCATATGACGTGCTACGTTAGCGAACTCGTACGCTTACCGAGTCGCAAAGCACAGGTTTCTGGAAGCAAACCGGGAGGCCCTGCAAAGCGCGTAACGTAAACACAGCAGGTCATGTGACTTGGTAATAACACTTTTCATTGGTTCATTTCACTTTCGGTTTCCTAATGATGTAAGACTAGGTCATATGATCTAAAATGAACACTTTTCATTGGTTGAGAACTATTTTTTTTCCCAAATGGTGAAAATCCCTCCTTCTTTCCTCACTCTGACTTTCATCATTGTGAGAGAAAGACCCTTTGTTACCAGTGAGCAATGGCTTCTTTACTAGCTTCAGCTGGTGCTTCCCCACCACCTCCACCACATCCAAGGAAGAGTGGACCACCTGCTAAAGTTATAATTCAGCAAGAAGAGGAAGAAGAGGAACAGGACGACCTAGATAATCTCCCTATTATGGCCAGAAGATCTGTTGTACCGGAAGTAACGGGACCAGAGGGCAGGGAGATGGTGCCAAATATACAAACGAGATTTCGTGAAGTAAAACAAGTCTGCGTACATTGCAGTGGATTCATTTGCTACGGAGAAAGTAGCATCACTCTGATCAACAGAGCTATTGACAATCATGCTCATGTTTGTCCGAAACTCCCCAAACAATAAATTCTTTTTTTTTGTTTTCTTGCTCCTGTTGAGCCCTTTACAATGAATCGTTTTCGTTGCCCCCTCCGAAAAAAAAACAAAAAAAATATAAAACTGTTCAGAAAAATTCAAAAAAAGTAAAAAAATGTTCAGAAAAATAATAAAAAAAATATAAAACAACAAAAACAATTTAAAAAAAAGTTCTTTGCAGAACTACCTCCCCGTTATTAAAAAATTGGTACAATATTTGCAACTGTGCCAACCTCTATTTCTCTTAGTTCGCTTCCCAGTTCGCTCCCCGGTACGCGAACCGGAAGCGAACCAAAAATTTTTTTTTTTTAAAAAAGAACAGTAAGTATAAGGGAAGGAAACAGACAGTTATGTTAAAAGAAAGACAGCTATAGGGGAGTAAACTAGAGATACTATTACCCGTAATCCACTGCTGATGATGTCACATATTACATCATTCATGACATGCTCAGTGACATCATCAGCAGAGGATTGCGGGTAACAGTATCCCTAGTTTATTCCCTATAGCTGTGTTTCTTTTAACATAACTGTCTGTTTCCTTCCCTTATACTTACTGTTCTTTTAAAAAAAATTTTTTTAGATCAGTCAGAAACAGTGAAAGTAATGAAATATAAAAGACTACGTAGAATATGAGCACTGTATGCAACAACTTTGACACTTACAGAAGCCTCACCTTCTCCATGCCTCCTACACAGTTCTACATGTACATCATAAATGCAAACAGAACAGAATTAATTATACATGTTAAATGGTTTATTTTTGCTGTTCTCAGAATGTATCAAATTTCACTAAAACAGTGACTTGAAGGTATTCATCATATAACAGCGGGGAAAAAAAACCACAATCAAAATGATTGTGTTTAAAAAACCCATACAACATTACAAATCAGAATTCAGAACTCCTTAAAGTTAACTTACTTTCCATGACGGCCAAGGATGTCCTATGAACAGCTTACACTCTGTTGTGCTGTTATTACTTTCAACCCGCCACTTTCTGAAAGAAAACCTCCATCGTTTTCAAAAACATGTTACATACAATAAATGACTTCTTGCTCTCTACCACAAGTTTCAACAAGGCCAAATCTTGTCAGAGCCATGTATAACTCTTGGATTTCTTGTTAGCCAATCCCGTCTTTTCGCATTTCCGCAACTTTCAGAATTAAAATGTTGAAGATCATTTACACAATCCTGGACTAGTAATATCTTCCCCTTCTTGCTCAATCATGTTCTACATTTCCTATCACACTGATACTGCTTACTATGAAGCAGACTTACACTACCTTTATGACTAGTACAATTATTTAATTCTCTACATCACTTTTAATCACAAAGCAATGTAAAACAGTAGACAGCATTGCAGACTTACATTCCCTCTACTCCATGTTTTGATTGGCTGCTTCAATTAGCTTATAAAAAGAAATAGTTTTTCTGAACTCATTCAAAGTGCACGTATTTCTCAATAACGTCCAGTGTTATGGTAAAAAGTTATGTCTCTGTACTACACTTATCCTCAAGGCCAAATAGTGTAGGAGCCATGAGAACTTCTTGAAATTCCTCAGAGCACATCCCGAGATTCTTTCCCTAAAATTTTGGTTTTAAAAACACCAGGTAAGAGTTTTTAAGGTCATATGGCAATTTTTTTTTGAAAATTAAAACAGAATCATTGCAGAATGACCAGCCATTTCTACACTTTAAATAAGCTGTATAATGTCCTGATGTTATTGAAGGACCATCATGATATATAATTGCTACAGTTACAAAAGTCCTTCCTGATATTGACAACTGTGAAGCCACAAAATTTTTAATTAAAGTTGTCAATTTTGTTCCATCAGGCCTACATCGTTGGAACATTAAAATGACATACTGGCCATATGTTCGTATAAATAATGTGGACATCATTTCAGATTTACATTGCCTACACTCCATATTGTGATCAGCTGCTTTTACTAGCTTATTAAAAGAGACTGATTTACTGTCTGGCAAAGTTAAATATATAAATCTTTCTGAGTCTACACTAGTACTACTTGATACCCTACAGTTCTCGCAGTCATGCTGCCATTGATAAGAAAGCCCAAACAGGTGATCTACATCTACACCTTCAGCATGCAATACATCAAGCATATACATTAAAAACTCCTGACAATCTTGCTGACTATTTTGAGAGAATTGTGTTTGGCCTGAACATCTGTCTAACAGATTTCGAATTTCAGACACACTTTCTATGTTTGTTCTATCAGTGCTACATTTCTCTAACACAGAATTTAACAAACTGCAAAATCTTTGATCAGAATTGACCACAATCTCTTCTTTTACATTTTGTAGAGAAAACAAAACATTAACCACTACATTAGCATAGCAGTTGACACCAGAACTGTTTTCAAATTGAAAACCAACAACATCTTCAACAGAATCCTTTTTGTTTCTGCTTATAATTTCAGGTTCATCGACTTTTCGTCTTTTTGCTACAACCTCCCCAGTATTGGTCACATTTCTTCGTTTCCGGCCTACCACACGTTTCTCAAACAAAGGATACTGAGGCAAATGTGGCGCATACTCTCTTCTCAACCTATTGTATTCCTTAACACAATCTAGATCCGCACAAATGTTTGTGACATCACACTCAATCAAGTACAATCCCGATAAAGTCCTAACTCGTGACAATGCCACATATGCCATACCCTCCTTGAACACAGAACTGCCAATATTCACCAATGCACAGTCTACACTTAAACCTTGCGATTTATGGATTGTCACCGCATATGCCAAGCAAACAGGAAACTGCTTACGACGAACATATAAGTCTTTTACAAGCAAAAATCTAGCAGAACAACGAGCAATTAGCTGTACTTCCTCAATGCCATCAAATTTAATTTTTAAAAATTCAATTCCATCTCTATTTCTGTATTTCACAAAATCAACAACATTACCCATTGATCCATTTACCAGACCTCTTTCAACATGTAAATTCCTTCTTAAAATTATACGGCAGTTCAAGCACACATTCAGAGTCTTTTCAAAACCCGCAGTTTTAGATATACTCTTCTCTAATGAATCCAATTTTGTTTTCAGATTCTCAGACAAAATAATTGTTGATCCCATATGCTCTACTCTGTCAATAGCTTCCAATTTCACAATCTCTTGCTTTTCTAAATGCAACATTTTGTTGTTGAATTTGGCACATTCTGCAAGAGTTGGCATCAAACATATTCCAGATTTTTTCTCAGTAACTTGCTGAAAAATATTCTCAGGCACAACATCTTCGTCTGGATATAAATTTGTCAGTAATCGTGCATGTAAAGCTTCTTTCCCATGCTCGGTCACTTTTCCAATTCTAACATCTTGTAGAATAGTCTTGTAAACTTCATCCTTTGCCTGACGCATATTTTCATGCAGTTCAGCATAATTGAAGTTTAACCATATATTGACGTTGCCAATACTCCCTAAGCACTTCCTGGTATCTTCATGCGTGAGCATTTTGAACACAGGTTGCCCTTTCACTGGTGTCAGCTGCAGAAGATCTCCGAAAACAATGATGTGTTTGCCACCAAATAACACATCATACTCTGTTTTGAGAACTTCTTGCATTCTCAAATGCACAAAGGCAAGCATGACATTGGAAACCATGCTTACTTCGTCAATGATAAGAAGTTTCATTTTCCTCAAGACTCTTGAAACTTCAAAACAAGCATCTCCAGATAGCTTGTGATATTCTAATTTGTTGTCATGCTCCACTGGCAGCATCAGTAAACGATGTAAAGTAATCCCTTTAATGTTATGTGCTGCCAGTCCAGTTGGAGCGGTGACAACACAAGACAGCGATGACTCTGTCCTTTCCTGCAAATAACATGAAATTGCTTTAATAAGGAAACTTTTTCCAGTTCCCGCTTCTCCACTCACGTACAGTCGGACAGGCTTCAACGACGTACATGAGCACTCTTTCTTGTCATGACTTAATCCATGATCAATTTGCATGGTAAGTTCGTCATATATTTTCCTCTGCTCAACGTTGAGTTGTCTTTCCAACTCTTCTAAGTTAACCGCATCCTCCTGAGCATGTGCCATGGCTCTTTCCACTTCATTCATAGCAGTGGCAGCTTCATTTTCGATAAGAGGTCCTCCTAGTGGATCCTGACTCAATGAAGCAGAACTCTGACTGTCCTGAGAACTGTCTCTGGCAATCTCGGCTGCAATCGTTGCTTCCTGCTCAATTTCCACATTCAACATTTCTACATATTTGGGAAAAGCAGGACATTCTATGGTCTCCTTGGCAGCATTGAATGAGTCTTCGTAACAAAGGAAATCTCCAAGCAGTTCCTCTTCTGCACGCCAAGGCTTAAAAAGTTGCAAAAGTGCTAAATAGAAAAACTCCTTTTTTTCAGGAGATTCGCCACTCAATTTTCGATGGTTTATCAAGTGGCATTTTCTTTGCTTGACCAGACATCCCTCACTTCCTATTACAGCATACACTCCTTTCTCAGTATCTTCTTTGATGTTCCTCTTGAATATGTAATTTTGCAGAACCTCATACAGACAAACATTCTCGAGGTGACTGCTTCGATTTGGATAATATGTATCCAACATGTTGCTCTTCAAAATGTCGGTACTGTTTGGCTCCTTTTCCGCCAAATACTCAATTTCCCGCACAGGTTTCAGAACTCGATTACGCGTTGCAGCAAGACCAACACTCGCCCAAACGATACTCCTGGACTTGGCATAGAGACTTGCTGAAGGCAACCGGTCAGAACATTCGTAAGCTCCGATTTCTCGATGCGACAACATCTTCAGACTGAAACTGTACAACTTCTTGCTGAGGCTCTTTTCATGGGAAATGTCCTCCCACATATCCTTCAATTCTGTCTTCTCTTTTTTGGTGATGTAAGATGTCACATACCGAGCCACAGCCATACAGTTATCAGCCACAAACTGTATATCCATGTTAGCATTCCACATGGACAAAATCACCGGGTTGTAGTCGTTGATGTACTTAGACTCTTCGTTCCTCTTCAAATTGTATGTGTTTTTAGGTGATTTCTTCATCACATTATGTCGCAGCGAAGACATCAAACTGTTCACTCTTCCTTTAGAAATCACCGATCGTGGAAAGCCGAAACGACATTTGGTGTAGAACTTGTCTTTGTTCTGGAATTTACGACGACAGTACTTTCCACATCGATGGCTTTGGAAACGTAGAACTTTTTCTCTTAGGCTTTTTTTCTCCTTTGCGTTTGGAACAGCACACGTAGAATACTGTTCTATGAAACTCATCACTGAGTCGTCTGCATCCGTTCCAAATTTAGGTGCATCCTTGATCCACAGCAACATATGTATATGAGGAGCACCTCTTGCTTGGTACTCCTTCCTCCAGAAGAAATCCAACACCTCTCCAAGAGGTGGATTCTTCTTATTCATGATGAAAGACATCATACCTTCAAATCTATGATTGAAGTACCTACATACATTGACTGGATCCAAAGAGCACAGTTCTCCGGGTGTCTTGAATTCGATGTTTTCTACGTTAGCATTTGCCTCTCGTAGAAATTCAAGTAAGTCTTCCCAGCCATACTCAGCACAGCTCAAAGTGAGGAACCATGTGGGAGTTCCTAAGTTCCTCAGCATACATTTTAAATCACCATGACGACGGTACCAGTACTCATTAGTACCACGCTGACACGCCATGAGATTAATCAGGTGAGAATCCAAAATACTGTCTTGGACATTGACTTTATCCATAAAGTCACTTGCCGAGATGTTTTGCATGTGTATACCACTTTTCAAGATGTGGTTCACTGCATATGACAGTCCAGACAGATCGCTTTCAAACAGGAGATGAAACAAATAAGGAATGCATTGTCGAAACCTAGGATCTCCTGCATACAATCGCAAAGTCCGGTATTCAGAAGCAGGAATTTGATGAGGTCGCTCATCATATCTTCCTCCCTGACCTGTTGGAAAAAGCTGTGGGAAACACCGAGCTTCCAAACTTTCCTCCCAAACACTAATGGGACTCCCTTTCGCTTGTTTCATTTGAAACAACTCAATAGCATTCCCCATGACTTCCTTGGAATGCAAAGGATGAACACTATAATGTTCATATATTTCTTCACTAGTACAGGGTTCTACTTTCTCAATTTGACCAGCACACATATCGCTATCCTCTTCCTCACTTACTTCCTCTTCTGCAACATATACATTTTTATAGTATTTATTATATTTTTTCAAATACAATGTTGCCCTTTTGACTTTCCTAACATCTACTAAATCTTGCCATATTTTCTTATTCTTTGTCGGAACCCCATTAACTAAGATAACAAGAGGTTCCTCTTCCACTTTTTCTACTCCAATTGTGTTAATGTTTTTCTTCAAATCTAGAGGCAAATAAACAACTCTTCCCTTTAATCCTCTCTGTAAATCTGATGGAGGCAATTTCCCTGTCTTTGGCTCCATTCTTACAATAGCCTGAAAGGGATGGATACTTTGAATCAAAATAGATTCATAAGTATTTAAATCCTTCAATTCAGAAGGAATCTCAACCAATTCCAGATTATTATGAACTGCTCTAGCAGGCATCTGGTTTTGATTTAATTTGTTACAACAATAAGTACACACACGTTGATCCAATCCCAAATCAAAACAATTTTCTACCATCAAGTATGTTGTAAAATCCTTCCATTCACTATTATTTTCCCTTTCACTTTTTCCATATAAATCCACTAACTTAGTCTGATTCTTATAATAAGTGCGTCGACAACACACACAAGTGAAATTTGGCCTCTCACTTGATTTCACCTCAAACGTCGCAATTTCCCTCTGGAAATTATCTGTACTGGAAACCTGTACACTATCTTCCACATTACTCTCTTCTTCTTGGTCAATTTAAACATTCTCCTCTTTACTTCCAAAGTAACAAAACTCAATTTCTTCACATATATTCTTCACATCTATTTCAGAACCATGCAAAAGAGCAGCGCATAATTGTTTAAGCATAATTGCTGGACTCTTAGCATAATACAACATTCTAACTAATTTCCTCACTTTATTATGATGCACTGCTAGCATCCTGAAATGATGAAAAACACTCTGGCATACTCTCCTGGAAAGACAAGCCAGTGAATGACCATGCAAACCTATCACTTCTCTCACTCTGCAAGGATCTAATTCTTGCAACAACTTCATTTTCTGCTTCAAACTTTTCTTACTAAATGACCGTATAAAATCACAAAGCAAATTGATGGAATCCTGTCGTACACTGCAAATACTACTATACTTCCAGGTGTACACAGGACCCTTAGGACGTCTCCCTAAAACCTCATTACCTAACACCTCTTCTATCTCTGTTCTCACAAGTTTTTCTTTTTCAACTGGACAACCATCTTTCACTTCATAAGCTCGACCACTGGTGTCAACTGCATGCACCAAATCATTATCCTGGAAATAACTCTCCTCATTAAAAAATGCCTCAGAGCTTGAACTATGCATCCATTCTCCAGAAAAAACTTCACAAAAATTACTACGATTAACTATTCTCTTCCATCTACTATTTCTTTTGAAATCATAAATTACCTTGTTTAGCTTCCTAATTCTATTGATTGTCAAAATAAATAACTTACGTTTAATTTCAAATGCCTGATCAATAACTTTCTCAACTATTTTTTTTCTCTTATAAAAAACCACTTTCTGCTGACCTTTCTTAATATTTTTTAACAAATTCCCAATTATCCTGTTGCGGAACATTCGTTTACGAATATCCCTAAACTGTTGTTTCCTTCTACTTTCATGCATAGAGTTATCTCTTACTCTAGCAGTAACATTTCTCATTGGCCTTTCCTTACCATTTGAATTCTTTCTCCTTTTCTGGACTGAAACATTTTCTGTAGTAATATTTTTTTTACTACACATATTTCTTATGACTGTTTTTCGACTCTTACCCGGTGCTTTCTTGGTGACTTGACAAATCTTTTTGTTAGAGGACTGCTGCATTATTCCATGGTCCTGCTGTCTTTGACGTTTTGCAGCCTTTCTTACTCTTTCTTTGCTAGGCATCCTAAAATCTTGAAATAATCTGCAGTTGAATCTGTGGTAAAATATAATAAAAAATGTTATTAACCACTATTACCCAACAGTAAATTAATAACAGTCATCAAAAACTTAACACACTACTTAAGTATATAATATACTGAAGCCTATCTCCAATTTTTCACTGAACAGGACTCATCTCTTCTTAACCTTGGATAAACCTCACCTACTCTGTGTCCCCTGCACATAATTAAATGTAAAGGGGCAGATTTATATTAACTAGCACATCCCCAGGGATGCACCAGTTAACGTGCACCGCTGCTCTGCCACCCACGGTGTGCCGCATTTACAATCAGATAGGACAAAGCTACATCAAAACCCTGCGCCTGCTTGAAGCAGGCATAGATCTTGACGCAGGTAGGCTGAAAGCTAAAGCAACAACTAAGTGTCGTGTGCAGAAGTTACAAAAAAGGAAAAATGGCGTTTAAACCAGTAATGAGACCATGCTAACGTAATACAGAGTAAAAATATCCAGGATCTACATCAGTTTGGGGTTCACGAACCTGGCAGGTACAAGGCACTGAGGATTTCCACCGTGCATGTCTCATCCCAAAACATATGTTGTTTGTGAATGAAACAATTTCCCAGACCAAATGCTTTGGATTGGCTACTTCTAAAAAATTAAACACCCCTACTATCCCGGAGTTAGAGGAATATGATGGTTGGAGTAATTTTACTCGTTGTCTATTAAAGATTTACAGGCCCTACTCCGTAATTCTTCCTTTAACATTTCCAGTATAAATCCAAAAGGTTGACTGCTTTGGCAACGTGCCTTATCCACGGTTTAAGAACGCTGCCTTTTGCTTTATATAAGTTTTCAAATTGTATGAAATATATACCAATAGGTCGTTATTAACCTTTAGGTAGTGGTTTTCTTCATGAAGTCTGGTCGCTTCCATACACATACAGATTTTCAAAGATGATCAAGAACTTTATCTGAATGGAGAGGAATGCACTGAGACGCCAGATCATTCACTAATGTGTAGGCACATACAGTTACACGGTTCATGCAACAAACACCGACCAAATATGGCTTGCGTGTTGCAAGGCACACCAGTTCCTGCTATCATCCCCACGTTCAAGTTCTTGGAAAATGGTAGTTATTTGATGCTCAATAATGAAGATTGTTCTGGGTTAATTAAAAGTATTCATTTTATCGTAACAGTAAATGAACGGGTTATTTGCTGCAGAAATGTTCTATTTCCCCCCACACATGAACATAGGGAGTTTTCAATCTGGCCACAAATACCAACCTTGGGAGCACATTTCAACGGCATGGCAAGAATAAGAGCTATTTTGTCTCAGAGAGAGGTGGCCTTGAGTTCGGCCCGTGAAACTTTCGTGCTTCACACAGCGAACACCCGTACAGAGGTGCAGACCCTTTTAAATACAGATTCGCCTTTCCATTTCAGCAAGATGGTTCGGACTATCTCTAACGCGTCCTCCACAAAGGGCCTGGCGCACTTTTTTAAAGTTGTTACCAGTGGTCTCGTGACTTCATTTGAGAAAATCTTTGGAGTCATCCCTGCTTTCTTACATTCTATTTTTTCCACTCTGCTTCGTGGATTCCCATTTTTACTTGCATTACCAGCGGACGCTCTTGTGCTTTTTTACATTTTTAAATATGGATGTCCCTCCTGTGCAAGCTCCCGCCCTGCAGCTGCTGACACTGTTCCGCAATCGCATGCTAGAATATTATGGCACAATGCCGTTGGCGATATTAAGCACGGCATATGGATTATCTTTTCTATGCTGATGTGATTCCTTCAAATCTAAGACACTAAAGTATCGGCACGCCCTAAACCAACACAAAGAGACCTTCTTAGCAAATAATATATTATGTGTATTAGGGAGGGTGAGATATAAGCAGCCGCGGGCCGTGGAGGGAGTTACGGTGGGGCAGGGATGCGGGGAGGGGGAGGGGCAGGGTGGAGCCCTCTCCACCCTGCCCCTCCCCCTCCCCGCCTCCCTGCCCCACCGTAACTCCCTCCACGGCCCGCGGCTGCTTATAAGTGTTGCTAACTCTTATTCATTTACAGCATGTTAACATACTGTCACCATTCGCTTTTTATGTACTATTGACTATGCTGGTAATTTTGCTACTGATAATATGTGTACTTGTATAATCTAAGATACTACGCCTGAGAAGACGGCATTAGTAAATAAACATTTCAAATACACATGTGTTCTTCTTAACTCCATGTTCTCGTTTCTAAGAAATATATAACGACCGACTGTTCATGAGTTCCACGTATCCTGAGGTACTATAAGTTCATATTCTGGATTGTCTAAACATTGAGAGTTTGTTATATCCAATGTGACACTGTACCTAGCTTGCTAAGGGGTTTTGATTACTAAGGTGAGTTTTGGGACACCCTAATTCGCCGAGGTTCCAATCCTCTGTCCACAGTTCTGTGTCAGAACAGAAACCCTGCGACAGGGGCACCCCCGACCCTTGCTGGAGCTTCATCACACTTGCGATACAACTCCAGCAATGCGCCAACTTTACGGCACAAATACGTCACGCATCTGTGCTGTTTTTGCCCCATGATGCGCCGCATTGTAAATGCAGCACACCATAGGTGACGGAACAGCGGCACAGAATGACTAACACATCCCTGGTGATGCGCCAGTCATCATAAATCTATCCCTATGCTTCTTATCTTGTTAGAGATAAACCGCCATATGTATCATCAAAGTTTTTTGCATTTCCTAAATAGCGAACTTTTAGGAATAAATAGCGATTCTTTACCATTCCTAGTTTGCGATGACCTATTTGCTAATTACAAATTACCCATTCATTTCCATGCAGCAGGAGGCCCATAGGAATGAAGGTGCAATTTGCGATTAGCAATTACCTCATCGCAAATTACGAATTTTTACGACGGTGCAGGGGTGTCTCAAGAACACCCTGCTGCACCCCTGAAAAAGAAATTTGGGGTCATATGGCGCACATAAATTTTGAAAACATTCCTTTACCTCAAAAACGATTTTCAACTCATAATTTGAAAACACTGCACATGGGGAAATGACTTAAAATGTCCTTAAGACACATAAAAGCATTTTTTGATTGCCTTTGCAGCATGTTTCAGTCACCTTTAACATGCCTATGTAACGGAAACATTCAAAATCTAAATTTGCCATGCACAGGTGGGAGCATATTTACAAGCAATTTGCTCCACAGACAAACTTCTTACATTGAAATGGGAAAAATAACATCAGAGACTCTCAATTACCTTATAAAGAAGCAGACACCATTATGTCCTTCTCATCAATATTAAAACCATTGCTTTTTCTCAAAAACGATTTACAAGTCATAATTTGAAAACACTCCACAGCTCCTATGCACATAAAAGCCCTGTCAGTACTAATACTTCACATTTTCTCCAATTACAATTTCTCAAAGAAACAAAATCTATTTGTGAAACACTTGAGACAAAGCAACATTTGAAAAACACAACTTTCTTCATAATTTTCTCCTTAAAGCACACTATTTTCTATCTAAATTAAAGAAATCTTTTCTCACCTTAGCAAATACTTTGAGTTTCAAAACAGTCTCAGAAACACACCAATTTGTCTTCAGCAGAGCAAAAGGTATGCACTCCAGAGTCTGCAGCTATCAAAAGCACAGAAATGCTGTAATTCCTCACACATATCTCTCATGTCACCCAATCAAAACTCTTCCCTCACTTTTTTTCAAAGCAAAACCCTTCCCCCCTCTGCCCCTCTCTGCTTTTTCTGCATAGCAACCACCTCTTGCAAGACCTCTCACACAACAATGTTGCAATTGAACTCTGAACTCTCAGTGCACCTGCATATCCAGAGCATTCTTTCATTTAATGATTTTTTCTTCGCCACTCAAAATACATCTTTCAACGAACTCATCCATGCACACTAACTTTCTGTTTTCAGCAATCAAAATCCACCAATCACTCTTACTGCTTCATTAACACAGAAACTCCTCAGTTTTTTTCATTTTACACTCTCATTTTTTCAACTGCCATTTCATTGCCACACTTCATCTGACTGCAGCAGAACCTTCTCTCACCATGTTTTCTGTCTGGATTGTTGGACATAGTTACATCTATTGGGCTCAAAGGTACGCTGAAAACAGGAATTTACCTAACCTCAATTTACAAGATGTGGAAATTAAGTGGTTTGGCCACAGAGGATTAAAATGTCACCAATTGATACCATTGGTGAAAACCTTTATGCATTTGCCAAAACCTGACCTGTTAATTGTGCACTGTGGAGGTAATGATTTGGGCACTTTGACTGGGGTAGGTCTGGAAATGCTTTTAAAGGACACCTTTGAGCAATTGATGGCACTTTTTCCTCAGACTGCCTTGGTATATTCAAATATATGCCAAAGACAGAAATGGAGGTGGTCGAACCAATTTTGTCCACAAATTGAGAAATCGAGGAAGCATGTAAACAAATCTGTTTCAGCTTACATGAGAGACCATGGAATGGGCTCCCTGTACAACAATAACTTGCGTTACTACATGCAAGATATCTACAGAGGAGATGGAGTTCACTTCTCAGATGAGGGCAACAGAGTTTTCACTCTGAATTTAAGACTGTGCATTGGTACCTACTTATAAGTACCTAAATGTACCATAAACCCAAAAGCTCTTCTCAGAGCTACCCTACATCTGATCACTCACAATTATTATTTTACTCTAACTTTTTTCACTAATTTTCAAGAAAGTACACTCCCCAGAACGCTTCCCGGTTCGCGAACCGGGCGCACTCCACGCAAAAAAACTAAAAAAAACTGTATATTTTTTTTGCCCTGCGAGACCCTTTCAAAGCCTCCACATCAAACCTAGGGGGTCAGGGACGATCTACTATGCCCCCTTATGGTCATTTGCCCCTTCGCTTTGGCCTCCTCTTGTCTCTCGATCCTACCGAGAGACAAGATGGCGGCCGCTACGGACTGTTTGGAATGTTTACAGACGCCGAAAAACCAATCAGCTTCGCAAACCTCCGTAACGCGAAAAGTACGCGAAGCGGAGCGCTGTTACAGATATATATCTTTTTTTGAACGTTAATTTCTCAAAATCCACTGGAGCACATATATTGAGACCTAGCAAAGGCACATCGGGCTACCAGTCCCTACAATTTTGCCAAGTTTCGTGCAAATCCATTCAGCCGTTCGATTATTATTATTTTATTTTTTTTTGCCCCGCGGGGCCCTTTTAAAACCTCCACATCAAACGTAGGGGGTCAGCGAGGATCTACTATTCCCCCTTATGGTCATTTGCCCCTTCGCTTTGGCCTCCTCTTGTCTCTCGATCCTACCGAGAGACAAGATGGCGGCCGCTACGGACTGTTTGGAATGTTGACAGACGCCGGAGAACCAATCAGCTTCGCTTCACAAAGCTCCGTTGCGCGAAAAGTACGCGTCCTGGGACGCTGCCCGGTCCGCTGTTACAGATATATATCTTTTTTTAAACGTTAATTTCTCAAAATCCACTGGAGCACATATATTGAGACCTACAAAAGGCACATCGGGCTACCAGTCCCTACAATTTTGCCAAGTTTCGTGCAAATCCATTCAGCCGTTCGGGCTAAAAGTGAGGCCAACCGCCCTATGGAAATTAACATGGGAAAAACGCGTTTTGGGACCCCCCTTTTTTCTCGGCCCCCCCTTGACGAACCCCCCCAAAATTTTCAGGGGCTGCTCAGAAACAAAATGTGCCATTTTCCTGAAAATTTCACCCAATTCCGTCCACAAACGCCAAAGTTATTAGACATAGAATTTTCAAAAATCCCATAGAGAAAAAATCCTAACTATATATACCTACTGGCGACCGCCAGTAGGTAATATATATATATATATATATATATATATATATATATCTCTCTCTCTCTCTCTCTCTATATATATATATATATATATATATATATATATATATAGAGAGAGAGAGAGAGAGAGAGAGAGAGAGAGAGAGAGAGAGAGAGAGAGAGAGAGAGAGAGAGAGAGAGAGAGAGAGAGAGAGAGAGAGAGCTGTTCCGCATTCATTGACACGCCGTATGTGTGTGGGGGTAGGTTTGACCGGCGCTGTCTCCTCGCCGCTAAGTGCTAGGTCCCTAGCGCAGTCCCCACAGGAACTAGCCGCGCAGACTGACAGTGGGTTCGCAATGGTCTGACGGAGATGCAGTACTCACAGCCTGCTATAGTCATAGACCCACCAGGTTGTATCATTAATACCCTGTAGCTCACCTTTGGGCACCTAACGAGTATATGAGCACTATCTGGTCCTGAAGAATTGCCTCTTTGGGCATGAAACATGTTGACCATGTCTGAGGGTTGAAATGAGGCCATACTAATAGTTACTTTGGTCCTCGATACCCCTCTTTGCACTTTTTAATAAAGTGGCTAGCCACATGAATAAAGGTTACTTTGTGGACTATCCAACTTTTTTTAAATCACCTTTCGCTCACTACCTCACTTTTTCTAGCCCCACACATATCAGCATATCACGGCAAGGAACAAAAGATCTCCGTAAAAGAGTGACACTTGTTGTTACCCGTCAGGCATTGCAGCGCCGGCTTGACGTAGGAGCAGGAAGCCGATGATTTAAACAACATCTCAAGCAGGCTGAATGAGACATGTCATCCAGCTCATTAGTTGTGTGAGGCTTCCTAGTTCCGACAAGGAACTTGCTGATTTCTTAGCAAATAATACCCCCTTGCCTTCATCTAGTAACTTGGGAGAGAGACCCTATTACATGTCCACACCTAGGGGAACTTTGTACAACCTTTGTTCCTTGTTCTCTGGACAGGTACACTGGACCCCTTTAAACATAGTCCATCTTCGTCCCCTCTTTTGTTCATATACATGCTGCGGAGCCCCCCCCCCCCAGCATTGGAGTCTGAGGAATGCGGATATGCACCCTTTGTTTGTTTACATCAGTTAGCATGCCGCCCATCATTGAACATATTGAGGAGAGAGGAGAGCAGTATTCCACTGCACAACGGGACATCGCCTGTGCATTAAAGTCAGCCACCGGTTGCTTGAGGAGCACGCATGCCTGACGGCAGTACTTGCTGGCTACTGTCGGGACATTATTATGAGTCTACACAGAGGGGACTGAACCTCTTATGTAAACGGCGTGCCAGCAGACGTTATGTTTTGCTATGCGGATACACCCACACTCATACAGGAACATATTGGTGGAGGAAACTTACCAGGAATATCGAGAAGGAAGACTGCAGTAAATGATGCATAAGGGTTGAGGACTACCTGGTGCTGTTGTGTCCAGAATCAGGCACAGGCCATGGTGAATTGTCTGGACATGTCATGGGAAGTGGTTGTGGCCGCAGAAGATGCCATTGGGGTGAAAATTGAGTCCTCTGTCTATGACTGTTCTGCTCCACAAATGAGAAGACACTGTGATGGTGTTTAAATCGGCACGCAAGTTCCTGGTTGTATGAACCCACATTGAGGAAGACAAACAAGCCAAAACGTGTCTGTGAGGTCCATTTAAATAAATGAGAGTGGGACTAATTCTTGCTTGAGTCTGGTGGTGTGACAAAGTTATTACACAGTGAGCCCGAGCTGTGTCAGAGCTCGTTGCACTACAAGCGGGCTGTGTAGACTCCTTCTTGAGGGGTCGATGAGATATCTTCTACCAAAGGAAAATGGGAGTATTCATCGATACTCACCATCAGGTGACGTCCATTGTCAAGAGCACCAAAGAAATCAACACAATTCTCTCCCATACATGTTTTGGTAAATTCGGCAAGTTGAAGGTATTTTGAGTGATTTGGGAGGATGAACAATTGCACAGATGACAGACCTTCAACTTTCTTTCAACTTCTCATCAAGATGAGGGAACCAAACTTGGCCTCAGAGAGCTTGTTTAGCAACTATTCCAAAATTTCCTTCATGAACCACTTTGATTACTTGTTGTTGCCAACTCTCAAGTATGATAATTCTTAAAATCTCATATGACAATACCTTCTTGAGCAACAGACAGTTCATCTTTAACATTTTTAAACTTCTGATGTTCACTATCATGAATGAGAGGTTGAGTGTGCTGTGTCCAGGATTGATGTGCATTAATGTCTTTCAGTATCACTATCTTTTCTCGTTGCAGTAATGACTTGTTCCAATGAAATAGAGGCAGGTGTATTGGACTTTACGATTAAGTTAATATAGGCTTTAACCCCTTTGGAAGGGGTACCATGAAACTGTACTGGCACTCATGAAAAGTAGTCAGCAGGGTTTTGATCTTTCCATGCATGGTGCACAATAGTGCAGTCATATTTCTGTAATTGCAAACCGCAGCGTTCAAGTCTAGGAGTCATCTTGGCTTTTTGATTGCCAAAGATGGTAAGCAAGGCTTGATGATATGGTACAAGAATGAAAGGTTTTCTTTGCAAGAATATGTGAAAATGTTCGCAAGCCCACACCACTGTTAAACTTTCTTTCTCAGGCACATTTAGTTTGTGACAAGCTTCTGCTTGCATATGCCACAATATACCATTGAGCATTTGGGTGTTCCACTGTGTTGGGCACAGATTGCGCCCAACCGTACTTGCGTCAACAACTACTTCTGTATGAAGCTTTGGATCAAAGTAGGCCATTTCAATGGTGTTCTCAATCACATGCTTGATTTTCTTTATACTATGCTCATATTGATTTGACCAGTAAAATGAAGCGTTCCTTTTTGTTAAGTTTCTTAAGGGAGCTCTTACTGTGGCAACAACATGCATGTATCTGAAGCAATAAATGCCCATGCCAAGGAATGAACGTAACATGGTAACATCTTGTGGGGGATTGGTGGCTGACAAAGCTTGTACTTTAGCTGGATCCAGCGCCATACCCCCATCAGAAAAGATATGGTCAAAGAATGTACGTTTGTTTTTCTGGAACTAACATTTCTCAGCATAGAAAGTTAAACTTTCATGAGCAAGTAAGCGATATACTTGTTTAAGATATTTATCATGTTTGTTTTGGTAGCTTTAAAAAAACATTATGTCATCATTGTAATAGAAAGCATTCATGACTGGTTGTATGCTATTTCTAATGACATCTTGGAAAAGTTCTGAAGCTGATGACACACCAAACTTAATCATTTATATCTGAACAAACCAATATGGGTAGAAAAGGTGGTAATTCACCTGCAATTTTCTTCAAATTTCAATTGATGATATCCTTTGTTCAGTTCAAGGCTAGAGAAGACTTTGGCATTGTTTAGCTGTGTGATCATGTCGACAATGTGGAGACCGGGATGCCATTCTCTTTCAATTGCCTAGTTACTTCACTGTCCTTTTTGGGCATTACCACTATGGACCAAACCCAAGGAGTTGGACCAATAGATTGCTCAATGATATTAAGCTTTAGTAATGCCTCAAGCTCTTTCTCGGCTGCTTCTTGTAGATGAAATGTAGTTTTTCTCTGTCTTTGAGCAATAGGATGAATGTCCTCATTTATACGCAGTTGCAGTTTTTTGGTCTTAAGGTTTCGTAATCCACAAAACAACGACGGGAGCTGAATAACTTACTATATCGTGATGTGCATTCATGTTGTAGTGCACACATATCAGTCCCATATTAGCAGCAGTACTGAAACTAAGTAAACAGGCACTTGACCAGGACCTTGAAGTACATGAATAAGTGCTCGTACTTTTGTCTTTTTGTGTTTCATGATTGCTACGAATGAACCTTGATTATTTCATGGCATTGATGCAGCACACGTATACACTAGAGTCTTCGATGGTGTGAAACGGGGCAATGGAGACCGCTCATTGTATTTCTCCTCAGGCATAACATTTATTGACGCAACTCTGTCAATAATAAAAAGAATGGAAGAACCGTCTACTTTTAGTGTAATTTTCAGACAATGTTTGAACGACTTTTGTGATTTTACTTGTCGACTTTCCTTTGACTCACATTCTTCTTTGCATGCTCCCAGTCCAACATGCACACGGTTTTCTGAGGTAAACATCAACATCGCACATCCGTCTTCTTCACTGCCACTTGAAAATGAAACTGAAGAACTCTTGGCTTAAGATGTAGACGATGATCAACTTCCTTTAGTGTCAATTTGCCGCAACTGATGCTGCTGCTTGGTCCTGGGTGTGCGTTGAACGTCGAGTAAGGAACTTTTGGGCATCCGTTTTGTTTTCTTGTCGTCATGCACTTAGCTTTTCCTTTGCCTTGCAAACCATTACAACCTGGTTCTCCATACCACAGCATTTGCATACTTGTCCAATGGTGGGATATTTACCTGAAAGTCCACATCTAAAGCACAGTTTTTTTCTTTGATGACATCACTTTGTGTCCTTCAGTTTGTGTTTCGGCTTACTTTTCATATTCCTGACTAAGTAACTCTGGGCACCTCTAGCGTCCATATCAACAGCTTGTCGATCAGCACATTCCTCAGCTTTGGCAGCCATGAGTTACGATCCAGACCAAGGGTTTCTCTCAGCATTCATTGTCTGAATTAACCTGACAGACATCCATCGATAACTTGCAGACATATAGCTTCTTTATCATAGAATTGATTGAATTTACAGTGTATGATGAGCGTATCAAGTCTCTCAACAAATTCTTTAATTGTTTCACCAGCTTTCTGCCATTCCTGACTGAAAATATATCTTCCTTAATTGACTTTCGGCATTGGATTGAACTTGAAATATAAGGCTTCTTGGATGTGACAGTATGTGACTTTGTCAGTTCGTGGCAGGTTCTTTATTTCCTCTTTTGCTCTTTCACAAGCAACATTTTTGAGGTATTTCACAATCTTCTTGTCTGCTTCTTTCAATGCATCAATGAAACCATCAAAAGTTTCTATCCAGGCAGTCCATCTCCGACCAATATTTTGCTTTTTTAGCAGTATAGAAAGGAGGCAGTGGTTGCGATACGGCGGCGGCACCATAGCTCAGGCCCTTTTCAGCAGCCAATAAACAATTCAGTATTCTGACCACCAGTCAATCGTTCAGTCGGTCTGACGTGATTTACCAGCCTGGTAAGAAGACCCCCCGTATTTCGACTTAGGTTGCGGCGCCTGGTGCTGAGGTTGGATGGCTCTCTTTACTCAGGTTCTGGCAAGCATGATCATAATGTTTCTTTGCATTTCTCTTCTTCTACTCACAGTGTTCTCTTGCACCTAGCTGTTGCGGCTCATTGCATTTTCCTGTACCTGGTTGTTACTGCCTTTCAGCATTTCTTTGTGTAAGAATCGGTTCCTTTTAGAGCTTCTTCGCACTCGACTATCACAGTCTTTAGCGCTTCTCTGTACCTGCTTGTCACTGCCTTTAGCATTGCCGTACTGTATTATTTATAGGTCAGTTTTGCTTAGTCGCACAGCACCTCTTTCACTGACTTACTAGTAGGTTTCTGGCCAACAATGGGTAAACTTCTCAGTGAGGCTTTTGTTATTTTCAAATGCTTCACACTTGCTGGAGTGGAGCTTTGACTCCACGTATGCCAAATACCGATATTCTCTTCGACTGAGGCTCGTGCGGTACACAGGAACAGTTTCCTGGACCATGATAAACTCTCTAGGAGAGCACTGTTGATCTTTCTCGATCTTCAGGTTACTTATCCCCTAACTCGTCACCAGTTGTAGCGTCCTCCCCAGCCTGGGTACTCGTAAATGAATACACCACACATGGAGCTTGGTATTACATATCTTTATTTCTCTGCATGTAACTGCGAACTGAACATTCCAAAAATGAACCCTATTCACCACACCCAAACACTTACGTCACAGTCCTACGGAGTTCATCAGGAGCCACAAGGGTCCCACCATTGCTAACTAACAAGACAGTACACTTACAATTCCAGGTTTGCTTCAGTCCCAATCATCTCCTACATGCCTACAAATCTGGCTTCAGTTCATGCTACAGCACAGAGACAGTTACATTATTATTCATAGACAATGTTTTCCGTACCACAGATAAAGGTGCCTGTGTCTCCTGATTTTGCTGGACCTCTCACCTGCCACCAACAGTGCTGATCATCCCACCCTCATCAATACCCTGAAGCCTCCATGTGATTCACTGGCAAGGTCCTTCACTGCTTCCTTTCCTACCTATCCAACACTTGGGAACTTTCTTGTCCCAGAAGATCCTTATCAACTGCAGGGTTTCTATGGGTTCTGTCTTGACCTGTAATCTTCAGCTTCAACATAGAGCTCTTTGAGACTATGACTATCAATAACAGCAACAATTCACAATTGCACTGATGAGACACAACTCTACTTTAAAGTCTCCTCCACAACAAACGTACTATGCCTCAAATACTGTCTGCACCTCATACAGACTTGGATGCCCATCCCCTACCTCAAATTAACCCTTACCAAGACAAATTGCTTATAAATCACCAAGAACAACAAGAAACAACTAGAACAAAACTGGCTCAATTACATGACCCTGGATGGAAATTAACTTCAACAGGCACCCAATGCCAAGTCACTCATGCATCCTGAGCACTGATGTCACATTCAAGGAACACACCACTAAGAAAACCAATACAACCTGGTAAAAGGTCTCTCTACTGAAGAACGTATTACTAATCCTCTTAGAAAGTGACTTCAGAAATGTTGTTCAAGTACTTGTACTTTTGCTTCTGGATAATGAGAACGTACTTCTCAATGGCCTTCCAAACTCCACACTGGTCACCCTACCATAAAAGGCATTCTACATGTTGCAGCATGACTCACCAAGGGCCTGCAGAAATATGTCCACATAACCCCCAACTTTGATAGACGTCTGCTGGCTCACCTTGCCAGCCTGCACTATCTTCAGAACCAGCTGCATCAGGCTGCTATATTATCCCTTGATGCAATGATGGCCTTCGACTCCGTCTAATTGCCTTTTCTCTTTGCAGTCCTCCAACAACCGGGGTTTGGGCCAAAATTCTGCTTCTGGGTTCGACTGCTATACACTAATCCAATAGCACATGTGGTAGCCAATGGGCACACATCCAGCGAATTTTCCCCGGGGCGCGCAACGAGGCAAGGTTGCCCTCTATCCTCGCTTCTTTTCACGCTAGTGCTGGAGCCACTGGCAGCCTGGATAAGTATAGACCGAATTCTACACGGGCTCCGTTGGACAGAGGGATGGCAGGACCGCATATCTCTCTATGCGGATGATATCTTTATCTACATGGCATCCCCTAAATGCTCCATACATAGACTCTTAAATATATGCAAAATATACGGGGAATGTTCCGGATACAACATTTACTGGGATAAATCAGTATTATATGTCCTACATGGGACCCGCCAATATTACCCAGAGGGTGCGCAGTAAAAAGAGTAACAGATAGTTTTAAATACTTAGGAATCCATATTACGTCTGATCCAGAAGACTTTATGGCACGAAATCTCCAGGGCCCGCTGCAAAGGCTGTGACGGGATGCCAAGCACTAGCAATAATTGCCCTTCACTCTGCTAGGCAGAGCAGCGCTTTTTAAAATGATGGCTCTCCCTCGATTTCTTTATGCACTTCACAACAAAACCCGTTTCATGTCCCGGAGTCATAGTTCAAAGCAATAGACTCAGAGGTAACCAAGCTCTTGTGTGACGATAGACCTGATAGGATAGCTATGGCTAAACTGGTCAGGAGCTGGTATGATGGTGGTATTGCTCTCTCAAATGTCCGACTCTACTACTGGGCCACACAATTGGTTGTATTAAATCAATGGCCCCATGCACCCCAAATAGACCCTCCTTACCGATTAGATAGACACACCTTGGAGGTGGTCGGAATCAATAAAGCACTTTACAACCGAAAGCAGTATATGAGCCTTTTGGGTCTCACCGCACACACTGTCCACCTATGGCAAACGGTGACTTGACACTTGGGATGGAGCGATAAGTTGACGCAACATACCCTACTATGGGACGCTGGCAGGCTGGGTAAACTGGGCAAAAGTAAGGGATTCAGGCACTGGGACGTATTAGGAATTAATGGGGGACCTTTGGAAGGCAGGGAAACCTATCACTTTCGCTCAATTGCAGGATTAATACGAAATGGCGCCATCTGAAATATTTCGATACCTGCAGGTCAGACATGCATTAGAAGCAGTCGGCCCACTCGACACGGACCTACCAGAAGCATCCCCCTTAGAGGACAGACTCCTCACAGAATGTATGGACAAGAGTGCCATATCATTCACCTATCGAAAAATTATTACCAACCAATCAGACCCCACACAGTCGCTACAAGACAAATGGTAGGCTGACGTGGGCAAACTAGACGAGTCCGACTGGCAAGAGGTGATAGAGTCCCCAAGGGAAGTGGCGTATCCTCTAGATTACGTCTCCTCCAACTAAAGGTGCTCGACAGAACATATTTTACCAGAACAACACCACACAAGATAGGGAGGATCGACAATCAATTCTGCCTCCGACAGTGTGAATATGTACCTACGTTCTATCATACACTATGGGACTGCCCAATAATTCAACAATGCTGGGAAGCAGTGATGAATACAATCACATGGGTCAGAGCAAGCCTGGTACTACCAGAACCTAAGCACTGTCTCTTAAACTATTTAAAAACATGGGAAATTGATTTTACCTGCAGCTAAGTTTAGACCGCTGTTTCAAAACAGTAAGAACATTTAATGGCTGACTAACTTATTTGTTCATGGCTGTATGTCAAAACAGTAAGGCCAGTAATATTGACCTGCTCTCATACCGACTACAAACATAAGGTAAAGGTGAGCATGCATAAGGAAATGTAGGCTTACTATTCTTAACTCCATCTCTATTTACATTCACAATATGATGGTCGTCAATATTGTGGTGGCAATGTAAATAAATGGCTATATAAAAAAATCTATATTTTGGTAGCACGACTTGTTAAGTAGCTCGTCTTATTCAGTTATATAATATTTTTAAAGAGAAACATCCTTTACAACGCAACTTTTACCACGCA
The DNA here is from genome assembly GCF_964261635.1 of Lissotriton helveticus. Lineage (NCBI taxonomy): Eukaryota > Metazoa > Chordata > Amphibia > Caudata > Salamandridae > Lissotriton > Lissotriton helveticus. Next base: position 1,026,715,466 of record NC_136059.1, read on the forward strand.
GTGCCTTTACGGTGCAACTATTACAACGCATGTCATTAAAACGCATTGCGCTGGGGGACGCTCTAGGATAGGGAATAGATTTAATTTAATATCCAACACCTTCCCTACTATCCACAGGGACTGGAGTTGGAATAGTAAATTAAACTATTCACTATCCAGCACCCCAAAGAGCTATGCGTTGTAACAGCATGCGTTGTAAAAACTGCGTTGTAAAGGCATGCGTGGTAAAAGCATGCGTTGTAATGTCATACATTCATTTTTAAAGCATTCTAATTTTAAGGTAATGAAGATTGATTACTTTATTGTTTTAGTTTGCAAGATAGTTTTTAAACAAAATAACAAATACATAAATTGAAATATTGAAGCAAACAATATTGATTTGTAGCACTAGGCATTGCATAACCAAATCATTTATGGATTTAGGAAACATGCAGTCACTGCCCTTTCCTGTCTGACAGTATTTCAAACCCCAGGAACCTAGTATTTCGGGAATACCTCCTTTCATCCTTACTTTTAATATGTGCAAGTGATTGCTAGCTCAAGCAGTCATTCTTTGCAACTGGGAGTTCAGGAGTCTACTGCTAACACCCACATTCACGCCTTACTCGAGAACAGACCTGGAAGCTAGTCCCAAACCATGGAATAGCTGGATCACACTCAAGGCTTGTTGAAGGCAAAATGACTCCAGCTGAACATAAATCTGATAAAAACTCACACATTCTGTAAAATATTGCTATCATTTGTTAGTTCTAATTTTGTCGTATTTTTTTTTTATTGGTTCTGCCAACAATATTGTCTTGACAATATAGACTCCCTATCAGCCTCCTCCTTACACACAATGCATTGTTTGTAAAAGAATAAGTGCTGGGCCCAAGGTTTTACTCAGAAGCCCGTAGCAGGTGCTATCGAATGTTGGGGATGCTGGGTACAAAGGTGGCCATGTCTGGATTCCACCTTGAGTTCTTTTGACACTGACTTTCCATATTTTCCGCTTCTATCTTCTCCCTTTTTTTGCGGATTTCTCTTTCTTGCTCTGGGTCAAAGTCTGATGAGGAAAAATAAGGGTTGGTCCCAAAAAACGAGTGCTTGTGCCTCCCACCTACTACCACCAGCTCAAATGAAGCACTGCTTACACCTTTCCTAATGTTCCCTTCCCTTATTATGGACCGTATCTGCTATGCCATGCTTTTGGTGCTAGACTGCCCCGTCCTGGTTTGCATCAGCAGGGCCGGCTTTAGGTCGTTGCGACCGGTGCCACCGCACTGGGTGCTGACTTTAGGAGGTGCTGTGTTTTTAAAAGCTCCTGCTGCCTCGATCCTTGCCTCCAGCAATTTCCGGGCAACAATACAAATGTCACGATAACTCCAGTGATTAATGTTCTCCTGGAGAAAGATCAAGTTTTATCTAGTTGAGGTTTTGACTGATCATAAAATAGCACAGAGGATTAATTTGCCTGCTGCAAAGAACGTGTACCATACAGATCACAAAAATATATAATAAATTAGTGCATAGATTAATGTTGCAAAAAGGGTTAATTTGGGTGGAAATCAATTCTTATTATTAAAGAGATCCCCCAACTATGGTGTTTCGTTTTAAATTCTGAGTTTGTGCTTCTCCAGATTAAGCACTCTTAAACTATACTGCCTACCAGTATGGATGACATGTGACTCCTACACCTTGTAGTCCTCTGGCTTATGTAGGATTGCCTATACACTGATTTACACTCCTATGATTGATTGTCTCTGTGTCATGTGTGTGATGGAAAGTGCTCTGACACCCTACACTGGTATGAGTGGAGCTATAAAACTAGTTAAATGCATCTGAGAGAGAGTTGTTATGGAGACTTGAGTGGCACTGTTGAAAAGTGGTAGTGAGGGAATCCGTAGTGGAGGTAGTCACCACCTCCATCATGCAAGGGGATCGACAACAAACATTGTTGCCACCAGCGCTAAAGCCGGCCCTACGCATCTGTACTTGTGGCACTAAGCTCCAGTTCACCATGCCTTCCTCTCTCAGCGCTGTTCTGCGTGAAAAATGCATTTTTACATTTGTCAGGCAGAATGGTCTTTTTTAGCTGTAGCAAAATAGACATGGATCAACAATACTGTTTTAGTTTTTCTATGTTTCTATTTAGATATTATAGTTTAATGCTAAAGCAGTGGTCGTAAGTGGGGGAAAAAATAGGAGAACTGTGGGCAATAACCCGAGGATTGGATCAGTGGGCGCGTTGGAGGTGTGGCCAGAATGCGCAGTCATCCCAAATTTTTGTATTTGACATTTCAAATATATTTTCTTCAATACATACAACTTAATATGATATTTAATTCAACCAATAGCAGCTAAATTACAAGAAAGTTACATCTGGCAGAATGGGCCAAAAACAGGGGCCCCTGGCTGGGTCGGCTGAGAGAAAACCCCTATACTTAACTTCATAAACTAGACGATTACTCCCCGACCCTGGTTCAAAAACAAAAAAATCTCCCATTGATCTCAGTATCTGACCTTTACCTTCATTTCACTTAGGTAAGCACCTTATTGAAACCCAAATCAAATGTTGAGTCACATAGGGAAGAGGGTGTGGCCTAAAGGCCAGAGCTGCCGACTTTGGAGCTGGGGAACCAGGTTCGAGCGTTGGCCCACCATCCTGTGATTCTGGGCAAATCATTTATCCTCCCCGTGCCTACCAAAAATGAATGTGTCCTTGTGTAAAACTGGTGCTCATGTAAAGTTCTCCAATACCTTCGGGTGGAGTTCGTGCTATATAAAACAGCAACAAAAAAAATAATATGTTAAAACCCAGTCACCCGTCGCTGACTGTGAACATAAAAATACAGCACTATATATGATGTAAGTCGTTGTGTGTGGGCGTCGATTTGGTGTAAAGCAATACGTTAACTTGGTTCACCTCCCTTTATAAAAGACCACATGCTTAACTAATTGGTTGACGTTGAATAATTTGGTGACGTCCAAAACGAAGCCGCCAATTTCTAAAAGCCCATAAGAAGACTTTATTCTGTGAATGAAAAACGTTTCTGATTCAGTTGCAGAGAGAGTTGTGAAAAACATTTCAGTGATAAAAATCGACAGACATCTGTGAGAGTCACAAAGTGCAGGGCAATTGCTATTATCCACCGTGGAGCATTTCTGGCAGGCCTTTGTCACTGAGCACTTGAAATATTGTTCTTGTGGGGGCAATAAACAACTGAAGACCGGATGCGTGGACTGACGGCGTCATTGTGCAGGCCAGGCGCATCACTGTGCTCAGCCACTCATTGTTATTAACATTGGGGAGGTGAAAGTGGACATTTGCAAATTAGTCGAGAGGGGTTTCTGTGACCTCAAAGAGAATTATTTTCGCTTAGTAGCCAAATCCCAGAAGAATGTTTTTAGTTTAATTTAGTTAAAATAAAAAAACCTGCACTCATTTTAGCAAGTTAATTATTGTCAATTGCTGAATCTTTTCTACGCAAAGCCATTTAGTTCACTTCTAACAGCCACATACATCATTTTGAGGAGGTAATAGACCAGTTTATTAACACAAAAGGTTTGGTGTTTTTGACTTTTTATATCTCGTCTATTCTGTACAGTCAGTCATATAATGCAATACTTTTTTCAGACTTTGCACGACTGACTTTAGGGTGTTGCAGCTGAGAACATATTTCATGCAGGGAAAACGCTAGTCACAATTGCTTTGCTGAATTCGTTTTGTAATAAAAGCAAAAACGTTCATTTGGGCAGAAATTTAATTTTCCAGCAGGTGGCGCTGTGTCAACACGATTCCATGGAAATTACCAGCAGCAGTGACGCTGTTGTACAGAACATGGATCATGTAAATGACTGAAGTGCTTTTTTAAATTCAAATGACATGAAACCAGAGTCCGCCTTTGTGATGTTTTATGCTCTAAATTATTTAATTCATTGTTTGACAGTATATCCCTCTCATACTGTTTTATGAACCACCTAACCTCACTTCCTCTTTTGAGATTTCATACCAATCGGTGAAGCACACTATATCGCCTGAAACTCGCCTATTTATCGTCCCCTCATGCTGTCTCATTCCTGTCAGAAGCCCGTTCAGTGGGCCACGGGGCAAGTAAGAGCTACTGAGGCCAACCTTGGGGGTTGAAGCCTTTTCCTCCTGATGTTCTGGACCGACCTACTATGGATCCTGAGCAACTGAGCCAAGTACCCCTTCAGCACTTGACACGCAGTGGTACTGGGAGTGGTGCAGTCCAAGGCTTCTTTGAGGAGGGAGATGGGTGACAGACACAGGGAGTTGAACATAGGCTTACAACTCAAATTACTTTAATAACAGCAAAACATGATTGTCAAGTCAAATGCTCACTTTTATGAAAAAGGAATATTTATATACCAACATAAATTAAAATATGGCTTTCAGAAACAACACATGCTGTCCCCGGAAGTCATGGCTTTAGTGTCATAACAGGCGTGTTCCTGAGTTCCACTCCCCTCTAGCTAGCGGTAGTGGTTACTCCTCATTCACTATATGCGAAATTTAGGTTAAGCCCTGCAAGTATAGGGTGGCCAGAATTTTAAAGACAAAAAACGGGACATTTCCTAAAAATAGAAGAAGGACTACAATTTTCCTTCACCCCAGCGCATAGAATGACTGCTCCATAGCTGAGAATTACTGAAGCGGCCGTAAGAACATCCAAAAAATGCAATTTTTAAAGCCAATAGCATGCCTGTTAATCAAACTGCTTTCTCATAACAGTTGCTAAATATCCATGCATTGCAATACATAAAAAGATACCTCCCAACATTTTCACCCGACCCTCTCTAATAACCGGGACACAAGCTTAATTTCATGAAATCTGCGGGGACAGGTGCCAAAAAACAGGGACTGTCCGGGCAAATCCAGGACGCACGGTCACCCTATGCAAGTAGTCTGATTCTCAGGAGTCTCACACTGATTCTTATTAAAGTCAGTGTTCCAGCACCGAAGTGCTATATGGCAGGCCAACTTCCCCGTTACCTTCTAGCCCTTAAATCTGCCTTACCCTCACCAGCAAGACCTGCACGACCAGAGTCTCCAAGCAGGTCCCCTTCATTGGTGCTGAACAGCTGCGGCTGGCAGTGGAGTACCTGCAGGGCGGTGACGTGGGGAAGGGGAGGGACAGGGTGGGGGGTAGTAATGTATGGATTACAGAGCTTCCCAGGTAAGTAAACATTCAAATAAATAAAAATGAATTTCGTTGAGTGCACTGCATCCCCAAATGCAATGCAGTGAGCGCAACAAAATTCGTTTTATTTATTTAAATGTTTACTTATCTGTAAAACTCCATAATCCATACATTACTTCCCCCCCACCCTGCCCCTCTCCCTCCCCACGTCACACGTCCTGCCGGTACTCCCACTGCCGGCCGTGGCTGGTGCGGAAGCTGCAGCGACCTTCACCAGTCAGTTCCTCACAAGCGACCCTGGAGGTGCAGCACTTGGGTGTCCTCGATTTCTTCCCATACGATTCTGCAGGACAGTGCCTGAGTCATCCTCAACGCTCCTCTGATGCTGGTAAGTTTCCTTGGATCCTCCCTACAGGTGGAGAGTGAGAAAGTTCGATGCTCCTGATCATCAGTTGGGGTGGTGTCTTCCTCTCGACAAAGGTCTCGACCAGACCACTTAGCATATGGGATCAAGGTCCTCACTCCACACATGTTCTTTGGCCCGATCAGCATGGCAATAATCTTCATGTGGACCCACTGGGAATACGGGGTCGCCAACTTCAACCGTACATGAGCTATGACCCAGTTTGTGTGGAAGCTATCTCCTTAAACCTTGCTTTAGAGATCCAATCTCCAGGATCTCCCACTGATCTTGTTCCCTTCATTGCTCTCCTCTACCTTTCAGGGCATTCTGGTCTTAACAAGCAGACAGGCACTTGCGCTCCTGGCTGCAGGGCAAGTGGTCTTCAATTCCCTGGTTGCTGTCCACTCACCCAGCTAGGAGGCTGGCAGGCCTTAGCCTCCAGCCCTGGTCCCAGGCAGGAGTCTTGCAGAGGTTTTCTTCCTCTCACAGCCCGAATTGCTGCTTGACAGTTGACATTTTTGTGGGTCTCCTGCTCCCATTATTATAGTTATTTCTATATAGCAAATGTGATTTAGGATCTTAGTCTTTGGTGTTTATGTTGGGGGTCTGCTTCCTAGTGAAGTGCCCTCTCCTCTGCCCTGCCATTCTTCCAGAAAGCAACCTGTTACAACAGGAACAACTCCAAATCTGATAGCCACACAACATAGGCCATGGGGGTGACTAGAGGTTCACACCTGGATGTCAGCCACAGTGGTATGTGCATTAAAAGGTTACCGCGGGGCATCAGTGCAAATCTTTATGATTCTCTTATCAGCCCTCTCTCCTTCCTGAGATATGCCCAGGCCCCTCCCCAGGAACCTCTCTCTGAATCAAAGAGCACTCTTTGTAGTGAACAAACAGACTAGATCTCCTTTTCTCCAGTGCATCCCACCCAACACACAGGAATGCAGCAATCCACAAACCAATCTGAGGGATTTGTCTATCTCCTCATGCTCTTCCAGATGGCCCTGGGTCTCTTAAAATGGAGCCCAGAATCTTCCATATATTGTACCATTCATTTGCACACATAATCCCAGCACATGCATCTAACACACATGTATTGCCCAGCACTGTATAATCCATGAATTGTAGCATTCTCAGATGCATATACCCAGCACATGTACATAAAACCCACGCACTGCCGTCACTACATACGTACCGGATGTAGGCCAAGGGTGAGTTAAGCACACAGCTGCAGAACTTTTCATGAGTGAGACTGTTGGCCTCACTCCAGTGACACATGTAAAAAGCCATCAACCCCCAACTCTCTGAGTTCATGGAAACAAGCCACAGCTGTATAAAGCGGCCAACTGAGCTGCAGCCCTGTGCACTTCTATAGCAGAAGAGACAGCCCTCTGAGAAGTAGCCCTGTGCGCCTTCAGATAGCAAATGTTTTATAAAGAAAAGTGGTCTTCCTCTTCACAATGTGGGCAAAACACATCAGAGACGTACTGATTCTAACTCCCAGGTAATGAAAATGGTTCACCTCTTCAAGTAACATGCTCCTGAGTGACACGTTCTTGTGGAACAATCTATGCAGTCGTAAAGTCATGAATTTTGTTTTTTGGACTTTGATCTCAAGCCCCCTTAGCTGACAGAAATCTTGGAATGTATTTAATAAGTTCTGGATTACGACTGAGGTTTTTGAGATGGACAAAGTATAGTCCACCAACAGCAACCTGGACATAAAGATACCACCAAGTTTGGGGCCATCATGGGTACAGTTGTATAGGTGGTTAAACATATCATTCATATACAGAGAAAGCAGCGTCAGAACGAGGACGCATCCCTGCTGAACCCCTGCATAATCATCCCTGCTTAACCATCGCACCCCATTTCTGGAAAACCATCAACATCTCCTTTGAGACAGCGACCTTCCCGGAGAGCAGGAAGCACGCAGAAATCAACGCCTTACTCAAGAAACCCAAGGCGGACCCCAAGGACCTCAAGAACTTCCGACCCACCTCCCTGCTCCCGTTCCCAGTGAAGGTCATCGAAAAGGCCGTCAACAAACAACGGACCAGCTTCCTCGAGGAGAACAGCATCCTGGACCCGTCCCAGTCTGGGCTCTGCAGCAAACACAGCACAGAAACTGCCCTCATCGCCGCCATCGATGATATCATGGCCCTGCTTAACAATGGAGAAACCGCGGCCCTCATCCTCCTAGACCTGTCAGCCGCCTTCGACACGGTCTGCCACCGCACAGTACGAACACGCCTCTACGACGCCGGAATCCAAGAGAAGGCCCTGGACTGGACCACCTCCTTCCTCTACGGCAGAACACAGAGCGTCCGCCTCCCCCTCTTCCGCTCCGAAGCCACCGGGATCATCTGCGGCGTACCCCAAATATCATCCCTCATCCCAACGTTGTTTAATGTCTACATTGCACCTTTCGCACACGACGGCACAAACTCAACATCATTTCCTACGCTGACGACACCCAGCTGATCCTCTCCCTCACCAAAGACCCCCACACCACCAAAACCTGGATGAGAAACAGCTGACTGAAACTGAACTCGGACAAGACAGAGGTCCTCATCCTCGGATCCACCCCCTCGGCCTGGGACGACTCCTGGTGGCCGACTGCTCTAGGAGCACCACCCACACCCACCGACCACGCACGCAACCTAAGGGTCATCCTCAACTCCACCCTTTCCATGACAAAGCAGGTCAACGCTGTCTCCTCCTCCTGCTTCAACACGCTCCGCATGCTTCACAAGATCCTCGAGTGGATCCCCACCAAAACAAGAAGGACGGTCACCCAGGCCCTTGTCAGCAGTAGACTGGACTACGGAAATGCACTCTACGCAGGAGCCTTGGCCAAAATCCTGAAACGGCTCCAACACACCCAGAACACTTCCACACACCTGATCCTCGACATCCCTCGCCTTAGCCACATCACACCCCACCTGAGAGACCTGTACTGGCTCCCTATCAACAAGAGGATAACCTTCAAACTCCTCACCCACACACACAAGGCACTCCACACCACCAGACCAGCGTATCTCAACAACCGGACTCAGCTCCACACCCCCACCTGCCTGCTCCGCTCTGCAGACCGCGCTCTTGCCACCGTCCCCCACATCTGAAGAGTGACCTCCGGCGCAGACGGCAGGACATTCTCCCACCTCGCCGCCAAAACATGGAACACCCTCCTCATCCGTCTGCGGCAGACCGAAGACCTTCTAACCTTCAGAAGACTTCTCAAGACCTGGCTCTTTGAACAGTAGCAGCCCCCCCCCAGCGCCTTGAGACCCTAACGGGTATGTAGTGCGCTCTATAAATGCTATGATTGATTGATTGGTTGATCCTCTCAGTTAATGCCCCATCCTTGCCTCAATGTACTTGAGAATGGTTATTCTTGTGGAGCCTCTCTAAAATCTATACCAGGTGTGAAGGTGGCCTACCGACCTTAGAGAGTTGCAGAGACAAGATCTGGAACTCAGATCAAATGCAGCTCTAAGATCAATGAAGGTGACATAAAGGTGATCCTTCTGGATTTTTTTTTATATTTCCATAAAATCAGCATGAATCTGAAGATTTGGTTGACTGTTCCGACCTTGAATCTAAACCCGGTCTGAAAAGGAGATAAAATGTCTAAATCAAAAACCCAGTCTTGCAGTTTAGCTAAAACCTGAAGACAGAATACTTTTTGAAGGATGTCAATTAAACTAATGGGCCAATAGTTACTAGGGTCAGATCTAGCTTCCTTTTTAAAAATTGGTACAATCACTGCACTCCTCCAGGAATCAGGAACAGGAGCTCCTAAATTAATGGCATTCTACACGATATTTATATATGGGGTCCAAATCTCAATCCCTGAATGGTACAAGTCACCTTGGATATATAAGCAAACCCCGGGCTTTCCCAGGTTTCAGAGATGCTATTGCTTGCCTAGTGTTGGCCAGGGAAGAGAAGTCTAAAGCAAGTGGCTGGGAATTGCTGTCAACCGACAGACACCACACACTACTGCTGCTAGGCAATTGATCTGAAGGGGATGAGGAATATTACTTGGTAAAGTGTTGGACCCATACCTGCTGTTGAATGTGCTGTACAGTTGTAGTGTGAGCAGTCAAACTGACAAGAGTGATTACTTGCCAAAAGAAGGAACAATCTTTCCTTTTGGAAGCCTCTAACAGGCAGCCGCGGTGCGTCCATTGGGGCATAGGGGCATAGCCCCACCAGCCACATGGACCCACCGTCGGCCTCAGTGCATTGCGCATTAAGCATTAATTTAGCAGCAATCCCACCTAATAATTTAAACTGCACTCATCTGCCAGACCGCCGGGACACCCCTGGCGATTTCGGAGTGGCCTCAGTCTTCTGCAGCTTGAGTGACAGTCACTCAGTCCATGACCACACCCTCAGGCTGCAGCAGACCAGTCCAGACCGTAGTGCGCAAGTGCAAGTTGGTGTAAAACTTGCCCGAGCATGCGCACAGTTGAACGTTCCCTTACACACCGTGACCAGAGGGTGCTGGTTTACCCGGCCGCAGCCCCCGGGGTTTACAGAGGGCGACGGGGCGAGCAGCAAATATGCCCCCCTAGCCAATCCTGGCGCAGCACGTAGCACCAGGATTGGCTGGTCCACCGCGCGGCATCGATCATTGGATGCCACGCGTGGGGGTGACACACACTGCCTCAGCTGCACTGTTATGGCCAATCACTGTGTGACTTCATGTGAAGCCATGCAGTGATTGGCCATTATCGCCGGGATGCGTGCACTGGCTGCTGTGAGCAGAGACCGTGTCCCGTCCATGTCACTGAGCGTGACTGACTCCCCTGGCCCTGAGGCGCCTCACCGACTGAAGGTTTGTGATTGTGACTGTCTTGTGCTGTAAATTACTTGCTGGAAGATGGGAGGTGTGTGGGGCTGATTTTAAGAGACAATTGTAAAAAGAATGGGTATTTTTTCTTCGTCTCAGATGTATGGGTTGAATTCTGTAGGGGATATTATTGAGTGTCGGTTCCGGTTAGGAAGAGATGGGTGAAAAGAGGATGTGACAGGGAAGCCAGAGGTACTATTTATTCTGTTTAGCACCCTGTGCACTTTATTTGCATATTTACCGTGCACGTGTGTACACCACATCGTTCGTTCGGTATTAGCAAATGCAGGATGCAAGCCCCTTACGTAGATAATCCGCTGCCAGGGAAATGCTGTTCCAAATTAATTTGAGATTGAAAATTGTGTGCATCATAAATGTTTCCGATTGCTAAACTGTATTATTGACCAGTTGTCACAATCTCCACTTTAATCGCCTGAGCGATGCATTTGTCATCTGAAGAGTTGGTGTGCGAGGAAAAACGTCCAGCGCATGACCTGGGCTCGACACGAGTTTCACAAGTCAGTGCAAAAGTGAGACATGGCGTTAAAACAATGTACCATGTGGGCTTAAATATCAGACAGCCTTCTGCTGTTGTGGCTGAGGGCGCAGTACCGAAACACTCCGCCATTCAAAGTTTCACGTCGGTTTTCCGAGATTAAAATTCCGCTGCTAAAATTTTGAATTAAAAAATGCAACCCCAGTCGCTAATAATTTGGAGGGCCGCTGCAGGATTATAAAGTGCGAGCAACGTGCTTAATGGACCCTGAACAGTGACTGGAGAGCTGCAGTTTATTTTTTTTTAAAAGAGCCGCATGTATGCACTTGTGAATAGCGATTTTCTGTTATCGTGTTCAGATCTCTGTGGGGTAGTTTTCCAGTTTAGTAGTTGATACCGAGTTCTACCGGTTGATCATGAATCACCATTCTTGTCTGTCTGTCATCCGTATTTCAATCCCCCACTCTCCAGACTGCCTCGTTTCATTAAACACCGTTGCTGATATACTGGCGTCATGCCATTCTAAAATGGTCGACTCATTCCCTGCACCTCAGGCCATTGCGTCAAACTGTACCCGGCCTATGGATGTCTTTGTTCATAATGTGTATTTGTTCTATGTTCCTGGAGTCTAGTTAGAGCCAGTGTTTGTCTTCCTCTACTGTGTCTTTGATGGCAGGGCTTCGTTGGTGTACTGGTTGTTGCCATCCTATAATGCAGATGTCAGGAGTTGCTCCGTGTTTTTGGAGCATCTCTGACTAATTGAAGGCTTGCATGTGCCTCCTGCAGTGCAACTTCTTTCGTCGAGGGTCCAATATGGCCAGAAGGCAGAACTTGATCTAGAATGGACTGTAATGTACTAGGCAGCTGACTGTACATCGTTAACTTTGCGCCATGGTCTATGTTATGGGATGTGTTGCCTTGAAATGGGCATCCCTGTGTTATCTACTGTGGTTGATCTTTTTGACTATGGTGCTGACTATACTGCAATGTCTAAGGTTAGGTAAAGGAAAATCCAAGAACAGAAGTGAAATATTAACATCTTTTGGTGACATTTGTAATATAGCTTGAAACATTGAGAGAACATATTTGAACCAGTTGTTGAATGGTTCCACAGATTGATGCTGTGGTGGCCCTTGAGTCTTGGTTACCTGGTAGCGGCTTAGTTTGCATCTCTGCAGCATTACCCAGGCCAGGAGTAAACGCCTCAGCACCCAGGCCAGGAGTAAACGCCTCAGCTCATCTGCTGCAGCTTTGGCAGACTTGTCAGACCGCATGCAATTTATATGTAAATAATTAAGGGAGAGGTGCTTTGGTGGAGCCCCTTCACTCTTTTTTTGGTCCAGTCTACAATTACAATACATAAATACAGATTTCTAAGTATGCTTTCACCAAATTAGCTTGTTGTTTTCACAAGGTTTAAAACACATGAGCCCTGTAAATGGGTTGAAATAAAGGAGATGAAAGAAGTTAATTTGTTCGTTGTGTTTTGCTCGGCCCATCACTAAATATGTTTTCCATGCGCTCTGCTCCCTTAATTATCACACTGAATGAGTTGCTATTTTCATCATGTGGCTGAACCTGTAATCTGTGTGTAGCAAAGGGGTGGGTGCTATGCTGTTGGAAACCTTACTGAAGCTGATAAGCTGGAGAGTACTTTTAATGCCAATATCGGAGTCTGTAATAGGACGGAATGTATGAAGCGCTGTGGTTATACTGAATAAGCAGCTACCTTTGTTATGCCATCTATTACTGTAATAACTGCACTTTCACAATTGCTTTATTAACCTTCCTGCTTTCTCAAATTTGCTTGAAAATGCATGATTTTTCTTCTTTTTTTCAAAATTTTCTTCGGGGGTAACCACCCCAAACCCCCTTTTGGGGTTTGGGCTCGCTCACTGCGCTCGCTCGCTACGGTGCTGTAGGCAAATAACTTTGTGCCCCACCACTTTCAAATGTCACCCAACGCCCCTGCTAACAGGTCCTGCCAATCCTGGTACTCCCAGCCCTTTTTACTCACTGCAAGTACCTCTTTAAATTGTTGTCTAGCCTCGCAAATCAATAAAGGGTTTAGAGATCTAGTGACTGTTATCAATCGAGCTTTAGCCCAGGGTGACTTATTTACCAATATCAGAATTGTCTTGCTACTAGAGAAGGCAAGAAAAGAATGTTATTAGTGAAATAATTTCTTAAACAGATGGGTCTGACTTGTCCAGCATGAGGAGAATATCATCTTCTTACCGCAATATCCATTGCTAGCTGGCCAATGCAACAATATATTTGATCACAGCATGGCTGCTGCCAGCGCTCCAGGGCCACGAGAAAGGACAGATGTGACAGTGGAAAATTCTGCCTTGTACCTCTCCTACCCTTGAATAGGACAGTCAGGAATTCACCACAGTTGATCTGTGCCACCATGCTAGATTAAAGTCATTTTGTGATTGTGAATGTTAGGGCCTAAATCTGACCTCTCTATGGGCCAGATGTACTAAACTCTGGTCACAAAATACCGTTCGCAATTTGCGACCTGTATTTTTGAGAACTGAGTGCTATTTTGCAAGCTGGCCTACGTTTTAATAGTGGGTCACACATTGACGTACCTCGTGAATATGAATGAGGTAGGTCTCAATTTATGACCCACTACGAATTGCAACCATCACAGGAATGGTAGCCTACGGAGGTCAGCAGACCACCATATCTGTGATTACTTTTATATAAAGCATTCTTTTTTCGAAACGCTACCCATTTTCTGGATGCGTTTAAAACAAAACATGAAAAGTTCAACTTTCATTTTTCAACACTCTCAGAGGGAATTCTGTAGTGAGTGAAGTATTAAACTTTTGCGACCGGATTCTGATTGCAAAACATTAATACGTACCATTGCAATTTGGAATTTGTAAGGGCCACCTTAAACATCCACCTTCCTAATACTGAATCGGAATTGGGTCTCAAACCCAAACTGCAATTTAGTAACTTGTTACTGAAGCACAATTTGGTGTTTGTACATAAGAAAAAGCTTTTTTGAGATCGCAAAAGGCCTGATTCTGCAAATCGGGCCGCAAAAATGCTTTGTACATCTGGCCCTAAGGTCCTAAATGGATATCCCCATGAATTTGGAAGAGTACTTTCTCTGTGTCTAGGAAAGAGTAATCTTCTCATCAGATTCATTCTTCAATTGCCACTGGTGTAGCACAGTAAGTAAATAATTTCTAGATCAGCTGCAGGTACAAATCCAAACTGTTGGTCATGAGCAAGACTTAGAATTACTTTATGCAGACTGTCGGCAAGGACTTTGACCAAAATCTTCATATTTGCATTGAAGAGAGCGGTTTACATGTTGAAATTAATTTGTAAACATATCATGTCATGTTTAGTTGTAAATCATTGGTACTGCAAACATCGCTTGACGCCTCTTCGGTTGGGCAGCTTATAGTTGCTGCGCCTTTTTGCCATGTTTGCAATTTCTCCACTTCATAAAGGAAAATGCACATTCAGTTTGCAACATGACTGGAGTGTTTAGCGTCAACTTACCACATAGCATGGTTTTGGATGCTTTGCACATACTGCATGGTCTGATTGAGTATTATCTATTCATCATCCTGACCTCGTTGTCCAGCATCTACCTGAAGCGCAATCCGGCCAAAACAGAATTCCAGTTATTTGCCAAAAGCAACAAAAAAGCAGTACAAACCTACTTCAATAACTTGAACCTTGATTGCTTCGAACCCCATTTTTCAAAGAAAGGCAAGTCCCTTCAGTTCACTGCGGACACCAACCTCACACTCAAGGAACACATTACCTAGAAACAAAGATGGCCTGGCATCAGCTCTTGCTTCTAAAGAAAGTGAAATAGTTTGTTAGGACTGAAAAGCCCCCTGCACAGTGATGGGTGTGCACCCCTGCCCAAAATGGCCCAACTGCATGAATATCTGACCCCTGGTACTGATTTTAGGTCCTGGGCGAACACAGATCCTGTGGGTGCACCATGACCTAGGTCTGTCTAATCGTAATGCAGTCTTCCTAGACTGGGAGGTGCATAGTGGTAGAGGACTAGCATCTTTGCCAGGAGTAAAGTGAAATAACTGTGGTGGGGGCAGCATACCCATTTTCTGTTTTTTAGTCAATGGATCTTGGGCTCAGTATCATGAGAGATTGTGGGTTACTTAAGGTTAGCAGGGAACCATAATAGAGGGGAGGACGCAGGCCTTTAAACTTTTGTAAGGCATACTTCAGTGGAGGCTGACAGTCAGGTGTAATCCCCGATTACTCCCATGACCTTTGTTGCCTGCCTGTCAATACCAGGGTACCCTGTGAGGAGGAGGATGCCTGGCTGAAGCGAGGTCCAGCAAAGCTTGAAGGAGTAATTGATCCAGTTATTTTGCCCGCCTGCGTACTAATGCAGGTTATTGTGAGGTCGCTTGTCCTTGGTAATGGGAGCGAGGTCCAGCAGAGATCCTGTTGAGTAGATCCCCATTGAGGGCAAGTGATAGATGCCTTTTCCTCTCCTGTTTTGGCTTAGAACCAGGCTGCAGTAGCCCATTGTGAACCCTGTTAGCTAACCACTTGTCAGCCAACATTGCAAGTTTCTCTGGACCCCTCTCTAAAACTTAGTACTTGGCCCTGCTTAATTGACTCTTAAAGCCAGAACAAGATGTTATTGCATTTTGAAAAGCATGGGCAACATCTGAAAGTCACCTCCATTTTTGAATGGGAAATAACCTACTGGATTAGAAGGGAAAGGGGTCTCTGCCCAGCACAACACTAGGGTGCCAACCATAAGAGACTGGGGTTGTTATTTAGTGTGCTGTGAATATATTTAGTGTGCTTTTATTAAATACGAGTTGACTGGCCAATCTGTTTATTTAGGTTTTGTTCTTATTTTGAGTCTTGTGTTGACGTATAACTTGCACCTACAAGAAGCTTTGAACTACTCATCCCGTGGTACCACTGAGAGTCCAGTGCTGAAAGAGTAGTATTATTTTCAGGGTGCATGGTAGGTTGGGCTTTAGTGTAGCAGGAGTAAAAGGCCACAACCCCTCGGTTGGGCTTGTAACCATTGCCTGCCCTGTGGCCCTCTTAAAGGGGTTCTGAGACAGTCACGTCCAGAAAATGACTTCGAGATTGCTGTTAAAACTCTTGTACTGTTACATCTGGATTTAAGTAACACCCTGCTTCATGGCCTCCCAGACTCCATACTGGCAGCCCTTAACAGCATTCCTACATGTTGCAGCAAATATGATTGCATCATGCATATCCTGATAATTAGTTCCCTTTGCTGGCTCACACCTTCTTCAAAACCAGCTCCATCATTGACAAAGCCATCACTACCATCAACCCTGCTTATCTTGAAGACAAGTTCATCCTCTCTGGCGGTTCTCGGCACACCTGCAGCAGGACACCACCAAACTACTGACTAAGAAGTATTAAAAAGAAAAAAAAGCAGCATGCCTTTTCCATCTATGCACCCAGGATCTAGAACAACATCCTTGTAGCCATCAGGACCGACCAGTGCTGCTCCAATTTAGGAAGAATGCTCACCACTTTGAAGAATACTACATTACATAGCATTAACCATCTACAACCCAGCTACCTCTCCTGTCACTTGTTGACTTTGCGCTTATCTTTGACCCTGCACAGCACTCCATTACTTTTTGTCTAGAAGTGCATTATAGAAATACCATATACATACTGTAAGAAATTGGAAGGAAGAATTGCCAATGGTTAGCTGGAATTTCATTTGAGGATATGTGAATGTATGCAATCAATAGGGGTCCCCTGACAGTATCCACCGCTCTCTTCATTTGGGCTGGAGTAGGGTGTCAACTCAATGGCTCAGTATTCACCCAGCCATGACTGGGGAAGGGACGGCTGGATTAAGATGAGAGATAGGCCAATTGTGCAACAACATCAGCCATCTTCAGGGACATCACAGTTCAGAGGTTTTTCTTTGTTCCTTTTGGAAGAGAGTATCACATCCATTCTTTTCTTTCCAATCTTCATTAGGCCTGCTCAACATCTAAAAATGTTCTCTGGGGCTGCCCTATTGAAGAAGTGACTTGTCATTTGCCTCAATGTGCCTGATGTGCAAGCTTGAAGACTTGTCATTCAGATCATGAGCTGTGCCCATTTTGTTGTTTTCCAGGGAGTTGAAGAACCTTTCCAGCTCCCCTGCTTCAGTGTATTCTCATTAATATGTTATTCTCACTGTTTCAAGATCCAACAGACAGCAGCAGATATCCCACATCTTCAGCACCATTACTCTTGTCCTCCTCAAGGTGGTGTAGTTCAAAAAGATCCGTAAGGTGTTTATGTTTTTTTCCTTGTAGGGGTGTAGGCTTCATTTTTTTGCTGCCAGGAGGACTTATCTGGTGTGCTAGTGGTAGAGAGAGCAGCTACTGATGGTTTGCAGTGAGTCTCTCCTTTCTGCGTTTAGGAGCGATGCGAATACAGTGCATCTGTTGAAATTCTAAGGGCTATGTGAAGTCTACTTTTATCGGAGATGGTGGGTAATCAGAATCATATATGCCCATGTAATCTTTTTCCTCGTGGCCTAGTCATCGGGTTAGAGGATGTCCATGAAGAATCTTGGTTTAGAGGAATGCCACGCATGAGTTAAGAATCGTAGGTTAAAGTATGGTCTTGGAGCCTCTCAGAGGGAGCAGTAGTGTTTACTACAACAGGAAGACATTGTAGGTAGCAACAACTATTTTTGGGGGTGAGAGTGAGAAGCAGAATTGATTATAATCCCTTTGGCTTGTTTATAGGAATGATTATTTGAGCATGTCAAACAAGACTTAGGGAAGTGATTGGTCTGTTGTGTATTCTTGGCAGACATAGTATGGAAGAGCATGAGTGGTTTTGATTTGGAAGAGAAGGTAGCTAACAGGTTAGAGAGGATGGATAGAGGAGGGTAGTATAAGGAAGTTTGTTATGTTGTTTAGTTGGAGAGATAGAGAAGGTTGGCCTTAGATACGAGGAGAAAGACTGCCAATAATCATTGATGAGGAAAGTAGGAGTGTTTCATTAAAGGTGTGGTGACCATGCCTGGAGTTAAAGCTTTGCAAGAAAGTAGCACTTGGATCCTTTCTATCCTCAACTAGTATGATTTAGTGGGGCTGCTCTGGAGTCTGCTCTTTCACTATATCACTAATGTATGTTAGGTCTCTTGCTGTCCTCATCCACTCTCATTATGTCCAACAGGACCCTTATGCTAACGTATATGTTGCATCTGCTATCTCTGCCCGAATCTTCTTAATGAGTAAAATTAAATCGATCCTTCATTTGTTTCAGAGGATGACCATCATGCCGGTGTGAAAACCAAACAGTCCATATTATCCCCTCGTGCCATACTGCTGTGCATCACTCTGATTTTGAAATCTCTCCATTGGCTAACAATAGAATCCTGTATATCCTTTTATATGCTTTGCATTGCTACTTTCAAATCTATGGTACACTCCCCAAACAAATGACTTGTTATTTACTGTTTATGCTTTTACTATTCACTCAACTAATGAGATAATTCTATTTACTCCAAAATTTCAAAAAGCATGTGATGGAGGTCGGGTCTGCTCTATCCTTGCTCCGATAACATGGACATCCATGCCACTCACACTTGGATCCATTTCCTCTCTCACTTAGAAGGCAGGGCGATCAAGTCATTATTAGTGTGATTGACACCATCGTCGCAAAAGGGTAGGGAGCCACTGTCTCTGAATGAGAGTGTGATTGACTCTCTTGGTGTTGATTGAGTGTACAATGCAGAGGAAACCTATGTCCTGGGTGGAAGCAGTGGGCAGTACATGCCTTCAAAGGTGAGTAAGACTAGTCCATGTAGTTGCCCTGGGCCACAAGCACACCTGCCACTTAAAATGGGACAGAACAGCCCATCATGTTCCCATAGCCATGATGCTATGAAAGAGGGAGGTCACAGGGGTCAAATGTATATGCTTAGGAGTTCATGGAGGGACTAAAGTGGGCCAACAGGCAAAATCAACTGGAATGCACAGGCCTGCAACGATGAAAGCGAGAAAGCGTTTAATAATATCGAAAAAATAATACAGTTTACAATAAATGTGCAGAATTAACGTATAGGCTTTAATGAAAAATAAAATTGCGTTTAAATGCAAAAATTGTTGTAGGCAACCATATTTTCTCGTAATAGGGAACAAATGGCTGACGCAACATTGTCTGACAAGCTGACATGGCTAGAAAATGCTCAATGTGCATAATGTTTATTTCTTGATCTTTTCATGGACATATTTTTCATAATGAATAATAGTTGCATAAATGCTTTAATCTAATTTTGCTAAATGTTTCTACTTACACAAAGATTACTTTTAATTAATGATTAGAGATTTGTCATTTGGTGAGGTAATGCAGATGTTCACATATGAAGATGGAGCATTTCTTAAGGGAATGAATAATGTCAAAGTCTAAGAGAATTAACATCGTATTTGATATGAAATGTTTCACTCAACAGTGCTTTCTGTGGACTATTGTATTCCTGTGAGAAGATGAGGGAGGAGTGATCCTGTTCCCATGAGAGCATCAGCAGTTGATTTGCTGAAGAAGAAACCACAAACTGCTACATTGATAAAATGTGCTGTCTATAATAGTAAGTTTTCCTAGAGCAGACCCAGACCCTTTTGCAGACTTTTGCACATTTTCCATTCCATACATTCACTTTGCCTAAACCACACTGCTTTGAGGCACTACTGAGTTTCTTGATCCTCTCTTTACGGGAAGTTCTGCTTTGATTGATTCTTGGTTTATTGAGCTGATTTTGATGCTAAATCTCTATGCTTTTTCTCCCTTTCTCTCGCTCAAACTAGATCTCTTTATGAGTTCTGACTTACACCTTTTCTTCCCATTCCTAGAATAAGGATTATTTTCTTTAGGGAACACACTTAATGCCTTTGTATTGTGATGCATTAATTATTTATTGATTTCTAATGAGATTCTAACAACTGAGATTGATGAAATTAACTTGTGACCTTAATAAAGATTATTTACTAAATATTTGAATAATATAACACATTAACTCATACCAAACTCTCATTATAGACTGAAAATAGATTAGAAATTGTGATTATAATTCATGTGATGTACAGCTCCTGATCTTCTCTTAAAGCACCTGCAAAGATCCATTGCCTCAGTGAAAGCGGGAATTAATCCGGATGAGGGTAAACCATGACTTTAATTGAAACTGATACCCGCTCCAACAAAAGTAAATGCATGTATAAATTCAAAAACACCAATCATTTTCAAGTGGAAGGGGTGATAAAAGGATTATACTTTCAAAACCTCCAATTGCTCGTATGTTTTGACAGTGCAGATGGAGTCGGAGGTACATAATGTTTCTATTGCAGGTTTGGGGAACAAGACTCAACTTAGTGGACATTTGAAATGCTGATAAAGCTGAAACCATTACAAAGATTCAGAACAGTCAGCAGAACAGTTAGCAGCAATCACCTTCTCATAGCCTCACCTAGTTAAAGGCAACTATGTTCAAAGTGGGTGGGGGAACATGCACTTATTATAATACTCTTTGTGCACTGATCCTTCTCTTGTGGCTCACACAGAACTGATAGGGCGTCCAGTCCTGCACGGGTCTGGGGTGACCTGTTCTCTTTGGACAATGCAAACCTAACAGAGCTCACCAGAGATCTTCAAGCAGCTGGCCTGTTAACTTCAGAGAAAGACTCCCCTTAGCTGAGGCTATCCAAGCCAGCCATCCCTTTTCCTCAGTGAAGGGCATTCCTTTTCCATGCATTCCAACAGTACTTCTTGCAGAACTCTGCACCTCCATGTCTGTGCAGAAGTTATGCAGCTTCTTGTCCTGGGGTGAAGCAGACTCAAAAGCATCTCTCGATGATCTTCAGTCACAGATCTCCCAGTGCCAGCACTCTCCAGACACACAGGCTCCCAATGCTCTTCCAGGGTGCCAGTGCTCCACAATAGGAATTATTGCATGTCTTGCTTGCAAGGATGAAGGATGACTAAAACTGACCACCTACCTCCCTGCTGCCTACAGCCCACAGTTCTTCGTGAAAGTAGAGAAAAACAATAGCACAGACCTTGAGGAAACAGGAAAATAAAGGCATAGGAAGGAAAACCACGGAACACCAAGCTTCTGAAATGGTAAGAAAAACATTACTATCAGTGTGACCAGTAGCTAATATCAAATTGGGACTATATATAAAATCGATAACACTTGCACACTCAAAGTCTTGGGGACTTCTGACTCTGAGGATTAGAAACTGATGACTGGCTCCAGCGGTACAACTACAGTAAGGCTTGTGTGGATGTCGCTGAAAAAGATCCGGACCAAGAAACAACACAAGATGCTGGTATTTTATAGAACATGAGAGGGTACCATGAGGAAAATGAGAAAGGTAAAAAAATGGAAAGGCTGGGTAAATGACCTCACAAATGGAGTAAAACAACCATCACAAGATGTTGCCTGGCACTGTGTTCTTGTAACACCTTGTTTGTATAGTGGATTGATTTCAAATGCCACAGAAGAGAAGTGCATCTGAACGTACTATAGTGAACCGTCATCTTAGAATTGGAATGTGATCCAAATGAACCCTGGTAAAAATGAACTGAAGATCCTGGGTAAGTAAAGAAACCACAGCATGTAGTTAGGGAACCTCTATGACTCTCCTGAGTCTCCCTACACCTTCAGGTATCTGGCTGCCACATTATCCATGATCTCTGAGCCCTGGATACAACATGCCAGTGAAGAAACTGGCTGGATTCCCTTTTCACATTCTGAGCAGAACGGTGCCCTAGGTATTTTTATTAAAGTATACCATTCTTCCCCATTTGCCCCCTGGCTTCAGAAGAAATTGCTTAATGAAAGCTCAGTCTAATCACTGGGCATGAAAAAAATCTGTAGTTTACCTACAACATTTCAAGGGGCCATACACCTTCTAGTCAACTAAGTACTTCAAACAACCTTGGAATGTACGAGAGCCCAGTAT
Organism: Lissotriton helveticus; assembly: GCF_964261635.1. NCBI lineage: Eukaryota > Metazoa > Chordata > Amphibia > Caudata > Salamandridae > Lissotriton > Lissotriton helveticus. The sequence continues at coordinate 1,026,737,355 of NC_136059.1, forward strand.
TGCCATAACTTTATATTCCACACCATCAAACACCACCAAAGGATAATGAAGAGAGACAAAAGGTAAATAGACTGGAAGAGATGGTTGTAGGAGAGAACACAGAATTGATTTTCCAATGGATGAGTAAGGACCAGTGAACAGCAAGAGGATAGATAATGGATCAAGGTCTATACTTAGCATGACTATCCAGAAGACATATATAATTAGTGGACAGCCATACAGCATTTCCCAACTTATATGTGTCTGAAACATATTATATATGTCCTTACCATGCGTGGAATGTAATACTGCTGACGTGTGTATGTTACAGAACGGCTTTACTAGTGCGGTAAAGAAGTGTAAAGATGAATCTGAAAAGCTGAGATGAAGGATACATGGATGAAAGCTACATGCTTAATAGAAGGGTGAATACTGAAGAATTCTGTCATATGAGTATTTGTACAATATATATATTCCACCACTAGTATCCATCAAACTCATTGTTTAGGATGTTCAGTTAAAGAGCAATGAAGCTGGTATATTGCTTGATTTACCCTCTCAGTCTACCGATCTGATTAGGGATGGTAACTGCTAGACTTTTTCTTGTGCATACCCAAACATTTCAACAGTGCTGTCCAAAACGGGGCAGTAAATTGAACCGCCCTAACTGCAATTAAATCACTGGGCTACTTTTAAGCCAAATCAGTTGTCATTCCGTTCAGTAGTTTAAGCTGCAGTTGTGTCTAAAATCTCGATAAGAATTAACATGGGGGAAAATGCGGTTTGGGAGCCTCCCTTTTTCTCGGCCCCCGCATGACAGATCGCCACAAGACTTTCAAGACAGCAGCTCGAGTGAGTGTTATACGAATTTTAAAAATTTTGTGAGGATTTGTCAAATGACCCTAAAGTTATTGGCAAATGAAAAAATGTTCTTCCTATGGAAACTACATCTTAATTATAACTACCTCCTGGCAGTTGCTTTCGGTAAAGGGTTTTCTGACTTGCCTATATCTTTATGAATCTTCACGAAATGTTCCCAAAAAAGTGCGCCGTGATTATTGTTGCGCACAGAAAGTTTTGGGGTGTTCCATCAAGCCGGGGCCAAGAAAAAGGGGGCGGGGTGGTCAAACAAAGTGCATTTCCCATGTTAATTCCTGGAGGAGCTTTAGACACGACATACAGCCCAAACAGCTGGACGGAAACATACCGAATTTGGCAGAAAGGTAGATTTTGTTTCTCAGATAATGCTTTCAGTTATTTGGTGTAAATATAAGGAAATTCAAATTTGTATATCTGCGACTGCAGCTAATTAATGAATAATAATGAGCGTGTGCAGAGATCTGCAGATCTCTGATTGGTTGCCAAATCTTTAAGCAGGAAGTGTTGGCAGTCATCTTGTGCATCAGCTTCATCTGAGTCTGTTACACCTGACGTGCTGGAGGTAGTATTTTTCTAAACCTTTAGCCTTTTCTCATGGGTTTTGTGGATTCTCTTTCACTGGACTTAGGGCTCTGGGCACTTTTCCCACTGTAAATGCATTCAACACACGTTAAGAAGTGATGCTTACCTGATGTTTTTAAACATGCCTCAAGTCTGCCAATGCAGGCTGTGTGTGTGCAATTGCACCTATGCTCAGGTTGGACTTTCTAAACCATTGGCTAATACTGAGGGGACCTTTTACAATGACTAGGACACCCCTGGAGTAAGTCTGAAGAGGTGAAGCAAGTGGTAGGTGAAAGGCAGCGCAGGTACACATGTGTGTTCCCTGCCCAGGTAGGGAAGAATACCCATGTGTGCTTTCACAATCTATGAGGTTTGCTCTTCCCATAGTGGTGCAGCCTCTTAATGTTTCCTATAATTGGATTTACAATAACAAACCCTCTGCTGTGGTAAAGAGGGTTCTGTCATTAATGTGAAACGGGATTAACAACACGAGCTAAACCATATGTGCCATTACAACGCAAACAGAACAACGTTTGCCTTAACCATGCACATGCCTTAACCACATATGTGTGGTTAAAGCAGTCAGAGCTTTAGTTGCAGAACGGATGGGCGGGGGAGGAATAGTAAGGATCGGGACAGGAAGGACTGGGAAGCGGTTTGGTAAGCAAGACTGGGAATGAATATCTGAGAATGCCGTCACATTCTCTATGTGAGGAACTCTCTGACAAACAATTTCGCCTACTGCGGTCCAACAATCAGAATTTGCTGGCCACCCCACAAATCAGGAAGGAGCGATGGGGCGGCAGATCGTTTGTGGCAAAAGTGGCTAGACTCTGGAATTCCTTGCCGCCGGCCCTGCGGCAAATTGATTCAGAAGGCATTTTTAGGAAGGCAGTTAAGACTTGGCTTTTTAACCTGGATTAATCCTGTGGGATAAATGGCCTGACCTTTTCAATTGTGCTAAAATTGTGAGACAGCGGGCCATCCCGTTGTCTAAGTGTTAATGTTCTGCACACTTTCACTGGGAACCCATTTCGGTTCTCTTCAGGTAAATCCATAAACAATGATAATCCAATTCACTGGTCTCGTTTCAAAACTTTCATATTTATTGATTTCATTTCATCTTTTTAGTTACTGCGTTATATCCACGACATTTTGTATTGACATTTCCCATTTACCCAATGCATTTCGGGTCTATAGTGACCCTTCTTCCGGGGTCTCTATTAGAAAAATCAAGAAAAATGCAATCAGCATCCCAGCCATCTCTATGTATATACAACTAGTGCATTAGTAAACACTCTAACTTCATTGTGCATGCAAAAATTATGCGCGTTCAAAAATTATATAGCATTCAACTCTAGCCCATTAAGTAAATGCTTAAAAACTGTACGCCCTGTTTCTTGATGGTTTACTCCCAAAAATGACCGCCAAAATTAAACGAGTTGGTAGCCCAACTCTGAAAAAGTTCTAACTGTACTCTCACAAACAATGCGTCCTGCCTTATACAGTTGCTGTGAATCAACAAAAAATCAAAAAGGATCCCAAAGCTTCTAATGCTTAACAAACGCCCTGCTCTTCGTTCGCTCTTACTTACTAGGAAATGCAACCGTCTTCAGGTTTCAAAATGCCGACCAATCCGCTACTCTCTCACATTGAGGGTAAAGCTATATGATGCACTGTGCGCTGAGATTGGATAAACATGCGGTCACGTGACCGCAATCACGGACTCGATGTAAGCCCTCATATTATTTAAACACATTCGAATGAAATGCATTGGGTAAATGGGAAATGTCAATACAAAATGTCGTGGATATAACGCAGTAACTAAAAAGATGAAATGAAATCAATAAATATGAAAGTTTTGAAATGAGACCAGTGAATTGGATTATCATTGTTTATGGATTTACCTGAAGAGAACCGAAACGGGTTCCCAGTGAAAGTGTGCAGAACATTAACACTTAGACAACGGGATGGCCCGCTGTCTCACAATTTTGTCATTTTGTAAAGTGTTTTTAGACTAAAACACTAGGTCAATGTTGCACAACAACGAATGGATTAATTGAAAGAGAAAAACATTAATAATTAGAGTGCTGGATGGACTCAATAAAGTTTCAATTGTGCTGTCACATGTCATTATAGCGCCGGGACACCTCCTTTGGGAGGTAGCTGTTTTGCGCTTTATATAAATGGCAGTATTATTATTAATATTATTATCAGGGTGGGCTAGTTGGGGACGTTTTTGAGGCTGGCAGATGAGTTTTAGGGCTCGGGACAGGGGGAAGGGGCAGTTTTCAGGGCTGGGTGCCAGTTTAGGGCTCAGGGTTGGGGGAGTCTGGGTAGCTTTTTGAGCTGGGGGCTGAGTTTTATAGCTCAGGGTGGGGGGTCGGGAATTTTTTAGGGCTGGGCGGGGTGTATTGCAGAGTTGGGGGCCGGGTTTCAGGGCTCGGGGCGGGGGGCTGGGGTGTAATCTTTACCATGCATTAGGCTTTACCAATCATGCCTTTACAGTGACAATGTGACGAAACAGGCAATAACAAGCCGCCATCTTTTCTGAGCACTTGACGATTCACTTACGAATACCAGTAGAAGGAACGAGGAACTGGTGACATTTAGAAAGGTTAGGCCGGCGTTTCCAATCACCAAAGTCACTAAAGTTCAGAGAAAAGATTTTCTATTCACACCCAGTACTACAGATGAGGGGGAGAGTGAAAAGACCAACAGAATCATCCTGACTTTTAGTGATAGTTCCAGAGACATCCAACGCATCCTTACCAAGAGTTATGATATACTTAACAGTGATCCCAACATTGGTCACATTATACAAGACAGGCCCAACATCACATACAGGAGAGGGCGTAGCTTCAGCGATATGCTAGACCATAGTGACATCACCAGACCCACGATGATTAAGGAACATATACTTAAGGGTTTCTTCTCATGTGGTCACTGTAAATTATGCAAGAATAGGTGTATGCAGAAGGAATTTACCGTGGGCGGGGGACAAAAACCAAAAAGAACATATCCCAATTTCTCACGTGCAGCAAATCACATGTTATTTATGTGCTTGAGTGTCCTTGCAAACTGAGATACATTGGTAGTACAACCCAGATGGTCAAAAGGAGATTATTGGAGCATATGAAAGTTATCACTAATCAAGACCAGCATTACCCAGTAGCCCGCTACTTTCAGAGGAATCATTTCTCAGACAGTTCACAACTCACATACTTTGCCATTGAACAAATTCAGAATTCATCCAGAGGAGGGGACAGGACCCTCAAACTCAGGAAAAAGGATCGAAATACGTAGTTGATTTTCAAACTAAAAGTCCTGGGGAGGTTAAATCTAGATGAGGAGCTGGGGCTCCATCTATATGAGAACTAGAAGGTGGACTTATTCCTTTCCTTAGATCCTTTGTGTCCTTCTATCTTCCAGAAGAGTTTAGATACTGTATTGAAACATTAACATGTTTCCCATGTTGGTTTTATAACACGGTCATTTTCTTTTTTGCTGACACATTATTTTTTCTGTGTTTTTTTCTGTTGTGGGAGGAAAGAAAGGGGCCCACTCTGCTTCGGTGGTATCACCCACACTGGCTTCCTAACCTTTTCTTCAGAGGCACTATTGGGTGGCACATTCACAGATAGGACAATTTCACACTGTTTTTTTTTTTGTTTTTTTTTGTAAAACATTTTTTATTGCAGATTTCAATTTAAGCAATACAGGTAATTTGCAGTAGTGTACATGCAGGATCTCAATTTCTCATATTTCCCCCAACAAAAATTTACACAGCCTCATTACCCGCATTCCTGGGGCTGGGTGATATTTGTCTCACCCAGTGCATTACCTCCGCCACTACTCTGTGGCGTATCTAGTGATCAACCGCCGTCTGCTTTTAACTTTTTCCCCCCACTAACCCCCCCCTGCTAGCATCTGGTTCGTGTGAGCTGTGAGACCGGTGTCAATGGGATGCTGCACCCCCCCCTTCTCTACGCACCCCCCCACCCCTCGGTGTTCTATGGTGTCCCGTGTCCGGGTTGCCGTATGCTGGATTGTGTTGGTAATCTGCGGAGTTTGAAGAAAGTTACTGTGTGTGTGTGTCCATGGTGGATGCAGGGATTGGTACCGCCACCCCGGAAAACCCTGGGTCTTCTGCTTCTTCCTCCTCTTCACTCTCCACTGTACTATCTCTAAGTGCCTGGACTAGAATTTCCCACGCTAGTGCCGCTTCCTGAGCTTTCTCGTCTGGCCCCCGTCGAGCCAGTTGATACCTGATCGTGCTCTCTGCTGCTGCCCATTTCTGGAACTCAGTTATCCATTTTCGATGTGTCGGCGCTACCTTCGATTTCCATCCCCTAGTGAGCTCCCTCTTCGCAAGGAGTAGGCCCATGTCTATAAATTTGCTTGTCAGTTTATTCTTACGTGTGTGTGGAAACCAGTGTAAGAGTGTAGTTGCGCCATCGTAGTGTAGTTCCCTGTCCGTGACCGCGTTCATGGTGTCGCCCACTTCCCTCCAGAAGTCTTGTAGGTGCGGGCAGTCCCTCAGCATGTGTAGCAAGTCCGCTTCCAACAATGCGCATCTAGGACACGCTGCGTCCGCTGCTCCAAAGTATCGTGCTATTTTGTTCGGGGTAAGGTAAGCTCTATGAAGGATATAGAGCTGTATCAATTGGAACCGGGCGTTTCTAGTGCACTTCCTGGGCCTCCGAACCAACTGGGCCCACGTCGTATCCGGGATCTCTCTCTGCAGGTCAGTCCCCCATTGGGACCTTAGGCGCGTAAGGGGCAGCAAGGTGCTCGCTAGTATTCTGGAGTGCAGGCACGTGACTGCCTTGACTGTTCCTGCGGCCATCATCACATATTGACACGGTGGCGACGTCGCGGGCTCACACAGTCCCTCACCCCAGTGCGCTCGGATCCCTCGCACCACAGCTGCGTGCAGTAGGTAGTCCCCTCTCGGAAGGTCGTACTGTTCCTGTAAGGACTGGTACGGCGTGAGCACCCCGTCAGTGTAGAGGTCTCCCACCACCTGCAGACCAGCCTCCTCCCAGCTTTGGAGGTTCGACCAGTCGCCGCCATGCGGCAGCGCAGTGAGCATACCCAGCGGGATTTCGGGTGCGTACGGGTGTCCGGGACCAGCACGCTTTTGCACGCGGTTCCAGCATAGCCTCAGTGTCCGTTCCTCTTGAGACAAGTCCCTGAGTGCTAGCCTCTGTTGCAGGGTGATGTATGCCAGCACATGGCGGGGGGTGCCAGTGTCCCTCTCCTGCTCCGGGCCCCGGTATACCCTTGCCACCTCCTGCGTGAGGAATTGCAGTTGGGCGGCTAAATAATAAAACTTGAAATCAGGGACCGCGAGTCCGCCCTCGTTCTTCGGGCGGGTCAGGGTTGCCAAGGCTATTCTCCGCCTGCCAGTTCCCCACAGAAAAGACACCACTTGGGACTTTAGTCGTTGAAAGACGGTGCTCGGTATCCACACAGGCAGGGTTCGGAAGAAGTACAATAATCGCGGCAGGGCGATCATTTTAAGCAGCGAGACTCGGCCTGTCAGAGATAAAGGGAGGGTGGCCCAGAAAAGCATGTTACCCTGCAGCGTCCGGATGCAACGGTTTATATTGCCTTCCAGCAGGTCTGCGGGTTCGTGGTAAATATACACCCCTAGGTAGGGCAGACAGGACGGCTCTCAGCGAAGCTCGGGATGGGTCAGGGGGCACCTCTCCGCCCTCCGGAGAGGAAAGAGGCAAGTCTTCGCCCAGTTCACCTTCAGTCCTGATACATCTCCGAAACGTGCTAGTAGGTCTTTCGCCCCGTCCACTGCCTCTTCGGCATTCTCCAGGAACAGTAGGAGGTCGTCCGCATATAACGATATGTGGTGGTGAACCCCGTCTACCTCCAGTCCTTGGTAGGAGTCGCCTTTCCTAGCCAGTGCCGCCAATGGTTCTATCGCAAGGGCAAACAGCAAGGGGGAGAGTGCACACCCTTGTCTAGTACCCCTATGCACTGCATACCTATCCGATATCAACGCTCCCACTCGCACCCTAGCGCCCGCCGATGCATATAGCACTTCCGTCCACCGCACATAGTCATCCCCGATGCCAAAACCCCGCAGCACCCTGTACAGGTAGATCCAGTCCAGGCTGTCGAAGGCTTTCTCTATGTCAATCGCCATCACCATAGGGGTTCTGGCGGACGGTGGAGGGTCCGCCACCAGCCTCAGCAACCTGCGAATGTTATGAGATGTATTTCTAGTGGGTATAAAGCCCGATTGATCCTTGTGGATCAAGTCTTGCATATGGGCCATCAGCCTAGTGGCCAGTATAGTGCTCAAGATTTTATAATCCGTCGTTAGCATCGACAGTGGCCTGTAGGATGCCGGGTCAGAGCTGGTCCTACGCGGCTTGAGCAAGGGGATCATGAGCGCCTCGCGCATCGAACAGGGCAGTTCCCCCCTCTCTTTTGCTTCATTGTATATTATTTGGAGCCGTGGGGCTAGGATATCAATGTATTTACCGTAGAACTCGATGGGCAGACCGTCCACTCCCGGTGTTTTCCTGCGTGCCATTCTTTTTATGGCCCCCCTAATTTCCGCTAGGTCAATTGGGCCCCCGAGGGCTTCTGCTTGGTCCGGCTCTAGGCATGGTAATTGTATCTCAGACAACAAGGTCTCCAACATCTCGGTTTGGTCTACCGGGCCTCCCCTATACAGTCGCTCGTAATATGCCTTAAAGCATTGCAATATGTCTGGCTGGGTGCTATACGTGGTGCCGTCCGTAGCGGTCAGGGATAGTATTGGGGCAGCACCCCTGCTGGGATTTGCCAACCAGGCTAGGAGCGTCCCCGTCTTATCTCCCTCAGCGAGTGCCTTGGTTAAGTATGTCTTGTGATCAAAACAGCGAAGGCGTTCCACCTCCACCGCCACTGCCTCCCGCGCTGAGCATACCCTATCCTGCATGTCGGGGTGGTTGGGCCGTTGTATCTCCACCTCCCTGAGGGCTTGCTCGGCCTTGTCCACGTCTTCGACTAGTGTTCGCCGTATGCCCGCGAACTTCCCTATACAGTGCCCCCGTACTACTACCTTGAGCGCGTCCCATTCCACTGCCCTGGAAGAGGCAGTTCCCTCATTCTCGGCAAAGTATTGGGATATTCTACCTTCTAACGCTCCGCTGAACGGCGGATCGTCCAATGTGTCCGGATGGAGCCGCCACGTTGGGATTGGCGAAACTTCATTCATCCAGGCAAATGTGAGAAGTAGGGGGTTGTGGTCCGAGATCGTGCGTGCTAGGTATTCGGTTCGGGCAACCATGGGCAACACCGACTGGGAGCATAGGAAAGCGTCTATGCGAACGTGGAGGTCGTGCATACCCGAATAGAAGGAATAATCCCTATCAGTTGGGTGTTGAGTGCGCCATGCATCTGTCAGGTCCCACATCCCCTGCCAATTTGATCTGTGTTTTGCTAGTCTGTGAACTGGGGATGCGTGTAGAGGTGGGTGTGACCTATCGAGATTGGCGTCTTCCACTGAGTTGAAATCCCCCCCCAGCAGCACTGACCCCGTTAAATAAGAAGCTAACTGTTTGGTCAGCCTAGTGAAGTATGATGCCTGCTCCACGTTAGGCGCATAGGCGCTGCAAAGTGTCAGCTGACGACCCCTGAGCAAACCCTCGACTGCCACATACCTCCCTTCGGGGTCTACTGTGTGCCTAGTAACCTGAAAGGGAACCCCCGCTCGGATCCAAAGTAGTGTTCCCCTGGCAAATGCCGAGTACGTGGTGTGGAACAGGTGACCCCTCCATCTCCTCTGCAGTGCGGCGCCCTCCTTTTTAGTTAAATGGGTCTCTTGTAGGAAGGCAATGTGAATCCCTCTGCGGACCAGGTAGGCGTGTACCTTGTGCCTCTTTGTCATGGAATTTAGTCCCCGCACATTCCAGGACACACATTTCAGCGAGCCCATATTAGCCATCACCCCAGTCAGTGCAAATTAAATCAATAAACTTACGCTTCCGGACACCAGACACCTTCCCACCGCCTCCCATCCCCAACTCCCCGCCCAACCTCCCGTCCCCAAGTGTACCTCGAGTCACCCCAACTACTCCAGGACCCCCCTCCCCCAGAACAGGACCCAACTGCAAAGTAGAGGCTCCCATCCAAACTAGCGAGCAAACGTGCTCACGTAAACTTGTAGTCCGTAGTAATCACCACGGAGGCCTTATGGGCCCTGTGGCGCGTGAGCTGGCTACTAAACCTTTCAAGCCTCGTTCCCATGTCCCTCCGCCCCACAATACTCAATGCGACTCATGAAAGAAAAGTCTCACATTAGTCCGTTCCAATGTTCATGGGGGGCGCCGCCGTCAGGTTCTCTTCTCTCAGAAACCGCGGACAGCTGTTAGGGCGCAACGATTTCCCCCGAAGTCTGGGGGGTGACCTTCGGGCCCCTAGCACCCTCCAGCCCCGAGAAGTCAGTGTCTGATCCCGTGGCCAGGGCCTCTGAGGCAGATTCTCTTGCCGATTGGACCGGCGCCGATCCCGACACCTCCTTAACCGCCTGCAACGCTGCTCTCCGTTCCTCTGCAGTTTGCGATGTTGACGGCTTCTTGGATCCCCGATGGCGCCCTCGGAGCCTTCTCGATCGCCTGATCGCATGGTTCTGGCACTCCTCCTCGGCTCTAAAACGAGCCCCGTCTGTGCCCGCCTTGTAGGAGTCCCACCAGGTCCAGGCATCTGCCGGAGTTTCAAAGAACAGCGCCTTGTCATCCACTATCACTCGTAGCTTGGCTGGGAACAGCAGGGAGTATTGCAGTCCCTCGGTGCGTAGCTCCTTTTTGATGGAGAGGAAGGAGGCTCGCTGCTTCTGGGTTTCAAATGTATAGTCCGGGAATAGTGTGACTTTACAATTGTCCACCTGGAATGGGCCCGCATCCCTGGCCCGCTGAAGGAGCCAGTCTCTGTCCTTATAGTGGAGCAATTTGATGACCACCGGGCGCGGCGGGAGACCCTGGCGCGGGGGTCGGGAAGGCACGCGGTTTGCCCGCTCCAGCGTGAAGAAGGGAGATAGGCCCTCCGGGGCAACCACAGTTTTTAACCAGTCGGTCAGGTAGCCCACCATGTCCGTACCTTCTTTTTTTTCCGGCAGGCCCACCAGACGTACGTTGTTCCGCCGACTGCGGTTTTCAGCGTCCTCCGCTCTCTTCTCTAGGGCCTATATCCGCTCCATAGCTTCTGTGAGTCGTCCCTCCATAGATTTATGGGCCGGTACGACATCTTGTAGGGCAACTTCTGTGGCCTTGACCCTGTCCTGTAGCTTCGCATGATCTGCGCGTAAGTGCCCCAGCCCCGTCGCTACTCGACCAATATCGTGTTGTAGGGCCTCCTTCGTGGCAGCAATGGCGTCCAGTATCCGGTCCTGCATCAGTTGGAGCTCCGTGGGGGGTTGCGAGGAGTCTTCTGGCGTTTACGTGGCTGGGCTCCCGTCCCCCTTGGGCCCTCTAGGCTTTCCCATCCTGCACCTCCTTGCAATTCCGGTCTCTCAGGGGTGAACCGGTGGTAACGACGTCTCTCGCAATAGTCCGCCGCCAACCTCAAGGTGGTCTCGCTGCTAACCGACGTCAGGTGGGAGCCGGATCTTTGGGGGCCGCGTTGCGGAGGTCCAAAATGGCGCCAGTGGCCCGTCAGGGCTCCTCAGCTTCCCCGGTAACCGGGCGTCAGGGGTCCGCACCGGGGTCCACCAGCTGACCCCGTCTCTCGGTCCGCACTCTTTTAAGCTCACCTCAACTTACAGCGGTGCTGGCGATCTGATGCTACCCCCCAGGAAGGAAGTATATCCTGGGGCCAGAGTCGGGGTGGAAAATGTAGGATGCGCAATTCCACAGCGGGTGCCCTCCTCCCCCCCGGTCTCGGCACTCGGGTCCAGGGCGATGGTGCTGTGGTCCGATTCAATGCTCCTCCAGGCCCCTCGCAGAGACAGCGTCACCGTTCATGTTAGGCCCGGGTCAGGCAGCCGCCCAATCAAATCGCAGGCCCCGCTGTTGGGCGCAAAGAATCTCCTCCGGGCGAGGTTGGACGTCCCCAGGGCAATATCCGCACCCGGTATCTCCGTAGGGCCCTCCCAAATCAAGGCCGGTCGTGTCTCGGCTGGTCACGGGCGTACTGTGCCGTTGCAGGACTCGGCAGCACCCACAGGGACCGCAGGCCTCAAAGCCGGGGCCCAGAGTAAGCCCCTTGCGGTAGTGGGCGGAGACCCGCCAGAGCTCCGCTCCCGATCGGACCTCGCACTGACCTCAGGGTCCGCCGGTGCTCGGGCCGCCGCAACCGCTCTCCAGTAGTCCAGTGCTGCGCGGCTCCCCTCTCCGTGGCCGCAGGACCTCAGGGGCAGGTTCGTCACTATTCCTCGGTGGCCGCTAGGAAGGATGCCGCCATCTTGCCCACGGCGTCTCGGGCACTCCGCGCCCCTCAGCGCCCTTTGTGCTTGGTTCTGCGGCGCGCTTCCCCAACCGGAACAGACCTGAGGGTTGGCTCCGGGATCGACCCGATTTCCACGGGGATCCCGGGTCTGAGACAGGATTAACGGCGGATCACGGGCTGAGGGTCGGGAGCCTCGCTAGGCTGCGACCGTCTCCATCGGCTGCTAGCCACGCCCCCTTCACACTGTTTGTTTATAAGAGTTTCATTCATTCTTTTGTGGAGCACCTTCTTCATTTGTCTCATTTGGAGATTGGTCAACAGCTGATGGTAGTATGGGTATTAGTCCCTAATTTCGGACATCAGGTTTTTGTATGAAGCTATTTTTCCCCTTACCCTTTCATTCCCCTTAGACCTACTCAGATATTATATTTCATCATTAGTCAATATGAGGCCATGAGATTTATGGGACATCAGTGACCAGCTAATATTGGACATTTTCAGTCTTTATCAATTTAGGCAAATAGGGGAATTATATCTTACAATCTACCCTATATGCACCACACTGAGAGTAAGGGATGAGGATTTCATGTGTACCTGGTATTCTGGTGATAGTTTGAACTTTAGAGAATCATATGTTTCCATCTAGTACTTATATACAGAGGACGCACAATTTCGTATGTAGGAAATTAGGTATTATAATGTGGCCGATGCCGAGAAAAGTTCAACTTTTGCGTATCCTGAGAGTGCATTATTCCCGTTTGGGCTTGATTGTGTGGATATATATATATATATATATATATATATATATATATATATATACAGCTCATAATCCTTGAAAATCCATCAGGAAAACAGCACTCGTAGACCTGCTGACATCTGACGAAGGCTTGAAGGCGAAACGCGTCTGTTGACCCTGTGACAATAAAACACGAGTGTGAGCATCAGCAGGTCTACGAGTGATGTTTTCCTGATGGATTTTCAAGGATTATGAGCTGTATGTTATTGCGGGAGCCTACTGCCGCAGACTGCACCCACCCGCGAGTGCCCCGACTGACCAAGTGGGACCGGGAGCCGTAAATATATATATATATATATATATATATATTCACTGAAAAAACCATAGGTTATAGACCATATATAGTTAGGAATTAGCATTTACAAAACCTTGAAAATTCACTGAAAAAACCATAGGTTATAGACCATATATAGTTAGGAATTAGCATTAAAAAAACCTTATTTTACTCACACAAAACCATTGAAATTCCATATATAGTTAGTTGCACTAACTATATATCGCGCACCCGCAATCCACTGCTGATCATGTCACATATTACATCATTCATGACATGGTCAGTGACATCACTGATGACATCACTGATGACATCTCAAATGACATCACTGATGAGATCACTGATGACGTCATCCAGTGACTGTGTGTTTCTGTAAAGTTTAAATATGTTTTACATATTGAAGAATGAGTAGATGTATAAGTGTCTGGACGAAGGATTTAGTAGGTGCATGACTGAATGTATGAGTGAGTGATTAAATGTGTCTCACTGAGTGCATGGGTTAGTGACTAAACTGTCTTAATTTCTGCATCATTATGTCTGTTGTTCTGTAAACTGCTGCATGTGTTGATCATTAGCTATACGAGAGGCTATATGTGTTATTAATTGGTTGCCCAAGTATTTCTATGGCAGATTGAGTTTGTGTGGGGGTGGCTGGAAGGTGTGTGACTCTATGCATAGATGTGTGAGCAGTTTATTCACTAGGTGTATGAGTTCAAGAGTGCATGTGGAAACAGCTACATGGGCAGTTGACTGTGTGCATGAGTGTATTGATGAGTGAATGGATATCTCAATGCTACATGTCATAGTAAGTACATATGTAAAACACAGTACATGTGAGAGTTGGCATATATAAATAACTGTGCATGAGAGCCACTGAATGAGTGAGTGGTTGTATCGATCATTGTGAACTTGTATCAGGGATTGTATAAGAGAGTAAATATGTGTTAGTATATGTTTCAATAAGTAAGGTGTGTTTAACTGTATAGTTGAAGAAATGGAGGTGAGATTGTTTCTTTGCATGACTGACTGGGTGTGTGAGTAACTCCATGGATGAGTGGCAGTGTGTGAGTGTCTGTATACACTGAGTGTATCTAAGGTTATATTAGAGTCTGAAGAGGTTTATCGTATTAGCACAAGAATGATGTCAAATGAGATGTCATCAGTGATGTCATCAGTGATGTCATTTGAGATGTCATCAGTGATGTCATCAGTGATGTCACTGACCATGTCATGAATGATGTAATATGTGACATGATCAGCAGTGGATTGCGGGTGCGCGATATATAGTTAGTGCAACTAACTATATATGGAATTTCAATGGTTTTGTGTGAGTAAAATAAGGTTTTTTAAATGCTAATTCCTAACTATATATGGTCTATAACCTATGGTTTTTTCAGTGAATTTCAATGGTTTTTTAATAGCAAATATCATAAGCTGTCGAATGTCAAGTACGTGGTAAGTGAAAACATTTTCGTGTTTATGCACACTGATCTGCTTTGAATGGTGCCCCCCCCCCCCCTCATTTCTATTAGGAATACTCTCTCTTTGCAGATAGTGAAAGGTAGTTAACGCAGGCCTTTGCCCCCGTTGTAATCCGTCGTGCCTGCTTCTCTCTCCATTTGATTGATTGTTATCCAAGTATTTACTGTTTTAGAATTAGTTCTCTTTGGTTCATTCTCTATTTACAAACAAACACAGAGTCGCAATACTCTGTTTAGTCTTTGCAGATAACGAAAAATCGTGTAAAAAAAAAGAAAAGGAATCGAGCAAAATCAGTAGGCCACTAATGGGATCTCTTTTTGACCTCGCTAAAATAGAAACATTAGGAACAACCCCTCATGACAAATACAAAACTAGTGAGATGAACTGAACTCCACACAATGATGGCTGCAAAACAGCTCGGCTCCGCCACCCACCCCGCCCAAAATAACGATAAAGAGCGGCTGCCATGATTGGTTGCGGAATGGCCACAACGGAGCTACGAAATGGTGGTGCTCTCATGCTAACCCCAGCTTCAGTCTGAAACATCCAGAAACACTGTAGACTACCAATTCGATCAGTTCCGGTAGCGCCCCAATGTAACCCGGTAGAGAAGAACTAGCCCTCCCCTCTTTGACTGATGGTTCTTGTTGCCTGTCCCTTCTGTTGTCATTTAACAGAACTATTTAGCCTGCTGAAAGGGGTTGTGTTTCGACCGCTGGTTGGTGGAGACATTTTGACTATATTCTGGACCTGCGTTGTCGCGTAATGCGTCATATGACGCGCCGCGTTAGCGCATCCGGAAGTCATCCGGGGCGCGCAGCGCGTAACGTAAGCATAACAAGTCATGTGACTTGTTAATAAAACTTTTCATTGGCTCATTTTACTTTTCTTATTCTAATGATGAAAGCCTTGGTCATATCACCTAAAAATTACGCTTTTAATTACTTCCGAACATTATTTTTTCTTAAATATATGTTATAATATTCCAGGCTAATGTACTTTCCCGGAAATTTTACAACTGTCCTGCAAATAAAATATATTCTTTTTTCGAGAAAAAGAGCGTTTCTTCGTCCCATGACGGAGCCGTTGAGCAAAAGAGGGTCGACCTGCTGTCTTAGTCGCCGATACGCCTGAATATGAGATTCTTATCGATCACTTTATGTTGCAGGAATAGAAAACACAACAGCCCTTGACCATTTATCTTTACTGCGTTCCTTCGTATTATACCTTTTACCCTTCATGTAATTGGTCTGCTTTATTTCACTTGCCTTTTAATGATTCTAAAACAGTGACTATTATTAAAAACTTTACCAATGTATATACTACTACCATGTTTTCTTTTAAAAACTTTTATTGTGAAAATTTCATTATACAAATACGAGCCTATAACCACGTGGGCCTGCCACGGAGCAAACTGTAATCGTATATGATGAATAGACATTTACACTGTAGAGGAACGTAACGGGCGGGCCATTAGGTTGCAAGAACTAAGGTGTCTAACAGTTACGGAATCGGTGGACGTACATTTTATAATTAAAATACGACAGGGCCAGTTACAATAAAATTATCTAGATATACATTTGCGGGCAAGTACCATGGGTGACGTTAATTCGAACTTTCAACAGTACAGTAATCAATAACACATCAGAACTTAATATCAATAGGGATGTCGAAATATTCAATCAATTCTCGTCCCCGCCCGCCATGTGCTTCAAAACTGCATACGTATCTCGTGATTTCAAGGTTCTGCAACCAGTACACAACAAGGAGTTACGAGTCCCATTTATTCCGGCGCCATTTTGGGCGAGGACGGGCAGGTCCAGGATATAGTCAAAATGTCTCTACCAACCATCGACTATGATGATGTTCATATGCTGTATTTATTAGAGTAACACTCATCTGTCCACATGAAATTAATTTACCACAATCTAAACATGTCATTTTAATCTTTCCAAAGTTCTTCTAAATATTTGGGACCGTTTCCCTTGCCTCTGAAGCTCTCAGTGCCACTTCTTTGATGAATGTACTAGCAGGTCAGGGGTTCTCCTCCAAATCTCTCTTTTATGCAGCACTATAATTAATTGGTGCCACCTCTCCATATGACGATGCATGGTATAGTTACCACAACTATATTTTTTTTCGGTTCCTCTGGAGAGTTCATCGTGGCAGATGAAGCGTGTAACGTACCGGGCATTTACCTTTTTTTGCATGTACAGGAAAGGAAAAAAAAATCGAGCGTCCAAGTTCTAAGGTGTCCCTTGGCCATTTTAGTGGACCAGGCCCAAATCCAAAGAACAGGCCGCCATTTTGAGAGTCCTCTTGCAGCCGCCTGTCGCTGTAGCATCAAGAGCAGCCGAAACTCAGCTGAATGGCAACTGAAACGGTAAATGGGCGCCCCACTACATTTCAGCATTGTAGGATGACCACACCAGTACAGCAACTTGCTAGACATCACCTCGGTGCCATCCGGATCTCGGCGCCCCACTGCAGATGAAGTGCCTCTCAACTATGAAACCACCACGGTGACATCCGGATCTTGGCGCGTTGTGCTGCCTTCGGCCTATTCGCACATCGGTCCGCTACTGACGCCATCTCACAGGCTAATGGGGTGACCCACGCCGAGTTTCAGCATTGTAGGATGACCACACCAACTTGCTAGACATCACCTCGGTGCCATCCGAATCTTGGCATCTCAACGCCTAGTGGTATCTTCCATACAGAAAATATTGTTACGCTGCCTTTGGCCCCATTCGCACATCAGTCCGCAACTTAGACATCACCTCGGTGCCATCCGGATCTTGGCATCTCAGCGCCTTGTGGTGTCAGTCAGAAAATATTGTTGCGCTGCCTTTGGCCCCATTCGCACATCAGTCCGCTACTGACACCATCTCACAGGCCAATAGGGCGCCCCACGCCGACTTTTACCATTGTACGATGGCCACACCAGTGGCACAACTTGCTAGACATCACCTCGGTGCCATCCGAATCTTGGCATCTCAACGCCTAGTGGTATCTTCCATACAGAAAATCTTGTTACGCTACCTTTGGCCCCATTCGCACATCGGTCCGCAACTTAGACATCACCTCGGTGCCATCCGGATCTTGGCATCTCAGCGCCTTGTGGTGTATTCTCTTCAGAAAATATTGTTGAGCTGCCTTTGGCCCCATTCGCACATCGGTCCGCAACTTAGACATCACCTCGGTGCCATCCGGATCTTGGCATCTCAGCGCCTTGTGGTGTCTTCTACTCCAAAAATATTGTAGAAAATATTGTTGCGCTGCCTTTGGCCCCATTCACACATCAGTCCGCTACTGACACCATCTCACAGGCCAACAGGGCGCCCCACGCCGACTTTTACCATTGTACGATGGCCACACCAGTGCCACAACTTGCTAGACACCACCTCGGTGCCATCCGGATCTTGGCATCTCAGCGCCTTGTGGTGTCTTCAAATCAGAAAATATTGTTGCGCTGCCTTTGGCCCCATTCGCACATCGGTCCGCTACTGACGCCATCTCACAGGCCAACGGGGCGCCCCACGCCGACTTTCAACATTGTAGGATGGCCACAGAAGTGCGACAACTTACTAGACACCACCTCGGTGCCATCCGGATCTTGGCGCGTTGTGCTGCCTTCGGCCTATTCGCACATCGGTCCGCTACTGACGCAAACTCACAGGCCAACGGGGCGCCCCACGCCGACTTTCAGCATTGTAGGATGGCCACACCAGTGCGGCAACTTGCTACACACCACCTCGGTGCCATCCGGATCTTGGAATCTCAGCGCCTAGTGGTGTCTTCTATTCCGAAAATATTGTTGCGCTGCCTTCGGCCCCATTCACACATCGGTCCGCTACTGACGCCATCTCACAGTCCAACGGGGCGCCCCACGCCGACTTTCAGCATTGTAGGATGGCCACACCAGTGCGGCAACTTACTAGACACCACCTCGGTGCCATCCGGATCTTGGCGCGTTGTGCTGCCTTCGGCCTATTCGCACATCGGTCCGCTACTGACGCAAACTCACAGGCCAACGGGGCGCCCCACGCCGACTTTCAGCATTGTTGGATGGCCACACCAGTGCGGCAACTTACTAGACACCACCTCGGTGCCATCCGGATCTTGGCGCGTTGTGCTGCCTTCGGCCTATTCGCACATCGGTCCGCTACTGACGCAAACTCACAGGCCAACGGGGCGCCCCACGCCGACTTTCAGCATTGTAGGATGGCCACACCAGTGCTGCAACTTGCTGGACACCACCTCGGTGCCATCCGGATCTTGGCGCGTTGTGTTGCCTTCGGCCTATTCGCACATCGGTCCGCTACTGACGCCGCCTCACGTGCCAACGTATTTTCTCCGCATTTTACACCCTATGCCGCATAACAGGTCATGTGACTTGTTTATAAAACTTTTCATTGGTTCATTTTACTTTTGGTTTCCTAATGATGGAAGGCTTGATCATGTGACCTAAAAACAACACTTTTCATTGGATGAAAACTTTTTTTTTTTCCCAAACGATGAAAGCCCCACCTTGTTTCTGGATGTTTCAGACTGAAGCTGGCGTCAGCATGAGAGCACCACCATCTCGTAGCTCAGTCGTGGTCATTCCGCGAGCAATCATGGTAGCCGCTCCCCACCAGAAGCCTGCAGGAGTCGGAGCCCCCAAAACTTTTGATGAATTCTCAAGGCGGAGGGGACGCTTTCGAGAATGGGGTCCAAGACCTAGCAGACAAGCGTCCGATTTCCAAGGTGTCCCAGGGCCATTTCAGTGGACCAGGCCCAAAAAGGAAACAGCCTGCCGCCATTTTGAGAGTCCTGTGACAGCCGCCTATCGCTGCACCGCAAGAGTGGGCGCAACTCAGCTGAATTGCGGCTTTTGACACAGTGGACCAAAAACGGACGGAATGGCAACTGAAACGGTAAAGGGGCGCCCCACTACAACAGATGACACTCCACCTGGAGAGGCCCGTTCACGCCGCCTCCCCCGGGGCGCCCCACGCCGTTATTCGGAGCAGCATTGTAGGATACCAAAACCAGTGCGGCAACTTACTGGACATCACCTTGGTGCCATCGTTCTGCTGCCTTGGAACTATTCGCACAACAGTTTGCTACTGATGACCCACCCCCCGCGACGCCCCACGCCGTTATTTGCTGGGTGGCAACTTACTAGACATCACTTTCGTGTCATCTAGATTTCGGCGCGTTCTGCTGCCTTGGAACTATTCGCACAACAGTTTGCTACTGATGACCCACCCCCCGCGACGCCCCACGCCGGAAATCTGGACGTTGTGCTGCGTTGGGACTATTCGCACAGCCGACCGCTACTTCGTTGTTTTTCCCTAAAAATGTTTATATGTTATTACTATTTTTGTTTTCTTGTATATATTTATAAATTATTAAAGTTTTATAATCTTACTACTTTGTCGGAGTGCTATATATTTTTAATGTGACACATAATTGTAAAAACTTTGATGTACAAAGAGTCATCCCTGGAATCTTCCGCTTCAGGCTCGGTCCCCTCCCCAATCACAATACAGGATGGTTTTCAGATAATAGCAACGCTTCTGCTGTGACGGATCTCATCGAGTGTGGGCCTTGATCTACTATAACTCCTTTGAAGAGGGGTGATTCTTTACAGCTGTGGCCATAAACTACATCTGCAGGGCTAGCTGATACCCTAGGACCAGCCTGGACAATCGGACACAGAGGAAAAGGAGTGTCAGAGGGTGCGGTAGTGAATAGGGCGAAAGGGAGGTGTCGGGCGGGCACAGGGTGTGATTCTCAGGGAAGAGCAGCGCAGATGGGGGGAGGTTTATTACCCATGCATAAGACAGAGAGCGGGGGTGACCACTGCCTGGGGGAGATGCTTGCGAGGGTGGGGAGCCATGCTAAGGATCGACAGCGTGCACAGAGTGGGTCTGGTCAAGGCATCTAAAATGGCTGCCGTGCACGACAAAAGTGTGGCATTTGAAAAAAGACAAGATGGCGCAGACAATGTTTTTCAACACTTCCTGATTTCCTTCGAATCGAACGTTAACAGACGTTGGGGCATATTACCAAAGTTAAGCGATATTTATCCCTAACGATGCTTAGCAACGATTTTTTTACCGTCAGAAATTATCGCAGATAAACCTTGCTATTATCAAGGTTTATCGGAAATACGATAAAAAACGACCGCAATGCATTAATATCGCTGAAAACTCAGCGATATTCATGCATTACCGAGCTAATGCTCTTAGCCATGTTATCCACCTCCCATTGGATAACATGGCTAAGAACTGCTCAGGGCAGGTGGTAGCTTTTGGAGATATTCGCGCTTATCTCGAATATTTCCAAAAGTTGATAATAGGAGATAGCGATGTTAGCGACTGTTTCCAGTCGCTAACATCTTGGCATGCCCACTTTGCATGTCATTAGTGATAAATATCACTCACATGCAAAGTGGGGCCCAAGATGGTCGCTATATTCTACTAGCCGTCGCTAACTGGTGTTAGCAACAGCTAGGTAATACACATATAATTTTATCTCCGCGAAGCGGAGCGCTGTTACAGATATATATCTTGTTTCTGAACGTTAATTTCTCAAAATGCACTGAAGCACATATATTGAGACCTAGCAAAGGCACATCGGGCTACCAGTCCCTACAATTTTGCCAAGTTTCGTGCAAATCCATTCAGCTGTTCGATCCTACCGAGAGACAAGATGGCGGCCGCTACGGACTGTTTGGAATGTTTACAGACACCGGAGAGCCAATCAGCTTCGCTTCGCAAAGCTCCGTAACGCGAAAAGTACGCAAAGCGGTGCGCTGTTACAGATATATATCTTTTTTTGAACGTTAATTTCTCAAAATCCACTGGAGCACATATATTGAGATCTAGCAAAGGCACATCGGGCTACCAGTCCCTACAATTTTGCCAAGTTTCGTGCAAATCCATTCAGCTGTTCGATTATTATTATTTTTATTTTTTTTTGCCCCGCGGGGCCCTTTTAAAACCTCCACATCAAACCTAGGGGGTGAGCGACAATGTACTATGCCCCCTTATGGTCATTTGCCCCTTCGCTTTGGCCTCCTCTTGTCTCTCGATCCTACCGAGAGACAAGATGGCGGCCGCTACGGACTGTTTGGAATGTTGACAGACGCCGGAGAACCAATCAGCTTCGCTTCACAAAGCTCCGTTGCGCGTAAAGTACGCGTCCTGGGACGCTGCCAGGTCCGCTGTTACAGATATATATCTTTTTTTAAACGTTAATTTCTCAAAATCCACTGGAGCACATATATTGAGACCTACAAAAGGCACATCGGGCTACCAGTCCCTACAATTTTGCCAAGTTTCGTGCAAATCCATTCAGCCGTTCGGGCTAAAAGTGAGGCCAACCGCCCTATGGAAAACTCAATGTTAAAAACACGTTTTGGGACCCCCCTTTTTTCTCGGCCCCCCCTTGACGAACCCCCCCCAAATTTTCAAGAGCTGCTCAGAAACAAAATGTGCCATTTTCCTGAAAATTTCAGCCAATTCCGTCCACAAACGCCAAAGTTATTAGACATAGAATTTTCAAAAATCCCATAGAGAAAAAATCCTAACTATATATACCTACTGGCGACCGCCAGTAGGTAATATATATATATATATATATATATATATATATATATATCAATCAGCAAATCTCCGAACCACCTAGAGCTCAACAGAACTAGCGAAGAAGGAGACCAGACCACTGAAGTACGGCAAGATGTTCCTTACTTTATTGCCAACTATTACAAATGACGCGTTTCGGGCGCGAAAGCCCTTGATCACTGGTACTGTTATGTAGCATTGCCTTTGGTGTGCAGTCATATATATATATTCACCGGAAAAAAAGGTTAAAGTAACGTGCACTGCAAAACGTGAAATTTTCAGTAACATTTTAAACTAAAAAACACAGAAATACACCAGTTATAAATATTGTTATGTCAAGTAACTATAGCTCGTACTCAATGATAACTATACCATGTGCCCCCATGCACAGTTTGAGTATTGAGTATTTTCTCACCGCCCCAGAGGCAGGCAGCACGCCCTCAACCATTGCACCATGCAATACGAAGAAATCTCTAAAACCACCGAAGCCCGTGCCAGCACCCTGGCTTTTGGAAATGATGAAACAGAACGCATATATGCACTTATCAATGAGGACCTCACTCAAACGACTTCAACTCGAACGAAGGAACAATGTGTGAAACAATTACTCTATCTGTCAAAACGACGAATCAACCAAAAACTCCATGCCAACACATTGGTCAGATATCACCAAGCCCTACGCATTCCCCGAGGGTTACGCCTCGCATTAAAACCTTCACTATGCAAAAACTCCAAACAGTTTCAAGAACGGTGGAACGCAATTTTGAACAAATGCAGCTTAGATCTCATTCTATTAATCGTTGAAGAGTTGTGCATCATCTTACAAGAACTGACCAAAGAAATCACAGAAATAGAAGAGGAAATGAAGATACTGATCTCACCAGAAGAGCTAACCACCACCTTGGATGAATTGAAAAGGACACTGGATAAACATACTAAAGAAGTGAATGAAAGAAAAATTCGAAAATTTCGTCGAGACACCCTCGACTACAAATTAGGAGAGGTATACACCTGGGCCGATGTTTACGCACAACGCCGTCGCAACAGACCATTCAATCCTAACACTGAAACATCATCATCAGGGAGCGATAACACCAATCGCCCACCAAGACAAACCACTCCTACACCGACCACGTCAAAAACATCCGGTGATCCTCAACAAACAGCCGCTAAATCTCACCAAACCCCTCCTACATCAACCCCTTTTTTAGAGTTAGGCCAGGAAGAAATAGACGACCCCGGCGGGGAAAAAGATCAGGAAAAAAACTCAAGAAAAAGCCCAGCCTCAGGTATCCAAGAGAAACAAGGTGAAAAAGAATCGTTAGTTATTAACATCTCTAACACCACCTTAAGTACACATGAAATTAAACTGCTCCAAAAGGGAACATCATTCATCCCAACCACTTCAACAAACCTTCTCGAATTGGATGTAAGCACCTTCAAATTAACGCGTAAATTACGTCTAAGACATTTCTTTGAAAAAGTTCTTCCACCAACCACTGATAACAAACCCGACCAATTACTTGGTCTGAAAACCAAAAGTACATTCATACCACCGTGCAGTCATAAAAGTATTGACATTTTTGAAAGCCTGGTGAAACAAGACACTTCCAAGATCAATTTTCGCAAAAAAATCACACAGAATATCACTATGAAGGATAAAGATACTTTAAAACGAATTGCAAGTGACAAAACCATCAAATGTCTAAAAGCCGACAAAGGCGGCGCAATCGTCGTCCTCAACACCAGCATGTATGATGCTAAAATCAGAGAGCATATTAGCAATTGTGATACTTATACCAAACTACAAGGTAATCCTACGAATGAATACAAAGCAGAACTTTCAAATATAATCACCAAAGCTTTTGAGGAAGGTACCATTGATGACCGGACAAAAAAATACCTTATTGTTGAACACCCCAAAAGTCCATCAATAACAATGCTTCCCAAAATCCACAAAAATGCAACGGACCCTCCGTTCCGACTGATTGTGTCCACGAGAGGATCCCTCCACGAACCGACTGGGAAATTATTAGATCGTTACCTTCAGCCGATTGTACAGAACTCAAAAAGTTACATCAAAGATACGACAGAATTTCTAAAAAAACTCTCTGACCTCAACATTACTACAAAGGATCATGTAATTCTATGCACCGCAGATGTGAACAGTCTCTATACTTCTATCCCCCATGGAGGGGGTATCGAAGCCATAGAAAAAGCCCTGCTCAACAGTGACATTAAAGACCCTATGCAAACTCTACTTATGGAATTACTCATCTTTACTTTATACCACAGCTACTTTAAACATGACCAACAGTGGTATCTCCAGATGTCGGGAATGTCTATGGGCAACTGCGCAGCACCGACTTACGCCAACATCTACATGGAAGAATTTGAGTCGAACCACATATATGCCAACCCGAATTGGTCGAACAACTTGATCCTATACCTTCGTTATATTGACGACCTTTTTTTCATCTGGAAAAACACCCGTGAAAATCTGATATCAGCCTTGACCGATTTAAACACCAAAGACAATCGCATAATCCTCACATGGAACATTAATGAACATGAAATTACCTTTCTTGATGTACTGATCAGAATCACAGAAAATGGATTGCAAACTGACCTGTTCAGAAAAACCACAGACCGCAACAACACTGTCCATTATACAAGTTTCCACCAGCAATCACTCAAAAGGAATCTTCCTTTCAGCCAGATGCTAAGAATCAAACGAATAGTATCTGATCCTACAACTTGCACAGTGAGATTGAACGAAACAGCCGAGAGATTCCTCAATCGAGGATACCCCCAAGAATACATCTCGGAAGCCATAACGAAAGTGTCAGGAATCACACGACATGAAGCCCTACGGGGATCCACCAAAAAATCAGACAACAGAACTGTTGTTGTCTCCAAATACTCATCTGCAAGCAAAACGTACAAAAACATCATCTTAAAACATTGGAGAATACTGGCATCAGAACCTGACTTTGGCAATCTTTTTGAAGAACCACCAATTTTTGCATATACAAGATCTGGAAACCTAAAAGAAATACTATCCAAAGAATCGATCCCTCAAACTTCCAGCACCGGCACACGCCCTTGTCACAATTGCAACAGCTGTAATAATGTTATAAAGGGTAACTGCATCAACCATCCCATGAAAGGATTTAAAATCAAACTACATGTTAATGCTACATGCGATTCGATGAATCTGATTTACCTATTGAAATGCCCATGCGGCATGATTTACGTGGGAAAAACAACAAGAAAAATAAAGGTTCGACTTAACGAACATAAATCAAACATCAGGACCAAGAACCAAAAATCCAATATTGCGATGCATTTCATGGAATATAAGCACACCGTGGCTCAACTCAAATTTTTGGTTCTAGAAATTGTTGACTTACAAGAAGGCAAAGACAACAACAAAAGACTGCTCCAGCGCGAGATTGCCTGGACCTATAGACTACAGGCACTGAAGCCTTACGGGCTCAATGACCGGGTAGAATTCAGCAGCTTCTTATAAATACCTTTGTTGGTACTTATGTTTCACCTGTAATCCTTTGTTCTCCACATCTGAATATGTATTATTGGTTTATCTTTTGTATACATTGAACATTCACTGTTTAAGCACACCAGTTTACCTTTCCATCATGGCCGACACAGAAACCGTCAACCATCAGTCCTACCTCTGTGTTTATGAACCCATTTCCGCTTACTTTCCCCAACACACCAGACGGCTCACCAGTCTACCGGACCTCACCACGCTTGACAGTCCCGAACCTCCGCGTTTACCAAACTGCCCACCAATCCAAGTAAGTCGGAGCTCTGACCTTAAGAGACACGTTAACCACGTTTAACGCTGACTCTATCTTAAAGTTTCCAACTTCATGCGCTGTTATCTTTTTTCAGGACCCCACTGAGCCTCTTGTACTCTGACACGTAAGTGTATCCACCACGCACTGTCCTGTTCATTGACCGATACACGACCACCCCCCACCGTCACACCCACCCCATCCATTGAGCACTCCCGCATGATATGTTTACAATTGATACGCACGTAACTCATCTTATTTCATGTATACCATGTTTCATCGTTTGTGAACCCTTTGATAAAAGCATTTTTTTGTTACACTTCTAGCGCTCCTAGAAAAAGGGTACGTGTTACCCGAAATGCATCGGAGCATGATGTAAGAAACATGTAATAAGGACTATCGTCTTGGGATTGAAATTATCATTGAAATGAATTATGAACAGTTCTTTTGAAAAATTTTATTGAAAAGCAATCGAACTTTATGGAAATATGAACAATAAATAATTTCCAGTTTAATTTGAATGGAGTCCGTCTTCTATTGACCAACCCCTTAAGTGTGCCCAGCCTCAAGGATGCGTTTACTCTAATGTAACGCACTAACCGAATTGATACTACGACGTGTACGGACGGTCACGCCACTTGTTGGAGCACCTAAAAACTTTATTTACAATCTTTAAATCAATACAAACCTATGTGAAAACTGTAGCAGTGCGCCAGGCCACTTCATTAAATATTGCCCATGCACAGTTTTCTCATCAATAATGGAATTGCAAATGTTGCAGTGATTTTATCAATGATGTCATGGAAATTGCCAATAGTGATGTTATATATGGGAAATGAGCAGTTCATGATGAGGGGTAATAGGCACCCTACGCTGCGAGGTGAGCCGTGCGCAGAGGGCAGTTGACAATAGGACCGACCAACCTGGAGGCAACCAACTCCACACTGCACACAGCCATATGTTGTGTGTGGCGTGGAGTTGGCCACATGGACTGGCTTGTAGCTAAGCTCTGTGTCCAACTCCCTGCAGTAGGCACCCAGAGGCAACCAACACTACGCTGTGCACGACCTTTGGTTGTGCATAGGGTTGGCAGCAGGGCCTGACTTGCAGCCTGGCCCTGCGTCTAACTCCCCGCAGGCAGCCAACCCCATGCTGCCCATGGCCTTTGGCAGTGTGCAGCAGGGGTTTGGCCATAGGGGTTGTCCTGCTGCATGGCCCTATGGCCAAGCACCCAACAGGCTGTCAAGCCCATGCCACACACAGTTTTTGGAGCAGGGTTGACTTCAGGCCCCTATATAATTATAGGGTAGGGGGAAAGCAGCCCCCTCCCGAACAATTATTGGCCCCGGGGACCCCAACTCCCTGGGCCAAATTCCAATAGAAACAAAGGGAGTGAGGCCACATGGCCCCCTTCCTGAGCCTGAACAGGGCCCCTGTGTCCACATCCCATGGAGCAAAATACAATTAAACAGGAGATGGAGTGTCCCCTCAAGCATTATTGGTCCCTGGGTTCCCCAGGGCCTGTTCAGGCTCTGGAAGGGGGTCACGTGGGCCCCTCGCATTTTTTATTGATTTTAGCCTGGTGTGGGGTTTATTGGAGCCTAGCTGGGCTCAGGGAGGGGGCTGCCCTCCTTTTATCTAAAGAAATTTGCCCCAGGGGATCGTGTCCCTGGGACCTACAAAGTCTCAGGGAGGAGAGTTGCGCGACCCCCATCCCATTAATTGGGGGATTGGATCCCTGGGACCCAAATTGGGCTGGGAGGGGGGCGCTATTCACTCCTCCCTCACCATATAAGTTTTAAAAATTGTCGATTGCATTTTTTTATTTTCAATTTTCCTGTAGGAGTCCTGCAGGATAGCCACAAAAATGCTGATTGTTTGTTTATTTTGGGCTTGGAGGGGATCTCCCTTTGTGTCTCCTCCATAGCGCCTAGGACACACAGTATACCTACCCTGCCCCTTTAAGTATATATATCTATATATTTTAAACTTCAGCACAGGGGACTAAGTCACTGGTTTCTGTACTTGCTGCCAGCTAAAAAAAATGTATGTGGGTGGCAGTCAATTACAGCAGTGCTCCCGTGGGAGTCAGACTCCAACAGAAGCAAATGTGCCTCCTTGGATCTATCAGAAGGCTCTAGTTATTAAAATTGGGTTTGAGGGACTCTTGTGAGAGTCCCTCGAACCCAACAGTCCAGATATGCAAATATTTTGTAACCCTCATTTTTCCAGAACTACTGAATGAATTTCTACTAAATCATAAAAGGACAGTCTGTGGACCAAGATCAGGCTTTCTACCAAATTTGCCGTAGTTCCATTCAGCAGTTTTTGTCGTAGCCCTGCTTAAAGAAGTGTATGGAAAATGCATGGGTAAATTTGCTTTTGGGATCCCCTTTCTTTTCAGCCCCGCTTGATGGATCACCTGAAACCCTGCAGTTAGGAGCCGAGGTGGATCAACTTTCTTTTTGAAACGTTTTGTGAAGATTAGTCAAGTGACAGTCACTACTGTAACTAGCCAGTGGTGACACACATGCACGCACACACATAAAGAATACATAAATTAGAGCAAAAAACTTTGTGTTTTCAGATAAATATTTATAAAATGTATATATTAAAAAAAATGCTGTTACAAACTGCCTCCTTTTTGCTTCTGAAGTATAAAATGCACTTGGAAAGCTGTGTTATTAATAGCAGCAAGGAAGTCGCCTGCACAGCATCATTCTTTCAACAGCTGGTGAAGAGAAAATATAGAGAAAAACATCCTAGAGATAATTGTGTGTTATGAAATCGTTATACAGAGCGAAGAACGCAATCTGGTTGTGCGACACGATTTTCATTTCAACGGAAGTTGAAAACATTACACAGACGAAATAGTAGAACAGTGTTTTTGCTCTTGCATCCTGCGGATTTTAAAACAAATTCTCATCATTTTTAAATTTACGGGTGTCAACATTTCATTTTGTGTCAGACCCATTCACTTAGGGGGTCACATTCTGGCTAGAAGTAATTTAACAAGGCATTGAGTGACTACTGCTCAATCACCTACCTATATGCCAACTGGTCTCTTTGCTGTAGCTTTCCATTATCGTCAGTTTCTGCTTAAGCCTGCCATTTCTTACTTATTTTTCGAATAATATCTGATGCTTGGCTTGTTCTCCTCTTAACTTACAATGTGGCTGTTAACTGTACATCTTGTCTTTGTGCTGAACCCTAGATGTCATCCTCTGTTATTTTTAGGTCTTGACTTACATGTAGTTAATAGTGTGTTATGCAACATGTTGTTGATTAAAGTTTTATAGGAAGCATTTATTGTCAGTATCCTCCTGGGCTAATGAAGGCATATTAGCTGTAACTTTGCTTAAAGCTTATGCCTATCTTCAATGAGCCTGCTAAGGTATTGAGCAAACCTGCACTGTGAAAGTGCACTTCCTTAGTTTCTAGGTAATTCTAGGTGTAACTAATGTTCAGCTTTAGTGGGAAATGCAAGTATTTTTAGTCCATGGTCTCCTATTCTTTGTATGTTCACAATTTAGCTCTGCTGTTTACTTCATCCTAGTAGATCTTGATCACCTATCTTGTTTGTGAGTTGCCTTTCCTTCTTGCCTCTCATCCTGTTAAATGTATTTCACTGTGTATTTATCTTGGTGAACACAGTCCATATTCATAGTCTGTTAGTTAGACCATCATCAGCCACTATTTAAAGGGTTTGGAGGTGCACCATACTAGAGACTGAAGGCTCAAAATGTTGGGAGCATCCTTTAGTGCTCTCCTGGGATATGGGAACACTCAAAAAAGACAAGCAAATGACTGGAACAGCTGTGACTGGAACCTAAGGAAACACACAGCTGATGAGTTGTTTTGGATCACCACTAACCTAACTGTAGAATCAGATACCATCAGGTTGTATTGTACAGACAGAAGCAAGCAGGTAATGACCAGAGGATAATAGCCTCAAAAGCAACAGCTATTGCATAGTCACTGAACAACCTGGCTAAAAGGATCCTTAGAACAGCCTAACAAACAATCTATTGTGCTCCTGCATCCTCCTGAGAATGGACAATGCATCAGCAGTAGGAATTTACCCGTTTCGGAGGAAAAATGGCCAAAGCTCTCACAGGTGGGGCAACAGTGCCACTGTGCCAGGGTAAACATATGGCCATCCAAGTAGAGTATCATGCAATGCTAGCAAATACTGGAGGGATGCAGGAAACTGGAAACTAGACAACCTAAGAGATTCAGGAGATGTGAGGCCACTTCGCTGAAGATTACTGTGCAAACAAATTGAAGAAGACTAGTGGTTGCTATTCCTAAGATTTAAATAACCATAGCTAATAAGGATGGGTGACCGAAAGGGTAATTGAACTGTGTCTTCAGGATTTCAGCTCCATTATTTAATCATTTAGTTATATGAAAGATACCATATTTATTGTTGGTCAGATTTGATTGGTTGTCAGTTGGAGATATTGAGATACTCCCAGAAATCAAAGTTAAAACAGATTCTTTCTCTGTGAGGAATCACAGGTTCTGAGTCTTTGTGTATACATATGGCTCTCTGGTTAGAGTTTTTGGTACTGTTATGTAGCATTGCCTTTGGTGTGCAGTCATCATATTCTTGTGATCTTCAGATTATGTTCTTGTTTTGATCAGGGAATGCGGCTCTAGATAAGATATGCAACATTTTTCTGCTGTAGGACCATCGTATTAAAAAGTAGAAAAGGCTTAAAATGTTTGATAAATCCTAAAGGATGGCAAATTCATTCATCCTTGTGCGACATGTCTTTTACTTTTCCAATGTGCAATACTTGGCTTTAGCAGACTTTACACAAATTCTAGAGGGTCTCAGGATGCTATGGTCAAGTGTACTTGATTTGGAAACAGCCCCAGTAAGTAAAACATCATTGTGTTCATTCATCTATAAGTTTAAAATTCTTCTTACGATTTTTACATGTCTTCCATTGACCAGTCCTGAATGGCTTTGGCCCCTTAGCACTAAATAGGTATCCTGCATGACTTGGCTTAAATTGAAGTCAGGGAAGTTTGATTTTAAGTGGATGTTGTCTGAGAGTGCAGGTAAGATGTGTGAGCCTTTGTCTGATCGATGCTACTCATCCCACAGTATAACAATTGTTTCATAACAGTGGAATTGTCTGTAAATTGAAGGATTCAGTATCTATGTATGATGCTGGAAGTAGAGTGCAATATTGTAATCTGTCGCTAGTCAATGTTCTAACCAGTCAAAGAACTATCTAAAGAATGGTGTATTCAGGTCTTTCTTTCACATTTATTTTATTTCGATTCATCCTGAGACTTGGTAAGGTTTTTCCAACATTATTCGTCTTAGCCCTTTATTGTCCTTATGCTAGGCTTTAGTTGCTGGATCAGGGCAGAGTGACGGAATCTTAGATCCTGCCTCAGCGCGCTGGCAGCTTATGTAGTTAGATGAGAGGCCTCCTCAGATAGCTTCATGGTTCGTACACATAATTTTAAATTAACGTCCTTAACTACTGCATTCCTTTTGAAACTTGGTTGTGTAGTTACACATCTGATATACACACACCTTTTCCCACCCTTGTCCTGCATAACAAAAGCTTCTGGGACTTCACATTGCAGAAATCAGCAAACATGGCATTCCAGCTCTCTACGCATAAAGGAGTCAGGAACCTTTCTGAAATCCAGAGGTGAAACAAGAGAAGATTTGTTGATGAGACTTGGTGGTTTACCCCCATTTCTTTACCCCTGTGAAATCTTGGGTGGGGCAATGGGTGTGTGGCACCATAGATGCCTCTTCTTCATTATTTTGGCATCAGGAGGTGGGTCTCAAATGGGAACAAAGCATAGCACTTGATTTTCTAATGAAGGAAGTACCTTTGTAGTAACTGAAGGTAGCTTGTCTGGTGATTACATCTTCCCTCCCGCATTAGGTGAATTTGCATAACATCCATGTGTGCCTGAAATTGGATGTAGTATCTCAGTGGTTTCAGCAAGAGGACATGTATGCTATGAACAGCCTGGGTAGAGAGGAGCTCCAAAGCACTTCATATGGATTCACCACCTGGACGTTACTGACAAAGTAACACTTCCCCTTAAATCCCTCGTAGTGAGTTTTCTGCTGCAGCAGAGAGACCCATGTGAAATAACCCCAATACAGACTGATCAATCTGTAGCAACCCTGCACCTCATGCCTGTTTTCATGTTAGTGGTACAAATAAATAAGAGGGACTGAGTAAAGCACCATGGTCGTTGGGTTTGAAAGCAGGTACAGGAGGTATCGCTGTGCCTACTTTTATGAGCAGAGTAGTTTGTCAGACCTGGGGCAGTCTCATATGAGAGCGATGAGATGGGTCAAGGAAGCTCATAGGAGGTCACTCATAGAGGTCCTAAAGGATTACAACTGTCCAATCCCAGACCATCATGCAAGTCTCATAGGACACAGCATTTTGGGTATTGGGACTCAGAGATCCACTATGTTTGTATGAAGTGATGAATGATTAAATAACTCTTTTGAAAAAATATATAGTGTGGGAAATGGCTATAAAAAGGATTGCATTAGTCTGTCTTCTGGGTCCTCCAGGACATTTACAGAAAGGAGGACCCTGAGAGGAGAATTAGTGAAGGCACAGAAGGAACATAATGGAGACATCTGTATATTAAGGAGAAATAAGACAGGGTGGAACCGTTCATTTTGAGGAAAGGGGGATGGACCTATATCCAAAAACAAAAAACAAGGCTTGCTCAGGGGTTTGAAGGATGATTCAACTGAGGAACGAGTAGTGGTCAAGGACTATGGGAAGTATGTGTAAAGTATTTGTGCAACACAGCACACAGTAACACAATGAAAACACCACCATAAAAACTCCACATCAGGTTACAGCAATAGATACTGTTATACAAATAAATATAGACGAAAACAACAAAAAGGCAATGAGTAGAAGTCAAGATATGAATTTTTAAAGATTAAATGTAAAAATAGCACTTAGAAACAACAAGTGCCTTTGGGGGTTAGCTGGTTGCACTGGATGGAGGCAAAGTCAAGAGTTCAGGCCGACCTCAATGGAGCATGGGCTGGATACAGGAGCCATGTAAGGCCCGCTGAACAAAGTATCTTGATCCTGGTCGCAAGAGCGAGATGCGAGGTGCAGCTGAACGATGCAAAGGTTTTGATCCCACAGTTGAGGTAATGCATCTATTTTCTTTACGCAGTGGTGGTGATGCGCCGGTTTCAAAGAGGATGCGCCGAGCCGTGAGAAAATGGTTCCATAGACAATACGCTGGGTTTCTCCACATATTTGAGGGGATGCATTGATCTTCCCATATCGCAGCGCCAACGATGTGTTGGTTCCGATGCATCAGTTCTTTAAGGCAATGCACTGCATCCAAGTGCGATGCACTGATTCTGCTCCTCCAACAGCGACAATGCTTTGCTTTTGCCACACACAGATAAGAGATGCATCGTTCTGACTGGAGCAAGCTGCTGAGCCCACTTCCAATGGACCAAGCATAGGAGCAGGGGGTGAAACTTTGATATCCTTGAGTCTCAGAAACTGGAGGCAAGCCAACAAGCCCTGGGAGATCACTCTCGGTTCAAGCACAGTCCAGAGGGTAGCAGGCGGCAGGGCTGCATAGCATAAAAGCAGTTCTTCCAGAGCAGCAGCCCAGCAGAGTGATAGGCCTCCTGGCAGAGTTTCTTTACAGGTCCAGAAGTGTCTGATTTAGTGGGGCCAGAGACCCAGTACTTATACTTAAGACCACCGAAACGCGTCAACGCTTGTTTATGTTAAATTTGGAGTGGTCAACAGTAGTGGGGCGATTGGGAAAGGAAACTTAACCCTGTGTTGCGCGAAGTGATTCTAAATTAACATTGATAAGACAAAGTTTATTGTCTCATTTTTTCTCCTGTGAAACTATATGAATCTGTATGATTGTACTTCATGTTTTTAACTTTTCTAAAACTTTTTTTTATATATTCTGTACATTCAGAGGAATGTTTTTTAACTTTGTAATAAACAGTCTGTTTTTGATATAACTAATGTGTTATTCTTCCTTGTAAGTGTTTCACAAATGAGCAACAGGAATTTGATGGTTTGAAATGAGTGAATAGATGGAATGTGTCTGATTCTCACGCTATAAAAATTACCTAAAGGGAAAATCCTTTTTTTACTTCATAGTAACTGGGCGCTCCATTCCCTTTTAGTTCAAATAGAGCCCCTATCCCTGGTTTGGGACAATACAGTTTACCCCTGAAATCGGTTTCAACTGATCCTCGCAACTGTACAGTTGTAATGGTCAGTATCAGTGTACATAGGTGGGATTAGTCTTTATTTGGTACCCATTGTTTTAGCTGTGCGAGTAATCGCCACAGTATTAGTGCAATTCTCGAGAGACTCATGCCTTTTTATCTGGAGTCCCTCAGTTTACTTCTTCAAAGTGAGGTTTCGAATATGAATTAATCTGTTATTTAATATCTCGCAGCTAGGGTTTGGTAGTCTTTCATCGGATCTGCATCGATGCAGACTTGTCCAATTACACTAGAGAAACTTGAAAAATATTTCCAACAGCTTTTAAACAGGCAGATTTTAGGACAGTAGAAAACGTGTTTAACTATTTATT
Organism: Lissotriton helveticus; assembly: GCF_964261635.1. Classification (NCBI taxonomy): domain Eukaryota; kingdom Metazoa; phylum Chordata; class Amphibia; order Caudata; family Salamandridae; genus Lissotriton; species Lissotriton helveticus. Next base: position 1,026,771,768 of record NC_136059.1, read on the forward strand.
TAGTTTAGATACTTTTAAGATAGTAATACAAATTGCACTATTACTTAAGTGTATTTTAGCTAGGTTAAATAGTTTTATGATGAGTGTGGGCGTTTAATTGTTATTATTTTGAAAGTAAATTCCTATTGTAATTTGTATTAAGAGTTCGAATTTGAATCAGTGTATCTCTTGTGCATTTTAAACATATTTGAATAATGTAATGGCTGTATTACAAGCTACACAGTAAATTCATATTTATTGACTAAAAAATACATATTCATGTTGATAACCCTTAATTAGGTTTTGGACTTCAATAAAGAATTTTACCACCAACAATGCATTTAGCCAGCCAATTTTAAACCTCGATCAGATGAGGCAAGATGATGGTTTCTTTCAGGAAGATGGGTCTTATTTTCAACTTTGAGTAATTGATCCTGCTTCTGGTGACTGCTTCTCAAACCTGTCTTCTCGCAGAGGATTCTTGAAAATTTGCAAATCCTTCTCATACTTCTTTTACTGAGTTCCTACAGATATTTGATGGTTCTTCACGTAGCTCCAAAAGATCTTTAATGGCCCATGGCTCAGTTTTGGCAGAAGGGCTTCTGTAAGTTGTGATTGAAGGAATAATAATTATAACCTGTTCCCTAAGTAATATTTCAGACCTACGTTTTCTCCAAATCTGCATAATGTAAATACGAGGGGGTAGTAGTACACAGTTAAAACTACTACATGTTTGACCTGAGAGGGATGAATAGCTTTCTTGGTTTTCCTGGGACTAAAAACCATGATCGTCAGGCTGCACCAGTTGTCAGCAGTTACTGTTTAACTTACTCAGACATCTTGCAAGTGGAACAGTACTGCTGGAGTTAGTCAGTCTGTAGTGAGTCAGACTGCAAAGTCACTTGGCTGGTTCTGTCTGTTCCAACTAAGGCGCGGTTGTTGTCTTGAAGGCTTGATTTTAAGATTACATTGTCTTTGTTTGACCCTTAGCCCTCTTGGTTCAAAGTGACTATGAGTTGGTATCAGGGTTGGGTGTTGGAACTGGTAGTTGAGGCTGTATGTGCCTGCACTGGTGGTAGGTGGTTAGTCTTTTATGGTTCCCAATCATGGTAAGTGGTTGATACTGAGAACTCTCTGAAGGTTAGAGTCACCCTTTGAAATCATTCACTCTGTTTGGATGTGAGCTTGGACTCATTAGCCACAGCAGTCATTGAGTTATTAGTCCTTGTGCCTCTGTGCAGGGGGTGCATGCAAGGGGGCACATGTTGTTCCCCCTGTATGTGTGCACCGCCAGTTCCAGCACAGAATGAAATGCACAACATTATGCATTTTCAGCCCTTGCAGGAATGAGCTTTGGCGCTCCCATTGCGGTGCCTTTTTGAAAGGCACTACCGCGGAACGCCAAAGGACCGCCTGCCAAACCACGAGGAAACCCATAATATGACAGGCGGCTGGTGGCCCTGTTTGGCAGTGTGGGAAAGGAGCGGTGGCATGGCAGCCTGTTCCCACACCGCCAAACTCGTAATTGGGCCCACAGTTAAACTGGTATGTGAAATGTGCCAGTTCTCACACAACAAGCTTTGATCAACAAGGCTGATTGCACCATTAATGGGATTTCTGTCAATGAGTACAAATAAGTTCTGTTGTAATTTTATGATGTTGTCATAGTTTAGGAAACGTGTCACTGGAAAGAAATTAGTGAAGTTCTAGCTCAGCTGGGTAGGGTAGTTTATTCTTTCTACACCTTTTCATTTAGGGCTATGCACAATAATACAAAAACATTATACATGTATCGGTTCCAAGACAAATAGAGACAAGGAAAACCTTTTCTATGAACAGTTTTGTTTTACTTCTGACTCGGATATGTCTTACTACTCAATTTCAAGGTGTAAAACAGTCTTACTCACGGATTAAAGTTACATTATTTTGGTCAGTCAAAAGTTATCAAGCTACTATTCCTGAAACAATTCTGAGTAGTTTTCTAACATTTTTTAATTAAAAACCTGCAAACATTGTGTAAAACTTCATAGTTACGAGAATGGTGTGTCACCAAACATTAACTACAGTGCGAGCAACCTTCACATTCAATCCACTCCACAACTAAAAGGCCTCCAAGATCCGAAGATCTATTTATTATAGCACACTGAATTCCACAGAAGAAAGTGTAAAATACAAACTACACCTACAATCTCTAATTATTCGGGACATATGTCATAGTATGTTTTTAGTTAGATAAACAGATAAAAAAATATTACTGATTATTAACAAACAATTACTGATTCAACCATACGCAACAGATGGATTGTTTCTGTTACCGTGATAATATTTTCCCTCTGAAATAAGCGGTCACAGATCGCATTCTATGGAAAGGACTGTGCCTAAACAAGTAAATAAAACATGCTCCATATCCTGAAGTGGATAACCACATAATAATCAAAATTTGATGCATAAGCGTGTTATTTTGGTTCTTAAACTCACTGATAATTCTCTGTATTTAACTAGTTTTCATGGACTTCTGAACAAATTGTATAATTAACATTTTCCCACACGTAACAGTTTCACCTCGGGGAAATGAAAAATGACCTTCACAAATTCTGATCCTTGGTGGGAGGCAATGACTGCAGTTTATAATGAGAAAAAAAGAAGGATCCAAGGAAACCTCCTCACATAAGCACACTGTTGTAATATACCACTGCTCTGCTGCCCGGATTTATATGCTCATGGAACAGAGTTAGTGGACTTGGAATTACAAGCAGCTGCTGCAGGTGGAGAATAAGTAAAGCACTCATGAAAATGTGATAAACAGCTCCATCTTGTAACCTACTAAGAGAATCTCCAATTTCCATGCCAATTTCTTCTTCAGGTTGATAAATCTTTGCCACTGTAAATGAATCGTTAACTTGCAGTATTTTTATGTACAGTCAATGATGAGAGGTTTGGTTAATTTTCAAAAGTTTTATTTTCACTTTACGAGATTAGTTGGTATTTTCGTCTTTTTATTTCAGATAAGCCCGTTTACAGAAATATTGAGAAAAGTTTGGTTAGAATTAGCATACAAAAGAAACAGTGTGTCCCATTAAGAAATTAGTCCCTATCTTAATTTAAAGTACCTAACCTATCCTAGCAAGAACCCATAAGGAGTTCTTTTTGGAAAAGAGCAAGCGAATTTAGAGGGAAAACCTAGTGTCTATGAAAGGCCGAATAGTTCTGGAAACTCAGCTGAGTTCCCTAACAGCTGCAATGTCAACCTTTAAAACAGGTTAAAGGAAATAACATAGCAGTAGCTATGATCAGCATGAAGTAAATGTCTTAAAAGGTACCAGGAAAAAAATCACTGTTAGCAGTCGCTCACAGCAAATTTGGGCAAGAATAGTACAGTCAAGTGCTAAAGGGCATGGCACAAGAGATGTACAGAGAATGCATAAACTCTCTAACTAGGAACATGTACTATACAGAAAAGCACAAAACATGTTGCAAACTACAAATGTTGGATCATCTCTAGTCAATAGGAAAGGATCTTCCGATGGTTCGTTGCATTCTCTCTTGATTCCCATGATAAACGCTCATGTCAACATGTTGCTATTTTAATGATCCTAAAACATATTACAAAAATAAACATTTAGGAAGGTTCTCATGAGAACCTTTGCAAGCCTACTCGATTATCTGTTCAGTGTCCTATTGTGTAACAATGGACAGCTCAATGAAATGAAACAATAATATGTAGCATGTTCTGGTTCCATCATGAACCTCAAATCTAGAGCAAGCATTTTCTTTCATCAATATACTTGTTCATCATGATCATGTGGCAGAGGAAACTATGAAAAATATGATGAAATAATATGGTGTGAGGAAGAAGGAAAAACATGTTGTTGCAAACAGCACATTTCATGAAGATGCCATGTTCTGCAGTTCAGTTCTAATTTTAAATCAGCATTTATAAAAAAAAAAGGCCTTTATTTTTTATTTAAGGGAAATGAGAGAATGAAAGAAAATATTGAGGCCTAGAATGGGAAAGAATGACAGAAATTGAAGCTGTATGCAGGAATAAGCAGCAGTTTTCTCTTTTTGCACATTTTCACTAACCCCTATATTGACACGCATTTCCTACGTTAATGTTAATACACATTTCTACACTGACGTGAGGTTAATTTACGTTCATTTACGTCAAAAATGTCAACTTCCACAATCCCTCAGCTGATGACTTTATTAATCATCACATATCTAGGTTTCTCATGTAAGTCTATTTCAGAGTGCACTTACATCATCAGTTGAGTCTCGTCTTTTTTCTTTTCAAGCCCCTAAATATCAGAGTTCATGTAATCGTCATTCATATTGCCAACCCAAATCCTTCTCAGATAAGTTATTTTCCAACCTTCCCTTTCTCTTCTGAAATATGTTACTACAGCTCAAAAACAGCACGTAAAGGAATATTAGGCAAAACACCACTATCACTATTGGCATTAGAATCGCCTTCAATGTACCATTTCCTGCTGTTGAAAACCAACTTCCAATTGTGACAACTCCCTTCCCAAATGTTTCAAGTAAACTTGGTGTTCCCAATTCACGTAATTCAGGTTCTAAACCTGAAATGTTCTTTGTGAAGCACTCTACTTTCCTACCTACATCAGGTATGTAGGTACAACAATAAGTTAATGTAAGCATTTTCTTTTCTGAGAGTAAAATGTCTAGTGCAAGTCAGTCCTGTAAAACCATTGACCCTGTAGCAATGAATTCTGCAATAATTACAAGAAAAGCTCCGGATGTGCTGGTTGCCATTTTGTCGACAACTGTTGCCAACTTTCTCATCTTTTCGTCATTTAAAATTATGCTTACAGGTAGAATGATATCACAAAATATATACCCTACTAGTCCAATTTCTGTGTTTGCACTGCTTTTCTGTCTGTAGGCGGGTGTTAATGTTAATGCATCTAAACTCTTCACAGGGTCCATCTTTGGAATTAGTATGCCTAAATAACAGATTCCCTCCCAGCCAGCTCTCAGTAAGAACTAAGCATTCGGTCCACAAATGTAATAAACATGTGGAATATCATTTTCATCTCCCTATAAAAGTTGCCAAGATTCCCATGTTTATTCGAATGTGTGTTCACTACTTCTAATCCCTATACATGGCTAGTCCTTTTGTCTGTCTGTCTTCTGTACACACTAATTTTCCCTTTTTCTTGGCTTTCAAGTCTCAGTTTAGGGTAAACCATCTTCTTTCTAAAATCATTTCCTCCTTCTTCCAAGCATTCTCTAAAACATTGCTCTTTTTGTCAGTATGTTAGTGTCTCTCTCTTCTAAAGCCATTATATAAGCCTTCTTTATTGGTTATATTAAACAGGTTAAATTGTTCTTGTAAGCCTTCACACTTTCTAAGAGTCAATGAGGAAAGAAATAATACCAGGCTGTGTCCATCTCCTTCGCTTGTGAGTCTAAATACATGCTCTCTATTAATGGTGCCCTGGAAAGTATTCGATCATGATTAGATTAGAAATACTCAAAGTGTCCTCGCCTATAAACTAATGACAGTAGGGTGCTGCATGAAATAGCAAAGGATAAAAGCATGTGATAAGAGGTAATTTCTTCTGAAACTGCAGTAGATAAGAGTGCACATACAGAACAATGCTTTGCATCCCGGGGGTAAGTGTATTCTTGTACTAACCTAGAATAAATGTTTGTAGAATAATCATCTTTTTTATAGCTTACAAAGGAGTAACTAAAGGGGTATTCCCTTGTATTGTAAATAGTTGTATTAGTAATGCTCTTTGCTTTAGGCTCTGACTTTGGCGGCAGATAAAACCCTATTATTCTTATAGTGATCATTATTACTGTTATTATGAAAATTGAACCCATGATATATTTACACCTATTTCTATGCAACACTTGCTCTGAGTCAGTACAAAAACTAGGGGGCATATTATCAAGGGGGTTTATCTCCGCTTTTTTGGCTTTAAAAGCCAAGAAAGCGGAGATAAAATTATCTCCCTATTACCTAGCTGTCGCTAACACCAGTTAGCGACAGCTAGTAGGAGATAGCGACCATCTTGGGCCCCACTTTGCATGTCAGTGATATTTATCACTAATGACATGCAAAGTGGGTGTGCCAAGATGTTAGCGACTGGAAACAGTCGCTAACATCGCTATCTCCTATTACCAACTTTTGGAGATATTCGCGCTAAGCGCGAATATCTCCAAAAGCTAACACCTGCCCTGAGCAGTTCTTAGCCATGTTATCCAATTGGAGGTGGATAACATGGCTAAGAGCATTAGCTCGGTAATTCATGAATATCGCTGACTTTTCAGCGATATTCATGCATTGCGGCCGTTTTTTTATCGCATTTGCGATAAACCTTGGTAATACCAAGGTTTATCTGCGGTAAAAATCGCCGCAGCTCAGCGGTAAAAAATTGTCTCTAACCAAGCAATAGCGATAATTATCGCTATTGCTTGGTAATATGCCCCTAGTTTCAATAGCTTGTAGCGCGTTTTAGTACATAGCTTCTTTGGTGAGGCATATTTTCTTTTATCTCCTAGCAGTCAAGCTTCTAACCGGACAATCATTAGCCCTACTCTGTGTTCTTCTAAATTGTTGTCCTTGTTCTTCTGTAGCTTTCAACTCAGGCCTAGGGTGATCTTCTGGAAAACGAAGAATTAAAACAACAAGCATCTAATAAGCATAGTTTAAATATTCTTCCTTCAATTTCTTTTATATTTATGTTTTTTCAAATAATTTGCATCAGCCTCTTTTTTCAGGGAGGTTCAGATAGTTCAGGATTCAAGTTGCACAAATCTTACAATGTTACATTCAAAGCAGTGTTCACATTGTAAGACCATTCAGATGCTGAGTATCTGTGGCAGGACACTCGTGCTCTTTTCGATCTTCTCAAGATTTGCTGATTTCGATTTAGTCATTTTTGCCGCTAGACTCAGCCTTTTCGGGTATTATTTCTTGAATTTGAGCTATTGATTAACTTCTCCTTGGAGTTTTGTTTTTATAGATTTGTGGCCATTCTGCTTGTTGATTTGTTCTCATTGTTGCAGTGCTGGTTCCTTCACTTGGATCTTATTCTTGTCTCTGTAGCACATCAGTGGTACTTTTATACTGTGATCTCTGCTTCTTATTTTCACCCCCTTTCTCTTCCAGTGGCTGGATTGGCACCGGCGCTGTTGGTCTCTCTATTGGTGGTGAAACCACCAAGGTTCTTCAATCCTATTGATGGTGAAACCACAAAGGTTCTTCATTCATTATCACAGTCTAAAGGTAGTTGTCTTGGATTGCTCACTCTTTTGATATGGTAAGCATGAATCCAGTTTGGGACCCCAGCACACTTAGCAGCAGTGTGTGTAGTTAGGATTACCTGAAAAGTGATTCCCCTTCTGGGTTCAAGGCAAGCATTCTGAACGTGCTTCTTGATCACAACCCAGTCACCAGGATTGAGGTTGTGGCACTGTTCTTTATGCAGGTCTTGAGTGGCAGAATGAATGAAAGACAAAACAAACCACATTAGCCAATCCGTTCCAGTGCTTCAATATTATATTGTCAGTGGTATTCAAAAGAGTATTTGCAGGAACAGTAGGTAAACGTGTTGCCCTGCCTATAATGGGGTGATGACCCTGTCTTCCTGTCAAGGGTACGTCGGATACTCATCAACACCAAGCCTCTGGCCATTTCAGAGAGGTTGATGTACAGACCGTGGCCAATCTAGATTTGAGGGTACTGTTTATCTGTTCAACAATACTAGACACTTCTGGTCTGTAACTGCAGTGTAATCTTGTTCAATCTGTAGGGCTGTGCAGAAAATCTTTATCACTTTAATATTGAAGTGCATTCCTTTCTCTGACTCAAGAGAAAACAGCATGCCAAACTTAGGTATTAATTCTCATAACAACAGCTTAGCTATAGTAAGACTGTTGTTTCTTCTAGTTGGGAAGGCTTCCACCCATCTTGAGAAGACATACACAATCACTAAGATATATCTCAGCTCGTTATGTACAGGCACCTGGATAAAATACAGATGCATCCTGTTGAATGAATGAGCTCCTGATCTTCCTAAGTGTTTAAGAGTGATGTGTTCTTTTTCCTACATTTAACTGTTGACATGTTATACACCTTCTTACCATCATCCTGAATCTGGGGTAGTACTAACTCTCATCTAAACAAGAGGAACCGGGAGCTTTTGATTAGGTCCAGCACACATGCTCCCTTTTGATTTAGGAGAATATAAGGGTGTGCAGGTTCTAGGAAAGAGGAAGGTTGTCAGGTAAGTGGAATGGACTTCAATTGGAGTAAGTGCCCTCACAACACCCAAGAGGTGTCATGCTTCATCATCTGGGCGTGCTCCTTGTCTGGCCGGTGCTGCTTTGTTCGACGGGCACCCGCGAAGGGGCTCTTTGGCAGAGTTCATTTTTGATAATGCCGTTCGGTGAGTGAGGGTATATGGGCTGTGATAAGTAAACACACGTCCAAAAATGAAGGATGAGATCTTGAAAATTTCAGTAAAAAGGGATTTATAAGTCAATCCAGATCAGAACAGCCATGGGCTGGTAGAATGTACTGTGTACTGATCTGGATTGACCTATAAATCCCTTTTGCTGAAATTTTCAAGATCTCATCCTTCAGTTTTGCACAAGCTCATGTATTTCAAATTGGTTTTGACAACAAAACCCATTAGATAAGAAACGTGTGCACAGGACTTGTGTTCATTTGTACGTGTGGATTCACATCCACACAATTGCAGGTTTTTTTTCACTTGGGTTTGTTCTCCCCTGACCTGTTTTGCACCGTATACTCATCAATTACTAGTATATCTCATACACGCACAAGCAAGAGCGCCATTACTTCCTGTGTTTTAATCTAAACCCTCCACCGATATATTATTGGGCTGTGATAAGTAGTTTAGTGGAGTGAAAGGGGTGGTTAAAATAGGTTTAATGATGCTGGATATTGCTAAACTTTATGGTTGGGGCTCACTAACCTAAATAAAATCAGTGTAGCTCAAGTGAGATGTAATGGTCGTATAAAGCATACATTTTGTGAAAATGCATAGTCGACAGGTTTCTTGCTACATCCAGCCCCTAAGGGGTCTATTAGCAATTCATCAGGACTGAGAAAGATTTTTCTTTTGTATCTTACACTACCGCGTGACTGGTTCTTCAAGAAGTACAGGTAGATCGAGTAACCAGCCCTGCTATACTTCACAAGGTATACATTTTCCAAGTGCCATATAAAGGCAGACGTTATGGGACTTTGGGGGCCCCTTGCAGCGCCTTCTGTCCCCCGTGGGGCTCTGCTATGGGGCGGGGGGCACATGTGGTGCCCCCAAAACATCTATGCACCATGAGCCAGGCTCCACATGGTGCCTGGAGCACGGACTATGGATGTTTTGAAACATGCCTTTTCCAATTGTGCTGCAGCCCTTTTCCTGGCCACAGCATAAGCTGCAAACGAAAAAGCCATGTTTCTGACCGCCTTCATGGTTGTCGGATCGTAATAAGGTGAGTGCAGCCACCGACAAGATGTTGAGCGGTCACCATCGGAATGAGGCCCTTTGTTTCTGTTCTCAGTCAGGTGGTTCAAGAGCACGATGGTGTCATGCTCACATGTGTCTTACGTTTCTGATGCAACAAGCAGGCTACCTATGTTTTGGGCAAGGGTTGACCTGCTGGGCATTTTCAGGATTTCTAGATTTCTTTTCCAGATTTTATTGAAAATAGATGGACTCTCTGTATTCCCTTATGAGACATAACACCTTGTTAATACCTTCTGCTGGAATATAAAGGAAAAAATAACGTTGATTTTCTCATGCAATGGCACTGAGGAGAAAGCCTGGCACAGGTCGATAACTGTAAACCACTCTGCAGTTTATGGCATTTGAAACAATATGGTAGCTAGATTTAATATCACAGGACAACAGGGCACTACCATTTCAATTGTGAATTATTCTATATTTACCTTTGGAATTCTGCAAACCCATAAATGGAGGGTTAAATGGACTTCCAATTAGTTATTTTAGGATCCCTTCTTGTAACATGTCATCTATTACTGGTATTAATCGTCTCTGGTGTCAAATTATATGGTGGCATTCTGGGATATGCAGCATTTGTCTTCACAGTGATTCAAATTCGTTCTACACCTTCAATAAATCCAATGTCTTGCCCCGTGAAATTCCAGACTCCTGCGTTCACTGTTTCTTTCAAATCCTTAGGTATTTCATCAATGGTTAGCAAAGGGAATATTCCTGTCTCTGCCTGTTTTTTGATTATTTTTAAAACCTAAATTCTCTTCATGTGTCTGGAAAGCCAATTCATCTGGCATGCAATATATAGTGCAATTTAACTTGCACAACAAATCACTTCTGTGGCTCTTTGGCAATGATTCAATGATACTTAGCTTGGTTTTATATGACTTCTTTATTGTTTACAGGGCATAGTTGTAATTCTTAATTTATTGTGCATAAAGTACACCTACATTTACATTTACATTTACATTTTTCGTCTTCTCTTTTTTCCCTTCAGGATCTTCTCTGTACTCCTCTTCTGGGATCTTCCTTGGCCATCATCATCATCCCTTGGACCAAAGAAAGACTCCGGTAAGTCCCCTATTTATTTAACCCAATGTTTTACATACTCTTTTTTTCACATTAGGGGGTGGGAGGTGGAAAGGACACTCAAAATTATTGTTACCCGAATAGTCCTCCACCAGTGATATACTGTCATTATTCCTTTTTGCTAAAAAATTTCCCGCAAGCGGCGCACTACCTGGCTGAGCCACGCCTCTCTGGGGACATGGCGGGTGGTTTCACAGTGAGTCTCTCTGCTGCAACCTCTTCTTCCTTCTGGTATTCCCTCCGGAATGTGGATCTCTGTTCCGGTCGTTCCCTCTGCTGCCGGATTCTCAGTCACCGGAGTTCTCACTGGGACGTAGAACACTGACCCGTGTGGTTCCTCAGCAGTCAAACTCCTTGTCGTCGGTGGTTATTCTCTAGGTTTTTCTTTCTCAGTCTCCCAGACACAAACAGCAGCAGCAGCCTCTTTCGGATGTTCCGGCTTTAAGGCCATGAAAGCTGAGATTGGTGCTTGATTTCCGATGTCAGCACGTACGTGGCTTCATAGTCCTCCACTAAGCCATCTCCACCTTCCCGCTGGGTAAAAACTTGATGCCGGTTAGGCATGAGCTGGGAATAGAGGAAGGGAGAGAGGTAAGTGGGGAGCGGGTCCTCCTTCTCGGCTTCTTCTTCCCTCTCGGTTGTTCCTGTTACTTCCTTACATATTCCTAGCAGGTTCAAAGGGCTTGAATCACTGAGAACAAATTAGTGCTTTTCTTTAAATTAGTCTATTTTTACTGGAACTTTTTCAAAAACTTGGTTAAGGGTTTGTTTATCTGTTGATCCTACAACTCCAAAAGAGGTAGGTCTGGGACTTCCACTGTTCTAACAGTGGAACTAGTAGCATCGGTTTCAATAAGAAATGGTCCGGGGTGACCATAGACTTCAGCGTCTACAGATGGGCCACTCTAGTCTACCTCTAAGACTGCACTAAATACGTAATCTTCCTCCCTTCTCAGGCACCGTCATTGGGAAGGATCTAAACCGGAACCATTGTTTTTAAATAACGATAATCATTGTAATACATTCTGGTTTGGATTCTGAAATTGTGGCATAGTATTCTAAAATGGATTGGTATTCATTTTTGTCATTCGATTTAGATTAACACCTTGACCGCGGCGCCGCTGCCGCGCCCTGTGCTGGACATTCCAGAACAGGGCGCGGTCATGACGGAACCGTTCCGTCATCAGCACAGCTAAGCCGTGACTGATGACGGAACGGTTCCGTCACCAGCATGGAAGGGGTTAAACCTTGGGTTTCCCATTTTTGCATGTTCAACAGGCATCATTGGAGCCTACCCCTACATTGGCATTTGCATTTGCTGTGCCAGCACACTTTGAGTTTGCATACCTTGTAGTATCTGTTCATTTCCTCCGGCATTGACAGGATTATATCGACATTCCCTTTTCTAATGTCCAATTCTATGTCAGATATGGCAAGCAGTAACCTTTTTCATAGTAGCAATTTCTGATCCAGAACCTGCACTCGCAGGAACACCTTTACCCTGTGACACATTCGTCCCTCCTTGAATTCCTTGAAAACCAAACTGTAGCACAACAAATCCTGGCATGTTTCCTTGATTACCTGTAAAAGAAGGGTTCTGAAAACCTTTCTGAGCTATCTTCATCTGTGCGAACAAGAACTTTTCTTTTCTTTTCTTCAGCTTTTATTCTAAATTGTCATGTAATATTTTGCATATCTCCAAATTTCATCGAGTGATTTTCTCTGCCAGCAGATCACACATTGAGTTATGTTTGAACAGATTTCTGTCTCCAGCCCTAAAACAAACTGGGATGCAAAAATCCCCATATCAGATATTCAAGTCCACTGTGCTGCTGAAACACATGCTATAATCTCTCAGAATATTCATGCACAGTTTCCTTCGGTTCTTGGCTAGTTCTTTTAATCTTTAGCCAATCAAAATCTTTCAGCATCATATTTTTCCATCACAAAAGAGGAGGGTACACTAGGTCTAACTTCTCTCACTGGCTCTTCCTTAGGCCATTATACCACAGTCTTACATTCAGCCCATAAATCAGCAGTTACTACAATGTCGAAAAACATTCAAATTAGTCCACAACTCCATCGAAATCTTTATGAACCCTTCCACTTATGCATACCACTGCACCGGCTTGCCTCTCAATTTGGGAAAAATATTTGTGAATGCTGTCAGATCAACTCGGTTAATTTAAAAAAAAAAAATATTTTTATTAACAGTTTCCAAATGTACTCACATTACATCATGATGCGCAGAGCTGCTCCATAGCGGTACAAATATGCAATTAGAAGACAAGTTGCTTTCGTATGGTAGGAACATTAGGGGTTTGAGTCCATCTGACGTTACTGCAATGTGAGTTCGAGGGGAACTGGGGGAGATAAACTGAGGACCTTGTGAGGGAAGGGGGGGACGGAGACATAGGCAGAGGAGTGAGATTGTGGGGGATGTCCGGTTCGCAGCAGCTACAGTCTCTAGGGGAGTGTCACAGTGTTGACATGGCCCATCCAATAGAAAGTGCCACCCAATACTACTGGAGGAACAGCGTGCACCAATGTGCCCAAACTATTGCAGCCAATTTGGGAGGGGGGGGGTCGAGGATTACAGTGTGCGAACCCTATTGTGGTGGTGGCGCTGCCGGGGCTGCAGGATCACCTTGGGAGGTGCCGGGGGTAGTGCGCGTGTGGATCTGTTTAAACTGGTGTGATAACATGGCCCACTCCAACGATATGGGATGCTTGCGCTGGCCCCTTGCTTCCTCCTCCCTCAGGGTTTCTTCCTCCGCTTTCGCCCATTTCTGTACTGCTCCTACCCATGCCTCCAACGAGGGTCCCGATGCCGCTCGCCACTGCATGGCGATGTTTCTTTTGGCTAAAGGCAGGGTTAGAGCGGCAAAGCGGACCTGTACTTTGTGCGTTTTGGCCTCCGAAACAGTTCCAGAGCCACCGCTTCCCATGAGTGTAGCTCCGCGAGGTCCGTGAGTGTGCGAGTAGAGTCTAGTATGGTCGACCAGTATTGCCGCAAAACTGGGCAACTCCAAAACATGTGTTGGAAGTGCGCGTCTGGTGAATGACATCTAGGACAGAGGAATTGTGTATCTGGGAAAATCCGCTGGAGGCGCGATGGTGTCTGATACGCCCTGTGCAAAATATAGAACTGTATGTTTTTGAACCGTGCGTTTCTGGACACCTTCTTGGGGAATTCCAGTGCTCTAACCCATTCCCTGTCATGTATCTGTCGCCCGAACTCGTCCTCCCATTTGGCTCTCAGTGTATGCAGTGGCCTGTGTGCGAGTTCCCGGATAGACTTATATAGCCAAGTAACCAGGTGTCGGCCTATGCCCATGTATAGAATGGTGTGGTCAACCGGGTGTGTTGCCGGCTCGCCGACAGTAAGATCACAGTATGGGCGAAAACTGTCTATAAGTTGTCGGTGTGTTAAAAACCGTCCCGGGGGGAGGTCGTAGTCCTCCATGAGCTGATCGTATGGACAAAGTTGTCCTTCTGCGAATAGCCCCTCCGCCTCCGTTATCTTGGACTCCGTCCATGCGCGGAGCATGGCGTGTGTGAAATAGATTTCCCTCTTCGGCCAGCCGACCAGCAGCAGCCATGGGGAGTAGCACGGGGTCATCGCCGCGATGCGGTGAATCCTCTGCATACACCGGCGAGCCACCGATACCTGCAATAGGTACGTCCGACGAGGTTTGGTGCCCAGGAGTAGCAGACGGCAAAGTTCGGGAATAGGGACAGGGCCCTGCGCTGTGTAAGCTTCCCCGGTATGCCTACCTGTCGTCCAGTACGACAGCCACTGGAGCTGCGCTGCTAGAAAATATGACTCAAATACGGGGGTGCCCAGACCCCCCTGGGTGGTGAGTAGCTTCATCTTGGCGAGAGCTATACGGTGGTGGCCAGAACCCCATATGAGTGCTCGAAGGAGCGCATCTAATTCACTGAAGAAGCTCTCAGGTGGAATGACTGGCAGATTCGTAAAGTAATATAGGGTACACAGACAAAATATCGAAAATAAAATATCGGAAAGACAAAATATCGAAGTTTAAATATCGAGATACAAAAATATCGAAGGTAAGTAATATCGACAGTCTAAATATCGATATTGGCATGATATCAGTAATATCGAAGTTGTAAATATCGATGTTAATAATATCGAAATTAATAACTTTGATGTTACTAATATCAAGTTTTAAATAAATTTAGTGTATATTATATTGTATTTATTATGTTTTATTATTTATTTTTAATGTTATTTTATTAAATATTGTCTTTTACTACTGTAGCGGGTTGTGGGTTTATAGGGGAATAGGGTGGGAAGTAATTTAATTATGTTAAATTAATTATTAATTAGTAGGAATTATTAATTAATTAATTGAGAATTAATTTTTAATTATTTTTAATTAATTTATTAATAGATAAATATGTTCTGTAGCGGGTTATGGGTTTATAGGGGAATAGGGTGGGAAGTAATTTAATAATAATTACTTAATTGATATATGTTTGTACATATTTTAATTAATAATTAATTGGTCATTAATTTCTATTAATTAGTTAATTAATTATTATAATTTTTACATATTTATAATTATTAATTAGTTGGTAATTAATTATTATTAATTATTTAATTACATTAATTATAGTAATTTTTTTATATATAATTTATTGGTATTCTTAATTAATTAATTGTGCAAAATAATATTAATTATTAAATTAAATTAATTACAGCAAATGTGCTAATATATTTACTTTATTGTTATTGTTAATTAATAATTAATTGGTAATTAAATAATATTAATTAATTTTGGGTACAGGGGTATTTTTAGGGTTCAGGGTCAGTTTTCAGTTCATGGGTACAGGGGTATTTTTAGGGTTCAGGGTCAGTTTTCAGTTCATGGGTAAAGGGGTATTTTTAGGGTTCAGGGTCAGTTTTCAGTTCATGGGTAAAGGGGTATTTTTAGGGTTCAGGGTCAGTTTTCAGTTTTTGGGTAAAGGGGTATTTTTAGGGTTCAGGGTCAGTTTTCAGTTTTTGGGTAAAGGGGTATTTTTAGGGTTCTGGGTCAGTTTTCAGTTCATGGGTAAAGGGGTATTTTTAGGGTTCAGGGTCAGTTTTCAGTTTTTGGGTAAAGGTGTATTTTTAGGGTTTTGGGTCAGTTTTCAGTTTTTGGGTAAAGGGGTATTTTTAGGGTTCAGGGTCAGTTTTCAGTTTTTGGGTAAAGGTGTATTTTTAGGGTTTAGGGTCAGTTTTCAGTTTTTGGGTAAAGGGGTATTTTTAGGGTTCAGGGTCAGTTTTCAGTTTTTGGGTAAAGGGGTATTTTTAGGGTTATGGGTCAGTTTTCAGTTCATGGGTAAAGGGGTATTTTTAGGGTTCAGGGTCAGTTTTCAGTTTTTGGGTAAAGGGGTATTTTTAGGGTTCTGGGTCAGTTTTCAGTTCATGGGTAAAGGGGTATTTTTAGGGTTCAGGGTCAGTTTTCAGTTCATGGGTGAAGGGGTATTTTTAGGGTTCAGGGTCAGTTTTGGGTTTTTGGGTAAAGGGGTATTTTTAGGGTTCAGGGTCAGTTTTGGGTTTTTGGGGTACAGTCGTACAGGGTAAAAATAAAATTAATTTAAATTAAATCAATTAAATGAAATTAAAAAATATAAAATTACATTACATTATTAAGTTTTTAATTTATTTTAAATGTATATGTATTAGTTTTAAATTTTTAATTATGTTTTAATATTTTTATTTAATATTTGTAACATTATATGTATTTTATAATTATTTTTACATTATTATTAATACATTTAAAAAAACGATATTTTTAAATACGATATTTTTGTACTACGATATTATTTTTTCGATATTTTTGTACTTACCTTGTTAGGGATAGGATTCCTATATTTTTGACTTCGATATTTTTGTCCCGATATTTTTGTATTTCGATATTTTTGATTTCGATATTTTGTCAGACATTCGTAATATAGTAGTCGGGGAACAATGATCATCATGAGAAGTGTGGCTCACTGGTTAGAGGAGGCAGACCTGGAAGCAGAGGTCAGCCCGGGACCAGGGTTCAATTCCCGGCTCAGCGGGGTCTTGAGTCCTAAAATGTCCATGGACTCGACAATTCTCGCTCCGGTGCCTACTCGATTCACGGGTTCACACTCTGCGACTCTGGGCAATAGCTTGCTTAATCTCCACGACGGCCCCTCGCGCGGGATGCCTGGCTTTCACCTTGCGGATACCCTGCTGGGGTTATCTCACAGGGGAATAACCAGGACGGGTTCCCTAAGCAAGCGCTTAGAAACCGCTTGGTGATTTGCGCTATATAAATTCCTGTACATTTACATTTACATTTACATCTTGGCTTTAGCCACCCGACCGATCGGCACCAATGGGAGGTTTCTCCAGAAGCCCACCGATGACCTAATACCGGCTAACACCTTACGGTGATTGCCCTCGTAGATGTCAGCGGGGGAATGGTACAGGCGGACACGAGATAGCGGGGGGCGCCCGCGCTCCAGGGCAGACTCTTCACACCAACTCGTATCTCCCGTGCTCCAGGGACTGATGCAGTGGATAAATTGTGAATTTATCCCAGTTCATCTGGAGACCAGACGCTTTCGCGAACTCCGTCAATGCCGTCCATATAGGTGTCAAATCTGCAGTGATATCTCGGACATACAGAAGGAGGTCGTCCGCGTACATGGAGACGGAGTGGACAGTGTCTGCTATGGGAATACCCCAGGCAGCTCCCTCCCGGCATAAGTGTATCGCCAGAGGTTCCATCGCCAGGGCAAAGATCAGGGCTGACAGGGGGCAGCCCTGTCTGGTACCCCTCTCAACATGCAGCGGAGACGAGATGTACCGACCAAGCCTGACACGAGATGTAAGGTTAGTGTAGAGTAGCCGTGTGTATCGTAAAAGGGTTGGACCTATTCCCGCCCGTCGCAGGACAGCAAAAAGGTAAGGCCTTGTTAAAGTGTCAAAGGCCTTTTCAAGGTCGAGGATGATGCAGGCCGCGTGGGGGAAGGTGTCCCCCACCTGATCCTGGACATAAAACAGTCGTCGTATGTTCTGGGACGTATTCCTGCCGGGGACGAACCCACACTGGTCCGGGTGGACCAGGGGACGCAATATTTGTTCGTATCGAGTTGCCAGGATATTCCCCAATATCTTGCAGTCAGTGGATAGAAGTGTGGTGGGGTGGTAGGAGGACAATTGTTGCGGGACTCGGTGCGGTTTAAGAAATGTCACTATGACTGACTCACGAAGAGAGCCTGGAAGTTCTCTCTTCTCGAATGCATCCGCGAACGTTGCCATCAGACGGGGGATCAAGAGGGCAGAGTAGGTACATTAGTACTCAAGGGGGAGGCCGTCTAGTCCCGGTGCCTTGTTCCATGCCAGCGCGCGTATCGCGCAGGAGACGTCCGCATTCGATATTTTAGCATCTAGTGTAGCCTTGCTTGCGTCCGTGATGTGCGGGATCGGCAGCAGATCTAAGAAATGACTTATGGCTTCCTGCCGGAAACTAGTTGGGGTGCTGTAAATTGTGGTGTAATGCTGCTGGTAAGCATTTAAAATGTCCATTTGGGATCACACTAGGACCCCCGCGGGAGTCAGGATCTCGGTGATGGGTTTGGTGTCAGTGTCTTGTTTCGTTAACCACTCTAAAAGCGTGCCCTTTTTGTCACGTTCCTTATGTACTCGGACGGCATAGCCTCTAAAGTTATATTTGCGTAGGTCTGCTAGGGCGGTAGAATATTGTGTTTTGGCCTCCGCTACCTGGGCCACCATTGCAGCGTCGGCATCCTCCCGCTTTGTGAGTGTTGCTAGCTTGCGTTCCGACGAGTGTTTGCTCCAGTGTGCGGCGTACCCTCACTACCTGCTTGATGCATGCCCCCCGAGCCACTGCATCCCATTCCACTAGTCTGGAAGTGGCGGACCTCACGTTGTGAGTGAAATACTCTTGGATACTCTGTGCATGATCGCGCTGGAATACCTGGTCTGTCAGACAGTCCCGTGGGAGGCGCCATGTGGGCACCGGTGGGTGGGGGGCCTCCATTGTACGCGCAATATGTGTGCATCATGGTCGGAGATTACCCGGCCTAGATATTCAGTGTGTTGGACTTTAGGAATCAGTGACGGGGTTCATAAGAATCTACCTAACCGGATCCGCAGGTTGTGGGGGATGGAGTGAAATGAGGGTGGTGAGCTCTCCACGCGTCTACTAATGCCCAGTGACTAACCCAGCGGTGGAAGCGCTCGGACCGTGTAAGGGCAGTAGAGTGTGGTGGTGGTGGGTGTGATCTGTCGAGTGTAACATCAAGCTCACAATTGTAGTCGCCCCCTAAAATCCATGAGAGAGATGCAAATTGGGCCAACACGCCTGTAAGGGAGTCCCAGAACCGATCCTGTTCAACATTTGGCGCATAAATGCTGCCGAGCAAAATGGGTTGTCTGTCTAGTATTCCTTCTAACAGCGCATACATACACTCTCTCGGTCCGCTACTCTGCGCGTTTCCTGAAATGGGGTGCCCGGGCGGACCCAAATCAGCGCACCCCGTACAAATGCTGAGTATGACGTGGCACATATAGTTCCTCGCCACCGGGACCGCAGTCTGTCAATCTCTGGCGTTGTGAGATGCGTCTCTTGCAGAAATGCAATGTGTGCATGTTGGCACTTGATGTAGGCGTAGATTGGATATCTTTTGCGCGGTGTGTGGAGACCCCGTGTGTTTAGTGTTAGAATACTAACATCTGCGCACTGCATGGGGGAGCCAAATATACACTACCTGCGCCGTGGAGCGCTATCCTAAGTGGTGAGGTCATGTGTGCTGAGAGCGACCTAGCCATGCTGTCCTCATAAAGGGCCCATACCAACCCCCATCCGGATGTGCTGGTCGCCCTGATGCTCGTGTCCCCCGTGGGGTGTAGGGTAAAGGAAAACAGGGTGAGTAAAACATGTAACTGGGTGGGGAAACTGTCCCAATACCTGGGGCGTATCGGCAAGCCCGATACCTCCAAACCGACGCTCATGAAAGAAGAGAGCGAACAGTCAATTTGTGGGGGGTGGCAGTGCGCGCCTGCGAGGTGAGGTCTCGCCGGGGCGTTAGAAGGATCAGTGTTCGTCGTTGAAGAGTGTATTGAGTCAAACATGCCGTGACGCACAATGAGGGTATCTTCCTGTCGGGATCATCCGCTCCTGCCCATCGGTGCGGGATGTTACCGGACCACTTCTTACGTTTCCTTCAGTGCAGGGGGATCAGCGATGAGAGGAGTGACCGGGGGTAGGGTGATAGAGTCAGCTGTGGAATGGGCCTCGTTGCCATCTTCTTCGCTTCCCAAAGAGAAGAGTTGGGGGACCCCCTCAATGTCCTCCTCAGAAGGGGGAGCCCCTAGATCAGTAACTGCCTGGAGGGCCTTGCGACGTTCCCGTATGATCTGCTTCAAGTCCGGGGAGTCAACCATATGGTGCCCTGTGGGCTCCCTCCAGCCCTGTTGTCCCAGCGTTTGCGTTGGTTGCAAGGCACGCCTCCTGTTGCGTGGTGCCCTTTGTGCGCGCCCTCGCGGTGCAATCCAAAGCCGGACCCCGTGAGCAGTGGTGGTCCGCCCATTCGCAGGCATCTGCTGCAGTGGAAAAGAAGTGCATAGTACCGGCATGTATGATCTTCAGGCGGGCTGGAAATAGCAGAGAGTACTGAATGTCATTCGCACGCAAGCGGTGTTTCACCTCCAGAAAAGACGTTCTGAGCTTTTGCACCACTTTGGCGTAGTCAGGGAAAATCATGACGTGCTAGTTTTCAACTTGCAGGGGACCCACACACCTGGCGGCCCGCAGTATCGCGTCGCGATCCTGAAAATGGAGGAATTTGGCGGGCAGTGGGCGAGATGCACTGCCGGGCGGCGGCTTGCGTGCAGGTATCCAGTGAGCTCGCTCTATGGAGAAAAAAAGCTGTACGGTCCTTGGTTGGTGCGAAGGACTTGACCCAGGCCTCCACATATTCGACGGGGTGTGTCCCCTCGATGCCCTCCGGAAGACCCAGCACCTGAGGGCTGGCTGTATATCAGCAAGGGATCTCTCTCCCTCCCTCACCTTATCGGCTAATTTCCGATGGTCGTCGCGGATAAGGTTGATGTCCGTGGCACGGGTGCCTAGTCGTTCCTCCATGGAGGCCCTGGAAAGTTCAATGGCTGCCAGGACTTGGTCCAGTTTGTCCGAGATGGTCGGGTCCGGTTGAGCTGTGGCTGTTTTAGGGGGTGTGCTGGTACGAGGCTGATTTTCCGGCGCCGTCTCTGGGACCGATGTTTGTTGCGGGCCCTAGGCTTCCCTATTCTGCCGTCTGTGGGTATCTCCCCCGCTCCCTGCAGAGCTAGTCGCGGGGGCAAGCCTGGGGTAGCACGCTCTTGGGGTGCGATCGCCCTGCTCGTGGACTTCTTGATGTAGGAGGCGTAGTGCGCCCGCAGGTCACCAACAGCCCAGCGGGGCCCGCTCCGTCGCACCACCAGCCGTGCTTTCAGGGGGTGTCCTTGTGTCACCTTTGCTCTCCGTCTAGGTCGCCTTCAGCCTCTCACGTGGGGGCCCACAGAGGATGGTGGCAGGGCTCGTCCCGGCAATCCCCGGGGACCAGCCACGAAGAACGAAGAACGCAGAATCTGTGATTCTCCTGTGCTTAGTGATTCTTTCCCGCGACGGGGATAGCCCAGGCGCTCACTTGTTGCGTCTGCGAGGGGGGGCGGCTGCTCGTGTTGGCCTGGTCACTGTGCCCGGGCCGCCATGTTAGGGTCAGGCAAGGGTAGTCCGTGATTCGGCCCCCCGAACGTCCTAGCTTGACAGGGGGGGCCAGAGGGGCAGTGGGGAGCAATAGAGCACGCCGCTCACCTTCTGGGCACCATGCTCGAAGTCCCGGGGGCAAGCCGGGTGATGGACGCGAGCAGCGTCACTTCGCGGGTGCCATTTTGAGATCAGCCATCCCCGGCGCGAAAACTATGCCGGTCCAGAGTCCGCTGGAGGGGGGGGCCCTCGTGTCACCAGCCCCAGAGTCCGTTCCCGCTGAATGCAGGAGAGGGTGGATGGCCCCGCGGTGACGCCGCCGCCGCAGGTGTGTCGCCGTCAATCTTCGGCAGCCCGCGGGCCTCCGGCGGGGTAAGACGGGCCCACAGTGGTGGGCGGTGAGGGATGTAGAGTCGGCACTGCGCACAACCCGGGCACAGGTTGCTCGCCGGGCTCTCTCCCAGCCAGAGATCGGCTGGCCCGGCGCGCGCTGATGTGTAGTCCGGGCTAGTGACCGGCGGCCGCCATTTTATGTCCGGGTCCGGGGGCGGGTCTCGCCGCCTGTAACTCTGCGGGCACCACCGATGACCGCTGCTTACAGGCACCCTCCGGTGCAGCCTCGAGTCCGGTGCCAGGGGAGGTGATTTTCTTCCCTGGTCGACGAAGTGGAGCAGTCTTCTGGGCCGCCCAGCTGCAGAGCCTCAGCAGAGCGCGTCCGCCATCATGGCTTGCTTAGCCACGCCCCGTCGGATCAACTCGGTTACATGCACATATATCCCTCCTGCTACTTTTCTAAGTGGGTAAACTGTCACTTCTACCTCATCTTGCTCACTCTGGCTTCCTTCAATCGCTGTCTCCTGTTTTTTCCTTTTCAGGTTTCTTTGCCCATCTAATTTCGAGTTTCTCTGTTTCTTTCCATCTGCAAATGCATTTGACTCATTCTACAATGTGCAGGCGCATTCCTGCAACCCTCATGTTTTCTATGGGTGGATCATCAGAATGAACCTCGTAGCTCTGGTGCAGATTCACATTATTACTGAGAATGGCAGGAATGTGCTGTATCTATGTGATAAGGTGCATTCCTATTCTTTCCCCCAGCGCTGGAGCACAATAGGCTGCCATGCCCCAACACCGGCACCCTTGCACCCCTATGCAGGGGGGCCTGCATTGCGAGGCTAATTGATTTTGTGCAGGGAGGGACACCTTCCTGCACAAAATCAGTCAATTCAGACGATTTTCTCTTTCTCTGACTCTAGACTCTTCACAGTCTGGCTTCAGTATCGAGACAGCATTGGTCGAGGTCACCGACAATATCAGGCTGGCATTAGACAAACATCAGTCAGTCATTCTCGTCCTGCTCGACCTGTCCGCTGCCTTTGACACCATCTCCCACAGCATTTTAGAACATCGGCTCTGGGAGATTGGTGTCAGAAGAAATGCCCTTAAGTGGTTTAAAAGCTACTTATCTGACTGTATGACAACTGTTCAGATTGGAAACAGCATTTCATGTGCTAGACCGGTGAAGGTGGGAGTGCCACAGGGCTCTATTTTGAACCCGACACTTTTTAACCTGTACCCCCTTGGCTAAGGTGATCAGAGCCTACGGGTTTGATGTCATATCATATGCAGACAATACGCAGATTCTGGTCACCTTAGGCCCAGACCCTATTGAAACTAAGCAACGTTTCCAAAATTGTCTGTCCCATGTGGATCGGTGGAGGAGATCTAACCACCTTTAACTTAACGGTGGTAAATCGGAGATCATGCTCTTTGGCAAGGCCACAGAACACTGGGCACATGACTCGTGCCCAGTCAATCTAGGTCCCTGCCCAACCATCAAGGAAACGGTCCGCAACCTCGGTTTTTACGTGGACAACCAACAGTCCATGAAAAGCCAAATAAACCACATAATTGGGACCTGTTTTGGTGTTATGCGCAGTCTGCGGAGGGTCTAAAAATGGATCCCCATTGAGGCGCGGAAGTCATTAGTCCTGGGGCTGATCATAAATCGGATGGACTACGGCAATGCCTTACTGCTCTCAATAAATGAAAACCTTCTAAACAGGCTTCAGATCCTGCAGAACACAGCTGCTAGTCTTGTTTTAGGTCTTCCATATAGATCTTCTTCTGCTCCATGTCTAAAAACCCTTCACTGGCTTCCTGTGAAAAAACGGATTCTTTTTAAAACTCTTTGTCTGACTCATAAAAACATGTATGAATTTAGCCCAAGATATTGGTCAGGAAAGTTACGTTGGTATCAGCCACGTAGGGTACTCAGATCCAGAAATGAGGCTTTGCTAACCCCCCTGAGAATTCAAATGGCTAGAAAAGAGCGTAAAGCTTTTTCTTTTCTCGCCCCGGCATCCTGGAATAAAATGCCCTTACACCTACGCTCAATCTCTGACCATAACTGCTTCCGCAAGAAGCTAAAAACATGGCTATTTGATAACTAAGTAATCAGTTTTTGTTCAAAGCCGTCTTCATGCGCCATGAGACTCCCGGAGTGATGTGTGCGCAATACAAATGCCCCTGACTTGACTCTGTGTACTGCAGAATGCAGCACACAACCCTAAAAGTTTTGGAAACAGGAAATATTTTATACTTTCCTACACAAGCAAGTACTTGAAAATAGTATATTCTCACTAAAAGATTTTTCATGGGCAAGAGTCACCCACTGTTTGCACTTTTTTGGAAGCTTTGCACTGCCAAACTTATTATCATGTTGCTGACCTATCTCATGGTGGAGGCACTTTATCATCATGAATTTCTTGGGGGATAGATGTGACTGCACCATGAAAATTGTTATTATCATTTCATATGTAGCAGAACTTGAGCAGAGTGGAACAATGAATTGGAGGATATAGGACTGCTTATGCTCACAAAGCACCATTGTGGATGGTTGCAAGAGAATGAGTTCCAAGCATGGCCAGTGTGGGAAGTGTTTAGGTGTCAGGTCATCTGCCTAGTAAGGGCCAGATTTATCATAGTATTGTATTGCACTTGCATCACGCATGGTGTTACCAGGGTAACGCAATACTAAAGTCAGATTTACCAAGCAACGCAAGGCCACCTTGCATGGCCATGCATTGCTTGGTAAATCTGGAGTAATGCAAGGCAGCGCAAGTTGCTACCTTGCGTTACTCTGTCTTTGGAAGGTTTTCCAAGGGTGGAGCATGATTGTTCCCATGCAGCCATCCATGCATTTTGGAGCATTCTCAGATTTAACAAGACTGGTAAACCTGCAAATGCGTCAAAATGCTACACCTTCCCAGTGGAGGCGCAATGAGTAGAAATATTTTTATTTCTCCTTGTTGTTTCCTCATACTAAATGTGCTTCATTGTATGGCAGATTGATAAAACTGGTACTGAATGTTCAGGAGTTGCGGTCCTTAAGAATTGAGTGGGGTGAGAGACAGCTTTGCATATATTTGTACGTACTACTTTTGTGAGGTTGAATGACTCTTCTTGTCAGGTGGCTACTGCTTGGTGTCACTTGTTAAAAAAACAAGATATTGCCTTTACGAATTATAGGTGGATTTTGATGTATCTAGTTTTATACCAAGAGGGAATTACATAATGTTGCTGCCTGTATGGAGTAGGGGGTTCTATTGCTGTGTGGTGTACTGAAAAGTAAGGTAGTCAAAAGAGGTACCAGTCGAAACTGGAAGTATCTTTTTAAAAATCACCTGAACATACGATGACCCATTTCCAGAGATGACCCTGTGGTTGGTGTACAGTGTTTTGAAGGAGGAGATTCTGGCCGTGGAGAAACCAGTGCGGCTCCTTCCGGGCTAAGGAAATGTGGTCAAATAGGCATAGGTGTGGTATTTGTCTATTTGACTTTGAATTATTTGGAATCTTCCAAGTAAGTAGAGTGGTTCTAGTTTGTTTGTTTAGTCTATGCATAACAGATCTAGTGGAGTGGTATCCTAGAGAGTATGAAGAAAACCAAGACATGAAGGAGATACATCACAGGGTTGATCTTGTGGAAAAGGCTCTTCTGGTGATATGGTTTGCTTGAAGCATGAGTGCAAAGTTGCAGTAAATGATCACTCACAGGTTTCTTTCTCCAGTTGCTGTCAGTAGAAGAGGACTGATTTCCTGGATCTGGATGGTGTTAGATTGCTAGCGCTGCCATTATCCACAGGTGAGTATCTCAATTTAGCATGAGCTGATTTTCAGGATACTGAGTGTATTGCCAGTACAGTTGTAACATGGTAAGCCAACATAATCTGAGATGGTTCTCTGGATGCCAAGTTACTTTAGCTTCAGAAAAAGGAAGGGGTGATGAACTGAATAATGGAGGTGGATAGTACAATATGTAATGGGGCAGGGACTCCATTTTTGTAGACCGTGTTCTTAAGGCCACTGGTTTTCCTCCAAAAACATTTGTAGATTTGAATGAAGGCTGCTCTTTCGATTAGTATTTCTAGAAGCTGACTATTTATGACTAGTAGGTTTGCAACTGAGTCTGCCGGATGAAGGCTGATGTTCTTGAAAGTGTCTTGATAGCTGAGAGTTTGAGGTCTTCATGGTAGGTAACTGAAGTAATGGAAAAATTGATGATAGTTCTTGCTGGCATTTGTTATGAAGGCTTGAAGCTAGCAGGTGACGACTTGCTACAGGCAACTGATTTTGACCAGTTCTTTGAATTGGAAGGTTCTGACTCATTTGAAGGAGGCAGGGGTCCTTCATGACCTTGAAAACCTTATTTTTATTACTGGTGAGTGGGAGGGGTTGCCGGGTGTGTTTTTTCTCCAGTAGAGCTACAGATTCCTCGATTTTAAGAAGAGGTTGTCTGCAATATTGTCACATAAAGCTTTTTGGGTCTTTTGTCAGTGATTAGAGTCTGAGGAGATACTTGGTATTTGACTGACAAAGATGTCAGAAAGCCAGTGATGGAGTTGCTTTACTTATGGTTAGTGTTAAGTTGACTAAAAGGCCACCAGGGAAAGCTAAGTATTACATGTTTGAGTGCCTTTCATTATTTGTAAGTAGTATTGTTGTCCTTGTAATAGTAGTTCTTCTTAGCATATTGGCATTGAAGGAGTTGAGGTGGTGGCTGTTGCAGATAGTGGATAGATGTCCTCTTTCTGTGATGAAACCTGAGGAAGCGAAGACTACATCCAGGGTGTGTCCAGCTCTATGTGTCTGCCTTCTGACAAATTGGGAGGGTATGCAAGCCTCCAGTATGTTAGAAGCAATCTTGTGTGGGAGAGGTTTGTTCAGTCAAATCAGAAGTTCAGGCCTCCTAGGATATATAGATTGTTGTGGGTTACAGTGCCTTTATAATAAAATCTATAAACAATTCATCAAATAAAATAATTTTTGTACAATTCATGTATTTATGTGTTATACACTGGAAACACCCTGAAGATGAAAACAATCTAAGAATCAAAAAAACAGATGCTCACTGCTATCTCAGGTAATTTCTTCACAGGATTTTCAATCTCATGTGCAAGATTACAAATGTGAAGTCAAAGCACCAATTGATCAAAGTTTTGGAAAGACGGCGGCCTGCTGCTATCCAAGCCAATCTGTTCTCAGAATTCTAGTTCTCACCTGCTGGACTGATTCGAAAAATATCTAGACAGAAAACTCCACATGGGGACAAGTCTCAAATTTGCAAATCATCAGTGCTTCTTTATAATGCCTTATTCTCAAGAAAGCATTACATGTAATGGGGCAACACTGTATTCCTCCGGAACCTGGGTAAAGTAGATCAGTGCTACAATAAGTTCTGTTGGGTCATTCGACTGCTTAGTTGTAATGATAATAATTCATAGTCAGTCTCATCAGTAATTTAAATTCTATAAAATGAATCAGAGATACACCACATGGTATAGTTAATACAACATGTATATGTTATATGAATATATTGTATTACATATGGCTACTATACAATTAAATTCACAACAACAAAATTATATTTTGACAGACAGAAAATGCGACATAGATAGTGACAGGACTCAATACAGACTTACAGAAAATGTCAATACAATTGACATCTCATAACAATATGTAAACATAAACAAAATTCATAGTATTCCGTCCTTTTAGAATCAATGTAGTTCAACAACCACCCTATTTTGGTTTCACACTGGTTTAGACAAGGGGAGTGACTCAAGACGTGAAGTGGCCCGGGATGCTTATGTTATTATGACAACATCACAGAGGGTCTTCTTCAGGACTGGTGGAAAATCATATAGACAGCCTATGTAAACAAGCCATTTTATTCTACTGCTTAGTAATAACAAAAATGCTTGTTTGCTCGGCAGGGAGGTCCAGAGACCGCTCTGCCCATCAGGCGGGGGCCTGTTCTGGAGCGTGGAGGGGCACAGAAGTTAAGAAAGATACCTAGCTGTGAAATGTTTTCGCCCCGGTGTCGGAGGACCCCGACTTGGCACCAGCCCAGCCCGCTGGCACCCGGAGGTGGGGAGGGGCGCCGGCCTTGGGTTACGCAGCATCGCAGCCGGGCATAAAATTAGCAGCTGGAGCGATGAGGCGCCCAGCAAATATGTGGTGATCAGCAGAAGAGGAGAGGTAAAGGGCGGGTGAAGGAGCCCGCGCGTGCACACCTCCAGGAGGCATGGTCGGGAATGCCCTCCAAATGCCGGGGCATTAATGACGACAATACCTCTGTCATCACGGTTTAGGGCCTTAATGAGGGCACTACTGCTATCATCAGACCCGAAGCCAATAACAGTGTTGGTAGAGCTATCCGCGTTAATTGTGGTATTACAGCAATCCCTGGATATTTATTGCGGCAGCGGCTTCTAATCTGGGGCCATTGGCGGATGTTGGGGCTACCCTAGGGCATTAATGGAATTAAAGGTGTTCCACGGGACTTAATGGGCACTCCTCCTGTAAACGCTCATCAGGGCATTACTGTCTCTTGGGTGGCAGACTCTTAACAGGTAATGGCATGTGTGATGGTGCATTAATAGCAGGTAATGCCCCTTGTGTGATAGTGCTTGAACGAGTCACCAGGACTGAAGAGTCAAGAGTTATAGAACGTTTTAGAGTTCTTTTCATGTATTTGATTGAAAACTGCAACAACGTGAAACTCTGAAACCCGGTTCTTTCCCTTCTGTTTTTTTGTTCAGTTTGAAAAACATGAAACCCCGAAATCGGAGTCAGCCAATGTGTGCAGCAGCTGTGGGGATTAACTGCAACCACCACACCCCACAACTGTGCAGCCCTGAACCCCGCTCTCCCACGATCTGTTGAGCTGCACCCCCTGCGCCCGGACTGAGCAAAAAGCACAATCTTTCTGATGTATGTTTGTGACTTTTACAATTTCCTGCTGCAGTGTCACCTTACCAGTAAAGCTGCAAAGAAAAAAATATTTTTTACTCGCACAATTAAAGGCGACTTTACACACAAGATCCTGAATATTGGATTGGGGGGGGGGGGGCTGGAAAATTATAGAGCTGTGTCCAGTGCTGAGCCGAGATTGTAGAAGCTCTTTGCAGCCAGGCTCCTGAGTCATCTTGCAAACGAGCTGTAGAAAGTAAAAGAAAGGCGCGCGACTCCCATTTGCGGAGGGAGGAGGTCAGATAAGGCACCGAATGGTACAAGGAGTGTAAACTAAACTCCAGCAGTTTACCAACAGATGACATACGGGCACCCTTTTAGATTAACAACACTTGCGCATAGCGAACAATAGTGGCCGCAGCTCCCTCTCGCCGCGCTTCAGTTGAAGTTTAACAAGGAGCGACAGGGGGGTTTGGGAGGGGCAGTTAGCGACCTGGAAGGGGTGATGAGAGCAGGCAAGCAGTGTGGGAGGGGGTGAAGATGTGCGCTGGGACAGGAACAGCATATGGCAGACAACGAGCTTGAAAAATAGTGACTGAAAGGAACGAGTGGTTCACGCGCGTGAGACATGTGGTTATAAGTTATGGCACCCGTGTCTGGGCACGATAATTGAAACCACATGGCCGGCGGTGCGGGTAACCGACATCAATAGGCCATGGGTGGAGTAATGCGCCTGCCTTTGGCCTATTGCGTGAGGTCTTGGAAAAATACTCGGACGCAAAGGCCAATCACGGAAGCCAAAAGCAAAAGCACACACACGAGCGTGTGCGATTCCAGGCTCCGTTTTCAAACCCCAGACAGAAGGGCTCTCGCTGCGCAGCCCTAACAACAGAGGTAAGTGTGAATGAGTGTAGTGTATAAAAACAGATACAGACCATAGTAATTAATACAAAGGTCCGTTGGGAAAACTCACCAAAGAAGGTGGTGGATTCATCTGGATCTCGGATAGAGCCAGAAGACAATTAATCGGATTCAGTTCTTAGTCAGTGCAAGCGAATGTGCTTGTTCTCCGTGTACAATTCTGGGGGAATATGTTAAATATGAGCTATAATTACTTCAAAAATAGACTTAATCATGCCTCTGTGAGAGGAGCCAATGACAAAAAGTAAACTCACCCATCTGGATGGTTAATTCCAGCAAGGACAACCTGAAGTATTTCCAGGAAGCAACTGTTCCAATGCTGCATGACTTAGCATGGACGTGGCCTAGTGAAGAATATACGTGTTGGTAACTGCAAACACACGCAATCCTAACAATAATTGAAACACAACTCTATCACACATAGTGATGCTCAAAAAGACGTGACTTGCATTGCCAGTGAGTACAACTTGATGGGGGACATCTCCCATGCAGTGATTCAGATTTTTAAAAATAGTGGGGCGTGGTAGTGACATTCAGGACAGCTTGCATAGTCCGGTAATGGAAATGAATTCAATCTACATGGAAGAATTGCAACAGAATCAAGAGCCATGCAGATGGGTGAGTTCACTTTCTAATATCGGGTCCCCTCACAGAGGCATGATGAAGTCTATTGTTGAAGTAATTATAGCTGATATTTAATGTATTCCCCCAGAATTGTATATAATTAGAAAACCTACAGGTATATAAAGGTCCTGGTCCTTACGTTATATATCCCTGTTTTCATGCTATCCAACTTGGCTCTAGTTGTAATTTCTGTATCTTTTATTTTATTACAAAGTTAATCCATTTTTTAACCTTCATCCGACCGTGTGTCTGCAGCTTTCTCTCGCTTTGGCTTGATCACCCATCTTTTCCACCAACGGTAATTCCTACGTTTTCCCTTTTCTTCCCTTATTCATTTGATTATCTGTCACCACCATTATTCAGATTCTTACCCCCTTGTTTTTTTTTTCTTTATAGAACATTCAGGTTTTTATCATATTCAGATAACTGTCTGTTTTCTAATTTTGAAATTTTGCCAAAGTTAACAGTTGGTAAGTCTATAGTATCCCCTTCCATTATCTCCATTCTTTCCTTTTTTCCTTAAATGGTTCTGGGCCAACAATGAGCACATATCTTTTATTTTTATGCTCTACGTCTCACGTGGTACTTTTCCTATTTTAGAAACACATTTTATGTATATATTAGGCACAATTAATACTTATGTTGGGTAAAGAGTATCTTCCCAATTCACCATCTTTTACTAATTTGTCTTCACTTGGTGGACGAAAGTCTGTATGGTGCAATTCATGTTATTTTCATTTTAGCATTTTTGGACTTAGTGTACATTACCTTATTTCCACATATAGAAATCATTGTGGCTTTCCTGATGAAAGTGTTGTGTATGCCAAAACGCGCATAGACGAACCATCACATAGCCACCTGATTTTCATGCTCAATTCTTGCATGTAAAAGTTTTTTTTTAATTGTACCAATATCATTGGTTCTTGTCATTTTTGTCAATAAGTTTGTGTCTATCCATTGTATCTTGTATCCTGTATTCTTCTTTGTTTTTTCATTTATGTTGTAATATTGTCTCAATTGCATATCAAGATTTTGATGAATATAATGATTTTAAAGAATTTTGTATTGAATAAATGAATTTTTAATGATTTATTGTGTACACTGAGTCCTCAACATTATCATGTCCTGTAGTTAGGCCGCTAAACTATTTTAGACCTTTAGTTGCCTAGGGGTTGTTTTCTGAATTATGTTACTTCCCTACCCTAGGTACCCATGTTAGTAGCAGGGGGTCCTTGTTTTTTTACGTTGATTCATCCAGAATTGTACACAGAGAACAAGCAGATGCGCTTGCACTGATTAAGGACCCAATCTGATTAATTTTCTTCGGGCTCTATCCAAGATCCGGATGAGTCCACCTCCTTCTATGGGGAGTTTTCCCAACAGACCTTTGTATTAATTCCTATGGTCTGTATCTGTTTTTATACATTACGCTCATTCACACTTACCCCTGATTTTTACATAGGCTGTCTATATGATTTTTCGCCAGTCCTGAAGAAGACACTCTGTGATGTTTTCATAATAACACATGCATCCAGGGTCAAAACTTAGATCCACAACCACTTCACATCTTGAGTGACTCCCCCTCTTTAAACCAGTGTGAAAACAAAATAAGGTGGTAGTTGAACTATATTGATTCTAAAAGGACATAATGTTATGAATTTTGTTCGTTTTTACATGTTGGGGTGAGATGTGAATTGTATTGTAATTTTCTATAAGTCTGTATTGAGTACTGCCACTATCTATGTCACATTTTCTGTCTGTCAAAATATATATTTTTTGTTTCGAATGTAATTGTATAGCAGCCATATGTACTACAATATATTCATATAAAATATAAATGTTGCATTTAGTACACCGTGTGGTGTATCTCTGATTCCTTTTATAGAATTTAAATTACTGAGACTGACTATGAATTATCATTACAACTAAGCAACTGAATGACCCAACATTACTTATTGTAGCACTTATTTATTCTCAAGAAACGGCAAAGCAAGATAATCCATTGTGATCTTTGCCTTGCCCAGGCCATGCAAAAGAACAATTAAGAGTTCCGCACTTACTTCATACTGATTACAAATGAGACACTGTTTAGAATCAGTGCCTTACGTCTGCCACCTGTAAGTAAAGGAGGCCAATGGAAGGACACCTAACCTCAGTTTGATATACAAACTTCTAGTTGAAGTTGAGAAGATGTAATCCAGCAACTCTTCAAATTTCAGTTCACATTTAGTTACCAAGTGGGCACATCTCAAACTACCAATTGATGGAGTCATTTGCAGCTTCTTCCATTCACAA
Organism: Lissotriton helveticus; assembly: GCF_964261635.1. Classification (NCBI taxonomy): domain Eukaryota; kingdom Metazoa; phylum Chordata; class Amphibia; order Caudata; family Salamandridae; genus Lissotriton; species Lissotriton helveticus. The sequence goes on from NC_136059.1 coordinate 1,026,804,208, forward strand.
TACCAAAATCTTGCTTTCACATTTCTATGCAAAGTGGGAGTAACAGAAGAAGTATTATGTTAGTGAACTCTCAGATCTAATGCTGCCAAAGAAGAGTTAATGTACCTCAACCATGGAATCTTGCAAGCAGAAGGACTTTCTAAGATATCTGTTAAGCCCCTCCTGTTGGGTTCAATTTAATCTATGGACCAAATGCCGAGCCAGTAAAGAATAGGTCGCAGTTTGATATGCCCAACTACTAATTTCAATGATAAGTTGATTCTCAATGTAGTTAGTAGGGTACTTTTAAGGAGTCTCAACAGAGGTCTTATAAAGATATTTTCAGCTTCCCCAAGAGCATCAATGTTACAATACCCCAGAATCCGTAGCCATAAAATGCAGTGCTAACTGCTTGTGTACTGTACATTTCTATTGCTGAGGATACTGGATGAAAAAAAGATTGGCTAGTGAACCTAGCTATGGTTGTTGACTCTGCTTCAACATACTAGTGCTTTTAGAGATTTGTGGTGACCATGACTGAGAATCAGATAAAAGCCTGACACTAAGACAGTTAAATATTACCCTCTCTCCAGAAGGCTCACCCAGTGCCAGCGCTACCCCGAAAGTGCTTGTGGGTGTTATGGACATCAACTTAATTTTAATCTGTGGACCGAAAGTAGTACAAAACGGAAAGTGAATTGCTCTTGTGGTATCTGTATCCCTCAAGGTGTTTTTTGATACTAGGAGAGTGTCACCCAGAATTAATAAAGCAGGTGTTTGTTGTCTAACTGGCTAAAATAGGTGAATTGTTCTCACAATTGCTCAAGTAAGCCACAGAACCATTTATAAACAATAAGTAATGAGTGGGGGCCAGGATACAACCTTGTTGCACACCTTTACTAATTGCTACAGTCCCTGTTAATTCTTAATTTGTACTCCATTGCACCTGTGCAACATTATTGGTAATATTGCATTGAATAAATCAGAAGGAACATCCAGCCCCTTTATTGCCCCCCAGAGGTTCCCCCTTGAAACCATATCAAAGGCCACCTGTAAGGCAACAAAGATTTCATTAAGGCTACCCCCATTAATGTCCACGGTCTTCGACCTGATCATATGGAAGCAAAAGACCTGATTTACCATACTAGTCCTTGATCTAAACCCTGCCTGGAAATAACTACGCATCTCAGCTACAGTGACTTCTACATTAGAAAGTGCATTGATATAGGGTTCCTAAAAGGATAGCTCTGAGAAGTATTGGTCTGCAGGGATTTTATCCAGTCCAGGAGCCTTCCCAGCTATCTGGGTGCATACAGCCAAATGTGGGTTGTTTATTGAAAATGTGAGCCGGTGTGTCTTGCTGGACATGGAGCAACATCAGTTAAAGTATTACCATCTAGGGGCATTGGAGGCCATACTGCATGAGGCGCAGGAGCATCATTACTGTTAATAGTGGGACCTGCAGTAATATTTCCATCTGTAGTTGCTCAATACAACCTCCTGAACTTTTCTAACCACTCATGGGTCAGAACATGGTTCTCTGGGTTCATGTACTTTTAACGTTCCTTGTAGGCTGCTTCCAATAGGTACTCCCACATTCTCATTTCCAAAACTACTTTGGCCAGATCAAGAATCTTCATATATGCTGTCCTGGCCTCACATATGCTCATTTCCCCCCTGATTGATGGTATTAACGTGGAAGGTCTTAGCAACTGTGCGATATTTGTTACTTGTGTTCCTATTGACGTGTTAACATACTTTTAAGGATCTTTTAGGGAGAATTCTTTTATCTCTGAACAAGTGGCTACCCATCATTTGAAAAGTAGAAAACTACACAGAACCAAAACAAATATAGTGTGTCAATTGCAGGCATAGCTTCAGGGGGTATTTAGGCTATCCCACTCCCTAATGAATATGGTGCCCGCTTGAAAGTTGGGTCGGAGGACTCTGACGTTTGCGGCTGTATCTATGTTGGGTTTTCCTGAGATCATGAACACTCACAGTACAAGTCAATAACCTAAAACAGGAAATTTGCGAGGCGCCACCCCCTGCAAGGCTTTGACACTAATATTAACAGCATTGTCACTAATGATGCCAGTGGTAGAGGTATAGGTGCAGTCCTCACACAGGCAGATAATGAAGGTAAAGAAGTGAATATAGCCTTTGCATCCCGCTCACTCACACCAACGGAGGAAAAATACTCTCTAATTGAGAGGGAAGCATTAGCTTGTGTGTGGGGACTGGAACACTTTCGGCAGTATATCTGGGGAAAATAGTCACCTTACGGTGCGACCACAAACCGCTCACAAAGGTAGTTACCGTAAAAGGGCTATATAATGCATCAGACAGACTGGCACGCCTGTCTGTGAGACCGCTAGATTACAACTATGACGTGCAGTACCTTCCAGGTGCAAAAAACGTAGTTGCTGACTTCCATAGCAGACTACCCCTGCCGGGCCCTGAGGAGCCAGCGGAGAGGGAAGAGGAATTTTGTGTGGCAAGCATCAAAGAGGAGTTCTCCAGCAAACAAAAGATGAATGGAATAAGGCATACCTATAGGACAAGACACTTCAGGAAGTGCACAGACTCATTGTTAGTGGCTAGCCTAGCAAGAAGTGTATGAGAAATGAACTTAGATCATTCTGGGAACTCAAAAATGAATTATCAAGAGAAGGTGAGCTCATTTTGAGACAAGGCAAAGTTACACCACCTGTCGCACTCAGGAAAAGAATATTAGACATATGCCATGAAGGACATCTTGGCATAAACAAAACAAAACAGAGCTGGTATTGGTAGCCAGGCTGCAACCTAAAAATTGAACGTGCTATGAGAACCTGCGTCCAGTATGAAAATTCGGAGAAATCTCAGATTACGATGAAACCCCCTCTGCAACCATTACAATGTCCTGGCATGCCATGGGAAAGAGTGGGCATAGACATAATGGGACCCATAAGTAACAAGGAAGAACATGTACACATTGTGGTCATGGTGGACCATTTTTCTAAATGGCCTTAGATTAAGATATGCCATAAATTGAGACACAGGATATAGTCACATTCCTGGATAGAGTTTTCACCAGGGAAGGCATACCTAAAACTGTCGTTAGTGACAACAGTAGCCAATTCACATCAGGGTGCTTCAAGAAGTTCATGGAAAGGAATGGAATTAAACATAAAACTACTTTAGTGTATCATCCCGCTGGAAACGGTGCGGTTGAACGCTTCAATAGAGTAATAAAAGGCAGAATACAACTCGCTAACAACATTGCACTGTGTTGGAAGAAAGAAGTGTACAAAATAATCTGGGCATACAGGATTGCACCAGGAGAGAACACTCACTCCAGCCCTTTTGAGTTTATGAGAGGAAGGACACATTTATCAAAGGACATCGTTGGATGGCTCAGAACAGCAAGGAGAGCAGAGTGGTCGAGTGAGTCGGCAATGGAGAGCATCCAAAAGAAACAAGGGGCATGTAAGGAAAGATATGATAAAAAACATATGGGCAAAGAAATCATTATCAAAGAAGGAGACAGAGTGTGGGTGAAGAAATGTGGTTTTGTTGAAAAGGGGCAAAATAGATTTTCTAAACTGTTAGTAGTGGAGAAAGTCTTCTGCAATTCTGTCCTCCTTACTGATGGGAAAGTGTGGCACGCATCCGCGCTATCAGCTGGTACATCTACAGAGGGAGAAAGGGACGATTGATCAGAGCACGGCCGGATCGCCACAACAAGAGGAACAACAGGAGGGCACTAATAAGAAGGATAACTTTGACGGGTTGATCAATGAGGAATCAGAGTCGGAAGGAGAAGGGAACTGCCCACCCGCATTATCCCAATCCAATGGCAACGTCGTTGTTATTGACCAGGCGCACATTGAGTCCATCGGGGAATACAGAAACGCCGGCACTAGTAGTTCGGCCGAGTCTCACGGCGGGGTGAGTGATTGCCAGTCAGAGGAAGATCTGGATCCTGAGGAAGTCATTGCGAAAGAAGGAGACCCCATCATTAGCAATGCTGAGGGTTTTACTGGTACAGAGAGCAACATGGAGTCTGAGGGAGAACAGGAAAAAGAAGGAGACACAGCAAAGGAAGCAGGATGTGTCAGTAGACGGGCCGAAGTATTGTGAAGCCCAGCAAGTACAAAGACTTTGTTTGTGACTAACATACTATATCCGTGATTCTCCTCCTTCTCTTAATTGGGAACCACTACTTTGTTTTCCTCCGTAAGGAGATGTGTTGTGTTGGACAATTTCCTTTACTCCCTAAGGTCCCCTTTAGGCCCCCGTCCCTGTCACGCGTGTCCCTGCCCTCGCTCTGGCTCAGCAAGACATCAGCTGGCATTCTATAATGCCAGATGACAGTTGAGTTCGACAGTTGACAGTTGGATTATTATTGATTCAGCCTGCAGCCAGTACGGAACCCATCTTCTGTGCTGGTGTGTTGTATTTCCGTATTACAATTAAAACTTGTACAACTACTGAACTTAGCATAACGTCCTTCTTAACACTCTGTACCTATGAAGTGCTTGCTTAACCCTTTCCCTCCTGCTCCTCCTTCCAAACACACAACATGGCAGCGACAAACAAAGACAGGCATGCCACCTCAAATGGTGGCAACGTGTGGCACACGGTGTCACCCCTCATGACACTGCCACCCGGTGAAGAAACACTATGACACAGTGAGCTGGAAACCCTTGCTCAGAGTCTATTTTCAGCTCGGGATTGAGCTCTCTCTGCACAGCTGGGCTCTAATCAAACCCTCCCAAAGACATGGGAGGTGGCTCTGAAGAAGTTCCTATTTTCCGCAGGAGATAATAAGTGTAGCTGTTTAAGCAGACAGGGGGCAGAATCCCCGTTTGAAATACACAAACATGCCCCCACACAGTGTGCAGCAGGTGCATTGTCCCACTGATATAATCTTACTGGCATTTGACTAGTTACCTGAAGGTGTTACAAACAGATCACTGCAGCTGGCACTCATTAGATATCTCATTGGGATAGTCGATTATACTTAAATCAATTACCCAGTTTTAAATACTCCATTCATCGACTGCAGAAGGATGAAAGACTCAGTCAGCTTTGCAGGGAGCAGGACTCCTTGTCTTCGTATAACTAGACATGCTTGAGGCAAGGGTAAACTCTCAGAACCGTCTTAGTGGATCGAATCTGATTCGGATTCACAGACGAAGACTTCACAGCACTAGTGGGTAGAGCCCTTACAAGTGACAGTCTGGTCCCACTCCAGCAGAGTGAAAATGTGGAATGGAATAACCTACTCAATATGAGGAAGAGATTGAAGCGCATGGAGTCGCATGCACATTATATGCTTCAATATTTAAGATCTGGGGTTATTCCATTGGGTTTACGAGTCAGGAATGTTCCTGCACTGTTTATTGAAGTCAGAAAGTTCCTGGAGCGGTGGTCGCTTCTTGCCAACCGCTGCTCCAGGGACTGGATGATGTTAATCATCGAGACAGCTAGAGACATGATGGAAGCCCTAAATAAGGAAATCCTGTCCTTAGAGGAAAAATTGAATTCCTCTACAGCACTTGATGAGGCCAAGGCTAGATTGGAAAGAATTAACACTGATATGAAGGATTTTGAAATATACCTAACTAATAAGAAAACTGAGAAGTTAAAAAAGGATATCAGGTGGTACACCCAGGAGAAGGCATATCCTTACCTGCAGGCTACCTTCTATCAAGACTCCAATTACAATCAAGGACAATCAGGGAATCCAAATAGATTTCGCAGACGAGGACAGAATTTTTCTGACACATTTTCCACTGACTCAGATAAGGAGGCAGGGCATGAAAACGAAGACCAACATTATGAGGGGCAGCCCTTTCGTGGCAGACCAATGGGACATCAGACATATCGAGGGCAATCTTCTCCTTTTTTAGGCAGAGGTCAGTTTCGGGGGAGGAACAAACGTTGGGAACCAGACAGGAGGGAGCCCCAGCAGGGGGCCCCTCAACATCAACAGCCTTATGTCAAAACCAGACACAACCAATATTGGCGTTGAATACTGACGTTATGACTTCGGTAGACAGGGATGATGATTTACCAATTTTTAACTTGTCATCCATACAGCTGAATAGGGAGGAACGCTTGTTACTTAGTAGAGGTCTCTCCTTTGTTCTGAGTACTCACCCCAATATATTTAAACTATATCAAGATCTGTTTGCCTTTTTCAGAAAGGTACGTTTGAAAAGTTTTTTCAGGAACGTCCCGCTGTGATCAGCGAAGTTAACCGCTCTAATTGCAAACCTCCTTCACAGTTCACCCCTACAGTAGAAATGGTTGGTCCTGAAGTCCACATTTTTTAGCAATCTGTTTTAAAAGAGGTTGGAAGGTTGGTCAAAAATTCCCAATCTGTTCAAAGTAATCTGACAGGAATAGAGAGTAAGGCCCTCCAAAGTTTAAGATCTAACAAGGAGGTGATTGTGAAACCATGTGACATAGGGGGAGGAATTGCTGTTTTGATCAAACTGGATTATGATAATAAGATCAATAACATGCTAGCGGTAACACATCACTATAAAAAGGCACATCCAAGGGATCTCACTAAGCTGAAACAGACTATTGAAGATATGACCGGTAGGGCTTTGGAAAGAGGGGATATTTGTCAGCAGGAATTCAATTTTTTAAATAAATCTTGTCCTGTTATACCCACCCTCTATGGGCATCCCAAAACGCACAAGTGTGTGACGGATCCTCCGATGCGGCCTATTATTTCGACAATTGGCTCTAGTACAGAGCCTCTTTCAAAGTTTGTGGACTCGTTTTTATGCCCACTTACCCGTACCTATGCTTCTTTCATCCGTGACACAGGTGACATCATCTTGAAACTGGAGGGTATGCCATTCAACCCACAGACTGAGATTTTGGTAACGCTTGACATTGAGGCGTTATACACTAACATACCTTAATGTCAAGCGTTACAGGCAGTAGCTGACCTCCTATCTAGGACTCCAGGTGACAGACCGGATGGATTTGTACTGGAATGTCTGGAGGTTGTTTTATTTAACAACTTTTTTGAGTTCAATGGGGCACTTTTTCAGCAAATAAAGGGCACGAGCATGGGTGCTTCCTGTGCTCCTAGTGTTGCGAATATTTACATGGGTGAGTGGGAGAGGAGAAATGTATTTAATGAAGCGGCTCCATTTTTCGACAATGTCGTCACGTGGAGGCGCTTCATCGACAACATTTTTCTCATTTGGAGAGGAACTGGTGATTCCCTACAAGAATATCTACTCTGGCTTAACGCCAGTGATTGCAATCTGACCTTTACTGCCAATAGTAGTTCACAAAGTGTAGAATTTCTTGATATTTGGATATCTGGGACCAATTCAGTGCTGGAGGTAAGCCTGTTTCGCCAACCGACAGCTAAGAACACAATTCTCCAGTATCAAAGTTATCATCCGAATATTCAAAAGGATTCTATCCCATTTGGTGAGTTTCTTCGGATTCGAAGAAACTGCACCACTATGACTGAATTCCATAGGCATGGAGATGCATAGAAATCTAGGCTTTTAGCCAGAGGCTACCCGAATCCGCTGGTTCGCCATGCCTTTAAGAGGGCAAAATATTACAATAGAGATGCCCTACTGGAAGGCAAACAGCGTGCAAAGAAAGATCAAGTTGTATGTGTGGTTAATCACTCTCCCTACAATTTCAAATTGAATAACATCATCCGGAGAAACTGGAAGATAATTAACACAGGAGAAGAAGAGATAAACCTAGAACAACCACTGGTAGCGTTCCGTAGGAATCGCAATCTACGTGATATTTTAGTCCACACCAAAGCAGAGAGTTCAAACTAGACAAGGCAAACTACCATTACGGGATTACCCCCTGTCTTGGGGAACCACAGAAGTGGTGGTTGCCATGCATGTGATACAGTTTCTTTCACTGACCTTTTTGTTTACAAAAACAAGCAAATTCAACTTCAAGATTTTACCAATTGTCGGAGCAAGAATATAATTTATTGCATTACTTGCCCCTGCAATATGGTGTATGTTGGCGAAACTTCGCGTGAATTCCGAGTTCGTTTGAGCGACCATAAATCTGCTATACACAATAGTCGGATGAAGCGCCACTTGTTAAACATTTTCATGAAAACCACCACACTGAGAAAGATGCTCGCTGGTGCATTTTGGAAAAAGTAAAAGGGAGTGCAGGTACTCCTATGGATATTGCTTGCAAACGACGCGAGTGCTTCTGGATATTCTTCTTTGACTCTGTCAAACAGGGTTTGAATGAGGAGATACAATGGATTATTACTAATCCTTGGTAACAAACAGGATTTAAGAGGTAGAGATAAGATGGGAGTTCATTAGAGAGAGGATTGGTGGCAGACTTGGCTTTGATCTTATAGTCATGCCGCAATATCTGAGAATTTGAATATAGGTTACTAGATTTTGTGATAACTAGTGTTTTTTTTAGAGGAAAGCAAATTTATATACACATCTGAGACTACGCAGGCATGCTGTACTAACCAAGATGAGTCATACTCATGATATATATTAATTTCAGTCTTCGTTTTGTAGCTAACATTTTTATCTGAGAAGTTGCATTTAGACTTCTTTCCTTTGTCAGATGGTTAATGTTGTTTTGGGCACATTATTTGTGGAGGCAGAATATAAATAATACACAATAGAAAAATCACACAGCTTTAAATTATTGGGTCTATGTCCGTGATGGGTGCCCTCCCATAGCTTAGATTTCTATTCTGCATATGTTTGCGTTAAGCATAGTCGTCTTTACGATAGTTAGACGCGAGCGTAATGTAGGCAGATACTATGTATTTTTTTAATATTCCCCTAAGATGGCGTCGGGAGTGACAGTCCCTCTTCTATTTTTATCTTTATCGACTTTGGGAAACGGAAGTTATGGGGAGGGTTCAACGTTGCAACAACACAGGTGTTATACGTAGAGATGAATTTCGGGTAGTATTTAAGGACATGGTTGGTTATTGATGGTGAACTGTGAGGAGAGCTGCGATCGGAGGCTGAGGCGACTATCGATTGGGAATTTAAAAAGTCTTGAAAAGTAAGTAATCGCTGCGAATGAGTCTAGTGCGGCCCGTAATTTCTATAGAGGTGCCGCAGTCGTGTTTGTGTCGGCCGTTGGGTCCGGTGTAGGTTGGGGAAGAAGAAGGAATCAGCTCGGTTCATGCGGGTAACTTCTGGGCACATTTGCTGTTCTCAGCGCTGCCATGGTCTATTCTTATCGCAAATTACCGTCATACCCCCGCTTTTGTCTCTGCTTTAAATTATTGCACTGACTACTACGAACTAGTGGGTTTATAAATTGAGTCAGGTATGGTTGATGAGAAACATCGCTAACCCCAATGCTAAAAGAAAGCCTTTCTTCTCTTTTCTATTTTCTGATATATTGTGGCAACATATACAGATTCACCTTTTTCTGGGGCTATAAGGTATCATAATTTGGTGTAAGGTTGTGTGAGTTGGAATGGATGGTCTGTGTGGTGGTCCAGATTGTTGTCTCAAATGTAAATGATTATATATAAATTTAAGGGCATACCAGTAAAACTTGTGTATACATATATTTTCAGATTCAAAATCGAGGTCTAGAGATCCCATGTTGAATTGTTTCTGGCGGGTCCTGATGAAGGTGGTCTCCATTGCTGTTCTTCCACCGAAACGTGTTGCCCATTTTCTCCATATTTAGATCAAATGACTACGGTCACATATTGGACAACAGATACAATGCGACAGGATGATTAGTGTCAGTTTTTGATGTGCTGTATGTTTAGAATGTATGTGTGATTATGTGTGTTGTGGCTCTCTACCTGGTTCAGTAGAATTGTTCTTGTTTTTTATGAATTTGTGGAATTTATGTACCGGATATATACTGATGATCTGAATTTGTTGATATATATCTTCAATGAGTTTTTGTGCAATGCATATCCAATAATCTTTTGTACTTAGAAAAAGGATATAAAGAAATGAAAAAAGATTTTAAAAATAAAATAAATGAGTAAACTCAAAAAAAGTGAAGATATGTTTTGTGTATGCCTTTATGGTTAGAGGTATTCCCTGTGATAAAAGTATTTATAGGTCATGAGGGAGTTTCTTAAATGTTATGGATCGAATCTGGTAGCCTGTGGGTGATAATACCCTGCAGGATATCGTTTCTCTCGAAGGAGCTCAACTCACGGGTCTTTTGACGGCTGTTATCCTTCTCTTTCTAGGATACACACAATGATAAGGACTGATTGAAACGGATCCAAGAAGATTGCTTCCTTTTCAGAATCCCGCCATCCCTTCTAGACTTCCTTCACAGCCAGTGCCTTTACCCACCCACACCCTCCATCTCCCTACTTGATGTGCCATGTTCAATTGGATAGACTTTGGTGACGGTCGCGACATTTTAAACTCACTGCCTTGTTCAATGGGATGCTGGCCCTCAGTAAGGTTAGAAAGCGGCACCAATGCGCAACTTGTTTGAACTGTAACTCTCCTCCACTTATTCTATGTGACCTAGTCTCTATACGTCACCAGCCACCACCACCTCCCATTCTCATTCAGATCCCAATTATGATCATTGAGTACACTACCTCTTTCACATGGACGCTTCTTCTAGCTGGGACAACCACCCACACTATCCACGACCCCTCCTCCTTCACCAAAACAGTGTAACTCTTCTGAGGATACTGCTGAACAGAAACCACAGAGCTGGCCAGATGGCAGAATGCTGAGCACCATATAAACACCCGGAGTAAAGACTACAGAACCAAAGACATTGATCACCAGTGTGTGGGGGTGCTATAAGGAACAGCAGTTCATGCATGGGAATGCTTTAATGCGATGATGTATTTTGCAATCTATTGAATTAAGAAACTACCAGAGAGCCCATCAAAAAACATGGAGGGATTATTGCAGCAGTCGTCGAAACGTTGCATATTCAGGGTATAGTAACATATGGATTCCAATCTTAAACACAGGATACGCATGCAGCCTCCTGTCTGGCTCAGGCAGGGCTCTTCCTGCATGCTTCAAATCCACGTTTCTGTAGAGCATGTTGATATGCAACAGCCACCCGCCACCTTTTATTTATCCTGTATAGAGACTGGCGACGGTGTTCAGTCCTGTCTACGATGTATATTTTTAAATATATATACACACTTATAATTTATATGTATATATTTATATACATACATATATATATATATATATATATATATATATATATATATATATATATATATATACACAAATATAATACATATGTGTGTCTATATATACATATTACCTACTGGCGGTCGCCAGTAGGTATATATAGTTAGGATTTTTTCCCTATGGGATTTTTGAAAATTCTATGTCTAATAACTTTGGCGTTTGTGGACGGAATTGGCTGAAATTTTCAGGAAAATGGAACATTTTATTTCTGAGCAGCCCCTGGAAATTTGGGGGGGGTTCGTCAAGGGGGGGCCGAGAAAAAAGGGGGGTCCCAAAACGTGTTTTTAACATTGAGTTTTCCATAGGGCGGTTGGCCTCACTTTTAGCCCGAACGGCTGAATGGATTTCCACGAAACTTGGCAAAATTGTAGGGACTGGTAGCCCGATGTGCCTTTGCTAGGTCTCAATATATGTGCTTCAGTGGATTTTGAGAAATTAACGTTCAAAAAAAGATATATATCTGTAACAGCGGACCGGGCAGCGCTCCGGTTCGCGGACTTTACGCGTAACGGAACTTCGCGTAGCGAAGCTGATTGGCTCTCCGGTGTCTGTCAACATTCTAAACAGTCCGGAGCGGCCGCCATCTTGTCTCTCGGTAGGATTGAGAGACAAGAGGAGGCCAAAACAAAGGGGGAAATGACCATAAGGGGGCATAGTAGATCCTCCCTGACCCCCTAGGTTTAATGTGGAGGCTTTAAAAGGGCCCCGCGGGGCAAAAAAAGAAAACATTTTTTTTTGTTTTTTTCCGTGGGTAGCGCCCGGTTCGCGAACCGGGAAGCGTTCTGGGCAGCGTACTATAAGGAAAAAAGAATGATAGACTTTTCAAATACTGTATGTTAATTGATTGTTGGTTTTGTTGATTATTTTTTAATTTTTTTTATTTTTTAAGCAATTATTTATTATTGTAATTGTGTTTCAAAATTTAATAACATTTCTAACATTTCATAGTAGATCCTCCCTGACCCCCTAGGTTTAATGTGGAGGCTTTAAAAGGGCCCCGCGGGGCAAAAAAAGAAAAAAAAATTTTTTTGTTTTTTTGCGTGGGTAGCGCCCGGTTCGCGAACCGGGAAGCGTTCTGGGCAGCGTACTATAAGGAAAAAAGAATGATAGACTTTTCAAATACTGTATGTTAATTGATTGTTGGTTTTGTTGATTATTTTTTAATTTTTTTATTTTTTAAGCAATTATTTATTATTGTAATTGTGTTTCAAAATGTAATAACATTTCTAACATTTCACTAGTTTATGAATTACATATAAAAATGATTAAAGACTCAAATAATTTTTAAATATTACATATAATTTTATTTTTCGGATTGTTTTTCAAAATTTAATAGAATGTCTAACATTTGACTGTCAGATATGTCCTCTTGTTGAGTGAACATAACTTCCCACATTTGACCGTCATCATAATGAAGTAAATGATCCACAGATTCTACACATTGAACTAATTCATGGTCCCGTGATTCATCCATGAAATCTGAGTCATCATTATCCTCAATATCTTTTTCTGTGTTGTTCTCCAGAACAATTTCGAAGGAAATATTCTGCTCACCTTCCATTTTATTGCTGTAATTTGCATAAAAAATAATTATATCAGTAGAGATAGGGCACTGTTGGGTTTAAGTTCAGACAGGTACTTGTGAGTTTATAACAGAGAAGTAATCTATGGGCACTGTATGGTTTCAGGCGTGAAGTAGTACTATTAAAAAGTGCCTGTGAAGAAGCCTAAGTAAATTCATAATTATACCACAGAAACCTAAATCAATCCATAATTATAATAAAGAAGCCTTTCTCAATGTCTAACTCTTACAGAGGGATAGTATATAACTATCTGAAAATGTTTTCAAATTTATAAAATAATATCTCACCTTCTAAAAACAAGTTTAAGTTGTGAGTGAAAATGATCTTGTAATGTAGTTCAGGAAGTAGTAGTCAAAATGGCTGTGTTTCTCTCTCTTCCTTTATATATATTCAGGTACATAACCAATCAAATGTCAGGTAAAAAAAGTAGAAAATGAAAGTAACATTTTAATTGGTTGTCAATTCCAACACTTCAGATGTGTTTTGTGAAGTAATTTACCTCAGGGTATTTAGAGAGGTGTACAGGCTAAATGGTTAAATGGAATTTCAATCAAATTTGTGAAAATGGTAGGGATTGGTATGTAGTATGAGCTAATCTATATTTGGTGAAAGTGTCTCCAGTCGCTTTTCTGTAAACTACTTTCCCACCTTTTTTGATGGTGCGCTTCCCAGGGAGCGACCCGGTACGCGAACTGGCGAGCGCCCCGGTACGCGAACCTTAAGCGTTACGGGAGTCCACCATTTTGTGTTTTGGTCGAATTAAGATACAAGATGGAGGGCAAATAATGTTCAGAATGGGTAGAAGGGGGCACAGTAGACTTATCTTGACCCCCTAGGTTTTCTGAGGGTGGCTGAGGAGGCCCATATGTGCGAAAAAAAAACATTTTTTTAAAAATTTAGCGAGGTTAGCTCCCGGTTCGCGTACCGGGTAGCGTCCCAGGGAGCGTACTTTGTTGAAAATTAGTGAAAAAAGTTAGAGTAAAATAATAATTGTGAGTGATCAGATGTAGGGTAGCTCTGAGAAGAGCTTTTGGGTTTATGGTACATTTAGGTACTTATAAGTAGGTACCAATGCACAGTCTTAAATTCAGAATGAAAATTCTGTTGCCCTCATCTGAGAAGTGAACTCCATCTCCTCTGTAGATATCTTGCATGTAGTAACGCAAGTTATTGTTGTACAGGGAGCCCATTCCATGGTCTCTCATGTAAGCTGAAACAGATTTGTTTACATGCTTCCTCGACTTCTCAATTTGTGGACAAAATTGGTTTGACCACCTCCATTTCTGTCTTTGGCATATATTTGAATATACCAAGGCAGTCTGAGGAAAAAGTGCCATTAATTGCTCAAAGGTGTCCTTTAAAAGCATTTCCAGACCTACCCCAGTCAAAGTGCCCAAATCATTACCTCCACAGTGCACAATTCACAGGTCAGGTTTTGGCAAATGCATAAAGGTTTTCACCAATGGTATCAATTGGTGACATTTTAATCCTCTGTGGCCAAACCACTTAATTTCCACATCTTGTAAATTGAGGTTAGGTAAATTCCTGTTCTCAGCATACCTCTGAGCCCAATAGATGTAACTATGTCCAACAATCCAGACAGAAAACATGGTGAGAGAAGGTTCTCCTGCAGTCAGATGAAGTGTGGCAATGAAATGGCAGTTGAAAAAATAAGAGTTTAAAATGAAAAAAACTGTGGAGTTTCTGTGTTAATGAAGCAGTAACAGTGATTGGTGGATTTTGATTGCTGAAAACAGAAAGTTAGGGTGCATGGATGAGTTCTTTGAAAGATGTATTTTGAGTGGTCAAGAAAAAATCATTAAATGAAAGAATGCACTGGATATGAGGTGCACTGAGAGTTCAGAGTTCAATTGCAACATTGTTGTGTGAACTTGCAAACACCAGAGGCCTTCAAGGAGGTGGCTGCTATGCAAAAAAGGCAGAAAGGGCAGAGGGGGGAAGGGTTTTGATTTGAAAAAAAGTGAGGGAAGAGTTTTGATTGGGTGACATGAGAGATATGTGTGAAGAATTACATCATTTCTGTGCTTTTGATAGCTGCAGACTCTGGAGTGCATACCTTTTGCTCTGCTGAAGACAAATTGGTGTGTTTCTGAGACTGTTTTGAAACTCAAAGTATTTGCTAAGGTGAGAAAAGATTTCTTTAATTTAGATAGAGAATAGTGTGCTTTAAGGAGAAAATTATGAAGAAAGTTGTGTTTTTCAAATGTTGCTTTGTCTCAAGTGTTTTACAAATAGATTTTGTTTCTTTGAGAAATTGTAATTGGAGAAAATGTGAAGTATTAGTACTGACAGGGTTTTTTTGTGCATAGGAGCTGTGGAGTGTTTTCAAATTATGACTTGAAAATCGTTTTTGAGGAAAAGGAATGGTTATAATATTTATGACAAGGACATAATGGTGTATGCTTCTTTATAAGGCAATTGAGTGTCTCTTATGTTATTTTTCCCATTTTAATGTAAGACCTTTCCCTGTGGAGCAAATTGCTTGTAAATATGCTCCCACCTGTGCATGGCAAATTTAGATTTTGAATGTTTGCGTTACATGGCCATGTTAAAAGTGACACAAACATGCTGCAAAGGCAATCAAAAAACGCTTTTATGTGTCTTAAGGACATTTTAAGTCATTTCCCCATGTGCAGTGTTTTCAAATTATGATTTGAAAATCGTTTTTGGGGAAAAGGAATGGTTTTAATATTTATGACAAGGACATAATGGTGTATGCTTCTTTATAAGGCAATTGAGTGTCTCTGATGTTATTTTTCCCATTTTAATGTAAGACCTTTCCCTGTGGAGCAAATTCCTTGTAAATATGCTCCCACCTGTGCATGGCAAATTTAGATTTTGAATGTTTGTGTTACATAGCCATGTTAAAAGTGACCCAACCATGCTGGAAAGGCAATCAAAAAACGCTTTCATGTGTCTTAAGGACATTTTAAGTCATTTCCCCATGTGCAGTGTTTTCAAATTATGATTTGAAAATCGTTTTTGGGGAAAAGGAATGGTTTTTAAATTTATGACAAGGACATAATGGTGTATGCTTCTTTATAAGGCATTTCAGTGTCTCTGATGTCATTTTTCCCATATTACATTAAAAGACCTTTCCCCGTGGAGCACATTCCTTGTAAATATGGTCCCACCTGTGCATGGTAAATTTAGATTTTGACTGTTTGAGTTACATAGCCATGTTAAAAGTGACCCAAAAAAGTTGCAAAGGCTTTAAAAAAACACTTTCATGTGTCTTAAGGACATTTTAAGTCATTTCCCCGTGGGCAGTGTTTTCAAATTATGACTTGAAAATCGTTTTTGAGGTAAAGGAATGTTGTTAAAATTTATGTGCGCCATATGCCCCCAAATTTCTTTTTCAGGGGTGCAGCAGGGTGTTCTTGAGACACCCCTGCACCTTTGGAAAAATTCCTAATTTGCGATGAGCTAATTGCTAATCGCAAATTGCACCTTCATTCCTATGGGCCTCCTGGCCCATGGAAATGAATGGGTAATTTGCAATTAGCAATTTGCTCATCGCAAATTCGGAATGGTAAAGAATCGCTATTTATTCCTTAAAATTCGCTATTTAGGAAATGCAAAATAGTATGATGATACATATGGCGGTTCATCTCTAACAAGATAAGAAGCTTAGGGATACATTTATGATGACTGGCGCAATGAAGTGGACATCACTTACTTCATTGGTAGGCCTTTACATGTATTATCTCCTCTATATTCTTCATCAAGCGTAACTTTGATCTGCAATCCTGAGTAGGCCTCACCTTAAACAAACCTCTGGATAGGCCACACCTTATCGTCATCCTGAATTAATCATTTAAAATGCTAGGGACAGATTTATGATAGGTGTATGCCTCTTTTGCGCCACTGTGCGTCACTTTTCTGATGCAGCGGCGGTGCAAAAGATTTGCTATGAGGCGACAAAATTACAAATTGATGCATTTAGGCAGATGTGTCATGGTGTAAAAAAACCGTGCCACATGAAACCGATGCAGCAGTGATGCAAAAGATGCACCATGTTGCAAGACAGGCCTCACTTGGGGCCATATGTATCAAGCTAATTAGCATTCGCAAAGGCCGAAATCCTGCGAATTTCGGCCTTTGCGAATGCTAGTTAGACAAATGGTATGTATCAAACAAGTTTGATGCAAAATAAGGAATAGCAAAATTTGCTAATCATTATTTTGCGATTGCACTGAAGGATTTGCAAATTTTGCGATTCCTTAAATGCAATGTATCAAACAAAAAATATGCAAAAAATGGCATTAAGGATTTGCAAATTACCACCAACTTCTAGTTGGTGGTAATTTGCGAATTCATTTCAAAAAGCTTTTTTTCCAAAAAACAAAAGGTGCCATATGACGCCCATACATGCCCTTAGGGCATGTATGTGCGCCATATGTCCCCAAATTTCTTTTTCAGGGGGTGCAGCAGGGTGTTCTTGAGACACCCCTGCACCCTTGGAAAAATTCCTAATTTGCGATGAGCTAATTGCTAATGGCAAATTGCACCTTCATTCCTATGGGCCTCCTGGCCCATGGAAATGAATGAGTAATTTGCAATTAGCAATTTGCTCATTGCAAATTAGGAATGGTAAAGAATCGCTATTTATTCCTTAAAATTCGCTATTTAGGAAATGCAAAATAGTTTGATGATACATATGGCAGTTCATCTCTAACAAGATAAGAAGCATAGGGATAGATTTATGATGACTGACACAATGAAGTGGACATAACTTACTTCATTGGTAGGCCTTTACATGTATTATCTCCTCTGTATTCTTCATCAAGCGTAACTTTGATCTGCAATCCTGAGTAGGCCTCACCTTAAACAAACCTCTGGATAGGCCACACCTTATCGTCATCCTGAATTAATCATTTAAAATGCTAGGGACAGATTTATGATAGGTGTATGCCTCTTTTGCGCCACTGTGCGTCACTTTTCTGATGCAGCGGCAGTGCAAAAGATTTGCTATGAGGCGACAAAATTACAAATTGATGCATTTAGGCAGATGTGTCATGGTGTAAAAAAAACGTGCCACATGAAACCGATGCAGCAGTGATGCAAAAGATGCAACATGTTGCAAGACAGGCCTCACTTGGGGCCATATGTATCAAGCTAATTAGCATTCGCAAAGGCCGAAATTCTGCGAATTTCGGCCTTTGCGAATGCTAATTAGACAAATGGTATGTATCAAACAAGTTTGATGCAAAATAAGGAATAGCAAAATTTGCTATTCCTTATTTTGCGATTGCACTGAAGGATTTGCAAATTTTGCGATTCCTTAAATGCAATGTATCAAACAAAAAATATGCAAAAAATGCCATTAAGGATTTGCAAATTACCACCAACTTCTAGTTGGTGGTAATTTGCGAATTCTTTTCAAAAAGCTTTTTTTCAAAAAAACAAAAGGTGCCATATGACGCCCATACATGCCCTTAGGGCATGTATGTGCGCCATATGCCCCCAAATTTCTTTTTCAGGGGTGCAGCAGGGTGTTCTTGAGACACCCCTGCACCCTTGGAAAAATTCCTAATTTGTGATGAGCTAATTGCTAATCGCACATTGCACCTTCATTCCTATGGGCCTCCTGGCCCATGGAAATGAATGGATAATTTGCAATTAGCAATTTGCTCATCGCAAATTAGGAATGGTAAAGAATCGCTATTTATTCCTTAAAATTCGCTATTTAGGAAATGCAAAATAGTTTGATGATACATATGGCGATTCATCTCTAACAAGATAAGAAGCTTAGGGATACATTTATGATGACTGGCGCAATGAAGTGGACATCACTTACTTCATTGGTAGACCTTTACATGTATTATCTCCTCTGTATTCTTCATCAAGTGTAACTTTCATCTGCAATCCTGAGTAGGCCTCACCTTAAACAAACCTCTGGATAGGCCACACCTTATCGTCATCCTGAATTAATCATTTAAAATGCTAGGGACAGATTTATGATAGGTGTATGCCTCTTTTGCGCCACTGTGGTCACTTTTCTGATGCAGCGGCGGTGCAAAAGATTTGCTATGAGGCGACAAAATTACAAATTGATGCATTTAGGCAGATGTGTCATGGTGTAAAAAAAACGTGCCACATGAAACCGATGCAGCAGTGATGCAAAAGATGCACCATGTTGCAAGACAGGCCTCACTTGGGGCCATATGTATCAAGCTAATTAGCATTCGCAAAGGCCGAAATTCTGCGAATTTTGGCCTTTGCGAATGCTAATTAGACAAATGGTATGTATCAAACAAGTTTGATGCAAAATAAGGAATAGCAAAATTTGCTATTCCTTATTTTGCGATTGCACTTAAGGATTTGCAAATTTTGCGATTCCTTAAATGCAATGTATCAAAGAAAAAATATGCAAAAAATGCCATTAAGGATTTGCAAATTACCACCAACTTCTAGTTGGTGGTAATTTGCGAATTCTTTTCAAAAAGCTTTTTTTCAAAAAAACAAAAGGTGCCATATGATGCCCATACATGCCCTTAGGGCATGTATGTGCGCCATATGCCCCCAAATTTCTTTTTCAGGGGTGCAGCAGGGTGTTCTTGAGACACCCCTGCACCTTTGGAAAAATTCCTAATTTGCGATGAGCTAATTGCTAATCGCAAATTGCACCTTCATTCCTATGGGCCTCCTGGCCCATGGAAATGAATGAGTAATTTGCAATTAGCAATTTGCTCATCGCAAATTAGGAATGGTAAAGAATAGCTATTTATTCCTTAAAATTCGCTATTTAGGAAATGCAAAATATTTTGATGATACATATGGCAGTTTATCTCTAACAAGATAAGAAGCTTAGGGATAGATTTATGATGACTGGCGCATCACCAGTGATGTGCCAGTCATCCTGTGCCGCTGTTCCGCCACCCATGGTGTGCTGCATTTACAATGCGGCGCAGCATGGGGCAAAAATGGCACAGATGCGTGACGCATCTGTGCCGTTAAGGTGGCGCATTGCTGGAGTTGTATCGCAAGTGCGATGCAGCTCCAGCAACGCTCAGGGGTGCCTCATCTCCACAATGTTGCGTCAAGACCTATGCCTGCTTCAAGCAGGCGCAGGGTTTTGACGCAGCTTTCTCCTATCTGATTGTAAATGCGGCACACCATGGGTGGCAGAGCAGCGGTGCACGTTAACTGGTGCATGCCTGGGGATGTGCCAGTTAACATAAATCTGCCCCTTTACATTTAAGTATGTGCAGGGGACACAGAGTCGGTGAGTCTTATCCAAGGTTAAGAAGAGATGAGTCCTGTTCAGTGAAAAATTAGACATAGGCTTCACCTGCTCAGCATCGCTGGACATGGCTAAATAATAGCTGCAAAATGTTACTCTTGTTAAACAATTTTACTATTATAATCTCTGAGATTTGTCTCTTACTCTGCAACATCTCATTGTTGTTATCTTTCTTTAAAGATAAAGACAACATCAACATGAGCGACAATCAGCAATCAGTTGATTTCGACCTCATCATTGAACTCGTAATTGAAACATCAGTGGATGTTGATCCCTTGGATGATTTAAATCCTGAGGATGAAGAAGAACGTGATGAGGATGCAGATTTGTCAGAATTATATGACATAGGATGGGAAGCTGACGTGCTTGAGCCTATGGAACTATAAACATTTATTTTAAAAATTTATAATAAATAAAAAGTAAAAATGTAAACCGTTTAATTTAAAAATAAAGACACCTTCAAAAACAGGTTATGTGTAGTGTATTCAATAAAATATTAAAATATGCTCATAAAATTAGATCAGATTCACATATAAAATAGCACAGGTAAAATGAATATAAATTCCATTTCTTTTCTGCTATTTCTGTATTCTAAATTTGCCAAGGACTAAAAAATCTTCTATGTAAAAATGTCAAGTAGTGTTTTAAGTTTTTGTTTACTGTTATTGATTTACTGTTGGGTAATAGTGGTTAATAACATTTTTTAATATATTTTACCACAGATTCAACTGCAGATCATTTCAAGATTTCACCATGCCAACCAAAGAAAGACTGAGAAAGGCTGCAAAACGTCAAAGACAGCAGGTCAATGAAAAAAAGCAGCAGTCCTCTAACAAAAAGATTTGTCAAGTCACCAAGAAAGCACCGGGTAAGAGTACAAAAACATTCATAAGAAATATCTGTAGTAAAAAAAATATTACTACAGAAAATGTTTCAGTCCAGAAAAAGAGAAGCAATTCAAACGGAAAGGAAAGGCCAATGAAAAATGTTACTGCTAGAGCAAGAGATAACTCTGTGCATGATAGTAGAAGGAAACAACAGTTTAGGGACATTCGTAAACGAATGTTCCGCAACAGGATAATTGGCAATTTGTTAAAAAATATTAAGAAAGGTCAACAGAAAGTGGTTTTTTATAAGAGAAAAAAAAAAGTTGAGAAAGTTATTGATCAGGCATTTGAAATTAAACGTAAGTTATTTATTTTGATAATCAATAGAATTAGGAAGCTAAACAAGGCAATTTATGATTTCAAAAGAAATAGTAGATGGAAGAGAATAGTTAATCGTAGTAATTTTTGTGAAGTTTTTTCTGGAGAATGGATGCATAGTTCAAGCTGTGAGGCATTTTTTAATGAGGAGAGTTATTTCCAGGATAATGATTTGGTGCATGCAGTTGACACCAGTGGTCGAGCTTATGAAGTGAAAGATGGTTGTCCAGTTGAAAAAGAAAAACTTGTGACAACAGAAGCAGAAGAGGTGTTAGGTAATGAGGTTTTAGGAAGACATCCTAAGGGTCCTGTGTACACCTGGAAGTGTAGTAGTATTTGCAGTGTGCAACAGGATTCCATCAATTTGCTTTGTGATTTTGTACGGTCATTTAATAAGAAAAGTTTGAAGCAGAAAATGAAGTTGTTGCAAGAATTAGATCCTTGCAGAGTGAGAGAAGTGACAGGTTTGCATGGTCATTCACTGGCTTGTCTTTCCAGGAGAGTATGCCAGAGTGTTTTTCATCATTTCAGGATGCTAGCAGTGCATCATAATAAAGTGAGGAAATTATTTAGAATGTTGTATTATGCTAAGAGTCCAGCAATTATGCTTAAACAATTATGCGCTGCTCTTTTGCATGGTTCTGAAATAGATGTGAAGAATATATGTGAAGAAATTGAGTTTTGTTACTTTGGAAGTAAAGAGGAGAATGTTGAAATTGACCAAGAAGAAGCGGGTAATGTGGAAGCTAGTGTACAGGTTTCCAGTACAGATAATTTCCAGAGGGAAATTGCGACGTTTCAGGTCAAATCAAGTGAGAGGCCAAATTTCACTTGTGTGTGTTGTCGACGCACTTATTATAAGAATCAGACTAAGTTAGTGGATTTATATGCAAAAAGTGAAAGGGAAAATAATAGTGAATGGAAGGATTTCGCAACATACTTGATGGTAGAAAATTGTTTTGATTTGGGATTGGATCAACGTGTGTGTACTTATTGTTGTAATAAATTAAATCAAAACCAGATGCCTGCTAGAGCAGTTCATAATAATCTGGAATTGGTTGAGATTCCTTCTGAATTGAAGGATTTAAATACTTATGAATCTATTTTGATTCAAAGTATCCATCCCTTTCAGGCTATTGTAAGAATGGAGCCAAAGACAGGGAAATTGCCTCCATCAGATTTACAGAGAGGATTAAAGGGAAGAGTTGTTTATTTGCCTCTAGATTTGAAGAAAAACATTAACACAATTGGAGTAGAAAAAGTGGAAGAGGAACCTCTGGTTATCTTAGTTAATGGGGTTCCGACAAAGAATAAGAAAATATGGCAAGATTTAGTGGATGTTAGGAAAGTTAAAAAGGCAACATTGTATTTGAAAAAAAATAATAAATACTATAAGAATGTATATGTTGCAGAAGAGGAAGTAAGTGAGGAAGAGGATAGTGATTTGTGTGCTGGTCAAATTGAGAAAGTAGAACCCTCTACTAGTGAAGAAATATATGAACATTATAGTGTTCATCCTTTGCATTCCAAGGAAGTCATGGGGAATGCTATTGAGTTGTTTCAAATGAAACAAGCCAAAGGGAGTCCCATTAGTGTTTGGGAGGAAAGTTTGGAAGCTCGGTGTTTCCCACAGCTTTTTCCAACAGGTCAGGGAGGAAGATATGATGAGCGACCTCATCAAATTCCTGCTTCTGAATACCGGACTTTGCGATTGTATGCAGGAGATGCTAGGTTTCGACAATACATTCCTTATTTGTTTCATCTCCTGTTTGAAAGCGATCTGTCTGGACTGTCATATGCAGTGAACCACATCTTGAAAAGTGGTATACACATGCAAAACATCTCGGCAAGTGACTTTATGGATAAAGTCAATGTCCAAGACAGTATTTTGGATTCTCACCTGATTAATCTCATGGCGTGTCAGCGTGGTACTAATGAGTACTGGTACCGTCGTCATGGTGATTTAAAATGTATGCTGAGGAACTTAGGAACTCCCACATGGTTCCTCACTCTGAGCTGTGCCGAGTATGGCTGGGAAGACTTACTTGAATTTCTACGAGAGGCAAATGCTAACGTAGAAAACATCGAATTCAAGACACCCGGAGAACTGTGCTCTTTGGATCCAGTCAATGTATGTAGGTACTTCAATCATAGATTTGAAGCTATGATGTCTTTCATCATGAATAAGAAGAATCCACCTCTTGGAGAGGTGTTGGATTTCTTCTGGAGAAAGGAGTACCAAGCAAGAGGTGCTCCTCATATACATATGTTGCTGTGGATCAAGGATGCACCTAAATTTGGAACGGATCCAGAAGACTCAGTGATGAGTTTCATCCAACAGTATTCTACGTGTGCTGTTCCAAACGCAAAGGAGAAGAAAAGCCTAAGAGAAAAAGTTCTACGTTTCCAAAGCCATCGATGTGGAAAGTACTGTAGTCGTAAATTCCGAAACAAGGACAAGTTCTACACCAAATGTCGTTTCGGCTTTCCACGACCGGTGATTTCTAAAGGAAGAGTGAACAGTTTGATGTCTTCGCTGCGACATAATGTGATGAAGAAATCACCTAAAAACACATACAATTTGAAGAGGAACGAAGAGTCTAAATACATCAACGACTACAACCCGGTGATTTTGTCCATGTGGAATGCTAACATGGATATACAGTTTGTGGCTGATAACTGTATGGCTGTGGCTCGGTATGTGACATCTTACATCACCAAAAAAGAGAAGACAGAATTGAAGGATATGTGGGAGGACATTTCCCATGAAAAGTGCCTCAGCAAGAAGTTGTACAGTTTCAGTCTGAAGATGTTGTCGCATCGAGAAATCGGAGCTTACGAATGTTCTGACCGGTTGTCTTCAGCAAGTCTCTATGCCAAGTCCAGGAGTATCGTTTGGGCGAGTCTTGGTCTTGCTGCAACGCGTAATCGAGTTCTCAAACCTGTGCAGGAAATTGAGTATTTGGCGGAAAAGGAGCCAAACAGTACCGACATTTTGAAGACAAACATGTTGGATACATATTATCCAAATCGAAGCAGTCACCTCGAGAATGTTTGTCTGTATGAGGTTCTTCAAAATTACATATTCAAGAGGAACATCAAAGAAGATACTGAGAAAGGAGTGTATGCTGTAATAGGAAGTGAGGGATGCCTGGTCAAGCAAAGAAAATGCCACTTGATAAACCATCGAAAATTGAGTGGCGAATCTCTTGAAAAAAAGGAGTTTTTCTATTTAGCACTTTTGCAACTTTTCAAGCCTTGGCGTGCAGAAGAGGAACTGCTTGGAGATTTCCTCTGTTACGAAGACTCTTTCAATGCCGCCAAGGAGACCATAGAATGTCCTGCTTTTCCCAAATATGTAGAAATGTTGAATGTGGAAATCGAGCAGGAAGCAACGATTGCAGCCGAGATTGCCAGAGACAGTTCTCAGGACAGTCAGAGTTCTGCTTCATTGAGTCAGGATCCACTAGGAGGACCTGTTATCGAAAATGAAGCTGCCACTGCTATGAATGAAGTGGAAAGAACCATGGCACATGCTCAGGAGGATGCGGTTAACTTAGAAGAGTTGGAAAGACAACTCAACGTTGAGCAGAGGAAAATATATGACGAAGTTACCATGCAAATTGATCATGGATTAAGTCATGACAAGAAAGAGTGCTCATGTACGTCGTTGAAGCCTGTCCGACTGTACGTGAGTGGAGAAGCGGGAACTGGAAAAAGTTTCCTTATTAAAGCAATTTCATGTTATTTGCAGGAAAGGACAGAGTCATCGCTGTCTTGTGTTGTCACCGCTCCAACTGGACTGGCAGCACATAACATTAAAGGGATTACTTTACATCGTTTACTGATGCTGCCAGTGGAGCATGACAACAAATTACAATATCACAAGCTATCTGGAGATGCTTGTTGTGAAGTTTCAAGAGTCTTGAGGAAAATGAAACTTCTTATCATTGACGAAGTAAGCATGGTTTCCAATGTCATGCTTGCTTTTGTGCATTTGAGAATGCAAGAAGTTCTCAAAACAGAGTATGATGTGTTATTTGGTGGCAAACACATCATTGTTTTCGGAGATCTTCTGCAGCTGACACCAGTGAAAGGGCAACCTGTGTTCAAAATGCTCACGCATGAAGATACCAGGAAGTGCCTAGGGAGCATTGGCAACGTCAATATTTGGTTAAACTTCAATTATGCTGAACTGCATGAAAATATGCGTCAGGCGAAGGATGAAGTTTACAAGACTATTCTACAAGATGTTAGAATTGGAAAAGTGACCGAGCATGGGAAAGAAGCTTTACATGCACGATTACTGTCAAATTTATATCCAGAACAAGATGTTGTGCCTGAGAATATTTTTCAGAAAATTACTGAGAACAAATCTGGAATATGTTTGATGCCAACTCTTGCAGAATGTGCCAAATTCAACAACAAAATGTTGCATTTAGAAAAGCAAGAGATTGTGAAACTGGAAGCTATTGACAGAGTAGAGCATATGGGATCAACAATTATTTTGTCTGAGAATTTGAAAACAAAATTGGATTCATTAGAGAAGAGTATATCTAAAACTGCAGGTTTTGAAAAGACTCTGAATGTGTGCTTGAACTGCCGTATAATTTTAAGAAGGAATTTACATGTTGAAAGAGGTCTGGTAAATGGATCAATGGGTAATGTTGTTGATTTTGTAAAATACAGAAATAGAGATGGAATTGAATTTTTAAAAATTAAATTTGATGGCATTGAGGAACTACAGCTAATTGGTCGTTGTTCTGCTAGATTTTTGCTTGTAAAAGACTTATATGTTCGCCGTAAGCAGTTTCCTGTTTGCTTGGCATATGCGGTGACAATCCATAAATCGCAAGGTTTAAGTGTAGACAGTGCATTGGTGAATATTGGCAGTTCTGTGTTCAAGGAGGGTATGGCATATGTGGCATTGTCACGAGTTAGAACTTTATCGGGATTGTACTTGATTGAGTGTGATGTCACAAACATTTGTGCGGATCTAGATTGTGTTAAGGAATACAATAGGTTAAGAAGAGAGTATGCGCCACATTTGCCTCAATATCCTTTGTTTGAGAAACGTGGGGTATGCCGGAAACGAAGAAATGTGACCAATACTGGGGAGGTTGTAGCAAAAAGACGAAAAGTCGATGAACCTGAAATTATAAGCAGAAACAAAAAGGATTCTGTTGAAGATGTTGTTGGTTTTCAATTTGAAAACAGTTCTGGTGTCAACTGCTATGCTAATGTAGTGGTTAATGTTTTGTTTTCTCTAGAAAATGTAAAAGATTGTGGTCAATTCTGATCAAAGATTTTGCAGTTTGTTAAATTCTGTCTTAGAAAAATGTAGCACTGATAGAACAAACATAGAAAGTGTGTCTGAAATTCGAAATCTGTTAGACAGATGTTCAGGCCAAACACAATTCTCTCAAAATATTCAGCAAGATTGTCAGGAGTTTTTAATGTATATGCTTGATGTATTGCATGCTGAAGGTGTAGATGTAGATCAGCTGTTTGGGCTTTCTTATCAATGGCAGCATGACTGCGAGAACTGTAGGGTATCAAGTACTACTAGTGTAGACTCAGAAAGATTTATATATTTAACTTTGCCAGACAGTAAATCAGTCTCCTTTAATAAGCTAGTAAAAGCTGCTGATCACAACATGGAGTGTAGCCAATGTAAATCTGAAATGATGTCCACATTATTTATACGAACATATGGCCAGTATGTCATTTTAATGTTCCAACGATGTAGGCCTGATGGAACAAAATTGACAACTTTAATTAAAAATTTTGTGGCTTCACAGTTGTCAATATCAGGAAGGACTTTTGTAACTGCAGCAATTATATATCATGATGGTCCTTCAATAACATCAGGACATTACACAGCTTATTTAAAGTCTAGAAATGGCTGGTCATTCTGCAATGATTCTGTTTTAATTTTCAAAAAAAAATTGCCGTATGACCTTAAAAACTCTTACCTGGTGTTTTTAAAACCAAAATTTTAGGGAAAGAATCTCGGGATGTGCTCTGAGGAATTTTAAGAAGTTCTAATGGCTCCTACACGATTTGGCCTTGAGGATAAGTGTAGTTCAGAGACATAACTTCTAACTATAAGACTGGACGTCATGGAGAAATAAGTGCACTTTGAATGAGTTCAGAAAAACTGTTTCTTTTTATAAGCTAATTGAAGCAGCCAATCAAAACATAGAGTAGAGGGAATGTAAGTCCGCAATGCTGTCTACTGTTTTACATTGCTTTGTGATTAAAAGTGATGTAGAGAATTAAATAATTGTAGTAGTCATAGAGGTAGTGTAAGTCTGCTTCATAGTAAGCAGTATCAGTGTCATAGGAAATGTAGAACATGACTGAGCAAGAAGGGGAAGATATTACTAGTCCAGGATTGTGAAAATGATCTTCAACATTTTAATTGTGAAAGTTGCGGAAATACAACATGACGGGATTGGCTTACAAGAATTCCAAGAGTTATAAATGGCTCTGACACGATTTGGCCTTGTGGAAACGTGTGGTAGAGAGCGAGAAGTCATTTATTGTATGTAACATGTTTTTCAAAACGATGGAGGTTTTCTTTCAGAAAGTGGCGGTCTGAAAGTAATAACAGCACAACAGAGTGTAAGCTGTTCATAGGACATCCTTCGACGTCATGGAAAGTAAGTTAACTTTAAGGAGTTCTGAATTCTGATTTGTTATGTTGTATGGGTTTTTTAAACACAATCATTTTGATTGTGTTTTTTTTCCCCGCTGTTATATGATGAATACCTTCAAGTCACTGTTTTTAGTGAAATTTGATACATTCTGAGAACAGCAAAAATAAACCATTTAACATGTATAATTAATTCTGTACTGTTTGCATTTATGATGTACATGTAGAACTGTGTAGGAGGCATGGAGAAGGTGAGGCTTCTGTAAGTGTCAAAGTTGTTGCATACAGTGCTCATATTCTACGTAGTCTTTCATATGATAGACTACATTTCCACAATGAGATACCTAAGCAAAGGAAACACAGGTGATATGATTGTGGAATGAGCAAAATAAATTGCACGTTTTTCAATTATATTACCTGTGTTTCCTAACATTACACATCACATTGTGTAGGTGAGGTTTAGGCCTGTTCCAGGAGACAGAGGAGGTCTGACATTTGTTCAAGAGTGCAGTGGACATGACTCACTTCGTTGGTAGGCCTCCACATGTATTATCTCCTCTGTATTCTTCAACAAACCTAAATTCCATCTGCAACCCTGAGTAGGACTTACCTGAAACAAATCTGTGCATAGGTTACACCTTATTGGCATCTTGAAACAATCATTTAAAATGTTAGGGTCAGATTTATGGTGGCCGTGCGCCTCTTTTGCTGCATTGTGGGTCACTTTTGTGTAAAAGATGCACCATGTTGCAAGATAGATTTTAGTTCATCTCCAGCAAGATACCATCAGTTTAAAATGTATATAATTAGCACTGTGTAGGGGGCATGCAGAAGCTGAAGCTTTTGTAAGTGTCAAAGTTGTTGCATGCAGTGGTGCACTTCTGGGTACTGTTTAATATGCTGCACTACATCTGCACTATGAGATACCTTAGCCTAGGCAACACAGGTGATGTGATTGTGAAATGAGGAAAAGAAACTCCACATTTTTCAATTACATCACCTGTGTTTCCTAAGTTTACGAATGACATTGTGCAGATGAAGTTTAGGTCTGTCCACGGACACAGAAGAGGTCTGGCCTTTGTTCAAGAGTGAAGTGGACATGACTTACTTCATTGGTAGGCCTTCACATGTATTATCTCTTCTGTATTCTTCAACAACTCGAAATTTCATTTGGAACCCTGAGTAGGCCTCACCTCAAACAAACCTCTGGATAGGACATATCTTATTGGCATCCTGAAACAAACATTTAAAATGTTAGTGTCTTGCGACACTTTTGTGAAATAACAGCAGTGCAAAAGATGCACCATTTTTTAAGATAGGCCTTACTTCATCTGCATCAAGATACTGTTAGTTTAAAATGTATATCTTTAGGACTGTGTACGGGGCCTGGAGAAGCAGAAGCTTCTGTAAGTGTCAAAGTTGTTGAAAAACTGTTTGTCCTTCAATCTTTTCCCTTGTCTTTTCTAATTTTTAAATACATGTTTTAATATTTTTCAAATGTTTGTTCTCTCTTTCACAGATTGAAAGTATAAAAACAAAAAGTGAGTAAGTTAATGACAATTATAAGGTAAATGTTTTGTACTCTTTTCGTTACATTTCTATCACATTCACCTACTAGTAGTTTGACAGCTTCATTTCTTTAACCCTCATTTTCCTGCCTTTGCTACTTCCCTCATTCCTTTCTCTATTACCTACTTACTCTACTCCTTCCACTCCTTTTCTCAGTCCCTCTCTTCTCATAGTTCCTCACTCTTGTTCACTCACTCCGTCTCTATTACTCTTAGTGTCTTTGACTGATCACTCTTTCACTACTTATTCATTATGCTTCTTCTGTGTAGTTGAAGCACACTAAGGGGCATATTATCAACACAGCCAATAAAATTATTGCTGTTTTTATTGGCAGAAAAGTGTTGCAAAAGTTGTTTTAGCGGCAGTTTTCCGCCGCAAAAGCGGCTTTAGCGACACATTTCTGCCGATAAAAGCTGCAAAACTTTTATTGCCTATGTTGATGATATGGCTCTATGTTATTTACATTTCTTTGCTGTTTCAATTAATCTTTTTCTGTTATTTTTTCTTTTTTGTTTTCTGTTTTTCTCTCTGTTATTCCACATGTTTTACTCTGAGTTTGAACATTCACTCACATTGTCCAAGAAAGTCTTCTTTGTTATTGTTCTACTCTCTTTTTTTTCTTTCACTTCCTTATCTATTTTGTTTTTCACAATTATACCCTCTTAAATCTTTTCTTCGGTAAATAGATCTATTAAACAGTATCTCTGGTTTACTCCCTATAGCTGTCTTTCTTTTAACATCACTCTCTGTTTACTTTCCTTATACTTACTCTTCTTTTAAAAAATTTTTGGTTCGCTCCCGGTTCGCGAACCGGGAAGCGAACTGGGAAGCGAACTAAAAGAAATAGAGCTTGCCAGAGTGCTAAACATTCTAGCAATTTTTTTTGAAAGGGGAGGTAGTTCTGAAAAGAACTTTTTTTTAATGTTTTTGTTGTTTTATATATTTTTTTTTTTTGAACATTTTTTGGTTTTTTTGTATTTTTTGAACAATTTTATATTTTTTTGGGTTTTTTGGGGGGAAACAACAAAAAACAGGCATTGAAAAGGGCTCAACAGGAGCAAAAAAAAAATTATTTTTTGGGGCGTTTAGGGCAATTATGATTTTCATAAGCTACATTTATTAATGTTATGCTCATGTTTCCACAGGAAATCAATGCTCCACAATACAAACAGGTGAACTTGAAGTGTGCAAAGTTCTCTTGAATGTTTGGCACGGTTTCCCGTGCCTCTGCTCCTGACAACGATATTTGAGAAGTTGACCTGGCCACAGGAGTTGTTGTTGGGTTCTCCTGCTGGTCACGTATCTCTGCCCGGCTGTAATTCAATGGATGCCACCTGTTCATGTGCCGATGCATGGTATAGTTCCCATAGCTATACTTTTTATCAGTCCCTCTTGATAACTTTTCTTTGCAAATGAGGCAGGTGACATACCTCGCATTTACTTTCTTCTGCCCTGGAGGGAGTGAAAAAAACTGCCAAATGAAACTGGCTTTCCTATGGGAAACCCGGGGCACCTCTTCCAAGAACTGTGGTCCTTCTCTCTCCTCTTCCTCTAGTTCTTCCTCTTCCTCCTCTGTGTTGGTGATGACCTGGGGAGGTGGTCCTCTCTTCACATGAGGAGGTGGAGGTGGTGGTGGGGGTGCACCAGCTGAAGCAACTACTGAAGCCATTGCTCAAGTATGAAATAAGGTCTTCCTCTCACAAAGATGAAAGTCAGAGTGAGGAAAGAAGGAGGGGTTTTCATCATTTGGGAAAAACAATATTTCTAAACCAATGAAAAGTGTTATTTTTAGGTCACCTGACCTAGCCTTACATCATTATGAAACCAAAAGTGAAATGAACCAATGAAAAGTTTTATTAACAAGTCACATGACCTGTTACGCTTACGTTACGCGCTGCGGAACGCGCCCCGGATCGCTTCCGGGTCTCTGCGCTTCGCGCCTCGGTTCGCTCTCCGGAGCACTTCCGGGTGCGCTAACGCGGCGCGTCATAAGACGCATTACGCGACAACGTGATATGTCGCGCTTCCGCGACGCGTCACGATGTTCATTTCTAACGCGGCAGTTCCGCAAACGGAACGTTTACCGGTTCGCGGACTGGGTCGCGGCATCAAGGTGAGCTAACGGGAAGCTTCCCGGTTCGCGAACCGGGAGCGAAGAAAAAAAAATATTAAAAAATAAAAATTATTAATAAACATATAAAATATATTTTTGGATTTAAAGAAGAATACATTTTACAGCTACAGATATTAGCTTTTAAAAAACCAATGAAATTCACTGAAAAAACCATAGGTTATAGACCATATATAGTTAGGAATTTGCATTTACAAAACCTTGAAAATTCAATGAAAAAAACATTTTTTTATCGCATTTGCGATAAACCTTGATAATAGCAAGGTTTATCTTCGATAATTTCTGACGATGCTTAGCGGTAAAAAATTTGTTGCTAAGCATCATTAGCGATAAATATCGCTTAACTTTGGTAATATGCACCAACGTCTGTTAACGTTCGATTCGAAGCAAAAGAGGAAGTGTTGAAAAACATTGTCTGCGCCATCTTGCCTTTTTTGAAATGCCACACTTTTGTCGTGCACGGCAGCCATTTTAGATGCCTTGACCAGACCCACTCTCTGCACGCTGTCGATCCTTAGCATGGCTCCCCACCTTCGCAGGCACTGGTCACCCCCGCTCTCTGTGTTATGCATGGGCAATAAACCTCCCCCCATCTGCGCTGCTCTTCCTTGAGAATCACACTCTGTGCCCGCCCAACACCTCCCTTTCGCCCTATTCACTACCGCACCCTCTGACACTCCTCTTCCTCTGTGTCCGATTGTCCAGGCTATCAGCTAGCCCTGCAGATGTAGTTTATGGCCCCAGCTGTAAAGAATCACCCCTCTTCAAAGGAGTTATAGTAGATCAAGGCCCACACCCGATGAGATCCGTCACACCACACGTGTTCCTACTATCTGAAAACCATCCTGTATTGTGATTGGGGAGGGGACCGAGCCTGAAGCGGAAGATTCCAGGGATGACTCTTTGTACATCAAAGTTTTTACAATTATGTGTCATATTAAAAATATATAGCACTCCAACAAAGTAGTAGGATTATAAAACTTTAATAACTTATAAATATATACAACAAAACAAAAACAGTAAAAACATTTAAACAACGAAGAGACCGTGGCAATTTGTTTTGAATTATCCAATACATTTATTGAAATTGACAGCACCAATAATGAAATATTCTCACAAGGAGGAGATGACTTGAATGATTTTTTTGATCAATCTCTTGATGGCGAATTTATCGAATGTTTGGAGACCATAGAGTTACAAGAATCATCATTGCAGACTTTTCATGAGGAAATTCCTGATGAGGACATGTTACTAGTTCTTTCAAATTATGAAAATTCAGAAGATGTTGCCTGGGTGCCGCACTGATTTGGGTATCCGGCGTGGGGCGTCCCGGGGGGTGGATTGTCAGTAGCGGTCTGTTGTGCGAATAGTTCCAAGGCAGCAGAAAGCGCTGAAATCTGGATGTCACGAAGGTGATGTCTAGTAAGTTGCCGCCCAGCAAATAACGGCGTGGGGCGCCGCGGGGGTGAGTGAGTCCAGTAGGCACCACAGCTATACTTATCGGCATTGCAGAATTACTGCTGGGGACAATGCCTGTGCTGTAGCAGGGTCACAGCAGAAACAAAAAGGATTCTGTTGAAGATGTTGTTGGTTTTCAATTTGAAAACAGTTCTGGTGTCAACTGCTATGCTAATGTAGTGGTTAATGTTTTGTTTTCTCTAGAAAATGTAAAAGAGGGGGAGGCAGTCCATAGTTCCGGTAAAAGGGCAAAGGAAAGGATCGGTGGTTTGAACTATCAGTCAAAAAGGGGAGGGGGTGCAACAATTTTTCCTACCGGGTCACACTGTGCTTTCACCGGAACTGAGGTCTGCAGGATTCTAGTCATTCAAACTGAGGCTGGTGGCAGCATGGGAGCGCCGACGTCCCGCGGCTACAGTTTCGTCACTCCACGGGCGATCATGGCAGTCATTCCCCATCGGGGGTGTCTGCGGGGGTCGGAGACTCCCGCGGCTCCTCTAGAATCTTCAAGGTCGTGGAGGACTACGGTGGTGGAGTCAACCAGTGACCGGGCCATTTCTTTATGCTGGGCCCGCTCTTGCCAGGTCCACTGCCATTTTGAGAGTTCGGTAGCTACTGGCGATCGCGGGGTCAAATGAGCGGACGGGCTCCACCCTGCCGGGCGAGACGTTGCAGCATCGCCACAGTGGAAGAACCCTTTTCCGGGCGCCTGGAGCGCTGAGGGTGCAGCTGGGAAGCCTTCACCTGGGGAGGCGGGAGAGGCCTGTTCGCATCGTCTCTCCCTCCCAGTGCACCCCACGGCGTCTCGCTTGACATTTGTTATGGCCGGACCAGGCGATGAGGATGAGGGGGGGGGGGTCGGAGGCATGTGCAAGACATCCCCCCCCAGTGTTGTCGCAGCCATTATAAAAGAAAGAAGAAATGTCCCATCCGTCTTTGGGCCGCACCTCCGGTGGATGGCGGCCGGACGCCCTGTGCTCTGGCCCCATGAACGGGTTCCTTGGCTCATCGGCTGCAGCCGGATCCCGTCGGCCCCAGCCCCCGGCCGTTGGTGGCCGGACCGGGAGAGAGTGTGGAGGGACAACCTGCAACTCTCAAGGGCCACCGCGGCCAGACTGGGAGAGAGAGGGGAGGGTCGAGGACAGGGACATTCCCCCCCCTGAAACTCTCCAGTGTTGTCAATCCCCCTGGCCGGGTCCCGCTGGCCTCGGCCTCTCCTCCGGCTACACCCTACGTGATGATCTCCTGGCCGAGGCGTGGCAGCAGGACCCGCCTTATATGTGTTGCTTCCGGCTGGGCGTAGCCGAAAACCTGTTGCCCTTTGGAAGTTTCTAGAATGGGGCGGATGTCTGCTGAC
This sequence comes from Lissotriton helveticus, assembly GCF_964261635.1. Classification (NCBI taxonomy): domain Eukaryota; kingdom Metazoa; phylum Chordata; class Amphibia; order Caudata; family Salamandridae; genus Lissotriton; species Lissotriton helveticus. The sequence continues at coordinate 1,026,838,619 of NC_136059.1, forward strand.
TTCTATCTTTCCCAGTTTGCCGTTATTTGGCCGTGGCAGGCGGTGGGACAGACATGTTTTGGGGCAGTGAGGGGCGATGTTTTCAGGTTTTTTATTACGGGCTTACTTCTAACGTTTCTTGTTTCTAGGACAATAATAGGTTTTATCATTACGTATTGTTATCGTTTCTTTGTTTGTTATTTAATAAAAAGTTCATCAGTGGCCTACTGATTTTCGTTTTCCTATTCTTTTCTTTCCAGGTTGTTTCATGCTAAAGTTTCTGTTAACAGGATACAGTGATCACTTCGTTATTATTGCATATGTCCTTTTCACTAGGGGTGCTCTCTGGTCGGGCCAGATGACCTATCTCTAGTAAATGGTCTGGGTGAAACAGGTGCATCAATCAGTGGGGAGTAGATAGGCATGACAGATTACAACGGGGGAGAAAGGTCCGCATTACGTACCCTTTCACTACTTGCAAAGATTTTCCTACGTTTATTTGCAAACAGGGAATACCTCCAAAAAGAACTAATTCCCAAACAGTCAATGTTCGGACAATCAATCAATCAATGAGGAATGAAATAGGTACGACGTGTTAAAGGCTTGCGTTACCTACCCTTCACTATCTGCAAAGGGAGAGAGAATATTCCTATTCTTCCTCGTTTGCAGGCAGAGAAGATCCTTAAGAGAACCAACTTCGAACAATTCAATGCTCGATTCAAACAATCAACAAGGGGTACTGTGAACAGAAATGAACGCCGCTTATGTACATACACATTGCTATTTTCAACAGGTTGTTCCTAATGTTTCTATTTTAGGGAGGTCAAAAAGAGATCCCATTAGTGGCCTACTGATTTTGCTCGATTCCTTTTGTTTTTTTACACGATTTTTCGCTATCTGCAAAGACTAAACAGAGTATTGCGACTCTGTGCTTGTTTGTAAATAGAGAATGAACCAAAGAGAACAATCAATCAAATGGAGAGAGAAGCAGGCACGACGGATTACAACGGGGGCAAAGGCCTGCGTTAACTACCCTTCACTATCTGCAAAGAGAGAGTACTCCTAATAGAAATGAGGGGTGGGGGGCAGCATTCAAAGCAGATCAGTGTGCATAAACACGAAAATGTTTTTACTTACCACGTACTTGACATTCGACAGTGTATGATATTTGCTATTAAAAAACCATTGAAATTCACTGAAAAAACCATAGGTTATAGACCATATATAGTTAGGAATTAGCATTTACAAAACCTTGAAAATTCACTGAAAAAACCATAGGTTATAGACCATATATAGTTAGGAATTAGCATTTACAAAACCTTGAAAATTCACTGAAAAAACCATGGGTTATAGACCATATATAGTTAGGAATTAGCATTTACAAAACCTTGAAAATTCACTGAAAAAACCATAGGTTATAGACCATATATAGTTAGGAATTAGCATTTAAAAAACCTTATTTTACTCACACAAAACCATTGAAATTCCATATATAGTTAATTGCACTAACTATATATCGCGCACCCGCAATCCACTGCTGATCATGTCACATATTACATCATTCATGACATGGTCAGTGACATCACTGATGACATCACTGATGACATCTCAAATGACATCACTGATGACATCAATGATGACATCTCATTTGACATCATTCTTGTGCTAATACGATAAACCTCTTCAGACTCTAATATAACCTTAGATACACTCAGTGTATACAGACACTCACACACTGTCACTCATCCATGGAGTTACTCACACACCTAGTCAGTCATGCAAATAAACAATCTCACCTCCATTTCTTCAACTATACAGTTATACACACCTTACTTATTCAAACATATACTAACACATATTTACTCTCTTATACAATCCCTGATACAAGTTCACAATGATCCATACAACCACTCACACATTCAGTGGCTCTCATGCACAGTTATTTATATATGCCAACTCTCACATGTACTGTGTTTTACATATGTACTTACTATGACATGTAGCATTGAGATATCCATTCACTCATCAATACACTCATGCACACAGTAAACCGCCCATACAGCTGTTTCCACATGCACTTTTGAACCCATACATCTAGTGAATCAACTGCTCACACATCTATGCACAGAGTCATACACCTCCCAGACACCCACACACACACTCAGTCTCCCATACAAATACTTGGGCAACCAATCAATAACCCATATAGTTAGTCATATAGCTAATGATCAACACATGCATCAGATTACAGAACAACAGACACAATGGTGCACAATTTAAAACAGTTTAGTCACTAACCCATGCACTCAGTGAGACACATTTAATCACTCACTTATACAGTCAGTCATGCACCTACTAAATCCTTCATCCAGACACTTATACATCCACTCATTCTTCAATATGTAACACATATTTTAACTTTACAGAAACATACAGTCACTGGATGTTGTCATCAGTGATGTCATCAGTGATGTCATTTGAGATGTCATCAGTGATGTCATCAGTGATGTCACTGACCATGTCATGAATGATGTAATATGTGACATGATCAGCAGTGGATTGCGGGTGCGCGATATATAGTTAGTGCAACTAACTATATATGGAATTTCAATGGTTTTGTGTGAGTAAAATAAGGTTTTTTAAATGCTAATTCCTAACTATATATGGTCTATAACCTATGGTTTTTTCAGTGAATATATATATATATATTCACTGAAAAAACCATAGGTTATAGACCATATATAGTTAGGAATTAGCATTTAAAAAACCTTATTTTACTCACACAAAACCATTGAAATTCCATATATAGTTAGTTGCACTAACTATATATCAGTGAATATATATATATATATATTCACTGAAAAAACCATAGGTTATAGACCATATATAGTTAGGAATTAGCATTTAAAAAACCTTATTTTACTCACACAAAACCATTGAAATTCCATATATAGTTAGTTGCACTAACTATATATCGCGCACCCGCAATCCACTGCTGATCATGTCACATATTACATCATTCATGACATGGTCAGTGACATCACTGATGACATCACTGATGACATCTCAAATGACATCACTGATGACATCTCAAATGACACCACTGATGACATCATCTAGTGTCTGTGTGTTTTTGTAAAGTTTAAATATGTTTTACATATTGAAGAATGAGTGGATGTATAAGTGTCTGGATGAAGGATTTAGTAGGTGCGTGACTGACTGTATGAGTGAGTGATTAAATGTGTCTCACTGAATGCATGGGTTAGTGACTAAACTGTCTTAATTTGTGCATCATTATGTCTGTTGTTCTGTAAACTGCTGCATGTGTTGATCATTAGCTATACGAGAGGCTATATGTGTTATTAATTGGTTGCCCAAGTATTTCTATGGGAGATTGAGTTTGTGTAGGGGTGGCTGGAAGGTGTGTGACTCTATGCATAGATGTGTGAGCAGTTTATTCACTAGGTGTATGAGTTCAAGAGTGCATGTGGAAACAGCTACATGGGCAGTTGACTGTGTGCATGAGTGTATTGATGAGTGAATGGATATCTCAATGCTACATGTCATAGTAAGTACATATGTAAAACACAGTACATGTGAGAGTTGGCATATATAAATAACTGTGCATGAGAGCCACTGAATGAGTGAGTAGTTGTATCGATCATTGTGAACTTGTATCAGGGATTGTATAAGAGAGTAAATATGTGTTAGTATATGTTTCAATAAGTAAGGTGTGTTTAACTGTATAGTTGAAGAAATGGAGGTGAGATTGTTTCTTTGCATGACTGACTGGGTGTGTGAGTAACTCCATGGATGAGTGGCAGTGTGTGAGTGTCTGTATACACTGAGTGTATCTAAGGTTATATTAGAGTCTGAAGAGGTTTATCGTATTAGCACAAGAATGATGTCAAATGAGATGTCATCAGTGATGTCATCAGTGATGTCATTTGAGATGTCATCAGTGATGTCATCAGTGATGTCACTGACCATGTCATGAATGATGTAATATGTGACATGATCAGCAGTGGATTGCGGGTGCGCGATATATAGTTAGTGCAACTAACTATATATGGAATTTCAATGGTTTTGTGTGAGTAAAATAAGGTTTTTTAAATGCTAATTCCTAACTATATATGGTCTATAACCTATGGTTTTTTCAGTGAATTTTCAAGGTTTTGTAAATGCTAATTCCTAACTATATATGGTCTATAACCTATGGTTTTTTCAGTGAATTTCAATGGTTTTTTAATAGCAAATATCATAAGCTGTCGAATGTCAAGTACGTGGTAAGTGAAAACATTTTCGTGTTTATGCACACTGATCTGCTTTGAATGGTGCCCCCCCCCCCTCATTTCTATTAGGAGTACTCTCTCTTTGCAGATAGTGAAAGGTAGTTAACGCAGGCCTTTGCCCCCATTGTAATCCGTCGTGCCTGCTTCTCTCTCCATTTGATTGATTGTTATCCAAGTATTTACTGTTTTAGAATTAGTTCTCTTTGGTTCATTCTCTATTTACAAACAAACACAGAGTCGCAATACTCTGTTTAGTCTTTGCAGATAACGAAAAATCGTGTAAAAAAAAAGAAAAGGAATCGAGCAAAATCAGTAGGCCACTAATGGGATCTCTTTTTGACCTCGCTAAAATAGAAACATTAGGAACAACCCCTCATGACAAATACAAAACTAGTGAGATGAACTGAACTCCACACAATGATGGCTGCAAAACAGCTCGGCTCCGCCACCCACCCCGCCCAAAATAACGATAAAGAACGGCTGCCATGATTGGTTGCGGAATGACCACGACGGAGCTACGAAATGGTGCTGCTCTCATGCTAACCCCAGCTTCAGTCTGAAACATCCAGAAACACTGTAGACTACCAATTCGATCAGTTCCGGTAGCGCCCCAATGTAACCCGGTAGAGAAGAACTAGCCCTCCCCTCTTTGACTGATGGTTCTTGTTGCCTGTCCCTTCTGTTGTCATTTAACAGAACTATTTAGCCTGCTGAAAGGGGTTGTGTTCCGACCGCTGGTTGGTGGAGACATTTTGACTATATTCTGTACCTGCGTTGTCGCGTAATGCGTCATATGACGCGCCGCGTTAGCGCATCCGGAAGTCATCCGGGGCGCGCAGCGCGTAACGTAAGCATAACAAGTCATGTGACTTGTTAATAAAACTTTTCATTGGTTCATTTTACTTTTCTTATTGTAATGATGAAAGGCTTGGTCATATGACCTAAAAATTACGCTTTTAATTACTTCCGAACATTATTTTTTCTTAAATATATGTTATAATGTTCCAGGCTAATGTACTTTCCCGGAAATTTTACAACTGTCCTGCAAGTAAAATATATTCTTTTTTCGAGAAAAAGAGCGTTTCTTCGTCCCATGACGGAGCCGTTGAGCAAAAGAGGGTCGACCTGCCGTCTTAGTCGCCGATACGCCTGAATATGAGATTCTTATCGATCACTTTATGTTGCAGGAATAGAAAACACAACAGCCCTTGACCATTTATCTTTACTGCGTTCCTTCGTATTATACCTTTTACCCTTCATGTAATTGGTCTGCTTTATTTCACTTGCCTTTTAATGATTCTAAAACAGTCACTATTATTAAAAACTTTACCAATGTATATACTACTACCATGTTTTCTTTTAAAAACCTTTATTGTGAAAATTTCATTATACAAATACGAGCCTATAACCACGTGGGCCTGCCACAGAGCAAACTGTAATCGTATATGATGAATAGACATTTACACTGTAGAGGAACGTAACGGGCGGGCCATTAGGTTGCAAGAACTAAGGTGTCTAACAGTTACGGAATCGGTGGACGTACATTTTATAATTAAAATACGACAGGGCCAGTTACAATAAAATTATCTAGATATACATTTGCGGGCAAGTACCATGGGTGACGTTAATTCGAACTTTCAACAGTACAGTAATCAATAACACATCAGAACTTAATATCAATAGGGATGTCGAAATATTCAATCAATTCTCGTCCCCGCCCGCCATGTGCTTCAAAACTGCATACGTATCTCGTGATTTCAAGGTTCTGCAACCAGTACACAACAAGGAGTTACGAGTCCCATTTATTCCGGCGCCATTTTGGGCGAGGACGGGCAGGTCCAGGATATAGTCAAAATGTCTCTACCAACCATCGACTATGATGATGTTCATATGCTGTATTTATTAGAGTAACACTCATCTGTCCACATGAAATTAATTTGCCACAATCTAAACATGTCATTTTAATCTTTCCAAAGTTCTTCTAAATATTTGGGACAGTTTCCCTTGCCTCTGAAGCTCTCAGTGCCACTTCTTTGATGAATGTACTAGCAGGTCAGGGGTTCTCCTCCAAATCTCTCTTTTATGCAGCACTATAATTAATTGGTGCCACCTCTCCATATGACGATGCATGGTATAGTTACCACAACTATATTTTTTTTCGGTTCCTCTGGAGAGTTCATCGTGGCTGATGAAGCGTGTAACGTACCGGGCATTTACCTTTTTTTGCATGTACAGGAAAGGAAAAAAAAATCGAGCGTCCGAGTTCTAAGGTGTCCCAGGGCCATTTTAGTGGACCAGGCCCAAATCCAAAGAACAGGCCGCCATTTTGAGAGTCCTCTTGCAGCCGCCTGTCGCTGTAGCATCAAGAGCAGCCGAAACTCAGCTGAATGGCAACTGAAACGGTAAAGGGGCGCCCCACTACAGCAGACGAGCCTCCACCTAGGAAGGCCCATTCACGCCGGCTCCCCCCCCCTTCGGGCACCCCACGCCGTTATTCGGAGCAGTATTGTAGGATGGCCACACCAGTGCGGCAACTTGCTAGACATCACCTCGGTGGTAACCGAATCTCAACGCCTTGTGGTGTCTCCTATTCAGAAAACATTGTTATGCTGCCTTCGACCTATTCGCCGCAAGTGCGCACACAACTCAACTGCATAGCTTGCTAGACACCACCTCGGTGCCATCCGGATCTTGGAATGTCAGCACCTTTTGGTGTCTTCTCTTCAGAAAATATTGTTGCGCTGCCTTTGGCCCCATTCGCACATCGGTCCGCTACTGACGCCATCTCACAGGCTAATGGGGCGCCCCACGCCGAGTTTCAGCATTGTAGAATAACCACACCAGTACAGCAACTTGCTAGACATCACCTCGGTGCCATCCGGATCTCGGCGCCCCACTGCAGATGAAGTGCCTCTCAACTATGAAACCACCACGGTGACATCCGGATCTTGGCGCGTTGTGCTGCCTTCGGCCTATTCGCACATCGGTCCGCTACTGACGCCATCTCACAGGCTAATGGGGCGACCCACGCCGAGTTTCAGCATTGTAGGATGACCACACCAGTACAGCAACTTGCTAGACATCACCTCGGTGCCATCCGGATCTCGGCGCCCCACTGCAGATGAAGTGCCTCTCAACTATGAAACCACCACGGTGACATCCGGATCTTGGCGCGTTGTGCTGCCTTCGGCCTATTCGCACATCGGTCCGCTACTGACGCCATCTCACAGGCTAATGGGGCGACCCACGCCGAGTTTCAGCATTGTAGGATGACCACACCAGTACAGCAACTTGCTAGACATCACCTCAGTGCCATCCGAATCTTGGCATCTCAACGCCTAGTGGTATCTTCCATACAAAAAATATTGTTACGCTGCCTTTGGCCCCATTCGCACATCAGTCCGCAACTTAGACATCACCTCGGTGCCATCCGGATCTTGGCATCTCAGCGCCTTGTGGTGTCAGTCAGAAAATATTGTTGCGCTGCCTTTGGCCCCATTCGCACATCGGTCCGCTACTGACGCCATCTCACAGGCCAACGGGGCGCCCCACGCCGACTTTCAACATTGTAGGATGGCCACAGAAGTGCGACAACTTACTAGACACCACCTCGGTGCCATCCGGATCTTGGCGCGTTGTGCTGCCTTCGGCCTATTCGCACATCGGTCCGCTACTGACGCAAACTCACAGGCCAACGGGGCGCCCCACGCCGACTTTCAGCATTGTAGGATGGCCACACCAGTGCTGCAACTTGCTGGACACCACCTCGGTGCCATCCGGATCTTGGCGCGTTGTATTGCCTTCGGCCTATTCGCACATCGGTCCGCTACTGGCGCCGCCTCACGTGCCAACGTATTTTCTCCGCATTTTATACCCTATGCCGCATAACAGGTCATGTGACTTGTTTATAAAACTTTTCATTGGTTCATTTTACTTTTGGTTTCCTAATGATGGAAGGCTTGATCATATGACCTAAAAACAACACTTTTCATTGGATGAAAACTTTTTTTTCCCCCCAAACGATGAAAGCCCCACCTTGTTTCTGGATGTTTCAGACTAAACTGGCGTCAGCATGAGAGCACCACCATCTCGTAGCTCCGTCGTGGTCATTCCGCGAGCAATCATGGCAGCCGCTCCCCACCAGAAGCCTGCAGGAGTCGGGGCCCCCAAAACTTTTGATGAATTCTCAAGGCGGAGGGGACGCTTTCGAGAATGGGGTCCAAGACCTAGCAGACAAGCGTCCGATTTCCAAGGTGTCCCAGGGCCATTTCAGTGGACCACGCCCAAAAAGGAAAGAGCCTGCCGCCATTTTGAGAGTCCTGTGGCAGCCGCCTATCGCTGCACCGCAAGAGTGGGCGCAACTCAGCTGAATGGCGAATTTTGACACAGTGGACCAAAAGCGGACGGAATGGCAACTGAAACGGTAAAGGGGCGCCCCACTAAAACAGATGAGACTCCACCTGGAGAGGCCCGTTCACGCCGCCTCCCCCGGGGCGCCCCACGCCGTTATTCGGAGTAGCATTGTAGGATACCAAAACCAGTGCGGCAACTTACTGGACATCACCTTGGTGCCATCGTTCTGCTGCCTTGGAACTATTCGCACAACAGTTTGCTACTGATGACCCACCCCCCGCGACGCCCCACGCCGTTATTTGCTGGGTGGCAACTTACTAGACATCACTTTCGTGTCATCTAGATTTCGGCGCGTTCTGCTGCCTTGGAACTATTCGCACAACAGTTTGCTACTGATGACCCACCCCCCGCGACGCCCCACGCCGGAAATCTGGACGTTGTGCTGCGTTGGGACTATTCGCACAGCCGACCGCTACTTCGTTGTTTTTCCCTAAAAATGTTTATATGTTATTACTATTTTTGTTTTCTTGTATATATTTATAAATTATTAAAGTTTTATAATCTTACTACTTTGTCGGAGTGCTATATATTTTTAATGTGACACATAATTGTAAAAACTTTGATGTACAAAGAGTCATCCCTGGAATCTTCCGCTTCACGCTCGGTCCCCTCCCCAATCACAATACAGGATGGTTTTCAGATAATAGCAACGCTTCTGCTGTGACGGATCTCATCGAGTGTGGGCCTTGATCTACTATAACTCCTTTGAAGAGGGGTGATTCTTTACAGCTGTGGCCATAAACTACATCTGCAGGGCTAGCTGATAGCCTAGGACCGGCCTGGACAATCGGACACAGAGGAAAAGGAGTGTCAGAGGGTGCGGTAGTGAATAGGGCGAAAGGGAGGTGTCGGGCGGGCACAGGGTGTGATTCTCAGGGAAGAGCAGCGCAGATGGGGGGAGGTTTATTACCCATGCATAAGACAGAGAGCGGGGGTGACCACTGCCTGGGTGAGATGCTTGCGAGGGTGGGGAGCCATGCTAAGGATCGACAGCGTGCACAGAGTGGGTCTGGTCAAGGCATCTAAAATGGCTGCCGTGCACGACAAAAGTGTGGCATTTGAAAAAAGACAAGATGGCGCACACAATGTTTTTCAACAATTCCTGATTTCCTTCGAATCGAACGTTAACAGACGTTGGGGCATATTACCAAAGTTAAGCGATATTTATCCCTAACGATGCATTGCAAAGATTTTTTTACCGTCAGAAATTATCGCAGATAAACCTTGCTATTATCAAGGTTTATCGCAAATACGATAAAAAACGACCGCAATGCATTAATATCGCTGAAAACTCAGCGATATTCATGCATTACCGAGCTAATGCTCTTAGCCATGTTATCCACCTCCCATTGGATAACATGGCTAAGAACTGCTCAGGGCAGCTGTTACTTTTTGGAGATATTCGCGCTTATCTCGAATATTTCCAAAAGTTGATAATAGGAGATAGCGATGTTAGCGACTGTTTCCAGTCGCTAACATCTTGGCATGCCCACTTTGCATGTCATTAGTGATAAATATCACTCACATGCAAAGTGGGACCCAAGATGGTCGCTATCTCCTACTAGCCGTCGCTAACTGGTGTTAGCAACAGCTAGGTAATACAGATATAATTTTATCTCCGCGAAGCGGAGCGCTGTTACAGATATATATCTTGTTTTTGAACGTTAATTTCTCAAAATGCACTGAAGCACATATATTGAGACATAGCAAAGGCACATCGGGCTACCAGTCCCTAGGAGATAGCGATGTTAGCGACTGTTTCCAGTCGCTAACATCTTGGCATGCCCACTTTGCATGTCATTAGTGATAAATATCACTCACATGCAAAGTGGGACCCAAGATGGTCGCTATCTCCTACTAGCCGTCGCTAACTGGTGTTAGCAACAGCTAGGTAATACAGATATAATTTTATCTCCGCGAAGCGGAGCGCTGTTACAGATATATATCTTGTTTTTGAACGTTAATTTCTCAAAATGCACTGAAGCACATATATTGAGACATAGCAAAGGCACATCGGGCTACCAGTCCCTAATATTTTACCAAGTTTCGTGCAAATCCATTCAGCCGTTCGATTATTATTATTATTTTTTTTTTTTGCCCCGCGGGCCCTTTTAAAACCTCCACATCAAACCTAGGGGGTCAGCGAGGATCTACTATGCCCCCTTATGGTCATTTGCCCCTTCGCTTTGGCCTCCTCTTGTCTCTCGATCCTACCGAGAGACAAGATGGCGGCCGCTACGTACTGTTTGGAATGTTTACAGACACCGGAGAGCCAATCAGCTTCGCTTTCCAAAGCTCCGTAACGCGAAAAGTACGCGAAGCGGTGCGCTGTTACAGATATATATCTTTTTTTGAACGTTAATTTCTCAAAATCCACTGAAGCACATATATTGAGACCTAGCAAAGGCACATCGGGCTACCAGTCCCTACAATTTTGCCAAGTTTCGTGCAAATCCATTCAGCCGTTCGATTATTATTATTATTTTTTTTTTTTGCCCCGCGGGGCCCTTTTAAAACCTCCACATCAAACCTAGGGGGTCAGCGAGGATCTACTATTCCCCCTTATGGTCATTTGCCCCTTCGCTTTGGCCTCCTCTTGTCTCTCGATCCTACCGAGAGACAAGATGGCGGCCGCTACGGACTGTTTGGAATGTTGACAGACGCCAGAGAACCAATCAGCTTCGCTTCACAAAGCTCCGTTGCGCGAAAAGTACGCGTCCTGGGCCGCTGCCCGGTCCGCTGTTACAGATATATATCTTTTTTTAAACGTTAATTTCTCAAAATCCACTGGAGCACATATATTGAGACCTACAAAAGGCACATCGGGCTACCAGTCCCTACAATTTTGCCAAGTTTCGTGCAAATCCATTCAGCCGTTCGGGCTAAAAGTGAGGCCAACCGCCCTATGGAAAACTCAATGTTAAAAACACGTTTTGGGACCCCCCTTTTTTCTCGGCCCCCACTGGACGAACCCCCCCCAAATTTTCAAGGGCTGCTCAGAAACAAAATGTGCCATTTTCCTGAAAATTTCAGCCAATTCCGTCCACAAACGCCAAAGTTATTAGACATAGAATTTTCAAAAAACCCATAGAGAAAAAATCCTAACTATATATACCTACTGGCGACCGCCAGTAGGTAATATATATATATATATATATATATATATATATATATATATATATATATATATATATATATATATATATATATATATATATATATAAGTTTTCTATGTGTGACACTGGCATCTGGTTGCTGCATAAATGTCCCTCCACCTCCATCATTCCTTCCCACCTTCAGGCCTCTCTATCTTCAGTCTCTCGGGTTGTCTTGAAGCCTCGCTCTCCGCCGCCACCACCTCCTCCGCCCCCTCTCTCTCCAGGCCCTGTCCAGTCTGACGATCGCCGCCTTTTACGCAAATCTGCACAAAAATTAAACCCTTCGAACAATCAGCCCTGCTGTTGCCTGGGTGGGTTCCCACGTCAACTGTGATCATGACAACCGATGAAAGGAAAGCTGCTATATCTGCCTCGCTTGTGCGTGTGTGTTTCTTTTTTTGAATCCTGCACTGCTTTAAAAATAACTGCGCTGAAGTGCCTGAGCAAAGTGAGGGAGTGCAGGGGTTGCGGGGGCGCGCGAACTTCAAGAGCAGCTGCCGTGGCTTTTGAGAACTCCTTCCTGAGTGACTTTATGACGGCATCTTCCGTCCGACAAAGGAAGAGTCGTTTAATGTAAACAGCACATATGAAATCTCAAGTATCCTCTTCGTGAGTGTCTTCGGTCTGCTCTGCTCTGGGCAACCCCCATGAAGCATCCTGGGTAGTCGAAATTCGCTGATCAATCGCCAAATGCACAGACTGCAGTTGTTTCACGCGCACCAGACCAAGTGCGTCATTTTATGCTGTATGCGTGTGTTCTTGAACTTACGAAAAAGGCATAAAACCTATTGGCACTGTCATAACTTCATGTACCTGCAGGGTATCAAGCGTGCAGCGCACGAGCCGTGAACAATATATGCGTAAACTACAGGGAACACAACATGTAACACCACTCACTTTGTGTGCTTGGCGTCCATCTATCTGCCCGTTTATTTATCTCCTCGGACCGAGAAATGGATACAATATATTGCAGAGGCCGGTGACACCCTACATCCTTTCCATCTTTTAAGAGTTTGTGGATTAGTGCTCGTGCATCCTGCAAAAGACACGCAAAGTGTTGCAGTCTGTGCCTGGGAGTGGGGTTTGGCCAAAGGCCATACTTTTCTGGCTCCTGGATGTGCTTTAACTTCCGCTCCTTGCAGGGCTGCCCCCGCAGATCTCCCCAGCGGGGGAAGTTGGTTTTCCTCTGCTGATACAGGTTGGTGATGTGTTTGTGACAGAGGGCTTGATTTAGATTTTGGTACACGGAATATCCATCACCGTTATGACAGAGTAACCCATCGGTGGACGAAATATCCATTAACCGTTATGACAGAGTAACCCATCCGCCGAAATCTAAATCAGGACCAGAGTGCCCTCTATGGGTGTTGTGGGTTACTCCTCTTCTGCCTCGACATCCTCCTTGGGCTCATCTTCCAACAGGCCAGTTGCTCCAGCAACCCCCTTGAATCACAATATGTTTCTTACAGCTGTGCAGCTCTCTCGTTGAACAGTGACCATGCTGCCATTGATCTTTATAGGATTCCACACTTCGGGCTCATAGTGTGTCCTAAATTTCTCTTCGGGATGCTGGTCTTTCATGATGAATTTGGCCCCAATCTACAGAGTGGGGTTCTGCGCTTGGCCACGCTGGATAGCCTTGTCGTCGATGGTTTATCTCTTTCGCTGGGTGACTTCTATGTCTAAGCTGGCTGGTCACCACTCTGGGTCTGCTGGTATGCTGTCCGTTGTGGGTCTCCTGAACAGCAGATTAGCTGGAACCCAGTTTGTAGTGCTATGCAGGGTCTGTCTATAGGCCCTCAGGATCTTGTGCAGACAGCATTCCGCATCTTCACCTTAGTCCACCCCCTATCCTTAAAGCCTGGTTAAAAGTCTGAATGAACCTCTCAATTTCCCCGTTGGCTCAAGGCCATTGGGGTGTAATTTTTCGGTGGTGGATGGTAGACGCCAGATATATTTGTGGAATTGCTGTTCCTCGAACGGGGTCCCGCTGTCATACGTTATGTTATGTTAATTGCGATTTGTATAGCGCTTAATACTGACAGGTCTCTAAGCGCTACTTGATTTCCTCAGGTAGGCCCAGCATCACAAAGGTCTTCTCTAGGATGGGCTTGACATAGAAGAATGCCATGGATTGCGCAAGCTCCATCACTGGAAACTTTGTGTGGAAGTCCATCAGCACTAAAGTGAGACGTCCATCTAGGCCATGGCTAGAGTCTGGGCTCGTCAGTCAGCAATAGGGCTGGCGAATGATCTCCGCTAGTTATAGTGCATAGATGACAGTTGCGCACCTTCTCGTCCACCATTGCATACATCTCTGGGAACCATACCTTGCTGAGCAGCCGAGCAATTGTGTTAGCAGTCCCTTGGTATCTTTGGTGCGCCAGGTTGATCACTCTGATCCATAGGCTCAGTGACATCACTATTTGTTGGGCTCTTAGCAGCAGGCCATCTTGACTTTCGCTTAACTCGCTCCCCAATCGCCATAGCTGTTGTCTGGACGTCTGTTCATCTGGTGTCAGGGACTGCTGTCCATCGAGGAAGTGCTGCTTCTGTCGTATGCTAGGGCCTCCTTTTCTCTGGTTAGGCTTCCATTGTTCTTGGTCGCCTCACAGATTTCTTCAAGGGTCAATGCTAGGAGGCAGGCTTCCTGCATGATCATCTGTATGAATTCTTCAGTCCCTTCCTCATCTTCCGTCAATGTTTTCACCTCAAGCGGGGAATGATGCAGCAACAGATGGTCAGCTGTATTTTTGGCCTTGAGGCAGTAAATTGCTTCAAAGGCATCGGGCTGTTGCTGCACAGTCCATCTCTCGACTCTTGGAGGGGTGAGATGAGTATTGCCAGCAAATAGAGGGAGAAGGAGCTTGTGGTCCGCGACCACCCTGAATTCAGGGATGCAGAGATGCAGAGATACAGGCGGAAGTGGTGGCATGCCTATCTAATGGCCAGATCTTCATGCTCAATAGCAGCATAGCGGGTCTCTGTATCGGAGAATGCTTGGCTGGCGTATGCTACAGGTACACACTCTGTGTTCGCCTTCTCTTGCAGGAGTACAGCACCAAGTCCCACTGGACTGGCATCGACCATCATTTCTGTTTTTTACTGCGGGTGTAAGCAGGCCATGGTGACTTTGTCAAGGAGAGCTTTTTTTATTGCAAGGAATGCCTTCTCAGCTTTGGGGCTCCATTCCCATGGAGTGCCTGCATGTTTGGGATAAATCTCCTGCAGGATGTCACCATTCCCAGAAAACGTTGCACTTCCGTCTATTTCTGGGGTACTGGCGCATTCTGGATGGCTTTGGCTTTCCTCACGTCAACTTTGAGTCCCTCTCGTGAATATATGTGGCCGAAAATATCTATGGAGTCCTGGTAAAATGTATAAGATCAGGAGTAAGGCTTAAGCGCACAGCGTCAAGTTGAATGTATGGTAATTGGAAAAATTAGTGGTGAGTTAGAGGTTGATGAAGGTGCTCCTACGGGCGACGCAACTGGCCGAATGCGTCCACTGGTACTAAAAGGTGAGTGTGCTACGTGGTACGTAGGTACATCCCCGTGAAGTGGGCACACTTAGGAAGTTCAGGTACACTGACTCCAGTGAAGTTCAATAAAGTAAAGGAAAGGTTAAATGAAGAGTCAATACGTAAATTTCATCAAATAGTCTTTTGTTAGTGATTTCACGAAATTTTTTGTTAAAGCGTTACATCACGCTTTATAAGTAAATATAATCCAATGATATTTTCAAGGCATGCTCCAATGCATTTCGGACTAACAAAAGTCCTTTGTCAAGGAGCGCTGTGGAAGGATACAAACAGAATGCAGCTTAGATCAACAATGAATGAATACCAATGCAAAAGCATAGTGCAAGAAAAAATCCCAGCTAACGGTGACAAACAACGGTGTGTGCTTAACATGCGTTCATTTGTGAAAAGAGTGTGTAAGACAGTCCCATTATGTGCATTAAAAAAGGTTATCAAGACGGGGTCATGCGTTTGTCAAATGTGCGGTAGTGCGAGTGAAACTGCGGTCTATGAGCATGCTTTCATTAAAGACGTGGTGAGGGAAATTCGTAAACGGTGATCCAAAAACACGGTGATCAAAAATGAGGTTAAAAACGGGTCTTACGCTTATAGACACAGCTATGTGCTCACATCCGAGCTGCAAAATAACGAAACGTGATCGTTACCAAATATTATCAAAAGCTGGCAGGGTTAAAAAGGTGAGGGAAGTGCTGTGATGGTTACTTACTGTGGAGAGATTCAAGCGGTGAACTGAATACCACGGCTTCACGGAGTTACTGTGGAGTTCGCCCGGGGAAAGTGTGTGGAAGGTAAAAATAGATGAGGGACACCAAGTGAAGAAAGATGGGAGCGGCCATCTTGTAGTAGGTAAAGGTGAACGAAATAAGGTACATGTGCAGAACGGGTGACGTTGCATTAAACAGTAACATTATAAACCATTATAAATAACAACTAAGTTCAGTCCGGTCATTGAGGCCGAACGGTTTCAGTGACTGGAGACGATATATCCATGAGGTCTCTGGTTGTAAGAGAACTTTGTTTTTGTCTCTGCCCTCAACATGGGCAACCATTTCGAGTACCAAGTACTTCAGTTGTGCAACACTGTGGTGTGCTTCGTTGAAGTGGACAGCCACAGTCGATTTAGTATTCTTGGTCCTGATGTTTGACTTATGTTCATTAAGTCTGATCTTGATTTTTCTACTGGTTTTTCCCACATAGGTTTTCCCGCATGGGCATTTGAGTAAGTAGATCAAATTAGCTGAATCACATGTGGCGTCTACATTGAGGTTGATGTTGTATCCTCTCATGGGGTGATTTAGAGTGTTGCCTCCCATTACATTATTGCAGTTACTGCAATGATGGCATGGACGTGTACCAGTGTGCTTTCTTGACGTGACCGTTGGTTTGGATAGGATTTCTTTGATGTTCGGAGGTCTGCTGTAAGCAAAGATGGGTGGTTCTTTAAATAAATCACCAAAGTCTGGTTCTGACGAAAGAATCCGCCAATGTTTCAATATGGTCTTCTTGTAGATTTTACTCGAGGTGGAATACCTTGAGACCAGTGCCATTCTAGAGGTTGGATCTTTCTTTTTGCTTTTTAGGGCTTCTAGGCGAGGGATCATCTTTACTTTGTCCCGAGCTTCTTCAATGATGTTTTGGGGGTACCCTCTAGTGGAGAACCTGTTGGCCATGTTTTGTAATTGGGAATCTCTCCTTTCATCGTTAGATACTATCCGAGTCACTCTCAACATCTGGCTGAACGGTAGATGTCTCTTTAATGAGTCTTGGTGGAAGCTACTGTACAACAAGGTGTTATTGCGGTCAGTGGGTTTTCTATACAAGTCAGTTTCAATGCCTTCAGGGGTAATTCTTACTAGTACATCCAAAAACGTGATTTCTCTATCAGAAATGTTCCAAGTGAGTTCAATCCGATCATCCTTAGTGTTCAAGATCGATAATGCTGATTCCAAATGTTCTCTAGAGCCTTTCCAGATGAAAAACAGATCATCTATATACCGTGCATATAGTCTGAGATTGTCGTTCCAGTCGGTGTTGGACAGAATATAGTTTGATTCAAAGTTGCCCATGTAAATGTTGCCGTACGTGGGCGCAGCGCAATTGCCCATTGCCATCCCGGACATCTGTAAATACCAATGTTGTTCGAACGAAAAATAGCTGTGATGCAGAGTGAAAATCATAAGTTCTAAAATGAAGGACTTTAATGGGTCTGCAATGTCAGATCTCAATAATGCTAGTTCAATGGCCTCAATTCCACCAGCGTGGGGGATTGAGGTGTACAAACTTTTGATGTCAGCAGTGCATAGTAGAGTGTGTTCATCCTCATTGATTTGAACGGAGTTCAACTTGTTGATGAAGTCGTTGGTGTCTCTAGTGTAGCTCTTTAGGTTGGTGACCATGGGCTGTAAGTAACGGTCAATGAATTTACCGATGGGCTCGTGGATTGAGCCCCGTGTAGAAACGATTGGACGGAAAGGAGGATCCATTAAATCCTTGTGGATTTTTGGGAGCATGGTTAAACTTGGGCTCCTTGGGTGGTTCACTATCAGGTATCGCTTGGTTCTGTCATCAATGACATCCTGTTCCTTAGCTTTGTCAATTATGTCAAGTAACACAGTTTTGTATTCGTTGGTAGGGTTGCCATCCAAGGGTAAGTAAGT
Organism: Lissotriton helveticus; assembly: GCF_964261635.1. Taxonomy (NCBI): domain Eukaryota; kingdom Metazoa; phylum Chordata; class Amphibia; order Caudata; family Salamandridae; genus Lissotriton; species Lissotriton helveticus. The sequence goes on from NC_136059.1 coordinate 1,026,856,659, forward strand.
ATTGGTGTCAAGAACATGTTCTCTTGCTCTGCGGTTGTAGAGATCCGTGTTAAGGATAACTAAAGCGCCTCCCTTATCGGCTTTCAAGCATTTGATTTTGGGATTCTTGGCGATGTTCTTTAGTGTGTCTTGATCCTTGTTGGTAATGTTCCTACGTGTGTTCTTTCTGAAGTTTATTTTGGCAATGTCTTGCCGAACCAGCGTTTCAAATGTGTCAATGCTTTTGTGACTGCTTGGGGGCATGTAATTGCTTGGTGGTCGCAAGCCTAATAGTAAATCCGGTTTTGTTTCCTTGGGTGGTTCCAAAACTTTCTCAAAGAAGTGTTTTAGGCGCAGCTTCCTAGTGAGCTTAAACGTGCTGACTTCTAATTGGAGGAGATTAGAATTGCTGGTGGGAATGAATGACATGCCTTTTTGTAGAACTCTAGTTTCACTCATGGTGAGACTGGTGTCTGAAATGTTTATCACTAGCGATGCTTCCTCGTTTTGGGTTTGACCTGTTGTTGTGGTGGTGTTTTCTCGTTGTTTTTTGATTTTCCTTTTTCCCCGTCTGGGTCGTCGGTTCTGTCTGGGCGTGACTCTAAAAAAGGCACCACAATGGTTGTATCGATTTGAGAGGTGGATGAGGTAGATCCTTGTGCAGACTGATCCCTGGGGGTTGTCCGTTGAGTAGGTTGTTGTCTTGGGGGTCGGTTAGTATGGTCGCTATCGGAAGATGAGGTATCGGTGTTTTGGGTGTATGGTTTGTTTCTCCGACGTTGGGCGTAGACTTCCGCCCAGGTATATACTTCCCCAAGTTTATAGTCTAAAGTGTCGCGCCGAAATTTGCGCAATTTCCGTTCATTGATCTCCCTGGTATGGCGGTCGATTTGTCTATTGATGTCTTCCAAGGTGGTCCCTAATTCATCCGGGGTAAAGAGGTCTTTTAGTTCATTTTCTGTGGTGGTTATTTCGAGTGTAAGCTCGTCGAGAATGCCCGACAGTTCTTCGATAATCAATAGTATCAAGACCAGACTACACTTATTAAGTATGGCATACCATTTTTCCAGAAAAACCTTTGAATTCTTACATAAAGAAGGCTTAAGAGCGATCCGGAGGCCTCGGGGAATGCGGAGCGCCTTATGATACTTTATTAATGTACTAGCGTGAAGTTTCTGGTTCACGCGGCGTTTAGAAAGGTAGAGGAGTTGTTTAATGCATTGTTCCTTCGTTCTGCACGAGGGTGCTTGGGTTAAATCATCGTTGATCAGTGCATAGATCCTTTCCGTTGCTTCAGGATCGAATGCCAAGGTTTCAGCGTGGGCTTCCGTGGATTTGGTGATGTCGTCATATTGCATCGTTGCTAGAAGGTTGAGTGGGCGTGCTGCCAGCCTCAATCCCCCACGCTGGTGGAATTGAGGCCATTGAACTAGCATTATTGAGATCTGACATTGCAGACCCATTAAAGTCCTTCATTTTAGAACTTATGATTTTCACTCTGTATCACAGCTATTTTTCGTTCGAACAACATTGGTATTTACAGATGTCCGGGATGGCAATGGGCAATTGCGCTGCACCCACGTACGCCAACATTTACATGGGCAACTTTGAATCAAACTATATTCTGTCCAACACCGACTGGAACGACAATCTCAGACTATATGCACGGTATATAGATGATCTGTTTTTCATCTGGAAAGGCTCTCGAGAACATTTGGAATCAGCATTATCGATCTTGAACACTAAGGATGATCGGATTGAACTCACTTGGAACATTTCTGATAGAGAAATCACGTTTTTGGATGTACTAGTAAGAATTACCCCTGAAGGCATTGAAACTGACTTGTATAGAAAACCCACTGACCGCAATAACACCTTGTTGTACAGTAGCTTCCACCAAGACTCATTAAAGAGACATCTACCGTTCAGCCAGATGTTGAGAGTGACTCGGATAGTATCTAACGATGAAAGGAGAGATTCCCAATTACAAAACATGGCCAACAGGTTCTCCACTAGAGGGTACCCCCAAAACATCATTGAAGAAGCTCGGGACAAAGTAAAGATGATCCCTCGCCTAGAAGCCCTAAAAAGCAAAAAGAAAGATCCAACCTCTAGAATGGCACTGGTCTCAAGGTATTCCACCTCGAGTAAAATCTACAAGAAGACCATATTGAAACATTGGCGGATTCTTTCGTCAGAACCAGACTTTGGTGATTTATTTAAAGAACCACCCATCTTTGCTTACAGCAGACCTCCGAACATCAAAGAAATCCTATCCAAACCAACGGTCACGTCAAGAAAGCACACTGGTACACGTCCATGCCATCATTGCAGTAACTGCAATAATGTAATGGGAGGCAACACTCTAAATCACCCCATGAGAGGATACAACATCAACCTCAATGTAGACGCCACATGTGATTCAGCTAATTTGATCTACTTACTCAAATGCCCATGCGGGAAAACCTATGTGGGAAAAACCAGTAGAAAAATCAAGATCAGACTTAATGAACATAAGTCAAACATCAGGACCAAGAATACTAAATCGACTGTGGCTGTCCACTTCAACGAAGCACACCACAGTGTTGCACAACTGAAGTACTTGGTACTCGAAATGGTTGCCCATGTTGAGGGCAGAGACAACAACAAAGTTCTCTTACAACGAGAGACCTCATGGATATATCGTCTCCAGTCACTGAAACCGTTCGGCCTCAATGACCGGACTGAACGTAGTTGTTATTTATAATGGTTTATAATGTTACTGTTTAATGCAACGTCACCCGTTCTGCACATGTACCTTATTTCGTTCACCTTTACCTACTACAAGATGGCCGCTCCCATCTTTCTTCACTTGGTGTCCCTCATCTATTTTTACCTTCCACACACTTTCCCCAGGCGAACTCCACAGTAACTCCGTGAAGCCGTGGTATTCAGTTCACCGCTTGAATCTCTCCACAGTAAGTAACCATCACAGCACTTCCCTAGCCTTTTTAACCCTGCCAGCTTTTGATAATATTTGGTAACGATCACGTTTCGTTATTTTGCAGCTCGGATGTGAGCACATAGCTGTGTCTATAAGCGTAAGACCCGTTTTTAACCTCATTTTTGATCACCGTGTTTTTGGATCACCGTTTACGAATTTCCCTCACCACGTCTTTAATGAAAGCATGCTCATAGACCGCAGTTTCACTCGCACTACCGCACATTTGACAAACGCATGACCCCGTCTTGATAACCTTTTTTAATGCACATAATGGGACTGTCTTACACACTCTTTTCACAAATGAACGCATGTTAAGCACACACCGTTGTTTGTCACCGTTAGCTGGGATTTTTTCTTGCACTATGCTTTTGCATTGGTATTCATTCATTGTTGATCTAAGCTGCATTCTGTTTGTATCCTTCCACAGCGCTCCTTGACAAAGGACTTTTGTTAGTCCGAAATGCATTGGAGCATGCCTTGAAAATATCATTGGATTATATTTACTTATAAAGCGTGATGTAACGCTTTAACAAAAAATTTCGTGAAATCACTAAAAAAGACTATTTGATGAAATTTACGTATTGACTCTTCATTTAACCTTTCCTTTACTTTATTGAACTTCACTGGAGTCAGTGTACCTGAACTTCCTAAGTGTGCCCACTTCACGGGGATGTACCTACGTACCACGTAGCACACTCACCTTTTAGTCCTGGTAAAATGAGCATTTCTTTGTATGAAGCGTTAGGCCGCAATCCGCCAGTCGGTGTAGGGTGGCTCTCAGTCTTAGATGGTGTTCTTGGAGGCTCTCAGAGAAGATTAAGATATTGTCGCTCAGGTTGATCACTCAGATCAGTTCGTAGAGGGTTTCTTTGATTGCGTTCTAAAACACCTCTGCAGCAGATGAAACGCCGAAGCTTAATTTCCGGGAGTGCCTGAGGCCTACGTGCATAGAAAAAGCAGTGATGTAGTGACTAGCTGCTGATATCCTGATTTGAGATCCAGTCTCAAGGACCATTTTGCCCGGTTGAGATCTGCCATGATGTAATCCATGGTTGCCGTTATGTGGCGTAGCCGTGAAATGGCTTGTTTTGGGAGCCTCATATCTATGCACAGGCATAATGCTCCTGTTTGCTTCAGCTTTGGTGCAATGCCAAGTGGAGACACCCTGGGCATGGAGCCATCACTTTTTAGATGACTCCCTGCTTCTCCAGTGCTTGTAGTTCACACTCCATCTGCAGTCTCAGGTGGAAGGGGACCCTTAGGTGTCATAGAGCTGTGGGTTTGATGGAGTCATATTTCTATTCTTTATTTTATTTTATTCATAAAATGTTACATAGTGCAACCTAGATCCTAGAAGGGTATCAGAGTGCTTCACAAGTAGTTCAATAAATAAAAAATAGCTAACCAAGAAACATAAACGCTGACACGGTCTGTTGCAAACCAGGAGTGGGACAGTGAGTTATAAACCAGGACTCAGACGGCAAGTGGTGTGTTGAAGTGTAGGGCTTTGTGGGTCATGCAAATAATTTTCATCTGAACCATTGCCTCATAAGGGAGCCAGTTTAGTGCCTTCAGATCTGGAATGATGTGGTTGTAACTTTTCGATCCAGTGATGAGCCTTGCAGCAGAGTTAAGGTATGCTCTTAATGGAACCAACTTGGATCTCGGCAGACCACAAAGGGTAGCACTCCCATAGTCTAAATTGGGGCTCACTAGAGCTTGCACCGCTGATTTAGGGTCGTTGTTTTATATTTCTTAGAATGCTCATTTGAAAGTTTGTTCCTCTGGTGGCTGAGCTGATGTGTTCCTGCATGTTGAGATTATTCTCAAGTGTAATTCCCACTGATGTTGTGGAATCTATAATGTGTGGAGTCAGTTGAAGGCTGTTAAATGTTTCATCCAATCTTCGATGTTGATGGATAATTTTGTTGGGGCAATTAAGGGCAATTTGGTTTTGAGCGAGTTGAGTTTAATGTGATTTCTGGTTAGCCAGTTTTGGGTTTTTAGCAGAGTTGACGGATATCCTCAGGGGAGGAGATTTTAAGGAATAGTTGGGTGCCATCTGCATACATGTGGTATTGTACATTGGAACATTTCAGAATTTCGGTTAAAGGCTCCATGAGCAGGTTAAAGAGAGTATGTAATAAGGTGTAACCCCTGAGGGACACTTAAAGTGATTGGAGTAGCAGTGGACAAGAATTGGTTAACCTTAGTTCTTTGAGTTCTGTTGTGTACAACTGAGGCAGACCAATTCAGGACAAACCTTGATAATCCCATTCTGTGTTCAAGTAATTCAAGGAGGCTGCCATTTTGACTGTGTCCAAGGCTGAGGATAGGTCTAGGAGAATTAGGAGGCAAGATTTTTTCTGAGCTAGCATTTTAAACGTGTCATCAACTATGTGTGTAAGGACTGTTTCTGTGCTGTGACCCTGACGGAAATCAAATTGGAATTGGTCAATAAGGTAGAACTGATCAATGTGATTGCATAGTTGGGTATGTACACATTTCTCAATGAGATTTGCCAGAGAGGGAATGTTGGAGATGGGACACAAGTTATCTGAGTTCCTATGATCTTTTTTTTTTTTTTTTTTAGAATGGGGGTTACCTGCCCTGATTTTAGGCAGTCTGGTAGAGCCCCTTGTAGTAGTGAAGCATTCACTATCTTAATCCAGAGAGGGACGGAGTAAAGAAATTTTAATCTCATTGAAAACGTTAACTGGTAGAGGGTCGCAGAAGTGGTTTCATGGTTTAAGTGTTGTTAAGATGTTAAGAATGTCATTTTCATCAAAGGGTTTGAAAGTGTCCCACTACTTGTTGTTTTTGAAAGTGAGTCCTTGTACGCCTGGGGGCTGAGCAATATTATGCGGGCGTGGGTTATTTGGATGTTTCATCGGGAGGAGCTCAGTTGCTGTTTGGAGATCACTTTCAATATTTTTAGACTCTTCAAGAAAGAAGGATTCACATATGTTGCACTTTGGCAGCCGAAGATATCCTATTATGTGGGGGTTGGGTTTTTGAGTATATTGACATATGATAATTTTGAACAGTGTTCTTGGATGATTTCTGGCTTTGTCTAGTTCTCTGAAGAAATTTGCTTTTGAGTTTCTGATGCCATTTTGTAGGTGTTCCTCGGTGATCACAGGTGCTTGAGGTGTTCTAGGGACAGTTAGGATCTCCACACTCATTCGACTAGTCTCAAATTGCATCTTTCTTCATTTAGGCTCCCATTGTACCAAGGTTTGGAGTCTCCATTGGACAGTCTTTTTAGCTGTAGATATGCAACTGTATTAAGAATGGTTGTCATGGAGTTGTTGTAGTGGTTTCTAAGGTCATGGGCTTCTCACATGCCCGCTGGAGGAGGCAAGATGTTATTGCTGAGGTATGTCAAGTCATTAAGGTCTATGTCGTGAGTGATCCTTTTCCAATGTCTGGATTTCTTACGTTGCGGTTTATGTGTCCTCACTGATTCAGTGATTTGAAAGGTGATGCAGTGGTGGTCCTTCCAGTTGCATAGGACAATAGTTTCAAGTTGAATGGAGTTTGCTTAAGCAATGATTAGGGCCAGGGTCGCACCCAGGATGTGTGTAGGGCTGTCGCAGATTTGGTTCAGGTGAAGGTCCGCTAGAAAGGATCATCTATGTGTAGCTTGATTTGCTTGCCTTTTAACTTCCCCAGGTCATTGAGCAGTTGTGGAAACTCTGTGAGCAGGGCGACTGAGTGTGATTCATGAACCTGTTTTGTGGAAAATACTAATTCAAGGTCTTCGGTTGTGTGACAGCCAGGGAGCGTGCCCCTTTCCCCTTCTGTGACATTAAACTTTGCTTGGGTTGAGCAGCCGTTGCTCGAGATGTCCGACTTTATTGTTCCTCTGAGGGGTAGTGTATTGTCCCGCCATAGGGGCCAAAGTTAACAAACAAAAATCATTACCCTCCATAGGTGTGCTGGGTGATAGCAGCAGGCATGGCGGTGGCCTCTCAAACTGCTCAGAGTCCATTGCATTTAAGGATACCCCATGCCAATGAGTGATGTGACAGGAGTGCCCCTTAACTCCACCATGCACATTGCAGGCGGTCATCTCTTGTGGCCCACTCTCACAGAAAAGGAGAGTACAAAGACATAATCTTCCTCTTCATCGTGATGGATGCCGTCTCGCTGCTAGTGGGCGTTTCGGTGGTGACTTTGAGTGATAGCTGCTGCAGGGCTACAGTCGTTTTCTTCGGATATTCAGTGTTGGGCCTTTGTCTCACAATCCGACCCACCTTTGCGAAGTGCTTGGCTTTCCCGCACTTTGAGCATGTCTGCCCCCTGGCTGGGCACATTCTGGGGATCTGTTGTTCCAGGCAGCAGTTGCCGCAGCTTCCATTTGGTTGTTTGGAGCTCCAAGCTTGCTGTGCTGGCCCTTGGTGCCTCTACACCTGGTGACTCGTTCTTCTTTGACACTGAGAGATTTCGGATCCCAGAAATCTCTCAGTGTCAAAGAAGACAAAGGGCTTCCTTATCTTATGCACGGCTATTCGACAATTCATGGGAACTGGCCAGGACCAGGATGTAATCCCGTGAAATGCCTAGCTGTTTTAAGATAAGCCATTGTAAGTCATTGTAGCACAGCCGACTTGCAGCCTTGTATAATTTGTGCTCGTATCGCCTCCTGTTGAATAATGTTTATACATGCGCTTGCTATTTTTCTCAGCTGGGCATAGAACATGTCGACTGATTCAATGTCCGTTTGCTTGGCTTGGTGCAACTTGAAGTGCTCATAGTTGGGATTGAGCTGCAGATTGAAATGTCTGTTTAGTGTTGCAATGACTCCATCATTCATAATCAGCGTAATCCCCAGTGTTTGGTAGGGCTTCGAATAGTTCATTGAGTACAGCGCCTCTGAAATGCATTACTAGTGTTTTTTGAACTGCGCCATCTGTTTCCCGCATGGACCGGAAGTAAAGCTGTAGGTGTCCAATTCGTGAGCGCCACCTAGGCATCTCTGTGGCTAGGTCCGACAGTTCGCTAATTGGTGGCAATGGCATTACTGAAGCATGTGTGGTAGGGGGCTGGATCAGGGCAGGCTTGATTTTGTTGCTCTATGCTCATGGCAGTGAATTACTTTTCTGACCTTTCTCAGTTGCTATTGAACATCTGGTTGCATGCAAGTTGCACTTGCATATGCCTGATGTCTTGCCTACGGGCAAACTTGAACTTTTATAATGCAGGCACAGGTGGCAATAGTTCATCTGCATAGTGAATATAGTGAGTGGGTGGAACGTCTCCTTGTCATGCGCTGCTTTTCAAGGCAGAGGTTTTGTGTCTCTTTATGTTCACTGTAAGTCTTCTTCTTTTCTTTAAATATTGATTATTTTCCTTTTATTTGCTGATGAGTCTCATCTTATGTCTTTGTCAATTGCTGGGGCACACCTCCTGTACGATGCAGATAGCTGAGCCGCTTCTTCTTCACACTCCTGGAGGATGCAGCAGGGGAGGCCACGGTGCTCGTTATAGACTACTGCCTCAGGTCTACTAGGCAGAGCGGGTAGAGGGAGTGGCTTTATGGCGCATCGGACGGCTCTAGTGTCACCTGGATACCAGAGCACAGCTTCGTTTGTGGCCTGTGACAGAGAGCGAAAGAGCTGTGCAGACTATTGAGGCAAACAGTAGCAAGATAGGTCCTCTCTCCTGGCCACAGCGAAGCAATATGGTGTAGTTTAACGCAGAGTTCTTTGTATTACACTCACCGGGTGCGACGTAGCAGGCAGGGTGGGGCACTAGATTGCAGGTGTGTGCCCGCTGGCATAAGGGGGAGGCAGGGTACAAGACAAGAGTCACTTGCAGACTGTTGTACTCAATCACCGGGCATGTTGGCACCCAATTGCATGGGTGGGTAGCTAGTGCCGGGAGCAGCTGTTCACGGTGTGTGCAGCCGGTCAAGCGGCACGGTACTTGCTGGCAAAAACGAAGCTCTCTGGTGTGTGCAGGCAATCAGGGCAGGGTTGCACCGACCTCGTCGCCGGTGTAAAGCGTGAAGCTCACAGCCGCTGAACAATATAGGCTCCAAAGTACTAGGAACACAATATGTAACACCACTTACTAAGTGTACCTGTGTGCAATGGTCTTGAGCAACCATCTGCCAATGTATTTATCTCCTCAACCATACCCGGCCCTTGGAGTGCTCAATGGATACATTATATGGTAGAGGTCAGGTGGCAAAATACACAGGGCACTGTGGTGGGGCAGCGCCAGGACCACAGACTCACTTGAAGTCACTTGAATAGTTTTGGGTACTGATGCAATGTTCGCTCCCTTTTATTACGGTAGTGACACATGCACACATAGCCATATAAGAAAGGCACACAGACAATAAACAAAGTTAACAAACACAAATCACTTCAGTCTCTCAGTATTGCACAAAAAGTATTACATCTTCTCAGTTTGTCTTGAAAGGCATACCTGGTCTGTTGGCTTCTCAAATTGGGCCCGCTCCAAGCCAAGCTCCATCCTCAGGACCTCCTCTTGTTGGGGCTATGGCTTCACGGATGTAATTATGTCCCTGGGATGCTTTGGGCATTGTAGGTTCAGAGTCTTAACATTGTTGGTTACTTTCAGCTTCTAGCATGTCTCTGGAGCTTTCCTCGCTGGCCGAGGACGTCACTTTTTTAACATGGACATGTTCTTTGTGACTGTCTTAGCACCTCTCATCTCGATTGCTATGGCCCGCTTGGCACAGCGATCACCTAAGGTTTCCTTTCAAACGCAACTTGAATTTCCTAGGAGCCTGGAGGGTGTTAATCCTTGACCAGTACTCGATCTCCCATCTGCACATTTGGAGCCCTGACTCTTCTGTTCTGAGTTGCCTTGCCATTGTTTGTTTTTCTCCTCAGCTGGCTATGATCATGTTAATTTTCTCAATCTCAGGCAGTGGGGATTGTATATTGACAAGCCTTTTTTAGGTTGCAGCCTACTAGACAGTGCAGCTGTCTGGTTTGCTAAAGACATCTTGAGAACATTCAGAATGTTGGCTTAGGAATGCATTCTTCCAGTTGCCTGCCATTGGCTTTGTGGTTTATAACTCTCATTTTCTTGCTTTCAATTTGCTGGCATTATTTGTCCAGCTTGAGTTTGTAACTTCCCTTGGCCAAACTTATTTGCAGTATTCTTCGAGTGCTCCTTTTTTGTAAACATGCCTGTAAATCTTGTTCTTATCTCATCACATGTGCTGTGCATTCAAAGTGTGAGGTCAAATGTCAGACACTGTTTTCTTAAGACATGTGTTTACTTTCCTTTCTCTGACTTGAAAGTGAGAAGATTAATGTGACAACCTCGATGGATATTCGGGGTAGGAAAGAGTTTTTCAAGCACACAAAATTTAAATGAACTGATTCTTTGCATGTATTATCTGAGATGTTGGCTGCTGTTGCATTCTATACTTCTTCAGCTTGGCAGAGGATACATGCTGTGATCATGGACTCTGAGTTTGTTCATGAGTGACAACCACAATTTCTTCCTCAGCCGAGCCTTGGTCTACGCAATAACTTGATGCCCTGGGTAAGCCAGTAAAACTATGCGATCCTGGTGACTTTTGAGACTGTCAATCTCGTCTCCTCTTAAACATTTGGTGTCACCTGTGAGGCTCAGTCTGTTTTTGACTTTCCATAAGTCTGTCAATACTTTGCGAGTTTCCTTATCTCTCCTTTAATGGCCTCTGAGAAATGTTTTCCATGTATACTCAGCAGTGCTGCCTTCACCTGTTGCATGCATAGGTCCGTGCTGGTGGCTTAATCAATCATCTCTCCTGAGATTGCCATGGGGCAGGCACCCTGTGAAACCAATCACAAAAAGTGTTCAGTGGCAGCAGTTGTGCAGGTGTCTTCTAGGGTGTTTGATTTTGGGTGCCAAGAGATGTAGTCTGCTGGTTTGTGAGTCCCTAGTCTGTATTTGACATCAAAAGGGTAATGTTGGAGGTGGAGGGGGTGATTGCGAGGTACCTTTAAACAGTGGCAAAAGCGGATTGTGGTCTGTCACTACTGAGAAAACCCACCTGAAGAGGTGGAGGTGAAAATGGTCAGACTGATTTGCATATGGCCATGTCTGAACTGGGGTGGCAGAGTGGGCTAAAGAACGGTGATGGATTAAACCCAGATCTGTTGACTGGGTGTGAGTGTTTGATTGGTTCAGATGCTCCATCCATCACCACCCCCTTTTGTACCGCTTTGTTCACCATAAGTTGGCAGGGTATGCTCAGACGTGAGTCCCTTGCTCACTTTGCCACTGGATTCATGCAAGCCTGGCTGAAGATGGCTGAAATGCCAGAAACCGGTCCTAGGAAGCTTGTTTCCGGTCCAGGGAAGGCATGGCTTGGCAGTTCGGCCTGGACTGTTTCAATGAGGCACAGGGTCAGACTGATTTGCATATGGCCATGTCTGAACTTGGGTGGCAGAGTGGGCTAAAGAAAGGTGATGGATTAAACCCAGATCTGTTGACTGGGTGTGAGTGTTTGATTGGTTCAGATGCTCCGTCCATCACCACCCCCTTTTGTACCGCTTTGTTCACCATAAGTTGGCAGGGTATGCTCAGACGTGAGTCCCTTGCTCACTTTGCCACTGGATTCAAGCAAGCCTGGCTGAAGACGACTGAAATGCCAGAAACCGGTCCTAGGAAGCTTGTTTCCGGTCCAGGAAAGGCATGGCTTGGCAGTTCGGGCTGGACTGTTCCCATGAGGCACAGGGTCAGACTGATTTGCATATGGCCATGTCTGAACTGGGGTGGCAGAGTGGGCTAAAGAAAGGTGATAGATTAAACCCAGATCTGTTGACTGGATGTGAGTGTTTGATTGGTTCAGATGCTCCGTCCATCACCGCCCCCTTTTGTACCGCTTACGTATAAGAACAACCGGATTGAACCAAGGGCTGTTGAAGTGCTCAATCACCCCTAACTTCAGCATTTTGGATACCTCATCCTTCATACTGGCTTTCACTTTGTCAGACAGCCTGTACATTTTATTTTTAATAGGCATGCTGTCCCAGATGTGCACCACGTGGTGAGCCCTGGGGTAAGTGAGACATGTGAAGCAAACTGCCTCACCAAGTAGGGATAGGAGAGAGGACAACTCCTTCCACCACCCATTCTGCTACTAGGAAGACAGAAAGTTGGGGAGAGGCTCACTCTCCTCTTCCACCCAATCATCCATCACCAGGAGCATAGTGACTTCAGACCTGTCATAGTGAGGATTTAGTGGTAAACAGGAAAGACCCCTAAGGGGTTCCTCAGGGTTTTAAGGTCCGCCAGGTAGGTGACCTCCCCATTTCTCTCCTTCGTCTCATAAGGCCCAGACCAGCAGTCTTGTACAGCCATGGGCTTGACTGGCTCTATCACCCACACTTTTTGGCCAGGCTGAAACTCGACCAGGGTGGCCTTCTGGCCATGCCAGCCAGAGCTTCTTCACCTTCTGGCTGGCTTTCAGGTTCTCAGAGGCCTTCTTCCAGAACCACTTCATCTGAGTCCTAAGAGCCATCATGTAGGTGAATTGATTCTGGCAGGCTTCTAGGGAGTTTGCTGCCACCCCAAGACTGAGAGATACCCTAACAGCAGCTCCAGACGGGCAATGATACTGCTTCATAAACAATTTCTATTGGTGGTCACAAAGATCATTCATGACTCCCAGGGCCAATATGTTGAGGTAGATGGGACATTAGAGAGGAAGTCTTACAATATTATGAGTGTTTATATCCCACCACTTCCATAAACAAACATTCAGGGATGTCACTGAGGTGGTAGCTGCTGTTCCAGATGGGGTAATACTCATAAGGGGGATTGTAATGCCACCCCACACCCTGGCGTGGATGTCTTTGGTCCCCTTTTGACAACTGATGAGTCCTGTCCAAAGTCCTTGTGTCTTGAATGGATTCTTTGGGATTGTGCGACATTTGGCGTGCGTGGTATCCACGAAAAAAGGCATACACCCACACTTCCGCATCTATGAAAACCCCATCTGGAAATGACCACATATTTCTCCACGGGCACGGATATACTCCTTCACCATGGCTGCTAGTCTGCTTCCCCATGGGATCTCAGACCACTCCCCCTTACTGCTTTGACTTGGGATTTCGACGCAGAATAGAAGACCCTTGTGGCATGTTAATGACTGGTTCCTCACGGATGTTAGCTTTCTCGCCCACTTGCTGTAAAAGCTGCGCTCCTATTTTCAGATACACAAGAAGACGGTCCAGAAGGCTGGTACTTTATGGGTAGCAACCAAGCCAGTTGGCCAAAACATACCTTAGATAACTCAAGAACGGGCGACCTCTGCACTCCGTGCTGTTTGCACTGCTTGAAATGAGGATAATGACCTCTAAAAGTAGACCTGATTTCACAAACTGAAACCATGTAATCCACAGTGATCTATGTTAATCCACAAACTTGATCGATAGTTCATCCATCTTTATTGTAATCAATCCGGAGACAGCGTTGATAGTTTAGAATGTTTTCGTTTTATTACGCATTTTCAAATGTCATTTGCTGCCAAAGCTTAAACAAAGACACGTGCTTGTAACATTCTATGAGCCGGTATTGTCAAAACCCAATGCATTTCGAACAAAGTTCTTCGTCAGGGGTACTAGAAGCAAATCAGAAAAAACTACATGAACAAACATTGTCCTACCTTTGGTACTACATCACAGCAACGTTAAATTATCATCCCTCGCACCCCACCCGATTCCACTTCTCTGTATACTGGAAAAACAACACTTATTGAAAAACATTTCCTCCCCAGCTCTTTCTTACCTCCCATTCCCCACATAAAAAACCATATATGCTTCCATAAAAAAAAAAAAACATGCTACTTTGCGTTTACAGAACCCAAACGTGCTACTTTGCATTTACAGAACCCATATCAACAACCTAGCTCCTTTTACCTCATCCCGCCGAAAACGGCAGTTAGTTTCTGTACTTGTCTTCATAGTCACTACCGCTCTCCACTCAACATCGCCGATCTTTAAACCACCCTTCACACGTGTTACCTATGCAAGCCCAATTAAACTCACCTCGTGACCCACCCCGTGACGTAATTCTAAACCAAAGCCAACCAGTGCCTACCATACCCACAATGCACCACCCTTGTCGGCAATTGCAGTGCGCCCCTTACTGAAAAAAGAACATATATTTAAACAATAACAATCATAAGTAAACCATCTTTAATTGTGAAAATGCTGATACTAATGCAATCGGTCACAACAAAAAGTCCATAAAGTGTGATTTTTTTCATATAGTTCAGACTGAATGACGCTGCCAACAATCCATCACTGCTGTTTTGATGACAAGCTGTCTCCGAAATGATCTCTTGTAAAGAATGTTTAAATTCATCCATACGTACTCTTATGGGGTGCAGCTTCGCGTTTGGACGTATAATTGCAATGCAAATGAATATAGAGTAACAAGCGCACACCTTCTCTTCTTGTAATTTAATTTTCTTACTTAGAATGCCAATTATGTGTGTGCAACACTGCGCTGTGAACGTCCCACACAGCATTTTTAAAGATAACTCAAGAACGGGCGACCTCGGCACTCCGTGATGTTTGCACTGCTGGAAATGAGGATAATGACCTCTCAAAGTAGACCTGATTTCACAAACTTAAACCACGTAATCCACAGTGATCTATGTTAATCCAAAAGCTTGATCGATAGTTCATCCATTTTTATTGTAATCAATACGGAGACAGCGGTGATAGTTTAGAATGTTTTCGTTTTATTACTCATTTTCAAATGTCATTTGCTGTCAAAGCTTAAACAAAGACACGTGCTTGTAGCATTCCATGAGCCGGTATTTTCGAACAAAGTTCTTCGTCGGGGGTACTAGAAGTAAATCAGAAAAAACTACATGAACAAACATTGTCCTACCTTTGATACTACATCACAGCAACGTTAAATTATCATCCCTCACACCCCATCCGATTCCCCTTCTGTGTATACTGGAAAAACAACACTTATTGAAAAACATTTCCTCCCCAGCTCTTTCTTACCTCCATTTCCCCACATAAAAAACCATATATGCTTCCTTAAAAAAAAAAAACGTGCAACTTTGCCTTTACAGAACCCAAACGTGCTACTTTGCATTTACAGAACCCATATCAACAACCTAGCTCCTTTTACCTCATCCCGCCGAAAACGGCATTTAGTTTCTGTGCTTGTCTTCATAGCCACTTCCTGTAAGGATTGCAGGTTGGTTCCACAGGAGCGTCAGGAATCCGAAGAAAAGTCCGCAGCCTTCCCCTACGGCCTTCCGACTCTATCAAGCACTAGAGTACGAGAGACACGCCAGGGGAAAACAGGGAAACAAAACAAGGAAAGGTGGGGAGTGAAAAGATGATGTTCAATGGTGATCTTCTAGATTCTATTTGTGATACATCAATTGATGAACTGGAAAAACTGGTGGGCTGCAAATGAAGGCAAGTATGTAACAACAATCTGCACACTGAAAGAACACGCTAAGAAACCTATAAACAACAACAGCACATACCCCTGGTTACTATCTTGTAAAAGAACGTACATGTAGCGCCTCTATGAGAAACTTCATCAGGAGCTGTGGCAAAAATGACATAAGGGGTTAGCGAGCAGGTACAATACGTGGTAGTGACAGTACTGTGTGATTGATATCTTTCTCACTTAATATTTTGTAGAAGTTCTGAAGAACCCTTTACAAGCGAGTGGTCTAACAAGAATGGTATTTTTGCCTCTTCTTATGATGACTTGACGCGCTATAAAAAAGAACATAACATCTATCACTCGTGAATGTGCACAATGTCAGACAAAATATAAAGCAGCGCAAAGAGCGATGTTACCGTGATTCTTTGGCAGAGAGGCTGAAGTCCAAAATGGTCCACGCAAGGATAGCTCCAAACACAGGGCGGAGAAAACCAGGATAACCAATCCAGAAAGGGGAAATACGGAGGGCGGAAAAAAGGGAAGGGGAACGAGCAATAGGGAAACCTAACTATTCTATCTAAGGGGAAAAAACGAAGGAAAGCAGGAAAACTCAAAGCTGAGCCCAGCCGAATGGCGGAGCTAAGCCCGGCCACCGGGCGGAACTCAAGGGAAGGGGAAAGGGAAGGCTCCTGCAGAGTGTTGAGCCCAGCCGGATGGCGGAGCAATGCCCGGCCACCGGGCGGGACTCCAAGGAAAGCAGGAAGTGGTTCACGGCGAAAGTCGTGAAGTGGCAGCACTCGTGCAAAAATGCACCAAAGGGACGCCTGGAAAACAACAGCGTGTAAGCACAGGAACTCCAGGCTAAAACGGAAGTCAGGCACAGGAAACTAGGACGGATGCGGAAACGAGGGGAGCTTGACGCAAGAACGTGAAGCGTCGCTCCTTGTTTCCCGTTACTTTAAATAACATAATTCTTAAAGGGACAGTGTAGGGGAGTCCCGAGGCATGACAGTACACTCCCCCCACAATGCTCCCCTCCCGGTTTGGGCTTGTCAGGATATCTTTGATGAAACACTCTCAGCAATCGTGGAGCATGGACATTGGACGCTGGCTCCCACGTGCGTTCTTCCATACCATATCCCTTCCAATGAACCAAGTATTGCAATGTGTTTCTTACTCTCCGGGAATCTATGATGGCCCCAACTTCATACTCTTCCGAATCTTGCAGAGTTACAGGAGCAGGTCTTACATGAACTTTAGTCCCAGGTTCAACCGGTTTGAGTAGCGACACATGGAATACTGGATGGATCTTAAAGGAGGGAGGTAGAATGAGTTTGATGGCAACAGGATTGATCACCTTCTCCACCCTGTAAGGACCTATGTATTTGGGGCTAAACTTGCGCGAACCCCCCAGAGTAATGTATTTAGTGGAGAGCCAGACCTCATCTCCTGGTGTGTAAATGGGTTCTAATCTCCTGTGTAGATTAGCCCCTTCGGTGTATCTCACCTTTGCCATTTCAAGACTCTCTAATGCTCTCTTCTGTACTTCGTGTAGTCTTTCTACCCTGTCTGAAGCAGCAGGGGTTGGACAATCGGTAGGGACACCGGAGGGCAACAACCTGGGGTGATAACCATATGTGCAAAAGAAAGGTGAGGTTTTGATGGAGGAGTGTGTGCTGTGGTTGTAAGAGATTTCAGCTAACCAGACTAACTCATCCCAATCCTCCAGGGTTTGCAACATCTGATTCCTTATGTACTGCTCAAAACACTGGTTGACCCTCTCTGTTTGCCCGTCTGTCTGTGGATGGTGACTGGAAGACAAACGGACATCTATTTGGAGTAGGGAACATAAACTCCTCCAGAATCGTGACACAAATTGTGCCCCTCTATCGGACACCAGAACAGAAGGAAAACCATGTAGTCGAACTATTTGTTGCATGAATATGGATGCCAGCTCTACTGCAGTGGGTAAGCCCTTTAAAGGCACAAAATGAGCCATCTTAGTGAATAGGTCTACTACCACTAACAATGTATTGTTCTTCAGTTTTGTGAGCGGTAGTTCCACTATAAAATCAAGGGACACAGTATGCCAAGGACCTGAAGGAGAAGGTAAGGGCATGAGAAGGCCCACTGGATTGAGACGTGACACTTTGGTTTGAGCACATACAAAACATGTCTTCACAAATTGTTCAATGTCTCTCAGCATAGTAGGCCACCAAAAACGTTCACGCACTGCTTCTATGGTTCTTTTGATCCCGGGATGACCTGCTACTGGATGAGAATGGTACCACTGCAGGACCTGTTCCTGTAGCTCTTTTGACGGCAACACCACTCCCCCTTGTACCCGTACCAGTCCTCTTCTCAGAGACATTTCCTGTGCTCCTACCACTTGCATCATGTCTACCGAAACTTGACTAGTTCTGACCAGTGTTAGGAATTCATCCTCATTCTGTATGGTTCCTATGATGTTAGCTCTGGGAATGATGTTGACTTGCTCAATGGGGTCTGAAGGGATATCAAAACCCAATCGTGACAGGGCATCCGCCTTGCCATTTTTCCTCCCAGGTCTGTATTGGACAGTGAAGTCGAATTCACTAAAATATTGTGACCAGCGTAACTGTCTCATGGATAGAGCCTTGGCTGATTTGAGGTACTGGAGGTTTCTGTGGTCGGTATACACTACAGCAGGATATCTAGCCCCCAAGAGATACTGCCTCCACTCCTCAAATGCCTTTTTAATGGCTAAAAGTTCTTTGTCCCCGACGGCATAATTGTATTCAGCAGGAGTGAACTTATGCGAGTAATAGGCAACTGGATGGCACTCGCCAGTCACTGCATCCGCTTGGGACAGCACACCTCCTACGGCCACTTGCGAAGCGTCCACTTCCACCACAAAGGGTAATGCAGGATCCGGATAACGCAAGACAGGAGCACTAGTGAACGCCTTCTTCAAGAGTCGAAAGGAAAGATCTGCCTTACCAGACCATACAAAGGGAACACCTTTCTTCAATAGAGCTGTGACAGGTGATATCAAGGTAGAGAAATCACGGATGAACCGTCGATAAAAGTTGGCTAGACCCAGAAAGCTTTGGATCTCTTTTACCGAACGAGGAGCAGGCCATGCTAACACAGCCTCTACCTTGGAGGTATCCATACTAAGACCTCTAGGGGATACAACATATCCCAAAAAGGGTACTTCCCTGGTGTGAAAGGTACACTTTTCTAGCTTGCAATACAAATGATTGTCAAACAACCGTTCCAATACATTGCGTACATGTTGTTGGTGTTCAGTCAAGGTACAAGAAAATATTAACAAATCATCTATGTAAGCAATCACATAGATCTCAAGCATGTCTTTTAATACTTCGTTAATGAAGAATTGAAATGCCGCAGGGGCATTGCATAGCCCAAAGGGCATTACAAGATACTCAAAGAGACCGTATTTGGTGCAAAAGGCAGTCTTCCATTCGTCTCCCTCCTTGACACGCACTAGATGGTAAGCCCCACGTAAGTCTAACTTAGTGAAATATTGGGCATTGCGTATCTTGTCAAGGAGAGAGGCGATGAGAGGCAGGGGGTAACGGTTCTTGATTGTGACATCGTTCAACTTCCGATAATCAATGCAGCATCGCAGACCCCCTTCTCGTTTTGGAATGAAGAATAAAGAAGAAGAGTCCGGGGACCGTGATTGTCGGATGAACCCTTTCTTAAGCATGGAATCTAGATAGTCCCTTAAATATACATTCTCCTTCTCTGTAAGGGCGTAAACTCTGCTGCAAGGAATCCTAGCTCCTGCCTCGAGATCGATACGGCAGTCATATACTCTGTGTGGGGGAAGAACCTCTGCTTCCTTAACATCAAAGACTGTCTGTAGGTCTTGGTAACAGGGCGGTAAGGCCGGACTGGACATATTACTGTCGCTGTCTCTACTTAAATCTTCTGCAGCTGCCCCCACTACGGGTGAAGGAACGACAGAAGGAAATGTCACTGTAGACGTTTCCCAATTGATAACAGGATTTTGAGACCTCAACCACGGGATACCCAGCAATACCGGAAATTGTGGTGAACAAATTAAATCGAACATCACTTCTTCGTGATGATCAGGATCTATAGTCATGTGAATGGGAGTGGTACGTTGGGTTACGGGGCCAGAACTAAGAGAACTGCCATCTATCGTAGTGACGGTACTGGCTGTCTCCTTCTTAGTATAGGTTAACATATTCTCTTTTGCCCACTCTTGGTCCATGTAGTTTCCTGACGCCCCAGAATCAATCATTACCAATACGTGTAAACTAAGTGCACCTTGAGTCAGATGTGCCGAAATGTATAAATGATTCGTAGGAGTGGTGCTAAGGTCAGAGGAAGAGACTGTAAGACCAGATCTACCTGAGTTCCTCGTCTCACAAGAACCCAGGCTTGCTAGTTTCCCGAAAACTTGGGTTGTGTGGGCTTGGGCTTTACCGGGCATTCCCGCAAGAAATGACCTGCTTTACCACAATAGAGGCAAAGCCGAAGAGTTCTTCTCCTCTGTCTTTCTTCGGGAGTCAAAGGACCTCTAACGATACCTATCTGCATAGGTTCACTGTCTTCACTAACTTTCTCAGGAGCGCTCTTTTTCTCCTTTGTGACAGCGTATCGGTACTCATGCTTCCCTCTCTCTTTCTTTCTTTCTTGGCAGCGATGATCAATCTTTACTACCAAATCAATTAATGCTGGACAGGAGGTGGGAAGGTCGACTATTTGAGATAGAGCGTCCTTCAATTCATCCCGCAAACCCCTGTAAAAGATAGTACTTTGTTTTACTTCAGGCCATTCGGATTCAACCACTAAGCTGCGAAATTTAGTTATATAAGATACTAAATCTTGGGTACCTTGTTTAAGGTCTAGTAACTCAGTATCAGCTGAATGAGTATACATATGTCTATCAAATAGTTTGCGGAATTCTCGCCTAAAAGACGAGTAGCTATGTAATAAAGGGTCATCTCTGTCTACTAATGGAATCGCCCAGTCAGCCGCTGACCCACTGAGGTATGAGATAACAAAAGCTACCTTGGCCTGATCTGAGGGAAAACAGGCGGCTTTACATGAAAAGTGTAATTGACATTGGCTAAGGAAAGCAGCGCATCGTGCTGCGTCTCCTGCAAACCTCTCAGGGGGTGCCAGCGGAATGATAGGGGGAGTGGTTACTTGTACTACTGGCGTTCCCCCACCTGTAGCCCCCGAAGGTTGGTGCCTCTGAATTGTGTCTACCCTTGCCATTAGAGTTTGTGTCTCTACCTGCAGACTACCTACCATACCCGCTAGATCTGCCAGGGTTACTGCTTCGAGATCCATGACGCTCGGGCAGAACGTACCACGTGGGCTTCACGTTCTGTAAGGATTGCAGGTTGGTTCCACAGGAGCGTCAGGAATCCGAAGAAAAGTCCGCAGCCTTCCCCTACGGCCTTCCGACTCTATCAAGCACTAGAGTACGAGAGACACGCCAGGGGAAAACAGGGAAACAAAACAAGGAAAGGTGGGGAGTGAAAAGATGATGTTCAATGGTGATCTTCTAGATTCTATTTGTGATACATCAATTGATGAACTGGAAAAACTGGTGGGCTGCAAATGAAGGCAAGTATGTAACAACAATCTGCACACTGAAAGAACACGCTAAGAAACCTATAAACAACAACAGCACATATCCCTGGTTACTATCTTGTAAAAGAACGTACATGTAGCGCCTCTATGAGAAACTTCATCAGGAGCTGTGGCAAAAATGACATAAGGGGTTAGCGAGCAGGTACAATACGTGGTAGTGACAGTACTGTGTGATTGATATCTTTCTCACTTAATATTTTGTAGAAGTTCTGAAGAACCCTTTACAAGCGAGTGGTCTAACAAGAATGGTATTTTTGACTCTTCTTATGATGACTTGACCCGCTATAAAAAAGAACATAACATCTATCACTCGTGAATGTGCACAATGTCAGACAAAATATAAAGCAGCGCAAAGAGCGCTGTTACCGTGATTCTTTGGCAGAGAGGCTGAAGTCCAAAATGGTCCACGCAAGGATAGCTCCAAACACAGGGCGGAGAAAACCAGGATAACCAATCCAGAAAGGGGAAATACGGAGGGCGGAAAAAAGGGAAGGGGAACGAGCAATAGGGAAACCTAACTATTCTATCTAAGGGGAAAAAACGAAGGAAAGCAGGAAAACTCAAAGCTGAGCCCAGCCGAATGGCGGAGCTAAGCCCGGCCACCGGGCGGAACTCAAGGGAAGGGGAAAGGGAAGGCTCCTGCAGAGTGTTGAGCCCAGCCGGATGGCGGAGCAATGCCCGGCCACCGGGCGGGACTCCAAGGAAAGCAGGAAGTGGTTCACGGCGAAAGTCGTGAAGTGGCAGCACTCGTGCAAAAATGCACCAAAGGGACGCCTGGAAAACAACAGCGTGTAAGCACAGGAACTCCAGGCTAAAACGGAAGTCAGGCACAGGAAACTAGGACGGATGCGGAAACGAGGGGAGCTTGACGCAAGAACGTGAAGCGTCGCTCCTTGTTTCCCGTTACTTTAAATAATATAATTCTTAAAG
The DNA here is from genome assembly GCF_964261635.1 of Lissotriton helveticus. Lineage (NCBI taxonomy): Eukaryota > Metazoa > Chordata > Amphibia > Caudata > Salamandridae > Lissotriton > Lissotriton helveticus. The sequence goes on from NC_136059.1 coordinate 1,026,878,596, forward strand.
GGACAGTGTAGGGGAGTCCCGAGGCATGACACTTCCGCTCTCCAACCAACATCACCGATCTTTGAACCACCCTTCACACGTGTTACCTATGCAAGCCCAATTAAACTCCACTCGTGACCCACCCCATGACGTAATTCTAAACCAAAGCCAACCAGTGCCTACCATACCCACAATGCACCACCCTTGTCGGCAAATACAGTGCGCCCCATACTGAAAACGCACACATATCTAAACAATAACAATCATAAGTAAACCATTCTTAATTGTGAAAATGCTTGTACTAATGCAATCGGTCACAACAAAAAGTCCATAAAGTGTGATTTTTATTCATATAGTTCAGACTGAATGACGCTGCCAACAATCCGTCACTGCTGTTTTGATGACAAGCTGTCTCCAAAATGATCTCTTGTAAAGAATGTTTAAATTCATCCGTACGTACTCTTATGGGGTGCAGCTTCGCGTTTGGACGTATAATTGCAATGCAAATGAATATAGAGTAACGAGCGCACACCTTCTCTTCTTGTAATTTCATTTTCTTACTTAGAATGCCAATTATGTGCGTGCAACACAGCGCTGTGAACGTCCCACACAGCATTTTTAAAGATAACTCAAGAACGGGCGACCTCTGCACTCCGTGCTGTTTGCACTGCAGGAAATGAGGATAATGACCTCTTAAAGTAGACCTGATTTCACAAACTTAAACCATGTAATCCACAGTGATCTATGTTAATCCACAAACTTGATCGATAGTTCATCCATCTTTATTGTAATCAATCCGGAAACAGCGGTGATAGTTTAGAATGTTTTTGTTTTATTACGCATTTTCAAATATCATTTGCTGCCAAAGCTTAAACAAAGACACGTGCTTGTAACATTCCATGAGCCGGTATTGTCAAAACCCAATGCATTTCGAACAAAGTTCTTCGTCAGGGGTACTAGAAGTAAATCAGAAAAAACTACATGAACAAACATTGTCCTACCTTTGATACTACATCACAGCAACATTAAATTATCATCCCTCGCACCCCACCCAATTTCCCTTCTGTGTATACCGGAAAAACAACACTTATTGAAAAACATTTCCTCCCCAGCTCTTTCTTACCTCCCATTCCCCACATAAAAAACCGTATATGCTTCCTTAAAAAAAACAAACGTGCTACTTTGCGTTTACAGAACCCAAACGTGCTACTTTGCATTTACAGAACCCATATCAACAAGCTAGCACCTTTTACCTCATCCCGCCAAAAACTGCAGTCAGTTTCGGTGCTTGTCTTCATAGCCACTACCGCTCTCCACCCAACATCGCCGATCTTTGAACCACCCTTCACACATGTTACCTATGCAAGCCCAATTAAAGTCACCTCGTGACCCACCCCGTGACGTAATTCTAAACCAAAGCCAACCAGTGCCTACCATACCCACAATGCACCACCCTTGTCGGCAAATACAGTGCGCCCCATACTGAAAACGCACATATATCTAAACAATAACAATCATAAGTAAACCATCCTTAATTGTGAAAATGCTTATACTAATGCAATCGGTCACAACAAAAAGTCCATAAAGTGTGATTTTTTTCATATAGTTCAGACTGAATGACGCTGCCAACAATCCGTCACTGCTGTTTTGATGACAAGCTGTCTCCAAAATGATCTCTTGTAAAGAATGTTTAAATTCATCCGTACGTACTCTTATGGGGTGCAGCTTCGCGTTTGGACGTATATTTGCAATGCAAATGAATATAGAGTAACAAGCGCACACCTTCTCGTCTTGTACTTTCATTTTCTTACTTAGAATGCCAATTATGTGCTTGCAACACAGCGCTGTGAACGTCCCACACAGCAAGAAGAGAAGGTGTGCGCTCGTTACTCTATATTCATTTGCAAAACATATCTTAGGCATTTGGACTTTGACAGATACTGATGCAAAAATGAGCTTGTATTCTACATACCCCAACTGGAGACTGTGGTGGTGACTAACACAACTGAGTCCCTCAGGCAACAATTGGAGATAGACAGAATTTCTTTGTTGCAGCAGGCCTTTCACGAAGCCCGCCAACTTTGGTGGACTTCAACTCAACGTGTTTATGAACATGGTGATAAAAGTAGCACACTCCTGGATAGACTACCAACCAGAGGCACAGGCTTCCGACTAATTCTGTCCATCAATGATTTGCTGGGGTCCTCAGTTAATGCCCCAGTGGCAATTGAGAGTGTATTCGCAGACTACTATGAAGAACTGTATGCCTATCAGCCAAGGACATTTTCACGAGCTCGCCCAACCCCATTGCTATATTTTTCTCTTCCCTGTCCAGCTCTGCACTCTCCCATCTCTGAGGATGAGGTCCTTGCTGCAATTCATGATCTAGAGCCCGGCAAGATGCCAGGCCCGGATGGTTTCCCTGTATAATACTACTCCAAGCTTTGGGATAGTGTTGCCGCACATCTACTTTGACTGTATAAGGAGGCGGGGAAACATGGTTCCTTTCCTCCAGATCTTGACTTTGCAAACATCGTGGTCATCTCTAAATTGAATCATCCAACAACCAGCTGTACCCCCTATCATGCTATCTCGCCGATCAACACAGATGTTCAAATTTACGCCAAGTTCCTGGCGAATAGGCTGCAACCAATCCTTAGTACTATAATTCACCCGTATTAATGTGGCTTTATGCCTAACCACCGCACAAGACACTGTGGGCCTCATTTATGAGGCCCTACCGACATTTGTGCACCACCGGAACGTCACTTTTTTGACGTTCCAGTGGTGCAATGTGCCACAGCATATTTACAAGGCCACATAAAGCCACTGTATGTGGCTTTTCATGGCTTTATATATATGTGCCCCTTTCACACAGAAAACTGCGTGAAAGGGGCATTCCATTGGTGTTGTTGTGGGTGTTCCCATGCAACACCCTTTGAATCTGAAGCATTCCCAGATTTATGAGGCATCATAAACCTGGGATTGCATCAGAACCTAATGCCACCCCAGGGATGCCGTTAGGGAGGCGCAAAGAGGAGAAATGTTTTTTATTTCTCCTTGTTTTCCATTTTTAGGTCTCGACCTAAAGCATTGCTTTAGCAATGCTTGTTTGTCAAGATTTCTAGTAAGCGGTCCGAAAAGCGTGCCAAAACGGCGGATTAGCCACAGTTCATGTGACCTATGCGCGTGCACAAACCAGCCACGTCACAAACCACCATTTGTTTGTTCCTCGCATCAGACTTCAAAGCTGCCGCTCCCCAGCCCGCCGCTTCAGACTTCAAAGGAATGCGTTCCCGCTCCGCTCCCCAGCCCCCTCCGCCACAGCAATGCCGAGAGCTTGTTTTCCAAAGTAAGCACTGCATTACTCCTGTCTCACTCCATTAGCCTTCCTCTGTTCCTAACTCCGTTCCATCTTCTTTCCTCCTCCGTCTTTTCAGTTGCCTCAGGCCCTCGCCTTCCCTGTCATTTCCTTCTGTTCGCCATAGTACCCCCCATTAGCCTTCCTTTGTTCCATACTCCTTTCCACCTTCTTTACTCCTCCTTCCTTTCTGCTGCCTCAGACCCACGCCTTCCCTGTCACTTCCATTCACCACAGCCCCCCCCTCTCTCCACCTCTCTTCTGGTCTCCTTTCCTTTCGGTAGGCATTTTACATATTTTTCCTGCAGGATTGTCGCCGCTTTGCCTGATGATGGCAAGAGCGGCGCATACCAATTGAAACAATACATCTTTAGCATGCGCGCTTGTTTTCTTTTGAAAAATTAGGCACTGCATTATTCCTGTCTCCCTCCATTAGTCTTCCTTTGTTCCTTACTCCTTTCCATCTTCTTTACTCCTCCTTCCTTTCTGCTGCCTCAGACCCTCACCTTCCCTGTCACTTCCTTCCGTTCGCCACAGCCCCCTCTCTCTCCACCTCGCTTCCCGTCTCCTTTTCTTTCAGCAGGCATTTTACATATTTTTCCTGCAGGATCATCACCACTTTGCCTGATGATGGCAAGAGCAGTGCGTGCCAATTGAAACAATACATCTTTAGCGCGCGTGCTTGTTTTTTCTTTTTACAAATTAAGCACTGCATTACTCCTGTCTCCCTCCATTAGCCTTCCTCTGTTCCTTACTCCTTTCCATCTTCTTTTCTCCTCCTTCCTTTCTGCTGCCTCAGTCCCTCACCTTCTCTGTCACTTCCTTCCATTCGCCACAGCCCCCCCCCTCTCTCCACCTCGCTTCTGGACTCCTTTCCTTTCGGCAGGCATTTTACATATTTTTCCTGCAGGATCATTGCCGCTTTGCCTGAGCCCAGAGGCCTTTCAAAATGCAGTGCTAATCATTCGGTACTTCTCAACATCATATGCTTACCATACAAGTGCCTACGGTGCATTGAGACTGCACTGCAAATAAATTACTACTTCTCACCAGCATCCTGTTCATGCAGGCGGCTAGAAGCCATTCAGTATGCAGTGCTAAAAAATTACTTATCAGCATCACCCAATCACCATACAAGTGCTTACAGTACCATGAGCAAGATCTCTCACCAGCACCCTGTTCATACAAGCGCCTAGAGGCCATTCCATATCCAGCGTTAACAGCAATGCAAGCTTAATGACCTATAGGCGCTTGCATTCCCCCACACACACAGTGCTGCTGTTGACACACATCTCACTAAGCACTACACCAGTTACAAGCCCACACTTGCCCGGCTTGCGCTCCTAGATTTCCTTTACTCCCACACTGTGCATTTACAAATATTTCAACAGAGCACTGAAGAACTTTGGCGAGGATGGACGGGGTTATCAGAATTCGTATCAGACACTTCAAAGGCTGCCGCTCCCCCGCACCCCCACATCACACCACCATTTGTCTGTGCCTCGCATCAGACACTTCAAAGGCTGCCGCTCCCCCACGCCCAGTGCACATCGCGCACCACCATTTGCCTGCTACCCACCTTCTTTGCTGCTTTCAATGTCCCACCCATGTCCCCCGCTCTCTGTTGCTTCTCTTCCCACGTCCGATTCTGCCTCCCCCGTTTGACCTTTCCTCTCATCCCCTTTGTCTCTGTGCATCTCTCTTCTGTCTCTGTTCCCCTGAAGACTTTTCTTCCACCCCTTAGCTCACTCTCTCCTGCTCACCCTCACTTATCCTCTCACCCTCACACACCCTCTCACCCTCACACACCCTCACACCCCCTCACCCTCACACACCCTCACACCCCCTCACCCTCACACCCCTTCAACTTCCCAACCCCTCACACTCCCTCACCCCCCCTCACCCCCTCACCAACCCTCACACACCGTTTCACTCTCACACACCCTTTTACCCTCACACACCCTTTCACCCTCTCACCCTCACACACCCTCCCACCCTCACACACCCACTCACCCTCACACACCCTCTCACCTTCACACCCTCATACACCCCCTCACCCTCACACCCCCTCACCCTCACACCCCACACCCCCTCACACCCCCTCACCCTCACACACACCCTCACCCTCACATACCCTCACCCTCACTCACCCTCACCCACCCTCTCACCCTCACTTACCCTCTCACCCTCACACACCCTCTCACCCTCACACCCCCTCACATCCCCTCACCCTCACATCCCCTCACGCTCCCATCCTCTCACCCTCCCATCCCCTCACCCTCCCTCACACCCCCTCACCCTCACACCCCCTCACCCTCAGACCCCTCATCCTCACATCCCCTCACCCTCACACACACCCTCACCTTCACACACACCCTCACCCTCACTCACCCTCTCACCCTTACCCACCCTCTCACCCTTACCCACCCTCTCACCCTTTCCCACCCTCTAACCCTCACACACCCTTTCACCCTCACACACCCTCTCACCCTCACACACCCTCTCACCCTCACACACCCCTCACCCTCACATCCCCTCACCCTCCCTCACACCCTCACCCTCACACCCACACCTACTCACCCTTACACCCCCTCACCCACTCTCTCACCCTCACCCACCCTCTCACCCTCACCCACCCTTTCACCCCCACCCACCCTTTCACCCTCACACACCCTCACCCACCCTCTCACCCTCACATACCCTCTCACCCTCACACCCCCTCTCACCCTCACACCCCCTATCAGCCCTCACCCTCACACACCCCCTCGCCCCCACATCCCTCACCCTCACACACCCTCACCCTCCCTCACACCCTCACCCTCACACCCCCTCACCCTCACTTACCCTCTCACCCTCCCCCACACAACCCTCACCCTCACACACTCCCTCACCCTCACACACCCCCTCACCCTTACACACCCTCACCCTCACCCGTACACACCCTCACTCTCACACACCCTCACTCTCACACACCCTCACCCTCACCCTCACACCCCCTCACACCCTCTCACACCCCCTCACCCTCTCACACACCCTCACCCTCACCCTTACCACTCTACCACCCTCACTCTCCCGCCCTCACTCTACCGCCCACACTCTACCACCCTCACTATACCGCCCTCACGCCCTCACTATACCACCCTCACTCTACCACCCTCACTCTACCACTCTACCGCCCTCACTTTGCCACTCTGCCACCGTCACTCTACTGCCCTCATGCCCTCACTCTACCGCCCTCACTCTACCACTCTATTGCCCTCACTCTACCGCCCTCACTCTACCACTCTACCACCCTCACTCACTCACTCTACCGCCCTCACTCACTCTATCTATCTATCGCCCTCCCTCACTCTATCTCTCTATCTATCTATCTCTCTATCTATCTATCTATCTATCTATCTATCTATCTATCTATCTATCTATCTATCTATCTATCTATCTATCTATCTATCTATCTATCTATCTATCTATCTATCTATCTATCTATCTATCCATCTATCTATCTATCTATCTATCTATCTATCTATCTATCTATCTATCTATCTATCTATCTATCTATCTATCTATCTATCTATCTATCTATTTATCTCCCTCCCTTTATCTATCTATTGCCCTCCCTCTATCTATCGCCCTCACTCTATCTATCTATCGCCCTCACTCTACCGCCCTCACTCTACCTCTCTACCGCCCTCACTCTATCGCCCTCACTCTACCACTCTACCGCCCTCACTCACTCTACCCCCCTCACTCACTCTACCGCCCTCACTCACTCTACCGCTCTCACTCACTCTATCTATCGCCCTCCTTCACACTATCTATCTATCACCCTCTCACTCCATTTATCTATCTATCTATCGCCCTCCCTCAATCTATCGATCGCCCTCCCTCTATCTATCTATCCCCCTCCCTCTATCTATCTATCGCCCTCCCTCTATCTATCGCCCTCCCTCTATCTATCTATAGCCCTCCCTCTATCGCCCTCCCTCCCTCTATCTATCTCCCTCCCTCTCTTCCAACCAACTCCTTCTCTAACTCCCTGTTCTCTTCTCTTCTCCAGAGCTGATCTGCTGCTCTCTTCAACCCGCCTCCTTCTCTACCTCCCTGTTCTCTTCTCCCGTGCTGTTCTGCTGCTCTCTTCAACCCCACCTCCTTTTTTAACTCCCTGTTTTCTTCTGCTATGCTAATCTGCTGCGCTCTTCCACCCACCTCCTTCTTTAACTCCCTGTTCTCTTCTGCTGTTCTGCTGCTCTCTTCCATCCACCTCCATCTCTAACTCCCTGTTCTCTTCTTTTCTCCCTCTGCTGATCTGCTGCTCTCTTCCACCCTGCATCCTTCTTTAAATCTCTGTTCTCTTCTGCTGCTCTGCTGCTCTCTTCCACCTCGCCTCCTTCTCTAACTCCCTGTTCTCTTCTGATGTGCTGATCTGCTCCTCTCTTCTACCCACCTCCTTCTCTAACTCCCTGCTATCTTTTCTTCTCCTGTGCTGATCTGCTGCTCTCTTCCACTCTGCCTCCTTCTCTAGCTCCCTGTTCTCTTCTCTTCTGTGCTGATCTGCAGCTCTCCACCATCCTTCTTTAACTCTCTGCTTTCTTCTCCTGCGCTAATCTTCTGTTCTCTTCCACTCGCCTCTTTCTTTAACTCCCTGTTCTCTTCTCCTGTGCTGATCTGCTGCTCTCTTCCACCCGCCTCCTTCTTTAACTCCATGTTCTCTTCTGTTGTGTTGTTATGCTGCTCTCTTCCACCCACCTCCTTCTCCAACTCCCTGGTCTCTTCTCTTCTCCCGAGCCCATCTGCTGTTCTCTTCCACCCTGCCTCTTTTTTAACTCCCTGTTCTCTTCTCCTGCACTGATCTGCTGCTCCCTTCCACCCCACCTCCTTCTTTAACTCCCTGTTCCCTTCTGCTGTGCTGATCTGTTCCTCTCTTCCACCCACCTCCTTCTCTAACTCTCTGTTCTCTTCTCTTCTCCTGTGCTGATCTGCTGCTCTCTTCCACCTTGCCTCCTCCTCTAACTCCCTGTTCTCTTCTCTTCTCCTGTGCTGATCTGCTGCTCTCTTCCAACCCGCCTCCTTCTTTAACTCCCTGTTCTCTTTTGATGTGTTGATCTGCTGCTCTCTTCCACGCCGCCTCCTTCTTTAACTCCCTGTTCTCTTCTCCTGTGCTAATCTGCTGCTCTCTTCCACCCGCCTCCTTCTTTAACTCCCTGGTCTCTTCTCCTGTGCTGATCTGCTGCTCTCATCCACTCCACCTCCTTCTTTAACTCCCTGGTCTCTACACTTCTCCTGTGCTGAACTGCTGTTCCCTTCCACCAGCCTCCTTCTTTAACTCCCTGTTATCTTCTCCTGTGCTGATCTGCTGCTCTCGTCCACCCCAACTCCTTATTTAACTCCCTGTTCGCTTCTCTTCTCCTGTTCTGATCTGCTGTTCTCTCTCACCCCGCCTCCTTCACTAACTCCCTGTTCTCTTCTCCTGTGCTAATATGTTGTTCTCTTCCACCCGCTTCCTTCCTTAACTCCCTGTTCTCTTCTCCTGTGCTGAACTGCTGCTCTCTTCCACCCCCCCTCCTTCTTTATATCCATGTTCTCTTGACCTGTGCTGATCTGCTGCTCTCTTCCTCCCGCCTCCTTCTTTAATTCTGTTTTTTCTCCTGTGCTGATCTGCTGTTCCATTCCACCACCTCCTTCTCTAACTCCCTGTTCTCTTCTCGCATGCTGATCTGCTGTTCTCTTCCTCCCGCCTCATTCTCTAACTCCCTGTTCTCTTCTCCTGTGATAATCTCTCTGCTATCTTCCATCCGCATCCTTCTCTAACTCCCTGTTCTGTTCTCATGTGCTGATCTGCTGTTCTCTTTCACCCGCCTCCTTCTCTAACTCCCTTTTCTCTACTCCTGTGCTGATCTGCTGTTCTCTTTCACCCCACCTCCTTCTCTAACTCCCTGTTCTCTTCTCCTGTGCTAATATGCTGTTCTCTTCCACCCGCTTCCTTCCTTAACTCCCTGTTCTCTTCTCCTGTGCTGATCTGCTGCTCTCTTCCACCCCGCCTCCTTCTTTAACTCTGTTCTTTTCTCCTGTGCTGATCTGCTATTCTCTTCCACCCGCTTCCTTCCTTAACTCCCTGTTCTCTTCTCCTGTGCTGATCTGCTGCTCTCTTCCACCCCAACTCCTCCTTTAACTCCCTGTTCTCTTCTCTTCTCTTCTCCTGAGCTGATCTGCTACTCTCTTCCAACCCACCTCATTCTCTAACTCCTTGTTGCCTTCTCCTGTGAGGATCTTTTTGCTCTCTTCCATCTGCCTCTTTCTCTAACTCCCTTTTCTCTTCTCCGGTGCTGATCTGCTATTCTCTTTCACCCTGCCTCCTTCTCTAACTCCCTGTTCCCTTCTCCTGTACTGATCTGCTGTTCTTTTAAACCGCCTCCTTCTGTAACTCCCAGTTCTCTTCTCCTGTGCCGATCTGCTGCTCTCTTCCACCTCACCTCCTTCTCCAACTCCCTGTTCTCTTCTCTTCTCCTGTGCTGATCTGTTGCTCTCTTCCACCCCGCCTCCTTCATTAACTCCCTGTTAACTTCTGCAGATCTGCTGCTCTCTTCCACCTCACCTCCTTCTCTAACTCCCTGTTCTATTCTCTTTTCCTGTTCTGATCTACTGCTCTTTTCTACCCCACCTCCTTCTTTAACTCCCTGTTCTCTTCTGCTGTGCTGATCTGTTCCTCTCTTCCACCCACCTCCTTCTCTAACTCCCTGTTCTCTTCTCTTCTCTCGTGCTGATCTGCCGCTCTCTTCCACCCTGCCTCCTTCTCTAACTCCCTGTTCTATTCTCTTCTCCTGTGCTGATATGCTGCTCTCTTCCACCCCACCTCCTTCTTTAGCTCCCTGTTCTCTTTTGCTGTGCTGATCTGCTGCTCACCTCCACCCCACCTCCTTCTTTAACTCCCTGTTCTCTTCTCCTGTGCTGATCTGCTGCTCTCTTCCACCCGCCTCCTTCTTTAACTCCTTGTTCTCTTTGGCTGTGCTGATCTGCTGCTCTCTTTTACCCACCTCCTTCTCTAATTCCCTCTTCTCTTCTATTATCCCGTTCTGATCTGCTGCTCTCTTCCACCGCCTCCTTCTCTAGCTCCCTGTTCTCTTCTCCTGTGCCGATCTGCTGTTTTCTTCCACCCGCCTCCTTCTTTAACTCCCTGTTCTCTTCTCCTGTGCTGATCTGCTGCTCTCTTCCACCACACCTCCTTCTATAACTCCCTGTTCTCATCTGCTGTGCTGATCTGTTCCTCTCTTCCACCCTCCTTCTTCTCTAATTCCCTGTTCTCTTCTCTTCTCTCGTGCTGATTGGCTGCTCTCTTCCACCCTGCCTCCTTCTCTAACTCCCTGTTCTTTTCTCTTCTCCTGTGCTGATCTTCTGCTCTCTTCCAGCCCACCTCCTTCTTTAACTCCCTGTTCTCTTTTGCTGTGCTGATCTGCTGCTCTCTTCCTCCCCACCTCCTTCTTTAACTCCGTGTTCTCTTCTCCTGTGCTGATCTGCTGCTCTCTTCCACCCCGCCTCCTTCTTTAACTCCCTGTTCTCTTCTCCTGTCCTGATCTGCTATTCTCTTCCACCCACCTCCTTCTTTAACTCCCTGTTCTCTTTTGCTGTGCTGATCTGCTGCTCTCTTCCACCCACCTCCTTCTCTAATTCCCTGTTCTCTTCTATTCTCCCGTACTGATCTGCTGCTCTCTTCCACTGCCTCCTTCTCTAGCTCTCTGTTCTCTTCTCTTCTCATGTGCCGATCTGCTGTTCTCTTCCACCCGCCTCCTTCTTTAACTCCCTGTTCTCTTCTCCTGTGCTTATCTGCTGCTCTCTTCCACCACACCTCCTTCTTTAACTCCCTGTTCTCTTCTCCTGTGCTGATCTGCTGCTCTCTTCCACCCACCTCCTTCTTTAACTCCCTGTTCTCTTCTCCTGTGCTAATCTGCTGTTCTCTTCCACCCGCCTTCTTCTTTAACTCCCTGTTCTCTTCTCCTGTGCTGCTCGGCTGCTCTCTTCCACCCCTCCTCCTTCTTTAACTCCCTGTTCTCTTCTCCGGTGCTGATCTGCTGCTCTCATCCACCCACCTCCTTCTTTAATTCCCTGTTGTCTTCTCTCGTGCTCATCTGCTGTTCTCTTCCACCCCACCTCCTTCTCTACCTCCCAGTTCTCTTCTCCTGTGCTGTTCTGCTGCTCTCTTCCACCCCACCTCCTTCTTTAACTCCCTGTTTTCTTCTGCTGTGCTAATCTGCTTCTCTCTTCCACCTCACCTCCTTCTCTAACTCCCTGTTCTCTACTCTTCTCCTGTGCTGATCTGTTGCTCTCTTCCACCCGCCTTCTTCTTTAACTCCCTGTTAACTTCTGCAGATCTGCAGCTCTCTTCCACCTCACCTCCGTCTCTAACTCCCTGTTCTATTCTCTTCTCCTGTGCTGATCTGCTGCTCTCTTCCACCCACCTCCTTCTTTAACTCCCTGTTCTCTTCTGCTGTGCTGATCTGTTCCTCTCTTCCACCCACCTCCTTCTCTAACTCCCTGTTCTCTTTTCTTCTCTTGTGCTGATCTGCTGCTCTCTTCCACCCTGCCTCCTTGACTAACTCCATGTTCTCTTCTCTTTTCCTGTGCTGATCTGCTGCTCTCTTCCACCCATTTCCTTCTTTAACTCCCTGTTCTCTTTTGCTGTGCTGATCTGCTGCTCTCTTCCACCCCACCTCCTTCTTTAACTCCATGTTCTCTTCTCCTGTGCTGATCTGCTGCTCTCTTCCACTCCGCCTCCTTCTTTAACTGCCCGTTCTCTTCTCCTGTTCTGATCTGCTGCTCTCTTCCAACCACCTCCTTTTTTAACTCCCTGTTCTCTTCTATTCTCCCATACTGATCTGCTGCTCTCTTCCACCGCCTCCTTCTCTAGCTCCCTGTTCTCTTCTCTTCTCCTGTGCTCATCTGCTTTCAATGTCCCACCCATGTCCCCGCTCTCTGTTGCTTCTCTTCCCACATCCGATTCTGCCTCCCCCGTTTGACCTTTCCTCTCATCCCCTTTGTCTCTGTGCATCTCTCTTCTGTCTCTGTTCCCCTGAAGACTTTTCTTCCACCCCTTAGCTCACTCTCTCCTGCTCACCCTCACTTACCCTCTCACCCTCACACACCCTCTCACCCTCACCCACCCTCTCACCCTCACACACCCTCACACCCCCTCACCCTCACACCCCTTCAACTTCCCAACCCCTCACCCTCCCTCACCCCTCACCCTCCCTCACCCCTCACCCTCCCTCACCCCCTCACCAACCCTCACACACCCTTTCACTCTCACACACCCTTTTACCCTCACACACCCTTTCACCCTCTCACCCTCACACACCCTCTCACCCTCACTCACCCTCTCACCCACCCTCTCACCTTCACACCCTCATACACCCCCTCACCCTCACACCCCCTCACCCTCACACCCCACACCCCCTCACACCCCCTCACCCTCACACACACCCTCACCCTCACATGCCCTCACCCTCACACACCCTCATCCACCCTCTCACCCTCACTTACCCTCTCACCCTCACACACCCTCTCACCCTCACACCTGAGAGAGCACAAATCTGAAAAATGTAGAAGTGCACCATATTTACAAGCACGTTATATTAGTTTAGTATAGAACATACAAGAGTGTCAAACTTATAGAGTGAAAATATATTCATGAGTGTTTAATTAGAGTAGGGATACATATATCAGTGTGAAAAACTAATGTAGAGATTTGTAGAAATGTTAGAATGATGTTGGAGTCTCACGTTATGGGCTGTGTGAAAAAGAAATGTAACTCTGCAAACCATGGAAATGTGTAGGCCACATGGCATTTCACAAGAAACGAAAGATGCTGCTACACTTTTAAGTAACTTGGATTCTAATGTCATTTTACTGCAAAGTATTATTAATCATAGAATTGAAATAATGTTTTGAATAGATGTGTTACATTGTAGTAATGTGTGTTAGTTAGAATACTGTTTAAACAAAGAAATTAAATGTGCATATTGCAGAGGCCCGTTTCATGTAATTCTAGTAGGCCTGAATAGATAAGGTTGCTTCTTTGATCTGCATGTGCTCGTTAAGGAGAGGTTGCACAGAGCACGAATGTAAAGCCTGTTCAAATGTTTTACGACCCTAACATATGGTGGAGGCCGGAATTTGGGGCCCACAGAGAAAAAGTGTCTTTTGCAGGTGCGAGGGGGCTTAATCAGAAAATGATGAATAGACTTTTGTTCAGAGACGCCTGGCACAGGCCTGTAGGAGTCTTCAGGAATTTCTAGGGGGTACCGTCTTGCCGGAGAGAAGCCTGGGAAGCAAGGTCAACTTTAACGAAGGGTCCCGAGGAGTACCAGCATGGAATTTGCCGCCAGAATCTACACCACGTGAGAGGCGTCTCCAGGGGCGTTCCTATTGGAAATGTGATTTTGTATTAGGGACAGCACCCCGGGGTGGAGTTAGAGCAGATGATCTGAGGAACCTAAGAGAGCGGATGGGTAGGCAGATAGGGAACTGCAAGACTTCGACTTTGAAACAAAGACTAAGGGAAGTGTGTGATCTTCTTTGGAAGTCACCACGGCTGACACCTTTTTAGGTAAAGATCTTGTTAAGTAGGGATGTCACTTAGTCTAGTGTAGGGACAGTATAACCTGAACTTTTCCTTTCTGTAAATGACGCATAAGCTACAGCTTGTGTCCATATTGGCAACTTTAATGCTTTTTGAATTTGTTTTAGTGATATCCTTCTGCCGACTAAGAGCATTCAGAGAATTCTTGTTTGTATTGATTCCTGTATACCTTTTGAATCTCATTCTGAGATGTTTGTATCTCCAGATAGCTTTGGCTTTATAATAAACTTTTAGACCTTTTCCAGTGGTAAGTGGTTCTTTAGAGTGGCGTAAGTTCTTTCTTGATTAACCCAGTAGTATATTGCCTTTTACTCAATGACAGGTACCAACGATTTAGTCGACCTGAATTGGGATCTGGATTAACAGCAATAGACCAGAAATCCTGCGTTAGCAGTTGGTAGCAGAGTGAGGATGGTTATCTTCTTGAGGAAGGTAATCTAGACTAGGTTAGTTTACCCCAAGGTCCCTAGAGCTCGAGAGGTGGCCTGCCGAAGAAGGCACTGACGGAGAGAGAAAAGCAGCAGTATCGGACGAGAGTGAGTATAACAAGGGTCATGCGTGGACAGATTGCGGTGTTTTGTGTTGTATTTGTATTGTAATGTCATGCGGAGTTGAATGCCTGTAGTGTGATTGTGAGAAGGTTGTGAGCGCGCGCAACCTGGTAAAATCTTAAGTTCGGGGTAGAGCTTAAGTGGTTCGGGTGTATCGAACATCCAGAGTAATTGTCAACCAGAGTAAGGAGGTCATGAGGTACCATTGACCGCCGCAGGACCGAGATAGGGGAGTGTAAGAGTGAGTGTGTGAGTAACGGACGCTGGTCGAAAGTTACTGTGTGTAAGTAACCTATCAGAGAAGGCGATTGGACGTAAACGGAAAGACATTTCGCCAGTTAAGGTGACAATTACAGATAGACTGTGGGCGTACAGTCAAAGAAAAGTGATCGCTTGGACGGAAGTAATAATTTTTCAGAGTATGAATGGGACGCATGCATGACCGTGGAGACGAGCTGAGTAAGGAGGGGAACTGCTGCGAAGGGGGACGAGTGACGTCAGCGACAGCCGTGCTGAGATAGGCCGGTTAGTGAGAAGCCGTGCCGTGATAGGGCGGTTGGTGTGACGTCAGTGAAAAGCCGCGTTGTGATAGGGTAGTTAGCGAGAACCGTGCTGAGATTGGTGGATTGTCATTAAGAAGTAAACAAACGCGGAGAAAATATAAATTCTGTAGGTTTTGAACATGAAGTGTTTTAAATGTTTGAGAGGGATTTTTAAGAGAAAAAGAAGGAACTCTTATTACGGGGAAGAGGCACCGCCAGAGGGTACACCAGCTTACTATATGGCAGCGAATGTTGGCTTGCATACTATACTGTGGATTAGTGAATGGAGCAAGATTTCAGAAGGGAATGAGGAACTGACGTTTCCTAAGTATGGAATGTTCAGGTTAGAGGCGTTACATCGGCTGAAAGCAATTATGTCCTCATTGAATCCTCTACCTAGACCAACACAATTTGAGGCCCTTAATGCGTGGTTTAGGGCGGCACACGACAGAAATCTGAACAGGCGCCAAGAAAGGTTGAAGCGATCAGTAAGGGCAGTGCGAGATGCCCAATGGGATGCGGACGCCAAGAGATGGAGGGTACAGGCTATTGAGGTGGATAAGTTGTACCCAGTGAGAGGGGTGGCAGGAGAAAAGAGGCTCATGGAAGAGGATGAGGAGAGCGAGTCGGAGGACAACTTGATAAATAGATTGCTAATAGATAGACCGCCTCCGAACGTTGGGGGAATAGAAAGTAGGGGACTCGCAAGAGAAGAGGGGGCTGCCATAGAGGGGTATGTACCACTCCCTATATCGGAGTGGACACCTACCAAAGGTGAGGAGACACCTCAGCCTAGTACAGTACAGAGTATAGTCGGACGGTTTGTGGTGCAGAAGGTGCCAGAAACAGAGAGGGTTGAATCTTACGGGTTGCCAGACGCTCTACAAGTACCCGTTACCATAGGTCCTATAGTATCGATTTACAACCCCGAGAGAGACAGAGAGGAAGAACAGATACGGTTAGACAGAGAGAGAGCTGAAATGGAAAGGAGAAATAACATGACAAATGTCTGGAGGCAATTGCCAGGACCAGTGACGTGGAGCACCCCATTTGATTCAGCAGTGGGTCCCGCAGCAGATCAGGGGGGTCAAAGAGGACTGATGGACCTGAGGGGACCACGGCCGAAATCCTTTAAGGAACTGAGGGCCGAATTGAGAGAATGGGAAGCGTCGACAGAAGCACAGCGCAGCAGGCCAAGAGTAGAAGCAGCATGGGGAAGCCGAGGCAACGGAACATTGTCTCACTGTGGGGCTAGTGCAAGCTGTCAGGAGTGGGATGATAACAGTCTGGAGAGTAGAGGAGTTATACGTCATACTGACGGTGGGAATGAGCAAGAGAGACGTGAGAGAAGTACAGGATGTGGAGAGACGTCTCATAACAAGTGAGGGAGACCGAAGGACACAAGAATACAGGGATAGGTTTAGATGTACTCACCATGCACCTAATGATAATGTACAGCACTGGAGTCGTGGGAGCATGGGGAACAGTGAAGGATCTTGCCATGGGTCGAGAGATCAGAGACCACCGGCAAATGACGAAGAAAGGGGGAATAACGGAATGTCTTACCATGTATCTAGGGAAACCATGCAGGATGGGACTTGTGGGGTTATGAGAAATGGGAAAGTATTTCACCATACACCCAGAGAGGATGGAACTGCATGGGACCTGGAGAGATGGGAACATGGGAGGACTCCCCATAACTCACCTGAGCCTAGACGTAGGACTCGGAGCTGGGATGGGAGAGATGTGAATGGACCCCCTAGAGCTAGCATACTGAAAGCTGCAGTAAAGGCCAGAAGACTTGACGTCACTAGTTTAAAACATGATCTGGACGAGATAATAGATGGGACGTTAGCCTTAGAAAGGATTGACCTATACGAACAAGATGAGTTACTGTTTATAGCAAAGGATATTACCCGAAAGGCAAGAGCAATTCATGAGAAACTGTCCGAACTGGCAGAGAAGTATATGGTGGATTTGTCCAGAACAAAGACATTACAGAGTAACCATAGGTTGCAGTATTCAGACCAAGACTTAGATGAGAAGAGAACTACAGGATTAAAGACACACATAAGGGAGCTGATAACAGGAATAAGAGCGTGGAGAGATCTGGACAAATGGGAAGAGAGGTGGTCCAAAAGGGGTACTGTCAGACGGAGCACGAGTGTGATGTCTCCGGAAGGAAGGGTAATGCAGATGGAGGCATTTCCTTTGAGAGAAATATCGAATGGGAACTATGTACATGTGCCCTGGAGTAGAGGAGATTTGGCTGCATTTACCAACTCATTCCCGAAGTTAAGGGACAATCCCGTTGAGTGGTACAAGCAGGTAGCAAGGTTTGTGAAAATCTCAAAGGTATTATGGATTGATTTGAACACCTTGTTTGACATTGTGGTGCCAGGAGATTTGTGGACAGCATGCAAGACTAGTGTCGAGTGGCCAACGGTAGAACCAGAAAGGAATGCTGCTACAAATGGACCGTCTGAAACTGTAATGTTGAAATATGAAAGAGTAATAACTTGGCTGAAGGAAAAGGTCCCACCACAAGACATAGATTGGGTAAAAATAGACCGAACAAGACAGGAACCCAAGGAGACAGTTCATGAGTTCTATGAGAGATTGCTGAAAACATTCAAACAATACAGTGGACTCGATGTAATGGACCCCAAGGACATAGGGCAGTTTGTGTCAAAGTTTGTTTTGGGGTTGAGACCTGATATTTGTTTGATGATTCAGCAACATTTGATTTGTTGGCAAAACAGACCATTAGATGAGATTTTGAGGTATGCAAGGTACTGCAGTGACGAAATAGATTCCAAAGCAAAGAAGCTAAAAGAGAAGCTGATGGTAGTACAGATGCAGTCAGCTGGAAAGGGTGGACAGCGCCAACAGGGAACAGGGACAATGGGACGAAAACCAAACGGACAGAATAGAGACAGCGAGGAAAACCCGAGACCTAGAATAGACCTTGCCGCGTTGAAGAGAACGACAAAGTGCCACCAGTGTCATCAGGTGGGACATTGGAGACGCGAGTGTCCCTATAACCCTGAAAACGGAGAATTAGAAGTAGAGGAGGAGGTTCCAGAGGTTCCAGTTGAAGGGGTGCCAGTGCCGAGAATCAAGGTGGCCAAAGGGGGGACTTCGGCTCCACAAGCTCAGTTTCCGCAGCCACCAAAGATTTCGACAGGGGGAAAGGTTTTTAGACAAATGCCTCTTTTCGTAGATGAGGAAAAATGTTAGTACATTGATCCCTTGACGGGACAACGTGTAAGCAAAGAAGAGGTCTGTACCCTCGGGGCAGTTCTGGAAGTGGATCAAAGAGGACCATTTGTAGAGGCAGAAGTGGCAGGGTGTCCCACAACATTCTTGGTGGATACCGGAGCTACTCGATCAACTTTGAGATCAGCAGTGGTTCCGGATCTACCAATGTCGGGGGAAACAATTCAGGTGGTAGGAGTCGCAAACAAGAGAATAACTAGCCCTTTGACGGAACCAGTGTCAGTGAAAATCGGAAACTACATGAATGAACATCAGTTTGTGGTGTGCGATTCTAGTCCTGTGTGTCTGTTAGGAAGGGACTTATTGTGCAAGCTGAACTGTACCATATACTGCACACCTCAGGGAGTAGAGGTAGAGACGACAGATGATGACGCTACATTCAAAATTGTGAATTCAAGAACATGCATAGAACTGTATCCTACTCTGACTGTGGAGGACCTTCCTTGGGACTTACGCGAGGCAGTATCATCAGAAGTATGGGATTTTACAGGAGAAGAGATAGGATTGGTCAAAGGGGTAGAGCCAGTGAAGATCATAGTGAAACCAAATGTCGATTATCCAAGAACGCCACAATACAAGCTGTCCCAAGAGACGATTGCAGGAATAAAACCCGTGATCGACTCTATGATTAAACAGGGAATACTGAAGGAAATCGTGGGAAGCCCATGCAACATCCCGATTATGGGTTTGCAGAAACCTAGTGGGAAATTTAGAATAGTACAGGACCTTCGAAAAATTAATAACATTGTTGTTACATGTTGTCCAGTGGTACCGAATCCATCAGTAATACTGTTTCAGATACCATTCCAAGCAGAGTGGTTCACAGTGATAGATCTTTGTCAGGCTTTCTTTTCAATCCCATTAGATGAAGAAAGCCAGTACCTTTTTGCGTTTAAAATGGAGAGCCGCGTCTTAACATGGTGTAGAATCCCACAAGGGTTCACAGATAGCCCTTCAATCTTCAACCAGCTGTTGAAAAAGAACCTTGAAAGTCTGGTACTGCCCCAGAATTCAGTTCTGGTCCAGTACATAGACGACCTACTTGTTGCGTCAGGAACAGAAGAGGCTTGCAAGGAAGACACCATCGCCTTGCTGAACCATTTAGCTGAAAATGGACACAAGGTATCCCCGAGCAAATTGCAGTACTGTCTGACAGAAGTACAGTACTTGGGTCACCGGATAGAAAAAGGAAAGCGCAAGGTGTCACCAGATAGAATAGAGGCAATCATGAAGATGAACTCGCCTACTACACAGAGAGAAGTCAGGATGTTTCTAGGAATGGTTGGTTATTGCCGACAGTGGATAGCTAACTTCTCACTGAAAGCAAAACCCTTACAGAAACTGACGCACAAGGAGGTGAGTGATCCGGTACCATGGGACAATGAGTGCTTGATGGCGTTCCTACAGCTGAGAGATGACTTGTGTCGTGCTCCGGCTCTGGGGATGCCGGATTATGAGAAGCCATTTTCCCTCTATTGCTGCGAAAGGGAGGGCTGTGCTTTGTCAGTTTTAGTGCAAGTCCATGGAAATGCCCGTAGACCAGTTGCATACTTTTCGGCTACCTTAGACCCAGTAGCCGCAGCGTTGCCCGGATGTCTCAAATCCGTTGCTGCAACAGGTGTCAGCATTGAGCGTTGTGAAAGCATTGTGATGGGACACCAGTTAGTGGTGTATGTACCTCATTCTGTGGAACTGTTAATGACCAGGACCAAGACCCAGCACTTGACTAACAGTAGGCTCACGCGCTATGAGCAAGTTATTCTTGCTGCAGAGAACGTGACCCTTAAGAGGTGTTCTGTCTTGAATCCTGCTACACTGATGCCACTTCCTAATGACATAGAAAGCGAAGACTGTGAAGATCACGATTGCCTTGATGTGACTGAACTATGTACGAAGCCAAGACCAGATATTGTGGATGAACCATTGATCGAGCCCGATGAAATTTACTTTGTCGATGGTTCATGTTTAAGAGATGATACTGGTTGGTTGAGAGCAGCTTATGCTGTTTGCACCATTACTGGAGTTGTGGAAGCCGCTTGCCTGGAAGGAGTACACTCCGCTCAGGTGGCAGAGATCATTGCATTGACCCGTGCCTGTATAGCAGGTAGCAAAATTAGAGTCACCATATATACTGATAGCCAATATGGTTTCGGTGTAGTTCATGATTTCGGGCAATTGTGGTCTCAGAGGGGTTACATGACCTCCTCTGGTTCGCCAATCAGAAACGGTGAATTTGTACGACTGCTGTTAGAAGCATTACAGGATCCAGCCGCAATCGCGGTTGTGAAATGTGTAGCTCATACGAAAAATACAGATTTTGTGTCACAGGGAAATAGATATGCAGACGAAGTTGCCCGCTATTGTGCTGAGCATGGTTATTCTTTCACGGAGGTGGAAGTAGGTGGGGCTCAGGAAAGGACAGAACTAAGCATGATGTTAGAAACTGTTGATACTTGGGAAGATTTGAAACAAATGCAAGACAATGCACCTGAATCTGAGAAGCAGGCATGGGAAACAGCAGGTTGTGTGAGAAGCGAAATGGACTTTTGGGTTTCAGCAGATGGAAGGGCAGTGTTACCTGAGGAGTTACCGAGTCCCATGGCACGACAGATACATGGTCCAGTGCATTTGGGAAGAGATGCCATGTTGAGGGTGTTCAGGCAGACTTGGTATTGCCCAAAATTTAGGATTGCAGCAGAAGCAGTGTGTAAGCGATGCGTTACTTGCCAGCAGTTGAATATAGGGAAAATAACACCAGTTACACTGAGTCACATTGGGAGGTCTGGGGGACCCTTCAACAGAATGCAATTGGATTTTATTGAAATGCCAAAGGTCAACCGCCTTAGGTATGTTCTGGTGGTAGTATGCATATTTTCCAGATGGGTTGAAGCATACCCTACACGCAGGTGCGATACACTCACAGTAGCAAAGTTGTTGCTTAGAGAGTTGATACCGCGCTTCGGGGTGCCTGCCTCTTTGGAATCGGACAGAGGAACACATTTTAACAGCGAAGTTGTGAAGATGCTTTGCTCTGCATTGAACATTGATCAGAAATTGCATTGTAGCTATCGACCAGAGGCTTCAGGTATCGTGGAACAGATAAATGGGACGTTGAAATGTCGAATTGCTAAAGTTTGTTCATCAACTTCCTTAAGTTGGCCTGATGCTCTTCCTTTGGTCCTTATGAGCATGCGTAGCACACCCGACAGGAGGACAGGTCTCTCTCCACACGAGGTGTTGATGGGGAGGGCAATGAGACTTCCAACTGTCCCAACAACTGCATTACTGAACATTACAGATGACCTGATCCTGGATTATTGCAAGGGGTTGTCTGACGCCATTCATTCTGTGTCTCTTCAGGTACAGGCCGCAGAAGTTCCATCTTCAAGAAATCAATGCCACGACCTGTGTCCAGGTGACTGGATAGTGGTGAAGAAGCACGTCCGGAAGAACTGCTTAGACGTGCGCTGGAAAGGACCCTACCAGATCATCTTAACGACGAACACTGCCGTGAAGTGCGGAGGACTGCCAAATTGGATCCACGCTTCCCATACTCGAAGAGTTCCAGCACCCCTGGAAGAAACAGCTCCTCTCACAGACGAAAATCCAGTTGTGGAAGAAGAATCACAGGAGGGGATCAGTCAAGCTGTGGGGGTGTCTGAAGAAGTTGGGAGTGTCACAGATCCAGAAGAAGAAGAAAGACAAAACGGCAGTGAAACTGAAGTTGCCACTGAAGGAGAAAGCTGCTGTGAAAACAACTCAGAGACAGAACAAGTTCAGAGTGATCAAGAACTGAGTGAACGGACAAGAAATAGGAGAACAAGGCGTGGAGCAGCTACCTGGCCTGAAAGAAAAAGGAGGCCAAGCTTGAAGCCAGCTCGAGAGGAAACTCTTGCTCCTATATCCGAAGACTCAGATCCAGAAGAAAGTGCACAAGGACAAGAACAGGAAGGTCCGAGAAGATCAAGGAGGGTGCGGGTGCCTTGCAGAAGATACGCTACTCCTGAGTGGACCTACCTCGCTACAGATGTCCGAGGGACGCAGAACTGGGAGGCTGAGGAAAGTGACTCTGACCAGAACTGACCCCTTCATAACAGTGGAAGTAGAGTTGCTGATACCAGGAGTAGAGGTCGAAGGGCTGCTGACACTCAACATCGTCTATCCTCCTCTTCTGAGCGGCATAAGAAAATTGATTCTAGAGACAGTTGAATTTCCGTGTTGCTGTTCAAGGTGTCCAATACTTGAGGGAATCCTTCTTCGTTTGGAAATATTCGAACGAGTAGTGGAAGTTCTGGGAACACGCATAATTTCGGACTACTAAAGACTTTGCAACGAATTTTGTAAATACAGATTGAGAGATAACCTAGCGCCAAGAAGAAGAAAAGAGATTAGGGATTCCATTTTAGAGGATGGAGAAGGGCTAAGGTTGTCTATTGCTACAGAACTCAGAGACTGTTTTGGCGGAGGGGATTTTCAGCTTCCAAGTGTGGTTCGAAAGATTGAAGAAGCAAAGAAAAGAGACTTTGTACTGTGAAAGAAAATAGAGCTACACTGTCTTGAGAACATGGAGGCTGGCAACCCGAACCGCAGGGCAAAATGCATAGTAGGCACACTTTTAGTGGTAGTGATTTCTCTTATAGTTTTAGTTGTTACTGTATCATATGTAGTGGGACATGAAAATGATGTGAAAGCAGAAAAGGAAGCAAAAAGTGCATCAACACAGAAGCCTCCTACGGCTGGCAAACAGGGGGAAAACACAGAGAAGGAGAAAGCTTTGTTAGATACTGAAATAAAAAGATTACATGCAGATGAATCACAGGGGAATTTTAAAACAAATGCTTATGCCAAATTGCTTTATGAATATATTGATGTCATGGAGGCGAAGAACTGCTATGTCTGCATGCAGTTGCCAGCCTCTGTAGATGAAGGCATCAGGTATCATCATCTTCCATTGACCTATGGAATTTCATGTAGTTTGTTGCTGAGCATATTTTATGAAAGGGATGGGTTCGAGTATTACTTCTCGAACTTTGACTCGATATTGCCAGAGGTGCCAAATTATAAGCACCTCAATAAATGGGATTATTACAAGAGTGAAGACAGGTTACAGAAATGTTTCCTTCCATGGAGAACATTAGATCCTTCACATGCCCGAAGAAATAATTTGACTTATAAAGTGTCCGAAATTGAGAAAAAGTTTATAGGGCAGGTGGATGATCGATATAGAAGACAAAAGATCCTAAAAGCTTCAGGACAATGGAAAACAGATTGGACCCAGGAAGAAAGAGAACACCAAAGAAAAGGTAGCAATGGTCCAATAGCTTTAGACCGAGAGAAAAGGGGAAAGCTGTGTATACACAGAAGTCAAACATATTATGAGAATGTGTTTGTGGGAGAAGTCAGTTGTGAACATGCTTTCCAATTAGAGTATTACTCCAAAGATTTCCTAAAGGAAATGCAGGTGATCCCAAATGTATATTTTGTCTGTGGGAGAAATGCATACGTGAAACTACCAGATAATTGGTATGGATCATGTTACTTAGCAATTGTCTTCCCCAAAATATACCATGCGGAGGACTTAGAAACCAAAAAGAGAGGGAAACAAACTAGAAGAAGAAGGGATGTAAGCGCTGAGGAGGTAGTTGGAGATGTATTTGGTGCTATGTTTCCTATTTTAGGGATAGCACTAAATGATGTTAAGATAAGAAGATTGGCAACAGTTGTAGATAGACTATCCGCCAGTACTGCTAGATCTTTAATGCTGGTGGAGGGAGAGATGCAATCGATAAGGGCAATCGTTCTTCAGAACCGACTTGCTCTAGACGTTCTGTTAGCCAAAGAGGGCGGAGTCTGTAAGGCTTTGAAGGTCCAGGAATGTTGCACTTACATTCCAGACAATTCAAAACCTCTAGAAAAGTACATTCGAAACATTACTGAAATACACAATGAAATAGAGGATTTGACGAAGGTAACAGTATGGGAAAAAGTAGGTCAAGGAATGGGTAAAGTTGGAGGTTGGTTTGCCAACCTGGGAAAGAATATCATTTGGTACATATTGAAACCTATCATCATAATAGTGATTTGTGTAATCGCTTTGTGGGGGTTGGTGAAGCTGTACAAATGGTATAGAGCAAACAGGTTGCAGAGATCCATGCGAGAGCAGGGAAGGAGGTTAGCTGCGATGCAGGAGAATCAGTACAGGAGTCTGAGGGCTCTAGAGGAGATGAAACGAGGGAAGGTTGCAACGACTTCAGTTTGATACTCTATACTTTAGAGAGGGTGTTGTGATGATGATGACTACTGTAAGTCATCAAAGGGGGGATTGAGAGAGCACAAATCTGAAAAATGTAGAAGTGCACCATATTTACAAGCACGTTATATTAGTTTAGTATAGAACATACAAGAGTGTCAAACTTATAGAGTGAAAATATATTCATGAGTATTTAATTAGAATAGGGATACATATATCAGTGTGAAAAACTAATGTAGAGGTTTGTAGAAATGTTAGAATGATGTTGGAGTCTCACGTTATGGGCTGTGTGAAAAAGAAATGTAACTCTGCAAACCATGGAAATGTGTAGGCCACATGGCATTTCACAAGAAACGAAAGATGCTGCTACACTTTTAAGTAACTTGGATTCTAATGTCATTTTACTGCAAAGTATTATTAATCATAGAATTGAAATAATGTTTTGAATAGATGTGTTACATTATAGTAATGTGTGTTAGTTAGAATACTGTTTAAACAAAGAAATTAAATGTTTATATTGCAGAGGCCCGTTTCATGTAATTCTAGTAGGCCTGAATAGATAAGGTTGCTTCTTTGATCTGCATGTGCTCGTTAAGGAGAGGTCGCACAGAGCACGAATGTAAAGCCTGTTCAAATGTTTTACGACCCTAAGATATGGTGGAGGCCGGAATTTGGGGCCCACAGAGAAAAAGTGTCTTTTGCAGGTGCGAGGGGGCTTAATCAGAAAATGATGAATAGACTTTTGTTCAGAGACGCCTGGCACAGGCCTGTAGGAGTCTTCAGGAATTTCTAGGGGGTACCGTCTTGCCGGAGAGAAGCCTGGGAAGCAAGGTCAACTTTAACGAAGGGTCCCGAGGAGTACCAGCATGGAATTTGCCGCCAGAATCTACACCACGTGAGAGGCGTCTCCAGGGGCGTTCCTATTGGAAATGTGATTTTGTATTAGGGACAGCACCCCGGGGTGGAGTTAGAGCAGATGATCTGAGGAACCTAAGAGAGCGGATGGGTAGGCAGATAGGGAACTGCAAGACTTCGACTTTGAAACAAAGACTAAGGGAAGTGTGTGATCTTCTTTGGAAGTCACCACGGCTGACACCTTTTTAGGTAAAGATCTTGTTAAGTAGGGATGTCACTTAGTCTAGTGTAGGGACAGTCTAACCTGAACTTTTCCTTTCTGTAAATGACGCATAAGCTACAGCTCGTGTCCATATTGGCAACTTTAATGCTTTTTGAATTTGTTTTAGTGATATCCTTCTGCCGACTAAGAGCATTCAGAGAATTCTTGTTTGTATTGATTCCTCTATACCTTTTGAATCTCATTCTGAGATGTTTGTATCTCCAGATAGCTTTGGCTTTATAATAAACTTTTAAACCTTTTCCAGTGGTAAGTGGTTCTTTAGAGTGGCGTAAGTTCTTTCTTGATTAACCCAGTAGTAGATTGCCTTTTACTCAATGACAGGTACCAACGATTTAGTCGACCTGAATTGGGATCTGGATTAACAGCAATAGACCAGAAATCCCGCGTTAGCACACCCCCTCACATCCCCTCACCCTCACATCCCCTCACGCTCCCATCCTCTCACCCTCCCATCCCCTCACCCTCCCTCACACCCCCTCACCCTCACACCCCCTCACCCTCAGGCCCCTCACCCTCACATCCCCTCACCCTCACCCTCACACACACCCTCACCTTCACACACACCCTCACCCTCACTCACCCTCTCACCCTTACCCACCCTGTCACCCTTACCCACCCTCTCACCCTCACACACCCCTCACACCCCCTCACCCTCCCTCACACCCACACCCTCACCCTTACACCCACACTTACTCACCCTTACACCCCCTCACCCACTCTCTCACCCTCACGCACCCTCTCACCCTCACCCACCCTTTCACCCCCACCCACCCTTTCACCCTCACACACCCTCACCCACCCTCTCACCCTCACATACCCTCTCACCCTCACACCCCCTCTCACCCTCACACCCCCTCTCAGCCCTCACACACCCCCTCACCCCCACATCTCTCACCCTCACACACCCTCACCCTCCCTCACACCCTCACCCTCACACCCCCGCACCCTCACACACCCCCTCACCCTCACACACACCCTCACTCACCCTCTCACTCACCCTCTCACCCACCCTCACTTACCCTCTCACCCCCCCCACCCCCCCCACACAACCCCCACCCTCACACACCCCTTCACCCTCACACACCCCCTCACCCTTACACACCCTCACCCTCACCCTTACACACCCTCACTCTCACACACCCTCACTCTCACACACCCTCACCCTCACCCTCACACCCCCTCACACCCCCTCACCCTCTCACACACCCTCTTCCTCTCACACACCCTCACCCTCACCCTTACCACTCTACCGCCCTCACTCTCCCGCCCTCACTCTACCGCCCTCACTCTACCACCCTCACTATACCACCCTCACGCCCTCACTATACCACCCTCACTCTACCACCCTCACTCTACCACTCTACCGCCCTCACTTTGCCACTTTGCCACTCTGCCACCGTCACTCTACTGCCCTCACGCCCTCACTCTACCGCCCTCACTCTACCACTCTATTGCCCTCACTCTACCGCCCTCACTCTACCACTCTACCACCCTCACTCTACCACTCTACCGCCTCACTCACTCTACTGCCCTCACTCACTCTACCGCCCTCACTCACTCTATCTATCTATCGCCCTCCCTCACTCTATCTATCTATCTATCTATCTATCTATCTATCTGTCTATCTATCTATCTATCTATCTATCTATCTATCTATCTATCTATCTATCTATCTATCTATCTATCTATCTATCTATCTATCTATCTATCTATCTATCTATCTATCTATTTATCTCCCTCCCTTTATCTATCTATTGCCCTCCCTCTATCTATCTATCGCCCTCCCTCTATCTATCGCCCTCACTCTATCTATCTATCGCCCTCACTCTACCGCCCTCACTCTACCTCTCTACCACCCTCACTCTATCGCCCTCACTCTACCACTCTACCGCCCTCACTCACTCTACCCCCCTCACTCACTCTACCGCCCTCACTCACTCTACCGCCCTCACTCACTCTATCTATCGCCCTCCCTCACTCTATCTATCGCCCTCCCTCACACTATCTATCTATCACCCTCCCACTCCATTTATCTATCTATCGCCCTCCCTCAATCTATCGATCGCCCTCCCTCTATCTATCTATCCCCCTCCCTCTATCTATCTATCGCCCTCCCTCTATCTATCGCCCTCCCTCTATCTATCTATCGCCCTCCCTCTATCGCCCTCCCTCCCTCTATCTATCTCCCTCCCTCTCTTCCAACCAACTCCTTCTCTAACTCCCTGTTCTCTTCTCTTCTCCAGAGCTGATCTGCTGCTCTCTTCAACCCGCCTCCTTCTCTACCTCCCTGTTCTCTTCTCCTGTGCTGTTCTGCTGCTCTCTTCCATCCACCTCCATCTCTAACTCCCTGTTCTCTTCTCCTGTGCTAATATGTTGTTCTCTTCCACCCGCTTCCTTCCTTAACTCCCTGTTCTCTTCTCCTGTGCTGAACTGCTGCTCTCTTCCACCCCACCTCCTTCTTTATATCCATGTTCTCTTCACCTGTGCTGATCTGCTGCTCTCTTCCTCCCGCCTTTCTTCTTTAATTCTGTTTTTTCTCCTGTGCTGATCTGCTGTTCCATTCCACCACCTCCTTCTCTAACTCCCTGTTCTCTTCTTGCATGCTGATCTGCTGTTCTCTTCCTCCCGCCTCATTCTCTAACTCCCTGTTCTCTTCTCCTGTGATAATCTTTCTGCTATCTTCCATCCGCATCCTTCTCTAACTCCCTGTTCTGTTCTCATGTGCTGATCTGCTGTTCTATTTCACCCGCCTCCTTCTCTAACTCCCTTTTCTCTACTCCTGTGCTGATCTGCTGTTCTCTTTCACCCCACCTCCTTCTCTAACTCCCTGTTCTCTTTTCCTGTGCTAATATGCTGTTCTCTTCCACCCGAGGGACAGCACTGCTGCACATTTTACAGGGTTATTCAGTCCCAGCACATTAAGGCTGGTTATCTTTAATTCCCTAGGCATGGGTCACTGGGCAAGGGGGTCGTATGGTGCGACTCTCGCTGAGGTGGAAGAGGAAGTACAAGCCACCTGCGCAGCTGGGGGCTACTGAGGCGTATCCACAGGAGCACCCTGCAGGCTCCTGGTGCGGAGGAGTAACAGAAATTTAAAAACCCAAATGCAAAACAATAACACTCAGCGAAACAAATGGTGACATCAGTCCATCACCATGGGAGGACATATATGGGACGTCAACCAGACGGGGCATAGGCAGCTGATCCAGATTCTCCTTCCAGGGTTCGCACCACCCAAACTAGAAGGAGGAAAAGGTAATGTCTGTATGGCTGGCGTGTCCCTCCAACTTTGCTAGTCCGAAGCCTCCTGCCCGGCACAACACCTACAATTTCAGGGAGCCTCCGGCAACTCTGGTGAGCCAGCCAAGGTGAAGAGAATTGCTTGCCCTTCTTTAGCCATGGTGGCTGTGTCTGGTTTGTGATACCCAGGGGATGCTTTCTTTCTGTTCCACCCGTGCTGTTTGCGGCCTATGCTACCCAGAGAGTCGAACCTTGAGACCCGCAACCCTGAGAGCCTCCCTGATGGATCTTATTTGGTGCAGTTTGCCCTCTTAGCGGAAGATGAGCCAAAAGGGGTGTCCCCAGGAGTACGCTATACATTTCTCCCTGAGATGTGGCGTGACAGGGTAAAATTCTCTGCTCTTTTGAAGGGTGATCACAGACAGGTCCTGGTACAACACCAGACTATGACCCTCGAACTGGACCGGATGAGCCTCCCTGGCCGATGAAGGATTGTCTCTTTGAGTTGAAAGTCGCACAAGCACATGAGGATATCCGCAGAAGGGGTGCTTCCAGATCTGGGCAAATCAACTCTGTGGAATATGTCTATCTGAAAGTTTATTTCTTTGGGGGACCCCAGGATGTGGCGGAGAAGAGCCCCAATGTAGCCACACAGGTCCTCCCCTTGATTCGAATGTTGTTCCGGCGGGACTGGTCTTGTAGGTCCTCCGCATAGGCCTGAAGCTCAACATGCTACTCCTTTAGCAGGAGGATCTCCTGCTGCATCTTCTCCAGCTACTCATCCCTCCTGGATTTGCAGTACATCTCGGCCACTCTGTCTCCCACCTCCTCTAGGTCCTGATGCACCTCCTTCAGGTCCGCAGAGAGCTGGATCTTCATAGCTTGTAGATCATCAAGGAGGGACTAGAAGAGAGACGCCATGAAAGTTTTGTTTGTGGCCGGTTCTCTCGCATTCCTCTGCCTTCACTTGAAGGTCTGTTTCAGGTGAAGAGGGTTTGGAGGGGGCCCCAGCGGCTGCTTGCTTGGTCAACATGTCTCTCAGTGATCGGTCTTTCTTAGCTCGGATGGCTGACATGATGAGGGTCCCAATCTGCGCTCCGGACCCAGGAATGCCAGAGCCCGTGGACCCCAGATCCCGGGACCTTCAACCAGAGCAGGAACAATCAGGCACATAGAGCACCCCTCCCGAGATCCATCAGTGGGACATCTTTAGGCAAGCAAGAGAACCAGCAAGGAAGGTGCTCACATCCCCGGTGGTCGCTCAGCATCCAGGCCCAAAGCGCCAGAGGTATGTGGATTCCACCCTGCAATATCGACTTCCATGTGGCCTGTGTGTGTTTTGGGTGGTGTCATTGTTAGCCCTCCTCTGTGGGCCCCTGTTGCTGAAGGGCCACCGCTGGCCGCTGCTTCTTCACGTGTTATCCCTACCAGGAACTGGCGAGCGCTGCGAGCACCACAGAGGAGTCCTAACAGCCGCCCCTGATTGCTGTGGGCCACATAAGTGCCGGTGGAGCCGGTGTGAGGGAAAGACACTCTGGGTGGGATGCTGTAGTCGGGATGATGAAGTGGGCAGAGTCTCAGCGGAGAATCTATCTACCTCCCGCCAGGCCACTGCGCCACCCCCAAACCCACACCACTCCTGCGAGGTGGACGCAGAACAAGGCAAGGCTCTTCGGATTGATGGTGCTCAGAGGGGGCGCCATGCAAGGCTAACTGCCGCAAAGAAGGAGACACAGAGTAATGTTGTGGGTCTGCATATGCCATGTGGCTCCCACCGGGGCCATGGATGTGTGCACTGTCATGGTTCGTTCGCGAGATTTGCATGCTCATCACAGCTGAGTGCTGTGCTCTGATCAACTTCAGGATGGTGCTGTAATCACTGCTCATGGGCCAGGGTAGTTTCCCCCGGTGTCACAGGTCAGCCTATTTCTGCAGGAACCCAAGGAGCAGATGCAAGGACGATAAGGTGCGGCCGGTTCAACCACTGCCAGGTAGTGCCACAGATGCAGCGGTGCCCCGCCCAAACCATGCAAGGCCCGGGCCCAATGCTGCACTCGCTGCAGGGGACTACAGACCCTCTCGCCCCGGTCAGCACAGGCCGATGTGGGGTAAGCCTCTACTGCTGTGGTGGGCTAAGTATTCAGCTCTGCTGCTCTGCTGGGTGGGGGGGATCTCCCACACATTCAATACAGCATGCCCCAGGAATTGTCGGTGCCGTGTGCCTGCATGACACTCCTTTCCCTCATTGATTTCCCTCAGGCCGCCCCCCCAGTCTCACCTCAGGCCTGGCGAGAAGCGCTACAGGCATGCACCCTCTCTCCAGGGATGGCGGTGGTGTGGCAGCTGTGTCTCGCCTTGAGTGCTGCTGTGCTGGCCTCTGATGACGGGCCCTCATGTAGGCCACAATGTCCCGCAGGCAGGACAAACCTGGTCCGTGGCTTTCTCTCCACTCTCACTGCAGGCTGCCGCCAGCTCTCTCCCACACGGCATCAGCACAGCCACGCGGCTGGCAGGCCTTAGCCCCAAGAGCCGCTGCAGGGTGATCACAGGCACATCTGAACCCCAGCCACAGGGGGGAGGAATTCTCCCTTCTCCTCTCTCTGGTGCTGCTCCCCTACTTTGGTGACAAGACAGGATGGTGCTGTCAGCAGCTATTTGTATGCAGAGTTTGAGAGACCAGCAGGTACGTCTCACGCGACTGCCATCTGGCCACGCCCCTGATGATATCATTTAAAGACATTTTAAACAAATGAGACATCTGTAAAGGTTCAGTAGGACCATACACATTATACGATACCCTGTTCCAAACTATTCCTTCTGGAGCTGCTTCCAGAACTACTGTAATGTTCGCGAGAGATAGGCCCCTTAGTTCACGGTGTGATGATTCATGTGGTTTCAGAACTAAGTTCACAAGCTGTACAGCAGAGTGTTCTGGGAGAGAGTGCCCATTCAGAAGCAGAAAAAAGACACTTACCAAACCAATCCAGAGGACCATGAAAAGTAATCCAATTGTAATCCAGAGATGCACCCAAGGAGCAGTATGCAGCTTCATCAGCCATGGAATTCCCTTCAACATGAATGTCAACACATTGGTGACTCAATGTGCGGATAACATGAGCCCCTGTCAAACAATCTTTTAGCTTTGTCACTTGTTTCCAATGCCGGGTGTGCTTGATTCTGCAACCCTTGGAATCTCAAAATCCATTTTGACCCCAATAGTGAAGCTGTTTATTATGGGACTGGACACAGTAGTATGAATCACACAATATAAGTGTGGGTAATTTGTGATCCATACTTTGTAGTGCCAGAATTAGGGCTTTGAGTTCTGCCAGCTGTGCTGCACAGTCCCCTAGGGACTGACTGTGTGTTTTTGCAGGACTGAACTTTCTGTCATGCATGTGCCCCTTTACGATTTCACATGTCGTGGAATTTGGTGTTGTGTCCCTGTGGCAGGCTGAGCAGATCCATCGGTATAAATGATGTATTCATGTTGATCTAGAGGCATTATTTAATTCGGCAGAGGCTATGCTTGTTTGTACTGAAAGAATGCTTATGTTTGTAGTGTAGAATCAGTGAGAGAGTTAGCCCATTAAATCCACCGTGGATGTAATGCTTTGGCATTTGGAATGCTTGCATTAGTAACGGTTCCTAAGGTTAGTATAGGGGGAATGACAATTATTAATTTAGCCTGACCCAGTGCTCTCTCTCCCACTACAGTAGTTGGTACTGCAGTGAGAAGTTTGTGCACAAATGAGATTTGTATGCAATAGGTATCATATCACCTTCATTGAAAGTGATATAGATGTACTCGGTGGGTTCAGCGACTACGCGGATCACCAGGTTAGTTGTGTTTACACATGTTTGTAAATGTTTGGAAGCTATCATATCAGCTTGTGTGTATTTTTGTATGTTCCAAAACCAGGTCTGATTAAAACGTAGAACAATTTTACTCGTTCCGCGTAATCCAAAATGTATGTGGTGCCAAAATAAAAAAAAATCCTATAATGTCTTTTCAGAGTCGTTGGAGGTTGAAGCAATGGGCATTTTTCTAATAAATGTGCCACCAGGTTTTTGTCTTCACATGACAACTCATATCCCAGAAACAGGACATTGAGGTGGGCAATTTTTGATTTTTTTAAAAATTAAATGTATAACTCAGGTGAGCGAACGGAAGAATTATGTGGTCTACTCTAGCTAAGTGTTCCATTAAATCATCATCCATCAGATAAATATCATCTACTTAGAACAATGCCTCCTCATCAAAATTTTGAAGTAACTCTTACCCTGGCTCAGAACAGCCAGTGCTGTTCTTATACCCTTGAGGTAAATGGTAAAATTGCCGTTGTGAACCGAGTGCTGAAAGGCTGTCAAATATCTGCTTTCAGGTGCTATATTCTGGCAGAAAAATCCATTTGAGATATCCAAAGATGTTTTGTATTTCTTCTGCACAATGTAATTCATTAGTGGGGCACTATTTGCATTTGTACTGCAAATGTGCATATAAAAAGTGTTTAAATGTCTTTAGTCTAAGACTAGACAGTATAAATTGTCCGGTTTCATTACGGGAAACACAAGATTATTCATGGATGAGGTGGAATTTTCTATTACACCTTGGTATTCAAGTTGTTCTAGGACATCCCTAACTTGTTTTTTCGTTCCATGTTTTATTGGGTACTGTCTCTGGGGTTGAGGAGTTGATTTTAATGGGATCTCTTGATGAGGAGACTCATCATCCCACCCAACAGGATTGCAGTAAAATGCAGGAGCTATGACTAACGCCCTCTCCTGTGCATATGCATGTTTAACTGATTCCGGAACGAGGTCAGAGAAAGCAGGTAAAATGACCGTTTCTCCCAGTGGGCATTCTATCACCAACTCAGGTGGCCAATCCTTTTCAGCCAAAAGAATATCGTAACCATATGTCATATTCTCCCGAATAGAGCCTCGATGTTCCTGGGTATGTCCCCCTCCATTTAGAGCTTTATTTTGTATAAACGAAGAGGTACACGTACCCTTGTATCAGGTGTCTCCACCGTGATATGTTCTTTCAGCGCTATTACCCCCAGATAATCCATCAGGTTCCAGCAAGCTATTGTGACTTCTGCTGCGCTGTCCAGCAATGTCACTGCCACTCCCCGTTCAGTAGCAGAGTCCTCAGAAGTCTGGAAATGTCTTATTTTATTTCCAGCTACCTTCTTCTTTTTGGATTGAAGTTTAGGAATCTTTTGTTTGTTCTCTTTTTTAAGGATGTAGTCTGAAGTGTGATGTGTCTCCCTTTTCGTCTTCACACGCTCTTCTGATCTGTGCTCTGACCATCCACCTCTCTCTGAAGTTGTATCGGATGAATCCTGAAAGGAACAAGAGAAATGTGCATCAGTATCCTGATACCTGTCAGACTTTCTAATATTATCACGGTTTCTTAAGTTATATTTCTTGTCAGTGGTTTCTTGCCGAGGAGACCCAACCCATGATTGTGTCTTATTTTGTTTATATTTTTGTTTACTGTCCCAGTCCTTCTTCAAAGAATCAGGTGTGTTCTTACATTATCCTTTTCAGAATTACTCTTAATCTGTGGTTTTCCAGGTCTAGCTCCCAAATTATCTCTACCCAGCGTAGCATAGGTTTCTTCGATAATTCCAGGCAACTCCACTCCCTTAGGCGTTGGTGTATAGCCAATGCTGCTGCTTCCCCCTTTATGTTACTTAACATAATGACTTATACAGCAACAAAATTGCCAATCAGTTTAATCCCCAGGTCCAGGGCAGTTGCTGACCCGTACTCATTCTGTACTAGTTTCAGTAACTGCTATTGAAGGGGTACCATGAGTTCTGGTGTAAACTACAGTGAAGACTCTACCCCAAGTATCACAATCTTCCACCTGGGGGGCCATCCCCATTGGCGAGCAATTTGTTAGTATTCTATGTTTGTCCTGTGAGCCCATATAGGGAAAAACTGCCTCAAGCTGGCATGATTTCTGTGCTATCCAGAACAAATTTGCTCCTGCCTTTCCCATTACGGCATTCAACGTTTAGGGGCTGATACCGGTAGTACCCAATTCTGTTTGTGCAGTCTGAGCAGTCAGTGCAGGCTTAACTGTCAGTGTTCACATAATATATAGTGCGGGTTTCTGTAAAATGTTAATAGATCTTTGTATAGTGTTGTGATTTCTGCTGCATCTAAATCATCAAGATTGGGATGTGGTGTATAAGCAGCTAGGACTGGCCATGTCGCTCCTTCTTTACTGAGTGGACTGAGTTTCACATTTTCAACTGGATGGGTGAAGGCGCCTTTAAACCAATTTATGTGTTCATGGTAAGTTAATGGAATTTCTATGTCCACGTACGGAAAGTATTCCACTGGTGTTTTATCTTCAATGTAAATGTGAAACAATTTAGTTTGAGCATCTGCAGCCGGAAATGTAACCCAAGAGTAGAATACCTCTGTTCTGAATGCTTCACCTGCCTCGACCACGAAGGTAACATCACCAGTTGCCAGGAGACCGTTTTGTAGTAATTTCATAGTAACGGCATGTTAGCAATTTTCCATAATATTTCAAGCAACTGCTTGTGCTCCACTGTCTTCTCCGTTTACAGACATTGTGTGAAGATAGTAGGAGTTTAGTAGATCAATTTATGGAGAGAGGGTTAGCACAATGTGAAGACATTTTTATCCTACAAGCTTGAATAACCTACAGCCAATATTTGGGGTATACTCGCTCAGCTGAGGCAGATTCCCCTTACCACCACAGACGTCTCTGGTTTGGAGGGGTGTAGGGATCTCTGAGAAAAGCACAACTGACCTACTCAGATAGACGGTTAAATAAGAACCCAACCAACATTGGCGGTGCTTTGTCGTGTAGCTCCCACTAATCTGTAGGACCTGTGTGTGTGTTGGACAACATAAACTTTGGGTGAGATGTCTATACTGATTCCAAACACCCCGCAGGATATTTAGAACCAAGTTTTGTGCACACGTTTATAGAGTATTGGTTCTAGTGTGAAAAAAAACATTTGTCAATGTATTTTTTTCTGTTCAGAAATCATGAAGGTCGACATCAGGAGTATCTTAAAGAAGATAATGTTACATCAAGTATTTTTGGTCAATACAGAAGAAAAAACAGCCGACACGTGTTTGGTCATGAAAAGTAAACTCATGACTCTTCAGGGCTGGGAAGGACAACAAAGCATAAGGTATATTTACAAAAACAAAAAACTTGAAAACAAATGACACGGAAAGGCGCAAAATAGTGAGGTGAGGACTCTGAAGGCACCCATAATCAAGTGGATACCCTATTAGAGTGGTGCAGAAGGAATATAAACTGTGACTTCACTGCACACAATTGAGAAGCGTCTCGCGGCATGTAGAATATGTCCTCCTCAATGCTCATCAGGAGGAAAAATATGTACCATACGAAAAACATATTAGACTGGCCTAAAATATCAAATTCAATACAGTATAGTAGAGTGCAGGTGGTGAGTCGCTGTTACAAGGTGACTTCACTCACATGCTAATGGAATATATAATGTGCCAAGAAAGTAAAATAATCTAAAATGGAAGGCACCGAAAAGAATTTCAAACATTCATTCAAGAAAAAGAAACGAAGGTACGCATATCATAAAAATTTCATGATATGCGTACCTTCATTTATTTTTATTTTCCTTTTGCGACTGGTACATCGACAAGACTTAGTTAGTGCCTTTTGGTCTTGTGACTTGTTTACCCCAATATACATTCTGAGCATCAAGGCTGTCTGATCAGTTCATCACGGCATGAATGTTTGAAATTCTTTTCGGTTTATACTTGATATAAAATTATCTTCATTAAGATACTCCTGATGTCGACCTTCATGATTTCTGAACAGAAATACATTGACAAATGTTTTTTTTCACACATGAACCAATACTCTATAAACGTGTGCACATGACTTGGTTCTAATTTGACAGTGTGGGTCCTTACCTACACACTCGCAGGTGTTTTTTTTCATAAGGGTTGTGTTCCCCAGACCTTGTGGCACCGTATCCATTCTTCACATCTTTAACTCCATTGCGTACTTGCTTGAGCGCCATTTCTTCCTGCCCCAATTCTAAACCCTCCACCGAACCAGAACCCTGCAGGATATGTTGGCCTAGAGACCAGCTAGCTCACAGTGCCACAATAAGCTCCCCTAACCTTACCAGGTTTGCGAACGGTTTGTGGCAACCATTGAACATGACAACCCTCACCCCTCTGGGTTCATGGAAACAGATCACCACCTTTTGCTCAGTCACTCATGCTTACTTGTGCTCAGAGAAATATACAGAATACACAGTGGGACATTTTCAATATATTTATTGAGCTAACATTATTATATAGAATACATGTGCTACGATAATCAGTAGACAGAAGCAGATGAAAGTGATTACAAGCATCAAATGCGTAAATAGTAGATACAGTTCTACCATGGTGCTAAAACAGTGTATGTATGCAGGCTTATAAACAAGGCTGTAATCAGGCGTACTCATATTATGTTAACCCTACTTTGTGTGTATCTAGAGTGTGTGTAGGTGTTAAGCCAAGAATTCCCCCAAGGGAGGATCCAACCTCATTACCTGGCGGGAGAGAATGCAGGAGCCCATCCTAGTCAAGAACTCGACACACCCTCACGGAGATGTCAGACTGCTTCGTGGTGAAGTCTCAGCACACAGGGACCCTCGGTGTCAGCTGAAATGCCTCCTCTGCTAATCTTTTGGGATGCTCTTTATTTATAATAGAAAGCAGCCTTGCGATGTGCATATAGATTAGGAATAGGTAGATAGCTCTGTTGCCCCGTGGATGGAGATAGAATGACATTTGTACATAGTGCATAGAAGGGCCTTGTACATGATGTTCGAGACATTGTGATAATGTTGTGTGAAGCTCGATGTGTAAACAAGTAGTGCCAGAGAAACTAATCCAACATTGTCATACACGCAAATATGTGCAAAAGTTCATGGCATACATGTTATTGTGAAAATAGGGCAATGTAAGAAATGAGCCGCTTCGCTACATGGGCCTAACCTGGGCACATAACAATAGCTGTTAACACAATATGATAACCGATTGTTAAAAGACTTACTGGCTTTAACAAATGCATTTCATAATTAATAAGATAGACCTACTGCCTTTGTCATAACGTTTCCTAATAAGCAGACCAGATTTATGGAATGTGACATAACCTTCCCAGTGCCCCAGTCAGGACTTTAGCTTGTCCCTATAATCAGCTCAGGCAAAACCATCAGACACAGATTATTAAAATTAGAAAGGTATACACAATTACTGTTACATATGCAAAATACTTTCTCTGTCAAGAGGGCCTAACAAAGATTCTCACAGAGCAAACCGTATATATCTGGTTTGTCACACAGAGTAACCAACACCACAATTATTAACTAGTATTGTAATCTGTGAGATTGCATTTAACAAAATATTTATATGTAGGCTTTAATATAGAGTAGAGCTCAAACTCAGGAAGCCATAATGCTGCTGTCTCAGCTTACAAGACACATAAACAAAATAATCACAGCTGCGTTTAGGAGAAACACTTTTTTCGTGGAAGCATAAAATTCTGCAAAAATTAAAACATATACTCCTATCTACCAATACGTTGGCTGAGCCAAAGCTCTGCTCTGTAGTACTCCTGAAAGTTCTTTTTTGGTTTGATCACATTAAGGAGCCCATTAGGATCGCGGACGGACTCAAGTCCGTCCGCGACCCTTGAGGAGGAGGGAACATCCGCATGGGCTGCGGCGTTCCCTCCTCTGCAATTAGGTTGTGACCGCCACCCTGGCGGTCACATCCTTTATTTTTAACATTGCGGCGGGTGCGGCTTCAAGCTGCGCCCGCCGCAATGCTAAAAAAGCACGCATTGCATTTACATGCAGAAAGCTGCAGGCACCGTGCGGTGCCTGCCACTGTCTGCATGTAATGCAGGGGGGTACCATAGGTACCCCCCATGTGCACCCCCCACCCCCCCTTCACCACGGAGAACCCGCCGCGGAAAAGCATATCAGATACGCAATCGTAATATGGCTGGCGGTGTCTGAGAGACACCCCCACCATATAAGAGCTTATCCACCGCAGTTGTAAGCCGACCGCGGCGGAAAAGCGGCGGACATAAACCAAGACCCACCAGCCATCCTAGTTTGGGGGTGGGTCTTTGGAGGCTCCGCGGCGGTTTTCCCGCATCCTCCGGGCCGGCGGTGGCTTCCGCCGGCCCGGAGGATGCGGGAAAACCGCAATCCTAATGAGCCCCATAGTTTGGAGACAGCTGCACTGTCAAGCCAGAACTAAAAATGTAAGGGAGGGTACTGAGTTTTTGAAAGCATCGTATGTATTATGGCAAGGGTGTGCCTCCATTACAAATCCTATGCCAGACAGCACACACGCACCTCTACATCATGATGGTCGCTGTGTTGCGTGAGAGATTAGTAAATCTGGGCGCTGTATTACAGTGTAGCTATAGGTGACAGAAGTATCTTCAAGGGCAGTTTTACCCAATTATTTCCAAATTAACCTCCTCGTGTATCCAACTGACAAACTATTACCACAGAAATATCCCACCAGGAGGAAAAATGTAATCTAAATCCATTTAGGTCGTGTTAATGTTCACTACACTTTTTGCACTCAATTTTCAAAGTGAGATTTTAAAAGTGATTTAAGAAATTTGACCATGTATCCATGAAACAGTTTCAGACCATTCTAGTTCACGATAGACCTTTTGGTTTGGATTTAGAATTGAGGATCTTAATCTGATAATACCAGAAAACTTCCGGAAAACTAAAAAATTTTACCCCTCCAGTGCACAATGCCTCAAAAAACTGCAAAGGGATTGATACTTTTCCAGTAAAGGATCAGAAACTGAGTACTTGACTTTATGCCACATTTGGTGTTGAACTGAACATCAATTTGTTGTGCTATCACTTCCCCAAAAAATATGGGAGTTTGAATGTTAAATAGTGAGATAGGCCCTCCCTGTGACAATCCATCAAGAAAGGGAGGTCGACCTCTAATCTGGGGAACCGGGTTCA
Source organism: Lissotriton helveticus (assembly GCF_964261635.1). NCBI lineage: Eukaryota > Metazoa > Chordata > Amphibia > Caudata > Salamandridae > Lissotriton > Lissotriton helveticus. Next base: position 1,026,918,611 of record NC_136059.1, read on the forward strand.
AGTCTCGGCAAGGACGCTCAGCACCCTGTGATTCTGGGCAAATCACTTAATCTCCCTGTGCATAACAAAGAAAAATGAATGTGTCCATCTGTAGTGCAACTGGTGCTCATGTAAAGTGCTCTTCGGGTCAAGTTTGCGCTATATAAAACTCAGAAGAAAAAAAAAGAAAAAAACTTGGGAAAATATTTCCTAGGTAGATAAACATTTCCTTGTTAGAAAATGTAACACAGATTGGTCACAAATGGAGCTAGGTTAAAGGCATTAAAAATGTATTATCAAAAACTATGAATACTCTGCAAAGATGAACTGCATTGAGGCATGGCTGCATTGTACTGCATACAGGACATGGCCACAGACGTACTACACACAGGGCTTGGCTACAACCCATGCTATGTGCACAGTAAATGCAGGGTATGGTGCCGGATGGACAGGTGTACTGTGCATAGGTATAGCTCCAGGTCGAGCAATAGGTCATTCTGTATGTGTAAACTGCATATGTGTATTGGCTATAGGCATGGCTGTTGCATCTCTGTACAGTCTTTAATCATGGCAGGGCTCACAGGTACTTTCAGAGAACCTGACACTCCCCACTCACAGGGAACCAGAGTCATTGGTAGATGGCTCTCACGATTGTCAGCGACTATGACTTGGTGAAATATGTTCGAAAGGACCTGGTCTGCAGACACCAACTGACTTTTGACAATAGTCATACTGCTCCTGTGTCTCGCAGTGCCTCCACCCGTTGCTCATTGATGAAGACCCATTTCCTATACTTGGAAGTATTAGCAAGCATATGGGCTTTTGGCACCATCCTTTTATCACTCAGGTAAAGTAGGGTCACCTCTGCCTTCTCTCCAAAGCTAACTAAGACTGCCTCCCAAACTCAGGTGTTCGTCCACCGGTTGGGGATGGGTCCTCTTGAGACATTTGGAGTCGTCCGTGAAGTGTCCATATTAGTAGGGGTGGGCACATGAAAACTCTTTGCGATTCTGTGGAGTTCAGTGAGCTGGCAGAATTGGCACATCGTGCTGCTTGCCCTGATTTTTAGCACCTGGAGCTTGTTCAAATCTGCAAAATCAGTGTGAATGGCACCACATGGCGCGCCTGCTTCTTTGCCGCTACTCGAGTAGATTTTCAACTCGAGCAGCAGCTTTCTCACCTCAAACGGTTCCGACTGCTCGTGTTGAGAAAATCTCGCCGGGTGCCATTCTAGCGCCTGAAAATTGCACTATGGGAAGCCAGTTCTCTTTTGTGCTGGGCAACTTACCGTTGGTGAGCCATGAGTGAGAAAATAATCACAGAACTCCTTAACAAGCCGGGATTACCAGGGATATAGCAGGGTAACTACAAGTATCCTGATAGCAAGCGAGCGAGCGAGACGACACAGACCCATTACTACTCTTTATATTGGGGAGATACTGTTCTCAGACTCATTCCGACGCAGGTTTACTGGGACCTTTAGAAATAGCGGCCGCATTTTTTGAAAATGTCTCCAGAAATGAAAACTGGTATAAACTTGCAACTTCCCAATTAAGATTCATTTGCAAATGCTTAAATAGGAAGGAGAATCGATCGCACATGTTTTCACGATTGTTTACTCAATACAAGTCGCAGACTTGAACATTTAAAATATCAGCTGCCCGGGATATTAGGGGAAATTCGACTGACCCCCTTATTGTGACAGATAAACAGAAAGTCTTGATAAAGGTGGCAATCATTACTAGAATCCACCGAAACACGTTGATGCCAGCCCTGGTATAATTCAAGACTCCAACATCGATGTTGATTCACAGATGCTGTAGTAACAAAATATCTATGAAATCATACAGGAGTCCGAATGTACAACCTGTATTTAACAATTTTTTTATGTTTTACTTTTTCTGTCCTTAGCTTCAATTGTGCAGGTCATAATTGATTGTTATGTACTTATGTTTTTTAGATTAGCATATTAGATTAGCTAGCTCAACAATACTGTTTTTAACCATTTGTATACATAATAAATGATTTTTTAACTGTTAACTTCTTGTGTTATGTATGGTTGCACTCTTCGCATTTAAAAGTATGTTTATGAGAATTTGTTTGTAATTTAACTCAAGGGAGCCTTCGATACTTTGGGTTGGATAACCCCACTTCCCTTGACTAGATTAAGGGGTACCTCTCTCTTATCATACACTGAGAAAATAATCCGCCACCCTGCGGATGGCGAAGTTTCTCCAGAACTCTGCGTTACAAGCTTAACACAGAGTTGGCAAAACTCAGCAAAAGTTATCGCCCACCCCCACATATTTGTACCACCCAAAACATTGGGGTACAAACCTCCATGTCTGCTTGTCAAAGAACCCTTTTCGTCTTAGTAGCAGACTGAGACCGGTCACCACTACTCTCTTGAGAATTATTTTGGGGGCCTTTAGAGAACGCCTTACTTTTTATTTTATTTTTTTAATTTTTTTTTATTTTATATATATTTTTATTAATTATAACACAAGAATAGAAATACACATATCGGGCATCATTTGATGGAACATATCGAAATAATGAACGGGCAGATCAGTCTAGGAATACACAATAGTTATAGGCATCTGAAAGACATCGATATAAATTGGAACTGAGATAAAGCAATACGGTACAGAAAGCCTTGAGCAAACATCATCGGATCCCGCCCAGCCAGAATACAGAATATGAGACTCCAAAACTAGACACCCGGATATGAGGATTAAATGATCAGGAGAACATGCCACATTTCTTGTGAAGAAGGAAAAAGGGAAATTGACAGGTCATAGAACAAAATAAAGGAAAAAAAACAAAAAACCCTCAACCCCCCACCCTGCACCCCTGCGGATGGCTACGACCTAACCCCACTAGCAGCGTGCCTGTCGCCCTCTAAACTAACCCCAAGGAAGGGAAAAGATGGAGGAGGAGAATCGTAAAAAGCAAAGCAAATACACCCCCGGTCTCCCGTACCCCCCGCCAGAAGCCATCACCCCGAGATACAATCAAACCGACATAAGCAATTTACAAACCAATCGGGGGGGTATAGCAAGGCACCACCCAACTCCCTTCCCGTTACAGGTACAATCCCGGCATTAAATCAAGCTATTTTATTGAACCCAGGCCCTCAATATCAACCCTGGCCAGTACGGTACTTCATGAAAGTCTTGTCCACTCGAACCACCATCTCAATCGAAAATGCAAGACGATCGTCAAAGTTCACTTCGGTGTTGCAGGATCGGCAAACAGAAAAAATTTCACGAGTTCCACAAAACGAGCAACGGAAAGTGTCCAGAGATGTCAAGTCTTTCCAACAGTCACTGAGGAATTTGTAACAGCACAGAAAACTGTCCATAGCTGAATGAGCGACCGAAGGAAGACAGCAGTTGTGACTCATAGACCGGGGATAACGTATAGACCAACGGCACCACGAACAACTTATACTCTGTACCGCTCCAGTTAATCAACTAGACCTTTGTGAGTGCACCGCTGCCGGTGTCCGCATAGAGCAGCCTTCACTTTACCCGCCACCTAACGGACGAATTGTATTCCGTCAAGTCTGGCCGTCCCCCTGCTTATCCACACGCCATACTTAACCCTCGGAGTAGGTGGGGTGTCTTGGTGCCAAATCGGTAAGAACCGCTTTGTTTTTCCATTTGAGAGAATAATTAACTAGTATATACACAGACCACTCATCTGAAATTAGGACTGCACTTTTACAGCTGCCGGGGTCTGCATAGAGCGGTGTTTATTTAATCCGCCACTAAACGGACGAACTGCATCCCGTGAGGTCTGGCCGTCCCCCTGCTGGTCCACACGTTAAACCAAATCCTTTGAGGTCGGCAATACGAGCGTTTTACAGCGTCCCCAGCCTCCTGATATATCATACAGTGGAAATAGCATATTTTAATATCATCATATGAACACATGCCACCATATCCGAGATATTAAGTGCCTTGTCATCCTGGCGATTGGGGAACGTCGTTGTGTAACTCGCCTTTAGAAAACCTAATTTAAAACAAATCAACGCCATTTTTGAGACATACGATAAGAACGTCGATGGTACAGTCCTGAGGAAGACACAACTTACGTGTCGAAACGCGTCGACAGGAAACCATCATTTTTTATAATGTTTATTGAAATTTTAACCTTAATAGATCATGTATAATTACAATGAAGTTTGCATTGACTCTGAACATTGTAATGCATTTTTATCATATGAACTTTTTATGAATATTTGAATAATTAAAACCAATTTTATTGGAGAAAGCAGTTCGTCTAATGTTGTTGTAGCTAATTCTATCTACATGTGTACCTGCTAGTCACGTTTGTGCACGCAGCAGCAGGAACAAACAGGGAACGCTAGCGACAAACACGGGCTCGCTGACTGTGAATTGGGAATCGTAAACGCACAGTAAATCCGGGTTATGCCCGGGGACCTCGGGCTTAGGTGTACATTGCACCGCTGGTATCGCAGGTGGATGAATACTTAACGGAAAGTCAGAGACCGGTCCCATGATACCATCCACTAGCACGCTCAGTGTCCGGAATACAACGGTGAACTGTGAATGGAGCGCCTCAATGGCTGCCATGACGGCCTGCAGCGATGGCGTACCTTCCGTCCGCCCCATCTCCTCTCACGAAGAGGCAGAGCTGGATTCGTACCCCGGAGGCCGGCTTCTCCGGGGCAACAGGTCACGCAAATCCAGTGATCACAGTGGGCGCTCCCCGGCTCGTAAGATCGACACCGACGCCGATAGCGAGGGCCCCGGCCCGTCAACCCCGGGAGGTCAGCAGGGTCTCCGGGCGTTGGACCCCCAGACACGGCAGCCGGCGCGATATGCTGTTGTGTTAACGGTGTAGACCGTTCACAATGCCACCGTCTGAAAACAAACAGGTTAAGAGACACTTGGGGGGACCGGGCTCAGTCTAGGTCCAGCGGCCGTTGTTGATCAACTCCAACCCGGATAGTCTAGAAATCGAGGCCCCGGCTTCCACACGATGTTAGGCCGAGAATGGGAACACGGCATATCTTCGGAGTCCGATAAGATAAAAACCTCGGGATTACGCCTTTAGAAGCAGAAATACTTCATGAACCCGGGAGTCTGGTGCAAATTCAGGATTAACAGCAGGATATACGAGCCGCTGGCGGAGGTCGGCGGAGCCGGGAGCTTATGCGGCCATCTTGGTTGCTGGCGTAGCTCCTCCTCGAGAACGCCTTACTTTTAAGTTTTTCTCCCCCTTTCTTCTGGTTGGAACTCTGACCACCCTTGTGGGAGTCCCCCCGAGACACCGTCGTAGACACTCAAGTGCTAGCCAAGAGATGTGCCACCTCTGCAAGCTTCCTGGGGTCAGACAACTTACTGTGAACTAGGTCCTGGTGCAAGTCTGTAAAACAGATACTGAACATGTGCGCTCTCTTGGTTAAATTGTACAAGCAAACATAAAATTTGACTTTGCTACCCGCACCCAACCATTCAGTGCTTTGCTGGAGTAGTCTGCAAAATCTACCCAGGATTGATTGGGGAGCTTCTGCCTGTTCCTGAATGTTTCGCGATAGGAGTATACTTGGTTTGGTCCCCAACCTCTAATGTCAGAAGTGTGTCCCTCCCTACAGTAGGTATGTATTCTTTTCAATGTACCCTCTTACCCTGACTAGAGGCAAGGGTCCCTATTTGTCACAAGTACCTACTTGTGCCAACTAGAGACCCCCAAATCTAACAGTGACTGTTTTGGAGGAGCGGGCTATTTGGTGCGGGACAGTAGACATTTGGACTACATGATGGATGTGAGGTTGTACATGTACATTTCCATCTCACAGTTTCCTGCTATGGCAGGTGTGATTGGTCAGTTTCAACACACAAGCGGACTCAGTTGCTTCCTCTGTTCTGCAGTGTTTGTATGTGTGCTGCAGTGTGCCATGGGGATCAGGGTCCTGATCCAGGCTCATTGTGGGTGTGCATGTGTGCCATTGAGCTTATCTCCCCTGTCCACCTAGTTCCTGGTTGTTACTCACCCTGTTGATGTTGTGTCAGGTCCTATAGAGCTGTGTCCAGGCTCCTAACTCCTTGCACCGTCTTCACACTGAGGACTGTGGACATCATTTCCTCAAGCTCCTCCTGTGGCGCGGGACTCCCACCTCCAGTCGCCATGGCTGCCTTCCTGTTGGCAGGGGGTTTCTGCTTGGTTTGGCTTTTCACATCATGCCCGAACCTCTTGGCCTCCTCCATTGCCCTCCTCGACACTCCGACTGCATTCACGTTGTCCACGATGGACTGGAATGTTTCAGTTTGTGTTGCCAATGACACAGTGGAGGTGACTAACAGTTGTTGTCAGTGTTCTATCTCCTCCGTGACGAATATCCGGTTTTCCTGCGGACTGAACCCCATCTTCCTCTTCTCCTTGGCCTTCTCCGACCCCGGGGTACATTGCTGATGGTCTGTGGGGCTTGTGGGGTTCGTGTTGGCCTCTGCACTCGGTCCGGGTGCATCCATGGTGCTACGCAGTTTCTTTTATTCTCCCTTTTTTTTGGTTGCTTTTATAGTGGATCTTCCCACTTGATGCGTGGGAATTGCGTGGAAATTGCAGGCCTACCGCTGGTTATCACTGATTTTTGTATCGCAATTGGCCTTATCGCTACTATTTTTGCGTTCGTGTTTCGCGTTTTTTGGCATCGCTTTGATTTTAACGCGGTCATTTGACGCGTTATCGTGAGTCTACCGCATGGTACCGCAATGTTGAGAATCCCACGTTAACACGGTGTTATTTTTCCACGATAGACTGCGATGTGAAAAGTTGCGTTAACTACATACATTTTGCAGTAATTATCACACGTTCTTGACAATATGCCCCTAAAATGTTTATAAGCAAAATAGGTGCTGTACATGCTTAGCAATGGCTTTATGATCCCTGGTGGGTGAGGGTTCCAGCCGGCTACCCGCTCCGGTCTCCTGCCTGACTCCTGCTTGAAGCTACACCCGTCTCTGCAACTCACCCCCTACTTCCACTGATCTCTTCTTGCACCGTCCCGCCACCCTCCTTCTAATTTTTCGTCCTCCTTAATTTTCATATTTCCCTCTTCTCTGCGCCGCCTGTCCCTCGCTTAGCTGTTTTTCCCGCCGCTGCACACCTGCGGCCCGCCCCCTACTCAGACCCTGCTCCCGCCTCCCTACCTCTCATCCTGCCCCCCTCTCCTTAATGGCGAACGCTGCAGGGAAGCGCAAATGAAACCTTGACCTCTAGTCCAGGCCAGCTCTCTCCCCAGCAGCTCCGCAATTCTGAGTCCTCCCCATGGTGAGGTTTGAAGGCAGCTACCCGCTCTGGTCTCCTGCTTAACTCCTGCTTAAAGCTGCACCCGTCTCCGCACCTCGCCCCTTACTTCCACCGATCTCTTCTCGCACCCTCTTGCGGCCCTACTTCTCATTTTTCACCCTCCTTAATTGTCATATTTACCTCTCTTCGGCCCCGCGAGTCACTCGCTTTGCCGTTTTCCCGCCACTGCACACCTGTGTCCCTGCCCCATACTCAGCCGCTGCTCCCGCCTCCCTACCTCTCACCCCGCCCCCTTCCCCTTCTTAATGGCAGCTGTTGCGGGGGAGCTCAAGTGAAACCTTGGCCTCTGGTCCAGCCCAGCTCTCTCCGAAACAGCTCCGCATTTCTGTGCACCTCTCCACTGCGTCGAGTCCTCCCCCTGGTGAGGGTCAAAGCTGGATACCCGCTCCGGTCTCCTGCCTGACTCCTGCTTGAAGCTGCATCTGTCTCTGCACCTCGCCCCCTACTTCCACTGATCTCTTCTCGCATCCTCTCACCGTCCTCCTTCTCATTTTTCGCCTTCCTTAATTGTCATATTTCCCTCTCCTCTGCCCCGCCAGTCCTTTGCTTTGCTGTTTTTCCCACCGTTGTACACCTGCGGCCTGACCTCTCGTCCCGCCCCCTCTTCTTCTTAATTGCGGCCGCTGCATGGTCATGCCGCTGGTGCGCCGAAGGCGCACCGAAGGCAAGTCCGTCTGCGCCCATCCGTGACCCAACCACGGCCAGAACCAGGTACCCCGGATCTCCGACCATCCATTGCTATGACTCCACCACCCTCCTCTCACTCAACCCCGGAAGACTAAGAGACTGCCAACAGGCCTCGTTGAACATGACCCACGGGCAATTCTCCTGCCGCCAGACTCTCACCACCATCCTGGCCCCCAACACCACCGACGCCAACACCGGTGATACCCTAAGATGCATCCTCCTCAACGTGCGCTCTGTACACAAACATGCCATGGAAATCTGAAACCTACTCGACTCTCTGTCGCTCGACATCGCCGTCTTCACGGAGACCTGGACCAACGTCTCCTCCACCCCGACATCAACACCGCCATCCCGGATGGATACAAGATCCAGAGGAAAGACCGCCCAACCACCTGGGAGGGGGCCTCGCTATCACCCATAAGAGAACCCTCCTCCTCACCACCCTCAGCGAAACCTTCCCCTGCGCCGATTACCTGCACTTCCAAATCCAGGCCAGTCCCAATGCCAAGCTCTGAGGAACCCTCGTCTACACATGCCCCCGGACACCCTTCACCACCGCCAACACCGACTTCAGCACACCCCACGCCATTGCCTCAATAAACTACACACTCATTGTAGACCTGAAATTCCACCTCAACAACCCCAGCGACCCCAATTCCACCATCCTTCGTGACAACCTCACCAACATCGGACTCAAACAACTCGTCACCACACCGACCCACAGAGCAGGACACACCCTCGACACCATCTTCCCTGCAGGAAAGAGCGTTCACTTCAGCCACACAACGCAACCACCATGGACCGACCACCACTGCATACACTTCACTGTCGACAAACCCAAGGCACCCAAACCAACCCCACGTCCTCTACAAAGGAACTGGAGCATGGACACCGACGAGCAACTCAACTCCACCCTCACCCGAAACAACCACACCTGGGCACCCGACGCAAACATTGCAGCCAGAGAACTCCACACCTGGATCTCCAACTGCGCAGACGAACTGACCACGCTACGCAACCCCGACAAACAGTGCCCCAGAAAAGCCGCCTGGTCCACCATCGATCTCCAAGAAGCCAGGCGCACCTGTAGACAACTGGAGAAGAACTGCAGAAACACCAAGACAACAGAAAACTACTCCACCTACAAGGACGCCATGATAGACTACCACAACCAAATCAGAACCACCAAGTGGAATTTCATCCACAACAAAATCCTCACCAATTCCACCAACTCCAAGGAACTCTTCAGTGTCATTCAGGAATTCACAAACCCATGCAGCGAAGCCACAGACATCACCCCGTCCCAAGACCTCAGCCACAAGCTCGGAACCCACTCCCACCTCAAGATCATAAACCTCTATGACAACTTCGTTGACCATCCACCAGAGGCGCCACAGCCAGCCCCCCGCCCCACAGAGACACCAGCCAGCCCACCATCTCCAACTGGACACCAATCACGACTGAAGATACCGCTTCGACCATGAAAGGCATCCATTTGGGAGCCCCCACCGACCCCTACCCTCCTCACATCTACCACAGAGCCGCGGCCACCAGCACACCCGAACTACAATGCACCATCAACACCACCTTCAAAACAGGCACCTTCCCAGGCAACTGGTAGCCCACAGAAGTCAGGCCCCTGCTCAAGAAGCGCACAGCTGAACCCACCAACCTCAAGAACTACTGGCCCATCTCGCTCCTCCGCTTTGCAGCCAAAGTCGAAGAGAAAACAGTAATCAGGGAACTTGCACGATTCATCGAAGAGAACGCCATCCTCGGCCCATCCCAATCCGGATTTCGAAGCAACCACAGAACCGAGACAGCACTACTCGCTGCCACAGACAACGTCCGCACCCTCCTGGACGAAGGACACTCTGCAGCCCTCATCCTACTCGACCTATCAGCGGCCTTCGACATCGTCTTCCACTGCACACTAGTCACCAGACTACAAGACACCGGCATACAAGGAACAGCCCTGGACTGGATCCAGTCATTCCTCACAGGAAGAAGCCAAAGGATCAGACTGCCACCCTTCCTCTCCGACCCCACAAAAATCTCCTGCAGAGTCCCACAGGGGTCATCACTGAGTCCAACCCTCTTCAATATCTACATGGCCCCCCTCACAGCCATCATCTGACAACACAGCCTCAACATCGTATCCTACGCTGATGACACCCAGCTCATTCTCTCCCTCACCAAAGACCCCACCTATACCAAACACAACTTCCAGAAAGGAATGCAAGACATCGCAGCCTGGATGACCAACAGCTGCATGAAGCTCAATGCTGAGAAGACAGAAGTCCTCGTCCTTGGAACCACCCCTTCAGCATGGGACAACACCTGGTAGCCGACCGCCCTCGGAAGTCCACCTACCCCCTCAGACCACACCAAAAACCTCGACTCATCACTCACCATGAACCAACAGGTCAACCTCGTCACCTCCAGCTGCTTCAACACCCTCCGCATCCTCCGTAAGACCTTCAAATGGATCCCACCTGAGTCAAGGAAGACAGTTACCCACACACTCATCACCTGCAGACTGGACTACGGAAACGCACTGTATGCCAGCATCAACAAGTCCCTACTCCGCAAACTCCAGACAATACAGAACATCGCTGCCAGACTTGTCCTTGGCATCCCCCACCACGAACACATCAGCCAACACCTATGAAGACTCAACTGGCTCCCTGTGGAGAAAAGACTAACCTTCAAAATCCTCATGCCTACAAATGCCTACACAACAACGGACCCAAATACCTCAACGACAGAATCAACTTCCACGTACCCAAAAGAAACCTCCGATCTACCAACCTTGCACTGGCCAAAACCCCACACATCCACAGAGCCAGAGCTAGTGGAAGATCCTTCTCCCACATTGCAGCCAAGACCTGGAATGAGCTACCAGCAGACATCAGACCCTCAAGACCTGGCTCTTCGGCTAAGCAGATCTGCGGACCACCTCCCCCTTGCCCCCCCAAGCGCCTTGAGACCCTCACGGGTGAGTAGCACACTTGCAATTCCCCATTTGATTGATAATAGATTTTGTTCTAGTGAAACACCATTCTGTAATATGGACCTGGGCAAAGTTTCAAACTGTAATTGCTTTGCTTCTGATTACAAAAGCAGCAAAGCGGTGGAATAAAGAATTTGACCCTGTCTACTCAGGTGTTTAGAAATTGTTAACTCAGTGGGTCCAAATGAAGCCTATCTTCTAGAGTATCAAACTTTACTGGTAAGTCTAGGAGTCGTTCCACAGCCGGTGTGCTTTCAAAGGTTGTGCTGGCCTCTGATGATGGGCCCTCATGTAGGCCACAATGTCCCGCAGGTCGGACAAACCTGGTCCGCGGCTTTCTCTCCACTCTCACTGCAGGCTGCCGCCAGCTCTCTCCCACACGGCATCAGCACAGCCACGCGGCTGGCAGGCCTTAGCCCCAGAGCCGCTGTAGGGTGATCAGAGGCACATCTGAACCCCAGCCACAGGGGGGAGGAATTCTCCCTTCTCCTCTCCCTGGTGCTGCTCCCCTACTTTGGTGACAAGACAGGATGGTGCTGTCAGCAGCTATTTGTATGCAGAGTTTGAGAGACCAGCAGGTACGTCTCACGCGACTGCCATCTGGCCACGCCCCTGATGATATCATTTAAAGACATTTTAAACAAATGAGACATCTGTAAAGGTTCAGTAGGACCATACACATTATACGATACCCTGTTCCAAACTATTCCTTCTGGAACTGCTTCCAGAACTACTGTAATGTTCGCGAGAGATAGGCCCCTTAGTTCACGGTGTGATGATTCATGTGGTTTCAGAACTAAGTTCACAAGCTGTACAGCAGAGTGTTCTGGGAGAGAGTGCCCATTCAGAAGCAGAAAAAAGACACTTACCAAACCAATCCAGAGGACCATGAAAAGTAATCCAATTGTAATCCAGAGATGCACCCAAGGAGCAGTATGCAGCTTCATCAGCCATGGAATTCCCTTCAACATGAATGTCAACACATTGGTGACTCAATGTGCGGATAACATGAGCCCCTGTCAAACAATCTTTTAGCTTTGTCACTTGTTCCCAAAGCCGGGTGTGCTTGATTCTGCAACCCTTGGAATCTCAAAATCCATTTTGACCCCAATAGTGAAGCTGTTTATTATGGGACTGGACACAGTAGTATGAATCACACAATATAAGTGTGGGTAATTTGTGATCCATACTTTGTAGTGCCAGAATTAGGGCTTTGAGTTCTGCCAGCTGTGCTGCACAGTCCCCTAGGGACTGACTTTGTGTTTTTGCAGGACTGAACTTTCTGTCATGCATGTGCCCCTTTACGATTGCACATGTCGTGGAATTTGGTGTTGTGTCCCTGTGGCAGGCTGAGCAGATCCATCGGTATAAATGATGTATTCATGTTGATCTAGAGGCATTATTTAATTCGGCAGAGGCTATGCTTGTTTGTACTGAAAGAATGCTTATGTTTGTAGTGTAGAATCAGTGAGAGAGTTAGCCCATTAAATCCACCGTGGATGTAATGCTTTGGCATTTGGAATGCTTGCATTAGTAACGGTTCCTAGGGTTAGTATAGGGGGAATGACAATTATTAATTTACCCTGACCCAGTGCTCTCTCTCCCACTACAGTAGTTGGTACTGCAGTGAGAAGTTTGTGCACAAATGAGATTTGTATGCAATAGGTATCGTTTCACCTTCATTGAAAGTGATATAGATGTACTCGGTGGGTTCAGCGACTACGCGGATCACCAGGTTAGTTGTGTTTACACATGTTTGTAAATGTTTGGAAGCTATCATATCAGCTTGTGTGTATTTTTGTATGTTCCAAAACCAGGTCTGATTAAAACGTAGAACAATTTTACTCGTTCCGCGTAATCCAAAATGTATGTGGTGCCAAAATTAAAAAAAAATCCTATAATGTCTTTTCAGAGTCGTTGGAGGTTGAAGCAATGGGCATTTTTCTAATAAATGTGCCACCAGGTTTTTGTCTTCACATGACAACTCATATCCGAGAAACAGGACATTGAGGTGGGCAATTTTTGATTTTTTTTTAAATTAAATGTATAACTCAGGTTACTGTTATGAAAAAAAAAAAATGTATAACTCAGGTGAGCGAACGGAAGAATTATGTGGTCTACTCTAGCTAAGTGTTCCATTAAATCATCATCCATCAGATAAATATCATCTACTTAGAACAATGCCTCCTCATCAAAATTTTGAAGTAACTCTTACCCTGGCTCAGAACAGCCAGTGCTGTTCTTATACCCTTGAGGTAAATGGTAAAATTGCCGTTGTGAACCGAGTGCTGAAAGGCTGTCAAATATCTGCTTTCAGGTGCTATATTCTGGCGGAAAAATCCATTTGAGATATCCAAAGATGTTTTGTATTTCTTCTGCACAATGTAATTCATTAGTGGGGCACTATTTGCATTTGTACTGCAAATGTGCATATAAAAAGTGTTTACATGTCTTTAGTCTAAGACTAGACAGTATAAATTGTCCGGTTTCATTACGGGAAACACGAGATTATTCATGGATGAGGTGCAATTTTCTATTACACCTTGGTATTCAAGTTGTTCTAGGACGTCCCTAACTTGTTTTTTGGTTCCATGTTTTATTGGGTACTGTCTCTGGGGTTGAGGAGTTGATTTTAATGGGATCTCTTGATGAGGTGACTCATCATCCCACCCAACAGGATTGCAGTAAAATGCAGGAGCTAGGACTAACGCCCTCTCCTGTGCATATGCATGTTTAACTGATTCCGGAACGAGGTCAGAGAAAGCAGGTAAAATGACCGTTTCTCCCAGTGGGCATTCTATCACCAACTCAGGTGGCCAATCCTTTTCAGCCAAAAGAATATCGTAACCATATGTCATATTCTCCCGAATAGAGCCTCGATGTTCCTGGGTATGTCCCCCTCCATTTAGAGCTTTATTTTGTATAAACGAAGAGGTACACGTACCCTTGTATCAGGTGTCTCCACCGTGATATGTTCTTTCAGCGCTATTACCCCAGATAATCCATCAGGTTCCAGCAAGCTATTGTGACTTCTGCTGCGCTGTCCAGCAATGTCACTGCCACTCCCCGTTCAGTAGCAGAGTCCTCAGAAGTCTGGAAATGTCTTATTTTAATTCCAGCTACCTTCTTCTTTTTGGATTGAAGTTTAGGAATCTTTTGTTTGTTCTCTTTTTTAAGGATGTAGTCTGAAGTGTGATGTGTCTCCCTTTTCGTCTTCACACGCTCTTCTGATCTGTGCTCTGACCATCCACCTCTCTCTGAAGTTGTATCGGATGAATCCTGAAAGGAACAAGAGAAATGTGCATCAGTATCCTGATACCTGTCAGACTTTCTAATATTATCACGGTTTCTTAAGTTATATTTCTTGTCAGTGGTTTCTTGCCGAGGAGACCCAACCCATGATTGTGTCTTATTTTGTTTATATTTTTGTTTACTGTCCCAGTCCTTCTTCAAAGAATCAGGTGTGTTCTTACATTATCCTTTTCAGAATTACTCTTAATCTGTGGTTTTCCAGGTCTAGCTCCCAAATTATCTCTACCCAGCGTAGCATAGGTTTCTTCGATAATTCCAGGCAACTCCACTCCCTTAGGCGTTGGTGTATAGCCAATGCTGCTGCTTCCCCCTTTATGTTACTTAACATAATGACTTATACAGCAACAAAATTGCCAATCAGTTTAATCCCAAGGTCCAGGGCAGTTGCTGACCCGTACTCATTCTGTACTAGTTTCAGTAACTGCTATTGAAGGGGTACCATGAGTTCTGGTGTAAACTACAGTGAAGACTCTACCCCAAGTATCACAATCTTCCACCTGGGGTGCCATCCCCATTGGCGAGCAAATTGTTAGTATTCTATGTTTGTCCTGTGGGCCCATATAGGGAAAAACTGCCTCAAGCTGGCATGATTTCTGTGCTATCCAGAACGAAATTTGCTCCTGCCTTTCCCATTACGGCATTCAACGTTTAGTGGCTGATACCGGTAGTACCCAATTCTGTTTGTGCAGTCTGAGCAGTCAGTGCAGGCTTAACTGTCAGTGTTCACATAATATATAGTGCGGGGTTTCTGTAAAATGTTAATAGATCTTTGTATAGTGTTGTGATTTCTGCTGCATCTAAATCATCAAGATTGGGATGTGGTGTATAAGCAGCTAGGACTGGCCATGTCGCTCCTTCTTTACTGAGTGGACTGAGTTTCACATTTTCAACTGGATGGGTGAAGGCGCCTTTAAACCAATGTATGTGTTCATGGTAAGTTAATGGAATTTCTATGTCCACGTACGGAAAGTATTCCACTGGTGTTTTATCTTCAATGTAAATGTGAAACAATTTAGTTTGAGCATCTGCAGCCGGAAATGTAACCCAAGAGTAGAATACCTCTGTTCTGAATGCTTCACCTGCCTCGACCACGAAGGTAACATCACCAGTTGCCAGGAGACCGTTTTGTAGTAATTTCATAGTAACGGCATGTTAGCAATTTTCCATAATATTTCAAGCAACTGCTTGTGCTCCACTGTCTTCTCCGTTTACAGACATTGTGTGAAGATAGTAGGAGTTTAGTAGATCAATTTATGGAGAGAGGGTTAGCACAATGTGAAGACATTTTTATCCTACAAGCTTGAATAACCTACAGCCAATACTTGGGGTATACTCGCTCAGCTGAGGCAGATTCCCCTTACCACCACAGACGTCTCTGGTTTGGAGGGGTGTAGGGATCTCTGAGAAAAGCACAACTGACCTACTCAGATAGACCGTTAAATAAGAACCCAACCAACATTGGCGGTGCTTTGACGTGTAGCTCCCACTAATCTGTAGGACCTGTGTGTGTGTTGGACAACATAAACTTTGGGTGAGATGTCTATACTGATTCCAAACACCCCGCAGGATGTTTAGAACCAAGTTTTGTGCACACGTTTATAGAGTATTGGTTCTAGTGTGTGAAAAAACATTTGTCAATGTTTTTTTTTCTGTTCAGAAATCATGAAGGTCGACATCAGGAGTATCTTAAAGAAGATAATGTTACATCAAGTATTTTTGGTCAATACAGAAGAAAAAACAGCTGACACGTGTTTGGTCATGAAAAGTAAACTCATGACTCTTCAGGGCTGGGAAGGACAACAAAGCATAAGGTATATTTACAAAAACAAAAAACTTGAAAACAAATGACACGGAAAGGCGCAAAATAGTGAGGTGAGGACTCTGAAGGCACCCATAATCAAGTGGATACCCTATTAGAGTGGTGCAGAAGGAATATAAACTGTGACTTCACTGCACACAATTGAGAAGCGTCTCGCGGCATGTAGAATATGTCCTCCTCAATGCTCATCAGGGGGAAAAATATGTACCATACGAAAAACATATTAGACTGGCCTAAAATATAAAATCCAATTCAGTATAGTAGAGTGCAGGTGGTGAGTCGCTGTTACAAGGTGACTTCACTCACATGCTAATGGAATATATAATGTGCCAAGAAAGTAAAATAATCTAAAATGGAAGGCACCGAAAAGAATTTCAAACATTCATTCAAGAAAAAGAAACAAAGGTACGCATATCATAAAAATTTCATGATATGCGTACCTTCATTTCTTTTTCTTTTCCTTTTGCGACTGGTACATCGACAAGACTTAGTTAGTGCCTTTTAGTCTTGTGACTTGTTTACCCCAATATACATTCTGAGCATCAAGGCTGTCTGATCAGTTCATCACGGCATGAATGTTTGAAATTCTTTTCGGTTTAGACTTGATATAAAATTATCTTCATTAAGATACTCCTGATGTCGACCTTCATGATTTCTGAACAGAAATACATTGACAACTGTTTTTTTTCACACATGAACCAATACTCTATAAACGTGTGCACATGACTTGGTTCTAATTTGACAGTGTGGGTCCTTACCTACACGCTCGCAGGTTTTTTTTTCATAAGGGTTTTGTTCCCCAGACCTTGTGGCACCGTATCCATTCTTCACATCTTTAACTCCATTGCGTACTTGCTTGAGCGCCATTTCTTCCTGCCCCAATTCTAAACCCTCCACCGAACCAGAACCCTGCAGGATATGTTGGCCTAGAGACCAGCTAGCTCACAGTGCCACAATAAGCTCCCCTAACCTTACCAGGTTTGCGAACGGTTTGTGGCAACCATTGAACATGACAACCCTCACCCCTCTGGGTTCATGGAAACAGATCACCACCTTTTGCTCAGTCACTCATGCTTTCTTGTGCTCAGAGAAATATACAGAATACACAGTGGGACATTTTCAATATATTTATTGAGCTAACATTATTATATAGAATACATGTGCTACGATAATCAGTAGACAGAAGCAGATGAAAGTGATTACAAGCATCAAATGCGTAAATAGTAGATACAGTTCTACCATGGTGCTAAAACAGTGTATGTATGCGGGCTTATAAACAAGGCTGTAATCAGGCGTACTCATATTATGTTAACCCTACTTTGTGTGTATCTAGAGTGTGTGTAGGTGTTAAGCCAAGAATCCCCCCAAGGGAGGATCCAACCTCATTACCTGGCGGGAGAGAATGCAGGAGCCCATCCTAGTCAAGAACTCGACACACCCTCACGGAGATGTCAGACTGCTTCGTGGTGAAGTCTCAGCACACAGGGACCCTCGGTGTCAGCTGAAATGCCTCCTCTGCTAATCTTTTGGGATGCTCTTTATTTATAATAGAAAGCAGCCTTGCGATGTGCATATAGATTAGGAATAGGTAGATAGCTCTGTTGCCCCGTGGATGGAGATAGAATGACATTTGTACATAGTGCATAGAAGGGCCTTGTACATGATGTTCGAGACATTGTGATAATGTTGTGTGAAGCTCGATGTGTAAACAAGTAGTGCCAGAGAAACTAATCCAACATTGTCATACACGCAAATATGTGCAAAAGGTCATGGCATACATGTTATTGTGAAAATAGGGCAATGTAAGAAATGAGCCGCTTCGCTACATGGGCCTAACCTGGGCACATAACAATAGCTGTTAACACAATATGATAACTGATTGTTAAAAGACTTACTGGCTTTAACAAATGCATTTCATAATTAATAAGATAGACCTACTGCCTTTGTCATAACGTTTCCTAATAAGCAGACCAGATTTATGGAATGTGACATAACCTTCCCAGGGCCCCAGTCAGGACTTTAGCTTGTCCCTATAATCAGCTCAGGCAAAACCATCAGACACAGAGTATTACAATTAGAAATGTATACACAATTACTGTTACATATGCAAAATACTTTCTCTGTCAAGAGGGCCTAACAAAGATTCTCACAGAGCAAACCGTATATATCTGGTTTGTCACACAGAGTAACCAACACCACAATTATTAACTAGTATTGTAATCTGTGAGATTGCATTTAACAAAATATTTATATGTAAGCTTTAATATAGAGTAGAGCTCAAACTCAGGAAGCCATAATGCTGCTGTCTCAGCTTACAAGACATAAAACTTCTGCAAAAATTAAAACATATACTCCTATCTACCAATACGTGGGCTGAGCTCTGCTCTGCTCTGTAGTACTCCTGAAAGTTCTTTTTTGGTTTGATCACATTAAGGAGCCCATTAGGATCACGGACGGACTCAAGTCCGTCCGCGACCCTTGAGGAGGAGGCAACGTCCGCATGGGCTGCGGCGTTCCCTCCTCTGCAATTAGGATGTGACCGCCACCCTGGCGGTCACATCCTCTATTTTTAACATTGCGGCGGGTGCGGCTTCAAGCTGCGCCCGCCGCAATGCTAAAAAAGCACGCATTGCATTTACATGCAGAAAGCTGCAGGCACCGCGCGGTGCCTGCCACTGTCTGCATGTAAATGCAGGGGGGTACCATAGGTACCCCCCATGTGCACCCCCCACCCCCCCTTCACCCTGGGGGCCCGAAGTGCACATCCGTATGCTTTTCCACGGCGGAGAACCCGCAGCGGAAAAGCATATCAGATACGCAATCCTAATATGGCTGGCGGTGTCTGAGAGACACCCCCACCATATAAGAGCTTTTCCACCGCGGTTGTAAGCCGACCGCGGCGGAAAAGCGGCGGACATAAACCAAGACCCACCAGCCATCCTAGTTTGGCGGTGGGTTTTTGGAGGCTCCACGGCGGTTTTCCCGCATCCTCCGGGCCGGCGGTGGCTTCCGCCGGCCCAGAGGATGCGGGAAAACCGCGATCCTAATGAGCCCCATAGTTTGGAGACAGCTGCACTGTCAAGCCAGAACTAAAAATGTAAGGAAGGGTACTGAATTTTTGAAGGCATCGTATGTATTATGGCAAGGGTGTGCCTCCATTACAAATCCTATGCCAGACAGCACACACGCACCTCTACATCATGATGGTCGCTGTGTTGCGTAAGAGATTAGTAAATCTGGGCGCTGTATTACAGTGTAGCTATAGGTGACAGAAGTATCTTCAAGGGCAGTTTTACCCAATTATTTCCAAATTAACCTCCTCGTGTATCCAACTGACAAACTATTACCACAGAAATATCCCACCAGGAGGAAAAATTTAATCTAAATCCATTTAGGTCGTGTTAATGTTCACTACACTTTTTGCACTCAATTTTCAAAGTGAGATTTTAAAAGTGATTTAAGAAATTTGACCATGTATCCATGAAACAGTTTCAGACCATTCCAGTTCACGATAGACCTTTTGGTTTGGATTTAGAATTGAGGATCTTAATCTGATAATACCAGAAAACTTCCGGAAAACTAAACATTTTTACCCCTCCAGTGCACAATGCCTCAAAAAACTGCAAAGGGATTGATACTTTTTCAGGAAAGGATCAGAAACTGAGTACTTGACTTTATGCCACATTTGGTGTTGAACTGAACATCAATTTGTTGTGCTATCACTTCCCCAAAAACTATGGGAGTTTGAATGTTAAATAGTGAGATAGGCCCTCCCTATGACAATCCATCAAGAAAGGGAGGTCGACCTCTAATCTGGGGAACCGGGTTCAAGTCTCGGAAAGGACGCTCAGCACCCTGTGATTCTGGGCAAATCACTTAATCTTCCTGTGCATAACAAAGAAAAATGAATGTGTCCATCTGTAGTGCAACTGGTGCTCATGTAAAGTGCTCTTCGGGTCAAGTTTGCGCTATATAAAACTCAGAAGAAAAAAAAAGAAAAAAACTTGGGAAAATATTTCCTAGGTAGATAAACATTTCCTTGTTAGAAAATGTAACACAGATTGGTCACAAATGGAGCTAGGTTAAAGGCATTAAAAATGTATTATCAAAAACTATGAATACTCTGCAAAGATGAACTGCATTGAGGCATGGCTGCATCGTACTGCATACAGGACATGGCCACAGGCGTACTACACACAGGGCTTGGCTACAACCCATGCTATGTGCACAGTAAATGCAGGGTATGGTGCCAGATGGACAGGTGTACTGTGCATAGGTATAGCTCCAGGTCGAGCAATAGGTCATTCTGTATGTGTAAACTGCATATGTGTATTGGCTATAGGCATGGCTGTTGCATCTCCGTACAGTCTTTAATCATGGCAGGGCTCACAGGTACTTTCAGAGAACCTGACACTCCCCACTCACAGGGAACCAGAGTCATTGGTAGATGGCTCTCACGATTGTCAGCGACTATGACTTGGTGAAATATGTTCGAAAGGACCTGGTCTGCAGACACCAACTGACTTTTGACAATAGTCATACTGCTCCTGTGTCTCGCAGTGCCTCCACCCGTTGCTCATTGATGAAGACCCATTTCCTATACTTGGAAGTATTAGCAAGCATATGGGCTTTTGGCACCATCCTTTTATCCCTCAGGGAAAGTAGGGTCACCTCTGCCTTCTCTCCAAAGCTAACTAAGACTGCCTCCCAAACTCAGGTGTTCGTCCACCGGTGGGGGATGGGTCCTCTTGAGACATTTGGAGTCGTCCCTGAAGTGTCCATATTAGTAGGGGTGGGCACATGAAAACTCTTTGCGATTCTGTGGAGTTCAGTGAGCTGGCAGAATTGGCACATCGTGCTGCTTGCCCTGATTTTTAGCACCTGGAGCTTGTTCAAATCTGCAAAATCAGTGTGAATGGCACCACATGGCGCGCCTGCTTCTTTGCCGCTACTCGAGTAGATTTTCAACTCGAGCAGCAGCTTTCTCACCTCAAACGGTTCCGACTGCTCGTGTTGAGAAAATCTCGCCGGGTGCCATTCTAGCGCCTGAAAATAAATTGCACTATGGGAAGCCAGTTCTCTTTTGTGCTGGGCAACTTACCGTTGGTGAGCCATGAGTGAGAAAATAATCACAGAACTCCTTAACAAGCCGGGATTACCAGGGATATAGCAGGGTAACTACAAGTATCCTGATAGCAAGCGAGCGAGCGAGACGACACAGACCCATTACTACTCTTTATATTGGGGAGATACTGTTCTCAGACTCATTCCGCCGCAGGTTTACTGGGACCTTTAGAAATAGCGGCCGCATTTTTGGAAAATTTCTCCAGAAATGAAAACTGGTATAAACTTGCAACTTCCCAATTAAGATTCATTTGCAAATGCTTAAATAGGAAGGAGAATCGATCGCACATGTTTTCACGATTGTTTACTCAATACAAGTCGCAGACTTGAACATTTAAAATATCAGCTGCCCGGGATATTAGGGGAAATTCGACTGACCCCCTTATTGTGACAGATAAACAGAAAGTCTTGATAAAGGTGGCAATCATTACTAGAATCCACCGAAACACGTTGATGCCAGCCCTGGTATAATTCAAGACTCCAACATCGATGTTGATTCACAGATGCTGTAGTAACAAAATATCTATCAAATCATAAAGGAGTCCGAATGTACTACCTGTATTTAACAATTTTGTATGTTTTACTTTTTCTGTCCTTAGCTTCAATTGCGCAGGTCATAATTGATTGTTATGTACTTATGTTTTTTAGATTAGCATATTAGGTTAGCTAGCTCAGCAATACTGTTTTTAACCATTTGTATACATAATAAATGATTTTTTAACTGTTAACTTCTTGTGTTATGTATGGTTGCACTCTTCGCATTTAAAAGTATGTTTATGAGAATTTGTTTGTAATTTAACTCAAGGGAGCCTTCGATACTTTGGGTTGGATAACCCCACTTCCCTTGACTAGATTAAGGGGTACCTCTCTGTTATCATACACTGAGAAAATAATCTGCCACCCTGCGGATGGCGAAGTTTCGCCAGCACTCTGCGTTACAAGCTTAACACAGAGTTGGCAAAACTCAGCAAAAGTTATCGCCCACCCCCACATATTTGTACCACCCAAAACATTGGGGTACAAACCTCCATGTCTGCTTGTCAAAGAACCCTTTTTGTCTTAGTAGCAGACTGAGACCGGTCACCACTACTCTCTTGAGAATTATTTTGGGGGCCTTTAGAGAACGCCTTACTTTTAAGTTTTTCTCCCCCTTTCTTCTGGTTGGAACTCTGACCACCCTTGTGGGAGTCCCCCCGAGACACCGTCTTAGACACTCTAGTGCTAGCCAAGAGATCTGCCACCTCTGCAAGCTTCCTGGGGTCAGACAACTTACTGTGAACTAGGTCCTGGTGCAAGTCTGTAAAACAGATACTGAACATGTGCGCTCTCTTGGTTAAATTGTACAAGCAAACATAAAATGTGACTTTGCTACCCGCACCCAACCATTCAGTGCTTTGCTGGAGTAGTCCGCAAAATCTACCCAGGATTGATTGGGGAGCTTCTGCCTGTTCCTGAATGTTTCGCGATAGGAGTATACTTGGTTTGGTCCCCAACCTCTAATGTCAGAAGTGTGTCCCTCCCTACAGTAGGTATGTATTCTTTGCAATGTACCCTCTTACCCTGACTAGAGGCAAGGGTCCCTATTTGTCACAAGTACCTACTTGTGCCAACTAGAGACCCCCAAATCTAACAGTGACTGTTTTGGAGGAGCGGGCTATTTGGTGCGGGACAGTAGACATTTGGACTACATGATGGATGTGAGGTTGTACATGTACATTTCCATCTCACAGTTTCCTGCTATGTCAGGTGTGATTGGTCAGTTTCAACACACAAGCGGACTCAGTTGCTTCCTCTGTTCTGCAGTGTTTGTATGTGTGCTGCAGTGTGCCTTGGGGATCAGGGTCCTGATCCAGGCTCATTGTGGGTGTGTAGTGTGCTACACATGATTGTGCATGTGTGCCATTGAGCTTATCTCCCCTGTCCACCTAGTTCCTGGTTGTTACTCACCCTGTTGATGTTGTGTCAGGTCCTATAGAGCTGTGTCCAGGCTCCTAACTCCTTGCACCGTCTTCACACTGAGTACTGTGGACATCATTTCCTCAAGCTCCTCCTGTGGCGCGGGACTCCCACCTCCAGTCGCCATGGCTGCCTTCCTGTTGGCAGGGGGTTTGGCTTTTCACATCATGCCCGAACCTCTTGGCCTCCTCCATTGCCCTCCTCGACACTCCGACTGCATTCACGTTGTCCACGATGGACTGGAATGTTTCAGTTTGTGTTGCCAATGACACAGTGGAGGTGACTAACAGTTGTTGTCAGTGTTCTATCTCCTCCGTGACGAATATCCGGTTTTCCTGCGGACTGAACCCCATCTTCCTCTTCTCCTTGGCCTTCTCCGACCCCGGGGTACATTGCTGATGGTCTGTGGGGCTTGTGGGGTTCGCGTTGGCCTCTGCACTCGGTCCGGGTGCATCCATGGTGCTATGCAGTTTCTTTTATTCTCCCTTTTTTTTGGTTGCTTTTATAGTGGATCTTCCCACTTGATGCGTGGGAATTGCGTGGAAATTGCAGGCCTACCGCTGGTTATCACTGATTTTTGTATCGCAATTGGCCTTATCGCTACTATTTTTGCATTCGTGTTTCGCGTTTTTTGGCATCGCTTTGATTTTAACGCGGTCATTTGACGCGTTATCGTGAGTCTACCGCATGGTACCGCCGTGTTGAGAATCCCACGTTAACACGGTGTTATTTTCCCACGATAGACTGCGATGTGAAAAGTTGCGTTAACTACATACATTTTGCAGTAATTATCACACGTTCTTGACAATATGCCCCTAAAATGTTTATAAGCAAAATAGGTGCTGTACATGCTTAGCAATGGCTTTATGATCCCTGGTGGGTGAGGGTTCCAGCCGGCTACCCGCTCCGGTCTCCTGCCTGACTCCTGCTTGAAGCTGCACCCGTCTCTGCAACTCACCCCCTACTTCCACTGATCTCTTCTTGCACCCTCCCGCCACCCTCCTTCTATTTTTTCGTCCTCCTTAATTTTCATATTTCCCTCTTCTCTGCCCCGCCTGTCCCTCGCTTAGCTGTTTTTCCCGCCGCTGCACACCTGCGGCCCGCCCCCTACTCAGACCCTGCTCCCGCCTCCCTACCTCTCATCCTGCCCCCCTCTCCTTAATGGCGGACGTTACGGGGTAGCGCAAGTGAAACCGTGACCTCTAGTCCAGGCCAGCTCTCTCCCCAGCAGCTCCGCAATTCTGAGTCCTCCCCCTGGTGAGGTTTGAAGGCAGCTACCCGCTCTGGTCTCCTGCTTAACTCCTGCTTGAAGCTGCACCCGTCTCCGCACCTCGCCCCTTACTTCCACCGGTCTCTTCTCGCACCCTCTTGCGGCCCTCCTTCTCATTTTTCACCCTCATTAATTGTCATATTTGCCTCTCTTCGGCCCCGCGAGTCACTCGCTTTGCTGTTTTCCCGCCACTGCACACCTGTGGCCCTGCCCCATACTCAGCCGCTGCCCACGCCTCCCTACCTCTCACCCCGCCCCCTTCCCCTTCTTAATGGCAGCTGTTGCGGGGGAGCTCAAGTGAAACCTTGGCCTCTGGTCCAGCCCAGCTCTCTCCGAAGCAGCTCCGCATTTCTGTGCACCTCTCCACTGCGCCGAGTCCTCCCCCTGGTGAGGGTCAAAGCTGGATACCCGCTCCGGTCTCCTGCCTGACTCCTGCTTGAAGCTGCATCTGTCTCTGCACCTCGCCCCCTACTTCCACTGATCTCTTCTCGCATCCTCTCACCGTCCTCCTTCTCATTTTTCGCCTTCCTTAATTGTCATATTTCCCTCTCCTCTGCCCCGCCAGTCCTTTGCTTTGCTGTTTTTCCCACCGTTGTACACCTGTGGCCTGATCTTCCGTCCCGCCCCCTCTTCTTCTTAATTGCGGCCGCTGCATGGTCATGCCGCTGGTGCGCCAAAGGCGCACCGAAGGCAAGTCCGTCTGTGCCCATCCGTGACCCAACCACGGCCAGAGCCAGGTACCCTGAATCTCCGACCATCCATTGCTATGACGCCACCACCCTCCTCTCACTCAACCCCGGAAGACTGAGAGACTGCCAACAGGCCTCGTTGAACATGACCCACGGCCAATTCTCCTGCCGCCAGACTCTCACCACCATCCTGGCCCCCAACACCACCGACGCCAACACCGGTGATACCCTAAGATGCATCCTCCTCAACGTGCGCTCTGTACACAAACATGCCATGGAAATCTGAAACCTACTCGACTCTCTGTCGCTCGACATCGCCGTCTTCACGGAGACCTGGACCAACGTCTCCTCCACCCCGACATCAACACCGCCATCCCGGATGAATACAAGATCCAGAGGAAAGACCGCCCAACCACCTGGGAGGGGGCCTCGCTATCGCCCATAAGAGAACCCTCCTCCTCACCACCCTCAGCGAAACCTTCCCCTGCGCCGATTACCTGCACTCCCAAATCCAGGCCAGCCCCAATGGCAAGCTCTGAGGAACCCTCGTCTACACATGCCCCGGACACCCTTCACCACCGCCAACACCGACTTCATCACACTCCACGCCATTGCCTCAATAAATACACACTCATTGTAGACCTGAAATTCCACCTCAACAACCCCAGCGACCCCAATTCCACCATCCTTCGTGACAACCTCACCAACATCGGACTCAAACAACTCGTCACCACACCGACCCACAGAGCAGGACACACCCTCGACACCATCTTCCCTGCAGGAAAGAGCGTTCACTTCAGCCACACAACGCAACCACCATGGATCGACCAACACTGCATACACTTCACTGTCGACAAACCCAAGGCACCCAAACCAACCCCACGTCCTCTACAAAGGAACTGGAGCATGGACACCGACGAGCAACTCAACTCCACCCTCACCCGAGACAACCACACCTGGGCACCCGACACAAACATCGCAGCCAGAGAACTCCACACCTGGATCTCCAACTGCGCAGACGAACTGACCACGCTTCGCAACCCCGACAAACAGTGCCCCAGAAAAGCCGCCTGGTCCACCATCGATCTCCAAGAAGCCAGGCGCACCTGTAGACAACTGGAGAAGAACTGCAGAAACACCAAGACAACAGAAAACTACTCCACCTACAAGGACGCCATGATAGACTACCACAACCAAATCAGAACCACCAAGTGGAATTTCATCCACAACAAAATCCTCACCAATTCCACCAACTCCAAGGAACTCTTCAGTGTCATTCAGGAATTCACAAACCCATGCAGCGAAGCCACAGACATCACCCCGTCCCAAGACCTCAGCCACAAGCTCGGAACCCACTTCCACCTCAAGATCAGAAACCTCTATGACAACTTCGTTGACCATCCACCAGAGGCGCCACAGCCAGCCCCCCGCCCCACAGAGACACCAGCCAGCCCACCATCTCCAACTGGACACCAATCACGACTGAAGATACCGCTTCGACCATGAAAGGCATCCATTTGGGAGCCCCCACCGACCCCTACCCTCCTCACATCTACCACAGAGCCGCGGCCACCAGCACACCCGAACTACAATGCACCATCAACACCACCTTCAAAACAGGCACCTTCCCAGGCAACTGGTAGCCCGCAGAAGTCAGGCCCCTGCTCAAGAAGCGCACAGCTGACCCCACCAACCTCAAGAACTACTGGCCCATCTCGCTCCTCCGCTTTGCAGCCAAAGTCGAAGAGAAAACAGTAATCAGGGAACTGGCACGATTCATCGAAGAGAACGCCATCTTCGGCCCGTCCCAATCCGGATTTCGAAGCAACCACAGCACCGAGACAGCACTACTCGCTGCCACAGACAACGTCCGCACCCTCCTGGACGAAGGACACTCTGCAGCCCTCATCCTACTCGACCTATCAGCGGCCTTCGACATCGTCTTCCACTGCACACTAGTCACCAGACTACAAGACACCGGCATACAAGGAACAGCCCTGGACTGGATACAGTCATTCCTCACAGGAAGAAGCCAAAGGATCAGACTGCCACCCTTCCTCTCCGACCCCACAAAAATCTCCTGCAGAGTCCCAGAGGGGTCTTCACTGAGTCCAACCCTCTTCAACATCTACATGGCCCCCCTCACAGCCATCATCTGACAACACAGCCTCAACATCGTATCCTACGCTGATGACACCTAGCTCATTCTCTCCCTCACCAAAGACCCCACCTATACCAAACACAACTTCCAGAAAGGAATGCAAGACATCGCAGCCTGGATGACCAACAGCTGCATGAAGCTCAATGCTGAGAAGACAGAAGTCCTCGTCCTTGGAACCACCCCTTTAGCATGGGACAACACCTGGTAGCCGACCGCCCTCGGAAGTCCACTAACCCCCTCAGACCACACCAAAAACCTCGACTCATCACTCACCATGAACCAACGATCAACCTTGTCACCTCCAGCTGCTTCAACACCCTCCGCATCCTCCGTAAGACCTTCAAATGGATCCCACCTGAGTCAAGGAAGACAGTTACCCACGCACTCATCACCTGCAGACTGGACTACGGAAACGCACTGTATGCCAGCATCAACAAGTCCCTACTCCGCAAACTCCAGACAATACAGAGCATCGCTGCCAGACTTGTCCTTGGCATCCCCCACCACGAACACATCAGCCAACACCTATGAAGACTCAACTGGCTCCCTGTGGAGAAAAGACTAACCTTCAAAATCCTCACGCCTACTAATGCCTACACAACAACGGACCCAAATACCTCAACGACAGAATCAACTTCCACGTACCCAAAACAAACCTCCGATCTACCAACCTTGCACTGGCCAAAACCCCACACATCCACAGAGCCAGAGCTAGTGGAAGATCCTTCTCCCACATTGCAGCCAAGACCTGGAATGAGCTACCAGCAGACATCAGACCCTCAAGACCTGGCTCTTCGGCTAAGCAGATCTGCGGACCACCTCCCCCTCCCCCCCCCAAGCGCCTTGAGACCCTCACGGGTGAGTAGCACACTTGCAATTCCCCATTTGATTGATAATCAATTTTGTTCTAGTGAAACACCATTGTGTAATATGGACTTGGGCAAAGTTTCAAACGGTAATTGCTTTGCTTCTGATTACAAAAGCAGCAAAGCAGTGCAAAAAAGAATTTGACCCTGTCTACTCAGGTGTTTAGAAATTGTTAACTCAGTGGGTCCAAATGAAGCCTATCTTCTAGAGTATCAAACTTTACTGGTAAGTCTAGGAGTCGTTCCACAGCCGGTGTGCTTTCAAAGGTTGCTCTCTCATATGAAGTTCTTTAGATTTGGTAGTTTTGCAAGATCTTGATGTAGTCATCTAGGAATGCATTTATTAACTGTACAATTAATTAAACTCATTACAGTAAAAACAATCAGCATATTAAAGCTAAAACAATGATAAAAACTTCAATTCGTGATAAATAAAATTTGCCGCCCCTCCCCAGTACCAACACGATCGGCCTTCACCAGAGTTTGTGGGTCATGTGGCCTTGCTCATGATCAAGAAACCCCCGTTGGTCCAAGAAAATAGGCTGCATTACAAAGCTGTGAACCGTTGCCCTTGACACTCTAGTTAGTCATCCTATAAGGTGCTATCCTAGAGGACATGCTGGAAGTGCAAAAGGCGTCAGTGCTCAATGGACACCCCTCATCTTTCTTCCGCTGAGTTTACAGTGCCCTTCACCGGGGGTTTATTGCATTCATTAGCAACTTTTAGGGCGGTCCTGATGTGATGGATTAATTTCCCCAGTCTTTCTAGGGTCTTCGTGTTAGAGGTAGAAAAGCACATGGCTGACTCTTCACTACAGGACTTTATTCCGCTGATAATACAGATCCGGCACAGTAGTCGCCGAAGTTCGTTTCAGAAGATGCAGCCATGATTCCCTCGTGTAGGGACACAGTCTGCAGTTCATGGGTTCCCCCCTTCGGGCCCATGCAGGGTTAAAATCCTCAATTCCTCAAGAGGTTAATCTCATAAAAAAATGTTTACTTCGGGCCAGTGGAGTGAGAGCCTCACTTAAGTAGGGCTGAGATTTACCTGCCGTATAAGAGCTGTTCAGCAGATCTAAGTGGGAACTTAAACGAAGAGATTTGAGGTCGAGATCAAATGAGATTTCACACACTTGTTTGTTCATGCCTCTTTTCCAAGCATTCAGGGGGCTGTCCGGCCGCGGTATACTCTCTTCCACGATCTTCAGTGTTTTGATCACTTTTTTCTAGGCTAGTGTGCCAGGCTGTACATTGCCCTTCGAAAATGAATCTCAGTTGGTGTTTTAGTGAGTTAGCCGGGGCCCTTAATAGCCTTAGATAAAGCTTTATGATCTCCCCCTGGCATGTAGAATCTGTCCTCGCCTTAGCCTTTCTTTCCTTCCTGACCTCAGAATGTGGAGCACTGTTTTGTATGCTTTGGCTTGGACTGAGTTAAGGAAGGAGTGCTGTACCCGGGGAAGGCCAGGTGACCATAACTAATAGTTTGTAGAAGTTTGGCTTTTAAAACTTTCAGTATTGAACCAGCAGTCAGACTGATCATGTGGTGGCTTAATTGCTTTAGTAGGTGTGTGACCTTGTTAGCCTTGGAGCTCGGCTGTTTCAGGTTGGCATTCGCGGTAGCCTGTTCCATCAGCCAAACCCCTAGGTAATTGTATGAAGCCACCGTGTTAATTAGCAGCTTTCCCGTTAGTCATTGTGCTTTCTTTTTCAGATGGTAAGTCCCAGAAATAACAACCTTGGTCTTTCCTTGTTTTACTGTCAAGTTATTGATGTTATTGAAGCAATTTAGTGCATTAAGGGCCTTTTTAGGCCCACCTTTGTGTGATCCATTATGGTTGTGTCATCGGCTTATTGTAGCTCCGGCAGCCTCTTACTTCCTAGTTTTGGTGCTACAAGACAGGCTCCTTTCCCCCAGATCCGCCGTGTATAAATTAAAAAGGATGGGGGCCAACAGACATCCTTGCTTCAGTCCGTTCTCTGTGGTTATTTTATAGGACACTGTGCAGACGCTGGTTCTAACCTGCACCCAGGTATCTTCATATAGTGATCTAATTGCCTTTAGTAGGTTTGGTGGGATGGCCCAATTTTCTAACTTCCACCATAATCTTCTACGAACAAATTTGTCGAAGGCTGTGCTATAATCCACGAAGCAGCAGAAAAGTGGAGGATGGTTCTTCAGGGTTGCCTGGGCTGATCAGTACGCTAGCGCTTGTATATTATCCATGGTCGATGATTGTGACCTAAAGTCAGTCTGGTAGTAAGGTATAATACTATTCTCTTCAGCCCATGTCTCAAAGTCCTTCAATAGTAGGCAGGCGTAAGCCTCAGCTTCGAGGACAAGTAGGGCGATGAGCCTATAATTTGATGCTTTGGACGGTCTCCTTTTTTAAAAATAGGAGCCAAAATGGAGCCCCTCCAAGAGTCAGGGGTTATGGCTGTCAAGAAAGTGCGGTTGTAAAGTGGAGTTAGCATTGCTGCCCAGAAGTCGGGGGCCTTTTTGAAGACCGGTGCAGGAATCCCATTGGTCCCATGGCCCCATCGTTCTTCATGTTCTTAAAGGTCTTGATGACCATTTGGGGGTTTATCTGGGCTGGTGGTGTACAGTGTGCTTCAGGAAGAGTTCTGTGTTACCTATGGGCGGGTTACCTGGGCTAGTGATCATATCTCCTGGCTTTGTACTAGATTGCCACACTCGGCCCACCCCACAGCTGGCGCCTTCGGTGCTGTCTTTATTTGGGGGGGGGGGCAATTGCATATAGCTGCTTGACATGGATCAACCAGTCTTTTTCTGCTACTCCGCTTTCTCTTCAGAGTCTTCTGCTGCTCAGCTGGTTTATATGTCTCCAAAGTTGTGCTGGGTTCTTCTGCTTAAGCAGGGAGAAGACTTTGAGCGATTCCCTTTCCATGGTGGCATTTTTATGTTTCCATATTTCTTCCTTAGGGCTGCCATCAAGAATGCAACCGACGGTCCCTCCGATGGTCCACCCCCTCTTTTTTTTTTTGCGAGCGCCTTACGCAGGAGCCGTTTGCATTCTTGTATGTCTTTGTTTGGCCAAGTACTACCAAATCTTGGTTGCCCTTTGGACCTGGGTGGTTGTGGCTGGGAATTCCCAAGCTTTGCTTGTAGGTCCTCAACAAGATTCTCCCAGTCCTTTATGGGAGAGAGCGACGAATACAGACTGCTTTCCTGTTTCTGATCCAGCCACGCTTGGAGCATGGTGCCTATCTTGTCTGACCATCTGATCCTCCTCAAGACACTATGTGGGTCATTAGTATGGCGGGCGGACATACCCCCGGGAAACGGGACCGCCCGCTGAGGGTGTGGCGATCCCACACTCCCAATTAGGATGCGCCCGCCACACTGGTGGGCGCATGGTGCATTTGCAACATTGTGGTGGGCGGTGCTGAAAGCACCGCCCGCCACAAAGCCAAAAAGGCAGATTGAGCCTTTTAATGCACAACGTGACCCAGTGCCTGCCACGTTGTTCATTGAAATGCAGTCCCCCCCAACCCCCAGAGTCACTGGGGGCCCGCAACGGGCCTCCGCAAGCAGACTCCGCAAGCCTTTCCGTGGCGGCAATGCTGTCACGGAAAGGCATGTTCCCACCAACATGGTAATATGGCTGGCAGTGTCTAACAGGTCAACATGACGACCAGGCGGAAAAGCGGCGGACGCTCTTTCCGTCCGCCGCGGACCCCCCAGCCATTGTAATATGGCAGGGGGTCTTTGCTGCATGGATGACAGGTGGATTGCCCCCGCCGGGCCAGCGATGACTACCGCCGGCCCGGCGGGGTTGATCCGCCTGCCATCCTAATGGGGCCCTATGTTTTTCGTCCCCTCTTGACACACCAATGGTTTGGTGGATAATTGGCTGACGGAACTTTCAGCTGGAAGGCCACTCTAAATGACCCGTGATCACTTTTTGTCCTGTCTTCGACTTAAAAGTCATCCAATCTGGCCGCCATCGCTTCGCTGGCCATGATGTAGTTAATTCTTGAGATGTCCCTGAAGGTAGGGAGAGGGTCCCAGGAGTTCGAGTGGGCTTTTTTCAGTGCATGAGTTGAGATCAGTTTATGATTGTTAAGGAAGTTGAAAAAGTGTGCTACACCTACCTGGGCCCTGGGGAGGGGGTTCAGTTTTATCAAGATCCTTCAGGTTAAAATCCCCGGCCAGAATAACCTGGCATGATTTATATTTGAATAAGAGGTCATCTAATTTCCTTGACAATACCTCCAACTGATCTTTCATGTTGATCTGCGCCGGATTGATGTAGCAGTTTATTATTAGAAGGTGCATTGGATGTGAATTGAGGTTCAGGCCTCTGATGTGTAGAGCTTACAGTCTGCGTGAGTTTAAATTGATGTCTGTAGCTTCAAGGGCGCATTCGTGCTTTATAAAAACTGATAGACCGCCAACCAGTCGGCCAAATAGATTCCTTTTTATGGCTGGGATAAAGTGTTCATAATACCCTGCCAGTAGAGTGCTGGACAAAGCCCAAGTCTCTTGGAGACAAAGTATATCGCCAATTTCCAGGAACTGCTTCAAGTTTTCATTTTCACAGATTTTACTGATCCCTGCTATATTCCAGGAAATTAAGGTTAATTGCTGCTTGTGGAATGCTCCTTGCCTGGCCTCTCCCCTGCCGGGCTTGGTGGTACCGCAGTTAGGAATACTGATGCCAGCCACTTGAGATTCTGGGTAAGTCCGGAGCAGAGGGGGCTGCGCAAATGTCCCAATGGCTATTTTGGCATGAGTTCCTGATGCCCATTGGGTCCCTGGGGCCCATCCGAGATCTGCCTGGGGTACCCGAGCTGTTTGGCCAATGCAGGACCGACCAAGGGGCTTTTCCCCTGTTATCTGGTGCCAAGACATGGGGGTATTATGGGTGCAGCAGCATCTGGACATCAATGCCCCACTCTGCGAATTGTGTAGAGCTGTTCACAATGGCTTGCTGTATTTTTGTATGCTTCAGGCCCACCACTGTTGAGTCACCATGTGTGTCCCCCTTCATGCTCAGGAAATTCACCCATTCTACGTCACCCATTTGTATCTGTTCTAGGGAGGCCAGATGTTTAAAAAGGTGCAGGATGTTGCTCCTTTTCAAGATGTTGTGCTGTCCCTTGCTAAGTTACCTCAGAGTGAGGACTACCTCTTGGACAACTATTGGTGAGCCCGGAGTTTGGGCTGCTTTGCCCCTTCGTGGGGCGGGCTTCTGAAATTGATCCTGTGCTTTGGCTTCCTTGTTTGGTTGTAGAGTATCCTACCTGGGACTGCTTACTGTAGCCTTGGGTGAAGTCATCTAGGAAGCTCCCTTCCTCTCAGAAGGATGAATCTGGGTGGTAATATCACCCTTCAAAATGATGTTAACGTAAAAGAAAATGCAAAATATGTCTACAATCCGAGGACTCAGATACACCCACAGTAGATATAACACTGTGTATTTCAGATACCTGTGGGCTATGGCTGTTTGCAAGGCGGTGGTAACCACAGTAAGACTTGGAAGGGCCAGAATAGTGATGTTCTCATTAATTCTTTTAGCTGGGCATAAGTTGTGAAGAAAAGTCATAAATTGTTCTTATATATTCTTTCTTCTTCAAGATACTACTAGTTGTCAGCACCAAGAACATCGAAAAACAGTTCACCTGCTATGGGATTTTAATGCTGGCAGTTCAAATGACCGAGGCTCTTCTTGTATATGAGTAGGCCTGGGTAGTGAACTTTGCTCCGTTTGCGAAGTTTGTAGAGTTTTCTGCACTCCGCGGAGCTCGCTGAGTGCAGAAAACTCTGCTTCGTGATGTGCAGCGGAGTTTTTTCCCCGCTCGTGAACGCGAACTGTAAGTTCACGATCGCAAACAGTAAGCTTACAAGCGAGTAGAATTTCTACCTAAGCTGCAGGAATACCAGCACAAACTGCACTCCGCTACTCGCGGAACTTCGTTGAGTTTTTTTGTAACTTCGCAGAGTTCCCCGTAGCAAAACTCTGTGAACTACGTCCAGGCCTATATACAAGTCCAACGTTAGAAATGTTGTCATCAAACTAGGTGGTCAGTGTCTCACAAATCATGAGATAGAATTATTGTCTTAGGTTCTCCAAGGATCGTTGTGAGTCTCTTGTTTATATTCAATAACTTGCAGGTATTGATTCTAGTTTTTGGTCATTATAGTTTTGTGTGGACTGAGGAATTATCATTTGATGCCATCTTCATTGTATGTATCTCGATGTGATTTTAGCCATCGTACTCTAAATACCTACTCCCCATTTTTACAGCTTGGAGTTCTGAAGTGATTTTTAGCCCATGTTTACATTTTCTGAGATTTTATTAGGGTGCTTTTATGAAGGAATTCCTTAATCCTACCATTAATAGTAGTAAGTAGCCTACTTACAATATTTACAAAGGGGGTGATTATGAGTTCCAAACCCGTGTTGGCGGTTCACGAACCGCCAGATTGGCAGTCCGCCCGACATATTCCGATTTTTGTCAGTTGGATTGCCACTGGACCTCTGCGGCTGCCAGGGATCCTGGATCCTGCTGCAGTGGTGCAGCGGTCAGGCTTAGTAAAATGCGGCACCACAAATCATATTACGAGTTGCTGCACTGCCAACCTTTAGATGGCAGTGAGTACGCCATGCAAAGGTTGGTGGTGAGGCAAGAAAGGGGGGCCCTTCCCTACGGACCCCTGCCACTCCAGGGCCTGGGGGTGGCTGCTGTGCCCCCTGCAAATGTGCACCCAGTTCCTGCATGGTACGGCATGCACAACATAGTGTATGCTGCACCATGCCAGAACATGCTGCAGCAGTGTTGTGGCGGTGCATG
The DNA here is from genome assembly GCF_964261635.1 of Lissotriton helveticus. Lineage (NCBI taxonomy): Eukaryota > Metazoa > Chordata > Amphibia > Caudata > Salamandridae > Lissotriton > Lissotriton helveticus. Next base: position 1,026,953,644 of record NC_136059.1, read on the forward strand.
TCTGAGGCTCACTTATGGGCCTTTAGGTGCGATGTTAACTGCCATCAAAGTGCGCCCGCCTCTGCCGCAGTGGGAGCCAATGGAGACTCACCGCCATGCGGAATGACGTTGTGTCCGCTGTACAAATTAGGATGCCCCAAACATCCAGTTGCACCGCAGCGGAGAAACCGCCCAACCAGAGACGGCGGAAGCATGACAGCGGAGTGCGAAACCAGAGTCCCGGTCCCTTCACCCGGTCTCGACCGCAATGGACCCAGCTCTACACGTCTTCCCGGTGCTGTACCTGTACCTGATACATTACCAGCAACTAATGGACCGTTGCGGACGACATCGCAGGTACGCAAAAACACAATCCCGCACACAACCACAACACACAACTCCTGGGCTGATATGGTGTTCCTGGCCACACCAGACACCCTGGTGGGGACAGGAACACATCCACAAGTGTACCCACACATGTCCTACCTGACACAAAATCACCCCTCCGCATCCGGGTCACCCATCTACCTCAAAATCACAGTAATGTCCCGGTCACGTCACCGCAGCGGTGAAGCCGCATGAAAACATGCACACAATGCAGTAGGCAGGGCCAGCACCAAGTATGGGCAGTGCACAAAGACCACAGGGACACACCTCCACCCTCCACACACTAGACCCCCCCAACATGAAGGGACATGCCATGTGCCCCTCTTGTGCTCCCCATGCACAATAACCAGCCAGGTGAACCCACACTCTGCACCACACACCAAACAACTAGGGAAGCAGCCACAGCAGGTGTGGCTGCAGAGGAACACACAGCACAGAAGCACAGGGCCAGGGCAACCCACACACCACAACAACACCACACTCATGGCAAGGAAACTGAGTCCAAGCAAAAAATGAACAAACACACAGATAATGAACAACCACTCAACTGGACACACAGCCTTCCAAGTCACACAGACATACCCCACACTGACACACAGCCACATACACAGACCACATGCCAGCAGCAATAGAGGACAACATATAGGAAAGCTAAGGTGAGGTGCACACAAATGGAAGGCCAAGAAGCTAACCACCAAGCATGTGTACATCACATGCAAGACAAGGAACATATAACAACACTCTCAACCCATCAAATCACACATGGCTGGCACAGTGAGTCACGTCTAACCACAGTCACCTCAATGCAACAACTCAGGGAGACAGCAAGGCAACCCATGTATAGGCACAGGGATGAAAGGAAGGGTATGAAGTCAAACAACAGTGAACAGCCACACATCTGTATCCCACTACTTGACAGGAGTATGTCAGCAGCACAACTGACAGGGCCCATTGCAGCACTCCATGACTGTCAAACACAAGTAGGATCCTTCACACATACCACCCCCGTAACACCTGCAGCAAACAACACCAGTATCAAACACACAGAAGGGTGCCAATAATGTCTAGTCAATACACTGACAATCGCACTCCATGGGGGGTATCCACAAACATCACACACACAGGGATGCCTGAACCAATGATTGCACAAAAACAACAGCCAAACACATAACTCAACAAAAACAAACGCAGAACCACAACAAGACCAGACATTACCTGTGCAGCAAAACTGTGGAAGGGCAATGGGAGCACAGACACAACAGGAGTGCACAACCTCATCAGTCAGGAACAATGCACAGACAACATAACACAACACAGACAAGAAGTGCACATCACAAAACAATCATGGACACAAACTGGGAGCAATGGGCCTACAATGACACACAGACAGACATACCACACCACCCATCAAGTCAACATGGTGTCACAGTGTACCACATGCCTACACATGCACAAGAATGACAAGAAACAGCCCAAACATGAGAGGAGAAAACACCAAGGACACACCTAACACAAGCACAGTAACTAGAATAGACCTGCGTTCATTTGACAGACACACAAGTAAGGCACAACACACTGGCAACACACATATGAATGAAACACAACACACCAACCAAACGCACATAATGACATGCAACTAGAACACCACACACAGAGAATCTGTCAGCTGAAAGAGACAACACAGCCCAAACACTGCACACAGCCACATCAAACACACAACAGATGCAAATGCCAAGAAATCACATTGCAAACACAGCAGGACATCAGGGGATGCACACTAGGCAAGGACAAGGCAATATACACCCACAGCACTGCATGCACACCAAGCAGTGTGTGCACAACAAACATACCTGTTCCACACAGATATGAGTAACACACCATGAACACCCACAACCACAATCAAAACATCACACAGACAACACCACACCCAGGAAGTTAAGCAGCCCATCAGCAAACACACATACAGCTAATCCAACACCCACAGATACACAAGTCTGGGACACCAAAGTGGATAAAACATGATCAAAGAAAACAAGTAATTGGCAATGTTGAAGTGGCATATAGTGCATGTGTCACAGTAAATCATACCCACACAGAAAACGTTTTATTTAGCAAGGACACTGACAAGGCAGACAACAGGAGTAAGTGTTTTTATTCACATATGACACAGATAGGCACAAAAAATAGGCCAGAGCAAGGCCAGTGGCCAGGAGAAAGTGCAGTTGAGGTACATGAGATCCAGCACAGGCAAGTCCCAAACAGCAGTGAACAACAAGGCCAGTGGGAAGGACAAAGTTCAGTTGAGGTACAAGAGATCCAGCACAGGCAAGAGCCAAACAGCAGTGAATAACAAGGCCAGTGGCCAGGACAAAGTGCAGAGTAAGTACATGAGAAGCTGCACAGGTAAGGGCCAAACAGCAGGGAACAACAAGGCCAGTGGCCAGTCCAAGGTTCAGAGTATGTCCATGAGAAGATGCACAGTTAAGGGCCAAACAGCAGGGTACAACAAGGCCAGTGGCCAGTCCAATATTCAGAGTAGTTACATGAGAAGCTGCACAGGAAATGTGTGTGACTATACCCTGCCACGGTCAGCAACGCAGTCAGGGGGTATCAATGGGCAGTCCAGGTACAGCTGAGGGCGAGACAGGTGTGTGAGGGGGACTTCGACTTAGACTTGGCTGTCGGGCTGACTGTGAGGTAGCTGTGTGTCGGGGACAGTTGGAGGACTGAACTGGGGAGCGAGAGTCTCAGCTGAGGTAGAGGCATCAGTGGCCTTGGAAGCCGGAGGGCTGCTTGGACCAGGTGGTGTAGTGGCACGTGGAGGTGGAGTCATGCTGTCGTGAGAAACAGTGTGGGTGGGAGGTTGTGGAGGGGTGCCTCTCCACTTCTTAGGGACTCTAAATGGCTTCCCTGTCTTGGGATTAAAGGGAAGTGGTGTGGACACAACAGGTACACTCACCACCAAAGCTGCATCAGGTGCAGATGGTGGCCCTCCCTCTAGGGACATGCTGGAACCAGCAGGATGCTTGGCCTGGCCTTGCCTTTGCCCCTCCATCCCCTGTTTACCAGGTGTACCCCCTACAGTGCCCTCCTTTCCCTGCTTCACAGGGCTTTGGATGGGAGTTGAGGTCATGGGGGAATCTGCCTTGGAGCTCCTCTTATGTGTACTCTTAGCAGGCAACACCTTTTAAGCTGGCATGGAAGCTGTCTGCTTGTCTTTGCGATATGCTTTTGGGAAAGGTGAGTCCTGGGCTGGGGATGCCTCTGAGGCATGTGACCCTGAGGCTTGCTTCTTGGCTTTGTGGCTCTTGGTGTCGCCTGATGGACTTCTGTCTTTGTGTTCTAGGGTGGCTTTAGTTTTCTGTGGGGATGGTATCTGCACCCTGGACCGCTTGGGCTGCTGCTGCAGTATGCTATGTGTGCTATTTCTTGCCCTTGAGGTCTGTGGAGTGTGGTCACTATCGTCAGATGTGGCCACTGGCAGGGGGGTGGCCAAAGGGACTGGAGCTGGACTCTGAGATTGTACCAGTTGAATGGCCGCCGTTGTAGAGGTGTGCCTCAGCCAGGTCTACCTGTGCTCTTCTCTGCACACAAGTCCTCAGACCAGTAAATAGAAGTTGGCACAGAAACTGAAATGTCAAAAGAGATATTTATTAAACTTCATGAGGTGGAACTACATTCACACAACACCCTTCGGTAGAGTATGAAGTAGCACAAGGAGTAGAAGAACCATGGGTTCTTTTATACCCCCACAGGGGCTCAAAAGAAGGCGGTACAAGCACACATAGGAGAGTTACATACATAAATGGTCATACAGAAATGCACAGTCAACAAAGAAGGAGGAGCCAACAGTTGCTGACTTTAGTAGAAACATCCTGACAGTAACAGACCTAAACAGGCGCATGGGCAGCTACAGACTTCTCTGCGCATGTGCAGAGTAGCAGAGGCTAAGTATAGCCAGTTCTTTGAGCCAGGCACAAGGGCAAACGGCAGAGAAGAAGGAAAGAGCACATGGCGAGCATATGGCAGACAAAATGGCTGCCGGAAAGAAGATGGCTACAGCTAAATGCTAACATCGATCTCTGCCAAATTTCCACAGATAACCCTTTTAGCATTAGCTGAAGACATTTATCTTCTAGAGGAGTCTAAATATACGTCATGTACATCAATTTGCATCAATTGATCAATTTATTTGTCTGATATGTGCTGGACATTCATTTGTGCAACATTACGTTTAGCAGGTGTATAGGCAGTAATACAGATGTAGCAAAGCATTGGACCACTTTGTACACATAGGCAGCATGTCAGCAGAATTGCAAACAGTATACACAGGAGTGTCAACAGTTTCAAGCCCCAGGTAACAATCAGTGTCCAAAACCAACTGGCGAAAGTCCATGTGCCATTATTAGGGAGGATCTCAGTAGCAATTTTGTGAAGCTTGGAGATCGCATCCAAAACTGAAGGGGCATGATCCGGTATGTATACACAGCAGCTGCTTCCGATAATGCGACATGCACCACCTCGGTCAGTCAAGACTACATCTAGGACCATACGGTTTTGGAGCGCCACAATCCTTGCAATTTGCAGTTACTCTGTGATGTTTCCAAGTGCCATAGCTGTCTTGTTGATCACAGCTTCTACGACACGAGTCAACCGTCTTATTTTCCTACTGTTCAAAGCAGCACCAACAAAGAAGAATAGTCCCAAATTGAAATCAACGTATTGCTGTAGTGCAGTGTCAGTCTGGTCCACCTCATCATTACTTATTGTTCTTTTGTATCTGTTTTTAGAAATGTCATCAAACAATCGATAGTCCTTGTGATATGATGCAGGTGTCAGAAACACAGGAGGTAGTAAAAAGGACACAAAACATACCCTAGACCATCCAACAGGTAGATGGTAGTATCTCTTGTTCCCACAGATGAAATATGTATTATGAGAAGATGTGAAACTACTATTGTTACTACCCTCAATGGTCAAAACCTGAATACATTTGCTTCTTCCTACTGGAATTTTCCAAAAACTGCTTACACACAAATATTCTCGGGCTCTAGTGACAGCTATTACAAATGGCCCATTACCCTTGGTAGTTTGTGTATTTGGATAAACATAATGTGTAGAAGCATTTCCTCGTCGGTACTCCTCCATCTCCCACTTAGTCCCGTTAGCTTGAGGATCACCTTCTTCATCAGGGTGAGACGCTTTATTGAGATAGTAGTTTATTCTCCCCACACCCATATCAGTGATATTAGCCACTTGAGAAGCCAATAGAAGTGCAAGCCTAGCTTGACAAGAGCAATTATGGGAAAAGGGAAGAGGAATGAAAGATGTTCCTCCCTTTTTCTGATGAGTTGGCATCATTTCACACACCAAACAGTTAGTAATGTTCGTAGCATTGTGCTTGTGCTGCAACATCTGGAGGAACATGTTGTTCAGATAAGATTGCCTATGCTTCTGCTCCTGATAAGGGAGAGTAAAATAGTGGTGTTCAATGGGTGCCAGAGTAGTGACAGTCAGAACTTGCTGAGCAGGAGCCACATCCTCTACAACCCAAGTTAACACTGCCATAGCAACTACAGTGACAATAAATCGAACAATGCACATTATTTTCTTATCATAGATTCTTGCAGGAGTTGATGTTTTCTCCTTAGGCATGTTCATCTCGTTGTTGAAGTAACAAAAATCGTTGGAGCTCTAAAGTCCTTGGTTTCTTCACTGAGGGTTAAGACGGGTGTCACTACACAAAAGAATACCCCCCCCTTGTAAGCTCAGGTTCTCACTAACCCAGGACAGTTGCTCAACCAGTCTTTTTAAACAATTAAGTTTCTTTCCGTGGTCGCAGTTGGTATCGGAATACACCAGGGAACGTGTGGTCTGTGAAGATTTCCGCAGGTTCTTCAGGTGAAATGACTTGGCTTTTCTCCATATCCAGGATGTCTCGATGGTCGATCAGTTCAGCAGGTTCCACCAGGGTAGACGCCACTCTGCAATGGGTGGAATGAACCCAGTTGCTCCTGTTCGTCACTCAAACCGCAGTTCTCGTCGCAAGGAGTACTTGCTCTGGGCCACGCCACCTGGGCTCCAAGCTGCTCGACCTCTGGAAGGATCGGACCATTACATGGTCCCCCGGGCCGGAGTCCATGGCCGTCACCTGCAGACCTGTCAGGAAGAGCTTCTCGAACCTGTTGATGAATAAAAATCAAACTGTCAGTCAACTGTGATAGGTAGTCACTCATCAAAACAAATGGTACATCATGTATGGAGCGTGGCTTAGGAATTCCCCAGATATTCATAGGCCTTCTAAATACCACCTCATATGGCGTAAGACCAGATCGTGAATGTGGCTCTGATCTAATGGACAACAAGGCCAAAGGTAGTACGTCAGGCCATTTCAATGGATGTGGAAGCCTGGATTTTAGCTAGCTTCAACTTAAGAGTAGCATTGTATCTCTCCACAAGCCCTGCTTATTGTGGATGGAAGGGAGCATGAAACTTCTGCTTAATCCCTAATCATTTCAGGACATATTCAACAACTTGCCCAACAAAATGGGGTCCGTTATCACTCCATAAAACTTTGCAAACACCGAATCTGGGGAAGAATTCTTTCAGAAGCACCTTTGCTGTAGTAAGAGCTGTATTATCCTTTGTAGGTTACGCCTCTATCCACTTACTAAAGGCACATACCACTACTAAGACATATTTCAGATTGTTACAGCATTCAAGCTGGATGTAATCCATTTGCAAAACTTCAAAAGGTGTAGTTGGTGTAGCGAACCCTCCTGTAGGAGTTTGTGTCCCTTCACTAGGATTGTACTGAAGACAAATCAAGCAGGACTGTACTGTCTTTTTAGCTGTGCCGGCAATTTCTGGCTGCTCCCAAACTTGCACAAGCAATTTCGTTATCGAAGAAGCTCCAACATGTGCTGGCCCATGTGCCATATGAATCATAGGTTGTAAATAGGCTGTGGGCAGCTTCCACCTAGTCATGTCTTTATTTTGCCAACAGCCCTCATCATCCAACGTTCCCTCATTAGACCATTGCTCAAGTTCTTCAGCAGAAGCAGATCTCTGCATGTCTAGCACTTCCTGCCTAACATCATGCCAACGTTCAGCCTGTGACTTCACTACATACATGGATGTGGTGCTTTGCTGCATTGCAGTTTCACGGGCTGTGTGATCTGCAAAGGCATTGCCTTGTCCTATTTTATTGGTCACTTTCTTGTGTGCGCTACATTTAACAATTGCTATTTTCTTCGGGTATGTCAAGGCAGTCAGAAGATTATGTACCAATTCTCCATGCATTATTTGCATCCTGTGAGATGTAAGAAAGGCTCTTTCCTTCCAGAGTTACCGAAAATCATGAGCCACTCCGAAAGCATAGCGGCTATATGTATAAATGTTCACAGACAATTTAGTACTAAGTTCACACACTCGTGTCAAAGCTATTCGCTCAGCTGCCTGAGCTGACTTCTGTGGGATACGAGCTGTCTCAACTACCATCTGAAGTGTTGTAATTGCATAGGCAGCTGATGCCGTGCCATCTGGTAATTTCAAACAAGACCCATCAACCCACAGTTCCCCATCAACATTTGAGAGGGGCGTATCTTGCAAATCGGCACAACCCTTTGTCTGTTCCTCAGTAAGGAATATACAATCATGAGGCTCCTCTGACTGAGACTGAGTTGCTGGGTATGGCAACAAAGTAGCTGGATTCAGGGTTGAACATCTTTTCAAAGTGATATGAGGGGCCAAGAGCGTCAATTCGTATCCTGTCCACCTAGCACTAGTTAAATGCTGTGTTTTAGTTTGGTTCAAGAGGGCATCAACTGCATGGGGTACTAACACTAACAGTCTATGTGACAAGACTATACCTTCACTCTGACGTATAGACACAGCTGCAGCTGTGACAAAACGGAAACACTCAGGCAATGCACAAGCAACTGGATCGAGAACAGCTGAAAAATATGCACAAGGACGTTGCTTGTCACCGTGTGTCTGTACTAAAACTGAGAGTGCGCACCCATCTATCTCGTGTACATAGAGTGTAAGAGTCTTAATATAATCTGGAGTGCCTAACACTGGTGCAGAACAAAGAACTTGACGCAACTGATGGAAAGCATTCTTACATTCATTCGTCCATGGAAGGGGCATTGGAGTGTCTTCAGTCAGAAGAGCCAACAAAGGTTTAACAATGTGTGAGAAACCTAAAATTCATTGCCTACAAAAAGAAGTAAGACCAATGAATGCACTGACATCTTTCTGAGTACGGGGCACTGGTGTGTCTAAAATAGCTTGAATGCGGTGTGGTGTAAGTGCACGTCCCTCCTTAGACAGGAGGTGACCTAAATAGGTAACCTTCTGTCTACGATATTGCAATTTCTAGCGTGAAACCGTATGATGGTGTGATGCAAGGAAGGAAAGCAATGACATTGTTCCGTCTTCACACTGTTCAGGCGTATCAGCTGCCAACAAGATGTCATCGACATATTGTATGAGAGCCACCCCAATCAACACAGAGAAAGAATCAAGTTGTCTTTTCAATGCTTGGCTGTAAATACTAGGACTCTCTGTATACCTTTGGGGAAATCTACAGAATCTAAATGATCGGTTATTCAAAGTGAAGCCGAACAAATATAGGCTATCAGGATGAATAGGTATTGAGAAAAAAGCATTCTTCAAATCAATCACGGTAAAGGTAGTAGCAGTCGGAGGAACCAAAGTAAGAAGTGTTGTGATGTCAGAGACTACTTGGTATTGTGGCACTACAATCTTGTTAACCTCTCGTAGATCAATGATAAGCCTGTGGATTTTAGTATCAGTATCTTTCTTCAAAATAGGAAGGATAGGGCTATTGCAAATATTGTAAGGGACTTCTTCCACAACCCCCACTTCAATCAAATCATGAACAATGCGTACAAGTGCCTTCTCAAGAAATTTTGTATTGAGGCAATCATGGCAATGAAACTCCCTCCTTGACATGAATGTGCACTGGTGGAATAACCATTTGCCCCACATCAGTGTCTGAAGTAGCCCACAGAGTACTAAGGAGTAAAGCCAATGCAACATCCTCTCTAATGAGACAGGACTTCTCAACCACCGGATAGTTATCATTCAAAATAACACACACACCTTCTGGGGAACAGGGTATTGTAGCCCTAAAATACTTGAGCATATCAAGACTCACAATATTGTCCGGTGTGTTAGGGGAAAGCAAAAATGGACACGGAGCAGTACATTTATCAACATGGAATGTAAGTGGTTGTGACAGTGGGCTAAGGGAAGGTGTCCCATTGAAACCTATCGCTGTAATGGTTAAGCCAGACAAGGGAGCCCATGGAACCAATTGTTTAGACAAGGTGCTATGAGTAGCTCCTGTATCAACCAGAAACCGATCAGTAGAACCCAAAACGTGTGCTTGGACATAGGGACCCTTGGATCTACTGGAACCTCAACTGATTCCTTACCCCATCCTAGGCATTCCTATGCACAAGCAGAGTCCTTCAAATCCTAATTCAAATAATAAGATATTTGGTATTGGTTACGCCTATCAAATGTATTTGAAGAATTCGGAGGACGTCCAACAGTCTCAAATCTAGCACGATCATCCATACCTCCCATATGTTCTGGATTCCCCGGGCGACCTCTCATTTGTCTTTGACCACACTGATACTGCTGAGTGCGTGAACTAGGACATTCAAAAGCCCAATGTCCAATCTCCCTGCAGTAAGCGCTAAGTATGGGCTGAAAATCCGTTCCGCTTGCGGAATTAGCAAATTTTTGACAGTTTCACTGTCCGCGAATAGTGCGAAATTGTCAAAGAATTCGCAATTCGCGAGTTGGTGGATTTTTGTTTTGCTTGGTTGTGTCGCGGCTGTCAGCAGCTCCAAGTAAGAGGTACGCCACTAACCTGTCTATTACAGCCAGCAGGAACGATGTCGTGAAGAGAAGCCCCCCTCTTACCCTAGACACTCCCCCTTCCTCAATGTAAATAAAACACTGTGGAAACAGGGAGTCCCCAAGGGAAAAGGGAAGTGGATAAAATAATAAAGATTTCCTGTTGCGTCACAGGTCTGGTCAAGAGCACTGGCTTCTGATATGGGACTCTGCATGTAAGATAAGACAGAAAGACAGTAAGACACACAGAATACAGTCACACCTAACATTAACACCTTGAGGTCATTTGCTAATACACTAGCATCCCATTTCTAGAGTTCCTATTCTAAATGAAGCTCAGCAGAACAGCTCGGAAAAAAGGCAAGTCAATGTAGCGCCCTTCAGCGCCAAAGAATGTTTTGAAAAATAAGAAAGGAGATAACTGGCTCTATTCCGTCATGGAGCGCAAATGGAGTTTAGCCCAAAATGTGTGGCCCCATGATAGGCGCAGTTGTCACTAGAACCAGAAACGTGCAGCGCAATGTTGAACTGAGGAAGTCTCACACAGGAGAGCAACTCCTATTTCATTTATTCCAAATGTCTCGGTCTACTAAACACCCTGGGGCGGAACACCTGCAAAGTTAGAAATGATACAGAGCCCCTTGCTGCGGGCCGCTCCGGTTTCGAATTCAAAAGGTCTCCTGATTACCTCTGGGCTGATGGCAGGCAATGCACCCGATACACGGAGCCCCTAATTGCGGGCTGCTCCACTGTTCATGGTGCGTGGTATGGCGGTTTTGAGGGCTGCAGTGAGGGCGCCAGAACACACAGAAGTCCCGAGTATGCGGGTGAATCCACGAAAGTCAACCCCACGCTGTTTCCGAGAGGAGAGCTCAGTTAGGAGCGGTCTGCCACTCTCGGAACAGCGTTTACCTGAATTGAAGCGGAATCACTTGCGGCTCATGATGTCTTCCGGAATACTCCAGCCGGCACGATGCGGTCTCAGGGGGAACGTAGAAACGGGCTGCAATTCTCCAGCGGGAAAGCACCATCCGCTAAGCAGCTTCAGGATCAGATTGTCGAGCACCATGTTTTTCCTGAGGCGGAGCTATATGGCAAACAGGGAAAGGTCAGTTGTTTACTTCCGGGTGCCGTACCTCTAAGCTTTCTGGGATTGGTAGTCTTCTGAGGGTATTTACGGATTTTCACAGACACATTCGAAACAGAGCTGGGCGTTGTGTGTTGAGTGTTTTATTTAACCCTTCCCCCTCTCTGCGAGCTAGCGATTGCGACAGGTTGTCCTTCAAATATACAATCACGTGCGTGCAGCATTGACTTACCATGATTCTGAGTTCGCCAAGTTGTTTTCCTCCTGGTTTGGGTGCGCTGCGCCATTTTTGATCTTGCTGCGTGATCGCGCAAGACTTTTTGACCGCGAGTACGTCATTGCGTGATCGTGCGAGACTTTTCGACCGTGAGTACGTCATAGCGTTCCGCCATCTTGCACTGCGAGACACTCAGAACGCGAATACGTCACGCATCGCGAGAGTAAACAATTGCGAACACGTAGATGCACCGCACAGCTGACTTCCGGCGGGAGATTTGAACTTCTCGCTTTCCCGAAATAGCAAAAATTGCAATTCTGCACAAGAAATCTATCGCTGGCAGCATAAACCTTCTGAAATTGATGATTTGGATCAGAATAACTCCTCAGATTGACATTTGGCTGCACTTTTTTGTGCATTTATGGTGGTTTGGGAGGAAAGAAGTGCCCCAGAGTCTCCAACTTCCTGTTCCTGTCCAGCAGGCTCCTCCCAGTGCTTTGTCCATGTCCTGATCACTTTTCATTTGGATCTGGAGCTGGAAGGATTACTCTTTGTGGATGCTGCTGGATATTTGTATTTGAGGACTTTTTGTTTGGATCACTTTTGGAGTTGAGATTTTACAAGTAAGTTGGTGTTGTTTGTTTGGGGCATTGCAGTTGCTGCAATTACAATTTATAAACTTTTTCACAACTTTTTAAAAAATAATTAAAATATATTGTGGGTAGCCACAGTATCTAGTAGGCCCAGAGTTAGTCATGGGTGCATGATACAACTGTTTCTGTGAGTTTTGTTGAACTTAAATATAATTTACGGCATGGATGGCATGGAATTGAATAACTCACTGTTATTATATCTATGTGGATGTTTTTTGTAATTTTGGGGTGCGTGTTAAAGCCACACTAGCCAGTAGGCCCAAGGGTAGTCAGTGGTGCATGGGCCATGTCTTTCTGTGGGGTCTCTTGAATTTAAACATCATTTAGGGCATGGATGCCATTGGATTGGGGTGATTTTTTGTGTGTATTTCGATTTTTTGGGTGCTGTTGGGTCCTGGTCCAGGGCCTGGCCATGTGGGTGGGGGCCATTTTGAGGCCTGGTCCAGGGCCTGGCCATGTGGGTGAGGGTCTAGGGGCCATTTTGAAGTCAGGCAGTGTGCTTTGTGCCATAGGCCTGCAACCAGTCTGCCTTGCTTTCATCCATTATGCCCAGGGGTAGTCAGTTGTGCATGGGCCAAGTCTTTCTGTGTGTTCTCTTGATTTTAAACATCATTTAGGGCATGGATGCCATTGGATTGGGTGATTTTTGTGTGTATTTTGATTTTTTGGGTGGTGTTGGGGCCTGAGCCATAGCCTGGCCATGTGGGTGGGGGTCTAGGGGCCATTTTGAAGCCAGGCAGTGTGCTTTGTGCCATAGGCCTGCAACCAGTCTGCCTTGCTTTCATCCATTATGCCTAGGGGTAGTCAGTGGTGCATGGGCCAAGTCTTTCTGTGTGTTCTCTTGATTTTAAACATCATTTAGGGCATGGATGCCATTGGATTGGGGTGATTATTGTGTGTATTTCAATTTTTTTGGGTGTTGTTGGGGCCTGGTCCAGGGCCTGGCCATGTGGGTGGGGGCCATTTTTGAGGCCTGGTCCAGGGCCTGGCCATGTGGGTGGGGGTCTAGGGGCCATTTTGAAGCCAGGCAGTGTGCTTTGTGCCATAGGCCTGCAACCAGTCTGCCTTGCTTTCATCCATTATGCCCAGGGGTACTCAGTGATGCATGAAACAACTCTCGCTGTGTAGTGTCTCTCTCTTCTATTAATTTAAACATCCATTTTGGATTAGAATTGCAATTTTTATTTTGGGTTTGTTGTGTTAATAATAATAAATGCCTAGTTGCAAATATTAATTGAAGCACGACATATGCAACATTTATTTAACTGATGTTCCTCTGGCTTCCTTTGCTTTAGGTGCACAAAGACTGACAAAATCATCCTCATCATCTTTACTTGCTGTAGTGCAGGAAGAAGTCCTGCTGCGGTGTGTGCACAACGTCACGTGACATCATGTGTGGTGGCCACAGACAACTCTGCAACTCGTGCAACAGCTTCCTGCTATTCTGACATCTGAAGAAGATGGGCCCAAAGAAAGGTGGCCGTAGCTCCTCTACCAAGAAAGTTGCCAGTGCCACTGCCAGTAAGAAGGAGCAGAAGAAGCAAGTGCTGCCACATACCAAGGAGTGTGCCGACAGACACTTTTTTTGGGGAAAAAAACTACGCCTGCAGCAGTGGTGTTCACCGGGGACCAAGTGGGGAGCAGCACCTCCGCTTCATTGGTCTCAGTGCCACCACGCCAAGTTAAGCCCAAGTCCATGAGTGCCGCAGAGGCAGCCTCTTTAATTGCTCTTTCACCATTGACCAGTGATGTTGGCGTTGACTCATTGCAAAGTAGCATCCAATCAACGCAGGGTGTAACTCATCTGACGTGTGCTCAACCACAGCCGCAACGACAACCACAGATGCAACAAGGAGAGGCGCAAGGAGAGGCGCAAGGAGAGGCGCAAGGAGAGGCGCAAAGAGTGACGCAAGGAGTGGCGCAAGGAGTGGCACAAGGAATAGCACAAGGAATAGCGCAAGGAGTGGCGCAAGGAGTGGCGCAAGTAGAGGCGCAAGTAGAGGCGCATGGAGAGACGCATGGAGAGGCGCAAGTAGAGGCGCATGGAGAGGCGCATGGAGAGGCACAACTGCCCACAATGCTTGTTCCTCCAGAAGTAGGGGCACATCAGGAAATCGAGATTCAAGCGGAGGCATCATCCGAGCAAGCCACTCCTCCTGATGATCCATTGTCTTCCAGATCCCCAGCAAGAAAAAGGTCAAGGAGGTCTAGTACAAGTTCTTCTTCAAGCCCCCTTCCTTCTGATGATCTAGATCTTGATTGGTACCCACCAATGCAGTCTGAGAGGGAGGCACACCATGAGCCGACAAAGGTAGCTAAAAGGAAGGTTCCCACAAGGCTTTCACTTATGGGTGATGATGACGAACAAGAAGTAGAAGTGGTGTCTTCTGCTGCTGATGAACAGTCTGACGATGACGACCCAGTCATCACAGTTGTCACTCCAGCCCCAGCGGGCATGCAGCAGACAGACATTTTTACCCTATCCCGAAATGCTGCTGTGCAGGATGTGGGCGGCGTGGCATTGGTACCATCACCAACACAGGTAACTACTACACAAACACGACCTACAGCTTCCATATTTTCTTGTCAGAAGGGCCGGCAGGGACCTCCATCCAGCTCGACCTCCATTACCTCAAGTATTGGTGCTGTAAGTGCACAACAGAGTCAAATTCAGCCAAGCCCATCTTCCACTTCATCTGGCATTGAAAGTAGCACCTCCACACCACCAGAATTCTCCAGTCCCCTGTTTGGGACTTCTTTAGTATTATCAAAAAGGCGGAAAACCTAGTCATTTATTCGATTGGTAAAGGAGTAGTTAATCGGGGTAAGCTTGGTACCAACTATGGTACCGGAGGCCAGAAAGGTAATCTAAAAAACACCACATTATCCAGTGGGAGGCGCACCTAAGTAACATTCGGAAAGCCAAAAGTACAAATCCAAATGTAGACATTGATATTGCTTCTGATGACGAGGAGAAGCTGATCATGCAGGGGGGAGGTGAACAACCGAGAGACATTTTTTCTGGTACACACAGTACCCCTGGCAGCAGCACTGCAGTGGTAGTGCCCACACCCTCCTCTACCCCCAACAACATCAAGGAGACACAGTAGTCTGGTAGAGACACCAATGCGAAAAAGGACATCAATGAGCCTAACTGGGTTGAAGAGGTCTGGATCCTCCTTACCACATATGAAAACGGTTCAGACCACCATTAAAAGCATGTTTTGGTTGGAGGCGCCATTTGAACGCAACCACCCAACGGCACGTCTTTATATTGCAATGCTGGCTAAAATGTTAGTGCTGGACCTTCTCCCTTCTTTTCTTTCGTGGAAGGGGAGGGTTTTCTAGAATTTGTGGCAACAGTCTGCCCTAAATGGAAGGTTCCTAGCCGGTCCTATTTTGCCAGAGTTGTGGTTCCAGCACTACATCAAGATGTGCTGGAGGTGATTGGGGCAGCTTTGCAGAAGAGTGCTGTTCATACTATCCACCTGACAACAGGCATGTGGACCAGTTGCCAAGCCGTTGATTACATGTGCATCACTACACACTGGGTCTCATTTGCAGGGGTTGGAGACAAGATATCTGCAGGTTTTGACAGTGCCACAATTTTTCAAGCTAGTCGGAAACATGCAACAGTAGCCATGTTTGCCCTGGAGAAATCTCATACTTCAGTACACATTTTGGAGGAGTTTAACAGTGAGGTCTTTAAATGGCTGCATCCAAGAAATTGGATGATTGGTTATGTTTCCACGGATAAAGGCAGTAATATAGTTAGGGCCATGAATGATGATGGCTATTTCAGAGTGCTGTGTTTGACGCACAGCATTAACATTGTTGTTCAAGGTTTCTTGAAAAAAGAAAACAAAGTCAGCAAGTTACTGACCACCTGCCGAAGAATCTGCACACATTTCAGCCATTCTTTTAAGGCCCGGAAGCAGCTGAGGATCATTCAACGTGTCCATAGAGTGACTCATCCAGGAGGTGGCAACACGTTGGAACTCAACCTTCTACATGTTTGAGCGTCTGTTTGAGCAGTGCTTGGTAATCAATAAGTATGTCTTTAACACACAGGGTTCTTCTATGAAAGACATGAAGCTAGATGTGGAGGAATGGGACCTAGTTAAAAGCCTTTTGAGGTCTTCACGCGTGAAGTCAGCAGGAAGGACTGTACTTTGGGCAAAGCTATCCCATTGTTGCGCATGCTAGAGCACCAACTGAAGGCGGTGTCTTCAACGTTCAAAGATGATACTGACAAGCAAGACGCATATCAGTTGGTGGAGAGCTTATTAACCCGCCTACTTGACAATGCAAGGCTTAAAGGAATACATTGTGAACAACATTACATTTGTGCCACTATTCTGGATCCACGGTACAAAAAGGCACTGGCCAGCAATACATTCATTCCTTTTAATGAAGAAGATGTTTAAAAGTACAAACATTGGCTAGCTCTGTCAGCCACTCGGTTCGAAAAAGAGCGGCAGGAAATCGAAGGAACGGGCAGAAGTACTACTGAATCAGCAGGCCATCCGGCGCCAAGGTGCACTTCTGTGGCCGAAGGCAGTCACTTTCCCTCAGAGCCGTTACCGACACCAGCAACCGTATCATCATCATCCTCAGCTGCACCAGGCCCAGCCATAATATTGTCGGAAGCGGATTGGATAACTCATCAAGGGTTTGCTCGTTCCAGTGTTGATGCAAAGGCCACAGATGGTACGCAAAGTGGAGCACCCCTGGATGACCTGGAGTGGATGGTGCAGGTATATCTGGATGACCCAACAGAGGTCTTCATTGATCACAACCCATTGCTGTATTGGTATGGGAAAAGGGGTCAATGGCCACTATTCACCAAGCTGGCTCTAAATTATTTGTCTTGCCCACTCGCAAGCGTGTCTTCTGAACGTGTTTTCAGTGCTGCTGGTGCCATTGTAACTTCAATAAGGACCTGCCTCTCACCCAAAAATGTGGAGAGGTTAACAATGATCAAGATGAATCAGCACTTCATACCACCAGATTACAAAATACGTAATCCACGCAGGAAGAAGAGGACACTGACTTAGGTGACGGAAGTTCTTCTCTGTTAGCTGACCTACTCCCGTCTCAATTCACAGAGTTTGAGGACGAGCTCTACTTCCCTGACACCTAGGCCTGAAACTGACTTCCTTTTTTTCGTCCTTATTCACTTTTATTCCTGTGTGTCTTTCTTTGTTTTACAACTTTCACCACAACAAAACTCTAATCACAACAAATCCATCAGCAGCAACGTCTTCGTCTTATTTCCTTATTGAAGGTGCCGCTGTCTGCATTCCTGAAGTTCACAAGTTCACAACTCAGTCATGCTCCTCTATCCTCCTCCTCCAGAATCCCCCTATCCATTTCCCTCAAGGCTGATGGCTGGATTACGCAGAATCAAGAAACTGTTGCTTCGTAGACGAGTCCCCTCAAAAGAAGTGGGACTGGAATTACTGACTATATGCTGATTGCTGACAGTTACTTCTGAAATTGACACGAGAGGCTTTTACCCTGTGTGATGGGAAAAACTATTAACTCAGGCTTACCATTAGCGATCCGCAATTCTGCATCCGCTAGGCAGGCAGTGGACAGTGTGTCTGGTCACCAAGATTGATCGACGGAGCGTCAGATGGAATGGAGGAGTACCGGGAATAAGAGGAATGGCTGGATGCATGCAACTTCCCAAATTGAACAGGACAACTACAACATACAGTTACAGTATCCTCTTCACTTCTCCTTATCTTTTAAATAATGTTATTGTTGTGAACTTCTATGAGTTTGACTGTGCGTTTGTTTGCTCTCTGCTTCAAATTCATCCCTTCAGCTATTTGATAAGTTTCTTTGCCATTTTAAAAACTAATTTAATGTACTAATAAGTGTTTATTCTCTCTGAGGGCAGATAGGCAAGTGAAATTGCGTAATTACTGCAGCCCTGTACTGTTAAATTGTTTCTTCATAGTTAGTAAGTTGTAGTAAGTACTACTTTTCAGTAACCTAACCATCCATTTAGCAAACAACTTCATGCATGCAGTAGTGTACTTCCTTTATGTCCCTTAAAAGATTTATGGATATCTTCGTATCCAAAGATTTGCTTTTCTTCATTTGTTGTTTGTCCATGCTGTGTTTTTTTTCCACTCTCCACAAAACTTTCCCCAAAAACCCCATTCCCATCCAATTTTCAAACCCTAACCCTCTTCCCCCGGGCTTTGTGGTTTTCATTGAGGTGTGACTAAATGACAACAATAATTCCACACACTTGCTGGGGAGGATAAGGTCAAAGCAACAGAAAATCAATTTCAAGGCTGGTGAAGGAATCCGAGGATATATTCTTATTCTGCTTGACACACACCCATGAGTATTTGCAAATCAAATTAGAATTTCATGTGCGCAATCAAGTGGATTGATCATCAACAACATCCTCCTCCTACACGTGACGAATGCTTACGCTGCTGTGTCCTTCACCTTCAGTACTATTTCTTGTAGTAGCCATACTCCTCGCAACTAGTACTTATATTTTAAAATACTTTAGCATTGCTTAGGCTACAATTTATGGCACTATTCTTGTGTACTGTACTATCTATCGTACTGTTCTAATGGTACGCTCAGGCCACTCAATGTTTCATTTCCTTTTTTTCCATATGCTGCTACTGCCAGTGTGTACCACTACTACTACCACCACAACGATGACATTTCATCCGTCCAGGATTCCATAGCCAACCTTAAACACCATTTGCCATGCAGCCAGCCCTGTGCCTAGCCCTATTCTCAAACACGAATCACAGGTAAGATAAGCATTTTGGGGGAGGAAGAATAATGGAGTAGGAGGAGAGGAGAGACTGACGGTAGTACTAGTAAAGTAATAGGACAATTGAATTCACTAATTTTGTCAGTGGCACTTTTGTACAAATTTGGGCGATTAGACAATTTGAATCAACCAGGCAGTTAAGTTTCAGGAAAACAAACGTACAGGTAACCCACCCCTGCCTCCCTCACAAAACAGTAAAAAAAAGCAGATGCTATGTTTAAGTTGAAATAAATAATTATTTGAGCCCTAACAAAAATAAACTATCCCACAAGAAGACCCGACCCACCCCCCTCCCTAATCCAAAACCAATGTCCATGAAATCAATTTCTCCAGTCCAAAAATCCCAACGCCCAATTCCCACCCCCCCAAAAGTCTTTAAAAAAAGGGGTAAGGGACAGTCTCTCTACTTCCGCCGGCGGTGTCCTTTGGCCAGGTGGTCACGCTGCTCTCTCCGGAGGTCCTTAAACAGGGCTTTCAGCCTCGCCACCTCCTGCTCAAGGTTGGACACTCTCAGGGTCAAGCGGTGCACACGACAATTGCACTTGCAGGTACTGTGGGGGGCAGCTGTTGTTTTTGCTGCTCGGCGGTGGCGGGTGGCTGCCAGACCGCGGCTCCGTACCGCCGGAGGTTTGCGCTGGCTGTATGACCCAGGGGCAGCGGAGGAGGATGCAGCTGTTGTGGATGCTGTTGTTGTAGACTGCATGTCATCCTCCTCCTACTGGGCCACAAGCCGCCGATATTCAGCGACAATTGCCTCCAGCTTCCGTTGCCGGGCCCGTCTAGCCAACTCCTTCCTTGTTAGTTTGGAAGGAGTATATATATGTAGAAAGAAAAACATACTGTAACCAATGCTCTTTAAGATTAACACAAA
This sequence comes from Lissotriton helveticus, assembly GCF_964261635.1. Classification (NCBI taxonomy): domain Eukaryota; kingdom Metazoa; phylum Chordata; class Amphibia; order Caudata; family Salamandridae; genus Lissotriton; species Lissotriton helveticus. The sequence goes on from NC_136059.1 coordinate 1,026,973,546, forward strand.
ATAATTCAGCAGAAAGTTGTGTCACAGTAGCACTAGCAACTTGCAAGCACAGTATATAACATTTGTGGCACGTATCTATGTAACCTCCCACTTCGTCGGCCTCTGCTCTAACATTAGTGGGAGTTTCAGAAAATTCTACTAGCACTATGTGGACTCACTACATTAGACTCAGACAGTACACCAGTCTTCATCTTCTCTCTTGTTTAGCGAAATTGGTACGTAAACTTGTGGAAGCCGGCATAATGCCAGCGCAGTCAACTTGCACCCGAGAAAAACAGACGCAAGCCATGATGACACAGACTTGCGTTACTGTTACCAGTCCAGTACATGCAGGTGGTGAAGCTCTTACTTTTCTATTACGGGTGGCACTGGCCATACTCTGTTACAAGGGCTACTGCTTATTTAATTTAACTTTCACCCTGCCCTGCCCCTGACTACTATAAAAGGAAAATTAAGAAGATAAATAATATGATCATCTATCCCTTCACAGGATATTTGCTTACATATGGGATGACATTTAGGTGCTTTGTTTTTGATTGAGTGAACACCGATAGGCCACACATGAATGACAGAGTTGTAAAAAAATTATTAACAGAGGTAGTGAGTGAGTAGTCACCGTAATCGCCGGATATATGCTGTGCTTGCAAACTACTGTTACTAGTCATGGTAGTATTCTGAAAAATTACAACTTCTACTTTCCTCGGCTCTGCTACTCTGGCACGGACGTGCGGTGTTACATGCTCTTCAAAGTAACACTCTTCATCCAGTGACCGTCTATTCTGTCTACATCCACCTATGCTAACTATGAGGAAGATACCATCCAGGCATCCATCAATTCAAAGTAAATGTCAATCATTCTTCTTAATGTCTGACTCTCAACTGGACAAACCTTACATTTTCTCACCGAAAAACAACCTTTTTATTTTATTTTGTAAACCGCCAGCCATGCATCCGTGCTTGACTTGCATTTGAATTTGAACCAAAGAATATATTGCGCACACATACAGTTTCTGTTTCACCCACCCAGGCAGTCCTCTTTTCTTTCTCCTTCCACCCATCATTGCTTCAGCCTTCAACCAGCCATGCATCAGATTCCCAGCCACCTCGGGCAGCATTCAAAAACAAGTATCATTCTTTGCCAGTCATTAATTTTCACTCGCTTGTCCTTCCTTACACCCTTTTTTCACTTTGCGTTCATCCCATCCATCAAGTTCATCTCTGATCTGACTTGGCTTCTCGATAAAACTTTCACAGCTGAGTTGAAGTCAAATTTAGAGGAGGCCATAGGTTACTCGTCAACTCCCGCCGCGATTGCTAATGGGAAGTCAAGGGTGACTGTCTTCTACCTGGTTGACAAAAACTTAGTTCTAAATTTGTAAGTCTTCTTAACAGTAAAGTGTACTTGTAGTGTAAAACATATACACCCCTGCAGAGAGCCCACTCTGCAATCTCAATAAGTAAGGAATAAAATAGCTTACCACGGCCCGCCACTACCGTGGCCTCCCCCACAGCAGTTCCTGCTGGCTGTGGCACCGCATCCACCCCTGGAGTGCCCACCTCCGCGCTGGCACTGGTGGTTGGCTGTGCGATGGTGTTACGCCTAGAAAATACATTTAATATTTTTAGATGTCATATACACCACTCCCTATTTTGTCTAGGAATAAAACAAAAATTACTAGTACTACATAAACAAATTTAATAATTTGTGACTCTCTAGTCTAAACTAAAAATGTCCCTTTCTTCAGGGAAGGGTGTTTTTTGTTTATGCTTAGCCATAACATGTGATGCTACACTTTTTGACACAACTGATGAATGCTTGCTTTTTAACACATACCATTTTTCTCATAACAGACAGAAGCGTCCCTTCTATGAACAAGAGCTAGATCATCATAATATGTTAGTCGGAGTCGTCACGATTCATCCCCACCAAGACTTTAAGTTCCAACCAGGTGAGGGCTCTCCCACAATTAATGTGTGAAATCAGCCACTTTTCAATCGTTCACCGTTTATCTTATATGCAATTGATTTAAATAAATGTTTTTATATAATGCACAATTAAAATTTTTACAGAGTACACACAGAGCTAGTTATTTTACTTTTAATAAAGCTTTAAAACTTACATAGACTCTGTGGTTTTTGGTCATGAGTGAGTGAGCGAAAGGGTTTGAAATTTGCAAGCATGAGTCTGTGACTCTGAGAGGTCGGGACTCTGACTCCATAGTCTTATGTTCTGGGTTGTATAATCATTGGGGATCATCGCTGCATTTGGGAGCTAAATAATGACGCACTAGCTAGTCAGTAAGGAGATTGGGGGTTCAACTTCTGTTATGACTGAGGTATGTGGAAAGTCTAACTGCGCCTATTATAATTTATAACCAATGCCCTATTTCTTGTCCATAGTTCTATATGTGCAGAATAGTCCCTGCAACAGTAGTAGTATGTCCTCCTATCCAATCAAAAAGTAAACTAGTATCTTATTCTTGGTTGGCCATTGACATTTTATTGTTGGTAATTGTCAAAGCATAAACATTTAGAAGACTTCAATAGACATTATGGACAACCCAGAGGATTGCACTCAGTGCATAGAGCTATTGCTGAATAAAATAGGAGTTTCTTTTGTTTAACACCTTTTGCCAACTGTGCAAGCTTAGCTAGCTACACAGACAGACTAATAATAATCTAGTAGTAGCACAGAGAGTCATAGTAGAGGCAGGATAAGAATTTAGGAACAGTCTACAAGAAGATCAAAGATGATTTAGAAAAAAATAGAATTATGAGGAACGTTTGGAATAAATAGGTGCTGTAAAAGATAGGGAAGTATAATTATTAATATTAACAGGAAAACTTACCGGGGCCAGCAGAGGAGCCCTCGGCGGACCTATCCTGGCCTTCCTGCTCTGCCGGCGCCGCTACCTCCACCTCTATCCTCTTGCCCCTGGGGGGATCTGATGTACATGAAAGAAAGACACAAACATGGATGATTGTTGTCAACAAAATCAAACATTTCAAAAACACAATAACAAATTATTTCGGGGAAATAGACAACAATTGCACTAAATTTATTGACCTATCTGCTGTGGTCTACTAGGATATTAGGATTGCTGGATTCACGGACTATCCTCTTGGAAAGTTATGTAACTCCCTAAACCAACTACAAAAAGGTTCTACTAGGACTGGCAGGCAGCACTCGGCAGCACGCGAAGTGACAGACACAGTCCACCATGATTGCAGACCACTAAAAGTTTCCTACTAAATAACCAGTCATAATATACTCAAACTATCAATCCACCACCACTATCTCTTCTTAGTGGCAGGAGTACAAGGAAGGACTGGACTTGAGTCTCTAGCATTACGCAGTTCTGTAAAGTACACTCTTACATAATCACTCAGGCCAAATTAGAACAAAATTGAAAACAAGTAAGCACAGTAGCACCGCCAGTGAGCAGGCGAGCACCTGCAATCACAGCACCTTTTGAAACATAATTTACCTGCAATGTAATCTCTAGTGTCTAGCATTATGCAGTTCTGTAAAGTACTCATACATAATCAGTCACCCAGGCCAAATGAGCACAAAATTGAAAACAAGTAAGCATAGTCGCACCGCTAGTGAGCAGGCGAGCACCTGCAATCACAGAACCTTTTGAAATATAATTTACCTGCAATGTAATCTCTAGTGTCTAGAATTACGCAGTTCTGTAAAGTACACTCATACATAATCAGTCACCCAGGCCAAATGAGCACAAAATTGAAAACAAGTAAGCATAGTAGCACCGCCAGTGAGAAGGCGAACACCTGCAATCACAGAACCTTTTGAAACATAATTTACCTGCAATGTAATCGGTAGCATTCTTGCTCTTCGGAAAAAAGAAATATTTGCAATATCATAACACAGAGCAGGAGAAAACAAAGCAGTGATTAAATAGCTACTAGTACTCACCAAGCCCAGGGATCTTGACGCCAAGCAGGTCGAGCAGGTCTTGTACCTGGTCCAGGATGTCGGACCACCGGTGCGTCGCCTGGTTGTAGGTGTGCCAGACCCCAGACTCCCGATACATGGCCCGGCACACCTTACCCCATAGCTGGCGACGCTCCCGGAGCCCGTACCCGGTACCGGGCCTGCCGCCTGCTACGACGGTCTTGGGGAGGTGGCGCTGTACAAAGAACACCAGTGCGGTCACCTCCACCGTGCTGAAGATCTCCCTGGGACTTACTGATTCCCCCCTTAACCGCCTACGGCTACGGGGCGCAGGAGTTTTCCCCTTGGACTTGCCGGCTCCCTTTGCCATGGTCCTGGGTAAAAGAAGGAAAGAATAGGGAAAAAAGTAAATAAAAGAAAAGAGAGAGCTAAACAAAAAAAGTAGTTATTAAAGTAACAAAAAGTGGGAAAAAACACAAAATATAGATGTAGAAAAATAGAGAGATAGATAATTAGTAAAAAAGATTTTTCAAAAGTTCAAAGAAACAAAGGATTGCAAAGATTAAAGCAGGATAGGAAAAGCATGCCCAGAACCATAGCAATGAATGAAAAACAAGATGGCCGCACCCATTGCGACCACGTGGGTAAGTTCGCGCGATAGTTCCCCCGCGAGCACGCAAAAACAGATGCAAACACGTAATTGCGCCCCACACGTAGGAAATGTCCAACACTAGCATGCAACTTGCACCCGGAAATGGAAATACGCAACGCAAACACTGAAAACAAGATGGCCGCGCCCATGTATGACCGCATGGGTAACTTCGCGGTAGCTGCACTGAAAAAAAAACCCGCGAACACGCAAAAATAAAAGATCCGCAAATTCGCACAAATTCATGGATTTGCGGATCATATTTGCGCGGATTCACGTACTGCGAATTCGCAAATTTCGCCCATACTTAGTAAGCGCACTGATCAGCAGACAAAGTAGCTCGGGAAAAAGAGGGTGTACCTGGGCAATACATTGCACGTCCGCCTCAACCACTATTTCCGTAAGATGGACCATAAACCTGAGCAATCATAACCTTTGTTTTCAGCCCCTTATTCTTTTTATCCTCATTGCCCTTAGCTTCTAATTCCTGACGTTCATAATACTGGGCCATAGTCAAAGGAGAGACTGGGGAAGACGTAGTCCATGAACTTTCGCTGGCCTTTAGGCGCCTAGCTATTCCTGGCAACATGTTCGCAACAAATTTATCGACAAACAGATGCCTGCCTGTGTCATCTGTCAATGACTGGCCACTAAAGTCGTGGAATGCCTCCTCAAATCGTGTGAAAAAGTCAGAGACCGATTCATCTGCCATTTGCTTGCAGGATCCTAGTACAGTCCAATCTATCTTTTTAGGAGGAAAGAGAGTTTTCAATTTAACTAGTATAGCTTTAGGAAGATCTAACATTTCTTGCTGTGGTTTCTGTGTGGGTTTCCTTTCCACATCAACCCGTTCTAGTTCCTTCCAAACATCCCCAAAAGTTGTATGATCATCAGCTTTACGAATAGATCTCCACATATCAGGGGTAAAATAAGCCCAAAAACATATCAATATCTGATAAAGTTATGGTACAAGAACTAATGGCTCCTTCAACTTCTTCATAAAAAGCGGCTGGATTTTTCGGCGGGTCAGGCAAAGCAGTTTTAAGAGCCATGACATCTGCTCTACTCCATGGAGTGTAAACCCAAATATAAATAAAATAACCCTTCGCATCCACGTAATTTTTATTATCATTTGTTACCGTACCCCTAGGAGGGACATACAAGGGTGCGGCTTCCCGCATTGGTTTCCCATGAACTACAACAGTCTTATATGTCTCTGAAGTGTCAGCCTGCGGCACGGTGGTCTGAAGTGTTTGTGAAGCTATAGCAGCTGCCTTTTTCTCCTCTCGCAAATGGAATGCATCAGCTCGCAGTTTAACCACACGTCTAATTAAGTCAGCCACCTGAGAGAGGAGAAAGAGACCATCACGCAATTGCTTATAATCCTTTGCTATATCAGCAGGCTCTAGCTCTGTGGAATGCTTCCTAAACCGTTCAATTACTTCTATGGCAAACATTTCTGCAAAATATGACTGCTCCCTCTCCTGCCATTGTTGAACGTCAGCTAAAAGATCAGAAGCAGAAATACTATCACAAGCTGCTTTACGAGCAGCAGATCTAAGGGTAGTGGCACAATCAGCGATCAGCATAGAGCGAGTCTCTGGCAGAGGATCCGATCCTGGTTTATCCTGATACGAAGGCAAAATTTCATCATCAGAATCAAGGACAGGAACAGAGGGAAAAGTATATGGAGGCGGACAACGGTCTAGCAAAATTGAATCATCCTGTGGTTTATTAAGGAGAGGGTAGAGGGGGCGCCGGACAGGGTATTGGCCATTTACCTGTAAATGACGCTCCCTATCTTCTCTCTCTTTTATCTCCTTCATTTCTTTATTTTTCAATTCTAGCGCTTTCGCATGGATATTTTTGCGTTGTTCCTTATCTATCAAAGCTTGCTCTCTTCTCACTCATTCACGCGCTTCTTTCTCCCAAATCCGTACACAGTCAAACATATCTTGTCTACTTTTGCTCTAAAACATACATTGTTCCACATACTGAATTTTTCTTAGATCAAATGACCCATGTGTAGGCCCCCACAACTCAGGATCCTAGTTATTATATTTATTCCATAACGTGCTGTACATTATAGAAGAAATACCTTTTTTAATATACATGTCCCTATTAGGTGTCCCCTCGGGGGGAGCCAACTGACTTCGCTCAATACTCACATTGGTACCTCCAAGGAAGCAACACATTCTACGAAGTGCGCTTGAAACAGGCATGCCAAAAATATTGTAGCATATACAATACTATACAGCAGTGGCACTTAACCCGATGTGTGCCGTTACATATTATTCAAAAGTTGGAGAAAAGTCCCCTCATTACCTGCCTATATAAATTGTAATTCCTATATATCCAATCAATTCCATATATTGGCCAATTTCCATATACAAAGTGTTGAATCAAACGACCTTACCAAACAAAAGTCTCCAGATTCCAACTGCCAAGTTCTGAATCGACCAAATGGTCTCTGCACGGTGAACACCAGAAGAGATCTCAGTCGGACCGGCACCACCTAGAGGGTCAGATCAGAAAGAGAGGAAAAACACTGTGGATGCCAAGACGCGGGTCTCCTCGAGCAGTGATCGTCCGCAGCGAGATTCCAATCCTTCGTTTCGACCACTCCTTCAGGCATCTGAGTCGCCGATGAGCCCCACTTGGTTGGTCGTCAATCTGTAGAGGTGGACCTCAGCCAAGCCTACCAGTGCTAGGGGTTCGCCCTTCTCTGCACACAAGTCCTCAGACCAGTAAATAGAAGTTGACACGGAAATTGAAATGTCAAAAGAGATATTTATGAAACCTCATGAGGTAGAACTACATTCAAACAACACCCTTCGGTAGAGTATGAAGTAGCAGAGGAGTAGAAGAACCATGGGTCTTTTATACCCACACAGGGGCTCAAAAGAAAGCGGTACAAGCACACATAGGAGAGTTACATACATAAATGGTCATACAGAAATGCACAGTCAACAAAGAAGAAGGAGCCAACAGTTGCTGACTTCAGTAGAAACATCCTGACAGTTACAGACCGAAACAGGTGCATGGGCAGCTACAGATTTCTCTGCGCAGGTGCAGAGTAGCAGAGGCTAAGTATAGCCAGTTCTTTGAGCAAGGCACACAGGCAAACAACAGAGAAGAAGGAAAGAGCACATTGCGAGCACATGGCAGACAAAATGGCTGCCGGAAACAAGATGGCTTCAGCTAAATGCTAACATCGATCTCCGCCAAATATCCACACCATCACTGTGAGGGCAAAGACTGGACAGTCCGGTGTAGCCCACCCACGTCTGAATGAATGCCCTCCATGAAAGCAACCACCTGTGCCAACTTGTTGTCGTGGTCTACAAAGGCATTGAGGAGAGCTGTCTGGCCCACACACAGCTGGCGCAAAATGTCCACAGACCCAGCACTGATGGCAGCAGGGGGGATAGGGGCAGGGGCAACTGTGCCTTGGGTGAAGGACACTCTTCCTTTCTTATTAGTGGGAACACAGGCAGCAACAGTGGAAGTAGCTGGGAGGGTGGGCACTGTACGCTGTGTGGTAGAAGAAGAGGCAGAGTCCCGTTCCCTGTGCCCGCAAACATAGATGCATCACCGCTGGCGTCCGATGACATTGAGCTCTGCGTCTCTGGCTGTGATTCCTCATGCAGACTCCTGTCTCCCCCCCCCCCCGAGCTGCTGGTTACATCTGTGTCACTGTGCTTCTGTGCGGCAGTTGTGCTTGATGCCTCACCACTTGTGTCTGTCCCCTGTCCTTCCGTGCCCACAGGAGATGCTACATGAGAGAGAGAGAGATGTAGGGTCAGTTCATTGGCATCAACAGAATATTCATATGCAAGCAAAGCATCACTAAAGTTGATCAAATCTCCATGTTGCATACAGCCCTGTGCAAAAACATTGTGCGACCTCAATTTTTAACACAAATTTTGTCTGTCAACAAGCTAACAGGGAATAAATGAGCCATGTGATGATCACACAGCACAATATCCTGCCAGTGGCTGCGTTCAACCAGACACACAAATAGCTCTGAGCACACCTAGGACCCTGATGGGGGCAAAGATGTACCCCACCAAATGTTGCAAATGTTATATCTTGATGGAGCAGAAGGGGACAACACAGATACAGACTACAACATAACAGTCCACAATGGACATGAGCATATGCCATCCACCATGTTGTACATTAATGCACAACTACTGTTGCACATTGGTGTCAGATGTCTAAGCCTCACCATTCTGAGGTCAGGCAATGCACGCATTGATGAAAGCACATGCAGATTATGCACACTGCCATGCCCTTACATGGGATTTCCCAGACTAACCCAATGCGGACGATACCTGAAACCCCCGACTCAGAATGAAATGTCAAGGCCCATTACTCTAACAACATTAGGTTAGGAAGTACAGGTAGGGCAAATGCATGACAGCTGCACCCAACATAGAGGCCACTTACAAGCCAGCATCACTCTATCAACATCACATAGCCCAGCGCTGGCCCAGGCTGTGAACACATGCAGCCACTCACAGCCAAAGTCACCCTTCCAAGAATACTCACCCCTAGCTTGCTGCTGATGCTGCTTCAAATGTGCATACAGCTCAGGCTGTGTCATGGCCAAGATGCGGGCCATTAGTGGTATCATGATCCGCCGCGCCAACCTGCCAGTCCGGGGGAGCAGCCCCAGTGTCATCTCCACCACGTTCTTGCTGAGCCGGCGGATGTCATCCCACCTCTTGTGACAGTGGGTGCGCCGTCGGTTGGAGACACCCAGAGCATGCACCTTGGATGCAATGGCCCTCCACATGGCCTTACATTGGTGGACTTTGAGCTGCACCCACAAAAATGTGAGAGGGACCCCTAGTTAAACCAAGGGAATAGAGGTACTATACTATATTTGTGTCAGGTACTATACCAGACACAAAGAAAATGTTCCCTTGATTAAAATGCTCACTGTATTACTGCTATGAGCTGTATTGAGCTGCAGGCATGGGAAAAAAGAGGGGAAAAATCAGTGACACAGTGTTATGTACCAATATCTATCAGTACAGCAGCGTGACCAATAACTCAGCCCAAATACACAGATATGTCTCACAGATACAATACAGCATCTCACATAGTACATTAGCATGGGAGAATCACATGTACATATATGCAGGTATGAGGGTGGTCACAGTACCTGCCCATCGCATACACATGTAGGATGTCAGCACAGATAGATATGTGTAGGCTGCCCACATCTACTGTCCAAAGTTTTTTAGTTGAGAAAGGCATACAGTCAATATAGGTTTGCGGATGACTGTGCCCAACACTGCGCAGCCCTCAATGTCCTTGTCCTGTGAATGGCTCACTGTGTCATGAATGTCACATTGAATGACATGATCTTACAAACCCACACCCTTCTCACAAGGCCTGTCGTGTGCAATCGACAGGGCTCGGATGGCTCATTGATGGAGAGTCCCGCAAAATTCACACATGTAACACTCTGCACATTCAGTGATGTACTTGAACGTGGGGCATCAGAAATGTCACATGCAGGGACACATTGAGAACAGAAACAGGGCCTACACATGCCAGTCAGTACACATGCTGGTGGAAATGGAGGGTGCTGCGCACAATAGTACGCCAATCTGCTGTGTCATTGGTGAATGCCCACTAATAGTGTCACCCTTGGGTAATGAAGTCCTGAGGATATTGCTGAACTGGAGATGATATACAAGTAGGAGCCAGACACAATCCCATCACTACCCTCTGTACGAAAACCCCAGCTAAGTCAACAGATGGGCCTATGAGTGACATCAGGGACCCACACAGCCATTCATAGAAGCGACCACTGCCCTGACTCCTGCATTACCAACTTGCTGCATCATTGTACGGCTGACAAGACAATACATGTCCCTCCAATCTTGATGTGCAGGCAGGGACACGTGTGAAATAGGCTATACATCCCTTTCCCCAGGACACAGCATGCTAGGCACTGCATGACACAACTCCATGCTCTCAGACACATACTGCAGCAGATCAACTTCATGTGTGCACCACACTGCACTCTCACCCCCACTCTGAAACACTTACCATGACATTTGGAGCACCACATCGCCTCGGATACTGTGTGAGCACCTCATCCACCAGGACCTCCAGCTCCTCGCTGATGATCTTCTCAGTCCTCGACATCAATGTGGCCAGGAGACAGCAGCAGTTGGTGGTGAGGGGTCTCAGGCAGCAGTCCCTGGAGACAGGTTCAGCAGCAGCAGTTGGTTGTGAGAGGTCTCAGGCAGCACTCCCTGGAGACAGGAGCAGCAGCAGCAGTTGGTGGTGAGGGGTTTCAGGCAGCAGTCCCTGGAGACAGGAGTAGCAGCAGCAGTTGGTGATGAGGGGTCTCAGGCAGAAGACACTGTGAGCTGTGGAAATGTGGGGCTCTTTCCCACACATATATAGCCCCCTGGGGTCGTTTCAGTGGTTCTAAGTTGCTGCAATTGGTGTTCAAGGTCAGCCTTTTTCAAATGCAACCAATGACCGGATTTTTTAAATTGCATTAGGCTACAGCGATTGCAGCTCCCATTGGCTGTAAGGGCATGGTTAATGGTGGTGACACACCGCAGGGGCCAGGCGGGCGCTACCGCGGTGGGGCATCTTTAAATTGCAGCCAATGACCGGCTCCACGGTGGTGGAGCACACCTAACGTGATTTTCAAAATTGCAGTAGGCTACCGCGATTGCGGTTCCCATTGGATGTAAGGGCATGGTCCATGGTGGTGACAAACCGCTGGGGTCAGGCAGTAGCTTCCACGATTTGGGTGCCATACATTGACATGGGTGACCAGGATTTGGGTGGCGGAGCATGCCAACCGTCATTTGAGATTGTGCATATGGCTACCACTACCGCAATCATGTGTTGGGCATTTATGGTGACACTCCACTGGGGCCAGGCAGTAGCTTCCGCGATTTGGGTGCCATACATTGACATGGGTGACCGGGATTTGGGTGGCAGAGCACTCTGACAGCACCTATGGATACATCATGCTGTGTCAATGACCAATGGGCAGTTGTCAACAGTGCACAGTGGCCACATGATGAATGGCACATCATTGTGCATACAATGCCACTGGAACATTTACCCCACTGCTGACTACACATGCCATGTTGTGTATGTGATTTTGGACATTTGGAAGTACTCCCTCACAAGTCACTTGTGGTATTGATGTGCATGTACACATAACGGTGTTGTGTTGGACTCTCCAATGTGTACACATGTTAATGTCTGAAAGTGCTGGGGAAATCACAGTGATGTATGTCTCAATGAACAATGTGCAGAATTGACGGTCTAATTTTTATGGACCATGCACATACTTGTCAATAAACACACAGTCTTGGGTCATTGTGTTGTTGACGTGTGCCATGTTCAACTTACGCCGAAAGGTGTGGCAGGTACAGCAGCTAGTTATGAGACAAGAGTGTGGCTGTTTCACACATGTGCTGTATGACATACTCTCAGGCCTGCTCATGCAGATGTGGCCATATCCCTTTGTTCATTCTCATAGTCAGTTGTTGTTTCAGTGGTACTTGCTGTGTGAAAGGGGATAAGTGTATGAGTAGTGTAGCTGAACGTGTCCCTACAAGTAAGCTGGTCTGTAACTCAAATGTGATGACAGTCATTGTTGGCGTAGTGTCAGTCAAAACGTAAGATGTACACATCTCATGGTGTATTGCATTGACATTTGTCCACTTTCATCTCAACTAGGAGGAGACCATATCTGCATCGTCCCTTCACAGTGCTGGCAGACATGGTGGATGAGGAGGTCATCCACAAATTCCGTCTTGATCGACCCACCCTACAAAACCTATGTGCTGGAGCCCCACCTGCACCCTTGCAGAACATATCCGACTGCTTTCACCCCAATGTCTAAGTTGATGGCGTCACTGCAGGTGGGATGTCGCAACTTATGTTCAGCATGGTGCTGTGTGATGTCCTGTCTGCTATGATGATCTACAAGGACAGATATATCCATTTCCCCAGGGGACATGAATTGGCGGCTCTGAAGGGAGATTTTTATACCCTTGGACTCGTCCTCCATTTTGCTGGTGCCATTGATTGCACCCATGCTTGGGACCACAGGCATGGGAGCACATCTACAGGGATCGTAAACATTTCCACTCCATAAATGTGCAAGTGGTGTGCCAGGCAGATATGATCATCTTGCACGTGTGTGCTAAATATCCTGGCTCAGCCCATGACTCAGCTGATGGCTAATCTGCTTCCTGAGCGTGCATGGATTGTGGGTAAGTATGCATAAGAAATAACACAACGATCACTTTGGGGCCCAGGGGAATTTTTAAGACCAAGTTTTGACACGTTCCCTACTAATACTTTTCAAAACACAGGTATCAAAGGGTCTACAGCACAATAATAAATATACGCTCAAGTGAAGAGGACACCCAACACCAACACTATACCTATTCCGTGTGTCTAAACTAGACTTCAGATGTATAACCTCAAACCCCCATGTCGGTCAGTTGAGGATACCCATCAGTCACCACTCGGAACCGCCCTTCATCATTTGTGATTCCTTCATGACCAAGATGAGATAGCTCCTCACAGATGAGGATAAAGACCACACCTGCTCAGACGGGTCTCAATATGGTCTTTCTACTCTGTTGCAAGAATGTTGATACAACAAAGTGACTGATGTCGCAGTGCAAAAGAATGTGTAAAAAGAAAAAGTGTGTTAAAACTGATGAGGGAGTGTTGAAAAATGTATTCTGGTGCCACTCAATCTTCCAACATTTAAAGAAGTCAGTAACAGTCTTATAAAATAACTGCCTAGGTGGAATGCGAGGTCAACATGTTTCAGCAATCAAATGGACACATTTGTCCTTGCTTTCTTCAGGACCTATCTTACTGTTGCTACTGCATGAACGTGTGAATAAACATTAATGAACAAAAAATAGAAAGTGATTTCTGTGATTAATAAAGAAATCATGCAGAGACAAGTTTAGAGATCACCTGACATTTCTAGGAGTCCACACCGTGTCTTGCCTCTTGAGTCGTGTGTGTCACTAGAAGCACAAAACAATAATAAGTGGGAGTGTAGATAAACCCTCACTGCGTATGTACAAACAAATGAAAGTCACTGTACATAAACCATAACATTGTGTATCAAACGTGTATACACCACACACTCACTCACATAGTGTATAAATGCCCTCTTAACTGGATATACACTTATATTCCAAACAGAGGAAAGTGAACATCTTACCAGACTCGTAAGAGGTACAGACCTCACCCCACCTGGCTGCGGCTCAGGAGAGAAAAGGGTGAAGTACCGCTCTAAAATAGGGGCAAGTAAACACAAAGAATGAGAACCAACCCTTAACAATCATAGGATAAAATACGCCTGGTGCCCAGGCGAGCCAACCCCCTTGATAACTGCAAAAAATCTTGGATGTGTTGTATTACTAAACAAAGACTCTCAAGAAATGATGAGCCGCCCAGCCAAAGAGCCATGCTAATTATTGACAGAGGGCGGCCCCGCCCCTGTCCCAAACACTCCTCGGCGCTGGGCGTGTATCCACAACAGCACCAAATGCAGCGCTCAAGACAGCCTGTTGCTCATAGTGTAAAATGCCCAGAATCGACGAGGGCAGGTCTGAGTATATCTGTCAAGGAAAACAACACCAAACAAACTCGATAGAAACGCTTACCTGTCCGTCGGTACTTCACTGCCGGCATCCAAGCCGACTGGGGAGGTACCGGGACTGGAAACTACTGAGTATATAACGCCACACAGCATTGGTGCAGCTAGTCACGTAGACGTCTGAGATCGGTATGGATTGGATACTCATAAGCTTAATCACAATAGGTTCTTGACCATTGCGGACGGCCAATCAGCGCACACCCGATTAAGACTTCGTTGGTATAGAGAGATATGCAATCACCCCCGTTATCCACGCAAGGGTTGTCACGTCTAAGTATGACAGCGGGCGATCGTGGTCTCTGCACCCTTCCGTCAAACATTAGCCCTGAGGTATGGACCTCCAAAGCGGCATCTGCCTATGAATGCACGAGTGTAGCATGCATAATAAGTCAAAAACAAGTAGAAAAACCCGGTATTAGCCTTTGGAAGCAGTGCGTTTGGAATAAGTGCGTGCAGCCTGCATTATGAGTAGTAACACTCAGTACCGGCCACAAATGATGTAACTCCCCTGGGGCCGTTCATAATTGGCTCTTTTTACTCTACGCCCAAGATGTCATAGTGGCCCCGATAGAGACTCAGGTGGTCTAGGAGGGAAGTTAAAAACTATTCACAATGACCCTAAAGCTTGGGTAATGCTCCAGCTCTGCACCGCGTCAATAAACCCAATGGTGTCACCACATCCAGATAACGATAAAAGCGACCCCCGTGGCGCTTCACTGTACAAAGCATCTGCAAGGACATCAACATCCTCATAGTTATAAAACAAGCCAATCATGCCGGCTTTTGCTTAGTGCTTAGAAGAAGGGGGGACATATGTGAATAATAGCCCCTTCCCTGTCCTATTCCCTTGAAAAAGGACCCTTCCAACCCTAAATGATCACATCAGAACAGGTGTGTATTCATTCTCCAACACAGGTGTGTTTGTTTGTCAACAGATCGTGTACCAAGGTTCCTGGTTCTTACTGATCGTGTTACAGAGCGAACCTGGGTATTTTGTCATTCAGTCCCACCCGATTGGTGCCCAGCCTAAAGACCCATTTCTGCTCTTTCAACAAGAGATATTTGGTCACATCTGCAATGTGGGCCGGAATGAAGAGTTGTTCAAGAACTGTCCACTGGAATGCAGTGGAGGGGTGACGAGCCTCTAAGAAATGAGTGGTCAGTTTTGTGGCCTGCCTTTTGCACCGTATAGTGCTCTTATGTTCGGATATTCTAATCCTGATCTTGCGGGTCGTCATCCCTACATATCTCAGCCCCCAGGGACATGTAATAAGATAGATCAATTTGTCACTATTACAAGTCGTAAACCTGTTCTGGATCCAGGGTCTGGTAGTTCCTATATCTATCTCCACAGATTTTTTAGTTTGTGGGCAAGATTGGCATGAGCCGCAAGGATGGTGACCTGTCACAGGAGGAAGATCCCAAAGAGAACCTAGAGCCCTAGGTCTTTCGTCACGTGGTCTGGTGTGGATAATTTGGTCCCTAATATTGGGACCCCTCTTGAATGAGAACAGAGGGCTCTGTATCGATGTATGTCCAGAGTTCAAAATAGGCCAATGTCTCCTAACCACTTTTTGTATTTTATTGGATAGAGTGCCGAAGGTGTTTACAAAAGTGAGTCTCTCTAACTGGGGCTTTGGTACAGCTGGTTCCAGAAGGGCAAGACGGATGTTGTTTCTGGCACGTTTCAGAGAACGATATACCAGTCTGGATGGATATTTCCGAGAAAGCAATTGGTCATGTAATACCGTCGAGTGTGTTTTAAAAGCCGTGGCACTGGAGCAGTTCCTCTGAACTCGGAGGAACTGCCCGTACGGCAGATTCTCTCTAAGCGATTTGGGGTGGTGACTGTCAAAACAAAGTAAAAAGTTCCTGGACATTGGTTTCCTGTACAGTTCCGACTGGAGGCCCTCAGGGGTTGCCACAATCATAAGATCTAAAAAGGCCAGTTTGTCCCTGCCAACCTCAACTGTGAAGCGGAGGAAAGCATTTCTATTATTCAGCCAGTTCAGAAACTCCAGGCATCTCTCACTAGACCCTCGCCACACCACCAGGACATCATCGATATACCTCTTTCATAGCTTAATACAACTATGGAAGGGATTCGTGATAGTCAAAATGTGCTCCTGTTCAAATGAATGAACATACAGATTTGCTAAACTAGTAACATAAATGCTCCCCATACTGGTACCTGATGTCGGAAGGTACACAGTATCCTCAAACCTGAAAAAATTCTGCTTCATTGCTAGGGTGGCACAGGCCATAATGAAGTGGACCGGAGTGATGCTTTCCAAAGTCCTTGTTTGTAGTAAAGAGCAGATCACTTCTAAGGTCTCATCCTGCGGTATAGATGTAAATAACGACTCAACGTCGAATGTATGTAAATGTATTTTGATTTATATAGCGCACTAATCACCCAGGGGTCTCAAGGCGCTTGCTTAGGGAACCCGTCCTGGTATTCCCCTGTGAGATACCCCAGCAGGGTATTCACAAGGTGAAAGCCAGGCATCCCGCCACGAGGGGCCGTCGTGGAGATTAAGCAAGCTATTGCCCAGAGTCGCAGAGTGTGACCCCGTGAGTCGAGTAGGCACCGGAGCGAGAATTGTCGAGTCCGTGGAATTTTTGAGCCCGAGACCCGCCGAGGCGGGGAATCGAACCCTGGTCCACGGCTGATCTCAGCTTCCGGGTCTGCCGCCTCTAACCACTGAGCCACGCTTCTCCACACGAATGAGACAAGCAGTTCAGTGGTGATATCAAAATCGATCTCAGGTAGTCGGCGTAATACGTCGGTAGTGTCCTTCAATAAAGTGGGCATCTCCTGAACCATAGGGCGCAGGAAATGATCGACAAATGTAGACAGTGGTTTAAGAATCGACCCAATGCCCGAAATTATGGGGCAGCCTGGAGGTGGTCTTTGTTTCTTATGCACCTTAGGAAGGACATAGAAATAGGGAGCTATAGGATGTTCAGTGCATAGGATGGCCGCTTCGTGTGCAGTAATCCAGCCTTCAGATAGGGCTTCTTCAGTCATAGACCAGATGGTTTTCTTAAGATCTTCTGTAGGATCGTTCTCAAGAGGGCGATAGGACTTATCATCACTGAGTTGTCGTAGGCACTCCGCACGGTAGGTGCTAGTGTCTAACAAGACAATAGCACCCCCTTTATCTGCAGGTTTTATAGTAAGCTCTTTATCAGCCGATAATGACCTTAGTGCCAACTGTTCTTCTTTTGGGAAGTTACAAAAGGTGCCATCATTCTGCACAAAAAGACACTCAATTTCCTTCTCGATGGCCTGCTCAAAGGCGAGTACTTGTGGTGGCATAGTGTGGGCAGGTGGATTAAAGGTGGACTTCTTTCTCAGTCCAGTGTTGTTGTCTCTCATATCCTGATCCTCCATGCCCTGCTTGTCAGCAAAAAAATAAATATAATCTGACCTTCCGCAGAAACGTAGCCAGCTCGATGCGTGTCTCAAAAGGGTCGTTCTTGTATGTTGGGACAAAACCCAGGCCCCTGTTAAGTGCCTTTTCTTCAATTGCCGCTTTGGAGGTCCATACCTCAGGGCTAATGTTTGACGGAAGGGTGCAGAGACCACGATCGCCCGCTGTCATACTTAGACATGGCGACCCTTGCGTGGATAACGGGGGTGATTGCATATCTCTCTACACCAACGAAGTCTTAATCGGGCGTGCGCTGATTGGCCGTCCGCAATGGTCAAGAACCTATTGTGATTAAGTTTATGAGTATCCAATCCATACTGATCTCAGACGCCCACGTGGCTAGCTGCACCAATGCTGTGTGGCGTTATACACTTGGGTAGTTTCCAGTCCCGGTACCTCCCCAGTCGGCTTGGATGCCGGCAGTGAAGTACCGACGGACAGGTAAGCGTTTCTACTGAGTTTGTTCGGTGTTGTTTTCCTTGACGGATATACTCAGACGTGCCCTCGTCGATTCTGGGCATTTTACACTATAAGCAACACGCTGTCTTGAGCGCTGCATTTGATGCTGTTGTAGATACACGCCCAGCGCCGAGGAGTGTTTGGGACAGGGGCGGGCCGCCCTCTGTCAATAATTAGCATGGCTCTTTGGCTGGGCGGCTCATCATTTCTTGAGAGTCTTTGTTTAGTAATACAACACATCCAAGATTTTTTGCAGTTATCAAGGGGGTTGACTCGCCTGGGCCCCAGGCGTATTTTATCCTATGATTGTTAGGGGTTGGTTCTCATTCTTTGTGTTTACTTGCCCCTATTTTAGAGCGGTGTTTCACCCTTTACTCTCTTGAGCCACAGCCAGGTGGGGTGAGGTCTGTACCTCTTACGAGTCTGGTAAGATGTTCACTTTCCTCTGTTTGGAATATAAGTGTATATCCAGTTAAGAGGGCATTTATACACTATGTGAGTGAGTGTGTGGTGTATACACATTTGATACACAATGTTATGGTTTACGTACAGTGACTTTAATTTGTTTGTATATACGCAGTGAGGGTTTATCTACACTCCCACTTATTATTGTTTTGTGCTTCTAGTGACACACACGACTCAAGAGGCAAGACACGGTGTGGACGCCTAGAAATGTCAGGTGATCTCTAAACTTGTCTCTGCATGATTTCTTTATTAATCACAGAAATCACTTTCTATTTTTTGTTCATTAATGTTTGTTCACACGTTCATGTAGTAGCAACAGTAAGATAGGTCCTGAAGAAAGCAAGGGCAAATGTGTCAATTTGATTGCTGAAACATGTTGACCTCGCATTGCACCTAGGCAGTTATTTTATAAGACTGTTACTGACTTCTTTTAATGTTGGAAGAGTGAGTGGCACCAGAATACATTTTTCAGCACTCCCTCATCCAGTTTTAACACACTTTTCTTTTTACACATTCTTTTGCACTGAGACATCAGTCACTTTGTTGTATCAACATTCTCGCAACAGAGTAGAAAGACCATATTGAGACCCGTCTGAGCAGGTGTGGTCTTTGTCCTCATCTGTGAGGAGCTATCTCATCTTGGTCATGAAGGAATCCCAAATGATGAAGGGCGGTTCTGAGTGGTGACTGATGGGTATCCTCAACTGACCGACATTGGGGTTTGAGGTTATACATCTGAAGTCTAGTTTAGACACACGGAATAGGTAAGTATGCATAGTCAAATGCATACTTACCCAAAATAACATTACAAGGTTTCTTGTGTTTCTCACACCTAGGTGACTCTGCATATCCCAACCTTCCTTGGTTGCTGAGCCCACTGCGGAATCCCAGGACCCTATCTGAAGTCCGCTACAATGATACCCATGGGAGGACACGTCGTGTGGTGGAGCGTACTTTTGGTTTCCTGAAGTCACGATTTCTCTGCCTGGACAAGACCAGAGGTGCACTGATGTACTCACCCAGGAAGGTGTGTCAGATTGTAGTGGCATGTTGCATGCTACACAACCTTGCCATTAGCGAGGAGATCCCCCTGCTCCTGGATGCTGATGAGCAGCCAAGCCCCCCGCTTGCAAACCAACCTGTGTCCAGTGACGAGGATAGTGGAGAGGAGGAAGGTGTCGACCTGCGTCAACAGCTCATCACCCGCTACTTTACTTGAAGGTGTGTGACGTTGTACAACAGACCCATTGTCACATGATGTTGCTGTTGTTGTCAAGGTGTATGTGAGCTTTGTGACTGCAACTGGTTTTTGACTCAGTGGTGCCTGGCAATGTTTCTGGGACAGGGTATTTTGGTTCATCTACAGGATGTGTATGTTGGCACTGTTGCTCATTATGATGTGTGCAGGATGGATTGGTTTGATGGTAAGTGTTGTGTGATGTCTGTGATGCCACACCCAGACAAGTGAATGGTGTTATGTTGTGTTTTCCTAGGTCCCTTCAGCCTCTCCTTGCCTACATACATTCAATGATCCTGGTAGATTGTAATCATGGTGAAGACTGTACATCCTGGAATAAACACAGAGCAGAGACAACAACATGTATGTAAGGAGTATTTATTTATAATAGTAACATGTGGGGGGCATTTACATTCAGGTGATTATTGAAGCAGTGAGTTGACAGTTATGGTAAATGAGAGAATCAAGTTTCACCACATTGATGTGGTGACCTAGACCAACAGATAGGCGCCATTCACAAGGCAGTGTGGGTAAGGACAGTCCAATTAAGTCAATGCAGTATTGAAGAGGGTTGCCATCATGGCTGGCTCTGTGACGTTTGGCAGGTGCTCTGCCACCAGATACTCCCAGGGATTTCTTAGGACGGCCCAGTCGCCGTTTGGCAGGGGGGGCCTCTGCTGCGGGTCTGTGGGGTCTGAGGACTCACTCCTCTCTGTGGGAGGTGGAGGTGTTGATTGTGGATGCCCAGGAACGTTCTCCAAGACAGGGCACAGTATGTGAAGGCACTTTCTCTCCATCAGTGGTGTCTGTGGTAGGTTTCTAGAGCTATCCATACTCCTTCTCAAAGGGCACTCTGTGAGGTTAAATAGCCATGTGCCCTCTCCTATTAGGGATGTAGATATTGTATTCTTTGACAGTCAATTTGCATATATGCTCTTGAGTTTGCACTTATCATTAAAACCTCTGTTCCTTGAGAAGTAGCCAATAACTTTGGCTGCAGTGTACCAATTTTTGGTAGCCAATAACTTTGGCCTGGGTGTACCAATCTGGACCAAACTTTGCATGTGCTTGAGCAACTCTCACTTTGGATACATTTGATCAAAATTGGTAATGGGGATAGCTTAGGGAAGGGAATTTTTTTACCACAACTCATTGTAAGATTGCATGTATGGCCACTGCAAACAGTGTCATTAAGAGTTCACTAAATTTGAAAAGCAGATTGTGCGTGGCTTTTTTTATTTAACTTTTGCAGTTTTTGTGAAGCTTTGCTCGAAAGTTTTCTTAAAACAATAATCAAAGATACATGCTATCGAAACGTTACGTATTTTATGTTCAGTAAAGAATAACTAAAGATTTTTAAGCAACTTATGGTATTTGATGAGTAGTTTTGTTAGCTGGCGTCCGATTGGCTTGAGGTCGGCTGACAAATAGTGTTGGACAGCCGTTACATTTTTTCCTCAGTGCAGGAATATACCATCGGGTGTGGAGGTAGAGGGGGCTCCTCGTTGTATTTTACTCACATATACACTTATCATATGAGTGTGTATTCCTCCTTTCACGTGCTTCCAGTCTTTCTCTCACTACTTCGATTTTGCAAGCAACGAATGGTTTCAGCCCCCAAATCTGCTGCCAGTCACTCATCCTGCTTCACACAGTCCTTGTGCAAATGTTCATACCAACTCCTTCGCTATCACAGATCATAGCGTCATAAATGTCATTATTTGCATTATAAGTGACCTCAAGTTTCACTTCAACTAAAGCGTTTTTTCAAACTAAATAGTTTAAGTTTTCCTCTTCATGTGTATTTTCAGTGACTAGTTTCACTGACAATAAAGACCTAAAAATTCAGTTTACATTTTGCATCAAGGATTTTGAACGAAAATAATTACTGCCGTCAGGCAGTGCCATTTACTAGTATTATAGTCGGCCATGTTTTATGGATAGGCATTTTTCTGTCATATCTCGAATCCTTTCACCCTGACCTCACTGCATTTCTTCTGTCTTCCAACCTTTCTAAATTCCAAGATATTCAAATTGATAGTGGCTTTATAGAAAAGCGTGTTTTTTCTGAGATGCATATTTTTTACATCGTCTACTTCATGAGACTTTTCAGGATCCGACCACTGCAACCGAAATACACCATGACGAGTGCACTGCACCGGTGCAACCGAAACACAACAATATCATATTTGCGTTTCAACGACGTACACTAAACAAAGATTCAATAAATATATGAGTAAATAGAAAAAGACCTTCTCTGCAGCCTGAACAAAATAATTGCTTACCGTCACCATGGCAACTGCTTCTGCGGGTCAGATTTGTACGTGTATATGCTTAGATAGAGAGATGCATTATATAAACGATATAAAATTGTGCTAGATATTGTAAAATAATTTTGTAAATTTTTGCCTGACGCAATGGGAAGCTTCAGTACAAAGATTGTTATTAAATACCATCTGCTGAAAAGGCGTCTGCAGCTGTTTCGAGAGGTTTTCCTGCAAGCCATGCAGATCTGCTCAGAATTTTAATCGCTGTTTACCAATTGAAGTCTGCCATTGAAAGAGCAAGATGTTTCCAAGCAAACAAGGTGTGGACGTCATTCCAGCCTGGAAATAGAATTCGTTTTGCCTTTGCCTTTTCCAGATTGAGCTACACGCTGATTCACGGTGCACCTTTGGCATTATGACTGTCATCATTGTTAATATTGTTGTTATGGGATCGATGGAAATATACAAATATGCCTATAATTAGCACTTTTCATGAAATAATGTTCTTATAGACAATGACGCCGCTAGTGAAAAAAAATCCGAAAATAAAAGAATGTTCATGTGCAGTTCAAGCAGAGTCTAAAGACAACAGCAAAGATTTCTGCCATAAGCATTGGTATGTTTCTTTTAGAGGAAGACCATGTAGGCGTAAGCGTCGTGGAAAAATAGTTTTAGGATGTTATGACTAGTGTATAATCAACAAAATTAAGGTGAGCAAACGTGATAAAGAATAGGAATAACATATTGGGTGTGATTCGCAAAGTTTGACTTGACAAAAATGCAAAAATGTATACATGGTTAATGGATGCCCATGGGTTTTGAAGTTGTTTCTGACCCACTTAATCCAGTATATTTTTTTGTTTCTTGACTGCCTGGTTTTTAGTTCTCTGTTGTGGGAGAGGCATTAAAATGTAGTCTCACCCTCTGCTGCATGTTAGGCACTCCTACGAGCCTAACAGCCCATTGCCTTGAAATCGCTGCAGCCCCGCCCGCCCAACCAGGATCAAACTCTTAATCAGGTAGGCAGGCGCAGCACAGTTTTTGGCAGTCACCCTGCGGACGGCGCTGTGACAGCGCCACTGGAGGACCACCAAAGTTGTAATCAGGCCCTAAGAAACTTACACCCACATGCATCATTGTTCATTTTTGCGATTCTTTGTTTGCGAAAAAATGCGATTCGCAAATAAAGAATCGCAAAATGGAATGCATCATAAAATTCACATTTTTTTAGCGATTCGGAAAATTTCGCAATTTTATCCGAATCGCATAAATATGCGAATTCTGTAATTGCGAATTCGCATTTTGCGAATTCGCAATTAGCTAATACGCATAATCATGCATTGCTTGAAAGACACACCCAGGAAGCCAGGAGACTAATTACAGACACCTGCAGGGCAGTTCAAACTGCAGGAGTGGCTTTTGGCAGTTGGAGCTCAGACTGCAGCTGCTGAATGATTGTTTTTTGTTTGCTGCTTCAAGAAAAATGGCTACAGAAAGTTCTAAAGAAGACCAACAACCTAGGAAAAGAAAAAACAAGTTTAGTGACCAGGAGCTTGAGATTTTAATAGAAGAGGTAACTTTGAGGCATGAGCAGCTTTTTAGAAAGGATTCCCTTAAAGTTCCTGAGGCAGTGAAGAGAAGGCTTTGGCTGGCAATTCAAGCCAAAGTTAATGCTGTGGGAGTTGCCCACCGTGACATTACCAATCTTCAGAAACGCTGGTATGATTTACGCAGTCGTGCTAAAGAGAAAATTGCGACAAGGATGAAAAGTGCTAAAAAAACTGGTGGAGGCTCCCCCATGGATAGGCCTAATACCCCTCTGGAGGACATGGTAGAGGGGACCCTTGTTACTGAAGCTGTCATTGGAGTGATAGAAATAGACACCTCAGAGCATGCTGCCACATCACAAGGTAAGGTTTTTAATTAATCTTTCACTTATTTTTAAGTTGGTAACACTGCACATGCCCCTTTTTTAAATCTTTCTCAACAATCTTTAAATCCCATTATTATTTACAAATGTACATTAGAAAACAGTAGAAATAGGGTCATGTTAATGCATTGTAGCAATGCATTGTGGGAAATGTCGTTTTCTCAACTGTTTCAGAAATAGTATTGAGAACATATTGATCACACATTTTTTTTAAAAGTAAATAAAAAAGGCCATGTGACTTTGCAAGCTTAAAGCATGTTTATTTAAAATGCAGTGTAGGGTCTGACAGTGCACTCACACATTGAAAGTGATGCAAACCAATTAAAAACATTTTTTATTCATTTTTAGAACATAAAAAGGAAAGTCAAGCATTTGAAGTTGAAAACACATTAAACATAGAGATGGAAATCCCAGCAGAACAAAGTAATTTGTTATCCTCTCCTATTGTAATTGGTAAAAAACAAAACAAAAGAGTGCAGCAAATTCAAGACTCAGACATTGAAGAGGAACAAATTGCACAAATTAATGAACAGATGACTCCTCAAAATAGTGCCCCTCAGGCAGCTAAACTTAGTCGGCGCTCCAGAATCCAACAGTTTTACAGGCGAAGGTCCCATCCTGCAAACCAAAGGACAAATTCACAAGATGAAAACAATGCCAGTGTGGTGGAAAAGAAGCTGGTCAAAATTCAAAGGCTCCAAGGAAAAGACATGCGGATAATGAAGGGCATTCTGTTTGGAATTAGTAAAGACATGAGAGCCATGAGTAGCAGTGTAATTGAATTTTCAAAAGTTTTTGAAAATGCACACTTGTCCACAAATATTAAACTTGAGCGAATGGCAGCAGCAATTGAAACCATGTCTGAGGCAATACAGGCTCAAAACATTACCCATTGCAATAGACACTTGAGACTAATGTCTAGTATGCACACTTACACCAGTGCCAATACCAATGGACATATTTTGAAACAAACTATGTGCATGCAGAGGGAGTTAAGTCAGTGTTGCAAACAACTCACAATGGGTTTGATGGAAAAAAGACAAGCTGATGTTCTCAAGGAACATGATCTTAGTATGCTGCAGTCATTGAAAGATGACACAATTGATACTCCTGCAAATAGTATTGCTTATGAACTAACCAAAAAAGTTGGTGAACGACGTAGCTCAAGACATCTAGACCAGAAACCTAGCACATCAAAGGGTGTTGGTAATTTAAAAAATAAAGCTTTAGGTGTGCGTGGTAGAAAGTAACTCTTATAAAAAGCAAATGCATATGATCAGGATGATAAACCACATGTGGACTCTTTTTTATTAGAAAAACCATTGACAAAATTCCTAATTTACTTCAAGTAAACATGCATTAATGTTTCCTGAGTTGCAGCAGATCTGCTTTCAAGTTTGCAAATAAAAACAAGTTGATTTTGCACGAAAGTGTCATGGCTCTTACCTACTTCAAAAGTAATGTTCTGTAATTTCCTCTCTTCTTCTTCTTCCTTCTGCGGCATCTGGACCATGAAGTCTTGCATGGGGTTGTTGTGGCTGATTGTCCATGTTAGGTAGAATGTCATCTGAGTCAAGTTCTAGGCCTCTCCTAGTTGCAATGTTATGCAGCATGGCACATGCAGCAACTATTTTGCAGCACACCTCTGGCCTATATTGCAGGGCACCACCAGTCTTATGCAGGATGCGAAACCTAGACTTCATGACTCCAAAAGTCCTTTCAATCACATTGCGGGTTGATATGTGGGCCTGGTTGTAATGCTGTTCTTTGCGGGTTGAGGGTGTAAGATGTGGTGTGAGTATATATGACCTCACAGCATAAGCACTATCACCTATGGGGAGGGGACATAGTAGACATGTAATTAAAATATCAAGCAAGTACAAGGAACAAATTGTGATCAAAGGTATATTTAACCATATTTACCAAGCAAATAACCATCTCCAAATTCACCAGAAAGCAGACGAGCATGGATAGCACTATGTTTAAAAATGTAGGAGTCATGGGCACTCCCAGGGTAACTTGCAACTACATCTGTTATGATTGTTTTAGCATTACAAATTACTTGTATGTTTAATGAATGGTAGTGTTTTCTATTTCTAAATATATACTCATTCACAGATGGGGGACAAATAGGTACATGTGTGCCATCTACACAACCTATTACATGAGGAAAATTAGCAAGGTTGTAGAAGTCTAACTTAGTTTCTAACAGATCATGCTGTGTGTTTGGAAAACAAAATATGATGCCTTATCCTCAGCAGCATTGCATTGAGGAAATCATTAAAAAATCTAGATAGTGCACTCTGTGAAACACCCCCAGCAACAGCAATGACTCCCTGAAAGGACCCAGAGGCTAGAAGGTGAAGACAACATAGCACCTGCACATGGGTAGGTATGGCCAGGGTCCTACGTGTTTGCCTATGCAAAATTGGGTCTAGTTCTGCTATTAGGTCTAAAATGGAGTCTGCATTTAGTCTGTACTTGTCATATATTTCAGCCTGTGTCTGTCCAAATAAAGTTATGCGCAATTTGAAAATTCTTTCATTCAGCATCCTTCTCCTCCTTCCTGCTGCTCTCAACCTCCACCTACGTGCCAGAACAATGATTGCTGCCATCCTCAAAGAGATCTGGGACTACAGTGGGACTCCTTAAATACACTGATAATTAGTTTCACATGTGTCTTAAAAAAAAAAAAAATTACCACCTGCTCTCAGTACTTCTAAAAATAAGAATTCCTAACAGCGATTTTTATGCGATTCGCAAATAGCGATTTTTGATGCATACACTTTTTTGAGAATTTTTTGCGATTCCTTACTATTGCGAATATTTAAGAAATCGCTAACCGAATTGCGAATTCTTAAATAGCGAAAAAGTGAATTTTGCATGATGCATCCCAAATTTAAGAATTGCATTCGCAAACGGCCAAAAAATGCGATTTGCACCGTTTGCGAATGCAATTCTGCTTGATGCATGTGGGTGTTAAGCACATGAGCCCCCTTCTAAAATCTTTACAGTGGTTCCCCCTTCAAACCTACATACATTTCAAGCCTACTTGCTTTACGTACAAGACATGTCTTAGGCAACAACCTTCAGAGCTAGTAGCAAATCTCCAGATCTCCAAGGTAAGGTGAGGGAGGGAGGTCATGCTTAACTTGTGGCAAGTCTCTTGTGTGTCTTGAAGTCCCAATGGTCAGGGAATCATGCACGGCCAATTAACTCCCAAGTTCTGGAATTCTCCTCCATTTGAATTGATCATAGTTTCCCAGTCACTAGAAAAGAGCCAGAAACATTTTTGTTCAGAACAAATCTTTTTGTATAACATACTATGGGCCTCAATACGATGTTGGTCAGAAAGGCCCGAATGGCATTCGGATTTTCCTAACTCGTGTCGGTACCGATATTTCTGACCAACTCTTAAACATTTCTGTTGGACCTGGGATCTCCAAGTCACATAGGGTAGCTTGGCACTAAATGGAAAGGCTTACTTCAAAGGCACATGTGTTAAGTTTGCGTCACACCCTTCAGTAACATAACGTCCATCCATGCAAAAACGACACTACACCAGGTTCTTAGGAAAATATGGGCTGTTTTATAAAAATAATTCTGTTCTCTCCTATTTATCTCCTCTGACAGTTTTGTTGCTGTTCAAGTATTTCTCTAACAATTTCTTTGCATCAATTGAAACACAACAGTTCCTTTTGCTTGGTGATATACTTATTTTCCCAATTGAAAAGAACTAAACATTCACTTCACAGTTTAAACTAAGCAGCGGCAAGAGTGGTGTCTCCCGAGGGAGTAATCAGAATGCATGTTACACTCAAAAGCTCTTTAACTTTTCAGACAGAATGTTGTATAGGTTTAGCTTAGTTGACCTCCTTGATAAAATGATATTGGCACAATACGGAACAGAGGCTGTCCTTTACAAGGATACAAGGATTCACTGTGTCATTTCAGGGGGAAGGAAAATAAGTTACACAACCTTCTTCGCTAAAGGACATCAGATATTTACCACATCAAATTTGCAGGAAGCTTTCTCCCCCACCCCTGTAATGGAAGGGTTAAGCAATATCACAGAAAGAAATGGCCTTTAAATAAGCTCAGAGGCCTTTCTCCCCACTTGTAAAGGAATCCGTGGTTTCCTGGAGTTCAATTCTCCCTGACCTGCCAACTCGATACTTCAGTCAGGAAAGGGAGGAAGAACCTAACCTCCGGGACCTTCTGTAGGTAGGTCCCGGTCCACTCGTTACCCCCAGATCGCTCCTTACTTCAATCGTTGAGCATCTAGTTCCAATGTCCCGAGCAGCGGAGTGAAGCCAGCAGTTCCAGCAGGCCTCGGTCCACTCCCCACTGTGCCTCACCCACAGGTCAATCCACTCGCTCACTGAGCTGACACTGGGGAAGAGCTACGCCGGCGGAAGGGAAGCGGCGACCGCGCCTCTCCCTCTTCCTCACAGTGCGCCGCCTCCGCTGACCTCCGGGCAAGCGGCACCACTGAACAAGCGCCAGCGACCAGTGTCTCTTCCACTGAGCCTGCTTGGTCGCGGAAAGCCTCCAGTCGCCGCTCCGCCCCTACTCTGGGACTAGCGTTCTCTTCACTGAGCCCGCGCGATTCCGCGGAGGCACGGTTCCTCTCGACTGCGCCCTCCCCTCACAGAGTCTAACGTTCTCCTCACCAGGCCTGCGCAATTCCGTGGCGACTCTCTCTCCTCACGGCCTCGCTACTGGAAGATGCTGCCCCCACCTCCTTCACCAGGCTCACTAGCTCCCAGCTGATCTCGCTCGTGAGAAGTATTATTCCCGCATTAACAGTTTCTAGTTCAGGTGAGAGGGGGTCAAAAGGGGAGAGCGAGGAGCACGTATGGCCATAACCCAGAAGAGAACAAGGAGGGAAGGGTGGGTTCAAATCCACAGCATAGATTCTCTCTTCTTTCGGGGTAATGCCCTTAGGGTTTCTAATAAGCTTACCCACTGGACCACAGGGCAGAACGATCCCTCCGTTCAGTCCTCCAAGATCACTCCCATTCCCTTCCCCAGGCTAAGGGTCGATTTTCCAGGCTTTTGGGAGGACTTGAGTCCAGGGTCATCAGGAACCCAACGTGGCAGGGCCAGGTCTGTAGACAAGAGGGGAGAGGGTGGTGAAAGCAGTAAGGAGGCAACCCTGAGTGGGAGGTCAACCCTCTGAATATCCTACCCCTGCCTAATGCCCCAGCCTGCACTCCAGCTGACTCTCTCTCTCTGCATGACAAAATGGCTGCCCCACAGTTGGCCTTATATACCTTTAGCCTCAAGTGTCCAGAATAGGCCAGAAGGTTCTGGAAGGTCCCTATTCTAACCTATGGGCCCCTTACCTGAGGTGACCGTTATGGCAGTTATAAGCCATAATTTTGGGTGTTTTGTGAATTCCAGTCAGAAAGGCCCCTAAGCCTCAGGAAAAACTATGAGGGCAAAGAGCACCTAACCCCTGGGTCAACACCTCAAAAATCCAGTGAACATAAAAAATAAAAAGATTGAGGGGCAAAAAGGGGACAAAATAAATAAATAATTAGGAGGGACTACCAAAAGGCTGACAGGTCTAACACGCGTCCCCCCCAGCTGAAAGTGGGGAGAGCTACCCAACCCCTTGGGAGTCCTCATCACTAAGGCGGAAATACCTAGAGAGACCGTCTGCATTGGCGTGGTCCACTCCAGGCCGATGTTCCACCCGAAAGTCCATTCCCTGTAGGGAGATGGACCATCTCAACAGCTTGGGATTCTCCCCCTTCATTTGCAACAGCCAACGAAGAGGTCGATGGTCAGTCTGAACCAGGAAGTGCGAGCCAAACAGGTATGGCCGCAACTTCTTCAGAGCCCATACCACTGCAAAAGCTTCCCGCTCAATTGCACTCCACTTCTGTTCCCGGGGAAGCAGTCTCCTAGACAGGAAGACTACAGGCTGATCCAGACCCTCTTCATTGAATTGCGATAACACTGCCCCAATGCCATGCTCTGATGCATCTGTCTGAACAATGAACTTCTTGGAGAAGTCTGGGGCCCTCAGGACCGGTGCTGCACACATTGCCTGCTTCAATTTCTCAAAGGCTTGCTGACAAGCCTCGGTCCAGACTACCCGTCGAGGTTGTTTCTTGGATGTGAGCTCTGTGAGGGGCGCTACAATAGTGCCATACCCCTTCACAAAGCGTCGGTAGTAACCTGTGAGGCCCAGGAAAGCTCGGACCTCAGTTTGAGTCTTGGGGGGTTCCCAGGCCATGACTGCCTCAATCTTTGCCTGGAGGGGCTGCACTGTTCCCCTACCCACCAAGTGGCCTAGGTACACAACCGACCCCTGCCCGATCTGACATTTACTGGCCTTGATTGTCAAGCCAGCCTGTTTCAGGGCCTGGAGAACAGCTTGCAAGTGATGCAAATGGTCCTCCCAACTGCTGCTGAAGACGGCAATGTCATCCAGGTAAGCAGCGGAGAAAGCCTCCATTCCAGAGAGGACCTGGTTCACCAGCCGCTGAAAAGTGGCAGGGGCGTTCTTGAGCCCAAAGGGCATCACACAGAACTGGTAGTGGCCCTCAGGCGTGGAGAAGGCTGACCTTTCCTTTGCTCCATCTGTCAGGGAGATCTGCCAGTACCCTGAAGTAAGGTCAAAGGTACTCAGGTATTGGGCAGCTCCCAGCCGGTCAATGAGTTCATCCGCCCTAGGGATCGGATGGGCATCAGTCTTGGTCACTGAATTCAGTCCCCGGTAATCCACACAGAACCTCAGTTCTGGAGTGGTGCCCGGTGGGGCAGCTTTTGGTACTAAAACCACCAGACTGGACCAGGGGCTACTGGAAGGTTCAATGACTCCTAGCTCCAGCATCTTGGTAACCTCACCGTGGATGCTGGCCTTCACCTTGTCTGACAGCCGGTAGGTCTTAGACTTCACTGGTGGGCTGTCTCCTGTGTCCACATCATGGGTACACAGGTGGGTCCTTCCCGGGACAAGGGAGAACAACGAGGAGTACTGCTCCAATACCTGGCGGCAGTCCTCTCGCTGCTCAGGAGTTAGGGATGGGGAGAGAATCACTCCCTCCACCGACCCATCCTTTTCTTTAGACGAGAAGAGATCAGGCAGAGGCGCGCTTTCCGCTTCCTCTGCACCATCAGTCACCATCATCAAGATGACCTCGGGCCTCTCATGGTGGGGTTTGAGGCGATTGGCATGCAGCACCCGTAGGGGCTGTCGAGGGGTCTTAAGATCCACCAGGTAGGTGGCCTTACCCTTCTTTTCCAACACCTCAAAGGGGTCTGTCCAGCGATCTTGGAGGGCACTTAGCTCTCCAGGTTCCATCACCCACACTTTCTGGCCAGGCTCCAACTCTACAGGGTGAGCGTTGTGGTCGTACCACTCTTTCATTACAGCTTGGCTGGCTCCCAAGTTGTCAGAAGCTTGCTTCCACAACTTTGCCATTTGGCTCCGGAAAGTCAGCATATAGCTCACCACATCCTGGGGAGGCTTCCTGGGAGACTTTTCCCATCCATCCTTCACCAGGCTGAGAGGTCCACATACAGGGTGCCCATACAGAAGCTCGAAGGGGCTGAAGCCCACTCCCTTCTGTGGCACTTCCCTGTAGGAGAATAGCAAACAGGGCAGGAGGACGTCCCATTTCCTCCTCAGGCTCTCAGGCAGACTTCTTATCATGCCTTTCAAGGTCTTGTTGAACCTCTTTACCAGTCCATTGGACTGGGGGTGGTATAGAGTGGTGAACCGGTAGGTCACTCCACACTCCTTCCACATTGCCCGCATATATGCTGACATGAAGTTGGTCCCCCTGTCGGACACAACTTCCTTGGGGAAACCCACTCGGGTAAAGATCCCCATCAGGGCCCTAGCCACTACAGGTGCAGTGACAGTCCTCAGAGGTATTGCCTCTGGGTACCGCGTGCGTGATCCACCAGAACCAGGATAAACCTGTGACCAGCTGTAGTTGGTGGATCCAATGGCCCCACAATGTCGATGCCCACCCTTTAAAAGGGGGTGCTAACGATAGGAAGTGGTTCCAGGGGAGCTTTCAGCTTCACCCCTGTCTTCCCACTAGCTTGACAGGATACACACGTCCGACAGTAGGTGTCGGATGCCATTTTCATCTGAGGCCAGTAAAAGTGGGGGACAAGCCGGGCAAAGGTCTTGTCCTGTCCTAAGTGTCCTGCCAAGGGAATCTCATGAGCCAATTCTAGAAGAAAGGCTCGGTATCGTTGAGGGACTACCAAGGCCCGTGATGAACCGGGCAAAGGTACTTTGGGTTCACTGTAGAGGAGTCCGTCCTCCCAGTAAATATGGTAGTGCCCCGCAACGTTCCCTGCTGCCTGACCTTTGGCCTGTCGCCTCAGTCCCTCAAGGGTATGGCACTCCTTCTGGCCCTTACAAAACTCCTCCCTGGTAGGCCCTCCTTCCACATGCCACTCAGCAGGGATAGGTAAGTCCTCCAGGGAGACTACTTCCCCCTCCACGGACTCCAGGCCCACCACCGCCGGTGGCCAATCTGTCTCATGGGGCGTGGAAGCCGAAGCAGGCTTCTCCTGTCTTCAGGTTTTTCCCTTTTTGGCAGCGGGCTGGGCCATTGTTCCAGGCTCCAGCCCTGGCGAACTCCCTCTTCGGGTAGTCGCAGACCTTGTGCTTGCACAGGCCCAGTCAGGTGTACCCAGCATCTCCGAATGAGTCCGGTATTCCACCTCCTTCCAAGCATTGTGCTCCATGTCATTTCCCAACAGACAATCGACTGGCACGGCAGGGCTTACGGCAACTCGAAGTGAACCTGCAACCCCTTCCCACTCAAAGGGAACCTCGGCCACAGGGTAGTGGCCCAATCTGCCGTCAGCCATCGCGGCGGGGTGGAGTACATGTGGAATCACCTGCTCTGGAGACACCAGCTGACTCCATACCATAGTCATACTGGATCCTGTGTCTCTCAGAGCCTCCCCTCTTTGGCCATTGATGGTGACCCATTGCCCATACTTTACAGTATTTGAGGGCACCTGGATCTTAGGAACCATCTCCCGATCTCCCAGGGACACTAAGGTGACACCCGTCCACTCACCCCCCTTATCTAAGGGCAACTTCTCCCCGAGCACTACACTAGCGACTCCCGGGGCTTTTCCTCCGGTGGGAGGGGGTGGTCTCTTTGGGCACTTGACATCTCCCTTATAATGTCCAACACCACCACACTCAAAGCAGTGGACAACCCTTGGCTGCTGGCTTTGGCCAGGATGAGGGTTTCTGGGCAGGTTAGCCTTAGGGGTGAATCCTGTTACCTTTCCCTGGAAACTGTTTTGGGGACCTTTTGAGAACTCCCTCTTTTTATCTCCCCCCTCCTTCTTCTGGGGGGCGCCCTGTCCGGCGATTTGGGAATCCCCTCCAGTCCCCTTTGAGGACACCCGGGTACTTGCCCAGATGTCCGCCTCCTCTGCAAGCTTCCGGGGGTTGGTCAGCTTGCTGTCCACCAGGTGTTGACGCAGCTCGGGAAAACATTTCTCGAGTAGGTGCTCTTTGAGTATAAGGTCGTACAACCCCTCATAGTCCCTCACCTCACTGCCTTGTATCCAACCCTCTAGTGCCTTCCTTGCATAGTCCAGGAAATCCACCCAATTCTGTGTGCCTAACTTGTGACTTCCCCTGAACCTTTGCCGGTACTTCTCTGGGGTCAGTCCAAATTTCTGGAGTAGCGCCACTTTCATGGTGGGGTAGTGGGTTTGCTCATCCTGCTCTAGGGCCAATAGTGTATCCCGTCCTGCAGGAGGCATATTGAGGAAAATGATTATTTATCGTACAGTTA
Source organism: Lissotriton helveticus (assembly GCF_964261635.1). Taxonomy (NCBI): domain Eukaryota; kingdom Metazoa; phylum Chordata; class Amphibia; order Caudata; family Salamandridae; genus Lissotriton; species Lissotriton helveticus. Next base: position 1,027,007,394 of record NC_136059.1, read on the forward strand.
TGTCCCATCATACACCCTCTTCCATCATGTCCCCGAGCCCATCACGCCAAAACACGAGCACACGAGAACACGAGCACGAACCGACCACGCGCTGATCATGCGCCTCATGTAGTCACACACGCGCTCTCCTTCCCCAAAAAGTCAAAATCTTATCCTTATGGTCAAAGCGATTCCGAGAACCAACTGCCTCACTCAAACCGTACATTACTGTGGTTAAGCCAATGCCGAGAACAAGACCCCCCCCCATCTGTAACCATTTCCCTATAATCGGGCCAATTCCGAGAAATGGGCCCCACTCTGTTAAACCACAATAACCAATTCCAAGAAGAAGAGCCCCCGAATGCTGAAACACGTCAAACAGACATCCTGTCACGACCACCTCTCCCCTATCTAAGGAACCAGCCTAGTGTTATTTCTCCACACCTTCGCCTCTCTTGTGCTTCCTCATTCTAAAATCATGACGCAGCCTTATCTCCTCTACCATGTCTTCACTCTTTCATGACGCTGCCTCCTTTTATGGTCATGACTTCTGTTTTATTGCAACATATGATCCGGGCCTACATGACTTCTGTCTTATGTTAACGTATGATCCGGGCATTCATTGAAGGGAAGTTCCTTCCTCTTTTCCTGCTATAAATACTGTGTGTTCAGATAATAAAGTTAGAGATTCTTCCGATCCTCCTCAGGTGACGGAGCTCTCCCTTAACTCGAGTTACTGAATAAAGACCCTGAATTCGAACCACCACGGACTCTGCTCTTCATACTTTGAACTTATTGATATTGCCTAGAAATTCTGATCAAGGTAAATTACTAAAATATTTACCACAGCAAATTGGTGCCCGAATAGGGACTTCCCTTTCTCCCCACACGCCGGTGATGCGGACCTAGACCGGTCTCTTCAAGACATCGACGGACTTCTACGTGCACACTGCAGGGTGTTCCTGCATGAACTCCTTCGTGTCGAAGAGGGGCCGAGCCACGGCCTAGCCATCCATACGAGGCGGTGAGGACAACAGCGGAAGTTCCGACCCAGAGCCCAAAACCTGTGAAGATTGCCGAGTCCGAGGTCGTCTGAAACCCGACCAGTCCCTGTCCACGAGCGCTGCGTAATCAAGTGTCCAGATCTTCAAGGTCTTCAAGTTCTCTGCACCTCGGTGAGTACTGCGGGGGTGTATAAAGACGGGTTCTGAATTTTCAGAGCACGGTAAAGACGGGTTCCTAATTATTCGGAGCACGGTAGAGACGGGTTCTGAGTTATTCAGAGCACGGTAAAGACGGGTTCTAGGTTTCTAGAAAACGGTATGTTTGTATTCTGATACTCAGAATATATCGAGTTTTTTCAAGTGTAAAGTTTTATCTTTATTTGATACAATGCCTTTGTTCTCTAAGCTGTGTAAACTGGGTACCCGGAAGGGGTTACTGGAACAGTCTGTACCAGTCCCCCCGAAGGATACTCCTGGTTATTTTATGTACACAAAGTATGGGATTGGTGCCATCTTGTATTTGGATCTTTGGGAAGGTTATACTAAAGATTTAGACATCGCGATCAGATGGCCAAAGAGTGGCACATGGGATTTGAATTGTATCATGGCGGTTGAGAAAAGATGTTGGGAAAAGAAAGCGAGACCCTCGATGTTAGAGAGTGTTGATATATGGCGAAAAGACGCACATCGAAGGGAACAGAAAGAGCAAGGGAAAGTTGAGAAAGCAAAAAGAATGTCGGAAGAAAGTAAGATGAAAAAGTTACAGGATCAGGATGATGATATTTGTTCTGAACAAAAGAAAAGGGAGGTCTCAGCCTCAGTAACGGGTATATATCCTGTCCTCTCACCAAAAACAGGGCCCGAGATTAACTCAGATTCTAGTACCCCTACGTCACCTCCACGCCCTAAGGTTCCTTCTGTACCCGACGATTTTATTACTTCTTACTTGATGGAGCCTCCTCCTGCTTATACGAATCAGGTAACAGCCAGACGAGGAGTTACTCAGACGGAACCCATCCCTGACACTTCGGGTGGTGTTCTACCTCTGTTAGAATGTGATTATGATCCAACCCCAGGGGAAGGTTCACAAGCAGATATTTCCCTTCGCTTACGAGAAGCTCTAGAAGGTATACGAGAGGTACCGAATATCACAAATTGCCTAAACAAAATTTATGAAGCGCTACGAACAGGAGAAAATTTAGAAACACTACAGGAGGCTATAAGAAATAGACCCATAGCACATAGAAAATGCCTCTCACGGTTCATGATCACTTGTTTTATTAGAATGATAGCTAGTGCAGGAAAAAGAGTTCCTGATGATTTACTACAACTAGACCAAGCAGTAGTCGCAGGAAATTACAATAAAATAAAATAAATAGATCTTTTTATTCCACTCTTCATAAGCAAGGTTTCCGATTCCCATTGAAAAGATGCCCCTACCCAGGGAACTGTGAATGAGAGTACGAGCGAGGATAGAGACGAAGGAACTGCTTTTCAGGGTGCAGTACATTCCCGTATCCCTCGTTCTCAGAATAACGGACAATTCAAACTTAGAACTAAGAAATTGTCAGCCCCCACAGATAGGTTGTTCCAACGAACGCAAGAAGCTCTAGATGATTGGATGGACGACGAGCCTCCACTCACCACACAAGAAAAAGAACTCGCGAGATCAAGCACCCATTGGGTATCTCAATACTCCATATATGGCTCTGATATAGTTGCTCAAATGTTTTTATCGATCCCTCTAGCCTCTCAAAGGCTAGCTAGCATCTATATGGTTCAACACCTCATTACAATGTACAAAGATACTGGTTGCCCACCAAAAAGATTACATCCTCTCTTACGAGACTGTTTAGAAGGGAGGTGGGTGGCTAGGGGACAAGAATTCCTTAATATCTTCCTTGAACTACGACAGCGATATATCCAATGTTTTACAGACAGTTATGATACAAATCCCCATCCCTATGACCAAGGACAGTTCCCCCTCAGAGAAGTACACCCCGTTGCAGATTCCGATGGAAAGTTGCAACAAACATTCGTGTACACTCCTTTGACAAAACTAGAAATACTCGAGATGAAGAAAATGGTCCCTTCCCACGAAAAAGACCCTTCGGGTTTCCATAGGGAACTCAAGGACATTCTTCAAATGGGTTCCTTTACTTATAAAGACCTCAATATTCTCCTTAAAGTCCTGTTACCTCAAGGAACGTACGACAAGCTAAAAGGAAAAGATTGGGAGATTGAAGGGAAAAAGGTAACATGGGCAGACTTAGAAAAAGAAGATGCCACTCGTAATCCCGGACAAGGTTTGGGACCTCTAGTTCAGGAACTCCCTCGCTGTCTCCCTAAAATACTGTCCCAGTTGCTGACCACTAAGAAAGAAGATTGGGATGCTATCTCTGCATGTAAACAGAAACCAGATGAGGATATAGGGGACTATTATTCCAGGTTAGAGAAATGCTTCCTCATCAACAGCGGCCTCTCCTCCGGTGGAGATGCCTATAGTCGATTATTTGTTTCCAAACTCGTAGAAAATGCCTTGCCCACGATCAAAAATAGAGTACTGAAGGTAGAAAGTACTTGGCAAGCAAGCTCCCCCTCACAAGCACTTCAGATGCTCCAATATCACCAAAATAGAATTAGGGACAAACAAGAACAAGAAAAGAAGAGAACAAAAGATACTAAAATGAAGGTATTAGTAGCACAAACTAATACGATCCAACAGACCCCTAAACAACCCCAAGTATCACAAGAAAAAGTTACTTGTAATTACTGTAAAAAGCCAGGACATTTCGTGCGTGACTGTCCAGTATTACAACATAATATTGTCACTGGGAAGACACAACCTCGTAACTATCCCCCTCGTCCTTCTGCTCCTCCAACTGATGCTAAACTTACCACCCAACTCTATCAGTACCCAGTGTCATCCTATCCTGAATTCCCCACGATCTCATGAAACAGCTGGGAGGAACACGATAATCGTCCACTAATACCGGTCCCGGTTGACCAAGAGGGTCCCTATGTACATGCTAAACTCCTAGGTAAGGAAGCAAAATTTCTGATCGACACCGGGGCTAGTAGGACGACAGTGCAGCACAACAAAGTACCCAAGGTACCCCTCTCTAGCTCAAATAGTATTTCCTTGGGTTTTTATGGTACACCTGTCATCAACAAAGTTTCTGAACCAATTTCTCTTAAAGTTGGTCCTCTTACAACTTCCACCGATTTAGTACTTACAAAGTCCTGTCCCGAAAATCTCCTTGACATCCAGACACTAAAAGAACTAGGTGCTATAATATGTTGTTCCCCAGAAGGAGTCCGACTATTCCTCCGAGATTTTAAAGGTCATTTCACCACACGAGAACTAGATGTCAGACTAAGATACATTCCTGTTACACTATGGGCTACTGATCCAACAGATGTAGGATTCATGGATATTACACCACACTTAGTGACACTGAAAGAAGGCGTTGTCCTACCTCGTATCCGTCAATACAAATTACCTCCAGATGCAGAACAAGCCCTTATTCATATTATCGATGATTTGATAACAAAAGGAGTAGTCAGAGAAGTACCTTCCAACACATGTAACTCGCCAGTCCTGCCAGTCAGAAAGAAAACTGATGATGGTGCGCCACCAGTCTACAGACTCGTGGTTGACTTACGTGAACTCAATAAATGCGTAGTACCACAATACCCTGTGGTCTCGGATATCAGTACTCTGTTAACAGCCATAGATCCTGAGGCTACACATTTCACTGTAATAGACCTGAAGAATGCTTTCTTCAGTGTACCCATCCACCAAGACAGTCAGTACCTATTCGGATTCTCCCTACGAGGTCGTAGCTTCTGTTTCACAAGAGCTCCCCAAGGATATACAGAAAGTCCCAGTATCTACAGTCAGGCACTTAAAAGACAGCTAGATGACATTGTTCTGCCCGCCAACATGACATTGTTACAATATGTCGATGACTTGCTGGTCACCGCACGCTCCGAACCAGAATGTGAACAAGCTTCACGAATTGTCCTAATGTTCCTTGCACAACATGGCCACAAGGTGTCACCCTCGAAATTACAATTGTGTTTACAGCAGGTGGCCTACCTAGGACTCAGGTCAATCAAACAAGGGCCACCTCGCATTGGGTGGGTGTATATCCGGATGTTATTGGAATACACCTTCTTTGTTAAAATACCCCTCACACACCAAAAGGGCCCTTGGTGTCATGCTTCATCATCGGGGTCTTCCCGTCCCGCTGCGGGCGGGGCAGTGCTGCGACAGGCGAATACGCCGGAGCACCTTTAGATGGAAGTGCTATGTGTATGGAGTGAGTGTCAGTGGGGTCAGGAGTGATATATAGTGAGTTGTTTAAAAAATACCTGGCCTAGTGGAAAAAAGAAATTTTATTAAACACTGGCTGGTATTGTTAAAAGAAAAGTGAAGCGGAGAGAAGGAGCGGATTAATGGGCTCTCTCTCCTATGTGGGTCAACATGTTTCAAGGCGCAAGGCCTCTTCGTCAGGACCTTGGGGGAGATCCCCCTGTCACTCACTAGTGTTTTCTCCACAAAGGTAGAAAGGTGTATATACAAAAAAGTGAAAAAAAGGGGACTATGTGTGTAAATATAAATAATAATTACACCACTTTTATGCTACCACACTAATAATGTAGTATGCCTGCAAGATAAGAGAACTTGATTAATAATTGCGCCGATCCCAGAATGCGCTTAACTCTAAGTCACCTGTAAGGGAAAAGAGACACACACACAGATATACCGGTATGCAATGAGGGATCTAGCATGAATAGTGAAGAAATAAGAAGCATATCTTCAGGCACACATAGTCACACACTCAAAGTAAGTAATGCATGGGGGATAAAGGAATTCAAATACATACTTTCCACTGGAGGAATCATTGCCTCATGAGCCAGCTTTTGACAGAAGGGTATAGTGGGGTCCCAACTGCAGAGGGGGCGAGAGGGGGTACATTGTAATTCTATCCTATTAGTGGTATCACCAGATAAGAGTATTACTGGGATACATCGGTTCGTCCTATTGAAATCGGCTATGCCGTACTTACTGAGCCCCTAGCACGCTTGTGCTGCCTCCTTCGTCAGCTGCTTCCGTGGTTATGAGGGAGGAAGGGAGCGGCGAGTATTTATATACTCCAGTAATTGAATGATTGATCAATTACCTCAGAAAAACCCGCCGAATTTGCAATGGTCCAAAAGAGGGGTGAGGCGGGCGGCCATATTGGAAGGTCCGCCACCCGCTCCTCTGTATGCAATTCCGATATTGGTTTAGGTAAATGCAGTGCTCGGGACGTGGCTCTAAGCTGAAGTCTGATGCCATTGCTAGCTTGAGCTACTCGGGGAAGGTTGGGACTCGCTTGGCGCTGCGCGGAGATGCACGGCGCGTGTGTATTGTGAACTGCGCATGCGCCGGTCTGCTCACGCCGCGCGCATGCGCGTCTCAATGACACTATGGCCTGGTGCATGCGCATGCGCACAAAAAGCACTGTAGTGTTCAATGCAGGCACGCGACTAAGTGCCTAGGAATAGGTAAAAATGGGGGCATACCATAGCGTATATAGAGTGGCTCAGTGTGGGATAGATGACAGGTTGTAGGGCTACACCCATTCTATGGTGGTTAATTAACAAGCGTATATAGAGTGGCTCAGTGTGGGATAGATGACAGGTTGTTGGGCTACACCCATTCTATGGTGGTTAATTAACAAGCTCATTGTCAGTTAGTTGAAAGCAAGGGAAAGGCAGATGACTGGGAGAGTTTAATAGTAAGGAAACAAAGCTAGTTGCTTATGTTATTGCATAGGAAGTACAATCCCGTGTAGGACATGTTAGAAGAGGCAGAACCTAGGGAGGAATAGAAAGCAGTATAGCCACACAACTGTTAACAGGGACTTGTTCATGAGGGCTCTGGTTGTCAGTGACTGTATCTCACACAGATGGCCCTAGGTGTTCAATTGCGCCCACGGAATATCGTCATTCAAGCCTGTGCGGTGTGTCCCTAGGCGGTACACCCAGCGTTGTTCTTTCGCTAGAAGGTTCCTATCATTGGGAAAAGCCTCAATGACTGTCCATTTCAGGTCATGGACATTGTGTCCAACAGTAACAAAGTGTGCTGACATTTTCGTGGTACTCCTATTGCAGCGCACATTGCTACGGTGTTCGCCCATACGGATCTTCACGGGTCTGCTGGTCATGCCCACATACTCCATGTTACAGGGACACGTGATTAGGTATACCACATTGCGGCTGTTGCAATTAGTGAAGGCTCGTTGTTCCCATGTAGACTTGTTAGAAAAAGTGATATTTCTGCTTTTCTGTGTGTATTGGCAAGATACACAGGTGCCACAGGGGTGGTGTCCGCTGACACCTGCTATCCTGGGGGGTTCAATTGCACCAGGAGCTTTCGGTCTGGTATGAACAAGAAGATCCTTCAGGTTCATTCCTCTCCTATGTGAAAACATAGGTTTGGGAAAATTCAATTCACCACAGGATAACACTCTCCAATGTTTGTTCACGATCTTCGTGATTTGGTTGGAGTTGGTGTTATAGGTTGTTACGCAGATTGGGCGAGGATCGGGATCTTTCCTTTCGGTATCCTCTAAAAGTGCTTCCCTGTTGTTGTTGCGTGCACGTTTGAGGCCTTTTCGAACGATGTTCGTGGGGTACTGCCTGTTCAAGAGTTTGCACTCCAAATCTGCCGCCTGTGTCTTAAAATCAGCAATGTTGCTACAATTACGCCGTAGGCGGAGGAACTGTCCATATGGGAGGTTCTCCCGTAAATGGCGTGGATGGAAGCTACTGTACAGGAGCAGACTGTTCTTAGCTGTTGGTTTGAAATGAGTACTTGTTGCAAGTTTTCCTTCTTTTGGGTAGATGTTTAGATCTAGAAACACCAGATTTTCGTTGGAAGCTGTGTGTGTGAATTTTAGGAACTGATCCTGTTGGTTCAGCCAGTTCATGAACCGAGTAACAGAGTCTTGGTCACCCCTCCAGATGACAAAAATGTCGTCTATATACCTTTTCCAGGTGAGTACATGGTGTCTGTAGGGATTGCTCTGTTCCAGGATTTTAGTGGATTCCAGGTGGTGCACGTATAGACCCGCCAGGCTGGGGGCACAAGTGCTCCCCATACTGGTTCCATGTCTTTGGAGGTAGTAAGTGTCCTCATATTGGAAGAAATTTTTCGTGAGGGACAGAGAGATGCACTCAAGGACCACTTGTCTGGGGGTGTGGTAATCCCATGTTGTAGAGAAAAGTACTTCCTCTATTATTTCTAACGTTTCTCTATGTGGGAGGCCGGTGTATAGGCTCTCCACGTCGAGACCCAACAGGAGATCATGTTCTGGGTCAAAGGGAACCTCTTTTATCAGTTGGAGGACTGCCTTAGTGTCTCTGAGATATGTGTCAGTGTTTTGGACAATTGGCCGGAGGAATGCGTCAGCAAACTTTGATAGTGGTTCCAAGATTGAGTTGATACCTGACACTATCGGACGCCCAGGTGGATAGGGGGCGTCCTTGTGAATCTTGGGTATAGTGTAGAAGTATGGTACTTTTGGTTTATCTTGGACTAGAAACTCACTTTCTTTTTTAGTGAGCCAATCATTAGCTCTGGCTTCTTCGATCATGATCTGTATCGATATCCTTACTTCCTCAGATGGATCATCTCTTAGTTCCTGATAATTACGTTCCTCATCCAGCAGTTTCCTGCATTCCCTGTCATAGTTACTGTACGATTGTACAACCGTGGCCCCACCCTTGTCGGCTGGTTTGATCACTATAGTCTGGTTATTTGCAAGTTCCTGTAGTGCAGCTTGTTCCTGCCTTGAAGTATTCCAAAAGGGGATCTTGTCACCAGTGGGTAACTTCTCAAGATCTTCCATTACTGCTTTCTCGAAGGTCAGCAGTTCAACAGGGATAGTGGAGTCTAACGGGGTGAAAGTCAACTTTTTCTTCAACCCTGTATCTGATTGCTCCATGCCCTCTTTGGTGGAGTCCTGAAAAAAAGCTCGGAGTTTGAGTTTCCGCATGAACTCCTTCATCTCCAGACAGATTTTAAACTTGTCCATTTTATTCGTGGGGACAAAGCCTAGACCTTTTGACAAGACATTCTTCTGGGCCTCTGTTAGCTCCTGATCTGACAGGTTCACTACTAAGTGCCCCGACTGGTGGAGGCTGTTTGGCTCCGGGTTGATACACCTGGTGTGGTTTCCGGTGGTTGGTTCGAATGGACCTGGGTTCCCTTTCGATTTCTTCCCCTTTTGGGGCCTCGGCGCTGGCCTAAAAAAGGCTGCTGCCCATAGTAATTGAATTGGGGAGCCTATGGGTCCCAAGGTTGGAAAGGGTGACCCCTAAAGGGTGGTGCTGGTTGGTATTGCATGTACCCTGGAGGGGCCTGGTATGGTATCCATCCTCTACCACCCCTTGGGAAGTGTCCTCTAAAGGAGGGTTTTCCTCTGTTGGCTCCTTGATTACTATTTCTACTAGAGTTAGAGCTATTTGAGCTGGTATCAGAAAAGGTAGTGTCTTGATCATTGTTTTGACTTTTTGACACATAGTCTTTCTTGATGTACGGATAAATCCGCTCATGTGTGAACTCCTCCGTGTCTTTTTTATGTTTTTTAGATTTACTTTTTTTCAGAGTGAGTTCGAACTCGGTCATTTCTTGATTTAGTTCCTCAAGTCGTTTTTTCAGGGCAGTGGGGGATAGGTAACTCTTGATTTTTACTTCCAATTTAGAAATTTCGATTTTGAGTTCTTGGGTCAACTTGGTTGCCGTCTTTACAATTAAAACCAACCAATCCCTGGTGCATCGCCAGCTGATCAGGGACCAGTCTCTTTTGAATTCGAGGTCGTGGGTAAAGATGAAAGGTTCATTTTTAACTATCAACCCAGATGGGGCTGTCTTGGATTTTAGATACTCTGACATGAATAGACCGTGTAGGGCCGTCTTGATCTGTGTCCTCCTGAGCACAGCCAATTCATCCCAGTCACTGTCATTCACGCATGGTTCGGTGTTGCTCAGTCCTTCAAAAGGGCGGAGCGTGGCTAGAATTCTATCGACTTCCTCATCGTCAAAGGTAAGGCCTCCTGCATCCTCCATGTTGGATGGCTACTTAGAACGAGTGTGTGGTGACTATGTGTGAGTGTTAACTGTGATGTGCGTGAAATAAAGAATATTTAGATGAACACAAGGCAGCCTAATGGGGTGCTATGTGTAGGTCCAGAACTACTGGTGTCTCGATAAATTCGAGAGGAAAGGCTCCCACAGCTGCACGCTGTCTGAAGAACAAGGAAATCAAAAGGGGGAGTGAAGAGGTGGTGCCGTTGGGCACCGAGGTGGGCACGTCCTCCTCTTAACAGGGATTCAGGTCAATCAAACAAGGGCCACCTCGCATTGGGTGGGTGTATATCCGGATGTTATTGGAATACAGCTTCTTTGTTAAAATACCCCTCACACACCAAAAGGGCCCTTGGTGTCATGCTTCATCATCGGGGTCTTCCCGTCCCGCTGCGGGGCGGGGCAGTGCTGCGACAGGCGAATACGCCGGAGCACCTTTAGATGGAAGTGCTATGTGTATGGAGTGAGTGTCAGTGGGGTCAGGAGTGATATATAGTGAGTTGTTTAAAAAATACCTGGCCTAGTGGAAAAAAGAAATTTTATTAAACACTGGCTGGTATTGTTAAAAGAAAAGTGAAGCGGAGAGAAGGAGCGGATTAATGGGCTCTCTCTCCTATGTGGGTCAACATGTTTCGAGGCGCAAGGCCTCTTCGTCAGGACCTTGGGGGAGATCCCCCTGTCACTCACTAGTGTTTTCTCCACAAAGGTAGAAAGGTGTATATACAAAAAAGTGAAAAAAAGGGGACTATGTGTGTAAATATAAATAATAATTACACCACTTTTATGCTACCACACTAATAATGTAGTATGCCTGCAAGATAAGAGAACTTGATTAATAATTGCGCCGATCCCAGAATGCGCTTAACTCTAAGTCACCTGTAAGGGAAAAGAGACACACACACATATATACCGGTATGCAATGAGGGATCTAGCATGAATAGTGAAGAAATAAGAAGCATATCTTCAGGCACACATAGTCACACACTCAAAGTAAGTAATGCATGGGGGATAAAGGAATTCAAATACATACTTTCCACTGGAGGAATTATTGCCTCATGAGCCAGCTTTTGACAGAAGGGTATAGTGGGGTCCCAACTGCAGAGGGGGAGAGAGGGGGTACATTGTAATTCTATCCTATTAGTGGTATCACCAGATAAGAGTATTACTGGGATACATCGGTTCGTCCTATTGAAATCGGCTATGCCGTACTTACTGAGCCCCTAGCCCGCTTGTGCTGCCTCCTTCGTCAGCTGCTTCCGTGGTTATGAGGGAGGAAGGGAGAGGCGAGTATTTATATACTCCAGTAATTGAATGATTGATCAATTACCTCCGAAAAACCCGCCGAATTTGCAATGGTCCAAAAGAGGGGTGAGGCGGGCGGCCATATTGGAAGGTCCGCCACCCGCTCCTCTGTATGCAATTCCGATATTGGTTTAGGTAAATGTAGTGCTCGGGACGTGGCTCTAAGCTGAAGTCTGATGCCATTGCTAGCTTGAGCTACTCGGGGAAGGTTGGGACTCGCTTGACGCTGCGCGGAGATGCACGGCGTGTGTGTATTGTGAACTGCGCATGCGCCGGTCTGCTCGCGCCGCGCGCATGCGCGTCTCAATGACACTATGGCCTGGTGCATGCGCATGCGCACAAAAAGCACTGTAGTGTTCAATGCAGGCACGCGACTAAGTGCCTAGGAATAGGTAAAAATGGGGGCATACCATAGCGTATATAGAGTGGCTCAGTGTGGGATAGATGACAGGTTGTAGGGCTACACCCATTCTATGGTGGTTAATTAACAAGCGTATATAGAGTGGCTCAGTGTGGGATAGATTACAGGTTGTTGGGCTACACCCATTCTATGGTGGTTAATTAACAAGCTCATTGTCAGTTAGTTGAAAGCAAGGGAAAGGCAGATGACTGGGAGAGTTTAATAGTAAGGAAACAAAGCTAGTTGCTTATGTTATTGCATAGGAAGTACAATCCCGTGTAGGACATGTTAGAAGAGGCAGAACCTAGGGAGGAATAGAAAGCAGTATAGCCACACAACTGTTAACAGGGACTTGTTCATGAGGGCTCTGGTTGTCAGTGACTGTATCTCACACAGATGGCCCTAGGTGTTCAATTGCGCCCACGGAATATCGTCATTCAAGCCTGTGCGGTGTGTCCCTAGGCGGTACACCCAGCGTTGTTCTTTCGCTAGAAGGTTCCTATCATTGGGAAAAGCCTCAATGACTGTCCATTTCAGGTCATGGACATTGTGTCCAACAGTAACAAAGTGTGCTGACATTTTCGTGGTACTCCTATTGCAGCACACATTGCTACGGTGTTCGCCCATACGGATCTTCACGGGTCTGCTGGTCATGCCCACATACTCCATGTTACAGGGACACGTGATTAGGTATACCACATTGCGGCTGTTGCAATTAGTGAAGGCTCGTTGTTCCCATGTAGACTTGTTAGAAAAAGTGATATTTCTGCTTTTCTGTGTGTATTGGCAAGATACACAGGTGCCACAGGGGTGGTGTCCGCTGACACCTGCTATCCTGGGGGGTTCAATTGCACCAGGAGCTTTCGGTCTGGTATGAACAAGAAGATCCTTCAGGTTCATTCCTCTCCTATGTGAAAACATAGGTTTGGGAAAATTCAATTCACCACAGGATAACACTCTCCAATGTTTGTTCACGATCTTCGTGATTTGGTTGGAGTTGGTGTTATAGGTTGTTACGCAGATTGGGCGAGGATCGGGATCTTTCCTTTCGGTATCCTCTAAAAGTGCTTCCCTGTTGTTGTTGCGTGCACGTTTGAGGCCTTTTCGAACGATGTTCGTGGGGTACTGCCTGTTCAAGAGTTTGCACTCCAAATCTGCCGCCTGTGTCTTAAAATCAGCAATGTTGCTACAATTACGCCGTAGGCGGAGGAACTGTCCATATGGGAGGTTCTCCCGTAAATGGCGTGGATGGAAGCTACTGTACAGGAGCAGACTGTTCTTAGCTGTTGGTTTGAAATGAGTACTTGTTGCAAGTTTTCCTTCTTTTGGGTAGATGTTTAGATCTAGAAACACCAGATTTTCGTTGGAAGCCGTGTGTGTGAATTTTAGGAACTGATCCTGTTGGTTCAGCCAGTTCATGAACGGAGTAACAGAGTCTTGGTCACCCCTCCAGATGACAAAAATGTCGTCTATATACCTTTTCCAGGTGAGTACATGGTGTCTGTAGGGATTGCTCTGTTCCAGGATTTTAGTGGATTCCAGGTGGTGCACGTATAGACCCGCCAGGCTGGGGGCACAAGTGCTCCCCATACTGGTTCCATGTCTTTGGAGGTAGTAAGTGTCCTCATATTGGAAGAAATTTTTCGTGAGGGACAGAGAGATGCACTCAAGGACCACTTGTCTGGGGGTGTGGTAATCCCATGTTGTAGAGAAAAGTACTTCCTCTATTATTTCTAACGTTTCTCTATGTGGGAGGCTGGTGTATAGGCTCTCCACGTCGAGACCCAACAGGAGATCATGTTCTGGGTCAAAGGGAACCTCTTTTATCAGTTGGAGGACTGCCTTAGTGTCTCTGAGATATGTGTCAGTGTTTTGGACAATTGGCCGGAGGAATGCGTCAGCAAACTTTGATAGTGGTTCCAAGATTGAGTTGATACCTGACACTATCGGACGCCCAGGTGGATAGGGGGCGTCCTTGTGAATCTTGGGTATAGTGTAGAAGTATGGTACTTTTGGTTTATCTTGGACTAGAAACTCACTTTCTTTTTTAGTGAGCCAATCATTAGCTCTGGCTTCTTCGATCATGATCTGTATCGATATCCTTACTTCCTCAGATGGATCATCTCTTAGTTCCTGTTAATTACGTTCATCATCCAGCAGTTTCCTGCATTCCCTGTCATAGTTACTGTACGATTGTACAACCGTGGCCCCACCCTTGTCGGCTGGTTTGATCACTATAGTCTGGTTATATGCAAGTTCCTGTAGTGCAGCTTGTTCCTGCCTTGAAGTATTCCAAAAGGGGATCTTGTCACCAGTGGGTAACTTCTCAAGATCTTCCATTACTGCTTTCTCGAAGGTCAGCAGTTCAACAGGGATAGTGGAGTCTAACGGGGTGAAAGTCGACTTTTTCTTCAACCCTGTATCTGATTGCTCCATGCCCTCTTTGGTGGAGTCCTGAAAAAAAGCTCGGAGTTTGAGTTTCCGCATGAACTCCTTCATCTCCAGACAGATTTTAAACTTGTCCATTTTATTCGTGGGGACAAAGCCTAGACCTTTTGACAAAACATTCTTCTGGGCCTCTGTTAGCTCCTGATCTGACAGGTTCACTACTAAGTGCCCCGACTGGTGGAGGCTGTTTGGCTCCGGGTTGATACACCCGGTGTGGTCTCCGGTGGTTGGTTCCAATGGACCTGGGTTCCCTTTCGATTTCTTCCCCTTTTGGGGCCTCGGCGCTGGCCTAAAAAAGGCTGCTGCCCATAGTAATTGAATTGGGGAGCCTGTGGGTCCCAAGGTTGGAAAGGGTGACCCATAAAGGGTGGTGCTGGTTGGTATTGCATGTACCCTGGAGGGGCCTGGTATGGTATCCATCCTCTACCACCCCTTGGGAATTGTCCTCTAAAGGAGGGTTTTCCTCTGTTGGCTCCTTGATTACTATTTCTACTAGAGTTAGAGCTATTTGAGCTGGTATCAGAAAAGGTAGTGTCTTGATCATTGTTTTGACTTTTTGACACATAGTCTTTCTTGATGTACGGATAAATCCGCTCATGTGTGAACTCCTCCGTGTCTTTTTTATGTTTTTTAGATTTACTTTTTTTCAGAGTTTGTTCGAACTCGGTCATTTCTTGATTTAGTTCCTTAAGTCGTTTTTTCAGGGCAGTGGGGGATAGGTAACTCTTGATTTTTACTTCCAATTTACAACTCACTATATATCACTCCTGACCCCACTGACACTCACTCCATACACATAGCACTTCCATCTAAAGGTGCTCCGGCGTATTCGCCTGTCGCAGCACTGCCCCGCCCCGCAGCGGGACGGGAAGACCCCGATGATGAAGCATGACACCAAGGGCCCTTTTGGTGTGTGAGGGGTATTTTAACAAAGAAGGTGTATTCCAATAACATCCGGATATACACCCACCCAATGCGAGGTGGCCCTTGTTTGATTGACCTGAATCCCTGTTAAGAGGAGGACGTGCCCACCTCGGTGCCCATCGGCACCACCTCTTCACTCCCCCTTTTGATTTCCTTGTTCTTCAGACAGCGTGCAGCTGTGGGAGCCTTTCCTCTCGAATTATTCAATTACTATGGGCAGCAGCCTTTTTTAGGCCAGCGCCGAGGCCCCAAAAGGGGAAGAAATCGAAAGGGAACCCAGGTCCATTGGAACCAACCACCGGAGACCACACCGGGTGTATCAACCCGGAGCCAAACAGCCTCCACCAGTCGGGGCACTTAGTAGTGAACCTGTCAGATCAGGAGCTAACAGAGGCCCAGAAGAATGTTTTGTCAAAAGGTCTAGGCTTTGTCCCCACGAATAAAATGGACAAGTTTAAAATCTGTCTGGAGATGAAGGAGTTCATGCGGAAACTCAAACTCCGAGCTTTTGTTCAGGACTCCACCAAAGAGGGCATGGAGCAATCAGATACAGGGTTGAAGAAAAAGTCGACTTTCACCCCGTTAGACTCCACTATCCCTGTTGAACTGCTGACCTTCGAGAAAGCAGTAATGGAAGATCTTGAGAAGTTACCCACTGGTGACAAGATCCCCTTTTGGAATACTTCAAGGCAGGAACAAGCTGCACTACAGGAACTTGCAAATAACCAGACTATAGTGATCAAACCAGCCGACAAGGGTGGGGCCACGGTTGTACAATCGTACAGTAACTATGACAGGGAATGCAGGAAACTGCTGGATGATGAACGTAATTATCAGGAACTAAGAGATGATCCATCTGAGGAAGTAAGGATATCGATACAGATCATGATCGAAGAAGCCAGAGCTAATGATTGGCTCACTAAAAAAGAAAGTGAGTTTCTAGTCCAAGATAAACCAAAAGTACCATACTTCTACACTATACCCAAGATTCACAAGGACGCCCCCTATCCACCTGGGCGTCCGATAGTGTCAGGTATCAACTCAATCTTGGAACCACTATCAAAGTTTGCTGACGCATTCCTCCGGCCAATTGTCCAAAACACTGACACATATCTCAGAGACACTAAGGCAGTCCTCCAACTGATAAAAGAGGTTCCCTTTGACCCAGAACATGATCTCCTGTTGGGTCTCGACGTGGAGAGCCTATACACCACCCTCCCACATAGAGAAACGTTAGAAATAATAGAGGAAGTACTTTTCTCTACAACATGGGATTACCACACCCCCAGACAAGTGGTACTTGAGTGCATCTCTCTGTCCCTCACGAAAAATTTCTTCCAATATGAGGACACTTACTACCTCCAAAGACATGGAACCAGTATGGGGAGCACTTGTGCCCCCAGCCTGGCGGGTCTATACGTGCACCACCTGGAATCCACTAAAATCCTGGAACAGAGCAATCCCTACAGACACCATGTACTCACCTGGAAAAGGTATATAGACGACATTTTTGTCATCTGGAGGGGTGACCAAGACTCTGTTACTCGGTTCATGAACTGGCTGAACCAACAGGATCAGTTCCTAAAATTCACACACACGGCTTCCAACGAAAATCTGGTGTTTCTAGATCTAAACATCTACCCAAAAGAAGGAAAACTTGCAACAAGTACTCATTTCAAACCAACAGCTAAGAACAGTCTGCTCCTGTACAGTAGCTTCCATCCACGCCATTTACGGGAGAACCTCCCATATGGACAGTTCCTCCGCCTACGGCGTAATTGTAGCAACATTGCTGATTTTAAGACACAGGCGGCAGATTTGGAGTGCAAACTCTTGAACAGGCAGTACCGCACGAACATCGTTCGAAAAGGCCTCAAACGTGCACGCAACAACAACAGGGAAGCACTTTTAGAGGATACCGAAAGGAAAGATCCCGATCCTCGCCCAATCTGCGTAACAACCTATAACACCAACTCCAACCAAATCACGAAGATCGTGAACAAACATTGGAGAGTGTTATCCTGTGGTGAATTGAATTTTCCCAAACCTATGTTTTCACATAGGAGAGGAATGAACCTGAAGGATCTTCTTGTTCATACCAGACCGAAAGCTCCTGGTGCAATTGAACCCCCCAGGATAGCAGGTGTCAGCGGACACCACCCCTGTGGCACCTGTGTATCTTGCCAATACACACAGAAAAGCAGAAATATCACTTTTTCTAACAAGTCTACATGGGAACAACGAGCCTTCACTAATTGCAACAGCCGCAATGTGGTATACCTAATCACGTGTCCCTGTAACATGGAGTATGTGGGCATGACCAGCAGACCCGTGAAGATCCGTATGGGCGAACACCGTAGCAATGTGCGCTGCAATAGGAGTACCACGAAAATGTCAGCACACTTTGTTACTGTTGGACACAATGTCCATGACCTGAAATGGACAGTCATTGAGGCTTTTCCCAATGATAGGAACCTTCTAGCGAAAGAACAACGCTGGGTGTACCGCCTAGGGACACACCGCACAGGCTTGAATGACGATATTCCGTGGGCGCAATTGAACACCTAGGGCCATCTGTGTGAGATACAGTCACTGACAACCAGAGCCCTCATGAACAAGTCCCTGTTAACAGTTGTGTGGCTATACTGCTTTCTATTCCTCCCTAGGTTCTGCCTCTTCTAACATGTCCTACACGGGATTGTACTTCCTATGCAATAACATAAGCAACTAGCTTTGTTTCCTTACTATTAAACTCTCCCAGTCATCTGCCTTTCCCTTGCTTTCAACTAACTGACAATGAGCTTGTTAATTAACCACCATAGAATGGGTGTAGCCCAACAACCTGTCATCTATCCCACACTGAGCCACTCTATATACGCTTGTTAATTAACCACCATAGAATGGGTGTAGCCCTACAACCTGTCATCTATCCCACACTGAGCCACTCTATATACGCTATGGTATGCCCCCATTTTTACCTATTCCTAGGCACTTAGTCGCGTGCCTGCATTGAACACTACAGTGCTTTTTGTGCGCATGCACATGCACCAGGCCATAGTGTCATTGAGACGCGCATGCGCGCGGTGCGAGCAGACCGGCGCATGCGCAGTTCACAATACACACGCGCCGTGCATCTCCGCGCAGCGCCAAGCGAGTCCCAACCTTCCCCGAGTAGCTCAAGCTAGCAATGGCATCAGACTTCAGCTTAGAGCCACGTCCCGAGCACTGCATTTACCTAAACCAATATCGGAATTGCATACAGAGGAGCGGGTGGCGGACCTTCCAATATGGCCGCCCGCCTCACCCCTCTTTTGGACCATTGCAAATTCGGCGGGTTTTTCGGAGGTAATTGATCAATCATTCAATTACTGGAGTATATAAATACTCGCCGCTCCCTTCCTCCCTCATAACCACGGAAGCAGCTGACGAAGGAGGCAGCACAAGCGGGCTAGGGGCTCAGTAAGTACGGCATAGCCGATTTCAATAGGACGAACCGATGTATCCCAGTAATACTCTTATCTGGTGATACCACTAATAGGATAGAATTACAATGTACCCCCTCTCTCCCCCTCTGCAGTTGGGACCCCACTATACCCTTCTGTCAAAAGCTGGCTCATGAGGCAATGATTCCTCCAGTGGAAAGTATGTATTTGAATTCCTTTATCCCCCATGCATTACTTACTTTGAGTGTGTGACTATGTGTGCCTGAAGATATGCTTCTTATTTCTTCACTATTCATGCTAGATCCCTCATTGCATACCGGTATATCTGTGTGTGTGTCTCTTTTCCCTTACAGGTGACTTAGAGTTAAGCGCATTCTGGGATCGGCGCAATTATTAATCAAGTTCTCTTATCTTGCAGGCATACTACATTATTAGTGTGGTAGCATAAAAGTGGTGTAATTATTATTTATATTTACACACATAGTCCCCTTTTTTCACTTTTTTGTATATACACCTTTCTACCTTTGTGGAGAAAACACTAGTGAGTGACAGGGGGATCTCCCCCAAGGTCCTGACGAAGAGGCCTTGCGCCTCGAAACATGTTGACTCACATAGGAGAGAGAGCCCATTAATCCGCTCCTTCTCTCCGCTTCACTTTTCTTTTAACAATACCAGCCAGTGTTTAATAAAATTTCTTTTTTCCACTAGGCCAGGTATTTTTTAAACAACTCACTATATATCACTCCTGACCCCACTGACACTCACTCCATACACATAGCACTTCCATCTAAAGGTGCTCCGGCGTATTCGCCTGTCGCAGCACTGCCCCGCCCCGCAGCGGGACGGGAAGACCCCGATGATGAAGCATGACACCAAGGGCCCTTTTGGTGTGTGAGGGGTATTTTAACAAAGAAGGTGTTTTCCATAACATCCGGATATACACCCACCCAATGCGAGGTGGCCCTTGTTTGATTGACCTGAATCCCTGTTAAGAGGAAGACGTGCCCACCTCGGTGCCCATCAGCACCACCTCTTCACTCCCCCTTTTGATTTCCTTGTTCTTCAGACAGCGTGCAGCTGTGGGAGCCTTTCCTCTCGAATTTATCGAGACACCAGTAGTTCTGGACCTACACATAGCACCCCATTAGGCTGCCTTGTGTTCATCTAAATATTCTTTATTTCACGCACATCACAGTTAACACTCACACATAGTCACCACACACTCGTTCTAAGTAGCCATCCAACATGGAGGATGCAGGAGGCCTTACCTTTGACGATGAGGAAGTCGATAGAATTCTAGCCACGCTCCGCCCTTTTGAAGGACTGAGCAACACCGAACCATGCGTGAATGACAGTGACTGGGATGAATTGGCTGTGCTCAGGAGGACACAGATCAAGACGGCCCTACACGGTCTATTCATGTCAGAGTATCTAAAATCCAAGACAGCCCCATCTGGGTTGATAGTTAAAAACGAACCTTTCATCTTTACCCACGACCTCGAATTCAAAAGAGACTGGTCCCTGATCAGCTGGCGATGCACCAGGGATTGGTTGGTTTTAATTGTAAAGACGGCAACCAAGTTGACCCAAGAACTCAAAATCGAAATTTCTAAATTGGAAGTAAAAATCAAGAGTTACCTATCCCCCACTGCCCTGAAAAAACGACTTGAGGAACTAAATCAAGAAATGACCGAGTTCGAACTCACTCTGAAAAAAAGTAAATCTAAAAAACATAAAAAAGACACGGAGGAGTTCACACATGAGCGGATTTATCCGTACATCAAGAAAGACTATGTGTCAAAAAGTCAAAACAATGATCAAGACACTACCTTTTCTGATACCAGCTCAAATAGCTCTAACTCTAGTAGAAATAGTAATCAAGGAGCCAACAGAGGAAAACCCTCCTTTAGAGGACAATTCCCAAGGGGTGGTAGAGGATGGATACCATACCAGGCCCCTCCAGGGTACATGCAATACCAACCAGCACCACCCTTTATGGGTCACCCTTTCCAACCTTGGGACCCACAGGCTCCCCAATTCAATTACTATGGGCAGCAGCCTTTTTTAGGCCAGCGCCGAGGCCCCAAAAGGGGAAGAAATCGAAAGGGAACCCAGGTCCATTGGAACCAACCACCGGAGACCACACCGGGTGTATCAACCCGGAGCCAAACAGCCTCCACCAGTCGGGGCACTTAGTAGTGAACCTGTCAGATCAGGTGCTAACAGAGGCCCAGAAGAATGTTTTGTCAAAAGGTCTAGGCTTTGTCCCCACGAATAAAATGGACAAGTTTAAAATCTGTCTGGAGATGAAGGAGTTCATGCGGAAACTCAAACTCCGAGCTTTTTTTCAGGACTCCACCAAAGAGGGCATGGAGCAATCAGATACAGGGTTGAAGAAAAAGTCGACTTTCACCCAGTTAGACTCCACTATCCCTGTTGAACTGCTGACCTTCGAGAAAGCAGTAATGGAAGATCTTGAGAAGTTACCCACTGGTGACAAGATCCCCTTTTGGAATACTTCAAGGCAGGAACAAGCTGCACTACAGGAACTTGCAAATAACCAGACTATAGTGATCAAACCAGCCGACAAGGGTGGGGCCACGGTTGTACAATCGTACAGTAACTATGACAGGGAATGCAGGAAACTGCTGGATGATGAACGTAATTATCAGGAACTAAGAGATGATCCATCTGAGGAACTAAGGATATCGATACAGATCATGATCGAAGAAGCCAGAGCTAATGATTGGCTCACTAAAAAAGAAAGTGAGTTTCTAGTCCAAGATAAACCAAAAGTACCATACTTCTACACTATACCCAAGATTCACAAGGACGCCCCCTATCCACCTGGGCGTCCGATAGTGTCAGGTATCAACTCAATCTTGGAACCACTATCAAAGTTTGCTGACGCATTCCTCCGGCCAATTGTCCAAAACACTGACACATATCTCAGAGACACTAAGGCAGTCCTCCAACTGATAAAAGAGGTTCCCTTTGACCCAGAACATGATCTCCTGTTGGGTCTCGACATGGAGAGCCTATACACCAGCCTCCCACATAGAGAAACGTTAGAAATAATAGAGGAAGTACTTTTCTCTACAACATGGGATTACCACACCCCCAGACAAGTGGTCCTTGAGTGCATCTCTCTGTCCCTCACGAAAAATTTCTTCCAATATGAGGACACTTACTACCTCCAAAGACATGGAACCAGTATGGGGAGCACTTGTGCCCCAAGCCTGGCGGGTCTATACGTGCACCACCTGGAATCCACTAAAATCCTGGAACAGAGCAATCCCTACAGACACCATGTACTCACCTGGAAAAGGTATATAGACGACATTTTTGTCATCTGGAGGGGTGACCAAGACTCTGTTACTCGGTTCATGAACTGGCTGAACCAACAGGATCAGTTCCTAAAATTCACACACACGGCTTCCAACGAAAATCTGGTGTTTCTAGATCTAAACATCTACCCAAAAGAAGGAAAACTTGCAACAAGTACTCATTTCAAACCAACAGCTAAGAACAGTCTGCTCCTGTACAGTAGCTTCCATCCACGCCATTTACGGGAGAACCTCCCATATGGACAGTTCCTCCGCCTACGGCGTAATTGTAGCAACATTGCTGATTTTAAGACACAGGCGGCAGATTTGGAGTGCAAACTCTTGAACAGGCAGTACCTCACGAACATCGTTCGAAAAGGCCTCAAACGTGCACGCAACAACAACAGGGAAGCACTTTTAGAGGATACCGAAAGGAAAGATCCCGATCCTCGCCCAATCTGCGTAACAACCTATAACACCAACTCCAACCAAATCACGAAGATCGTGAACAAACATTGGAGAGTGTTATCCTGTGGTGAATTGAATTTTCCCAAACCTATGTTTTCACATAGGAGAGGAATGAACCTGAAGGATCTTCTTGTTCATACCAGACCGAAAGCTCCTGGTGCAATTGAACCCCCCAGGATAGCAGGTGTCAGCGGACACCACCCCTGTGGCACCTGTGTATCTTGCCAATACACACAGAAAAGCAGAAATATCACTTTTTCTAACAAGTCTACATGGGAACAACGAGCCTTCACTAATTGCAACAGCCGCAATGTGGTATACCTAATCACGTGTCCCTGTAACATGGAGTATGTGGGCATGACCAGCAGACCTGTGAAGATCCGTATGGGCGAACACCGTAGCAATGTGCGCTGCAATAGGAGTACCACGAAAATGTCAGCACACTTTGTTACTGTTGGACACAATGTCCATGACCTGAAATGGACAGTCATTGAGGCTTTTCCCAATGATAGGAACCTTCTAGCGAAAGAACAACGCTGGGTGTACCGCCTAGGGACACACCGCACAGGCTTGAATGACGATATTCCGTGGGCGCAATTGAACACCTAGGGCCATCTGTGTGAGATACAGTCACTGACAACCAGAGCCCTCATGAACAAGTCCCTGTTAACAGTTGTGTGGCTATACTGCTTTCTATTCCTCCCTAGGTTCTGCCTCTTCTAACATGTCCTACACAGGATTGTACTTCCTATGCAATAACATAAGCAACTAGCTTTGTTTCCTTACTATTAAACTCTCCCAGTCATCTGCCTTTCCCTTGCTTTCAACTAACTGACAATGAGCTTGTTAATTAACCACCATAGAATGGGTGTAGCCCAACAACCTGTCATCTATCCCACACTGAGCCACTCTATATACGCTTGTTAATTAACCACCATAGAATGGGTGTAGCCCTACAACCTGTCATCTATCCCACACTGAGCCACTCTATATACGCTATGGTATGCCCCCATTTTTACCTATTCCTAGGCACTTAGTCGCGTGCCTGCATTGAACACTACAGTGCTTTTTGTGCGCATGCGCATGCACCAGGCCATAGTGTCATTGAGACGCGCATGCGCGCGGCGCGAGCAGACCGGCGCATGCGCAGTTCACAATACACACGCGCCGTGCATCTCCGCGCAGCGCCAAGCAAGTCCCAACCTTCCCCGAGTAGCTCAAGCTAGCAATGGCATCAGACTTCAGCTTAGAGCCACGTCCCGAGCACTGCATTTACCTAAACCAATATCGGAATTGCATACAGAGGAGCGGGTGGCGGACCTTCCAATATGGCCGCCCGCCTCACCCCTCTTTTGGACCATTGCAAATTCGGCGGGTTTTTCGGAGGTAATTGATCAATCATTCAATTACTGGAGTATATAAATACTCGCCGCTCCCTTCCTCCCTCATAACCACGGAAGCAGCTGACGAAGGAGGCAGCACAAGCGTGCTAGGGGCTCAGTAAGTACGGCATAGCCGATTTCAATAGGACGAACCGATGTATCCCAGTAATACTCTTATCTGGTGATACCACTAATAGGATAGAATTACAATGTACCCCCTCTCTCCCCCTCTGCAGTTGGGACCCCACTATACCCTTCTGTCAAAAGCTGGCTCATGAGGCAATGATTCCTCCAGTGGAAAGTATGTATTTGAATTCCTTTATCCCCCATGCATTACTTACTTTGAGTGTGTGACTATGTGTGCCTGAAGATATGCTTCTTATTTCTTCACTATTCATGCTAGATCCCTCATTGCATACCGGTATATCTGTGTGTGTGTCTCTTTTCCCTTACAGGTGACTTAGAGTTAAGCGCATTCTGGGATCGGCGCAATTATTAATCAAGTTCTCTTATCTTGCAGGCATACTACATTATTAGTGTGGTAGCATAAAAGTGGTGTAATTATTATTTATATTTACACACATAGTCCCCTTTTTTCACTTTTTTGTATATACACCTTTCTACCTTTGTGGAGAAAACACTAGTGAGTGACAGGGGGATCTCCCCCAAGGTCCTGACGAAGAGGCCTTGCGCCTCGAAACATGTTGACCCACATAGGAGAGAGAGCCCATTAATCCGCTCCTTCTCTCCGCTTCACTTTTCTTTTAACAATACCAGCCAGTGTTTAATAAAATTTCTTTTTTCCACTAGGCCAGGTATTTTTTAAACAACTCACTATATATCACTCCTGACCCCACTGACACTCACTCCATACACATAGCACTTCCATCTAAAGGTGCTCCGGCGTATTCGCCTGTCGCAGCACTGCCCCGCCCCGCAGCGGGACGGCAAGACCCCGATGATGAAGCATGACACCAAGGGCCCTTTTGGTGTGTGAGGGGTATTTTAACAAAGAAGGTGTATTCCAATAACATCCGGATATACACCCACCCAATGCGAGGTGGCCCTTGTTTGATTGACCTGAATCCCTGTTAAGAGGAGGACGTGCCCACCTCGGTGCCCATCGGCACCACCTCTTCACTCCCCCTTTTGATTTCCTTGGCCTACCTAGGACACCTGCTGTCAAAGGAGGGTAGGGCACTCACACCTGAAAGAATTCAACTCATTTTTAACATTTCTGTCCCCAAGACACAGAAAGAAGTCCGTGCCTTTATTGGCCTCACTTCTTACTGTAGACAATGGATTCCCCAGTTTGCATACTTGGCCAAACCTCTGATACAGCTAACAACCACAACCTCTTCCCCACTGCCATGGACACCTGATCATACTTTTGCTTTTGACACCCTCAAACAAGCATTATGGTCTGCACCTGTCCTAGCTACACCCAATTATGCCAAACCTTTTGTCCTCTTTGTCACAGAACGGGAAGGTACAGCCTTGTCAGTACTCACACAAACACAAGCCAACAAACATCGTCCCTGTGCTTATTTTTCTAGTACCCTCGACCCTGTTGCACAAGGTTTGCCTGCCTGTCTGAAATCTGTTGCAGCTACAGCTCTAGCAATACAACAAAGTGACTCCATAGTACTAGGACACTCTCTTGAAGTACAAGTTCCACATGCAGTAGAATTGCTTTTGAATAGGACACAGACACAACACCTAACCATAGCTCGCCTCACAGGTTACGAAGTCACTCTGTTCCAACCCCATATTATCATCAAAAGGTGCAATATCCTCAACCCAGCTACGCTACTGCCTACTGTTCCAGTTGACAACCAGGTCCATGATTGCCTAGAGGTAGTCGAACTAGTCACAAAACCCCGGTCTGATCTTACAGATGTCCCTCTAAGTACACCAGAACACACACTGTTTGTAGACGGTTCCTGTATGCGTCTCCAATCAGGCGGACTCTCAGCAGCCTATGCTGTCACTACAGAGAACACCGTCCTTCTAGCAGCCAGAATACCCGTACATTCTGCACAAGCAGCAGAACTAATAGCTCTCACCCAAGCATGTGGATGGTCCAAAGGAAAGCGAGTCAACATCTACACCGACTCACAATATGCATTCGGGGTAGTTCATAATTTCGGCATCCTTTGGAAAGAGAGAGGTTTCCTGACCTCTCATGGAACCAAGATCCAACATGGAGACCTTGTCCTCCAGCTACTAGAGTCAATACACAAACCCACAGAAATAGCCATACTAAAATGTAAAGCACACACCAAAGTTGTAGACTCTATCACCAGAGGTAATGCTCTGGCTGACGCCACAGCTAAACATACTGCTCAGACAGAAACACTAAACACCGAAACCACCATTAGTACTATCTGTCCAGTTATCGATCCGACCAAGGATGTAGTAGACATCCAAAATCAAGCCACAGAAACCGAAAAGAGAAAATGGGAAGAGGAGGGAGGTTCACACATAGATCAAGGTTGGGTAACACAGGACACATCCAAATGGTTTCTCCCTGACCTAATGGTTCCCATAATGATAGAAACTGCTCATGGTCCCGCACATCTAGGAGAGAAAGGAATGTTAGACAGTCTGAATCTGATATGGCACAACAAGCATCTGCGTGCAGCAGCCAAACAAAAAGTACGAACCTGTATGATTTGCTGTCAGTTCAATCCAGGGAAAAGTGTATCCATTGAACAAGGAGGGTTCCATCCTCCAGATCACCCCTTCGAAGTCCTACAAATGGACTACATACAGATGAAGAGATGTCGGGGATATAAGTATGTCCTCGTAGTAGTCTGTACCTTACCTCGATGGACTGAAGCATACCCCGTCCCAGACTATGGTGCCCAGATGACTGCCAAGCAATTGGTGAGGGAATTCTTCCCTCGCTACGGGTTGCCAAGAGTCATTTACTCTGACAACGGACAACCATTCTCCTCTAAATTGATGGAAGCTGTCTCCTTACAGCTAGGATACACCTGGAAGTTTCACTGTGTTAGGCATCCCCAAGCAGCAGGCCTAGTCGAACGACATAACCAGACATTAAAAACAAAATTATGCGCTGACAAACAAATAGATTGGGTTACAGCTCTTCCGGTTGCCCTCTTCTATATGAGAATGGTGGCACATTCCCGGACGAGTCTGTCCCCCTATGAAATTACATTTGGGAGGCCTCCGAATATCTGGGGTGTCCCATCTCCTAAAAAGCTAATTGACATTGATGCAAATGTACTGACAGATTACTTGGCTTCTTTGATGTCTGCACTACGTTCTTGCTGTTCACAGGTGGCTGCAGCTTTTCCAGACAAGTCCACGCCCGACGAGCACTCCCTTCGGCCTGGTCAATGGGTGCTCATCAGAAATTTTGATCGAACCAGCCCTCTGGAGAAAAGGTGGACGTCCCCCAAGCTGGTGCTGCTGACGACGAGGACCGCTATCAAAGTCGAGGGACGGAAAGGCTGGCTACACGTCTCTCATTGCAAACCCTTCTACGGACCAACTCCGGACACTGTTGCTGATCCTGAGACCAGAGACACTGAAAAAACAGACTTTAAAGACACTGAAACGACAGACTTTATTTCACCCCTCCCAGAACTTTTACCCCAAGAAGAGTACAAATCGCGGCTGCGATCCTACCCCAAACAGACTTGAGACATTTGCATCTGAATCCGGCCTGCCAGTGGCTATTTAAGCCCAAGACGGACGCTTGGTGAAGCGGTTGCTGGAAAGAGTCCGGTTACTGGTGCATTTTTTTTCCTCTCAAAGATTAAGCAGCCGAAATTATGAAGATAAAGACTCATTGTGCGAAACTGTTACATGACAAAGTTCCCCTTTTCCTTTCTATCATGATTCTTATTTTCTGCATCATGGCTTGTCTAGGTTGGTTCCTTCATCTAGCCTTCCCACCGTCTTCCCCCGCGCCCTTGAACAATACTGCTATGCATTCACACGTAGATCTTCCTCCACATCTCATGAACAGAAGAAAAGAGTTCTTCAATAACACATTCATCTCCACACTCCACCAACATCAATTGGTGATTAACAAAACAAATTGTTGGGTCTGTGGTTTAATGCCACATTCTGTGCACGGAGGAATGCCTTTTATTCCTCTCCCTTTTGGCTATGCTGGATCTACCTATGCACTCTCTATGATATTTTCCGCCTCTGTTAGGAACATTCCTGAGACCCCGATCAAAAACGCTAGTACCTGGAATGAGATAAAAACAAAAACAGTAAGAGCCGTCGCAAGGATGGTAACCTTCACAGCAACATGGGGACGAGCAGACATTAGTGAAAACACCAGTTACTCCCTCTTTAATGACACCACCTCCTTTAGGGAGACATTTTCAGTCCAGAAAAGACAGACAGACCAGGGAGGATGGGCCGTGCCCCACCAGGGCCTATTCTGCGTAAGAGGAAAGGGCAAGGGTCAGAAAATGGGAGATAGTGAATGTAACAAGACCTACACCCTAGCTGATCCAAATTTCCCAACGATGGCCACTGCCCCCAACACCTACTTTATCTGTGGATCTCACGCGCGCACTTGGTTACCTCAAGGTTGGTCTGGAAAATGCTACATTGCATTTCTCCTTCCCCCTACCTACACCGCCCCAGCAGATTATCATCTCAGTGACCCCCCCGACCGTAATTAATAGACGGCGAAGGGGGGCCATAGACGCTGAAGATACAGCGGGCCAAGAGGCTGGCGATTTCTTTAAAGGAGTCATCCCATTCTGGGGGCCTATGATCAACAGCCGCCACATAAGACAACTGACTCGTGTAGTCCAGGGAGCCATAAACGAAACAGCCGGTGCATTAAGTAACATCACCGCTGAGATGGCTGCCGACAGACTCATGACGTTACAAAACCGTATGGTCCTAGACATCATATTGGCTGACCGTGGTGGTGTATGTGAACTGATCGGGTCCAGCTGCTGTATATTTATCCCAGATAATGCACCCTCGGTGTATGCCGCTATTTCCCGCCTTCATATACTTTCCAGAAAACTAGATGCAGACACTGGTGCCTGGTCCCTGACGGGTTGGCTCTGGAGCCTCCTGTCCTCATGGGGATGGAAGGTGCTTACAGTCCTAGGTCTTGCTCTAGCTATTCTCTTCACCTGCTGCCTCTGTATTCAGTGCGGTCCAGCACTCTGTAGTTTCTGTATCACTACCTGCATTCCCAAAACCCAGACCAGAAAGAAAGAAAGAGAAAGAATCATGTTACAGGAACAAGTAAACGACCTAAGGAGTATAGAGGTGGACTAGAAAAAGCAAAGAATTTTAGAAGGGTATATTATGGGACAAGGAGGGAATGAGGAAAATGATTATTTATCGTACAGTTATGTCCCATCATACACCCTCTTCCGTCATGTCCCCGAGCCCATCACGCCAAAACACGAGCACACGAGAACACGAGCACGAACCGACCACGCGCTGATCATGCGCCTCATGTAGTCACACACGCGCTCTCCTTCCCCAAAAAGTCAAACGCTTATCCTTATGGTCAAAGCGATTCCGAGAACCAACTGCCTCACTCAAACCGTACATTACTGTGGTTAAGCCGATGCCGAGAACAAGACCCCCCCATCTGTAACCATTTCCCTATAATCGGGCCAATTCAGAGAAATGGGCCCCACTCTGTTAAACCACGATAACCAATTCCAAGAAGAAGAGCCCCCGAATGCTGAAACACGACAAACAGACATCCTGTCACGACCACCTCTCCCCTATCTAAGGAACCAGCCTAGTGTTATTTCTCCACACCTTCGCCTCTCTTGTGCTTCCTCATTCTAAAATCATGACGCAGCCTTATCTCCTCTACCATGTCTTCACTCTTTCATGACGCTGCCTCCTTTTATGGTCATGACTTCTGTTTTATTGCAACATATGATCCGGGCCTACATGACTTCTGTCTTATGTTAACGTATGATCCGGGCATTCATTGAAGGGAAGCTCCTTCCTCTTTTCCTGCTATAAATACTGTGTGTTCAGATAATAAAGTTAGAGATTCTTCCGATCCTCCTCAGGTGACGGAGCTCTCCCTTAACTCGAGTTACTGAATAAAGACCCTGAATTCGAGCCACCACGGACTCTGCTCTTCATACTTTGAACTTATTGATATTGCCTAGAAATTCTGATCAAGGTAAATTACTAAAATATTTACCACAATATACTTGTACAAGCCACCCCCCAGTGTTTTTCCTGGATCCCATGGGCTCTTAAGGAGACCTCATAGGCAGCCAGCCACTTGGCGATATCATCCCCTGGGCTGTAGCTGGCAACTATATCCTTAGGTAGGTAGGGTCTGGGTTCCCTGGTCAGTTCTTTTGTTTCGCTGCCACCATTTGGAGAATTGGAGGGTCCTATTTGTAGGGCCTTGAGTTCTAGCTCCCTAAGTTTCAACTTGTGAGCCATCCTCTGTTCCTCCCTCTCCTTTTCCATCTTAGCTAAAACCCACTTTAGCTGTCTCTTTTCCCTCCTGTCCACTAGTTCAGCTTCGGTTAAGCTTCTTCCGGAGACACTGCTGGCCTCCCTTGAACAGGTCCTAGGTCCTGGTAGTAGGTTCCCCATCTCAGGTTAGAACAATCTATCTACCCCTATGACTGTGTCCCGGTCCGTCCCCTCTTCCTCCTCCTTTCCCTCTCCATGTGCTGCCACCCAAGCCCTCAAACTGGTCTGGAGTTCCCCCTTCTTGGCAACACGCTTAAAAAAACTCCCATCTTCTGGCAAAAGTCTCTAAGCTGGGCTGTAGTATAGATCTCCAGTTCCTCCAAAGCAAATTCCATTTTGCTTATGAGAGATATAGGGACAACCACTCGGGAAGAATTGGTTCAAAAGGGGCAATTCGATGCTACCTCCACCCACTCAGAATGCATGTTACACTCAAAAGCTCTTTAACTTTTCAGACAGAATGTTGTACAGGTTTAGCTTAGTTGACCTCCTTGACAAAATGATATTGGCACAATACGGAACAGAGGCTGTCCTTTACAAGGATACAAGGATTCACTGTGTCATTTCAGGGGGAAGGAAAATAAGTTATACAACCTGCTTCGCTAAAGGACATCAGATATTTACCACATCAAATTTGCAGGAAGCTTTCTCCCCCATCCCTGTAATGGAAGGGTTAAGCAATATCACTGACAGAAATGGCCTTTAAATAAGCTCAGAGGCCTTTCTCCCCACTTGTAAAGGAATCTGTGGTTTCCTGGAGTTCAATTCTCCCTGACCTGCCAACTCGATACTTCAGTCAGGAAAGGGAGGAAGAACCTAACCTCCGGGACCTTCTGTAGGTAGGTCCCGGTCCACTCGTTACCCCCAGATCGCTCCTTACTTCAATCGTTGAGCATCTAGTTCCAATGTCCCGAGCAGCGGAGTGAAGCCAGCAGTTCCAGCAGGCCTCGGTCCACTCCCCACTGTGCCTCACCCACAGGTCAATCCACTCGCTCACTGAGCTGACACTGGGGAAGAGCTACGCCGGCTGAAGGGAAGCGGTGACCGCGCCTCTCCCTCTTCCTCACAGTGCGCCGCCTCCGCTGACCTCCGGGCAAGCGGCACCACTGAACAAGCGCCAGCGACCAGTGTCTCTTCCACTGAGCCTGCTTGGTCGCGGAAAGCCTCCAGTCGCCGCTCCGCCCCTACTCTGGGAAAAGCGTTCTCTTCACTGAGCCCGCGCGATTCCGCGGAAGCACGGTTCCTCTCGACTGCGCCCTCCCCTCACAGAGTCTAACGTTCTCCTCACCAGGCCTGCGCAATTCCGTGGCGACTCTCTCTCCTCACGGCCTCGCTACTGGAAGACGCTGCCCCCGCCTCCTTCACCAGGCTCACTAGCTCCCAGCTGATCTCGCTCGTGAGAAATACTATTCCCGCATTAACAGTTTCTAGTTCAGGTGAGAGGGGGTCAAAAGGGGAGAGCGAGGAGCACGTATGGCCATAACTCAGAAGAGAACAAGGAGGGAAGGGTGGGTCAAATCCACAGCATCGATTCTCTCTTCTTTCGGGGTAATGCCCTTAGGGTTTCTAATAAGCTTACCCACTGGACCACAGGGCAGAATGATCCCTCCGTTCAGTCCTCCAAGATCACTCCCATTCCCTTCCCAAGGCTAGGGGTCGATTTTCCAGGCTTTTGGGAGGACTTGAGTCCAGGGACATCAGGAACCCAACGTGGCAGGGCCAGGTCTGTAGACAAGAGGGGAGAGGGTGGTGAAAGCAGTAAGGAGGCAACCCTGAGTGGGAGGTCAACCCTCTGAATATCCTACCCCTGCCTAATGCCCCAGCCTGCACTCCAGCTGACTCTCTCTCTCTGCATGACAAAATGGCTGCCCCACAGTTGGCCTTATATACCTTTAGCCTCAAGTGTCCAGAATAGGCCAGAAGGTTCTGGAAGGTCCCTATTCTAACCTATGGGCCCCTTACCTGAGGTGACCGTTATGGCAGTTATAAGCCACCATTTTGGGTGTTTTGTGAATTCCAGTCAGAAAGGCCCCTAAGCCTCAGGAAAAACTATGAGGGCAAAGAGCACCTAACCCCTGGGTCAACACCTCAAAAATCCAGTGAACATAAAAAATAAAAAGTTTGAGGGGCAAAAAGGGGACAAAATAAATAAATAATTAGGAGGGACTACCAAAAGGCTGACAGGTCTAACAATTTCCGACTAACCGATTATGATAAGAGGTAACCTTTCAGTCTCTCCGACTCGGTTCCCGACAGACATTTATAGACTCCGAGTCGGTCGGACCCGAATCGTACAGTTCTATGGACAGCCTTTCCGAATCGGTCTGTCCGACACGAAACGGCTGTTGGAAACTGACTTTAGGGTCTCTAGTAGGCCCCCTTCACCCGCAGGCCTCTGGTTGGGGCCCATAGGGGTACCCATGGGACTCCTCTTTCCAACCTTGCAAAGTGTGGCAGGGCCTATGGGGTGCATGTGACAGGGGGCAAGGTTATCCGCAACCACCCCATTTATCAATGGGAGCCTGTGTTGTCGGTCGGAACACAGGCTCCCATTGTGGTCAATGAAAGTCCGACTGAACGGTGTTCGGAAACATAGTAATAAGTCAGTAGCACTCGCTGAACCCGAGTCGGTCAGAACTGATATCGACACGGAGTCGGTCGGAATGCTTTCCGACCGACATCGTAATGAGGCCCTTTGTTATTATGTAACAAAAATTACAGCATTCCATTACAGAATAAATGCAAACACATACCACATAAATACTAATCAGCATCCAACCTGTCAATTTGGTCATCGAAGGGTCATTAGTGAGTAATAAAATCATCAACAACATTCATGGGGTGAAGGCTGATCAAGTATGCGATTCTCAGAACTGAGATGAAGCCAACCAGTAATGCAGTGTCAGGTCATCCTAAATCTAGGGTAACTGACTAACCAGTAATTATTCATTGGGGTAGTAGTTGTTCTGATATAGAAATGCCGGTCATGACCATCTGTGTTACTTTCAAGGTGTGGTGATTCATGGGGCAACTCATCTGACTTTATCATAAATTCGGCAACAGTTGTGTCCAAACACTCCAGGGACGTGCTTTTGGTCACCATGATAAGTTATGGCATATAAGACCCCTAGTCCAGTATCTAGTCAGTTCTCATAGCATGTGAAAAAAGGAACCTTCTAATGCATGGCATCTGGCCAGTGTCCAAGTAGAATTCCAATTATTTTTCAAAACATCTGGTGAAGTAAAGGTAGTGACATTGTTTCTGTTTTGAATCTGTTATTTCTAGAGATACAAAGTATGTGTGCTGTTACATTTTCCCATTTTAGGCCACCATTTGTCTTTCTTCCCCATGCCATTTGGCCAAGGGCCATTTTTTTGTATAGTCAGTGTCCATAGACCTGTATGTGCTCTTTGTTTTCCGTGCCTCCTGCTCGTTGTTGTTTGACCATGTGGCTGGTGGCCATTTTGTATAGACAACCAGTGTGCTTTTGCCACTGGCCTGCATGTATTCTTTGATGTGGCCATGACTACTTTCTGGTTGTTTTTGAGACCATGTAGCCGGTGGCATTTTGTTAGGCAGCCAGTGTGCTTTTGCCATAAGCCTGTATGTGTTATTTGTTGTGGCCTTGCCTCCTTGCTGGCTTGTTGTTGTGACTGACCATGTGGCTGGCGGCCATTTTGTGCAACCCGCCAGTGTGCTTTTGCCATAGGCCTGCATGTGTTCTCTTCATTGTGGCCATGCTTCCTTGCTGGTTGTTGTGAGCATGTGGCTGGTGGCCATTTTATGTAGGCTGCCAGTGTGCTTTTGCCATTGGCCTGCACGTGTTCTTTGTTCTGGCCATGCTTCCTTGCTGGTGTGATGTATTTACTATGGGTACTGTATCGATCCCCCTATTTCTGACCCTTGTCTGGTTAATAATTAACTAGCAGCCATTCAACTGCACAGAAACCCGTTATCTGATTAGCCAAACAACGGCACAGAAGCCCGTTCTCTGATTAGGTCATAGCGCATGCCATCTCATTAGGCAAGCACTATTTCTCCAGCCCCCTAATAGGCAGACGGTGTTCTCAAAACAATTCAAACCTACCACGACCTGGGAAATCCCCACAGCCATTGTTTTGATTTAACCGAGAACTTCAGTAAAGAATGTGCGAACGATCAGTTCGTATGACATCCTTATTGACGTATTTATGTCCATCCTTACGTCAATCTCGGCACCTTTCAGGTATAAATAATACCGACATTGCCTTAAGCAAACACACGAGGTGGTGACAAGATTGGAGCAGCGAGACTTGCCGAGGAGCCCAGCTGACCGCGAAGCCCACAGACGCTGCCCCTCCTTTCTGACGCGCTGAGAGAGAGACGCTGCCTTTTCTCCTGCCGAGAAATCCAGCTCCGGCGCTTCCAAGCCGCCCTCGCAGGTAGATGGAATATCAAGCCCTGAGATAGAGATACCAACCCTCCAGCCTTCTAAATCCCAGGTACTGAACTGAATAACCCTTTGTCGAGAATTCTTGAAGCAGACTCTTGGCAAAACAAACTTAACTTAAACTGCTACTTATCTACTCCCGCCCACGTATTAGGCTTAGGTCAGGTACATTGGGGTAGGCGTAGTTAGAAGCACCAGTTGAGTACGATTAGTCAATGTATATATGTATGTATCTATTTTATCCATTTTAAGTATCATATGGCTAAGAAACCATATCAATGCTTTTACAGTATTATTTTATAATTCTGTTATTACTGTATGCACTTTACTTAACTATAAGTATTGCAATAATAGCGATTCATTTCTCTTGTATGAGAAAAGAGACTGACCAATAAATAACATCTTTTTATTGAACACGCCCGTCTCTTCCTTTTCTCTACAATCTGGTGAAACTAAGAATGCACTGAACTGACTGAGTAAAATAAGTTGTCTTTTTTTTTCACACGACTCTAGAGATACACTCTTGATTAGGGGAGAGCAAAGTTGTCATGTTCTATGGTTGTCAGAAACGAAATCCCTTCTTGTCTATCCAGGGAGGTTAAACTCCTCCTTGTCTATTCGAGAAAGTTTCTAGTGAACTCTGAGCTAGCTGGCAAACATTAAACTTTAAGTCTAATATCGACAGTAGAAGACCTAGTTAACCTCTGTCCTACGTCTATACTATTGAAGATATTATTCCAATGCGCAGAGCCTATTGGGATAATAGGAACTACACTACATGGCGCCCAACTGTTTGGATAGGCGATAAATCTAACGTAAGACATTAGAGTAACTCAGTCGTGCTTTTTCACACAGACCCCTTTTCCCCATAATACTCCAAAGACGTCTGGAGTGGGTGAAAGGTTAAATCCGCCAAACGTAGTAGGAGGAGACTCCTATGTATGGTTCTTGGTTTATTCAACGTTGAAGGATACACTGTTCCAAAATATTGTGCATCTAATCTTTGTTTCCATAGAAACCTGATCTGCTAATAAACAAAATCTTCTTGACAGTAGAATGTCAGAAAATGAAGAAGAAAGGGAGACAGCTAGAATAGCAGCTCAACTCCTAGCGGCTGACAATAGTCTCCTACAGCAAGACCCGGAGGCAATACTCATCCCGGTCAACATAAGGAAATCTATAACTTTAAAACTTATAGAAAATGGGCTGACACCGAGAGGTGGTACAGTCATATTCGTAATTGAGGCACACGAATATCGGCAGACAGAGGTATTCTATTCATGGATAAACTTTCCAGCAGCAAACGCTGTAACAAAGGACTTCCACTATTACAAAATAGAGGAACCTCCTAATGAGTACACTCCTTTCGAGGAGGTGGAAATACCACTCAAATACCAAGAGCACCTGCTCTGGTTTAATGGCGCCCTTTAACATAATAATCACATCACCAGGCTCGGTCCACTAGGTAGACCAGGAGCAACGTGGCCGGTCCTATCCGGATACACACCACATCCAGACATTGAAGAAATGTCTGCACCAGAACTTTTAGCACAGCTAAAACAATTAATTAAAATACATAGACAATTAGTCCAATATGTAATGCGGACTTCAACAGTCCAACCAGCTATTAAAATTCCACAGCTGATCCCTCATCAGGGGAACACAAATAAAATTACACCACAGAACATACAGTCCTGTCTAGGTAAAGTACCCGCAAAACGGGAACAAATTCCATTCTGGTTAGCACAAAAAATCACTCAAATAGAGGCGGTATTTCCAGATACCACCCCGGTTGAGAAACACAGGATTCTGACTATCTGTCTTCCAATGGGAATCGCACCACATGTGGAGGACTGTGACACTTGGGGTACAGTCTTTGCTTCCATTTACACAAAAACACATGGTGTTCCATTCATGTCAGTAATACCAGATGTGCTAAAACAAATTCAAGATGAATACGGTCCAGAACCTGCCTTAACTCTTGGTATGAAATTACTAAAAGACTTCAAGCAGGTCTCGGCAATATTATTAGCAAATATAAAGGGAGAAGCAGCAAATGTGGCGATCCGCCAGAGGTTGAAAGAGACAGATATAGCAGACCAACCATTTGAAATTTCCAGAATCATAGAAAAATCCTATGAAGAACTAGGAAGAGATAGTTTGGGTGGAAAACCGGTGAAACCCCAACTTATTGAAAAACCTGAAAAAGTATTTATTAAAAATAATCTAAACACTCAAAAAAAGAGCTGGGATGGAAATAAACAATCCACTCCTAAAGAAAAAAGATTCCAGTCCAGAGGAAGGTCTCCTCGGCGGAGAGAAAGATCTCCGGACCAAGGACACAAGTCTCCCCAGAGGGAGCCCTCTGAGAAAAAGTACAACCTTAGAAATAGGGATAATCTGAAGAAACCTGATAGATATCAAGATATTGATACACGTCCCTCTCAATCTTTTCAGACTTCCTTGCAGAAATCGGAAAGAAGAGGACAATCAGAACACAGGGAAGAGCACGTCAAGTCCAATGAAAAGGAACCTGCTCATCAAAATTAAAAATTACAGTTTCCAAAAAAGAAGGTAGCCAGTATTAAAGTAATCAACCATGCCGAGATTACTGAGGACACAGCTGAAAAACGGAGAATGGGCTCAGACAATGCTAGACAGCGCAGCAGAAGTGAGCATAGCTCGCCAGATCCTTATGAATCATCTGGAGACAGTGGACATGAATGAATACATTCAGGTGGAAACTGCAGATACCAGAGTTAGCAAACCTCATAAAATATATGAAATAACATTGCGTATAGAGGGGGATAAGACTAGGAAAATAAGGGGTCTCTTTTGGGATAATCTCTCCAAGGGCTATGACATCCTTCTAGCTGAAAGAGACTGGCCACCAGAGTTTGTCAGGGAGTGCCCTCATGGCGAAGAAATAATTATGCCATCCTTCTCAAATCATATTCCAATTCATAAAAAATATACACTTGCAAGAAAGTGGGCAGCAGCCCAAGCTCCTGCATTATATAAAAACCATGTGGGATGGGATGAGGACTCTCCTTCTCACAAAATCCAGTTAAAATCACAACCTACTGCTCAGAGGCAGTACCCAATTAAGCAAGAAGCAAAAAAACGGGTAAAAGAGATCCTAGATCAACTTGAATACCAGGGGGTGATTGAAACTTGCACCTCACAAATGAATAATCCTTTGTTTCCTGTCTCCAAACCAGACAATTCATATCGTCTTGTTTTGGACTACAGACACCTTAACTCATGTTGCAAAACCTTTGCAGTACAAAACTCGCATAGTGCTGCACTAATGAATAACATAGTGCGCAAAAAATACAAAACAACATTAGACATCTCTAATGGATTCTTCTGTCAAAATATAGCACCAGAGAGCAGATATTTGACAGCGTTCTCAATAAATGGCGCGCAAAAAAATTTCTGTCGTTTGCCCCAGGGGTTTAAAAACAGCCCAGGATTATTCTCAGCAAGAGTAACAGAGTTACTACAAATATATGATGATGAGGCATTATCTTATGTCGATGACATCTATCTAACAGATGATGACTTGGATACTCACTTGAAGAGAGTGAACACCATAATACTTGGGTTCGCAGCAGAGGGTTACAAATTCAACTTTAAAAAGTCAAGAATTGCCCATCTAACTGTCCTGTTTTTGGGATATGAACTATCAAGTGAAGGCAAAAGCCTGGCTGACAATTTCCTAGAGAAATGTGCTGTAATCCAAGCACCTAGAACACTAAAAAACTTACAATCAATTCTAGGTTTCCTGAATTTCAGAAGAACTTACATTATAAATTATGCAGAGAGAGTTAAACCTCTCTATGATCTTATAAAACCAGATTTTAAAAGAATCAATTGGACTCAAAAACACACAGAAATTTTGAGATCTTTACAAACAGATATGTTAGTTAAAACAAAATTACAAACACGTGACAACACACGCAACCTTGTGATTCGAGTCATCCCAGGAAGATGCGGATTCACATACCTGACCTCTAATGAGGGAGAGAAGGTACCAATAGCATACAAATCACATTTGTACACAGAAGCTGAAAAAAGGTTCAGCATTAAGGAAAACATTGTTCATGCGGTTCAAACAGCTGTAGCAAAAGAAAAATACCAAGCAGACGGTAGACAGGTTACAGTCAGAACAGCAGAATCAGCTTTTGAGGCATTAACAACACCATGTAATTTACCGACAACTGCACTGAATCCAGAATGGATACAATGGGTAAATTCTGTTGCTACAGACAAAGTAAAATACTATTTTGACCCGGAAATGAAAGAATTAAAATATCTAGAATATGAGAGAGAATACCCTCTGCCAATCGACATTCTGCCTTTACGACAGTACGCCTGTGTAATATATACAGACGGTCATGCTCAACCCTCAGTTTGGGGAGAGCTGGCTTACAACGCCACATTTGAAATTGTAAAAGAAGTGTGGCGCGGAGGTAAATTAAGACCTCTACTTACAAAAACACACACAGTAGAAAATAATTCAGAACAACAAACTGAAATATTAGCGTTAAAGATGGCACTAGATAATGCCGATCGCGAATTCCCGACACTTATAGTGTGCGATTCGTATTACTGCGTCAAATCATACAATACCGATTTACAGAAATGGATTCAAAACGGTTACACAGATGACACAGGTGCAACAAAAAAGCAAAAAGTGCTTTGGGAACAAGTAGTTCTTTTACAGAAAGAACTACCAAAAACTCACGTGATACATTCACTGAGTCATCAGCGTGATGGCGGTCACGTTGCAGGGAATTCATTGGCTGAGACAGCCGCAGCGGTAGCAACTAAATCGGCTTCCGTAGCTACAAAAAAGCGTACAGTAAAATACATTGACGGAGAAACTGTGCTGGCAGTGAAAACGTCATCAAAAGGCGACTGCTCAGCGCTACCGATCAATTACCCACTCAATTATACATACATAACGATGCAAACTCAGTCCCTTTTGCTCGAATCCCTGGAGTGGGGGATAGAGTAATTCCAAACACGGACAGGAGAGGCTTGTTAATAGCAGACGCACATATGGGTGAGGGTCTCAGACACCTTAAGCTAAAAGATTCTCTGGAAGAATTACAATCAGTGTACTGGTGGCCAGGCATGAGCCTGCATCATCACATTTTTGTAAAAAACTGCCCAGACTGCAACAGAGATCGCAGTGGCGAGAGAAACGGTTTACTACCATGGCGTTTCACTCCAGAATGTATCAAATCAACAAAAAAATAATAAAAACACAGTATGAATAATGCGTCGTATTAACATGTAGAGACTATCTTCACTTATAATGTAGACCCCAACTTTCGGCTGACGTCGGAACTGTTATACAAAGATTTGCGAGTCTAGAATGGCATATACGCTAGAAGCATGTTACGTTCTGACCAAAATCTTTCCTTTAGCTCTAAAAACAGCTTATGGGGGGTGACTGGTCAAAATGAACAATGCATTTCGGGACTCTTCTCACTTCCTTCCTGAGGGAAACGGGATGGTGTAAAGAAAAAACCAAGGCATAAAGCAATCTATAACAGCAAAGGTATTAGGTTCAGGAGCTGGGTGGGTCAAACATTTAATAAGTGTCCAACGTAGTCTAAATAACCTGCCAAGAAATTCTCTGAAAGGACTCAGTCCGTACGAACTATTGTTTGGGACTAGAATGTTAATCCAGGACTTAGATAGTCAGACTTCAGTGGTTAAAGAAAAATGCTTTGATATCAAAGATCGCTTGGCTATTTTACAGGACTTAAATGAAACAAGAAAAGACCTGAGCAACATAAAGTTGAAACAGCAGCCAGCATCCACTGAAGAAAAACCACCTGTTCCAGCAAGGCCTGTCTGGATTCCAAAAGTCGGGGATCTGGTCAGAGAGAAGATCGCGGTAAAGAAGGAATTTGGGACTTCTTACAGAAAAGCAGTTCCTGTCT
Organism: Lissotriton helveticus; assembly: GCF_964261635.1. NCBI lineage: Eukaryota > Metazoa > Chordata > Amphibia > Caudata > Salamandridae > Lissotriton > Lissotriton helveticus. The sequence goes on from NC_136059.1 coordinate 1,027,048,076, forward strand.
TGTCTATCAACGGGACAAGATCAGTAGTACTACCGCCCCTTGCTGGTAAAAAGGAGAACCGAGTCATATCCATCGACCTGGTTAAACCACAATTATGTGGCCGATAACAAATAGTAGGCCAAGTGGACTCCCAAGAAGTAGCAGAACACCAAAGTTTGCTACATCCACAGAGGTTCAAACTGAAAGACTGATCACATTTGGAAAATCTACATGAAACAACAAGGACTATGCAACAAAGCAATGGAACTTGAACCTCTTAAAACCCAAATAAAAACTTTTCATCAAGGAACAACAACCTACGATGATGTAACTACAGACTTTGCTAATGAAATAAAGCAAAATCCAAAAACAAAAAGTAATCCAGAAGCAATTGGAACAATTGACAGAACGGCATCCGGCTACTTCATCAACTTCGATGATGTTTCAGAAGATCCAAATGAACCAGAAGTACAGCCATCAACAAAAACTTTTAAAGACAAAGCAAAGGAACTTTTTCATCAACTAAAGGGAACCTATCTGACTTCTCCATGGATTGAAATTTGGGTGACATTAGGTGCATTTATCCTCATACTTTGGCTCATCATGGTACTATTCTTGGGACATTTCATTGAGGGAAAATATGCTAAAATGGACACAGCAAGCCAGAAAATCAACTTGGTCCTTAAACCACACACATCTTCACACGTCAAGAAAAGAGAACTTTCTTCAGTGAACTTCACAGCCAATCCTATACCAGGCGGTGTAGCATGGGACAATACTGATTATGAAATCTATGGCCCGGTTGAAATCCTGAAGTATCCACATCAATTTAAGATCTCGTTAAGTGACTTTGTAAAACCAAGCACATTCGCTGATGATTGGGACTTTGAAAGTATAAATGATATGATGTCTGACCTAGTAATGTCTGCTAAATTTACAGAACATGATTATTTGCAGGGTTCGTCTAATTATGATCAAATGTTCTGCTACAACCACTATGGTAACCATTATCTCCATAAATCTGCACAACCTAGAAATGTTTTAAATTATAACCAATGGGAACATTGTGCTACTCCACCAAAAGGTAGTTCTAAAACATTTTATGATAAATATGCATATTTTTCAGGGTTTAACACAAGTAATGCAGAAACATTTTATTTCAAATTGTCGAATAAGACAGGTATGAAGACCATGCTTACAAACACGAAATTGATATATTCAGATTCATTTTTTGAGCAAATTAATACATTTGGTTTTGATTTCTGGAACAATAACATTGAAACAAAAACTGTTTGGGGTACAAAAGATTGGCAAGTACAAGGTATAGAATCATTGTTCAGAGCCTGTATGATCCCAGAACAAATTATATTTTTGAATGACACTATTCAACAAACTACCTGTCTTGGCTTAGCCAAAATCAAAGACTTAAACAAACCGTCTATTCCAAAGCCAACAACGAACAGTAATAGCTCTATAGATGTTGAGATAGACGTGAACCATATTTTAAACCAAAACAGAACACATCCTGATTGGAAACAATGGTTGATCTGGCCCACAGACACAAATAACTGTCAAGACAGATTCCTGAACAAAATACAGGGGTTCAAATTGACCAGGGCAGACCCTAGATATTCCCAAAGACAACATCCAGGGATAGTAACTACTTACAGTGTGGGCAAGCTCTGCCTTCAATGGCTACAAACATCCACACTGGCAGAAATTAAGCAACACCTAACTTTACTTCAAGAGGGTGCTGACTTGCGTGATTTCATTATGGGACCACGCAAACAGCGTCAAAAACGTTTCATAGTGGCCTCTATATATGCAGCATACAATGAAGCCTGGAAAGTAACTCAAATTGAGACAGCAGAAAAAATACGGGAAATTGACCGTATTAATTTGGAAAAATCACTTTCTGTTGTGTACAATGGGTTAATGACTCTGTCCTCCAGAATATATTCACTGGACAGTATTGTGTCTTCAGCAATCGATATAATATCGCAAGACTTACTGATGTTACAACACGGTCAGTCCCAATTGCGTTCTATTGTACAACTTGGCTGGACGTTACAAAATCTGCGTTCAGGCTATGTGCCTTGGCGTTTAATCAACACAACGTCACTATTTAATATCTTTAACCTTACTGATAAACAAATCAGTTTGGCACAGAAGGGTGCTGACTATACAATTCTGAGCATTGAAAAACTTGAGAGATTACCATTGACAATGTCAGAACGACCTGTCATTGAATGGATAATACATGGGATAATAACTATTCCGATAACAACTTTCCAGTTTCAATACTGCCAAAAATATATACAGGCAGGCCAGTATGAAAGGTTGGGTAAAGGATACATTAAGTCAACATGGAACTTGCCCTATACACACGCATGTGTTAGTAATAAAGGACAAAGTGTGTTCCTTAGTGGCAATAATTGTGAAAGGTCACTAAGCGGTACACTTCTGTGTCAGGGTATTAGTTTGCATGGAGCATGTGAAGGGACTTCAAATAACCTTTCATGTCACCAGCTAGGCACACCTGCAACACAAATAGAACCATTCTTTAGGAGACCCTCGAACGGGAGTTACATTCTAATTGTAGATCGCAGATGTTGCAGTCTGCTGCCCGGAAAACCTTATCTCATAACCGTGACTACGAAGGTCATGTGCTGTGAACGAGTATTGTTCCCAAACGATGCCCGAGACAGGGAGGCAAGGTTATGGCCCAGTTTGAAAATTTCTTCTATTCGAATTGATACTTTAAGCAGAATGAAGACAGTGCTCCTACAGACGCCAACCATGTTAACGTCATCAAAAGAAACGTATGATCTCCAAGTTGCAAGGACAACTGCTGAGATTCATTCACTGTTATCAACCAATTCCCCCATACATTTCGCAGAAATACTGAGCGAAATCTTAAATATTTCTGATACAAGTGGAATCGCGAGTGTATTTAAGACAGTGTTTTCGGGAGCTTTAACCCCATTCAAAGCCATCCTGGGTATTTTTCCTGATTTTGTCCATTCCATCTTTGGCGGACTTCCTCTCCTTTTGGGACTAGTGGCAGGCATCCTATTTTTGATCCTGTTACTTCGCTATGGCAAACCACGTCACAGACAAGACACCAGCGATAATGGAAGAAACAATCCGAGCAATTGGCTACCGGGACCGCATAACTAAAGTCCTTGGACTAGCACGTCTACGAGATTTAAACATGACTTGGTTTCTTTCATTTAGACCGATGTGGCAAAGTTGTGTTATGCCTGTATTAAGGTGCTTGCTATGCGGCGAAGAATGCGTGTTGGACACCTGTCTGACACTACAATCGGATGTGCCAATGGACGCAGAGACTTTGTTGGGTCCGGTAACGGCTCATGCATTGTGCTGTCCCCAGCGGCTACCAATCCTGATGACGGCATTCGTGGAGACTTCACCACTACGATTGAAGAGTTGTGAAGTACAAGATGAAAGCAGCATCGATCAGGTACGACCTTCTGTCAGCTATGCTGATCGAAACATCAATGAAGGCAATCATGCTCATGAATGCATGTTACAAAATTTTTCCGAGTTAGTGGAACTTTCGCAAGAAGCAGTTGACAGTTTTTTCAAAAGTCTCAACAATATGATGTTTTCACCAGAGCAGAAAGAATGACTTTGAACAAACTAGCACACGGAGTTCCATACACCCTGAATTTGGCCTTCAACTTTGAAAATAAAGCAATAAGAAATTTTCTCACCAGTTTTTACGGAGAGCAAGACATTTTTTTTCCCCTTCCATTTCCAAAAATATTTACGATTTTTTGGGACACTTATCTTCTGCTTAAAGTAAAACTATTCCTAGAGAACAAAATTTCTATTTTTAGCTACTCTAGAGACATTAGCTACCCTCTAGCATGTTCACAAGTATTTATGATTTTGTGATGAGATGGTCTCGAATTTTCTTCTGTATTAAGAGCCATTTCATGTGTAATTTCCGCATTTCGTTCATGCTGATTTCAAAATATGCGTATTACATTTAGCATTATTATACTGCTTGAAGTGCATATAGTAACTATACTCATCTTTTCGTGTATTTCGCATTTCCAATTTTCAGAATGCATTTGATTGTATTTTGGGGTGGTTCGGTATACACATGCACTACTAGTTTTGTTTACTATGCCTAGATTTGTAAATATGGACATAGATTACGTGGAGTGGGTGTGATGTATTTACTATGGGTACTGTATCGATCCCCCTATTTCTGACCCTTGTGTGGTTAATAATTAACTAGCAGCCATTCAACTGCACAGAAACCCGTTATCTGATTAGCCAAACAACGGCACAGAAGCCCGTTATCTGATTAGGTCATAGCGCATGCCATCTCATTAGGCAAGCACTATTTCTCCCGCCCCCTAATAGGCATACGGTGTTCTCAAAACAAATCAAACCTTCCACGACCTGGGAAATCCCCACAGCCATTGTTTTGATTTAACCGAGAACTTCAGTAAAGAATGTGCGAACGATCAGTTCGTATGACATCCTTATTGACGTATTTATGTCCATCCTTACGTCAATCTCGGCACCTTTCAGGTATAAATAATACCGACATTGCCTTAAGCAAACACACGAGGTGGTGACAAGATTGGAGCAGCGAGACTTGCCGAGGAGCCCAGCTGACCGCGAAGCCCACAGACGCTGCCCCTCCTTTCTGACGCGCTGAGAGAGAGACGCTGCCTTTTCTCCTGCCGAGAAATCCAGCTCCGGCGCTTCCAAGCCGCCCTCGCAGGCAGCTGGAATATCAAGCCCTGAGATAGAGATACCAACCCTCCAGCCTTTTAAATTCCAGGTACTGAACTGAATAACCCTTTGTAGAGAATTCTTGAAGCAGACTCTTGGCAAAACAAACTTAACTTAAACTGCTACTTATCTACTCCCGCCCACGTATTAGGCTTAGGTCAGGTACATTGGGGTAGGCGTAGTTAGAAGCACCAGTTGAGTACGATTAGTCAATGTATATATGTATGTATCTATTTTATCCATTTTAAGTATCATATGGCTAAGAAACCATATCAATGCTTTTACAGTATTATTTTATAATTCTGTTATTACTGTATGCACTTTACTTAACTATAAGTATTGCAATAATAGCGATTCATTTCTCTTGTATGAGAAAAGAGACTGATCAATAAATAACATCTTTTTATTGAACACGCCCGTCTCTTCCTTTTCTCTACAATCTGGTGAAACTAAGAATGCACTGAACTGACTGAGTAAAATAAGTTGTCTTTTGTTTTCACATGACTCTAGAGATACACTCTTGATTAGGGGAGAGCAAAGTTGTCATGTTCTATGGTTGTCAGAAACTAAATCCCTTCTTGTCTATCCAGGGAGGTTAAACTCCTCCTTGTCTATTCGAGAAAGTTTCTAGTGAACTCTGAGCTAGCTGGCAAACATTAAACTTTAAGTCTAATATCGACAGTAGAAGACCTAGTTAACCTCTGTCCTACGTCTATACTATTGAAGATATTATTCCAATGCGCAGAGCCTATTGGGATAATAGGAACTACACTACACTGGTTGTTGTGACCATGTGGCTGGCAGCTATTTTGTGTTGTAGTAAATGTGCTTTTGTGATAGGCCTGCATGTGTTCTTTGTTTTCCAGGGCTAATGCTTATTGTTGTGATCATGCGGCTGGGGCCCATTTTGTGTAGGCAGCCAGTGTGCTTTTGCCATAGGCCTGCATGTGTCTATGATCTGGCCATGCTTCCTTGCTGGTTGTTGTGACCATGTGGCTGGCAGCCATTTTGTGTTGCAAGCCAATGAGCTTTTGTGATAGGCCTGCAAGTGTTCTTTGTTTTCCAGGGCTCCTACTTGTTGTTGTGAGTATGTGGCTGGCGGCCATCTTCTGTAGGCATCCAGTGTGCTTTTGCCATAGACCCGCTTGTCTTCTTTGTTCCCCATAAGACAATGCATGCGTCCTCTAGTCTTAGGGGACGACCCTCTGGACACAGTGTTGTTGATTGCGGACACTTGGAAACAACATGCACTTTTATTCTTACCATACATTGATGATATCTTTGTATTGTGGCAAGGCAAATATTTGGATTTGACAATGGCTCTGGAACATTTGAACACAATCAATGAACGAATACAGTTCACTTACCAGATTGATACAACTTCCATTTCATATCTCAATGTATTACTGACAAGAAAAGGGAATAAAATCGATACTACCTTATTTAAGAAGCCAACGGATCGTAACAACCTTCTGCACTAAACAAGTTTTCACCAACTTCCATTGAAAAATCACTTACCACTTTCACAACTTTACAGAGTCAAAAGAATAGTATCTGAACACACCGAGTTACAGACACAGATTGGAAACATGGTAAGTCGATTTCAAGAACGTGGATATCCGGAAGACATACTCCAACATGCGATAATGAAATGTTCTCACAAGAACTGCAGAGAATTATTGCAACCATCAACAAAAACTGAACAATCAAGAATAGTAGTAATATCAAGGTATTCCACCATGAGCTACCAATACAAACTATTATCCGTACACATTGGCCACTACTAACAGGTGAACCGGACTTCAAAGGCATTTTCAGCAAGGATGCAATGTTTGCCTACACAAGAAGTAGAAACATCCAGGAACTTCTCAAGCCAACTGTTAAATCAGATTCGGTTTCACACAAAGGGATTATTCCCTGCCATAATTGTAACAACTGCAATAATATAATTAAAGGCAACACCATCATGCACCCAATGAGAGGTACACCAATAAAATTGAATGTTACAGCCACCTGCGATACCTCGAATGTAATTTACCTCTTGAAATGCCCTTGTGGCCTAGTTTACGTCTGCAAAACTAACAGCAAAACAAAGACTTGCATACTGGAACATAAGAGCAACATCAGGACGAAGAACATTAAATCTACTGTAGCCACCTACTTTAATGAGAGACTACATAACATTGCACAACTGACATTTACTATTCTGGAAATCGTTGAGAAAGTTGAAGGAAAAGACAATAACAAAGTCCTCTTACAGAGGGAGAACAATTGGATGTATAGGCTGGATTCTATGAAACCGAAGGGACTCAATGATCGCTTGGAATTTGCTTGTTACCTGTGATTCGTCACCAGAACTTTGAACTTGCCATTGACACACTGATATTCATTGTTCTGTAATCTTGTGTTTTTATATGTACTCATGTTCACTTTATCATGGATATTCTTCCCTATACTAAGGTCTTTATACATATTGTTGCACCTTATTTAAAGATCCCACCTTGGTATATATAACACTTAAAGCGTCTTCCTTAGAGTTGTCATCAACACAGTACCAAGCCATCAGTCCACATGAGCCCAAACCAACATGGCGCTCATCATTTTTTCATAATTTTTTCGATATATCAAAATAGCACTTATATAGCCTAGACATTTTTTTGAAAATAGTGCAGAAACACTTTTGTTCATCTTTCTCAAGCACAAGATACTCCGTTTTAAGTACAATCAACTGACGATCCGGTCAGTGAATATAATAACACATTACAAGATGGCACGCATTTGGTTGCACGGAACTAGGTCACATGACCGCAAGTCAGTTTTCAGTATCTGTAGTATACGCCCGATATGAATGGCAGCTTACACGTATCTACACACCAGGATACTTGGAACACACTGCCAAGACGCGGTCGCATTTAACGGAAGGTAAGACCCCGATATTTGGAGTCACGACCTTAAACACAATTTCTTTATTTTAGAGTCACCGGCATGGCACGGCTCAGCACTCATAGCTGATTGCACTCTTACTCCTCATGTTTTAACCAACGCACGGTTCGGCTATACGCAGGACATGCTCTAGATCGAATATTTCCAAAATACTATGCTTTTCAAGATCAATCTGTATCACACGAACGGATATAACCACTATACTTTTCTCACCAAGTTCGGCATGACATAATTCATGCATGCACTGCAAGCACATTTTACACCACCCGACAGTTTGTTTGTTCACGTTTTTTCACGTTCTGCTTCACAATCTTTTTAATGATATGGCAAGATAAGAGTCACCTACTGAATGCATAAGAACTTTAGGGAGTGGACCCTCATTTAGTTAATTTTTGGTTTTCATTTAGACCTCCCCTGAAGAAGTGCACATGAGTGCACAAAATGCATTGGGAATATCTTTCAAATGAGGTTGAAATATCAGCAACAGATGATTGAAATAATGCGATATACAAATGGACAGATTCATGGATTGAATTAAAGATTTATTTTCAATGAACAAACTGTTTCAAAATTATTGAAAACACAGATTTGGAACTGATGTTAATCGCATACGCGATCAACAACGCTGTGCCCAGTGGGTCGTCCCCTAAGACTGGAGGACGCATGCATTGTCTTATAAGGAACACTACAGAGTTCACAGAGTGAAACCTCCGTGGCACGTGACAAAGTTTCAAACTGAATACCAATAAGAAGCTTGTGCACAGCCAACCCCAATCTTTCTTTGTTCCCCATGCCTTGCATTGCTGTTGACCATGTGGCACTGGCTGGCAGCCATTTTGTGTGTCTAGCCAGTGTGCCTTTGAGATAGGCTTGCATGGTAGGATGAGATATCAGGTTAATAAAATGCTTGACGATAATTTCACTTATTATAAAAAAATGTATTTACTTTTTTTCATTTTATTTTTTTGTTTAAATGGTTTGTCATTTATTTAAATATTTTTCAGTTTTTTAATTTTTGTGGCCAGGAGGTCTTCCGCATACCGAGCTTGGGAATCTTGTGGGCAATCATATACTGCCGTCCAGTGGCTGGCAAAAGCCTCAGCGATGCCCTGAGGGTCCGTAATGAGAGCATTCTCGGGTCCCCTTCGCGCAGATTGCTCATTCCGTTCCAGCCACGGCAGTAGCTTACCAGTGCGTTCTCCCTGTTCATATATACGATGCCGGGTGGCCAGAGCACGTCTAATAGCGTCTTCTAGGAGCAATTGTTTGTAATCCTGTCGTTTAATGTCACGTCGATGCTGAGCTTCAGGGTCCGGGACCCGAGAGATATCTTCGTCTAGGTGCAGGATCTCGGCCTCCAATTCTAACACCCGTTGGTTGGCGATGCTCGGCTCTGTGACTGGCCATCAAAGATAGCGCGCTCCCCTTGATTACTGCACCGTAGGTCCCCCCAAAGCGTGATAGCCGACTGGACCAAGCCAATATTTTCCTGAAAATAGTATACGGTTTCCCTGCGCAGGGTGTCTTTAATATGCAGGACTTTTAGTGCCCAAGGTTGGATCTGTATCGGACCAGGCTGCAGAGGGTATTGTATTTCAGGCGTTGCCAGCACTGGAGAGTGATCCGACACTACCTGGGCCAAGCATCCCGGGTCAGAGAAGTCATGTATATGTTGTGCGTGTGTAAACAAATAATCGATGCGGGATTGCCTGCCGTGCACACTAGAATGAAACGTATAGTGTGTGTCGTGCGGGTGCGACCACCTCCAGATGTCTACCATCCCCAGGGTGTCAGCAAAGTCCCATAATTGGGAGCCTTGTTGCGGGTCCTGTCTGGCGGGGATCTGTCTAGTTGACCATCAATCGTCAGGTTGAAGTCACCCCCCATGAAAAGGGCACCCACTGGAAGATTAAGCAAAAGGGTTCCAACATCCGTCAATGCCAGTCTTTGCAGACCTGGAGGAGCATATACAGTAACTACGTTTAGAACTCTGCCCTCCCACATACCTTTGCATGCCGCATACCTGCCCTGAGAATCCATCCAAGTGTCCTGTATCACGTATGGACAACCTTTCCGAAGGAGGACCTGCACCCCCCGGAAGCAAGTGATAAAGCCTGAATGAACAATCATACGGTACCCCTTCCTGTCAAGGGCCTTACACGAGTTACCAATCAGGTGGGTTTCTTGTAATAATATCAAGTCAAGGCCATGTCAGTGGATATACTGCGTCACAATACCCCTCTTAATTTTATCCCCCAACCCGTTAACATTCCAGGTGGTGATCATAAGTCCCTGACCCTTCGTCATTTGTCATAAAGTACGGTAAAATGGTAATTATGGAGACCCCGGTGCATCCCAGGTGCTTCCCCGCATCCACTTGCGTGACCCCCAGAGTGTCAACGAGTACCTCATAGTACTGAACCATCCCTGTAGCCCCGCGAACACAACAATCAAGCAAGCTGTACATGTCTAGTCAATCACTTTGTTCCGCTGAATAACACCCCCCAAAAGCAACGTCCCACACATTGAAACTCAACAGTGTCCTGAGCCCATCCAACTCGCTCGAGACATTGCCGCCCACAACTGCCCCCAGAAAACATAAACTCAAAAATATCCCAAGGACTCCAAACTTCCCCCCTCCCTGCTTCCCTGCCAAGCGAGACTAGAACCTCCCCTGCCCCCAACATGCAGAGAGTCTGTCGCCCACCCATAAACAATTGTAGGGAACACGGGAAACCCCACTCCCGGTTGACACATTGTTACCAAGACAGTTCCTCGCTCCCCGGCCCAACCCCTCTCCAATGTATTACACCACATAGAGGATCAGGTCCATCCCCGCAGAGTACCCCACTGCATTTAAATTAGCAGGAACAGTATAAAAAGTGCCCTCAACCCGCAACGCCCGAGCCACCAAACAAATATATCAAAAGGCATCACGGACCCTACAATCAGCCCCAGAAAGAACCCCAAGAATAAACAGACTCGATGACCAGGTACCTACCCACCATTTCTTAGTCACACATGTTGCCAGATTTCAGTTGGACTACTGTACATTGAAGAAGCCTCCACATGACATTGGAGACAATGACTGCCCCCCTCGCATGCCTATTGCCTATCCCTTTTTTGCATCACTTAGCACTAGCAGGTCTGCCCCAGAAGATCGTTCATTTACACGAGTGCCAACACCAAATTCCAATGTGTTGCCTTCATCAAAGATTAATACCTAATACCTAAACTACCCATGCATGGTTTGGAAGAGGTAATAACAACTATTGAAACGATGAGTGAGTGATTGTGTGAGTGATGATGATTGATGATTCATCGTGTGGTGGCAGACAGTGAAGGAGGGTGTTGAACTGTAATGTGGGAACTTGCTTGAGATGATTGATTTGCAATGTTTGGGGCCTGAGTGATGGGCGATAATTTTTTCCTTGGAGGTGATTGGCCTTTACAAACTCACATTGTGAAAATTAATTAACCTGTATGTTCTTTCAGTTTTTTTCATTACCTATGACGGTTGCTCCAGACAACTTTTTTGTTTACAAGACTTCCAAATTCCAATCTGCTGCTTGCATCAAAGGGGGGATAGTGTACCTACCACCGTGCTTGGATTGGAACAGATAGCCATGGCATCAATGAGTGATCTGATCATCGAGTGATTGTGAGTGATGATTGATGATTCATATGGTGGCTGACAGAGAGGGAGCGTGTGCTCAACTGTAATGCTGGAACTTTCTTGAGATGATTCATTTGCAATGTTTGGGGCCTGAGTGATCGGTGATAATTTTTTCCATAGAGGTGATTGGCCCTTTACACTGGTTCTTCAGAGAACAGAACAGACACGTTACTTAACAAATAAAAACCTCTGGAAAATACTGCACTGTTTCTCTACTTGTTCTTCAACAGCAGTGTACTACGGTACAATTGCAGCCATTTTACAGCATTTTTTATCCTGCTGACTTTCAGTCCGCATACCATTATCCCGCAAGGTCATTGACCTCGCATACCATTATCCCGCATTTTTTCAAAGCGCATGTGCATTTATCACTCATGCCTTTACAACGAATTACGTTTTAAAGGCATGTATGGTAAATGCATTTGCGTTGTGAAAACCACGATGACGAGAGAGGTAAGTGGGTTTATGTTAATTTTTTCGTGAGTTAGTGATTGTGTAGTGTAGTGTTGTGTTAGTGTAGTGTAGAGTTGTGGTGGTTGTTTAGTGTAGGGTCATGCTGGAGGTAGTGTTTTAGGGTTTAGGGTTGTGTTGTAGTGTTTGCGTAGTGTTGGGTCATGCTGGGGGTAGTGTTTTAGGGTTTAGGGTAGTGTTGTAGTGTTTGCGTAGTGTAGGGTCATGCTGGGGGTAGTGTTTTAGGGTTTAGGGTAGTGTTGTAGTGTTTGCGTAGTGTAGGGTCATGCTGGGGGTAGTGTTTTAGGCTTTAGGGTAGTGTTGTAGTGTTTGCGTAGTGTAGGGTCATGCTGGGGGTAGTGTTTTAGGGTTTAGGGTTGTGTTGTAGTGTTTGCGTAGTGTAGGGTCATGCTGGGGGTAGTGTTTTAGGGTTTTGGGTAGTGTTGTAGTGTTTGCGTAGTGTAGGGTCATGCTGGGGGTAGTGTTTTAGGGTTTAGGGCAGTGTTGTAGTGTTTGTGTAGTGTAGGGTCATGCTGGGGGTAGTGTTTTAGGGTTTAGGGCAGTGTTGGAGTGTTTGCGTAGTGTAGGGTCATGCTGGTGGTAGTGTTTTAGGGTTTAGGGTAGTGTTGTAATGTTTGCGTAGTGTAGGGTCATGCTGGGGGTAGTGTTTTAGGGTTTTGGGCAGTGTTGTAGTGTTTGCGTAGTGTAGAGTCATGCTGGGGGTAGTGTTTTAGGGTTTAGGGTAGTGTTGTAGTGTTTGTGTAGTGTAGGGTCATGCTGGGGGTAGTGTTTTAGGGTTTAGGGTAGTGTTGTAGTGTTTGCGTAGTGTAGGGTCATGCCGGGGATAGTGTTTTAGGGTTTAGGGTAGTGTTGTAGTGTTTGCGTAGTGTAGGGTCATGCTGGGGGTAGTGTTTTGGGGTTTAGGATTAGCACTATCCACTGGGGAGTGCAGCGTGCTAGAAGTGAAAGAATTGGTGATAATGGGTAGTGCATCAGATAAGTTAGTGGTACTTAGCTCCGTGATATGCCGCCAATCTCGTGTTCGTCGTAATCTGCTGGATTACTTACGCCCTCGACGCTCGGCACCCTCAGTATACCTGCATTACCCTCAGACTGGACCCCGACGATTAAGAGCGGGGCCCGGTAAACAGCTTATCAGTGTATGGCAGCGAGGCATCGAGCGCTTCCGGGAGGCGGGGCCCGCCTACGTGATGCATTGTATGTTTATTCCTTTTATCAAGGGTGTGCCAATTACGCTACCACCCCCCTCCTGTGACCCTTGGTGTACCCGTTACACCACTAAAGTGAGACGTTTTTAATTTACATTTCTAGCGATCGTTTGATCTTTCTAGCATATTGATCGCTTTGAGGAAGATTCTCTTCCTTTTTAATCACTACCCATTATCACCAATTCTTTCACTTCTAGCACGCTGCACTCCCCAGCGGATAGTGCTTATTAATCCCAGGGACAGAGGTGGTGATAAACATATCGTTATAGCGCCACACACTGTCTTGTCACGACGAATGGAGCACCATAGACCAACAATTGTGACCAAGAACATCCATTAACTGTTTGTCTTGTCCTTCATGTACGTCTATGTTCTTTCTTCTTTACAGGTGCAGAAACCTTAATGCAGGAAGCCTCCTTAAACCAGGAGTTTTAGGAAGACAGTTTTTCTTCCTAAATTTTTTTCACTTTTTTCACTTTTCATTTTCATTTTCACGTCCCTAGGTAAGGGTGGGCCTTGGTGTGTCCATACCACCAGGGTTTAGTACACTTACAAGAGTCCTGATGAATGCCTGGTAATTTTACACCGTTTTAAAGGCAGAAACATGTTGACTAATAATTAAGGAAATAACCACACAATTAACTGTGGACTGTTTTCCCACACACCATTTTAATAATATGTCCTAAGTGATCACATAATAAAGTATTTTTGATACACTACAGACATTTTTAATCACTACTAATTGTTTATTTCTCACCGCACGCCCTGTACTCACAAAATCCTGTTCCGCAGTAGATCTGGTGTTGAAGCACACTAAAGAGGCACTCGGCCTCTTTAGTGGGGCCCGATGATGAAGCATGTCATCACCAGGTGGTGAGTGAGGGCTTTCTTAAAATGTCCTGAGTTAGGCCGTTCCTCCCCTTTCCATTGCTCCTTTGTGTGACCTCATCGTTATCACAAGACACTCTTTTCTTGCTTATTGATCATAACCGGGGAATAAGAGTGTTACTTGATACTCCCTACCGCTCTTTTTGTTGTTATGTAGTGTAGGGTCATGCTGGGGTAGTGTTTTAGGGTTTAGGGTAGTGTTGTAGTGTTTGTGTAGTGTAGGGTCATGCTGGGGTGTAGTGGTTTAGGGTTTAGGGTAGTGTTGTAGTGTTTGTCTAGTGTAGGGTCATGCTGGGGTGTAGTGGTTTAGGGTTTGGGTAGTGTTGTAGTGTAGGGTCACGCTGGGGGTAGTGTTTTAGGGTTTAGGGGGTGTAGTGGTTTAGTGTAGTATTGTAGTGTTTGTGTAGGGTTATGCTGGGGGTAGTGTATTAAGGTACTGTTGTAGTGTTAGTGTAGGGTAGTAAAGTGCTTTATGGTAGTGTTGGGGGTCGTGCTGGGTATTACATTAGAGTGTAGGGTAGTGTAGGGTAGGGTAGTGTAATTTTACTTAGCTTTACAACTTTTACAACGAGTATACCTTTAACATGCATGCCTTTACGTTGTAAAGGCATGCGTGCTAAAGGCATATTCGTTCTAAAAGTTTTCGTTATTTTAATTTGCGGCCTAATAGTACATGCAGGATTTTTTTTGCGGACTGATGGTATGCGGACTGATGGTATGCGGGATTACGTCATATATTCGTGTACTACACGTCTATCTTGCTTGGGTCATGATGACTGCTCTGGGACGGAGGTATTCGGAGTCAGGAAGAGGATAGAAGAACCCAGGGCAGGAGCTGCGGGAGTACCTCATCAACAGCTAGAAGCAAGAACTTATCTACTTCAGTTCAAAGGTAAAACAAGAGTCTGAGGCCTAGTACTAAGGGGGTGATTACGATGGTGGAACACCCGCCATCGGACAGCAATGTTCCTCCACCAAATTAGGATGGCGGGGGCAATTGGACCGCGACCATGGCGGGCGCAAAGACCATCTGCCACAGATCCAATTGCCTTGCGGAGTGGTCAGCATCAGTAAAATGGTGGCGGTGCCTAGCAGGCACTGTCTGCCAAAATACAATGCTGGTCGCGGCCAACCTCTCCGTGGCGGGGGAAACCGCCATTGAAAGGCTGGCAGGGATTTGTTTCGGTGTGGGCCCCCCTTCTGTTGAGGGCAGGTGGTGGTGCACTGGGGGCTACCCATGGTACCACCCTACATGTCCCTGCACTAAGTGCTGCCACATAGTGCAGGGAAACGCACTACATGCATTTTACACATTACAGCAGGTGCTGCAGCCAGCAGCACTTGCCGGAATGGTGAAGATGCAAGATGCGACTGCCACGATGGCGGTTGCATCGTGATTCTATGAGCGGGACCGCCGCCATACAGGCGGGCAGTTCCAAGCACCACCACGATGGCCGGCGGACTCAAGTCCACCCGCCATTGTAATGACCCCCTCAGTTATGTGGAATGGAGAGAGGTGTGTTTTTTTGTGAAATGCTGCTGTGTGTGTGTGTGTGTGTGTGTATTGGGCTTGTGCAAATGTGAAACTCTGAGTCCCCCTCTTGTTTGTTTTACTCTGCCTTTGAGTCTTCTTGATACACTCTGCATGAAGCTTACCTTCCTTCTGTCTTTCTCCTTGACTTTAAAATACAGTTTCTGTCTTACAATCTGCAGACCTTCTAGTCTCCTACATGAACGCAACCGAAAGATGAACTCAACACTTGTGCTTACCTACCGGACCAGTCCAGACAGGCACCCAACAGTGATGGACAATCCCAAGGAGAATGCAGATGCACCATCTAATTTTGCAATAAATTAGCATGTTTGTTGGAGAACTAGGAGGGTGGGTTCACCCCCAACCTAGAAGATAGAAGATTTAGATATCTGATAAATTGGGGCCCTGGGGCAGAAGGACTGTTTGCAATGCATTTAACTGTAATCTCTCATACTCATTCCTTAATTTCCTTCCACAACATATTGATGACGAATGATGTGCTGCTCATTGCTCAGATGAATCTTGTCTTTGTGTAGTGTTTGTCTTTGTCAAACCTTAATTTATACCATCAATGGCTCACACAATTGGTGGGGAAGAGGTGGTGAATGCAACACCAATTTACTGCAGGATCTTGTAAGCAATAGCCCACACTGGTCCAATATACCCACTCATGCATGAAAAGTGATCCATATTTTAGATTTAGACCGAAGAACATCAGTCATCAGCATCATCATTCAAGCCTTGTGTTGTGTAACTGTAAACGCCTAACCTAAGCTTGTCTACTCCAGACTTTGAGTCCATTTTTTTTTACTCGAAGATTTCATATGTTACTAGTAGCTCCCCATCAGCCAAATAAACACAATTGCTATCTTTGTTATTTAATCACTATCAGGAATTCTTGTTGTGTTATCGTGTAGTCCTCTGGTGTCAATTCTTTGTAAATTTTTTATATAACCCACTAACTCAGCCTTGTTGCTTCCATTTAGTTGCTTACGATGGATAATTATCCCAATTAATCCTACAGTTGGAGCTCAACTTTGTGGAAGTGGGACCTCGGTTGGAAGTTGTGATGCTTTCCCTGTTATTGCTTCATCTATATTCAGGTAAGACAACTATGGAGTGAAGGGAACTAGTTAACTTAGTAAGTAAGGGCCCGATTCACAGAACTAACTTCAGAAAAAATCCCAAGCTTACTACCATTTTGGTATTCAAAGAAGGCACTTACTCATTTTGGTATTCACAGAAGGCACTTACTCATTTCGGTATTCACAGAAGTTAGAAGTCCTAGCTTTAGGACTCCTAAATGCCTTCTGTGAATACCGAAAGTCTTAAAGTTAGGATTTTTCTCAGTTTAAGAGTAGTAAAGTTAGGACTCCTAACTTTAGGACTCCTAAATGCCTTCTGTGAATACCGAAAGTCTTAAAGTTAGGATTTTTCTCAGTTTAGGAGTAGTAAAGTTAGAACTTTAGGACTTTACTCACTGGCCTCACCAACAACTGCATAATATTTCCAACAAATTGATTTGCTGGGCAGTAAGTAAGAAAAGGAAACTTGACTTACCCCTACTGAAGGGTAGGGTAGAGGCATTAGGCCGTAGGGTAGAGCTTTTTTTATATAGAATAGAGGGGCCAATACACTGATCATTGATTCATCATCTTTGGCTTATTGAGTCACTGTAGTCGTTGACGGAAGCAGAAAGGGAAAAATTTGTAAAGGTGTAAAATACATTTATTCTGGGAAACCATGAAATATATTCTGGAATCACTTCACTTCACATGGTTATAAAATCAGTATCGGCACATGTCAAGAATGGATTTTCCAATTTTTGAATAGCCTGTGGTGGAAGAAACGAAGGAAAAAATAAAGCAGTGAAGTACTTAGAGGCGACTGAGTTGGAAAAAAGGAAACAACACACCTTGTGTATTCGATTTGCAATGCATTGAAAACTTTGTAAATACCGCATTAACTGAAGCAGACACACATTGCACAGCCAACACTGCAGTCACAAATTGAACCATGCTACACTTTGGTCACAGGTGGCAAAATGCCATGGGTGGGGAAGGAGGATGATGAATGATGGGTGGGATACATCAGGCTCACTTACCAAATACGGCAAGTCAAGGGAGTAGAACAAAAAATAAAAAATACCCCTCACTTTGAACCATAGCTTTGATAACCCTACATAAGCAAAGTAAGCGAAGTAGGTGAGCAGCATGCTCATCATCATGAGAAGAGCTGCCTTGCCTATTCATCCAAACAGTCCAAATATTCATTCATTCTTTCATTTTAATTCACCCAATACCAAGATTCAATACAGTCCACAACCTTCAAATCACACATATGTTTAAATCATTTTAGAAAAAATTATACAATTTAGCTAATAGCAAACAATTAATTTTGCCAATACAGTCCACTGTTCCAGATCTCACATATTCTAAAACTGCTTCGAATAATAATACAAAGTTAACTGGTAGCAAACAATTCATTCTATTAGGGACATAATTTTCAAAGAAAATATTCCTAAAAGGGGATCCTCTCATTTAGCTAGACATCTCCTTACTAAGTAAAAACATACCCATGTCGGCATAGGTTAAAAACTCTACAGGTGGTAATCCCACCTGAGTCTTCATGGTTGTACATAATATTGACGGTTCACTGACAAAATATCGATATTAAAAATATAGATGACAAAAATATTGATGAAAAAGTATAGAATTCAAAAATATGGACTCCCTATTCTTAAACAGGTAAGTACAAAAATATTGAATAAAAAATATTGAAGTTAAATATAGAGATTTAAAAATATCAATTTAAAAATATAAATAAAACAATATATATTAAATATATAAAATATTAATATTATCTTTGACAAAATAAATTACATTTAATATACATTTTAACTAAATATAAAAAAGAAACTTAATTAAAAAAATATAAACAGCAAATATAATAATTTATAAATATACATATATTTACTTTAAAATAATTTATTAACTTTATCTTTATTTGATTTTTAAACTTTTAAATTATATAAAAATAAAAGATATACATATATCAATAATTTAACGTTTAAAAAACATTCTACAAATAAATAAAACATTAAACTATAAAAAAAAATTAAAAGGTACATTTCGCAATACAATAAATACAACAGTAGGGTAAATGTTGGATAGCGGAATAATTAAATTTACTATTCCAACTCCAGTGAATAAAACAGTAGGTAAAGTGTTGGATAGCAAAGGGGTAAAAATGACTATTCCCACTCCAAATAGTCCAACAGTAGTGAAACTGTTGGATAGCGGAGGGGTAAAATGTACTATTCCCACTCCAGTGAGTATAAAAGTAGGGTAAATGTTGGATAGGGGAAGAATTAAATTTACTATTCCAACTCCAGTGAGTGCAACACTAGGGAAAATGTTGGATAGAGGAGGGTTAAAATTACTATTCCTACTCCAGTTGGTGCAACAGTAGAGAAAGTGTTGGATAGCAGAGGCAAAAATTACTATTCCCACTCCAAAGAGTGCAACGGTAGGGAAAGTGTTTGATAGCGGATGGGTAAAAATTACTATTCCCACTCCAGTGATTGCAACAGTAGAGAAAGTGTCGGATAGCGAAGGGATAAAAATTACTATTCCTAATCCAGTGAGTGCAACAGTAGGGAAAGTATTGGATAGCTAAGTGGTAAAAATTACTATTCCCACTCCAGTGAGTGCAACAGTAGGGAAAGTACTAGATAGCGAAGGGGTAACAATTACTATTCCCACTCCAAAGAGTGCAACAGTACGGAAAGTGCTTGATAGAGGAGAGGTAGAAATTACTTTTCCCACTCCAGTGATTGCAACAGTAGCAAAAGTGCTGGATAGCGAAGGGGTAACAATTACTATTCCCACTCCAAAGAGTGCAACAGTAGAGAAAGCATTAGATAGCAGAGGGGTAAAAGTTACTATTCCTACTCCAGTGAGTGCAACAGTAGGGTAAGTGCTGGATAGCAGAGGGGTCAAAATGACTATTCCCACTCCAGTGAATGCAACAGTAGGGAAGGTGCTGGATACCGGCGGGGTAAAAATTCCTATTCCCACTCCAGTGAGTGCAACTGTAGGGAAAGTTTTGGATAGCGGAGGGGTAAAAATGACTATTTCCACTCCAGTGAGTGCAACAATAGGGAAAGTATTGGATAGCAAAGGGGTAAAAATCACTATTCCCACTTTAGTGAGTGCAACAGTAGGGAAAGTATTGGATAGCAGAGGGGTAAAAAATCCTATTCCCACTCCAGTGAGTGCAACAGTAAGGAAAGTGCTGGATAGCGGAGGGGAAAAATTACTATTCCCACTCCAATGAGTGCAACAGTACGGAAAGTGCTGGGTATCAGAGAAACAAAAATTACTAATAACATTTAAATAATTGATTTTTTTAATAATCTTTGAAACAAATAAACAATATTTAAAAAATATACGATTAAATATATTAAACATATAAAAAGAACACATATTATAATATTAATTACATATAACAAAAAGGTACAAATTTTATATAAAATTAATTAATAAATACATTTATAAACAATATTAATGTAAAAGAAGCAAATATTAACAAGCAAATGATGTAAAACATAAATGTATTTATTTTATTTCCTATCCTATAACACCACACCAATAGAAAAAGACTTCAACCTTTTTATTTAAATGTTTTTCCATAATTAACTTAATTAATATTGAATTAAAAAATATTATTAATAAAAAAAATAACATTACTTGAATACACATTCTTTAGCACTGTAATATCCACAACACACACCTAAGATTAATTACACAATTACCATAATTAATTAATTAATTAAAATTAATTAACAACTAATTAATAATTCAACAATAAAAAATAAATTACTTCCCATCCTTCCCACCATTTACACCTAGATGCACCACAACACAAACCTAAAATTAATTACACAATTACCATCATTAATTACTAAATTAATTAATTAAAATTAATTAAAAACTAATTATTAATTCAGCAATTAAAAATAAATTACTTCCCACCCTTCCTAACATTTTTACATATAAACACCACAACACACACCTACAATTAATTACACAATTACCATCATTAATTGCCAATTAATTGATTAAAATTAATTAACAACTGATTATTATATCATTAATAACAAATTAATTTACACATTTAACACTATAACATCTCAATTGAACAAATATTAATGAATAAAGAATATTCAATAAATGTAATGTAATTACATTTTTTCCCACCCTATTCCCCTATAAACCCACAACCCGCTACAAAACTAAAAACGCAAAAAAAATATTATTAACTACTAAAATTTTAACATATATAATAAGTAGGGGTGGGCGGAGAGCTCTGCTGCGCCCATGGAATTTGCGGAATGTTGCCTACTCTGCGTTTCGTGGAATATGTGGAGTAGGCAACACCCCACACACTCCGCGGCGGAGCGGAGTTGGCACCAGCCCCCCACCTCCCACCCGCCCTATTAACAATTAAATTAGAGGTGTAAAAACAATTTAAAAGTAAGTGAAACGTCTTACCTGAGAAGCGGCATCTCCGGGCTCCCTCCTCCGCAGTCATCGCGACTTCAACATCAAAACTGCGCATGCGCGGTCCCACACATGCGCAGTTTTGATGCTCCCTCTTCCTCCTTCATCGCGACTTCAGCATCAAAATTGCGCATATGCAGTTTAGATGAAGAAGTCGGCGATGGAGGAGGAAGAGGGAGCCCCGGGACACCTCATCTCATGTAAGATGTTTCCCTTACTTTTAAATGTTTTTTTTACACCTCTAATTTAATTGTTGATAGGGCGGGAGGAAGGCGGGTGGCGCGTAGTGGGGCTACGCGGAGTCTGCAGCAATTGTTCCCCTCTCCGCATAGCCCCACTACGCACACTACGCCCACCCTTAATAATAAACATACAAACAATTCTCATACAAAAAAACATACATCACACACATATATAATATATATTAAAATACATAACATTAATAAAAAAATTATATTTTTAACAACTATATTTTTGCAAACGATATGATACACTTCGATATTTTTTCAATCGATATTACTTACCTAAAATCGATATTCTTATGAGAATTGGTCTGTCGATATTCTTGACCCATGATATTTTTGACACAATGGGGTCGATTCCGATCCGGTAAAATAATCCGGCGTACGAATCGTATCCGGAGCCGTTTCCGTACGACTCGTACAGACGCCGTACGACCGGACGATTCCGATCCCGATCGGCCGACCCGTACGCGATTCGTACGGTTCACGTCGATTCGTACGGAAAATCGCGCGCTCACCTACACACCGTACGGCGCGTACCCCCCATGATCGCAGGGGTACGCGCCGTACCCCTGTGGTCATGCGGGGTACGTGCCGTACACCCAGCGTACATGGGGTACGTGCCGTACACCCACTGTACATGGGGTACGTGCCGTACACCCACTGTACATGGGGTACGGTGCGTACCCCATGTACGCTGGGTGTACGGCGCGTACCCCGCATGACCACAGGGGTACGGCGCGTACCCCTGCGATCATGGGGGGTACGTGCCGTACCCGGGGGGGGGCCTTCCGTACCTGTTTCGGCGCGAACTCTGCGTTTACGACTGTTTTCGGCTCCCGTAGGAAAAGGGTCGTACGGCGCGTACCCGACACGGATCGTACTTGCTGGGTCGTAAAAACGTGCCGCGATGTCGCGTACTGCGGGTTCCGAGTGAGATTCGTACGGAGATTTGAGTCGTACGGAGTCCTGTACGACTCGTACGGAGTTCGGCACCTAGTACGGATCGTACTTCATCGTACGTACGGGACGTCTACGGATACGATTCGTACGGGGAAAAAACTCTCCGTACGACCATTCGGAGCGCATTTTACCGGATCGGAATCGACACCAATGTTTGTGAAATTTGGTATTTTGTACTCAATATTCTGTCTCTGCACCAACATTGACCAATAAAGAATCCACAATCCAATATGGCTCACTGAGTATTTCCTACCTCGCTTACCGGGGCACTGCCCATTATTTTTAACAACTTCAATTTCCCACCCTTAAACACAAGATATCACTATAAATAGAGGAACAGATCCATGCTCTCCTGTGAGGCTAAGAAAGAAATAACCAAGCTCCTAATTTTGGGATAGTGCACATCCCCTCTTCAACTAGGTTCTAAATCCCTTTGCCTATGTGTACTCTTTACCTGACTAATTCATACTACTTTCTCCCCTTCAGTACGCATTTCTGGGGCCTCCAAACGCTTTTGCATTATTACGCGGGGTTTATTTTAGCAGAAAAAATGACATTAACTGTAGTAAGATTTGCACCGGCAATTTATAGTCAGGTACCCCAATTTTAAGAGAAAAAGAAAAATGTAAAGCTCTGGCATCCACCAGCACACTCCAGGTTATGGCTCTCATTTCCCTCCTTATCATCACATTTTAAGTAGGTCACAGAGTAATTTTAGAGAATTGACCTCTATGCCTTCCCATGTGACCCATCTATCCCAAGCAAGCACCTCTGCTCCATAAAGGGCCTGCAGAATTAACTTACTCAGTATAACTTTACTTAGTAGCTCAATGGTATGACTACCAAACTTCCACTCAAACCTCTTCCCCCGTTCACTACTGCAGATAGAACAAGTCTCCAGAAAACCATTTTTTTTATCCCACCGCAAATCATCTGAAAAGGTTAAACCCAGGTACTTGTACTCTCTAACCTCCTCTAAGCGTGCATTACCTAAGAACCATGCAAATTTCCTTTCTCTCCTAGCAAAAAACATGGGGGCATATTAGCAAGAACCTCGTTAAAATTATTGCCATTTTAGCAGCAGGAAAGTGACGTTAAAACGGCGATAATGGGCTTGCTAAAATGCGTTATAGAATTCCAATAGAAGCCCAGGTTAAATGTCCTGCACATCTAACCTGGGCTTCTATTGGAATTCTATAACGCATATTAGCAAGCCCATTATCGCCGTTTTAGCAGCAGTTTTCTGCCGCTAAAACAGCGATAATTTTAACAAGGTTCTTGCTAATATGCCCCAAAGTTTTTGTCTTGTCAATATTTATCATTAATTTGTTTTCAAGACTGTAAGAATTTAGGGTATGCAGTTTCCATTGTAGCCCTATAGGTGAAAGATCCATCACCACCAGATTGTCCATGTACATAAATTAACTAATGTGCCTACTTCCAACATGTGGAGAAAAACTGTGCATACCACCTAATGTACGGGGGAGGTCTGTAATGAACAGACTAAAGTGCCCCCCTGTCTCAAGCCATTCTCAACCAGATTTCTCCTAGGAAGTCTAACAGGCCAATCGAGGTCAATCTGGACCCAATTACCACTGTGGAGCTTCATCACCGGGCCCATCTGGGCTTCAGATATCTCCCACTGATGTAGTTTATGACAAAGCAAAGCTCTGTCCAACCCATCGAAGGCCGCTTGGAAGTCAACAAAATAACAGCAAATGCCACCTACCAACTCCATTGACTTCCTTTCAACCCTGCACAGGGTGCAACAGTGGTCCATCGTAGAATGTTTTGGCCTGAAGTCTCCTTGTTCCACTGGGATCAATCAGGTATCAAATGCCCAACCGCTCGATGTTTTAACAATGTTTGCGCATAAAGTTTAGACCGAATATCCACGAGAGAGATCTAGCGGTAATTTAATGATTGATGTATGCAATTGAGGACACTATTTGCATAGTACAGCCCTCTTCTCAATCCAACTATTATGCTGCAGGTGCCACTTAGCATTACTAGAGGGCAGCAGTATGACAATAAGGGCAGAGAGAGGCTTTAAATCTGCATGCTGAGAAACCTCTTCTTCAAGTTGGCTTTTGCTAGTTCTATGGCGCGGAGTACTACAAAAAGCGAGTGAAAGAGTAATGAAGAATGATTAGCCTGTATTTGTGGTAAAGGGGGACATTTTGAAGGCAAACAGTAAGACGAAAAGGTCAAAGCATAGATGTTTGCTGAGCAATTGAGTGAGTATGCCATCTGTCTCTTTGAAAGGACCTGCACAATAGGAACAGCATCCCCACATGTCTCATATGGGAAAAGAAGCGCAGAAGACTAATTCCCCAAACTTAAACACTTACACCATCTCAATGCTTCCAAGTGTGATATGATGATTTGCAGGCTAAAATATTTACCATGTTTGGTGCATAAATATGCACAGTTAGTGAGGGTCTTCACAGAATATAAGTAGAACACCCCTTGGGAGTAATCTTAGGCCAGAAAGTCAGGCCAAGAAAAACTTAGGGAAGCTTGTGCTTATCATCTGTAGGATAGAAATACACTAAAGAAATAAATACAGAGGGAACCAGACTGCACAAAAAAATGGTCATAGTGGTACATTAAACTCCAGCAGGGATTCCTGATCCCCCACATCAGAGTGCCTGTGACATCTTTTGCAACTTTGTTTGTGACGGCTTAATACCCACATTTCATTGCCCCTCATATGTTGCCGCCTAGTATCCCACCTTTGAAAGTGTACCTACCCATTGTCAAGCCTTTGAATGACCATAAACACCCTTCCTCTTGGTCCTCCATTTAAATTCTCCCAGTAACCAGGTGCTTTTTCCATTGTTCAGTCTCCGTTATGACCGGTTGGATGTACATTGCTCGGACTGCTATATCCACCTACCACTTCGTACTGGCCCTCTCAGCACTCCCAGACCACAGTTCTTTAAATCAGATATACCTGATCTGTCACCATATAAGCTTGACCTTCTCTCTGTGGATCATATATCCAATCTAAAGAGGACAAATCACTTGACGAGCACCCCAAGCTATATGCAGGTGCTGCCAATCCATGCCATGCTGCCAATTTTGCATGCCATGATTATTCTTTATGCTACATCCAACCAATTTCCACATGGGCCCTCTCCTTCCCTCATGTATCTAACCCTTTATTTAGCAAATGTTAATGTTCTCAGATGTCATAGCAGGCATCTCTGCTTGCTGTTCGTCCACTTTTCCCTCTATTTGTGAGGAGTCGAAATGTGCTCAGATGGCCATTCCTCCAAGTGTCACTCCATGCTTGCCATCCTTTTTGTTTGTACCTTACACAGCCCCTTTCAGTACCAGTACTCCAATTGACTCTTTTTGGGTGCCTCTTTTTGGTGGGTGAATAAAGAAGAGGGTACCATACAACAAATTAGCCCGATGCAACCAGTCCTTCAGCACCTCTAGGGGACCCTTTCAATACTGTAGTAGGTCTGTGTGGTTCCCACTTGTGGTTGGTATTAGAAACTGTCACATGCCTAGCCCCCAAGTCCCCCTACCCTTTGGGGTACACCCCGTGGAGGAAAGGGAGCAATTTAATAAACCATGAGTAGCCCCCCAAAAACCCCACAAGCCACATCATCCTGTGCATCCTATCATGCCTTCATAGTGTACCCCTTTTAATACAGCACCCCTAAATTTGACCCCCCTCCCAAAACTCATTGTTGGGGTGGGGCAGTGAAACACATGTTGGGGTTCCCTACCATAAGGCCCACCCTATTTGATCACCCCATCTGTTTGCTGAAGGAGGCGGGGTACTGCTTGTTTACCCTCAATCAGCATCACTCTCCTATGCTCCTCCCCTGACCCCTACTTTCCACCGATGCTTGCTCTGTGCCCCAGACTCCACCTACATCTACGACCTCTTCTCCCCTAAGTTCCTGGTCTCCCTTTGCCTCTATCACACCACCCACCCATGCTCCTCCAACACCTGCACCCCCACCTTCCACAACCCCACTCAGCTTGCCATTCGTGCTCTACCCCACCACTCTCAGTACCTGTGCCTCTTCATCACTATTCTTGGACCCACACTTGCTCTCACCACCCACACACACACGCACACACACACCCATCACTATTCCTGGACCCAAACTTGCTCTCACCACCCACACACACACGCACACACACATCCATATACAGACACATACAAACCCCATCAACACACATACACACACTCAAGCAAACAGAAGAGCCCCCTTGTTCCCCTGTACCATATTCATGACTTATCTTTTTCATAGATCCTGCAGCTCCCACTCCATGGCAGTTGCTCCTCAGATGAGATTTGATTGTCCTCTCCTGCCTGTCTCGGGAGGAGGGATGTGTTACATCACAGCATGGTACATACCTCCAGATGGCTTTGATACACACAGTGATGCACAATGAACGCTGCCAACAGCAATAGTCATATCGTTTAAGGAACAAAGGAGCTTGCCATTCTGGAGGCTCAGTCCAGGGTACCACTGTAGTGTTGTGACTCAACAGTCAAGACGGGCCCATGACCGCCTCACAAAATCTCAGTTAGAATGGATAATTGGTGTTGAATGATAGAAGTGGCGTGCCATTTAGCAGGGCTAGGATTTGAGTTATTGTCAGGTGTTGGTCGGTGGTCCCACAATGAAAGATGTGCTGTATTTCCTTCTAACGTGGAAGAACCTATTTTCATGAACTTCCTCCTTTTGCTGTCGCCTTGTTATTGACCTGTTTTCTCCGACCACACTACTTGGACTAATTCCTTTGGCCACAATTAAGTCAGTAAGTCAGGGGCCAGTGTAACTGAGAAAGGGAGTTTTGAAACTCAAGAATGCATTTCCAACGACCCTTCTGCCTGTATTTGGTACCACTGGTTTGAAAGAGAGCGGGAAAAAACACTAAGCCAAGAATACCCATGCCACCATTTGGAGTGGATCTCAGCTCTGAGGAATAAGTCCTGTTGCCCATACATATGTCTGGAGCCAAGCATTACACTGATGTTATAAACCCCCACCCCAGAGGTAAACAACAGCGGGGTGATAGCGGTTAAGAGCATTAACATAACCAGATGGTATACCATCCTCTTTGATACACTGTGGAGGACCCACTATGTGATTCCTGACTAGTCTGGATCTAATTGCAAATGTGAGAGAAGCAATGTCAGTGTTTACTGTGTGAGTTTGACAGGCCAATGCTAGAAATCCTTGAAACAGACACATTTCTCAGATCCGATAGATCATTACAAGAATACAGATGCTTGCAACACCAAGGGGGCTCCAGGTCAAGTAGGAAAGCCTGACTTTCCCTTACTCCAATGATTTGTCTGCACTTAAGCCCCATTGGAACGTAAAGTGGAGGGGAGTGGGCAGGGGTAGTTATTTGTTTGTAGACGCAAAGATGTATTTAGTTAGGCATTGGCCAGACTCGGAGAGACAGTGATAATCCCCTAGGGGTCAAGTGACCCACTGCCCATCAATCTGGCCAAGAGCCTAACCCTGTCTTCTAAAATTCAAATTACTGGAAAAGATCGCTACAGTGGAAGATTTGAAAGACCCAAGGAATGAGATGGACCAAAGGTTATATTGCTATGCAGTTCTGAAGCAAAACGTGTCCGGTAGGTTTCATTCATTCATTCATAAAATCTTTATTTCGGCATTATGCCATAAAAGAATACAAAGAACATTTTTTAAAAAAAGGAAAAAAGAAGAATAGTATACATGGGAGCGTGAGGGGCTTGGAATCCCTGAAGCCTTTGTTCACAGCTAGAAACATTGGAATGTTGGAGCTCCAGGCTTATACCAGCCATTATTAGCCCGGAGCACTCCATTGTTTTCAATGGAGCTCCCAACATTCCAATGTTCTAATAGTGTCAAATAGTTTCAAATTATTACAGCTGTGAAGAGGATCAGTGGTCATATCACTATTTTGCATAATTTTGCCAACAGCACATCACCCGAGAGGGCCACCAGCAATGTCTTTATCTTACTATCGTTATCCAGCTCTTCCTGTTCTGTATCATGCCCAGAATGAAATCTGACTCAATGGTATTTACCAAGATATTGTTCCACTTGGTGGGTTAACTTCATAATAAAGGGATCACTGTGTAACCCCTCATTAACTGTTGGTTCAGTTCTTGTCTCAAGCAGATGGAATCATGCTGGAGAGGTGCAGAACTCCGGTGTAGCATCAATTGAAGGTCAGAATAATGATGGGAGCCATCTCAGGATCTCCAATTTATTTGTGGACATCTCTTCTTGAACCTAGATATTATTTTACTGGAAGTAAGAGCAGAGAGACATACATCCTCCCAGATAAGCCCTGGGGAGGCAATTTGTCCAGTCACACTACTGTCAGAGTGTCTAGAAAAATATGATAAGAATGGCATAGGCGTACTATCCCTTTTGTTTGCCTGGATGCTCTAACAAAGATCCTCACACCTCATTCCTTTTCTCCTTTAACATACAGAAGGACTGCTGTTCTGCTCAGGGCGTCCCAAGTGTTGCAGGCCTAGTTTAGCTTCAGATAATGAATAATTTTTTTCCTGCAACAGGAACTGAAGAGGTGGTTGGAACCAGAATTTGTTGCCACTCCTTTGCCTTACAATGAACAATTCAGGTGATAGATGTGGACTATGCAATGGGAGCAGTGTTTTCAGAACTGGTGGCCCTAACTCGAAAATGTTTTCTGTAGTCCTCAACTGGACAGAGCACTCCTTATAGCTCTTCAGACTTTTTTCATCTACAAGGACAAACCATGGTGCTGAAAATGGATGATGGAGTAATGAAAGCCTCAGTGAATTGAATGGGGCACGCTGTTGCTTCACAAACAATGGTGGCATTTACAATAGGACTATGGGAAGAGAATCATCTCCTCTTGCTTTCAGTGATCCACATTCAAGTGATCGAAAGAGGCAAATCTTTGTTTGCTTTCACAGATATTGACAGACAAGGATGATGCTTGGTCTCTGCAGCAAATGTGACTCTTCCTCAACAATAACGTGCCTCTCCTGAAAATTATTTTCTCTCCTTGTTACGCTCAAGTTTTCAGGAACAAGGAGCATGGGCTCTGAGTGATGCCCTGTGTTCCTGGCCCTTAATGCTCCTATACTCCTTTAACTTCATATCCGTCTAAGCCAGGTACGTAGCTTGGATTCAAACCAAGAGTGTATGGGGATGCTGGGATGCACATCTAAAAAAGACATTTGTAATACCCCTATTGGCTAGCAGTGAGACCGACGTGAATCCGGGCAATCTCCTCAAGATCACTTGAGTTCCTCAACATATCCTTCAAAGTCTAGCAACAGAGTCAGTTGTCGGTTTGGAGGCTAAACACTAGGGGGCCCATTAGGATGTCGGGCGGATTGCCCCCGCCAGGCTGGCGGTAGCCACCGCCGGCCTGGCTGGGGTAATCCGCCCGCCATCCTCACCTAAACGCCCCCCGCCATATTAGTATGGCGGGGGGACTGCGGCCAACGGACAGAGCGTCCGATGCTTTTTCGCCCCGGTCGCCTTGCGACCGGGGCGGAAAAGGCCTAACATAGTGGCGGTGTCTATTAGACACCGCCAGCCATATTAGGATGGGCCAGAACAGATGCCTTTCCAAGGCATGCAGTCTTCACTTCGGGGGCCCCCTGCGGGCCCCCGGAGTGAAGGAGAGGTGGGGGGTGCACACAGGGGGTACCTGTGGTACCCCCCTGCATTTACATTAACAAAGCGGCAGGCACTGCGCGGTGCCTGCCGCTTTTTTAATGCAAATGCATTTGTGCATTTTTAGCATTGTGGCAGGCAGTTCTGAGAGCAACTCCCGCCACAATGCTAAAAATGCAGGATGCGCCCGCCACAGTGGCAGGCGCATCCTAATACCCCCCACGGGGCCCCGGCCCTTATGGCGGGCGGTCCCAATTACCGATAGGATGGCGGGCGGACTAAGTCCGCCCCCCATCCTAATGGACCCCTAGGTTTTCATGGTAGGACTGAGGGCTTGCAAACATCACTGGCTATCTTTTAGATGTTGATGCACTCCAAAGGAGCCTTCACCTTTGTGTGAGAGACAACAGTCCCTCCTGAGATTTCCAAAATGGGCTGAGCAGTTTTAACTTTGGGGTCTTGGAGGGAGTGTGGGGTAAGGTCTGGGCTCTGTTGAGGCAATTGCCTCTTAACTATCAAAGGTTTTCCCCCGAACATGGCCTGATGTTAGTTGCTTAGCACCAACCTGGTTACGTTTGATGGTATTCACCCTCTAGCACGCTGGAGCAATCAAGCACTTCTAGGAGGTGTCCTTCCAGTCTTTGCCTTTTAAAAGATTTCTTCTGGTGACCATCACATAGGATAGATGTCTCGGAGACAAGGGGACTATTTGCTCTACAGTGTTTCACCTACATATTTTCTTGGCCTGGGTGGTGAAATCCACTCAGTTCACTGAGTTTGCAGAGTTTTCTGCGCTCCACTGAGCTTGCGGAGTGCAGAAAACTCAGATGCGCGTAGTGCACCAGAGTTTTTTCCCAGCTTGTGCTCGCCAACAGTAAGTTGGCAAGTGCCAGCTGCCGCTTGAGTAGAATTTCTACTTGAGTGGCAGGAAGATCAGCGTGAACGGAAGTTTGCGCTGCCACTTGTGTAACTCCGCTGAGTTTTTTTTCACTTCACGAACCCTGCTCAGACCTAATATTACCCCAAACAGGTTAGTACTGATATCCAGTGCTTGATTTATATATAAAAAAAGAAAATGTAATATAATGTCAGGTATCTAAAGTTCTTTTAGGAGCCCAACGTCGATACAACTGATGGCAAGGATTGCTGAATACCAAGGCTGCCTAGTCTAGATTCTGCCGCATTCCTCTTTCTTCAACCTCTCTACCTATTGTGGACTGACAAGAAAATGAAAACCTTTTCTTTCCAAGGAATTGGTTTGAATTATAGCCACTCTAAAGTTTGTTCACCATTTGCAAATAAATATTCAAATGTATTGTTTTATCCAAAGGCAATCTACTCAACAGAAAAACATAAACTAATCTCTCTCACACCGCAACCACTCATTTTTTTGGTTGAATCTGTTTTATTGTTTTTCAAAAAAGAGCATAAACATCGTAAGAGGTCATATTTCAGGACCAGTAATATTGCCAAATACACATCAACATTATATGAAAAAACATGTTTAGACAGCAGTATTGTACAAAATGCATCATATATAGAAGTGATACATACCGCAATGAGCATGCATAGAGTAACATTAAAAGGCTGCAGGCATAGACTACACAATGTACAGGAGTCACTACTAGGCACTCATGTAGTTCCTGCTGCTGGGCCTACGACATGTGGCGTTGGCGTAGGGGGAATCCACAATAAGGTAATCAAAAAAAGTAGACATCAGGGAGAAAAAAGAAGCGGGAGGGGGAAGGACAAAAACTAAGGTACAACTCTTCCCACCTCGTCTCTCCCAATCTCTCAAAGGAAGCAACAGTGTACACACTACCCATCGACAAGCCCAGTAAATCCTGGACTGTGTGAGGGGCAAGAATGGTGTTATCCCCTCACTTTGCAACTTGGTGGGTTTAGACCGCTCCATCTGCCTCGCCTGCTCCTGCTGGGGTCTGGCTGCTGCTTACTTTGAAAATCATGTAGTATAGTGACCCAATTAGCAGCTATATGGATCTTAAGTAGTCCTAGGGTGTCTTCTTTATGTAACGCAATAATTTCAGCCTAATCCCATACAGGGAGTTATTGTCTCCAGGCTATCAGAGGAGGAGGCTTAGGTGACTTCCAGTGCCTGGTGATTAGATATTTGGCTGCCAACTGCCCCAAGTCAAGAAAATGGAAAGTAACCTTCTGCCCCTAACTCCTGCAAAGAAACTCCAGATGCACATTTCCCACATGTCAGATACGGAGCGTCCTGTGCATGTGGCCAATTGGGTCATTATGTCCTGCCAGTAAGTTGCAAGAAGTGGACAGACCCACAACATGTGAAGGAGGTTAGCTTCCAGGAGGTCACATGTGGGCCAATAGGCATTGGCACAATTCAAATCCCCATTTATCTTGTCTGGAGTCAGGTAAGCCCTTAGTATTGTATATAGTAGTGGATGAGGCGGAAGCAAGCCTTCCGATGGATACAAACTTGACTCTAATATGGCAGCCCACTCTTTGTCCGTACTTGTATGGGCCAACTCGGCTTCCCAAAGCCACTTCAAAGATGTGAGTGGCACTGCTGTATGCTGCCACAGGGAAGCTGCAAACCATCTCACGAGGTGCTTACCTGCCCCCATAATGTGCAGATATTGAATAGTAAGATGTGTTGGAGTTTCCTTGACATGTATCCCCAGTTGTTACCCAGTGCTGCAAACAACAAAGTGTGTAAAAGGAATAGGCCTGGTGGTATTCCCTCCTCCTCTACTAATTTGTCATAAGGTGCTAGTGCACCATCTCAGCAGAGGTCGCCTAGGGTTTGCAGGCCAGTATCCAGCCAATCAGAGAGCTCCGTGGGCAAGGTAGCATTACCACCCCTAGCCCAACACAGAAGGTAGCACTGGTGCATATGGGGGGATAGTGGAAAATGTGATGTATCGGCTATAACGATTGCACTTATGTGGAACCTCTAGTAGCAAGGACTCCAGTGGCCTTCCGCAAGTGCAGGGGTGAAAAATTCAGAGTAGCACCGAGAGGGTCCAGGTCGCCGATAGCGTGGCAGTGTCTTAGAGCTGCGACCCGTCACCCATCTGGCCACCCACTGAAGCTGTGAGGCAAGGTAGTACCAAGTACTACCTTGGTACAGCAAGCCCACCTGATCTGTGTGTAAATGCAATTTAGATAGTACCCCCCCACAGCATGACTTTTTGCAAATAAACTCTCTCATGGTTCCCTCAAAGAAGCAGAAGAAGGAAGGTGGAATATACTGTGGCATGTTAGTGAAAAAGTACAGTAGCCAGGGTAGGACCTCCTTTTGGAGTAGTGCTATTCAGCCCATGACAGACAGTGGAAGTGTGCGCCGGAAGGACATCTTGGATCTAATGGCTGTTGCTGCTCTCACAAGATTGCCCTCCATAAGTGCATTAGCTGATGAGATCAATTGCGTGTGCTCCTGTGGTTTGTCTGCTGGGTGGATTTCCAAGACCCGCTAGGCTTAAAAACACAACAGAATTTATTAGCTTGGCTCTGGTACTTGCTAGACAGGAAGTAACTATGAATTGAAAGGTGCCCAGGCCTCCCAGGGTGGCAAAATGGAAAGAGGAGCTGATTTGGTGGGCGGTTTATGAGAGCACTGTGCTAAAAAGTGATGTATGGAAAGGTAGAGGATCCATTGTAAGAGTACAAGATTGGGATCATTTATTAGATTCCCTTAAAAGTTTGGATAAGAGTGGTGAATCTGGAGAAGAAAATTAGTAGAAATGTACTCGGCAAATAAATATGTGTCGATCTCAAATGTACTTTGCAAATTATTATGTGCCTAAACATGCTGTTATGGGGACTGGTCTTAAGGGGGGGTAGAAGTGGGTGTAAGTTGGTTAGCAATAGTTATTGTATTATTGTGAATGTTTCATAATATAAATGGCAATAAAATTAGGTTTAAAAAAACAAGTCCATTAACTGATGGTACACTCTGACCCCTAAATATCAAATATCAAAGAGTGTTGGGTTGTCATACCACTAGAAGACCATAAAGGACAAATATAAGATCAGGATATGAAGGGGTAAGCACAACAAGCATGACTACGCATTGTTAACCCGCAGACCAGAAAGGGTAGATAAGTCGTTGAGAGTCTGATCTATTGTGTTAGGCACCAATCACCAATCACGAATATACAGGAGAAGGTCTTTGGTGTGCAGAGACTTCATGTGGATCCTATCTCCTAGTAGGATACCTCAGTCTGTGCAGTGTCCCTGAATAGCCATGGCAAGGGGGTCAATAACTAAGGAGAAAAGTAATGGAGACTGTGGGCAACCTTGACGGGTACCCCTGCCTTTCAGGATAAGGTCTGAGATATAAGAGCCTGTCTTAACTCTAGCCAATGGTGCGGTATAAAGCAGCTTAATCAGGTGAACGAAGCATGCCCCAATACCATACCGAGGCAGAGTGTCGAACAGAAAACTCCATTCCAGAGAATCAAAGACCTGCTCGAGGTCTAGTACCAGACATCCGGAGTGAGGCCATTATTGATCGGAATATTTAGAAACCCGGAAGAAGCGTTACGAGCTGAACGAGGTGGTGTGGGATGGTACGAGTCCATTCTGATCAATGTGGACAAGAGATGGGTCTAAAGGAGCCAGGCGGTCTGATTGGATTCTGGCCAAGATTTTATAGTCAGTATTGAGTAACGTCAAGGGTCGGTAGGAACCTAAGGCAGTGGGATCCCTGTTAGGCAGGTTTAGGTAGGGAGATGAGAAGAGCCTCGCACAATTATATTTAGTTGACCATGTATTAACACATACTGACTGTCAGCATCAATCTCAGCCTCATCTGCTACAAAAGGGATCCCTGGCTTCACCCAGACCAATACCCCTCTGGCACGGGAAGAGTAGTCAGAAGCAAACACTCGTCCCCGCCACGGCAGATGGAGTCTGTGGGTTTCAACCAGTTTCATGTGTGTCTCCTGCAATAGCGCAATGCAATGTGAATGGACCTGCATTTAAGGTAGGAAATTACAGCATAACGGTGTGATGGAGTACATATGCCCCTTACGTTGCAGGTGATAATGTTAGTGTGGGCCAATGCGACAACTGGGTCAAAGCCCTGCCTGCAGCTGCTCCGCATGGGGCAGGGCTCCATGTAGTGTGCAATGAGATTGATGGGCAAGGGCGAAAAGGGGGGCTGGCTGCTCTAAGGCAATCAGTCACAACTGGGTTAAGAAGGCAAAACATAACATGTAACATTATTAGAGCGGAAGATCAACCGGTGTCCGTCCAAACTGCCAACGTATTGGTGGCACGTACCAGCCTTACAGGCTGGCTGAAGGAAATGTTGCAACGTTCTGAAAGCCAAGGTTGCAGTGCCCCATGTAACAGGATATGGAGATAGCAACTACAGTGATGTATGCATAGAGAGCAACAGTGCATAATGATGTAGGGGTCAACTGCATGCTTCAATAGGCGGTATACCCCTGAGGACCGGGCCGTCAGCTGTAACATAAGAGAGGTTAGAGAAACCGAAAACAATACAATAAGGGAATGAGAAAAGGAACACAGAGTGGACTATACAGGTGACAGTCATCAATGATTCATATCAAATCTTCAGCAGTTTGGGGAGTCACATCTGTTGGAGCCAACAAATCTGTTCTAAAAGACCACGTGGTGGAGTAGTCATTATCAATGAAGGATTTCATAGAGTTTGCGTCTGGGTCCGGAATCTGAGTCTGGTCTTGCATCGTGGATGCTTATCCGTTAGGCTTGACACCTTTCCAATATGACTTGCTTCAGGTTCGGATATAATAAAACATTCCTAGGCAACAAAATACCTGTCGAAAATCAGGTTAAACGTGAGCCCTTGATGAATAAAGGGAAAACCTCAATATACTAACAAGTACCACAATAATTATATGAAAATATATATTTATTAAAAATGTAAACACTACACATCAAATATTCAACATCAATATTTAAAAAGAAGGGAGAGAGCGGTAGCAACAGTGTATGTGATATAGCTACCTTAATTGGTTAAAACATATCATAAAGGGTATCTAATTGCATGAGTACAGTGGTAATCAAGATATTAAACAATTCATTCTAATGTCACAATCAATCTCGACGCGCGTTTCGGTGATGGACCGCCTTCTTCAGGAGAACCACTGGATATTCTAAAAATATAAAAATGATATACATTTCAACTGACAAGATACAACTGTGGTATATTGAGGCTCATTGACAAATATAAAACAGGTACACAAAAAGACCATGGTGGGAGAAAAGGCAGAGTCCTAATTAAAGCGGGCAGGTATCTAGAATATCCTATGAGCAATGAGAGTATGAGAGAATAAGAGGAGATTTGGAAAGGATCAGCAGCAAGCAGAAAGGTGAGTCAATGACATCCCAATTATTACAGACAAGAGAAAGGAGTCGATATATAATGAATATCAGAGAGTTAAGGAGAGAAGATATAAACTAACCTCTGTGCTCAAGATATAAAGCATATATAGTATCTTAAAAGGTGCCAACTCCCAGTACATGCAGAAAAAGTAGATGCCTCGTCTTACCAGTAGAGAGCACGTTATGTGCGCTCCATGCGATGAAAAGCCAACTCAATAGACAAGAGCTGAATAGCTACATGAATACAAAAAGGGTAAAAAGGTATAAATGCGCGAAGTGGCTAGTCTGCTACTTAGGTATTGTGGTGGGAGGATACACTGTCTGGGCAGATACCTACTTAATCCCTATAGAGCTGCCCTTGTAGATCAAAAAGGCAGTATACTTGGAACCATTAGGATAAAACACAAAATGCAAATCTTGTAGATCCAAGAAAGAAGAAATGACGACATGGTAATCAGCTATAGCAATGAAAAATGCAGTCGATGATAAGTGCCCTAATAGTGATGCTAGTACCTGGGATGGGTGTCAATTCCCATGCAGAATGATACTGTAGGCAAATGAAAGCACCAAAAATTGTATGCGTCCAAATCAGGTATAGACGAGTCTGGAATGGGAAAAGGAACAAAACGTCACTGAAAAACGAAAACTACGATGTGAGTGCTAAAATAGAGCCCGGGATTTTAAGTAAACTGCAATTACCTTGAACTCGTAGCCTGGGCGAAAATCAAAAAATATGTTGTAATAACCAATACTAGCACTGGCATGCGTACACCTGCAACCAGATAATAAAGTAACCTTAGTGTTGAATATAGTCTACTAAAACTAAGTAGGATAGCAGTCATGTAGTGGGGCAATATTTACCTCGGTAGAAATTATTCGGCAATGAGAGGGAGTTCAAAGATGGATGAAGCCTCTAAGCATGATAGTGCATACAAATTACGGAGTTCTAGGGAGCTTGGAGTCGATGATCTACCGTAAAAAATAAGAATCGCCAGAAAATTAGATGTAATCTAAAATCACATCGAAAAATATCGGGCAAGTGGCGGGTACTAAAGGTGGCTAGTAGGTGGTACTTACTAAGGATAGAAATGACGTCCATCCCTCACGAGGCGTTACCAGCTCGAAATTGTAATGAGAGCAGGCACGCCAGATTTAAACGATTCGGAAGCCACACGCAAACCGTGATGACGTGGGCAGCCCAGACGTGCCATAATGGCAGAAAGCGTCAACATGTGACCGGGAGGTTGCTAAGCTACTAGTGACGTGTTATATGAGTCTGGGTACTAGAGTGCTGACAGACTGCTTCAGGTTCGGCGCAGAACTAAGATGTGTATGATGGCATTCCTGCCTGCGGCGCCCCCGGCGGCTGCCCTCTATCATGTCCAGAGGTCAAGCTGTTTCACTGGGCAGGGGACTTGAAGTCGTAAGCCCAGTGGACTCCATCCTGTCCTAGGCTTCCTCTGCAGAATTGAAGAAGTGTGTGGCCCCTTCTGCCATCACTAGGAGACAGGCAGGGTACAAAAGTGCATATAGTATGTCCGGCTCGCGGAGATGCTGCTAAACTGCTAGAAGAGAGGTCCTCTGGTGCTGCTATATAGTCAGGAAGAATCATGACAGAGGCTTTGCCCACTTTTATCTCTTGCAGCTTCTGTGCTTCCTGCAAGGTGGAGTTGCAGTCCCTGTAATGAAGCAGGCAGAATGGAAAAGGTCTAGGGTTGGAACTAGGTGGTGGGCGGCGGGCCAGTACCAGGTGGGCTTGTTCGATAGAGAAGAAGGAAGAGAACGCCCAGCATGGGGAGTAGAGTATGGATCCAGGTCTCAGCATAGGTCACTGCCTCTAAGCCCTCCATGCCCTCTTGAAAACCCACCACGCATACGTTATTCCTCCTGGTGTGGCCCTCGGAGTCCTCTGCTTTGCATCCCAACATTGGCACATGGTCCACCAATGCTTGCACTAGAGATGCTGATTTGCGCGTTGTTGGTTAGAGTTCAGCCAGCGTGTGTTTAATACTATGTACTTTGTCTGCCACCTTGCGGTGATCAGCATATAACAGGGTGAAGTCTGCTGATGACTTTATCAATTCTGCTTTAAAGGGATACGTGTGTCTGCTTGAGGGTTGCTCCGATCTTCCCCACTGCTTGTAACACAGTGTCAAGTTTAGTGCCGAGGGACTCAGGTGGGCCCATTGTCAGAAGGTCTCCAGGTTGTTGATCCGTAACTGGCGGTTGTTGCGGAGTCACAGGTTGGGTTCCCAAGTGTAGGCGACCGATGGCTAACCGGTGCACGCTGAGCATCAGGGGGGCCTGGGTCGGGCAGTGAACACCCAGGGTACCCCCCTGCTAACCCTTCATGGGGCACAAGAAGTGTGGTATATGGCACTCATAAGGGGCTGAGGTCAGTGTCAGGAGGGGTTCCTCCTTGCATCCACAGGGGTTTCCGAAGTGTCAATGGCAACACCACCAAAAGGGCCCACTTGCCTGGACTTTAGTGGGTAATTGGGCACTGCAGCAGGAGCAGCCCAGGCAGGCAGCAGGGAGACTTGTCTACCAGAGGTCATAGGGGAAACTGCACAACATAGGTCCTGCTTGCCCGCGCCAGGTGGGCTAATGACACTGCAACAAACAGGAGCAGGCCCAGTCTCTGGAGTGATTGTGCCTGTGGAGCAAAGATCCTGGTACCTGTGTGTGAATCTGATGGGTGTGTCGGCCGTGCTCCTGTAGCCTCTCTTCCTCAGGCCCCTTCCCAACACCTGGAAGTACACAGGCATGTTGCAGCAAGAGCAGTACTGTGATGCTCTGCCTCCACAGCTATTAGGTCCTTCTGTGTTGCAGCCTGCACAGTGGGCAGGCTTTGGTAAGTGTGTGATGATTCCTGCTACACAGCAGGCCAGCACTATAGGCACGTGTCCTGGTGGACATCCTCCTCAGGGGGGCACTCAGGTCCTGCAGAAGTGCAGTGGAGGGCCTAGACCCGATACAGTTCCTAGGCCTCATCTAGCAGTCCAAGCTCCACTGCACAATTAAGGGGTGAAGCAAGGCGAAGGGTTCCAGTGGGAGCAATTGAGAAGAGCCAGGGGTCATCACTGTGGGCAAGGATGGTGGGAAGTGAGTCTGCTGCATGGCCAGGGCTGGCCGACAGCAGGGCCATCCACATGTGTGCATGTGGCTACCCTCCCCAGGGAGCACACTAAAGGCCCAAACCTGTCCGTTCTCTGGTCCCAGCAACCAGTCCAAGCTCCGCCATGCAGGCAGCCAACCTGGCAAGGGGCAGGCTCCAGGGAGGCCAGCCGGGAAAAGCCAGTGTCCTCCTCGTTAGGCAAGCATGTGGCTACCCTTCCCAGGGAGCACACTAAAGGCCCAAACCTGTCCGTTCTCTGGTCCCAGCAACCAGTCCAAGCCCCGCCATACAGGCAGCCAGCCTGGCAAGGGGCAGGCTCCAGGGAGGCCGGCCGGGAAAAGCCAGTGTCCTCCTCGTTAGGCAAGTATAGTGAGGAGACCGGCGGCAGCGCGGTTCGGGTCCAACATGACAAGCAGGCATCAGCAGAGCCACGTGGGTCTTTTGTAGGAGCACGGGAGCCACGCCTGCACCGGGACCACCCTGCTCCCTCCACAAGGTTAATTACCCTCCGGCCCTGGCGTAGCACTCTGCAGTGTATGTAGGAAAGGAAGGGGTCCGATGTTACAGTGGCATTGCAAATCCTATGTCCTCACCGGGATTCCGTGCCGGGAAGCCACTTGGGTAAGCGGCATTTCCTGCAGTCGTTTCATGGTTTGGGCACATTAGTGGGTAGAAGTCTCTATCAGGCCCGCGTCACATGGGAGCGGTCCGTAATGCTCTCCACTCACTCACTGGGGCACTAGTCCGCAGGCACCTCTGCAGTCAGGCAAGGAGCCATTCAGGGTCCATGAGCTGCCATGAGGCCCATGAGGTGCCACATTCGCCTGGTCTCAGCGGCCATTTGTAGTCAGCCCCCTTGTGTTCACCAGCCTCGATTAGGGCCTCAGTGATTCTCTGCTTGCTGCCATCAAACGGCTCAGCAAAGATAATGGTAGCTGGAGGGCAATTACAGGAACAAGAGAGGGCGCACAGGTGTTTTGGATGTGTAGTAGCGGCCAGGATTAACGTCAGATAAGTGGTAGCAGTGTAGAGCTTCCCTAGGACGTGTACGCCATCTTGGCCCTGCTAGCCACGCCCCCCACACCGCAATTACGCATACAACCTCACACACATTAAACAAGCTTTATGCATATGAATAGTGTGAATATTTATGTTATGAACATTAACATTGTTTGATGTATGTGAGTATTTATGAGTGGTTGCTATGAGAGAGATTGTTTTATATTTTTGTATCTGGTTTCTGTTCAAACACATGGAGGATGTGCTCTCTATTTTTCAGAGTGAAATTAAAAATGCTGAACACGGCAAGGTTGTTGTCAATTTTAATGTCCTAGCTGCCCAATCAATGAAAAGATTATGCGGAGTCAACCATGAAATAACCAAGATCACTTTAAATTGAGGCACATCAATCAAATCAAAACAGATCTTTAAATGGTGACTCCCAAAGCATACCAAAGGATTCATATGTGCATGACAACGTTAAACCATCTACTGCCTTAACCTGTTCTTGAGTTTTTTCTCAATCACTGGTAACTATGACTCATCAAATCGAATGGCCATACAAGGATCTTGAATCTAAAAATCCCAAAACAATCTTTTCCTCTCCATCAAGCTGCTTCCGCCTCATAGAATCTATCATATGAGCAACTGAAGATTGGATGGCATTCAATATCCAAGTTGTAGCTGACTTATCTTCCTCACTCAACTAGGTGGCTGCCTTTATAGTTGAGGAGCCCAGTTTTGCACTGGGTGCACTGTTCTTAACTGTTAAGTTTCTACAGCATGACTCTTAGAAAATGTAGGTTTACAAAATTATAGGATCCAACACAAAACATACACAAATGCTCAGATTCTTCATACCCCGTACAAGACTCTGCCGAATTGGCGGCCGCTCCTTTAGGGTGCTGGGAGCCAAGCTCTGGAACTCCTTACCTCTGAACATTCTCTCTCTGGAAAACCTGTCTGCTTTCCAGAAAGCTATTAAGACCCATCTGTTCCCCTCTCCTTAGGACTCCCCGCCTGTTTCCCTCCTCTTTCTTTTCAGCTCTGTTTAGTTCCTTAGCGCCGGGACGCCTCTTTGCTGGGGCAGCTGTCGCGCTCTACCAAAATGTTAACATAACATAACATCCTCTTTCCTCTCCTTTATTAGAAAGTGGACCGTTGTCACTACCTAGTTGCATGGGCTCAGAAAACTCGGAATTTCTATTTTCTTCTTTAGTACCACAAACACGTACAGCTTATGATAAACACATTTACAAGCTCAAGGGTGCACTTTCCACATACGGCCACCAGGGGCTGCAAATCACCTATAACAGTGTTTGCAGAACCATTAAACCTGAAAATTAACCGTCACAACGACACCCCTCTCTTTTTTTTCTTTTTCTCATACCACGTGACACCGACTGTCTATAAATCATAGGATCTAAAGGGAAGCACACATTGCCATTTTAATTTTACTATCTGATTGTGCTGCACGGAAGGACAATTTCTTTCTCTTGCTGGATATTACAAATTACGACTTGGAAATGCAATACGGACATCTTTTGTTTCAAGTCACTTTGCTATGTCTTTCAAGTCATTAAAGAAATCATCCACACTGCAATAACCATTTCGGCTTTGGTTTCATCCCTTTCGAGTGCTGCCTCTTCGACTGGCTAATGGACATAATTCGAGATCAAATTTGCGTTATTATCCTGACTCACAGCAACAAAAAGGATTTATAAAGACTTAATACCAGTAACCAAAATGTTCATCTCATCCAAGACGTGTTGCTTTTTTTAGAGTCCGTTCTATGTGCTGCAAAATGTGCCATAACATACTGTATTCTTATCATCTCAATTCAGTTTTTCGATGCTGTTTCTATATAGTTGTACCCTTTGCAAGCAGTGCTTGAACATGAGGCTGCGTTCTAATTACTGACCAGCAGGGGATGCTGTCTCAAAAGACCTATTTCTAATATGTTAGCAGTACAGGTAGCCTAGTACAGCATCACATTTAAATAAAAAACGTGGACATTTTGCAATATTCAAACTATGCCAGAAACATAGTCTAAAGACAGATTAAACAGCATACTGTGGAGCACACATAAGAATTTGACAATTTCACGAAGGATTTAATCTGCATACATTTTCCATCTTGTTTGGGTTTGATCTGAGTGAAAATTATCTCACAATGCTGACAGGAAAACGCAAAGTTAAATAAGAGTTTTCGCAAAACGTTGCTGTGGTTAAACAATATTGCGCATCTACACCGGACAGACAGGTGGTTTATTCTCTCTCTCTCTCTCTCTCTCTCTCTCTCTCTGCTTCTCCATCTGCTACACCTCTTGTTAGTGAAATGTATAATATTACAACATTGTAGCAAGAAAGTTTGAGGGTAAGACGTTGTGGCGGCCCTTCCTCCCAAGGCATCAGTACTAGCAAACACATGCATAGGGGCCAACAAGTATGGTTTATGGTGTGACCAGGGGCGCACTCTGCTGGTGGTACTACTGCTTCACCAAATCGTTTCTATTCAAATCCTGTCTTTCTGTGTCTTTGTCCCTTATTTGGCGCAGCAGGATGGAGGTGAGCGAGCCAAGCCTGAATCAGATGCCTGCCTCTGGTTCGACTCCAGGTCCTCTTGGATCCTCGAGCCCCAAGCCTTTCTTCCTGCCACCCACTCACTAATCTCATGTAATAACAATAAAAGATTAAGCAGTAACTTTTGACGTAAAAAGAAACAAGAAAAGAATGCCCATTACGTGGCTGAATGGCATAATGCAATACTAGAAATCCTGGGACCATTCCTGGCTTACCCACTTGACCTAATTGTGTGGATCTAGGCAATTGTTTTATTTCACATTTCCTCCTTTTTCTTCGTTATCACATATGAGAGCACCTTGAAATATATAAGTTCAGGATATGCACTTTACAAAAAGTTTTCTTGTGTTTGATTTAATAAACTATTTTGTTGTTCCATGTACAACAACAACCAAGGCTACATAGAGGTCACACATAACAACTGTCTTGCTTCTTGGTTCACTAATGTCCTTCCCCCATCAGAGATAGGGAGGGCATGGATGTTTCTAAATTCATGTTTGAAAACTATCACTTCTAATAAATGCCTTTCAATGCAGTGATATACTCTGGTGTACTAAGGTGAAATACATCCACGTGTTAGAGAAATACACTTTTTTCAAATTTTGAGGCAACTTTAATATATGTTTTTAATGTTTGTTGCACAATGATTTTAAACATCGAGGCACTCCTAGTGATAAGTGGTGCAGGATATCGACTGTATTTCTGTTCCTATAGTTTGATTAACGTATAAATAAACACTTGTCTGTTTACCATCTTTCTGAATGTCTGACTCTGCCGTTTAAACAGCAGCCCAGTGCTGCTGTTCACCAGGGGGCCACGTGTAAAGATCAGGCCCCAAGTCTGGGCAGTGAGTATCCTTTTCTAAGGCAAAGCAGAAGTGGTGCCAGCCACTGTATTGCATTCACAAGTCATAAACCTTGACTTATGGACATGGACAAACGTACATCTATGGGTGACACTGTGGGTGATACTGTGATTTCACTCCACTCTCTGTTCCTGCTGCCTATAATTATTTATGTGGCATTCTTAAAGGAAACTTAAAACATTTCCTGTTCACCTTACACTTCACAAGGGTGTGAGGCCCCCCGGTATTTTCACTTTGAGCTGTGGCAATCCCACAAAAAATGCCCCTCTTACCGTGATATTGGCAGAGGGTTGACTCTTAGGGCCCAACTTCTCAAGCATGACAGGAAAAGGGCACGCTGAGCATAGTGAAAGATTTTAAACCACTACTGGGCGGCTTTAATATTTTTACTGTGTCCGGCAATAAGGTAGAGTCACCAGGCACAGCACGTGGGAAAAGAGGTACATTCTTCTGACTCAAAGAGGAAGTATGAATGGCTTGAGGTATCAGAGTGGGGAAACATTCATTGACACTGAATGGTGGCATGAGCCTAGGTAGTAGGTTTCTGTCTTAAGAGAATGGACAGTTGAGGTCAAGTGTGAGTAGTCCAGGGTTTGAAGTGTCAAGTTGGGGTTTTTTCTCTATGAGATGTT
Source organism: Lissotriton helveticus (assembly GCF_964261635.1). Taxonomy (NCBI): domain Eukaryota; kingdom Metazoa; phylum Chordata; class Amphibia; order Caudata; family Salamandridae; genus Lissotriton; species Lissotriton helveticus. Next base: position 1,027,092,531 of record NC_136059.1, read on the forward strand.
GGGGAAGAGCGGGTGTGGGCTGCATTTTTCTGTGAGGTTGCAATGTGGATGGGGAAAATTGTTTTGGTAAATACCATAAGGAAATGATTTTAAAACAAAGGGAAACAGTGTCGACGGAGTGTTTCTAGTTTTGGCTATATTTAATTCATGAGAAGTAACGTGGATGGTTCAGATCCTGTGCTGTTCAGCGAAACTATATTTTCATGGCTGCAGTGTATTTAGTGTTTTGTGGTGTAGTGTAGTTCCTATTATCCCAATAGGCTCTGCGCATTGGAATAATATCTTCAATAGTATAGACCTAGGGCAGAGGTTAACTAGGTCTTCCACTGACGATATTAGACTTAAAGTTTTTGGTTTTGCCAGCTAGCTCAGAGTTCACTAGAAACTTTCTCGAATAGACAAGGAGGAGTTTAACTTCCCTGGATAGACAAGAAGGGATTTAGTTTCTGACAACCATAGAACATGACAACTTTGCTCTCCCCCAATCAAGAGTGTATCTCTAGAGTCGTGTGAAAACAAAAGACAACTTATTTTACTCAGTCAGTACGTGCATTCTTAGTTTCACCAGTTTGTAGAGAAAAGGAAGAGACGGCGTGTTCAATAAAAGATGGTATTTATTGATCAGTCTCTTTTCTCGTACAAGAGAAATGAATCGATATTATTGCGATACTTATGGTTAAGTAAAGTGCATACAATAAAAGCAGAAGTATAAAATAATACTGCAGAAGCATTGATATGGTTTCTAAGCCATATGATATTTAAAATCGATAAAATAGATATATACATATATACATTGACTAATCGTACTCAACTGGTGCTTCTAACCACGCCTACCCCAGTGTACCTGACCTAAGCCTAATACGTGAGCGGGAGTAGATAAGTAGCAGTTTAAGTTAAGTTTGTTTTGCCAAGTGACTGACTCCAGAATTCTCTGCAAGGGGTTGTTCAGTTCTGTACCTGAGATCTAGAATGGTTGAGGGCTGGTATCTCTCGTCTCTGGTCTTGATATTCCAGCTGTCTGCGAGGGCTGCTTGGAAGCGCCGGAGCTGGATTTCTCGGCAGGAGAAAACAGCGTCTCGTTCTCAGCGCGTCAGGAAGGCGGGGCAGCGCGTGTGGGCTTCACTCTCTGCTGGGCTCCTCAGCACGTCTCGCTGCTCCGATATCGTCACCACCGCGTGTGTTTGCTTAAGGCAATGTCGGTAATATTTATACCTGTAAGGTGTCGAGATTGACGTAAGGATGGACATGGATACGTCAATAAGGATGTCATACGAACGGGCTTGTTCGCACATTCTTTTGCTGAAGTTCTCGGTGAAATCAAAACAATGGCCGCAGGGATTTTCCCAGGTTGTCATAGGTTTGATTTGTTTTGAGAACTCCGTATGCCTTATCAGGGGCTGGAGGAATAGTGCTTGTCTAATTAGATGGCATGCGTTATTACCTAATCAGATAACACGTTTCTGTGCCGTGGTGTGGCTTAATCAGATAACGTTTTTTTGCACCGTGGATTGGCTGCTAGTTAAGTATTAACCAGAACAGGGTCAGGCATAGGGGAATCGATACAGAACCTATAGGAATACATCACACCCACTACACGCTGACTATGTCCATATTTACAAGATCTAGGCATAGTAAATATACTAGTAGAGCATGTGTATACCGTACCACCCCAAAATACATCCATATGCATTTTGAAACATGAAATATACGAAAAGATATATATATACATTATATGCACTCAGGCAGTATATTAATGCTAAATAAATCACGCATATTCATACATCATAACTAATAAAATATGAAAATTACACATGAAATGGCTCTTGATACAGAAGAAAAAAATGCGAGACCATTTCATCACAAAATAAAATATTTATGAACATGCCAGAGGGCAGCTAATGTCTCTAAAGTTCCTAAAATAGAAATATAGTTCTCTAAGAATAGTTTCTACTTTAAGCAGAAGATAAGTGTCCCGAAAAATTGTAAAATATTTTTGGGGCCGCTGAAAAATTATGTTCCGCTGTCCGTAAACTGGAGAAAATTGTTCATGATACTTTATTATCAAAGTTGAAGGCCAAATTCAGGGTGTTGGGAACGCCTTGTGCTAGCTTGCTCAAAAGTCATTATTTCTGCTCTGGTGAGAACATCATATCATTTAGACTCTCGAAAAAGCTGTCAACAGCTTCTTGTGAAAGTTCCATTAACTCGGAAAAAGATGTTACCATGCATTCGTGAGCATGATTGCCTTCATTGATGTTTGGATCAGCATAGCTGACAGAAGGTCGTACCTGATCGATGCTGCTTTCATCTTGAACCTCACTACCCCTTAATCGTAGTGGTGAAGTCTCCACGAATGCCGTCATCAGGATTGGTAGCCGCTGGGGACAGCACAATGCATGAGCCGTAACCGGACCCAACAAAGTTTCTGCATCCATTGGCGCATCCGATTGTAGCGTCAGACAGGTGTCCAACACGCATTCTTCTCCGCATAGCAAGCACCTTAATACAGGTAAAACACAGCTTTGCCACATAGGTCTAAATGAAAGAAACCAAGTCATGTTCAGGTCTCTAAGCCGGGACAGTCCAAGGATTTTAGATATCTGGTCCCGGTATCCAATGGCTAGGATTGTTTCTTCCCTTGTCGCAGGTGTTTTGTCTGTGACACGGTTTGCCATAGCGAAATAACAGGATCAAAAATAGGATTCCTGCCACTAGTCCCAAAAGGAGAGGAAGTCCACCAAAGACGGAATGGACAAAGTCTGGAAAAATACCCAGAATGGCTTTAAATGGTGTTAGAGCCCCTGAAAACACTGTCTTAAATACATTTGAGACTCCACTGGTATCAGAAATATTTAAGATTTCGTTCAGGATTTCTGCGAAATGTATGGGGGAATTAGTCGATAACAATGAATGAATCTCTGCCGTTGTCCTTGCAACTTGGAGATCATACGTTTCTTTTGATGACGTGAGCCTGGTCGGCGTCTGAAGGAGCACAGTTTTCATTCTGCTTAAAGTATCAACTCTAATGGAAGAAATTTTCAAATTCGGCCATAACCTTGCCTCCCTGTCTGGCATTGCGCTGGGGAATAATACTCGTTCACAGCACATGACCTTCGCAGTCGTAGTTATGAGATAAGCTATTCCGGGCACCAAGCTACAACATCTGCGGTCTACAATTATAATGTAACTCCCGTTCGATAGTCTCCTAAAGAATGGTTCTATGTGTGTCGCAGGTGTGCCTAGCTGGTGACATGAAAGGTTATTTGAGGACCCTTCACAGGCTCCGTGTAAACTAATACCATTACACAGAAGTGTACCGCTTAGTGACATGGCACAATTATCGCCACTAAGAAACACTTTCCGGCCTTTATTACTGACACATGCATGTGAATAGGGCAAGTTCCATGTTGACTTAATGTACCCTTTACCCAATTTTTCGTACATGCCAGCCTGTATATATTTTTGGCAGTATTGAAACCTGAAAGTAGATATTGGAATATTAATTATTCCATGTATTATCCACTCACTGACAGGTCGTTCTGACATTGTCAATGGTAATCTCTCGAGTTTCTCAATGCTCAGGATTGTATAATCAGCACCCTTCTGTGCCATACTGATTTGTTTATCAGTAAGGTTAAAGATATTGAACAGTGACGTTGTGTTGATTAAACGGCAAGGCACATAGCCTGAACGCAGATTTTGTAACGTCCAGCCAAGTTGTACAATAGAACGCAATTGGGACTGACCGTGTTGTAATAACAGTAAGTCTTGCGATAATTTGTCGATTGCTGAAGACACAATGCTGTCCAAAGAGTATATTCTGGAGGACAGAGCCATTAACCCATTGTCCACCACAGAAAGTGATTTTTCCAAATTAATACGGTCAATTTCCCGTATTTTCTCTGATGTTTCAATTTGAGTTATTTTCCAGGCTTCGTTATAAGCTGCATATACAGAGGCTGCTATGAAGCGTTTTTGACGCTGTTTGCGTGGTCCCATAATGAAATCACGCAAGTCAGCACCATCAGTAAGTAAAGTTAGGTGTTGCTTAATTTCAGACAGTGTGGATGTTTGTAGCCATTGAAGGCAGAGTTTGCCCACACTGTACGTGGTAATTATCCCTGGGTGTTGTCTTTGGGAATATCTAGGGTCTGGCCTGGTCAATTTGAACCCCTGGATTTTGTTCAGGAATCTGTCTTGACAGTTATTAGTATCTGTGGGCCAGATCAACCACTTTTTCCAATCTGGATGTGTTCTGTTTTGGCTAAATATATGGTTTACGTCTATCTCCTCATCTGTAGAGCTATTACTGTTTATTGTTGGCTTTGGAATAGACGGTTTGTTTAAATCTTTGATTTTGGCTAGGCCAAGACAGGTAGTCTGTTGAATAGTGTCATTCAAAAATATCATTTGTTCTGGGATCATGCATGCTCTAAACAATGATTCTATACCTTGTACTTGCCATTCCTTTGTACCCCAAACACTTTTTACTTCAACATTTTTGTCCCAGTAATCAAAACCAACTGCACTCATTTGTTCAAAAAACGAGTCTGAATATATCAATTTAGTGTTTGTAAGCATGGTCTTTGTACCTGTCTTGTTTGCTAATTTGAAATAAAATGTTTCTGCATTACTTGTGTTGAACCCTGAAAAATATGAATATTTGTCATAAAAAGTTCTTGAGCTACCTTTTGGAGGGGTTGCACAGTGTTCCCATTGATTATAATTTAAAATATTTCTAGGTTGTGCAGATTTATGCAGATAATGATTACTATAGTGATTATAGCAGAACATTTTATCATAATTAGACGAACCCTGCAAATAATCATGTTTTGTAAATTTAGCAGACATCACTAGGTCAGACATCATATTATTAATGCTTTCAACGTCCCAATCATCAGCAACTGAGCTTGGTTTTACAAAGTCACTCACTGAGATCTTGATTTGATGTGGATACTTCAGGATTTCAACCGGACCATAGATTTCATAATCAGTATTGTCCCATGCTACCCCACCGGGTATAGGATTGGCTGTGAAGTTGACTGAAGAAAGTTCCCTTTTCTCGATGTGTGAAGACGTGTGTGGTTTGAGGACCAAGTTGATTTTCTGGCTTGCTGTGTCCATTTTAGCATATTTCCCCTCAATGAAGTGTCCCAAACATAGTACCATGATGAGCCAAAGTATTGGGGGCCACCCAGAATTCAATCCATGGAGAAATCAGATAGGTTTCTTTCAGATGTTGAAAAAGTTCCTTAGCTTTATTTTTAAAGGTTTTTGTTGATTTTTGTTCCTTTGATTCACTCAGGTTTTCAGATGAATCACTGAAGTTGATGAAGTAACCGGATGCCGTTCTGTCTATTGTTCCAATTGCTTCAGGATTGATATTTGCTTTATCAGTGTGTTTTGTTGCAGCAGCATAGTCATTTATTACTTCATTGTAGATTGGTGTGTCTCTGCTAAATGTTTTTATTTGGGTTGTTAGAGGTTTAAGTTCCATAGCATTGTTGCATAGTCCTTGTTGTTGTTCTTTTGGCATTTCAAATGTGAGTAGCCTCTTAGATTGAACCTCTGTGTTTGTAGCAAACCTTGGTGTTCTGCTACTTATCGGGAGTCCACTTGGCCTACTGTTTGTTATCGGCCACATGATTGTGGTTTTATCAGGTCGATTGATACAACCCTATTCTCCTTTTTACCAGCAAGGGGCGGTAGTACTACTGATCTTGTCCCGTTGATAGACAAGACAGGAACTGCTTTTCTGTAAGAAGGCCCAAATTCCTTCTTTACCGCGATCTTTTCTCTGACTAGATCCCCGACTTTTGGAATCCAGACAGGTCTTGCTGGGACAGGTGGTTTTTCTTCAGTGGTCTTTGGCTGTTTTTGTTTCAACTTTATGTTGCTCAGGTCTTTCCTTGTTTCGTTTAAGTCCTGTAAAATAGCCAAACGATCTTTGATATCAAAGCTTTTTTCTTTAACCACTGAAGTCTGACTGTCAAGATCTAAGACCTTCATTCTAGTTCCAAACAATAGTTCGTACGGACTGAATCCCCTCAGAGAATTTCTTGGCAGGTTATTTAGACTACGTTGGACACTTATTAGATGTTTGACCCACCCAGCACCCAAACCTAATACCTTCGCTGTTATAGATTGCTTTATGCCCTTGGTTTTTTCTTTACACCATCCCGTATCCCTCAGGAAGGAAGTGAGAAGAGTCCCGCTATGCTATGCTCATCTGGCCTTGCTTCCCCATAAGCTTGAAGGCTAAAGGGAATACATTGGTCAAAACGTAGCATGCTCCTAGCGTATATGCCATTATAGACTCGCAAATCTTTTTATAACAGTCCAGACGTCAGCCGAGCGCTGGGGTCCTACATCATGAGTGTAAATGAGTCTTTATGTGTTAATATAACGCTTTTTTGTGATGGGTACTTTATTCTTGTTGTGTTTCTGGAGCGAAGTGCCATGGTAATAGTCCTCCTCGCTCGCCACTGCGATCTCTATTGCAGTCTGGGCAGTTTTTTACATAAATCTGATGATGTTATGTTATGTTATGTTATGTTATAGAATATTTTTATAGCGCCTATCACCGCCGGTCTCTAAGCGCTTAAACAAGAAACATAACACACTGAAGCCAAAAGAAAGTTCGCAACTACATTACCGCCTAAACCGCCCCAAAAGCCTTCTTAAAAAGATGAGTTTTTAATTTCTTTCTGAAGGACAAAAGCTGTACTTCATCCTTCAAGGTGGGCGGCAGTTCGTTCCATAATTGTGGAAGAAGCACAGACAAGGCCCTGCCTCCTTTAGTCTTTAGTTTGAACCTAGGTTGAATCAGATTCGAGGTTGTTCCTGAACGCAAGGATCTTCCGGGAACATACCTCATCAAACGTTGTTTGATATACTCTGGGGCATTCCCAAAGAGTGCCTTGTGGGCCATGCAGAGACACTTAAACTGGACTCTGAATTTCAATGGGAGCCAGTGTAGTTTCTGGGCAGAGAGTGAATCAGCCTGGCTGCATCGTTCTGAATAACCTGTAGCTTCCTCAACAACTTTTGTGGTAGGCCAAGATATAGGGCATTGCCATAATCGAGTCTCGAGATGACTGTGGCGGATACGATCGATTGCATGGTGGAGGCAGATAAGATTGGGACTAGCTTTCGAAGCTGCCTCAACACACCAATGCATGATCCAACCACAGCAGAGACTTGCGGGCCCATCGAGAGATCCGCATCAATCTTTAGCCCTAGGCTTTTTACTACAGCACCAGGTGACGGGGTGATTCCCAGCTCAGGGGGCCAATACAAATCACTCCAAGGATCCTCTTTTTTGCTGATCACTAGCACCTCTGTTTTATCAGCATTCACTTTCAATAGATTGTTGGTCATCCAATTGACTGTGAAGCTGAGCAAATTTCTCACAGATTCCTGGGCCTCTTTAGTGTCATCCAGCCGAACTATTAGCTGGGTATCGTCTGCGTAGTTAAATATTTCGCAGTTCATCCGCGAAAGCTCCTCCACTAGTGGTTGTAGATAGATATTGAAAAGCAGGGGGGACAAAGCCGAGCCCTGGGGCACCCCCCAGGTCACCTCACTAATCCCAGACAGTTGGTCTCCTAGTTGCACTCTCTGAGTTCGACCTGACAGGAAGGACTCTAGCCACTTCAGCACCTGGCCTTTGATCCCCAAATTCGCGACACGGTCCAGCAAGATGGTGTGGCTGACCGTATCAAAAGCCGCCGATAAGTCTAAGAGGATCAGGGCGCATGGCTGTTTATTATCTGCCCTGACTCTCAGCTCATCGGTGACCGAGGACATAACCAGTTCCGTACTATGCTGGGGGCGAAAGCCAGCCTGCCTGACACGGAGGAGATGATGTTCTTCCAGATGACCGGCTAGAGTGCTGAGGACATGCTTTTCAAGGATCTTACTTAGGAAAGGTAGCTGTGAAATGGGCCTATAGTTTTTTTTTAGAGTTTTTGTGTCCATTCCTGCTTTCTTTAAGAGTGGGGAGACCCTAGCTTCTTTCATCTGAGCTGGCAGATAACCTGTTTCCAATGAGTTGTTAAGTAGGCTCAATACCTGGGGTTGAATACCTGGCATTGCCATTTTAAAATTTTTTGGGGGACAAGGATCTACCTTTGAGCCTGATTTAGTTTGTCCGACCAGTTCCGCTAGGCGCCTGTCGTCAATGGAGGGGAAGTTGTTTAAAATCACAAATGGTGCTTGAAAAGTGTGGCTCGCCGTCATGCTTATAGCTGGCCGTGCCTTGATATCTGCAATGATGTCCTGTACCTTCTGAAGAAAGAAGGTTTGGAAGGAGTCGCAATCAGGTTGATCACACTCAGAAATTTTCCCTTCTCGTTGCGTGAGTTCCCGGAGTATCATAAAGGTCTCCCGCTGTATGTTGTTTGCCTCCCTGATTCTTCCCTCATAGAATGCGGCCTTCCTTTCCTGGATGTCCGCCTTATATTTAGAAAGCAGGGTTTTAAAAATTTCAGCCTCTGTTTGGCAGTAGTGGAGTCTCCACCTCCTCTCTGCCTTACGAAGAGCTTGCTTCCTCTGTTTCAAGGAGGCGTCGAACCATGGGGCTCCTTTCCCTCTAGTTCTAATACTCTTCAGCTGCTCAGGAATAAGATTATCCAGGGCAGCGAGCATCCAGGTCTTTAACAGTCTAGAATCAATTTCCAGATCTGTACCACTCATTATGGGGGGGGGGGGGCGGAGCACAAGGTCGTAATTAGAAGGTCAGCTTCCACCTTGTTCCATGGTCGAATTTTTCTCCGAGCTTTATTAGGTGCAGCTCGCACCGGGTCTCCTGGGACCCAGCACTTAATCATAAAATGGTCTGACCAAATAGGCTCGACTTCCGTAATGACTGTATTGGGCAGAGAGGACCAGACAAGGTCCAGTGTATGGCCTTTCACATGAGTTGGACCCACCACTAACTGTTGCAGATTGAGCACCGAGAGGTTGGCTTCGAACTCAGTCTCCGTGGGGTCTCTGGGTACTTTGTCCCAGTGATAATTAAAATCACCTACCACCAGAAGGGACTTGTACCTAGAAGCCAGGTCCGTCAGAACTTCAAAAAAGATCTCATTAAAGTCCGGTGAACTTTGCGGCGGGCGATAAACTACCAAAATAGCAATACATGAAGATTTAGACGAAACTTTGATCCCTAACAACTCTGCACAGGCACAGTTTTGAGCCAAAATCTCTTTTACTACCAGACATTTTTTAAACAGAAAGGCTACACCTCCCCCTTTACCATCATTTGGATGATTGTAGCAAATCGCATCATAATCTGGAGGTAAGGCGGCCAAGATATCAGGCATAGAAGCAGAACCAAGCCAGGTCTATGAAAGGGCAAGAATATCAATATCTCCGTCAAGCAATAGAGAGAAAACTTCTAGATGGTGCTTCTGTAGAGACCGCGTATTAAGTGTCGCCAATCTTAGGCCATGTGACCATCGGCCAGTAGATGTAGGGTCACGCCTAGGGCGTATACCTGCGGACTGTACCAGGTCCTCAGCCTGCAAATTAGCCAGGGTGACTTCATCTAGGCAGGTAGAGTCAGATTTTAATGCCCATAAGGCGTCAGGCGAGTATGTCCGGAAATGACCAGCGTGTGTGGCCCCTGGGCCCGTCCTGGCCCGGACGGGCACAGACGGGCTTTCCTCTGGCGCTCCTCCGGCGCGATGCTGCGCGCAATCGCTGCGCGCCTGCATACTAGCAGTTATTTATTGTCAATGGCTGAAAGGCACTCTCAGAAGACTAGCCCGCTAACCACCGCAACGTGGTGTCCACTTTGTAACACACACCCAAGATGGCGGACGGGCGTGGGGTGGCGAGGGATTCACCAAAATGGTGAGATGTGTTTCTAATTCCTTTTTACCGTGCAAGCAATGCGAAAATTAGGGAGCATGGGGGCATTGCCTAATATTCAGGCTGGAAAATCAGTCTCTGAGGCCAATTTCGATCGTCAACAAAAATTACACAAAATTCCTAATGCAACAATTTAAAAGGAGCTAGTCTCCAAACAGCCTAAAAACGGTAATATTTCTTGATTTCGAGGGCTATAGCAGCAGTAAATCGATCTTGTTCTAATCGGCACAATGGCCGAATGGGCTCCTAAAATAACCTTGCCTGGAAGGCACTCTCAGAAGACTAGCCCGCTAACCACCGCAACGTGGTGTCCACTTTGTAACACACACCCAAGATGGCGGACGGGCGTGGGGCGGCGAGGGATTCACCAAAATGGTGAGATGTGTTTCTAATTCCTTTTTACCGTGCAAGCAATGCGAAAATTAGGGAGCATGGCGGCATTGCCTAATATTCAGGCTGGAAAATCAGTCTCTGAGGCCAATTTCGATCGTCAACAAAACATTACACAAAATTCCTAATGCAACAATTTAAAAGGAGCTAGTCTCCAAACAGCCTAAAAACGGTAATATTTCTTGATTTCGAGGGCTATAGCAGCAGTAAATCGATCTTGTTCTAATCATGTTGTTCTCATGCCTGGCCACCAGTACGCTGATTGTAATTCTTCCAGAGAATCTTTTTGTTTAAGGTGTCTGAGACCCTCACCCATATGTGCGTCAGCTATTAACAAGCCTCTCCTGTCTGTGTTTGGAATCACTCTATCCCCCACTCCAGGGATTCGAGCAAAAGGAACGGAGTTTGCATCGATTATATATGTATAATTGAGTGGATAATTGATCGGTAGTGCTGAGCAGTCGCCTTTTGATGGGGTTTTCACCGCCAGCATAGTTTCACCGTCAATGTGTTTTACTGTACACTTTTTCTACGGAAGCCGATTTAGTTGCTGCCGTTGTGGCTTTCTCAGCCAATGAATTCCCTGCAACGTGAACGCCATCACGCTGATGACTCACTGAATGTATCACGTGAGTTTTTGGTAGTTCTTTCTGTAAAAGAGCTACTTGTTCCCAAAGCACTTTTTGCTTTATTGTTGCACCTGTGTCATCTTTGTAACCGTTTTGAATCCATTTCTGTAAATCGTTATTGTATGATTTGACGCAGTAATATGAATCGCACACTATAAGTGTCGGGAATTCGCGATCGGCATTATCTAGCGCCATTTTAACGCTATAATTTCAGTTTGTTGTTCTGAATTATTTTCCACTGAGTGTGTTTTTGTAAGTAGAGGTCTTAATTTACCTCCGCGCCACACTTCCTTTACAATTTCGCATGTTGCCTTGTAAGCCAGCTCTCCCCAAACTGAGGGTTGAGCATGCCCGTCTGTATGTATTACACAGGCGTATTGTCGTAAAGGCAGAATGTCGATTGGCAGAGGGTATATTATTTCATATTCTAGATATTTTAATTCCTTTAATTCTGGATCAAAGTAGTATTTTACTCTGTCCGTTGTAATCGAATTCACCCATTGTATCCATTCTGGATTCAACGCTGTTGTTGGTAAATTACATGGGGTTGTTAATGCCTCAAAGGCTGACTCCGCTGTTCTGACTGTGATACGTCTACCGTCAGCGTTGTCTTTTTCTCTTGCTATGGCCGTTTGAACTGCATGAACAATGTTTTCTTTAATACTGAACTTCTTTTCAGCTTCTGTGTACAAGTGTGATTTGTACGCAATTGGTACCTTTTCTCCCTCATTAGAGGTCAGGTATGTGAATCCGCATTTTCCTGGGATGACTCGAATCACAAGATTACGTGTGTTATCACGTGTTTCTAATTTTGTTTTAATTAGCATGTCTGTTTGTAAAGATCTCAAAATTTCTGTGTGTTTTTGAGTCCAATTGATTCTTTTAAAATCTGGTTTTATTAGATCATAAAGGGGTTTGACCCTTTCTGCATAATTTGCAATGTATGTTCTTCCGAAATTTAGGAAGCCTAGAATTGATTGTAAGTTTTTTAGTGTTCTAGGAGCTTGGAGTACAGCACATTTCTCTAGGAAATTGTCAGCCAGGCTTTTGCCTTCACTTGATAATTCATATCCTAAAAACAGGACTGTTAGATGGGCAATTCTTGATTTTTTAAAGTTGAATTTGTAACCCTCTGCTGCGAACCCAAGTATTATGGTGTTCACTCTCTTCAAGTGAGTATCCAAGTCATCATCTGTTAGGTAAATGTCGTCGACATATGATAATGCCTCGTCATCGTATGTTTGTAGTAATTCTGTTACTCTCTTTGAGAATAATCCTGGGCTATTCTTGTGCCCCTGGGGTAAACGGCAGAAACTTTTTTGCGAGCCATTTACCGAGAATGCAGTCAAATATCTGCTCTCTTGTGCTATATTTTGACAAAAGAAGCCATTAGAGATGTCTAATGTTGTTTTGTATTTTTTGCGTACTATGTTATTCATTAGTGCAGCACTATGTGAGTTTTGTACTGCAAAGGTTTTGCAACATGAGTTAAGGTGTCTGTAATCCAAAACTAGACGATATGAGTTATCTGGTTTGGAGACAGGAAACTAAGCATGGGCGTAAAATCCGCTCCGATCGCGGATTTTTCGGATTTTCGGCAAATTCGCAATCCGCGAACTCTCGCGAATTTGTCGAAAATCCGTGAATCCGCTCGCGGCGGATTTTTTGCTTGGTTGCGGTGCGTGGCGTGGTGCACGGCGTTCACTTTCCGTCATTAAGCGTTTGCCGAGTTGTTTTTCTCGATCATATTTTGCGAGTGCCGCGCCATTTTGGATCTTGCTGCGTGATCCCGCGGGCGTTTGGAATACGTAATCGCGGCTTGCCACCTTGCACAGCACACCTCGTGAGAGTTCGCAATTGCGAACACGTAGTTGCGGCGGAAAGGAACAATCTCGCACTCGCGAAATAGAGATTTTGCAATTCTGCACAAGAAAATCACCAGCAAACAGGATAAACCTTCAGAAAATTATGATTTTTATCAGAATCACTCCTCAGGTTGACATTTGCATGGCCTTTTTTTTTGCAAGGAGTCCATTTTTGGGGGGGGGGGGAGGAAGGAAGTGCCCCACAGTCTCCAACTTCCTGTTCCTGTCCAGCAGGCTCCTCCCAGTGCTTTGTCCATCTCCTGGTCACTTTCATTTGGATCTGGAGCTGGAAGGATTACTTTTTGTGGGTGCTGCTGGATATTTGGATTTGAGGCCTTTTTGACTGTCTTTGGATCACTTTTGGATTAGAAATCAACTTTCACAAGTAAGTTTGTTTGGGGCATTACAGTTGCTGCAACTACAATTTTGGAACTTTTTCAGAACATTAAATAAATTATATTGTGGGTAGCCACAGTATCCAGTAGGACCCAGGGTTGGTTATGGGTGCATGATACAACAGTTTTGTTGAATTTAAACACCATTGAGGCCATGGATGGGCTGGGATTGTGCTGATTTTTGTCGTTTTTTTTGGCCTGCTGGTGGGGCCCTTTGCCCAGGGGTGGTGAGTGTTGCATGGGCCTAGTCTTTCTGTGGGGTGTCTTCTTGAATTTAAACATCATTGAGGCCATGGATGGGCTGGGATTGTGCTTATTTTATTGTTTTTTGTCATTTTTTTGGGGCTGCTGGTGTGGCCTTTTGCCCAGGGGTGGTGGTGCATGGACTGAGTGTGCCTGTGGTGTGGTCTCACTCTCTTTAATGTAAACATCATGGATGGCATTGGATTGTGGTGATTTCTGGCTGGTTTTCTGTTTTTTGGAGGTGTACTGTTGATGTGGACTGGCCATGTGGGTGGTGGTGGTGGCGGCCATCTTGAGTGCTGGCTGGTACAGGCAACATGTGCTTGGGGTGTAAGGGGCCATTTTGAATAGAGGCAGTGTCTGAGGCCTGCACTTATTTTGCCTACTTTTCATCCATTATGCCCAGGGGTAGTGAGTGTTGCATGGGCCTAGTGTTTCTGAGGGGTGTCTTCTTGAATTTAAACACCATTGAGGCCATGGATGGGCTGGGATTGTGCTGATTTTATTGTTTTTTGTCGTTTTTTTTGGGGCTGCTGGTGGGGCCCTTTGCATAGGGGTGGTGAGTGTTGCATGGGCCTAGTCTTTCTGTGGGGTGTCCTCTTGAATTTAAACACCATTGAGGCCATGGATGGGCTGGGATTGTGCTGTTTTTTGTTGTTTTTGTCGTTTTTTGGGGCTGCTGGTGTGGCCTTTTGCCCAGGGGTAGTGGTGCATGGACTGAGTGTGCCTGTAGTGTGGTTTCACTCTCTTTAATGTAAACATCCTGGATGGCATTGGATTGTGGTGATTTTTGGCTGTTTTTCTGTTTTTTTGGGGTGTACTGTTGATGTGGACTGGCTTGGGGTGTAAGGGGCCATTTTGAAGAGAGGCAGTGTCTGAGGCCTGCACTTATTTTGCCTACTTTTCATCCATTATGCCCAGGGGTAGTGAGTGTTGCATGGGCCTAGTCTTTCTGTGGGGTGTCTTCTTGAATTTAAACACCATTGAGGCCATGGATGGGCTGGGATTGTGCTGTTTTTTGTGTTTTTTGTCGTTTTTTTGGGGCTGCTGGTGTGGCCTTTTGCCCAGGGGTAGTGGTGCATGGACTGAGTGTGCCTGTAGTGTGGTCTCACTCTCTTTAATGTAAACATCCTGGATGGCATTGGATTGTGGTGATTTTTGGCTGTTTTTCTGTTTTTTTGGGGTGTACTGTTGATGTGGACTGGCTTGGGGTGTAAGGGGCCATTTTGAAGAGAGGCAGTGTCTGAGGCCTGCACTTATTTTGCCTACTTTTCATCCATTATGCCCAGGGGTAGTGAGTGTTGCATACTTGCATGGCCCTAGTCTTTCTGTGGGGTGTCTTCAATGTAAACATCATGGATGGCATGGGATTGTGCTGATTTTTCTGTGTTTTGTCGATTTTTTGGGGTGTATAACTGAACTGATGTTCCTCTGTCTTCCATTGCTTTTAGGTGCACAAGACTCAAGAGAACCACCAGTGCCAGGAAGAAGTCCTGCAGCGGTGTGTGTGTGCAGCATAACGTCACGCGACGTCACGTCTGGACACAGACAACTCTGCAACTCGTGCAACTGCTGCCTGCTGTTCTGACCTGCTCTGAAGAAGATGGCCCCAAAAAAAGTTACCCGTAGCTCCTCTAGCAAGAAAGGTGCCAGTAAGGAGCAGAAGAAGCAAGTTACCAAGGAGACTGGTGTGCCGCCCGCCCCTTTTTTTGGGAGTAAAAAAAAAAGTATGCCTGCAGCAGCAGCGGGATCTGCTGGGGACCAAGCTGGCAGCAGCACCCCCGCTCCATTGGGCTCAGTGCCACCACCACCACCACGCCAACTTAAGTCCAAGCCCTTGAGTGCTGCAGAGGCAGCCAGTATAGTTGTTCAATCACCATCGACCAGTGATGTTGGCTCATCGCAAGAAAGCAGCAGCAATATCCCTCAATCAACACAGGTTGTTGTAGCTCATCTGACGAGTGTTGAACAACCACAGCCGCAACAACAATCACATGTGCAAGTACAAGCCCAAGTACATGTGGAAGGAGAGGCAGCGCAAGGAGATGCGCAAGCAGAGGTGCATGGAGGGTCACAAGTGCCCACAATAGTTGTTCCTCCCGAAGTAGGGGCACATCAGGAAATCAACAATCAAGGCGAGGTATCATTTGAGGAAGACACTCCTCCTGATGATCATTCATTGTCTTCCACACCCCTAGCAAGGAAGAGATCAAGGGTGGTGTCTACATCTTCTTCAAGCACACCTCCTTCTGATGATACGGATCAAAATTGGGAACCAGCACCACTGCCTGAGAGTGAGGCACACCATGATCTGACAAAGGTAGTTGAGCGTAAAAGGAAGCTCGTCCAAAGTCTCAGAGTTATGGAGTGTGATGATGAGGCTCAACAAGAAGTGGCGGATACTGCTGCTGATGAAGACTCTGACAACAACGACCCAGTCATCATAAAGGTCACTGCAGCTCCAGCGGGCATGCAGCAAACAGACATTTTGACCCTAGCCCGAAAAGCTGCTGAGCGTGATGATGATGATGTTGTCGACGAGGAGGCAGTGGAAACACCACCACAATCATTGGAGTTAAGTAGTACACCAACTCGTACCGCTTCCATATTTCTTTCTGGCAAGAAGGGACCTCCATCCACCTCGACCTTAATTAGTGGCGGTGAAAGTGCACAACGTACAAAAGTTGGGCAATCCAGATCCTCCACTTCATCTGGCATTAGCATCATGACCACCACCACCAGTATCGCCGCCTCCTCCAGGCCCCACAGACACTTCAAGTCCCCAGTTTGGGACTTCTTTACTGTTTGCCAAAAAAGTCCAAAGTTTGCCATTTGTACCCTTTGTAAGCTTGCAGTTAGTCGTGGTAAGTCAGGTACCAACTATGGTACCGGAGGCCACAGAGGTCATCTTGAGAGAAAGCACACTGTCAAATGGTTTGCGCACCTAGATGCGATCAAGGAAGCCCGAATTGGAAGTCAAGAAAACGTTGATGTTGCATCTGATGATGACGAGGAGGAAGAAGACGTGTCAAACACTTCCCTTACACCCAGTACCCCTGTCAGCAGCACACCCAATGTGAGGCACACTAAGAGTGTTGGAGCGAGTGAGACACCAACGCGCAAAAGTTCACCAGCGAGCAAAATTGGGTCAACGAAGTCATTATCATCCCGTAAATGCTTGGTCCAGGGCAACATTAGAACCATGTTTTCTTCAGACGTGCCATATGAACGCAACCACCCACTGACGCGTCTGTATAACACTAAGCTGGCTAAAATGCTAGCTGTGGACCTTCTCCCTTTTTCTTTTGTAGAAGCGGTAGGTTTTCTAGAATTAGTGGCAACGCTCTGCCCTAAATGGAAGGTTCCTAGCCGGTTCTATTTTGCCAGAGTTGCGGTTCCAGCACTACATGAAGATGTGCTGGAGGCGATTGGGGCAGCTTTGCAGAAGAGTGCTGTTCACACAATACATCTGACAACAGACATGTGGACCAGTGGCGCAGGCGCTGATTACATGTGCATCACTGCACACGGGGTCTCTTTTTCAGGTGTTAAAGCAAAGCTAAACGCAGGTGTTGACCCGGACCAAGTTTTTAAAGCTGCTCGGAAACATGCAACACTAGCCATGTTTGGCTTGGAGAAAAGTCACACATCCCAAAACATTTTGGACGAGTTTAACAAAAAGGTCTTGAAAATGCTATCCCCAAAAAAACGCCAGATTGGTTATGTTTCCACGGATAATGGCGCCAATGTAGTTAAGGCCATGTCGCTGGGTGGCTATTTCAGAGTGCCGTGTTTGGCGCACTGTATCAACCTGGTAGTTCAAAAATTCTTGAGTGATAGAGACAGTGCAGCGTTCGCGGTAATGGCCACCTGCCGCAAAATGTGCAACCATTTCAGCCATTCTTTTAAGGCCCGGAAACATCTGAGGAGGCTGCTACTTCAAAGTCGAATACCAGTGAAAGCACTCATCCAGGAGGTGGCAACACGTTGGAACTCAACCTTCTACATGCTTGAGCGTCTGTATGAGCAGTATACGGTACTCGATCACTATTTCTTAACAGAGGGTACATCTCAGAAGGAGGACCTGCGGATGGGTGCGGCGCAATGGGACATAGTTAAAAGCCTGACAGACATGCTTCGTCCTTTTGAGTTCTTCACGCGTGCAGTCAGCCAGGAGGACTGTAATTTGGGAAAAGCTATCCCATTGTTGTGCATGCTGGAGCACCAACTGATGGCGGTGTCTTCTGAGTTTGAAAAAGATGTAAAAAAAAAAGACCCTTTTATTTTGTCTGAGAAATTATTAGAGCGCCTACGTGGTGATGAACGTCTTCAAAAGATCAAGTCAGAATAGCATTACATTTGTGCTACTATTCTGGATCCACGCTACAAAAAGGCGCTGGCAGGCGAAGCATTCTTTCCTTTTGCTGATGAAGATGTTCAAAAGTACAAACATTGGCTAGCCTGGTCAGCCAAGAGGTTTGAAAAAGAATGGCAGGTTATTGAAGGAGAAGGCAGTACATCAGCATCAGCATCAGCAGGCCATCCCCAGTCACAAGAATCCACTTCTGCACCTGTGGCTGGGGTACAAGTGACCTCTCAGCCGTTAAAGACACCGGCAACTGGATCATCTGCACCACACACAACAGTAACAGTGGCTGCTGTGGAGGATTGGCTAAGTTTGCTTGGGTATGGTTCTCGAAAAAATGTCACAGGCACAGCAAAAAGTAAGCAAAGTGGAGGAACCGTTGATGACCTTGAGTCGATGGTGCAGGACTATCTGAATGACTCAACAGAGGTCTTTCTTAATGATGAGCCATTGCAGTATTGGCATGGCAAAAAACAATTGTGGCCACAGCTCTCCAACCTGGCTATAAACTATTTGTCTTGCCCACTCGCAAGTGTGTCTTCTGAACGTGTTTTCAGTGCTGCTGGTGGCATTGTAACTCCCAAACGGAGCCGCCTCTCGCCCAAAAATGTTGAGCGGCTGACAATGATCAAGATGAATCAGCACCTCATACCACCAGATTACAAAGTACGAGAAAGCACGCCGCATGAAGACGAGGAGGACGGCAACGTAGATGAGGGGATTTGTTCTCTGTTCGGTGGCACTGACCTCATCCTGCCTGAATTCGCAGAGTATGATGACGAAATCTTCTTCTTATTCCCTGACACCGAGCCCTGAAAATGAGACAATGAATCAATAACTTTCTTTTTCGTCCTTATTCACTTTTATTCCTGTGTGTCTGTCTTTCTTTGTTTTGCACAGTTAATTTAATTCAAACTTTAATCACCTAATCCCAAAAACAAGACCATCAGCAGAACTGTCTTCACTTGTTTGCTTATTGATTTGAAGGTGCCGCAGTCTACATTCCTCAGGTTCACAAGTTCTGAAGAACATGCTCCTCTATCCTCCTCCTCCAGACTGCGATTTCCCTCAAAGCAGAGTGCTGGATTACGCCCAATGAAGAAAGACTCAGCACTTGTGGGGGTGTTCTACTTCTTTGCGGGTGAGTTGACGGCTTTGGGCCCATTGCTGTGAAGCTCTAATAATGGATAAAAGTGTTTTGGACCAAATATGAGGTGGAAATTTCTTGCCGTTTTTGCTGACTTGCTTGCCTTTGAGGTGCTCTTTGGCGGGGTTCCGGGTGTTTGTGGGTGAGTTTTGGGGTCTGGGAGCACTGCTGCGACAGTCTAATCTTGATTGCATTTGCTTTTCAGGAAATCCGTGGTGGAAAACAGGAGTTATGATGATGACCTAGCTGCACAGCGCGTTTGGACTGAAGGCCGAGAGATATTGTAAGTATGAGATTTAGCTTTTTCGCTGTTTGGGGGTGTTGTCGCGTGCTTTTTTGCGGGTGGGTTGGCGGGTCTTGGCTGGGGCATTCCTGGGAAGGTCTAATACCGGATAGAAGTGTTTTGGACAAAATCCTTAAGGAAAAGCCTTTTTTTTGCTATTTCTTCTGACATCTTGCTCAATGTAGCGTTTTGGGGGGCTTCCTGCTGTTCGTGGGTGGGTTGCGGGGTCTCTGTCGAAGCACTGCTGCGACAGTCTAATCTTGATTGCATTTGCTTTTCAGGAAATCCGTGGTGGAAAACAGGAGTTATGATGATGACCTAGCTGCACAGCGCGTTTGGACCGAAGGCCGAGAGATATTGTAAGTATGAGATTTCGCTTTTTTGCTGTTTGGGGGTGTTGTCGCGTGCTTTTTTGCGGGTGGGTTGGCGGGTCTTCGGGCATTCCTGGGAAGGTCTAATACCGGATAGAAGTGTTTTGGACAAAATCCATAAGGAAAAACCTTTTGGCACTTTTTGTAAGTTAGGGTTCGTTAGGGTTAGCCCTAGCAGCAGGATTGCATGTGTTTCGGGGTGTTCTATTGCAACGCAGTTCTGGGGTTTTAGAGCACTCTTGGAGCGATGCTGGCTATGGATACTTTTGCTTGCTTGCAAGTGGTTTGAATACAATCCACGGTCGGTAAGGGTGTATTTGGGCCTACTGTTACTTTCAAAGTACGTTTTGTCACCATTTTTCTGCTAGGCATCGTTTTTGGAGATCTGATTGGGGGTCTTCTACATTTTTGCGACTGGCTTTAGTAAGGGTCTTGGTGGGAGCATTGCTGGGAAGGTCAAATTTTGTTCTAAAACACAGTTTACAGTACACCTACCTTGAGGGGAAAGATCCGCTATAATATTTTGGCCATACTTATTTATCCTTAAAAAGGTGACTCAGACAGAGCACGCAATTTCAAAAATATTGTACTGTCTATTAGGGAAATCAAAGTGTGACTTTTTGCACCACACAGCGTACATACCTTATATTTATTTATCAGTGGTATTGTAATAGCACTTCCTGTTTTCCGTTCAATAATTACAGGCCGGGTTTCAGTCAACATCCGCCAGGCAGGCAGTGGACAGGGTGTCTTCTGTCAGTGGTCACCAACATTGATGGACGAAGCGTCAGCTGGAATGGAGGAGTGCCGCTAATAAGAGGAATTGTTTGCTGCATGCAACTTACTTACCAAATTCAACAGGACAACTCCAACAACATACAGAATACAGATACAGTATCCATTGTTTTCTTCTATGAGTGTGACTGCATGTGCTTAGCTTTAGTTTGTACCCAAAGATTTCTTTATCTTCAATTATTGTTTGTCCAGGCTGTGCATTTTTTTTCTTCTCTCAACAAAACCTACCCAAAAAGAAACCCCCATTCCCATCCATTTTCCAAACCCTAACCCTCTTCCCCCGGGCTGTGTTGTTTTGCTTGATGTCTGACTAAAATGACATCAATAATTCCACACACTTGCTGGGGAGGATAAGGTCATAGCAACAGGCTGGTGAAGGAATACGAGGATATCTTCTAGACTTACTCAGCTTCAGTACTATTTCTTCTAGTAGTAGGAGCCAATGTCAAATAAATTCAACGCAAGTACTAGTTATACTTGCAAGCAAATACTTTACCATTTGTTAGGCTACATTATGGCACTGTTCTAGTGTACTGTCACCTGCTATATTCTCGATCGTACCGTAACCGTTGTAATGCTACAGTAAGGACAAACCAGGAAACGTTTTCTTTTTTTCCATAGGCATGCAACTGCCACTGTGTCACACCACTAGTACCACCGCAATGAGGAAATTTCACCCGCCCAGGATTGCCAACGTTAATCCCCATTTCACGTGGAGCCAGCCCTGGGCCTAGCCCTAATTTCTAACACAAATTACAGGTAAGATAAGCGTTTGGTGGGAGGTAGTATAATGGAGTATTAGGACTAGACGAGAGATTGACGGTAGTACTACTAAAGTCCTATGACTGTTCAGGAAAACAAACTTACTGTTACACCCCCGTCCCCCACCCACCAGACTGAAAAGCAGTAAAAAACAGGTATGGTCAGATAAAGTTTAAAAATGTATATTTATGTAGCCCTAACAAAATAATCTCCCTCAAGACCCTCCCTAACCCCAACGATTGTCTTTGAAAAGTCCCAAAAAGAACCCAACTCCCAAATCCCACCCCCCAAAAGTCTCTAAAAAAAGGGCAAGGGACACTCCACTACTGGAGGGTGCTGGTGCATTTTGCGGCATGGGCATCATACTCCTTGCGGAGGGTGGCAAGCTCGAAGCGGAGGCCCTCCACCAAGTTCTTATACTTATGGACCTCCTGCTCCAGGTAGGACATTCGGACTCCTAGGCGGCGTTGGCGTGCCTTGCAGCTCCTGTGGGGGGCAGCTGGTCTTTCTGCTGCTTGGCGGTGGCGGTTGGCTTTGTTAGCCCGGCTCCGTACCGCTGGAGCACTGCGCATGCTGGCGGCCCGTGGGGTCACGGAGGAGGATGCAGCTGTCCCAGTCGAGGATGTTGTGGTTGCACCGGTCGACTGCGTGTCCTCCTCCTCCTCCAGGGCCACCAGCCGCCGATATTCGGCGACAGTGGCATCCAGCCTCCGTTGCCGGGCCATTCGCGCCTGCTCCCTCCGTGATGTCGATTTGGAAGGAGCAACTATATGAAGAAAGAAAGACATAGTCTGTAACCAATGCTCCTTAGCATTAATAACACAAAGTGATTGAGCCGAAAGTTGGGTCACAGTACAAGTAGCAAATTGAAAGCACAGTACATAACTATTGAGGACAGTATCTATGTAACCTCCCACTTTTGCATCCTTGCTCTAACATTAGTGGTAGTTTAATGAACAAATTCTACGACCACTATGGACTTCCATTACAGTCGACTATGACAGTACACCAGTCTTATTCTTCTTCTTCTCTCTTGTTTAGGAAAATTGGTACGTTATCTTATGCAAGCCGGCAGAATGGCAGCACAGTGAACTTGCACCCGAGAAAAACAGTTGCACACCATGATGAGTGAGACAGACTGGCGTTACTGTACCGGTCCAGTACATGCAGGTGGTGAAGCTATTACTTTTCTATTACGGGTGGCACTGAGAATACTCTGTTACAAGGGCTACTGCTTAATTAATTTACCTTTGACCCTACAGTGCAAATGAGTACTAGAAAAGGAAAATGAAGAAGCTAAATAATTTGATTATCTATAACTTCACATGGGACGTATTTGATGACATATGGGATGACTTTAGGTGCTTTGCTTAATATTGAGTGAACAGTGATACACCCACACATGAATGACGTACTACAACTAAACTAAAGTTATTAAGAGAGGTACGGAGTGTCCACCGTAATAACCGGATATATGCTGTGCTTGCAGTTGCAATACAAAGTACTGCTACTATTCATGGTAGTATTGGACACATTTACAATTTCTTTTCCTTGCCTTCCCTACACTGGAACGGACGTGCGGGTGCGGTGGTACATGCTCTTCAAGGTAACACTTAGTTCATCCAGCGACAGTCTACTCTCTCTAGATACACATGTGCTATCTAAGAGTCAGAGAATACCATGCTCCAGGCATCCATTCATTCAAAGTATACGCACACATACAGTTTCTGTTTCACCCACCCAGGCTGCTGTCCTTCCACCCATCCTTGCTTCATCATTGACCCAGCCATGCACCATACCATATTCTTTCCTTCCCAGCCACCTCGGGGGCCAAGCAAACACATATCGTTCTTCTTTGCCAGCCATCATAAAATTTTGCGTCCCACTTACTTACACCCTTCTTTCGCTTTTCGTTCATCCCATCCATCACGTTCATCTAAGATCTTATTGGGATTCTTCTCACCAAAAACTTCACAGCTAAGTCGGAGTACATTTCGAGGAGGCTACTACCTGGTTGATTTGTAATACACCCGTGCAGAAAGCACACTATGCAGTCTTCAATCTCAATAAGTAAGGAATATATAGCTTACCTGTTCCCGCCACCACCGTGCGAACCCCCACAGGACCGTCCGCCGGCTCTTGCACCGCATCCTCCCCAGAGTCCTCCGAGTCCTCGCCCAACACCGCCACCTCCGCGCTGGCCCCGCCACCAGATGTTCCACCTACAAAGTACATTTAAGAATGTTAGAATACACCACTCACTACTATATAATATTTGGTCTAGGAGTAATAAAGAAATGTTAAAAAAACAGAATACAATGTAATAATTTGTGACTGTCTACTCTAAAGTAAAAATGTCCCTTTTTCCAGGGAAGGCTGTTGTCTTGCTGCACTTTTATGCACAACTGATGAATGCTTGCTTTTTATTTTTAACACGCACCACTTTTTCTCCTAACAGACAGAAGCTTGACTTCTAAGAACACGACCAGGATCAAGTTCAAACCAGGTGAGAGCTCGGCTCGACCACAAGAAATGTGTCCAATTAATCGTCAGCACTAAGCACTTTTCCGTTTTCAGTTAAATAGTTTTATGACAAAGTTGATTTTAATAAATGTGTTTACTTTTAATAAAGCTTTTAAACTTAAATAGACTCTGTGGTTTTTGGTCCTCCAGACTAGAGTGGATGAGCTAAAGGTTTTGGAATTTTTGCAAGCATGAGTACCTCAGACACTTCTTGACTGTGACTCCGTACTCTTGTCCTGCGTAGGATAATCTAAAGATCATTGGGGATCAATCATCGGTGACTTCGGGAGCTAAATGACTCTGCCACACTATCTAGTCAGTAAGGAGACAGTGCATAGAGCTATTGCTGAATAGAATGGGAGTCCAATGGAATTGCCAAATGTCCAATCTTAGTTAGCTACACAGACAGACTAATAAGAATAATCTAGTAATACCACAGGGAGTCATATTCGAGGCAGGATAAGAATTTATATCCAGTCTACAAGAAGATCAAAGACGATTTAGAAAAAATCGAATGAGGAACGCTAGGAAAAAATAGGTACTCTTTATTAAAATTTAAACTTACTGGGGCCAGCAAAGGAGCCCTCGCCTGCCCGATCCTGGCCTGCATCCTCCTGAACAGCACCCTCCTCCTCCTCCTCCTGTGTCCGACTCCTCTTGCCCTTGGGGGGAGCTGATGTACAACATGAAAGAAAGAAAGACCAGAAAACATGGATGAGATTTGTCAACCAAATCAAACATTTCAAAAGAACAATAACAAAATATTTTGGAGAAATAGCAAATAGATAGACAACTATTCCACGGGATCTATCTCATGTGGTATACTACGTTATTCGTATTGCCTGATTTGCGGACCGTTGACTTAGAAAGTTCCTATGTAACTCAATAAACAGACTACTAAAGAGGTTTGCCTAGGCCTGGCAGGCAGCAGTCCGCAGCACGCGAAGTGACAGACAAAGTCCATCCTGCTTGCAGATCAGTGAATACTCAAACTATCAATCCACCGACCACCACCACTATTTCTTCTTATAGCCATGTGTCTAAAGGAAGGACTGGACTTCAGTCTGTTGGGGCTGATTTAGAAGTCCCTTGCGGCTCATTTTCCTCCATTGTTGCGTGACTTTTGTGACGCAGCGGCAGAACAAAAGACTCGCCATGGTGTTGGTGCGGCGTATATATTAAAAAAAAACACATATGGGCGATGCATCACGTTGTAAAGCCCTGCGCCATCAGGGGGCGTTCCGGTGCAAGGGAGGGCGTACCTGCGCAGGAACGAATCCTAAAAGTGGCTGAGGGAAATCTACAAGATGTCAATCAGCCACTTTTAGGACAATGATGCATGACTCAAACCCTGCGCGCTTGAAGCCGACGTACGGCTTGATGCAGCATTGGGGAGATAGGGTACCCCAGAGCATTGCTGGAGCTGCGCCATCGTTGGCACGCAACTCCAGCAATGCGCCGCCTTTACGGCACAGATGCGTAAGGCTTCTGTGACGTTTTGGGCCAATGGGTGGTGGTGGCATGGCACACAATTACTGCCGCATCCCTGCTACTTTGCAGGGATGCGCCGGTAATTGAAAATATGACCCTTAGTGTCTAGCATTACGCAGTTCTTATCTTTACACTACACTCATACATAATTTCTCAGGCCAATGAAATTAACACAAAATACAAAACAAATAAGCATAGTAGCAAGCAAGGCTACTGAGAAGGAGAGCAGTGCACCTGAAATGCATAGAAGATTTTGAAATATAATTTACCTACAATGTAATCGGCAGCATTATTGCTCTTGGTAAAGAACAAAGATTTGCAAATAACAGAGCCGGATAAAACAGAGTAGTGATGAATAGCTACTACTACTCACCAAGCCCGGGGACCTCTACGCCGAGCGCGTCCAGCAAGTCCCGTTCCCGGTCCATGACATCTGTCCAGCGGTGGGTGGCCTGGTTATATGTGCGCCGGACCCCAGAGAGCTTAAACATGGCCCGGCACACCTTCTCCCACCGCTTCCGGCGCTCCCGGATGCCATAGCCGGTTGCGATCTTGCCACCTCCCAGGATCGTCTTGGGGAAGCGGCGCTGGACGTGGAAGATGAGTGCGGCCACCTCCTCCGCGCTAAAGATCTCCCGTGGCACCACTTGCTCCCCCCTCAAACGCCCGCACGGGAGCCGGGCACGGGGTGCGGGACCCTTCCCCTTCTCAGGGTGCTTCCCGGCTCCCTTTACCATGGTCTGGGCAGAAATAAAGTTAAATGATAAAGAAGAAATAGAATAGTGAAGAAGAAAAGAAAAGAGTTTAAAAAAGTAGTTTAAAAGTAACTAAAAGCAGCAGAAAACACAAAAATATAGAGCTAGAAAAATAGAGGGATAGATAATAAGTAAAATAGATCAAATAAACTTCAAACAAGCAAAGGATGGCAGAGATTCAGAGAGGATACAGAAAGCATGCCCAGAACCATAGCAATGAATGAGAAACAAGATGGCCGCGCCCGTTCACGACCGCGTGGGTAAGTTCGCGCGAGATTTTCCTCGCGAGCACGCGCGAAATTGTACTAGCGAGCAGCACAGTTTGCGAGATTACACATAGCGGCCGGAAACGGAATTACGTCACGCAAACAAGATGGCCGCGCCCGTGTACGACCGCTAGGGTAACTTGGCAAACGTATAGCTACAAGCGCCTCGCGAACACGCACAAAATCACGCGAACATACACGTCGCGAATTTTTTTTTAGTGTATTCGCAAGCATTCGCGGCTTCCGAAATCGATCTCGCACGGATTCGCGCCCCAAAAAACGCGCGAAATTGCAGAAAAAATGATTTTTGCTAAACTGAAAGCAATGAGCAGGTGCAAAAGTTCAAACTTAACATTAGTAACATTCACTCTAGTGCTTCCTGAGGGGCCCCTCCAGAGTTTGCAACTATTCTATGACCCTGCTATGACCCAAACAGCAGGCTCATAGAATAGCTACAAGTAGACCATAAAGGTCCTGTGAAAAAAAATTGCACTGCAACAGAAAGCAAATTACAGATAAGGAAGGAAGCAGGTGCCAGCCAGACTGGAACTTTCAAAATAACTGACACATTAATCAACCCCAAATTAATTCATGGCAGTTGAAGTAGGGGAGGTGTGCTTGCTTTTTTCAACCCCCATAAACTACAGTGATAAACAAACCTAATGGGTGGCAGTGAGGATGTACCAGAGGGTGGCATGGGTGTCCCAGAGGGTGGCAGTGGTGAAACAGAGGGTGCTGTGAACCTGTGATGATAAACCAGACGTAGAAACAACATAGTCGCGGCCGTTGCGAGCCGAAAAGTAAGTTCGCAATTGCGAAATTGTCCCAAAATCGGCGCGAACGCTCGCCAACACAAAAAACGGGAAAATCCGCAAATCCGCGAGAGTTCGCGTATTGTCGCGGATTGCGAATCCGTTAATCCGCAAATTCGCGTACGCGAGATCCGCTAGATCCGCCCATGCTTACAGGAAACAAAGGATTGTTCATTTGTGAGGTGCAAGTTTCAATCACCCCCTGGTATTCAAGTTGATCTAGGATCTCTTTTACCTGTTTTTTAGCTTCTTGCTTAATTGGGTACTGCCTCTGTGCAGTAGGTTGTGATTTTAACTGGATTTTGTGAGGAGGAGAGTCCTCATCCCATCCTACATGATTTTTATATAAAGCAGGGGCTTGAGCTACTGCCCACTTTCTTGCAAGTGTATATTTTATATGAATTGGAATATGGTTTGAGAAGGCAGGCATAATTATTTCTTCGCCATGAGGGCACTCTCTGACAAACTCTGGTGGCCAGTCTCGTTCAGCTAGAAGGATGTCATAGCCCTGGGAGAGATTATCCCAAAAGAGACCCCTTATTTTTCTAGTCTTATCCCCCTCTATACGTAATGTTATTTCATATATTTTGTGAGGTTTGCTAACTCTGGTATCTGCAGTTTCCACCTGAATGTATTCATTCGTGTCCACTGTCTCCAGATGATTCATAAGGACTTTTCGAGCTATGCTCACTTCTGCTGCGCTGTCTAGCATTGTCTGAGCCCATTCTCCGTTTTTCAGCTGTGTCCTCAGTATTCTCGGCATCTTTGACTACTTTAATACTGGCTACCTTCTTTTTTGGAAATTTTAACTTTTTATTTGGATGAGCAGGTTCCTTGTCTTTGGACTTGACGTGCTCTTCCCTGTGTTCTGATCGTCCTCTTCTTTCCGATTTCTGCGAGGAAGTCTGAAAAGATTGAGAGGGACGTGTATCATTATCTTGATATCTATCAGGTTTCTTTATATTATCCCTATTTCTAAGGTTGTATTTTTTCCCAGAGGGCTCACTTTGGGGAGACCTGCGTCCTTGGTTCGGAGATCTTTCTCTCCGCCGAGGAGACCTTCCTCTGGACTGGAATCTTTTTTCTTTAGGATTGGATTGTTTGTTTCCATCCCAGCTCTTTTTTTGAGTGTTTAAATTATTTTTAATAAATATCTTTTCAGGACTTTCAATCAGTTGAGGTTTTACCGGTATTCCACCCAGACTATCCCTTCCTAGTTCTTCATAGGATTTCTCTATGATTCTGGCAATTTCAGTTGGTTGGTCCGCTATGTCTGTCTCTTTTAACCTTTGGCGGATCGCCACGTTTGCTGCTTCTCCCTTGATGTTGGCTAATAATATAGCCGAGACCTGCTTGAAGTCTTTCAGTAATTTCATACCAAGAGTTAAAGCGGGTTCTGGACCATATTCATCTTGAATTTGTTTTAGCACATCTGGTATTACTGACATGGATGGTGCACCATGTGTTTTCGTCTATATGGAAGCAAAGACTGTACCCCAAGTGTCACAGTCCTCCACGTGTGGTGCGATTCCCATTGGAAGACAGATAGTCAGAATCCTGTGTTTATCTACTGGGGTGGTGTCTGGAAACACCGCCTCTATTTGAGTGATTTTTTGTGCTAGCCAGAAAGGTATTTGTTCCCGTTTTGCGGGTACTTTTCCTAGACAGGACTGTATGTTCTGTGGTGTAATTTTATTTGTGTTACCCTGATGAGGGGTCAGCTGTGGAATTTTACTTGCTGGTTGGATTGTTGAAGTCCGCATTACATATTGGACTAATTGTCTATGTATTTTGATTAGTTGTTTTAGCTGTATTAGAAGATCTGCTGCAGACATTTCTTCAATGTCTGGATGTGGTGTATATCCGGCTAGGACCGGCCACGGTTCGTACGGATTCAGTCCGTACGAACTATTGTTTGGAACTAGAATGATGGTCTTAGATCTTAGAACACAACCCTCATATAATGCTATGAGTATGGGATTACCGCACAAGTATGTGTGAGTAGTTTTATATGTGTATACAATTTCATGTTTGTTTATCTTGTTATGTAAGTCCTGACGAAAGCTCTACAGACCTCCTGGCCCAATAGAGCTGAAACATGTTGACAACCTTATCCCTGCAATACTATACGGCCTAGTAACTCGGCCTAAACTAAATATTTACAACTTTTTTAACTAATGGAAATTTGCCCTGCAATAAACCTTTTTTGGCGTACATTTTCATTTTTAACAATTTTTTGTGGGAAAGTCCTTTTGTCTCTGGACACTGCACTCGAGACTGGAGGTGCCTCTGGATGAGGCAAGCAGTACACACTAATAGGAATAACCCTATGATAACTGCGTGATTGTCAATGTGGGGCGGATGAAACAATATACCGCAATTTCCATTCAAACATTGACTTCTCTGAGGGTTTCCTTATTTACACTGAACCAAAGGTTGAGCAGTGTTACAAGTGTCCAATTTTGTTGATTAAAAATTCATTACTTTGGGGAAAGAAACGGACACACAAAATCCTCATCCCTCCTTGTTGATTAACTGTTTATATAAGCAGCGCACAGCTGCGGGATCTGAAAGTTATAAATAAGTTTTCTAGACAAAACTTTAATCATGGAAGGAATTGTGGGATTAAGCTATGATGCAAGTGATATTGATGAACTCCTAGCGGCGCAACCACTCATCAATAATACAGACTTAACAGAAGCCCTATCCCAAACAGATGACTGGGATACTCTATCAGAGAAGAAGAAGAATCAAATAAGAACTGCGATTCACGGAATCATAATGACAGAGTATTTAAGGTCCAAAATAGCCCCTAGAGGCCTATGGGTAGGAAATGCTCCCCGAATTTTTCTCCATGATTTGGCATTCCGCAAAGACTGGTCTTCCATCTCATGGAAATGCACCTTAGACTACTTAGTCCTGATTATCAAGACAGCAAGACGACTCTCAGAAGCACTACTCTTGGAAATAGAAGCCTGTGAAAATGAGTTGAAAAAGGGCATTAACCCACAAGTCTATAAAAAAAGACTGGATGAAATGACAAAGGAAATGGAAGAAACACGAGAGTTTCTGATGCAGAACAAATTACAGAAACTTGCAAAGGATATCAAGAAATTCAGCCAAGAAAAAATGCACCCATACATCAAGGAGGATTATGTTTTCTCAGAAGCAAATTCAGACAATGAATCCACTGGTAAAAATTCATCTAATAATTCTTTTAATAGTTCAGATGATTACAACCCCTCTAGAGGCCGAAATAATTTTCGACACCAACGCCCAAGAAGAGGAAACAGATGGCAACGCCCATACCACCCCACCTTCAACATGCCATATTACCAACCATTTGTTCCACACTACGGAGGCTGGGCCGATCCATTCCAGCAAGGAATGCAAGGGATGCAACAGATGCCCCAAATGATGGACCAACAACTGCCGGGACAGCATAATCAGCACCAACAAGAACAACCTTCTTTTTTATCCCGAGGCCGCCCACAGCCCCGAGGAAAAAGAAAGTCATTGACCTGGCAAGACCAGCAAAGGAATGTCCAAACTCGGAGCATGGCAGCAGCACAACCCTCTACCAGCAAGAACAATCACTAATCGTCAACCTTTCAGATGTAGAGCTCAATAGCGACCAAATATCTGTCCTAAATAAAGGACTGGGCTTTGTCCCTACCCCAAAAATAGACACTTTTAAAATCAAAAGTGAACTGGCTGAATTCTGCAGAACTCTCAAACTAAAAGCTTTCTTCTCCAATACTACTACCAAACAACAAGAGGGTGACACAACCCTTCGGAAGAAATCAACTTTCAACCCCCCATCATCCTGCATTCCGCCGGAACTTCACACCTTCGAGCAAGCTCTCCTAAAAGGAATAGATAATATGGACACGAGCAGGACCAAAGTTTTTCAAAACCTGACAAAGAAGGAACGTTTGGCAATGGAAGATCTGAGCAAAAACGAAGACCTGGTGATAAAACCTGCGGATAAGGGGGGAGGCACAGTAATCCTCAATAAGGCAGGCTATAACCAACAATGTCTAGCTCTCCTCTCAGACACCAGATTTTACCAGAGAATCATAGTGGACCCCACTGAGAGACTCCAAAATACCATATCCATCATGGTACATGTGGCTGAAACTAAAGGGTGGATATCCAAAAAAGAAGCAGTTTTCTTAATGGTAAGGGAGCCAGTTACTCCTTATTTCTACTCCCTCCCGAAAACCCATAAAAATAGGACACCACCACCGGGGCGCCCGATAGTGTCCGGAATTGGATCCGTGCTCGAGCCCCTTTCAAAATTCGCAGACGAATTCTTGAAACCTCTTGTTCAAAAAACACAAACTTACCTAAAGGATACAAGAGATCTTTTACTACAGATTTCAAACATGCCTTTTGATCCCGAAACGATGCTTCTAGTAGGCCTAGATGTGGAATCCCTATTCACAAGCCTCCCTCAAGATACAACACTACAGATGCTAGAGGATGTCCTTTACTCAGAGACCTGGCAGTATAACACACCAAGACACTTTATCCTGGAATGTTGTAAGCTGGCACTCAAAGAATTTTTTTTCAAATATAATGACAAGCTGTACCTCCAAACCCATGGTACCTCCATGGGCAGCGCCTTCGCGCCTTCGGTGGCAGGACTCTATGTGAGCCAATTTGAAACACAATTTGTCCTTAACGAAACCAACATGTTCTCTTCCAGTATCATATACTGGAAGAGATACATCGATGACATTTTCCTTATTTGGAACATTGATCAAGACCTGACAGGGTTTATGTTATGGCTCAACACCCTGGATCCATGGTTAAAATTCACACACACTTCCAGTAATAACCAACTTGATTTTCTGGACCTGACAATTTTCAATGAAAGGAGTATCCTACAGACGAAAACATATACAAAACCGACGGCGAAAAACAGCTTGTTGTCACACAAAAGCCATCACCCCAAGCCTCTCAGAGTCAATTTGCCCTTTAGTCAATTCTTGCGCCTCAAAAGAAATTGTAGCAAGAATAGTGATTATCAAGAACAAGCAATGGGCCTATGCGAAAAATAAAGAAAGAGGGACTACACTGAAAGAGTCATCAAGAAATGTAAAAAAAGAGCTGACAACCAACCTCGTGAGTGCCTCCTCCAAACATATCAAAAAGAACCAGTAAAAGACTTAACTACTTGTGTGACCACCTTTAATCCAGCTACCTACGCCATCCAGAAGTTGATAAAAAAGAACTGGCATATAGTGAACACTGGACAGTTCTATTGGCCAAGACCAAGGTTCGCGAATAGAAGGACCAAAAACCTTAAGGACACTTTGGTGCATTCCCGCCCTAGGCCCAATACTCGACTGCCAATAACTAACAGTGTCAACATGACCCCCCTGTCAGGACACTTTCCTTGCAGAACCTGTGTTGCTTGCAAAACAACAACAGCCACAAAAACTTTACAACTGAAGAATGACTTTGTATGGACACAGAAGCAGTTCACAAACTGTAATTCATCTCATGTTATCTACATGATTCAGTGCCCATGTCAGAAGCAATATATTGGAATGACCTGCCGTAAAGTTAAGCTCAGGATAGGAGAGCACAAGAGTAACATCAGGTTAAAAAAGAATACTACCAAGTTGTGCTCACATTATTTGGAAATGAACCACACCCATGAAGAAATGCAGTGGACAGTCATTGAGATGCTGACCAACAAATCCGGTAATGTGGAAAAGGTGCTATACGAAAAGGAGCAAAGATGGGTGGACCGCTTGCGTACTTTTGAATTCGGTTTAAATGACAATATCGCCTGGCATCACTTTGCAAAGTAAACATGAGTACCTTCACTTGATAAGATGCGAAATTCTGCCCGTTGCTTTCTCTGTGTGCCTTCACTAGATTCCAACTAAAAGATGTAATCAATCCTTGACTATAACATTTCGCATATGAATAACTATCGTTTCGAATTAATATCCCCCAAGGGATTACATATTGTAATTTAAGTTGTGACCGCCTACGGAGATTTTCCGAACCCCCTTTCTTCACCATCATGTCTACTAGTGAAAATGATTTGTCAATGTGCCTTTAAATCCAAAACGCCCTACCGCCTTTAAAAATGGAACTACAACACGACTTCCGCAGTCCGGGGGCAGAGTCAGCACAAGGCTAGAGTGTAGCCTCCACGCGGGTAATGGCGAAAGATATCTCCGATCCTGAACCTGGGTAAGACGTATGATTCCTTTTCCTCCCATACTCATTGAGGTCTCTGCTCTACTGCAGCTCTGCATTACAAGAAGTTGTCCCCCGTTGGAAGCAGAGTTTTCCTACACATCAGGTAAGATCTAACTGCGTGTTTTAAAAGCTAACACGGCTTCTTTAGTGACTAAAATGAGAGGGCATGTATTGGAACGAGTACACGACTAGAACCACCTTTGACCAATGTTTCTGAAATAAAACCAATGCTCTTCAAGCAAAATTTGACCGTCCCCAACTTCCCCAGCACTAACACAGCCAGGGTAGGCTTTTTAACAGCAATAAGAGCTAACGGTCACAAATTTGTAAAATGGCGGTTTTACAAGATAAACAACAGGTATACCCTGCTGCGCCAAATGAATACAATACAGAAATGCACCCGTACGGTGCCGACAGTATGTAACCTGAGATCTCTTAGCCGGTACCCATAACTTTGAAATTAATTTAGATATCAGCTAATGAGATTACTTAGCACCCACATTCAACTAAGATATATCGATAGCCTCCTAATTTTTCCTTCCTTCATGAGTAATCCCAGTGTTTTTTTTTTTTTTAAAAACCTTTATTGTGCACGAAAAAGAACAAATACGGGCCCACAACCGTCAGGCCGGCCACGACACTTTGAAGCACAATTGCAAGCAATACATTTCCTCAGCGGCAGCGGATGACATAGCAACAATTAATAAACGTTACACTGAATAGAATCATGTCACCGAGGAAAAGGAGCATTAAAGGTTAATTTTAAGTTCGTTCCCAATCTAAACATAAATCAGTAAAGAATAAGAGATAAGGGGAACTGAGTCCACACATTAGAATCACAACATAGGCAGGTGGCATCATCATTGAGAACAACAACGGAAAATAAGACCACAGACAGTATGGCGGTGCAAAGTAAAACAACAAGATAATTAGCCAGCATTTACGCCCCACCTACAGCGCCACCCCCTCCCCATCAACCCCTACCGCGGACCCAGAACAGAAACAGACCAAGAAAGCGCAGAAACATAGAAAAATAAGGCCCATAGAAACTAAATGAAAAATAAAACCCTCCCCCCACCCTACACCAATGCGGAGGCTACGGCCTACCCCCCCCCCCCCGGCAAAGTGTCTGTCGCCCATTAAAGAACCCGAAATATAGACCAAGTAAAAAGGAAGAAAAAGAAAAATGAAGAAAAAGGAAAGAAAACCCCTCACACTTGAAATATAGGGAGTGAGAAAAGAATAAACCAATCCACTACTCCCAGAAAAAGAGAAGGTGGGGAGGAGCCCACCCAATACCAGATCTCCCGGACTCCCAGCCATACAAAACCGTCACGCCGTGCAGAGCAGTAGATGCGGAAGAGATAGGTACAAAAGAATGGCAGAATCAGTCACACTCAGATCTCCGGCCAGCACAAAGTACGCCCCCCCATCAGCAAGAGTAAAGAACATGACATAGCAATTACAAACTGAAGTGGGGAAAATCAGCACATTCAACGCAAGAAACATAGTAAAATGTTGTGCAATCTGGGTCCCCCACAGCCGGGCTAGCAAAACAAACGGGGAAAACACCCACAGCCCCGGCCCGTACAACAAAACCCCCCCAGGCATAGCCTCACTAAGAAGAGGGCCAAATCTATATGCTCTCGGTCACCCCGGCCACAAGTAAATCGTCCACCCCGAACACAACAGGACAGCCCTAAGCACACGAGAGAGTGGGGAAAGTCAGCACAGAGAACAGCGACACACAATGAAGAAGCGCCCCAGCCCGAATCCCACCCGCCAATCAAGCACACGGCCATAGAAAAAATGCCCCCTAGCCCTGGCCCGTCCGCAACCGTATCCCAGAACATGACTCCCTCAGAGGGCCCGCCCCCACTGAAAACAAAGAGACCAAATGGCCGTACTCAACATAAAGGAGATGGTCCTAGACAAAATGGACGCCACCGTTCCCAAACAGCGCCATCAAGCAAAAGGAGCTGCGCATTCAAAGCATCAGTGCGTTGCAAAGTACAATTTATCGATAACATCACAGAATAGGCGCAGTCGGCCAGGATAACCAGTTATTGTAGCAGCGGCTCCATGAATGCTGAGGGCGAGGCTGTTGGCCGCCTAGGGCAAGAGACATCGTAGTAGGGCTGGGGTAGTAAGATCGCAGTCCACAAAACCTTCCTCCCTGAACACCCAGTACAGTAGTAAATAGCAACACTAATACAAGCGGAGAAAGTCATCACGCAGTGCGCGCTCGAGGCATGTACAAAACAGTCCCATTCCCGTTCTCGCCAGCCAGGTAGTCGATGGCAAAGAAAAGCAGCCTAGCCCTATCCCAATCGTGGATGCAACCCTGCATACAGTCCCCCAGGGAAACCCATCCCCTCGGATACAAAGAGACAATATGGCCGGCAAGAAAAGGTGAAACAGCAATTCACAGCGGTCAAGTAATCTGGATGCCAAAAAAAAAAAACAATCCCAGACCCCGGTCAACCAGCCAAGAAGCCGATAACAGGAAAGGCAGCCTAGCCCTGGCCCGAACGTGGATACACCCCCAGATGCGCTTCCCCAGAGAGGCCCACCCACCGCAGAACAAAGAAGCAAAATGGCGAGAGATAGAACGAAAGCAATATGGGAGCGCAAAATGGCCGCAAAGAGTCACCAGGAAATCCGTCGAATGTAGCAGAAAGTTCCACAGAGACACCAGGAGTACACGAGTTTGTAGGCAGCAAAGTCAGGGGGCACAACACAGGAGCAGACGGTAGAACCAGCAATGCCACAGATAGATCCCGAGGCGCACACGATAATAAGTCCAGCCACAATGTATCACTCTTCACTGTAAGGGAAAACAAAGTATCCCGGGTGGAGTTGTCAGGCGGGCGATCTTGGGTGCCAACAAAATAGGAAGCGGGCTCAGGTGTCCAACAGGCCGGAGAAAGCGCTGTGTCCTCGTGCAGTGTAGGCGGGGGCAGGCGGCAGCTTTGCGGAACCAGATCGTTATTGTCCCACCGCAGCGCAGACGCCATGTCATCTAGCTTGCCTCCCAATCTTCCGTAGCAGTGGTGCATCTTCGCACGGAGGTCGCACAGAGCGGACAGAACGGTGCCAAGAGAAAATATAGGCTGTCCCACAGGTCCCGGGGGAATCTCTCGAACCTCGGGCTCACCTACAGGCGGGGCAGCACAGGGCGCTGGCGAGGACGGGCGCATCTCCCCACAAAACATGTCAGCACACAAAGCCATTATGGCAAAACCCCGGGACGTTCACCAGGATAATTAAAGCACTAGTATACGCCCTTTTAATGCTGGCGGGGTGCTATGTGCCGTGTCAGGGAGACACGCAGTGCAGGTTAGGCGCCCCCTGACAATCCCGGATAGAGAGGCATGGGGTCAGGCAGTCCTGGGCAATCCAACATGGCCGGGCAATCTTCTCCCCGTACCTTCAGCCTCAAACAAAGGCGCCGTTCCGATGGGGTAATGCAGCTTCGTGAGCGCCGCCGTCCCTCCGCCCGCTTTGAATCCCTTCAGGTGGTTGGGCTCAGGCAGCGCCTCTCAAGGGTCACGCCGGTGGTCCAGCAGCCAGCGCCGACGGAGCACTCCGGCCGACAGCAGGTCTCCGAGGCACGGCAGGATGAGCCCGTACAAGCGGGGTCCAGGGCTACGGACTGGCAAGTGGCTATCTCCGGTTGCCGGGCAGGTCGAGGGTCCGGGAAAGCACCGCCGGGATCAGCGCCGCATCGCACCCACTCTGCCGTCAATTCCGCCAGGATCAGAATCAGGATATCGGCACGGCTGAAAAGGACTGGCGGAGCCGGGAGCCTACAGGTCTGCTCCGGTCGCCATCTTGGCTCCTCCCCAATCCCAGTGTTAATAAAATTATTACCTGTGGCTCTGCACTAACCCACCTGAAAAATTATAAAAGTCAATGTTACCAGCTAAAACGCCTTAATGTACATTCTTCCATAGATCGTGAAGAACACAACCCTCATATAATGCTATGAGTATGGGATTACCGCACAAGTATGTTTGAGTAGTTTTATATGTGTATACAATTTCATGTTTGTTTATCTTGTTATGTAAGTCCTGACGAAAGCTCTACAGACCTCCTGGCCCAATAGAGCTGAAACATGTTGACAACCTTATCCCTGCAATACTATACAGCCTAGTAACTCGGCCTAAACTAAATATTTACTACTTTTTTAACTAATGGAAATTTGCCCTGCAATAAACCTTTTTTGGCGTACATTTTCATTTTTAACAATTTTTTGTGGGAAAGTCCTTTTGTCTCTGGACACTGCACTCGAGACTGGAGGTGCCTCTGGATGAGGCAAGCAGTACACACTAATAGGAATAACCCTATGATAACTGCGTGATTGTCAATGTGGGGCGGATGAAACAATATACCGCAATTTCCATTCAAATATTGACTTCTCTGAGGGTTTCCTTATTTACACTGAACCAAAGGTTGAGCAGTGTTACAAGTGTCCAATTTTGTTGATTAAAAATTCATTACTTTGGGGAAAGAAACGGACACACAAAATCCTCATCCCTCCTTGTTGATTAACTGTTTTTAGATCTTGACAGTCAGACTTCAGTGGTTAAAGAAAAAAGCTTTGATATCAAAGATCGTTTGGCTATTTTACAGGACTTAAACGAAACAAGGAAAGACCTGAGCAACATAACGTTGAAACAACAGCCAACGACCACTGAAGAAAAACCACCTGTCCCAGCAAGACCTGTCTGGATTCCAAAAGTCGGGGATCTAGTCAGAGAAAAGATCGCGGTAAAGAAGGAATTTGGGCCTTCTTACAGAAAAGCAGTTCCTGTCTTGTCTATCAACGGGACAAGATCAGTAGTACTACCGCCCCTTGCTGGTATAAAGGAGAACCGAGTTGTATCCATCGACCTGGTTAAACCACAATCATGTGGCCGATAACAAACAGTAGGCCAAGTGGACTCCCGATAAGTAGTAGAACACCAAGGTTTGCTACAAACACAGAGGTTCAGTCTAAGAGGCTACTCACGTTTGAAATGCCAAAAGAACAACAACAAGGTCTATGCAACAATGCTATGGAACTTAAACCTCTACAAACCCAAATAAAAACATTTAGCAAATACACACCAATCTACAATGAAGTAATAAATGACTATGCTGCTGCAACAAAACACACGGATAAAGCAAATATCAATCCTGAAACTATTGGAACAATAGACAGAACGGCATCCGGTTACTTCATCAACTTCAGCGATTCATCTGAAAACCTGAGTGAATCAAAGGAACAAACATCAACAAAAACCTTTAAAGACAAAGCTAAGGAACTTTTTCAACAACTGAAAGAAACCTATCTGATTTCTCCATGGATTGAATTCTGGGTGGCCTTAGGTGCACTTATCCTCATACTTTGGCTCATCATGATACTATGTTTGGGACACTTCATTGAGGGAAAATATGCTAAAATGGACACAGCAAGCCAGAAAATCAACTTGGTCCTCAAACCACACACGTCTTCACACGTCGAAAAAAGAGAACTTTCTTCAGTCAACTTCACAGCCAATCCTATACCCGGTGGGGTAGCATGGGACAATACTGATTATGAAATCTATGGTCCGGTTGAAATCCTGAAATATCCACACCAAATCAAGATCTCATTGAGTGACTTTGTAAAACCAAGCTCAGTTGCTGATGATTGGGACGTGGAAAGCATTAATAATATGATGTCTGACCTAGTGATGTCTGCTAAATTTACAAAACATGATTATTTGCAGGGTTCATCTAATTATGATAACATTTTCTGCTATAATCACTATAGTAATCATTATCTGCATAAATCTGCACAACCTAGAAATGTTCTAAATTATAATCAATGGGAACACTGTGCAACCCCTCCAAAAGGTAGCTCAAGAACCTTTTATGACAAATATTCATATTTTTCAGGGTTCAACACAAGTAATGCAGAAACGTTTTATTTCAAATTATCAAACAAGACTGGTACAAAAACCATGCTTACTAACACTAAATTGATATATTCAGACGCGTTTTTTGAACAATTGAGTATGTTTGGTTTTGAATACTGGGACAAAAATGTTGAAGTAAAAAGTGTTTGGGGTACAAAGGAATGGCAAGTACAAGGTATAGAATCATTGTTTAGAGCCTGCATGATCCCAGAACAAATGATATTTTTGAATGACACTATTCAACAAACTACCTGTCTTGGCCTAGCCAAAATCAAAGATTTAAACAAACCGTCTATTCCCAAGCCAACGATAAACAGTAATAGCTCGACAGATGAGGGGATAGACGTAAACCATATATTAAGCCAAAACAGAACACATTCAGATTGGAAAAAGTGGTTGATCTGGCCCACAGATACTAATAACTGTCAAGACAGATTCCTGAACAAAATCCAGGGGTTCAAATTGACCAGGCCAGACCCTAGATATTCCCAAAGACAACACCCAGGGATAATTACCACGTACAGTGTGGGCAAGCTCTGCCTTCAATAGCTACAAACATCCACACTGGCAGAAATTAAGCAACACCTAACTTTACTTACTGATGGTGCTGACTTGCGTGATTTCATTATGGGACCACGCAAACAGCGTCAAAAACGCTTCATAGCAGCCTCTGTATATGCAGCTTATAACGAAGCCTGGAAAATAACTCAAATTGAAACATCAGAGAGAATACGGGAAATTGACCGTATTAATTTGGAAAAATCACTTTCTGTAGTGGACAATGGGTTAATGACTCTGTCCTCCAGAATATACACTTTGGACAGCATTGTGTCTTCAGCAATCGACATAATATCGCAAGACTTACTGTTGTTACAACACGGTCAGTCCCAATTGCGTTCTATTGTACAACTTGGCTGGACGTTACAAAATCTGCGTTCAGGCTATGTGCCTTGGCGTTTAATCAACACAACGTCACTGTTCAATATCTTTAACCTTACTGATAAACAAATCAGTATGGCACAGAAGGGTGCTGATTATACAATCCTGAGCATTGAGAAACTCGAGAGATTACCATTGACAATGTCAGAACGACCTGTCAGTGAGTGGATAATACATGGAATAATTAATATTCCAATATCTACTTTCAGGTTTCAATACTGCCAAAAATATATACAGGCTGGCATGTACGAAAAATTGGGTAAAGGGTACATTAAGTCAACATGGAACTTGCCCTATTCACATGCTTGTGTCAGTAATAAAGGCCGGAAAGTGTTTCTTAGTGGCAATAATTGTGCCATGTCACTAAGCGGTACACTTCTGTGTAATGGTATTAGTTTACACGAAGCCTGTGAAGGGTCCTCAAATAACCTTTCATGTCACCAGCTAGGCACACCTGCGACACAAATAGAACCATTCTTTAGGAGACTATCGAACGGGAGTTACATTATAATCGTAGACCGCAGATGTTGTAGCTTGGTGCCCGGAGTAGCTTATCTCATAAGTACGACTGCGAAGGTCATGTGCTGTGAACGAGTATTGTTCCCCTGCGCAATGCCAGACAGGGAGGCAAGGTTATGGCCGAATTTGAAAATTTCTTCCATTAGAGTCGATACTTTAAGCAGAATGAAAACAGTGCTCCTTCAGACGCCGACCAGGCTCACGTCATCAAAAGAAACGTATGATCTCCAAGTTGCAAGGACAACAGCAGAGATTCATTCATTGTTATCAACTAATTCCCCCATACATTTCGCAGAAATCCTGAACGAAATCTTAAATATTTCTGATACCAGTGGAGTCTCAAATGTATTTAAGAAAGTGTTTTCGGGGGCTTTAACACCATTTAAAGCCATTCTGGGTATTTTTCCAGACTTTGTCCATTCCGTCTTTGGTGGACTTCCTCTCCTTTTGGGACTAGTGGCAGGAATCCTATTTTTTATCCTGTTATTTCGCTATGGCAAACCGTGTCACAGACAAAACACCTGCGACAAGGGAAGAAACAATCCTAGCCATTGGATACCGGGACCAGATATCTAAAATCCTTGGACTATCCCGGCTTAGAGACCTGAACATGACTTGGTTTCTTTCGTTTAGACCTATGTGGCAAAGCTGTGTTTTACCTGTATTAAGGTGCTTGCTATGCGGAGAAGAATGCGTGTTGGACACCTGTCTGACGCTACAATCGGATGCGCCAATGGATGCAGAAACTTTGTTGGGTCCGGTCACGGCTCATGCATTGTGCTGTCCCCAGCAGCTACCAATCCTGATGACGGCATTCGTGGAGACTTCACCACTACGATTAAGGGGTAGTGAGGTTCAAGATGAAAGCAGCATCGATCAGGTACGACCTTCTGTCAGCTATGCTGATCCAAACATCAATGAAGGCAATCATGCTCACGAATGCATGGTAACATCTTTTTACGAGTTAATGGAAATTTCACAGGAAGCTGTTGACAGCTTTTTCGAGAGTCTAAATGATATGATGTTCTGACCAGAGCAGAAATAATGGCTTTTGAGCAGGCTAGCAGACGGCGTTCCCAACACCATGAATTTGGCCTTCAACTTTGATAATAAAGTATCATGAACAATTTTCTCTAGTTTACGGACAGCGGAACATTATTTTTCAGCGGCCCCAAAAATTATTTACAATTTTTCGGGACACTCATCTTCAGCTTAAAGTAGAGACTATTCTTAGAGAACTATATTTCTATTTTAGGAACTTTAGAATCATTAGCTGCCCTCTAGCCTGTTCATAAATATTTTATTTTGTGATGAAATGATCTCGCATTTTTTTCTTCTGTCTTAAAGAGCCATTTCATGTGTAATTTTCATATTTTATTAGTT
Organism: Lissotriton helveticus; assembly: GCF_964261635.1. Taxonomy (NCBI): domain Eukaryota; kingdom Metazoa; phylum Chordata; class Amphibia; order Caudata; family Salamandridae; genus Lissotriton; species Lissotriton helveticus. The sequence goes on from NC_136059.1 coordinate 1,027,134,511, forward strand.
ATGATGTATGAATATGCGTGATATTTAGCATTAATATACTGCTTGAGTGCATATAATGTATATATATATCGTTTCGTATATTTCATGTTTCAAACTGCATATGGATGTATTTTGGGGTGGTACGGTATACACATGCTCTACTAGTGTATTTGCTATGCCTAGATCTTGTAAATATGGACATAGTCAGCGTGGAGTGGGTGTGATGTATTCCTATAGGTTCTGTATCGATTCCCCTATTCCCGGCCCTGTTCTGGTTAATACTTAACTAGCAGCCGACCCACGGTGCAAAACCGTTATCTGATTAAGCCACACCACGGCACAGAAACGTGTTATCTGATTAGGTAATAACGCATGCCATCTAATTAGATAAGCACTATTCCTCCAGCCCCTGATAAGGCATACGGAGTTCTCAAAACAAATCAAACCTATGACAACCTGGGAAAATCCCTGCGGCCATTGTTTTGATTTCACCGAGAACTTCAGCAAAAGAATGTGCGAACAAGCCAGTTCGTATGACATCCTTATTGACGTATCCATGTCCATCCTTACGTCAATCTCGACACCTTACAGGTATAAATATTACCGACATTGCCTTAAGCAAACACACGCGGTGGTGACGAGATCGGAGCAGCGAGACGCGCTGAGGAGCCCAGCAGAGAGCAAAGCCCACACGCGCTGCCCCGCCTTCCTGACGCGCTGAGAACGAGACGCTGTTTTCTCCTGCCGAGAAATTCAGCTCCGGCGCTTCCAAGCAGCCCTCGCAGGCAGCTGGAATATCAAGACCAGAGACGAGAGATACCAGCCCTCAACCATTCTAGATCTCAGGTACAGAACTGAACAACCCCTTGCAGAGAATTCTTGAGTCAGTCACTTGGCAAAACAAACTTAACTTAAACTGCTACTTATCTACTCCCGCCCACGTATTAGGCTTAGGTCAGGTACACTGGGGTAGGCGTGGTTAGAAGCACCAGTTGAGTACGGTTAGTCAAATGTATATATGTATGTATCTATTTTATCAATTTTAACTATCATATGGCTTAGAAACCATATCAATGCTTCTGCAGTATTATTTTATACTTCTTCTTTTATTGTATGCACTTTACTTAACCATAAGTATCGCAATAATATCGATTCATTTCTCTTGTACGAGAAAAGAGACTGATCAATAAATAACATCTTTTATTGAACACGCCCGTCTCTTCCTTTTCTCTACAAACTGGTGAAACTAAGAATGCACGTACTGACTGAGTAAAATAAGTAGTCTTTTGTTTTCACACGACTCTAGAGATACACTCTTGATTGGGGGAGAGCAAAGTTGTCATGTTCTATGGTTGTCAGAAACTAAATCCCTTCTTGTCTATCCAGGGAAGTTAAACTCCTCCTTGTCTATTCGAGAAAGTTTCTAGTGAACTCTGAGCTAGCTGGCAAAACCAAAAACTTTAAGTCTAATATCGTCAGTAGAAGACCTAGTTAACCTCTGCCCTAGGTCTATACTATTGAAGATATTATTCCAATGCGCAGAGCCTAAGGAAGAGACGGGCGTGTTCAATAAAAGATGGTATTTATTGATCAGTCTCTTTTCTCGTACAAGAGAAATGAATCGATATTATTGCGATACTTATGGTTAAGTAAAGTGCATACAATAAAAGCAGAAGTATAAAATAATACTGCAGAAGCATTGATATGGTTTCTAAGCCATATGATATTTAAAATCGATAAAATAGATATATACATATATACATTGACTAATCGCACTCAACTGGTGCTTCTAACCACGCCTACCCCAGTGTACCTGACCTAAGCCTAATACGTGAGCGGGAGTAGATAAGTAGCAGTTTAAGTTAAGTTTGTTTTGCCAAGTGACTGACTCAAGAATTCTCTGCAAGGGGTTGTTCAGTTCTGTACCTGAGATCTAGAATGGTTGAGGGCTGGTATCTCTCGTCTCTGGTCTTGATATTCCAGCTGCCTGCGAGGGCTGCTTGGAAGCGCCGGAGCTGGATTTCTCGGCAGGAGAAAACAGCGTCTCGTTCTCAGCGCGTCAGGAAGGCGGGGCAGCGCGTGTGGGCTTCGCTCTCTGCTGGGCTCCTCAGCACGTCTCGCTGCTCCGATCTCGTCACCACCGCGTGTGTTTGCTTAAGGCAATGTCGGTAATATCTATACCTGTAAGGTGTCGAGATTGACGTAAGGATGGACATGGATACGTCAATAAGGATGTCATACGAACGGGCTTGTTCGCACATTCTTTTGCTGAAGTTCTCGGTGAAATCAAAACAATGGCCGCAGGGATTTTCCCAGGTTGTCATAGGTTTGATTTGTTTTGAGAACTCCGTATGCCTTATCAGGGGCTGGAGGAATAGTGCTTGTCTAATTAGATGGCATGCGTTATTACCTAATCAGATAACACGTTTCTGTGCCGTGGTGTGGCTTAATCAGATAACGGTTTTTTGCACCGTGGGTCGGCTGCTAGTTAAGTATTAACCAGAACAGGGTCAGGAATAGGGGAATCGATACAGAACCTATAGGAATACATCACAGTGGATAACTGGTCGGAAATCAATTATTTTCCAATATGTGAATGTTTTTTTTTTTAGTTAGGAATCTGGATTATGCCAAGGCTTGGTGAGTTTTTCTCAGATGTTTGTCTTCTTTAGGAGGTTAGTGTTTCAGTTATGGTGTTTTAGGAAGCTGTAGGCTTGTAGTAGGTATTTTATTGTGGTGTGCTGAGCTATATTGACAACATTGGCATCATAATGTTTTGTCAGGTAGCTTGTTATAGTATCAGTGTTGATATGGTGACAAGAGGCTGTTAGGGGTATTGATTGAGCCTGGGATTTATTATTTCTAAAGACAAAGCAACTAGGAAGCAGTCTAACCAATTTACCTTTATGTAAAAACAGATTGGTTTCTGTAAGACCTGTCTTCACAGAGCAAGTGACTGCAAGGCATATTGTTACCAAATCTTTAACATATATTGTGTATTGGGGCTCTCCTAGAAGAGTATTACGTCATGCTGTTGACTGCTTGATGTATTATTACTTCCACTACATTTACAACCAACACCTTTAACACCATGACCACCATTTAACACCACAGCCACCATTTAACACCACCATTTACAACCACTAAAACCACCAGCACCATTACCATCATTACCATCACCATTACCACCAACACCACTGCTACACCACTGCTATTACTATTATACCACCACAACTACCACCGGACAACTGCCACTCCCATCATCACCAACACAACAGTTACCATTGTCAACACCACAATTATCATCACCTTCACAATTACCACCAGCACAACATTTGAGCATGCCTGTGTTTGCATTTTTTTTAAAATTAAACTTTTTATTGTATTTTCACACCAACCAAAGACCGGTACATACAGAATAGAGTCACAACAAGAACAAAAAAACCTCCGATACATGCATACATTTGTCATAGTGCCATTCACCTTTTGGCAAAACGGTGGTCCCTGCTAAGAAGTACTCGTTATACATTGCTAGGCAGTGAGGAGAGACCAAATATTACATCAGGTGTGGCCAGGTTGCAACTGGGGGGCGGAGGATGGGGAGATCTAAAACGTCACCCCTAAGGGGGAGAAGCCAACACCTCTGCCGTCAATTGGGCCATCAGTGCCCAACTGTCCCTCCGGAGTTCCACTGTTGGGGAGATGCAGATGTCCCCTCAGTATCTATTCCATTTCCCCCACTTCTAGTCCCATTTTGCGGGGCAACCTCGACCTTTAAATACTGACTTCTCAGCCACCATGGCTCTGTCCATGTCCTTTGCCCAGTCAACCATACCCGGAACCGTCGCCACCCCCCATTGTTGGGCAATATTTCGCTTTGCTATAACGAAGCCTGTAGAGGCCCACGTCTGTTCAGCCTGTGTGAGATCGCACGCCCCCCAAATCTTAAGTAAGCATAGGTGGGGGGATAGCTCGAGGGATTTACCTCCCACCCTCTCAAGGTGGCGGGCGATTTTCGCCCAGTAGTCATGAAAATGCAGGCAGTCCCATAAAATGTGAAAAAAGGTTCCCTCCTGATTGCAGTGTCAGAGGCAGAGTTGGACGGGGCGCCTACCTAGCCGAAATAGGAGTCTGGCATCGAAATATGCACAGTGGAGGATCTTGAGCTGGAGCAGTCATAGGCGCATAGGGATGGCTATTTCTCTGGGTGAAGCTAGAGCGTCCCGCCACATGTCCTCTTCCATTTCCCCCAGATCTCTCTCCCACCCCACTCTACGTTTCGACATAAGGTCAGGGCGATTGTTAACCAACTTCTTGTAGGTGAGTGAGATGGCTTTACGGTCTATGGGATCCAATAACAGGCGATCCTCCAGAGGGGACGAGTCAGGGAGAGGACTGTCCCTAGGCAGGGCTGAGGACACCGCATGAGTGATCTGTAAGTATCGGAACGTCTCTGACGGGCCAGGTGATATTTAGCTTGGAATTCCGGGAATGAAGACAGCCTTCCATTAACCCACATGTCTCCGACTGTTGAGATTCCTATCAAATCCCACTTGTCAAACCCTGGACTAGCGCTGAGACGTCCTAAAACTTCGTCAGGCGCCCGCGCCACCCCAATCTTCTGGTGACTTTTTGCCAAATCTCGACTGTGCGTGCAGTAGGGCCAGTTAACGTAAGGTTACGGGGGTTAGTGTAAAGTGCCCTGTTGTTGCCGCCCCGACCCAGAAGCCAGTGATCCGTGCGGAAATTAGGCTCGTCATGGGGTTCAAACACCCAGAGGTTGACTACCGCAGTTGAGATGCCTGGTAATAGAGTCTGAGATACGGTAAGGCAATGCCCCCGTCATACCAACCCATGGTGAGTTTGTTTATAGCAATGCGCTGCGAACGGCCCTCCCATAACAGTCCCCGCAATATTCCGTAGGTCTGGGAAAAGTAAGAATCCGGGATCCGGGTAGGGGTGTTCTGTAGTTCATAGAGAAAGCGCGGGAGTGCTAACATTTTTGAAGAGGGATGCACGTCCGAGAAGAGTAGAGGGAGAGAGCTCCAGTGCACAGCGTCTGATTTGAAACGCTGGAGAGGTCCAAGCAAATTGTGTTCGAAAAGAGATCGGGTCGGGAGTGACAAAAATGCCCACATAACATAAACCCCGAGGTGCCACCGGCATATGAAAGCCCCGAGGACTCGCCGGGAGAGAACCCCACAGCGCATACATCTGGGATTTGGCCAATTTATCTGATATCCAGAGTAGGCGCTGAAAATGTGAAAAATGTGAAAAATGTGGAGCACCCGTCGCAGCGAACGTGCAGGGGTGGCCAGGTACAAGAGGATATCATCGGTATACAAGGGGATATGGTTCTCGTGATATGCTGTCCACTTAAGCCTCCTTAACCCCGGATCACCACTCACCCATACCACAAGCAGCTTCAAGACGAGGACAAAAAGGAACTGCGACAAGGGGCAGCCCTGCCTCGTGCTCCGATGAAGTGAAAAAGTGGTGGACGATGATTATTCACAGCTACATGGGCTGTAGGCTGGGAGTACAATAGCTGAATCCACCAAATAAATTTGGGTCCCAGCCCTAGACGGGCCAGAACGGCGAAAAGAAAATCCAACTCACTGGTGACGAAAGCCACTGAGGCGTCCAACGAAAAGAGAATCGCGTCTTCTTAGAGGGTGGGAAGCCTGCCAAGGACCCCATGCACCCGGCGCAAATTACAGGCCGTATTTCTCCCCGGCATGAACCCGGATTGGTCCGGATGGACCAGATCGGCAATAAAGTGGAGTAGGCGATTCGCAAGAAGTTTGGTCAGAATCTTAGCCTCAACTGTCAACAGGGATGTAGGGCGATATGATTTGCAGTTCTCAACAGCCTTGTTCGGCTTATGAATAACCACTATAGCGGCAGTGCCGATCTAGGCAGGCAGAACACCGAACTCAAAGCTTTCAGTGTATAAATTAAGCAGATGGGGAGTTAACAATGTTGACATTGGCTTGAATAGCTCGATAGGAAGCCCGTTGAGGCCCATAGCCTTCCCGGAGCGGACATCTTGTATGGCCTTTTGAACCTCCGACACTGTAATGTCTACCTCTAAGGTCTCCCTGTCTTGCGGCGAGATATTAGGGATATCGATCGTAACCAGGAGGTCTGGAGACAGGGAGGCCTGAGAATTGGGAAAACTAGTATACACCCCTTCATAGTAGCTAGAGAATATGTAAGCTATGTGTTGAGGGTCCGTGACTAGAGTACCCTCCGAATTGGCTACGACGTGGACCCATCTTGCAGCCTGTTCCCGGCGTTCAAGCCACGCCAAAAGCTTGCCCGTCCATTCCCCCTGCTCATAAACCCTGTGTCGGGAGGCCAGCAAATGCGCCGCCCCATCCTCAAGAAGAAGCTGCCGGTAGTCCTTCCTCTTGAGTGCAAGAGTGTGGCATGAGGCAAGGTCAGGGTCCCAGGCGACCAACTCCTCTAAACTCGAGACCTCAGCCTCCCGTTCTGACACTCACCTAGCACGTTCAGCCCTGTGTCTCCCCAAAGTCCCCCCGAAGTCCCCCTATAGCGTCGCTGCAGAGTTGACTGAGCCAACATTTTCTGCAAAATAATATTTAGTGTCTTTGTAGAGAGCCTCTCTAATGTGTGGAATCTTCAGTGCCCACGGCTGTACGGAAATGGAGCAGGGGTGTCCCCCAGTGCAAGAGCCCAGAGTCGTCAGGGAAGTGATCAGAGATGATGCGAGCAAGGCAACCGGACCTCGTGAAAAAACGAACATCCTGGGCATGAGTGAATAAATAGTCTATCCTGGACTGACTACCATGTACCCCGGACTGGAATGTAAAGCGGATACATGATGGGTTGAACCACCGCCAGATATCCCCCACCTCCAGCGCATTCGCAAACTCGGACAATTGTGATCCCCTCGAAGAGTCCCCCTGGGGAGGAAGGAGGTCTAGAGAAACATCCATCACAAGATTGAAGTCCCCTCCCAACACCAACACCCCGAGTGGCAGTTCCAGCAACAGGGTCCCTAAGTCACGTAGTGTCGGGCGCTGCAGTCTGAGGGGGACGTAGACAGAGACGACATTAACAACACAATCTTCCCAGATGCCCGAAATTGCAGCATATCTGCCCTGGGGGTCAGTCCAGTAGTTGTGGACAATGTAAGGACAACCTTTCCGGAGTAAAATCCACACTCCCCTGGAGCCCGAGGAAAAACCAGAGTGGACCACCATTTTGTACCCTTTCCTGTTCAGGGCGCCACAGGAGTTGCCAATCAAGTGTGTCTCCTGCAACAACACCAGGTCAAACTCATGGCGCTTAGCGTACTGCAGCACAATGCCCCTCTTAATTTTGTCGCTCAACCCATTAACATTCCAGGTGGACACATTGAGTGTCAGACCACGTGTCGCCATTTCCATCTAGTGGGAGTCCAGTATTGGCGGATAGTCAAGCATGTGAGTGAGCGGCCTAGGTGGAGGCCCCATATATCTAGGACAAGCAACTGAAGGAGGAGAGTGGAGAGGTAAGCAATGTCATGTACCAGTGTGAAAGAAAACAAAAACAAGAACAAATAACATACCTGAAACAAAAACACTAAAAAGAACACCCCAAATTGAGCACCCCAAAGCCCCCCACTCTGCCTCCCTGCTCGGCGGTAACACAACCGCCTGCCCCCCAAACTAGCAGAGTGCCTATCGTCCACCCTTCCAAGAACTTCCAGGACCGTGAAGCCGAGTCAAGCACACAACCCCAAGGAATCGAACTGTGTCCCAAACAGAAATCAGAACAGCCAACATGTCTCCAGTACGAACAATGAGAAGGGTCAAACCCACATCCAACCTCCCGATAGATGATCAGCAGGGGAACGGGCTAGGCGCACTGAGACCAGGCCAACTAGGACAGTCATGGCAGTCTATCTGTGGTTAGCGAGTACCAGCCCATGCGTCATTGAAGCAGACCCCAGCGCAGACTGTTCATCTAGAGTCATTGAGCCCCTCAAAGGAGAAAAACATATACAAACCAATCATTCGGCCCCTCCCGCAGCTTCCAGCAAGTCTGTCTGTGGCGACCCACCACCAGAAGCCGGGGTATCATCATCCATCCTCGCACCCCGGGCGCAGTTGGAGCGGCGGCTCGCCGTCGCCATCCCTCCAGCCAGTCCCAGGTCTCCTCCGGAGTGGTGAAGAACCAGGATTTCCCCTCTGCTTCCACCCTCAGCTTGGCTGTGAACATCATCGCATACTTCGAATCCTTGTCGTGGAGCGCCTTCTTAACTTCGAGGAAACTTCATCGTTGCACCTTGATGGTGAAGTCTGGAAAAAAGGTTATGCGACTATTCTGGAATTCCATTGGCGGGGCGGAGCGGGTACATTGCAGGATGACATCTCTGGCGTGAAAGTTTAAGATTCACGTGAGGAGCGATCTTGGGGGGCTCCAGGTTTCGGGCGGCACACAGTGCACCCGTTCCACCGAGAAAAAGTTGGAGACTCCGTGTGGCTTAAGGTGGTTAGTGATCAAATCTTCCACGAAAAGGTCTGCAGATGGCCCTTCCGCACGTTCTGGTACCCCAATTATATGGACGTTGTTGCGCTTGGAGCACTCTTCGTAGTCGTCCAGCTGAGCCTCCAGTTTTGGGGCGTGTGTTTACAGGTCCTCCACCTTCTTTTGAAGCTCAGACGTGTCTTCGACCATGGAAGTTGCCTTAATTTCAACATCCTTTAAACGGGAGTTCATGGTGCGCATATCTTCCCTCATGAGTGACACCTCGGTGAAGACTGTGTCATTCTGCGACTCCAAGGACGTGCGGACGGTGGTAATGGCGTCAAGAATTTCCTGCAATGTCGGGTCTTTCTTCTTTCCTCCGGACTCTGGCTTGTCGGACATGGCGGGTCCTTCCTTCGGGCTCGAATCGGCCCCCGTCCCAGGTGAATTTCGAGAGTTTGGTCTGAGGGCTGCCCACGAGCCACGACCCTCCGCCATATGAGAATCAGGGCGGCACCACCAACTTCACCGGTAGTGGACGCTGAACACAAGTCGTGACGGTTGAAAATGAGGTCTCCAATAGCCATCCTTCGCACCAGATGGTCAGTAAGGAGGTGGACTGGTGCCGCAATGGAGCTCTACGGCAACCCTGCAGCCCCTGGACACGAGCACTCCAGCGTCTGGATCGCCCAAGGTAGCAATTTCAGCAGTAAACAAACACCAGGAGAGGCACCGGAGGGGGCAAGGTCAGTCCAGCAGAGGCCAATCAATGGCAGCCGACAGGCAGTAGCGGGGTGACAGCGGCGTTCGGGTGCGCCAGGCCTCAACTCATTCACACAGGGCAGTCACGGGGACCCCCACCGCATTCCCATGGACGCTGCAGCTACACGGGAGATCACAGGCAAAAAAAAGCCGCCCTACACCGGCCACAGCCCGACTGGCATGGGCATGTAGTGCGGGCACAAAGTTATGTCCACACCTGCACAGATTTTACAGGGCAGAGCAAGGCCCTCAAGGAAATCAGCAGCGTGGTCAATGGCTCGCCACGCCCCCAGCCGGCCCAGGGTAGGACATCCACCTCGCTCCACTCAGTGTCTGATGGCAGCCACTGCGTCAGGGACCAACACCGGCGCCCTCTGCGATCGCGGAGAGACACTCCAACAATGTCTCCAGACTTCCGATCTCCTTAGCAACGGATCTGTAATGTTGCCCGGGATCGGGCCAGTCCAAGTTAATGTATCTTGAGGGGATGCCGGGCCCCCCCTCTGTGCATGGCTAATGTGGGCCGTCCCGCACGCAAGGCAGTAAATAAATAACCAAGGGCTCTGGGCGTGGTTAGAGTTAAACTGGCCACCAGTGTATGCCTCGTGTGTGGTGTGTCTTATTGCCCAGGGCCTACCCGCAACTCTACACTGGCAACGAGGTGGTCTCGCAACCCGGCCGCGTGCACTCGCACCCCAACGCTCTTGCCCAAGGAGCTGCCTGCAGTGCCCCCCCCCCCCGGCGGCCTACCTCGTCCTCCGGCGCCCCGTGAGGTGCTGCGGCTCGACAGTGCAGGGGCGCTGCCCAGCGCCCGCCTCCTACTCTGGCCAGGCCGCGACGCTGAGCGCTGCTTCCTCCTTGCCAGCGCCCGGCCGAATCCCGCCTGTGCCCACCGCCTGCCACTACACACGCCGGCTGCGCAGGCGCGCACTCCCGGCTGCGGCCCCCGCTGTCTCCCGGCCCGTGGAAGGGCCGCTTCATCAGAGGTGAGCGCGTGCGCGTTCCAATGCACCAGCTGCCCCTCCCTGCCTGGCAGTGAGCATGAGCAACGCTCCCACGCATCGGCTGCCCCCCGCCCGGCAACCAGCTCCCTACAACGATGACGCCCACAGGAGCAAGACAGCAAGCGGCATAGCAAAATTCCAGACCCCACCTTTTCCTCACGCATCTCGTGTGGTGGTTGTGTGCCCGTTCGGCCTATTGGACACTCCTCCTGTGCGCCTCCCACATGCCCCTGGTGTTCGGGCCCTTCAACACGCCTGCCTATCGTGCCCCCAGGCCAGGTGCATATCTCCTGAGGGGTGAAAGCTTTGCCCACGTCGCCCACACCCGTTCTCTGCAGCCATGACCACCGTGCCCCCCCTGGAGCCGTTCACCGTCACTGGCCCACCGCCGTCGCAGGCTGCAAGGTGGAAGAAGTGGGTGGAACGGCTGGAGAACTTCTTTGAGGCGGCGGAAATCGCAACTCCACGGCAGCGCGCCATGCTGCTACTCCTAGGTGGGGAGGCCATCCATGACATCGCGAAGGACGTAGGAGAAGGCGGCCCACCCAGAAACTACGCCACGATGCGTGACGCGATTACCGCGTATTTTGAGCCTTTCGCTAGCGCCGACTATGAGAGGTTCCTGCTCCGCCAAGCCGGCCAGCTCCCGGAGGAATCCGTCGACGTCTTTTATGCGAGGTTGAAGAAGCTAGCCAGCACATGCACTCTCCCTGATGCCGACAACGAGATCCATGCCCAATTCATCCAGGGTTGCGCGTCCTCAAAACTGCTTGAGAGGGTGTTGCAGGAAGACAATATGCCCATGCGGGTCATCCTCACACTCGGACATTGTAAGGAGTTGTCCAAGGCCAGTGCCGCGCATATGGAGTCCAAGCCAGCCGTCGTAGTCAAGACAGAGCCGGTATGCGCCCTACAGACCGACGCCCCGGGACATCCGTACAAAGCATCCCCGGCGAGGAAGTCCTACACAGGCTTACTCCTCGCGCGGCCGCGCCTGCGAGTGGTTGCAGAGGCTCAACGCCCCACAACGGGACCTGCCCAGCACAGGGCAAGATCTGCAGCACCTGCGGGAAAGCCAATCACTTCGCGAGTGTGTGCCGGTCAACACCGAAGAAGAAGCAAAATGGACCGCCCAGGAGGGTAAGAACAGTGGAACCACTTCCTAACAGCACCACCAGCAGCGACATGGATGATGACGAAGCAGACACCGCCTCCATCCATGTTGTCCGGATGATAAACACCCTCGCCGCCACACCGTCTGCGGCACCCATGTGCACCATCAACGTGCAGGACCAAGCGGTAGCAGCCCTGATCAAAACAGGCGCGTCAATCAAGCTGATGGCAGCCAGCGTGTACCAGACACTGGCGAACGCCCCAACACTCCATCCCTCCAGAGTGCAAGTATACGCCTACGGCACCAGACGCCCACTCCGCCTGTGCGGGATGTTCCGGACAGGCCTGTTCCAAGACTCCGCCCGCCTGCAGACCAAAGTCTATGTATCTCAAGAAGGCTCAGGATTCCTACTGGGGTGTAGAACAGCGCAAGACCTTGGATTAATCCAATTTGCACTCACTGTCCAAGCCCACAGCCTCGACCATCTGGTGCAAGAGTTTACAACCCTGTTCGATGGGATTGGATGCCTAAAAGGACCGGCCATTCACCTTCAGAGAGACAAATCAGTCCCCCCAGTAGCCCTCCGGCACCAACGTATCGCGTTCCACCTACGGCCCAAGGTGGAAGCAGAGCTATGTTTGCTCGAACGAGCAGGGATCATCGAGACAGTAAGCAGTCCCACCCCGTGGGTGTCGCCCATTGTGGTGGCAAAGAAACTAAAACAGCCCGACGTGGTACGGATCTGCGTGAACATGCGCATTCGCAATCTCGCTATCAAGCGTGAATGCCATCTGACGCCAACGATAGATGACATCATTGGCGAGGTATCCGGCTCGAAGTGGTTCTCAAAGATGGATCTGCGGTCAGGGTACCACGAAATTCCCCTCCACCCAGATTCACGCCCTATCACCACCTTCTCTACTCACGCCGGACTCTGGCGATACACCCTGCTCAACTTCAGAATATCAAGTGCCGCAGAGGTATTTCAAAACATCATCGAGAACGTCCTGCAGGGGTTGAAAGGTGTCCTGAACGTCAGTGACGATATCCTAGTTCACGCACCAATCCTAGACGAGCACATCAGACGCCTCCAGGCAGTGTTTGCCCGACTTCAAGAGCACTGCCTAACCCTTCACCGGGAAAAGTGCAACTTCCTGCGCAAGGACATTAGTTATTTTGGCTACCGTTTCTCTGACCAAGGGATAGGCCCGGATCCAGAAAAGGTCAAGGACATTCACGAAGCTCCCACCCCCAACATCGGTGACAGCCATCCGCAGTTTCCTCGGCATGGTCACCTATTGCGGGCGGTTCATCAAAGACTTGGCGGATCTCACTGGCCCCCTCCGCGACCTCACCAAGTCCACCACCACCTGGGAATGGGGCCCGGAACTGTGGTATATAAATAAATAATACCGGATCTAGGTTTGACTGGACATAGCAATAACAGATAGCTCAATAAATAAGAGTCAAGATTCGAGGTAGTAGGAGTTTGCAGGTTTAATACAGCATAAAGGACAGTAACAGGACAACCTGCATGGGAACAGGATGGCAGGGCCCTGCAGGGGGGACAGGGAATGAGCGCGCTAGGGGAAAAGGAATCGGCGTAACATTTAATAACAGTGCACAAGCATATATACTAAAACAGTTGCATTACAGTGAATACAGTAGGCGGAGCAGTGGGTGTGGTCAATAGTAGTCGCGAAAGATAAGGGTGAAAGTAGGTGTAACAGGAGGCGTATACATAGACATGTGATGTAAACGTAACAGAATATGTCATAAATGGGGCGGAAACATGGAGGGGGCTACCTAAGGAGCCGGGACCTCTGACCTAATGGTGCGCGCAAACTGACAATGACGTGTTACTAGGAGAAGCTGGGGGCTATGACTTCTGTGCTAGGAGCAGAGACTGAAGTCTGGAGAGTCAGGGCGACATGTACCTAAACCCTATCTAGTATCTGATGTTTAGAGAACATGTTGATATAAACTAAAAGTCAGGAGAGGAGAGGCTAACAGACTCTAAGACTGGAGCATGCATCATTCTACATGTAGTGCGTGTTGAAGAATATTAAATGACCATAAATACAGTATTTCTCTTACATGGAGACGTAAAGGCTAGACGATGACTGAAACTATTGATGCGATTCAGTAGCTTAGGAATGCAGAGAAGGAGGGCTGGACTGATAACTAGAATCATAACATACTCTTGGCAGACTCGTAGGCAGAGCCAGGCCGAGCCGGGCACTGTGAGGCAGGAAGTAAGTGAAGGGTCGAGGATACAGGTGGGGGCTGTATTGCTCCTCAGCGAGGGTTCAGGAGACAGGAGCTGAATCTGGTGTCCGGGCCCTTTTGAGGCCTAGAAACGGGGACTTTACAATGAAATAACGTGCACACTGAGAAACGTGGCAACGTAACTTTACATAGGCCTGATATTCATAGTATTCACGAGAACTGGAAACTGGCATACTAGAGATGGACACAACTGTAATTGCGTCTTTAATCAAACATGGAGGATGCATATGCATATTAATCATGCACACATAACATAGGATGGGGAACACGTAGGGACACAGAACATGGCAAAATTTACTTTTCCACATTCCCTCCTTGTCACTACGTTTCCATCAGGAAACATCAATATTCATGATACCATCTATCATTTCATACAGTATCATTTGCTCGTCTCGAATTTTCTTGGAACGGGATTTAGGACGGGACTTAGGACTAGGAATACAAGAGGTAGCACAAATGCCACAAATCGCAGGGCCACATTGTAAACAGAGGCAGCAACTGAATATGATCGCTACTGCAATACCCAGAAATGACAATACTTTCCATCCCCAGGCGGAAATTATATTCCAGAACCAACCGGACCATGTCCAGGTGCCTGGATTTTGGTGTAACATATGGGAAATTTTATGGAGTCTGGTTATAGCTGAATAAACAGACGGCGCGTTATTAGGAATGAAAATGCAGCAACTAGATCCGATGACTCTACATGCCCCGCCCCTATCGGCCAGTATGACGTCAAGGACGAGACGATTCTGGAGCACGACAATTCTCATAAAGGATTGCTCTTCGGTTAAGTTACCTAGAGCAGAAGTAGTCTCAATCACTACTGCTTCAAGGGTTCTCTTTAATCTACGTATCAGTTTACTATTCACAACAGTACCTAAATAGGGGAAGACACCTTTATTGATATCTATGTATTGTTCTAGAGCAGTTTCAGTATAATCGACAATCGGAAGGTCTCTCTTGTGTCTAGTATGTACTAGGTGGGAATTCCTATGATAGTCAGGTGGGGCTAGAAAAACTGGTGGCAGTAGGAAGGCAATGTAACAGGTACCCTCCCAATCGAGGGGCAGACGAACATATGCGGTCTGACCACAAACAAAATAAGAATGACGTGAAGCTTTGAAAATAGATTTCCTACTGTCACTATACTTGACAATAGTAGTACAATCACTATGTCCTACATGTACGGAACCATTCTTTCGGACACATAATTCGCCTTTGACTGGTAGTACTGACTTAGCAGGTAAGTCTGGAGTAGTATCAGACTGAACATTCAGGACCATAAAATTCGAAGAATAATTACCCAAATTATAAACTTCATTTTCTAGATCTAACCCTGTTCTGTGGGGAAGACCTTGCTTGTCTGGGAAACATGTACTGTTAAGAAAAGACATATCTGTTGAGGATGACGTTAACGTGGACCATGCTCCACATGAACCGTTATGTGAAAATGGATAAGGAAAGAGTGGCAGAACTCCTTTCGGTGTCTGGAAAGGGGGGAGTCGACCACACACCCAACAATTAGTGGCATTGCTGGTCTGGTGTGAATAATGTAACATGCGGATAAAGGAATTATTTCGCATAGCGAGACGATATGAGAGTTCATGAGGAGGCAGATCACTAAACGTGTGCTCTACTGTAACATTAGAAGACTTATTTACATGAGAAACTGGAAAATACAAATAAAATGCATAACCTGTGCAGGTAATCATGAGGCTGAAAAACAATATGAAACTTAGAAAAACGATACATCGGATTGAGTTTTGACTAACTCTCTCACTATGGGGGTCTATTTTATACATGTCAGAAACCGGTCTAACCGTTTCACCTAGGGGAGGACTTAGACAATCAAACTGGCTGACTTATTTTACTAGACCTTAATTTTTTCTTATACTCCTGTTGCGGAGTTTTCTCTAACAGGGAGGAATCTGTATCATTGTCTTTTGCGGGACAGTCCTTGAGAATAGTACTTTGGCAATCCTTAAAATCCTCGGAAATGTTCTTTGAAACAGTCTTTAGTCCGTAAAATCTTTTCACATGAGACAGGTGGACCCAGCCCTTCCTGCCTTCCAGCTTGACGGCAGTACGGGTGGCCAGGAGGACCTGTTTGGGCTCCTTCCAGCGGGGCTCCAGCGGACTTGAACGATCAAAATTCCGGACAAGAACCATGCATCCGGGAACGATTTCATGCGGTGCCACCTCGGTATTGTCTGGAAATGCGGCGGCAACCTGTGAACGACAAGAGTGTAGGGCAGACATCAAGGAAGCTAGGTAATCTGTCAGCATATTACTTGAAACATCTGTAATACTTCGGGGTCTAGGTGTACCCCACATATTAGGGGGGCGGCCGAATACGACCTCATACGGGGACAGACCTGATCTGGAATGTGCGACCATGCGCATATAAAACAAAGCGACTGGCAGAGCTACTAGCCAGTCCACACCTTTCTCTTTACATACTTTGGCAATGCGGATTTTCAGGGTCTGATTATGTCTCTCTACGAGACCGGCTGCTTCAGGATGGCGTACACAATGGAACTTCCACTGGTACCCTAACAAAAGGGAAACATGTTTCATGAGTTCAGATGAGAATGGCTGGCCGTTGTCAGAATATACGACTCTAGGGAGTCCATAACGGGGGAAGAATTCACGAACCAACTGCTTGGCAGTGGTCGCGGCTGTGTAATCTGGGACTGGATATGCTTCTGTCCACCTGGACAAAGCGCATACAACTACAAGGACATACTTGAAACCTCGACATCGCTCCATCTGAATATAATCCATTTGGAGGACTTCAAAAGGGTGGTCAGGGGGCTGGAATCCACCTTGTTCCACCGGGACACTTTTACCTGGATTGAACTGGCAACATATCATACAGGTACGGACTTTCTGCTTGGCTGCAGCTCGTAAATGCTTGTTGAACCAAATGTTCTGGATACTGTCTAACATAGCTTTTTCTCCTAAATGTGCTGGACTATGTGCGGTATTGATAATGACTTGAACCATAGAGTCGGGGAGAAACCATGTGGCTTTTCCCTTCGTCACCCATCCCTGATCTGTCTGGACCCCTCCTTGTTCGGACCATTTCTTGATTTCATCGGGAGTAGCATGTAACTGGATATCTATGACATCTTGAGTAGGGTCCTTAACTGTCATACAGGTAGTCGGATCTGGAGTATGTGTCTGTGTCGGATTAACTGGAATGTCTGGAGTCTGTGCTGTAAGCTTGGCTGTGCGATCTGCTAGATCGTTACCTTGAGAAATAGTGTCAGTAACTTTCGTATGTGCTTTGCACTTCATGATAGCAATAGATGTCGGTAAATGTATGGCATCTAACAGAGCTTGAATAAGGAGACCATGCTGAATCTTGGTTCCATGAGAAGTCATGAAACCTCTCTCCTGCCAGAGCACTCCAAAGTCGTGTACGACTCCAAATGCGTAACGTGAATCTGTATAAATATTGACTTTCAGGTTCTTGGCGTGTATGCAGGCTTGTGTCAGAGCAACTAGCTCTGCTGCTTGAGCAGACAGGGTGTCAATACGGTGTGTTTCTATAACTTCAGTGTCAGTAGTCACTGCATACGCGGCTACTAGTTCTCCTGTACTTGTTCTCATACATGAACCATCCACATAAAGTGTCAGGTCGGGATCTGGTAATGGAATATCTGTCAGATCTTGTCTTGGCTTTGTCATGATATTAACTACTTCCACACAGTCGTGTGTGGCAGGATTCGAATTAACTGACGGTAACAGTGTAGCAGGATTTAGAACGTTGCAGCGTCTGATTTCTATGTGTGGCTGGAACAGTGTCAATTCATAACCTGTTAAACGTGCAATTGTCAAGTGCTGAGTCTGTGTTCGGTTTAAAAGAACTTCCACGGAGTGTGGAACTTGTACTGTCAAGGAATGTCCTAATACTATGGAATCACTTTGTCTGATAGCTAGTGCTGTGGCTGCAACTGACTTGAGGCACGCAGGCAGAGCCTGGGCTACAGGATCTAGTGTGCTCGAAAAATAAGCACAGGGCTTGTATTGTCCTGCTTGATCTTGTGTGAGAACAGATAATGCTGTACCTTCGCGTTCTGTGACGAAAAGTGTAAAAGGCTTACTGTAGTTCGGTGTAGCTAGAACTGGAGCTTGGCATAAAGCTTTCTTTAACTCATTGAAACTAAGTGTATGTTCAGATGTCCAAGGGAGGACAGTCGATACGGCTGCCTCCTGTGTCGTTAACTGTATCAGTGGCTTGGCTAGAAATGCATACTGAGGAATCCATTGTCTGCAGTAAGAAGTGAGGCCGATAAAAGCACGTACCTCCTTCTGGGTCTTGGGCTGAGGAAGACTCGCTATTAACTGGATACGGTCAGGTGTCAACTGCCTACCCCTCTTGGACAGTAAGTGGCCTAAGTAGATCACTTGCTGGACACAGAATTGAAGCTTTGAAGGGGACACCTTGTGCCCCATCTCGGCAAGGAAATACAAGACTGTAAGTGATGCTCGCTCGCAAGCACGTTCAGAACGGGCTGTGATCAGTAGATCATCGACATACTGGAGCAGGGCAGTGTCAGTTGGCATGTGAATATTGTCTAGTTGTCTCTTAAGTGCTTGACTGTAAATACTAGGACTTTCTGTGAAACCTTGAGGAGCTCGTGTAAACATATAGCTCCTTCCATTTAAACAAAATCCGAAAAGAAACTGGCTGTCTGGATGAATGGGGACACTGAAAAACGCGTTCTTGAGGTCTATGACTGTAAAAAATGAGGCTTCGGAATCAATGACTGTCAGTAGGGAAGAGATATCTGGGACAACTGGGTACTGGGGAATAATACATTTATTGAGTTCTCGAAGGTCAATCACTAATCGATATACTGGGGGTGCATTTGGATCAGTACGTTTCATGACTGGAATGATCGGAGAATTACATACATTGGAGTCAGTTTCTACAACTACTCCTTGAGCCATGAGCTCGTCAATAATTTTGGATAAGGCTGTTACAGCCTCAGGTGGCAATCTGTACTGTCTGATTCGTGGTAACACTACACCTGGTTTGAGAGTCACACGATGGGGTGTGATTTGCATGAAACCTACATCAGTTGGACCTTGCGCCCATAGATGCTGCGGAACATTGGACAATCTCGGATCAAAATCTCGTAATACATAGTGACCCTTGAAGTCACGTAGAAACAGTCGTATTCCCTCTGGGGAGCAGCAAATAACTGCACCTAATTCTTTCAGTGTCTTAATGCCTAACACATTTTCTGGACATGACTTCGTAAGTAACAGATCAGTAGTGCGGGACAATGGACCTACTTCTAGAGTAACTGGCTTAGATATCTCGTTTACAATAGGCTTTCCTGAAAATCCAAGGGAAACATTTCTAGAGCCTGAGAGCAGAGCCCCTGGAACTTCGGCGTGACTGATGGTCGTCCTACTTGCCCCTGTATCAATCAGAAACTTTCTGTCTTTCCCTAGTACTTGACTATGAACATAGGGACCTTCTTGATCTACAGGTATCTCGATGAGAGGCAAGCCTACCTCCCTCTCTAGGCTGTTTCATGAATATGGCTGATACTCTGGATACTCTGTCTGAGCATACTGGTACATCTGCTGTGTAACCTGCTGTGTTGCAGCAATAGGCTGCGGTGCCGAAACTGTCTGTTGTGCATTTTGTGGCTGAGAAGTCTGTGAAACTTGTTCTTGTCTAGGCGGACGTGGTCTTTCTTTAGTCTTACCAGTAGCTATGTTGTGTTTCAGAACTGCACACTCGTTTATGAAATGACCTGGCTGTTTACAATAATTGCATGTCCCTTTAACGGGAACTGTAGGATGACTGGGTTGATTCGTACCCCTCTTCTGACTGTCTTGAGGAACAGATTGTGCAACTAGTACTTTCATTTTTGTGTCTTTCATACGTTTTCTTTCATGATCTTGCTCTTCTCTGATTCTATTCTGGTGATACTGAAGCATCTGTAACATCTGGGACGGGGTACTAGCTTGCCAGGTACTTTCGACTTTCAAAACTCGATTCTTAACTTGTGGACTTGAATTCTCGACTAATTTAGTAACAAAAAGATGAGGGTATGACTCGCTACTTGTCTTGAGGCCACTGTTAATACTAAAGCATTTCTCAAATCTAGAATAAAAATCACTAGTGTCTTCGTCTTGTTTCTGTTTACAGGCTGAGATTGCATCCCAGTCTTCCTTTTTAGTGGCTAATAATCTGGGCAAAACTTGTATTAATAATTCAGGTAATTCTTTACATTTCTCTCCAAGACCAGTACCTGGTACTCGTATCTTATCTTCAGCTTCTAGAACTGCCCAATCGATCTTTTTCTCTCCCACCTCCCATTCTTTTTCCTTGAGTTTCTCGTATACCCCTGCGGGCAACAGGACTTTTAACATTTTAATTATATCTGGATACGTGTATTCTCCCATACGGAGCATGTCTTTTAATTCTCGGTGGAACCCTGCTGGATCTTTGTCATGACAGGGAATTAATTTCTTCATCTCTAAGAGTTCCATCTTTGTAATCGGGGTGTAAACAAATACTCGTTGCATTTCACCATCTGCTGTCCTGACTGGGTGTACTTCTCGTAACGGATTCTGTCTATCTATGTAAAACGGTTTACTTTCTGGAGGTGAAACATGAACAAAATGCGGGTTCAGGAACGTTCTATATTTATGACGCTGTTCTAGAATGACACTAATTAAATCGGTACCTAGACCTTTCCATCTATACTGGAGAAACTCGTTCAGGACATCGTGTAACGGACCTGGATCAGAATGTTGACCCTCATACAGAGTAATGAGGTGCTGGATCATATACATACCCACCAGTCGTTGCTCGGCTGGGGGCAGTTTCAGAAACATTTGTGCCACTATTTCATCTGGAAAAGTGGTAGAATCAGTAATCCATCGGACTGCTGATCGGGCTAGTTCTTGTTCATGCATAGTATTTAACTTACTATAACCGATTCGTAATTTCAGAATGTGATCGGTAGCTTGAAATACTTGTTCTAGAGAACCTTGTTCTAGTGCTGGGTGAGGAACAGTTTTCTTGTAGTCTAGACGTGAATGTCGGTCGGAAAGTCTAGTTCTACCTACATACGCTATTCTGGCGGGATTCTCGTCGTCTACCTCTTCAGTAGAAGAGTCATTTTCTTTCTCGCTTACTTGTGCTGCTTTACGTTGTTCGTGTAACTTTATTATTTCTTTACGAATTTTCTTGTACATACTCTCTATACTACTGATAGTTCTGTGTTTACCCTCGGCTATATTATCACTCCACCTTGTCAGGATTCTCATTTCGGCTGGATCTTTGGTCGGGTAATCTTGTTCTCTTATTAAACAATTAATCAGAAACTTTAATAACATGAGCTGGATCTCAGCTTTCCTTTGAGACATGGCTTCGCCAATGCTTTCTGGATCATCCCCTGTACGGATGAAACGATATATTCTGTCTAGATCTTCTTTCATATTCGGTAGGGTATCCAAATACCCGGTCACCCGTCTTACACGGATGGAATATATAACTGTACTATCATCACCTGCAACTGGATCATAGCGGCATTCAGTAAGAGCTCGTCGGATATCTGCAACGGACTTATATTTGGGCGTACGCTGTAACGCACATTCATGTAACTCGACTAACGTTACACGTTGGTGTGGCGGCGGGGTGCCAGGAGGACCTCCTCCTGCGGCCCCTATACTGGAATCGTCGACTGATACTCTTCGTGCTGGCAGAGTGGGAAATTGTAATGTGGACTGGACCGGGGGTACCGTAACAGGTACTCCGGTGACTGGAGGAGCAGGATTTACATTATTTACAGGGACTGGCGGAACAGGATTTGCATATTCTGGAACCGTGTCGTCCAAATAGGACGAAATAAAAATATCAGCTGCGGTCGGTTTGTGACGTAGCTTGGTCGGAACTAATGGTGGCGGGAGATTACTGGATGCCTCCGGGGTTGCTTTTGGCAAGCCCTCGGCAAGGAGAGGGTACATACCCTTAATAAGGGCATTCCTCTGTCTGTCTGAC
Organism: Lissotriton helveticus; assembly: GCF_964261635.1. Taxonomy (NCBI): domain Eukaryota; kingdom Metazoa; phylum Chordata; class Amphibia; order Caudata; family Salamandridae; genus Lissotriton; species Lissotriton helveticus. The sequence continues at coordinate 1,027,156,175 of NC_136059.1, forward strand.
TGTTCGGTTTTAACTCGTTCACCTATCTCGATTAGTTCCCTTTCTTGGGCTCGTTCTAAGGATTCTCTACTTAGTTCTGACTTTCTGATTTCTTTTTCGGTTCTTTTATGAGATTCTTTGCGCCATAACTCGATGGCATCTTTCTGTGACTGTCTGGCTTTCTTTTTCCATAATGCTTCTTCTACTCGCATGATGCACTCGGCATCCCATGTGCCTGATACGGGCCATCTATACTTTTCTTCTAACTCTTTGGTATACTCTACCCATAAATCTAGATATAATATGGCACTTATGCCATGCTTCTGATACATAAAATGACCTGGACTGTCCCTAGGCGGGACAGGAACTGCTGCTTCTAACAGACCTTTTCTAGTTTTCAACTGACGTAGTTTGGAAAATAGCGGCATGACTGAACTGTAATCTAGACACAATACAATACACAATGAACACGATAACTACACCACTTTCATACCACGACATTAAAATACATGAATGACATTTTAAAATAACAGTTCGAACAGAATACTACCTGGGATATGGAAAACAGAATACATGAATCTTCTCGAGAACAGAACTGACTAGAACAGAAACTAGATGCACTGCTAAAACAGTACGAAACTTACCGGTCTCATAAAGAGACACGTCAGGACCCGCATCCACCGAAGTGGACACTTCGTTTTGGGTCTGTGTACCACCAAAGCCCACGGACCAGAGACAATTAGATTGACCCTGTCTAGATACTACCCCAGCAACGGTACTCACCGGGCAGCAAGAACGGAAGGCCTCGGACTGGACTGGACTGCTTCGACGCCGGACGGACGAACTTCGGACTTCAGTTACGGGTGGGCCTCCGGATACCTCGGACCTTGGACTCTCGGCTTGGGCTCTGGTCGGGACTCGCCGCGTTCCTCCACCGCCTCGTCTGGATGCTGGACCGCCACCTCCGTCTCCTCCGTGGGCCTGAGGGATACTTGAAGCAGAAATATCTGCACGTGCACGGTATGGTTCCGTCACGGCTGCAGAGGGTCAGGGGGCCGGCGTGGCTTCACCGGCGCGTGGGGAAAGGGCAAGTCCCTGTTCGGGCGCCATTATGTGGTATATAAATAAATAATACCGGATCTAGGTTTGACTGGACATAGCAATAACAGATAGCTCAATAAATAAGAGTCAAGATTCGAGGTAGTAGGAGTTTGCAGGTTTAATACAGCATAAAGGACAGGAACAGGACAACCTGCACGGGAACAGGATGGCAGGGCCCTGCAGGGGGGACAGGGAATGAGCGCGCTAGGGGAAAAGGAATCGGCGTAACATTTAATAACAGTGCACAAGCATATATACTAAAACAGTTGCATTACAGTGAATACAGTAGGCGGAGCAGTGGGTGTGGTCAATAGCAGTCGCGAAAGATAAGGGTGAAAGTAGGTGTAACAGGAGGCGTATACATAGACATGTGATGTAAACGTAACAGAATATGTCATAAATGGGGCGGAAACATGGAGGGGGCTACCTAAGGAGCCGGGACCTCTGACCTAATGGTGCGCGCAAACTGACAATGACGTGTTACTAGGAGAAGCTGGGGGCTATGACTTCTGTGCTAGGAGCAGAGACTGAAGTCTGGAGAGTCAGGGCGACATGTACCTAAACCCTATCTAGTATCTGATGTTTAGAGAACATGTTGATATAAACTAAAAGTCAGGAGAGGAGAGGCTAACAGACTCTAAGACTGGAGCATGCATCATTCTACATGTAGTGCGTGTTGAAGAATATTAAATGACCATAAATACAGTATTTCTCTTACATGGAGACGTAAAGGCTAGACGATGACTGAAACTATTGATGCGATTCAGTAGCTTAGGAATGCAGAGAAGGAGGGCTGGACTGATAACTAGAATCATAACATACTCTTGGCAGACTCGTAGGCAGAGCCAGGCCGAGCCGGGCACTGTGAGGCAGGAAGTAAGTGAAGGGTCGAGGATACAGGTGGGGGCTGTATTGCTCCTCAGCGAGGGTTCAGGAGACAGGAGCTGAATCTGGTGTCCGGGCCCTTTTGAGGCCTAGAAACGGGGACTTTACAATGAAATAACGTGCACACTGAGAAACGTGGCAACGTAACTTTACATAGGCCTGATATTCATAGTATTCACGAGAACTGGAAACTGGCATACTAGAGATGGACACAACTGTAATTGCGTCTTTAATCAAACATGGAGGATGCATATGCATATTAATCATGCACACATAACATAGGATGGGGAACACGTAGGGACACAGAACATGGCAAAATTTACTTTTCCACAGAACAACAAGAATCCTTCCGGAGGACCAAAGCCGCGCTCTCGGCAGACACAACCCTGGCCTACTTTGACCCACGAAACAAGTCACAACTTGTAGTGGACGCAAGCCCAACGGGCCTGGGAGCCGTTTTAGCCCAGCAGCAAGCCTGCGGAGAGTGGGCCCCCGTCGCATACGCGAGCAGAACCCTTACGCCAACAGAACAGCGTTACTCGCAGATTGAAAGAGAGGCCATCGCAATCCTGTGGGGGGTGTCGGCACTTCCACATCTACTTATATGGACACCCGTTCATGGTGATAACGGACCACAAACCCCTAGTCCCGCTGTTCCAGGGATCCTCCACACACCCTCCTCCCCGAATCGAGAAATGGGTACTGCAGCTCCAGGAATTCCAATTCACTGTGGAATATCGAAAAACCGTCTTCGGAGCAAACTCTGGTTCTCAGGTCTAGGTCGGATTGTGGAAGCCATCATCCAACGGTGCCTCGTGTTTCTAGCGACCAGTCTGCCAAGCCACCCGATGCCGGTAATCACCGAGGATGGGCCGACGTCTCAGTGGGAACAGGCCAGCGCTGATTTCGGTAGCCTCACAGGCTCACGTTATCCGGAGGTGGAGATCCTGTCCTCTACCGCTGCCTCAGAAGTCATACCAAAGCTGGAAAAGATCATCGCCACCCACAGCCTCATTGGTGAACTGCGCACTGACAACGGGCCACCTTTCAATGGTACTGAGCTGGACGAGTATCTGCTGTCTCACCGCGTCAAACACCGACGCATAACCCCGAGGTGGCCCCAGGCAAATGGGGAAGTAGAGCGGCTAATGCGGACACTGAACAAGACTATCCAGATAGGTTTGGCGGATGGCCAGAGTTTAGAGCTAGCCCTCTACCAATTTCTGCACGAATACAGGCTGACACTCCACTGCACTACTGGAGTCCCTCCAAGCCGCCTTTGTTTTGGCAGGGTAGTCACGGACACCATCCCACACCACCCTACGTGGGCAACATCATCGGCCCCACCGAGCCGATCCATGGAACGGAGAACAAAGACAAACACAGAGGCATCCCGAAGGAGGAAAGCTACCGACAGCCCGATTGAGGTTGGCGACCGAGTGCTGGTGAAAGACCGCCACCCAGGAGGGAAATTCCGGCTACCTTTTGAATTGGACCCTTGGACCGTAACCAACGTTAACGGTACCATGATCACTGCATCCCGGGGAGGAGAGAAGGTCACAAGAAACGTGTCGTTTTTCAAAATAGTACCGATGGATGACGATGGAGAGTTCCCAGAACCAGGAGAGAACCACCCGGACACCTCACAAGATCCAGGGGATGCGGCTGAAGGAGACACTCCACCCAGAGCGTCAAGCCCAGGGAGCGACCCAGCCATGCAAGACCAGGAAAGCATCCCGTCGCAAGGAGCACAGAGCAGCCGAGACACAGCGGAGATACACTGTTCCGAAGACATGTTCCAAACCCCGTCGGACAGGCGCAGCCAAGGCAGGTACCACCTGCGCCCCTGTCCGAAACCATCCCAGAGGTATCGAGGCTTTATTGCCCGCTGCCAGCCACGGAAGTAGGACGTACCGGTACACCAGTCAAGACCAAGTAAGACTGTTCCACTTTGTTTTGTAACTCGCAGAGACTGTAATATGTTGTCAAGCTATTTGCTGCACCGTTTTGATTTTGTAATGTTTTGCATTTCTGGGTAGAGGAGGAATGTAATGTTGCCCGGGATCGGGCCAGTTCAAGTTTTTGTGTCTTGAGGGGATGCCGGGCCCCACCTCTGCGCGTGGCTAATGTGGGCCGTCCCTGCGCCTGCGCGGGCGGCACGCAAGGCAGTAAATAAATAGCCCAGGGCTCTGGGCGTGGTTAGAGTTAAACTGGCCACCAGTGTATGCCTCGTGTGTGGTGTGTCTTATTGCCCAGGGCCTACCCGCAACTCTACAGGGTCTTCCGCGGCTCCCGCGCTATCTCATCGGAGACGTGGCGAGCAGCGGCAGTTTTACGGGACCTCCCGCCGGTCCCAGAGGTGAAACTCTCGCTGGGTCCTCGTTCTCCAGTGGCCCCAGGGGAGTCCGCCAACTTCGACGCTTTAAGTCCGCCAGTCGCACAGCCGCGCACACGGCCCTGTCTGGCCCAGTGTCGCAGATCGCGGCGCCGAGCCTCAGCAGCCCCGTATAGACCACAACCAGCAGCGATCAAAAGTCTGGCCCTTCCAAAGAGTGATCTTGGCAGTTCAGCGTCAGTTCGGAGATTCAGGAACGGATATTGTGAACGGATTTAGGCTCGGTCGGCGGAGCCGAGAGATCAAGCGGCCATCTCCGTGCTCGGCTTGGCCTCACCCCCTGTGTTTGCATTTTTAACCAAATGAAAGTCGGACCTATTGGCTTAGCCAATACTTTTTGATGGGTCACCTTTTAATTCAGGAGACCTGGGTTCTACTACTTGCTTCCTCATGCACCTGCTTTTTGTGAAACCCAGGAAAATATTTGTGTACTACACTACTGTGCTTAGCTTCCGCTTGTTGAGACGTATGGGTTTGGTACCCTGTTACTTTGCTAGCCGCAAAGCAAGTATCTTACTGGATTTGTCACTATCATTACATTGTCTCATTAATTGTGCATTACAGTGAGGTTTCCCAGGTGAGTTCACAGCTAGTTCATGTTACGGCCTGAAGTAGAGTTGTACATCCGGCGCATCACCTCCCTTATCCATTACCTTAGTCTATAAAGCTTGAATAAGCCAGCACAGTGAATCCAGTTTCCCATATCACAAAAGAGGAGATGCATAAGAACAAGCAACCACATATGGTGCTTTGGTGGTGACACTAGTTGCAAGCATGTTAGGCAAGATAAAATGAGCAGAGACAGACAATAACTGATTCCTCAACATTTCAAATGCTATGTGCAGAAATGGATGTGAAAAGTACATTGTTGCTATAGAAGCTGATACTACCTTCAATTGTAGACTTGAGTTGCCAAAGAATTGGGAGCAACATGTTCTTTACACATGTTCACAGGATGTGAATCATGTCTGACTACCATCAGCTGGGAGAAGCTACTTGCCCAGCAGTTTCGTGCCAACTAGGAGACCAGCGCTCCCAATCTACAAAGTGTCAATCTCCATGGCACTGAACTGTGCTTTGAAAAGTAGCATAGAGGTGGTACCCATTGGCAGGAGTACAGAAGGGAAGTCTATCACCTGCTAGCTTAAAGGCACACATTAGTACACCAGAAGGGCGGATGGGTAACAGACGCGAATCTCAGTTTACTTCTCTGACCTTGCCCAACAATTCAGTCCGTGCTACTGAATCGTCCTTGCCACTCCAATAGTACCGCAACCCTGGAAGTAGTTTTGGATACATCACTCACAGATTCGCCATCTTGGAAACCCTGTTGTTAATTAAAGGGAGCACAACAGCAAGCCTCGCTTTCCAGATTAGCTAGTTTCATAATAGACTGATCAGACTGCTTTACCAATGGCAATGTATCATCAGGGAATATGATGTTACCACGATTTCAAATACAACGCATGGCTTTACCACGCGAATTTTACACCGCAAATGTCTTTACCACGCAGAATAAAAGAACGCAGAATTTTACCACGCCTAAAAACGTTAGTAAGCATCCAACCTCCATTATGCCCAAAAATACACTAAAATAAACATAATGAAACGGATAGGCAAAAGAAATATGTCTTCAGAAGTGACATTGTTTGTCTTTTGTCACTTTCACTGACCCTCTAAAAACGTGTCCCCAAGCAAGATGGCTGAATAATTCGTCAAAGAAGCTCATTTGTTAATTTGTAATACACATTTTAAATTACACATTCAGTCAGCATTTGTCATCGTTTTTAATTTTTGATTCCAAAACATATTTTACATTTTTTTTCGTTGTTTTTTTTTGGGGGGAGACCCCCCCAGCACCCCTTTTCTAATTTTTCCCATTACCACCCATGCCTTTTCTACGTTTCACGTTCTTAAGGTATGCGTGAAAACACTTCTAACAAAATAAAAAAAGGACTTCTTTTTTTACGTACACGCAGAACGTATGAAGGTTGACCGGAATGTAACTTGCGTGGTAAAGACGATCGTGGAAGGCATACGCGTGGAAAAGACGTTTACGTGGTAAGTGCCCCGTTGTAAACGTTACGCGTAGTAATGCCTTCATTGTAAATTATGTTTCCCATCATCAGGGCTTCATGTCACTAACTATGGTATTGGTTTTCATGGTTTTCCATAGTCATCCCAGGATACTGAAGGATATGAAATTGATCAATGCATAGCTTGCAGGAGCAACCTTCTTACCCCAAGGCCAACATCTGAACTCACCAGCTTGGGTAAACCATTTTTTCTCTTGTTGCCTCAGTTTCTCAATATGCTAACATTGTAACTGCTTAGAAACACTAATATCAGAGTCAAATATATGAGTGAACTCACTGTGAGTAGATCACATGGATATTTTTTAAGTTTCTATCTGAAGGATAGGGACAGCTTTGACAGTGTAGTGTTGTACGACTCCTGCCAGTAGGATGGTTTCTGTAACACTTAGAGCAGCACTGTCTGCTGGTTACAATATTTGGGATTATGCATGGATGTACAGAAAAGACACTACACATAGACAGAATGTGTGAGTTTGATCATGATCTGTTCAAAATATACAAAATCAAATGATAAGCTTGGTGTTCTGGGAAAGGGTTGGCAATCCAGGTTGACTTTAAAAAACGGTAGCGAGGTCACTTTCAATCTCCCCCCCTCTCAACCCCACCTCTCACCTGAAAGGTATTGTAAGTAGGTCACAGTGAACCTTGAAATTGGGAAAGTCCGGTTTCAGTCTAGAAGGTGAAGCTGCCTATGGGATTTTTTTTAGCTTTCTACCAGTTCTCTGCAATCTGCAGAAATGGAACAGGAGTTTACACTGGAACAGGATGCATTAAAGGTGCTTTCCGGTGAATGATTTGATAAAAGGCCTAAAAAACCAAGCTGACATCATGGAACAAATGGCTGTTTTCGAACAACTGTTGTTGGTCTTTGTTAAAGAAACAGGATTGGATAAAGAGAACTTTTTTTCTCAAAATTGGATGGTCCTTTAAATGGACAGCTGCGGCCCAATGTCCCACTTGGAAAAAATAAAAATAAAATAGTTTTAAATGAATGTTTGCTTTCTTAAGGGGTTGATTGACTAAATGACTCAGCTGACACACGCATACACACTCGCACATACACACACTATGCCACACCAATGTGACAGTCCTAGGCACTAGTCCATGTGAAGTTTGAAACATGGGCGAGATTTTGCTTGTTTGCAGAATGAACTCAGCGATCTTGAGCTCAGAAGATTCAGGAGTGAAGGCAATTTTAACTGGGGCAGCAGTGCCACTGTGTATCTTGCATTTGACGAGCGCAGCTCTCATGATGGTAAAGGAAGGTATGTTTTCTTGTTAATAGAGAGGGGCCCGGTGATGGAGGTGCACGGTGTAGCTTTACTTATGAGGAAAACTCACTATTACCCCTTATGTGGAGTGGTGTGGAATGGGGGTTGTTAAGAGTCACTGGCATGATAAAAGTGAGAGAGAAGTTACAATGTTCTGAGTTCCCATTTCTTAACTCTCACATCAAATTGACTCAGCTTTTGGGAGGTAGAGATTAGCCATGGCTCATTTTTGGTCGAGTTGAATTGATGACTGCAGTGATACAAGCAGGAACATGCACAATCACAAACAGGCAAATTCCTTGCCTGTACGTTAATTGTTTTATATGTTAAACTAAGTAACAAGGATATATTAATTAGGAACTGCAAAGTTTTCCGCAATCAGCACATGCTTTATCTACAACAATGTCATCGAGTGTAACTACAGAAACGCTATTGCCAAAAATCAGTCAATCTACTAAGCAATCCAAACACTTTGTAAAGTGCCAAGAATCCACAAGAGCCCCTCGGTGCAGTAGGAAGCTGTACAAATGCGTTCATATATATAACGGGGCAGTGGAATTATGTAATTCTGCTGCCGCATTTACCACTTAAACCACCATCTGCTGCATAGATTTCAGATTTACGCAAAAAATAGAATTCTAGCTCAAACAAAACCTGATTCTGCGCTAACAAGGTGCAACTTTTCCCAGACAGAATTAATAGGTGTTGTTGAAGTTACAAAATAATGAAATAATTCTGTCACGAGTGTGCTGCAGAGTTTGCCTTATTATGCCTCATAATATTTCAACCTTCCACATAATTTGTTCCCCTTTTGCTGCATAATTCCAGTGGCCCTGAATATATGCAGACAGGTGTTCATACATGTCTAGATACTTATAAAGCTATATATAGATGTTTCTTAGGTTACCTTAACTTTATAAATACAAAATACATCCATAAAGAGAGACACTCATGATGCCCACTCACCACTTCAATTTATTTGTGGTTATTGTAATTGAATCATTAGTTCAAAACCTTTAAACTTTAAACTCCATTTAATGTTTTGCGCTTGTGGCCACGGGTCTCCCTCATGACAAGCAGGAGAGCGGAAAAACAAAGAGCATTATGCTTTTAACTTTTAGGACATAATGATCGAGAGCCTTTAAAGAGCACTGGGGATTCAGAATACCGCAGGAGTGCATGCAGGCCACCTATGGATTTTTGAATTATTAACACATGGTTAACCATTAAAGAAAGAACAATTGATAGGATATCAATAGTAATAAATATTTATTGCATAGAGCAAAAGGCAGAGGGGGAATTAAGTATTTACCACCCTTTGGTAAGGACTGGCCTCGAAAACATGTCCTGGCTATGCTACTTAGCTCACTAATTGCTTTCAGGGCAACGGCTTTCACGTACTATGCAAGGCCAGCCTCTGTCTTATGCCTCCACCCTTGTTGCAGAGTGTACTGTAAAGTCGATTTTTCGTTATCCGTTTGTATGTAGTAATGACGCATTATACTAATTCAAAGCAGAATTTAGCCCTGGAAGCGGGCACGAAACGCTTGTCCTGCAGGTTGTGACTACTGTTCTCCGATTTCCAAAGCGCAGTATGCAGGTGGGCCTTGCAGCGTTAATATTTAGTGAGTAAAACTGGGACAGCGTCATTTGGGCCCAATAAGGGCTGTAGGTGGGGCCAGGGGCGTGGATCAGACCACTGCGGACCTTGTGGCAAGGCGGAAGTGAGCGGTGCTCCTCACACGGGCGGTGCCCCTCCCACTTCTCAGGGAAACACTCTAGCCCTTGTGTCTTTGAGACGGACAGGCAGCCTAATATTGGAGCATGGTGCCAGACTGCCAGGGACATACGGGAAAGAGAGTGACAAAGGGAACGAGAAAGTTAATCTGTTGTATAGTATAATTGACTGGAAATAAATAAGAACGATGGAAAGAGACAGACAGACAGCCTGAAAGGAAGACACAAAAGAGAGACACGTGAGTCAGAATCAAGAACAAGTTACTAACATCATCATCGTTTTAATTTTCATAGATACATTTAAATTTAATTAAGGGGGCATTATGTAATGTAGGTCCTTGTGCTAGGAATGACAGGACACAGTGGGTTGGTGATCTAAATATATTTATTCATATAATTTAGATTAACTCCTCAGAGAGCGCCGAGCGCGCTCTTCCAGTTGCCTCCGGCGCCCAATTCACTCATCGCCACGCCCCCAAGATGGCCGCGCGTTCACGCTACGTCGTCACGTAGCGTGAACCCTAGAGCGCCAACTCTACATATCTCCCCTTTTTCCATATAACAAAGAACAGTTAATTTGGGGGATTTCACGCTTCACTCATATCATAGTCCCGGAACCTTGACGGTCTCACAATCAATCTGCCCCCCCGGGTGCGTCTTACCGGGGTGGAAGTCACTTCTCTGATGCTGTTACATGTAGACCCAGTCTCTTTACCTTCTTGGGAACCCAGGCTCTCCCTGCGTGGGGATTCTCTCTCTTCACAGGATGGTGTCTCTGTTCCCGGACTGTCACCTCCACTAGGCTCCCTCTCCATCTCTGCACCTTCTATGTCTCCGCCGCTTTCCTGTTCCTCTCTGCTCATTTCGTGTGTTTTTGGGTCAGTCATCCCTCGTTCACGATCTTCCGGAAGCCATTGCAGGATTTTATTGCATCGGGCCATGCGATCCTGGGACCACACATTCCCATCACTGAGAAATGCAGCCCGGTCATATACCTCCTTCACTTGGAGTGGTCTGCTGTATTTGCTGTCGCCCTTCCTTTGTAGTACCGCAAGTTTGACCCTGACCCATTCACCTTCCTCTAAGGATGTGTCCTTTACATTCCTTCTTCTGTTGTAATGCTTCGCATAAATCCTTTGGGCTCTTTCAAGGTTATTCTGGACTACCGCCGGGGACCACTTGCTGGTTACAGTCTTCTCCTTCCATGCCACGTTGTCTTTTGTGAAGGGATCCCTACCTCTCAGGATCTGGAAGGGGCTGTACCATGTGCCCGTTGGAGTTATGCGATAGGCCCATATCATATTCAACATTTCTTTCTCCCAGTCTTTCGCCATCATGATGGCTGCTTGAATGGACCCCATCAGCACTCTGTTAAAGCGTTCCACTTGCCCATTTCCAGCCGGATGATTTATGGACGTGTGTTTAGATGTCATGCCATTTCTTTCCATGTATCGGAGCCATTTCTCAGATGTGAACTGGGGGCCATTGTCACTTAACACTGACTTGGGAATGCCTTCCCTGAGGAATGTCACAGTGAGGAACTTAAGAATCACATCAGTGTCCATTTCCTCTTGAACATGTACCTCTGGCCATTTAGAGTATCTGTCCACAATGACACATATATATTTCTGTGTCCCTTGGTCATCCAGAATCGGCCCGAGTATGTCTATGGATAGCTCCTCCCAAGGATTCTTAGGGTTGGTAAATTTCCCTAGGGCAGGCCTCAGAGGAGTCATTGTTTTGTCTGCACGTTTGCATTGGTCGCACTCCCTCACATGTCTTTCTGTTTGAATGTAAAGGCATAATCGTCAACGACTTGATATTTTTCACTAGAAGAACGGCTAAATGGCGCAATGTCATCACAGAGAAGCTCAACATAAAAACTATTAACAATATACCACATGGCACACAACTACTGATCATACCATCACCAAGACTTAGAGCAGACCTCTGCATAACGTTATACATGATCGGAATAGTGCTTATACAAGCAGCCAATGACGAATTAGAGAAATTGGACAATATATTCCCGACCTTAAAAGAATGGGTAGAGAACCCAAGGGATCAACAACAACAACATTCTCGGACCGCACAAGTAGATAGCCTAGACTCCATCCACCCTAACACCACAGGCAACACATTGCCTAGACAAACGCAAGATCCACATCAACGAACGCCACAGGATGACACAGACATCATGCTACCCAGAGAGCCACAGCATCCTCAACACCCAACACCACTAAGAGACACAACTGAGACAGGAAACAGCTGGGACGGAAAGGACACAGAGAGCACAGAAACACCAATACTACTTGCTAATACCGTGCCGGCACACGCACAGAACGAAGAAACATCGCTGCCACATCATGCAACGACTCCAGGAAACGTAGCGAAGAGTGAAGACAGACTGGTTGAAGAGACTATAGAGAGAAGAGAACTATATATAATACCGGGGAATACTGCTTCACAGCAAACAGGTAGGGAAGAATCATCGCTGCTCTCACTGGAGATGACCTCGCCTATTAATAGGACACTCAATAGGACTAAAGTCTCAAGTGATATGGAAGATACCACCCCTACAGTAAACTCCCCATATACAACACAAAGACTAGCTAGGAACACACGAAATGCTCGCCACCCAATAGTGACAGAAAGATCACACAACACAGTTAGTGCGGCGCACCTCTTATATAATGGAGGCATGGACAACAGAAATAAGGGCACAAATGAAAGGGATTTGAGAAAAGGAACAAATCTTAAACATGTCAACTCAAACTATGAAGACCAAACTGAGAGGACGAACACTACTAATACATCACTTCAGTCCCGGGGACACATCAAAGGAATACAGACACAAATTGACAATATGGCACAGGACATCCAAAATACTCTGAAAACAATGGTAAAGATCCTGGAAATTACTGCAGGCACACAATCCAAAGTTGAGCACATCCAAGAATTAGTGCGGAAATCGCTAGGAACAAGGAATGAGAGGGACATGCCATTAACAGATCGACACAATCGGCCAGACAGAAACCTTAGTTACATAACAGAAGAAGAAACCTTTTCGTTACTACAGACATACGAGCCGACAGAATACGGTAGGGGGAGAAAATGAAAACAGTTCCGATTGACACTAATAGAACTTCCAAACATAAGATAAGGAAACCAAACCTTAACAACTTACAACAAGTCCAGCTATCCACCAACCGGCTTGTAAGGGACCCGAGCAATACAAGAAAGCCTCTGAAATGCCTATTGCTCAACTGCCGATCCGCAGTAAAACACGCGTCAGACATCGCTGCACTCATCATTAACCAGGAAATTGACCTAGCAATCTTAACAGAAACATGGCTCTCGGAATCATCTTCTCCCTGCATAGATCTGTTAGTGCCCCCGCAATACAACATAGTGAGACTAGATAGACTGAAGAAGATAGGGGGTGGTATAGCCTGCATCCACCGATCAGACATAGAAATTAAACAAATACAATCAGACCCTCCGGAATCCTGTGAATATCTAGGTCTTAATATAAAATCAATAGACAATCAAAGATGCACACTACATGCCCTGTACCATCCTCCAGGAAACAATGAGACTTTCATAGACCAACTAATGGAGATTATCACGGATAACTCTAACACTCATTCTAACAACATATTCCTGGGCGATTTTAACTTACACTGGGAAGACAAGAAGGACAAACAGATTAACGCTCTTAAAGCCTTCCTGAGTGAGCTAAATCTATCCCAAGCTTGCACACAGCCAACACACTCAAATGGAGCAACGCTAGACTGGATATTATCAAGAAACAAGAACATAGTGGTCCATTCAGTTGTGCCGTGCGACTGGTCGGATCACCATGCCATAATCTTCCTAATTCCAACACTGGAAAGGAATAAGATATCACAGGCCATCAAACTCAAAAAGTGGACACGGGACACTAAAGACCTGAATATTGAATGACTAGTAGACAATTGTGAGAAAGATATGAAGCCACCTAACAGCCTGCAGAATGTGAATGATATAACGGATCACTATACTACAACAGTAACAAACATAGTTAACACCACCATGCCACTAAAACTGAAAAGAGTCTCGGAAAAGGACAAGAACCCATGGTTTAATGGTTCATTGAATGATGAAAGAAGGAAACTAAGAATGGCCGAAAGAAAATGGAGAGAACACCCTGCAACACCAGAACTGAAATCACTCAGAAAAATCAGAAACGAGTACAACAAAAAGATCCTCAGGTCCAAAAAAGAATATATTAGATCAGAATTGGATAACGCCAAAAACAGACCACGGTAACTATTTGAAATCTTAAAGCAACAATCCAACAAACTAGCAAAATTGGCCCAAGAAACCACTAAAACACAGTTAAGCTGTGAAGAAATCTCAATTTTTTTCACCGAAAAGGCCAACAAGCTGGAAATAGAACTCAAGACCGCAGCGGACCACCTGCACAACCAACCACACAGACTGATCACTGCCACACCGACATTCGACCACAATGAAGCAAAAAACAAAGCGCACTGGGATACCTTCAAGCTATATGATCAGAATACCATAGCCAAAACACTAGCGGATATCAAACCGAATAACCACTATAATGATCCACTCCCGCCAAATGTCTACAAAAAATAAACCACATCATCATCCCAATATGGACAAAAATAATAAACGCCTCCCTATCACAAGGGATCCTTCCAGAATGCTTAAAAACAGGCCAAGTTGCCCCGATCATCAAGAAACCAACAGCGGACCCAGCAGATCCTAATAACTTCCGCCCAGTTACCAATATTCCATTACTGGCCAAACTAATCGAGAAATGTGTACAAAACCAACTGAGCCAACACATCACTAATTTCATGCTGTTAGACAACTGCCAATTGGGATTCAGAACAGGTCACAGCACGGAAACAGCGATCCTACATATCGTCGATGACGTAGTACAGGCCCTTGACCGCAATAGGACATGTCTACTAGTCCTTCTTGACCTGTCATCTGCATTCGACACTGTAAATCATGAAAAACTACTAGACAGACTTCACTACAGGGTGGGAATGACGGGAAATGTGCTGAAATGGTTTGAATCCTTCCTTCAGAACAGATCACAAAGATTTTGGGTCAACCAGACACTATCCACATCATGTCCGAATTCGATCGGAGTCCCCCAAGGATCGACACTATCTCCTTCACTTTTTAACTTGTACGTCGAACCACTGACAGAAATCCTCCGAGACGCAAACATATCCTACCACATGTACGCGGACAACACGCAAGTGTACATCAAGGTCGAATCCCTGGAAGATATCAAGTTAATGAATGAGACTTTAAAAATGACATTAAGATGGCTAACAAGTAATCACCTGAAGCTCAATGCACAAAAAACGGAATTCCTATTAATCTCACCACCAAAGAACCACTCAGAGGCAGAAGAATCGACCAGATTGATCACAGCTTTGAACTGCACCCCTACGCTAGTGGACTCAGCGAAATCATTAGGAATCACATTAGATAAGAACCTAGACATGAAAGCTCACATCAACTCAATGGCAAAAAATGAACGCTTTCACTTGAACTACTTAAGGAAAGTGAAACCATTCATCTCATCAGCAGATCACAAACTGGCAATACAATAATTAGTAATCTCAAGGATTGAATACGGATGTACAACCTTAGCAGGCCTACCAAAAATTCCCACGGCACCACTGAAAGCATGCCTCAATGCAGCAGCAAGGCTCATTACCGGATCGAGGAAATTCGACCATATCTCCCCACATCTAAAAGCATTAAACTGGCTGCCATACGAAGCCAGAATCCAATTCAAAATGGCATGTGCCACCCACAAAGCTCTACACTACAAAACACCAAGATACCTGGCCCAGAAGATTGAGTTGTCTGGAGGAAGCAGACCAGTAAGGAGCGCCAATCTGCTGATGCTGAAACCACCCATCTTCCGGAAAAAGAAAACTTACAACAGAGCTTTCTCAGGGGCAGCCCCCAGAATATGGAACTCACTCCCTCCAAATATCAGGAAAATTACAAACACGACAGCATTCAAAAGGGAAACAAAGATCTTCCTAATGAGTAAGTTCCTTACATAGCCAAGAAGGGACCTCACCGCCAACACGTACTAAATGTGTCAAATCTGAACATTAAATGGAAGAAACAGAAAATTCTAATTAGACGGGACAAGCTTGAGGCGCTTTATTTCCCCAGAACCGGGATGAAGAATACACAGTTAAAAGACAATGTTGATCATTTGTACAGGAATACAACATACAGATATAGTAGACTAGTAGAGTAACCGGGCAGACGCAGTCTGAAAGTACATAGAAAAATGTAACCCCGATGTCAAACACTAGACTATTCTTTACGAATCCATTGTACATATGCTAGGATATGTTTCTTATAGACCTATACTTAACCTACCTCTTATCAGCGGGAAATGTTTACTATATAGCTTTATACTTTAGACATATACCTAACCTACCTCTTGTCAAGGGAAATGTTCACTACATAGCTCTATACTTACCTACCTCACTCACTATATGGTAATGTTATGCGAATTATATCTCTACATCATGTATATGTATTTGTTTACTATATAGCTCTATATCTTAGACTATACCTAACGTACCTCTTATCAAGGGTAAATGTTTAGTATATAGCTCTATACTTACCTACCTCACTCACTGTATGGCAATGTTATGCAAATTTTTATCTCTACATCATGTATATGTATCTGTGAAACGCTCTGATACCCAAGGGTCACGTTCGCGCTATATAAAACTCTCGAAATAAAATAAAAAAATAAATAAATAAATAAAAGTGCGGAGTGCAATGCAAGGAAGGTATGAAGAAACGAATCTCCCATGGTGTGACAATGAACATGAATTTTACATCTTTGACCACCTCTCTTGGTTGTATGGCTATATATACCTCACAGCCCTTTCTGGCGAGGATACCATGGACGCCCACAGAAATATGCATCTGACTTTTCTGCTAGGCGGATAACTGTGGCTATCGAAGTAAAACGCAATCCACAAGGTAAACAGCACTGGTGTGTTCAGCAGTAAACACTTCTGAAATGGCCCCCTCTTCAGCAGGAACACACTACCTTCGTCTCACTCTGGATAGATGTGCACAAATATCGAGGGGAGAGGAGTTAGCCTAACGGCTAAGGCGCTCGACCTCGGACCTGGGGATCTGGGTTCGAGTCTCGGTAACAACGCCAAAACCTCCTGTGATTCTGGGCAAATCACTTAATCTCCCCGTGCCTAAAAATGAAAGTGTGTGTCCTCATGTAAAACGTAACTTGTGCTATGTAAAGCGCTCTGATACCTGATTCAGTTTGGGTCTAGTTCGCGCTATATAAAACTCTACAAAAAAAAATGTCCATACCGGGCCACCAATATCCTTGTTTGGCCCTCATTTTTGATTTGACAATGCCTAAGTGGCCTTCATGTAATATCGCTAACAACCGAGGCCGTAGACTTTGTGGGGGTACCACCTTGTCCCCCCTGTACAGGAACACTCCCTTATCGTCCAGGGATAGTTCTCCTCTCACTTCATAGAAGTTCCTGATGTTTTCCCATAGGTGCCTCTTCTCCGGCCATCCTTCCAATATGTGCACTTTTACCTCCTGGATGTTTAGGTCCACCCTGGATGCTTCCATCCATTCTTGGTTGCTAATTACCTTCTCCAGGTCTTCTGTCAAGGCTACCATCTCCTCGCATGCTTCTATACCTTCTGTGGCTGCTTCCATGGCAGCAGCTCCGCTCAGGTAGTCCGCCACCTTGTTTTGGCTTCCCGGGATGTAGTCTACGTCATATCGGTACTCCAGTAACTTTACCGTCATCCTGGCTATTCTGGGCGTGGCATTTGCATGTCCACTGGACGTGAGGACTCGCACTAAGGGTTTGTGATCAGTCTTCAGTAGGAACCTTGTCCCCCACAAGAATTGACGAAACTTGCCCATGCCCACACTACTGCCAACATTTCCTTCTCTATGACACTGAACTTCTTTTCAGTGTCCGACAAAGTCCTTGACGCGAAGCTCAATGTTTCCGTTGTCCCACAACTCCTGATTTGCATAAGGACTGCTCCCAGTCCCTTGTCGCTGGCATCCGTCGTCAGCACTGATTGCCCTTGTGGGTCGTACCCCTGCAGGGGTATGGCATGGCTAACGTCCTTCTTTACTCCCTCAAATTCATCTTGCAGTGTTTCTGTTCATACGAACGTTGTCTTGTTCCTCGTGAGTTGCCTCAGGTGATGGGTCTTGGTGGCGAAGTGTTGTATGAACTTACTGTAATACTCAGCCATCCCTAGGAAGGATCTGACCTCTTCTTTACTGGATGGGGGTGGTGCATCACAGATGGCCTTCACGTTGTCTCTTTTAGGCGTGATGCCTTGCTCGCCTATTTCGTGTCCCAGATAGGTAACTGAGGCCATGCCCAGGCGACACTTCTCCCACTCTGCAGTCAGGCCTTTCTCTTCCAGCACGTCCAGGACCTTTGCTAGCTTGGTGTCATGGTCCTTCCTGTCTCTTCCCATCACCAGGATATCGTCTTGGAAATATTGGACATCTGCCATGTCTTTGAAGAGTCGGTGCATGAGTTTCTGGAAAACAGCCACTGCTGAGGCAAGGCCAAATGGCATTCTACAGAACTGGTAACACCCGAAGGGTGTGATGAACGATGTTAACTTCCTGCTTTCTGGATGTAACACTATCTGGTGGTATGCTGACGTTAAATCGATAGTGGAGTACCACTTTATTCCTCTGGTCTTGGCCAACATTTCCTCAATGCGGGGCAACGGGAACCTTTCCACCACTATACATTTGTTCAGCTCGCGTAGGTCTACACACAGCCTGACCTTGCCGTTGGGCTTCATTGCCATCACCAGGGGCGCCAGCCATTCCGCACAATCGATAGGTTCAATTATTCCATTCTTTTCCAGCCCTTGCAATTCCTGTTGCACGGCTTCCCGTACTGCAATGGGAACGTTCCGTACTTTGTGTGCTACTGGGGTGGCGTTGTCTTTGAGAACTATTCTATGTGTGAACTTTTCCAATCTCCCGACTTTCCCGCCAAACACCTTCGGAAAGTTCCTCTTCAATCTCTCCAAATCTGGCCACTGTTCTGGTGCCGTCAGCAATACTTGTATGGCTTCTCCTGGATCCAGTTTTATCCCCAAATCTCCTTGATCCATCCAGCCTAGGACCGAAGGACCCTTTTCCGCTATGTACAGCTTGCAGTCTGCACAGCGTCCACCGAATTCAAACTTCAACAGACGGTACCCTACCATGGGTATTCGTTCTCCAGTGTATGTGACAGGCCTTATATCCGGAGGTTCCAATCTAGGTCCCACGTGAGGCTTGAACTTTTCTTCCCAAATTGCTCTTTGAACAATTGTGTACGGTGATCCTGAGTCCGCCACAATACTCATCTGCACCCCGCCTATCACTATATCACACTTGGGTTTGTTCGATCTTTGGGTGTCCACGACTAGGACCTGGTCCTCTATGCATAGCACCGTGTCATCCTCCTCCGGCCTGCTCTCTTCCGTGTCCTCCTGGTCTTGATCCACGAACTTCACCGTGTTGCGGCCCATTTTCCGCCGACACACTTTCTCGTAATGTCCCGTTATGCCACAATGCATATACTTAGCCCGGAACGCAGGGCACGTCTTGTCGTAGGCTTCATGGGCTGGGCTGCCACAACGATAGCAGGAGTTCCTGGCTCCTTTCGTTTGTTTACCTTGCGGCCCCGGTTTCCCCGTCCACCTATTGGGTCCTCTGCTGATCGCTCCCGTGGCTTTGTACCTTCCTGTGGGTTCTTCATCGTCCACCTTATTCACCATGGGCCTCACTACCGGTTCCCTCTTGGCGGCGTCCGCACACCTCTTCGTCAGCTCTGCTTTCTTTACGATTGCAATCACCTCCTTTAGCGTGGCTTCACCACTGGCCCACAATTTGTCGTGCACCGTATTGTTAGTGGTATGCATCACGATCTGGTCTTTAATGAAGTCGTCATGGAGTGCCCCAAGTTTGCACGTCGTCGCTAACTTCTTCAACGCCGCCACGTACTCATCAATGGATTCCCCTGTTTCTTGTTTCCGCTGTTGGAAATTGTATCGATCGATCGACACGCAGACTGCTGGCTGGTAGTGTTCATTGAGTTCCTCAATGGCGTGCGCAAACACATCATCGTCCGTGTCTAGCCGGGGCTTGGGCACCAAGTTCTTGAACACCCTGATCCCTTCTGGGCCTAGGTTGTGCAGCAATATCCTTTTTTTCCTTTTGCTTGTGAATACCTCCTCGTTTTCATTTTCCAGTACTTCAATGTAATTGAGGATGTACTCCCTCTAATCTTCCCATTTCATCAGGGGTTCTCCCGGTTTGGATAGGAACGGTATTGGCGTTGTTACTGAGGACGCTTGCGCGCTCATTTCTTCGCACCGTTTCTGTACAGTGGTCGGGCCTGTGGGGCTGCCTGGTGCGATAGTCTCCTCCCCTCTCTCTGGTTGATGTTGGGGACTCCCTACGCTCCTCTGCTCGCTGCCAGTTTGTTCCGCCAGGGCACCTGTTCTGTGAGGGGCTACTACTGGTTCCGGCTGCACCACTAGCGTGTTTCTGGTGACAAGTTGGCGATGGGTACCCCTCCTTTGGCTGGTAGTCCCTTTCTTGTATGCCTCACTGGTGCTGCCCACTCCAGGTGTTCCTGCCTGTTACCCAGTGATGGTTGCCCCGTACCTGGTGTGCTTGCCGTCGCTTCTGCCACGCTCTCTGAGTGTGCCTGCCACGTGCCTGCGTGGGGCTAGTCTGTCTGTGCCTCCAGACCTTCTATCCCAGCTACTGCTGTGTCCTCGTGGTTTGGGGGTGTTTTTTTTCCCAATCTCACGCTCGTCGCCACTGTAATGTAGGTCCTTGTGCTAGAAATGACAGGACACAGTGGGTTGGTGATCTAAATATATTTATTCATATAATTTAGATTAACTCCTCAGAGAGCGCCGAGCGTGCTCTTCCAGTTGCCTCCGGCGCCCGATTCACTCATCGCCACGCCCCCAAGATGGCCGCGCGTTCACGCTACATCGTCGCATAGCGTGAACACTAGAGCGCCAACTCAACACATGAGACAAACCATATAATAAAACATATGAACTAAACTTAAAGAAAACGCACATGAGGAAAATGCAAAATGGAAAACTGTATATTGCAGTGCAACGGGATAAAGAGAGAGGGTCGGTGCATTTCAGGTCAGATGGAAATCCATTCTATACCAGTGATGAAGAATTTAGTACGTGGTTCTGTCAGAGTCGGGCATCACCCTCGGTACAGCCTGTAGCAGGCCGCTAGCTGCTGCTACGGAAGCCCAGTAGCCTGCAGGACTTTTATGGCCCTTGTAACCACCTAGAGCAGCATCGGAATGATCACAGTCAACAAAGGGAGATTGTACAAGTCGTCTAGTTGACTGGACTTGTTGAGCTACATCTGGATCGTAAAAGATGTAGCCCAAGGCAAGAGTTAGAAATTGCGCCATTTTGGGCTGAAACCCACCATTTATTTTGTAGGTGTATATATCGTGGCAGCCCTTTAGTAGAGTTGTAATTTTTCTTGTGTTTAGGAGCCAGTGGTAGGCAGGGCACAAGTCCTAAAAAAATAAGTGGAGGGGACGCTGTCACCGGAAGTGACGTCACAACAGAAAGTGATGTCACGAAAGGTGGCTTGGACCATCGGGCTCATTGCCTCCCCTTGCTCACCCCTTAGATGCGAATGCATCTGCGGAGTCAGCACGTGAGCAGCGTGCTGTGAGCTCCGATCTCGTAACAGAGAGGCCAAAGAGTGAAGTCCAGCTGTTTGGCAGGGGGGACGGCGTCTACCCGGTAAATTAAGTGGGGGGACGCCGTCCACCCACATGGTACCCGACTCGATCCCTGGTGGCAGGACTGCAGGCTTAACGTCCCAGGACGAGTTTGCCCCATTACCCTTACCGTCAGTAGCCAGCGGTTCAGAATGGAAGACAAGGGGGTCTGTGAAGTGCTGCGACTGCTGTCGGAGGCTGGGCGCTTGTTGATGAGAGCAAGGCCGTGGAATTGGCATCGCCGATGAGGCGTACTTCCAGCAGGGTGGTGCCTGCCATCCTGGCGTGCTTGCCACCTCAGGGCCCAGAATTGGCCCAGGTGAGTGTTCGAGGCCCCAAACGAGCTCACAGTGCGGCCTCTGTGATACAAGGGGGGGTGGGGGTGAGGGAAGGGTAGCGGGAGATAAGAAGAGTTTTTCAAGAGGATTAGGTGCAGGGGAGGAGCCTGCACCTAGTCGGAACATAATAAAGGTGCCCCAGGGGCAGGGAGCTATGTATCAATGGGTGAGCCTTGTGAGTTTGGGAGGGGGGGGGCTCACAGTAGAAGCGAGGAACAACATGGAAGGACCTCCAGTAGGGGAGCGAGCCCAGGGCAAGGTTGGGGACATTGATTTAGTGCCAGGACAGGCCTCTGACAGAGATGAGGACCTGGTGTTGCCCTTAGGGAGGTAAACACAAGTGGGACATAGGGATGAGTTTGACTCAGGCGCAGGAGAGGCAAGTGGGGAGGAGGTTGGTGCAAGTAAAGCTTTGTTTGGGGACTGGGAGAGCGGGAAGTCAGCAGGGTGGGGTCCCCCAGCTGAGAAACCAAGGAGGGGCGGGAGGGGGTGGAGCTGTCCCCAGAAGTAGGGCCTGGGAGTATGCAGCACTCAGCCCCTGGTGTTGAGGAGGACTTGTGGGCAGGTGGGGATAGTGTCAGCCAGGCACCTTAAGTGGAGGGTGACACCACTCAAGTGACACAACACTGCAGGGCGTCCGAGATTGTGGCTGCCATGCTCGAGTGGAGTGATTGGGAGGAGAGGGAGGTTGTGTGGGCCCGCTTCCTGCAAACCCCACAAAGTATATTCCAGGCAAGATAGGAGGGGCCAGACGTTGGGCAGAGCAACAGGGTAGTGCAGTTTTTAGGAGAGGGAGGGGGCCAGGATTAGACATCAGTTTTATCAGGGCGCTACAAATCGGCCTACTTTCTTCTTTACAGGTGCAAATGTATTGCAGGTTCCAGACCTGTGAGAGCATTACATCTTGCATACTACAGGGGAAGAGAAGGCATGGCCCAGAATGGTCAGCCGGACTTCGACGTGGGACCCAGCAGAATATGGTACATGAAGGTCCAAGGAGGCCTCGCCATGGTGAACTCAGGAATGGATGGGAGCATCTCTGGCATGGGAACGGCACTAGGCCCATGGCCCTCATCAGAGGAACACCTGAGTGGGTTGGGTATGGCTCCTCGGAGATTAGCAGAGGTTAGCCCTATGAATAGGCAACAAGAGCCGAAAGGTATGACTTCCATGGCAAGAAATCCTGAAAGGATTGTATGGCAAGAGGAATGGAGGAAACAAAGAGAGAGGGGTTGAGGAATCGCAGTAGTCAGGGAGCAAAGGTAAAAGAGGTCATAAGGGGATGATCTCAGGTGTAGCTGAGGGCTAAGGATGAGGAGACAAGTATAGGGGAGGAAGACAAGCAGGGGGATAAAAGGAAGGCTGAGGATGCAGAAGGGAAGGAGAGTAAGGAGATCAAAATATGTAACCTCCCATACATGAGGATCACAAAGCCACTAGGGGCGCACCTAATATTGTCCACTAAGAAAAGAATTTGGTAAGGTGAGTATCTACGTGTGTTTAAATTCCTACATAAATAGTTCAGACCAAAAGAAGGCTCAAAAGAAGAGGACTATGAGCTTGGCAAGTGTCAGCGGGTATCCATGACCATTTAAAATTGGACGGCTGCGTTCCTTGTAAATGCCAGTGTTTACTGCGAGAGACATTTGGAGAGGAGTGTAGCATTATTCAAATATATAGATGAAATTCCCAAGGCACAAATCTCCTTAAGTGGTAACGCCTGGGCTAAGTATGATGAGAAGTTAACGGCTAGGGCTGTCGCCCTCGAATCTGGGGAACGGGGTTCGAGTCTTAGCAATGACAGCTGAACATCCTGTGATTCTGGGCAAATCACTTAATCTCCCTGTGCCTAACAAAAAATGAATGTGTCCTCATGTAATGCAACTGGTGCTATGCAAAACGCTCTGATACCTGTTTCGGGTCAAGTTTGCGCTATATAAAAACTCTGTAAAAAAA
The DNA here is from genome assembly GCF_964261635.1 of Lissotriton helveticus. Lineage (NCBI taxonomy): Eukaryota > Metazoa > Chordata > Amphibia > Caudata > Salamandridae > Lissotriton > Lissotriton helveticus. The sequence goes on from NC_136059.1 coordinate 1,027,179,803, forward strand.
AAAAGTTTCGCACGAGCATGGCATGGGACCCCGAAGTAAGATGTGGGGAGTTGGATAAGGATCTATGGCAGCAAACAATGGGCCCAGTTAAAGTTGGGAAGACCATATACATGCTAAGTGGTTTGCCAATTGTTTATCACCCCTTTCAGGCCGGTCCCACCTGGGTAGGGGTGGGTACAAGGGGCATGTTGGGCCTGTGCACAAGGGAGTATTGTCGAATGCTCTGAGTGTATGGGGAGACACCTCCTCATCAATTGCTATGGGAATGCTGGAGGTGCATCAGGGTATCCAGTGTGGCCACAGGTCACAGTGGCAAGAGAATTCAGTAGGGGCATCCAATGCAGGGAGCTACATGGGGGCGAGAGGGGCACAGGGACCTCAAGGGAAAAGCTCATATGCCGGTTAAGTTGGGAAGGCTCACATTTCGCTTGGGATCTTACCCGAACAGGGAAGATGCCTGTACTTTGGAGGAAGGTTTCATATCGGGCTTCAAGTTGGGATACACTGGCCCGAGAATGAGTCATTGGGCAGAAAATCTGAGATCAGTTAAAACACATCCACAAGTGTGCGTGACAAGTTAACGAAGGAAGTACAGTAAGGGAGGATGGCCGGGCCATTTGACATGTGGCCACTTGACAACTTTATTATTTCCCTGCTAGGGGTTGTGTACAAGAAGGAGGCGGGTAGTTTCAGTTCATTCAACACTTGTCATGGGCAGAAGGCCAATCAATCAATTACTTATAGGTGAGGAATTAGCATGAGTGTCTTACTCATCTGTGGATGTGGCTATGGCCATGGTGGAACAGGCAGGGCCCGGAGATTTTATGGTGAAATGTGATATAAAATCAGCATTTCGTTTACTACCGGTACTCCCGGACGATTTTTCCTTGCTCGGTATCCAATTTGAGGGGTCCTGGTATGTGGGTAAAGCCCTCCCAAAGGGATGCTCAATTTCATGCACCTTATTTGAGCACTACAGCACTTTCCTGAAATGACTTTTTATGCATGGAATGGGTCACAAGATAGTGATACACTATCTCAATGACTTTTGTATGGTCACAGACTCTTGTTCCGTGAACTGTCAGTAGTGTTTGCTGGTTAGTTATTAGGAGATCATGGGGGACATGGGGGTTCCTTTAGCCCCAGAGAAAATCGTGAGACCAGTGACCACCATTTTGTTTATAGGAATCAAATTAGATTCAGTGGCAAGGATAGTGTGCCTTCCACGTGAAAAGGAGTTGGGACTGGAAGGACACAATGTGGGCAAAAACAAAGGTCACGGTCAGGGAGGTGCAAATGCTTTTTTGACACCTACATTTTGCAATTAGGCTGTTGCTGGCAAATAGGGCATTCTGCAGGGGACTAGGCGTATCACTTTCTGTGCTGTCCCTACCACACCATCATGTAAGGTTGTCTGTTGGAGTTAAGGCAGACCTGCGAATGTGGAGAAGTTTTTGGATTCATTCAATGGCAGATTATTTTAGTATGCATCAGGTGGAATAGGTTTTGTTTTATAATGGCAGGGACACTGGTGTGCAGAGGAATGGCTGGACTGTTGGAAGAATGGGGAATGAAGCATTGCATTTCTTGATTTTTCCCATTAGTGCTGGCTGTTACATTTTGTAGCACACTGTTACAGCACAGGAAGGTACTCTTTCAAGTAGACAATATGGCTGTGGTTCTGGTGGTTAAAAGGCAGTCAGCGAGAGACAAACAGGTCCTTAAATTGCTGAGGGTGTTTGTGCTTGAATGTTTGTGGCGGGATATTCTGTTTAGAGACAGGCATGTACCAGTGTGGACAATGACATTGTGGATGCTTTGTCTCGTTCACAGTGGAAGAGGTTCCATGGATTGGCCAAGTGGGTAGACAGGGACAGAACGTGGATGCTACCGGAGTTATGGACAGAGGATGTGTCAACTGTGAGTGGGGTCCCTGGTGGCTTCTACTTGTAAGGCATATTACAAGGCTTAGGGCGAATTTTTGATCTCATGAGCTCATCGCCCCTGACTGAATGGGAGAGAGGGTATTCAGACAAAACATTGTAAACATTTTTTGAGGAGCTGAAATATCGAGTTTGGAATATCGTGATGCACAAATATAGTGTGCAAAAATATTGTGCATACAAATATCTATGTTAAAAATATTTATGTTGTTGGGGGCGCTAGGTGGTGCACGACCAAGATGGCAGCGCACCAGTGAAGATCTAGCCCGGCTGAGCTGATAATCATGCTTCATCCTCACCCTGAATGGCTAATATGACCAACTGACCTCACCGTATGAAGCCTGAATCTCGCTGATCCTGATGATACCGATTTTCTGAGTCTGGGCTGACGGATAGCTGCTGATTCTAATGCCGCAATCTGCGGTGGACTTGTGCGGCTCAGCGCGGAGGAAGGGGCGCGGCTGCGCCTGCTGGGAAAGACCAAGGCCGCCCGAGAAAGAGAGAAGGGGACTCACACTGCAGACTGCGGTGGTACCGATCCGTCACATCAGCTATTGTATGCCGGAGTGAACAAGGCGAGCGACTACGTTGGAAAGCAGAGGGACCCCAGCGTGTGGTCTGCTGGCTCGAAGCTGATTTATTATTGCACTGATGTACCGCACAATCTTTCAATAAAGGTTTTTGAAACTTAAAAAAAATAATATATTGATGTTAATATAGATGTTAAAAATATCTATATTGTTAATATCGTTTACAAAAATATCGTTGGTAATGATATTGTTTTTTAATTATTTTGATGTACTTTAGTATATATTTTAATTGTATATGTTATAAATTGTTTGTATAATTATTTATAATGCTTTTTAATATAGTTTGTACATTTCTAGTTATTTTTTAATTTAAATTAATAGTCTATTTGTATTTTTAGTGCTGCAGCAGGATGTGGGATTTATAGGGGTACAGGGTAGGAAGGAAATTAATTATAATTAATAATTCATTAATATTAAATATATAATTGACAAATATGTTAATTGTGCAATAATTGTTTTTAGTTATGTTACGTTTTAGGTGCAGTTTGTGGGGTGTGTAAGGGCATAGAGTGGGATGTAATTATTTGCTCATTTATTTTTAATTATTAATTATTTAATTGATAATTAATTATGGAAACGGTGTCAATAATTTAATTTGTCATGAGTATTTTTGGTGTGGGTTGTGGTTTTTGTAGGGGTAAATGGTGAGAAGGACATTATTTATAATAATCAATAATTAATGCTAATTATTATGAATTGTTTCATTGATCATTAATTATGTAAATTATGTAATTAAGAATTATTTTAAGTAATACATGAGGTGCAGGTTGTTGTGTTTGTAAGGGTGAAGGGTGGGAAGTTCATTAAATATAATTAATTTATTAGCATTTAATTGTCAGTAATTGTTTGATTGATAATCAATTATATAAATTATGTAATCAAGATTTTTTAAATATTTTAGGTGCACATTGTTGGATTTCTATGGATAAAGGTTAGGAATTTAATTACATATTATTAGTTTATTTTTAGTTAATAGCTATTAATTGTTTAATTTTATAATTATTTATGTAAAGTTTGTAGTTATGAACATTTTCAAGCTATATTTTAGGTGTGTGTTGTTTACTTTGTGGAGGCATAGGGTAGGAAGTTATTTAAGTAATAGTAAATGTAAAACTAGTTATTTATGGTTTAAAAATGTGGTATTTATAATGCTATGTGGTCGATTATGATGCTGTTCGGAAGGGCTCCGAATCAGATTTGGGTTTGCCAAATCCGATTCGGAACCCTTGTTGCCGACCAAATCGTACACAGTTCGCAACAACCGATTACAATACCTGTAAACTGGTAGGGCTGTCCGAATCGGTTCCAAAAGGCATTTGGACAGGTTGCGTCTTTCGTAGCTGAATCGTACAGCTCTATGAACTTGTTTTCTGAGCGAGCGATTACGATGACCAATTCGGACAGTCATTCCGATTTAGTTTCTGTGGAACTAATCGGCTGCCGGAATCTGTCTTTGAGGGCCCATAGCAGACCCCCTTTACTTGGGGCCTTCTGAATCTGGCCCGTGGGGACACCCAAGGGTCCGCCATTTCCAACCATGCAGAGTGTGGCAGGTACCATGAGGTGCCTGCCACAGGGTGCAAGGTTTTCTCCAGATCCCCCTTTTTTCAATGGGAGCCTGTTTTCTCGTTCAATGGGAGTCCGACCGAATCATATTTGGAAACATTCAGATACATCCAAATTGCTCAGTTGGACTCACCTGATCCGATTCGTCCAGAAAGCATTCCAGGACTGATTCGGTAGGAATGCTTTCCAGATGAGATCGTAATTGCCCCCCAAGTGTTAATTGTGTTATGTTTTTTATTTGAAAGTGACATTATATTTGTTGGTTGTTGTAATTGTGAAATTGTTTTGTGATATTTTAATTGTATTATTAATATTTGTTTTAATGTAAAATATTTATTAACCCCTTCCATGCTGGTGACGAACCCCAGCCGTCACGCTCCACGGTGCTCGTGTGCTGATGACGGCTGGGGTTCGTCACGGCCCGCCCTGTTCGTGCGGCTGCCGCACACGGGGGGAATCGCGGCCGCACGGAAGGGGTTAAACATTGTAACAAATATGTAATTCTGTTCATAAAAAACATTATTTAGGTATTTTAAATTTAAATATTTACATTTGTTGCTATTTAATGTAGTAGTTAAAATATTTAATTTGTTTGAAGTGAACTACTCTCTCTCTACTGTTACACAGACTGGAGTGGGGGTAGTAAATTTTACCCTCCGCGATCCAACGCTTTCTCTACTGTTGCACAGACTGGAGTGGGAATAGTAAATTTGACCCCTCCTGAGGCCAACCCTTTCTCTACTATTGCACTGACTGGAGTGGGTCCGCAATCCAACACTTTCATTACTGTTGCACCGACTGGAGTGGGAATAGTAACTTGTACCCATCCTGAGTCCAGCGCTTTCCCTACTGTTGCACCGACGGGAGTGTGAACAGAAAATGTTACTCCTCCTCAATCCAACTCTTTCCCTACTGTTGCAGTGACTGGAGTGGGTATATTAATTTGTACCCCTCCTGAGTCTAATGCTTTCCCTACTGTTGCACGGATTGGAGTGGGAATAGTATATGTATTATTCCTACAATGTAATAGCTTTGTTTAAATGTATGATATTATTATGTTTCTGTGTATTTAGTATTATAATATTTGTATTTATTAATGTTTGTAATATGTAATATATTTTTAATAAAATATAATTTTATTTACTTTTTCGTGCGTATTTATATTGATTTTTTTTAGAATTGTTTCCAATGTATTTGTTAGTTTGCAATTTATTGTGTGTGTGTGTGTGTATACATATATATATATACACATATGTATATATATATATATATGTATTTGTTATTTATTTAAAGTTTACAAAAAATTAGTATATTGTGACATAAATTATAATCATTATTTTAATGATCGTTTTAAATTATATATGTTTGAGGTAGCATTTGTATCGAGAGACCTGGGGAAATTCTGCGTGGTAGGAAATTTGTGCCAGCCTGGTGATCCCACAACTTTCACACACATAAAGGTGAGGAAAATGTGATTTTATTTTAGGCAAATTTTAAGTTTACAGGGGGTTTATGTTAAACAAATATTGGGGGAATCCACAGAAGCCACACCTCCTTAGACTCCCCAGGTGTCTAGTTTTTAGATATGTCTTGGTTTGGCAGTTTTCCCTCGAGAGCCTCCGAACCTAGGACCAAAACCGCAGGTGCCACCTTGCAAAAACAGGTTGTTTTTTGATAGATAATTTTGATGTTTCCTCAATACATTTTTGACCCTTCCCTGTCGCAGGGACTAGGCCTACCCACACAAGTGAGGTACCACTTTTATTGGAAGATTTGGGAGAATGCCGGGTGCATGGAAGTTGTTTGTGGCTCCCTACGGATTCCAGAACTTTCCATCACAGAAATATGAGGAAAATATATTTTGTTTAGTCAAAGTTTGAGGTTTGCAAGGGATTCTAGGTATAAAAAATATGGCAAGAGGCACACAAGCCAGCCCATCCGAGGATCCTGGGCACCCCTAGGTGTCTAGTTTTAAAACATTTACAGGTTGGTTAGGTTTCTCTAGGTTCTGGCTGATCTAGGATCCAAAATCTTGAGCTACCCCCATTGGTAAAAAAGGGTCAATTTTTGGTGGAAAAATGTGATGTGTCGATGTTGCGTTTTTGGCCATTTCCTATTGTTTACATTTCATAAATCTAGAGCTTTTCTCAATCACCCCTGGGCTCACAGTGGTTTTCACCAAAAACTAGAAGTAGGTCGTGGGTTGTTGTTTTTCACTGCTTGTTGCCTGTAATTTTGCTACTGTTGTTCTGCCACATCGTTTCTTCTTATAGTTTGTCTCCGTCACAGCCCTCCGCCACACCCCCACCACCCCCTCTTGCCTTCTGTACCACTGTTTTTTCCCGCCGCTTCCCCGCGGCCACGCACCCTCGCCGCCCCGCTCCCTCCTTATAAGGCGGCTTTCCCGGTCATTCAAGGTGACCTCGACCTAGCCCAAGGGCCGAGTCACTCCCTTTGCCGCATCTGCTCCTGCTGATTGCGCTCACCTTGCCGCAGCCTCCGGCAGGGTTCGAGCCCCCTGAGCCTCGCCAGCGCTCTACTCGTTGGTTGTGGTTTTCACTGCTTGTTGCCTGTTATTTTGCTCCTGTTGTTCTGCCACATCGTTTCTTCCTGTACTTTCTCTCCGTCACAGCCCTCTGCCACCCCCCCACCACCCCCTCTCGCCTTCTGTACCACTGTTTTTTTCCCGCAGCTTCCCCGCGGCCACGCCCCCTTGCCGCCCCACTCCCGCCTCCCCGCCTTAAATGGCAACCGCCGACAGGACGCGCAGAGCCAGAACCCCTGGACCCCGAAGCCGCCACAACACAAGACTGCACTACAACCCCAGCACCCTCTGCGCACTCAACGCCGGACGAGACCGCTCCTGCTACCGGGTCACCCCAAAGCACACCCAAGGGCCCTTCACCTGCCAGAACTGCAGCTTCACCAGCATCCGGCCTGCCAAACCATCAACCAGAGGACCCAACCATCTCCGTTGCATCCTCCTCAACACCCGCTCCGCTCGCAGGCACGCCATCGAACTCTGGGACCTCCTAGACTCAACAACCCCGACATCGCCTTCCTCACGGAGACCTGGCTGAACGCCACCTCGACACCAGACATCACCATAGCCATCCCTGAGGGCTACAAGATCTCCCGCAGAGACCGCACCAACGGAGTGGGAGGGGGAATCGCCATCATCCACAAGGATACCCTCAGAGTCTCGACCAAAACCGACGACACCCTCACCATCGCTGAGCACATGCACTCCCAGATCCACACCGACCCCAACACCACCCTCAGAGGAACACTCGTCTACAGACCACCCGGACCCCGACCACAGGTCAGAGACGCCATCACCGACCTCATCAGCACCCACGCCCTCGCCTCCACATATTACATCCTCCTCGGGGACCTGAACTTTCACCTCGAGAACAACAACGACACCAACTCCACCGCCCTGATCGACAACCTCGCCAACCTCGGACTCAAACAGCTCGTGACGACACCCACCCACGCCGTTGGACACACACTGGACCTCATCTTCTCAGCAAGCCCCCACGTCTCCTTCAACCACACTTCCGAACTCCACTGGACCGACCACAAATGCATCCACTTCACCTTCAAGAAACCCACCACACACCAACGCACCCAACAGTTGTCACACCGTTGCTGGGGCAAGGTCACCAAGGACCAACTGACCACCACCCTCGCCCTGAGACCACCCGCTGACCCCACCGACCCCGACACCGCCGCCATCAACCTCAAACAGTGGATCAACGACTGCGCTGACACCCTCGCCCCACTCAAGACCTCCGCTACCAACCACACCAACAAGAAAGCCACATGGTTCACCGAAGAACTCCGGACCTCCAAGCGCACCTGTCGGAAGCTGGAGAAGAAATGGATCTGCGACCGAACTCCAGACAGCTACACAACCCACAAGAACGCCACCCGCAGACACCACCGACTCATCAGGGCAGCCAAGAGGACCGCCTTCAAGGACCACCTAGACAACAACGCACACAACACCAAAGAGCTCTTCAGCATCTTGAAAGAACTCTCCAATCCCAGCTCCAACACCAACGACATCCCACCATCACAAAACCTCTCTGGCCACCTTCTTTCACTGCAAGATCACCGACATCCTCAACAGCTTCAATTCCGACACCGTCACACTCACCGCCGAGACCACCACCCCAACGACCCCCATCCACACCAGTCGCCTGACAACCTGGTCCAACGTCAGCGATAAGGACACCATCCAGACCATGAACTCCATCCACTCCGGATCCCCATCCGACCCATGCCCTCACCACGTTTTCAACAAAGCCAGCACAGCCATCGCACCTCATCTCCGGAAAACAATCAACACCTCCTGCGAGACAGCAACCTTCCCGGAGAGCTGGAAGCACGCCGAGATCAACGCCCTACTGAAGAAACCCAAGGCGGACCCCAAGGACCTCAAGAACTTCCGACCCATCTCCCTGCTCCCTTTCCCGGCGAAAGTCACAGAGAAGATTGTCACCAGACAGCTGACCAGCTACCTTGAAGACAACAACATCCTGGACCCATACCAGTCCGGCTTCCGCAGCAACCACAGCACCGAGACCGCCCTCATCGCCGCCACAGACGACATCAGAATCCTGATGGACAAAGGAGAAACAGCCACCCTCATCCTTCTGGACCTATCAGCAGCCTTCGACACGGTCTGCCACAGCACCCTAACAGCACCCCTCCATGACGCCGGAATCCAAGAGAAGGCCCTGGCCTGGACGACATCCTTCCTCTCCGGCAGAACCCAGAGCGTCCGCCTCCCACCCTTCCGCATCAAGACCACCGAGATCATCTGCGGCGTCCCACAGGGATCCTCCCTCAGCCCGACGCTGTTCAATATCTACATGTCACCACTCGCCCACGTCACACGACAACATAACCTCAACATCATCTCCTACGCTGATGATACCCAACTGATCATATCCCTCACCGAAGACCCCACACCGCCAAAGCCAACCTCCACAGAGGAATGAAGGCCGTCGCCGAATGGATGAGGGACAGCAGGCTCAAGCTGAATTCAGACAAGACAGAGGTCCTCATCCTCAGCTCCACCCCATCAGCCTGGGACGACTCCTGGAGGCCAACATCGCTAGGAACAGCCCCAAAACCCACCGACCATGCACGCAACCTGGGGATCATCCTCGACTCTACCCTCTCCATGACCAAGCAAGTCAACGCCGTCTCCGCGTCCTGTTTCAACACCCTCCAAATGCTCCGCAGGATCTTCAAATGGATCCCCTCCAACACGAGAAAAACCGTCACCCAAGCCCTCGTCACCAGCAGACTGGACTACGGGAGCGCCCTCTACGCAGGAACAACAACCAAGCTCCTGAGACGGCTGCAACGCATCCAGAACGCCTCGGCATGACTAATCCTCGACGTCCCCCGACGCAGCCACATCACACCTCACCTTAGAGGCCTGCACTGGCTCCCCGTCAACAAGAGGATCACCTTCAAACTCCTCATCCACGCACACAAAGCCCTACACAACGCTGAACCAGCATACCTCAACGGCCGACTAAGCTTCTAAACCCCCACCCGCAGCCTCCGCTCTGCCAACATTGCCCTCGCCACAGTTCCTCGCGTCCGGAAAACCATCGCTGGCGGCAGATCCTTCTCCTACCTCGCCGCCAAGACCTGGAACACTCTCCCTACCAACCTACGACAGACCCAGGACCTGCTCGCCTTCAGAAGACTTCTCAAGACCTGATTCTTCGATCAGTAGCAGGCCCCCCCGCGCCTTGAGACCCTCACGGGTAGGTAGCGCGCTCTACAAATGCATTGATTGATTTGTTGATTGATTGAGAGCACAAGAAATAGGGAAAATAGGCTGCTTTTCAAAAATATGCCAAAACTGAGGTCCAAAATTAGATTTTCTGATTCAGCTCTGCATGTTCCTGAAAGCTTGGAAGAGGGTGGCTTTAGTACAGCAAACCGTTCATGAATGCCATTTTGAGGAGAAAAAAAACACTTGTATCTGAGCACTTTTTTCCTATTTTCTCTGTTCCCTCTAGGGGAATCCACAAACCCAGAGTACCTTGAGTATCCCCAGGATGTTGGAAAAAAGGACACAAATTTGGCATGGATAACTTATCTGGAAAACAATTAATGTAGCCCTAAGTGCGAACTACCCCAAATAGCCAAAAAAGGCACAGCAAGAGGGGGAAAAAGGCCAAGCAGTTAAAGGGTTAAATACATTGGGAAAGTATTGGACATTGGGATGTTCATATTGACTATTCCAGCTACAAACTAAACCACATTGTTGAAAGTGTTGGACTTAGTGTGTGCAGCTGTCAAGTCTATTATTCCGACTCTAAACATAATCACATTTGGGAAAGTGCTCGACTTTGTGGGGTTCAGATTTACTGTTCCAAATCCAAACCTCACCACATTGGGGAAAGTGTTCTGCCTAATGCCCTTGAGGATTTTTACATCAAAACTACTTGCTAAACTAATTCTTTTTGACGATTTGGGCCTTAGTTTCAAATTGTTACTTCGCAAGGAGCAAGAGTGAAGAGATCATCTGCCAGAGCGACATTGAAAGAGAACATGCATCTATAAATTCCAGTGACTGCCCTCTCTTGCCGAGAAAGAGTCACAGGAACCTTGCCTGGATCTGCCCATGGCAAGGGTCTGCTTGTGTTCCCTTACTCAGTAGACAAGTCAAGCAATCAGACTCCTCTCTATAAGTTGCTACCCAAGGGTATTCCCAGGTGATTGAATGTGGGCCCATTGGCCTGGTTGGGCAAAGTCCCAGTCACCCCAGGGCCACTCAAACACAGGGAATGCATTAAGAAGGCCAGGAAAATAGTATTTGAAAGACAACCTCTATTAAAGGGCCAATGGGAATTTATAATATATTCAAGGCCATCCTCATGTGTGTCCCAGAAGCTTCCAGAACCTTCCAATAAATTCCATTTCAAGATGGACACTTTTCCACTATATTATGTTCAATTTTCCAATCCACCTTGGAAGAACTTCCTGTTTGACTACATCCTGTTACTTTTGCTGCACTATTTAAAGATTCCCAAATTCGCCTCTCCTTGTGTTACAATGCAGTTGCAGTCGTGTATTCTCTAGTTTGTGTGCCTGGTACCTGAATTTGTGTGTTCTTCTCAATTCAGAACCATCCTTCAAAGTTGTTACGCTTCAGAGTTACCTCCTTCAGTCTGTCAGCTGCAAAGCCACTTCAGTCGTGTCCAGGTTTTTGCCTTTGCCTATTTACTTTGTCCTCCTAACTGAGATTTCTTCTTACTGGCACTGTGCTCCTCCATGTTCCAAATGTGTGTGAGGCAAAGTGACTACTGAAAGGCATTGCCCAAACCTCTGGCAGACCATGGTCGGAATTAAGAAGTCTCCACAGCGCCAAGCTCTTGACCTAATCAGGCATTGAATCTAATGATCCAACCTGTAGAATTAATTCATCTACCACAAACAGCACCCTTTAGCACAAAAAATGTGTAAATAGTCTCTTATGTGTCTACGGCTATCCTTACTACTTAAGCTCCTATGCCATGAAACGCACTCTGTATTTCTACCTCCCTACAAACCACATGCATACCCCCAGACTTTTACTCATTCAGATGGTTTTCCAATTTCAAAATAGTTTGTTGGGTTTTGAAGAGTACATTAGATAACATAGCAATATGTTGAAGGTCTTAGAAATTGTTGCATAGACAAACAATTCATAATTAGTAATCACCGGAATGGCGGTGGCAACTTCCATACATCAAAAATGCATAAGTACTGATCCGTACGTGGGGGATTGCATGTAGAAGGGAGTCCTCCAGAGAACATTGGAGTAAAGTCAGTGGAAGGAGGGGGACAGCACTGTAAGCTGGGGGGGAGGAAGATAAGGTTTTGTGGGGGGATTGTTAATACATAATTTTCCAGTTAGGTTATTATACAAATGTATACATGTATAAAAGTGCTGCACAGCTCGACATATACTTGACAAATTTAACCTAACAATGTGATTATGCTGTGTAAAAAGGCGTTCAATGAAAAGATTTTAAAAAATCACCATATTGTGTTTATCTCTGAATAGATATGGTAAATGAACTAGTAAACAAAAGAATCAATGCCGTTTTTAGGGATCAGTCTTGCTAGATGTCAGTTAGATAGGCATTACTGTACATGTATTAGGGTCCTTCCTTATTGAACCGATAAAGAAAATAATTAAAGAAGAGGCAGGAACAATTAGAAGGAATAAATTAGAGAAGGTAGGTATACAAATGGCAGAGAAAAAGTTGACAGCTAGGGACCAATTTTTTAAGTTAATGAGTGTTATGGTAAATATCGAACCTTGGGATGCATCTTGTGGAAGGGAAAATGGAGTCTCTGGAAATGTACAAGAGGGGCGATGGGTACCTGTATGCAGGTGGTCATGGTGTGTTGATAATTTCCAAGTAGACTCAATTTTATTCTATGTTTTCTTCATTGTATTTTTTCCTGCTGAGGTATATACTCATTGTGTTATCTTCCCCTCAGGCGAAATGGACCCATTCCCACCCAGTATCGGCAAATAGACACTTGAGATGTTTCTATTCTGATATCCATTAAACCCCCAAGGTAACCATAAGTTCAATGAATACAGAGTTGGATTTATCTATACTGAAATTTAAAGAAGGGGGATGGCAGCAAGAGTAATCGAGGGAGGCCTGAAACCCAGTCTATCATTGAGATTTTCTTTATGTGCATGCTCACTTCATGCTAGAATTGCTTGAGTAGGGCGCTGTCTAGTAACGTTTCTGATGTCCCTGGATTTGTCAGAGCAGTTCCTGATTTGTCAGATTCAGCTATGCCGTGCTTATGGAGAAAAGCGGTATCCGTAAATCCTTGTGTGCGGACCATAATCTTCATTGTGAACAGGGCCAATTTTTGAGACAGTGAGAGATGGGCATATTTTATCTCCTTAGGATGGTGGTGGGATCGAGGAGATAATAAAGTAGTTCTCCAATATTTCTTGTACTTTGTGAGTTGTTTTTGAATCTTTTGTGGTTAGTGTGTTGTAGATTATAACTGTGCAATGTCCTGCCTGAATACTTTTGATCTTTTGATGATCTGGCTCATGAGGCGTTTATCTGAATTTCAAGATGACCTTTGTTTTAGAAATTTATAAGGATCTATTGTACCAAGATGTATTTTACTTGGATAGTTGAAAGGGAGAGAGGGTGTTATTTGGAGCAAAGGTCATTGATTACATTGATCCTTTTAATGGACTAATTATCCTTCTACAGTACAATGTTTTCACTATAGATGTAATCTGTTGATTATGCATATCAATGATATAGTGGAGTGTCCCATCTTATGTTAGAGGGTGTTTTCTACCTTAGGCAAGACTAAGAATGTATTATTGATATTCAATCAATCAATCTATCAGGTCATTTATAGAGCGCACTACTCACCCGTAGGGTCTCAAGGCGCTAGGTGGGGGGGGGGGTGCCGTTACTGCTCGAACAGCCAGGTCTTGAGCTTCTTCCTGAAGGAGAGGTGGTCTTGGGTCAGGCGCAGGTCGGTCGGGAGTGAGTTCCTCCCAGAGTGTGGAAAACTGCTATGTTTTATTTTGATGGTTTATGATAAAAGAAGGGTGTGCCAGGTTTTTTCATTCAAGAGCCAAGGAGGTAGTCTTTGTTTGTTATCTACAATCCATTGCTGCTGTTTTGTATACACTACGTTTGAAAGGAATGCCATGAATGGGAAACAACCTTTACAACGCAACTTTTACAACACACTACCATTACAACAAAACTTTTACAACGCAACATCCATTACATCGCATGCCATTACAACGCAACCATTACAACACATGACACTACATCGCATACCACTACAACGCATGTCATTACAACGCATACCATTACAACGCATATTACAGTGCATAGTACCCTTACACTATCCAACACTTACCCTACTGTTGCACCCCCCTGGAGTTAGAATAGTAATTTTAACCCCTACACTATCCAACACTTACCCTACTGTTGCACCCCACTGGAGTTAGAATAGTAATTTTTACCCCTAACACTATCCAATACTTACCATACATGCAATGTAATGTTATGCGTTGTAATGGTATGCGTTGTAAAGGTAGTATGCGTTGTAATGGAATGCGTTGTAAAGGTAGTTTTTAAAATTTCGTTGTAATGGCATGTGTTGTAATGGAATGCGTTGTAATGGATGTTGCGTTGTAAAAAATGCGTTGTAAAGGTATGCATTGTAAAAGTATGCATTGTAACGTCATACATCCACCATGAATATTAGTGTTTTCTGTGATTGATATTAAAAAAGATATTATAGCAAGCAAGATTAAGAAAAGGTAGAAGGGCTGATCTATCTTGTCAATAGTTGTAATAGGAAACCATTAGATGAAATGCCATTGACACAAGTTCTGACTGACAGATATTTGTAGGGTGTGAGGATAATGCAGGAGTAGACCTCACACAGGCAGAAGCAAATAAAAACCGAATGCAGGAAAACCCAAGAGACCTAATTAAAGGCTTTCTTCTCATCCAATACCATAGCAAATAGGGGTGATGTCAGTGGTTTGGCTTTTTCAATAATGTGGCTGAAGAGTCCAAAGTTGTCAGAAAGAAGCCCTTATTTCATAAAGTCTGAGTGGGTAGGATATGCCATGAAGTCTAGAATGCCTCCAAGCCTTTTTGTTATAACTTTTGAATACAACTTAAAACATGCTTTGATTAAAGCTATTAGGTGGAATTCTTTTGGGTCTAAGCTGTCTTTCTCTTCCTATGTTGACCCAAAGGGTTTGACGCTGCTCATGCCTGATTTAGTGCAGTAGGTAAATAAGTGTTCTCATCAGGTTAATGAGTTAATTTTTCTAAGCGTGGAGGAAACTCACAGTAAGGATATGAGCGTTCATAGTTTTAGTGGTCTTCCCTAGCATACGACATCAGGAGTATTTCTTTCTCGATGGTGTGGACCCCTGTATATTAGACAAGTGGTGAGGGCCTTTCATTCACAATATCTTCGAGCTTTGTTCATGATGACAATTATGTTTTAAATCTCTTTTTTATTTCAATTTTAGAAAAATCCGAAAGATCCCACCTACACTGGCTTTGTTCCATATTTTGAAACCATTGTCAAAATGAACAGAATAAACTTGTGGCATGACCCCCCTTTTCTCATCCCATCATTTGTGCAGTGATACTCCATACAAAAACTGGAGTCCCAACATTCAGGGCCTGCCCCAGGCAAATAATGATTTATTCTGTGTACTACCTGTCACCCTATTTGCAGCCTTTTGTCTTAGCCATGGTGTTATCCTATACCTTTCCTCCCAAATAATGCATTGAATGAGAAGGCACTTAGGCCTCATCAGTTCTTTAAAATCTTGTGAAAGTTACAATAAGAAAGGTGCCCAAATCTCGTTAAAAGTCTTTGGGGCTTTTTTTACAAGAGCCCTGCATCACTTTTGCACCGTGTAAAGTGGGACATGCATGACGCAGTGTTCTCAGTTGGATATATGAAGACATGCAAAGCCTCCCTGAGTCCCCTTACTCTGTGAACGGGAGTCATTCCATTTACTTTGTGGGAGCGTTTCCCATGCAACACCCATGGAATTTGACACTGCCCCAGATTTCCGAAGTATTCTAAACCTGGTGTAGCACCAAATCTATACTCCACCCGAGGTGGGGCATAATGAGAATAAATATGTTTATTTCTCCTTATTTTTTTAGTTCTTTCTATGTGTGCTGCATTCTGCCATTCCACTTTGGTGTATGGCAGTGCAGCAACCTGCCTTGCTGTGTTGCCCTATGCCAAAGTCCCATAAATAAGCCCCCTTGTCTGACTGTTCTATGTGTGACATGACCTTCTCCAGCCCAACAGGTCCCATAGATGACAGTGCCATTCTGATATTTCTGGACTCCTGGAGCCCAGATATTTCTGGGCTCCAGAGCACAGTCAGTACCTGTTTGGCCGTGCACAGCTCCAGCATGATTTGTTTTCCGTATAGATGAAATGTGGGAATGTGTGTCTGTTTGTAAAATGATACTTGTATAGCGCACTACTCACCCACAAGGGTCTCAAGGCGCTTGTACGAATACCGCTGTGGAACCCATCCTGGCTTTCCCTGTGAGGTGTCCACTCCTGGGCTCCCCCAAGGTGGAGGCCAGGCATCCTTAGTGTTGTGGAGATTAAAAATGCTATTGCCCAGAGTTGCAGAGTGGGACTCAATGATTGGAATAGGGACCGAGGCGAGAATTATCAGGTCCGTGGAATTTTGAGCCCAAGACCCGCCAAGGCGCGGAATTGAACCCTGGTCCCAGGCTAGACCTCTGCATCAGGGTCTGCCGCTCTAACCATTGAGCCACACTTCTCCACGCTTCTGTTTAGCAAGCCGAGATTGAATGTACTTGAACCCTTGACATGTCATTATGAAACATCATATTGTTTGCTTTATTGACATTCTCCCAATAGAAATAGGGTGTCTGAATATTCCAAAAATGTTTTAAATAGCGTACCTCTCTAACCACAGCCCCTTTAACATGTGCCGTCCTTCCATGTATCACAGGATTGCAGTCTTGCAGATTATACAACCAATATAGTGCAATTTTTTGCATGGATACCTTATCTGTGGATAACCTAGCTGTTCTGCTGACCCCCATGTGCAATATTATTTCAATCTCCCTCAGTGAGATTTATTTCAAATTCTAGCTCCCATCTTTTCGTCCTGTTGTTTTCTTGAGTGACTCGGGTGAGACTAACATTTTGTAGATTTCAGAGGTTGATTTCTGATTACATTTATTAGTCAAGAGCCAGCACTCGTATGATGAGATGTTTTAGATTGTGTAGAGTTAAACGGAGAACTGGAGTACCCAGTGTTGTATTTGATGGTATTTAAATCGGTCTATTTCCTCTAAGCTTTATTCCCTCTTCATGTCTTCAAATTATATGATACCTATGTCTTTGAAGTGGTGTCCTATTCTTAACTTTTGCTTTATCTCCCAGGTTCTAACGGAAGGAAGTCAGACAGCAGGGGTAAACTCCTGGTTGCCTACTATAGGTGTGAGTGGAGAAGGGGATGTAGTCAGTCCCTGTTTCGTATCTACATTGTCGAGTATCAGCAGAGTAAACCATGTGATTGGGGAGGAATACAAACTCCAACTCTCATGTTTCTAATGGAGCCAGGGATTTTCCCATAAACTCTCTCCTGTATCTTATTTTCTAAAACACCATTGTTCTTCTGAGAAGGCCTAATTCCATTCCCATAGGTGCCCTACTTGTGCTGATTAGTAATATTCTGTCAGATCTGAGGACTTCAACCCATCATTTATCTGTGGGAATGTGAGGACTTACTTTGCAACCATTTGTTTCTTGCCCAGATGAACTGATAAATAGCCTTTTGTAATTTCTGGATCAAGGGTGGGAGTGTTCGCAGAGGGATAGTGTGAAACACATAAACAATCCCAGTCGACCTAGCCATGATAGCGGACCGTTATGCAATATTGTATTTTGCTTAGAAGGGGGGAGTTTATTGCCATCCACTGTTTAATCTCAGGTTATCTCCATCCCCAGATATTTAAAGGGATCCACTAAAACGGGCATTTTAATTGTAAGGTTGCTTCTAATAAACTGGGGATTGAGATATTTAATATTTTGGGATTTAGCACTAGTAATTTTATATCCTACCCGTACTCTTTAATCTTTTACAATAGAGTCGTACATGAGATGGCTTGGCCCATCACCATCAGAAGCACGTCATGACTATACATTGCCAGCTTGAAGACATCTTTAGCTTTGTGAAGTCCCTTAATTTTCTTATTGTGCAACACATTTTCTGCAAAGCATTCTGTCACCTGTGCAAAGATTAATTGGGACATGCTGCAGCCCTGTCTAGCTCCTCTCCTGAATGCAAATTTGTCTGAGGAGCAACCAATACCTAGCTATGGAGTCCTGGTAACATGGATCCATTTGCTAAATTTTGCCTTCTAAAAAGTCTCACTTTACTTGGTCAAATGTCCTTTCAGCATCTAATGCAAAGATAAGGGCCCGCTCACTCATTGGATATTGCCAAATATGTGAAAGGCTTGTCTTGTGTTATCTCCTGCATTTTTCCTTGTAATGAATCCGGACTGCTCTAATCCTATTAACCCCATGAGTACGGCCGTCGGCCAATGGCTGCATTCCCTCTCCAGTGCATCTGTTGGCCATTGGCTGACACTGGGGAGGCTGAAAAGGATTTTTTCTAGTAAAAGGAGGGGGAGAAATGGAATCACTTCAGCATCAGCCCCTGACCCCTCTCCCGCCCATCTGTGATAGCAACCTTGTGTTGCATAATCTAGTGGTCTCCTGCCACATCATTCCATTGACCCGAGTGATAGCACTGTGAGTTTTCACAAGGAGCTCTCCTTTGCATAAATTTGCAGGAACTACTATGTGATTTGTGCTATTGAGATCAAAGGTAGATTTGTAGCTTTGGGAATTTACTTTTATACTGTCAGTGGCCCAGCAGGTCCCCAAACAATAAAGTTTTGCATAAATCATAACAAAAGTACTCTTTTGTATTGGGTATTTGGCAAGGTGAAGGAACACGGTTTCTTTTTTTGCCCTTTAGTGTCTTTGGTGATCCTGCAGGTTCAGGAAACCAGATTAATAATTGATAAGCAATTTTGTGTTTATTTACTGTTGCACACAGCTCACACTCCCACACCCACTCACTGATTTAGAACAATACTTCTGCCTTCCACATAGAACTGTGTTTTAGAGGGAAGATTTTAGTCAGTCAGCAGATATGGCTTCTTGGCGGATGACTGCTGCCCAGACCCTAACTTGGGTTATGGAGGGCAACTGTGAGGCAGGATGAGAGACTTAGACCTCAGATTCTGAGACAGCATATGAGGTAGAAGAAAGTGGAGCAGAATCTGGAACTGATTTTTCAGTCGGCGGAGCTCCATCCAACAACTGTCTTCCAGCGACTGCAGATCATTGCGGCAGCATGACGCAAAGGTCACTCGCGTAGCTAGGGGGTGCAGTGGGGGGCGGTCTGCCCCAGGCGGCACTATTCTGAAGGCGGCGGCCGTCTGAAGTGCGAGCAGCGCGTCACGTGACTTCCTGCTGCTGATGCATAATGCGAGGAGGAAGTTTTGGCAGCAATGAGCGCGCCTTACACTGAGGAATCCTTTTTAAAAATGTGTTCCTGTGACCGGACCCCGGAGCCAACCCCAAGGATCGCAGCGGCCTCGCAGCCCAGGGCACACCGGTGTGCAGCTTTGCTGCTGAACGCCTGAACCTGACATTAATCATGCCCGGGCGGCATGGTTTGCCCGGGTGTGAGTGGGGCCACAAGGAGGCCTGGCCGTGCAGAATTGCCGCTCGTAGAGTGAGGTAATTGTATCTCTTGATATCATCTAGTCATCTGTTAATGCTAATTATCAGCCATGTAACATGTGATTTACAATATTTCACAGTAATCCATGTTATGCAAAGTTGAGCGTAGTTAATTTCTTTAATCTTAATGCCTTTAGCTCTGACGTCTTCGGGTAAAGTCCGCGCTATATAAAAACGCATAAATAAATAAATACACATCTCCGCTGCTCACTGGGTGCAGATTTTCCGACACATTTTAACAGCTCATGAATTTCATAAACACGGCCCTTTGCAACCAAACCATGAAATTGCAATTTAACTTTGTCATCCAACAAAGACATTTATGAGGCTAAAGCTATTTAACACAGGCGCGCATTTCCGCTAAAAGCACCGTCACCGTACTGTTACAGGGCGCTCCAGACTCTTCAGTGACAAAAAGAGAGAAGCGTGCCCTTGACTCTGAAAAGAAAGCAGTCCTCTACAATAACTCAGCACTAGTCTGTAGCTAGCACCGCCAGGGCCGGCGCTAGGCATGGGCAGCATGGAGGGGGGCCTCGCACCTTTAAAGACTTCTGTGTTTCGAGGCTCAGGGGGCCCCTGAGAGTTTAAAGGTTTTCTTTTATTACCCATTTCCTCTGCTGGCCCCTCTCGCAGGGCCTAATCACTCAGCTGCATGATGATAGCAGCGATTTGATATGTACTTAAACTGCCCTTATGTGTGAAGTGCGCCCTGCCCCTGTATGAATGAAAAGCAGGATATCCTGCAGGGCGCACAACAAAGGATAGAATGACATCCTGTCACGTGAAAACTGCTCACCTACCATGAGGGAAAACTGGGAAAGGAAGCATAGAGGTGAGAAAAAAGGGGGGGGGCAGATAGGTGTGAGTATGACAGTGAGACAAGGGGTGCAGACAGAGGAGCAGACACAGCATTAACAAGTGGCTGGAGCAAGGCTCTACATGTCTTAGACCCAGCAATAAATTAGATTGGACATTGAAACGGGCCCCATATATTTTCCTATATTCATGTACTAACTTGACCTGCAAAGAAACTGGTCTAGTGTCTGCACAATGAGGTATGACACTTTTGCAGGGTCGGAGTGACCTATAGGGCAATCAAATCAGGCTGTGCCCAACGGTCTAATCTGTCAGGTCAGTACGTAGGCTGTTTTTTGGGATGTTTACAGGCCTGCTTTATGGTCATTTACTGTTGATTTTCGTGATATTTTAAAACAAACATTGCTTCTAGCAAACTCAAATATATGCAGTCTTCCATACCTTACAAAATCGTATACAGCATCTCTTTACAAATTAAAAACTGATATAATTTACAAATGCAGAAATATTTCTAGCTGCCTAATTCACTAATGGGGCCACTTTTATTTCGATGCTGGGGCCTATTTCCTGTCTCAGTCTAACA
Organism: Lissotriton helveticus; assembly: GCF_964261635.1. Taxonomy (NCBI): domain Eukaryota; kingdom Metazoa; phylum Chordata; class Amphibia; order Caudata; family Salamandridae; genus Lissotriton; species Lissotriton helveticus. The sequence goes on from NC_136059.1 coordinate 1,027,200,685, forward strand.
ATGTGTGTTAGGGTAATACATGGCAACAAATTAGTTTAATTCCTTTCACAGCATATTACTCTTGTATGGTGCACACTTTGTATTGAGTTGCATCCAGGTGTTTATAACAGGCTACAATTGAGAGCTTTGTATTTGAGGCCGAATGCAGTATAAAATTTTCACTGTGCCTACCTGGGGATCAAGAAGGTGTTAAGAATGCATGATCATTCAATACATAGCCTCTCTGCAGAGAACATAGAGCAACAATACAGTATTCAAATTGCAGGTGTGATTCTGTGCAAATGTGTGTGAAGGAGGCACTCATTGGTCAAAAAAGTGACAAGGTACAAGTAAAATAATTTGTTGTTGTTACTCATTTATCCGAAACAGCTAACAACCATTGACAAAATCAATACTCCAGGCTGTTTTTTGGTGTATGTCAGTTGTTGTGTTATATTTCTGTTTTTAATCACGGAAAGCCCAGAGAGGAAACCAAGTACTGGTCAGATTGAACTCTTTTGTGGAATCAGAGAAATTTAAAATGCCTGTTTAGGCTACACCCTTAATTACATAGACCATGCCCCTTTTAGAGACCCACTCATTTCTTTTCAGCCAGTTTAAAGGCCTGGGCTGGCAGCAAGGGAGACAGGGAAGAAGAGATGGATGCAATGGGCAGAATCCATGCAAACAGGCCGGTAGAGAGATTAAGAGCGGAGGTGAAGGGCATTACATTCAAAAGACAAGGGTGTAAGAGGGGTAGAATCCATGCAAAATGATAGGAGGCAGGGAAACTGGTGAACTTTGAAATGCATAGGTTCCTAATGAAACATTTAATAAATTGTTGTGTGCCAGGCATGCCTCACACTTCCTAGTGGTTATGGGGTTTCACCCTCATCAAGAATACTTTGAAAAATGCAGAAGATATTATTTTTGGCCCATTTTCCATAAAAAGTAGTCCACAGGTCATGTGTGACCCATTTTTACCTGTCTTCACCACTTTGTTGTGCCTCATTCGCATGTAAGAACTGCACTCCTGTCTTTTCCCTTCTGTAATCCCCACTTTCCCATATGCTCCATTTTACCCTTTCAATCAAAACACTTTCCTGTCTGCAACATTCGCCCCAATTAATCCCCTCTCTTTATAGTGTAATGTTCTCTAGTGCTCAACATTATGCTCTCTATGCTCCTTCCTCTTTAGAACACCAATATAATCCCATGTGTACTGTGCCTGTGGTGTCTCCTCTCTTCCTAGTGGACAAAACAGGTGCTAAATCAGGTGAAAATTATTTTTACAACTATTTGGGCCATAATTGCAATGGTCAGCAGGCCACAAGTTTGAATTGGCTATTAATAAAACATATTTACACAGAGGCAAATTTATAAAAGAGCTAGTGTTCCATTTACTTTTCTTTGCAATTGAAGTATTTCCACCTCTTGAAATGTGTTCCTACTCAAGGGTAGACATTGCCAGTCTATAATAGTTAAATCAAATTAATGTATGTCTGCTTTATACCAAGTATGTGTCAAGAAGGGGTCCCCGCAAGGAGAACGTGTTGTGTACACCACACACTAACACTGTATAACACAAACTTTAGTCAAAAACCATTAATCAGAAGGACTTATAACAGGTATTGTCCTTTATTTTACAATACCAAATTTCAATCATTATGAAAAACATTCACATTTAATGAATAGCCCCAGTTGGGGAAGGGGAGAAAGGGAGGGAAGAGTGTGCTCAGGGCGGTGTAAAGTCAAGAAAAAGTAAACACAGTCAAAAAGAATACGAATTATGACAATCTTAAATGAAAATCAAAACAAATCAGATACAAAGAGCCTAAACTATTAAGGCATCCATTGAGAAACTGTTCAACTAAGGACATTCAACGGTCACATACACAGTTCAGAGTAATCAGGGGCATGTGCCGGAGGTCCAAGGTGAAGAAAAAGAGCCGTTGACGTTTCGACCCCTAGCCGTAGGCTACGTAAGATCCTTAAACGGGGTCTTCATCAGGACGTGTGCAGGAAAAAGGGGGGGGGAAGGCAGCAGTTAGGAGGGGCGGTCCTATCTGTGAAAATTAAAACCAAAGGTCAGACTAATGTATTTGCAAGAACTGATAAACGTCATCCTATTTGACATTACTACAATACAATATCTACAAATTACCATGGAGTCCGGGCCAACACCAGGCCTCTGAACGTGGGAAATGAGTGAGACCAAGCCAATGGTCATGGTCAAACTCAGCGATATTAAATCGTAACAAAAGGGGAGCATTAACCAATGTGGGATAGGAACAACCAATTAAAGGATGTTCCAGAAATTATTCTGTCAAGCATAATTACATATTTGGTTTAATATCGGGATTCAACTCACATGGGCTACAACCTATCAGCCAAGGTGAAGGTATTGAGGGGTGCAATCCCAGTCGTCGATATCCCAAAGGGCAAGATGCCGTTAAAGTACACAGGCTGTGGTTTGACAAAAGGGTATAAGACTGAATTAGTCGGGTGATATTCGTAACAGAAGCCAACATTGTGGCGTGTAGGTCACCTCATAACTTACATTAGATACGATATGCAGGGGTGAAAAGCGCTGGTCGTCTTTGCACTTGAGACGTTGTTCCTGGTATCAATTTGCAACGTTATAGGTCGCTGTAAGGATACAATTAAGACCGTGTTGGTAACAGGCTAAAGAAGGGTACCAACCTAGTCGAAAGCACAAAAGTACTGTGACATACCTCTGGGGTGATAATTAATCAGGGAGCCAATCTTCCATTATTTTGATAGCGGTGTAGTATGAGAATAAAGTTGTTTCGTGTAACACCAGCCCGAAAGTGAAACAGGAAAGGGTTGAGCAGCTGTTCCATAAGTCAACAAACTCCGCTGTCGTGTATTTCTATAGGTTCTGAATCAGTCCCCCTATTCCTGACCCTATTCTGGTTAAACTAACTATCAAGTTAACTAACAGTCAGCCCATGAGGCAAGAAAAGCCCCCATGATGCAGATACCGTTATCTGACGCAGTCACACTACGGCACAGGAACGTGTTATCTGATTAGGTCATAACGCTTGAGATCTAATTAGACAAGCGACATTCCTCCAGCCCCTGATAAGGCATACGACGTTCTCATAACAAATCAAACCTATGACAACCTGGATAATCCGTGCGGCCATTGTTTTGATTTCACAGAGAACTTTAGTAAAGAATGTGCTAACGAGCAAGTCGTATGACATCTTTATTGACGTATCTATGTCCATCCTTACGTCAATCTCGGCACCTTTAAGGTATAAATATTGCCGACCTTGCCCTATGCAAACACACGCGTGGTGACAAGACGGAGCAGCCATACTTGCCGAAGCCGAGAGCAGAAGCAGACCCCGCTGGCAGCAGCCCCGCCTTCCTGACGCGCTGAGAGACGCGCTGCTATCTCAAGCAGAGAGACCCAGCACCGGCGCTTTCGGGCAGCCCTCGCAGGCAGCCTGGAATATCGAGAGCAGAGAAAGAGATACTATTCCTCATCCATCCTAAATTCCAGGTACAGAACTGAATAACCCCTCACAGAGAATTCTTTAGTTATTCACTTGGCAAAAACAAACTTAACTTAAACTGTAACTTTCTATTCCCGCCCACGCATTAGACTTAGGTCAGGTACGCGGGGTAGGCGTATTTAGAAACACCAGTTGAGTACGTTTAGTCAAATGTATATGTGTATGTAAATATATTTTAATCATTTTAAACATCATATGGCTCAGAAACCATATCAATGTTTTTACAGTATTATTTTATACTATTGCTTTTAATGTATGCACTTTACTTAACTATAAGTATTGCAATAATATCGATCCATTTCTCATGTATGAGAAAAGAGACTGATCAATAAATAACATTTTTTATTGAACACGCCCGTCTCTTCCTTTTCTCTACATTCTGATGAGACTAAGAATGCACGTACTGACTGAGTAAAATAATTGCCTTGTGCTCACACGACTCTCGAGATTGACTCTTGATTAGGGGAGAGCAAAGTTGTCATGTTCTATGGTTGTCAGAAACTAAATCCCTTCTTGTCTAATCAGGGGAGTTAATTCCTTCCTTGAACATTCGAGAAAGTTTCTAGCGAACTCTGAGCTTAGCTGGCAAACCCAAAAATTAAGTCTAGTATCGACAGTAGTAGACCTAGTTAACGTCTGGCCTAGGCCTTTACTGCTGTAGGTACTATTCCAATGCGCAGAGCCTATTGGGAAAATAGGAGCTACACTACATGGCGCCCAACGCGTTTGGAAAGGGCGATAAAACTAACGTAAGACATTTAGAGTAACTCAGTCGTGCTTTCTCACTCAGACCCCTTTTCCCAAATACTCCAAAGACGTCTGGAGTGGGTGAAAGGTTATATCCTCCAATAACCTCGCAGGAGGGAACTCCTATGTATGGTTCTTGGTCAAGTCAACGTTGAAGGATAAACAGTTCCAAAATATTGTGCATCTAATCTTTGTTCCATAAAGAAACCTGATCTGCAAATAGACATAATACCATCCTGTCAGTAAAATGTCTGACAATGATGATGAAAGAAAGGCAGTTAGATTAGCAACTGAACTCGCAGATGCTGATGCTACCATGCAAGCAGCAGACCCGAATATAACACTCATTCCGGTCATTAAAAGGAGATCTATAACCTTAAAACTTATAGAAAATGGACTGACACCTAGAGGTGGCACAGTCATATTCGTAATCGAGGCACACGAATATCGGCAGACAGAGGTATACTATTCATGGATACATTTTCCAGCAGCAAATGCTGTAACAAAGTACTTCCACTATTACAAAGTAGAGGAACCTCCTGAAACGTACACTCCTTTCGAGGAGGTGGAAGTACCACTCAAATTCCAAGAGCATTTGCTCTTATTTGATGGCGCCCTAAAACATAACAATCACATTACCAGGCTCGGTCCTTTAGGTAGACCAGGAGCAACGTGGCCGGTCTTAGCCGGATACACACCACATCCAGACATCGAAAGAATGCCTGCAGCAGAGCTGTTAATACAGCTAAAACAACTACTAAAAATTCATAGACAATTAGTTCAGTATGTAATGCGGACTTCAACAATTCAGCCAGCGATTAAACTTCCACAGCTGACCCCTCACCAGGGGAACACAAACAAAATTACACCACAGAACATCCAATCCTGCCTAGGTAAAGTTCCAGCTAAACGGGAACAGATACCATTCTGGTTGGCACAGAAAATTACCCAAATAGAGGCGGTGTTTCCTGACACCACCCCATTAGAAAAACACAGGATTCTGACTATATGTCTCCCAATGGGAATCGCACCACACATTGAGGACTGTGACACTTGGGGTACAGTCTTTGCTTCCATCTACACAAAAACGCACGGTGTTCCATCCATTTCGGTAATACCAGATGTGCTAAAACAAATTCAAGATGAATACGGTCCAGAACCTGCTTTAACTCTTGGTATGAAATTACTGAAAGACTTCAAGCAGGTCTCGGCTATATTACTAGCCAACATAAAAGGTGAAGCAGCAAACGTGGCGATCCGCCAGAGATTAAAAGAGACAGATATAGCAGACCAACCAGCTGAAATTGCCAGAATCATAGAAAAATCCTATGAAGAACTAGGCAGAGATAGTCTAGGTGGAATACCAGTAAAACCGCAACTGACTACAAGTCCAGAAAAAATATTTTTTAATAATAATAATTCACCAAAAAAGAACTGGGATGGAAACAAACAATCCAATCCTAAAGAAAAGAAATTCCAGTCCCGAGGAAGGTCTCCTAGGCGAAGAGAGAAATCTCCAAACCAAAGAGTGACCCCTCGGGGAATAGATATAACCTTAGAAATAGGGATAATATTAAAAAACCTGATAGATATCAAGACATTGATACACGTCCCTCTCAATCTTTTCAGAATTCCTCGCAGAAATCGGAAAGAAGAGGACGATCAGAAGAGCACGCCAAGTCCAAAGACAAGGAACCTGCTCAGCTAAAAAAGAAATCACAATTTCCAAAAAAGAAGGTAGCCAGTATCAAGGTAGTTAAAAATGCCGAGAATACTGAGGACACAACTGAAAAACGGAGAATGGGCTCAGACAATGCTAGACAGCGCAGCAGAGGTGAGCATAGCTCGCAAAGTCCTTATGAATCATCTGGAGACAGTGGACACGAATGAATACCTTCAAGTGGAAACTGCAGACACCAGAGTTAGCAAGCCCCACAAGATATACGAGATAACATTACGTATAGAGGGAGATAAGACTAGGAAAATTAGGGGACTATTTTGGGATAACCTCTCCAAAGGCTATGACATCCTTCTAGCTGAAAAAGACTGGCCACCAGAGTTTGTCAGGGAGTGCCCTCATGGCGAAGAAGTAATTATGCCTGCCTTCTCGAATCAAATACCGATTCATAAAAAATACACACTTGCTAGAAAGTGGGCAGTGGCCTTAGCACCTGCTTTATATAAAAATCATGTAGGATGGGATGAGGATTCTCCTCCTCACAAAATCCAGTTAAAATCACAACCTACTGCACAAAGGCAGTACCCAATTAAGCAAGAAGCTAAAAAACAGGTAAATGAAATACTAGATCAGCTAGAATACCAGGGGGTGATTGAAACTTGCACCTTACAAATGAACAATCCTTTGTTTCCGGTCTCCAAACCAGACAATTCATATCGTCTAGTTTTGGATTACCGACACCTTAACACATGTTGCAAAACCTTTGCAGTGCAAAACTCACACAGTGCTGCACTAATGAATAACATAGTGCGCAAAAAATACAAAACAACCTTGGACATCTCCAATGGATTCTTTTGTCAAAACATAGCACCAGAGAGCAGATCTTTAACTGCATTCTCAGTAAATGGCACTCAAAAGCAATTCTGTCGGTTAGCCCAGGGGTACAAGAACAGCCCGGGGGTATTCTCAGCGAGAGTAACAGAATTACTACAGCTATATGATGATGAAGCATTATCTTATGTCGATGACATTTACTTAACAGATGATGACTTGGATACTCACTTGAAAAGAGTGAACACCATAATACTTGGGTTCGCAGCAGAGGGTTACAAATTCAACTTTAAAAAGTCCAGAATTGCCCATCTGACAGTCTTGTACATAGGATATAAATTATCAAGTATAGCCTGGTTGACAATTTTCTAAGAACTAGAAGAATTAAAAAATCTAAAGTATGAAAAGACGTATCCTCTGCCAATCGACATTCTGCCTCTACGACATTACGCCTGTGTAATCTATACAGACGGACATGCTCAACCCTCCGTTTGGGGAGAACATGCATACAATCCCACATGTGAGATTACAAAAGAAGTGTGGCGCGGAGGTAAACTAAGACCTCTATTAACAAAATCACACTCAGTAGAAACTAATTCGGAACTACAAACTGAAATAATAGCTTTGAAAATGGCGCTAGATAATGCGGATCGCGAATTCCCGACACTTATAGTGTCAGATTCATATTACTGCGTCAAAGCATATAACAAGGATTTGCAGACATGGATTCAGAACGGTTACAAAGATGACACAGATGCACCAATAAAGCAGAAACTGCTCTGGGAACAAGTAGCTCTTTTGAAAAAAGAACTACCAAAGACTCACGTGACACACTCACTGAGTCATCAGCGTGATGGCGTTCACGTTGTGGGGAATTCATTGGCTGAAGCAGCCGCAGCGGCAGCCACCAAACCGGCTCCCGTAGATCGAAAAAAGCGTACATTAAAATACATTGACGGTGAAACATTGCTGGCGGTGAAAACGTCATCAAACGGCGACTGCTCAGCACTACCGATCAACTATCCACTCAATTATACATACATAATCGATGCAAACTCCGTCCCTTTTGCTCGAATCCCTGGAGTGGGGGATAGAGTGATTCCAAACATGGACAGGAGAAACTTGTTAATCGCAGACGCACACATGGGCGAGGGTCTCAGACACCTTAAATTAAAAGATTCTCTGGAAGAATTACAATCACGGTACTGGTGGCCAGGCATGAGCCTGCACTACACCATGTTTGTAAAAAACTGCCCAAACTGCAACAGAGATCGCAGTGGGGAGAGAAACAGTTTAATACCTCGTCGTATCAAGGCAGATAATATTACCAGCAAAAAGAATGGCTTGCGATTAACATATACAGGCTAGTTTCCACTTATAATGTAGATCCTCAGCACTCGGCTGACGTCCGGACTATTATACAAGATTTGCGAGTCTAAATGGCATATACGCTAAGAGCATGCTACGTTCGACCATTGTTTTCACTCAGGCAATCCAGCCTGGGGGGGAAACATGGCCAAATGAGCACAGCCCAGCGGGAATCTTCTCACTTCCTTCCTGAGGGTACGGGATGGTGTAAAGAAAAAACCAAGGCAGAAAGCAATCTATAATAGAAAGGATATTAGGTACGGGAGCTGGGTGAGTCAAACATCTAATAAGTGTCCAACGTAGTCTAAATAACTTGCCAAGAAATTCTCTGAAGGGATTCAGTCCGTACGAATTATTATTCGGAACTAGGATGTTGATCTCTGACCTTGATAGTCAGACTTCAGTGGTTAAAGAAAAAAGCTTTGATGTCAAAGACCGTTTGGCTATTTTGCAGGACTTAAACAAAACAAGAAAAGACCTGAGCAACATACAGTTGAAACAACAGCCAACGACCACTGAAGAATCACCACCTGTCCCAGCAAGACCTGTCTGGATTCCAAAAGTCGGGGATCTAGTCAGGGAGAAGATCGCGGTAAAGAAGGAATTTGGGCCTTCTTACAGAAAAGCAGTTCCTGTCTTGTCTGTCAACGGGACAAGATCAGTTGTACTACCGCCACTTGCTGGTAAAAAGGAGAACCGAGTTGTATCCATCGACCTGGTAAAACCACAACATGTGGCCGATAACAAACAGTAGGCCAAGTGGACTCCCAATAAGTAGCAGAACACCAAGGTTTGCTACCAGCACAGAGGTCCTAACAAAAAGGCTCATCACATTCGAAACGCCTAAAGAAGAACAAGAAGGACTATGCAACAATGCAATAGAACTCAGACCTCTGAAAACCCAAATAAAGACATTTAGCAGAGACACACCAATCTATACTGAAGTACCAAGTGAAAATGCAAAAAACAGAAATCCTGAACCAATTGGAACAATTGACAGAACTGCATCCGGTTACTTCATCAACTTCGATGATTCCTCTGACGGCTTCAGTGAATCAAAGACACAGCCATCATCAAAATCCTTTAAAGACAAAGCGAAGGAACTTTTGAAACAACTGAAAGAAACATATCTGGTTTCTCCATGGATTGAATTTTGGGTGGGTTTTGGTGCATTTATCCTCATACTTTGGCTCATCATGGTATTTACTTTGGGACGCTTCATTGAGGGAAAATATGCTAAAATGGACACAGCAAGTCAGAACATCAACTTGGTCCTCAAACCACACACATCTTCACACGTCGAGAAAAGAGAACTTTCTTCAGCCAACTTCACAGCCAATCCTATACCTGGTGGGGTAGCCTGGGACAACACTGACTATGAAATTTATGGTCTGGTCGAGATCCTGAAATATCCACACCAAATCAAGATCTCCTTGAGTGACTTTGCAAAACCAAACTCATTTGCTGATGATTGGGACTTCGAAAGTATTAACAACATGATGTCTGACTTAGTAATGTCTGCTAAATTTACAAAACATGATTATTTGCAAGGTTCTACAAATTATGATAGTATGTATTGCTATAACCATTATGGTAACCATTTTTTACATAAATCTGCACAACCTAGAAATGTTTTGAATTACAATCAATGGGAACATTGTGCTACACCTCCAAAAGGGAGCTCAAGAACCGTCTACGACAAATATTCATATTTTTCAGGTTTTAACATAAGTAATGCTGAAACATTTTATTTTAAATTGTCAAACAAGACAGGGATGAAAACCATGATAACCAACACAAAATTGATATATTCAGATTCATTCTTTGAAAAAATGAATACTTTTGGATTTGATTATTGGGACAAAAATGTTGATCTGAAAAGTGTTTGGGGTACAAAAGAATGGCAAGTACAGGGTATAGAAGCTTTGTTTAGAGCTTGCATGATCCCAGAACAAATGATATTTTTAAATGACACTGTTCAACAAACCACCTGTCTTGGCTTAGCCAAAATCAAAGATTTAATTAAACCGTCTATTCCAAAGCCAACAATATTTAGCAATAGCTCTGATACAGATGAAGAAATAGACGTAAACCATATAATAAACCAAAACAGAACACATCCTGATTGGAAACAATGGTTGATCTGGCCCACAGATACAAATTACTGTCAAGTTAGATTCCTGAATAAAACACAGGGTTTCAAAATGACCAGGCCAGACCCTAGATATCCCCAAAGACATCACCCAGGGATAATAACAACCTACAGTGTGGGCAAATTATGCCTTCAATGGCTACAGACTTCCACACTGCCTGAAATTAAGCAACACCTAACTTTACTTACTGATGGTGCTGACTTGCGTGATTTCATACTGGGACCACGCAAACAGCGTCAAAAGCGTTTCATAGCAGCCTCTGTATATGCAGCATACAATGAGGCCTGGAAGGTTACTCAAATTGAGACAGCAGAAAGAATACGGGAAATTGACCGTATTAATTTGGAAAAATCACTATCTGTAGTGGACAATGGGTTAATGACTCTGTCCTCCAGAATTTTTTCATTGGACAGCATTGTGTCTTCAGCAATCGATATATTATCGCAAGACTTACTATTATTACAACATGGTCAGTCACAATTGCGTTCCATTGTACAGCTTGGCTGGACGTTACAAAATCTGCGTTCAGGCTATGTGCCTTGGCGTTTAATCAACACAACGTCACTATTCAAAATCTTTAACCTTACTGATAGACAAATCGGTATGGCGCAAAAGGGTGCTGATTATACAATCTTGAGCATTGAAAAACTAGAAAGATTACCAATGACAATGTCAGAACGACCTGTCAGTGAATGGATAATCCACGGAATCATAAATATTCCAATCTCAACCTTCAGGTTTCAATACTGCCAAAAATATATACAGGCTGGCATGTACGAGAAATTGGGAAAGGGGTACCTTAAAACAACTTGGAACCTGCCCTATTCACATGCATGTGTCAGTAATAAAGGACAGAAAGTGTTTCTTAGTGGCAACAATTGTGCTATGTCACTAAGCGGCACGCTTCTGTGTAACGGAATTAGTTTGCATGGAGCCTGTGAAGGGAATTCATACAACCTTTCATGTCACCAGCAAGGCGCACCTGCAACTGAAATAGAACCATTCTTTCAAAGACTCTATAATGGGAGTTACATTCTTATTGTAGACCGCAGATGTTGCAGTCTTATGCCCGGGACTCCTTATCTAGTCACTACGACGGCGAAGGTCAAGTGCTGTGGACGTTCTTTATTCCCCAGCTCCTTTCCAGACAGGGAGGCAAGGGCATGGCCCAGTTTGAAAATTACTTCTATTCGAATAGATACTTTAAGCAGAATGAAAACAGTGCTTCTTCAGACGCCTACAAGGCTCACGTCATCAAAAGAAACGTATGATCTACAAGTCGCAAGGACGACTGCAGAGATACATACATTATTATCAACTAATTCCCCCGTACATTTCGCGGAAATCCTGAGCGAAATCTTAAATATTTCTGATACCAATGGGATCTCAGGGGTATTTAAGACAGTATTTTCGATGGCATTAACACCATTCAAAGCCATACTGGGTATTTTTCCAGATTTCGTCCATTCGATTTTTGGCGGACTTCCCCTGATCCTGGGACTAATTGCAGGAATCCTATTCCTAGTCCTTATTTTTCGTTATGGCAACCCATGTCACAGATCAAACTCTCGCGACAATGGAAGATACGATCCTAGCCATTGGATACCGGGACCGGATATCAAAAATCCTGGGACTCTCCCGGCTTAGAGACCTAAACATGACTTGGTTTCTATCATTTCGACCAATGTGGCAAAGGTGTGTTTTACCTGTACTAAGGTGTCTGCTATGCGGAGAAGAATGCGTGTTAGACACCTGTCTGACGCTACAATCGGATGCGCCAGTGGATGCAGATACATTGTTGGTTCCTACCAAGGTTCACGCTTTGTGCTGCCCTCAAAGGCTGCCAATCCTGATGACGGCATTCCTGGAATCTTCACCACTGCGATTGAAGAGTAGTGAAGTTCAAGATGAAAGCAGCATCGAACAGGTACGACCTTCTGTCAGCAATGCGAATCAGAATGTCAATGCAGACAATCATGCGCACGAATGCATGGTTACCCCTATTTCCGACTTAGTGGAACTTTCCCATGAAGCTGTTGACAGTTTTTTCGAAAGCCTGAATGATATGATGTTCTCTCCAGAACAGAAATAGAGACTTTTGAGCAAGCTCGCACACGGCGTTCCCTGAATTCGGCCTTCAACTTTAAAAATAAAGTCACATGAACAATTCTTCCCACCAGTTCACGGACAACAATTTTTTAGCAGCCCCAAATTATTTTCCACAAATTTTTCGGGACACTTATCTTCTGCTTAAAGTAAGAAACTATTCCTAGAGAACTAAGATTTCTATTTTTAGATACTTTATAAAACTTTAGTTGCCCGCTGGGATGTTCACAAACATTTTATTATGTGATGAGATGGTCTCGAACTTCCTTTCTGTATAGCCATATTAAGAGCCATTTCATGTGTATTTCTCATATACCAATAAGCAATAATGCATACAAATGCGTGTTTACTTTTGCATTTAAACCATAGCTTAAGTGCATACAATATATATGACTGCAATTTTTCAGTATATTTGAAAATTTCGAAATGCATTTATGTATTTTGGGGTGGTAAGGTATACACTATACTCTATAGTATGTTGTACTATGTTATACTATGCATAGATTAGTAGATATGACCATAGTTAGCGTGGAGTGGGTGTCGTGTATTTCTATAGGTTCTGAATCAGTCCCCCTATTCCTGACCCTATTCTGGTTAAACTAACTATCAAGTTAACTAACAGTCAGCCCATGAGGCAAGAAAAGCCCCCATGATGCAGATACCGTTATCTGACGCAGTCACACTACGGCACAGGAACGTGTTATCTGATTAGGTCATAACGCTTGAGATCTAATTAGACAAGCGACATTCCTCCAGCCCCTGATAAGGCATACGACGTTCTCATAACAAATCAAACCTATGACAACCTGGATAATCCGTGCGGCCATTGTTTTGATTTCACAGAGAACTTTAGTAAAGAATGTGCTAACGAGCAAGTCGTATGACATCTTTATTGACGTATCTATGTCCATCCTTACGTCAATCTCGGCACCTTTAAGGTATAAATATTGCCGACCTTGCCCTATGCAAACACACGCGTGGTGACAAGACGGAGCAGCCATACTTGCCGAAGCCGAGAGCAGAAGCAGACCCCGCTGGCAGCAGCCCCGCCTTCCTGACGCGCTGAGAGACGCGCTGCTATCTCAAGCCGAGAGACCCAGCACCGGCGCTTTCGGGCAGCCCTCGCAGGCAGCCTGGAATATCGAGAGCAGAGAAAGAGATACTATTCCTCATCCATCCTAAATTCCAGGTACAGAACTGAATAACCCCTCACAGAGAATTCTTTAGTTATTCACTTGGCAAAAACAAACTTAACTTAAACTGTAACTTTCTATTCCCGCCCACGCATTAGACTTAGGTCAGGTACACGGGGTAGGCGTATTTAGAAACACCAGTTGAGTACGTTTAGTCAAATGTATATGTGTATGTAAATATATTTTAATCATTTTAAACATCATATGGCTCAGAAACCATATCAATGTTTTTACAGTATTATTTTATACTATTGCTTTTAATGTATGCACTTTACTTAACTATAAGTATTGCAATAATATCGATCCATTTCTCATGTATGAGAAAAGAGACTGATCAATAAATAACATTTTTTATTGAACACGTCCGTCTCTTCCTTTTCTCTACATTCTGATGAGACTAAGAATGCACGTACTGACTGAGTAAAATAATTGCCTTGTGCTCACACGACTCTCGAGATTGACTCTTGATTAGGGGAGAGCAAAGTTGTCATGTTCTATGGTTGTCAGAAACTAAATCCCTTCTTGTCTAATCAGGGGAGTTAATTCCTTCCTTGAACATTCGAGAAAGTTTCTAGCGAACTCTGAGCTTAGCTGGCAAACCCAAAAATTAAGTCTAGTATCGACAGTAGTAGACCTAGTTAACGTCTGGCCTAGGCCTTTACTGCTGTAGGTACTATTCCAATGCGCAGAGCCTATTGGGAAAATAGGAGCTACACTACACCGCGGTGATTAAATCCTACGGGGAAAGAACCGCCAGTCAAGAAAGAATAGCGAGATCTTTGTAGGAGTTTGGCAATTAGTGCGGTTAGTCGGGAAAGAGGAATGCGCTACTACTTACAGGCACTAGAAGGGGCCGCTGCAGTCAGACGCTTGAGCAGCCGTTCCATAAGTCAAAACAACCTCCGCGGTGATAGAATCCTACGGGGAGAAGAACCGCCAGTCAAGAAAGAAATGCGAGGTCTTCGTAGGAGTTTGGCAAATAACGCGGTTATTCGGGTAACAGGGATGCGCTACTACTTACAAGCACTCGAAGGGGCCGCTGAAGTCAGACGTTCGTCTCTGCGGACTCCGCAGGGCTACTACGCGAAGTTGGGGGCGGGGTCACTACTTCACTAACTTAAGGGACATAGAAGAGTTACTAGATAACTACAGTGAACCAGTACTGAGCGAGAGCCACTAATACTTGAAAACAAAGTATATGCAACAAATTCAAAGAGATGTTAATAAAAGAGATGTTAATAAAAAACAATAAATTATTTACCGGTTAGATATGGAAAATTTAATCAACTCGAGCAACTCTCTCACAGGAGGTTGTACACGAGTGATTGTTAGAAAAACATCTTAAAACATTGCATTATTAGAAAAAGTGCAATTTAGTCCCTTGATATGACAATATTCATAACAAGAAATTACATCAAATCCGTATAGAACAACTCGTGCACTTCTCCAACAAGAGAGTGTAGACGAATATATTCGAATAGATTTAATGTGGTAAGGTGCACTACCTGGTCTATTCTTGGATGTTATCTCAAGAGAATGTAGATGTGTATATTCAGAACCTATGGTATGGTAAGCTATACTCATAAATGACAGATGAATGCTTGGGCAGAGTACATCAGCAATAATCAAATACATTAACCAAGCGCTGCCAATTGTGCCAGGCTACTGTCCTGATCATTGAGCCCATTTTTTATCGAGTCTAAAAGGGACATCCATTTAGATTCACGTGTATTGAGAACTGTCATTAAGTTACCCCCTCTTCTCCCTAGGGATACTTTTTCAATAACAAACCATCTTAAGTCAGACACCATATGTCCTGCCTTTTGCCAGTGTTCTACCAAAGGCTCCCCTAATACTTTGCATCGCAGTCTACTGCAATGGGAAGAGATGCGGGATTTGATTTTCTGTTGGGTTTGTCCAACATATACATGATTGCATGGACATTGTATAATGTAGATCACACTAGTCGAGTTGCAGTTTGTATAGTGTTTTAAGGTATAAACCCGTCCACCATGGGCAAATGTCTTTGTCTGAATGGTGGTGTCACATGCAGTGCATGTGCCACATCTATGATGTCCAACCAAAGGAGGTAAGTTCCATAGGGTTGACAACTTGTGAGTCAACCAACTCTCACAACTCTATGGAACTTACCTCCTTTGGTTGGACATCATAGATGTGGCACATGCACTGCATGTGACACCACCATTCAGACAAAGACATTTGCCCATGGTGGACGGGTTTATACCTTAAAACACTATACAAACTGCAACTCGACTAGTGTGATCTACATTATACAATGTCCATGCAATCATGTATATGTTGGACAAACCCAACAGAAAATCAAATCCCGCATCTCTTCCCATTGCAGTAGACTGCGATGCAAAGTATTAGGGGCGCCTTTGGTAGAACACTGGCAAAAGGCAGGACATGTCTGACTTAAGATGGTTTGTTATTGAAAAAGTATCCCTAGGGAGAAGAGGGGGTAACTTAATGACAGTTCTCAATACACGTGAATCTAAATGGATGTCCCTTTTAGACTCGATAAAAAATGGGCTCAATGAACAGGACAGTAGCCTGGCACAATTGGCAGCGCTTGGTTAATGTATTTGATTATTGCTGATGTACTCTGCCCAAGCATTCATCTGTCATTTATGAGTATAGCTTACCATACCATAGGTTCTGAATATACACATCTACATTCTCTTGAGATAACATCCAAGAATAGACCAGGTAGTGCACCTTACCACATTAAATCTATTCGAATATATTCGTCTACACTCTCTTGTTGGAGAAGTGCACGAGTTGTTCTATACGGATTTGATGTAATTTCTTGTTATGAATATTGTCATATCAAGGGACTAAATTGCACTTTTTCTAACAATGCAATGTTTTAAGATGTTTTTCTAACAATCACTCGTGTACAACCTCCTGTGAGAGAGTTGCTCGAGTTGAGTAAATTTTCCATATCTAACCGGTAAATAATTTATTGTTTTTTATTAACATCTCTTTTATTAACATCTCTTTGAATTTGTTGCATATACTTTGTTTTCAAGTATTAGTGGCTCTCGCTCAGTACTGGTTCACTGTAGTTATCTAGTAACTCTTCTATGTCCCTTAAGTTAGTGAAGTATTGACCCCGCCCCCAACTTCGCGTAGTAGCCCTGCGGAGTCCGCAGAGACGAACGTCTGACTTCAGCGGCCCCTTCAAGTGCCTGTAAGTAGTAGCGCACCCCTGTTTCCCGAATAACCGCGTTATTTGCCAAACTCCTACGAAGACCTCGCATTTCTTTCTTGACTGGCGGTTCTTCTCCCCGTAGGATTCTATCACCGCGGAGGTTGTTTTGACTTACGGAACGGCTGCTCAAGCATCTGACTGCAGCGGCCCCTTCTAGTGCCTGTAAGTAGTAGCGCATTCCTCTTTCCCGACTAACCACACTAATTGCCAAACTCCTACAAAGATCTCGCTATTCTTTCTTGACTGGCGGTTCTTTCCCCGTAGGATTTAATCACCGCGGAGTTTGTTGACTTATGGAACAGCTGCTCAACCCTTTCCTGTTTCACTTTCGGGCTGGTGTTACACGAAACGACTTTATTCTCATACTACACCGCTATCAAAATAATGGAAGATTGGCTCCCTGATTAATTATCACCCCAGAGGTATGTCACAGTACTTTTGTGCTTTCGACTAGGTTGGTACCCTTCTTTAGCCTGTTACCAACACGGTCTTAATTGTATCCTTACAGCGACCTATAACGTTGCAAATTGATACCAGGAACAACGTCTCAAGTGCAAAGACGACCAGCGCTTTTCACCCCTGCATGTCGTATCTAATGTAAGTTATGAGGTGACCTACACGCCACAATGTTGGCTTCTGTTACGAATATCACCCGACTAATTCAGTCTTATACCCTTTTGTCAACCCACAGCCTGTGTACTTTAACGGCATCTTGCCCTTGGGGATATCGACGACTGGGATTGCACCCCTCAATACCTTCACCTTGGCTGATAGGTTGTAGCCCATGTGAGTTGAATCCCGATATTAAACCAAATATGTAATTATGCTTGACAGAATAATTTCTGGAACATCCTTTAATTGGTTGTTCCTATCCCACATTGGTTAATGCTCCCCTTTTGTTACGATTTAATATCGCTGAGTTTGACCATGACCATTGGCTTGGTCTCACTCATTTCCCACGTTCAGAGGTCTGGTTTTGGCCCGGACTCCATGGTAATTTGTAGATATTGTATTGTAGTAATGTCAAATAGGATGACGTTTATCAGTTCTTGCAAATACATTAGTCTGACCTTTGGTTTTAATTTTCACAGATAGGACCGCCCCTCCTAACTCCTGCCTTCCCCCCCCTTTTTCCTGCACACGTCCTGATGAAGACCCGTTTAAGGATCTTACGTAGCCTACGGCTAGGGGTCGAAACGTCGACGGCTCTTTTTCTTCACCTTGGACCTCCGGCACATGCCCCTGATTACTCTGAACTGTGTATGTGACCGTTGAATGTCCTTAGTTGAACAGTTTCTCAATGGATGCCTTAATAGTTTAGGCTCTTTGTATCTGATTTGTTTTGATTTTCATTTAAGATTGTCATAATTCGTATTCTTTTTGACTGTGTTTACTTTTTCTTGACTTTACACCGCCCTGAGCACACTCTTCCCTCCCTTTCTCCCCTTCCCCAACTGGGGCTATTCATTAAATGTGAATGTTTTTCATAATGATTGAAATTTGGTATTGTAAAATAAAGGACAATACCTGTTATAAGTCCTTCTGATTAATGGTTTTTGACTAAAGTTTGTGTTATACAGTGTTAGTGTGTGGTGTACACAACACGTTCTCCTTGCGGGGACCCCTTCTTGACACATACCACATAGCGCCCAGGTCCCCGCGACTGCATGGGTTCAACCCCCCTTTTTGTAACGTGCTTTATACCAAGGACTCTCAAAGTTTTCACAAAAATATGTTTCTGTTCAAACTCGGAAACAGGAAATACTGCAACACAGGAGATACATGAGAGAATAGTGCCAACAAATCATATTGATCCATTGTCCTAGCTCAATGTACAATTACGGTTACTACTTAGGGAATCCATCTTTATTTACACATGCAATAACGCTCTGTTACTGGACACTCAAAAAGTCAACATTGTGGTCAAACCCAGTGTGGTGGACCGGTCTGCAGACATTGCTGAGGTCCTGGACGGGGCAGATAGGAGACAAGGGTCGTGCACAAGCTGTGATGTTATGAGTGAGAGGTCACAAACAGGGTACGTAGAACTAATGTAAGTTTTGGGTTTCCTTCTGCTTTTCCTTCAGCGGCCTAGCTAGGTGGGGGCGGTCCGCCACAGGTGGCACTATTTTGGGGACAGGGCTTTCTAGACCTGGACCATGTCATGTATGTGCCTGTAACTTGCATGATCGAGGTAACTATTAGCGGCGATACTACGTGTCTCTCGGACCTCTTTCAGGTGCTCACCGTCCTTTTTCCCCAGCACCTCCCCAGGGGGGGCAGCAATCTGAAGGAAAGCCCCGGGCGCCACAAGCTCTAGCTACGCCCCTGGCAAAGGTGTGCTTTTACAGGGAAATCCATTTACCTCTATGGTACTGTCTAAGGAACCGAGTAGTCCATTTTGCATTGTTTGCTTTGCCTAGTAATACACTTGTATGTTTATGTGACCACTTTTTCCCCACCATTACAAGATGCATTTCTCCGGAAAAATTTGTTTACCCCCCAGAAACTTTCTGACTAACCGAGCAGCCCAGTATACATTGTGGACTCTGTTTTGAATTATTCTTGCATATATTGCTTACAGGATGCCTTTTTGAAGGGCCCAAGATTCCACGATTTCTAGGAAACCTTTGTCAGGTGATACTTGTCCTGATGAGATCTGAAAAGTAACTATGGGTCAAAACATTGACATCCCCTCCCTACGTTTCTTTCAAAACTGTTATATGATTCACCATGAGATACCATATATGAACAGACAGGCTCTCCCTTTATGTTTGTTTGATATAAAATCCTATGCAAACTTGGGATCTGTTCAGTGTTTTATGTAGTTGAACATATATTTGTTCACTGTCTGAACACTGTCTTGTGTGCACTAGTTTTGATACATAATGAAATATATATTGTCCGCATTCTAAACATGGGACCATCATCCTCATACAAGATAATGTGTCCTGTACCCTTTTTCAATAACCTTAGCTAAGTTACAAGTTACTAATTGAGTTTTCATACTTTCAAAGAAAAAGTAGAAGTGCTGGTCAATGAGTCCCACTGGACATTTGTTTGGCTTATAACTTTAGGAAACTTAGGCAGTGCTTTCCAGCATGTGTGCCTTAGTTTCAAAGGTAGATATACTTACTCAGTTCAAGGAATGTAGGTCTTGGAGGGCATTCACAGACACCCCCAACTTGCATCCACAAACTCACAAACTGGAAGGAGTTTGATTTGGCTCAGTGAGTGCACTGAAGGTGCATGAAAGACATGTTTCCTTAAGCTTCAAGTAGCTAGCGATGGAAGGCATCAATATAGGTTCACCAGGCTAGTAAACTGGTGAACTGGTCCTTGTTAGTCAGGACTTTTAGGAAGACAGAGACATGAACGGGTAGGAGAATCTTAGGCTAGGTGTGAAGAAGGCAGATTGTCAAGGTAGAAAAGACACACATGCCATCACCTCATCTTCACCTATGGACTCAAACCCAATGGTTCTGCACTTACCCCGATACTGAATGACTCACTCAATAAACTAAGCAGATGACTCCAAACCATATAGGAAGCAGCAGCAACCTCCTCCCTCAACATCCCAACAAACACACACCGTGCACCTGAAACAGCTTTACTGACTCACCATCCAGAGTTCTTTTTAAGCTCCTGACATACACAGTCAAAGCCTTACAAAGCACTAACCCAGCATACCTCAATACCGCCTTTTTTTCAGAAACCTATCAGTCACCTTTAATCATCCAGGCTCATACTCGCACACTTTCAATGCATACATTTTATTTTGTATTCATTTATTGAGTTTTATATAGCTCAAACATGACCCTTGGGTATCAGAGCGCTTCACATTTACATGAGGTAGGTTAGAGATACATCTTGTATAGCAGAACGATTCACAATGATATGAGATAGGTTAAGTATACAGCCATAAAGTATTAACATAAATATATACAATAACATGAGGTAGATTTAGGATACAACTTGATATCAAGGTGTACTGGGACTTTCAGTACAAAATAGTTCTGAAATGTCTTTTTCCCGTGCATTCTACATAAATCAGGAGTAGTATAGTACAGACAGAGGTTATCCCCAGTATAGCTGGTGACTTTCTCTTTACTACATAGTTGTTCTGTTTTGGAAACTTCTCCTAATTGGCTCTAATAGGGTGGAATGACCTGCCCCTACACATATGCGCCATCTCTAAAATTACTGCATTCCAAACGAAGCGAAACGGTAGGATAGAATCCCGGGTAATAGTACACTTTACAAAAAATCATAACATTACAGAGAACACTGCACGTATGGGCAAAATGTTTTTCCTGCTTGCCATGTTCATCCTCTGTCAGTACTTACTAGGTGTGCAATTTGCTGTATGACAAGTGCATCACATCACAGTACTGCACTTAATAGTGGATGAAACATGATACTTTCTCAATGATATCTTGTGTGTAAAAAAAAAATCAATCAATCTATCAACGATTTTTAGAGCGTGCTACACATCTGTGAGGGTCTCAAGGCGCTGGAGGGGGGTCGAGCAGCTCTGTGGTCATCCGAAGTGCTAAGACTTGAGATCTTTTTTTAATAGGTGCAGTGTCGGGCTTCGTCTGATGCGAAGGGGGAGTTCGCTTCCAGGTCTTGGCCGCGATGTAGGAGAAGGATCTGCCACCCATTCTGGTCCTGTGGATGTGGGGGGCCGTGGCTAGGGCTATGTCTGCGGAGTGGAGGTTTCTCTTGGGGGCAAGGAAGGAGATACTTTCATTGAGGTATTAGGGGCGGTGTTATGGAGGGATTTGTAGGCATGTGTGAGCAGTTTAAAGGTTTTTCTTTTTTAACAGAGAGCCATTGGAGGTTGTGGAGATGTTGGGTGATGTGGTCATGTCACGGGATGTCGAGGACCAGTCTGGCTGCGGGTTCTGGACAGTCTGGAGTTTGCAGAGGAATGTTTTGTTGATTCCGGCGTAGAGCTTGTTTCCGTAGTCCAGTCTGCTTGTGATGACTGTGTGGGTGACGGTCTTTCCGGAGTCAGGGGTGATCCATTTGAAGTTTTTGTGGAGTATGCAAAGGGTATTGAAGCATGTGGAGGACACAGCATTGATCTGGCGGTTCATGGTAAGTGAAGATTCGGGTATAATGCCGAGGTAGCGAGTGTGGTCCATTGGGGTGGAAGGGTTTTCTAGGGCACGGGGCCACCAGCTACTGTCCCATGCGGAGGGGGGTGGATCCGAGAATGAAGACTACTGTTTTCTCTGAGTTGAGCCTCAGACAGCTGCTGCTCATCCAGGATGCTACATCCTTCATTTCTTCTTGGAAACTGTGCCTGTTGATGTCGGGTTCCTTGGTGAGGGAGAGGATGTTCTAGGTATCGCCAGCGTATGAGACTATGTTGAGTCTGTGTTTTCGGACAATGGTTGTGAGGGGAGCAATGTAGACTTTGAAGAGCGTAGAGCTGAGGGAGGATCCTTGGGTTACTCTTCATCTGATCTCTGTAGGTTCGGAAAGGAGGGGCGGGCGTCTTATTATTTGAGTTCTGCCTGCGAGAAAAGATCGAATTTAGTCTAAGGCAGTTCCCTGGAGGCTGGCGTCGTGGAGTCTGGCAGCTAGTGTGCCGTGGTAAACGGTGTCAAAGGCTGCTGAGAGGTCTAGGAGGATGAGGGCTGCAGGGTGGCCTTGATCGAGGAGGGTGCGGATGTCGTCAGTGGTGGCTATAAGGGTGGTCTTGGTGCTGTGGTTGCTGCAGAATCTGGAGTGAGAAGAGTTGAGGATGTTGTTGGTTTCTATGAAGTGTGCTAGCTGGGTGTTGATGACTTTCTCAATGACTTTGGCGGCAAAGGAGAGAAGAGAGATGGGCCAGGAGTTCTTGAGGTCTGTTGGGTCTGCGGAGGGCTTCTTGAGGAGGGGTTTGACTTCGGAACGTTTTCAGTCATTTGGGAACATGGCTGTTTCAAGGGAGCAGTTGATTGCTCGTCATAGTTCAGGTGCGATGGCGGCCCTGTGGAAGATGGGTCAGTGAGTCCTCCGGAGTTGATGTTTTTCAGTCTTTGCTATGTCTTCTGTGGTGACAGGGATTCAGGGGAGGAGGGTCCACTGGATGGTATAGCTGGCTGGTCAATGCTGTGGTCTTGGTCATCGAAGTTGTCGTAGAGCGTCCTGATCTTGTGGTGGAGGAAGGAGATGAGGTTGTTGCAAAAGTCTTGGGACGGAGGGACGTTGGTAGTTTCGCTGTTGGGTCTGGTGAATTTTTGTATGATGACAAAGCGTTCCTTGGAATTGTGGGTGTTGTAGAGGATTCTGTCTTGGATGAAGTGTCTCTTACTTGATTTGATGAGTTGGTGGTGTGCCGTGGGAGAGGCCTTGTAGGCAGAGTATGCTTCCGGGGTTTCACTGTTTCTCCATGTTTTCTCCAGTCGTCGGCAAGAGCGCTTGGATTCTCGGAGGTCCGTGGTGAACCAGGTGGCTTTCATATTGTGTCGTCTGGGGAAGTTCTGGAGGGGGGCGAGAGTGTTGGCGCAGTTGCTGACCCACTGGTGAAGGTTGTTTGCTGCTGGGTTGGCGTGGTAGGGGGAGGAGTGCAGCTGAGAGCAGAGGTGAGGTGTTCTTTGGTGATTTAGTTCCAGTTTCTGCGTGGGCGGCGTGGTGTGAGGTTGTGTGCGGTAGGTACGAGAAGAAGAAATGGATGCAGTAGTGGTCTGTCCAGAGCAGTTCCATGGTGTGACTGAAGCAAATGTTGTTTCCTCCGGCAAAGAGGGGGTCAAGAGTGTGTCCTACCATGTGGGTGGGGGTGGAGATGAGCTGCTTCAGTCCAATGTAGGTGAGGTTCTCTAGGAGGGCAGTATGTAATCTGAAAAGGCAAGGGCGTGGGGAGTGATGTAGTCTGCAATGGCATTGGTGAGCGGGGAGCGGTGTCCGGGCAGTCTGTAGGCGAGTATTCGGCGGACTGTTTTTCTGAGGTTGGGTTGGATATGGAAGTGAATGTGTTCCACGGGAGGGGGGGTAGGGGGCTGGCGTTGTCTGAGCTGATGGTTGTCAGTCGGAGGGAGCTTTTATGAATGATGGCGAGGCCTCCTCCGGGGTGGTTGGGGAGGTCTTTCCTCAGGATCTTGTACTCGTCGGGGATGGCGGTTGAGATGTCGGGTACAGAGCTGGCATTGGTCTAGGTCTCTGTGAGGAAGGCAACATGGGGTGAGTGAGTGTTGAGGAGGTCCCAGCTTCTACTGAGTGAATGTGCAGGGAGCACACGTTGAGGAGAATGCAGCTCAGGGGCTTATGTACACTGGCGGCCGGTGGGGTGGGGTGGCTGTCTGTGTCCGGAGGTTGGTAAAGGTGTGGGGGCAGTGCCGGCAGGAGAACAGGCTTTGGGAGTTGCTCGGTGTCGAGAGCTGGCAGTTGTTGTTGCATCCAGGGTTGTGTGTGTGGAGAGTGCTGGGGTTGTAGAGTCGGGGGACCAGGGTCCCTGGCGCTGGTCACGGTCGGATTGGGGATCAGGCGCTGATGGGCGCAGATGGGCTTGTCTTTGGCGTGGTTTTGGCAGTAAAGTGGCCGCCATTAAGTAGGGGTCGGGGCAGGTTGGAGTGGGAACACGCTGAGGGGGTTGGGCCATGGGGGCGGCAGCGGCGGGAAAGAAAGGCAGGCAAGAAAAATAAGGGCAAACAGAGAAAAAGGCAACAGGTTGAAAAAAAGCACAAGAAAAAGGGCAAAAATAGAATAGTCTGTTAGTGGAGGAGGGCATGGTACACCTACCTGGATCACCAGCAGGCGCATGGGGCAGTAACTTAACGATGGAGCTGTGCGAAGGGAGAGCAGTTACCCTGACCAAGAGATCAGAGCTCTTGCCAATTCTTCATAGTTTATGACATGCTCTTTAGGGAAATTAGACAGTACTCCCCAGAATGTTTGCCTTAGTTTCAAACGTAGACATGCTCATTTAGTTCAAGGAATGTAGGTCTCGGAAGGCAATCTGAGACACACCCAACTCGCAGCCACAAACTGGAAGGAGTTGGATTTACCACAGTGAGTGCCCTAAAGACGCATATAAGACATGTCTTCCTAAGCTCCCATGGGCTGTCATGGGAGCCATTAGTGAAGATTTACTAGACATGCATTCTGTAATGTACAGAATGGAGTTGGGTATTCGATAAATGGTTAAAATCTATTCTAATTGTTTATTCATTTGCGAAGGTTGTGGATGCACCAACCTTCAAAATGTCTAGACATATGTGTTTATGGAGGTTTGTTTGTGGTGTGTTTGGTTGAAGACTGGTTGAGAGGTTGTCTTGAATGGAGATTCAGTCCTGTGGCATATGAATATGATGGGCCCCTGAATGGCAGCGGCATGTTGATGTGAGTGCATTGATCTGTTGGATTGGGCCTGTGACCAGAGGTATGAAAGTCCTGTGTGTGGTGCATGAGTAGCGTCTGACTGCACCCTAAAGCTGTGACTTGACGTGGCTTTATGGATCACCTGCAGTAGTCTTGGTTTCAATATTTAAATACTGTGATAAGTATTTATGCTTTGAAGCTAGCATTTCTGGACGTGCTAAAACCAACCAGTGTAAGTGGTGGGTTACGTAATTTTTTTTAACCAGATTTATATCTGTGGCAGTAGGATACTCCATTGCAATGGCGACAGAGTATCCTTACCGTGAAGATAATGGCCTGCCAGCCCTATATATTTGCGGACGGACTATTAGTGTAACCATGGAGAAGACTGCTCCTTCTCTGGCATGCTTTCACCCCTCCCATAACTCAACTGAGTAAGGACCATCTGCTGCTGACCTCTATTTCCCCCCACCTAATTTAGATGAGAGGACATACAGGTCAGTTTTCACTGCTCATCCCCACTTAGAAAACCATAGTGGTAAGGGGCAGTGAAAAATGTTCAATGCCTCCATCGTCGTGGGAGATAACGTACATGGGGAGAGAGGCATTTTTCTTTTCAAAAAGAAGACTTCTACGTTTAAAAGAAAAATTTAAATAAACTATGATGGAAGTCTGTCATTTTGCTGGAGCAGTGCATCAAATGTAAAAAGGCATTGACAGGAACTGCCGTGATGGTGGCTCCTGTCAATGGTTTTGAATTGACCGCCAGCTTGGTGGTCATTTCTAAATTTGGCGGGCGGAGAATTCGCAATATGGCAGACGTTAAGCTCTCCGCCACCGTGACGGAGTCCACTCTATCAGCCAAAACTTAAATCTGGCCCTTACTAAAAACATTTTTTTTTGCATTCTAAACACCCAGCGGTGTCCATCATAGTTTAACTTGCATTGATTCTGTTCACTTTCCTATAGTGCTGTACAAAATTTGAAAGTGCGTACATGACTCATTTATTTACATTTTGCGTTGGAAACTTCTGTAATCTGTTGAGATCCACAAACTGACAACCAGCCAGCATTTTCACATGTCTTCAATAAAACCTGAAACTAATTCAATGTTTGTGGGTGGCCCTAGCGCCCCTGATTGTAAAATGCTTCAAATGCAACATAGACACATGACATTAATGCAGTGAACACACACCTTTGTTTGCATTGTGGGTAGCTGCAGATTTTGGGCTCTAGCTCAGCCAGCAACTATGCAAACATCGAAAACGTGCACTTTTTTTTAAAAACTAGACAACCAGGGGAGTCCAGGGGTGCCTGGTATGCATGGTTCTCATCAGGTAATTTTACATAGAAACCCTTTCAAATGTCGAACTTTGGTAAGAAACATTCATGTTCCTCACATTTCTGTGTGGAAAATTCTAGAGTATCCTGGAAGCCACACATTTCCTACAATTCTGAGTTCCCACACGTCTCCCGATAAGAACGGCACCCCACTTGCGTGGATGGGCCAAGAGACTACGACACAAAAGGCACTAAAGCACTATGTTTAGAAATAAGCAATAGGGGTAGCTTCTGTATTTAGGGCTGTGCTGTGGGACCACCCATGCAAACCTACAACCACAGACATTTTTGATAACTATACAACCAATGGAGTCAGGGTTGGTGTGCGTTTGGTGGATACCACAAGCTTTTCTTACAAACAATGCCCTGAAAACCTCAATCTCTGTCGGAAATCATGCTAGTGCCCGCAACAGGAACAGATGAAACCAAGGGCAACGTGAGTCCTCTCTCTTTCCAAAGAAAGGGTTAGTTTTGAATGGAAATGTTTGATATATCCATGTTGCGTTTTGAGCTGTATCCTGTCATGGGCACTGGGCCTACCCACACAAGTGAGATACCATTTTTATCGGAAGACTTGGGAGAATGCTGTGTGAAAAGAAGTTTGTGGCTCCCTGCTGATTCCAGAACTTTCCATCACAGAAATGGGAGGTAAATGTAAAAAAAAGAGTCGGTTTTGAGTGGAAAAATGAAATGTATGCACGTTGTGTTTTGGGCCGTTTCCTGTCACAGCCACTTGGCCTACCCACAGAAGTGAGGTACCATTTATATTGGGAGACGGGGTAATGCTGGATGGATGGAAGTTTGTTGCTCTCTCGAGATTACAGAACTTTCCATCACAGAAATGTGAGGAAAATCTGTGTTTTTTAGTCAAAGTTTGAGGTTTGTAAGGGATTGGGGGTAAAAAAAAATACAATGTGAGAGCCACACAAGTCAGCCCACCCTGGATACCCCTAGATGTCTAGGGGCATATTAGCAAGGGCGTTATCGCTGCTTTAGCGGCACTTTTTGCCGATAAAGCGGCGATTTTTTTATCACCCAATTACCAAGCTGTTCCTAACAGCAGTTAGCGACAGCTTCCAGGCGATAGCGTCTGGTTTGGGGCCCGCTTTGCATGTCAGCGATATTTATCGCTAATGACATGCAAAGTGGGCATACCCAAACTGGCAGTGACTGAAAGCAGTCGCTAACACAGCTATCGCCTATAAGCAATACCCGCGACACGATTAAAAAACGTGCGATAACCGCGATTAGCGCCAGGATTTTACACCGGGTTAAAACCTGACTTAGCCATTATAGTCAATGGGAGGTGGATTCTATGGCTAAGTCCCCACCTGCCTATTAGCAATATTTTCCTTAGCGATAGGATTTTTAGCGCTGGAAGTCTCACGTTATAGATGGAATCGCCCCTATTGCTGGATATTTTTGGGCTGTGGAGATAAACGTTGGTAATACTGCATTATCTCCACGATAAAATCCAGCGATAGGAGGCGATAAAAAAATCGCGCTAAGCGTAGTTTGTGACAATTTTTGCAAGTTGTTGCTAATATGCCCACCAGTTTTGAAAAATTTACAGATTGGCTAGGTCCCAAAATCCACTGGACATTGATTTATTGTTCGCACTGTGGGTTCGATTACGATGTTGGGCGGAAAGCCTCCTCCTGACACCGTCTCAGAATCAGGACAGACCGACTCACGGTCAGCGGTTCTGTCCACTGCATTACAATGCAACCGAACACTGTTCATTCGGATTCCCATTGTTTCCTAAGGCCGTCAACTGGCCGTAACACAGGCTCCTATGGGGAAATGGGTGTGTGTGTAAAACCCTTCACCCTGTGGCAGGTACCCCATTGTGCCTGCCACACAGTGCAGGGTTTTATAAGGGGTCCCTTAGGTTCCCCATCGGCCCCCAATCAAAGGCCGCAGAATGAAGGGGGCCCTGCTAGTGGCCCCCAAAGTCACTTTCTTCACAGCCTTTTCGTGTCAGACAGGCCGACACGAAAAGACTGTTGGAAATCAAGATAGTAATCCCAAGGACGGAAACGCTGTCCATAGGGATGTACAATGCAGTTCTGACCGACCCGAACAGTCTGTGAGTCGCTCAGAACCAAGTCGGAATGACCACGCTGTTTATCATCTTCATTAGTGCATGTCGATGTTTCATCTTTTCGGATAACAGTCGCCATGCTGCCTGTTGTGGAAAGCTCCTCCTAGCGGGGGGGGGAGGAGGGGGGCTTCCCGGATTTGTCTCCACACTCAGAGATCTCTGCACACTCCACGTCTCAGCAATACATCACACCTGTATCTAAACGAGGACAAGGGTCATAGATATGAGAAAGTTCCATGTTCAAGTTGGAGCGGTAAAGACTACCTATAGAGAATTCCAATAGAAGTCCTTGTTCTGGTGTGAACATGGGCTTCTATTGGAATTCTCCATGGCAAATTATCAAGCCCATTATCGCCGCTTTAGTGGCAGTTATCTGCCGCTAAACCGGCGATAATTTTAACGCCGTCCTTGATAATATGCCCCTTAATCTCTTCTCATCAGAGGTCAACAGAAAAGCTCTATAACATAATTCCCACAAGATAATGGGAAAGCAATGGCAACAACAGTTCTTTCTCTACCTTCAGTCTTGTTACAGAACATTGAACAACATGTGAAAATAAAAGCTTCAATAACACATTTCCAACAATAAAATGTGTTTACTTACAGAAAAAAATTATTTCGAGACCGAAAGTCTTTACCCCATAGGTAAGCCTGTCTTGCACTTGTAAATTTATGAGTAAGTCAAACCTAGGTCTACACTATGACAAAACTAGTCAACAGGAACTGCGTTGTTAATCACAGCTAGAAATTCATGAGCAATTCACATCTAAGGACCCAATTCCAAGTGGGCTGATAATAACGTTTGTGGCTGTGGAGTTCAATTTTTGGGCCGAAAAGGGACAGCAATTGCCCCACTATTTCTGGACAGAGATCCACCAGTAAACAAGTGTATTCAAATGTATCCAGACAAGAGGTACAATTTACTAAAAATATGTTGTAATGGTGCCACAACACAGATTTCACCATGATCTTCCCATTCGTCATGTGAGAACTCATAAATGCCTGGGACAGGTGTGGTAAGACTAACCGGTACCAGTAATATTTTAATATTGCCTATGGTAGTACCGCACCATGTAACGGGCACTTGTGACCACCGCCAAGGGCAGGAGTAAGGCACTGCTACTCATAAATAAAGCTTTGTGAATTAGGTGTCGAGCGATTGAAATAAATGCAGACACAAAACAATTCAATTATACAAGCATGCAACCTTGGTCGGGTCTTTTTTTCAAATAACGTGTTAAATAAACTTTCACGGAAATTAAATCACAACGACAAAAATTCAATAAAGGAAGTGTAACGAGTGTTATGGGTTTGAAAAGCTTCTGGTACCCCCGGCTAACAGACTGGTACTGCATCTTCTGTAGTCATTTATTTTCTCCGTAGTTTTGAATATTTCCATAGTTTGCGCGCTCCCTATCCCTAGTATGAACAAGAGCAACAACACATTGTGGTACTAAGCACTCAATCTTTGGATTGGCACACATGCCCGTCTGTTCCTTTGTGTATGTGCCATTCCAGTTCTGAAACGTTCATGCTGGTTTGAACGAGGGATAAGTGCCAACATAGAGAAGTAAAAATGTGCACGTGCATCGCAAGCTGGCAGAAGACAGACTTTGGACGATCCAGTCCAAAAAATGCCACATGCTTTATCAGATGTCTTGGTAAATGACATTTGTCAGGCTTACACTATTAACTGTAGTTTTTTTTAACATAACTATTTAATTGGGTGCAGTTTCTTACAATAATTTAACCTCAACTTTACTGTTAAACGTGCATTCTATAAACCGTTTTATGACTGCATTTGACTTTGAATATTCCGTTTTGGCTGAAATTGTGTAACATTATGTAAACTGGTCCAAAGTGCACATCAATGACTCTATCAATGGTATTTTACCTCTCATTAAGGTATTGTAAAAGGCGGTTTGATTAGAATAGCTATTATTTGACAATTACAAAGTGGACAATTTGGTTTTGGATGGGTTTTCTAAAAACTAGAATGTCCCAAAACCTAAAGTGATTTTGCCTTAGAGCCACATCAATCAGCATATTATCTAATGATGGCCGCTTGTATTGTGATATTTGACTGTCTTGGTAGATCATCCAAATTACTATGTTGCCCACAAGGTAATGCCTAATTCATTCTTTACCAAAGTTTTAACTTGTCCCAAACTACACCCATTCAAAAGCAGCCCTGATGCCAACAACACAATAGTATGGCTAGTCTGTAATGTCTTCGCCTTTTGAGCCAAGTATCAGAGTGTAAAGCACTGGATTGCTAGGACCAGCTTGCTCCCACTGTATTTTGTTGTGTATTATCCAGTTTCACACTTGACCACAGCTGAAAACTATAAATAGAAAATAATTAGCAACACGCTCTAAAACTGAAATTTCCCTTTTGCATTAAAGCTTCCTTCTACTTCCTTTTTGAATTGTTTGTCCTTCTTTAAAATCTACCAGTGGATGACACTGTAAATCTCAAAACACAGATAGTCCACCTGAACACAAATTTCAACAAAGTTGATCGCTTCTGGCCAAACACCAGTCAGCACCCGTTTTCAAGCTAGAGACCTGATTTGAGATTTAATTTCCCCTTAATAGATTCTCCTTCAAAGAAAACATTATAATCAATATTTCGTTAGTGAACCAATAAGTTAGACTTTTTATCATGTACATTAACAACAAACTTCTGTCACCCCTTTCAGTAAGATTGATTCTGTTATATCACTTAGCTTTTCAGTGAACCACCCCTTCATCAAGAGTCTTAGCAACTAATTTCTGCAAATGCAAAAATAATTATCCAGTTAGTTTACTACGCACTTGTCTATCATAATTTGCGTATCATCAAGCCATCAAATATTTCCATTAATTTATATCCGAAAAGCTGGACCTTTAGAAGCCTTTCCCATCCAGATTGAGGGACTGCGTAAAATCATATGTAAATTGCCTAGCTCTACATTTGCGTTAATAATCTCTCTTTCATTTCCACTTTTTGTAAACTGTGGGGCTGATGTACCAAAATATGTTGCAGTTGAAAACTTAGCGATTCACAAACTTACAGGGTTAGCAACCGCAAAATCGGTTTGCAATGCTACGTATCAATAGTTTGCGATAGCAATTGTAGTCAGAAACCATTGAAGTTACTGACACCTTAAAGGAAGCATTAACTGATTTGCATTATCTCTTAGACAGTATCCTCTTTGGGAATTGGATTCGGGTTTTGGGTGGAATAGGCAATAGTCCACACAGGCTTGGTGATGCGACGAGCACAAGTTATGTGGTTTTATTAATTTTTTCTTTAATTTTACCTATCCCGTAGTCTGTTCAATCCTCCCCACCCACCCCACCGCTCTTACCTGTGCCAGCCGCGCCTGAGTCCACAGGACTACTACCTGCAACCACCAAAGTCTTCCAAAATGAAAACCTTTTTATTTTTAAGCAGCTCTTGATTCTTTAAGTATTTGCAAACAGTTTCCAATTGATAGACTCAGTCCAGCTACTATAGAAATTATTTAAATCCACTGGCTCATTCGATACTTGGGCGATAAAAGTGTCTGATGTTTCAATCCATCACGCCTCCTCTTGATTTATTAAGCAGTTACAAGACCAGTAATTGTCTTTCGAAAATTCATTTTACCAAATTTGAATCCACATTTCGAATTCATATATTTGTCTTTGCCTTTTGAGCTGGTTGACCAATGTATAATTTACCAAATATGATTGACTGTAATACTTGTGCTAGCTTTTCAAATGCAGTTGAGTCTGAGTTTTAGAGGTACTTGACTAGTAATTTTATAGAGTATTTGTAATGTTTGACAAATTATACATGATTGTGGTGAATATCATAATTGTATAATTCATGTGTTGCCACACAAGTTTTGTTTAGTTTTGCAAAACTATAGTTCTTGCTGTCTTTTCCATTTTGACTAAATACATTCTCTTGATATCTACCTTGTCGAAATTGCTTCTCTCTCAGAAAGTGGGTTATTCATTTGGGAAAGGGGCACCCTTACCAATTCTCTAGACACACATTGGTTAGGTCTCAACACAGTTCTAAAAGAAACTCAGCTCAAACTTTGGACCTGTGACACAAGCAGCAGGCCATTCCCCAATGAAATTGCATGTTAACGTCAAACAGTACCCACAATTATAAAGTCAAGAAAAACAACAAGATAAAAATACCAAACCAATTTTGAATCTTTCAGTAAAATGTCATTACCAAAAAGACCCTTTGATGATTAAAATCAGATAAGGGTAACCGAAAGAATGAGTTTTGACGTGAAAGCGCCAAGAAAACACAAAGCACAAATTTAAAGTTCAGTTTGTGGATGACCGGACATAGTCACATTTTTAGGACAATGGTGATAGGAAGAGATGGGTTGAGTAAGCTAAGTGGGTCACAACGCGCAGTGTTTTCACCTTATGACTTAGTGGATAATGTAGAGTTTGATGGAGAGGGTATTCCTTTGCAATGGCGACAGAGTACCCTCTCTGCCAAATTGATGGTGCGATCAGCTGATTTACAGACAGATGGACCTTCAATGTTGCGGACATACTCCTCCAATGGACTAATGAAGTAAGGGCCATAGGAGGTTTGGCCAATTTAGAGTGGGTAGTTGACTAGCCAATTTTTATTCTATCTTACTGCTTTGAAAAATTAGGCATTAAAATAATGTAGATTCCCCCGTACCATGGGAGAAAGGTCTCATGGTTTGGGGGTCATTAAGTTTTGTTTTCTTCAAAAACAAAATCTCACTTTTGGACTTTTAAAAAAAAATCAATAACAAGTTTAAAGAGTGACAGTTGGCACTATAATTTTGACTATACAATCCGTCAAACCTTTAATACATTGACAGGAACCACCACAACGGAGATTCTTGCCAATGTTTAGAGATGTCCATAAATCTGGCAGAAACTCTTAATCAGCCCCTTAGACATTTTTCTGGTACTCCAAGCCCCCCAGTGGGGCATGGTAAGAAGGTGTTGTCTGCAAGAGTCCTTCAAAATTGTCATCAAGTTTTCTCAGAAGATATTAGTTTGGCATCAAATGCTCTGAGTAGGACTAAGCTGGATTTTACAGCCACCTATCTTTTCCTCTGCATATATTGATTTACTGCGTTATGCCAGTCCAAGATTTTAAACTCAAACCTAGAGAGTCATTTAGACTCTAGCACCTGTTCTCTTTCCACCAAGACACTGGAAAGATGTACTTCAGTGCCCTGGTGGGCACACCCATTTGCCGATGTTTAGAAATCGCCACTGATAGAATAATTATGATAACGGGTCAGATATACAAATTGTAGAAGACACTCTTTATTTACACCAATTAACAAAAGTTCTTGCACATGTATTGAGTCATTCAAAGGTCCTTGTATGTAAAATATTGCCAGCCAAAATCATTACATAGCATATGCACAACAATGATTATGTATTTACGGATATCTCCAATAGTCAATAGTCAAATTAATATTAGAATCTAATTTAAGCTATCAGCCTCAGTAGTGGATTCTGGAGAAATACATAGAATGTAGACCAGGGGCAAAATACTGGTGTTGTTAGAAGCTATCCATCGAGTATTTAGAGGTTTTTCCAAGCAAATTACTTTCTGAAATGTAGACCAAATTCTGAATACAGCAAAGAGTTATTCATCTAGACCATTCATTGTTTTCCCACAGAAATTAATAATTGAAATTGAAATAATAATTAAAATGTAAAAAAAAGCAATTTGGACAAACTTTGTTAAATTCACACATTTTTCTCACGTTTCTAAGAGGCTACGTTTTTTTAATCTTTGGAGAGCCACAAAATTCCTACCACCTATCTTTCCCACAATTCTCCTGAGAAATATGACCTGATTAACTGATTCTCTTGCTCACATTGGATCTCTCCAATGCCAAAACAAATTTTTGCAACACCATGATCAGCATAGCCAAAATGATGAGAGACAACTGCCTCCAGTTTAACTCCTACTTTCTTAACAACAAGGGACCCCAATTCAGTCAGCCAGGGACCTCGGGGAACAATTTTTTGCAACAACAATGGTCCCATGCATAAATTGATAAAAAACAACCAATAAATATAGACGAAATCAAATCTATATTTTAGAAGGACATGCCCAGCCGGACAGAGGTCATTCAGGTTTACTGAATAAACAAAATTCTCAGGATAAAGCAAGAATACCTTCCACAAAGCCCCTATGTGGTACACAAGCCTGTGCCCAACACTTACGGGGTGATTACAGTTGGAAAAAACAGGAAAGGTTCAAAGGCAAAACAAGCGTTTTCTGTTTACATATACATTGCACAGAAAATATCAGGCTGCACCATTACAGAAAATCAATCAATCAGATATTTGTATCGGGTGCATGAGCAAGTCGACGGCGTTTCGGTTCCACTAAGGAATCATACGAACCATCATCAGGACAAACAATTAATTTTGCCTTTTTCACTAGACCTTAATTTTGCCGAGGCAGTGCGTGTTAAGGCAAGGCACAAGTCGATGCTTTGTATAGCCCGGACCGACAGCCCAGAGTCAAGGCGTCAGGTTTACCTAGTTACACGATCGTAACCGGACGACGCCAGGGCAAGCCGATATATTCGGTCATGGAGATGTTCCCTGGCGTCAGGGAACATCTCCATGACCGAATATATCGGCTTGCCCTGGCAATACAAATACAAATATCTGATTGATTGATTTTCTGTAATGGTGCAGCCTGATATTTTCTGTGCAATGTATATGTAAACAGAAAACGCTTGTTTTGCCTTTGAACCTTTCCTGTTTTTTCCAACTGTAATCACCCCGTAAGTGTTGGGCACAGGCTTGTGTACCACATAGGGGCTTTGTGAAAGGTATTCTTGCTTTATCCTGAGAATTTTGTTTATTCAGTAAACCTGAATGACCTCTGTCCGGCTGGGCATGTCCTTCTAAAATATAGATTTGATTTCGTCTATATTTATTGGTTGTTTTTTATCAATTTATGCATGGGACCATTCCAGTTTAACTCCGACAAAACTGAAGTACTGATCTTCAGGAAGCACACCTCCACATGGGACCACAGCTGGTGACCTGCAGAACTCGGACCTACACCCACACTGACCGACCATGCGCGCAACCTCCGCATCATCCTCGACAGTCAGCTGACTATAAAATGACAGGTCAATGCAGTCGCCTCCTCCTGCTTCCACAGACTTCGCATGCTCGGCAAGAACTTTAGAAAGATCCCAACCAACACCAGAAAGACCGTCACTCAGGCCCTCGTCACCAGCCACCTAGACTACGGCAACAGCCTCTACTCTGGTATCTCCACTCAGCTCTTCAGAAGACTCTAGACCATACAGAACGCTGCAGCCAGGCTCATCCTGGAGCTCCCCAAATGAACCCACCTCACCCCCACCTGAGAGACCTCCACTGGCTCACCATCCAGAGGAGATGCCAGTTCAAGATCCTCATACACACCTACAAACCCTCTATGGCTTAGGACCTGCCTATTTCAACCACTGACTGAACTTTCACCATCCCTCTAGACACCTACGCTCCGCTTCACTCGCCTTCAAACCCCTCCCACATCCATCGCAGCCGCAGTAGTGGCTGCTCCTCCTACATCGCTAACAAGACATGGAATGTCCTTTCCCTCCAGCTCTGTACAGAACCCCCTGGTAAGGCTTCAGAAAGAGACTCAAGACCTGACTGTTCAACAATGCACAGAAAAAACCCCTAGGGGTGACAGCGTTGCACTTTGCAAATGCTGTTGTCTGATTGATTGATATGATACCAACACCTGTGTGGTTGGTACATAGTTATAATTTTTTTATTATTAAGTTTTATTATTTTTCCCTATACTATAGGGAATCTCTGCCCCGCTGGAGACCACTGTCTACTGTTACAAGCAGTAACTTTACACTCAGAAATGAGGAAAAGCAAAAAAATAAATGTTACGTTATCACTATGTGCAGTAATAAATTTACATATGAGTAAATCTATATGTATAATTTGACCTTTGTGAATATGCCCCTATGACTTATTTCTGGTATTCACATTCTAACAAACAAATTAAGAGAAAATAAGCCTTTCCAGGAATATTTAAAGAACACTTCAGTTGGACACATGCATCTTTCAGGTCTGAGGTGCAACCTATATTCACACACCTGGGTGAGATGTACATGTTAGACTGAGAGACAAATACACGAACATTTCCTTTGGAAAAAGTGTTCAAAAATCGCACACTGACAATTTGTGAATGAAATAGACTTTTGTGAACCACACTATATACTAATAGGTCAATTTGTAAAATTCCGGTTTGGAGTGGGTCACAATACGACACACCTCATCACTATTCATGAGGGAGGTCTCACATTGTGACTCGGTTGGCAGCCATCGCTGGCATGGTAACCTGATTGGTTAGGCAGACCAGCTTGTCTGTGAATGGTTTTTCATTTTCGTGAAATACAGGCCATTATTTCCACACCCTAACACACTTTTTTCTAATGCTCACAAAGTTCTGGTGAATTCCTTACCACCTAACCAGGGAGTAAGAAGCGGTTTACGGTTATTATCCATTTCTATGTATGTGATTTTGTAACCAGTTGCAGAATTGCAAAATGGGTTTAGTACAGAGCAAAAAGCCATTTTACAGTTGCAAACCCTGTCATTTTGTGAATCACAGGCTTTGCACATGCAACATTGATTTGTACACTTGGCCTTTAACCTTAAGATGCCAAAACTAATAATGCCGGGAAAGGGTGGCTTAACTCCAACTCCTTCTAATGAATTCTTGGAAAAAGTCATTCTACCCTTTACCATTTTAATGAAATGCTCAACAAAGAGCATAGTTATTGGGGCTTATGAAAAAAAACTATTACAACCAAAACTATCAAAGCAAACCCAGCAAATGCACAAAATATTTGCTATAAAAATACTCCTATTTGAAAACAACCAGAGTTTATCATAACTTGAAACAATAGCTCAGACCTTACTATAGTTCAAAACACCTGCCATATTCTATGTTATAGAATATTATGATAAAATGAAACCATATGAAAAACAAAAATATACTAGTTATTTTTTAATTATTTAAAATAAAATGTATAATATACTATTCTGAATGCATATATTTCAATGCACTATAAATATAATAAAATATCAGAATGATATTTATAAAACTATGGGAGATATTTACAATAAAATGTCAACTTTTGACAACTTCTGAAGACACCTGAAGACTGCATTTACGCTGGGCGCTGTTTGATCGCGCTTTCCTTTTAAAGTTTCCCGTTTTTCTATTTCATTTATTTTACGTTTTCTTTAACCCTGCTTTTATTGGGCAGCTTCTAGGGTCCCTTACCTGCACTCTAATAGTTGGTCACCGCTTTTGGCGGGTCCGGTTCCCGGTTCTGGGTGGTGGGCTAGTTACGGCAGCCATCTTGGAGTGGGGTGAATGCCACGAGGTGCATTAGTGAGCAGTGTAGTGCTCCGGATGTCCACAGGGACTACTATTTAAGGCGAGCACTTGAGGGACAATCCCTTTTGACAACTTCTGAAGACACCTGAAGACTGCATTTACGCTGGGCGCTGTTTGATCGCGCTTTCCTTTTAAAGTTTCCCGTTTTTCTATTTAATTTATTTTACGTTTTCTTTAACCCTGCTTTTATTGGGCAGCTTCTAGGGTCCCTTACCTGCACTCTAATAGTTGGTCACCGCTTTTGGCGGGTCCGGTTCCCGGTTCTGGGTGGTGGGCTAGTTACGGCAGCCATCTTGGAGTGGGGTGAATGCCACAAGGTGCATTAGTGAGCAGTGTAGTGCTCCGGATGTCCACAGGGACTACTATTTAAGGCGAGCACTTGAGGGACAATCCCTTTTGACAACTTCTGAAGACACCTGAAGACTGCATTTACGCTGGGCGCTGTTTGATCGTGCTTTCCTTTTAAAGTTTCCCGTTTTTCTATTTAATTTATTTTACGTTTTCTTTAACCCTGCTTTTATTGGGCAGCTTCTAGGGTCCCTTACCTGCACTCTAATAGTTGGTCACCGCTTTTGGCGGGTCCGGTTCCCGGTTCTGGGTGGTGGGCTAGTTACGGCAGCCATCTTGGAGTGGGGTGAATGCCACGAGGTGCATTAGTGAGCAGTGTAGTGCTCCGGATGTCCACAGGGACTACTATTTAAAGCTCGTTTCCCCGCGTAGCGGTGACGCGTAGCGGTCGCGCCTTCCCTGCGCCTGAGTCGCGCCAGAGTCCAGCCCGTCTGCGCCCGTCTGCGCCCGTCAGCGTCCCGGAGGCGGTCGGGGCGCGGGCAATTTGGACTCGGGGCGACGATATTATTTGGTAGCAATTATGGTGAGCTATACCTCTGCGCAACTTCGGTCGCTAAATACGGTGTCCTACAGTTGCCGCAAGGTCTTTCCCGGGCGTTACAGAGGTAAGAGCACATGTCCTGGCTGTGGCTGGTTGAGAGTCGCTGGTTCGCGGCTACCTCCCCTTCGGAAGGTGGTACTGGTGAAGCATTTGTGTATGCTTTTGAACACTAGATCTGTGCGTAGTCACGCTCAGGAGCTTTCAGATCTCTTAACTTTGGAAAAACCGACTTGTCTGATGCTCACGGAGACCTGGCTGGGAGCTGCCTCCAATCCGGATATCGCTTCAGCTATCCCGTCAGGCTACAGCATCTATAGACAGGACCGGCAGGGAGGAAGGGGGGGTGGGGTGGCCATCGTGGTGAATGATTCTGTGGCGTGCTCTATCATTCCCACAGAGGTTATTAAAGGGTCTGAGTCCCTTGCCTTTTCGTTAGTTTTGGCGCCGCATCAGTCTGTGAAAGGTTTGTTAGTCTATAGACCTCCGGGCCCTGCAGGCTCGTTCTTTGATGAACTTCAGTCTGCCATGTCATCGCTGGCCATGAGAGCTGACCATTGTATTTTGGCCGGCGACTTTAACTTTCACATGGATGATGCCCTGGACCCTGACGTGATTAAATTAGCTGATATCACAATCCCCTTGGGTTTAGCCCCTTTTCTTTTTGGGCCTACGCACGATAAAGGCCACACCTTGGACCAGGTCTTTTCCTCTTCCTCCATAGAGGTGACTGCACTTCTACCGGTGCTCTGGACCGATCATTACCTGGTGCAGTTTTCTATACCGGCCAACGAGAGACTCCGGAGCAACGCCTCTAGGCAGTTTGGCTCTGAGACAAGGGCGCTACACCAGGTGACCCCTGAATTGTTATCTAAGGCACTACTTGACCATCCGTGTCCGTTGACGGGAGATATGGACAGCGACTTGGAATCCTTGCAGGATTGGTTTGAGGAGAGGCTAAATGACCTGGCCCCGGTTAGACCTTCTTGGCCACTATCTAAACGGGTCTCTGCCCCGTGGTTCACCGGGGCGTTGCACGCTTCTCGCAGGCAGTGCAAGGTGGCTGAAAGGACCTGGCGAGCCCAGTATAATCTAGAAGCCAAGCTCGAATACAGGAATATGGTCAAAACTTACCATCGAGCGATTTTGGTTGAGAAGAAAAGCTATTTTGCCAGGAGGATCGAGGATGCTTCGAACTCCGGCAAGGAGATCTTCTCGATTGTTAGGGAATATATCACCCCGCGGTCGAATGGGACTCAGTCCGCTCCTAGTCGGAAGTGGGCCTCGGATGTGGCTGGCTTCTTCACCACGAAGATCAAGACGATACAGGAGTCAATTCCATCGCGGCCGGAGGCTGTTCTGTCTGGCCCTGATGCTGGCTATGTCCCATCGATTTTCGCGGGACCTATTCTTTCTGATTTCCCGCCTTTATCTATGGCCTCCTCCTTGGCTCTGCTCGCCAATCTTAAATCTGGGTCACCGCTTGATCCATGCCCGGCCAAATATTTGGCGAGGATGGCGGAGGTAGTTAACCCGTTGGTTAACCCTCTCCTGAATCGCTCCCTTAGCCTAGGCGAGGTTCCTGTGGCGTGGAAGCGGGCTATGGTCATTCCTTTGATGAAAAAGCCCGGTCTGGCTCCTGAGGTCTTGGCCAATTATAGGCCGATTTCTCTTCTTCCGGCCTTAGCCAAGACCCTGGAGAAGCATGTTCACAGCGTGCTTTCCAATTTTCTGGAAACCATCGACCTGCTTCACCCTACTCAGTCGGGCTTTCGCCCTAACCTGAGTACGGAGACGGCGCTGTTGGAGGTTTCTGAGGCCATCAAGGAGACGCTAGATCTGGGTGGTAGAGCGATGTTGATCATCCTCGATCTGTCGGCGGCCTTCGACACCGTCCCCCATGGGGGTCTCCTCTTAAGACTTCATGAGATCGGTCTGAGGGGGACGGTGTTGAGATGGTTTACATCTTTTCTAGCTGGTCGCCGACAGTCGGTCTGGGTTTCCTCGGCTTCCGCCGAGATGCCGCCATTGGGAGTCGGAATCCCGCAGGGCTCGGTATTGAGCCCGACTTTGTTTAACATCTTCTTGACCCCATTGGCGGCCCTGGCGGAGTCCTATGGAGCCCAGATCGTATCCTACGCGGATGACACCCAGCTGCTCTTCACCTGCCGGAAAGGGGAGGATTTTGAAGGAGAGAGTATCTGTGAGTGCCATGGGGCTGTTTTTAAATGGCTCCAACTGAACAGCCTCAAGTGCAACTCAGATAAATCGGAGGTACTCTTCTTCGGTTGCCAATCCGACCCGGACTGGCAGATGTGGTGGCCGACGGACATGTCTCCACCGAGCCAGTTGTCGCAGGTGGCAAAGAATCTGGGGGTCAAAATTGACAACGGTCTGACCCTCAGATCTCAGATCCTCACTCTTACAGGCTCGTGTTTTGGACTTCTCCGCATGTTGCGGAAGTTCTTTCCGCTGCTCTCAGAAGATCACAGGAGGATTGCGGTGCAGGCCTTGATCGGTTCAAGATTGGACTATGCTAACATCTTATATCTTGGCCTGCCCGAATACCTCCTGCAGCGGATGCAGGTGGTCCAAAATGCGGCGGCTCGCGCCATTTTTGGCTTGCACAGGCGAGCGCATGTTTCTGGCCTGTTACAGGCACTTCATTGGCTGCCTATCCGACAGCGGATAGTTTTTTAAACTTTGACTCTTGCTCACAAGGCCTTTTACTCAACTGGGGATAAATACCTGCAGAGGAGGCTTAAGCAATATTGCCCGTCGCGATCTTTGAGATCAGGATCACAGCTTCTTGCCGTTGTGCCCCGTGTGAGGAAGGCTCGACTGGGAGGTCGTTCCTTTATGCTTCGGGCTCCTCAGCTCTGGAACTCTCTGCCTTTTCTGTTACGAAGCAACTCTAATTTGCTATCTTTTAGAAAGGCCCTCAAAACCTGGCTGTTTGCCTCTTAGATTTTACAAAACAATAAAAATTTGTTTTTTTGTGCTTCCCTCTTTATTCTTCATGTGTTATGTTTGCTTTTAGGATGTCAATAAAGCGCCAGGACACTCATTGAGTAGCCGTGCGCTATAAAAGTCACAAAATAACATAACATAACATAACAAGTGCAGTGTTACTCCAAAATTGTTAGCGCAGCCCTCGACATGTTGAAACACAGCGGTGTGTCGTATTTACAAAAAAATTGGTGCACACCTGCGTTTCCCCTAGCACTGGCGTTAAAAAAGCTGCCTAGCACCAGCGCAGGCACCCTTGCACCATGTTTCAAGGGTGCCTGGGGTGCACGGGTGATTGTTTATGTGCAGGAAGGGATACCTGCCTGTACATAAACAATCTATAATGCAAATTGCTCTTCCTATGTGTGCTGCAAAATGGAGCACATATAGAAAGAGCAAAATACGAGGAGGAATGGTTATTTTCACCACGTTTCGCCATCCTAAGACCAGGTTTCACCTAGCCATAAGTTTTGGTGCTGTCCCATCTTTGTAAATATAGGGTAGTGTCAAAAACAATGGGTGTTGTTGCACACCCCTCTTACGCTAATTGAAGCGTGAAAAGGAGCTTTATTTAAAAGGCGGCGTTAAGCCACATTAAGTGGCCTAACGCCTCTTTGTAAATAAGGCGAAGGGGATAAGTATGCCCTTATATTATATCATTTTAAAATATATAACAAATCCTAACATGTAAAATTAAATGAAAAGTGTAAAAGATGTTTTTCATAGCTAATGAGGCATACCAATCTCCATAATCTAAAAAATAAAATAATAACACCAACATAAACAATAAAAACATGTAAAATAGTAATACTTTTAATAAAAAGAGCACAAAATCATATAATAAAAACATATACATTGCATTTTTCATGAAACACTTGAACTATATCTCAACTGTATTTCTAAAATTGTACAAAATAAAAACATGCTTACAGTATAGTAGCTGAAGATCGATTGAACTTAAATCTCCAATTCTCAAATACAAATCTTAAAAAGAAAAGGCCAAAAATGCAAACATGAACTCAATCTTAAGAGAAACACACATTCAAAAAGCTGAATCAAATCCACCAAAGCCCTAAATCCCTGAACTTTTTCTTCCACTAATAAACACTCCCGGAAAATGTATAAAATATGTGGTATATAAGCTTGAAAATTAAAAATGCTAAATTATTGTTTAAAAAAAGATATCACATTTTGAAATCCTCCAAAAAGCAAAGTTATACCTCCACGAACAAACCGTACAATATCCAAAAGTATAATCACAAAATGCAGACACACATTACACATACTAATAATGCTAGATGTAACACAACACACCTAACAATTTAATACACAACATAGTGGAACTCTATTCCTAAAGATGTAACTAACCCAACTAATCAAGCCACGATCACTAAACTAATTCATCTTATCTAACTTCACTAACAGCCCTTACTAACAATCTCTGAACCACTACTTCTTCGAAAGAGTATACATTCATTAAAAAGTATTAAAAACATACTAACTCCAATTCCAAGCTCACTGGGGAAAAGGTTTAATTTTTAAGGAGGTGATATTTACTATTCTAATTCCAGACAAAAACTCCTTAAATAAAATACATAATATTTGGGTTTTGAGTTTAACAGATCCAACCCAGCCTCAAATTCCATAGGCATAGTATATAATTCTGGGGAGGTCATATTTAGCATATCAACACGACACATATTGGGGAAAGTGTTTAATGTTGGTGGGGGTCATTTTTAATATTATAACTTCAATTCCACACAAATTTGGAAAATTGTTTATTGTAGGCTGAGTCCTATTTCCTATTTAAACTCCAACTTCAAACATATTGGGGAAAGTGTTTAATCTTGGAGGGGGACCGATTTACTGTTTGAATTCAAATCCATCCACAGTAGGGAAAGTATTTAATGGTGGGGTGGAGGGTCAGATATACTCTTCTAAATCTCCTGATCACAAATTGGTAAACATATTTTATGTTAGGACGGGTCTTATTTCCTATTTTAACTCCACACATATTGGGGCGTGTGTTTAGTGTTAGGGTGATCACATTTGCTGTTCTAACTCCAATTCCACACGCAGTAGAGAACGAGTTTAATGTTTG
Source organism: Lissotriton helveticus (assembly GCF_964261635.1). NCBI lineage: Eukaryota > Metazoa > Chordata > Amphibia > Caudata > Salamandridae > Lissotriton > Lissotriton helveticus. The sequence continues at coordinate 1,027,244,725 of NC_136059.1, forward strand.
GAGTGTCATATTTACTATCTAAATTCAATCCCGCACATACTGGGGAAAGCATTACTGTTTGGGTTCAGATTTACTATTCAAACTCCAATCCAGCACATGTTAAGTATCCTGTTTAATGATGGGGAAGTCATGCTTACTATTTGAACTTAAACCCATGCACATTATGAATAGTGTATAATGTTGGGGGATCACATTTACAATTCTAAATTCAAATCCACCCAAATTAAGGAAAGTATTTAAAGTTGAGGGTCATATTTAACATTACAACTTCAACTCAACACACAATAAGTATGATGTCTACTTTTGGGACTCCAACTCCAAAAGATTTGGGGAAAATATGTAACTTTACGAAAATCTATTTAATATTCTAGTGGCAACCTCATAAACATTGTAAAAACTATTTATTGTAAACGTGGTTCAAATATACTATTCAATCTCAACACCACAACCATTGGATAACGGGGTGACCCAATAAACTGCAGTATCACCAACCCCACACTCAATAAATATACAATGCTACATTAAGGATGTCATAATTATGTTTTAACTGCATCCCATCCCACATTAAGATTAATATTACATTTGGGAAATGTTGAAAATACTATTCCAACTCCACAATATTATTATTATTATTAAAATAAAACATTTAAATACACACATTAGAATATTTTTCTGTTGTTGAAATTTCTGTTCATTGGCATTTAAAGCGATAAGTGCAGTTTCTGTGCCTTGCAAGGCAGTACAACAATAACAAAACATACAACTAGTCTGTAATCGACCTTTTTCACGATCTGAGTTATAATCTACACGGCATTATCATCAATTACATTTGCGGCAATACACAATCCTGAAAACAATAATATCAATATTATTCAGTCCGTGAGCTATTGATAGCCAATTGTTGCATGTAATGAGGTAAAGGTTCCCACATGTCTCTTGGCGTAGACGTTAGCGGTAGTTCTTCTGCATATGATGCAAGGTTTTCATTGCAGTACACCATGTCTTTTATCCAGTCTTTGGGGCCACAGCACTCTCCCAATGTAGAGCTACTTGGTGCTTGGCTATCAATAGTGCAATGCGCACAAACTTACCCAGCGTTTCTTTCAGTTGAGGTACATGACACAACAATCAGATTGATAGCGTACATTGTAACGTAATCTCAGTCATTTCCTGTATGCGTTTCAGTACACCCTCCCAGAACAGCAGCACTTTACCACACTCCCAAGCTAGATGCAAAAAGTCAGCGTCAGGTTGACCGCATCGCTTGCAATTACTTGTTTCTCTGAGACCTCATTTATGTAATTTGATAGGGGTATGATAGGTCTGATGGATATACCTAAAATGTATAATGCGCAAGTTGCCATTGGGCGTGTGCTGCAAAATGCAGCACACATAAAAAAAGGAAAAACCACGATAAATAAAGATATTTCTCCTTGTGGTGCCTCCCTTTTGCCTCCCCTGGGGTGTTGTTCGTTTTTGGTGCTGCCTTAGAGTTATGATTTCTTGTAAATCTGGGGCAGTTCAAAAAGCCATGGGTGTTGCCTGGAATGCTCCCAGCAACACCCATTGCACGTCCCTATAACACAGAAAACTGCGTTAAAGGGAACAATATTTACAAGGCAGCATTAAGCCAAACAACTAGCTTAGTGCTGCCTGGTAAATATGGAGCAGGCTCCTGTGCCAACGGAGCGTCACAAAAAGTGACGCATCAGCGGCACAAAGGGCTTATAAATAAGCCCCTCAATTCATAACTGTAGGTCACTTCTATTTTGGCGCCGGGCCTTTATTCTGCCCTAGTCCGCCCCTGGCTGCTACCAATAGTGGGTTAGTAATTTAAGAAATTACAGTGGTTTTTTCACAAATAAAATTCATAAGTTGAATCTTAAAAGAATCAGAAATAAATCTGCAGTGCTATTATCTGCAATTGTGTGGTCTATGTTAAATATCACTTGAAAAAATCGGTAATCTGTTACCACAACAATGTAAAAATAGCACAGTCTGTGGGATTTAAGGAATTTCTTGTGGCTTAATAAAATATACATGCCCTGTTCAATCTGCTTAATGTGACCACAGCAGTTAAAAACCAAAGAGAAAAACACTCGCCATTTGGGATTTAAAACTGTTGGTTGCGGTCTGGTCAAATGTATGTGTGCTTTTAAATCAATCTTAATTTTTCCTGCTGTTTCCTAAGCTGCCACACTCATGTCATCATGTTGACCACAAAGTTAAAAAACAATATGACTTGTACGCCCCACTTGATCGTTTAAAAAACACCCTTCAGCGTTTAAACCACACACATAAAAGCAAACTGCTTACAGTCCTAGCAGAGATGTCACAGGATTTGACAGCAGGGATAATTACCACATAGGCGCCATGCCATCTTGCCTTGATTTCCGAATGTTTCCTGAACCATCATTATGCACTCAAACTCAGATTTCAGCTCAAACTGCTATTTAGTGCATGGTTTTCCACTGTTATGCAAATCATTTAACGCAACACAGCTGCTGGCTAATGACAAAGAAGAAATGTAAGTTGTCACTAATTTTGCCTTACAGTACAATAGCTCATTGTTTAATATTAAAACTTTATTCGTTCCGGCAATTCTGATCAAATTATACAGTACTCGGGCAAGTAACATAAATTCAAAGTTTATAAACGATTAACACCTGCAGACTTGTCACATTACGCTCCACAAAAAATGCTGTTAATCATTTTTGGGTCTGTCAGAGACCGCATGTTACCCTCACAACGTACGTACATTCATACATGCCTGCCGCCATACAGATAATGGGCTTTGGACAACCCCTTCAGAAATTAGCCGTAGACATTTTTCTTTAAGTTGCCCTTGGTTGGGTGTACTGTCCTTAAATCTATGGCATTCCATGGAAAGTTATGTGGGGCTTGAAAGTGTCTTTTCTATAACCCCTTTTGAGAAATTGGGTTGTTGGTTGAGTGGGTGTGAGTCCTTTTCAAGTAGCAGCCGCAATTCTTTTCAGGGTGAACCACAAAAAGTCACTAAATTACCTTGTGCATAACCCTCACGTAGCTTGGCACAAAAGCAGTCGAGCTTAACTTGGATGCAATGTGTAAAGTATTTATGAAATACACGAACAATAATAAAGCGAAAACACAACACAAGAAAAATCGCATACAAAAAATTAGAGCACAAATGAATACATTATTTGATACCAAAACAACAAAAATCTAATTAGGCGAAGCACAGATATGCAATTTAAAAGACATAGGGACTGATTATGAGTTTATCGGTGCAGCGCCAGGTGCTCCCCATCACTGCACCGCCAATACCGTGGTCAGGTCGCCCGCCAGATTCTGTGTATTTCTCATGTCTGATGTATGGCGGGCTTTTTTTGACGTCCCTGCAGCAGTGCCTCTAAAAATGAACACCGCAATGGGAACTACGAAAACAGTTGCTGCATGGCATGGACTGGAAAGTCCATGCCAAGCAGGATCTGGTGTGCATGCAAACAGGGGTGGCACATGTTGTGCCCCCTTGTGTTCATCCACATGGTGTGAGACACCAGGGGCCCTGTAGGGTCCCCCTTGTTTCCTCGCCACCACGGTTTGCAAGGCAATGGAACCACCATGAAAACCGTGACGGAGAGAAAACACGTAATGTATTTTACGGGACAGCGCCCGTCCCGCCAAGCATTCTGTGGCCTGCTCACCACCACAAAACCACCAGGAAACGGCGGTTACGTGGAAGCTGCGGCGGTCATTGTGGTCCGACCGCTAAGACCACCTACGCCTCACCCCCACGAGTCTGGGGATCTGTGGTCCACCAGATTCGTAATTAGGCCCTTAGGTAAGTATAGCGCCTAAAGGACAAGCACCACACGTGGTCATCTGGTCATGCTAGACAGGGGGGAAAGTCACAAGTTCTAGTTGACTGCATTCGAGCGAGGGCAGGATACAGGGACCATGAAGAGCAGGCTGGGCGTTCTGGATGGTCTTTGCTGTAGCATGAAAACCCTGTCAGGTGTCACGGGCAGTTGTTGCTGGAGCGTTGGTGGTCGATGCTGTAGTGGGAAGCGCTGATCTCATGTCGCAGGTCAACACTGGCGGTTGCTGTAGTGCAAAGAGTCTGGTCCACCAGAGCTGCGCATGGCTGTCATTGCGGGTGGTGAGATCTCTGTACAAACAGGCCTTAAGCAGAAGGGCAGTCCTCTGACATGACAGTAGTCCTTCTTATGTAGGGTCCGTATCCACAGGTCCAGGAGTGTACTGAAGAGTGAGTCTCAGGGTCCAATATTTATACCTGGTGGCAGCTTTGAAGTGGGAGAAATGTCTAGCGTTCCCCCCACACAGATGGTTCTGGAATTTCTTTCCTCCCTGCCTTGGTCCCAGGATGTCTGGGGTGACAAAAGGCTAGTGTGAAGTCCTTTGTGTGTGGGCTGGAGCAGCTTCTTTGAAGTTTGAGTGACACTTTGCAGAGCTCCGCCTCTCCCTTCCTCTAGTGATGGCTCATCCTTCCAACACCCAGTCCCCCTTTTGTGTGACTGCCTGGGAGGAATACACAAACGCCAACTGCCATCCCCACCTAGTCATGTGCCGGGGAAACAGACTGCATCCACCAAATGGATAGGACAAGAAAATGCCTACTTTGGAAAAGTGGCATTGTGACTTAAAAGCTGACTTTTTCTTTAAAGAGGGTTTTAAATTACGATTCCTTAGACACCAAACATATTTCCACCTATTCCCAAGCAAAAGTTACCAGTTATTAAATGTAATAAGTTACCTCCATTTTGTCCTGTGCGAGAGGTAGGCCTCAGAGTAGTGATAAATTAATTTGTGAGTTTTTCACTACTAGGACCTGTACATTTAAAGGTACATGTCCAACTTTTAAAATACAATGCACTCTGCCATATGACTGTTTAGGGCCTACCCTAAGAGTGACTTATATCTATTAAAAAGGGAGTTTCAGCCTTGACAAAGGGTTATTTTGCCATGTCGAATTTGCAGTTTGTAACTGAACACAGGCTGCGATGGAAGGCCTGAGACATGTTTCAAAGGGCTGCTCAAGTGGGTGGCACAATAAGTGCTGTAAACTTACTATCAAAAATCAGGTAAATATGCCTATAAGGGAATTTATTTTACTCTAAATCTTCATCATTCTTATATTTGCGAAGTCCTAAATAGTGACTTCAAACAACTTCAGAATCAAACGTATTTTTTCAACCTGAATTTATCTACAAAGAAAACAAAAACGGGTGTATCCTTTTTTAGAAAAATATCGATTTATATTGAAAAATTCATTAAGGGTACAGAAAAGCGGGGGCGTGGCTAACCGCCTAAGATGGCGGACATGGTTTGATGAGGCTCCGGACCCTGGGGGGATTAACCACTGTACCATCGCCGGCCACAAACCTGCTACCGGAGGTTCCGTCGCAGCCCTGCAGCCATCGGGTGCCTGCGCCTCACACCTGCCGACTTTGATCTGATTGGAGCTGAAGCTCTGCTGGTGAGCAGCTCCTGCCGGGAATTGCGCACTCTGCGGCCTACCTGCCTCAACGCCACCGACGCTATTACACCGCGTCTCCTGCTGGATGTGGCAGCTCTGACCTCCCCGTGGCCCATACCGTGCTTGGTGGCGGTGGCCAGCTGGCTGCAGGGGTGTGTCGGGCCCAAAGATGCAGAGCGGTGGAGTGCAATGGCGCTTGAGTGTCATGGGGGGCGCCCGGCGGCCTACGAGGTGAGGGTTGCGCACTACTACTAACGTGTGCCTCCAGCGTCGCACGCTGAGCCCTGAGAGCGCCCTTCTCTGTCGCTGATGTATGCCGCACTGTGTGGTGTCCACCGCCCTTGCCCCATGCTACATATTGCCCCTCTCCTGGCCGGGTGGAGGTGCCAGAGCCGGCCTGAGGCATCATCATGGCACCATCTCCAAGTTGCTGGCTGCCTGAACCGTTTAACTGGAGTGGTGTTACAGCCGGAATCCCACGCACGCAGCACGCAGTGACCGCTGTGGCCTGCTCATCTCCCAGAGACTAATGGAGCTGAAGCGGCGTGGCCCCTGCTCGCCTCTGGTGGTGCGTCCCCCATGCAGCCATGGACGGGCCCTGCGGTCGGCCCCGCTCCGCTGCCGGTGAGGTTCTGTGGTTTTCGACTTCGCTTCGTATTTACCCGCCATTTTGTGTCCGTCGCCATTTTGTGTTGCCTCACTCAGGCAGCACAGCGAACGAAGTATTTTTGCTTTTTCAGCTGCTACGTGTCTCTTCTGTTAAAAAGTAACCCCTTGTCCTTGTTTACGAAACCGATGTCAGGGTCTGGCCGAGTTTGTTAATCCGTGTCTAGACTGATTGATCCTTGTCTTAGTTGACTGTTTGGGTCCCACCATTCTTCCCTTACTTTATCTTATTTGACTGGCCTTCGCTATTCTCTTCGTGTATTCTCCTATTACACAACTATCCTTTGAGGCATACAAACACGTCCTACCACCTGCAAATTGGATTGTGGGCACTAACACTGATTAACTTGAGGGGAAGGGAGAACACGGGGTCTGAAAGGAGGGCGTATTCAAGATACTTGAAAGCTTGTTTTCAAACTCTTCCTATTTGTCAGTCTTGTATGTATTGGGAGTAGGCATTGTAAATATGTGTACTATAAAAGATTGTGCGCCACGGAATTAAGTGGCAGTCTCCTAAGAATCTACGCATGTACTTCTTGGATAACTGTGCTTAGCTGCAGCTAATAAACTCGATTTTCTACACCTAACAGAGTGTCTCGTGTCTCTGTCTGACAAGGCAGGTGAACCCGGAGATATTAGGCGTGCCCTGCGCCGCTCGACCCATAAGGCCCGGTTCTCCACTTGGGCTGAGTAGACACGAGAGTGGGTGCGCATCCCCTGGGTGCTTCGGCGGAAGATCACTGTCGACTTGGGGGAAATTTGCTGAAGCAGACCCCCGGACTCCTGGTGAGTACCGCCGACGTGTGCTACATGCTGGGCCTGATGAGCGCCCCCGCCTGCATGTTTGGAGTATGCGGGGCAGAATCTGTGATGCGCTTGGTTTTTATTAAACGTGTCCTGTACCTGGCTGACTCGAGTACAGACGGACTTGCGCCGCCATGCTGGACTGTCTGTGCGGGGTGGAGCGGCGGTAGCTGTGGCTCATGGGGAAAGCTGTACGCACTACAGGATTGCACTCTTCGGACCCCGGGTGAATGTGGGAGACCCGCACTAATTGATGGGCCTAGCTGACGACCTCCGCAGTTGTGGTTGCGATGGGAGGAAAGGAGTGATTGGCTGATCCGGCGCCCGGATCGTGACCGCCACCTTGGCTGTGGTTGGTACTGCGGGGACTCTGCCGTGGATAGCCTTCGTCTGGAGTGCGGGATTGTGTGCTGTGGTGAAGTGCATGTGGGGGGTGGCTGCTGGGCCGCAACTCCTCTAAGCTCATTCTGCCTGACGCGCCCTGTAGTATACTGTGCCAGTACAGCGACACCCACGTTTAGAAACTGGCATACAACAGCCTGGTTGCCATTGCCTTGGGCCCTCTTTGTGGATAGGTCGCACATCCACTTTCGCAGTTACTCTTTTTTGGACGCTATTGTCGCGTAAGGGACACGCTGTGTGGTGCCCCTCTGCCCATCGCGTTGCTTAGGCAGTGCACATCCAAAGAGAACCTGTGGGTGCCATGGGGAGACTCAAGGGGAAGACTCTGGACGATAATCCTGTTACGAGGTGCTTGATGGATGTACCAGCCACTACTGATAGACCCCCGTCTCTCGGCTCCTCTGCTTCAGGGTATTTCAAGGTCCCCCCTGATAAACTTGACCTGATCCTACAGGAAGTCAGAGACTCCCGTAAAGCAATAGAACAACAGATTGGAACCCTTACCACTGGCTTTACACTCCTCCGGGCGGAAACTTGCTGACACGGTCCAAGAGCATGAGGTGGCCCTGACCAGCATGGCACCTCAAATTACGGAACACACTAACTAAACATATAAAAGACCTACAACAGCAGGTATATGGACTACAGAACAGGGTTGAAGATGAGGAGGGCAGGAATCTCTGAAATAATATAAGCGTCATAGGACTTCCAGAGAGAAGTGAGGGCCCCAAAGCTGCTGATTTCATGGAAGCCTGGTTTCGAGAACACGTAGCCCAGAAGGGCTTGTCGGCATATTTTTGTGTGGAGCGGGCCCACCGAATTCCTACTGGGGTGCCTCGAGCTGGGGCACCTCTGTGACCCTTGATCGTTAAAATACTGAACTATAGAGACCGTGATGTTCTATTGCAAAAAGCGAGAGAACAAACGCAGATCCAATTTGAAAATCAATGAATCTCACTCTACCCTGACTATTCAGTAATGGTGCAGTGCCAACGCTCTTCCTTTCAAGCATTGAAGAAAAACTGCAGGCAGCCCAGCTCAAATATGCATTACTGTTTCTGGTTCGGTTAAAAATTATACATGACCGGAAAACCTACTGTTTTGACAGTCCGAATGATGCAGAGGAATGGTTGGAAGTGATGAACTTCGAATCGAGCCAAGGAGGCTCGTCAGGCTCGGTATGTCAAAATCACACAGGAACTCGAGGCTGTGGCCCTCGCTGTACCGCCATGGGCCTGCACAACTCCTCCACCACTGGTCCTACCCATGAACAGATGATGATCAGCAGTACCGAGACGCTGGCAACAGGTAATTCCTTCCGTGAAGACAACCTTAAGATTGTGTCCGACTCGTCAGAGGACAGCACCATTCAATCGGACTCTGAACACAGTATCACCCTGTTTCCCTCGGTGACACCTCTGACTGTCGATGACCTGGTGAATAAATAACAAGCCTTGTCTGATCACCTCACTTTGTTCATCGCTGCAACAGGGTCATATATGCAAAATGGCGGAACTACCGAGCTTGCATGTATCCTTTCCTACTCCCTACCTAACACGAACTAATCAGAACTTGTCATAGAACGCTAGTTACTTTTTTTGTTGCCATATTAGTGCTTAGGGCACAGACTATCAGACAGTGTCTCCCTGTTCAGATTTGTTGGGTTTATCAATATCATGTTCTAATGCAGTATGTGTGCCTAAGGCGATCTGTTGGGTTAGACAAAACGGCTCATATGTACCCCGCCGGCGCCTGTTGAGCTACTGGAACCTATGTAACTACACGAGTAGCATTATGAGTGGTGGCGTGCCCCCCCACAAAGCGAACACACTTTGCTATGCTATTTGTATGTTTTTGTTATTTGTTTGGCCCAGCACAGTTCAATAGCTGAGCCGAATGTTATTAGTTTGAAGGGGAAAGGAAACTCGTGTTACTAATCTCCAACTTAGGGGGAGCATTGCGCACACTATTGGCCCATGCCTAACCACTCCACCCCTTTAGGCTCATATAACTTGCTGACCTGGAAAGTGAGGGGCTGGACATAGAGTCCATGCCCACCTACTTAGGCGTAAAGCGCAAATAGTTTTTGTTCAAGGATTGCACGTTTGTGATTCAGACGCCTTGAAGGTACGAAAGAAATGGCAGGGACAAATTATCTCAACCAACTACTCTTCTTTTATGCGAGGGACGGCCATATGGATTCGTCACGGTGTCCCATTTACAGAAATGGACCAAAGCACGCATGAACAGGGCAGGTACATTTTGCTGAACGGAACCCTTGATAGCTTACCAGTGGTTTTGGGCAGCATCTATGCCCCGAACTGTGATCAGGACAAATTCTTTAATCAATTAGGCATAGCCCTGACAGGATGGGACACATATCCCTGGACATTAGGTGGGGTCTGTAACACTGTCTTGGATGTGGACTTAGATAGGTCCCATCCCCCACTGGCGCTTACAAACAAGCTGGTGCCCTGAAAACCTGGACGAATGGCTGGGGACTGGGAAATGTTTCGCGTATGCTACACCCTACACATAGGGAATACTCTTTCTATTCTCCAGTACACCACCTTCATACTAGGATAGATAGGTTTCTGTGTTCTCCTAACATTGCCAACCAAATACAACAGTCCACATACCTGGCCAAGACCTTTTCTTACCACTGCCCTTTAGAGATCACACTTACATGGGACAGAGTACCTACCTCGGTCCCCACTTGGAAGATGTGGCCCCAACTAATGGAGGATGCCCCCTTTTGTGCCACGCTATCTGCAACTATCACAAATTATTTTCCCGAGAACTGGAACACAGCTTCCTCCAATCTTATTGAATGGGACGCACTCAAGGCGGTCGTGAGGGGTGCATCAATTGGGTCGACAGTGGGGGCCCAGCAGGAGTTCCATAGAAACCTTATCTGTATAGAAAACCTAATAACCGAGTTAGAACACGCTGCAGCAAGGGATCCAGTCAAGCAGGCCCCTTTACGGGACGCACACATTCAGCATGATGAGATCCTTGAAACTAACCGGGTCATTGACTACAGGGCTTTTACACAATTGAAACATACCGAGGCTGATAAGTCTGGATCGCTGTAGGCCCGAATATTGCAAGACAGCCCAACACCTCCCATCATCACCCGGAATAATGTACCTAGTAAGGGCATAGTCCACACTCAACTAGAGATAAACAACGCCTTTTGTAATTATTTCAGTAATCTGTATAATGAACTTACACACATTGACAACACTTTAATGGATGACTTTTTCATCGGCTTCACATACCCATGTCTAAAACACATACACAAAAGGAGCTTTCTGGCCCCATTATTAGGCACGAGAAACAGGCCACTATCAAGGGTCTGAAGCGCAACAAGGCCCCGGGCCTCGATGGCCTACCCATAGAATTCTTTGAAACATACTCAGACTTTCCCGTTCTAAAGTTAGAAGATCTATACAAGACAGCCTCGGAGTTCGGTCACCTGCCCCATTTCACCATGCAAGCCTTAGTCATTTCACTCCCCACACCGGGACGAGACGGCACTGACCTATCTAGTTACCGACCCTTGTCTTTATTAGTGACCAAATATAAGATCCTAAGTAAGGTCCTAGCCAACCGACTCCTACCCCACCTAACTACCCTAATTCACAAGGACCAATGCAGGTTTCTGCCCGCATGCAGTAAATCCCTAAATATTAGACGCTTACACCATGTCATGCTGGCTACCCCAGCGGAGTATGGTAATGCTGGGCGGATAGCGTTGGACTTACGCCAAGCCTTTGACTCCATTACATGGGGATACATGTTCGCAGCCCTGCGACGCTTCGTGCTTCCGCCAGAATGTCTTCAATGGGTGTGTCTGCTATATACTGACCCCACTGCCAGATCTCGCACCGGAAGTCATATTTCACAAGAATATACTATACACAGAGGCACACAACAGGGTTGTCCCCTTTCCCCTCTGTTATTTGTCCTTGCCCTGGAGCCGTTAGCGATAGCATTGAGACAAACTGCTGAGCACCTGGGGATACCAATAGACGGCACCACACACTTAATCTCAATTTATGCCGATGATATAATCATCTACCTACATGACCTCTCTGCTAGGGCGGAGCCCCTCCCCACAATTTTCTCCACCTTTGAACGTATCTCTGATCTGGCTATTAACGAAGGGAAATTGAACGCTTTCTACATACATGACGGACCTCACCCATAGACCCTCCACTTTGGGAATTATAAACTGCCAGTAGCACATCATACTTTTAAGATATATAGAACGCAGGCGTACCAACTTGATGGTAATCTGTCAAAGGCAATTACTGGAATATGTTCCAGTGTATCATTTTGGATGTCCTTGCCACTGTCGGTGATGGGGAGGGTTGCCATTTTTAAGATGGTGGTGCTCCCTGTCTCCTGTATTTCTTTGTGAATTTACCTCTAGTGGTTCCTCAGTCTACCTTTCACACTCTCAGTACATTATATCAGTCTTGCATAGTTTAAGGGCAAGGCATCTCACTAATACTTACTTGGTATGATTTTTCCAAGTGGAGAAAACCGTCATGGGATCGGGTCTCGTTAACAAGAGCCGACACTAGGACATATTTTTATGCTTCTGGGTAGCCATGACAACAGCACATGTGTGCGTTAATTAGCAAGGCTGTACTAAATTTCGACCAAACAACGTTGGCCATCTTTAGAGTGCTGAGATTATTCCTCAAGAGTCTCTAATCTAAATTTTACTCACTACATAAGTATTCCAAAGTTCTATTTATTTTGAACATTAGTTCATGGCAAATTTGTAGGATAATGCCTCAATATCTTTATGTCTTTTTTTTGTTTTAAATCTTTTTTTTAAAAAGGGGGGAGAGGTTATTTATTAAGTCTTATTTGATTATTTGTGGTCCAAACTATAATAATTTAATTACTAGAGGCAGAACAAGAAGAAAGCAATACAAGAAATATAAAAGAATGTATAGGTTAGGTGCAGAGGTGTATTCATTCTAATAATCGACTTTTGAACTCAAATAATACCTTTCTTTGAAAGTTGGCATGCATTACATTTAATTTGATTAACACAACGTTCTTTGTACTACATTAAATAACTCATTTGGAATCATCATGGACATTCTTAAATAGATTATCAACTATTACTGGACATTTCAGACCTAATATAACATCACATAAACAACATAAAGACGAACACAGTTACGAATATTTAATCAGTTCCTTTCTTATTGTGGACTTGTTTTTCATATGATACTTCGCTTAAATTACAAACTATGTTGTTAACCATAGATTAAGGCTATCTTACAAATGCGAGTGCCAAATTGTATCTATAGCTATTGAGGGTCACTGGGACTGGTCAATGCAAATATGAAAATCAATGGGTCATAGAAGGAACAATCTTGTTATTTTGAAATATGGTTTCTAGGCACAAGTTAATCTGTCGACTAATTGATTCCTTGAAGTCAACAAATTATATCAGGTATATGTTACAAAGAAAGTTATTTCAGAATGGCAGTTGAACTTCTCACACAAGATAGAATGTATGTAATGTATCAAAAACAGAGTCTAGCAGGTCTCAAGGAATACATGCATTATTTAAAGGATAGATTCTAAAAAAAATCACATGATCAATACCAAAGTTGGCCATTCAACAGCTGTATTCGGCCCTTTCAGTATACTGTATGGCAAATCCAAAGATTTTCCTTGACAGTCATGATCTGTTCTACACTTGGTTTCATTTTGCATGGTTTTACCACCTCAAGGACCCACCATAACATGTCTTTTTCTGAATGGTGCAGTTCACTGTAATGTTTGACCAGAGGTGCATTCTCCACTTTGCATCTTATCCTTGACTGATGTTGTGAGATATGTTTCTTGACCTGTTGTGTTGTTTTATCAAAGTAGTGGAGCCCACATGGGCATCTAATACAATACTCTACATTTCTCTTTTTGCAATATGAGAATTGCTTGAGTGTAAGTTTTTGGTCATTGATGGTGCATGTTTTTGTGGTGTTGGTGGTACTGCAGGCCGCACACATGTTACATCTGTAGTGTCCTGTTATGGGTGCCAGCTGTACCCTATTGTCAACTGTTGTAACTTTAGGTGGGGCATAAGTTCGTACTAAGTGATCTTTTAGATTGGGTCCGCTTTTGAACACAAAGAGAGGTCTTTGTTTGAAATCTGCTAAATTCTTTAACAGTGACAAATGTTTGTTTATTATCTTTTTTATTTTGTTCGATTGTGTACCAAATGTTGAAACACGCACTAGTTGTGGTTCTCTCCGTTGCTTTCCTATCTCAGGTAATGCATCTCGGTTGTTAAACCACGCTTGTTTGAGTGATTGTTTTAAATAATCTTGCCGGATAACCACAAGCCTGAAGTTTCTCTTTGAGTTTATTGGCCTCAATGAAGTAATTTTCCTTTTTTGAGCAGTTTCTACAAAGTTGCAAAAACTGCCCAAATGGCAAGCCATCTTTCAGTGTCTGCGGATGATGGCTCTTATATTGAAGCATTGTATTCCTTGCTGTGGGTTTCGTAAACAGTGTGGTGTAGAGTTGATTGTCACTGTCTACTTTGACTGTTATGTCTAAAAAGTTCATGGCTTGTTGGTCAAATTCAATAGTGAACCTAAGGTTCGGGTTTAGGAAATGTATCCTTTTGTGAAAGACATCCAGACTCTTTCTGTTACCCTTCCAGATTATAAAAACATTGTTGATGTATCTGAGCCATTTAACAATGTGCGAACTGAATGGATTAGTCATATTTTCTATGTGTATTTTCTCAAAACTTCCGCCATGGATATTCACAATATCAGGGGCATAAACTCCGCCCATGGCCACTCCCTTCAATTGCTGATAAAATGAATTTTCAAATAAAAAGAAATTGTAACATAACAATATCTCAACACAAGTCAGGACTAACGATGTGGGTACTTTGTATGGTCTTGGTCTAGATTCTAAAAGATCAGTAAGGATCTCAAGCACTTTGCTTTGACGTATGTTGGTACATAGACTCTCAATGTCCATAGTGACTACCCAACCTTGTGTGGGATAAAAAAGATGTCTTTCTACTATATTGATCACTGCAGTGGTGTCTCTAATGTAAGTTGGATTTTCAGTAGCAAATGGTCGTATAAAAAAGTCTGCATACTGTGCAAAGGGTTTTAGAATTGAATTGCACCCAGAAACTATAGGGCGCCCTGGTGGTATAGTTGAGTCCTTATGAATCTTTGGTAGGACATATATCACTGGGATCGTAGGTGTTTTATTCACTCGAAAAGCTGCTTCTCTTTCACTAAGCCAGCTTCCATCAAAACCTTCCTTACTAAATTGATTTTTGCTAGTTCGGGTGTTGGGTTCTTGGAGAGTTTTTGATAAAGATCCCCTAATGAAAGATTTTTTAGTACTTCAGACCTATAGGAATTTTTGTCCCAAAGGACAATTCACCCTCCTTTGTCTGCAGGCTTTATAATGGATAATCAAGTGCTTGCAGGTTGTGTAATGCTTTGTGTTCATCTTTTGAGAAATTATATTTCACAAACTGTGATTCCTTAAATAGATTGTCGATTTCTGTCATGGTTGCATTTTCAAAGGTAACAATTTCTTTAGATATCATAGAATTGACAGGAATAAACATAGATGGATTGTGTAACCCGGTAGTGTCAATATGCTGTATGGTTTTGCGAGATGCGAAAAAGTTCTTCAGTCTCAGTGTTCGGAAATTTTTTAATAATTCTACTTTTGTTTGAAAAATGTCATTTCTATAAGTTGGAATGAAGGAGAGTCGTGATGAAAAAATGAAATCTCCGCTCCGACAGAACATGCTGAGAAAGATTGAAAATGGGAAAGGTCTGTGAGACATCTACCATTCCTAGTACTGGTTCCTCGTCTGTGAAACCATCCCCATTTTGTGACCCGTTGTCTCCTCGGGGGCCCTGAGCCCCTCTGGTTCTGCCCTAAAAAAGCCTGAGTAGAAGTGGAAGGCTGATTGTCAAAGTGATGTTGGTATAGATTATCTGATGGTTGGTCACTGTCCGTGTCTGAATTGGTATCTTAAAGGAAGGTCCCACTTCCTTTAAGAGAACTACCTTTTCAAGGGTATATTGGTTTGCCTGATCTTGTTGTAGTAGCAAACTTACTAATAGCATTTAATTTACTAGCCCTCGGTATATGGTATACCACTTTACTAGGGACATTTAAGTAAATTCAATATATCAATCGGGTGTAAGCCAATTTTACTATGTTTGAGGGAGTGAGCATAAGTACTTCAGTACTGATTAGCAGTAATAAGGTGAACAGAGTCCTCAGGTCAAGAAAACGAATTCAGAAAATAGGAGAGGGAAAGTCAAAACATCTGGGGGAAGACCACTCTAAGGCTGACAGGTCAAACACCCCTCCACTGTTTCTCTACTATACTCTGATTGCTGTTTCCTATGGCTTTCGCTGCCATCCAGTACCTTATACAAGCACCGTTCATGATGATCTGCATTGCCAATGCTTCTTGAATTGGATGACAAGCATAGGCAAAGTCTAACCATTCCAATATGGGCTTCATGCTTGTGCACATTGTTATGATGGCCATGTTGTTGTAAGTTTGTTATGTTAATTTGAAGCATGGATTGAGTGTGATTGAAGTGCAGATCCCAGAACCCATGGATGATGTGTGTTTGAGGTGTGGATCACAGAACCAACAAAACTGAAACCAGAGCTAGGAGAGATGTGGATTAAGTTTGGAAATATCTTTTCAATCGTATTGCAGGCAGTGCCAGAAATTAGAATCAGCTACCTTCCTTCTTGCCGTACAACAGACCTCTTAATGCCAACAAAAAGAACAAACATGGTTATATGTACTGATGAACAGAGGTTATGTGAGTGATAGGCTTGCCCAGAGGCAAAGGGAACATCAGCTGGTAAGATGTAGAGGCATGATAACTGTGGCATGACAAAGGTGTCTGCAGAGAGCTGAAATTGGATTACCAGTAACCCTGGGCGTAGTTCGTGTAGTAGCGCTAAGCGTAGCTACGCGAAGTGCACTTTGCACTATGTGAGCTACGCGTAGCTACGTGAACTGCATAGTGCACTGTGCAAAATGCTGTTCGCACTGATTGAACAGTGCGGACAAGCATCCGACACTGTGCAATCAGTACAAACCGCATCTTACACAGTGCAAGCAGTCGTTTTCTGCCCCTCGAGTAGATTTCTACTCGAGAGGCAGTTTTCTCAACGCAGACTGATAGTTTCTCATCGTGAGCGGTCTCGAGCATACGCGACCACGCGCAATAAGAAACCTGACCTCCCCGCATTGAGAATCTCCCCTGGAGGTTTTTTTTTCACGCTCGCGATCACGAACGAGGAAAAAGTCTCACCAGGATGTCATTTTGCTCACTCGCGGTCGCCAACTTGGCGTTGAGAACCGCGAGCAATCAAAAAATGACCGCTACGCTACGCGTGTTTGCACTGTGCTACGTGCAATTCGCGTAGTGGGAAGTAGCTCAAACTTCGCAAACTACGCGACCGTAGCATAGTGCTTCGCCCAGGGTTAATTAGCAGGACCAATACACAGGACAGTTTTTGAAAGGATAGAGACCACTGAGAAATTTAGGGCCTGTTTACGATGTTGGTGAGTCCATCTCCGATGGCTTGTCAGTGGTGGACCCACCGCCATCGGCCCTTGCGGTCCGCCCGCCACATTATGATGCGGCGTGCAGAGGCATCTGGCGGAGGGACCATCTGCCACACTTTAGACAGACTCCAGGTGCCCGTCGGACCATTGGAGGGTCAGAAATCCCTACAATAGAGACAGTGACTGTCCAGGCACCACCGCCATGAAAAGGCAGGTGGACAGTGAATTTGGGGGCCCCTAGCGAGCCCTCCTCCTGCCCTGGCCCTTTGATATGGGGTCTGGGGGGCTTCAATGGTGCCCCCTATACATACCTTCACCGTGTGGCAGGCACCACATGGTGCCTGTCACAGGGTGCAGGGATGTTTACGAATGTGCCTCGTAGCCCTTTTCCGGGCTGCAGTACAAGCCTCAATGCTAAGAGGCATGTTTTCGACTGCATCCACGGTGGTCGGATCGTAATTTGGCGGAGTCCCTGTCAGCCGGTTCCGTTCCCGCAACAATGGCGACGGTTGTTGGATCGCAATTTGCCATGTGGGACTGCCGACTCTCTGTTGGCCGGTTCCATTCCTGCAACGATGGTGGTCGGATGCCATCATAATCAGCCCCTAAGTCACAATTGCTGTCACCTCAGATCATCTTTTGACAACTGCTGTCTTCAGTAGAACAGCCCAGTTCTGGTTCCTCAAGAGAGAAATCATGAATTTGTATTTAGAAAGCAATCTTGCAGTTTGGTGATTAGCTTTGAGTGCTTTGATAGCAATAAGGGAATCCCAAGCAATACTGTCAGGACCAGAGGAGCTCTGCAAGAAGCTTCTTATTTGACAGCAATTTTTTCTCTTGATATCTTTGGAGTCCAAAAACTAGCTATCTCTCCTTTCACTTATTGACTTATCATTGACCCTGTACAGTGCTCTGCTGCTTTTTGGCTAGGTGTGTGCCATAGATGTATTGCATACGCCTATGCATACATACATTTGGAAAGCCAATAGGTCTGGCTCGGCAAAGCAGTGATATATTTATTCACTTTTATCGCAAGGATCGACCTGAAAAAGAAAGAAAGCATGCTCGCAATATAAATTTTAAATAGAAAACTAACATTCACTTATAGTTTTCATAGATCAGTATAGGTCCTTCCTAGCAGGTAAGTGTACTTAGAATATGTATAGAAACCCTTTTTAGGTTTAATCCATGTCACAAAATAATATGATTCTTATCAGTGCAAAGAAAGGTAATATTTGGCTCTGAATTATTGTAACCTAAGTACATAGGTTAAAAATACATGACTAAATAACAGCAATGCCAAAAGGTCTGCCTTTAAAGAAATGTTGTATGCTAATGTATAGCATTACAAGCAGATAACATGGGAATGGATATGTATTTGTGTGGAAACAAAGAACTATAGAATCATATGGGTGTAGGGTGAAAAGGTCAGATGGCATTGGACTATCAAGCAACACCTACCAATCCATGTAGGTTACTGACTGCCCTTCTCCATTCTGTCCTGCTGCCAGAAAAAACACCATAAAATATGTAATTATCTAAGAGACTTTAATAGCATTACAATGTCAGGTGTGTGTCCCTGGAAGTTCAAGCTCAGGCAGTTAATAAACAAAATGATCACAGCTGTGTGGAGGGCAAGCACTTTTTTGGTGGAAGCACACAACTTCTGCCCAATCACAACGTGTACTCTTGTATCCCAATAGGTGGATGGAGCCAAAGCCCCTCACTTGGTGATTGTCAAAAAATTGTATATTGACAACTGTGGTGTCAAACTATACCATAAAAAAGGATGAACAATTGAAAGAGAGAATTTTGATAAGTAAATAATTATTCCACCTTCTTTGGTACTTAAGTCCCTTTCTTTTAGGGTGGATGTGCATAAGCAATTAGACAAAATGTCCCCACTCACAATGCAAGGAAGCTAGTAGATGAAGAGAACTGATTGATTACTCTGTGTTGTACCCTGCAGTGGGTGGAAGGAAAACATGAATGAATAGGCCAACGAATTAGGAGAACTGACCCAAAACCCCTCCATGTGTATATATATATTTCTGTTTTTCACCATTTACTTTTTTCATGACATGCTGGTAGTAAAACAACTAAGGCTGTCTCTAGACTACACCTATGGATGTGTTTCTACAAAACAATATGATATTTCCTTACATTATTATGAATTAAAATGCCAAGGTGTACATCAAGCCAATAAAACAGTTCATATTTAATAGATGATCAATGTTTATTAATGCCATTGGGCATTATTTCTATTTTTTTTCTCTCTTTTTTGTGAAACTCCCTGTTATTTATCAATGTAGGTTCTCTTTGAGTTATGCACTAGGATTCGTTCAGTGACATCAATAATTTTGATGTCATCAGGATCAAAGTTATGTGGCATCACTTCCTGAGATTCAGGGTCAGATGCCTTAAGATGTCACTGAGGTAAAAGGGAGTATGATGCTACTTCCACAGCCCCAGACATTTTGGTGAATCATCACCTACGATGTACGTTTTTCATATCACTTTTACCCAACTTGTTGTTTGAATTATTTCAATTTAGTTTTTGCACCGGTTTGCTGACAAATCTACCTTGTTCATAATTCCGGCTTGTTGGGGTGTTACATGCAGTCATAATACATTTTGTCTTTGGTGGACTGTCTGGTAACAGTGCATATGGTCAGATATGATGTGTATTAAGTTATTGAATTTGGCAGACAAATGAAAGCTAAACACCAGTCTCCCCCGAGGCACTTCTGCAGGTGCCTCTTACCACCACACCAAATTGTCAATGTCAGTTGGGATTAAATGGGTAAGTGTCAAGCCTTTCAGGTGAAGTTCATTCCTTGTCAACTGCTTGTATAGGTTTTTGTCCACATTTCTCTCACTTGAAATCTAGAAATGTGCACTGCTAAGAATTTCTGATTTTAATAGACCTGTTCTTGGCAAAAAATGGCTGCACTAAATATATGTAACAGCAATTGCCTCATCAAACGGAAAAGGTAGTTGTCGGACCTGGCCCTTTTTGCAGGGTCTTCCGCAGATTTGTGCCATCTTTTGTTGAACCTGTTTTTATCCGCATTAGAACCCTGTGCACTTTACCACTGCTAACCAGTGCTAAAGCGCTTATGCTCTCTCCCTAAAACATGGTACAATTGGCATCTACCTGATTGGTATACTTATTTTCTTGTTAAGTATCTAGCAGATGGTGCTACATGTACAGAGGTCCTGTAAAATAAATGCTATTAGTGGGCCTGCAGCACTCATTGTGCACCCACTAAAGTAGCTTTTTAAAACATGTCTTAGACCTGCCTCTGCATCCGGTGTGCAGTTTTAGGTACATTTTTTAAATTGTTTGAGTGAAATTTACAAATAATACAGAATATATGCCAAAAAGCTTGAAACAAAACAACCATAATACCCCGGATGTCAAAAATATAGTATGGAAGAAAAACATCTGTTTCCATAGAATAATTGGAAGAAACAATACTAATTTGATCAACAAAGTCTATAAGTCCGCATGCAATAAAAAAATTAAAAGAATAGATAAAAAGAGAGATGGCTCGAAAAATAACAAAAAATAAAAGGAGGTACCACTACAGAAAAAGGTAAGAAGCATAGAAAAGGAAAGGGAAAAAGAAAATATATTTAGAGACAACCCATATATGTGGGTTACTCAGCATGCCTAAATAACATCTAATCATCTAAAAACTATGAAAGGCATTCAGATTCTTCAGTTGAATCAGAGCATGTTAAGTGAAGACATAGACTTAAGTAACAGAAAAATTAAAATTTTCAGCAATAAATAAACAGAAACAGGCATCCAAATACTATCTCTTTTAATGGTCAACTGTAAATAGTCTAGTTTATATTTGTATAATCTATGGTTATAACAAACCGAATTCCACCAAAGACAAATTGGTACCATATCTTGTGAATTGAAATTTCAAGTTAAGACTTGTAGAGTTAAAGCAATCAAAAGATAAACCGATTGATCAATATGAATGTAATGAGACCATATACTTTGTATACCCTCCAAAAGGAGCATTGGAATAGAGAAAGATAAAGAATCATTTATCATTTTAATTCAGTGCCAGATATTGTGGTGGTAAAAACAGATCTGAGGACCATAAATCCAATTTTCTAACACATAAAGAACATATGTTAGGATGTAGCATTTGTATCATCTCATCTCCAACAAGTATAAATATAGATATATAATATAAATATAGATAATTGAATTGTAGTAAAACATAATCTGTTTTAGAAGAAATATAAAGCTGTCCAACTTTATCCCAGATGACCGTAGACCACACACAATTTAAATCTGATTCCCATTGCACTTTAGTTTGTAGTGTAGTTCCTATATTCCCAATAGGCTCTGCGCATTGGAATAATATATCCTATAGATTTGACGTAGGACTTAGGTCAGTAGGTCTCTATCTAATATACTAAACTTAATTGTGAGTGCCAGCTATCTCAGAGGTCACTAGAAACTTTCTCAAATACAAAAGAAGGGATTCGTTTCTGACAACCTCATAAACATGACAACTTTGTTTCCCTAGGACTGGAAAATATCTTCAGAGTCGTAGAAAAAATAGATAACTATTTTACTCAGCCAATCGTGCATGCTTCCTTTCTACAGAGTTGCAGAGAAATAGTGAGACGGGCGTTTTCAATAAAAGGTTTATTGAACAGCCTTCTTTCTCATGCAAGAGAGGTGACCTGCTACAATCGTTAGA
Source organism: Lissotriton helveticus (assembly GCF_964261635.1). Lineage (NCBI taxonomy): Eukaryota > Metazoa > Chordata > Amphibia > Caudata > Salamandridae > Lissotriton > Lissotriton helveticus. The sequence goes on from NC_136059.1 coordinate 1,027,266,434, forward strand.
CAGAATGCAAAGTATAATGCATACAGCGAGAATAGTATTATAAACTAATACTGTAATAGCATTGTATAGTTTCTTAGCCATATAAAAATTCATACACAAATAACACAGGCTAAAATACTCAACTGGTGCTTCTAAAATACGCCTATCCCAATGTACCTAACCTAGGTCTAGTACCAGGGAAGAAGTAAGTATTGTTTAGCATAAGTGTTAGTTCTGCCAAGAGTTGCCAAAGGTTTCTCTAGGTTCTAATCAGCTCCATACCTTAGAATGAAGGAGGTTGGTATCTCTGTCTCGGACTCGATTTCCCAACACCCCACAAAGGGAGTTGGAAACACTGGAGCTGGATTCTCGGCAGAGGAGGACAACTTCTTGTCAGTGGGTCAGCTGGAGAGTCTGCATCCTCCAGCACTTGCTGTAGTGAGCTGCGTCGGGCAAGTAGATCGACGAACTGCACCGAACCAAACCGTGCTTTGCTATAGCAAGTGAAGGTATATTTATACCTTGAAGGTGTTTAGGAATGCCAGCTTTGACATAAAATTTGGCATATGAACGCAATGGATGAACCCCTAAGGAATGGTTGTTCATGCATAATAATGAGTTTCTTGGAGAAATCAATATCCAAGCTAGGGGAAGTCCCTTCTGCTTAAGAGTCTGGTTTTCCAAGAAATCGTTGTGACGTTTGATGAACGGATGGAAGTAGCCATGCCTGTATTTTGGGTAGCATGGACTAGGCCTAAATAAGGGCTTGATTTCTATGCCTATATAAGGGCAATGTGGACTGTACCTATATAAGGGCATGAATCGGGGAAAATTCATTCGGAATCTAAAACGCTATACAACACCCACTCCACTTTCTTATGTTCTCTATGAATAGTTCTACTTTAAGCAGATTACGTTGTGCCACAAAATGTTAAAAATACAAATTTGGGAAAGAAAAAGGTTAATCATAGAAAAAAGAGTCCCAAAGTTAGAATTTTTTTTGAAAAATTAAGGTTGATTTCAAAGTCTCTCAGAACACTGTGTGCCAAATCAAAAGTCAGTGTTATTGTTTGGAGAAAACATCAAATCTTCTAAGTCTGTAAAAAAGTCGTTCACCATTGTAGGTGAAAGTTGGATTACCTCGTTTGGAAGATTAACTGCACATAGATGTGAAGCATCGCCATCAGCATTGGCCGCAGTGGCAATGGTCGAAGTGGATGATACCTGTGTGCCTGTTTCCTCTTGTACCTCACCGTCAGCATTTTGCGTCTGTGAGATCTCAATGAATGCCATCATCAGAATTGGTAGTCGCTGGGGACAACACAGTGAATGGGCCGTTACTGGTTCAAGCAAAGTATCAACATCCGTTGGCATGACTGATGGGAGTGTGAGACATAAGTCTAACACGCATTCTTCTCCGCATAGCAGGCCGCGTAGAACAGGTAAGATGCAATCTTGCCAAATTAGTCTGAATGACAGAAACCATGTGGTATTAAATTCTTGTAAACGAGTTAATCCCAAAATTTGGACGATGCGCTCACGAAACTTCATCGCCAGTAGAGTTGTCTCAATGGAGAACTGGGTGTCGCTGGTGAATTGGCTTGCTATATCGTAGCAGGAGGAGCAAAAATAGTATCCCTAAAGCGAGTCCCCAAATGAGAGGCAGTCCGCTAAACACTGAGTGCACGAAGTTTGGAAATATTCCTAAGACTGCTTCAAAATGTGCTAACAGTCCAGAAAATACGGTCTTAAATACATGTACAATACCGCTTGTATCAGACATGTTTAAAATACGACTTAACATTTCTGAGAAATGTACAGGGCAGTTTGTAGTTAATAGGGCGTGTATCTCGGCAGTAGTCCTTGCGACTTGCAGATCATAGGTCTCTTTGGCTGAGGACAGTGGCACAGTTTTTTTTAAAAAGAATGGCTTTCCTTCTGCTTAAAGTATCAATTCGTATAAAAGAGATGTTCAGTTAAGACCATAAAGGCGACTCCCTGTCTGTCTTGGTCTTTGCAAACAATACTTGCATACAGTAAGTGACCCTGGCTGACACAGTTATTAGATAGGGTAAACCTGGCAACATGCCACAGCAGCTGTGATCGTTCAACATGAAGTAACTTCCATTAGAAAGTTGTTAAAAAATTGGATCAATCACTGCAGCTGGTGAACCTTGCAGGTGGCAGGATAAGTTGGTAGAGGAACCATCGCAGGCCTTGTGTAAATTAATACCCTGACAAAGGAGTGAACCGCTTAGTGCGTTTTCACAATTTTTACCACTGAGAAACACTTCTCTTCCCCCACTCCAACATCTGTGTGTGTACGGTAATTCCCAGGATGTCTTGATGTATTCTTTATCCAACCTTTCATATGTGCCTGCTGGTATATGTTTTAGATAAGGTAAAGAATAGCTACAAGGGGTTTTGTTTGTGGACTAAGTACCTAAGATTTAGCATATAGCATTTAAGGGTTGTTTAAGTAATTACACCCTATTGTATCCACAGGATAACTATATCATTCTTATTTATTCTTAAACATTCAATGAAATCAAGATGAGGAGAAGATGAAATGAAAAAGGCACACAGCAAAATAATTTTGTGGTGAAAATTTAGTATTGAATTGATCAAACAGTACAAATCATGGGAATAAAAAGAAAAAGCAAATCCAATATTAGACGTTATGAATAGATGTACATAGAAATCAACAAATCAATTCATAACGTATCAACAATTCCATAAATAAAAGAAGGAGACCAAGTTCATTAATATACAGAGATATCCTTCTGACATTGATGCTGTGGAGATGGTGATTAAGTCGACGTTTCGGTCTTTCTTTTAGACATCAATAAGACCATCATCAGGACTAATTTTCAAGCAAAAAGCCCCAGAAGACCAAAGTTGAGGCAGTCACTTGGAGGAACTAGAGCAAAGCTAATGGTTGGTCGACTCCTTCAATATTTTTTCACTTTCAGAATCTGTAGTAATTAGTAATATCACCTGTAACTGCAGTGATCGAATTCTGTCGGGAGACTTGAAAAAATTATCGTGGTATTAATCACACGAACAAGAGTCGCCTGCTCTGGAAGCTAACACTATGCCAGGAACAAGTTGTTCCTGGCATAGTGTTAGCTTCCAGAGCAGGCGACTCCCGTTCGTGTGATTAATACCACGATGGGAGTCGCCTGCTCTGGAAGCTAACACTATGCCAGGAACAAGTTGTTCCTGGCATAGTGTTAGCTTCCAGAGCAGGCGACTCCCGTTCGTGTGATTAATACCACGATAATTTTGTCAAGTCTCTCGACAGAATTCGATCACTGCAGTTACAGGTGATATTACTAATTACTACAGATTCTGAAAGTGAAAAAATATTGAAGGTGTCGACCAACCATTAGCTTTGCTCTAGTTCCTCCAAGTGACTGCCTCAACTTTGGTCTTCTGGGGCTATTTGCACGAAAATTAGTCCTGATGATGGTCTTATTAATGTCTACAAGAAAGACCGAAACGTCGACTTAATCACCATCTCCACAGCATCAATGTCAGAAGGATATCTCTGTATATTAATGAACTTGGTCTCCTTCTTTTATTTATGGAATTGTTGATACGTTATGAATTGATTTGTTGATTTCGATGTACATCTATTCATAACGTCTAATATTGGATTCGCTTTTTCTTTTTATCCCCATGATTTGTACTGTTTGATCAATTCAATACTAAATGTTCACCACAAAATTATTTTGCTGTGTGCCTTTTTCATTTCATCTTCTCCTCATCTTGATTTCATTGAATGTTTAAGAATAAATAAGAATGATATAGTTATCCTGTGGATACAATAGGGTGTAATTACGTAAACAACCCTTAAATGCTATATGCTAAATCTTAGGTACCTAGGGCCAGATGTAGGTAATTCATATTTACCGACTCTTAAATACCGAATTTTACCGATTCGGTATTTAAGAGTCGGTAAATATGAAGGGGGGAGATGTAGGTATTACAGAATCTGTAAATACCGAATCTTTAAGATTCGGTATTTACCGATTCTGTAAATACCGAATCGGTATTGCCCATTGATTCCTATGGGCCTTGAAGCCCATAGGAATCAATGGGCAATACCGATTCTGTAATTACAGAATCGGTAAATACCGATTTTAGCAAGGGTGCAGGGGGTGTCACTTTGACACCCTCTAGCACCCCAAAGACGGGCATGTTTGCCATGTGGCACACAGACATGCCCTAAGGGCATGTCTGTCTGTCACATGGCTAGGTGTGCATGCACACATGTGCATGCACACCTGGAATCGGTATTTTACCACCCAATTGGATTGGGTGGTAAAATACCGATTCTGTAAGGCCTTAGGGACTCTGAAGAGTCCCACCTACATCTGGAAGGTACCGAATCGGTAAAAATACCGATTCAGTGTTTTACCGATTCTGTAAATTTACCGATTTGGTAAATTTACAGAATCTGTAAAATCTGGCCCCCTACATCTCAAGATGCCAAATACCGGTCGGAAACGGCCGAATTCGGCCGTTTCCGACCGGTATTTGCCACCTACATCGGGCCCCTAGTCCACAAACAAAACCCCTTATAGCTGTTCTTTACCTTATCTCATACATTGCCCAAGCCTACAAGGGTCTATTGGGTTACCCATATTCTCTCGCAGGTATATGTTTTAGGCAATACTGAAAATGGAAAATTGTAACAGGCAGAGTGATTGTTCCATGTATAATCCATTCAGTGGCTGGCTTTTCAGCAACTGTAAATGGCAATCTTCCCAGTTTTTCAATGCTCAGCACCGTATAGTCTGCTCCCCTTTGTACCAATTTGATCTGTTTATCAGTGAGATTGAATTCTTAAAACAGTGACGTAGTATTGAATAAACGCCAAGGCACATAGCCTGAACGTAGGTTTTGTAACGTCCAGCCTAATAGCATGATAGAACATAATTGCGACTGACCATGTTGCAGCATGACCAAGTCCTGTTCCATAATGCCTATGGCAGAAGACACTATGCTGTCCAATGAATATATCCTAGATGACAGAGTCGTTAACCCATTGTCAACTACAGAGAGAGTTTTCTCTAAATTAATACAATCAATTTCTTGTATTCATTCTGCAGTCTCTGCTTGCGTAATCTTCCATGCTTCATTATAAACAGCATAGATACCGGCATATATAAAATGTTTTTGTTGTGGGTTTCTTGGTTCTAGAAAAGAATTCCCTAAGATCAGCGTCATCTTTAAGTAAAGATAAGTGTTGCTTTACATCCTTAAGTGTAGATCTGTGTAGCCAATCAAGGCAGAGCTTCCCTACACTGTATGTTGTTACTATTCCAGGATGCTGTCTTTGAACATATCTTGGGTCTGGCTTATTGAATGTGAAACCCTGTGTTTTGTTCAGGAATCTATCTTGACAGTTGTTTGTGTCTGTGGGCCAGATCAACCATTTATTCTAAACTGGATCCGTTCAGTTGTGATGCAAAATAGTATGTGCTTCGACCTCCCCCTCTGAAGTGTTACTGCTATCAGGTCTAGGTGTAGATATGGACAGATTGTTAAGATCTTTTATCTTGACTAACCCAAGGCAAGACGTCTGTTGGACAGTGTCATTCAAAAACATAATTTGCTCAGGGATGATACAGGCTCTAAACATAGCTTCTATCCCCTGCACTTGCCAATCTTTTGTGCCCCACACAGTTTTCGTGTCAATGTTGTCTTTCCAAAAGTCGAAACCTAGTTCGGACAGTTGGGCATAAAAGGCTGCAGAATAAATCTGTTTGGTATTTGTCAACATACGTTTCATGCCTGTTTTGTTTACATTTCTAAAGTAAAATGTTTCAGCATAGGATACATTGAACCGTGAAAAGTACAGAAATTTTCTTGCAAATGTTTTTGAGCTACTCCTTGGTGGCATTGGACAATGTTCCCATTGGTTATACATTAATAAATTTCTAGGATTTGCAGATTTGTGCAAGAAATGGTGACCATAATGATTATAACAATACATTTGTTCATAGTCTGATGAACCTTTTAAATATTCATGATTTGTGAATACTGCAGACATCATATTATTAACAGTCTCGAAGTCCCAATCATCAGAAAAGGTACTAGATGAAACAAAGTTATTCAAGGAAATCTTGAACTGGTGTGCAATCTTCAACAGCCTCGACGGGCCAAAAATGTCATAGTCAGTGCTGTCCTAAGCTATAGGAACGGCTGTGATGTTCACTGTTGACAAGTCTCTTAGTTCACAATGAGATGATTTGTGTGGTTTAAGGAGTAAGTTGATGTTCTTACTTGATGTATCCTTTTTGACATATCTTCCATCGATCAGCATTCCCAAAGTTATCACCAGAGTCAACCAAAGTAGAAGAAAAAGCACACCCAACACAATCCAAAGCGCAATCCATGGTGAAACCAGATAAGTCTTTTCCAGGTGATGAAAAAGTTATGTAGCTTGTTCTTTGACAGTTCTTTTTACGGGCATCATTTCAGGTTCGCTGGGATCCTCAGAAAACATATCCAAGTTAATGAAATAGCCAGAGGCAGTTCTGTCAATTGTAGGGATTGAATCCGGATTCATTGAAATCGCTGGAACCACTTAATCACTTGTTACTTCATTGTAGACAGGTGTTTCTTGACAAACTGGTATTTGGGTTTCAAGAGGTACAAGTTCCATAGCTTTGTTGCATAGTCCTTCATTTCGCACTGCAGATTCTTCAAAGTGATGAGTCTCTCAGTTTGAACCTCTTGGATAGTAGCCAGATTAGGGCTTCAGCTACTTGGTCGGAGTCCACTTGGCCTACTGCTTATGATTGGCCACATGATGGGGTTTGACCAGGTCGATTGACACAAACCTGTTCTCCTTTTTACCAGCAAGGGGCGTCAGTAATACTGTTCTTTATCCGTGGATTGCTAGGACAGGTACTGGTTGTCTGTAAGGAGGCCCAAATTTCTTCTTGTCCACGATCTTCTCTCTGACTAGATCCCCAAGCTTAGGAATCCAGACAGGCCTTGCAGGGACGGTCGGTTTTTCTTCAGTGGTGGTTGGCTTCATGAACACATTACTTTGTTTCGTTCTTATTTCATTTAAGTTCTGTAAAACAGCCAAACGGTCTTTGATGTCAAAGGGTTTTTGGTCTAACACTGAAGTCTCACAATCGAGGTCCGATACTAACATTCTGGTCCCAAAAAGGACTTCATATGGAGTGATACCCCCTAGAGAACTTCTTGGCATATTGGTAAGACTACGTTGGACACTTATTAGATGTTTGACCCACCAATCACCCGAGCCTAATACCCTAGCTGTTATAGATTGCTTTATGTCCCTTTTTTTTCTCTCCACTACCGGATTTCCCTCAGGATGGAATGGACTAGAGTACCGCAATGCAATGCCCAATTTGGCCATGGCCTCCTTGTAAGCTCAAGAGCTAAACGCAGGACCCTGGTCAGAATGTAGCATGCCGACTGCGTATGTGGCGATAAAGACTTGCAAATCTTTTATAACAGTTCGAGCATCAGCCAAGCGCTGAGGCCACATCCAAATGAATCTTGTCTTAATATTTGTGGGACCGCATTTGTCCAAAGGGATGTCTGCTTGTAGAAAGTCTAATGCTGTCAAAAATGGTGTCTGTACTGGGCTGGCTAAGCTATAGTCGGGTGTCTGGCGGCGTTCTGTGCTGCAATCTCTGTTGCAGTCTATGCAGTTAATTAAAAATGTGTGAATGTGTGCATTCATTCCTGGCCACCAGTACATCTCTTTTAATTCTAGTATAGTCTTAGAGATCCCATGATGTATCAGACCCTCTCCCAAATGTGCTTCGTATATCAAAGCTACTCTACGTCTCCTGTTTGGAATTACTCTATCCCCCACTTTAGGAATTCGAGCAAAAGGAACGGAGTTTGCATCAATTATATATGAGTATTTGAGTGGAAACCTTTTTTAACATTATATTAACTTGTAATGAATCTCTTTTTCTGTAAACCGTCTTTTTTACAAAATTTGTGGTCCTCAGTGGAGTACCAAAACAAATAAAATTTGATTTTTTTTGATTTGGAAACCCTTTAGGTAATGTTTTACCACTGTCTTTGCTTGTGGTATTGACAGCTTGCATTATTTCGCCATCTATTTTCGTTTTTGATCGAGTGATTGCAGCTATGGAAGCCGTTTGCACAGCTGCCTTTGCTTCATCAGCCAATGAATTCCCTGCAACGTGAACTCCATCACGTTGATGACTCAGAGTATGTATCACGTGAGTGTTTTGTAGTCCTTGTCGCAACTGAACTACTTGTTCCCAAAGCAGTTTATGCTTGATTGTGCCACCTTTTGCATCTGTGTTACCGTTTTTAATCCAGTTTTGCAAGTATTCATTGTAAGATTGAACACAATAATACGAATCGCACACTATGAGTGTGGGGAATTCGCGATCTGTATTTTCAAGTGCCATCTTGAATGCTTGTAGTTCAGCTCACTGAGCTGTACAATCTCCTAGAGATTGAGTTTCAGTGACCATTGGTTGGAATTTGCCATCGCGCCAGCGACCTTTAACGATCGCGCACGCCGCACTATCGGCTTGTTTACCCCTAGTAGCGGGTTTAGCTGTTCCGTCAGTATAAATTATGCATTCATACTGTCCAAGAGGCAGAATTTCAGTAGGCAGAGCACAATCTTGTTCGTTTTGTACAAGTGCTTGTGTCTTCAAATATGGGTCAAAAACATATTCAACATCTGTTGCAGCAAGAGAATTAACCCATTGTATCCATCTCGGATGTAAAGCTTTAGCATTGGGAATGTTCTCTTTTGTCACGGCTTCTAAGGCAGGTACAGGTGTAACGACCATAATTTGTTTACCCTGTGCGAGGGCTCTCTCTTTTGCTACTGCAGTTTGAACCGCTGTTGAAGTGAATTTCATTTCAGCTTCTGTGTACAAGTGTAATTTGTATGCTATTGGTACTTTTTCACCTTCGTTACAAGTTAAGTATGTGAATCCGCACTGTCCTGAAATGATTCGGATCACTAAGTTACGTACGTTTACGCGTGTTTGCAAATGTTTAGTTGCTAACATATCTGTTTGTAATGAACGCAAAACTTCTGTGTGTTTTTGAGTCCAATTAACTGTTTTGAAATCAGGTTTGATTATTTGTAGAGAGGTTTAACCCTTTCTGTGTAATTTAGAATGTATGTTTTTCCGAAATTTAGGAAACCTAGAATCGACTGTACGTTTTTCAGCGTTTTTGGAGGTTGGAGCAGCGCACATTTCTCTAGAAAGTTGGCTGCCAGGCTTTTGCCTTCACTTGAAAGTTCATATCCTAGAAAGAGGACATTTAAATGGGCAATTCTAGATTTTTTTTAAATTGAATTTGTAACCCTCAGAGGCGAATCCAAGTATAATGGTATTCACCCTGTTCAAGTGCCTATCCAAGTCATCGTCTGTCAGATAGATGTCATCGACATATGACAATGCTTCATCATCATAAGTTTGTAGTAACTCTGTGACCCTTGCTGAGAATAAACCAGGACTATTCTTGAATCCCTGTGGGAGACGACAGAAGTGACGCTGTGTCCACATAATTGAGAAAGAGGTCAAATACCTTCTTTCTGGGGCAATGTTTTGACAGAAGAAACCGTTAGAAATATCTAATGTGGTTTTATATTTTTTACGCACAATGTTATTCATTTATGCTGCACTATGTGCATTTTGTACTGCAAATGTTTTGCAACAAGAGTTTAGATGTCTGTAATCCAATACTAGACAATATGTATTGTCTGGTTTGGAGACAGGAAATAAAGGATTGTTTATTGACGAGGTGCATGTTTCAATCACCCCTTGGTATTCAAGTTGATCTAATATCTCCCTGATCTGTTTTTTAGCTTCTTGCTTAACTGGGTACTGTCTTTGTGCAGTTGGTTAAATTTTTAACTGGATTTTATGGTGAGGAGAATCCTCATCCCGTCCTACATGATTTTTATATAATGCAGGAGCCTGGGATACTGCCCATTTCCTGGCATAGGTATATTTTAAATGAATTGGAATGTGATTAGAGAAGGCTGGCATGATGTCTTTGCCATGTCGGCACTCCCTGACAAATTCAGGTGGCCAGTCTTGTTCAGCTAGAAGAATGTCATAACCCTTAGAGAGTCGCTCCCAAAAGAGTGCTCTCACTGTTCTTGGTATGTCTCCCTCCATCGGAGTGTTATTTCATATAACTTATGTGTAGAACTAACCCTGGTATCTGCAGTTTCAACTTGAATGTACTCATTCAAGTCCACTGTCTCCAGATGATCCTTCAAGTTCTTGCGAGCTATGGTGACTTCTGCTGCGCTGTCCAACATATTCTGAGCCCATTCCCAGTTCTTGAGTTGTGTCCTCAAGATCCTCGGCATGTCTGATTTTTTGACCTGCTACCTTCTTTTTGGTAAATTGTGGTTTCTTGTTTTTCTGAACGTGCGGATCGTCTTTGGACTTGACGCGATCTTCCTTGTGTTCTAACCGTCCTCTTCTTTTGGATTTCTGTGATGAAGTCTGAAAGGTACGAGAGTAGCGTGTATCAGTATCTTGATATCTATCAGGTTTTCGCAAATTATCCCGATTCCTGAGGTTATACCTCCTTTCAGAGGGTTCCTTTTGAGGAGACCTACCTCTGGATTGAGAACGCTTCCCTTTAGAAGTTTGCTTAGTGTTTTCCCACTTCTTTTTAGAAGGAGTAGGAGTGTTTTTTATTAAAGACTTTGTCAGAACTTAGAGACAGTTGGGGTTTAACTGTATAATTCTACTAAATTTTGTATATTACTTAGTAATTCATCGTCTGACATTGCTTCAATGTCAAGGTCAGGTCTGTAGTTGGCTAAAGCTAGCCATGTTGCTCCTGGTCTACCTAGTGGACCCAGCTGGCAATGTGATTTATACGTTTTAGGGTGCCTTTAACCGCATGCGTGCGGCCGCTATTTTCGCGCTGTGCAGCTTTTTTGCAAAAGCCGCGTTACATGACGAGCTGAGCTCGTCATGAGCATGCGAGCGGCGCAACTCATGACAAGCTCAGCTCGTCATGAGCACGGAAGGGGTTAAACCAGAGCACATGCTCCTGGTAAGTTAGTGGAATTTCTATATCCTTGAAAGGAATGTATTCCTACGGTGGTTCATCTTCTTTGTAGAAGTGAAACACATGTGTTACTCAATTTGCTTCAAGGAAGACTATCCATGAATAGAATACCTCTGTCTGGTGATAATCATCTGCCTCTATCACAAAAACTATCCTACCACCTCTCGGTCCCTGGGATTATCTTCGTCGGCCATTTTGTGTTTAATGAAAACTGCAGAGCAAGTTTCGAAGAAACAAAGATAAGGTGCACAATATTTTGGAACACTGTATCCTTCAACGTTGAACAAACCAAAAACCTAATACATAGGATTTTTGTCCTACTCAGCTATGACGGACATTATCCCTTTACCCACTCCGACGTCTATTGAAGTATTACGGAAAAAGGGGTCTCTGAGAAAAGCTCGACAGTCTTTCCAAAGAAGAACCCTACCATTTTTAAAATTCATTTTTTATACCAAATGGCACTGATTTAAAAGGTGTTTAGTCCAGGTAAAGTATAAACTATGTACGGTTTCAATAATTAGCATGCACGAGAAATGGCAGGAGCTATCCAAAATTTGGGTGAGCAGGACATAAAAAGGATATAATTATATGAGAATGGAGCAATATGAGAGAGTTCCGGATTAATCCACAACCTATGAGTAATCAAAATGAAATGAAATAGTGGCTTATATATTTGCTTGATACTAAATGCTTTGTGATAGTTAATAACATTGAGAAAGTTAACACCACCTTTATTTTGGTTAACTTTAACCTAGCTAATGATATGCAAGCTCTTTTACCATTCCAAAGAAATTCAGAAAGTAAATTATCAATTTTATTTTCAAAAGATTTAGGAATTTATATTGGTAACATCAGAAGTGTAAAATGAATGATGGGGAGAATCATCATTTGAATTGTATCTAAATGTCCCAGCAGGAGAGATATAAAAGTGATCATTGTTGCGTGAGATTACTAATTGTTGAAATCAAAACATTTGTATTTATCAGTATTTATTTTAAAAGTATCCCCAAGTTAACAGCAATGTCATGTACCCAAGCATTTCATTTTTGATGAGTTCCAAGCTAAACCAACCTACGTAAAGCGGTCTTTGATACAATATTAGTGAAAGGGAGCACCTCAGATTTCCCAATATTAATTTTATAATCTTTTTTAAAAAGCAGGCAGGGAATGTTGTGGTTCTGATATGAACAATAAGATATCATCTGCATCAGCTGTGAATTTAGCATGTAGGTCTTTAAACCAAAAACCAGTGAATTTGGTAGAATGTTTAAGTTGAACCATAAAGTGTTGCTGAGCCAAAATAAAAAGTAGAGAGGAATGCAAAGTAAAATAATTAGATATAACCGCATTAACACAAACAGATGATTGGGGAGATGAATATAGCAAAGAGAATAAATGTAAACACTTAGGACGAAATCCGTGCCATTTCAATGCCTTCATAATAAAAAGCCAGTTAATTTTGTCAAAGGCTTTTACACGTCCAATATAATTGCAGCTAACAGGTATTGCTTTATTTATAATATCAACCAAAGAAGGAGAATTATCTGCTACATTTCATTCTTTAACACATCCTGTTTGTTCAAGTCCAATGAGATTCGGTAACAATTAATCTAATCGTAAAGCTAAAGCTTTGGCAAAATGCTTGCAGTCACTATTTACAAAGGAAGGAGGCCTGTAATTCTGACATAAAGTAAACTCCTTATCTTTCTTTGGAGTGAGACAGATCAAAGCCTTTGTAACACCCTTTTGATGTGTGAGAGTAAGAGAAGTTATTGATTAAATGAAACAATCTAGGAATCAGACTTTTAAAATATTTTAAGTAAAATTCTAGCGTAAACCCATTAGGGCCAGGAGCCTTACCAGCCAGAAGCTTTTTAAATTCCTCATACAATTCATTAATATTGAGAGGTTCCTCTAAAGGTGAGAAGTCTACAGGATTTGTAGCACTTTTTGGAAATGAAACAAAGTAAGAACTGAATTGATCTTCCTGCAGATACATTTCAGGAGTATATAATTTCTGACAGAAGGCTAAGAAACAATCAGCAATTTCAGTGTTCTTGAAAACTTTGAGACCATTGTTAGTAACTAAATATTTGTGATTTGTCTGTTTTAAATTTAAGGTAATTAGCCAGAAGTGCACCAGATCTGTTTTTACCACCACAATATCATTTGTTGAGTTAAAATAAATAACAACATGATTTTTCAAGTTAACATTTAGTAAATTGTATCTTAGCATTGCTATGTTCTTCTAGAGCCTCTTTATTATTATTAGGAGTGTAATCACAATGTTCCAATTTTTTTATTTTTGCTAATACAGCAGACTATTCTTTTTCAGCTTGTTTCTGTTTAAAGCGTAGTTTATCACAAATGCTCCAGAGGCCGCCGCCTCTGGAGCATTTGATACAAAGTGGATTGAAGCTTCATCTAGTGTATTAAGCGCAAAGAAGTCATTCATATAATTTTCATAATTTATAATAAAGAAAGGATAATTTCACAATGAGTTATTGAATCTCCATCTGGGGGGTTTGGAAGTGGTAAGAAGAATATCAAAAACACATCAAACAGGGGCATGATCTGATATCAAAATAGATCTAATTTCAGAATTAACTAAGCCCTGTAGCAAATATATACTGACAAATAATTGAGTCTTGGTTGGGAATGGTGTGTCGGTGAAAAAAGGGAGTTTTCTCTTAAATCTGGATTAAGCATATGCTACACATTGTGCCCTTACTGAAATATTTTGTGGGAATGCTTAATAAGTTTTGTTTAGGAATTTCGGTCCAGAAGAGGATCAACTGATTACAATCTTCCCCAACGATACAATGATATACTGAGTATTCTAAAATCATTTGAGGAATAACCTTCCAAAGCTCTGGATCTGGAATATTGAAACCATATACATTCCTAATACGGAAATCAATACCCTGGATTTTAAACGTAGTAATTAACCATTTTCCTTTCAGAATTTTACTTTCAGAATCATGTTCTTGAGAAGTGGAACTTATATCTAGACATTTATGATATTGAGTAGCAAATTCATTCTTGTTACCAGGTGACGACTAATGAAATATATCCGTCCGCCCTCACATGCGCATTTCTTGCGAGAAATGCGCATGCGCGGGCGGCCGCGCATGCGCATTTGAATGGAAGAAGTCGGCGCGAAAGAGAAGAGGGAGCCCCGGGACGCCGCGTACCAGGTAAGTGCCTTTAATCTACTTTTACAGTATTTTTAAAAACAAATTAGGTATGTAGAAGAGGGCGGGAGGGAGGTGGGTGGCGGGCAACTTCGCTCCGTCCACGGAGTATCCGTAGTGTTGCCTACTAGGCCTACTTTGCAAATCGCAAAGTAGGCAACACTACGTGCACTCCGTGGACGGAGCAAAGCACTACGCCCAGGGTTAATCCTAATGTCTGTAGTTGAAGCTGTATGTCAAGAAATTGCTTCTTACAATTAGCAGTGAATTGGAAAAATGTGTGAAACAAAAACTGTATTACAAGACCCCCTGTAGATTACTTAGCATCTTGGTTGCTGGGAGAACATCCATCCATCAAATATGTGAATTGCAGAAATAGAATGATAATAACCTTAGGGTGTAGATTTAGATGACTTAGGAATCAGACAGTATGCTCTTTATATATTGAAAGTGGCTCGTCTATTCATATGAACTATCTGAAGAATTTTATCTGGAGAAAGGAGATCATATCAGGACCTTTCACCCCCTCTGTTATTCGATGGAGCCAAAGATTATTCCTTCTATTCCTGTTCTCCAAATCTTCTATTGATTCTTTTAGCAACTCTGTGTCCCAGACTACATGGGAGATATCAGGAACCAGAAATGTGCTTCCAAGTACTGGAAGCATCTCTTGTTTAGGCACACTTTTGGTTCTTGATGAAAGACTCCTTTAGTTCGTTTATCGGGCTGTATTCAAATTATTTGTGAAATTCAAAAAAATTCTTGTTCAACCAGTTTCATTTGATGTTAGAATTATATTTCATTCCATTTTCAAATTATGCATCGTTATTACATATGTAGAGTCTATACACAATTGCTCCAATGCATTTTGTGCAGGGTGCCCTTCTTCCGGCAGCTTATCTGTAAATAAAGGATATAGCGTCTTAACATTTTATACATGCATTCATCTACTCATATTAACATGATTATGTGCAATGTTCAGTGATTCACCATGTGACTCAGTGTGTATATGTGCCTGTTTGTGCCGTGTGGAACGTTAGGTAAACTGAAAGTTTACACTTACGTGTCTTCAAGACAAAATAGCATCTAAAAGCTGTAAACGAAATGAGGAGTTAACGGGTGCAGGTTCCAAAGGGACGTAAAGCGTCTCACATTTGGTGATCTAACAGTACACTTACTTGTTGTAACGACGCCAAATCATTACGCGTTTTTCACTCTTTGGGAAAGTTTACCGGTACGCGTCTGTAGTTTCCTTGTCAATAAAGGACATAGACCCACGTGATGCTTAGGGTATGGGCATCGAGATAGGACTAGATAGTGTTAGAAAAGTAGCGGCCATATTAAAATGGCAAAATGCTATATATACACTGGCTTATGTAGATAAAGAACGCTCGGGTCAGAAAATAAATAGTAACAAAAAATCGTGTGTGGTTTGCAAGGTCAAGTAATGTATATCATGATATGTTTAGAATGCATCTAATTTCAATCAATGAATAATATAAACAGCAACAAAGAAACATTACATCAAAATGCCCAAAGGGGCTTCAGAGTCAATTCGTAATTATAGGTTACAGGTAACTTCCAGATGATCATTCAATCCAAAAGGTTTCATGGAATTTAATTTAAATATCCAACAGTTCTCTCTTTGGAGTAAGAGTTTATTATTGTCTCTGCCTTCTTGTTTCAACACATTCTCCCAAACCAAAAACCTCAGTTGTGATATCTGGTGTTTTAATTCATTAAAATGGGATGCAATAGATGATTTCTCGTTTTTAGTCCTTATATTGGATTTGTGCTCGTTAATGCGAGTCTTTATTTTTCTCTCAGTCTTCCCAACATAAGTTTTCCCACATGGGCATTTAACCAGGTAGATAAAATTGCAAATAATCACATGTGACATTGGTTCTTAATTTGATGTCAAATCCCTTCATGGGGTGAGTTATTATATTTCCCTTAATGATATTATTGCAGTTATTGCAATTCATGCAAACTTGGGTGCCCTTATATGTTTCAGGATTCAAGGTGACTTTATTGAGTAGTTCTCCTAGATTCTTGTTCCTGGTATATGCAAAGATTAGGGGTAGTTTAAACAATGTTTTGAAGTCAGCTTCCGTGCTCAGGAGTGGCCAGTGTTCTAGAATGATTTTTTTGAAAGCAGGGCTCATTGTCGAACATTTTGACACCATGACCATTCTGTGGTCTTGTTTTTTATTTGTGCGTTTCAATAAGTCCGTTCTAGCTATTGGTGCTACCCGTTCCTTAGCTTCTTCCACGATTTGTTTTGGGTAACCCCTCCTCTCAAATCTCTGTCCCATTTCATCAATCCTGATGATAGCCTTGGTTTCATTAGAAGTGATTCTTTTCGCTCTTAGCATTTGTGAAAACGGTAGGTGATTTTTTAAGGACATCTGGTGAAAGCTTAAATAGTGTAACACATTGTTTCTGTCCGTATCTTTTCTGAAAAGATCTGTTTCTATGCCAGTGTTAGTTAAGGTGATCTCCAAGTCTAGGAAGGTTATTTTTTCGTTTTGTATATCCCAAGCAGCCACGGCCCATGGAGGGAGTTACGGTGGGGCAGGGAGGCGGGGAGGGGCAGGGTGGAGGGTGCTAAAAACCGGCATATGGATAATTGCAGGTAAGTAAACAATTTAATTAATAAAACGAATTTGGTAGTGCGCCTTGACAATGGCCTTTTCCATTGCTTCTATTCCTCCTGCATGTGGTATAGAGGTATATAGTAATTTTACATCACATGTGCACATAATTAAATTGTCATTTTCGTTAATTTCAGTGGCTTGCAAACGCAATAAATATTTCTGATGTTACACTCAGCTCTAATGAGATCAAATTTCTTGAGAAAGGTATGCCATTTATCCCCACCACAAATACTCAACAACTGGAATTGGAAGTAAGCACTTTCAAATTTATGCGCAAACTCAAATTGAGACATTTCTTTGAAAACGTAGTACCAACTCAGGACCAACAACCCATAGGTAAACTCCTGGGCCTACGACCAAGCAGCACCTATTAAGCTCCAACGAGCCACAAACGCTTAGACCTCTTTGGAAACCTAGTGAAACAGGACCTGACCAAACTCAACTATCATAAAAAGTTTAAAAATAATATCACTCAGAAGGATATGGATACTTTGAAAAAGATTGCTAATAACAAAAACATCAAATGCATAAAAGCTGACAAAGGAGGAGCTTTGGTGATCCTTCACATGGAAATGCATGAGCGAAAGGTAAAGAAACATATGGATAAAGATACATATATGAAACTGGAGAGCAACCCCACTAACACCTTTAAAGAAATCTTGAAAAACATATTGGATAAAGCCTTGGATGACGGTACTATCAATGCGAAAACACACAAATATTTACTACAGCCACATCCAAAAAGTCCATCGCTGTACATGTTGCCAAAAATACACAAGTCATTGGAAGATCCACCCTTGCGGCCCATCGTGTCAGCCAGAGGAAGCCTACATGAGCCGGTAGGAAAGTTCATTGATAAATATTTACAACCGACGGTAAAAGCTATGACGAGCTACATTAAGGATACCACAGACTTCCTGCTGCGTTTGCAAGCCACTGAAATTAACAAAAATGACAATTTAATTATGTGCACATGTGATGTAAAATTACTATATACCTCTATACCACATGCAGGAGGAATAGAAGCAATGGAAAAGGCCATTGTCAACACTGAAATAGAACCCTCCATGCAAAAATTCCTAATGGAACTACTATTCTTTACCTTATACCAGAGCTATTTCGAATACCAAAATGAGTGGTACCTCTAACTGTCTGGCACGTCTATGGGGAATTGCGCGGCGCCCATATACGCTAACATCTACATGAAGCAATATGAAGAGATGCACATATACCATAACCCGATCTGGAAAAACAACACAAAACTCCTAGTAAGATACATCGACGATGTCTTTATACTATGGAAAAACACCACAGAAAAACTCCAGGAAGCACTTGCATCACTAAATGCCATTGATGACAGAATTCAACTAACTTGGGATCAGCCGCGGCCCGTGGAGGGAGTTACGGTGGGGCATGGAGGCGGGTAGGGGGAGGGGTGGGGTGGAGATTGCTAAAAACCGGCATATGGATAATTGCAGGTAAGTAAACAATTTATTTAATAAAACGAATTTCGTAGCGCGCACTGCACCGCATTTTGCGATGCAAGGCGTGCTACCAAATTCGTTTTATTAATTAATTTGTTTACTTACCTGCAATTATCCATATGCCGGTTTTTAGCACCCTACCACCCTGCCCCTCCCCTCCCCGCCTTCCTGCCCCACCGTAACTCCCTCCATGGGCCGTGGCTGCTTGGGATATACAAAACGAAAAAATAACTTTCCTAGACGTGGAGATCACCTTAACTAACACTGGCATAGAAACAGATCTTTTCAGAAAAGATATGGACAGAAACAATGCGTTACACTATTCAAGCTTTCACCAGATGTCCTTAAAAAATCACCTACCGTTTTCACAAATGCTAAGAGCGAAAAGAAACACTTCTAATGAAACCAAGGCTATCATCAGGATTGATGAAATGGGACAGAGATTTGAGAGGAGGGGTTACCCAAAACAAATCGTGGAAGAAGCTAAGGAACGGGTAGCACCAATGGCTAGAACAGACTTATTGAAACGCACAGATAAAAAACAAGAACACAGAATATTCATGGTGTCAATATTTTCAACAATGAGCCCTGCTTTCAAAAAAATCATTCTAAAACACTGGCCAATCCTGAGCACGGAACCTGACTGCAAAACATTGTTTAAACTACCCCCAATCTTTGCATATACCAGGAACAAGAATCTAGGAGAACTACTCAATAAAGTCACCTTGAATCCTGAAACATATAAGGGCACCCAAGCTTGCATGAATTGCAATAACTGCAATAATATCATTAAGGGAAATATAATAACTCACCCCATGAAGGGATTTGACATCAAATTAAGAACCAATGCCACATGTGATTCTATGAATGTTATCTACCTGGTTAAATGCCCATGTGGGAAAAATTATGTTGGGAAGACTGAGAGAAAAATAAAGACTCACATTAACGAGCACAAATCCAATATAAGGACTAAAAACGAGAAATCATCCATTGCATCCCATTTTAATGAATTAAAACACCAGATATCACAACTGAAGTTTTTGGTTTTGGAGAATGTGTTGAAACAAGAAGGCAGAGACAATAATAAACTCTTACTCCAAAGAAAGAATTATTGGATATTTAAATTAAATTCCATGAAACCTTTTGGATTGAATGATCGTCTGGAATTTACCTCTTACCTATAATTACGAATTGACTCTGAAGCCCCTTTGGGCATTTTGATGTAATGTTTCTTTGTTGCTGTTTATATTGTTCATTGATTGACATTAGATGCATTCTACACATATCATGATATACATTACTTGACCTTGCAAACCACACACGATTTTTTGTTACTATTTTTTTTCTGACCGAGCGTTCTTTATCTACATAAGCCCGTGTATATATATAGCCTTTTGCCATTTTAATATGGCGCTACTTTTCTAACACTATCTAGTCCTATCTCGATGCCCATGCCCTAAGCATCACGTGGGTCCATGTCTTTTGTTGACACGGAAACTACAGACGCGTACCGGTAAACTTTCCCGAAGAGTGAAAAACGCGTAATGATTTGGTGTCGTTACATCAAGTAAGTGTACTGTTAGATCACCAAATGTGAGACGCTTATGTCCCTTTGGAACCTGCACCCGTTAACTCCTTGTTTCGTTTACAGCATTTCAATGTTATTTTGTCTTGAAGACACGTAAGTGTAAACTTTTCAGTTTACCTAATATTCCACAAGGCACAAACGCGCTCATATACACACTGAGTCACATGGTGAATCACTGAATATTGCACAAAATCATGTTAATATGAGTAGGTGAATGCATGTATAAAATGTTAAGACGCTATATCCTTTATTTACAGATAAGCTCCCGGAAGAAGGGCACCCTGCCCGAAATGCATTGGAGCAATTGTGTAATAACGATGCATATTTTGAAAATGGAATGAAATATAATTCTAACATCAAATGAAACTGGTTGAACAAGAATTTTTTTGAATTTCACCAATAATTTGAATACAGCCCGATAAATGAACTAAAGGAGTCTTTCATCAAGAACCAAAGGTGTGCCTAGACAAGGGATGCTTCCAGTACTTGGAAGTACATTTCTGATTAATTGACTTCGATGTGGAGGACAGACACACCACCTTGTGAGCACCTAAGCAAAAAAACTCTTGAATAAACGTTATCACAAACGCACAGGAAACAGAATTAATAACTACAGGCAGTGCACCTTCACATCTTGTATTCAGACATCAGGAACCAACATCACTAGTATGTTGTTCCATGATACCCATTCTTTGACAAGAAAAAACAAATTTTCTGCCATGCATTGTAGAGTAACATTAGTTTCAACTACAAAAGATTTTAAAATCCTTAATTCTTCCATCAGATCCTCCAGAGTCAGGTGGAGATTTAGGCGAGTACTTTTTTGCTCTCTTTACAGAATTGGAGGAATTACCTTTTTTTTAGATTAGTACTTAATGCTTTTGTGAGAACAGACCTATTATGAGATGAGTCTTGAGAATCTAACTTATCACTATCAACCAGGTTATCCATGAAAAATTGATGTTGCCACAGGGGTATCCGTTTGGTAGTTTTAAATGAGAATAAAGTAACCATGGGCGGATTTTGCGAATTGGCAATCCGCGAAATTGCGTATTTACGGATTCGCAATACGCAAAATCCGTGAACTCTTGCGAATTTTGCGGATTCCTTTTTTTTTGTGTTCGCAAGTGTTTCTGCCATTTCGCAAGGGTTTTTTACCAGTCCGCAAACGCGAACTTACTTGTCGGGTAGCAACGGTCGCGACCATGTTGTTTCTATGTCTGGTTCATCACAGCACCCTCTGTTTCACCACTGCCACCCTCTGTTTCACCACTGCCACCCTCTGGCTCACCCATGCCACCCTCTGGCTCACCCATGCCACCCTCTAGTTCATCACTGTAGATTATGGGGAGAAAAGCACACCTGCCCTGCCTCAACTGACATGAATGAATTAGGGGCTGATTAATGTGTCACTGAATTTGAACTTTCAGGCTGGCACCTGCTTCCTTATCTGTAATTGCTTTCTGTTGCAGTGTAATTTTTTTAACAGGACCTTTGTTGTAAACTTGTAGCTATTCTCTGAGCCTGCTGTGAGGGTCAGAGCAGGGTCATAGAATAGTTGCAAGTAGGCAACTGAACTCTGAAGGGGCCCCTCAGGAAGCACTACAGGGAATGGTTACTAATGATAAGATTGAACTTTTGCACCTGCTGACTGCTTTCAGTTTTGCAAAAATCCAAATATCCAGCAGCCTCCACAAAAAGTAATCCTTCCAGGTCAAGATCCAAATCAAAGTGACCAGCACATGAAGAAAGCACTGGGAGGAGCCTGCTGGACAGGAACAGGAAGTTGTAGACTGTGGGGCACTTCCTTCCTCCCATCCCCCCCCCCAAAATGGACTCCTTGCAAAAAAAAGTGCAGGCAAATGTCAACCTGAGGAGTTATTCTGATAAAAATCATAATTTTCAAGGTTTATGCGTCCTGCTGGTGGATTTCTTGTGCGAAATTGCAAATTTTGCAATCTCGCAATTGCGAGATTGTCGCTGCCCGCCGCATCTACGTGTTCGCAAGTGTTTACTCCCGCGATGCGTGATCACGGGCCTTTATGACGTACACGCGTTGCCAAACTATCGCTGTGCAAGGTGGCAAGCCGCGATGACGTCGACAAACTCCAGCGGGATCCCGCAGCAAGATCCAAAATGGCGCAGCACACGCAAACATGGAGAAAAACAACTCTGCAAACGCTGAATGACGGTAAGTGAACGCTGCGCGCCGCAAAATTGTATAGTATTCTAGTTGGCAAGTGCGACCAAGTAAAAAATCCGCTTCGCGCGGATTTGCGAATTTTCGGCAAATTCGCGAGAGTTCGCGGATTGCAAATTTGCCGAAAATCTGCAAAATCCGCGAGCGGAACGGATTTTACGCCCATGCTTAGAATAAAGCAGATTTGTTAGCATTTTTATCTCTCTTTGCTCTTCCCATTCAGACAATAAAGCAGAGAGAAATCGAGAAATGCAATAGTAAGAACTAGTTGGAGAGACAATTCCTGGAGTAGTCCTTTTGACCTTATATGTCATCATCATCATCATCATCATCAACCTTTATTCGGTCATTACAACCTTCAAAGTATATATGCGTACAATACAGTATATTAATAAGAGAAAGATTTTCATGTTAGGTATTGTGGGCCAAGATAGATGACGTTATTTATACAAAAGCAAAGCATAATAAAACCAAGCCTTTAAAAACGAGAAACAGGTTGATAAAAACAGCTGCGACAAAGTAAGACCATGGCAAGCTAAAAAAACTTAAAAAGAAAAAATATGGCGCTGTTAATGTACATAAATTGCTAATGTATGACATGCAAGAATACAATATTGCACACATTCTCAGTAATTTTGGCATGAATCATATATTAATATGTACACAATTCTGTACACAAAATATCAGATGTAGACTAGATACTAAATGAAGATTATTTTTTTATCTGAAGGTGTGCTTAATTCAATTTTAGCATCTACCTCCTGATAAACCACATTCCCCTAGGAATTTGTCTACTGCACATACTATTAGTGGCATTGTGTCTGTTCTGAGGATACGTAGTGCCTCTAAATGGCTACGGGTTCCTAGTTGTCTACAGGCAGGGGCTAACCATTTAGATCTTGGGTTTTTATACAGAGGGCATGCAAAGAGAATATGCTGGATAGCCTCCTCTATCTCAAAGCAACATGGACAGTGGCAAAGTGTGTCTGAAGAGCCCCTTTCCCATGACGCAGTAAAAGAGTTTAAGGGGAGACATCCAAATCTAAATTGGATAAATAACTTCCTCTCTTGCGGAACAGTAATGAAATCCATATAAGGTTCATACGCACTAAGCACCTTAAACTCTATAAATGCTATTGTGAGGCGACCTCCTATTGCATATGTGACAGTTCTCTCTGCCACCCATTTCCAGTAATAAGACCTAACCCACTCTCTGCTGGGCAATAAGCTGGAATCCGTTACTACCCAAAGGTTTCCCAGACCTAATTCAAAAAGCAAGGTTTTGATGTTACAAAACTAGCCTATCTTTCTGAAACGATCCAGCTTGTGAACAACTTCAGTAGCAATCGCGTAGTGGAGAAGCTCAGGTATTTTTTTAATGCGGAGCCAAAAGAGAAAAAGGCGACGCCTTGCCTTATCCACTATTGTAGTTCTACCCAAATCTAACCTTAAAGGAGTTGCCAAATTAATGTTGCAACAGGGGTATCAGTTTGGTAGGTTTAAATGAGAATAAAGCAGATTTATTATCATTTTTATCTCTCTTTGCTCTTCCCATTCAGACAATAAAGCAGAAAGAAATCAAGAAATGTAATTGTAAGAACTAATTGGAGAGACAATTCCTGGAGTAGTCCTTTTGACCTTATATGTAATAAGTTCCTCAGAAAAGTCAGCTGCGTAAGCCATGAATGAAGCATTGAAAAAAGTAGGTTAAAAACTATAAAGACAGAACTATTTTCAGTGGGGCACTTTATCGAAGAACATGCCTAGTCAACAAATCATTACAAAATGGCGGTCGTCATTTCGTTTTTCTAATTAATCTAGCCCCAAATACATACACTCAGCAGTCCTCAGTAAATCAAATGAAGAATCCATGCAGACCAGGCAATACTGCTGAGGAAATTAAAGGTTATGTTACACTAATATGGGAGTGCTCATATCTGTGTTTATGGGGTCATTGCTCCAGGAGAACCAAATGGTGGTCGCAATTTCAGATGAGAGAAGTTTCCCAAATAAAATGGTCCTCAACAGGTAAACCAGCACTCGACTGCTCGGACTGAGTTCCAGGGTAAGTATTTTATTTATTTTTTATTTGCAGAGTTTTATATGGCGCTGTCTAGACCCGGAGGTATCAGAGCGCTTTACATGAGGATCAGCGAGTTACAAGTTACAAAGTTACAACAATTACAGGAGCAAAGTATAACATAGGGAAAACAAACAGTGTTACACAATAACATGAGTTACTAGCGCATAGCATAACCAAGACAATGTCCAGAGGGGCAAAGAAGGGAGAGGGTGGAAGGTACAAAGGGGTAGGGAATGCAGATCAGGTCGGGCAGAGTGGCAAGAGGGAAAGTACTTCAGGGGATGGTTTCTTTGGAGGGCAGGGGAGGAAAGAAGACACAGCGGAGAGATGAGGGAAACCATGTCCAATGTCCGGTTGGGTAGGTGATGGCCGAGGGGGTGAACTAGAGCCTAATCTCCTCTATAGCTGATAAAACAGCTCCACCGGGCAGCGCCCATGATTGTTCGGGCTCCGAGGTCAGCAAAATTCACGGTCTATCATCAGATCACGAACCAAAATCGCAGTAATTGGAGAGTTGAAGGGCCACCATCCATATAACCTCAGGAGAGCCCAAAGGTTCAAGGAGAGGGTGGAACTCAGGGGTTTAGAGCCGGTAGGTAATCCCTAGCCAGGGAGCTTCCGGTCGGAGCTCCTCACATGTCGGCCATCTTGATCAAGGGCTACTAAAGAGTGCGGAGATGCCTGTTATTCAGGGTTAAACATCCCTATGGCCATCTGTCATAATGTGCTAGCTGGAGCTGCAGCAGACCATCACAGACATACCGCCATCTTCTGCAGCGTTCATACCATGTCCCCAACATGTTGTGCAGTTTTAAACTGACATTTCAGCCTGGCACAATAAACCTTTTGAAAGGCCTAAACCTTCCTTTTTGTAGTTTTACATTTTACATGTCCAGGCAGTGAAAAACTTCTAAAGTCGTTTTGGCTAACACTGAGTTACCTTATTACATTTAATAAGTGATAACTTAGGATTGCGAACAGGTAGAGATATGCTGTTAACACTGAATGTATTGTAATTTAAAATCCCATTTAATGGTAAAGTTGAATTTTAAGTCACACTTCTAATAATTACACTTTTGGAAAGTTGCCATTTTCTTGTCCCAACCAATTGTGCCTTCTGCCAGTGCAACATGACGGTGAAGGACTCTTCTGTTGGGGTTTGTGTATTGCTTACATACAGTAACACAAAGGGGCCTAGGGTGTGGACAGGATGGGAGATCCTGGCAGTATGACTGTGGAAGAGTTGTACCCAGCTCCACTTACACATTAAAGGGCTTTGCCTCCAGTACACACAAAAAAACTGACACCAGGCCTACTCAGCTTTTTGCCACCCAAGACAGTATGGAGTCCTGGCCAGGGAAAGGGAAAGCCCTTTCTAGAACTAGTTTCCCCACACAAAGTCTGGCTTCAGGTATTAAAATAAGACTGCCAAGATCCTTCTTCAGATCACTCCGGGACCTGTGGAAGTTACAGAAGAAGGACTGCTCTGCTGCCAGAGTACTGCCCTTCTGCTTGAGGGACAGCCGTGCAGTCTGAGAAGGAAAACCGGACCTGCTTGCCTTTATCCCAGGCTAACCAGAGTGACCCCAAGGATCACTTGGCTGACCTCCTGTGTGAGCTACAGGCAAACATAGGCCTCCCTTCAACTGCCCAGCTGTCCTTCATTTATTGGATCTGCCTGGACCTGCAACTGGACTTGCCTGACTCCTGCTGGACTCTGCTAGAGTGAGTCCCTGATCCGGAAGAGGAGACTCTTCAGGTCCAGGACCCTTGGCTGGCATTAGAGTGAACTTTTCCCAAAGAAAAGGTAAAAATCCTGAAGTTTGGGCTCCTTGCGACTGTAAACATGCAATTTTGTGCCAGAACTCTGTCGCCCCTGACATCCATCAACATGAAGCTCTAATGACATGCGCTCTTCACATCAACAGCAATCGCAAGCAACGACTGACAACTCTAGATCCGCACTTCGCGCTACAACAACGACAACTTATGATGACTTTCTAAAGAAAGCTACAAAAATGACCACCAGTGATGCTTGACCGGCTCTTCACGCTACAACAACAACCGTCCACGACGACTGACCAGCTCTTCGCGCTAAAGCAGAGACCAACCAAGATGTTCAGCCTCTTCCTTACAGGCTCCTCCACCGCGCACAGAACTCTTCACACCAGACTTTGAAGGTAACTTTTCAGCTGAACTGACCTGGCAGCTGTTTCTGACAGACACCCCATCACAGTCGGCCCGAACGTCTGACTTCCCCTTGTCTAGCGCAACCAGATGATCTCAAGTGATGCTTTGTGCTTTTAGATACTATTTTCACTCAGTAATTTAAAATTCAACATATCTAGTTATACTGATTTGATTTTTGCCATTCGTGTATCATTTTATTTATTATAATTTACTCTATTTTTCTTAATTGGTTTGGAATATTTCTTGTGTTGTGTTTTGACTTTATTACTGTTTATGTGCTACATAAATACAGTATACATTACCTTTTAGTTAAGCCTAGCTGCTTTGTACCAAGCTACCAGTGGGTTAAGAATAAATTAATGTGAGAAGGAAGATGGCGGCCAAGTGATGCGGCAGATGAGTAGCTCGGCTGAGCATCTCCCCACGTACTGAGTTCACAGATGCTGAACTGGTAGAGCCGTACCGGGAAACCCGACAGGAGCAATCCCGCTATCTTGGAACAAAGTGTCGAGTGAGAGGACCGTGAGGATTGGTCTTGAGACACCCCCCTAGGGCCGTGCACGTTGTTCTGACCTGCAGCCTCTGGATCGAGCAGCCGCATCGCCCCTGCCGCGAGGACGTGAATCAGCTATCCATCAGCTATTTGATCCTTTCCAAAAACTGGGGGCCACAGTGTACCTTCAAAATTCAGCAAGGCTTAAAGTTATCTTTCAGGGGTCAACTCAAAGCTTTATTTCAGAGATTCAGGCCAAAAGCTACTTAGACGAAATCACTGGACCTAAGCTATGATTATTGTTCTACAATGTGAAAACACACCCAGGGTTTCTAGGGTATTTCTTTTCCTCCTTCTTATCTTTTCTTCTCTTTTGTGGCTCACTAGAACTTTAGATATGTGCGCAGGGGAGGTGGCTCAATGGGCTCATGGGGGATGAATGACGGACGTCAGTTCCCTGTCCCAGCGCGGGGAAGGTAACCTTCAAGATTGGTGGAGGGTGGGGGGGGGGAGGCCAGGAGGAAGGGGGGGTGGGTCAGACAGGACGGGTCACAAAAAGGGCAAAATTTACTTTAGGCATCACAAATTTGTATAGGCAGAGTGAAGGCAACATTGGGATTGGTGGTAAACATGGCTCTGCTCTGGTTTCAACTTTCTTAAACTCATGGGGGTACTACAAATACTATCTATAAACATCTGTGGCCTAAACGACTTAAAAAATGGCAAATAGTAACAGTAGGATTACGGGCTTGGGGGGCAGACATTGTGTGCCTCCAAGAAATGCATATAGAGGGGTGTCAGAGCCAGATGCTGAATTCACTTGGGTATAGGCTGGTGTGCGCAACTTCACAGGGGGCTCGGGTTCGGGGGGTTGCAATTTTTGCTAAAGGTAACAGACTGATCTTTAGTCGATCCAAAACAGATAATTTTGGTAGGTGGGCTATTACAGAATGTCAGTACGACAAGGGCTTAAAATTTACATTATGTACGGTCTATGAGAGTAATAGTGATGACCCGGCTGTTTTTGATTTAATCTCTAATGAACTCGCACACTGGCCCTTACCGATATGGATCTGTGGGGATTTTAACATTAATCTCACAACTAACTGGTCAATCAAAGATGAATGGGTATACAGAGGCCATAAGCCGCAAGTATTTAAATCCATAAAAAATGTATGCCTAACACATGGATCAGTAGATGGTTGGCAGATATCTAAACCCAATGATCTTTTTTTTCTAACCCACACTCTTCTCACGCCAGAATTGACTTTATGTTTGTGTCCAACTCTCTCAAAACCTAATGTCAAACAGAGAAGCTGCCTTGAATACTATCCGATCATAATTTCCTAGTTTGCTCACTAAATTTAATGCCGGCCAAAACTGAGCCCATATCTTGGACCTTTGAGAAAATCCTTCTAGAGGATGACAAACACTGTGCCCATATGAAAGAATGGATCCCCAATTTCTTAGCTTATAACTCAGGTAGCCCTCGATCTATATAGTTTGGGACGCCCTAAAAGCTCGGATTTGTGGTGAGACCATACAGTATTCAATAAGAGCCAACAAGGTAGAGAGGGCGACAATGAGTGGCCTGCAAGAGAGTCTCAGGCAGTCAGAAGAAGAACTGTCAGAAGCTACAAGGAGGGCCAATACGACTGACGAAATCTCCAAAATCCAAAGTCAGGTTGCAATTGCCAAGGCAGCTATTAACAATGTTTTCACTGAGAAAGCAGTGAGGAAAGCTGCTGCCAGGAAAGAATTGGTCTATGAAGTTAATGAATTAGTGGGCCATCAGCTAGCCGTGCGTATGCGAAAACAAGCCACCTCCAATCTGATTCGTGAAATACACAATCCTGTGGAAGGCTCTATATCTGACCCAGAGCTTATTAGAGAGGCCTTTTGGAGATTCTACCGGACTTTGTATACGGTGGAAGGATAGGGGGATATAACAGAGATAGAAAAATACCTAGAGAGTGGTGACTATGACAAATTGGATGAGGAGGATCAGTGCATGTTGGAACAATCCCCCAAATTGGAGGAACTTGTAACTATTATTCAAAACCTCCCGAAAGGGAAGGCCACTGGACTGGATAGCATCCCTTCTGAGTTCTAGCTAATCTTTTTAGAGCAAATTAAGGGTATTATATTAGAACTATTTAGTCACATTTTTGATGGTGGTCAACCTCCTAGCTCCTGGTCCAGGGCTAAAATAATAATATTCCCTTAAAAGAAGAAACCCCCGGAACAGCTAGGATCTTACTGCCCTATCACGCTCATTAACGCAGACTCAAAAATGTATTCCAAGATGTTGGCAAATAGGGTTGCTCCTATTGTGCAAAAGGTGATTATGCGATGTCAACACGGCTTTGTCCCGGGGAAGTCTACTATCAATCATATACATAGAGTGATTACCTTATTCGATGGTACAGAGGTGGCAGGAGACCCTATGGCACTAATCCTTCTAGATGCCCAGAAGGCGTTCGATAGGGTCTCCTGGCAATTTTTATGGGCTACCATGGCCAAGGTCGGGTTTAAGGAGTGCTTTATTAAGGCAGTACAGAAACTATATAATAACCCTAGGACAGTGGTATCTGTGAATGGAAGCTTCACCAAAGAATTTACAATATCCTGTGGAACTCGACTGGGGTGTCCCTGCTCGCCACTCCTCTTCGCCATATATATATTGACCCCTTTATTCGGAAACTCGAGAGAAATGAGAATATACCACCAATTCTGCTGCAAAATATGCCGATGACGTAGCTATTGCCACCGCCGATCCTAGCACAGCTATGCTCAATATCGAGGAGGAAGCTACCAACTGTGGGCTAGTTTCCGGTTATGCTCTCAACCAAGGGAAGACTCAAATTATTTTAAATAAAACAAGCAGTATGATTGATCCCCGGGTGGTGGAGTCAGCTACTTATTTGGGGGTGGCCATCTGCTCCAATCTGGAGAATTTGGTAGACATAAAAATAAAACCAATGATAGGCTCAATCCAGAAAGACCTACGGCGCCTAGACAATCTCCATCTGTCCATCATTGGCAGAGTGAACGCTGTTAAAATGGTGTACTTCCCAAAGATCTTGTACTTATTCAGATCAATCTGTTTAGAATTCATTAAGCATTGGTTTAAGGCAATAGAACGTATGTTTGCCAGCTTTATTTGGGCCTATGCTCAACCCTGGCGTGCTTATAAATTCCTTACTCTCCCTAAAGATAGAGGGGGTTTAACTCTCCCTAACCTAATGATGTATTATTGGGCGTCGGTATGACTATACAGTAGCGAGCTCATACAAATCTCGGGGGATGAGAAGCCGTTGGGGGGTAATTCACCGACAATCTTTCAATTACTGCTTGGTGGCAAACGTAGAGGCTATCTTTGGAGACATATGCATGATAGCTACCATAAAAAAGTTAAATTTAAAACTCTCTACAGCGGGTTGGACGTGTGGAAGGTGATGAGGAAAATGCTGAAGCTAGGTCAATTTTCATACTACACACCCCTAGTAGATAACCGTATACTTCCAGGAGCCATCTTTAGAGATAACTGCTTGCTTAAGTGGAGTAGGGCCGGATTGTCACAATTAGGTTGTTTTTCACCCCAGCTGGGATTAAATCTTTTGAAGTGTTAAAAACTGAGTACCACCTGGACTGGCGAGACTTCTTTAAATACTTACAAATAAGGGATTTTCTTATACGAAAACTAAGAGGGAAAGCTTGGAGTGAAGAGACAGCTTTTATTGAGTTAATCATTCAATCTAGGGTCCACACTTTTAGATATATCCGCTGAGGGATTTAAACATGCCTATTCTCTCTCCCAATCCATCCTCATGTCTACCAAACTCCAGACCCAGTTTTATAAAACATGCTTTTCTCTTTATTACACGCCAGACAAAATTGCCAAATGGGGAAATGGTAAGGGAACATGCTGTCCTTGATGAAATGCCTTTAAAGCCAACTCGGTTCATATTTTTGCCTTATGTAGTGGGCTAACAAAGTTAATACGAGACATGGAGACATTTCTGACTACTGTCTTATAAAGGAATATAGTCCTATCCAGTGAAGTAATTCTGCTAGGGGCCGCCGATACGAATCATTCCGGCAATGACCATGAGTTAATCTTTATTGCAATGGCGGTACTACGTCTATGCATAGCCTCTGCGTGGCTAGATCCAACGGCACCGTCCTTCCAACAAAGGTTAGCTAGGCTCTTAGCTATCTCCAACTTGGAGGTTGCAATTTATAAAGGAAAGGGTAATCAACGGCGGACTAAGGGACTAAGCATTTGGTCTCCATTGTTACAATGGAGTTTGGCTCAGGGCTCTGCTCAGAGCACAGCTCAAACTTGACGCTTTTAGCGATTGCTTGTATAATTGTATTTGGTGCTTCTGTTTTCTCTGTTAAATATTTTAAAGTTGCTCTAGTCTCACATGCTAGCTTTAAATGTATGATGCCTTAAAATACATATGCGGTATACAATAGGAAATGCAAAATGCTATCATTATATGTGTGTCTGTCTGACTGGGGTGGGTGGGGGGAAGGGTGTTAATTTCTGCTGTAAAATCCAATAAAGATCATTAAAAAAAAAAAGAATAAATGAATTTAGTGATTTTTCTGGTTCACCCTGACAAGTACTGTGGTTGGTGCCTGAGTGGGGCTTTAACTTCCCTCAATCAATAACCCAATTTCTTACAGTATGATATAAAAATAGTACATTTCTCCAATACCATACGTTACAGGCTCTGGTCTCCTCCAGATTTACCTCCAACGGATGTCTGTAAATGTCAATATCTGTGCAAAAATGTGCAAAGGTTTTACCATACTTACAGATATTCTTGGCTGTACCACGGCTTGTTTTTAGCTTTTCCTTCCTACCTTGAGCCTTCAAAATCCCTAGCAAAATTGTTTCTCCACTGTTTGTCAGTTACTAACAATGTGGAGTTCCTCCCTCCACAGTCACGGAACCTCAACTAGAATTAAGTGCTTGAACAGGTGCCAGAGCATATTGATTACTTTCTGTTCAGCCAATATCACATTTAGCACTGACATTTGGAGAATATTCTGCTAATCATTCCTATGAACATGTCTAGCTGTATTACCACATCCCATCAAGATGTCACTGTGTTACCTTCTACCAAGATGCCAAATGTGACATCTGTGTCTCTTGATACTATTCTAAGAAGTGTGGTACCCCCTTTCAACTGCTTTCTTTTGGTAATTCCAGTGTTACCATTCCACATCTGTTGCACAAGGAGATTAAGTTGCCCAAAGATTGAATGTGGAATCTTCAAAAACATAGCATAAAATGCATTAGCAGTCTTGGGAACAGGATCCTTTTAGTGGCTTTCCCCACATACATCAGAGAGCATATGTACTTGTTCATCCTTTAAGGTAGAATTCCATATCAATCAGAGAGCCATTCTCTCAGCTTTCCATCTTCTGCCTGACTGTGAGGGCTGTTTAAAGATTCTGTAAAATACTCCAAGACTCTGTTAGTAAGGTGGCTATTGGTTATACCTAAAGTCATTAAGATAGCTTATTGGTTTTCTTTGCCAATGCTTGTAAGGCTAATGGGAATCGACTGAAAGCAAAACTACAAGCCCAATTAGGTGATAAAAAAAGAAAAATAATTGGCAAAGCCATCAAGTCGGGCCTAGTAGCAAAGATGGAACCTAGTGGCTTTGTTAATGCTTGTTTGGATATGAATTTGGATACCGTGCATATTAGAAGGGTAGAGAGAAAGTGCTAGGACCACTGAGTAGCAATCCCTGGATCTATACTGCTATGCCAGAGTAACCATAAGTGTCATCCAATGTGATTCACCTGATTCAGAGCACATTAGAATGGGGATCTATGTAAAGTGGTGACTAACCAATGTAATTCTCGCTTCCTAGCACCATGTAAGTTCTTCAGGAAGATGACAGCCAGCTGCAGAGTGGTACCATAAATCATAACTAATAGACACATGGTCCCGTCGCCTCTATACAGGGGATGGCATCAACGTGTTAATTTCCAATCTAGAAAATGTGTCCTACTATGTGGGCCTTCTCATTTATCCCTATTTCATTTGTTTGTAGCATAATTTGGCATTTTTCATTGCTCTGATAAGATGGAGAGCCAATATATTTACAACATTTGAGAGAAACAAAAAAATATCTTCCCAAAGTGAGGATCCAACGTACATACATAACTTTTTATGTGCCATGTTACAGCAGGATCTCACATACATACGAAGATCACTGGCTGAACAACAGGTCCCTTTAATCAGTATCAACTAAGGTTTGTCTCTACTAATAATGAGTGTTTCATATTCAACATTTAAATAATATTAATGAGGCACATTTACAATGGTCTTGATTTACGTTACAATGAGAACTGCAGCCTGCGGTCTAGTTGTTCATAATTGGCACCATAGCTGTTCTGAGTCAGTGACCTACAGGTCATGCATTTATGCATTGAGGACGTACCCAGGATGTGGGCAATGGGACCATATGCTCATGAGTTAGATAGACATGAGCCCAGTGATAATGAATTGGTGGTGAGCTTGTTGGTCCCGGGCCGATGTTGTTCATTACTTGAGGACATAAATACTGCATCATCAAGAGATCCTATTGTAAGATTTAACCAGTATATTGGGTGTTAGACCTGTCATCCTTAGGCTTATCTTCCCCCAAACCTTTTGATGCTTACCTCCTGTTTTCACTGATTCGTTTTGTTGGCCTTAGGACTCTGAGCACTTTACCACTGCTGACCAGTGCTAAAGTGCATGTGCTACTCCTTTAGAACATGGTAACACTGGTGTATACACAATTGGCATATTTAGTTTACTTTAAGTCCCTTGTAAAGAGGTATCCCATATACCTAGGACCTGTAACCTAAATACTACTGGTGGGCCTGCCTGCAGCACTGATTATGCCACCCACACAAATAGCCTTTCAAACCTCTCATTGGTCTGACATTGCAGGGCCTGTGTGTGCAGTGTACTGTCACTTTGACATAACATTTGAAACCCTTTGCCAAGACTTAAACTCCCCTTTTTTTACACATGTGTTACCCCTAAGGTAGGTCTTGGTAGCCCATAGGGCAGGATGCTGTGTAAGTAAAAGGTAGGACATGTACTTTTAAGTTTTGCATGTAATTGTTGTGACAAACTGCTAATTTCATTTTTCACTACTGTGAGATCTACTCCTCCTATAGGTGAACATTGGGAATTTCTTTATATATGTTTAAGCTGTAATTCCTCATTAGAAAGGAGTAGCTGCCTTATCTTTTATATCTTTGGACTGATAATGATAAATCCTCTTTACTGGTAAAGTGGGAGTTAACATTGCTATTTTAGAAATGCCACTTTTAGAAAGTGGACAAAACCCCTGCACTTACTGATCTGTTTGCCTGCAGCCTGTCTCTAATACATGTCTGGGGTGGGTGACAGCTACACTTTGTGCACTTCCGTTAGACAGCCACAACAACAGGAAAGTTAGATGTGTCTGAATATGCATCTGCATTCAACTGCATTCTGATAGCTCTTCCTGGGCAGGAAGGGAGGGAGGGATTGACAATCATGTCTAATTAGGCAGGGGCCTGACTCCACACAGAGGGCTTATTATCCCTAACAGATAGTCTAGAGCCTAGGCTGAAGAAGAAAGGGTCCTTGCATACTTGAAAGACCCTTCTTTGACGACATCCCAACCTTAAAGGCACATTTGGGTATTAGTATTAGGTTTCTGACCCCACCAAAGCAGACACTTCTGAACCTACAACTGGAATCTGTCAGAACATTTGTGCTGCATCAAGGCCTGACACTCTGCTGGACTGCTGACCTGGAAGGCCTGCTTTTCTCTGTGCTGCCCTACTGCCTGCTGCTCTCTGACTCTACTGAGGAGAGCGGGGCTCAGCCTTGCACTGAAGTGAT
This sequence comes from Lissotriton helveticus, assembly GCF_964261635.1. Classification (NCBI taxonomy): domain Eukaryota; kingdom Metazoa; phylum Chordata; class Amphibia; order Caudata; family Salamandridae; genus Lissotriton; species Lissotriton helveticus. The sequence continues at coordinate 1,027,301,314 of NC_136059.1, forward strand.
CTCCAAGGGCATGTTGGCTTGCCTCCTGTTGCTTAAAACTCAGGGATGTCAAAGTCTCTAACCCTGCTCTTGGTTTAATGGAAGTGGACCTAGATATTTGCAACATAGAAACCGGCGCATCTGCAGTCTGCGTGTAATAGAACAGGCGCATCGACCCAGTAAAGCCAGATGCATCAGAACTGAACATTCTCGCTGCAGCAATGTGGAGAGATCGATGCATCCTGTGACAGCGTGGAGAAACCTGGTGCAGCACACTTCGGAACAAAAGGCATCTCGGCTCGGCGATTTGTCTACTGAACTAACACATCGCTACCACTGCGGTTCGGCATTGAAGCATCACTCAATACATCACCTGACTGCGCCCAGCATGTCACTGTTGTGACCAGGATAAGGTACTTTGATAACCTGGACCTGCATGGGTCCAGTAGCTGACCTGTGCACCATAACAATTGGCCCAAACTATTGGCTTTGCCCCAGTCCAGCATGACCAGATAACCCAGAATGGCGCTTATTACTTCTAAGCATCAGAAATCTTTTTATTAATAAATAATTCATAACTCAAATTCTACCTCTTGAATTTTTTGTCGTTAGGTCTTGCTTTATTTATACAATTATTGTCTATTTTTGGATACCTGTACAGAGTATTTTTGTTGTGTTTTCATTGTGTTACTGTGTGTGTGTGTGTGTGTGTGTGTGGGGGTGTGTGTGTGTTTGAGTGTGTTGCACAAAACTTTACACATTGCCTCTTTAGGTAAGCCTGACTGCTCTGTGCCAAGCTGACAGAAGTTGATCACAGGTTATCTCTAAGTGGCCACCCAGCTTACCCTGACTAGGATTGTGGTCCCTACTTGGAAAGGATGCATACCTCTGCCATCTAGAGGCCCAGGTTCTAACAATGGGGTGATGATTTGTGTAAGTGTGCAAAGTTTACTATTTATTTCTTTGAATTGACTACTATTTTAACTGGCCTAATTTCAGACTGAGCCCTATTGGTTAACCCCTTGCCTGCGGGGCTGATTTCCCCGCTGTGCTGGGGGGAGGGGGCGCACAGCGCCCCTGTGATCATGACGAGCTCAGCTCATCATGAGCCACGGTAGCCATGTGCTCATGACGAGCTGAGCTCGTCACGGCCACACCCGTTTTTGGAGAACGTTCAGCACAGCGGGGAAATTAGCCCCACGTGCGAGCGTTGCGGCCATTATGACGAGCTCAGCTCGTCATGAGCACACGGCCACCTTGTCTCATTACGAGCTGAGCTCGTCATGAGCATGGGAGGGGTTAAAGAATAATGTTAACCACGTGGGACTGCTCAGTCTCCAGACAGATTAAGCTGTGACTAAATCTCGTTTGATGTCATATGATCTCCACTGACGTCATATGATCTCCTTATTTCATAAAACATGTTGAGATATTCACATCGTTATGATAATGGACCTAACCATATGAGCCTTTATCAACCACAGCGTGTGACTACTGGGAAATGCTCCCTCACAATGCATGTATTTAAAAAAATTATCTTCCTGCACCAGGTAAGCATCAATAGATCTGTGAAATATTATCTGTTTAGACTGTATATTGTATCCTGTGTGCAGTGCCTGACCATTTGCTATGTTCTATACACAATGTACCTAATTTATGTCTGTCTCTTGGAACAGCTCTTGTACTAGAGTATAGCATACTGTAAATCTCTATTTTTGTTGTGTATGACTTTACATAGTTATGTGATATGTTGTTTTGGCCTACCACCATAATCTTGGAATGATAGGTCAGATTTAAAAAAATGTCACAGACCTATATGCACTGATAGAGGCCGTCGACTCTAAGGGACATACAAAATTGGTCAAAAACCTGATGGTTGGCTGATTATACTCCAAATGTCATCATTGTCCTAATTTGTTTTAAACCTGTCAGGTCAGCCCTAAATTAACTCACTGAAAGGGATGTTGCCCTGATTTGACTGTTTAAATCTTATATATCTGCTTTCAAGTTAGTGCATTGAGTGACTGCACCTGCCTGCAAGGTAATGTCTGGGGGTTCACAGGTCCCCTTGACCCGCTTCAGAGGGCTGCCATCAGGTGTGCCACCTTTTTGTGGCGCACTGTCAGTGTGTCTCCAGATAGCTTCTTTACCTCTGTGCCCACGTCCATAATATGGTACACGTGCAGAGGTAAAGAGATTCCCTTATTTTTATGGGGCCCTCTTGAGATAATGCCCTCTTGAGATGGTGCTGGCGCATCACATGGTCCAGTGCTATCTGTATTACAGAAGGGGCCACACAAGCGTCTGTGGCCTCTTTTGTATTACCAAAGTGCCCCGTGGGCACACAAAGTAAGCGCAAATGCCCATTGCACCCCAGGGGCACTTCTATAATATGCTTCATAGTGTTTTATCTGGTTTGTAATTTGCATAAGTATACCTAAAATGTGACTTTGGATTGGCACAAGGTTGAAAAGTCATTGCTGTGTCTTTGTCTATCAATTGCCAGGTCACTAACTTACATCAAGAATCATTTTATTCCAAAGAAGTTATTTCACATGTTTAATAATTTGGCATTTTTCCTTGAGGCAGCCTTAAATGCATTCATGTTTAGAGCTGCATTGCTAGCAAAGTTCATTGTTTTGCTGCCCAGTTGGCAGTTCAAGGTCCCTGAACACAACAGGTTCCGTGTGGGGAGATTAAGTCTTCTCCTGGCAAAGGAACAGAGTGGAGTTAAATCCCTATTGCTGTTAGCAGCACTATCCTGTAATGTACCTTGTAGGATGTTAATGATGTACCACATTGGACAAAGAGAAGAATGGCATACATCTTATTCCCATCACCATAGAGGGTTTCTTGAAGTCACGCAGCGTAGAAATCATGCCCGGGTATGTACAGCTTGATCCAGGAGAGACTTGCTCTGTCATTGTTTTTTCAAGCAACTATCTTTCATTCTTCACAAAATGCTGCGCACAGGGTTGGACATCCATCTGGTTGATCATCAGAGTGTCAGAGCTGGACAAGTGATGTGGCATCTTTGGAGAAGGTGACTCCCATGTTCAGGAACTCTCAAATCCCTGTCCCGGGAATCCCTGCTGAGGACATGAGAACAAGAGAAATTACAGGAACAGGAGGATGGACCAGCAGGGCTGAAGAACTCCTCTATGGAGTGTGGGGAACTCTACTTTGGTCTTGTATTCCTCAATGCTTGTGGACTCTGTTTCCAAAGCCAATGCCACTAATTCCCTGATTCCACCTCCAGGCCAGTAGAGAATGAACTTACTGGAAACCCTGGAGGAAGCGGGTCCCATTGGATGTCTGTTGGCTGATTCTGTTTGTGGGTTCTTCAGAAATGTGCACTGCAGCCTTCTGCTGGGCACAAAGGCGCCATAAAAGTGGCTTAAGGCATTGTGAGTGCTGTTAGGGAAGGCAGTTGCCTTGCGGACTATGGGGAGCTGCTGCCAAGAAGACTGTAGGGCAGGAGAGGGGGTCAGATTGAGGCTCAAACAGCCAAGCTGCAGTTACGAAGGAGAACGTAGCACTGCTCAAGACTGTGAGAACACAAGCCCAATTTGGGCGCTCAGAGCCCCATGTAGCTTGTCCTGGTGGAAGGATTATTTCACTAGGTCACAGTCCAGAAATCCCATCAATTTTGGTCCACCACATCTCAAGATATCCCTGCAAGTGTTGCCTGTGTGCTTGCGGCAAGAGACTTTTCTGTGTGGGTGACCTGATGGTCAAGGAACTGGGCAGACTGTAACCACAGTAAAACGTACAGAAGTCCCCGCTTAAGGAATCCATTTGTTTTGGGTTTGCTGAGTGACATAGGAGTGCTCCCATGCTAAGTTTAAAAATGACCCATTTAGAGGTGGGAGACCATGTCTCCATTGAGATTCACCCACCTGGGGAGCCCCAGGCCTGTACTGTGTGGATCAGTGAAGAGGAGGCCGCTAGGCACACAATGTTCCATCTGTGCTTCTACACTCCACTGAGACCCAGAACCAGAAGTCAGTTCTGTAGAAGGGGTCAACTGAGATGTATTTTTAACATTGTCCTAGAGGGAGGGAGAAGTGGGGAGAGAAGGAACTGAGGTTCACGTTGGACAACCACACATAAATCTGTGGAACATACTTAAAATGAGCACAAACCTTTAGTGAGGTGACACTTTGTTTAGAAGGGGGAAATCCTGATTTGGATGGTGTAGGGGCAGGATATGAGGTTCTGGATTCTATAAGATAGAGTGGCATTCCGATCCCATTAGCATTCTGACTGGTGGGAGCTGTCTTGTTGGGCAAGCAGGAGAACCAGGAGTTGATGTATGTGCAGGATAAGAGGATGGGTATGGTAGAGATAAGCATCCGGTGGAGTCCAGTTAAACAAACTGTTATCTGGCTGAGAGAGAATGTGACAACCAATATTGGTAATTGTCAGAAATGCCCTAGAGGTATAGAATTACTAGTAGTAGGGCGCAACGTTCACTGGTATTGAAAGCTGCTGACAAGAACTAGAAGTGCTCAAAATTAAGTTCCTCCATTTATGCTATTTTAAGGGTGTCATTAAATACCTATGTAGTTTCTGTTTCAGTGCAGTGTTTGGAATGCTAGGATTAAAGCACTGTGGAGTGGATGATGTGGTCTCAGAGTTGTATGGGAACAGTTCGGACAAGGATTTCTTTAGGACATGAGTGTAGGTAAATTCTGGCAAAAAAACACATACAAAACTAGTGTCTTTAACTAAAAAAATAGAAAAAAGAAAGTGACAGAAGTGTGCCGAAAAACCATAAAGGTTTTTTAAGAAAACCATAAAGGTTTTTCAGAAAACCCTCACTCAATCCTAGTGGGTGCCATGCTTCATCATCGGGTTCCACTGGGCGGGCCGAATGCCTACCCAGTGTGCTACAACACCTGTTGAGCTGGTTTTACGTGAATGATAGTGAATACGTGATATGTGTGGTTAAAACAGAATATGCTGTAGTCAAAATTGAATTTTAATAAAGACACAGCACACTCTCATTAAAAACAATTCTGGACAAGCATTTGGCCATTAATTTGAGCCAACCGTGTCCAAATAGTGATCAAAGGGTCGACATGTTTCTGCTGTGAGAAGCCAAATCAGCTGAGCTTTCATCAGGACCACGGAGTAGTGTAAAACAAAAACCCCTCTGGGCGGTGTACGGACGCTAAGGCGTACCCTAACCACAGTGGTAAAAGTGCAAGTAATGTGAATTTTAAAAGAAACTCACAATTTTGTCCCGGACTCCCCTGGTATTTCCAGGTGTCCGGACCTGTGGAGAAAAAGAAAAAACTGAACACACAGACAGAACAACAGATGAAAACACGTACACCCATTGTCATACTGGACTTTACTGAATTCTATTATCAGCCCAGTTCTTGATCTGTCACATTTAAAAACACCAAATGGTGACCAAATATATTCCCTGCTCGAATCAGCATGAAAAGTTTTTTTGCCACAACATTTACTAGTTTTAAATTGTAGCCCAAAAGGGGAATCTTAGTAGTCCCTTGTCAGATACCTATTTACTGAGTGTCTACCGCATTTTTGGCGTAGACTAATACTGAAGTGATTTTCAAAATTAATAATACTAATGTGCAGTCAAAAGACTCAAGTGATTACCAGTGAGTCCCATGAAACATTTTATAAAAAGCCGGGTTTGTTCGTGTGGCCCAGAGAGAGAGAGAGAAGGAGAAAGGTAGATCACAAAAGAAATTACATGAAAGCAAGTCGCTCTTCACTTCGTGGGACCGGTGGAGGGGGTTACTTCACGTTGGAGATACTGCGAGAGAAGAAAGAAAGAAAAAGGCGATCAAACAGTCTCGGCGTAGTGTAAACATTGCCGTACATACACAAAACCTGCCTGTTTCGGGAAACGTAACAAAGGCGTGAGCAAGGTGAGACTCGATCAGCTGCTAAAAAATATTTTGCATCGAAGAGATCATCTATCTCGTTACGCTTTTTGAAAACATGCAGGGCATGACCGGGGGGTTTGGACCTGTGAAGGTTAATAGGGCGGGTCCCCATGACGTCATGGCGCCAGTGAAGCGTAACGTTTCATTAACCGTTAACGCAAGCACATCCCTAACATTCGGTTGGTGGCTGCGAGTAAACTAGGTTGCAGGTGGGGAGCCGTTTGGAGCGAAGTAAGTAAGAGGCAGTTTTGTGTATGTACGGCGATGTTTACACTACGCCGAGACTGTTTGATCGCCTTTTTCTTTCTTTCTTCTCTCGCAGTATCTCCAACGTGAAGTAACCCCCTCCACCGGTCCCACGAAGTGAAGAGCGACTTGCTTTCACCTAATTTCTTTTGTGATCTACCTTTCTCCTTCTCTCTCTCTCTCTGGGCCACACGAACATGCCCGGCTTGTTATCAAATATTTCATGGGACTCACTGGTAATCACTTGAGTCTTTTGACTGCACATTAGTATTTTTAATTTTGAAAATCACTTCAGTAATAGTCTACGCCCAAAATGCGGTAGACACTCAGTAAATAGGTATCTGACAAGGGACTACTAAGATTGCCCTTTTGGGCTACAATTTAAAACTAGTAAATGTTGTGGCAAAAAAACTTTTCATGCTGATTTGAGCAGGGAATATATTTGGTCACCATTTGGTGTCTTTAAATGTGACAGATCAAGAACTGGGCTGATAATAGAATTCAGTAAAGTCCAGTATGACAATGGGTGTATGTGTTTTCCTCTGTTGTTCTGTCTGTGTGTTCCGTTTTATCTTTTTCTCCACAGGTCCGGACACCTGGAAATACCAGGGGAGTCCAGGACAAAATTGTGAGTTTCTTTTAAAATTCACATTACTTGCACTTTCACCACTGTGGTTAGGGTACGCCTTAGCGTGCGTACACCGCCCAGTGGGGTCTTTGTTTTACACTACTCCGTGTTCCTGATGAAAGCTCAGCCGACTTGACTTCTCTGAGCAGAAACATGTCGACCCTTTGATCACTATTTGGACACGGTTGGCTCAAATTAATGGCCAAATGCTTGTCCAGAATTGTTTTTAATGAGAGTGTGCTGTGTCTTTATTAAAATTCAATTTTGACTACAGCATATTCTGTTTTAACCACACATATCGCATATCACGTATTCACTATCATTCACTTAAAACCAGCTCCACTGCAATTGCAGGTGTTGTAGCACACTGGGTAGGCATTTGGCCCACCCAGTGGAACCCGATGATGAAGCATGTCACCCACTAGGGGTGAGTGAGGGTTTTCTTAAAAACCTTTCGGCACACTTCTGTCACTTTCTTTTTTCTATTTTTTTGGTTAAAGACACTAGTTTTGTATGTGTTTTTTGTCAGAATTTACATCCACTCCTTTGATGGTATTTATCTTTGAATTGGGGTATAGGAGTGTCTCTTAAAACCCTACCTCTCTTGTTGTTCATAAACATGGGTGCAGGTAGCCGAGCTTTCCCCAGCGTCTGCGTAACTTAACGGTGTGGCGAACCTAGACATTTTTGAAGATGAGAGAAACTGTGAGGAACATCAGGAGAGGTTTACATGAAGGATGCACAATCAATATAGTTGAAATAAGAGCGTAAAACTGTCAATACATAGGGCTAGGAAGGGGCGCCATGACAGGAGGCTGTGTGAGGCAGACATTTCAGTCAGCAGTGAGGTCAATAGAGGTCAATATAGTCTAGGAGGAATCGTCATATGCCAGCTCATTTATAAGGTTAGGGCAAATAATTCAGTCAGTGAAGGAGAGTTTTTACTGAGTGAGGTAGGAGACCTGAGAATAGTATAGAGATCTTCACTTGAGGAGGGGCAAAGACAGATGGAGATCTCTCTAAAATGGTCATAGAGTCTTTAGTCAGCGGAGGACTCTGAGATATCTCATTGTCAAACTCTTCATAACAGCAGGATCAGTCACTGATCACATCTGCTCCCCAGAAGTGCTTGTGCAACTGACTTCTTTCCCATCAGCTATCCCAAAATTATTTTTCTCTTTTACTCTTACTGTTTTTTTAAACATAATATTGTATTAGACTTCCGTCCGCCCACCTCCCTCTTTTTCCTTTTTCTTTCTTCATTGATATGCTTTATTTTGTTTCATATTTATAATAATCTTGCATTGTGATTTCTCTGATATGATGCTTATTACTTTATTTGTTACAATTACTTCTTCAATAAACTTAAAAAAATAGTTTTTCTAACCGTTCACCTGCACTACAGGTTCCTGATTTCGGATAACCATGCAGTTTTTTCTTTGCTCACGCCTTTGTTACGTTTCCAGAAACAGGCGAAAGGCAAAGACGCCTTTTCCCCAAACACACAGTACGGGTAAAAGAGGGGGCGTGTAAAAAAGTGTTTACGTAATGCTATGGACTGAAGTAGCAACAGGATCAAAAACTTTATTAGTTCCATCCCTTGTTACAATAAGGACAGGCCACAGGTGCATGATGGTACATATAGTACATGTGTTTCGTCCCTTGTTACAATAAGGACTGGCCACAGGTGCATGATGGTACCTATGGTACATGTGTTTCGGGGAGTCAATGCCAGTTCTAAAGGCACCAACCATATCCTGACCAAGGCGTCTTTGCCTTTTGCCTGTTTCGGGAAACGTAACAAAGGCGTGAGCAAGGTGAGACTCGATCAGCTGCTAAAAAATATTTTGCATCGAAGAGATCATCTATCTCGTTACGCTTTTTGAAAACATGCACGGCATGACCGGGGGTTTGGACCTGTGAAGGTTAATAGGGTGGGTCCCCATGACGTCATGGCGCAAGTGAAGCGTAACGTTTCATTAACCGTTAACGCAAACACATCCCTAACATTCGGGCGTTGGTTGCGAGTAAACTAGGTTGCAGGTGGGGAGCCGTTGGAGCGAAGTAAGTAAGAGGCGGTTTTGTGTATGTACGGCGATGTTTATACTACGCCGAGACTGTTTGATCGCCTTTTTCTTTCCTTCTTCTCTCGCAGTATCTCCAACGTGAAGTAACCCCCTCCACCGGTCCCACGAAGTGAAGAGCGACTTGCTTTCACATAATTTCTTTTGTGATCTACCTTTCTCCCTCTCTCTCTCTCTCTCTGGGCCACACGAACATGCCCCGCTTTTTATAAAATGTTTCATGGGACTCACTGGTAATCACTTGAGTCTTTTGACTGCACATTAGTATTATTAATTTTGAAAATCACTTCAGTAATAGTCTATTCCAAAAATGCGGTAGACACTCAGTAAATAGGTATCTGACAAGGGACTACTAAGATTCCCCTTTTGGGCTACAATTTAAAACTAGTAAATGTTGTGGCAAAAAAAACTTTTCATGCTGATTTGAGATGGGAATATATTTGGTCACCATTTGGTGTTTTTAAATGTGACAGATCAAGAACTGGGCTGATAATAGAATTCAGTAAAGTCCAGTATGACAATGGGTGTTTGTGTTTTCCTCTGTTGTTCTGTCTGTGTTCTGTTTTTTCTTTTTCTCCACAGGTCCGGACACCTGGAAATACCAGGGGAGTCCGGGACAAAATTGTGAGTTTCTTTTAATATTCACATTACTTGCACTTTCACCACTGTGGTTAGGGTACGCCTTAGTGTGCGTACACTGCCCAGTAGGGTCTTTGTTTTACACTATTCCGTGGTCCTGATGAAAGCTCAGCCGACTTGGCTTCTCTGAGCAGAAACATGTCGACCCTTTGATCACTATTTGGACACGGTTGGCTCAAATTAATGGCCAAATGCTTGTCCAGAATTGTTTTTAATGAGAGTGTGCTGTGTCTTTATTAAAATTCAATTTTGACTACAGCATATTCTGTTTTAACCACACATATCACATATCACGTATTCATTATCATTCACGTAAAACCAGCTCCCCTGCAATTGCAGGTGTTGTAGCATACTGGGTAGGCATTCGGTCCGCCCAGTGGAACGCGATGATGAAGTATGTCACCGACTAGGGGTGAGTGAGGGTTTTCTTAAAAACCTTTATGGTTTTCTTAAAAAACCTTTATGGTTTTTCGGCACACTTCTGTCACTTTCTTTTTTCTATTTTTTTGGTTAAAGACACTAGTTTTGTATGTTTTTTTTGCCAGAATTTACAGCCACTCCTTTGATGTTATTTATCTTTGAATTGGGGTATAGGAGTGTCTCTTAAAACCCTACCTCTCTTTTTGTTCATAAACATGAGTGCAGGTAGCCGAGCTTTCCCCAGCGTCTGCGTAACTTAACGGTGTGGCGGACCTAGACATTTTTTGAAGATGAGAGAAACTGTGAGGAACATCAGGAGAGGTTTACATGAAGGGTGCACATTCGATATAGTTGAAATAAGAGCGTAAAACTGTCAATACATAGGGCTAGGAAGGGGCGCCATGACAGGATGCTGTGTGAGGCAGACATTTCAGTCAGCAGTGAGGTCAATAGAGGTCAATATAGACTAGGTGGAATCGTCATATGCCAGCTCATTTATAAGGTTAGGGCAAATAATTCAGTCAGTGAAGGAGAGTTTTTACTGAGTGAGGTAAGAGACCTGAGAATAGTATAGAGATCTTCACTTGAGGAGGTGCAAAGACAGATGGAGATCTCTCTAAAATGGTCATAGAGTCCTTAGTCAGCGGAGGACTCTGAGATATCTCATTGTCAAACTCTTCATAACAGCAGGATCAGTCACTGATCACATCTGCTCCCCAGAAGTGCTTGTGCAACTGACTTCTTTCCCATCAGCTATCAGCTATCCCAAAATTATTTTTCTCTTTTACTCTTACTGTTTTTTTAAACATAATATTGTATTAGACTTCCGTCCCCCACCTCCTTCTTTTTCCTTTTTCTTTCTTCATTGATACGCTTTATTTTGTTTCATATTTATAATAATCTTGCATTGTGATTTCTCTGATATGATGCTTATAACTTTATTTGTTACAATTACTTCTTCAATAAACTTTAAACTTTAAAAAATAGTTTTTCTAACCGTTCACCTGCACTACAGGTTCCCGATTTCTGATAACCATGCAGTTTAGTTCTCCTTACCCCTCTGTCTCTAGTCCCTCTCTCGTCATAACATGCCCCACAATCTTTCCTCAGATCTGTCTCCTTATGAACTTCTAACTTGTGTCTGCAGCCTTATTGTCTTTCATCACATCTGTTACTGTAATGCTTCTTTCTCCTCGCTCGACTATCCCTGTAATCTCCTCGCATCGGTATTGTAGTCTGTGCATTCTCTCATATGTTCCCTGCAGTATCCCATGTTTCTCCAGTCTCGGTCTCTTTTCTGTACTTTTCCTTTGATCGCTCTGACCTTATGCACAGCTCTGTTTTCCTTGTTCCTGTAGTTTACTCCTCCTGTCGCGCTTTTTCTTGTATTCCGTTCCCACCACACATCAGTTTGTCTGTCTCTCTGTCTCTCTCCTACTGTTTTCCCATCACCTGTTTTCATGTCACCGACTACTTTATAGAAGATATTACTACTTCATTAATCTTCCTGCTCACATATCGTGATTGTTGAGGGTTAGTCCACACAGAAACAGACAACTTTAGTGTTCAAAACTCCATTTCAGAAAAAAAACACCTTAATAATGGGACAGTAAAAATAAACCCACCCCTATGTGACATATCTGAACAAACAGGATAAAGAGCACTGCTTTCTTTGTACATGTGTTTTTTTCAAACTTATTTCAGTTACCTTGTTTATTTTCTGTTTATCCTCTGGCCTGTAGAAGCAGGCAGTGCTACTTAATTCCCATCAGAGGCAGGAAGACCATGAAAGTTGACACACAACATACATGCATTTTAGTGGTGTACCAAAGTCGTGCACTGAGTTCAGAGCGACGGAGGCTGTTACAGAGGAGCACATACAATGTACTGTCCTTCTTGGCATGAATCCAGGACCTGGTGGAGGAAGGGGATCGATTATACTCAATTATTTTCCCAGTCCCGAAGGTCGCCTCCCACTCTTGACCTGTGATCACATAAAGGTCAGAAAGTTATTTTAGTAAGTGCACACCTTCCCTTCTCTTTTATGAATTTAATTGTGGCTGTAATTGCAAATAGATGCGTGCATAACAGCGCCGTGGCCGTCCCTTTCCACAGAATATCTGTAAAATGCTTCCAAAGGGGGCAACATTGGTGCCCCCGCTGCTGCACTGCGACAATGAGGAGACTATCTTCTGTCCTTGCAGATTACTTACATCTTTGGTCTGATCTCATGGTCTCAACATCTGCCAAAGGTTTACTCACCCATGATTCAATGGCTTTGCCTCAAAAAAAACAAAAGGTGATGGGGAAATGCTTGGAATACGTCTAATCACTGGGAATCACTGGGCATAGCATTCCAACTCTACGCTCTTTTGCCCATCATGCCACCTCAGATTAGAGCCAGCAATATTCCAATTAGTCTTGAACTTGCTCAAATAGGAAAAGGTCAGCCCGAACTGCCAGCCAGGTTCTCTCTGAAACAGAACAAAATCATCCCAACATCAGTTTTGCCCTGATTGGGGCTCATTAGATGGTCGCAGCTCATCCCTTCTTCCTGTGTTACTGCTGCAGCATCATGCAGAATCAGGCCTGGGCAATAGCTTATCATTCAAATGACCAAGGCGCCGGCTGTCTTCCTCTCTTGCAGTTATTGTCACTATCCTAGCCAAAAGCAGGAAGGAGTGGGGTTTGGGTGCTCATAGTCATATACTGACACTCATGTCATGGTATTTCCCTTGTTAAGAAATCAAATAAAGGCGTGAATCTCAACGTCATTTTTCCCCATGCATATGTAAATTGCAAAAAGATGTGAAATGTGCAACTGATTGGTGCATTACATGCATTATAATATGACAATATGCACACTACACATACTCAGTAAAATGTGTCCATGGGGAATGAGATGGTGGGAGCAGTTACTGAAATTATGAAATACAAAGCATCCGATTCCGATCTCGCTAGTAAAGCCCTCTGAACGACTTGGATCGGTAGGGCTTTACGAGCGATTTGTGCAACTGGAGTCCGAACGAGTGCGTATGATGCATTCTTATGCTTATGGACTGAGTTTGCTCGGACACTCATTCAACTCTATGGAAGCCTTTATACTAGGCGCTTGCACGGGCTCCCATAGCAAAAAGAGGTGGGTGGGGAAAAGCATACACCCTGAGGCGGGCATGGTGCCCACCACACTGTGCATGCATGGGAAGGGTGACCCATGGGTCTGAATCGGAGGGCTCCAGGTGATGGTGGACCTGCTACAGGCCCCAAAAGAACGATTCCGGAAGCTTTTTCTATCCAGACATACCGAATCGTGAAGGCTGTCCAAATTGTGCATCGTACTTGCTTGCTCGAAAACAGAGTCCATCGAGCTGTACAAAGCGTCTACATATGAGTCATATGGACTGGATTGGGTTGGGAGAAGATTTGCTCGACGCGGTTGTTCAGACCAGTGTACAAATCGTTGGGAAAAAGGGCTACGAATCGGATCCGTTAAAGCCAAATCCGATTCGTAGGCCTTCAAAGCGAGATCGGAATCGACCCCAAAGTGTTAGATTCTTCTGTAAGGTGTGAGTCCAACCACTCACCTGAAAACCAAGGCCGTCTGCGGGAAAGATGCTAGGCCCTCAACTCCCCCTGAACACCTCTCAGTGCTGCTGACCAAAACAGAAATGCTGGCAGGTGCCCAAAGAGGGAAGGGGATTTGGGAAGAGAGACAAAGAAGAGAGAGAGACTGCTATTTCGTGTGCATCACCAAGAAGTGGGTGTACCCTCTGGGCCAGCCAGGTTGTATAATGTCGATACGGCAAACCACTCATGCGTTCCGAAAAAATACACAGAAGCGAATAAGCATAGAATGCCTTCAAATCCCCTAGCGCTAAATGCAACGCCACACGCTTATCTAACATTCAAATTACCTTTCTTGGTGTGATGATGCTTCAAACAATCTGTCTCTATAAAAACATGAGGGTATGGACATATTGTTGTCTATAAACATAAAACAGGAATTGTATTAGACCATGTATTCTATATCATGGGAATTCACTTAGAATTTGTTGTAGTATCTCAGACGCTCACCTTATTGTGTTTGAAATCACCTAAAAGACATATGCCTCAAAACGTCATGTAGTCACACAATACAAGATATAATATTTGCACGCTGCCAAATACACGTGTACCAAACGTTAGGTATTTTCAAAATGACAGGAACAAATATTGCTCATTTACTGCCCAAACACGAACATTAGCAACTAGCCAAAAGCGGAAGCGCCAAATGTTAGATTGTTTTCAAAACAAAGATTAAACAAGTTGTAGTGTAGTTCCTATCTTCCCAATAGGCTCTGCGCATTGGAATAGTACCTACAGCAGTAAAGGCCTAGGCCAGACGTTAACTAGGTCTACTACTGTCGATACTAGACTTAATTTTTGGGTTTGCCAGCTAAGCTCAGAGTTCGCTAGAAACTTTCTCGAATGTTCAGGAAAGAATTACCTCCCCTGATTAGACAAGAAGGGATTTAGTTTCTGACAACCATAGAACATGACAACTTTGCTCTCCCCTAATCAAGAGTCAATCTCAAGAGTCGTGTGAGCACAAGGCAATTATTTTACTCAGTCAGTACGTGCATTCTTAGTCTCATCAGAATGTAGAGAAAAGGAAGAGACGGGCGTGTTCAATAAAAGATGTTATTTATTGATCAGTCTCTTTTCTCGTACAAGAGAAATGGATCGATATTATTGCAATACTTATAGTTAAGTAAAGTGCATACATTAAAAGCAATAGTATAAAATAATACTGTAAAAACATTGATATGGTTTCTGAGCCATATGATGTTTAAAATGATTAAAATATATTTACATACACATATACATTTGACTAAACGTACTCAACTGGTGTTTCTAAATACGCCTACCCCGTGTACCTGACCTAAGTCTAATGCGTGGGCGGGAATAGAAAGTTACAGTTTAAGTTAAGTTTGTTTTTGCCAAGTGAATAACTAAAGAATTCTCTAGGAGGGGTTATTCAGTTCTGTACCTGGAATTTAGGATGAATGAGGAATGGTATCTCTTTCTCTGCTCTCGATATTCCAGGCTGCCTGCGAGGGCTACCCGGAAGCGCCGGTGCTGGGTCTCTCGGCTTGAGATAGCAGCGCGTCTCTCAGCGCGTCAGGAAGGCGGGGCTGCTGCCTGCGGGGTCTGCTTCTGCTCTCGGCTTCGGCAAGTATGGCTGCTCCGTCTTGTCACCACGCGTGTGTTTGCATAGGGCAAGGTCGGCAATATTTATACCTTAAAGGTGCCGAGATTGACGTAAGGATGGACATAGGTACGTCAATAAAGATGTCATACGACTTGCTCGTTAGCACATTCTTTTGCAAAAGTTCTCTGTGAAATCAAAACAATGGCCGCACGGATTTTCCAGGTTGTCATAGGTTTGATTTGTTATGAGAACGTCGTATGCCTTATCAGGGGCTGGAGGAATGTCGCTTGTCTAATTAGATCTCAAGCGTTATGACCTAATCAGATAACACGTTCCTGTGCCGTAGTGTGACTGCGTCAGATAACGGTATCTGCATCATGGGGGATTTCTTGCCTCATGGGCTGACTGTTAGTTAACTAGCTAGGTAGTTTAACCAGAATAGGGTCAGGAATAGGGGGATCGATTCAGAACCTATAGAAATACACGACACCCACTCCACGCTAACTATGGTCATATCTATTAATCTATGCATAGTATAACATAGTACAACATACTATAGAGTATAGTGTATACCTTACCACCCCAAAATACATAAATGCATTTCGAAATTTTCAAATATACTGAAAAATTGCAGTCATATATATTGTATGCACTTAAGCTATGAATTAAATGCAAAAGTAAACACGCATTGTTATGCATTATTGCTTTTTGGTATATGAGAAATACACATGAAATGGCTCTTAATATAGCTATACAGAAAGGAAGTCCGAGACCATTTCATCACATAATAAAATATTTGTGAACATACCAGCGGGCAGCTAAAGTCTATATAAAGTATCTAAAATAGAAATCTTAGTTCTCTAGGAATAGTTTCTTACTTTAAGCAGAAGATCAGTGTCCCGGGGAAAAAATATATAGAAAAATATTTTAAGGGCTTGCTGAAAAAAGTTGCTGTCCGTGAACTGGATTGTAATTGTTCATGTGACTTTATTTTTAAAGGTTGAAGGCCGAATTCAGGGAACGCCGTGTGCGAGTTTACTCAAAAGTCTCTATTTCTGTTCCGGAGAGAACATCATATCATTCAGGCTTTCGAAAAAACTGTCAACAGCTTCATGGGAAAGTTCCACTAAGTCGGAAATAGGGGTAACCATGCATTCGTGCGCATGATTGTCTCCATTGACATTCTGATTAGCATTGCTGACAGAAGGTCGTACCTGTTCGATGCTGCTTTCATCTTGAACTTCACTACTCTTCAATCGTAGTGGTGAAGATTCCAGGAATGCCGTCATCAGAATTGGCAGCCTTTGAGGGCAGCACAGTGCGTGAACCTTGGTAGGAACCAACAGTGTATCTGCATCCACCGGCGCATCCGATTGTAGCGTCAGACAGGTGTCTAACACGCATTCTTCTCCGCATAGCAGACACCTTAGTACAGGTAAAACACACCTTTGCCACATTGGTCGAAATGATAGAAACCAAGTCATGTTTAGGTCTCTAAGCCGGGAGAGTCCCAGGATTTTTGATATCCGGTCCCGGTATCCAATGGCTAGGATCGTATCTTCCATTGTCGCGAGAGTTTGATCTGTGACATGGGTTGCCATAACGAAAAATAAGGACTAGGAATAGGATTCCTGCAATTAGTCCCAGGATCAGGGGAAGTCGGCCAAAAATCGAATGGACGAAATCTGGAAAAATACCCAGTATGGCTTTGAATGGTGTTAATGCCATCGAAAATACTGTCTTAAATACCTTTGAGACCCCAGTGGTATCAGAAATATTTAAGATTTCGCTCAGGATTTCCGCGAAATGTACGGGGGAATTAGTTGATAATAATGTATGTATCTCTGCAGTCGTCCTTGCGACTTGTAGATCATACGTTTCTTTAGATGACGTGAGCCTTGTAGGCGTCTGAAGAAGCACTGTTTTCATTCTGCTTAAAGTGTCTATTCGAATAGAAGTAATTTTCAAACCGGGCCATGCCCTTGCCTCCCTGTCTGGTAAGGAGCTGGGGAACAAAGAACGTCCACAGCACTTGACCTTCGCCGTCGTGGTGACGAGATAAGGAGTCCCGGGCATAAGACTACAACATCTGCGGTCTACAATAAGAATGTAACTCCCATTATAGAGTCTTTGAAAGAATGGTTCTATTTCAGTTGCAGGTGCGCCTTGCTGGTGACATGAAAGGTTGTATGAATTCCCTTCACAGGCTCCGTGCAAACTAATACCGTTACACAGAAGCGTGCCGCTTAGTGACATAGCACAATTGTTGCCACTAAGAAACACTTTCTGTCCTTTGTTACTGACACATGCATGTGAATAGGGCAGGTTCCAAGTTGTTTTAAGGTACCCCTTTCCCAATTTCTCGTACATGCCAGCCTGTATATATTTTTGGCAGTATTGAAACCTGAAGGTTGAGATTGGAATATTTATGATTCCGTGGATTATCCATTCACTGACAGGTCGTTCTGACATTGTCATTGGTAATCTTTCTAGTTTTTCAATGCTCAAGATTGTATAATCAGCACCCTTTTGCGCCATACCGATTTGTCTATCAGTAAGGCTAAAGATTTGGAATAGTGACGTTGTGTTGATTAAACGCCAAGGCACATAGCCTGAACGCAGATTTTGTAACGTCCAGCCAAGCTGTACAATAGAGCGCAATTGTGACTGACCATGTTGTAATAACAGTAAGTCTTGCGATAATATATCGATTGCTGAAGACACAATGCTGTCCAATGAAAATATTCTGGAGGACAGAGTCATTAACCCATTGTCCACTACAGAAAGTGATTTTTCCAAATTAATACGATCAATTTCACGTATTCTCTCTGCTGTTTCAATTTGAGTAACCTTCCAGGCCTCATTGTATGCTGCATATACAGAGGCTGCTATGAAACGCTTTTGACGCTGTTTGCGTGGTCCCAGTATGAAATCACGCAAGTCAGCACCATCAGTAAGTAAAGTTAGGTGTTGCTTAATTTCAGGCAGTGTGGAAGTTTGTAGCCATTGAAGGCATAATTTGCCCACACTGTAGGTTGTTATTATCCCTGGGTGATGTCTTTGGGGATATCTAGGGTCTGGCCTGGTCATTTTGAAACCCTGTGTTTTATTCAGGAATCTATCTTGACAGTTATTTGTATCTGTGGGCCAGATCAACCATTGTTTCCAATCAGGATGTGTTCTGTTTTGGTTAAGTATATGGTTTATGTCTATTCCTTCATCTGTATCAGAGTTATTGCTAAACATTGTTGGCTTTGGAATAGACAGGTTATTTAAATCTTTGATTTTGGCTAAGCCAAGACAGGTGGTTTGTTGAACAGTGTCATTTAAAAATATCATTTGTTCTGGGATCATGCAGGCTCTAAACAAAGCTTCTATACCCTGTACTTGCCATTCTTTTGTACCCCAAACACTTTTCAAATCAACATTTTTGTCCCAATAATCAAATCCAAAAGTATTCATTTTTTCAAAGAATGAATCTGAATATATCAATTTCGTGTTGGTTATCATAGTTTTCATCCCTGTCTTGTTTGACAATTTGTAATAAAATGTTTCAGCATTAGTTATGTTAAAACCTGAAAAATATGAATATTTGTCATAAACGGTTCTAGAGCTCCCTTTTGGAGGTGTAGCACAATGTTCCCATTGATTATAATTTAAAACATTTCTAGGTTGTGCAGATTTATGCAAGAAATGGTTACCATAATGGTTATAGCAATACATACTATCATAATTTGTAGAACCTCGCAAATAATCATGTTTTGTAAATTTAGCAGACATTACTAAGTCAGACATCATATTGTTTATACTTTCAAAGTCCCAATCATCAGCAAATGAGTTTGGTTTTGCAAAGTCACTCAAGGAGATCTTGATTTGGTGTGGATATTTCAGGATCTCGACCGGACCATAAATTTCATAGTCAGTGTTGTCCCAGGCTACCCCACCAGGTATTGGAATTGCTGTGAAGTTGGCTGAAGAAAGTTCTGAAGAAAGTTCTCGTTTCTCGACGTGTGAAGATGTGTGTGGTTTGAGGACCAAGTTGATGTTCTGACTTGCTGTGTCCATTTTAGCATATTTTCCCTCAATGAAGCGTCCCAAGGTAAATACCATGATGAGCCAAAGTATGAGGATAAATGCACCAAAACCCACCCAAAATTCAATCCATGGAGAAACCAGATATGTTTCTTTCAGTTGTTTCAAAAGTTCCTTAGCTTTGTCTTTAAAGGATTTTGATGATGGCTGTGTCTTTTGTTCGCTGAAACCTTCAGAGGAATCATCGAAGTTGATGAAGTAACCAGATGCAGTTCTGTCAATTGTTCCAATTGGTTCAGGATTCTTGTTTTTTGCATTGTCACTTGGTACTTCAGTATAGATTGGTGTGTCTCTGCTAAATGTTTTTATTTGGGTTTTCAGAGGTCTTAGTTCTATTGCATTGTTGCATAGTCCTTGTTGTTCTTCTGTAGGCGTTTCGAATGTGATGAGCCTCTTTGATAGGACCTCTGTACTGGTAGCAAACCTTGGTGTTCTGCTACTTATTGGGAGTCCACTTGGCCTACTGTTTGTTATCGGCCACATGTTGTGGTTTTACCAGGTCGATGGATACAACTCGGTTCTCCTTTTTTCCAGCAAGTGGCGGTAGTACAACTGATCTTGTCCCGTTGACAGACAAGACAGGAACTGCTTTTCTGTAAGAAGGCCCAAATTCCTTCTTTACCGCGATCTTTTCCCTGACTAGATCCCCGACTTTTGGAATCCAGACAGGTCTTGCTGGGACAGGTGGTGATTCTTCAGTGGTTGTTGGCTGTTGTTTCAACTGTATGTTGCTCAGGTCTTTTTTTGTTTTGTTTAAGTCCTGCAAAATAGCCAAACGGTCTTTGACATCAAAGGTTTTTTCTATTACCACTGAAGTCTGACTATCAAGGTCAGAGATCAACATCCTAGTTCCGAATAATAATTCGTACGGACTGAATCCCTTCAGAGAATTTCTTGGCAAGTTATTTAGACTACGTTGGACACTTATTAGATGTTTGACCCACCCAGCTCCCGAACCTAATACCTTTGCCGTTATAGATTGCTTTATGTCACGGTTTTTTCTTTCAACAATTCCGTTCCCCTCAGGGTGAAATGGACAAGAGTACCGCAATTGCACGCCCATGCTGACCATGGCCTCCTTATAAGCCCGAGAGCTAAAAGCAGGACCATTGTCCGAATGCAGAATGCCAATTGCGTATGTGCCGATAAAGACTCGCAAATCTTTTATAACAGTTCTGGCGTCAGCCGTTCGCTGGGGCCACATCCATATGAATCTCGTGCATGAGTCCACTGCGACCAAGATATATTTATAGTTACCATCCCTTTGTAAGGGACCGCAGTGGTCTAGATAAACACAGGCTAATGGTTTATCCGAGATTAGAAGGGGCGTCTGTGCTGGACGTCTCACAGTTGATACTTTCATTTTTTGACATATTTCACATGCTAGAACATAGTTCCTTGTTTGTCTTCTCATTTGTGGCCACCAGTATCTCTGTTTTAATAATGATACTGTGGCTGAGACGCCAGCATGGGTAGAAGCAAGCCCTTCGTGTGCCGCTATTATCAGTCCTAACCTATGTTCCATGTTTGGAATTGCCCTATCCCCCACTCCAGGGATTCGAGCAAAAGGAACATTGTTTGTATCAGTTATGTATGAGTATTTTACTGGAAAGCCTTTAGGGAGTGGTTCTATCGAATCCTTTTCTGAAGCGCTGACAGCTTGTAATATTTCGCTGTCTATTTTTGTTTTTGACCGGGTGACGGCAGCTACGGAAGCCGTTTGCACAGCTGCCTTCGCGGCCTCATCAGCCAATGAATTCCCTGCAACGTGAACGCCATCACGCTGGTGACTCAGTGAGTGTGTCACGTGAGTCTTTGGTAGTTCTTTTTTCAAAAGAGCTACTTGTTCCCAGAGCAGTCTCTGCTTTATTGGTGCATCTGTGTCATCTTTGTAACCGTTCTGAATCCATGTCTGCAAATCCTTGTTATATGCTTTGACGCAGAAATATGAATCTGACACTATAAGTGTCGGGAATTCGCGATCCGCATTATCTAGCGCCATTTTCAAAGCTATTATTTCAGTTTGTAGTTCTGAATTAGTTTCTACTGAGTGTGATTTTGTTAATAGAGGTTTTAGTTTACCTCCGCGCCACACTTCTTTTGTAATCTCACATGTGGGGTTGTATGCATGTTTTCCCCAAACGGAGGGTTGAGCATGTCCGTCTGTATAGATTACACAGGCGTAATGTCGTAGAGGCAGAATGTCGATTGGCAGAGGATACGTCTTTTCATATTTTAGATTTTTTAATTCTTCTAGTTCTGGATCAAAGTAGTAGTATACTTTGTCCGTTGTGATTGAATTCACCCATTGTATCCATTCTGGATCCAATGTTGTTGATGGTAAATTACACGGTGTTGTTAATGCCTCAAAAGCTGATTCAGCTGTTCTGACTGTGATATGTCTACCGTCAGCTATGTCTTTTTCTCTAGCTATTGCGGTTTGAACTGCTTGAACAATTTTTCCTTTGTTGCTGAATCTCTGTTCAGCTTTTGTGTACAAGTGTGATTTGAATGCAATTGGTACCTTTTCTCCCTCATTAGAGGTCAGGTATGTGAATCCGCATCTCCCTGGGATGACTCGGATCACAAGGTTGCGTGTATTATCACGGGTTTCTAATTTTGTCTTAATTAGCATGTCTGTTTGTAAGGATCTCAAAATTTCTGTGTGTGTTTGAGTCCAACTGGATCTTTTAAAGTCTGGTTTAATTAGATCGTAAAGGGGTTTCACCCTTTCTGCGTAATTTGCAATGTATGTTCTTCCGAAATTTAGGAAGCCTAAAATTGACTGTAGGTTTTTTAGTGTTTTAGGAGCTTGGATAACGGCACATTTCTCTAGGAAATTGTCTGCCAGGCTTTTACCTTCACTTGATAGCTCATATCCTAAGAATAGGACCGTCAGATGGGCAATTCTGGACTTTTTGAAGTTGAATTTGTAACCCTCTGCAGCGAAACCAAGTATTATGGTGTTCACTCTTTTCAAGTGAGTCTCCAAGTCATCATCTGTTAAGTAAATGTCATCGACATAAGATAATGCTTCATCATCATATAGTTGTAGTAATTCTGTTACTCTCGCTGAGAATACCCCCGGGCTGTTCTTGTACCCCTGGGCTAACCAACAGAATTGTTTTGGAGTGCCATTTACTGAGAAAGCTGTTAAATATCTGCTCTCTGGTGCTATGTTTTGACAAAAGAATCCGTTGGAGATGTCCAAGGTAGTTTTGTATTTTTTGCGCACTATGTTATTCATTAGTGCAGCACTGTGTGAGTTTTGCACTGCAAAAGTTTTGCAACATGTGTTAAGGTGTCGGTAATCCAAAACTAGGCGATATGAATTGTCTGGTTTGGAGACCGGAAACAAAGGATTGTTCATTTGTGAGGTGCAAGTTTCAATCACCCCCTGGTATTCTAGCTGATCTAGTATTTCATTTACTTGTTTTTTTGCTTCTTGCTTAATTGGGTACTGCCTTTGTGCAGTTGGTTGTGATTTTAACTGGATTTTGTGAGGAGGAGAATCCTCATCCCATCCTACATGATTTTTATATAAAGCAGGTGCTAAGGCCACTGCCCACTTTCTAGCAAGTGTATATTTTTTATGAATCGGCATTTGATTCGAGAAGGCAGGCATAATTACTTCTTCGCCATGAGGGCACTCCCTGACAAACTCTGGTGGCCAGTCTTTTTCAGCTAGAAGGATGTCATAGCCCTTGGAGAGGTTATCCCAAAATAGTCCCCTTATTTTCCTAGTCTTATCTCCCTCTATACGTAATGTTATCTCGTATATTTTGTGGGGCTTGCTAACTCTGGTATCTGCAGTTTCCACTTGAAGGTATTCATTCGTGTCCACTGTCTCCAGATGATTCATAAGGACTTTGCGAGCTATGCTCACCTCTGCTGCGCTGTCTAGCATTGTCTGAGCCCACTCTCCGTTTTTCAGTTGTGTCCTCAGTATTCTCGGCATTGTTAACTACCTTGATACTGGCTACCTTCTTTTTTGGAAATTGTAATTTCTTTTTCAGTTGAGCAGGTTCCTTGTCTTTGGACTTGGCGTGCTCTTCTGATCGTCCTCTTCTTTCCGATTTCTGCGAGGAATTCTGAAAAGATTGAGAGGGACGTGTATCAATGTCTTGATATCTATCAGGTTTTTTAATATTATCCCTATTTCTAAGGTTATATCTATTCCCAGAGGGGTCACTCTGGGGTGACCTTTGTCTCGGGTTTGGAGATTTCTCTCTTCGCCTAGGAGACCTTCCTCTGGACTGGAATTTCTTTTCTTTAGGATTGGATTGTTTGTTCCCATCCCAGTTCTTTTTTGGTGAATTATTATTATTATTAAAAAACATTTTTTCTGGACTTGTAGTCAGTTGCGGTTTTACTGGTATTCCACCTAGACTATCTCTGCCTAGTTCTTCATAGGATTTTTCTATGATTCTGGCAATTTCAGCTGGTTGGTCTGCTATATCTGTCTCTTTTAACCTCTGGCGGATCGCCACGTTTGCTGCTTCACCTTTTATGTTGGCTAATAATATAGCCGAGACCTGCTTGAAGTCTTTTAGTAATTTCATACCAAGAGTTAAAGCTGGTTCTGGACCGTATTCATCTTGAATTTGTTTTAGCACATCTGGTATCACCGAAATGGATGGAACACCGTGCGTTTTTGTATAGATGGAAGCAAAGACTGTACCCCAAGTGTCACAGTCCTCAATGTGTGGTGCGATTCCCATTGGGAGACATATAGTCAGAATCCTGTGTTTTTCTAATGGGGTGGTGTCAGGAAACACCGCCTCTATTTGGGTAATTTTCTGTGCCAACCAGAATGGTATCTGTTCCCGTTTAGCTGGAACTTTACCTAGGCAGGATTGGATGTTCTGTGGTGTAATTTTATTTGTGTTCCCCTGGTGAGGGGTCAGCTGTGGAAGTTTAATCGCTGGCTGAATTGTTGAAGTCCGCATTACATACTGAACTAATTGTCTGTGAATTTTTAGTAGTTGTTTTAGCTGTATTAACAGCTCTGCTGCAGGCATTCTTTCGATGTCTGGATGTGGTGTGTATCCGGCTAGGACCGGCCACGTTGCTCCTGGTCTTCCTAAAGGACCAAGCCTTGTAATGTGATTGTTATGTTTTAGGGCGCCATCAAATAAGAGCAAATGCTCTTGGAATTTGAGTGGTACTTCCACCTCCTCGAAAGGAGTGTACGTTTCAGGAGGTTCCTCTACTTTGTAATAGTGGAAGTACTTTGTTACAGCATTTGCTGCTGGAAAATGTATCCATGTATAGTATACCTCTGTCTGCCGATATTCGTGTGCCTCAATTACGAATATGACTGTGCCACCTCTAGGTGTCAGTCCATTTTCTATAAGTTTTAAGGTTATAGATCTCCTTTTGGCGACCTGGATGAGTATTATATCCGGGTCTGCTGTTTGCATGGTAGCATCAGCATCTGCTATTTCAGTAGCTAATCTAATTGCCTCTCTTTCATCATCACTCTCTGCCATTTTACAGACAGGATGGTATTATGTTTGTTTGCAGATCAGGTTTCTTATGGAAACAGAGATTAGATGCACAATATTTTGGGAATGTTTTTATCCTTCAACGTTGACTATACCAAGAACCATACATAGGAGTTCCCTCCTGCGAGGTTTTGGAGGATATTACCTTTCACCCACTCCAGACGTCTTTGGAGTATAATGGAAAATGGGGTCTGAGTGAGAAAGCACGACTGAGTTACTCTAAATGTCTTACGTTAGTTTTATCGCCCTTTCCAAACGCGTTGGGCGCCATGTATTGTAGTTCCTATCTTCCCAATAGGCTCTGCGCATTGGAATAGTACCTACAGCAGTAAAGGCCTAGGCCAGACGTTAACTAGGTCTACTACTGTCGATACTAGACTTAATTTTTGGGTTTGCCAGCTAAGCTCAGAAACTTTCTCGAATGTTCAGGAAAGAATTACCTCCCCTGATTAGACAAGAAGGGATTTAGTTTCTGACAACCATAGAACATGACAACTTTGCTCTCCCCTAATCAAGAGTCAATCTCAAGAGTCGTGTGAGCACAAGGCAATTATTTTACTCAGTCAGTACGTGCATTCTTAGTCTCATCAGAATGTAGAGAAAAGGAAGAGACGGGCGTGTTCAATAAAAGATGTTATTTATTGATCAGTCTCTTTTCTCGTACAAGAGAAATGGATCGATATTATTGCAATACTTATAGTTAAGTAAAGTGCATACATTAAAAGCAATAGTATAAAATAATACTGTAAAAACATTGATATGGTTCCTGAGCCATATGATGTTTAAAATGATTAAAATATATTTACATACACATATACATTTGACTAAACGTACTCAACTGGTGTTTCTAAATACGCCTACCCCGTGTACCTGACCTAAGTCTAATGCGTGGGCGGGAATAGAAAGTTACAGTTTAAGTTAAGTTTGTTTTTGCCAAGTGAATAACTAAAGAATTCTCTAGGAGGGGTTATTCAGTTCTGTACCTGGAATTTAGGATGAAGGAGGAATGGTATCTCTTTCTCTGCTCTCGATATTCCAGGCTGCCTGCGAGGGCTACCCGGAAGCGCCGGTGCTGGGTCTCTCGGCTTGAGATAGCAGCGCGTCTCTCAGCGCGTCAGGAAGGCGGGGCTGCTGCCTGCGGGGTCTGCTTCAGCTCTCGGCTTCGGCAAGTATGGCTGCTCCGTCTTGTCACCACGCGTGTGTTTGCATAGGGCAAGGTCGGCAATATTTATACCTTAAAGGTGCCGAGATTGACGTAAGGATGGACATAGGTACGTCAATAAAGATGTCATACGACTTGCTCGTTAGCACATTCTTTTGCAAAAGTTCTCTGTGAAATCAAAACAATGGCCGCACGGATTTTCCAGGTTGTCATAGGTTTGATTTGTTATGAGAACGTCGTATGCCTTATCAGGGGCCGGAGGAATGTCGCTTGTCTAATTAGATCTCAAGCGTTATGACCTAATCAGATAACACGTTCCTGTGCCGTAGTGTGACTGCGTCAGATAACGGTATCTGCATCATGGGGGATTTCTTGCCTCATGGGCTGACTGTTAGTTAACTAGCTAGGTAGTTTAACCAGAATAGGGTCAGGAATAGGGGGATCGATTCAGAACCTATAGAAATACACGACAAAGTAATTATTGTCCAAATGTCTATATAACCTTTTCCAAAGGTTAAATCACAAGCATTTTAACAAGCGTTCTCCAAGCTGCAAAGAAACTAATTGAATTAGCGTGATTGAACACTGAGCTTCAACACGCGTAGTCCTGTGTTCTGGAGAGTATTTGAGTCCGTCTGAGCTGGCTCGAAAATGGAGGAAGGTCTTGCTGTCAGCGGTCGCTGGGTAGCTGACGAGGCGAGGCTCCAGACGAGGTTGTGCTGGGGAATCTGTTACTGACGCAAGGCGCTGTGGAATCCTTAGACGAGGAACAAAAAGCCGAGCAATGAGCGGATGAGGATCCGGGCTAGATATAGCCAGTACTGTGGGCGTTGTCGGGCGTGTACTCATGTTTCCAACTGCTGCGAGCAGCCGTTCATTTACATACATGTGCCAACTAATTATCAGAGCCAAAGAAGCATTGACTAATACAAAAAGAACAACAAAACATAAACTAAACACTGATGGTGACGTAGCAATCCTAGTTGAATCACTGAATCACTGCAATATGATTAATGTACCCACTATATGGATGTTGGCAAATAACACAGGGCAATCTTTGGCATACGCAACAGGGATTCCTGACAGTCCTCCCTCTCAAAAGCCCTGGTAGTGGTCTTGGCTTAGAGGGATTTTGTTGATGAAACTGTAGCACCAACCGAGGGGCATGAACAGAGGAGGCGGGTTCTCATGAACTGTCCTTAGTCCTGTACCTCTTCCATGCTAACAAATAATGCAACACTCCCCGGATTCTCTTAGCATCCACAACCTTGGCCACTTCAAATTCCCATTCCCCATGTATCTTAATTGGAGGTGGTGGTGGTCCTGTTCTAGTAGCAGGAGTGTAGGATCGAAGTAGAGACACATGAAAAACCGGATGAATCCAGTAATCAGATGGGAGGTCTAATCTTACAGTCACAGGATTGATCTTTTTGGTGATGGTAAATGGTCCCAGAAACTTTGGGTGTAATTTACGGGATCTATCAATGTTTAGGTTTTTGGTTGACAACCATACTTGATCTCCTATTGTGTATTGTGGAGCTGGCAGTCTGTGTTTATCTGCTTGTTGTTTAACCTTTTTCTGGTATGACTCTAAGTATTTCTTAGCCTATTTTTGGATTTGCGTTAAGTGGTGATGATGTTCATGTACTGCCGGGACCTGAGTAGCAACAGATGACTGCAATATTGGAAGTATTCTGGGATGGTAACCTAAAACACAATAAAAAGGGGACATCCCAGTAGCTGAATGAGCTGAATTATTATACACAAATTCTACCAAGGGTAAAGCCTGATCCCATTCGGTGGTCATGATAGTAAGAAAACAACGTAATGTTTGTTCGAGGGTCTGTTTAGGTGTTCCGTTTGACCATCCATTTGAGGATGATAGGCGGAGGACAGACATATATCAATTTTCATAGAAGAGCAAAAATTTCGGCAAAACCTAAACACAAACTGTGGATCCCTGTCGGACACAATGGCTGTTGGTAGTCCATGCAATTTCACTATATGTTGTATAAAAAGGTCCGTTAATTCTTTTGCCGACGGCATGTGTTTTAAGGGAGCAATGTGTGCCATTTTAGTTAAATAATCTGCTATCACCCATATGATGGAAACACCTTTTGAAGTGGGTAACCCGGTAAGGAAATCCATACTTATCGAATGCCAGGATGCAGGTGGAATGGGCATAGGTTGTAACAGTCCAGCAGGAGCAGTATGAAGGGATTTGGATCGTAAACAGGTTGAACAGGTTTTGACGTAATTTTCAACCTCTGATAGTAGAGTGGGCCACCAGAAATCTCTTTGATACAGTTCCACTGTTTTCTTTATCCCTGGACCAGCATGTGCAGTGTCATGAAACCAATATAAAACAGTATCACGCAGCTGTTGTGAGGGAACGTATAACAGATTATCGTGATACCAAAGGTCTCCCTTTTTCACAGTAGCATTGGGTGTGGACTCTTTTTGCTGTGCCACCTGAACGTGCTCTAAAAAATTGTTAGGAGCACATAAGGCAAAGATCTTTTGCTATAGGATAATAGTAGTGGGTGTGTCAGTCCCCTAGTCTGGAGCTGGAAAATTTAATTGTGACAGTGTATCTGCCTTCTGCTGTTCTTTTCCAGATCTGTATGTGATTTCAAAATTAAATTAGTTGAAAAACAAAATCCAACACAGTTGTCGTGGAGTTAATGCTCTGACATTCTGGTAAAACTGCAAATTCCGGTGGTCTGAGTAAATGGTTATTGTGTAATGGGCTCCTAACAAATGGTGGCGCCACTCATGAAATGCAAGTTTGATGGCTAAAGGCCTGCTTGAGTTTATGGAATGCTTCCTCTGCTACTGAGGTCCAATGAAAAGTAACTTCTTTTTTGAGAAGATGAGTAATGGGTACCACAACAGAGGAGAACTGAGGAATAAACCGCCGATTAAAATTGGCGAACCCCAGAAACCTCTGAATATCTTTTATGGATCCGGGTGTTTCCCATTTCAAAATAGCCCGAACCTTGGAATCATCAATAGCTATACCATTAGTAGAAATTATGTAACCCAGAAACTCAATGCGGGTAGAATGAAAGACGCATTTCTCTAAGTTGACAAATAGTTGATGTTCTCTAAGGCGTTGTAACACAGCGCTAACATGTTATACATGATCTTCGGTTGTGGATGAAAAGATCAGGATATCGTCTATGTAGACTATTACAAAGACATCCAGCAAATCCTGCAGCACATCATTGATG
The DNA here is from genome assembly GCF_964261635.1 of Lissotriton helveticus. Taxonomy (NCBI): domain Eukaryota; kingdom Metazoa; phylum Chordata; class Amphibia; order Caudata; family Salamandridae; genus Lissotriton; species Lissotriton helveticus. The sequence continues at coordinate 1,027,330,419 of NC_136059.1, forward strand.
AAATATTGAAATGATGCAGGAGCAATACACAAACCGAAGGGCATCTCTATGTATTCAAAAAGACCAAAATTAGTCCTAAATGCAGTCTTCCACTCGTCCCCGTCTTTTACTCTAATTAGATGATATGCATCTCTCAGGTCTAACTTTGTAAAAATGGTGGAATGCCGAACCTGATCCAATAACACCGGTATTAACGGGAGTGATTATCAGTTTTTTACTGCCACCTTATTTAAGACACGGTCATCAATGCAGACACGAAGTCCTTTATTTTTTTTCAGGACAAAAAAAAGTGGTAAACTGACAGGGGATGTAGAATGTCTAATAAACCCCTTTAGCAATAGATCATCCAAGTATTCGCACAATTATTGGGTCTTAGGTCTGGAAGGGTGGCTCCAGGGAGTAGATCGATACGGCAGTCATATGACCGGTGAGGTGGTAACTGGGTTGCCTGTTGCTCAGAGAACTTATTGTGAAAGACATTATATTTGTTTGGCTGGGCGATGTCAGACTCCTTTTCTTGTACCAAAACTGGATTTTCAATTACAGAGGCACAGTGCAAAGGCATTAGAGGAGGCTGATCAGTTGAGTAGCATTTCTGCGGACAATGCACAGAATCCAAAGTCACTCTGCGTTTTTCACCAGTCAATTTTGGGATTGTGTAGTTGGAGCCATGGAATGCCCAATATGGCTCCAAACACCGGGGTGTCAATGAGATCAAAGTGGATCTGTTCCGTGTGCCCATCAGCACAGATCATGGTCACAGGGGAGGTCTGGGAATGTACTAAACCTGAAGATAACTCTGAGCCGTCTATGGCACGCACAGGTTCAGGGACCTCTTTTTTGATGCTTGGAACATTTAAAGTTTTAGCTAAGCCTATGTCCAGAAAATTTCTGGTAGCATCCAAATCCAATAATATGGGAATAACTTTCCTGGTCTGGGTAGTAAAGAGCAAGGTAACAATTAAGGTTAAATGATGGGGCTCTGTTGTCAAAGCGTGTACTAAATGGTGGTAAGAGGCCAAACCATTGTCTGTGCTCGATAAAGGGGCCTCACTCCTTATCAGACCTGGAAGTTTTTCGGCTCCTTAGTTTCAACAGTGGGAAGAGGGGTTTTAAGCACAGCGATTGCCTTTTTTGGGGCAGTTTTGATCAAACAGTCCCGGGTGAAATGCCCAGACTTCCCGCAATACAAACAGAGAATTAGGCAGCGCCTCCTATCCTTTTCCTCCTTTCACAAAGGTCCCCTTATTCCCCCATTCTGCAAGGGTTCAGAATGGTCAGCAGTCGTATTGGAATTAGATACCTCCTTTTTCTCATGTTTCACTACAACAACTCTGGGCATATTGCCACAAGTCCGCTCACTGTTCCTTTCACATAGACGATGATCTAACCTGACCACTAGATCAATAAATTCTAAGCAATCGGATGGCAAATCAACGATTTGCACCAGCACATTCTTCATGTCATCCCGATGGTAACTAACAGGGTGAACGTGAAGCTCTGTGGTTGCACCACTGGTTTAGTTTTGACCAAGGTGTTATCCCAAGGATTTTCTTGGGGTTTATATTGTTGTAACTCGCAGTGTAGCGTGTGGTTTTCCTGTTTTAAAGTGGTGACATCCTGTTGTAAACTTAACACTAACCGAGTCAAATCTTGTATAATTATAGTACTTTCTTCACTGGGGGCATCCATTGTCCAGGCAGACTTTTTTTTGTGGCTTGGATTTATGTGAGGTGTGAGTCCAGCTACTCACCTGAAAACCAGGTCCATCTGCAGGAACAATGCAAGTTCCTTAACCCCCCCATAACAGCTCTCAGTGCTGCTGACCAAAACAGAAGCCCTTGCAGGTGCCCAAAGAGGGAAGGGGATTTGGGAAGAGAGACAAAGAAGAGAGAGTGACTGCTACGTTGTGTGCTTCACCAAGAAGTGGGTGTACCATCTGGGCCAGCCAGGTTCTATAATGTCAATACGGCAAACCACTTCCTAAAAAATACACAGAAGCATATAAGCATAGAATGCCTTCAAACCCCCAGCTCTAAATGCAACGCCACACGGTAATCTAACATTCAAATTACCTTTCTTTGTGTGATGATGCTTCACACAATTTGTCTCTCTAAAAACATGAGGGTATGGACATAATGTTGTCTATAGACGTAAAACAGGAATTGTATTAGACCTTGTATTCTATATAATGGGAATTCACTTAGTATTTTTCGTATTATCTCAGAATCTCACCTTATGTGTTCGAAATCACCTAAAAGACATGTGCATCAAGACGTCATGTAGTCTCACAATACAAGATATAATATCCGCACGCTGCCAAATACGCGTGTACCAAACGTTAGGTATTTTCAAAATGACAGGAACAATTATTGCTCGTTTACTGCCCAAACAGGAACATTAACAACTAGTCAAAAGCGGAAGCGCCAAATGTTAGGCTGTTTTCAAAACAAAGATTAAACAAGTAATTATTGTCCAAATGTCTATATAACCTTTCCAAATGTTAAATCACAAGCGTTTTAACAAGCGTTCGCAAAGCGGCAAAGAAACTAAGTGAATTAGCGTGATTGAACACTTAGCTTCAACGCATGTAGTCCTGTGTCCTGGAGAGTCCTTGAGTCCAACTGAGCTGGTTCGAAGATGGAGGAAGGTCTTGCCGTCAGCGTTCACTAGGTTGCTAATGAGGCGAGGCTCCAGGCGAGGTTCTGCTGGGGAATCTGTTCCGGACGCATGGCGCTGGGGAATCCTTACACAAGGAACAAAAAGCTAAGCAAAAAATGGAAGAGGATCTGGGCTATTTATAGCCAAAACTTTGGGCGTTGCGGGGCGTGTACTCATGTTTCCAACTGCTGTGAGCAGCTGTTCATTTACATACATGTGCCCACTGGTTCTCAGAGCCAAACAAGCATTGGCTAATACAAAAAGAACAAGTAAACATAAACTAAACACAGATGGTGACCAAGTAATCCTAGTTGAATCACTGAATCACTGCAATATGATTAATGTACCCACCATATGGATGTTGGCAAATAACACAGGGCAATCTTTGGCTTATGCAATGGGGATTCCTGACCACTTTGGCTTCTGAAACTAGAGGTCATGACCAGGGTCACTGGTATTATGCGATTGTGTGGCATCTGCTTTTGCTACAAAATCCAATATCCATAATCTCATTTTTAAACATTTAATACTTAAGTTTTTCTCTGTTGCCGGTGTGCCCCATTCTGGCGGGACTGTATTGCAGGTTGTCTGCGCCCGTCAGCGTCCCAGAGGCGACCAGAGCCAGCTATGCTGCTTCTTTAGGTAAAGGTAAGAGCCTAAAGATATATTATGATAGCGATGAATTGCTAAATTTAAAAACACGTTGCTCAGGGGAATGTTATTGGACTGAGGCAGATAAGAATATTTTCACTGCCTTGGCTGCAACTGGTCCTTTCTTCGGTTCCCTAAGGAGCCCTCCAACTCCTCTTTTGCAAATACCAGGGCCTGTCCCTCTGATACAGATAAGCACTTCAAAGTCCTCTTACTTAACACTTGTTTGCTACATAAGCAGGAGGTGCATATTTATGACCTCTTGTTAGACAATCAACCAGACCTCTTATTCCTTACTGAGACTTGGATATTTGAGGCTTTCAATCCCACTATTGCCTCAGCTATCCTCTCAGGCTACAAAATTCTTAGAATAGATAGGCATACAGGGAAGGGAGGTGGCGTTGCCATCATTTTTAAACAAAAGTTTGAGTGTCTCCCTTTTATATTTGACAGTATAGAAGGTGCTGAATGTTTGGGTTTTCGATGCATGCTCTCCCCTCATCAATGCATAGCAGGTATTCTGCTGTGTAGGCCGACGGGGGCACTTGGCAACTTTATTTCTTCAATTAATGCTGCTGTTACTCCACTTGCCATTAGATACAATCAGTTCCTCCTTATGGGAGATTTTAATATACATATGGACAAAACACAGGAAACGATGATTACCTGCAATTTGATCCCCTGGATCTCATCTCCCATGCATAATAATGGCCACATTCTGGACCAGATTTTCTGTAACACGTTATTAGTGAGTAACCCTCCACTCCCCATTACTGGGCCTGACCATTTCCTTATTAGTTTTAAAATTCCAAATGATAATAAGGTCCCCTTACTAATTACGACAAGGCAAGAACACAACTACAGAAATTTACATAAAATATCAGTCCCTGCACTGGCAGAAGCTCTAGAACGCTCCAGCCCGGCACTACAGGCCAATCCAGACTCTGACACTCTTATGCTTGAATCATGGCTAAGTCCAACATTGATACTGTGAGAGCCCTTTGACCTCTAGCCCTGCAAGAAGGGTTCACCCTTCAGCTCCTTGGTTTAATGAAGCTCATAGAACCAGTAAAAACATATGTAGCTGTCTCGAAAGGAAATGGCGAAATCACTACTCTCCTGAAGACAGGAAGACTTATAAAGCAGCCCTGAAAGCGCATTATAAATAGGTGAGAGAGGCCAAGAAGAACTTCCTACAAAATAAAGTTGAAATAGCTCACAATAAGGGTAAAGAAATCGTTAACAGTGAAATCTTTCATCTCGCCTAGGGCAGCCAAGAAGGAGGCCCGACTTTCAGCTGAGTGGCCCGAGCAAAGCGCAACATCACACCACAAGGAGATTGCTCTTATTCAACAGTCTTTTGACATAGTATCAGTGGAGGACCTATGCCTCTATCAATCCCTGAATGAAAAATTATGTCCCATGCAGCCCCCAGCACTGTTAGAGTTCCCAGAACTACAATTAGAGGAGTCACTCAACTACCTCTTGAGCCTTAAATCAGGTTCCTCTACAGATGCCTGCCCTGTCAAACTAGTAACACCTTTAGGTCCTATTGTTAACCCTGTAGCTAATAAGGTCCTGAACAAATCCCTTTCTAGCGGCGTAATCCAGAACATCTGGAAGCAGGCAAAAATCCTACCTCTCTTAAAAAAAACTACTGCAGATCAGACTGATCTGACCAACTACAGGCCCATCTCTCTCCTCCCAATTTTCTCTAAGGTTTTAGAGAAACATGCAAACAAAGCACTTTCAGAATACGTTGAGAATAGAAACCTGTTGCAGAGCTCTCAATCTAGCTTCAGGTTAAACTATAGTATAGAATCCACTCTGTTGGAAGGTACTGAATACATCTAGGATAAACTTGATAACGGTGGTAGGGCAGTTCTTTTTCTCCTTGACCTCTTGGCGGCCTTTGATACGGTTCCGCATGACAGACTTCTCGACAGGTTGAGGAACATAGGCGTGGGCGGGACCGCCTTGCCCTGGATGACGTAATTTTTGAAAGGCAGATCACAGGAAATATGGACACCCCCCTTCTCATCCCAAATGCCAAATCTGAGAGTAGGAGTGCCACAGGTTTCCACTCTTAGCCCTACCCTCTTCAATATAAATATGTCACCCATAGCATCTCTGGTAGAGGAAGATGGAGTTAAGATTATCTCTTACGCCGATGATATACAATTGATCTTTACTTGTGAAAAAGGAGCAGATTTTGTTGTGGAAAGCATCAAATTCTGCCTCACGAAGGTATTCAACTGACTTAAAATAAATCATTTAAAAACCAATCCAGACAAATCTGAGATTATTATTTTGGGGCAACCGCCAGTGTGTAATTGGAGCTCTTGGTGGCCAATGGAGTTGTTTCCCCCTCAGTCGGCCCAAGAAAGGGTTAAAAACTTGGACGGCGTCATTGACAACGTCCTTTCCATGGACCCCAGATTTACACATTGATTGGCTCATGTTTTTGCATACTCCGCATGTTAAAATAATTTCTCCCTCTGTTGTCAGTGGACACAAGGAAGATCGTGGTTCAGGCCTTAGTGACATCAAAACTGGACCATGCTAATAGCCTGTACCTAGGCCTACCTGACTATCTCATTCAGCGGATACAAGTAGTGCAGAACGCAACGGCCAGAGCGATCCTTAGGCCAAAGCCTGGATCTCATATGACTCCTATTCTCAAATCTCTGCACCGGCTCCGAATGAAAGAAAGAATTTGTCTTTTAGGTAACTAATATGCCTTATTCTGTTAGAATGACTTTTTCTAATGGATTTTAAATTTAAGCTAATTGGAGAATGGGTCTCCTACTATAAATAACATTGCAGTTTTGCAATCTGTTAGCGACATATATTCTGGTATGGTGGATAGTTTAAGCTTCCACCGTTGCTCTAGGGGTCGTATTCTGTCTATAACAGGGATGCAAATGAAATATTATTATTATTATTATTATGCGTTCTTATATAGCGCTCGATTACCCGTAGGCATCTCGGCGCTTGCCTTGGGAACCCGTCCTGGCTTCCCCAAGGTGAAAGCCAGGCATCCCGCCGTGGGGGGCCGTAGTGGAGATTAAGCAGGCTAATGCCCAGAGCTGCAGAGTGTGAACCGGTGTTTCGAGTAGGCCCCGAAACGAGAATTATCGAGTCCGTGGATATTTGGGCTCAAGACCCTGCCGCGTCGGGAATTGAACCCTGGTCCCGGGTCTGACCTCTGCTTCAGGGTCTGCCTCCTCATTTGATATTCCACGCTCATTTATAGGATTCTTCATTCCTCCCTCCTCTGTAGACCCATACTATACGGGACCACACACAGGTACTACTTGAAATGTGGTGAATTTTCTCCCAGAGATTTTTTGCTTGGTGAGTGGATATTATATGTATTTTCTGAATTGTTATGATTTTACACAAATAGAGGTCTTTTTCACTTTGTGATTTAAATTATTACAATGGCTGCTTGCTTTATTAGAACAAGCCATTGTCGAAATGACGTGACCCGCTTGGGTGGATCAGGTAGTTCTATGTTACTAAGGATATCACAACCCTACCGCTGCGATTATTCTGGGTGTGCTGTTTTCTGAAGCATGTCTCTTTTCTTCTGTGTCACATTATAAAATTATGTGAATGGTTTCATCACTGGGTGACTCTTTTTGGTGTCTATGGGATCTGGTTATTATGCACTTTTTTAAAACCTCTTTATTTTTGCAAAATGTTTCAGTCTGAATTTATGACTGCTGAGCAATGTGGTTGGATATTACTTGAGTATTGTATAATTTGTTGTTGTATCCCTGAGGAAGTCGTTGGGTGACTCTCCCTGAGACGAAACACGTGTCGGCTATTGGCTACATTTGACGATGTCATCTACATCAATCCATTTACTGTGAACTTCTGTACAATTTAACTACGGTTTTGACAAGAATAAAAAAAGAAAACAATACATCTCGAGTACACCTTGTGTTTGGAAATTTCTTGGGCTGACCTGATATGAACTTATTGTGAATGCTAAATGGTCTTTTGCTCGTGAGCGATATTTTGTTTACTGTATATACTCTGTGTTCCTTTAATCACACAGGTCGTCTGGGACCTGGGTGGCGGCTCCCATTTCGTTCCCTAGTGCGTTTTGGAGAGAATTTCTGTCATATTGTTACTCTTATATTGGTTTTGGCAAGGTGTAACCTAGCCACGCTTCTGAGTACTTTTTTAAAGAAAGAATTACGTTTAAAGCCATGGTGATATTTTTTAAAGCACTCCACGGCCAAGGCGCTAAGTATCTTAGGAAGCACGTTATCCGCTACATTCCAACAAGGACCTTAAGATCCTCTACTGCGGGTCTTGCACGATTCCTCAAAATATGTTTAGCGCTCATAGGAGTAAAGTCCTTTGGGTTTCAGAGTGCACAAACTTGGAATAGCCTACCTTCCTCATTAAGAGCCTCAGCTGACCTGGAAACATTCGGAAAACACCTTAAAACCTGGCTTTTCAAGACTTAGCCCTAGCTTAGCATCCTGCCACTATGTCCACCTTAGCACTGCTGTTCCATATTAGCGCCACAACACCCTAGCCAGAGTAGCTGCTTGCACTATATCAAATCCTTTCATTTCATTTTATTTAATCAACTGCATAACCTGCAGATTTTTGGTTTCTGACAAAAATGTGGCATATGTTGCTGCACAGTGGACAGCCCTTCACCAAGGTTGACTGGTCACCTTTCTGTTGCTTACTGCTGTATTTGCATGTTAAACTGGAATTATGAGGTGAAATATTTGTCCAGAAGGTGTGAGCATGTATAAAGATGATAAAGTAATGACTGGTATCACAAAATGTGCCACATTATGCCACACAATTTGCCCAGTTCTTAATGCATAATTTAGTCAACCCTGCTGAATAAGGTAGCCCTCCGTTGCCGTATAATTCCAGTGGCCCTGGTCGGGACATAAGGAAGGAGTGGGTGATGCTAATGAATAAAGCGAAAAATATTTTGACAGGACAATAAGGGACGCAACATGCAACCTCCTGGCAGAACCTTTGGCAAACGCAGCCGAGAAATTCAAAAGACCGAATGAAGGAAAAACAGAAATATATTTTTGAACAGTGGGTATGGGAATGTACAGAGAGGGTGCCCCAACGGGTCCTTTATCTGTCATGAAATGTTCTCACTCTGTAGCAGGACAGACACATTTTTGGTGCCGTGCCATTTAAAATTTTCCACTTTTAATATGTGTGGCCGCAGTGATAAAATGAAGACAAAAGCATATTGAGACAGATGGGTCAGATGGAGGCTAACCTATTTTTTTCCTGGAATCTGATCTCTCGAGGCGACAAAGCACAAATAATAAAGACATTGTGAGTTAGTGAAGTCATTTTCGTCTACTTTGTTCCCCAGAGATTTCTTTCTTTTACAACTGAAATGTTCCCGTATGTCTTAAAACTAATTAATTCTGGCTTCTGCAGTTTGTCATAGCGTGTGATATTTGGTACTGAATTGGCTTCTATGTATAAAACCCTATGCCCTTAAATAGATTTTTGCTTTCTAATATGGACTCTTCAGTTAACATGTTGACTTTTAAAGCAATATAAGGTATCTGTGATGCTAGTTTTAGACCAAGATGCCAGAGAAACAATAAAAAAACGCTTATTTAATATTTTCTTTATTTTTCAAAAATCTTCAATGGCATGCCCTTTGTTACTGGAAAGATTTTTTTTTAGAGCTTTGTAGTCAAATGACTAGGTTATAGCCCAACAAATAAAATATGCATGTTCACATCCATGGTGCGTCACACTAAAGTATGTCGGAGGCGTGAGTTGTACAGTTAGGGACATATTCGAACGCAACATATTGCTGAAGTTTTACAGAGTCCTGTAAATAGCTAAAAAATAGCTGTATAGCCATACATATAAAAAAACTAAATTTAATTAAGAATTGAATATTTTTATTCCCCAAAGTCTTCATTTTTCCTTCCCATCTGCTCTGTATATTGTGTGAACTGGAAGTGTCTTATTTAGTGAATTCTGAGACACCCTTTGGGCTACAGAGGATGTCAGCAGGTCTGCTGATTGATTACAGTAATAAAGAAACATTTATGCAATGTGTTAAATATGAACTTAATGAAAATCCCTTGGACCGGACAAGTCATGTAGTAAGACCCACAACAGTCACAGCTGCAATGAAGGTTGGGTGGGGGAGGGGCTCCCTAAGGGCAAAACTTCATTGGATACGTGCATAAGTTACACCTTTAGACTTCTCAGCAGAATTTCTCGTTTTTAAAAAAGTGAAGGGCAGTTCGAGTTACATCACTTGTCCACAATTTGCACAGATTTCAGGAAATAGAACTCTTTTTTTACATCATAGATCATAGAATATAAATGTTAAAATCATTTCCCTTAACTAACTTTTATGCTTTTTGCAATGCACGGAGAGTCATCGCCAAAACACACTATGTCTTTTCAAAGAGAGGAAATGGGCTACTGAAACATGGTGAGCAAATTTGAAATAAAGTAAGACTGACTGAGCCCAAGCACCATTGGAGCGGTATTGATTATTTCTCAACCCGCTGCCAAGGCCGAATGGTTACTCTTAGTGTTGCATCTTTTCTTTGGGTGAAGTTCAGTGCCACGCAAGCATCTATTCACTTGGCTTGACACCCCTTTTTATGGTTACAAAGCACTTTCATGCCAGTATTTATGTTGCTCAGGAACCCTTACGTATGCTTCTTGTCAAGGTAGTAATTCCCTTTATACCCATTGTGCACTTGGTCTCTTAAGCAATTAGAATAAGAGATAGGGTTCCTTATTGCCCTGATGAACGCCCATGAATGGTGTGTGCCCTTGATAGCGCAGAAAAATGTTGGCTGAACACGGATTCATGGGTCATTAAATCCAAAGAGGATCCATCACCCACATGTCTGTTTTTTAAACATACCTGGGGTACTCAGTATTGAAGGGATATCCTTGGGTTTACCTCAAGGTATTTTTAATTTGATTTAACTAAACTGAATATCCTATTTATCCACTATATATAATATAAAGCACTACCTTGCACTGAGGTTGAGCCCACCCTGGTAGTGCCATCTTACCAGGGTGGGATGAGGTTGGCAAAGATGAAGCATGCCACATACTGTGCGGCTTTCTCATCCAATATAACTGGTAAGCCCATTTGTAGAAGTGTGCATATACAAGCCCAAAAAGGGACTATTGGAAATTGGATTACTGGTTGAAACCCTACTTAAGCAGCAACCACAATCTCTGTCAGGGTGAAACACAAGAAAACTCAAAATTAACTTGTGTTACCCTCTGGTAGCTTGGCACAAAAGCAGTCAGGCTTAACTTAAAGGCAATGTGTAAAGTATTTATGTAGCACACAAACTGTGATAAAGTTAAAACACAACACAAAAAATTCCATGGCAATTTAGATAAATAGAGTACATTTTTATAAACTATTTGACACCAAAACAATAAAACTCAAAACAGTGGAAGAATAATTATGAATTTTTAAAATTCAGGGAAAAATCTAGCGCCTAAAAGATCAAAGCGCCAACATCAAATATCTAGTAGCGCGAGACCGTGTCAAAGTCGAAAAATATTGCAGACTGAGATGGGGCATGAGTCAGATACAAATAGTGGATTTGGCTCGGTTGTAGGCTTGGGCGGTGAACTTCGCTCCGTTCACGGAGTTTGCAGAGTTTTCTGCACTCCGCTGAGCTCGCAGAGTGCGGAAAACTCCGCATCGCGATGTGCAGCACAGTTTTTTTCCTGTTTGCGTACTGTTTGCGATCACGTACAGTAAGTTCGCGTGCGAGAGCTGCTGCTCGGGTAAAATTTCTACCTGAGTGGCAGAAATACCAGCAAAACAGTAGCAAAACTCCGGGAGCAGCACCCAGGCCTGGTTGGCACTTACATTTGGACTTAGAAGGAATTTTGAAGATATTTTGAAGAAAAATGTTCTGATAACGTAAATTTCAGCAGGGCAAGGCACTGTCCGAGGAGGGTGTGTCATCATCAGGAAGACGCTGAAAAAGGTTACAGTGAAGATTTCCATGTTCAGACTAAGTTTCTTTTTCAGAAGTTGAATATCTTCTTCCAGACAAAGTTGGAGCCTGTAGTCGACAAGAGTTCCAGGAGGCTGGATATCCCTTTAGCAAGGCACTGCTGAACAGGATTTGCTGTTGCAGAGAAGAACGTAGTGGGAGCTGCCACAAAGTCAGGCTGACAGGTGATGCACCTTGGACGAGCAGGTTGGTCCTGGTCTTCTCTTGGTTCTCAGAGCAGTTTTTAGCCAATCATTTCCCAAGTTTTTGATTTTGGCTATATGGGCACCTTTAGCACCACCGACAATGATCCAGGACTGGAGGGGCACCACTTGGGGGGTCAGGACTCACTCAGGTTGGGTTCAGGTGCAGGTTCAAGACAGTTGAAGCCTTTTAAGTCCCTGAGCCTCTGATCAGGAGGCCATCCAACTTGCCCTTGGAGTCACTGTGGTAATCCAGGGTTCAAGAAATGAAGCAGGGCTCAAGCAGGTCTCTGAGGACTCAAGGCAGGCTTGAGGCAGAAAAGCAGACCTTCAGGTGCAGCAAAGCAGTCTTGTGGAGTACACAGCAGGCCACAGCAGCACACAGTTCTCTGAGTCTCCTTCTGCAGGTCTAGAACATGAACTGAAAAGTGGGTCTGAGGGTCCCCTTTTCATAAAGGGTGCCTTCTTTGAAGTAGGAAGAGTTTCTAGAGAATTCCCCTTGAAGTGCGCGGAGCTTCCTGACTCCCCAGCACTGACTCCAAGGTGGCTGGATGAACAATGCAGGGGTGACGAATCCTTTGTGTGAAGGCAGAGCACAGCCTTTTCAGTTGCAAGTGGGGTTGTGCTGAGCTCCACACCCCATCCTGCCAGTTGATGACTCATTCAAGCACACCTAATCCCTCTATTGTGTGACTGCCTGGAAGGACTAAAGAAAGTACAACTGCCCAATACACCCATTCAGGTGACCCAAGAGAGGCTGCAGGCACCAAATAGTTTAGGGCAAGAAAATACTAACTTTCTTATATTGACATTTTCAAAATTGTAAATTAAATCCAACTTTCCTATTAAAGAGGATTTCTTAATTACAATTTCTCAAACAGCAAACATGAAATGCTTACATGCCCCCAAGCAAAGGTTAGGATTTATTAAATGTAATAAGGCAACTCAATGTCATCCTGTGGGAGAGGTAGGCCTCACAATAGCAATACAAATGAGATTTTCACTACCAAGATATGTAAAACTCAAAAGCACATGTCCAACCTTTTAATTACAATGTACCATGCCCATGGGGTACCTAGGGTCTGCCTTAGGGGTGACTTATATGAAATAAAAGGGGAGTTTAAGGCTTGTCAAAGGGGTTATATTGCCAAGTCGAATGGCAGTTTAAAACTGCTTTCAGGCTGCAATGAAAGGCCCGGGATATGTTTAAAGGGGATACTTAAATAGGTGGCACAATAAGCTCTACAGGCCCACTAGCAGCATTTAATTTGCAGGTGTAAGAAAATGTTGCCATGCTTAGAGGAGAGAGCACAAGCACTAAATAATTGGTTAGCAGTGGTAGAGAGTGCATAGAGTCCTAAAGTCAACAAAAATGAATTTAGCAAGAATAGGAGGGGTGAAGGCAAATCGTTTGGGGGAAGACCACCCTAATGCTGACAGGTCTAATACGTGTCCCTGAGCTGAAAGAGGGGAGAACTACTAAACCTCCTGGGAGTTCTCATCAGTAATGCAGAAGAATCTGGGCAGACCATCAGCACTAGAGTGGTAGTGTCCCACTGTGAAGTTCATTCCCTGTACGGAGATGGACCACCTCAACAGTTTTTGGTTCTCACCCCTCAACTGCATGAGCCATCAGAGGGGCATGTGATCTGTCTGAACCCGGAAGTGAGTACCAAACAAGTATAGTCTCAGCATCTTCAGTGCCTAGATAACAGCAATGGCTTCCCTCTCAATAGAACTTCATCTCTGTTCTCTGGGAAGTAGTCTTCTAGAGATTAAAACTACAAATTGATCTATACCCTCCTCATTCAGCTGTAAGAGTAATACTCCTATGCCATGCTCTGAGGCATCTGTTTGTACTACTTATTCCTGGGAAAAGTCTGAGGCATAGAGTACAGGGGCTCTGCACATGGCCTATTTGAGGGTGCCGAAAGCTTTCTGATAGGCCTCAGTCCAGATCCCCTTCTTGGGCTGCTTCTTAGAAGTCTGCGCAATCAAGAGGGTAACAACAGTGCTATACCCCTTGACAAGCCACCTGTAGTAAAGAGTAAGGCATAGGAAGGCCCACACTTCTGTATGGATTTTGGAGGCTCCTAGGTCAGGATGGTCTCTATCTTGGCCTGGAGGGGTTGCACCTTACCCTTGTCCGTAAGGTGTTCCAAGTATACCATTGAACCCTGCCCTCTAGCACTTACTGACCTTGATAGTTATGTCTGCCTGTTGCAGGGCCTAAAGCACTTCCTACAGGTGAAATAGGTGGTCCTCCCAACTACAATGAAGACAGCTATGTCATCCAGATAAGCAGCACTAAAGGCCTCCATCCCAGTCAAGACCTGGTTCGTTACCCTCTGGTAGGTGGCAGGGGCTTTCTTCAATCCAAAGGGTATTACTCTAAATTGAAAGTGGCCCTCAGGGGTAGACAATGCTGACCTCTCTTTAGCCCCCTCAGTTAGTGAAAACTGCCAGTACCCAGAAGTCTAGTCAAAGGTACTCAAAATCTTTACAGCCCTTAACTGATCTATGAACTCCTCAGCTCTGGGGATGGGGTGAGCATCAGTCTTGGTGACAGATTTGAGCCCCCTGTAGTCCACGTAAAATCTAAGTTCTGGGTCACTGCCCAGTTGGGCAGCCTTGGGTACCACCACCCCTGGGCTGGACATGGGACTGCTGGAGTGCTCAATCACTCCCAACTCAAGCATCTTAGAGACTTCCTCTTTTATGCTAGCCCTCACTTTTGGCAGACTGCCCCCAGTGTCAATTTCATGGGTACACACATGTGTAAGCCCTCAAGTGAGGGAAAAAGTTAGACAAACTCCCCCAGCAACTGGCGACATCCTCTCTCATGTTCTGGGGTCAAGGATCCACTGACCCATCTTTCTCTTCAGATGCCAGAAGGTCAGGGACAGGTTCATTCTTCTCTAGCTCTCCATCACCAGTCACCAAGAACATGGTGAACTCAGACTTCTCATAGAGGGGTTTTAGGCGATTGATATGGAGTATCCTTAAGGGATTTCAAGGGTCTTACTGTCCACTAGGTAAACGACCCCCTTCCACTCAGTCACCTTGTAAATGTCCAGACTTACAGTCTTGGAGGGCCCCAGGCTCCACTGGCTCCAGAAACCGGTCCTGGAAAGCTTGATTCCGGTCCAGGGAAGACATGGCTTGGCAGTTTGGGCTGGACTGTTCCCATGAGGCACAGGGTCAGACTGATTTGCATATGGCCATGTCTGAACTGGGGTGGCGGAGTGAGCTAAAGAACGGTGATGGATTAAACCCAGATCAGTTGACTGGGGATGAGTGTTTGTATTGTCAACTCTCCGTCCATCATCACCTTTGGTTTTTCCACTGGCTCCATCACCAACACTTTCTGGCCAGGTTGAAGCTCAAACAGAGTGGCTGTCTGGTCATACAACTGTTTGATTACCTCCTGGCTTTTCTCCAAGTTCTTAGAAGCCTTCTTCCAGAACTTGGCCATCTGATTCTTGAGGAACAGTATGCAACAAGCCACATTCTGTGATCCTAGTGGGGGCCTGGTGTGGGCCTTTGTGGTAGTACGCTTGGACAGTTTTACCCAGCCACAAGCTGCGCTGGTGCCGTACAGGGCTGCAAACAACCAAACAACAACCAGACAGCCACCCAAATCACTCAACCATCCCACTCTCCAACCCTCTATTGCCACCCCCTTACCACTCGACTCTTCGACCGCCTGGTGGGTACTTCAAGAGGTGGGTTCATTATGGCATAACACTAGGCCCCCGTCGCTCTATTGTGGGCTGAGTAGGGAAAGTCCTTAGCCTAGCTCAACGCCATGCCAAGAATGCACTGCGATGAATGTCAAGCCCCAGGTCTCAATGCCCCAGCGACCGGGATCATGCCGGGTAATGGGAGCAGTAAACCCTCAGAGCTCTCACAGCAGGACAATAGCTCCAGAGTCAAGCAGCGTCAGAGCATCAGTGTGTTATCACATCAACACGTCACCACGTCAACCAGGAAGTACTCTTCTCAAGTCTGATTTGAGAATCTGTCAAATAATACAGTGTTCAGAGTAAAGAAAACATCCAATTTACCCTTTATCCCAGTGGAGAAGGTGCAGCAGATTTGGACGGCTCCCTGGACCCCCCCATCAGAAGGGACTCCAGCTGAGACTGCAGATAGAAAATCATCAATATCAATTGAAATCGTCAACTCTTTAACTCAGATTAGGTTATTGGTTACTGTCTATAAGCATAAAGATGAAATCCCAGGGGATACCATCAAAAGATTTTTCTGCATCCAGTAGCTTCAATTCAATCGATTTCTCCTGGGATTCCATCCGATCAATCAGTAAAGCAATTGGTTAGCCTAGTAGTACTACTGAAACGCACAGGAACATGTTTTAGTCTCCATCTAGATTGGTCATATAATCACTTGTTATTTAACAAGAACACAAACTTAATTCTTAACATTTTTGTTTTCTTTTTTTATCTTTTCATGTAGGTTTTTTGTCTAAATGTGACCTCTGGAGAGTTATTAGAGCTAAACTGCTGGTGACAGAGGCTACAACGTAAAGGTAGGTCTCAAATGTGGAATATTTCTCGAGGGGAGAATTTACTCAAACTTGAAATTTATCTGACAGTAAACACACACCTGCAATGAATCAAAGAAAGCTGTAGACAAGAAGCACTTTTTTAAAGACTAACATGTTAGGGCAAATAAATAGAATTTGTTTGCCACAAGTATTTAGGGCAGGTGGAATTAAAGTGATAAACTAATTAGAATGTTAATAGGTTTACCAGTTTTAAACACTTGAACCATACTGAATGTTATCCTTATTGCAACTTAAGACAGGCAACAGCAGCCTTTTTTACATTCAAGCATTCTATCTAATGTAAAATGCAGATTAAAAAATGATATAGCTTACTTCACAGGAGGTTTAGAATGTCTTTAATGTATGGATATAATTCAGGTGACCAAAACCATTTAGCGTTCCTGATTGATCTGACAGATCAATCCAAACAGCTCCTGCTTCAGTGGCACCAATGTCTGCACTTGCCACCAGTGAAGGCCTTTATCATGAGCCTTGGCCCTCCTGTTCAGCATCCTCATTGGCCAGGCCTTCACATTGTACATCTCTACACCTCTGGCTTCTTTTCATCTTATTTTTGCCTGGACCTGAGGGAACAATGTTCAGACAACTTCTGAATCACTTGCACTTGTGGGATTATAGGACTTCAGAGCCTCCCATTCTTTACAATATTTTGGACATTTCTAATCTTGGATTGGTAAGAGTGTTGGATTTAAGGTATTCAAGTTATTTTGTAAGCCACAGGACCCTAAAGTGCAGTTACAATTCTTACACGTGTTCAAGTCATAATATGAAGCCCATTTTCTTTTCACGATTACTTTTCGTCCAAGCAAGCAGCTTTCCAAAGAGAAGGGTGTTACTTTTCTATGGATTATAAGTGCCAAATCCATTAAAGGATTGCCTCCTAATTTTCATTTGTGTTTCATTTGTGTAACCATTAAAGGATTGCCTGCTAATTTTCATTTGTGTTTCATTTGTGTAACCGTTAAAGGATTGCCTCCTAATTTTCATTTGTGTTTCATTTGTGTAACCATTAAAGGATTGCCCACTAATTTTCATTTGTGTTTCATTTGTGTAACCATTAAATGATTGCCTGCTAATTTTCATTTGTGTTTCATTTGTGTAACCGTTAAAGGATTGCCCCCTAATTTTCATTTGTGTTTCATTTGTGTAACCATTAAAGGATTGCCCACTAATTTTCATTTGTGTTTCATTTGTGTAACCGTTAAAGGATTGCCTCCTAATTTTCATTTGTGTTTCATTTGTGTAACCATTAAAGGATTGCCCACTAATTTTCATTTGTGTTTCATTTGTGTAACCATTAAATGATTGCCTGCTAATTTTCATTTGTGTTTCATTTGTGTAACCATTAAAGGATTGCCTCCTAATTTTAAATGTGTTTCATTTGTGTAACCATTAAAGGATTGCCCACTAATTTTCATTTGTGTTTCATTTGTGCAAATATTAAAGGATTGCCTCCTAATTTTCATTTGTGTTTCGTTTGTGTAGCCATTAAAGGATTGCCCACTAATTTTCATTTGTGTTTCATTTGTGTAACCATTAAAGGATTGCCCACTAATTTTCATTTGTGTTTCATTTGTGTAACCATTAAAGGATTGCCCACTAATTTTCATTTGTGTTTCATTTGTGTAACCATTAAAGGATTGCCCGCTAATGTTCATTTGTGTTTCATTTGTGTAACCATTAAATGATTGCCCGCTAATTTTCATTTGTGTTTCATTTGTGTAACCATTAAAGGATTGCCCACTAATTTTCATTTGTGTTTCATTTGTGTAACCATTAAAGGATTGCCCACTAATTTTCATTTGTGTTTCATTTGTGTAACCATTAAAGGATTGCCCACTAATTTTCATTTGTGTTTCATTTGTGTAACCATTAAAGGATTGCCCACTAATTTTCATTTGTGTTTCATTTGTGTAACCATTAAAGGATTGCCTGCTAATTTTCATTTGTGTTTCATTTGTGTAACCATTAAATGATTGCCTGCTAATTTTCATTTGTGTTTCATTTGTGTAACCATTAAAGGATTGCCCACTAATTTTAAATGTGTTTCATTTGTGTAACCATTAAAGGATTGCCCACTAATTTTCATTTGTGTTTCATTTGTGCAAATATTAAAGGATTGCCTCCTAATTTTCATTTGTGTTTCGTTTGTGTAGCCATTAAAGGATTGCCCACTAATTTTCATTTGTGTTTCATTTGTGTAACCATTAAAGGATTGCCCACTAATTTTCATTTGTGTTTCATTTGTGCAAATATTAAAGGATTGGCTCCTAATTTTCATTTGTGTTTCATTTGTGTTTGAACCGTTAAAGGCTGCCATTCATGTTGCTAGTGTTTGTGCAAGCACCACAAACAGATGAAGGACTTTGATGGCCATTTAGATGGGTATGCCTCCACTCCAAACCCTTGGTTACCCTACCTCATGTAAACGGTGGAGAACTGCGAAGTTTCCGACAGTGGAACCTCACCTGTCTTTTTCATCAAAAGCCCATGACCCAGCGATGCAGGACCTGCACATAGGCATTTCTTATCCTGTATAAACTTCCGTCTCCAATTTCGTTATATTCATCGACTTGTGACGCACCCAATCCCCTATTATAAAGAAAAGGAGTCAGAACTCAACAATAGAAGTTATTACAGTTGAGTTCCGATGTCACAATGCCTGCTGCCAGAGCCAGCAGCCAAGGTGAAAGGCAGGTCAGGTCACAGAAGTTACGTTTCTTTCTTCCACTATATAATAGCTTACAATGTCAAGCAGAGAGAATATGTTTATTTTTTGCACTCCTTAGATGTTTTTGCACATTCGGGGCTACTGCAATTTTGTCTTTAAAAAAACCCAAAAAAACTGGCTTGTATTAAACTGTTGATAATATCTGTTTGCAACAAATATCTAACAGGTTCTTGATGTGTTTAATTTTGCACTAGAGGTTTTATTTGTATTCTTCATATTTGCAAACATGCTCGCTATTTCATATGGAAGAGCTATACACCAAGGTTTTCAGAGGTTTCTGGGAAAGGTGATTGTGTGACCAAGCATTATATGGGATAAAGTACCCCAGCGTACATAATAAGGATATTGCAAGTAACCTTGGAGTTCCATAACCTTATAAAGTAACTTTGCCTGTATATGGTTATGGAACACCTCAGTGACTTGCAATATCCTTATCATGTACAACAGGGGGTACTTTATCCCTTATATAATGCTGTCTGGAAATGAGGCAAGCGTGTTTCCAATACCCTGCTGGAAATGGAGCACAGCGCAGAGGTCACTAATTATCACAAAGACGACAAGCAAAAAAACGAGACCCTTCAATGCAGTGAACAGTACAGAGCTGCTTGCTTGCTTAGTAGTGAGCACATTAATAAACCACGCAAGAAGCAAGACCTTGTGCACTCTCTTTAGAAGCTGAATGAGCAGTGTGGGTGCAAGTGTAATCACTACTAAAGGATGCTGATGTCAGTTGAGGCTGATGTCAGCTGGGTCTCTAACTGGCCCACTCTCAGTTTGCAATGGTAAGCATGCCTGCGGGAAAGGAACCAATCACAGAGGGAGCCTGGGGTGGGCGTGAGAACCGGATTCACACACACCTCCATGTGGATGCTGAAGAACCACCCCCCCCCCCAACCCTTCCCTTTACTAAGCCACGATGGGATTGAGCTCTGAGTAAACAAAGTGGTCTTTAACAAATTAGACATTTTGCGACATAATGGAAATCAGACATTAAATAGATTCATGAAGCAATGTCTAGACAGTTGATAAACAAGTGAGCCTAATGTACGTATCTAACGATATGAAAGACGGATGGGTTTGGAAAGAAAGTGGACAGCTGCATTGTAAATCTGTTGAAGAGAAATGATTGCACATACGGGCAGACCTAACAGTAATGAATTACAGTAATCACCCAGCATACACATAAAAGCTTGAAAACGAGAAATACAATTGCAAAGGATAAATTTAACAGTATAAATGTAATGAATAGAGTCTGGTGTGCAGTAGCCTAAAGATGAATATCTCAGGACGGTTGTATGATGTTACAACGCGATCTTTTAGATCGCGGTACATCACAACGCTTCTTTTACAACGCAAGTCGTTACCACGACTTGCGCTGTAGGGTGCTGGACTTAGGAATAGTCAGATTTACTATTCCAACTCCAGTCTACGTACAGTAGGGAAGGTGTTGGAATAGTAAATCAACTATTCCTTAGTCTAGAGCGCCCTCCAGCGCAAGTCGTGGTAACGACTTGCGTTGTAAAAGACACGTGGTAATGGCAGCGCGGTGTTTTGACCGCGTTGTCATGGATGTTCCCTTCTCAGGACCATACTATAATCCTCCTGGGACTCGGGTGCCTGCTTTCAGTCTCCTCTTGTCCTCACCTTTCCTTTGACTTGTAGGTTTCGGGATCATCAAGGCAGAGCCAGGGAGAACCGGGCAAATAGGAACAACTTCCATCACGTTTCCCTGGCAAGAACTGCCCATAACATTGCCATGTGAAGCCACCAAAGTAGTAACCCGAAGAAATCCCTTTGAGGACATTATGGATTATGTCAAATGGGTCTAAAAAACGACCAGGCATCATCAAAGGGAGGCTCATTCGGGAATCTGTATTCATTATTGCTAATGCAGGGATGAGTAAAGATACCTGGGATCCATCTTTTCCTAGGATAGTTTGGAGGCTCTGAGGTAATGCCCATTCCACTGTAAATAGCATTAGAGGCTGCACATACTGTTTCTTTGCTATGTATTGAGTTGCCACCGATCATTTCTTCTTTTGACAGGTGCCGCCTCCCCCCACCAATCAGAGACAGGTGTCAGTAGTTGAACTTTGTGAATTGAAGTGGGACCATGGATCAGGGGACCCATGGATAACCCTACCCTATGCAAAAATGCCATTTCAGCCTCATACTGTCGCCTCTTGAGGGAGGCTTCACTTTTGGCCTGAAATGACCAGCACCTGGGGGGCGGGGATTAATACCCACAATGCCCCTGGGAAGTCCTCTTGTATCCTCTTCATCCAGGATGAGCAGCTGCCCTTGGCTGAGTGAATAGATATCCACCAGGGTTGGGGCAGTCATTTTGCCATGACCTATAACACCCTCTCCAGTGGCGTAGCTTAGTAAGTACGGTTGGGCGGAGGGGGGATTTGTGAGTTTCAGATTTTCCAACTATCACACTGGAATATTATGTTAAACTACATTATACAAGCAGGGCAGTGGAAGGAGAGACAAGACAAACGCAGATTGGTGGGGTACTGAGAGAAAATAGAATCTTTTGTGAAATAACCAACATTTTTGAAGACTTTCAAAGCAGAGAGGGAGAGAGTGTGTGCATTTTTGTCTGTGTGTATGTAAAAATTCCTTGTGAAATTCGAGAGACACCTCACCATACCCGACTGAAAGCACCTATACCCCCAGGTTTTTCCAGAAAATACATTAATTAAGGGGGTGCAGAACTCCAAACATCCCTCCTGAAGCTACGCCCTTGACCTTTTCAACCCTTCCCATGAGGTTTTCAGCAGTGTATGGTGTTGGTTGGGGGTGGGACTGACCTGCAGATAGTTCAGACATTATAGTCCTACCCTAGGTTTTTTATTTTTGGGGGAGTTTTATATAGCGCAAACTGTACCCGAAGGTGTCAGAGCGCTGTACATGAGCACTAGTTGCATTACAGATGGACACATTCATTTTGTTATGCACGGGAGATTAAGTGTTTGCCCAGAATCACAGAATGCTGAGCATTCACAGCCGAGGCTCGAGCCCAGTTCCCTGGGTTCAAGGTTGACTGCTCTAGCTGATAGGCCAGATCCTCTCCCAGGGTTACCTATGGTAGGCTCTTTGCTAAGGTGTGTCGGTCACTTGGTGCCCCGAGCAAGTATGATGTGGGGGGCGGTTCCCTACCTTCTGGTTCTGTAAATATACAACTCCATAGTTAGCTGAACTGAAGCCATATTCTTGCTTGATTATTTCTTATGCAATAGTTTCTTGAGCATATGGTCTATCCCATGTGTGGAATTAAAAAAATTAACATATGTGCATTTTTATGTTAAATTGTATGTACTTTCTCATGATATCTCAGATACTTTACTCGATGTTTGCATTTGAAAACTCAACCCATACTAGTGAACTATGCAATTTACTGTTATGGTGTGAAGTAAATCTAAACTACATCTTGCCTTTTACTATGACAAACTCATCAGTCTACTTCTATGCTAAAATGTTGATGGAGGTTGGCTGTCTAGGACATTCCACATGTACGTGTACTATATTAGATTCCCATAACATTGTTTTTAACTGGATGTCAGCCTGGCTGCACGCGTGGCTGAAGGAGTACACCTGGAAGAACCAGGCAGTTTTTAAAGCAGGGGACCTTAGTGGGAAGCCTTTACGTGGAAGTTGTTTTTGAGGGCTAAATTATGCCACCTAACTGCCCGCTGGAACAAATCGTATTAGGGTGAGGAGAAGTGTGGTGTCTAGGATTGGCTGGGTTAACTCTACTCTGTAACTTGGAAGAGGTGCCCAGCCTGGCCTCTACCAGGCCATAGACATTTCTCCCAGTAATAATACAATATGCTATTTGGCTGTGGGCCCTGGAAATACAGGTGCCCCTGCACAATACCTGTAGAGAGCTTGCTTAAATCGATCAATCAGGATTCTTACCAGGCGCGACTACTCACCCGTGAGGGTCTGAAGGCGCCGGGACGTTCGGAGGGGGGTTGAGTCTGTGGTTCAGTCGAAGAGCCAGTTCTTGAGGTGCTTCCTGAGTTGCCTACGCCAGTTTGCAGGCATTGATTGGTAGAGTACAGGAAGGCTGGCTTGTGGCTCTTCTGGGCCTCACTACTCTGTCACATGAGTGAGATAAGTTCTCCATGTCTGGTCCAGAGTTAAAATACAGGGCAGGCTGACAGTCAGTCAGGGACTGGTGCTTCCTCTTCCACTGCAGAGGTCACGGGGTCAAGACTGGCACAGCAGCCCAAGAGAAACTAGACCTTAGAAAAGCCCCTGAAAGGAGATAGCAGTCATTATTTACTTGAGTCAGAGGGCAAAGCTGAGAATTTGTCGGACCCGGCTCACCTACTATAAAGCACAACTATCTCATGCCCTTCAGTGGGCGCCTTGAGGCCAGCGTTGCATCAGCAGCTTAACCTGCATTGAGACTGAGGTAGGACTCACAGTGCTGCGACCCTACTGTGACATTTTAGAAGCACATATTTTCATGCCATGCTGTGCTGGTGGGGGCTTGGCTTCGGTGCCGACCTTTAGTCCGCTCTGGTTGATTTAAACTGCACTTTGTGCACTGCTGGACAACCTGTGCTAATAATGTATCTGAAATTCGAGTCCACTAGAGAATGTGGGACCAAGTTTTCAACGCATTGGACTGCACATCTCTGCCCCTATTCCAGAAATGAGCAAAAGGCACTTTAGAGCCTCAAGATAATAGTTCCACACACACCTGTAAATTCGTCAATCTCATTGTGCAAAGGTGTATCCTTAACTCTTTACAAAATGACGTCTATCAAAGTAATATTAAGATCAGGATGTGTGTAAGGCGCAGTCACCCAAGTCATGGGGCTGGCAAGGGGGTGGTGGGGATCAGGGCAAAATTCACTTCCCCTGTGGCAGCAAAACTGCTGCACGTTTCTATATGGAAAGAAATTCAGGATTATATAGTCCTTGTTGCTATTTTGTGTTAGCTACTACACTGATTTGGCAACTGCTTTAGCAGGGGCGACTATAAAAAGAGGACACTTATTTTAGAGCAGGAAAAATGGAGCTAGAGAGAGAGAGTGCCCTGGCGGCCCAGCCCAAAATGACGGCAGCGCGTTCCTTCCTGTGCACACAGCTGTGTTCATACTTATGTCCAAAATGCAGTTACTGCATTATTGATTCCTGAGATACATTTTAAAAAGCATTTAGAATCAAGCAATTAGTTACATCTTAATGTAGGCTGTCAAAACAGCCATCGATCCGCTAATTGATCAATTGACCCATTATTCTCTTCACACGACTTGATGTGGTTCCAGTCTACCGCAAGCGGGCGAGGAGGGGTGCAAAGGCGCATTATTCTTGGAAAGGTTTTACTCAGCAAACTATAAAAAGGAAATATGGTACATTGTATGCCCAATTAGCTCTTTTTTAAAGAGTCATAATTCTTTGCTCCTGTTATAATCATCATCACTATTGTATGGATTATGGATTGGGGCTCCCGTTTGGAGGGATGTGTATAGAATAATATTTATTAACAAGCCTGGCCTCAAAGTCATCCACTTGTCTTTTAGTTATTGCTTGCACCGCAACCACCCAGACACCAGAGAGTTCCTCTGGTGCATTATGTTTACATTTAGGGAGACAGATTAACTAACACTTGCGCCGTTTGCTTCACACAAGACGTGAAACCAGCCTAAAGAGTTGTATTGGGATTTCTTTTTGCAATGTAATCCCTGATGTAAATTGGAAAGTTGCCTAAAGTAATGCAAAGTAGCCTTATGTGCTGGTTTGTGCTTCTTTACACCAAAGGGACTGTCTTTGGTATGTACATATGTGGTTCCGGCAAACACATATGGATTTTGACACAAATCCCTCTCTGCTGACATTGGTAAACATTGTGCCCGAGGCAGACATAAAGTTTGAGAAAAGTTTCTTTTTCTCAAAACCTTTCGAATTTTGCACTTATGCTACACATTACATATACAAACTGGGAAATGTGTTAAATTATGTCAAATAATAATATTTTGTACAAAGGGTACCCTTGCAGTACAAAACCTATGCTTTACATCACACACACACCCTTGTAATACGCGCATTGGTGCAAGGCCGCCAAAAGTGTGCCAGCACAGGTGAAGAAACAGCACCATATATTAAAGAAGTTATGGAATTGTTTTCTTTTCTCCCTTTCATGAAACACGGCATAGCAACTTTGATTGCAGTACTGCCTTGCCTGAAAACATAAAATTGGCCCATAATACGAAGGCCCTGCAGAAATAAATCCAATAATTAGATGTTCCCCAAATCTTATACAAATCTTCAGTGTGTAGTTGATTAATATGTAAGACGAAACGAGGATAAAATAGTCAGACATGAAAATCTAAGCTCTGCAGTATCTTAAGAAAAGGAAACACCCTGCAAAGAACATTCAGCCCTTAGATACTATCAGCCTGATTCATGTACATGCCGTTTTGCGTGTCCCTAATAGCGAATCATAGCGATTCGCTATTGAGGACACGCAAAACGGCATTCATGTAGGAATTGCTACTTAAATAGCGATTCCTACATGTTCTTTATTTGCGAGTAGCAATTTGCTACTCGCAAATACTCCCCATTCATTCCTATGGGCCAAGAGGCCCATAGGAATGAATGGGGATTTGCGAGTAGCAATTTGCTACTCGCAACTAAGATAGCGAATTTAAGGGTGCCAGGGGTGTCCAAAGGACGCCCTGTAGCACCCCTAAAATGCACTTTTGGACAGGTGTTGCGCACACACATGTCCAAAGGACATGTGTGTGTGCTACATGCAACTTTGAAAAATGCTTTTAAAAGCATTTTTCTGAGTTTTTGCTATTTACCGACAGGTCTGACCTGTCGGTAAATAGCGGCCCCAAAAGTCCAAAATCGCTATTTTGTTTTGTGTCATGAATAGCATTTGAGGAATCTCTATTAGAGATTCCTTAAATGCCATTCCACGCAAATATGCGAATTCTTACATAGCGATTTTTGCATTTGGTATCATGAATACCAAATGCAAAAATCGCACTCGCAAAGGGCCAGATTCTCAGAATCTGGCCCTTTGCGAGTGCAATTTACCTACATGAATCAGGCTGTATATTATCTCCTTTGTTACAAAAGAAAGTTACACAACCCAAAAAAACACACAATATGAACCTAGCATTAAAAATATATAAATAAAAGAAAACCTACAACAGCTTAAATATAATAAAACTAGCATATCACCTATACAATTAGAGACTATATTTAGTTATGTAAGTGAAACTAATACATCTTTACAATCTTATTCAGGACAACAACATTTGCATTATGCACTTTTTGCAGAGGATAGACACAGGAATGTTATGTTATGTTATGTTAAGGCCGTACTTTTAGAGCGCACGGCTACCCCAAGGGGTGTCCCGCGCTTTGGCAAAGAGACCTGAAACCTAAAAACACAAAGGCAGCAACACCACAGTCGCAGTGATTACGCGGAAAAGAGCATGGTCTTCAGCTCTTTCCTAAAAGCTAAGAGACTCTTAGCTTTGCAGAGGGAGAGAGGGAGCTCGTTCCAAAGGCGAGCTGCCACAAATTGAAAGGACCGTCCTCCCATCCGAACTCGTTTGGCAGTAGGCACCTCCATTTTAGCCAAATCGGCTGACCGCAACATCCTCCGCGGCACATAGAAAGCAATACGCTTTCTGATATAATTAGGACCGACAGAGTGAAGGGCTTTGAAAGCCAGCGTGAGGATTTTAAACCTGATTCTTTTGGAAATAGGTAGCCAATGCAACCTGTTTAGAAGCAGTTGGGCGCTGGCTCTCCTAGGCAGGCCAAATATAGCTCTGGCCGCCGAGTTTTGGACAATTTGCAGTCTGGCCAGGAGGTACCTGGGCAGACCAGCAAAAAGCGCATTAGCGTAATCTAACCTAGATCCCACTAGCGCCTGAACTACTGTCTTCCGATATTGTAGGGAGAGCAGAGGAAGAAACTTCCTCAGCATCTTGAGGATGCCGAAGCATTTCCCGGATATCCCCATAATGTGGGGACGAAAGGAGAGGTCATCATCAAATACCACTCCAAGATTTTTCACTTGGGAAGATGATTTCTCAGGGGGGAACATATCCTGGGGCCACCAGGACTTCCAACCCGGATCAGGGGCACAGCCAAAGAAAAGCAACTCAGATTTATCCGAGTTGCATTTCAGGCTGTGCCGCTGAAACCACGCAAAGACTGCACTCAGACAGTCTTTGATCCTGTCGCCGTCAAAAGCCTCTCCTTTGCTGCATGTAAACAGAAGCTGGGTGTCATCAGCGTATGAGATGACCCGGGCCCCATAAGCCTCCGCTACCACCGCCAGAGGGGCCATATAGATGTTAAAAATGGTGGGGCTCAGAATGGACCCTTGGGGAACCCCAACCTCTAGCGATGGCATTTCAGCGGAGAACGGAGGAGCCCAGATCACCTGTCGGCGGCCCGATAAGAAGGATTGAAACCAATCCAACACCGTCCCCCGCAGTCCGATCTCCCTGAGTCTTAAAAGGAGACCAGCATGAGGGACAGTGTCGAAAGCCGCCGACAAATCCAGCATGACTAACATAGCCTTTCCCCCTAGATCGAGCGTCTCCCTGATGGCGTCGGTCACCTCCACGAGGGCAGTCTCCGTGCTATAATTAGCACGGAAACCGGATTGAGAATCATGGAGAATGTTGTTATTCTCAATAAAGGTGGTAAGTGTGTACTGAACATGCTTCTCAACCACCTTCGCCAGAGCAGGGAGGAGGGAGATCGGTCTATAGTTAGCCAGCAGCAAAGGATCTAACTGAGGCTTTTTGATCAGCGGCAGAATGAGTGCGTGTTTCCAATATATCTAAACCTCACTGGTAAATTGATAGTACAAGATGATCTATGTAAATTGTTTTCAGAGAATGAAAGCTGGCTATTTTCAGAAGATGATGAAGAAGATTGAAATCCAGCAGTTACAGACAAGGACACATCACACACATTCAAAGACGAAGCCTGAACCACCCTGTCAACATTCCACCATTGTCCTCCTTGAACTTTAACTGCACTGCCACAAAGTTCCTCTGTTATAACTGGCACACCATATTTAGGATCTCTTCCCTAAAGCACCTAGCCATCCACATTGGAAACATCACTGAAGTAGGTTTATGCCCTCATAACAATTCAAATGGAAATACTTTTGTAGTAGCATGATCTGACCAATTCAACAATGCCATAGTTATTCCTTATTGCCCAAAAACACAATCATTGATAACTTTGTTTATGCGTTCAACCAAACCGTTGATGTGAAGGGAGTAAAGAGAACTCTAAAGATGTTTTATACTTGATTTAGACAAGAATCTCTCCATGTAATTTCCTACAAACTGGACTCCATTGTCGGTGACCAAAAACCCCGGAAATCCTTCCCTTGTGAACACATCTTTCAAAAACTCAACAGCTCTCAATGCAGTAAGTTCTGAAATGAATCACACTTTAGGCCACTTGGAATAATAATCCATTAGTACAAATGCATAACGATGTGAAGGTGACAAAGACTGGAAAGGACCAACCAAGCCAATATCAACTGTATTCCACGGTCTTGGGGTAAATCAATGGTATTATGAGGAGGACTGTAGGTCTTGATATACATATTTTTTGAACTATTACATACCACACAGCACTTTTCGATATCATCAATTTCCTTATCCATTGATGGCCACCACAAAACAGCTCTAACTCTTCTCTGTCATAGAGGTGCCCAAATGTCCTTCATGGGTACTCATAATCAGACTTCTCCGGATACTGGACGGGGAAATCAACTTCTCATACCTTAAAATCACCTCATTTTCTATCATCAACCCATTTGCTACAATAGCAAAAGGTTGAAAACTAGGGTGCAAGTCCTTTTCACTGGGCCAACCATTTTGTATAAACAGCCTAATTTTTTCAAGAATGTCATCATTTTTACAAGCGCAATTCCAGATATCTTTAGAACAAGCAGACGAACGAAAAATATCTTCAGCCACTATGAAACAACTCTCTTCATCATCTTCCTCCAACAGAGGTTCAGCTTCCTCTAATCATAACCTGGACAGAAAATCTGCCCTACAGTTGCTTTTACCTGAGATACATTTCACTTCAAAATCATACTGTAACAACTTGGTTGCCAATCTACCTATGCATGGGGTGTTGTATTTGAAATTACTACCATTCAAAATATACATCAATATTTTATGATCTGTCTGAAGAAAACATGTATTTTCCCATACATAGCATTTCAATTTCTCTATTGCCAAAAACAGGCAAAAAACTCTTTCCCGGTCACCAAATATTGTGACTCTGCCTCTCTACGAACTCTAGATGCAAAACAAATATTAAATTCTTCAGCACCATTTTTTATTGAGTGAGAACAGCGCCTAGACCCGGAAACATCCTTTACAACGCAACTTTTACCACGCAGTGCCTTTACGACGCAACTTTTACAACGCAAACCATTACAACGCATTGTGCTGGGGGGCGCTCAAGGATAGGGAATAGGTTTAATTTACTGTCCAATACCTTCCCTACTATTCACGGGGACTGGAGTTGGAATAGTAAATTAAACTATTCACTATCCAGCGCCCCAAAGCACTATGCGTTGTAATAGTATGCGTTGTAAAAACCGCGTTGTAAAAGTATGCGATGTAAAAGCATGCGTTGTAATGTCATACATCCCCTAGACCATATTTACATAGGTCCACAGATATAACAGAAGGCAGAGCTTTAAGGAAAGGCTTGAGAGCATTTGCAACCCATTCAAAAGTATTTTGACACCATCCCATTCAAATAGTACAGACTTCTTGAACATTTGTGAAAGGTTTTACATTTTAGAAGCATAGTCAGGTATTCATTTAGAATAATACTCACATAGGCCCAAGAGGAACTCTAGTTCATCTTTATTCTTAGGACAGAACAATCAACTGCAGCTTTGATTAACTCCGGTCATGTCACAATCCTCTCTTGCGATATCACATGCCGTAAGAACTCAATGTTTTTTACAAAATTCACACTTCTGTTTTCTGACAACCACCCTTCTTGCCTCCAAAAAATGCAATATCTTATGTAACACAGTGTCATTTTCATCCAAAGTTTTGGCATAGACAAGAACCTCTTCCTGGAAAACAGCCACCCTTTCTATTTCTCTCAAAAGGTAGAAAATAATTGCCTGGAAAAGCAACGTTGCTGAAGCTAAATCAAACAGCATACAACAATTTTGGGAAATACCTATAGGTGAGTTGAAAGCAATGTACTGCCTAGATGACTCTTCCAATTCCACGTGGTGATACGTTGAGGCCAAGTCAATTTTTGAGAACCATTTTGCTCTACCCAGTTTACCTAACAAATCACTAATATTGGGTAAAGGATGGGAATCGATCCATATTTCCTTGTTAAGACTGTGAAAGTCCTCACACACTCTTGCATCACCATTATGTTTGTAAGCAACCACCAAAAGTGAAAGCCATAATCATAATTCCACTGATTGGATAATACCTTTGTCCAATGGTGATCAATTCCTTCTCTAGACCATTCCTAAGACTAAATGGAGGAGCCCTGACTTTATACTTGATAGGTATCGCTCTTACCTTGACTATGATGGAATGTTTGAATCATTTAATACTATACAACTCATTAGGAAATACAGAGGGGAATCTTTGAGCCTTGAATTAAATCACCAACCCTGTGCCAAATTCCTGTGGTAAACGTAGCACATGAAGCAGGAAAGTTTCTTTTGAAGTCAAGTGTTCTCTACAATAAAGAGCCACAGCTGACTCCTCCAGTGGAAAACACCAACTGCCACTTCTAACCATCCCTCATAAACTTCAGCCCCATTACATCATAATTCAGCCCTGCAAAGAACATTCTGCACTAAGATACCACAGCAGTGTCAGTGGATCATATTGTCAGAGCATGGACAAAGAGATGACCAGTGTAACGGGAGCAGATATCCTCTGACCTGTTCAGCGGAGTGATGGTTGAAAAGGATAGCAGATCATGTCACAGGGTATAAACTGCAGGGTAAGCAAAGTGTTGACTTGGATGAAGCTGGGATTAGAATGCTACAGTGTTCGGGGTGATTACTGGCAAACGAAGAGAGGACCGTCAAGGAAAATCACTGATCCTACATATTTGGGAAATATTTTGTTGTACAGCCATCCAGTGTACAGGTCACTACTGTTGTTGTGGTGAATTTTATCTTGTGCCTCTTCCTTCAACATTGAAGCACTTCCTCTAGCTATTCAGTCTCCCACATGGCTAGAATCATGGAGGGTCTGGAAGATTAATTTACTGAATTATTATTTTAATCCTTTAGAGGGTTTAGACTATGTACCTGGAGATCGAAATCTTTATTAATGATTAGGGCTTCAGGTGTTATGGTATTTATTTTGTTAACATTTCCATCTGTAGTTATCCATATTTATTTTTGGGAAATTTTATCTGTATTTATACATATTTATTTTGTGTTTTCCGTATCAATGTGGTTGAAAACTGTACATTTCCAGATTTATTTAAATGATAGACGCGCACTCATACTTTGATGTCTGTCATGTTTTAGCTATTTATGTTGCCAAACATTACATAACAGTACATCCACTAGCATATATTAGCATTATACCACAAATGTATATTGACACATGCAGTTATTTAAAGAAATTTCATCCTGTTTTTTTTTTATTTCCCATGCTGTCCATCAGCTCAGCTGTTGGGCTATAATTCATGAAAGACAGCATGAAGAGCCACTTAAAATAAAGACATTTTCTGTATATATCCACTTTTAAAAATAAATGCAGACATTAAAACACATTGTTTTATGTCTGTATTCATCTGTGTTCATCTGTAAAAACGGAAAACAGGGAGCCTTATAATTACTAGTAGGAGGCACTTAAACGTTTGGCAGTGCTATAAGAAAAAGTGTACCTCGTGCAACAAGGCACAAATTTCACAGAAGGCGATTATAGTTACCAATCAGTTTGTAACTACGTTGAAAGAATCAGCTATAATTTGTGATTTTAAAGCATGAGAGGGAAGTTGGTAAGTGATCAGTGATGTTGCTTAAGGTTTTCATGAAAAATGCTGAATACTTTGTAGCTGAGTCAGAATCTAACACTGCATCAAGTCATTACGTTGGCTGTAAAACTGATAGTGTGTAGAAAAGAGCTGAAAAAAGTTAAAAATGAGTATAATATAAAGATCCTTCACACGAATAAGGTATTCTTGGTAGCTTTATTAGTACCCACCAGGGAGGCAAGTAGACTCAACCAGATCCAACAGCAACTGAAAAACCACTTAACCAATAACATTCTAACTCTGACAAGGCATGTTCTTAACAGGGAATCCTCACTCTTAAAGGTGAAGATACAACACATCTCCCTCATTATAATACACAAAATATAATAAAATAAAATAAAAAAATAAAGTAAAAACACATGTGCCCTGAGAAACAACCAAGGACACAACAATGAAGTTACAAAATAAAAACAAGTACAAGAAGTCACTTGAAACAATACTCTTGTAAATACAAAGGTGGTTTCCTAGTTCTAGTGCTGCGGAAAGGAACATTCTGTGGCAAATGATTAAAACATTTTTGTTGCACAAAACCATCAGAACTTGGCATAGTAGAACCACTAGAGTGTTCCCCACAACCATCCTCCACTACATACTTTGATAACCGAGACATACTCCATACATCTCCCCCTGCAAGCATAACAACATTCTTCATAACCTTTACAATACGCCTAGGCCAAAAGTACTTAGATTCCCCTTTTGGTGACCATACTGCCTTCTTAATAAAAACAAGATCACCAACTTTCCATGAAATTTCCTTTGCACCCTTTATGGTATCAAACCTCCGCTTGTAATTTTCTTGATAACTCTTTACTCTCCAATCATTGACAACACAACCTCTGTCCCGAACACACAACCACAAGGGATTCAATTTAGAACCAGCAACTCTTCCTTTCAAACATTTAAAAGGAGACAAACCAGTCACACTATTAGGAGTGTTCCTGTGCGCCCACAATTCTTCCCTGAGAATAGGCTTTAGTGGAACCCTCATCTCTAAAGCAGTCTGGGCACAAGCTCTAATCAACTTGTTCATGCTTTCAACTAAACCATTTGCCTGGGGAGCATAAAGAGCAGTTTTTTGATGGGTGATGGATAAGTTTTTCAAAAAATCAAACATCTCTTGCGAAGTGAATTGCACCCCATTATCAGAAACAAGGACTTCAGGGACCCCTTCACAAGTGAAAGCATCCTTCAGACACTTAATGATGTTCCTGCTCACAACCGAACCCATACACGAAGCAGATATCCATTTTGAGGTATAGTCCACTAGAACAACAACAAATTTCTCCGAGGGAGCTAAGTTTTCAAAAGGACCGACTATGTCAACAGCCAATTTAGTCCAAGGACGCTCCGGTATAGCAACAGGAGAGAGGGGGGTTGTCCTTACTTTCCTAGACTTATCATTACTAGTACAAATGGTGCAATCTCTGACCACCGACTCAACTTTGCGGTCCAACTCCGGCCACCAATAGGACTCCCTAACCCTTGCCTTTGTAAGTCTGCATCCAAGATGTCCCTCATGAGCCAAATTAATTATTTTCTACCTCATCAACAAAGGCGGAATCAACCTTTCACCCGGGACAACTTGCCCTGTACAATGTTCAACTCATCCCTCACATTCCAATAACCCTTAGCTAACTCCGGAACCTCTTTCAAAACCGGCCAGCCACACACAGTAAACTCCATAACAACAGCTCTAGCCGGATCACTTGAAAAGCAATCTCTCCATTCTACTTCATTCAAAGCTGACTCTTTCACCCAAGAAACACTTTGAGGCTCAGAGTCGCACACCATAATCTTCTCTAAAGGCGATCTAGAAAGAAAATCAGCCGGTATATTTTTTAGACCAGGTAAATATTCTACACAGAAATTATATTCCATGAGCCCTTCAATCCACCTCTTGATCCTGGGAGTCGTGCATTCAACATTCCTACAAGAAAACAACTGTACGAGGGGTTTGTGGTCCGACCTGACAATAAAAGGTAACCCACATAAATAAAATCTGAAATGCTTGATAGCCCAAGAACAGGCCAAAGCCTCACGCTCGATCACCTAATAACGCTCCTCAGCACCCTTCAGCGACCGAGACGCAAAACCAACGACTCTCTCAGTGCCATCAACCATTTGCGTCAGTATAGCGCCTAAACCATATATACTTGCATCCATCGTCAAAATGGTTTTCTGGCGCATATCAAAATGCCCTAAAGTTGGCATCTTTGCAATTTCAGACTTCACTGTTTCAAAAGCTACAGAACATTCTTTGTCCCAATTAAAAGCAACACCTTTCTTCAAAAGAAGCCTGATGGGCTGCATCACGCTTGCAAAATTTTGAATAAACTTAGAGTAATATTCAGACAAACCATTGAAAGATTTTACCTGGTCCTGATTACAAGGCGGTTGAGCCTTCAAAATAGCTTCCGCCAAATCAAACTTGGGACTAATCCCTTCCCCTGAAATGGAGTGGCCCAAATAAGATACAGAATTTACTCTAAACTTGCACTTCTCACGTTTCAATGTCAAACCACATTCCTTCAGTCTTGACAGAACACCAAAAAGAATAACATCATGCTTGCCTAAATCACTCCCGTACACTAAGATGTCATCTTGGAAGAACAATACAGAATTTATACCAGCCAAAACATTCTTCATTCCCCTCTGGAAACAAGCAGATGCACTAGCTAGACCAAAAGGCATCGTAATAAATCTGTAAGCACCGACTGGAGTTACAAAAGATGTTAGATGTCTTGAATTCTCATGGAGCATAATCTGATGATACGCCGCCGATAAATACATTACACTGAACACAGTGGCCCCACCCAACTTTGACAAAATCTCATTTATATTAGGCAAAGGCTGCCTGTCAACCCAGATTGAACCATTTAAACTCCTCAAGTCCACACACATCCTAATTTTGCTACCCTTGTCCTTAGGTGCCAAAACAATGGGCGCAAGCCATTCCGAGTATTCTATTTCCTCAATCACCCCAAGTTTCAATAGCCTGTCAATTTCATCTTGGAGTGGTTTCAACATAAAGTTAGGAACCTTCCTTACCTTGTGCACTACAGGCTTTGCATTATCTTTTAGAATTATTTTATGCTTAAAACAATTCAAAAGACCCAAATTCACACTGAAAACCTCGGTAAATTTCTCAAAAATGTCCTGAATGTCACTCTGTTGGGAAACTAACATGACTTGCTCAGGAGCATTTGGATTCAACATGATCCCAAGGTCCCTCTCATGACGCCAACCGAGAAGATTATCACCCCTCTTTGCAACAAAAATCTTTCCCACAGTTTCTCTTCCCTTAAACAAAATAGTCTAAATGGAATAACCAATCAAATCAATCTTTTGTCTCGCATACCCCACAGGATTGATATCAGGAGGCAAAAGTTTGATCTCGTCAGACCCAAAATTTGAAAACCAAAATTTGTCGCTGATAAGTGTAAAAAGTGAACCTGAATCAGCTAAAACAGGAACAATCTTATTAGCAATACAAATTTCGCAAGTAGGCATAGTCACGACATCAGTATCAACAGATATCACATCATTCACAACTTCAACTGTTAAGTCCGTGATACAATGAACAGAATGTTGAATCCATTCTTCCTCATCATCTACAAAATTCACTTTGTTGCTTTTACACATCCTAGCGTACTGACCCTTCTTACCACCGTTCCTGCAAACGGTACTCTTAGCAAAACAATTGGGATAATTCGGTCCATGTTTCTCACTTCCACACCTGGGACATCTAAATCTACTATCTCTGTTAACACTTAAATTTTGATTAGGTCTTTCAGATTTCAAAAAAACCTTATCTTGTTTCAAAGGAATTTTACTGACTGCAGCAACACTAGTCTTTGGTTGAAAAATGTCCCTATTCTCATTGTTAATGCTAGAAACAGGGTCCAATTGGCTAGGACCTTTCCTTATTTCTTTCACCCAAGTAGAAGTATGCTCGACACTTTCAACAATGTGTATAGCTTCTTTCAAACTGGGATTCTTCGATAATAATTTTTCCTGAATCTTCTGATCATTGGTGCAACGAACCAGTTGATCACAAATCAGAGAATCAGTAAGCTGTTCAAATTCACAAGTCTGTGCAAGAGATTTAAGTGCAGCCAAGTAATTTCCAACTCTCTCAGTCCTTCCTTGAGTACACATGAAAAACGTATGTCTCTCCATCACTACATTAATGCGTGCTCCAAAATGATTCTTCAAAAGAAGAACACTCATTTCGTACACATCACTAGGTTCACCAGCACCCCTGCCAATAGGTATAAGATCTAAACTGTCATGTATATTCCTTCTTTCAATTCCCAAATTGTTCAACAAAACTGCCTGTTTCCTGATCGCAGAAAACTTTTCACCTCCAATAGCAAGCAAGTATGAGTCAAAAATAGGTTTCCATTTTTTCCAGGGTAAAATTGGTTCGCCTTGCTCACTCAAAAATTGGGGTGGTTGGTTCATTCCACTTGCTGATGATGTCATTCTGAAAAAGAAGTTAACTAAACAAACTAATATAACAATTTAAAATAACAATTCAAAATAATTAATGAAAAACAACAAACTAAATCAAAGATGTAAATATGGCAGAGAGGCTTCCTTATATAAATCAGGTCTAAAATTAGAACTTCACAGTATCTCAACTTCAAAAGTACAAGAAATAGTTCATTTCTTCATGCACAACTGTTTTAAATTTGCTTCATTCCTTCAAAATATTTCCCTTGGTTGAGTTAGTCCTTTTACGACAAAACTTGCCTCGTTCCAGGTCAAGAACAACAAAAATGTTTCCCTTACTTGAGTAAGACGAAAAAAATATGTTGTTGAAAGACAAAGAGGTTTTCTCCTCACTCCTCTTTGCTCTGCTTCTTTTCCACTCTGTTATTTATCCGATAGCGGAAAAGACTTCCAGTCAACAAGACGTACGATTGCATTGAAATGCCTCACTTTGCATCGCGTGATAGTAGAGAGACAAAATATCGAAATTAAAATATCGATATACATTAACATCGATGTTTTAATTTCAATGGTATAGAATATCGATGTGCAATAATATCGATAGACAGAATATCGATATTAAGGTATGTATGTTAGTAATATCGAAATTTTGTTTAGTGTTATGTATTTTATTATGTTGTTTATATGTTTGTTAAACATTTTGTGTTTTAGTATCAGAGCGAGTTGTGGGTTTATAGGGGAATAGGGTGGGAAGTATTTTAATTATAATTAATTGATTGATATGTTTTTAAAATATTTTTGATTAATAAATAATTATTAATTAATAATTAATTGGTAATTAATTATTATTAATTAGATAATTAAATGAATTAGACTTAATGTAGTAGTATTTATTATTTTTTGTTATTGTTAATTAATAATTAATTGGTAATTAATTATTATTAATTAGTTAATTAAATTAATTAGAGTTAATGTAGTAACATTTTTAATTTTTTGTTATTGCTAGTTAATAATTAATTGGTAATTAATTATTATTAAGTGATTAAATGACAATTTCATTTTTATGTGATTTATTTATGTGTAGTGGGTTGTGTGTTTATAGGAGAATAGGGTGTGACATAATTAAATTAAATTTATTAAGGAGATTGTATTTATTTATTGGTATTTATTGTTAATTAATTGTTAATTAATTAATTGGTTATCAGTTTATTTGAATTATTTCATATTATTAATTATAAATAATTTATTAATAAATATTGTTTATTCTTGTAAATATCTTGTTAATTAATTGGTAATTAATTTTTAATTGGTAATTAATATGTGTTAATTAGCTAATTTATAATTACATCAATTTAATATTGTTATTAATTTATTAATTGATATTTATATTAATTGTGGTTTTTTGTATGTGTAGTGTGTTGTGTGTTAAAGGGGGAGTAGTGTGGGAAGTAACTTTTACCCCCATGCTATCCAACGCTTTCCCTACTGTTGCACCCTCTGGAGTGTGAATAGTAATTTTTACCCCTACGCTATTCAACGCTTTCCCTACTGTTGCACCCTCTGGAGTGGGAATAGTAATTTTTACCCCTACGCTATCCAATGCTTTCCCTACTGTGGCACCCTTTGGAGTGGGAATAGTAATTTTTACCCCTACGCTATCCAACGCTTTCCTTACTGTTGCACCCTTTGGAGTGGGAATAGTAATTTTTACCCCTACGCTATCCAACGCTTTCCCTACTGTTGCACCCTCTGGAGTGGGAATAGTAATTTTTAGCCCTACGCTATCCAACGCTTTCCCTACTGTTGCACCCTTTGGAGTGGGAATAGTAATTTTTACCCCTACGCTATCCAACGCTTTCCCTACTGTTGCACTCTCTGGAGTGGGAATAGTAATTTTTATCCCTACGCTATCCAACGTTTTCCCTGCTGTTGCACTCTCTGGAGTGGGAATAGTAATTTTTATCCCTACGCTATCCAACGTTTTCCCTGCTGTTGCACTCTCTGGAGTGGGAATAGTAATTTTTACCCCTACGCTATCTAACGCTTTCCCTACTGTTGCACCCTCTGGAGTGGGAATAGTAATTTTTACCCCTACGCTATCCAACGCTTTCCGTACTGTTGCACTCTCTGGAGTGGGAATAGTAATTTTTACCCCTACGCTATCCAACGCTTTCCGTACTGTTGCACTCTCTGGAGTGGGAATAGTAATTTTTACCCCTACGCTATCCAACGCTTTCCCTACTGTTGCACTTTTTGGAGTGGGAATAGTAATTTTTACCCCTACGCTATCCAACACTTTCCCTACTGTTGCACCCTTTGGAGTGGGAATAGTAATTTTTACCCCTACGCTATCCAACGCTTTCCCTACTGTTGCACTCTCTGGAGTGGGAATAGTAATTTTTACCCCTAC
Source organism: Lissotriton helveticus (assembly GCF_964261635.1). Lineage (NCBI taxonomy): Eukaryota > Metazoa > Chordata > Amphibia > Caudata > Salamandridae > Lissotriton > Lissotriton helveticus. Next base: position 1,027,369,210 of record NC_136059.1, read on the forward strand.
GCTATCCAACGCTTTCCCTACTGTTGCACTCTCTGGAGTGGGAATAGTAATTTTTACCCCTACGCTATCCAACGCTTTCCCTACTGTTCCACCCTCTGGAGTGGGAATAGCAATTTTTACCCCTACGCTATCCAACGCTTTCCCTACTGTTGCACTCTCTGGAGTGGGAATAGTAATTTTTACCCCTACGCTATCCAACGCTTTCCTTACTGTTGCACTCTCTGGAGTGGGAATAGTAATTTTTACCCCTACGCTATCCAACGCTTTCCCTACTGTTGCACCTTCTGGAGTGGGAATAGTAATTTTTACCCCTATGCTATCCAACGCTTTCCCTACTGTTGCACTCTCTGGAGTGGGAATAGAATTTTTTTTACTCCTACGCTATCCAACGCTTTTCCTACTGTTGCAATATGTAGAGTAAGTTTATATATTAATTTATATGTAGTTTTTAATTTATTTTAAATGTGTATGTATTAGTTATTATTTTTTTTATATGTTTTAATGTTTATATTTTTAATTTGCTAAATGATATGTATTTTAAATTATTTTTACATTATTATTAATACATTTAAAAAAACGATATTTTTAACTTCGATATTTTTGTATTACTATATTTTTTTTTCGATATTTTTGTACTTACCTTTATGTAGATAGAACTTCGATATTTTTGATTTCGATATTTTTGTGTCGATATTTTTGTATGTCTATATTCTGTCTGTCGATATTATGTCATAGATTCCGCGTGATGACATCACAACGCTGCGGAAAGAGTCTGGCGCATAGCTCGCTTGGGAACATCTCGCGAACAGCACGTTCCAAATGCAGTGCGCTCCAGACTCAAACAACGCAGTAATGGCAGGTAAGGGAAACTTCAAAATAATTCATTTTAAACACTCGCTCACGGATAAGCAGTGCGTCGCGACTCTTCGTCAAAACCCCTTCACGACGGAGCGTCAATCTTAAATCCAACAGAGTAAATAAAATGCCCTTCCTTGAAATTCCGTAAAAAAGAAATAATCCAAGAGTGTGTTTGATTCACACACACGCACGCCAGGTTCTCTATTTCCTGGTGGGTTCCATCGTCGCCAGTAATATAAAGATCCTTCACACGAATAAGGTATTCTTGGTAGCTTTATTAGTACCAACCAGGGAGGCAAGTAGACATGTTCTTAACAGGGAATCCTCACTCTTAAAGGTGAAGATACAACAGAGTAGGTGTAGGTGCTACTGCCAAAGGTGAAGAAGAAGCAAGTATGTGGATTAAAGGTGAAATTGCGCACTTGCTAGAGACATGAGAACTGTAAGTATTTAGAATATATCAGGTAATGTCCAACTTAGGTCTGTAGCTTTGGACAAAGAAGTAATTTCATGGAATTATGTTGTGTTAAAAACCAAAATATTGCCACATATTGAAGATAGGGTGGGGACTTTGCAGATCAAATGGGATTTGTGGTGATTAATATGAAGAGTAAGTATATAGGGTGATTATAAACAAGAAGAAACTGGAGGAAGCTGTTGGAGAATTGTTGGCGATGGTAAAGTGGTGATAATGAAGATCGTTTCAGGATCCTTGAACACCATTACACCCCAGCAGTTATCTGGCAAGCTGCGCATGGGGGGAGGGGGGCAAATGTTGTAGGAAAGTAATATGTACTTGATGTACTGGTTAGCAGATTTAATTAATCTCAATATCAATGCTGTGCCTATGAGACATCATCTTAGGAGAGTTCCTGTGACAGATAAGACATAAGCAGAATATTGCAAAACAGATGTTTATTGAACCTGTTGATGCATGAATTAATATTTCCTCTAACTATTGCTTACAAGCAGGATGGAAAATGAGGTGATGTTACTAAAATAAAGTGGGAAGAAAGTCTTATCCTGCCCAATGTCCAAAGAGATTTATTTATTTTGAGAGACGTAGATGGTTTTTTTCAAATTATGTTACAAACCTTTAGCTAAATTCAAAGCTGGCATCACTATAGCAGGTATTTAGAGCACAAAGACACATTTGTTGATGGAAAAGGAAAATGATTACTTTCAGGACAACAAAGTGTTTTGTGGCGAAATGCAAGGTGTGTTAGGACACTTTGTACTCACGTTGATGAGAGCTACATGAAGTAAATGTACATTTAATATTTCAAGAAATGTAGCATCTTGGCCATGAAATGGAGAAAGTCTAATGTGCCTTTCTGAGAAACAATTTGAGTGGCTCTGACTCTTAAGGATAAAGATCAACGGTGTTTATTTATAAGGTAAGTTTATCAATTAGCAACATTTGGGGGACGTATGGGTACTCCAGCTGAGCCATAGTGTGGCTTGATGCACAAAAAAGGAGATTTTTTTAATGGGATGTGGAACATATAGAATCATTCAATGCACTGAAAAAAAGACAAATGTAGCACTCCAATTTTTTAACTATATTATGTGTGTAAACCATATTTTATCATTAGAAATGAGAGCTCTTAAAGCTTGTGGGTCGTATTGTTGCAAATGTGGTGAGGGTGAATTTAAATTTACATTAAGAGTTCTGATTTGATGTGGAACAACTTAATTTGATCGTAGAAAAAGAACATGTGCATGTTTGTGGATTCGGGATTATTGTAGATCTATGGGAAGCCCTTTTCATTAGGATGTGACAACAAACAATTGATAAAGGTAATGAACTTGGTTAGTGGCATGGATAAGCTATCTCAGGTTTGGCTCCTTTAGCTTATTTCTTTTTTTACATCAATTCAGTGCAGGGAACAATGAAACATACAAATATGAGCACTAAAAGCACATAGACATAAATGAAGAAAACACAAAATCCCCCAAAAATGTATAGGAGCAAATAAGAGGGAGAGCGTAATAAACTTTCTGTTCACAGCAATCAAAATCCTACGTCTATAATAATAATAATAAAACAGCTTATAAAGCGCCTGGTAACACCTTCACGGCGTGTCCCCGCGCTAGTGAGGAAAAAGTAACCAACAATAACAGAGGCTGCCCACCCTTCCGTGAACCCTACATCCTATACAGATGAGTTTTTAACAGTGCTCTAAATTTGACTTCAGCGCCTTCTAGTCTCATCTCCAAAGGGAGATTGTTCCAGCTCCGTGCCGCAATCACACTAAAAGAGCGCCCCCCCATTCTTGCTTTCTTCACTCGAGGAACCACCAGCAAGCCCGTTCCTCCCGAGCGGAGAGCTCTCGAGGGTTCATATTTATGCACCAAGTTTTGCAGGTAAGAAGGAGCCTTATTCCATACAATGCGATGGCAGATCAGGAGGCATTTATAAAGCACTCTCTTCCTGACCGGCAGCCAGTGCAGAGTATCCAGGGTCAGACTGGAGGCTGCTCTCCTAGGCCGCCGCAGAACTAACCGTGCGGCAGAATTTTGCAGAACTTGCAGCCGCCCCAAACTTTTCTCGGTGGCCCCCAGGAATAGAACATTCCCATAATCCATCCGGGAGGTCACCAGGGCCTGAGTCATGGTCTGCCTGGCTGGCAAGGGCAGGAGGTCAAGCGTTTTATTTAAGGTCTTCAAGACTCCAAAACACTTCCCAACTAACTGGCGGATATCCCCTTCATAAGAAAGGGTAGGATTAACCCATACCCCCAAGTTTTTAGCCTCCTCACAGGGTACCGGGGTGGGACCCAAACATGGCGGCCACCACTCGGCTGACCAACTGCTGGTCTCCCCGCCCACCACCATCACCTCCGTTTTAGAGCCATTCAATTTTAGGCAATGGGAGTCTATCCAATTCGCCAGAGCCTGCATACAGGCCTTAAAATTGGACGCTGTCATTGCGGGGCCTTGAGATAGGGATAACAGCAGTTGGGTGTCATCGGCGTAGGATACCAACTCCACTCCATACGCCTGGACGACCCGGGCCAGGGGGGGCATATACAAATTAAATAGAGTGGGGCTCAGGGCAGAGCCCTGAGGCACCCCCTGGTCAAGTGCCAGCTCAGTAGAGCGGGCAAATCCGTGCTGGACCTGGAAGTGGCGGCCCGTGAGGAAGGACTTTAGCCAACCCCAAGCAGACCCGGTGACACCACCATCGCTAAAACACTGTAGCAAGATAGAGTGCGCTACAGTGTCAAAAGCGGCACTAAGTTCTAGCATCACCAGTGCCATGGTGTGCCCCGCATCTGCTCCCTGTCTCAACGTTTCAGTAGCTCTCAGAAGGGCCGTCTCAGTCGAAAACCCCGACCGGAAGCCCGACTGAGAGGGATGTAAAATCTCAGCCTTCTCCAGGTGCTCCACCAGCTGACGGTTTACAACCTTCTCAGCCACTTGGGCCAAATAAGGGAGAAGAGATATAGTTCTTAGATTTTCAAGAACCTCCATACCCACATTAGGCTTTTTCCTAATGGGCAGGACTATGGCCTTCTTCCAGTCTGCCGGGAGCTGCTGGGAGGTAAAGGAGACCTGAAGTACATATCTGAACAGGGGTTCAAGTACATCCAAGCCCTCAGCAAGCACCCTAGGGGGCGCGGGGTCCCGCGGGGAGCCTGATTTTACACTACGACAGATGCTGCGCAGTTCTTCAGATGGAGGAATACAGAAGTGCTCCAACCTCTCCGCCGAACCTCTCCATCCCAGTGATTCCATGAACTGAAGGCTACTAACCGGCTGTTTGGAGAAAGAGGCATAAATACTCTTTACTTTGCCAGCAAAGAATTCAGCCACTCGATTACATTCCCCCATAGGATCGGTAGACTGGGAATTCACGCCAGGTACCAGGGATATTTCTTTAAAAATTTTAAACAGCTCCTTCGAGGAGTTCTCCGCCTCCTCTATCCGAATGTGATAGTAGGCAGCTTTGGCCCCTCGCACTTGCTTTTGATATTTCCTCATAGCTATTTTGTAGCAGACCTTACTCCCAGAACAGGCTGTCAACCTCCAACTGCGCTCCCGCCGTTTACATTCCGATTTTACCAGCTGTAAATCTGGTGTGAACCATGGAGCAGTCCTAGCTCTTCTACCACAAGTCTTGAAACTGCTCAGTGGAGCCGTAGAGTTCACGGCGTCTAGGATGCGCTCATCAAGCTTAGAGTTCACACACTCAAAATCGGTGCCATCCAGCGGACCATACAAGATAAGCCATCATGAAACAGGTGAGTCACAAGGCCCATTAATAGGCTAATAGGTCCAGAAGAAGCATAACCTCAAGAAACAGAATTCCACCTAAATAAAGTAGATGCCTGAGAAGTTTGTTTGGGAACAGAAGTACACTGAAATCTGCCACATCTTTTCAGCTGATGATTTCGCACTTTGTCTTATTTGAGGCCCCAGAGGTCGTTAGCTGGAGCAAAACAAACTTCAGAGGTGCAAGTGCAGAAACAGGTAAGTCAAACAAGATGGCCTCCCATTGCCCATGTAATAGCGTGCAAGACCTTGGAGGGTGGTTCTGAAATGAATTAAGAATGCTTTGCTTTTCTTCAGTAAATATAGTTGGTAGAAACTTTACTTGAGGTAATATCAATATGTATCTTATCAAGTAGCTTTGAATCAACTGTACAGCCAACGAAAACCGCCCTGTACATAGGTGTGGTAGTAATTATAAGTGAGGAAAGTGCAGAGAGATCCAGATCCAAACTGAGGGAGAGGAAAGAGAAATTGTAATTGAAGGAAACTAGGTTTTCAACGGGTTAACCCTCAGATCATAGACGGAATGCCCACTTCTCAATAGCATTAAGGCAGTCTCATTGGTGATGAAGTTCTTCCAGGGATAAAAATTCACATAAAGCTGTGTGTTACTCACCAACTGGTGCCTAGCAACCACCATTCTAGCCACCAGTTCAATCAGTTCGACTGTTATAATTCAGTGACTACTATAACACACTCAAATGATGTGTGGGTGTGAAACAGATTTCTGGATGATTCTTTTATTGTGTCTTCTCAGAGTTACATAACATTCTTACCCTGTGATATAGTCCAGCAAGGGACAAAACCTGGGGGCATATGTACACAGAAATGTTCGCACGGAGCTGCGCCAAATTTGGCTGCGCCACACTTCGACATTTCCAAAATGCAGGGATGTGCCGTATTTACAATACGGTGCACCCCTATGTTTTCCATAGCACTGGTGCCAAAATTAGCTGTCTGGCGCCAACGCAGGCATCCTTGTACCATAGTGCATTGGTGCCTGCGTTGCAGGGAATGATTGTTTATGTGCAGGAACATGTCCCTTACTGCACATAAGCAATCAATAATGGTGATTTGTTACTTCTAGGTGTGCTGCAGGATACAGCACACCTAGCAGTAGCAAATTGTCATTATTTAATGATTATGTGCAGGAAGGGTCATCTTCCTGAACATAAACAATCATTCACGGTGTTTTGCTCTTTCTTTGTGTGCTGCAGAATGCAGCATGCATAATAAATAAAAAAACAAGGAGAAATAAAATAATTTCTCCTCGTTTCCCCATTCTAATGCCTGCTCTTGCATGTCACAAAGCAATGGGTGTTTTGCTGTGGAACACCCACAGCAACACCCATTGCATGCCCCCCTCATGCAGATACTTGAGTGAACTGGTCCCATTATTTACTTTAACGCCACTTTGTAAATATGGATTAGGGCATTGCGCCACAGCAGTATCATCAAAAGTGACGTTCCTGAGGCGCAATGCCTTTGTAGATATGCCCCTTGATGGTCACATATTGATAAAGGACCAAACAAGAGCTAATAATGTAGCTCTTAACTGTATGTTGGCCACGCCCATCAAAGAATAAACTTACTGCTTTGGGAATAGGATAGAATACAATTTGCAAAAATATGAGAGCTGAGAGTGCTTCACGTGTCCACCATCATTCCACTCAAGGCAATAAGTGTTTCACAATATAGTTGCGACGTGCTATTCTTGTGAGTAATTACCAAATTTACTCTGTCTGCCAAGCAGTGTCTGTGTCTTGAATAGCTGCTGGGTGGTTCATCAATAATTTTATGATGTATCACGTATGCGTAAACCATGTTGGAAAGTGTCTGTTTAGGAAATGTGGAGGGAAAATAACCCTTGGTAAATCTGAACTAGACCTTAATGGGTCACCTATGTAAAAGAAGTCAAATCAATGAGAACTTATTGCATGTGGAGCCTCATTTAAACACCGCAGCCCCCTTATCAACATGACTGCTAACAGTACCAACCTGATGCGGCCAGTGGAGGGAGTTGCGGTGGGGCGAAAGGCGGGGTGGGGGAGGGGCAGGGTGAGGGATGCTAAAAACCGGAGTATGGATAATTGGAGGTAAGTAAACAATTTAATTAATAGAACGAATTTCGTAGCACGCCCTGCATCGCAACTCCCTCCACGGGTCACGGCTGGTACCAACTGGTGCTACATGCAGGGGACGACTGTCTTGCGTAGGCTGCATAAAAAAACACAGTCAGAAGAAGGGATCGCCACAAACACTGACACATTCCTTGTCGGGACAGGATTTTAAATTGTATTGTCTTCGTCCGTTTGGCTGGAGTCCAGGTTTAATATATGTCTTGAAATGAAATGTTTTTTTCTTTCAGGGTATTTTGGCTTCAGCAATGATATATACCTTAAGTCCTGTGGCACCATGAGGATTAAACCCACAACTTGGCATGCCAGTCGCATGTATGGTTGCTACTGCAAAAACCAACAAGGAGTTGGAAGACATGCGTAAATTAATCTGAGTCACTGGCTAAAATCAGTCTGGAGTTGCTTGTACTCCTGTTCAGAAGGGAGATGGCCAGGGAGTTTGGTCTAGACTGTTCCTATTGAAGCAGGACCAAGTGCTGATTTGCATGTGGCTGATTTCTAGCTGAAGTGGCACGGTGAGCAAAAAAATGATGGACTGGATTGAGGTTAAGAGTAATTACCAGCGGCTGAGATTACTTCAAGAAATTATTCCCATCACTTTTTTACTTTCCTTGGGGCCCACCATAAGACCCAATCTGGTCATGTGGCTTGACTCAACTGACTCATCAGGGGTAGTAAGAGCTATATAAATGCAATTACAATACAAAACAATACAATCTCTGCCATTACTTTTAAAGATGGTGGAGGCTCCGCAAAAACATCTATCTGAGTCTTTTGATTGAACCTCAGTGACTCCCTCTATCAATGTCATTGATTTTAAAGTTGGTGGAAGGCAGGTCTGTCAGGTTCGTGTGATTTAAATTTAATGCAGTATATTTATAAAAGCATTTCTGAATATGGGAAATAGTAATACATTAGTACTTTTTTTTACATACTCTTACATGCCATTATGAATTTGGTCAAAAAATCCAACTTCTTATTAGAAAAAGCACCAAGATGGCACAATCTTTTTTATTTGTACTAAATTGTCCCATTTTATTCCCATTTTGTAAGTTTTGAGGCCAATTCACAAAGGCATTTGATACTATTATAGGAGGTTTATTTTACATACTCCAAAATGCCTTTGTGAATAGACCCCAATGTCCCTCCCTACCCAAGCCACATCCTTTATTCTTGGTAAAGGCCACCTTAATTGGGTCTCTCAGATTCTTGTGACTCGATATCTGACTCTCTATCCATTCCATTACCTTCAAAGCTGGTGGAGGCCAACTCACGGGCTCTCTCTGATCATTGCAATTGGCCAATCAGGGAGAAGAACTGTTTGAAAAGAGCAAGCCCAATTACTTGCCAGAAGGAAGTAGGTGGCATGGTCCAATCCCTCCCATCTTAACCCATACATTCCCTGTAGCAGTGGCCTCCTCTTCCACTGCAGGGCAGAGTCCTTTCACACAACATGCAAACACTAAAGAAATTAAGCAAATGGTTAACACAGAGCAGTTTGTTATATTTTGCTTTTGAAATGGTACAGTTTTAAATTTGTAAAAGCTCCGAGCTTAATAAAAAAATAAAAGTTGATGCTTTTGGAAAATTGAACTTCTCCTGTGAGGCAAGTAACAGATAAATGCTTATGTAGATTTGATCAAACTTCACAAAGTAAAATAATTTATTTTCGAAACCGATACTGTACATTAACGCAGGGCAGGGCAGGTTGCTCCAGATAATTCAAATAATCTCTAAAAAGTCTGTGTACGCAGTTTCACGTTACCAATGTCTGGTTTTAATGACATATGTTCATGCAAAGTAAATACTGTGCTAAGTGCTGTTTTAGTAATTTATATACTGTCGGTAAATATCTAAGTGGCCCAGAGCCAAGCTGGCTCTTGGCCATTGTTAAAAAAAAGGTAAGCTTATCATTTATGTTTATAAAACATTTGACTGTTGGGCGAATTCTGACCGTATGATAAGGACATCAGATACAATACGTCAGAAAAAAACGCTCAGAAGCAAAATTAAATATTAAATTATAATGGGCCATAATAATAATAATGGGCCATATATAGGAAGGCCATTACCGACCGGTAGGAGGCACATTTACCGATTTGGTAAATAATGAATCGGTATTTACCGATTCGGTATTTACCGAATCGGTAAATGAAATGTAGAGATCACTTCAAAGAGTGCTTCTGGGCATTAAGGATTCGTTATTTACCACCAATTATTAGTTGGTGGTAAATAACGAATTCCTATGTAAATGCAAATCTGTGCATTTACACCTCTGCAATGTGACAGGTATGTGTGCCACATGTGCACACAAGCACTAATCAGGGGTGCAACAGGGTGTCAAAGTGACACCCTGCCACCCTTGACCCTTTCGCTATTTTACCGAATCGGTATTTACCGATTCGGTAATTGACATTCATTCCTATGGGCTCCAGGCCCATAGGAATGAATGGCAATTACCGAATCGGTAAATACCGATTCGGTAATTACCGCATCTTAACGATTCGGTAATTTTTACCGATTTTTTATGTACATAGCATTTACTGATTCGAAAATACCGAATCGGTAAAATTCGGTATTTTCGAATCGGTAAATCAAAATTACCTACATATGGCCCAATGTCATTTAAAATGGTTAGCATCTCCTGAAATCCTGTATACAAGACTCGTGCCCTCAATAAACAGAAATTTCGTAACATGTGCAAAGATGTTATCAGCTCTTGTGTGTGCTGATCATCAAAGAGGCACAAGAGGCCTCGTTAGAGTCATTAGAGAAAAATTGTGATTTCCCCGCCCCAAGAATTACCATTTTTGGGAGCCTGGTAAGACCAGAGGCAGGGAAATTGCGTCAGAACAGTCCTGAGGTGGGGGGCACATGGGGTGAATTGGTGTTTCTGCACCGATTCTCAAGTGTTTTCCTTGCTTGTGAAACACCACAACTTGTAATGGCCATGAGGCCAGTAAATCTTATAATCACCCCATTTTCGTGGACACTCGTAATGAGGACTAAAGAGAAGTACAATTGGAACACGTGATGTTTTTTGGCTTTTTGTAAAAAAACACTTATTAGTACGTCTTTTCTACGTACTATGCAGTTTATTACAAGCCCCTTGCGCCGTAGGTACTTCACTTTTTCCCATAGTATAATAAGTGATGCACCAGTGGCGCAAGGGGCTTGTAAATAAGTCCCTATATGCTGGTAAATCATGGGGCTTATTTAAAAGCCTGCTGCTCCGCTGGTGCGTCACTTTTTCGGGTGCACCGGTGGTGCAATGGTCTTGCATATATTTAAAGGGCCATGTAAAGTCACCTTGCGTGACTTTTCACGGCCTTGTAACTATAGGCTTCTTTTGACGCATTCCTGTGTGTGAAAGGGACATTCAATGGCTATTGCTGTTCACACGCAACATCCATGGAACTTGATGTGGATTTTTCCACGCAACATCCATGGAACTTGATGTGGATTTTTCCACGCAACATCCATGGAACTTGATGTGGATTTTTCCACACAACATCCATGGAACTTGACGCAGTCCCAGATTTACAACATTTTGTAAAACTGGGAATGCACCAGAATCCTACACAGGGGTGGCGTAGGAATTGCACAACGTGGAGAATGCGCGCCATCACAGGGGAAGCCTTAGATTGCTGTTAATATGACGCATCCTTGTGCTTTGAAAATGACGCAGCTCGGCGCAGCTAAAGGGCTTGCTGCCCCGAGCTGTATAATTTTCTTGTAGATGAGGCCTCATGTACATTAAGTGGGCGTGCATCAGACCGATCTTCCCCTTGCTCTGGCTCATTCATTCCAGGAATTAAAGAGATAGCATTGTTTTTAGATCTGAGTTTATGTCTTGGATGGTATACTCTGAAGCCCTGATTAGAGGTAGTGAGATATTGTCATTACAGCATGGGTGAATAATGACCACATCTGGGCTGGTTCCACCGGAATATGAGCCGAAAAACCACATCCGGTGTTTACCAAGTGCAGCAGATGTCAGCATCAATAATTTGCACCTGCTGTAATTATTGATAGCGTTATTTACCGCATACATTGTTTACTGCCTACTGTGATCAGAGCAGGTAGTAAATACAATAAAATTGTAAGTCTATTGCTTCAGTGATAAGCAGTGGAAATTACCTCCACCCAGAAGTAGATGGCAAATTTGACAAATTAATTTTCACCCACAATACTGAAATTATCACAAATATTCCAAGCTGTAGTTCACAATACTTACATAATGACAGTACCACCAAAAACAACCGTATGAAAATTACAGCCAGCCAGTACCAGTTAAGATACAGCTATTTATAGACCCAAACGATGCACAGCGATCAAATTCTATACTGGGGTAACACAACCACATAGATCTATGGGAGATACAACAAAATAACACTGTACATCAGTAAAAGACATTACCCACAATTTATATTCATGGACCTTTTATTGTGCAAACTTTACCCTACCACCGAAATTCCTTGGCAAACTATGGAACTAAAAAAAAGTGTCAAAAAATCGAATTTAAAGAACTGCACTATGGTGCAAGGATGCCTGCTTTGGCGTTTGGCAGCACACAGTGGGCCAGCAAAGGAGAGAGCAGAAACGTCCCAAATTTTAGTAAATGTGTAGCATTTCTGCTCTTTTTGGACAAGGCCTCCTTGTCTCCACCATGACTGATAAAAATGTGTTCTCGAAAGTATGTTATTTAATAATAGTGAGGTGAATTATGTGTGCATGATTTCATAACAATGTGTTGGTGTTACATAGGTTGCTCCATTAGGGTTTTTTATGGACAGTTTTTTCTTGACATATTTATTGAATTTTCCGTGCAACAATAGACTGACAACTATATTTACCAATCTCATTATTAGCAATTATAAAAGGGATAACGTATTCCCTGCCATACATTATAAGGTTATTGCAAGTCCCAGAGGAGTTCCATAACCATATAGAGGAAGCAGTCCGAAGCCTGAGTTCCTTTATGAGGTTATGGTACTCAAAGATGACTTTAACCCATATAATACATGGTCACTCCATCACCTTTGCCGCAAATCACTTAAAACCTTGGTGCATAGCTCTTTCAATATATAAAAAAAAACTCTAATGCAAACTTAAATGCATCAACAACCTGTTAGATATTTTTTTGCAAGCAGGGATTAAAAACAGTTCAATAAAAGCATTTTATTAAAAAAAAAAACTGAAAAAAGCCGCAGCTTGGATTGTGTAGAAAGATTCTAGCTTTTCTCTAAGGTGTGCAAAAAATAAACATATTCTCTCTGGTTGTCATTGTAAGCTAGAAAGACAGAGCAGAATAAAGAAAAGCAATGTTCTGTTTTTGTTGCTGCTTCAATTATGCTCAATGACCTGACCTGCCTTTCACTTCGGCTGCTGGCTCTGGCAGCAGGCATTGTAACGTCAAAACTCGACTGCAATAACGTATTACAGTCGAGTTCTGACGTCTTTACCTTATAATCAGTGACTGGATGCGTCACAAGTCACTGATTATAAAATAAATTACTGTTGTTTATAAAGGGATTCCAGAATCCCATGTATTATATATATAATGCTTTTATTTATATTTATGTGTGTGTATATATATATTCACCGAAAAAAACATAGGTTTTACACCAGTTATAGTTAGCTGGAAGTTTTACTCGCATAAAACCATTGAAATTCCCACGTTATAGTTAGTTGGACTCACTATAACTTGCGCGTGCAATGCACTGCTGATGATGTCACATATTACATCACTCATGACATGGTCAGTGACATCACTCATGACATCACTGATGACATCTCAAATGACATCACTGATGACACCATCCAGTGAATGTGTGTCTTTCTGAAAAATAAATATTAGTGAGTAATGTTTAAATATTTAAATATATGTATTAGTGTTTCACTTTGTGTATAAGTGGCTGCATGGGTTGGTGAGTAGGTACATGTGTATGTATATAGGTTATTAGATGTTTTTCTTAGTATCAGTATGAGTGTTTGTATGGTTTGCTGGAGGTATTACTTAGCACATAGATGCATGAATGACTGACTCTCGCTTTGTATGTGTTTTGAAGACAGCATATGTGCAGGACTGTATGGGTGGATGACTGTGTATATGTGTGTGTTACTGAGTGAATGAGTGTCTCACTAGTTTCTTTATCAGTAACTACATATGTTTTAATCTAGTGTATGTGAATATTGATGTATATAAGTGAGTATATCTGAGAGTAAGAGATTGTAAGAGTTCCTATTTAAATTAGTATGTGTTTCTATAAGTGATTGTTTAAGAGAGTAAGTATGTGTAAGTTTCCTTAGAAGTAAAGTGGTAGTGTGTGTATAGCTGTATATGCAAATAAATGGATGTTCAATAGTTTATTTGCATGTGTGAGTATGTGTGTGAGTAACTTTTGGATGACTGTCGGTATGTAACAAGATGTATAGGTGTATCACTACATATGATGAGTGAGTATATGTATGAGTGACTATATAGAACTATTGGTGAATGAGTAGATGTGTATATAGATGGTGGAATTATTGAATTGGTTGTTGTAACTGGTATGGGTATCTCCATTTTTTTGAAAATTTTAGTTTCTATTTTTGAATATGCGTTTCAAGGGTTACATTACAGTGAAAGGAGGTCTGTCACTCTGTCACAAGGATGGTGTCATCAGTGATGTCATGAGTGATGTCACTGACCATGTCATGAGTGATGTAATATGTGACGTCATCAGCAGTGCATTGCACGCGCAAGTTATAGTGAGTCCAACTAACTATAACGTGGGAATTTCAATGGTTTTATGCGAGTAAAACTTCCAGCTAACTATAACTGGTGTAAAACCTATGGTTTTTTCGGTGAATTTCATAGGTTTTTTAAATGCTTCTTCCTAACTATAACGTGTGTAAAACCTATGGTTTTTTCAGTGAATTTCATAGGTTTTGTAAATGCTACTTCCTAACTATAACGTGTGTAAAACCTATGGTTTTTTCAGTGAATTTCATTGGTTTTTAAAATGCTAATTCAGAAATATCTCGTGTATACAACCTATACTTTTGTCAATAAAGTTCTGGCAATATTTTTTTCGGAAACAAGCCGTTTTCTTCACTGTTCAAGTTGCATAGAGACTCCTTGTAAAGCGATACAGAATTAGAAAGTCTGTACCTTGCCTTTTTTTCAACGCATTAAAATTTGTCTGTAAATAAAAATAGCCTTTCTAAACTTTCGTGCACGACCCGGTGTGCGCACTCTCGGCAACAGTTCTCAATAAAATGGATAGCGCATTTCCAGGCTTTCGTGCGCGACCGACTGCGCGCACCCGCCTATATATTTCGTGAAAACTTTGCAATCTGAACTTATTGAATTTCTTCATAGACCCATCAAAGAACTTATAATACGTCAAAGAGACTAAACCTAGGCTTCTTTTTTAATATTATTAAAATTTTCATTAAATGGAGCCGAATGTCTTTTTAAACTTTCGTGTGTGACCGAATGTACACACCTTGGTATTTAAAAAAAAAATATAAAAGATTTTATACTTTAACAATTGTATGCTTGAATCGAGCTCAGAAGATATATTAAATCCGGATATGTTTGGATTTACTCCTTTTCACGTTTTGAAACTTCGCTGAATTAGACCGCTACTTCCAAATGGCGTACGTGACCAGATACTATCACCGCGTACACGTCCTGAGACGCGCATGTGAAGTCATGTGACTTGAAAACAACACTTCCAATTGGTTCTTAGTAGTTTCTATTCTGCAATTTACACGGAGCACTCCACCCACTTCTCTCACTATCTTTTCTACTCTCAAAAGAGAACAACGTTTAACACCCTTCGGAAGACTTTGCTGAAATGGCTGCCGCCCCGCATTCATCTTCCGAATCTGAAGGAAATGAGCGACTACCTTTAAAAAGAAAAAAGGAATCTTTTATTTGGCAATTTTTCACTTATCCTGAAGAACAAAAGAAAGTAAATGCGCCAAAAGTTACCTTCACGATATGCAATTCGGTTCTCTCAAGAGGAAATCCAAGAAAAAAATATTCCTTTTCCATACATACCATGGTGCGGCATGTCAAACAAGTGCACCCTGTGGAATTTGCACAGGCATCGACAAGAGCCCTGGCCACGCTATTACCATCAGAGGTGGCCAGCACATCTTCTGGTGGACGACCTGTATCTCCATCGAGTGCTGTGATGGACTTGAGACCATATCTTGCAAAGGTGCACATGAAATGCAACGAGTGTGGAGAAATTCTTCTGTACGGAGAGCAGAGCCTCATTCTTACTAAACTAAAAATTGAGAGTCATAAATGCCCCGAGAAAAGATAAATTTCTTCATTCATTTTGATCCTGTGTCACACATGAAAATGTTGTTGCAAGTTAAAAAAATCAAAAACAACATAACACTTGTTTTAAAAAAAAAAAAAAAAAGTTCTTTTCAGAACTAACTCATTCTACCAAAAAGAGCTCCAGGAGCATATTATAAAGGGGGTTTATCTCCGCTTTTTTGGCTTTCGTTCGTGCGCGACCGTGTGCGCGCACCCGCCTATATATTTCGTGAAAACTTTGCAATTGCAACTTATTACATTTCTTCATTATTATTAAATTATTATTATTAAAATTATTTATACAGCGCACTATCACCATCGGTTTCTTGGCGCTCTTGATAAAGATTGCGGTGATCCAGGAAGGGGATTAGTCATATGCCGCTTGAAAGAGCAGAGTTTTTAAGAGAGTACGAAAACTATCGTACTTTGGGCAGAGACGAAGAGAGAGGGGTAAGGAGTTCCAGGTGGTGGGAGCCAGGACGGAGAAGCTCAGGCCACCGTGCCTTTTTCTTTTAAATCTGGGGACCTCAAGGAGATTCAAAGATGCTGAGCGAAGAGCTCTGGCAGGAATATGACGGGACAAAGCTGATGAGATGAACCTAGGAGCTGCGTCCTCGAGGGCCTTAAAGGTTGTACATGCCAGTTTGAAAATGCAGCGTTTTGAGACAGGGAGCCAATGCAGACTACGGAGTAGGGGGGTGACGTGCTGGTGTTTGGGCTGGCAGAAAATCAAGCGGGCAGCTTGATTCTGCACCAGCTGAAGTCGGTGGAGGTGACATGCAGGGATTCCTGCGTACAAAATGTTGGCGTAGTCAAGCCTGGAGGTGATGAGCGCAATGACAACCTGGGTCAGGGCTTCTTTGTTAAGAAACCTGCTGATCTTGCGAATTCGCCTGAGGTGGAAGAAGCAGGCAGAGGTTACCGCGTTGATGTGGGGTCTCATTGATAGATCTTGGGAGATGATCACCCCCAGGCTTTTGACGGAACTCACAGGAGTGGGTGCCGTCCCCAGAGATGTAGGCCAGAAGGAGGCATTCCAAGAGTGATTGGGGCCACCCACCAAGACGAGCTCGGTCTTGGTGGGGTTTAGCTTTAAGTGGCTGTGGTACATCCACTCAGCTATGGTTAGCATAGTGGACTGGAAGTTGGTGCGGGAGGAGGGGAGGGAGTCGACAGGGAAGATTAGCTGCAAATCATCGGCATAATTATAAATTGTAACCGGGAAGTTACG
Source organism: Lissotriton helveticus (assembly GCF_964261635.1). Taxonomy (NCBI): domain Eukaryota; kingdom Metazoa; phylum Chordata; class Amphibia; order Caudata; family Salamandridae; genus Lissotriton; species Lissotriton helveticus. The sequence continues at coordinate 1,027,386,038 of NC_136059.1, forward strand.
GAGGGTGGCTAACAGTGGCTGGAGATATAGATTAAAGAGGAGAGGGGATAGTGCCGAGCCTTGTGGGACACCACAGTGAAGGGGAGTGTAGGATGCGGAAAAAGTGGAGAAATGGACGGACTGTGAGCGCTGGTGGAGGAAGGATTTAAGCCAGTCAAGGGCCACTCCTTGGATGCCGGCATTGGAGACACGGTCGATCAAGATGGTGTGATCGACCGTGTCGAATGCCGCAGAAAGATCCAATAGGACAAGGGCTTGAGCGATGTTTTTGTCAGCTCCTTTCCTGAGGGTGTCCATGACTGCCACTATGACCGCCTCGGTGGAATGGAGGGGTCTAAATCCAGCTTGTTGAGGATCTAAAAACGATGATTGCTCTATGAAAGAGCTCAAACAGCGGGTCACGTAAGTTTCCAGAATCTTGCCTAAGTAGGGGAGGAGGGAAATGGGTCTGTAATTGTTGAGTATTGTAGGGTCTGCATTGGGTTTTTTCAGAATTGGTAAAATGGCAGCTTGCTTGAAGGAGGATGGGACCACTCCGGTAGCAAGAGAGTTGTTGAGTAATGCTAGCGGGGGGCCCGGGCAAGCAAGAAGGGCTCCTTTAAGAACCTGCGGGGGCAGCAATCGTTAGGGGATCCCGAACTGACTTTATGAAGAAGTGATAAAAACTCTTGTAGAGAGATCGGTGGGAATCTAGTCAAAGTGCTGGTATTTGGGGGAGGCAGAGGAGGAGGCGTAGGAGATGCAGGGGTAGGGATATTATGTTTTATGGTTGTTATTTTTTCTATAAAATAAGAATTGAGAGAGTCGCATAGAGTTTGTGTCGGCGGAGGTTGGGGGGTGACTCGGTCTGGAAGGGAGAGTTCATTTACAATTGAAAAGATGTCTTTCGTTTTATTGTTCGAGTTCATGATTTTTTGTGAAAAGTAGGCCGTCTTGGCTTCCAGAATAGATTTTTTATATATTTTTAAGGTCTCAGTGTATATGAGTTTAAGTTGAGGGTCGTAGTGGCGACGCCAACGGCGTTCTGTTTGCCGCAGGGCGATTTTGTCTGCTTTAAGTTGGTCCGTGTACCAACGTTGGGCATCGTGGGGGCGCATTGTTTTGATAGTTTTCAGGGGGGCAGCTTTATCGCTAGCAAGGCGTAACCATTCATCAAGTTTCTCAGCCTGATGCTCTACTGAGGATAGCGGCGATGGTGCCGAAGATGCTAGTGAGGCGTGGAAGTCAGGTAGATTAGCCCTTTTCCAATTGCGAGCCATCTTGTTCTTAGTGCGAGTGGAAGGACACGAGGTGTGAAGATGAAGGTAAAAGGAGATGAAATGATGATCGGACCAGGAACAAGGAAAGACTGAGGGGGGTGAGATGTCGAGGTTGGATGTCCAGACTTGGTCTAGAGTATGACCTTTCAGATGGGTGGGGGAGTGAATATGTTGGAAAAGGTTCATGCCTTTGAGAAGTTCAGTGAATTCCACTGACAAATGGCTTTCATGGACATCCGCTGGCCAATAGTTGAAATCACCGATTACGATGATATTAGCATGGTTGATAGTCAGTTGAGCGATAGCGTCGCTGAAGAGTTTGGGGAAGAGAGGCATGGGATCAGGGGGTCTATAGACGATAACACAGGCAAAAGAAGATTTAGGGGAGGAGAATTGAAGCGCCAGGTGTTCTGTTTTAGGAATGGGGGTCATCGTGATCTCAGAGAAGGTGTGTATAGAGCGAATGATAGCCGCCACTCCGCCACCGGTCTTTCCAGCAGGCCGGTTGGCGTGCATGATATAATATCCCGTAGGGATAGCAGCAAGAATATCGGGGGCAGAATCTTCTGTAATCCATGTTTCTGCTAATAGAAGGATATCGACAGAGCTTTGATACAATAGTTGAAAAATTTCAAGCTGATGTCGAATGAGGGAACGGGTGTTGAGGTAATAGATCGATAGGGAGGTGGTGATCTGAGGAGCAGGGGGGGTTGGGTCGTGAGGATCGACCATTGGCGGAAGGTCAGAGGGGACGAGAATGCCACATGTCAGGGCCGCATTAGCGGCGCGGACGGGAATGGGGCCAGCGAGATTGAGACTCTTTAGGTCGGCAGGGGTATAAGAAATCAGATCGGCATTACGACGGGGCCATGGGCCTGGTCGGCCGCGGACGGGCGCAGACGGGCTTGACTTGTGCGCGACTTTGGCGCGAAGTCGGCGCTCCCGCTGCGCTCCCGCTGCGCTCGTCCGCTGCGCGTCCTCCATATCGCCATTAAATACTGAAGGGGAGGGTGCACTAGACCGCTAACCTGCAAGGATTCAGTGCAGGGCGGAAGTGATGACACTGCCAGGAAGTGCGGCGCCTCGACCTGACCCTCCGCGCAAACGGCACAAGCCGGGGCGGAACGGGGCCACGAGGGGGTTAAGAGGCAGGTGAGAGTGCCTACAGTGTGTCAAAAGCAATGTGCAATGTGAAAAGTAAATTTTTAACGTGCTATTAAAATCAGCAGAAGTTACAACAATCACAATACAATTTTAAAAATAGTAAGACCAGCGTGCTAGTAAATCAGCAGCGCTTTTTAAGATTTTTACGAAGTTTACAACAGGAACACAGCACAGCCTGCAAGCGCAGCCTAGATCGCCGCATTTTAACAATGAGGCAAAGGTAAAGACAGGTTTTTAAATAGGCGGAAGGCTCGGCAGCACTAGACCGCTAACCTGCAAGGATTCAGTGCAGGGCGGAAGTGATGACACTGCCAGGAAGTGCGGCGCCTCGACCTGACCCTCCGCGCAAACGGCACAAGCCGGGGCGGAACGGGGCCACGAGGGGGTTAAGAGGCAGGTGAGAGTGCCTACAGTGTGTCAAAAGCAATGTGCAATGTGAAAAGTAAATTTTTAACGTGCTATTAAAATCAGCAGAAGTTACAACAATCACAATACAATTTTAAAAATAGTAAGACCAGCGTGCTAGTAAATCAGCAGCGCTTTTTAAGATTTTTACGAAGTTTACAACAGGAACATAGACCCATCAAAGAACTTATACTACGTCAAAGACACTAAACCTAGGCTTCTTTTTATTATTATGAACATTTTCATTAAATGGAGCCGAATGTCTTTTTAAACTTTCGTGCGTGACCGAATGTACACACCTTGGTATTTTTAAAAAAATATATAAAAGGTTTTATACTTTAACAATTGTATGCTTGAATCGAGCTCAGAAGATATATTAAATCCGGATGTGTTTGGATTTACTCCTTTTCACGTTTTGAAACTTCGCTGAATTAGACCGCTACTTCCAAATGGCGTACGTGACCAGATACTATCACCGCGTACACGTCCTGAGACGCGCATGTAAAGTCATGTGACTTGAAAACAACACTTCCAATTGGTTCTTAGTAGTTTCTATTCTGCAATTTACACGGAGCACTCCACCCACTTCTCTCACTATCTTTTCTACTCTCAAAAGAGAACAACGTTCAACAGCCTTCGGAAGACTTTGCTGAAATGGCTGCCGCCCCGCATTCATCTTCCGAATCTGAAGGAAATGAGCGACTACCTTTAAAAAGAAAAAAGGAATCTTTTATTTGGCAATTTTTCACTTATCCTGAAGAACAAAAGAAAGTAAATGCGCCAAAAGTTACCTGCACGATATGCAATTCGGTTCTCTCAAGAGGAAATCCAAGAAAAAAATATTCCTTTTCCATACATACCATGGTGCGGCATGTCAAACAAGTGCACCCTGTGGAATTTGCACAGGCATCGACAAGAGCCCTGGCCACGCTATTACCATCAGAGGTGGCCAGCACATCTTCTGGTGGACGACCTGTATCTCCATCGAGTGCTGTGATGGACTTGAGACCATATCTTGCAAAGGTGCACATGAAATGCAACGAGTGTGGAGAAATTCTTCTGTACGGAGAGCAGAGCCTCATTCTTACTAAACTAAAAATTGAGAGTCATAAATGCCCCGAGAAAAGATAAATTTCTTCATTTCATTTTGATCCTGTGTCACACATGAAAATGTTGTTGCAAGTTAAAAAAATCAAAAACAACATAACACTTGTTTAAAAACAAACAAAAAAAAAAGTTCTTTTCAGAACTAACTCATTCTACCAAAAAGAGCTCCAGGAGCATATTATAAAGGGGGTTTATCTCCGCTTTTTTGGCTTTCGTTCGTGCGCGACCGTGTGCGCGCACCCGCCTATATATTTCGTGAAAACTTTGCAATTGCAACTTATTAAATTTCTTCATAGACCCATCAAAGAACTTATACTACGTCAAAGACACTAAACCTAGGCTTCTTTTTTATTATTATGAAAATTTTCATTAAATGGAGCCGAATGTCTTTTTAAACTTTCGTGCGTGACCGAATGTACACACCTTGGTATTTTTAAAAAAATATATAAAAGGTTTTATACTTTAACAATTGTATGCTTGAATCGAGCTCAGAAGATATATTAAATCCGGATGTGTTTGGATTTACTCCTTTTCACGTTTTGAAACTTCGCTGAATTAGACCGCTACTTCCAAATGGCGTACGTGACCAGATACTATCACCGCGTACACGTCCTGAGACGCGCATGTGAAGTCATGTGACTTGAAAACAACACTTCCAATTGGTTCTTAGTAGTTTCTATTCTGCAATTTACACGGAGCACTCCACCCACTTCTCTCACTATCTTTTCTACTCTCAAAAGAGAACAACGTTCAACAGCCTTCGGAAGACTTTGCTGAAATGGCTGCCGCCCTGCATTCATCTTCCGAATCTGAAGGAAATGAGCGACTACCTTTAAAAAGAAAAAAGGAATCTTTTATTTGGCAATTTTTCACTTATCCTGAAGAACAAAAGAAAGTAAATGCGCCAAAAGTTACCTGCACGATATGCAATTCGGTTCTCTCAAGAGGAAATCCAAGAAAAAAATATTCCTTTTCCATACATACCATGGTGCGGCATGTCAAACAAGTGCACCCTGTGGAATTTGCACAGGCATCGACAAGAGCCCTGGCCACGCTATTACCATCAGAGGTGGCCAGCACATCTTCTGGTGGACGACCTGTATCTCCATCGAGTGCTGTGATGGACTTGAGACCATATCTTGCAAAGGTGCACATGAAATGCAACGAGTGTGGAGAAATTCTTCTGTACGGAGAGCAGAGCCTCATTCTTACTAAACTAAAAATTGAGAGTCATAAATGCCCCGAGAAAAGATACATTTCTTCATTTCATTTTGATCCTGTGTCACACATGAAAATGTTGTTGCAACTTTAAAAAATCAAAAACTGCATGACACTGTTCCTGTCAAGGTAGCATAGCTGGCGGCCTAGGGGTGGAGGACCGTTGTGCAAATACCCCGGGGAGGACTCTGGATATGCTTGGTCCCTGAGATTCTTCGATGTCACTGCCTTCCACAAATGGCATAAGTCCTGGATGTTCGGTGCGATACTTGAGGGTTTGACCTAAAGACACGTCCTGCGGTGCCCTGGTCCAAAATCAAAAACAACATAACACTTGTTTAAAAAAAAATAAAAAAAAGTTCTTTTCAGAACTAACTCATTCTACCAAAAAGAGCTCCAGGAGCATATTATAAAGGGGGTTTATCTCCGCTTTTTTGGCTTTCGTTCTTGCGCGACCGTGTGCGCGCACCCGCCTATCTATTTCGTGAAAACTTTGCAATTGCAACTCATTAAATTTCTTCATAGACCCATCAAAGAACTTATACTACGTCAAAGACACTAAACCTAGGCTTCTTTTTTATTATTATGAAAATTTTCATTAAATGGAGCCGAATGTCTTTTTAAACTTTCGTGCGTGACCGAATGTACACACCTTGGTATTTTAAAAAAAATATATAAAAGGTTTTATACTTTAACAATTGTATGCTTGAATCGAGCTCAGAAGATATATTAAATCCGGATGTGTTTGGATTTACTCCTTTTCACGTTTTGAAACTTCGCTGAATTAGACCGCTACTTCCAAATGGCGTACGTGACCAGATACTATCACCGCGTACACGTCCTGAGACGCGCATGTGAAGTCATGTGACTTGAAAACAACACTTCCAATTGGTTCTAAGTAGTTTCTATTCTGCAATTGACACGGAGCACTCCACCCACTTCTCTCACTATCTTTTCTACTCTCAAAAGAGAACAACGTTCAACATCTTTCGAAAGACTTTCTTTTCACGCGATAATGTGAAATACTGAGATTGTTACAGGATTTTCTATCAGATATGTGTTCCCATTTCTGTTGAAGCACTAACACCGTGGAAAATTCCACCGATAGCAGTGATATTTTTAACGCCGAGCACCGGCGATTTTTATCACTTAGAAGCCTTCCTATTATGAAGGTTTATCTCCTAAGTCTCTGATTCTCAAACTGTGCAACGCGGCTCCCCTGTGTGCCGTAATAAGGTGCTAGGGGCGCCGCGCACATTCTAGTGTGACTAACCATCCATAAATTCCACGGACATCTCTACCCTGTTATCTGCAATTGTGAACATCAAAAGGAGCTGCGCTACGCCCCTGTAAGAGGCCTCACTCCCACTGCTGCAACGGCTTGGCAGTCCTCCAGATGCACAGGAAGTTCTGTGTCAGTCTCAATACCACTTACGAAATGAAAATAAGCACTGAAGAATATTTATGCTGTAGCAGGAGGAGTACTACATGCTTGCAGAATGCATTCTATTACCTATAAAAAAGTGAAACACCCACGCTACAATCATATAGAATACTTCTTCTAAAGAAGCCTGTGAATAACTTGAAAACATCAGGTTAACCTTTTTTTACTCTCTCATCATTGTTAAAGATAAGTATTTACAATACTATATTAAACAATGCCATGGTTGTTGCTTTTTAATTTTAAAAATCTTGCAATCTTTCACAAACCCAATACTCATGGCTTCTTTTTCGTGACAAAAATATTGCAATATTACATACCTACATAGAATAACAGAAAAAACATAAAACTACAAAGGCCAAACAGTCTACTAAACGCGGATTTGTAACCTATGGGGCAGATTTATGTTAACTACTTCATACCCAGATATGCACCAGTTAATGTGCACCACAGTATGCTAGTGCTCCGTTACCCATAGTGTGACACATTTGAAATGTGGCGCACCATGGTACAAAAACACCATACATGCGTAACACATCTGTGCTGAAAAAGTAATACATTGCTAGAGTTGCATCGCAACTGTGATGCAGCTCCAGCAAGGCTCACCAATGCACTATATTCACAATGCTGCGTCAATACCTACGCCTGCTTCAAGCACATGCACAGTTTTGAAACAGCATGGGCCTGAAAGTCACTGAGTGAAATATCATACATTACAGTCAGCCACTTTCAAGACGCATTCCTATAGAGGAACACTTACCGTTTATTAGAGGTAGATCGTCCGACTCCACCGGAGGACACCCCTAATAAAAAAGACATATATATAAAATGCGGACTAGCCGCTGTATCGTGCTAGCAAACTTTAACTTAAAAATCGTTAGAAAAAACAAAAGGAATCGAGCAAAATCAGTAGGCCACTGATAGGATCTCTTTTTGAACTCGCTAAAATAGAAACATTAGGAACAACCCCTCATGAGAAATATGAAACTAGTGAGAGAAACCGAGCTTGACGCCATGATGGCTGCAAGATAGCTCGGCTCCGCCGCCCACCCCGCCCAAAATAACGACAAACCCTATGCAAATATTATAAATAAATACAACACACCAGCAAAGTAACAGGGTAAAACGTTTTATTAAATAACTATTTACATGGCAGCCTGCTGCAACATGAAAACAACACTTCCAATTGGTTCTTACTAGTTTCTATTCTGGAATTTACACGCAGCACTCCACCCACTTCTCTCACTATCTTTTCTACTCTCAAGAGAGAACAACGTCCTACATTTTTCGGAAGACTTTGGTGAAATGGCTACCGTATCTCATTCATCTTCCGAATCTGAACAAAATGATTGACTACCTTTAAGAAGAAAAAAAGAATCTTTCATCTGGCAATTTTTCACTTATCCTGAAGATCAAAAGAAAGTAAATGCACCAAAAGTAACCTGCACGATATGTGACTCGTTTCTCTCAAGAGGAAATCCAAAAAAAAAATATTCCTTTTCCATACATACCATGGTGCGGCATGTCAAACAAGTGCACCCTGTGCAATTTGCACAGGCATCGACAAAAGCCCTGGCCACGCTATTACCATTAGAGGTGGCCAGCACATTTTCTGATCGACGACCTGTATCTCCATCGAGTGCAGAGATGGACTTGAGATATTTAACTATATATGGTCTATAACCTATGGTTTTTTCAGTGAATTTTCAAGGTTTTGTAAATGCTAATTCCTAGTTATATATGGTCTATAACCTATGGTTTTTTCAGTGAATTTGCTCCGCCGCCCACCCCGCCCAAAATAACGACAAACCCTATGCAAATATTATAAATATACACAACACACCAACAAAGTAACTGGGTAAAACGTTTCATTAAATAACTATTTACATGGCAGCCTGCTGCAACATCGATCCAAATGCATGACACTGTTCCTGTCAAGGTAGCATAGCTGGCGGCCTAGGGGTGGAGGACCTTTGTGCAAATACCCCGGGGAGTACTCTGGATATGCTTGGTCCCTGAGATGCTTCGATGTCACTACCTTCCACAAATGGCATAAGTCCTGGATGTTGGGTGCCATAGTTGAGGGTTTGACCTAAAGACACGTCCTGCGGTCCCTGGTCCAACCATCACATATACCTCCGCCAGGAGACGGCGTGGGGTGCACTGGAAGGGAAAGGCGGCGCGAACGAGCCTCCCCCACCTCCCCAGGTGGAGGTTTCTCAGCTACACCCCTAAAGACACGTCCTGCGGTGCCCTGGTCCAACCATCACATATACCTGCGCCAGGAGACGGCGTGGGGTGCACTGGAAGAGAGAGGCGGCGCGAACGAGCCTCCCCCACCTCCCCAGGTGGAGGTTTCTCAGCTACACCCCAGCGCTTCACTGATCTCCTTGTCCTCAGTCAAGCATCAATAGTAAGATTTTCATAGGTGAGTGTAGGTTCATAGTTTGCCATCCACAGACTAAAAGCCTGGAGTGGGAGTGAAAAAACCATAACTAGGTAAGAAGGAACGCAGAGGCTGTAGGAAGGACTCTGCATATGCTTGGTCCCTGAGATGCTTCGATGTCACTACCTTCCACAAATGGCATAAGTCCTGGATGTTGGGTGCCATAGTTGAGGGTTTGACCTAAAGACACGTCCTGCGGTGCCCTGGTCCAACCATCACATATACCTGCGCCAGGAGACGGCGTGGGGTGCACTGGAAGGGAGAGGCGGCGCGAACGAGCCTCCCCCACCTCCCCAGCTGAAGGTTTCTCAGCTGCACCCCAGCACTTCACTCGACATAGGCGGCCGGCTCCCGGGGTGCGGCGGAACCTTTAGCATTTTGGTGACTCTTCCATTCTGGACCTTGTCCCACAATCCGTTTGACCTGAAGACACGTCCTGCGGTGCCCTGGTCCAACCATCACATATACCTGCGCCAGGAGACGGCGTGGGGTGCACTGGAAGGGAGAGGCGGCGTGAACGAGCCTCCCCCACCTCCCCAGGTGGAGGTTTCTCAGCTACACCCCAGCGCTTCACTCGACAAGATGAGTTGCGCCCGCTACTGCGGCACATTGCCTCGCTCGGCCAGCTGAATTACGCCTGCTCTTGCTATTACAGCGTCTCACCCGCCATCCGGCTGAATTGCACCCACTCTTGCGGTACAGCGACAGGCGGCTGCCACGGAGCTCAGGAAATGGCGGTCGGCTCCACAGACTTGGGCCTGGCCTGCAAGGATGGCTCTGGACAACCCTGGAACTCGGACGCTTGACTGCTACGGCATGGGCCCTATTCCCAAAAGCGTCCCATCAGCCTTGAAGATTCTACAAGAGTCACCGGGGCCCCCGACTCCCGCAGAGTGCCGGTAGGGAGCTTCTGCCATGATTTCTCGCAGAATGGCCACGACGTAGCCACGGGGTGCTCTCATGCTGACGCCAGCTTCAGTCTGAAACTTCCAGAAACACTGTAGACTACCAATTCAATCAGTTCCGGTGGAGCCCCAACGACGTATCGCGTTGTTGCATAATGCGTCATATGACACGCCGCGTTAGCGCACCCGGAAGTGCTCCGGTGCGCGAGGCGCAAAGCGCAGCTTCCCGGAAGCAATCCGGGGCGCGGCGCGGAGCGCGTAACGTAAGCATAACAGGTCATGTGACTTGTTAATAAAACTTTTCATTGGTTTAGAAATACTTTTTGTCCCAAATGATGAAAACCCCTCCTTGTTTCCTCCTGGCTCCTGCCCCCTCCCCAAGTCTTGCTCGGCCAGCTGAGTTTCGCCCACTCTTGCGGCCTACGACATGGATACGCCGGGGCGTTATGGATCAGTATGAGCAAATATACACTTGGGGATTCACAAGCAACAACAAGCCTTTGTATTTGGGGCTCTAAATCAACAACAGTGACAGAGAACAGAACCGAACTAAGCACTCAGGGGCTACGTTTAAACGTAACATCATCTCCCCAGAGGTACATCACCTTACACACACATGCACTCTGATCTCCTTGGCCTCAGTCAAGCATCAATAGTATGATTTTCATAGGTGAGTCTAGGTTCATGGATTTCCATCCACAGACTAAAAGCCTGGAGTGGGAGTGAAAAAACCATAACTAAGTAAGAAGGAAGGCAGAAACAGAATCTTCCTCTGCAACATCCGGCTCTGCATCGCTACTTACTTATAAATGCAGAAAAAACTCAATTAACACAAGGGCTCTTTTCAGAGCCACCTTATATCAAAGCACTCAAACTTCTGATTTATCTCCATTTTCACACTCTTGTAAATAGGTGTGCACGCCCGAGTGCGCGCACCACGCAACTTAAAAAAAAAATATATATATATATATATTTTCGCCTTTAAGGACCTTACTGCACACCCTGAGAAAACCTACGCAGCAAAACAATCTCTACCTTCTCCCCTTTCCATGTTCCAACGCTTTGAAATGAACAATATATTTACTCGCAGTGACAAAATGGCGGTCAACACTTCCTGATTTCCTTCTAATCGAACGTTAACAGACGTCACGCAGCAAAAAAAAAAATCCGCTCGCGCGCAGCCGCTTGAGTGCGCGCACTCGTGCGCGCGAATAGATATATAATTGACTTTAACTTTTATTTTCTCAGCAACTACTGAACGGATTTACACCATTCCAAAAAAAGCGTAATCTGCGAGCCGGACTCTACAGTTTTGCCAAATTTCTTATAAATCCATTCAGCCGTTCGACCTGTAGCCGTGTCTAAACGTCCTATGGAAAATAACATGGAGAAAACACGTTTTGGGACCCCCCTTTTATCTCACCCCCCACTTCACCAATCGCCCCCAAACTTTCAGGGAAGGAGCGCAGCGAACCGAGCCATCTTCTTTGAGAAATTCGCAAAGATTCATCCACCAGGGCCAAAGTTAATCCAAATAGAATGTTGAGGATTTCCTATGGAAACTAGGTCCTAACTATAACTACCTACTGGCGACCGCCCGTAGGTAATATATATATATATATATATATATATATATATATTCAATCCAAGTTGAATGGCCCCAGTGAGGGCTCCCAAGCGCTCTCTTGGCGGTGCGTATCTGGTGCAGCAGAGCCTTGCTGCGTCTAAATGAATCCGTTTTTTTGCGCGCACGCAAAAGTTCCAGTGCACTCCCAGCTCCTTCCACTAAAGACGACCAATTCTCCAGAGTATTGTTCGTCTTTGGTGGAAAAAACCAGATTCATATATATATGTATATATATATATATATATATATATATATATATATATATATATATATATATATATATATATATATATATATATATATATATATATATATATATATATATATATATATATGTGATCAAGGCACTACGGTGCTGAAACGCGTAATGGCCGACTGATGGCAACCCAATAACGGAATCTGTGCACTAAAAGGTGGTCCGTGCTCCTGTTTTTGTGGAAATTGTAAAGCCCGGCTGGCAGAGGAGTTTTATATATATATATATTCACAGAAAAAACCATAGGTTATAGACCATATATAGTTAGGAATTAGCATTTACAAAACCTTGAAAATTCACTGAAAAAACCATAGGTTATAGACCATATATAGTTAGGAAATAGCATTTAGAAAACCTTATTTTACTCACACAAAACCATTGAAATTCCATATATAGTTAGTTGCACTAACTATATATCGCGCACCTGCAATCCACTGCTGATGATGTCACATATTACATCATTCATGACATGGTCAGTGACATCACTGATGACATCACTGATGACATCTCAAATGACATCACTGATGACATCACTGATGACATCTCATTTGACATTACTGATCACATCACTGATGACATCATTCATGTGATGATACAATGAACCTCTTCAGACTCTAATATAACCTTAGATACACTCAGTGTAAACAGACACTCACAGACTGTCACTCATCCATGGAGTTACTCACACACCTAGTCAGTCTTGCAAAGAATCAATCACACCTCGATTTCCTCAACTATATAGTTATACACACCTTACTTATTGGAACATATAATAACACATATTTACTCTGTTATACAATCCCTGATACAAGTTCACAATAATCCATACAGCCACTCACACATTCACTGGCTCTTATGCACAGTTATTTATATATGTCAACTATCACATGTACTGTGTTTTACATATGTACTTACTTTGACATGTAGCACTGAGATATCCATTCACTCACCAATACACTCATGCACACAGTCAACCGCCCATACAGATGTTTCCACATGCACTTTTGAACCCATACATCTAGTGAATCAACTGCTCACACATCTATGCACAGAGTCATACACCTCCCAGACACCCACACACACACTCAGTCTCCCATACAAATACTTGGGCAACTAATCAATAACCCATATAGTTAGTCATATAGCTAATGATCAACACATGCATCAGATTACAAAACAACAGACACAATGATGCACAATTTAAAACAGTTTAGTCACTAACCCATGCACTCAGTGAGACACATTTAATCACTCACTTATACAGTCAGTCATGCACCTACTAAATCCTTCATCCAGACACTTATACATCCACTCATTCTTCAATATGTAAGACATATTTTAACTTTACAGAAGCATACAGTCACTGGATGTTGTCATCAGTGATGTCATCAGTGATGTCATTTGAGATGTCATCAGTGATGTCATCAGTGATGTCACTGACCATGTCATGAATGATGTAATATGTGACATCATCAGCAGTGGATTGCAGGTGCGCGATATATAGTTAGTGCAACTAACTATATATGGAATTTCAATGGTTTTGTGTGAGTAAAATAAGGTTTTCTAAATGCTATTTCCTAACTATATATGGTCTATAACCTATGGTTTTTTCAGTGAATTTTCAAGGTTTTGTAAATGCTAATTCCTAACTATATATGGTCTATAACCTATGGTTTTTTCTGTGAATTTCATTGGTTTTTTAACAGCTAATATCTGTAGCTGTAAAATGTATTCTTCTTTAAATCCAAAAATATATTTTATATGTTTATGAATAATTTTTTTTTAAAATATTTTTTTTTCTTCGTTCCCGCTTCGCGAATCGGGAAGCTTCCCGTTAGCTGACCTTGATGCCGCGAAATAGACCGCGAGCCGGTAAACGTTTCTTTACCGCAAGTGCCGCGTTAGAAAACAACATCGTGACGCCTCCCGTCCGCATGACGTTCCACGTTGTCGCTTGATACGTCATATGACGTGCTACGTTAGCGAACTGGTACGCGAAGCGAGTGCCAAAGCGCAGGTTTCTGGAAGCAAACCGGGAGGCCCTGCAAAGCGCTTAACGTAAACACAGCAAGTCATGTGACTTGGTAATAACACTTTTCATTGGTTCATTTCACTTTTGGTTTCCTAATGATGTAAGACTAGGTCATATAATCTAAAATGAACACTTTTGATTGGTTGAGAACTCTTGTTTTTCCCAAATGATGAAAATCCCTCCTTCTTTCCTCACTCTGACTTTCATCATTGTGAGAGAAAGACCCTTTGTGATCACTGAGCAATGGCTTCTTTAGTAGCTTCAGCTGGTGCTTCCCCACCACCTCCACCACATCCAAGGAAGAGTGGACCACCTGCTCAAGTTGTAATTCAACAAGAAGAAGAAGAAGAGGAACAGGAGGACGAGCACGAAGAGAGGCAGTTTTTGCCTGAGCAGCCCAAGACGTCTCACCGGAAAGAAAACTTCATTTGGCAATTTTTTAAAATTCCCAAAGGTCAGAAAAAAGTAAATGCAAGATACGTAACTTGCCTTATATGTCAAGATAGACTGTCCAGAGGGACCGACAAAAAATACAGTTTCGGAAACTACACAATGCATCGCCATATGACTAGGTGGCATCCTAACAACTACAGTGCTGCACAGTTTCGGAACGACCTAGATAATCTCCCTATTATGGCCAGAAGATCTGTTGTACCGGAAGTAACGGGACCAGAGGGCAGGGAGATGGTGCCAAATATACAAATGAGATTTGGTGAAGTAAAACACACCTGCGTATTTTGCGATGGATTCATTTCCTACGGAGAAAGAAGCATCACTCTGATCAACAGAGCTATTGACTATCATATGCAAGTTTGTCCGAAACGCCCAAAATAATAAATACTTCTTTTTTTTGTTTTGTTGCTCCTGTTGAGCCCTTTACAATGAATCGTTTTCATTGCCCCCTCCAAGAAAAACCCAAAAAAATATAAAACTGTTCCGAAAAATTCAAAAACAGTAAAAAAATGTTCAGAAAAATAAAAAAAAAAGTTCTTTTCAGAACTACCTCCCCGTTATTAAAAAATTGGTACAATATTTGGAACTGTGCCAACCTCTATTTCTCTTAGTTCGCTTCCTAGTTCGCTCGCTGGTACGCGAACTGGAAGCGAACCAAAAACAGTAAGTATAAGGGAAGGAAACACACACTTATGTTAAAAGAAAGACAGCTATAGGGGAGTAAACTAGAGATACTATTACCCATAATCCACTACTGATGATGTCACATATTACATCATTCATGACATGCTCAGTGACATCATCAGCAGAGGATTGCGGGTTTTTTGGCAACATGCCTTATCCACGGTTTAATAACGCTGCCTTTTGCTTTATATAAGTTTTCAAATTGTATGAAATATATACCAATAGGTCTTTATGAACCTTTAGGTAGTGCTTTTGTTCATGAGGTCTGGTCGCTTCCATACACATACAGATGTTTCAAAGATGATCAAGAAGTTTATCTGAATGGAGAGGAATGCACTGAGACGCCAGATCATTCACTAATGTGTAGGCACATACAGTTACACGATTCATGCAACAAACACCGACCAAATATGGCTTGCGTGTTGCAAGGCACGCCAGTTCCTGCTATCATCCCCACGTTCAAGTTGTTGGAAAATGGTAGTTATTTGATGCTCAATAATGAAGATTGTTCTGAGTTAATTAAAAGTATTCCTTTTATCGTAACAGTAAGTGAACGGGTTATTTGCTGCAGAAATGTTCTATTTCCTCCCACACATGAACATAGGGAGTTTTCAATCTGGCCACAAATACCAACCTTGGGACACGTTTCAACGGCATGACAAGAATAAGAGCTCTTTTGTCTCAGAGAGAGGTGGCCTTGAGTTCGGCCCGTGAAACTTTCGTACTTCACATAGCGAACACCCGTACACAGGTTTGCCTTTCAATTTCAGCAACATGTTTCCGACTATCTTTAACGCATCCTCCACAAAATCCCTGGCACACTTTTTTAAAGTTGTTACCAGTGGTCTCGTGACTTCATTTGGGAAAATCTTTGGAGTCATCCCTGCTCCCTTTCATTCCATTTTCTCCACTCTGGTTCGTGGATTGCATTTTTACTTGCATTACCAGCGGACGCTCTTGTGCTTTTTTACATTTTTAAATATGGATGTCCCTCCTATGCAACCTCCGACCCTGCAGCTGCTGACACTGTTCCGCAATCGCATGCTAGAATATTATGGCACAATGCCGTTGGCGATATTAAGCACGGCATATGGATTATCTTTTCGGTTCTCCTACTTCACCTGTGTCCAGCCTGTATTTCACTGCCTGACCTGTGATTTCGATTGGGCCATTGATTTGTGTCTCTGCGGACCGGTTTCTCCTGACGTCGACTTTAATCAGCTGATGACTCCTATCATTACTCACGAGTTGATTTGTCCTGGCGAAAGGATTATGGCTGTGGCATTGATGCATGGACTACTTGGTCCCTGGAATTTACTGGCGGCAGCACAGTCTTTCTTGGAACACAGCTTTCTTGAAAACCCACTGAGCTGTCCTCTGATGGTGATAGAGGATCCGGTGCTGGGAGAGCACGTATGTTCTTTTCCGCTTTTAAATTGGATGGCTGAACTGTTTTCGGATGAAGACGGTGACTTCCTATTGGAGGCTGTTGCAGCTTATTTTGCATACACAGTTATGTCATAGACCTTTTTCATGTTTGATATGCTGAGTACTAGCATTTCATTGACAATTCATTGACTTATTTGTCAAGTTTTTATTATTTACCTTGCCTATTGGCTTAAGACTCGATAAAGTACTTGGCTGTTTTATTTTTCTTTAGCATTGAATTTTCCTAGTTTTTAATGCTTTACCTTGCGGACCGTCCACATATAAACTTGCAATCTGCTCTCATGAGATGGCACTTCTATTATCTTATTCAGTTCGTTTACGGATCATGAGGAGGTGTCATCTAGGTCCTGGATATCTTTACACCGTGTTAAGTTAGCATGGGCTCATTACCGGTTTAAACGCCATTTTTCCTTTTTTGCAACTTCTGCACACGACACTTAGTTGTTGCTTTAGCTTTCCACCTAGTAGTTCATCGTGGTTTACATGAGAATAATATGTTATTGGTCTACTATCTGCTTTACTTGTTAAACTATATCTGTACAGCGAGTGCTAAAGTTTCAAGAACAACACGATACAGAATTGTTATGAGGTCTGATCTCCACGACTTCATACTCATAACATAAGTGCAACTTCTGCCAATTCTGGGCATGAGGCGGGTTTTATATTGCTTTGCCGAACACACATACACAACAGTTGATGCGGTTCACATGAAGAGAGAGCTGGTGTATGCTGATGTGATTCCTTCAAATCTAAGACACTAAAGTATGGACACGCCCTAAACCAACACAAAGAGACCTTCTTAGCAAATAATATAATATGTGTATTAGGGAGGGTGAGATATAAGCAGCCGCGGGCCGTGGAGGGAGTTACGATGGGGCAGGGAGGCGGGGAGGGGGAGAAGCAGGGTGGAGCCCTCTCTACCTTGCCCCTCCCCCTCCCCGCCTCCCTGCCCCACCGTAACTCCCTCCACGGCCAGCGGCTGCTTATAAGTGTTGCTAACTCTTATTCATTTACAGCATGTTAACATACTGTCACCATTCGCTTTTTATGTACTAGTAACTATGCTGGTAATTTTGCTACTGATAATATGTGTACTTGTATTCTCCACCCTGCTTCTCCCCCTCCCCGCCTCCCTGCCTCACCGTAACTCCCTCCACGGCCCGCGGCTGCTTATAAGTGTTGCTAACTCTTATTCATTTACAGCATGTTAACATACTATCACCATTCACTTTTTATGTACTAGTAACTATGCTGGTAATTTTGCTACTGATAATATGTGTACTTTTATTATCTAAGGTACTACGCCTGAGAAGACGGCATTAGTAAATAAACATTTCAAATACACATGTGTTCTTCTTAACTCCATGTTCTGGTTTCTAAGAAATATATAACGACCGACTGTTCATGAGTTCCACGTATCCTGAGGTACTATAAGTTCATATTCTGGATTGTCTAAACATTGAGAGTTTGTTATATCCAATGTGACACTGTACCTAGCTTGCTAAATAGTTTTTGATTACTAACGTGAGTTTTGGGACACCCTAATTCGCCGAGGTTCCAATCCTCTGTCCACAGTTCTGTGTGAGAACAGAAACCCTGCGACAGGGGCACCCCCGACCCTTGCTGGAGCTTCATCACACTTGCGATACAACTCCAGCAATGCGCCACCTTTACGGCACAGATACATCACGCATCTGTGCTGTTTTTGCCCCATGATGCGCCGCATTGTAAATGCAGCACACCATAGGTGACGGAACAGCGGCACAGAATGACTAACACATCCCTGGTGATGCGCCAGTCATCATAAATCTATCCCTATGCTTCTTATCTTGTTAGAGATGAACCGCCATATGTATCATCAAAGTTATTTGCATTTCCTAAATAGCGAACTTTAAGGAATAAATAGCGATTCTTTACCATTCCTAGTTTGCGATGAGCTATTTGCTAATTAGCCGAATGTAGCCCAATGAAGCCCAATGTAGCCCAATGTAGCCCAAAGATGGCCGCCAGACACACAAAAAAACAAATGTAGCCCAAATATCAGCCAGATGTAGCCCAACTATAGCCCAGTGACAGAATGACCAATCAGCTTCGCAAACCTCCGTTACGCGGAGCGCTGTTACAGATATATATCTTTTTTTGAACGTTAATTTCTCAAAATCCACTGGAGCACATATATTGAGACCTAGCAAAGGCACATCGGGCTACCAGTCCCTAATATTTTGCCAAGTTTCGTGCAAATCCATTCAGCAGTTCAATTATTATTTTTATTATTTTTTTTTGCCCCGCGGGGCCCTTTTAAAACCTCCACATCAAACCTAGGGGGTCAGCGAGGATCTACTATGCCCCCTTATAGTTATTTCCCCCTTTGTTTTGACCTCCTCTTGTCTCTCGATCCTACCGAGAGACAAGATGGCGGCCGCTACGGACTGTTTGGAATGTTGACAGACGCCGGAGAACCAATCAGCTTCGCTTCACAAAGCTCCGTTGCGCGAAAAGTCCGCGAACCAGAGCGCTAACCGGTCCGCTGTTACAGATATATATCTTTTTTTAAACGTTAATTTCTCAAAATCCACTGGAGCACATATATTGAGACCTACAAAAGGCACATCGGGCTACCAGTCCCTACAATTTTGCCAAGTTTCGTGCAAATCCATTCAGCCGTTCGGGCTAAAAGTGAGGCCAACCGCCCTATGGAAAACTCAATGTTAAAAACACGTTTTGGGACCCCCCTTTTTTCTCGGCCCCCACTGGACGAACCCCCCCCCAAATTTTCAAGGGCTGCTCAGAAACAAAATGTGCCATTTTCCTGAAAATTTCAGCCAATTCCGTCCACAAACGCCAAAGTTATTAGACATAGAATTTTCAAAAAACCCATAGAGAAAAAATCCTAACTATATATACCTACTGGCGACCGCCAGTAGGTAATATATATATATATATATATATATATATATATATATAAATCAACAAATGCCCGAAAGCTTGGAAGGGCACACGACAGGAAGCCAGCCATCAAGCTTTCACTTACTGGCTCCTCTCTTCTTCACGATTAATTTTCCATTGCCTGACGCGTTTCGATGTTTGGCACATCATCATCAGAGGCTTATTATCAACAGCATGACAGGCGAGGCTCTCTTTTATTTCTGCATGCAAATTTTAATTGGTTAATGTCCCTCAGTGGGCTTCACACAAAGCAAAGTTCAACATACTGCATCCTGGGAAACATGGTCCCTTTTAGAGCGATTATTTCCCCTAAGTGGGAAGGAGCAACATCTCTTCATTATTAGGAGAGGCTGTGGTCGGAACTATTTCCAGAACCGGACAGCACAGGAAGCCTTGGAATGAAAGTGACTACTTTTACCTTCGTGAACCTTACTAAAGGAAAGAAAAATGCTTTTAAAAAGGACAGCAAACAGACACCCACTTAGGGGAAATAATCGCTCTAATTGCCAGAACTTTCCACCTGGAATTGGGACCTTGAGGTTCAACGTGTTCATAGAGTACCACTGATTTTGAAACCTTCAACTAAACAGGGTGGCTATCCGGAGCAGTTTTAGTTTACTTTGGAAATTTTCTATTAAGACAGGCTATCTCAGATAAAGCAAGGCCTGAAGCACGGCTCAATAGAGATACCATTACATACTTTGTGCGACCAGATTTTTGTCACATAACAGTGGAGAGAAGATGGCGTTTACACCAACTGATCAAACCTTTTTTGGACAAGAAAGCTCAGGCTTATCTTAACAACCCTGCCAAATAAAAAATTATAATTGGGGGCCAAACAAGATTCTTCACATCCGAAATCAAAGCTAAAGAATTTCTCGATAGCCTGAATTAGCTAAATATGTCTCTAAAGGTCTATATATAAGGGAAAGATGAGATTATTTCCTTTGTTAGTATTTAGTATTATATTTTTCTCTCTTCTTTCTCTCTACTCTATGCTACGTTTGGGTTTAGTCTATTACTATGATACAAATTCATATTGACTATTGAGATAATAGAAGAAAAGTACCTCATCTCTTATTATGTTAGAAAGACTGTCCTCCAGGCAATCTGGGAAAAGAATGAGGAGCTATAGGCTGAATATTTTTCTCGTACACCACCCCTAAAATTTATTCGACTAGAGTTTTTTGTCGCTTCACTTTTTTTTTTTTTTGGCCTCTTTTTTCCTTCTCTTCTCTTCTCGCTATGGAGTATACTCTTCTATTTATCTATTTATCTATTGCTAATTTGTTGTTTTCTCCTGCTTACCTTGATACTATTACTGTTTTTGTGACCCTCTCTTTGTCCCCTTTCCGCACTGAAACGATTTTCCTTTTTTCTCACTCTATTTTTTTCTTGAGGTCAAAACTGTACGGCATTGGTCAGGAAACATCCCACCATCGCTAAAGACTCTTTCCAGAGTCTAATTGCCTTTTTTGGGGGGGGGGGGGGGTTGGGGGGGGTAAGGTGGGAGGGGGAGGGGTGGGTCTGTTTAAAAAAATTAAAAAGAGCAAGTTTAAATACTTAAATATTGTATTGTTCACTATTAATCACACTATTCAATTATGGATCAAAGATTTGGAATATTTTTTATTGCGTACACAGATAATGAACTATTTAAGCATGATTGGCAGGATTGGCATCTATATTGAATTATTGCAATGGGGAAGTTAAAGCTTTGCTGTTGGAACATTGCTGGCCTCAATAATAGGGGTAAAAGAGCCCAACTGTTTCAGGCAATTTATCAAGACTCATATGATTTCGTTTGTCTACAAGAGACCCATATTGCAGTAGGGGATAAAGACCTGCTAAAGATACCTGGCTAAAACATCTTGGCCATGACATCCCAAACTTCTAAAACACGAGGTGTTGCCATTTTGGCAAAGAAATCTTTTGGATTACCAATGCGGCAGTTAGCAGACCCAAAGGGTAGATGGGCCATAATACATCTTGATCTCGGCCTCACAATCTGCTCGGTATATGGGTCAAATTTAGACGACCCCCAGATATTCCTAGATCTAGAACTAGAATTAGCTTCTTGGACTGGTCCACTAATCTTTTGTGGAGACTTCAATGTAGTACTTGGTGTTGCATCAAATACTCAACTGCAACAGACTTATAGTGGGTGCAAACCAAAGGTTTATAACGCCATAAAACAACTCATGTCGAGTTATAACCTAACTGATATCTGGGGTCTGAAAAATGTAACCGATCCTGGTTACACCTATTTTTCTTTCCCCCATAACAAATACGTTAGGATAGACTACATACTAGTATCCAATGAAGTCATATCTAATTCTAAGATAGTTAAACTGCCCAAAACCATATCAGATCACAATGCCCTATCCCTTATCTTCGATGTTGCCGGCTATAAGAAACCACCTTCTCAATGGACATTTGACCGTAAGCTCCTTTTTAACAGGGACTATATAACATATATAACGATCTGGGCTCAGGAATTCTTTGACTATAATCAATATAGTGCCCGCAGATTCGTGGTCTGGGACTGCTTCAATGCGGCCCTTCGTGGAGAGACTCTAGCGTTTGTGGCCAAGCAAAAAAAGAATCAGAACAACTTAAATCAACAACTTAACTCAGAATTAGCAAACCTAGAGACTCTCCACGCTACCCAAATACATCTTGGAGAACAAAGCCAGAACACCTTACAAGAAATAATAGTTCTTAAGACAGAAATTAATGCTGGCCTCACACAAAAAGCGGCCGAGATCCTTCAGGCAAATCAAATAAATATCTACGAGCACGGAGAAAAAATTGGTAAACAACTTGCACTACGAACACGCCAAAAACAATCCCATAGAGCTATCCAAATAATTGAGTCCGAGGGACAGGAATATACATCTCCTGTTGATATTGCGGGCGCTTTCCAACGTTATTATCAAAAACTTTATCAAAATGAAGATCAATTGCATACAATAGATACTAAAAGTTTTCTACATCACTGGCTGTCTCAGACCGAAATTAATACAATTGATCCTGTAGTTAGAGAAGATCTTGATAAAGAAATCTCTAAAATAGAACTCAAATTAGCACTATTAGAACTGGCTAATGGCAAGGCAGCAGGTCCCGATAAAATCCCTTTGGACCTTTATAAAATTCTTGGGAAGCAGATCATCCCCTACTTATTGGATTTGTTTCTGCGAGTTCAATATAGTGGCACACCGCCCGAATCCTGGAAAAACACAAAGATTGTAATGTTTCCTTAAAAAGGGAAGCCTCCTAAATTACCATCTTCATATCGCCCCATCTCAATAATAAACTCTGATTCGAAACTTTATGCCAAGATACTCGCTAACCAGCTGAGCAGGGTTATTGAGCGTCTTGTCTCCCCGTGGTAGCATGGCTTTATTCCCGGAAAGGGTACAACAGATCATACCCGTAGAGCTATTTCCCTTTTTGACATCGTGGGAGCAACGGGGGGCAGGATGTCAATGATCCTGCTCGACGCCGAGAAGGCGTTTGATCGTGTCTCTTGGCAGTTTCTGTGGGAGATATTAGAATTAAACAACTTTGGAAAGGCCTATATTAAAGCTATTAAGGCCCTCTATGTAGAACCTAGAGCCAAACTTTCCATAGATAGTGTTGAATCAGAGTTTATTAACATTCAAAGGGGCACGAGGCAGGGATGTCCGTGCTCTCCAATTCTATTTGCTCTATATATCAACCCCTTAATATTAAAATTACTTATTTCTCCAGCAATAGAACCCATAACTACAACAATATCCAGTACAAAAACTCTAGCCTATGCTGATGACGTGGCGGTATTAACTCCTAACCCCACCGAGGCCATTCAAGAAATAGAGCTAATTACTCAGATGTTCGGGTCTTACTCAGGATACTCCCTGAATAGGGATAAAACCATGGTCCTGTGTACTGAAAACACTGTTTTTGAGAGCCCTTATAGAACTAACCAGGCTACATATCTAGGTGTGGTCTTATCACCTACAATCAAAGAAATTACAAAGATCAATTACGATCCCCTGATTGAGAAAATAAAAGCGGATCTTACCAGAGTTAATAATCTCCGGTTGTCAATATTAGGTAAAGGGAACTATCTTAAAATGAATATTTTTCCTAAAATCCTATACCTATTTCGAGCAATTCCCCTGATTGTGGAGGACAATATCCTCAAGGTCCTTGACGCTAGTATGTCCAAGTACTTTTGGAACTATGGCAAAATCAGGAGAGCATTACCACTCTTATCGTTACCCCAGCATAGGGGAGGCTTAGCCATTCCAAATTTGACATTATATCTTCGGGCAACTCTTATTCAACAAATGGCCCCCCTATTTAACACTAAACCTATAGTCACTTCCATAACACATCAATACATACCGTCAATTTATGAACTAATTTTGGGAGAAACCGTTAGAGGGCTATTACTAAGACAGGTAGAGCTTTCATACTTTAAAAAAAACCAAATTCAAGATAATAGCTGACACGTGGAAGGTTTGGAAACAGGTATCAAAGAATTTAGCCATACCAAAGTACACCAAATACACCCCTCTTTGGCATAGCTCGATTTTACCATTGTATCTCAACGACAATATCACCAAAAGATGGGAGCAATTAGGTATTATTACTTTGGGTAACTTATTGGACATGGACTTACACCAACATTTGAGAACCTACAGCAATATTTTCAGATACCTTCAACTGACTTCCTAAAATACATTCAAATTCACTCGTCTATTCGATTTAACCTACCACAGATCAAACTAGATAATATTCCCTTTTTTGAAATTATAGATAGGCGAACCACTAGGATAGGGACCATTTATGAAATGCTAATGAAAAATCTTAATGACGATATGGAGCGAGTCGAAACATTATGGGCTACTAAACTAGCCAACCCAAATATAGACATCGATACTTCATTGATTCTGTCATCTAAACTATTTCTAGCTTCCAATCTAAAAGCCCAGCACTACAGAACAATTTATGACCTTTACTTCACACCTTCTAAATTATTCTCTTGGGGTCTCCGGACAAACGACAACTGTCCAAGGTGCGGTCAATCTCCGGCGAATCTAATTCATATGTTTGCCGAATGCCCCAAGTTAGACTTAATTAAAACAATGATCTCAGAATTCTGGACTGGAATATTTGGACACGAATTAAGAACTTCAATGACGATATATGTTTTGGGTCACGATGAATCTATGGGGTATAGTAGGGAGGAAATATCGTCAGTATTCTTGGGTATGGCAGTGCTCCGAATTATTCTGGCTGCCCGCTGGAAAGATTCAGAAGCCCCTACTTTCCAAATGTGGTTATGTCGGTTTCTGGGAATTTATAAGTATGAGTTAGCCATCTATAAAACTAGAGGAAGGAACTCTAGAACATTTGGGATTCAGATCTGGGCTCCGATTACTAGATGGTATAACAACAAAATGAACGATATCAAAAAAGAAGGAGTAAAGGGGTATTACTACTTTGAGAGAAGCAGAAGGTCCAGCGGCAGCTTTCCCTAAGAGGATACGTAAATGCAAAGAATGCTGTGCTGTTCCTGATGGGAAAGGTAGAGAGTTGATACAATCAATGATGCGGAAGAAATGGTCGGGTAACAAGTGGTTAGCCCTGGGGATCCATTTTGTTGGATTTAATGCCCTCACACACCCTTTCGGGTGTCATTCTTCATCATTTGGGCCTGCTCCTCGTTGGGTCGGCGGTGCAATACCCAACGGGCAACACCTCATAGAGGGGCTCTTTAGCGGAGATCTTTTTCCAACTGCCGTATAGATGAAGTGCGGGTATGGGGCCAGAATGGAATGGAATGGTAGACGTAATGGGTAAGAAGTGACTTAAAATAAATCTAGGGGTACCGGGAATTATTTATTCAGTTGGTCCGCTGCTTTAGTTAAAACCAATATTCTGGGGGAGGATTCTGGAGTATAATGCTTCCGATAATCCTC
Source organism: Lissotriton helveticus (assembly GCF_964261635.1). NCBI lineage: Eukaryota > Metazoa > Chordata > Amphibia > Caudata > Salamandridae > Lissotriton > Lissotriton helveticus. The sequence goes on from NC_136059.1 coordinate 1,027,411,402, forward strand.
CAGAAGTTCTTATTATCTGGTCAACAACAAAATGAACTCATAGAGTTGATAATGATTTGAAATGTATCTTTATTTATGTATTTTTCCCTTATGTATATAAACTCACGAATGGTTTCTCCTTACTTTTCTCAAAACTCATTATTTCCTTATTTATTTATTTATTTATTTATTTATTTATTTATTTATTTATTTTTCCTCTCCCTTTTCTGCTGTATTTACAAATTGTGCGATTATTGTATTGTGCTTATATTCCTCTTTTTCTTTTTTTCTTTTTATCTTTGTTGTATATTCAAACGTTCCAGTTGTCTCGACGATTTATTACCGATATATGTATTTTATACTTGCTCAATAAAATATAAAAAAAAAAAGAAGTATATTTTCTATCATTAACTCCAATGAGGTGATAGTTTTGCAAATCATATTTAGACCAAGATATTTATGCCAGACGATATTCTGAAAATGTTAGGTATGGTAGTGGACAATATTTGATGACTGATGTCTCTGTAGTCGGGGGAATTAGCTAAATATTTGGTGTTCACAGCAAGGCAAACTGAATCCTTTAGAGTTGGTGTACACAGAAAAAGGGGCAATGGGTTGTCTAATAAATCATCAACCTCACTGTGCCACTGGAGCCAAGCTGCAACCGACGGAAGAGCCCCAACTATGGCGTAACCGGTCTTGGGTTGATTGTGTTCTTGTTCAGAGAGGACCTAGATTGGACAATCTGGGCTGGTCTATTCTTATTGGAGGAGGATCAAGACTGATTTTCATATCACTGGGTCTAAACAGAGATGGCAAATTGGGAAAAAAAAAGATGGATTGGGATGTGGCCTGTATAATTACCAGCAGTGGAGAGTAATTACATCATTCCATCATCACTTTTTTGTTTACTTCCGTGCAACACTCTAATGCCCAGATTCTGAACACTGTCACGCAATGCAGTGCAGCCTCCTAAGAGGCTGTGCTGCGTTGCGTGATAGGGAGGGAGCTGGGGAGTATCACATTCACAGATAAAAGGCACTCTCCCTAGCATCGGTGCTGATTTCAGCTGCTGTGCGCCAGGCACACACCTTAGCTCCAAGGCGCTAGGATGCATGCCTAGCATAGGTTTTGTACAGGAAGGGTACGCCTTGCCTAGACATGTCCAAAAGCATTTCCTACTTTGAATGTGTGCCTCACAGTGCAGCACGCATGCAAAATTGGACAGGCGTGGAGAAATGCCAAAACTTCTCTGTTTACCGCCTGCTTTTCGGCAGTGCAAATTCGTGGTGCTAAACCGTTTCCGCAAATGTTAGTGAATCGGGTTAAGCATCAAAAGGTATGGGTGGTTGCATAGGACTATCCATGTAAAACCGATGCAACACCCCCTTAACGTAAAGTAATGCAAAGCAACATTTTGCGTTGCTCTGCATGACTTTTCTGTAAAAAGCAATGCAAATATTTATTTGTGTTGGTTTGTGAATGATAAAACGGGTTTAGCCTTGAGTTAGTATTAAAAAAGTAACTCTAACCCAATGCTAAGCCTTTCAGAATCTGGGCTAAATTCAACAAGTATGCCTAGACGTGGGTCCTGTGCTCACTGTGCCAATGGATCCAAACTCTTCCTGACTGAAGAACCCAACTATTGTGAAACAGATCTTGAGTTGCTTGTATTCCAGTTCAGAGAGGACCTAGCTTGGCAGTTCAGGCTGGACTGTTCCCTTTAGAGAAGGATAAAGACTGATTTGCATATGACTGGGTCTAATCTGAGGTGGCAAGGTAGGCCAAAAAATGATGAATTAAGATGAAGGTCAAGGTTTAATTACCCGATGGCTGAGATTATTTAAAACATTCCACCCATCACTTTTTTTTTTACTTCATGTTCGAGCAAAGCAAATGGTCAGAAAAACATAAACTCAAGAGTTGCTGTTGGATCCCTTGGCAATGTAATATTTCTCTGCTGCATCATGGTGGGTATATAGCATAGATTTGCATGTGTGTTTCGAGGCGCACAGCAATCATAGGTTCTATGATCCCATTTAACGATGAAATGTTGCTGTGTGCATTAATTAAGTTGCCTGCAGTGCATGACCTAACTCATCATGTTAGCATGTTAGGACAGGCACTGCTCACAGTTGTACAATTTCACTGTCTGAACTCAGGCACAGCCCGGTGCACATCATGCACATGGGAAAGCAGGCACACTTGAAAGCTATACACCATAATATTACAGCTCAAGTTCCAAGTATTTTAGGTTTTTATTAGGGCGATTACGAGGAAAGCAAAATTATCTTTTCGTTGAATCCTAGTCTTATCACTTTAATAAAGTTTTTCAAACGTAATAATGACTTTAAAGGCTTTGACTCTTACTTATCATTTGTGTGCACCACCAGGCAGTCAGCTAATTTCAACTTGCTTTGATTTCTGGCTCATAAGTGTGTAAATCGTATTTCGGAAATCATGTTTTCCTTTCATACTGTCGTTGTTTCTTTAAGAGGCGTACCAGGAAATGTGCGTTTGCTTTTAACCGAAAATACCACAGAAGTGAATTTTTTAAGAGCAATTAATTTTTGTGTCATTAAAAATTCATTCCATCAAAATAACTTCCATTGTCTGTGAATTGCGAAACTGCAGGACTTTAAGTTGCCTTTAAAAACTGTTGATATAGACTATTTCCCTTTTTGAAAACTATGAAACTATAAGTATAAAACTATGAAACTATAAGTAGCTATAAACTAGCTGTTTCTATATTATGTCTCGAAAACACAGCAATTACTTATTCGTTTATTTTAATGTTTTCACTATAGCATACGTGATTCCGTGGTGGATGACCAGAGGGCTTTACCAGTGTTGTTCACTAAATGACGTGTACTAAGTGGTGGTACACTATTGCGGAAAGTGAAGCAGGTGGTAAAAACCCTACTATGCAGTAAGACGCTGAGAAGAGAGAATTCACACAAATGGCTACCTCTCTTTGTGATGATAAGGGGATGGGGGCTGTTTTGATCAGATTCCAGTGACCGGCACTATCGAACGTTGTGTTGCCCAATCTTGAGGCTGTTTAGGCCTAATTCCACCTCGTGCCTCGTTCATCCAACACCAGACACTCCCTGCCACTTTTTCTCACTCTTGACGGTTCTTTTTCTTCCCTGCTTACTCAATTTGTAACTGTTTTTCCGTCTTTCTATTCCTCCTTTTTTCCACCTTTTATTGTTTTTCTCTCTTTTGTTGTAGAACAAAGTTAACTGAGGAAAAATATATGCTGGTCACCAGAAATGAGTGAGGGAGGGCCCAGTAGCGGCTCCTCGAAGGAGTGCTGTGGGATGGTGGGGTGGAGAGGGGGAGGGGGAGCATGGTTGGGGGTAGTAAACTCCGGCATCTGGCCGAATGGAGGTAAGTAAAGAAATAAATAAATAAAACAAATTATTATTGCACGCGCTGCATCGCCATTTGGAGTTGCAGCGTGCACAATGTCATTCGTTTTATTTAATTATTTCTTTACTTACCTCCGTTCGGCCGTGTGCCGGAGTTTACTACCCCCCACCCTGGCCCCTCCCCCGCCCCACCGCCCCGCAGCACTCCCTCGAAGAACCGCTAATGGGAGGGCCCACCTACAATTACCAGCTCAAATTAAGCACTAAGGATGACTTCATAGGTGGTGGTGACTTTTACACCAGATACGACTGCTCTTCTAGAAATTTCACAATTTCTGCAGCATTTATAATTGTGTATAGTAGTGTCTTACATTCCCAATAATTTCCCAGGCACCACTTTAGAAAAGGATCTAGAAAGAGACCTTCGTTCTTCTCTGCTTCTTCCATTGTTTTTTTCTAACTGAGATTTTTTAAGATAGCTGATCTTTACCATCAGTTCTTATAAGGAAAATAGGGTAATCTATTGAAATGGTTGTCCAACAAACTGAAGCACGCTTCTAGTCAGTGTTTAATTTGAGCCAATGGCTGCCTTCGAAGGACACCGGCGCTTATTTTTGGGGACTTTTCCCCTCAGATATTTACTGAGAGCAAAAGGGAAAATACAGAAGTCGAAAAGATGGAGGAAGAAAAAGACGGAAATTAGTCATAAACGCAGAAAGCAGGAACCTGTAAGCCAAAAATAAAGGGCCAGGGAGTGTCTGGTAGTGGATTAAATAGGTCTGAGGAGGATTTGGGGCAATGCAGCTTTGGTATTCTAAGCTCTAACATTTAATTGCACTGGCACCCACCTATGAGCAGAGCCCTGGGCACTCTCACTCATTTTATTATAAATTAAGCACTGCTTCTAGTGAGTGTTTCAGAATTTTAAAAATCCCCAAACCTGAAGAAGGTACCATAAAAATTTCAAAAACGTACCTCTTTGTAAATAATAGGAAACAACATACCATATTATGAAAGAAAGTTGAAAAGTGGGTTCTATTTTTTCCCCTAGTTTACCATGTGCTTCATAACCGGCAGGCAAACATTGATTTGCATAGCCCTGCACTACATGTGGTGATTTTCTATTGGGAGAGGGTCTCTGGGACCCCTTCCCTGGGGGATAATGGATTCTTCCAGAACCCAGCATCACCGTAAATTTCCTCAGGCTGATCTAACTGCAATAGTGTCTGGCGTGTTACCCCAGTGTGTAATCCTGAATCAAAAGTATTAGTCTCTGACATTGCCAGGGCTCAGAACCCATGAAAGTAGACCATATTCACAAGGCTGCCTGCTAACAGCCTCCAGCAGAGGTTACCTCAAAACTGATGTCTGTACTGCAGTGACAAGCCAGGTGAAAAATGGTATGGTAAAAGAATGTCATGAGCTAAATATCTTAAAAAGATATTCTGTCTGAATATCTGTTGGAAAGTAGGTTATTGGTAGTGGCAAATATGCATTTACCACTGGCAATAAGGCTACTAACACAGTCTAGGGCTCAGACTAGATCTCAGAAAATTATTCCCATGCTCTACCGTTGGTAGTTTGGCTGCGAGCAAGCAGGCTTAACTTAGAGAAAAGTATGTAAAGCATTTAGAAAACACCAATCCGGTAGATAATGAAGACACAACACACAATAAAAATCCAAAACCAATGTATTAAAATGACACCAAAACAACAAAAAGAATCCAATGTAGGGAACCGGAGATATGATTTTTCAAAGATTTAACACTATATAGCACATAGAAACTTATACATCTGGTCGCACTAGACTGGAACTAAGCCAAAGTTTCAGGTTGACCGCGATGGAGACCTGCGCGGCTACCCCTCATGATAGGCCTCAGTCAAAGTTTTACATTTGGACTTGGAAACTTTTCTGGAGCTTTATCTGCCAGGGCAGTGGGAACCTCAGATTCAAAGGCAGAGAAGGCCAGGGCAATCTTCCCCATCCTCTCTGAAACCAGCCAGATGGCAGGTTTAAGGAAGGAATTTATAGCAGAACCCTCTACTACCAGATAGCCTCTCTCCCCAGGTGCCACTTATCACTTCATCAAAACAGCCTGACTAATCACAGGAGACCACAGGGAGGGTGAATTTCGACTTACAAGTAAGAAAGTCTTATAATTTCTTTTCTGTATTTGGCAGGATAAATTCAACAATAGCATATTGTTAGATTTATCAATACCATTCTCTTAATTCCTAGACTGATATTTTTCGGTAATCCCTAGCAATAGATAACCTATGTGGCTGGGGAACTATAATGGGGAAAATGAAATGTCCAATTTCTCCAACACCAGGGCCTATAAAACATCTTTCATAAGGACGCTGATTATAGCTACATGACCCCACACCCCTGGGACACCTAGGGGAGACTTTAGGAGTCCTGAATATGCAGAACTATTGTAGATCCTCACTCCACAGTGCTCCTAGAACAAAAATCGATTTTGGGCAGCACTTTACTACGTCAGGGTAAGTGAAATGTGCAATTTCTCTATCCCCAGGGCATATAATACATCTTTTATAAGGGCCATCCTTATTCGTTACTGACTCCCAACCCTGGGACACCTATGGGAGACCCTGGGGTTACTTAATATGCCAAAATATTATAGTTTATCAATTTCTAAGTGCCTTGTCCACCAAAGTCGAGTTTGGGCACAATTTACAGTGCTGCATCACAGGGCTGTTTGTACAATGACCTCAGGCGCTCAGCAGTATACACATGCAAGTGCAGAAGGGACTGCTGGCCTCTAAACTGCCATGCCTTATTATATACGTGGAACTTAAAGGTAGTTTTATTCCCCCTACCCTATTATGTACTAGGGATGTTTAGGGTAGGGCATGCCAATCATTGGGGTACCCTAACACATAGTGTACCTTAATGTGTGTGTGTGTTTTCACTGTTTCCACGGTGTGTTAAGCATTGCATTGGCTCTGGGCCTGCCAGCAGAACCCAGGGCACTCTCAGAGTCAGAAATACAAGATCCAGGAGTCTCAAATGTGGCATAAAGTGGGCATCTACATTCACGGGGGTCCTATTTTTGTAAATAATACTTAAGACAATGTTTTTATGTTATATTATATTTTTGTCAATGATATTCTGACACACAACCAACTCACTCCATTACACATTGAGCTGTAAGTACTCCCAGGGGAAATCACCGGTCAGTAAAGACCTTTCAGATTTGGAATGTTGCTAAGAGGCATTGTGATGAATGATAATATAGTGGATGGCACAATAGTTTTTGTAAATGACATTTAGAGTATGATATTTATGTCAGAGTACATTCTGCCAGTAATATGCTGGCACTAAACCATGCACAGTGAAATTTAGCACCTCTGCCTAGCCAGCAAGGCTAAGCAGGCTTGTGTGCTCCAAGCTTAGCATAGGGAACTCATTTGCTCTTCACAACCACAGGCTTCTTTTTGAAGTCTAAGCTCCTAGAACTCACAAAGTAAAAGATGAAATAGAGCTGGACCTATGTTGTGATTTATTTGCTCAGTTGTTTTTTACTTTGACCATAGCCGATGCAATTACTTCATCAGGCATGAAATATCTATGTAAGTAACAGCATTTGAGGAGCACAAACCTAGCTAGAGACCAGCAGAGCACTGGATTGAAGACGTAAGCCCTAAAATATGATTCGAGATCATTAACAATGTGGGAGACTAGTCAGGGGGTTGCTTTCTTCTATCATGCGGGGATTTAGAGTCTTTTCTAAAGGGGTGAATATTGAGTTCCTTCTAAATTGTACCAACGTGGAGCCACTTCTGAAGTTGATGGGGTCGGGGATCATGGATGTGCAGCTGGAGAAGATGTGGTTTTTACTTTTTTTTCTTATCTGTTTTTATTAATTTCCACTATGATGATGTCCTGGCTTCTGGTTTGGTCCATTTGAGGTGGTTTGTCTCTCCACCAGGTATGCAGAGGGCAATTCTGGTGGCTGTGTGTGTGATACAGTCTGTCTTGAAAAAGTTACTTTATTCCTGGGGGGATGTAATTGAACTTCTTCAGATCTCTAATGAGATGTGCTGTAGGGTGTAGAATGTCTGGAAAATCGTTGAGCAAAGTGGTGCCATCATCAAGGAAAGAGTAACTGTGTTCGAAATTTGTGCAATTTGCTTTTGTGTAAATATGCAAAATCTTGGGAACATTTCAACAAATTATGTGCAGTTACGCGAAATGCAAATCTGAAATTTAGGACTATATTTTAGTGCAAAAAGCATCATTGTGTAAGTTTTGGAGTGAGGATACATTGCACGTTAAAAAAGAGCATGGACAGCACAATCGGCATGAGAAACAGCTGCCCAAGCTCTGACTGTTTGCATTATTCCCGTTCATGGTAAAAATATTAGTGTGAAAGTCATGTAATTACATGATGTGATGTGAATTTCCTGAAATATGCAAATGATGTCACCATAAATTACATTTTGCAGACCCTAAGGGATAGAAGAGTAAGACTTAGAATGTTATTTTGAAGTTGGCTTCACATTTTCAGGAGGGAGAGCTGGTACAATAATGATTTAGGGGCTGATTATCTGTGGTGGCAATCCGACCACTGCATTTCGAGTTGGGTGATCGGACCTCCATAGGACCGCTGTATGGTCGCTGAGGCCCGCAATGTGCTGGCGGTGCTGCAGCGGCACCGCCAAGCATTTTATGAGTTTCCTCACCACCACAGTTTTCATAGCGGTGAGCCCGCCATGAAAATTATAGCAGTGAGGAAACTAAGGTGCCTCAGGGCCAGGGAATGCATGCAGGGGAAAACATGTTACCCCCTGTATGCATGCACCCCCAAACCCTGCAAGGCATGGACGTAACAGTCCATGCTGTGCAGGAATGTGCTGTGGCTCTCCCATTTCAGTGTCTTTCTAAGGCTCAAATATGAGCCAATGAAAGACACTGCTAATGAACCACCACAGCGGGAACGCCTGACCTGTATTCCACATGGAATGCGGCAGGCGGCCAGACTACGGGTTTGGCAGTCTACAAGCGGGGCGCTGGCCCAATCCAAGCAGGCTGTAGTGGGCACAGGGTGTTTCCCTGGTGGGCTGCCAGGGTGGGGGTATGTTTTGGGCCCCTGGGGGGCCATTTTTGTTTCCTGGGGACCAGCAATACCAGCCCGCTGTAACAAAATCGACCGACACTGCCCATAGCAAACAGCTCGGCCGCACCCCCCACCCCCTCCCTTGGGACGGCCAGCCGAGCAGTTTGCCAGGGCTGGTTTCGGGTCTAATTCCGGCCCCGGCTCCAAGACCGCCAAACTCGTAATCAGGACTTTTGTTTACTTGAGACCACATAACTCACCTTTCATGGGCGCAGGACTGGATTGGTACCACTTGGCAGGGCAAAACTCACAGATGACAGAGTCCAGGTTCTGTTGCAGAGGGAAGGAAGTTTTTGATGACCCCGACACTTCAGAAAAGGGGGCAAACCAGCAAGCCCTTGGAGTCACTCCTTGTCTTTATTGAGGCAGAGATCAGCAGGCAGCAGGGCAGCCCAGCAAATCAGAAAGCATTTCCTTCAGAGCAGCAGTCCGACAGAATGGCAATCATTGTAGAACAGCAGTCCTTACTCCTGAGTTATTCACAGGTCCAGTAGTGTACTATCTTGGTATGGTCAGAGCCCCAGTACTTATACCCAGTTGTTCCTCTGAAGTGGGAGGGACTTCAAGCAAACCCATGAAGTGCACAGGTCTCCCTTTCATCCCAGCCCTGGCTGCAGACTATCAGTAGGGGGTAATCATCCCTTTGTGTGAGACACAGGACACTGCCTGTTCAGGTTTAAGTGTCAGCTCCCCCCTCATCCTGCCCAGCAAGAGCTATCAGAATGTAGATGAATACAGATGAGTTCTCTGTCATACCCACCCTTCCTGTGCTTGTGGCTGTCTAGAGGGAAAGCACAAAAGTGTAGCTGTCACCCATCTAAGACGTGTATTGGAGATAAGCTGCAAGGCACACAGAGCAGTAAAAGCAGAGGAATTTCCACTTCCTAAAAGTGGCATTTCTAAAACAGTCATGTTAAATCCAGCTTTACCAGTTCAGAGGATTTATCATTACCATTCCAAAAATATCAAACATAATGCAGCTAGTCCTTTCAAATGAGGAATTACAGCTTTAACGTGTTTTAAGGAATTCCCAATGCTAGCCTGTGAGAGGAGTATGCCTCATAGCAGTGAAAAATGAATTTAGATGTTTGTCACTACCAGGAAATGTAAAACATAAAAGTTCATGTCCTACCTTTTAGTTACACAGCACTCTCTCCTTAGGGTTACCAAGGGCCTACCTTAGGGCTGACTTATGTGTAATAAAATAGGGAGTTTAAAGCTTAGAAAGTGGTTTTAAATGCCAAGTAATAGTGGCAGTAAACTGCACACACAGGCTTTGCAATGGCAGGGCTGAGACAGGTTGGAAAGGCTTCTAGTGTTGGTGGCACAATCACTGCCTCAGGCCTTCTAGTAACATTTAGGTTATAAGCCCTGGGTATGGTATACCACTATATAAGGGACTTAAAAGTAAACTACACATGTTACGTGTATTTATACCAATGTTACCATGTTTAGGAGAGAAGCATATGCACTTTAGCACTGGTCAGCAGTGGTAAAGGGATCAGTTTACTAAAGCCAACAAAACAAAGGTCAGAAAAAGATGAGGGAGAAGGCAAAAAGTTTGGGGTGACCCTTCAGAGAGGGCCATTTTCAACATTTCATTTTTAATATCCAAGGTTAGATCTGTGACTGTTGCTTTTGGTGAGCAGGAGAAATTTTGCGTAGGCTGGGGTGAGCTTTAGGCAGGTGCCTAACACCTAAGATGCTGTATAACCGAGGTGCGTGCCATTGGTATATTGACGTGTTGTTGGTGAGTAGAGATCGTAGGGATTCCTTGTCAACGCTGAGGGTGATGGGATAGAGCACTAGGACTAGGCAGATTATGAGACTCCCATTTGTATAAGTAGGTGGTGGTTGATGAGGTGGGAGGTGACCGGTTGCCGGACTGTGCCAGCAAAGCCCAGGCATTTTTTCAGGATTTGAATTAGAGCTTGGTGGTAGACTAAATCAAATGCTAAGGAGAGGATGTGCAGCATCAGGAATGTGGGTTAAATCTTGTTGGAAACTTGCGGGTCATTGTTGGTTACCTGAATGTCGGTGGTCTCCTTGCTGCAGTGGACTTCAGATGGAGTAGCCAGTTTTAGGCATCTAACAAGCAGTTCCAAGTCATAGGTGCCATGAGGATGATCTTTGTATGTGAAGGGCTCTTGCTCCAACCAACTTGAGGTGGAGTGAGCAGATTGAGAGTATTTTCTGACTCATAGATTTAAGATTCTGGTCAGACGGCTTAGCCCAAATGACTTGGACAAGTGGTTGTGAGCCATGCCATGAAGGGCTTTATGGATGAGACAGAGCACTTTGAAGGTTTCTCCATCCTTTACAGGAACATTTTCAGGGTAGTTATATTATGATCATAGTGATTCAAACCAAATAGAAGTTGGACTGCATGGTTTTAAACCTATTGTTTGGCAACTTATTTACTGAGTAGGCTATTGTGCAAGCTGTTGCAGTAGCCAAGTCAGGAGGTCACAATGGCAAGTACAATAGCAATTTTTTGAGGGAGGTGGAGAAGGGGCAGGATCCCGTGCAACAGATGAATGTGATAGAAAACTGATCTGGTGACAGTATATATCTGTGGTGTGAAGGAGAGCTTGCCGTCAAGCAAAACTCCAAGGTTGCAAGCGTTAGCCACAGGTTGTATAGAGGAGTCCAAAGACTCTGGTTAAGTGAAGGACAGAGAGTCCCTTTCCCATGAGAAAAATCTCAGGCTTGTCATCATTCAAGCAAAGTGAGTTTTCCTGCGTATAGTGGTGAAAGTAAGAGTGACAATGGGATAGCCTAGATTGGATGCCGGAGTTCTCATTGAGTTTGAGATAGAGTTGCGTATTGTCTGCATAAACGTGACAGCCAATATCATAACATCCTGGTGAGAGAATATATCTAAGTGTTGAAAAACATAGGGTTAGTGCCAGCCTTGAGAAACTTTTCAAGTATTAAGTAGACCTAAAGAATAAGGAATTCAGGTTGGTTTGATGGAAATGATTGTGTAGGAAGGAGATGAGGCAGGTGAGTGCAATTCCACTAATTCTGAGCGTCAGGATAATCACACCTTGCTATAAACCCTCAAGTTTGATAAGAGTGGACTGGCCAGGTTGTCATAGTCTAGGTCTACCAGAGATATGGGTGACCCCTTCCAGTAGCCACTGTAGGTTTGTTCCTATATTCCCAATAGGCTCTGCGCATTGGAATAGTGTATCCTGTAGTTTAGCCGTAGGACTGAAGTCAACTAGGTCTCTACCGAATATACTAAACTTAATTGTGTGTGTGTACCAGATAGCTCAGAGGTCACTAGAAACTTTCTCGAATAAACAAGAAGGGATTCGTTTCTGACAACTGCTTAAAACATGACAACTTTGTTCCCCAAGAATAAGTCTAGAGTCGCGGAAACAATAGATAGTTATTTCACTCAGTCAATCCTCCATGCTTCGTTTCACCAGAGGTGCAGAGAAATAGAGAGACGGGCGTTTTCAATAAAAGGTATTTATTGAACAGTCTTCTTTCTCAAGCATAAGAAATTAACTGCTGCAATCGTAATACTTGCTGTAAAGTACAGAGCATATAATACGAAGAGTATTTTAAAATAGTACTGTAAAAGCATGATATGGTTTCTAAGCCATAAGATACCTAAAATGCATAAAATACATACAGTGATAAATAGTGACTAAAAGTACTCAACTGGTGCTTCTAAAATACGCCTATCCCGGTGTACCTAACCTAGGTCTAGTACAAGGGAAGAAGTAAGTGAGGTGTAGCCTAGTTTTAGTATTAGTTGCCAAGAATCTATTCCAAGAATTCTCTTAGGGTCTAATCAGCTCCGTACCTTGGTTTTAGAATGTCGGAGGTCTTGTATCTCTCTCTCAGGACTCGATTTCCCAGCAACCCGCAAGGGTAGCCTAGAAACACTGGAGCTGAATTTCTCAGCTGGAGAAAGTAGAGCGTCTCTTAGTGCGTCAGCTGGAGGGTCGGCTTCCTTCGGCACTTGCTGCAGCAGGGCGCGTCGGGCAAGTAGATAGTCGAACTGCTCCAGACCACCGTGTGTTTGTTTGGACAAGTGTGGGCATATTTATACCTTGAAGGTGCCGAGTTTGATGGAAGATTGGACATAATAATGTCATCAGAGACTTAATTCTCTGAAAACTCCATGATTTCTTGGATAACTTAATATTCATGCAGGGGGAAGTCCCTGACTGCTGAAGGCGGGTTTTTCCAAGAAATCGTTGTAGATTTTCGGAACTAGTGAAAGTAGCCAAACCATATTAGTACTACTTGAGCTATGTCTTAATATGGTTATGATTTCTATGCCTATATAAGGATACGATATTTTATACCTATGTAAGGGCATAAAATGGGAACATTACACTAGGGTCCTAAAACGCTATACAACACCCACTCCACGTATTATGTCTAATATTACTAAATCTATAAGCATAAGAAACATAACTAAAGCATGTGTTCATAATCCCACCCAAAATACATGAAATACATTAAACATGGTTTATACACATACATGAGTCTTTGTCTTGTACGCATTTTACAAGCAATCGCTGTCATTAAAAATGTTATCTAAATGAAACATGAAATGACAGTCATGTAATGGCTCTAAATTTACAGAAGAAAAAGGTCGAGACCATTCCATAGCATAATATATAAATAGTTAAAGTTTTCATGAGATAATGCCAAATATTTGTCTATAGGAAGTATCAAATGAATTTCTTGTTCTCTAAGAATAGTTCTACTTTAAGCAGATTACTTTGTGCCAAGTGAAAAGGGTCTATTCTGGGATGAAGAGAAAAAGTTTTCAAATGTAGATTGTAGAAACATAGAGTTCTCAAGTTAGAGGGTTTGTTTTGAAAAACCGAAGGCCGAATTTCAGAGTTCATGGAACGCTGTGTGCACTTTCAAAAGTTATTCTCGGTGTCGGGAGAAAACATCAAATCATCTAAGCTGGCAAAGAAACCATCTACCATAGTTGTTGAAAGTGGAACTACTTCATCAAGTAGATCAAATGTGCATAGATGTGAAGCATCGCCGTCAGCGTCAGTCGCATTAGCAATATTCGATGTAGATGGTACCTATGTGCCTGTTGTTCCACGTACCTCACCAAGAGCTGGATTTGCTGGTGAGATCTCTGTAGGGAAGTTAAATCCATTAAATAAAACACAATAACAAATGTGTTTGTAGGAGAAGAGTTTTAATACAACCTCTCAAGTTAAAGGCTTAACAGTTAATGATAAAACATTCCCCCCAGTGATTCCACTGCCATGCAAAACATAACAATTCTAAAGAGAATGCTATCTTCCATGAGCACAGAGTGCACGTGGAAGATAGAGGCATAACAGTATATATGCAACACATCTTCCCCCCCTTTTTTATTTTTTTTATTTCTCTATAGCCATAACAAAATCTTTGAACCTACCCGGCACATGATGTTTCCTTTTCCCCCTTTGATTGTCCTCATTTCCTTTAGAACAACCAGGATTAGACCTAGGCGAAACACAAGATCGTACATTTTCCCCCAACCCAGATTCTCTTTCAGTTTTGGAAAAACAATCAAATCCTTTATACAATGAAATCCTATTAAAATTCCATACACTTCCCCCTTCTATTCTGACTGCATTACTAAAAACCTCAATAACCTCCTTAGGATCCGACCAACATTGAGACCCTTTAGAGACATTAATGTTTCTTTTTACCCGAACAAAATCGCCAATAACCACGTTTTACTTGCTCGGGAGGCCTCTTTTGTTGTCCATATCCATCTTCATTTTATCTTTGTACCTCTCAACTCTTTCCTTCACCACATCATAATCAATATTATTCCATTTACAACTTGAAACCTTCCCTCTTGACCACCATGGAACCAAAGTAGTACTAGGCTTTCTCCCTCTCAAAAGTTCAAACGGGCTAACTAGAGTAACTGAGGGGCATATTACCAAGCAATAGCGATAATTATCGCTATTGCTTGGTTAGAGACAAAAATTTACCGCTGAGCTGCGGCGATTTTTATCGCAAATAAACTTTGGTATTACCAAGGTTTATCGCAAATGCGATAAAAATCGGCCGAAATGCATGAATATCGCTGAAAAGTCAGCGATATTCATGCATTACCGAGCTAATGCTCTTAGCCATGTTATACACCTCCCATTGGATAACATGGCAAAGAACTGCTCAGGGCAGGTGTTAGCTTATGGAGATATTCGCGCTTAGCGCGAATATCTCCATAAGTTGGTAATAGGAGATAGCGGTGTTAGCGACTGTTTCCAGTCGCTAACATCTTGGCACGCCCACTTTGCATGTCATTAGTGATAAATATCACTGACATGCAAAGTGGGGCCCAAGATGGTCGCTATCTCCTACTAGCTGCCGCTAACTGGTGTTAGCGACAGCTAGGTAATAGGGAGATCATTTTATTTCCGCTTTCTTGGCTTTTAAAGCCAAAAAGCGGAGATAAACCCCCTTGATAATATGCCCCTGAATTGGGAGAAGTCTTGTAAGACAGAAGCATGGAACTTAAAGCATTCTTCCAATTCAAACCACTCTTAATAAAAAGCTGAATAGCTTCTTTCACCACCCGATTAAAGCGTTCCACCTGTCCATTGGCTTCAGGATGGAAAACAGCAATTTTCTTGTGAGTTATTCCACACTTATTGAAAAACAACTCCATGTCCTTACTAATAAATTGCGGACCGTTGTCTGTGACAATTACTTGCGGAATACCCTCTCTGCAAAAAACGCTATCTTAAAGCTCAATAATTCTCTGAGATGTGACCTTCCTGACCATTTTTATTTCCGGCCATTTAGAAAAGTAATCGATCAAAACAATACCAAAGCTCTCTTCCTTAGGCAACACATGAAATGGCCCGACAATATCAATGCCCAACTTTCTCCATGGCCCGTCTGGAAATTCCACAGGAATCGATTCCGCTCGCAGAGGAAAAGCAGATTTGTCACTATTTGCACAACTACTGCAAAGTCGTACAAATTGTTCAATAGAAGAGTCAATCCCCGGCCACCAAAACATATCCTTAATCAGACCCCCCAGGATATAGTGGCATGGATTAGCTAATTTAGCGGCACAAAAAAGGAAATTTAGCGGCACAAATATGGAAATTTAGCGGCAATTTTGCGCCATTTTTTTGGGCCATTTTTCCTACAACAAACACAGATATCTTTGTTTTTGAGTTATTTAGCAACATGAGGCTATGAGACTCTATTGCTGCTGCTTTCTGTTCCGAAGGGAGACAAGAGAAGGCACAAGCGTACAGGAGATGTGCACGCGTACGGACAGGATCCGTGACCGTCCCTCTCTCTCCGTCCCCCTCTCTCGCTCTCACCGTCTCTCTCACGCCGTCCCTCTCTCTCACCGTCTCTCTCACGCCATCCCTCTCTCTCTCGCCGTCCCTCTCTCACCGTCTCTCACGCTGTCCCTCTCTCTCACCGTCTCTCACGCTGTCCCTCTCTCTCTCACCATCTCTCACGCCATTCCTCTCTCTCTCACCATCTCTCACGCTGTCCCTCTCTCTCACCGTCTCTCACGCCGTCCCTCTCGCTCTCTGTCCTTCTCTCCGTCCCTCAGTCTCTGTCCCTCTCCGTCCCTCAGTCTGTCCCTCTCTCCGTCCCTCCATGTCTGTCCCTCTCTCTGTCCCCTTCTCCCTCCCTCTGTCTCCCTCTCCCTCCCTCTCCCTCCCTCTCCCTCCCCCTCCGTCTCCGTCCCTCTGTCTCTCCCTCTGTGTCCCTCTCTCTCGGTGTCCCTCCCTCTCTCTCGATGTCCCTCCCTCTCTCCCTCTCTCTCGATGTTCCTCCCTCTCGATGTCCCTCCCTCTCTATGTCCCTCCCTCTCTATGTCCCTCCCTCTCTATGTCCCTCCCTCTCTATGTCCCTCCCTCTCTATGTCCCTCTCCCTCCCTTTCTCTCCCTCCCTCTCCCTCTCCCTCCCTCCTTCTCTCTGATAGGTGTGCAGCTATCCAGCCGGCCTCATGGCCGCCGTCCGTCGTCCTAATCTCAGTTAAACCCTCTTTCCACACCTTGGCGATAGCACTCTCTGTCTGTCTCAGTTCTCCTCAAGCACTTAAATGCGGAACTCTACAAAAAGTTCATGTAAAATCTTCGGGGCGTCCCAGAAGGAGCATTGCAACGCTTGTCTATTTGTTTTAGGGGTGAAACGCGGCACGGAGTTCAAGGCCTGCAGAGCGCAGCGTGCCCGCCCGTGCCGAGAAATTAGCACAGCGTCCCAAAGAAGAAGCGGCCGCAATATTACTGAACACACGAGCAGCGGGATGGTGAAATGGCCACGTTAGGGAATTTTCCGCTGCTGTTACTTCCGGGATAACAAAGCTGCATTTGTACAATGTAAACAGCAACTTGGGATGTATCGGAATTTTTTTTTGTGGGCGCTCCACCCAGGCATGCGCAGTGTGGACGGAAAATGTGAGGCACGGACGGGCACATTACAGCGCGCCGACATAGACCTACCTCCACCTGGGGACATCAGAAACACAAGAGGCTTATGGACCGTTTTAATTACGAATTCAGTTCCCCAAAGGAAACTTCTAAAATGCTCGGCCCCCCACACACAGGCTAGTAATTCTCTCTCAATCACAGAATAATTTTTTTCAGGCTCCCTCAACGCCCTAGATGCATACGCCACTATCCATTCATTATGATCATCCCTCTGTAAGAGAACTCCACCCAGACCTAAATTGCTTGCATCCACCATCACAATGCATTTCTTCCCAGGGATGAAGGGTTTCAAGCACGGAGCGTTAACAATAAACTCCTTCAGCACATTAAATGCAACGGACATCTCCTCAGACCATTTAAAAACAGCATTTTTCTTACGTAAACATCTAAAAGGATCAACCATGACTGAGTAGTTAGGAATGAATTTAGCATAAAACTCAGTTAACCCCAAAAACGCTACCAACTGTTCCTTTGAAGATGGAACGGGCGCATTAATAACACTCTTAACATGCTTCCCTTTAGGCTTGATCCCATCCCCACTGATAGTATGTCCAAGGTACTCAACCTCCTTCGCCTTGATGTTACATTTATCTAACCTGAGAGTGAGACCCTTCTTGGCTAATGCAGCAATAACACAATATAAATTACGATCATGATCCTCATCACTCTTCCCGTAAACCAAGATGTCATCTTGGAAAGCGACAGCTCCGTCCAAGCCATCTAAGGTATCCTTCATTGGTCTCTGGAAGACAGAAGCTGCACTTGCGAGACCAAAAGGCATGCGGCAATACCTGTAAAGGCCCTCAGGGGTGATAAAAGCAGTCATATTTTTGGATTCTTCCGACAATACCACTTGGTGGTACGCACTAGCCAAATCAATGCAAGAAAAAACTTTCGCATCCGCCAAAGTGGAAACCATCTCATGCAAATTAGATAGAGGATGAGCATCCACCCAAATAGAACGATTCAAACTGCGCAGATCAACACACAATCTGAGCTCACCAGAAGGTTTAATCGAAATCACAATGGGAGAAACCCACGGTGAGGATTCAATAGGCTCTATTATGCCATCATTACATAGATTTTTTAACATATCCTTCAATTTACTACGATACGAAATGGGAACATTCCTCACTCTATGTCTTATGGGATCAGAATCTTTGTGCAGTCTAATAGTGTGTTCAAACCCAAGATACTTGCCCAATTTCCCACTGAATACTAAAGGAAATTCCTTTTTAAGCTTCTCAACCAAAACATCACTATATTGCGTTGATGGTTCAATGGCAAATACAGGGGGATTTGCCCTAGGGTCAAGCTTAACCCCTAAATCAAATTGCTGTGGCCAGCCAAGTAGTGACTTCCCACTTTTTGTCACGTAAATTTTGCTTGATGCATGGTTCCTGCCAAATTCTAATTTAGCTGAAAAATATCCTACTAAATCAATTTTATGGCCTGTATACCCACCAGGGGAAACATCCGGCGAAATTAAACACCTACCAGGCCAATTATCCTCAAATATCTTGCGGGAAATAATGGTGAACCAAGCACAAGAATCAACGAAGAAATCCAATTCCTTACCATCGACTTTGACGATGCAAGATGGAAATTTTGAAACACCATCGACACAACATACATTAATAACAGTGTTGATATCATTCTCATCATTACCCGTACTGAAATCATCATCACTAGAATAATGCATGTAATTAACTCTTTTGGATGGTGATTTACAGAATTTGGTAAAATGACCTTTTCTATTACACTTCGCACAGACCTTGTCAATACCAGGACAATTCTTGTAGTTGGCTAAGTGTGAATTACTACCACATCTAAAACACAACAGTGTATAACTGCGTTTCTCACTATTCTGATTCATACTCTTATGTTTATTATCATATATGTTGGAAGTGTTAACTCTTTGACTGCAAGTCATCTTTTGTTTATTCTGTTCTTTAAATTCTTTATTTACATTGAAAACATCACTTTTATCCTTACCCCTAATCTCCTTTACAAAGTTTTCTGACTGCTCAATTGACTTAGCAATGTCAATCACAGCATTCAAGGATAAGTCAGGAGTAGACCACAGTTTTTCTTGAACTTTTTTACTGTTGGTACGCATCAACATCTGGCCCCTTAACACCTGGTCATAAGAAATATGTTCAAATGCGCAAGTGGCTGCGAGTGATCTTAGAGAAGATACATAATCTTCAATGGATTCCTCGTCACGCTGTTTACGAGAGTAGAAAATAAACCTTTCCATCACAACATTTTTATTTTTTCCAAAACGGATGTTAAGTTTAGTAGATGCATATTGATACACATTAATTCTGCCTGGGTTAATTAAAGCAGGAAGAGTTTTGAATTCTTTAAGTCCAAAACCACCCAAACAGTGTTTCAAAAGGGAAAGTTTCCTCTCTGCTTCACAATCCTCACCTTCCATGACCTCCACATAGGCTAAAAACATAGGTTCCCAAACTTCCCAAGACATGGGAGGTTCGCCAGAAGCCGTTAAGAATGAAGGAGGAGGTAATATACCAGACATTTTATCAAGAAAACAAACGTGATGTATTGCTAAATAAAAAAAACAGACTAATCAAAATATTCAAGCAGCTTAATAATAACGCATAAAAGAAATTAGTATTCCAAAAACCGTATGTAAAGTCGAATCGTCGGTATAGTTGTTGTAGATGCAGCAATAATAATGTTAAAATCCTTTTCACGTGTACAATCGTTGTAAGCAGCGTTGTAATTTAACACATGAAACGAGGACACGTTACCAAGGAAACGCTCAAACAAAAATGGCCACCGACGTGCACAGCGTAATGATGTAGGACCCAGAATGCAACGCCTTCCCACAATCCTTAGCGTGTCAATCGAGGACACAGAAAGAAGATGCAACCAGGCAACAACGTGAGCATTCGTGAAGAAGATTTTCAAAGATGCCGTTGATCCGTGACTGCAATGCTCCACACATGTAAGCTCAATTATAAACAAATAAGATACACAGAGTGTTAGGACAAAATGAGTTCATGAGTACACAGAAACAGCCGCAGGTGCTATCAAATGCACAACTGAAAAACTGCCGCAGAAGCAATCAGGGCTCAAATGAAAAAAAAAAATCGTAATCCCAACTCCGAAAAGGAAATACCAAATGCAGTTGAACAATACACGGTTGGAATAAAAAAAAATCAATACACCACCGCTCGATTTACGCGGTCAAATAAATTCCCAACTGTAAACGCCACCGCTCGATAAATGCGGTCGAGAACACAAATAAATAAAATTATCTTGCGTGATTATTCTCTTTGTACAGGATCGTACCCCTCGTCGCCAGTGTAGGGAAGTTAAATCCATTAAATAAAACACAATAACAAATGTGTTTGTAGGAGAAGAGTTTTAATACAACCTCTCAAGTTAAAGGCTTAACAGTTAATGATAAAACATTCCCCCCAGTGATTCCACTCCCATGCAAAACATAACAATTCTAAAGAGAATGCTATCTTTCACGAGCACAGAGTGCACGTGGAAGATAGAGGCATAACATTATATATGCAACAATCTCAATGAATGCCGTCATCAGGATTGGCTGCCATTGGGGGCACACGATGCATGAGTTGTTACTGGACCTAGCAAGGCGTCAACATCCGTTGGCAGTGCTGATGGAAGTGTAAGACAGATGTCTAACATGCATTCTTCTCCGCAAAGCAGGCATCGTAGAACAGGTAAGATGCAATCTTCCCAGATTGGTCTGAATGAAAGGAACCAAGTGGTATTCATATCTCTTAAACGAGCCAAGCCAAGAATCTGTGTAATTCTGTCACGATACCGCATGGCTAGGAGAGCCTGTTCCATGGTAGTCTGGGTATCGTTGGTGACTGGACTTGCCATATCGGAGCAGGAGAAATAAAAATAGAATTCCTGCTACAAGTCCCAAAATGAAAGGCAGACCGCCGAACACAGAGTGCACGAAATTTGGAAAAATGCAGAGGACTGCTTCGAATGGTGTTAACAGTCCCGAAAAGATCGTCTTAAATACATGTGCGATGCCACTGGTATCAGATATGTTTAAGATTTGACCTAACATTTCTGCAAAATGTACTGGGCAGTTTGTTGATAATAAGGCATGTATCTCTGCAGAAGTCCTTGCAACTTGCAGATCATACGTTTCTCTAGATGAGGTCAGTGGCACCGTTTTTTGTAAAAGAATGGCTTTCATTCTGCTTAAAGTATCAATTCGTATAGAAGAGATATTCAGTGAAGGCCATAACACCGTCTCCCTGTCTGTAGTAGTCTTTGGATACAATACTTGCATACAACAAGTGACCCTGGCTGACACACTACCCAGATAGGCTCTTCCTGGCAACATGCCACAACAGCTGTGATCGTTGAGCATAACGTAGCTCCCATTGGAAAGCTGCCTAAAAATTGGTTCTATCACGGCCGCTGGAGTACCGTGCATGTGGCAAGAAAGGTTATTTAATGAACCTTCACAGGCTCCATGTAAATTAATACCTTCACATAAAAGTGTACCGCTTAGTGAGTTTTTACAGTTCTTTGTACTAAGAAATACCTCCTTTCCCCGACTCCAACATTTATGTGTGTATGGTAAATTCCAGGTTGACTTAATGTATCCTTTACCCAACCTTTCATACAGGCCTGCTGGTATGTGCTGTAGACAATACTGAAATTGGAAAATCGTCACTGGTATTGAGATGGTGCCATGTATTATCCATTCAATGACAGGTTTCTCAGAAACTGTTAATGGTAATCTTTCCAGTTTTTCAATGCTCAGCACCGTATAGTCTGCTCCTCTTTGTGCCAAAGAGATTTGTTTATCTGTAAGGTTAAGGACAGTAAACAATGACGTGGTATTGATTAGAAGCCATGGCACATAGCCTGAACGGAGATTTTGCAACATCCAGCCTAGTAGCATTATAGAACGCAATTGAGACTGGCCATGTTGTAACATTAGCAAATCCTGTTCTATTTTGTCAATGGCAGATGATACAATGCTGTACAAAGAATAAATTCTGGAGGACAGAGTCGTTAACCCATTGCCCACTACAGAGAGTGCTTTCTCTAAATGAATACGATCAATTTCTCATATTTTTTCTGCAGTTTCCATTTGCGTTATTTTCCAGCTTCGTTGTACGCAGCGTATATACCGGTGTATATGAAACGTTTTTATCGTTGTTTGCGAGGCCCGAGAAAGAAGTCTCGCAAGTCAACGCCTTCTTTAAGTAAAGTCAAGTGTTGTTTAATTTCTGGGAGTGTGGATTTCTGTAGCCAATCAAGGCATAGTTTTCCTACACTGAATGTGGTGACTATCCCTGGATGTTGTCTCTGGGAGTACCTTGGGTCTGGCCTATTCATTTTGAACCCTTCTGTTTTGTTCATGAATCTATCTTGACAGTTATTCGTGTCTATGGGCCATATTAACCATTGTTTCCAATCAGGATTGGTTCTGTTGTGTTTCAAAATCCGTTTTACGTCTACCTCCTCATCTGCAGTGCCATTACTGTCAGGTGTGGCCTTAGGTATGGACGGTGTGTTTAAATCTTTTATCTTAGCTAAGCCAAGACATGATGTTTGTTGAACGGTGTCGTTCAACAATATGATTTGTTCTGGTATAATGCAGGCTTTGAACAAGGCTTCTAAACCCTGCACCTGCCATTCTTTTGTGCCCCAGACAGTTTTTGTCTCAATGTTGTCTTTCCAAAAGTTAAAACCTAATGTAGACAGCTGAGCATAAAAGTTTGCAGAATAAATGTGTTTAGTATTGGTCAACATGGTTTTCATTCCTCTCTTATTTATATTTTTAAAATAAAACGTTTCTGGATTTGTCACATTAAAACCTGTAAAGTATGGAAATTTCTCATAAAATGTTTTAGAGCTGCCTTTTGGTGGCGTTGGACAATGTTCCCATTGATTATTAGTAAAAACATTTCTAGGATTTACAGATTTGTGCAAATAATGGTGACCAAAATGATTATAACAATACAGTTCCTCATAACTTGTTGAACCTTCTAAGTGTTCATGTTTTTAAAATTTTGCTGACATTTCTAAGTCTGACATCATATTATTAACAGTTTCAAAGTCCCAATCATCAGAAAAGGTGCTTGATGAAATAAAATCACTTAAAGAAACCTTGAACTGGTGTGGAATTTTCAACAGTTCCACCGGGCCCAAAATGTCATAGTCAGTTGAGTCCCATGCTATACCACCAGGTATAGGAACAGCATTGATGTTCACTGATGACAAGTCTCTTCGCTCACGATGAGATGATTTATAAGGTTGCAGGAGTAAGTTGATGTTCTTCCTTGCTGTGTCCATTGTACTGTATTTTCCATCTATCATTCGTCCCAAACTTAAAACCAGAATGAGCCATAGTAGTAAAAAAAGTACATCCAATCCTATCCAAAATTAAACCCATGGTAAAACCAGATATGTTTTCTCAAGTTGATGAAAGAGTTCTGTTATTTTTTCTTTGAAAGTTTTATTAATTGGCGTTGTTTCAGGTTCACTGGGATCCTCAGAAAAGTTATCGAAGTTGATAAAATAGCCAGAGGCAGTTCTGTCAATTGTTGGTATCGCATCCGGATTCTTTGAAATCACTGGAGTTGCTTCCTCCTTTGACATGTTTGTATAGTCAGATGCTACATCATTGTAGACAGGAGTTTCTTGACAAACTGATATTTGGGTATCAAGAGGGATGAGTTCCATAGTTTTGTTGCTTAGTCCTTCTTTTCTCACTGTAGGGTTATCAAAAGTGATAAGTCTTTCAGTTTGAACCTCTTGAATAGTAGCCAGATTTGGTCGCCTGCTACTTCTTGGGAGTCAACTGGGCCTACTACTTATTATCGGCCACATGATGTGGTTTTACCAGGTCAATTGAAACTGTTCTGTTCTCCCTTTTACCAGCAAGCGGCGGTAGTAACACTGATCTTGTTCCTAGAATTGCTAAGACAGGTACTGCTTTTCTATAAGAAGGCCCAAATTCCTTCTTCACCACGATCTTTTCCCTGACTAGATCCCCAATCTTTGGAATCCAGACTGGTCTTGCTGGGGCAGGTGGTTTTTCTTCAGTGGTCGTCGGCTTTTGTGTTGCGTTACTCAGACTTCTTCTTGTTTCATTTAAGTCCTGTAAAACAGCCAAACGGTCTTTGATATCTGTTCCACCACTGAAGTGTGACAATCAAGGCCCTGGATAAGCATTCTAGTACCAAATAATAATTCATATGGAGTGATTCCCCCCAGAGAATTTCTTGGCAGATTATTAAGACTTCTTTGGACACTCTTTAGATGTTTGACCCACCCGTCACCCGAACCTAATACCCTAGCTGTTATAGATTGCTTTATGTCACGGTTTTTTCTTTCCACTACCGCATTACCGTCAGGATGGAAGGGACTCGAAAACCGCAATGCAACGCCCAAGCTGGCCATGGCCTCCTTGTAAGCTCGAGAGCTAAACGCAGGACCCTGGTCAGAATGTAGCGTGCCGATTGCGTATGTGCCGATAAAGATTTGTAAATCTTTTATAACAGTTCTGGCGTCAGCCGAGCGCTGGGGCCACATCCAAATGAATCTTGTGCAGGAATCCACTGCGACCAGGATATATTTATAGTTACCATCCCTCTGTAAGGGACCACAGTGGTCCAGGTAAACACATGCTAATGGTTTATCTGAAATTAGAAGGGACGTCTGCGCAGGTCGTTTCACTGTTGAAACTTTCATTTTTTGGCAGATTTCAAATTCTAGCACATAGTTTCTAGTTTGTTTCCTCATGCGTGGCCACCAGTATCTCTGTTTTAACAATGATACTGTGGCGGAAATTCCTGCGTGTGCAGAGGCGAGGCCTTCATGTGCTGCTAAGATTAGTCCCAACCTATGTTCCATGTTTGGGATTGCCCTATCCCCCACTCCAGGGATTCGGGCAAAAGGAACATTGTTTGCATCAGTTATATATGAGTACTTTACTGGAAAGCCTTTCGGGAGTATCTTACCACTGTCTTTTACTGAAGCAGTAACAGCTTGCATTATTTCGCTGTCTATTGTCGTTTTTGAACGAGTGATTGCAGCTATGGAAGCCATTTGCACAGCTGCCTTTGCGGCTTCGTCAGCCAATTAATTCCCTTCAACGTGAACGCCATCACGCTGATAACTCAGTGTATGAATCACGTGAGTCTTTTGTAGTTCTTTTTGCAAAAGAACTACTTGTTCCCAAAGCTTTTTATGCTTTATTGTGCCACCTTTTGTGTCTTTGAAACCATTTTGAACCCAGTTCTGCAGATATTCATTATAAGATTGGACGCAGTAATATGAATCGCACACTATGAGTGTGGGGAATTCGCGATCGGTATTTTCAAGCGCCATCTTGAAAGCCTGTAGTTCAGCTTGCTGAGCTGTACAGTCTGCGAGTGATTGAGTTTTTGTGACCATAGGTCTGAATTTACTTTCGCGCCAGCGCCCTTTAACAATCGCGCACGCAGCACTATAGGCTTGTTTACCCACAATTGCGGGTTGCGCTGATCCGTCTGTATATATTATACAGCTGCAATGTTCAAGTGGCAGAATTTCAGTTTGCAGAGGACATTCTAATTCATATTGTAGGAATTCTTGTGTCTTCAAGTACAGGTCAAAAACGTATTCAACGTCTGTTGCGCCAAGAGAATTAACCCATTGTGGGGGCGTGGTTTGGCGCCGACCGGGATGGCTGTGTGAGCGTGTAGCTCCGCGCCGAGTCCCGTAATTAATCCTGTTGTTGCTGCCTGCGGGACCTCTGGAGGCCAGAATTCGCCGTGTGAAGTGAATGCTGCTCGGCGTAGAGAGTCTGGCTGCTGGCGGTGCCTCGGGGGCCGAGCGGAGACGG
Organism: Lissotriton helveticus; assembly: GCF_964261635.1. Lineage (NCBI taxonomy): Eukaryota > Metazoa > Chordata > Amphibia > Caudata > Salamandridae > Lissotriton > Lissotriton helveticus. The sequence continues at coordinate 1,027,437,225 of NC_136059.1, forward strand.
AGATCCGTGACACGGAGGAGCCCGGCCATGCACAAAGGCAAGATGGCGGCGTGAGGATCCGGAGCGGACCGAGGACTGTGGGCGCTTGCGGCTGGTGTCCTGGTGGCCGCCGAGCGTGGGGAGCGGAGAAGCGCTTGAGGTCACCCTCGGGTCCGAGCGAGGGGCCGGAGGCGTTGTCCCCCTAGATTGCGGTTAGTGAGCTTCCTCGCACCCTGCCCCCTCCCGCTTGCTGTCCTGGAGGCTGGCGCGGGACGGGCGGAACTGGAGCTGCGGCGCCTGTAGCGGGCGGAGGGCACACACATAGAGCGCTGGCCTGAGACGCCTGGAGGGGGCCGCGCTGGTGGACGGACCCGACCGCATGGGTACAAGCTGGTGCGGGCGGACGGCGGACACTGAAGCCGCGGTTGCAGAAGGGCCGGCGCACACGCGGCTGGGGACCCGGACACTCGGGAGGCGATTCAACGCCTATGAGCTCCTGAGACCGGGAGGCGCCCTGCCTTCACCTAAAGACCACAGGGGCCTCTTATATTAGCGGGATTCGCCCGCCTGGATTGCTGTGATTGCGAGGTGGAACACATCTGGAGCGAGGGCTGTGGTTGTTCTGTTGGCCTGTTGCAGTGCCCTGGTCGGGCGGCCGGCGTGAGTGGCCCTGGGGGGCTCCCGCCTCCTTGCCTGGAGGACCGTTGCTGCCCGGGAGGCTGGATTTGGACGGTGGCCCTGGGCCCTACAGGTGGCATTGAACTATGTATTGCTGGTAATGGCCGCAGCCTGAAGGTGCGTTTTGGGGTCACAGCTGGCACAGGACGGCCGCAGGAACTGACTTTGCCGAGGTGTGGGGAGCCCTGTTGTGTGTCGCCGCTGTCTTTCCCGGGAAGGAGCAACTGGTGGTGTGACTGAAGGGGGAGTTGCGGTTGGCGGGGCCTTAACTGGTGGACTAGGGGGAGCATCCTCCGAGCGCAAGATTGCCGCTGCGGGCGGGGCTCTGGGCCCACCGCCAGGACAGGATGACGCGTCCACCTCGATTCAAACTGGAGGTGCCCGGGCCCCACAGGATGATGCTACGCCGGAACAGAGGCTGAGCTTGCGTCTCGACGCTATCCTGGCCGCGATTACCACGACAAAGGACACGCTGCACGAGGATATTGCGCAGGTTGCCACGGGGCTAGGCCTCCTGAGGGCTGACCACACCAAGCTCTCGGATAAGGTGAAGGAACATGGACAATTACTCCTGGATTTGAAGCCTGCGGTGGTGACGGCGGAACACAAACTAACGGATATTCTTAGTCGTTTGGTGACTCTGGAACGACGGGCGGAGGATGCGGAAAGTCGTAACAGAAGGAACAACGTGAGGGTAGTGGGCCTTCCGGAAAAGATCGAGAAAGACGACGCAGTGGCGTACATGGAGGACTGGTTTAAGACTGTAGTGGCACCGGAAGGGCTTTCTCCTTTCTTCTCCTTGGAGAGAGCGCATAGGGTCCCGGCTAAGCCACCCCTGGAGGGCCGACCACCCCGACCGATGGTGGTAAAACTGCTGCACTATAAGGACCGCAACCTCTTGATACAGAGAGCACGTTCCCAGGGTCCCTTCCAAGTGGATAATAGCAAGGTCACGATCTTTCCGGACTACACACAGGAGGTACAGAAACACAGGGCATCCTTTCTGTCAGTTAAAAAAGAGCTGAGGGAAGAGGGGATTCAGTATTCCTTGCTCTTCCCAGCCAAACTACGGATTATTCTCGATGGCAGGACACACTTCTTCCAAACTCCGGCCGAGGCTTGGTCGTGGCTAGAACTGTACCGTGCTGGAACGGACCGCACGAATAAGAGCGGAAGGGAAAGACCACAACCGATCCGGATCAGGAAGTCGCAGCGCATTCGCTCCCGGAACAAACTCCAGCGGGCCATGCAAGATGCCCAGATGGCGGAGGACAGGAGGGGGGCTGTGGCTGCAACGGCAAGCATTACGGGGTCACAGCAGGAAAGAACGTTGGAGGGGTCGGCCTCGGAGGAAGAGGGTGCGAAATCTGGAGACGATGAGTCGGAAACGGGGAGTGCCGGGGGTCCAGTGGTTACCCCACAGACTTCGGATGGAATGTTTAATGAGTGATGTTTCGATGGCTCTGAAACCCCGGGGTACCGGCTGGGACTGGCTCTCCAGACTTTTGGTTTGCAGACAGGTATGGGGCTGAGTAAGCAGCATGGGACTGGGGCGCGGGGTGGGAGCTCTGCCTGCCCTGGTTCGGTGCCCTATCACCCTCTTGTGGCCCTTTAGGCCTTCTGTGGTGGCGACCACAGACTAGTGTATGTGTGTGGTTTTGATGGTTTGGAACGGGACTGAAGCTGGGTTATTAGGTCCTGTCCTGGGGAGTGGGGTTTGGGGTGTTTTGGGGGGGGTTGGGAAGGGGGGGCAACTGCTGCAATGCCGGGGACAACTGGTTAATGGTGACACTGTGTAGAAATATCTATTATGGGGTCGTTACCTAATGTGAAATGTGTTACGTGGAATGTCCGCGGACTTCAGACAATGGTGAAACGTCATAAGGTGCATGCATACCTGGTGAGGCGGGGAGTGCAGATAGCAATGCTTCAGGAAACTCACTTAACTAAGAAAGAATGTGGAGCCTTGCAGAGGAGGTGGCGGGGTCAGGTGTTCGGCACGACCTATTCTGCATTTGCCAGAGGGGCATTAATATGGGTGAGAGCGGGGACTCCGTTCCAAGTCACGACACAGCGGGTGGACCCCGAGGGTAGGTATGTGGCGGTGGAGGGTCGGCTTTATGGTAGAGAGGTGGTCCTGTGCAGTGTGTATGCCCCCAATTCTGATCAGGCCCATTTTTTTGACGGCTTAACGAGTCCGCTGGCTCACTTTTTGGCTGGCCCGGTCTTATTAGGGGGCGACTTTAATTCGATCACTGATGTGGTACTAGATAGGTCGCATCCGCCGTTGGTCGACTCTCCAGTTCGCAGGCTGGCGGCTCATAGGAAGGATTGGCAGGAGAAATGGGGATTGCTTGATGTGTGGAGGGAGCAGCATCCGGAGATGAGGGACTACTCCTACTTCTCTACCGTGCACGAACTGCATGTTAGATTGGACGCAGTGCTGTGTAGTGGCACTTTGGCGACGCTGGTGTCCAATACTGAGTACTTGGCTAGGACCATATCGGATCATAACCCCTTATTGGTGTCAGTGCAGTGGCAACGGGCTAGGTCGGCGGTCCCATCTTGGAGGCTGCGGCCTGAGACACTGGAAGATCTGGTGTTCAGTGACATGGTTCAACAGGGCATTGACCGCTACTTTGTGGAGAATGAGGGCTCTGCCACGTCACGATCGGTGGAGTGGGATGCGATGAAAGTGGTGGTGAGAGGCGTATGCATGGGTGGATTCTCGAATGCACGGACGGCGGTCTTGAATGATTTGGCGAAAGCGGAAGTGGAGTTGCGAGGCCTGGAGCGACAGAGGCCTGACCGGCCGGATCTACAGGAGAGATTGGCGGAAGCGAGGGAGCTGGTGGCGACTGAGACTGAACGGCTGCGGTGCTATGACTATAAGTTGTACAACGTTAAGGTGCATGAGGAACGTGATAAAGTGGGTGCACTCCTAGCCAAACTTGCAGATCCAGAGCCTAGGGGGTGCCCGGTCATGAGTATCAGAACAGAGGGAGGGGAGGTGGTCTACTCACAATCAGCTGTGCTGGCGCGCTTTCAGTCGTACTACACGGGATTGTATGAATGCCACCTGGAGGTGGAGAGGGATGAGATAGGCGACCACTTGGCCTTGCTCCCACTGCCAGCGCTGGATAGTGAGGACACCAAGGAACTGGGAAGTCCGATCACACTAGCTGAGGTGAGAGTGGCTATTAAACAGATGGCTCAAAATAAAACCCCAGGGGTGGATGGTTTGCCGATTGAATTCTATGCCAAATTTGTTGATACCCTAGCGCCAAAACTAGTGGTGGTGTATTCGGAGGCCAGGCAGCGAGGTTGCCTGCCTGAGTCAATGAGGGAGGCACTAGTGGTGCCACTGTTGAAGCCAGGCAAAGATGCGTTGAGCGTAACGTCTTACAGGCCATTATCAATGCTGACGGTGGACTACAAGATTCTGAGTCGCATACTGGCCACCAGGTTACTGCCGCACATGACAACACTGGTGCATAGGAACCAGGCGGGGTTTATCCCGACTAGGAATACCTCCATGAATATACGAAGGCTGGTCCGAATTCTGGATAGTGCCGGGTCTTCGGCTCTTGATTCCGTGGTATTGGCAGTTGATATCGAGAAAGCTTTCGATAGCCTTGAATGGAGGTATTTAGACGAGGTACTACTGAAGTTTGGAGTTGGGGAGGGTTTCCGGAGTTGGACGAGGGTACTTTACAAGTCGGCTAGGGCGAGGGTGCGCCTGGGCCCGCTGATATCTTCGGCCTACCCTGTTTGTAGAGGGATGAGACAGGGCTGCTCATTGTCACCCCTGCTGTTCGCATTGGCGATGGAGCCGCTAGCGGCGCAGGCGAGGACAGGCGCATGTATGGAGGGATCGCGCAAGGGCCGGAATCGCATTATATATCATTATACGCTGATGATTTGCTTCTGTACTTGGCAGACGCTGAGCAGTCTTTGGAGAGAGCGGTGGATATGCTGGATGGATTCGGTCGGTTGTCAGGCCTTAAGGTGAATTGGACTAAGACCTGTATATTCCCACTGCGGGCGGGTACACCCTGTCCCCTGTTAGCGAGGGAGGTGGTGTGGGAGCCCTCTGGCTTCACCTACCTCGGGGTGCGCATTTACCACGAGGCGGCCGACCTATTGGAGGGGAACGTAGGGCGATGCATACGTGCACTGAGGGGCAGCATGACATTCTGGGCCTCGCTCCCCCTGTCGGTATTGGGCCGAGTAGCGCTGCTAAAGATGGTGGCGCTTCCACGGCTGCTTTATTATTTTCGAACACTGCCGGTGTGGATTCTGCAGCGGGTCTTTAAGGAACTGAAGACGCTGGTGACTGGCTTCCTTTGGGGCCAGGGCCGGCGGAGGGTGGCACTGGACACTCTGATTAGGCCTAAGACTGAAGGGGGACTGGCAGTCCCCGATTTTGAACTGTATTACTTAGCGGCACAACTGCAGATCCTAACACAGAATGTTGCCCGGGAATTCAGGGGTCCGGAGAGTGACCGTGGTGCTGGTATTCCAAAGTGCGTCCTTTCCTATATAGTTATGCAACAGAAACTGGATTTGAAGGAGCTTACGGTGGAGGAAAGGACGCTTAGGTCGTGCTGGCAGAGGAGCGTGAAAAGAGCGAGGAAAGTCCGGCCGTATGCACCGGAGATACCTTTGGGGATGTTAACAGCGCTGCCACATGGGGGTGACTGGTCTAGGCTTCTGGAATGGGAGGAGTTGGGGCTACAGATGGTGGGGGACCTGTACGTTGATGGAGCATTGGTTCCCTATCAGGTGCTCCAGGAGCAGTTTGGGTTGCCGAACGGTACCTTTCTATTGCACGCGGCAGTGGTGGCGGCGTTGCAAAAACATTGGGGGGTAGGGCTCGCTGAACCGGAGGTGACCTTGGCGTGTCAGTATGTGGTAATGGCCGCTGGCACTGTTAAGGCAGTGACGTGTCTCCACATGAGAATGTTGAACGAGGGGTTGACACCGTTGCTGGCTTTGAAATCGCGATGGGAGGATAGCACAGGCAAGCCCATTCCGGACACGGTCTGGAGTCAGATCCTGAGGCGGACGTGGAAGGGCACGAGGAACGCACGGTTTCAGCAGGTGCATTTTTTTATCCTACACAGGGCGTACCTGACCCCGGAGAGGTTAAAGCGGTACTTCCAGGTGCTTGACGCAGTGTGCCCGAGGTGCTTGGCTCCCGAGGTTGACTTGGATCACCTGTTGTGGGGGTGTCCGAAACTGGGGACATATTGGCCGGAAGTGGGGGTACTCTTGAATGCGGTGACAGATAGGGAGGTGGGCTTTGATATGGCGGCATGTCTCCTGCTCTGGTTCCCGCATACTAAAAAACCGAAAATCACGAGTAAATTCATTGATTTAGGACTTATGTTGGCGCAGAGGGAGATAACCTGGCACTGGAAATCTAAAGAAGGCCCTTCAGTGAGGAGGTGGATGAATGAGCTGTTGAAATGGGCGGGCAGTGAAAGCATTATTAGAATGCGGCAGGCTACTAGACTTGGCAAGGAGAGCTGTCTGGACATGGCGAGAGTCTGGGAATTGGTGGTGCAAGCGTTGCGTGATTACATGGTGGGAGAGGATGAGGAGGAGTGATAGTCCATGCGGATTCCATGCACTCTTATAGATTGCGAACGACTCCTGGTATGTGGCGAGCCCCTGAGATGGTACAGTTTTGGACGACCCGCATTTGCAGCAGCGGCAGTGGTAGTTGGGGGGGTGGGGGGGAGGAAGGGGGTTTTGAGGGAGGTTGCTCGACATAGCGGCCTGGATTGCTCTCGGCAGATAGAGTGTAGGTCAGACCAGGGTATCGGGGGGTTCCTGAGATGGTAGGCTGGCACTCTGGCTATCACACTGGGGGGACCTGGGAAAGGGACTCTGGAACGGTATGGCTTGAGCTCTGTTGAACCGGGTGTGAGCTGATGGCGGTCTTTCCTGGGGCATTTTGAGTTCGCTTGTTGATGCATGGGGGGGGGGAGTTTTAGGGGGGTAAAAGCAGATACTGAAATGTGATGCTGGTCGGATCCTGGGAAAGGGATACACAGAAATATCTTCCTGGGAAGGATAGTTTTGCAGCGCCGCCCAGCCGCCGGGATGTGGGCTAAATGGCTGTGTATGGTGTCTCTGTCGTCTTTCAGGCTGTGATGCTGCAAGTGTAATGACTGGCCTCTTACGTGGTCTTGTTTCTAATTCTGCAATAAAAACACTTTTTAAAAAAAAAGAGAATTAACCCATTGTATCCATCTCGGATGTAAAGCTTTAGCATTAGGAATGCTTGCCTTTGTCACTGCCTCTAAGGCAGGTACGGATGTAACCATTTTTATGCGTTTACTCTGTGCGAGGGCTCCCTCTTTTGCTACTGCAGTCTGAACCGCTGTCAATATCTTTTCTGTTGAAGTGAATTTCATTTCAGCTTGTGTGTACAAGTGTGACTTGTATGCTATTGGTACCGTCTCACCTTCGTTAAAGGTTAGGTTTGTGAATCCGCATCTCCCTGGGATGATTCGGATCACTAGGTTACGCACGTTGTCGTGTGTTTGTAACTGTGTTTTTTTTAACATGTCTGTTTGTTCTGAACGTAACATTTCTGTGTGTTTTTGTTTCCAATTAGTAGGTTTGAAATCAGGTTTGATTAGTTTGTAGAGAGGTTTAACCCTTTCAGCGTAGTTTAGAACATAAGTTCTTCCAAAATTCAGGAAACCTAGAATTGACTGTAAGTTTTTCAGCGTTTTTGGAGGTTGGAGCAGCGCACATTTCTCTAAAAAGTTTGCTGCCAGGCTTTTGCCTTCACTTGATAACTCATATCCCAAAAAATAGGACGTTGACGTGGGCAATTCGTGATTTCTTAAAATTGAATTTATACCCTTCAGAAGCGATCCCCTGTATGATGGTGTTCACTTTTTTCAAGTGTACGTCCAAATCATCATCTGTAAGATAGATATCATTGACATAGGACAATGCCTCATCATCGTATATTTGTAGTAACTCTGTTACTCTGGCTGAAAATAACCCTGGACTATTCTTGAACCCCTGGGGGTGATGGCACAGTTGTCGCTGTGCTCCCATTATGGAGAAAGCGGTCAAATACCTGCTTTCAGGTGCAATGTTTTGACAAAAGAAACCATTTGAGATATCTAATGCAGTTTTATATTTTTTGCGCACAATGTTATTCATCAGTGCTGCACTATGTGCGTTTTGTACAGCAAAAGTTTTGCAACAAGAATTTAGATGTCTGTAATCCAAAACTAGATGATAGGAATTGTCTGGTTTGGAGACAGGAAACAAAGGATTGTTCATTTATGAGGTGCATGTTTCAATCACCCCTTGGTATTCAAGTTGATCTCCCTGACCTGTTTTTTAGCTTCCTGTTTTACACGATATTGCCTTTGCATTGTTGGTTGAGTTTTCAACTGGATTTTATGGTGAGGGGAATCCTCATCATATCCTACATGATTTTTGCATAGTGCTGGGGCCTGGGCTACAGCCCATTTCCTAGCATATGTGTATTTTTTATGAATTGGAATGTGATTTGAGAAGGCTGGCATAATTATATCTTCGCCATGAGGGTACTGCCTGACAAATTGGGGTGGCCAGTCTTGTTCAGCTAGTAGAATGTCATAACCCTTAGAGAGCTTCTCCCAAAAGAGTGCTCTAATTTTTCTTGATTTGTCCCCCTCCATCTAGAGTGTTACTTCATATAACGTATGGGGTACACTAACCCTGGTATCTGCAGTTTCAACTTGGATGCTTTCATTCAAGTCCACTGTCTCCAGATGATCCTTCAGGATCCTGCGAGCTATAGTTACCTCTGCTGCGCTGTCTAGCATTGTTTGGGCCCACTCCCCATTCTTGAATTGTGTCCTCAAGATCCTCGGCATGTCTGATCTTTAGACTTGCTACCTTCTTTTTTGGAAATTGGCTTTTCTTCTTTTTTGGAACGTGCTGTTCGTCTTTGGACTTCACTCGTTCTTCTTTTTGTTCTGAACGTCCTCATCTTTCGGATTTCTGCGAGGAAGTCTGAAAGGTACGAGAGGAACGTGTATCAATATCTTGATACCTATCAGGTTTTCTCAAATTATCCCTATTTCTAAGGTTATACCTTTTTTCGGAGGGCTCCTGCTGAGGAGACCTTCCTCTGGACTGGGAACGCTTCTCTTTAGGAAGTGTCTGTTTAGTGATTTCCACTTCTTTTTAGGAGTAGTGAGATTATTTTTAATAAAAACTTTTTCAGGATTTTCAGTTAGTTGGGGTTTTAATGGTTTCCCACCCAAACTATCTCTACCTAGTTCTTCATAGGATTTTTCAATAATTCTGGTAGGCTCATACGGTTGCTCAGTAATATCTGTTTCTTTTAGTTTTTATCGTATCGCCACTGATGCTGCTTCACCTTTAATGTTGGCTAATAGTATAGCCGAGACCTGTTTGAAATTCTTCAGTAATTTCATACCCAGATTTAAGGCAGATTCTGGACCGTATTCATTTTGAATCTGTCTCAGAACGTATGGTATTACCGCCATAGACGGGACACCATGTGTTTTTGTGAAGATTGAAGCAAAGACTGTACCACAAGTGTTGCAGTCCTCTACGTGTGGTGCAATCCCCATTGGTAAACAGATTGTCAGAATCCTGTGTTTCTCATGAGGTGTACTATCAGGGAATACCGCCTCTATTTGAGCAATTTTTTGTGCTAACCAGAACGGAATTTGTTCTCGTTTGCGGGCAATTTACCAATGACTGACTGTATAGTCTGTGGTGTCATTTTGTTTGTGTTTCCTTGATGAGGGATGTGCTGTGAAATTCCTACAGCTGGTTGGACTGTTAAAGTCTGCATGACATATTGAACCAACTGCCTGTTTATTTTGATCAGCTGTTTTAGCTGAGCTAACAATTCAGGAGCTGTCATTGTTTCAATGTCAGGATGTGGTGTATAGCTGGCTAGTACCGGCCATGTTGCTCCTGGTCTACCTAGTGGACCGAGACTGGTAATATGATTTTAATGTTGTAGGGCACCTTTAAACCAGAGCTGATGCTCTTGGTAAGTTAATGGAATTTCAATATCCTCGTAAGGAATGTATTCCGCTGGTGGTTCTTCTATTTTGTAGTAGTGGAACCAGTGTGTTCCTTCATCTGCTGCAGGGAACTGAATCCATGAATAGAATACCTCTGTCTGCCGATATTCATGTGCCTCTATAACAAATATTACTTTACCACCTCTTGGTGATACCCCATTATTTATGAGTTTGTACCTTATAGTTTTTCTTACATTTACCGGGATGATTATAGCATCATCGTCGATTTGTTGAAGACCTGTGTATTCTACGGCTGGTTGAGTTGCTGCTGCAGTTCTACGCCTTTCCTCTTCACTATCCGACATTTTGTAGACTGGAAGTTTTTGCAGAACGAGTTTTCAAGGAAACATTGAAGATTGGGTGTACAATATTTTGGAACACTGTATCCTTCAACGTTGAACAAACTAAAAACTAATACATAGGATTTTTTCATCCTACTCAGTTTAAAGCAGATATTTTATCCTTTAACCCACTCCAGACGTCTATTGGAGTATTTTAGGGGAAAAAAGGGTCTGTGTGAAAAGCACGACTGAGTTACTCTAGTATCTAGCATTAAATTATCGCCTTACCAAACATTGGGCGCCATGTAGTGTAGTTCCTATATTCCCAATAGGCTCTGCGCATTGGAATAGTGTATCCTGTAGTTTAGACGTAGGACTGAAGTCAACTAGGTCTCTACCGAATATACTAAACTTAATTGTGTGTGTGTTCCAGCTAGCTCAGAGGTCACAAGAAACGTTCTCGAATAAACAAGAAGGGATTAGTTTCTGACAACTGCTTAAAACATGACAACTTGTTCCCCAAGAATAAGAAATATATCTCTAGAGTCGCTGAAACAATAGATAGTTATTTCACTCAGTCAATCCTGCATGCTTCGTTTCACCAGAGGTGCAGCGAAATAGAGAGACGGGCGTTTTCAATAAAAGGTATTTATTGAACAGTCTTCTTTCTCAAGCATAAGAAATGAACTGCTGCAATCGTAATACTTGCTGTAAAGTACAGAGCATATAATACGAAGAGTATTATAAAATAGTACTGTAAAAGCATGATATGGTTTCTAAGCCATAAGATACCTAAAATGCATAAAATACATACAGTGATAAATAATGCCTAAAAGTACCCAACTGGTGCTTCTAAAATATGCCTACCCCGGTGTACCGAACCTAGGTCTAGTACAAGGGAAGAAGTAAGTGAGGTGTAGCCTAGTTTTAGTATTAGTTGCCAAGAATCTATTCCAAGAATTCTCTTAGGGTCTAATCAGCTCCGTACCTTGGTTTTAGAATGTAGGAGGTCTTGTATCTCTCTCTCAGGACTTGATTTCCCAGCAACCCGCAAGGGTAGCCTGGAAACACTGGAGCTGGATTTCTCGGCTGGAGAAAGTACAGCGTCTCTCAGTGCGTCAGCTGGAGGGTCGGCTTTCTTCGGCACTTGCTGCAGCAGGGCGCGACGGGCAAGTAGATAGTCGAACTGCTCCAAACCACCGTGTGTTTGTTTAGACAAGTGTGGGCATATCTATACCTTGAAGGTGCCGAGTTTGACGTAAGATTGGACATAATAACGTTATCAGAGACTTACTTCTCTGAAAACTCCATGATTTCTTGGATAACTTAATATTCATGCAGGGGGAAGTCCCTGACTGCTGAAGGCGGGTTTTTCCAAGAAATCGTTGTAGATTTTCGGAACTAGTGGAAGTAGCCAAGCCATATTAGGACTACTTGAGCTATGTCTTAATATGGTTATGATTTCTATGCCTATATAAGGATACGATATTTTATACCTATATAAGGGCATGAATGGGGAAAATTACACTAGGGTCCTAAAACGCTATACAACACCACAATGCCACTGACGCTAGAAAGTGCCTAAGCGGATACTGCCTTCCAGAAAATGCCCCTGTTTGGAGGACAAAAGCAACTTGGCAAAAAACCTCCAGAAGATGATAACTGCAGGCAAAAGCAGCTGGAATACAGGAAGTTGCATACACAAGAGCAGAATGGAACTAGCACTATCGCTTTTAGCGGCGCTGTGGTGGCGATAATCCCTTCTCATTATTTATAAAGCGCCGTTAAGCGACTTAAAGTGGCTTAACGTCGGCTTGTAAATAAGGCCCCTTTTCACGCATCACTTAGCATGAAAGGAGCGTGCCATGGGTGTTGCAGTGGGCGTTCTATCGCAACACCCATTGCTTTTTGACGCTGCCTCATATTTACAAGGCTGGGGCAGTTCCACAAACTGAGACCAAGGAAAACCTGGCCTTAGAATGTCGATACGAGGAGAAAATATTAATGTCTCCTCGTTTTTTGCTCTTTCTATGTGTGCTGCATTCTGCATCACACATAGAAAGAGCACATCGCTTTTCAAGATTGTTTTTGTTCAGGAAGATGTCCCTTCCTGCACATAAACAATCTCCCCTGCAGCGCAGGCAGTCTTCCAACATAGCGCAAGGCAGCTGTAGTAGTGCCAGCGCCGGATGAAACACAGGGGCATGCCTTATTTTTGTAAATACGGCACATCCCTGTGTTTTAAAAATGTTGGAGGGCAGCGTTACCAATTTTGGCATAACACAGCACTCCAACATTTTGTTTTAAATATCCTCTTTGGTTTTCTTGAACAAGTCCCGGATTTCAGAGAGTGTATTTTAGGAAGTTAAAAGTAGCTCAAACTTGCTTACCTTCAATAGAAGGCAGTACATTTTGTCATAAAAATTTGGTCGGAGAAAATATAATAAGCTGGAGACAAAGTGCATTGTACACTTGTATCACACACAGGAGAAAAAGGATTAATAGCATGTACTGGATTGTCCTTGTCTGCTGTAAAATGATGCTTGGCAGTACACACAAAACAAAGAAATACACTTTCTACCCAAGCATGTGATGTGCTAAAAGAACTTTGGGCCATATTTATGACCCGGTTTGCGTTGCTCTTGCATCACGCAACATAGAGCAAGAGTGACTCAAAACCTTAAGTCAGATTTTTTCAAGCCACACAGAGCCACTTTGTGTGGTTTGAGGGGGTCAAAAAACTGGAGTAGTGCAATGCAGCGCAAATCACTGCGTTGCACTACTCTATCCTGGGTAGGCATTCCATGTGCATTGCGTGGGTGTTCCCATGCAGCTCCCATGATTTTTTACGCATTCCCAGATTTACAAGTCCTTGTAAACATGGGAATACACCAAAAAGATATGTCTCCCCGGTGAGGCATAACGAGGAGAAATATCTTAATTTCTCCTCATTGCTTCCTCTTTCTATTCTGCAGCACACATAGAACGAGGAAAACGTCTCTCATGATTGTTTTTGTGCAGGAAGACACCCATTCCTGAACAAAAACAACTCTGCCTACAACACAGACTCCCTTGCAGCATGCTGTGAGGGTGCCTGCATTGGTGCTAGGCAGTCAAAAGGGCGCCAGCGCAAGGGAAAAGGACATGATTGTGCCATATTAGATAATTATAGCGCATTCCTGCTTTTACCCTGCGACGCAGACTTGCTGCGCTGCCCTGCGCTACACAAGTCATAAATATGCCCCTAAGACATTACTACAAGAATCAACAAGGGCCTTGACTCCTTACTCAGAAAGGCTGAGTCCAACTGAACTTAATAAACAAAACAAAAGCCAATCCTGGAACTTTGATCCAACAACACTAGAGTTTCAAAGACAAGCTGCTTTGATTAAAGCAAAAACAACCTATTTATATTTTAAGCAAATTTATTCTTTTTTTGTGAAAATATCATTTTTCATGTTAGCACCTTATTTCTCGTGCATGGAAAATACAAAATACAAAAAGCATACAGTTATATGTACATTATATACAAACAGTTAAATCCACGATTTCAAACACACTTGGCCGTTCATTCATACACCATCCATTCAAAACAATAGAACAAATAATAATAAATAACAGTGCGTCCAAGCAACGGAAAGCAAATCAGTCCAAAATATTTCTTTTCATATTTTTGCAAACTTATTTGTAGTTGAAATTCTCACAAGATCTCTTGTGAACCCAATTAAATGCAAAAAAAGATTGGCCAGATGCTGGACGAAAAATGGTTGACGCGTTTCAAACCCCTATAATTAGGGTGGGGTTCTCCTCAGGACCGGGTAGGTTCTTATTCCAAGAAAAGGAACGTAATCAATGGTGAATAGTTAAGTTTCCAGTCGAGTTGTATTTTCCCAAAAGATGTAATGCCAGCAACCGCTAGAGCACGGTTCCTCGTTAGCCGCTTTGTCATAAGTTCTTCACCTTAGGCGATTTCCATGTTTGGTTATGCCAAACATGGAAATCGCCTAAGGTGAAGGACTGCTCCCTTCGTCCCGCATTGAACAGGAGCCGACGCCCTGAAAACTTATGACAAAGCGGCTAACGAGGAACCGTGCTCTAGCGGTTGCTGGCATTACATCTTTTGGGAAAATACAACTCGACTGGAAACTTAACTATTCACCATTGATTACGTTCCTTTTCTTGGAATAAGAACCTACCCGGTCCTGAGGAGAACCCCACCCTAATTATAGGGGTTTGAAACGCGTCGACCATTTTTCGTCCAGCATCTGGCCAATCTTTTTTTGCATTTAATTGGGTTCACAAGAGATCTTGTGAGAATTTCAACTACAAATAAGTTTGCAAAAATATGAAAAGAAATATTTTGGACTGATTTGCTTTCCGTTGCTTGGACGCACTGTTATTTATTATTATTTGTTCTATTGTTTTGAATGGATGGTGTATGAATGAACGGCCAAGTGTGTTTGAAATCGTGGATTTAACTGTTTGTATATAATGTACATATAACTGTATGCTTTTTGTATTTTGTATTTTCCATGCACGAGAAATAAGGTGCTAACATGAAAAATTATATTTTCACAAAAAAAGAATAAATTTGCTTAAAATATAAATAGGTTGTTTTTGCTTTAATCAAAGCAGCTTGTCTTTGAAACTCTAGTGTTGTTGGATCAAAGTTCCAGGATTGGCTTTTGTTTTGTTTATTAAACCTAAGACATTACTGACATGGAGGAAATGTTTTTTGCGTTCATGGTTGTGTTGCTCATTTTGAATAGCTTGCATCCTCATTTGAAAACTCCTTTTTATTTTTTACATGTTTCGACCCACAAATAGGAGCCGGCAATAAAAGGCAGGCTAACATTTACAGAGTGTACTCTCACTTTTAATCACTGTGCCAAGGAAAGCCATTCAATGTCACGATGGCCTGGACAAGCTGGGTTACATCCTTTCCCTCTCCCTTCCGTCGGTGGGAGGAAGGAACATTCTTCAAATTAAAAGATAACATTTCTGTCAAGACTGTTTTATTTTTTCTTCTTGAGAATATTTGTCATGGCACACATCCATCGCCAACAAAGAAAGGGCAAAGTTTGTTCGAAGGGCAGTTCCTAGAAAGCTGCGTGTTTCTTGTGACTTTTCTTACCACTCTCTCTGCAGGGGGGGAGTCTTAGTTTTACCCCTCCCAAAAGAAATAGTTCAGCGCACAAACGTTAAACAAATACCACCATGTAAGGACAACAAGCATTCTTCTTTTATTGTCGCTCTTAAGTTTCCAAAGGTTGTGTCCCTCAGACATACATTACTAATCAAGAAAAATTGAAATCCAGATACAGATTTTGCACCCAAAAATAGAAAAAAATGCCACATGAATGGGTATGCGAGATACATAAGCAAAATAAACTTTCATTCAATCATGCATGCCTCTGTTTATACTGGAGCTGGGCTGATCCCGTAACCAAGTAGTGAAATGTAGGAGGTTTTCAGGATATAGCCACGGTTTGTGAGGCCAATTTATATTTCATGAATATCAGTTTAGGGATTCGTTCTCACGTGCTCCATCTTCCAGGAATCCTGACTTCTTTGTTTCCTGTTTGGTGGCTGGGTCGTTGCTAGCTCTTTGATGAGCTCAGTCCTTGCTTACCATTTAGCCTACCACACTTTTTTGCCTTTTGCTTGTTCTTTTTTCCCCAGGTTTGATTTTCTTTAAAGTTTTGCCACTGAAAGGAAACTAATGTGCATTGGTCGTGAGTGCAGAGCTGCAGAAAAGCATCTATAAACAATAGTGGTATTCTGGATTACTGAATTATATGTAGGCTCGACTGGACACATGCTGGAAGACAAACACCCGCGTCCGAAGCATGGGAATGGCAGCGTGGGGGTCTCCAGAGGCTGACGCTGTCAAACTAATGAGACAAGTTTTCCATGAGTAGGTACATTTTACAAGAGTATGATAAACCCTATTCACCTACTATAATCCCCAAAATAACCCTTTCTAGACTCTTCCCTCCTCTACCCCTCCTTGCATCATCTCAAACCTCTAGTACTCAGACCGATTCAGATCTCCGAAAAAAGCCCTACCCTCTGACTCTTCCCCCTCCCCACTACTCATCTCAAACTTCCTCCTGCTGCTTTGATATCCAAATAAAGGCTTTCGAGACCCTTCCCTCTTCTACCCCTCCACTACTTTTTTCAATCCAAGTAACAGACTCACATGTCCACATCTCAAATTGATTTATTATTTCCCTATACTAATCCACCACTAATCCTGTTTGGGTTTTGGAGTAGCGTGCCACTAGCCGAAAAGCATTCTGACACCTCATCAGGGGTAGCAAGCGCTATATAAATGCAAACCCTTACCTCTTCTTTCCCTCCATTATCTTTTTTCAATCCAAACAACAGACTCACATGTCCACAGCTCAAATTAATTTCATATTTCCCTATAATAATTCACCACTAATCCATGTTGGGTTCCGGAGTAGCGTGTTACTCACCGAAAAGCACTTCGACGCCTCGTCCGGAGTAGTAAGCGCTATATAAATGCAATTACAATTACAATATACAGGGCTGCATAAGCGTCTGCAACTGGACCAGTCACCATAACAGGACAGATGGAGAGAAGGAAGGGGTCCAGGGGAGGGTTTGGGGGGCGGAGCGAGAATAAGAGTCATGATCTCAGGCTCCCTGTGGAAGGTCGCTAATGCAGCGGGCACATGATCTGAGAGTTGAATTTACTCACCAAATGACTGGATCTTGACTCACCATCAGCCGCGTGCTGTATCTCACAATCCCCCTGGGTCTGTTAGCAATTCATATTACATCTAACCCACCTCACCCCTGCAACCTAATGCAACAAGAAACCTGCGCCTCCTCATAAAGGGCCCGCTTTTTGCTGCCTGCCTGATTAATGGTTTTCAACTTGCACAGATATATGGATTCAGAATATGATTTATTAATAACATGAACCGATTTGTTATGCAGACAGCGCTGTCGTGACCCAAAGGTCTGTGTTTCAGTTCTGTCCATGTGGTGAAATACAAGCTACTTAAACCCCCAGACTTCCAACTTGTCACTCGTGGACTGTGGTGTGTGAAATGCACCCTCCACATTTATATTTAGCGCTGTATTTTGGAAATTTCCACCAGGGGATATCTTGCTAGATTTGCATTTTTTATTATGCTGTGGACTGGACAGTTTTATAAGGTAGTCATAAATGACGAAATTTTAAGTGCTTTGATGTACAGAGCGACACTCACTAATGCTGTCGTCCCAAGGGATACTTTAGACCCGATGGACAACAGAAGTACTACTTTATTTTGTTTTTATTTACGACCTGGCAGCAGAGGAGAAATTTCATACATAAGACATTCCATTTTTAT
The DNA here is from genome assembly GCF_964261635.1 of Lissotriton helveticus. Taxonomy (NCBI): domain Eukaryota; kingdom Metazoa; phylum Chordata; class Amphibia; order Caudata; family Salamandridae; genus Lissotriton; species Lissotriton helveticus. The sequence continues at coordinate 1,027,454,616 of NC_136059.1, forward strand.
TTCTATTTCTTTTTTTATTAACAGAAGTGCTACTTAATGTACTCATAAGTACCATTGTAAACTGATTTAAAACATCTAGAATGCGAATCATGTACAGTTGGTACAAACACCTTGAACTTTGACACATTGGGAGGTGGATATTTTGGGGTTGTTTCGCAAAGGAGTTTAGAAGTATGTAAAGTAGGACTCATGTATTACTATTTCCCGGACTCATTTTTTTTTCGGATTTGTACAGAGCGATATGTACTGGAGCGCTTTACATGAGCACCAGCTGCATTACAGTCTAACACATAAATTTTTAGGCACGGTAGATTAAGTGATTTGCCCAGAATCACAGGATGTTTGAGCCTCCTCCAGACACGAGCCCGGTCCCCCAGTTCAAAGTCGGCTGCCCTAGCCATTAAGCCGCACCCTCTCCCCAAATGTCTTAGAGAATCGACCGCTCAGTCTTCCTCTGACAGGAAATGAACAAAGAGGATTGGGCGGCTAGCCCTAGCTCAGCATAGCTATTTGGGACATTTCCCTACAATACAGCCAGTGGCGGCTGGTGACATTTGAACCTGGTGAGCGGAAAATGATTTCCGCACTGTAGCTCGCGAGCGCGGCGCACGTGTCCGAACTCCCCCCCCCAACCATAGACCCCCCCCCCCTGGAGAAAAATGTGAAAATCGAGTGGACAAATGGTGCATTTGCAAGCAATTTTGGCCCAAGGAAATGGAATCACACTACGTTTGGTCTGGGTTTATCTACATATTTTGTTTTTATTATCAACCCCCTCCCCCTCCTCTGCTTTCCACCGGATCCGGACAGGTAGAACATATACATTGTGTAAAGAGCGCAAAAATGGACTATGTGGCCATGGAGATACTAGTAATTTGCTGCGGCAGCGGCACTACAAAAACATCAAACCTGCCATGATAGGAAGCGCTATATTTAAAAAAAAAACTTACAGACCGAATGATGCCCAAACCCGTCATGGCACTCTCAGGGGTTCCGCTGTGGGGGATCATGGGTAATACTTAACGGGTCACGGGCGGGAGTTTAAAATACAATACAATTACAAAAGAGCGGTAATCACCAGCAGGAGCAGGATATTATGGCTCACCTCAGTAGTACTAGTTCTCGTTAGTAGTCCAGCTCCACGACGACGAGGCAGGAAGAGTTACCATCAGGACAGGAGCTGAGGAGCACGCACACCAGGTGTGATTGTGAAGCGGGCAGCACTGTGTGTGGCAAAGGCTGCGGGTGCGGGGTCACGGTGAGACTAAGGATTAGCTGACGTCACGTCAGGCGTCATCAGGCAGGTCGGACTGACTCTACAGGATTGGCTGGAGCAGCCAAACTCCCCGCCCCATTAGGAGACCGGGGGCTGCGGCATGAGGCAACCCCCGGTCTCCCAAGGGGGGGGAGGCTTGTGCGCATGTCCGCGCCGGGCAGGAAAATGACCTGTCCGAAACAGGACACGCACACTAGCACGTCTGCACAGCCCCACCCCCCCACCCTTTTCCCGATGGTTTCTGGTCTGGCCCGGTGACCGGCCGGCCAGAAACTCGTTGTTGAATGGTGTGTGATTTAACACAGTGTCGGTCCCGGAGGGCGGCAGTGCGCATTGGGAGGGCAACGCCCAAATGCCCCAATGGACGCACCGCCGCTGAATACAGCACTTCGAGTCCGTGTAAGGGAGGAAAACGAAGGAATAGTATGTGTGGGTCCACAAGGACAGAAGACAGAGTGAAGCAAGCTGCTGGGCCAGATTTCAGAAGCAGAATTGTACAAAATAGGATTGCTACAATTTGAGGGAGTGCTCTGTGCACAGTAGATTTGTTGCCAATTCCAAGGTGAGCATTTCAAACCGAGCAAACCTTGCAAGTCACACTGAGGGCAAAGACAAGTTCACGATCCACAGTAACATCTCAGGCTAGATGGTCCTGCACGCACCCCGACAGTGCACAGCTGTTCCAAAATCAATCAACATAAGCCTCCATATTGGCAATGCCTTGTGGGTGAGCTTAATGTCTAGAAAGAGGTCCCTCAATAGAACCCAATACATTCATTTGTCAAAAGAGACAGTTTGAACCGTTCTAAGAAAGGAGAGTGTTCACAAGTCTATTAGGCACTGGATAAAAGCAGCTACCAGCGCATTCTAACCAGCCTCAATTTGTAAATTGTCTTAAAACAGACTTAGTTGAAGATCTTAACATCGTCATATGTACACACTACAAAGCCAGTCAAATATGTATGGAATGATATATTCCCTTTTCTTGCATTTCTTTGCCATTTTCTTTAGAATCTTCCATGAAAAAATCCGCCCCATCTATTTGCTTACTTAAGTAATGTTTTAGAGCTGCATGCATTTTCAGGAATTCTAAACAGTACTGTCTCTCCTAAGTACCCAAGGTGGCTAAAGATCCAGGTAACTTACCCGCCTTGTTGCACCTGCCACCTTTCCCAGGACCTTCAAAAAAGGTTCTCAAACAACCACTCTTGATCAGATGTGGGTCATGGAGTTGCTGACATCCTCACCCCGCACCACAATCGTCATTGACAGCACATGCACAGAAATCATTGTGGTCGCCCTGGGGAAGTCATTCTACTAACGTGCATGGTGACTTGCAAGCAATAACTCATTCCCCACCATGCACTACAACCTGCTATCTGGTGTTTGGTGTAACATCTGCGTGACTTTTCTGTTAGAGGTGCTGCACAGATGAGTCAATCAATCAATCAATCAATCAGCAATTTGTATAGCGCGCTACTCACCCAGTAGGGTCTCAAGGCGCTGGGGGGGAGTGCGGGGGGAGGGGGGGGGGCGTTACTGTTCGAAAAGCCAGGTCTTGAGTTGTTTCCTGAAGGAGAGGTGGTCCTGGGTCAGCTGTAGGTGGATGGGGAGGGAGTTCCATGTCTTGGCCGCCAGGTAGGTATGATTTGGCCAAGAGCAGGCTTGGAACTTTTTGGAGATCACCACTACCATGCTGTTTGTACTCTCTAACAAAATGGTGACCTCTGGTAAAATAATGTTGTGTACTCCTGGTCAAACTTTTACAGTCTGCCTTGCAAACTCCGTTACTCTTGGGCACTATACACTGGATTCACGTTAGCCTAGCTGAGGAGGGTTGATACACCGAAACTGGTCCCAGGATGTTTGTTTCTGGTCCAGGGAGGGCCTGGCCTGACAGTTCCCATGAGGAGCAGTTTCAAGACAAATTTGCATATGGTTGGGTGCAAACTGGGGGGGCGAAGTGAGCAAAAGAACGATGGATTAAACCCAGCTCTCTTGACTGGGGGTGAGTGGTTGAAAAGTTTCAGCACTCCATCGATCATCTTGTTGTGTACTGCACTGAGAGTCAACCCAGGCTTAATATAAAGTACAAATAATAATAAAAAAAATAAAACCAGTGATAGTTCATAGCCCTGAGAGGTGAGCAGCCAAAGCCACAAAAACAAGTTGGATTCTGCAGTTTCTTAAATTACATCATGAGGTGGGTGTAATTGATACAGTGCAGAGACAATAAAGATACAAAATAGAGCTCAATGTGCCTGCTTGGAACCTAGAAATCCATTCCTGATTGATTCACCCCATCCCTTTTTCGAGGCACCCCCCTTCCTCCAACGCCAGCATCTACCTCAGGTTTCTGCAACCCTCTGCGAGGATCGTCTTCCAGTAAACCTTGGCAATAAATGCATTTTTAAAGAGACCACTCAGCGTTAGTGCTATATATAGTGCGCGGACTGGCTCCCACAGAGAAGAGATTCGTTTACAAAACGACAGGGGCAACATGTAGGGGGTACGACGAAGTGATGGGGAAGGCAAGTGATTCACTAGCATAATGTATTGCCTACTTTACGTATGTATCACATTTTTATATTTTTCAGAAAAGGTGGTCATAGATCCGACTCCAATAAGGGCCCATGAACTCCAACAACAAAGGGACCTTAGTAGAGTATGTATGTACGAGACCTTATTAAGAAAAAAAAGACCTTGGCTCACAGACTACTGACATATTTGCGCTGCCTACCGCTAAGTGCCAGCACCTTGGTGAATCTTATTATAGCTGTGGAAAATGTATGTCTTTTTTGTTTTTCTTCCCAAACAACTGCATATTAAGTGGTAAACTAACCGCCCGCCCAGACCTGCCCTGCATTATTTTTAAGTTTCCCTCCCCATTATTTCTTCCGTACCTAATGTGCTACAGAGACTGTATTCGTTGTTAATATCTCCCTTGTTGGTCCTTATTATTTTTATTTATTCATTTGCAGTTTTATATAGCATGAACTTGACCCGAAGGTATCAGAGTGCCTTACATGAGCACCAGTTGCATTACAGACGGCCTGGTTTGCCCAGAATCACAGCATGTTTGAGCCTCCAGCCAAACTCGAACCTGGGGCCTCATTTATGAGGCCGTGCGTCACTTTTACGCCGCCGGTGCGTCACTTTTTGTGACGCATCGGGGTGCGTAAAACATGCCTCCTGTTGCGCACTATTTACAAAGTGACGCATCTAAGCAGATGCGTCACTTTGTAACCCCCTGCGCTACATTATACCTGCGTCAGGTATAATGTATGCAGAGGGGGCATTCCCCCGCAAAAAGCCTCGTAATAGTGACGCAGTGAAATCTATGAGATTTCACTGCATCACTTTTAGGACGCTGTTGCATCAAAATCTTGCGCCTGCCTCACAGCAGGCGTAAGACTGACGCAAGCCCTTTCACATGGGGCTTTCCCCATGTGAAAGGATGCATTGCTGCAGTTGCGTCACTTTTGTGACACACTCCAGCAATGCGTCACTTTTGCGCTTACAGATACGTCAGAAATACTGACGTATCTGTAAGTCCTTGCGCAATGATGCGTCATATTGTAAATATGACGCATCATTGGGGTCGCAAGGAGGACACAATGAAAAGTGACGCATCGCTGTTTTCTCGCAGCGATGTGTCACTTTTCATAAATGAGGCCCTTGGTTTCCCAGTTTCAAAGTCCGTCCTTCTGGCCGTTAAGCCACATCTCCTCCTCGCAAGCTCTGAGGTCATATCCCATGAACCAGCACTGGAAGTGCGAACATAGTACCAGGATCCAGATAACAAAACATTTTTGACTGGCAATAATTCGTGTTCTTGGTGATAAGTTACGGCAGTCCTTGCTGCAAACACCTTTTACCACCGTATTCTAAAAACAGGACTCTCGGGGTGGTAAAGTGTGAGATGTACCTTTGAGCACATCTGTTGTGTGGCTTGTTGTGGAGAGATGATGTGTTCTGTTATTTTTTATGCTGAGTTTTTGTCATGCAATATTGTATTGTGATGTTACTGTGTTGTACTGTTTTTTTTTTACAGTTTTTTACAGTTTTATTATGATGTGTTCCTTGATGCAATGCCACAGTCACCAAAAATCGTGTTAAGGTTTAGTTTGGGAGGGGTGAAACCTGCCATCAAGGGCGAGCAGGAACATAATTCACAAGCTCTTTAAGGCGCATTAACATTTAACCCCCTGACAGGATTAGCTCTTTGACAAATGACTTGGCGAAACGAGGGCTTGAAACTTCAAATCATCTGTAACACTAGCCCGGCATTTGGCTACCATTACGTTTAATCTACCCTGCAAGTGATGCGGAAAGCACTGGCCGGGAAGCAGCTTGCGACCAAATAACAATAAACGCCCTTCGAATTCTGGATTCGTGATGACATTTAAGCATTTTAAAAGATAAACTCGAAATAATGATTGCACTGGTCACATGTCAAAATCCAAATTACGAGTTTATTCTACTTTCATTTTACTCTGAGGGGGGAGGGAGGGTGAATGACATAACTTCGCTGTAGCAGCCGTTGAGCCTTTAATGACAGAATGCAGCGGGGGGAACATGACATAGTCTCAAGGGCGGATCTTGGATCGATTCACGAAACCGAAAATCAAAATTGCAATTTCGAAATTATTAGTTCAGCAAATGCGTTTTTTGTAAAGCTACTTCCAAGTGAGATATAGTAATTATTAAACGTGCCATTTGTCAGTTCGTGTGAATTGGGCGGTAATAAGGGAACACAATACTAAGGAGAAAAGACATTGGCAAAGCCAGTAGGTTTCAGCTCGTAACTGAAAATGCAATCAGAACTAATGACTCTGCCAATGTTTGTTTTTAAAGACAGAGGATTGGAAAGAAGGCAGTGTTAGGCTGCTGGGACATTTGAACTAACTTAGCATCAAATATCCGCTCTTGTTCTTCCAGAGCAAAGAAAGTTGGCTGGACTGTTAGGGCAGGCACGTTTATCAGTGCCATCAAATGGTGACTTTGCACTCACTTACACCTCAAGCTAGTATTTGATGTTCCTAACCATTTAAATGAAATCATTTGAAAACATGTCCTTACCAGGAAGAAATACTAAGGATATATAGAGTGTAATGTGGGTAGGTGACGATAAAATACAGAAAAGGGCTTTTAGAGGGGTGAGGCCCTGCAAAGGGGGCGTGGCCTGTTCAGTAATGGGCGTGGCTTAAACAGATAAAATATATTTCTGTGATTTCTAAAGTGTGACACGTCCTGTATTTTGGGGCATCTCTGAGCTTTCTGTTATTGCATCTATGCATAATAACATAACCACTGATCTGCACCTAAAACCAGCCTGGACTATTAGCTTTGCCAATGGTTGTCTGTGTGCTCTCTGGAGAGAAAGAATCCATGGATCGGATGACCACGTATTCTTAACACCTTTTGGCCCAACCCACAGGCCTTGCAAGAAAATCAGAGAAAAACCAAAGGTGGTGATGGACGGAGCGTTGACAATACAAACACTCACCCCCAGTCAACTGATCTGGGTTTAATCCATCACCGTTCTTTAGCTCACTCCGCCACCCCAGTTCAGACATGGCCATATGCAAATCAGTCCGGCCTTGTGCCTCATGGGAACAGTCCAGCCCGAACTGCCAAGCCATGTCTTCCCTGGACCGGAATCAAGCTTCCGGGGACCGGTTTCTGGCATTTCAGCCGTCTTCAGCCGGGCTTGCTTGACTCCAGTGGCAAAGTGAGCAAGGGACTCACGTCTGAGCATACCCTGCCACACTTAGGTCGAACCAAGAAAAACCAAAGGTGGTGATGGACGGAGCGTTGACAATACAAACACTCACCCCCAGTCAACTGATCTGGGTTTAATCCATCACCGTTCTTTAGCTCACTCCGCCACCCCAGTTCAGACATGGCCATATGCAAATCAGTCTGACCTTGTGCCTCCTTTGGTTTTTCATTGCAAGAAACTCCCTCTGCCTTCAAACTGAATTCCAGAGCTCTCACTCGTGGCCCTTATAAACACCTGGAGGTGACTCAGTTCAAAGCAGGTTAGCAACGCCTATAGGGTTGAAAGGGCTTCAGCTGCGCCCCGTCGTGTGTTTCAGCCTGGGCTGCTGCAGCTCGAAATGCTGTGGGCTCGGCTGGGCAGTGTCTGGAGTCTTGTCTCCAGCACACCTGAGTTTTTCACAGGTCTTTAAAGACCATTTGCATATTTACATATCTTTGTAAACTGGTTACGTACTAAGGCTTAGTTTTTTTTTCTGGTTCCAGTACCCCCTGGGCCCCCACTCCGCCTATTCCTTACATTTATATATTATATTTACTGCCATAGTGTGAGACTGCTTTTCATAAATAGGAATATAAGGTAGGGTTGCCAAAAGAAAAATGCCAGCCATGTGTTGTTTAACCCCTTCGCTGCGGGGTGTTTTCACCTGCTGTGCGGGAGGGAGGGGGGCCGCGCGTGGCACCGCTGTGCTTGTGACAAGCTCGGCTCGTCATGAGGCACAGTGGAGCTGCACTCATGGTGGCCGCCCTCTTGAAAGGGCACACTGCGTGCCCCGCGGGCAGCCGCACTATCCACTGAATGTACATCCACCTAAAGTAAATAGATAGGGGCAACATACTGGCCAGGCCTGCACTATGCAGAAGTCAGAGCAGTCATGGTTGTGTAGGTGGAAAAGCTTATAGAAGGATGGTAAAAGAGTAGAGGGTGCACCACCCGCAATACAGAATTTACCCTTTCAATTGCAAGTATTGCCACTTTCTTCTTGGTTAAAAATCTTTACATGTGCTTCCAAGCAAGAGGTAGGTCGATACAGTGCACTTGGGTAAAGCTCAATGAAATCCAGTCCAATACTTCAGCCCATCTTACAAGTGCAGGTGCCAGCCGGTCCCTGGGTGATATACCGCCGGGATGCTTTATTTCTAGTGTTCCAGCTCTTAGCCGTTGCACGGTACATATGCTGACTGCAGCAGTCTATTATTCAGCGCGCTAATGGACGGGCCCATCTCGCGCGCCCGCCCGCCTGGTGGTTCAGTGTCCTCCATTTCCTGCTTCCGCAGCGCACGAGGCGCGCCCTGTGTCATCAGAGCAAACGCTGCTCCGCAAGGGGGTTAAATGGATTTTTTAGTCCTTAATGAAAGACTCAGCTTTTTCTTCACGCCTGCTCTCTGCCCGGCCAATATTTCTGGAAGGATCGGGTTATCCCCGGATAATTAGCAGAAGGTTGCAAAGGGAAACCGACACCCGCCACAACCGCTTTTTTGGATCTGTTTACAGTCTCAAGGCTTCTGCATAGTCCCTGGCCATAATGATAACAGCGGAGCTCCATTGAAGGATTAAATATTGTGACAATAATAATTGCGGCTGCAGAGAACACAACAAAATCAATCTCGACAGCCATTTGACTACGACGTGGCTGCTTTCCTCAGCTGTAGAATGTCTAATCAATTACATGTTTCCTCATTTGAAAGGGGAGTTTTTGAATGTTGCGGTTTTGGTGCAAGAGAGGTTTCATATCGGATAGAAATGCATGCATACGAAAAACATGCAAATTAATAGAAATCTAGTCCTACAACCATAAGGGAATTCTCATTTTCTTCAACATTTCTGGACAAGTTGAGAAGAGAACTATCCTGTTTATGCTCCCTCTCTCTGTACCTCTTCTTCTATTTACAGTATGTAATTTTCTCATGCATGCAGTCAGTGCTTATTTTGTGCATGTGAGTTATTGGAAGGCTGTTGGAGGTGTAACCGCTCCCAATTACTTAACTTCCCTACTCACTCTGAAGATCACATGCTTGATCTTATCTTCGCCACACCTGACCTGAACTCACACCCCCAACAGGCCAATATTGTAGGTGAGTGATCCACTCACCTACAATATTTCATCCTGCCCCTGCACTAAATCATCTTCTTTATCCGTAATTAGACCTTGGCACAAAGTAGATCTTAGTACTGTTGCAGATACAACTGTGGCTGCCGACCCATCCTCTTGGCTGATCTCAATGAAAATATAACAGCCTACAGTGTTTATAATGCTGCTGTGTCTGGGGAATCAGTTCCTATAGACATGTACATTACCACTGCACTCACCCCACGGCACTCTGGCACGCTCCTGAAATGAAATACTTACGAAAAACTCTGCAAAAATGACTAGAGCACTATTGTTACCTGTTCTACACAGATTTGAACAAAATAAACTATCTTGACAGGATGTATGACGTTAAAACGCATGCTATTACAACGCATGCCTTTACGACGCAAGTTTTACAACGCAAGTCGTTACAACGACTTGCGTTGGGGGGCGCTGGATAGTGAATAGTTTCATTTACTATTCCAACTCCAGTCCCCGTGGATAGTAGGGAAGGTGTTGGAAACTATTCCCTATCCTAGAACGCCCCCCAGCGCAATTCATTGTAAAAGTTGCGTTGTAATGGTTGCGTCGTAAAGGTACTTCGTTGTAATAGTTGCGTTGTAAAGGATGTTCCCCATCTTGACACTGTATGGCAAAACAAAAGACGTACTCACCACACTGGGATAACATTTTATGGTGTTCATATTTCACAGGTCCCGAATAAATTAAAGGAAGTCTTTAATATTGTCGACAATATCGCCAATTCTTTTTGTTGTAACTCCAATTGCTCATCTTTGCAAACACGTTTTAATGTTGTCTACATTCTTTCATGATAAAATCAATGATATTGTCCATGTTTTCAACGTTTACTTCAGCCACGCACTCCACCTGGAAATTAGTGCACTGCACACAGTGCTGTCTCACACTGAAAACTTCTTAACTTTTCCCCAGTGAAGAAATCCTGGGTGATTTTTAAAACCACAATCATTATGTATGGGAAACCCTTTGACCCTTGTCCTGCTGAACATATTAAACTTTGGGTGCTCCCGATTTCTGCTCAGCTATTGCCCATTTGAAGCCTTATTTAATACAAAGCAAATAAGGGGAGAGGAAGCTCTGATAATCAAACGAACTGGAGCTCAGAGGATGAAGCTCACCGTGCCTCTCACCAGGAAGAATGTGGTTATCATGCCGAAAAAGAAATGACTTGCTTGTGCATGCATACATTAGTTCGGAAATGGAGTTTGGTCTCCAAATAAATATAGGAAGATTGATTGGTTTGGTGTTTATAAATGTGGTGCACCTACTGCAACCGAAAGCCCAGTAGATATTGGTAATTAAGAGGAGTATGCATAATTGTTAGAAACTGGGTTTCTGATAGGCAGAGGTACGCACTCTGTCCAAGCATTAGCCACAATCCTAGTCAGGGTAAGCTAGATACACACTGAAAGATAACTTGTGCTCACCCTCCGGTAGCTTGGCAAAGAGCAGTCAAGTTTATCTAAAGAGGCAATGTGTAAAGTATTTGTGCAAACCAGTAAGTATATCCTAAGATTATACGACTCAGTGTAGTGCCTGAGAGCACAAAAATCCACTGTATTTGTTAGAAGAACTCTCACCCACCAACCTAGTTGGTGGCATGCTTCATCATCGGGTTCCCAGCTGGGCTGCAGAGTGCAACCCAGCTGTGCTTCAAGGCCTGGATTACAGCGGAGCGGGTTTTGTTTGGGATTGTGAGTGTGAGATGTGCTCAAAAAGGGCTGCAGTTTAAAAATATCTTTAGTTTGCCCAACCGGGTTCTAATTTATTCATAGGGACCTAGGACATGTCAAAAACAAGGTGAGATATCGTTAAGATAAAAATTGCTCTTCTATTTCTCTTAAACGCTCGTCAACGTGTTTCAGCCTCGCTTTTGTTAATGTTAATGAGGCTTTCTTCAGGACCAAGAAAGCAGTGTTGTGGCTGCGAAAATGGAAGTAGCCACATGAATGTGTAAGTGATATTCAGCACACACTCTAAGGTGTGCTGTGCATGTGGTGGATTAACCGTACTTACGGACCCACAGTTGGTGAAAATCTGTAAGAGAAAAGGACATACAACGTAAAGGACATACACAACAAACATATAGAGAGGCATGCCATTGCGCTTTGTTTGGCTTTTCTGTCCTTTCGTACGTTCCCTGCTCATAGAAATGCTCTTGTGCACTTACGTAGTCGGTAACATTAAGGTGGGTGTCAAAAAGATGCGATTCATACACAAATATATTACAGACACACGTAATAGCCCAATGCCATGCATGGTAGCGTGTCAGCATGCAGGTTTATTGGTGCTTAGGCTCCTTGCATAGTCACAAGTATGCGCATTCGTGATGGAAGATGGCCGATCTACTTGGTAATTATTGGGAGTCTAAACGGTTTCAGTTTGCATTGACAGTTTGAATTGAGGTCTGTACTTCCGGGGACTCACCGGTGGCGTAATTAAATAAGTGAGCATTAATACACTTAGTGTGCGCTGGTAGTGCCTTTAAATAAAAGTTCCTTGTGTCACATATAAAAAATAAACATGGGCAGAAGCCAATAGCGCGCATTTGGTGGATAGAACATTTCTTACACCTTACGTGAATGCTAAATGATCAAACGGATCCAAGAAGTGGGGGTCTCCTGTAGTCACACACTGTAAAACAGAAGTGAAGGGGAGGATGTACTAAACTGCTTGATGCCGGTATCAGTAAACTGCTAGCTACAGAGTGCAATGGAACTTACTTCGTCAAGGATGACTTCCCGTCTACATACCTACTCAGGTCTTCAATGGATCCCACCGATGAAGGCTCTGCGTGAAAGTTACACTTTAAGCAGTTGTCGGTGCGTGAGTGGGGGTGTGACAGCGTAGAATGGTGTCATCGCGCTGTGTGATGTGGTCACATGATCGTTAGCCATCGCTGCTGAAATGCTAACTCATTGTGAGAAAACCGGCAGAACGCGGGCATTGAGTGATCATGTGATCACAAGTATGTGCCGGTTGGGATCCAGACTGGAGCGTGTGTTGTGCACAAGTTTACCTGAAATGGTAGTCGTATTATGGTAAATGGCCGATAAAGGCCAATTCACTTAGATCGGGAATTGGTAGAAGGTCAGAAACTATAGGAATCTGGTGCTAAAGAACCTGAAGACGTGGGTCCTGGGCTCACTGTGCCACTGGAATCAAGCTATCCTGGCTGAAGAGGGGTGATACCCCGAAGCCGGTCCTAGGATGCTTGTTTCTGGTCCAGGGAGGACCTGGCTTGGCAGTTTGGGCTGGACTGTTCCCATGAGGCACAGGGTCAATACTGATTTGCATATGGCCAGGTCTAAACTGGAGTGGCATGGTGAGCAAAAGAATAATGGATTTAACCCAAATCTCTTGACTGGGGGTGAATGATTTTATTTGTTCTGCATTCCGTCCATCAATTGTGGGTCTTTTTCTTTCTCGCCTTAAGTGCACCAGGTATGCCCAGATGTGGGTCCTGGGCTCACTGTGCCACTGGAATCAAGCTAACCTGGCTGAAGAGGGGTGAAACCCCGAAACTGGACCTAGGATGCTTGTTACCAGTCCAGGGAGGACCTGGCTTGGCAGTTCGGGCTGGACTGTTCCCATGAGGCACAGGGTCAAGACTGATTTGCATATGGCCAGGTCTAAATTGGGGTGGCATGGTGAGCAAAAGAACGATGGATTTAACCCAGATCTCTTGACTGGGGTGAATGTTTTTATTTGTTCTGCATTCCTTCCATCAATTGTGTGTGAGTTGCAGAGAGTGAGCAAAGCAAGTTTACCTTGATCAATGGGGATCGCCCCTAGACATTTTTGAAAAAATTGTGACAGTGCAGTTTACAGTCCAATTTCCATAGGTTTTACAATCATTTGGATATGCAATTCGCCATGGCTTATTGTGGTAAATGAATGATGCACAGTCCACTGTGTAAGTTAAGATCCTTTATTGTAAGTTCCTTCCAAGTCAGGTAGACAGGTCAAGATCATAAGTAAACCCCACCAGGAGCCATCTGTTAGCAGCTCAGCCTGAGATGACCAACTGCCACAGTAAGTTAGAGAGAGGCACTGTGGGCCAGAGGGACACCCAGGCATTCTATGATGTCACAGATATCATAGTACAGTCTATCCAGAGAAGAACAGTGGAGAGGAAATTTACTACACATCCTCTTCCCTTATGGAGTAAGAACAGAATAAAGAAACAATCGGCAAAATACCTCAAATGCAACATCAGCAGGAAGGTACAAAATTGAGATGAACCAAAAGTAATAATGTACGACATGAGATGACGTTAGCATGAGGTAACATTAGCAGAGAAAAGAACAAAGAAACAACATTATGTCACAATATGCCTCATCCCCCTCCCTTAATGAAACAGCATGGTTTCGAAAAAACAAGACGAACAGCTAAGTTAGCTGGCGACACTCTTAACCTCCCCACACATGGGTACACCACAGGGTAAACACCCTAGAAATAAAAATGAGTGCAGACTGGGAGAGACACAATAGGGGTAATACTCACTTAAGGTAACCCAAGAGAGCAAACCCCTTTAACAAGAATTCACCAAAGAAAAAAAACAAACTACCCCTGATAAAGATATGCTGACACTAAACGTATGATAAATTCACAGCTCAAAATCTTACCAAAATGAAGCCCTGGCCAGTAGCTGCAAGAAGGTAGACTCCGACAAGAACATAGTGCACAAACAATCTCCACCAAAAGCAGGGGACAGCGCAGAGTGTGGAGAATGGACTACTCGCAAACACTCAACCTCCCTAGTTAAGGGTACACCCCAGGACACTAATCCTGGGAATAAAAATGGGCGTGGACTACCCGCAAATAATCAACCTCCCCTGAAAAGGGGACATCGCAGGGTAAGGATAATAACCCTGGGACAAAAGACGGGGCATGGACTACCAACAAACACTCAACTTCCCCTGAAAAGGGTACACCGCAGGATAAAGACAATAACCCTGGGACAAACGATGGGGCATGGACTACCCGTAAGCACTCAACCTCAAAGGGCAGGGTAGTAACCCTGGGAATAAACAAGGGGCATGGACTACCCGCAAACAGACACACAACCTCCTCTAAGTAGGGTATAGACATAACATCTCCCTAGAAGCAAAATGGAAAGTACAACAGACATGCATATACCCAATATGCCCTACATAGGGTACACAATAAGGTCCTAGAACACCCTAGAAAACAGAAATGAGCACAGACTAAGCACACCGCACACAACCTCCCTAAGATAGGGTAAACCTGATAAACACTAAACACACCACTGCAGAGACATGTTAACATTACAAAAATTAATAAATGACATGAGCTCCGGTGAGCGACCTCTCACCCGGGTCTTTGTACTCCGCTCCCTGCAGACGCCACCGAGGTTAATAAAAGACATGAGCTCTTCAGATGTCCGTCCAGTTGTGGAGAAGTTACCCTTGTCCCCAGTGTGGTCCCGCAATTAACTGTGAAGCGGAAATGTTCCAGGTGCTGATCAAAGAATGGAAATGCTCGTGTCTCATCACTGGTCGGCTCGGCGGCATGAAGGCATATAGAAATCATCATTACCAACGTTGCCGGCACACTTCGTGACCCTAACGCCAGGACACACGCCGGGACGCCGGGACACACGCCGGGACGCCCCTTAGCTGGGGCAGCTGTGCGCTTAATAAACCGGATAACATAACATAACACAGCATGCGAGTTGTAGCCCGTACTTCACTGAATGACGCAAGAACAGCACTAGACACGCATAGGCTGGGACAGCGCACTGATTCAGATCAAGATGGAGGCACGCTGTTACGTCTACGCCGGATGGTTCACGGCAAAGACATGCTGTGGAGAGTGACGACTGGACAGTGGGAAGACGTCACAGACAATGACTGGATCAGGCAGGTAGAGTTGCGCGTGTGAAGGGTGCGCGCGCGGGGAAGACTCGAGAAAAGTTTGAACTGCAGCGGTTAAACTGCTCTGCCACAGTAAGCGCAAAACATCGGAAGATGTCCATTAAAAATGTCTCAACTCACCCAGAAACCCGCAGCCATAGTCCAGTCACAGCTCTCCCAAAATACTCACAAACGAGACCACTCCTCCAAAATAAATGTTCCGTTCGTCCCACTTGTTGTCGAACAGCCGAACACAAATCGCTGACTTGAATGCGATCCGATGCCTGAAAGCGCTGGCGGTGTAGAGGCACCAAATCACCAGGAAACTAGTTCACAAAGTCGCCGTAGGAATGCCAAAGTGATGGGAAAAAACAAACACGCTTGTTTCTGCCTCCAACCACTCTAACACAGCTCTCACTGGACCTGGTGCCTTCCTCCAAGGTGCAGTGGCAGTGTCAATTTAAAACAGAAAGACTCTCCAGAAAGCACCCGTTTCTAAATGCTGGAAAGACACAGGCAGAGTAGGCAGAGGTTGTTGACAAGTCACTTATAGCATAAAGCGCCCAGGTTGCAGGCTGTTCAGACACACGCAGGCATAAACATAAAGACACACGCCCAGGGTGCAGACTGTCCAGGTGTGATAGGACTCTGGTGGGGTCAGCTGGGCATTACCTTTTGTCTTATGTATAATTTTCACAATGTCTTTAGTTCCTTTCTTTAGTTCCTTTTCTTGAAGTAGCTTCTTTAGTGCACACGTAGGTTCATCCTCTTCAAAACGTCGCCAAGTTGTGGTAAATGAATGATGCACAGTCCACTGGGTAAGTTAAGATCCTTTATTGTAAGTTCCTTCCAAGTCAGGTAGACAGGTCAAGATCATAAGTAAACCCCACCAGGAGCCAGCTGTTAGCAGCTCAGCCTGAGATGACCAACTGCCACAGTAAGTTAGAGAGGGGCACTGTGGGCCAGAGGGACACCCAGGCATTCTATGATGTCACAGATATCATAGTACAGTCTATCCAGAGAAGAACAGTGGAGAGGACATTTACTACACTTATCATATTTCAAGATGCATATAGTATGTAGGTGCACTTTTACTTTCCACCTAATTTCCTATTCTCAATCAATTCTTTATAACTATATTGTCATACTCATACTGAGTCTGTGGATCTGTATGGAGATGAAAAGTTACAAGGATCTCAATCTGAGTAATTAGACAAGAAGTACATCTGTCTGGAAAGACAGATCTCACAGTCTTTAGGCACATGAGCTACTGCTCAGTTTACAGAGACTTTGTTGGGTCGAATCTGTGGGGATGTGCTACTTGTCTATTTAATCAGAGAAATATGAAAGCGGTTGTTCTGAATGTGAGGAGCTTTCTTAGAGACAGGTTCATGTGCCATTCAATTTTCTAAATGGGTTCTAGTCAGACATGTCAGAAGATAAGTTGCTAAATGTTGGTGTTATTTCAAAAACTATGCCATAGATGTCTGTATACAAAACCATTTTCATGTTTCAATGTAGTGGGGCGCTAGCTCCCAGGTCAATGTTTTGGAGTACAGATAGACCCCTCAGTTGTGAGACATACTTTTTTATAGAACACTACATCATTATGCAGTAACAGTCTACTCTCACTCTTAGAAGCCACCCTTAGAATCTGCCCTCTGATCACATGTTGAATATATCTCTACCTTTGACTTTGCTGCCTTTCAGCTTGGTTCCAGCTATACTAATATCATATACATTCATACATAGATACAGAGAGATTCTACTGTCTTGTGTTGGACTGGGAGACAGGTCTTAGTGATTTGCCCATAATCACACAATTGTGACAAGTAGGGAAACTGAGATTAGCTAAGGCAATAACAGATATCACTAGGCCTGCACTGACCTGTAGCAGAGTTAGTGGTGAATGTTTACAGTTAATTTATAGGTATTTACATTTTGTTGTGAGTTACAAAAAATGACATCCTAGAGCCTTTTCTTTTACACTTTCTGTACCCCAGCAAGATTGTCACGTAATTAACTTTGCTCTTCTTTCTCTGGCTGCAAAGTGAGAGGAATTTGTAAATACTAAACCTCATGTTAGAAAACATCAGCAGCAATTTGTCAGAAAACATAGCCTGACATTTGACCTCTGTCTTTGAAGCGCAGCAAATGTGAGAAGAGAAATATAGATTCTAAATACAGAATTTATTGCTTGGACTTTCATGACCCACCAAAAATCGCTTGTGGACCCACAGTTTGGGAAATACTGATATTGATCACCAAGCATGACAGAGAACATGAACAATGCAATAAGTAAATGACACAAGATGGCGGTATGATTTCCATTGACTTGGCGGTGCTGGGACAAGGGGGGGGGTCCACCTTTGAACCCCAACAAAAGTATGCATGGGACTAATGCCTGCAGCAACATCTCTGGGATATTGGTACATAAAGAATCTCTGGAGGAATTACGAAGACAGGGTTTGGGTAGGTCCATCAAGGTGTGGGAAGCCAGGGTGTTTCTACTGTAAATGTGGCAGCAGCTTCTTCTACTAGCAGTTTACACTGCTGCCACTTACTTCTGAGTTAGGACCAGACTGACATGGTTGTCCGCATCTGCAACAGGAAGAAGGCTTGAGTGCGAGGAACTGCTACAACCAATGAGGGACTAAAAAATTCATTCCCACAATGAACTGCAATGAATAAAAAGCCCACATACTCAAATGGAAACAATGGCCACCTTCCCATTCCTTTGAAGAGACACACAAGATATCATATGAAGCCCAGGCGTACCCAAATATTCACACTGGCTCACTCCATTATGGCATTCTCACTGGATATCAATGGCCCATAGGTCAGGAGTCTCTGGTAAGTGCAGTAAGCTACCAATAGTGTACACAGGAAAACAGCATTGCAACAAAGCAAAGGCAGCAAATCTAGGTAAATTATCAAAAAATAAATAAATGCACTTAATCCTTTTCGCACTGCCCTTCATAAAGCAGCAGCAATGGAAGCATTTCCAGTCGACCGTTCTCCCTTCAAGTATTTTGCACCAGCATCATGAACTGGCCTCTTTCAATTTGTTTCTTGAACTGTCAGATCGGATTGATTTCCTTCACACTCAGATCTGGCATGCTTTCCAAGTTTCATTCGGAAGCTCAGCACCTCTGTTTTTTTCCAAAGAAAGTACCCCTGAATATTACCTTTTGGATACCATCTAGGCTAAGTTTCAACCGTACTGCAACTCTTGGCTTGATCGTAGCTGAGTAGTAGCACCAGATTTTGGCATTTGGGTACTAGCATGCTGTATAATTTTTTGAATTAGGAACCCCTTTCGGGGTGTATGGGAGTTACCAACAACAAAGCCTGCATTTAACACTTAGGGGCCTATTATGATGGCGTTTTTCCCGCATCCACCGGGCCGGCGGAAGCCACCGCCGGCCCGGAGGATGCGGGAAAACCCCATTAGGATGGCTCGTGGGTCTGGCATTCCGTCAGCAGCTTTTCCGCCGCAGTCGCCTTCCGACCGCGGCGGAAAAGCTTTAACATGGCTGGCGGTGTCTATCAGACACCGCCAGCCATATTAGGATGGTGTAAAAGGCATGCTTTTCCGCGGCGGCTTTTACGCCGTGGAAAAGCATACAAACCTTCACTTCGGGGGCCCGTTGCGGGCCCCCTGGGTGAAGGGGGGGTGGGGGGTGCACATGGGGGGTACCTATGGTACCCCCCTGCATTTGTGTGCACAAAGCAGCAGGCACCGCGCGGTGCCTGCCGCTTTGTGCATGCAAATGCGATGCATGCATTTTTAACATTGCGGCGGGTGCAGCTTGAAGCTGCACCCGCCGCAATGTTAAAGATAGAGGATGTGACCGCCACCCTGGCGGTCACATCCTAATCGGCTCGGAGGGAACGCCGCACACCATGCGGACGTTCCCTCCTCCTCAGGGGTCGCGGGCGGACTCAAGTCCGTCCGCGATACTAATCGACCCCATAGTTAGCAGGTCAGAAGACAGAGTCAAACACTCTACATCTGTTGGCCACCTGGGCGTTTGGGTAACACCCATAAATTAACCACAAAAACTGCTAGGTGAGGGCTCACAAAGTAGGAAGACCCATTGAACTACTGCTGTAGTTTGTTCTATTGGGTATAAGGGCACCAGTGCTAGGGCCTGCACCTGGGGTGATAGGGCGATAACTTTACTTACTTTGAAGACGATGCAATGGCTGCACCACTAGGACATTCCAATGTTACTTGTAGAAGTGCTTGTTGCAGAAATCCTGGTAAGGACAGTATACAGGGAACAATACAGCTCTGGGTCTTCCATCTACCCACTTGCCTCTAGATTTTGAACTCACAAGGCAAACAATGCATAATCAACACTGCCATTGGAATGGAGCATTAATCTGCACCAGAAGTTCAAGATCAATATTTGTGCAGGGGGTAAAATCACATTGGGCTCCTTCCAAATGCAGATATGCAGGCTCCCTGGTGCCAGTGCTCATGCAAGAGGTGGTTTTCAGTGTGGCGACCAAGTTGTTGGTGGCAGCAGCAAAGTTATTTAAAGTGACTATAGCAATGGTGGTGACATCAGTAGTAGTAGTGTAGTGCTGACAATGGGGCACATAATGGCATGGGATATCTCACTCCCACACTCAGAAATCCTCTCCTCCATCATGTACCCAATATGAGCTTCTAAGTGCACCCCAAAACGGTGAATTTCTCCTTTGGTTTCCACCACTACAGGCACATACACCAGCGAGGCACAGATGTCACCCAACTGCCTGATTTCTGTTCTCCTAATCTATACACTAATCAATGCCTCTATGGACTCAATCCTGAGCGGTAGCTTCAGCATTTCCCTCCCTCCATGTCACAGGGGTATTGTGCAGCATCACTGGGGTGCTCCGAACCTATGTAAACATATAAAAAAGCTAAACTATTCTCATGTCCATGAAGACACTGTTGTTAGCTGTCGATACAATTAACAACATACTGATGTGAAATAACATAATACTAGCATCAATTATCAATCAATCAGGATTTATAAAGCATAACTAATCACCTGTTTGGGGATCCAGGCACTTGCAGGTCTCGGAGGGTTATTCGAACAGCCAGGTCTTGATGGCTATTCAGTGAGGTGTTGGTCCAGAGTTACGTGGGGAGGCTATTACAGGTCGTTGCTGCAATGTGGGAGAAAGCGCATCCTTCACTTCTGCTTTGGTAGATGTGGGGAGTATGGGCAAGAGAAAGTCAGGTGGAGCATCGTCTTCTCGATGGTTGGTGGAAGTTCAGGCAACGGTTAATATAGACCGGCCCTTGGTTGTGTAGAGCCATGTGTGTGTTGGTCAGCAGCTTAAATTGGCATCTCTTCTGTACAGGGAGCCCGTGCAGTTGCCTGAGGTGGAGTGTGATGTAGGTTCAACAAGGAAGGCCGAGTATGCGTGTGCCTATGGCATTCTGTATGACCTGAAGTCTCTGCAGGAGCTGTGTGGCAATTCTTACGTTTAGGGTATTGCTGTAGTTCAGTCGGCTGGTGGTGAGGGCCCATGTCGTGGTGCGTCTCGTGTGTAGAGTTAGCCACTTGAAGATCTTACGTAGCATGCGTGAGGAGACAGCGTGGATCTGTGATTTCATGGTGAGCTTGTTGTAGATGATTCTGAGATTTCTGGCGTGGTCGGAAGCATTAGGTGTGGATCCTAGGTCTGATGGCCACTAGGAGTCATTTCATGTGCTTCTGCTGTTGCAGAAGATTAGTACTTCGATCTTGTCTGTGTTCAGCTGTAGGCAGTTGTTCTTCATCTAGTCGGCGACGCTTGTCATAAATGTGTGGAAGTTGGTTCTGGTGGTGGTGGTATAGTCGGTGAGTGAAAGGATGAGTTGGGTGTCGTCTGCGTAGGCAGATATGTTGAGACCATGGGATCTGACGATGTTGACCAGCATGGTCATATATGCGTTGAAGAGCTTGAGGCTAAGGGATGAGCCCTGGGGGACACCGCAGGTGATCTCCTTCAGTTTGAAGGTTAAAGGTGGGAGGTGGATCCTCTGGGCTCTTCCTGTGAGGAAAGAGGTTATTTATTTGATTGAGTCCACTTGGATGCCGATGTGGTGGAGCCTTTTGATCAGCGTGTGGTGGAATACCCTGTTGAAAGCTGCTGAGAAGTCGAGGAGGATCAGAGCTGCTGTTTCTTCTCAGTCAAGGAGGGTTCGGTGTTATCAGTGACTGTGATCAGGGCTGTTTCATTGCTCTGATTGCTGTGGAAGTCGGATTGGGAGAAGTTGAGTAGCTGGTTCTGCTCCAGGTGTGTCATGAGTTGCTTCTTGATGAACTTTTATAATACCTTAAGCTGGAAATGGGAGCAGGGAGATTGGCCAGTAGTTTGTGAGTTCACTGGGGTTGGCAGAGGGGTTTTTGAATAGTGGTATAACTTTTGTGTGTTTCCAGGCATCGCAAAATGTTGTGGTAGTGATAGAGGTGTTGAGCAGCATGGTAATTTCCTGGCCGATTCTTTGGTTTCCGAAGTTGAAGATGTGGTAAAGGCGTGTGCTTGTGTGAGCTCCTGAGTGGATGGATTTCATGATGGAGGTGGTGGTGTCCTGCCTGGAAAGGAGGCTCCAGCTGTTCAGTCTGTGGTTTGTGTCAGTTGCGGTGATGAGGTATCTGTTGAGAATGTCCATAGTTGTGGGTTGGGGCTCGAAGTTTCTGTACATGGTTGCTTTCCTTTCATGTAAGAAGTTGGAGAAGTTCTCGCACAGCTCCTGTTTGGGTGTGATGTTGTTTTCGCTGGTAGCTGGAGAGGTGCTTAAAGATTGTTGTTGGCGCTGATTTTGATGCGTGTGGCTAGGGCGGTCTTCTTTGTTGCCTTCAGCAGTAGGTGGTAGAGGTGGAGGGAGGTCTTAAAGGCTGCCCTGCATTTTCCTCGCTGGTGCGCCATCTCCGCTCCAGCTGTTTGCTGTTTTGTTTCGCTGCCAGCATTCAGAATATCTTTTTCACTGCCAGCTTTCAGAATACCTTTGAACCCCTTGTCAAATATTCCTGTGATAACACTCGCTGCCTCTTTAAGGTCCAAAACGTCAAGAAATCATGTCTGGTCCCTATGACTAAGGTCTAACTTTTCATTGACTTGTTCAAGGCAGGCAGCCTCAATTGAGGGTGTATCATTGTTTGTGCGCAAACAGTTTACTGGCTGTTATCACCTGTTTAGAGGTTAGTTTACAACACCAGGCAAGTCCATGTCCAAAAAAGGCTCTGCATATAACTTATTTAAAGTTTTTATTAAGAGCGTCAATTGCAATTTCCAAGCACTTGGTGACTGGGGGAGTAGCAAGCAGACAAGAGGATGACCTGTATTCAGCAATTGTCTGACAAGTGCTGAATACAGGTGTGTGTGGTTAGCATGTTGGTATTCTCCTGAAGATATGGCAATGAAGTGTTTCTGAAGATTGACATGCCTTGAAATTTTTAGGCTTAAAATGGCCCTGCATCATTTTAGAGAAAACTAAAAAATAATGAGTACTTGCCTGACTTCTCCAGGTTGGAAAAAGTCAGTTTTGGTGAATTTGAAAAATGAAGAACAAATTCAAGTTTAACAAAACCTACATCAGGTAAATGGTGCAAGTGAGAAAAGAAAATGGCGTAGAACAAAGGTACGAAAAAAAAAGGAACGGATTTATTGGAAAGTGGAGGCAGAGGAGATATTGGAGAATAGATATGAAGTAGTAGTAGGAAATGAATATGACACGTTATTTCGCATCCCATTACTACGCATGCCATTACTCCGTGGTTATTACTTTGCAATAACCGTTACTACGCAAGTTATTAGTTCGCATACCATTACATTGTAAGTGTTAATGTATACGAAGTATAAACTTGCCTAGTACTAAAAATGGTATGCGGAATAACGTTTCATATTATTTAAAGACATTTCACCCCTTTTTTAAAATGTTTAAAACACAACACTACAATAAATAATAAATAGAAATACACTACCCTACACATTTAAAAATTGAAAACACTACCAATATACTCGATCACTATACTACCCTACACTACTGAAACACCACTACACTACCCTAAATCACTACCCCCTGCACGAAAATACGCATTCCCCCACTCCGGTCCCTACACTCATTCACTACCCATCACAAGCCCCCAACACTACACTAAACACTACAACAGTAACCTACACTACACTAACACCACAACACTACCCTAAACCCTAAAACACTACCCCCAGCACGACCCCGCCCTGTGCCCCAGTCCTGTCCCTACTCCCAAACACTACCCTGCAGGACTCCCGACACTACGCTAAACCCTACAACAGTACCCTACAGTACAATAACACCACAACACTTCCCTAAACCCTAAAACACTACCCCCTGTACAACACTGCTCCTACCCCCAGTCCGTCCTCTTCACTGAAACACTACCCTGCAGGAACCCCTGACACTACAGTGAACCCTAAAACACTACCCTACACTACACAAAAAATACTACACTACCCTTAACCCTAAAGCACTACCCCCAGCATGACCATGCCCCTACCCCAGTCTATCCCCTGCACTGAAACACTACCCTGCACAACACCCCAACACTACCCTGAACCCTAAAACACTGCCCTATACTACACAAACACCACACCACTACCCTAAACCCTAAAACACTCCCCCCAGCACGACCCTGCTCCTACCCCCATGCTGGTCCCTACCCTAAAACACTACCCTACACTACACAAACACCACAACACTACCCTAAACCCTAAAACACTACCCTACACTACACTAACACCACATCACTGCCCTAAAACTTAAAACACTCCCCCCAGCACGACCATGCCCCTACCCCCAAACCGGTCCCTACACTAAAACACTACCCTGCGCGACCCCCACGACACTACCCTACACCCTAAAACACTACCCTACACTACAAAAACACCACAGCACTACCCGAAACCCTAAAACACTACCCACAGCACAACCCTGCCCATACCCCCAGTCCTGTCCCTACTCCAAAACACTACCCTGCACAACCCCCCGACAATACCCTAAACCAAAATACATTACTCTACACTACAAAAACACAACTACACTACCCTAAAACCAAAAAGACTACCCCTTGCACGACCCTCCCCATACCCTTAACCCTTAAATCTACACAGCCCCTCTTATCTCTCTCGCCTCGGTTCCTCTCTTCTCATTCAGCCGTGCTTCCTCTTCTTCGGGCTTCCAGCGTCAGTGGTGCACGTTGTTGTGTGGAAACAGAAGCGCGTCTGTTTCCACACAACCATGTTGATAGCCTTGGGAGATTTGGGTGAGGGTATTAGAGTGTAGGCAGAGGTTGGGTACTATTGATAAGTTGGGATAGATGTACTGTAGTATAGGCACATTTGTGGTACTATGGTATAGGTAGGGGTAGAGGTACTAGGGTAAAGGCAGTGGTTAACGATCCTAAGATATAGGTGGGTAGAGACGTTGTTTATAAGTAGAGCTAGGTGTAGAGGTAATATAATGGATGGGATTGAGATACTAGTGTAGTGGTAGGGAGAGGAGCAGTAGATTAATGGCAGTGATAGAAGTGTTGGGATACATGTAGGGTGAGCAGTAAAGGAATAAATACAGGATTAGAAATGGTAGGATAGTGGTATAAGGATATAGGTAGGGGTAGAGAAGCTTGGATACATGTATGGGTAGCAGTGCTAGGGTACGGGCAGGACGTAGGGATATGAGGTATAAAAACGGGGGGAAAGTATATTTAGAGGTAGAGAAACTGTGATAGAGATTGTAGTACAAGTAAAAGAGCATGGGTAGAAGTAGAGGCACAACTGTATTGGAAAGAATAGATGTATTAAAGTGTGGACAAAAGTGGAGACCTAGAATAATGAAAAGACATCACAGAGGAGAAGAGAAGAGAACCAGTTGTGGAGTATGAAGAGCAGTGAAGAGAAGGAGGATGAACAAATAATATACTGGGAGGGGGAGAACGAGGTTAGGAAGGGAAGTTGAAGAGAAGAGAGGATCTATACAGCACATGAAAAAGCAGACTGCATGGTATTTTATGACATGAATGGCATTCACCAAAATGAATTTGACAATATTGCAATGCCAAACATATTGAAATATATGCAGAAACAATTTCACAGAGAAAGTCTCCCCACAACGGATTTCTCTAAATGCCCTTTTCTTCAGAATCATGTGCCAGAAAACATGTGTCACACTTTTCAGAATTTGATTAGAATTGTGCTTTTCAGGCAGTGTGAATTTAGGTCTATTCTAATGCTCAAGAAAGATTGTACTTTGCACGCAAGGGGGCTGTTTTCTTCTGAACCATAGGAAGTGTGTTTCTACTCTCGACACAAGTGGAAGGGTTTGCAAGGTGGTGGAGCCGTGAATGTGTAAGGACCAACCACCAGAAAGATTAGCTTCTGTTGTTGAATGGTCTGAAGACTCCCAGCATCTGATCTCATGGACCTGGATGGATTGTAGGTCTAGAAGGATTTCCTTTATCATTGAGTCATTGAGGTTTCTGTGGAAAAAGCACAAAGTCTTAACATGGTATCTCTCTTTGGTTGGTACTCAATGAAGTGGTCTAAGGATAGGAGTTATGTTTCAATGAATAGATAGGATCAACAGCATTTGTTTCTCTAGACATATTTTTGGGAGGCCATTAAGAATGCATCACAATATTCCAGGTGAGATAACATGATGGCAGGAAGAAGAGCACTCTTTTGGGAGAAAAAGAAGGAATAGTTGGATACCCAGAAGTAACTGAGAGCATATAAACTAAAGAGTGTTGACAGCACTTTTGGTAACTGTTCGACAGGCATGAAGGGAAGGGTATTTTCAAAGGTGTCTTCCAGGTTGAGAATCTTTAGTACTATCTTGTGGAGTGAGTGGGAGGAGAATAGTCAATCTGAAAGGTTATTTTAAGGGGTGAGAGATTGTCCTATAAATGCAATTTAAAACTTAAACTCTGGTTATTTAGGCAGAGAAAGTTTTGTTACATCCCGTTTTGGACTTGTTTCAGCAGTTGTCTTCTTGGTAATAGTTCCTAATGGCCTCCACTTATCTTTAGTAGTCATGTGTATTGCCAGTGTATATGTGGAACCAATATCATGTGCTTCCAATATGTACGCATGTGGCACTAGATAAATGTGGAAGAGGCAGGGCAAGAATCAGTACCTCGAGTCTCTCCCTGTTTTATGGAACTTGTCCTTTATCCTCACTGAATTATGCCATTCTCCTCCTTCAGATCTGTTTGAGGTCAGTTTCTCTATTTTTCAAATAGGGACACTCTGGAATTAGCCGGAATGATGCTGGCTCTCAGTGCGTCACCATGTGCACTGCTCCTTTCTGGGAAGATCTTTGATAGACTACGGTAGATGTGTATATGGCTCATTCCAGGTGGTCTTTTATTAATTCCATTAAGCAAATAAGTGAAGTAACTGTAGTGATCTGTCATTCTGGCTGAAGGTCTGCTATTTTTGATAGCATCCATTGACATTCTGCTAGACCCTTTCTACAATATGAATTTGGTTGTTATGTGTCAAGGTTTTAAAAATGACTTTCTCTACATGAATCTGTGCTCAGCCTGGGGTACACAAAGTTGAAGGTTCTACTCTATCCCTAACTTGAACTTTTTTATAGGGCTCTCGTCTGAGTGTGTCCTCTAGCTTTGATTCTGTGATGGAGATTGAGCGTGATTGCATTAAGTTTTAGGTAGTCCGACTTTTGGCATGTGTTCCAAGACTTTGCGAAGAGGAAACTTCATCTACTATTACACAGTGACAACCTTAAGTTCCTTTCTTCAAGTTATAAAGTGATTTGTTAAATGACCTCAGTTTTGTGGCTTGCACAAACTAGTCCAAGGCCTACCATATTTCTTTGTTCAAAGTTTTTATTGAAAGTCGTCACAGCTTAAAGTGATGTTCTCTCTTGAAAGAGACTTGTGGCCGAATTTATAAAAATGTGGCAAAAGCAACATGCTCCTCTAAAACACAATCAATAGACTATTTGATATGCAACACTTAAACCACCCATTTAACTGTCATACGCAGTTATTTTTTCGCAAACTATTTCCCAATATCTTAAATGGGGTCAGCTTTGTCCGCTCAATACAGATACGGTTGTTTATGCATTTTTTTCTCATTCACCATGGAATTGATTGTTACTGGCATCTGACATCTTTTCCTCTCCTATGCTCTAAAAAATGTTCAGGAAATCTCTGCTCTTAAAAGTGCTTACAGAATTAAACATAATATTAAAATAAATCAATTGTAGTGGATTAATGATATAATATTATGGATTTTTCTTTATTTTAAAAAAAAGAACATTCGCGACCATGTGGCCTACAAGTCACTCTGCTCAAGTCTTCCCAAAGCTGTCATCATCTTTATTATGGACATTCCATTTAGGAACAACCCTGCTGGGAAAAGAGCAGATAGAGAGAAAAGGACTGACCGTAAACATCTTCCTCGCGTCCCAAGATATTTGATTTTTGGAAATGGAGTGATGGTATCCTGTGGGAGACCAGGAGAAGCCCAGAAAGATGTCCATTTTCTCCTAAGCAAGCTTCTCATTTGTCCTGAGCAGTTAACGAGCGCAGCAGTCTGGAGATGGAACTCGTTTATGCATTTTTTTAGGACATGTGACGTCTCCAGAGCATCGGACATTCAGCAAATTCCAGGAGTGCTTTTTTGTTCTGGTCAGTTTATTCTTGCTCTATGAATAGTTTTGAACGCTGTGTTCTTTTGCTTAGCCTAATTGTAATTAGAGGCTGTGAATTATGCATCACTGTTTACCATCTTTAAAGGTCTTTATACAAAAATATCACTAGAAATACATAGGCACCTTTCAATGCTTCCCATCTCATCAATATTGTAACTAACCCTTTTATAATTTTATGTAACAAAAGTTTTCAGCATTACACAGTGAGAATGTTACCTTTTCAATGGGCAAACAGGTACATTATGAGTTACTGACGCGCAAATACACAGTCTGTTTATTGAAACTTTGTAAGGCAATTAATATCAGTGTAAACATGAAACATTATGTTGCTGATAAAGTAGATTGCACCCACTTTATTAAACATAACACTAATATTCACCTAATGGATATGCTTGCAATGAATGTTTGTGTTTAACTGATGAAAAAGGACTTGAAATACATTTCTAATGCTTTTTCTTCAAGCTAAACTCCCAGTATATTTTTTATTTTGCTTACAGCTTTTATTGAGGCTGCCTTAGAGAGCTGTGCAGGGGCAAATGTTTCACTGGAGTAGGAGAGGTGGTCACCACTGATGCGTTGTGGCCAGGGACATCTTAAGAATTTCAGGGTCTCTGGGCCAAACATATTTTGGGGGCCCATGTTCCAACAGCTTTGAATTTATGATCCAATTTCAACTTTTTCATGCCCTTTTGGGCCAGCTCACTGACACTGCACAGGCACACTGGTCCACATTCTAAACGTGATTCCATCTAATATTCAGGGATATTAAACTGTGTTATCAATATTGTAATGCAGCAGCTCAAGAATATTATTGCAGATAATCTCTGCGGCCCACTTCCATTTCTCATATATGAGGTCTTGTTTTGAGTTAAAATTAACTTTTTTTATGGATGCTGCTCAAAGCCCTCAACACATTTCTCTACAAAATGTATGTTATAGACTCCCATACATCACCTGTATTAAAAATACATTAAAGGGAAATAGTATTTAAAACAATGTTTAAGAATCTTTCAAAAATCAGGGTGTCCTTTAAAAGGTCGGGACCCTGGGCCAGAGCCCACTTTGCAAACACAAGGAGTTGATGGACGGAGCGCTAAACGTTTCTGGGTTGAATCCATCATTGTTCTTTAGCTCACTTAGCCACCCCAGTTCCGACCCAGCTATATGCAAATCAGTCTTGACTCTGTACCTCATGCCTTAAAACGTCTCTGTTTGGCAATCAACTGGTAACCGGAAAGGGAGTTATTTCTGATTCAGATCACATAACGTCCAGAGGGGTGGGTTTTCAGTCCTCTTTGGAAATGTACGAGTTTCCAGGTAGGTAGGAAGAGAGATGCACTCATGTGCATGTATTGTTCTACCACTAAACCACCGCATGTCGCCAAGTGGATGCAAAGTTGCAAGCGGTCAGACAAACTTGGGTGTCCGGCTGCCTGGTAGGGTAGCCCCAGTTTGTTAAACAAGGTTTGATTTCATAACAAGGTGCGCAGTTGCAAAAGAGTTGACAAAAGAATAAAAAAGCAGTGTGTCACATGGATCACTGAAATATTATCGAGTGACAAAATATCGACCTTCAAGAATATCGTTGACAAAATATAGACTGTCAAAATATCGACTTTCTATGTACAAACAGGTAAGTACAAAAATATCGAGTTTTAAAAATCGTTTACAAAAATATAGTTGTAAAAAATATCGACTTTAATAAAAACAATGTTTAATTACATTAATATAAAAATTTCATTAATAAAATATACTTAACAATACTTAAAATAACTTTAAATAATTAAATAATTAATGAAAGTAAAAAAATAATATTTTTTTATTCATATTTCCTAAAACATATATATATATAGTAACAAAATGTAATTAAATAATAGCCAATATTATTAACGTACAAATACAAAAGAGTAAAAATGACTATTCCCACTCCAGTGGGTGCAACAGTAGGGAAAGTGTTGGATAGCGTAGGGGTTAAAATTACTATTCCCACTCCAAAGAGTGCAACAGTGGATATATGACGTTACAACGCAACTTTTACAACGCACTACCATTACAACGAAATTTTTACAACGCAAAAACTATTACAACGCATGTTTTTACAAGGCATGTTTTTACAACGCAGATACCTTTACAACACATACCATTACAACGTAAGTATTTGTAAGTATATAATAATTTTTTTTAATTTAAATTATTTAAAATTAATTTAATATATTTTAATTTAATTTAATTTCATTAAATTAATTTAATGTAAATTTAATTTTACTTTATTTTTACACTGTACCCCTGTATCCCAAAAACCCCAAACTGACCCTGAACCCTAAAAAAAACGCTTTACCCAAAAACCCAAAACTGACCCTGAACCCTAAAAATACCCCTTTACCCAAAAACTAAAAACTGACCCTGAACCCTAAGAATACCCCTTTACCCAAAAAACAAAAACTGACCCTGAACCCTAAAAATACCCCTTTACCCAAAAACTAAAAACTGACCCTGAACCCTAAAAATACCACTTTACCCAAAAACTAAAAACTGACCCTGAACCCTAAAAATACCCCTTTACCCAAAAACTAAAAACTAACCCTGAACCCTAAAAATACCCCTTTACCCAAAAACTAAATACTGACCCTGAACCCTAAAAATACCCCTTTACCCAAAAACCAAAAACTGACCCTGAACCCTAAAAATACCCCTTTACCCAAAAACTAAAAATTGACCCTGAACCCTAAAAATACCCCTTTACCCAAAAACTAAAAACTGACCCTGAACCCTAAAAATACCCCTTTACCCAAAAATTACAAAAATGTACATTAAAAAAATTATTATATACTTACCAATACTTACGTTGTAATGGTATGCGTTGTAAAGGTATCTGCGTTGTAAAAACATGCGTTGTAAAAACATGCGTTGTAATAGTTTTTGCGTTGTAAAAGTTTTGTTGTAATGGTAGTGCGTTGTAAAAGTTGCGTTGTAAAGGATGTTTCCCGCAACAGTAGGGAAAGCGTTGGATAGCGTAAGGGTTAAAATTACTATTCCCACTCCAAAGGGTGCAACAGTAGGAAAAGCGTAGGATAGCGTAGGGGTTAAAATTACTATTCCCACTCCAGTGGGTGCAACATTAGAGAAAGTAAATACTTCATATATTAATAAATAAATTACAAAATAATATCAATATAAATTTATTTAATAATGATTAACTATTTAATATAACATAATAATTAATATATTAAAATTACTAATTAACTATAAATATTTCAATTAGTTACCTATTAATACTAATTTATAACTAATTACCAATTATTTATTTGATAATTAAAAATTAATTTACAATTATTTTATATTAAATACAATTACATAAATGTTATTATTTCATTAATTATTATTAAATTACTTCCCACTCTATTCCCCTATAAACCCACAACCCGCTACAGGAAATAAATAATTTAATTTAACATAATTAGCAATTAATCAATTAAATTAAATTAATTACCAATTAAATTTTAATTAATTAACAAATATTTTTTAATTAACAATTAATTAAATATTACTACCAATTATTAAATTTACATATTTAATTAATTATAATTAAATTACTTCCCACCCTATTCCCCTATAAACCCACAACCCGCTACAGGAAATAAAATATTTAAATTTACATAATTAGCAAATAATCAATTAAATTAAATTAATTACCAATTAAATTTTAAATAATTAACAAATATTATTTAATTACCAATTAATTAAATATTACTACCAATTAATAAATGTACATATTTAATTAATTATAATTAAATTACTTCCCACCCTATTCCCCTATAAACCCACAACCCGCTACAGAATAAAATTACACAATAATTAAAAAAAATCATTAATTAAAAATAATTATAACATGAAATGACACTTTTCACACATATTATAACATGAAAAAACACTATAAATAATTAAATATTATTTAAAAAACGATATTTTTTACTATCTAGATTATATACTTGGATATTTTCACTTTCTATATTATTTACAGTCGATATTACTTCACTTACCTTAAAAACGATATTTTGGCTGTCTATATTCTGTCCTGTCGATATTTTGTCCAAACGATATTTCAAACTCGATATTCTGTCCAAACGATATTTTGGAGTCGATATTATGTCTGTGCACCGTGTCACATTACTAACATAATATGTAAAGAATCAAAATAGAGCCCATCATTGAAGGTGCGAGGCCAGCTCCTGAATTTCAAATGTGAACACATTAATGCACAGCCAGCACTAGAACCAGGAAAAGGAAAAGCAAGAAACAGGAGACAAACTTGCAAAAATGTGTCTGAGAACAAGCAGCACGGAGACAAACAAAGCCCCTGGTCAATGCTGCTAATTTATTATTGCAGAGGAGGCGGAAGTAATGGACAGGTTTCGTGGCACAAAGCTAGTGATTTGCCCAGCATTAAACAAACGGGATTTTGTATTAAGACGATAAAAAGATGAAGCTAAAAAAATCATATTTTACTTCCATGACTGTGTGTATGTTATCACTTTTTGGTGAGTTATATACATGCAAGCTAGTATGTAGCATACCTTTCAGATTACAGTACAAGCGTATGAGAATGTCTGTTATATGCTATGTTGAACTTTGAGAACTTCCCTATCCCTGCATGTGCATACAATATGCCGCCGTATATTATAAAAGCAGGGGTCTAATAATGAGCACAATCTGCCTTGCGCCGTTGTCTGCACATGATCAGAGAAGCAGTGGCGTAGCAAGGGCAGGTGGTACCTGGTGCAGAACATTTCTTGTCACCATCGGCTTGACAAAATGGCAAAAATATGTGTTTAAAACACATATTTTTGCCATTTTATCCCCCCCCTCAGTGATGACACTTGTCACCCCCGGCTTGACAAAATGGCATAAATAAGTGATTAAAAAAAAAATATATATATATATACTGCATAATCGCTATGTGATCAAGGTTACTTGTTAACCGAAACGCGTCATGCTTAAGAAAGAATGTGAGAGGAGAGAATAAAACTTCCTGGAATATTTACTTGCTGCGTGGCGGTCCGTCATTCTGTGGTGTAAGCACGCTGAGGCAGAATCTACAAGAATATATATATATATATATATATATATATATATATATATATATATATATATATATATATATATATATATAAATATGTTTCAAATCCGCTCAGGAAACGCTGACGGCGGCCCCTTGGGAAGTGGCACCAATGCCGGCCGAGCACGCCGGTAACACAAACAAATTCCAAAGTTCCACAATAAAGGTGCTCTCAGTCCGCAACATAACACACCACCACTGAAGTCTCCAAGGGTGTTTATTTACACTAACAACATGTTTCGGCTGCGGACAGCCTTGATCACGTTAGTTTGCTGGTCAACAGTTTCCGGTAGATAACGGCAAGAATCATGGCCATAGAAACTGGACTTGGTTACATACAACGTTAATATGAAAATACATGTATATGGCATACATTTAAGCATTAGTGACAAAATACATTCTATCAGTAAATGTCCAATACTTAATTGGAATCGAAATTAATTAGATCTTGCAACGTGCACAATTATTTGCAAAGAATCGAAATTATATATAAATGTCACCAACATAAACTTCTGTTCACTGCACAGAAGAAAATGAATTAAAATAAAGTAAATATACATCTCAATGGGCAAAACACTGCACTGTGATTGCAGGCAATGGTAGCGTCCCCCGCCATGTTTGTAGTTTAGGCGACCACACGGAACTACACGTGGCCATGGTAACCATGCGTGATCAATCCAAAGATGGTTATTTTACACATAGCCCAACCTCGGTGTGTCTGCCCAAAGGAGAAAATTGCCTCGTTTTGGCAGTGCGTGCCAGCGCGTCCCTCGGCATGTACAATAAGTTGCCAACAATAAAGTGCAATTTAGTCTTCATTCACAGTTTGTCGGGAGTATACCAACATTGTATTGGGCAAGTGGGAGCTACCATTCAACACACGGATAATATTGCGCAAAATAGCACTTGTGCATGAAATTGCAGTAACCATCAAACTATGTCTGTAAATACAAGATGGTAACAGGGCAGGAAACCAAGGATGTCTGGTGAAATAAATGCTACAATACACATGAGGGGACTGTCCAGTGGGATAAATTATAAAGTGCCAAGTCCAAAAATTAATTTGCAAAATACCAAGTCCATGGTATATGAATGCCCCCCATATAGGGGCCTACCTTCTTGGAAACTGTCTAGATGTCAAGCGCAGAAATACAGTGCTCCCAAATGTGAACGTCCAAAATATTGTCGGACGAGTGTAAAAAAGAGATTAAATGCTGTCAAATTCTTTGTGGAACCAAGCCTGTAAAAGAGACATAAAATACAACATCTCAGTGCTCAACGTTTTCATAATTCTCACTAAAAACATCATAAATAAATAAACAATGCATGCATGATCGGAAGAAGAGGCATAATGTGACAAATGACATAAAACAGAAGCTAACACAGTACCAGAATAATTAAGCTTTCAAGTGAACTGCTAGCTCCTCATCCTGATTGAGGCCCCCAGGCGTCTTAGTTTGGAATTCGATGATGTATTTTGACTCTTTTTGTCTCAATCTCAGGGTCCTGTCTCCCCCCCGCGGATTTCTCTCTATTTGTTCCAATATATGGAAACTCATTTCAGCTGGGTTGGAGAAATGTATTTTGGCAAAATGTCTTGCCACAGGGTATTTGTCGTTCTGGTTGACAATGGCACGATAATGTTCAAGCACACGATGTTTCGCTTGTTTAGTGCTACTCCCTATATACCAGAGCCCACAGGGACAAGCAATGGCATATATGACAAAATCAGTACTGCAGGTCAAAAATTGAGTCAACTTTTTCGTTATCCCATTGTATGTAACAGATTTTTTGTGGGTACTATATCTGCAGGCCTTGCAGTGGCCGCATGGAAAAAAGCCAGATAGGCCCACATTCTGAATTTTGGGGTAAACAGTAATATCACTTTTTACCAACATATCACGTAGAGACTTGCCCTTTCTGTACGGGATAAGGGGCGCATTGGATAAATCCTTGCCGATCACATTGTCAGCAGTGAGGATGTTCCAATTCTGAGATACTATTTTGCGAATTTGTTTGGACTCGGTATTGTAAGTCAGAATAAGACGTGTTTGATCCTCCTCACTGTCAATCTCTGTTTCATTTTCTCTGTCTTTTAATGTATCTGCTCTGGGAATGCCATCAGCACGTGCTTTCGCTCTTCTGATGACCCAAGCCGGGTATCCTCTCTCCTTAAATCTTACCATCATCTCACGGCTGGTTTGTTCGTAACCCTGATCTGTGCTGCAGTTTCTTTTTGCCCTGAGTAGTTCACCAAAAGGAATACTCCATTTGAGAGTTTCCGGGTGACTACTCAGGGCATGTAGCACACTATTCCCTGCAGTGGATTTTCTGAAAAGGCAAGTCTGTAATTTGCCCTGGACTACCTCTACTTTAACATCAAGATATTCTGCTGCACTTTTGCTGACGTTACTTGTGAGAACAATATTAAGATCGTTACTATTGAGTTTGTTCACAAATTCGTCAGCCATTTCAGAGGACCCACTCCAAATGACAAAGAGATCGTCAATGTATCTCCACCATGTATCCACGAAAGGCCAAAAGGATCTTAGGTTGGGGTCTGAGTTAATGCTTTGCTCCCAGTGGCCCAAAAAAAGGTTCGCAAAACTAGGAGCAAAGCATGAACCCATCGCCGTCCCAGTGGTTTGTCTGAACAGGACACCATCAAATACAAAATAATTGTTGCATAAACAATACGACATCATATCCACTAACATTTTACTGTGTTCTCTGAAACGTAGTGGTCGCCCAGCTAGAAAGCTAGCCCAGGCACGTAGGCCTTGTTCATGGTCAATGATAGTGTACAAGGATTGTACATCCATAGTTATCAGAAGATTGTTCTCCTTCCACTGTACCAATGACAATTTCTTCAAAAAATCTTTGGTATCCTTAA
Organism: Lissotriton helveticus; assembly: GCF_964261635.1. Classification (NCBI taxonomy): domain Eukaryota; kingdom Metazoa; phylum Chordata; class Amphibia; order Caudata; family Salamandridae; genus Lissotriton; species Lissotriton helveticus. Next base: position 1,027,490,378 of record NC_136059.1, read on the forward strand.
TATAACTGGGAAGTTCTTGTACCCAGTCTCTAAGGAAAAAGTCCACATATTTGGAGATGTGTTCCGAGACGCATCCCCTGGAAGACACAATGGGTCTCCCCGGTGGATTAGTAGTGTCCTTGTGGAGCTTAGAAAGGAGATATAGTACCGGTAATATGGGATGGTCATTCTTCAGATATCTGAATTCCTCCCATTCAAGAATGCCTTGGTCTTTCCATTCCACAAGTTTTTCCCATAAGATCAATATACTCTTATTGTACAAGTCATAGGAAGTAGTGGTGTAGTACTTAGCATCACCCAATTGCCTTAATGCTTCCTTGGTATACATCTCTCTGTCCATGATCACTATATTACCTCCCTTGTCGGCAGGGCGGATGACTATGGTTTTGTCCTCCATCAGGGAAGTTAGAGCTTTTCTTTCTTGTGCATTGAGGTTTTGCTCCCTCTTGGCTCCTCTACCTTTTTTGCTCCTGTGTGTACCAAGTTGTTTGTTGACACAGTCATGAAAGGTATCGAGATTGTCATGTGGCATATTGGGGATGAAAGTTGATTTGGGTTTAAAACCTGATAGTGTGCTATCATCAGTCACAAATGCCGCCTCGTTCAGCATCTGGGTAATAGAACCCAAGTCTGTTTCATCATCATTGGCTGGTTGGCCCTAATCTAAAGTGATGATGTTGATTATGCTATCCACATCACTAATAGAGAAATTTTCTTCTCTGATAATAGAACTAAGCCCTCGGTTATCATGATTGTAATTCAGTCTTTTCAACTTGTGCCACTTTTTTAATTTCAGTTTGCGTATAAACTTAAAGATGTCAATGCGTGTTGTGCAGAAATCAAATGGCATAGAGGGACAGAATGAAAGACCCAGGCTCAAAGTCGATTTTTCAAAATATGACATTTTTCTTTTAGAAAGATTAATCACTGTTCTATTTACCAGTTCTTCATTGTTCATTGGCCTCTCTTGGAGCGTGTGACGATGTTTCTTGCGACGCCCGTTGCTTTGTCTTTGTTCCCACCTTTGGAGAAGCCTCTTCCCCCGGTTGTTCCTCTTCCGCCTCTTCCTCGTGCTCGTCCTCTGCCCCTCGGTGTGTATGGTGCTGGTGCCGGAGTCTCCGCTTCCGCCCGTCTGCTCCGGCGCAGGTGGCGGTATTCCTCCAAAAAATTCACCCTTTGGGGGCGTGCATCTGATACTGTGATATCTTCCAATGACACGTCAGATTCTGTGCCACAGGAGGTCACTGATGTCTCCACACTGAGTGGTGTGGAGATTGTAGCATTCGGTTTGCTTTGATATAGATGGTCGTATTTTCGACTGAACGTCAGAATTCTGCCGCTCTCGTAATCATTGTAATCGCGATCCAATTTGCGTTCCTTTCTCGCTTTAATGTCTTCTTCATATTTTTTGAGGCGTATTTCCATAGGGGTAATCAGGTTGTTGGCTGTCTCTTCGTCGACCTCGGATTTGATGCTTTCTATTAGGTCATTTATTTGTTTGAGAAGTTCTTCGCGGTCAATCCATGCATACTTGACAAGAATTTCAAGCATGCGTCTCGAACTCAGAGCGGAATTGTCTGACCATTCTTTTAACATCGCCAGATTTGGTGTTTCGTAGGTGGGTGTGGTAAAGATCCTTAGACCCCGTGGAACCATGTCTTGATCTATATAGTTTTGGAGTGACGTCGCCTCCCACCATTTTGAGATCTCGTTCTTTTTCAGTTTCTCCAATTTATCGATTTTGTCTTTAGTGGTGGGTAAGGACCCAATGTTGTTATCTTTGGGTTGTCCTGCATCTTTCTTGCGTCTTGTAAACAAGGCTTGTGCTGCAGCTTTCCTTGCTTCTTCTTCTTCCATCATGCAATGGCACCCCTTGGAGCTAGGATGGATAGAGGGTCGTGTGCTAAGTTGCGGTCCCTTCAAACAAATGTGAAGTTCTTCCTGCGCATAAAGTTAATCTGTGAACGTGCACAATGTCTGCCTAGGCTGTATAGCTTGAAGGTGTATTTTGTCACGCTTCGGTATGGTAGTTTTGCACGTTGGTACAATCACGTCCGTGATTCGCGGTGTCAGCATACCATGCCGCGTGAGTATAGAGAAAGCCCCGTAATTGACAGGCTTCGGGGTAAAAGTGAAAGACACCAGGGTCAGAGAAGACCAGAATCGAGGTCCGCACTGCAGCTGCCCCAGCGAGAGTGGCGGCAGACGCCCAAAGGAGACTGCTCCTCCCCCCTGTTGGTGACATTTATATATAATTTCGATTCTTTGCAAATAATTGTGCACGTTGCAAGATCTAATTAATTTCGATTCCAATTAAGTAATGGACATTTACTGATAGAATGTATTTTCTCACTAATGCTTAAATGTATGCCATATACATGTATTTTCATATTAACGTTGTATGTAACCAAGTCCAGTTTCTATGGCCATGATTCTTGCCGTTATCTACCGGAAACTGTTGACCAGCAAACTAACGTGATCAAGGCTGTCCGCAGCCGAAACATGTTGTTAGTGTAAATAAACACCCTTGGAGACTTCAGTGGTGGTGTGTTATGTTGCGGACTGAGAGCACCTTTATTGTGGAACTTTGGAATTTGTATATATATATATATATATATATATATATATATATATATAAGGCGGACCTTAACCAATTAGTAAGGGGCTATTATTTAAACACGATGTCACCTGCATCTGCCCGTGAAACTCTTGGCGCTGAAGAAGGCATATGAAATGCCGAAATGCATTCGCCTGTAAAGAGAGCATTTGACGGAATAAAGTGATCTCCCTGTTAACCCCCGCTGTGGCCTCTGCTCTTTCTTCGAGGGAGTTGCTGTTGATATTTTTTGCGCGTATGCCAGAGACGCGCTTCAGAGGCCCCCGCATCTTGAAGTTGGCCTTGGTTCCACTGGCGTCTGCTGCTGCTGCGGCGGAATCTGTACATTTTCCAGGGTACTGGATCACCAAGGCCCACCCCCGGGACCAGGAGGAGATGGGGCGGTGTTGGTGCTATTTCGGCTCCACGCTGGGCGAAGATTGTATTTACGGTCTTGCCCCCGCTGAACAGAATCCTGTGCCACGGAGGTTGATGCGGTAGGGGGACCCAGGGGGACATTGACATTTCACCTTATGCATGGGAATAGGTTGGATGACATCGTGAAACAGCTATTTTCCGCAAATGATAATGTAAATCACCCGCCTTTCTCACCTGGACCCCTGTTGCATTCTGGGATTCGTGGTGCACAAGTACCGAGTGCACTACAATTGGAAAGAAAGGACACTGTTCCTGAGGCGGGGCGGACCTTAACCAATTAGTAAGGGGCTATTATTTAAACACGATGTCACCTGCATCTGCCCGTGAAACTCTTGGCGCTGAAGAAGGCATATGAAATGCCGAAATGCATTCGCCTGTAAAGAGAGCATTTGACGGAATAAAGTGATCTCCCTGTTAACCCCCGCTGTGGCCTCTGCTCTTTCTTCGAGGGAGTTGCTGTTGATATTTTTTGCGCGTATGCCAGAGACGCGCTTCAGAGGCCCCCGCATCTTGAAGTTGGCCTTGGTTCCACTGGCGTCTGCTGCTGCTGCGGCGGAATCTGTACATTTTCCAGGGTACTGGATCACCAAGGCCCACCCCCGGGACCAGGAGGAGATGGGGCGGTGTTGGTGCTATTTCGGCTCCACGCTGGGCGAAGATTGTATTTACGGTCTTGCCCCCGCTGAACAGAATCCTGTGCCACGGAGGTTGATGCGGTAGGGGGACCCAGGGGGACATTGACATTTCACCTTATGCATGGGAATAGGTTGGATGACATCGTGAAACAGCTATTTTCCGCAAATGATAATGTAAATCACCCGCCTTTCTCACCTGGACCCCTGTTGCATTCTGGGATTCGTGGTGCACAAGTACCGAGTGCACTACAATTGGAAAGAAAGGACACTGTTCCTGAGGCGGGGCGGACCTTAACCAATTAGTAAGGGGCTATTATTTAAACACGATGTCACCTGCATCTGCCCGTGAAACTCTTGGCGCTGAAGAAGGCATATGAAATGCCGAAATGCATTCGCCTGTAAAGAGAGCATTTGACGGAATAAAGTGATCTCCCTGTTAACCCCCGCTGTGGCCTCTGCTCTTTCTTCGAGGGAGTTGCTGTTGATATTTTTTGCGCGTATGCCAGAGACGCGCTTCAGAGGCCCCCGCATCTTGAAGTTGGCCTTGGTTCCACTGGCGTCTGCTGCTGCTGCGGCGGAATCTGTACATTTTCCAGGGTACTGGATCACCAAGGCCCACCCCCGGGACCAGGAGGAGATGGGGCGGTGTTGGTGCTATTTCGGCTCCACGCTGGGCGAAGATTGTATTTACGGTCTTGCCCCCGCTGAACAGAATCCTGTGCCACGGAGGTTGATGCGGTAGGGGGACCCAGGGGGACATTGACATTTCACCTTATGCATGGGAATAGGTTGGATGACATCGTGAAACAGCTATTTTCCGCAAATGATAATGTAAATCACCCGCCTTTCTCACCTGGACCCCTGTTGCATTCTGGGATTCGTGGTGCACAAGTACCGAGTGCACTACAATTGGAAAGAAAGGACACTGTTCCTGAGGCGGGGCGGACCTTAACCAATTAGTAAGGGGCTATTATTTAAACACGATGTCACCTGCATCTGCCCGTGAAACTCTTGGCGCTGAAGAAGGCATATGAAATGCCGAAATGCATTCGCCTGTAAAGAGAGCATTTGACGGAATAAAGTGATCTCCCTGTTAACCCCCGCTGTGGCCTCTGCTCTTTCTTCGAGGGAGTTGCTGTTGATATTTTTTGCGCGTATGCCAGAGACGCGCTTCAGAGGCCCCCGCATCTTGAAGTTGGCCTTGGTTCCACTGGCGTCTGCTGCTGCTGCGGCGGAATCTGTACATTTTCCAGGGTACTGGATCACCAAGGCCCACCCCCGGGACCAGGAGGAGATGGGGCGGTGTTGGTGCTATTTCGGCTCCACGCTGGGCGAAGATTGTATTTACGGTCTTGCCCCCGCTGAACAGAATCCTGTGCCACGGAGGTTGATGCGGTAGGGGGACCCAGGGGGACATTGACATTTCACCTTATGCATGGGAATAGGTTGGATGACATCGTGAAACAGCTATTTTCCGCAAATGATAATGTAAATCACCCGCCTTTCTCACCTGGACCCCTGTTGCATTCTGGGATTCGTGGTGCACAAGTACCGAGTGCACTACAATTGGAAAGAAAGGACACTGTTCCTGAGGCGGGGCGGACCTTAACCAATTAGTAAGGGGCTATTATTTAAACACGATGTCACCTGCATCTGCCCGTGAAACTCTTGGCGCTGAAGAAGGCATATGAAATGCCGAAATGCATTCGCCTGTAAAGAGAGCATTTGACGGAATAAAGTGATCTCCCTGTTAACCCCCGCTGTGGCCTCTGCTCTTTCTTCGAGGGAGTTGCTGTTGATATATATATATATATATATATATATATATATATATATATATATATATATATATATATATATATATATATATGTATGAATATATATATATTTTAATCATTTATTTTTGCCATTTTGTCAAGCCGGGAATGAAGTTTTTTAAAATGCTACTTCCTAACTGTAACTTGTCTGAAACCTATGTTTTTTTCAGTGAATATATATATATATATTCACTGAAAAAACCATAGGTTTCAGACAAGTTATAGTTAGGAAGTAGCATTTAAAAAAACTTATCATTCCCGGCTTGACAAAATGGCAAAAATAAGTGATTAAAATATATATATATTCATACATATATATCTATATATATCTATATATATATATATATATATATATATATATATATATATATATATATATATATATATATATATATATATTTTTCTCACCCCCTCACTGCGAGGGATTAAGTTTGCACTCACAAAGGTTCCACAGTTTTCCAATTTTTTAGTTTATTTTCTCGATTTTCAGCTCATCAGTCAAAAACAACCGACGCGTTTCGCTGCTCCCACACGCAGCTTGCTCACGGTTAACCGTGAGCAAGCTGCGTGTGGGAGCAGCGAAACGCGTCGGTTGTTTTTGACTGATGAGCTGAAAATCGAGAAAATAAACTAAAAAATTGGAAAACTGTGGAACCTTTGTGAGTGCAAACTTAATCCCTCGCAGTGAGGGGGTGAGAAAGATAATTAAGGCTGGGCTCAGCCGAGGAGTTTTTGCACCGAATCTTTGGAGCGCCAGGGGTCTTGCAATCAGGAGCCATCTTGGAGCATATATATATATATATATATATTCACTGAAAAAACCATAGGTTTCAGACAAGTTATAGTTAGGAAGTAGCATTTAAAAAAACTTAGAAATTCACAAAAAAACATAGGTTTTAGGGGTGTTATAGTTAGCTACACATTTCACTTGTATAAAACCATTGAAATGCCCCCGTTATAGTTAGTTGTACTAACTATAACTCGCGCGCCCGCAATCCACTGCTGATGATGTCACATATTACATCATTCATGACATGGTCAGTGATATCACTGATGACATCACTGATGACATCATCCATTGAATGTGGTTTGCTTCGATATTTAAATAAGTATTATATATATATAGCAATCTGCCTTGAAGACTAAGTGGATGTATAAGTGTCTGAATGGAGGATTTAGTAGCAATGTGATTGACTGTCTAAGTGACAAAATTAAAGTGTCTCACTAATTATATGGGATAGTGATTAAACTGTGTGAATACCTGTATCACTCTATCTCTTGTTGTGTAAACTACTACATAAGTTGGTTACTAGCTATGTCAAAGTCTACATTAGTTATTAATTAGCTAAGTGAGTATTTGTATGGGGTAGTGAATGAATGTGTGTGTGGTTGGGTGGGACGTGTGTGACTGTCGAAAGATGTGTAATTAGTTGATTTAGTAGGTATATGAGGTTAAGACTGTATGTGGAAACAGTTGTTTGGATGAGTGAATCTCTTTATGGGTGTGGTGAAGAATAAATATGTTTCTCAATGATATATGTCCAACAAACTAAAAATATAAAATGCAGTGTATGCGACAATTGTTGTATCTAAGTAAATATACATACGACTCAGTGATTGTATGAGTGACGTATGGAGAACTGTATACTTGTAATAGTGATTTATAACACACTAAGTATGAGTTACTATCTATATGAATAAATAAAGTGGTGTTTGAGTACGTGTGTAGCTTAGTAAATATAAGTATGATCAATTGTTTGCATGAGTGAGTAGGATGTCTGCATAAGTGAATAGGATATGTGCTGGTGTGTAATATTGATGTAGGTGTATAAGTATATTTAATAGTGTTCTATTGATCTTTGTTAGCATGTATGAGTGAATCTATAGGTAAGTGTTTAGATGTGTGTGTAGATGTAGGAATCACTGAGTGGGTTTTTAGAAACTTGTACTGGTGTGTCAATGGTTTCAAATATGGTACTTCATATTTTATAATGAGTGTTGAAAGGTTATGCTACTGTATGATGAGGTGTATCAGTTTGTCACATGGATGATGTAATCAGTGATGTCATCAGTGATGTCATTTGAGATGTAATCAGTGATGTCATCAGTGATGTCACTGACCATGTCATGAATGATGTAATATATGACATAATCGGCAGTGGATTGCGGGCGCGCGAGTTATAGTACAACTAACTACAACGGGGGAATTTCAATGGTTTTATACTAGTGAAATGTCTAGCTAACTATAACACCCCTAAAACCTATGTTTTTTTCAGTGAATTTCTAAGGTTTATTAAATGCTAATTCCGAACTATAACTTGTCTGAAACCTATGGTTTTTTCAGTGAATTTCTAAGGTTTTTTTAAATGCTAATTCTTAACTATAACTTGTCTGAAACCTATGGTTTTCTCAGTGAATTTCAAAGGTTTTTTTAAATGCTAATTCCGAACTATAACATGTCTTAAACCTATGGTTTTTTCAGTGAATTTCAAAGGTTTTGTAAATGACAATTTTTAAATGTATTAATTGTTATTTTTATTTTTTTTATACTGATTTTATAAATTTTTTCTAAACAATTTATTTTTAGATATTTTATTTTTTAAATTACATTATAATTGCATTATACATTACATTACAAAATATACTTTCTCAGAATGAATTACTTTAGTTTAAATACTTTGCACATAGGCAATATTCTTCTAAGTACAGTACTTACAGTTGTTGTAATGCACAACACAATTTCAGACACAATGCAACATTGAGGTCAATGTGAATTTCTAGTTAAATGCAATTAGTCACTTTTTGGATTACTTTTCCAACCGTAGGACAGGATCCTAGATTCAGTCCTGGGACATCTTCTGTAAACAGTTGAGTAAAAGCGTTTTGGTTATGGTAGTGATTTTTAAGGAATATTATTGTATTTTAAAAGTTGACACTTCAAAACTTTTTCACATAGAATCACCAATGTTATCTTATGGGAGGAAATTCACTTAGCAGGTAAGTAGTGTTAACGTTACTTTTTCTTACTCAGTGGTGGCTCCTGAATACAGCACGGGTGCATCTCCTGTAAACAATGCATTTACGTCATACAGGCAATATTTAAGGAACATTTTTAGTTTGTGAAAATAGACACTTAGACATTTTTCTGGTGAAAACCATACAATGGATTCCTAGGGAAGGAAATACAAGTTACTGGTAAGTACGGTTAGAATTACTTTTCAGGATCAGTACTGGGCTCAAAGAAGCAGCACTGAGGTCACTCCTGATAACAGGTGAGTAAATCGGAATTCGTAGTTCTGCTGATTTTATAGGAATTTTATAAAGTTCAAAAAATCCACACTTAGAAGAATTTCCAAGTGAAACCAGTCAATGTTAACCCATAGAAGAGAATTCAAGTTACTGGTAAGTATGCTTAGAATTACTTTTCAGGATCAGTACTGGGCTCAAAGATGCAGCACTGAGGTCTCTCCTGATGACAGGTGAGTAAATCGGAATTCGTTGTTCGAATGATTTTAGGTGAATATTTTAAAGTTCCAAAACTCCACACTTAGAAGAATTTCCAAGTGAAACCAGTCAATGTTAGCCTATGGAAGGAAATTCAAGTTACTGGTAAGTATGGTTAGAATTACTTTTCAGGATCAGTACTGGGCTCAAAGATGCAGCACTGAGGTGTCTCCTGATAACAGGTGAGTAAATCAGAATTCATTGTTCGGCTGATTTTAGGTGATTATTTTAAAGTTCCAAAACTCCACACTTAGAAGAATTTCCAAGTGAAACCACTCAATGTTACCATAAGGAAGGAAATTCACTTAGCAGGTAAGTAGTGTTATTGTTACTTTTTCTTACTTAGTGGTGGATCCTGATCCAGCACTGGTGCACATCCCGTAAACAGTTGAAAGAATGCGTTTAAGTCATACAGGCGATTTTTTAGGAATATTTGTAGTTTGTGAAAATGGACAGAAACTTTTCTGGTGAAAACCAGACAATGGATTCCTATGGAAGGAAATACAAGTTACTGGTTAGTATGGTTAGAATTACTTTTCAGGGTCAGTGCTGGGCTAAAAGAAGCAGCACTGAGGTCACTCCTGATAACAGGTGAGTAAATCGGAATTCGAAGTTTGGATGATTTTAGAGGAATATTTGTACGTTTCAAAAATCAACACTTAGAAACTTTTCTGCTGAAAACCACACAATGGATTCCTATGGAAGGAAATACAAGTTAATTACTTTTCAGGGTCAGTGCTGGGCTAAAAGATGTCGCACTGGGTTCTCTCCTGATAACAGGTGAGTAAATCGGAATTCGTAGTTCGGCTGATTTTAGAGGAATATTTGTACAATGGTGAAGGAAGGGGGCAGGGCCTGAGGTGACATATGTATCAAACACGCCCTGTGGCGCGTTTTAAGTTGCGGGATTAAGTGCCCTTGAATCCTAAGGTACCCTGAGTGCCAACTAGCCCACCAGGTACCTCCAGTAGGCGCCAGGAGGCTGCATTGCATAGAGGTGTTCAGAGGCCACGCCCCTTTTTACAACACTCTGCAACGCAACTCCGTGGCTAGAGGTACCTGGTGGGCTAGTTGGCCCTCAGTATTGACAAGGAATTAATTCCCCAACTTAAACTGCGCCACAGGGCGTGTTTGCACACATGTGAACGCAGTCCCGCCCCCTCAATCAATCAATCAATCAGGGTATTTGTATAGCGCGCTACTCACCCGGAGGGTCTCAAGGCGCGGGGGGGTCCACCACTGTTCGAACAGCCAGGTCTTGAGTTGCTTCCTGAAGGAGAGGTGGTCTTGGGTCAGACAGAGGTGGATTGGGAGGGAGTTCCAAGTCTTGGCTGCCAGGTAGGAGAAGGATCTTCCTCCCATGGTGGCTCTTCGGATGCGTGGAACGGCGGCGAGTGCGTGGCTGGTTGATCGTAGCTGGTGGGCGGGAGTGTAGAAGGTCAGGCGGTTGTTGAGGTACCTGGGGCCCAGGTTGTGGAGGGCCTTGTGTGCGTGGGTAAGGAGTCAGAACGTGATTCTCTTGCTGACGGGGGGCCAGTGCAGGTCTCTCAGGTGTCCGGAGATGTGGCTGTGTGGGGGGATGTCCAGGATGAGTCGTGCGGAGGCGTTCTGGATGCGTTGGAGTCTTTTCTGTACTTTGGCTGTGGTTCTGGTGTAGAGGGTGTTTCCGTAGTCCAGTCGGCTGGTGACGAGTGCCTGGGTGACCGTCTTCCTGGTTTCGGTGGGGATCCATCGGAAGATCTTTCAGAGCATGCGAAGGATGTTGAAGCATGATGATGAGACGGCGTTGACTTGTCTGGTTATCGAGAGGGAGGAGTCCAGGATGAAGCCCAGGTTGCGTGCGTGGTCCGTTGGTTTGGGTGCGTTGCCCAGGGCAGGGGTCCACCAGGAGTCGTCCCAAGCAGAGGGTGATGATCCAAGGAGGAGGACTTCCGTCTTGTCTGAGTTTAGCTTCAGGCGACTGTTCAGCATCCACTTGGCTACGTCTTTCATCCCTTCGTGTAGGTTGGTTCTGGCGGTGGCTGGGTCGTTGGTGAGGGAGAGGATCAGCTGGGTGTTGTCGGCGTAGGAGATGATGTTGAGGTTGTGTTGGCGTGCGATGGCTGCGAGGGGGCTCATGTAGACGTTGAAGAGGGTGGGGCTGAGTGATGAGCCTTGTGGTACGCCGCAGATGACTTCGGTGGCCTTGGATCTGAACGGGGGGAGGCGGACTCTCTGGGTTCTTCCGGCGAGGAACGAGATGATCCACTCTAGTGCCTTCTCTTGGATTCTGATGTTGCTGAGGCGCTGTGCTAGGGTGCGGTGGCAGACAGCATCGAACGCTGCGTAGAGGTCCAGGAGGATGAGGGCCGCTGTTTCCCCGTTGTCGAGCAGGGCTCGGATGTCGTCAGTGGCTGCGATGAGGGCGGTCTCGGTGCTGTGGTTGGCTTGGAAGCCGGACTGCGAGTGGTCGAGGGATCCGTTCGTCTCGAGGAAGGCGGCAAGCTGTCTGTTGACGGTCTTCTCGATGACTTTGGCAGGGAAAGGGAGGAGCGAGATGGGGCGGTAGTTCTTGAGGTCAGTGGGGTCTGCTGATGGTTTCTTCAGGAGGGCGCTGAGTTCGGCATGCTTCCAGCTCTCCGGGAAGGTGGCGGTGTTGAAGGAGCAGTTGATGATTTTCCGGAGTTGGGGTGCGATGACGGAGTCAGCCTTGTTGAAGACGTGGTGGGGGCATGGGTCGGTTGGTGATCCTGAGTGGATGGTGTTCATTGTGTGGATGGTGTCCTCGGTGCTGACCGGGGTCCATGCGCGGAGGGTGGTGGTGGGGGGCGTCGCTTCAGTGGTTGGGTGCGTGGTCTGTGCGCCGAAGCTGTTGTGTATGTCGGCGATCTTGCTGTGGAAGAACGAGGCAAGTGAGCCGCTGAGGTCTTGTGAGGGGGTGATGTCGTTGTTTCCGGTGCTGGGGTTGGAGAGCTCTTTGACGATGCTGAAGAGTTCTTTGCTGTTGTGTGCGTTGTTGTCTAGTCGTTCCTTGAATGCTGTCTTCTTGGTGGTGTGGATCAGCTGGTGGTGTTTGCGGGAGGCGTGCTTGAGGGCGGATATGTTGTCTGTAATCGGGTCTTTGCGCCAGGCTTTCTCGAGGGTACGGCAGTTTTTCTTGGAGTTCTTGAGGTCGTCGTTGAACCAGGAGGCTTTCTTGCTGCCGGGCCTGCTGGGATGATTTTTCAGAGGTGCGAGAACGTCAGCGCAGTTGGTGATCCACTGCGCGAGGTTGTTGGCTGCTTGGTTGGGGTCCGTTGAGCTGGCGGGAGGGTTCTGGCTCAGTAATGTGGTGAGCTGGTCGGTGGTGATCTTGTTCCAGCTTCTGCGGGGGGCCTGTTGCGGGAGGTGGTGAGTTGTGGTTCTTCTGAAGCTGAAGTGGACGCAGCTGTGGTCTGTCCAGTGGAGTCCGGTGGCGTGGCTGAAGGAGATGTACTTGCTGGAGGAGAAGACTGGGTCAAGTGTGTGTCCGGCGTAGTGGGTGGGGGTGTTCACCAGTTGCTTGAGTCCAAGGTTGGCGAGGTTGTCCAGCAGGGTGGTGGTGTTGTTGTCATTGTTGTTCTCCAGGTGGAAGTTGAGGTCCCCTAGGAGGATGTAGTCAGAGGAGGCGAGGGCGTGCGGGCTGATGAAGTCTGCGATGTCTTCGCTGAATTGTATGCGGGGTCCTGGGGGTCTGTAGATGAGGGTGCCTCTGAGTGTGGTCTTGGGGTCGGTGTGTACCTGGAAGTGAAGATGTTCGGCGGCTGTGAGGGTGTCGTCGGAGTTGGTCGTGATGCGGATGGAGTTCTTGTGGACGAAGGCGATGCCTCCTCCTGTCTGGTTGACGCCGTCCCTCCGGGTGATCTTGTATCCGTCCGGGGTGGCGATGGCGATGTCGGGCGCTGAGGAGGCGTTCATCAATGTTTCCGTGAGGGAGGTGACATCTGGAGCTGTGGTGTCGAGCAGGTTCCAGAGTTCCACGGCGTGTCTGTGGACGGAGCAGGCGTTGAGCAGGATGCACTTCAGGTGGTTGCTGCTGGTGCTCGGTTTGGCGGCTGCGGTACAGGTCCGGATGCAGGAGAATTTGCAGGATTGGCAGGTGAAGGGTCCGTGGGTGCGTCTTGGGGTGGCTCGGTAGCATCCGGGGATCCGGCCGGTGTTGAGTGCGTTGAGTGTGGCGGCGTCGTAAGTCCGGCGGGTGAGCTGGCAGCTGCGGGGGCCAGGGGTTCTGGCGCTGGGCGCGTTCCAGGCGCGGACGGGCGCAGACGGGCTTGCCTTTGGTGCACCTTCGGCGCACCATCGGCGCGCCCGCTGCGCACGCCCGCTACGCGTACGCGCGGCGACCTCCATAAATGGCGAAGTGGCAGGGAGGAGCAGCTGGGAGGCGGGAGCGGGGTGGCCAATGGGCGGGTTACAGAAGAGAAAAGGGGCGGGCCGCAGGGGAGCAGCGGCGGGGAGCGGGGAGGGGGAGAAGCGGCGGGAAGGACACTAGGACGGCGAAAATACAAGGGCACAGGGAAGCACAACAAAAAACAAAATCAGGGGCACAAGGACGGCGAAAATACAAGGGCACAGGAGAGCACAATAGAATACAAAATCAGGGGCACAGGCAAGGGAAAATAAAACACAGACAGGCAAGAGCCGGCAGAACAGCAATCCAGGCACACGGCTGTGCGAGGCAGCAGCGGAGGGGTCAGGGGTCCAGGCACTCACGGAGGGAGCTGCGCGGTGTGTGGAGCGACCGGCCCTGCAGGCAAGGGCAAGGTCACAGCTCACCACCGCGCGGCGACCTCCATAAATGGCCAAGTGGGAGGGAGGAGCAGCTGGGAGGCGGGAGCGGGGTGGCCAATGGGCGGGCTACAGAAGAGAAAAGGGGCGGGGCCGCAGGGGAGCAGCGGCGGGGAGCGGGGAGGGGGAGAAGCGGCGGGAAGGACACTAGGATGGCGAAAATACAAGGGCACAGGGAAGCACAACAAAAAACTAAATCAGGGGCACAAGGACGGCGAAAATACAAGGGCACAGGAGAGCACAATAGAATACAAAATCAGGGGCACAGGCAAGGGAAAATAAAACACAGACAGGGAAGAGCCGGCAGAGCAGCCCCCTCCCTTCACCACTGTGCAAACGCGCCCCGTGGCGCATTTTAAGTTGGGGGATTAACTCCCCTTGAATACTGAGGGTCCCTGGGGTGCAACTAACCCACCAGCTACCTCCAGTAAGCGCCACAGAGCTGCGTTTTTTTTTAACAAGGGGGGCTGTGTAGTCCCCCTTCTTTTCTAATTTTTTGGCCCTGGGGACCCCATCCCCCAGGGCCTGTCCACAATTTCTTATTTAAAATATTTGGAAGGGGGCCGGTGGCCCCCCTCCTGATGCCATGGGGGACCCCATCCCCCGGGGCATAGGCCTTTTTTTAAACTTATTCTTTTATTAGGAGGGGGGCTATCTTGCCCCCCTCCTGTGGCCACTTATGGCCCCGGGAACTCCATCCCACGGGACCGGCCCTTTGTTTGCTTTATTTAAAAAAATAAACAAAAAAAATGTTCCTTTTGGGGAGGGGGGCCCCCCTCCCGGGCCACTAGTAGCCCCGGGGACCCCATCCCCCGGGGCTGGCCCTCACCGTTGGGGACCCTAATCCCCCCAAGGTCCCGCCGGCTCCCCGCCTCCTGCGGGAGCCAGCATTGCTTTTCCATATGGGGAGCAGCTAATATGCTGCTCCCCATATGGAAAAGCAATGAAGCAAAGCAGTTTGCAATGGCAGGGTGGGAGCCGCGAGGCTCCCGCCCTGCCATTACAAACAGCAGTGTCCCGGGGGTGGGCACCCCAGGACACTGCAGGAGCCGGCCCTGGGGGGTGGCAGTCCCCAGGGCCTACACAAGGCTCCAGGAGGGGGGCCGTGTGGCCCCCACCCACATTTATTACAAGCCCCGGGGGGTGGGGGGCCCCGGGGATGGGGGGCCTCAGAGCCCCCCCACCCATTTCAAATTAGCCCCAGGGGGTGGCGTTCTTTGGGGTTGGGGGGCCTGAGAACCCCCCGACCCATTTCAAATTAGCCCCGGGGGTGGCTGTGCCCGGGGCTGGGGGGGCCCTGAGAGCCCCCCACCTAGTTTCAGCAAGCCCCGTGGGCTGGCGGTCCCCGGGGCTGCGATGGGGGCCCCGTGAGTCCCCGCATATATTATTTAAGAACCCCAGGGGTGGTGGTCCCCGGGGTAGTGTGGGGGGGGATTGGGACCCCCCACACTATTTTTTTTAATAATCTCCCCGGGATTTGGCCCCCCGGGGGCAAATTAACATATTTACCGGGGGAGACCGCTTTTTTTTATATCGCGGTGTGCGCGGATCCTACACGTATCCTGCGATTTAAAAAAAACAATTTGGGGGGGCCCTGGGGTCCTTGTGGGACCCCCTGAGCAGGCAGTCGTGTTTTGCGGCGTTAGTTTTGGGTGCACCAGATGGCTCCCAACACTTCCTGATTTTGACTGTTGACAGCCAATTAGCATGCAGCTCGTGCACGACAGGGTGCGTGCAGGCTGCGCTTAGGGTATGCGGATAAATACGCGGATCCACCGCACCCATAGATATTTAAATGACTTTAACTGTAATTTTCTCAGGAACTACTGAACGGATTTACACCAATATATATGTATATATATAGTAGTATGTATATATACAGGATAACAAATTAAAGACTACCTTGTATAGGAAAACAACATCAGGAAATTCGGTTCTCCACGCCACCAGCATGCATCCACGCCACTTAATTAATAACATTCCCTATGGCGAAATGTTAAGAATTAAGAGGGTTTGTAGCACTGCAGGCGAATTACATAAGGCACAACAGGAAAGCAAGATAAGATTTTTAGCGAGAGGCTATTCGGAACAGGTGGTAAATCAAGCAATGGCTAGAACAGGGACATTAGTCAGAGAGGAGCTACTGTGCAACATTAATGAAAATAAAAAAGCTTTGAGTGCCATTAATGAAAATATCCCATCTAAAGAGGATGTGAATATATTTCGCTTAATCATAGGCTACAATAGACAACACAAAGAATTGAACAATATCATTCAAGGAAGCTGGCCTATCCTTTTAAGTGATCAGGTATTAGGACCCCTCCCGCAGAGGGTGTCCATTACTTACAGTAGAGCTCCCTCTATGCGAGACAGTCTGGTAATATCAAATCCTGAAATTCTAGCCAACCCTATATGGTACCAAAATCTGAAAGGTTTCAAAAGATGTACAACATGCAAAGCATGTACACATGGTATCAATACATCCACATATGTAAGTCCATTCAGAACTAAACCCTACAAAATAACTAAAATACTGTCATGTAAATCAGAATTTGTGGTTTATATTCTAACATGCCCATGTGGTAAAATATATGTTGGAAGTACCAAATTACAAGCTAACATAAGAATACTCCAACATTTGCGCGCGATAACTAATATGGATAATACCTATCCAGTGGCCAGACATTTTAAAGAAGCCCACGGATCTAACAACAAAGGTTTATCCTATTACTTGATTGATTCGGTACCCCCAAACAGACGGGGGGGGGGGTGATAGGGAAAACCGACTGCGCAAACTAGAAACAAGATATATTTTACTGTTAGATGCCAAACAACCGCAGGGACTTAACAATACTGAAGAATTATACACATGTTTAGGATAGACAATCTCTGGAGACAACAAATGATACATAAGAATAAGATCAATATGAGAATTACCTAATCAACAGTACCTTAAAATAACTTTTTTATTTAAAAAGTATTTATTATGTATTTAATGGTATTTATTTGTCATTTTAAATTGTATATAATATTTATTATATTAAAGGTATTGATAGGATAATTCACATTATAGATTCCGTGGACATAATCAAGTGTGGCATGAATAAGGAGCTAGGTGGCAGGTATTAGAACTATGTGTATGAAATTAATGAAATATGAAATCAGGAATATAAATATAATTGCAAGTGCTGACCGAATAAATATACAGTAATTGAGCAAATTATGAGGTAATAAAGTACTGTATATAGATCGATTTTTAATTCTTTTTTATCACAAAATGAATCGTACGATTCGCATATTAGCACTTTATGGGTATATATTTTATCATATGTATTTTTTGAAATTTATCTTTATATTATTTTTTTTTAATCACCTCAGGATATATATAGACATTTGGTATTTTACCGATATTAAGCACTGCCAGAACTTGCACATACTGTTGTAGTCCAGTCAGACAATAATAAGGTATCTTACCTACATTACTATAGTGTCCTATCCCTTATGCGTTTATTTGCACAGTCAGAATATGAACTGCATGGTACAAAATATTTTAGGGATACAACAAGGTAATTTTCCGAGTGATAATGGAAAACTTACTTCCCTTTTGTTTTGCATTAGAAGATGCTAAATCTTTTGTACTGGGAAGAAATACTTTTTATGTATTTTAAAATGTCACAGAGGTATTTGACCAAGATATAATTTTGGTGACATTTTATGTGACTTCGACATGCATTTGCACTTTATTGCTTTTGAAACAAACATATTACAATGTATAAATGATATAATGTGCAAAGGACGGCAACACGACAAACTAAAGTATGTTGTCTATTTCTATTGAGGTGTATGTCACGTGAGGGATTTTGAATTATGCACTTATCACTTTAAATATGCCTTCCATTGGTCATTTCATTGTCGAGTGAACAAGCGGCGTGAGCCACGAAACGCGTCTTTGACTTTGGGCGATTAAAACATCTTAAAGAAGGAATCTGGGTCCGTGTCCTGTTTTGCTGGCGAATGCGCGAGTAAGGCGTACATGCTAGACTTTTTCAGGATCTCCGAATATATATATATATATATATATATATATATATATATATATTTATATATATATATATATTACCTATTGGCGGTCGCCAGTAGGTAATTATAGTTGGGACCTATTATCCATAGGGAATCCGCAACATTCTATTGGCAGTAACTTTGGTGTCCATTGATGAATCTTCTTGAAATTTTCCAAACTTTTGGCCAGCTCAGTTCCTCTCCTTCCCTGAGTGATTGGTGAAGCGGGGGCCGAGAAAAAAGGGGGTCCCAAAACGTGTTTTCCCCATGCGATTTCCCATAGCACCTTTAGCCACGGCTACAGCCGGAACGGCTGAACGGAATTACACCAAATTTGGCAGAGTTCCTCAGTTCCGACTTGTCCCTTTGGCATATCTGGTGTCAATCTGTTCAGTAGTTTCTTTGAAAATTACGGTTAAAGTCATTTATATATCTATGGGTGCGGAGGATCCGCAGATTGTGAGAGGATTGACCTCGTAGGATAAGCGCACCGTTCCGATCACACGCTCAATTCTAATTGGCTGTCAAGTGGTTGTAAACATTCAAAATCAGGAACTGTTGGCAGCCATTTTGTACCTTGGTAGAAGCGAGGCTGAGGAAGTCATTGAAATATGTGTGCAACGTGTGAAAAGGGCGCAGGGTAGACACACCCTGACTCCCTAGGCCTGCTCAGGGGGTCACATAAGGACCCATAGGGACAAAAAAGTAAGATAGTATTTGTCTTTTTTTTTTAAAAGTCGCAAGATGCGCATAGGATCCGCGCATTTCGCCGCCGAAAAAAAAGAATAATGTATTTTTGAGATATACATCAAGCTTCTGTGTATAGATGTTGGCTGGCTCTAAAAAGAGCCCTTGTGTTTATTGAGAGATTTTAGTACTTACAAGTAAGTACCGATGCAGAGTCTAAAGTTCATGAGAAAGACTCTGTTCCCTTCATCTGTAAAATGTACAGCATCTCTCCTATAGATGCCATGCATATTGAAACGCAGATTTTTGTGGTACATGGACACCATTCTATAGTCTCGGAGAAAAGTAGAAACAGATTTATTACCATTTTTTCGTAGTTTTCTCAATCTGTGGACACAATAGATTGGAGTAGTTCCATTTCTGCCTTTGCATATGTTAGAATAGACAAAGGGAGTTTGGGGGAAAAAGTGAAATTAAAACAGAAAAGAAATGATTGGTTGTTTGACAACATTCTACACAGAAAACTAGGGTGCATGTTTCTGTTTTTTAAAAGCATGATTCTTATTGGTTATCAGAAAGTGATAGAAAATAACATTACGTAGGATAAGGTAGTATACTGAGAAGTCGAGCACACTTGCTGTTTTTTTTAGGAACATTGTGTGATGAAGTCTTGCGTTCTTCGGGAGCCAGTTTTGCTTTTTTGCATGGGTAGATGCTAATTTGTATATGGAAATGCAATCTGCTTTGGATTTTGAAAGTGAGAATAGATTTCACTGCTCTGTCTTTCAAAATGCAATCTATGTTTGCTATGGGAGGGCGGGAGTCGTAAGAGTTCCGCTCTGTCAAAGCAAACAGCAGTATACCGGGGGTAGGCACCCCGGGACCCTGCAGGAGCCAGACGTAGTAGTTTCAAGGGCCCTCGAGGGCACCAGGCGGAGGGCCACGGAGTCTGCCTCCCGTAATACACAAATTCTCGGGGTGGTGATTCCCGGAGCTTGAGGGGAGTCATTGAGGCCCACATACTTGTAATTTTGTAGGGGGGGTTGAATGCGAAAGTGGTGCCAGGGGGTTGTAAATCTGGTACACAGTGTTTTGTTTTACTTTGCTTTCCTTTCTGTCATGTAGAGAATCCAGGGTAAATATAATGGTTTCTGTACAGCCAGTAACTTTTAACCCTACCCCCAAACGGCTTCCTGCCTGTTACTATCGTAACAGTTCATGGAACACTTAAGTGAGCACAGATGTTATAAGTTCACCACACTATGCTGCTAATAGCGTTGTACTTTTTATTCTTTTGAATTGGAACCGTAAGTTGTAGCTATACACTCTGGTAAAGATCTGGTGAAGAGCTAGCCTCAGAATTATACTTCAAATTATAAATATCACTTCTACTGTGGACTGTTACCCCCGCCCAAAAAAAAGACGTATGCATTTTTTAATTAACTTTTATTAAAACAATAAATAACTGGACATATAACTAAATGATAACAATACAATAAATAACTAATAAATAAATAAAGAGTACTGGTGTGAAACTGCAAGTATGCGGAAGGACTTGCAGACTAAGAATCCGGTCAACTTTGGAAGGGAAGAGTTAAGGATATTGCAAGAGGCTCTTTCTGTTTCATGAGAAGGCTCAAGTACCAGTGGAGCAACACCGTCAACCTCTACTGCACAGCCTAATATTCGTCCCCAATTTGGAACCCTTTAAGAGAAAAAGTAAGAAGGTTGGGAGCCTTGTATGCCATCCTAAAACCTAATCATCCATTAGTTATACAGAAATCCACCCTGTATCAGACTCATTCGTAAAAGTATGAATTGGACATTATCTGACCCCAAAAACCCCTCGAGTACTTATATCTGTTACTTTTTAACTTCGTCGACTACTCATATTGAGAGTATTTACCTTTACGTTGTACGTTAAAAATTTGTGAATCTCCATGGCTTCAGACAATTAGTAAATGCCATATTTGAGACATCGGTGTAATCAGCTGGAACAGGAGCAAATGCTTTTCTTCAACCTCAGCAATTTGCTGCTGATTTATGTAACATTCTGCAAAGTGAAAAAAGAGTTAAAAATGTGTATGTTGTACATATGTCCAAGATTAATTTAAATGTACGTAAAAACATTTGTTCTCAATAGGATTGGGGATGAAAAGCAATCATCAGAGGTTATATTTGGCAAGCATAATAGGAAATAGAATTGCATTATACAAATGTTAGGCCGAGATTGGTCACTCACTTCATTTACAAACTCCTGGCCTTGATCTGATAGAACCCTTTTTGGTCTTCCATGATCTAGAAATTGAGAAATAAACATCAAGAAAATTTGAAAGACACGTCTTCAAATAAAAAATTCAAAACAACATTTGCACTTTGTATCTCAAGTGCAGGCTGAAAACGTGTAACGAGCATTTAAATAAGAAACATATGGGTTTCAGAAACAAACGTCTATAAGACTATCACAATGGAGATTTACATTTAATAAAAAATATTTATAGAAGCAAGAAAAATTATAACACACATTGTTACATTTCAAATCACATATTTGGCAAATAAAATCGCGAGGACATGTTTTTATTGGTTTTCTTGCTACCAGAATGGCCAGTAATTCTACCAAAACATGAGAACAGCACTGTTATCTGTCTGCAAACACATAAAATACACAAATGCTTATCTCAGAATGCTTTTCAATCATGAAAAGTTAAAGTCAAACGTGATAACTCCATTAGTCCATTGCAATTTTCGGCTGATAGCATATGGAGAGCAGTCAGTGGATCTGGTATGTCGAGTGCTTGACTACCATCTGGTATAGTGCATGGGCAGGAATAAACACCTTGTGGTGACCACTACGTCCCCTGGTTGAGATATCTGTATAATGAGATAGTACAGAGGACAAAAAAAAGTTTAAGGTTATTAAAAAACTTGGAGAGCGTGCTAAAATACACCATTGGCTAATTGATTACATGTGCAGTGGATGGGGAGGAAGTAGCACATGGCACACTATTTTCAAAAATTAAAGGCGGCAGGATTAAGTGATTTGTCCAGAAACATCGCCTACCAAGGTAAAATATTGGAGGTATAAGAGCTGGAAACTGTGCTAAAATACACTAGTGCCAAAAACATTACTTTTGCAGTGCATGGGGCACGTGATGCACTACTTACACGAGAAAAACTACATCGCATTAACTTGAACAGCACGTAGTACACTGTTGCGGGAACGGCCATGTGGCGCTTGGCAAATTAAAGAATCGTGGCAGGATTAACAGCTAGATTCATCATAGTCCCGTTTTGCGAGTCCTTAATAGCGATTATTAATGTAGGAATAGCAAAAAAATGTGCGATTCCTACATCATCCTTATTTGCGATTAGCCCAATGGGCCTACAGGCCCATAGGAATGAATGGGGAGTTATTCCTTATTTGCGATTAGCAATTTGCTAATCGCAAATAAGGATGCGATTTCAAGGGTGCCAGGGGTGTCCAAAGGACACCCTGTAGCACCCCTGAAATGGAAATGTAGCCTGATGTTGCGCACACACATGTCCAAAGGATATGTGTGTGTGTAACATACCAATTTTTCTAAGTTTTCGCTATTTACCACGAAGTCAGACTTCGTGGTAAATAGCGGCAGGAAATTGCGAATTCGCATATTTTAAAAGTTTCATGAATTGCATTTAAGGAATCTCAAATAGAGATTCCTTAAATGCAATTCCTCGCAAATATGCGATTTCGCAAATAGCGATTTTTGCATTTGGGATGATGAATCCCAAATGCAAAAATTGCGCTCGCAAAGGGCCAGATTCTGAGAATCTGGCCCTTTGCGAGCCGATTTTTCGTTCATGAATCTAGCTGCATGTGATTTGCACAGAACTAAGGATAGCAAATCAAGGTTATTAAAAAACACGAAGAGGGTGCTAAAATACGACATTGGTCAATCGATTACATGTGTTGTGCATGGGGAGGAAGCAGCACGTGGCGCACTACTTACAAAATTGAAGGCGGCAGGATTAAGTGATTTGCCTAGAAACATCGCCTACCAAGGTAAAATATTGGAGGTATAAGAGCTGGAAACTGTGCTAAAATACACTATTGCCAAAAACATTACTTTTGCAGTGCATGGGGCACATGATGCACTACTTACACGAGAAAAACTACATCGCATTAACTTGAACAGCACGTAGTTCACTGTTGCGGGAACGGCCATGTGGCGCTTGGCAAATTAAAGAATCGTGGCAGGATTAACAGCTAGATTCATCATAGTCCCGTTTTGCGAGTCCTTAATGCGATTATTAAGGAATCCCTATTAAGGACTTGCAAAACAGGATTCATGTAGGAATAGCAAAAAAATGTGCGATTCCTACATCATCCTTATTTGCGATTAGCCCTATGGGCCTACAGGCCCATAGGAATGAATGGGGAGTTATTCCTTATTTGCGATTAGCAATTTGCTAATCGCAAATAAGGATGCGATTTCAAGGGTGCCAGGGGTGTCCAAAGGACACCCTGTAGCACCCCTGAAATGGAAATGTAGCCTGATGTTGCGCACACACATGTCCAAAGGATATGTGTGTGTGAAACATACCACTTAGAAAAATGCACTAAAGTGCATTTTTCTAAGTTGTCGCTATTTACCACTAAGTCAGACTTCGTGGTAAATAGCGGCAGGATATTGCGAATTCGCATATTTTAAAAGTTTCATGAATTGCATTTAAGGAATCTCAAATAGAGATTCCTTAAATGCAATTCCTCGCAAATATGCGATTTCGCAAATAGCGATTTTTGCATTTGGGATGATGAATCCCAAATGCAAAAATTGCACTCGCAAAGGGCCAGATTCTGAGAATCTGGCCCTTTGCGAGCCGATTTTTCGTCCAGGAATCTAGCTGCATGTGATTTGCACAGAACTAAGGATAGCAAATCAAGGTTATTAAAAAACATGAAGAGGGTGCTAAAATACGACATTGGTCAATCGATTACATGTGTTGTGCATGGGGAGGAAGCAGCACGTGGCGCACTACTTACAAAATTGAAGGCGGCAGGATTAAGTGATTTGCCTAGAAACATCGCCTACCAAGGTAAGATATAAGAGGTATAAGAGCTGGAAATCGCGCTAAAATACAGCATTGCCGAAAACATTACTTTTGCAAAGCATGGGGCACGTGACGCACTACTTACACGTGAAAAACTACATCGCATTAAGTTGAACAGCACGTAGCACACTGCTGCGGGAACGGCCATATGGCGCTTGGCAAATTAAAGAAACGTGGCAGGATTAACTGATTTGCACAGAACAAAGGATAGCAAATCAAGTTTACCGTTATTAAAAAACTTGAAGAGCGTGCTAAAAAACAACATTGGCTAATCGATTATATGTGCACTGCATGGGGAGGAAGCAGCAGGTGGCGCACTACTAACAAAATTGAAGACGGCAGGATTAAGTGATTTGCACAGAAACAAAAGTTACGAAGTCAACTTTGACGATATAAAAAAGTAGGAAAACGTGCTTAAAAACAACATTGTCAAACCGAACAAAAATGTTTATTTACGCGGTATTTAAAGATCATTCAGATTAATTAATGTAATTATTCTTGAAAAAAGTGCTCACCTACGAAGAAGTGGATACGAACACTATCAATGGCTGTGACTGCGGAATAGGAAAAGTTCGAGAAGGTTGGCAGGTTATATATGCTTTGCAGAAGGATGATTGGTTGAGCATGATGTCAATGGGTATGAGAGCTGTGATTGGGCATGTTGTAATTGAGCATGCGCAAATAAAATAAAATACTTTAGGGGTACATAGGCAGACGCTGGGACGTATTGTGCGCATACGTAATATTAACACGCATTCGCTACCACAAACGTGCATGCGCAAAGTGAAGGCAACTCCTAGGTGGTATATACACAGATGGAGTTCGGATGTCGATAGAACACCGGCTCCCGCAGGAGGTGGGGAGCCTGCGGGAGAGTGGGGGAATTGAAGACCCTCGCACGGTCCCCAACGGTGACGGTCATAATAAAATATAGGCCGTCCCCGGAGAATAGGGTCCCAAGGGCCTTGAAGTGGCTTCAGTAGGGGGGCTATGCAGCCCTCCTCCATAAAATAATAATATATAATTAGCCATGCCCCGGGGGGTGGGGAATTCGGGGCCCAGAGTTGACCATGGGAGGGGGGCCACCCCGTCCCCTTTCAATAAAAAAATTGAATACGGATACTCCGCTTATTGTCATCGTACCATAAACCCAGCCCTCTGATCACACGCTGAATGCTAATTGACTGTCAAGTGCTTGTCAACATTCAAAATCATTTTATGCCTCGGTAGAAGGGAGCGTGAAGAAGTGTCTGAAATGTGAGTTTAAAACATGAAAAGGGGGAGGGTAGACACACCCTGACCATCTAGGTCTGCTCAGGTGGTTCCACAAGGACCCCCTGGGTCCCAATTTTTTATTTTATTTTTGGGTAAAATCGCAGGGTGCGTGTATGATCCGCGCATTCTAGCGATATTAAAAAAAAAAAGAGACATGGGATTCCGCGCGTCTTTGGTAATTTGCATTCTTTCAACTGTTTAGAGGTGATGCAGCAGTGCTGGGTCCAGGATCCATCCCTGAGTAAGAAAAAGTAATAATAACACTATTTACCTACTTAGTGAATTTACTTTCATAGGCTGACACTGACTGGTTTTAGTTGCAAACTCTTCTAAGTGTGCAGTTTTCGAACATTAAAATATTCACCTTAAGTCATCCGAACAACAAATTCCGATTTCTCCATTTTTTATCAGGAGAGAAGCCAGTGCTGCATCTTTTAGCCCAACACTGACCCTGAAAAGTAGTTCCAAGCATACTTACAAGAAACTTGTATTTCCTTCCATAGTAATCCCATTCCTATAAAAAAAAAAAAATTATATTTGCGGGACAGGCTCTAGGGGATGGGGTCCACGGCCCAAAATAAATAAAAAGAAGGGGGCCACACACTGTAATATAATTTAAAAAACAATTAGTAAATCAGTATCAAAAAAATAAATATAAGAATAAATATATTTAAAAAATGTCATTTACAAAACCTTTAAAATTCACTGAAAAAACCATAGGTTTCAGACATGTTATAGTTATGAATTAGCATTTAAAAAACCTCAGGAATTCACTAAAAAAAACACAGGTTTTAGGGGTGTTAAAGTTAGTTGGACATTTAACTCTTACAAAACCATTGAAATTCCCCCGTTATAGTTAGTTGTACTAACTATAACTCACGCGCCCGCAATCCACTGCTGATTATGTCACATATTACATTATTCATGACATGGTCAGTGACATCACTGATGACATCACTGATGACATCTCAAATGACATCACGTCATTTGAGATGTCATCAGTGATGTCATGAGTGATGTTACTGACCATGTCATGAGTGATGTAATATGTGACGTCATCAGCAGTGCATTGCGGGCGCGCGAGTTATAGTTAGCTGAACTAACAATAACGGGGGAATTTCAATGGTTTTGTATGAGTGAAATGTCCAGCTAACTATAACGTGTGTGAAATCTATGGTTTTTTCAGTGATATATATATATATATTCACTGAAAAAACCATAGGTTATAGACCATATATAGTTAGGAATTAGCATTTAAAAAACCTTATTTTACTCACACAAAACCATTGAAATTCCATATATAGTTAGTTGCACTAACTATATATCGCGCACCTGCAATCCACTGCTGATGATGTCACATATTACATCATTCATGACATGGTCAGTGACATCACTGATGACATCACTGATGACATCTCAAATGACATCACTGATGACATCACTGATGACATCTCAAATGACATCACTGATGACATCACTGATGACATCATCCAGTGACTGTGTGTTTCTGTAAAGTTTAAATATGTTTTACATATTGAAGAATGAGTAGATGTATAACTGTCTGGACGAAGGATTTAGTAGGTGCATGACTGAATGTATGAGTGAGTGATTAAATGTGTCTCACTGAGTGCATGGGTTAGTGACTAAACTGTCTTAATTTGTGCATCATTATGTCTGTTGTTCTGTAAACTGCTGCATGTGTTGATCAGTAGCTATATGATTAACTATATGGGTTATTGATTGATTGTCCAAGTATTTGTATGGGAGACTGAGTGTGTGTGTGGCTGGCTGGGAGGTGTGTGACTCTGTGCAGATCAATGTGTACTTGTATCAATGATTGTATAAGAAAGTAAGTATGTGTTAGTATATGTTTGAAAATGTAAGGTGCTCTATGTTTAACTGTATAGACAAGAAAATGGAAGTGTGATTGATTCTTTACAGGACTGACTAGGTGTGTGAGTAACTCCATGGATGAGTGGCAGAGTGTGAGTGTCTGTATAGGTGTATGAGTGCATATGATAGTGTTGTAAAGATGAGTGATTGTATGTATGAATGATTGTATGGGTGAATGAGTGAATGTGTGTGTAGACGTAGGAATCAGTGAGTACATATGTAGTAACTAGTATTGGTGTGTCAATGGTTTCAAAAATTATACTCTGTATTTAACACTGGGTGAAACAGAGGTTATATTAAAATGTGAGGAGATGCATTGTATTGTCACATGAATGGTATCATCAGTGATGTGGTCATTGATGTCAAATGAGATGTCATCAGTGATGTCATCAGTGATGTCATTTGAGATGTCATCAGTGATGTCATCAGTGATGTCACTGACCATGTCATGAATGATGTAATATGTGACATCATCAGCAGTGGATTGCAGGTGCGCGATATATAGTTAGTGCAACTAACTATATATGGAATTTCAATGGTTTTGTGTGAGTAAAATAAGGTTTTTTAAATGCTAATTCCTAACTATATATGGTCTATAACCTATGGTTTTTTCAGTGAATTTTCAAGGTTTTGTAAATGCTAATTCCTAACTATATATGGTCTATAACCTATGGTTTTTTCAGTGAATTTCAATGTTTTTTTAATAGCAAATATCATAAGCTGTCGAATGTCAAGTACGTGGTAAGTGAAAACATTTTCGTGTTTATGCACACTGATCTGCTTTGAATGGTGCCCCCCCCCCCTCATTTCTATTAGGAGTACTCTCTCTTTGCACATAGTGAAGGGTAGTTAACGCAGGCCTTTGCCCCCGTTGTAATACGTCGTGCCTGCTTCTCTCTCCATTTGATTGATTGTTATCCAAGTATTTACTGTTTTAGAATTGGTTCTCTTTGGTTCATTCTCTATTTACAAACAAACACAGAGCCGCAATACTCTGTTTAGTCTTTGCAGATAACGAAAAATCGTGTAAAAAAAAAAGAAAAGGAATCGAGCAAAATCAGTAGGCCACTAACGGGATCTCTTTTTGACCTCGCTAAAATAGAAACATTAGGAACAACCCCTCATGACAAATACAAAACTAGTGAAATGAACTGAACTCCACACAATGATGGCTGCAAAACAGCTCGGCTCCGCCACCCACCCCGCCCAAAATAACGATAAAGAGCGGCTGCCATGATTGGTTGCGGAATGGCCACGACGGAGCTACGAAATGGTACTGCTCTCATGCTAACCCCAGCTTCAGTCTGAAACATCCAGAAACACTGTAGACTACCAATTCGATCAGTTCCGGTAGCGCCCCAATGTAACCCGGTAGAGAAGAACTAGCCCTCCCCTCTTTGACTGATGTTTCTTGTTGCCTGTCCCTTCTGTTGTCATTTAACAGAACTATTTAGCCTGCTGAAAGGGGTTGTGTTCCAACCGCTGGTTGGTGGAGACATTTTGACTATATTCTGGACCTGCGTTGTCGCGTAATGCGTCATATGACGCGCCGCGTTAGCGCATCCGGAAGTCATCCGGGGCGCGCAGCGCGTAACGTAAGCATAACAAGTCATGTGACTTGTTAATAAAACTTTTCATTGGTTCATTTTACTTTTCTTATTCTAATGATGAAAGGCTTGGTCATATGACCTAAAAATTACGCTTTTTATTACTTCCGAACATTATTTTTTCTTAAATATATGTTATAATGTTCCAGGCTAATGTACTTTCCCGAAAAATTTACAACTGTCCTGCAAGTAAAATATATTCTTTTTTCGAGAAAAAGAGCGTTTCTTCGTCCCATGACGGAGCCGTTGAGCAAAAGAGGGTCGACCTGCTGTCTTAGTCGCCGATACGCCTGAATATGAGATTCTTATCGATCACTTTATGTTGCAGGAATAGAAAACACAACAGCCCTTGACCATTTATCTTTACTGCGTTCCTTCGTATTATACCTTTTACCCTTCATGTAATTGGTCTGCTTTATTTCACTTGCCTTTTAATGATTCTAAAACAGTGACTATTATTAAAAACTTTACCAATGTATATACTACTACCATGTTTTCTTTTAAAAACCTTTATTGTGAAAATTTCATTATACAAATACGAGCCTATAACCACGTGGGCCGGCCACGGAGCAAACTGTAATCGTATATGATGAGTAGACATTTACACTGTAGAGGAACGTAACGGGCGGGCCATTAGGTTGCAAGAACTAAGGTGTCTAACAGTTACGGAATCGGTGGACGTACATTTTATAATTAAAATACGACAGGGCCAGTTACAATAAAATTATCTAGATATACATTTGCGGGCAAGTACCATGGGTGACGTTAATTCGAACTTTCAATAGTACAGTAATCAATAACACATCAGAACTTAATATCAATAGGGATGTTGAAATATTCAATCAATTCTCGTCCCCGCCCGCCATGTGCTTCAAAACTGCATACGTATCTCGTGATTTCAAGGTTCTGCAACCAGTACACAACAAGGAGTTACGAGTCCCATTTATTCCGGCGCCATTTTGGGCGAGGACGGGCAGGTCCAGGATATAGTCAAAATGTCTCTACCAACCATCGACTATGATGATGTTCATATGCTGTATTTATTAGAGTAACACTCATCTGTCCACATGAAATTAATTTGCCACAATCTAAACATGTCATTTTAATCTTTCCAAAGTTCTTCTAAATATTTGGGACCGTTTCCCTTGCCTCTGATGCTGTCAGTGCCACTTCTTTGATGAATGTACTAGCAGCTCAGGGGTTCTCCTCCAAATCTCTCTTTTATGCAGCACTATAATTAATTGGTGCCACCTCTCCATATGACGATGCATGGTATAGTTACCATAACTATATTTTTTTTCGGTTCCTCTGGAGAGTTCATCGTGGCAGATGAAGCGTGTAACGTACCGGGCATTTACCTTTTTTTGCGTGTACAGGAAAGGAAAAAAAAATCGAGCGTCCGAGTTCTAAGGTGTCCCAGGGCCATTTTAGTGGACCAGGCCCAAATCCAAAGAACAGGCCGCCATTTTGAGAGTCCTGTTGCAGCCGCCTGTCGCTGTAGCATCAAGAGCAGCCGAAACTCAGCTGAATGGCAACTGAAACGGTAAAGGGGCGCCCCACTACAGCAGACGAGCCTCCACCTAGGAAGGCCCGTTCACGCCGCCTCCCCCCCCCCCCTTCGGGCACCCCACGCCGTTATTCGGAGCAGTATTGTAGGATGGCCACACCAGTGCGGCAACTTGCTAGACATCACCTCGGTGGTAACCGAATCTCAACGCCTTGTGGTGTCTTCTATTCAGAAAACATTGTTATGCTGCCTTCGACCTATTCGCCGCAAGTGCGCACACAACTCAACTGCATAGCTTGCTAGACACCACCTCGGTGCCATCCGGATCTTGGAATCTCAGCGCCTTTTGGTGTCTTCTCTTCAGAAAATATTGTTGCGCTGCCTTTGGCCCCATTCGCACATCGGTCCGCTACTGACGCCATCTCACAGGCTAATGGGGCGCCCCACGCCGAGTTTCAGCATTGTAGGATGACCACACCAGTACAGCAACTTGCTAGACATCACCTCGGTGCCATCCGGATCTCGGCGCCCCACTGCAGATGAAGTGCCTCTCAACTATGAAACCGCCACGGTGACATCCGGATCTTGGCGCGTTGTGCTGCCTTCGGCCTATTCGCACATCGGTCCGCTACTGACGCCATCTCACAGGCTAATGGGGCGCCCCACGCCGAGTTTCAGCATTGTAGGATGACCACACCAGTACAGCAACTTGCTAGACATCACCTCGGTGCCATCCGGATCTCGGCGCCCCACTGCAGATGAAGTGCCTCTCAACTATGAAACCACCACGGTGACATCCGGATCTTGGCGCGTTGTGCTGCCTTCGACCTATTCGCACATCGGTCCGCTACTGACGCCATCTCACAGGCTAATGGGGCGCCCCACGCCGAGTTTCAGCATTGTAGGATGACCACACCAGTACAGCAACTTGCTAGACATCACCTCGGTGCCATCCGGATCTCGGCGCCCCACTGCAGATGAAGTGCCTCTCAACTATGAAACCACCACGGTGACATCCGGATCTTGGCGCGTTGTGCTGCCTTCGGCCTATTCGCACATCGGTCCGCTACTGACGCCATCTCACAGACTAATGGGGCGCCCCACGCCGAGTTTCAGCATTGTAGGATGACCACACCAGTGCACCTTACTAGACACCACCTCGGTGCCATCCGGATCTTGGCATCTCAGCGCCTTGTGGTGTCTTCTATTCAGAAAATATTCTTGCGCTACCTTTGCCCCATTCACACATCGGTCCGCTACTGACGCCATCTCACAGGCTAATAGGGCGCCCCACGCCGAGTTTCAGCATTGTAGGATGACCACACCAGTACAGCAACTTGCTAGACATCACCTCGGTGCCATCCGGATCTTGGCATCTCAACGCCTAGTGGTATCTTCCATACAGAAAATATTGTTGCGCTGCCTTTGGCCCCATTCGCACATCGGTCTGCAACTGACACCATCTCACAAGCCAACAGGGCGCCCCACGCCGACTTTTACCATTGTAGGATGGCCACACCAGTACAGCAACTTGCTAGACATCACCTCGGTGCCATCCGGATCTTGGCATCTCAACGCCTAGTGGTATCTTCCATACAGAAAATATTGTTGCGCTGCCTTTGACCCCATTCGCACATCGGTCCGCAACTTAGACATCACCTCGGTGCCATCCGGATCTTGGCATCTCAGCGCCTTGTGGTGTCAGTCAGAAAATATTGTTGCGCCGCCTTTGGCCCCATTCGCACATCAGTCCGCTACTGACACCATCTCACAGGCCAACAGGGCGCCCCACGCCGACTTTTACCATTGTAGGATGGCCACACCAGTGCCACAACTTGCTAGACACCACCTCGGTGCCATCCGGATCTTGGCATCTCAGCGCCTTGTGGTGTCTTCTATTCCGAAAATATTGTTGCGCTGCCTTTGGCCCCATTCGCACATCGGTCCGCTACTGCCGCCATCTCACAGGCCAACGGGGCGCCCCACGCCGACTTTCAACATTGTAGGATGGCCACACCAGTGCGGCAACTTACTAGACACCACCTCGGTGCCATCCGGATCTTGGCGCGTTGTGCTGCCTTCGGCCTATTCGCACATCGGTCCGCTACTGACGCAAACTCACAGGCCAACGTATTTTCTCCGCATTTTTTACCCTATGCCGCATAACTGGTCATGTGACTTGTTTATAAAACTTTTCATTGGTTCATTTTACTTTTGGTTTCCTAATGATGGAAGGCTTGATCATATGACCTAAAAACAACACTTTTCATTGGATGAAAACTTTTTTTTTTTCCCAAACGATGAAAGCCCCACCTTGTTTCTGGATGTTTCGGACTGGAGCTGGCTTCAGCATGAGAGCACCACCATCTCGTAGCTCCGTCGTGGTCATTCCGCGAGCAATCATGGCAACCGCTCCCCACCAGAAGCCTACAGGAGTCGGGGGCCCCCAAAACTTTTGATAAATCCTCAAGGCGGAGGGGACGCTTTCGAGAATGGGGTCCAAGACCTAGCAGACAAGCGTCCGATTTCCAAGGTGTCCCAGGGCCATTTCAGTGGACCAGGCCCAAAAAGGAAAGAGCCTGCCGCCATTTTGAGAGTCCTGTGACAGCCGCCTATCGCTGCACCGCAAGAGTGGGCGCAAATCAGCTGAATTGCGGCTTTTGACACAGTGGACCAAAAACGGACGGAATGGCAACTGAAACGGTAAAGGGGCGCCCCAGTACAACAGATGACACTCCACCTGGAGAGGCCCGTTCACGCCGCCTCCCCCGGGGCGCCCCATGCCGTTATTCGGAGCAGCATTGTAGGATACCAAAACCAGTGCGGCAACTTACTGGACATCACCTTGGTGCCATCGTTCTGCTGCCTTGGAACTATTCGCACAACAGTTTGCTACTGATGACCCACCCCCCGCGACGCCCCACGCCAGAAATCTGGACGTTGTGCTGCGTTGGGACTATTCGCACAGCCGACCGCTACTTCGTTGTTTTTCCCTAAAAATGTTTATATGTTATTACTGTTTTTGTTTTCTTGTATATATTTATAAGTTATTAAAGTTTTATAATCTTACTACTTTGTTGGAGTGCTATATATTTTTAATGTGACACATAATTGTAAAAAATTTGATGTACAAAGAGTCATCCCTGGAATCTTCCGCTTCAGGCTCGGTCCCCTCCCCAATCACAATACAGGATGGTTTTCAGATAATAGGAACGCGTCTGCTGTGATGGATCTCATCGAGTGTGGGCCTTGATCTACTATAACTCCTTTGAAGAGGGGTGATTCTTTACAGCTGGGGCCATAAACTACATCTGCAGGGCTAGCTGATACCCTAGGACCGGCCTGGACAATCGGACACAGAGGAAAAGGAGTGTCAGAGGGTGCGGTAGTGAATAGGGCGAAAGGGAGGTGTCGGGCGGGCACAGGGTGTGATTCTCAGGGAAGAGCAGCGCAGATGGGGGGTGGTTTATTACCCATGCATAAGACAGAGAGCGGGGGTGACCACTGCCTGGGGGAGATGCTTGCGAGGGTGGGGAGTCATGCTAAGGATCGACAGCGTGCACAGAGTGGGTCTGGTCAAGGCATCTAAAATGACTGCCGTGCACGACAAAAGTGTGGCATTTGAAAAAAGGCAAGATGGCGCAGACAATGTTTTTCAACACTTCCTGATTTCCTTCGAATCGAACGTTAACAGACGTTGGGGCATATTACCAAAGTTAAGCGATATTTATCCCTAACGATGCTTAGCAACGATTTTTTTACCGCTAAGCATCGTCAGAAATTATCGCAGATAAACCTTGCTATTATCAAGGTTTATCGCAAATACGATAAAAAACGACCGCAATGCATTAATATCGCTGAAAACTCAGCGATATTCATGCATTACCGAGCTAATGCTCTTAGCCATGTTATCCACCTCCCATTGGATAACATGCCTTAGAACTGCTCAGGGCAGGTGCTAGCTTTTGGAGATATTCGCGCTTATCGCGAATATTTCCAAAAGTTGATAATAGGAGATAGCGATGTTAGCGACTGTTTCCAGTCGCTAACATCTTGGCATGCCCACTTTGCATGTCATTAGTGATAAATATCACTCACATGCAAAGTGGGGCCCAAGATGGTCGCTATCTCCTACTAGCCGTCGCTAACTGGTGTTAGCAACAGCTAGGTAATACAGACATAATTTTATCTCCGCGAAGCGGAGCGCTGTTACAGATATATATCTTTTTTTTAACGTTAATTTCTCAAAATCCACTGGAGCACATATATTGAGACCTAGCAAAGGCACATCGGACTACCAGTCCCTACAGTTTTGCCAAGTTTCGTGCAAATCCATTCAGCCGTTCGATTATTATTATTATTATTTTTTTTTGCCCCGCGGGGCCCTTTTAAAACCTCCACATCAAACCTAGGGGGTCAGCGAGGATCTACTATGCCCCCTTATGGTCATTTGCCCCTTCGCTTTGGCCTCCTCTTGTCTCTCGATCCTACCGAGAGACAAGATGGCGGCCGCTACGGACTGTTTGGAATGTTTACAGACGCCGGAGAACCAATCAGCTTCGCTTCACAAAGCTCCGTTGCGCGAAAAGTACGCGTACTGGAGCGCTGCCCGGTCCGCTGTTACAGATATATATCTTTTTTTAAACGTTAATTTCTCAAAATCCACTGTAGCACATATATTGAGACCTACAAAAGGCACATCGGGCTACCAGTCCCTACAATTTTGCCAAGTTTCGTGCAAATCCATTCAGCCGTTCGGGCTAAAAGTGAGGCCAACCGCCCTATGGAAAACTCAATGTTAAAAACACGTTTTGGGACCCCCCTTTTTTCTCGACCCCCCCTGGACGAACCCCCCCCCCCAATTTTCAGGGGCTGCTCAGAAACAAAATGTGCCATTTTCCTGAAAATTTCAGCCAATTCCGTCCACAAACGCCAAAGTTATTAGACATAGAATTTTCAAAAATCCCATAGAGAAAAAATCCTAACTATATATGCCCGATGTGCCTTTTGTAGGTCTCAATATATGTGCTCCAGTGGATTTTGAGAAATTAACGTTTAAAAAAAGATATATATCTGTAAGCGCGCTCTGGGCAGCGCTCCGGTCCGCGGACCTTAAGCGTACCGGAACTTCGCGTAGCGAAGCTGATTGGCTCTCCGGTGTCTGTCAACATTCTAAACAGTCCGGAGCGGCCGCCATCTTGTCTCTCGGTAGGATTGAGAGACAAGAGGAGGCCAAAACAAAGGGGGAAATAACCATAAGGGGGCATACTAGATCCTCCCTGACCCCCTAGGTTTAATGTGGAGGTTTTAAAAGGGCCCCGCGGGGCAAAAAAAACAAATTTTTTTTTTTGTTTTTTTTGCGTGGGTAGCGCCCGGTCCGCGAACCGGGAAGCATTCTGGGCAGCGTACTGTAATGAAAAATGAATGATAGACTTTTCAAATACTGTATGTTAATTGATTGTTGGTTTTGTTGATTATTTTTTATTTTTTTTATTTTTTAAGCAATTATTTATTATTGTGATTGTGTTTCAAAATGTAATAACATTTCTAACATTTCACTGTCTGAAATGTCGTCATTTTCATTGAACATAGCTTGTAATCTATGAGGGTGTAAAATGTCCTCATTTTGAAGGAGGTCATCCACTGCTTGCACACATTGCAGTAGTTCTTGGTCCCAAGTTTCATCCATAAATTCTATATAATTTGGATCAATTATTTCTTGGCTGCTCTCTTGCAGGACAATTTGAAATGAAACTTTCTGTTCGCCTTCCATGTTGCCTGAAATTTGGATAAAAAAAATATATATTAGTAGAGATAGGGCACTGTTGGGATTAATTTTAGATAGGCATTTTTTAACAGAGAATTTATCTTTGGGCAGTGTATAGTATCAGAGTGGAAGTAGGAATATAAAAAAGTGTATGTGATTTAACGTAAGTAAATTCATAATTATAAAAGAGAAGCCTAACTCCATCCATAACTATAACAGAGAAGTCAATCTAAATCTATAACTACTACAGAGGGATAGTATATAACTATCAGAAAAAGGTTACCATATTAACTTATAGTGCACAATATAGTTCAGTTTTTAAAATAACAACTTACCTTTAGAAAGAAGTTGAAGTGATTAGTGAAAATCCAATTGAAATGTACACCAGGAAGTAGTAGTCAAAATGGCTGTGTTTCATTCTCTTCTTTTATATATATTCAGGTACATAACCAATCAAATGTCAGGTAAAAAAAGTAGAAAATGAAAGTAACATTTTAATTGGTTGTCAATTCCAACACTTCAGATGTGTTTTGAGAAGTAATTTACCTCAGGGTATTTAGAGAGGTCTACAGGCTAAATGGCTAAATGGAATTCCAATCAAATTTGTGAAAATGGTAGGGATTGGTATGTAGTATGAGCTAATCTATATTTGGTGAAATTGTCTCCAGTGGCTTTTCTGTAAACTACTTTCCCACCTTTTTTGATGGTGCGCTTCCCAGGGAGCGACCCGGTACGCGAACCGTTGAGCGCCCCGGTTCGCGTACCTTAAGCGTTACGGGAGTCCACCATTTTGTGTTTCGGTCGAATTAAGATATAAAATGGAGGGCAAATAATGTTCAGAATGGGTAGAAGGGGGCACGGTAGACTTATCTTGACCCCCTAGGTTTTGTGAGGGTGGCTGAGGAGGCTTATATGTGCGAAAAAAAAACATTTTTTTAAAAAAATTCGCGAGGTTAGCTCCCGGTTCGCGTACCGGGTAGCGCCCCAGGGAGCGTACTTTTTGAAAATTAGTGAAAAATGTTACAGTAAAATAATAATTGTGAGTGATCAGATGTAGGGTAGCTCTGAGAAGAGCTTTTGGGTTTATGGTACATTTAGGTACTTATAAGTAGGTACCAATGCACAGTCTTAAATTCAGAGTGAAAATTCTGTTGCCCTCATCTGAGAAGTGAACTCCATCTCCTCTGTAGAAATCTTGCATGTAGTAACGCAAGTTATTGTTGTACAGGGAGCCCATTCCATGGTCTCTCATGTAAGCTGAAACAGATTTGTTTACATGCTTCCTCGACTTCTCAATTTGTGGACAAAATTGGTTTGACCACCTCCATTTCTGTCTTTGGCATATATTTGAATATACCAAGGCAGTCTGAGGAAAAAGTGCCATTAATTGCTCAAAGGTGTCCTTTAAAAGCATTTCCAGACCTACCCCAGTCAAAGTGCCCAAATCATTACCTCCACAGTGCACAATTAACAGGTCATTTTTGGGCAAATGCATAAAGGTTTTCACCAATGGTATCAATTGGTGACATTTTAATCCTCTGTGGCCAAACCACTTAATTTCCACATCTTGTAAATTGAGGTTAGGTAATTTTCTGTTCTCAGCATACCTGTGAGCCCAGTGGATATAACTATGTCCAACAATCCAGACAGAAAACATGGTGAGAGAAGGTTCTCCTGCAGTCAGATGAAGTGTGGCAATGAAATGGCAGTTGAAAAAATGAGAGTTTAAAATGAAAAAAACTGTGGAGTTTCTGTGTTCATGAAGCAGTAACAGTGATTGGTGGATTTTGATTGCTGAAAACAGAAAGTTAGGGTGCATGGATGAGTTATTTGAAAGATGTATTTTGAATGGTCAATAAAAAATCATTAAATGAAAGAATGCACTGGATATGCAGGTGCACTGAGAGTTCAGAGTTCAATTGCAACATTGTTGTGTGAACTTGCAAACACCAGAAGTCTTCCAAGAGGTGGTTGCCATGCAGAAAAGGCATGAAATGGCAGAGGGGGGAAGGGTTTTCATTTGAAAAAAAGTGAGGGAAGAGTTTTGATTGGGTGACATGAGAGATATGTGTGAAGAATTACAGCATGTCTGTGCTTTTGATAGCTGCAGACTCTGGAGTGCATACCTTTTGCTCTGCTGAAGACAAATTGGTGTGTTTCTGAGACTGTTTTCAAACTCAAAGTATTTGCTAAGGTGAGAAAATATTTCTTTAATTTAGATAGAGAATAGTGTGCTTTAAGGAGAAAATTATGAATTATGTGGCGCAAATTGCTTGTAAATATGCTCCCACCTGTGCATGGAAAATTTAGATTTTGAATGTTTGTGTTACATAGCCATGTTAAAAGTGATACAAACATGCTGCAAAGGCAATCAAAAAATGCTTTTATGTGTCTTAAGGACATTTTAAGTAATTTTCCCATGTGCAGTGTTTTCAAATTATGAATTGAAAATCGTTTTTGAGGTAAAGGAATGTTGTTAAAATTTATGTGCGCCATATGCCCCCAAATTTCTTTTTCAGGGGTGCAGCAGGGTGTTCTTGAGATACCCCTGCACCCTTGAAAAAATTCCTAATTTGCGATGAGCTAATTGCTAATCGCAAATTGCACCTTCATTCCTATGAGCCTCCTAGCCCATGGAAATGAATGGGTAATTTGCAATTAGCAATTTGCTCATTGCAAATTAGGAATGGTAAAGAATTGCTATTTATTCCTTAAAATTCGCTATTTAGGAAATGTAAAATAGTTTGATGGTACATATGGTGGTTCATCTGTAACAAGATAAGAAGCTTAGGGATACATTTATGATGACTGGCGCAATAAAGTGCACATCACTTACTTCATTGGTAGGCCTTTACATGTATTATCTCCTCTGTATTCTTCATCAAGCGTAACTTTAATCTGCAATCCTGAGTAGGCCTCACCTTAAACAAACCTCTGGATAGGCCACACCTTATCGTCATCATGAATTAATCATTTAAAATGCTAGGGACAGATTTATGATAGGTGTATGCCTCTTTTGCGCCACTTACAAAACACTGTCCACGGGGAAATGACTTAAAATGTCCTTAAGACACATGAATGTGTTTTTTTAAAGCGTTTGCAATTTTTTTGGGTCACTTTTAACATGGCTATGTGACTCAAACAGTCAAAATCTAAATTCACCATGCACAGGTGGGAGCATATTTACAAGGAATGTGCTCCATGGGGAAAGGTCTTATAATGTAATATGGGAAAAATGACATCAGAGACAGTGAAATGCCTTATAGAGAAGCATACACCATTATGTCCTTGTCATAAATTTGCAAACCATTCCTTTTCCCCAAAAACGATTTTCAAATCATAATTTGAAAATACTGCACATGTGGAAATGACTTAAAATGTCCTTAATTCAAAATTTGCTATTCTTTATTTTGAGATTGCACTGAAGGATTTGCAAATTTTGCGATTCCTTAAATGCAATGTATCAAACAAAAATAT
The DNA here is from genome assembly GCF_964261635.1 of Lissotriton helveticus. Lineage (NCBI taxonomy): Eukaryota > Metazoa > Chordata > Amphibia > Caudata > Salamandridae > Lissotriton > Lissotriton helveticus. The sequence continues at coordinate 1,027,529,516 of NC_136059.1, forward strand.
GTAAAAAATAACATTAAGGATTTGGAAACTACCACCAACTTCTAGTTTGTGGTAATTTGCGAATTCTTTTCAAAAAGCATTTGTTTCCAAAAAACAAAAGGTGCCATATGACGCCAATACATGTCCTTAGGGCATGTATGTGCGCCATATGCCCCCAAATTTCTTTTTCAGGGGTGCAGCAGGGTGTTCTTGAGATACCCCTGCACCCTTGAAAAAATTCCTAATTTGCGATGAGCTAATTGCTAATCGCAAATTGCACCTTCATTCCTATGAGCCTCCTAGCCCATGGAAATGAATGGGTAATTTGCAATTAGCAATTTGCTCATTGCAAATTAGGAATGGTAAAGAATTGCTATTTATTCCTTAAAATTCGCTATTTAGGAAATGCAAAATAGTTTGATGGTACATATGGTGGTTCATCTGTAACAAGATAAGAAGCTTAGGGATACATTTATGATGACTGGCGCAATAAAGTGGACATTACTTACTTCATTGGTAGGCCTTTACATGTATTATCTCCTCTGTATTCTTCATCAAGCGTAACTTTAATCTGCAAACCTGAGTAGGCCTCACCTTAAACAAACCTCTGGATAGGCCACACCTTATCGTCATCCTGGATTAATCATTTAAAATGCTAGGGACAGATTTATGATAGGTGTATGCCTCTTTTGCGCCACTGTGCGTCACTTTTATGATGCAGTGGCGGTGCAAAAGATTTGCTATGAGGCGACAAAATTACAAATTGATGCATTTAGGCAGATGTGTCATGGTGTAAAAAAAACGTGCCACATGAAACCGATGCAGCAGTGATGCAAAAGATGCACCATGTTGCAAGACAGGCCTCACTTGGGGCCATATGTATCAAGCTAATTAGCATTCGCAAAGATCAAAATTCTGCGAATTTCGGCCTTTGCGAATGCTAATTAGACAAATGGTATGTATCAAACAAGTTTGATGCAAAATAAGGAATAGCAAAATTTGCTATTCCTTATTTTGCGATTGCACTGAAGGATTTGCAAATTTTGCGATTACTTAAATGCAATGTATCAAACAAAAAATATGTAAAAAATGACATTAAGGATTTGGAAACTACCACCAACTTCTAGTTGGTGGTAATTTGTGAATTCTTTTCAAAAAGCTTTTTTTCCAAAAAACAAAAGGTGCCATATGACGCCAATACATGCCCTTAGGGCATGTATGTGTGCCATATGCCCCCAAATTTCTTTTTCAGGGGTGCAGCAGGGTGTTCTTGAGACACCCCTGCACCCTTGGAAAAATTCCTAATTTGTGATGAGCTAATTGCTAATCGCAAATTAAACATTCATTCCTATGAGCCTCCTAGCCCATGGAAATGAATGGGTAATTTGCAATTAGCAATTTGCTCATTGCAAATTAGGAATGGTAAAGAATTGCTATTTATTCCTTAAAATTCGCTATTTAGGAAATGTAAAATAGTTTGATGGTACATATGGCGGTTCATCTGTAACAAGATAAGAAGCTTAGGGATACATTTATGATGACTGGCGCAATAAAGTGGACATTACTTACTTCATTGGTAGGCCTTTACATGTATTATCTCCTCTGTATTCTTTATCAAGCGTAACTTTAATCTGCAATTGTGAGTAGGCCTCACCATAAACAAACCTCTGGATAGGCCACACCTTATCGTCATCCTGGATTAATCATTTAAAATGCTAGGGACAGATTTATGATAGGTGTATGCCTCTTTTGCGCCACTGTGCGTCACTTTTATGATGCAGCGGCGGTGCAAGAGATTTGCTATGAGGCGACAAAATTACAAATTGATGCATTTAGGCAGATGTGTCATGGTGTAAAAAAAACGTGCCACATGAAACCGATGCAGCAGTGATGCAAAAGATGCACCATGTTGCAAGACAGGCCTCACTTGGGGCCATATGTATCAAGCTAATTAGCATTCGCAAAGATCAAAATTCTGCGAATTTCGGCCTTTGCGAATGCTAATTAGACAAATGGTATGTATCAAACAAGTTTGATGCAAAATAAGGAATAGCAAAATTTGCTATTCCTTATTTTGCGATTGCACTGAAGGATTTGCAAATTTTGCGATTACTTAAATGCAATGTATCAAACAAAAAATATGTAAAAAATGACATTAAGGATTTGGAAACTACCACCAACTTCTAGTTTGTGGTAATTTGCGAATTCTTTTCAAAAAGCTTTTTTTCCAAAAAACAAAAGGTGCCATATGACGCCAATACATGCCCTTAGGGCATGTATGTGCGCCATATGCCCCCAAATTTCTTTTTCAGGGGTGCAGCAGGGTGTTCTTGAGACACCCCTGCACCCTTGGAAAAATTCCTAATTTGCGATGAGCTAATTGCTAATCGCAAATTGTACCTTCATTCCTATGAGCCTCCTAGCCCATGGAAATGAATGGGTAATTTGCAATTAGCAATTTGCTCATTGCAAATTAGGAATGGTAAAGAATTGCTATTTATTCCTTAAAATTCGCTATTTAGGAAATGCAAAATAGTTTGATGGTACATATGGCGGTTCATCTGTAACAAGATAAGAAGCTTAGGGATAGATTTATGATGACTGGCGCATCACCAGGGATGTGCCAGTCATCCTGCGCCGCTGTTCCGCCACCCATGGTGTGCTGCATTTACAATGCGGGGCATCATGGGGCAAAAATTGCACAGATGCGTGACGTATCTGTGCTGTAAAGGTAGTGATTGCTGGAGTTGTATCGCAAGTGCGATGCAGCTCAAGCAAGGCTCAGGGGTGCCCCATCTCCACAATGTTGCGTCAAGACCTATGCCTGCTTAAAGCAGGCGCAGGGTTTTGACGCAGCTTTCTCCTATCTGATTGTAAATACGGCACACCATGGGTGGCAGAGCAGCGGTGCACGTTAACTGGTGCATGCCTGGGGATGTGCCATTTAACATAAATCTGCCCCTTTACATTTAAGTATGTGCAGGGGACACAGAGTTGGTGAGGCTTATCCAAGGTTAAGAAGAGATGAGTCATGTTCACTGAAAAATTAGACATAGGCTTCACCTGCTCAGCATCGCTGGACATGGCTAAATAATAGCTGCAAAATGTTACTCTTGTTAAACAATTTTACTATTATAATCTCTGAGATTTGTCTCTTACTCTGCAACATCTCATTGTTGTTATCTTTCTTTAAAGATAAAGACAACATCAACATGAGCGACAATCTGCAATCAGTTGATTTTGACCTCATCATTGAACTTGTAATTGAAACATCAGTGGATGTTGATCCCTTGGATGATTTAAATCCTGAGGATGAAGAAGAGTGTGATGAGGATGCAGATTTGTCCGAATTATATGACATAGGGTGGGAAGCTGACCTGATTGAGCCTATGGAACTATAAACATTTATTTTTAAAATTTATAATAAATAAAAAGTAAAAGTGTAAACCGTTTAATTTAAAAATAAAGACACCTTCAAAAACAGGTTATGTGTAGTGTCTTCAATAAAATATTAAAATATGCTCATAAAATTAGATCAGATTCACATATAAAATAGCACAGGTAACATGAACATAAATTCCATTTCTTTTCTGCTATTTCTGTATTGTAAATTTGCCAAGGACTAAAAAATCTTCTATTTAAAATGTCAAGTAGTGTGTTAAGTTTTTGATCACTGTTATTGATTTACTGTTTGGTAATAGTGGTTAATAACATTTTTTAATATATTTTACCACAGATTCAACTACAGATCATTTCAACATTTCACCATGCCAACGAAAGAAAGAGAGAGAAAGGCTGCAAAACGTCAAAGACAGCAGGTGAATCAAAAGAAGCAGCAGTCCTCTAACAAAAAGATTTGTCAAGTCACGAAGAAAGCACCGGGTAAGAGTACAAAAACATTCATAAGAAATATGTGTAGTAAAAAAAATATTACTACAGAAAATGTTTCAGTCCATAAAAAGAGAACCAATTCAAATGGAAAGGAAAGGCCAATCAAAAATGTTACTGCTAGAGCAAGAGATAACTCTGTGCATGATAGTAGAAGGAAACAACAGTTTAGGGACATTCGTAAACGAATGTTCCGCAACAGGATAATTGGCAATTTGTTAAAAAATATTAAGAAAGGTCAACAGAAAGTGGTTTTTTATAAGAGAAAAAAAAAAGTTGAGAAAGTTATTGATCAGGCATTTGAAATTAAACGTAAGTTATTTATTTTGATAATCAATAGAATTAGGAAGCTAAACAAGGCAATTTATGATTTCAAAAGAAATAGTAGATGGAAGAGAATAGGTAATCGTAGTAATTTTTGTGAAGTTTTTTCTGGAGAATGGATTCATAGTTCAAGCTGTGAGGCATTTTTTAATGAGGAGAGTTATTTCCAGGATAATGATTTGGTGCATGCAGTTGACACCAGTGGTCGTGCTTATGAAGTGAAAGATGGTTGTCCAGTTGAAAAAGAAAAACTTGTGACAACAGAGACAGAAGAGGTGTTAGGTAATGAGGTTTTAGGAAGACGTGCTAAGGGTCCTGTGTACACCTGGAAGTGTAGTAGTATTTGTAGTGTGCGACAGGATTCCATCAATTTGCTTTGTGATTTTGTACGGTCATTTAATAAGAAAAGTTTGAAGCAGAAAATAAGGTTGTTGCAAGAATTAGATCCTTGCAGAGTGAGAGAAGTGACAGGTTTGCATGGTCATTCACTGGCTTGTCTTTCCAGGAGAGTATGCCAGAGTGTTTTTCATCATTTAAGAATGCTAGCAGTGCATCATAATAAAGTGAGGAAATTAGTTAGAATGTTGTATTATGCTAAGAGTCCAGCAATTATGCTTAAACAATTATGCGCTGCTCTTTTGCATGGTTCTGAAATAGATGTGAAGAATATATGTGAAGAAATTGAGTTTTGTTACTTTGGAAGTAAAGAGGAGAATGTTGAAATTGACCAAGAAGAAGCGGGTAATGTGGAAGATAGTGTACAGGTTTCCAGTACAGATAATTTCCAGAGGGAAATTGTCACATTTCAGGTCAAATCAAGTGAGAGGCCAAATTTCACTTGTGTGTGTTGTCGACGCACTTATTATAAGAATCAGACTAAGTTAGTGGATTTATATGCAAAAAGTGAAAGGGAAAATAATAGTGAATGGAAGGATTTTGCAACATACTTGATGGTAGAAAATTGTTTTGATTTGGGATTGGATCAACGTGTGTGTACTTATTGTTGTTGCAAATTAAATCAAAACCAGATGCCTGCTAGAGCAGTTCATAATAATCTGGAATTGGTTGAGATTCCTTCTGAATTGAAGGATTTAAATACTTATGAATCTATTTTGATTCAAAGTATCCATCCCTTTCAGGCTATTGTAAGAATGGAGCCAAAGACAGGGAAATTGCCTCCATCAGATTTACAGAGAGGATTAAAGGGAAGAGTTGTTTATTTGCCTCTAGATTTGAAGAAAAACATTAACACAATTGGAGTAGAAAAAGTGGAAGAGGAACCTCTGGTTATCTTAGTTAATGGGGTTCCGACAAAGAATAAGAAAATATGGCAAGATTTAGTAGATGTTAGGAAAGTTAAAAAGGCAACATTGTATTTGAAAAAAAATAATAAATACTATAAGAATGTATATGTTGCAGAAGAGGAAGTAAGTGAGGAAGAGGATAGCGATTTGTGTGCTGGTCAAATTGAGAAAGTAGAACCCTCTACTAGTGAAGAAATATATGAACATTATAGTGTTCATCCTTTGCATTCCAAGGAAGTCATGGGGAATGCTATTGAGTTGTTTCAAATGAAACAAGCCAAAGGGAGTCCCATTAGTGTTTGGGAGGAAAGTTTGGAAGCTCGGTGTTTCCCACAGCTTTTTCCAACAGGTCAGGGAGGAAGATATGATGAGCGACCTCATCAAATTCCTGCTTCTGAATACCGGACTTTGCGATTGTATGCAGGAGATGCTAGGTTTCGACAATGCATTCCTTATTTGTTTCATCTCCTGTTTGAAAGCGATCTGTCTGGACTGTCATATGCAGTGAACCACATCTTGAAAAGTGGTATACACATGCAAAACATCTCGGCAAGTGACTTTATGGATAAAGACAGTATTTTGGATTCTCACCTGATTAATCTCATGGCGTGTCAGCGTGGTACTAATGAGTACTGGTACCGTCGTCATGGTGATTTAAAATGTATGCTGAGGAACTTAGGTACTCCCACATGGTTCCTCACTCTGAGCTGTGCCGAGTATGGCTGGGAAGACTTACTTGAATTTCTACGAGAGGCAAATGCTAACGTAGATAACATCGAATTCAAGACACCCGGAGAACTGTGCTCTTTGGATCCAGTCAATGTATGTAGGTACTTCAATCATAGATTTGAAGCTATGATGTCTTTCATCATGAATAAGAAGAATCCACCTCTTGGAGAGGTGTTGGATTTCTTCTGGAGAAAGGAGTACCAAGCAAGAGGTGCTCCTCATATACATATGTTGCTGTGGATCAAGGATGCACCTAAATTTGGAACGGATCCAGAAGACTCAGTGATGAGTTTCATCCAACAGTATTCTACGTGTGCTGTTCCAAACGCAAAGGAGAAGAAAAGCCTAAGAGAAAAAGTTCTGCGTTTCCAAAGCCATCGATGTGGAAAGTACTGCCGTCGTAAATTCCGAAACAAGGACAAGTTCTACACCAAATGTCGTTTCGGCTTTCCACGACCGGTGATTTCTAAAGGAAGAGTAAACAGTTTGATGTCTTCGCTGCGACATAATGTCATGAAGAAATCACCTAAAAACACATACAATTTGAAGAGGAACGAAGAGTCCAAGTACATCAACGACTACAACCCGGTGATTTTGTCCATGTGGAATGCTAACATGGATATACAGTTTGTGGCTGATAACTGTATGGCTGTGGCTCGGTATGTGACGTCTTACATCACCAAAAAAGAGAAGACAGAATTGAAGGATATGTGGGAGGACATTTCCCATGAAAAGAGCCTCAGCAAGAAGTTGTACAGTTTCAGTCTGAAGATGTTGTCGCATCGAGAAATTGGAGCTTACGAATGCTCTGACCGGTTGTCTTCAGCAAGTCTCTATGCCAAGTCCAGGAGTATCATTTGGGCGAGTCTTGGTCTTGCTGCAACGCGTAATCGAGTTCTGAAACCTGTGCGGGAAATTGAGTATTTGGCGGAAAAGGAGCCAAACAGTACCGACATTTTGAAGACCAACATGTTGGATACATATTATCCAAATAGAAGCAGTCACCTCGACAATGTTTGTCTGTATGAGGTTCTTCAAAATTACATATTCAAGAGGAACATCAAACAAGATACTGAGAAAGGAGTGTATGCTGTAATAGGAAGTGAGGGATGTCTGGTCAAGCAAAGAAAATGCCACTTGGTAAACCATCGAAAATTGAGTGGCAAATCTCCTGAAAAAAAGGAGTTTTTCTATTTAGCACTTTTGCAACTTTTCAAGCCTTGGCGTGCAGAAGAGGAACTGCTTGGAGATTTCCTCTGTTACGAAGACTCTTTCAATGCCGCCAAGGAGACCATAGAATGTCCTGCTTTTCCCAAATATGTAGAAATGTTGAATGCGGAAATTGAGCAGGAAGCAACGATTGCAGCCGAGATTGCCAGAGACAGTTCTCAGGACAGTCAGAGTTCTGCTTCATTGAGTCAGGATCCACTAGGAGGACCTGTTATCGAAAATGAAGCTGCCACTGCCATGAATGAAGTGGAAAGAGCCATGGCACATGCTCAGGAGGATGCGGTTAACTTAGAAGAGTTGGAAAGACAACTCAACGTTGAGCAGAGGAAAATATATGACGAAGTTACCATGCAAATTGATCATGGATTAAGTCATGACAAGAAAGAGTGCTCATGTACGTCGTTGAAGCCTGTCCGACTGTACGTGAGTGGAGAAGCGGGAACTGGAAAAAGTTTCCTCATTAAAGCAATTTCATGCTATTTGCAGGAAAGGACAGAGTCATCGCTGTCTTGTGTTGTCACCGCTCCAACTGGACTGGCAGCACATAACATTAAAGGGATTACTTTACATCGTTTACTGATGCTGCCAGTGGAGCATGACAACAAATTACAATATCACAAGCTATCTGGAGATGCTTGTTTTGAAGTTTCAAGAATCTTGAGGAAAATGAAACTTCTTATCATTGACGAAGTAAGCATGGTTTCCAATGTCATGCTTGCCTTTGTGCATTTGAGAATGCAAGAAGTTCTCAAAACAGAGTATGATGTGTTATTTGGTGGCAAACACATCATTGTTTTCGGAGATCTTTTGCAGCTGACACCAGTGAAAGGGCAACCTGTGTTCAAAATGCTCACGCATGAAGATACCAGGAAGTGCCTAGGCAGCATTGGCAACGTCAATATATGGTTAAACTTCAATTATGCTGAACTGCATGAAAATATGCGTCAGGCGAAGGATGAAGTTTACAAGACTATTCTACAAGATGTTAGAATTGGAAAAGTGACCGAGCATGGGAAAGAAGCTTTACATGCACGATTACTGTCAAATTTATATCCAGAACAAGATGTTGTGCCTGAGAATATTTTTCAGAAAATTACTGATAAGAAATCTGGAATATGTTTGATGCCAACTCTTGCAGAATGTGCCAAATTCAACAACAAAATGTTGCATTTAGAAAAGCAAGAGATTGTGAAACTGGAAGCTATTGACAGAGTAGAGCATATGGGATCAACAATTATTTTGTCTGAGAATCTGAAAACAAAATTGGATTCATTAGAGAAGAGTATATCTAAAACTGCAGGTTTTGAAAAGACTCTGAATGTGTGCTTGAACTGCCGTATAATTTTAAGAAGGAATTTACATGTTGAAAGAGGTCTGGTAAATGGATCAATGGGTAATGTTGTTGATTTTGTAAAATACAGAAATAGAGATGGAATTGAATTTTTAAAAATTAAATTTGATGGCATTGAGGAAGTACAGCTAATTGGTCGTTGCTCTGCTAGATTTTTGCTTGTAAAAGACTTATATGTTCGCCGTAAGCAGTTTCCTGTTTGCTTGGCATATGCGGTGACAATCCATAAATCGCAAGGTTTAAGTGTAGACTGTGCATTGGTGAATATTGGCAGTTCTGTGTTCAAGGAGGGTATGGCATATGTGGCATTGTCACGAGTTAGAACTTTATCGGGATTGTACTTGATTGAGTGTGATGTCACAAACATTTGTGCGGATCTAGATTGTGTTAAGGAATACAATAGGTTAAGAAGAGAGTATGCGCCACATTTGCCTCAGTATCCTTTGTTTGAGAAACGTGTGGTAGGCCGGAAACGAAGAAATGTGACCAATACTGGGGAGGTTGTAGCAAAAAGACGAAAAGTCGATGAACCTAAAATTACAAGCAGAAACAAAAAGGATTCTGTTGAAGATGTTGTTGGTTTTCAATTTGAAAACAGTTCTGGTGTCAACTGCTATGCTAATGTAGTGGTTAATGTTTTGTTTTCTCTAGAAAATGTAAAAGAAGAGATTGTGGTCAATTCTGATCAAAGATTTTGCAGTTTGTTAAATTCTGTGTTAGAGAAATGTAGCACTGATAGAACAAACATAGAAAGTGTGTCTGAAATTCGAAATCTGTTAGACAGATGTTCAGGCCAAACACAATTCTCTCAAAATATTCAGCAAGATTGTCAGGAGTTTTTAATGTATATGCTTGATGTATTGCATGCTGAAGGTGTAGATGTAGATCAGCTGTTTGGGCTTTCTTATCAATGGCAGCATGACTGCGAGAACTGTATGGTATCAAGTACTACTAGTGTAGACTCAGAAAGATTTATATATTTAACTTTGCCAGACAGTAAATCAGTCTCCTTTAATAAGCTAGTAAAAGCAGCTGATCACAACATGGAGTGTAGCCAATGTAAATCTGAAATGATGTCCACATTATTTATACGAACATATGGCCAGTATGTCATTTTAATGTTCCAACGATGTAGGCCTGATGGAACAAAATTGACAACTTTAATTAAAAATTTTGTAGCTTCGCAGTTGTCAATATCAGGAAGGACTTTTGTAACTGCAGCAATTATATATCATGACGGCCCTTCAATAACATCAGGACATTACACAGCTTATTTAAAGTCTAGAAATGGCTGGTCATTCTGCAACGATTCTGTTTTAATTTTCAAAAAAAAATTGCCGTATGACCTTAAAAACTCTTACCTGGTGTTTTTAAAACCAAAACTTTAGGGAAATAATCTTGGGATGTGCTCTGTGGAATTTTAAGAAGTTCTAATGGCCCCTACACAATTTGGCCTTAGAGGATAAGTGTAGTTCAGAGACATAACTTCTAACCATAAGACTGGACGTCATGGAGAAATAAGTGCACTTTGAATGAGTTCAGAAAAACTATTTCTTTTTATAAGCTAATTGAAGCAGCCAATCAAAACATAGAGTAGAGGGAATGTAAGTCTGCAATGCTGTCTACTGTTTTACATTGCTTTGTGATTGAAAGTGATGTAGAGAATTAAATAATTGTACTAGTCATAGAGTTAGTGTAAGTCTGCTTCATAGTAAGCAGTATCAGTGTCATAGGAAATGTAGAACATGACTGAGCAAGAAGAGGAAGATATTACTATTCCTGGATTGTGAAAATGATCTTCAACATTTTAATTCTGAAAGTTGCAGAAATGCCAAATGACGGGATTGGCTTACAAGAAATCCAAGAGTTATAAATGGCTCTGACAAGATTTGGCCTTGTGGAAACTTGTGGTAGAGAGCAAGAAGTCATTTATTGCATGTAACATGTTTTTAAAAACGATGGAGATTTTCTTTCAGAAAGTGGCGGGCTGAAAGTAATAACAGCACAACAGAGTGTAAGCTGTTCATAGGACATCCTTTGACGTCATGGAAAGTAAGTTAACTTTAAGGAGTTCTGAATTCTGATTTGTTATGTTGTATGGGTTTTTTAAACACAATCATTTTGATTGTGGTTTTTTTTCCCCGCTGTTATATGATGAATACCTTCAAGTCACTGTTTTTAGTGAATTTTGATACATTCTGAGAACAGCAAAAATAAACCATTTAACATGTATAATTAATTCTGTACTGTTTGCATTTATGATGTATATGTAGAACTGTGTAGGAGGCATGGAGAAGGTGAGGCTTCTGTAAGTGTCAAAGTTGTTGCATGCAGTGCTGCGCTTCTGCGTATTCTTTCATATGCTAGACTACATCTGCACAATGAGATACCTAAGCAAAGGAAACACAAGTGATGTGATTGTGAAATGAGCAAAATAAATTGCACGTATTTCATTTACATCACCTGTGTTTCCTATCATTACGAAGCACATTGTGTAGATCAAGTTTAGGTCTGTCCAGGGAAACATAGGAGGTTTGGACTTTGTTCAAGAGTGCAGTGGACATGACTCACTTCATTGGTAGACCTTCACATATATTATGTCCTCTATTCTCTTCAACAACTCGAAATTTCATCTGCAACCCTGAGTAGGCCTCACCTCAAACAAACCTCTGGATAGGAGACATCTTATTGGCATCCTGAAGCAATTATTTAAAATTTTAGTGTCTTGCGACACTTTTCCGAGACAACAGCAATGCAAAAGATGCACCATATTTTAAGATAGGCCTCACTTCATCTGCATCAAGATACTGTTAGTTTAAAATGTATATCTTTAGGACTGTGTAGGGGGCCTGGAGAAGCAGAAGCTTCTGTAAGTGTCAAAGTTGTTGAAAAACTGTTTGTCCTTCAATCTTTTCCCTTGTCTTTTGTAATTTTTAAATACATGTTTTAATATTTTTCAAATGTTTGTTCTCTCTTTCACAGATTGAAAGTATAAAAACAAAAAGTGAGTAATTTAACGACAATTATAAGGTAAATGTTTTGTACTCTTTTCGTTACATTTCTATCACATTTAACTTCTATTAGTTCCACTGCTTCATTTCTTTAACCCTCAGTTTCCTGCCTTTGCTACTTCCCTCATTCCTTTCTCTATTACCTACTTACTCAACTCCTTCCACTCTTTTTCTCAGTCCCTCTCTTCTCATAGTTCCTCACTCTTGTTCACTCACTCCGTCTCTATTACTCTTAGTGTCTTTGACTGATCACTCTATCACTATTTGTTCATAATGCTTTCTCTGTGTAGTTGAAGCACACTAAGGGGCATATTATGAACACAGCCAATAAAATTATTGCTCTTTTTATTGGCAGAAAACTGGTGCAAAAGTGGTTTTAGCGGCAGTTTTCTGCCGCAAAAGCAGCTTTAGCGACACATTTCTGCCAATAAAAGCTGCAAAACTTTTATTGCCTATGTTGATGATATGGCTCTATGTTACTTACATTTCTTTGCTATTTCAATTAATCTTTTTCTGTTATTTTTTGTTTTCTGTTTTCTATTTTTTCTCTCTGTTATTCCTCATGTTTTAATCTTATTTTGAACATTCACTCACATTCTCCAAGAAACTCTTCTTTGTTAATGTTATACTCTCTTTTTTTTTCTTTCACTTCGTTATCTATTTTGTTTTTCACAATTATACCCTCTTCCGTCTTTTCTTCGGTAAATAGATCTATTAAACAGTATCTCTTCTTTACTCCCTATAGCTGTCTTTCTTTTAACATCACTCTCTGTTTACTTTCCTTATACTTACTCTTTTTTAAAACGGTCCGCGTACCCGGAAGCTAACCGGGAAGCGAACCAAAAGAAATAGAGCTTGCCAGAGTGCTAAACGTTCTAGCAATTTTTTTTGAAAGGGAAGGTAGTTCTGAAAAGAACTTTTTTTTAAATATTTTTGTTGTTTTATATTTTTTTTATTTTTTGAACATTTTTTGGTTTTTTTGTATTTTTTGAACGATTTTATATTTTTTTTGGTTTTTTTTGGGGGGGGGAAACAACAAAAAACAGGCATTGAAAAGGGCTCAACAGGAGCAAAAAAAAAATTACTGGGGGCGGTTAGGGCAATTATGGTGTTCATACGCCAGGTTGATAGCATTTATGCTCATATTGCCACATGCTAACAACGCACGACAGTGCATACAAGTGTGGATCATGTGGCCAAAATTTTCTTGTATGTTTGGCACAGTTTCCCGTGCCTCTGCTGGTGTCAATGAAATGGATATTCTTGATCTGGCCACAGGAGTAGATCTTGGATTTTCCTGCAAATCCCGTATTTCCGCCCGGCTATAATTGAGTGGATGCTTTCTTGTCATGTGCCTGTGCATAGTATGGTTGCCATAACTATATTTCTTATCCGTCCCTCTGGATAATTTTTCTTTACAGATGAGGCAGGTGACATACCTCGCATTCACTTTTTTTTGGCCACGAGGGATCGAATAAAACTGCCAGATGAAACTGGCTTTCTTATGGGAAACCCGGGGCACTTCTTCTAAGAACTGTGGTTCTTCTCCCTCCTCTTCATCCATTTCTTCCTCTTCCTCCTCAGTGTTGGTCATCACCTGGGGAGGTGGTCCTCTCTTCCCATGAGGAGGTGGAGGTGGTGGTGGGGGTCCACCAGCTGAAGCAACTACTGAAGCCATTTCTGATATAGTAATAAAGGTCTTCCTCTCACAATGATGAAAGTCAGAGTGAGGAAAGAAGGAGGGGTTTTCATCATTTGGGAAAAACAATACTTCTCAACCAATGAAAAGTGTTATTTTTAGGTCACCTGACCTAGCCTTACATCATTATGAAACCAAAAGTGAAATGAACCAATGAAAAGTTTTATTAACAAGTCACATGACCTCTCACGCTCATGTTACGCGCTGCGGAACGCGCCCCGGTTAGCTTCCGGGTCGCTGAGCTTCGCGCCTCGGTCCGTGCCCCGGGACACTTCCGGGTGCGCTAACGCGGTACGTCACAAGACGCATTACGCGGCAACGCGATACATCGCGCTTTCGCGACGCGCCGCGGATCGCTTCCGGAGAGCTGCGTTTCGCGCCTCGGTCCGCGCCCCGGGGCACTTCCGGGTGCGCTAACGCAGTACGTCATAAGACGCATTACGCGGCAACGCGATACCGTCACTATGTTGATTTCTTACCGGTTCGCGGACCGGGTCGCAGCATCAATTTGAGCTAACGGAAAGCTTCCCGGTTCGCGGACCGGGAGCGAAACAAAAAAAATATTTAAAAAAAATTATTAATAAACATATAAAATATATTTTTGGATTTAAAGAAGAATACATTTTACAGCTATAGATATTAGCTTTTAAAAAAACCAATGAAATTCACTGAAAAAACCATAGGTTATAGACCATATATAGTTAGGAATTAGCATTTACAAAACCTTGAAAATTCACTGAAAAAACCATAGGTTATACACCATATATAGTTAGGAATTAGCATTTAAAAAACCTTATTTTACTCACACAAAACCAATGAAATTCCATATATAGTTAGTTGTACTAACTATATATCGCGCACCCGCAATCCACTGCTGATCATGTCACATATTACATCATTCATGACATGGTCAGTGACATCACTGATGACATCACTGATGACATCTCAAATGACATCACTGATGACATCTCAAATGACATCACTTTGTCAGGGCTCCCGGCTGCACTCTGCAAACGCGCCACCTGGCGCGTTTGCAGATGGGGAACTAGTTCCCCTTGAATACTGGGGGTCCCTGGGGGCCAACTAGCCCTCCGGGAACCTCCAGTATGCGCCAGGGAGCTGCATTGCAGAGAGGTATTCTGAGGCCACGCCCCTTTTTACACCTCTCTGCAATGCACCTCTGTGGCGCTTAATGGAGGTACATGGTGGGCTGGTTGCACCCCAGGCACCCTCAGGATTCAAGGGGAGTCAATCCCCCAACTGAAAACGCGTCACGGGGCGCGTGTGCACAGTGGTGAAGGGAGGCGGAGGGGCCTGAGGTGACATATGTGCAAACACACCCTGTGGCGCGTTTTAAGTTGGGGAATTAATTCCTCTTCAATCCTGAGGGTCCCTGGGGGCCAACTAGTCCACCATGTACTTACAGTAAGCGCCACAGAGCTGCGTTGTAGAGTCTTGTAAAAAGGGGCATGGCCTCTGAACACCTCTCTGCAACGCAGCTCTCTGGCGCATACTGGAGGTACCTGGTGGGCTAGTTATAGTTAGGAATTAGGAATGTCCATTGCTTTGAAAATGTTAGTTTCTATTTTTGAGTGTGTGTATCAAAGGTTATATTAGGGTAAGAGGTCTGCCACTCTATCACAAGGATGATGTCATCAGTGAAGTCATTTGAGATGTCACCAGTGATGTCATGAGTGATGTCACTGACCATGTCATGAGTGATGTAATATGTGACGTCATCAGCAGTGCATTTTCGAGCGAGCGAGTTATAGTTAGCTGAACTAACTATAACGGGGGAATTTCAATGGTTTTGTACGAGTGAAATGTCCAACTAACTATAACGCCCCTGAAACCTATGTTTTTTTCAGTAATTTTCTAAGGTTTTGTAAATGCTAATTCCTAACTATAACGTGCCTGAAACCTATGTTTTTTTCAGTGAATATATATATTACATTTCTTGATGTCAGTGTGTCACTGTTGAGGTGAGAGAAGATGATAAAATAGCTGATTCAAGAAGCCCACTGCAGAACAGTCTGTTTCATGCTCTCAGCAACCACCCTGACAAACTTAAATGGAACATTCATTTTGGTGAGCTTCTAAGAGCAAGCAGAAATTGTAGTACAGATGACACTTACTTCAAGGAACAAAATATCATGAAACGCTGGTTCTAGGAGAAATTGTTCCCACAGTGAGTCTTGGGCAGAACAGTGGAATGATTCAATACCACAAATAAAGAGACTATCCTCTTTCAAAGTCAGAACAAGAGCAAGTCGGATGATGATGATGCCAAAATTAGGACGATTACGACTTATAATCGCGACTCCAGAAAGATTGGCCTGACAATAAAAAGGGATTGGAGGATTTTAGGCAATGACCTTACTCTGGGTTTGATACTGGGCAACAAACCTAGTATCACATTTAGTAGGGGGTCACTCACTGAGAGATATGTTGGTGTGTAGTGACATCATGACCAGAAAGAAAGATATATTTAGCCATCTGAAAGGTTTCTTTACATGTGGCAGATGCAAAACATGCAAAAATAGCACCAATAGGAAGGAATATTCTGTCCCTTTTGGCAAAGGCACCAAGGCCATCAAACAATTTCTTACTTGCAGGTCTGGCTTTGTAGTTTATGTCTTAGAGTTCTTTTGCAAGAAAAGGCATGTATGGCGCACCACCCACAAGGCTAAAAAGAGGTTCTGGAACACGAGAGCCAGACACTTTGAAGAGGTGCATTTAAACAGCAGCAGTCTGCTATCTTATTACTTCATAGAGCAAGTTCTGAAGAGTGCTAGAGTTGGCTATAGGACCTTGACTTTATGCAAAAAGAAATCAAGGCACATCATTGATCTGTAAACTAAAGGTCAATTTGGGGGCAACATAGAAGACGAACTACGGGTACATTTGAAAGAAGGTTAAATGACTATGCTCTATTAATGTTGCTTTGTGTATTATTGTGTGCTCTGATGCCTTATGATCAGTTCATGTTATTCTGACTTGTATCTAAGATTTTATGGCAGAAAGAAAGGACAGTAATGTTACTTCTGAGATGTGGTGAATGTCGATTGACGATTATCCCTACCCTTTCCTTTCTTCTCCACTTTGGTGTTGGAGCTGCAATACAGATACGATTTTCCACATTTTTTTTATTATGTTATTCAAGGGATTGCCCTGGGCCCTGACTTTACACTTTGTACCCACATAGACACTACCATTTAACTCAGAGCAGACTTAACTGCAATGCCCTATTTTGACTATTTTGACCCGCAACAGTTTATTTTCTACTTGTATGTTACAAACTCCATGGCCCATAAGCATAATAGATAGGCATTAAATTGTAAGAACAAGAGAGCTTGAGAAATGTAGAAAAATCAGTCTAAAGATGAATTAATCAGAATTAATCAGGAAAAAGTGGAAGATTGCAAACCTCTGGGATAGTTAGTAGGCCTTCCACCCAACCACCCATTGGCAGTCAGCCCCTACAAAGACATATACACCCCCTTTTTTTCAATGATTCCTGCGATCCTGCAGCACTCTCATGCACCTCATACACCTGTGCTTCCATGGGACTCCAGTGGAGCAGGAGAGTCTTGTTGGCTTCCGCGAGGTTCACGCAGGATCAGGGCAACCAAAAAAATTGGATTTGACATCTGGCCCCGGTTGGGTCCTGCTGGGACCCCTACAAGGTTCGGTCGGTGAGGGTACCCCTATCCTACCCCCTTATACATAATCTCTTTTTAATTCTCAAAACACAGGGACCAGATCCCAGTGTCTTGAAATGGCAGTCGCAACATTTCTTGTCATGTTGCTGGCAGCCAATCACCAAGGTTGTAACAAAGACCCTTTATATGCAGGGTGCCCCCGACCCTTCAGGGGCCCCTTAGCTCTTCAAGGGACTGACATTCAGCCCAAGGTCAAGGAATATCAGCAAGATGTGGGAGACTCAGGGGCCCCTGTTTACATTCTACGGGGTGAGGGCATTATTTAGCATTATGCCACTGCCAATCACCACGCAAGCTCTAGCGAGAGCGAGATACCGATGTTGAAAAAAGCCTCCACGGCCAATCAGATCTCACTGTCATCTGAAATTGCATGTCTGTGGGACTCTCGAATGCAGCTGCCCAGATTTACACACATTTTGTAAAACATTTTTATTATTTTGCAGTAAAGAAACACACATAACAGGCATGTCATTGTCAACCAATATCCCTGCGCCCCCCACCCCTTCTCCCCCCACCCCTTCTCCCCCCCACATCCCTCAAGGCATCGCACTCCAGTGTCATAGAACAAACGCTTAGCCATAGCTGTCCCCCAGGTCTCCTGAACACAAAATCCCGGCATCAAACCCCATTCCCCTGTGTGGCAAGTAGAAGTGTACCTAATCGCATCCCCTCATAGTCCTCCATCTAGGCCATGATAGTGTCTCCATTTACCCCACACTCTACGAAACTTCTTCGGACATCCTCTCGCTTTGTATGTGACCCTTTCGGCCACCATGTATATGTCCATACCCCTTCTCCATTCCCCTATCTGAGGCAGAGCCGGTGCCCCCCATTTCCTAGCTATGTCCCGTTTGGTTACTACCAGGGCTAAGACTAGGAATATCAACACCGGACGGGCTAAGTCCACGTCATTGGTCATTCCCAAGAGGATAAGCTTCGGGTCCAGATGAAGATCTATCACCAGTACCGCACTCAATTCAGCAGTGACCTTACCCCAATAAATCTGAACGTGTGGGCAGGACCAGATTATATGTAAGAAATCTCCACTGTCATGTCCGCAGCGCAAGCAGCAAGGGTCTGATACTCTTCCCATTTTATGTAGCCGCACTCTATCGAAGTATGCCCTATGTAAGATCTTGAACTGTATGAGACGGACGTGACTTAATAGCCACCTCCCTGGGGTGCATCAGTACCACCCCCCAGTCCACGTCATCCATCTCCCCTAGCTCTTGTTCCCACGTGGCCCGAAGGCCTTCCAGTCTGTTCGGCCTGTTATTCATAATAGTTTTATAGGTCAGGGACACTGCCTTTTCAGGGATCCTTTCTTGTAGCAGGCGGCCCTCCAGTGGAGCTTATTCTGGAAGTGCCTCTTGTAATGCCCCTTCTGCTCGCCATGCGTGTCTTAATTGCATGTACTTAAAGAACTGGGAGCGGTGGAGCCCAAATTCTGTCTGTAGCAAGGGAAATGACTTTAGGGACCCTCTGCTGACTACATCCCCTAGGGTAGATATACCTAAGTCACACCATCCCTGAAATCCCTTCAGCTTGCCGAGTTCCTTCAGCCAGGAGCAATCCCAGATCGGCGTCTGCTTCGTAGGTCTATGGACCCACCCAATGGCTCTCGTCGCCCTTGCCCATGCCCCAAGGGTGATTTTAGTAGCCAGTAGCAGTCTGGCCTGTCCCTTCCCCCCATATAAGTAGTGGAAACATGTATGTGTGCCCATAGTGTACCTTTCCAGTGCATAGGTGGGGTATGAGGCAGGTGCGTGTATCCACTCATTGATGGGGGCCAGAAGTTCCGCCCAGCAATAGGCTTCTAGGTCCGGGAGTGAAATCCCCCCATCATATTGGTGTCTCTGCAGGGTTGCCAGCGCCACCCTAGGGTGCTTTCCCAACCATAGGTAGGACCCCAGCTCCGTGTAAATATCTTGAAAAACCTTAGGTTGTACCGGTAAGTATTCATTTTGGAAGGCATACAAAAATCTTGGGAGCGAGATCATTTTAAACATCGCTGCCCGGCCGAGAATCGTCAGGGGAAGCGATTGCCACCTGCTGGCATCAGTTTTAAAATTGCCGACAATGCGGTTGATATTGCGTTCGTATGATACGTCCCCTTTCGTTGTTATAAATACCCCTAAGTACATAAAACCCTCTCCAGTCGTCTGTAATCTCTCCGGCAACCGGGGCCATTCGTCCTGACCTGGGGGTCATAGAGCGTTGACTTGGGCCAATTGATCTGGTACCCAGACTTGGCGCCGTATCGGTCTAGCTCAGCGAACAGGGCCGGTATTGTGGTGTCTGGTTGTGTGACGTAGAGCAGAACATCGTCTGCGTAGAGGGATAATTTCTCCTCCAGCGTCCCGGCCTGTCCTACCCGAAATCCCGTAATCCCCGTAGTCTGCCGAACCGCGCAGGCCATCACCTCGATGGATAGGGCAAACAGGAGGGGGGACAGGGCGCATCCCTGACGGGTCCCCCGTTGTATAGGGAAAGCCCGCGACATTGCTCCGTTCACCCTGACTCTGGCACTAGGATCAGTATAAAGTAAACTAATCTTACGTCTGTACTTGGGTCAAAACCCCACTCCCTCCAAGAAGGGCCAGTGTACAGCATCAAAAGCCTTTTCAGCGTCTAGGGACAGGAACCAATGTGGCTCTGTCCTGCCGGCCACCTCTCGCAGCCAATTATGCATTACCTCAGATTATACCTAGTTCCCTCTCTGGGATGAACCCCGTTTGGTCCATGTGAATCAATTGCGGTATGACCCGCCGCAGGCGGAGAGCCAGAACCGTGGCAAAGAGCTTCGCCTCCACATTTAGAAGGGAAATGGGACGGTAGGATGAACAGTCCTCAGCTGGCTTCCCCGGTTTGTAGATCGAGACAATAGTGGCCTGTCTGTGGTCCAGAGGAAACTGTCCCTCCTCCTTGGCGTCCCGGAAGAGGCCCAGCAGGTGACGAGTCAGAATATCCGCCATCTTTTTAAAGAATTCCGCTGGGTACCCGTTGGGGCCCGGAGCTTTCCCCGCACGAAGTCTGGTCAGTGCCACCCTAACCTCTTCCTCAGTGATGTCAGCCTCTAGGTCCGTTCGGTCAGCCTCCTCGAGTTTCGGAAGGGCAATAGTTGCCATATATTGCATCGCATCTTCTTTGGACCCTAAATCACGGGCTCTGTAAAAGGTTTCATAGCAGTCGGCAAATGCGTTG
Source organism: Lissotriton helveticus (assembly GCF_964261635.1). Taxonomy (NCBI): domain Eukaryota; kingdom Metazoa; phylum Chordata; class Amphibia; order Caudata; family Salamandridae; genus Lissotriton; species Lissotriton helveticus. Next base: position 1,027,549,957 of record NC_136059.1, read on the forward strand.
GCTATCTTGTCATCCGTACAGGCCCAGACATCAGGTTCAACCCTCACTTTGTCCACCCATCTCTCATCCCTTTCTTTCCTACTGAGCCACGCCAAAAGCTTACCAGATTTATCCCCTATATCGTATATGCGGTGCAGAGTAGCCAATGCCTGCGTCTTGGCCTCTCCCGTGACTAGTTGTCTATATTGGGCTTGCTTATCAGCGAGGCGTCGAAGCTTCCCTGAGTCGTTGGTAAGCAAGTGTTCCTGCTCCAATGTCAGTATCTGAGCCTCCAAAGCCAGAATCTCAGTTTGGCTTTTTTTCCTGGCTTCCGCCAGTCATTTACATACATTTGAACCTTTATTTCTCAATAGCTACAGAGCAAATTCATCCCAACATATGAAAAGCAGGCTTTCTAAATACAGATCGAGCTTTCTGCTAAATTTGGTGTAATTCTATTCATCCATGTGGGCTGTTCTGCTGTTCAAAAGTCCCTATGGAAATTGCGTTTATGGACTCGTATTTTTTCTCAGACCTCGCTTGATGAATGCCCTGAAACTTTCAAGAAAGGAGCTAAGATGGACAAAAATTTTTCTGAAGTTTTGTGAAGATTCCGAAAACTGGTCCACTATCAGCAAACCAAAAAACTCTCTTCCTATGCTAACTAGGTCCTAACAATAACTACACAGTGGCGACTGTGTAATATACATGCATTCTCATTTTTAGCATTATATAATACATGGGATCCTGTACCTCTGTATAAACACCAGTCTCTAATTTCTTCATAATCAGTGACTTATGATGCACCCAGTTGCCGATTATAAAGAAAAGTCCATCAGAAATGGACAAATGTAAGTTACTGCCTGAGCTAGCAGCCGAGGTGAAAGGCAAGTCATGTTACAGAGCATAATTGTAGCAGCTGTTTAAAGCAACGATAATGGAACATTGCTTTTCTTTCTTCTGTTCTATTTTTCTGGTTTAGAATGACAAGCAGAGAGAACATATTTATTTTTCGCACTCTTTAGACAGTTAGAGAAATGCTAGAATCTTTCTGCATGTTGCTACACATTCCGAGCTACTGCATCTTTTTATAAATCACTTGTATTGAACTGTTTCTAGTGTCTGTTTGCAACAAATATCTAAGAGGTTTTTGAAGTATTTAATTTTGCACTAAAGGTTTTAGTTCTAAAAACATGCTCGCATTTTCACCAAGGTTTGTAGGAAAGGTGATGGTGTGACCAAGTATTATATGGGATAAAATACCCCCTGTTGTGCATGATAAGGATATTGCAAGTCACCTAGGAGTTCCATAACCTTATAGAGGAACTCTGCCTTCAGCCTAAGTTCCTCTATATGGTTATGTAACTCCTCAAACTCCTCAGTGACTTATAATGTATGGCAGGTGGTATTTTATCCCATATATAAAAACATTTGTATGGAGGATTCACAGTTATGATGCGTTGTACAATTTATCAAGGTAAAACCTTCATGTAGCCTAGAGGGCACCACAGCTAAGCCTCTCAGTTTCTCAACTTCGAACCCATGGAGGTATCAGATTCTGCACTCATCTTGAAATAGTCAGCACGCGGATGGAACTTGATCTACTGCTGCTGATCTGGCTGCAGCGCATGACATCTAAAATCTGCAGCGAGCTTTTCATTTTACTTACCTTTGTCTATTTGGCGACCCATTGTGGTATTTTAATTATTTGCATTATCTGATTTGCCCATATAGAGGAATGCCGCATTCTGTCAGTGAAATTAAAGCAGATTAAATTAAATCATGCCCTGATTTAGAAATGTTGTGTGATTTGCAATTATGTTCTGTTTTCTTGTTTTTAACTCTATTCGTGTTCTAGCCACATGGCACCTGCTTTTCTGGGGACCTATTCTAAGAGTGACCCTTAATGATATATTTAATAATGTGAATTTACTCGTTAAAGAAAAATCAGTTCAGAAGTGTTTTATCAAACCGGGAGAGGTGCAAGTGTGGAATAACTTTAATCACAAGGAAGTTGGCGATTACAAGTGTGGTTCATACTATTTAAGGGTCGTTGGTGCATATTATTGTCGCTTACGAATTGTGAACAAGGCTCATAACAGCATATCATGCAAGTTGCCAGTGGGACCTTATACGTGACTGTTGTTACACTATGTCAACCGGAGAAGGTGACTACTAAAGGATAAGCCTTTTAAAATGTACGTCTTTGTTATCTATTGCAAGCTGAGAAACAGTGTGCTAATAAACAAGAAAATCCATCTCTGAGGTGCTGGTGAAAAAATACGATTTTTATAGTGACAGACAGGAAGGAAAATATTTGCATAGCTCTTTAATGCCAATCAGCAACATCACAAATATAACGCAAACTTGTCTCGATGCCATCAAAAAGATACAGCAATTATATACGGAGGGCGCTCCTCATCTCTCCGTACTTTCTGCTTGTCACCGGTTATGACCCAAGAGCTCTCGAAAATTGGTGGCCTGCAGAGTTTGGAACCGAGGAAAGGATGAAGCAAAGCAGGTATAATCCTACAGGAGGGCCGGCTCATAGAACACAGAGGAAAAAAGCACCTTCCGTTTCGTGAGTATGAGAGATGGGGTGGAGGGGGTGGCTATTATAGCTCCGGACGGGCGGGTCGTAACGGAAATATGCGGAGAGGCACGGAGATTTGGTTTAATCTCCGTGCCTCTCCGCGTAAATCCCTTATGCGACTTCCGCCCACCTAGTTTCATTCCTCTCAACCAGTAGCCGAATTTCCAACATAGTATAATTTCGACTGTGGAGTCCCCGCAGTCGTGCTGCAGACTGCACATAAAAAGATAGGCCTGTCCTATAGATAAACAGCTAGATTCATGAAGCCAAATTGCGATCGCAATAGCTGCGAATTCGCAATTGCGATCGCAATTTGACGGAAAGGAATTCAAGAAACAGAAAATTCCAAAAAAGCGAATTCGCTAAATAAAAATTGCAACTTCACAAATAAATTCGCAGAATCCTGGAGGATGAGCATTTGCGAATCGGAAATTGCGAAAAACCATGGATTCTGCTAATTAATTTGCGAAGTCGCAAAACAGTCGCAATCGCCATTCATGAAAACTCGCTAATTGCGAATTACGAGAAAATGGCAGTTAGCGACGCGCAAATTAAGAAGAACTCAAATCAGGTGGTAACCAGTAAGGAACATTTTTTTTTTTCAAAAAACGATTAACTAACTCCCAACTGGTGCAGGGCTGGCCAAACACATTTAAGGACATGCAGCTGGAGCCTGGGGATTCCCACAATGCCTGGACTCTACATGCTGGTGAGGCGGCGAAGGCTGCAGCGAGCTGCACGGAACAGACGGAGGATACAGGAGCGGATATTCCGCCAGCGGGTCACCCTTCTGGGCCAAACCAGGGAGCAAATCTATGCTAAGTACCGCCTGAGTGGGGCTATGATAATCAAGCTCATCCAGGACCTAGACCCCCTTATGCAGCACCCAACAAGGAGGACCAATGCCGTGCCCACACATGTGCAGGTATTGTGCTGCCTGCACCTCCTGGCCTCCGGAAGCTTCCAGGGGATGGCCGCTGTTGCAGGGGGGATATCTCAGCCCACCATGTGTCGCTGCCTAAGGAGTTTCCTGGAGGCTTTGCTGACCCGGCTACACAACTATATATCATTCCCCACCAGCAAACAGGACCTCAATGAGACCAAGTTGCAATTTTACAATGTAGCTCAATTCCCACACGTCATAGGATGTATTGACTGTACGCACATCCACATTTGCCCACCTGCAGAAACGGAGTACATGTACCGCAACCGGAAAAGCTACCACTCCCTCAACATCCAGATGGTGTGCAATGCAAAAACATTCATCACGGACATTGTGGCACAGTATCCGGGGAGCACACATGACTCCTTCATCTTCAGGCACAGCGGCATCCACACACGACTGGCCAGGGGAGACTTTGGGGAAGGTCACCTACTAGGTAAGTACACATGCCCCAAAATTGTACACTGTGATCATGTAGCTGCGCAGAACAGGCACTCACCCTCTGCTCCTTTCATTCAGGTGACAGCGGCTACGCTGTCCGTGAGTACCTCCTCACCCCATACCTCAACCCTGCAACACCTAAGCAACGGCGATTTAATGCATCACACATACACACAAGGAATTGTATTGAGAGAACATTTGGCCTGTAGAAAAGCAGGTTCCGCATACTGCACAAGACAGGTGGGGCCATGAAATACAATCCTGAGGTCTGCTGCCGCATCGTGGCCGTGTGTGCAATCCTTCACAACATTGCTACCAAGCGCAGGATCCCTGTTGACATCTCTGGCAGTGAGTCTGAAGGGGACCAAGGCCCACCTGCACATGCGCGTCATGCACGTGGGGAAAATCCTGATGAAGGACACAGACGGCGCAACCAAATCACAATGAACTGTTTCTAGTGCACCCACTCCCCTCACCCAACACTTCACTCATGCATGACACTGGAAATAATGACATAAGTCTGATGTACTATTATAGAATAAATATTATTGTTGGTTGCACAATAATATGGCATTATTTCAAACTGTAACATTAGAGGAGTATTGCGTCATACTACTCGAGATTTTGTAGTGGGCATGCTTATGTCAGCAGCATGTCCCTGCCCTATGAACATTAATGTCATAGGCGCCTCCGGCGCGCGGCTCCAAGTCGCCTCTCGGGCTCTTCCTCCGACTGAGCACGTGATGCCGCAGTGGGCCTGCTGCTGCGGCGTGGAACACTACCCTGTGACGAAGATAGGCTGCTGTGAGTAGATGTCCCCTCACTTGTGTCATCCCCTCCTGCATGGCCATGGCCATTTGGCTGCAGAGCCTGAACAGCAGTGGTTACCTGCTCAAGTGCCCGTGCCACGTCCTGACAGCATTGGACCATCTGGAGTTGCATGGCCAGAGACCTACGGGCCAGCTGGGAAGTGGCGTTGCCAATTACATAATTGAAGCTCGTGTACGCCGTGAGGCGTGTGAGGAGCTGGCGGTGGCGGCGGCGGCAGAGGTTTCGCTGCCTAACCATGGCCGCAGTGTTTTCCTCCATAGCTGTGGTCATCCGGTCCATCCGGTCGGACAGATGGGCAACATTCCTGCCTGTATTGTGCAGCTGCAGGTGTATAGCTGCAAGGTGTCGTGCCTGTAATTGGTGCACGCGCAGCATGCGGTACTCTATTGAGAGCCCTGGCACACGCACAGTCATCCCCCTCCTGGCGGTGCGTGATGTATTTTGGCGCCGCTCCCTGACCTGCCTGCTGGGCTGGGTGGGCACAGTAGGTGTGTGTTGTGTCGCTGGTCTTGCAGCTGCTGGGATTGCCGATGCCACTGGCATGGGTCTCACTGCTGACGATGGTGGTGCGCCTGTTGTAGCGGGAAACAACCTTTACAACGCAACTTTTACAACGAACTACCATTACAACAAATTTTTTACAACGCAAAAACTTTTACAACGCATACCATTATAACGCAGGATTTTACAACGCAAGTACCTTTACAACGCATACCATTACAACGTAGGTATTGGTAAGTATATAATTATTTTTAAAATATTATATGTTTGGGTTTTTGGGTAAAGGGGTATTTTTAGGGTTCAGGGTCAGTTTTCAGTTTTTGGGTAAAGGGGTATTTTTAGGGTTCAGGGTCAGTTTTCAGTTTTTGGGTAAAGGGGTATTTTTAGGGTTCAGGGTCAGTTTTCAGTTTTTGGGTAAAGGGGTATTTTTAGGGTTCAGGGTCAGTTTTCAGTTTTTGGGTAAAGGGGTATTTTTAGGGTTCAGGGTCAGTTTTCAGTTTTTGAGTAAAGGGGTATTTTTAGGGTTCAGGGTCAGTTTTCAGTTTTTGGGTAAAGGGGTATTTTTTAGGGTTCAGGGTCAGTTTTCAGTTTTTGGGTAAAGGGGTATTTTTAGGGTTCTGGGTCAGTTTTCAGTTTTTGGGTAAAGGGGTATTTTTAGGGTTCAGGGTCAGTTTTCAGTTTTTGGGTAAAGGGGTATTTTTAGGGTTCAGGGTCAGTTTTCAGTTTTTGAGTAAAGGGGTATTTTTAGGGTTCAGGGTCAGTTTTCAGTTTTTGGGTAAAGGGGTATTTTTAGGGTTCAGGGTCAGTTTTCAGTTTTTGGGTAAAGGGGTATTTTTAGGGTTCAGGGTCAGTTTTCAGTTTTTGAGTAAAGGGGTATTTTTAGGGTTCAGGGTCAGTTTTCAGTTTTTGGGTAAAGGGGTATTTTTAGGGTTCAGGGTCAGTTTTCAGTTTTTGGGTAAAGGGGTATTTTTAGGGTTCAGGGACAGTTTTGGGTTTTTGGGTAAAGGGGTATTTTTAGGGTTCAGGGACAGTTTGGGGTTTTTGGGGTACAGGGTTAATTTGTAAAAATAAAATAAAATTATATTTAAATTAAATTAATTAAATGTAATAAAATATAAATTAATTAATTTAAATTAAAACATTTTTTTTTAGGGTTCAGGGTCAGTTTTGGGTTTTTGGGGTACAGGGTTAATTTGTAAAAATAAATTAAAATTGTATTTAAATTAAATTAATTAAATAAAATTAAATACAATTTAATTATATTTTAATAATTTAAAATAATTTATATTAAAAAAAATATTATATACTTACCAATATTTACGTTGTAATGGTATGCGTTGTAAAGGTACTTGCGTTGTAAAATCCTGCGTTGTAATGGTATGCGTTGTAAAAGTTTTTGCGTTGTAAAAAATTCGTTGTAATGGTAGGCGTTGTAAAAGTATGCGTTGTAACGTCATACATCCGTTGTAGCTGGCCTTGCAGGTGGTGGTACGCCTGCTGGCACTGGTGCTTGGGCAGATGGAGCTGGTTGTGTGGATGTATCTTCCTCACCCTCAGGATCCTCTTGTGTGTCATCAATTTGCAGCCCCTCACTTTCGCTGCTGGTGTTATCAGCGCCACCTGTGATGGAAAGTGGACGTTGATTAATTACATGTATCTTTGACATGTGAGGTTGCTACATGCATGCTGGCTACAATTCCCTGACTGGCTGTTGCATTGAGTACATTAGGACATGTCTGGCTGCATGGGAATTTTAGAACATTGTGGTCAGACTACATGTCCCACAATGCTATAGGGATATTCTGGTGTGCATGGGCTGCATGACTGGGGTTTATTATGAGTAGCTATAGGGTCATGGCCATTGTTAGGGGACAGGGTCGCAGTCGCATGGCACTTACCTTGGCTGTCTTGGGTGGGTCGGGATGAGTCTAGGCGGGTTACCCCCACGCATGCCTCAGGTTGCAATGTGTCCTCAACACGATCCTCCAATGGGGTGTTGGGAGGGAGTGTAGGCTCTCCCCCTCCTGTTGCAAGGCGCTCACCCAGCCTCTCAGCCACCCTCTCCTTGGCACGACCTCGGAGGTCGTACCACCTCTTTTTGAGTTTGTCTATTGATCTCTGTGTTACTCCAACAGAGTTCACTTTCGCGCGGATGCGCAACCACAGTCGCCGTTTCTCGGCCTCTGGCACCCTCCTGGAGTCCGTGCCGAAAAGTTTATCATGGTCTTTACAGACTCCATCGATGAGATATTCCAGCTCCTGTTCGGAGAATTTCATTTTGCGCTTTCTCCCTGTGTCACTGGGCCCTGGTGCTTCCTGTGACGTAGCTGCAGCCTGCAGGATCCAAATGCAAAAACTGGAGGTGGTTGGAGTGGAGCTCTGAGCTGTGCTGCTTCCAATTCTGCCTCAGTATTCTGAATGGGGGAGGGAACAGCCTGCTTCCTGGTTGTGATGTCATCACAGTGCTCGAAATGCGACTTCCCGTTTCTGCGATCTCGCTATTAGCGAGATCGCAATTTGCGATCTCGCTAACAGCGAGATCGCAATTTCAACACGGAATTTGACAGTTTTTGCGAATTTTCTGCGATTTCAGGATAATCGCTATCGGCTTTTGCGGCCGAATGCGATTCGCTATATTTTATCGCAGATATACATGAATCCCATTATGCGAATTCTAAATTGCGATTCGGTATTAATCGCAATTTGAAATTCGCAGAATAGGGTTTTCATGAATCTGGCAGTTAGATACTTGAAGGAATTAAACTCCATTTTGCCTTTCTTTGCAGTTGTCGTCTTCCTTTTAGTAGCACAGGAATGTTTCTCTGAGTCTTGTAAAATAATGACTTCGGAATTTTGAGCATTTGAAACAAGATTAAACAAAGAGCTTAGAAGCAGAATAGGTAAACTGGCTTGTTGCTGAAGTGCTAGTGAAGAACATATGTGCAAAGGAAGTAGTGGTTGCCAAATGGGAAGAAGAAAACAAAAGAAAAATATCAGTGGATATAAAAGAATAACAGCGTGAGTACAGTAATGCAGGCATTTCTTAAATGAATAGTGAGCAGCAAGAAATTGGAAGCAATGTTGATGCCCTGCTCTTCTATTAATGTGTGTTATTGACGTTAAGATGACAATCATGGTTTATGATGTATTTTGAGCTGCTGAGTGGAATATCATTAACTGATGTATGCAAATATTAACCCCTGTCGCTTGTCTTAAATTCATGCATATAGATTTGGGCGACCGGTAGTCTGACCTTAGGGAATAAAGAGAGTGAGGCCCCCTGAGACAGCTCCATATGCACGATCTCCTTTACTGGAATATTGATTTACAGACCCCCTGGCCTCAGGTCCGTTTTTAGCCAAGGACTCCTTAAGATTCTGGAGCCCTATATTGATAGACCCAGTTTAACTATTCTTGGGGATTTTAATTTCCATCTGGAAAATTCCAGCTCCCCTGACACGGTCCATCTGCTGGACTCCCTAGCTTCCTGTGGCTTGCCGCAGTTAGTGGCTAGTCCTACCCACTTAGCTGGGCATACTTTGGATGGTGTATTCACCAATGACTCCCGTCTTCAGACTGGCACCCCCTTTCCCCTGTCGTGGTCGGACCACTTTGCCATTCCCCTTGAATTCGCTTTTTCCCTCCCCACCGGGCCTCAGCCAGACCACACCAAGTCGGTACTGAGGAGGAATTTTAGGGAGATTAACAATGACAGCCTTACTCCTTTCTTATCCAGACTTAAGCCCCGACCTAGAGGGGATGCCGATGCTGCGGCTCTTGACCTCTCTAACACCCTGGCGGAGGCTGTCGATTCTCTTGCGCCAGCCCTGCAACACTATTCTGCCAGGAAACGGCCTTCGGCCCCCTGGTTTTCGGGCTCCCTTAGGATCCTCAGACAAGGATGTAGGAGGCAGGAAAGGCTATGGAGGGCACACTTGGACCCCATAGAGAAGGATAAACATAAAATCCTTCTCAAAGGCTATAAAGCTGCAGTGTTGACAGAAAAGAAGGCGCACTACTCTAAATTAACGGCCTCGTTTAAGTCACCCAGGGATTTGTTCAAAATAGTTGATAACCTTTCCCTTATCCAGTCACCTGACCCTATAGTAGCCTCCCAAGTTCTTTGTGATCAGATCTCCACGTTCTTCCATACGAAGATCCTGGATATTTACACAGACTTGGAAGCCCTCAATCTCAGTTCTCTAACCTCTACCCTTCCAACTTTAATTCCTGAAAATCAAATGCCTGTTCCCTTTCACTCCCTCTCCCAGTTTCCCCCGCTCACTTTTGATCATCTTAGTGCGTTGCTGGACAAGCTAAAGTCCGGGTCCCCGCTCGACCCCTGCCCTTTAAAGGTTTTTAAAGAATGTAGGCAGGTTATTCTGCCCCCTTTGGTGGAGGTCATGAATCTGGCCATTTCAAAGGGGGTTTATCCCCTCTCTTGGAAACTGGCCATTGTTAAGCCCCTATTGAAAAAACCCACTCTGGACCCTGGGATATTAAAGAACTTTCGTCCCATTTCTCTTCTTCCTGCCCCTGCTAAACTCTTGGAGGCACACCTTAACCATCATTTGAGTGCCTTCCTCGACAGTACCAACTCCCTGGATTCCTCACAGCACGGTTTTCGTTGGACACACAGCACTGAGTCGGCGCTCACAGCTGCCAGCCCACCCGCCGGACTTACGACGCCACCACCCTCAACGCACTCAACACTGGCCGGATCCCCGGCTGCCACCGACCCACCCCAGGACGCACCCACGGACCCTTCACTTGCCAATCCTGCAAGTTCTCCTGCACCCAGACCTGCACCGCACCCGCCAAGACGAGCACCAGCAGCAACCACCCGAAGTGCATCCTGCTCAACACCCGCTCCGTCCACAGACACACCGTCGAACTCTGGAACCTCCTCGACTCCACATCTCCAGACGTCGCCTTCCTCACGGAAACATGGATGAACGCCTCCTCAGCGCCCGACATCACCGACGAACTCAAGAGCTCCAAGAAGAGCTGCCGGGCCCTCGAGAAAGCCTGGCGCAGAGACCCGACTACAGACAACATGACCATCCTTAAGCACGCCACCCGAAAACACCACCAGCTGATCCACACCACCAAGAAAACCGCATTCAAGGAACGACTGGACAACAACGCCCACAACAGCAAGGAACTCTTCAACATCGTCAAAGAGCTCTCGAACCCCAGCGCCGGAAACAACGACATCACTCCCTCGCAAGACCTCTGCAACTCGCCCGCCTCGTTCTTCCACAGCAAGATCGCAGACATACACAACAGTTTCAGCACACAGCCGACGCACCCTACGTCCGTACCAACGCCCCCACCACCACCCTCCGCGCCTGGACCCCGGTCAACACCGAAGACACCATCCACACGATGAACTCCATCCACTCCGGATCACCAACCGACCCCTGCCCTCACCACGTCTTCAACAAGGCAGACTCCGTCATCACACCCCATCTCCGGGACATCATCAACATCTCCTTCGACACCGCCACCTTCCCAGAGAGCTGGAAGCACGCCGAACTCAGCGCCCTACTGAAGAAACCATCAGCGGACCCCACCGACCTCAAAAACTACCGCCCCATCTCGCTCCTTCCCTTTCCTGCCAAAGTCATCGAGAAGACCGTCAACAGACAGCTGGCTGCCTTCCTCGAGACGAATGGATCCCTCGACCACTCACAGTCCGACTTCCGGGCCAACCACAGCACCGAGACCGCCCTCATCGCAGCCACTGACGACATTCGAGCCCTGCTCGACAACGGGGAAACAGCGGCCCTCATCCTCCTGGACCTCTCCGCAGCATTCAACACTGTCTGCCACCGCACCCTAGTGCAGCGCCTGAACAACATCGGAATCCGGGAGAAGGCACTGGAGTGGATCATCTCCTTCCTCGCCGGAAGAACACAGGGAGTCTGCCTCCCCCCGTTCAGATCCGAGGCCACCGAAGTCATCTGCGGCGTACCACAAGGTTCATCACTCAGCCCCACACTGTTCAACATCTAAATGAGCCCCCTCACGTCCATTGCACGTCAACACAACCTCAACATCCTCTCCTATGCCGACGACACCCAGCTGATCCTCTCCCTCACCAACGACCCCGCAACCGCCAGAACCAACCTACACGAAGGGATGAAAGACATAGCCGAGTGGATGATGAACAGCCGCCTGAAACTGAACTCAGATAAGACGGAAGTCCTCATCCTGGGATCATCACCCTCCGCCTGGGATGACTCCTGGTGGCCCCCTGCCCTGGGCAGCGCACCCAAACCAACGGACCACGCACGCAACCTGGGCTTCATCCAAGACTCCTCCCTCTCGATGACCAGACAAGTCAACGCCGTCTCCTCGTCATGCTTCAACATCCTACGCATGCTACGCAAGATCTTCCGGTGGATCCCCACCGAAACCAGGAAGACGGTCACCCAGGCCCTCGTCACCAGCCGACTGGACTACGGCAACTCCCTCTACGCCGGAACCACAGCCAAACTCCAGAAAAGACTCCAGCGCATTCAGAATGCCTCAGCACGACTCATCATGGACATCCCCCGACACAGCTACATCGCCGGACACCTGAGAGACCTGCACTGGCTCCCCGTCAGCAAGAGAATCACGTTCTGACTCCTCACCCACGCACACAAAGCTCTCCACAACCAAGGCCCCAGATACCTCAACGACCGCCTGAGCTTCTACACTCCCACCCGCCAGCTACGATCGACCAGCCACACCCTCGCCGCCGTTCCCCGCATCCGAAGAGCCACAACAGGAGGAAGATCCTTCTCCTACCTGGCTGCCAAGACGTGGAACTCCCTCCCCATCCACCTCCGCCTGACCCAAGACCACCTCTCCTTCAGGAAGCAACTCAAGACCTGGCTGTTCGAGCAGTAGAGGACCACCCTCCCCCAAGCGCCTTGAGACCCTCCGGGTGAGTAGCGCGCTATACAAATGCTTGATTGATTGATTGATTGATTGATTGGCTATCGATAGCATTCGGGCCAAGGTCGACACCGGTCAGACCACCTTACTGGTGTTGTTAGACCTTACGGCGGCCTTCGACACCCTGTCCCCTACCATTCTGTCTAGCCGACTCAGCGAGCTGGGAGTCTAGGGACCTGCACTCAGCCTCCTAACATCCTTCCTTGATCAACGGAAGCAAAGGGTTAAGCTAGGCGATTATATGTCACCCATCAAGCCTGTGAAGTGTGGGGTCCCTCAGGGTTCCTCTTTGAGCCCGACGCTTTTTAACGTCTATGTGGCCCCACTCGCCAGGCTTGTAAGATCTTTAGGGCTAGAAGTTCTTTCCTACGCCGACGACACACAGATCATGGTCTCCATATCAAAATCTGTGAGCATAACTGCTCATGACTTTAAAAACTGTATGGAGGCGGTCGCTCGATGGATGGCTAAGAACTTCCTCAAGTTGAATGGGGAGAAAACTGAGGTCCTCATTTTTGGAGGCAAAAATGAGACCTGGTCAATGGACTGTTGGCCTCCTGTCCTTGGCGCCTGCCCCTCGCCATCCCTTTCTGCCCGCAATCTTGGGGTCATTCTTGACACCACTCTCTCGCTTGACAAACAAGTCAGTAGGACTGTGTCTACCTGTTTTAGTGCTCTAAGGATTTTAAGGAAAATCATTCACTATCTCTCCCCTGACGCATGCAAAAGGTTGCAGTTGCGCTTATAGCCTCCAGGTTGGACTACTGCAATGCACTGTATTTGGGCATTAACAACGGTCTGGTCCAACGCCTACAGACTGTGCAGAATGCAGCTGCCCGGTTTGTTGTGGATGCCCCGAAACGCTCCTCGGGCACGACTATCAGAAAAACCCTGCACTGGCTCCCTATGCAGACCAGGATTAACTTTAAGGCTCTCTGCCTTACGCATCGTGCCCTTAATGGGATTGGGCCTGAAGCCATCCGTACTCTTGTATCCTACTATACCCCCGGTAGGGAACTTCGCTCTTCTAGCAAAAGTCTGCTGGCTGTTCCCTGAATATCCAAGGTCAGATGGGGTGGAAGGGCCTTTCGCTTCCTTGCGCCTAGACTCTGGAACACGCTCCCCGATGACCTCAAGGGGATCCCATCCCATGCCCTATTTCGCAAAGCACTCAAGACCTGGTTATTTCAAGAAGCATACTTGTAACTCATCCCTTGCCGTTTCCTGATCAATTAGTTCACCATCTCTTAGCGCCTTGACGCCTACGGGTTTAGTTGCGCTCTACAAATTTCAATTAATAATAATAATAATAATAATATGCACCCTGGGAGGGCCCCGGTGTGATTGAAGTGAACGTGTCCCTCAAAGAGGCATAGATATGGAGGCGCCTGGGTCCACAAGGTGCATATAGAGCGCTGGTAATCAATGTCCCTAAATTCACACAAATTCACATAGATAACTGTGTTCTTCATTGAAGTGCAATCCAAGTGATCAACCAACAAGAGGCAATTGTCACAATGTGAGTACAGGAGTGATGGGAGGAAGGCAGCAACACCTGTCCAATCATCCACATGGCATTACCCTGTCACACTTCCCCTCCTGGAGGAAAACTCACCAGTTCAAAAAACGGTTTCCAGGTTGTTGGCATAGGAACCTCACCCCACTGGACTTGGAGAGCTCCTTCAGCAGTGGAGGCAATAGCAATGCCGATGGTCCTTCCAGGCAGGTACGCAGATGTCAGGCTGGACACCACAATTATTTAAATCCCAACCAGGCCACACAGTATTAGCAATCAGGTACCAGGCAAGAAGGTAGGTTTGGCCCTCCAGCATATTAGCCATCTGCCATCCACCACGGCAGGCAGGAGCTAGGACTCAACGCTTATCAGGGTCACCTGCCTAAGTGGTGTCTATGAGTTGTTCTTGTAGGCTTGCCTCTCTGCCCGGAGTAGGCACCTGTGGCTAAGGACTATATTTCTCTCTGCCATCAAAGGAACTCAGGTGATCACCCCTATGATGCATGCCTCAGCTGCTGGGGCAAGTTGCTCCCCCACCCACCATGTGCCGCTACTGGAGTTTCATACCAAGATATGACAAGCATCACAGTGTGTCTCTTGAGAGGAGCCAGAGTTCCTCGTGGCCCTGGCTCCTTCACATCAAGTCTGCCCTTCCATCCAGGGTAGGCTGTGCAATGAAACTTGAAACATGGATGGACCAGAATTGGGCAGGAAGAGTCTCTGTGGTGGAGCATCTCAGGCCCAGCCTAGAAGCACTGAAATTTGGTACCCCCGGATTGTGTTGGGTGAGCATGGGTTCTGCCTTGGGTGTACCTTCTTTGCCTAACATGGTAATTCCATGGTTGGCACAGAAATTACCATCAAAAGTGGACATCCAAATGTATAAACACTTTCAAGAGGGTGTGTGCTCTTGCTGAGGTTATCTAGAATCCCTGTAAAAGTTGACCCCTGACCATTGTGGGTCATGTAACTAATTAACTAGAAAGAGCTTGGCTGTTATTAGCATCAACAAGACAAATCTCTCCACCTAGTAAGAATGGCTGTGCACCATCACCCTCAGAATAGAGAAAGAGCTATTTGTCTGTCAATCCTTTCTGTGTCCAGGTGAGGTTACCCATGTTGAGTCAAATTAAGCCTACACACGAGCTATGCTCAATGATGCCCTTCCGTCAGTTCCTTTAAGCTTCAGCTTTGTAAACACATTCCCCTCAGTCCTTTAAGAATTTAATGTATTTGAAGTTGTTGGCAGGTCATGGTAATAACACTGCAGATCAGTGGTTGACATTGTTTATGGTCGGAACTAAAACAGTATCTAATCATCTTTGAACCTCTGACTTTCATTCTTGATTAATGAAAACATTATTAGCAACTGTTTTTGCTTTGCCTCGAGCAAGCCCAAGAATATCACCTGTAGCAGAACAATATGAATGCCCTAGGTAGTTATTTTTAAACATACCCCAGTTCCAAAAACCAACAAAATAGAACCAGAGTCCTATTCCATTATTTCTAGCAAAAGCATTTTGGCAACCGGCCGGCTTTGAACTCTTTCAATTTTTCAAAATAAATATTTTGCATCAACCAGACAGTTAGTCAAGAGCATAAAGCGGAAGGAGAGGGGCCGGGCTGGAACAGGCTGTAGATCACTTGGCAGGTCACTGCTGACTTGATCTCAGGATCTAACTACCAGGCTCTTTACAGAAGGAAACTTTAATAAATGTGAGGTTCCGTGAATTCTGACCCTGGTTCATAATGGTCGTGGTTCTGTTACAAATTTGGTAACAGCGATCCGTAAACAGTGAGCTCAGCAAGCATGAGTTTTTCCGTCATGTTACATTGATGGATTCACTGTGTATTTGACGATTTCGTTCTGAAACCCTTGGGTTTCATTTTGTGCATGGCAGCCATTTTGTGGTTGCCCTCACATAGGCCTATGGCTGTGGCTGAACAAGTCTCTGGGACACGTGCACCTTAGCTTGAGTTCGTGCTGACTCCTGTTTGACCTGAAGTGAACTGACCCTGCTGCCTGAAGCTGACCTTGCCAAACCAGTTCTTGCCCTTTAGCTGGTCAAGATAGAGATCAAAGAGCAGGACATCGCTGATTTTATGGTACACGCACACACCTTTCTATCTTGCTTCTCATCTGTTTCTGTTCCTTCTTTTATGGCCTATTTACGATTTGGGTTGAGGTCTTTTATTATGGGTTTGTGTCCAACTTGTTCAAAAGAAGAATGTTTATTATGGGTTTGTTTGATGATTAATTTTGGGCTGGACAAACTGAAAAATGGGCTTGTCATCATGCTCCTGTTTTTGTCGTGGAAACATGTGAGTGGTCAAACTGTAAATAAGGAATGTTTGCCTGAAGCACAATTTTTTGTATAAAAAGTGATGGCTTGCTTTGTAAAGTTGAGCAGTCTCCTGAGAACATACACCGTGTTGTACTTCTAGGACCTCTGTTACTGGCTGCAGCCAATAAATTTGAGCTTTGACGTCACCAAGAAGTACCCCGTGTCTCTGTATTCTAAGACAGGTGGACCCGGAGACTTTGGGCGTTTCCCCTGGCGCCGCTGGGTTCTAAAAACCCGGTTCTTCATTTGGTGCCCAACGTGGGGCGACATCAGCGGTACCGGTCCAAGCCTGAGGATCGTGAGGAGCTTCGTGTGAAAATTCTGGAGGAAGGCCTGCCACTTCATCGACCCCTGTATGTCGTCGTGGTCCGAAAGTCTTTGCTGCGAGGTTCCCCGCTTTCCGACGGCTACGAAGGACTGCTGCCCTGACTGTCGCCCTGTCTTGGAGCCCTTTGATGATTTGTAAAGCGAGACGATAGATGGGTCTTCTGGCGACGTCATCGATACCTCAGTTAAGTATGAGTGGAGCGTCTCCCAGTCCTTAGTTTTTGGGTATCCCTTGGGATCTTTGATTTGGGACTTGCAAGCTCCAAAGCCGAGGGACTCGTGTATTCACGAGACTATCGTGTCTGATATTCCCTTGAAGCTTGAAGCTAGACTAGTGAGCGAAGATGCCTGGTCTTAGCAGACTTGGAAAGTTATTTTGTTGTGGTTGTAATAGGGATTCCCGATTGGAGGATTCGTGTCCGGTTCCTCCGATTGGAACCCCAACCTATGAGCTCTATTTGAAACATGGCGTGGGCCCCAACACGTATAATGAAGTGTGGATTCGCTACACTAGAAAGGACGGTGTCCTAAAGTGGCCCCAATATGGTAGTTATGACACGGAGATTTTAGATAATTTAGAAGTTAAACTCTTCAAGAAGAAAGCCCGGCCGGCGATGTTTGACTCCTTCCGCCTCTGGCGAAAGGAAGCCAAACAGAAAGAAATTAAATTAGCGAAGAGAAATAAAAGAGAAAAGGGTATTTCCATAATGCAGGCTGCTATACAGTTTAAAGATAACAAAGAAGAACAAGCGAGTGAGCAGTTGCATAGACAACGTAAAATGGCGATTGATAAGTGTTATCCAGCTTTGCCACCTCATCAGCAAGATGCGACGAAGGAACTTGAGAAGGATCCTTTGATGTCCCATCTGTTGAGGTCGCCACCCCCTTATGTGCAGAGTGCTACAGCACCTCTGCAACCTTTAGTTGCGCAACCTCCGGTTTCCTTGCCTCCTGGTATTGCACAGCCGCCAGCTCCTCTTCAGTTGGCTCCTATTCCTCCGGCGCAGCCTTCTCAAGGGCTGCCGACTTTGCTACCTGCTCCGTCTCCAATTCTTACGACTTTGTCTCCTGTTCTTGCTACTTCTTCTGCTACTGCTCCTATATTGGTTTCCTCTCAGTCTGCCTTGTCCCCTGTCCTTCTGTCAACTTCTCCTTCTGTTCGACAGAGGATGACTGATACTGTTACTGGTCTCCTTTCTCCTCTCTTTGGGTCACTAGGTATGACCCCTGTTTCAGAGCGTAAACAATTACGTAGCCAATTGCCTGGTCCCGATGAGCGGACAGTACTGGATCATTTGGCACGTAAATGGCTTACTAATACTTTGAGATATGATTTAGAATCTGTTATGGATGTCTTCCGTCAATGGGAAGCACCGAAGCAGAGGTATGTTTTTGATGAAATGTGTACTTTTCTTCGTGAAGAATTGGAAGACGGTAATTTGGGACATACTCCATCTGAGCTGTTCCGTGTACAGTCCGAGTTTGCGAAGGGAACTATAGTGGGTCTCGATGTTGAGAGAGCAGTTGCGACATTGTTGTCGTTTAGGAGCGAGTCTCCTTCTCAGCCGTTCTTTGAGCCTGATCCTTCTGTTAGGAGGAAAGTGCGACAATATCCAATGAGAGAGGTTCCTCCGGTGTGGAAAGAGGCCGTTCAGGCCAATGTTAATGCTGGTATTGTAGCTGCACCAGCCCATTTTCAACGTGTTTGGGTACATGTTCCGTGGAAGCGAGCTGAAGTTTTGGCTCTTAAGCAGACTTTGCCTGACCCCCGTAAAAATCCTGCAGGGTATTATAAGGAATTATGACAGACTGCAGACTCATGTATTATGAATCTAGCTGATATAGACATGTTGTTTGGGAATGTGGTTCCACAGCCTTTATGGGGATTGATTCGTCACACGGATCATGCGCAAGAGTTAGGTGATACCTGGGTCAATATTGGTGCTGCGGATGGTCGACAAGTTGGTGGTGCTAAACCTGAGCCTCTAGTTGTAGAACTTCCTGGTAGGATCGTTACTTATATGAAGACTTTAATGCCTGCTATGTGAGTAAACTGGGACAAATTGTCTGCGTGTAAGCAGAAGAAAGATGAAAGTGTGTCTGATTTCTTCACTAGGTTTGAAGAGACGTTTATTGACCATAGTGGTCAAGACATGAGTACGGAAGGTGGTCAACGGTTGTTTGTTGATAAGTTTGTGCATAATTTGCTTCCCGAGTTGTGTACTAAATTGAAGGATTCAGAGAGTTCTTGGGCTGTTTCCTCATCAGCACAGATATTGGCTACTGCACAGTACTACGAAAATAGGGATAAGCATGAGAAGGATAGAGCAGACAAGAAGACTAAAGAGTTGAAGACAAAGGTTCTTTTGCAGCAAGCGTATCCGCCTCGTAGGAGCCAACGTGATTATCAGTAGCCTCAGCAGTTTCAGAGAAACTCGCAAAGGTTCGAGCCTCCTCAACCGCGTTTTCCTGTAGGCCCTAATCAGTGTGCATACTGTAAAGAAGAGGGCCATTTGAAAAATAGTTGCCCGGTTCTGTTACAGCGCACAAATGGTGTTTCTGGTGTGAGAGGTCGAGGTGTTCAGCAAGCTTCTAGAGGTAGGGGACGTGGTGTGTTCCCCCAGAATGCGCGTTCCTTTCCTCCACAAAATTCAATGAATTGTTTTGATCAGCAAAATGGTGCGTCTGGTAGGACGACTCAGTACTATGCTGACGACTACTATGTCGAAGGTGAAAATATGGACGGTAATGATTGCTAGGACAGCCATAGACAAAGAGAGGGAGTTGTTTCAGTTCCAGTAGATCAGAGTGGACCTTATGTTGAAGTGATTACATCAGGTGTGTCAGAGCCTTTTCTGTTGGATACTGGTGCTGCGAAGAGTTCTATTATGCACTCTAAACTCCCTGGCGCACCTTTTTCTGGCTTGACGAATGTTTCAGTTGGATTTTCTGGCGCCCCAGTTAGAAACCCGATTTCTAGTCCTTTGTCTCTTTCTGTTGGACCTTGTGAATTCGAAGCACCCCTTATTTTGACGACAGGTTGTGGTGAGAATTTGTTGGGATTGGATCTATTGAAAAGATTGTATGCGACACTACAATGTTCTCCTTCGGGAGTACAACTTACATTAGGTAAGAGAGTGATCTCTCCGATGTATTTGTCGAAAGACCAACTCCCGGCCGAATTGTCTTCTCTTCCTGATATTCTTTGGGCTACTGGTCCTAATGATGTGGGTCTTTTGGAGATACCGCCATATGTTGTGACGCTGAAAGCAAATGTTCGAATGACACGTATTCCCCAATATAGGATCTCTAGTGATGGTGAAAGAGAGTTGCTAGCGATCATTCATGACCTGATTGAGAAAGATGTGATTGAAGAAACGAGAGGTAATGTGTGCAATAGTCCGGTTTTGCCTGTTCTGAAACGTACTGATTCTTCAAAACCGCCTGTATATAGGTTCGTGATCGATCTTCGCGAGGTGAATAAGATTGTAGTTCCGCAATTTCCTGTTGTTCCAGATATTACTGCCTTACTGACCATGATTCCAGCTTCAGCCACTTGGTTTTCGGTGATTGATTTGAAGAATGCTTTCTTCAGCATCCCGATTGCCGAGGAGAGTAGAGATATTTTCGGCTTCTCTTTAGGTGGTCGAAGCTTTCTGTTCAAGCGCGCTCCTCAAGGCTATTGTGCGAGTCCATCAATCTATAGTCAGGCTTTGAAAACACAGCTTGATACGATTGTCTTACCTGATGGTGCTGCTCTTGTTCAGTATGTCGACGATTTGTTAGTCGCTGCTGACAATGAAGAGATTTGTAAAGAAGCTACTTTGTCGTTGTTGCGTCATTTGTCTGACTTCCATCATAAGGTGTCTCTTTCAAAGCTGCAGTATTGTCGACAAGAAGTGACCTACTTAGGTCATCTCTTATCGAAGGAGGGAAGAAGATTGACCCCAGAACGAATCCAAGCAATTGCGAAAATGAGTGTGCCAACTACTCAGAGAGAAGTACGTGCTTTCCTGGGTATTACGTCGTATTGTAGACAGTGGATTCCAGATTTTTCGCTTCTTGCGAAACCTTTGATAGCTCTTACTATTAAGGACACTCCGAATCCTATTCCTTGGACTGATGAATGCCAGAAGAGTTTTTCTGAATTGCGTGATGCGTTGTGTTCGGCTCTTGTGTTGGGTACCCCCGACTACAGTAAGCCTTTCACACTCTATGTCCACAAGAGAGAGGGATGTGCATTGTCAGTTTTGACACAGCAGTTCGGCGATAAGCAACGTCCATGTGCGTATTTCTCGTTGACTTTGGATCCGGTAGCTAGAGCGTTGCCGAGTTGTTTGAGAGCTACAGCGGCAGCGGCTGTCTCTATTCGACAGTCTGCTGGCTTGGTGATGGATAATACGTTGATTGTAATGGTTCCACATGCAGTGGATACATTGTTGAACAGGACAAAGACACAGCACTTAACTAGTGCTCGATTGTCAGGTTATGAGTTGACACTCTTAGCGAGCCATGTGCATATAAAGAGATGCAACACGTTGAATCCAGCTACGTTGTTGCCGATTTCAGTGGAGACAGATGTTTCTGAACAGCATGATTGTTTTCTTAGGACAGAGGAGGAAACAAAAGGGAGAATAGACCTTAGGGACACTCCTCTTTCAAAGTGTGATGGTACCTTATGGGTAGATGGTTCGTGCTTCAAGCTCCCGAATGG
Organism: Lissotriton helveticus; assembly: GCF_964261635.1. NCBI lineage: Eukaryota > Metazoa > Chordata > Amphibia > Caudata > Salamandridae > Lissotriton > Lissotriton helveticus. The sequence continues at coordinate 1,027,571,095 of NC_136059.1, forward strand.
TGATACGACTGCGGCATATGCTGTTACGACTTTGCATACGATTGTTGAAGCTACACGTATTCCACATAACTCAGCTCAAGCAGCAGAGCTGATTGTATTGACAAGAGCGTGTGTGTTGTCAAAAGGGAAACGAGTGACTGGGTACACTGATAGCCAGTATGCGTTTGGTGTGGCTCATAGTTTTGGACGATTGTGGAAAGAGCGTGGGTTTCTGACTTCGCATGGAGCTAAGATTCAGCATGGTCAGTTGGTAAATGAATTCCTTGAGTCACTTACTTTGCCGTTGCAAGTTGCGATCGTGAAATGCAGTGCACATAAGAAGGTTACCGATGACGTTGGTCGTGGTAATGCGTTTGCAGATGAAGTTGCGAAGGAAACGGCAAGGGATGTGATGAGTCGAATGTATGTTGCAGGTCCGGCGAGATGGGTTCCGGATAGAGGAATGTGTGAAGATACGATAAAGAGTGTGAAGTCAATTCAAGCTGAAGCTACAGAGAAAGAGTTGAGCGTATGGAGAGAGAGTACGGGTAAATTGGATTCGAATGGTTGTTGGGTTGAGTTGTCAGAGCATCAGCGATGGTTGTTACCCGATGCGTATGTGCTGGCAGTGGTTACAATGGCGCATGGAATGGCTCATATCAGTACGAAAGGGATTTGTAAGTTGTTGGCTCCAGTATGGCAAAATGCTGGAATTCCTAAGTGTGCAGAGAATGTGGTCAACAATTATATGGTTTGTCTGATGTACAATCCTGGCAAGGGAACTCCAACTCCAGCTGGTCATTTTGCGCCACCGACGTATCCGTTCGAGGTTTTGCTGCTAGATTTCATCCACATGGAGAGGTGCAACAATTTGAAATATGTACTCGTGGTTGTCTGTGCCTTTTCAAGATGGGTAGAATCATATCCCCTGAAAGATAATACTGCCTTGTCCACAGCTAAAGCCCTTGTTAAGGAGTTTTTCCCTAGATACGGTTTGCCGAGAATGGTCTGAAGTGACAATGGGAGTGAATTTGTGGGTCAAGTGATGAAGAGAGTATGTGATGGTTTAGGAATTCGTCAGAAATTCCATGCTGCAAATCACCCCCAATCAGCTGGTTTAGTTGAGTGCTATAATGGCACCCTTAAGTTGAAATTGGCCAAGATACAGGCGAGCTCTGGTCTTAAATGGCCTCATGCTTTGCCATTAGCACTTCTGTCAACAAGGATGACTGTACATTCTCGAGTGGGACTTAGTCCATATGAGATAGTTTTTGGTCGCCCGGCAAATATATGGGGAGTGCCGAGGCCGACAAAATTCAGCGAGATCGAACATCCTGTACTGCTTGATTACCTGTACGAATTGACGGCTAAATTGCGTGTCTTACACCAACAGGTTCATGATACATTGAATCAGGCTTCTGAAGATCCAGGACATGCCATCGATCCTGGCTCCTGGGTCCTAGTGAAGAATTTTCAGCGGACAAAGAAAGATCAGCCCCGCTGGACCGGTCCCTACTTGGTGCTATTGTCTACGCGATCTGCAGTACGAGTGCAAGGGAAGAAAAACTGGATCCACGGCGTACATTGTAAGAGGGTTCCTTTGCCTCTGCCGTATGACCAGTGGGTCCAGGAGGGCATTCCTGATTCAGAAACTGACACCGTGCCTCGTTTTCTGCCTTTTAGCGATGCACGTTTAATTGGGACAAGTTCTGAGCGTGAAAGCGACGATCTTCTGCAAGAAGCTGTGCCACCGTCAGTTTGTTTGGACAGTACCGAGCCTAAACTCTTGTTCCGTGATCAGACATTGCCTGGAAAAGGCCGTTATAATTTGCGACCAAGAGTTGTGGGACTAATGAAGTGAAAATTCTTTTTTTGCTCTTTCTGAAAGTTCAGCTCTCCCATCTGAGAAACTGTTTTGACTGATTTTTGTTTTTCGAACCGCCATCCGGGTTCAGCTGTAGGGTCGCGGTGCAAAGACTTGAGAGTGCAAGCCGAAGACATCGGGTCGACGGTTCTGGTTGGTCCTAGGGCGTTCCCTGGACTGACAGACGCATTCCTTAGCACGGAAGACCCCACCGCCGCGAGCAGCACGGTTAGAGGATGGAGTTTTTCGAGATGGAGAGACCTGTTGAAGAAATGAGTTTTAAGAGCAAAATGTGCCGAATTATGAGTAGAAAGTGTTTTTTGATATTATGTCTTTTTATGTTACTTGATGATGTTCTTGATGGGATATATTATATTCTCTTTTCAAGTGACGTTTGCACCCACTACACAACCCATACCTTCTTCTACTGTTTCTTCGCATTCTTTTCATCCTCTGCCTGAACATGAGTCCATTAGGAGATTAGAATTCATTAACAACTCCTTTGTTCAGCTTCTGCACCAACACCAGCTAGTAGTGAACACGACAAATTGTTGGGTGTGTGGCCTTATGCCCCATACTACCGATAAAGGTATTCCTTACCTGGTCCTGCCATTCAGCTATAATGGTTCCGTGTGGGCATACAGAACGATGTTCATCTATGCTCGTGAAGTCTACCCCCTACGTTCTGTGAAAGACAATCCAAAGAATAGTGCTCTAGTTAAGGGAATAGTCGATATGATTAAAGGAGCTAGTTCCTATGAGACAATCCCGAAAGATGAGACACTAGCGTATATTGGATGGAACATTACTGGATATGGAGCTAGTCTGAGTGAGAACCAGCGAGCGAAAAGATCCTCTCCGATTTGGATTGTACCCCATCAGGGTCATTACTGTCTGCAAGGAAATGGCAAGAATCCGAGAGCTCAGTTAGGGAAGAGTGTTTGCACTGAGACGTATGTTTTTGCGTCCCAGACTTCCCCATCGTTCCTAGCAGCTAAGGGTACCTATTACATCTGTTACGATAGAGCATACACATGGTTGCCCCCTGATTTCTCTGGCACGTGTTTTGTCTAGTTTCTGTTGCCTCCTACGTATACAGCTGCGGCAGATTACCACAAGACGAGAGTTGTTAGAGGTGTCTTCAGTAAGGAAGATACTGCAGGACAAGAATTGGGAGATTTTCTGAAGGGTTTTCTGCCGTTTTGGGGACCTATGGTTAACAGCAGGAACATACGGCAATTGACGAGAGTGGTTGATTCCACCATAGTTGAAACTGCCGGTGCCCTTAGTAACTTGACTGCTGAGCTCCAGTCGGATCGCCTTATGACTCTTCAGAACAGGGTTGCGTTAGATGTCATACTTGCAGATAGTGGAGGGGTATGTAAATTGATTCAATCGAGCTGCTGTGTTTTCATTCCAGACAACGTTCCGACAGTGTACCAAGCCATTTCCAAGTTACATAAGATCTCTGAAACTGTACATATGGATAAAGGAGATTGGTCGTTGATGGGATGGTTCTGGGAACTGTTATCCACCTGGGGATGGAAGATTCTGATGATCATTGGGATGGTATTAGCTATCCTTTTCCTGTTCTGTTTTTGCGTACAGTATGCTCCTGCTATATGTGGCCTTTGTGCTACTTCGTGTTCGAGGAGACCTGTCCAGAGAGAGTTACTAAGTACTAGGATGATGCTACAGCAACATCTTGATGATCTGATGAGTATAGACCTGGATTCAGATTGACGTGAGTTTAGGTTATTGCCTATGTAAGGGCAAAAGGAGGGTCTGAGGTTCCGTGAATTCTGACCCTGGGTCATAATGGTCGTGGTTCTGTTACGAATTTGGTAACAGCGAACCGTAAACAGTGAGCTCAGCAAGCATGAGTGTTTCCGTCATGTTACATTGATGGATTCACTGTGTATTTGACGATTTCGTTCTGAAGCCCTTGGGTTCCATTTTGTGTATGGCAGCCATTTTGTGGTTGCCCTCACATTAGGCCTATGACTGTGGCTGAACAAGTCTCTGGGACACGTGCACCTTAGCTTGAGTTCGTGCTGACTCCTGTTTGACCTGAAGTGAACTGACCCTGCTGCCTGAAGCTGACCTTGCCAAACCAGTTCTTGCCCTTTAGCTGGTCAAGATAGAGATCAAAGAGCAGGACATCGCTGATTTTATGGTACATGCACACACCTTTCTATCTTGCTTCTCATCTGTTTCTGTTCCTTCTTTTATGGCCTATTTACGATTTGGGTTGAGGTCTTTTATTATGGGTTTGTGTCCAACTTGTTCAAAAGAAGAATGTTTATTATGGGTTTGTTTGATGATTAATTTTGGGCTGGACAAACTGAAAAATGGGCTTGTCATCATGCTCCTGTTTTTGTCGTGGAAACATGTGAGTGGTCAAACTGTAAATAAGGAATGTTTGCCTGAAGCACAATTTTTTGTATAAAAAGGGATGGCTTGCTTTGTAAAGTTGAGCAGTCTCCTGAGAACATACACCGTGTTGTACTTCTAGGATCTCTGTTACTGGCTGCAGCCAATAAATTTGATCTTTGACGTCACCAAGAAGTACCCCGTGTCTCTGTATTCTAAGACAGGTGGACCCGGAGACTTTGGGCATTTCCCCTGGCGCCGCTGGGTTCTAAAAACTAACCCTGGGCGTAGTGTGCAGAGTGGGGCTCCGCGGAGCTACGCGAAGTGGGCGCAAAACTACGCCCACCCACGCACTCCGCGTAGCCCCACTACGCGCCGCCCTCCTCCCTCCCGCCCTCCCTAAATATTTAAATAAAAGGATAGGAAGCTTTTAAAAACACTTACCTTGTCCGCCGCGTCCCCGGGGCTCCCTCTCGCCGTCCCTGGATTCGCGCCGCCGCCATTTCAGATACTAATGCGCATGCGCGGGTGCCCGCTCATGCGCATTTCTCATGAGAAATGCGCATGCACGGCCGCCCGTGCATGCGCATTAGTATCCGAAATGGCGGCGCAGGGAGGGCGGGAGGGAGGTGGGTGGCGGCTGGCTATGCACCGTCTGCGGAGCGCGCGTAGTGCCGCCAGGCTACGCCCGCTACGCAAAATGCGTAGGAGACGGCACTACGTGCACTCCGTGCACAGAGCGTAGCTGGCCGCCCACCCTTACTAAAAACCCGGTTCTTCAAATGCTATTTGACCGTGAATTACCGAGGCTGCTGGCACCAGTCTTCCCTCCAGTGGATCTTTGTTAAAGGATTTAAAGTCTGCTCATTCAAATTATAGGGCCTTGAAAGAGTCCTGTGCCGTTAATTTTTTGTTACTACCTCCCTGAGTTGCCACATTTGGAGGACTATTGCCCTCCTTGGATTGGGTAGCTGTTGCTCAGGCTCCCTCTCTGGTATTAAACCTTGATTCCTTGTTATCTGACGTAATTGTCGTAAGCACAGAAAGCACCATTAACTGTTGACTGAGCAGACATCCGACTGTATCATCACAATTAATGGGACTTGCAATCTACCTGAGTTTATTGAAAGTCACCAAAGCAGCTGGATGAGTCCAGGTTAGTCTCGATCTGACAAATATACGCATTCCAGAAGGTCAGCGCTTATTGACATTAGTAGTTCTTGAATTCAACCCACAGTTGTGCAAGTAACAGATGCTTCAAGCAAACTCATCCATAACTGATTTCATGAGCCATTTGCAGTTTCACAGTTCTGTACTGGCCATGTGCACTTACACATGCATGGCTTAATCTTTGACACAAGCATATAGTGGCAGGATTCACCAGGTAGCCGCCACTACTAGAGGAGGAGAAAGTTGCTTTCATGTCCCAGATCTACCTATGTATCCCAGGAGCCCAACACCCTGCTTCCTGTATGAACTGGGAGGAAAGGACAACCACACAGCCACCAGTGCCAAAGCCAGCTCTGCAATGATGAATGGGAGTGGCAGGCCGATTGAAAGAGCCATAGGAATATGGGTGGTGGGACATCGAAAGGTGAAATGTGCTGGATAAAGAAGGAAAACTGCATAGCAACTCGGCCCCAGAACATTTAGCCATCTAATTGTGCTCCATTTTTTAAGTATAGTTTGGAATTTATGTTTAGATTTATTGTATTGATTTCAAGAACATAGATCAACATACAGGCCCAGCGTTCATGATAATATTGCCCATTTGTAGGGCCATCTTGGTGGGTGATAAACCATAACAAAATACCAACCCGCCCTCCCCCACTCCCTCCCCCCTCCTCCAAACTTCAAGCAGTACAAACCAAACAGTAAGTGATCACAGTATACACTGCAAGACATCCCAACTGGTGGAGTCCTAGGGGCGTGCGTGAGTGTCCGATTCTACAAATGTGGGTGGATCAGCTAGCCTTAGCAGCCTCAGATACTTAGGACAGGTGAGCTCTGTAAATTCTGCAGTCAGCAGAGAGAGAAAAGGCTTCCACAGGTCATAGAAGGCGGCACCTGGGCGCGTGAGAGAAAGTGACATTTTTTCCATCCCGATGATTCCCAAAAGCCTGTGAAGCCACTCCAGGTAAGTTGGGACCTTTGGCGCACCCCAGCAGGAAAGGATATTTTGTAGGGCAGCTCCCAAGGCTCGGGCCATCTGCCGACCCCTCTGGGCCCTGAGTGGAAAAGTGAGCGGGTTAGGAAGGTCAAGGAGAACATACGCTGGGAAGCAAGGGATCTCAGTGTCAAAATGAGAGTTGATATCGTCTAGGATTTGCGTAAAGTATCCCGACAGCAAAGGACAGTCCCATGAGAGGTGAGTGAGAGTGTCTAGGGAGCTGCATGCCCTCCAACAATGAGGACTGTGAGCAGGATTCACTTTGTTGAGCCGAGGAGGGGTCAAATAATAAATAAAAAAATAAATACCAGTAGGTGACGATTTTCGTGGCGGTTTCGATGAATGTCACATTACAGGCAGTGTGCCTAGCCCTATAATAGATATCAGACCCCTCTTTCCGTGTCAGTGGGCATCCCAGCTCCTCCTCCCAGAGGAGCTGACTAGGCGACTTCCCGTCACCAGGGACATCCCGAACGAATTTATACAAGTCTGTTGTCAAATGGGCATCAGTGTGTCTCGTAAGGAAACACTTCTCAAAGAAGGTGAGATACCTAACAGCTCCTTCTCGTACCTCAGGGTACATCACCCAATGTCATATCTGTAAGAAGCAGAACCGCTCTGTTTCAGGAATGGCCCAATCCCGTCGAAAGTCAGGGGTCCTGTGGTGTCCAAAAAATGCCATATAAAGCGTTGGCCTTCCATGATCCATTGTGTGAATCCCCCCGAGTCCGGCCCTAGGGTGACGTCTGAGTTGTGCACTATGGGCATAAGTGGTGATGGAAAGGTTGTAAACCCCCGGGAGATAGCCACCCTATCCCATGCTAGCAGGACTGTGTGAGTCACCTTAGAGAGGTACAGATTCCGGGGCCTGGCTAAGCGGGAGAGGAACGGTTTACCCCACAAGGGCTGCCTGGCTAGGGATCTGTCCATAAACAACCAGTGCTTCTCGGATTCTGGGCAAGACCATTCAACCAACGCTCTGAGCTGCACCGCCCACCAGTAGGCATGCAAGTTGGGAACACCCAAGCCACAGTGGACAGGGTCTCTATAGCTCAGTTCCTTGCGCATCCGGGGTTGCTGGTCGCGCCAGATAAAGCGCTCTATGTCTCGTTGGAGGGAGAGGGCGACTTCCGACGGGGGAGCCAGCGGAAGCGTTTAAAACAGGTATACCGACTTGGGAAGTATGGTCATTTTTATGGCCGCAATGCGACCCAGCCATGAGTTTGAGAAAGGCCACCACTTCTGAAGGCAATCCATATATGTCGTAGTATCTTCGTGTAATTTATGCTAGTAGTCATTTGAATATCGACAGAAAGCTGCAAGCCCAGGTATGGAATAGTACCCGATGCCCACTGAATCCTATAGGACCGCTGCAGCAATGCCAGGGTGTCATGGCGTAGAGATAAATTAAGGGCCTGAGATTTGTGCACATTAATCTTGAAGCCAGACACTGAGGCGAACCAGTCAACTCCGCCAGCAGGGTAGGGAGGGATTCCCCAGGCTTCTCCAACGTGGCCACAACAACATCGGCATAGAGGCTGATTTTCTGCCTCGTCCCCCCAAATTGCACCCCAACAATGGAGGGGTCGTCCCTGACGCTCTGGCCATGGGCTCCATATATAAAGTGAACAGAAGGGGCGACAAAGGGCACCCCTGTCGTGTCCCCCGTCAGATGGGAAAATCCTTTGAGAGGAGCCCATTCACCCTCACCATGGCAACTGGGCTAGAGTAGGTACTAAGTACCCAGGTGATGTAACGCTGTGGCAGGCCAAAGTGGGCTAAGGTTTCAGCGAGGTATGGCCAATGGACCCTGTTGAACGCCTTCTCAGTGTCGACCGAGAAAACCATGCATTCAGCGGGAAAGCGTTCGGATCTATCTATTAAGTGTAAGAGACGTTTCGTATTGTCGGTGCATTGGCGTCCAGGGACAAAGCCGGACTGGTCCGGGTCTATCAACCCGGCCAAGTGGGTAGAAAGATGCTGTGCCAGGATCCCAGTAAAAATCCTTAAGTCAACGTTAAGAAGGGAAATTGGATGGTAGGAAGCGCACAGCCGCGTATCCTTACCGAGTTTGGGAATCACAGTAACATGCGCTTCCAGCATCAAGGATGGAAGAGGGCTAGAAGCCCCAATGGAATTATACACTCTCACAAGCAGCGGAGCCAGGATCGAACAAAAGGTTTTAAAAAGGCGGAAGAAAAGCCGTCTGGACCCGGGGATTTATGATGCTTCAGTTTAGATATGGCAGAGACCACCTCTTCCAGCCGGGTAGGGGCCTCAAGCTCTTGAACCTGAATCAGGACTGATCTGGGTGTGGCGACCCCATCCAGATATTGGGCTGGACCATCCTCCGGGAGAGTCTGAGCACAATACAGTGTCTCATAAAAGTGGCTAAAAGTTGCAGCTATCTCCTGGTCCGTGGACTGTTCCTGGCCCAGTGCATCCATGACCCCGGAGATGTGGGATACCTGTCTCTGTGCGCGTAGCCTATTGGCCAGTAGTCTCCCACACCTATCCCCCCAGGTAAAAAGCATGCCGGAGCCGAAGGGCGGCATATTCGGCCCTGTCTACATCCAGGCCAGCTAACTGAGCCCTTGCTGCTTTCAGTTGTTTCCAGACCCTCTGAGCACCCTTTCTCTGGTGAATGGGCTCTAGCTCGGTTGGTTAGGGAATGCTCTAGACCGCAACCTATGTGTGTTGTGAGGTAAAAGGTGCATTTCTTGGAGTAGACAAATGTGGGCATCTGAGTTTTCCAGAAAGGACAGTATTGCTTGCCGCTTAGTGGGGGTATTGATCCCCTTGACGCTGAGTGACAGGATTTTAACAGATGCCATCACCAGGGTAGTTGTCATGATGCACAAAAATAGGCGTGGGATAAAGGGCCTCAACCAGCCAGTTTCCACACCATGAGGAGACCTGTTAACAGTCCCCGCGACCCACCACTTCCCATAAATCAAATAGTTGAGTCAAGCATAGAAGGAGGAGGAGAGGACCCATTTCCCCAACAAGAAAATAAATCAATCGAAACTGGAACTGGAACGGTCCATAAGTGTCCTGGGTGAAAAACTCCATGGTGTGACGTGAGATGTCCAGCAGGAACATCCCGCCGCCCTGATCCCACCCGAGACCTAGCCTCAAAGGCCCCAAAGGACCCCTCTAACATCTCGCCCCAGGGATATTAGATCCATATCATGATGAGTCCACAGCAGCCGAGTCCTCCGCCAGGGTTGCAATAACTGCCTTACGTTCTTTTGCCATGGTGTCCGATCTGGGCGAAGGCACAGAGAGTCATTCCCCACCCGCTGCCACCTGTCTGGTCCTCGGGGCCGACCGTCGGTATCCTCGTGCACCGGGCCTGCCGCGTCCTCTCCTGGTAATTTCAGGAGCGCTCAGCTCCTGTAGGGAGCGGATCTGGCGTAACTTGACCTCCCATTTAAAGATAATTCTGAAGGTGTGCCCCCAGGAGTAGGGAATGTTTTTGGAGCGCAGGAAAGCTGTGACAGGTCTAAACTCTCGCCTTCTCTGCCGGGTGGAGACGGCTAAGTACTGGAACAGGAGAGATTTTGCTGTAGAAAACTCTATGGGTTGATTGGCCTGTGCTTCCCGAAGGATCTTTTCTTTGAGTTGGAAATCATGGACACACGTTAAAATGGCCAGTGGGGGAGCAGTCGCTGACTGCTGGGGACCGACTCGATGGGCCCTGCCCAGCTTGATCCGTTGTTCCGGGTGGCACCGAAGATATAACGAAAAAGCTCCTCGACAAAGGATTTGATAGCCTGTCTCTCAATGCCCTGAGCCCCCCAGCATAAGGCCCCATGGCCTGACGGGATTCCACCAGACCTCTATATTTCTAACCTGAATATCCTGTACTGACTGCAACTATTAACGCTGCAGTCATTATTGGCCGCCCAGACACCTAGGCATTATCTACCATCGTCCCGGTTTTTAAAAAGCGAGATCAGGACAGGACTCATTGTTATAGACCCATCTCCCTTTTGGACTCCGTTGTAAAGACTGCATGGTCGTTGATAGGCTCACTAGCTGAGTAGATGACAATAATATTCTGACCAAGGATCAACATGGTTTTTGACCGGTTTGTTCAACGGTGGACCAGAGTTTAAATTTGTATATGCTCTTGAATAAGCATACAGTCGCCCGTACTGGCACCATCTACTTAGCTGTCATGGATCTGTCAACCGTGTTTGATTGCGTTAACAGATCCAAGCACCTACAATAATGCTCTCTATTGGCATTGATAGAGATATTGTTCTTTTTTTAAGGGATCCCATAGAGACACCAAAGCTGTAGTACACTATTCTAAGGATCTCAAAGTATCCAGTGAGGTTTGTATACAGAGAGGTGTCCGTCAAGGGTGTATCCTGGCCCCTTTTCTTTTTAATTTGTACATTAAAGTTCAAGTTCAAAATTACTTTCTTCGTAGAAGACCGTATCCATAAATGCACAATCACAATACAACAAGGTAAAAAATGCACAGCTACATATTCAGAATGAAGCGATTTCAATAACATTAGTCACAGCCACAAAATATGTTAAAAAAACACATACAGCAAGTTTCTAAGAAGAGCCCAAGTATTTCAAAATAACCATTTTAATAACTGAACAAAAACCCCTTCTTCATAAGTTGCACATTGTTTTGCAAGCCCGTATAGCAGTTCTCAAAAATGTGCCAACTCGAAAAATGAATTCATCATCTTACAGAAGAATAAAACATGTAAAATTGTTTGACCACTCCGACCGTCGCACAGACATGGCAAAGAGACTAGGTTAGCGGTGTACCCAAAAGGAAAACAGAGCAGGAATTTTACAGTACCAGTCCTTAAACAGAAAGGAATCCCCTCTCCCAATGAGATATCGGTTTTGTGAGATAACTAGGCGGCAAGTACGAGGTGTGATCAATGGTCATAAAGTTTGCAACGGTTAGTTTCTTAAACTCGCTCTCCAATCTTACCTTGCTATAAAGTGTGTATAATGCCACCCTAAGGGCTTTTATATGTACAGTCTCAGTTTTGTTTGGACTTAAAAAGAGCCGCCCATAATTAACACTACTTAGACTCTTGCTCTCCACGGCAAGCCACGGAATATCGATCCCCTTCTCATAATTCAGGCAGTCTCCTATTATCTATCTTGTGATGGACGCTGCTGGATTTTTCCATATAGCTAGCCAATATAAAGCGGGGCGAGCCCTTATGAAATCCTCAATGTAGTCTAGTTTCAATTCACTATGGCAAACGTACTGAGAAGTGGAAATTGGTACACCAAATAGTTACCTACAAAATCTGTTTTCCTCGCACTGGATACTGTAGCTTTTTGCAGTGCCCCAAAACCTCTGCGCCATAGGTAGCTGTACATACGCACTGGGATTTAAAAAAATGTTAAATCGCTAAAATGGCCCCTGTCCACTATGGCTGTGGAAGGCTAAGAATTGAATTGGGGGCCTTTGAGAACTTGTTCTTATAAAACACATGAACAGACCAGGTGCTGTTTGCAGCAAAGATCAACCCTAGATAAGGAAAATTGCTAGTGCATTGTAACCTTTGGTAACCCACAGATATAGAATTTAGAGAATATATTCTAGGCCCACAAGACTTTGTAAAAGATTTTTTTAAATTGGTGAACAGGTCTAGACTTGCCATAAAATTAACAAACCCTTGCACCAGGGTGCATAAGACATTGGGTGTGCGTCATTAAGACCGCATCATCAGCATATAATAGCACGGGGGAGTATGTTGCCATTAACTCTAGGAACATCATTAGTGAGCGAGGTCAATGATTTCTGCAAATTTTAATATAAATGATAAAAAGGAGAGGGGTCAGAACTTGTCCCTGCCTAACCCCTCTACAAACTTTAATGTCATTGGAAACCTTGCCTCCACTGTTAATCTTTATGTACATAGGCCAAAAAATGCACTAATGCCTCGTCTAAACCATATTCTAAATCCCATTTAAGGAATATTAGGAAAGGAGTTAGGGGCTGATTACGAGAAGGGCCGCCGAACCCCGAATCTGTGGTGGCTGGCCCTGGTCCGCCAGCTTGGGTATCCACCCGCCGTATTACGATTACAGCAGTGGGAGAGCCACAGATCATGGATCCCGTGGCAGTGGCGTGGTGGTGAGAGGGCCTAATATGTTGGTGTGCCGCGGCAGCATCGCCAAACATAATGAGGAGTTTCCTAATCTATGGTGAGCCCGCCATGAAAACTGTGATGTGAGGAAACAAAGAGGGCCCTGCAGGGCCCCCTGTTTCCTCAGGGCCATGGGGTGCCTGCAGGGGGGCACATGTTGTGCCCCCGTGTGCATTCGCCCCTTTTCCTGCACTGCTTGGACTGCACAGTTCATTTTGTGCGGGAATGGCCTTTGGCGCTCCCATTGCAGAGCCTTTTTAATGGGCACTGCTGTGGGTCAGCCAAAGCACTGCCCACCAGAGATGAGGAAACTCATAACTGGCAGGCGGTGTCAGTGCAGCATTGTCAATGTGGGAGAAGGGTGCTGGCGTGCAACCACTTCCACACCGCCTAAGTCGTAATTAGGCCCTTAGACTTTGAAGAGGTTAGATTTACTAGCTCCACTCCAATGTAAGCAACAGTGTTGGTCTTCAGAGGGCTAATATTTACTATTCCTAGTAAATGCAACCAAGAATAGGGAAAGTGTTGGAGTTTGAGGAATTAGGTTTCTATTCCCACTCCAGTCTAAGTAACAGTAGGAAAAGGTGCTGTACTTCGGAGTGGTTAGATGTACTATTCCCATTCAAGTCTAAGCAAAAGTAGGGAACATGTTGGCTTTGGAGGGGTTAGATTTACTATTAATCGTTAACAAAAGAGGGATGGAGAGGGAATAGTGGATTCTGTCTCCCCTAGCAACTATCATAAACAAAATGGAATCCACTGGGTGGACGGCGGTTGTTACCACAATGGTGGGGAGCAACCAGTGTTGTTAAAATACCCCTCACACACCAACAGGCCCCTTGGTGTCATGCTTCATCATCGGGGTCTTCGCAAACCTCTACGGAATGCGGCGTGCTACGACTTCACGACTACGCAGGAGCACTTTATGAGTGAACTATGTGTTTGGTGTGTGTGAGTACAAAAATGTGAGTGGGGGATGAAAGTGAAGAATTAAAAAATACCTGGCACGTGAGTACTGAAATTTTTTTTATTAAGTCTCCGGCTGGTATTGTTAAAAGGAGTGCTAGAGTGGTTGTGGTTTACTGATTAGGGTAACCCAACCAAGTTAGTGCGTCGACATGTTTCGGAGTTTTGGAACTCCTTCTTCAGGACGGGAATATGCACTACTTATCCCCACCTTACTCACATGTGTGTAGATTTTAAAGTGTGCTCTACAAAAATAAGATATGGTGAATAATGTACCTATCTATGTTGAATGTAAGGTCCGTTGCGCCCAATTGGCGATTCAGGATACCTGTAAACAGAAAAGTCATGTAAAACACGATGACACATAGAAGGGTAACAAGGAACAAAAGTGAAGGTCCACAGACACTGAATCCAGGCCGTCACCGGTTTCGCGCATGCGCGAAGCGACACTAAGTCAGTGTGGTTACTGACAAGTAGAGCTGGGGAGCATGCGCACCTTTTTCACACTGCTCTTCCGCACATGCGCTTTCGCACGGGAACGCCCTACCCGATGCGCGCAGATGCGGAATGCAAACTAGGGGTCCGGCCCAGTTATGGGCTTTTTCCGCTTTCAATTAGGGGCTAATTGAAGTCTTCTGAGACTATATAAACTCGCCCCTCACCTCACAATTTTACTCGTCGGAGCCGTGTGAAGGGGGAGCAAGCCAGACAGTCCTGGGTGTAACCGTGAGTGTGTATGGATGTATGAACATGCTAATTGGTGTGTGATCTTTCAATTTCGAGGGATTACAACCTTTTGATCCATTCCCTTAAATACCTCACAGGTTGCCATACCGGGTAGAACGGACCCCCCATCACGCTGTGGCTCATGAGGCCATTGGACCTCTCTTAATAAGTAAGCTACACATCTGGGTCAGAAACCATACCCTCTAAGACCTATCTGATACTTTGAATGTTTATGTGTCTCAGTCTATATGTTGTTCGTTTTTTCCTGTTTTTTTAGGGTTCCTGGACCTTCACTTTTGTTCCTTGTTACCCTTCTGTGTATTTACACAGTATTAATACGAGAACATGTATTATCCTGTTTAGTAATTTTTAGGGTTCCTGGACCTTCACTTTTGTTCCTTGTTACCCTTCTATGTGTCATCGTGTTTTACATGACTTTTCTGTTTACAGGTATCCTGAATCGCCAATTGGGCGCAACGGACCTTACATTCAACATAGATAGGTACATTATTCACCATATCTTATTTTTGTAGAGCACACTTTAAAATCTACACACATGTGAGTAAGGTGGGGATAAGTAGTGCATATTCCCGTCCTGAAGAAGGAGTTCCAAAACTCCGAAACATGTCGACGCACTAACTTGGTTGGGTTACCCTAATCAGTAAACCACAACCACTCTAGCACTCCTTTTAACAATACCAGCCGGAGACTTAATACATTTTTTTTCAGTACTCACGTGCCAGGTATTTTTTAATTCTTCACTTTCATCCCCCACTCACATTTTTGTACTCACACACACCAAACACATAGTTCACTCATAAAGTGCTCCTGCGTAGTCGTGAAGTCGTAGCACGCCGCATTCCGTAGAGGTTTGCGAAGACCCCGATGATGAAGCATGACACCAAGGGGCCTGTTGGTGTGTGAGGGGTATTTTAACAACACTGGTTGCTCCCCACCATTGTGGTAACAACCGCCGTCCACCCAGTGGATTCCATTTTGTTTATGATTAGATTTACTATTGCCATTCCAGTCCATGCAACAGTTAGAAAAGTGTTGGACTTTAGAGGCGTAACATGTACTACTCCCAATTCTGTTTAAGCAACAGTCAGGGAAGTGTTGGACTTCAAACCATTCTCACTCATAATCATTTTGTTAGAAACATTTCAACAACTAACAATTTAAAATTATTAACATATATTGATTAAAAAACAAAGATATCATATATAAACTTTTTTTAAGTTTAATTAAAAAATAAATAGCTTATCAAATATTAAAATGAATTTAAATAAAATTCTCTTACCTCCCTACTACTAATAAAAACACAAACACCACAAAATTCATTTAAATAATCAATAAACCAACAATAACATTAAAATAATACCTAAGTAAATCAAATAAAGTGCAAAGCAATATTAAATATTAAAGACATTTCATAATTAAAAATGTAATTTACAATTAAAAATTAATTAACATTAACATTTAATACATTACAGTTCATTTTAACTTCCCAAAACCAAACCCAACAACTCACTTGTTCAATATAAATGTTTAAATAAATAAAAAACTTAGATTACACCTTTAAAATTCCAAACTATAGTTTCTCAGGGCGTGGCCAAGATGGCGGACAAGTAGGACGTGCCTGCTCGCCGCGCCGGTCCCTTTCCTCAGCACTGACCTACTAGCCGCGTACTGCTGACCTCAGATGGTGTGAGTACCTGTTCGTCTTACTGGTGATTGCTGGTGTGGTGGTCCGGACCCGTGAGCGGAGCTGCTCCAAAGCGCGGGCGCCGGGGTTAGGAGTTGCTGGTGCTGCGCCATAGTACACAAGGCATGCCGGGTGAAAGTGCAGCCCTGGCGGATGGTCTAGGCCTGGAGTGCTTTCACCCAGGAGCGCCGCCTGAGGAGAGCCCCGCAGGCAAGTGATCGGAAGCCTCGGTGAAAGAGTGGGCTCCTCCCGGGCCCAATGGAGTTTGTTTCCCGCTGTGTGTGGGTGGGGCCTGCTGAGACTGCTGCGGCGGCCTTAGAGGGGGAGCCCGGCCGTGGAGGCGTGTGAATCCCATCCCCCCGGGCAGGCCTGCTCCCCCCCGGGCAGGCCTGCCCCCCCGCCTGCGCTGCAAAACGACATGGCGGGACCCAGTGGTGTCAGTGCTGGGGGGGCGATAGGCTGGCCGGCCGGATAGAAGACAAGCCAAGGCCGGGCTGCCAGCATACCTGCCTGCACTGCCAGAGGACGGAGAGGTGGTGGGACGTGACAACGGGACACCAGACAGGCTGCATTGGGGTATGGTCCTGGGTGAAGGGAGCCGTTGTGGGACCTGGTGCCACTGTGCTGCTCGGTGGGGGAGGGGAGCAAAGCCGCAAGTTTCGGAGCCTCCCTGCATAGCAAGGCAGTGAGAGCTTCACATACAGAGGTTGGCCCTTGAATCATACCCCTTGCGCCAACCCACGCATTCCAGGGGGGGGACCAGCATGTCTTTAGGTGGACACACGTATAGAGGGAGCCTACTCTGCAAGCGTCCTTTGAAAGGCGAGAGTTCTGCAGTGGTCGCCCTGGGGCAGGGCCGGACTGGCTACCGGGCGTTTTTGTGTGCTGCAAAGCTGGGGGCTAATTTCTCTGCTGTGGGGGCTGATTTCGTTGATAGGGACCTGCGTGCCCTTTGAAATAAAAAAAGCAAAACGAACTTTGTTCAGCACACGCAGGTCCCCATCAATGAAATTAGTCTCCAGCTCGGCAGCACACCAAAATGCCCGGTAGCCAGTCTGGCCCTGCCCTGGGGAGCTTTAGGCGGGGGTCTGCGGCCTGCTGATATTGGGGCCCTCTACCGCCTCCCGCTGTCGCAGCGCTGCTGACCGCTGCCTGTGCCCCCGATACCTGATCTGGCTGCGGACAGCGGCTTTTCGGGACTATGGCGGCCAACAAAAACAAGAAGCCCCCACCACTAAACTCTTAGAAAACAAGTGTAAAATAATTTTACCCTAACTGGAGACTGGAAATCAGCGCCATTGACCATAAACTCCATGAACAACTCAAAATTAAAGAAACTATTAAAAAAATGGTGGATACATTCAAATTAAAAAAAAATTGCCTCCCATAGGAATCAATGTAATTGAACATTTTTTAAATACTAATAAATATAAAATAATAAATAACATATTAAAAATGTTAAACAAACAATATCTATATTGAAAAATTTCACATAAATCTTATTTATATGTACTATTTCCACGTCAAACGTAACCACATTGGGAAAATATTCGGATTGGGGAGGGGGGGCAGATTACTATTTTAATTCCAAATGTAACCACAAAAGGAACAGTGCTGGACTTTGAAGAGGTCAGAATTACTATTCACACTCCAAACTATTCACATTCGGGAAATGCTGGCTTTTGAGACCACTGTAATGTGCTATTCCCAAACCATACTTAACCATGTGTACTTTGACAATTCGTAATGAACTAACACCACAACGTTCTAATACACGTTCTACTATAAATAACACTTTGTTCATCCCAAAAAAATACTTGTTATTTAAATATGCTAAACTGGGTGCATTGACATAAAAAAGGTATTTTAAAATTATAAATATAATTACATTGAAATGTCAATAAATTACAAAACGTAAATACATTTTAAAATGTAAAACATAAACAAAATGTAAAATATTTTACAATAATCAAATTAAAAAAAATTCACAAAATGTAAATATAGAGTTCTTTTTTTTGTAAAACACAGCATACAACAATATTGTAAACCAAAAATGATATTTTAATTGGTTGAATACATTTAATTATAGGGAAAATGTAATAATAAAAACAAACATTTATAATGTACATTATAAGGAGCAAGAATTGTTCAGAAAAATTGCATAAATAAAAGCATACTAATCAAATATTTAAGAAATGACTTTAACGCTATTTCACATTTGAAGAAAAAGAAAAATGTAATTATGCATAATTTGATTTAAAAAACAAAAAAAAGTATATCAATTGTATATTTAATCACTGAATAACAAACTCAAATCAAATATAATTAATATTTTATTAATTGAAAAATGTAAATAAGAAAATATACCAACAGAGCAAGAATTTGAAATATAATGCACAAAACCAAGCATCCCACTCCTAAACAATTTTTAAAAATAAGATGTATTAAATACAATACAATATATGAATACAATAATAACACACAACAAATACATTTTTTTAAAAACAGACATTACAAGCGATGTAACACAATATTTTTTATATTACTTAAAAAATAGTTTAAATAACCCTGATATTCTTATATGTGATATTCTATCGCACAATATTTTTACATAGCAATATTTAGGACACAATATATATGTCTCGTGATATTCTTGACACAATATTTTGGCAGAACACCCGGGAGGTATGTAAGTAGGTTTTCTTGTAGTCTGTGTATCCTTGGTGACAGAGTAGTTCATGGAATTTCATTATACTGCCTCCTAGAGCCCTGGCTGCATACAAAGCTTCAGATGAGCCCACATATGGACTTCCAAAGCGCCTTGGCGATCTGGTGATACCACTGATTTCTTATGGCGCATGGCGAATTCAGACATCTGGTGGTATCATGCAATTTGCCACTGATGTGCCCAGCCGATCCTGTTAGGTTTCTTCAAGGCTACATTTGGTGAAAGGGCAACAGTGGGTTGGCAGATAGGGGCTGGGTGCAAGACTCCATCCCCAAGCCAACGGGCAGGGTCTTTTGAAGCTCTGATTGGGAAATATGGAGATTTTCACCCTGACAAAGCAGAAAAACCCTCCCCGAGCCTGATGAACCTTGTTCCACACACTTTTTGACACCATGGACTGGTGAATAGAGCTCACTCCAGGAGTGCTAACCCAGGGCCTGCTAGGGTGTTTGCTTGATTCCAACCAGAGATGTTTTCAGTTTCAATGCATGGGAGCCTGCTGCATCCCTGCAGAACTCCATTGGACCTGAGCAAACTGGAAAATAAAGCTCAGGCCGATAGACCAAATCCCAGGCCTGTCAAGGCTCTAATTGTGGACACCATCAGAGCTTTTCAACCTTGCGAAACCTTATGAAGCCTCATCCTGGTCACTATTTGACCCCCAAGGTGGGTAAATGGTGCTCGGGAGAATGTTCCCTGGGCCAGACTATACTTCTGATTTGGGACAGGCTCAGAGCTTTCCTCACTGCCAGAACAAGGAACCCCCCGTGGGTTTGTGGAATCCCATCCTGCGTACTTTCGGACACTAATGGCTTGTGCACAAAGCTCAGCCAGGGGATAGCAACCCCAGACAGATGAGAGCTCAGATTAGGATTCAGTCAGGGCTTTCCACCCTGCTGGAGGAGGGTAAGTCTTGTTCCCCTGCATAAGTCTTTTAGGGTTGTGCAAAAGGTGCATAATTTGCTTTTGTGCAATTATGGAAAATTTGGGCAAAATGACACAAAAGTACATGTGATTAAGCCAAATGAATGCAAATCTGTCATTTTGCACCATATTCTAGAGGAAAATGTGTACTCACATTAATTTTTGCCACAAGGATGCATTTCATGCTTAATAAATGCAAACAAATGCACCGTGATCAAAAGCCACTAGTGTTCTCCTGTTCCCATGTGTTTGTAGTACATTTTTACTGAGAATGGCACGTAATTATGCAAAGTGGCATAATGGTGTAATTTCCGGAATTTGGCATAATAAGCATAACACAAAATTATCAAAATTATGCAAATTACTCAGGTGTAATTTACATTTTGACCGTGCCTAAAGTTTATCCTGGGTAGCTCGAGACACCAATGGTTGAGGATGGAGCCCAGGGCCCATGGCCTTCATTAAGGGCTGGTACTTCTAGGAATAATAACACAGAAAGATAGTTTTGCCCTTCTGGAGCACTGCCACTGCAGAACCCCATCCTGGCCACTTTGGGACACCTCAGGAGGACCAAGTAAGCCCGAACACAAGGCCCTGCACCGCAGGCCTTCCAGAACTCTAAGGGCAGACTCAATCAGAGCTTTACCCCTGCTGTCACAGAAGACACTTTTCTCGGCCTGCAAAAGTTCTTGAGCAGGGGAACTCTCCCCTGGCCTGTGTAAACTACTCTGGGCACCATTGGCTGGCGAATGGAGCACATACCCAGGGGACTGCACCCCAGTTCTGCCAGAGCTCTGACTGGGAGCAGTTCAGAGCTTTTTGTCATGCCAGAGCAAGGGAGCCCATTTCATGCATGTGGGGCATGTTCCTAGGCCTTTTGGAACAACTTGAGCCAAAGAATGGGGCCCAGGTTCAGGGGCTGCTGGACCTCTGACTGCACTCCCTATCAGAACTTCACCTCCTGCTGAAACAGAGGAAGCCTCTGTGGGTCTGAAGAAGTGTATCCTCTGTAGCTTGGGGCGAGTGTTTGGTGCCTGATGCCAAAGCCAAGTGCCTGCATCCCAGGTCTGCTGCAGCTCTGAACGGGAACCCAGTCAGAGCTTCTCACTGTTCCAAAATAGAAGGACATTTGTTGATTTCTTATAGCCAGATAGAGGGCCTGTGTGGGCTCTCCTCTTTTGCCAGGATCCTGTTTGTAAAAAACATCTGATCATGGTCGCAGGCAAAAGTTTCCAGCCAATAGATTCAAAGAGATCCTTGATGGAAAGAGCCAGGTGGAGGTACGATTGCAATAGACGATGGATGGTGCTAGAATATTTGGTACAGAACCTTCAGTCAGATCCATTCAATATCCTATCTGTACCCCAGGCTCAGTGAGGTGATCCCTCTCCTTTTATGGTTGTGGTACCAGCTGATATTCTGACATAAATTCTGTGCCCTAAATATTGTGTACACAAATGAATGCCCCATTGGTGCTGATAATAGAAAGTCTTCACCCAATGGGACAATATCTTTTTGTAAATTATATTGAGGACACCATTTTGTTAAGACAATCTTTCTGTATATATAATGTTCTGGCACTTAATCCCTGACGTGGCATATAAATGCATATACAAGAGACATACCTCTGTGGATGGTGAGCCGCACAGCGGGTGGGTCTTAGGTGTAGGCAACAAAGGGACTACATGTTGGAGGCACTATATCAATCCATAGGGTGCTGAGCACTAGGGTCTGCAAGGTGTATGCACCTATGAGAGATGGAACTATGTGTTGGGTTAAAAAGAGTCCCTAGGAAAGTGTACATTTTTTAGAGTTTTATGAAGGCGTATTTTTTGCTGTGTGCCACGTTTCTTTTTTGAAGCACAATCGGTGTGTGGTTTGGTGAGTGTGTCATGCTCCTTGGGTTGCACTACAAAGACTTAATATCCCTTTCCTGCACATGATTAGGTACATTGTGCTGGAGTTCACAAAGGTACATTTATGCGTGTAGATTTACTAATGCATACATTTACTTTTGTACTTGGGTGCAAAGCTACACTTTTTTGCTGTTCACTGTTTCTGAGTGTAGATTTACACCTAGGTTTAGATTGACATGTCTCTACCATGTAAAACCAAGGGGTGAAGAGATCTAAAACTGAATTTACAAATGCAAAGTTATTACTTGTAACCTTCAGACATAGGCAGATATATTCCTGTGGTAGATATCTTCCTGTGGTAAAGAATAGGAAAAATTGCAAACTTCATTCTATCATACACATATAGAACTATTTTACTGAAAGATAAAAATATAACCTAAATGCAATTAAAATAACAAATATACAACTAGAACTAAACCAAATAGAAATACAATTTTACAACCTATTAGCTCATCAAATTAAATGATCATTAAATAATTTCATAATTAAAATGTATTCATCTCATTCTGAAATATTACCTTTTAAGCAATTTTTTTTAATTGCACCTTCACTAACATTTTAATATCTAATTTATTAATTAGCAAATATAAGTAGAAAAAATGCTTTTAATTCATTTCAAGTTTACTTTTTTCAATTGAATTATTATTTATTAAAGTTATGGAATTAAAATCGAATGTAATACAACTTTAATACACTCGAAGCAATTATGTATATTGTTATGTCATACGTTCAAAAAAATTTCATTATATTAACATTAGTGTATGTACCTCGTGGCCGAAATACTTAGGGCCTAATTATGAGTAGGGCGGTCTTGGGACCGACGTACCTGTGGATGGCGGTCCGAATTGCTGCCAACTAGTCGGGACGCCCACCTGATTGCGATGGTGGCGGTGTGACCGCCACAAGACCGCTGCCAAAACGAGGATCCAGGATCCCGCTCCGGTGGGGAAAGCAGGCAGGAATTGTAGCAGTGTTGAGGCCAGCCCTGCAGAGGAGATTACGACCTACCTTTCCACCAAGCATTTCATGGCAGGGACCCTGCCAAGAAATGCTTGGTGTAAAGGCATGTTAAGTGGCTCCCAACGAGGTCCCCAGGCAAATCTGCTCATGTTGGTGCAAGCAGGGGGCACACGATGTGCTTCCTCAAAGTGCATGGCTGTGCACACACCATGTGGAATGACATGGTGCATGCAACAACCTGCAAGGATGTGCTGGAGGCCCTGTCACGGTGGTGGTATGCTTTTTAGGCTCTCCTATAAGGCAAACATTCCCACCGCTGTGACACCACCGCTGTGGCACTGCCAGCCCTGGATTCCCATTGTAATCCAAGGGCAGGTTTACCACAGGCTTGGCAGTATTCCTGGAACTGCCATGGCGGAAGTCCTACAGGAAGACTGACAGACTTGTAATAAGTTCCTAAGTGTGTTCTCTGCTCATCTCGCCACTCCTACCATCCAAAAAATGTTAAAGACTTTTCTTTTAAGACTATCTAGCCCTTCACCATGAGTGTTCCCTTTTCTCTCATCAGCCAGGAGTTCTTCATTTTATTCAACAGTGTTCAATTGTCAATCATCTAGGTCCATGTACTGTAAATGTTATGTTATGTTATGTTATCTTATGTTTAATGGTCTTGCAGCACCATGGGTCTAGTAAATGTATACCCTGGTCTTCATGCCACTGAATAGATTTATACATGTTAATGATGCTGACTGCGTGTTGACCATTATGGCCAAAATGTGAGCCCATTTTAAAAGCTGTAATAAAGTTATTGTTTCACGCAGTGGTTTGTCAGTCAGGAACACCATGAAATCAATCAAAATGTGTACTTATCTGCAATGCCTCCCAGGCATGCTTGTTTTTCTTCTAATCTCTCGTATAGAGGGGACACTGCTTAGCTACACAGCGTATTTTGTACAGAAAGTAGGGCTAAAGTAACCTACGTGTAATTGCTTGCGAGAATCAATATAACTCGGGCTGCACTGGGTTCTGCTCCAGGGTTAAGAGGCATATAACTCGTCTTTAACGCTTGTTTTACAATCATTTAAATCTTACACAGATTAGGGCGCTAAGTGGCTGCTCAGGGGCCTGGAAGGCATTCAGACTAAAGCCAGGCTTGGTTAATTGGCTGGAACATAAGTGTAGTAATTACCTAAATCTATCCCAGGTAAATGAACTAATGGGCTCCGGTGGTGGTCTTGCGCTTTCTCTGGTTAAAACAAAGTTCAAGCGGATGAAAGCACACACTGGAGGGAGACATTCGTGGTGAAATAACGTTTTATGGATTAGGCCGTCTTTCTGCTTGACTAGTTCCTGACTGAAGAGTGATGTTGTACAGATAGCCCCACCCCACCTGACCCTTGAACCTGATAAACACAGATGAGCATTAGGCATGGGCTTGTTCTAGTCCTAGAAATGATGATGTGTTAAACAGTGGACACAAAACAAAGAGAAGGAACTTTAAAAGTATGCGTTAGTCCAAAGTGCTTATGGGAGGAATTCTGCATAGCACAAGTAGAGAGTAAGTCCAATATACCTTTGCCTTTGGGACCTAGGCCTGCGCTTTTGTAACTCTGTGAAAGGCCGTCTCGAAGGATAACATTTGTTTATCTGCTTTATTCAGTGCTTAATGTGCTAAATAAAATAAGTACAATTAATGGGATATGATAGTGGGGTAGATTGTCTTTACATTTAGGCAGAGCCTGTTGGAAGCTGTTTAGCACACCAGGAGCGCCTCATCTTATGGTATTCGATTGCTGTGACATACTGTTTTATGTGGCAGTTAACGGGGTGCCTAGAGAGTGTTTTTTTTCTGAAACAAATGTCTGCATTGAGAGCTTATATTGCCCCTTTATGGTAAAAGTGCTCATCCAATGCTTTTGCTCAACTTTTTTCTTGAGAGCCCATTTCCGCTCTGACAAACGATGATATTCTTGATTTCACCTCATGCAACTGACCCTTGGAGTCACTCTGGATAGCCTGAGTTCAAGGCAAGCAGGCCCAATCCTGCTTCAGTGTGCAGAGTGGCCCCTCTTTCTCAGATAGCAGGGCAGTCCTTCTTCTGAATCTTCCACAGGTCTAAGAGTGTTCTGATGAGTTTCTGAAGGTTTCACTTTTATACCTGGTGCCAGCCTTTGTGTGGGAGAATTTCCCAGATTTCCACCACAACTGTCTCTGATCAGTTCTTTCCCTTCCCCTGGGCCTGGCTCTAAACTGTCTTAAGTGACAAATGCAAGAGGAGGCCTGGTGTCACGTTCCTTTCTGTGTACTACAGGCAGAGCATTTGAAGTGCAACCAGGGAGGGCTACAGAATTTCTCCAGCCATTTTGTCAATAAAACTCCCCTCACATCTAGGCTTCCTTTATCTCATTGTCTGGAGCAATACACAACCCACAATAGCACAGCCATTCACACTCGAGTGACCTAGGACACTGGCAGAAAGGCATGGTTGGTTTGGGCAGAAAAATGCCAACTTTTTAAAACTATAAGGAACAAATTGTGGACTGAATGCTGGACAATGCAAATATTCACCCCTGTCGCAAAGATCCGGGTTTAATCCATCGTTCTTTAGCTCACCACGCCACCCCAGTTTGGACCCAGCCATAGGCAAATCAGCCTTGACCCTGTTCTTCATGGGAACCTTTCAGCCCAAACTGCCAAGCCAGGTCCTCCCTGGACCAGAAACAAGCATCCTCGGACCGGTTTCAGGGCATCGCCCCTCATCAGCCAGGATAGCTTGAAACCAGTGGCGCAGTGAACACGGGGCCCATGTCTGGGCATAACCTTCCCACTTAGGGTGACAAAAGCAAAAGGAACAAATGATGTACGGAATGCAGAACAATGCAAACATTCACCCCCTGTCACAAAGATCTGGGTTTAATTCATCATTCACTTTTTAAAAGTGACATTTCCAAAATAGTAACTGAAAATCAGACTTTACCAACAAAGAAGATTTTAAATTACAATTCACTTGAGTGTACACATAATGTTCTATCTGCTCTCAATCTGATGTTAGCACTTATTAAGTGTAATAAGGTAACCCAGTGTTAGTCTATGTGATTGGCAGCCTTACAACAAAATTGACCTACAGAGTTTTTCATTGCTAGGACAGGTAAAGCTTAAACATGCATGCCCAGCTTTTTAAATACCATGCACACTGCTGTATGAGCTTGAGGGCTACCTTAGGGGTGACTTATAAGTATTAAAAGGAAACATCTAGGCCTGGCAAAAGTGTGTTTGCACCAGGTCAAAATGGCAGTTTAAAAACTACACTACATGCTGCAATGGCAGGCCTGAGACGTTTTAAAAGGCGACTTTAGTGGGTGGCATAATGAGTGCTCCTGCCCACTAGCAGTACTTAATTTACACGCTCTGTGTACATGCAGTATCACATACTAGGGACTTACAATTCAAATACATATGACAATCAGGTGTAGGCCAATTTTACCATGTTTTAGGGAGAGACTACACACACTTTACCACTGGGACAAAGCAGGGACAAAGTCACAGAGTCCTAAAAGTCAACAAAAACAGGTTTAGCAAAGGAAGGCAGAGGAAAGCAAAAATCTGGGGTGATCCTGCAGAAAGGGCCAAGTCCAACAGTGAGTTAAAAAGAACACTGACTAATCCTTAGTTATACAGTAAGGTCTTCTAGTCTTTGGTGCTGAAGCACGAAGTTCCAGTGAGGGAGCATAGGCCTACATGGATAAGGTATAATAAATATAGTTGGATGTTGGAAAGGGCCTGCTGATAGCAGTTAGGTTTAGAGGGGAGGTGGAATCCATAGCTCAAAAATATCCCTGATAATACAGTGGGTATAACTGTCCTAAATGCATGTTGATCACATTGACTGTAAAGGATGACGTTCAAAGAAGCAGACTTAAAAAATAAGGTATATGGCGGTTGATCCTCCATCTGTTAGGAGCGGCTTGCCAGTCGATAGCCCTATTTTGGAAGAAGCCGCATCCTCCTCCTATTGCCACCTGGTTCCTTCGGCTGTGGAATGTTTTAGCTCTTGAATTGGTCACCGCCCGCATTAATCACACGCTTCACCCACATTTGGCTGCCTCTTATACACTACCTTACTGCGATCAGGCATTCCTGTTTGGTTCCTCCCAGACGTCAGGCCTTGCAGATGTTTGAGGACTTTCTTGAGCCATATTCTAGAGGCCAGAAGCCGGATTCTCCTGAGCGACTCACTTAGGCCCGACGATCTGGCATGATGTCTCCCCAATTCCCGCCCGAGGGGCGGTTTCCTTACAGAACATCCCTTTGTCTCTCTTTCTTTCCTTTTTTTCTTCTTTTTGTTTTGTGAGGCTTTCATCTCTGGTTTCTCTCTAATGGTAAGTGATGACAGTTCCCTGTGGCTTTTCTATTCAGAGGGCTCCCCTTAGAGCAGGGGAAGTATTCATATTTTGTGTGGGCATCCACAGGACCTCTTCGAAGCTTCCTCTGCAGCATCAAAGATGGGCTCATATTCACTGCTTGAGATTAGGGGAACCTTGTTTTATTCATTCCTCCCCTCCCGCATCTAGGCTTGTTTCTTTCCGCCTTCCCTATAATGGGTTGCTTGGTTCGGATAAATGGCGGCGAGACTCGTAGGAATGCTGTTTCCCCATATTGAGCTACAATTAGCATTTTACATGGGGTAGATCCTGACATGAATGTTCTCATTAAGCTGTTGCATTTTGTACAATGGAATGTGGGCGTACCGGATGCTCGTTTTACAGGGACATGAGTCTTCAACTTGTTTGGCTCGTGTTGTATGTTCTTTATTCAATAAACACAATTTACAATAAAAAAACATTAGGTATCAGTGGGGAAGTGTGAGAAGGTCGGGTGAAAGTAGCCAATGGAAACCCATAATATGCACTAGCAGGCAAGATCAAAAAGGTTATGGTGAGCAACAAAGAGGGAGCCAAATACCTATGCAGATAAGCAAAATCCTTCAGCTATCTTATATTTGGCCAGTGGCGTCACTAGGGTTGGTGTCACCCGGTGCGGGTAACTCATGGTGTCACCCCCTCACGACTTACCGCATGGACCTCCTCCGCTCCGTGTCCGCCAGTGGACACAGATGGCAAATATATATATGTTCATACAGTTTCTCTTTACTGCGGCATGTGATGAAATCACAGAACCATATTTTCACCTCGTTTTTGACTGTCTCACTTTAAAATCTGGTTCCTCTTTTCTCTTTGTGGGCACTTGAGAGGCGCAGCATGATTGCTCTATTTTCTAACTGGTAACCCCATAACGCCGATTTTACCTCCAACAGACCAGAAACCCTAAAGAGAAATGGCACAGCCAGTGTACCCAGAGAAGCAGGGACCCAACCGAGGGAATGACCAAAATAACAAATCACAAGTCAGCAGAAACACAAATCCACAGCCAAAAGAACAGGGACATAAAAGCTGCCGCTGCCAGGATAGACAATAAGGCAGCAGGAGGAAGACCGGCCAGCAAAGCAGGCATATTTCAGCCAAAGCAGTTCACTTCATAGTATACGTATGAAGTGAACTAACTGTGAAGTGAACCACCTGCAAGTGAAGTGACGAGTTCAAGGAAAGGCCTGGCCTGCTCCTTGCCTTGAGCAATGAATCATGCAGCCGGCCGTGTGCAACTACAAGCACAATGCACCGCCCGGGTCAGGACTAGCCTAGGAGGCTGGAAGGGCGGGGCCGGACAGGGTCTTCTATTTATTTATGCGTTTTTATATAGCGCAGACTTTACCCAAAGGCGTCAGAGCGCTTCACAATAGGAACAGTAATGAAACATGAGGAGAAAATTATAAGTGAACAAATTACAAAAGCAAACGTTAAGTTACAAGAGGCAAAAGTGACAATTGTGAGCAAACAAAATACATGAGGTTGCAAACGGTGCATTACAGGAGGAAAAAGTGACGTGTGTGCAGGTTACAAGTGCTTACAAGGTAAAAAAATAAATAAAAAAAAACTATGACTGAAAGCAGGTTTTGAATTTTCCAATCCCTGAATGTAAGAGCTTCACATCCACTGTCTGAATGCCAGATGCATTATCTACACAAGTAATTAAACTAATAACAGTGTATAAAAACAATTACTAATGCGTCTTTATTACTAAAGGAACACTTGTGAAAAATTTGAATAATGAAATACTGAGCAAAAAGCACTGTTTCTAAACTTATATCTTCCAGTTAGCATGCAATTCCTTAAAGATGGTTCATAATTCATTAAGCAGGTAATGGTATATTACAAGGATGGTAACCTGAGACCTATCTCACTCAAGAATATCTGCAATGAAAGCAGTAACTCGCTGAGCTTCCTACGTAAAATACAAATCTGTGACCTGCATGGT
This sequence comes from Lissotriton helveticus, assembly GCF_964261635.1. Lineage (NCBI taxonomy): Eukaryota > Metazoa > Chordata > Amphibia > Caudata > Salamandridae > Lissotriton > Lissotriton helveticus. Next base: position 1,027,599,921 of record NC_136059.1, read on the forward strand.
GCATGCTTCACTTTGCAGCTGGGACATCACATTAACTCTTTATACTTTGTATGAGTCAGGCCGGCCTGTAACTAGACTGCACACAGATCTCGCCAGCAAGTGTATTCACCATCAAAGTTATCTTAATCTTACAGCTACAATGCTTTGGAATTTGTTGGGTAAACAAAGATCTCTGCACCAGGTGTCTACAGTCTAATCCCAATAAACTATTTTAAAGTGAAGTCTGCTCGAGAGAAAACAAAGTACAATTAGAAGAGGTATAATACTGCAATATATGGTAGACACTCAAGCACAAGAACAAACGTTACGTAGTCAATGGTGGCACACTTGTGCAAGTACCTAAAGCAAACAACTGCCTAAAATCAATGATTCCAAATTTAGAAAAACTTAGAATAAATTTTTTTTCTTTTACATTTTTATTTCCGAAGAGTCTTAATGCTAACTAAATAAGCAAACACACATAAAGTGTATTTTTGGTAAACTGTAATGCACTTAACAGAGAAATGCCATGGTACAGCAACTACGCTATCCTTTAAACAAACCATTGTATCACTCAACTAGAAGGCATTTGGTTGGAGGGGACAGATGAGGACAGATGAGGACACCTAGGTGTCAGTTGGGAATTTTACGAAGGCCCCTGCTGCTGGCTGAAAAACATTTCTTGCGTCTTTTGGAAGCTGCATGGTCGCTGCCATGTTATACTAATGTAATACAATTCAGTGTTTTTGCTTGGAATTGTCCATTTTTAATTGTTATTCTTCTCGAAAGATTTCATCATCTTTTATTCATGCATATCTTTTTGATATATGTCCTTTTCCACTTCTTTTATTTCTTTGTTTTTATCCTTCTCAAAGAATGATGAGTCAAATAATCGTACCCGTTTTCTTTTATCATTAATTAGATGGTTCTCATTTACTGTAAAACGTTGTTCAGCAACGTTTCTCTTTCTTATACGTCATATCTTACGTAGAATGCATGTCATGATATTTTCTAAATCCTAAATAAAAGATGAAACGAACCTGTACTGCAGCTGCTTTCAAGTATACACCTGGGTCCAGTAAGTAATGGACATCCAGATGAGTTGTTGCAGCAGTATAAAATGTAGGAGGTAGCAAACAATGTGTTACAACAAGAGAAAAGTGACGTGTGCATGTTACAAAGGAGTACCAAACGCAGGTAGAAGGATAATACTGCAATGGACATTGGACACTCAAACACAACAGAACAAACGTTACGTTCGTAAGCAATGGTGGCACTTGTGCAATGATGTGCAAGTATCAAAGCAAGTAAGCAAACAAAATGCCATTACCACGCAGTTCAGGCCTATCGTGCTGACTGCCCAAGGAAGGAACTTAAAGCTTAGCCTGGTGCACCCTCCCGAAGAGGGCCGTGTTTTCGTTTGGTTTGTGCCAGCAGCCAGTTACAGTAAAAAAAAGCCACATTTTTAACTTACTTCACTGTTCATGCAGTATGAGTATCATATAAATAAATGTAAATATATTATTTCTCTCTCACCGTCCCTGGCGTCCCAAATTTGGGGGAGAGACCACGACGGCGCTCGCGAATCGCGACTTGATATCACAGAGAAGATGGTGGTCTCTGAGATGTGATGAATTCTTTCACGGTCACCACCGCGCACACACTCAGTCCTCCACTCCCTGGAGGGCGCGTGTCCGCGCCGTGACGCATCAGAGCAGCAGAAGGGCTGCGCAGAGCACGCGGGGGTGTCCCAGGGCCGTCATTGGTAGTAGCGCTAAGATTGACGGCCCTGGGACCGAACTGCTGGGTACGTACGGCTCGCCGCGCGCATCCGCATCGCACCACCACCAGTGACCAGAACATCATATTCCATATACATCTGGTGCGGTGCGGTGCGGTGCGGTGCGTGCATGCGTGCGTGGTGGCAGCGTGCGCTTCAAGTTGCAGTGCACTAAGCAGCACACTAGTACCACTGGCCAGGCAGGCAGACAGCTAAGTAAAGCAGTAACGATTGGTGTCACCCCCAGATGGGGTGACACCCGGTGCGGTCCGCACCCCCCCGCACCCCCCTAGTGACGCCACTGTATTTGGCTGGTCAAGATCATGCACTGACTTTTAAAACAGCCAGGTTGAGGATATGGTTAGAGGTCCCTGATTCAAACAGCATTATTAAGGGTGTCATACGTCTGAAAACACTGCACGAAAGAAAACATTCTACGGTAGTCCCTCTGGAACAGAGAGGCAGCCTTGTTGGAATACTACTGTGTCCATTACATTTTCAAAACACAGGATAATCGGAGGATTTGGAAAGAGAAAATATTTCTGGGATAACAGTTGAACCGATAATCAGAGTACACTGAGGCAGTCTTCCTGATGCGATCATAGGCATGACAAGAGTATGAGCCTTCAGCATTTAAATAGACACAGTGCAGCAGGCTGGGGGCTAGTTCACTGATTCCAGTGCTAGTGAACCTATTATGGTCTAGAGAAGTCTGGAGGGCAGGCAGGCCGGCAGTAGTGGCGGCTCCTTCGCTAAGGTGGAGGAGCATCGCCCCAGGGCACTTAAGCATTGTAACTAAAGGAAAATGATAATAATTGAATGTTATTATCATTTTAATTGTTCCTGCTGGTTTGTGGCCGGGGTGAGCGGGCTGCTCTGCTCTCAGAGCAGGGTTGGGGTGGTGGTTTGCTCACTCTAAGTGCGCATGAACACTTGACCAGCCCTCTGGGGCCGGCCAAACTTTCGGGAGCACCTTGAATGTTCTCCTTGCAGGCTGCATTACAGCCTGAATGGACAACATGCCCAGGCCCCCATTCCCTGGCTGAGCACCGAACCACGGTGCTCAGACCATAACATTGCTGCATTGCAGCATTGTGATTGGTCTGGGGAGCCTGGGTGCTCCCTGGTTCCTGTTCCGGCGAGTCCTGACGCAGAGGAGAAACTGGAGAGACATGGTGGCGATATGGTAAGCTTTATTTTTTTTTTACATTCCTGCCTCGCCACCCCTGATCATCCTTACCGGCCATGACTGGCCGACAGTACAGAGTGCCAACCATGTAGGGATTTCACAGGTTACACAACAGATGAAAAAAGATGCAAACAAGACAAGACAGATTTTTCTTTTTTTTTAACATAATTTTTATTGGTTTGTTACAAACATCTAGGTGGCTAGAAACATTGAATATTTCAATACACTTGGTGCCAACAGTTCAAAGAATACGGTTCTTGTTCATGACCTTCTACTGCTGTGGACTCTAGGGTCTAGGTCCTTTCACTACCTAATGAGAACCAAGAGAAGTGATACTATTAATATGTCCAGCAAATCGTCTTGACGCTGGTCTACATTCATTAGTCGTCAGTTGCAGTTCTGCCTATAATGCTCACTAACATCCCCCCCCTCCTAGCCTCCCTCCCCACCCCTGGGTGTTCCAGGGCTGGGCCTTCTACCAGTTAGAAGGCGGTTTCCACCCACCCAGACCAGCCAGAGGGTAACAACAGATTCCTCTTATATATTCACTACTCAAGTTTCGATATGTGTCATATGCTCAGCTATGGGCCAAAGCGGTACAAAAGGGGGTGGTGATGGACGGAGCATCTGAACCAATTAAACACTCACACCCAGTCAAAAGATCTGGGTTTGATCCATCACCGTTCTTTAGCCCACTCTGCCACCCCAGTTCAGACATGGCCATATGCAAATCAGTCTGACCCTGTGCCTCATGGGAACAGTCCAGCCAGAACTGCCAAGTCATGCCTTTCCTGGACCGGAAACAAGCTTCCGAGGACCGGTTTCTGGCATTACAGCCGTCTACAGCCCGGCTTGCTTGAATCCAGTGAAAAAACAAAAGTGGTGATGGACGGAGCGTTGACAATACAAACACTCGAGGAGCCAAGATGGCGATCGGAACGGTCGCATAACCGCCTCGCTCCGTGATCTCTTCCTCCCCGCCACCTATCCTGTATTTCATCCTGTTCGGGGTGTTCCGAATTTGGTCACTGAGGAAGAGCCGTCACTTACCATCCTTCTCCGGGGCTCTGGCGTGCAGTGATTTCGGCGTTCTGCCCTGGTCACCTTGTTGGCCTTCCCGGCCCTGACGCCGGGGCCTCGAGTGCTGTGCCTGCCCGGAGATGTTCGGAGTGCCGGCGGTCCGGAACCGGTGGAGAGACCCGATGGTGGGAGCCTGAGAGCCGCGGGCCGGGACCCCCGGGGCGGACCCGCCCCCGCTGGTGGGCCACCCCGCATGTCCGTTCGCCTACCGGCCCGAAGAAGAGAAGCCGCGCTGTCCGGCACCCCTCAAGTGAGAAACCCACTCCTGTTGTTAATCCCGACCGGGATCCGGTGCTGGGCTCCCCCCGAGTGCTGTGGGGAGCACGCCCGTTCTTCTGGTGACTCTCCTTTCTCCGCCGAGCGCCTTCCGCCGCGGTTTGGCGGTGAGCCCTGGGGCCGCCGGTGCTCCTGGTGGACTTGGAAGAACCTGTGGCGATGGCGGAGGGTGCTGTACTTAAGATGGCGGATGGCCCCTCGGGGTGTCTTTCTCCTGGAGACAGGGAGGCTGCCGCATTTGCTTTCTCCAGCCCTCGCGTGGTTTGGGCGGCCCCTACTCGGAGTGCTATCTTGTTTGCCCTGTCTGCTCTGCGGATCGACCTGTCCTTGAAATGTCGAGCCATGGAATTGCGGATAGCTGCCATGGTGGCTCCGCCATTTTGTGACGAAGTGTCGTCTCCCCGAATTGTACTGCCTGGAACTTCGCCGGCGGCTGTGCTGGGATCTCCGGCTGGGTGCTCGATTCTATGGGATCTAGCGGACCCGGTGCCGATGCTGCAGTGCTTTCTACATCCTGTTTTCTTTGCTTCGTGCTGGACGGCTCAGATACTGTGCTTGGTCACATGGATCCTTGAGGAACTTTTGCATTCTGACTGCTGCCGAGTTCTCCTGGTTGCTTCTGGTTTGCCGGGACAGTGTTTTGCGGAGATCCCACCGGCTTTTCCTGACTGGTGTGGACCCACTGTGTTCTGCTGTTTTTTGGCTGTGGCGGGGTTGGGAAGCTCGACTCTTCATAAAAGTGGACAGGGGTGATCGTGCCCGGATGCCTGTGGGACCCTTTTTACATGGCATCTCCGGGCCTCGTTATTCTGGATGGTTCCTGTTTACATCCCGGTGTAGGCTTTTCTTGACTCTCCTTTTCGACCTCGATTAGTGCATTATTGTTGCGGGGGGGTAGTGTTTTATGTCTCGGTCGCTGGCTCCTCTCCTCTCTCTTTCTTCCTTATCCTCTGTTTCCTTTTCCTATTCCCCTCTCTTTCTTCGTTATAATTCCCTTTCTCTTTTTCTATATTTCGGGTGACTCTGGGCGACAGGCACGCTGTTTAGTGGGGTAGGCCGTAGCCATTACAGTGATGTAGGGTGGGGGGGGTGTTTGTTATTTTAGTTTGTTTTATTCTATGGTCCCTTTATTGCCTTTTTCTAGGGGGTGGGCTATGTCCCTTGGTGTTTACTCCTCTGTTTCGCTAGCGTCTGCACTTTCTCCTTTTTCGGGGCGGGTGGGCTGTACGTGTGGCGTCCACTTTATCTGTTTGCTGGTATTCTTCCTCTATTCTGCACCTGGTATGGGCGTGTGAGGTCTTTGGGCTTTGCCCTACTGTGGTCGTCTGCTTGCGTGGGGGGCTATTTCCCTCCCGCCCCCCCCCCCTTCTTTTCTGTATATGTTGCATGACGCGCTGGTAGATATGGTTGCTGCCTCCTTTATATAATGTAAAATGAAACCTCTTTTATCCTGGCGCTGGCGATGTAACGACTTTATTTGCATCCATCCTGTATTCTCCCTATCGTATCCATTGCTTTGTTATTTTGATTCTCCTGACTTTGCGGCCGGCCCCTGTGGTTGTAGGCCAGCGCTTGTACTTATACGTGTCTTTCAATAAAGGTTTTAAAAAAAAAAATAAAAAAAAAGACAATACAAACACTCACCCCCAGTCAACTGATCTGGGTTTAATCCATCACCGTTCTTTAGCTCACTCCGCCACCCCAGTTCAGACATGGCCATATGCAAATCAGTCTGACCCTGTGCCTCATGGGAACAGTCCAGCCTGAACTACCAAGCCATGTCTTCCCTGGACCGGAATCAAGCTTCCCAGGACCGGTTTCTGGCATTGCAGCCGTCTTCAGCCGGGCTTGCTTGACTCCAGTGGCAAAGTGAGCAAGGGACTCACGTCTGAGCATACCCTGCCAACTTAGGGCGAACAAAGAAAAAACAAAAGTGGTGATGGACGGAGCGTTGACAATACAAACACTCACCCCCAGTCAACTGATCTGGGTTTAATCCATCACCGTTCTTTAGCTCACTCCGCCACCCCAGTTCAGACATGGCCATATGCAAATCAGTCTGACCCTGTGCCTGTTCCCATGAGGCACAGGGTCAGACTGATTTGCATATAGCCATGTCTGAACTGGGGTGGCAGAGTGGGCTAAAGAACGGTGATGGATCAAACCCAGATCTTTTGACTGGGTGTGAGTGTTTGATTGGTTCAGATGCTCCGTCCATCACCACCCCCCTTTTGTACCGCTTTTGGCCGCCATAAGTGTGGCAGGGTATGCTCAGACGTGAGTCCCTTGCTCACTTTGACACTGGATTCAAGCAAGCCGGGCTGAAGACGGCTGGAATGCCAGAAACCGGTCCTCGGAAGCTTGTGTCTGGTCCAGGGAAGGCATGGCTTGGCAGTTCGGGCTGGACTGTTCCCATGAGGCACAGGGTCAGACTGATTTGCATATAGCCATGTCTGAACTGGGGTGGCAGAGTGGGCTAAAGAACGGTGATGGATCAAACCCAGATCTTTTGACTGGGTGTGAGTGTTTGATTGGTTCAGATGCTCCGTCCATCACCACCCCCTTTTGTATTGCTTGAATCCAGTGGCAAAGTGAGCAAGGGACTCACGTCTGAGCATACCCTGCCACACTTATGGTGGCCAAAGCGGTACAAAAGGGGGTGGTGATGGACGGAGCATCTGAACCAATCAAACACTCACACCCAGTCAAAAGATCTGGGTTTGATCCATCACCGTTCTTTAGCCCACTCTGCCACCCCAGTTCAGACATGGCCATATGCAAATCAGTCTGACCCTGTGCCTCATGGGAACAGGCCAGCCCGAACTGCCAAGCCATGCCTTCCCTGGACCGGAAACAAGCTTCCGAGGACTGGTTTCTGGCATTACAGCCGTCTTCAGCCCGGCTTGCTTGAATCCAGTGGCAAAGTGAGCAAGGGACTCACGTCTGAGCATACCCTGCCACACTTATGGTGGCCAAAGCGGTACAAAAGGGGGTGGTGATGGACGGAGCATCTGAACCAATCAAACACTCACACCCAGTCAAAAGATCTGGGTTTGATCCATCACCGTTCTTTAGCCCACTCTGCCACCCCAGTTCAGACATGGCCATATGCAAATCAGTCTGACCCTGTGCCTCATCGGAACAGTCCAGCCTGAACTGCCAAGCCATGCCTTGCCTGGACCGGAAACAAGCTTCCGAGGACCGGTTTCTGGCATTACAGCCGTCTTCAGCCCGGCTTGCTTGAATCCAGTGGCAAAGTGAGCAAGGGATCACGTCTGAGCATACCTCTGCCACACTTATGGTGGCCAAAGCGGTACAAAAGGGGGTGGTGATGGACGGAGCATCTGAACCAATCAAACACTCACACCCAGTCAAAAGATCTGGGTTTGATCCATCACCGTTCTTTAGCCCACTCTGCCACCCCAGTTCAGACATGGCCATATGCAAATCAGTCTGACCCTGTGCCTCATGGGAACAGGCCAGCCCGAACTGCCAAGCCATGCCTTCCCTGGACCGGAAACAAGCTTCCGAGGACTGGTTTCTGGCATTACAGCCGTCTTCAGCCCGGCTTGCTTGAATCCAGTGGCAAAGTGAGCAAGGGACTCACGTCTGAGCATACCCTGCCACACTTATGGTGGCCAAAGCGGTACAAAAGGGAGTGGTGATGGACGGAGCATCTGAACCAATCAAACACTCACACCCAGTCAAAAGATCTGGGTTTGATCCATCACCGTTCTTTAGCCCACTCTGCCACCCCAGTTCAGACATGGCCATATGCAAATCAGTCTGACCCTGTGCCTCATGGGAACAGTCCAGCACCGTTCCTGCCGCCGAGTTCTGACGCAGAGGAGAAACTGGAGAGACATGGTGGCGATATGGTAAGCTTTATTTCTTTTTTTACATTCCTGCCTCGCCACCCCTGATCATCCTTACCGGCCATCACTGGCCGACAGTACAGAATGCCAATCATGTAGGGATTTCACAGGTTACACAACAGATGAAAACAGATGCAAACAAGACAAGACAGATTTTTCTTTTTTTTTAACATAATTTTTATTGGTTCGTTACAAACATCTAGGTGGCTAGAAACATTGAATATTTCAATACACTTGGTGCCAACAGTTCAAAGAATACGGTTCTTGTTCATGACCTTCTATTGCTGTGGACTCTAGGGTCTAGGTCCTTCCACTACCTAATGAAAACCAAGCGAAGTGATACTATTATTATGTCCAGCAAATCGTCTTGACGCTGGACTACAGTCATTAGTCGTCAGTTGCAGTTCTGCCTATAATGCTCACTAACATCCCCCCTCTCCTAGCCTCCCTCCCCACCCCTGGGTGTTCTAAGGCTGGGCCAGCTACCAGTTAGAAGGCGGTTTCCACCCTCCCAGACCAGCCAGAGGGTAACAACAGAATCCTCTTATATATTCACTACTCAAGTTTCGATATGTGTCATATGCTCAGCTATGGGGCAAAGCTGTTCTCTCTCAACCCAGAAATTATTCCCAAGGTCCACATCAGTAACCTACCTAATCAAGGAGTTTCCCCAGGATCTTTAGTATGGGGACAATTAACATGTTTCCGTTCCTCCACCAGAGCTACCCATGCCCTAGCTGCCTCTAGTGAACCCTGACCTCGCCTGGCGTTCCTAAGTCTAACCGCTCCTTCATAATCCAACCAGCATAGTACTTCCCTTTTCCAGCCTTTGGCACTTGGCCCCCTTTCAATTTTCCAATTCCGGGCTATCTCTCTATTGGACAGAAGAAGTGCTGAGTCTTGGAAACCACTAGTGATTTTATTCTTGGGAGTATGCAGGAACCAGTGGAGGAAGCAATGTTTTGGTGTGCAGTGAACCTCCCTGTCTAGCACCTCAGTCAGTGTATCTCTGACCGTTTTCCAGAAATCCCCCCAGGTTCGGACAACTCCAAAATATGTGAAGGATTTCTGCACCTGTCTCTGCACAGCGAGGGTATTTAGCATCCGTCCTCACAAAGTATCAGTTTATCCATTCCGGAGTAAGGTATGCCCTATGGTGGAGCACGTAAAAGTTGAACAGTTTGAACTGCGCATTTCTTGAAAATTTAGGAATGCGGCTCAATAATCCTTCCCATACTTTTTTCCTCTATGGGGGTCCCCAGGTCTTCCTCCTAGGGCGTCCACAGATTATCCAGTGGGGTCATCCCCTCATCTCGTAGTCGACGGTACAGGCAAGTAACTGCTTTGTATATTCCAGAGGACAGCACAATAAATTGGCACCCGACTGATAGCGTCGGTTCCGTCAGCCCCATATCTCAGTGTTTCTGAATTGCAGCTGTTAGCGCCCTATGTAAGAGGAAATGTCCCCTCAGGAGCTCATAGCCCTCTCTAAAGTCTTCTTCAAATGGCAGTTGTGGTCCATCCTCGAACAGGGCCCCTACTGTGCTCACTCCAGCCGCTACCAGTGCTTAATTTGAGCCTGTGGTTTCCGGTGCTCAGCACCGGCACCTAATTGCCAGCACCAGGGCTTATGACAGTCTGCCACATGGTGGCACTGTCTGGCTAATTTAGGCATTAGCACAACAACAGCTGCGTGTGATGGTTAGTAGCTGTGTTTGTACTGTCATTGCCAACTGGCAGGGGCAATGTGTGGTACAAGCTGCAGTGGCCTCTCGACTAGAGCCCCGCACTTATTGGTTTACAAATTAAGCACTGGCCGCGACCCATTCCCTCAGTGCGTGCCACTCACCTCCCTGCGGGAGCCTAATAAGCCATTCTAGTGGAATGTCCGGGGCATAAGGTCTCTTAGTTTTCGATTTCTGTAAGCTTCAGATCCAACAAACAAGACAATACAGTAGACCAATATTATCATAGGGTATGGTTCTCCCTTAAGGCCTATATATGCATGAAAAACATTAATTGGAGTTTACAAATTTCCGGATGTAAGTATAGCAACCATAACAGGATATGTATCAAGGTCCTAGAGTACATATATCTGCATTATATTATGGTGCGCGCCTTAGATTTCGGGTCACTGAAAATATACAACCATGCTGCTGGAGCATTTTTTGCATACTTCTGGATTTGCCACATAATACATTATCTGCTGCATATTCTGGAGATATTTACTTAAGAAAAAAATTCTGCTCAAATCGTTAAAAAATCACTAAAATGAGTGACGTGTTGCTGCACAGTGGAAAGCCCTTTGAAAATGTTGACTGGCCACTTTTGTGTTGCCTATTGCTAAATTCGAGTGTAAAACTGCTACTAAGGAGGTGCAACCTATGCCAAGACTGTGTTAACAAGTGTAAAAACGCCAAAATAACTAAAGAATGTGCAGCATAATTTGCTTTCTGGTGCCGCATAACTTAGTCAACCCTGCGGCTTCATTTGGCCCTCCCTGCCGCATATTTCCAGTGACCCTGCTTGCATGATATACAGTCAAATCATTTATCATAGTTTTCACATTTCAGGATCAGTCTGTAACAACCATGAACACTCAAAATGTGTAACAAGGCCCACAGTACATATATATGAATATAAGAAGGGAAAGAGACAATAACAACTAGTCACAAGGGTATGAGGGAGAGGTGTGGCACAGTGGCCAGAGTGGCTGACTTCCCCAACCAGGCAGGGCTCACGGTTCGATCCCTGGCACCAGTGGCAGCTCAGCACTGTGTGCAGGGCCGGACTGGCCGTAGTGGGCACCGGGCATTTCACCAGTGGGCCGCCATGGTGGGATCTGGTTTGGGGCCCCTGGAGGGCCGTTTTTGTTACCGGGGGCCTGCAATATCAGCCCCAGGTAACAAAATCGTCCGAAACCGGCTCTTGCAAACAGCTCGGCTGTCCCCCCTCAGTCCCCCTGGGGAGGCAGGCCGAGCAGTTTGCCAGGGGGCGGTTTCGGCTACCAGTCCGGCCCTGACCATGTGCCGCCAGGCAAGAGCTCACTTAATATCTCCCACAGCCCCCAGCGCCTTAAACCTTAAAGGGTGATATGTTTGTGCTTTTCAAATAGGAACTATTATTATTTCTGGACCCGAAACGTGTAATGGCCCCTTATTGCAATACAGCTGGACAACAGCAATACCGAATGTGGCATTAACGAGCCATTGTTACCAGAATACTTGCTATTTGGCCCGCAATGCTTATTATAACGAATTATGAAAGTCTTGTATCTGAAAGATCTTTGCATAGTTGTCCAGACTGCCCAAGTCATATATGTTTTTGGAAAGATGACTAATTCTCCACTTTTTCCTTAGTGCCAGCATTAAAGGGTTTTTATAAAGGTAATGATGATGATCCTATGCAGAAGAAAATGGATGTGTCATATTTAGCTTCCCACCCTGGAAATTCATGGTTGTGGAAACACCAACTCCAACTAGCCAGCAACTGGCAAACAGATTCCCAGACAAATTGAGTTTGCCTAATACATTCCGCAGAACTAGTGCATAATTGTTGAACATGCTTTTGTGAATAAAATATGCTCGGTGCTATTATGTGACTATTACACAGTATGTCAAATCTTAGCTGATCCAAAAAGAAGTGAAAATTTTAGGAACACCTGTTGACGATTAATGCATGGATCCACGTCGATCCATATGCCTTTCTATAGATCCCAGGTCTTGTTTTCTTGCTTTTACACCATGTGCGCCTCAGTTGGGGATCGAGTACATATATTCTTGCCCAGCGCTCTTGTTCTAGTACTATAACAGCCTTTTAAGTAAAAGGGCTGTTTTAAGTAAAAAAGGTTATAAACTTTGCCCAACTTTTATTTAGGCACAATGCGGCCTTTAAAAAGTGCACTAAAGTTACAGCAACCGTCCCTAGCCATACAATGTATCTCTTTGATGCGAACTCAAGGCCACGGTCTAACAGGACACATTCAGGCTTGGAAATCCCTTTCTCACATTTATAAATTTGTATTTTAATATCTCCCTTTATGACAGTCGCTGGCGGCGTGATTTTTTAAACACAGACAGATCAGCAATTAAAAAAACGAAAACAAAATGTTGAATTTAGATTTTGTAAACTGTTGCCAAAAGCAGTCCAAATATTTGCCTCACGAGTTAGTTTCCGTGTCAGAATGATTTTAGGAATCGTGTAAGATATCCGACTGTTAGAAATGACTCTGCAAATGTATCTCATCGCAACGATTGCTGTTAAAACTAAAGGAGAAAGTGTCTCTTTGCGTTGATAACGTGGCTGGTGCATTAGTGAAAAACAAAAGACATTTCTGGTTCACTTTCAAACTGCAAAACAGGCTACAGCAGGGCCATTTTGGTGGATTTTTTTCAAATTGTGCGATTGAGGCCTTTATTTTATTGTACTGCATGTACCATCTCATGGTCTCTCGTATCCTCCGTGTTCATCTTTATCTTTTGAGTAACAGGTTCTCTTCCCAGTGAATTTGTACATTATATCACTAGGCCTACAAGCCATCTCTAGGAGTATGGCGGAATCTGATGTGGGCATGCCAGGGGGTTGGAATCTATGATTCCAGCCAGGATCCCCAGACCAAATCTGGGCGATTATGAGGTTTTTTTTAACGGAATAAGGGAATAACTGGCTGGACCCAGTAATACTGTGTCCTCTTGAGCTGGCAGTTTTCCTGATTCAGAGGTAAAAACGTGACCTTTCGGGCATGCTCCCAGTAAGTGAAAGGTGTCAGCAGGAGGGCCTTGGCAGGTAGGGGAAGGTGTATTTGTTAAAAAGCAAGTTCACTTCACCCGTGGGCATCTTGGCGCTGAATAACAGATGTTTATTGTCACCCAATTGTACTCATTTTATCAACCTCAGAAGGATGAAAGGATGAATTGACCAGCTGATATTTGAACCTGTGACCATGAGGTCAAACACACGCCCCTTCAGTGGGTGCACTCGTCCACTATCAGACCCCACTCTAGCAGACAGAGCTTCTGTCTGTCGGAGGCAAAACTATGGGAGATGATGTAGCATTAAGACAAGAGCAGTCAACGTGGAAGCTGGGGAACCGGGTTCGAGTCTCGGGAATGACCCTCAACATCCTGTAATTCTGAGCAAGTCATTCTATTTCCCCGTGCCCTAACAAAAATGAATGTGGCTTCATGCAACGAAACTGGTCCTATGTAAAGCGCTTTGATATCCATTATCTTCGGGTCTGCTTTCCGCTATATAAAACTCTAAGGGGCACATGCATCAACCTATTTAGGAAGTGCAAACGGTGCGAATCGGTAAATTCGGCCGTTTGCGCTTCCTAAATACGTTTTTGGGATGCATCAAACACTTTTTCAGAATTCACATTTTTTTGCATTTCTTAAAAATGCGAATGCATTTAAGAAATCGCATTTGTGCGATTCCTTAAATGCAATGCATCAATTAAAAAAAAAATGCGATGTTGAAATTGGAAGTGCAAATTAACACGAGGTTGACCCTCGTGTTAATTTGCGAAAATCTTTCAAAATGCAAAAAAATGCATTTTTTACACTGTCATGTTACAGACACACATGTCCTTAGGACATGTGTGTTTGAGACATGCACTTTCAAATACATTTCAGGGGTGCAGGGGGGGGTCCTGCACCCTTAGAATGCATCAACAAATTGCGAATTCGTAAATGCCTTCCAATTGACTCCTATGGATTTGCGAAAAAGCAGTTAGGAATTGGGTATTTATTTGCGATTCGGTAAAAATTGCGATTTTTACCGAATCACAAATAAATACCCAAAAAAATGATGCATAGCATTTTGCAATTCTTAATTTGCGATTCGGTAATTTTCGCAAATTAAGAAATGCAAAATGTATGAATGATGCATGTGCCCCTAAAAAACATCTTTTTAAAATCTTGTCTGCTCAGCACACACTGTGCGAGGCCAGGCTGTGATGCTGCTCACCAATCCTGTCCCTCTAGCAGCCCAGAAAGCCATGACTCTGCGCCCAGAATCACTGGTTTGGAGTTTGCAGACCCGATATTTCCAGGCCCTGAGAGACTTGGATTTAATCGTGCAATGCGGAATTTCACTGGAGTTATCGCTCTGGTTGAAATGCTGCAATTCGCAATGAGCGCCATTGGTGATTAGATGTTAAATATCATGAGAGAGTACATTGAGGGGGCCGAAGGTTCTGGAAAATCACCTTTAGGTTAGTACTACTTATGTATATTGTCGTACATCAGGTTAAAGGTTTCAGTCAGTATAATACAAAATCGGTATTCTTATTTACGCACCCTGAACATTTTTCCGCGCCATTTGCTTCCAGTATGAAAGATGTAATTGTGACACACGCTGACTCCAAAAAAGATGGCGCTGGTAGCGCTGATACCTCAGACAGTCAAAATAAACCCCCCTCGACAATGGCAGGCTGGAAAGCCAAATTCATTCGACACTGTAACTTGAATTCCAGAATGCTTGTTTTGGAACGGGTCAGTCCCCTTCTGCCCAGATATGTTCTGCGTTCACATGCTTCTCCCACGGCTCGGGTCAGAAGTAAAGATAATACAGCTGCTTTCTCAGTCAGCGGGATTACAGAGCCGGCCCCTGGGCCCAGGCTACCTTTAGAGATCTCCTTTAACACGAATTGTATTGTGCTGCGTGAAATGCTTCTCAAATCTTTCAGCAGACAAGACCCCCACACTGTAACCAAAACTTGCGGTATCTATGGGTAGCTCATAAACTATTCGCTTATTAGCTGCCGCTCTCGCTCAGTTTCGCAAATACGCATGCGCGAACTTACGGGCACATGCATCATTGCACCCGTTTGCGATTCCTAAATTGCGAAAATTAAGGAATCGCAATTTAGAAATCGCAAACGGCAATGCATGAAAAATTTGCATTAATTTTTGCGATTCGGTATTTTTCCTTAATTGCAATTCACAATTTGCGAATCGCAATTAAGGAAAACCCTTCCCATTGATTCCTATGAGCCAAAAGGCCCAGAGGAATGAATGGGAAGGCATTCACAGTTTGCGAATTTGAAATTGCGATTCGCAAAATGTAAATGCAATTTCAAGGGTGCAGGGGGGGTCCAAAGAACCCCTCCCTGCACCCCTGAAATGTAACTTTAAATGCAATTTACACACACACATGCCCTTGGGCATGTGTGTGTGTGTAAATTAAAACTTTAAAAAATGCAATTTGTACATATTTGTACGTTTTCAGTAAATTAGGATGAAGTTCAACTTCATGCTATTTTACCGCTTCCAAATTGCGAATTCGCAATTAAAAAATGATCATGCATTGCACTTAAGGAATCTGAAATTGCGATTTCTTAAATGCAATCGCAATTTTAGAAATCGCAACATGGTTGCGATTCCTAAAATTGCGAAATGCATGATGCATTCCAAATTAGTCAATTGCATTTGCAAACGGCCGAAAATTGCGATTCGCACCGTTTGCGAATGCAATTGATGTTGATGCATGTGGGCATTAATGTATAATATTTAACAAGTATTGCAATTGTAATGGCATTTATATAGCACTTACTACCCTTGAAGAGGCGTCGAAGCGTTTTTTCAGCCAGTAGCACGCTACTCCGGAACCCATAAAGAACTAGTGGTGAATTAGTTTAGTAAAAATATGAAAGTATTTGAGCGATGGATACCTTAGTTATTTGGATTGAGAAGGATAGTGGAGGGATAGAAGAGGGGGAAAGGTTTGCATTTATATAGCGCTTGCTGCCCTTGATCGGGTGTTGAAGCTCTTTTTCGGCGAGTAGCACACTTTTCCGGAACCCATAAAGGATTAGTGGTGAATTAGTAAAGTGAAAATATGAAAGTCATTTGAGCGGTGGATATGTTAGTTATTTGGATTGAGAAGGATAGTGGAGGGATAGATGAGGGGAAAAGGTTTGTATTTAGATAGCGCTTGCTACCCCTGATGGGGTGTTGAGGTGCTTTTTTTGGCGAGTAGCACACTATTCTGGAACCGATACAGTGTTAGTGCGGAATTAGTATAGTGAAATATGAAAGTCATTTTAGTAGTGGATATGTTAGTCAGTTATTTGGATTGAGAAGGATAGCGAAGGGCTAGAGCCTATGATGTCCACCATTATACCAGGGTAACTATTTTGCCAAGGCTGGACACCATAATGTTCAGGGTGGCAACTATACCAGTCATGGCCATTATGTAAGTGATTGCTAGCAGTATGCAACAGCTATTCCTAGAATACCCACAATATGTCAAGGATAACTAGTATGCCATTGCCACTATTATGCAATGAATGAACACAACTGAACCAGAGATGAACTAATGATGGGGTAGCATAGACTTTTGGTGGTCCTTGACACCATGCATAGGTTCCAGGATGGAAACAATGTCACACACATGCATTCACTCAGACTCTTGCACACAAAGGCACACACAAACAAAGGCACACAAGGCTCTTATTTGTCTCAGCTGAGGAGCGATTACATATTTTCCTCTGCACTTTGACTTATCATGCACCCAACTTACTCACTTCATTCTGGATTCTGCAGTTCCACACTTTAGTGGGACAGCAACGGTTAATGTTTAGGCTACTGCTGGTGCTCTTCTTTCATGGCCCACTGATATACTTGGTGTGTTTTAGGGCCTACAAGATGATTTATCTCCTTCTGACTTAGCTAGATTGATAGCTGAGGAGTGAGTGAGAGCGAAAGTGAGAGAGTGAGATCTCAGGAAGTCTTGCCATTGACTTGTCTAGCTACTAGATATATGATTCACCTGAAACATTACTTGTTATAATTTTGTATATAAGATGATCACAAACCCAATTTAAATTGAGACAGTTCTCAGACCTTAGTCATCGTGCCTGTAACTGCTCTCCCAGCTTAACTGTCTAAACAACCTGTGATCCTGTTTTGCCAAACGCCTCTTGTCTTCTGGTTATACTAAGGATTTCAAACCTGAGCAAAACACCCTCTCTGCTGGGGTGGAGAGGTTAGGAAAGAGTATTGGTAATTAAATAGTTTGGTTAATGTGAAAGTCTTAAACTACCTTGGTAAGGAAATAGGATGCATTCTCCTGACCACCCTATTAGCACGAAGCAGAAAGCTTTTTGGACAAATACTGTGATCATGGCATGGTGAATCATAATATTGGTCCTTCTTATAGCACCTACTATACTGATCTGTGTCTTGGCACTTAAATAGCAGAGACATTAACCAACTGAAAGATTGCTGACATTTAGAGGATGAGCAGTGAAGCTGGTTGTGGCAGGATTCAAACCTGCGACCTGCAGGTTGTGCAGCATCTCAACAGTGGGCACATGGACCCCTAAAGTTGTCTTATCAGTTCCAGGAAATATTCTCCAAGAGCCAGGGTTCCAGTCAAGATTACCTCACCAGCGACTTAACATACCAACAGCTGCACAAGGAGATTGGATCTCACTGACTCCACATGCTGAAGTAATAACCACTAGAAAAAAAGCTTTTCACGTAAGGTGCTGTAAACAGGCGTGCATAGGCTTGAAAGGAGTGCCCATGAGTTTTTTTACAACAACATTAAGTTGTCACAGGGAAGAAGGTGATATTACAGGAGGGAATACCTTATTTGGCTCTTCTAACAAATCTCTGACCTGAGGCATTTGAAAGAAAGAAGTCTGTGTGGGAGACTTTCTGTAAGTTTAAGGAGGATCTGTCGGTCATCTCAGATTGGATGAGGGCAAACTGTCTTCAATTAAATGCCAGCAAATCTGAGAATTTATTGTTTGGGAAGGATCAGGAACTCTGGTCTGAGCAGTGGTGGCCTGACCATCTTAAACCTGCCCCGGCACCCAAGGAGGCCGTTAAGAACCTGGGTGTTTGGTTCGACAATGGATTAACATTTGAGAAACAGACAAAAGCGGTTGCCGCTGTCTGTTTTGGGCTTTTGCGAGGGCTGAGACCCTTGCTTGGTTTTTTTCCTCCCAGAGTGCGTCAGACTATTGTGCATTCTTGCTAAGCTCGATTATGGTAACACTTTATATTTAGGCGCTAACAAAGCCTACATTAAATGCCTACAGAGGGTTCAAAATGCGGTGGCGCATCTTTTAGTGGCTCTACCTAGATGCTGCTCGGTGGTGCATGCGCTTCCCAAACTTCACTGGTTGCTCATCAAAAAGTGCATTCAATTCAAGGTATTGTGCATTTCTTATAAAATCTTGATGCACCAAGCCACTGATGGGCTATCTTGTCAATTGATGCCCTATGTGCACAGGCACGCATTGAGATCTGCCGATCGTGCACTTGTCTGTGTCCCTCGAGTTTGGAGAGCGAGGACAGGAGGCCGGTCGTTCGGCCTTCTAGCGGCTAAACTTTGGAACTCCCTCCCAGTGCACATTAGAGGTATTTCTAATCTCTTGATGTTTAGATGCTAGGTGGTCTCTGCTTTTGTCTCTGGTTTCTGGTTGCGCTGGGACGCCTCGTTGCTGAGGCAGCCATGCACATTACAAATCCCTAATAAAAATAAAATAAAATAAGCTGTAATGGCTATGAGATGTACCTTTATGGAGGAAAACTGCAGATCAGATTTTGCAAAATTGTGAAGGTAAGGTAGATTTACATGTTCTTGACCCAAAATAGGATGGAGATTATTCTGGGCACACCACAAATAAAACTTTCCATTTGAAGGAGTAGGATTTTCTGGCAGAAGGCCATTTGGACTCTCTAAGAATGTCCATACACTCATGTGAGAGACCTGAATGTCCATACTGGAGGAATTCAGGAGCCATGCTGTCAATCTCAGCGAGGGAGGGTTGGGATGGAAAATCTGCCCTCTCAGCTTTTGTACAGGAGATCCTGTCTACATGGCAACCTTTTGTGTAGTTGTTCTGATAGGCGAAGCAGCACTATTGGTGAGGTCATTCCACAGATATGAGGATCATTCTGGTCCTAGACTTGTACAGTGTGTCGACCACTGTAGGAATCAGTGGAGCTGGAGGAAACGCAAAGAAATTTCCCTTACCAACTTATCAAAAGGGCATTGACCCTATTCAAGAAAACCCAGACACGTAGTCTAGGCATTTTTTGTTGTTTGTGGATGCCTCCATTCTCGAAAGAAGTCTTGCACAATGTTGTCATATAGAATCCAGTTGTGATTTTTAGTGACGCTGTGACAGAGTCCGCTTGAGTGTTATGGACTCCTAGCAGGTGAATGGTTGAGATTGGTTAGTTCCTAGCTATTAAACACTTCCAAGTGGCCTCCACTTCTAGAGACAGGGGCGAGAATGAGTTCCCCCTTGCTCGTTTAAGTAATATATTGCAGTTGTGTTGTCGGTTTGGACCAGGAGATTGTCGTTATCGATGGATAAAAGGACTTGAGGGTTAGCTGGAGTGCCTTTAGCTCTAGCATGTTCATATGATACTGCTGTTCCCTATCCGACCACACTCCCTGAGTTTGCAGGGAGCCCATGCGAGTGCCCTGGCCCTGGAGGGAGTCGTCCATGACAGGTGTCAAAATGGGAGGGTTCTGGCGAAAGGGAACTCCCACCAGTAGAGTCTGCTGTTGAGACCACCATGGCAGCACTTGGATCACAGATTGCGAAAGTCACTGTTGTTTCAATCGATCTCAGTGGTGGGGGTTTTGGGGGGCAGGGTCATGTCTGTCGACTACCACCGTCTCTGCCCCGAGTCCCCCCGAGACTAGTCCAGGTGTTTGATGATACGCTGGCTACATTCATAAAGGAAGCGGACGTGCCACACATTTTCTTCCCTATGGTGTCTACCTGATTGCCCTCCTTATCTGGAAGGACTGATAATGAAGAGGAAATATATTGTGTCTTGCGAGCAGCGGCTAGGATGACAAACTGTAGAACTATCAATCCTTAGGAACAACAGGTCCTGGTCTGGAGCATTATATTTTTGAAGGTCCTGTTATGGCGCTGCTCTTAGAGATGCCAAAGTCTGGAAGAGTTGCATCAATGGCTCTAGAATCCCTAGGACTAGAGGTAGCAGTGGTCTTAATGCCACTCTGTGATGTAGTCTCTCCAAGATGACCGATGTAGGTGGTGGAATGTCAAAGTCCAGTTTTGATGCGCCCCTTTTTAATCAACACATCGTTGAATGTGTTCATGTCATCTACAAGAGAATCCATTGCAGGTGGTGTGTCAGTGTTGGAGAATAATCCCTCATGGAGGATCAAGAAGTGGTAGACCAGGAGAATATTCTATGCCTCCTATGGCGAGAGGTGGAATGATGAGATCGTCGAGATTTGGAAGTAGACCTGGTTCCAGCCGACTTCGCACTTGATCTACGTCTCTGCGGGGTTCTGGATCCTGGCAGTCATACATCTCTCTGGAAGTGTGGATGGCGAAATAGTTCTGCAAAATGCAAGGTCCCTCGGACTATGAGTGTGAGTTTAAGTATGAGTATGCGCATGCCAGGGGGCGGCAAACATGAGGGAGATGGGAGGGGGGTGTCAGCGTCCAATAACAATGATAGAAATGATACGGGTAACAAACATGATGATAAGGAGAATGATTGTAATTAGAATAATGATAACCGTGGAGATGATAGTAGTGTTGGGGGAAAAAGCTGAGAGAGCCGAGGTGGGGCTAGAGGAGAGGGGGGACTATCAGAAAAATTGAGTGGGGGATAAGAGAGGAGAATAGAGGAGAAGGGATAGGAAAAGAAAGGAAAGGTAAACATAGGGAATGTATATCGGAGGGTGAAGGTAAAGGGGCTGATGAGTTGATGATGGCCTCTAGGGTAGCCCCAGCGCGGTATGTGCTCAGTCCTCAGGGCCTGTTACAGGCCCTTCTGCATTCACCTACGGTGCTTCTATGCGCACAAAAGGGCGTCCAGACCTCTAGGAAGAACTCTGATTGGTCTTGTAAGTTATAAATGATCTTTTCATAGAAGCCATTTGAATCATAGCCATCAACCAAGACTTTTGTGTTGGGGGTCATGGCCCTCCATTGGCGCAGTATACAGAGTTTGGCCATAGCCAAAGCTGTATGAAAGAGGCGGCGTTGTGGTCTCGATAGGTCTGGGGACCGTCACAGGTCATGTAAGAGTACCTCAGCAGGTGATTGCGGTAGGTGAATTGTCATAGTGGCACTCAGAGTCCTTCCCACATATTCCCCAAAAGATTTTCCTGAGGGGCACTTAAAGATGATATGTGCTATGTTTCATCGGGGGCATGGACAGTGCCAGCAGTTTGAGTGGGGGAGAAACCAGCTCTTTGCAATTTTGTGGGTGTCCAGTACCAGTCCTGCAGAACTTTAAAAAGGCAGAATTTCATCCGCGCCTCTCTTGTACCCTTATCCAGGGCTTCTAATATATCTGCCCATTCATCGTCCTCGTATGTGATCGCCAACCGTTCCTGCCAATGTACACAAAGCGTCTACGCCAGAGGTGCCAAAACGCAGTGCGGTGAGAGCACCCCATAGAGTCCGCACATTACCCCTTTACACTTCCCCCAGGTGAGGAGAAACGACCACACCGGACAGGTTCAGCGGGGGGTCCCAGGCACTGTCTCAGACAGTGGCGCATCTGGGTGTATCTCCAGGACTGTGTCGTAGGGAGACCGCATTCCTCGCCAAGTTGTGTCACTGGTTTCTGTGCACACTTTCAAGTCAACATGGGAAGAGATTGACAGGTGTCCCAGGAGCAGGTCTCATTGGTAAATGAGGCTTTGATTCCGTTGACTCAGATGGAAAAATCTACATCTCCGATGACTTTGAACAACTTCTTGCCTTTTATACTCTTTTAGACCGTGCCTTCGACTGTGGCTTTTAAGGTTGCTTCGACGTTGACGAACGCCATGTATCTTAATGCAGCGTATCCTTCGATGTCGATGAGTGCCATGCCTCTTGACAGTGTATCTTTTGACAGCACTGGGTGCCTCGACATAGACAGCCGATGTCACTTAGGTGTCAATGGAGCCGTTGCAGCCGGGGTAATGCCTCGACGATGCTCTTGCCGACGACCACTTCGGCGGCAGTGAGATCTCAACGTTGAGTGACGATGAGGCTTGGATGACAAAGGAACTCTCGAGGGTGATGATTGCCTCAACGTTAAGCGGCGAGTCTGATCTAAAGCGACTTTCGGTGGCAAATAGGTATTTCTTCCGATTTTGCTGTCCTATCTCTCGATGTCAATCAGGTTCGCTGTTTCTCATGTGTCTCATGAGATCTTCCTCTGTAAGTTGTTTTTGCACGAGATGAGGGCTCTTTGGAGGGGGATTGGGTTGCCTCAAGACCTTTTGAAGATCATTTCTTTCCTCTCTTGTAGGCTGGTAGGACACAAGTTATCTGAAATAGGTCTGATCTTTCTGTCCTTCAGAGTTCTCCTGGTCAGCTTCTGACAATGGTGGCATGTCTCTGGAAGATGAGACTCAGGGAGACAGATAATACAGACTGAATGTGGATCAGTCTGTGCCTTCTTTTTACCACAAGAAGCCCACTTCACAAGTACATAAATGTGTCGGATAAAACAACAGTTTTCAAAGAGAACGTTCTGCCAAAAACATAAAAAAATAGGAGTGCAGTGCTTCAGGATACTAACAGAAGGAGCCGTATAGCATTTTCATCCCCCATTTATGCATGCCAAAGATAACGTTTACACACAAATCCCA
This sequence comes from Lissotriton helveticus, assembly GCF_964261635.1. Taxonomy (NCBI): domain Eukaryota; kingdom Metazoa; phylum Chordata; class Amphibia; order Caudata; family Salamandridae; genus Lissotriton; species Lissotriton helveticus. The sequence goes on from NC_136059.1 coordinate 1,027,622,704, forward strand.
TCTTTATTTTCATTTACTTTTTTACTGGCTCCATGCAGTGACAATGAAACAGTTTTTCTTCCAAAAACATTTTAATGTACATCACAGATGTTTCTAGTGGTGCATACTAAACATTTCCTTAAAGCTGGAAATAATGTTCTTGTAAGGTTGACTGAAATTATGAATATTCGTCATCTAGTTTGAAAATGCGCAGATTTTTTTACAACCCTTTATTCATTATGTTTGATTTTCTTACACATGAGCACACAGACGAATGTGAATCAATTACAGCGACCCACGCCAGGACATCAACCTACTAACCAGACAATTGAAGGACACACACCTCCCCACACTATGTGATTTGATTGGGGGCTCAGATTGCGAATAGGAGCTACTGAGCTCAGTTGTGTCGATTGGGGCATTTTAAATTTGTTTTAACACAGACTTCCAAAAGAAAAATCAGTACACAGCAATATCATATAATTGTATGACAACTTGTATATAGTGTAGATAGTATCATTACAATCAAAAGCTTGCACATATTATAAAAGGAATATCAGCAAATCTAGTTCTCTACTTCTGAATGCACAAGAGGCAAGAAAAATCACTGAACAATACCCATCCCAACCCTCCAACTGTTAAACCTGTCGCCTGTGTAAAGTAATAAATACGTAAATCTAAGCTCTGATGCAGGAGAGCCACACTGGGTGCCCCCAGGGTGGTGGGGGGGGGGGGGGGCGGCATTCAGAGTTTCAATAAGGTATGCTTGAGGGTTCGCACCTCACGGGTGGTGCAGTTAGGAATGTCACATCAGATGTGGTTACATTGAGGGCTTGGGTACCATATCGTGCAGCGTGGGTATCCTATGCCAGGGCACGCAGTCAGGAGATGCACAGGTCCAGCAGTCAGTCAGGTACCATATCTTGCGCTTTAAAACCCTCTACCAAGGCGTCCCATTCCCGGGATATGGGTTTCTTACGGAGGCCCCTGTATTCTTCATGATGGAGGGCCACACTCTCCGCCAACCCCCATTGTTCCAACTACTCCCTCCAACCCTTCAGCTGTGGAGCTATTGTGGATTTCCACTTTTTCGTAATAAGCCTTTTCGCTAATAGCAATGCTAACTCAGCAAAGCGAACAATTATCTTGAAGCCCCTGGGGTGGGTGGAGGCCCAGAAGACAGTGTGTCGGAGTGCTCCACTGGTTGAGTCCAATAAGATCAGTAAGTGCCAGTAAAATGCCCAGCCAGAATGTGGAAAGATATGGGCATGTCCATAACATGTGTAACAGATCGGCATCTGGGACTCTGCAGCGAGGGAAAGCAGAAGAGGCAGAGGCAAACAGTCTGGCAAGTTTATGTGGTGTTAAGTAGGCCCTGTGTAGTATAGAGAATTGGATGAATTTGAATTTGGTATTGCGCGACATTCTTTTGGGGTATTCAAGCATACATTTCTAGTCGGTGTTAGATCATTCTTGGATGAGGTCTGTTTCTCAATTAAGTTTCAAGGGGGTTAAGCGTAGTGCCCAGGCATGTGCCCTAACCCCACGGTATAGCCAACGCCTGAGGTGCCTGCCATGTCTCATAATATGAAGTGACTTCAACAGCTCAGGTGTGTCGGGCTCCTGTCCGTCAGGGGATCAATGAGTTGCACATACTTAAGAATGCTTGCATGTGTCAAGAATATTGTTTCACGGAGACCATTTATGGTAACAAAATCTCTGTGGGTCAGTAATGTGCCATCTTGAAGTAGTGCTCCAACAGTTGTTATTCCTTCCTGTTCCGACCGAACGGTCCGGCATCCAACGTGTGCCCGAAGAGACTGGGAGGCCTAGTAGTGGGATATTGGGTGCATATGGGTGGTGAGTTGTTGTATATTCGCCAGTAGGCCAGCAGTAAGAGGCTGGATCGCAGAGGAGCAACTCCAGGGCAAACCAGCCTATGTATTTGGCCGCTTGCTATTTGTTGAGTAGTATATCCTCTTTCCGATAACTTGTGTCCTGCCAGCCTGAAGGACATCCACTGAAGTTGCCCCAGACAGCAGTAGGCCTTGAAGTCGTGCCCTCTGAGGCCCAACCTCCTTTCGGGAGCTGCAATTTGGCAAGGCTCACTCTGCAACGCCCCAGCCCCCAAGCAAGCTCAGTCAGCAAAGCATTCAGTATCTTAAATGCCCACGCAAGCACCACTACTGGGAGGTTTACAAAATAGTACAGGAGTCAGGCTAATGCTAGACAGTCAGCAACCTACAGGGACAAGGTAATCCAAAAAGAAATGTATGACTTGAGCGAGTTAATCACTTTCACTAGGTTTCCCTCGAGAAGTGTCTTCATGTCTCTGTACACCTGGACTCCCAGCTAGCGGAATGTCCAGGGTGCCACAGGAAGATCCGCTTCCCCGAATCGCAGTGCGGGTCCCATGCTTGTGGCATAGAATTGGAAGGGGCAGGATCTTTCTACATTAATACGAAGTCCTGAGAGTGTAGCGAAGTGGGCCAGTGCTGCCAGCATGAAGTCCCACCCCAGGGTGTCAAATTCTTGCCACTTCAGTGAGATGCAGCTGGCATATGAGTAATGACAGCTGCCATGATCCTGAACAGGCGGGGAATATTCAGTGATGTGTTACACCCAGGCAAAAACCCACACTGGTCAACATGGAGCAATGTTGGAATTAATGGGAGCAGTCTATCCACTAAAAGTTTACTTAGAATCTTGAATTTAGTATTAAGAAGTGATAGGGGCCTGTATGAGGTGAATTTTGAGGGTACTTTACAAGGCTTTAACAGGGAGGTCACCAATGCTTCTCTGGTGGATGGGGAAGCTCACCTTTCTCCATGGGGGCATTATATAGTTTCTCTAGTCCTGGTACTAATTTATCAATGTACGTTCCATAAAATTCAGTCAGGATCCCTTCCAAGCCCAGCGCTTTATTCTTGGCCAGGTCTTTAATGGCTCCACTTATCTCCTCTGGGTCCCTGGGACACCAAAGACCTCATTGTCTACCGCAGACACTCTGGGCAATGTTGCCTGGTTTAAAAAAGCTTCAATTGACTTAGCGTGTAATTGCGCATAGAAGTGTCTAAAGGTGCTGTTTATTTTTCTCGACCTGTCACTAAGTCCCTGATCTGGCTCCTAAAAAGACAGCATGGGTGTGAGTGTTGTGGCTGACCGTATTAGGCGACCCAGGAGAGGGCCTGATCTGTCTGTGTCAGAGTGTTTTCTGGAGATAGGCTCCTAAGTCAATTACTCTAAGTCACTCCAGAAACTCAGCATGTACGATCTGAGCTTCACAAAGCTCGTCTGCCACTGCATTATCAGTTAGTAGTTCAGTTTCTAGTGGACTCAGCTTGTTTTCTAACTGTGTGAGTTCCATTTCCATCTCTCTGTAAGCCCCCGCCACTGTGTTTAGGCCTGTTTCCCTGATCACAACTTTAAAAGCTTCCCACTCTTCGAGCAGGGAATAGGTAGTACCCTTGTTTTTGCATCTATGGCTCATGAAACACAGTGTCCTCTAAAAGGGTTGGTTGTAAATGCCATATGGGTATTGGTGTCGGCGTATGCCCCCACATAAGAATTATTTCCATAGAGTTGTGGGCAGACAGCGTTTCTCCTAAATGTGAAGCTTGGGTAATGCTGGTCAATAGTGTGGTGGGGCTATGGAATCTGTCTAGGCGAGAGAGGAGTGTGTGGGGATATGAATAAAAGGAGTACTCCCTCATTAAGGTGTTGTGACTATGCCATACATTTGAAAGATCCCATCCCTCTATCCATGCTTCAGCACCCTCGACTGATGCACAGTTGCATTGCCCGGAAGAGGCAGATGTGACCGGTCTAGAGTGGTATCTAGCTCAGCATGAATGTCTCCATTGAGTATCCAGTGGTATCCAACCTAGCCTGCTAATGCTAAAGAAGGCAGTACAGATGGCTCCCTCACTCCATCACTGGTACTGCACCATGAGGGGCGATGACCTCAGGGACTCTTGCCCAGGGACACTGCAGCAGACAGGATTACTTGCCACGAGTGTATCTACACAGCCCCAGCACATCATCAAGGGCCTCGCAAATGGCTGCAGGCATAGCTGCTCCAGGCAAGACTCACATTTCCAGGTCCACACATGGCACCCGGACCCGCCAATATCAGGTTAAGGTTCAACAATTGGCAGCTGGGGCTGGCCGCAGCACAGGGTGGGGAAGAGCTGCCCCGGAGAGGGGGCTTCCGATGTATGGCTAATTCGCTGCTCCAGGTAAGAATCCCCCTTGGATGAGGCTGCCATCTTGGGCATGGATGCAGATTAGCCTCTCTCCGCCATGCCGGTAGCCACAATGGTACAATCCGTCCCAACTGGCCCATGGGGCTATTCAGGAGTTGAGGGCGAAATCTTTGGCAGTCGATGGTGGGTTTAGCAGGAGTTGTCAGATGGATTCTGCAGCCCAGGTCCAGGAGCTTCGGAATTAAGCAGCTGCCATCTTAGGCCGTTAGCCATACTCCCCAATTGGGGCGTATTACATCTGTTGCCCTGGGTCTTAGTTGAGGGGAATGGAAGTCCCACTCAAATAATAAACACAATAGGGTGTACTAGAAAAGGTCACTAAATTAACCTGTGCCTAACCCTCTGATAGCTTGGCACAAAAGCAGTCAGGCTTAACTTGGAGGCAATTAGAGGTGGGCAAAAAATTCCGCTCCACCAGCGGAGCTCGCAGACTTTTGTCCACTCAACGCGGATTTCGGGAAAACTAAGCTAGACCTCCTCCCGGCAAAATTTCTCTAATGCGGGCAGTCACGGAAGATTGCAAACGCTCACGTTGAGAAATCTGCCGTTCGCTTTGAGGAAGCTGCTGCTCGAGTAGAATATCTCCTTGAGCGGCAGAAAGAAGCAGCACTCTCTGGCACGAAGCGTAGTGCCATTCGCCGTGATTTTACAGCATGGGACAAACCCCATGTGCTAAAAATCAGTATGAACAGTGCGATTTACCACACACACTGTTTGTGGAGTTCCGCTGAGCAGAACTCGGTGAACTCAACCCAGGCCTAGAGGCATTGTATAAAGTATTTATCCTGCTTTTGAATAGTAATGAGTGAAAACACAAGACAATAAAAATCCTAAATCAATTTAGAAAAATAGAGAAAGTTTAATAAATAAAATGCCACCAAAATGCCAAAAAGCACAAAGCTCCACTCGCAGTTATCCTGTTGTGGTGTACCACGGTGAAATCACAAGTTCAGGCCAGCCGCAATGGAGTGTGCATCAGATACAGGGACCAGGTGTGTCTCACTGAAGACCTACCTTATCAAGTGTTTGCGAGGAGCTGCGGTTTGCGTGGGTGGGTGCCGCATGAAGGTCATTGTCGGCGCAAGGAGCTGATTGGCGTTGTGGAAGATTGCCGAAATGCATTGGGTCTATGATACAACTGTTTCTTATGATGAACCTTGAACTACCAGATGCAGCTGACAGTGTTGATTTTGTTTAAATTTTGGAAGGCAGAGGATTGAAGGTTGTGCACCCTGGGTCTGGTTGGCCACTCGGTCACCAGCTATCAACAATTGTTTCGCAAGCGTGTCCTGGGCAGAGCACGAATTAGTGTTGCACACTAAACATTTTGTTGATGTTGTCATATATATATAAAAAGTGAAGGGGCATATTACCAACAAACGGAGAAAAATATCGCTAAGCGCGCTAAGCGCTATTTCAGTTATCGCCAGCTATCGCTGGAATGTATCGCCTGGATAGCGCGTTATTAACAACGCGTTTCTCCAAGGCGATATAAATTCCAGCAATAGCAGCGGTATGCAGGAATATCACTGGAAATCCAGCGATATTCCTGCAGTGATAGGGAAAACCTTGTAAATACCGCCTGGTGGTCGTAGGACGACAATCCACCGCCCTTAATAAGGATAGCTAAGTCTGAAAATCATCAGACGTTAGCTTACGTCGATAACCGTGGTTAGCGAGGATTTTATTATCGCTGTGTGTGTCAGGGCAATGCTTGTAAATATCGTGATGTGAAGTCAGTGATATTTTACATGTTGTTATGTGTGGAAACGTCCACTTTGCATCTCATTAGAGATGCAAAGCGAGGCATCTGTAAAAAGGCTGCAAACATGCACTAATGCATATTAGCACTGCCTTGTAAATAGGGCAAAACATTATGTCCGCTTTTTTGGCTTTTAAAGCAAAAAAAGCTATGATTAGGCCCTTGATAATATGCCCGAAGTTTGATAATTTCATGTTGACGTTTGAAGTGTAGTCTATCACTATTTTCAAAAGGTTTGGTTGAAGTATACAGGGAGAAAAGTCTAGTTTCTCTCGTGTGTGCACCCAATAATGGTATTTTAACTGAACAATTCTTGGTCTACAAAAATTCTTATCTGTTTGAAGGTTTTATGGATATTATTTTTCCTATTTTAGCGAGAAAATTGTTCGTTCAAAGGATGTTAGGCACCCTACCCATCAAAACCTTCACTTGTAAGTGGACTCTGAGGGATGATAAAACATGCCCAGGGTGCAATAATCAAGATGAGGAGGAGATTCACGCTTTGTTTTTTTGCCCAGCCTACAGTAGACAAAGGAAACATTGGTTAGCGCCATTATGTAGGAACTTGGGTATAAGGAACCATCTACATTCATACAGAATACTGAAAACAAGTACCCTGCCTCATATAGTCTTTGCAGTTGCCAAGTTTATATTGGCCATGTGGCAGATAAGGAGGAAACTGGTAAAAGATTGAATACTGATATGAATTGCAATGCTATGCCCCATTCGTGTCTAGACTCTCCTAGGAAACAAATTCTTATGTAATGTACATTTGCATGTTTCTATAGACGTGGATGTTTTTTAAATGTAAATGTTTTATTCTATCTTTTATGGTCTGAATGGCCGAAATAAAGAATTTCGATTGGATTGGAAAAGGTTTATTTTGCCAGGTTGACATGTCAGTTTAACTGCACTACAGGCTACAGTAGGAGGCCTGAGGCATGTTTTACAGTGGTAGTGAGCCGCACAATGAATACTGCAGCCCACTAACATCATTTAAAAGTACAGGCCTTGAGTAAATGTAGTACCATTTACTCAATCAATCAAGTAGGATTTGTATAGCGCTGCTAATCACCTGATTGAGTATCTAGGTCTTCATGGGTCTCAGAGGCTCATTCGAACAGCCAGATCTTGAGGGCCCTTCAGAATTCAGGAAGACGGTTGATGGTTCAGAGCTGCATAGGGAGGCTGTTCCAGGTCTTTGCTGCAATGTAGAAGAAGTATCATCCTCCACTTCTGCTTCAGTGGATGTGGGACAAATGATAGGGAGGTGGAGCGCAAACTTCTTGATGGTAGGTGGAAGTACAGGTGGTGGGTGGTTGATGTAGGCAGGTCCTTGGTTGTGTGGATCCTTTTGTGTGTGGGTCAGCAGCTTGAATTGGCATCTCTTCTGTAAGGGAAGCCAGTGGATTTGCCTGAGGTGGGGTGTGATGTGGGAGCATTGGGGGAGTTAGAAGACAAGTCTGGCTGCAGCGTTCTGTATGGTGTGAAGCCTCTGTAGGAGGTGTGTGGAAATTCCTATGTAGAGGGCGTTGCTATAGTCCAGTTGGCTGGTAATGAGGGCCTGTTAATCTGTGATTTCATGGTGAGCTTTTTATCAATGATAATTCTGAGGTTTCTGGCGTGGTCAGTGGGTATGGGTGCAGCTCCTGGGTCTCGGGTCCACCAGGAGTTGTTCCAGGGGTTGCTGTTGTTGCCGGAGATCAGTACTTCTGTCTTGTTCATGTTCAGCTTCAGGCAGTTGTTCTTCATCCAGTCTGTAATGCTTGTAATGCATCTGTGAAAGTTGGTCCTGGTGGTGGTAGCGTCATTGATGAGGGAGATGATGAGTTAGGTAGTGTCTGCGTAGGATACTATGTTGAGACTGTGAGATCTGACAATGCTAGCCTGTGTAGTCATGTATGTGTTGGTGAGAGTAAGGCTGAGGGATGATCTCTAAGGGACGTCACAGAGGATATCCTTGGGTTCGGAGGTGAAAGGTGGTAGGCAGACTCTCTGTGTCCTTCAGTGAGGAAGGAGATGATACATCTGAGCACATGCGCTTGGGTGCCGATGTGGTGGAATCTTTCGAGCAGTGTGTGGTGGGAAATGGCTGCTGAGAGGTCAAGAAGGATCAGGACTGCTGTTGAGAAGGGTTCAGATGTCGGTGGCTGTGATCAGGGTGGCCTTGGTGCTGTGATTGCTGCGGAAACCTGTTTGGGAGGCGTCAAGTAGCTGGTTCTGCTCCAGGTGTGTTGTGAGTTGCCTGTTGATAGACTTTTCAGTAATTTGGCTGGGAATGGGAGCAAGGAGATAGGCCAGTAGTTTGTAGTTAGCTGTAATCGGCAGAGGGTTTTTTGAGTAGTGGTCTGACTTCGGCGTATTTCCAGGCATCAGGAAATTTTGTTGTGATGATTGAGGCGTTGAGAAGCGAGGTGAGTTCCTGGCCATTCTTTGGTTTTCGAAGTTCAAGATGTGGTGCTGCCATGGGTCAGTGTGAGCTTCTGAATGGATGGCTTTCATGATATAGGTAGTGTCCTGGGTGGGTAGCTGGTTTCAGTTGGTCAGTCTGTGGTTCGTGAAGGTTTTGGGGTGAGTGCATTGTTCGCGGAAGTCCATGGGTGTAGGTTGGGGTTTGAAGTTTCTGTGGTTGTGATCCTGTCATGGAAGAATTCGGCGAGGCTGTCGCAGAGCTCTTGTTAGGGTGTGATTTAATTGGCAGCCAAGTTGGGGAACTCCTGAACGATGTTGAAAAGTTCCTTGCTGTTTTTGGTGCTGGTTTCGATGCGTGCGGCTAGGACTGTCTTCTTTGTTGCCCTCAGCAGGTGATGGTAGCAGTTGAGGGAGGACTTGAAGTCTGCCTTGTCAGGGGTGTCCTTTCTGGTGCGCCATCTCCTCTCCAGCTGTTTACAGTCACATTTTGCTGTAATGAGTTCTTGAGTGTATCAGCTGGCCTTTTTGGAGGATTTTCTGTGATTGTTGCTCTTGATGGGGTCGATGTTCTCAGCACGGTTGGTGATCCAGGTGTTGATGTTCTTCATTTATTTCTTGTTCTGGATTGGGGATGGCAGTTGGGTTGGAGTGGTTGAGGGCATCTGCCCAGTGGGTCTCTGAAATTTTTCTCCAGCTTCCATTAGAGGTGCTGGCCATCAAGGGGGTGGTGGTGCAGGAGCTGGAGATGGTGACGTGGATGATGGTTCATGTGAGTTCTGTGACGTGACTGTACGTGATGCTGTTGCTGAAGGTGAAAATGGGGTCCAGTGTGCGTCCTGCGGTGTGTGTGGGGTAGCAGAAGATTTGGGTCAGTCGGAGACTGCTCATATTGTCGACAAGGTGGGTGGGGTTATTGTTTTTGGGGTCATCGAGTTGGAAGTTGAGGTCACCGAGGAGGATGTAGTCCTTTGAATCTAGGGCAAGGGGTGTAATGAAGTCTGCAATGGTGTTGCGGAAGCTGGAGCATGGCCCGGGCATTGGCATGCGATGGTGCCTCTGATGGTTGTATTGCCATCTGTGTGAAGCTTGAAGCTGGGGTAATTCATGGGGTGGTGTTATTGTTGGTGGTGCACCGTATGATATTTTTGTGGATGATGTCCATTCCTCCTCCTGGTTTGTTGATGTGGTCCTGGTGGGTGATTTTACATCCATGAGGAATGGCTGTGGTGATGTCAGGGGAGGATGAAGGTTTACGCCAGGTCTCAGTGAGGAAGACAATGTTGGGTGCAAGGCTTTCAATGAGGTCTCATAACTCAGTGGAGCGCTTGGAAATAGAGCACATGTTGAGGAGTAGGCGGTGGTGTTGGTGGGACGCTTCTGTTACGGTGTGGCTAGAGATCGACACAGTGCTCTGCGACATGGCGGTGGTTGTGCTGGTGCAGGAGAAGGTCCAACTGGTGCTGCAAGTGGTCCTACCATAAAGTTCGTAGCCACATGACAGCAGTGTTTCTGGGGCGTCTGGTGTTCAGGGCATGGAGGACGGCAGCATGGTACATGAGGGTTGGCTAGGGGTCCTGGAGCTGGGCACGGTCCAGGCGATGCATTTGGTGCGCTGGCAGTGGGCCTGCTGTGCAGCTGAGTGGCCGTACTGCGTGGCTGCACTGCAGCTTCCATTAAGTAGGTCCTGGGAGGAGGGAGGGGCACTGGCAGGTGGCGGCCAGGGCCAGACTGGAGGCAGAGAATGGCGGCAGTGATCAGGAGAGGAGTTTGGCGGGAGGTGGGAAAAACAGGTGGGCAGCACACGAAATTATGCACAATCAGAGAAAAGAGTAAAAAGAGAGGACAAAAAGAGAAAAGCACAGGAATTAAGTACAAGAATTAAGACCAATCAGAGAAAAGAGAAAGCGAGACAACAAAAAGAAAAAAGCTCAAGGTTTAAGCACAATCAGAGAAAAGAGAAAAAGAGATAAAAAAAAGAGAAAAGCACCAGAAATTAAGCACAGGGAGCGAGATAGAAGCACAATCAGAGTAAAGCAGCAGCGAGGGCTGGCAGCACGAAGGAGAGCTGGGTCTAGGACTTACATTTACTAGGGACTTACAAGTATAGTAAATAGACCAATCAGGAGTAGGCCAATTTGACCATGTTTTCAAGGGAGACCACAAGCACTTTACCACTAAATAGTAGGAGTAAAGTGCAAAGAGTGTTAAAAGCCAACAGAAATGAGTTAATCAATGGAAGGTTAAGAAAGAACAAAAATCTGGTGAGATACTGCAGAAAGTGCCAGGTCATACAATGATGAAGTCCTTCCTGCACAGCTCCTGTTATCCAGGATACCAGGCTGTGGAATCCCCTTCTAGGCAGTGCTCTCCTGCAGTGATATCTCCAGTATTCATCTAATAATTGAACAAACAACCTCTTTCGTTCAATAGTCTTCCAAATAGCTCTTCCAGAAGTTTGTTGGGCTACAAATTTGCTCCCACTCTAGATCGGAAAGTTAAAAATACAAAAAGAATGAAAAAGAACAAACATGAAATTGAATACCATCAATTAATGGCCAAACTTAAAAACAACAAAGATATTATTATAAGAAATGCGGATAAAGGCGGCAACTTGGTCATTTGGGCGAAATAGGATTACATAAAAGAAGCCATGAAGCAATTGGCCGACAGACAATGCTATCGAAGGAGTGATCCAGCCTCTTTAAAAGCTACATAAAGGGGCGTGGCCAAGATGGTGACCTAGGAGGTAGCAAACTTCGAGGCTCCCCGCTCTGAGTTCCCCTTTCTGGCCGTTTTTGCTCATTTACACCCCGGTTTTGCAAGAAATCGAGCCGGGGGCTGTGCAGAAACGAGAGGCGAGCAATTAGGAGTTTTGAAGCCCCGTAGACGTTTGGTGGAGCGACGCGGCGGTTCGGGGCCGTGAAATGGCGCCTGCGTGAGTTGGATGCCGGGGAAGGTGTGCCTGATCCCCACGGGAGGCCCCGTGGCTGTGAAGAGTCACCACAGCCGGTCGTTGGTTGGCCGGGAGGTGCTAGTGGAGCTGAGCTGTGGTGGCAGAGCGAGAGACGGCAGTCCGGGAGTGTGGCTGGCGGCAGGTGTGAGGCCCGGCCACGGGGGTCACAAAAATTGATGTCCGGGCATCTGGGCCTTCGGACCTGGGCCTGGTTGTCGGCCCCAGCGTGCCCCTGGGAGGCGGACGGGCGCTGGGCCCTGCTGTGCACCCCCGGGGCTGTGGTGAGGAGCGGTGAACGGGCTGCGGCGATCCAGGTAGCGGTGAGCGGAGCATGGCGCCAGTGGCCGGGGCGGCTGGAGAGCCCCTCTGGGGCAGGCGCAAAAACTGATACTGGGGCACCTGGCCCGTTGGCCTGAGATCCGGCAGATGATTGCAGCGATGGAGTCCGGCCCCGGGGTGCATCTACATATCCTAAGGTGAGGAGTGGACAGTGGTGGCCATCAGAGGGACTGAGCCCTGCTCCCGCAATACCTCTTGTGGGGCAGTGTGTTGTGAGCGGCCCGGGAGCAGCCGTGTGGTCATAGCGGAGGACTGGGACAGAAATTGAGACCCCTGGCAGGGGGTTGGACGGAGGTGGCGGCCCCGGCTCCTAGCTGAACTTGGGTCCTCTTTCGATCTGGGATAGCAGAGGTCCCGATTCTATGAGCTGGCAGTACACCCCCACAGGAGGAGATGAAGGGCCTCAAATCTCCAGCCCGCGGCTCCCCGAGGGTCAGAGTAGGGGGCCTTGGGAGACTAAGACAGCGGCTTTCACGGCCAAGGATTGGGAGAACCGGAGGTCGGAGTCCCCGGGGTGGTGCTGCGCGGAGGGCCTATTCGCTGCTCCTGCTTGGACACATCGTTCGGGGCCCATATCGCAGAAGATGGCACCCCGGCCACACGTAGCACTCTGACGCAACACCTGACCACTCTCTCGCAAGGCCTGTGGAGCTAGCTTAGGGGCCCGAGGGCCCATGGAGGAGCGGCGGCTGGCGCAGAAGGTCAAAGGCGCTCCCACACGCCCGAGGGTGTCCAGCATTACCGAAATACCGCCAAGAGAGTGATACTTAGCAGAGAGGCCCACGTGGTAACGCGGTCCACCGTGCTTTCTGCTCACTGAGGCACGGGTGGGTCATGGCTAACACAAGAAAGAAGGGGGAGCGATCTCTCAAGGACATGTTCATCAAATGACCCTCTACAGGGGATGCCGGTGGTGAGTCTCCGACGACAGCACAGCCATCGCAAGTCCTGATGCCTACAGAGAACCCCGTCACGAGGGAGTTCCTAGAGACACTGTTCAATACCATCCGGGAGGATTTCCGGTCCCTAAAGCAAAACGTAGCGGGTGAGATAAAAGACATTCGCGGAGATGTTGATGGTCTGGGGGAGCGTGTTGTCGCTATCAAAGAGAGCGCACATTTCAACTGCGAGGAAATCGAATCTCTGCAACAGGAAATCATTCGCCTAAAGGACCAACAATTGGACCTTCAAGCACACGCCGAGAACCTGGAAAACAGGTCCCGGCGCAACAACATTCGTGTCAGAGGAGTCCCGTCTCGAGATGAGGGTCCGATGTGGTGGGCTACCTACAATGCCTCTTCAAGGACATTTTGGGCGAAGCAGCCGACTTTGAAATACTCATTGATCGGGCGCATCGGGTGGGCCTGGGTAGGCGAGCGCCGGCCCCGCCTCCAGACATTCTGGCTTTCCTCCCAGACTTCGTACTAAAAGAATGTATTCTGCGGGAGGCCAGGAAGAAACAGCCTCTCCAATATCAGGGTCATTCTGTAGCTCTCTATCAAGACCTTGCCTCCATAACATTACAAAAGCGAAAAGCCTTTAAGGAACTGACATCCTATTTGAGAGACAAAGGCGTGCCTTACTCGTGGGGGCACCCCTTTCGCATAATTTTTAAGTGGAATGGCAAGTTACAGCAGCTGAGATCACTTCAAGAAACCTGCGATCTGCTGGGCATCGGAAGGCGGAGCCGCGAGTTCTCTCCCACCCCAGCACAGCGACCGTCGAGGGATGGTTGGCAGACAGTGGAACGCAGGCGCTCTCCCAAAACCGTCATGAAGCCGGACACTCTGGTGTCGTCTCAAGAAAGAGAAGCAGCCCTGGAGGCGGTGAAGCGATATACCTGCCCTATTGAGTGACTGTACAATAGCAACAGGGGTGTGCATAGCACGATGATTTGGCTAGCCGGGGGGGGGGGAATCGGGGTTGGCCTGATTCCACGTAGACCCTCATTCTTTCTACATTCCAAGTGCCGGTACTTGTGGACTTCAGAAGTTGGACAATGGTGACGGGAGGGGGCAGTTTTGTTGGGGTGAGGGAGGGGGGAGGGGGGAGATGGTGAGAGGTTGTCTAATTGGGGTTAGGGCGGGTGGAGGACTGGAGCGGGGCTAGGGGGGACGGGACACGTGGGGAGGAACCGGTGTGCAGTCATTGGGGTAGCTGGGTATTGGGGTTTGCGCGCCCAGGAGCTTATGCATCACGGAGGCCCACACAAGCGACGCTTACATCTTTTTTGCCCTTGCCAATGGGACCATGTAGGACAGCACCATCTCTAGGTCTTTTCCCATGACCCAAGTCTTAACGCTTAACGTAAAGGGGTTAAACAACCCCATTAAGAGACGTGCGATTCTGAGCTGTTTAGAGAATTCGGGGGCCTCTATTTGTTTATTGCGGGAGACACATTTGCTACCCAAAGATGGGCATAGAATGAGGTCCCGCGCCTTCCCTCATCAATTTTATTCTTCCATGCCGGATAAGAGGGAGGGGGGTGGCCATACTCGTTGCAAAGCACTTCCGCTGTAGGGTTGGAGATAAGGTGGCGGACACGAAGGGAAGACTCTTGGCATACAGGTTCTGGGTGGGGACGTTTCAGTGGTTATCGGTTCTATCTACGCCCCTAACTCTGGACAGGAGCCATTTCTCGTCGACTCAATTTCGGACATCCTCCATCATCAGGACAGACGGGTCTTATTGGGGGGGGATCTTATTATAGTTATGGACCCAGATAAGGACAGATCAGGTCATAGACACAGGGGTACAGGGGCTCTTTCCAAGGGGGGGATGGACTGGCTCCGAGATAGGGGTCTGGTGGATATCTGGAGGGTGGCCCATCCTCATAGCACGCAATACTCCTTCTATTCCCATGTCCACCATACCTATGCGCGCCTAGATCACTTCATAGGGTCTTCCAGCTCCATGCCCTGGTCCGCTTGGTCAAAATCATTCCTGCGGCAATGTCAGACCATGACGCGGTACAGTTGACTATTGACCTGTGCTCCACGAGCCAAAAAAGGGGGAAGTGGCATCTACGTGAGTCTCTTTTACAGCGGCCGAATACCTGCCGGCAAGTGCAAAAGTGCCTGACGGACTATTTGGCATCCAATGACAACGCTGACACTCTGCTGACATCCTTATGGGGGGCTCTCAAAGCGGTGGTAAGGGGGGAGCTTATTGCGATCTCCGCGGCTGACAACCACGTACGTAGGGAAAAGAGAGAGGAGTTGGTGGCCAAGGTGTTGGAACTTGAGTGTGTCCACAGCCAGACCGGGGCCCCGCGTATGTGGCGGCAACTCAAAACAGCCAGAGCACAGTTGGCAAGTCTGGATCTTGATAGAGCGGAGTATGCCGCTCTCCGGCTTAAACACTCCTATTATATAGGTGGTGATAGGACAGGGAAGCTCCTCGCGAGCAAACTCCGGGCGCGCATAGAACGCTCCAGAATTGCGGCTGTCCATACCTCGAATGGGGATAGGGTCGAAGGCGATGAGCAGATTGCAGAGGCCTTCCGTGCCTTTTATGCTTCCTTATATAGCACGGACCCCACCATTGACGGAGCAGGAGAGGGATACCTTAGCCGGGCTGCGACTACAGCTCTTAACACTTCGGGGGCGGAAGCGCTCGATGCTCCCATTAGGGTGGAGGAGGTGATCAGCGCGATATCGCACCGCAAACTGTTGAAATCACCGGGCTCGGGCGTTTTTCCGCCAGCTTTTATAAGACCTTTTGCCAGTCCCTGGCGCCTGTCTTGATGCGCTTGTTCAACTCCTTTCAGGGCCCAGGATCGATTCCAGCGGAGATGCTGGAAGCAGACGTCGTTGTTCTTCCCAAACCGGGGAAAGACCCCACCCAATACGCAGCCTATCGGCCGATCTCCCTCCTCAACCTCGATCTGAAGTTATTTACGGGTGTCTTAGCAGCCTGATTGGGCCCGCGCCTTCCCGGCATAATTGAACCTGACCAGTCGGGCTTTATCCCTAATCGGCAAAGCAGCGATAACACCAAGAGAATCATGCATTTAATAGACAAAGCCCACTATATGGGCCTGGATGCCCTGTTGCTCTCTGTCGATGCTGAGAAAGCATTTGATTGGGGGTTCTTAGATAAGACACTAGCTCACTTCGGGGTGGGTGAACGCTTCCGGGCCTGGGTGGCGAGCTGTTATGACAAACCCAGTGCAATGATACAGGTTAATGGAATTTGCTCAAAACCCTTTGATATTCAACGGGGCACAAGGCAGGGGAGTCCCTTATCTCCCCAGCTCTTTGCGTTGTATGTCGAACGTATCCGAGACAACCCCCAGATATCTGGTATCCCCTTCGGGGGTGAACAGCACACGGTCAGCTTATATGCAGATGATATTTTGGTGACGCTCGCCTCTCCTCGGTGGTCCGTTCCAGCTTTTCTGGGGGAGCTTGAAGAGTTTTGCAGGGTATCGGGCTTCAAGGTCAACGTGGGGAAGTGAATGCTTCTGCCCCTGGGCCTCCACGAGGGTGCCCCAGTGGATGCTTTTCAGGAACTGGGGGGAACCCAGGGCGAAATTCCATACACTTACCCGCAACTACACCAACCTCATCTCTCAGGTGACCACAGCCCTGCGACGATGGCGAACGCGCCCTCTGGCAGCCCTACGAGCCCCGGGGGATGGGGGTCTGTTACGGACCCCCACATTTAAATATTAGTGCCCCGGGGAGGTGGCTGTCCCCGGGGCATGTGGGGGTGCGAGCCCCACCACACAGGTATTTGTATTAAAAAAAATGCCCCGGGGTGGCGGTCCCCAGGGCAGTGGGGGGCTGTGTGGCCCCTGCTAATTAATTAATAAAATCCCCGGGGGTGGTGGTCCCCAGGGCTTGTTGGGTCCTCCAAGGCCCCCCACACATTTAGAAAAATAACCCCGGGGTGACGGTCCCCGGGTCTGCGGGGGGTCATGTGCCACTGCAAATATTGTTGCAAAGTCCCGGGGGTGGCGGTCCCCGGGGCAGTGTGGGGGGGATTGGGGCCCCCACACATTTTTACTGCCCCCGGGACTTGGCCCACCCGGGGGCTAATTAATAACGAAGCACGGGAGCCCACGCTTCATTTTTTTTATTTTCACATCCGGATCCGCAGATCCTCTGCGCATATTGAGGATTTCTTTAAAAAAAATGCTTTTTTTGGCCCTGGGGGTTAGGGTGTTTCAGCCTGCCTCCTTTTCTTGTTTTGCGTGTTTCTTTTTCTCTTTTCTTGTGCCTCGCCGAGGCACAAGATGGCTGCCAACACTTCCTGGCTTGAAGTGTTGCCAGTGATCCAGCGGCCTATAGGAAATATATCATAAACAACGCTACCCAACTTCATAACCTATAAACAAAATTCTACACTAACTTATGGACCCATTTATAAACATGACATATTTGGGCCTACTGAATCAGGTGGTCAGATTAAATCTATATACACATTATTTACAAACTATATACAAATTTATACATCTGCGTAAGAAATATTGTCATTAGAATAAATCCTAACCATTTAAACGACCACCATTGGCGATGGGATCTAGCTAATAGTAACCTGCACTTCTGAATAATCAAGACCAGCTTGTTTGTCAAAAGCAAGATTTTATTTACTAAATTATGGTATTTCAAAATGTAATTTTATTATTGTAATTTTATTAGTATTAAAGTAAACATGTTTGAAAAGCTTCATGAGAAAAATACAGTTTAAGTAAGAAATTCAAAGTTTAAGTAAGATTTAACAGTTTAGCATTTCTAAAGCCTAAGTCCCTAGCTAAGCTAAGTAAATGGAAAATAAAGTAAAGTTCTTTGAGGATTCTTACGTGCTCCACGCAAAGTCCAGCAGCACTTCACCCTCATCGGAAAGTCAGAAAGCAGCAGCCAGCCCATCCCTAAGGGCATGACTTTTTATACCTTTCTATGTTAGCTAAACTAAGCGAAGGAAAGTTTTCATAAATCCACGAAGTCCCATTGGTTGAGAGTGACAAGTGACATGTCACCCACATTTCAAAAGTTCCATTAGGTCACGTTTCTTAAAGACCATTGTCTTTTCCGAATGCAACCAGGAGCTTCCTTGGTTTGCAACAATTGTAAATTAATGTTCTCACAGTGTTCATTTCATTTCCGCGGGTGCCAAGTTAGAGCTGACAAAATTGTCCTTTATCACTGACTTCCGACCTTGGCCACGTCCGACAAAATGGTGACAGCATGTCAGATTTGCTTAGTGAATGCAGCTTTGACGAACACTTTTTCAGAATGGGCATCTCGTGACTTGTGCAGAAGTAAAATTCAGCTTTAGTAAACTCGAGCAAACTAGGCCCAAAAGCAGGCAACTTTATGCTTTCTAGTAATAAACAAACACAAGAAAAGTATTAATGTAAGAAATAATGTTGATTCTGTATCCACCCTAGGTTTACTAATTAATTAACCCTCCCGATTAGTCTAATGTTACCTAGCAAAATGCAAACAAATAAAGCAGCGTTTATATCTACCAGTCTTCATGAATCCATGAAACTTATATGCACCTAGAATAGTAGAAATGACATCACATAGACAAGGGAAAGCAAAATAAGCACATGCTTCTTTTAAGTTTGCTGCAGTTAATAATGACAAAAACGAAAACAACAAATTATTTTTATTATTTTGCACGAACAAAAAGATGCAACATTTATGCACGTTTATGAGCACACATGTTAATCCCCCCATGTGTAAAGTTTAATCTAGGTTGTATTAACACGATACATCACAAATCATTAATAATATTATTCATGTTATGGAAATGTGACTTTGCGAGTTTAAACAAAATTTTGTTTTCTATCTCGCTCCATCAACTCCCTCATCTGGTGATTAACAAATCACCACACCAACACCCAAAATTTTGGTAATTTAAATTTCCGAGAAATTGATTCAAATTCATTTGTATCAGTAATCCTAAAAATCTGTTTCTGCATAATCTTTGGAATTAGCATAACGCTCTCTATGTAACTCCTGTAATTCAATCTCCCTTTCTTCTTCTTTTCTAAGTTTATAGATTCTTTTCTTTTCTTTCAACTGCTTCTTTCTGTTATGCAACAAACAACCTATTTTTGTCAAAATAAAAATTAATACTATTATAATCAAAGGTGCCAAAATCTTGCCAAGAATTGAACTACCAATGTCATGAAACCAATTTTTAATTGCTTGGAATCTTTTTGAAAGTTTCCCTGTAAAATCATCCTCTTCTAAAGGAATTATCTCTGAATGCATTTGTGTAATGTTTTTAATGTACATCTCAATATTTTTACTTTCATCAGGTATATATGTGCAACAATGTTGTGCATGTAAAATGCCACAGACTCCTCCCTCCTTTGCTAGGAGTATATCTAAAGCAAGGCGATCTTGAATCACCATAGATCTGATTGCAATTACCTCAACATTCACTAATTGGAATCCATCAGCTGTGTCTGTTGACAATCTGTCAACAATTGTGGACAATTTTCTAATTCTCCCTGCGTTTAGGGTTATACCAACAAAAGGTATCACTGCTTGAAAAATATCTCCCAGAACTTCTGTAAAAGTTTCTCTTTTGACTCTATTTACATAATTATGAATTTTGAACAATCCTTCTGAATCTCTATCAACATGAAACACTTTAGGAAAAACAATTCCCACATAACAAGTTCCATACCAATGGTCTGGAAGATTGTAGTAGGCTTTGTCACCACAAACAAAATAAATCCCAGGGAAGATTGGATCTTTTCCACCTTTGAATCCCCAACCTCCCAAAATCTGATAAGTATCTTCACAGTTACTTGCACCTACAAAATAATTATCAAAAAGTGTATTATCTCTTCTAATGCAAAGCTTTCCACTAACTGGTTTATCTATATGAATTGCAATGTTTTCAAGCATTTTGCCATTTAATTTCTCATCCTCTTTTTGCCAAAATTTCGACTTAGTCTGCTTGACTAATTCATTTCTTTTGTAAATTGCTCTTCTCTCCTCAACCATATTCAAAAATTTCTTTCCCTCAGCACTCAATTTTCAGGTTAGATTATTCTTATAAGCATACTCATAAGTGAGTTCATTAGTAACAAGGAAAAATTCTCTCATTTGTTTGGCTTTCTTGTGCTTATTTAAAGCACCCTCAATCTTTATATTCGCAAAAATCTCGTCAAATCTGAATAGTAATATTCTAAGCGTCCAGTTTGATAAAATAAGCTAGTTAATACACTACATGTTACACCATATGTAAGAGGAAGCATATTGTATGTCACTCCCTCAGAAACAGAAGCAGGTAACTTGACGCAGACATAGCAGTCTTTAGCATCCATTACCTTGACATATTCACTCAAAAGCTTAGTAAATGTATTACTTGAAAAATCACTAATAGATTTATCTTGATGAATGTTAGGTTGATGATCAATAACTTTAGCAGATGCACTATGTTTAGTTTGACTAACCAAAGCTTTGCTTGTCATGTTAACTTTGTGTAATTCTCTATTCATCTCTAATGGGATGATCACAGCTAAAACTAACCAGAGCAGAATTAAAATGAGCAGACACACCAGAGTCATCTTACAGCATCTCTTAAAAACAGAACACTTTGAAGTGCTCTCCTTAACATGAGGCATTTTTGGTTATTTTTGCCTCAAAATTAAAAGCAAAATTTATTTTAAAATTTCTAAGAATTAAACTATTTATACCCCCCTTTTAAAATAATTTTATTTTTAAAACCCTAAAAAAGTTTTCTTCGACCTTATGTCATACATAAGATTTCTTCAACTAAACAGTTTTTCTTCGACCTTATGTCAGCTAACAAATGTTCTTCAGCCTGTTGCCAAATTAAAATTTCTGTACTTCAATCATTGTCACTAATTTCTTCTATTTCGTTTTCTTCTTCACTACTACCATAAATGTCAATAACAGGTGGAATTACTAAATAAGTCCACTCAGGAGACTTGTATTTCTGGTTTGGTCTCACTATTCTTTTTCCTTTTCTCGACACCACTTCAATTTTCCTTCCAACTCCCACTTCCTTTCCAGGACTCTTTTGACTACTGATTTCTTCAACTTGCTCTTTAGGTTTCTTGATCAACCTGACTCTCAATCTTCCACCAGGCCAGTAGTCTGCTTTTCTCACGTATTTCTTCTTTGGTTCAGAAGCATTTGATTCTGACTTCCAAGCCCTTTTCTTTCTGTTTTCACTTTCACCATCCACGTCACTTTCTTCAGATTCGTAGTCTGAAATTTCAATTGACTCAGGAACTTCTCTATTCGGCAGTTTTACTCTTTCAGGAATACTTCTCTGATTTCCAATACTGGTACTTGGTAATTCGTCTTCTTCTTCTTCTTCAATTACCTCCAACTTCCCAGACTTTGGATTTCTGTTCCTTACTCCAGAGTTTGTTTTCTGCTTTTCGATACTCTCCTGGTCTGAAACTTCTTTTTGTTTCGCTTCTCTGTCTTTAATAGAAACAACTGAATCCTCAGTTATCTTTCCTTTTAACAGATTCTCTTCATCTTCAGAATCTATTTCAATAATTTCCAAGTCTTTTCTTGTTGAATTTTCATTCACAGGTACAGGTTCCAGATGTCGACCTTCTTGTCCATCTTCAGAATCTGGATTTATTTCATCTTCTGCTTCAGAATCAGAATCATCTGTAGTATCACTTTCAACATCAGAACTTTCAGGAGTTGGTACTGGAATAGTATGACTAGGATGAATCCAACGTTTCAATCCTTTGCATTTTACAGCATTAGTAGTGATCAAAATTATTTGCCTAGGCTTCTGCCATCTAGGAGCCAGACAATTTCTTCTCCGATGTACTTTCGTTCTGACCCAGTCACCGGGTCTCAGGTCATGTGTCAAAACTTTCTCATTTGATTGTGCTTCAGTTCCCACCTGATTAGATACAGAAGTCACTATATCAGATAACCTTTTACAGTAATCCAAAATAGCACTGTCATTTATGCTCAACAGTTTACCTACAGGTACAAAGGCTTGTCTCATAACTCTTCCCATTAAAATTTCATGAGGACTCAAACCTGTCTTTTTATCTGGTGTACTTCTTAATGACATCAAAACAAGTGGAAGAGCATCTGTCCACTTTACACCTGTTTCAAGACACATTTTTCCAATTCTGTTTTTAATTGTTCCATTAATCTGTTCAACTACCCCAGATGCCTCTGGTCTGTATGCACAGTGTATTTTCTGCTCAATGCTCAAAGCTTCACAAATTAACTTCATCAGTTTGTTATCGAAATGGCTTCCTCCATCACTCTCAATAGTGACTGGAAAACCGTACCTTGGGATAATTTCTCTGAGCAGTAGTTTTGCTACTGTAATTGAATCACAATGTCTTGTAGGAAATGCTTCTACCCATCTTGAAAATAAACAAACGATCACAAGAACATATTTTAAGCAATTGTGTAAGGGCATTTCAATGAAATCCATCTGTAACCTGGTAAAAGGACCACCCTCTCGACCAATTATTCCTGTCCCCACCAATGATTTTCTGTTTGGATTCATTTGTTGGCATGATAAACACCTTTGACAAAAAGATTCTGCAATTGTTCTGAATTTAGTATTGAACCAAGTCTCTCGAAAAAGTCTGATCATAGAATCTCTTCCAAGATGAGCCGGGCCATGATATAATCTGGCCATATCAGCAATCAAGCAATTCGGTAAGACTACTCTGCCATCTTTGTAAACCCACACTCCATCTTCATCACGTGGTCTACAATCTGATCTTAACCACAGATCTTTTTCCTCATCATCTGCTTCATTTTGTAATTCTTTAATCTCATTCCATGTTTCTACAACTGTTGTTAGCATTAATGAATTTGAATCAGTTTCTTTACTCCTTTCCCGATTGTATGAATAACCTTTTCTTGCACAGAATTTTGCCGTTTCATCTGCAAATGCATTGCCTTTTGAGATATAATCAACTCCTTTAGTGTGCGCTGCACACTTGACAATTGCGATTTCTTTCGGCAATTGTATTGCTTCAATTAATCTCCTAATGAAAATTGCATTTTTAATTGGAGATCCTGCTGATGTCATATAGCCTCTCTGAGACCAGAGTTGTCCATAATCATGTACAACTCCATACCCATACTGACTATCAGTAATGATGGTAACTCTTATATCCTTTGATACTTCACAAGCACGAATTAAAGCAATCAATTCAGCCACTTGTGCTGATCGAACTCCTTCAAGACATGATGCTTCTTCAACATCTGCAACTGTGCAGACTGAATATGAGGCTTTCAAGACACCTCCTTCTGATCTCAAACATGAGCCATCTACAAAGTAGACAAAATCTGATTCAGATAGAGGTCTATCTTTGATATCATGTCTTGGTTTCGTGCAGAATTCCATAACATCTAAACATTCATGTTCTGTTTCGATGTTATCAATGATCTCAGAATCAGGCAGTAATGTAGAAGGATTTAGATTCAAACATCTTGAAATCGAAACATTATCTGCTCCTAGTATGATTTTCTCATACTTTGTCAATCTGCTGCTTGTCAGATGCTGAGTTTTACCTCTTGTCAGCAATATTTCAACTGAATGAGGCACAAAAACTTTCACAGGAAATCCCATAATGATTCCTTCACTCTGTTCAAGACTAACACTTGTAGCTGCAACTGCTTTCAAGCAACCTGGTAATGCTTTTGCAATAGGATCAAGAACTGCAGAGAAATATGCAATAGGTTTCTTTAAATTCCCATGTCTCTGAATCAATACAGATAATGCACATCCTTCTCTCTCGCTGCAATACAGTTCAAAATCTTTCTCATAATTCGGCATACCTAAAGCAGGAGCTTGGCATAAGCTCTTTTTCAAATTCTCAAAAGATTCCATCTCAATTTCATTGAGAATAATTGGATCTTTTACATCAGACTTTGTCAGTCTCTGTAGTGGTTTTGCAATTACTGAAAATCCACTTATCCATTGTCGACAGTAACCAACCATTCCCAAGAACATCCTGACTTGTCTCTGTGTTCTTGGAGGTTGCATTGCTTGAATCATTTTAATTCTCTCAATTGTCACTTGCCTTTTTCCCTTTGCAATTCTGTGACCAAGATATTTTACTTCTTGTTTGCAAAACTGTAATTTTCCTGGAGACACTTTATGTCCTTCTTCTGCAAGGCGATTTAACAGTATTATTGTGTCTGTCACACAATTTTCTCTTGTCTTTGCAGCTATCAACAAATCGTCAATATACTGCACTAACGTAGACCTACCTGGTAAGTCCAATTTTTCCAAAGATCTTTTTAACAATTCGTTAAAGATTGAAGGACTTTCTGTATAGCCCTGAGGGATTCTAGACCATTCGAGGGTCTTACCTTGGAATCTGAAAGCAAAGATTTCATAACTGTCTGGATGTAAGGGAACAGTAAAAAATGCATTACAAAGATCAATGACAGTGTACCATTCAGCATCATGTGGAATCTGGTACAGAATTACTGCTGGATTTGGAACCACAGGACAACATGGAACAACTATTTGATTAACTTTTCTCAAATCTTGTACGATCCTAAAAGTTCCATTTGACTTTTTAACTCCCATAATTGGTGAATTACAAGGACTACTCTCCATTTCTTTTAATACACCTTGTTTGATTAATTTTTCAATTATAGGCGTAATACCTTCGATTGTTTCTGCTTTCATTTTATACTGTGGAATATTAGGAAATTCTATTCCCTGTTTCAATGTAATTTTTACTGGATCTACGTTTTTCATCGGACCCATCTCGTTCCCAGTAAAATCCCATATATCAGGTTTCACTGTTTCCTTGAGCTCTTCAGGCAAATCTTTCTTTTCAAATGCAGGAAACAATTTTGTTTCTTCTGCTTCCATCATCATCATTGTCATTCTGTACAAACCATCTTCCTCCATTGTTTGTAACTCAACTCCATCAGGAGAACAATATATTCTGCAATTCATTTTACACAGAATATCTCTGCCTAGTAAATTTACTGGACTACTATTACAAACCACAAATCTGTGTTTATCTCTATAATTTCCAATTTCAACTGGAACTGGATCAGTTAAATCAGTTTTAATTTGTTGATTGCTTACTCCAACAACTTGGATGGTATCCCCAGAGAGAGGTAGGTTTTCAATTTCCACTGATCTAACAGTAGAACGGGTAGCGCCAGTGTCCACTAGAAAAGTGATGTCTACATCGTTAACTTTCCCGTTTACAAATGGACCGGACTGGTCAACCTCAAGAGTGGCTCCAACAACACACTCTTCCTCCCCTCTCGGGCACCGTCAGCAATAATCATCAGAATCACTGTCTTGGCTTTCTGTTAACAAAAATTGTTGTGAAGCATTTTGCATTTGCACCCTTTGTTGCTTTTGCTGTTTTTGCGGTCTTATTACCTGTTCATTTCCCTGAAATCCCACGTTTGGATTATATTTTTGAACTCCCCCACAATTCGGAAATGATGGTTGTGGCAATTGATCCTGACAGTTATTCACCTGTTGCTGTTGCTGTCGCTGAATGTTTAACTTGTTTAACCCCTGTTGCATCTGTAGCTGTTGCTGCAGGTCAACACCATTCTGCATCTGTGGATTTAATAAGGGATTCTTTAAGCTTCTAGGAGGTTTAGGACACTCGTCTCTCCAATGTCCAATTTCGCCACAATTAAAACAAGGTAATCTTTGTTTCATCTCCTCAATCTTTGGGCTAAATTTTCTTGTAAAAATATTACCTTTAAGCTTTCCTTGTATCTGATTCGTGTTTCCAGTTTGAACAAAATTTGTGTTCTTATTACCCATGCTGGCAATTTGTTGCTCAGCCACCTTTACCTGAGCCCACATGGCTTTCTCTTTGAGCTTCTTTTGTCTCACCTCTAACTCATCACTGCAATACTTAGCTTTTCTCAGTATATCATCCACAGAAAGTGATTGCCATCCTACAATGCTTTTCCTGATCATATCTGCAATTTCAGGTTTTAGTCCATAAACGAATCTATAGATAAAATGACTCATGTCCTTTTCATCTAATTTTTCATAGCCACTGTATTGTTTAAAAATTAACAGTAACCTCTCATAAAAAGAATGAACTGATTCCTTTGTTTCCTGATTTGTCCTTTCTATTTTAACCCAATCGACTTCTTTGGGTGGAATTTTGTTTTTCATCCAAACGATCACTTTTTCGTAAAAATCCATTACAAGAGGATTTGGGGCACCTGTTTCTTTGATTCGCTCAGGTTCTGTTTTTGGCCAACTTATTGATATTTTACATTCTGTCCAAAGATCTGATGGTACGACAATGTCGAAAAATCCATCTAAATCGATCCACAGAACTTTTGACACTTTTATAAATCTATCCACTTGTCTATACCACTCTACTGGTTTCTCCCTCAATTTTGGAAAGTCATTTGTGAATAGCAGTATGTCCTGTCTTGACCAAGGGACATGAACATATCCTCCACCTGCAATCTCTCTCATTGGAAATTGTTTTGACAATTTTTCTAATCTTTCATCTTCCTTCTTTTTCGTCCATTTTACTCTCCACTTATTGAGTTCTCCCAGCTTTTTGATGTAAACAATCAAATCTTTTATATGCAGTATTCTTCCCATTGAGTTCAAACTCTCGATGTCACTTTCTGAAAAGTCTAACCTGTAATGCTTTGCAAAATTCTTTTGTTTACTCACATCGATTTCAAGTTCCGCTGCTAGTTCCTCTAACTGATCATATTTATTTTTAGTTTTCCACTGTATACTTTTACAAATGAACAGTAGTTCATCATCTCGATAATAATTCAAACTATCTGGACCAATTTTCCAATTATTAATTCTTCGATATTTGCTTTTAATTTAGCCACATCAAGTTTCGGAGTAGTCACCCTAACTTCAGGACTCCCTACATCTGAAATAGCACCCATTGGTGTTTTTGGAGATAAATCCTCATTAAAAGTTAAATCTGGCATTCTCGATCTTGAAGAGTTTATTTCAGATATGTCTGAGTAAAATTTTTCAGCAACCTTTTGAATTTCTGCATTTAAAGGAATAGTTAACCCTGTTTTGTTTGATTCTCTTTGTTCAAATACAGGCTGAACAGGACCAATCGTTACTGGAACTGTCACAGCTTCCATGCTTTTTGTCATTCGTCTAATTAATTCTTCTTTAGATTTAAAATATTCAGCAGAATCAGCTGTCTCAACATTTCTTGTTTCCCTTGCATATTCCTTTGGAGCTTCCCTTGCTCTTGGAGTCATTGTAAAATGTCTACCTTCATTTCGAGCATTATCAAATTCTGGTCTTCTTGGAGTTTCAATAATTTCACAATTATTTGGATAAAGTTTTGGAGTTTCATTTATTGGAGGTGCACTCGGTGAAGTTTCAGTAGAAACCACCGGAGTAGACCATGATCTAGGAGGTCTCAAAGGTTGATTCTTTCTAGCTGTAGTGTATATTTCTTCCATAACTGCATCTTCAGATTCGCTTTCTATAGATTTCCCAGCAGGAGTACCCATAACCATTTCCTGAATTAAATACAATCCTTCACTCATGTTTCCCTGCCTCCACATTCGCAACCTGTCTTCATGAGTATCTCTTCTCCAAGCTGGAGTTTTAGTAGGTCTTTTAATTCCACTAGCTTCTCTTTGTAATTGATACATCTCATCTTCCCACTCAACTAAAGTTTCAAATTGAGTTGGTCTCGGTTTTGGAATAAGAGCATTCATTTTCTCTCGTAAATTTCTCAAGACTTTTACATTAAATGAACCATCATCAGGCCAAGTTAAAACACCGTCGTTCTTTGTATAGCGTTTCCAGCTATCAAACCATAAAACAGTATGATATCCATATTCACCTTCCATGTACGCTGCAGGTGTTTTATACTTATGAAGTAATTTACCACCTCGCGTTTCGATTTTCTTGTCAGGTGAAAATAAATTTTTAAGTTTCTGAAATAGTGTTGGCTTTTTCTCAACATGTTTAAAATGATAACTCATTTTTAAAAGTTAAATTTAATTCGTAAAATCGTTCGTAAAATATTTCCGGGATGTTCCGCAAACCAACCAATCCGTGCGCGAAACACACCAACAAGCCAATGACAGTTGAGCTACGTCACTTTCCTGCTCAACGAATAAAATTGGAGTTTTTCTGAAGGACCAATCAGCTTACAGGTCGTCGGAGACTCAAGAGCCAATCAGAATATAGCTTGTGACGTAGGTCACCCAATCCCAGCGCGGCTCTGTGACGTACACAGCAGCTGCGGTTTCTCGCTTCTCACTCCTAGCGCTTACCCCTCCTTCACAAAATCTTTTCACAGCGCCATTTTAAGGGCACTTTTCAGTGTAAATTAATTCTTAAACAATGACAATAAGGACTCATCTGTTTGTTTCACTATTTAGGATAGTTTACATACATTCAAGTATCCACACTTCGGAATAGTCGGCAGCTTCCACGCGCATTACAGAGATTTTAACTGCACTTAGATTGTTATTTTAAAATTGCGCCGCTGTAACTGCGCTGCTGTTTTGGCTGTATTTTTCGCTGGGCGCTTGCTAGTGCTGTCACCTGGGGCATAGTCAGGCTTACCTGCAGTTAAATTGTGCCTTCACCCGCTCTTTGCGGGACTTAGGTAGTAGGGTCCCCGGTCCTAGTGATCCGTCCGCCATCTTGAGTAGGTTGTGACGCTTGGGATTCTCTCAGGCGCCATATTGGTTGGGGGCAGAGGCTCCAGCAGCCGGAAGTCCGCGTGGCGTAATAAGATAAGTAGACATGTGCCGGCAGACGCGCAGCGGGTACGCGCAGCGGACGCGCCGTAGACGCGCCGGAGGTGCGCCAGAGGTAAGCCCGTTTGCGCCCGTTCGCGTCCCGGGCGCCTCTGGCGCACCTGCCTTTTACCATCTGGCTAACCCGTGTCCCGCTGCTCCTGAGTCCTTGGAGCCTATTATGGGCGGGGAGAATCACTCGGCTAATTCATCTTCGCAAATGACCCTGTCTTGCGGCTTGCTGAATGTCCGCTCCCTTGTTAAGCATCATGCTGAGATCGCGCTGCTGATAGAAGCATCTCGGCTGGATATACTATTTCTCACCGAAACCTGGGCTACAATGGACTGTAGCGTGGAACTGGGTTGGGCTTGCCCGCCTGGCTACCTTATAAAGCACACTCCCCGACTCTCAGGTAGGGGTGGTGGGATAGGATATATCTTTCGAGATTCAATCTCCCTGTCCGAGTTGGTGGTTAAAAAGGTAGCAGGGTTTGAGCTTATGGGCTTTTCTATCGCGGCCCAAGGAGGTATTTTGGCAACAGGCCTCCTATGCTACAGGCCACCCTCGCCTTCCTCAGTGGCCCATCAAGCTCTGGTCGACTTGATCTACGATCTCTCCAACTCACATACTAATCTTCTGGTACTGGGTGATTTTAATTTGTGGCCTTCTGGTCCACATGACTTGGCTTTTCGAGAACTCTGCCAAGCCTGCAGCAATATTCAGCTTGCTCAATTGGTTTCGGAACCCACCCATGTTAAGGGGCACATACTAGATTTGGTATTTGCGGAGGAGAAGTTGGTGGTGGTGGAGAAGGTCGTGGACCAGGTTTGGACGGATCATTCACTGATTGTTATGTCTCTCACCTTGCCTGTCCCGCTGACACCCAGCAGACAGGGCGGTACGAAGCTGAACCGACAAT
Source organism: Lissotriton helveticus (assembly GCF_964261635.1). Taxonomy (NCBI): domain Eukaryota; kingdom Metazoa; phylum Chordata; class Amphibia; order Caudata; family Salamandridae; genus Lissotriton; species Lissotriton helveticus. The sequence continues at coordinate 1,027,652,040 of NC_136059.1, forward strand.
GGAATCGTCTCCTTAGGGAATCGAGCCGACCCGCCCTGCTACCGGGAATGTTTACAGTGGAGGAGAATGTGGACAAGAGTTATACATCTCTCTGTCGTTATATCACATCCTCTCTGGATGCACTCACCCCTTTACGTAAGGTGAGAGACAGACCTCGAGGCTTAAATGCCTGGTTTAGTGAAGATCTAGGGCAGCATAAACTTCGCTGCAAACAAGCAGAGCGTACATGGAGGAGGGGTTACGGGGAACAGGATAAGGCGGCTTATAAAGCGGCCTTGCATGAATACAAGGCCCAGCTAAGAAGTGCAAAGGCCAAGTTCCTAGAAGACACTCTGGCGAAGGCCTCTAATAAATCACAGACCCTGTTCAGGCTTGTTAAGAGTTTGTCTGATCCATCTTGTATGGTGCCCACAATACCGGCCTCGCAGGAACTGTGCGATTCTTTGGCCCTTGCATTCGAGGAGAAAATCAGGAATATCTTGACTGGACTTACTAGATCTGAACAGTCTTTGTCGTCTACATCCCCCTCTTCGGAGCCTTCTCATACTCTGGGATCCGAGGGGGCAAATGTCGGAAATGATTTGCCTCAGCTGTCCTGCTTTCCAGTTCCCTCGTTGGAGGAATTCTGTACCCTGGCCAACGGCGTATCCTCTGGGTCGCCGCTCGATCCAATGCCTCATAAAATCTGGAAGGCTTTCCAAGATGAGCTATTTTCCCCATTGCATTCCATCTGCTGCCAATCATTGACAACTGCAACAGTCCCGGACAGTTGGAAGATGGCAATTGTAACACCTTTGTTGAAAAAGGCTTCTTTGGACCCTCTCTGCTCGGCCAATTATAGGCCGATTTCGCTATTACCATTCGCGATAAAAATTCTTGAGAGATGGGTGACAAGGGCCTTATCCAACTTCCTGGAAACTAATCTCTGCCTGGATGCTGTTCAATTTGGCTTCAGACCGGCTCACGGCACCGAGACTGCCTTGGTCACCGTGCTGGACGAGCTACGAACGCGGGTCGACAGGGGCAAGTCTGCATTTTTAGTGCTACTTGACATGTCGGCCGCGTTCGACACGGTGAACCATAAAATACTACTAGGCCGTCTTCGGAGTGCGGGAGTGAGTGGTCTGGCTTTGAATTGGCTAACTTCCTATTTGGATAATAGGCAACAAGCTGTGGCACTACCACCTTTTCGATCAGCCACTCGGCTGGTGAATCAAGGAGTCCCTCAAGGGTCGGCAATTAGCCCAATCCTATTCAACATATATCTCCGTCCCTTGGTAGCACTGATAAAGTCATTCGGCATATCAGTCATCAATTATGCCGATGACACTCAGTTGCTTTTTTCTTTCGAGGGACCGGAGACAATATCAAGGGACTCCTTTCACCGCTGCATGTTGGCAACAGCAGCATGGCTGCGAGCTAACTCATTGCAGTTCAATGGGTCGAAAACGGAGGTATTGTACTGCTCCTCGGACCGAATTTCTCGTACATTACCGGTTGATTTTTGGCCATCTTTTATCCCGGGTTCGGTGGAGGCGGCAGAATCGGCTCGCAATTTGGGAGTTCTGTTCGAACCCAACTTGCAGCTGGATGCTTCCGTAAATAGGACGGTAGCGACATGCATGGGCCTGCTTCGTGCGCTTAGGAAAATCTTGCCACTTCTTCCCCGGGGCTCCAGAGCAGAGGTAGTGCGTAGTTCCATCCTCAGTAGGTTAGACTACTGTAACGCACTACTTCTGGGAGCTCCGAAGATCCTGGTCCTTAAACTCCAAAGGATTCAGAATATGGCCGCTAAATTAGCCTTGTCTCGCCCGCGCTCCTCTTCTTCATCGGCAGCGCTTGCCGATCTTCACTGGCTTCCGGTCCAGCAGAGAATTGCATTCAAGGCCGCGTGCCTTGTCTTCAGGGCCCTGCATGGACTGGGACCACTACCCCTTCAGAGTCTCTTTTCTTGGTACCAGGCTACCAGACCGCTGAGATCCTCCTCGGCGTTCCTGGTTAGGGTCCCCAGGATACATAGAGTGAGGATGGGCGGACGTGCTTTTAGTTTTACGGCCGCCAAGTTGTGGAATACTCTTCCTCTGACATTGAGGAGTAGCCTTGATCTACTCACTTTTAAAAGGGACTTAAAGACCCATTTGTTTCCAAGGGTAGTGTAGTTATGCAATAGATGGTTCTGGATCGGTCTCAGCGCCAGGATGCCCTTTGGGTGACAGCTGCGCTTAACAAGCAATAAAATACATACATACATACATTCACACTAAGGATAATTTTCAATTGTCAGTAGAGTAACTCTTACCCCACCCTTCTAACACGTAAAATTATGAACTCGTTTTCCTCTGAACGCACCGCGAAGTGACAGTTCTAAGAGTTCCACTTGAACATAAATTACAAATCAAATTCGCACTTTCACACGGAAAATTCCCTAATTTCAAACACACATGAAATCCGTACAGGACTCTCACCTGTTTATAGAAATCATGCACCGTTAGCAAAATAACGACGTTATCCGTACAGGACTCTAACCTGTTTATAGATATAAAACATGTACCCCTACAGGACTCTAACCTGTTTATAGATAATCATGCACCGACGCTACTCTGCCCTTCATTCAAGCTCGGATATAACTAATACTCTTATCACAGTGAGTTTTATGGAAGGCGCTTTGTCCCTATTCTCATGCTGCTCTAATTTCTTAGAAAACCCTCACTTTACAAGATTCACACCTAGCCCTAACACTGTGCTGCACGGCGACAACACTATGGTACACGGCGATACCACTTGTGATACTCGGCGATATCACTGCAAACAGAACAGATGACTTGCGTGACTAATTTCTCGCCACACAATCTATACCGGTATAGCTTACAGATAGCACGAAAAACAAACTCAACATGTGTTAAAACATCGATCCTATTTCCATACCATAACACTTTAGTAACCCTTAGCAACCAACATATTACCTTGGTTACCCTTAGCAACCATCAATTTCTGCTACCAGAGAATTGATCCAGCGGCCTATAGGAAATATATCATAAACAACGCTACCCAACTTCATAACCTATAAACAAAATTCTACACTAACTTATGGACCCATTTATAAACATGACATATTTGGGCCTACTGAATCAGGTGGTCAGATTAAATCTATATACACATTATTTACAAACTATATACAAATGTATACATCTGCGCAAGAAATATTGTCATTAGAATAAATCCTAACCATTTAAACGACCACCATTGGCGATGGGATCTAGCTAATAGTAACCTGCACTTCTGAATAATCAAGACCAGCTTGTTTGTCAAAAGCAAGATTTTATTTACTAAATTATGGTATTTCAAAATGTAATTTTATTATTGTAATTTTATTAGTATTAAAGTAAACATGTTTGAAAAGCTTCATGAGAAAAATACAGTTTAAGTAAGAAATTCAAAGTTTAAGTAAGATTTAACAGTTTAGCATTTCTAAAGCCTAAGTCCCTAGCTAAGCTAAGTAAATGGAAAATAAAGTAAAGTTCTTTGAGGATTCTTACGTGCTCCACGCAAAGTCCAGCAGCACTTCACCCTCATCGGAAAGTCAGAAAGCAGCAGCCAGCCCATCCCTAAGGGCATGACTTTTTATACCTTTCTATGTTAGCTAAACTAAGCGAAGGAAAGTTTTCATAAATCCACGAAGTCCCATTGGTTGAGAGTGACAAGTGACATGTCACCCACATTTCAAAAGTTCCATTAGGTCACGTTTCTTAAAGACCATTGTCTTTTCCGAATGCAACCAGGAGCTTCCTTGGTTTGCAACAATTGTAAATTAATGTTCTCACAGTGTTCATTTCATTTCCGCGGGTGCCAAGTTAGAGCTGACAAAATTGTCCTTTATCACTGACTTCCGACCTTGGCCATGTCCGACAAAATGGTGACAGCATGTCAGATTTGCTTAGTGAATGCAGCTTTGACGAACACTTTTTCAGAATGGGCATCTCGTGACTTGTGCAGAAGTAAAATTCAGCTTTAGTAAACTCGAGCAAACTAGGCCCAAAAGCAGGCAACTTTATGCTTTCTAGTAATAAACAAACACAAGAAAAGTATTAATGTAAGAAATAATGTTGATTCTGTATCCACCCTAGGTTTACTAATTAATTAACCCTCCCGATTAGTCTAATGTTACCTAGCAAAATGCAAACAAATAAAGCAGCGTTTATATCTACCAGTCTTCATGAATCCATGAAACTTATATGCACCTAGAATAGTAGAAATGACATCACATAGACAAGGGAAAGCAAAATAAGCACATGCTTCTTTTAAGTTTGCTGCAGTTAATAATGACAAAAACGAAAACAACAAATTATTTTTATTATTTTGCACGAACAAAAAGATGCAACATTTATGCACGTTTATGAGCACACATGTTAATCCCCCCATGTGTAAAGTTTAATCTAGGTTGTATTAACACGATACATCACAAATCATTAATAATATTATTCATGTTATGGAAATGTGACTTTGCGAGTTTAAACAAAATTTTGTTTTCTATCTCGCTCCATCACCAGCCAATGAATTTGCTCTTAAGACTAGAAGAACCAGGATTGTGTTTCTATACAGCAACATTCCTCTTGAAAGCGATCCATATTAGGAAATCAATGATCTTTGATATTTGATCGTATGATCAAAAGGGCCTCTTAAGTAATTTCTGCACTTGCACTTTTTATGGATATGGACTACTCATGTTTATATTAATCAAGGGGGAGTATAAGTATATGAATCATATATCTAAGAAGCCCTCCTGGTACCTCCTGTACGACCTACATCATTCCAGTGACCTGCTAAAGACAGCCACTGTCAATCAAGCAGGAGGCCATATCACTTCTGCACAGATAACACTTACACGCCCAAACCTTTACAATCCGTTACAAAAACACGTTAAAAGAATCTTATTTCTCACTCGTTTCTGCTCCACTACATTTCTATGTGTAGGGACGTATAAGTCTGACCTTCACACATCACACTAAACATTTCCCACATTCACCACCCTATAAGTGCACATTATTCTAACTGAGCACAATCTGCAGAATAATGTGCAACGCAAAGGCATCTGCACCTCTTCAGGGGTGAGGCTTTTTTTAATACTGCTGTAATATGAGACGAGAGGCGTAATGCTCCAAAGTAACCCCCAACTTCCAGTTCCTCAAACTACAAAGAGGCCACAGTCCTTTCTATTTGTTCTAAGTTTCTATGAATATTCCATGAGTATTCCTATTTTATATCTATTCGGGTCAATGTATATATTGCACGTAGCAGTAATTAAAAGAACACTACATGGATACTACTTTACGTACTCCAGAATGCCGTTTTGAACAAGCCCCTACATCTTTCCACTGTTGAGGAAGAGCCAGAGGAGTTTTTGCTTCTGACATGCCCAATACCTTCTATACACTCACAAGGTATTCCGACCACCACTGCGCGGATGGCAGTCTGACATGTTTTTGACGATTGTTTGTTACCACATCCTGTCAATCAAGATTTAAATATGTATCTTCTTCTTTTTTTTTGTCTCGTCGCATTACTACCCATGTAAGTGCAATGCACCTTGTATATATAAATTCAATAAAAAAATTACTGAAATAAAAAAAAAAGATTTAAATATGTCTCCTTGGTCTGAAAGAGAAGGGAACACCCTCATATTTTATGGAGGAGTTAGGGATAGGAAATAATCTTCTCTTTCCACAATGAAATCCATTTTAACTGTGGTTAAAAAAATGTGCTTTACAAAAACGTTATTGATTACCTGAAAACAGTTCCCAAAACCGGTTAGGGCTAGGTAAGTTAACTTTAAAGCGAGCGTAATAGAAGTTAAAAAGGGAAATCTATATATATCAATGATTTTCAGGACCGTACAATTAACAAAAAAGGCACATTTTTTAGAAAAGCACACTGAAGTCTACTCAATTGGATATGCTCTTTTGTCTGAACGAGCCTCTTGTAGTTCTTGATAAAAAAAAGTCTGGCTTTTCTTCTTCTTATAACATAGAACCAGCCGGCAGCACTTTTCGGGGAGGGGCGTCCCCGTTTTGCTGATTTCCTGGTCCAGTCTCTAAGTCAATAAGCATAAAAGCCACTGCTCAGAGTCACATATATTTAATCTACATTGGCTAAATGGAAAATGCTCCAACTTCTAATGGATGTTTGGGAAAAGATGAGTCGGCTCTTTTCAGCAAGCCTAGCAGAGAAGGTTAATCTCCATATGTCATCAATAAGTGGAAATGTAATGCACCAGCTCTTAAGTGGCAATGTGCTATCCCTCAGTGCATACTGTATTACTTTTTAATACACCACCTGTACAAATATAAAGCATTCCAATTAGACTCCACAGATTTAAAAATAAAACAAATACCCAACTTTGTTTAAATGATGAGTTTTTCTCAGCCGTGGAGGCCTTATAGATTAAATGCTTTAGGAGTGTGAAGTGTAGCTTTAGTAATTGTGGTGTTTTCTTTTAATATTATATATGAGTATTTAGAGCTCACACTGCACAGAGTTGTCTCTGCAGTAGAATAGTATGTGTTAAGGGAAATTGTTAGGGTGGATGTTTAAGTACAAGTGTGAGGACAACAGAAGGATATCGGCCTTCTAAATCAGAAGACATAAAAGCAACATGTTTATCCAAGATGATCAGGAATGCAAATATATAATATATCAAAAATGAAATAAGTAGTAAACAACAATATTGGAAAGCCAAACAGCAATATTTGTTGCTGCTTCAATCGAAAAAAATATGTGGTGAAATTCGTATCTGCAAGGCTGTTGAATTTTAGAGGTCTAAAGATTCTGCAAGTTACACGAGATGTATTTTTGAAACTGATGAGTGTGAACACCTTGACGAGTACTAAGGGGCATATTATCAAGGGGGTTCATCTCCGCTTTTTTGGCTTCTAAAGCCAAGAAAGCGGAGATAAAATTATCTCCCTATTACCTAGCTGTCGCTAACACCAGTTAGCGACAGCTAGTAGGAGATAGCGACCATCTTGGGCCCCGCTTTGCATGTCAGTGAAATTTATTACTAATGACATGCAAAGTGGGCGTGCCAAGATGTTAGTGACTTGAAACAGTCGCTAACATCGCTATCTCCTATTACCAACTTTTGGAGATATTCGCGCTAAGTGCGAATATCTCCAAAAGCTAACACCTGCCCCTGAGCAGTTCTTAGCCATGTTATCCAATGGTAGGTGGATAACATGGCTAAGAGCATTAGCTCGGTAATGCATGAATATCGCGGACTTTTCAGCGATATTCATGCATTTCGGCCGATTTTTATCGATTAGGAGATAAACCTTGATAATAGCAAGGTTCCTAAGCGATAAAAATCGCCGCAGCTCGGCGATAAAAATATTGCCGCTAAGCCAACATAGCGATAATTATCGCTAGTTGTTGGTAATATGCCCCTAAAATCTTAAAGTATTTCCTGCTGCACTAGGAAGTAAAACTAAAATATTCACCATTATCGACAATGCTTCAAAGAACCTGCCAAGTGTCGTTTTGTAAATGGGGTTTAACCCCTCTCAAACAACTAAAGAGGTTGAGTGAATGGTCTCAGTCTACACATTTGCAAAGTAGGACACGAAATTTTTCACTTTAAATATTCAAAGTACAAGCTGTGGGTAGTGTTGTAAGTAAATGACACTTTTAAGCATACTGTGTTGATTTTTACCTAGAACTAGGAAATTCAGGAGCATTCATGGACTCCCTCAGGAGAGGAGGCTTGTTCCTCTTTCCCAAATTCCTGGTTCCTGGATTCCATCATGAGGCTTGGTTGGCGACCTACGGAATGAGGAAGAGATTGAAAGTTGCGGGTATTGCTGCGGGAGGTGGTGGCGTGTCTATGGGTAGCTGTGTCACAGCTGCTCTACTCACACTTAGTGCTAAAGAAAGTCCAGCACAGAAGACAGTGGTGATAGTGGATGTTGCAAACTGCCTAGAGACACTACTATTGAATGTTTTTTTGTGAAGAGTAGCATGGAGTCTCTGTCCGAGGGGAAACAGCGTGGTTCCTTAGGACTGTCGTAGGGGCTGGAGGAGTAAAGTATAGTGGCTTCACATCCCAACGATCCGACCCTGGGAAGTTCTGTTAATGTTTGTTTTCTGTGCCCTGGAAATTGTTCCTCCATTGTTCCAGGTTGCTCTCTATTTGGATTTCTAATTTCGTCCCAATTCTTCTCAGCACATTGACAAAAGTCAGGATGTTAAGACAAAAGGTGTATCTAAGGTGTGAGCACAATGCCTATTGCGGAGGAAGATTCTTGTTGAAGGAATTCGATTAGTTGATGGAGAGGCATGTTTTTATTGTTCACATTTGAATATCGCAACACTTGGTCAGGTCTTTCTGCAGGACTCTAATGTGATCCAGCCACCTAAATGAGAGGTGGGGTAGGAAAGAGGTATTGATATCTTCTAGTAGTGGACATCTGTAGTAAGCATCCAAGAAACGGTGTAAGAAGGGGTTAGAATTCACCATAGCACCACAAAGAAAAATGTCACTGGTCCTATTGATGTCCATTGTTTGCTATACCCAAAGTCCTAACAACACTCATGTTGTTGAGTTCTTTTTGTCCTGATCAAACACTCTTACTTACCTCGTTCAATGCACATTCACATATGTCCTGGCAAAGTTTTAGCTGGTTGGGCAGGAGTCCACTCCTCTTTGGTTCTTGTTGATTTGGGGGAGGGAGGCTTTTTATATCAAACAAATGGAATTTTGAACATAATAAGAATGCCACTATTGTATTTTGAATAATCCTTTTATTCGTTTTCAAGTGAAGAAAGTCTGAGTAGGCAAAACCGAGCAGTCTTTGCTCTCTAGATGTCCAAAGGGGCAGCTCTTTAGACAAGATTCTTCTGAACGGTGCATCAGGCAAGTTGTTGATGATAGCTTTGAAGAGATTAAAGATTGTTTTGGCTCTTACTGCGAACTGAGCTGTTGTGAGACAGTTTCTCTATCACTGCTCATTTTTAATCAAGGAGCAACAGGCTATGAGGTTGGTATTTCTTCTCAGTAACTGAATCTTATTCCGAGGGTCAGTGATGAAGTTATTTCTATGAAGCACTATCTCTTCACATCAGAGTGCAGTATGGACAGATGAAATTCCTGCCTTCGTAGTCAGCAGAGTTTGCAAAATGTTGAAAACAAGATGCAATCGCAAGCTCCTCTTGTCAGCACAAGGGTATTATTCTTGACTCTGACCGTATTTAATATGGATGAAGTTTATTGCTGCCAACTTTTGATCATGCAGGATAGCTGTTGGTCTTGTTCTAAGTGGAGAATCTATGGATCTAGCGGGGCGGCCAGTTAAGTAATTTAAGATTGTTTGTGATCACCTTCAAATATTTAGCACTGCTTGAAGGCAAGGCATTCATTGTAATTAAGTGACTACATGTTTTTAATTTTTTTTAGAATAAGGTGCCACCGATATTTAAATAGTTGTTTTTATTCAAATTGTAACTTTTTTAAATCACCTCTTAATAACATTTATTTCCCTTTATGATAGACCTACAGCTTCCATTATTGGACCAATTTGCACTCAGGTATTTAATACTTCTGCCAACTTATCTTGAATGGCATCAATGTCAGTGATATAAGGTAGTAAATACAAGTAAAGGTTATCTTGTCAGTTTCTTAAAGGTAAATGGTTGCTGACAATATAGTCAATATTCATCAAGAGTTTCCTGCTCATTGAAGAAGGGCACAGCGGTGCAAATCTCTTTTGTGCATTTCTTAGTAGAGTGTATCCACTAGTGACTTTAGTTGGAGGTTTGCTGATTTGGGTGAAACCTGGTCTTGGCCAACTGCAGTAATTGTCCCCCTTGGTTGGAATGACAGCTATCACCTCGGCTGAAACAATGTGCCATGTGCAATTGACTGTTTCAGTCCTGAGCCTTCAATCTGTCCATTAAGACTGAGCATGCTATTCAAGAGTTTGACCAAATATTCTAATATCATATAAGTAGATAATCGCTTCAAAGATATTCACATTGTCAATATTAGTTTCTACCTGGCTTTTGAAAGCAGCAGATGGCAGGATAGACCCTTTGGCGTTTTATATAATTAGTAGAAACCAAGTGCTTTTCTTTATATCCTTTGTATACTAGGATATTATAAAGGTCACTCTTAGGATCTGGTATTTTAAACCATTTGCTCTGATTAGAAAATCATTGTGTTCTGAAATGGCTAATGGGGTGGTTTTCTGATCTATTACAGTGCTGATATTAGGCATTCAATGGCCATACACATTTTCTCATTGCCTTTGTGTTTCCAAGTTGCCACTTGGGAGAGACATATAGCTTGCTTGATCTTTGTATGATTCTTCCACTTGGTGGACCTTCTAATTGTTGTTACATATTTTTCAAATCATCTAGGATTAGATGTCAAGGTCTGCCTCTCTAGAAAGGGAAACGTGTTCCCTGGTGATAAACTCATTGACCAAACTTGTCTATTTGGGTGGGTAGAAAATATAAAGCTTCAATCTAGTTTGTAGATAGTTGGGCAACTGTGGAAGTTAAACAAAACAATCATGTTTCATCCAGCTACGATAACACCATGTTCAGCAAAGTTGGTCATTGACAAATTAATGTTTGGTTCTTCCTGCTACAAATTATGTGATTTGTTGTTCTGCATGAACACAGTGGCACCTGATGCCCCAGAAAGTAAGCAAGGCCTGGCAGAGTCATGTAGTGAAGGCTTATGTTCTAAAAGGATGTATGACGTTACAACGCAGGCTATTACAACGCCTGCCTTTACAACGCGGTTTTTACATCGCAAACCTTTACAACGCATAGTGCTTTTAGGCGCTGATAGTGATTTATTTAATTTACTATTCCAACTCCAGTCCCCGTGGATAGTAGGGAAGGTGTTGGATAGTAAATTAAATATATTCCCTATCCTAGAGCGCCCCCCAGCGCAATGCGTTGTAATGGTTTGCGTTGTAATGACCACGTTGTAATGGTAGTGCGTTGTAAAAGTTTCGTTGTAAGTGATGTTTACCGTCCTAAAACCACCACTGGAGATAGCAGTAGATAGCTCCAGCGACAGGAATATGAAACTCAAGATTGAGGGAACGAGCCTTTAGTGACGCAGGACATGATGGACCCCGAGACTTCATGTGGCTCCAGCCCCTGGACCATGAGCATGGGTGCTGCATGTCCCTTAGGACCCACAGCCAATTGAGAACTGATGCCATTTTAGCTGCCAATAGGTTGGCAAGATTGGCCTGTAGCTTAAAGATCTGAGGAGAAGAAAGGGAAATCTTATTAATGAACAACTTAAAGTATGTGCCAATGAACTTGAGGCACCAGATAGATGTTTATCAGTTAAACTTGCCCAAGTGCAATAGGTCCAAAGAGCCTGAATGAGTGAAGAAGGAGCAAAACCATGTGAGTGTCACACGACATCTAAAGAGAGGAAGATGCATAAACCAACCCATGCTTTGCATGTCCCAGAGCACCGGAAGGGAAAAAGATGTATAAACCAGCAAGTTCTTCAGGTAATGGTGAACATGAATGCCCTATTTCTGGAGGATTGCAACAGTGACAGCAAGCAATCTGACAAAGACATCAGGGGAAGATTTCACATTGAAAGGTTGGACCTGAAAGTTGAGAGCATCTGGAACAGCGGAGTGCAGAAACTATTGCAGGACTGCCAGAGGGCAGAAGGAAAATCCACATCCCTAAAGTCGATAGACTTAATGGAGTTCCCTGATATCCCTAAGACCTAGGCAATTACCGGCCTATTTTGCTCCTCCCTGGAGTGAGCAAAATCGCAGAAAAACATGTGAATTATACACTTTCTGCGTTCCTTGAGTCTCACGATTTGCTCCACCCATCACAAACAGGCTTCTGTCCTCGCCAAGGAACCGAATCCGCTTTGTTAGCGGTTGTGGAGGAATCAAGAAAGATCCTCGACTCAGGAGGCTCATCCATGGTTATCCTCCTTGGCCTGAGTGCGGCCTATGGCATGGTGAACCATCAAGTTCTGGTTCATCGTCTCAGGAATGTAGGAGTGTCAGGCCAAGCTCTCTCCTGGCTCCAATCCTTCTTGGAAGGAAGGTTTTTTCAGGTGTTTGAAGATGACATCACCTCAGATCCCTTATCCTTTCAGTGTGGAGTTCCTCAGGGCTTCTCTCTGAGCCCAACTCTGTTTAAGGTTTATATGGCTCCTCTGGCGGACATCGTCGCCCCTTTTAGGATCCATATAGTGTCTTATGCTGATGACACACAATTGGTCGTAGCACTGAATCAAGCTGACCAGTCGCCCACTGACCTCCATTGCTGTTTGGAGGAAGTGACTAAGTGGATAAGTCTTTCCAATCTTAAACTCAATGGTGACAAAACCGAGCTGATGATGCTTGGTAACCACTTAAGTATCAATCTCAATGCCCTCTGGCCAGTCTGTACGGGTATGGCCCGGTCCCAAAACCTGAAATAAAAAGCTTAGGCATCTGGCTAGACCAAGACCTCTCTTTCAAAACCCGGGCTAGGAAGACGGTCGTCTTATGCTACAGCCTGCTTAAAATGATCCGAACAGTGCTCCCCTTACTCCCTTTCCCAGCAAAAAAGTTACTGATGCAGGCTCTGATCCTATCCAGGATAGACTTTGGCAACGCCCTTTATCTGGGAGCCCCCAATGCAGTGGTCGCGAGACTTCAGATCGTTCAGAACATGGCGGCAAGACTGCTTACTGGTACTGGCCATCGCTATTCTGCTAAGCCCACACTGCGATCCCTGCACTGGCTCCTGGTGATGGAGAGAATCAATTTCAAAGCCCTCTGCGTGGCGCACAAGTGTCTGGAAGGGAACAGACCACCCTTCATCAAAGCCTTAATCCATCCGTATAAAGCTTCAAGAAATCTTCGATCCGACATGCTTCAGCTGGCAGAAGTGCCAAGATGAAGAGAGAGAGAAAAGAGCAGGGGCAGGCTTTTTTACTACAATGCCGCCAAACTCTGGAACGCTCTCACACTTCACCTCCGTAGGGAACCTATCCACTCCATCTTCCGGAAGCATTTGAAGACCTGTCTGTTCCCATAATTTCTGGTTGCTCCCTCTGGTTTCCTCTCAGCGCTGGGATGCTTCAGAGTAGCCATGAGCTTTATAAAAACCCATTCCATTACAATGTTTGTCCTGAGCAGGGTGGAACAAACACATCATGCACCTTGATTGTTTTAGGAGCAAGACCAGGACTGAATACAAATGTAGAATCTGCAACAGACAATGTTTCTGTGGGAAAAACCTCTGAACTCTCAACCACATTTAGCTTCACTGGATTGCTCAGACAGGGAGAGTCACGGAGGAGAAGTAGTTGGAAAAACTTGATGAACAGTTAATTCCAAATAATGTTTAGCAAGCAATAGTCCATCACATACAACACTAAAGAGCTGAGGGAATACCTCAACATCCCTTTCCCATGTAGTAGGAAGAAGACAAGGAAAACTTCAACAGTCTGACATAGATAGGAGCACTGAGTGTTGGAAAGCAGGCCCTCTATTCCCTGAACTAAGGGCCAGGTGTATTAAGAAACCATTTTGTGATTCTCTAGTTGCGAATCCTTGCAATTCGCAATTAGGAAATCACAAAATGGCATGTATGAAAGTGCGATTCCCAGTGGGTCGCAAATCAGCTACCTCATGAATAATATTGAGGTATTTTGCAATTTGTGCCCCATTAGGAATTGTAAAAATCACAGGGATTGTGGCCTGCTGAAGTCCACCATGTCCGTGATTACTTTTAAATAAAGCAATATTTCTTTTTTTTAAGGAAAATTAAATGCTTTACAAATAGAAAAATGAAAAGTTTTCCTTTCATTTTTAAGAGCGGGCAGTGGTCTGTGGGACCACTACCTGCTCTTAAAAAATGTTTTGCTTACATTCAGAAGGGGAAGGGGTCCCTTGGGGACACCTTTCTGTTTGCGGATGGGTTATCCATGCTGAAATTGGTGGTAACTGCAAATATTTTGTGACCGCATTCACAGTCACAAAACATACATACATACCACTGCAATTCCGTATTTGGAAGGGATGCCCTAAACACACCCCTTCCAAATACCGAATTGCAAACCCATTTTACGAATCGGTAACAGGTAACTGATCGCAAAATAGGGTTTGATACATGGAAAAAGCTTTTTTCACTTTCGCACTCAGGCCAATTCTGCAAATTGGCCTGAGTGCGAGCGCAAATTTGCATGATACATGTGGCCCTTAGACCCAGCCCCACAATCCCTCCCCTGGAAACATGGGGCATGTGACACTGCTGGTATTTGGGGAGGGAACTTGTGGAAGGACAGGCCAGGTAAGGGGTAGCGTGGGATGAAAAGATAGGCTAACTTCAGATAAATTATTTCCAGTTTGACGAGTTCTTTTCAGCAGGGGGCCAAAAACCTAAAAGATGCTGACTCAGAAACAGAGCGGAAGAAGTAGGATCCACTTCCAGGTCCGGTGCCATGAATTCCATCTAATAGCCATGGCAGCCTCCGTCTCCTGTAATGTGGCCTTGGGAATATCCAGAGCAATGCCCAGATGAACTGTAACTGCTTCTCAATGGAGTGCACCAGAACCACACAGTCAGCTTCTTTGTGGGGTTATCAGAAGAGACTGAAAGTCCTTTATCAAAGCCTGGGCAGTATGTCACACATAAGCCTTAGAATGAAGTGTAAACACAATTACAGTATGTGGCTGCTTCTAGGAGTATTTCAAATTTTACTCTGTTGGATATGAGAAAGAGGTATCCTACTGCAAGACTAGGAAGGAGAGGATCCAGTTTTAGTATCTCAGGGAACCCCTGATCCACACACAGGCGAGGGCAGATCTTTACCTGGTAACAACGGACAAAAGACTTTCCATGCTTCCTCCATTATTGCATCATAACTCAGCTTATGGCCTGTAAGGTAAGGGAGAACCAGAATCACAGTGGGGAGGTACAGGTCCAAAATGTTGAGCCATCCAATGTGGAAAGCAGTAAGCAATCTGGAAATCCCATGTTATGACAGAGATTAGTGACCACTTTGCCATATACTGCTTATTAACTGCACTTGTCCTTTGCCCAAGTGCCCGTGTTGTTGTTAATGGCGAACCACAAAAGAGGATTGGCTTCCTCTCCTACCTCAGCATCAGTAAAAACAAGAGGAACAACCTCTGCAGGGTAAGGCAACCTCACACTGGGGGCTGGATCAGAGGTGAGCAGCTCAAAACCTAATCCCAAAATCTCCTTAACTTGCAGTTTAGTGGCCAGAGGAGTGAGAACCATTAGATGAGGCATGAATGGGATGGCAAAGGCACAGGCTAAACAGGTGAAGAATGGAGAATTGAACCAGACCTGAATGGTGTGAAATATGGCATTTTACATTTTATTACATTCTTGCAATACAACAGCAGCACATTAATATTGCTATATTATTTAACAGTGAAGCAAAGAGTGGTTTTCAGGATATAATACACATCTGAAAAGAAACAACAACACACAGCACTACTGTGTGTGCAGTCAGTGGGTATATAGCAACACATATGAGAGCATATTACCACCACATATTTACCCAGCTCCAACAGCACACTTGTATTATGTTCAGCTAGTTCCGCCTGCTTTTGCTCAACTAATCACAATAGGTAATCTTGAATGGGAACTCCTATGTCTTTGGGCCTAGATGCCTCCGGCTGCTGGTCTGCATCTGTATTGCAAGTCAATACACTTCTAAATCAACATGTGGCTCATGGGAGTTGCAGTGGTGCTAGAATAGTTTTCAGAGTAGGAGTGAAGCCATCAATGTTACATCACTGATGTCACAGACTTTGTGAAAAATCCAAGAGACACAAAAAGAACAAATATAGCAAATAAGCCAAGCCTATTCAGCAGGTGAGTGGTAAGGCTAGGGTATGTAGTAAGTGATGAGTTTTGGAGCACACAAATATATTACTATGCATGGTGTGATAGCGCACTGTCATTTACAGACAGCACCTTTTCATTTAATTTGGCATGAAATGTTCACAGACTTGCAGGTTTACTGATATAGCTATGTAGGGCACAAACAATAACAAATGTGTAGGATTTCAGTGAATATTTAGCATTTGTGCATCACCAAGTAAAGTGTCTTGATTTGTTTTGGTCACGTTAAGAATCTGTGTTTCTGTCACACTAAAGAATTACAAAATAATGTGCTGTGCTTCAGTTGTGCTTTCCTAACTGCTGATATATATTGAAAATGTGTACAGTTGATTTACATGTATTTCAATGTTGTGGTGTGTTAGAAAAATATAGCAATCCTACAGCATTTCCTTTCACACTACCTGTAGGCCAATGAGACTGACACATAGTTCACTTTACAAAATTCTATGACTTTGTAGATAGCAAAAGAAAAGTAAACACCAATCCCCATGTTAAAAGAATAGGCAGCAATTTGCCAGAAGACACCTCCTGACCTTTGACCTCTCTCTTTGAAAGCAGAGCAAATGTGACAACAAAGTTTAGAAGCATCCTTATAGTTTATTCTACTTCTGTAATCCCGCATGGTTATTTAGGTGGTGCTACAGCACCCCCACCCCTGCACCAATGGGGAATGGGTCATAAAACCAATGGGTCATTCTCTACTTTTTACCTACTAATAGCAGGATTTCCACTGATCATCTCAACCATTTGGGACAATCAGCAACATAGTCCAGTACAGCCACATCTGTCGATGCTGGTATAGTATGATTCATAGTTTGAGATATCTTGTGTGATATGTATAAAAGCTGCCCCCGGAGGGCCACCCCTCAGACAACTAATCGTCTATTTTGTGCAACTTTGCTGGTGTGAAATATAGTATATGGAGAAATTAAAAATATACCACGTTATGATGGTAGTTCATCAATATTGTCAACAGCTGAACACAACAATAGGACCACTTGTACACATCCTGTAGATCACCTAGATCTTTTCCCTTTTCTCCACAGGTTCCTGGTTGGTATATCTGCCAGTAATCAATCTTCATTTACCAGGTTATATAGTTGCCACACCCAGACTCTACTATACAACAAAATATAATTTTGGTTAGCAGTGTAGGTTCCTATGGTTCCTTAGGGAACGTGCTGTAGTGTACTCTTACTGCTTGTCTTATTCTATAATGTGTGCTTATTTCCAGTGTTCTTTAATGGCATTTATTTTTTAATTATTCTTCTGAATTGAAGAGTAGTGTATAAATGTCCTCTTCCACTCCATGCAAGCAGCAGAAATAAATCTCCTTTTGCTGGCAGATAACAATTGCTACAGTCAACAGGGACAGGTTGTGGCCTTAGTTGACTTTGAAACCTGGAATCCAGGCTCAAATCCCAGCGTCAGTTCGATATCCTGTGATTATGGGCAAATCACTTAATCTACATGAACCAAGAAAAATTTATATGACCCTCTGTATTGCTATCTTGTGCTCACATAAAGCGCTCCAATGCCTCTGGGCCTAGTTCATGCTAATTAAAACTGCTTGTAAGACAAGTACTATTCTAGACACTGTCTAGACACTGTCAAAGAACATATGAACATATACCTGCTGAACTAGGACGCTCCTGAGGTGGAAGCCGGGAGTTAGCGCTCGAAAATTGTTTTTTAAAACTGTATTTGTATTTGCACAGCTCTTTGTTTTAAATCATTTTAAAAATTGACAAAATTGTGATAATTTGTTAGTGGCACTCACCCACCTGCTAATAGTTGGGGGCTTGAGACACAACTAAATCCGAGCACCGAGGGCCGAGTTTGGGGCTCTTGACGCTCACATAGAGCCTTCCCCGGGGGCGACGATTTGGGCCGCCATCTTGGGGGTAAAGGCAGGGTTGGCGCTCTAGCGCTCGGGCGATTTTCGTCCCGACCCCTACAAAAACGAGCTATCTTCATTTGCCTCCTGATACCTGCTGAACTAGGATGCTCCTGAGGCGGAAGCCGGGAGTTAGCGCTCGAAAATTGTTTTTAAAACTGTATTTGTATTTGCACAGCTCTTTGTTTTAAATCATTTTAAAAATTGACAAAATTGTGATAATTTGTTAGTGGCACTCACCCACCTGCTAATAGTTGGGGGCTTGAGACACAACTAAATCCGAGCACCGAGGGCCGAGTTTGGGGCTCTTGACGCTCACATAGAGCCTTCCCCGGGGGCGACGATTTGGGCCGCCATCTTGGGGGTAAAGGCAGGGTTGGCGCTCTAGCGCTCGGGCGATTTTCGGCCCGACCCCTACAAAAACGAGCTATCTTCATTTGCCTCCTGATACCTGCTGAACTAGGACGCTCCTGAGGCGGAAGCCGGGAGTTAGCGCTCGAAAATTGTTTTTTAAAACTGTATTTGTATTTGCACAGCTCTTTGTTTTAAATCATTTTAAAAATTGACAAAATTGTGATAATTTGTTAGTGGCACTCACCCACCTGCTAATAGTTGGGGGCTTGAGACACAACTAAATCCGAGCACCGAGGGCCGAGTTTGGGGCTCTTGACGCTCACATAGAGCCTTCCCCGGGGGCGACGATTTGGGCCGCCATCTTGGGGGTAAAGGCAGGGTTGGCGCTCTAGCGCTCGGGCGATTTTCGGCCCGACCCCTACAAAAACGAGCTATCTTCATTTGCCTCCTGATACCTGCTGAACTAGGACGCTCCTGAGGCGGAAGCCGGGAGTTAGCGCTCGAAAATTGTTTTTTAAAACTGTATTTGTATTTGCACAGCTCTTTGTTTTAAATCATTTTAAAAATTGACAAAATTGTGATAATTTGTTAGTGGCACTCACCCACCTGCTAATAGTTGGGGGCTTGAGACACAACTAAATCCGAGCACCGAGGGCCGAGTTTGGGGCTCTTGACGCTCACATAGAGCCTTCCCGGGGGCGACGATTTGGGCCGCCATCTTGGGGGTAAAGGCAGGGTTGGCGCTCTAGCGCTCGGGCGATTTTCGGCCCGACCCCTACAAAAACGAGCTATCTTCATTTGCCTCCTGCTACCTGCTGAACTAGGTAGGACGCTCCTGAGGCGGAAGCCGGGAGTTAGCGCTCGAAAATTGTTTTTTAAAACTGTATTTGTATTTGCACAGCTCTTTGTTTTAAATCATTTTAAAAATTGACAAAATTGTGATAATTTGTTAGTGGCACTCACCCACCTGCTAATAGTTGGGGGCTTGAGACACAACTAAATCCGAGCCCCGAGGGCCGAGTTTGGGGCTCTTGACGCTCACATAGAGCCTTCCCCGGAGGCGACGATTTGGGCCGCCATCTTGGGGGTAAAGGCAGGGTTGGCGCTCTAGCGCTCGGGCGATTTACGGCCCGAGCCCTACAAAATGAAAGCCATTTCCCGTCCGCGCCGATGGCGCGCCAGAGGCGCGCCAGAGGCAAGCCCGTCTGGGCCCGTCCGGGCCCGACCGGACCTAGGGCCAGCCACTATGCCGGCGGACAACAGATACCTGGTAAGTTATTCTAGGGAGGAACTCATGCTTCTACAGGACAAGAAAGGAGTGTGCTGTTCCCAGATGGACTACCTCGATGAACATTTCTCTCGTTGTAAATACTGTCCTGACATAATTAATGACAGGGAACCCTGTAGAGATATTGGGATGGCACTATTAAATTGCAGGTCCCTACCTAAACACGCAGTTGAGATTAGTCTACTAATCGAAGACAACAAACTGGACTTACTCTTCCTCACTGAGACATGGTTGCACTCGAACTCAGATTATGATATCAACACCGCCCTGCCAAATGGTTTTTTCATTCAGTGTCAGCATAGGGTACAAGGGAAAGGCGGGGGCCTGGCAATAATTTATAAAGACACCTATTCCTGTAGAATCGAGGATGGTGGTGTCTTAGATTCTGAAAGTGTCCAATTCCATATTCAAACTTCCCCCACCAACTCAGTGGTAGGACTCTTTATTTATCGCCCACCAGGTCATCTAAAACAGTTCACAGGATCCCTACTAGAAACTATATTGGGGACAGCAGCACAGTCGCCCAATTTTTTAGTCCTGGGAGACCTGAACCTACACTTTGATGATCCCACTGACAAGGCGGCCTCTGACCTCAGTACGGACCTCAAAGCACTGGGTATAACACTCCTAAACACAGAGAGTACACACACTAAGGGACATTTGTTGGACCCCATTTTTTCTAATAATAGCCTCATTACGGTTAAGCCCCCACTACCACTTCCATGGTCGGACCACTTTATGGTCCCCTTCTCCTGGAAAACTCCATTAGAAGAAAAAAACGCTCCCCGCCCGCGAACTCTACAGAGAGCATGGGCAAAACTATCAGTGGAAGAATGGACCCAGGCCCTAGAACAAACGGCCCCTATGGCAGAATCGGACCCTCTGTTAGCAGACCTACATTTTCAGAATTGGCTTACCAATTCCCTTAACCTAGTACTGCCCCTGAAAAAGATCACAAAGAAAAGTGGCACCTTCAAATCACCATGGTACACCACTGAATTGAGGGATCTCAAGAAAAACTGTAAAAAGCTGGAACACACCTGGAGGAAGGACTGGGCAGCCAACAGTAAGCTCTCCTATCAGGCGGCTTTAAGACTGTATAAAGCTGCACGGCAGAAAACCCAGGCAGCCTTTTTTGAGGAAAAAATTAACACATCCGCCAATTCCTCTAAGGAGACCTTTAAAATTGTAAAGCAACTGCTCAAATCCCCCACTCCAATCACCAACCAGGAGTGTACAGAAGCCAGATGTGACTTGCTTGCAGAGTATTTCGACACCAAAGTCCAACGAATACTTGACTCCCTCCCACAGGCTGTCCCCGTTGCTGGCGATGAAGCCCCTCCTGCCCCGATTCACTCACCCCGGCTGGACAGTCTTAGAACTATCACTATGGATGACTTCCGCAATACGCTCTCCGCAGTGAAGAGCGGGTCTCCATCTGACCCTACACCCATGTATATCCTCAAACAAGTAGCTGATACCATCACCCCCCTTGCAACAGATTTACTAAATGCTTCATTCATTAAAGGGGTGGTTCCACCCAGTTGGAAGCAAGCAAGAATCAAGACTCTTCTGAAAAAACCAGGCCTAGATATGGCCGACTTGGCCAACTATCGCCCTATCGCGCTGCTGCCTGGTCTGGGAAAAATTGCTGAAAGAATTGTAAATAAACAGCTCTCTGGGTTTTTAGAAAACAATGACCTGTTGAGTGGCTCGCAAACAGGCTTCCGCCCAGGCCAGGGCACTGATACAGCCCTCATAGTGGTAACTGAGGAAGCAAGATGCATCTTGGATTCAGGGGGATCCGGAGTTCTGATCCTCCTGGATCTAAGCGCCGCATTTGATACGGTGGACCATAAAATACTAGTCCACCGTCTTGCAAGACTCGGGATCACGGGAATGGCCCTGAAATGGTTGGAATCCTTTCTGGTTGAACGAGCATTTAAGATCTGGGAAAATGGCATCATGTCCAAATCTACTCCCCTCCAATGTGGAGTCCCCCAGGGCTCATCCCTGAGCCCTACCTTATTCAATGTTTATATGGCCCCACTGGAGGAGGTAGTAGCCCCGTTCGGGATTAAATGCGTCACTTACGCTGATGACACCCAACTAGTCGTCTCGCTGACGCAAAATTCGGGATGCTCAGACAACCTCTCGGCCTGCCTCTCGGAAATTTTCTCCTGGATGTCTAACTCCAAGCTCAAATTAAACGGAGCAAAAACCGAGATTCTAATTCTGGGTCACCAACTCTCCTCTCTACCCAACACATCTTGGCCCCCCTGCATGGGAGAGGTGCCCTCACCAAAAGACAAAATCAAGAGCCTGGGGGTATGGTTCGAGCCGGAACTAACCTTCAGGGCACATGCCCAGAAAGTGGCAGGCACATGTTTCGGCCTGCTCCGAACTGTGCGGAAAGTCCTCCCACTGCTACCCTTCCAATCTAGAAAATTACTAATTCAGGGACTGATCCTGTCCAGACTGGATTTTAGTAATGCTCTGCTCCTGGCAGCCCCGAAGCCACTATCAACACCCTACAACGAGTACAAAACGCTGCTGCCAGGATGCTCCTGGGTGCCCCAAGAAGAGCATCAGCAAAACCTTTGTTGAAAACCTTGCACTGGCTCCCAGTGCGCGAGCGCATCTCCTTTAAATCATCATGCATTGTCCACAAAGCTCTTCAAGGCAAAGGACCCCAGGCCCTAAGTAGCCTGATACGCCCGTACAGACCCTCACGGGCCTTGAGATCGGACCTTGAAAACCTGGTCATAGTCCCCAGAATTAGGAAAGCCCGCTCGGGAGGCCGTCGCTTCTCGGTAAATGCAGCGAAGACCTGGAACGCCCTCCCCAGACACATTCGCACTGAACCGTCCCTTAGCAAATTTCGCAAATGTCTCAAATTCTTTCTTTTTCCCAAAGCCTCTTAAATTCCCTTGCCCCCTTCAGAGCTTCTTATTTTCGCATGGTAGCGCTGGGACGCTTACGGGCAGCCATGCGCTTTATAAATCCAATTTCATTTCATTTCATTTCATTTCATGACTCAAACAGGGCCCCCGACAGAAGAAAATCGAATCACAAATTTGGGAAGATCTGTGCCTTTTCCTTACCCGGAACTTTCCATCCACTAATAGAAACACAAAAAGAATAGACATCAGAAAGGATCCATGGTTTAACCTCTCTCTACGAGATGAAAAGAGAAGGATGGCAAAAGAGGCGCAAATTCAAGCCATGGCGGTCAAAATGGGTAAGAAAACAGACACGGATAAACTAAAGGATCTACAGAAGCAATATAAGAAGATGCTGAGGGAAGCTAAGACAGAATATAAAGAAAAAATCTGGACAAAACTATTGTGGGCAAGTACATTGCCAAACAGTAGGGAATTCTGGGGCATCATAAATAATATGACAAAGGGTAGAAAATTACAACAAGAAGCGGGATTCAGTGAAAAAATGTGGATACAGCATGTTCATAATAGGTACAGCAGTACGTGGAATGACAAGTACGCAATGGCAAATGACCCCTCAAAATCCCCACAAGATCTAAGACCGGAAGTAGAAGAATATACCAGACAAGCAGTAAGCTGCAACGATTCAAATGATCTGATCGATATAAAGCAATTGAGAGGAATAAAAAAACGGCTAAAAACAGAGGGGGCAGCAGGCCCGAATGGACTGCCCAATGCACTGTTTAAACATGCTCCGGACTTTTGTGCTGACTTCCTCATGCCACTTTTCAATCAGATCTATAGACAGAACTACGGTCCCAAATCTTGGAAAGGGAACAATATTCATCCAATATTTAAACAGGGAGACCACAATAAACCAGAAAACTACAGATTGATATCATTGATTGATGTTGAGGCCAAACTATACGGATCATGCCTACTACTCTACCTTCAAGATTGGAAGGATGAGACAAGTATAATTCCCATGTTTGAAACAGGTTTTAGACCAGGGATGGGCACCTTTACAAACCTGGACACGCTGGCACTCTTAATTGAAAACGCAAGAAAAAAGAAAATACGGTTGTTTGCATGTTTTGTCGACTTGAAAGCCGCATTCGACAAAGTAAGCAGAAATCGCCTCTGGGAAAACTTAAGAGCATAGGGGATGCTGAGCAAATTACTGGATGCAATAATAACCCTGCACAGTGAAACCTGGGCAAGAGTGAAATTAGGCAATGTACTTAGCACCACCGCCAGTATTTACACACAGCAAGGCCTAAAACAAGGCTGCGTCCTAGCCCAGAGCTTATTCAATTTATTTATGGCAGACATCAGTAAACACATGCAAGCAGACGATTGCCATTCGCCAAACTTAGCCAAAGAGCCAATACCCTTCTTACAGTACGCAGACGATATTGTGGTGTTGAGCCAAAGCCCCATTGGGCTACCAAGAGTGATTAACAACTTAGTCACCTATCTGGACCGAGACAGCTTGGAATTAAATAAGGACAAAACCATGGTTGTACGTCTTGTGGACCCTAAAAAAAAAAGTTCAAATGGTTTGTTAAAGGGACTATAATAGAAGAACAAGCAGCCTACAAATACCTCGGCTTAAAACTGGGGCGAGGCTCAACACACAAGGAACACAAAATGGATCTAAAAGCAAAATCTCAATCGTTAATTTTTGCGTACAAATTACTGATTAAAAAATTGGGTTGCCCGAACCATTCACATCTTTTAAAAGTGATGGCAGCACAAATTCTACCGACATTGTCATGTGCCCTAGTAGTTTGGTGCGGCAAAGAGGTGGAACTGTTAAATGAACTTCGGACGAAGGTTTATAAAGCTGTTTTTAATTTACCAAGGTCCGCCGCCCCAGCTCAGGTTCGGCTGGAATTCGGGCTTCAGGATCAGAAATTCCGGAGCATGAGCGGCTTCGTGAAACTATGTCACAAATTTTGTGCACCTGAGCTGGGGTCATTGAACAATCTATGCTGAAATGAAATCAAAACCCAGATGGATCAAGACATTCCACATTCATGGAGAGCCCATCTGAGAAAATCATTGGCGGAACTTGACGTACAAACGATATGGGACAGCAAGGTAGACCCAGCAGTTTTTGGCAAATTGGTATATAAAACAGCAAAGAAGAAGTCTTTCTTAGAAGATAAAATAACAACCGCGAAACGTAGGCATGGGTGGACTGTGATTCCTGACCTGAACTTCCACCTCGAGAACAACAACGACGCCAACTCCACCACCCTGATCGACAACCTAGCCAACCTCGGACTCAAACAGCTCGTGACGACACCCACCCACGCCGCTGGACACACACTTGACCCCATCTTCTCCGCAAGTCCCCACGTCTCCTTCAACTACACCTCTGAACCCCACTGGACCGACCACAGATGCGCCCACTTCACCTTCAGGAAACCCACCACACACCAACGCACCCAACAGCTGCCGCGCCGCAGCTGGGGCAAGGTCACCGAGGACCAACTAACGACTACCCTTGCCCGGAGACCACCCACCGACCCCACCGACCCAGACACCGCCGCAACCAACCTCACACAGTGGATCAACGACTGCGCCAACACCCTCGCCCCTCTCAAGATTGCCACAACCAGCCACACCAACAAGAAAGCCACCTGGTTCACCGAAGACCTCCGGATCTCCAAGCACACCTGTCGGAAACTGGAGAAGAAATGGCTCCACGACCGAACACCCGACAGCCACACATCCCTCAAAAGCGCCACCCGCAGGCACCACCAACTCATCAGGACTGCCAAGAGGACCGCCTTCAAGGACCACCTAGACAACAACGCGCGCAACACCAAAGAGCTCTTCAACACCGTGAAAGAACTCTCCAACCCCAGCTCCAACACCAATGACATCCCACCATCACAAGACCTGTGCGACTCCCTGGCTGCCTTCTTTCATCGCAAGATCACCGACAGCCTTAACTCCGACCCCCCCGCACCCACCACCGAGTCCACCACCCGCACCAGCTGCCTAACCGCCTGGTCCAACATCAGTGACGAAGACACCATCAAAACCATGAACTCCATCTACTCCGGATCCCCATCTGACCCCTGCCCTCACCACGTCTTCAACAAAGCCAGCACAACCATCGCGCCCCACCTCCGAAAAACAATCAACAGCTCTTTCGAGACAGCAACCTTCCCGGAAAGCTGGAAGCACGCCGAGATCAACGCCCTTCTGAAGAAGCCCAAGGCGCACCCCAAGGACCTCAAGAACTTCCGGCCCATCTCCCTGCTCCCGTTCCCGGCAAAAGTGACAGAGAAGACCGTCAACAAACAGCTAACCCGCTACCTCGAAGACAACAACATCCTGGACCCCTCCCAATCCGGTTTTTGCAGCAACCACAGCCCCGAGACCGCCCTTATCGCCGCCACTGACTACGTCAGGGTCCTGATGGACAAAGGAGAAACAGACGCCCTCATCCTCCTGGACCTATCAGCAGCCTTTGACACAGTCTGCCACCGCACCCTATCAGCACGCCTCCATGACGCTGGAATTCAAGAGAAGGCCCAGGCCTGGACCACATCCTTCCTCTTTAGCAGAAACCAGAGCGTCCGCCTTCCACCCTTCCGCTCGAAATTCACCGAGATCATCTGTGGCGTCCCACAAGGATCCTCCTTCAGCCCGACGCTGTTCAATATCTACATGGCACCACGACAACATAACCTCAACATCATCTCCTACGCCGACGACACCCAGCTAATCATATCCCTCACCAAAGACCCCCACACCGCCAAAGTCAACCTCCACAGAGGAATGAAGGCCGTAGCCGACTGGATGAAGGACAGCAGGCTGAAGCTGAACTCAGACAAGACGGAGGTCCTCATTCTCGACCCACCCCTTCAGCCTGGGACGACTCCTGGTGGCCCACATCGCTAGGCGCAGCCCCGGAACCCACAGACCAAGCACGCAACCTGTGGGGTCATCCTCGACTCCACCCTCTCCAGGACCAGGCAAGTCAACGCCGTCTCCGTGTCCTGCTTCAACACCCTCCGAATGCTCCGCAGAATCTTCAAATGGATCCCCACCGACTCTAGAAAAACCGTCACTCCGGCACTCATCACCAGCAGACTAGACTACGGGAACACCCTCTACTCAGGAACTACAAACAAGCTCCTGAGACTACTACAACAAATGTTATGTTATGTTAATAACTTTTATACCGCGCACAGCTGCCCCAGCAAAGGGGCGTCCTGGCGCCCAGAAAGGTAAACACAACATTGCGCATCGCTGCCAATCAGAGGTTTTTATTAAAAAGTACTGTTTTAATAGCACGTCTGAACTGGAGTAGATCTTCCAGTGCTCGAATTTCCGCAGGGAGGGAGTTCCAAAGTTTTGCGGCTACCACTCGGAAGGAGCGGCCGCCAGTCCTACTCAACAGAAAACGTGGGACCACAGACAGATTCTGACCCATGGATCTCAAGGGTCGAGAGGGAACATATGGGGTCAGAAGGTTCACCAGTATGGGCGGGGCTGTACCTTTTAAAATTTTAAAAGCCAGACAGAGCACCTTAAACTCGATCCTCCTGGCTACTGGAAGCCAGTGTAACGCCTGCAGTGTTCTTGAGACCGAACATCTCCTAGGCAGGCCGACCACCGCTCTTGCAGCGGCGTTCTGTACTCGCTGCAGCCGCTTAAGTTCCGCCTGGTTGGTACCTGCTAGCAGAGCACTGGCATAATCTATCTTGGATAGCACTGAGGCCTGAACTACAAGCTGTCTGGTGGGGGCATCAAAAAATTTCAATACCGGCCTGATGCCTCTGATAACACCAAAACAGGTGGCGGCTACCCTCTCAGTGTGGCAGATAAAACTCAGGGAGGGATCCAGCCAAACTCCAAGGTTTTTTATCTCCATAACAGGAGTAGGGATCATTCCTAGCTCAGGAGGCCACCATTGGTCATTCCACCATCCAGGTTGCTTACCAAACACCATGACCTCTGTTTTCATGGTGTTCAATTGGAGACAGTTCTGGTTCATCCAATTGGCCACCGCCCGCAGCCCCTCGCAGAATCCAGAACGCCTCGGCTCGTATGATCCTCGACGTCTCCGGCTGCAGCCACATCACACCCCACCTGAGAGGCCTTCACTGGCTCCCCGTCAACAAGAGGATCACCTTCAAACTCCTCATCCACGCACACAAAGCGCTACACAACACCGAACCCACCTACCTCAACAACCGACTCAGCTTTCACACCCCCACCCGAAGCCTCCGCTCAGCCAACCTCGCCTTCGCCACAGGCCCTCGGATCCGGAAAACCACAGCCGGAGGAAAATCCTTCTCCTACCTCGCCGCCAAGACCTGGAACACTCTCCCAACCAATCTACGACAGACTCAGGACCTACTGGCCTTCAGAAGACTCCTCAAGACATGGCTCTTCAACCAGTAGCACCCCCCCTAGCGCCTTGAGACCCTCACGGGTATGTAGCGCGCTCTATAAATGTAATGATTGATTGATTGATTAACTCTTACATATCAACAAAGCCTCAGGCCTACTTAGTAACTCATTTTAGTGCTGAGTTAAAAAAAAGAACTTCACCAATTACCGTTTTGGCATGCATGATTCGAAAGATCTACAACCGTCCTGGAAAAGCAACCAACAAGCAGCACACTGTTGACTATGTGGTTTTTGTAATGAAACGTTAACTCACCTGCTGTGTGCTTGCCCCGCAGTCAAGGATTTAAGGAGGGGGCTTTTAAAACCAATTTTTAACGAATTGAACATTCGCACATGCAGGCAAGCCGTGATACGTTGGTTGGAAGGTTCCTCTATAATCCTGGCTTGCCAGGGTGTAAAATATCTGGCAATAGTAAGGAAACTTTTAAGGCAAACGGATTTAGAGGACACCAAAAAAGTATGAACTGGGATGGCAGGGGCTTTTCAAATATGGCACCCCTTCACTAGCCCAAGTAGCAAGCGAACTGAAACCCTAATCCACAGGATAACTGGAACAATAAAGAAAAATGATAGTCGACCAAACCTTATTGTAAAGTTTTGCATTTAATATGGACATTTTATCTCAAACAGGATCTAGCCAATTTATGTTTGGACAATTTCAGTCACTTGAGCCCTTTGGAAAGTTTGAATAATAGAACTTTTGCAGATTGTTTAAACTGTTAGCCAAAATTGTATGCGCATTCTAACCTTATTCAAATTTTAAACATTGCCAATCTAATTGCTAATAAGTGGTATTTAGTGGAAGATTAAGTTTAATATATTTTTAAAGTGTAAATTGTAACGATTTTAAGTAATCATATACAATAAACTATTTGACTTGATTTGACTTGACTACTATTCTTTTTTGCATTTACACACTAGCACCATTCCCTTTCTCGGAAAGCTCTCATAATGCTAGCCACAAGTAACACAAAAACACAGATGCAGCTGTCACCAGTTTCTGAACATTGGAGGGCCTCTCTTAAGTACTGAAAAAAACTAAAATGAATATCATAAAAGCCCATGGTGAGTTTAAAAGACAGTTTAGGTCGGTGCAATATCATGTTCCCTAGGAAACATTATTCAAAACATCCTCATAAAGCGTATGGATAAAAAACACAAATAAAAGTGAGTTCCTAGTATTTTTTATACTTTTCTGCTTCTAAAGTATATTTTTTCTCATTGGAATGTTAATTTCCTATTTAATTACTGGCCCTATAAGCTTCTAATTACTTTTATTATCACAAATGTTTGTCATCATTTAGCTGCAGTGGCCTCCTGACGAGGTTCCTGACACTAATTTATTTTACAAATCAAAGACTGTCAGTGGCAGACTCGGCATTCTCGGAAAAAGAGTGAAAAGGCAGTGTCCCTGGGCAGCAGGGACCACGCTGCCTGGGAGAGAAAGGATGCGGAGAAATACAAATCCCAGTTAGCAAAATAAGCCACCTCACACCATCACCAGGCCAGTTAGGAATACCATCCCATAATGCATTGCGTGAAGGCAGGAGCAATGAATATACTGGGTAAAAATGGACTGCTTTTTCAAAGCAGAAGATTAATGTTGGCACAAACACAACGAAGCAGGGAATCCAATGGAGGGGGCAAGTGGGGGAGAGCTGCACAACAGCAGCCCCTTTTCGAAAGTTAAAAACTATATAAACATGTTGTTAGTTTGTCGGGTTGTGGGTGCCAGTCGCATTCAAAGATAAGGACTGGAACAAGGAAAAGAAACAACGTAGCAATGTGACATAGTTCACTGCAGCGGACTGACTTTAGATAGCCACAATTGGTTGCATTTGAAAATAAAGAGATACTGAAAATGAAGGTACTAATGATATTTTTATGTTGTGTAATTTATTACTAGAGCTCCCCTGTAATCAGTCAAAAAGCAGGTAGAGAGAGACTTCAACATGCTCATTTGTTGCGTAGCGTAAAACGTCATACGTTGCCCGACAGAGACAACTAACATCGATATCCTGCTATCTGCGCGGTGCATCCAATCACATCAACCCATTGCCAGGTCGAGGGATGTCTTTGTTAATCTGCTGATGAGCTTCGGTGCCTAAAATGACTGACGCAGCTGATTTCATCTCCAGTCAGTCAGCAGTGCTCAAGGGCTGAATTTACTGCAGAACGGCTCCCAGCCTTCAAACAGACACAAACAGAAAGAGGAGAATTGATCTTTCTTTAATTACTGAGGCTACTCAAAGAAGAACAATTTAACAGAGGCTCATTTGTATTTTGACAAATGCAATTTGCTTGATTTTCCATTGTGAGTATAAACAATATATCTTTATTTAGCATTGTCTTTGTATAAGGAACAGCTTGATTCTGTTAGTTGTGCGAATGCTAAACTCATGGCGAATATAGAAAACTGGGTTCTTTTCCAAACAGATAAAGAGGCTTTTTTCCATTGACGAGTTCACAATGATGTCATTCAAAACAAGAGGACTGCTGCAGCTGTCCCTGTTGCCTATTGAGGTTCGAAAATCGAAGGTGACACTTCGGCTCTTCCGCTGTGGGTGGAAACTGGTATAGAATAAGTGACTTAGCTTAGCTTCAGCTGGAATGTTTTGGGCTTGACACCCCTCAAATGCATTCTTGGTTTGGTAGCTGTGTCTAGGGAGCGCTGAGGTGGGTCTGTTAAGTCTGTTCTTCTTCTCATTTCAGTAGGAGTTTTAATTTGTTAATTTTTTGGATCGGGATCTTAAATTAATATACTGTCCGGTTAAGCGAAAATTGTAGTAAACCTGCACCTATAGAAGTACTCCTTGAATGGATTAAAATGTACTATATTTTGGAATTCACACATCATGGCAGTAGTAGAGTTGGAAAGCTGTGCCAGTCTCAAGTTTCCAGGTGTGGTACTGTCAATCAAAGTGACCCTAGACGGTCAGAAAGTCTAACACGTGGAGTTTTGAAGTGGCATAATGGACAAAATAAACATGGATTAGAATGTGGTCTTGAGTACTTACCATTGGCTGAGATTTTTTTGTTGTAAATTTGTTTATTGAAAGTTGCCTATAAAAGCATGCAATCATTTCTGCAACAAGGCATCACATGGATAAATAATTGTACGTGCAAGCATACAACTATTTGAGATGTACTAGGATTCAATACCATTGGCTGAGATTAATGCAGACATTCCACTCATCCCATTATTGTTTGCTGTAAGTGTGAGTGGTAAGCACAGGTGTGTGCCGGAAGCTGACGATGCCATTGTAAAAACTTAATTGAAGGGCCCAAATTGCTTGAAACTAATCTGGGGTTGTGTTCCCACCTACAAAGGACCTGGTCAGGCATATCGGTATCCACACAGTTGCTATCAGAGCTGAATCAAGTCTGATTTTAATTTGGGAGGTCTCTGTCTAGAATGGCATAGTTGGCAACAAAAAGGATGGACTGCAGCAGGACCTGTACATAGGTTCTCTAGCCACCCTACACTCCTGGTTCCATGTCATCACATTGGTGTCACCTCTATAAAAATGGGAGCCAGTCTTTCCTGTTTGTCAAACAACAGATGGTAGTGAAGAGGTATACTTGCCAGACAGGGACTACTGTATGAGCACTGCTATTTGCACATCAGCGCTGGAAGTGGCCTTACCATACTAAAAAGCACTTTAGGAGCAAAGAGGCCTATGAGTGCTGAGTTGCCCTGTCCTTCGTATTCCTTGGGCTATGGACTAGCAGCAAAGACAAGAACAATCAATTGATTTCTCGGTCTAAGTGTGACAGAGAATCACGTTTTTGCTCATAAGAACAGCTAGAGCATCCTCCACCTGTGCCTATACAAAATACATTGGCCATGCAGAGTACAATTATCTTTTCTAGCAACTCCATTAGTTTGTGGTCTATGTAACAGGTCTATCATATAAGCCCCTAGGGAAAAAAGTCTCCAAACAACAATGAAAAGCTAGTGTCACAAGTGCACTGGGCCCAACCCTACCACAAGCCCTGTAACTATCCTCTAACAGCCTCATAATGATTTCTATTTAATATTGTGGGGGCT
Organism: Lissotriton helveticus; assembly: GCF_964261635.1. Lineage (NCBI taxonomy): Eukaryota > Metazoa > Chordata > Amphibia > Caudata > Salamandridae > Lissotriton > Lissotriton helveticus. Next base: position 1,027,683,926 of record NC_136059.1, read on the forward strand.
GGTAGCTACAGTTACCATCCCCATTGGAATTTCAGATTCTGCGGATTAAGGGCAGACCAACCAGGAGAAGCCTCCCAGAAAGAAACCATGGGGAAATAAATTATCAAGGGAACCAGAAGGCATTTACACAGTTATTCTGCATTTCTAATGAGACCTAACCCTGCCATCTGCAGAATTGCCAGTAAGTGAAGACACCAAGCTTCAAGTAGAAACAGAAGCACAGCATCTTCTCCAATGAAAACTAGATTCAGAACTGTACAAAATCCATCTTCCTGTCAGTATGCTGACATCCAAAACTTATCGCCAAGTTAGTTCACCAAAAAAACCTGCAAACTGTCCCACTCACTGCATGTTCCAGTTCACATTATTTTCAGAAAATCCTTTGCAGCTTGTGGATGGGTGAAGAGTCTTGTGGCACAATTATCGACTGCATGCAATTTTGCAGCGTTGCATGTGGAAGCGCAAGACATTTATCTATAAACTTTTTCTGTAGCCCCTGGGCTTGCTGTTTCCTTGTTTGCATAGATCTACCCAGGTCAGGAGAAATGTATGTTTCTCCTTGCAGGCACCCTTGTCAATATTTCCTTCTTCCTTGTCAAACCTAGAGCAGCCAGAACTATTGCACAATCATCCTCTGCTTTTTTAGCCAATCTCGTAGGGATTAGAATTACTTTTGTTACTTCTAGCTATACCGGTGCGGGCCTCTGGAAAATCTTACACCTAAAAAAGTCCTCAAAAACCTTTCCTATGTCTTCTGATTTATTCAGTGGAGTAACAACCAGCACTTTTGCCATATTTGTCCTTGCCATGTTTTCTATGTCATCAACCTTGACCTCCAATGACAGTACAGTTGCAATGGTACAGTTTTTTAACCCAGTATGTTCACATCATGTTTCTAAAGCTGGATGTCCAATGATCCTACTTTATTTTCAAGGCCATGAACCTCCTGTTTCCGGACGGCTTCCACGCATAGTGTTTGGTCGAACGGAAAGGTGGACAATTCAATCTGAAACATAGGCTTCTAATCGGATTCGCTTAATTCAAATCCAGTTTAGAGCCTTTCCAAACGACATTGTAATCGGCCCCTTAGTGTAGTAGTACCAGGGCGGAGGCAAAAACTACTTTTGGTTTCTTACAGAAGTTCCCTTTTGATACTTGGGAGGGAATGACCTTGAAATTAGAAGTTCAGGCTTTATGAGCCCCACTCACTCTTTCCTGGTGATGTATTGCTGTAATTGGGGTAAAGATCTGGAGCACAGAGTGTCCAGATGGTGCTTCTGTTAGCCAATGTTAACCAATGGTGGCATTGAGGAAGGGAGTATCAGTCCCTCAGTCACTCAGCCCTACAACTCCCACCTATATACTTGCTGCTTCCCTCTGTCACAGAGCACCTGTCAGAGCCTCCCCCTACAGGGCTCCAGTAAGTTTGTGAGCAACTCTAATTCTGTGGACAACCCTGTCTCATTCCCAGTAGTTTATGTGGAGCTGCAGAACAACACCATTAAATTGCAGCTTCGCCCAGATCCTCTCAGGCACCACCCAAATGCAGCAGCACTATCTTAGAGGACATGATCAATGCATTCAGGAAGGGGGCCTGCATGGCTATGTGACATTGCTTCCCACAACACCTACTCTTACATTCTAGCTCTGGCATGAAAGGAGCCCACTGAACATTGCCCAGAGAAGAAACTAATGGCGGAGACCCACAACAATACAGCCAACTATGCTATGCTAGAGCTACCCTGCAAATGATATCTTTTTAAAAATAAACAATATACAATATCGAATTTGGTCCTATATGTAAGTATTAATTTCAAAACAAACATTTGGAACTTGCAGTGTGAAATAAAATCCTCCTAACCAAGGTTATGAAATTATTTTTTATATGGTCGTCCTTCAAATGTTTTAAAGTTTACATGTATAGCATGGTTGGGTGGCAGGATCTTCTGAAGTTAGGTGAAAAAAGAACATGTACATTTTCATTAATTACTTTTTATCTGGCTCTCCTTCTCGAAGAAGTACCAGCGGTGAACAACCTTTACCAAACACTCATTGCCATGCATTACCATTACTACCCAGTCAATAGTTTGCAATGCCTTTATCATGCACACACACACACAAAAAAGCTTTATTCGGTTAATTATAAAACCATACAAGCATATGTAAAATACATTAAAATACATAATTGAATACAAACAGAGCTTAAATAAAAAAGAGACAACTGTACTTCTAGAAAGTTAAAAAATAACGAAGAGAAATTATTTATCTGGAAGCTTTCTTCTGAATCTGTACACATCAGCCAAGAAACTAGCAACACTCAAACAGACATGTGCAGGTACACCATAGCCGGTCTGACAAGATAGAAACACTCCTCTTTTAACAAGGGCAAAATAATAAAAAATCTGTAAAACTCTAAAATGGTCACAAAACATAATAAAATGCAGAGTATCTTGAGAGGAAAAGTTATCACATGAACAGGGTCCCATTTCACCCACCTTATGTTTCCCCTGAGGGACCGCCATGGACCTATGTAAAAGACTTAACCTAAATCTGGTCTATAAAAACGATGATGGAGAGATGTGACTAAAATCAAATAGGGATGCATGTGTGGGCAGGTCTTTAATATAATATACGATCATGCAGTAGGTTTCTTGAGTTCACACTCCTCAATTTTTCTGGGCACCTAAGCTGACGAAAGTGCTCTTTCACCCAAATCATATCCTTTTTAGTTATATTATTTGGGTTCTCAAAAAGTTCGGGACGTCCCATGAGAAATTGCATGGAGAAAATTTGTTTTGGTACTCCCCCTTTTTCTCCGCCCCCGCTTGACGTATCACCCTGACACTTTCCACACAGAAGCTGAAGTGAGTTCCGTACTAGTTTTGAAACTTTTGTGAAGATTTGACACTCGGCACCAAAGTTATTGGCAAAATAAAAATTGCTTTGTCTATGAAAACTGGGTCCTAACTATAACTACCTACTGGCAACTATATATATATATAGTCCAGAAGCACTTCTACGGGGACAGAACAGCAGAACACCCTGCCTCCTGGGTTGGAGCTCGCTCACTGGCGTCACCGGTTTAATATTCCAAAAGAACATTTCTCCCACATCAGGCAGAAATATGAGCCCACCAGACAGAGTTCAATCCAATCTCATTTATGGTAGCGAGTAATCCCATAACTCGTTTCAACCCACCACAGGGTCTTAATCATATGGATCACAGAGTGGTAATTTGCACGCATTTTAAACATCAATTCATCAACATCAACAGAGGACATCTGATGAGGTAGGCTTACTAACGCTAATAACATCGCCATGGTGACATTTTTGCAGGTTTCACAAGCTTTAGTGCATTCTAATATTCCAATGAGCACTGCAATAGGGTAACGATTTTTCCAACCCTCTTTCACAGACTACATAGTCCATAATACCTTGAAAATGCAGAGTTATTTCAACCATTTGATTTTTCCTATTATTTCCTTGGCCTATTGCAGAATCATGCTTATATAAGTGAAAATTGTAAATATGCATTCTGCTTTGAAACAGATACCGTATTTTCCGGCGTATAAGACGACTTTTTAACCCCTTAAAATGTTCTGGAAAGTCGGGGGTCATCTTATACTCCGGGTGCCAAATTTGATGGTATTTTTTCATGCGTTTTTTTCATAGCGAGGACTTCACCCGAAGGTGTCAGACCGCTTCTCAATAGGAAATAGTAAGAAACAACACTTTATGTTCAAAATACAGCCCCCACTTGTTTAATTTCGAGCAGCATGATCTGGAGTAAAATGTACGGTAGTCGCATTCTAAATCAGACAGAGTACAGTATACGGAGAGGAAGATGAGTGCGCAGCAATGAGCGAGCGAGAAGATGAAGAGCGCGGCCTCCATCCTGCGGCCCCAGCACTGTCCGCCGCACACGTGACACCGGCACTGGCAGCGTCCACACCCAGGCCCTGCGCCATGAACACAAGAAACACGATAACAGCCCCTCATCAGCCAGATTGCTCTAAAGACAGGGCACTACCTACCTAGACTGCCACTGCACACGCGCCTCCAACCGCTTGCACATCCCCAGGCAGACGAGGCAGCAGGACGAGTTCGAAAATATACCGGGCAGCCAGCGCTGAAGCACCTAAGATGGCGGCCCCCGCGTCTGACATGCTCTCCTTCCATAAATCTCACGCTCATCGGAAGGAGAGGAGCGTCAGTCTATGGGCATAAAAAGGGGACTGTAGAATGTTCCCAATGGCAGTTTTTGCAGCAGTTCTTTCAGCATGGTACATGTAATGAATTACAAAACACACTACTACATTTCTTTTAAAGGTTTTTATATGACTAACAGAGCTTTACAACCTTCATTATTATGTTGAATTCTTACATAAGGTAGGTACCCACCTTCTTTTGATACACACCTCAAATGCACAGTTGAATAAAGAAAGGAGATGCTTGGAGAGGGCCTGTAGTGTGTATGCAGTGTGCACAGGAAGTACCGGTTCCAGTACCAGTAGAGCACTTGCCATGATTGGCTGGTTGTTGCAAACAGGAAAGGCAGTCTGATGAGCAGATATTTACATGTGGTAGTGAAGACAGTACAGCACCAGTCTCTGTACCTGTTCATTCTGTACAGCACCAGTACAGACAGTACAGTATGCAAATGGCTGACAGTCAAGAACCCATCATGGCTCCAGCAGCAGCAAGAAGAAAGAAATATGAAGCCAGTTACAAACTTAAAGTTGTAAATTTTGCCATGGAACATAATACCTGTGCTGCTGCAAGACAATATGGAGTCACAGCAAAGATGGTTCGGGCCTGGAAAGCAAATGAAAACGCAATAAGGAGTATGCCAAGGGGTAAGTGTGCATTAAGAAGAGGCACCCCACATTGGCCAGAACTCGAAAAACATGTAGCAGACATGGTGAATGAGCATCGCCAAAGCGGTTATGTAGTGACACGAAATAAAATACGTTTGTTTGCACTTCAGTGGGCCAAATGTAACCCAGATCTCAGCAACAGATTTAAGGCCACTGTATCCTGGTGTACTAGATTCTTGGGAAGGCATAATCTGGTATTGAGGCAAAAGACGAAAATTGCACAAAAATTACCTGCAGATCTTGATGCCAAAATACATAGTTTCCATCGCTACGTTATTAAGCTGCGCAATGAACATGGCTATGCGCTAAGTAGTATCGGAAATATGGATGAAACTCCAATGAATTTTTATATGGTTGCAAACAAAACTGTCCATCCAAAAGGTGAAAAAACAATTTTAATAAAAACAACAGGACATGAGAAGTCCAGTTTTACAGTGGTACTAGCATGCACAGCTGATGGCGCCAAACTGAGACCAATGGTTATTTTTATGCCGAAACTCAAGTTTCCTGTTGGTTGTTTTGTACATGTGAATGAAAAAGGCTGGATGGATGAAGAAGGGGTAAAGCTATGGCTTGATAATGTATGGAGCAGGCGACCAGGTGGACTTCTTCAAAAACGTAGTCTACTGGTGTGGGATATGTTCAGGGCTCATTTAACTCCAAGCACCAAGCAAAGGCTGGCAAGAATAAAAACAGATGCTGCAGTTATTCCTGGGGGATTGACATCGTTGGTACAGCCACTGGATGTGTGCCTAAACAAGCCATTTAAAGATCGCATCCGAGAACAGTGGAATGAGTGGATGGTTAGCGTTGAAAAAACATTTACAAAAGGAGGAAACATGCGTGCTCCTCAGTTGGATGTTTTGTGCAAGTTTGTCATAAAAGCCTGGAATGATATCGATGCAGAAACAGTCATAAAGTCTTTCAAGAAGTGTGGCATATCAAATTCATTAGATGGTATGGAGGACGACTACTTGTGGCAAGATGAAGAGGAAGCCGAAGCCGAGACCACACCATCTGATACGGAATTACCAGATCCATACGATGACTGCTTTACAGATGTACCACAAGATCTCATTGATTTACTTATGAGATCAGATGACGAAGAGGAGGATTTTGAAGGCTTTTAAAGGGAACGTCGGCAAATCCTGTAAAAATCGCTTGGAGTTATGAAAAGTTTAATCCACTTGCACTGTTTTATGTTTACCGTACATGTTTGATGACAAACAGCCTTATATTTACAAGTGACTGTTTTTCATATGGTTCTAAATAAAAATATCGTGACTAAAGCAATATTGTTTATACAACCAATTTGTTTGAGTTCAGTCTTTGAGTGTGTACAATAAACGCTTAACACTGTCCTCTGATAAAGCCTTACTGCTCACCCACACGGAGGAGGACTAGAATCACTAATAAGCCCAAAATAAATTCTCAAAATGGCTATGCAGGACTGCGTTGGACTGTGCTGGAAGTGGGGGTAGTCCTATACGGCGAGTATAGCACGAAACCTACATTTTATTAAGAAAAGTAGGGGGTCGTCTTATACGCCGGGTCGTCTTATACGCCGGAAAATACGGTATTTATATTTTCAACCGTGCGTATTTGTACAGTAAGAACTACAATGTTTAACATGTTATTTATGTCTATGGTCACATGACCTAGATAGAGGGCTGGGCTAGGTAGGCCACCTAGCAGTATAAAAATGAAATGGTTTTATCATGCTTTATTATCTGACAAAATGTGGTTTTATCCTAAATTGTTTAGAAAGCATGTATGCAACATATTTATACAGGTTGTTTTATCATTCACTGTAGCACTTTACTCTCTAACGTTTGCACGTGTTAGCTAGCTTTTTCTGCACTTTAGACATGGACTGTTTTGCACTGTTAAGATCACATTGGAATGTACCCTCCTACTCTAGCCCTTTTTTTTAACATGTGGTGCTCGCAAGATATATTATGTAGGAATTTCTTATTTTATCCTACATGTTTACGGATTTATCCGGTAATAAGTGAAAATTGTAAATAGGCATTCTACTTTGAAACAGAGATTTATATTTTCAACCTTGCGTATTTGTACAGTAAGAACTACAATGTTTAACATGTTGTTTATGTCTATGGTCACATGACCTAGATAGAGGGCTGGGCTAGGTAGGCCACCTAGCAGTATAAAACTAAACAAGTTACAAACAGTAATTGCATGTGAGCAAGGGCTTGCTTAGCCCGAAATGCGTTGTGCACTTTTACCAGCTGAACTTTTGAAATAAAGAACCTGTAACTGATCCAGTGGTCCGTCTCCTGGTTAACGCTTCGCCGGTCCGTGTGGGGGATTGGAAGTGGCGTGGAGGAGTTTTCGCGCATGTAACTACGGAAGTGAGCTTGCTTCCGGTTACGGACCCCCTCCCCTGATGTGGCGTCTGCTCTCAAGCTACTTCGTTTTTGGATCCTGTGAGGAACTTTAGCAGACACCCCCTTTTGCAGCCGGATAGATTCCAACAACGTACGACGAAAGCACCAACCTGTAGCGGGTCGGGGGACTTCGCTTATTGTTTGAGGCTAAATCGATGTGGTGAGTCTTTAAGTGGCAGTGCAAAGGTGGGGAGGTATCACCGAGTGTGGGATCAACAATATACAAACGCCGCAAAGAAAACCTTAGTGCGGGCCGTTTAAAGAACATTAATTAAGAAAGGGTTCAGCTGGCGGAAGGCATGTCTGCGGAAGCATTCCGTGTAAGAGAAGTGGAAGCTGAGGAACTGTTTGAGCAAATCTCTGCTTCGGGAAGTGTTACTAAAAATGCCCCTACAAATATAGCAATACGGGAGGAGACAAATATCAAAACGCTATATAAAGACCTCGAAAAACAAAGGCATCTCGAAATCACTAAATGGTGGGAGCACTATTCATTAACAAAGTATGCTGCTGCCGGGCGAGTCCCTAGAGGTTTACGAATCATGCTCGCTCCGAGCTTTGAAAACCCGAGTGCTCAATTATTAAAAGAATGGGGTCAAAGTAATTTATCTGCATCGATGAACTTAGTTCACATACTAATTAAACATGCAGCAATTGACCGAGCAGAAATTTTGAAAACTATCGAAATGATTCAAGCGGAAATTGACAAATTTACTGAAACCGAGAACAGCAAAAAACTAAAAGAGCTAATGATGGACAGACTCAAAAAACACGAGGACAAAATCAAAGTCAGAAAAGTGAGTAAATTTGCCCGTGATCAAGCTGATTATGCTAATGGACACATTTTTACATTTGCACGTAAATATAATGACATCAAACGCCAACAATTTAGCGTGAAAGGAAACAAACAACAAACGCACCCAACAGATGCCGCCGTAGGGGAAAATGGCAGTAAAGATGATGACACTTCCAGTATAGATTCTAACACCTTATCGAGTGCCTCTAGTAGTGGCTCATTAAGAAATGATCAACCTGGAACAATTTTAAATTTGGAGGAAGAATTAGATTTTTTAGTCGCGGAAAGACTGCAAACATTACGACCGCGACAAAGGAATGCAGTAACAAACGAAGAAACAAAAAAAGATGAGAGAGACGAAGGAGACATAAACAAAAATGCACAAAAAACCCCCCAAAAAAAAACAAACATGGCAGAAGAAGAAGAAGTAAAAAACACAATTCTGTCATAAAATCTCTCTGATATTACTTTAACGACAGCGGAACAACAATTATTTTCTCTCTGCCTCAACTTTTGTCCTGCACAACCCTTTAAATATGCTTCTATGAGAGTTGACGTTTTTTGTTTTATACGAAAACTTAAGCTCAAAAAATTCTTCGCTCTACAACAACTGAAGACCAATTCCTACATACCTACTTTGAATGCGGCTAGCGCTGAACCTCCGGTCTTAGCTGCAGATGTCCCAATTCTGCTTGATATGCATGATCTAAATCTGGCAACTGACTCTCAACCAATGGGTCCCGATGTGGACACAAGTACCCAAAGGAGATTGAGCAAAATAAACATGGCACAAAAAGGAGCTGGCGTCACTCCATTTAAAGGCAAGTCCAATTTTGTCCCATTAATGGCCAAAGATGCGCTGGATACATTCCATGACTGTATCACAACAGAAATTAAAGCGCTATATAAGAAAACAAACTATTGCAAAAGACAAGCGTTCAACCAACAACGGGCCAACTATTTTGCATTAATGAAAAAACTGAGTACCAACCCCAATATTGTGGTAAAAACTGCGGATAAAGGCGGAAATATTGTGTTATGGCCTAAGACTGACTATACTACTGAGGCCTCTAGACAACTTCATGTTATTGAATGCTACACAAAATCCAGCAATAAGGAATATTTAAAAGCAAATGAAACTCTTTACAAACTCCTGTCAAAATGGCGTAGGGAGGGCCTTATCTCAGGAAATGAGTTCAAATTCATGCACAATCAGTTTCCAGTCTTACCAGTTTTTTACCTAATACCAAAAATCCATAAAGGCATCACTCCCATACCTCGCAGACCGATAATCTCTGCTATCAACAGTGTGGGAGAGAAAGTTGGACAATATATAGATTTCTTCCTACAAGATCAAGTGAAGAATTTGCCCAGTTTTGTTCGGGACACCAGTGACTTCCTGAAAAAAATAGATGCAGCTTAGTGGCAGGACGACATGTTATTAATAACTTTGGACGTGGAGTCCTTATATACCAGTATAGCCCATATAAATGGCCTTAATGCTGCTAGTTATTTCTTAGGCCTGAGAACAGTGCAATACTATGAACATAACAAAGTTGTATTGAGCCTAATGGATTGGTGTCTGAACAATAATTACTCTGCATTTGGTAAAGAAGTGTGGAGACAATTGAGGGGTGTTGCGATGGGGGCCTGCTTCTCCCCCAGCTACGCGTGCTTACACGTGGGCTGGTGGGAGGAGCAGGTTCTCAACATCACGCATAAAGTTTGGATGAATGAAAAAGTAATCAAATATTTGCGGTATATTGATGATATTTTTATTGTGTGGCAAGGGGACGAGGAAGAGGCTGTCTCCTTTATTGAGGAAATCAATAATAACTCCCTGAATTTGAAATTCACATCACACATTAGTGCAAAACAGGTAGAGTTTTTAGATGTCAAAGTATATATAGATGATTCCAATAAATTACAAACCACACTTTTTAGAAAGCCTACCGCAGGCAACACCTGCATGCCTCCAGTCTCCACCCAAAGCACACCATCAACAGTATTCCCTTTGGAGAAATCCTACAGCTTAAAAGAATATGTAGCTCTGTTGATGACTTTGAAAAATGTGTGAGGGAATTACGAGACCGGCTCAAAGATTGAGGATATTCAAATGCTACGTTTGATCAAGCTTTGGCTAAAGCTAATACTAGAACCCGAGCGAGTCTCTTCCCTGTTGAGTCAATCAACGATGATACCAAAGAACAGAATCAGATAGTTGATGTAAGGTCTAATGTATGTCCCAGGTTCATCACGGCTTTTAGTGATCAGGAAAAAACTATTAGGAAAATCATCAACAAGAATTAGCCTATAAAGGAGGCTGGGTTCTTGCAGGTTAAGCCTGCCCTCTTGTACTTGCAATTACTACAGATCCCGAGGATTATTTTTCATGTTGTTAGTTTTTTAGTGGGTGCTGCTAGGATCAGAAATAGGAAAATGATTGATTGACTGCTTCTAGATGAATTTGGATGTAACTCTGTATAATGTTTGCACAGTGAAAAATGGTAGCCAGTGTAACTAAAATGATTGATGTTTTTATTCTTTTAATCATGATCTTATTAGATGAATTATTATAGAACATTTTTAAAGGGTTAATACTCTGTTTTTACTGTGTATAACTAATGTATTTTATTCTGTTTTTATTGTGTATAATTAATGTATTTTATGGATGTTTTGTATAGTACTATTGTCTTTTTATGATATTGATTTATCGAAATAAAGTATTCTGACTGACTGACTGAATTGGCCTATTGTCCTCACGGACAACGTCTTAGGAGCCATTTTACCACCCAAACCTATGGTAACTTTTCGCAGAGCACGCAACATGGGAGTAATTCTGGATCAAACTAGTCCAGAATTAAAACAAATGCTCCAGTTGTAGAGCCTGCAAGTTCGGTGTCAATAAGACCCACTACTGTAACCCTTTCAGTTTGGAAGAAATTCCGATTGTAGGAAATCATACCTGCAAAACGGAGTTCGCTGTGTATGTCCTGATGTGCACCTGTGGCCTCAATTATATTGGGAGCACTAAACAACAGGTGCACGTCAGGATTTTACAACACTTACGAGCTATTCTGCACAGCGACCCTTCCTATCCAGTGGCACGCCACTTTGAAATAAAGCATAATAAAGATGTTAACTGTTTATCATACTATGTAGTGGGAGCAGTGCCCAAACTTCGCAGAGGTGGTAACGGAGAGCTCAAACTAAGGCAACTAGAGTCTAGCATGATCCTCGAGTATGACAGTAAATGGCCCAATGGGCTCAATAATACCGAGGATCTGCATACTTTCTTATAATATGACTCATTATATCTGTAGGCCTATTCCATCTTTCTGTTGATATGAATTCCGTGACCCCAGGTAGTCAGTTTCCCTGTTGCCTAGGAGGTTTAAAGTATATATAATGATTCTGTGTGTTTCTGATTTTGGATCAAGTTTCCTCCCCCTGGCTAGTCAGGTTCCCTGTTAGCCAGGAGCTGTATACTTTCAGTTCTTCAGCTCTTTTGTGTAAATATATTGAATATCCTGTTTTTTCTAATAAGATCTTTTTTAGCACTTTTTTTTATTCACAGGGTGTTTTTTAATCAGTTTTTATGATAAACTCCGTATTTAATATGAAATGTTTTTATCATGCTTTATTATCTGACAAAATGTGGTTTTATCCTAAATTGTTTAGAAAGCATGTATGCAACATATTTATACAGGTTGTTTTATCATTCACTGTAGCACTTTACTCTCTAACGTTTGCACGTGTTAGCTAGCTTTTTCTGCACTTTAGACATGAACTGTTTTGCACTGTTAAGATCACATTGGAATGTACCCTCTACTCTAGCCCTTTTTTTTAACATGTGGTGCTCGCAAGATATATTATGTAGGAATTTCTTATTTTATCCTACATGTTTGCGGATTGATCCGGTAATAAGTGAAAATTGTAAATAGGCATTCTGCTTTGAAACAGATATTTATATTTTCAACCTTGCGTATTTGTACAGTAAGAACTACAATGTTTAACATGTTGTTTATGTCTATGGTCACATGACCTAGATAGAGGGCTGGGCTAGGTAGGCCACCTAGCAGTATAAAACTAAACAAGTTACAAACAGTAATTGCATGTGAGCAAGGGCTTGCTTAGCCCGAAACGCGTTGTGCACTTTTACCAGCTGAACTTTTGAAATAAAGAACCTGTAACTGATCCAGTGGTCCGACTCCTGGTTTACGCTTCGCCGGTCCGTGTGGGGGATTGGAAGTGGCGTGGAGGAGTTTTCGTGCATATATATATATATATGTGATCAAGGTCCGAGAGGGACCGAAACGCGTCATGGCGGTGGTGTTGGGCGGAAAATATAAATAAAAATATTTAGCACGACCTTGGGTACGCTTCGTCTTTTGGGAGAAACGATTCCTGTGTGCTGGAGGCGATAACAAGGATATATATATATATATATATATATATATATATATATATATATATATATATATATATATATAATGATGTGCAGATTTTCTTGTCTGCTACAAAATGACTTGGTCCTGAGGAGACCCTTCAAATAAACCAGGGTTGAAACATTGACATCTTATCCCTGGTCTACACTTTGATAATGATCATTAGAAATGTGCAACAATTGCCACCTTTTTGCTCACAAATTAACCTATGATACCTGTACAGTGTCTTATGTTTAGATTTTATGTATTGTCACATTCACTTGAGCACTGTGTCGTTTGCACTTTGCAGATAATGATTACACTGAAGACTGCAGAGAATTGTTGAGAATATATATCAACAAAGGAAACCCTTGGTCATTACTATTATATTTATGTTATAATTGAGAAATCCTCTCTATAATGTACGAATAACTGCATCTCATGCGGGGATCACTAATTCCCAAAGAAAAAATGACGCCAAAGGCACACTGTAATATACTTGCCCCTGTCCCGTTGGGCACATAGAGTAGTCCTTGTTTTTTACTAAATAAGACAATTTAAGACTGCATGCATTACTGATAAAGTCCTCCATAACTCCACTCTCTTCTACTTGGTTGGAAAACTCTTAGGGGGATATTCACAAAGACACATCTCCAATTTATCTCCACCTTAACGCATCAAAAGTGGAAAAAAATTTAACACCCCATTCACAAGCTGGTGCAAACTGCAGTTATCGCCAATATCCCCGCGATAACTGCCCCAAAATATATCTCCAAGGTGGACACCACCAACTAACCCTAATGAGATGCAGAGTAGGTGTTCCTGTGCAAAAACACAGGAAAAAACCACAACACTACTTTCACAACGAACTGCCAGATGTGCAATGCGAACCAAAAATAGGCGATAAGCCACGGTAGCAGCAGGGAATTAACACCTGACTTTTGCTGGTGTTAAGCAGGACGACTACCTGCAGCATAAAAGGGAGCCGAGCCAAGAGCCACACCTGAAGACCCAGAGATGCCTTGGAAGACCCAGACCCAGAGATGCCATGCTTAGGTGCCCCGGCACCTAAGCACTCGGCCAAAAACCTAGGCATTATAATGGATGACACACTTTGCATGCAGGCTCATATTCGAACTCTATGTGGGAAAAGCTTTGCTACTTTAAAACTTCTGAGAAGGCTGTTCCCATGGATTCCCCTAGAAAGCAGGAAGTCAGTCACACAGGCCCTACTGGTCAGCAGACTGGATTAAGGGAATGCACTTTTTGTAGGCATGCCAGACTACCTATTTCAACGACTACAGGTAGTGCAGAATGCTGCAGCTAAGCTAGTATGCAGAAAAGGCAAATATAGCTCCGCTAAAGAATGCCTAAAACAACTTCACTGCCTGCCCATGCGCCAAAGAGCCTGCTTTAGGCTCAAAGGTCATGCCCACAAGACACTCAATAATAAAGGACCGACTATTCTTCGGAATAAACTACACTTCTACTCCCCTGCCAGACCACTAGGATCACAATACCTCGCTCTTGCCAAAACAAAGAAAATAAAAAGACCAAAGCAGGAGGACGCACTTTCTCCTACCTGGCTGCACGACATTGGAATGAACTCCCAGTGGAACTCAGGCTAACTAATAATTACGACATCTTCAGAAAAAAACTCAAAACACATCTCTTCCCTAAAAATTGATGCATGACACCCGGCTAACCAAGTTCCTACCTGCTACTTTAGTCCTTAGCGCTGTGACATCCCTTGGGATAAATGTTGCGCTTTACAAATAAATAAAATAAATTAAATAAAATAAAAAATAAATAAATCATACAACGCAGATACCCATGAGGGCCACAACACCCACTGCAACCACCCCAGGCCCGCCACCACCCCAGGATCTGTCCCGTCCCCCCCCCCCTTGGAACACCACAGAGGCAGCGTACACAAAGACAGCGGACCCACCTGAAACGCACCTGCCAGAGGAGGACATTGCCCACTACAGGCCAAAAAGGACAACCATCCCCCGCATCCTGACCCACATCCCCCACCTGCTGAAGGTCCCAACCCAGCAGACAACCAACATCCCTCCACAGACAAAGCTGCCAGCTGCGCAGCACATGCCGGCATCTGGTACCATCCAACCCACAACTGCCAGGGTTGGAGGAGTCACACAGCCAGCCCCATCCAAGGTCAACACCTTTCCTGGATGCCAACATCAGCCTGGTGCCTCAGCACCCCCACGACACACACACTGCACAGGTGCAGTTGGAGACCAAGCAAGGCCCCTACCCATAGCTGGATTCCCTCACGTGTCAGAGACAATCGACTGCACTCATGTACCCCTCATGCCCCCTGCCCACACTGCACACAACTACCACAACAGAAAACACACGCATACCATGAACGTGCAGGCAATAGTGGACCGCCCACGACTCCTCAACAATGTCATGGCCAACTCCCCAGGCAGTGCATGATACTCACATCTCCCAACAGCCCATCATCACCCAGCGCTCCCAGGATGGCACACATGGCAATGCAGTGCCTGTTGGTAAGTCCAAAATAAACACACCACACACCTCCAGCCCACAGTCAAGCAAGTCACAACACTGCCAAAGGGCACGCAGCACAACTACATCCAACATGAAACACAACATGCCAACCAACCAGACACGACAACACGACTCCATTGGGAATCCGGCCTTGCCATGCCCACAACCCAGCCACAGCATAGCACCATAGACACACAATAGCCAGGATGTGAGGAGAGGCATGGAGCAGGCATGTGCGAGAACGGTAAGTGACTAAGAAATGTGAAACTACCCAATGCCAGGTGTGGCGTGGATGTGCCGGACAGACCACATAGTACAAACCACGGAAATGGCCATGTGGACCTCAACTGCTGGTGCAGGAGTGAAGTGGCCAGTGGACGCTGCCATGTCCTCTCAGGCTGTGGGGCAGAACGTGGAAATGTTGCATGTTAAGTCCCCCCCTGCATGCGCTTGCAGAGTGGGTTGGACCTGTGTACACCAGGCCTTGGTAGGGATGTGAACAAAAAGCCTGTCGCACTGGTCGTGGTTCTCATTTGGAATGGACAATGCATCTGCCAGGGCGGCGCCTCTCATCCCGCCACAGGTCATGTGCCGAGCGCGGTGGGGCCTGCGTCCAGGTGTGCCAGCTGCACAACTGGTCCCCAGACCCATCATGCCTGCCCCAGCGCACCAGCAAGGCTCCGCTCACCAGGCCTACACCAGCATGTGTCAAAGAGGGCCCACCACGTGCCGGTGCAAGCTCCAAGCACCAGTCCCGCAACCTCTGGAGCCTCCGCAGACCATCGCTGGCCCCCCCGACACTAGCCCACATTACTTCTTTCTCATGGACATACTTCATCAGTGTCCTCTTCGGCCCAGTAGGTCCCACATGTGGAATTGTGTCCTGAGTCCTGAATGGCAGTGACCCCAAGTCCGTGGCAGCGGCCACAGCACCAAACTCCCTTCGAACAGTAAGGCATATTTCTATTTCGCAGGCCTGCAACACGTGGTGCCACTAACCCTGTTCAACGCAAGCCTGCGACACGAGGTGCCACTAACCCTGTTCAACACAAGTCTGTGACACGTGGTGCCACTAACTCTGTTCAACGCAAGCCGGCGACACGTGAATGAGGGATCAGGCCTACGCTGAGGACCAGTAGGTCCCACATCCAGCACTTAGTCGTGAATCATGAATGGCAGAGTCCACACCAGTGCACGCATGGAGAGGAGTAAGAGGAAGATGCGGCTCAGTCCGGACGAAAGCCCAATCATAGTCACGGAGGTGACTGAACACTAACAACAATTGACCTGGTGCCATCAACCCTATGCACCGCAAGTCAGCGGCCCATGGTGGTAGGCCCGTGCAGGACGCTGTGCATCCCGGGCCACTAACTCTGTGCAGCACAAGTCATGGGGCCTTTATGGTTGAATGGTTGTGTCCTTTACGATGTACACTGTTGTCGATTTCTGACTGCACCAGGCAGCCCTTGCCGGCTGGTGTGCACACAACCCACACACATCCAACACAGGTGTCACTCTCTAAGTATGCCTGCTAATAAATATGGCCGTGCCCACATTCCCATAGCCATTCACACCATCTAAGCAAGTGTCTCTGTGTGGTCATTGTGTCAGCATGATGGGCACGGGCCCTGCAACATCACAGTGTGCCGTCTTCAGCTGATGTTACCATGTCACCTCAGCGTTGGCAGTGACCCTGGACATGTAGCTTCCCACGCATCCCCCTGCATGCACAAACGGAGGGTGCTGGTCCGGCGTACGTCAGGTCGGCGCAGGGGTGTGCTGATTCGGCAGGCAGGGGGAGCAGGGCATGGCTCCGACCTGGCTTTGGGCAGGAAGTGCGGTAAGCGTATCTCTGTGTTGGGGTGTAGTCAAAGTCAGGGCCACAATAGTCAATGTTGCAATGTAGCATGCACCAGGAGGGCGGGCCCATACATATGAGGACATGTAGAAGCTCAAGACCACTCGGGGTCAAGGCACATGCATACCAAGTGTTATGTGTATCAGCCCTGTGGATGTATGAGTCAGTTGCCTGGCCTCATTCACAGCGCAGTCACAGCCAGCCATGGGCTGTACACCTGTGTCCGCCCTGTCCGGACCATTAGCCGACACTCACGTGGCCACGCACCTTCAAAGGCCAGTCTCACGGTGTTTCCAGGGTCACAGACATCCCACCACACCCACACCAGGCCTCTGTACATCTCCTGTATGCATGCAGATGGCGAAGTTACTGTAGGGATGAAAGGTCCTTTGTCTGAACTATCAGGCGGTAGCACATCTGCAGCTCCGAGAAGGAACTGGCATGTGGCCAGCACCCCCTGACAGATATTATGGCATTTGCTTGCGACTCCCACACTACGCACTGCCGGAAGTGAGACTAACGTGTACACATCCCACATGCAGAGGTCCTAGGTCGTAGTTAGCGTGCGTGAAATGGCCTTCACACGTACTCCCACCCCAGGCCTGCACCCGTTGCACAAAGACACTGCTCATTGCACCGAGCTGTGCCATTTCATCCACAGGACTAGCGCAGGGCAAGCCAGTGCCGCTTCAAGAAGAGCCACTGACGCAATGGCAGACCATCCGGACACATGCTCGACTCCAGTCTCGTGGACCTGTACCATGCACATCTGCTGCATGTACTGGGGGCACTGCCGTTGGCAGTGCTGCGTATCAGTTACCGGCTGAGCTTTCGCCTTGCGGACCTCACCTGCGTTCAGCCTGTGTTGCATTGTCGCTCGTGCATATTCGAGTGGTCCATGGATGTCTGCCTCCCCAACGTAACGGTAGCTGATCTGGATTTCGACGTGTGTGTGCACCCCCTGTTGTCTCACGACGAGTGTCACCGTGATGCCCATTTATGGCATGCATGGATGTTTGGCATGCAGGCTGGAAACTGGACCGGGGAGATTGCACAAGTCCTCATGTGCAGTGAGCACATTGAGCCACTACTCGGTTGGGCTTTGATGCACATTGGGTCCAGTGGTTTGAGTCAGCACATCTGTCCGGGTCGGCTGATGAATTACGTCGACAACATGTCAGATGTGGTGGACATTGATCGCTCATTGGAGATGTTGGCCTACGCTGCTGCACTCGCGTTCATATGTTTTATGTTGGGAATCTGGTCACATGTCCCAAGACAACAGTGGACATGGCTGCATTGGCCAGGACTCATGATCCAGGTGTGGACAACCAACGCGGGTTAGCACTGACTTGTGTTGGTGATGGGCTACCACGAGGTGGACATGGGCGCTTTCCTATGTTCCTCATTCAGGCATACTGCTGCATTGGTCTGCATATCATGGCACTTCTCTTGGCCATACTGAGACGCACTTGTTGATAAAGTTTCGCGCTTTCACTTGTCTCCAACTGTGTTATGTCTTGATTTGTATGCCAACGTGTGTATCACAGACTCTCTGGCTCCCTGCCATACGTGCATTGCTGGCCCATCAGGACTGCTTGTTTGTACATGTGTACTATCATGTCCCTGTTTCGTGCTTTGCCAGATGTGTATGGCCATTTACGGCCACAGGTAGGTGCACTTGTGTCCTGTGTTCGGTTGTGCACATGTTGGTGTTTGTACCACATTGTGTTCGATAATGGGGTGCTCTGCTTCCTATGTGTTTGTGCTGCAATGTGTGAGATGTCCCTTCAGCTCTGATTTGGCTCACCCTTCTCCCTTTCAGGCAGTGTGGTATTCATTTCTCTGCTTGTTCAGTGGTGTGATATTGCCGGGTTGTGTGACTTGTGCTCTCGGTTGGTGTTGTTACTCTTGGGCATGGTTTGTCTGCAGTTGTGCTGTGCTTAATTGTGCATGTGTGCCATTGTGCCCATCTCCCCCGCACCTCCAGTCCCTGCTGGTTCACCTCCCTGTTGCTGTTGTGTCTGTTGCTTTGGGCAGTTTCCAGTCTCCGCGTCCTGCCACCATCTCCAGACTGATGTAGTGGACACCATTTCCTCCATGTCATCCAGATCCTGGTGTGGTTCTGGACCCCCATCTCCGGTGTGCATTGCTGCCTTCTTGTTGTTGGCATGTTTCTGCTTGTTTGTGTGTTTCACATCATTCCGTATGTTCTAATTTTCTTCCACTATCGCCCTCCTCTCTCAGGCTGCAGTCACCTTGTCTGAGATGGCCTGCCATGTACAATGATTTGGTGCCAATGGGGCTTGTGGGGTTGTATACTAGCTCAGGTTGCCTCCATTGTGCTTGGCTGTTGTTTTCTGTTTGGTTTGTCTTTCTTCTTCAGGCTTTTGTTGGGCTTATTCCCACCTGCCGTGTGTGTAGCGGGCCTGGCGGTGCATATCCCTGCTTTCCTCATCGTGAATGGGCTCATTGTACTTTTTTTGTGTTGTGGTTTGTGTTTTTTCTCTGTCTAGGTGGTTTAATCGCGGACATTGGCCGCAGTTTCGGCAGTCTATCGCATGGTACCACCTTGTTGTGACTTCCACGTTGACACAGGGTTATTTTCCCGTGATAGCCTGCGATGTGTAAAGTTCCGTTAGCATTTTTTGGTGGTTTAGCAAACGTTCTTGTGAATATACCCCTTAATCTACAGAGCTCAATGAGGATCAAGAAATGATGAGTCCCTCATGCTCGAACCTCCGACTTTGCCTACCTGACAGGCATTCTATTTTAGTACAGAAAGCTTTGGAACTCCCTTCAACCAACCACTTGTCGCTTCACATTCTGTAGTGTAGTTCCTATTTTCCCAATAGGCTCTGCGCATTGGAATAATATCTTCAATAGTATAGACGTAGGACTGTGGTTAACTAGGTCTTCTACTGACGATATTAGACTTAAAGTTATGTGTGCCAGCTAGCTCAGAGTTCACTAGAAACTTTCTCGAATAGGCAAGGAGGAGTTTAACCTCCCTGGATAGACAAGAAGGGATTTAGTTTCTGACAACCATAGAACATGACATCTTTGCTCCCCCCTAATCAAGAGTATATCTCTAGAGGGATGTATGACGTTACAACGCATACTTTTACAACGACTACCATTACAACGAATTTTTTACAACGCAAAAACTTTTACAACGCATACCATTACAACGCAAGATTTTACAACGCAAGTACCTTTACAACGCATACCATTACAACGTAAATATTGGTAAGTATATAATATTTTTTTTAATATAAATTATTGTAAATTATTAAAATATAATTAAATTTTATTTAATTTTATTTAATTAATTTAATTTAAATATAATTTTAGTTTATTTTTACAAATTAATCCTGTACCCCAAAAACCCAAAACTGACCCTGAACCCTAAAAATACCCCTTTACCCAAAAACCCCAAACTAACCCTGAACCCTAAAAATACCCCTTTACCCAAAAACCCAAAACTGACCCTGAACCCTAAAAATACCCCTTTACCCAAAAACCCAAAACTGACCCTGAACCCTAAAAATACCCCTTTACCCAAAAACCCAAAACTGACCCTGAACCCTAAAAATACCCCTTTACCCAAAAACTGAAAACTGACCCTGAACCCTAAAAATACCCCTTTACCCAAAAACTGAAAACTGACCCTGAACCCTAAAAATACCCCTTTACCCAAAAACTAAAAACTGACCCGGAACCCTAAAAATACCCCTTTACCCAAAAACTGAAAACTGACCTTGAACCCTAAAAATACCCCTTTACCCAAAAACTGAAAACTGACCCTGAACCCTAAAAATACCCCTTTACCCAAAAACTGAAAACTGACCCTGAACCCTAAAAATACCCCTTTACCCAAAAACTGAAAACTGACCCTGAACCCTAAAAATACCCCTTTACCCAAAAACCCAAACATATAATATTTTAAAAATAATTATATACTTACCAATACTTACGTTGTAATGGTATGCGTTGTAAAGGTACTTGCGTTGTAAAATCCTGCGTTGTAATGGTATGCGTTGTAAAAGTTTTTGCGTTGTAAAAGTTTCGTTGTAATGGTAGTTCGTTGTAAAAGTTGCGTTGTAATGGTTGTTTCCCCTCTAGAGTCGTGTGAAAACAAAAGACAACTATTTTGCTCAGTCAGTACGTGCATTCTTAGTTTCACCAGTTTGTAGAGAAATAAGAGATGGGCGTGTTTCAATAAAAAGATGTTATTTATTGATCAGTCTCTTTTCTCATACAAGAGAAATGAATCGCTATTATTGCAATACTTATAGTTAAGTAAAGTGCATACAGTAAAAACAGGATTATAAAATAATACTGTAAAAGCATTGATATGGTTTCTTAGCCATATGATACTTAAAATGGATAAAAGATATACATACATATATACATTGACTAATCGTTCTCAACTGGTGCTTCTAACTACGCCTACCCCGGTGTACCTGACCTGAGCCTAATACGTGGGAGGGAGTAAGTAAGTAGCAGTTTAAGTTAAGTTTGTTTTGGCAAGGATCTGACTCAAGAATTCTCTGTAAGGGGTTAGTCAGTTCAGTACCTGGGATTTAGAAGGCTGGAGGGTTGGTATCTCTGTCTCAGGACTCGATATCCCAGTTACCCGCGAGGGCGGCTGGAAACGCCAGAGGCTGGATTTCTCGGCAGGAGAAAAGGCAGCGTCTCTCTCAGCACGTCAAAAAGGGAGGGGCAGCGTCCGTGGGCTTTCTGCATCAGCTGGGCTCTCCGGCAAGTAGCGCTGCTCCAAGCTCGTCACCACCGTGTCTTTGCCTAGGGCAGCGTCGGTATATTTATACCTGAAAGGTGCCGAGTTTGAGGTAAGGATGGACATAAGACGTCAGTAAGAATGTCATAAGGACTGGTCGTTCTTACATTCTTTACAGGAGTTCTCGAGCGAAATCAAAACAATAGCTGCGGGGGATTTCCCAGGTCTGCTGGAGGTTTGGTTTGTTTTGAGAACTCGGTGTGCTTTCTAGGGGGCTGGAGGAATAGTGCTTGCTTAATGTGACAGCATGCGCTATGACCTAATCTGAAAACGGGTTTCTGTGCCGTTGTATGGACACTAGTGAATTAATAACCGGACAAGGGTCAGAAATGGGAGTATCAATATAGGTACCTAGATAAACACACTACACCCACTCCACGATTTTATGTACATATTTACTAACCTAAGCAATAGTAAACAACTAACAGTGCATGTGTATACCGAACCACCCCAAAAACATTATTTTTTTTGTATTTGAAAAATGGCGTATGCGAAATGTACGAAATGAGAATAGGTACTGTATGCATTCAAGCAGTATAATCATTCAAAAAGGAGGTGCACATTTTATATCAGCATGAATGATTTGCGAATTTACACATGAAATGGCTCTTGATACAGAAAAAATTGCGAGACCATCTCATCACATATAAACACAGTTGATTGCATATAAGCTAGAGGTTGAGGTAATGTAACGTCTCTAGAATTCGTAAGAATAGAAGCTCTGTTCTCTAAGAATAGTTTTACTTTAAGCAGAAGATAAGTGCCAAAAAGGTAAATATTTTGGAATTGGAAAAAAGTTTTCGCTTTTCAGGGGAGAAGAGAAAAAACATTTCACAGTCACTTTGTTTTCAAAAGACTGAAGGCCAAATTCAGAGTTCAGGGAACGCCGTGTGCAAGTTTGTTTAAAGTCACTCTCTCTGTTCCGGTGAAAACATCATTTCAGACAGACTCTCGAAAAAACAGTCTACAGCTTCTGGTGAAAGTTCGACTAGGTTGGAAAATGTCGCTACCATGCAGTCATGCGCATGATTGCTTTCAATGATGGTTCGATCAGAACTGCCTACAGAAGGTCGTACCTGGCCGATGCTGCTTTCATCTTGTACTTCACTACCCTTCAATCGTAGTGGTGAAGTCTCCACGAATGCCGTCATCAGGATAGGTAGCCGCTGGGGACAGCACAATGCATGAGCCTTTACTGGACCCAACAAAGTATCTGCATCCAATGGTACTTCCGATTGTAGTGTAAGACAGGTGTCCAACACGCATTCTTCGCCGCATAGCATGCACCTTAATACAGGCATAACACAATTCTGCCAGATGGGTCTGAACGAAAGAAACCAGGTGATATTCAGATCTCGTAGCCGGGCTAAGCCAAGGACTTTAGTTATGCGGTCCCGGTAGCGGATAGCTAGGATCGTTTCTTCCATTGTTGCTGGAGTCTTGTCTGTGACATGGCTTGCCATAACAAAGCAAGAGTAGCAAGAATAAAATGCCTGCTACCAGTCCCAACAGGAGTGGAAGTCAGCCAAAGATGGAATGGACGAAATGTGGAAAAATACCCAGGATCGCTTTGAATGGGGTTAAAGCTCCTGAAAAAACTGTCTTAAATACACTTGCGATACCACTTGTATCAAAAATATTTAAGATTTCGTTCAGCATTTCTGCGAAGTATAGGGGGCAATTTGTTGATAACATTGAATGAATCTCTGCCGTTGTCCTTGCAACTTGGAGATCATACGTTTCTTTTGATGACGTCAACTGGGTTGGCGTCTGTAGGAGCACAGTCTTCATTCTGCTTAAAGTATCAATTCGAATAGAAGAGATATTTAAACTGGGCCATAACCTTCCCTCCCTGTCTGGAGCATCATTTGGGAACAATACTCTTTCACAGCACATGACCCTGGAAGTCACGCTTACAAGATAAGGTTTTCCTGGCAGCAAGCCACAACATCTGTGATCTACAATTAGAATGTAACTCCCGTTCGAAAGTCTTCTAAAGAATGGTTCTATTTGTGTTGTAGGTGTGCCTAACTGGTGACATGAAAGGTTATTTGAAGTCCCTTCACAGGCCCATGCAAACTTATACCCTGACACAGAAGTATGCCTCTTAGTGATTTTTCACAATCATTACCACTAAGAAATACACTCTGTCCTTTATTACTGACACATGTGTGTGTATAGGGCAAGTTCCATGTTGACTTAACGTATCCTTTACCCAACCTTTCATACTGGCCTGCCTGTATATATTTTTGGCAGTATTGGAACTGGAAAGTTGTTATCGGAATATTTATTATCCCATGTATTATCCATTCAATGACAGGTCGTTCTGACATTGTCAATGGTAATCTCTCAAGTTTTTCAATGCTCAGAATTGTATAGTCAGCACCCTTTTGTGCCAAACTGATTTGTTTATCAGTAAGGTTAAAGATATTAAATAGTGACGTTGTGTTGATTAAACGCCAAGGCACATAGCCTGAACGCAGATTTTGTAACGTCCAGCCAAGCTGTACAATAGAACGTAATTGAGACTGACCGTGTTGCAACATCAGTAAGTCTTGTTCTATTATATCGATTGCAGAAGATACAATACTGTCCAGTGAATATATTCTGGAAGACAGAGTCATTAACCCATTGTCCACAACAGAAAGTGATTTTTCCAAATTAACACGGTCAATTTCCCGTATTTTTTCTGCTGTCTCAATTTGAGTTACTTTCCAAGCTTCGTTGTAAGCTGCATATATAGAGGCCGCTATGAAACGTTTTTGACGCTGTTTGCGTTGTCCCATGATGAAATCACGCAAGTCAGCACCTTCTTTAAGTAAAGTTAAGTGTTGCTTAATTTCTGACAGTGTGGATGTATGTAGCCATTGAAGGCAGAGTTTCCCCACACTGTAAGTAGTTACAATCCCTGGATGTTGTCTCTGGGAGTATCTTGGGTCTGGCCTGGTCAATGTGAACCCCTGTATTTTGTTCAGGAATCTGTCTTGACAGTTATTTGTGTCTGTGGGCCAGATCAACCATTGTTTCCAATTAGGATGTGTTCTGTTTTGGTTTAAAATATGGGATACGTCTATCTCAACATCCGTAGTGCTATTACTGTTAGGTGTTGGTTTTGGAATAGACGGTTTATTTAAGTCTTTGATTTTTGCTAGGCCAAGACAGGTAGTCTGTTGAATTGTGTCATTCAAAAATATAATTTGTTCTGGGATCATGCAGGCTCTAAATAATGATTCTATACCTTGCACTTGCCAATCTTTTGTGCCCCAGATCGTTTTCGTTTCAATGTTATTGTTCCAGAAATCAAAACCGAATGTACTCATTTTTTCAAAAAATGAGTCCGAATATATCAATTTTGTGTTTGTAAGCATGGTTTTCACTCCTGTCTTATTTAATAATTTGAAATAAAATGTTTCTGCATTACTTGTGTTGAACCCTGAAAAGTATGAATATTTATCAAAAAATGTCTTTGAACTGCCTTTTGGTGGAGTTGCACAATGTTCCCATTGGTTAAAATTTAAAACATTTCTAGGTTGAGTAGATTTATGCAGATAATGGTTACCATAATGGTTGTAACAAAACATTTGATCGTAATTAGATGAACCTTGCAAATAATCATGTTCTGTAAATGTAGCTGACATCACTAGATCAGACATCATATCATTAATACTTTCAAAGTCCCAATCATCAGCGAATGTGCTTGGTTTTACAAAGTCACTCAATGAAATCTTGAATTGATGAGGATACTTCAGGAGCTCAACCGGACCATATATTTCGTAATCAGTTTTGTCCCATGCTACCCCATCGGGTATAGGATTGGCTGTGAAGTTTACTGAAGAAAGTTCTCTTTTCTCGATGTGTGAAGACTTGTGTGGTTTCAGGACCAAGTTGATATTCTGACTTGCTGTGTCCATTGTAGCATATTTTCCCTCAATGAAATGTCCCAAGCATAGTACCATGATGAGCCAAAGTATGAGGACAAATACACCTAGTGACACCCAAATTTCAATCCATGGAGAAATCAGCTAGGTTTCTTTTAGTTGATGAAAGAGTTCCTTTGCTTTGTCTTTAAAAGTTTTTGTTGTCGGCTGTTCCTCAGGTTCACTCAGATCCTCAGAAAAATCATCGAAGTTGATGAAGTAGCCAGATGCTGTTCTGTCAATTGTTTCAATTGCTTCTGGATTCCTTCTTGCTTTAGGTATTTGCTTTGTTTCATTAGCATAGTCTGTGGTTACATCACTGTAGAATGAAATTTCTTGATGTAAAGCTTTGATTTGGGTTTCAAGAGGTTTAAGTTCCATTGCTTTGTCGCATAGTCCTTGTTGAATCACTGTAGGTTTATCAGGTGTGATTAGTCTTTCAGTTTGAACCTCTGTGATTGTAGCAAACTTTGGTGTTCTGCTACTTCTTGGGAGTCCACTTGGCCTACTACTTGTTATCGGCCACATGATTGTGGTTTAACCAGGTCGATGGATACAACTCGGTTCTCCTTTTTACCAGCAAGGGGCGGTAGTACTACTGATCTTGTCCCGTTGACAGACAAGACAGGAACTGCTTTTCTGTAAGAAGGCCCAAATTCCTTCTTCACAGCGATCATCTCTCTGACCAGATCCCCGATTTTTGGAATCCAGACAGGCCTTGCTGGGACAGGTGGTTTTTCTTCAGTGGTTATTGGCTGTTTCTACTTTATGTTGCTCAGGTCTTTTCTTGTTTCATTTAAGTCCTGTAAAATAGCCAAACGATCTTTGATATCAAAGCATTTTTCTTTAACCACTGAAGTTTGACTATCGAGGTCCTGGATTAACATTCTAGTTCCAAACAATAGTTCGTACGGACTGAGACCTCTTAGAGAATTTCTTGGCAGATTATTAAGACTACGTTGGACACTTATTAAATGTTTGACCCACCCAGCTCCCGAACCTAATACCTTTGCTGTTATAGATTGCTTTATGTCACGGTTTTTTCTTTCCACAATTCCGTTTCCCTCAGGATGAAAGGGACAAGAGTACAGCAATGCAATGCCCATACTGGTCATGGCCTCCTTATAAGCCCGAGAGCTAAAAGCAGGACCGTGGTCAGAATGTAGCATGCCAATTGCGTATGTGCCGATAAAGACTCGCAAATCTTTTATAACAGTTCTGGCGTCAGCCGAGCGCTGGGGTCTACATTTTAAGTGATGATAGTCTCTATATGTTAATTTGACGCATTTAATCATACTGGGTTTTATATATTTATTGTTTAATCCCGTCTTGAGCGAAACGCCATGGCAAAACACCGTCTTGCTCGCCACTGCGATCTCTGTTGCAGTTTGGACAGTTTTTTTCAAATATGTGATGTTGCAGGATCATTCCTGGCTACCAGTATGTGGATTGTAATTCTTCTAGAGAATCCTTAAGTGTAAGGTGTCTAAGACCCTCACCCATATGTGCGTCTGCTATTAACAAGACTCTCCTGTTCATGTTTGGAATTACTCTATCCCCCACTCCAGGGATTCGAGCAAAAGGAACGGAGTTTGCATCGATTATGTATGTATAACTGAGTGGATACATGATGGGTAGCGCTGAGCAGTCGCCTTTTGATGACGTTTTTACCGCCAGCATTGTTTCCCCGTCAATGTATTTTACTGAACGCTTTTTTGTAGCTACGGAAGCCGATTTAGTTGTTTCCGCTGTGGCTGTCTCAGCCAATGAATTCCCTGCAACGTGAACGCCATCACGCTGATGACTCAGTGTATGTATCACGTGAGTCTTTGGTAGTTCTTTCTTTAAAATAACCATTTGTTCCCAAAGCGATTTTTGCTTTATAGTTACACCTGTGTCATCTTCGTAACCGTTTTGAATCCATTTCTGTAAATCGTTATTGTATGATTTGACTCAGTAATACGAATCGCACACTATTAGTGTCGGGAATTCTCGATCGGCATTATCTAGCGCCATTTTTAACGCTATTATTTCAGTTTGTTCTTCTGAATTATTTTCCACTGAGTGTGTTTTTGAAAACAGAGGTCTCAATTTACCTCCGCGCCACACGTCTTTTACAATCTCGCATGTGGCGTTGTTTGCTTGCTCTCCCCAAACTGAGGGTTGAGCATGTCCGTCTGTATGTATTACACAGGCGTACTGTCGTATGGGCAGAATGTCGATTGGCAGAGGATATTCTCTTTCATATTCTAGATTTTTTAATTTTGTCATTCCTGGATCAAAATAGTATTTTACTTTGTCCGTAGCAAGAGAATTCTCCCATTGGACCCATTTTGGATTTAATGCCATAGTAGGTAAATTACATGGGCTTGTTAATGCCTCAAAGGCTGATTCTGCTGTTCTGACTGTAATTCGTCTGCCGCCAGTTGGTCTCTTTCTCTTGCTACAGCTGTTTGAACCGCTTGAACAATGTTTTCCTTAATGCTGAATGTTTTTTCAGCTTCTGTGTATAAATGTGATTTGTATGCTATTGGTACCGTTTCTCCCTCATTAGAGGTTAGGTATGTGAATCTGCATCTTCCTGGGATGACTCGGATTACAAGGTTGCGTGTGTTATCGCGTGTTTGCAGTTTTGTTTTAACTAACATGTCTGTTTGTAAAGATCTCAAAATTTCTGTGTGTTTTTGAGTCCAATTGATTCTTCTAAAATCTGGTTTTATTAGATCATAGAGGGGTTTAACCCTCTCTGCATAATTTATAATGTAAGTTCTTCCGAAATTTAGGAAACCTAGAATTGATTGTACGTTTTTCAGCGTTCTTGGTGTTCGGATTACAGCACATTTTTCCAGGAAATTGTCTGCCAGGCTTTTGCCTTCACTTGATAATTCATATCCTAAAAATAGGACAGTCAGATGGGCAATTCGTGACTTTTTGAAGTTGAATTTGTAACCCTCTGCTGCGAACCCAAGTACTATGGTGTTCACTCTTTTCAAGTGAGTATCCAAGTCATCATCTGTTAGATAGATGTCGTCGACATAAGATAATGCCTCATCATCATATATTTGTAGTAACTCTGTTACTCTCGCTGAGAATAATCCTGGGCTGTTCTTGAACCCTTGGGGCAAACGACAGAAATTTTTCTGCGAGCCATTTATTGAGAAAGCGGTCAAATATCTGCTTTCAGGTGCTATATTTTGACAAAAGAATCCATTACAGATGTCTAATGTTGTTTTGTATTTTTTGCGCACTATGCTATTCATTAGTGCTGCACTGTGTGAGTTTTGTACTGCAAACGTTTTGCAGCATGAGTTAAGGTGTCTGTAGTCCAAAACTAGACGATATGAATCATCTGGTTTGGAGACAGGAAACAACGGATTGTTCATTTGTGAGGAGCATGTCTCAATCACCCCCTGGTGTTCAAGTTGATCTAAGATCTCCCTGACCTGTTTTTTAGCTTCTTGCTTAATTTGGTACTGCCTCTGTGCAGTTGGTTGAGATTTTAACTGGATCTTGTGAGGAGGAGAGTCCTCATCCCATCCCACATGGTTTTTATATAATGCAGGAGCTTGGGCTACTGCCCACTTTCTTGCAAGTGTATATTTTTTATGAATTGGAATATGATTTGAGAAGGCAGGCATAATCATTTCTTCGCCATGAGGGCACTCCCTGACAAACCCTGGTGGCCAGTCTTTTTCAGCTAGAAGGATGTCATAGCCCTTGGAGAGATTATCCCAAAATAGACCCCTTATTTTCCTAGTCTTATCCCCCTCTATACGTAAAGTTATTTCATATATTTTATGAGGTTTGCTAACTCTGGTATCTGCAGTTTCCACTTGAATGTATTCATTCGAGTCCACTGTCTCCAGATGATTCATCAGGATCTTGCGAGCTATGCTCACTTCTGCTGCGCTGTCTAGCATTGTCTGAGCCCACTCTCCGTTTTTCAGCTGAGTCCTCAGGATCCTCGGCATGTTTGATTATTTTAATGCTGGCTACCTTCTTCTTTGGAAATTGTAACTTTTTACTTTGATGAGCAGGTTCTTTGTCTTTGGACTTGACGTGCTCTTCCCTGTGTTCTGACCGTCCTCTTCTTTCCGATTTCTGCGAGGAAGTCTGAAAAGATCGAGAGGGACGTGTATCAATATCTTGATATCTATCAGGTTTCTTCAAATTATACCTATTTCTAAGGTTGTATTTTTTCTCAGAGGGCTCCCTCTGGGGAGACTTGTGTCCTTGGTCCGGAGATCTATCTCTCCGCCGAGGAGACCTTCCTCTGGACTGGAATCTTTTTTCTTTGGGAGTGGATTATTTATTTCCATTCCAGCTCTTTTTTAAAGTGTTTAGATTATTTTTAATAAATACTTTTTCAGGATTTTCAATTAGTTGGGGTTTCACTGGTTTCCCACCCAAACTATCTCTTCCTAGTTCTTCATAGGATTTTTCTATGATTCTGGCAAGTTCAAATGGTTGGTCTGCTAAATCTGTTTCCTTCAATCTTTGGCGGATTGCCACATTTGCTGCTTCCCCCTTTATGTTTGCTAGTAATATTGCCGAGACCTGCTTAAAGTCTTTCAGTAATTTCATACCCAGAGTTAAAGCAGGTTCTGGACCGTATTCATTTTGAATCTGTTTTAGCACTTCTGGTATTACCGACATGGACGGTACACCATGTGTTTTTGTGTAAATGGAAACAAAGACTGTACCCCAAGTGTCACAGTCCTCCACATGTGGTGCGATCCCCATTGGAAGACAGATAGTCAGAATTTTGTGTTTCTCAACAGGGGTGGTATTTGGAAATACCGCCTCTATTTGAGTGATTTTCTGTGCTAACCAGAATGGAATTTGTTCCCGTTTAATGGGTACTTTACCTAGACAGGACTGTATGTTCTGTGGTGTGATTTTATTTGTGTTCCCCTGATGAGGGGTCAGTTGTGGAATTTTAATAGTTGGTTGGACTGTTGAAGTCCGCATTACATATTGGACTAATTGTCTGTGTATTTTAATCAGTTGTTCTAGCTGTGCTAAAAGTTCTGGTTTCGACATTTTTTCAATGTCTGGATGTGGTGTGTAGCGGCTAGAACCGGCCACGTTGCTCCTGGTCTACCTAGTGGACCGAGCCTGGTGATGTGATTATTATGTTTTAGGGCGCCATTAAACCAGAGCAGGTGCTCTTGGTATTTGAGTGGTATTTCCACCTCCTCGAAAGGGGTGTACTCATCCAGAGGTTCCTCTATCTTGTAATAGTGGAATTCCTTTGTTACAGCGTTTGCTGCTGGAAAGGTTATCCATGAATAGAATACCTCTGTCTGCCGATATTCGTGTGCCTCAATTACGAATATGACTGTGCCACCTCTTGGTGTTAGTCCATTTTCTATAAGTTTTAAAGTTATAATTTTTCTTATGCTGACCGGGATGAGTTTTGCACCCGGGTCTTGCTGTAGGAGACTTGTGTCTTCCGCTAGGAGTTGAGCTGCTACTCTAGCTGTCTCCCTTTCTTCTTCAGTTTCTGACATTTTACTGTCAAGAAGGGTTTTGTTGCAGATCAGGTTTCCACAGAAACAAAGATTAGATGCACAATATTTTGGAACACTGTATCCTTCAACGTTGAATAAACCAAAAACTATACATAGGAGTCTCCTCCTACTAAGTTTGGCGGATTTAACCTACTCTAATGTCTTGCGTTAGATTTATCGCCTATCCAAACCGTTGGGCGCCATGTAGTGTAGTTCCTATTTTCCCAATAGGCTCTGCGCATTGGAATAATATCTTCAATAGTATAGACGTAGGACTGTGGTTAACTAGGTCTTCTACTGACGATATTAGACTTAAAGTTATGTGTGCCAGCTAGCTCAGAGTTCACTAGAAACTTTCTCGAATAGGCAAGGAGGAGTTTAACCTCCCTGGATAGACAAGAAGGGATTTAGTTTCTGACAACCATAGAACATGACAACTTTGCTCCCCCCTAATCAAGAGTATATCTCTAGAGTCGTGTGAAAACAAAAGACAACTATTTTACTCAGTCAGTACGTGCATTCTTAGTTTCACCAGTTTGTAGAGAAATAAGAGATGGGCGTGTTTCAATAAAAATATGTTATTTATTGATCAGTCTCTTTTCTCATACAAGAGAAATGAATCGCTATTATTGCAATACTTATAGTTAAGTAAAGTGCATACAGTAAAAACAGGATTATAAAATAATACTGTAAAAGCATTGATATGGTTTCTTAGCCATATGATACTTAAAATGGATAAAAGATATACATACATATATACATTGACTAATCGTTCTCAACTGGTGCTTCTAACTACGCCTACCCCGGTGTACCTGACCTGAGCCTAATACGTGGGAGGGAGTAAGTAAGTAGCAGTTTAAGTTAAGTTTGTTTTGCCAAGGATCTGACTCAAGAATTCTCTGTAAGGGGTTAGTCAGTTCAGTACCTGGGATTTAGAAGGCTGGAGGGTTGGTATCTCTGTCTCAGGACTCGATATCCCAGTTACCCGCGAGGGCAGCTGGAAACGCCGGAGGCTGGATTTCTCGGCAGGAGAAAAGGCAGCGTCTCTCTCAGCGCGTCAAAAAGGGAGGGGCAGCGTCCGTGGGCTTTCTGCATCAGCTGGGCTCTCCGGCAAGTAGCGCTGCTCCAAGCTCGTCACCACCGTGTCTTTGCCTAGGGCAGTGTCGTTATATTTATACCTGAAAGGTGCCGAGTTTGACGTAAGGATGGACATAAGACGTCAGTAAGAATGTCATAAGGACTGGTCGTTCTTACATTCTTTACAGGAGTTCTCGAGCAAAATCAAAACAATAGCTGCGGGGGATTTCCCAGGTCTGCTGGAGGTTTGGTTTGTTTTGAGAACTCGGTGTGCTTTCTAGGGGGCTGGAGGAATAGTGCTTGCTTAATGTGACAGCATGCGCTATGACCTAATCTGAATACGGGTTTCTGTGCCGTTGTATGGACACTAGTGAATTAATAACCGGACAAGGGTCAGAAATGGGAGTATCAATATAGGTACCTAGATAAACACACTACAATTCAAACAAGATTTCAAAATCCTCCTGTTTGAGAGACACTCTAGTTAATGTGAGCATCCCTGGCAGTATCTCATATGTTGACTTGATCTGTCTTTCCTGTTACAAAATATTTGCTCTGCTCTCTATTTCTCTCTCTTTTGCTGTTGATTTACTATGATGGTTAGCTAACTACTTCTTATCCCTGCTGATAAGAACTGTATGTTTCTTGATTTCCAGGTACTAATATGTTATTATATGTTGTTTGTTAGCCAGAACTTACTTCTGGCTCTTGTAAAGCGCTCTTTTGCCTTTGGGTTACGTTCCTCTTATTTAAAAACGCAAAAATAAACAAAATAATTTAGTTTAAATGGTTGCATCCTTGCCTGCAGCCCAAGCAGCATCTCGTCCGAAGCCAAGATATGATAAAAAAAAGCCAGCCTAATTTTCTTGCTGTGCTGCCGTTAATTAACTTTTCAGTTGCTGATAGGGTCCTCTTGTTTAATGTAACCACAAGGCTGAATGGATGCGAGGACGTGATTTGAGGTCGTGTTATTAAAGTGCTAGGGCACTCTGGCACTTAAATAGCTGCTTCATCAATATTTCAGCGCCATGCGATGGTCCACGGGTGCATTTCTGCTGACTCCACTTGGAGTCGCCTCTGACTGCTGGAGAGAGCAGGGACCTTCAGCACAAGGGCGCCCTGAAATAGACTTTGGAGTGATGCAAACGAGCACTATCTTTTTGACTTCTCAAGGGCAGCCACTATCTGGGACAGAAGAGAGAGGCCTAGTATTGCGGCATTATTGTGACCACATCTAGGAAGGAAGCAGGCATCTGTGTTAGGTACTGAAATGATGCACCAACGAGTTCGTGCGCCTTTTACTGAACGTAGCGACGTAGCCATGCTGCAGCACGCGCTTGAAGATTTGAAAGGAGTTGGTACCTGTGATACGTGTCACACATTATGCAAGAAGACGTTCCGTCCCCAATATTCAATGTTACCGAAGAATGAATATGAGGGTATTTTGTTTTAACAAAGTCAATAAAACTTTCAAGATGAAGATTTAGCGATCTGTTTAAAAGCGTCGCAGTTAACATTTCTTGCGCAGGAATTAGATACAGGAATCTTACTGCGTGAAACAACACTGAACCAAGAAAAAAAAACCTTTCCGAATGAAATATAGCTTTTTAAAATTGTTTGAGTGTTTTTTGGCTGCCTTAGGAATTTATGGTATCATTTTATGAAGCAGGAAATGCTACCGTCACCAACATAAAACAGCGTACATTCTCGGGCCACACGAATTATCACAGCTCGAAAGCTAACAGTGAGCTAAGTAATAACGAAGTGAAGGAGAATTTGAAACAAAATAGAAAGAATTATCAGTTCATTTTAAAAGAAAACATAGATTACTCAAAGGTCCGTTTTATACAGTTATTCTGTTTCAATTTCAACTTCAAAGATAATAGTTTTAAAATATAATAAATGAATGCTGCTTTTAATTAGTTCCGCCATTTTTCACTGTTTACTGACATATATGGTCCTAACGGTGTAAATAATTAACTTAATTCATAAAAGGGATATGTGTCTGCCTTCGCTAGCAAGCCAGTCAATCGGAAATGTAGAGGGTATTTATTTATTTCGTTTAATAAAGCGCCAGATGAAGCCACACGGTTACTAGGGCACAATAGGCTGTGCGGGTCATAACTAATAAATCACATCCTTGAATGCAGGCAGATCTGATACATTTTTTAAATCTGAATATAGCTCTTCACGCGTTTACCGCTCTGGTTTGGTACAGACGACTGTGGCAGCAACATACATGTTTCTTAAAGATAAAAATGGGAATCAAACAGAGGGGCTTATTTGCAATTCCTGCGGTGCAGAGTGCAGATTCATATCTACGAGGCCACGAAAAGCCACCCTGCGTGACTTTACATGGCCTTGGAGATATGGGGCCTCATTTATGAAAAGTGACGCATCGCTGTGTGAAAACAGCAATGCGTCACTTTTCACTTCGCCCTTCTTGCGACACCAATGATGCGTCATATTTACAGTATGACGTATCATGGCGCAAGGAGTTACAGATATGTCAGTATTTCTGACGTATCTGTATGGCGCAAAAGTGACGCATTGCTGGAGTGTGTCACAAAAGTGACGTAACTCCAGCAATGTGTCCTTTCACATGGGGCAAGCCCCATGTGAAAGGGCCTGCGTCAGTCTTACGCCTGCTGTGAGGCAGGAGTAAGAAATTGACGCATTTGTGTCCTAGAAGTGGCGCAGTGAAATCTTATAGATTTCACTGCGTCACTTCTATGACCCTTTCTTGCGTCAGAACGCCCCCCTGCATACATTATACCTGGCGCGGGTATAATGTGGCGCAGGGGTTTACAAAGTGACGCATCTACCTAGATGCGCGACTTTGTAAATATGGTGCAACAAGGCAAATTTTTTACGCTGCTGGTGCGTCACAAAAAGTGACGCATCGGCGGCGTACAAGTGACGCACGGCCTCATAAATAGGTAGGGCAATGCAGCGCAAGTCGCTACGTTGCCTTATACTGCCTTATACTGCATTGGGGAGGTGTGCCATGGGCTTTTTTGGTGGGTGTTCCAACTCAACGACCAAGTATTTTGACACATTCCCAGATTTACAACATAGTGTAAATTTGGGAATGCGTCAAAACTGTGCGCCTTCCCAGGGGTGGCTTTGCAAGGAGAAATAACTATTTTGCCTAGTTTTTTCCTCCATGTGGTGCAAGGTTGCCTACCTTGGCACGAGGCAGCATTTTTTGCGCCAGCGCAGTGGAAGAGGACAGGAATGTGCAGTAGCTCATAGAGTCGGCGCACTCTTACCTTTTGATGCAGTACATCAAAGTGACGTGCATCGCTGCCTTGCGTCAAAAAGTTGTAAATAATGTCTGTAATATTTTCCAAATATTTTCCATCGTTATTAAGGTTCAAACAGTGCTGCACATAAACTAAGATGGAGAATACATTAATTTATATTATCTTGCCCAGTTATTGAATATTTAGTGATATGTTTGCCTAATTTATACTGTAATTTACCTTTCTATTCAATTCTGTCTCTCTTGCTGTTGTTACAAGTCACATTCAAAATATGTTCACGGTTCACGTTCTCCCTTTATAATGTTCCCCATGTCCATTTCTGCAACCTCCTACAACCTTACCTCATGGCATAGCACACCAACAAGGCAGCAAATTGAAAAGTCTTCTCTTTCCACTGAATTAGATAGATTTTTCATTTTTTTCCCAGAAAAGAGCATTATATAAAAGCAGTGCATTTTTATGAATATAACAATCAGCATAATTATTTTGATTTTGATAGGCAATTCTACTATTGTATGCTGACATCTTGTCAGGATACAGGCCTGGGGGAATTGCTTACTGCAGGAAATTCACCTTTTCTGAATTTTCACCCTACATTTTTCACCTTTTGCTGGAAGCTCTATTTTTGTTTGCTTTAGAAGGACTCGGTGCACTTTACCCCTGCTAACCAGTAGTAATGTGCATGTGCCCCCTCTTTTAACATTGTCAAATTGGCATATTCCTAAATGGTATTTTTATTTAGCCTATATGTTCCTAGTATCTGGTACATAGTGTACGTAGGGCCTGAAAGTTAAATATCAGTGCGGACTACTGCAACTATTGAGCCATCCACAACAGTGACACTGCAAACACGGCTTCAAGCCTACCATTGTAGCCTGACTGTAGCTTTGTAAAAACTGCAATT
Source organism: Lissotriton helveticus (assembly GCF_964261635.1). Classification (NCBI taxonomy): domain Eukaryota; kingdom Metazoa; phylum Chordata; class Amphibia; order Caudata; family Salamandridae; genus Lissotriton; species Lissotriton helveticus. Next base: position 1,027,720,308 of record NC_136059.1, read on the forward strand.
GGACCAATCAAATTCACCCTTTTGATGGGTAAAAGTCCCACTCTTAAATATTAAGTGGCCCCATGCAGACCTTGTAGCCCGCAAGGCAGGGTGTATAGTGTTTAAAAGTGGGAAATGTAGAAATGCAATGTTAGTATGTCCTTACAGTGACTCAAACCATTATTTTTGAAAAGTTATTGAAATCCAATTCAATGGTGAAGTCGGATTTTTAATAAATATTAAGAAAAAGTAACTTTGAGAAAGGTACCTTTTTCCTGCCTAAAGCTCCTGGAGACTAATTTCCATTAATTCTCCAGCTTCCCCCAGCCTATACTTGGCTGGAATAAGGTGTGAATGAGGTGGGAAATTCCTCTCAGGAGCTACACAATAGGTTAATGTGATTGACAGGTCGACCTGAATGGAGAGGGATGATTTCTTTGAGCTCAACAGAAGGGTGAGGGCTGTGAGCAATCTTTTTGACATTATAGTGTTAAGTCATGTCTGACAGGTCTGCTGAACAACATATAACACTTGATCATGAGAGAAAAGGATTCCAGGATAATTCTTGTGTATTCAATGTCTGTCTGTTGAGTGACCCACTCCAAATAATAAATCAATTTCTTACACTTACTACTTGCCACATGATGATTGTGGGGGAGTGATACTCCAAATACTACGGGGCAATGTCTTTGTCACGGAGGGAAGAAAGGCTGGCAGTCCTTGCAGAGTTTTGGCACTGTCTAGACTGAGCTACATGCATGGAAAATATAACATGCAACAGCATCCCAACAGTGAAGTACATTTCTCAGCAGGCTATGTACTCTCCTGTAGCCTAACAATGCACAGCCTTTTTAGTTATCTGGGTATAATTTCCTTCATGTGCCACAGCATCTTGATACTCATTCATGTTACAATGTTACTTGTAGCATGACCTTGCTGTGCGCATCTAGGATTTCCTTTTCAAAAACCAGTTGCTACGTTTGGACTGTATTGAAACCCATTGAGAATGTAGAGAAAAAATACTGAATGTAGTGTTGCTTTGTGGAAACAAATCTTGAAACTCATTGAACATTTACACAGACTTATGCTATCTCTGAGTGTCAAAACATAAAGTATTAAGGTTCTAGTTTGTTAACATGGATTGCTAAGATAACAAATAACAGAAAGTTAATGATTATGAATTACTTTGCAGTACTACAGTAGTCAAGTAGAAACTATAGCTCCTGTACCACAGAGAGCGCACACTGATGAAGCATGATATAGTTATTCTATTGAAAGTGAGAAGTGTCAGTGAACAAATATTAAGCTACTGTTTTCTTGAATGGTTTATTTTCAAGAATTATTTGTGCCATGGCAAAATACAGAGAGTTGGTTACACTGAGATATTGCTAAGATGTACCAATTAGCTGTTACAGTTAATAGCAGCAACTTCAGGGCAAGTTACTAAAGATAGCTATTTGACTTTAAATACTCACTACATCCTACAGGCTTCATTAACCAGCAGAAGCAATGAGACTGAGTTATGGAGTTCAGCGTCTCTGTTTTCTCTTTTATCCCATTTCTCTTTCACAATTTCTCCCTCTGGCCCTCGTCCCTGCATATGTGGTCATTTGTTAGGGTGGTAAGAGATGGAAGAGTGCATCACTTCCTGAATCCCAGTGAATCCCGAACACAAGGTTAGTACATAGTGACACATCTTTGCATTTGTTGGATCTATGTACTGTATCATGCATAAGCCATTGTTAAAATTTGGATAACAGCCTCCATGTTTTTTCTGCTTTCTCTTTTCTTTCTTTATCCTGTCTTCAGTTTTTGGAGGCTAGTACTTAAAATGGTTAGCTGAGGAGCAAAAGCTACCTCTTGTTCTTAAACTGATGGCCATGTTACTTGCACACACGGTTGTAGTGAAATAGGCCTTAAAACATCTGCTCACCTCCTTATAATTATACTATTCAAGTTCATGCATGCAAGAACCTTTTGCCTACATTTCTTCTTGCAATAATGACCCTGATACTCATATTGCACATACTATTTTAATATAAAAAAATCACAACAATATACACATAACTTCATGTAGAACCATTGTTTCAATTATGAACGCTTTTTAAATATATTGACTTTTTATAGCTCCTAATCATCAACTCAATGACCGACATGGGAGATTTTATTAGAAAATTCTTCAATATTAACATTACTAATGTCATTTACCTGGTATGTCACACAATTATATACCTCTATTCCACACACTGAAGGAATTTAAAATGTGGTTACTGATATTAAATGATGAATAGAACTCAACAATAAGGGGGTCATTAGGATGACGGGCGGACTTTGTCCGCCCGCCATCCTATCGGATAATGGGACCGCCCGCCATAAGGGCGGGGGTCCCCTGGGGGGTATTAGGATGCGCCCGCCACAGTGGCAGGAGCATCCAGCATTTTTAACATTGTGGCGGGTGGTGCTCTCAGCACCGCCCGCCACAATGCTAAAAATGCATGTATGCATTTGCATACACAAAGCGGCAGGCACCATGCGGTGCCTGCTGCATTGCGTATGCAAATGCAGGGGGGTACCACAGGTACCCCCCCATGTGCACCCCCCACCTCGCCTTCACCATGGGGGCCCGCAGGGGGCCCCCGAAGTGAAGGCCGCCTGCCTTAGGCATCTGTTTTGGCCCATGGTAATATGGCTGGCGGTGTCTGATAGACACCGCCACCATATTAAACCTTTTCCACCCCGGTCGCAAGGCCAGGTCTTTCCGTCTGCCGCGATCCCCCCCGCCATAGTAATATGGCGGGGGAAATGGGTGGCGGGTGGGTAAGGATGTCTGACGGGTCGCCACCGCCCGCATGGCGATCCGCCAGACATCGTAATGGACCCTAAATGTTTAATACAATTGTTACATACATGACTAAAATCTGATTTGAAAGAGAATATTTCCTACAGACATATGGAGCAGCCAGTGTTGGCCACATACTTTAATATTTCCTGTATTACTTTGAATCAAACGCATCATTAATAAAAGATCACCACAAAATAAATTGACATGTTGAGAAATACATAATGATACCATGAGCTATTTTGTAAGGGAGCATGATTGATCTTGACATATTTGTTTAAAAACTACTGAATATTAAATATAACTGAATTAAATTCAGAATAACTATACGTATACTATCAGTAGCTTTCATGGGTATGACATTTACACTCTTAATCACAATTTCTTTACAGATCACTCTTCTATAGAAACATTCTACTGCTGCCACTGTGTTTTCATTCTTCCAGTAGCATCAATACTTTCCACAATGTCCCAAAGAGAAACCATTTAAGGATACATATCTTTCATGTCTAACTATTATTTCAGGTCTAGAAGAATTACAAAAATAAATAACAAACATTGAACACTTTGAACATGACACACCTCTCAACAGGATTTTTCCAGATGGTCTATTATTTGCATACAAATGTGGTCTAAATCTCAAAGATATTGCAATCAAAGCAGCAGACACAATATTAGGATAACCTTAAGTGACTTCAGCGCCAATGTATGGACAATAGTATCCTAGTAAAACATTATGCAATGAGTGAAAATGTATATATAACTTAGTATATTAGATGTCCTTGTGGCATTGGCCAAATTACCCTTATGTTTCAATGCTTACAAATCTCCTTTTGCATTTCATTAAAAAAAATCAACCATACTATAAGCCAAATTGATGTTCAAATATGAGAAGTATTTCCACACCTTTTAAAAGGCGGCAACAGAGAGACTTTGCCAAATAAAAGCGAAATGTGGAGTATTCACCAATTTGAATGTCTACAATTCTGTGTGTAAACTGGAAAATCTAATGAATGTGCAATTTATAATCTTTTTAGGAATATGCTACAAATATTGATGTTTTTCATATACTTAAACACCCTGCAGATGCACCCTCCCTGGCGGGCAAGCGCATCCCCACTCTGCTCTTTGCGGATGATACCCTGCTTATCCCCAAGACTCCTGTGGGCTTGCAGAGTCTCCTAAATAGCTACCAGGAGTTCTGCTGGCAACGGGGCTTGATAATCAACTCCAATAAAACAAAGTTCCTGGTTTTGAACCCACCCAAAAAAATGGGCCACCCCCCGGTGCTGAATTCCGTGCCCCTGGAGAGGGTGTCTGAATTTGAATATTTAGGCATCCGTCTCTCGGATTTAATGCACTGGAATTCGCACATTCAAAAGATGCTATTGAGCCACAAAAGGGTGGGCGGTGCACTACTTAAGGAGCAACATTCCTCTACATTCAAGCCTATTGCCCGAGTTTTGGAGATCTATAAAGCTAGAGCGGTTAGCGCCGCCTTGTACGGGGCGGAATTGTGGGGTACGTGTAACCTTGATGTGCTAGCCAGATCAGAGAGAACATTTTTGAAAGATCTGATGGCTCTTCCGCAGAGCACTCCCTCAGTACCCGTGTTAATGGATTTGGGTTGCAGATCGATCAGGGACCAAGCCCGAATTCGCCCTTTATTGCTTTGGGCGCGTCTGTGGCGTGTGCCAGAGTTGATCTCATAAGCAGAGGCCTTGGATGAGGTCATGTCTTTGGAGGGCTGGTCCAAGATCAAGTGGCTGAGGGATGTCAAGTGGCTGCTAGGAGCCTTGGGTCTTGGGGATGCGTGGGAAGCCAGGACCGCCTTCCCCAAAGCTGCTCTAAAGAAACTCTACTGGAGGTAGGTTCATTGTAAAAACTCCACTGATGTGAATCATTGTAAATCCACCGATGAATTTTTGAAAATGAAGGATGTGGTGGCATATGAACCTTATCTCGACATTATTTCTAATCCAACAGATAGAGCTCTGTATTTTAAATTCAGAGTGGGGACACTACCCATAGGCGAATTCACTGCCCATTGGCAATCTTCCCACTTGTCCTCCCCTTTCTGTGTGACCTGCCCAACCCGCATAGGATCGGTCACCCACATCTTCTTTGAGTGTCCAGCATATGCATTGCCGAGGCGGAAATGGCTTAAACCTCTATGTAGACTATTAGGTACCCGGCAGCATAGAGAGGCGCTCCGCATCTTAAAATCTGACACATGCACCTTAGCTGTTTGCGGGTGTCCACATTTTTTAAATGGTTATGGTTAATCCGTTTGAATAGGCTTTCCCTGGCTATTTAATGCTTCTATTATCTGCTTTTATGTCTTTATACTGTATAAACTGAATGTGATTGTTTTTATTGTTTTTAACATGCTGTATTTCTGCTTTTATGATATTTTATATATCGAAATAAAGCCATTCATTCATTCACAAATATTTATGTTTTTCATATATGACAGTGACTTAAGTTAATACAAAATAATTAGTTATATACAGCCAATAAATTCCAATATACATATATCAGGAAGTAATGTCTGCAGGTTAACTGGCAAAATATCGAAGGTCAAAAAATCGACCTACAAAAATATCAGAGCAAGAATATCGATTTCAAGCATATCAATATCCTATCTACAACTTGGTAAGTACAAAAATATCAAGAAAAACATATCTATGTCAAACATATCGTTATTAAAAATATCGGTTTTATCTTTAGTTAAAAATAAAGATGTAAAATAAACTAAATAATACTTATAAATAAAATAAACAAAATAAAAAATATTTTATAAGGTTTAAAATTAATAAGTAATATATATAATTTAATAAAACATTAATTAAACATATACATATAATACATAATATATATACTTACTTAATAGTCAGTTTTAATAATTGTTTTAATAACTTAAACATTATTAAAAAATATTAAAAATTACAAATACATTTATACACATTAAACAATAACATAAATAAACATTAAATAATGAAGTATAGCAAATTAAAAAAATAAAATGTACTTTTAATATTTTTAAAATTAATTATATACTACATTACCTAAAATAGTACAAAAATATTAATTAGTGGAGGGAATAAAACTACTATTCCAACCCCAAAAAAACAGAACAGTTACAAAAATGTTGGATAGCGTAGGGCTTAAAATTACTATTCCCACTCCAGAGAGTGCAACAGTAGAGAAAGTGTTGGATAGCGTAGGGGTAAAAATTACTATTCCCACTCCAGGGAGTGCAACAGTAGGGAAAGCGTTGGATAGCGTAGGGGTATAAATTACTATTCCCACTCCAGAGAGTGCAGCAGTAGGGAAAGTGTTGGATAGCGTAGGGTAAAAATTACTATTCCCAGTACAGGGAGTGCAACAGTAGGGAAAGCATTGGATAGGGTAGGGGTATAAATTACTATTTCCACTCCAGAGAGTACAACAGTAGGGAAAGCGTAGGGGTATAAATTACTATTCCCACTCCAGTGAGTGCAACATTAGGGAAAGTGTTGTACACGTAGGGGTAAAAATTACTATTCCCAGTACAGAGAGTGCAACAGTAGAGAAAGTGTTGGATAGCAAAGGGGTAAAAATTACTATTACCACCCCAGAGAGTGGAACAGTAGGGAAAGTGTTAGATAGAGGGAGGATAAAAATGACTATTCCCACTCCAGTGAGTGGAACAGAAGGGAACGCATTGGATAGCGGGAGGGTAAGAATTACTATTCCCACTCCAGTGAGTGCAACAGTAGGGAAAATGTTACATAGCATAGGGGTAAAAATTACTATTCCAACTCCAGAGAGTGCAACAGTAGGGAAAGTGTTGGATAGCATAGAAGTTAAAAATATCATACTTATAAATATTATTTTTTTAATAATTAATGAATTAATTATTAAATAACACTAAACTATTTACAAATACCAATAAATAATTATTGAAAACATAATTACCCAGGAATAATGAATTCACAATAAATTAATAATAAATACCAATAAATAATAATTAATAAATATGAATTTCCAAATAATTATTTAGTTATTTATTTATTTATGTAATATGTATAGCGCACTATCACCTTGCAGGCATCCTGGAGCTAAGCAGTTCAATATAATAAATATTGAACAATAAAATGATTTTGTGTACCAAAAATAATAATTATTAAACATTACCAATTAATAGTCAGTTATTAGTATATTAATTAAAGTTATCAATACATACTGTTTAATAATATTTAATTACCAATTAATGATAAAACAACAATACATTAATTTTCATAACCAAAAAATTATAATTTAAAATAGTTACCACTTAATAATTAATGTCCAATAAACTAATTAACAATACCCAACAATAAATGTAATAATTACTTAATTAGATTTCAATTACTTCCAACACTATTCCCCTATAAATGCACAACACACTCCAATAATAAAATAATACACTTAACATAATTATCAATTAATCAATTAATAAAAATTAATTACCAATTAATACAAATGTATTACCAATTGTTAATTAATTAACAATAATATAATTATCAATACCAAATAATTAAAATAAAATATTACTTAATTACAATTAAATTACTTCCCACCCTATTCCCCTATAAACCCACAACCCACTACAGAACTTAAACGCAAAAATAATTTAAATGAATTTATAATTCCTAACAATTAATAATTCATTTAGTATAATTAAATTACTTCCCACCCTATTGCACTATAAACCCACAACCCGCTACGGTACTAAAAAATAAAAATAACTTTAAAAAAACCAACATTATTAACATATGAACATTGTATACATATATTTTAAAACAAGTAGAACACTTAACAAAACACATATGACACATACATATTAAATACATAATAAAATACATAACAATAATAGAAATATCGATATTAGTAACATTGATATTAGTAACCGCGATATATTTGATATCGATATTATTAACTTCGATATTACTTACATCGATATAAAAAAATCAATATTACTTACCTTAGGGTCAATATTCTGTCCATCGATATTCTTAACATCGATATTCTGTCCCTTCGATATTGTCACCTCAATATTAGTGTAGGTCAATATTTAATTTTCGATATTTTGACTGCTCACCATGTCTGCAACCATTTGAATATGGGAACCCATGTTTCCCATAGTGTACTCTGGCTTTGATTGGACTACACAATAGATAAATCCACATATAAAAACAAGTTCCCTCCACCATATTTTCATATCAGTAGGTTGAGAATGAAGCCACACTCTACCAATGTATAGTTTTGCAGTAAGAATTGCAGAATAGATGAACGTAGAGCTGTTAGACAAGATATTCGGAGAATGTCCTAGTATGATTAATTTAGATTCCGGTGATATATTTTTTCCCAATAAATTATCAATTTCCCTAAAGACCTTATTCCAATATCTTTCAATCTGAGAAAAAGTCACATAGAAGTAATTAGTGCCACCATCTAGATTTGTGTAGCACAAAAAATTAAGAGGACTCCCTGAGCCTCAAATTATACATCCTCCTAGGAGTACAAAAAAGATATTGAAGCAGCTTATACTGATGAAAGTTAACCTGAATTTTTTTTTAAATTCAATGACTCATGTTTATGCTTAAGGATATGCTCTAATATGAAACAGGTTAACCAAGTCTTTAGTCCATTTAGTGGCAAGTAGATATAGATTATGATTTCACCTTTCAACCAACACTTGATCAGTGTGTCTAATTGCTCAGTTTTTAAGTGCATTCCTCAATCAGTCTAAAAATGAGCTGGCCTCAAAATTCAGCCCGCTCTGAAGAAGAAATCTCTGTAATTAAAATCCTACCTTGTGAACAGCCGCGGTCGGTAGTGGGATGGCCTGCAGGGCGGTGACGTGGGGAGGGGGAGGGGCAGGGTGGGGGATGGTAATGTATGGATTACGGAGTTTTACAGGTAAGTAAACATATAAATAAATAAAACAAATTTTGTTGCGTGCACTGCATCACCAAATGCGATGCAGTGCGCGCAACGAAATTCGTTTATTTATTTATATGTTTACTTACCTGTTAAAACTCCGTAATCCATATATTACCACCCCCAACCCTGCCCCTCCCCCTCCCCACGTCACCGCCCTGCAGGTCATCCAACTACCGACCGCGGCTGCTTGTGAATGGTATATTGCTTTAAAATGTCATCAAAAGAATGCAGATCTCCCTTATCAAACAGTTGGCTAATTCAGACAAGTGAAGAAGTGCTCCATTTAATCACAAAGGGGTGATGTGCAAATTGTGATAAATTCAGATTATTCCAAAGTGATATATATATATTTAGTACATTTTAGGGCTACAAAATCACAGACATAGATGCTTACAGATTTGTGCATATACAACTCAGTTTTTAAACGTTGTCCTTTTAAAGTAGTGTGAGTCATAAAACCCCAAGGGGAAATAAAACCTGTTTGTAAATCACTTAAGGACCACATTCTAGATCCAAGACCTGTAACTTCTGAAATTTATGTTGAAAAGTCAAGTAAAAAATAGAAGTTTAAGAGATCACCCTCCCTTATAAAGGGGCAACTGCAAATAAGGGAGAGCTCTCCTAGGTTTTTTGGTATTGCCACATAGATTTAGACCAGGAAGGTTCTATCTTTCAAAAATAAAACTTTTGGAAAAAAGAAATAAGGCTCAAAAGAGATTAAAAAAACACCTGGAAGGATGCCTATTTTAATTAGGTTACAGTGACCAATTAATCCCAGGTTAAGCTTGTCACATTTATGAAACTGCCTGTTCATTTTCAGCCTGGAAAAGGTCACAGTTAAATTTGACCACATCCGAAAATTTAACTGAAATGGTAACAGCTAGATAAATGGACGAAGATACATGTCTTTCATCCACTCTATTAGTTAAAGAGTTACTCTGAATATGGATCTTGCTGGAATCAACAGTATCCTGATACCTGTCCAAAATTACTAGGAAGCTCTTCAATTGAATTAATCATTGAAAAGAGATCCACTGATAGAATGGCTCTATCATCAGTATCAGTCATTCCCTTGACTTCAGCCTTCTGAATTTTGAAGCAGGGACTTGAAAGGAGACTATTTAAGAAGTTGCGAAAATGGTTCCAAATACAATGCAAACAATTGAGGAGAGAGAGGGCAGCTCTGTTGATTTGCTTGCGTTATCTGTTACCTGGCCCATACAGCATGTTGTTGCAAAATTACAATACACCTGTACTCTCTGAAGACAAAAACTGCCAAAACCCATGATTCTACAGGCATACCAAAGAAATGGCCAGGAGATCCAATTGAATGGCTTTTCGGCATCTAAAAGGATTATCCCTACCGGTATTCTTACTCCCTAGAAGCACAATTGACTAATTATATGGTTCTAAAAGATCCACAGAGCTTAGAATCTTTTCCTTTTTTGAGGAATACCATAATATCAGTTTGTCTCCAGGACATAGGAATGCTATTCCCTTCATCAAATGAAATAAAAAGTTTAAGAATGAATGGTAGGAAACTATGTTCGAAGATTTTATAAACTACCACAGGTATAGTATCTGATCCATCATCCTTCCTGACAGGCAAGTGAGCCTGTAGGCTTCCTCAACTCAGGCAAAGTAATAGAGGGTCCTAATAAATACCCTTGTTGATCTGTTAAGTGTATGAGATCAACTAAAAGCATCTACTTGCTCTAGGCAGGCCAAACAATCCTCCTGGTATAAAGCCAAATAGGAGGAATGGAAGACTTTGATTAATTCATCTTTTCCAATAAACTCATTCCTTGCAGTGTTCTTGATAGATGGAATGGAATTATCTACTAACCTGTTTTTTTTTTTTAAATCAGGAAGCCCTAGAGCCGCTCCATGTACTTGTTGCTCTCAAAACAGTGCTGCTGCTTAAAATAAGCTGTTTTTGCTGCCTTTTCTTACATACATTATTTTAAGTTAAAATTATGAGTACTAGACCAAAGTATATCGTTTTCTCATCTGCTTCTAGCTATTGTTCTCTCAAACATTTAGCACAAGCAAACTCCATGTCTAACAGCTGCTTTTTAGGAGAAGCTGCTGCTCTTTAATCTGCCATATTCTCCTTAATAGTGCTTAATGTGGCCCCCGAATGGTCGTTTAAACAGCATCCTAAACGAGGAAGTCCCTTAATTTGCTGCAATAAAATCTTTAAGAATTCTGGACATGTAATCTAGATATTTGGGGGGTCATTTGAATGGTGGGTGGACCCCCGTGGAATGGGACAGCCCGCCATAGGTGCAGGGGTCCCGTTGCAGATATTAGGATGCAACACTGGCGGGCGCATCCTGCATTCCTGACAATCCACAATGCCAGAAAGGCCTGTCATGCACTTTCATGCACAACATGGCAAGCACCGCGGGGGCGATCTGCCCGCCATCCTAATGGGGCCCTTGGTGTCTAATAGTAATTTATGATTGAACGTCCACCTCCTCCAGGGGTACTGCCTTTCAGAGTACTTGCCTGCTAGACATAATGATAGATAATTATGATCTTAGATAGTTCTTAGAATCATTTGTATGGAGATAAAAATTAGAAAATGTAATTCTGCAAAAATCAAGTCAATCCTTGCACACGCCCTATGTGGGGAAGAATAAAATGAGCAACCATGCTCTTGTGGTCAATTATACCGCTATACATCAACAATACTATAGGTGTGAATATACATCTGTAATAATGTATTTCTTGAGTGTTGCATATGAATAGATTAGAAAGGTCCTGTTGAGCCTGTAAAGGGATTATGAAATTAATTAATATGCCCACTCAATACTAGTGGGACTTGCTAATAACTTACCAAGACATTTGGAGTTATATTTTGCAAAAACAAATCTCCCTTACTGACCCTTGTTATAAGCCAGGTAGCTTAATTTGTATGTGTGAAGTGGACCATCTGTATTCCTTAGAAATCAATAATGTCACACCCTGGATAGGTTTATCAAATCTGGTAGCAGTTAATACCTTGAAACCCAAACCATGTCACTTCTCATTATAGTATGCATTTAAGTGAGTCTCCTGGAGGCAGAACATTGTGTACCTAAATATGTGTGCTCTTCTCAATAAAATGTAATCTTGGGGACAAGCACATCCCATTAATGTTCCAAGAAAGGATTTGAGCCCCTGTATTACCCAAACTTTTCTTATTCAGGTAATCCAAGATAAAGATTGACTAATATACTGACAACCTAACATTGCGCTGCTGTCACAGAGTCATTGCATGCATTTTTCTATTTTTTTTATGCAGTGCGTCCCATTCTTCTCCGACTGACAAACACTGTTTCTCAATCTTGTTCCATCCCAACCATAGTTCAGGCCCTAGGCTGTCATTGTATTAGTCAATCTTTATTTTGGTTAACCTGAATAGGAAAAATGTGGTTAATCAAGGGTACTCAAATACTTTCTTAGAACATTATTCTCTTAACTCTTCCACTAACCCAGAGCCCTCCGAAGGGTCAACCAGGACACAACCCATACCTATTTGTAGCCTTTTTTTTGGTTCCCACTCCAGGCACTGCACAAGAGAAGGAATCAATGCACCACCCATAAAAAATCTAAGATAAAAATATTCAACAAATAAATACAAATCAATATAGATCCTTCCATTGACCCCTTGTGACCCCCACTAGCGTATATATTAATTGACATGTGAAGTGTAACTTTGGGACCAAAGGGATAACAGCTGGTTAACCCCGACTTCAGTTTGACAGAATAATGTCTGTCCCTAGTACATGATTTTGATCTTGGCCGCTTGTTTGGGCTCCTGTAAAAACAACTGAGCCCCTATTTTCTATATTGCTGAAATTATTCAGCACAGTTATCATCTGCTTTGTATGACAAAATCAGATCGAACAAAAACTCAACACTATGACGCTTTGCTCGATTATTGGCTAATATACTCGCTATTGAAAAATAAGATTCACAACTTGGATACGTCGATAGAACTGATTAGCTCTAGCAGACTGAGATTTTTGAAGGAATAAAAACAATGCACTCTCTGCATTTGGCAATCAATTTCCCAATCAATTAGATGTGGTAAGGCTTGTTGAAAAACAGAAACAATATATCCTCTGGGATTACACACCTCATCTTCCTTGGGGATCCACGAACTCGCAAGTTGTTCTCCCTCATTCTGTTCGCAGATCTTCTATCTTAAAATCAAGACCTTACATTTTTCCCTCTACTTAGCTACTTGCTCTTGAATAGTTTGCAAGGTTTCCTCCAGCCCAGAAGTGCATTGTTTGACCTCACTCAGGTGACTACCCAGGGTCGCACCTTCTTTAGAGATTTTCCTTATAATAATCTGTGTCTTCAGATGAGATGTTTTACAGCTGGACAATTGTTCATATATTCCTCCCTATGAAGAAACTGAAGATCGTACATCGATGAAAGAATGGGGTTCTAGGGCAATACACAAGGTTCTGAGGCCCTCATTGCGCGGACATCTGCAAACAGTTCTCTAATGTTCAGTGGGTATTCCTAATATGAAGTGTGCTAAGTTATCTTGTTCATTTAATGGAATCTAATCACCCCCTGTATGATCCCATTCACTCCTGTTTCAATGTGTTGAATTCTTTTGACTTTTACCGTTAAATCCCTATAGGATTTGGATGTCTTATCTCTCTCTTTGTCTCCCTTTTACTTTTTCTTTACTTATTTAGACACCTCAATAGCCTGGACAAAAGCTCATCTTCAATCTCAACTTCCGATGTAGAAAACCACCCCCATCAGATGAATCTGGTAAGAAAAAAAAGATTCTAGTGAGTCTTAGAATTTGGGGTAATGCCATGAGACCTTTCAAAGCTTTTTAGTGGTCAAAGAGGGCAGGGGGCGATGTCTCATTAGTTTTGCTTCTAGGCCATCTTCATTTGTAATCCTTGCAGCCACATTTGCACCCCTACTAGAAAAGCTGTCATGGACACCTTGGAGGGGCCCCCCATAGAACTCTGCTCTCAAGGTAATTAAAAGTAGCTATATTACTTTATGTATATATTGTAACGTTTATGGAGTAAAGCGCTGCTGCCTATAAAGTACCACTGTACTCAAATCTTTTTTTTAATTAAATATGTAAAAAAACAAAATGCACTGTACTACACTGGATTTCACATACGTATAGTGTCCTGCAATGCATTTTCAATTTCTTACATATTTAATTTAAAAAAATAGACTATTACCTAGAAAGTTCTGTGGTATTTATAAATAAATTAAAAATACACTGTACTGAGGGTAGGAGCTACGAAGGCGACCAAAATGGCCGCCTGAGTCCCGGGCTCCCGAGACCCCCGACGCCCCGGAACACATCCTGTTCATAATCCTGCCAAATGACCGTCGAAATCGGCATCGGAACTCAAGCGGCGCCGGTTGCAGCAAACTGCGTTTGTTTCCGCCCGCCAGAAGCGTAGAAAAACGGACTTCAAATATTGCGACTAGTAGGCCCAAAAGCCGGGATCTCTGGTAGTGAACATACCCAGGCCGAAGTGCTTCAACAGCGGGGTCTACGCTGAGAGTCCCCGGTCGGTCCCTGTGAAAGCCCCGTTCAGGCTACTGGCGCTTATCCGACGACGACCCCCTGGCCCCACTTCCCACTCACTGGCCCTGCAGGGCTACAAGGCTGAACAGACGGGGTGAGTGATCGCACACCTGGGGTGCTTCGGGGTCTCTGGAACGATGGAGCCCATATCTGGGATCTAGAGGCAGCTGCTACTTGAATGTGGGCTCAATTGACCTGCTCTGACACGAGCGCTGCAGCAGAGTGTAAAACTATTGCCCATGATCCCCGGTGGCAGACCTGCTGGCAACTAAGATAGACCCGCAGTGGAATGAGCAGACTGGCGACCTGACCCGGGACGCAATAGGCTGGGACTACACCGTGGCTGGGACCAGTCTTGGGTAGGTGTACAATACCCCACGTCAAGGTCCTCATATACCCAGTGCGAGGTCTCCAAGAAGAGAGTGCGCCCTGTGAGATGATTATTAGAATGTGCCTAACCAATCACGGCGCTGTTCCTGAATCAAATGGATGGTGAGATTGATATGAGCACCGGCCCTCCCTCCCCCGGAAACTGGGTTTGAGCTGCAATTGTGAAATTGCTTGGAACTAACAAGACGATCTATCAGGTGGTTGGTGTGGCTGCACGTGGTGATTAACGCATCATCGTGGGAACGCTGTTACGATCTGTCTTTCCCCTCCCCCCCTTGCCCGCATAATGGCGACCAAAACTGAAGCTAAAAAGACGCAGCCCAAGGCGCCTAGGGGAGCTAGATACACCCAATCTAACAAACTGGATCGCTACACGCAACCCAGAGGATCGCCACCAGGGCCTGGGAGGTCACAGGACGGTCGTGTTGAGGACTCGGCCACTGCAGCAGAGCCCACGCTGCAAGATGTGTTGGCAGCGATAGACAGGGTACAAACCTCCCTTGGCAGTAAGATGGAATCCTTAGATCATAAACTCGATACAGTGACTATAGAAGTTAATTTGCTTCGAGCGGACCTCACGAAGACAAGCAAAAAAGTTAAATCATTAGACATCAAGACCTCCAGTCTTACAGATGATGTGACTCTTTTACAACATGAAATTCATGAGCTTAAAACTACCAGTGAGGTTGCCAGTCGCAAGTTGGATGAATATGAAGGGAGGGCCCGTAGAAACAACGTGCAAATTATTGGAGTGCCTGAAAAATCAGAGGGACAGGCAGCCGACCTTTTCCTCGAAAACATCATTCTCAATCACTTGAAACCCAAGGGCCTGGGATACTTCTTCACGGTTGAAAGAGCACATAGGATACCAGGGGGAAGACCGTGACCTGGTGTGCCTCCCCGGCCAATGATTGCGAGGGTGCTCAATTTTAGGGACAGAGACGTTATCATGCAAGCCTCCAGGACCGGAGGCCCTCTCCGATATGAAAACTCCACCCTAAGTTTTTATCCGGACTATACGCAGGCGGTGCAGAAACAGAGACAGACCTTCATGGGCGTCAAGCGGAAACTTCGAGATAAAGGACTCAAATATGCCATGCTGTATCCCGCCAAGTTGAGAGTTGAGTACGCGGGCAAGGCAATGTTCTTTGACAATCCCAAAATTGCCTCAGACTGGCTGGAGACCATCTCCTCTCAGAATGATCAGCGGCGAATGAGTGGAGACGAAGAGGATGGTGCCCTAGAGCAAGAATAAGAACTACTACTATTGTTTATGATGTCTACCTAAACAAATAGATGGGGACGATATGAACAGAAAACGCAGATAAGTCAGTTATACACACTTTATGGCACGGGCTGATAGAAATTATGGGGACGGGCGGGGAAATTGGGGGTCGTACTCCTCCTCAGGGTTACTTTTCGGTAGTTTAGTAGTTTAAGTATGGGGCGACAGGCACACTGCAAGTTGGGGGCGGAAGAGTACCGTAAGCAGGGGTGCAGGGAGGGGGGAAGCACACAGGATTTGTTTTGGGGTTGTAATGTTTGTAGTTTTTTTGTGTTGCTGTTTGCAGGCTTCGTATTTCAAGGCTTTTTTCAGAACTGTGACGTGTTTATGATGCAGGAACTAGGGGGGACTGACTCACTACATGTTTTATGATGGGGTAGGGGGCTAACGGTTTTAAGTTGGAATGTAAATGGGTTGGGGAACAAAATCAAGCACAGTGTGGTTCTTCAGTTCCTTAGACGTCAGATCCCGGATGTTGTACTGCTACAGGAAACGCACCTAGTGGGGAACACTTGTAGAGCAATGCACAGACTGGGATATCGTTTGGTGGCGCATGCGGGGTTCATATCAGGATCCAGGGGGGTGGGGATTCTGTTTAGGAAGACGCTCCCCATGGTGATTGATTCTGTTATCGAAGATGATAGGGGCAGATATGTAGGGGTGTTGGGTCGCTGGGAGGGACATACCCTCTCCGTAGTGTCAGTGTTCGTCCCCCCGGGTATGCAAGCAACCACATTCGTGGATTTGGGGAAACTCCTAATGGACCTCCCGAGAGGTCTTCTAATTATGGGAGGCGACTTTAATGCTGTAGTCTCCGGTACTATGGATATACATCCCCCTAGAGATATGGGGAGGGCGCAAAGATGGCTCCCTGAGTTCATGGATGCTATGGGTCTAATTGATTGTTGGAGATTGCTTCGTGCGGCCCAACGACAGTTTACTTTCCACTCTGGTGCGCATGGTAGTCTATCACGCATCGATCACTGTTTGGTGCCTGCGGCCCAGACATATTACGTCACAGAAGCTACGCACCTAGCGAGAGGTATATTGGATCATTCACCGCTTTTGATCAGGCTAGATGTGTCCTCGGGGTCAAGCGGTAGGATAGCCCCCATTAATCCTTGGTATATACGCAATCCTAAAATACGTAAGGATTTGCTGAAGGCATTGGACCACTATTTTCAGGAGAATTAGGGATCGGTGTCATCCTCACTTTCGCAATGGGAGGCTTTTAAGGTGGTTATAAGAGGCCAGGCCCTGTCACTGATTGTAGGGGCTAAAAGGGATCGGAATGCAGAAATTATGACAATAGAATCTGATATAGCTCGTATAGAGGCGGACCTGGAGCAAGAGGTGACTCGTGGTAAACTGCATGCCCTGAATCTTAAGCAGCTTGAATATAAAGCCCTAGTTACTGAAAGTGCCAAGGCGCTGAGTAGAGAGCAGCAGGGTCGCCTATACGATGTCGGGGATAAGGCTGGGAAACTCATTGCATGGTTAGATAAGAAAGACAGAGCCGATCGGGTCGTCCCAGAATTAGTGACAGCTGATGGAACGCGAATAGCAGATCCCCAAGGCATTGTGGATAGTTTTGCAGAATATTTTCGTATAGTGTATACTTCAGTCACAGGTCGGCCGGAAGAGGACTCTCACTTACTGTTGCGGGATGTCCGCCTTCCAAGCCTGACTAAGGAAGATTGTGACTTTATGGATGGTGCGATTACCGTTGATGAAGTGGCCCTTGCAGTGCGCTCCTTGAATTCTGGTAAAGCGCTGGGTCCTAATGGGCTCCCGATTGAGCTGTACAAACGTATACCAGATAGGATTGCCCCTTATCTTCGGAGTATGTTTCTGGAGGCACGGGAGAGGTGAGTACTGCCGTATGATCAAAGAGTACCATCTATTGTAACTATTCATAAGGAGGGAATGTCAAAGACCAGTTGTGCTTCTTATAGGCCTATTTCTTTACTTAATGCGGAACCTAAGATTCTTGCTAAACTCTTATCCAATAGGCTTATCAAAGTTATTAGCGGTTTGATACATCCTGATCAATCTGCCTTCATTCCCCATAGAAATAGAGCCTTAAATCTTCACAGACTGCACGGGGTGTTGGCCAGAGCTCACACCGTTAAGGAACAGGTGGTAATAGCATCGCTCGACGCAACAATGGCCTTTGACACGTTGGAATGGCCATATTTGTGGGCAGTTCTGTCTAAATTTGGGTTTGGATCGGAGTTTATTGGATGGGTGCGTCCGTTATATTGCGACCCGCTTGCGCGGGTGGTAGTGAATAACCGGGTCTCGGCAACGTTTTGTTTGGGGCGCGGCACCCGACAAGGGTGTCCGCTCTCCCCCCTTTTGATTTCATTGGCACTGGAACCATTGGCGGCGTGGATCCGCTGGGAGCCCTCCATTCGAGGTATAAGATGGTCCCCTCAGGTGGAGGACAGGATCTCTTTATATGCTGATTACATTCTGCTTTATTTATTTGACTTCACCCAGAAGATCTCTGAATGTTGTCTGTGATGTCCTGGCCTCCTATGGTAGAAATTCGGGGCTCTCTATAAACTGGGGAAAATCCTATCTGTTTGTACTGAGTGGTGATGCCCCGATCCCTCCACGACATTGTCCGATTCAGATCGCCGAGGATGGGTTTACATATCTGGGAATCATTATTTCATTAGATCCCGTAGTCAGTTACGAGAGAAACATCCTCCCCCCATTGGTCAGGTTGAAAAGTGACGTGAATAGTTGGAGGAGACTTCCTCTTTCCCTGTTAGGGAGGGCTGCCCTTTTTAAAATGATGTCCCTACCTCGCTTTCTTTACGCCCTTCAGAACACATTAGACCTGGTCCCTGCCAGTTATTTCCGAGAGGTGGAGGGGATACAACGTAATTTAATGTGGGAGGGTAGGCCTCGTATTGATTTAGCCGAATTGACCTTGCCGTGGTATAACGGTGGTATTACCCACCCCGACATCAGAAGGTATTATTGGGCCTCTCAATTGGCAGCTATAAACCACGGTACTTATGGACCGGGCTTGGACCCTGGATACGCCATGGACAGATGGCTGCTTCCGGGTGGAAATTATAGTAGAGCTTTATATGCTAAGTCGGCCGGGAAAACTTTGACGGGCTCTACTAAGGTGGCGGTTCGGATATGGCATGATGCCACTAGTTCCTTTGGGTGGTAAGATGGCTTAACGCTTGCCACTCCACTATTTGACTCGGATAAACTCGGGAAGCTTTGGAACACAAAAGGCTTCGACAGATGGGACCTGATCGGGATCACTACAATTGGAGATATATGGGTTGAGGGCAGGATTAAGACATTCCCTGAATTACAAACAGAGTTTGAGTTGAGTGTAGTGGAGTATTTCCGCTATGCGCAAATCCGACATGCGCTGCAGGCGGCAATACCGACAGGGGAGGAACTGCCCGAGACCTCACCGTTAGAAGATAGGATATTGGATGGGTATTTGCCTGATAGAACTATCTCCCTCATCTATAAAAAATTGGTCAATCACAGAGCAGATCTCCTTGTAGAGTTGAGGAACAAATGGATGGGAGATGGTATTGAACTGGATGACGAAGACTGGCAAACGGCTGTGTCTTCCCCGAAGGTGGTAGCGATTCCAGCACGATTAAGGCTAGTTCAATTGAAGATACTACACAGAATATATGTCACAGGTCCACGTTTGGTCCGGATGGGGCTTTCAGATGACGATTTGTGCAGGCGAGCATGTGGGCAGGTGGGCACGTTCCTTCATATCATCTGGGAATGTCGCTATATGGTGGATTACTGGAGTGCAATACATGAAGTTATGCAAGAGGTGCTGGGGGTACAGCTGCTGCCAGAAGCGAGGAGATGTATCCTTAACATTTGGGAACCCACAGACCTAAATATAGCACAGACCAAGTGGGCCACTCTGGGGGCAATGATAGCGAAAAGGAATATAGCACAGAAGTGGGGCTCCGGAAGTCCACCTACGCTTGAGGAATGGAAAGAAAGCATGGATTGGTGTATGTTCCGTGAAAAGACCGTATTTCTGGCCAGAGGCCGACCCCGTAAGTGGGTGACTATTTGGGGGCGGTGGAATCAATACAGGGGTGAGATCTGTGCACCACCGGTTGACCCTCCATTGGATATGCCCGCATCCCCGTGAACCTTATCTGTACCGATAACTTACCCCCGCCCTATCCTCCATCCCACTCGTATTCCCCCCAATGTTTATACGATTTGTTGTAATGATGTGTGGAAATGTCCAACCTCTGTTCTATGCACTTTTTGAATGCCTTGTATTAATAAAAAGAAATATATACTACAGTGTATTTTTTCATTTTTACACATACCATAAGCTATATTCCTGCAAGCTATCATCTACATACATTCAGCCATGTTTCCCACTACATCTGTTCCAACTTAAAAGTACACTACTGTACACCACTCCACACTACACTACGCCACTTTATGGCCCTCCATTGTATGCCTTCCACTGTACGTTTTCCACTCTACCCCACTCCACTCCACTCTACACCACTCTATGCTATTCCAGTGTACGCCACTCTACTCTATGCCACTCCACTCTATGTCACTCCATTCTATGCCTTCTACTGTACGCTTTTCCACTCCACCCTACTCCACTCTGTACCACTCCACTCTACGCTATTCCACTCTATGCCACTCCACTCTACTGTATGCCAGTCCAATCTACTCCACTCCACCCTATGTCACTCCACTCTACACTACAAAACTATGATATTCCACTCTATACCTCCCCACTCCACGCTATTCCAGTGTACACCACTCCACTCTATGCCACTCAAATCTATGCCATTCTATGCCACTTCTCTCTACACTATTCTACTTTAAGCCATTCCACTCTATGCCACTCCACTCTACGCTATTCCACTCCACACTACTCCCCCCTACAACACTCTACTGTATGCCACTCCAATCTACATCACTCCGCTCAATGCCACTCCACTCTGCATTGCTTAAGTTTATTCCACTCCAGTCCACATCCATCCACTGTAATACACTGTACGACTAATATTCTCCTATCCCAGATTAACCCCAGCTACCATACCAAATCTCTACGGTCCTCCAATGGATCTTGTTCTGTGCTGGAAGAGACCAGAATACTTACTTAGAGAATGAGCAATTATCAAATGAGGACTGGGAATAAGATCATTGCTAACATGCAATATTATGCATATCACTCAAAAGTCCCACATGTTTTCTGATGAAATCACCAAATGAAAACAAGTTTAGCCTCAAACTAATAATGAGTCAGAATCAGAAGAGTTAATTAAATCTTAATTTTTGTATTCTATTCAAATTTCAAATGAATGGCATATAACCCTAAAAAATTAGATCAGGTTTAATAAAGCATTAGCAAAACTCTGAGAGATCCAAATATAAAGGGTTTGATCTTACGCAGCTGAGATAGATTATTATCTTAACAAAGGTTGATCAACAGGGGAATTCAGTTGCATCTCATACCACCCCTTTAGGAGTGTTCAGTAATTCCAAATGACCAGTTCCAGTTAATTTAAGACAGAATATCTGCCTTTGTCCAACATTGCAGGGTCAATGCCACAGCTGTTCTGACGCGAATCCTTTCAGACGAACAGGTACACTAGCATGCCAGCCGGCAGCAGATCGCAGTATTTCGCCACACTTCGCGTTGTTTCTGGAAGTCCACATTGACAGTCTTAATGCAACAAGATTGGCAAGATGGGTAAGGGTGCCACGCCATCAGTTCCAAAATCTGAGCAATTGCACCCCATATATTCCAGTTTTACACACCTTGACATCACAAAATTTGCCAGACCACTCTGCCCCATTGGTTGCCCTTGATAGGATGAGATGATGTAGTAGGTAAAAAGTATACAGATCCGGAAAAATTAAGTAGCCCATCACTCGTGATTTCCTTAGAACCATTGTAGTTTAGTCATACTATCATTGTAGCATTCAGAAAGTAGGCGACTTTATGCTCATGCTCTCATCCTTTATCTGTTCTCAAGCATTTGCTCTAGGATGTAGCACTTTTGTTGCAAGTCTAATCAAGGGTGCTACAAATGTCAAATAATGCAATTGACAGTTAGAACACAAGTGGTAACTTTACCGAAAAGTTCCCATAGGCTTCATACTATTCAGTTCATATTAGGGAAAGAGGCAAAGTTGAGGCCTTCATGAAATATAGCTCATACACGATGAATTGTGATAAAATATGTATCCTAAATTACATAGAATAATGGATTGATCTTTCAATTAAACGTATTATCGCTTCAATAGGATTGCAATTAATTCATTGAAGTATAGCTTACTCATAAAATCTTTTAATATATCACTATCACTCACATATAATTTTGTAAGTTTCTTTTGTACATTATCTGTTAATAAAGCATACACATTCTAACATACTATGTATCCTTAACACGTTAAGCATTTAATTCTCACATAGGAATTTCTATGTTATTGTTATTATCACATTATCTAATCACAAGATCATGTCATTAAAGTATTACAATTTCACATCTACTTCTTGTAGATTTTGTAGTTCTTGAAAGGTGGAGCCTGACACACATTTTGCAATTTCCGTGTAAAATAGTGTCACAAATAATTTCAGAGTAAATTGTTTTAAATTAATAAGCAAGTACCTCTGCTCTATCACAGCACTCCATGACACAAAACTCCACTCTACTGAACACCACTCCACTGTACTCCACTCCACTGTCTGCCTCTCCATTATAAGTTATTTCACTGTGCACTACTCCACTCTACCCCACTTCACTCTATGGCATTCCACTCCACGCTATTCCACTGTAAGCCGCTTTACTCTACGCCACTCTACATTACACCATTTCAGTGTATGCCACTTCACTCTTTTCCAATCTATGCTATTCTTCTCTACACCACTCCACTCTGTGTCACTTAACTCTATGCCCCTTGACTATAATACACTGTATGGCACAGCACTCGATGATATGGCATTCCACTCCACTCAACGCCATTCCACTCTATGCCAATTAAATCTACACCACTACACTTTATGCTATTCCAGTGTGTGCCTCTCTACTTTGTCACTCCACTCGATGCAGCTCTATGCCACTCCACTCTAAGTCTCGACTCTATGCTACTCTATGCCACCTCACTCTACCCTATTCCACTCTACACCACTCCCATTCAAGTCACGCCACTGTTACGCTATTTTACTGTATGCTTCTCCACTCTATGTCACTATACTGTATGCCACTACAATTTATGCCAAGCCACTCTATGCCATTTCACTATGCAAATTCCACTGTACTCCACTTACCTCTACTCCACACCACTGTACACTGCTCCACTCAATGCTTTTCCATTCCGTGCCACTCCACTCTACACCAGTCTACTCTACTCCACTAAACTCTATGCTAATATACTGTATGCCACTACACTCTATGCTATTCCAGTGTATGCCACTCCTCTCTACAGCAATCCACTCGATGCTACTCAATGCAACTTGACTCTACACTATCCTGCTGTTATGCCACTCCACTCTATGCCATTCCACTCTACTGTAGTGTAGGTCACTTCACAGTGTACCACAACACTCTATGCTATTCTACACTAGCCATTTCACTCTAAAGCACTCCACTGTACGCTATTCCACTAAATGCCACTCCACTCTTCGCTATTCCACTCTATGCTACGCCACTTTCTGCCACTGTACTCAACACCACTCCACTCTATGCCACTCCACTCAATGCCACTCTACGCCACTCCACTCTAAACTACTCCACTCTATGCCACTATACACCACTATATTCTAAACTATTGTACTCTATGCCACTCTACTCTATGCCACTCCACTCTATGTCACTCCACTGTACACCACTCCACTGTACACCACTCCACTGTACACCATTCTATGCCACTCCAAGCTTTGCTATTACACCCTAAGCTACTCCACCCTATGCTATTGCACTCTATGTCACTCACTCAACACTACTCCCATGCACACCACTCAACTCAATGCTACTTCACTTAATGCCACTCCACTTGACGCTACTCCACTCTATGCTATTCCATTCTATGCCACTCCACTCTATGCCACCCCACTATATGCTATTCTACTCTACCCCTCTCTACTCAATGCCACTCTACTCCACGCCACTCCACTCTACGCCCCCTACTCTATGCTTCTATGCAAATCTACTTTACACTATTCCACTCTATGCCACTTGACTCAATGCCACTTGACTCTTCCACTCTTCTCTCTATGCCACGCCACTCCACTCTACTCTATTCTAGTCTACGCCACTCAACTATACACTCCTCCACTTCACACCACTTCTCTCTACACTATTCCACCCTATGGCCCTGGACTCTACGCCACTGTACACCACTCCACTCCACGTTATTCCAAAGTTTGTCACTCCACGCCACTTCCCTCTATGCCCCTCCATTATAACACACTGTGTGACACGGCCTTCTATGACATGGCACTACACTCCACTCTACGCCACTCTTCTCCATGCCACTCCACTCAACCCCACTACACTCTAAGCTATTCCAGTGTATACCACTACACTCTATTTCACTCCACTCTATGCTATTCCAGTGTATACCACTCCACTCTATGCCCCTGTATGCTATTCCAGTGTATGCCACTCCACTCAATGGCATTCCATAAGGCTTATACTTTCTCAAGGAAAACTGTGCTTGATGGACAACATAAATGTTGGTCTAGTGTGAGACTGATTCTGAGCACCCCTCAGGATATGTTGGCCTATAGTCCTGCCAGCTCACAGTGCACCATCTCTCTACCCCTAACCTTACAGGGTAACACATGGATGTACAACCTCAGAACATGACAAACCTGACTCCCAAGGAAATCATGGTAGAGATCTGGAACCATTTTGCTCAGTTACTTATGCATGCCCCAAGAGATACAGAAGAAATAAACAGTATGCAGTTTCAATATTTATTGAATCTTTATGATTCTTGAGTAAAATACGTGCTCTGCAATGATTAATAGAGGAAACATAATAATGTGATTAACATTATGAGAATGGTGAAGAAGATGAACAATTCATTTTGCTGATTAAAGAAAACTATATGCTTCCATACAAGTACTGCAATATAGTGTTCTCATATCTAGTGCATTCGACCCTATCATGTGTAAGGTGACTAGATATGCCAAATTCCTGTTGGGTGGTCCAACTTCCCATTAACTGTCAGTAAGTGTCAGCAATCTACCCGTCTTGGTGTAGAGTTGGACAGTATCCATCGCATGAGATGACAGGAATCAGCTGAGCTGGAATTCCAGCATGGATCGACCTCTTAGTGCCAGTGAAATGCGCCTCTGAATAAACAAAGTCTTGATGACAGATATATATAAAACATCCTCCATGTTACCATGCCGAAGCCCCAGTCAATCCGCTATTTGGTATTCTACAGTGTTGATATCACTGTCCCTGAGGGGTCAGAAACAAATAACATCTTGTGTGCTGAACTTAGCCCTTGTACAGAATGATCAAGGTGCTCTGATAGAGTACCTACAAAGTGGTATTATAAGCAAACTGTGTTCGAGGAATGTTATCATGTGTGTGCACTCAAATGAATGTGTGTCCAATGTCATCATGTTTAGGGAGAGAAGGCAACTTAAGAATGTAGCATGTAAGATGACGTTTCTTAACCGGGCCAAAAACCTCCACGTGACAACTGTGTGCCACTATACACACTCTTCGCCACTACACGCTAGCCAGTTCACTCTACAGCACTCCATTCTATACTAGTTCACTATATGCCCCTCCACTCTATACTATTTCATCCTATGCCACTCCACTCCACTTATGCCACACAGCGCCTCTCCACTCTATGCCTCTCCACTTGATGCAACTCTACGCCATTCCACTCTATGCAGCTCCACTCCATACCACTGTAGATCACTCCATTGTAATGTATTCTACTCGATGCCACTCCACTTTATGCCACTTCACTCTATGCCGCTCCACTGATGCCACTCTACGCCACTCCACTCTACACCACTCCACTCAATTCCACTCTATGCTTCTCTACTCTATACTACTTCACTGTAAGCCACTCTATGTCACTCCAATCTACTCTATTCTACTCTATGCGGTTCCACTCAATGTCACTCACTCTACACCACTCTCATGTGCACCACTAAATCTCAGAAACTTCACTAAAGACCACTTCACTGAATGCCACTTCACGCCACTTCACTCTATGCTTCTAATCCACTCAACTCTATGTCACTCCACTCTACGCTATCCCACTCTATGCCACTCAACTCTATGAGTCTCCACTGTATGCCCCTCTACTCAATGCCACTTCTCTCTATGCTATTCCACTTTATATCACTTTGCACCACTGTACAATATTCTAAAGTTGTCAGGGTTTAGCCTTTGCGCCTGCCTAAACTACAGTTCCCAGGTAAAACGGGCCTGAACTATAATTCCCATGAGCCTCTGCCGCCGACTGGATTTAGCGCGGTCAGGCCGATTGTGCAGCGCTCGTGATTTGTTGTTTGTTCAGCGAGAGCGGCTGCTCTCGATTTCCTGAGTTCCGTTGTAGCGATATTTCAGAGGAGCGTCTGCAGAATTAAGGCGTCCTGCTTTTGGGTATCGTTACGAACTATTTTTGACTTTGCACATTTGTTTATTAGACAGAGCGCTTTTCGCTCGTGACTTTGTTCCTTTGAGCCAGGCATTGCTCCATTTGGGTTCGTGTTGCTTCCTTTCGTCTTCCCTGGCTAGGGGGGGAACTTGTTGTTTTCGTTAGTACCTGGTTCCGAAGGGCTATTGATTTCAAGTGGCGGAGTGCTGGGGGAGTTCCTCCGCATTGCCGTCATGAAGACATGACGCTCGTTTCTTTTTCTGTTGTGGAATACAAATGCCAAAGCGGACGGCAGTAGTATTGACACTACGCCCTTTCGTATTTGGTTTTGAATTGGACATTGACGGATTGTTTAATGCATTCATGGGTGTAGATGATGCAATCTGTACCGGTTGCATGGAAACAGGATCCAGCACTCTCCTTACTATTCGTCACTTTATTTTCTTGGGTTACTCTAATAAGCTGGATATCGGTCAAGACTCAATTGGCTGTATTGGTTACTTTGACTTTGAGTGATCACACTTTTGGGGGTATGTTACTTATATGAGCAGCACATACATTGGGCAGTGTGTCGATGGATGCAGTGAATGCTAACTGAGCTTCTTGTGTTGTTTAGGGAAAAGAAGGCAAGGAGAGTACCGTCGCTTGGATGCTAGAGTCATAAACAGCACAGGTGACACACTACTATTAGCGAGACATTATTGAGAGTAGGAAAAGAAGATGTACTAATCTGTTCGTTTTGTTTTACAGCTTCCTTTCCTTGCTGTCCCTTCCTTCCCCCCCCTGGGTTTTCCCCTTTTGGGGTTTTTCCCTCACCGTATCGCTCAAATACCCTGTGATTATATGTTCAGGGTGTTTGGGAGGTCCGGAGGTGGAGCTTATTACTGCGAGCGAATCCTGCAGAGTGACAATCCTGACAGATTCACGAGCCCAAGAATTACACTCTGTCTGGTTCGTTTGTAGTGATAATGGCGTCCATGGAGGATGTGTTACATGCTTTAGTCCTGGTCCAGCAGGAGCTGGCCTCATCAAAAGCCGAGACAACCGCCCTAAGAGATAAGGTACAACAGTTGTCCAGGAATCCCTTTAACGCCTCTTCCACTGCATCGTCTGTACAGGTGACGGTGCCCCCACCCATTCCTTTGGCCACTCCCGAAAGATTCTCAGGCGATCCTCGTAAGACACAGGTTTTCCTGACTCAGATATTACTCCACTTTTCATGTAAACCGGCTTCGTTCCCTAATAATCATTCAAGGGTGGCTTTCGACATATCCTATTTAGTGGGGGACGCAGCCAATTGGGCTGTGCCGTTAGTTAAAAGTAACGACCCCATTTTGTCAGATTGGACTGCCTTTAGGGCACAATTCGAGAAGGTCTTTGATCGCAGGGCCACTACTTTTAGCGCGGACAAGGAACTCCTGGAGTTGAAACAGGGAAAAAGCGAGCTAATAACTTATTTGACCACGTTTAACAGACTGGTGGCTGAGGCAGAATGGCCTGAAGAAAAAAGAATGTCCCTTTTCTATCAGGGGTTAAAGGAGGATTTGAAAGATGTGGTGGCTCAAGTTGACCCTCAGCCAAAAACGTGTGTGGACATGATTAACCTGGCGTTAAGATTGGATAGTCGTATGACAGAGAGAGGGGGTAACAGGAGAAGATGGGATAGAGGATCGTTCAATTATGACAGTCCTACTCATAAGGCATCTGGAGGGACAGAAAGCAGTCCTGAACCTATGGAGATAGGAGCACTACGAGCCCCGTTATCTAAAGCAGAGAGGGAAGTCAGGAGAACACAGGGCCTATGTATGTACTGCGGGAAGAAGGGGCATTACGTAAGAGAATGCCCCTCCAAACCCAAGTCGTCTAGTACCAATAGATTCAAGAGAGTAGCTGTTTCATCCACAGTGCCTGAGCTGGAACAGTCGGAAACCAAGAGACATGGGGCTGAAGGGGGACCGGAATGGAAACTTACCTCGCTATCCACAATCGGGATAGGGGAAACAGAGTCACATCTTGTCATAGGCATGACGCTTGTATGTGAGCACAAGCTCCATCAGGTATTGGTTATATTGGACTCTGGAGCAACAGGCAATTTCAGTGATGATGGCCTGGTGTCTCGCCTGGCCTTACCACTTATTCCGAGAGAGAATCCTGAGGAAGTCTTGGCGGTAGATGGTCAGCCTTTAAAATCAGGCCACATAACTGAAAGGACTAGTGAGGTAGCTCTGTCTGTTGTTATGCTAGGGAACATACACTCCGAGCATTTAACTCTAAACATCATTGCAGCTCCTCAGTACGAGTTAATCCTTGGCATGCCATGGTTATGTCGTCATAATCCTGTTGTCAACTGGGGTACTAAGACTTTCAAGTTCTTGCCCGAGTTCTGCCAGGATCATATGGTGCCTGGTCCCTCTGCTCATGTTGCTGTTCTAACCACCCCTTATTTGGCAGCTACGGCAGTAGAAACAAACGTTCAACTTCCCGAAGAATACAGTCTCTACAGAGATGTGTTCAGTGAAGTCAAAGCCGAAACCCCCACACAGGGAATACGATTGTCGCATAGACTTGGTGGGGGGGGCTACCATCCCTACTTGCAGAGTATACGCATTGTCAGTAGCAGAAACTACACACTTGAAGGAATACATTGATCACTACCTTCGCTTGGGGTTTATCCGACCTTCCCGCTCCCCTGCAGCCTCCCCTCTGTTCTTTATTGCTAAAGCCAATGGGGACCTAAGGGCTTGTGTGGACTATCGCGTCTTGAACAAGAACACCGTACGCAACCGTTATCCTCTCCCCCTCATCTCTGTCTTGCTCGACCAGGTGAGGGAAGCAAAGATCTATACCCGTTTGGACTTACGGGGGGCTTATCACCTGGTCAGAGTACGCGAGGGGGATGAGTGGAAGACGGCGTTCAAGACGCGATATGGTCTCTACGAGTATCTGGTGATGCCCTTTGGGCTTGGTAATGCCCCGGCGGCTTTCCAATTTTTTATTAACGATGTTTTGAAGGATTATGTGGACCACTTTGTGGTGGTGTATATCGATGATATACTGATATACTCCCAGGATGAATCCTGTCATACAGATCAAGTGGGAAAAGTATTGGAGAAGTTGAGAGAACATCGCTTGTATGTGAAGTTGAGCAACTGTGAGTTTGGGTTACACGAGGTGGAGTTCTTGGGGTGAACCTCAGCCCTAAAGGATTGCAGATGTCAGATCGGAAGGTCCAGGCGGTTCAGGAATAGCCAGTTCCAAAAAACATGCGGGAAGCGCAGAGTTTTTTGGGGTTTGCCAATTATTACCGCCATTTTATCGTACAATTCTCACAAACAGCTGTCCCAATTACCAGGTTGTTGAGAAAAGGGGTACCATTTGCATGGACCAAAGAGGCTGATGAGGCATTCAAGACCCTAAAGAATCGTTCATTACGGCTCCTGTGTTGGCACACCCTATAGTAGAACAACCCTTCGTGGTGGAAGCCGACGGTTCGGAGGAAGCGATAGGGGCTGTGTTGTCTCAGAGATCCACTCACGGGTGAGCTCCATCCTGTAGCACACTTGTCAAAAAAACTGAGCCCTGCTGAGTTCAACTACACCATTGCAGAAAAAGAACTTTTGGCCATAAAGCGTGTTTTCAGGAGTGGAGGCAATACCTGTGGGGGGCTTGTCACGCTGTGACAGTATACACCGACCACAGAAACCTTCAGTACATGACTTCGGCTAGGCATTTGACGCAAAGACAAATGCGTTGGATGCTTTTCTTTGCTGAGTATAACTTTGTGGTGACCTTTAGACCTGGCATAGATAACAGGAAAGCAGACGCTTTGTCCAGACAAATGTTGCCAGAAGAACAGCAGGAAGAAGTCCCTCATGCCATTATTCCAGCAGCTAAAGTGTTGTGTGTGGTTCGTGCGGAGAGTTTTTTGGATGAGGTTAAGAACTCCAGGTCTTTGAAGGCCTGGGACCGATGGGCCACTTACAAACCCGGAAGGTCGGTGAGACAAGGGCTGCCTTTCCAGGGTGGGTGTTTGTACCTGCCCACAGCTGAGATACAGAAGAAGGCTTTTGTCTGGTGTCATGTAGTGCCCATGGCTGGTCACCCAGGAGTTACTAAAACAGTGAGTCTGCTTCGAAGGTATTTTTGGTGGGACTCATTGGTTAAAGATGCTACTCATTGGGTGAGGTGTTGTGAGTGTGCTAGAGCAAAGGGGGAGAACACAAGAATGAAAGGCCAACTGATAACATAACATAAAGAGCAAAATTCCCTTACCTACCACATGATTTTAGTAGAATTGTGTTTCAGATATTAATCAAGTATTCGTGACAAAGGCTCAACAATAACTTACATTCTTTCAAAAAATATATGATTTATTTCATTTTATAGATATAAATTCTATTGGTTTGCATCAGTTAACATTTCTTTATCAGTTCTTTATATGATGCAAATTACCATTTTTTTATAAAGACAAAACATTTTTTTTAAATAGTGTAAACAGAAAAAAACATGAAAATCATAACTATATTCCAACAAGTTTATACATAATTCATTAAAACCCTGGGAGAATAAGAAAACACCAACATATACACACATTCATGACAATCTCAGCTTTCTCACTCTATCTACATACATCACCACACCATTTAAAACAAGGAAGTCAAATCGTGAAGACAGGTCTCCAAGTTCAGTGTGAGACGCCGCACTTGGTCGACGCACATTTCGGCGGCACAAGGCCACCTTCTTCAGGACCACTTCCAATAAAACAACCCAAATATCCAGGGGATTCTGTTACAAACTTGTCTCCTCACATCTTTTTGTCATTCTTCATCTGCATACCACGACATCACCCTGTTCCTGTTCAGCACCATCTTTTCACTCCTTTAGAAATGTTGTCCCTTGTTTTTTTTAGATCGATATTCAGGATCCACACCATGTAGAAATACAGGCTTGCATACAGCAAAAAATCCAAAGAGTTCTTAAAATCTCCTATGCTCAGTTGATGACGGTTAATTTATTATGGACGTGGATGGCAAGATAGCAATTATTTTCACGGATTTATGCCATTGTTTTTTTCCCCCTCTTTGGGTTGCAGAAATAGTGCTTAGAAAGGCCAACTGATGCCCATGCCCACACCTGCTCGCCCGTGGCAGAACATAAGCCTGGATTTCATAACGGGTTTGCCCTGGGATCAGGGGTGTTCAGCTATCTTGGTGGTGGTAGATAATCTGACTAAGATTGGACATTTTATACCTTGTAGGAATCTCCCCACGGCAGGCCAAACCGCCCAGTTACTGGCTTTCTCAGGTCATACGGTTACATGGCGTTCCCCAGGTGATTGTGTCTGACAGGGGGCCACAATTTGTTGCTCGTTTCTGGAGAATGTGGTGTAAGGCTTTGGGTATTGATTCAGCTCTTTCAACAAGCTTTCACCCGCAGACCGATGGGCAGACGGAAAGGCTGAATCAGACCTTGAAAAAATACTTACGGTGTTATTCTAAGGAAGCGCATGAATCATGGGTGGACTTGTTATGGATGGCTGATTTGGCATATAACAATGCATGGCATAGCTCTACTGGCATGTCTCCTTTCAAGGCCAATTACAGTTATGATGCCAGCACATTGCCCATCACCATCCCTCTAGATGTAGGCAACCAGCCCAATGTGATGGCTCGCATACGTACATTGAGGAGGGTGCATAGGGGGTGCAGAAACATTTGTTGAAGGCTAAAGAGGTGTATAAACGTTGGGAGGATAAGCACAGGATTCCCGGCCCTCAGTTCAAGGTGGGGGACAAGCTGTGGCTATCCACTAGGTACATCCGTTTTAAGCTGAGAGGCGTATTCCACCCACGCTTTATTGGACCATATCCGATAGTGAGACAAATTAACCCTGTGGCATACAAACTCCGGTTGCCTTGCACATTGAGGATACATCCTGCGTTTCACGTACAGTTGCTGAAGAGGGCTTTCACGTCCCAGAGGAGGGCACCCCCGCCCGTGAAGTGCGAGGGTGGACCAGAATATGAGGTGAAGTCCATACGTGATTCCAAGATGCGCAGGGGTGTGCTATGGTATTTAGTCTCCTGGAAGGGTTATTCGGTAGAGGGTGACTCATGGGAGCCTTGGAGTAATGTGCATGCTCCGAGAGCCATAGCTTCTTTCCATCGGAGATGTCCGGCCAAACCCGGCCCTAGGAGGCGGTTGGGAGGAGGGCGTATTGTCAGGGTTTAGCCTTTGCGCCTGCCTAAACTACAGTTCCCAGGTAAAACGGGCCTGAACTACAATTCCCATGAGCCTCTGCCGCCGACTGGATTTAGCGCGGTCAGGCCGATTGTGCAGCGCTCGTGATTTGTTGTTTGTTCAGCGGGAGCGGCTGCTCTCGATTTCCTGAGTTCCGTTGTAGCGATATTTCATAGGAGCGTCTGCAGAATTAAGGCGTCCTGCTTTTGGGTATCGTTACGAACTATTTTTGACTTTGCACATTTGTTTATTAGACAGAGCTCTTTTCGCTCGTGACTTTGTTCCTTTGAGCCAGGCATTGCTCCATTGGGGTTCGTGTTGCTTCCTTTCATCTTCCCTGGCTAGGGGGGGAACTTGTTGTTTTCGTTAGTACCTGGTTCCGAAGGGCTATTGATTTCAAGTGGCGAAGTGCTGGGGGAGTTCCTCCGCATTGCCGTCATGAAGACATGACGCTCGTTTCTTTTACTGTTGTGGAATACAAATGCCAAAGCGGACGGCAGTGGTATTGCCACTACGCCCTTCCGTATTTGGTTTTGAATTGGACCTTGACGGATTGTTTAATGCATTCATGGGTGTAGATGACGCAATCTGTACCGGTTGCATTGAAACAGGATCCAGTACTCTCCTTACTATTTGTCCTTTATTTTCTTGGGTTACTCTAATAAGCTGGATATCGGTCAAGACTCAATTGGCTGTATTGGTTACTTTGACTTTGAGTGATCACACTTCTGGGGGTATGTTACTTATTTGAGCAGCACATACATTGGGCAGTGTGTCGATGGATGCAGTGAATGCTAACTGAGCTTCTTGTGTTGTTTAGGGAAAAGAAGGCAAGGAGAGTACCGTCGCTTGGATGCTAGAGTCATAAACAGCACAGGTGACACACTACTATTAGCGAGACATTATTGAGAGTAGGAAAAGAAGATGTACTAATCTGTTTGTTTTGTTTTACAGCTTCCTTTCCTTGCTGTCCCTTCCTCCCCCCCCCCCCTGGGTTTTCCCCTTTTGGGGTTTTTCCCTCACCGAATCGCTCAAATACCCTGTGATTATATGTTCAGGGTGTTTGGGAGGTCCGGAGGTGGAGCTTATTACTGCGAGCGAATCCTGCAGAGTGCCAATCCTGACAAAAGTATGCCACTCCTCGCTACGCAACTCCACTTGACACCACTCTACTGTATACCATTCCACTCTATGCCACTTCACCCTATATCACTATACTCTGCACCAGTGCACTCTACTCTGCACCAGCGCACTCTATACCACTCTACTCCAATCTGCATCGCTGCACTATATTCTTCACCTTTGCACTCTGCTCTGCATCATTGTACTTTACACCACTGCACGAGGTAAGCCAGTCCACTCTTCGGCACTCCACTATATGCCACAACAATGTACCTCACTCCACTGTACATCACAACTCTGTACACCACTCTACTGTATGCCACAACACCATATACCACTCCTCTCTAACTCACTCCACTATAGGTCCCTTCCCTTGACCCCACTATACTCTACAACACTCCACTGTATGTCACTCTCCTCTACGCCACTTGATGCCACTGTATAAAAAAGAAAAGCAATGATGGATATACTTTATCATATGTTTCAAAAACTATTTTTCAGAATAAAAAACACACACATTCAATGAAATAAACAGTGTCAAGCTTAATTGTGGGTAGAAAAACGTAATGTATTCCTTCTACACAAAACCAACTTAAACTACACAAGCATTAGAAATTCTGCAGTTATGATTATACCTTAAATTTATACTTTACGCACCACCTTCAAATTACTATAACTTTATGTATTCTTTCTATACGAACCAAATTTAAATTACAGTAACATTAGAGTTTCAAAAGCTATAGTAATACATTACATTTATAATTTATGCTCCACCTGCAACTTACTATAACTTAAGCACCTCCTTACACAGTAGCACCGCCGTTCACAGTGTTCTCAACTGGCTAGCTACACTACAAGAACTATAAATCGTACTTTCTCTATGCATAGCTTATACCCTTTAATATTACATAACTTATATCATGTGAATTCATCACATTTATAACACTTGTGACATCTCAAATTCCATCATTTATGAGAACACTGTTTATGGTAGAGTGGCAAGCTATAATTAATGTAGTGTGGATAAAGAGTTGACAACACTGTGTACAGAGGTCCACATTTTGTTTCCTAAAAAACCTGGAATCAGGGCCTTTCATTTTGTAAGACAGACCCCCAGGGGAAGAGGAAGAGTAATTTTAGTGAGGAGGATAATCAAATGCTGGTAACAGATGTGTCAAAGTATGAACACCAACTCCTTGTTTTTAAGAGGCGCAGACCATTTATATTTAAACAGGAGCTTTATTAAAGAAGTAAGGAACAACCCCTAGATCTGTCCAGTCTCCAGCAACTGTCTCCTCTCCTCTGGTCCAGCTCCAGAACCAAGGAAGGAATACAAGGGATGTTGCTAGGACACTAACTAGAATGTAGCACATCTTCCTTCTTAATAATAAAACAAATAAAAACAAGGGAACCAGGATATTACAAGAATACATAAGAAAGGAATGTTACAACAGGTAAGATAATATATGATTGAAAACAATACAATGGATATCAATAAGTAACATAATCACTGTGCCATTAGGGAGCCATTCTGACTCGTTTGTTGTTACTCACATTGTTACTGCCTTTTTGTATTTAATCATCACCAGTCTTTTTCAGCCAAGTATTTATTTCCACATTGTTACACAAAGTTACACTTCGAATATTTCATTTCTTGTCATCACTCAACCAAACATTGTTACCAATGACTTTGGTTATGCGCTTGGGCATTGACCATT
This sequence comes from Lissotriton helveticus, assembly GCF_964261635.1. NCBI lineage: Eukaryota > Metazoa > Chordata > Amphibia > Caudata > Salamandridae > Lissotriton > Lissotriton helveticus. The sequence continues at coordinate 1,027,756,054 of NC_136059.1, forward strand.
TGGACAAACCTCTTTTTTGAGTACTCATGCTGTGTGTCCTCATCCAATCTCCATCAGCAAATATGCGTTTACGTTTTCACATTTTTTGTTGTGTCTATTTACATATTTCTCTTGGTATTTCTTCACTCTACACTCTAGATTTCTGTTACACACATTCTGTGGAAAACCTTTGAACATCCACACAGGAGCTGCTCTTGTCCCTGGTTGCCTCCCTTTGAGGAGTCTGAATGGAGATTCCTTAGTGACAGAATGAGGTGTAGCACAGTACAACATTTCTTTCACAGCTTCCTTGCAGTCTCCACCATTACCTTTTGACAATTGAATACACTCCTTCAGAACTCGGTTGAATCTCTCAACCAGGCCGTTCTCCCTAGGATTATAAACAGCGGTATTATGGTGAGAAATGCCCATTTTGGTAAGATACGTTTTGAATTCCTCCGCTAAAAATTGTGGGCGATTGCCCGTGACTAACATGTCAGGACAGCCCTTCTTACGAAATATCTGGTCACAAAATTTGATGACATTGGAAGCTTTGATGTCCCCAGTGAATGCCACTTACGGCCATTTGGAATGATAGTCAATCAGCACTAATGCATATTTGTTGGTTATATCCTTGGCTGAAAATGGCCCACAGATGTCCATAACCACTTTTTCCCAAAGTTTGCTTGGGAAACTAGTAGGGGAGATGGGTGACTCCTCTACCCGATGGGTTTTGTCACTACACATATACTCCATGCATCCTCGTACATGTTCTTCTATGTTTCTGTCCATCCCTGGCCACCAAAATATCTCTCAAGCCTTCATTTTCATACCGGACATTCCACTATGTCCTTCATGCAACAATTTTAACAGTCTGGACTGCAAGCTTGCCGGACCACTAGTCTACCGCTTCTGCGCATCACAACATCCACAACCAAAAGTTCTGTTCAGACTGTCCAAAACTCTCCCAATTTTTTTTTTAGAATAAAGTTAGGACCAGATGGATTGGACAATTCAATCATTATTTCTTTGAAAATGGGATCAGTCGCTATTGCAACTTTCCACTCGTCGATGGATATGGCACCCTCACAAGACTCAGATACACTTGCTATCACACAATCTTCGTTGGAGTCAATGTCATCATCATCGCACTCCAATGGTAATCAGGATAAGCAATCAGCATTGATGTTGCGAATACCTGGAACATACTGTAAGGAAAAGTCATATCCTTGGAGCCTTTAAAACCATTTAGCAATCCTGGGGGTTGCTTTTCTGGCTCCCTTGGTAGTAAACAATTCTATGAGTGGTTTTTGGTCTGATCTAATTTCGAAATGTGTCCCCCATATGTACGTTTTGAAGTAATTCACTCCCCAACAGCATGCTAGTGCTTCTTTTTCAATAACAGAATATGTGGCCTTCACACCGAGATGCAAAAGCCACTACTCGTTCATGTCCCACATGTTTTTGCATTAGTACAGCACCCAGGCCATATGCACTGGCATCCACAGCGATTATGTTATGATGTTATGGGTTGAATGGTTTTAATGCAACAGCTTTAACAATTTCTTCTTTAATGGAACTGAAAACTTTTTGGCATTCATCTGTCCATTCGAATTTGGCATTCATCCGTACATTCGAACTTGACACTCTTTTTCATTAGTGTTCTGAGGATATGGACTTTGTCAGCAAAATGTTGAACAAATTTGGAATAACATTCCGCAAGACCTAGGAATGAGCGCAATTGTTCTTTGTCACAAAGTGAAGGTGCACTTGTGATAACATCCAATAATTTCTTTTTGGGTTTCACACCGTCCTTTGATAGGGTGTGCCCTAGATAATCAATTTGTTTGACCCCAAACTTGCATTTCTTGACTCCCACAGTCAAACCTGCATTTTTATACCTGTGTAAAGTTTGTGTCAGTATTGTGTCATGTTCAGAATGATTGGCCTCTAAACTAGTACATCGTCTTTAAATACTAACACTTTGGATAAGTCAAACAATATTTTGCACATCACTCTTTGGAAAACCGCAAAGGCGGATGCCAAACCGAAAGGAATTCTGATAAACTGGAAGGCCCCCACTGGTGTGATGAAAGTAGTGAGATGCCTAGATTTGGGATGCAGTTTGATCTGGTGGTAAGCTTTGGAGAAATCAATTAGTGAAAAATATGTAGCATCAGTTACAGAAGACACCATTTCATTAAGATGGGGTAAAGGATAGCCGTCAACCAGGATATTACAATTAAGGTCTCACAAATCAATACCCATGCGTAAATTACCGTCCGGTTTGCGTGCTAATACGACCGACTGAGCCATTCGGATGACTCGATGGGTTCGATAACTGGTGTATCACATAACCTTTGCAGTTCTGATTGTAACTTTTCCCTAAGAGTAAAAGGTACATTCCTTGCCTTATGCACACAAGTAACATAGTTGGGCTTGGGTACAATGCAGGGTTCAAATTTTTCTAAACATCCTAACTTTTCCCCAAATAATTTTGGAAATGTGGTGCTCCACTTAGTTTTCTCTATATCCTCAGTAACTAGACTTGCTGTGGGTGGTTAGGGTCCAACTTGATACCTAACATTTTTTGTTCGCACCAACCCAGCAATGCACTTCCTTATTACACAACGTATACCTTGCTATTAGCTTCCTATACTTTGTGAGACAATGTGCATTTTAGGAAGCATAACAGTGGAAGCTTAACACCACAATAACCTACAGGTTCAACATCAGGGGAATTCAATTGGTGACTTCCTACCTTCTCCCATGTGTTCTTAACTATGATGGTGTAAGGGGAGCAAGAGTCTGCCCAGATTGATATTTTGGTACCATTGATGCCATATCACATTTGGGTGGATTCTAACTCTCAGATACATCATTGACAACATTATCACAAATAACCATGACTGCAACTTCCCCTTCATTAGCCGAGTTGTCATCCTCAGAATATTCTCTTATGGCATTCACAGGGCGCTTCCATTTTTGAGTCTTTTTCTTTAACTGCAAAACATTTGTCAGAATCTGCAGTGTGTCTCGTATTGTCACATCGGTAGCACACTCTGCTGTTTTTGGGTATACTGATTTTAGTGTTACTTTGCTTTTTTTTATGCATTCTTCGCTAGAACACATTCTTTGGTAGCGTCAGTCTTCTCCGTATAAAATTCTTTAACATACCTCAAAGTATTCTCCACTCTTTTTGCTACTCCTATAGTTTTTTGTAATAAAGGATCTTTCATGTCTTGTAAATTCTCTTGAATTTTAACATTGCTTGTCCTGTTTATGAATTGATCCCTTATTATCTCCTCATGTAGGTCCCTAAATTTACAGGTGGCAGCAAGAGTTCTCAATATAGAAATGTATTGTTCTACAGATTCCCCAGATAGTTGTGCTCAAGAAAAAACGTGTGTCTTTCTACTACAATCCTAACTTTCTTGCCAAAATTTTCTTCTAGTGCCTTAATCACTTCCACATATTCATCAATAAGAAGTGCCTCGTTGTGATGTGCGTCTGCCTCCTTACCTACTTCTTTACTTTCACTATCGCTCTTTCACTTAAACTAATGTGCCCCACATCATTATTAATCAGTGGGGTTTTTAACACCTTTCTACCCTCTATTCCTAAATTATGTTTAAGTAACACTACCTTCCGGGAAGCTGTAAAATCCTCCCCACCTATAGCTTCTAAATAATTCTCAAAAGATTCTAACCAATCTTCCCACGGTAAAGTGGGTTCTCCTGGATTTTGCAAAAAATTTGGGCGGAGCTATAATGGACGAGATGTCCATATTGATGTTTTTTAAAATTGCCAAATATTAATATTGTAGTGCCACGAAAGTATCGCCAACCAAATGTAATGCCTATTTTATGTTGCAGAATAATAATTTTGCAGTGGCTAAAGAGTATCCACGCTTATTGCTGAACACTAAATTGGTATTATGGAAAAATAACACTATTAAGCATAATAATAACATTTGCATACATTGAACATTTGAAAACAGGTGAAGGAAAGAAAACACGAGAACTGGGTAGAAACATATGGGCCCCAGTCAGGAAATGGAGGGAATCTAGACAATGAAAATATAATCTGAATTGTGTATGAGATTGGACTGTTCTTATGCCTATCCATGCCTACCTCAGTGTCTTCTCTGGAACCCGGTCTCTCTAACCTTTTGTATTTACTATTTAATGTTGTCGTTGTATTTATTGTATTTATTCTGATTGTGTAATGAATTGATATATGTAATGATTTTTACCTCAACACCCCCGAAACATCTTAATAAAATAAAAAATTTAAAAAAATGAAAACAGGTGAAGGAAAAAATAAACTAACAAAATTAATGTAGTCACCATAGTCTACGTAGCATTAGTTCACAGAAGTGTAGAGAAACACAGTCTCCTTACGTTGACAGTTCAATCTGCTGGTTCCAGTTCTGAAAACACGTCGCTGGCTCTCTTCTTAATATGCCAGGTTTTTTTTTCTTGTCTTGCAGCACTTGTGTTGTGTTGTTATGGCAACCATTGGCTGTTCTTTGACGAACGTCAAACGTGCTCACACAATGCATTGCATGCTTGTGACGTCACGAGCTTCTGGAATCTGGTGTGAATGAGTGTTTGCGCGTCTCCTACAGTGACGCAGAACAACAAAAGTTGGAACGGAGGCAAAAATGACAACGAGCAGGAGCCGGTGAGTTAATTCAAAACCTAATAAAGTTCAAATGGTGCACATAGTTGGGTTTCCGATTTCAAAGCAAACAAACGCTTCCACCTCTGTACTTCTAAACTGCTACTAAATATCATCTCCTTTAGAGCACCCTTTTTCCAATATGATAGTCCACTAAAATTCCGAAGAAGAAAAAATAAATGACAGGTACATACATCCAGCCAATTCGTTTCACGCAGACACAGTATGCCCAGCCGACTTGTTTCCCGGAGACACAGCACAAGTCCCACACTGTCACAGCTCTTACCAGAGTCTCACAGGGACCAATGTTTATTCTGCACATATCTTGAGCTCAGACAGGCTAATTACGCTAAGCTGATCAACAGGAAATCACGGTCATTTCCAAAAAGTTCTGTGAATAGCAGAAGTCGGCCTCAGTCTGGTAGTATCTCTCCACCGCAGTATTTTCTTGGTAAATATAACGGCATCAGCCATGATGAGAGGCACTCACTGACAGTTAAATAGTAAAATCCAGGGGTTAACAATTCGCACAATTACACGGTCAGTCTGCCCTCAGGGAATACAGATCCCATCCTCGTCGCCACTTTTAAGAGGCGGAACAACCCCTATATCCACCCAGTCTCCAACAACTGTCTCCTCTCCTCTGGTCCAGATCCAGAACCCTGATGCTGGTAACCAAGGAAGGAATACAGGGGATGTTGCTAGGACACTAACTAGAATGTAACACTTGCCATCTCTAAATTTCCATTAGGGAAGAAAGAGGCAATTTGGCAGCCCATAGGATCAGGTTAAAATGACAGTGCCAGAGTGTAAGCAGCGCTAAAGAAGATTATAAGCATAGGACCAAGGAGAAACAGACCACGAACCTGAGGGTAGCCATGCAGACCGGAGGAGGAGGACCGGAGGAACCGGAGAAGCTGACAGCCTTGGAAGAGCAGGTGGCACCAGTCATCCCAGAAGAGTTGGTGGCAGGAGTTCCTGGACAGGACAGTGCTTGCCATGAGAACCAACAAGACCTACAGGGTTAGTGGCAACAAGGGACAGTGTGTCCAAACATTTTATGTTGTGCAGAGCAGCAATCTATGTCCCTGCGTTGCACTTCGCAGTGTGCAAGGGCAAGGGGAGTAATCTTTCTCATGTACAGTCATACATCCCATAATTGTAAGTCATACTGCCCAAGTGAATGTTGTACAGCTCAGTTTAGCTCTGTCAAGTATATCCATTCCACGTGCGATGTGCAGCACCAGTCCAAGGTGACCATTGTATACTGGGACTTGTAGTTGAATGCACAACATGAGCCTCCAGAACTACAAGTCCCACAATACAAATTAAAACTGTAACAGTATATCAAACATGGATACTTGATCCCTGTCCAACCTGGCAATGCAAACCCCCTTGCACCATGAGGCTACTGTGTTTTACCTGTGCCCATGCAGTCAAATCAGGACTGTAAAGCAATGGACTAGAATGGGGGTTTCAGAGGATAAACTCCTCGCCTGAAAAGGGGGGCAGGTGTGGACCATGTGAAATATCATGACATAGGAACATGTGAAGATCCATGTGCATAGTCACTAGCATGAAACTACATAGCAGGCAGGTGTGCTGGTGTGCCTGGTGAGAGCATTTAGGTGTTGCCTGCCATGGTAGAGACCACCCTAACTCCTGTCATGTAAAAATTAATACAGGGGGTGGGGGTGAATGCAAGTGATGCACACCAGAGGACCATGGCCCTCATTGACGGTAATTAGGCCTAGGGCAGTGCAGTGTGTAGAACTTGTAGCCCACAAGGCAGGGTGTATAGTGTTTAAAAGTAGGACATGTAGAAATGCAATGTTAATATGTCCTTACAGTGACTAAACCCACTATTTTTAAAATCCAATTCTATCGTGAAGTTGAATGTTTTATAAATATTAAGAAAAAGTAACTTTAAGAAAGTTACCTTTTTTCTGCCTAAAGCTCCTGGAGACTAATTTCCATTAATTCTCCAGCTTTCCCCAGCCTCTATTTGGCTGGAATAAGGTGTGAATGAGGTGGGAAATTTCTCTCAGGAGCTACATAATAGGCCAATGTGATTGACAGGTCGACCTGAATGGGGAGAGATGATTTCTTTGAGCTCAGCAGAAGGGTGAGGGCTGTAAGAATTCTTCTGTAAATATGATGTAGGTCTGGGATGAGTGTGTCACACAGTAACAGACCATGGGAGTAATGATTGAGGCATTAGTCATCACTGCAGGGAAACATGGTTACGTAGTCAATGTTACTTGTGATAGTCAATTAACTATTGACATTAGGATGTTCTCTGTGCCATCTCGCTGCTGTGTTGTGTTTGTCTTCTCATAGCGCCAGGACGCCCCTTTGCTGGGGCAGCTGTTGCGCTGTATAAATAAAAATAACATAACATAACATAACATAACATAACATGATGCTGGCACACACATATGATCTCTGTCTTACTTCTGTCAACGTTGGTAGCAGTACATCCACTCTGAGGACTAGCCATTGTGTGTGACTTATGTTCCAAGGATACTGCATTACCTGGCACACGTATATGTAATGGAACATACTTAACTTCCATTTCACCTTTGCGTGGATACAAGATTTGTGAGCTGCTCTACAATGCCATAGTAAGGTAAGTTCATATCAAAATTCCTCCATCTAACCATGTGAAATGAGTTTGTGTGTATGCACATACAGTTTTGTCTGCCTTTTGATCCAAGTGTGATCCCACTCTAGACATCTCAGTATTCCTCAAATGTTCAGATGTTTGCACATGACCTGTCCAATGTCATACTGCTCTGGCTATTTACTAGCTGTACAATGTCATTTGTTCATATTGTATTTTTACATACCTTTGTTCCTCATTGCATTGCTCTGCATTGCTGTGCAACACATGGCAATGTAATCTATCCCTACTGTAGCATGATGTGGTACATGTGACAATGTAGCCAGCAAATAGTTCACATGTGCTGTGTGTTGTGGTAATCCACACATGCATGTACACTTTCGTTGCAAGTGACAGTTTTTTCATGCTTGCATTACACTAGGCCTTTCTCCATGGCAACTGACACTTATTATCTCAGATGTTATCTGCACCAACATTAGTTCCTGCAAGAAGCAGTCATTCTGCATGTTCACGCATTGGTAAGACACACTACATTGTGAGCTTATACTCTGGTACGGAGATTGGTGGTTTGTGGTCTAAACTGCACTGAGCGCCATCTGTTGTGCACTTGGCTGCTGCACACCATGGCAAGACTGCTAGCTGTGCCGCTCTGCACTGCTCAAGTGCAAGGGTAGAGAATGATGATGATTATTGATTTTGAAATGTGGGATGTCTGGCCTGTCCCTTTAATGCAATACCCAGCTTCACAAAGCATTTCTGTATATGTGCAATTGATGTGAAGCATGGCCAATGTTGCTCAACAGGACTGGTGACATGATTGTTACATCTCGAGGCTGACTTCTAGTTGACGAGATGTGGGTGAGTTGATGTTTACTGGGACTGTGACATTAACACTAAGACAAATAATGGATTCAAACATGTTTTGCATGTTGAACCTTCCGATTATGTTTGGACATGCTCTATCACAGTACATGTGCTCCACAAGAAAAAAATGTTGTACAATGTGTGTGCATTGCCTGTTCCCAGCCACTGTATTCTGGCGTGCTCCTATATCCTCATCCTCCATTGGGTGCTGCTCTCGATGGTCCCCGTCCCATGGGACTATTGTGAAGTATTATCTTGCAGACCATAGGGGTCGAGTAGAGCAATGTGCCCCCTGACATGTCCTAGCACCCGAACAGGGGCTTGAGCATACCAAAGGTTCTCTCAATAATGTTGCAGGTCTTGATCAATGCCTGATTGTAGTTTCTGTCAGACTCAGTCTGGGGCTGTGCTATTGGGTAATACTGAGAGATTGACATTGTATTCCATAGCCGTACAACTGCCAAATAATAACTTGATCAAAATTAATTGGGTGCGCAAGAGTATCGCCTGCTGATCATAGGTGTGGGTCAGAAATGAGTCAGTTGTGCCCTCCCACTTTGGGAGCAGCATCCCCAACTTGCACTCCTCTTGTAGGTCAAAATTAATAATCTTGCTTTTAACCACTCTTTGTCTGATTCCTTAAACAGAATAATCACTTTTCAACCCTAGTGTAGTTGATTCAACTTCTTTAATTTTAATTTCTCATCTTGTTGCATTGATCATCATTCGAGGGTATTCTGTGTTGTGATATCTCATTAAATGGTCATGGTATGCTTATACATTTCCTTTATCCCAATGCGTTTTGGGTTGAGCCCTTCTTCAGGTAATACATTATCCTGGGGAATAGTAAACAATGAATATACAACTGATACTCTGAAATGGAGTGCATAATAAATAATATTAGATCCAGGTCCTTTAAAATGTATATTGTATTTAAATAGTCAAAGTACTAATTGCGATGTGATGCTCCAAAAATAGAGAATATAATAACTGTGCAAGCCGAAGTCATAGTGGGGCAGAAAAGGTCCAGTTGTTGTGCTTCTTTGGTGATGTATACACATAATCTAAATAGGGACGTGCTTAAGAAACCATGGACGCCGATCTGTTCAGGTATACAAAGTAATAAAAACAGCAAGATAGCTTGTGTGAGCTGTCTCTGTCAAGATAGTGGTGAATAATGAAAAGAAATATGCTTGCTCTATTGAGAAATGAATATGTGCAAGTAGCTAAGTGCAAAGTTATATTTCAAGCAGTGAACCATGCTTCCTCAATACGTGCAATACTGCTAGGTGCAAGGTTAAAAAACAGCCGAAGGGCACCTAGCCTTAAGGCAGACTTGAAAACTACCCACAAGTGCAAATTGACTAGAAAACTATACAGGTACTGACACTTCCAGCTTATATAAACAAGCTGGCAGTTTTAAGACCAACTCATTGTGACCCATGATAACTTGTATGCTTGAAGTAATTCAAGAGCCGAAGTGTTAATGGAAAGTTTGTGCTTGCTCTTACCTGTCTGAAACAAAAAATGACTGCTGGTGAATCTCTAATAGCACTCATATGGATCACCATCTTCCTGCTTTTAAATACCATATTGAGTGTGTTGAGTAACAAACTGAACTGACTAAATCACAAGTGCAGTTAGTTTGACCAATGCCATGTTAGAACAGCGTGTGTCGCTCTAAATGTGAAGAGAAATGAACAAGTATGAATTGATGGGTATAAAGTTAAAAAGGAACGTGAAATCACTGATTGCAAATCATAGATAGCGATCACTGAGGTCACCATGTTTGTGTTTGAATGCTGTAGAGTAAGTAGTAAGGAACAAAGAAAAAAGCCTTGAGTAAGTGCAATAAGTTTGATCACCAACATGTTTAAGCGGTGTAAGCCGGTACGAATGTGGCCATGCCCCCAAAGAGTTGGAAGGTAAACAAATGTGAAACAGACTAAGCCCGAGTTAGTGCAATAAGTTTGATGATCAGAATGTTTAAACGGTATGAGCAGCTCCAAATGCGGCCATGGCCTGAGGGAATTGGGAGGTAAATAAATGTGAAACATTACGTATTAATCATGTGAATGTGCCCCAAGGGAGTTGGGAGGTGAACAAATGTAAGATGTAACATATTAATCATGTAAACGATGATAGGAATGATCTATTGAAAACCTTAAGTTGGAGAACGACTTGCCATCTGTCATAGAGTGACCTAAAACAAGAAACAAACCATATAGCACATGTAACTGCTCAAAAGGGTAATAGTTATGAGACACCTGAATAAATAGAACAACAAGTGAAACTGATATCCGAAGTAAGTGCAAAAGAAACGTGATATATACAATAGATCAGGTGTACGAGGTCATCATAATCCTAACAAAAAGATAGGTCAAAATTAAAGATAACAGCTAAACTTCATACAGTTGTTCAACCCTTTGGGTATTAAACAGTCAAGTTTTTTGATCCAGTATATTTCTCTCCACAGTAAATTCATTTTGTTGTTGATGCCTTGTCTGATTTGAACAGACTCCAAAACTGTAACCCTCAATTGACTGACGTTATGCCCATGCATGTTGAAGTGTAATTTTTCGTTGATTTTTCATTTCTCGTACGAATACTGCTTTTGTGTTCAATCAATCTGGTTTTTATTTTTCATTCGGTCTTGTCCACATAGGCTAGACCACAGGGACATGTCAGTAAGTAAACAACATTTATGGAGTCGCAGATAGCGGTGGTATACAATTTGATCCTGGTCCCTTGTACCCTGGTGGGTAATGGGGATGCCTTTTATGATGCTGTTACAACTCCAACAACTTATACAAGCAACTGTGCCTTTGTGCACTGTTTTATTCTTTAGTTTATTTTGTTTCCTAGAAGATCTTTGAAGTTCCTTGTTCTTCGATATGCAAACAGTGGAGGTTGATAAAACAATTCCCGGAAATCATTTTCGAACTGAAGCATAGGTCAATATTTCAATATGATACATTTAAGCCTCATACTTCGGGTGGAATATTTGGAAATATATACCATCCTCCTTATGTCGCTAGGAGAACTCTTAGGTGTTAGGAGCTGTGTTCTGTCTTTAGTATCAACCTGCTCTATAGTTTTCTGGATGATCTAGTTGTGGTATCCACACTGTATGGATTTATGCACCATCAAGTTCTTCCCAGCGTCAAAGTTCCTAGAATTTGATGGGATTCGTTTTATTCTTAGTAACTGAGAATAAGAGAGATGAGTCTTCAGTGGGTTCTGACGGAAACTGCTGAAATGTAACAAGTTGTTACAGTCAGTTGGCTTTACATAGATGTTGGTCCCAAAAGTATGATTCATCATTGTAATCTCCATGTTCAAGAATGTGATGTTATAGTCACTGATCGGTGTCGGTAAAACAAATCCAATCATCTATTGAGTTGAGTTTTTTCGATGGCTGTAATCAATCTCGTTTTGGACGTCTTTGTGTGATATTTTTTATCATATAATAGCCGTGCTATTGGGGTCATGACCCATGGCTGGAGACCATATCCAAAGTAAATAACAACTGTCATTGCTTTTGTTCTCTGTTACGGCTACAGTCCCGTCCATCTATGTTATGTGTACTGAACTAGTCCTACACATTTCTTCCAGTATTACACAATATGTGTTACTTATACAGTTGGCCATAGCCTTACACATGTCTCTTCTATTTCTCTGTGTAATAGCAAATGCTGATATGGCCCTGATACATTGTACAGGTCTAAATACTGACTTTCATGTTGATCCAGCATCTTTCTGTGATGGCTATTTTGAGAGGTTCCTGACCACTATATGTTATGTGCACTCACTACATGTGTGAAGTGGCAGATTTTTTATCAGATATTTGGTTTGTTGGGCCTCCCTAGGTGGGTAGTGGCATAGCCACATGTGCTACACTCATATATACATATGTCCATGGTAAATCATTGATGTCATTGGTGGCATACATGACATTGGCGCAGCCATTTTTTATTGTACACTTTCATGTCCTTGTGATTTTGGGGCATACATGTGGTACAGTTCACACATGTCACATGAATTGTTATGCTACTCATTGCCATGCTTCAACTATTGTTTTTGGCAGAGAAGTTGTCATGGTGCACTTTGATTAACACATATGTATTGCAAAGTGGGCCATCTTCATGTGGGACACATTGATGATGTTACAAGGAGCTGTGTACTGCAAAAGTAGACACAATACATTTCCTTTGTTAGCTTTATTTTGGTTAAAAACCCTAAAAGTATTTTTAAAAGAACAACGCATGTTAAAAACCCATAATCATTTTGGTACAATAAAAACACAAGCTAACCATCCACAGCAGCAAACATGGATCTGTCATAAAACCATAGTGATGCCCTCTGCAATTTACTCCGACCCTACTGGTTAAAAAGTTTAACGCCTTAACCGCGGCGGCAATTCCACCGCGGTGTAGGGCGTTCTATTGTGTGGGCGGGGCCATGTCGGCCAACGGACGTGCACAGCACTATGAAGGTAGTGCTCGCGACGGCCATTGGCCGACGGGCTCAAGGAAAGGGTTAAGATGAAGCCGAGGATTTGCTACATGCTAAGTGGATACAGTTGTTTCCATATATACATTTGTTTTTAAAAGTTACTAATACATATTCTCATCACTAGGCCTGGGGATATAAACTTGCATTATTATTCACATACTGGGTGACTCCAAGACTGCTTCGGTCTATACGGCTATGCCTCAAAGAGGCTGGGGCTTCAAGCTGTGTCCACTACATGGCCTAAAAATCATCTCAACCCTGGATATAGCCATCATAAGGAAACTGAAGGTAGGAGCATTAGATTGGTTTAAAGACAAATAGGATAAGTACTAGTCATTCTCCTCTTCTGTTCAACTGTCTCCTCCTTATGCCCCGCACATAGCTTAAAAACTTGGCAATACAATACATTTGTTTTTCACATGTATGTGTATTACTCTAATTTTTAGGGGATTGTGTACTTCCATACCCTGATCACTTTCCTCAGTGTTGTGGCATAAGAATGAGATTGGTATTGTGAGTACACTGTGGTGCCTTGTCCAGATTGGAGATTATTTGCTTTTGATGACTGATGTATGACATGTTTGGCAGCATACTGCCATGTGTGTCACACTGGCTGATTTCCACCGTGCTTTTTCTCATGCCACTGGGCTTGTTGAGCTTTGAATGATATCAGGAGTTGGTACACCTTTGAGGTGACACTCACCTCAGAGTGTTCTTGAGAGTTGACTTGGTACTCATAATTGGCTTGTCTGTCATGCCACATTATTGAATTGATGATTTGCTACCCAGTGCAGTTGATGTGGTTTCGTCCACCCACACAGAGTGAAATGAAACGTTGGTATGCACTGGCAGGAAACCACAGCCTTTGACAGATTAGTAAGTGCATGTCAATGTGGCACAACATTGCCTACAAATTGCAGTGCAGTGTTCACACTATGTACACATCACACACGGGCCCACAGAAATTTGGGTTAGTGGCACTGTGAAGTGCAGCTAGTCACCTGTCTGCACCGCACTACGTCACAGAGACAGGGCAGTATTGCACAGTGTTTAGGCCATATAGCACTTTCCTGCACTTTTACCCTACATTGGCACACAATGCACTGGCTAACACACACATCAACACTTTCCCCACAATGCTTGGATACTGGCATTGCATGCAGGGCTGTCTTTGTGCAGGAGGGGGCACCTTCATGCACATGATGAACCCTCAGAGGCCTGATCATCTGTGTATGTGTGCCACAGAATGCTGCACACATGGGAAGCTGGTCAGCCTTGGATGACTTCAGTTCCCTTCCGTTCTTACACATCACCTGGGAGAACCACATGATTTATCACATTTCAAAGGTTACCTGGTGTGTGATACATGACATTCATCATGAACGATGGAACTTGCCAGAAGACACTCCACCAACACCCATGGGACACCTACCTTACACCCAGTGATTCTACACTGCATATTGGCAAGGTTTGCTTCATTCTGAACCTTTAGGCCATTCAAAGGCACATAAAGTGGCTTTGTTTGTCTTGGCATGTGTGACTTGGGGGTTTGCACTACAGGTGTACCATGATGCATGGTGCCTATATGAGGCACACCCCTCATACATATGGGCCTGTCTCCATCAACAGACACAGAGATGGCTAATATGTCATACATTTGTTATTGTTAGTAGGTGTGTTATGTACTTGAGTTTTGCTTACCAACAAGTAGGTAATTCCCATATTGCCTATTCTGGAAGCGCTTGTTGACGATGGAGTGCCTGAAGATGTAAGCGTCATGTGCACTACGTGGGAATTTTGCCACCGCATTGGTAAACATCTCCCTTGGTCCTCAATGGCCTGGACGTGGATGGAATATGTGTGCTTCCGGTTCCTGTACAGATGTGATGTTGCTGCAGGGGGAACCAGTCAGATGCGGCCGGTTCAGGTAAGAAAAGTAGGGCGGGTGGGGTGAGTCAACAGACAATGGAATAGGTAGAATACCATTTTCAAAAACCCACTTTCCTTGCGTTTGCAGCATTGCTGACTAGGCGATGCGACAAGCACAAGGTAAGTGGTTTCATTTCTTTTTTTAAATTTTATTTGACCTATTCCATCAACTGTCGACTTCCCCCTCAGCCAGCCCCGCTCCACTGCTCTTGGAATCAGTTTCACATGTGTGTAATCCATGGCAGACGGTTCGCATCCGTGCACATCCCTGGCCTGCGGCGCCCCGGCGAGAAGGGATATACCATAGAATCTATCCTACATATCAGGAGAATATCTTCGCTATATCATAGCTTACCCGACTACACAATTTGTCTTGGCGCCATCGTATACATATGACCACCTTTTGAAGCGTACAAAATTGGAAATTAAGCTACAGGATATCTTTGTGTTTTATACCCGGATAATCCCCTACGTCTATACTCTCGGAACCAACACCGATAATGTGAACATCCACTCACGTGTGTTGTTACTAATCTATATATCCAGCCAATAGAATCTTGACATCATTGCAGCTACAGTACATCATCAACAACTCTATCATAACCTATATGTGCAATAAACGGCTACCTGATAAAGGCACGTATGCCGAAACGCGCGTAGTAGACATCTGCCGCACTGACTCCATCAAACGTACGTCTATCGTATTTGATTTATGTACAATAATGTTGGTTTGATGAAATTATTCTGATGAAATTATGATCATGAATTCTATATGTATACTTGAATCATTGATTTATTAAGCAAAACATGAACAATATATAAAATAAGAAAATAAAACTCATTTTGATATTTAATTGTGTGTGTACACATTTGTGAGAATAGGGTGGTTTGCTTATCTATTTGTGAGAATATGGTTTTTTATTCATGTTCTTGTTCTAACTATAGAGGTATTCTTATAAAATAAGTTTATGGTCTATATCAGAATCTAGCTATAATCTTCCTATACTGTAATCCATGGCATCCAGCACATGTGGGAATCCAGCTAACACATAGAAAACCTTGTTTGGGCTGTAGCTGCAGTTGTTGTGTGTTGGAGAAGAGGAGGTACTGGGGTGTTAGGCGGATGATGGTGTCGTGTATTGGTGCCTTAGCTCGGCAATGAATACACAGGAGCCAGGTACCGGTTTATATCTCTTTATTACTAAGTGTGCTCAGGGTGCCTCTTGCGTCCGTCCTCTTCGTCGTCCTGATGTTAAGTGTCCTCTTCCTGTCTGCCCACAGGAAGTCGTGTCCAGTGACCTGGACGCTGCCCCGTGGCCCACAGGGTCCTAGTGCCCTGGGATGGTGGTCAAGTCACCACATCTCCCCCTTTGTTGCAAACGGAATGTCTTTGTCCCATGTGCAAGTCCTAGGCCCAGGGAGAGAGAGAGAGAGAGAGAGAGAGAGAGAGAGAGAGAGAGAGAGAGAGAGAGAGAGAGAGAGAGAGAGAGAGAGAGAGAGAGAGAGAAGAAGTCTCTACATTTCTTCCAGTAGTCTTCTTGTCTTCTTGCACTCCCTTTTTGGTCTTTGTTCTCTGCTCTGTTCTTGTCCTCCGTTTTCCTCATTTGTTAGTACTGTCTCCCTTTTTGGTCTTTGTTCTTGTTCCCTGTCTTCAGTTGTTATTGCACGTTCTTCTTCCTCCACTTTCAATTCCTTGAAGTGGGAGCTGTTCCTTGTTATTTTCCTGTTGTCTGAAGCTGCAGTCACCATTGACCCCTTCACATCAGTCACAACCAGTGGGTCTCTTGAGAATGGACTGTCCGACTTCCTTTGTTGTTTCTGTCGCACTACCACCAGATCCCCTTCAGCCAGCTGGTGTTCTGTTGCATTTCTCCTTTTGTCGGCATATTCTTTCATTTTTTGTTTTGCTTTGTGATCTCTGGCCGCCATGTCACTTCTGGTCGTGTTTTCCGTTACCTCTATCTGAGGTAATCTTGTTCTGCTCGATCTCCCCAGCACCAGCTCTGCTGGGCACTTGCCGGTGGAGCTGTGAGGGGTGTTCCTGTAGTCTCTGAGTACTTGACAGAGCGCTTGCCCAATAGATATTTGCGTCAACTTCGCCCGCATGATGGCTTTCTTTATTGTCCCCATGAATCGTTCTGCCATTCCATTGGCCTGTGGCCACAGGGGAGTTATTTTCCGATGTTTTATCCCCAGGTATTCCAGGAGTCTGTGGAATTCCTCTCCCGAGAATGGAGGACCGTTGTCCGTTTTCAGTGTTTGTGGGGAGCCCCAGGCGGCAAATATGTCATCTAGCACTGGTAGCGTAGCACTTGCCGACGTCGACGATACTTCTCTTACTATTGGAAACCTCGAGAACTCGTCAATGACCACTAGTAGGTATTTTCCATTCTCCAGTGGCCCATAGAAGTCTGTTGCCAGCTCTGTCCATACTGCAGGTGGCAGTTCCGACATCTTCAGTGGTGTCTGTTTGGCGGGAGGTCCTGTTACTTGACAGGTGTGGCAGTGCGATATCTCTTCCTCTACCATGTTGTCCAAACCTGGGAACCAGACTTTTTCTCTCAGCATCTTCTTTGTCGCCACAATGCCTCGATGCGACTCATGTGCTAGTTCAACTGTTCTCTTTCTGAGCCGACGTGGTATCACAATTCTGGAGCCCCTCATTAATATTCCTTTCTCTGTTTCCGACAGCTCTTCGCTTATCTTTTTGAAAGCCAGCAGTTCCTCTTTATTGACTCCTTCCTCTGTGATGGTGTTGCTGTTGATGTGTCTCCACCTCTGCTGCCGTACCACCACTCCAACGGCTTTCAGTGTCGGGTCTCCTTTTGTTTCTCGCTCTAGTTCTTCATTTGTTATGGATGCCGGAGTGCTCTGTCTCACGATGAAGTTCAGATATTCCTCTGCCATCGTGGTGCCCCCTTTTTGATAGGGAAGCGGATGCCGTGACATGTAGTCCGCTGGATTTTGATCCTTCCCTGGTTTATGGACAATCGTGAAGTTGTAGTCCATCAACCTTATTCCCCATCGTTCAATTCTTGGTGGTATCTTTGCCTTTGGGTTTCCATAGATTGTCACTAGCGCTTGATGATCTGTTACGATCGTGAACGGTTTTCCGTATATGAACATGTGATAGTGCTCACATGCCCATACAACCGCCAAGCTCTCCTTTTCTGGTTGAGAGTATGCCCTTTCAATGTCTGACAAGCTCTTGCTTCCATACGCCACTATCTGTCGCGGCGAGTCTTTTCCTGGCTTGTGTTGGGCTAGTATCGCACCAAGGCCTACCCGGCTGGCATCCACTGTCAGTTCGGTGCAAAGTCTCGGGTCAAAGTAGGCTAGGTGGTCCACTGCTGTTACTGATGCCCTTATTTCTTTGAACGCCCTTTGACACTCTGTTGTCCAGTCAAATGCTTGGCCCTGCTTCGTCAGTTCTCTCAACGGCGTACTCACTGTCGCAAAGTCCTTTATGTATCTCGCGCAGTAGCTGGCGAGACCGAGGAATGAGCGCACGTCAGCGACATCTTTTGGTTCTTTTGCCTTTTCAAGGGTGTCTATTTTGCCCCGATCTGGTCTCATCCCTTTCTTTGAGAAGACGTGTCCGAAGAATACTAGTTCTTCCCTGCCTAGCTCGCATTTTTTTTCGTTTACGGTCAGGCCCACCTCTACTAGCTGTGAGCACACCTCTCTCAACGCCTTATCATGTTCGTCATCACATCTGCCAAACACCAGGATATCATCACTATAGTTCAGACTGTTTTTGATCGGTCTTATTATTTGCCTTATTGTTTCCTGGAAGATCTCTGCTGCTGACGATATTCCGAAGCTTAGCCTCTTGTAGCGAAATAATCCGAGGTGTGTGGAGAAGGTTGTGATGTATCTGGACTGTTGGTCCAGCTCCAGCTGGTGGTACCCTTTGCATAGGTCGAGCTTGGAGAATTTCCTCATTCCGGTCAGGCGACTTATCATGTCATCTAGGTGCGGCCCTGGGTGTCGTTCTCGTTCTATGGCTGTGTTGGGTATTCTCATGTCCACACATATTCTTATCTGCGCAGCGTCCTTTTTAGGCACCGCCACTATTGGGGATACCCATGGCGTTGGCCCCTCTGCTGGCTCGATGATGTCCTGTTCCAGTAGTGCCTTTATTTCTTCCTCTACCTGAGGTTGTAGATGAATGGGCACCCTTCTATGATGCTGGGCCATAGGCCTGACCGATTCATTTATGTGTAGAGTTATTTGTCTTCCCTTTAGCTTTCCAAGTCCTTTCGTTAGTGACGGGTACTCTTGTAGGATGTTTTCTCTGTCTGACATGTGGTACATCATTTTTAGTAGGCCCATTATCTTGGCCGTTACGTTGCTCAGTAGGCATGGTGCAGGAATGTCTCCTCGTAGCACGTGTATGTCTTCCGTGACAGTCTTGCCCTTGTGCGTCATGTTGTCCGTGAATTTTCCCATGTTCGTTACTGGATTCTGTGCACCCCATGTGAATACTTTGACGTTTGACGGTCTAAGTGGAGGTTTCTTCTTCATCTTATCATATTCTGTGGCACACATGATGTTACATGTGGCCCCACTATCTAGCACAAATTCTGTTTGATGGGGCCCTACGTCGATGGTCACCCAATCCGTCTTTTTTATAGACTTCCTATCCACTAATCGGATGTGCTCCTCCTCCTGCCCTTCCTCTGTGGACATGAGGTAAAGGCGTTCTACCTTTCCCGCCGTTCTTTGGTCCTCATCTTCGTCTTCCGACCCTGCCGACGAGCTCCTTTCGGTCGCTTCCATGTGACGTACATGTTTGTTTGTTGTCACTCTTTGTTTTCCTCTTTCATTTCTGAAATGTGGCCCTTGACACATGGTGGCAAAATGGCCGGTTTTGTTGCATTTTCTGCATGTCTGACCAAATGCCGGGCATGCTCCTCGGTGTGGAAAGTCCAAACCGCACCTGTAGCATTGAGAGCCTTCTCTCGAGCCCTCTTTCCTTGCTCCTTGTTCCTTTGATCCTTTCTTCCAGTTGCCCATCTTGCGGGTGTCTGTCATCCGGTGTAGATGTTCTCCCTTTCGGTCCATCTGCCTGGCTTGCACCATTGCCCTAGCTTCCGCTCTTGCCAAATCTAGAATCTTTTCTACACGCGTCGGTTCTTTAAGTAGTCTTGTGCGAAATTCTGTGTCGCGACAGCCTTCTATCAATCGTAGGCGAAGGGCCTGTTCATTGTCAAAGTTCTCAAATTCGCAATGAGCCACTAGTTTTCTCAGCCTTGTTGCGAAATCATCCATTGACTCGTCCTGCTGTTGAAACGCCATGTTGAAATTGTATCTCTCAAAATCGACGTTCCTTTGGGGATCGAACTTTGTCGTCAAGCATTTGATCAGCTTGTCATAAGTTTTTATTTCGCTCGGGGGCAGTGTGATGAGGAGGTCCTCCACTTCATCCCCCGCAAGGTTCAGGAATAGTCCTAGTTTCTTTCCATCTACTACATCAGTCGCCTCCACATAGCGCTCGAACTTCACGATCCACTTCTCCCATCGAATTCCCACTTGTGGTTCTGACACGCTGAACGGTAGTGGTGTGCGATACTGCGCACTGTGCTTTGTTTCTGGCATTTTCTCTTTCTTTGGCCCTTTTGTTGCCTTTGTACTGTTATTCCTTTATTTTTTTTTATTTTTGCCTTTCACCTGGCAGCCTTTGACTTCCTCTTGTAATTTCTCTTTGTCTATTGTATTTTATTTTCTTTTTTCTTATTCTGTAGTCCTTATGTTTCTTTTCCTTTCTTCTTTGACTACTTTGTCACTCAATTCGGAGCTTTTTCTACTCCTTTTCCTCTTTTCCGGCGTTTTGCCTGTTTCCAAAATGGCCGCCCGTTATTCTGACCTTCTTATTGGCCCGGGCGCCTGACTTCAAGATGGCCGCCAAGTCTCGCGATCTTTCGCGCTCACTGCAACGTTGCCTGGCTTCAAGATGGCCGCGCAGCTGTGCAGCTTTTCTATTGGCCCAGACCGCCTGACCCCAAGATGGCCGCCGAGACTCTCGCGAGAGCTCGCGCCTATTTTCTTTCCTTCGCGCTCTTTCCTTACAGCGCTTACCCGATCAGGCGGGGGTCTCAGCCGGCAATCTTTCCCGCAGTCCTTTTTCAGTCGGGGTGGGCTCCCGCTTCAACGATGAGTTCCTCTTCCCCAGACAGCGATGCAGGGTGGGCTCCTGTATTCCAGTTCTCCTTTGTCGTGCGAGGGACGCACACGCGTGGATCTTCAAACCGCCTCGTCGCCAGTTGTCGTGTATTGGTGCCTTAGCTCGGCAATGAATACACAGGATCCAGGTACCGGTTTATATCTCTTTATTACTAAGTGTGCTCAGGGTGCCTCTTGCGTCCGTCCTCTTCGTCGTCCTGATGTTAAGTGTCCTCTTCCTGTCTGCCCACAGGAAGTCGTGTCCAGTGACCTGGACGCTGCCCCGTGGCCCACAGGGTCCTAGTGCCCTGGGATGGTGGTCAAGTCACCACAGATGGCATCCAGGATAGTGGGTAGGAAGGCAGAAACAGATGGCTGCAATATTTCTGCCACTCTGGCTGTTGTGGTCTAGAATGAACTAGGTGCCAGCTTGTGGAGTACAGCCATCAGCTTGACCTATGGAGGGATGTTAGTGGGACATGTTCGAGGCTTGGCACTATCTGGTTCAGCAGTTCAATGATGGACTCCCTCCTAAGTCTGTAGTATGTGATAATCTCATACTCCCTGAGGTCAATGAGGGAAGTCCTCTGGCATTAAACGCGCTCCCTTCTCCTGTGCTGCCTACGTGGTGGTAGGGGTTGTTGGGAGGGGGTGGTGGTGGTCTCCTTGAAACTCCGTACTGCAAGATTAGCACCTCCCCGGCATAATTGAGCTAGCAAACTCTTTTGTGTGGCTTGTTTTTAGTTAGCACAGCAATGCATCATATTCTACGCCTGGGTTACCGATACGCAGGAATTTGGGCGCATTTCAGGCTCTGCGCAATGCTTGCCAAAGATGCATCTCACATCGGGAAAACCATAATATCACTGCATTGGTTTGTCAAAGATTTTTATGGGGGAATGCCTACCTAGCATATTTTAATCTCTGTGTGGCTCAGTGGGTTCTCGCGGTGGTATAATCCGATGTAGGCCGACAAGAACTAACACATTTGGCCACAGGCGTCGACTTGTAAATATGGAGTACTGCCTGCACTGCTGCCGCATCAAAATATTTAATGCAATGGCAGCACAAGTCTCTCGTAAATAAGCCCCCAGATGTCCTTTAAGAGTGATTACATAAAGCCAGGAATTTGCTTATCCTGTTTACTACAGGGACAATGCTAATATCTTTAGTAGGGAATAACTGTTTTAGCACCACACAGCCACGCCAAAGTAATTATAAACTTTAATTGGCTAGATTAGGCAAGGTACAGTGTGTTTTACAGAAAACACATTTTATCCCTTCTAGCTCTATAATACTATCCTGCATATGAACTTTGTTAACTGCATGACATTCCTGAACAAATCAATTTTACGCACAAACAACATTAGTTCTCGATGTTCCAAATCATAGTAATCCTAGCAACTTATGACAAGAGACTTTAGACTTCAGGAAAGTTGCCTTTTATGGCTTAAAATGTCATTTAAGCAAACACTGGTGTACTAACAGCATCTTATATTTCATACAGTGTGGCACTATCCAAAAAAGCAAAAGCAGAGTATGCAGAAATAAACATTTGAGTGCCAATAATACAGCCATGCAGCTCTCCTGAGATGTGAATGACCTTGAAAACATGAGCTGGGTCCTTTGGTTTCCTCTAATTTTCAATCTCTAACATTATGGTGAACCTTGCCAGGGCACTGGTGCTCATTTCCATCAGATTCTGACAAAGACCAAGAGGTAGAAAGTCAGAAAAGAGACTAAAAAGAAGGTCAGGAAAGATATGAAATCAGTGCCAAAGGAAGAAAGCAGGGTTGAAAAAACATGCAACTGTGAGAGAAAGAGCCTGGGGGCCTCATTTCTAACATTTTGGCATAGGGCAGCGCAGAAAGGCACCTTGCTGCACTCTTCTATGCCAAAGTGAAAGGGAAGGAATGCACCATATTGAAGCAATACAGTGCATTTCTGTCCTTTCTACCTGTGCTGTTTCGGCAGCCTAGTGCCAACGTAGGCACTCTAGCACCATGGTGGAAGAGTGCCTCTGTTGCAGGCAGGATTGTTTTTGTGCTGGAAGGGGCACCTTCCTGCATTAAAACAATCCTATGAAGCGTTTTCCTTTTTTTATATGAATGCTGCAGAATGCAGCACACATGGAAAGAGCAAAAAACAAGGAGAAATTGATATATCTATCCTTGTTATTACTCACCTCTGGAGGCAAACGGATTCAGCACTTCCCCAGGTTTACATCACTTTGTAAATCTGGGGCAGCGTCAAAATCAATGGGTGTTGCATGGGAAAACCCACTGCAACGCCCAAGGAGGTAAGGTGAGGCAGAGATATGTGCTGTGTCACCTTATTCATGATTTATGAGGCCACCAAAAGTCACACAAGGTGGCTTTATACATTTTTATGAGAGCCCTGCGTCAAACAATGTACCACTTTGTGTGGTGCAAAAGTGATGCAGGGCTCTCATAAATAAGCCCATGAAAGTGTAGAGTGGTGTAAGAAAAAGGCATGAGGTGGGATCAAAACTTGGCAAGGTAGGTATCCTACAACTCTGACATTCAGCAGTGCCAGCTGTGAGCTCCTAAAAAAGTCAGGACCGGTGCCCCTGTCACTTTGGATTTCTGCTTTTTTGTTTGGGGAAGAACTGTGGGATTCCAGTGATGAATTTCAGGTCAGCCTCATGATCTTTTCATCATCACTGGTTTTTAGATACATTACTCCAAGTCCAGGTCTTACTTGTCACCATCCCTGCACACAGTGAGGCGAATGACTCACCTCAGTGTGCCTGGACTTAGTATAGAAAGACCGACAAAGTGTTACTGCCTTTTAGCCATCCAGCAAGAGACCTTAACCTCATTTTATGATTTACTGTCTATTGTCTTTTTTCTTTTCATTTGCAGACTTTGTTTACTTTTCTTGCCACCTCACTTCTTGAACCATCCTCTTCCACCTAAGTATGCCGCGGATTAGTACCTCTGTTTGCACAATACTTTTATAAAAGTTCACAAGAAAATTAAGGCTAAGGGTAAACACGCTAAAAGAACTGCTCACAACAGCTCTCAAGCAGGGCAATGTCCACTCAGTTTTGGCTCACCTCGACACCTCTGCTGCCTAGACACCAGAGTACTAGTAGATTAACCTAAGGCAGAACCCTGCCACGTCATGGCACATATCCTGTTGCTTACCCAACACCCAAGGGTGGATGCTTCACGTTGGGACAAAACAGGTGTGAGTAGACATAGATGGCAGTGGCTGTTTCATGAGAGAAGCGGAGCAAGGAGGAGTCCAGGCGGGTTCACCAAATACCTATTTTACTATGCCGGTGATACCATGTATAAAAGCTCAACCGATGTAAGGTAGAAGGATAATTTGAATCTTGCGACTAACAATATGGATCATTTTCAAAAAAATTCTAGGGCTTGTAGTCATTTAGTAAAAATGTTTAGGGAATAACTAGTGCTAAGGGACTGGCACAAAAAAAATTGGTTACAGAAAATTATCCTAATATGCTATTGAGACACACAATGTCAATAGTTTAAATCAGCCCCTCAGTGTGCTATAAATATACCGTTCTGGTGTCTGTATCCATAGGGCTTGACCTCGCTTTGCAACTAGACATATAGTTTAAGGGAGTTTCTAAGTATTTTTATAAAAACAATCCTTTCATAACTGTCTTTGTTTCTCTATTGGTTATATCGATCCTACGATTTCCGAGCAATGTAATTATTTATTGTACTTTCCACCTATTCCAGCCTCTACCACGGGTGGCTCCATTGCAATGGTGGAGAAGCGTCACTCCACTGGCTCAGAGCGAGCAGCTGAAAAAAATAAAACAATATTTTATTATCATTTTATTTTTCAGCTGCTGGCTGAGCCAACATGATTGGGAATAGGCGGGGTCGGGCCATGGCAGATCGGGAGGAGTAATGTGCACTGCTAACTGTGCATGTCTGTTTCACCGGCCATCTTAGGCCAGTGAAACAGACATGTGCAGTTAGGTTTCTCCATCCCAGCTGTGGTGCACAGCCGGGTTGTAACAGCAGAGACTCGCTGTGCCTGAGTGAGCGTTAAACAAGCCCGCTCAGGCCAAACCCTGTGCAGCGCAGGGATTGTACCGGGAGTCTCTAATACTGTCCCAAGGGCTGCTGGGACGAGGAAGCATTGGAGCACCGAGGCGGCAGAAGCAGCATCAGGTAAGTTTGTCTGTGTTGTGATTGTGCTGATGAGGCCCGGGTGAAAGGGCTGAAATGCATCGACTGTTGAAAAATGGTGGAATCCACCAAATAAAAACATTGGGGCATATTACCAAGCAATAGGGTTAGCGATAAAAAATTATCGCCGAGCTGCGACGATTTTTATCGCAGATAAACCTTGCTATTAGCAAGGTTTATCTCTGCAACTATCAAAATCGGCCGAAATGAATGAATATCGCTGTAAAGTCAGCGATATTCATGCATTACCGAGCGAATGCTCTTAGCCATGTTATCCACCTCCCATTGGATAACATGGCTAAGAACTGCTCAGGGCAGGTGTTAGCTTTTGGAGATATTCGCGCTTAGCGCGAATATCTCCAAAAGTTGGTAATAGGAGATAGCGATGTTAGCGACTGTTTCCAGTCGCTGACATCTTGGCACGCCCACTTTGCATGTCATTAGTGATACATTTCTCTGTCATGCAAAGCGGGGCCCAAGATGGTCGCTATCTCCTACTAGCTGTCGCTAACTGGTGTTAGCGACAGCTAGGTAATAGGGAGATAATTTTATCTCCGCTTTCTTGGCTTTTAAAGCCAAAAAAGCGGAGATAAATCCCTTGATAATATGCCCCATTGTTTTAAAGTTGGATGTTCATACTACTAAAAAGGTTTTAGAGGTGTAGTTGGTACCTCAAGTGTGCAGGGGATTACCTCGCAGTAGACTGCTGTTAATTAGAAAGCAAACACTTTATTGTAAATTGGGGGGTAGGAAACAAATGCTGTTTATGTGTTCATCTGTGATGGTTTATACTTTTATGTAATGTTTTTTGATTTTCATTCATTTGAGAGCAATTAAAAAGAAATTAATAATTGTTCCAACCAGGATTACACGTTGGTATGTGGCTTATTGATATGTAAGTAAAAAATGGGATTATGTATCATGAAATAGGAGTAACTTGATGTATACTATGATTACTTTGAATGTATCCATTCCTTCACATCACTTTTTGTATAGTGTGATATTTTCTTGCCCAGATGGTGGAGGGGCATTACGGCAAACCCCAGTGCTTTTTTTCTTATTTCATTATTCCTGCAGATTCATGTTATAACAGAGACATTGTTCTCAGATCAGTGGTTATTTCAAGAGGGTACTCACAGCCTATGAAACGTTCTCCTTTTTAACTGCTGATGTCTTGAAACTTTCAGTGCTACTTAGTGCTACACTTACATTATATGTATGAATTGTTCAATAGAGTTCTGCAGAGCTGCTTAGCTCTTGCCTACAGACAACTTTAGTTATTTGTTGCCACCAACCTTATTTGGGCCTATTCACATACTGCGTTTTGGACTACAGTTAGTAATAATAGAATAGGGCTACTCATGTACTAAAACATGCTATTCACAAACCTACATGTGGATATCACCGCCTCCACCGCTCAAATCTTTTGTGTGCAGTAATAACTGCATGGCTAAGGAGATACCTGTACAAGTATGCCTACGTTTAAGTAGTAAATGTGGGAGGAATGGGGGTAAGTTGTTGGGAAATGGGGAATGCCTACTACTAAATGAGAGGGATTTAGGGAGAGGTAAGGTGGGATTAAGGAAGCTATATGCACCCTCTCACAAAAGAGTAAGCCCATTGCTATCCAAATGCACTACCATAGTTATTACAGTAAAAAATTATCAGAAACAGTCATTACCCTACTCCATTTAAGACCTGCACCACATGTGGCCAACCACTGGTGCTACAACATCCTCCAAAGAAAATAATGAGGACAATGACTTAAAATATAACCCCAAAGGTAATAATATTAAAATATATTAACTTAATGTAACTTTTAAAACTACATATAAGTAATTTAATGTTAATATATAATCAACAAAAAATACACAATATTTAATTATAAACTATTTTAATAACACTTTTAAATAAAATAATAAATGTATTTTTGAAATAAATGAACGAATTTAAGTTAATTCTATACTAATTTTTTTGTGATTTTTAATACATAATAAATCAATCTAAACATTTTACTTTAGGTATGTGTTATGTACTAAATTCATTTAAACATTTTTTTAATATACCATGTTCTAAATAGAAACTAAATATATAAAATTAATATATACATTAATGTTCCTATACTTTACCATGGGGCGCTCTCCACCCCGGTGAGAGAGACCTCTCCCTCCATGTGAAACGTTGGTGAATAGTCACAAGTAGTAAAGTGACTACAAAGTGTAAGAGTACATTTTAATGTGTAGATTTAATCATGTGTAAATTAACCTTTGTGACTAGGCCCCATGCTGTTTTATGAGTTAGAAGGGATAATGTTAATTAAATTGTGTTTCTGAGCTTCCAGGCAAAAAAACATTTACTTGTTGGTGAAGAACATTTTTAAAGGACCTGGGCTGTATCATGAACAGTTGCTCTGGCTCAAATGAGAACACCTATTTTTATGCTCTGGCACTGTTTATAGCACCTACAGTTTTCTCAGAATGTGTCCACGTTAGAGCATAATTAGCGGACAACACAGCTTGGAAAACAGAGAGCAAAGGTTGTTTCTTTCAGTTTCCGAGTTGTGTTGTTTGAAATTCATGCACTTGCTCAGAGAAATTAAGAATTAAATCTTTGCACTTTAGGCAGCATGCACTCATAAAACAGGTGCTGTCCTGTGCTGTGTCCTAGTGCAACGATTCATGATGCAGTCCCTGCTGAACACATATAATTGTCTTTCATAAGAAATAATTGTACTTTTCACAGCATTTGGGATCTTTTTGTATCAAATGTGTTAAATTGACAATATAACGGGATAAAAAGGCCAGAGGATGTGCAGCATGTTTTGCCTTTACGCAACATTTTAAAAGCTCTGCTACCTAACTTGGTCCTCATTTGCCACAAAATTCGTATGACCTAGATTATATTTCAGAGCAAGTGTAAGGCAATAAAATTAAACAGTGACCTATTACATATCAGAGTAGGCATAGTATAGAGAGGACTTGATACTTGAAATCGAGACAAAGAGTTTTGTGTAGGACAACATATATGTTCCTTTCAATAAGGCGGTTGCTGATATGATATTTATTATTTTATTGAGTATGGCATTACCTTCTCTACAATTTGATGATTTTGGCAATAGCCCATTACATGATCCACAACACATGTGCTATGATAGACACATTATAACTTGAATACAATGGACACCTATATAAATAAAGCATTCAGGAGACATTATTGAGATTTCTTTGAATTGGCGTCCTGGCAGAACCATTGCCAAAAAGATATCAAAATATTTCTAAAACTGAAATAACATTCACATTTAATTTAGATTTTATTTTGGCTCAGTCGGGTGGGGGTTTGGAGCAAGGATTGGATAAATCAACTAATCCAGTGAACTCCTCCAGCAGAAACACATTTTTCCTTTTAAATATAACTAGCCTAATTTGTTTTTCGCCATAGGCATGGATTTGAAACAGACATTTGAAACACAGGACCCAAGATGTCATAATAGGATAGCTTACCCAAAAAGAACACTTTGTGTAAAACAATTTTCATCAAAGAAGGGATTTTGTGCACCCAGACGTTTGAGAAGTTCTTTAAATGCCTTATTATCTGAACAGAAGTTCATTACTGACTATCCAACTATAGAAGACATTGAGCACATCCAAAATCAAGTTTATGTTGGATGCAACTTTTAAGAAAAGAACCTTGGAACATTCATCTGGTGACCTGAGGCTATCTTATGAAGAGCAATTTAGTGGCCTTAAGTCACAAATGTTTGTTCCTTGAGTACAATCTCAGCCCTCTAAAAACAAATGCATTTATGAACAATATGCCTTCCTCTTTAATTTCAGAACATTTACCCTAGTGCAACTCCTTAATAAAAGGTTGACCTTTCTCAAGAATTACATGGAGACTCAACTCAGGAGTTCACCATTTTCATTACACATGTTGGTATTGCCATGGCCGCAAAATATGCAACAATTGCTCCCGCTCTAATGAAACTCATACTGTATCTAAAAGGAATGGCCCAAGCACAGTTTGCCCCTCTCCAACTTCCATCTCCCTGGCATGGTCATGGTAAGAGAGGTGATGAATCAACTGCAGAACGTTGTGGAACCTCACACAATCCTCCCCAATGGCAGTTTGGTTTGACACCATCTATAGGAGTTGAAACAACGTTGGCGGACCTCATGGGAATATATCTTCCTATACATTACTGTAAGAAATTGGGTTATTAGTTGTGTGGCCTGCACAAGTAAAAGTTTCACAATTTCTCCTTGATGGGAACCAAGCACCCATTGTAGCATTTGATTCTCTCAGGGTAGGGAAGCAGATCGGTCCAAGGCGTACTGAAGGGAGATGGTGTGGGCTAGTAAGGCGGTTGCTGACATGATATTTATTATTTTATTGAGTATGACATTACCTTCTCTACAATTTGATGATTTTGGCAATAGCCCATTATATGATCCACAACACATGTGCTATGATAGACACATTATAACTTGAATACAATGGACACCGTTCGGGCAGCGGAAGTGTATCAATTAGGTTGCCTGTGGGGAGTCGCTGAGGCGAAAATATCCCTCGGCGTGAATGAACACCTGCTGCAGAGCCCAGGAAGTCTATTAATTTGACTTCATTAAGCTGGGGTCCTTGGAAATACCAGGAGAACCCAGATGGGTAGAACTGTGAGTTTTAGCAACACACACACACATCCCCAAGGTTAGGGTACGTCTTAGCGTGCGTATACCGCCTGCTTTATTTTTATTTGGTCCTGATAAAAGCTTTGCTGAGCTAGCACTCAAGCAGAAACATGTCGACCTTTGCACTTTTTTAAGGATACATTTGGTTCAAATTCACAACCACTTGTTTCCGATTCACCTAAGTTTTAATGATCGCTGGCTGACCCTTTATTAAAGTTAGTTATTGGGATCAGCTCGCCGTCTTTTAAATCACCTTTCAACATTTTGGGCGTCACTTCACACGTCCAATAATAACCAGCTCCGCTGTAAGTCAGGCGTGGTAGCACACCAGGGAGACACTCGGTCCCCTTGGTGGAATTCAATGATGAGGCATGTCACCAACCAGGTTGGTGAGTGAGGGTTTCTTTTTAACAAAGGTCTCTTCCCACTGCTTACACACTCTATTATTGTGTCTTTCCTGGTTTAGAGTTTGTATTTGGCTGCAAATTTCAGAGTTTATATTTCACTACTTATTTTGCGCCGTTAGTCACTCTTTTGTTGTTTAATAGTGGGCTAGTGATCACCATTTGCTGGCACACAATAATGACACTCAATAAATTATTGTCCAGTCAGTGCTCTTTCTATAGAAAAAGAAAAAGCATATTTATTACACACACACGCTATTAAAAACTATGCATTAATTTACAGATATGTACATAGGCAGATGAAAAAGACCATAGATGATAACGCATAATCACCTTTGACCCCCCTAAAGGGGTCATACAAACATATCAAGTAAGTCTATTGGCTTGATCAAAGCTTCAAGGTCAACAAACCACATTTTTGTCTTATTCAACCACGAAAATGCAATCATAAAAACAGCTACTAGAGAGCATCACATTTAAATTACATAGCATGCAACCATAATCGTAGTCTGTAAAGAGAACTGTACAACATGTACTTTCTTGAAAAAACAATTCAGGTCACAGCAAATGAAACCAAAGAACAAACCCCAAGAGAGTGATGCACTCCCAACTGTAGAGCAGAAGCTCCAGGGTTAGTGCTTTTTAAAAGTTTTTTGGGGGGAGCAGCTGCCCTCCTGCCTACCCCATGCTTCCTTTTTAGCATTGGTGGTGCCCCTATCAGTCTTGTGGCCACCCCAAGTAGAAAATTATCTGAATTTAAAATCCATGCAGGGCATTATGGGAAGCTTCAACTGAGAGCAGTGAATATTAGATGAGCGCCTCTCCAACTGCATCAGGGAGAGCTGCTCCCTTTTTCTCTGCTGCTGTTCGAGGTTTTTCCTTTGTGCTTTTTATTTGAGGTGTGACCTGTCACCCCATGACTCCACAATGTTGGGGGAAACTGCGGGAGTCCACCCCATTCTGCCCCGCTGACTACGGCATGGCAAGTACCCTCGCATGTGGCAACAGGAGCCAGCAGCTTCTCTTTCCCTACCTGCAGGCTGGGATCTCTGCCATTATGGTGGCAACCTGCTCCCCTGGACACAGGCACGGGGGGCGGGGCTGGCCAACCAGTACCCCGGGGGTAGGAGAGTTCCCTGCCCTTTCCTTGGTAATTGTACCGAGGGGGTAGGGTCCTGGGTGATGGAGAGAGTCTGCATAGGAGGCTCCACGCGCACCCCTTCCCTGGAAAAAACTGAATACAGCATCAAGAATCATGCCCCAACTCCTGGACTCTGGCCCACCCTAGGGGTAAGTTCAGAAGAGGGCAGGATAGCACCACGCACTCCATTGCCCAGAGGGAAAAAGGTCACCAATCTTCAAGATCCCATAACTCTGATCCCGTTGGAACGATCTGGGCGATTCTGGGATTATTTTACTCTTGATGGCAAGCTCTAGCCACCAGAGCCAGTTGCAGCAGACCTCCTCCCCTCCAAAGTGGTGTAATTCACACAGTTGATTCTCCTGGCTCTTTGAGCCAGCCTTCCTCCTGGTATTTGTCTCTGGGCGCAGACTTGCTGAGCTTTCCCCCAACTTGTCCTCAGGGATGTAAGGAGAGCAGCCTCACTAAGTCCTCTCTAAGCATCACCTTCTTCCACCTGTCCAGGGCAGCCTCAGAGTACAGGGACGAAACACACAAAAAGACCAACCAGGATTGAGTCTCCACCTTGTGCAAGAGTTTTTAAAGGGGAGTGGAAGGTTCCAGAAACCAGGGCAACTTGGTGAATCCTAGGGTGCTACGTCTCCTATCCACCCTGTCCCAACCCTTCTGCACAGCATGCTGGTACAGTTCAAAATGGCGTCATCCAGGAGTCTCTAGTCACATCTTCTGTGGGGGCCTCATCTGCGTCCCTCACTGGCATCAATGCCAGAGCCTTTCTCACAAAACTTCAAAGGGGGGGCCCAGAGGCCTGGGTTCCCTCCCTTGTTCAGTGGACTTGGGCAGGTCCACCCCTGGCATGGTGTGACAGCTGATTGATTGACGGAGTTCCTTCAGCCCCATCCCTTTCCTCGTCAGGAGTTGAGTGAAGCACTGTTAATTGCTCCATTTGTGTGGGGAGTCCTGTTTTCCTGCGGCTGGACTTTGATCCTGAGGTGAGCCAAAGAAATATGACAACTCTGGATGGATACAGATATCTGTTTTAAACTTGCTGAATTGGTTTTCTCAAATAAGTTACACCCCATTTTGATAAGCCACTAGTCTCTGTAGGCCAAGGAGAAGCAACATTCTTCTCTAAGGGAGTTTTCCCCTATGCTTATAATAAAGTGTCACTACAGACAAAACAGCAAATCACACTGAATTTCCCTATTAGTGTACACTAACATTATAATGCCTCCCCATGGTCAATATGTAATTGTGTAGAGTCCCCTCTCTGACAGGCTACCTGGGTGCAGTTACCAAGCTGTGCAGTAGCCTCCCATGCACTGCCCTCACACACATGCACAATCATGCATACACGTGTTCATGTGTAACCAGCTAAGTACCTCTTACCCATGCTGCATCGCAGCACCTTATCCTAAAAGGCGGACATTGACGATAAACACATGCAGTTCATTTGCCATGTGATTACAGTGGGTGAAGTACGTGTAGTGAGACTCACCCACAGTCAAAAGTCCAAATCCGGGGATCCAAAAAGTAAATAATCCAGGCATACTTAATGGGCGGAACCCAAATGCAAAAATTAGCAAGGCCCAGGAGGATAGTCTCTTCCTGCTCTATCTGTTAGAGGCTGTAGTATAGAGTGTAGTATTATTATAGAGTGGACCACAACACAATCCTACTATGATCCGAATGTAGGAGTCACATGCATCCCATTCTATTGAATCTGGTTTATCCTCTTCTGTTACAGCCACTAGGGAACATAGTAATAGGTGCACCCAATGGAGATCATGACTGTACATTGAAAGACAAAATAATTGTGCTGTCGCCAGTGCTAGCAAAATCTTATGCCTGCACTTGAGAATGCACAATGTGTAAGACAGCCTAGAGGTTTTCAAACTGCGGATCATCAGGGGGACTGGCCTGAATGTAACGATGGGGTAGAGATCACCAAGCAGGAAGGTGCAGTGTGTGACTGCAATTGACTGAGGGAGATACCCGGAGGGGTTCCCTTGGACACCTGCACATCTCACAAAAGACTTCATGAAGAGGCATAATGATTCTTTGCTACTTTGCATGTGCCACACAATGTGTCTCCCAGGAGTCATTTTGCCCCTTATCATATCCATAATATCATGAAGGCAGCATAGGATCATGCTCCCATGAAAAGAAGCAGCCTCGCCCTTGAGTTTGTACAGTAAGAAAATGTTTGGGCATATGATCCATGTTACAGAAGTGGTAAGAAAGGTTTCTGTGGCCCATTTTGTAATATGGAAGTGCCACAGGGACGTAAAGAATGAGCTCAAATGCCAATTGCAACCCCAAGGCACTTATATAATATAGCCCATGATTAGAATTCAGGATTCCCCTTCCAAGGTAAAACAAGCATTTGCGAAGAATAGAGGGATGACTTTGGAAATTCTTGTTTTGTTCTGTCATGGGCTTTGCAACACTTTGTTGAGGGCCCAGCAGCTTCTTCAACAATATTGTAAAAAAACATTGAGAAGAGGAAAATATTTTTGTCTAAAAAGGCTCACATTATCTTAGTAGTCCTTGCCACTGAAGGCAACTACTTTGTGTGTTGATGTGCTTCATGTGAAAGGGAAGCATGTTGTAGTTGACAGTGAAGTCAGACGATGGCTGAAGTGAGCTGTGGGTAGAAGAACATTTTTTATGACACAAAAACAGACTTATGGATGAGGTGTGGCTGACAAGTCCTATAAGTAACTATGTGCTAAACCTAATTGTAACAAAATCCAAATTGTAACACTCAACCTAAATATCGATCTGTTATTGGCTGCCAGCCCCTGGCCTTTGCTAATGGTTTCTTTTAATAATGTTTTTGTAAAACTCTATTACACATAGATAGAGAGGGTTGAAAAGATAAATAGGCGTGGCTTTCAAAACAGATTGAGAGGTTCACAAAGACAGAGATCGATAGATAGATGGATAGATAGATAGATAGACAGATAGATAGATAGATAGATAGATAGATACATAGATAGATAGATAGATAGATAGATCGATAGATAGATAGCATAACATAGATTTAATTAGCAACATAATAGTTAAATATATATTTAAGCACAAAACACAAGAGCTCTGCAAGCAAACTAAAAATAAATACAATTAGGACATACAGACTAAACTGGTGTACAAGTATTGCTGTAGTCCTCAATTAAAGTACATACAGCAGTGCAGTTACAAATGCATTTCGTTGCATGCATTTGTTAGACCTGGGGGTCTCTAGTTGGCCGAGGTAGGTACCTTTGTCCAAATAGGGATCCTTGCTTCTAGTCAGGGTAAGGGGCTACACTTCTAAAATAACCCCTGCTCACCCCCTTGGTAGCTTGGCACGAGCAGACAGGGTTATCTTAGAGGCAGTGTTTAAAGCATTTGTGAACACATACAGTAATACAGTGAAAACACTACAAATGGACACCACACCAGTTTGGAAAAATAAATAATCTTTACTACACTTAACACAAGACCAAACAACAAAAATCCACAATATTGTAATCAAAAGTAGACTTTAAAATGGTAGAAAATAGCTTAGTTCAATGTAGATGGTAAATGCGACACTTTACTCTCAAAGTACCTTAGATGCGTCACGCAAAACAAACAACAGGGTTGCAGGGAGGTTGATGCGCCGTTCCTTACACTCAGGGGAGTGGATGCATCAGTTCCTTACTGCTGTGCAGGGGAGTTGAGGCTCGCTTCCTTACTGTGTGGGGAGTTGATGCGTCATCTCTTACTGCGGCCCGTGATTATGCAACGAGATGCGCCCCGACGCAATGCGACGATCCAGTGCATGCGACAAAATGGTGTCTGCGATGCAACAACTTTGGATGTGATGCGTGCACGCCCGACGGCCGTGTGACAAACTTGGTAACTTCTGAGCCATGACAGGCTCTGCGACACGCTTCTCTAGTGATGCGACGGTGACCTCTGCGGCGGCGACATGCTTCTCCGGTGATTTGACACGCTTCGTTGATGATGCGACGGCAAACAGCTGCGGCGGCGGCACGCTTCTTCGGCAATGCAACATCAACTGCTGCGGCGGCGCCACGCTACTCCTCGTTGGATCGCGCTTCCAGCTCCCAGTCAGTCAGTCAATCAGTCAGTCACTTGTAAAGAGCACTACTTACCCATGAGGGTCTCAAGGCGCTGAGGGGAGGGGGGTGCTGCTACTGCTCGAAGAGCCAGGTCTAGAGGAGTCTTCTGAAGGTGAGCAGGTCTTGGGTCTGTCGCAGGTGGGTAGGGAGGGTGTTCCAGGTCTTGGCGGCGAGGAAGGGGAAGGATCTGCCACCGGAGGTTGTTTGTTGGATGCGGGGGACGGTTGCGAAGGCGAGGCTGGTGGAGCGGAGCTGGCGGGTTGGGGTGTAGAAGCTGAGTCTCCTGTTCAGGTAGGCTGGTCTGGTGTTGTGGAGTGCTTTGTGTGCGTGGGTGAGGAGCTTGAAGGTGATCCTCTTGTTGACGGGGAGCCAGTGCAGGTGTCTCAGATGGGGGGTGATGTGGCTGCGACGAGGGATGTTGAGGATCAGTCGGGCGGAGGTGTTTTGGATGCGTTGTAGTCGTCGTAGGTGTTTGGCAGGGATTCCTGCGTAGAGTGCGCTGCCGTAGTCCAGTCTGCTGCTGACGAGGGCTTGGGTCACCTTTCTTCTTGTTTTGGTCGGGATCCATTTGTAGGTCCTGGTGAGCATGCAGAGGGTGTTGTAGCAGGCAGAGGAGATGGCGTTGACCTGCTTCGACATGGAGAGGGAGGAGTCGAGGATGAATTCTAGGTTGCGTGTGTGGTCCGTGGTTGTCGGTGCTGTCCCCAGTGTGGTCGACCACCAGGAGTCGTCCCAGGCAGAGGGGGTGGTTTTGGCAGTGTGCGGGTCCTTGGTGAGAGAGAGGATGAGCTGAGTGTCGTCGGCATAGGAGATGATGTTGAGGTCTGTGCTGGCGGACCACTTGTGCGAGGGGGGGCATGTAGACGTTGAACAGTGTCGGGCTGAGGGATGAGCCCTGGGGTATGCCGCAGATGATGTCTGTGGCTTCAGATTGGAAGGGTGGGAAGCAGACTCTCTGGGTTCTGCCAGAGAGGAAGGGCGTGGTCCAGTCCAGGGCCTGGATTCCGGCTTCTTGGAGGCGTGTCTTTAGTGTGTGGTGGCAGACCGTGTCAAAGACGCCTGACAGGTCCAGGGTAATGAGGGCTGATGTCTCGCCGTTGTCGAGTTGACGCCTGATGTCGTCCGTGGCGGCGATAAGGGCTGTCTCGGTGCTGTGGTTTCATCTAAATCCGGACGGGGACGGGTCTAGGATGTTGTCCTCGAGGTGGCGGGTCAGTTGCATGTTGGAGATTTTCTCGATGACCTTCGCCGCGAAGGGGTGCAGGGAGCTGGGCCGGAAGTTCTTGAGGTCCTTGGAGTCTGCCTTGGGTTTCTTGAGGAGGGCGTATATTTCGGCGTGCTTCCAGCTTTCCGGGAATGTTGCTGTTTTGAAGGAGCTGTTGATGACCTTCCGTAGTTGTGGTGCGATGGTTGCGTCCGCTTTGTTGAATATGTGGTGTGGGCAGGTGTCCAATGGTGATCCTGAGTGGATGGAGTTCATGGCCTTGCGCGTCTCGTCGTCGTTGACCTTGGACCAGAAGGTCAGGTGGTTGGTGTTGGTGGTGTTCGAGGGGGTGTTGGAGTCTGGCGTTGTCGGGGTGGTCGTGGTGTAGAAGCTGTCGTGGATATCGACTATCTTGCGGTGGAAGAAGGTGGCCAGTGAGTCGCACAGATCTTGTGAGGGCAGGATGTCGTTGGTGTTGGCGCTGGGGTTGGAGAGTTCATTCACTATGTTGAAGAGCTCTTTGCTGTTGTGTGCGTTGTTGTCCAGGCGGGCTTTGAAGGAGGATCTCTTGGCTGTTCTTATGAGGTGGTGATGTCTGCGGATGGCGTCCTTGTGGGCTGAGTAGCTGTCCAGTGTGTGTTCGTGTAGCCATTTCTTCTCCAGTTTCCGGCATGTGCGTTTGGAGGTCTGGAGCTCCTCGGTGAACCATGTGGCTTTCTTGCTGGTGTGGTTGTTGAAGGGTTTCCTGAGCGGGGCGAGTTTGCTGGCGCAGTCGTCGATCCACTGTCTGAAGTTGTTGGCTGCGGTGTCTGGGTCGGTGGGGTTGGTGGGAGGGTTCTGGGCAAGGGTGGAGGTCAGCTGGTCTTCGGTGACTTTGCTCCAGCAGCGGCAAGGCAGCTGTTGGGTGCGGAGGTGCATGGTTGGTTTCTGGAAGGTAAAATGGATGCAGCGGTGGTCGGTCTAGTGGAGTTTGTGGTGTGGTTGAAGGCGATGTGGGTGCTTGTGGCGAAGACAGGGTCAAGCGTGTGGCCGGCAGCGTGGGTGGGTGCGCTGACAAGTTGTCTGAGGCAGAGGTTGGTGAGGTTGTCGATGAGGGTGGCAGAGTTGGCGTCGTTGTTGTTCTTGAGGTGGATGTTCAGGTCCCCGAGGAGGATGTAGTCCATGGAGGCGAGTGCTTAGGTGCTGGCGAGGTCGGCGATGTAGTCGCAGAACTGAGCTCGGGGTCCGGGGGGTCTGTAGACGAGTGTTCCTCTGAGGGTGGTGTTGGGGTCGATGTGGATCCGGAAGTGCAGGTGTTCGGCGGTGTTGAGGGTGTCGTCTGCATGGGTGTAGCACTGGAGGGTGGACTTGTGGACGATGGCTAGACCTCCTCCAGTTCCATTGGCGCGATCCCTGCGGGTGATCTTGTAGCCGTCCGGGATGGCAATGGTGATGTCGGGTGCTGAGAAGTCTTTCCACCAGGTCTCAGTCAAGAAGGCAATGTCTGGGGCGGAGGTGTCGAGCAGGTCCCAGAGCTTGAAGGCGTGTTTGCGTGTGGAGCGGGGGTTGAGGAGGATACAGGGGAGGTGGTTGGGTCCGGTTCTTGGAGGTTTTGTGGTTCTGTTGCAGGTGAAGTTGCAGGTGCGGCAAGAGAAAGGTCCGTGGGTGCACTTCGGGGTGGCCTGGAAGTAGCGGTTGTCTTGGCTGGTGTTGAGTGCGAGGAGAGTGCTGGCGTTGTATCGAGTCTGGCGTTGTGGTGTGTGCGGGGTCCAGGCGTTCAGGCGCTGGGCACGGTCCAGGTGCAGACGGGCGCAGACGGGCTTGCCTCTGGCACGCCTCCGGCGCACCAGCGGCACCCCCGCTGCGCGGTAGGGAGGGAGGAGCAGCTGGGAGGTGGGAGCGGGGTGGTGAGGGGCTGGGGCTGCAGGGGAGCAGTGATGGGAATGGGCTGCTACACAGGAGGAGCAGCGGCAGCGAGGGAGGCACTGGGACACAGGTGGAGCCATGCGGCAGCAGGGGAGCGACCTGTCCTGCAAGCAGGGTCAGAGGTCACTCCTGCTGTCGCGCAGCGGGCGCCATTCGAGGAGGGTAGGGAGGGAGGAGCAGCTGGGAGGTGGGAGCGGGGTGGCGAGGGGGCAGGGCCGCAGGGGAGCAGCGGCAGGAACGGGCTGATACACAGGAGGAGCAGCAACAACGAGGGAGGCGCTGGGACACAGGTGGAGCTGTAGGCCAACCCCAGAAATAGCAAAACAGCACAGGGACAGTATTCTCCTTCAGCTTCCTTAGTTCTTTTCCTTGGCAAAGGTTTGTCTTGATTCCCAGAAGTGATCTAAAGTTCTTGGGTCTGGGCCCCAATATTTACACCAGCAAATCCTTTGTCCTCTGAAGGCTGAGGGTGCAGGTGCCCAGCAAACACCAGTTCTGTGCAGTTTCCTGGCAGGAGGTGGAGACAGCATTGGTGAAGGTAGACCTGGCCGATGTAGCTGAAAGGAAATCTCCTCCCCCTATTCTGTATTCTATGAGGGCTCAGGTCAGTGAAAGGACATCTCCACCCCGCCCCCCAATCTCTATTCAATACAGGTCCTATTCGGCCCAGGCTTGACCCATCAGACTGATGGAGCCAAGGCTCTCTCCAGCCCCTGTCACTCACAAACCAGACATGGAATACACAAACCTAGCAGAGGCATGCTGGATGGTTAGGCAAGAAAATACCTACTTTCTAAAAGTGGTATTTTCAAACACAGAATGTAAAAAACACCTACACTAAAAGATGTGTTTTAACATTCTGAGTTCAGACATACTAAACTCGAATTTCTACCTAGTACCCTGTGTCAGTTAGGAATATAAGATGTTATAATCAAACTGCCAAGTCTGACCTATGGGAACAGGTAGCCTTGCAATAGTAAACAAGCATTTGCAATGCAATATGTCTCGCATTTGCAAAAGTTTAAGCTATTGGCATTGTAAATGACAATGCCTTTTATTTATGTGTTTTGCTATTTAACCATTAAATAAAAGGCGCTTACAATGCCAATAGCTCAAACTCTTGTAAATGCGAGACCTATTCAAAGAAGCAGCCTCCATTGTCCCAGCTGCTCGGAAAGTGAAAGCGAGCATGGCGCTCTCAATGTTGCAGGAAAGCTTGTGGTGCCTGCAGTAGGCGAAACTCATTAAAGAAAGACTAAGACTAAGACATACCTAAAAAGACACAATCACAATGATGAAAACAAGCATTAGCGAAGCCAGGCATTCAGGGATTACCATCCCAAATATACAAGACCACAGTGTTCTTTCAGTTTGCATATTTTTAAGAATGCTGACAATACCTGAGCACTGTGGTCTGACAACATGGGGGCCACTTTCCTTGAGCCCAAACCTGGGTTAGAGTCTTAAATGCTCCAGTTATGCGGTACCATTTATCACTTATGAAGTGTGTGTCGGAGGGCGTCTGCCTCTTCGATGTCACATTTAAGAAAACACATTACTAGTGTGCAAACAGTACGACAGGCACAATGTCATTTATAGTTTTAAACAAAAGACTTCCGGACCTGGGCTCCAGAGCGGGGACTTTTGGCAAGGCTTAAGGGGGAACACATTGTAAATATAAACCACTTGGAATACATAAATTATTAAATCGTACAGATTCGAGTCCTCAGACTTTTTCGACTGTGGACTCAATTCTATAAACCATTCGAGTTAAAGGACTCAGTCCACCACCCAGCGAGCCCCTTCGCCCCGCCCCACTGACATTTACTGGCAGATTTGGCCGCAAGGAGGATGAGAGTCAAAAACAGCCGGAGACAATTTCCAAGCGTGGATTATGCCACCCAGCTAAAACTGATGCTGTGCCAGCGCGGTCTGTATTAAAATGCAACGTATTCAAGTTTATGTAGTTCTTTCAGCCTCTGCCGGGACATTGAACCACTTGTTCTAACAAGCAATGACACAACAGTGGGTCTATCCATGCTTGGTCCTTGCAAAATATTTTTTTAACATATTAACCTAGGGAGTGGGGGGAATAGTGAACAGTGATAAAACTTAAAAGAAAACCTCCTGAAAAAAAGTGCCACAAATCTTCATAACGAGCATTAGTGTACAGGTTTTACTATTAACAGCATTACAATTAAGAAAAAAAGTTACAATTTCTCCTATAAAACAAATCTGGCTTCTAACCACTGTGAAAACCAATACTTTGTCACTATGACCTTACAAATAGCAGCAGCGAGCAGAACTTGCAGGGACTGAGCTAAGAGCACAGCGTGTGAGTGGGAAGGACATGGTGTCTGTGAAGGATGCCAGATGTCGGACATTAACAGAGGCCTGGTTCTGGTTCCTTGTTGTCCAGAAAGAGGAGGAACTGGCTGAGTTGGCTAGACTCCTGTAACCGCAAATGGGAGAGCAAAAGAAGGGAACGCCGACCCCAGCTGTGCTACAACGTCAATCCTCAAAGCGACTAACGGGCAAGGGATAGATAAACACAACGAAATCCAAATCAAATGACATCGACTGCGAGACCTGGAAAACCCTTGCTTTCTTGGAATGCGAGTGGGTGAAGCCCTGTGTGCCTCGAAGTGGGTCAGCGGGAGTCCCAGGGGAGTTGTGGGGGGCGTGGGGTATGCCCCCTATTTCTGTGGAGGAACTGTGAGTCCTCAGGTGCAGTTGTTGGGCACGTGAACTCCTTGCCTTTCTATGACTCACATATATTTTCCGGCGTGTGGAGCGTCAGAACAGGCCTCTGAAGGGAAGCATTATGCAGGTTTGTGTGTTTGCTCATCGTTCGTTCCACAGTGCTCGGATCTCCGGGTGGTCGGTCGTGTTACTCCATTGTGTGATACTGACGTCTGGCTATTTCTGTGGCTGGAACAAGACACCGCTCTCCGGAAGCAGCGGATAAGCGGGTTGGAGGGATTAGAGGTGTTGTCAGTCTGGCGGCCGCAGCACGGGGACTATCACCGATGCAAAGGCTGCCTACCGACGAGGAAGCAACAGGTATAACTACGAGAAGCCGCTGTGATGAAAAGAAGCAATTTGTAAGATTTTTGCTGCAGCTGGCTCTAAAAATAAAATAAAAAATCACCTGTCGCTTTGAAAGATGTGACGTAGCCAGGAGCATATACTTTGAAGAGCACAGCCTCAACGAAGACAAGGAATCTTTTTAAAAAGTGCTGGTCTGACGAAGATATTTAACAAGCATTGAAGAAAGCTGTGAGCAAAAACGAAACCTGTCGTGGGGCGGGACTTCCGTCTTCTGAAGCCCGCGCCCACGGAGTGGCTGTCCCAGAGAGGAGCAGTGGTGACGCGGGGCTCCCATGCCTGAGGGAGAGGCCCGCGGAGGCTGCAGAGTCTGGAGTGGCGCCGATGCAGTGAGTTGGGTTAGTTGCACGGAGGGGGGGTGTCTTTGTATGTGTGCGTGTGTGCGCTCGTGTGTGTGTGGGGGAGGGGGGGCGGCAGTGGTGGGGGGTGTCTCTGTATGTGTGTGTGTGTGTGCGCTCATGTGTGGGGGCGGGGGTGTGGGCAGGGGAGTGTCTCTGTATGTGTGCGTGTGTGCGCTCGTGTGTGTGTGGGGGGCGGCGGCGGCGGGGGAGATGTGGTGTGTGTCTCTGTATGTGTGCGCTCGTGTGTGTGCATGCGTGTAGGTGCGCTCATGTGTGTATCTGTGTGTGCGTGTGTGTGCGTGTGCGTGTGCGAAAGCAGGGGGAGGTGTGCCTGTGTGTGTTGGAGGCTAAAGGAGACAGGAGATGGTGAACGCGCGCGCGACCTGATCCGATTACGGCAGGCTGCGCGTGCCCATCTCTTGTCTCCTTTTGCCTCGTTGTAAGCTGAGCTGACAACTATAGGTCTCGTGGCGGGAACGCGCTTTGCGCGCTTTCGCCAGGGCGAGACCTAAAAAGTGTCTGTAATTCACTAGCAGGACATGCCACATACATCAGGGCATGTCCTACCTTTTACATATAATGCACCCTGCCCATGGGGCTACCTTGGGCCTACCTTAGGGGTGACTAACATGTAGAAATAGGAAGGTGTAGGGACTGACAAGTAGGTGCACTTGCCAAGTCGACATGGCAGCCCCAGGCTGCACACAGGCTCTGCAATGGCAGGCCTGAGCCATATTTTACAAGCTGCTTCTGTGGGTGGCATAACTGGTGCTTCAAGCCCACCAGCAGTATTTGATTTACAGGCCCTGGGCACACATGGTGCACTGTACTAGGGTTTGACATGTAAATCAAATAAGGCCAAACATGGAGTCACTAATCCAATACAACACTTTACAATAGGGAGCACTTGCACTTTGACACTGAACAGCAGTGGTAAAGTGCCCAAAGCATCTACACCAGCAAAGACATAGCAAAGCATAGGAGGCAACAGTGAAAAAATGGAAGGGAGACTCACACCAATGGTGCCAGGTCTAACAGCATTATAAAAAGAGAATTACTTAATAAAGAATCGATTCAAAAGGGCACAACCTGGTATACACTGTATAGCAGGATTCTTATATACAAAAACAGCCCAAAAGGAATTTACAACATCATTGGGAGGAGGCAGGAACTGATAAAGATGGAATGTGTCCTATGCTGTGAGGAGCTGGTAAAAAGCATGACACTGAAGCAGACTACCTTGTGTATAGACGTGCTCCTTGTGAAACAGCAAAATGCAGTCATTCAAGGTTAAGTTAACTAGATGCTAAAGAAGGCTGATCCACTGCCACATGCAGTATACTGTAGTGGACTGACGGTAAATGTGAATGACACAATAGGCCAATGGATAAAGAGAGGTGGCTGAAAGCCCCTTTAAGTAAGTATATTATGCATATCATTTTTGTAAAATCAAAACCTTTTGGCTAATGCCAGACCTAAAAAGGTTGCAGCATCTCACAAGGTGTATCATTCTGCCCAATGGTGTAAAAAAGTATATGAGAAGGCACATGTAATTACTCAGCATCAAAAAATGTACATGTTTGCTAATTATACAGAGTAGCACATTAGTGTAGAAAATGGTCCAGGTGGAATATTAAAATCTCAAAGGGGCACATGTATCAAGCCATTTTTCAATCGCAAACAGTGCAATTCGCAAAATTCGGCCGTTTGAGATCAGAAAATGGCCTTTTCTGATGCATGTAACTTTTAGGTAATTTGCAATTAAGGTAATCACAATTTTTTGCGATGACCTAAATTGCCATTGCAAATAGGGAATCACAATTTGCGATTCAGTAATGCAGATGCAAGAAGCCTTTCCTAACACTAATTACCATCAACTTCAAGTTGATGGCAAGATGTGCATACTTTGAAAAATGCTCAAAAATGCATTTTTCAAAGTGCCATGTTGCGTACACATGCCCTTTGGGCATGTGTGTGCTCTACATGTCCACACTTGCCTTTTATCAGGCTGCTTCAGGGAGGCCTTAGGCCCCCGGGCAGCCTTGGCTTAGCATTTGTTATTTGCGATTACCAATTTGGTAATCGCAATTAGGGAATGCAATACCATTCATTCCTATGGGCCTGTAGGCCCATAGGAATGAATGGAGTCACATTACCTAATAGTGATTCGCTATTTACCGAATGGCTATTAGGTAATGTTAAGCAATCCCTATTTTTTTTTGCAATTCCTACATGCATAGCATTTTGCGATTCCCAAATAGCGAATCGCTAAAATTTACTATTTGGGAATCGCAAAATACAGACTTGATGCCTGTTAACCTAAGCGTCTTATACACATATGTTTATGATTGTGAAACAGCAATTGGAGCATTAATTGATCAAAGACTGATATTATACTTGGAAACAATATCAACGCATCCTAACATTTAAGTCAACATAATAATTCAAGACAGCACGCAAGTATAGGGCAAGCCTATAATCTGTGGAGACAGGGTAATATAGCTTAATAGTAAGTAACCATAAAACAGGGAAAATAACTAATTAACCTTATTTATGTTTGATATTGGTCAATAATATCAGTCCCAGAGTTGTAATCTGAGTTAAAATGCATACATATTTTTACTAGATTTAACTGA
This sequence comes from Lissotriton helveticus, assembly GCF_964261635.1. Lineage (NCBI taxonomy): Eukaryota > Metazoa > Chordata > Amphibia > Caudata > Salamandridae > Lissotriton > Lissotriton helveticus. The sequence goes on from NC_136059.1 coordinate 1,027,800,544, forward strand.
CAGACACCAAAAGTAATTTATTGTACTTGATGGATCACATGAAATATAGTGTTATCTGGTTTAAGAAAATTGATACATTTTTAACAAGACAGCCTATGATGGAGTATTTCAAAATTGGGCAATTGCTTCTTTGATGTGGGTGTCATAGTTAGCATGAATTATTCAGCAACTGATGGATGAAAATGTGCTAACTACTGGGGTCTACGAGACAAGCCTCGATCACGTTTTTTGGCTGTTGTGCCAAAAGCCACAAATTCCCATCAGGCTTTTAAGTCTTTGTTTTGCACAGCGTCCTCTAAGCGGTCTCAATTAGCAACTTCGAAAACGTTATGTTTACCTTTCAGGAGATTTGCAATTATTTTGTTTCCTGCTACAAATGAGTGGAATTATTTGCACAACACAATCTAATTCACTTGAGAACTTCTTTTTGTTCCTAATATTCTTTATCAAACCAGTCTAAAACCGCTGACGAATTGAAGAGCATATTTAGAGATCTTTGTTTAAGATGTCAAATTATTCTATTACATCCATTAAATTTAACATCCCATGTGGTATCCTAGTGCCTATTATCAATATAATGATTGCCTAGGCGTTTCCGGATCTATGCTGGATCTAAACGTTTCATAGCTGACACACTGTCTGACTGAACTAATATTATTTTGTTGGTACCGCCAATTCTCCACCCTTCTGCTCCTGTGTGCCCACTCAAGTACCACACAAACTATAAACAGTTTATGGTCAACGTGTGATCATATTTACACCTTGAACTCCTTGCAGTATTCCAACAAAGAAGCGTCTTTCATGATATAGGGGCATATGTAGGTAGGCGTTTGCGATTCGCAAACGCCGAAATTCGGCAAATAAGGAATCGCAAAAATTGCGATTCCTTATTTTGCTCAAGTATTTAAGGAATCGCAATTTAGCGATTCCTTAAATGCTATGTAGGAGTGAATTTTAAAATACGATTTTGGCTTAAGGAATCGCAAAATACCACCTACTCCAAGTAGATGGTATTTTGCGATTCCCTTTTTAAATGCATTTTATTTTTAATTCAAAGTGCCATGTGGCGTACAAACATGCCCTTAGGGCATGTATGTGCACCACATGTACTTAGAGGCACATTCCAGGGGTGCAACAGGTGTCCATTGGACTCCCAGGCACCCTTAGAATTGCGATTCTCAAATTGCGATTTTCTCATACAAAATCGCAATTTGAGAATGTATCCCCATTCATTCCTATGGGCCTCTTAGTCCATAGGAATGAATGGGACACTCATTCCTTAATTGCGATTTGCAATTTGCTAGTCGCAATTAAGGAATGTTAGAGATTTGCAAAAAAATTGCGAATTTTTACCTACATTCCATTTTGCTAGTCTCAAATAGAGATTCCTTAAAAATCGCTATTTGGGAATCGCAAAATGGAAATTACCTACATATGCCTCATTATGAATTATCAAAGGTACCTCTGACATAAGTTTGCAGAGCGGATTGGTCTGAAGGTAACCTACAATCTGCCTATTTTAGAGCAAACTGAAACATAATGTCTGCCCCGTCGCCTCTGATCTAACTCATGAAAAGCAGTAGTAGATAACAACTCTGAGGTAAATTTAACATAAAGGTTTCTTGCTTTTTTTAGATTTTCTGTGACATTTTCCTGACTGGGCTTGCTCAAGCAATTTGTTTAGATCCTCCATTTGTGTGAGGTATAGCTGTAAGTAGACCTACTGATAGAACTAGCATGCCTAGATACCCTGATGGCTTCTGGGATGGCTGATAGAATGTGAGTAAAATGCTGTATCAACATGTCAGTTTGGTGATGGCAGGCAGGTGTGTGTTTGGCTTCAAAATGTAACCTTATCATAATTTTCATAATTCTAGATAAAAATGAAAGCCTTGATCAATGAGGATGTTCTTTGGCGATATGGCCCTGGCAAAAAATGGCAGGAGGGCTAATGTTATATTAGTGGTCAGTTTGGTGTGAAAAGCTACTGCTTTGAAGAATCTAGAAGCATAATCCTGGCTTATCAGAATATATTTAAACCATCTAACAGAGGACGTTATGGGTCCTTTCTGTTACTATTTTAGATTGGAGTGGGACTTTAGGAATACCTCCCAACAATTGTGTGTCACTTATCTTGAAGGACCAGCAATGTCTTATCATCGGAGCATGTACCCCAGGCAAAACAAACCTCTTTAAATTGAATGCCTTGACATTAGCAGTGTCCAAGTATCCTCTGGTAACGTCGTCATGAGCCAGTTCCAGCATCATTTTTAGAATTTCTTTTGGTACTAACAGTTGTTTACTTAGGTTTCTTATTTTTCAGGGATCGTACTGCGTGTGACAGATAATCCAATTTTCTCTTATGAAATAAGTCACATAGGAGTTATCTATTTTCTCACACTAGACAAAGTCTCAAAAGTCCATGACGCGGTGTGGTCCTCTTTCTTGACAATTTACATTTTATTTCTGATCACCTATGATATTGGTTGAGTTGGTAGTATGGTGGACAGTCTGCTTTTTCTTCTTGAATCAGCTTTTCAGGGCTTTCAACAGTGTGGAAGCTGGCTTTGCATCTGTGAATGAGCCTTCAAACTCCAATTGAGGCATTCAGAGTTTCCTTTAGGATGTTTGAAAATATGGAAAGTCCCACCTCAGGACGACTTCTTCTAGTGAATATGGTATGTATGTATGTATGTATGTATGTATGTATGTATGTATGTATGTATGTATGTATGTATGTATGTAGGTATGTCGTATTTGTATGGCACTAACCTACCCAAAAAGGCATCAGAAAGCTGCACAGGGTCAAAGGCAAATGTTAAGTCCACAAGTGAAAGAGGAGAGATGGCTGGGTATTGGATTGTTACTGCATTGTGAACTACTGATCTTTAAAGAAGTGTGTATTCAACTCTTGCCTAATTTCTAGCTGTGTTGTGGCAACCAGGATGGATCTTGGGATGTTGTTCATAGGGTGCATAGATGGATAAGGCCTGCTGCCTTTAAAAAAAATATTTTACACTTCTTAGTCTCCAATCTGATGGTGGACTGGCTATGGGTCTGCTGAGAGTCACCAGAGACAGTGAGCTTATCTGCAAGAAAAGCAGGGGCACTGATCACGATGACTGTGTAACTGATGCAGCTGGTTTTGAAGATAATGAGGGCCAGCAAAGGATGCCAATGGAGCTTAAGGAGGATGGGGGCAATTTGATTACATTAATTCCTGCCCTTGATGGGATGTGCTGTGGCATGTAGGATGCCTTTAATGGACCACAGGGAAGGTGCCAGACACTGTGGGGGACAGATTTACTATTCCAATTCCAGTCTATACTTCCTCAGGAAGGTGGAAGACACTTTAGGGGAAGATTTGCTACTCCAAATCCAATCTATGCTACCTAAGGGAAGGTGCTGGACACTCTTTTTCTTTTTGTAATAACCTTGTTGTTCACCTTCGTAAAAAAAAGACAAGTATATCAACGTATTGTGGAGCAAAATATTAATCTGTTTTTTGCACAATATAGGTCTACAATAGTCCTCACAACCCTTCATTCAAGAAATAATAACTTTTTTTACAAGAATTATCAGGGATTAATAAAACGCTGAGGCACCAAAAAAGGTAAAGAATATTTATGAAATCCTTAAAGAACTCCTTGTCTTGGTTAAAATTTCCTGCAGATTTCATACAGCAACATATTGTTGTGTAATGCAAGAAATTTATTTGTAAATCTTTCATTTCATCTCAAAGAGTCACCAATAAAATAGTTAAATAACTAACAATTTTTGTCTGTTACCTGATAAATTAGGTATAATTAGGTATATTAGAATAGTAACGTAAACCAACTGAAAAACGTGTGTCTCATTTTAGGACAACACAACAGCTTCAAATCAAGTAGAACCCCAAAGGTCAACCGTCTCAGACAAATCGCACTACCTACAAAAAACAAAAGTCTAAACCAAAAGGTAAATAATTGGGGTGCGTGGAACTCATGGAGTTTCACTCCATGCAAATCAGCGGAGTTACATAAAAACTCTGCAAGATTCTACGAAGTTCCGCAAACATGTAGAAAATCTGCAATTTAGCTCCAATAGTGCAAGCAGCACTGACAAATTAGTACAAATGGCACCATGCATTGTGCAAGAACCCACAGCCATTTGAGTTGATGTTGCTGCCACAAGAGTAGAAAATCTACTTGAGACGCAACAAATCTATTTGAGCTGCAGGCCTCTGACTGTGACTGCTTTTGACTGTCCTCATTTGAAAATCACTAGTGAACACCAAATCTCGCTCATGCTTGCCAGCTCACATTTTGTGGAGCCCCAGGGAAGAAAACTTCTGCCATTTAGCGATTGGTGGAATTTGTGCAGAACTCCGAATGAAAGAGTATTGCAGAGTGACCAAAATTCCCCCAATTCCACAGCCAGAATGAAACATTTCGCCCACCCCTAGTAAATAACATGACATTTTCTTCAGAGGCAAACACTGACTATTTTTTCAACCCCAAACAGAAAATGATGATTTAGAACCTCTTTTGAGTCTCTTCATAGAATTCAACAACAATTTTCTCAATTTATTTAAAAAGGTTTAGAGAAATAACAATCTTTTCTTGCAGGGTTGAAAAACGGAGAATCATGGCCAATCCCACTATGTCCTTTCAAAAAGGGGAAATAGGTTATTGAACAGATGGAAGGTACATTAATAGTAAAAGAAAGACTTTAAGAAGAAAGATAAAAAGAAGAAACCATGTGTGAAATCTCCATCATTAAACTCCTCAAACATTTTCTGACATTAGCATTCCACCTGCATGTATTGAACCTCTTATTCAGGAACCATTACTTCTCAGTGACAATAAACACAGCCAGAAACATATTCTTATATTTGCTACTCTTCATAATACTGTAAACATTGATAACAGTACAATTTCGACAATTAATTGAACTTTTAAGTCCAGTCCTCTTCCAGTTTCCCAAATTTACTCAATGCCTGCTAACACTAGCAACAAATAATTTCTTTAAGTTATGGTTAATAGCTGACAAAAAATTCTCAACTTACTCTGAATTGTTGTCAGTGATAAAAGCCAAACCAATGAATACAAGTCGTAGGAAAATCATAATTGACAACGTCAATTAAGTTTTGTTCACTTTTCCGAGGCTTGTAGTAAAAAAATGTAAAAGACTTAAGCTTAGGATTATTTGCCATCTAGTAAGTTGCAATTAGAATTGAAAAACGAATTGCTTTGAGTTTTGTACCTTCTGATTGTGTAGATGACTTCTATACTTCAACGTACAGAGTTGTTTATGCAGAAGGATGAAAATTGGCTCCACTTCTAAATTACTCTGAAGAGACATGGCCTGACCATCTAGAAAGGTCTGGCAGCAGAAGGAAACAAAGTTTTCCAATTGAGTAGTGGAACTAATACTGAACCTGTTTAGAGTAAGATACCAAAACAACAATGCCATCGAAGGCTGGCATAACTAATATAATAGTTCAATTGGAAAAATTCACCCCGTCTGTGTAATTTCTACAATCATTGACTGATAGTCTGCATTTTTCAGTTTCCCAAAAAAGTAAAGAAATGTCTGAAGCACTACTGCCTAAAATCGACTGTTTTTATTTTTGGGAGCTGCTGATTACTTAAACAATATTGCATACTTCCAACACGTTGACTACATTTCTAATAACATGTCAGTCTTTGCCTGTTTTTTATTAAGGTTGATTAAGGTTAATTAATTTGGCATCCACAAAGTTCTTGGGCAATCAGGTCAGGTTGTTCAGCGAGTGAGTAAACTTGCAATAGGTCAGACTACAGGCGTCCCTCTTTCCCCGCTGGATTCATGAGGCCCATTCATGGTCTCAAAACATGACGTTTGAAATGTAAACAGACCAATTAGGTGCTGTATGATATTTTATTTTTAAATTTTTGTTATTGTTATATGAGTTAAATTCTAACTTTAGGAGTGGGAGTATATTTTCTCCTTGAAGGTCCTGAAGAAAAGCCTTAGTGTAGGGCTTGAAACTAGTCGACCAAGAAAACGGTAGGTCATATACCAGTAGCGTTTCCCACAATCCCCATATTTTAAACATATCAAACAAGAGGAGCGAATAAAGTTGTTTTTTCCTACCAGTCTGATATTTTTAACTCACCACTTGTTTCTTATATAAGTATCCCACTCCAATAACTAGAAACCACATAGGTGTATAGGAACATCCTTTTATTTAGTACTCCAGTGTTTCTGCTGGTAGCAGCACACCCCTGTCCTTCGTAGGGCAGGAAGGAACCCTATGATGAAGCATGCCACCAAAGGGTAACCCTGGTGGGTGAGGGTTATTTGAAAATAACTTTTCTCTTCCCCTGCCCTACAAAGAGATTACACATATTTTCTATCTCTCCAGGAGGGACTCGCTTTTGGGTATCTTATTTTTTAAATTAGAAATGTGTTTATTTCAAAATTATAATTCAATTTGTCCTACCTGTGGATGTTTTCTTTATTCAACTGTCATTTTCTTTTCTTACACTCTTTTTATTGGTTCTTCTTTTCACATAAACTGTGAACAAAAGTAGTAAAACAACACACACCACTGTGACAAATAAGGGATGCACCAAGTCTACCGAGTAGTCTGTTACATTACACATCATTCGGCTTCCATGCAGCGCATCCTTCCAGTTTCCCAAAGGGATTTTGGTGGGGGTTCGGGGCTTCCCCATTTACTTGCAATGTCTTTTTTTACAACACACAATCCCAAGGAGCAGAATATGAGTTGTCTTTTGGGGATGACAACATCCCCTGGTATTCCCAAAATTAAGAAATGTGGTGTGAGGGGGATATCAGTCTCTAGCACATTTACCAGTTCCGGAAGTTTCTCCTACAAGTATGTTTGCATATGCGGGCAGGACCATATAACATGTCTGAAGGTGCCCTCTTCCCCACCACATCTCAGACAGCTGGTAAGCCAGGCTTTTCCCATCACCAACAAATGTGGTCTGGTGTAATATAGCCTGTGGAGGACCTTAAGTCGCATGAGCCTCAGGTTCGCCTTTATTTCCACCTCCTGTAGCTGCATTAATGCCACTTCCCAGTCTATATCCTCGATGAAATCCATAGCTGCCTCCCATTTGGACCTCAATGACCATAGGTTTTGGAGGGCACAGTATATCAGTGCTATAGCTTTGGAAGGCATCTTAACTTGAAGTATCCTGCTCTCCAGAGGACCGCTGCGTCCCATTCTATGCCTTTCAGTTGTAGTGTGTGATGGACCTGAATGTAGCATAATCTTTGTGTTTCCTGCAGGTTGTAATGTGTTTGCAGTGTCTAGAAAAATTTGATACCTTCCTTCCCACTCAAATCTTCAAGCGTTGAAATCCAAATGTGTTCCCATGGAGGTATGCCTGACACTCTCCTGGACCCTTTGAAGGAGTCACTGATCCACTATGGAGTCGTCAAGGAGATTTTATTTCTCTATCCCACATACCCTACCCCTTTGCCCCAGGCTTCCAAGGAGCATCTGTTGGGGTCAGGCAGGTGCAGGCAATACATTTTCCCTTATAAGAAATTAAGATGATACTTGTCCTCCATAACCGACCTCTCCAACTGGGTTGCTGGGTCGGCTCAAGATAGAAAGCACTGTTCATTAACCACCTGCAGTTGGGAGGCCCAATGATAGATCGTGAGGTCCGGCAATGAGACAACCCCATTTTATATACCTGCCTTTGCAGAGTGTGGAGCGCTATGTGTGGGGGTCCCCCGCTTCATAACAAAGTCTGCAGAAAAATGTTGACTCTATCAAAGAATTCTTCAGGCATCGGTCACATAGTAATTTGTAACACATACAGGAATCTGGGCAATTTTATCATCTTAAAAAGTGCTACCCTCCCCATACATGAGGTTCCCTCCGCATGACTGCGGTATGACTGGACCCAACTAGGCATGCTGGTCTGCTCCCGGGATGGTAATCTGTTGAAGTGCATGTTAAAAATGGGGGTCCATTTATACTCAGGACAAGACCAAAAATGATAAAAATCTACAATGCAGTATTTAGAAATCTTCAGTTATCAAAATAACCTTGAAATACAGTTCCTTGAAGTCGATAGCTCCATCCGGGGCTATCACTGCGTCGTGAACAAACAAATCCAAACAGTTCTGGCTGACCGCAGCATCGCAGGCCAGCTACGGTGTTGGGGAGACCCACAAAACAGTACCTTTAGAAATGAGGGCGTCGGCGACCTCTCATTGCGCTGCCGAAAGGACGGCGTCCGCAGGCATCAGTTCCGTAGGTCGATGCAGGACAGCAGTGGGAAAATGCGCAGAGACACTAAACCAGCAAAAGCAGAGTCAAAACCAGGAGGTCAGAAAGCAAAAAAGACAAGGCAAACACGCCAAAAGATGTCAAGTCTAACACATGTCCCCTCCAGCTGAAAGTAGGGAGAACTACCCAATCTCCTTGGAGTTCTCTTCACTAAGGCAGAAGAACCTGGACAGACAATCTACGTTGGCTTGTTCTGTGCCAGGGTGATGTTCCACTGTAAAGTCCATTCCCTGTAGGGAGATGGGCCACCTCAACAGTTGTAGATTCTGACCGCTCATTTGCATCAACCATCTGAAGGGCCTGAGGTCTGGCTGAACACGGAAATGAGTTCAAAACAGGTATATTCTCAGCTTCTTCGGGGCCCAGACCACAGCAAAAGCGTCCGGTTTTATGACTCAACCTCTGTTCTGCTAAGGAAGACTGCAGGCTGGTCTAGACCCTCTTTGTTCAGTTGTGAGAGCACCGCTCAAACACCATGCTCTGAAGCGTCAGTCTGCACGACAAATTCCTTGGAGAAGTCGGGTGCCTTGAGCACGGGCACCGTTTACATGGCTGCCTTTGGGGCATCAAATCTTTCTGGTAGGAGTCAGTCCAGACCACCTTCTTGGGCTCCTTCATGGAAGTCAGCTCTGTTAAGGGGGCAACCATGGTGCCATAGCCCTTAACAAACCTCCTGTAGTAACCGGTGAGGCCTAAAAAGACTCAGACCTCTGTCTGGGTCTTGGGGGGTTCCCAAGCCAGAATGGTGTCAATCATGGGCTGTAGGGGTGCCACCTGGCCGTTTCCTACCTGGTGCTCCAAGTTCTTCACAAAGCTCTGCCTGATCTGGCACTTACTGGCCTCGATCATGAGGCCTGCCTTCTGAAGAGCCCTCAACACTTTCCAGAGGTGCTGCAAGTGTTCTTCCCAGCTGAAATTGAACACTGCAATGTCATCCAGGTAAGCGGCACTGAAATCCTCAAGTCTAGCCAACACCTGGTGGACCAAACTCTGAAAGGTGGCAGGGGCATTCTTCAACTCAAAGGGCATCACCCAGAGCTGGTAATGTCCTTCCGGGGTTGTAAATGCTGACCTCTCCTTGGCTCCATTGGTTAAGGCAATCTGCCAGTACCCAGACGTTAAATCAAACGTGCTGAGGAACCTGGCAGCACCCAACCGATCAATGAGCTCATCAGCTCTGGGGATTGGGTGCGCGTCAGTCCTTGTGACGGGATTGAGCCTACGGTAGTCCACATAGAACCGCAGTTCTGGAGTGGCACCGGGCGCAGCAGCCTTTTGGACCAAGACCACTGGGCTGGTCCAAGGACTGTTTAAGGGCTTGATCACCCTTCACGCCAACATCTTAGAGACCTCCTCTTTGATGCTGGCCAGACCCGGTTAGTCAACCTGTAAATCTTGTGTTTTACAGAAGGGCTTTAACCAGTGTCCACATCATGGGTACACCAGTGAGTAGCACCTGGGTTCAGAGAGAACAGTGGGGCAAACTGTCCCAACAACTGGCGACTGTCACTCTGCTGCTCTGGGGTCAGTGTAGGGGAAAGGATCACACCTTCCACTGACCCATCGTGCTCCTTGGTGGACAGGAGGTCAGGGAGAGGTTCACTCTTCTCTTCCACCCCAACATCTGCTGCCAAGAGCATGCTCACTCCGGACCCCTCGAAGTGGGGCTTGAGACGGTTCACGTGCAGGACCCTCAAAGGATTCCTGGGAGCCTGCAAATTCACCAGATAGGTGACATCACTTTTCCTGTTTCCCTGTAGGCACGCGGGGCGTCCCTCTCAAGGTCAGCCTCCTCCCGGTCCATGGGAGCTACAGGGGCCAGTTTCCCAGGCCCCTACCCTTTCTCTTGGCAGGGACCTGGGCCACTATTTCAGGCTCCAGGTCTTTCTCTATCCCCCTTCCTGGCTGCCATTGACCAAGTGAAGCGGCATGCCCACTCTGGCAACCTAAGCATCTCCAAGTGAGACCTGAACTCAACATCCTTCCATAAGGACTGCTCCAGGTCATTACCGAGCAGACAATCTACAGGCATTGTAGAGCTCATAACCATCCCCAAGGGACCTAAGACCCCCCCATTCAAAGGGAACCTATGCTACCATACACTGGCACTCTGAAATGTCCACAGCAACTACTTGGTGGAATGCCCCTGGGATTACCTGCTCTTCAGAGATCAGGTGACACCGTACTGAGGTCACACTGGCTCCAGTATCTCTTAGAGCCTCCACCCTTTTCCCATTGATGGTTACCCAAGTGCTGTATTTCTTTGTGTTAGGGGGCACCTGGTTTCCTGGGACCATCTCACTGTCCCCTAGTGAGTCGAGGGTCATTTCTGGGGGATCCCCACCCTCCTGTGGGCATCCCTCCTACCCAAGTGCTACACTTGTCAACACCTTTGTCTGCCCACCAGTGGGTGGCTGAGCCTTCTTGGGACACTTGGGGCCTCCCTTCAAGTGACTCACCTGGTCACATGCAAAACACTTGCAGGGCCAGTCTCAGCATGCTTTTCTGAAGAAACCCCTTGTTTCTTATCTCCTGGGGGATGGTAACCTTTATCCAAGGTGTTAGTTTCGGGCCCTTTAGAGAACTCCTGTGCTTTACCCTTGTCCCACCCACTTTTCTGCTGGGGACCCTGCCCACCTTTGGTTGAGTCTCCCCCAAACGCAGATCTGCAAAACATAGACTAGACAAGAGCTGCCATGCAATAATTAAATTGTAGAGCCCCTGAAAACCAAGTGTTGGCGTCAGACTTTTTACTGGAACTAAACTGGCCAACAGCACATCTACCCTAGGAGTAGGCTCCTCCGCCTCCCCACTAAGATTTCCAGACTGCTCTCTAGCATGCCAGGCTGCTACCCAGGTGCCCTCAGCGCTTTCTGAAGCTCCTCCTTCCTGGGGAGGCCTCTGACTTGGACCTTTGGGTTTTTACAAATAGCTTTCAACTCCTTGACGTTGTAGGCTTCCAACCTGTCCTCCTCAAAGGCCATCTCTAGGGATGCAAGTGACGAGGCTGCTGTGTCAGGCATGATGCAGTAGGAAGTTAAAGTTCCAAAATGATAGGATCACAAAAATAGACCAAAGAAAAATTGTATGTGGCACATTATGGTCTGCGATATGATAGTAGTGCACACCAATCACTGTAAGTCAAGTGCAAACACAAGTCCTATCCTGACCAGTGTTAGAAATTGGGGTCTCTCTTTGGCCTTCTTCCTAGTCAGGATAAGTGAGTTACACTCCTAAAATAATCCCTGCTCACCCTCTTGGTAGCTTGGCATGAGCAGTCAGGCTTATCTTAGAGGCAGTGTGTAAAGCATGTGCACATAACCACCAGTAATACAGTGTAAGCATAACAAAAGGTCGGGCCACCAGTTTAGAAAAACAATATCCAATATTTGTATATACTCAAGACAAGACCAGACCAAAAATGATAAAAATCCACAATACAGTACTTACTAATCTTCGGTTATCAAAATAATCTTGAAATACAGTTCCTTGAGGTCGATAGCTCACTCCGGGGCTATCACGGCGTCGTGAACAATCAAATCCAAACAGTTCTGGCTGACTGCTGCATCGCAGGCCAGCTCCGGTGTCGGGAAGACCCACAAAACAGTACCTTTAGAAATGCAGGGCGTCGGCGACCTCTCGTTGAGCTTCCAAAAGCACGGCGTCCGCAGGCGTCGGTGCGGAGGCTGTTTCCAGAGACGTCGAGCCCTTGAAGTCACACGAGTTGCCGGTCAAACTCCTTGCGGTTGAAGTCAGAAGTGCTGGCATAGGTGGGCATCGGGGGCTGCGGTGCGGAGTACAATGCCCTCCGGTCGCGGTGCAAGCAGCGGCTCAGTGGTGCCATCAGATGGCGTCGTCAGTGAGACCAGGGTCGTGGTGCGAAGTGATGCAGTGCTGGCAGGTCACGGTACAAGCAGTGGTGTCGTTGTTGCTGAAGTGCTGTCGATTGCGCCGGTGCCGGTAGGCCAAGGCTGCGAGCGGTGCCCTTGAACCATGGTGCAAGCAGCGGCGTCGATTTTGGCATGGAGCATCATCGTTGGGGATACCAAGGTGGTGTCATGAAGCGAGGTGACGCGGAGTGCAGTGCCTACAGGTCACGGTGCAAACAGCGGCTCGGTTGCGGCATCAGCAGGTGTTGTCAGTGAGACCAGGGTTGCAGTCCGGCATTGCGGCAGTGCCCTTTACGGAGCCTTCAGCACACAGAGTCAGCAGCGGCGGCGTAGACGGCGTTGGGTTTCTTTTACTTCTGTTGCAGCACAAAACATACAGTCCCCAGTGCTGAGGGCAGAAGAACTTGAAGTCTTTGCTGTTCCTGAGGCTTCTTGAACAGGGGGCAAGCTCTACCTCAAGCCCGTGTAGAAACTCATAAAGATAGATTGCAGAAAGTTCAGTCCAGTCCTTTCACTGCCCAAGACAGAAGCAGCCAGTGCAGGCCAACACACCAAAGCACTCAGCAAAGTGGGAATTCCTCCTCACAGCTTCTCCAGCTCTTCTTCTTGGCAGTCTTCTTGGTCCAAAAGAGTTCTAAAGTTCAGGGGTTTGAGCCCCACTTTTTATAGCCCAAAATCCTTTGTCCTATCAGGCAGAGAGTGTCTGTGCCTAGCCAGAACCGGTTCTGCCCTCTCTGGTGTGGCGTCCTGGCAGTCAATCCACAAACCTAGCAGAGGCCTCCTGGATGGTTGAGCAGAAAATACCTACTTTCTAAAAGTGCTATTTTCAATCACAGAATGTAGAAATCACCTTCACTAAAAGATGCATCTTTAGAGTTCAGGCATACTAAACTTTATTTTTCTACCTAGTTCCCAAAGCCAGTTATGTTCATAAGAGGATATAAATAAACTCCCCATTCTGTCCTATAGGAACAGGTAGCCTTGCAGTGAAAAATGAAATTGGCAGTAATTCACTATCAGGACATGCCACACACATCAAGGCATGTCGTACCTTTCACATACACTGCACCCCAAGGGGTACCTGTGGGTCTACCTTAGGGGTGATTAACAGGTAGGAAAGGAAGGGTTAGGGCCTGGCAAGTGGGTTCACTTTGCCACATCAACATGGCAGTTATACACTGCGCATAGACTCTGTGGTGGCAGGTCTGAGTTACCTTTTTACTGGCTATTTCTGTGGGTGGCACAACCCGTGCTGTGAGCCCACCAGTACCATTGGATTTACGGGCCCTGGCATTCTAACTGCACTTTACTAGGGACTTTACAATATGCCAATCATGAAAAACACCAATACATAACACAATTTACAAAAGGAGCGCATGCATTTTAACACTGAACAGCAGTTAGAAAGTGCACAGAGACACTAAACCAGCAAAAATAGAGTCAAAACCAGGAGGTCAGAAAGCAAAAAGAAATGGGAAACACTCCAAAAGATGTCAAGTCTAACAGTGCTGGATATGCTTGCGGCTCCTTCCCCGAGGCCCCCCTCCACCCTTCTGTGTCCCCCGGTATGTGTCGAGAGAGACCCTCTCTCACCCACCAACCAACCAGTAGAAGCTGGTCTGGCCACCAAGAGATGGCCGCCCTCACTCTGCCGAACGCAGAGCCAGCTTGCCATTTTTTTCCCTCCCTGATGGGGAGGAGGCTCGGTGATCCCCTCTCTCTTGACCCTATAAGGGGTGCATTGACCATGTTCTCTTCTGATGGCGTTTGGCCATGGGTGACTTCAACATCTGCCATGCCCCCAGTTCGGAAGTGATGCCTCTATCCTTTAGCAGTGTTTTTCTGTAGCCCATCACCAATCATCCTCTGGTTCATCAACGAAGAGAGTCTTTTGTTGATGGAAAACTATCAAAAGTGCTGGGTACAGAAGTATGTGTTTTATTTGCAGTGCTCTCAGTTTCTATTTCACCTCCATAGAGATGTGTTGTTTCTGCTGCAACCACAATGTGTAGTCCAGGGAAAGCATCACCTTATTGGCGTCTGGCAGCACCGTACATTGACATTTGGCTTCAGCCAAGATAGCATCCGTGTGGACATAGTTAAGTAGGCGTAGTATTATTGACCTGCAGGGGCTCCCAGAGGAGGCTCGGCTGCCAGGGATATGCTCTTTCAATGATCAAACAGGGGGAGGGGAGCCTCTCAGGCATCCAGGAGCGGAACCAGCAGTTGAGGTGTAGTTTCGGTCTGTCCTTCAAACCCTCCGGGACCCCAACCAGCCTGATATTATTCTTCCAAGAGGGACCCTCCATGTTTTCCACCCATCCCTCAGGTTGCAGCGTCACTGTCTGCAGTTTTACAAGATCATCTTTGAGGGTTTGTAGCTCATCCTTGGCCAAGGAAGCCTGCATCTCCACCTCCGTTTATGCGGCAGGTGAGTTTCCGTAAGTCATGGAGGAAGAGGGAGACATCTGTGCCCACTCCCTCTTTACGACCCTCCAAGCCAAACTGAGGGCATATTTACATAAAAATGGTGCCATGCAATGCCATAAGCAATTTTGCTGCGCTGAGCTGCATCATTTTCAAAATTTAGGGATGCACCGTATTAACAAGAATATGGCCCATAACTGCTCACCACTAGGTGTTATCCGCTCCCTCTGTCCAAATGCATTGCTGGCTCATGCAGGACGTGGGAAGCCAGCAGGGACGTTTACATCCAACCTTTGGCTGCAGTGGCGAGGAGCAGAGTACCAACCGTGGTGGCATATGCAGATGACACACAGTTAGTTGTGGCACTCTCCAATAATCTTTCACAGGACGTGTTTAAATTTAGAGAGGACTTAACAGCCATAGCAGACTGGATGACAACCAATTGCCTCTAATTGATCACAAGCAAATCAGAGATCCTGCTGGTTGGGAATGATGTGGCACTATGGAGTGTGCAATGGTGGCCACCTACTCAAAGCTGCCCACCTATCCCTAAGCAGGCAGTGAAAGATCTGGGAGTCTGGGTGGATTCCTCCCTTACCTTTCAGGCCTAAACCAAAGTGGTAGCTGGGACCTGCTTTGGACTTCTACGTGGGCTTAAACCACTGCTAGGTTTTTTTTATCCCACCACAGGGAAGGTCTTTGTCCAAGCCAGCATTCTTTCTAGGCTGGACTATGCTAGTGCACTCTATCTGGGGATGAACAAAGCTGAGATTCTCCACCTTCAAAGGGTGCAAAATGCAGCTGCTCGGACGTTACTTGGGCTGCCGAGAAAATGTCCCACAACCAGTGCCATTCATAGAATGCACTGGTTGCCAGTGGCAAAACACATTGAGTTTAAAACCCTTTGTATAGCTCATTTCAATTCTAAATCTGCAGGCCCCGGATATTTTGGCGAATCTCTTTATATCCTATGTTCCCACTCGGTGCTTACGTTCAAGGGATCAACACTTGAATTTTTTCCCGAGAACAAGAAAGGTCCAAGCAGGAGGGTGCTCTTTCCGCGCCCTAGCCGCAAAACTTTGGAATTCTCTTCCCATGGACATTAGAAGCATCTGCAATCATGCCCAATTTCGCAAAGCCATTAAAACCTGTATTTTCCCCGCCTGAGTGGCCTAGGTGCTTGCTACACGGTCTTCTTAGGAGCTCTGCAGCAATAGCACCGGGACGCCCCTTTGCTGGGGCAGCTGTGTGCTCTACAAATCTGCTAACATAACTTAACACATTAAATAAAGGGCAGGCTCCATTGGATGGTGTCCTGTGGGCCAATATAAGCCCAGGTAAGGGGGGCCACACAGCCCCCCTCTCTTATTTTAGAAACATTTTATTTAAACAAAATAAAGGGCAGGCCCTGAGGCCCTGAGGTTGTGGTCCCTGGGGCCAAAAATCGGCCCAGGGAAGGGGAGCCACATGCACCCCTTCCTTTATTTGAAAAAAATTGATTAAAAAAAAAATGCCGGGCCCCGGGGAATTGGGGTCTCCGGGGCCATGATGAGCCTGGGGGATGGGGTCCCGGGGCCAAATATGGCCACAAACAAACTAGTTTAATGCAAGTAGCCGTTAATGTATATATGTATAGTAATTGAAAATTTTTATTTGCAGAATACTGCCCCTGAGGAAGGAACAAGCGTTCCGAAATGCATTGGGCCAGAGATTAATTTGGTTCATTAGCAATTATGGAAGCATCGTTGAAATTTGAGAGTTGAATAATTTTCATGAATTGTAATGAGATTAAGTATTCCTCAACTAGTTGTATTGTTATCATATGTGATCAAATAACATATAAATGGAATATGAATATGAAAAAGTAAACAATTTGTGTAAAGAGAATAATTGAGTAAATAATGATATGCAACATATCAACATTGTGGTATTATGTTTATTGTTTGATATTAAGTATAGTTTGAAAATTATGAACAAATAGTTCAATAGGCACAGTGCACACTAGAGCGGGTCTATCCTTTTCATGGTTTGACCAGGGAAGGGGGGCCACATGGCTCCCCTTCCTTTATAATTTACAAAATAGAAAATGCTACCGGCATGATGCTGGAGGGCTCACCCCCTTTCTGCAGCACTTTGCAATCACACTTTATGGAGTGCTGCCGGTTGGGGATGAAGTTCCATTGGCTGCTGAGGCACTTAGGGGCCAACAAGACCTTTTGTTGCATCCAGTGTTTCACACAGCAGGGTTGCTGAGAGGTGGTTAGAGACCACACCCCTTTCTCTACTACTCTGAAAAGGTGCCTCTCGGTGCACTGCTGGTGGGGGAGGGTGTCCTTAGAAATTCACTGAAAAAAAACTAAAGATTACATGGACGTTATAGTTAGGCTCCAATTTCCCTTGTATAAAACAAGTTTAATTCAGCAGTTATAGTTACCTATAACTTACGCCCCCACTATGCACTGCTTATGACCTCACTTATTACATCACTTGTGACATGGTCAGTGACAACATTGATGACATCTCATATGTATCTCAAATGACATCACTGATAACATCATCCACAGAACCACTCACACACCCACTCACACCCCCATACAACCTCTCATACACCCACTCATATACCCACACAACCACTCAGATTCCCATTCACAGACCCATACAACTACTGACACACACACACACTCACTAATATAGTCACTCACACATACAACCACTCACAGACCCATACAGCTACTCACACAAGTGCAAAACCACTCACACACTCACTCACAGGCCCATACAGCCACTCACACACTCACGCACTCACACATCCATACAGCCCCTCACATACCCATTTACACAGCCACTCACACAACCACTCACTCACCCATACATCCACTCACACAGCCACTCACTCACCCACCCATACAGCTACTAACAAAGTTACTCACTTACCCAAATGGCCACTCACACATCCATTCACTCATCCACAAATCCACATACATACCCATTCACCTTAATACAATCACCCACTCATTCAACTATAAAGCCAGAAATACTTAATGTGCAATACAGCCACTCAAACACCCATCATATGTACATACACCCAAACAGCCATACATCCACTTACACACTCAGTCACTCATCAATAGAACCATTCACACAGCCTCTCAGTCACCCATATAGCCACTCACACACACAGTTATCCACCCATAGAGCCACTCACATAGACACCAGTCACAGATCCAGCCACTCACATACAGCCTCACGCACACATACAGCCGTTCACACAGTCACTCAAAGGAAGACGCCACCAGGTGGATGTATACTTCACCACCACCATATTTCGTATCACTACAAGACCCAGAAGGCCGTCGTTATGGCCACGCCCACACAGGGAGGATCTTAAAGACTCAAGTGCGCGAAAAACACTGCCTCGAGCCAGCAGAATGCCATTGACAAAGGGTGCTGAATCCCGAAACCGGTCTGGCTGGCTATTGACATGATGAAAGTTACCCTGCTGTTCCCTGTATGCAGCTGCGAGCAATAAATGTGGTGAAGTATACATCCACCTGGTGGCGTCTTCCTTTGGGGCAACCTTAGTTTTTGATAAATGGCGGCTGAGCCTAAGCCGCGGAAGACAGCCCGCTGCGGAAGTGCAGACTCGTTGTGACACCACGGGGGTGCCATTAGTGAAACGAGAGGTGGTTTCACGCTTGCAGCTGAGAGAGACATCAGACGCTTGCAGAGGGACTCTTCATCAGCCCACATGGGTATTATTGCCTTTCATTTACTGCTGGAAATGCGAGACAGACTCACTGGAGAATAATATTTCGTATCACTACAAGACCCAGAAGGCCGTCGTTACGGCCACGCCCACACAGGGAGGATCTTAAAGACTCAAGTGCGCGAAAAACACTGCCTCGAGCCAGCAGAATGCCATTGACAAAGGGTGCTGAATCCCGAAACCGGTCTGGCTGGCTATTGACATGATGAAAGTTACCCTGCTGTTCCCTGTATGCAGCTGCGAGCAATAAATGTGGTGAAGTATACATCCACCTGGTGGCGTCTTCCTTTGGGGCAACCTTAGTTTTTGATAAATGGCGGCTGAGCCTAAGCCGCGGAAGACAGCCCGCTGCGGAAGTGCAGACTCGTTGTGACACCACGGGGGTGCCATTAGTGAAACGAGAGGTGGTTTCACGCTTGCAGCTGAGAGAGACATCAGACGCTTGCAGAGGGACTCTTCATCAGCCCACATGGGTATTATTGCCTTTCATTTACTGCTGGAAATGCGAGACAGACTCACTGGAGAATAATATTTCGTATCACTACAAGACCCAGAAGGCCGTCGTTACGGCCACGCCCACACAGGGAGGATCTTAAAGACTCAAGTGCGCGAAAAACACTGCCTCGAGCCAGCAGAATGCCATTGACAAAGGGTGCTGAATCCCGAAACCGGTCTGGCTGGCTATTGACATGATGAAAGTTACCCTGCTGTTCCCTGTATGCAGCTGCGAGCAATAAATGTGGTGAAGTATACATCCACCTGGTGGCGTCTTCCTTTGGGGCAACCTTAGTTTTTGATATATATATATATATATATATATATATATATATATATATATATATATATATATATATTACCTACTGGCGGTCGCCAGTAGGTATATATAGTTAGGATTTTTTTCTCTATGGGATTTTTGAAAATTCTATGTCTAATAACTTTGGCGTTTGTGGACGGAATTGGCTGAAATTTTCAGGAAAATGGAACATTTTGTTTCTGAGCAGCCACTCAAATTTTGGGGGGGGGGTCGTCAAGGGGGGGCCGAGAAAAAAGGGGGGTCCCAAAACGCGTTTTTCCCATGTTAATTTCCATAGGGCGGTTGGCCTCACTTTTAGCCCGAACGGCTGAATGGATTTGCACGAAACTTGGCAAAATTGTAGGGACTGGTAGCCCGATGTGCCTTTGCTATGTCTCAATATATGTGCTCCAGTGGATTTTGAGAAATTAACGTTCAAAAAAATATATATATCTGTAAGCGCGCTCCGGGCAGCGCCCCGGTTCGCGTACCTGACGCGTAACGGAACTTCGCGAAGCGAAGCTGATTGGCTCTCCGGTGTCTGTCAACATTCTAAACAGTCCGGAGCGGCCGCCATCTTGTCTCTCGGTATGATCGAGAGACAAGAGGAGGCCAAAACAAAGGGGGAAATGACCATAAGGGGGCATAGTAGATCCTCCCTGACTCCCTAGGTTTGATGTGGAGGCTTTAAAAGGGCCCCGCGGGGCAAAAAATAAATAAAAAAAAATTGGTTTTTTTTGCGTGGGGAGCGCCCGGTTCGCGCACCGGGAAGCGGTCCGGGGAGCGTACTATAAGGAAAAAAGAATGATAGACTATGATATTTTGAAATATTGTATGTTTATTGATTGTTCTTTTTGTTGTTTTTTTTTTTTATTTAAGTAGCAGTATTAATGATTATTAAATATAAATGTATTTTTGGAATTGTGCACAGTATACTATAAGTATGAATTTACATTATAATCAATTTGGTACTAGTTTATGAATTACATATAAAAATGATTAAAGACTCAAACAATTTTTTAATATTAAATATAATTTTATTTTTCGGATTGTTTTTCAAAATTTAATAGAACGTCTTACATTTGACTGTCCGATATGTCCTCTTGTTGAGTGAACATAACTTCCCACATTTGACCGTCATCATAATGAAGTAAACAATCCACAGATTCTACACATTGTAGAAGTTCATGGTCTCGTGATTCATCCATGAATTCCAAGTCAATGGGTTCAATTATTTCCTCATTGTTCATGTCTAGGACAATTTCAAAGGAAACGTTCTGTTCTCCTTGCATTTTTGTGCTGAAATTTGAATAAAAAATAAATATATCAGTAGAGATAGGGCACTGTTGGGTTTAAGTTCAGACAGGTACTTTTGAGGCATGAAGTAGTACTATTAAAAAGTGCCTGTGAAAAAGCCTATGTAAATTCATAATTATACCACAGAAACCTAAATCAATCCATAATTATAATAAACAAGCCTTTCTCAATGTCTAACTCTTACAGAGGGATAGTATATAACTATCTGAAAATGTTTTCAAATTTATAAAATAATATCTTACCTTTTAAAAACAAGTTTAAGTTGTGAGTGAAAATGATCTTGCAATGTAGTTCAGGAAGTAGTAGTCAAAATGGCTGTGTTTCTCTCTCTTTTTTTATATATATTCAGGTACATAACCAATCAAATGTCACGTAAAAAAAGTAGAAAATGAAAGTAACATTTTAATTGGTTGTCAATTCCAACACTTCATATGTGTTTTGTGAAGTAATTTACCTCAGGGTATTTAGAGAGGTCTACAGGCTAAATGGCTAAATGGAATTCCAACCAAATTTGTGAAAATGGTAGGGATTGGTATGTAGTATGAGTTAATCTATATTTGGTGACATTGTCTCCAGGGTTTCTTCTGTAAATTACTTTCCCACCTTTTTTAATGGAGCGCTTCCCGGTGAGCGCCCCGGTACGCGAACCGGCAGCGTTACGGGAGTCCACCATTTTGTGTTTCGGTCGAATTAAGATACAAGATGGAGGGCAAATAATGTTCAGAATGGGTAGAAGGGGGCACGGTAGACGTATCTTGACCCCCTAGGTTTTCTGAGGGTGGCTAAGGAGGCCCATATGTGCGAAAAAAACACTTTTTTTTAAAAATTTCGCACGGTTAGCGTCCGGTGCGCGTACCGGGTAGCGCTCCGGGGAGCGTACTTTGGTGAAAATTAGTGAAAAAAGTTAGAGTAAAATAATAATTGTGAGTGATCAGATGTAGGGTAGCTCTGAAAAGAGCTTTTGGGTCCTGTGGCTGATGTAGGTACCTACAAGTAGGTACCAATGCACAGTCTTAAATTGAGG
The DNA here is from genome assembly GCF_964261635.1 of Lissotriton helveticus. NCBI lineage: Eukaryota > Metazoa > Chordata > Amphibia > Caudata > Salamandridae > Lissotriton > Lissotriton helveticus. The sequence goes on from NC_136059.1 coordinate 1,027,822,060, forward strand.
ATGAAAATTCTGTTCCCCTCATCTGAGAAGTGAACTCCATCTCCTCTGTAGATATCTTGCATGTAGTAACGCAAGTTATTGTTGTAGATGGAGCCCATTCCATGGTCTCTCATGTAAGCTGAAACAGACTTATTTACATGCTTCCTCGATTTCTCAATTTGTGGACAAAATTGGTTTGACCACCTCCATTTCTGTCTTTGGCATATATTTGAATATACCAAGGCAGTTTGAGGAAAAAGTGCCATCAATTGCTCAAAGGTGTCCTTTAAAAGCATTTCCAGACCTACCCCAGTCAAAGTGCCCAAGTCATTTCCTCCACAGTGCACAATTAACAGGTCAGGTTTTGGCAAATGCAAAAAGGTTTTCACCAATGGTATCAATTGGTGACATTTTAATCCTCTGTGGGCAATCCACTTGATTTCCACATTTTGTAAATTGAGGTTAGGTAAATTTCTGTTATCAGCAAACCTTTGAGCCCAGTGGATATAACTATGTCCAACAATCCAGACAGAAAACATGGTGAGAGGAGGTTCTGCTGCAGTCAGATGAAGTGTGGCAATGAAATGGGAGTTGAAAAAATAAGAGTTTAAAATGAAAAAAACTGTGGAGTTTCTGTGTTAATGAAGCAGTAGCAGTGATTGGTGGATTTTGATTGCTGAAAACAGAAAGTTAGGGTGCATGGATGAGTTCTTTGAAAGATGTAATTTGAATGGTCAAAAAAAATCATTTTATGAAAGATTGCACTGGATATGCAGGTGTACTGAGAGTTCAGAGTTCAATTGAAACATTGTTGTGTGAACTTGCAAACATGAGAGGTCTTTCAGGAGGTGGTTGCTATGCAAAAAAGGCAGAAAGGCCAGAGGGGGGAAGGGTGTTGATTTGAAAAAAGTGAGGGAAGAGTTTTGATTGGGTGACATGAGAGATATGTGTGATGAATTACAGCTTTTCTGTGCTTTTTATAGCTGCAGACTCTGGAGTGCATACCTTTTGCTCTGCTAAAGACAATTTGGTGTGTTTCTGAGACTGTTTTGAAACTCATAAAGTATTTGCTAAGGTGAGAAAAGATTCATTTAATTTAGATAGAGAATAGTATGGTTTAGGGAGAAAATTATGAAGAAAGTTGTGTATTTAAAATGTTGCTTTGTGTCAAGTGTTTTACAAATAGATTTTGTTTCTTTGTGTTACATAGCCATGTTAAAAGTGACGCAAAAAAAAGTGCAAGGGTCTTACAAAAATGCTTTCATGTGTCTTAGGGTATTTTAACTAACTTTCCCATGAATGTATGAATATAATTGCTTTACAAGATGTGTTTAAAAACGTTTTTGAAATCAATTAGGTTTCTTGATATGTACTGCTAGAGTTTCATAGGTTGCTTGGGGCATATTTTCAAGGCTTTTGAGTTCCTTTGATGTAATTTTTCCCATTTTAATTTAAGACCTTTCCCCGTGGTGCAAGGTCCTTGTAAATATGCCCCCATCTGTGCTTGGCAAATTTAGATTTTAATTCTTTGACTAACATAGCCATGTTAAAAGTGACCCAAAAATGTTGCAAGGGCCTTAAAAAAAACGCTTTCATGTGTCTTAGGCCATTTTAAGTCATTTTCCCTTGAATGTAGGTATATAATTGATTTAGATGATGTGTTTAAAAACGATTTTTGAAAACAATTAGGTTTCTTGATATGTACTGCTAGAGCTTCATAGGTTGCTTGGGGCATATTTATAAGGCCTTTGAGTCTCTCTGATGTTATTTTTCCCATTTTAATTTAAGACCTTTCCCTGTGGTGCAAGGTCCTTGTAAATACGCCCCCATCTGTGCTTGGCAAATTTAGATCTTGATTATTTGACTTACATAGCCATGTTAAAAGTGATCCAAAAATGGAGCAAGGGCTTAAAAAAAACGCTTTCATGTGTCTTAGGCCATTTTAAGTCACTTCCCGATGAATGTAGGTATATAATTGATTTAGATGATGTGTTTTAAAACGTTTTTTGACATCAATTAGGTTTCTGGATATGTAGTGCTAGAGTTTCATAGGTTGCTTGGGGCATATTTATAAGGCATTTGAGTCTCTCTGATGTTATTTTTCCCATTTTAATTTAAGACCCTTCCCCGTGGTGCAAGATCCTTGTAAATATGCCCCCATCTGTGCTTGGCAAATTTAGATTTTAATTCTTTGACTAACATAGCCATGTTAAAAACGACCCAAAAATGGTGCAAGGGCCTTAAAAAAACGCTTTCATGTGTCTTAGGCCATTTTAAGTCATTTCCCCTTGAATGTAGGTATATAATTGATTTAGATGATGTGTTTAAAAACGATTTTTGAAATCAATTAGGTTTCTTGATATGTAGTGCTAGAGTTTCATAGGTTTCTTGGGGTATATTTAAAAGGCATTTGAGTCCCTTTGATGTTATTTTTCCCATTTTAATTAAAGACATTTCCCCGTGGTGGAAGGTCCTTGTAAATACACCCCCATGTGTGCTTGGCAAATTTAGATTTTGATTATTTGACTTATATAGCCATGTTCCATACAGTTCTCACCTTCTGCGTAGTCTTTCATATGCTAGACTCCATCTGCACTATGAGATACCTAAGCAAAGGAAACACAGGTGATGTGATTGTGAAATGAGGAAAAGAATCTCCACATTTTTCAATTACATCACCTGTGTTTCCTAAGTTTACGAATGACATTGTGCAGATGAGGTTTAGGCCTGTCCACGGACACAGAAGAGGTCTGGCCTTTGTTCAAGAGTGAAGTGGACATTATTTACTTCATTGGTAGGCCTTCACATGTATTATCTCCTATGTACTCTTCAACAAGCGTAAATTTCATCTGCAACCCTGAGTAGGCCTCACCTTAAACAAACCTCTGGATAGGCCACACCTTATCGTCATCCTGAATCAATCATTTAAAATGTTAGGGACAGATTTATGATAGATGTATGCCTCTTTTGCGTCACTGTGCGTCACTTTTGTGACGCAGCGGCGGTGCCAAGGATTTGCTATGTGGCGACATATTTACAACTTGATGCATCTAGGCAGATGTGTCATGCTGTAAAGTTCCGTGCCACATGAAACCGATGCAGCAGTGATGCAAAAGATGCACCATGTTGCAAGACAGGCCTCACTTCATCTCCAACAAGATAAGAAGCTGAATCTTCTGTAAATGTCAAAATTGTTGTATACACTGCTGAACTTCTGTGTACTCTTTGATATGCTAGACTCCATCTGCACTATGAGATACCTAAGCAAAGGAAACACAGGTGATGTGATTGTGAAATGAGGAAAAGAAACTCCACATTTTTCAATTACATCACCTGTGTTTCCTAAGTTTACGAATGACATTGTGCAGATGAGGTTTAGGCCTGTCCACGGACACAGAAGAGGTCTGGCCTTTGTTCAAGAGTGAAGTGGACATGACTTACTTCATTGGTAGGCCTTCACGTGTATTATCTCCTCTGTACTCTTCAACAAGCGTAAATTTCATCTGCAACCCTGAGTAGGCCTCACCTTAAACAAACCTCTGGATAGGCCACACCTTATCGTCATCCTGAATCAATCATTTAAAATGTTAGGGACAGATTTATGATAGGTGTATGCCTCTTTTGCATCACTGTGCGTCACTTTTGTGATGCAGCGGCGGTGCAAAAGATTTGCTATGTGGCAACATATTTACAACTTGATGCATCTAGGCAGATGTGTCATGCTGTAAAGTCCCGTGCCACATGAAACCGATGCAGCAGTGATGCAAAAGATGCACCATGTTGCAAGACAGGCCTCACTTCATCTCCAACAAGATAAGAAGCTGAATCTTCTGTAAATGTCAAAATTGTTGTATACACTGCTGAACTTCTGTGTACTCTTTGATATGCTAGACTCCATCTGCACTATGAGATACCTAAGCAAAGGAAACACAGGTGATGTGATTGTGAAATGAGGAAAAGAAACTCCACATTTTTCAATTACATCACCTGTGTTTCCTAAGTTTACGAATTACATTGTGCAGATGAGCTTTGGGCCTGTCCACGGACACAGAAGAGGTCTGGCCTTTGTTCAAGAGTGAAGTGGACATGACTTACTTCATTGGTAGGCCTTCACATGTATTATCTCCTCTGTACTCTTCAACAAGCGTAAATTTCATCTGCAACCCTGAGTAGGGCTCACCTTAAACAAACCTCTGGATAGGCCACACCTTATCGTCATCCTGAATCAATCATTTAAAATGTTAGGGACAGATTTATGATAGGTGTATGCCTCTTTTGCGTCACTGTGCGTCACTTTTGTGACGCAGCGGCGGTGCAAAAGATTTGCTATGTGGTGACATATTTACAACTTGATGCATCTAGGCAGATGTGTCATGCTGTAAAGTCCCGTGCCACATGAAACCGATGCAGCAGTGATGCAAAAGATGCACCATGTTGCAAGACAGGCCTCACTTCATCTCCAACAAGATAAGAAGCTGAATCTTCTGTAAATGTCAAAATTGTTGTATACACTGCTGAACTTCTGTGTACTCTTTCATATGCTAGACTCCATGTGCACTATGAGATACCTAACCAAAGGAAACACAGGTAATGTAATTGTGAAATGAGGAAAAGAAACTCCACATTTTTCAATTACATCACCTGTGTTTTCTAACTTTACGAATGACATTGTGCAGATGAGCTTTAGGCCTGTCCACGGACACAGAAGAGGTCTGGCCTTTGTTCAAGAGTGAAGTGGACATGACTTACTTCATTGGTAGGCCTTCACATGTATTATCTCCTCTGTACTCTTCAACAAGCGTAAATTTCATCTGCAACCCTGAGTAGGCCTCACCTCAAACAAACCTCTGGATAGGCCACACCTTATCGTCATCCTGAATCAATCATTTAAAATGTTAGGGACAGATTTATGATAGGTGTGTGCCTCTTTTCCGCTGCTGTACGTCACTTTTGTGATGCAACGGCGGTGCAAAAGATTTGCTATGTTGTGACATATTTACAACTTGATGCATCTAGGCAGATGTGTCATGCTGTAAAGTCCTGTGCCACATGAAACCTGCGTCAGATTTCATATAGGTATTTTGTTGCAGGGTATGCATTTATTTGCATGAAAGCCCTGTAAAACTAACACAGTGAAATTTAGAAGATTTCACTGAGTCAGCTTTATAGCATTGCTGAATCAAATCCTTACGCCTGTTTGAAACAGGCATAAGGAGTGATGCACCATGCAATGTGAGGCTTCCTCCTGTGCATTGCAGTAGACATGTCGCGCTTACGACGTGATTCCTGCAATGTGCTGCTTTTGCAGCACAGATGTGTGACGCATCTGTGCTGTTTTTGCTCAATGATGCTCCACATTGTAAATGCGGCACACCATGGGTGGCAGAGCAGCGGTGCACATTAACTGGTGCATCCGTGGGGATGCGCCAGTTAACATAAATCTGCCCCTTTACATTTAAGTATGAGCAGGGGACACAGAGTCGGTGAGGCTTATCCAAGGTTAAGAAGAGATGAGTCCTGTTCACTGAAAACTTGGACATAGGCCTCACCTCCTCAGCATCGCTGGACATGGCTAAATAATAGCTGCAAAATGTTACTCTTGTTAAACAATTTCACTATAATAATCTCTGAGATTTGTCTCTTACTCTGCAACATCTCATTGTTGTTCTCTTTCTTTAAAGATAACGACAACATCAAGCATGACTGATAATGAGCAATCTGTTGATCTCGATATTATCATTGAAATTGTGATTGAAACATCAGTGGAAGTAGATCCCTTGGATGATTTAAATCCTGAGGATGATGAAGAACATGATGAGGATGCCGATTTGTCAGAATTGTATGACATAGGGTGGGAAGCTGACCTGCTCGAGCCTATGGAACTATAAACATTTATTTTTAAAATGTACTTGAAATGAAAAGTAAAAATGTAAACTGTTTCATTTAAAATTAAACACAACTTCAAAAACAGGTTATGTGTAGTGTCTTTAATGAAATAGTAAAATATGCTCATAAAATTAGATCAGATTCACATATAAAACAGAACAGGTAAAATGTAGAAGCATTCCATTTCTTTGCTACTATTTGTGATTTCTAAATTTGCCAATGCACTAAAAATTATTCTATGTAAAAATAACAAGTAGTGTGTTAAGTTTTTGATGACTGTTATTGATTTACTGTTTGCTAATAGTGGTTAATAACATTTTTTATTATATTTTACCACAGATTCAACTGCAGATAATTTCAAAATTAAAGAATGCCTTCGAAGGACAGAAGGCGAAAGGCTACCAAACATCAAAGACAGCAGCTCCAAAAAATATTGCAGCAGACCTCTACAATAAAAAAATTGCAAGTCACCAAGAAAGGTCCGGGTAGGATAAAGAAATCATTCATAAGAAATATTTGTAGAAAAAAAAGTAGTACTACAGAAAATGTTTTAGTCCAGAAAAAGAGAAGCAATTTAAACGGAAAGGGAAGGCCAATCAAAAATGTTACTGCTAGAGCAGGAGATAACTCCATGGTAGTAGAAGGAAAAATCAGTTTAGGGACATTCGTAGACGAATGTTCCGCAACAGGATAATTGGCAATTTGTTAAAAAATATTAAGAAAGGTCAGCAGAAAGTGGTTTTTTATAAGAGAAAAAAAAATTTGAGAAAGTTATTGATCAGGCATTTGAAATTAAGCGAAAGTTATTTATTTTGATAATCAATAGAATTAGGAAGCTAAACAAGGCAATTTATGATTTCAAAAGAAATAGTAGATGGAAGAGAACAGTTAATCGTAGTAATTTTTGTGAAGTTTTTTCAGGAGAATGGATGCATAGTTCAAGTTGTGAGGCATTTTTTAATGTGGAGAGTTATTTCCAGGATAATGATTTGGTGCATGCAGTTGACATCAGTGGTCGAGCTTATGAGGTGAAAGATGGTTGTCCAGTTGAAAAAGAAAAACTTGTGACAACAGAGGCAAAAGAGGTGTTAGGTAATGAGGTTTTAGGAAGACGTCCTAAGGGACCTGTGTACACCTGGAAGTGTAGTAGTATTTGCAGTGTGCGACAGGATTCCATCAATTTGCTTTGTGATTTTGTACGGTCATTTAATAAGAAAAGTTTGAAGCAGAAAATGAAGTTGTTGCAAGAATTAGATCCTTGCAGAGTGAGAGAAGTGACAGGTTTGCATGGTCATTCACTGGCTTGTCTTTCCAGGAGAGTATGCCAGAGTGTTTTTCATCATTTCAGGATGCTAGCAGTGCATCATAATAAAGTGAGGAAATTAGTTATTTATTTATTTATTTATTTTAAGGTTTTGTAGAGCGCGTAGTAACCCTCGAGCATCCCAGCGTTAGAACCAGAACTCCGGGGTGGACAGAGTCGGGAGGGGTAGGGGGTTTGAGGGAAGAGAGAGGTCTTCAGTGCCTTCCTGAATTGGAGAAGATTAGGTTCAGTTCTCAGTCTCCGGGGAAGGTTGTTCCAGTCTTTGGCCGTGTGGACCGAGAAGCGACGTCCTCCGGTCCGGGCTTTTTTGACTCTGGGGACAGTAATGAAGTTCTCTCCGCTTGAACGGAGGGTCCTACTCGCATTGTAAGGGATGATGAGGTCCTTGAGGAGGGGTGGGCCTTTGTCATGAAGCGTCTTATGGGCCAGACAAAGGGCCTTGAAGACAACCCTTTCTCGGACTGGGAACCAGTGCAGGAGCTTCAAGGCTGGCTTTGCCGAAGATCTGGCGGGGGTATCGGTGAGTAGGCGGGCTGCGGCGTTTTGAATTTTCTGCAGGGTATTGAGTGTGGCTTCGGGGGTACCCAAGTAGATGGCGTTGCAGTAGTCAAGCCTTGCCAGAATTAGGCCCTGAATCAGCAGTTTCTTGGATGTGGCGGGGAGCAGGGGGAAGACCTTTCTGCAGGCCCTGAGGAGTCCGAAACAGATTCCTGCCATTTTTTTGGCCTGTGACCTGAAGCTCAGGTCCTTTTCGAGCCATATGCCCAGGCTCTTGACCTCCTCCTTCGGTGTGGGGGGGTTACCTAGGCAGACGGGCCAGATGTCAGGTGGCAGGGAGGGCTCTTTATGTCCGAGCAGCAGAATCTCGGTCTTGGACCCATTCAGTTTCAGTGCTGAGGAGTTCATCCAGTTGTAGATTTCCGAGAGACAGCTGTGAAGGTCGGAAGGGGCTTGGTTCGGGTGTGAGAGGGTTACTACCAGCTGGGTATCGTCGGCGTAGTTGACGATTGAGACGCCGAACGGGTTGACCAGTTTCTCCAGCGGGGACATATACACGTTAAACAACGTTGGGCTAAGCGAAGAGCCCTGCGGTACTCTAAAACGGAGGGGGATTGCGGGGGAGTGACTGTCATTCTCCCAGACTTGAAAGGAGCGTCCCTCTAGGAAGGATTTTAGCCACTTCAAGGCCGTGCCCCTTACTCCGATGTCTCCCAGTCGTTGGATAAGGACGTGGTGGTTTACAGTGTTGAAGGCCGCACTGAGGTCCAGGAGGATCACTGCCACTGATCCTCCCGTGTCCAGAATGATTCTGGCCTTCTCCACTGCTGCCAGGAGGGCGGTGTCAGTGCCCTGACCTGGACGAAACCCTGTCTGGGAGGTCCCGAGTAAGTTGTTGCTCTCAAGGAATAGTGATAGTTTTTTATTCACTAGCTTCTCCGTGATCTTGCTGTTTCCTGGGAGGAGGGAGATAGGTCTGTAGTTGGCTAGGTCCAGGGGGTCCAGGGCGGGTTTCTTTAAAAGGCCTTTGACCACTGCTGTTTTCCAGCTAGGAGGGACTAGACCCTGCGAAAGGGAGGAGTTGATGAGGGACGTGAGGGGGGGATGATGGTGCTGGACACCTTTTTCAGAAAACGGAGGGGGGCGGGGTCGCGAGGAGAGCCACTTTTAATTGTGACCAGCGTCGCGGTTACCTCCTCCGTGGACACAGGGCCGAAGGTGTCAAGATGGGGTGGAGTGCCATCCGGGGAGAGAGAGCCGTGAAGGGGAGATTTAGAAGGCTCCCCGCACGGGTTGTCAGCCACGAGTGGGGGGAGGGCGCGAGAATTTTTTGAATTTTCTCGTCGAAGAAGGTGGCGAGTTTAATACATTTGCTTTCCGCTGCTTTAGGATCCAAAGGTTTTACTGGGGGGTCTGGGGTCTGGAGGAGTTCTTTAAGAACAGCAAAAGTTTCATGTGACGAGCAGGACGCATTTTTAATTCTATCTTCGTAGAAAGCGCTTTTGGTGTTGAGGAGTTCAGTTTTACAGGTTTTTAGAGAGGCCCGGAATATGTTTTTCTTGTCTGCCGTTTTGTCTTTCCTCCATAGTCGTTCGTTCCTCTTGCACTCCTTTCGTAATGTATTTAATTCGGGGGTGTACCAAGGGGAAGGGTTAACTCTCTTGGTACGTTTGAGGGTGCTGGATTTCGGGAGGATGTCATCCAGAGATTGGGAGATCCATGTATTAAATCTGGTGTCGGCCGTGATAGCGTCTTGAGAGGGGGAGGGGGTGCTATCACTTAGTTTAGCAGCCCATTCCTCTGGGAACAGTTTATGCCAGCGTCTGACAAGGGTTCTGAATTTGGGAGGTTGAGGTGGAGAAATGTTGATGTGCCATTAGAAGGGGACCAGAAAATGGTCAGTCCAAGGGAGGGGGACGTGAGGACGAGTGTTTAGATCTTGGATGTTTGTGAATATGGGATCGAGTAGCTGTCCTCTATTGTGGGTAGCCTGTGGGTTTTTTAGGTCGAGGCCCGTAGAGGCGATATCTTGTAGGAGTTCTACAGCCTGCTTGTCGGCCGGGTCCAGGAAGTGAATATTGAGGTCCCCCAGTAGGAGGTAATTGGGGGAAGTCGTGCATTTAATGGTGATGTGGTCAGTGAGTTTGCTGGGAAAATCGGCGAGTTGGCCAGGAGGGCGATATACAAGCAGTCCCGACATAGATGTTACTGGGGAAATTTGAATGGAGAAGTGGCAGCTTTCACAACCTTTGATGTTGCCATCAGAGATTCTGCAGGTGAAATCGTCCTTGGATATTACGGCTAGTCCGCCTCCTCTACCAACTGGTCTATTCAAAGAGCAAATTTGATAGCCAGGGGGGAGTGCTAAGACAATGTCAGGGCCGTTGTTGTTAGTGAGCCATGTTTCAGTTAGAAACAGAATATCCATAGCGTGGTTTAGGATCAGGAGGTTAATTTCATGCGCATGTTTAGCGAGCGATCTGCAGTTAAGGAGGCCTAGATGGAGTCCACCAGGAGCCGAGTCAGTGCCAGGAGGATTGCAGAGACTGCAGCCGGTGAAAGGACTATCACCCATATGGGTGTAATTGCAGAGGGGGTGTTTTTGTGGGTTTAGGGCCAGAAGCTTGTCCCGGGTGTAGGTCGGGCATTTCGTGACAGAAATGGGCAGAGTAACTGGGCCTGGGTCCGGCTGGGCCCGGACGGGCCCAGACGGGCTTGCCTTTGGCGCGCCTTTGGCGCGCTGACGGCGCGCCCGCTGCGCCCGTCCGCTGCGCGTACGGTGTAGATACATACTTTTATGGGGAGGAAGGCGAGGGAGGGGGCGTGTCCTCCAAGGGGGCGTGGCCAATCGTCATGCCAGCAATGGCGCTTTGTTTGTTTTTGGCGAGCGAGGGCCAGGTGAGTCCAACAACTTTAAAATCAGAAGCTTACTCAAGTTACACAGTAAAATCTTAGCACAGTTTTAAAACAATTATGAGCCTGTCTCCCGGCTTTCCGCCTCAGGAGTTGCGAGGGTTCTAAGGTGCGGCGCTTGCAATCAGTGCTTAAATACCTGGGGAGAGGGAGGGGGCGTGTCCTCCAAGGGGGCGTGGCCAATCGTCACGCCAGCAATGGCGCTTTGTTTGTTTTTGGCGAGCGAGGGCCAGGTGAGTCCAACAACTTTAAAATCAGAAGCTTACTCAAGTTACACAGTAAAATCTTAGCACAGTTTTAAAACAATTATGATCCTGTCTCCCGGCTTTCCGCCTCAGGAGTTGCGAGGGTTCTAAGGTGCGGCGCTTGCATTATGCAGAATGTTGTATTATGCTAAGAGTCCAGCAGTTATGCTTAAACAATTATGCACTGCTCTTTTGCATGGTTCTGAAATAGATGTGAAGAATATTTGTGAAGAAATTGAGTTTTGTTACTTTGGAAGTAAAGAGGAGAATGTTGAAATTGACCCAGAAGAAGAGGGTAATGTGGAAGATAGTGTACAGGTTTCCAGTACAGATAATTTTCAGAAGGAAATTGCCACGTTTCAGGTGAAATCAAGTGAGAGGCCTAATTTCACTTGTGTGTGTTGTCGACGCACTTATTATAAGAATCAGACTAAGTTAGTGGATTTGTATGCAAAAAGTGAAAGGGAAAATAATACTGAATGGAAGGATTTCGCAATATACTTGATGGTAGAAAATTGTTTTGATTTGGGATTGGATCAACGTGTGTGTACTTATTGTTGTAACAAATTAAATCAAAACCAGATGCCTGCTAGAGCGGTTCATAATAATCTGGAATTGGTTGAGATTCCTTCTGAATTGAAGGATTTAAATACTTATGAATCTATTTTGATTCAAAGTATCCATCCCTTTCAGGCTATTGTAAGAATGGAGCCAAAGACAGGGAAATTGCCTCCATCAGATTTACAGAGAGGATTAAAGGGAAGAGTTGTTTATTTGCCTCTAGATTTGAAGAAAAACATTAATACAATTGGAGTAGAAAAAGTGGAAGAGGAACCTCTGGTTATCTTAGTTAATGGGGTTCCGACAAAGAGTAAGAAAATATGGCAAGATTTAGTGGATGTTAGGAAAGTCAAAAAGGCAACATTGTATTTGAAAAAAAACAATAAGTACTATAAGAATGTATATGTTGCAGAAGAGGAAGTAAGTGAAGAAGAGGATAGCGATTTGTGTGCTGGTCAAATTGAGAAAGTAGAACCCTCTAAAAGTGAAGAAATATATGAACATTATAGTCTTCATCCTTTGCATTCCAAGGAAGTCATGGGGAATGCTATTGAGTTGTTTCAAATGAAACAAGCCAAAGGGAGTCCTATTAGTGTTTGGGAGGAAAGTTTGGAAGCTTGGTGTTTCCAACAGCTATTTCCAACAGGTCAAGGAGGAAGATATGATGAGCGACCTCATCAAATTCCTGCTTCTGAATACCGGACTTTACGATTGTATGCAGAAGATGCTAGGTTTCGACAATGCATTCCCTATTTGTTTCATCTCCTGTTTGAAAGCGATCTGTCTGGACTGTCATATGCAGTGAACCACATCTTGAAAAGTGGTATACAGATGCAAAACATCTCTGCAAGTGACTTTATGGATAAAGTCAATGTGCAAGACAGTATTTTGGATTGTCACCTGATTAATCTCATGGCGTGTCAGCGTGGTACTAGTGAGTACTGGTACCGTCGTCATGGTGATTTAAAATGTATGCTGAGGAACGTAGGAACTCCCACATGGTTCCTCACTCTGAGCTGTGCCGAGTATGGCTGGGAAGACTTACTTGAATTTCTACGAGAGGCAAATGGAAACATTGAAAATATCGAATTCAAGACACCCGGAGAACTGTGCTCTTTGGATCCAGTGAATGTATGCAGGTACTTCAATCATAGATTTGAAGCTATGATGTCTTTCATCATGAATAAGAAGAATCCACCTCTTGGAGAGGTGTTGGATTTCTTCTGGAGAAAGGAGTACCAAGCAAGAGGTGCTCCTCATATACATATGCTGCTGTGGATCAAGGATGCACCTAAATTTGGAACAGATCCAGAAGACTTAGTGATGAGTTTCATACAACAGTATTCTACGTGTGCTGTTCCAAACGCAAAGGAGAAGAAAAGCCTAAGAGAACAAGTTCTACGTTTCCAAAGCCATCGTTGTGGAAAGTACTGTCATCGTAAATTCAGAAACAAGGACAAGTTCTACACCAAATGTCGTTTCGGCTTTCCACGACCGGTGATTTCTAAAGGAAGAGTAAACAGTTTGATGTCTTCGCTGCGACATAATGTGATGAAGAAATCACCTAAAAACACATACAATTTGAAAAGGAACGAAGAGTCCAAGTACATCAACGACTACAACCCAGTGATTTTGTCCATGTGGAATGCTAACATGGATATACAGTTTGTGGCTGATAACTGTATGGCTGTGGCTCGGTATGTGACATCTTACATCACCAAAAAAGAAAAGACAGAATTGAAGGATATGTGGGAGGACATTTCCCATGAAAAGAGCCTCAGCAAGAAGTTGTGCAGTTTCAGTCTGAAGATGTTGTCACATCGAGAAATCGGAGCTTACGAATGTTCTGACCGGTTGTCTTCAGCAACTTTTTAAGCCTTGGCGTGCAGAAGAAGAACTGCTTGGAGATTTCCTCTGTTACGAAGACTCTTTCACTGCCGCCAAGGAGACCATAGAATGTCCTGTTTTTCCCAAATATCTAGAAATGTTGAATGCGGAAATCGAGCAGGAAGCAACGATTGCAGCCGAGATTGCCAGAGACAGTTCTCAGGACAGTCAGAGTTCTGTTTCATTGAGTCAGGATCCACTAGGAGGACCTGTTATCGAAAATGAAGCTGCCACTGCCATGAATGAAATGGAAAGAGCCATGGCACATGCTCAGGAGGATGCGGTTAACTTAGAAGACTTGGAAAGACAACTCAACGTTGAGCAAAGGAAAATATATGACGAGGTTACCAACCAAATTGATCATGGATTAAGTCATGAGAAGAAAGAGTGCTCATGTACGTCGTTGAAACCTGTCCGACTGTACGTGAGTGGAGAAGCGGGAACTGGAAAAAGTTTCCTCATTAAAGCAATTTCATGTTATTTGCAGAAAAGGACTGAGTCATCGCTGTCTTGTGTTGTCACCGCTCCAACTGGACTGGCAGCACATAACATTAAAGGTATTACTTTGCATCGTCTACTGATGCTGCCAGTGGAGCATGATAACAAATTACAATACCACAAGTTATCTGGAGATGCTTGTTGTGAAGTTTCAAGAGTCTTGAGGAAAATGAAACTTCTTATCATTGACGAAGTAAGCATGGTTTCCAATGTCATGCTTGCCTTTGTGCATTTGAGAATGCAAGAAGTTCTTAAAACAGAGTATGATGTGTTATTTGGTGGCAAACACATCATTGTTTTTGGAGATCTTCTGCAGCTGACACCAGTGAAAGGACAACCTGTGTTCAAAATGCTCACGCATGAAGATACCAGGAAGTGCCTAGGGAGCATTGGCAACGTCAATATATGGTTAAACTTCAATTATGCTGAACTGCATGAAAATATGCGTCAGGCGAAGGATGAAGATTACAAGAATATTCTACAAGATGTTAGAATTGGAAAAGTGACCGAGCATGGGAAAGAAGCTTTACATGCACGATTACTGTCAAATTTATATCCAGAACAAGACGTTGTGCCTGAGAATATTTTTCAGAAAATTACTGAGAAGAAATCTGGAATATGTATGATGCCAACTCTTGCAGAATGTGCCATCTTCAACAACAAAATGTTGTATTTAGAAAACCAAGAGATTGTGAAACTGGAAGCTATTGACAGAGTAGAGCATATGGGATCAACAATTATTTTGTCTGAGAATTTGAAAACAAAATTGGATTCATTAGAGAAGACTATATCTAAAACTGCAGGTTTTGAAAAGACTCTGAATGTGTGCTTAAATTACCGTATAATTTTAAGAAGGAATTTACATGTTGAAAGAGGTCTGGTAAATGGATCAATGGGTAATGTTGTTGATTTTGTGAAATACAGAAATAGAGATGGAATTGAATTTTTAAAAATTAAATTTGATGGCATTGAGGAAGTACAGCTAATTGGTCGTTGTTCTGCTAGATTTTTGCTTGTAAAAGACTTATATGTTCGCCGTAAGCAGTTTCCTGTTTGCTTGGCATATGCGGTGACAATCCATAAATCGCAAGGTTTAAGTGTAGACAGTGCATTGGTGAATATTGGCAGTTCTGTGTTCAAGGAGGGTATGGCATATGTGGCATTGTCACGAGTTAGAACTTTATCGGGATTGTACTTGATTGAGTGTGATGTCACAAACATTTGTGCGGATCTAGATTGTGTTAAGGAATACAATAGGTTAAGAAGAGAGTATGCGCCACATTTGCCTCAATATCCTTTGTTTGAGAAACGTGTGGTAGGCCGGAAACGAAGAAATGTGACCAATACTAGGGAGGTTGTAGCAAAAAGACGAAAAGTCGATGAACCTGAAATTATAAGCAGAAAGAAAAAGGATTCTGTTGAAGATGTTGTTGGTTTTCAATTTGAAAACAGTTCTGGTGTCAACTGCTATGCTAATGTAGTGGTTAATGTTTTGTTTTCTCTAGAAAATGTAAAAGAAGAGATTGTGGTCAATTCGGATCAGAGATTTTGCAGTTTGTTGAATTCTGTGTTAGAGAAATGTAGCACTGATAGAACAAAAATAGAAAGTGTGTCTGAAATTCGAAATCTGTTAGACAGATGTTCAGGTCAAACACAATTCTCTCAAAATATTCAGCAAGATTGTCAGGAGTTTTTAATGTATATGCTTGATGTATTGCATGCTGAAGGTGTAGATGTAGATCACCTGTTTGGGCTTTCTTATCAATGGCAGCATGACTGCGAGAACTGTAGGGTATCAAGTACTACTAGTGTAGACTCAGAAAGATTTATATATTTAACTTTGCCAGACAGTAAATCAGTGTCCTTTAATAAGCTAGTAAAAGCAGCTGATCACAACATGGAGTGTAGCCAATGTAAATCTGAAATGATGTCAACATTATTTATACGAACATATGGCCAGTATGTCATTTTAATGTTTCAACGATGTAGGCCTGATGGAACAAAATTGACAACTTTAATAAAAAAATTTGTGGCTTCGCAGTTGTCAATATCAGGAAGGACTTTTGTAACTGCAGCAATTATATATCATGACGGTCCTTCAATAACATCAGGACATTACACAGCTTATTTAAAGTCTAGAAATGGCTGGTCATTCTGCAATGATTCTGTTTTAACTTTTTTTTAAAAATTGCCTTTTGACCTTAAAAATTCTTACGTGGTGTTTTTAAAACCAAAATTTTAGGGAAGGAATCTCAGGATTTGCTCTGAGGAATTTCAAGAGGTTCTAATGGCTCCTACACAATTTGGCCTTGAGGATAAGTGTAGTACAGAGTCAAAAGTTATTTTTGAGTTTCAAATAGTTCCTGGAAAAAAAGAAGGTTTTCTTACAGAAAGTGGTGGGCACGGATTAGTTAAAGGACAACAGAGTATTTCCCAAAGCAAACTGTGTTCTTACCATAACACTTGACGTCATGGAAAAATATCTGCACTTTGAATGAGTTCAGAAAAACTGTTTCTTTTTATAAGCTAATTCAAGCAGCCAATCAAAACATGGAGTAGAGGTAATGTAAGTCTGCAATGCTGTCTAGATTATTTGACCAAACTTTTGGTTATAATGTCATTTTAAAATTCCAACTATATAAACCTGATGAAAGTAAGTCTTCAACTTTAATTACAAATGTTGTGGCTACATAGTCGTTTATTTTAGGAAGAACATTTTTAACTGCTGCTATTATATGACATGATGGTCCTTTGACAAGATCCGCTTATTACACAGCTTATTGAAAATGTAAAAAAAAGCTGCTGTTTCGTAAATGATTCCTATTTGACTACGATACAATGTTGCCTTTTTACTTAAAAATATTCTTACTTTCTGTTTTCAGAAAAGAGAATTTAGGGTAGGTAACTGGCCTATAATGATTCTAGGGGTTGATATAATTTTATCTACTCTTTTAAATTGCTTTGTGATTAAAAGTGATGTAGAGAATTAAATAATTGTAGTAGTCATAGAGGTAGTGTAAGTGTGCTTCATAGTAAGCAGTATCAGTGTCATAGGAAATGTGGAACATGAGTGAGCAAGAAGGGTGAGATATTACTAGTACAGGATTGTGAAAGTGATCTTGAACATTTTCTTTATGAAAGTTGCGGAAATACAAAATGACGGGATTTGCTTAGAAGAATTCCAAGAGTTATAAATGGCTCTTACACGATTTGGCCTTGTGGAAAAGTGCGGTAGAGAGCGAGAAGTCATTTATTGTATGCAACATATTTGTCAAAACGATGGAGCTTTTCTTTCAGAAAGTGGCGGGCTGAAAATAATAGCAGCACAACAGAGTGTAAGCTGTTCATAGGATATCCTTCGACGTCATGGAAAGTAAGTTACTTTTCAGGAGTTCTGATTTCTGATTGGTTATGTTATATGGGTTTTTTAAACACAATCATTTTGATTGTGTTTTTTTTCCCCCGCTGTTATATGATGAATACCTTCAAGTCACTATTTTTAGTGAAATTTGATAAATTCTGAGAACAGCAAAAATAAACCATTTAACATGTATAATTAATTCTGTACTTTTTGTATTTATGATATACATTTAGAACTGTGTAGTAGGCATGGAGAAGCTGAGGCTTCTATAAGTGTCAAAGTTGTTGCATACAGTGCTCACATTCTACGTAGTCTTTCATATGATAGACTACATCTGCACAATGAGATACGTAAGCAAACACAGGTGATGTGATTGGGGAATGAGCAAAAAAAATTGCACGTTTTTCAATTAAATTACCTGTGTTTCCTAACATTACACATCACATTGTGTAGATGAGGTTTAGGCCTGTTCCAGGAGACAGAGGAGGTCTCACATTTGTTCAAGAGTGCAGTGGACATGACTCACTTCGTTGGTAGGCCTGCACATGTATTATCTCCTCTATACTCTTCAACAAGCCTAAATTTCATCTGCAACCCATCTGCAACCCTGAGTATGACTTACCTGAAACAAATCTCTGGATAGGCCACACCTTATCAGCATCTAGAAACAATCATTTAAAATGTTAAGTGCAGATTTATGATGGCCATCCGCCTCTTTTGCGCCGCTGTTCCGTCACTTTTGTGACGCAGCAGCAGTGTAAAAGATGCACCATGTTGCAAGATAGGCCTCAGTTCATCTCCAGCAAGATACCGTCAGTTTAAAATGTATATAATTAGGACTGTGTAGGGGGCATGCAGAAGCTGAGGCTTCAGTAAGTGTCAAAGTTGTTGCATGCAGTGCTGCACTTCTGGGTACTCTTTCATATGCTGGACTACATCTGCACAATGAGATACCTAAGCAAAGGAAACACAATTGATGTGATTGTGAAATGAGCAAAAGAAATTGCATGTTTTTCAATTACATCACCTGTGTTTCCTAACATTACACATCACATTGTGCAGATCAAGTTTAGGCCTGTCCAAGGAAACAGAGGAGGTCTGGCCTTTGTTCAAGAGTGAAGTGGACATGAATCACTTCATTGGTAGGCATGGACATGTATTATCTCCTCTGTACTCTTCAACAAGCCTAAATTTCATCTGCAACCCTGAGTAGGCCTCACCTCAAACAAACCTCTGGATAGGACACACCGTATTGGCGTCCTGAAACAATCATTTAAAATGTTAGGGACAGTTTTATGATAGCTGTGCACCTCTTTTGCGCTGCCGTTGCATCACTTTTGTGAGACAGCAGCAGTGCAAAAGATGCACCATGTTGCAAGATAGGCCTCACTTCATCTGCATCAAGATACTGTTAGTTTAAAATGTATATTTTTAGGACTGTGTAGGGGCATGGAGAAGCAGAGGCTTCTGTAAGTGTCAAAGTTGTTGAAAAACTGTTTGTCCTTCAATCTTTTCCCTTGTCTTTTCTAATTTTTAAATACATGTTTTAATATTTTTCAAATGTTTGTCATTTGAGATGTCATCAGTGATGTCATCAGTGATGTCACTGACCATGTCATGAATGATGTAATATGTGACATGATCAGCAGTGGATTGCGGGTGCACGATATATAGTTAGTGCAACTAACTATATATGGAATTTCAATGGTTTTGTGTGAGTAAAATAAGGTTTTGTAAATGCTAATTCCTAACTATATATGGTCTATAACCTATGGTTTTTTCAGTGAATATATATATATATATATATATATATATATATATATATATATATATATATATATGCAAAAAAGAAGCAGAAAACTCTCTAGTTCTCAAGTTTAGGTGGAAAGCAGCTCTAATATAGAGCACTCTCAACACCAGCAACACTCTAAATTTGCTCACCTCAAATGTCTGCTTTTCTATCAAAGTCTTTAAGCGTAGGATTAACACAATGCCACCCACGCTGAGATAGGAAGATACAAAGTTTTGATATATATATATATATTACCTACTGGCGGTCGCCAGTAGGTAGTTATAGTTAGGATTGGCTACCATAGGAAATCCGCAACATTCTATTGGGAATAACTCTGGCGCCGCTTGAGGAATTTGTGTGTAATTTTCCAAAATTTTGGCCAGAATATTGAACGTAGGAGATGAGGAGCCGACATTAGAAGCACCTCTGGTAGCATTCCGCAGGAACCGAAATGTACGTGACATTTTGGTCCATACTAGAGTGGAAAGTACTAGCAAAGTAAGGCAAAGTACCATCACAGGATTACCACCTGTTATGGGAAATCACAGGTGTGGCGGCTGCCACGCATGTGACACAGCGATTGTAACAGACTGCTTTGAGTATAAAGATAAAAAGATCAAACTCAAGGATTTTACAAATTGTCGCAGCAAGAATATTATTTACTGTATTTCTTGCCCCTGTACCATGGTCTATATTGGGGAAACAGGACATGAATTTCGTATTCGCCTTAGCGAACATAAATCCTCAATTCGGAACCAGCGTATGGAAGCACCTCTTGTGAGACACTTCCTCGAAAAAAGTCACTCTGAAAACGATGTACAGTGGTGTATTCTGGAAAAAGTAAAGGCAAATACTAGTACAGCCATGGACATCTCACGTAAACGACGTGAGTGTTTTTTAATATTCTTCTTTGATTCTGTAAAACAAGGACTGAATGAAGAAATTCAGTGGATTATCACCAAACCCTGGTAATTACTAATACACACTGGTTGTCTTCAGCTTCCAAGTTATACCTTGGTCAATAAATTGGTTACTGTGAGGTTTTACGAAGCCTATTTCTATACTAGCGACAACTTAGAGGTGTGCTTATCTATCCTCTTTAGGCTTGAAGAGGTCCTTCATGGGTATATGCAGGAATGGCCAGGTGTATGCTAAACATTAACATGGTCTTACATGTAGATAATAATTTTTCTACCAAAAGTGAAAGGTAAGTGTCTTGATCCATCACTGCTAGTCGAGAATTTGAATTTCAGGAACCCCCGATAACTATTGCTTTTCACAAGTGCCTTAATGTAACTCTGTATGTCGAGAATGTATATATAAAAAATCCAACCCCCCTTTTTTGGGGGTGGTCCCTTATCGGTTGAGCATGTTTCCGATTGATTTTTATCAGTATACATGGGTTCAGCCATTTGACCCAATAGGTAATAAATGTTCGGAGACTTCGATCTTACATGCAGCTGTATATTATATGCCGGCACTTGACATCAAGTTAGTCCGTTGTCTACTTTTAACTTTGGGCAGCCGCTTATGACGTGGCATGAATGTGAAGAAACTATTACAGCTGATAGCTATTACAGCGTTTCACCTATCCGCTTGCGGGCTATTTAAGTTGGAAGCACGCCGTGCACTTCGCAGTATCTAATAATCCGAGGACGATGGCGGTGGCGGCCTGCGAAGGGGATTAGAAATCTCGAGTTCTCAAGACGTAAGTGTATGCAGGAGTGATCTCTGTTTTGACTGCCGAATTGTTGCTTAGGTTTAGAAAGGCTGTCCTGCTGTAAGGGGTGGGGACTAAAATGTATAAATGTGGGTGTAATTGAGTTGTTGTGTAACACTGACAACAGGGTTTACTACTCGTTTGGAAAAGCGCTGCATTCTAGTTATAGTTATTCGCGGCTGCATCCCCTGTTAGTGGAAGGGTTGATTTAAATTAGAAAGAAGGTTGACCATCTCCTCGCTTGACAGAACTTAAAAGTTTTAGTGTAAGCTGTGCCCCTTCACAAAGGTGAAATTCTTTCGGCATGCCCAAAAATGTTTGTGCTGCTGATCTGTGATAGGGGGGCCAAAGTGCTCGGGTATTAATTACACACTTTAGAATGCTTTGGCAGGTCCTACTACATTCCGCCATTTCTGTAATAGGAAGGCAGCATATGCTAGTGTAGAAGTGTACTTGAGTTGCGGCCACCACCATATTATTGACATCGGTTGTGAGACTGTTTGCCGCTTTCTAATGTATGAATGCTCTTCTTTCAGGTGTGGGCATTTTAAAAATACATCGTACTTTTAGATGGTTGTGACCTCTGCACAGCTACGGATAAACATTTGAAAGTAAGTAGTCTTGGGTGTGTTCTAAAATAATGGATTGCACTTCCAATCTTGAAGGGATGCCTATGTTGCATATTTCCAATTGTTTCCCCTCAGAAGTGGCGTCCCCTCCACATCTTTAGTTAAGACAAGTCGAATTTAGAGATTGCAGTCAGCCGCCTCCTGCCTGATAGTGACTTCTTATACATCTTACAGGTAAAGAGCCCGTTGGAGACTAATCCTTTTCTTAATGCAATTCAATTAGTTTAGGGCCTAACAACAAAACCCCCTTTTTTTTGTTGTTATACTTTCCAGCAAACAGCTGTCCGTATCACTTTATCAATAAAGTAATAGAAATCTGGTTCCTTCTCCTTTGACAATATACCAGGTAATTGTTGTTGAATATTCATGCCTATTACTAGTAAGTACACTTGCCCAGTTTTAATATGGCTAGGATGATTAACATTCACGTCCTCTTTATATTAGATCGCGTGACAGGTCTTTACAATCTTGAGAAGTGCCGTCATATCCACTTTTTGTTTCTAAGAAAGGTATTTATCTATGTAGTACTGTGCTTTTGCCATTAGACCTTAAGATCGTTTTTTGGCATGGATAAGACTCTTCCAATCCTGTTCTACAACTTATGATCACATTTCATTTTTATGGGTTATAAGGTTCACTTGGTGGTGTGGAGTTGTGAGAATCCTGAGTGTGTGTGCAGGTCCACGTTGTTGTTTCAAATGTAAATACGATTGTACTAAGTTTTACAGGGCATAATTGTAAATCATCATTTTTGTATATATTGTTGCAGATCTGCACTCCAGGTTTAGAGTTCCTATATCGCACTGTATCTGACTTGTCCTGAAGAAGGTGGTTCGTACTCCTGTTCTTTCCACCGAAACGCGTCGACCATCTCCCCTCTTTCAAATCTAATGACTCTGGTCATTAATTGGACATCAGACCCAATGCTATAGGATACAATTTGTGTTTTTGTAATGGAATGGATGTTTAGGAAGAATGTATGTGTTGTGTGTGTGCGGCTCTTTACCTGTTTTGTGCATAATTAATTGATTTAGTGTTCATATGAATTTGATCAACCAAAGATATATTTGCATCGTTTTCTTGTGGTGTAATAATATTCCTCCGAAGCTTTTATGTGGAAAGTATATATTTTTATAAATGCTATAAGTGTAAAATGATGATAAAAAAGAAAAAAAGAATCTTTCTATTGTAAAATAAAATAAAATGAAAACAAATTTACAATTTGTGTAGATATTGTTAGTGTATGCCCTGTGTTTGAGAGACTATTCCTACGATAAAAGTACTTATAGGTCAAGAGGGAGCATTTTCCAGTTGTCTTGTTATCCCCTTTCCCCTCTACTCCCTGACCTGAATGTAACTCCGAGAGGGGGGTCCCCATTTCTTCACTATTTAGGATTAGCACAATGCCACCCACGCTGAGATAGGAAGATACAAAGTTTTGATATATATATATATTACCTACTGGCGGTCGCCAGTAGATAGTTATAGTTAGGATTGGCTACCATAGGAAATCCGCAACATTCTATTGGGAATAACTCTGGCGCCGCTTGAGGAGTTTGTGTGTAATGTCCCAAAAGTTTGGCCAGCTCCGCTCCGCTCCTTCCCTTAAAGTTTTGGGGGGATTCGTGAAGTGGGGGCTGAGAAAAAAGGAGGGTCCCAAAACATGTTTTCCCCATGTTAATTTCCATAGGACGGTCTGACAAATCTACAGCCCGACCCGCTGAACCGAATTACGCCAAACTTGGCAAAATTGTAGGGACTGGTATGCAGATGTGCCTTTGCTATATTTGCTGAAAATTGCTCCAGTGTTTTTTTTTTTAAATTAACTTCAAAACCACATATATATCTATAAGCGATCTCCGAGCGCTCACAGGTGCGCGTACCGGGGAGCGCACCCGGCGCGCTACGGGAGTGCGCGAGCGGAAAGCTGATTGGCTGTCGGGTGTCTGTCAACATTCTAAACAGTCCGGAGAGTCCGCCATCTTGTGTCTCGGTAGAATCGAGACACAAGAGGTGAAAAAGAAAGGAGGAAATAATTAAAAGGGGGCAGAGTAGACACCCCCTAGGTTTTCTGAGGGGGGTCTAGAAGGACCATGAAAGGAAAAAAACCTTTTTTTCTTTTTTTATTTTCGCGGGGTAATCGCTGGGTGCGTTCTCAGGTGCGCGCTCCGGTACGCGCACCCTGAGCGCACCACGGGGGAAAACAGTGTAAAAAAATTGAGTAAAAAAATAAAGTAGAGTGTTTAGAGGAAAGTGATGCATTGCTGGAGTGTGTCACAAAAATGATGCACCTCCAGCAATGCATCCTTTCACATGGGGCCAGTCCCATGTGAAAGGGCCTGCGTCAGTCTTACGCCTGCTGTGAGGCAGGCGCAAGATTTAGACGCAACAGCGTCGTAAAAGTGATGCAGTGAAATCTCATAGATTTCACTGCGTCACTTCTACGACCCTTCCTTATGTCAATACGTCCCCTTTGCATACATTACACCTGGCGCAGGTATAATGTGACGCAGGGGTTTACAAAGTGACGCATCTACCTAGATGCGTCACTTTGTAAATATGACTCAACAAGGTGCATTTTTTACAGCACTGGTGCGTCACAAAAAGTGACGCACCGGCGGCGTAAAAGTGACGCATGGCCTCATAAATGAGGCCTTCAGTCTTCTACTCTTACTTTTTCTTTCACTTTCTCTGTTTCTTCACTGCCTTACTCGCCTTGTCTCACACTCAATTGTCTTTATCCAGTCTGTATCTCCACTCTTTCCTAAACATCACTGCTCTTTTCTTACCCTTCCACACCACTGTTCTTTTACTACATTTTCTTCACTTATCTAACATTCCCCATGTTCACTCTCCTTCTCCTCACTCTCCTTCCCCACACTCACCTTCTTTCAGTCCCCCTACTTCACGTTCCTTCCCCTCTTGTCCCTTTCTTTGCTTTCTCACCCATTTTCCTCTCCTCTCTCACTGCACTCCACTTCAGTTACTCTTTTTCATTTTTTTAAGAATACAGCTCTTTGATGAGAATTGGAGGTAGTTCTGAAAAGAACTTTTTTTTTTCTTCTTTTTTCCTTTTTTTTAAACAAAAACAGGGAATGGGAAACTGCTCAACAGGAGCAAAAGAAAATAATCAAAATTAGGACTGGGGGCGGTAGCGGTGGTTCTCTATTGCTCGAACCATGAGCATAACACTTTGTTCCCCATAACAAAGTAGCTGATCACATTGTCTCCATTTAATTACGGCTTCATTAAAAGCAGGCTGAATATTAGGGATCAGCTCTTCTGGTCGCCCCCTCACCGATGTAGTTGGTCCTCCGGTTGAAGTAGAGGTACCATCCCTGGGAGCCTCTCGTGCCAGAGCCCTGACACTCTCCCGGGCATAGTTCTGGGGATGCCTTCTCTGCACGTGGCGAATCATGGTAGAATTACCAAAACTGTACTTCCTTGTGGGGTCTCCTCTGGAAAGCACAGTATGGCAGATCTTACACTCCACCTTTGGAGCATTTACTTTCTTACGTCCCTCAGGTACATCAAAAAATTTCCAGATAAAATGCTCCTTAACTCTAGGCTGAGGAACCTCTTCATCTATAAATCCCTCTGTGTCATCACCGCTGCTCGATGCTCTGGCAGCCATGATAATCCAACAAAGATTCAAGAGCAAAAAGACAGGTCTTGCAGTCACAAAACTGAAAGAAGAAGTGAAGGAAATGGGTGGGGATTTCATTCTTTGGAAAAAAAAATGTTAGCAACCAATGAAAAGTGTTAATTTAAGGTCACATGACTTGACACGCTTACGCTGCGCGCACCGGAGCGCTTCCGGGGGCGCTTACGCGGCGCGAACGTAGGCGCTTCCGGGGGCGATTACGCGTCGTGCCTAAGTGACGTTTTGATAGCTTTACGGAAATGCAAAATCATTTTCATTTCGTAAATCAAAAATACTGCTTTTATAAGTATGTACTAAATGTCTTGCATTATTATTTACTTTTCATACATATTTTTTTTACGAAAGCAGAAATAGCACTCTCGGTGCGCTCTTGGGAGAGCTTACCGGTGCGCGCACCCTGAGCGCACCAGGAAAAAATGTAAAAAAATATATATATACATTGAACAAATAAATAAAAAAAAATATATTTATAATTAATTGTTGTAAAAAAGAGCTAATAAAAAAAAATCGTAGGTTACAAAGTCGATATACAAAGGAATTAGCTTTTAAAAAAACTATGAAATTCACTGAAAAAACCATAGGTTTCACAATCGTTATAGTTAGGAATTAGAATTTACAAAACCTTTGAAATTCACTGAAAAAACCCAAAGGTTTCACACTCGTTATAGTTAGGAATTAGCATTTAAAAAACCTTTCAAATTCACTGAAAAAACCATAGGTTTCACACCAGTTATAGTTAGCTGAACATTTTACTCATACAAAACCATTGAAATTCCCACGTTATAGTTAGTTGGACTCACTATAACTCCCGCGCCCGCAATCCACTGCTGATGATGTCACATATTACATCATTCATGACATGGTCAGTGACATCACTGATGACATCACTGATGACATCTCAAATAACATCACTGATGACATCACTGATGACATCTCAAATGACATCACTGATGACACCATCCAGTAAATGTGTGTTCCTGAAAATTAAAAAATTAAAAATGTGTTTAACATATTGTAGAATGAGTGTATGTATGAGTGTTTGGATAATGGATTTAATAAGTGTATGACTGACTGAATGAGTGGGAGATTAAATGTGTCTTACTGAATGCATGGGTTAGTGACTAAACCGTCTGAATGTCTACATGATTTTGTCTGTTGTTGTGTACGCTGCTGCATGTGTTGATCAGTAGCTATATGAGTGGCTATACGGGTTATTGATTGTGTGTCCAAGGATTTGTATGTGAGGGTGAGTGTGTGTGTGGCTGGGAGGTGTGTGACTCTGTGCATATATGTGTGAGCAGTTGATTCACTTGGTATATGTGTTCAACAGTGCATGTGGAAAGAGCTGTATGGGTGGTTGACTGTCTGCATGGGTGTGTTGGTGAGTGAATAGCTAAATCAATGCTCCATGTCCAAGTAAGTGCATATGTAAAACACAGTGCATGTGAGAGTTGGCATATATAAATGACTAAACATGAGAGTCTGTGATTGCGTAAGTGACTGTATGGATCAATGTGTACTTGTATCAGTGATTGTAAAAGAGAGTAAGTATGTGTTAGTATATGTTTGAATAAGTAAGGTTTAGTGTGTATAACTGTGTAGTTGAGGAAATGGGAGTGTGATTGATTCTTTGTATAACTGAATAGGTGTGTGAGTGACTTTGTGGATGAGTGTCTGCGTGTGAGTGTCTGTATAGGTGTATGAGTGGATATGATAGTGTTCTATTGATGAGTGACTGTATGTATGAGTGATTGTATGGGTGAATGAGTGGATGTGTGTGTAGACCTAGGAATCAGTGAGTGCGTATGTAGTTACGGGTATGGGTGTGTCAATAATTTCAGGAATGGTAGTTTGTATTTAACACTGGGTGTATCAAAGGTTAGATTAGAGTGTGAGGAGGTGCATCGTATTATCACATGGATGATGTCACCAGTGATGTCATCAGTGATGTCATTTGAGATGTCATCAGTGATGTCATCAGTGATGTCATTTGAGATGTCATCAGTGATGTCATCAGTGATGTCACTGACCATGTCATGAATGATGTAATATGTGACATCATCAGCAGTGGATTGCGGGCGCGCGAGTTATAGTGAGTCCAACTAACTATAACGTGGGAATTTCAATGGTTTTGTATGAGTAAAATGTTCAGCTAACTATAACTGGTGTGAAACCTATGTTTTTTTCAGTGAATTTGAAAGGTTTTTTAAATGCTAATTCCTAACTATAACGAGTGTGAAACCTATGGTTTTTTCAGTGAATATATATGTTTATGTATATATGTATATGTATATATATATATATATATATATATATATATATATATATATATATATATATATATATGAGAAGAAAAGGGTGCCCCCAGGTAAGCCGCACACACAGGAGGTAAGCGTGAATTTCAGGGAGAGTAGACAGAGTCCATCGCGTCCCCGACGCGTTTCAAACAGACGCTCTTCATCAAGGTGTTCACGCTCTACAAACCACCAGCAAGACGGAGTTCCAGTATATACCCTTCTTTTATTTCTGATTACAAGCATGCTCAGTTGAGCATCTGGCAGGCATTATGGGACTGGAAGTCCAAACATCATTTCCCAAGTGGACTGCATGGCAGTTTGCATTCTGAGTTCAACTATCGTTACGGTTACTCAGCCAGGTGCTCGCCCCAGTTCCACCACACAACTCACGCTCCTTAATTACTGGCAGGTTACCAGCAACGGATCCGCTCCATCAGCGGCAGTGCAGCTTGCGACCGCGCCGGCCGCATTTAATGAGACGAAAAGAGTGCCCCCAGGTAAGCCGCACACACAGGAGGTAAGCGTGAATTTTAGGGAGAGTAGACAGAGTCCATCGCGTCCCGACGCGTTTCGAGCAGACGCTCTTCATCAAGGGGTTCACGCTCTACAAACCACCAGCAAGACAAAGTGGGCTGCATGGCAGTTTGCATTCTGAGTTCAACTATTGTTCTGGTTACTCAGCCAGGTGCTCCCCCAGAAAATATATTTTTTAAATGCGGTGTCACAGCAGCAAATTTGACTACCAGTCCCAGAAAGCTTTGCAAACCTGAATGGTGAAAATAAAAGAGGGGATATGCTGGTAATCTGCATAGCTTGCTGTTTCTTCACCACAGTCCATGAGGAAGGGTGTAGCCCGAAACGCGTTGGACTAAGAAATTGGAATTGTATGTCTATGGAAGCGGCTTTCCGACAAGAGCGTGTGCCTGCCTGAGGGTGCTTTTCCATCAAGGGGCAACTCTTTCTTTCCATAAATCGTGGTCGGCCCGGCCACGGAAAGGCACCGCCGTGAAAACTGAGCGGATCTGCCTCAGTTTATGCTGGCGTGAGACTTGCAGAACAGGAGGTGCTTTGGGGCATGGAGAGCAACCGCCAGAGACATTGTTTTAATTCCCCCAGAAAATATATTTTTTAAATGCGGTGTCACAGCAGCAACCCACATGGGGTATGATAAATTTGACTACCAGTCCCAGAAAGCTTTGCAAATCTGAATGGTGAAAATTAAAGAGGGGATATGCTGGTAATCTGCATAGCTTGCTGTTTCTTCGCCCCAGTCCACGAGGAAGGGCGTAGCCCGAAATGCGTCGGACTAAGAAATTGTAATTGTATGTCTATGGAAGCGGCTTTCCGACAAGAGCATGTGCCTGCCTGAGGGTGCTTTTCCATCGAGGGGCAACTCTTTCTTTCCATATACATATATATATATATATATATATACATGTTCACTGAAAAAATCAAAGGTTACAGGAATTTTATAGTTAGACTATATATATATATGTACAGTGCCTCAATGCTGTTCGCCGTGCATGGTTTGAGATACCAGGGTCAAGCCAACTCAAGTATGTCCTCTTAGTACTCCCAAGTGGTCACAAACATATTCACTCAAAATTGAATGGACATGAAAATGAGTCCAGTGCATATAACGTTACCATCATCACACTATGGTTGATATACAAAAGCGTCACAGTGCTCGTGAAGGAGAAGAGAAAAAGGGTAGGAAGCCCATGTACAATGAGTTCTGGTGACTTGGGCCCCTTCCTTTCCTCCTGTGAAATTAAAAGAGAGAAAAGAAAAAACAAGAATTAAAATACAGGATCACACGGCCCTGCTTAATATCAATAGTATCCTAACTGTTCAAACATTCTTCACATCTTGGGCACAAAACTGCACAATGAAAGAAAATACAATAAGAGAAAGCAGTTATTCCTTTAAATGCACAGACAGTTCCTCTTCCTGATTCAGACCTCCTGGAGTCTTAGTTTGGGAATCAATAATCAACTTAGACTCTCTTTGTCTCAATTTGAGGACCCTGTTGCCGCCCCTGGGGTTCTTGTTGACTTGTTCCAGGATGATATAGCTTAGATCCCTGACATTGGAAAAGTGTTTCTCCCTAAAATGGCGGGCCACAGGATACTTGGGATCGTAGTTCGTGATGGCTCGGCTATGTTCCAAAATTAGTTTCTTGGCCATACATGTAGTACTCCCTATATACCACAGTTTGCATGTGCACTCTATGGCATATATAACAAAAACGGAGCTACACGTTCGAAATTGAGTAATGACCTTGTTAACCTCATTGTGACTCACCTGCTTATGACATTTACTGTACATGCAAGCCTTGCAGTGGCCGCAGGGGTAAAAACCCTCAAGGCCCTGCATGCCGCTGGGTGGATAAGTTGTGATGTCACTATGTACAAACATGTCCCTGATATTTCTCCCCCTACGATAAGTGATACTTGGTCTCTCTGGGATCCCCAATCACTGTGTCATTTTTGAGAATACCCCAATTTTTTAGTAACAATCCTTTTGATTGCCTGCGCATCTGAGCTGAAAGTCAATATCATTCTGGTTGCATTATCAGCCCTTTCTTCAGTAGATGGTTTCTCAGAAATGGTCTGTGTCCTGTCTACCCTTCCTGCTCTTGTGAGTGCTGTCTACAGCGCCCAATTGGGATAGCCCCTCTCTCTAACTCTTTCAGTGATGATCTTACTTTCCAACAGGTATGCCTCATTGGTATTACAGTTCCTCTTTGCCCTCAGCAGTTCCCCATATGGAATACTCCACTTGAGAGTATCGGGATGACTGCTGAGGGCATGTAGGACACTGTTGCCAGCGGTGGACTTGTGGTGTAAGGACGTATGGACCGTACCCTCTTTGATCCCAAGCTTGACATCAAGGTATTCAATTCCTGTTCTACTCATGGTGCCGCTTAGCACGATATTCTGATCATTATCTTTGAGTTTCTCAATAAACTTGTAGGCTCCCTCCTCTGATCCCTTCCATACAATAAACAAATTGCCCATGTACTGAAGCCACATCGACACATGTTTGAAATTCTGTTGGAAGACTGGATTGGATCGAATTCTCTCCTCCCAGCTTCTCATAAAAAGATTGGCGAAGCTGGGAGCAAAACAGGATCCCATTGCCGTACCATTCACCTGACGAAACAGAGCACCATTGAACAAAAAGATGTTATTCGTCAAACAGTACTCTGTCATGTCCAGCAGCATCTGAGTGTGTCCCTGAACCTAACATGCCTGGTCCCTAAGTACTGTCTGCATGCTGCTAAGCCTTGTTGGTGGTTGATTATGGTGTACACACTCTGTACATCAAGCGTGATGAACATAGAGTCTGTATCCCATTCAAGTTTGTCTATCCTTTTGAAGAAATCCTTGGTGTCCTTAAAGTAGCTGTCCAGACCTGTCACAAATTCCCTCAAAAAATGATCAATATACTTGGACACAAACTCAGCCACACTCCCTCGTGACGACACTATGGGTCTACCTGGTGGGCTAATAGGGTCTTTGTGTACCTTTGGCAGAAGGTACAAGAATGGGAGGTAGCCCTATTCCTCCCAGGTGAGTATCCCCTTATCTTTCCGCTCACCAAGATATTCCCAAATGGTGGTAATGCTGGTATTAGGCCTATCAAAACTCACAGGTTCATAGAACATGCCATCTTTGAGTTGCCTCTCTGCTTCATCTAGATATTGCTCCCGATCTAAGATCACAATATTTCCTCCCTTATCTGCCGGGCAGATGACAATACAGTCATCCTCCAACAGAGATTTGAGGGCCTGTCTCTGCCTTTGGGTTAGGTTGGAATCACTATTGTTCTTGTACTTCTTTCTGTTCTGTCTAGATTCTTTGAGTGTCTTACTAACACACTCATGATAGGTATCTATGCTGTCATGTGGTAATGTCTGCATAAAGACTGATTTGGGTCTAAACTTCGTGTCACCTGATGCATCAGTAGTGATGTCTAATTCTGCCAGTAACTGTGTAGAGGTTAGAATTGGCCCTTCTCTCTCCTCAGTCTGGCCTAATTCCACCACAGTACTAAGTATCTCATTATCCCTTATGCTGAAATCATATACATTAGCAATACGCACATTGCTTGTGACATTGCCGCTCACAGTACCCTTAAATTTATGCCAATTCTTTAGTTTGAGTTTACGAATGTATTTAAAGAAATCAATCCAAACATCTGTATAGTTAAAGGGGTATGATGGACAAAACGATAGGCCAAGGCAAAGAGTTATTTTTTCTGTGATGCTCATAGTTCTTTTGGACAGATTAATGATTGTTCTATTCACCATTGTATCATCCATTAATACGCTCCTTTGGCGCGTGCTCTGCTGTTTCCCATTGCGCCACGACCCCTACCTCTTTTGCCACCGTTGTAGGAGCCTTGTTCGTCGGTTTCTATGTGGCCTCTTCCTCTGCCCCGTCCTTGCCCCCTTTGTCCTCTTGTCTTTGGTATTGGTGTCTCTCTCGTAGTTTGATGACCCCCTCCTCAGGGTCCTGTACTCATCTAAAAAAGTGAGTTGTTTCTTGTTTTGTCCCATTGGTATCCTATTTTGCACAGATACATCTGACTTGCTGTCACTTGTAGTAGCAATTTCGTTAACCGGCCCTTCTCTTGTACTGCTCATAGTCTCGTGGTCAGAGCACTCTTGTCTGTAAAGGTGGACATATTTGTGACTGAAAGTTAAAATCCGCCTACTATCGTAGTCCCCATAGTCACGATTGAGCTTTCTTTCTTTTCGTTCCTTTATGTCATCTTTGTGTTTGATCAATCTATCTTTGACGGTACTAAGTGCTTTATTTAGACTCTCATTATCCATGCATTTTTTTTAGATCATCCATTAAGTCCTTGATTTCCTTCAAGATAACGTCATGGTCCAACCAGGCGGATTTAATGAGAATTTCTAGCATCCTCCTAGAGCTTGAAGCGGAGTTAGTTGACCACTCCTCTAGCATCAGGGGATTAGGTTTCTCGTATGTTGGTGTTGTGAATATTCTATGTCCTCTGGGTACCATGTCTTGATCAACATAATGTTGTAAAGATGTTGCCTCCCATGATTTGGTGATTTCAGTTCTTTTGAGCATTTCATATCTTTTTAATTTGTCATCATTGGGTTGTACTTGGCCATTATTCTCTTTGGTTTTGTTTACAGTATCACCTTCCTAGTGAACATGGTCCTCGCTGCTGCTTTACGCTCTTCATCTTCATCCATTGTTGCCCCACAAAAAGACAATACCTTATAGTTGAGTTTGCCAGTCCCCCTAGTCAATGCTAGGTTCTCTCTGCCTTAATAACAGTGCACACATACAGGACACATGAGAAATGAGATAGAGCCACTGAGTTTCAACTTTCTGTCACTCCAACATGTCTGCGATCAGTTTTGGGGTAGTCCTATTTTGTTGTTTACCAGTCAACACACTATTTATGTTTGGCCGTGGTGTTTGCCCTTTTCACGTGATCAAGCCTCGAATGAGGTGAAACGCGTTGTGATTAAACAACGGAGTGTTCCGCCGGCATGTGTGCCACTCCCCAAGGGTCTAAAGGAATCAGGAAGGAGCGATTTCTGGTGGATATATATATATATATATATATATTCACTGAAAAAACCATAGGTTATAGACCATATATAGTTAGGAATTAGCATTTAAAAAACCTTATTTTACTCACACAAAACCATTGAAATTCCATATATAGTTAGTTGCACTAACTATATATTGCGCACCCGCAATCCACTGCTGATGATGTCACATATTACATCATTCATGACATGGTCAGTGACATCACTGATGACATCACTGATGACATCTCAAATGACATCACTGATGACATCACTGATGACAACATCCAGTGACTATGTTTCTGTAAAGTTAAAATATGTCTTACATATTGAAGAATGAGTGGATGTATAAGTGTCTGGACGAAGGATTTAGTAGGTGCATGACTGAATGTATGAGTGAGTGATTAAATGTGTCTCACTGAGTGCATGGGTTAGTGACTAAACTGTCTTAATTTGTGCATCATTATGTCTGTTGTTCTGTAAACTGCTGCATGTGTTGATCAGTAGCTATATGAGTAACTATATGGGTTATTGATTGATTGCCCAAGTATTTGCATGGGAGACTGAGTGTGTGTGTGGCTGGATGGGAGGTGTGTGACTCTGTACAGATCAATGTGTACTTGTATCAATGATTGTATAAGAGAGTAAGTATGTGTTAGTATATGGTTGAAAACGTAAGGTGCTCTATGTTTAACTGTATAGAGTAGAAAATGGAAGTGTGATTGATTCTTTACAGGACTGACTAGGTGTGTGAGTAACTCCATGGATGAGTGGCAGAGTGTGAGTGTCTGTATAGGTGTATGAGTGCATATGATTGTGTTGTAAACATGAGTGATTGTATGTATGAATGATTGTATGGGTGAATGAGTGAATGTGTGTGTAGACGTAGGAATCAGTGAGTACGTATGTAGTAACTAGTATTGGTGTGTCAATGGTTTCAAAAATTATACTCTGTTTTTAACACTGGGTGAAACAGAGGTTATATTAAAATGTGAGGAGATGCATTGTATTGTCACATGAATGATATCATCAGTGATGTGGTCATTGATGTCAAATGAGATGTCATCAGTGATGTCATCAGTGATGTCATTTGAGATGTCATCAGTGATGTCATCAGTGATGTCACTGACCATGTCATGAATGATGTAATATGTGACATCATCAGCAGTGGATTGCGGGTGCGCAATATATAGTTAGTGCAACTAACTATATATGGAATTTCAATGGTTTTGTGTGAGTAAAATAAGGTTTTTTAAATGCTAATTCCTAACTATATATGGTCTATAACCTATGGTTTTTTCAGTGAATTTTCAAGGTTTTGTAAATGCTAATTCCTAACTATATATGGTCTATAACCTATGGTTTTTTCAGTGAATTTCAATGGTTTTTTAATAGCAAATATCATAAGCTGTCGAATGTCAAGTACGTGGTAAGAATTTTTTTTTTCGTGTTTATGCACACTGATCTGCTTTGATTGCTGCCCCCCACCCCTCATTTCTATTAGGAGTACTCTCTCTTTGCAGATAGTGAAGGGTAGTTAATGCAGCCCTTTCCCCCTTTGTAATCCGTCGTGCCTGCTTCTCTCTCCATTTGATTGATTGTTCTCTTTGGTTCATTCTCTATTTACAAACAAGCACAGAGTCGCAATACTCTGTTTAGTCTTTGCAGATAGCGAAAAATCGTGTAAAAAAACAAAAGGAATCGAGCAAAATCAGTAGGCCACTAATGGGATCTCTTTTGACCTCGCTAAAATAGAAACATTAGGAACAACCTGTTGAAAATAGCAATGCGTATGTATATAAGCGGCGTTCATTTGTGTTCACAGTACCCCTTGTTGATTGTTTCAATCGAGCATTGAATTGTTCGAAGTTAATTCTCTTAACGATCTTCTCTACCTGCAAACGAGGAAGAATAGGAATATTCTATCTCCCTTTGCAGATAGTGAAGGGTAGGTAACGCAAGCCTTTAACACGTCGTACCTATTTCATTCCTCATTGATTGATTGATTGTCCGAACATTGACTGTTTGGGAATTAGTTCTTTTTGGAGGTATTCCCTGTTTGCAAATAAACGTAGGAAAATCTTTGCAAGTAGTGAAAGGGTACGTAATGCGGACCGTTCTCCCCCGTTGTAATCTGTCATGCCTATCTACTCCCCACTGATTGATGCACCTTTTTCACCCGGACCATTTACTAGAGATACGTCATCTGGCCCGACCAGAGAGCACCCCTAGTGAAAAGGACATATGCAATAATAACGAAGTGATCACTGTATCCTGTTAACAGAAACTTTACCATGAAACAACCTGGAAAGAAAAAAATAGGAAAACGAAAATCAGTAGGCCACTGATGAACATGAACTTTTATTAAACAACGAACAAAGAAACGATAACATAACGTAATGATAAAACCTATTAATGTCCTAGAAACAAGAAAACGTTAAAATATGCCAGTGGTGAGAGACCAGAAAAACAGTAAGAGAAACCAAATCACCCCTCGCTGTCCCACCGCCTGCCACGCCAAAAAAATCGATAGACTAGGGAAAATGCAAGTCAGTAGAACATCCACCCCCACTCTGGAAACTTCCAAGGTGGGGCAGGGTTCCGGCTACGCCCAGCCGGGAGCAGCCCATATAAGGCAGGTTCTGCTGCCACGCCTCGGCCAGGAGATCCTAACGTAGGGTGTAGCCGGAGGAGAGGCCGAGACCAGCGGGACCCGGCCAGGGGATTGCCTTTACAACGCTGAACAGTTGCAGGGGGGGGGAATGTCTCCTCGACCCTCCCCTCTCTCTCCCAGTCCGGCCGCGGTGGCCCTTGAGAGTTGCAGGTAGTCCCGCCACATGCTCTTCCGGTCCGACCACCAACGGTCGGGGGGCCGAGGCCGACGGGATCCGGCTGCAGCCGATAAACCAAGAAACCCGTTCATGGGGCCAGAGCCAGGGGCGTCCGGCCGACATCCACCGGAAGCCCGGCCCGAAGACGGACGGGACACTTCTTTCTTTTATAATGGCTGCGACAACACTGGAGGGGGATGTCTTGCACATGCCTCCGACCCCCCCTCGTCCTCATCGCCTGGTCCGGCCATAACAAATCTCAAGCGAGACGCCGTGGGGTGCACTGGGAGGGAGAGACGGTGCGAACAGGCCTCTCCCGCCTCCCCAGGTGGAGGCTTCCCAGCTGCACCCTCAGCGCTCCAGGCGGTGGCATCCTAACAACTCCAGTGCTGCACAGTTTCGGAACGACCTAGATAACGGTTCTTCCACTGTGGCCATGCTGCAACGTCTCGCCCGGCAGGGTGGAGCCCGTCCGCTCATGTGACCCCGCGATCGCCGGTAGCTGCCGAACTCTCAAAATGGCGGTCGACCTGGCAAGAGCGGGCCCAACATAAAGAAATGGCCCGGTCACTGGTTGACTCCACCACCGTAGTCCTCCACGACCTTGAAGATTCTAGAGGAGCCGCGGGAGTCTCCGACCCCCGATGGGGAATGACTGCCATGATCGCCCGTGGAGTGACGAAACTGTATCCGCGGGACGTCGGCGCTCCCATGCTGGCGCCAGCCTCACTTTGAATTACTACAATCCTGCAGACCTCACTTCCGGTGAAAGCACAGTGTGACCCGGTAGGAAAAATTATTGCACCCCCTCCCCTTTTTGACTGATAGTTCAAACCACCGATCCTTTCCTTTGCCCTTTTAACGGAACTTTGCACTGCCTCCCCCTCTTTTACATTTTCTAGAGAAAACAAAACATTAACCACTACATTAGCATAGCAGTTGACACCAGAACTGTTTTCAAATTGAAAACCAACAACATCTTCAACAGAATCCTTTTTGTTTCTGCTGTGACCCTGCTACAGCACAGGCATTGTCCCCAGCAGTAATTCTGCAATGCCGGTAAGAATAGCTGTGGTGCCTACTGGACTCACTCACCCCCGCGGCGCCCCACGCCGTTATTTGCTGGGCGGCAACTTGCTAGACATCACTTTCGTGCCATCTAGATTTCAGCGCGTTCTGCTGCCTTGGAACTATTCGCACAACAGACCGCTACTGACAAGAATATTTCATTATTGGTGCTGTCAATTTCAATAAATCTATTGGATAATTAAAAAGAAATTGCCACGGTCTCTTCGTTGTTTAAATGTTTTTACTGTTTTTGTTTTGTTGTATATATTTATATGTTATTAAAGTTTTATATTTCTACTACTTTGTTGGAGTGCTATATATTTTTAATGTGACACATAATTGTAAAAACTTTGATGTACAAAGAGTCATTCCTGGAATCTTCCGCTTCAGGCTCGGTCCTCTCCCCAATCACAATACAGGATGGTTTTCAGATAGTAGGAACGCGTGTGCTGTGACGGATCACATCGGGTGTGGGCCTTGATCTACTATAACTCCTTTGAAGAGGGGTGATTCTTTACAGCTGGGGCCATAAACTACATCTGCAGGGCTAGCTGATAGCCTAGGACCGGCCTGGACATTCGGACACAGAGGAAGAGGAGTGTCAGAGGGTGCGGTAGTGAATAGGGCGAAAGGGAGGTGTCGGGCGGGCACAGAGTGTGATTCTCAGGGAAGAGCAGCGCAGATGGGGGAAGGTTTATTGCCCATGCATAAGACAGAGAGCGGTGGTGACCAGTGCCTGGGGGAGATGCTTACGAGGGTGAGGAGCCATGCTACGAATCGACAGCGTGCAGAGAGTGGGTCTGGTCAAGACATCTAAAATGGCTGCCGTGCACGACAAAAGTGTGGCATTTCAAAAAAGGCAAGATGGCGCAGACAATGTTTTTCAACACTTCCTCATTTCCTTCGAATCGAACGTTAACAGACGTTGGGGCATATTACCAAAGTTAAGCGATATTTATCGCTAACGATGCTTACCAACCAATTTTTTACCACTAAGCATCGTCAGAAATTATCGAAGATAAACCTTACTATTATCAAGGTTTATCGCAAATGCGATAATAAACGGCCGCAATGCATGAATATCGCTAAAAACTCAGCGATATTCATGCATTACCGAGCTAATGCTCTTAGCCATGTTATCCACCTCCCATTGGATAACATGGCTAAGAACTGCTCAGGGCAGGTGTTACTTTTTGGAGATATTCGCGCTTAGCGCGAATATCTCCAAAAGTTGGTAATAGGAGATAGATATCTTGCATGTTGTAATGCAAGTTATTGTGGTATATGGAACTCATACCATAATCTCTCAGGAAAGCAGAAACTGATCCTTTTGGGACCGCCTAAAAAGGCCTAGGGGGTGAGGAGTACTCTACTTTGCCCCCTTTTCACGTTCCGAACTATTTTATTTTACTCTCTTCTGTAATTACACAAAATACCAGCGATAAGATGCATCGGAGACACACAGTGAGAGAAAGGAGGCCGGAGATGAAGAAGACATGTCAAATACACATTGGAGATAATATAGTGGCAGAAGGGAAGTAAATATGAGTAAACTTACCATGTAACATAAAAATGTTGCACTCTATACTATAAGTCTCATTTTATACTACAATCACTTCGCTACAACCTCATAAATTAAAAATAAAAATAAATAATGTCTCAAACAATTTTTGATTTCTAAATATAAATTTATTCTTCAGAATTTTCTAAATTTGAAACAACTACTAACATGTCCTCATCAGTAATTTCCTCTTCAATCATCTCATCTGGAATCTCCTCATTAAAAGTCTGCAATGATGATTCTTGTAACTCTATGGTCTCCAAACACTCGATAAATTCGCCATCAAGAGATTGATCAAAAAAATCATTCAAGTCATCTCCTCCTTCTGACAATATTTCATTATTGGTGCTGTCAATTTCAATCAATGTAGTGGAATCATTCAAGTCATCTCCTCGTGACAATATTTCATTATTGGTGCTCTCAATTTCAATCAATGTAGTGGAATCATTCAAGTCATCTCCTCCTTGTGACAATATTTCATTATTGGTGCTGTCCATTTCAATCAATCTAATGGAATCATACAAGCCATCTCCTCCTTGTGACAATATTTCATTATTGGTGCTCTCAATTTCAATCAATGTAGTGGAATCATTCAAGTCATCTCCTTGTGACAATATTTCATTCTTGGTGCTGTCCATTTCAATCAATCTAATGGAATCATACAAGTCATGTCCTCCTTGTGACAATATTTCATTATTGGTGCTCTCAATTTCAATCAATGTAGTGGACAATTCAAAAGAAATTGCCACGGTCTCTTCATTGTGAGCCATTTTATTTTGAAATTGCTTGCTGTAAATTGCAGAAAAAAATAATCACTTTCATTTATCGTTTTTAGTAATACATAATATAAAACTAACTTCATAAAGTATTTAGTATAACAGAAGGACAGCAAATAAATAACAGAAAACATTTTTCAAATTATCTTCAAGTGTACAACATAGTTCCCCTTACAAATTAACAACTCACCTTTTTAAAAGTAGCAGAAGTGTTAGTACTGTGTAAATCAAACACCAGAAATTCACCACCAAAAATTCCTCACAAATGTACCTCAGACAGTAGTATCACAAAATGGCTGTGGTTTCCTCTCATTTGACATATATACATAACCAATTAACTTTCATCACACACAAATACAAAACCAAAGTAACATTTTAATTGGTTCTAAATTTCAACACTTTCAAATGTGTTTTCCCCATGCAATTTTCCATAGGACATTTACATACGTCTACAGCCTGAATGGCTGAACGGAATTACACCAAACTTGGCAAAATGGTACATCAAACCTAAGAGGTCAGGAAGGATCTACTATGCCCCCTTATGGTCATTTCCCCCTTCGCTTTGGCCTCCTCTTGTCTCTCAATCCTACCGAGGGACAAGATGGCGGCCGCTACGGACTGTTTGGAATGTTGACAGACGCCGGAGAACCAATCAGCTTCGCAAAGCTCCGTAACGCGAAAAGTACGCGAAGCGGAGCGCTGTTACAGATATATATCTTTTTTTCAACGTTAATTTCTCAAAATCCACTGGAGCACATATATTGAGACCTAGCAAAGGCACATCGGGCTACCAGTCCCTAATATTTTGCCAAGTTTCGTGCAAATCCATTCAGCCGTTCGATTATTATTATTTTGGGTTTTTTTTGCCCCGCGGGGCCCTTTTAAAACCTCCACATCAAACCTAGGGGGTCAGCGAGGATCTACTATGCCCCCTTATAGTTATTTCCCCCTTTGTTTTGACCTCCTCTTGTCTCTCGATCCTACCGAGAGACAAGATGGCGGCCGCTACGGACTGTTTGGAATGTTGACAGACGCCGGAGAACCAATCAGCTTCGCTTCACAAAGCTCCGTTGCGCGAAAAGTCCGCGAACCAGAGCGCTAACCGGTCCGCTGTTACAGATATATATCTTTTTTTAAACGTTAATTTCTCAAAATCCACTGGAGCACATATATTGAGACCTACAAAAGGCACATCGGGCTACCAGTCCCTACAATTTTGCCAAGTTTCGTGCAAATCCATTCAGCCGTTCGGGCTAAAAGTGAGGCCAACCGCCCTATGGAAAACTCAATGTTAAAAACACGTTTTGGGACCCCCCTTTTTTCTCGGCCCCCACTGGACGAACCCCCCCCAAATTTTCAAGGGCTGCTCAGAAACAAAATGTGCCATTTTCCTGAAAATTTCAGCCGATTCCGTCCACAAACGCCAAAGTTATTAGACATAGAATTTTCAAAAAACCCATAGAGAAAAAATCCTAACTATATATACCTACTGGCGACCGCCAGTAGGTAATATATATATACACATATATTAACTACTAGCCAGTATGTATTTTAGGACCTAGATTCCATAGGAAAATAGGTTTTTGTTTTGTTAATAACTTTGATGCCATTTGTTCAATCTTCATAAATTTTTCAAAACTACCTTGCCAGTCACCTCAGATACTGTCTAGAAAGTTTCAGGGCGGACCATCAAGTGGGGGCCAAGAAAAAGGGGTGGTTCCAAAACAGTGTTCCCACATACTTTCCTATAGGAATTTTAGCCACGACTACAGCCAGAACCACAGAATGGAATTGCACCAAACTTGGCAGAAAGCCAGATGTTGGTCCAGAAAGACAATGATATCGTCACTGCCTATGTGATGAGTGATGAGTGATGTAAATTCTGAGGTCATAAGGAGTGCATCGTGGGTGAGTGAGTTTTTGTTAGTCCAAGTAACTGTGACTGCTGAATTTCTATGGTTTTGTGTGTGTAAAATCTGAGTCTAACTGTAATGTTCCTGAAACCTTTGTTTTTTTTCAGTGAATTTCCATGGTCTTTTAATGCTATTTCGCAGCTATGATGTTTCTGTAATCTTTGGTTTTTCATGAATACAGGTATGAATATATACTCACACTTATATGTGTGAGTATATTATACACTTATATGTGTGTATGTGTATTTATTATATATATATATATATATATATATATATATATATATATTCACTGAAAAAACCATAGGTTTCACCCCAGTTATAGTTAGGAATTAGCATTTAAAAAATCTATTAAATTCACTGAAAAAACCATAGGTTTTACACCAGTTATAGTTAGCTGGAAATTTTACTCGCATAAAACCATTGAAATTCCCACGTTATAGTTAGTTGGACTCACTATAACTTGCGCGTGCAATGCACTGCTGATGTTGTCCCATATTACATCACTCATGACATGGTCAGTGACATCACTCATGACATCACTGATGACACCATCCTTGTGACAGAGTGACAGACCTCCTTTCACTGTAATGTAACCCTTGAAACACATATTCAAAAATAGAAACTAAAATTTACGCGACGCGCCCCGGGGCGCGCCCCGGGGCGCGTAGCGTAAGCGCATCGGGTCATGTGATCTGAAAATAACACTTTTCATTGGTGCAGATCAGTTTTGGTTTCCAAATGATGAAGGCTTGGATCATGTGACTTGAAAATAACACTTTTCTTTGGTCCAGAACACTTTTGTTTTCCAAATGATGAAAGCCCCTTCCTTTTTTCCTTACTGTGACTTTGTCCTTTGACTGAGGAAGACCTGTTTCGAGTTCTATCTCAGAAAATGGCTACAGTAGTATCAGCAGCTGGAGCATCTGGCCCACCACCACCACCACCACCATCTAAAAGACCACCAGAAGATTATATTGGTGGTGAACAGGAAGAGGAGGAGGATGAGGAAGAGGAGGCACAGACACGGGAGTTCCTGCCAGAAGATAAACAGCCCTACAAACCCAAAGAGCACTTTGTATGGCAGTTCTACTCAAGGGGTTTTAAAAAAGTCAACACAGCAAAGGTGACTTGCTTAATTTGTGGTGATCAGCTATCCAGGGGGAACCCTGACAAAAAGTATTCCTTCGGGAATCATACGATGATTCGCCACATGATGCATTGGCATCCAAACAACTACTCTAATGCAGAGTTAAGGGACCTCTGCAGTAAACTACCCCCATCATCGGCTCGAGGCTCAACATCAAAACAACCCACTCCATCGGGTTCGGGGGTAAGAGACACATTGGCTACTATCCAACCAAAGTTTAATGATTACAAAATGTTATGCAAATATTGTAACAAGTTACTTGTTTATGGTGAGCAAAGCATTGAACTTATTATGGTTTCTGGTGATAACCATAAGTGTCCAAAAAAACCCTAATTGTTCCTGATTTTTTTTCATGCTCCAGTTGAGCCAATTACAATTCCCTGTTTTTTGTTTCTCCCCATAAAAAATACAAAAAAAATATAAAAGTGTTCAGAAAAGCCAAAAAAAGTACAAAATGTTCAAAAAAACATAAAAAAATATAAAACAACAAAAAGAAGAAAATAAACAGTTCTTTTTAGAACTACCTTTACTTTATAAAAATAAACCTATATTTTAAAGAATCTGTGTCAATCTTTTTTCTGCAGGGTACGCGTACCGGTACGTGCACCTGTAGTGTAGTTCCTATTATCCCAATAGGCTCTGCGCATTGGAATAATACCTCCAATAGTATAGACCTAGACCAGACGTTAACTAGGTCTTCTACTGTCGATATTAGACTTAAAGTTTTGGGTTTGCCAGCTAGCTCAGAGTTCACTAGAAACTTTCTCGAATAGGCAAGGAGGAGTTGAACCTCCCTGGATAGACAAGAAGGGATTTAGTTTCTGACAACCATAGAACATGACAACTTTGCTCTCCCCTAATCAAGAGTGTATCTCTAGAGTCGTGTGAAAACAAAAGACAACTTATTTTACTCAGTCAGTACGTGCATTCTTAGTTTCACCAGATTGTAGAGAAAAGGAAGAGACGGGCGTGTTCAATAAAAGATGTTATTTATTGATCAGTCTCTTTTCTCGTACAAGAGAAATGAATCGATATTATTGCAATACTTATGGTTAAGTAAAGTGCATACAATAAAAGCAGAATTATGAAATAATACTGTAAAAGCATTGATATGGTTTCTAAGCCATATGCTATTTAAAATGGATAGAATATATACATACACATATACATTTAACTAATCGTACTCAACTGGTGCTTCTAACCACGCCTACCGCGGTGTACCTGACCTAAGCCTAATACGTGGGCTGGAGTAGAAAGTAGCAGTTCGAGTTAAGTTTGTTTTGCCAAGTGACTGACTCAAGAATTCTCTGCAAGGGGTTATTCAGTTCTGTACCTGAGATCTAGGATGGTTGAGGGATGGTATCTCTCGTCTGTGGTCTCGATATTCCAAGCTGCCTGCAAGGGCTGCTCGGAAGCGCCGGAGCTGGATTTCTCGGCAGGAGAAAGGCAGCGTCTCGTTCTCAGTGCGTCAGGAAGGCGGGGCAGCGCCAGTGGGCTTCGCTCTCTGCTGGGCTTCGGCAAGTCTCGCT
The DNA here is from genome assembly GCF_964261635.1 of Lissotriton helveticus. NCBI lineage: Eukaryota > Metazoa > Chordata > Amphibia > Caudata > Salamandridae > Lissotriton > Lissotriton helveticus. The sequence continues at coordinate 1,027,865,723 of NC_136059.1, forward strand.
GCTCCGATCTCGTCACCACCGCGTGTGTTTGCTTAAGGCAATGTCGGTAATATTTATACCTGTAAGGTGCCGAGATTGACGTAAGGATGGACATAGATACGTCAATAAGGATGTCATACGAGCTGGTCGTTAGCACATTCTTTTACTGAAGTTCTTTGAGAAATCAAAACAATGGCCGCAGGGATTTTCCCAGGTTGTCATAGGTTTGATTTGTTTTGAGAACTCCGTATGCCTTATCAGGGGCTGGAGGAATATTGCTTGCCTAATTAGATGGCAAGCGTTATGACCTAATCAGATAACGTGCTCCTGTGCCGTGGTCTGGCTTAATCAGATAACGGTTTCTGCATCATGGGATGGCTGCTAGTTAATTTGTTAACCAGAATAGGGTCAGGAATAGGGGGATCTATACAGAACCTATAGGAATACATCACACACCGGGGCGCGCACCGGGGAGCGCACCCAAAAAAAAACCCAAAAAAAAATGAATGAAGAAGTTAGCATGAGGGAAGAACACAAAGAGAGTATTGTTAAGAGAAAGAGAGCTAGAGGGAGAAACACAGAGGGATTGTTTACTACATAGTTAAAAACAGACAATGTGTAATAGGGTGAAAATGAAAAAGTAAAATAACTAAAGGAGCGAAAGAAGGGAAGAGAGAGGAAGAACACTAAACTAGAGAGAGTGGGAGAATGTGAGTGGGTGTTGAAAGAAAACGATAGACAGAACGACAGAAAAAAATTGAGAATGAACGGTAGTGGCGTAACTGGGATAAATGAATAACGGTGAGGGAGGGTAAGAAAAGACCAGTTAGTATAAGTAAAGAGGGGTGAAAGACAGTGAAAAATTGAGTTAGGATAAGAGATGGGGAGTGACAAACACAAAGGACAGAGAAAATAAAGGTAACAGTACCTGAATGGAATGTGTGTGTGTATGTGAAGTGTGTGTGTGGGGGGATTTTTTTCTGTGTATGAGGTGTGTGTGTGATGTGTGTGTGTGGTGTATGTCAGAGGTGTGTGTATGTGTTGGGACGGGGATGAGGTGTGTGTGTAGGAGTAAGGTAAATAATTAAGAAAAACAGAATGAGTGAAGAAGCAAAGGAAGAGAACAGAGGGTAAGTGAAGTAAAGAATAGGGACTGAAAGAAGTTGAATATGAGAGGGGAAATAGGGAAATTGGAGTAAACATGGAGAATAAGAATAAGTGAGGGAAGCAGAGTAAAGAAACAGGAGTGAGGTTGGTTGAGAAAATATTAGTGAGCTTAAAGCAAAGGGTGATGACAAACTACATTTTTTTAGCCACACTTACCATATAATAAATGTAACTTTAATTACATTTTTTAGTACACTTTATATCTGTGAAAGAGAGCAGAAAAAATAAGTTATAATTAGTAAAATATGTATTTTAAATTAAAAGATACAAATGAAGAGGTTAAAAATCATAACAGTGTGAAAGATAGGAAATGAGAGATAGTAATGGAACCAGAGTAAAAGAAATGGGATGAAGAACAATGAGAGAGGTGCAGTGAAGTTGTTGTAAAAGAAATGATAGAAGGTAGATAAACACAAGTGAACATAACACAAGGAGAGTGAGGTACTGAGGACATAGAAGTAGTGAACGAAAAATAGATAAAAAAGGTCAAAAGTAAGGAGCAAACAAAGATAAGCGAGGGAGATTGGGTGATTTATAGTGATAGAGTGCGATAATATTGCTAAGTGAGTAAACAGGAATTACTAAAAGAGCAAAGGAGGAAAATACGGAAAAGGGAAGTAAAGCAGAGAGACTGAAAGCTGAAAAGTTATGCAAGGGAGAGAGGTGATGCAGACAGTTGAAATGAAAATGAGGGGTTGTCAAAGAAGTGGAGTAAGGGAACGGGGGTTACAGAGAGTGAGAGAAAGACATTATAAGTGAGTTAAAAGAGCTGAAAGAGGATGGAAAAAGGAAAGTGAGTGTCAGAGAAAGGGAATACAATTTAATTTACACAATCCAAAGTATAGAATAACTTGTACAACATGTTACATAGTTTATTTTTGCTGTTCTCAGAATATATTGAATTTCACTTAAAACAGTGAGTTCAAATTACTCATCATATGACAGCGGGAAAAAAAAACACAATCTAAAAGATCGTGTTTTTAAAAAACCCTTAGATACTAACAAATGACAAATGTACACTAATGTTTGATTGACTTACTTTTCCTTGAGGCCAAATAGTATATCATGGAGGTCCTTTTCTTGTTGCAAAGTACTTTGCTGTTCAGTAAAAAATCCATTTCATCGACTTTCTAGAAGAAAAACTCCAAGAACATCTGAAATATTTTCAATATTTTCATATACTCCTTTTTTTCAGTCATGACTCTTTACTCATTCCTGCACCTTTCCATTTGGCCAAATAGTGTCAGATGTATGAGTATATATCAGTACTCCTCCCGTCTTCATAGGCCAAATACCTTTACCTAAATTTTGGCTGTAAAAACACTAGGTATGAATTTATAAAGCCATAAGGTAAACGTTGTTTGAAAGTCAAATGAGTGTCGTTACATTGGGTCCAACCTTTGGAAGTTTTTAAATAGCATGTGTAATGCCCTGATGTTGTAGAAGGACCGTCATGAAAAATAATAGCTACAGTTGCAAAGGTTCTTCCTGATATCGATAACTGAGAAGCCACGACATTTTTAATAGAAGTTGACAATTTAGTTCCATCAGGTCTACATCGTTGGAACATTAAAATGACATAGTGACCATAATTTTGTAGAAATAATGTGGACAGCATTGCAGAGTTACATTGGGTACACACCATATTGTGATCCGCTGCTTTAACTAGATTATTAAAAGGCACTGATTTGCAGTCTGGTAAAGTCAAATATATAAATCTTTCAGAGTCTATTCTAGTAGTACTTGATGAAGCACAGTTATCACAGTCATGTTGCCATTGATAAGAAAGGCTAAAAAGATTTTTTATATCTACTCCTTCATCTTGCAATACATCAAACATATACATTAAAAATTCCTGACAATCCTGCTGAATATTCTGTGAAAATTGATTTTGACCTGAACATATGTCTACAAGATTCCTAATTTCTGAAACACTTTCTATTTTTGCTCTATCACTACTACATTTCTCTAACACAGAATTCAATAAACAGCACAATGTTTGTTCTCGATTTTCGACAATCTGTTTTTGTAAATTTTGAAGAAAAAAAACAACATTAACTACTACATTAGCATAGCAGTTGACACCAGAACTGTTTTCAAACTGAAATCCAACAACATCCTCAACAGAAACCTTTTTCCTTCTGCTTACAATTACAGTTTCATCTACTTTTTGTCTTTTTGCTACTACCTCACTGCAATTACTCTCATTTCTTCTTTTTCGGCCTACCACACGTTTTTCAATCAGAGGATATTGAGGCAAATGTGGAGCATACTCTCTTCTTAACCTATTGTATTCTTTAACACAATGTAGATCTGCACAAATCTTTGTTTCATCACACTCAATCAAGTACAATCCTGATAAAGTTCTGACTCGTGATAATGCCACATATGCCATACCCTCTTTAAACACAGAACTTCCAATGTTCACCAAAGCGATATCTACACTTAAACCTTGAGACTTATGAATTGTCACCGCATATGCCAAACAAATAGGAAACTGTTTTCGGCGAACATATAAGTCTTTCACGAGCAAAAATCTAGCTGAACAACGACAAATTTGTTCTATTTCATCAATGCCATCAAATTTAATTTTTAAAATTTCAATTCCATCTCTATTTTTTTTGTAATTCACAAAACCAACAACATGACCCATTGCTCCATTTACCAGACCTCTTTCAACATTTAAATTCCTTCTAAAAATGATACGACAATTTAAACACACATTGAGAGTCTTTTTTAAAACCAGCAGTTTTAGATATAGTCTTCTCTAATGAATCCAATTTTGATTTCAAATTTTCTGACAAAATAATTGTTGCTCCCATATGCTCTATTTTATCTATAGCTTCCAGTTTCACTATCTCTTCATTTTCTAACTTCAGCATTTTGTTGTTGAACATGGAACATTCTTTCAGAGTAGGCATCAAACATATGGCAGATTTCTTCTCATTAATTTTCTTAAAAATATTCTCTGGAAGAATGTTTTCATTTGTGTACAAATTAGAAATTAACCGTCCATGTAAAGCTTCTTTCCCTTGCTGACTTATTTTTCCTACTCTTACATCCTGTAAAATATTTTTATAATCTTCATCCTTTGCCTGCCGCATATTTTGAAGCAGTTCTGCATATTTGAAGTTTAACCATATATTAACGTTTCCAATGCTTCCTAGGCACTTCCTGGTATCTTCATGTGTGAGCATTTTAAACACAGGTTGTCCTTTCACTGGAGTCAACTGCAGAAGATCTCCAAAAACAATAATATGTTTTCCTCCAAATAAAACATCATAGTCTGTTCTAAGAATTTCTTGAATTCTCAAATGCACAAAAACAAGCATTATATTTGACACCATGCTTACTTCATCAATGATAAGAAGTTTCATTTTCTTCAGGACTCTCGAAACTTCGGAACACGCATCTCCAGATAGCTTGTGATATTGCAATTTGTTATCATGCTCCACTGGCAGCATCAGTAAACGATGTAAAGTAATCCCTTTAATATTATGTGCTGCCAGCCCAGTTGGAGCGGTAACAACACAAGACAGCGGTGATTCAGTCCTTTTCTGCAGATAAGATGCAATTGCTTTAATCAGAAAACTTTTTCCATTTCCCGCTTCTCCACTCACATACAGTTGGACAGGCTTAAATGATGTACATGAGCACTCTTTCTTCTCATGACTCAATCCATGTTCAACCTGTTCTATGACTTCGTCATATATCAGTTTCTGCTCAAGGTTTAATTTTTCACCAAATCTTCTAAATTAATTACATCCTCTTGAGCTTGCTCCATAGCTCTTTCCACTTCATCCATGGCAGTGGCAGCTTCATTTTGGATAATTGGTCCTCCTAGTGGATCCTGACTCAATGAAGCAGAACTCTGACTGCCTTGAGAACTATCTCTCGCAATCTCTGCAGCAATTGTTGATTCTTGCTCTATTTCTTCATTCAACAGGACATTCTATTGTACCCTTCGTAGCATTAAAAGAGTCTTCATAACAGAGAAAATCTCCAAGTAGTTCCTCTTCTTCTCGCCATGGTTTAAAGAGTTGCAAAAGAGCCAAATAGTAAAATTCTCTTTTGTCTGGATTTTCACAACTCAATTTTCGATGATTAATCAAATGACCTTTTTTCTGTTTCACTAGACATCCTTCACATCCAATGATTCCATATATTCCATTATTGATATCTTCTCTGATGTTCCTCTTATAAATATATCTTTGCAGAACTTCATAGAGACAAACGTTCTCAAGGTGAGGACTTCTATTTGGATAGTATGTATCCAACATGTTTGTCTTCAAAATATCTGTACTTTCTGGTTCTTTCTCCGCCAAATACTCTATCTCTTGTACAGATTTCAAAACTCGATTTCGTGTTGCAGCAAGACCTAGACTCACCCAAATGATGGCTCTAGATTTGGCATAGAGACTTGCTGACGACAATCGATCAGAACATTCATATGCTCCAATTTCTCGATGCGACAACATCTTCAGACTGTAACTGTACAATTTCTTGCTTAGGCTCTTTTCATGTGAAATGTCCTCCCACATTTCCTTCAGTTCTGTCTTTTCTTTTTTTGTGATGTAAGACGTCACATATCGAGCTACAGCAATAGAGTTGTCAGCAACGAATTGAATATCCATGTTAGCATTCCACATGGACAAAATCACTGGGTTGTAGTCATTGATGTACTTGGACTCTTCGTTTCTTTTTAAATTGTATGTATTTTTTGGTGATTTTCTCGTCACAGTATGTCTCAGAGAAGACATTACATTATTTACTCTTCCTTTAGAAATCACTGGTCGTGGAAAAGCGAAACGACATTTTGTGTAGAACTTGTCCTTGTTTCTGAATTTTCGACGACAGTACTTTCCACAACGATGGGATTGAAAGCGTAAAACTTGTTGCCTTAAATTGTTTTCTTCGGTAGTTTTTGGAAGAGCACATGTTGAATACTTTTCAATGAAGCTCATCACTGTCTCATCTGAATCTGTTCCAAATTTGGGTGCATCTTTAAACCATAATAACATATGTATGTAAGGAGCACCTCTCGCTTGATACTCCTTTCTCCAAAAGAAATCCAAAACCTCTCCAAGGGCAGGATTTTTTTTGTTGGTAATAAAAGACATCATAGCTTCAAATCTATGATTGAAATATCTGCATACATTCACTGGATCCAAAGAACACAATTCTCCAGGTGTTTTGAATTCTATATTTTGTATATTAGCATTGGCCTCTCGTAGAAATTGAAGTAAGTCCTCCCATGCATACTCGGCACAGCTAAGAGTGAGGAACCATGTAGGAGTTCCTAAGTTTCTTAGCATACATTTCAATTCCCCATGGCGACGGTACCAATACTCATTTGTACCACGCTGACATGCCATGAGATTGATTAGATGAGATTCTAAAATATTATCTTGCAGATTCACTTTCTCCATAAAGTCCCTCGCCGAAACATTTTGCAGATGTGCTCCACTTTTCAGAATATGGTTTACGCATAAGAAAGCCCAGACAAGTCACTTTCATACAGTAGATGAAACAAATAGGGAATGCATTGACGAAACCTTGCATCTTCAGCATATAATCTTACAGTTCGATATTCAGATGCAGGAATTTGAAGTGGTCGATCGTCATATCGTCCACCTCGACCTGTTGGAAATAGCTGTGGAAAACAACGAGCTTCCAAACTTTCTTCCCATACACTAATGGGACTTCCTTTTGCTGTTTTCATTTGAAACAATTCAATTGCATTCCCCATTACTTCTTTGGAATGCAAAGGATGAACAGTATAATGATCATATATTTCTTCACTTCTAGACACATCAACTTTTTCAATTTGGCCGCCTGAACAATCACTGTCTTCATCTGCAGCTGTTTCCTCTGCTGCAACACATACATCTTTGTAGTACTCATTGTTTTTGACTAAATACAACGTTGCCCTTTTGACTTTCCTAACATCCACTAAATCTTGCCAGATGTTTTTACTCTTTGTTGGAACACCATTAACTAGAATAACTAAAGGTTCCTCTTCTACTTTTTCTATACCAATTGTATCAATATTTTTTTTCAAATCTAGGGGCAAATAAACAACTCTTCCCTTTAATCCTCTCTGCAAATCTGTAGGAGGCAATTTCCCTATCTTAGGCTCCATGCGAACAATTGCCTGAAAAGGATGAACACATTGAATCAAAATAGACTCATATGTATTTAAATCATCAATTCACAGGGGAATGTCTACCAACTCCAGATTATTATGAACAGCTCTAGAGGCATTCTGTTTTGATTTAATTTATCATAACAATATTTACAAATACGCTGATCAGAACTCAAATCAAAACAATTCTCCACCCACAAATAAGTTGCTAAATCTTTCCACTCATAATTATCCATCTTTTCACTTTTTGCATATAAATCAACTAACCTAGTCTGAATCTTATAATGAGTCCGTCAACAACACACACAAGTAAAATTCGGCCTTTCACTTGATTTCACCTTAAACCTGGTAATTTCCTTCTCAAACTTTTCTGTATTTAAAATCTGTACATTGTCTTCCACATTACCTTGAATTGCTGTCTCAATTTCTACACTGTCCTCTTTTTCACGAAAATAACAAATCTCAATTTCTTCACAAATCTTCTTCACATCTAATTCAGTTCCATGCAAAAGAGCACTGTTTAATTGTTTAAGCTTAAGTGCGGGACGTTTTGCATAATACAACATTCTCACTAATTTCCTCATTTTGGTATGATGCACTGCTAACATCCTAAAATGATGAAAAACACTCTGACAGACTTTTCTAGAAAGACAAGCCAGTGAATGGCCTTGCAAACCTGTGATTCCTCTCACTCTGCAAGGATCTAAGTCTTGCAACAACTTCACTTTCTGCTTTATACTTTTCTTACTATATGTACGTAAGAAATTACAAAACAAATCAATTGATTCCTGTCGCACACTACAAATACTACTACACTTTCAAGTGTACACTGGACCCTTAGTACGTCTCCCTAAAACTTCATCAGTTAACACCTCCTCTAGTTCTCTAGGCACAAGTTTCTCTTTTTCAATCGGACAACCGTCTTTCACTTCATACGCTCGACCACTGGTGTCAACTGCATGCACTAAATCATTATCCTGGAAGTAACTCTCCTCATTAAAAAATGGCTCACAACTTGAACTGTGCATCCATTCTCCCGAAAAAACTTTACAAAAATTAGTCCGATTAATTACTCTTTTCCATCTACTGTTTGATTTGAAAACATCAATTGTCTTGTTAAGTGTCCTAATTCTATTGATTATTAAAATAAATAATTTTTTCTTAACTTCAAAAGCCTGATCAACAATCTTCTCTACACTTTTCTTTTTCTTATGAAAAGCAGCTCTCTGTTTACCTTTCCTAATGTTTTTTAACAAATTTAAAACCACCCTATTGCGAAACATTCGTTTACGAATGTCTCTAAACTGATTCTGCCTTCTATTCCTATACATATTATTCTCTCCTGCTCCAGTTGTAGGATTCTTTGAGGTTCTCTCCTTCCTTTTCAAATTTACTCTGTCATTCTCTTTTTCTACATGCTGTCCATTTTTTTTTTTTTTAAAGTACATATGTTATGTAAGAAAGACTTAGTTGTCTTACCCGGAGCTTGGATCCTGTTTTTTGAAGTATTTGTTGTGGAAGAGTGCTGTAATTCCATTGCTGTTTTTGATTTTTGGCGGTTACATCCTTTTCTTTTCCTTTCCCTAGTGGGCATGTTTGCTTACTCTTCAAATGTGTATTTCAATCTGTGTTAAATAAAAAAATAGCACATTATAGACCACTATTATCAAACAACAAAGCAATGACAAAAAGCAAACAATCTATACAGGGTTACAGATCAGGTGAGGATTCTCCAGGGGTGCACAAAAGGTGAGGCCTGTATTGAAGAGTATAGTGGAAGACAGCTCTGTCCACAAGTACAAAGAAGATGAGACCTATGTCTAAGTCCACTGCACTCTTATACACAGGCTTCACCACCTATGCTTCCTGAGAAAGTATTGAGTTATATAGTTATATAGAATTGTATTTTGTAAAATTGTGAAGCTCCATGTGAAAGCGTTTGCCTCAGTCTTATTCCTGTTGTGAGGCAGGTGCAAGATTTTGCCTCAGTCTTATCCCTGCTGTGAGGCAGATGATTGTAAATAGGATCTGTGCTGTGTTTCCTAAATGTGATGTCAAAAACGATTTTGGAGAAAATTAATGGTTTTTACATTTTTGAGTATAATGTGGCGCAGAGGTTTAAAAAGTGACGCATCTACCTCCATGTGTCAATTTTTAAATATGGGGCAAAAAGGTACATGTTTGGGCTTTCCTGGGGAGCGTAGGTGGTGAGGCTTGTGTCTAAGAGTGCAGTGGACTAGGCTTCATGAAGCATATACCTGTCTGCATTCTTAGACGCAGGTGTCAATTTGACTCTTTACAATGATGTTACCTGTGTTTTAAATCAGTGTAGGAAGCATATTGAGTTGGTTTGCATAGAGGAATTGTATTTTGTAAAATTGTGAAGCTCCATGTGAAAGCGTTTGCCTCAGTCTTATTCCTGTTGTGAGGCAGGGGGAACCACGGGGGATGAGTTTGGGGGGGGGTGAGCTGCTGGGGGCATGTAAAACTAGGGGGTCGGAAGGGTGGGGACCTGAAATGGGGTGACCAGCTGCGGTGAATAAAAAAATAATACAGTTTGGGTAGACTTTAAGGACAGTGTTTGGGACAGCGTGACGGAGTGATAGGTGAGAGTTCTGCGAAGGGACAGTAGGATAGCATAGATACAGACCAACATAGAGAGTTTGTAGTGAGGGAGAGGAGAAACTAGAAGAAAGACGGAGAGAGCTTTCTATGGGGGATAGGTGTTGGGAGCGTGCATTTGAGGAATAGAGTTTGTCGAGCAGAGGCAGATTTTTGGGCTTGAGAAATAATAGAAACTTTAGAAGAGAGAGTCGGGCAGAGTTTTGGGGAGGTCGGACGGACGCTGGGTTTAAAAGGAATACGCATGAGAGAGAGAGTGAGTTTTGGGGACAAACAGTGAGTTTGAAATCTAGTTTATGGGGACAGGGGAGCGTCAGGCGGAGGGGCAGACCTCCGAGGCACAGGCAGAGTATAAAGCAAATGATAATAGGTCACTGTTCCCCCCACCACCCCAGCCCCCCCTTCTGACTTTCATGCCTCCTTTGGAAACTTTCTGGCTGAACTTGGCACAGATGTGCCAGCCACTCCGGCCACATCCTTAGGGGCACTGCCCCTTTACTGTGCAAACAATTCACGGCAACACTTATAATTCACTCAGGGGTTCACAGCTAGCCAGGTAGCGTGACGTGCACAGAGTCCCTAACACCTGTTGGGACAATATCATCCAGATACAAGGATAAACAACAGCGCGAAGGTGATATAAAGCATGCCGTGATTATAAAAACAAGGACTGACCTGCATACTACGTACTACTCCATTTATACAGCCTCTTCTTTTAGAAGCACCCGCTACAGTAAATGTTGTCTGTGAAGGGCTCTGCAACGCGTCAGAACCCTTTACTGGATGAAAATTATATCATGTGTACCTTTTGTAACTTACTTGGTTCTACTGTAAAAATGCTCTGACACCTTTGGGTAAAGTTTGCGCTATATAAAACTGCATTCAATAAATTAACAAAATGGGCAGATGCCTCGTTGAGCGCTAGGGAGAGGGGGGGTTTATAGGGCGATAGTGCACTTGGAGAACATTTGAGCTTTTTGATGAATTCAAAGAGAAATGGACAGTGCTGTGGGCAGTATGCGCTATCAGGGCACCCCGTGTGTGCAGTGACTTACAGCCTGGCATAGCTGCACCAACATTCCGGAATTCGAACCCTTCTGGGAAACTTACAAAACACCACAGTTTAAAAAACATGAAAATACTCTGCAACCATGGGAAGTATCCTTTCTCCTTAGAACTCTCAAACTTTATTTGCAATACTGGTCGATAAATACAATACTTTTTTTGCAGTTTTTTTATGTAGCGCGAACTCGACCCGAAGATATCGATGCGCTCTATGCGATCACCAGTTGCGTTGCAGACAGACACATTCATTTTAGGCACGGAGAGATTTGTCCAGATTTACAGGATGTTGAGCCTCCCGCCGAGACCGGAACCGGTTCCTTAGCTTCACAGTCGTCCGCTCTAGCCGTTACGCTACCATTAATAGGCTCTGCCAGTGACACTAGAAACTAGTGCGGGAAACTATCCGCAAGTGCTTCGAGCGGACATTCATCATTAGGAGGAGCTGCATTCGTTGGAAATTGAAACAAGCACAAACAACCAAAATGTGCTGAGAAACGCAAGAAAATATATATCAAAACACCCTAAGTGTAGGAAATACCTCAATGGATGAGGGGAATCTGAAACTGCATAAAACAAAAAAAGACACCATGTCAGTGCACAAATAAAAGCACACACGTAAATAAACACTTCACTATGCATGCGTTTTGAAGCTGTACCCAGAAAGCGTACAGAGTAGTCACTCACCAGCAGCACGAAAGAACTGGTGTTCTGTTAGGCAGAATTGAAGTGAAATACCAGACGGGGGACGGCCAAAAGTGAAAGTACTGAGTAGGCAAAGAAACACGCAATTAATAAGCGAAATGCCGCTACTGCTAAAATACAGGTATTCTCAAATCAAAAGAGCAACTCTAAACACTCACCATGACACTGGCTAAATAATATGTTTCTAGGGTGCCATCTTACTAAAATACAGGTATTCTCAAAGCAAAAGGGCAGCGGAGGAACTCTAAACACTCACCATGAAACAGATGAAGGAACGACGTGTCTGCTCAACCGGGTTTGGAGAAATGTAATCGACACGGCAAACAACCGCGTAGGCTTAAATCGAGGAAATTCAGCGCTGATTCAAAACCACGTAAAATTGTTACGGTGACCCTGGCTAAATAATATGTTTCTAGGGCGCCATCTTAACATGGTGCTAAGAGGTAATGATGTTAAATGTTGAACAAAGCCACAACGGGATAAACCAGTCTTGCAGCACCAACCATCGCCTTAAAAACAAGTCAGGTCCCGGGCCGGCAGCCAATCACAGCGCGGCCCGGGAAATGACGTCACTGGGGTGTCCCGGGCCGGCAGCCAATCACAGCGCGGCCCGGGACAAAGGGGCGGGGCTTAAAAAAAGCCCGAGAAACGCCCCCGAATCGCGTTTTCCCCGAGATAGCGCGATTGACAGCCTCTGTCTCCCAATGGCTAGCCTCCATTTATGGAGCTAGCCAATGAGAGACAGAGGCGGGTCATCGATCCGATATAGAACTCAAGAGGTTTTTTAGCGCATGCGCACTACGTGCGCACTTGCAGGCAAAACCTAAAAACCACAATTTGCTTCCAAATCTTCTCCATAGAGTATACAAGTCTCCATGTATATTAAATGAATCATAACTCACCTTTACAAATATTTTAGGAGATTCAGAACAGTGTCAGATACACACACCACTATTTCTTTAGCAGAGCAAAAGGTATGTTCTCCAGACACTGCAAACCATAAAGGCACAGAAAACCTCTAATTCTACACACATATTGCTCATGGTAACCAATCAAATATCTTCCCTCTGTATTTTCAAACCAACACCCTTCCCCCCCTCAGCCCTTTCTACCTGTTACCATAGCAACTCCCTCCTCACTGAGCTCCCAGGGTTAAAAGTTTATTCTCCAATGTTGCAAATCACCTCATCAAGGATGTTTGACCTGCGAATACACCAGCTTTTCTGGTGCAAGGTTTCTTTAAATGACTTTTTTTAACCATTCAAATTACTTCTTACACAGAACACAACCATGCACCCTAACTTTCAGTTTTCAACTATCTCATTCTACCAATCATTGCTTGTGATTCAAGAGCACTGAAACTCCACAGGTTTTTTTTTTTGCAAACTCCTATTGTTCCAACTGCCATTTCTTTTCCACACTTCATCTGACTGCATCAGAATCTCCTCTCACCATGTATTCTGTCTGGATTATTGGACATAGCTATATCCACTGGGCTCAAAGGTATGCAGCTACCAGAAATTTTGAAGGATTGAAATGTCACCAATTGATACCATTGGTGAAAACCTTTTTGCATTTGCCACACCCTGACCTTTTAATTGTGCACTGTGGAGGAAATGACTTGGGCACTTTGACTGGGGTAGGTCTGGAAATGCTTATAAAGGACACCTTTGATCAATTGATGGCACTTTTTCCTCAAACTGCCTTGGTATATTCCAATATATGCCAAAGGCAGAAATGGAAGTGGTCCAATCAATTTGGTCCACAATTTGAGAAAGCACGGGAACATGTGAATAAATCTGTTTCTGCTTACATGAGAGACTATGGAATGGGTTCAATATACAATAATAACTTGCGTTACAACATGCAAGATATCTACAGGGAAGATGGTGTGCACTTTTCAGATGAGGGGAATAGAATATTCCTCCTGAATTTAAGACTGTGCATTGGTACCTACTTGTAGGTACCTAAATCAGCCACAGAACCCAAAAGCCCTTTTCAGGGCTACCCTATCTCTGATCACTCCAAATGATTATCTTTTTCTAACTTTTTTCACTATTTTTCACCATAGTACGCTCCCCGGTACGCTTCCCGGTGCGCGTACCGGGCGCTCCCCCCGCGAAAAAGAATTTTTTTGTTTGCCTATTTGGGCCTCCTAAGACCCCCTCAGAAAACCTAGAGGGTCAAGGAGTGCCTACGATGCCCCCTTATACCCATTCCCAACGTTGTTTGTCCTCCATTTTCTGTCTTAAATCTACCGAAACACAATATGGAGGACTCCCGTAGTGCTACCGGTACGCGTACCGGGGCGCGCACCAGGAAGCGCTCTAAAAAAATGTTAAAAGTTAATTTACATAAAAACCACTGGAGACACTTTCACCAAATATAGAATAGCTCATACTACATACCAATCCCTACCATTTTCCCAAATTCGATGGAATTCCATTGAGCCATTTAGCCTGTAGACCTCTCTAAATACCCTGAGGTAAATTACTTCACAAAAACACATCTGAAGTGTTAGAATTGACAACCAATTAAAATGTTACTTTCATTTTCAATTTTTTTTCCTGGCATTTGATTGGTTATGTACATGAATATAAATGAAAAATGAGAGGGAAACACGGCCATTTTGACTACAACTACCTGAGGTACATCTTGAAAGGATTTTCGCATTTTGTCTTCTTCACCTCTCTGTAAAGTAAGTTGATAATTTGTAAGGGGCACTTTAAGTTATTTTTTAAAAACGTTTTCTGATAGTTATTTACTGTCCCTCTGCTATAGTTATAGATAGAGATAGGCTCCTCTGTTATATTTATGGATTGACTTAGGCTTCTCTGCTATAAATATGAATGTACTTACGTTTCTTCACACGCACTTTTTTATATTTCTACTTCCTGCCTGTTACCATACATTGCCCAAAGTTAACTTCACTGTTAAAAAATCAAAACTACCTGTCTGAACTTAAACCCAACAGTGCCATATTTCTACTGATTTTTTTTTAATGCAAATTTCAGCACAAAAATGGAAGGAGAACAGAACGTTTCCTTTGAAATTGTCCTAGAGATGAACAATGAGGAAATCATTGAACCCAGTTACTTGGAATTCATGGATGAATCACGGGACCATGAACTTCTACAATGTGTAGAATCTGTGGATTTGTTAATTCAATATGAGGACGTTTCTGACAGTCAAATGTTGGAAGTTATGTTCACTCAAAAAGAGGACATTTCGGACAGTCAAATGTTAGACGTTCTATCAAATTTTGAAAATGAATCTAAAAAAAAAAATTATATTTAATAATTCTAAAATTGTTTGAGACATTATTCATTTTTATATGTAAATCTTAAACTACTACCAAATTGATTATAATGTAAAGTCAAACTTATAGTATACTGTGCAACTTTTTTGTTTTACATAGTAATTTTGCTCATAGATACTTCCTTTCTCCCACTATATTATCTCCAATGTGTATTTGACATCTCTTTTTCATCTCCTGCCTCCATGTTCTTTATGTTTTCCTGACAGACTATGGTATGGATTCCATATACCACAATAACTTCTATAACTACATGCAAATTATCTACAGAGTAAACGGTGTACATTGAATTTAAGACTCTGCATTGGTACCTACATGTTGGTACTTAAATCACCCACACAACACAACAACTCTATTCAGAGATACCCTACCTCTAAGCACTTTAAATTATTATTTTAGTGTTTCACTGAGTTTTCCCCATGTGTGGGGGTGGGGGAGGTGTGTGTGGGGGATGTGCGGGGTGTGTCTGTGAGGTGTGTATGTGAGGTGTGTGTGTGTCTGGGGGGGATGAGGTGTATATCTGTGTGGGGTATGTGGGTGTGGGTGGGGATGTGGGTGTGTAAAGTGTGTGCGTGGGTGTGGGTGTGTGGGGTGTTTCGGTGTAGGTGGAAGTGTGGGGGTGTGAGGTGTGTGTGGGGTGTGTGTGGGTGTGGGGAGTATGTGTATAGGATGTGTGTGTATGTGTGGGATGTGTGGATGTGTCTGTGAGGTGTGCGTGTGTGTGTGGGTGGGAGGTGTGTGGGATGTGTGAGGTGTGTCTGTGAGGTATCTGTGTGTGCGTGTGTGTGTGTTGGGGGGGTGAGGTGTGTTTGTGTGTCTGGGTGTGTGGGATGCGTGGTTGTGGGTGTGGATGTGTAAGGTGTCGGTGTGGGGGTGTGGGTGGAGGTTTGCGTGTGTGAGGTGTGTGTGGGGAGTGTGTGGGTGTGGGGGTGTGGGGTTGTGTGCATGTGGGTGTGTGTGGGACGTACTTGTAGGTACCTAAAACAGCCACAGAACCCAAAAGCTCTTTTCAGAGCTACCCTACCTGTAATCACTCAAAATGATTATTTTACACTATTATTTTCACTATTTTTCACCAAAGTACGCTCCCCGGTACGCTCCCCGGTGCGCGTACCGGGCGCTCCCCCCGCGAAAACCCCCAAAAAATTAAAAAAAAATTTTTACCCGAGGGACCCTTTTATGGCCCCCACATCAAACCTAGGGGGTCAGGGGGGGTGTACCCTGCCCCCTTTTGGTCATTTCCCCCTTTGTTTTTGCCACCTCTTGTGTCTCGATCCTACCGAGACACAAGATGGCGGCCGCTGCGGACTGTTTCGAATGTTTACAGACACCCGAGAGCCAATCAGCTTCCCGTGCGCAGGTCGCGTGGCGCGCCCGGAGCGCTCCCCGGTACGCGCACCGGGGCGTGCTTACAGATATATATATTTGTTTGAACCTAAATTACTCAAAATCCTCTGGAGCACATATCTTGAGACATAGGAAAGGCACATCGGGCTACCAGTACCTACAATTTTGCCAAGTTTGGTGGAAATCCATTCAGCCGTTCGAGCTAAAAGTGCGACAGACCGCCCTATGGAAATTAACATGGGGGAAACACGACCCCCCCTTTTATCTCGGCCCCCTCTTGATGAATCCTCCCCCAAACTTTCAGGGAGGGAGCGGAGAGCCGCGAGGCAAAGTTGCTGAAAAATTCAGGCTGATTCCTCAACCGGCGCCAAAGTTATTCCAAATAGAATGTTGCAATTTCCCTATGGAAATCAATCCTAACTATTTTACTCACACAAAACCATTGAAATTCCATATATAGTTAGTTGTACTAACTATATATCGCGCACCCGCAATCCACTGCTGATCATGTCACATATTACATCATTCATGACATGGTCAGTGACATCACTGATGACATCACTGATGACATCTCAAATGACATCACTGATGACATCACTGATGACATCTCAAATGACATCACTGATGACATCACTGATGACATCTCATTTGACATTACTGATCACATCACTGATGACATCATTCATGTGATAATACGATGAACCTCTTCAGACTCTAATATAACCTTAGATACACTCAGTGTAAACATACACTCACAGACTGTCACTCATCCATGGAGTTACTCAGACACCTAGTCAGTCATGCAAAGAATCAATCACACCTCCATTTTCTCAACTATACAGTTATACACACCTTACTTATTCAAACATATACTAAAACATATTTACTCTCTTATACAATCCTGGATACAAGTTCACAATGATGCATACAGCCACTCACACATTCACTGGCTCCTATGCACAGTTATTTATATATGTCAACTCTCACATGTACTGTATTTTACATATGTACTTACTTTGACATGTAGCACTGAGATATCCATTCACTCACCAATACACTCATGCACACAGTCAACTGCCCATACAGCTGTTTCCACATGCACTTTTGAACCCATACATCTAGTGAATCAACTGCTCACACATATATGCACAGAGTCATACACCTCCCAGCCACCCACACACACACTCAGTCTCCCATACAAATGCTTGGGCAACCAATCAATAACCCATATAGTTACTCATATAGCTACTGATCAACACATGCAGCAGTTTACAGAACAACAGACATAATGATGCACAAATTAAGACAGTTTAGTCACTAACCCATGCATTCAGTGAGACACATTTAATCACTCACTCATACAGTCAGTCACGCACCTACTAAATCCTTCATCCAGACACTTCTACATCTACTCATTCTTCAATATGTAAAACATATTTAAACTTTACAGAAACACACAGTCACTGGATGATGTCATCAGTGATGTCATCAGTGATGTCATTTGAGATGTCATCAGTGATGTCATCAGTGATGTCATTTGAGATGTCATCAGTGATGTCATCAGTGATGTCACTGACCATGTCATGAATGATGTAATATGTGACATGATCAGCAGTGGATTGCGGGTGCGCGATATATAGTTAGTACAACTAACTATATATGGAATTTCAATGGTTTTGTGTGAGTAAAATAAAGGTTTTTTAAATGCTAATTCCTAACTATATATGGTCTATAACCTATGGTTTTTTCAGTGAATTTTCAAGGTTTTGTAAATGCTAATTCCTAACTATATATGGTCTATAACCTATGGTTTTTTCAGTGAATTTTCAAGGTTTTGTAAATGCTAATTCCTAACTATATATGGTCTATAACCTATGGTTTTTTCAGTGAATTTCATTGGTTTTTTAAAAGCTAATATCTATAGCTGTAAAGTGTATTCTTCTTTAAATCCAAAAATATATTTTATATGTTTATTAATAATTTTTTTTAAATATTTTTTTTGTTTCGCTCCCGGTCCGCGAACCGGGAAGCTTCCCGTTAGCTCAATTTAATTCCGCGACCCGGTCCGCGAACCGGTAAGAAATCAACATAGTGACGGTATCGCGTTGCCGCGTAATGCGTCTTATGACGTACTGCGTTAGCGCACCCGGAAGTGCCCCGGGGCGCGGACCGAGGCGCGAAACGCAGCTCCCCGGAAGCGATCCACGGCGCGAAAGCGCGACGTATCGCGTTGCCGCGAAATGCGTCTTGTGACGTATCGCGTTAGCGCACCCGGAAGTGTCCCGGGGCGCGGACCGGGGCGCGAAGCTTAGCGACCCGG
The DNA here is from genome assembly GCF_964261635.1 of Lissotriton helveticus. Taxonomy (NCBI): domain Eukaryota; kingdom Metazoa; phylum Chordata; class Amphibia; order Caudata; family Salamandridae; genus Lissotriton; species Lissotriton helveticus. Next base: position 1,027,884,386 of record NC_136059.1, read on the forward strand.
AAGCTAACTGGGGAGCGTTCCGCAGCGCGTAACATGAGCGTGAGAGGTCATGTGACTTGTTAATAAAACTTTTCATTGGTTCATTTCACTTTTGGTTTCATAATGATGGAAGGCTAGGTCAGGTGACTTAAAAATAACACTTTTCATTGGTTGAGAAGTATTGTTTTTCCCAAATGATGAAAACCCCTCCTTCTTTCCTCACTCTGACTTTCATCATTGTGAGAGGAAGACCTATTTTGCTTGTTGGAAGACCTATTTTGCTTGTGTGAAAATGGCTTCATTGGTTGCTTCAGCTGGTGCACCCCCACCACCACCACCACCTCCTCATGGGAAGAGAGGACCACCTCCCCAGGTCCTTACCAACACTGAGGAGGAAGAGGAAGAAATGGATGAGGAGGGAGAAGAACCACAATTTTTAGAAGAGTTGCCCCGGGTTTCCAGAAAGAAAGCCAGTTTCATCTGGCAGTTTTTTTCAATGCCTCGTGGCCAAAAAAAGGTCAACGCAAGGTATGTCACCTGCCTGATATGCAAGGAACAATTGTCCAGAGGGACGGACAAAAAATATAGCTTTGGAAATCACACAATGCACAGGCACATGACGAGGAAACATCCCCTAAATTACAGCCGGGCAGAATTAAGGGATATGCACGACAATCCAAGACCAACTCCTGTGGCCAGACCAACAATACCGGTTTCTCTAACACCAGAAGAGGCACGGGAAACTGTGCCAAATATTCAAGAAAATTTTGGGCACATGATTCACTTATGTATGCACTGTCGTGCATTATTAGCTTGTGGCAACATGAGCATCAATGCACTCAACCTGGCATATGAACACCATGATTGCCCTAACCGCCCCCAGTAATTTTTTTTTGCTCCTGTTGGGCCATTTTCAACGCCTGTTTTTTGTTGTTTCCCCCCCCCAAAAAAAACAAAAAAAATATAAAATCGTTCAAAAAATACAAAAAAAACCAACAAATGTTCAAAAAAAAAAAATATATATATAAAACAACAAAAATATTAAAAAAAAAGTTCTTTTCAGAACTACCTTCCCTTTCCAAAAAAATTGCTAGAATGTTTAGCACTCTGGCAAGCTCTATTTCTTTTGGTTCGCTTCCGGGTTAGCTTCCCGGTACGCGGACCGGGAGCTAACCAAAAAATTAAAAAAAAAAAAAAAAGTGTAAGTATAAGGAAAGGAAACAGAGAGTGATGTTAAAAGAAAGACAGCTATAGGGAGTAAAGAAGAGATACTGTTTAATAGATCTATTTACCGAAGAAAAGACAGAAGAGGGTATAATTGTGAAAAACAAAATAGATAAGGAAGTGAAAGAAAAAAAAAGAGAGTATAACATTAACAAAGAAGAGTTTCTTGGAGAATGTGAGTGAATGTTCAAAATAAGATTAAAACATGAGGAATAACAGAGAGAAAAAATAGAAAACAGAAAACAAAAAATAACAGAAAAAGATTAATTGAAACAGCAAAGAAATGTAATTAACATAGAGCCATATCATCAACATAGGCAATAAAAGTTTTGCAGCTTTTATTGGCAGAAATGTGTCGCTAAAGCTGCTTTTGTGGCAGAAAACTGCCACTAAAACCACTTTTGCACCAGTTTTCTGCCAATAAAAAGAGCAATAATTTTATTGGCTGTGTTCATAATATTCCCCTTAGTGTGCTTCAACTACACAGAGAAAGCATTATGAACAAGTAGTGATAGACTGATCAGTCAAAGACAGTAAGAGTAATAGAGATGCAGTGAGTGAACAAGAGTGAGGAACTATGAGAAGAGAGGGACTGAGAAAAAGAGTGGAAGGAGTTGAGTAAGTAGGTAATAGAGAAAGGAATGAGGGAAGTAGCAAAGGCAGGAAACTGAGGGTTAAAGAAATGAAGCAGTGGAACTAATAGTAGTTAAATGTGATATAAATGTAACGAAAACAGTACAAAATATTTACCTTATAATTGTCGTTAAATTACTCACTTTTTGTTTTTATACTTTCAATCTGTGAAAGAGAGAACAAACATTTGAAAAATATTAAAACATGTATTTAAAAATTTGAAAAGACAAGGGAAAAGATTGAAGGACAAACAGTTTTTCAAAAACTTTGACACTTACAGAAGCTTCTGCTTCTCCAGGCCCCCTACACAGTCCTAAAGATATACATTTTAAACTAACAGTATCTTGATGCAGATGAAGTGAGGCCTATCTTAAAACATGGTGCATCTTTTGCATTGCTGTTGTTTCAGAAAAGTGTCGCAACACACTAAAATTTTAAATAATTGCTTCAGGATGCCAATAAGATGTCTACTATCCAGAGGTTTGTTTCAGGTGAGGCCTACTCAGGGTTGCAGATGAAATTTCGAGTTGTTGAAGAGAATAGAGGACATAATACATGTGAAGGTCTACCAATGAAGTGAGTCATGTCCACTGCACTCTTCAACAAAGTCCAAACCTCCTATGTTTCCCTGGACAGACCTAAACTTGATCTGCACAATGTGATTCGTAATGATAGGAAACACAGGTGATGTAATTGAAATACATGCAATTTATTTTGCTCATTTCACAATCACATCACTTGTGTTTCCTTTGCTTAGGTATCTCATTGTGCAGATGTAGTCTAGCATATGAAAGAATTGCGATTCTCCTATTAACATGACCAGAGAATCTGGATTTCATTAAAGACACGGAGGCTGACATTATGCATTTATCCTTTAATAGCAACTCACACAGCCGCACTACATCACAAAGGATAAAGTTCTAGAGTCATAACAAAGGATGTATCTAGGAGATGATCTGCCTCTTTTAAAAGCGGCTCGCCAGCAGATAAGTCACTACTATTACTTGCTCCTTGTTTTTAAGCCTAGACTTGTATTTTGCTTTACTCTATATATCTATGTCGCTTTATTTGCATTGTATTGTATAACCCAGGTACCTTTATGCCTATTTGGACCTATTTTCAGCGTTTTAAAACTGTTTTTTCAGCGTTTTCTGGCATCCTCGCCATGTTCTTCCTTTAACTCTGTGCCTCGGCACAGATCTTAATGGTGGTGGGTGGCGCAGGCTTCCCCCCTCCCATCCCACCCTCCCTACTAATGGACTTCCAATTTATGGTTGTCCACCCCCCTTCTCCCCTATAAAACGCGCGACCGCGCTTCCCCTTTTACCGTCTTTCTTACTGTCCTTCCGCCGCCTTAAACGCGGATCTCCGCTTCATTCGGCAGAGGCTCGCCCGAGATTTTAATCCATTTCCTGACTTTCGGATTAGAGGAAAGCACGCTCGCGACACCCGCGTTGCGTGCCTTCCCTGCCAAGCTACTTTCCTTTCCCCCGGCGGCTGAGCTCGAGCACGACTGATTTAGCTTGTCAGTTGCTCTGCTTCAGCCGCCGGGGACCTACGACCACTGCGCTCGTCTCCCTGTCTCACCTAGGAATATTTCTAAACACGCTTTAAGCGTCCCTTCATTCCCCAATACTTCCCTTCTTTTCAACAATACCCTGCTGTTGCCTTAAACTTTGACTTCCCCATTATTTCGTTTTTGACTATGCTGTTCACCATAATTATACCCCTTTACCTGTAAATAATTACCTTCTAATTACCAAAAAAAAAAAAAAAAAGGGGGAATAGCCTGAGGCTTCACCTGCAAAAAAAAAAAAAAAAAAAAGAAACCAATTAAAAAAAAAAAAAAAAAAGAGGAGTAATAGGGGGAGTGATTATCTTACCTGTTAATAGTCTTTCATCACCACACCATGTCTGACGTGGATTCTGATGATGCCACTGCTAGCTCACCTGCCCCCATTGACGATTCGCTTAAAAAATTTCTGCAACAAGAAATTAAGTCTTGCATGATGTCCTCCCTCAGAGATGTCATGCTCTCTAAAAGACCAGGTGACCCCCAGGATCTCCCCTTACACGGTAAGAGACCCAAAAAGACCAAACATTGCGAAAGCACTACAGGCCCTAGCGCCTTTCAAAACATAGGAGGTCCTAGCACCTCACTTTGGATGGGAGGCCACCGCGCCCCACTTGAACCTGATGTCCCTCGGGACACTCCTTTGACCGGTGCCCATGGCTGCACAAATGTGTACGGTGTCCCTCGCGGCACACTTTGGAATAGTGCTATTCAAACAAATTCAAATGTTGGTCTTGACTCCTCTCCCTCCTCCTTGGATGACAACTCCTCCAAAGACCCCTCAGACGAGTTCGTCTTTGACCTGGATGAGGTCCAACATGATCTCAACTCCCATTTCGATCCGGAACCTACTCCAAAGAATATTATTCTAAACCCTATTGGGGAGGAAATGTTTTCCCCCCTAAACATTTCTCACCCCAACAGCTCTAAATGGTTCCCGCAGGATCATGTTTCCAAATTTGTGGCACGCTGGTTGAGAAACCTTCTGGATAGAAACACCAGAAACACAATGAGGTCTGAATCCCCCAGACCTACCATTGATGACAGAGTCTGCCAAACTCCAAACCTAGACCCTAGCCTCATTAAATTCCTATTTAAATTAGGACGTGACCCCAGAAAAGGCTTGGAGAGGGCCCTCAAGGGCTGCCAAGACCGACTCCTGGACGTCCTGGGACCCTTGGTTAGAATCCTAGATATGGCGGAGCAGTCCCACCTCTCCTCTACCCCCTTGAACGTCGACCTCGTTCGAGGCTGGAGCCAAAGGGCTATCGTCCTCCTTGGCAACGCCAACTCTGGTTTGAACATTGAGAGGAGGAGATCTATCCTGAACAAAATCAACCCCAAATTAGGTGACATGGCGGAGAAAGAACCCTCCCAGAACCCCAAAGGCCTCCTTTTCGGAGAGGACATAATCAAAGAAATTGGCAAATATGTAAACACCTTTACTGCCCTTGATAGAGCCCAGAACAACCTGAGACGGGTCTTCAACACCAACCTTTTTGGCCAGGCCGGCAGAAGGGGTCGCTCTTCCGGCCGAGGCAACCAACGACCCTACTCATCCTTCAGAGGAACAGGAAGGGGCTTCTACCCCCCTAGACAACCCTTCTTCCCCCAAAGAGGAAGAGGCCCGAGAAACCGTGGCTCAAGAGGCCGAGGCGCTCCCAACACCTCCAACTCTACAAGTAAGTACTACTCCTCCTTCTTCTATCCCCATAGTAGGGGGCAGGCTAAAACAGTTTTATCATGTTTGGGATTCAATTACCCAAGACCCATGGGTTTTAGAAACCGTCAGGGGCTTCAAGATAGACTTCTTACAGATTCCCCTCCAGTCACACCTACCCCACCCCTTTGTCCTCTCAGAAGATCAAGAAAAGATCGTGGAGGAAGAAATCGCTTCCATGCTCAAAAAAGACGCAATAGTGGAGGTTCCTTGGTCCGATGCAAGGTTCATAAGCACTCTGTTTCTCGTTCAAAAAAAGGACAAGGGTTGGAGACCCGTAATAAACCTTCGAGAAGTCAACAAATTCCTAGTTTATCGCCATTTCAAAATGGAGGGTATCCACCTCCTGAGGGATCTCCTTCTGGAAGGGGACTGGATGGCCAAGTTAGACCTGAAGGACGCTTACTTCACGATTCCCATGTACAAGGAACATCAACCCTTCCTTCAATTTGCTTGGAAGGAACATCTCTACCAATTCCAAGCTCTTCCCTTCGGCCTCTCTTCTGCCCCTTGGTGCTTTACCAAGATCATGAAGTGTGTCGTTACAATTCTAAGAGAGAGGGGTATCCGCCTCATCATTTACTTGGACGATATTCTTATCATGTCCCAATCCCGTTCAGATCTCCTAAGAGACCTAGAAACCTCCATGAACCTGATAGAGAGCCTTGGGTTCATCATCAACAGAGACAAGTCCATGCTCTCTCCCTGCAGGACTATAGAATTCCTCGGCTTCACTCTAGACACCACGAAATGTCTCCTCCTTCTTCCGGCCAAGAAGATTGCCAAGATCCGGAAGGAGATCAGATCTGTTCTGAAACAAGAGTCTTTAACTCTCCGCGAACTAGCCAGACTTCTTGGGCTCCTCTCCTCGTCCATCCAGGCCATTTTTCCCGGCCCTCTGAACTACCGTGCACTTCAGAGAATAAAAAGGAAAGCCCTCAATTCAGGTCTGTGGTATGGGGACCTTGTCTCTCTAGATCCGGATGCGAGAACAGAGCTTTTTTGGTGGCTAGAGAACTTAGATGCCTGGAACGGCAAAGCTATCTTTGGCTCATCCCCGGATTTTGTCCTAGAATCAGACGCCAGTCTTCATGGCTGGGGTGCTCGCTTTGGAGACCAGGACACCGGTGGGGTTTGGACCCTATCGGAATCCTCCCAACACATAAATTTTCTAGAGTTGATGGCTGGTTTATACGCTCTTATGAGCTTCAAACACTCCATCCAAGGGAGGTCCGTTGTTCTGAAAATGGACAACGTCTCCGCTGTGGCCTATATCAATCGCCTTGGAGGGACGAGATCTGCGGATCTCTCCAACCTTGCCAGGAGACTTTGGATGTTCTGTCTGGAACACAAAATCTCCCTCAGGGCGGAATATCTCCCCGGGAAATCGAACATTTCAGCAGACTGGAATTCGAGATTCCTTATAGACTTCTCGGACTGGAAACTCGACGTGAACGTCTTCAATTCCCTCTCCCTCTTTTGGGGTCCCATAGACGTGGATCTATTCGCCAGCAGGCTCACCTTCCAACTTCCCAACTACTTCAGTTGGATGCCAGACCCGGGCGCTCTTGCTGTGAACGCGTTTCTCCAACCCTGGTCCCACTTCCTGGGTTATGCCTTTCCTCCTTTCGCCATGATTCAGAGGGTCCTTCAGAAGGTCAGATCGGAGCAATGCTCCCTAATCCTGATAACTCCCTTTTGGCCGTCCCAAGCCTGGTTCCCGACAGCCCTGGAACTAGCATGCGACATTCCCTTTCTCATCCCAGCCTCTCCAGGCCTGGTCTCAAACGCAGACGGGGAAGATCACCGTCTTATTCTCGAGGGGAATTTGAACCTTCTTGCCTGGAAAGTGTCAGGCAATCTAACGAGCTGTCTGGACTTTCGTCGACAGCTCTCTCTCTCCTCGGAGAATCTTGGGCACCTGGGACACACCTTAGATACAACAGCATTTGGAAGAAATGGTTTCATTGGTGCCTGGAAAGGAGTCTGGATCCCGTGGAGACTCCTGTCGTGAATATCGTTAATTTTCTGGTCGAACAATTTGACAGAGGCCTTTCCTATCGCTCTATTAACTGCTTCAGATCCGCAATCTCCGCTGGTCACGCTCCTATCAACGGTAAATCGGTAGGTAAAAATCCTATCATTTGTAGGGTCCTCAAGAGTATAAGACTAAGGAGACCCCCTAGGCCTAAATACCAGACCCTTTGGGATGTCAAGTGCATTTTAGACCTTTTTTGTTCCTGGCCAGATAACTCTTCCCTTAATAGAAAGTTTCTCTCCTTTAAGCTTGCTACACTCTTGTGCTTAATTTCCTGTAGGAGGGTTTCTGACATCAGAAGTTTAGACATTTCTAATAGATGTTATGATATGTTTGGTGTCAAGTTCGAATTACTTAGAAGAACCAAAACGATGTCAGATTTTATCTTCTATCCTCGTTTTGACACCTTACCTAAACTTTGTGTGGTTGCTTGCATGAAAGAATATGACGCTAGGATGTCTCTCCTGCGCCCCAATGGCGCAAATCAACTCTTAGTTTCCTTTGTGAAACCTTTCAAACCTGTCTCTTCCACCTCCATTGCTAGATGGGTTAAGTCTACCATGAAGCTCGCTGGTGTTGACCTCTCTAAGTTCCAAGCTCATTCTGTCAGAGGAGCTATGGCCAGTAAGTCCTTCTGGTCAGGTGGTAAGTTGGATGATATTCTGAAAGCTGCTGACTGGTCAAATGCTAATACCTTTGCTCGTCATTACTGTAAGCCTATCGAGCATATGTCTGAGGTGGTCCTTCGGGGCTACGAACATGCATAATGTAGCCTCCGGTCTTGTAATGAAATTGCGATTCTCCTATTAACATGACCAGAGAATCTGGATTTCATTAAAGACGGATGCTTAGGTATCTCATTGTGCAGATGTAGTCTAGCATATGAAAGAATACGCAGAAGTGCAGCACTGCATGCAACAACTTTGACACTTACAGAAGCCTCACCTTCTCCATGCCTCCTACACAGTTCTACATATACATCATAAATGCAAACAGTACAGAATTAATTATACATGTTAAATGGTTTATTTTTGCTGTTCTCAGAATGTATCAAAATTCACTAAAAACAGTGACTTGAAGGTATTCATCATGTAACAGCGGGGAAAAAAAAACACAATCAAAATGATTGTGTTTAAAAAACCCATACAACATCAGAAATCAAAATTCAGAACTCCTTAAAGTTAACTTACTTTCCATGACGTCCAAGGATGTCCTATGAACAGCTTACACTCTTTTGTGCTGTTATTACTTTCAGCCCGCCACTTTCTGAAAGAAAATCTCCATCGTTTTTAAAAACACGTTACATGCAATAAATGACTTCTTGCTCTCTACCACAATTTTCCACAAGGCCAAATCTGGTCAGAGCCATTTATAACTCTTGGATTTCTTGTAAGCCAATCCCGTCATTTGGCATTTCCGCAACTTTCAGAATTAAAATGTTGAAGATCATTTTCACAATCCTGGAATAGTAATATCTTCCCCTTCTTGCTCAGTCATGTTCTACTTTTCCTATGACACTGATACAAGCAGACTTACACTACCTCTATGACTACTACAATTATTTAATTCTCTACATCACTTTTAATCACAAAGCAATGTAAAACAGTAGACAGCATTGCAGACTTACATTCCCTCTACTCCATGTTTTGATTGGCTGCTTCAATTAGCTTATAAAAAGAAACAGTTTTTTCTGAACTCATTCAAAGTGCACGTATTTCTCCATAATGTCCAGTCCTATGGTTAGAAGTTATGTCTCTGAACTACACTTATCCTCAAGGCCAAATTGTGTAGGAGCCATTAGAACTTCTTGAAATTCCACAGAGCACATCCCGAGATTATTTCCCTAAAATTTTGGTTTTAAAAACACCAGGTAAGAGTTTTTAAGGTCATACGGCAATTTTTTTTTGAAAATTAAAACAGAATCATTGCAGAATGACCAGCCATTTCTAGACTTTAAATAAGCTGTGTAATGTCCTGATGTTATTGAAGGGCCGTCATGATATATAATTGCTGCAGTTACAAAAGTCCTTCCTGATATTGACAACTGCGAAGCTACAAAATTTTTAATTAAAGTTGTCAATTTTGTTCCATCAGGCCTACATCGTTGGAACATTAAAATGACATACTGGCCATATGTTCGTATAAATAATGTGGACATCATTTCAGATTTACATTGGCTACACTCCATGTTGTGATCAGCTGCTTTTACTAGCTTATTAAAGGAGACTGATTTACTGTCTGGCAAAGTTAAATATATAAATCTTTCTGAGTCTACACTAGTAGTACTTGATACCATACAGTTCTCGCAGTCATGCTGCCATTGATAAGAAAGCCCAAACAGCTGATCTACATCTACACCTTCAGCATGTAATACATCAAGCATATACATTAAAAACTCCTGACAATCTTGCTGAATATTTTGAGAGAATTGTGTTTGGCCTGAACATCTGTCTAACAGATTTCGAATTTCAGACACACTTTCTATGTTTCTTCTATCAGTGGTACATTTCTCTAACACAGAATTTAACAAACTGCAAAATCTTTGATCAGAATTGACCACAATCTCTTCTTTTACATTTTTTAGAGAAAACAAAACATTAACCACTACATTAGCATAGCAGTTGACACCAGAACTGTTTTCAAACTGAAAACCAACAACATCTTCAACAGAATCCTTTTTGTTTCTGCTTGTAATTTTAGGTTCATTGACTTTTTGTCTTTTTGCTACAACCTCCCCAGTATTGTTCTCATTTCTTCGTTTCAGGCCTACCACACGTTTCTCAAACAAAGGATACTGAGGCAAATGTGGCGCATACTCTCTTCTTAACCTATTGTATTCCTTAACACAATCTAGATCCGCACAAATGTTTGTGACATCACACTCAATCAAGTACAATCCCGATAAAGTTCTAACTCGTGACAATGCCACATATGCCATACCCTCCTTGAACACAGAACTGCCAATATTCACCAATGCACTGTCTACACTTAAACCTTGCGATTTATGAATTGTCACCGCATATGCCAAGCAAACAGGAAACTGCTTACGGCGAACATATAAGTCTTTTACAAGCAAAAATCTAGCAGAACAACGAGCAATTAGCTGTACTTCCTCAATGCCATCAAATTTAATTTTTAAAAATTCAATTCCATCTCTATTTCTGTATTTCACAAAATCAACAACATTACCCATTGATCCATTTACCAGACCTCTTTCAACATGTAAATTCCTTCTTAAAATTATACGGCAGTTCAAGCACACATTCAGAGTCTTTTCAAAACCTGCAGTTTTAGATATACTCTTCTCTAATGAATCCAATTTTGTTTTCAGATTCTCAGACAAAATAATTGTTGATCCCATATGCTCTACTCTATCAATAGCTTCCAGTTTCACAATCTCTTGCTTTTCTAAATGCAACATTTTGTTGTTAAATTTGGCACATTCTGCAAGAGTTGGCATCAAACATATTCCAGATTTCTTCTCAGTAATTTTCTGAAAAATATTCTCAGGCACAACATCTTGTTCTGGATATAAATTTGACAGTAATCGTGCATGTAAAGCTTCTTTCCCATGCTCGGTCACTTTTCCAATTCTAACATCTTGTAGAATAGTCTTGTAAACTTCATCCTTCGCCTGACGCATATTTTCATGCAGTTCAGCATAATTGAAGTTTAACCATATATTGACGTTGCCAATGCTGCCTAGGCACTTCCTGGTATCTTCATGCGTGAGCATTTTGAACACAGGTTGCCCTTTCACTGGTGTCAGCTGCAGAAGATCTCCGAAAACAATGATGTGTTTGCCACCAAATAACACATCATACTCTGTTTTGAGAACTTCTTGCATCCTCAAATGCACAAAGGCAAGCATGACATTGGAAACCATGCTTACTTCGTCAATGATAAGAAGTTTCATTTTCCTCAAGATTCTTGAAACTTCAAAACAAGCATCTCCAGATAGCTTGTGATATTGTAATTTGTTGTCATGCTCCACTGGCAGCATCAGTAAACGATGTAAAGTAATCCCTTTAATATTATGTGCTGCCAGTCCAGTTGGAGCAGTGACAACACAAGACAGCGATGACTCTGTCCTTTCCTGCAAATAGCATGAAATTGCTTTAATGAGGAAACTTTTTCCAGTTCCCGCTTCTCCACTCACGTACAGTCGGACAGGCTTCAACGACGTACATGAGCACTCTTTCTTATCATGACTTAATCCATGATCAATTTGCATGGTAACTTCGTCATATATTTTCCTCTGCTCAACGTTGAGTTGTCTTTCCAACTCTTCTAAGTTAACCGCATCCTCTTGAGCATGTGCCATGGCTCTTTCCACTTCATTCATAGCAGTGGCAGCTTCATTTTCGATAACAGGTCCTCCTAGTGGATCCTGACTCAATGAAGCAGAACTCTGACTGTCCTGAGAACTGTCTCTGGCAATCTCGGCTGCAATCGTTGCTTCCTGCTCAATTTCCGCATTCAACATTTCTACATATTTGGGAAAAGCAGGACATTCTATGGTCTCCTTGGCGGCATTGAAAGAGTCTTCGTAACAGAGGAAATCTCCAAGCAGTTCCTCTTCTGCACGCCAAGGCTTGAAAAGTTGCAAAAGTGCTAAATAGAAAAACTCCTTTTTTTCAGGAGATTCACCACTCAATTTTCGATGGTTTACCAAGTGGCATTTTCTTTGCTTGACCAGACATCCCTCACTTCCTATTACAGCATACACTCCTTTCTCAGTATCTTCTTTGATGTTCCTCTTGAATATGTAATTTTGCAGAACCTCATACAGACAAACATTCTCGAGGTGACTGCTTCGATTTGGATAATATGTATCCAACATGTTTGTCTTCAAAATGTCGGTACTGTTTGGCTCCTTTTCCGCCAAATACTCAATTTCCCGCACAGGTTTGAGAACTCGATTACGCGTTGCTGCAAGACCAAGACTCGCCCAAACGATACTCCTGGACTTGGCATAGAGACTTGCTGAAGACAACCGGTCAGAACATTCGTACGCTCCGATTTCTCGATGCGACAACATCTTCAGACTGAAACTGTACAACTTCTTGCTGAGGCTCTTTTCATGGGAAATGTCCTCCCACATATCCTTCAATTCTGTCTTCTCTTTTTTGGTGATGTAAGACGTCACATACCGAGCCACAGCCATACAGTTATCAGCCACAAACTGTATATCCATGTTAGCATTCCACATGGACAAAATCACCGGGTTGTAGTCGTTGATGTACTTGGACTCTTGGTTCCTCTTCAAATTGTAAGTGTTTTTAGGTGATTTCTTCATGACATTGTGTCGCAGCGAAGACATCAAACTGTTTACTCTTCCTTTAGAAATCACCGGTCGTGGAAAGCCGAAACGACATTTAGTGTAGAACTTGTCCTTGTTTCGGAATTTACGACGGCAGTACTTTCCACATCGATGGCTTTGGAAACGCAGAACTTTTTCTCTTAGGCTTTTCTTCTCCTTTGCGTTTGGAACAGCACACGTAGAATACTGTTGGATGAAACTCATCACTGAGTCTTCTGGATCCGTTCCAAATTTAGGTGCATCCTTGATCCACAGCAACATATGTATATGAGGAGCACCTCTTGCTTGGTACTCCTTTCTCCAGAAGAAATCCAACACCTCTACAAGAGGTGGATTCTTCTTATTCATGATGAAAGACATCATAGCTTCAAATCTATGATTGAAGTACCTACATACATTGACTGGATCCAAAGAGCACAGTTCTCCAGGTGTCTTGAATTCGATGTTATCTACGTTAGCATTTGCCTCTCGTAGAAATTCAAGTAAGTCTTCCCAGCCATACTCGGCACAGCTCAGAGTGAGGAACCATGTGGGAGTACCTAAGTTCCTCAGCATACATTTTAAATCACCATGACGACGGTACCAGTACTCATTAGTACCACGCTGACACGCCATGAGATTAATCAGGTGAGAATCCAAAATACTGTCTTGGACATTGACTTTATCCATAAAGTCACTTGCCGAGATGTTTTGCATGTGTATACCACTTTTCAAGATGTGGTTCACTGCATATGACAGTCCAGACAGATCGCTTTCAAACAGGAGATGAAACAAATAAGAAATGCATTGTCGAAACCTAGCATCTCCTGCATACAATCGCAAAGTCCGGTATTCAGAAGCAGAAATTTGATGAGGTCGCTCATCATATCTTCCTCCCTGACCTGTTGGAAAAAGCTGTGGGAAACACCGAGCTTCCAAACTTTCCTCCCAAACACTAATGGGACTCCCTTTGGCTTGTTTCATTTGAAACAACTCAATAGCATTCCCCATGACTTCCTTGGAATGCAAAGGAGGAACACTATAATGTTCATATATTTCTTCACTAGTAGAGGGTTCTACTTTCTCAATTTGACCAGCACACAAATCGCTATCCTCTTCCTCACTTACTTCCTCTTCTGCAACATATACATTCTTATAGTATTTATTATTTTTTTTCAAATACAATGTTGCCTTTTTAACTTTCCTAACATCTACTAAATCTTGCCATATTTTCTTATTCTTTGTCGGAACCCCATTAACTAAGATAACCAGAGGTTCCTCTTCCACTTTTTCTACTCCAATTGTGTTAATGTTTTTCTTCAAATCTAGAGGCAAATAAACAACTCTTCCCTTTAATCCTCTCTGTAAATCTGATGCAGGCAATTTCCCTGTCTTTGGCTCCATTCTTACAATAGCCTGAAAGGGATGGATACTTTGAATCAAAATAGATTCATAAGTATTTAAATCCTTCAATTCAGAAGGAATCTCAACCAATTCCAGATTATTATGAACTGCTCTAGCAGGCATCTGGTTTTGATTTAATTTGCAACAACAATAAGTACACACACGTTGATCCAATCCCAAATCAAAACAATTTTCTACCATCAAGTATGTTGCAAAATCCTTCCATTCACTATTATTTTCCCTTTCACTTTTTGCATATAAATCCACTAACTTAGTCTGATTCTTATAATAAGTGCGTCGACAACACACACAAGTGAAATTAGGCCTCTCACTTGATTTCACCTGAAACGTGGCAATTTCCCTCTGAAAATTATCTGTACTGGAAACCTGTACACTATCTTCCACATGACCCTCTTCTTCTTGCTCAATTTCAACATTCTCCTCTTTACTTCCAAAGTAACAAAACTCAATTTCTTCACATATATTCTTCACATCTATTTCAGAACCATGCAAAAGAGCAGCGCATAATTTTTTAAGCATAATTGCTGGACTCTTAGCATAATACAACATTCTAACTAATTTCCTCACTTTATTATGATGCACTGCTAGCATCCTGAAATGATGAAAAACACTCTGGCATACTCTCCTGGAAAGACAAGCCAGTGAATGACCATGCAAACCTGTCACTTCTCTCACTCTGCAAGGATCTAATTCTTGCAACAAACTTATTTTCTGCTTCAAACTTTTCTTATTAAATGACCGTACAAAATCACAAAGCAAATTGATGGAATCCTGTCGCACACTGCAAATACTACTACACTTCCAGGTGTACACAGGACCCTTAGCACGTCTTCCTAAAACCTCATTACCTAACACCTCTTCTGCCTCTGTTGTCACAAGTTTTTCTTTTTCAACTGGACAACCATCTTTCACTTCATAAGCACGACCACTGGTGTCAACTGCATGCACCAAATCATTATCCTGGAAATAACTCTCCTCATTAAAAAATGCCTCACAGCTTGAACTATGCATCCATTCTCCAGAAAAAACTTCACAAAAATTACTACGATTAACTATTCTCTTCCATCTACTATTTCTTTTGAAATCATAAATTGCCTTGTTTAGCTTCCTAATTCTATTGATTATCAAAATAAATAACTTACGTTTAATTTCAAATGCCTGATCAATAACTTTCTCAACTTTTTTTTTTCTCCTATAAAAAACCAGTTTCTGTTGACGTTTCTTAATATTTTTTAACAAATTGCCAATTATCCTGTTGCGGAACATTCGTTTACGAATCTCCCTAAACTGTTGTTTCCTTCTACTATCATGCACAGAGTTATCTCTTGCTCTAGCAGTAACATTTTTCATTGGCCTTTCCTTTCCATTTGATTTCCTTCTCGTTTTATGGACTGAAACATTTTCTGTAGTAATATTTTTTTTACTACACATATTTCTTATGAATTGTTTTGTGCTCTTACCCGGTGCTTTCTTCGTGACTTGACAAATCTTTTTGTTAGAGGACTGCTGCTTATTTTTTTTCACCTGCTGTCTTTGACGTTTTGCAGCCTTTCTCTGTCTTTCTATTGTAGGCATGGTGAAATCTTGAAATGATCTGCAGTTGAATCTGTGGTAAAATATAATAAAAAATGTTATTAACCATTATTACCAAACAGTAAAACAATAACAGTGATCAAAAACTTAACACACTACTTGACATTTTAAATAGAAGATTTTTTAGTCCTTGCAAATTTACAATACAGAAATACCAGAAAAGAAATGACATTTATATTTATGTTACCTATGCTATTTTATATGTGAATCTGATCTAATTTTATGAGCATATTTTAATATTTTATTGAAGACACTACACATAACCTGCTTTTGAAGGTGTCTTTATTTTTAAATTAAACGGTTTACCTTTTTACTTTTTATTAATTATAAATTTTAAAAATAAATGTATATATTTCCATAGGCTCAAGCAGGTCAGCTTCCCATCCTATTTCATATAATTCCGACAAATCTGCATCCTCATCACGCTCTTCTTCATCCTCAGGATTTAAATCATCCAAGGGATCAACATCCACTGATGTTTCAATTACAAGTTCAATGATGAGGTCAAAATCAACTGATTGCAGATTGTCGCTCATGTTGAGGTTGTCTTTATCTTTAAAGAAAGATAACAACAATGAGATGTTGCAGAGTAAGAGACAAATCTCAGAGATTATAATAGTAAAATTGTTTAACAAGAGTAAAATTTTGCAGCTATTATTTAGCCATGTCCAGCGATGCTGAGCAGGTGAAGCCTATGTCTAATTTTTCACTGAACAGGACTCATCTCTTCTTAACCTTGGATAAGCCTCACCGACTCTGTGTCCCCTGCACATACTTAAATGTAAAGGGGCAGATTTATGTTAAATGGCACATCCCCAGGCATGCACCAGTTAACGTGCACCACTGCTCTGCCACCCATGGTGTGCCGCATTTACAATCAGATAGGAGAAACCTGCGTCAAAACCCTGCGCCTGCTTTAAGCAGGCATAGGTCTTGACGCAACATTGTGGAGATGGTGCACCCTTGAGCGTTGCTGGAGCTGCATCGCACTTGCGATACAACTCCAGCAATGCGCCACCTTAACGGCACAGATGCGTCACGCATCTGTGCCGTTTTTGCCCCATGCTGCGCCGGATTGTAAATGCAGCACACCATGGGTGGCGGAACAGCGGCGCAGGATGACTGGCACATCCCTGGTGATGCGCCAGTCATCATAAATCTATCCCTAAGCTTCTTATCTTGTTAGAGATGAACTGCCATATGTATCATCAAAATATTTTGCATTTCCTAAATAGCGAATTTTAAGGAATAAATAGCGATTCTTTACCATTCCTAATTTGCGATGAGCAAATTGCTAATTGCAAGTTACCCATTCATTTCCATGGGCTAGGAGGCTCATAGGAATGAAGGTTTAATTTGCGATTAGCAATTTGCTCATCACAAATTAGGAATTTTTCCAAGGGTGCAGGGGTGTCTCAAGAACACCCTGCTGCACCCCTGAAAAAGAAATTTGGGGGCATATGGCACACATACATGCCCTAAGGGCATGTGTTGGCGTCATATGTGACCTTTTATTTTTTTTAAAAAAGCTTTTTGAAAAGAATTCACAAATTACCACCAATTTACCACAATAGTTTACAAATCCTTAATGTCATTTTTTACATATTTTTTGTTTGATACATTGCATTTAAGTAGTCTCAAAAAAATGTGCAAATCCTTCAGTGCAATTGCAAAATAAGGAATAGCAAATTTTGCTACTCCTTATTTTGCATCAAACTTGTTTGATACATACCATTTGTCTAATTAACATTCGCAAAGGCCGAAATTCGTAGAATTTTGATCTTTGCGAATGCTAATTAGCTTGATACATATGGCCCCAAGTGAGGCCTGTCTTGCGACATGGTGCATCTTTTGCATCACTGCTGCATCGGTTTCATGTGGTACGTTTTTTTTACACCATGACATATCTGCCTAAATGCATCAATTTGTAATGTTGTCGCCTCATAGCAAATCTTTTCCACCGCCGCTGCATCATAAAAGTGACGCACAGTGGCAGAAAAGAGGCATACACCTATCATAAATCTGTCCCTAGCATTTTAAATGATTAATCCAGGATGACAATAAGGTGTGGCCTATCCAAAGGTTTGTTTAAGTTGAGGCCTACTCAGGATTGCAGATTAAAGTTACGCTTGATGAAGAATACAGAGGAGATAATACATGTAAAGGCCTACCAATGAAGTAAGTAATGTCCACTTTATTGCGCCAGTCATCATAAATGTATCCCTAAGCTTCTTATCTTGTTACAGATGAACCACCATATGTACCATCAAACTATTTTGCATTTCCTAAATAGCAAATTTTAAGGAATAAATAGCAATTCTTTACCATTCCTAATTTGCAATGAGCAAATTGCTAATTGCAAATTACCCATTCATTTCCATGGGCTAGGAGGCTCATAGGAATGAAGGTTGCAATTTGCGATTAGCAATTAGCTCATCACAAAATAGGAATTTTTTCAAGCGTGCAGGGGTATCTCAAGAACACCCTGCTGCACCCCTGAAAAAGAAATTTGGGGGCATATGGCACACATACATGCCCTAAGGACATGTATGGGCGTCATATGGGACCTTTTGTTTTTTAGAAAAAAATGCTTTTTGAAAAGAATTCGCAAATTACCACAAACTAGAAGTTGGTGGTAGTTTCCAAATCCTTAATATCATTTTTTTACATATTTTTTGTTTGATACATTGCATTTAAGGAATCGTAAAATTTGCAAATCCTTCAGTGCAATCGCAAAATAAGGAATAGTAAATTTTGAATTCAGGACATTTTAAGTCATTTCCATATGTGCAGTGTTTTGAAATTATGATTTGAAAATCGTTTTTGGGGAAAAGTAATGGTTTGCAAATTTATGACAAGGACATAATGGTGTATGCTTCTCTATAAGGCATTTCAGTGTCTCTGATGTCATTTTTCCCATATTACATTATAAGACCTTTCCCCATGGAGCACATTCCTTGTAAATATGCTCCCACCTGAGCATGGCGAATTTAGATTTTGACTGTTTGAGTCACATAACCATGTTAAAAGTGACCCAAAAAAATTGCAAACGTTTTAAAAAAACACATTCATGTGTCTTAAGGACATTTTAAGTCATTTCCCCATGGACAGTGTTTTCTAAGTGGCGCAAAAGAGGCATACACCTATCATAAATCTGTCCCTAGCATTTTAAATGATTAATTCAGGATGACAATAAGATGTGGCCTATCCAGAGGTTTGTTTAAGGTGAGGCCTACTCAGGATTGCAGATTAAAGTTACGCTTGATGAAGAATACAGAGGACATAATACATGTAAAGCTCTACCAATGAAGTAAGTGATGTCAACTTCATTGCGCCAGTCATCATAAATGTATCCCTAAGCTTCTTATCTTCTTAGACATCAACCGCCATATGTATCATATAACTATTTTGCATTTCCAAAATAGCGAATTTTAAGGAATAAATAGCGATTCTTTACCATTCCAAATTTGCGATGAGCAAATTGCTAATTGCAAATTACCCATTCATTTCGATGGGCTAGGAGGCTCATATAAATGAAGGTGCAATTTGCGATTAACAATTTGCTCATCGCAAATTAGGAATTTTTCCAAAGCTGCAGGGGTGTCTCAATAACACCCTGCTGCACCCCTGAAAAAGAAATTTGGGGGCATATGGCGCACATAAATTTTAACAACATTCCTTTACCTCAAAAACGATTTTCAAATCATAATTTCAAAACACTGCACATGGGAAAATTACTTAAAATGTCCTTAAGACACATAAAAGCGTTTTTTGATTGCCTTTGCAGCATGTTTGTATCACTTTTAACATGGCTATGTAACACAAACATTCAAAATCTAAATTTGCCATGCACAGGTGGGAGCATATTTACAAGCAATTTGCGCCACAGACAAAGGTCTTACACTAAAATGGGAAAAATAACATCAGGACAGTCAATTGCCTTATAAAGAAGCATACACCATTATGTCCTTGTCATAAATTTAAAAACAATTCCTTTTCCCCAAAAACGATTTTCAAATCATAATTTCAAAACACTGCACATGGGAAAATGACTTAAAATGTCCTTAAGACACATGAAAGCGTTTTTTGATTGCCTTTCCAGCATGGTTGGGTCACTTTTAACATGGCTATGTAACACAAACATTTAAAATCTAAATTTACCATGCACAGGTGGGAGCATATTTACAAGCAATTTGCGCCACAGAGAAAAGTCTTACATTAAAATGGGAAAAATAACATCAGGGACAGTCAATTGCCTTATAAAGAAGCATACACAATTATGTCCTTGTCATAAATTTAAAAACAATTCCTTTACCTCAAAAACGATTTTCAAATCATAATTTCAAAACACTGCACATGGGAAAATTACTTAAAATGTCCTTAAGACACATAAAAGCGTTTTTTGATTGCCTTTCCTGCATGGTTGGGTCACTTTTAACATGGCTATGTAACACAAACATTCAAAATCTAAATTTTCCATGCACAGGTGGGAGCATATTTACAAGCAATTTGCGCCACATAATTCATAATTTTCTCCTTAAAGCACACTATTCTCTATCTAAATTAAAGAAATATTTTCTCACCTTAGCAAATACTTTGAGTTTGAAAACAGTCTCAGAAACACACCAATTTGTCTTCAGCAGAGCAAAAGGTATGCACTCCAGAGTCTGCAGCTATCAAAAGCACAGAAATGCTGTAATTCTTCACACATATTTCTCATGTCACCCAATCAAAACTCTTCCCTCACTTTTTTTCAAATGAAAACCCTTCCCCCCCTGCCCTTTCTGTCTTTTCTGCATGGCAACCACCTCTTGGAAGACTTCTGGTGTTTGCAAGTTCACACAACTTTGTTGCAATTGAACTCTGAACTCTCAGTGCACCTGCATATCCAGTGCATTCTTTCATTTAATGATTTTTTATTGACCATTCAAAATACATCTTTCAAAGAACACATCCGTGCACCCTAACTTTCTGTTTTCAGCAATCAAAATCCACCAATCACTGTTACTGCTTCATGAACACAGAAACTCCACAGTTTTTTTCATTTTAAACTCTCATTTTTTCAACTGCCATTTCATTGCCACACTTCATCTGACTGCAGGAGAACCTTCTCTCACCATGTTTTCTGTCTGGATTGTTGGACATAGTTATATTCACTGGGCTCAAAGGTACGTTGAAAACAGGAAATTACCTAACCTCAATTTACAAGATGTGGAAATTAAGTGGTTTGGCCACAGAGGATTAAAATGTCACCAATTGATACCATTGGTGAAAACCTTTATGCATTTGCCCAAACCTGACCTGTTAATTGTGCACTGTGGAGGTAATGACTTGGGCACTTTGACTGGTGTAGGTCTGGAAATGCTTTTAAAGGACACCTTTGAGCAATTAATGGCACTTTTTCCTCAGACTGCCTTGGTATATTCAAATATATGCCAAAGACAGAAATGGAGGTGGTCAAACCAATTTTGTCCACAAATTGAGAAGTCGAGGAAGCATGTAAACAAATCTGTTTCTGCTTACATGAGAGACCATGGAATGGGCTCCCTGTACAACAATAACTTGCGTTACTACATGCAAGATATCTACAGAGGAGATGGAGTTCACTTCTCAGATGAGGGCAACAGAGTTTTCACTCTGAATTTAAGAATGTGCATTGGTACCTACTTATAAGTACCTAAATGTACCATAAACCCAAAAGCTCTTCTCAGAGCTACCCTACATCTGATCACTCACAATTATTATTTTACTCTAACATTTTTCACTAATTTCCAACAAAGTACGCTCCCTGGGGCGCTACCCGGTACGCGAACCGGGAGCTAACCTCGCGAAATTTTTTTTAAAAATGTTTTTTTTTCGCACATATAAGCCTCCTCAGCCACCCTCAGAAAACCTAGGGGGTCAAGATAACTCTACCGTGCCCCCTTCTACCCATTCTGAACATTATTTGCCCTCCATCTTGTATCTTAATTCGACCGAAACACAAAATGGTGGACTCCCGGAACGCTTAAGGTTCGCGAACCGGGGCGCTCAACGGTTCGCGTACCGGGTCGCTCTCTGGGAAGCGCACCATCAAAAAAGGTGGGAAAGTAGTTCACAGAAAAGCCACTGGAGACAATTTCACCAAATATAGATTAGCTCATACTACATACCAATCCCTACCATTTTCACAAATTTGATTGGAATTCCATTTAGTCATTTAGCCTGTAGAACTCTCTAAATACCCTGAGGTAAATTACTTCACAAAACACATCTGAAGTGTTGGAATTGACAACCAATGAAAATGTTACTTTCATTTTCTATTTTTTTTACCTGACATTTCATTGGTTATATACCTGAATATATATAAAGGAAGAGAAGAAAACACAGCCATTTTGACTACTACTTCTTGCTGTACATTTCAATAGTATTTTCACTAATTCCTTCAACTTCTTTCTAAAGGTAAGTTTTTATTTTTAAAACTGAAGTATATTGTGCACTATAAGTTAATATGGTAAACTTTTTCTGATAGATATATACTATCCCTCTGTAGTAGTTATAGATTTAGAGAGACTTCTCTGTTATAGTTATGGATGGAGTTAGGCTTCTCTTGTATAATTATGAATTTACTTAGGTTAAATCACATACACTTTTTTATATTCCTACTTCCACTCTGATACTATACACTGCCCAAGGATAAATTCACTGATAAAAAATGCCTATCTAAAATTATTCCCAACATTGCCCTATCTCTACTAATATATATTTTTTTAATCCAAATTTCAGGCAAAATGGAAGGCGAAAACCAAGTTTCTTTTGAAATGGACCTGCAAGAGAGCAGCCAAGAATTGATTGATACAATTGATCAAATTGACATTGAATTTTTCGATGAAACTTGGGACAATGAACTACTGCAATGTGTACAAGCAGTAGATAACCTCCTTGCAAATGAGGACATTTTACACCCTCAGAGACTACAATATATATTCCATGATAATTATGAAATTTCTGACAATGAAATGTTAGAAAGTTTAATAAATTATGAAACACAATCACATTAAAAAAAAATGCTTAAAAAATAAAGAAAATAAAAAATAATCAACAAAAACAACAATCAATTAACATACAGCATTTGAAAAGTCTATCATTCATTTTTCATTGCAGTACGCTGCCCAGAACGCTTCCCGGTTCGCGGACCGGGCGCTCCCCACGCAAAAAAAACAAAAATTTTTTTTTGTTTTTTTTGCCCCGCGGGGCCCTTTTAAAACCTCCACATTAATCCTAGGGGGTCAGGGAGGATCTAGTATGCCCCCTTATGGTCATTTTCGCCTTTGTTTTGGCCTCCTCTTGTCTCTCAATCCTACCGAGAGACAAGATGGCGGCCGCTCCGGACTGTTTAGAATTTTGACAGACACCGGAGAGCCAATCAGCTTAGCTACGCGAAGTTCCGGTACGCTTAAGGTCCGCGGACCGGAGCGCTGCCCGGAGCGCGCTTACAGATATATATCTTTTTTTAAACGTTAATTTCTCAAAATCCACTGGAGCACATATATTGAGACCTAGAAAAGGCACATCGGGCTACCAGTCCCTACAATTTTGCCAAGTTTCATGGAAATCCATTCAGCCGTTCGGGCTAAAAGTGAGGCCAACCGCCCTATGGAAAACTCAATGTTAAAAACACGTTTTGGGACCCCCCTTTTTTCTCGGCCCCCCCTTGACGAAACCCCCCCAAATTTCCAAGGGCTGCTCAGAAACAAAATGTTCCATTTTCCAGAAAATTTCAGCCAATTCCGTCCACAAACGCCAAAGTTATTAGACATAGAATTTTCAAAAATCCCATAGGGAAAAAATCCTAACTATATATACCTACTGGCGACCGCCAGTAGGTAATATATATATATATATATATATATATATATATATATATGTATATATTCAATTCACAAGTTCCGGTTGTAGAGCTCCCGAGCTGTCAATGGCGGTCCGAGTTAGGAGACCGGATCTCCTCCATAAATTCCCCACAAATTTCCATTAATACCAGGAAAATACTCGGACACCCAGGTTACTTGCAGTGAAAGTTTATTCGGCCGAATAAACTTTCACTGCTAGTAACCTGGGTGTCCGAGTATTTTCCTGGTATTAATGGAAATTTAATATATATATATATATATATATATATATATATATATATATATATATATATATATATATATATATATATATATATACACACCTATGCACTCACAAATATATTTTTTACTTATACTTAACATTATGCATGGTAAAGGTATGCGTGGTAAAGACATGCATGGTAAAGGTGTATGTGTGGTAAAGAGTTTGTTGTAAAAGTGACTCGTAAAGACTGCATGGCTGCTTCCCCGAAAGTGCCCTCTCCTCTTAGTGGCATATAAATTCCTGACCTTGGTACACTTTGTAGCATATACTAGGGACTTATTGCCAGCTAAATATGCTAAATTGGAGTATGCAGTTCAACCATGTTAAAAAGGGGAGCACAGGCACTTTACTCCTGGTTAGCAGGAGTAAAGTGCTCAGAGTTCAAAAGTCAGCAAAAATATAGTGTACAGCAGAAAGTGAAAAATCTGAGATGACCACGCAGAAAAGACAGATTTCTACAATATTCTTCTCATCATTTTGTTTTTACTTCTGCCAGAATTTGATCTATTGGTATCAAAGTTGAAAAAGAAAACATAGAAAAGTATATTTGCAAGTTAAGATAGATGTGACAAAATGGAAATATTAGAAACATTATTTTTAAATATTGGGACATTTTTCAAATGGATGGAAAGTTAAAAAGGCATTTTTAATACAAATCTGACATTTCCATACAAATGAATGAGTACATAAGGGAAATGTTTATGCCGATTGAAATAAAACACAGAAGAAGCACTGACAAAAATGAAAAATATAATAGGCATTTATCTATGTTACAATTACATAGACTTGTCGAACATCAGACAAGTTGAATACACATTCCATGAGTGAACTGAATTAAAAATAATATCAGTCATATTGCTACATGTGACACATTCATTGTTTTGTGCTTATTAAAGTAAATATCCATGTATCAAGGGTTATCTTGGGAAACATCAATGAAATGTGAAATAAGACTTACAGAAAACAAAAGTAACATTAGATTTTATATTATGAATGCACCATTAGTTACACATTTCATCACAATGAGACACATTATTAGCTAACGTTTTTGTTGTTTGAAAATAATCTTTATTTGGTGCACCAGTGTTGTACTACAAAACTGTATCTTTTATTTTTACATGCATCCAAAGTATTGACTACCAACTAGTCATTAAGTTCAGTAGTAGTGAAGTTGACAACAGTGGCTCTCTGCTAAGGCGGAGGAGAGTTGCTACACTACTCAAAAGGAAAACTAAAATGATCATAACATATTGTTAGTATCGTTTTAGTTTTCACTGACTCTCGGAGCAGGGCTGGCCAGAGCAAGGAGTGGAGTGGTTTGCACTCCTCAAGTGCACAGGACTGCTTGGCCGGCCCGGCATTGCAGCGTTGTGATTGACTTAGGGGAGCCTGGGAGTCCAGGAGCCCAGGTGCTTCCTCTTCATCCTGCTTCCAGACCGGAGACAGGAAGAAGAGGACGGAGGCGAGGTGGCGGCCGGCCGTCACAGGTAAAGGGGCAAGAACGTCGGTCTCACTAGCTCAAGATTGGAGTCAAAATAGGATCCCTCAGATGCATGGACTCCCTTATTGATGTCGCGCAAGATACTGAATCCCTTTGTGGGTTGGAAATATCACCACAAAAGAAAGGTCTTTATCAAAAAGGACATAGCCTTGAGAAAGTTGCGGGATGATTTCCCTTTGTAAGCGACAAAACACTTGCTGGCTGTCTGAAGCAAGAGCAAAAGAATAAAGAAAGAAGATAAGAATTGAAATAACTTGTATTTAATTTGTGCTTACATCGTGCACTTGACGAATTGTTGTTACACCTATGACGTGTGCTGAGGATTTCTTTGTAGATCCCTTGAAGTCTCCAACAGTGATGAAAGTACCAATGCTGCACGTCGCCCCAGGTTTGAAGTCCCAACATTTGAAACTGGGCCACTGCTTCAGGTTCATGTGGCATTGGTAGTCGTGGATGGTAGTATAATGGCATCAGTAGGGAATAAAAGATACCTCACCTAGCCCTCCTGCACAAGTCTTCCCAGGCACTTGTATTGCATTCAAAGGTGGATGTTTCTGCTCCTAATCGAGAAGCCGGTGTGCCGATCAGTGCGCTAAACAGAGTGGGAATTACTTTTTTATTTCAAAATAGTTTTTATTAATTTTTCAAAGAGTCAGTACAAAGCAGCATGCCTATTACAAGACTGAGAGTATGTGACGATAACATACATGGAATTACAAGTAGTCTGATAGTATGGCACAAACCGGAAACAGGTGGTGTTTTACAATTAAAATAGATGATATTCTGTAATCCCTGTACAAACGGCAGTCACTAATTTCTTTATAATCGGCTACTTGTGACCTCCAAGTCCCCAATGATAAAGAAAAGAAGTCAGAACTTGGCATCTATAAGTTATTATAGTCGAGGTCTGACGTCACAATGCCTTCTGACATAGCAAGCAGCTGAGGTGAAAGGCAGGTCAGGGAGCATAATTAAAGCAGCTGTTTAAAGCAACACATTGAACAGTTGCTTTTCTTTTTTCTAGTCTATTTTAATCACTCACAATGACAAGCAGAGAGAATATTTTTATTTTTTTGCACTCCTTACAAAGAGAAAAGCTAGAATCTGTCTGCATGTTTCTATACATTCCGAGCTACTACAGCTTTTTTTTTTCAAACCGGATTGTATTGAACTATTTCAAATATTTGTTTGCAACAAATATCTAACAGATATGTTATGTGTTTAACTTTGCACTAGAGGTTTTATTGTCATGTTTGCAAACGTGCTCACTCTTTCATATGAAAGAGCTTGCACCACGGTTTTACGTGGTTTATAGGAAAGGTTATGGTGTGACCTTCTATTATATGGGATAAAGTACCACATGGCATACATGATAAGTATATTGCAAGTCACCTTGGAATTCCCTAACCTTATAAGGGACCTAGGCCTTCGGTCTCATTCCTCTATATGGTTATGGACTGCCTTGATGACTTGCAATATCTTTATAATGTATGGCAGGGGTTACTTTATCCCTTATACAATAGATATAGGATGCGTTGTAATTGATGAGGGTGATAAGGATCTGTTGTCATGTTATTGAAATAAATTAGCATCCAACTTAGAAGTGATTTCACACTATTGAAGGAACCTTTCTTATGGTCATCCCTGGTAGCAGGTGGAGATACAAGGATGCTGGCATACATGCTCATGTTCGAAGGAAACATATAGGGAGAAGAAAATAAAAAGAGGGAGAAGATACCGGCATAGGGCGTGAGAAATTTCGATATGTTTATGTGTCTGCCCGCAAGGGTGTGCCAGTGTATCAACTGAGGGATATTCATTTTATGGGGAATTTGGGATTTGCAACAGATAGACTCTATGAGGGAGCTGCTTCAGGCCTGAATAGTATGACATTATCTGTACGGGATGTCAATGTATGACTGAGTCAGTAATAATTATGAAGGTTTGCCTTTCAAATGTGTCCCAGAGCTTTATTTGTCTATGTATCTATGTGATTTGGGCTACACTGTGTTGTCAGTGCTTCTAGTGGAACATGTCAACGACCAACATTTCTTTCTTAAAAGGTACCATGGCTGTTGTTTTCCATTCCGATAAAATTACTTTGACTCCCAGCGGCAGTAACAGTTCACAAAGAAGCAGCAAGCCTAGTGTTGAAGTGCCAATGTAATCGGATGAGCGAAAATGACCAAACTATAACACAAAATGAATAAAGGGCGGCTAAGCCTCCCTGATTTTCAAAGGTACCAGCTTACTTTCTTGGCTTTCCATGAACCTGGTGGTTTCTGCAAAACAACCAGAACCACCTCCATTTGGTTCCACATTGAATCCCAGCTAGTATATTAGTATACCTCCTATCCCTAAGTGTTGCCCTCACAATGTCATACATCACACCTAAAAGTAGATCATTCACACGCCATACTTCAAAACACCATAAGCTCTCTGAAACAACTGGACAACAAAATGCAAAGATTGGACTTTTCAACTATCTGGTGCAATAAACAAATTCCTAAGCGGAGTGAGAATTATTAGCAGGTGTGGCCCGTGCAAGTAAGAGCGGTGTGACAGGGTGGGTGGGGATTCAACAGACGACGACACAGGAAAATGTGTTTTTTATTTCATTTTCCCTCTGCGTCATCTGTTGAAACCCCCCACCACCTCCAATCCCCAACACCCCACCGATCTTACCAGCATGTGCAGCTCCTGATTATTAGCTAACTTTGAATTAAAACAATTGATGTCACTGAGGTTAGTAGAAAAGTTGTTGGCACAAGTAGAAGTGTATTGGATCAAAAAACAAACTGGGTGCCCTCAATCATGGGACAATTATCCAGGACAAGAAAAAATTAAATTGTGTTTTTTTATGATTTAAGGTTTAAAGTAGGTTATTTGGTGGGGTATGCGATTTTCTGAATAGAATGCGATGTGTTCAGGACAGTCTGAACTCTAATTGTCATTGTAGATTTCCAGAATAATGTGAACACCATTTGAGTTCCACAGCTACCATGGAAATAGTAGAACTATTTTTATCAAAAGGCCAAACACAACTTCATATCAGTTGATTTGTAATGCTCTTTAAGCATGCAGAGCAGAAGGGATTGCAAGTAAATATCAGATGGAATAAGAATGACCATGTTGTTCTTTGATGTAAATAAGCATATAAGCTCTAAATAAAAAGTGTTTCTTTTTTGTTGTTTATAGATTTTCAGAATTTGAATGAAATATGCAACTGCGGAAGTTTTATCTGGCACGAAATGCATTGTATAATCGAATAATAAAAAATCAAGCATAGAAAATAGGTAAGAAAATATATAATTTGTAGAAAAATCAAAAAATAAAAACGAACTCTTTAGAATAAAATGTATATGCGGAATATGAACTGAATGTAGTAATTTTACTAAGCCAGTGAGTGGCAGAAGAAAGAACTACAAGTTGTAATAAGCCTTCCATGTCAGAATGAGGATGCCACATATTGGTAAAAAACATAAACTATGATACATTCACGCGAATAAGCTGTTTTGAAGTATCATACTTCTTAAATAAATAAAATAAATTACATCATCCATAAGAATACCAAATGAAGCTGACATTACTTTTTTAAAAGCCTACAGTACATGAACAGTAGTTACAAGCACCCTTCAAGCTTTAAAATGGAGGCTAATGCTACTAGGGTCCAGTGTTTGATTTTCAGTATGATGAGCTGTCACTACATTGGTGGAGAGCAAAGCATATAGGTCCTGATTACAAGTTGCGCACTGTGGGGCAGATCTACAAGAAAGTGCCGCAGCGTGGCACCGTAAGCCCTTTGGCTGAGCAACGCTGCGGCACTTTCAGAGCACAGGAATGCGACATATTTACAAGAATATATCGCATTCCTGTGCTCTCCTCTGCGCTGGCGCTCAAACAGCTGCCAAGCGCCGGCGCAGGCACCCTTGCACCATGGTGCAAGGATGCCTGCGCCATGGGGAGATTGTTTTTGTGCAGGAAGGGGCACCTTCCTGCACAAAAACAATCACTAAAGGCTTTTTCCTCTTTCAATGTGTACTGTAAAATGCAGTGCTCATTGAAAGAGGAAAAAACGAGGAGAAATGAAAACATTTCTCCTCGTTGCGCCTCCCTACGCCACCTCTAGGGTGGCGTAGCATTCAGACGCAGTTCCAGATTTACAATTTCTCGTAAATCTGGAGCCGTGTCTTGTTCCATAGATGTTGCATGGGATCACCCACAGCAACACCCATGGAACGTCCCTTCACCGCAAAGTGCTGCGTGTGAAGGGGTCGTATTTACAAGCAGAGGAAAAGTCACGCAGGATGGCTTTTCCTCTCCTTGTAAATATGGAGGAGCCCCCTGCGCCACCAGTATGTCACGAAAAGTGACGTACTGGTGGCGCAGGGGGCTTGTAAATCTGCCCCTTAGCTTCGTTCCATGCATAAACCCCTGTTTACGCATGGGAGGTTATGACGAGTTTTATTTTACCTATCCAATATTTATAGGATGCATTAACTAACCCAACATTTGTTAAATTTCGACGGGTCATACCTGCCGAAATTTAACAGGGGGAAATATTCAGTATTTACCATACTATGCGTTGAACACCAAAATCTCCCCATTATTCCTCGCAAACTCATAATAGGTTTCATTTATCGCACCCGGTAAATAACGTGCCCTGTAGTATTTATCAGGGGTGATAAATAACGCCTCAACTTGTAATCAGGACCTTAGGCTAAAATAAGGGAGGATGCACCTCTCTCTTACGTTTCAGACATTTGGGGCTGCATAACATACATATTTGAACAAAAAATCTAAAGTAGCATCCATTTGAACTCCCAATGCAATGTTACTGCAAATAGTGCGGTGTTGACTGTATTGGACCGAGTAACTGAACCTAAACTAAGAAGGAGTAGTTTCTGTCCTGTAACTCCAGTTCTGTAGTAGGGGTATCTCTGTTATAGTCATAATCTAGTGAATAGTCCCGCCCATGTGCGTGGACCCCGGAGCAATCAAAAATAATCTCTTACAGTGTCAAAAAATGCAGAAAATGCATAGACACTTAAGAGAGAATTTAAAGACAGATAATGCAGCCAAAAGGCTACACTGTCCAGTACTTCAACTAGAAATTTCCACCATAAAATCCACAAAACAGCAAAGCCTGTACAGATTTCCCTTGCTTAACAGCAAAATCCCTCAGGAATGATAGAGAGAAGAACCTGGACAGACAAGCCCCATAGGCTGCCATTATGTGGCTTAATTAGGATACTGTGCCTTTAAGAGAACCTTCCAGAACCTTCTCTCAGTATCCCAGAATGCATAGCAGGTCCAACTTAGCCTCAGTTCTTTTCGAGGGCGTAGGAAACGCCAGACCTGTAGCATTATGATCATGAACAACACTCCACCGGGGAGGCGGGAGGGCGCTTATGACTATAACAGAGATACCCCTACTACAGAACTGGAGTTACAGGACAGAAACTACTCCTTCTGTAGTAGGGGATCTCTGTGTATAGTCATAATCTAGTGAATAGAATGGCAAGCCCATCCCCACACCAAGCGGCGGTGGAGAATAAAATAACGCCACTACTGTGCGAACAGATTCCGCAGCGAAGCCTGCCCAACCTGAGCGTCTGCCCTGGCATCAGTGTCCAGGCAGTAATGCTTAGCAAAGGTATGGACCGACTTCCAAGTGGCCGCCTTGCAGATCTCTGCAATGGGAACATTACGGAGCATAGCTGTCGTAGCAGCTTTGCCCCTGGTGGAATGAGCCTTAGGCTTACCTCCTAAGGTCTTATTAGCTTTGTAGTAACACAACTGTATGCAGGACACAATCCACCTCGAGATGGACTGTTTAGAGGTAGCAAGACCTGTCCTGACTGAGCCATAATTGACGAACAATTGGCCTGACCTACGAATATCGTTAGTCTTATCAAGATAAAACTTCAGCACCCTCCGCACATCCAGGGAATGTAAAGACCTTTCCGCCGGAGATGAAGGATTCTGAAAGAACGTAGGCAAAGTGATAGTCTGATTGATATGAAAATCAGAAACAACCTTGGGAAGAAACTTAGGGTGAGTACGCATAACAACTTTAGCATTATGAAATACAGTATAAGGTTCTTGGCAACACAATGCCTGAATCTCACTCACCCTGCGGGCCGATGTAATGGCCACGAGGAACGCCGCCTTCCAGGACAGGTGCTGCAACGAAGCCTTATGAATGGGTTCAAAAGGCTCCTTCATCAATCTGGACAGCACCACATTCAAGTCCCATGAAGGCGAAGGAAGCCTGACAGGAGGAAACACTTTCTTCAAGCCTTCCAAAAAATCTTTGATCACAGGGATCTGGAAAAAGGAAGTCTGTGAAGGGCCTTTCCTGTAGGCAGTCAAAGCAGCCAGATGAACCTTAATGGAATGGACATTAAGGCCCGACTGCGCCAGATGAAGCAGATATGGAAGGATGACATCTTCCTTGCATGACGTAGGGTCATAGTTCTTAGACTTGCACCAGATGCAAAACCTCTTCCACTTGTAAGCATAGGAAGTCCTAGTGGAAGGTCGCTTAGCCTCCTTCAGTATGCCCATACAATCCTCTGGGAGATTCAGATGGCCATATTGCACTATTTCAGGAGCCATGCCGCCAAACTCAAAGACGAGAGGTTGGGGTGCACCATCCGCCCCCCGAACTTCGTGAGAAGGTCCGGCCTGCACGGCAGCTTCATGTGAGGAAGGAGAGATCGGTGAAGCAGGTCCGTGAACCACCACTGTCTGGGCCATTCCGGGGCAATCAGAATCATTCTCGCCCTGGATTGAGACAGCTTGATGAGAACCGCCGGAATCAGGGGAATTGGTGGAAAAGCGTACAGAAAGCTGTTCGACCAGTTGATCCATAACGCGTTCCCCAGCGTCCCTGGCTGGTAGTACCTGGAGGCGAAGCCTCGGCATTTGCTGTTTTCGGCGGTGGCAAACAGATCTACGTCTGGAGTTCCCCACCTTGCGAAGACTTCTCCTAGTACTTCGTCGTTTATGACCCATTCGTGGTTTTCCTGCACGATTCTGCTCAGCTCGTCTGCCTGAACATTCTGCACACCTGGCAGATGGGTGGCCGTTATCGACAGTCCTCGAGCCAGAAGCCAGTGCCAGATCGCCTGCGCCTCCTGCGACAGAGTGCGCGATCTCGAGCCCCCCTGCTTGTTGAGGTAATACATCGTAGTCGTGTTGTCCGTCTGAACAAGCAGAGAGTTGGTCTGAAAGGACGGATGAAAGGCCTTCAGTGCCAAGTGAACAGCTCTCAGTTCCAGGAAATTGATGTGGTACGTGGACTCCGTCGGGGACCACGTCCCTTGAATTTGCAGATCTCCGGAATGCGCCCCCCAACCTAGGGGAGACGCATCCGTCACGATGGTCTGTGTGGGAATGTCCTTGTGGAAGGGAACGCCTCTGAGGAGATTCTCCTTCGAGCACCACCACTTCAGAGACTGAAGAGCATGTAGAGACAGTCGTATCCTGTCGTCCCAAGAACCTCTCCTCTGGTCCCACTGATCCTCCAAGCACTCCTGCAGAGGACGCATCTGTAGCCGTGCGTGAGGAGTGAGAAAAATGCAAGAGGCCATCGATCCCAGTAGAGAAGACACGGTCCTCACCGTCGTAGACGGAGTTTTCATGAGAGCCTGAGCCTTCCGAACGAGTGATAAACGTCGCTCTTCCGAAGGAGACACGCTTGCTGACAGCGTATTGATGGAGGCCCCCAAGTACTGGATGCACTGCACCGGAATCGGGACCGACTTGGACATGTTGATGTGCAACCCCAGCCTGTTCAAGAGAACGCACGTCTTCTGGAAGTGTGCTCGAGCTTCCGAGAAGGAGGAGGCTTTGATCAACCAATCGTCCAGGTACGGGTAGACAAACACCTTGTTCTTCCTCAGGTGTGCCGCTACCACTGCCATACATTTTGAGAATGTCCTGGGTGCCGACTTCAGTCCGAAGGGTAGCACCGTGTACTGATAGTGATTGGTGCCGACTTGAAAGCGCAGAAATTTTCTGTGTTTGCATGCAATGGGCACGTGGAAGTATGCGTCCTGTAGATCTATGGCACACATCCAGTCTCCCCGTTGCAGCTGAGGGTAGATCTGATGCAACGACAGCATGCGAAACTTTTCTCTGCGAATCCACTTGTTTGCCTGCCGCAAATCCAGAATGGGCCTGAACTCGTTTTTGTCCTTCTTGCGGACAAGAAAGAACCGAGAGTACAGACCTCTTCCTCTTTGAGACAGAGGTACGTCTTCGATCGCCCTTTTCCTTAGCAGAACGTCCGCCTCCGTCTGAAGCTCGCGCAGTTGATACTGCGAGCTGACGGGAGGAATCGATGGAGGAGGGCTGGTGAAACGTAGACTGTATCCATTGCAAACAATATTCAGCACCCACTTGTCCTGAGTAATTTTTCTCCACTCTGCCAGAAAAAATTGAACGCTTCCCCCCACCGGAGCGGGTAACGGACGAGGGGGAAGTAACAGCTCAGGGACGGGACCCGGCCGGGCCCTTGGTCGCGGTAGAGGACTGTTGACGACCTCTACCACCCTGTCGCTTCTGGAAGGGCTGCCTGTACTGCTGCTGCTGCTGCCGCTGTTGATGTTGACCAGCAGACTGCCCCCTTCCACGACCCTGCGCCCCAAACCGACGCTGGTACTGTCGGAAGGGTTTCTTTTCCTTGGGCTTTTCCAGGCCCACTGCCGTCAGGGTCTCCGCTTCGGCCTTCATCCTGGCCATCTCATCATCCGCGTGCTTCCCGAAGAGGGTATCTCCGGAAAACGGGAGATTCGCCACGCGTTGCTGTGCCTCCGGTTTCAACGATGTCAACCTGAGCCAAGCATGGCGTCTCTGGTGAATCCCGTGGCAATATCCGTGCGCGGACAGCAACGATATGTCTGCTGCAGCGCCGATGGCCTGATTAGAGACCAACATCCCCTCCTTGACGATCTCCACAAAGTCCTCCTTGCGGTCTCGAGGGACGAGGTCTGCGAACTGCTCCATCGAGTCCCAAAGGGACCGGTCGTAACGTCCCAGCAAAGCCGAGTCACTGGCTGCCTTCATGGACGAGGCGGATGTCCCACACGCCTTGCGACCAGCAGAATCGATCCACCGGCTCTCCTTGTCCGGAGGCACCGTGGACGCAGGGGAGGTGGAATGAAGCTTCCGAGCAGCAGTCACGATGACTGAATCCGGTACCGGGTCTTTCCTCAAGAAGGCTGGGTCTGAGTCCGGAGCCCTGTACTTTTTCAGTATCCTGGAAGGGACAGATCTCACCGTCGCCGGCGTCAGGAATAGCTGTTCGGCGGGCTCAAGGAGCCCCGGC
Source organism: Lissotriton helveticus (assembly GCF_964261635.1). Classification (NCBI taxonomy): domain Eukaryota; kingdom Metazoa; phylum Chordata; class Amphibia; order Caudata; family Salamandridae; genus Lissotriton; species Lissotriton helveticus. The sequence continues at coordinate 1,027,918,865 of NC_136059.1, forward strand.
ACCAGAGGTAACAGGGGGCGAGACAAGTGCCTCTTGTGTAAAGTCTCAAAGATTACCGAGGTAGAAGCCGTAGGCGCTTCAACCTCAATGCCCAACTTCGCCGCACCACGCAGGAGAACCTCCTGAAATGTGCTAATATCGTCTATCGGAGACACCCTAGTCTCCGGCGAATCGGACAGCGTGGGCGAGTAGGAACGGGTCCCAGAAGGAGAACGTGACCTGGACCGACGTCTCTTGTGATGATGCCTGGATCGTGATGAAGATCCGCGGCCACTCCTCGATCTGTCCCGTCTCCCCGAGCGAGACCTCGACCTCTTGGGCCTCGGACGCTCCTTCGGCCTCCCAGGGTCAGGAGCTCCAGGCTTCTTAGGAGTCTTCTTCGGAGGCGTCGGGAACTTAGGCATCGACACCTCCCTCGGTGGGATCGGGGGTGGAGGGGCAACCGGACGCGGGTCCCGCGGAGCCGGCTTCGGAGGCGGGGTAGGGGCCTTCGGAGGAGGACCCTTCGGCACAGCAGGCCGCGGAGGAGGCGTAGACGGCTTCATCGGAGTATCCACCCCGGAATGCGCCGGTCCCGGCGAGCCATCACCTCTACCAGAGAGTGGGGAGCCCCCCACAGTCCTGGGCCTGTCCTTAGGACCTGCAGACGCTGAAGACCGGTGTCCAGACGACGACCGATGTCCCCTCGACGTCGAACGGTCCTTCGGCGTCGACCGAATCACACTCCTCGACGTCGAACCGTGTCTTCGTCTCGACGTCGACCCCGACCAGATCGACGAGCCACGAAACCTCGACGACGGGCGATGGTGCCTCGACGGCGACCTCGACCTCTTCGCCGGTCTCGACGTCGACTTCCTGGATCGCTTCGACGGCGACCCTTTGGATCTCCTCGACGTCGACCTCTCCGACCTTCTCGACGTCGATCTTCTCGACCGTCTCGACGTCGGCCTTTTGGAATGCTTCGACGTCGACCTCTTCGGCGCCGGAGATGCCTTTTGTCTCGACGGCGACCTTGACGACGAGGATCCCCTCGACGACGACGTCCTCGACGGCGAACGGCGGTGTCGCCTCGACGGCGAGCGCCGACGCCGGGCCCTCCGATGTCGATCACTCGACGCCGACAGCGACGACGAGGATATCGACACCGGCTTCGACGGCGGCCGGAACACGTTCCTCGACGTCGACGGGCGACGTTTTCTCGACCCAGAGCCCTGGGGAGACCTGGAACTGGCCGTTGACCGTCCCCTCGACGTCGTGGTCAGCGCAACTGACCCAGACGGAGACCTTGGGCGCGGGCTGGTCTTCCTGCCCCTGGGGAGCCCCCCAGAGGCCTCAGCATGGGTAGGAGGAGCCCCTCCTGACCCACCTCGTGCCTTCAGCTTCCTCTCCTCAAGCCCCTGAAGCCTGATCTTCTTCCTCTCCTTCAGGGTCCTTCCAGAGAAGCTTCTGCAGATCCTACACTCCTCAGGGATGTGGGAAGAGGGAAGGCAGAGAATACAGACCTCATGGGAGTCTGTCTTGGCCTTCTTTCTTGAGCACTCAGGGCACTTGTCGAATAATGCAGGCATTATTGGACAAAAAAGAGTGCAGAAACACAGAAAGAAAGTCACCAGAGTACTTTAAAAGTACCAAAAATCGAAATCAGTGTAAAACACCAACAAAAACCCTTGAAAGGGAGAGCTCAATGCTCCAGGGTCCTGCTTGCAGGAGCCGGAAAAAAGAACTGAGGCTAAGTTGGACCTGCTATGCATTCTGGGATACTGAGAGAAGGTTCTGGAAGGTTCTCTTAAAGGCACAGTATCCTAATTAAGCCACATAATGGCAGCCTATGGGGCTTGTCTGTCCAGGTTCTTCTCTCTATCATTCCTGAGGGATTTTGCTGTTAAGCAAGGGAAATCTGTACAGGCTTTGCTGTTTTGTGGATTTTATGGTGGAAATTTCTAGTTGAAGTACTGGACAGTGTAGCCTTTTGGCTGCATTATCTGTCTTTAAATTCTCTCTTAAGTGTCTATGCATTTTCTGCATTTTTTGACACTGTAAGAGATTATTTTTGATTGCTCCGGGGTCCACGCACATGGGCGGGACTATTCACTAGATTATGACTATAACAGAGATCCCCTACTACAGAAGCGTCTAATGAGGTAGGCGGGTTGTAAGAGGACCCGAAGAAGAGAGTGAGTGAGAGAGGGCATCTCCGTATACCATCTGACAAGTACTCAAGGATCATAGGGTTCTTCTGCAGTGCATCACTTGAGAACATTTTTTTGTATACACCACGCTAACAAAGCAAGCGCATTACTGATCAGCATAATACAGACTGAACACTCTCCATTTTAATGATAATTTCACTTGCCTACAGAGTGTTCTTTAGATTTGAAAAAAAAAAACGTGGGATTAGGCCAAATATTGTCATGGCAACCGAAAGAAAAAGAAATCACCCTAAAAGGGTTTCCAATAAGCAAGAACAGTCAGCATTCAGTAAGTAACCTTCAATAGGAGTTGACATCTGCTATTCATTCGTAGTTGAAGGTTTGAAGAAAAGTAGGATAATTGGAAATGGAACCTAGTTCTGGGAACATATTGAGCGAAACGGCTCTTAGTGCTTTTGTAAATATTGGTCTATTTACCTTTTAAAAAAAATTAGAAGGGAATTACCTTCTGTGGCCATTCAAAAACTGGGCTCATTGCATGCTGGAAAAATGTCCTGCACTAATTAGGTTAATGTGGTGGACAATCCGAGGAGACGTTGCCTTGGGATGAGGGGAACTACCTCACCTGGGCCATATGTACATACACAGGAATTGCGATTTCCTAACTAGGAAATCGCAACTCCTGATGTAAGAAAACTTAGGGGTAGATGTATCAACATACCCCTTTGTGATTTCGAAATAGCGATTTTTAAGGAATCACTATTTATAAACCGCAAAATGGGATGTATGTAAAAAATCGCTATTTTTTAGCCATTTCTTAATCTTCCTTATTTGTGAATTCGCAATTTGCGAATTCGCAAATAAGGAATGATTTCCCATTCATTCCTATGGGCCAGGAGGCCCATAGGAATGATTGTGAAATTAATCTCAATTTGCGATTCGCAATTTGCTAATCGCAAAATGAGAATAATTTCAAGGGTGCAGGGGTGTCTCAAGGACACCCTGCTGCACCCCTGAAATGTACATGTGTGTGCATATGGCGCACATACATGCCCTATGGGCATGTGTGTGCGTCACATGCCACCTTCAAAAATGCCAAATTGTGCATTTTTAAAAGAATTCGAAAATTAACATCAACTACAAGTTGGTGGTAATTTGCGATTTCTTAACCAAAATTCGCAATTGAAAAATGCTACATACGTAGCATTTAAGGAATCGCAAAATTGCGATTCATTAAATGCTATGGCAAAATAAGGAATCGCAAATTTTTGCAATTCCTTAATTTGCGAATTTTTGATGCATGCTAAAACATGTAAATAGACCGTTTGCGATTCGCAAAGGCCAAATTCCTGCGAATTTCGGCCTTTGCAATTCGCAAACGGCTTGATACATCTAGGCCTTACATCTTTTAAATAGCGATTTCTAGTGGGTTGCAAATTGGCCTAACTCATGATTATATCACAGCTCATTAGGAATAAGAGAGGTCACAGGGATGATGGCCTGCTGAGGTCAGGAGACAAAAATGTCTGGGATTGCTTTATAATACAGCAATTTTTTTATTTTATTTTAAATATTCCGTTTTCCTTATCGGAAAATGAGATGCGTTTAAAAAATTTAAAAATGAAACTTTGAGGTTTCATTTTTAAGAGTAGACAGTGTTCCATGGAACCATTTTCAAAGTGGAAGGGTACACACTTGATCCCCTTTCCATTTGTGAATGTCACCTAAATCTTTATTGCTTGAGTAATAAAAAATCATTGCAATCAAAAAATCTTCACATCACATATTATTTAAAAACTGTACCACATATGCTATTTAAAAATTTGCCAATACATTCATAACAATATCCATATGTGAATGGGTTAAGACATCCTTCGAAGAGTCGTTGAAGTGATTCAGTTGCAAAACATTAATTCATCATATTCGGATTTAATATTTGGAAGGGATGCCTAAAACACACCCCTTCCACATATGAATCATAAACACAAATTGCGACTCGGTAACGTGGGACTTATTCGCAATTTGTGCTTCGAATATATGTAAAGGCATTTTAGAGGTCGATAATGGCCCCAGATTAGTACCTGACAGCTAATGCTAACTCAGTCAAATATACAAATACATAAATAGGACAGACTGCACACTCAAAAAGATACTACTATTAAAATACCCTTGTGAAAGGCAAACAGTCATGAACTTACACAAAATTGTAAGTTTACTTTTGTGAATCAGGCCCATAGATACCACACGCTGAATGCATATGTGCAAACCCAGAATACAAATTAGCAGACTTCGAGATGATGGTAATTTGCAAATCCTTTGAAAATGCACATAGGAATGGATGGGAATTGCAATTTGCGATTCGCTATTCACTATTAGGGAATGTTTAGGAATCGCAATTTATTTTGTGATTCTTACATGCATAAGGAATTGCGATTCCTGAACTACAATTCCTTAGAAATCGCTATTTAGGTAATCACAATTCCTCATGTTGATGTATGTGGCCCTATGACTCCTAAGAATCACAGGCTGCCAAATAGGGTTAGTAAATTTATCACAAAGCCAAAAATTACTGGACATAGAGGCACCTCAAGATAAGGGTGTAGCCATACATTGGAACTAATACAAAGCCAAATCTGCGAATGAAATTAAAGGCGATGCAACATGCACAGTAGTATTTCGAGTATCAGGATACAAAAGATTGAGGAACAAACGTCCAGGTTCCCCTGCATCAGAATTTCGTGGGAATAAAGCATTAATATGTTCCTCTTTATTTTTTGCAAGGGGAGTAAATTAATGGGGAGTTGGTTCCATTAGAGTGGAGCTAGGTGGGAGAAGGCTGTCCGCCCATGCAAGCTTTTTTAAAACGTGGCATATGGAGAAGAGCTTTGGAACCTGATTGGAGGGGCCTAGTTGGCATATATCTGGCCAGCTTATCTGTCAGATAGCTAGGACCCAGATTTTTAAAGATTTGTAAACAATGCAACAGATCTTAAATGTATTCCTCTTCTACACAGGAAGCCAGTGCAGTTTTTGGGAGAAGAGGAAGAGAAGCTGTTCTCGGAGGGGCATTGTTCACCAAGCAGGCCGCCGTGTTCTAAACTACCTGTAGTTTTTTTAAGGAGGTTCCTTAGCTGAAATCAGCAAAGTATTGCAGTAGTCCAGGTGGCTTAAGACTAATGTCTGGATCAGGGTTTTCAGCGTAGAGAATTGCAGGAGAGGAAAGACTCTTCGAAGGAGACTGAGTGTGTGAAAGCATGCCCCAGCAGTACCAGTGGCATGCTTCCCCATTGTTCATTTTTGATCTATACGAACTCCTAGGTTTTTTACCACCTGTTTAGGAGTGGGTGCCGGGCCTAGTTCCTCTGGAACCATCTAGGGGACCACCTCACCGCTACTTCTCCAAACAACATTATTTCTGATTATTATGCATTAAGCTGATGAAAGTACTCTCTCATCTAGTCCGCGATGACTTTCCTACCCTCCGAAAATGTGGTCTGAATGTTAGAGTTGGCTTTGTCAAAGGAGAGTAGAAGTTGAGTGTCATCGGCGTAGGAGATAGGAATGAATCCTAAAGTCCTCAGTAATCCTACCAAGGGAGTAACATAGATTTTAGATAAAGTAGGGCTCAAACAGGAGCCCTGAGGTACTCCCTTGGTTACTCTTGTGGTCTGCGAGCGAAAAGGGCCCAAGTTAATAGTCTGGGTTCTATCGGACAGGAAATTAGACATCCACTTCAAAGCATTCCCTTGGAGACCTATATCTCTAAGTCTCCTGGCTAGAGTCTGATGGGAGATGGTACTGAATTCTGCAGACAGGTCAAGCAGTACTTTTGGAGCTGCTTGACCTGTCTGCAGCATTATCCGCCAACATTCTGATGCCATCAGTAAATGCCACAAACACAGACTCTGTACTATGTCTGGGTTGATTTCCAGATTGAGAGAGATCGAGACAGTTCGAGGATTCAACAAATTCAGACAAGTGCTTGTTAATATGATTTTCCAGGAGTTTGCTCTGTAGAGGAAGCAAAGAGATCGGGCGATAGTTGCATACGTCTTCCAGAGGTGCTTTAGGATTTTTCCTGATGGGGATAATCTGCCCTCCTTTCCACTCTAGAGGGAGACTACCTTCCTTCATGGAACTGTTGAGAATAGGGCAGATGGGAACAGCGAGTTGCTTGGATAACAGGGAGGTGGTCTTGGCACCTATCAAGTCTAATGGAGACCATGATTTGACTACTTTTAGTAGAGCTTCTACCTCCTCTGGCGTAAGTGCCGGGAACTTCTCCAGTGTTGAAACATTAGGAATAGTTGGTGGAAGGTCTATTTTGGGGACCATCCGGGTGCCTTTATCCAAAGAGATTTTGTTGTAAATCATTTCGATTTTCTGGGTTAAATGATTTGTATGTTGTCGCTTAAGGCTTGGGATGGGGCCTCTTCAATGTCGCACGCCTTAGGGTTGGTAAAAGACTTTGAAACCTCGTATAGCGTTCTAGGGGATCTCTGCTTGTTAAAGTTGCGATGCAATATGCGTTTTCAAGGTTTTTGTGGTATTGTGCCAGTGCATGTTTGAATCTTTCTTTATCTTGCAAGTCATGTGACAGGCGCCAATGGCGTTCAAGTTTTTTGCAATGACTTTTTTCGATCCGGAGATTGGGAAAGTACCACTGTGTCTGATGGCGTCTAGTGGGTGGTGGGCACTGTTTCAGGGGGGCTAGGAGGTCGACAGAGGATTTCAAACACGGGATTGTATGAAGCGCTCCTCCATACTGTCAGAATCAGAATTCTAGGGTGGGATGAAAGTTTCTTGAAACTAAGTTGGCGTGAGTCTGTGCCACTCTCTGCACATTCTTTTAAGGTGTGATTTGGAAGCAATATGTTCTTTGGGGCCGTTAATTCAGGATTCGATCAATGAATGATCTGACCATGTCAGGGCACAGGTTGCTCCACAAAGAATGTTGAGGGAATTGGTTAGGATTAGATCTAACGTATGCCTGCCAAGTGAGTGGGCTCATTGTTTATCTTAATTAATTTGAGTGTGAACAGGTCTGTCAAATGTCAGGAAGCCTCTTGGTTAGCTGGATTTTCGCTGTGCACATTCAAATCTCCGAGAAGTAAGAAGTTTCTGGTCGAAATAACATATGGGGAGATGAGATCCATGAGTTGGGAGGCGAAATTAGAAAGTGGTCCCGGCGGTTGATATACAACTCTAACATGGCATCCCTAAATAAGCATTTGCAGGGCAGGATCAGCTAAAGTGTCAGCGTGTGCAGTCTTTCTAAGAAGTCTTCCCACATCAGTTGGGTCAAGCAGCATAAAGCTACTAAGACAACGCTTGTTCTACGATGCCCTCTCTCTCTCTCTCTCTCTCTCTGCAAATCAGAAGTCCCAGGGATCTCTCCCTAGTTGCGATACATCAATAGCACAGATGGCGTCCCAGGATCCTTCGCTGGTCACGCCATCCAGCCAGGCCACCTCCACATAGGTACTTTTCTGTTGAGCAGCGATGCTCCCGAGCTCGGTGAGATGACTTTAATTCCCAGGCTCTCTCCGAAAAGAAAGAACAACAGTTCTCCACTATCAGTATCAAGACTTAATGTATCCCCTTCTCTCCTTGCCTAACTTCTAAAACAAAGACATTATTCTAGATAACAGGGATGATTCTTTCACCTGCAACAGAATTGTGAGAAAGAACGGAATCCAACATGTACATGCATTTTATCTATTCATTCTAATGCAAGAGCTTCCAGGGAAAATACATTTCAGGCTTACAGAATTTAGCTAACATAAGAGAAATGGAACAATAGCTTTACGAATTTACAAAGGAACTAAGGCACATTCAATTAATATTCCTACCTACATATAAAATGACACAATTAATAAACACATTCAGTAATTAATGATTATCAGCTGCACAACACAAGTGCTTCTGATAGTGTTTCTGCTAGTTACATTTAATTATTTCACATTCATTCTTCACATATTCCATATGGCAGTCTAAATAAAGTTGATGTTACCACGTTGCAAAATTCTAACACTTAGGTTAACCCCACATAAGATTATATGTAGATGCAGTCTGCACGTGATTATAATGCACCCCTAAAATAAAAAATGGATTTTGCGCTACATCACACCCATTCTCAGTGTGACACACATGCAGGTTTGGATCGAGAGTGGACAGATGGGAGACTAAGCAAGAAAAAAAATCCTGGTTTCCATAATTAGTGCACACATACTCCACATCAGGCCGCACTTGCATGAAAGGGCCAAAGATCTAACCTATACTCATTCAAGAGACTTTCGTGAATTATTAAAATGTTTCCATAATGGAATTCCAATTTCTTATATTTAAGTCTCAGTGGGCGAAGTGGCAACAGCAACAAGCCTCAGAAACCTTTTGTATAAAAAGGTATATAAAATACCTGGGTCAGTGTTACAAACAGTGCAGTGCCTCAGGGGCAAAACAGGAATTTGAACCCATTTTGTGCACCTTGGGGACACTCTAATGTTACAGAAGCGGCCCCTTCTGTAATATTGATAGCACTGGTGATAATGCAGCACCAGCACTATCTTGAAAGGGTGTTCCCTCATTTGAATGGGGGCATGACCCCATACAAATGAGGGATTAACTTTGCCTCTTCACCCACACACTATCATGGATGCAGGTGCATCCTAGGTCCTCCAGTACCAAAAACAAGTAGGACCAACCCAGGGAATTGAATGCCTTCACAATGACTAGAGCCCGCTACTGGAAGGTCAGGGGCTCCCTCCACTGCCCCCATGATGTGACGTAGCCTGCAAGTGTTACAGGAAGTGGACCTCTGGGGAATTAATCCACTCATACGGGGGCACCATTCTCCGTAACAAGGGTAGCAGCCTATTGGCGAGCATCTTACTTAAGATCATAGTTAATATTGAGCAATGAAAGTGGGCAATAGGAGCTCAGCTCAAGGTGGTCTCTGGCAAGGTTTAGGTAACACAATAATAAGGGCCTCTCGAAGAGAGGCTGCTAATATTTCCTGCCGGCGTGCCTCTAGGTACACGTCGAGCAGCCTGGGGGCAAAGTTCATCCTCTATGTGGCGTAAAATTACATGGGAAACCCATTGGTGCCCGGTACTTTCTTCCGGGGCATCTGGCGAATAGCTGCTCTCAACTCTTCTAACTGCAAAAGTTACTCCAATTCCTGCATTTGTAGGGCTGCATTTGTAGGAGTGTGAAGCTTTAGAGGGTAACCAAATGCACTTTATCCCAGACACAGTTAGCATCATGGATTGCACCTATCATTGTTCTAGGGACAGCAGGTCTCAATACCTATGCCAGGGTGCCCCCCGGACTGTCACCTTTTGCATGTTGCCCTGCTAGAAAGACTTTATAATCAATGTTGCTGAGTTGGTGTGTCTCATTCCTATGTTTTTCACGCAACTCCGTAAACTGTACTCAGGGCTCAACCACTGTCACAGCATCCTTCTCGGCCACCCATAATTGTGCCTCCAATGTCAACAAGCTTCAAAGTAAGGGTAACCTTGCCCTCAAGGACACTTTTATGCAGTGCCCTCGCATGACTAACTTCATTGCGCCCCATTCAGTCCGCCTTGCCCCTAATAACCTGTTATTGTCTTCAAAGTAGTGAAGCCAGCGTGTGCTGATGGTGTCTGAGAAGGCCTTGTCAAGGAGAGCTTCCAAACGTAGCCTCCACGTTAGGATCAGATTGCGCAATCCCCACCATCAGAATGTAAACCGAAGAGGGCTATGATCAGTTAAGGTTTGTCCTACGTATTCTGAAACCAACCACCAATGGCCAGAACTTGGTATTACCAAAAATATAGTCCAGTCTCACAAGTACTCTGCCTCTACTGGGTGTCCCAGCCGCCAGGCGTCATGCAGATGCACTGCCTCCGTCCAGCGCCAACAATGTCCCGGGGAGGGGAAGCACTAAGTGATCTGCTTCTCTGGAGTGTATACAATTAAAATCATCTCCCCAGGCCCCCAAAGTCTCAGGATCTCTGAGCATAGTCGGGGACAAGGTGTCAAAGAACTCACCCTGGAGCAGATTAAGCGCATATAGCGGTACAAAAGGGGGGTGGTGATGGACGGAGCATCTGAACCAATCAAACACTCACACCCAGTCAAAAGCTCTGGGTTTGATCCATCACCGTTCTTTAGCCCACTCTGCCACCCCAGTTCAGACATGGCTATATGCAAATCAGTATGACCCTGTGCCTCATGGGAACAGTCCAGCCCGAACTGCCAAGCCATGCCTTCCCTGGACCAGAAACAAGCTTCCGAGGACCGGTTTCTGGCATTCCAGCCGTCTTCAGCCCGGCTTGCTTGAATCCAGTGGCAAAGTGAGCAAGGGACTCACGTCTGAGCATACCCTGCCACACTTATGGTGGCCAAAGCGGTACAAAAGGGAGTAGTGATGGACGGAGCATCTGAACCAATCAAACACTCACACCCAGTCAAAAGATCTGGGTTTGATCCATCACCGTTCTTTAGCCCACTCTGCCACCCCAGTTCAGACATGGCTATGTGCAAATCAGTCTGACCCTGTGCCTCATGGGAATAGTCCAGCCCGAACTGCCAAGCCATGCCTTCCCTGGACCGGAAACAAGCTTCCGAGGACCGGTTTCTGGCATTCCAGCCGTCCTCAGCCCGGCTTGCTTGAATCCAGTGGCAAAGTGAGCAAGGGACTCACGTCTGAGCATACCCTGCCACACTTATGGCGGCCAAAGCGGTACAAAAGGGGGTGGTGATGAACGGAGCATCTGAACCAATCAAACACTCACACCCAGTCAAAAGATCTGGGCTTGATCCATCACCGTTCTTTAGCCCACTCTGCCACCCCAGTTCAGACATGGCTATATGCATATCAGTCTGACCCTGTGCCTCATGGGAACAGTCCAGCCCGAACTGCCAAGCCATACCTTCCCTGGACCGGAAACAAGCTTCCGTGGACCGGTTTCTGGCATTCCAGCCGTCTTCAGCCCGGCTTGCTTGAATCCAGTGGCAAAGTGAGCAAGGGACTCACGTCTGAGCATACCCTGCCACACTTATGGCGGCCAAAGCGGTACAAAAGGGGGTGGTGATGGACGGAGCATCTGAACCAATCAAACACTCACACCCAGCCAAAAGATCTGGGTTTCAGCCATCACCGTTCTTTAGCCCACTCTGCCACCCAAGTTCAGACATGGCTATATTCAAATCAGTCTGACCCTGCGCCTCATGGGAACAGTCCAGCCCGAACTGCCAAGCCATGCCTTCCCTGGACAGGAAACAAGCTTCCGAGGACCGGTTTCTGGCATTCCAGCCGTCTTCAGCCCGGCTTGCTTGAATCCAGTGGCAAAGTGAGCAAGGGACTCACATCTGAGCATACCCTGCCACACTTATGGCGGCCAAAGCGGTACAAAAGGGGGTGGTGATGGACGGAGCATCTGAACCAATCAAACACTCACACCCAGTCAAAAAAACTGGGTTTGATCTATTACCGTTCTTTAGCCCACTCTGCCACCCCAGTTCAGACATGGCTATATGCAAATCAGTCTGACCCTGTATCTCATGGGAACAGTCCAGCCCGAACTGCCAAGCCATGCCTTCCCTGGACCGGAAACAAGCTTCCGAGGACCGGTTTCTGGCATTTCAGCCGTCTTCAGCCCGACTTGCTTGAATCCAGTGGCAAAGTGAGCAAGGGACTCACGTCTGAGCATACCCTGCCACACTTATGGCGGGCAAAACGGTACAAAAGGGGGTGGTGATGGACGGAGCATCTGAACCAATCAAACACTCACACCCAGTCAAAAGATCTGGGTTTGATCCATCACTGTTCTTTAGCCCACTCTGCCACCCCAGTTCAGACATGGCTATATGCAAATCAGTCTGACCCTGTGCCTCATGGGAACAGTCCAGCCCGAACTGCCAAGCCATGCCTTCCCTGGACCGGAAACAAGCTTCCGAGGACCGGTTTCTGGCATTCCAGCCGTCCTCAGCCCGGCTTGCTTGAATCAAGTGGCAAAGTGAGCAAGGGACTCACGTCTGAGCATACCCTGCCACACTTATGGCGGCCAAAGCGGTACAAAAGGGGGTGGTGATGGACGAAGCATCTGAACCAATCAAACACTCACACCCAGTCAAAAGATCTGGGTTTGATCCATCACCGTTCTTTAGCCCACTCTGCCACCCCAGTTCAGACATGGCTATATGCAAATCAGTCTGACCCTGTGCCTCATGGGAACAGTCCAGCCCGAACTGCCAAGCCCTCCCTTCCACTGGACCGGAAACAAGCTTCCGAGGACCGGTTTCTGGCATTCCAGCCGTCTTCAGCCCGGCTTGCTTGAATCCAGTGGCAAAGTGAGCAAGGGACTCACGTCTGTGCATACCCTGCCACACTTATGGCGGTCAAAGCGGTACAAAAGGGGGTGGTGATGGACGGAGCATCTGAACCAATCAAACACTCACACCCAGTCAAAAGATCTGGGTTTGATCCATCACCGTTCTTTAGCCCACTCTGCCACCTAAGTTCAGACATGACTATATGCAAATCAGTCTGACCCTGTGTCTCATGGGAACAGTCCAGCCCGAACTGCCAAGCCTTGCCTTCCCTGGACCGGAAACAAGCTTCCGAGGACCGGTTTCTGGCATTCCAGCCGTCTTCAGCCCGGCTTGCTTGAATCCAGTGGCAAAGTGAGCAAGGGACTCACGTCTGAGCATACCCTGCCACACTTATGGTGGCCAAAGCGGTACAAAAGGGGGTGGTGATGGACGGAGCATCTGAACCAATCAAACACTCACACCCAGTCAAAAGATCTGGGTTTGATCCATCACCGTTCTTTAGCCCACTCTGCCACCCCAGTTCAGACATGGCTATATGCAAATCAGTCTGACCCTGTATCTCATGGGAACAGTCCAGCCCGAACTGCCACCCATGCCTTCCCTGGACCAGAAACAAGCTTCCGAGGACCGGTTTCTGGCATTCCAGCCGTCTTCAGCCCGGCTTGCTTGAATCCAGTGGCAAAGTGAGCAAGGGACTCACGTCTGAGCATACCCTGCCACACTTATGGCGGCCAAAGCGGTACAAAAGGGGGTGGTGATGGAGGGAGCATCTGAACCAATCAAACACTCACACCCAGTCAAAAGATCTGAGTTTGATCCATCACCGTTCTTTAGCCCACTCTGCCGCCCCAGTTCAGACATGGCTATCTGCAAATCAGTCTGACCCTGTGCCTCATAGGAACAGTCCAACCCGAACTGCCAAGCCATGCCTTCCCTGGACCGGAAACAAGCTTCCGAGGACCGGTTTCTGGCATTCCAGCCATCTTCAGCCCGGCTTGCTTGAATCCAGTGGCAAAGTGAGCAAGGGACTCACGTCTGAGCATACCCTGCCGCACTTATGGTGGCCAAAGCGGTACAAAAGGGGGTGGTGATGGACGGATATAGCGACACCACCGATAGAGGTTGGCCATCCTGCATACCCTCTAATAACTCATACCGGCCTTCTGTATCTACCACCACTCTGTTGTGCACAAAGGGCACCTTTGGGTCGATCCAAATGAGGACTCTTCTTGCGTATGTCGTGTACCCAGTCCCAAACACCTGCTCACTGTCTCGCTTGAACACCTTATCCAGTTCTACTAGATGTGACTCTTGAATATTATACATATACCCATTGGCACATTACTGGCATCACCATGACCCTGATACGCCTGGTCAGCACATTATAGGCTGTATATGTAGCTTCCTGGGGTACACTCTGGGCTAAAGACCCGTGCACAACCCCTGTCCCCAACCACAATCCCTCCAGCCTCTCCTTGTGTCACTTCACCCCGTCAGAATACAAACCTGAAACTGCAACAAAACAATAACTCCCACACCCTTGACTTGAACTCTAACTTGCATCGTGCCACAACGTCCCACTCAATTTGTCAATCAGATTCTACTTGACCCAGTGTTAAAAGTGTTCTTGCAGAAGTCTATGGTAGTATCAACAAACAAGAATGCCAGGGCTCAAGTTTAATTCACACCCGCTTTTTATTTAGCTGGTGTGTACCTTCGTATAAAGGATTCCGAAGGTTTATTGTTTTCATTTCAACATTTTCAAAATTAATGATGTTCACATATAAATCGCGTTACAGAGGATTAAACTTTCCTTCAATAGTCAAAACAATATAAACATAAAACATGAATAACAATGCTTTCAAAAATTGAATAAATCATCACATTCGATAATAGTTATGTTTTCACTATTTCAACAACAGAACAGAAACTGAATTGCATACACCTTAAACTATTAGGGTACAGGTCCTTGTGTCAAGCAAATTTAATTATTAGGACCAAACACATTGGGCCATATGATTTCGGTTAGGTCGCCCTATGTTCGTGTGCAAACCCCTAGAATTTAGGTTGCCTTTGAAACAGCCGAACAGCCGACGCGTTTCCAAACCCCTTGTTCAATTAATGGGGTTCTTCCTCAGGGCTGAGCTGTGTACCTACGGTGTAAAATTTGAGGGACATTTAGTATCTCCTATTCTTATTTTGTCAGTAATATAAGTATAAAGCATGCGAAATTTACCTCTTCTTATGTGTGAGAGTTCACTGTGTTTTTGACACTGGGCTTCCGGATTTCCGGATTAATTTTGAAAATGTTGAAATGAAAACAATAAACCTTCGGAATCCTTTATACGAAGGTACACACCAGCTAAATAAAAAGCGGGTGTGAATTAAACTTGAGCCCTGGCATTCTTGTTTGTTGATATTATATATTGTCCAGCCAGGACTCGTAGGACAAAGCCCTCCCTGAGATAAGAAGTCTATGGTAGAGCGGGCCAAGAGAAAAGCTCTGTAAGTTCACAATTTATGACCCGGTGTGTAATGTCCATTACTCCAGGGAATGCCAAAGCCCGCCAGACCTCCCGTAATATGTCCCATCTTAGATCTCCCCTCATCACTCACCACCATAGCATAGTCATAATTCCGGCATTCCTCTTCGTGGGGATCTCTCTCATGTGTTAGTGGTCTCCCTCTCCAAGGTTTCTGAGTTGGGTGCCCCCATCACTGATTTCAGATCCATTTTCTGAGCCAGGACTTCATATCTGTTTGTGCCATGCATGAGACCTCTGCCACACCTCAGCTCATTTTGTATCCACCTGCTCTGAAGGGGCCGGATCATGGGCAGCGAGGCAGCAGCAACGAGGCATAACGCTGGCCCAGCCCAGCAGAACACTCTCCTTTGCTCAAGGTGCATCCTATGCCCCCTTGTATCTCAAGCATGTACTGGCCTCCTCCAGAGTGGGATATATGCACATCCACCAGCCAAAGCCACGCCAGAAAGAGAAGCACATAGGACAGTCCCATGGTGCCAAGCTGCACCTAACAACTTCAATAGTTTTCTGTCATCTCTGGACTTCTGCTGTGTAGTCCAGAGATGCCATTATGGGGTTCCCATTGTATTTCCAAGGGCCCTTCGCTCAGAACATTTGCAGCAGGAGAATTCGGTCCCTGTAGTGTAACAGTCACCCTATCATTGGGTGCAATGGGGCCCCCGGGACAGTGGGTAGTCAGGATTCAATGTGCCCTTTCAATCGAGAAATATTTTGAGATTTGGGCAGCCAAGAGAGTGGAGGTCATCCAATCTGCTTGCAAGAGCTTCATACTGGGGCCCTCGGATCTCTTGGGCCAATCTAGAGAGCGGATATTATTAAGTCTGGAGTGCCCCTCCGCCTGCACCCTGAGCACTCACACCCCATTTACAAGGTCATCAATTGGTCCTGTATGGTCACTACGGTAGGCCACATTGATGTCAGGGAGGATTCTGCCTCACCCATTCATTCTGTACGCCAGCTTGGCATGATCCGCCTGTAGTCGGCCAATCTCTACATGTATCAATACCAGTTGAGCATCCTTAGCAGTTTTGAAGTTATAAATGGCTTTTAAGATTTTCCAAGGTAGTTTCTAGCTGGCGGATCTTGCCCACCCGTGTTGGGTAGGCCGTCAACATGGCAATGGTGGAATTTTGAGGCTGAGGCCGAACCATGTCTCGACAGTGGCCACCCTCTATATCGCAGCATAGCAAGACAGGAAATAAAGAAGGGGACCTTCTCCCACCAGCTAGGAGACACCCCCCGAGACCAGCAGAGAGAAGTGACCTCCAGCAATCATGAAAAGAAAGTTATAGCAGCCCGGCTCTCTACTTATCGCAGTCCCCCACACTTTCGAAACTTATAGCAGCCCGGCTCTCTACTTATCGCAGTCCCCCACACTTTCGACTCAGTTCCTTCTTATTTTGTGGCCCCACCTGCTGATATTACTGTGAAGAGGGCATCCACATGGGCCAACAACTCTCCTAGTCTGATACTGTGTGCCCAACTGACAGGGGTCCATGCCAGCCCTCCACCAGCATTCTTTCAGGGCTATCAGGGCCCAGCGATCATCAGCACTCCTTGACTGAGGGTTCTTCCACAGGCCTATCACAGCCCCATTCATATCCATATCCCAAGCATCTTCAGGACAAGAGATATCAGGTAGGGAGGGGCGAGGGAAAAGCAAAGAGATATCTCAGGCCTGTGCCCCACTCACTGCCGGCCTCCGATTTTACTGTCCGATTTCACTGTCAGGATCACTCAGCTGGGGAAGCGGGGGTCCCAGTGCAGGCCCCTGGGCAGTCCTACCCCTATGCCTCGGCCTACGCTTAAGCCCACATTGGGCTATGACAGGGTTTTACCTCGCTCCTTGTTCTGCCCACGTGTCGGCTAGCAGGTCACAGCTCGATTGCCACACTTGACTAGCCTTTCTGGGACACTGCTCCTTCTCTGGCACCATTACCCTCGCCCAGAGCACGGGGAGATGCGTGGGACGGAGGCCTGCTTCAGCATATTACGGCACAACCCTTCTTGTGGGGGCTATCAGAGCCACCTGGCTGTGAGCTACTCCTTGGGGGAGTCCCCACCAGACATTGGGCTCGAGTGGGCCTCACCCGGCCATGATATTGCAGATGGGCATAGGCCAGTGCAGAGCCTCAAGGCAGAGTGAACACACTCAGCGCCATTTTATCCACGCTCCTAGGTGCCTTAATAAAAATGTTTTCCATGTGAGGTAAATTATGGAAAAATGTGTTTAATTGCACATTTTCTGTAACACTTAGGGGCCCATTAGGATGGCGGCGGATTGCCCCTGCCAGGCTGGCGGTAGCCACCGCCAGCCTGGCGGGGGCAATCTGCCCGCAATCCGCACCTAAAATTCCCCCCACCATATTAGGATGGCGGGGGGGGACCGCGGCGGACTGAAAGACCGTACACCAATTTTCTGCCCCGGTCGCCTTGCGGCCGGGGCGGAAAAGGTTTAATATGTTGGCGGGGTCTATGAGACACCGCCAGCCATATTAGCATGGGCATGTACAAATGCCTTTCCGTGGCGGCAAAGCCACCACGGAAAGGCATGCGGAGACACCCTGCGGGGGCCCGTTGCGGGCTCCCAGGTACTCTGCGGGGGTGGGGGTGCACATGGGGGGCCAGCATTACAAAGTACGAAATGGCAGGCACCGCGCGGTTCCTGTCACGTTGTGCTTTGTAATGCATTGCATGTATCTTCAGCATTGCGGCGGGCGGTGCATTCAGCACCGCCCGCCGCAATGCTGAAGATACAGGATGTGCCCACCACTGTAGTGGGCGTATCCTAATGCCCCCAACGGGACCCCCGCCCTTATGGCGGGTGGTCCCTAGACACGACAGGATGAGTGGCGGACAAAGTCCGCCCGTCATCCTAATGGGCCCCTTAATGTGTGAATTGTTCACTTGCAGACTATCTCCGAACATAGGGTTATGAGAAACAGGGCATGGCTGGAAATCTGCATTGTTCATAGGTATTCTGATGTACTGCTGGTGAATTTCTGTAAATATAAAAAAATAAGAAAATATACGAAAATTGTTGGAGTGTGCCTCATTAATTCACCATTTTTAAAGACCCAGGTTAAATTACAGCAGGCTTAAGAGAACTGAACTAAAATAAGCACCTTTTTATGTGCAGTATTATGTAGAGTCCAAAAAGGGTTGTATACAGTGGGTAATGGACATATATAATAGAAACAGTAATACATGTGTAGATTCAACCATAAAATAGATTAAATGATAGCACAGTGAGCAGACTTACAAACCTAATTTAGTATCTACTCTCTAGGCAGAACTCTGCCATCCATTTGGAAACATGTAACAAAACAATGGTGCAGGTCAAGGTAGAGGCTGCGTACCACAAAATCATCATGGTTGCGCACAAATACTGCTCATAAGAAAGGAAGGAAGAGGAATACAGGGAGAATCTCAAACACAGACAAAATGAAGAGTTAATTAACATCAGGCGGTGTACTCCCAAATGATGTAGTTTGTGATATACTGAATTTCCCAACAATCATGGGCAAGCATGGTTTCTTCCTTCAAAGGCCTCACTGGTCTGTACCACAACTTGCATATGCTAAATGTATGCCAGACTGAAGTCGGTCCAGAGGTACACCAGATAAGAGGAACGCCTCCTGTAATTTCATTAAGGGTCTCTTCACGTATACACACCTTAACAAACCATCATGAAATATGGCAACTTCACACCCACCCTGATGGAGCTCCACTCGCTCCCCTTACCAGCCCACATCACCTTCAAAACCAGCTGCATCCTCTACACAGCCATATTTGCCAACACCCGGGCTTGTCTTGCTGACAGCCTTACCATTTCTTGTGGCTCTGGGCATGCCCAGTGCCAGTGCCCCATTATGACATGTTTTTTATTGATTTCACTGGTGCTCACCTTTCCTTTAAGGCTTAGAGTTCTCGTACATTTCTTAGGTTTATAACTGCTGTTTATTTCTCCTTTATGAATACTATTATATGACAATGGGGCACATGCATCAAGCTAATTACCAGTTGCAAAGGGGCCATTTGCGAATGGTAATTAGCCATTTGGGATGCATCAAGCCCAAACCTACTCGCAAAATAGGTCATCGCAAAATTTGCGATGACCTATTTTGCAAATGCATTTAGGGAATCGCAATATGCGATCCATTAAATGCAATGCAAGAAGCAATCTGAGATTGCGACTTAGCATTAGGGAATCGCAAATTACCACCAACTTGAAGTTGGTGGTAATCTGCAATTCCTTAGAAAAATGCCACAAATTGCATTTTTCTAAGTGCCATGTGGCGAACACACATGCCCTTAGAGCAGGTGTGCGCCACATGTGCACACAAATTCCCGTTTTGGGGATGAATCAGGGTGGCCTTTTGGCCACCTGCCACCTATCACCCTTGAATTGCATGCACAATTTGCGATTACCTTTTTGGTAATCGCAAATTGCTAGTGGTTTCCCATTCAGAATGAATGGGAAGGCATTCCCTATTAGTGAATCACATTTTGCGATTCGCTAATAGGGAATGGGTAGGAATCACAATTTATTTAGTGATTCCTACATGCATAGGGAATTGCAAGTCCTTAATAGTGATTCCTTAAAAATTGCTATTAAGGAATCGCAATTCCTTACATTGATGCATGTGCCCCAAAGTGTTTTATAATCATCATGACTTGTGACAGTGTACTTTGAGTTTTCAAAATCTTACTCCCGTATAGAATAGTGTTTTAATATCAGTACAAAGAGCCCGCAGAGCAGAAATAATTCTCATGAATTTTCGCTCACATTACACCACAAATGATGGCCGCATAAAAGTAGTACTTCCAGTCTTCTTCAGGACAGAGGAATCCATCACTTCCAGGGATAAATGCTGTCTTTCTATCTATCACGGCTGTAGGGTGAGAACATCCAGGCTTCTGAAACATATAAACTGTTGTTGCAGGTAGCTATGAGCTGTCTGCTCTCAGCATTTAGGTGCATGACTAACACTGCGCGTCCCTCATGATGGCAAAGCTTTTCAGTGCCACGACTGAATAAAAAGGCACGTGAGGTCATGGATTGTGTTTTTGTTCATAATATTGACTCTTTGTTCATTTATATTCTCTAAAGGTACTTTAATATCTTCTATAACAGCTTTTGATGTGCACTAGACGGCCTCCAAATTAAGTATGGCAAAATAGTGTTTTTTGTATTCGTGTTCTATTGAGGGAAATGATGAAGGCAGCCCCCAGAAATCTTGCGACAACGAAAGGTACTACGGTATTATTGTTATGTTCCAAACAAGAACTCTTTCTGGGTAGGTGCCTGCTTCAGGACCCAGAGATTTCTACAAGGTGTGGTCAGGAATGACCCCAGACACACAACAATCAGGCTGGAGGAAAAAATCGAAACAAGACAACAACAGCCCTTCGCAATCTAAATCCCTGGGATTGGGAGCAAAATCCCTGTATTCCATCCAGACTGCACTAACTGTTTGCCAATTTAGGAAAGAGCTCGGCGTCTTGTTGTAAATTGATTATGAATTGAGGATTAGTCGCAATCTTTGCCCTGCCAACCCTTCTCTTGAGTGCTCCGCTCATGAGAATATGCCATGGGCTCTCCCTCAAGGTGACTGCATGGATGCCACCATACTATTTAGTAGGTTTTTCACAATTGTTCAGGGAATGGGGTTGGGAGGGGAGGGGGTGCAAATTATTTTAAAAAAAATAACATTTACCAACAGAAAGCACCCAGGCACCCTCCCCTAAGGCAATAACAATGATGCAATGCAGCATTGTGATTGGTCTGAGCGCCGTGGTTCAGTGCTCAGACAGGGAGCCTGAGCATGTTCCTTACCAGGCTGTGCATGATGGGGAACATGCAAAGTGTGCATGACTCTTTGCCCGGCCCAAGACAGCCGGCCAAGCAGTCATGTGCTCTTGGAGTGTGCAAACCACTCCTCCCCCTGTGACACCAACCCCGCATCGCTGTAACCCTGCCCTATAGTAAAAAACAAAATGATAATAACAAGGTCATTTTATTTGTCCTTTCTGTTGCTCTGAGAGCAGTGGGGTGACTCCTCTGCCTTAGCGGAGGAGCCGCCCCTGAGTGTTCCCCACTTCTCTTCTCAGAGCAAATGGGGTGTCTTCGAATTATTAATGACTTTCTTTATAGCTAACATGGACCACGCTTTATGATACCATTGTGCTATCAAGGAGTGTGATGATTTTTTAAATTGAAAAAAGATGCTAACTTTGTTCTACCAATGCTTTGTAGTGCATTGTACCATTCAGACTTAGACATATGCTCACATTCATCCTTTAATGCTATTCAGTGCCATGTACCATTCAGACTTAGACATACGCTCACATTCATCCTTTAATGCACTTCAGTGCCATGTACCATTCAGACTTAGATATACACTTATTTACAGTTATCTGGGTGGATGAAGACATTATGACTGCAGGGAAGTCGGTAGCCCAGAGAGTCCATTAATCTCAGAGTTATCTCTTTCCAGTAAGGAAGAATCTTGGGACACTCCATCATGACAGCCTCTCCAGGACCTCTGTGAAACATAAAGTGTTTTTTGTTGGAGTGTAGTGGAAACAGTGCATGATCCTATTGTGAATCTCTTTAATCTCTGTTCTAATTGAACTTGAATGTATGTCCCTCCTGCGCAATTGCCATCTAAATCAAACCCTAAGTCTTTTTTTAGTTTCTTTAAGTAAACCAGGGAAGTTTGTGCCAGAGGGTTGACCTAGCTACTGCGTGAGCCTAGAAATTAACTAAAGCACCCTGGAAAACAATATTTATTTGCAAGCATCCTTAGATAAGATTAAAAACACACAGGACTTACTGGAAATTAGCCCCTTAACTACTGGACCTTTTTCCTCCCAGTGCTGAGGCCTTTTTGTGGCGATTTGGGGTAGTTCACACTTAGGGCTGCATAACTTTTTTCCACATTAACAATTCACAATTTATGTTGCATAACCAAATTCAGCAACACTGTTATCAAATAGCCTCTGAGAGATAATCTGGCAAATACACAATAACTGTTTATGCATGTCCACCTGTTGATAGACCACACAAGAAACATGCGCCAAAGAGGTGAAAGGTTGAGAGGATAGTGGTGTTGGGTAGTGAAAGTTTGAATCAAAGAATGAAGGGAGAGTTACTTTAATATTTTACACATACTGATAACAAAAATCAGTTAACGTAAGCCTGTCCATACACAATTTTACAAGTATTCCGTAAATTTTTAGTGTGCATTCAATACAATTTCCAACGGAAGGACATGATGAAGGTACAGGTCTTGATCAATGGGAGTGCGTCGACGTTTAGACTCGACTATGCAATGAGGATTCAGAACTTTTGCTGCGAGTCTTCATCAGGACTGTGTGTTTGCAACCCAAACCTGGAGCCACACTTTCACTACCCAACACCACTATCCTCTCAACCTTTCACCTCTCCTTTTGCGCGCAACCTAAGGTCTTTACCGAATAATTTTAGATTGATTCTTAATAAATATCCTGTAATTAATTACAGAGTTTGGCGCATGTTTCTTGTGTGGTCTATCAACAGGTGGATATGCATAAACAGTTATTGTGTATTTGCCAGATTATCTCTCAGAGGCTATTTGATAACCGTGTTGCTCAATTTGGTTATGCAACATAAATTGTGAATTGTTGGTCACGGACCATTGTTTTCCTTTCAGCATTGTGCCCAGGTCCGGTTTTGACTTTTAAGGGCTACCCCATTATCTATAATGGCTTTTTTCCACATTAGGCATCCATGCCAAATATGTGTTATTTTTTACTAATATCCTCGGGCTTCTAAAGATATCAAGGGTTTGTGGATTGCTCTGAAGGGGACCGAGAAAATAGGCAAAATGTAGCAAAATTTTAGTTTGGGGGGAAAAATAGGAAAAAAGTGCTCTGGGTAAATGTATCTGTCATTTCCCTAAAAATTGCATCAATAAACAGTTTGCTCTGCTAAAGTCATCATCTTCACAGCTTTCAGGAACATACAGAGCTGAATAAAATAAAAAATGTTACCACATTTTTGGCATTTTTCCAAGAGTTAGCCCATTTCTCCTATTTTTTGTGCTCTCACCCTACTTCTAGTTTGTAGTGGAAACCAGTGTGAAATCCATGGGTGATCTGGGAAAGATTTAGATTTCTAAAATGTAGACAACATTCTGAATCCATCATGGGGTCAATGTGTAGATCCCTCAGGTTTTCCCAAAGAAACTAACTGTTGACATAAAGAAATATTGAAAATGAGTAGTTAAAATGACCATTTGGGACAACATTTTCATCTGTAACCTTTTGTCACAATAGCCAATTTACAAAAGCAATATACCATTATGTCCACTAGACCCTTCTTTTTGTGGGGATATATAGGGATTATAGGATCTCCAAGAACCCAAGGTACCCAGAACCAACAACTGAGCTGCACCATACAATGGTTTTTCTGTGTTTACCAAGTATAGACCAATTCATGTGGTGAAATATTTAGTGTGAAAAATGGATATCATGGAAACCTATGTATTTCTGAAATGGGCACAATATATGGAGTCTAGGAGCAGTGGTTATTAGTACATCTCTGAATTTGTGGGTACCGATATTAGCAAATGATTTAGAGGGTTTTCTCAAAATGTCTTCCTTCTTAAACACTAGCTTACATTTGGAAGGCACAAAATGCAGTGAAATCCAATTGTTAATAACAAATGTACTACTATTCTATGCCCCCCAAATCACCAGATAAAAATGGTACCTCACTTGTGTGAGTAGGCCTAATGCACGCATCAGGAAACTGCTCAAAATGCCCATGCAAACATTACATTTTCCACTCAAAACTGACCCTTTTTTTGCAAAGTGGGTAGCTGTGGACTTTAGGTCATAGTTCAGCCAGCAAACTGAGCATTTCTTTAAACTAGACACCTGGGGGAATTCATGGTGGGATAACTTGCATGGCTCTTACAAGGTTTGTTTTACCTAGAATCCCTTGCAAACCTCAAACTTTGACTAAAACAACACATTCTCCTCACATTTCTGTGATGGAAAGTTATAGAATGGGTAGGGAGCCACAAACCTCCTACCAACTTGAGTTGCAACATGTCCCTCGATAAGAAAAGTACCTCACCTGTGTGGATGGGACAAGAGACAAAAGGCGCTACGAGACACACTGATAGATAAGACATAGGGGTAGCCGTGGTATTTGGGACTGCCTTGTGGTGCCACCCAGGCATACCTATTAACCACAGATATTTTTGAAAACTAGACAACCAGGGGATATCAGGGTGATGTGTCTTGCGTGGATCCCATGCGTTTTTCTTACCCACAATGTCCTTCAAACCTAAAACTTTACCTCAAATCATGCATCACTTGTGCTGATAAAAATGCTGTTCCACTTGTGTGGTTGGGCCTAGTGTCTGCGACAGGAACAGATTAAACCAAGGTTAATGGGAGCCTTTACGAGGGGACTCCCGCACTAAAGCTTGGGGTAGTGGGTCAGCCTACTTAAGCATCTGGTTAACGTCATTTTGAATGACATGCTCTTTCAAAATGGGCACATCCGCAAGCAAGGTTGTTTACTTCCCTTTAGTGTCAGTGTTGGCTGATGTGATAGTAGGACACATTTGAAGTGAGCACTGGGCACATTCCTGCTTTATGAGTTCTGACTCCTTCCAATGCAGTTGTAAATTCCTTCTGAAGGGGGTAGCTGCTGTTTCACAGCATACCGTATTGCGTTCATGAACTCTGTTTCACAAATGGTTCTTTTATAGACTTTGCCCAGGAAGAAAAACAAACTTTATTGTGTTTCATGTCTGGCACACTTGTAACAGTTTTATTTAAACATAGGTTGGGTGTAATTTGGATTTTAGTATCCAATATTTTATACTGTGAACCCTCTGGCCTTCCTTCTTTCTTTCTTTCTTTCCTTCTTTCCTTTTTTTTGGTATTTTCATATTTCGTTTTTGCTTTATCCTTCTTTTTTCCTTTTTCTTTTCTTTTTTCCTTCTTTCAATCATTTTTTGCCTTTCCTTTTTATGTCCTTCTGTCGTTCTTCCTTTCTTTCTTTTTTGCCTTCTTTTTCTTTCCTTTCTTTCTTTTTTGCCTTCTTTCCTTATTTCATGTTCTTTCTTTCTCTTTGCCTTTTTTCTTTTTCCTTCCCTTAATTCTTTCTTTCCTTCTTTCCTTATTCCTTCTTCATTTTGCCTTCTTTCCTTCTTTCTTTCCTACTTTCCTTCTTTTTAGCTTACCTTCCCTTTTTCATTCTTTCATTCATTCATTTATTAATCATTTCTCCCTTTCCTTTTCTGCCTTTTTTCTTTTCTTTCCTTTCTTTCTTTTGTCCTTATTTCCTTTTGTCTTTTCTTTTTTGCATCTATATTTCTTAGTCTTTTTGTTTTCCTTCTTTCTTTCTTTTTTGCCTTCTTTCTTTCTCTTTCTTTGTTTCTTTGTTTCTTTCTTTTTCTTTGTTTCTTACGTTCTTTCTGTCCTTCTTTCTTTTTTATATTTTTTCTACATTTTTTCTTTCTTCCTTTGTGCCTTTTTCCCTCCTTTCTTCCTTCCATTTGGCCTCCGATCCTACCTTCCTTTTTGCCTTCCGTTCTTTCTTTTTTGCCCTTCTTCCCCCTTTTTAGTCAGCCTGCCTTTCTTCTTTGTCTGCTTTCCTTCCTTTTTTTATTCTGTCCTGCCTTCCTTCCCTTTTTTCTTGCCTTATTTCTCAAAGGCAAGGCTAGCAGCCAATTGCAGGCTGATGGCTTTCTCAGGTCTGTGTTAGCCAATACCTTTTGATTTTACTAAAAGTATGTGTAACATAGTTACTTACAGGGTATTTCAGCTGGACTTAATCCATTAATCTGTGATTGTGTCATTCACATTTTTCTTCCACCCACTCCACCATGCATCAAGGGGCAATTTTAGCTTACTTCAGCCGCTGACTGACTACTATGAGTTACAGCATGCTGCCCTTTCACAAAGAGCACATTCACACACAAGGTAGTTCTCTTCTGTGCCAAGATTTCCATGTAATGTTTACTTTTTTGAGAAATCACTTTTATCTTTGACCAATCTGTTTTTTTCGATTTCATGAAGGCCTAGCAGCTACCCAAACGATAAAGTTTAGAAATATCCATGACAAAACAAAGGGCTGCCTGTTCGAGCTTCTTGAGGAGCGACTACCTCCGGAAAGTTCAAGTTTTTTGGACAGGTAGAAAGGTGTTGTAGGAAGCGGACTCTGTATGCACCTATAGTGTGCACAGTGTCCAGGGAGTCCCCAGAGGTATAGCAGAGGCTAAATTAGGTAAGGTCTAACAGCTCTCCTTGTGGTAGTGTGGTCGAGTAGTTAGGCTTACTCAGAGGGTGAGCTAAGCATTGATTGTACTCACTCACTCAAGACTGATGGTGCACACTCAGAGACTGAACCCAGACCAATTAGGTAAGTATAACAAAGGTATACTTATGTTTTATTTCTAGAACCAAACAGGACTTGGCACAGGTAAATGAAATATACTCTCAAATACCAGATTTTACAAGGAAATACTGTTGTGGTTGAATTTGCAATCATTACAGATTTGCATTAAGTTTCAAAACAGGTTAAATTACACAGTAATTACTTTTGGAATACATTTAGATTACTTTTGGTTTACATCGACCACTCGGGGTGGTATGCCTAGATACCACACTGGGGACCTCATAATACAAGGTAAGTAAGACTTTTTAAGGTTTGCAGTTTAGTTACTTTTTCTTTTTCATACAAAGTTCAACTTGAGAGAACATTTTTAGGAACAATACTTGTAACATTGGTTCCTATGGGACAAAAAGTGTTAGCGGTTTCTCAGGTAAGTAAACGACTTACGAGGGGAAGTCTTGGGGGTTAGGATCAAGGTTTCCCAGGGTCTACGTAGGCACTCAAGTTGCACCACCAGCGGCACTTGGGCAGCCGGGTGCAGAGAGCCAGTGTTAGCCAAATGAGCCTGGAGGGCCTTCGGTCAGGGACTGCTTATAAGTAGGCCACTTGGCTGTGGGAACAAAGCTCCTGAGGTAGAGGTCAGCACTGCAGGGGCACACAATCAGCACATGAGCTGCACCACCAATGGCACAGGGGCAGCTTGGTGCAGTGTGCCAAGGCAACATCGGGAGCCCAGTGGATTTCAATGGAGAGCTCCAGTTCTGTAAAGATGCTGCAGGCTCAGGCAGGGAGGCTTCCTGAAGGTGACCACTGGCTGGAGAGGTAAGTTGGGTTCTTGGGGGATTCCTGGACACCATTGGTTGGGCCACCCAAGCTGTGTGAAGTCTAGTGCAGGGGTGTCTTTTGGCATCGTGTACTTCTTACCAGCTCTGGTTGCGGTCGGGGGGACCCTTCAGGTTGAGTCTGCAGGTGTCGGTTTGAAGCTGGAGGGAGGTCGGGGATCATCGAATCCCAGGTCAGGATTGCTGGGGAGACCTCCTCATGGTGTTGGGCCACTCGAGCTCGGGCCGTGGGCATCGGGTGCAGAGTGATCCAAAATCGCAAGCTGCCTTTAGCTGGATTCTGTGGGTGAGTCTTTGGTTGAGCAAACCCACTGCTCTTGGGAGACAGAGTTTTAAAGATGGTTACAGGGCAGGTCTCCAGGTTCTGGGGGACTGCTGCCTGCTGGACATGATGGCGTTTCACTATAGTCAGGTCGGAGTCTGGACAGGCCGGTAGTGCTGGGGCCAAAGCCGCCGGTGGCCTCTTCTTCCTGGATCAGCACGGCTCTTCAGTCCTTCTTCTTTCTTCCTCGAATCTGAGGAGGCAAGGTTCAGAGTTGACCCTACATAACACATTTTGGGACGTTAAAGGGGTGTGCAGGTCGGGACCAATGGGGTCCCTTTCTTGGGGTGGGAACACTCCCTAGTATGCCACCTTCCAGTTGGAGGGGGGCATGAGCCTCTCCCTAATTGGCTGGATCCCCTCATCTTCAAGATGGAGATGGTCATAAATAATTAATCAAACATCTCTATAGAATGATCAGATGGTTAAAGGAGAACTTTTCCATTGTTGTGGAGGGAGATGGTCGCTTTAGTCATGAAGATAGGTGAGGGTGACATGGAGATTCGTAGGCCATGAGGTGTTTTCCTAGATGTGTTAATCTTGAGCGTTGCATCAATTACTTTCCTCCATTGTGCTGTTTTGTTGGTGAAGAAAATTAAATCAGTAACCACTGCGCCTTCATTGGCACAAAAGTAAAAATTAGAGATGAGCGTTTCAGGATAACTTTTCAGAGGTTTATGTTTGAAGTTTTTGGCTGTGTTTTTAGAGAAGCTAGGTGGGTATTTAATCTTGAGCACATTACGGCCTACCTGTTATACCAAACTATCACTAGTAATTGATTACTAGTGCAGTGACAGTTATAGTAGTTTAAGGGTTAAAAATGACCTCTTGGGAAGTGCTCCAGGCTACAAATCGTTGACCGGGGCACGTGAGCAATCTCATCTGAAGTAGTGTAGTCAGAGGGGGTAAAGTGGCAACTGATGGAGTGTAAACAGAGGAGATGCAGTGAATGAGGAGCAAGGAACTTAAACCCTGAATTATTCAAATGAGGTAGTAACAAGGAAGGCAATGGGAGAAGCATCTTGATCGAGCAGGATTGTGAGTGGGTGAGATAAGATGCCCCGATTTAATTTTATTCAATCGGCTGTGTAGGTATTCCTTTATGCACTTCAACTGAGTAACAGTTGCATTTCCAGTGAAGTCTAGAAGTTATTTCGGGCCGAGAAGCTAGGAGTTCAAAGGAAGCAGTAATAGGTGTTAAGCGACCGCCCGAGCCCGCACCAGGCGAGGTCGCCCCACTTCCGCTGCTCCTGCCCGCTGTGGCCAGGACCCTGCCCTGCTGAGTGCTGCGCCCTGCCTTCTACCACCTCCGTTTTTGCCGCGGTTTGCCTGCTGCGGCGTGCCTGACTTCCCCTCTGCTTTTGTTCGCCTGCTGCATTGTACTGTTCACTTTCTCCCCTCGAATTTCTCCTATCTCCCCCCGTTTTGTTAAACTTGCCTCCACTTGTATTTGCACCTGTTTTCCCCCCGTTTTTTATACTTGTCTCCCCTCGCATTTTCTCACTTGTCTCCCCTTTTGCCTTCTGTACCCCTTCTGCTGCCCTCCCCCACCTGTACACTCCCTCGAGCCGCCGGACGACCCAGCCGCCGCTGAGCCGCCCTCGGCCCTTCCTGCCACTGCCCCCCGGTGTCTCCGCCCCCCTCCGCCCATTGGCCACCCCGCTCCCGCCACCCAGCTGACCCGCCCTCCCGGCTCCTCACTTAAGGGGACCGAACTCAGAGGTTAGGAGCGACCGCCCGAGCCCGCACCAGGTGAGGTCGCCCCACTTCCGCTGCTCCTGCCCGCTGTGGCCAGGACCCTGCCCTGCTGAGTGCTGCACCCTGCCTTCTACCACCTCCGTTTTTGCCGCGGTTTGCCTGCTGCGGCGTGCCTGACTTCCCCACTGCTTTTGTTCGCCTGCTGCATTGTACTGTTCACTTTCTCCCCTCGAATTTCTCCTGTCTCCCCCCGTTTTGTTAAACTTGCCTCCACTTGTATTTGCACCTGTTTTCCCCCTGTTTTTTATACTTGTCTCCCCTCGCATTTTCTCACTTGTCTCCCCTTTTGCCTTCTGTACCCCTTCTGCTGCCCTCCCCCACCTGTGCACTCCCTCGAGCCGCCAGACGACCCAGCCGCCGCTGAGCCGCCCTCGGCCCTTCCCGCCACTGCCCCCCGGCATCTCCGCCCCCCTCCGCCCATTGGCAGCCCCGCTCCCGCCACCCAGCTGACCCGCCCTCCCGGCTCCTCACTTATGACGCCCCCAGAGCGACCGCGCAGCGGGAGCACCAAAGGTGTGCCAAAGGTAAGCCCGTCTGCGCCCGTCCGCGCCTGGACCGCGCCCAGTGCCAGGACCCCTGGCCCTCGCAGACCCCAGCCCACCCGCCGGACGTACGACCCCGCCACCCTCAACGCACTCAACACCGGCCGATTCCCGGGATGCTACCGAGCCACACCGAGATGCACCCACGGATCCTTCAGCTGCCACTCCTGCGAGTTCACCTGCATCCGGACCTGCACGATACCCGCTCCCACCAAGACCAAGACGAGCAACAACAGCAGCCACCTGAAGTGCATCCTGCTCAACACCCGCTCCGTCCACAGACACGCCGTCGAGCTCTGGAACCTGCTCGACACTACTTCACCAGACGTCGCCTTCCTCACGGAAACCTGGATGAACGCCTCTTCAGCGCCCGATATCGCCATCGCCATCCCAGACGGCTACAAGATCATCCGAAGGGACCGCATCAACCAGACCGGAGGAGGCATCGCCATCATCCACAGGAACACCATCCGCATCACGACCAACACCAACGACACCCTGACACCCGCCGAACACCTTCACTTCCAGGTCCACATCAACCCCAAGACCACCCTCAGAGGCACCCTCATCTACAGACCCCCGGGACCACGAACACAATTCAGCGAAGACATCGCCGACTTCATCAGCCCGCACGCCCTCCCCTCCGCTGACTACATCCTCCTCGGGGACCTCAACTTCCACCTGGAGAACAACAACGACCGCAACACCACCACCCTGCTGGACAACCTCGCTAACCTCGGACTCAAGCAGCTGGTGACCACCCCACCCACTACGCCGGACACACACTCGACCCTGTCTTCTCATCCAGCAAGGACATCGCCTTCAGCCACGCCACTGGACTCCACTGGACGGACCACAGCTGCGTCCACTTCAGCTTCAGAAGGACCACGACCTACCACCACCATCAACAGGTTGCACACAGAAGCTGGAACAAGATCACAGCCGACCAGCTCGCGACTTCCCTGAGCAAGAACCCACCCACCAGCGCAACGAACCCCAGCCAAGCGGCAATCAACCTCACAAAGTGGATCAGCAACTGCGCAGACGACCTCGCCCCCCTGAGGACCCCGCCTAGCAGACCCGGCAGCAAGAAAGCCCCATAGTTCACCGACCAACTCAAGAGCTCCAAGAAGAACTGCCGAGCCCTCGAGAGAACCTGGCGCAGAGACCCTACACCAGACAACATGACTGCCCTCAAGCTCGCCACCCGAAAACACCACCAACTCATCCACGCCACCAAGAAAACTGCATTCAAGGAACGACTAGACAACAACGCACACAACAGCAAGGAACTCTTCAACATCGTTAAAGAGCTCTCCAACCCCAACGCCGGAAACAACGACATCACCCCTTCGCAAGACCTCTGCAACTCCCTCGCCTCCCACTTCCACAACAAGATCGCGAACATACACAACAGCTTCAGCACTCAACCGACGCACGCCTCGACCGAACCACCGCCCCCCACCGCCACCCTCCGCACCTGGACCCACATCAGCATCGAAGACACCATCCGCACGATGAACTCCATCCACTCCGGATCTCCTACCGACCCCTGCCCTCACCACGCCTTCAACAAGGCCGACGCTGTCATCGCACCCCACCTGCGGGACATCATCAACACCTCCTTCGACACCGCCACCTTCCCGGAGAGCTGGAAGCACGCTGAACTCAGCGCTCTACTAAAGAAGCCATCAGCCGACCCCACGGACCTCAAGAACTACCGCCCCATCTCGCTGCTCCCGTTCCCTGCAAAAGTCATCGAGAAGACCATCAACAAGCAGCTGGCCGCCTTCCTCGAGACGAACGGATCCCTCGACCTCTCGCAGTCTGGCTTCCGAGCCAACCACAGCACCGAGACCGCCCTGATCGCAGCCACTGATGACATCCGAGCACTGCTTGACAACGGTGAAACAGCAGCCCTCATCCTCCTAGACCTCTCCGCAGCCTTCGACACTGTCTGCCACCGTACACTAGTGCAGAGACTCAGCAACGTCGGAATCCAGGAGAAGGCACTGGAGTGGATCATCTCCTTCCTCGCCGGAAGGACACAGAGAGTTCGCCTCCCCCCGTTCAGATCTGAAGCCACCGAAGTCCTCATCCTAGGATCCTCACCATCCGCCTGGGTCGACTCCTGGTGGCCCCCCGCCCTAGGCAGCGCACCCAAACCAACTGACCACGCACGCAACCTAGGCTTCATCCTGGACTCCTCCCTCTCCATGACCATACAAGTCAACGCCGTCTCCTCGTCGTGCTTCAACATCCTGCGCATGCTACGTAAGATCTTCCGGTGGATCCCCACCGAGACCAGGAAGACGTTCACCCAGGCCCTCGTCACCAGCCGTCTGGACTACGGCAACTCCCTCTACGCAGGAACCACCGCCAAACTCCAGAAGAGACTCCAGCGGATACAGAACGCCTCAGCACGACTCATCCTTGACATCCCCCGTCGCAGCCACATCTCCGAACACCTGAGAGACCTGCACTGGCTCCCGGTCAACAAGAGAATCACCTTCCGTCTCCTCACCCACGCTCACAAAGCCCTACACAACCAAGGACCAGGATACCTCAACAGCTGCCTCAACTTCTATGCCCCCACACGCCAGCTTTGATCAACCGGCCACGCCCTCGCCGCCGTTCCCCGCATCCGAAGAGCCACCACAGGAGGACGGTCCTTCTCCTACCTCGCCGCCAAGACATGGAACTCCCTCCCGACCCACCTCCGCCTGACCCAGGACCACCTCGCCTTCAGGAAGCAACTCAAGACCTGGCTGTTCGAGCAGTAGCAGATCCCCCTCCCCGAGCGCCTTGAGATCCTCTGTGTGAGTAGTGCGCTATATAAATGCATTGATTGATTGATTGATAGAACTAAAACGATATACAACAATAAGGACAAGAGAAGTGTAGATAGGGTAACAATTTCAAACAAAAGTATGGACACTGGATCAATGTAGTAATTGAAATAAATTAAACTTGCAGCATCCCAAGCTGTTAAAATGAGAGAGGGGGCAAGCAATATCTAATAATGATTGCAGAAACTAAAATGACTAAGCAGAACAGATACATTTGCACTTAGTATGTGGCAACCTCAATCCAGTTAAAATATGGCTGCACCTCTTAGGCTCTAGATTAGGTACCTTGGTGAAGAGCTAGTAGTCCTTATTTGGTGTCAGTAAGTTTGTGTAAGAACAAGTCATATGTCCATTGCAATTACAGGAATTGATGATTTTAGGAATCCTTCTTTACTTTCATTGAACCTGTGAGGGACATGTCCTATTTGAGCCAGGATCAGGCCACCATTTCGTTGAGAATCCAGCATGTATAGGAAAAGGAGTGAGACACCCCAATATGGAGGGCCCACCACAGCCATGTGAGAGCCCTACCAGGACCCAACAGAGCGAGAGGCAGTTTTCCATTTTCTTCCTCAATAGTGCCCAATGTGTCTGATCTTGCAAAGATTCTTTGTGGTGTACTTTCATGAACATGCTTGTGTGCTGTAGGCCTTGTGAATTGTTGTCCATTGGCAGGCCTGAAGTTCCTGTGCAGCTCGTATGCTTCAGAGTAGTTTCAGTAAAACAAATGATAAAAGTATGGAAGGCAGCCATTTCAGTCGCTGCATTAAGTCACAGGCCTTTTCAAACAGTGACATTGAATGACACATCGCCCCAAAAAGCATGAATCATGTAAAATCAAAGTGCTCTTTAGTTGGCAGGCAAATACATTATACAATTCTTTATTGGCTGCCAGTCTCACTAAATTAGTTGTAAAGACAAACAATAAAGAGTGCCAATCACCCTATATGACAATATGTCTGAACATCTATTATTAATAATATATAATCTTTCTGAATAATATATGTGGACGTTGTGGACTCAAAGATCTCAGATCAATATATATTATAGTGCAATGTCTTAAATGTCTGGTGTTTTGTGATGCTGCAGGAAGATTGATCAGTATGGCAGACAGCAAATGGGTGTGCTGTTTCCCTATGGCTGCTGCTGGCTGTAATACTAACAACTGGTTACCACCAGTACATTTTAGCAGAGCACAAGAGCAAAGGCTGCTTTCACATGACTAACAATAAACACAACGCATTCTTATTTCGGCAGTTTTATACAGAGCAAACCCGACCCAAAGGTATTGGAGCACTTTACATGAGCACTTGTTACATTACACAAGGACACATTCTGTATGTTTGTTAGTCACCAGGAGATTAAGCAATTTGCCCAGAATTACAAGATGTTGAGCCGACACGGAGACTCGAACCTGGTTCCCTAGTTCTAAAGTCATTAGCTCTTGTTGTTACGCCACATCCTCTTCCAGGGAGAGTTCGCATGAAGCACGGCATGCAGCGGTTTAGGTCTGTATTAGAGAACCTTTTATTTCAGACATCTTTGAAGAAACTTCTTCATTACAATCACTGTGGTTTGGATATGGGACGGGAATGCTGACCATTTGATGATAGAAATGCAAAGCAACAAACTAGGGTTCAGCTCACCGACAATTGTGATGGTACCCAAATGCCTATCTGATAAAGGCGTGGCCAGTCTCAGTATTCTGTGAGACTTCAACATGCATACAGACGAGCAAGCCCTTGGGAAATGTAATGTCTCTAGACACCCATGTGTTTTTGATAAAGGCCGCTTTATTGGAAGCAAGCAGAGCTCACAATTGCTAAACAAACCTACGGCTGAGCCGTATACTCTAAATGATACTAAACAATGATTTTACAGTGCAATTCTAATAAATCTTTGCTGAAGTGTTTCTCCATACTTCTGTCCTCCTGACCATCTGTCCTCTAACCCTTATTCTTACGTCCAGAGACTGTCTCATGCATTATGCGAGCAAATCCACCTCCTTCTGCTTTGCCTGCGTCCAAATGCACAATGGTGGGCAGCTAGCTCATTGCTTTGAAGAAGGGATTTCTAAACCTCTCTGTGCATGCGCTTTATGAACAGGGATGCACCCGCTTGCGTGCCCCTTACCCCTCCCAAACACCCTTGCACGTGGGACCCTTCTTGGGAGCACAGGATACAAACAGTGACACAAGTATCTGAAAGGCATCATTGAGCTCAATTAGTCTGTTGCACAAATTGCAAAGTACATTTGAGAACTAATATGTTCTGCATTGGTCATCACTACTTTCACATAATAAGTGTCATCTATCCCAATCTCACCTGTGGGGCCTGATTGGGAGTGGGTTGGTTAATTCCGACCCATGCGTAAGCATCTGTTTCCACATGGATCAGATGAGGTTGGGTGTTATTTAATGCATCTGCTGCTGAAATCTAACAGGAGAAAAACATATGCAGTGGTGGCCGGCACAGCTCGCTGGTGGTGGGGAGGGCGCGCCGGCGGGGGGTGCGTGGGGAGTCGTCGGTTACAATGTAAAAAACAAAATAGTAATTACCTTGCCGCCAGGTCCTGCATCTTTGATCCTGCTCTCGATGCCTCAGACTCCAGGAACAGGAAGCAGGCAGCCAGGCTTCCTCCCCTACGCCAATCACAATGCTGC
Source organism: Lissotriton helveticus (assembly GCF_964261635.1). Taxonomy (NCBI): domain Eukaryota; kingdom Metazoa; phylum Chordata; class Amphibia; order Caudata; family Salamandridae; genus Lissotriton; species Lissotriton helveticus. The sequence continues at coordinate 1,027,954,261 of NC_136059.1, forward strand.
AATGCAGCATTGTGATTGGTCTGAGCGCCGTGATGCAGCACTCAGCCAGGGGCTGAAGGGGTGGGCATGTTCTCCACGTCCGCTGTAATGCAGCCGCTCATGGAGAACAAGGAAGTGCGTGATGGAGCAGGGTTTTTCACAAATAAAACCTGCTCAGATTAAACCTTCCATGGTGTGAAGTTATTAACAAAGTTTGAAATTAATCGAAAATAATTAACATGCAGTTGAGAAAAAGAAATAAGAAAGGTGCGGCAAAATGACACTGTACTTAAATAAGGAAAACTAAAGGGGATGATGAACGGAGTGTTGAACATTGCAAGCACTCACCCTCAGTCGACTGATCTGGGTTTAATCCATCATCATTCTTTAGCTCACTCCGCCACCCAAGTTCAGACATGGCCATATGCAAATCAGTCTGACTCTGTGCCTCATGGGAACAGTCCAGCCCGAACTGCCAAGCCATGTCTTCCCTGGACTGGAAACAAGCATCCTGGGACCGGTTTCTGGCTAATCAACTGTCATCAGCCAGGCTAGCTTGAATCCAGTGGCAAAGTGAGCACGGGACCCACGTCTGTGCATACCCTGCCAACTTAGGGCGAACAAAGCAAAACCTAAGGGGGTGTTGAACATTGGAAGCACTCACCTCCAGTCAACTGATCTGGGTTTAATCCATCATCATTCTTTAGCTCACTCCGCCACCCCAGTTCAGACATGGCCATATGGAAATCAGTCTGGCCCTGTGCCTCATGGGAACAGTCCAGCCCGAACTGCCAAGCCATGTCATCCCTGGACCGGAAACAAGCATCCTGGGACCGGTTTCTGGCCAATAAGATTGCTTCACCGTACAATGGTTTTTCATTGTGTACTGAGTATAGACAAATTCATATGGTGAAATAGGTAAAGTGAAAAATAGGTATCAAGGCAACCCATGCATTTCTGAAATGGGTACAAGATATGGAGTTTAGGAGCAGTAGTTATTTGTACATTTCTGAATTTGTGGGTACCCGTGCAAGCATATGATTTAGAGTGGATTTTTCTAAATGTCTTTTTGTACAGACTGGCTTACATTTGGAACATGGATACATCACATTGTTCCACTCAAAACTGACCTGTTTTTGCACAGTGGGTGGCTGTGGATTTTGGGCCCTAGCTCATCCGGCACCTAAGAAAACCTAGCAAACCTGTACATCTTTTAAAACTAGACACCTAGGGGAAATACAAGATTGGGTGACCTGCATGGGTCTCGCCAGGTTGTTTTACCCAGAATCTCTCTCAAACCTTAAACCAAGACTGATAAGCTAATTGTTCTCACATTTCTGTGATGGTAGAAAGTTCTGGACTCTGCCGGGACCCACAAACATCCTTCCACCCAGTATTCCCCTTAGTCTTCTGATACAAATGGTACCTCACTATTGTGGGTAAGCCTAGTGCCTGCAACAGGAAACGTCCCAAAATACAATGTGGAGACATCTGCATTTCCTGTCACAAAAATGATCTGATTTGGCAATGGGTGTAGCAGTGATTTTTTTCACACAGATCGATGGCCACCCAGGTAAACCTACCAAACACAGACATTTCCAGCCGTGTGGGCCGATCATCATTTCAGAGAGAAAAAGAAATAGCTTGGCGAGCTGGGGAAGCTCTTCCCCAGCTCCCAAGGCTACAATAATTAAAAGAAAATCCTTCTGGTGGTCGCACCAGAGAGATTTCCTGACTCAGTGTTAGGATGGCTACAGGCAATCCTCAGCACACAAGCACTGGTACAGAGGATGACGGATGACCTGGAGCCATTCTCCACACCCAACGGGTTAATAATGAGTTTCTACTCTATTCTATTCATAGGGTTTTGTAAAGCATGTAGCTGCCCAAGAAGGGCCTTCCAGCGCTATGTTGGCAACAGATAAGGCTGAATGAATAGAGTTAGTTGAAGAGATGGGTTTCAAGCAGTTTCCTTAATTTGAGTTCAGACTCTGTTTTTTCTGATGTGTTTGGGGAGTGCATTCCAAAGCTTGGGAGCTAAAAAAGCAAAGGAATTTCCTCCACTTTTTTTTATTCTGGGTACAGCGAATAGCTGCTGATTAGTGGAGCGCAGTGTTCTAGTGGTGTTGTAAGGAGTGAGAAGTTTTTGATTTAGCATTAGGCCCTTTTTATATAATGGCGCGATGTGCTATGCATAGGGCCTTGAACTGAATTATTTTGGTCACTAGCAACCAATGGAGTCTAGCCAGAGCTGCAGTGGCAGAGTGAAATTTAGTAATCTTAAATAGTATGCGTGCTGCAGCATTTTGGACGACCTGTAATCTTTTGATGACTGTTTTGGAGCTACCCAAATAAAGGGAATTTCTGTAGTTTAGGCGCGATATTACTAGCCCTTGCATCACGATTCTATGCAATGATTCGGGTAGCCATTTCAGAAGCTTTCGCAATGTTCTGACTAGCCCAACAGAAGCTGCTGCTAGTTTTTTAGCTTGGGTAGTCGAGGAGAGCAAAAAAGTCACACTGTTTTTCTTATCTCTCATTGACTGGCCCAGTCCCTCTTGTGAAGCAAGGAGAATGTTAAAGGTCACAGTACTTAATCTGTATTCCTCATATTCATGACAGGACAACATTTCATGTATTCCGCTTTTCCGCACCCTATTTTTGTGCCTGATAAATATCTCAAAAGCAGATGGTTGTGATCATCGTCTATATGGTAAGATGTGATATTTGAAGTATCATCACCTTCCACTTGTAATATCTCTCTGAGGATCAGAACCTTTCCTCCTACTGCATGTGGCTTTGAGAACTTTTTGGTTACTTTTATTAGCTATGGAGCCTATATCCAGATCTAGAATTTGGTGGGTGTACTCTAGTAGTGATTTCTGCATCTTAAAAGCACCACAGTCATGTTAGTTCCTGTCAAGGTACAAAAAGTTACAAAAGGTTTTTGGTTTGAGTAAACAAACTCCCAAACTGAGAAGAAACACAAAAAATGACAGACCATCAAACCCAGGGAGCTTTCTTCCCTTGGCATGGGGGCTAATATTGTCTGTTCCTCAAAGCCAAGTCTTACCTGGAGTGAGGTACAGAAAAAAGGACACCACAACACACTCCAATAAGGGCGGGCGGGCTGTCGGAGGAAGCTTTCCATCGATGGAGCCAACGGGGTCTCTGTCATTGAAAATCTGATGGGCCTCTCAACCCTAAGTAGAGCAGGTAGTCTGTTTGGCACACAGGGTACTCCATTGTGTTTAGGAACGTAGTGCCCTCTCCAGCAAACCATAAATCACCAACTTAGGGCTCGTTGTACACAGTGGGTGAATTGATCAGCTTTGACAAAGGCATTCAAAATGTTCCTGATTTTGGATTTATTGACAAGAAATCAGAGGACAGATCGTGTCCATAGTCATCTTCAGGCTGTCGTTGCACGCAAAATGCATGGGTAATCCAGTGAGAGAGGCTTAGTAGAACTTAGTGGTTAGCCATAGACCAGTATTGGCTGCTGGCACAGAACCAACAATGAGAATCATGCAAACAATCTTTGCAATTTGTACGGTATCACATTCTTCACCATTACTACAGACGTGACAGCCCCAGGTATCTATCCAGCCTGTGGTGCTCTCATGTGTGGCCATATCTTAATATATGTATTGAAGATGTTTTGTAAAGTTCTGCTTGGTGTCTCTCATTAAACTCAGAGCACTGACAGGCGGGGAAATAGATTGTGTATTGGTGGGTGAGTGACCATGTCCGATTTTGTTCAGTGCCAATATTTCTAGGTTGACATTAAACAAAGAACAGAGAAGTATGAAGAGTTGCAGCTAATATACAGGGTATTACAGTGTTTCAGAGTCTCAGCTCATGAGGACCCAGGGTTCTACCACCGTGTTACAACATCTTGAAGGAACTTTGATTAATTCGATGTTCACACCATAGCAGAGATCTCATGTCTGGATAAAATGGAATGTCAATTTCTGCAGGCAAGTTCCTTTGCCATTTGCAGATGGAGCACATGATTTGGAGTTGAATGGAGAAAGGGAATGAGTTGCTTGAGTAGGTGAAAGTAAATAAAATTGCAATAGTTGAGGCATGCTAGGTTGAGCGCTCCCTTTAGCATCTATTCAGTGGGCAGTATTAAGGGGTGGAAGGGCTTTTTAGAGGAGATAGAGATGCATGTTCACATTCTTTTAAAACTTGAAGTGAATTCCTAATTTTTGAATAAGTAGTAGTTAGTAATTAGAAATAAAAACCGGTCTTATTAACGATCAAAACTACACTACTTATCAATCCATTGTATTGTATGTATAGTTGGGGGTACCCAATTTGTAGGCATCAAAGCACACCCTGTGGCAGTTAGAATCTGCATGCCGCCTACAGTGTCCCATCAGTCAAGAGCCCTACAGCCCTACTCTAGATATGGGTTTCTAGGGCTTTCTTTCATGTTGCGCATGCTTTATTTCATCGCACAGACAATACTCTGATTAAACTGCATGATTTGGGGTCTTGTGGACATGACAGATAGTCTGGAGTCCCTACATGCTCACTGCATTGATTATTTCTTCATTGTGCATCCCAGCCACCATTTTGAAAAGAGTAAGCCTACTTCACAGTAGTCACCTTGAAACAAACCCTTGATATAAGGGAGTTATATTTAAGAGAATATCGGGTAATTTACAGGTGGAGAGAGCATTGCATCTATCAAAATTATCAACAGATGAACCGTGCATGCGCCTCCTCGGTCCCCCACCTCAACTAAAGGTGAACAAACACCTATTTTTTGTTGATGACACCTCAAGTGTGTCTTCTGTCATAAAACCCTTCACAGTGGGCTAGCTGCCACAGATCCACTGACTCCACGTTCAGAAGGGCGGCCCTATTTGACAACGAAGAGTGGACTTGTTAAAAGGCTCTCTAGGAAGAACCATGTCACACATGAACACAGGGAGGTGGAACCAAGCAAAAGAGCACTCCTGCTCATAGAATCTCCATGTCACATTGGGTTATGAGAGGCTAAAGGAATTATGGAAACAATGTGAGCAAAGATTTAAAATAACCAGTTTTTACTAATACCATTTTGTTTGCAGGCGCCATTTTAAATTAACCTGCAAACTCTTATCATTGTGCAACACTGAATTATGTGCACACTCTTGAAAATCCTTGTTCCCATTCCCCTGTTCCGTAGTAAGAGGGAGTCTGGAAACTGGTTGTTCAGTATTGTGGCATTTTTATTCTGGTAACATTTTGAAGATCAATGTATTCTGTCTCCGGTTTGCTACCTTCTTCCTTTTAGGGTATGGTTCACGTTTCAGCTCCGTAACATGGGGAGACATTGTTTACAACGCAGTCATCACATCGCAGTTCCTTTACAACGCGGTTGTTATAACGACCGCGTTGTTAGAACGCGATGCCTTTACAACACAGGTCATTAGATCGACTTGCTGTACTGGGCGCTCTAACATAAGGAAAAGAATAATTTACTATTCCAACACCTTTCCTACTGTTGGGCAGGCTGAAGTTGGAATTGTAAATTATACTATTCTTAAGTTCAGCGCGCCCCCTAAAGCAAGTCGATCTATTGACTTGCTTTGTAAAGGTATCACGTTCTAACAACGCTGTTGTTGTAACGACCGCATTGTAAAGGAACGCGACGTGATAGCATGCATAGTAACATGTTATATTCGTAACATGTAATGTTTGTTAGATGCTTTTGTCAGAAATACTATAAATTATGTTTGTACATTAATGAATGTAGCTTTAATAATGCTTATAGAGGAAGGTGACGCTCTTTTACTCTGTTGTTGGAATTCAGAGATTATATAAACATATATCAGACATCCTCTTGTCTATTTTACTTCATCAACAGGAGTGGAAGTGGTCTGTGGGAAGCACTATGCTTTACTACAGAAAGGAGAAGCAGGGAGAGTGGCAGGAAACACCATGTCTCACTGTTGGAAGAAGCTACAGAGAGGGTAGAAACAAAGATTGCTCCATATCAGTTAATACTGCATAATACTAGAGCAAAACAATGTCCAGGGAACAGCAAAAGCCTCAGTAAAGTAAGGAAAGAGCAGGCAGTGAAGGTAGGATCATTGAGCACGGAAGCAAGGGGGCATAGGGACCCTGAAGCTCATTAACGGGTCACTACAGAGAGCACCATGACACAATGGAGGTTTAGAAGACATGGAGAGTGCTAGACTAGACAATTCCTAAGCCCATTATAAACAACCCTATGTTCTCCAAAAATAGGAGGCCTTGTGGATTTGTGATTGGTGGACGCCACAGGCCTCATTACACCAAAGTGGAGGGATTATAGGTGGAATGCAGTAGTGGAGCGTAATGAAGTCTAGCATACGTAGAGCTCTCTCATATCAGAACAAAGGGATCTCGAAAATGTGTGGGTAAAAAAGGACCTCAGGCACACAGCGGGACACTCCATGTCATTGTAGAGGAAGTGGAGGTGCAGGTTTTCTGGAGTGAGTGATCTTAGTACTGGGAAAGGGATAGCTGCAGTGAATACACTGTCACATCAGAGAAGCCCATGCCCATTGATGTGGGGTGTCCCTTAAGGATCGCTCCTCATGTGTTCTCTTTGCAACATCTAGTTACATCTTCTGGCATACCTTATCCTGCAGCACCAACTGAACTTCCCAATGTAGTCTGGTGGCTCAACTCTAATTCCACTTGGAAAAGGCCCAGTGTATTCAACCAACATTACCCTGTGATTTTGTCATATATTCCACTGGATGAAGGTGTGCAAGGTGTGCCTTCATCTCTTGAACCCAGCTAGACCGCAGATCATATTTACTCAAGATTCCAAGCCTGATTTACTACTACAGTCCGGTTCGTCGGAGCTTCACGTTAGTGGTCATCATTAGCAGCAGAGTCTTGGCCTAAGCGGTCCTGTTCACAGTCCCGCAGAGGTCAACACTTCTAGATCTCACCTTTATTTACAGAGGAGTGCACTCTGATGCTAGTCAAGGGTCCGGGATCTGGGGAGGCACCTCTTGGGGATCAGGGACTCACTCTAGAAGAGGCCAGCAGGGCTTAGTCAGGTCCATTTGCAGGCCCAGGCAGGTCCAGTGCAGCAGGTCAGTTGGGCAGTTGCAGGGAGGCCTCTGGAACTTGTTGTGTCCCAGTAGCTCAGAACAGGAGGTCAGCCAATGTACACTTGGAATCACGTACCCTTGGAATCTGGTAGCTTAGGATGAAGAGAACAGGTTCAGTCTTCCTTCTCAGAGACAAGGACAGGCCTCAAGCAGCAGGACAGTCCTCTTGGGTACAAGGCAGGCCTCAAGATGCAGAGTAGTCCTGTGGGAGACAAGGCAGGTTTTAAGGAGCAGGGCAGTCCTCTGGGAAACAACACTGTCCTTCTTGTAATGTCCACAGATCCTGGAGGGTACTGAAAAGTGGCTCTGGAGGTCCAGAATTTATACTTAGTGCAAGCTTTTGAAGTGGGGTTGATTCCCAATACTACCCCCACATCTGATTCGGGAAAACTCTCCCCTTCCCCTTTCAAGGCTCCAAGATGTCTAGGGTGAAAAAGGAATAGTGTCAAGTTCCTTTGTGTGTGCAAAATACAAAGCCTTTAAAATGTAAGTGGGGCTGGGTACAACTCCCCTCCACCATCCTGGCAGGATGGCCTATCTTGTCCACTTTTAATTCCTTTTGTATCACTGTCTGGAAGGAATACATAAACCTCAATAGGAGAGCCATTCTCAGTCACATGACCCAGGATACTGTCAGAATGCACAAAAGTTAGAAGAAGAAAATAGCTACTTTGTAAAAGTGGCATTTTCGGAATTGTGACTTGAAATCCGACTTACAATTAAATAAGGTTTTAAACTATAATTAATTTGAGTCTAAACATCATATTGCTTTCTGCTCCCAATCAAAGTTATCACTTATTGAATGCAATAAGGTAACCCCATGGAAAAAGTAGGCTTTACAGTAGCGAAAAACGTCTTATGGGGTTTTTCACTATCAGGGCCTGCAAAACCTAAACCCACATGTCCTATTTTTATAATACAAGGTACTCTGCCCTTTCAGCCTTTAGGGCCTACCTTAGGGGTTACTTATATGTATATAAAAAAGGTTTAGGCCTGACAAAAGCTTTAGTTTGCCAGGTTGAAATTGCAATTTAAATCTTCACTAAAGGCTGGAGAGGGAGCCCTGAGACATGTTTCAAAAGGCTACTTTAGTGGGTGGCACAGTGAATGCTGCAGACCCACTAGTAGCATTTAGAAAGTGCAAAAAGGGTGCATCCCTCTCTATCAATACTAATAGATTATGAAAAGTCCCTGATTATGCCCAATTTAGATATTTGGGACCAATTCACAATGGTCTTTAAGAGCACATGAAGCGGTCCTAAAGGAATGTTACTTCACATGATCATAAACGCCTTTGTGAATTGCCCCCTGTGAGCTCATCTTTACGTGACCCTTCCCCTTCTGCTGTATAACCAATGGTGGCCTTTGTGCCCAACAATCGTCCCTGGAGATTGAGTTACTTCAGGGTCAGCAAATAAGCCTGCGGGAAGATCGACATACCAAACTTTAATTAATTGAACAGCAGTCACCAAGAACCTCAAGCAAGACATCCAAACCTTATCCCTGCCTTCTGATATGCAGTGCGGCATCTCAGTCACTACAGGCGCGGATTACGTTGCCTGCACTGGTCAGCTAGGGTGACCAACCGTCCGTAAATTTCACGGACAGTCCGTAATTTTGGCCGTCTGTCCGTTGTCCGTGAAGGATTCTTTAACGGACGCCATTTGTCCGTAATTTTAACTGGGCACAGCTTGCCCCCACCTCCCTCTTTGATTACGATGCTGTTCCAGAGCTCAGATACCCCGCACCATTGGAGATGCACAGCGGGATGGCATCGCTCACACCTCCAGCCCGTGATGAGCTGTTAAGAGGTGCTCGAAGGTGACTGAGAGGAGGGGCTGCAGGAGCAGGGGCATCTATTCAGATGCAAACAGCCCTTAATGTGTCATGTCACTGCAATTTAGAGGGGCCTCACACATTCCATTTCTACCCAGGGCCCCAAACATCCTAGACTACACTGAGGCAGCACGTGGTTCTCTTCACAGCACAGAGCTTAATTACTGTCACTAAATTGTAAGCAAACCTCGGTTCTTCAAACATGCAGTCTATAATGTAATAAAATTAAGAAATGGCACAATCGCACCCACACTGATTAACAAAGTATGGAGGACAATCAGTTAAACCAGTTCTCTTAGAGTATCTCCTGTAAGTACTGTACATCACAGTGGGGGGTGGCATTTTGGACAGAGAACCTGTCGTCTCGTTGTCTTGTGCAGGAGGGGGAGAGGAGCCAGATGATACTAGAATACTGCATGCCCACCCCTGTGCCCACCCTGATGGATCCTGTTCCCCCTCCTGTGATGGCTCCTGTCCCCCCTCCCCCCGCCTGTGATGGCTCCTGTCCCCCCCCCCCTGTGATGGCTTCTGTCCCCCCACTGTGGTGGATCCTGTATGCCCCCCTCCCCTGCCTGTGATGGCTCCTGTCCCCCCCCCCGCCTGTGATGGCTCCTGTCCCCCCCCCCTGTGATGGCTTCTGTCCCCCCACTGTGGTGGATCCTGTATGCCCCCCTCCCCTGCCTGTGATGGCTCCTGTCGTCGCCCCTCCCCCCGTGGTGGATCCTGTCTCCGCCCTGGGTGGCTTCTGTCCCAGTCCTGGAACGGCTCCTGCAGCGAGGGTGAAGTTCCTGATGGGCCTCTTATCAAAAGGGCTCAGCTCAAAACTAATATGGAAAGGTGGGCAAGTGAGCCAGTGAAGGGATGGGTGGATGAATTAGTGAAAGGGTGAATGGATGAATGAAAGATTGAATAAATGGATAATGAGAGAGGATGGATGGATTGATGAGTGAGGTGAAGGATGGATGAGAGAAAATATAAATAGCTGGATGTATGGGTGAAAGGTAGCTGGATGATGGATGAGGGGAAAGATGGATGAGGGGAAGGATGGATGGATGGATGAGTGGAAGGATGGATGGATGAGGGGAAGGATGGATGGATGGATGGAGGGGAAGGATGGATGGATGTAGGGGAAGGATGGATGGATGGATGAGGGGAAGGATAAATGGATGGGAAGGATGGATGGGTGAGGGGAAGGATGGATGATGGATGAAAGGAAGGATGGATGAGGGGAAGGATGGATGGATGAGGGGAAGGATGGATGGATGGATGAGGGGAAGAATGGATGGATGAGGGGAAGGAAGGATGGATGGATGGATGGATGAGGGGATGGATGAAGGGGAAGGATGGATGGCTGGATGGGTGAGGGGAAGGATGGATGATGAATGAAAGGAAGGATGGATGAGGGGAAGGATGGATGGATGAGTGGAAGGATAGATGGATGAGTGGAAGGAAGGATGGATGATGAGGGGAAGGATGGATGGATGGATGGATGATGAGGGGGAGGATGGATGGATGGATGATGAGTGGGTGGCTAAAAGGATGGATGGAGAGTGTGTGAAAGGATGGATGGATGGATGATGAGTGGGTGGGTGAACGGATGGATGAGTGGGTGGGTGGATGGTGGGTGGGTGGAAGGATGGATGAGTGGGTGGGTGGATGGTGGGTGGGTGGGTGGATGGTTGGGTGGATGATGGGTGGGTGGATGAGTGAAATGATGGATGGATTGATGAATTGATAAGTGCAAGGGTGAATGAATGTACGTATGAGTGAAAGGGTGGATGTAAGTATGGATGACTGAGTGAAAGGGAGGGTAGATGGACAAAAGGATGAATAGATGTGTGAAGGAGTGAAATGATAGATGGATGAGTGATAGGGTCAGTGGATGGATTCATGAGTGGATGAGTAGATGGATGGATGGGTGGGTAGATGGATGGATGGAAGGATGGCTTAGTGAAAGGGTCGATGGAGAGAGAAAGGGAGGATGGATGGATGGATGACTAAAAGAGTGGATGGGTGGATGGATTAGTAAGTGAAAGGATGGCTGGATTGGTGAAAGGGTAAATGGCTGGATGGATGAGTGAATGGATGGATAGGGTGAAAGGGTGGATGGATGGATAATGGATGGATGAGTGAAAGGATGGATGAAGGGATGGATGAAGGGATGGATGAGTGAAATGATAGATGGAAGGATACATGATGGATAGGTTTGCAAATGGTTGAATATGTTTGGAAATGGCTGGGCTTAATTATATACTATTGCGCGACCTCTGATGTGTCTGTAAAATTTACCTATTGTCCTGAAGTTTTGTCCTGAATTTTGACCTCTTGTCCTGAATTTGTGTCCTGAATTTTGACCCTTTGTCCTGAATTTTTACACTCACCGTCCTGAATTTGCACCAATGCCAGTTGGTCACCCTATGGTCAGCACAACTAGTGTGATCTGTGCTAAAGTGCACTCTGAGTGTAATTTAGCACCAACAAAACTAAAGAGAAAAGGCAATGCATACTCAAGGTCAAAGCTATACACACGCCAAATGCGTACAGGGTTGCGCCAACCAGCACACTTGACATATTCCAGCCACAGTGGACTAAAAAATTGCGCTATCTCGTATGAAGGCGGAAAATATCACATTGCACTGACTTTATCTGTTTAAATATATTTTTTCGTATTAAAAAAAAAGCGAGACCGTCCGTCTTGTCCGACTTTGCACGTAGGCGTCTTGCATGAATTTGAACTACAGTCTTGGGGATATAATATAGCTGATGTACGTTGAAGAGTAAGGTAACTGCAGCTGCGGCAGGTAATGAATATCTTGTCAAATGTTAAATAAAAACACATAATTTGAAAGCTTTCTGGTAAAACGTCGCAAGTTCAACTAGGTCCAAAATATGGGATGTGTTTTAGCCGGTTATTGCAGCAGCATTGGACATTCCACAAGTCACATGAAGCCATCTTTAACAAGTCTTTTACAAGGGAAGGCTTTATTTCCACTGCAGCTCATAAGCAAGGAGATGCTTCCTCCAGATTGTGAGAAGATGACATCTCCTCCCCTTGATCTGTCATTCACCAACGAGATAAAAGAGCTCTTGTATAATTTAACCGGCTTGAACCTGAAAATTATCTTGGAGCCGCAGACAGGTGCGTTCCTGCTAAACCCCCACATTAGTCTTGCCTCGCAAAACGAAGGCGATAGTAGACAAAAAGATTTAATCTGGGGATTTCCACTCCTTAAATGGGATTTGGTTGCATTTTTAACGTCCTAAATGCTGAGGTTTTGCATCGCGAAAAATGTAATTAAACATAATGGAAGGAAAAACATAAGGGCGAAGAAGAAGGTGAGGCCTAGGCTAGGGAAAATGGCTTCTCTGAAGTGCATGAAAGGAATCTTCGGTGGGGGTGGCTTTAAGAACGGAGTCAGCACGGTGAAAACGGATCTCCTAAACAAGTCACCCATGTCCTTCTCTTAGGAGAGAGCGTGCTAGGAAAATGTGTGCGCCCTCAGAGTATTTGTGAGTCTAATGAAGGAACTGTGGGAGACCAGGGAGACGGCAAAGCCAAGTATATATTCATTGGAATGACTATAGGGAGACGGCAAAGCCAAGTATATATTACTTTGAATGACTGTATGTTATTAAAATGTATTACAACTTGATACTTTTTTGACGGCAATGACAGGACATGGACAAGTTACAAAATATTTGTTACAAAGTTTTTTTTCTCGTGAAATTTACCTAGCTCAGAAAAATGAAAGATTTTTATGTAAAATAAAATGACTAAAAAGTGCATATTTTTTAATGCAGCCTATTTAATGGTTGCTTGCTCGTGACGGAACCATTCCGTCTCGAGCCACGAGCCACCGTGGTGCTGTGCTGGTGATGGAATGGTTCCGTCATGGCCCGGTCGCGGCGCAGGCGCGACGCTGTTTTCGCGCCTGCGCTGAGGGTTCTATTAGGTGGGCCGGGCCGTGACAGAAGCATTCCGTCACAAGCACAGCGCCACCGCGGCTCGTGACGGAGTGGTTCCGTCACGAGTATGGTGGCGCCGCGCGGCCCCCTCTCCCCCATAGCGTCACGGCGGAATTACCGCCGCGGCCAAGGGGTTAAAGGAAACGAGGCTGCATTGGAAAAAAACGTCAATCGTTTTAAGCATATTTTAAAGAAGATAGTAGTCTCTGGTCCACCTCCTCATACCAAAAATCCTTTTTCTACATTCACAATTTTCTGCTAAACCTGGGAATGCATCAGAATCCTACACCTCCCTATGAAGGGATAGGAATAGTGCAACGAGGAGAAAAATGTTTGTTTCTCCTCATTTTTTCTTCTTTCCATTCATGCTGCAGAGGAAAATGCCATTAATGATTGTTTTTGTGTAGGAAGGTGTCCCTTCCTGCACAAAAAGAATCATCACGATAGCGCAGGCACCTTTGAAAACTGACCCAAGGGTGCCTGCGTTGGCGCATTGCATTCAATTGTGCGCCAGCGCTGGGGAAAGCACAGGGATGTGTCTTATTGTTGTTAATACGACGCAACCCAGTGCTTTTAAAATGATGCAGCAGGGCAGAGCTGAATGGCTTGCGGTGCAGCCCTGCGTCATTTTCTTGTAGATGAGGCCTAATGTCTATAATGTGAGCAAAGCAGGCTATTTCTAAGGCCCATCTGATGAACTCCTTGACTTTTTGCTAAATTGCACTTTCATTTTGATCTCAAGGTGGACTCAGACCCCGGTATCTGACCAGAATCCAATCCATGTGTGCATATGATAAGTTGTGAGCCTGCACACCAGACAAGTGAGGTGTGTCTCAACAGAGAACAGCAGCTAAGACAACTGTGACAAAGTTAGTACACAATCAGAAATTATAATACAACTCCCACAATCACTTGTGATCTTGTGTATTATAACTTAACCTTAAGAGGGAGATTTGAAACAATGCAAGTACAATTTGTGTAAGTTTTCACATTTCTAGTAACTTACAAAGGTTCATGTCATGCATTAAAAGTGTAATTTAAAAAAAACCTTCAATGATGTACCGTGTCAGCACCAAATGTATTCCTGTGGCTTGTGCGCAGAACAGAAAATCTGCTGGCGTAGGGTGTTAACAAATAGGCAATTGTAAATACAATTATTTAACCAATTTTGCCTTTTAAATGAAAAAAATTCCAAAGAAAAAAATCTCTCTCTTTAAACCCCTTGGAAATGTAAGTCCTTGAGTTTCTTTCCCGCGTTTTTGGGTCACCATTAAATTGGTGTCACTTTAAAAATACAAAAAGAGCTACTCATGAATACTTTCAAAGGTCTGACTTCGTGGGTGTTCACTGGCATTAAAATGCCATTCATGCCTTCTAGCCTACAGTTAGGCCAGCATATCTGGTGGATTTTGTACAGGAGTAAGTGCAAGCCCCACACACACCAATCTATAAACCCTCATTTTAAGAAGTTCCGAACCACCCTTTTCAGAATCTAGATATGGTTTACATGCAGAAAACGTGGACGGATTCTTTATTTTTTAACTGCCCTTCATTGTGCCTATTGTTTTTTGCGCCCTGCATCTACTAGCATCTATTGTACGGTTACCCCCGACCCTTGAGTGAGACCAAGCTACCAAAAGGAAATCCAACGGATATTTGTCTTTAGTTAAGTGAGGTTTGTGAAGGGTTTAATTCTGATGTTTTGGAACCTTGGGGACAGTAGTACTAAACCATTTCACAATCGAACACTCTATGATTTGCAAAGTCACAGGGTTTGCAAACAGAAAAAAATGTTGGCCAAGTACTAAAATTCCTTTGTGAATCAGAAAAAAAGTTCCAAAGATTTTAAAAATCATTGTGAATTGCAATTTGGAAGGGGTGTAAAAAGGGGTTCCCCTCCTATTTGCAATTCGCAATTTTATGTATTAATAGGTACTCCCTGTTTCTGTTTTGAAAATCATGCAAGGGGGATATTGGTGTGAGGGGGCAGCTTGTGTGAAGCATACCACTGGGCCACTGCATTCTCCTCCCCCGATCTCTTCCTACAAAGGAATCAAATTTTTTTTAAAGGAGTACATGTCCCATTAATGGACAGGGGTCTTTTTTTTATAAAGTTTCCCTTTTGGGAAAGCAAACACAAGGTTGCTGGTCTGCGGTCTGCTGTCCCTTGCAGGTCACTATTTCTGCATTCACAACTAATTGCAAGGGGCTGGAAGTTGCAACATGACTAATTAATATTAGGTCGTTCTGTAACTCCTTGCAAATGTGCAGTTTACAATGTGATCTATTAGTAGGTAGGTTGCATCGCAATTTACATAAATATTCGCAATCCAGTCTATGTGCCACTTGTTTGCTTAGGCTTATTAAGATCTTATATTCACTTCTGCTTCTATGGCGACTACATCAGGTATACAAAACTCAACTTAACAGAGGGTCCAAGGGGAAAAAAGTATTAAAGACCCAGTTGTATCCTATCCCCCAATCTAACTCTACCTATACATAAATGGATACTACTGGTCTGGTGTCATGTGGCTAAGGATGAAGAAGCAGTGGTACAACGTGTATTTTGAAAACCGGATGTGTTGTTGCACAAAAAATGAAAAGAAAACCCACCAGCCCACCCAATGGCGGAGCATCATCATCTGCGATTTTATGAGAAAAACTGGTATTTGCCAGGTGACTCACTTGATGTTATCGTGAGATATCCTAGTATAGATCCACCAAGTTTGAGAAGGCCATAAAGAGTAGTATGGTGGCGCTGAAAAATAATTTGCAGTGCTCAAAATGTGAAAACAAATCTTGAATTTGAGGCTAAAATTGACTATTATGATGCCAAGGAACTAATTTATTATGAGGTCATCATGATGTCAAGACTAAAAACAGTGTGTAGATAGTATGTAATGATGGTAACTATCAACTGATGGTTAAAGAGGTCGACATGTTTCAGCCATACACGGTCGGTAGGTAGACCAGTGGCTTTCTTCAGGACCAATTTGTATAACACTACTGCAAAATAAATTGTAAGAAAACAAAAATACGTCCTACCATGTGTTGATTTCCAAAGTGTAGGAGTAGTATCTCTGGAAATGGATTCTTTCCTGAAAGATAAATATGTATATACATACAAACACAGACAGTACGTTGAAACAGCACTACAGAAACATATAATAGCCACAGAGCTGTGCTGTCAATTTTTCAGCAAACATGTAATTAAATACTCATATAGTATGTCAACTGAACTCACCCAAAAAGGCTTGGGAAAAGCCTCACCTCTCCTGGCACTCGCTCAGGTAATGAGGCCCCGCTCTATGAGAATGGAGATAAATGGTATAGGACAGTACATTATCTCTCATCATTTATCATATTAGCATATTACCATATTGTCTTGGTACTGTAATTTGCAAAAAAGAATGCAGTCTATAGCAGATCCTGATATGTCTGATGAAGACTCTAGAGTTATATCACATTGTTTAGTCGGTGAACCAAAACGTATTATGTTTGACTCCGATTTATTGGAATCTTATTCATGAGTCTATGTAAAAGTGCGTGAGTATTAACCTGTATTGCATAAATAGGTGATAAGTCCAAGCAGATTATATACAGGCAATTCCCATTGCAGTTTAAAAGGCAATTCCCAAATGCCAAAGCTATCAGTAGTGGTGCACCCGATGTTAGGAAGCACCCGGTGTTAAAAATCGGCTTGGCAACCACCAATGGACAGAGACGTGTAGACCGGAGTGAGGCGCGGTGGAAATAGTCAGAGGAAGCCATTGTGAAGCAGCGTCGGTGTGTCCGTCGGTACCCCAGACTTAGTCCTAAGCTGAGGGGGAGGTACCAGACGGAACAGAAAGGCTGCTTTATGTATCCTGTTTAGGCGCGAAATTCTGGAGGGATGCGGACCGAAGAGTCTTCTGTCCGCAAACTGGAAACTAACTGAGTTTCCTGTTATCTCACAATTTAATTGGAGGACACCCAAGAGGATGCACGTCACACAGATGCAGTGGAATTGCATGTCGGACCATGGAGAGAGCTAGATGGATTGATACCTAGCACGCTCTTCCATTGGTCGCACCCCATATGCCTATCTAAGCCAATCCGGTATAATGTATATCTCGAAATGTGCAACCCCCGTGAATGAGTAGAACGAAGGAGGAATTGTTCTGAAATGGGCCAGACAAGCCCCTCTTGATGTACTCTGTTATCTCACAATTTAATTGGAGGACACCCGAGGGATGCGCGTCACTCAGATATAGTGCAATAGCGTGTCGGACCAGGGAGAGAGCTAGATGATAGATAACTTGCACGCTCTCCCATTGGCCGCACATGTATGCCCGTCTTAGCCAATCCGGTCTAATATATATTCGGCAAAGTGCAGCCCCCATGAATGAGCACTGCAAAGGCCGAATTATTCCGAGATGTGTCAGACGAACCCCTGTTGGTGTGCTCCGTAGGATCACACATGCGCATTGGACAGAAAAATTTGCTAAAAATCCGACCCAAGAGGGAGCCAAACATGCCTCTCCACTCTGTCCGGTTCAGATTGTATTACACTACTCAGTAGTTGAACCTGATGATGATCTTTCCATGCAATCAGAATTATGACTCCTTCCTGGTGTTGTATGGGTTCAAATCAGGCCTACATACTCTGCTAAACTCTCGAACACCTTAGTATAGAAGTTGGCACGGACACTGGAAAAGGTAAAAGACAAGTTTATTAAGACCCCATGGGGTGGTGATACATTCCCACAGCACCCTTCGGCAATGTAAGAAGTAGCACACCGAACATCGGTGCGCGACCTCTTTTATACAGTTTAATAACAATAAAAAGATAGGCGGTTACAAGTTACACATTTTAGGTACATATAAGGTCATTTTTGGAACACAGCCAACATGGGGGAGGAGTTCAATAGCACTGGTCAGTTAGTACTAACATTCCTAAAGAGTGACCAGTAAATGCATGATGCGCATGTGCGCTTGACCAGTACTAAAAATAGCCTGTTGCCGAGCAGAATAGGGACCATGGGTATCAAGAAAGGACAAAAGGGCACACTGATCACGAGGCAGCGTGTTCATAGAAAACGGAAGTCAGAGGGATTCAAAATGGCCCCCGTTCGTTTTGGTCAAGTTAACAGAAAAGACCGTGTAGCTGTGCTAAACGCTAACTCAGGAGCTGCCAAAACACGACAGACGGCCCTTTTAGCGTTTAGCAAAAGCTACCTCATAGTGAACGTAGTCAGAATGTTCATCCTCAATGTTAATAGCCATTATTTTCAATACTTCATCATTGGTCAGTTTCTCTTGCTTAACAATAGCTCGTTTAGACGGAATACAGGCTGTGATACATACGGAACATAATGTAGGGCCACATTGAACACATAGACAAAGGGAAAATAGTACTCCAATAAAAACACAGAGAATCGTTAATAATTTCCAACCCCAAGTACTAAGCAGGGTCCAGAACCAACCAGAAAAGGTCCATGTTCCATTTTCTGGGTGGATCTCAGCAGCTATCTTATGTAATTTTGTAATCGAATCATATACGGAAGGTGAGTTATCTGGTACGTACACGCAACAACTACTTCCGATGACGCGGCATACTCCGCCCCTATCAGCTAGTATCACATCTAGAACCATTCGATTCTGGAGCGCCACAATTCTGGTAATTTGCAATTCCTCAGTAATATTCCCTAAAGCAGAGGCAGTTTCATTAGCGACATCTTCCACCACACGTGTAAGCCGCCTTATCTTCCTGCTATTCAGTGCAGCTCCTACGAATGAAAATAACCCCAAATTGAAATCTACATATTGTTGTAAAGTGGTATCAGTCTGGTCTATTTCATCAAGATCTACTGTTCGTTTAACTCTGTTCAGTATGAAATCATGGTACAGAACGTAATCATTGTGGTACATGGGAGGAGCAATAAATACAGGTGGTAATACAAAAGCTATATAGCATGTTCCTAACCATCCCAATGGTAGACGATGGTATCCCTTACTTCCACAAATGAAATATGTGTTACGTGAAGCTACAAATGCAATTCCAGTTGGTGTATCAAAGGTAAGTGTAATATTACATTCACTGCGGCCTACAGGGATTGTACCTTTAATTCTAATACACAAATCTGCTTTTGTATCAATGACTGTTATCATATGCGAGCTCGTTACATTTATAAGTCTTTGATTCGTATATACACGAGGTGTAGAAACATTGTCCGGACGATACTCTTCCCATTCAAATTTAGTTCCTTCAGCGTGTGGATAGCCATCTTTGTCGTTATAGCAGATTTTATTCAACCGAAAAAGTAGTCCACCTTTCGTTGGCCATCGCAGAGTAAAAAGAAGAGTGTACCAAGCATGACAAGAACCATTATGAGAAAACGGGAGAGGAATGAGTGGTGTTCCTCCCTTCTTCTGATGTCCGGGCAACATTCCACATGCCCAACAATTGGACGTGTTGGTCATGTTATGAGTATGATGCAAAATCTGAATAAAGCTGTTATTCAAATAAGTCTGTCTATGTCTTTCTTCGTGAAAAGGCAAAGTAAAATGAAAATGTTCAGATGGACTTGGAGTGGTGGACAGCAAATGTTCTCGTACGGGAAACAATAGTTCTATAGTCCAAGCTAATACTGCAATCACCACTACGGTCAAGACAAACAAAACAGCACCAAGAATTCTCCCTTTTCGTGTCGAAGGAGATGCCATAGTTCACAAAACAATACTCTTCAAAAGCAACACTAAGCGAAAAAATAAAAACGATGGTTCTGGACCGAGGCTGCCGTTGATTTGTTCTCCGGGATTCAAGACGGGTGTCGCTACACTGGGCAGAACTGACCCCCCCCCCTTGATATTCCCGGCTTCCGTTTCACAAACCTCAGAGCGGTTACCAACCAGTTTCAAAAACACAAAAGGAATCTTATTTCCTGGGACGTAGATTGTACTTCACTTTATCAGAAACAACGGGGTCCGGGAAGGCTCCCTCCAATTCATCAGGCGTGACAGCTGGGCTCTTTTCTGTATCCAAAATCTTTCTGTAGTCGGATAGCACCACAGGGCTCACCAGATCCGGAGAGACACGTCGGCAGTGCGTTGAATGTATCCACCGCTTCTTGTTGGTGACTCTCACAGCAGTTCGCGTAGCCAGCAGCACTTGCTCAGGGCCATGCCATCTCGGTTCCAAACTGCTGGATCGCTCAAATACTTTGACCATCACGTGGTCCCCAGGGCGGAGATCGTGAGCCTCACCAGTGGAGTTATCAGGGAGCGCCTCTCGAACCTGTTGATGAATAGAAAGCAAATCATTTGTTAATCGTGCCAAATAATCGTTCATCATTATACAAGGCATATCATGTATCAAACGAGGTTTTGGAACTCCCCAAATATTCATCGGCCTTCCGAACACCACTTCATAGGGTGTGAGGCCAGATCGAGAATGTGGCACTGATCGAATGGACAGCAATGCCAGAGGCAAAGCATCCGGCCATTTCAGAGATGTGGATGCCACTATCTTTGCTAGCTTCAGCTTCAGAGTTGCATTGTATCTTTCTACCAAACCTGCTGATTGCGGATGAAAAACAGCGTGGAATCGTTGCTTGATTCCCAATCCTTTCAGGACGTACTCCACTACTTTCCCAATGAAATGAGGACCATTATCACTCCACATAAGTTTACAAACACCATAGCGCGGGAAGTACTCTTTGAGTAACACCTTAGCTGTTATCAATGCTGTATTGTCTTTCGTAGGGTAAGCCTCAATCCATTTGCTGAAGGCACACACCACTACTAGGACATACTTGAGATTATTACAGCGCTCCAGCTGGATGTAATCCATTTGTAGTACTTCGAATGGTGCAGTAGGTGGAACAAACCCTCCTTTAGGAGTATGAGTCCCTTGTCCAGGATTGTGCTGTAAACATATCAGACAAGTCTGTACTACTCTCTTAGCCGTGCTAGCAATGTCAGCATTGTCCCAGACTCGTGTAAGCAATTTAGTAATTGCGAGAGCTCCAATGTGTGCCAGCCCATGTGTCATGTGCACCATTGTTTGTAAGTAGGCCATGGGTAGTTTCCATCTCTCCATATCTTTACTACGCCAGCAACCCTCATCATCCAGCATTCCTTCAGTGGCCCATTTCATAAGTTCCGCCTCAGATGCTGACTTCTGTATATCTAGTATTTCTTCTCTAGCATCATGCCACCGCTCGGCTTGTGACTTCACCACATATATGGGGAAATTATTTTGCAGCATAGCGGTCTCTCTCGCAATGCGATCTGCGAAAGCATTGCCTTGCCCTATTTTGTCCGTCACCTTTTTGTGTGCGCTGCACTTGACTATTGCAACTTTCTTTGGGCATAACAGTGCATTCAGGAGATCGCGTACCAATTCTCCATGCATGATGTGTACTCCGTGTGAAGTCAAAAATCCTCGTTCCTTCCAGAGTAGGCCAAAATCATGCACTACTCCAAAAGCGTAACGACTATCCGTGTAAATGTTCACACATAGTCCAGCACTTAACTCACATGCTTTCGTTAAGGCTATCAATTCAGCTGCTTGAGCCGATTTCTGGGGTATTCGTGCTGCTTCTACCACTGTCTTAAGTGTCGTGATCGCATAAGCTGCAGAAGTCGTACCATCTGGTAACCTCACGCACGATCCATCAACCCACAGTTCCCCATCTACATCTGGAAACGGTGTATCCTGTAAATCGATACGACCCTTTGTCTGTTCCTCAGTCAGAAAAACACAATCATGTTGTTCTTCCTTCTGGGTCTCAGCAACAGGATCCGGCAGTAAAGTAGCAGGATTCAGTGTCGCACATCGTTTTAGTGTGATGTGCGGCGACAACAACGTTAGCTCATATCCTGTCAAACGGGCGCTGGTTAGATGCTGTGTTTTCGTTTGATTCAATAACGCATCTACCGCATGGGGAACTAACACCAGCAATTTGTGTGACAAAACTATTCCCTCACTTTGTCGTATCGCAACTGCTGTTGCTGCAACTGCTCGAAAACATCCAGGCAATCCTCGAGCCACAGGGTCGAGTACCGCCGAGAAGTATGCACAAGGCCTCTGTTTGTCTCCGTGTGTCTGCACTAACACTGACAATGCGCACCCATCCTTCTCGTGTACATATAATGTAAAAATCTTCGTGTAATCAGGTGTACCCAACACTGGTGCAGAACAAAGAGCTTGTCTCAATTGTTCAAAAGCATTCTGACATTCATCCGTCCACTCAATGGGGATCGGCGCATCTTTAGACAACAATGCCAACAATGGTTTAACGATATGTGAAAAGCCCAATATCCATTGCCTACAAAAAGACGTCAAACCTATAAAGGCACGAACATCCTTCTGAGTGCGAGGAACTGGAGTGTCTAGGATTGCTTGAATTCGATCTGGTGTCAATGCACGGCCCTCCTTAGACAAAAGATGACCGAGGTAGGTCACCTTTGGTCTACAATATTGCAGCTTTTTCTTCGAAACTTTATGATTATGTTTGGCCAGGAAGGAAAGCAAGGAAAAGGTACTCTTCTCACATTGTTCTGGCGTGTCTGCAGCAAGTAAGATATCATCTACATATTGAATGAGAACCACTCCATCTTGTAATTCAAAGGAATCAAGCTGTCTTTTTAATGCCTGACTATAAATGCTAGGACTTTCAGTATAGCCTTGAGGAACTCGACAAAATCTGTACGATTTATTATTTAATGTAAAGCCGAATAGATATCGACTGTCAGGATGTACAGGGATCGAAAAGAAGGCATTCTTCAAATCGATGACTGTAAAAGTAGTTGCCGTCGATGGAACTAACGTAAGCAACGTGGTGATGTCAGACACCACCGGGTACTGAGGCACTACTATCTTATTTATTTCCCTCAAATCAATAATGAAACGGTAAACCTTAGCATCTGTATCTCTTTTAAGGATCGGTAAAATTGGGCTATTGCAAACATTGTAGGGGACTTCCTCAACTACTCCTGCCAAAATCAAATCGTTCACAATGTGTATCAAAGCAAGTTCGCCTTCTCTGGAAATCTTATATTGTGGGACACGTGGTAGAGATACTCCCTCCTTCACAGTAATACGTACTGGAGGAATTACCATCTGCCCTACATCAGTATGAGAAGTGGCCCACAACGTTTGTGGTAAGGAGGCCAATACTTCAGATTCATGGAGAAAACACACTCGCTCAAATTCTGGGTAATTCTCATTCAACACAACTCGCACTCCTTCTGGGGCACAGCGAATAGTAGCTCGAAAGTGTTTTAACATATCGAGTCCCATAATATTATCTGGTGTATTTGGGGACAATAAAAAGGGACAAAGGGCAGCAAAGTTATCAACATGAAATGCAACTGGTTGAGACAGTGGGCTAGAAGTAGGTGTTCCATCGAACCCTATTGCTGTAATTACCTCGCCAGACAGGGGAGCCCTTGGAACCAAGTATTTGGACAAAGCGCTACGAGTAGCTCCTGTATCGACCAAAAATTGATCAGTAGAACCCAGAACATGTGCTTCTATATATGGACCCCTTTGATCAACTGGTACCTCAACCGATTCCACACCCCATCCTACGCAATCCTATGCATAATGCTCATCCCGTGGTTCAGCAGAACCACCCTCATTTATCTGATATTGATTGCGATTATCAAACGTATTATAATCTGCCTGACCACGACCCCTTGCTCCATATCCTCCGCGATCATTCATGCCATAACCTCCTCGATCATTCGTGCCATAACCTCCTCTTGACCCCCCATAATTATTTCTAGACCTCCCACTTCCACGTCCCCTCAAATTACGCTGCTCTCGAAACACCGGACAGTCTGCAATCCAATGCCCAAACTGTTTGCAGTATGCACATTGATTCACAGAAATGTCAGAACAAGGGGGAGGAGCATTACTGTATGATCCTCGCCCTCCTCTATTGTTTCCTCTCGTAGCCTGAACCTGAGCTAACATTACCTTCGTCTTCAAATCCTTCGCCTTCTTTTCACTACTTTCTTTTGCCTCCAATTCCTGTCGTTCATAATATTGAGCCATAGTCAATAAAGAAGCAGGGGTTGCTGTGGTCCATGAACTTTCACTCGCTTTTAATCGTTTCGCAATCTCCGGTAGGAGATTAGCCACATACTTATCAACGAATAAGTGCCTGCCTGTATCTTCTGTCAATGATTGACCACTGTAATCATGGAACGCTTCCTCGAAGCGAGAGAAAAAATCAGAAACCGATTCATCTGCCTTCTGCTTACAAGAGGCTAATATAGTCCAATCAATCTTTTTAGCGGGAGCAAGAGTCTTTAATTTTGTTAGTATGGCCTGTGGAAGGTCTAATATTAATTGACACGGCTTACATGCTGGTTCCCTATCCAAGTCAACCTGAACAAGATCTTTCCAAGTGGCCCCGAGAGTCGTGTGGTCATCAAACCTACGAATCGCTCTCCACATATCAGGGGGCAATATCAACCCGAAAAATAGGTCAATATCAACTAACGTCATGATACACGAAGAAATTGCACTTTCAACATTTTCATAAAAAGCCGCAGGATTTTTACGGGGATCAGGTAAAGCATTCTTAAGTGCCATAACATCTGCTCTATTCCAAGGCGTATAAACCCAATTATATACAAAATACCCTTTCGCATCTTTGGATCTTTTATCATCATCTGTGCCATCCCCTTTATGAGGGACATATAAAGGCGCAGCTTCTCGCATAGGTCTAACATTAATCGCAGCGATCTTATCTGTTTCAAAGATAGGGCATTCTTTGGATATCCCCGTCGCTCCAGACGCAGACGAATTCTTCGACTTTGCCAACTCCCGTAGTCGTGTCGCCTCATTTCGCAGTTGAATCAAACGCTTGAAGAAGCCGTCCGCATCTGAAAGAACAAAAAGACCTTTACGAAAATTCTCACGACCCTCGGATATCTCCTTTGGTTCTAACTCGAGAGAATATTTTCTGTACCGCT
This sequence comes from Lissotriton helveticus, assembly GCF_964261635.1. Taxonomy (NCBI): domain Eukaryota; kingdom Metazoa; phylum Chordata; class Amphibia; order Caudata; family Salamandridae; genus Lissotriton; species Lissotriton helveticus. The sequence continues at coordinate 1,027,979,118 of NC_136059.1, forward strand.
CAACAACTTCATCTCCAAAATGATCTAAAAAATACAGTCGCTCCTGATCAGACCACTGTTCCATTTTTGCAGTAATGTCAGAAACAGTAACAGTATTAATATTTAGCTTTCGTGCAAACGAACGTAATTCCGCAGTTCGTTCTGCATGTAACCTGGTACGCTGTGTTCGATCACTATCCTCGTCTGATTCCTCGTTCGGAGCCGTAGGTGCGACGTACGGAGGCGGACAACGATCTAGTAATGAAAAATCATCTGTTTCATTAGTAAGGACTGGATAAAGAGGACGCCTGATAGGGAATTGACCATTAACCTGTAAATTACGTTCTCGTCTCTCCCTCTCTTCCTTGTCCTGTAATTCCCTCTCCTGTAGCTGTAAAGCTTTGTCATGTGCAGCCTTCCGCTGCACTTTCTCCGCCAAGGCTTCCTCACGCTTCGCTCGTTCACGCACCTCTTTCTCCCACATACGCACACAGTCAAACATATCTTGTCTAGACCTTCGCTGAAACAGACACTGCTCTACATATTGTACCTTTCGAAGGTCAAACGACCCATATAGTGGCCACTGTAACTCACAATCAGTCTTAGTATACTTATGCCATAATGTGCTATACATTATTGGTGGAATACCGAATTTGACATACATTTCACGATTTGGAGTCCCCTCTGGGGGAGCCGGCTGTTTTTTACTTAATCGATAATTGGTACCAATTTCAGAACAGCACATCCTTCGGAGTGTGCTAAAAACAGGCATGTTTCAAAAAGTACCACGAAAACGTGATACTACAAAAATGACACCTAACGCGGTGTACCGTTCAGATCAAATAAATCAGAGAAATATCCCTACATGCCTGCCTATGTGAGGTGCACTTCACATATTCAAATTCAAATTCAAAGATTCAAACGTTAGCTAACAAATTCAAATTCAAATTCAAAATTCAAAAAGCCACAGTAAGTGTCAGTAGACTACCTCACCAAGCAAAAGCTTACCAAGTATTTTCAAACGTCCAAAGTCCAACTGCCAAGTTCTGTGGTCAAATCAGCCAAAACGGCACATCACGACAATCCAAGATCAGAATCTCAGTCGAAGACCGGCACCACCTGGAAGGTCGGATCGGAAGGAAGGAAAAACACACCGTGGGTGCCAAGACTCGGGTCACTCAGTGGCAGCGTACGCGTCCATGGCGAGTTTCCTGACCTTCGTCGCGACCTCTCCTTCGGGCATCCGAGTCGCCGATGAGTCCCTTCGTGGTCGCCAATTGTTGTATGGGTTGAAATCAGGCCTACATACTCTGCTAAACTCTCGAACACCTTAGTATAGAAGTTGGCACGGACACTGGAAAAGGTAAAAGACAAGTTTATTAAGACCCCATGGGGTGGTGATACATTCCCACAGCACCCTTCGGCAATGTAAGAAGTAGCACACCGAACATCGGTGCGCGACCTCTTTTATACAGTTTAATAACAATAAAAAGATAGGCGGTTACAAGTTACACATTTTAGGTACATATAAGGTCATTTTTGGAACACAGCCAACATGGGGGAGGAGTTCAATAGCACTGGTCAGTTAGTACTAACATTCCTAAAGAGTGACCAGTAAATGCATGATGCGCATGTGCGCTTGACCAGTACTAAAAATAGCCTGTTGCCGAGCAGAATAGGGACCATGGGTATCAAGAAAGGACAAAAGGGCACACTGATCACGAGGCAGCGTGTTCATAGAAAACGGAAGTCAGAGGGATTCAAAATGGCCCCCGTTCGTTTTGGTCAAGTTAACAGAAAAGACCGTGTAGCTGTGCTAAACGCTAACTCAGGAGCTGCCAAAACACGACACTGGGTGCCTATATATGCCCAGTATAACATATACTGACATTGATGTGTGGGTCATCATAGGTAACGTGGTCCCTTTTCAGCATGGTATGGCTTGGTATATGGCGTATAACAGCTACCTCCAGGTGAGACATCATAGCGAAGCCAAAAAGAGGGGAGCAACCCTATCAGAGTTACCGCTGGATATTGTATCAAATAAGATATGGCCCATGGTGCGAAGCCCTTAGAAAAAGGGGGTTATATATGTTTTCTAGCAGACAAACCACCCCATAATGCACCAGTTATGTTGATCAGTTAGTGATGGAAACATTGACATGACCACCAACTGGATAAGAAGTGGATTCTTATTATAAGAAAGAGAAAACTACAAAAGATGGTAATGTCAGTGTAGTGTACTTGTATGAAAAATATGCGGGTTGCTAGTTTTGTCCTATCTCAAGGGACATGTACTGCATAACAGTGGAAAAACTTTTTTATTTTAACAGAAGAGTCAAAGATGTCATTGTGCACTATAGTCAAGATGCTCAAATCATTAGCCACGGGATGCAACAACACATCCGGTTTTCAAAATACACGTTGTACCACTGCTTCTTCATCCTTAGCCACATGACACCAGACTACATCAGGTACACATACATTTAGTTTGCTTATTTGAGACTGTGATTTGAATTTTTAAATAATATTGGCAGTTTTCTGACACTTAATTTGTGAGTGACAGCTGTTTGCCTATACCCAACGGTCACATCTGCAACAGACGTAGTCTCCTTCAGGTCAAGGAATTGGTGGACCAATATGTCCTTTAAAAAACGTTCCTTTTACCTTCGTTAAAATGTTAATGTTTTTTTTTCACCCAAGGGCCTGGCAACTCCCCAGGCACTTCCACCGGTCATTCACTTCTTTTGCTGAGCAAGCACTGCTGAAGGCTAATTTGTGTGCTGCTCCAGACTAAATAGTAAGCTGCCTCAAACCTACTACCCCTACTGCAACATGCCTTTATGGGGGATGGTAGTGGAAACGATTCTGCTGCCACCCGACCACTGATGTCATGAAAAGGTACTGGGGATGCACTGGAGCTCATTTTCTTTCAACGCATCAGCGAGGGAGGACCATCTAGGAAAGTACTCTTGTTTGGAGGGAGGGAATTGGGTGGGAAGAGAGAAACCAGGGGAAATAAAAGAGTTTTTTCTTTCCTCCATAGTCTCTCTTCTGTGCATTCCTGTGCAGAATCAAAGGTAGGACCGTGATTCTGCAGCTAGAATGCCCCCACTAGACCAGCAGGGATTATTTTTGGTGGGGGAGCGGAAAACCCACTAGACAGCAGGGATCAAAAATAATAATTATGTTTATGGGAAGCTCGCAGCCCCTTGGGCAAGGGAAGCTCGCCTCAAAGGGGCACATTTATTTTGTTTCTGTCCCCTCTGAAGGCAGAGCAGATGTGTTTACTGATCTGTCCAGTGCAAGATTCTGGCAGCGAATTTTCTGTCTGAGAGGAATCATCATGTGATAATGACACCAGTATTAGCACTGATGACATGCCTCATTTAGAGGACATAGATGTGCCTGTAGTGCAGCATGGCAAAATCTATCAATCAATCAATCAATCAGGGGGTTTGTATAGCACGCTACTCACCTGTGGGGGTCTCAAGGCGCTGGGGGAGGGGGAAAAATGCGGCTCCGGATCAGCTGAAGAGCCATGTCTTGAGGTCTTTCCTGAACGTGTGCAGGGTCGGGGAGCATCTGATGTTCACAGGGAGCTCGTTCCAGGTCTTGGCTGCGATGTAGGAGAAAGCTCTCCCACCGGTTCTGCTTTTGCAGACGTGTGGGATCTCTGCCAAGACGAGGTAGGCAGAGCAGAGGTTCCCCTTGTGTAGGTGGAAGGATACTCTCTCGTTGAGGTATATGGGTCTGATGTTGTTTAGGGATTTGTAGGCGTGGGTGAGGAGTTTGAAAGTGACACTCTTCTCGACGGGGAGGCAGTGGAGGTCTCGTAGGTGTTGGGTCATGTGTTTGTGACGTGGAGTCCAGAGGACGAGTCTGGCTGCGGCGTTTTAGATGGTTTGGAGTTTGTGTAGAAGAGTTCTGTTAACTCCGGCGTAGAGGGCGTTGCAGTAGTCCAGTCTGCTGGCTATGAGTGCATGGGTGATCGTCCTTCTGCAGTGGGGGGGATCCATTTGAAGGTCTTATGGAGGATGCAAAGGCAGTTGAAACTCTTGGAAGCAACAGCATTTATCTGGCGGTTCATGGAAAGGGAGGAGTCAAGGATGATGCAGAGGTTCTGGACATGGTCCCTAGGGGTGGGTGGGCTTCCGAGGGCAGCAGGCCACCAGGTGTTATCCCAGGCGGAGATGCAGGGTCTGAGGATGAGGACCTCGGTCTTCTCTGAGTTGAGTTTCAAGCAACTATCTTTCATCCAGGCTGCCACGTTCTTCATTCCTTCCTGGAAGCAGAGTCTGGTGTCTTCGGGATTCTTCGTGAGTGAGAGGATGAGCTGGGTGTCGTCGGCGCCCATGCTGTCTGACGATGGCGGAGAGAAGGGCCATATAGATGTTGAAGAGCGTCGGGCTGAGTGATGATCCCTGGGGGACTCCGCAGTTGATTTCCGTGGGTTCGGAGATGAAGTGAGGGAGTCGAATCCTCTGGGTTCTGCCAGACAGGAAGGATTGGATCCAGTCGAGGGCGGCTCCTTGTATTTCCGCGTCGGGGTGATGAGCTCAACGGTAGCGGGACCCCAGGACATGGTGGTCGGTTTGTCGTCGGGGTGGGTAGGCGGGTGGTGTCTAGCGCTGGGTCCCTGAAGTTGTTGTAGAGGCCCTATTACTTCAAATAGAAGTAGGAGCTGAGCTTATCGCAGAGTTCCTGGGACGTTGTGAGGTCTGTGGCTTTGCAGGTGGGTTTTGCGAACTGCTGTAGTGGACGCAGTGGTGGTCCGTCCAGAGGGGCTGGGTGGTGTGGCTGAAATGGATGTTTATTCCTCCCGCGAAGATGGGGTTGAGGGTGTGACCTGTTTTGTGCTTGGGCGTGTTGACAAGCTGATTCAGTTCTAGGTTGGCGAGGTTGTTGAGGAGAGTGCTGGAGTTGGGGTCGTGCGGTTGTCGAGGTGGAAGTTGGGGTCCCCGAGTAGATTGCAATCTATGGAGGTGATGGTGTGGGGGGCAGCGAGCTCAGCGATGGTGGTTGCGGGCTTGGTGCGAGGTCCTGGTGGTCTGTAGATGAGGGTGCCGTGGAGCGTGGTCCTGGGGCTGGTCTGGATATGGAAGTGGAGGTGTTCTGTGTGTCAGAGAGGGGATCACTCGTGCTGGATGTGGAGAGTTGGAGGGTGTTGTTGTGTATGATGGCCAGTCCCCCTCCTGGGCGGTCCAGGCAGTCCTTTCTCTGGATCTTGTAGCCATCAGGGATGACCGTGGCTATGTCGGGCCAGAGATGGCGTTGGTCCAGGTTTCCATAAAGAAGGCAACATCGGGCGATAGGGTGTCAATCAGGTCCCAGATTTCTACGGTGTGTCGGTGGAGGGAGCGCACGTTGAGAAGGATGCAAGTCAGGGTATCTGTGTTGCATGCATCGGGCGGGCTCACGGCGGTCGTGGGAGCTTTGCCGATGGTGAAGAATCTGCGGCAGGGTCTGCACAAGAACTGCCCATGGGTGGTGTTCGGCGAGGATCTTGCGCAGTCGGCTTGTCTTCCGGGATAGAGTGTGTGGAGGGTTGTGGAGTCGTAGCGGAGGGGTCTGGGAGAACCAGGGTGACTGAGCAGGATTGCAGCCAGGGCTTGGAATGCTTCCTATTAGAAGTCTTGAATATTGGGTTCCCCCTTACATGGTACAGCCTGGTTTACTCTACCCACTGCACCATTACTAAAGGTAACAGCCTTTAGTAATATTGCAGTATGTGGTGTTAATACAGATAATGTTTTGCCTTTCAGTTTCTTACAGCTGTTTATCGATGATCTGGTGTTTGGATAATGTTGTTGAGCAGACCAACTTGTATTCAGAACACCATTTGAGGGACAGCAGTGGCCCACTTAAGACCCACTCTAGAGCTATCTGGTGGACTCTTCCAACCTCCATGAGAAGAAGTAGTTGCAGGTTTCAACATTTTTGATGGGATTGCTAAGAGCGCCATCATTGTCTTTATATTGGTCTACTAGCCTCTTAATAACAACTGGTATTTTTCCAGCAACCATGAGTCGGGAACGGTATTAGCTTCAGCAGCAGATGCTGCATTTTGTGGATAATGCTGCAGCATTGCCACAAAATCACTATGATGTTGATTGTCTCTTCAAGATTCATCTTAAACACAAAAGGGAGGTACCCTCTAACCCTGTAAGGGACAGGCTGTAAAGTTATTAAAATAAAGTAGGTCCCTCTAAAAAGACTTAGCGTATCACTTATATGCTGCTATTGCCTGCTATAGTAAAACTATAGGCGGTAAAGAGCTACCATTGCACAAGTACAAATCTCATATCAAACATGATTGACTGGCAGTAAAGTTTAAATCAACAATGACAAAAATGCACATAAAGACGTCAGGAGAGCACTGAGTTTCAAAACACACAAACTAATGCTTATTAAAAGATGTCCGATTTTATTGTTAAAAACAGGGCTAGACCCTATACAATATCCAGTAAAACAAAAAATGTACAATTTATACATAGAAAATCCATATGTATAAATTGTATATTTTTTTGTTTTGTGCAATGGTATCTCTTTACCTCCTATAGTTTTACTATAGCAGGCAATAGTAGCATATAAGTGACACGCTAAGTCTTTTTAGAGGGACCTACTTTATTTTAATAACTCTTCAAGATTCAGCCTGTCCTTGACAATTTAGTTGATTTTCTTTCAGATATCTATATTCCAAGTCAAGATGTATCTGTGGATGAGTCTCTTGTCCTATTCAAAGGCTGTTTGGTTTTCAGACACTACTTACCCATCAAGACAGCATGGTATAGTACAAAGCTTTATATGTTGAGTGTAAGTGCCACTGGATATGTGTATTGTTTCTAGGTGTACACCAAAAGTGATTCTTCAATTGACCGTCTTAGTTGACCTTCCACTTGTGGTGTCTGTACAGTGCACTTTTTCACAAAGGTCACCATTTACACCTGTACAACTTCTACACTGATGTGCAATAACTTAAATATTTGTTCAAAGTGGGCACTGTGGCACAATTTACTCAAATGGTAAAGATTAGCCAAAAGAGCTTGGGTGTAAGAAACATCAAAGGAGACACAGCGGTGCCTTTCATGGTATAAACTACTTGTGTTAATATTTTCAGTTAGAAGAGATACCCACATACTCATGCCTATTCACAATGAAATTACTTACTGCACCTAGGACTGTTTGGGGTGAGGTAGCAGAAGTGTGCAAACCAATGTGCACTCTAGACTACAATAAAGCTCATGAGAGATATAGATAAAATAGATCAAAGGTTGGAGCCTTACATTGCTGCTCCGAAGTCATTTAGCCAGAAGTTTTAGGCAAAATTTGAGGTTTGCAAGGCCTTCTGAGTAAGAAAATCCTGTGCAAGCCACAGAAGTCATGCCACCCTGGGCTCCCTTCGGTGTCTAGTTTGGTCACAAATGGCTGTTTTTTCCTACTAAATGTTATTATTGTTTTATTTCAACAGTTAGTTTGTTTGGAAAAAACCTGAGGAATATACACAAATGACACCATGCTGAATCCAGAATTTGTCTACTTTTCAAAAATGCACAACTTTCTGGGATCACCCATGGGTTTTGCACCTGTTTCCACAAAAATTAGGAAAAAATGACTATCTCTTAGAAAAATTAACAAATGTTGTAAAAAATTGTTTTTTGATACAGCTGATGGAATGAATTTCACTAATTTTGCAAATTAAACACATTTGACTGAAAACGGGAATGGGTATGGTGCAGTGTATTTCAAAGGTAGAACATGCAGTTTAAGTTTTACATGCTCTGGTAGTGAAAAACTGAAAAATTCATTTCTAACTACAGCAAGGCCAATCTCTCCCATAGGTTAGCATTGGAGCGGTCTTCTAACATTTTGCAAATGTATATTCCAACTGGGAGCTGATAAAAAAATTGGGGTTTGGTGTCTCTGGACTTGCAATTTAAAAAACACATCTTTCAGTGAAGTTGGTTTTTAAATTGCAGGTCGGAAAATGCCACTTTTAGAGAGTTGGCATTTTCTTACTTTAACCATTCTGTGCTTCTTCCTATCTCTGAATACACGTCTGGGTTGGATGATAGTTGGGGCTTTGTGAATTCACAGTTACACACAAAGGGAGCTAAGGTGTGCCCTGCACACCATACGTCCCTTCACCAGGCTGATGCGTCTTCCTGAGCTAGAGTGGTGGGAGGAGCTGACAATTGCACCTGAATAGGACTGTGCCTGTCCGTTCACAAAGCAGTCTCTACCTCCCTGTAGTGTGCCTGGAGCCAGGTCCTGGAAGGGCGGGGTTTTGTACACTACAAAGACTTTCCTTTAAAGTTTGTCTACTTCATAGGCTGATATGGGTATAAGTACTGGACATCTCACACCATATACTGAGAACACTTCTGGATTGAGGACATTCTGCCAGGAAGAAGAGTCGTTTTGCTTGAGGAGGGACTGCCACTCTGCTGTTTACTTTGCTGTGCTGGCCTGCTGCTTACTGCTTCTGTCCTGGGAGTGAAAGAACTGAACTTTGCTTTCTACATCCTTCTTTCTGAGGTTCTCCAAGGGCTTGATTTGAGCTTGCCTCTTGTTCCCTGCCTTGCCAAGTGGTGCCAAATCCACTTCCTGGGCCCTTGGAGGTGATTTCTGGTACAACAAGGAGAGAAATAGATGCTTCGACTCCCAGCATCATTTGGAACCGGCACCACATCACAAAACTCGATGCATCGCCGCTGGCTGCACTGAAGCGTAGTCCCCACTCGATGCAATAACCACGACTTTCATCACAGGCCCTGAATTTTCATTGGTGCGCCTCCAAAGAACCACCTCTGCGTGAGTCTCGAGCACAGCATCACCAAAGTCTGTGATGCACCGCTCCGACGCAGCACCTGCTTCACCGCTGTGGAATCGACAGAGCGTGACTTGTCTTTCGACGCATTACCAAAGCATCATCTCTGGGAGCCGATTTCATCAATGACACAGCACCGCAGTAAAGAACCGAGGTATTGTGCCCACAAACAACCCATCACCTTCCCTGTGCCACGCATCATGACGGGCATTCATGGCGCAATGATTCTGCACCACCTTAAGGAACCGATGCATCACTGCCTACAGCAATGCATCACATCCTCTGCGCAACGCACTGTCCCGAAGCACCAACATGCCACTGACCTGCATTGATGTAAGGAACCAATGCATCACCTGCCATTTAAATGCCTCACCTCACCTGCATCATGTATCGTCTTTGAGTTTCACACACCTAAGGTACTTTGTACTGCTCAAGCGCAACCACTGGTTTCTAAAGAACTTTGGGCCGCATTTACAAGGGGCCTGCGCTACCGGAGCACCACTTTTTATCACGCTCCAGTGGCAAAGGCCTCAAAATCATATCTATGAGGTGACACAAAGCCACCCTGCACGGCTTTGCATGGATTCATATATATGGAGTAAGGCAAGGCTGCGCAAAGAACTGTGTTGCCTTACTCTATGTCAAGGAGGTGTTCCATGGGCGTTGCTGTGGGTTTTCCCACACAACACCCATTGTTTTTGACACATTCCCAGATTTACAAGGATCTGTAATCCTGGGAATGTGTCAAAACTGTGCCCCTCTCCAGGGGAGGCGTGACGGGGATAAATAACTTTATTTCTCTTAGTTTTTTCCTCTTTCAATGTGTGCTGCATTCTGCAGCACACAAAAAGTGGAAAACACCTTCATTGATTGCTTTTGTTCAGGAAGGTGTCCTTTCCTGCACAAAAACGATCAAGTCAACAACGCAGACACACTTGCACCATGGTGCAAGGGTGACAATGTTGGTGCTAGGTACGAATTTGTATGCTGGCATAGGCAGAGAGGACAGGAATGTTCCATGTTTCATCAATAAGGCACATTCCTGCCCTTTCCTTTTGACGCAGGGCAGCTCAGCAAGAAGCCTTGCCGTGCTGCCCTACGCCAAAAAATTGTAAATGAGGCCCTATAATTTTATTTAACTTTGAAAATTCATAGCTTGAGTTGTGTATGTTGAATTTTGGTCTTGTTTTATTCAGATAAATATTGGCTATTTTTCTAAACTGATGTGGAGTCCTTTTGTAGGGTTTTCACTGTGCTTACAAATACTTAGCATATTTCCTCTGGGGATAAACCTGACTGCTCTGTGCCAAGCTACCAAGGGGGTGAGCAGGGGTTATTCCTAGTGTGTAACTTACCCTGACTAGAGAGAGGGTCCCTACTTGTACAGGGTAGAAACTACTGCCAACAAAATACCCCTCATTTACAACAAAATGATGCAATGTGGCGCCATAAGCAATTTTGCTGCACCAAACTGCATTGTTTTAAAAACACAAGGATTTGTGGTATTTACAACAATACGAAGCATCCCAGTGCTTTCCCCTGTGCTGGTGCACAGTTAGCTGACATGTGCAAAGCAGGCACCCTTGCACCATGGTGCAAGGGTACCTGCATTGCGGGGATGATTGTTGTTGGGCAGTAAGGGACACCTTTCGGCACAAAAACAATCATTGGTGGTGTTTTCCTCTTCCTATGCATGCTGCAGAATGCAGCACGCATAGAAAGAGGAACAAACGAGCAGAAATGAAAGTATTTCTCCTCGTTGCTCCTCCTTTTGCCTTCCCTGGGGAGGCGTAGGATTCTGACATATTCCTAGGTTTATGAAATGGTGTAAATCTGGGAATGCGGCAGAATCCATGGGTGTTGTGTGGGAACACCCACAGCAACACCCCTTTCATGCAAAGTGATGCATGAAAAGGGCCCGTATTTACAAGGCCATGAAAAGCCACACAGGGTGGCTTTGCATGGCCTTGTAAATATGGGTCAGCACACTGTAGCGCCGGTGCGTCAAAACAGTGACGCACTGGTGGCGCAGTAGGCCTGCAAATAAGCCTCCCCATTTCTAACAAAGATGTTTTGAAGAATGTGTTGAAAGAGGAGGACGATGAGTATAAAAAGATAATAGTATATCCCTATTAGACAGATGACAGAAGGTGAAATTATGCTTTTACAAGAGAAGAAGCCACATCAGAACTAGACACATGGGGATAAGTAGGTGTGAACAAACATTTGAGGTTCTTGTAGGACCTGTTCAAATTATTAACTGGGGAAGAACTAGTCATCCCTGGGGTGTACTTTATATGTGGAAAGATGCATTTTTCCAATTGCCTGCTAATTTGACAGGTGCTTGTTATTTGGCTTTATTGTTTCCTAAAATGTATCACATGAATAGCAAAGATGCTTTAATAATTAATCCATCTTACATATATAGATGTAGTGTAAATGATGGGACACAATTTGTGGGAGATATTTCTGATACAATTATTCCTCCAATAGGAGCAGTTCTAAATGACGAGAAACTCAGAAAGCTTCCTACAGTAGTAGATAAGTTAGCCACGAGTAAATCTGATGCTTTGTTCACAGTCAACGCAGAAGTGGTAGCTATTATATTGATGGTTTTGCAAGATCGATATGCTTTGGACATATTGTAGGCAGAAAAAGGCGGAGTCTGTAAGATGTTGAAAGCACAACATTGCTGTTCATACATACCAGACAAGAGTAGGATTGTAGAAGAATTTAGAAAGATCATTCCTGATTTAAAACTATGGTTGGGCTGAGCTCTCAGAGTCACACTATGCAGAATTCTGCGCAGTTGCGAAAAAACTAATTGGAATTCCGCAGAGTTCCTCTCTGTCCTACCCTTGGCTCTGTACCGCCAAAACTCGCTCACCTCCTTTCTCTCTTCCTCTCCCAAACTACTGTCTACCCCCATCCCCACCCTCCTCAAACTCCACCTACTTATTTTGCCTCAGGTCTGTGCCTCCATATGCGGGACAGTAGAGCGTTCTGCGGACACACAGTCTACCGCGTTTGCCAGTGACTGAAGTGTATCAAGAAAAAATTCTGACCCCCGCATCTTTGAAGACTGCAGTCTCAGCTTCTGGAAAATGCAGGGAATAATAACCTAATATATCGTTTTAAAGTTCAGTTATATTGATCATATAAATTACTAAGACCAAAAGGAGTGGGTCACTTTAAGGTTTTGTGCTTTTGGATCCATGTCAGTGTTTCCACCACAAACTTCTGAGTGCGGGGCAGTAGCCCTTACACAGTTAGCCGGGTGTTTTGGTGCATTTTCTTTCTCAGTTGCTTACTGTGGCGACACCGCCACATTCTGAATGTGTTGGCTTTCTTAAATTGTTTTTTTTTAAAAGAATTTCCAAAGTGAGGGCACATCTTCCCTTCACAAGGGCGTAAAGGAACCATCACTATTTTTGTAAGAAATCTAGAGGTGTACATAAAATCTACTTCAGGTGCTAGCATCTCATCGTGGTGTGGTAGTACATAGGCGAGCATAGAATTTTTTAAGCCACATCAAATTCGAAATTATATAGGCTTTACCATTGGAAAGGATTTCAAGTTATGCCATGCCTTTTCGAAGATGTCCACCCCCCTTTCTGACCCACCTGCAGTGCAAACCCAATGAAAGCGGACAATGAACAAATCTTTCATGAAACTACCATTTCTGCACTCAGTCGTGCCCTCTAGCCTTCCTTCGCACAAGCAACTTATGTGTGCGGATGTGGCTTGTTTAAGTCATTTTTTAGTGGTAGTTATATGCCTTCGCTCTGTAACACCAGCTAAAGCACAGTCTCAGAGGACCTCACTTATTAATCAAAAATATGGCACAATCTAGCATTTAATTTCCGCTCAGTACCTCCAAGTCGAGCCCCTATGGAGGCCACCTCCATCCCACCACCACCGAAGCAGTCGCACCAGCAGCAGTATCCGCGGCACCCACCTCCGCTGCCATCTTGCTGTGTTCACTTATGATGCAAACACGAGCGACGGAAGATAAACTGTGGCAAGGGAGCATCATATTCAATAATCTCGCCCGCTACTCGCTACCATTTCATCATGACAGACCAGGCAATCCTACTGTGCATGGGCAATAGGTGGTGTCCATTGGAGAGACAGGCAGCAGTGTTGATGCATGCCATAAACCACCAAACCCCCAGGGTCAGTGCTTTTCTTTATTTCATTTTTCAGTAAAGATGAATGATACAGAGATTATATCTATGAGGGGTGGGCCGGCTCCAGTAAACTCCGCTCTGCGGGAGGCAGAGTTTTTTGCCGAACTCCGTGCTACAGGTAGAGTGTGGCTTGGAAAAAACTTTGCAAGCTCCTCCAGCGGAGCGGAGTTCGCTGCCCACCCCTATTTAAAACCTGAACTAGAAAACTTAGAAACAATTAATGTGTTAGGAACTTTAGGAACAGGACCTTCTGCTATCAGTAGTTGGGTTGGAAGTAATGGCAGTGGATTTCTAGGGGTTATATTAAAGCCTGTATTGATTATTGGCATTTGCTTAATATGCTTATTTGCTTTAAAATAGTGATTTTGAAGCTACCTAGCAAGAACAAAACATTAAGAGAGAAAGAGGCAAAGGAGAGAAGAAATAGAAATATAAAAATAAAGAGTAAGGCTTATAAAGAGTTGAAGGAGATTCAAAGTGTCAAGAATGAGTTAGATGACACAGCAAAGGAAGACTGTGCACCTTAAAGATTAATGTGTGATAAAATGTGACAATTCCAGCCATCAAAAGGAGGAACCGATGGAGTGAATTTTCTCATTTTGCAAATTAAAAGCATTAGACTGAAAAGTGCAACATTTTATTGCTGGATAACACAGGCACAAACAATGCAACATTTGTGGTAGGTAGTCATGTTTAGACATTAAAAGCACATGAATGTAACATATTGTATTAAGTTAGCCTGACTACTGAGGCCATGTTAAATTTCAACTTTACATGTTAAAGATAAGAGGTCTGATTTTATCATTAAACTGTTGTTATTGCATGAGATGTTTTTCTCTTTCCACTGCAGAGGCTGCAATTTTCCAGAAGCCTTCTGTAACCTTGTGTTATGTATTAGACAACTGATAGTGAGGTTCTCACCAGGAAGAGAGAAGATGGCAGGAAATGCAACTCATAGGAAGAACTGTCTGAATCACAAGATTTGATCTTGGTAACATACTAAGGCCATGGTTCCATAGCTTGATGTGAAGGTGTGAGAAACTGGGGAGTTTACTTGCTCCCAGAGTATGGTGGAAATGGGGAATGTAAGATTTGTTGCTATTTATGTTTTGGCAGAATTATATTACTGTGTGTTCTGTAGATTAGAGAGGCCTCCTTCTTTCAGAGAGCTTCCCTTTCTCACCCAAAGGCTAGGTACAGAGAGCTTGCTGCAGAAATTAGGAAGCAGACCTGAGTGATCTCTGCTGACTTTTAGCTGAGAATGCTTTCCAGCTTTTGCTAATTTCCATTGTTTAAGTGCTGAGGCTTTATGCCTATGCATTTTTATTCTCTCATCAGAACCTTTCATTTGGGTTTCTGAAATTGACACCTTACCTCGTTTATTGAAAAAAAAAATGCCTTTTATGCCAAAAACCTCATTAATTTAGATTAGGGAATTTCCTTTAGTGTACACACTTTCTGTATTTACTCAATTTTATTTGTAATTCTTACTAATGTGGTATTTTATTTTTCCTTAAAATATCGATTAATGGAATATTTGAATTTGTAACAATGATGACAAAATGTAATACTTACTAAATGAATAAATATATTTGAAATGATTTGTTAATAGAACCTTTTAAACTCACATCAAAACTCTTTAGTGATTCTTGTAAAACTCCAGTTGGACTTCACTGTTCATGCAACTTGATGTAAATGATTGCTCCTTATTATCTGTCTTTGTTAACTAACAAAAGTCCAAACAACTAATGGCTGTGGTTATTTAATAATTATACTTGTCGACTGATATAAAGTAATCACTGCTCCAGCACATCTATGTTTGTTCCTGAAAGCTGGGAAGGTGGTGGTCCGAGCACAGCAAACAAATAATTGATGCAATTTTTTGGGGGAAAACAGACATTTTCTTTTGTAGCACTAGTTTCCTATTTTGAAAAAATATCAAATTTGCTATATTGTGGCTATTTTCTTGATGTCCTCCAGGGGAATCTACACACCTTGTGTATCTTTAGAATCCCCAGGATGTTGGAAAAATGAATGCAAATTCGGCTTGAATACCTTACGTTTAAAAACGCTTTGAAGGTGTAAACATGAAGTACCCCAAATAGAAAAAAAAGGGCTTTGCATTCCCAGGGGAAAAAGCTTAGCAGTCAAGCCGGTTACCACGAGAGCTCGCACTACCTCTGTCCCCTATGTTTCTCTCTCTCGCTTCATAGCTGTTTAGAGAATGCTTGCATGCTCTACACAAGGTGCTGTGAGCAGGTACACATGAAACTTTGTACTCCATCCCTTTCCTTCTTCAATGTTTCTTCGCTGGCCTGGTGTTTCAGTCAAGTGATAAGGAGGGTGGCAGTACTGTTATATTTCAGTCATGTTGGCTGCCATCTCTCCTCAATCAATCAGGTTTCTTGTAAAGAGTGACTACTCACCAGTTAGGGTCTCAAGGCACAGTGGGGGGAGGGGGAATCTGCGGTTCAGTCGAAAAGCCAGTTCTTGAGGTCCTTCCTGAATTGAGGCAGTGACGGTGATTGCCTGAGATGTAGAGGCAGGGAGTTCCAGGTCTTCACAGAGAGGTAGGCGAAGGATCTTCGTACAGCTGAGGTCTTGCGGATACTTGGGATGACTCCAGCCTCTGCTGTATCACATCTTTCACAACAGCAGTAAACTTCAAGAGACCACAAAGAGTCCCTGAGTTGCTGTATGTTCACTGCTACAGCCCTGGTACCTCTACTACTGGGTGCCCTTCATGGTGTAATAATACTGTTCCATCAGGGACTGGTAGGAGGGTGTCTCTGACACCTTCTCTCCCCAAAACACACACCTGTGTCTGCCACTGAGTTGGACCAGCATTGGTGCAGCTGGCCTGTCCAACTGCATTTTCGTTGCAGAGCTGGCAAAGACTCTCTACACACAACACGCAAAAACAGATATGTTTTGTCTCTATGTCCATGTGTCTGCCTGTTATGTAATGCAAACCAGAAAAGGGGAAAAGTCTTTAATAGTCAGGTAGATCATACCTCAAGAATTGTGTAGTACCGTCCCCAACCAAACCATGAAATCAGAGACGGACCATGCCTGAGTCCTGTAAATTAAATAGTGATTCAACAAAACATTTCTTCTATTGAAAGTAATTTCTAGTAATCAACACGAAACAGGACTGCTTGTTGATTAAAGATTCTCAATCTCATGTATGCCAGAAAAATGATGAGATCTTGGATGGTATTCTGAACAGATACGAAGATAAGATGAGATGAGAAATAGAACGAGATATATACGTGATTACAATACGGGTCGTAATGCTGCTTCAAAGAAAGCGCAACTAGAATTATCAAAAGCTAAAAGCACCTCAGGTAGTGTTTTGAGCAGTGCTGCCTGTGCAACATCGGATAGTGAGCCATCTACCAGTTGTTCTCTCTCTACTCCTAGGTCTTCCTTTTTTGACAAACTGAGGAGAATGCGATAATGACGTCAAAGTAAGATTCAGAGAGAAAGTCTCACACAGACTTTCCGGATTGGCAGTCATTAACGTTGCCACCCTTACCAACCATAACCCCAGACTCACAGCTTCCAACATCAGATTTGCTGACTGCCTGCCAAAAGAAGGGCTCCTTTCAATTTCTTGTCTATAGTATTCAAGGCTGTCCATGACATCTCTGCCATATAAATAGTCCAAACCCCTATTCGCTACTTCTTGGTCGGCATCCTGGGCACTGCCAAGTAAAACTTACATGCCACCTCGGCCCATCCTGCACAGCATCTAGTTTCCCATCTTTTCACCCTCTAGGACTCCTCCACTGGAAATGAAATTACTTCAACCAGATGTGGATGTGGGAAACTGCCACAGCTTGCCACAGAACACCAGGGGAGAGGACCACGAGCCCAGACTCACTGGCCCTGTGTGACATTACAGCTGTGCTAGGAGGCGCTCAAATTACTGCTGAGGTTCCCGCTTCACGGGAAGCCACCACAGCCTGCCATAGAACGCATGGGGAGAGGACCACAAGCCCCAGACTCCCCGGCCCTGCATGACGTTCCAGCTGCACGCGGAATCAAATCACTGCCACCGTCCCCGCGGTATGGGACGCACATGTGCAGCAGGGCGGGTCCGTCCTGCGCCCATCATCGACCAGAAGAGACTGGGCTGGGCCCCCCCTCTTACATTCGGTTCTTGGAGGCGGTGAATGGATAAACATTTGAATAGCATATTTTCTCATGCTCTGACACTTCAGTTTACAGTTTTATGGGAGTAGTGTTTTCTTGATTGAAACCTTTGTGCACAGCCTGTAGATCCTGTGGAAACTAGTTTGGGGAAGAGAAAGGCGGGACTTCCAACGAGACTGAGAAAAGACCAAGAGCGGGTGAAACTAAAACTATACTGTCTTTTCTAAATCAGGCTGTGGGAGTGCGTTCGGATAAGATCACCAGGGCCGAAATAGAGTTGGCAGTTAACCATCATGCCACAACACAAGATACAGACACACAAAGCGAGGGGGTTGCTGGCTCTGCTGATGCCATTATCAGCGTACCATCTATGCCTCCTTCCTCCCCTCAAATTCATATGTCCAGTTCTACCAGCACCAGAGTTCAAAACTCTAATGTTAATGATACTACCACAAGTCCTTCGATAATATTTTAAAAAAACGGTGGTCGTCGTAAAACAACTGTTTTGGGGCAGCCTTATCCCTTTAAATCATCCAGATCTACAATTGGCCCTAGGAAGACCGCAGTTATACCCCTAGATGACACTTTATTAGCTCATCAACAGTTTACGACAGAGAGCCGTCTTGTAGATCTCATTAACAATCTGGATTCCAAGTTGTGGAGAGGAGTTGGCCTAACAACTAGGGCGGTCGACCTCGAATCTGGGGAACTGGGTTCGGGTCTCAGCAATGACGCATCCTGTGATTTTGGGCAAATCACTTAATCTTCCCGTGCCTAACAAAAATGAATGTGTCCTCATGTAATGCAACTGGTGCTATGTAAAGCCCTCTGATACCCTATTCGGGTCAAGTTCACGCTATATAAAACTCTGTAAAATAAAATAAAAAAATAAAAATAAGATTTCATCAGCCTTAAATGATTTTAGTACCTGAATATCCGCTCTGGAACAGACAGTGGGAAAACTAAAAGGGTCTGTGGATAGTTTATATTCAAGGGTTAATAGTCGGCTCAAAAATCCTTCTTCAAGTATCCCCCCCTACAGAAGAAGTCAGCACTTTTACAACCGACATTATCGGCATCCCGGGGGCTGGTGCATCTCTTCAGCCCCAGGCTCAGGTTCCTTGCACTCTGGAGCACTTCTCAATGCCCTCACAGCACCCCATCGCTCTAAAACGGTGATACAGCCAGTTCATCAGCTTCTATTTCTGCCCAGCTGTCAGGTCAAAGGAATCATCCTAGTTCAGTATTGACATTAACATTCCTAAAAAAGTTCTTGTGTCAGATCATCCTTCTAATGTTATTATCCAAGTACAACCCGCGGTTACTACATACATTCTCATACTGGTGGAGTACCTTCAGTGAGGAAGGATGTACATGAAAACTACACCCAACTTAAAAACAAAGTAGTCCATTGGCTAGCAACTAGGGTGAATGTTCACCAGTCACTAACTCAGATTCTGGTAGAAGAAATTATAATGGTTCGAAGGGTGGGTATGATAGGTCACACACAAAAAACATTTTCTGGTGATTCTATAATAGTGAATTTTAATAATACTTTGTGAGCTGGCTTTATTTTACAAGTACTGGGGGAAAAGGTGCATCAAAGGATTGTATATTTGTTCTTCCGCTGGGCGTTTTTTTATCCGCCACTCTACACTGAAGCACTGGACAGGAGAGGCTGGCGTCTGATTCAGAAAAAGCCATGTAGTGACTTGGTCAATCTCCCCGGTCATATTAACACCACTACTCTCCAATAAAGTAATAGTTTTTTTACCTTTGAGTGAGTTGGAAGCCCCCGATTGACTGGTCTCTACTATCAATGCTGATTGACTGAACATGGCACCAAAAATCACTACTTATGACACCATTAGAGGTCTCAGCTGGAATATCGCTGGGGTCCACAGTAAGCTTATAGATGCTGGATGGCTGAGTATGTTGAAGAAAGTTGACATCTGTTTGCAGGAAACATGGGACACTAAGGGATACTTACATCTAGATGGCTTCATTTCATATTCAGTCCCAGCAACTCGCTCTGCCAGTGGACATGCCACCGGCAGTCTTGTCACCTCAGTAACATTTGATCATAATGGTAAAGTAGATGTCTAGAAATCTAATTTGAAGAGCATTTTGAGCACTCTTTTACTATTTCCTGCAATTTGTTTCTTATTAATTTCTATACTGCAGTCACACAGAAGAATGAATTAGGTGCTGTTACCAGTCAAGTATTGATTACCTTTATCAATCAGTTCCCCTTTTACTGTGATCATGCTAGCTGGGGATTTTAATTTGCATCCTTGTTATTCATGTCCAAAGTATAGAGACCCAGACTTTGAGTATTCTTCTGTTGATCAGGTTCATTTTAAACACACTCTCCAAGATGATATTGCTAATACTCTAATCTCCAAGTTTAATTGAATGAATCTTATGGTTGTTAATCAGGAGTACTCGAATGAGAGAATACCAATATTCAAGGGGGGGTGCATAGTTCTGTTATGGATTATATATTTGTTTCTTGTTGTTTTCTTTCAGCTCTTGTAGAATTCAAAGTATCAAGAAATAATCTGAGTGACCATAATCCCCTAACAGCCATATTTCAATGGGACAAAACTACACATGGGAGTAGCATCTTTATATAAGGATCCTATTACCCTAACGGACCAGGGACGAAGGGTGAAGTGGGCTTCTATTGTCTCCACAGTCTGTGTTCAAAACGTACTTTTCACATGTCAAGTTCAATTTGATTCTTGTCTGACTGATGAAGAGTCGGTTCAGGGCATTTTGAAGTCCTACTCAAATAATTGCAGGTTTATTAACATGGCACTCTGTAAAGCTGAGGGAAAGCACCGCTAAGTTCAAGGAAATCCATCTTGCCGTCGCCCTCCCTACTTCTCCACATTGCCATGACAACCAGGCTTCCTGGAAGACACTGCTGCCAAAAGAAGACCAGCACGACATAGGTGGGCCCGATCCACCGAAGTAATCTTCCCCAGTCCAGTGCTACACCTTCCGGATCTCGAGAGGGTCCCCATGTCTGTGGACAACCAGACGACTACAAAGTATTGTTGGGACTGTTACGGAGGAACCGCTGCCCCAGGCGCCTTCCCAAGCATCCAAGCCTGACAGTAGGGGCCGTGTTTCGGCGGCAGCACTTGCGATCCAGCATGCCGGGACATCAGTTGAGGTGTGCCTGCTGGTGTCTAGAGTGTATGTTCCCCCTTGAGCCGCACTTGGTGGCATTGGTTCACAGGGTGGTTCTTTTTCATGCGGAATGAATCTATGGAGACCCCGTTTGTCACCAGGAAGTGGATATGCCTCATGTAAGAACTTGCCTAATTACCGTATTACCCCTAGTAGGTGAGCAAATGGATCTATGCCCTCCCAATGAGTCTACATCCACCTATTTGACCAGGAGCTCTACAAGTATGGTAGCTCTGCTAATAGGAGGACGGGTCCCAATGCATGTGATGGCTTCTTGTTACTGATATGCTGATGGTGATATGTGGTGATTTTTGTACTCACAGTGATCGCTGGTGTTTTATGTGCTTGTTTCTACTCACACTATTGCATTACATGCACTAATGTTATGATGTATATCATTTTGATTCCTGCATTGCTCAGGATAACAAGTACTCTCGCAGTATCTGCATAGTATGCACAGTATTTACGATTCATGTTGTTTTGGTCAATGCTATGTACAATCCTGTGTGGAGTCTCCTTTGTGGTGTGCTAGTTGTGTTTCTGTGTGAGTAAGCTGTGCAAATGCTTTACACATTGCCCTTGTAGATAATCCCGACTGCTCTGCACCAAGGTACGAAAGGGTGAGCACAGGTTATCTTTGGGGTGCAACTTACCCTGACTAGAGTGGTGGGTTCTGTCTGGCTTAGATGCATACCCTAGCCAACCAGAAATCCCATTTCTAACAATACATTTTGGCATCAAACTTCCTGTCACCAACCAACAATATTAAACTTTCTACCACCATTATTATTAGGAATGTCTGCCCTAGTGGCAGTGACTAGAAATTCCTCAAATTGTGGTGCAGTAATGTTACTAGAACACCTGCTAATGCGCTCTTGTACACCAAGTTCCCTGCACACCAAATGGTGGCTTGGCGCAACAAATCAAGTTAGACTGATCTCTAATCCTCTCCACTTTCAAGGTCACTGGAAGGAGGCCATTTTTTCTCAGACTTTCTTGCATTCATCCACCCACAAGGTCGTGCAGAAGTCAACTCTTTTGAAATCCTACAGTCATTACGCAGGAGCCTATTGACAAGGTGGTTTGCGTCGCCTTTACACCACACAACATGGTACATGCGCAACACAAACCTCGCGTAAAAATTTATGAAGCTGCGCAAGGCCACTTTGCGTGGCCCTGAGTGTCTCAATAAATCTGGAGTAAGGCAACGCAGCCGTGGGAAGGTGTTCCATGCACATGCCAACACAACTCGCATGATTTTTGATGCATTCCTAGATTTATCAGGACTAGTAAACCTGGGAACGTTCCAAAAAGATACGCCTTCGCAAGAGAAGTATACTAAGGAGAAATTTCTTTTTTTATCTCCTTGTTACTTCCTCTTTCTGTGTGTGCTGCATTGTGCAGCACACAGAAAAGGAGGAATATTGTTCTCAGGATGGTTTTTGTTCAGGAAGGGTCCCCTTCCTGTACAAAACAATCCTGCATGCAATGTGGGCACCCGTGGGTAGTGCACCATGGTGCAAGGGTGACTATATTGGTGCTAGACTGCCAAAAGGGCACCAGTGTAGGGGCAAAGACATGAATTTGTGGTATTGCCTATCATACAGTACATTCCTACCTTTTCCCTGTCATGTAGTGCAGCACAGCAAGGTGACTTGCTGCTCTGCACTGTGTGACTTTTTGACTTTTTTGTAAATATGCCCTGTTAGAAATTTAGGTTTTTGGTTGGCAGACTATACACCCTGTCTAAGTGGGAGCCACAACCCTAGTCACGGTAAGTCAGATATACAACCTAGGCACTCAGGAGCCCCCACAGACCCCTGCCCCCCTCACATCTTCCACAGGGCCGCCGCTGTCATTGCACCTGAACTAGGATGAACAATCAACTCCTCCCTCATATCCAGCATCTGCCCAGACGGCTGGAAGCGTGCAAGGGTGAAACCCCTCCTCAAGAAGCCAACAGTCGACCCAACAGACCTGAAAAACTACTGACCCATCTCTCTCCTCCCCATCGTAGCCAAAGTCACCGAAAGACTTGTGAATGCCCAGCTGACCGCCTTCATCGAAGAAAACTGTATCCTAGACACTTCCCAGTCTGGCTTACACAGCAACCACAGCACTGAGACCTCCCTCTTCGCAGCCACAATGACATCTGCATGCTGCTAGACCAGAGACACACCGTGCCCTCATCCTCCTTGACCTCTCTGCAGCCTTCAACACTGTCTCACATCACACACTAGCCACCAGACTCCACAATGCAGGAATACAGGGATCCGCCCTCGACAGGATTCAATCCTTCCACTCCGGCAGAAACCAGAGGATCAAACTCCCCTCCACCCTCTCCGAGCCCACTGACATCATCTGCGGAGTACCCCAAGTATCTTCACTAAGCCCGATGCTCTTCAACATCTACATGGCCCCCATCGCCGCCGTCATCAGACAGCACAGACTTAGCATCGTATCCTACGACGACGACGCCCAACTCATCCTCTCCCTCATCCAAGAACCCAGAAATCACCAGACTCAGCTTCCAGGAAGGAATTAGAAACGTAGCAGGATGGATGAAGGATGGCTGCCTAAAGCTCAACTCCGAGAAGACCGAGGTCCTCATCCCCGGGCCCTGCACCTCTGCCTGGGACAACACCCTGTGGCCCTCCGCCCTCGGGAGCCCACCCAACCCAACTGACCATGCTCGGAACCTCGGCCTAATCCTCAAGCTACTCCCTCTCCATGAATCACCAGATCAACGCTGTCACCTCCACCAGTTTCAACTGCCTCCGCATCCTCTGTAAGACCTTCAAATGGATCCGCCCCAACTGCAGAAAAACCGTCACCCATGCACTCATTACCAGCAGACTAGACTACTGCAACTTCCTCGATGCCGGAATCAAAAAAACTCTTCTACGCAAGCTCCAAACCATCCAGAACGCCGCAGCCAAGCTCGTCCTAGGAACACCGTACCACAAACATATGACCCAACACCTACAAAGCCTCCACTGGCTCCCCATCGAGAAGAGGGTCACCTTCAAACTCCTCACCCACGCCGACAAATCCCTCAACAATATCGGACCCAAATACCTCAACGACAGAGTATGTTTCCACGTACCCAAGAGAAAGGTCTGCTCCAACGACCTCACCCTTGCAGAGGTCCCCTGCATCCGCAGAAGCAGAGCCGGTGGGAGAGCTTTCTCCTACATCGCAGCCAAAATCTGGAACGACCTCCCGGTCAACATCAGATGATCCCCAACCCTCCACACGTTCAGGAATGACCTTAAGACCTGGCTTTTCGACTGAGCCAGAGCTGTTTCCCCTCCCCCCAGCACCTGGAGACCCTCACGGGTGAGTAGCACGCTCTATAAACCACTGATTGATTGATTGAACCTAAATTAGGCTGTGCTCACCCTCTGGTCTCTTGGCACAGCACAGTCAGGCTTAACTTAAGAGGCCATGTGTAAAGTATTTGTGCAACAATGACAGTAACGCAGTGAAAACACCACAAAAAGACTCCACATCAATTTGGAAAAATAAAGACTATTTATCTGAGTAAAACTAGACAAAAACAGCAAAAATCCAATAAGTAGAACTTGAGATGTCAATTTTTAAGGTTTAAATGCAAAAACAGTACTTAGAAGTCACTGGCAGTCAAAAGGTTACTTAAGGTCATGAGAGATGGGTACAAAGTTCAGGCTGACCCCGAAAAATTGCATGTTGGCTACAGAACCCACGCAGTGTGTGCTGAAAAAGTATCTGATATGGCGCAAGTGTCGACGTCTAGAGAATACGATGCATCAGTCTTTTCCATGCAGTCGTGTTGAAGAGTCGGAGTCGAGCCTCACAGTGTCGAAGGATCTGCACTGCGACATCATCGAGCATCACAGACTGTGTTGAAGGATCATAGCTGCGTCGTCATCAAATTTTGCAGTCAGGACCCACTTTGTCATCGAATCACGCAGTAGGGACTCGCATCGGTAGAGCGTCGGAGGACACTGCGTCGTTGCCGATTGCTGCACAGTGGCCACTCTGTTGATTTTTTAAGAAGACAGCTGCAGAACCCACTTATGAGGCCCAGGACCGGTGGGGGCACTTCAAGCAAGGGTAAGAGTCACATATTTAAAGACCAGCAGCACCAGCAGAGTTGCAAGACGTCTTTTGTGTTCCCGAGACTTCAGAAAACAGGAGGCAAGCCAGCAAGCCTTTGGAGAATCTTGGGTTCAAGGGTTTAGAGAGCAGGTATGGTCCCTCTCATTCCCAGGCAAGAAGCAGCAGGTAGCATGCCAACAAAGCAATGCAGGTTGAAAAGTGGCAGGCCCTCCTATTGCACAGCAGGCAGCAGGCCAACACAGCAATGCAGTCAGCAAATTGGCAGTCCCTCCTCCAACACAGCAGCTCTTCTTCCAGGCAGAATGTCCTTAGTTCTAGTAGAATTCTGCTTTTGTGGTGTCAGGGGTCCATTACTTATACCCAAATGTGCCTTTGAAGTGAAGGAGTTATCAAAAAGGCATTTGAAGATCACAATGTCCCTGCCTCTCCTGCCCCGGCTCATGACACATTACAGGGGATATGCAGTTCTTTGTGTGGGAACAGGCGCAGCCCTATTCAAGTGCAAGTGTCAGCTCCTCCCTCCGAATCTAGCTAAGGAAGGCCCATCAGCCTGGTGATGGAGCATCAGGATGTGAGTGTCACATCACAGCTCTCTTTGTGTGTGACTGTCTAGAGGGAATGCACAAAGCCCAGCTGTCACCAACCCCAGACGTGTATTCCGAGACAGGCAGAGGCACAGAATGGTTAAAGTAAGAAAATGCCAACATTCTAAAAGTGCAAAAACCTATAGGGGTTAAGCCCAAAAGACAGGAGCCAGGTGGGGCTATTCAAAATTTAGAACACAAAACAATGAACCCAGCTCCGCAGTAGCATACACTCCTACTACTCATGGAGTAAAGAACAGTCAACTCTTTTATCTGTCCAAATGGAATTTTTGGGGATTTAAAAAGAAACATAGACTTATCAAATTCACACATTAGCTTACACGTATATACAATTCACAATATCATACACTTAAAGACAAAAATGGACTTAGACACTGTGAAAAAAATTATTAGCAACAGCTTGCAACATGACAGACAGATAAAAGAGTTGACTGATGGTTACTCCATGAGTAGTAGAAGTGTACGGTAGTACGGAGCCAGGTTCATTGTTTTGTGTTCTGAACATTCTAAAAGTGGCATTTTCAGACTTTCAGTTTAAAATCCGACTTTGCTATCAGTTATGATTTTAAATGGTGAGTCCAGAGACATCAAACTCCAAATTTCTATATTTTCCCAATTGGAAATTACACTTATAAACTGCAATCAGGTAATCCCAATGTTAACTCATGCAGTAGTGAAAAACGAATTTAAGAGGTTTTCACTACCTGGACACGTAAAACGCAAAAGCACATGTCCTACCTTTTAAATGCACTGCACCGTGTCCTTAGTGTGACATATATGTAATAAAAGGGAAAGTTTGGGCCTGGAAAATAGGGTACCTTGACAGGTCGACATGGCAGTTTAGAGAATGAAGATGATGCCGGCTCAGGCCTGATTTTATTGGACGGATATGTGGTCATCTAGCCAATAATTAGAGGAGGCAAGAGAATAAATAAACACTGAAGTATACATAGATTTTAATATTTCTCCACCAGTATCTCTGTTTAAACTCATCTGGCGGGTCCTGCACACGTTGGTCGCACAATACATATTCGGGATGCGTCTATCAAGTAAGGAAACAGACCTGAGGTATAAAGACTCATAACATAGGTGAGTCTGCGTTATGTGAGCTGGGGTGAATACCCGGAAAGGATGTGGAATAGACTAGATTACACTAAGGATGACACCAGAATAATGGTGCAACGTGATATATCGGATCGATTGCGATTTGAGTAATTAAGTATTCAATGTTGCTGTAGAACACTAGCAATGTTCTCATAGTACTGGCTATGAGTGTTGATCCCCAATATTTAACCACGGGTGCCAGCGATCAAGTGGGGAAAGGGTAATTAAGATTGTGTATTATGTTTGATGTATTTATTTGAATTTTGATAGTTGAAATATTATAAAATTGGGGCGCTATTATGTTTTTATGTAGGTGTTACCTGTGTATATGTATAATTGTGGGAGATATTATTGAGTCCTGGGGAAGGTGGTCCAAGTTTATGTTTACCACTGAAATGCATTGACACACAATTTGATACTAAATCCGATAACCGTCTGGATGCAGCAAGTGATGATCATATCAAGTATCAGGCATCCAGCATATTGATTTTAAGTGATTAGTAATGTGTAAAGACCAATGTTGATGTCTTCTGTCTGTCCTTCTGTCTGCTGATTTTATATTTTCTTAAAGTACATTGACTTTATGTGATTTTCTTTTCATATTGTGATGGATTTAATTGTAGTTGACATCAGGTATTTTAACTGTGAGGATTTACATGAGACAGGTGTTGTGTTGTGATCATTTCTTACTGTCATCTGATCTTTAATCATGATGTGCAATTCATACATGCAATGTTAAATATTTGATACAGTTCATTATATGTGGCACTGATTTCTGGTTACACTTGGGGGACAACTGAGTATGGATTATTGAGGATGATAGTGAATGCCTGTGGGAGTAAATGCAATTTGAATTGAGTCCCGAAGGGAGATCTATTTGACTTTACAAGTAGGATAACTTACCAGGACGACATGGCAGTTTTAAAACTGCTCACACAGAGTCTGCAATGGTAGGCCTGAAACATGTTTAAAGGGCTACTTAAGTGGGTGGCACAATCAGTGCTGCAGGCCAACTCATAGGATTTCATTTACAGGTGGGCACATATAGTGCACTTTGCTAGGGTCTTAAAAGTAAATTAAATATGCCATTTGTGGATAAGCCAATGTTACCACATTTGAAGGAGAGAGCAGAAGCTCTTTAGCACTGGTTAGCATTGAAAAATCTCGGATATCGAGAGGGTCCCCATGTCTGTGGACAACCAGACGCCTACAAAGTATTGTTGGGACTGTTACGGAGGAACCGCTGCCCCAGACGCCTTCCCAAGCATCCAAGCCTCACAGTAGGGGCCGTGTTTCGGCGGCAGCACTTGCGATCCAGCATGCCGGGACATCAGTTGAGGTGTGCCTGCTGGTGTCTAGAGTGTATGTTCCCCCTTGGGCCGCACTTGGTGGCATTGGTTCACAGGGTGGTTCTTTTTCATGCGGAATAAATCTATGGAGACCCCGTTTGTCACCAGGAAGTGGATATGCCTCATGTAAGAACTTGCCTAATTACCGTATTACCCCTAGTAGGTGAGCAAATGGATCTATGCCCTCCCAATGAGTCTACATCCACTATTTGACCAGGAGCTCTACAAGTATGGTAGCCCTGCTAATAGGAGGACGGGTCCCAATGCATGTGATGGCTTCTTGTTACTGATATGCTGATGGTGATATGTGGTGATTTTTGTACTCACAGTGATCGCTGGTGTTTTATGTGCTTGTTTCTACTCACACTATTGCATTACATGCACTAATGTTATGATGTATATCATTTTGATTCCTGCATTGCTCAGGATAACAAGTACTCTCTCAGTATCTGCATAGTATGCACAGTATTTACGATTCATGTTGTTTTGGTCAATGCTATGTACCCTGTGTGGAGTCTCCTTTGTGGTGTGCTAGTTGTGTTTCTGTGTGAGTGAGCTGTGCAAATGCTTTACACATTGCCCTTGTAGATAATCCCGACTGCTCTGCACCAAGGTACGAAAGGGTGAGCACAGGTTATCTTTGGGGTGCAACTTACCCTGACTAGAGTGGTGGGTTCGGTCTGGCTTAGATGCATACCCTAGCCAACCAGAAATCCCATTTCTAACAATACATTTTGGCATCAAACTTCCTGTCACCAACCAACAATATTAAACTTTCTACCACCATTATTATTAGGAATGTCTGCCCTAGTGGCAGTGACTAGAAATTCCTCAAATTGTGGTGCAGTAATGTTACTAGAACACCTGCTAATGCGCTCTTGCACACCAAGTTCCCTGCACACCAAATGGTGGCTTGGCGCAACAAATCAAGTAAGACTGATCTCTAATCCTCTCCACTTTCAAGGTCACTGGAAGGAGGCCATTTTTTCTAAGACTTTCTTGCATTCATCCACCCACAAGGCCGTGCAGAAGTCAACTCTTTTGAAATCCTACTTTCAATACAAAGGAGCCTATTGACAAGGTGGTTTGCGTCGCCTTTACACCACACAACATGGTACATGCGCAACACAAACCTCGAGTAAAAATGTATGAAGCTGCGCAAGGCCACTTTGCGTGGCCCTGAGTGTCTCAATAAATCTGGAGTAAGGCAACGCTACCGTGGGAAGGTGTTCCATGCACATGCCAACACAACTCGCATGATTTTGACGCATTCCTAGATTTACCAGGACTGGTAAACCTGGGAACGTTCCAAAAAGATACGCCTTCGCAAGAGAAGTATACTAAGGAGAAATTTCTTTTTTATCTCGTGGTTACTTCCTCTTTCTGTGTGTGCTGCATTGTGCAGCACACAGAAAAAGAGGAATATTGTTCTCAGGATGGTTTTTGTTCAGGAAGGGTCCCCTTCCTGTACAAAACAATCCTGCATGCAATGTGGGCACCCGTGGGTAGTGCACCATGGTGCAAGGGTGACTATATTGGTGCTAGACTGCCAAAAGGGCACCAGTGTAGGGGCAAAGACATGAATTTGTGGTATTGCCTATCATACAGTACATTCCTACCTTTTCCCTGTCATGTAGTGCAGCACAGCAAGGTGACTTGCTGCTCTGCACTGTGTGACTTTTTGACTTTTTTGTAAATAGGCCCTGTTAGAAATTTAGGTTTTTGGTTGGCAGACTATACACCCTGTCTAAGTGGGAGCCACAACCCTAGTCACGGTAAGTCAGTTCTACAACCTAGGCACTCAGGAGCCCCCACAGACCCCTGCCCCCCTCACATCTTCCACAGGGCCGCTGCAGTCATTGCACCCGAACTAGGATGAACAATCAACTCCTCCCTCATATCCAGCATCTGCCCAGATGGCTGGAAGCGTGCAAGGGTGAAACCCCTCCTCAAGAAACCAACAGTCGACCCAACAGACCTGTAAAACTACTGACCCATCTCTCTCCTCCCCTTCGTAGCCAAAGTCACCGAAAGACTTGTGAATGCCCAGCTGACCGCCTTCATCGAAGAAAACTGTATCCTAGACACTTCCCAGTCTGGCTTACGCAGCAACCACAGCACTGAGACCTCCCTCCTCGCAGCCACAATGACATCTGCATTCTGCTAGACCAGGGACACACCGTGCCCTCATCCTCCTTGACCTCTCTGCAGCCTTCAACACTGTCTCACATCGCACACTAGCCACCAGACTCCACAATGCAGGAATACAGGGATCCACCCTCGACAGGATTCAATCCTTCCACTCCGGCAGAACCCAGAGGATCAAACTCCCCTCCATCCTCTCCGAGCCCACTGACATCATCTGCGGAGTACCCCAAGTATCTTCACTAAGCCCGATGCTCTTCAACATCTACATGGCCCCCATCGCCGCCGTCATCAGACAGCACAGGCTTAGCATCGTATCCTACGACGACGACACCCAACTCATCCTCTCCCTCATCCAAGAACCCAGAAATCACCAGACTCAGCTTCCAGGAAGGAATTAGAAACGTAGCAGGATGGATGAAGGACGGCTGCCTAAAGCTCAACTCCGAGAAGACCGAGGTCCTCATCCTCGGGCCCTGCACCTCTGCCTGGGACAACACATTGTGGCCCTCCGCCCTCGGGAGCCCACCCAACCCAACTGACCATGCTCGGAACCTCGGCCTAATCCTCAAGCTACTCCCTCTCCATGAATCACCAGATCAACGCTGTCACCTCTACCAGTTTCAACTGCCTCCGCATCCTCTTTAAGACCTTCAAATGGATCCGCCCCAACTGCAGAAAAACCATCATCCATGCACTCATTACCAGCAGACTAGACTACTGCAACTTCCTCTATGCCGGAATCAAAAAAACTCTTCTACGCAAGCTCCAAACCATCCAGAACGCCGCAGCCAAGCTCGTCCTAGGAACACCGTGCCACAAACATATGACCCAACACCTACAAAGCCTCCACTGGCTCCCCATCGAGAAGAGGGTCACCTTCAAACTCCTCACCCACGCCGACAAATCCCTCAACAATATCGGACCCAAATACCTCAACGACAGAGTATGTTTCCACGTACCCAAGAGAAACCTCTGCTCCAACGACCTCACCCTTGCAGAGGTCCTCTGCATCCGCAGAAGCAGAGCCGGTGGGAGAGCTTTCTCCTACATCGCAGCCAAAATCTGGAACGACCTCCCGGTCAACATCAGATGATCCCCAACCCTCCACACGTTCAGGAATGACCTTAAGACCTGGCTTTTTGACTGACCCAGAGTTGTTTCCCAGCACCTGGAGACCCTCACGGGTGAGTAGCACGCTCTATAAACCACTGATTGATTGATTGAACCTAAATTAAGCTGTGCTCACCCTCTGGTCTCTTGGCACTGCGCAGTCAGGCTTAACTTAAGAGGCCATGTGTAAAGTATTTGTGCAACAATGACAGTAACGCAGTGAAAACACCACAAAAAGACTCCACATCAATTTGGAAAAATAAAGACTATTTATCTGAGTAAAACTAGACAAAAACAGCAAAAATCCAATAAGTAGAACTTGAGATATACATTTTTAAGGTTTAAATGCAAAAACAGTACTTAGAAGTCACTGGCAGTCAAAAGGTTACTTAAGGTCATGAGAGATGGGTACAAAGTTCAGGCTGACCCCGAAAAATTGCATGTTGGCTACAGAACCCACGCAGTGTGTGCTGAAAAAGTATCTGATATGGCGCAAGTGTTGACGTCTAGAGAATACGATGCATCAGTCTTTTCCATGCAGTCGTGTTGAAGAGTCGGAGTCGAGCCTCACAGTGTCGAAGGATCTGCACTGCGACATCATCGAGCCTCACAGACTGTGTTGAAGGATCGTAGCTGCGTCGTCATCAAATTTTGCAGTCAGGACCCACTTTGTCATCGAATCACGCAGTAGGGACTCGCATCGGTAGAGCGTCGGAGGACACTGCGTTGTTGCCGATTGCTGCACAGTGGCCACTCTGTTGATTTTTTAAGAAGACAGCTGCAGAATCCACTTATGAGGCCCAGGACCGGTGGGGGCACTTCAAGCAAGGGTAGGAGTCACATATTTAAAGACCAGCAGCACCAGCAGAGTTGCAAGACGTCTTTTGTGTTCCTGAGACTTCAGAAAACAGGAGGCAAGCCAGCAAGCCCTTGGAGAATCTTGGGTTCAAGGGTTTAGAGAGCAGGTATGGTCCCTCTCATTCCCAGGCAAGAAGCAGCAGGTAGCATGCCAACAAAGCAATGCAGGTTGAAAAGTGGCAGGCCCTCCTATTGCACAGAAGGCAGCAGGCCAACACAGCAATGCAGTCAGCAAATTGGCAGTCCCTCCTCCAACACAGCAGGTCTTCTTCCAGGCAAAATGTCCTTAGTTCTAGTAGAATTCTGCTTTTGTGGTGTCAGGGGTCCATTACGTATACCCAAATGTGCCTTTGAAGTGAAGGAGTTATCAAAAAGGCATTTGAAGATCACAATGTCCCTGCCTCTCCTGCCCCGGCTCATGACACATTACAGGGGATATGCAGTTCTTTGTGTGAGAACAGGTGCAGCCCTATTCAAGTGCAAGTGTCAGCTCCTCCCTCCCAATCTAGCTAAGGAAGGCCCATCAGCCTGGTGATGGAGCATCAGGATGTGAGTGTCACATCACAGCTCTCTTTGTGTGTGACTGTCTAGAGGGAATGCACAAAGCCCAGCTGTCACCAACCCCAGACGTGTATTCCGAGACAGGCAGAGGCACAGACTGGTTAAAGTAAGAAAATGCCAACATTCTAAAAGTGCAAAAACCTATAGGGGTTAAGCCCAAAAGACCGGAGCCAGGTGGGGCTATTCAAAATTCACAACACAAAACAATGAACCCAGCTCCGTACTAGCATACACTCCTACTACTCATGGAGTAAAGAACAGTCAACTCTTTTATCTGTCCAAATGGAATTTCTTGGGATTGAAAAAGAAACATAGACTTATCAAATTCACACATTAGCTTACACGTATATACAATTCACAATATCATACACTTAAAGACAAAAATGGACTTAGACACTGTGAAAAAAATTATTAGCAACAGCTTGCAACATGACAGACAGATAAAAGAGTTGACTGATGGTTACTCCATGAGTAGTAGAAGTGTACGGTAGTACGGAGCCGGGTTCATTGTTTTGTGTTCTGAACATTCTAAAAGTGGCATTTTCAGACTTTCAGTTTAAAATCCGACTTTGCTATCAGTTATGATTTTAAATGGTGAGTCCAGAGACATCAAACTCCAAATTTCTATATTTTCCCAATTGGAAATTACACTTATAAACTGCAATCAGGTAATCCCAATGTTAACTCATGCAGTAGTGAAAAACGAATTTAAGAGGTTTTCACTACCTGGACACGTAAAACGCAAAAGCACATGTCCTACCTTTTAAATGCACTGCACCGTGTCCTTAGTGTGACATATATGTAATAAAAGGGAAAGTTTGGGCCTGGAAAATAGGGTACCTTGACAGGTCGACATGGCAGTTTAGAGAATGAAGATGATGCCGGCTCAGGCCTGATTTTATTGGACGGATATGTGGTCATCTAGCCAATAATTAGAGGAGGCAAGAGAATAAATAAACACTGAAGTATACATAGATTTTAATATTTCTCCACCAGTATCTCTGTTTAAACTCATCTGGCGGGTCCTGCACACGTTGGTCGCACAATACATATTCGGGATGCGTCTATCAAGTAAGGAAACAGACCTGAGGTATAAAGACTCATAACATAGGTGAGTCTGCGTTATGTGAGCTGGGGTGAATACCCGGAAAGGATGTGGAATAGACTAGATTACACTAAGGATGACACCAGAATAATGGTGCAACGTGATATATCGGATCGATTGCGATTTGAGTAATTAAGTATTCAATGTTGCTGTAGAACACTAGCAATGTTCTCATAGTACTGGCTATGAGTGTTGATCCCCAATATTTAACCACGGGTGCCAGCGATCAAGTGGGGAAAGGGTAATTAAGATTGTGTATTATGTTTGATGTATTTATTTGAATTTTGATAGTTGAAATATTATAAAATTGGGGCGCTATTATGTTTTTATGTAGGTGTTACCTGTGTATATGTATAATTGTGGGAGATATTATTGAGTCCTGGGGAAGGTGGTCCAAGTTTATGTTTACCACTGAAATGCATTGACACACAATTTGATACTAAATCCGATAACCGTCTGGATGCAGCAAGTGATGATCATATCAAGTATCAGGCATCCAGCATATTGATTTTAAGTGATTAGTAATGTGTAAAGACCAATGTTGATGTCTTCTGTCTGTCCTTCTGTCTGCTGATTTTATATTTTCTTAAAGTACATTGACTTTATGTGATTTTCTTTTCATATTGTGATGGATTTAATTGTAGTTGACATCAGGTATTTTAACTGTGAGGATTTACATGAGACAGGTGTTGTGTTGTGATCATTTCTTACTGTCATCTGATCTTTAATCATGATGTGCAATTCATACATGCAATGTTAAATATTTGATACATTTCATTATATGTGGCACTGATTTCTGGTTACACTTGGGGGACAACTGAGTATGGAATATTGAGGATGATAGTAAATGCCTGTGGGAGTAAATGCAATTTGAATTGAGTCCCGAAGGGAGATCTATTTGACTTTACAAGTAGGATAACTTACCAGGACGACATGGCAGTTTTAAAACTGCACACACAGGTTCTGCAATGGTAGGCCTGAAACATGTTTAAAGGGCTACTTAAGTGGGTGGCACAATCAGTGCTGCAGGCCAACTTATAGGATTTCATTTACAGGTGGGCACATATAGTGCACTTTGTTAGGGTCTTAAAAGTAAATTAAATATGCCATTTGTGGATAAGCCAATGTTACCACATTTGAAGGAGAGAGCAGAAGCTCTTTAGCACTGATTAGCATTGAAAAAGTGCACAGAGTCCCAAAGCCAACTGAAATGAATTCAGCAAAAAGGGGAGAGGAAGGCAAACAACTTGGGGGTGACCATGCAGAAAGGGTCAAGTACAAAAGGCCCAACAATTGTTAGTCTAGCTAATGGTGATAAGTCATTAGACAGCGTTTAATAAGTATTCACCTCATACTTGCATTTCACTCTGAGATTCTTTTGTCCTATTTATTGACCGTAGCGCCTACGAGTTTGCTCCACCTGAGCCCCAATGTGTGTAAACTACCCCCACTCTGGCGGGAAGACTGGCGGGAAACCCTACGTCAGGAAGGGGGATGTGCCAGCCTGTGCCAACCCCACCCCTCAGGTGGGGGAGGCGAGGTGAAAGACGACCCCGGGCTCCGGCCATCTTAAAGATGGGGAGCCCTGCCCAATCACAGCTACTGCACCCCTCCCATCGGAGAGGAGCAATCTAGGGGGTGTACCCACCCCAGGACAGGGACCTATTGGTCCCTGACTTTGCCCTACCTGTAACCCCCCTAAATTCAGTATTTAGCGGCTCCCTGAACCTTCCTTCCTCTGATCCCGATAAGAAAAGAAGAAAAAAGATCAAGAAGAAGAAGACCCCCTGGGCAGCTGCTCACAACAGGAGGACACCCACTGACTTGGCCCCAGCCCTACCGGCCTGTCGATCCTGGAACCTGCTCTTGCTTAATCCCGGCGACTCCTGCGGACAGCAACCTTGGGACACCCGGAGGACCTGCCTGTATTGACCCTCTTAAAGACTGGGACTCCCATAAGCAGAGGCTCTGCTTCAACAACCAACCCCTGGTGCCAGCCAGGAAGCTCAAGACCTGCCCACTCTGCACCCGCCGAGCCCGGCCCGTGCCTGAGTAATCCAAGACCACAAGGACATCCCCACGGCGACTGGGACCCAAAGTCTAGTGCCCAAAGACCCTCCTCGATGAATCAGACGAAGTCTGCAGCCTCAGAACCTGGGACCCCTCCAACCGCGACCAGCCGAGTGTAAGATTTCCCGACACCCAAAGACACCCCTGCACCCGGCGCCCTGCAGCTCCCTGTGCCTCCCTTTGGGGTACCTTTGTCTTCTCCAGGATCCCAACTCACCCCTCGAAGTGGTGGTCGCACCTGAAGAATCACCGTCCCCAAATCTGCAGCCTTTGTTCCATTTTTACCTTTCCCATTGAATAACATTGAGCGCCCGACGGCTTAAAAGCACCCTGCACCCAGCCGCCTGAGTGCCTCTGACAGTGCAGCCTTTGCCCTATCCTAGTTCCCCATTTGCCCTGAGCAAGTGACCAGGAGCCCAGCTCCCACAGCTGCTTGGCCTGCTAGCCAGCAGCCACCAACCGAAGGCCCCCTGCCCG
This sequence comes from Lissotriton helveticus, assembly GCF_964261635.1. Taxonomy (NCBI): domain Eukaryota; kingdom Metazoa; phylum Chordata; class Amphibia; order Caudata; family Salamandridae; genus Lissotriton; species Lissotriton helveticus. The sequence goes on from NC_136059.1 coordinate 1,028,014,961, forward strand.
TCATTGGCTAGCATTGGGCCTAACTACCTCTGCACTCGGCTGCCCCTGTGCCGCTGAGGGTGAACCAACTGTACCTACCTGACCCTGGGGGACCCCTGAGTCTATGTCCAGAACCTTAACTTCACCAGCCGAGTACTCACCTGGAAACCGGTAACTCACTTACCTGCCATTGGATAACATTGACTGGTTTGACTCGAAAAATCTTCCAAGTGTGATGTTTAGAAAACTTAAAATATTTCTATAAAATCAGCCGAGAAACGAATTCCGAAGTACTCACCTGTGATCAGGAGAGAAGCCAGTACTGTACCTTGTAGCCCAGTATTGAACCACAGAGACAGGGTGCTGCACACCAATCTTCACCCAGCCGCCAACAACTATATGTTATATGTTCATGTTATATGTTTAGGAACCAGCACAGGGCCAATAGAGCAGGTCCGTCGCAACGCTGTCATGAGAACTAATAGCCCAGGGGGACATGTAACCAACCACCCAATAGCGACAAACAAAACGCTCATTACGTATTTTTATGTTATATAAAAGAATAAGCAAAGTGATCTATTTGCCATAAATGTTACATGTGTTTTTATTTATATGTACCATGTCTATGAAAATACAATAAAAATATTATAAAAAAATACAAATAAAAAAAAAGTAATCCGAACTGGGTTTACCATTAACCTGTATTTACTCTATAGGAATCCATTGTCTGCTTTTCTATGAAAGTGTCAACTTTTGAAAACGTGAAATATTCTTTAAAATTCGCACATACTACTGAAACTTAATTACTCACCTGTCTTAAGTAGAGATCCCAGTGCTGGACCTAGGAGTACTGGATTACATAAGTAACGAGATATCTGGGTTCTATTTAGTGCCACTGTACTCTTTCACATGGATCCTCATTAAGGGGATTGTGGGTGGGAAGAGGACAGCTCAGTGGAGCAGAACACTTGGTGGTAAGATCGGTGTCTAACAAGCTAGTATCAAGTTTGAATCCCTGCAGGACAAACACAGCTATTCATCATTTGAAAATGGATAAAATAAAGTACTGGTGGCAATAGAAAATACAAATAATTTACAGCGTTATGAAGCAGGAACCTATGGCGTATAGAAACACATTGTGATTGGGTTTATATGTGTGTACTAAATATACTGTGCCTGTAAAGCAGTTGTGGTTCTAACATGATGGGGAACTATGGTTTTCTGTCAAGAGACTCTTGTTTTATTTGCATGTCACATGTTAGAATCCTTGTAATACAGCTCAGGATCAAGGAGCATCATGCACAAAGGTATGAGTATGGAAATATCATGTTTTTTGTGTTTGGGCTCAGCTGCATTCTGATTCTGTTACCTTTTCCTCAAATTGTAAAGCGTTCTGATATCCTTCGGGATCAAGTTCACGCTATATAAAACTTTATAAATAAATAAATAAATAAAGATAAAAAATCTTGGGATTCAGAATGCACTCCAGCGAGGGTAAAATAATGCAGTATCTAAGATGTGGGGTTGTATTGTTTACAGCTCGACTCTATGCACCTGTTTCACGCCTAACTCCTGTTCCTTCGTTTTCGAGGAGGAACAAACCTATGTTGTCAGTGGATGCTCTGTGCTGGTTATTTACACATGTGTTTTGATGCCTTTTCACATATCATCTTGTGCCCAGTATTACCACTGGCTCCTGCCTCTCTGCAGGCCCTTCTCTGTTCATGGCAGTGAAATGCACTTAATTCACACCGTACATACTGGCATTGCTGGGAAGCATCAAACACAGCCCACTGGAAGGGCTACATTCGCACAACCTACTCAGGGTGCTCGCTTGGCCCTCCAGTACACACACGAGGAAGGCATGGACAGTGCACCTTTCCCTCCAGTGCCATGATGTACCACTGAATCCGTCCATCATCACCTTTTGTATCGCTTTGTTCGCCCTAAGTGTGGCAGGGTATGCTCAGACGTGAGTCCCTTGCTCACTTGGCCACTGGATTCAAGATAGCCTGGCTGATGAGGATTATGAATCCGAAACCGGTCCCAGGATGCTTGTTTCCGGTCCAGGGAAGACATGGCTTGGCAGTTCGGGCTGGACTGTTCCTATGAGGCTCAGGGTCAGACTGATTTGCATATGGCCATGTCTGAACTGGGGTGGCTGAGTGGGCTAAAGAATGGTGATGGATTAAACCCAGATCAGTTGACTGGGGGTGAGTGTTTGATTTGCTCAAACGCTCCGTCCATCACCACCTCCTTTTGTATCGTACCACTAATTGGGGCAGAGAATATCAAGGACAGAATATCGAAAATAAAATATCGACAGGTAAGTCTAGATTTTCTATACCCAACTCCACATATATGTACCTACCCAGTACATATGTACATGAGGAACTGGGAACAGTAAGTCTATACTTTCCTATGTGCTCTTACCTATTGATATTTTGCAATCAGAGCCAGTACACATGACAACAGTAAACAACTCTACTAAGCAGTCAAGTGGGAAGACACTATCCTCACACATCAAAAGCTCAGTACTGAAATTAGGAGCGCACAGTATGTTGTTTAATTGCATCCGCCCCCTCTACATAGTCCCAATTTACTACAGGTCACAACAAGTTCAAGTTCAGAGCCCTGCTCCAGACAAAGCATGCTGTTGAGAGGCTGCTTTCCTGTAAGTACGAGCAGGGTTTTATAAACACTGAAATATTATCTGTGCCTGTAAATATAAAGCACGCCGGGGCTAGCGATATGAAATTTTAATAAGTGAAATAATAGCCCTCTCAGCACAAAAAAAGCATGGCCGAGATTGTGTTCTCTTTTTATCATCTTTAAGATGGATTGATCCAGATATGTACCAATGCTGCGCGTTGGCTTTCAGCGCAGTAATCTGAGGACCGAGGATTTCGACAGAGACAGATGTGGTTTATTTTACCCGAATCATTGGAAAGCATTAGGAAAACAGCAATGAATGCAATGGAACATTTGTATGTGAAGGCACATTACATTTGTAGCGTTCTGCATCCGCAGTAAACATCAACGCAGAGTTAAGAAAGAATATCTGTTTGTAAAAAGATGTTTTTTTATTGTTTTATTTTAAGCAATACACAGGAGATTGGCAAGAGAGATGCCGTTTCCGTTTCGGACAAGCGGTATAGCAAATGTGTGGGCCCTCCAGCAAGCAAGTAATGTGTGCACCTGCCTGTTGTTGGTGTAGTAAGTGCCATTAATAAGGAGCACGTAAATCCTCGCAGGTGCCTAAACTCTCGTGCTGTCGCACTTGCTGCACAATTGCTAGCTATGCTTTTGGTTTTGATTAGGCTCAAGGACTCCAAGATATGATCAAGGTAATATGCTATGTTATGTTATGTAGATTTATAGAGCACACAATCACCCTGGAAAATATGCTGGTGCTGAGGAGGTGTGAGTCTAGGCACACCCAGGGCCTGGTGGGACTACTTGAAAAGCCAGGTTTTCAGCTTCTTGCGGAATTCAAGAAGTGTGGACGAGGCTCTTATGTGTAGCGGCAGGTCGTTACACACTTTAGTAATAAGGTAGGAGAAGGCTCGACCTCTGGATCTGATTTTCCGTATGTGTGAGATTTGTGCAAGCAGAAGACCGGACGAGTGGAGGTGTTTGGAAGGTTTGAGAAAGACAATGCAATTGTTGAGGTATGCAGGGCCAGAGTTATACGGTGGTTTGAAAATGCGGGTGAGGACTTTGAATTGTGCTAATTTGTGAGCACAGTGAAGCTCATTCAAGTGTGATGTGATGTGAGTGCAGTATGGGAGATTCAGAGTGATTCTCGCCACCGAGTTCTGAATGGTCTGCAGCCTTCTTGTGAGTTATTTGTTGATCCCGGCACAGTGGAGTTTCCTGTAGTCCAGCTTGCTTGTGACCAGGGCATGCTTGACAGTTTTCTGGGTACGGATTTGAAACCATTAGAAAATCTTCTTCAGCCTCTTCAGGGTATGGATGCATTGTACGGTGACAGCATTGACTTGGACAGTCATGTTGAGTTTGCTGTCAATGATGGTTCGGAAGCTTTTGGCATGGGTGGTGGAGAACAGTCCTAGCTCTGTTGGCCATCTGGTGGAGTCAAATGGTGATGTGCTCTTCCCAAAGACCACAATTTCAGTCTTGTTGGTGTTTAGGTTTAATCTGTTGGTCTTCATCAAGAGGCCAATTTCAGTCATGCAAACATTGAACTTGTTCCAAGCACTGGCCATTTTGTTCATGATGGAGAGAATGAGTTGTGTCTCACTGGCATAGGAGACGACATTGATATCATGAGAGCGTGATGATGTTGGCTAGAGGGATCATGTTTGCATTGAAGAGGGTCGGGTTGAGGGAGGTTCTTTAAGGAACTCCATGGATGAGGTCGTGGGCATTCAAGATATATGGGCCGGGATAACTGACTGGGCCCTTCCAGTCAGGAAGGAGCAGATCCAGCGAAGTGCGTGCCAAACAACTAAGGAAAGGCCCCTGAATATAAATATAGGGTGCGGAACAGTGGAAAGACTCAATAATGAAACAATAAAGAAGCCACCAACCCAATGCACTTCATAACAATAAAAGCATGAATTCATTATTACATGTGTTAGACCTGGCACCTTGGCTTGGGTCTCCCTTCCATATTTTGCTGTTGCCTCATGTGTTTTTGCTGGTGTTAGATGCTTTGGGCACTGTGCCACGGCTGTCCAGTGCCACAGTACAAGTGTTCCCTGTTGTAAATTAATGTATGAATTAATGATTCCATGATTGGATGGTTTGGTTTACCTGTCAGACCCTAGTACAGTGCACCAGGAGTGTCCAGGGCTTGCAAACCAAATGCTGCTGGTGGGCTTGCAGCACTGGTTGTGCCACCCATAGAAGTTGCCTTGTAAAGTGCGTCTCAGGTCTGCCATTGGAGAGCCTGTGTGCAGTCTGGTACTGCCATGTTGACTGAGCATGTGCACCCACTTGCCAGTCCCTAAACCTTCCCTTTTCTTCATATCAGACACCCCTATGGTAGGCCTAAGGGCAGGGTGCATAGTAAGTATAAGGTAGGACATGCCCTGGTGTATGTGTGGCATGTCCTAATATTGAATTACAACCATTTTTGTTTTTCACTTTTGCAAGGCTACCTCCATAGGCCAGAATGGGCAATTTGATTATTAAATCTTATAATCCTAACTGACTTAGGGAACACAGTAGAAATTCAAGTTTAGTATGCCTGAACTCAAAATGATAAAATGCATCTTTTAGTGAAGTTGGTTTTAACATTCTGTGTTTGAAAATACCACTTTTAGAAAGTAGTTTTTTTCTTGTCTAACCATCCAAGCCTGCCTCTGCTAGGTTGTGTATTCCTTGTCTGGAGTTTCAGTGACAGGGCTGGGGGATTCCAGGAGACAGGGTGAGTCAGCCCAGTGGTGAATAGAGAGATCTGCATCTAGATGGGAGGGTGGAGTTGCATCTGGTACCTGAATAGGACTGTGTCTTACCTCCACAAGCTGGCTTCACCTCCTGTAGTGCGTCTGATGTCTCTGTCCTGCACTGTGAAAGGAAAGAAGGAGTCGTGTAAACAGAGTGCTCCAGGACTGACCAGAACTGGTTTGGACTAGGCAAGGCCCCTCTGCCCTCAGAGGACAAAGGATTTTGGGGTATAAGTATTGGGACCCTGATCCCAAGAATTTAGATCACTTTTGGACAACACGAAAAAACCTTTGCTGAGGAGAGGAACCTGAAGAAACTGAGGAGAGACTATCCCTAAGCTGAAGTGCTGCTTGGGGGATTGGCCTGAGTGGTTGCCTGACTGCCAAAGAAATGTGAAAGGACTTTGTGTGCCTTTTTCAACTTGCAAAGATCTCCAAGGGCTTGAGAGAAGAGCTTGCCTTCTGCTGAAGTCTCAGGGACAACAGACTTTAACCACCAGCTCCCCAAGAGTTCTTTGGAAGTGCCTGCTGCTGTTTTGGGCCTTCTGAGGCACTGCGTGTCACAAGGAGCTGGAAGCGCGGCTCAAGAGGGAGAAGCATGTCGCCGTCGCTGCCGTCACATTGTGGATGACGCCGCTGCAGCTGTCGCATTACACCATATCTTAAGAAATGTCCTGCAACTCCGAAGAAGCATGTCACCGTCGCAGCTGCTGCCGTCGCATCGTGGATGTCGCCGCTGTAGCTGTTGAATTGCACCGTATTAAGAGAAGTGCCTTGTATCTACGGAGAAGCATGCCGCCATAGGAGCTCCTGTCACTGCATCATGGAACAAGGGTGTCGCTGCTGCAGTTGTCGCATCGAGCGGAAGCGCCTCGCAACGTCGGAGAAGAGTGTCACCTCCAAAGCCGCTGTTGTCGCATCACGGAACAAGGGTGTCGCTGCTGACGCATCGAGTCGAGACTTCTCGCAACATCGGAGAAGCGTGCCGCATCAGGAAGAACTTGACGTCTTTATTTCTTTGCACCGGATCTTTGCTGCATCTCCATCCCTGCAACACTTTCATTGTAGAAGTGTGACACGTAGGAAGGTACATTGACTCAAAGTGTTGCATTTAAGATCTAAAGAGAACTAAGCTAAACCTACCATTTTAAGTACAGTATTGTGGATTTTTGTCGTTTGTGGTCTTGTGTTAAATCTATATAAAGAATACTTATTTTTAATATACGACCTATGTGGTGTCCATCTGTAGTGTTGTCACTTGATTACTGTATGTTTTCACAAATGCTTTACACACTGCCTCTGAGATAAGCCTGTCTGCTCATGCCAAGCTACCAAGGGTTTATCTTAGGAGTGTACCCCCTTACCCTGACTAGAGGCAAGGGTCCCTATTTGTCACAAGTACCTACCTGTGCCAACTAGAGACCCCCAAATCTAACATTGGTGGGCAGCGGTGAGGATTCTGGACTTGCATTTGTGACTCATGTACAGTGATTAGTGAACACTACTAGTGAGTGCTGATCAAAGCTCAACCACATACTTTTGCTAGATTTCTTTTTGGGATTTTCTATTTTTGAGAACTGCCAAGTTTAACCATCATGCAGCGAGCAGAATCCATAGCTTCAGTTGATTTTGATTGGGAAGAGGAGAAACTGGAATGCTACAACGTAAAGCAGCTGAAGCAGTTCTGAAAGATATGTAATGTCTCCATTATTGGGCTCACCAAGAAGGAGAAGTTTCACAAGGCGGTGGGGGTCTGCGTAGAAGCAAGGAATACCCATGAGAATGAGGTTGGGGGCGAGAATGCAGATTTGAAGCTGGAAGGGCCATTGGGTCCAGGAGGAAGGAGAGAACCTTCCCCCGCAGGTAGCAGTGTTTCTGGCAAGAGTCTATCTCCAGAGGAGCTGGAGGACAGAGGCATGAGAAGGAGCTGACAAAGCTCAAGTTAAATGGGCAGTTAGAATTGGAAATGCAAACCAGGAAGTTAGCCCTGGAAGAAAAGAAATTGCAGTTTGAACATGAAAAGGTTTTGAGGGAGTTGGAATTGAGAGCCAAGAGCTTAGAGATTACTCCCTCTGATGGCAGCACACTGTCAGTGCCTGTGGAAGCTAGGTAATTATTCTTAAAGATGTGATAAAGGAATTTGATAAGAATGATGATATTGGGCAGTGGTTCAGAGCCTATGAGGTAGCCATGTCTTCCCACTGGGTCCCTGAGAGAGATTGGGGAGCGGGGTTGTGGGGTTGTGGGGGCGGTTCCTTAGTGTTAGACTTGCCTTCTGCAGTCCATAATTCTTATAGCCTCATGAAGGATGCATTAATGTCCAGGTATGGTTTGACCCCTGAACCTTATAGGCATAGGTTCAGGAATTGCAAAGAAATAGAGAGCAGTACCTGGGTGGAATATGTCACTTTCTTTTGCAGAGCATTGGATGGTTGGGTGAAGGGCAGCAAAGTTAATGATTTTCAGGGGTTTCTTGATTTGATTGCATGGGAGCACTTGTCCAGTAATTGTTTTCCAGAGCTGCGCCAGCACCTGATTGATAGCAGGCTAATTAACCCTAGGAAGCTTGCTGAGGAGATGGACCGCTGGGTGAGCACCCGGGTCCACAAAGGTCACATGGGAGACTCAGCCAAAGGTGGGCATGTTTGAATAAATAAAAAAGATATTTTTATTTACGATTAGATGAAGGGCTCTGCATTGCATGCTTTGCATGCAAACTATTGAGCTTGTTATAAAATGTACTGAGGGTGGCAGCTTGCTTCTTGTTTCATTATTCCATCGAATTGTGGGTCCTTAGATTCCGATGTAGTTTAGGCCGTGGATGAGGATGGGGTGGGAGACTGTGTCAAATACTGTGTAAAGGTCTAGGAGGATGAAAGTCATCTTGTCTCCTCTGTAAAGAGTCATCCATAGCAGCAATGAGGACAGTTTCCATGCTGTGGTTGGGTCTGAAGCCAGACCGAGTGGTGTTGAGGAGCTGGTGGTCATTGAGGTATTCGGTGAGGTGCCTGTTGACGCTTTTCTCTAAGATCTTGGCCTTGCATGGTGGCCAAGAGATCGGGTGGTGAGTGCTGAAGGATCACAGAGGGTTTCTTCAGCAAAGGGAGGACAGTTGCATGTTTCTAAGCGTCTGAGAAGGTTGTGGAAGAATTCAGAATGGGTGTGAGCATGGCCCGATGGGTTGCAGTCCTCTGGAGTCGGCGTGGTGGGCAAAGGGGTAGGATGAGGCCCCTGAGTGGATGGGCTTTGAAGTGGCGGCGGTGTCTTCTGTGGTAATGGCAGGCAATGTGGTTAACACTGTTTTTTTGGCTAAGATCGAGAGACATTTGGCGAGGTCTGTTGGGTCCAGTTGTGGGCTCAAGTTGCTGTTAACGGCAATGATTTTTTTGCAGAAGAATTGAGCGAGATTGTTGCAGAGGTCCTGCCAGGGAGTGGTCAGGTTGAAGCCCGCTGATAGTGAGGTGAAAGCTTTCATATTGTAGTGATTGCTTTGCTTCTGTTGGTGCTGGCATTGATGTGTTCCGCCAGATTGGCACGCTTGGTGGTCCAGATTGCTTGGTGGCAGTTGTTCCATTAGGAGATGATGGTTGTGGTTGGGAAGGAGAGTGGAGCCACACCTGTTACGCTATCTGCCCATGCTGTAAGTAGGTTGATCATGGGCTGATTGAGTTCAGGCCCTCAGCTAAGTTGCTCTAGCTTCCATGCAAGCTGTGCACATAGGAATGGAATTAAAACTAAGGTATTGCCAACCATCCACATGAACAATGCACCTGCAGGCTGGGACAGGTTATTTGCCAGCGCTTTGAGCATTGACTAACACCTTGATCCACACTAGATCCACCTGTCCAGTTTCTGGCTGAGCTTGATAGCCAGCGCTATTAGAGTGTGAAGGACCCCCACACCAAATTAGGATATTGCTCTTTAGTGTGCCTACTATATTTGAGGAATAACCACACTAACTGTTCATACAGAGGAACACACATTTGAAGCCCCAATCACGCAAGGATGAAAATGTTTTATGAATAGTCGCGTAGTGCATGAAATGTCACTCAGTTCTCCATACAGAGAACCTCAAGAGCTCAAACCATTCCCTACAACTTGGCTTATGCCTTATGAAAGTGAGAAGTGGCAGGAAACAAATGTACGTATATAAAACAGCACTATCTCTCACAAATGTGCTAACCTACTTGCAGTGACAGATCCCAGTGGTAAAAGTAAAACACAGTGAAAATTCATGAATAGAAACATTATCGAATTAAGCCGTAAAGTAGATGTCACAAATAAAAGAGAACATCCTCAATTATGACACTTATCAATTAGAGAGTTACAGAACCAAACCAATAATACTCAGAAAAGGACAAATAAAGCAAACTTCAAAGATGTTTCTGTTAGCTTCCACCAGCAAAGAAAAAGGAAGTTTCAGGGTGTACTGGAGCCTGTATAGTGCGCCGCAACCCTTTGGCTAGGTTTGCGTTATAGAAATAACTCATACATACATACTTGTATTGATTATGCCTTCATCTGATCGACAAATCAGTGTTCAAAGTTCTATGGCCTTTTATGTGTTAAGGAGATACATATTTCTGCAATATATTTGGAAAACCATGCTTTTGATGTCATATCTTAGTAGAACAAAATGTATAGCACTCTTAGAGACACAGTCTTCCCAAAAACATATATGGGCTGTGATGAGTCATAACGTATGTGACTTAGCTAGAGCATTAAGAGCTGCAACAACCACTTTAAATTTGAAAGGAAAAACCTCTGTCCCAATGCTACGCTTTTCCCTTCGAAACCTCTCCACCAGGTGAGGGCACCCACCATGACCAGATGGGTACACAGATATTTGATGGAGTTGGGCATATACACTTTCCACTTTGATGCCCACTATGGTCTCAAATGTCTCATTCGCAGACTGTGTCCTGTATAACATATTAGAACATTGGAATGTTGGGAGCTCCATTAAAAACAATGGAGTGCTCCAGGCGTATAATGGCTGGTATAAGCCTGGAGCTCCAACATTTCAATGAAGCAGTGAACAAAGGCTTCAAGGACCCTGAGGGGATTCCAATCCCCTCAAGCTCGAATAAGGCTTTGTTCTTTTTTGTTAGAACATTCTGCCCTCTAGTGGCAGAATGTTCTAATAGCCTTATAGCCCTTCGTAGATGGGCTATACCGCTATTAAAGTCCCTCTCCCTTGTTAAAGGCCCTCGCCTTCGGCTCTGGCCTTTAACGCTGGAGAGGGCCTTTAATAGCCGGTATAGCCCTCTACGGCGGGCTATAAGGCTATATTCTACTTTCCGATTCTTTTGCTTCACGATGATCGAGAATGCACCTAATGTTGTACTCATCATGTTGTGAACCAACCATCTAATGGTGCCTCCTTGCCCTGTCATAAAAGGGGCTTTGCCTAGTTTAGAGAGAGGAAAACTACATTTTATTAAAGACAATGAGGCAGAAACTAACAGCCTGATTCATGTAGGTAAATTGCACTCGCAAAGGGCCAGATTCTGAGAATCTGGCCCTTTGCAAGTGCGATTTTTGCATTTGGTATTCATGATACCAAATGCAAAAATCGCTATGTAAGAATTCGCATATTTGCGTGGAATGGCATTTAAGGAATCTCTAATAGAGATTCCTCAAATGCTATTCATGACACAAAACAAAATAGCGATTTTGGACTTTTGGGGCCGCTATTTACCGAGAGGTCAGACCTGTCGGTAAATAGCAGAAACTCAGAAAAATGCTTTTAAAAGCATTTTTCTAAGTTGCATGTTGCACACACACATGTCCTTTGGACATGTGTGCGCGCAACACCTGTTCAAATGTGCATTTTAGGGGTGCTACAGGGCGTCCTTTGGACACCCCTGGCACCCTTAAAATCGCTATCTCATTTGCGAGTAGCAAATTGCTACTCGCAAATGAGGGATACTCCCCATTCATTCCTATGGGCCTCTTGGCCCATAGGAATGAATGGGGAGTATTTGCGAGTAGCAAATTGCTACTCGCAAATAAAGAACATGTAGGAATCGCTATTTAAGTAGCAATTCCTACATGAATGCCGTTTTGAGTGTCCTCAATAGCGAATCGCTATGATTCGCTATTAGGGCCACGCAAAACGGATTGTACATGAATCAGGCTGTATGTTCTTTCTTTCCTTACTTTTTCCTTGAAAAGCAAATTTTGCTTGCATTTTTATTGCATCTTTATTTAGCCTCCCTAGTCAGGTGAGATAAGGCTTCTTTGTTCAGAATGATTGGTCCTCAAAGGACATGGCGGGGCCTTTCCCTAAGAGCTCTCAAGGAATATGACAGATACACAGACAGAGCCTGAGGTCTAAGGGAAAAGATTCAAGAATGCGTGACATTGTCCTTTCTTTTCATGTGTAAGCACAACACAGGACTCTTTTTTATCTTTTAATGAAGTTGTGATAATATTTATTTCAAAATAGCTCTTCAAGTAATGAGACAATCTTTATCTACAACTTGAACAGGGCCAACAAGTCTTTCACAATCCTTAAAGTCGCTTCATCAGAGCCATTAAAATTAAATAACTACCCTGTAATATAATTAGTCATAATTCCATATAAAAGAAACAAAAAGTGAGCACAACTAGTACTAGGTATGTGACGAAAAAGAAAGTAGAAACAACATAGACAGCTTCATTAGAACAGTATAACACAAGTTCAATTGAACAACAGGTGCAAAAAAGACAAATAATGAAACCAAAACGCCAAGATGTTAATTAACTGAACCACACTGAAGCAGTAAGTGATAGAGAATACTCGAATTCACTCTATTCCAAAAAATGTCACCCTTTATATGCAATCACTTATTATCTATGGGACACTTAACACAAACTTGTTGTTTGAAAAAAATGAAAGGTGTGAGACAAGAGGGAGTGAAAGGAGCAAACCAAAACACAAAAAAGTGAGAAAAATCTGAATCCCAGTAGTCTTATTTGTAAAGCAATAATTGGTGAAAAATTAATGGGATCTTTTTGAGTTTTGGTTTTCTATGAGAGGATGTTACAGTACCAGTGGTTGGCCATGCATGGTGCTGCACTTACTACTGCTCCTTTTTGGCAATGGTAACTTACACTAGCAAGTGTTGCTCCTCCCCCTGTTTCAGGTGTTGGAGACATGTAAGTCTACACTTAGGTACACTTTTGAATAAAGTAACACTTATACGGTCAATAACTAAAAGTAGTAAAGTTAATCCAAAGTTTATAAGTAAACTTACACGTGTAAGTTATCCATTTGGGAATAGCCCCCATAGACTCCACTGTTGTAACAAAAAAGTCTGCAAGTTGATTCAATCCTTCCTCTGGACAAATCACTCCTTGCTCTCCTGTGGCAACTCCTAGTTATTTTGTAACCTAGAACAGGTCCCTCAACATGTTGGGAGCTCTCAGAATTCTTTCTGAGTAATGGGAGGCATTGGATAATTGAATACCTTTCTTATTATCACTGTTGCGCGCATGCCAACAATTTCCCCACCTCTACAGAATAATCTTTATGCCAGGGGCGTTCTACTTGAGAGAGCTTAGTTCTCTTTGTTTTGAACTAATATGAGAACCAATGTTTCAATTTCTGCAGTTTTGTCCATCAATAACTGAGGTAGGGACTAGTTAATTCACTGCTATCTTCATTCTTTCATTAAAAAGTCCTAACAGTGATCCTCTATTATTACTAAGGCTACTCTTGTTATCTAGCCAGGCAATGCCACCTCCTAGTTCTTTTATATCAACCAGTTGCATTTTTCTAATGGTTTCCTTAGCAGGTTATTCACTTACTTCCCAGTCTTCAATAGCCGGAAGGACAGTGCATACAATTCTATCAGAATAAGCAATATTTAACATATGTCCTGATTTATGAGGCAGAGGAGATTCACTAATTATATTAGAATTAAAGATAGACAGCAAATTTGTAAATTTAATTAGTTACCCCTGAAGAGCCGTCGAGATGCACATACAAAGGCCCAACAAGTAGATTTCTTACATTTACAAATGAGATATTACTTAAATAGAAGCTCAACCGACCTAACACAGCATTGGGGCAGCCATTGGGAGGTCTGTAATATACAAAGGCATTCCTTATTACTTCCATTGGGTCGGTAAGTCTGACTTGAAGGACCTCTTAAATCATTTAACATGACTGCTCTCACTTTCAAGTAATTTATATTCTTTCTTATAATTGTTGCAACTTCACCCCTTCGTTTTGTTTCTTTGATTATTTGATAACTAAAACTATAAACAACTTGAAAGATGATAGTGTGTCTATATTGGATGAACACACTATCCTCTTTCAACCAAGATTCAATAATGGCCAAAAACCTCAATCCTCTTAATAAATCCAGTATGTCATCATAATTACTCACAGCAAAGCACAAATTGATTTAAACCTTGTTAAACTGCTTAAGGTGCCTAGAAGGCTATTCACACCTCAACCCCAAACTGTGTTTAACTCGGGCAGGACTTGGGACCGGGGATCAAAATAAAAGTGTCCCAACCCACATTTATGAACTAGGTAGTAAAAATAACAGGGGGCCACATCTATAAATCGAGCAGCTCTTGACTTCTTAAAACATGCTGTCTGACTGATCTCTGCAGGGCAGGGGAAGCACATGTATTTTTATTGTGGTTGCTGCAGGGAATTGGTAGTAATAATTGAGAAATGTGGCTGTAAATTTCAATATGTTTCTTCCCTATCAAAAAGTTAAGAGCATTGACACATACCTCTTGCTCTATCCACAGAGTGTGATTGATGTATCCACTCTGCACGCAACAAGATAACAAAATCCACATTCTCCACAATGCTACTGCCACCTACAACACCAGCCCACACACAGCCACAGAACTTGCCCACCACACCTCAAAAAGGGCCCACACGCAGTCAAAAACTGGTCTACACACGTACCTGTCAGATTGGCCCATCTGGCACTGTCACATTTCCAGATAAGTCAGTCCGACAATGCTTCCAAAATATTAACACGGGAATATATGCCCTTATTGGCCTGAATGTGATGTTTAGCATAATTAAATTACTGCACCAATATAAGTAGATCACTCAGAACTTTAATAGACTTACTTCTAGACTGGGACTCATGTCGGTATACTTGCAGAGTTCAGCAGCAGTATATTTCAATAACATTTCCTCTGCTAAACTGCACTAGGCAGCATTTTTTGGAGCTGGTCGCATCTGAAGCGCGGATAGTGCAGATGGACTTGCATTAGAGTGCCTTCAGCAATTCCACTATTGTACCTTGCTTACTCTGCTCCTGACCCTTATTTAGGTATGAATAGGTCACTTTTTGTTGATTTTGCGCTTAATCTGATTCTCTTTCCATCCTCTTTACTTAGGTTTTCTTCATTCTGAGTTCCTTCTCTCTTCCTGTAGCCTGAATTACCTGGTTCAAGTGACCTCTGTCTGACCAGGCCACTAGCCTGTTGTTTAAATTGATATTGCAATACTTCTGCTTCAAGTTCCTGTCTTGCTTTGGCTATTTCTGCAGTTTAACTTGGATTGATGTTAAGTATTTAATCTTGGATACTTGACTTCAAGTTCTGACTCTTCTTTGATTGGATCTTTGTTTAGTTCATCAATTAAAAGTGGTGGCTATGAGCGACTTCTCTGACTTCTCTGATATGTTGCTTCTGTTAATTCCACCATAGGGCCTTTATGTTGGTTAATGTTTCTAGGAAAGCAATGAAAGATAATGTGTGTCTATTGATGTTTTTTAAATTCAGATTTCTGTTCACAAAGCTAGGAAAACCACTCTTAACTCCTTAGTGGCATGTATAGTAGTGTGTGTGGGATAATGTAGCCTTGGTTTACCCAGTGAGGAGACATGCTAGTACATTTGAGGCAGAATGAGACCAGTAAGAGGACTCTTTCAGACCTACCACCAGCAACAGTGAACTTCCCCTGTGGCAACTGTAGTGTTTGTGGTTTTACAGTACGAGAAACAGAACTGTACGTCAAATCACACAAACACTTTGGAAAATTAGTAAATGCAAGAATTGTAAAAGTAAGAGAGTGACTCACTGGATAAATCCTGAATGTCCTTACCCAAAGACAATAGATATGAAAATATCGACCACAAAAATATTGAGATGCAAAAATATTGTGGTCAGAACATAGACAACAAAAATATCAACTTTACATGCATATAATGAAAAGCACAAAAAATATTGTGGTTCGAAATATTGTCATCCAAAATATCAACATTATAATTGCAATCACATATATTATATTGCAATTAACATTATTATAATTATTTTTTAAGAAAATTCCTATATTAAAAAATACACATATAACAGAAAAACATAAAGATCAATGCCGTAACTTTGAATCAGTGCCTTAATAATGACAATCATTTAAATAAAAGTAGATCCTAAATAAAAATCTGCTAGTAATATATATTGAAGAATAAAACACAACACAAAAATTTAATTGTTATGTATGTAATAAATATATAAAAATGTACTTGAAACGTATTTACCACTATAAACAATATTTGAAAATATGTAAAAAAATGAATACTTTGAAAATGCTAAAACAATAAAAATCATAAAAGTAATAAACAAAACTCCAGCAAACATTCACTAAAAAAATTAATTATGTTTTAAAATCTATAATTTTGAATTCAATATTCTCAGTATATTTTAGACGACGCCCAGGTTAAAGCAACATATAGTAACCCAACTTCAATCCAAATTTATAAAAAAAATATATAACAAAAAAAACCATTTTGAATACACTATTCTAACTACAATCCTCCAAACATTTTTTACATTGTGGGAGTGGATGACCCAAAGATCCTAATATAAGTCCTTTCAAACAAACACTGAACGAAGTCTATACAGTAATTAGGACATCATAATCTCCATACTAGCTCCTGCCTAACAGACTTTGGAGGCAATGCAAACATTGGGCAGAGTTAGATTTACTATTGTAACACCAGACTAACAAACCCTGATGATTTGCTATTTTAATTCTAGTCTAACAAACAGTAGGTAAAGTTCATACATTGAGGGGTCAGAATTACTATTCTAACTCCAATATAAACGGGGTTCAAATTTGCTATTCTAAACCCATTATTTCCAACATTGGGAAATAGTGCATACATTTGGAGGTTCAGATACAACACACTCAAATGACATCAATATTCAAAATGATTTCATAAATGTAAATACCAGCTTAAAAAATTCTAAATATATAATACATAGAAACACATTAAAATATGATTGCAAAATTACCAAATATATCAGAATTGTGCATTTTTCAAAATGTATTAAATAAATAATATTTAAAATAAGCACCCTCCATCAACTCCCTGCCACATTATACACAAACATATAAGTAATAATATCTGCCATGATATGTTGTATTTATGTATTTAATTAAGTTTAACTATCTAAAAAAACAAAACACTGACCATGTATTGCCCAATGTACTTCACCAACCCAATCATATGATAGCAATGAAACATTTCTAACTGCAAAAAAATCAAATATTACACATTTAACATACTAATTAATTAACAATAATGAATGCCCACTATAAGAATAACAGTGGCCACCCATATCCCAAAGCATCCTACAATCCATATAAAAATACATACAATAATTGCTTAAACATTTATATATATGGACCAGGGAAGGAATTCTCTTTTCCAAAGGGAATAAAAAGAAAAGGAAAGAAGGTGAAGCAGCAATAAGATGTATAACCCCCTACAACAGCAGTGATAAAGAGCTAACGGCCACATGCATCATTGTAGGATTTTGCGATTCCTAAATTGCGAAAATTAAGGAATCGCAATTTAGGAATTGCAAAATCCTATGCATCAAGAAATCTTAAAAGTTTTAAGGATTTCTTAATTTTCTGTATTTGCGATTCCTTAATTGCGAATCGCAATTAAGGAATGGCATTACATTGATTCCTATGGGCCTAGAGGCCCATAGGAATCAATGCGTTTTTGCAATTTTAATTTTGCGAATCGCAATTTGTTGATGCATTTTAAGGGTGCTGAGGGGGGTCCAAAGGACCCCCCCCTGCACCCTTAAAAATGTTTTTTTAAGTGCAAGTTTCACACACACATGTCCAAAGGACATGTGTGTGTGTAACATGACACTTTCAAAAATGCTTTTTTGAGCATTTTTGAAAGATTTCGCAAATTAACACGAGGGTCAACCTCGTGTTAATTTGCACCTCCTATTTCCAAATTCGCACTTATAAAAAAAATTATTGCATTGCATTTAAGGAATCGCACAAATGCGATTCCTTAAATGCAATCGCATTTTTAGGAATTGCAAAAAATTGCGAGTTTTGTGAAATTGTTTAATGCATCCCAAAAAGTGATTTTGGAATCGCAAACGGCTGATTTTTCCGAATCGCACCGTTTGCGACTCCAAAATCACTTGATGCATGTGGGCATAAGAGCTTTAATGAGGAAGAACTGGCATGTGGTTACATCAGTCCCTGTAATAGGCAAGTTGGTTCCTAAAAATCCCTTGATGACATAGAGAAGGGCACTATCCTTGAAGGATGCAGTGGTACTGGGCAGACTGGAGACACGTCGGGAAAATATTTGACTACATCCTCAACCAGGTTTTTAGAAAGTGCACATGTTGCAGGGCCTGCGCTTTTGGGTATAACACCATGATTTATCATAGATGCACTAAAAATCAAGGGTTTATACAACTGCAGACGGAATATGCAGTGTATGTATTAACATGCACCTGCAAATTACGTTATGTAGGAAGTACAATATTGCCAGTTCACAAAAGAATACTTCAACACATGAGACACCAATAGTGATCACACCTATCCCATGGCACGCCACTGTGAAATGTTTCACCAGAAAGATCCGAAACAAATGAAATATTGTGTTATTGATGCAGTACCTTCAAGTATATGGGGGTGACCGAATCAGATTGCTTAGAGAATTGGAGATGCGATATATCATAAAATTAGACTGCAAAATGTCAAACGGCTTAAATTATGATGAAGAATTACATTCAAGTCTACAGTAAAATATAAATAAGATAGAGAGAATAGAAGGCAAAATTGAAGAAAAAGTAATACTTATTAGGTCTGTACTGAACCTAAAATCTCCCTCTATTGGTACTTCTTCTCTTTATTTTATCACGGGTGTCATGTTTGTGCGTGTGATACGTATGTATTTAATTATTTAATTTAGATTTAAAGTTTCAAGTGGATCGTATGTAAGTTTGATTAAGTTCTGACAAAATTCGCAGGAAGCTCAAACCATTGTAATTGTGAATCAGTATGAAAATAGGCAGGCTATGAAACTGAGGCCCATCCAAAACATTTAGGGGTCGATTAGGATCGCGGACGGACTTGAGTCCGTCCGCGACCCCTGAGGAGGAGGGAACGTCCGCATGGGCTGCGGCGTTCCCTCCGATCTGATTAGGATGTGACCGCCAGGGTGGCGGTCACATCCTCTATCTCTAACATTGGGGCGGGTGCAGCTTCAAGCTGCACCCGCCGCAATGTTAAAAATGCATGCACCGCATTTGCATGCACAAAGCGGCAGGCACCGCGCGGTGCCTGCTGCATTGTGCACGCAAATGCAGGGGGGTACCATAGGTACCCCCCATGTGCACCCCCCACCACCCCTTCACCCAGGGGGCCCGCAACGGCCCCCGAAGTGACGGTCCGTATGCTTTTTCACGGCGGAAAAGCCGCCGTGGAAAAGCATTACTTTCCCTACATCCTAATATGGCTGGCGGTGTCTGATAGACACCGCCACCCATGTTAGTGCTTTTCCGCCGTGGTCGCCTTCCGACCGCGGCGGAAAAGCGGCGGACAGATTGTGAGACCCACCAGCCATCCTGATTTGGCGGTGGGTCTTTCAGGCCTCCTCGGCGGATTTCCCGCATACTCCGGGCCGGCGGTGGCTTCCGCCGGCCCGGAGTATGCGGAAAATCCGCCATCATAATGACCCCCATAGTGTGCACATAACTACATCTGACTAGAGCAAATATGAAGAAGTAGAGAGGCATAATTTACCACAAGGTGCAATCATGTAAGCCTCCTTTTCGTTTAATGGGAGGGTGGATACAGTGGCAAAAAGCACAAGCCACCAAACAAGATAATAAATGAGGAAATATTCGCACTTGCCAGTTAATAAAGAAGGGCTTCATATTTAAATACAAATGACACTATGATGGTTTGGGCCACAATAAATAACATTTGTGAAGTGGCATTATACCAAATAACTATGCTTTTATACAATAGACAATGAGTTGGAATGCAAAGTATAAAATTGTAAATGTCAAAAATAATGATGGTGATGAAATTATTATATTCACCTGAATTAATTTAATACAGTCATGAAGTATTTTACATTTTTCACTATTCATGATTTGTGAATCGTAAATTGAACGACATGGCGGGTGCATGTCATGTGATCAAGGTCGCTGCCAAGGCAAATAAATAAAAATCATTGTAATCTGCAATGGTGTCTGCTTTGGATCGTCTGATGAAAAGCAAAGAAAAGCAAAGAGCGATCGTTTAGTGATATATATATATATATATATATATATATATATATATATATATATATATATATATTAATTACCTAATGGTAGTTATAGTTAGGACCAAATTTTCCATAGGAAAGCGTTTTTGTTTTGCTGATAACTATCGCGCCGATTGACGAATCGCCACAAAGGTTTCCCCAAACCTCCCCTTTTTGGTTCAGCTGTTGTGTTGAAGGTTTCGGGGTGATTTGTCAAGCGGGGGACAAGAAAAAAGGGGGTCCCAAAACACGCTTTCCCCATGTTAAGTCAATGGGGATTTTTCATTTTTTGAACACTAATACAGCCCGAACTGCTGAACGGAATTACACCAAATTTGGCAGAAAGCTATATGTTGGTCCAGAAAGTGTGGTTTTTGTGATTTGGTGTAAATCTGTTCAGTAGTTTTTCAGATATCTAAGTTAAAAAATATAGATATCTGGGGATGTGAGTCCTTGCAGTGGACTCATGGATCCTACAAAAATGTGATTGGCTGCCAACACTTCAACCAGGAAGTGTTGGTAGCAATGTTGAGACTCCTCTCGAAGCAGAGTCCCAGAAAAAAAGTCACAAATTAAGAAATGGGGGCAGGGTAGAAAGAAATACCCCGACCCTCCCAGATATGGTGGGGGGGTCCCTGAGGGAATGTGAACAAAGGAGTGTGGCTGCACTGCCCCCTCCAGAAGCCCTACATCATCCTGGGGACCGCCATTACCCAAGGGCCGGCTCCAGCAATGTCCTGGGGTGCTTTGGCAAGGTGAGAGCACCGCTCTGGATATGATATAGCAAACAGTGTGCTCCGCTTTGAGCAAGCAAGAGCATTTTGCTCTCACTTGCTCAGAGCAGTTTGCTTTTACACACAGGGAGCTGCATGTCAGCAGCTCTTAGTGTGTAAAAGCAATGCTAGCTCCAAGAGGCGGGAAGCCGGCAGGGACAGTGGGGTCTTCAGGCTCCCTCGTGGTCCCCAATGAGGCATCCATGCCCCGGGGGATGTGGTCCCTGAGGCGAAGTTTGCACGGAGAGGGGGCTGCAATGGCCCCTCTCCCCATTCATTTTTTTAATGTACTGGCCCCTGGGATGGGGTCCCGGGCCGAAATTAGCCTGGAGAGAAGGGCCACATGGCCTCCTCTCCTTTGTTACAATAAGTATAAAGGCCTGGTCCTGGGGGATGGGGTCCTAGTGGCCGAAATCAGCCTCAGAAGTTGGGTCTCATGGCCCCCCTCCCTTGAGAAAAAAATTAAATTTAAAAGGGGCAGGTCCCGGGTGATGGGTACCCAGGGCCAAAAATGGCCCAAGAGGCGGGCCATGCGCCCCCCACCTATTTTATTTTATTCATTTTTTTATGGGCCAGACCCTGAGGGATGGGGTCCTTGGGGCCCAAAATGGTCCAGGGAAGGGGGGCCATGTGGACCACCTTCTTAAAATTAAAATTGAAAAAGCTGGCAATTCGCCGGAGACCCCACTCCCTTTCATCACTGCTCTGCAAACTGGTTAGTGGATGAAGTCGACTTGGCTAATGAGGATTCTTAGGGGCCCAAATATCTCCTGTTACCTCCAGTAAGCCCCCACAGTGTGATTGCTGGGAGGTGGTTAGAGGCCATGCCCCCTTTCTCCATCTCTCTGCCAACCCGCCTCTCAGCAGACTGCTTGTGGGAGGATGACTAACGTTGACTTCTTCCCCCAAGCAGCAGTGCACCAGGAGGCAGGTTTGCAGAGTGGTGAAGAAAGGGGGCATGGCCACTGATGATCTCCGTGCAATCCAAATGTGTGGGTCTTACTGGAGGTAACAGGAGGACTAGTTGGCCCACAAGGACCCTCAAGAACCAAGGGGATTGGGAATCCCCCCAATTAGTAGTGCCCCAGGAGGCGTGTTTGCAGAGTGCAGGAGAAAGGGGGCGTGGCCACTGAAAATCTCCCAGCAAACCCACAGTGTGGGACTTGCTGGAGGTATCATGAGTGGTAGTTGGCCCCAAGGCTCCTCAATAGCCAAGGAACCACATCCCTCTACTAGTAGTGCACCAGGAGGCATGTTTGCAGAGTGGTGGAGAAAGGGGGCGTGGCCTCCTACTAGATCTCAGCAATCCTGCAGTATGGGACTTACTGGAGGTAGCACCCCTCCTGTTACCTCCAATAAGTCTGAAACTGTGGGATTGCTAAGAGGTCTTTTGAGGACACTCCCCCTTTCTCCACCACTCTGCAAACACAGCTCACCAAGAAGCCCTCCTGTTAAATCCTGTACGTCCTACACGGCGGGATTCCTGAGAGCTGATCAGAAGCCCAGCCCCCTTTCTCCACCACTCTGCAAACGTGACTACTTGTTAGAAAAAACATAGAAATTCACTGAAGAAAACAAAGGTTACAGGGACGTTATAGTTAGGAAAGTGAACGAAAAACCATAGAAATTCACAGAAAAAAACAAACGTTACAGGGATGTTATAGTTAGGAAAGTGAACGAAAAACCATAGAAATCCTCTGAAAAAAACAAACGTTACAGAGACGTTATAGTCAGGCTCAGGTTTCACTCGTACAAAACGAGAGAAATTCAGCAGTTATAGTTAGCTGAGCTAATTATAACTCCTGCCCCTGCAATGCACAGTCATGACATGGCCAGTGACATCATTCATAACATCGTTGATGACATCATCCAGTGACTGTGAGTGTTTTTTAAAAGTTTATACGTTATATATATATATATATTTTTTTTTTTTTCCGTTATGTCCTATGATTCTTGAGTTCTCTATGTGGTTTGATTTATTTAATCTTGATTGATTGATCTTTCGAACTTTTTGAATCTTTTTGGAGATCGTATTTCTCTATTCTGATTAGAAAGGTTATTAATGAAATGTGCACAATAATGAAGGACACTAGCCGATCCACGCTGTATAAGTGTTAAACTTTAATTTTATATAATAAATATACCCTCGAAAATATGTAGCAACCTATGTAGCAGGGTAAATGCAACAACTAGTAGGCATTGTAATGAAATTATATATGTTCCAAGATGGCGCCTCTGTTGGATGTGAGGGTTGAGTCCTTTGTTTATGTCCGTGTATGTTAAGTAACTTTATTAACATGTCACTGGAGGGGTGCCAATGACACTCATGAAGGCAGCACGCCGAAACGCGTTTGTGTGGTCCCCAAGAATAAAATTGTGGATCTGATTTACCCCTCTGGAGTGCTGTTATTTTGCTGAAAGGAAGCGGAATAGATGAGCAGGATATATATATATATATATATATATATATTGCACTCATCAGATCCCGGCAAAAAATCCCCAGGAAGGATAACAGCACTCGGGAGGTTCCTTCACACGGAGTATATTTATTTACTTGTTTAGCTACACCACAGACGCGTTTCGGCAATCTGCCTTCATCAATGTGTTAATGCACACACCCAACCGAATACATTTATATTCCATCAGGCATTCACATTGTATGACGTGTACACCCCACCAAGAGCATAGACAGAGGACTACAAACTTCCCCTCTAATCCGGACTCCATCTTGTAGTGGTCAAAATCGACCCCATACAATATTCACAGTGGTTACAGTAAAACACTATCAAACCTGTGGATAGGTGAGTGCACTTTAGAGGAGAAGTAAATACATCAAATGCTGTAAATGCATTTTGCGAAATCAAGCCGTGGATCGGCAATTGTCCTCCGAAATTATTCTAACTCATGAGGGGTAAATTCAACTCATACATATACAGGAATGTATTAAAGAAATAAATAGGAAAAAGGATCTATGTTCTCGTGTGTAGACAAGGGGAAAGTTAGCAAAAAGGAAGGGAGTATTCGAAGCGACATCACTAGATAGACCAAAAATGCACAATATTATTACAGATCAAAGAACCCTTTGAACCTACAGATTGACATACCAATTACATTAAATCAGATTCATCATTCTTGTTCCCAGATTCAGTGTTGCCACAATTCTACAGTCTAATCAGTCAATTATCTGTGGTGCATGTAATCTATACAGTGTTGTGCAGATCATACAGTTGGTCCAATCTATATACAAGTCTATATACAACAGATTTACATTAGTCCTATATTGAGAGATCAGTAATACCCATATCATTATCATTTACCGAGGTGCACTATCATCTCTTCTCCGCTATTCATACCCTTAGGCCATTTCGTGGAGAGATCTATTATATAGCGTGATTCAAGCCTGCGTAGTCGTCGCAGGCTATCTCCTCCCCTTACATTGTATTTGATAGTGTCAAGGCCAAAATATTGTAGCTTGCTACGGTCTCTATTATGCTTTTCAGCAAAATGCCGAGCTACTGGGTAAGAGGGGTCAGCTTTATCGATTGCCCTTAGGTGTTCCAGAATCCTTAGTTTTAACATATTCACAGTACTCCCTATGTAGCGGAGGCCACACGGGCAGGTTAAACAATATACTGCCAAAGGTGTGCTGCAAGTAATAAACTGTTTGATCCGCAGCTTCTTGCCAGTGTCGGGCACCTCAATAAAGAGCACCCTCTTGCTTCCTGCGCAGGCCTTGCATTTGCCGCAGGGATAGAACCCACTCATGGTTCTCAGGGTATTGCTCTTCGGGAGGGGTTTCTCTAGATGGCTAGTCACCAAATGGTCACCAAGGGATCTGGCTTTGCTAAAGGTGATGAGCGGATGGATGGGTAAGTCATCCTTAAGTGTAGTATCGGTTTTGAGAATGTGCCAGTTCCTGCGAAGCATGGCCCTCAGATCCTCAGCTCCAGCGGAAAAAGGGGTTATTAATCTGAATTTTCCAGAACACTTTCAGGTCGAGATATTCCGCTGCCACCGGACTCACTGTTCCTGAAAAGTGTAGATTGTAGTCATTCTCATTCAAAAGTTTGATATAGGCTCGTGCTGTATCAGGCGTGCCACGCCACACGATGAACAGGTCATCGATGTACCTGAACCAACCTATTGCGCTACCCTCTGTACCGTCCACCATACAGCTCCTGGGTACTTGCTCCTCCCACCAGCCAACGAATAAATTCGCGTAGCTGGGAGCGAAGCAAGTACCCATCGCCGTCCCAGACACCTGCCTGTACAATTGATCCTCAAATAGAAAAATATTATTGCATAAGCAGAACTCAATAAATTCGAGAATCATAGTGTTATGTTGGGTAAATCTCAATTGGCGAGAGTTCAAGAAATGCTGTACTGCTTCCAAGCCATGTTGGTGCTCAATTACCGTGTACAGACTGGTGATGTCTAGCACAATCAGTTGACATTCATCGTCCCATTTTACATTCCGGATTTTGTCCAGAAAGTCTTTGGTATCCCGCACGTAGGAGGATAAAGTTAATACCAAAGTGAATAGAAACTTGTCGATGAATCGTGACATATTTTCTGTGAGGCTGCCAATAGATGATACGATGGGGCGGCCAGGTGGACGCTTATTGTCTTTATGTAATTTGGGTAGATGATAGAATGTTGGTGTAAGTGGTTGGCTGTTTCGGAGAAAGAGAAATTCATCTTTACTCAACATGTTACGTTCATGCCATTTCCCTATTAGTTTATCATAGCTCCGAATACTTTCCTGATATATTAAATTGGTACATTTCATATAGAAGCAGGTGTTGGAAAGCTGGCGTAGCGCTTCATCTTTGTAGTAATTTCTTGTTAACAGCACCACGTTTCCCCCTTTATCCGATGGTTTGATTATAATGTTCTTATCCTTCATCAAGTTATTTAGGGCCAATTTCTGTTGCTCGGAGAAAAAAAGGTACATGTTTGGGCTTTCCTGGGGAGCCTAGGTGGTGAGGCTTGTATCTAAGTGTGCAGTGGACTAGGCTTCATGAAGCATATCCTTGTCTGCATTCTTAGACACAGGTGTCAATTTGACTCTTTACAATGATGTTAGCTGTGTTTTAAATCAGTGTAGGAAGCATATTGAGTTTGTTTGCATAGAGGAATTGTATTTTGTAAAATTGTGAAGCTCCTTGAGAAAGTGTTTGCCTCAGTCTTATCCCTGTTGTGAGGCAGGTTCAAGATTTTGCCTCAGTCTTATCCCTGCTGTGAGGCAGATGATTGTAAATAGGATCTGTGCTGTGTTTCCTAAATGTAATGTCAAAAACGATTTTGGGGAAAATAAATGGTTTTTACATTTTTGAGTATAATGTGGCGCAGAGGTTTAAAAAGTGACACATCTACCTACATGTGTCAATTTTTAAATATGGGGCAAAAAGGTACTTGTTTGGGTTTTCCTGGGGAGCATAGGTGGTGAGGCTTGTGTCTAAGAGTGCAGTGGACTAGGCTTCATGAAGCCTATCTCTGCTGCATTCTTAGACACAGGTGTTTTGAGGCAAAATCTTGCACCTGTCTCACAACAGGAATAAGACTGAGGCAAACGCTTTCACATGGAGCTTCACAATTTTACAAAATACAATTACTCTATGCAAACAAACTCAATATGCTTCCTACACTGAGTTAAAACACAGGTAACATCATTGTAAAGAGTCTAATTGACACCTGTGTCTAAGAATGCAGCTGAGATAGCCTTCATGAAGCCTAGTCCACTGCACTCTTAGACACAAGCCTCACCACCTACGCTCCCCAGGAAAGCCCAAACAAGTACCTTTTTGCCCCATATTTAAAAATTGACACATGTATGCGTCATTTTTTAAACCTTGGCGCCACATTATACTCAAAAATGTAAAAACAATGTATTTTCCCCAAAATCGTTTTTGACATCACATTTAGGAAACACAGCACAGATCATATTTACAATCATCTGCCTCACAGCAGGGATAAGACTGAGGCAAACTCTTGCACCTGCCTCACAACAGGAATAAGACTGAGGCAAACGCTTTCTCATGGAGCTTCACAATTTTACAAAATACAATTCCTCTATGCAAACAAACTCAATATGCTTCCTACACTGATTTAAAACACAGGTAACATCATTGTAAAGAGTCAAATTGACATCTGCGTCTAAGAATGCAGACAGGTATATGCTTCATGAAGCCTAGTCCACTGCACTCTTAGACACAAGCTTCACCACCTACTCTCCCCAGGAAAACCCAAACAAGTACCTTTTTGCTCCATATTTAAAAATTGATGCATGTAGATAGATGTGTCACTTTTTAAACCTCTGCGCCACATTAAAATCAAAAATGTAAAAACCATTCATTTTCTCCAAAATCGTTTTTGACATCACATTTAGGAAACACAGCACAGATCCTATTTACAATCATCTGACTCACAGCAGGGATAAGACTGAGGCAAAATCTTGCACCTGCCTCACAACAGGAATAAGACTGAAGCAAACGCTGTCACATGGAGCTTCACAATTTTATAAAATACAATTCTATATAACTATATAACTCAATACTTTCTCGGGAAGCATAGGTGGTGAAGCCTGTGTATAAGAGTGCAGTGGACTTAGACATATTTCTAATGTTCTTTGTACTTGTGGACAGAGCTGTCTTCCACTATACTCTTCAATACAGGCCTCACCTTTTGTGCACCCCTGGAGAATCCTCACCTGATCTGTAACCCTGTATAGATCGTTTGCTTTTTGTCATTGCTTTGTTGTTTGGTAATAGTGGTCTATAATGTGCTACTTTTTTCTTTAACACAGATTGAAATCGTTAATTGAAGAGTAAGCAAAGATGCCCACAAAGGAAAGGACAAAGAAACAACGTAACCGGGAAAAATCAAAACCAGCAACGGAATTACAGCATTCTTCCACAACAAATACTTCAAAAAACAGGAACAAGGCTCCTGGTAAAACAACTAAGTCTTTTTTACGTACCATATGTACATCCCAAAAAAAATGATGGACAGCATGTAGAAAAAGAAAATGAGAGAGTAAAATTGAAAAGGAAGGAGAGAACTTCAAAGAATCCTAAAACTGGAGCAGGAGAGAATAATATGTATAGGAATAGAAGGCAGAATCAGTTTAGAGACATTCGTAGACGAATGTTTCGCAATAGAGTGGTTTTAAATTTGTTAAAAAACATTAGGAAAGGTAAACAGAGAGCTGCTTTTTATAAGAAAAAGAAAAGTGTAGAGAAGATTGTTGATCAGGCTTTTGAAGTTATTTAATAATCAATAGAATTAGGACACTTAACAAGACAATTGATGTTTTCAAATCAAACAGTAGATGGAAAAAAGTAATTAATCGGACTAATTTTTGTAAAGTTTTTTCTGGAGAATGGATGCACAGTTCAAGTTGTGAGCCATTTTTTAATGAGGAGAGTTACTTCCAGGAGAATGATTTAGTGCATGCAGTTGACACCAGTGGTCGAGCGTATGAAGTGAAAGACGGTTGTCCGATTGAAAAAGAGAAACTTGTGCCTAGAGAACCAGAAGAGGTGTTATCTGATGGAGTTTTAGGGAGACGTACTAAGGGTCCAGTGTACACTTGGAAGTGTAGTAGTATTTGTAGTGTGCGACAGGAATCAATTGATTTGTTTTGTAATTTCTTACGTACATATAGTAAAAAAAGTATAAAGCAGAAAGTGAAGTTGTTGCAAGACTTAGATCCTTGCAGAGTGAGAGGAATCACAGGTTTGCAAGGCCATTCACTGGCTTGTCTTTCTAGAAAAGTCTGTCAGAGTGTTTTTCATAATTTTAGGATGTTAGCAGTGCATCATACCAAAATGAGGAAATTAGTGAGAATGTTGTATTATGCAAAAAGTCCCGCACTTAAGCTTAAACAATTAAACAGTGCTCTTTTGCATGGAACTGAATTAGATGTGAAGAAGATTTGTGAAGAAATTGAGATTTGTTATTTTCGTGAAAAAGAGGACAGTGTAGAAATTGAGACAGCAATTCAAGGTAATGTGGAAGACAATGTACAGATTTTAAATACAGAAAAGTTTGAGAAGGAAATTACCAGGTTTAAGGTGAAATCAAGTGAAAGGCCGAATTTTACTTGTGTGTGTTGTCGACGGACTCATTATAAGATTCAGACTAGGTTAGTTGATTTATATGCAAAAAGTGAAAAGATTGATAATCATGAGTGGAAAGATTTAGCAACTTATTTGTGGGTGGAGAATTGTTTTGATTTGAGTTCTGATCAGCGTATTTGTAAATATTGTTATGATAAATTAAATCAAAACAGAATGCCTGCTAGAGCTGTTCATAATAATCTGGAGTTGGTAGACATTCCCCATGAATTGATGGATTTAAATACATATGAGTCTATTTTGATTCAATGTGTCCATCCTTTTCAGGCAATTGTTCGCATGGAGCCTAAGATAGGGAAATTGCCTCCTACAGATTTGCAGAGAGGATTAAAGGGAAGAGTTGTTTATTTGCCCCTAGATTTGAAAAAAATATTGATACAATTGGTATAGAAAAAGTAGAAGAGGAACCTTTAGTTATTCTAGTTAATGGGGTTCCAACAAAGAGTAAAATAATCTGGCAAGATTTAGTGGATGTTAGGAAAGTCAAAAAGGCAACGTTGTATTTAGTCAAAAACAATGAGTACTACAAAGATGTATGTGTTGCAGCAGAGGAAACAGCTGCAGATGAAGACAGTGATTGTTCAGGCGGCCAAATTGAAAAAGTTGATGCGTCTAGAAGTGAAGAAATATATGAACATTATACTGTTCATCCTTTGCATTCCAAAGAAGTAATGGGGAATGCAATTAAATTGTTTCAAATGAAAACAGCAAAAGGAAGTCCCATTAGTGTATGGGAAGAAAGTTTGGAAGCTCGTTGTTTTCCACAGCTATTTCCAACAGGTCGAGGTGGACGATATGACGATCGACCATTTCAAATTCCTGCATCTGAATATCGAACTGTAAGATTATATGCTGAAGATGCAAGGTTTCGTCAATGCATTTCCTATTTGTTTCATCTACTGTATGAAAGTGACTTGTCTGGGCTTTCTTATGCAGTAAACCATATTCTGAAAAGTGGAGCACATCTGCAAAATGTTTCGGCGAGGGACTTTATGGAGAAAGTGAATCTGCAAGATAATATTTTAGAATCTCATCTAATCAATCTCACGGCATGTCAGTGTGGTACAAATGAGTATTGGTACCGTCGCCATGGGGAATTGAAATGTATGCTAAGAAACTTAGGAACTCCTACATGGTTCCTCACTCTTAGCTGTGCCGAGTATGCATGGGAGGACTTACTTCAATTTCTACGAGAGGCCAATGCTAATATACAAAATATAGAACTCAAAACACCTGGAGAACTGTGTTCTTTGGATCCAGTGAATGTATGCAGATATTTCAATCATAGATTTGAAGCTATGATGTCTTTTATTACCAACAAAAAAAATCCTCCCCTTGGAGAGGTTTTGGATTTCTTTTGGAGAAAGGAGTATCAAGCGAGATGTGCTCCTCACATACATATGTTATTATGGATTAAAGACGCACCCAAGTTTGGAACAGATTCAGATGAGACAGTGATGAGCTTCATTGAAAAGTATTCAACATGTGCTGTTCCGAAAACTACCGAAGAAAACAATTTAAGGCAACAAGTTTTACGCTTTCAATCCCATCGTTGTGGAAAGTACTGTTGTCGAAAATTCAGAAACAAGGACAAGTTCTACACAAAATGTCGTTTCGCTTTTCCACGACCAGTGATTTCTAAAGGAAGAGTAAATAATTTAATGTCTTCTCTGCGACATACTGTGACGAGAAAATCACCAAAAAATACATACAATTTAAAAAGAAACGAAGAGTCCAAGTACATCAATGACTACAACCCAGTGATTTTGTCCATGTGGAATGCTAACATGGATATTCAATTCGTTGCTGACAAATCTATTGCTGTAGCTCGATATGTGATGTCTTACATCACACAAAAAGAAAAGACAGAACTGAAGGAAATGTGGGAGGACATTTCACATGAAAAGAGCCTAAGCAAGAAATTGTACAGTTACAGTCTGAAGATGTTGTCGCATCGAGAAATTGGAGCATTTGAATGTTCTGATCGATTGTCGTCAGCAAGTCTCTATGCCAAATCTAGAACCATCATTTGGGTGAGTCTAGGTCTTGCTGCAACACGAAATCGAGTTTTGAAATCTGTACAAGAGATAGAGTATTTGGCGGAGAAAGAACCAGAAAGTACAGATATTTTGAAGACAAACATGTTGGATACATACTATCCAAATAGAAGTCCTCACCTTGAGAACGTTTGTCTCTATGAAGTTCTGCAAAGATATATTTATAAGACGAACATCAGAGAAGATATCAATAATGGAATATATGGAATCATTGGATGTGAAGGATGTCTAGTGAAACAGAAAAAAGGTCATTTGATTAATCATCGAAAATTGAGTTGTGAAAATCCAGACAAAAGAGAATTTTACTATTTGGCTCTTTTGCAACTCTTTAAACCATGGCGAGAAGAAGAGGAACTACTTGGAGATTTTCTCTGTTATGAAGACTCTTTTAATGCTACGAAGGATACCATAGAATGTCCTGTTTTTCCAAATTATCTGCAAATGTTGAATGAAGAAATAGAGCAAGAATCAACAATTGCTGCAGAGATTGCGAGAGATAGTTCTCAAGGCAGTCAGAGTTCTGCTTCATTGAGTCAGGATCCACTAGGAGGACCAATTATCCAAAATGAAGCTGCCACTGCCATGGATGAAGTGGAAAGAGCTATGGAGCAAGCTCAAGAGGATGTAATTCATTTAGAAGATTTGGTGAAACAATTAAACCTTGAGCAAAATCATATGTATGACGAAGTCACAGGACAGGTTGAACATGGATTGAGTCATGAGAAGAAAGAGTGCTCATGTACATCATTTAAGCCTGTCCGACTGTACGTGAGTGGAGAAGCGGGAACTGGAAAAAGTTTTCTGATTAAAGCAATTGCATCTTATCTGCAGAAAAGGACTGAATCACCGCTGTCTTGTGTTGTTACCGCTCCAACTGGGCTGGCAGCACATAATATTAAAGGGATTACTTTACATCGTTTACTGATGCTGCCAGTGGAGCATGATAACAAATTGCAATATCACAAGCTATCTGGAGATGCATGTTCCGAAGTTTCGAGAGTCCTGAAGAAAATTAAACTTCTTATCATTGATGAAGTAAGCATGGTGTCAAATATAATGCTTGCTTTTGTGCATTTGAGAATGCAAGAAATTCTTAGAACAGACTATGATGTTTTATTTGGAGGAAAACATATTATTGTTTTTGGAGATCTTCTGCAGTTGACTCCAGTGAAAGGACAACCTGTGTTCAAAATGCTCACACATGAAGATACCAGTAAGTGCCTAGGAAGCATTGGAAACGTTAATATATGGTTAAACTTCAAATATGCAGAACTGCTTCAAAATATGCGGCAGGCAAAGGATGAAGATTATAAAAATATTTTACAAGATGTAAGAGTAGGAAAAATAAGTCAACATGGGAAAGAAGCTTTTAATGGACGGTTAATTTCTAATTTGTACCCAAATGAAAACATTCTTCCAGAGAATATTTTTAAGAAAATTAACGAGAAGAAATCTGCCATATGTTTGATGCCTACTCTGAAAGAATGTTCCATGTTCAACATCAAAATGCTGAAGTTAGAAAGTGAAGAGATAGTGAAACTGGAAGCTATAGATAAAATAGAGCATATGGGAGCAACAATTATTTTGTCAGAAAATTTGAAATCAAAATTGGATTCATTGGAGAAGACTATATCTAAAACTGCTGGTTTTGAAAAGACTCTGAATGTTTGTTTGAATTGTCGTGTCATTTTGAGAAGGAATTTAAATGTTGAAAGAGGTCTGGTAAATGGAGCAATGGGTCATGTTGGTTTTGTGAATTACAAAAATAGAGATGGAATTGAAATTATAAAAATTAAATTTGATGGCATTGATGAAATAGAACAAATTTGTCGTTGTTCAGCTAGATTTTTGCTCGTGAAAGACTTATATGTTCGCCGAAAACAGTTTCCTATTTGTTTGGCATATGCGGTGACAATTCATAAATCTCAAGGTTTAAGTGTAGATAGTGCTTTGGTGAACATTGGAAGTTCTGTGTTTAAAGAGGGTATGGCATATGTGGCTTTATCACGAGTCAGAACTTTATCAGGATTGTACTTCATTGAGTGTGATGAAACAAAGATTTGTGCAGATATAGATTGTGTTAAAGAATACAATAGGTTAAGAAGAGAGTATGCTCCACATTTGCCTCAATATCCTCTGATTGAAAAACGTGTGGTAGGCCGAAAAAGAAGAAATGAGAGTAATTGCAGTGAGGTAGTAGCAAAAAGACAAAAAGTAGATGAAACTGTAATTGTAAGCAGAAGGAAAAAGGATTCTGTTGAGGATGTTGTTGGATTTCAGTTTGAAAACAGTTCTGGTGTCAACTGCTATGCTAATGTAGTAGTTAATGTTGTTTTTTTTCTTCAAAATTTACAAAAACAGATTGTCGAAAATCGGGAACAAACATTGTGCTGTTTATTGAAATTCACTGGAAAAACCAATGGTTTCACACCAGTTATAGTTAGCTAGAAATTTTACTCGCATAAAACCATTGAAATTCCCACGTTATAGTTAGTTGGACTCACTATAACTTGCGCGTGCAAGGCACTGCTGATGACGTCACATATTACATCACTCATGACATGGTCAGTGACATCACTCATGACATCACTGATGACACCATCCTTGTGACAGAGTGACAGACCTCTTTTCACTGTAATGTAACCCTTAAAACACATATTCAAAAATAGAAACTAAAATTAAAAAAAAAATGGAGATACCCATACCAGTTACAACAACCAATTGAATAATTCCACCATCTATATACACATGCACTGATTCACCAACAGTTCTATATAGTTACTCATACATATACTCACTCATCATATGTAGTGATACACCTATACATCCTGTTACACACTGACAGGCATCCAAAAGTTACTCACACACATACTCACACATGCAAATAAACTATTGAACATCCATTCATTAGCATATACAGCTATACACACACTACCACTTTACTTATAAGGAAACTTACACATACTTACTCTCTTAAACAATCACTTATAGAAACACATACTAATTTAAACAGGAACTCTTAGAATCCCTCACTCTCACATATACTCACTTATATACATCAATATTCACATATACTAGATTAAAACATATGTAGTTACTGATAAAGACACTAGTGAGACAGTCATTCACTCACTAACACACACATATACACACTCATCCACCCATACAGTCCTGCACATATGCTGTCTTCAAAACACATACAAAGAGAGAGTCAGTCATTCATGCATCTATGTGCTAAGTAACACCCCACCAAACATATAGACACTCATATTGATATTAAAAAAATCTAATAACCCATATACCTACACATGTAGCTACTCACCAACCCATGCAGCCCCTTATACACAAAGTGAAACATTAATACATATATTTAAATATTTAAACATTACTCGCTAATATTTATTTTTCAAAAAGACACACATTTACTGGATGGTGTCATCAGTGATGTCATGAGTGATGTCACTGACCATGTCATGAGTGATGTAATATGTGACGTCATCAGCAGTGCATTGCACGCGCAAGTTATAGTGAGTCCAACTAACTATAACGTGGGAATTTCAATGGTTTTATGCGAGTAAAATTTCCAGCTAACTATAACTGGTGTAAAACCTATGGGTTTTTCAGTGAATTTAATAGGTTTTTTAAATGCTAATTCCTAACTATAACTGGTGTGAAACCTATGGTTTTTTCAGTGAATATATATATATATATATATATATATATATATATATATATATATATATATATATATATATATAGATATATATATAAATATACATATATGAATATATATATGTAAACTAAAGCGTATTGATGAATCAGTAGTTGTATGAGTGCCTGTATAGATTTTTTTTCAGTGAATATAAATAAATAAAAATACACACATATATATATATTAAAGCGCTTACCAGTGGCGCTTTCTGACAACCCATGCCACGTTTGGGAAATAAGTCCATTGGTACTGCTTCACGGCATATACTGCATTCCTGTTAAGGAATACTTCGGCCCCGCCTTTGTGCACGGCGTTCGGGCGGTGGAGGTATCTTACCTCTGTTTGTGGCACTCTGTCCCCGCTCAATGACTGCCGCACACGGGGGCTGTGACAGTTTGAGGAGACCGGAGGAGCTTGCGAGCGGACAAAGGGAATATCGAGCCCTGCTGGATTTGGGCTACCGCTAAAAGGAACATTAACACTTGAGCCTCCGCCATGTACCAGCCCATTCTGCTTCAACATATGGCATTGTGGGAGTTGTGGTGCAATTACAATGATTTGCACTACAACAGGTGTGCTTCACGGCAAGGGGGAGGAGCGGAGCCCAGTGTTCATCTAGGGACAGCAGGAAGCACTTACCAGGACTCTCTGTCGGTTGAAGGGCGCTGAGGAAGGCAAATGCGCCGAAATGCATTCGCCGCCACCGGACTGTGCGTTGCTGTGAATTAAAGCTGCTCTGAAAAGTATCTCCTCTGAGGTTGTCGCCTTCTTCTTCTTGTGGATGGCTGTTTGGACATTTTAAAGCGCTTACCAGTGGCGCTTTCTGACAACCCCTGTCACCTTTGGGAAAGAATTCCATTGGTACTGCTTCACGGCATATACTGCATTCCTGTTAAGGAATACTTCTGCCCCGCCCTTGTGCACGGCGTTCGGGGCGGTGGAGGTATCTTACCTCTGTTTGTGGCACTCTGCCCCCGCTCAATGACTGCCGCACACGGGGGCTGTGACAGTTTGAGGAGACCGGAGGAGCAGCTTGATTGGCGGAGAGCGGACAAAGGGAATATCGAGCCCTGCTGGATTTGGGCTACCGCTAAAAGGAACATTAACACTTGAGCCTCCGCCATGTACCAGCCCATTCTGCTTCAACATATGGCATTGTGGGAGTTGTGGTGCAATTACAATGATTTGCACTACAACAGGTTTGCTTCACGGCAAGGGGGAGGAGCGGAGCCCAGTGTTCATCTAGGGACAGCAGGAAGCACTTACCAGGACTCTCTGTCGGGTGAAGGGCGCTGAGGAAGGCAAATGCGCCGAAATGCATTCGCCGCCACCGGACTGTGCGTTGCTGTGAATTAAAGCTGCTCTGAAAAGTATCTCCTCTGGACAGGGGTTTATTTAAACATACGGAGTCCCGCCCCAGTGGGCGTGTCAAAAGGCATGCTGGTTAAGGTAGTCCAATATACTGCCTATGACTCACAAAGTTCTCTTGCCAAGTGGCCCCTGTCCTGCCACTCGATATGATAACAAATCCCTGTAGGGATGGGGCGGGACTCCGTATGTTTAAATAAACCCCTGTTCTTTGTAACCTGTTTCCTGCCTCTCTATGCCAGTGAACAAGAGCGTCTTAGCTCGAAACGCGTATGGCTTCAGGAATGCATGGTGCATGCTGCTGACACTGCCGCCTACGATGTGGTGTGATTCCTGACGTGTGTGGTTCCTCACCTGGGCAACTTGGATGTTTTATGTAAAAGCGGCTGGCTCGGCCGCGAGGAACCCCGGCGCCGGATGGCGGATCCTGAGTGCTGGGAATCACCAGCACTCCTTGGACTGATGGAGCCTCGCTCGTAGAGGCATTGGCAGAGTACAGCAGCTGTGCGCTCACAGCCTTTCCCCCTACAGGGATTTGTTATCATATCGAGTGGCAGGACAGGGGCCACTTGGCAAGAGAACTTTGTGAGTCATAGGCAGTATATTGGACTACCTTAACCAGCATGCCTTTTGACACGCCCACTGGGGCGGGACTCCGTATGTTTAAATAAACCCCTGTTCTTTGTAACCTGTTTCCTGCCTCTCTATGCCAGTGAACAAGAGCGTCTTAGCTCGAAACGCGTATGGCTTCAGGAATGCGTGGTGCATGCTGCTGACACTGCCGCCTACAATGTGGTGTGATTCCTGACGTGTGTGGTTCCTCACCTGGGCAACTTGGATGTTTTATGTAAAAGCGGCTGGCTCGGCCGCGAGGAACCCCGGCGCCGGATGGCGGATCCTGAGTGCTGGGAATCACCAGCACTCCTTGGACTGATGGAGCCTCGCTCGTAGAGGCATTGGCAGAGTACAGCAGCTGTGCGCTCACAGCCTTTCCCCCTACAGGGATTTGTTATCATATCGAGTGGCAGGACAGGGGCCACTTGGCAAGAGAACTTTGTGAGTCATAGGCAGTATATTGGACTACCTTAACCAGCATGCCTTTTGACACGCCCACTGGGGCGGGACTCCGTATGTTTAAATAAACCCCTGTTCTTTGTAACCTGTTTCCTGCCTCTCTATGCCAGTGAACAAGAGCGTCTTAGCTCGAAATGCGTATGGCTTCAGGAATGCGTGGTGCATGCTGCTGACTCTGCCGCCTACGATGTGGTGTGATTCCTGAAGTGTGTGGTTCCTCACATGGGCAACTTGGATGTTTTATGTAAAAGCGGCTGGCTCGGCCGCGAGGAACCCCGGCGCCGGATGGCGGATCCTGAGTGCTGGGAATCACCAGCACTCCTTGGACTGATGGAGCCTCGCTCGTAGAGGCATTGGCAGAGTACAGCAGCTGTGCGCTCACAGCCTTTCCCCCTACAGGGATTTGTTATCATATCGAGTGGCAGGACAGGGGCCACTTGGCAAGAGAACTTTGTGAGTCATAGGCAGTATATTGGACTACCTTAACCAGCATGCCTTTTGACACGCCCACTGGGGCGGGACTCCGTATGTTTAAATAAACCCCTGTTCTTTGTAACCTGTTTCCTGCCTCTCTATGCCAGTGAACAAGAGCGTCTTAGCTCGAAACGCGTATGGCTTCAGGAATGTGTGGTGCATGCTGCTGACACTGCCGCCTACGATGTGGTGTGATTCCTGACGTGTGTGATTCCTCACCTGGGCAACTTGGATGTTTTATATATATATATATTCACTGAAAAAACCATAGGTTATAAACCATATATAGTTAGGAATTAGCATTTAAAAAACCTTGAAAATTCACTGAAAAAACCATAGGTTATAGACCATATATAGTTAGGAATTAGCATTTAAAAAACCTTATTTTACTCACACAAAACCATTGAAATTCCATATATAGTTAGTTGTACTAACTATATATCGCGCACCCGCAATCCACTGCTGATCATGTCACATATTACATCATTCATGACATGGTCAGTGACATCACTGATGACATCACTGATGACATCTCAAATGACATCACTGATGACATCACTGATGACATCTCAAATGACATCACTGATGACATCACTGATGACAACATCCAGTGACTGTATGTTTCTGTAAAGTTAAAATATGTCTTACATATTGAAGAATGAGTGGATGTAGAAGTGTCTGAACAAAGGATTTAGTAGGTGCATGACTGACTGTATGAGTGAGTGATTAAATGTGTCTCACTGAGTGCATGGGTTAGTGACTAAACTGTCTTAATTTGTGCATCATTATGTCTGTTGTTCTGTAAACTGCTGCATGTGTTGATCAGTAGCTATATGATTAACTATATGGGTTATTGATTGGTTGCCCAAGTATTTGTATGGGAGACTGAGAGTGTGTATGGGTGGCTGGGAGGTGTATGACTCTCTGCATAGATGTATGGGTTCAAAAGTGCATGTGGAAAGAGCTGTATGGGCGGTTGACTGTGTGCATGACTGTATTGGTGAGTGAATAGATATCTCAGTGCTACATGTCAAAGTAAGTACATATGTAAAATACAGTACATGTGAGAGTTGACATATATAAATAACTGTGCATAAGAGCCAGTGAATTTATAAATGACTGTATGGATCATTGTGAACTTGTATCCAGGATTGTATAAGTGAGTAAATATGTTTTAGTATATTTTTGAATAAGTAAGGTGTGTTTAACTGTATAGTTAAGGAAATGGAGGTGTGATTGATTGTTTGCATGACTGACTAGGTGTGTGTGTAACTTCATGGATGAGTGACAATCTGTGAGTCTGTGTTTACACTGAGTGTATCTAAGGTTATATTAGAGTCTGAAGAGGTTCATCGTATTATCACATGAATGATGTCATCAGTGATGTGATCAGTAATGTCAAATGAGATGTCATCAGTGATGTCATCAGTGATGTCATTTGAGATGTCATCAGTGATGTCATCAGTGATGTCATTTGAGATGTCATCAGTGATGTCATCAGTGATGTCACTGACCATGTCATGAATGATGTAATATGTGACATGATCAGCAGTGGATTGCGGGTGCGCGATATATAGTTAGTACAACTAACTATATATGGAATTTCAATGGTTTTGTGTGAGTAAAATAAGGTTTTTTAAATGCTAATTCCTAACTATATATGGTCTATAACCTATGGTTTTTTCAGTGAATTTTCAAGGTTTTTTAAATGCTAATTCCTAACTATATATGGTCTATAACCTATGGTTTTTTCAGTGAATTTCATTGGTTTTTTAAAAGCTAATATGTATAGCTGTAAAATGTATTCTTCTTTCAATCCAAAAATATATTTTATAAATAATTTTTTTTAAAT
The DNA here is from genome assembly GCF_964261635.1 of Lissotriton helveticus. Lineage (NCBI taxonomy): Eukaryota > Metazoa > Chordata > Amphibia > Caudata > Salamandridae > Lissotriton > Lissotriton helveticus. The sequence continues at coordinate 1,028,054,348 of NC_136059.1, forward strand.
ATTTTTTTTGTTTCGCTCCCGGTCCGCTAACCGGGAAGCTTTCCGTTAGCTCAATTTGATGCCGCGACCCGGTCCGCGAACCGGTAAACGGTCCGTTTGCGCAACTGCCACGTTAGAAATCATTATCGTGACGCGTCGCGGAAGCGTGACGTATCACGTTGTCGTGTAATGCGTCTTATGACGTGCCGCGTTAGCGCACCCGGAAGTGCTCCGGGGCGCGGACCGAGGCGCGAAACGCAGCTCCCCGGAAGCGATCCGCGGCGTGTCGCGAAAGCGCGACGTATGCGTTACCGCGTAATGCGTCTTATGACGTACCGCGTTAGCGCACCCGGAAGTGCTCCGGGGCGCGGACCAAGGCGCGAAGCGCAGCGACCCGGAAGCTATCCGGGGCGCGTTCCGCAGCGCGTAACATAAGCATGAGAGGTCATGTGACTTGTTAATAACACTTTTCATTGGTTCATTTCACTTTTGGTTTCATAATGTTGTTAGGCTTGGTCATGTGACCTAAAAATAACACTTTTCATTGGTTTAGAACTATTTTTTTTTCTCAAATGATGAAAACCCCTCCTTCTTTTTACCTCATTCTTACTTTCTATTTCCAGAGAGCAAGATCTATTTTTCACAATGGCTTCTGTAATAGCTGCAGCTGGTGCTTCTCAGCAACCACCACCACCACCACCACCAAAAGGACCACCACCAACACTGGACTTTGGTAGAGAGGAAGATAATGAGGACGAAGAGGAGGAGGAGGAGGAAGAGCAAGTAAGGCAGTTCCTGCCAGAAACACCAAGGCAGAGCCATATTAAAGAGCACTACATATGGCAATTCTTTAAAATTCCACCTGGACAAAAGAAGGTCAACGCACCCCAGGTGTCTTGTTTGATTTGCAAAAATATACTTTCTCGTGGCAACCCCAACAAGAAATACAGCTTTGGCAATCATACAATGATTCGCCACATGGAGCGATGGCATCCTAATAATCTTTCCCAAGCACAAGTAAGGGATCTTGCTGCCAACCCCCCAGATGTCATCCCCAGCACCAACAGGGGACAAAGCTCATTCGCCGGACCAGAAGGCCGAGAAATAATCCCCAATATTCAAGCTCCTTTTGCACACTACAAAATAGTTTGTATATATTGTGGAGGAACTATTGCTTATGGAGAGAAGAGTATTACTTTGATTAACCGAGCTGGAGAAAATCATAAATGCTACAAGATGAGAAAACAATGAATCCTTTTTATTTTTTTTTGCTCCTGTTGAGACATGTTCTAACCCTGCTTTTTTGTTATTTCCCCCTTACAAAACCCAAAAAAAACACAAAATAGTTTTCAAAAATCAAAAAAAAAATCAAGAAATTGTTCAGAAAATTCATTAAAAAAAAGAAAAAAAAGAAAACGAATAAAAAAACAGTTCTTTTCAGAACTACCTTCCATTTATAACAAAATTGCCAAAATGTTTATACCTTGTCTTTCTTTTCTCCTCATAGTACGCTCCTCGGACCGCTTCCCGGTGCGCGTACCGGGCGCTACCCACGCAAAAAAAACAAAAAAAAATTTTGTTTTTTTTGCCCCGCGGGGCCCTTTTAAAGCCTCCACATTAAACCTAGGGGGTCAGGGAGGATCTACTATGCCCCCTTATGGTCATTTCCCCCTTTGTTTTGGCCTCCTCTTGTCTCTCAATCCTACCGAGAGACAAGATGGCGGCCGCTCCGGACTGTTTAGAATGTTGACAGACACCGGAGAGCCAATCAGCTTCGCTACGCGAAGTTCCGTTACGCGTAAGGTCCGCGAACCGGAGCGCTGCCCGGAGCGCGCTTACAGATATATATCTTTTTTTGAACGTTAATTTCTCAAAATCCACTGGAGCACATATATTGAGACCTACAAAAGGCACATCGGGCTACCAGTCCCTACAATTTTGCCAAGTTTTGTGCAAATCCATTCAGCCGTTCGGGCTAAAAGTGAGGCCAACCGCCCTATGGAAAACTCAATGTTAAAAACACGTTTTGGGACCCCCCTTTTTTCTCGGCCCCCCCTTGACGAACCCCCCCCAAATTTCCAGGGGCTGCTCAGAAACAAAATGTTCCATTTTCCTGAAAATTTCAGCCAATTCCGTCCACAAACGCCAAAGTTATTAGACATAGAATTTTCAAAAATCCCATAGAGAAAAAATCCTAACTATATATACCTACTGGCGACCGCACTAACTATATATCGCGCACCCGCAATCCACTGCTGATGATGTCACATATTACATCATTCATGACATGGTCAGTGACATCACTGATGACATCACTGATGACATCTCAAATGACATCACTGATGACATCATCTAGTGTCTGTGTGTTTTTGTAAAGTTTAAATACGTTTTACATATTGAAGAATGACTGGATGTATGGAAGACTGAGTGTGTGTGTGGCTGGCTGGGAGGTGTGTGACTCTGTGCATATCAATGTGTACTTGTATCAGTGATTGTATAAGAGAGTAAGTATGTGTTAGTATATGTGTGAAAAGTATGGTGTTCTGTGTTTAACTATAGATGAGGAAATCGAAGTGTGATTGATTCTTCACAGGACTGACTAGGTGTATGAGTGCATATGATAGTGTTCTAATAATAACTGACTGTATGTATGAGTAATTGTATGGGTGAATGAGTGAATGTGTGTGTAGACGTACGAATCAGTGAGTGCGTATATAGTAACTGGTATTGGTGTGTCATGATGTCATCAGTGATGTCATTTGAGATGTCATCAGTGATGTCATTTCAGATGTCATTAGTGATGTCATCAGTGATGTCACTGAAGTATGGTGTTCTGTGTTTAACTGTATAGATGAAGAAATGGAAGTGTGATTGATTCTTTACAGGACTGACTTGGTGTGTGAGTAACTCCATGGATGAGTGGCAGTGTGTGACTGTCTGCATAGGTGTATGAGTGCATATGATAGTGTTGTAATAATAAGTGACTGTATGTATGAGTTATTGTATGGGTGAATGAGTGAATGTGTGTGTAGACGTAGGAATCAGTGAGTGCGTATGTAGTAACTGGTATTGGTGTGTCATGATGTCATCAGTGATGTCATTTGAGATGTCATCAGTGATGTCATCAGTGATGTCATTTGAGATGTCATCAGTGATGTCATCAGTGATGTCACTGACCATGTCATGAATGATGTAATATGTGACATCATCAGCAGTGGATTGCGGGTGCGCGATATATAGTTAGTGCAACTAACTATATATGGAATTTCAATGGTTTTGTGTGAGTAAAATAAGGTTTTCTAAATGCTAATTCCTAACTATATATGGTCTATAACCTATGGTTTTTTCAGTGAATTTTCAAGGTTTTGTAAATGCTAATTCCTAACTATATATGGTCTATAACCTATGGTTTTTTCAGTGAATTTCATTGGTTTTTTAACAGCTAATATCTGTAGCTGTAAAATGTATTCTTCTTTAAATCCAAAAATATATTTTATAGGTTTATGAATAATTTTTTTTTTAAATATTTTTTTTTCTTCGTTCCCGCTTCGCGAATCGGGAAGCTTCCCGTTAGCTGACCTTGATGCCGCGAAATAGACCGCGAGCCGGTAAACGTTTCTTTACCGCAAGTGCCGCGTTAGAAAACAACATCGTGACGCCTCCCGTCCGCATGACGTTTCACGTTGTCGCGTGATACGTCATATGACGTGCTACGTTAGCGAACTGGTACGCGAAGCGAGTCGCAAAGCGCAGGTTTCTGGAAGCAAACCGGGAGGCCCTGCAAAGCGCTTAACGTAAACACAGCAAGTCATGTGACTTGGTAATAACACTTTTCATTGGTTCATTTCACTTTTGGTTTCCTAATGATGTAAGACTAGGTCATATAATCTAAAATGAACACTTTTGATTGGTTGAGAACTCTTGTTTTTCCCAAATGATGAAAATCCCTCCTTCTTTCCTCACTCTGACTTTCATCATTGTGAGAGAAAGACCCTTTGTGATCACTGAGCAATGGCTTCTTTAGTAGCTTCAGCTGGTGCTTCCCCACCACCTCCACCACATCCAAGGAAGAGTGGACCACCTGCTCAAGTTATAATTCAACAAGAAGAGGAAGAAGAGGAACAGGACGACGAGCACGAAGAGAGGCAGTTTTTGCCTGAGCAGGCCAGGACGTCTCACCGGAAAGAAAACTTCATTTGGCAATTTTTTAAAATTCCCAAAGGTCAGAAAAAAGTAAATGCAAGATACGTAACTTGCCTTATATGTCAAGATAGACTGTCCAGAGGAACCGAGAAAAAATACAGTTTCGGAAACTACACAATGCATCGCCATATGACTAGGTGGCATCCTAACAACTACAGTGCTGCACAGTTTCGGAACGACCTAGATAATCTCCCTATTATGGCCAGAAGATCTGTTGTACCGGAAGTAACGGGACCAGAGGGCAGGGAGATGGTGCCAAATATACAAATGAAATTTGGTGAAGTAAAACACATCTGCGTATTTTGCGATGGATTCATTTCCTACGGAGAAAGAAGCATCACTCTGATCAACAGAGCTATTGACTATCATATGCAAGTTTGTACGAAACGCCCAAAATAATAAATACTTCTTTTTTTGTTTTGTTGCTCCTGTTGAGCCCTTTACAATGAATCGTTTTCATTGCCCCCTCCAAGAAAAACCCCAAAAAATATAAAACTGTTCAGAAAAATTCAAAAAAAGTAAAAAAATGTTCCGAAAAATAATAAAAAAAATATAAAACAACAAAAACAATAAAAAAAAAAGTTCTTTTCAGAACTACCTCCCCGTTATTAAAAAATTGGTACAATATTTGGAACTGTGCCAACCTCTATTTCTCTTAGTTCGCTTCCCAGTTCACTCGGCGGTACGCGAACCGGAAGCGAACCAAAAACAGTAAGTATAAGGGAAGGAAACAGACACTTATGTTAAAAGAAAGACAGCTATAGGGGAGTAAACTAGAGATACTATTACCCGTAATCCACTGCTGATGATGTCACATATTACATCATTCATGACATGCTCAGTGACATCATCAGCAGAGGATTGCGGGTTTTTTGGCAACGTGCCTTATCCACGGTTTAATAACGCTGCCTTTTGCTTTATATAAGTTTTCAAATTGTATGAAATATATACCAATAGGTCGTTATGAACCTTTAGGTAGTGCTTTTCTTCATGAGGTCTGGTCACTTCCATACACATACAGATGTTTCAAAGATGATCAAGAAGTTTATCTGAATGGAGAGGAATGCACTGAGACGCCAGATCATTCACTAATGTGTAGGCACATACAGTTACACGGTTCATGCAACAAACACCGACCAAATATGGCTTGCGTGTTGCAAGGCACGCCAGTTCCTGCTATCATCCCCACGTTCAAGTTGTTGGAAAATGGTAGTTATTTGATGCTCAATAATGAAGATTGTTCTGAGTTAATTAAAAGTATTCCTTTTATCGTAACAGTAAGTGAACGGGTTATTTGCTGCAGAAATGTTCTATTTTCTCCCACACATGAACATAGGGAGTTTTCAATCTGGCCACAAATACCAACCTTGGGAGAGATTTCAACGGCATGGCAAGAATAAGAGCTCTTTTGTCTCAGAGAGAGGTGGCCTTGAGTTCGGCCCGTGAAACTTTCGTGCTTCACATAGCGAACACCCGTACAGAGGTGCAGACCCTTTTCAATTCAGATTTGCCTTTCAATTTCAGCAAGATGGTTCGGACTATCTTTAACGCATCCTCCACAAAGACCCTGGCGCACTTTTTTAAAGTTGTTACCAGTGGTCTCGTGACTTCATTTGAGAACATCTTTGGAGTCATCCCTGCTTTCTTTCATTCTATTTTCTCCACTCTGCTTCGTGGATTGGCATTTTTACTTGCATTACCAGCGGACGCTCTTGTGCTTTTTTACATTTTTAAATATGGATGTCCCTCCTATGCAACCTCCCACCCTGCAGCTGCTGACACTGTTCCGCAATCGCATGCTAGAATATTATGGCACAATGCCGTTGGCGATATTAAGCACGGCATATGGATTATCTTTTCGATTCTCCTACTTCACCTGTGTCCAGCCTGTATTTCACTGCCTGACCTGTGATTTCGATTGGGCCATTAATTTGTGTCTCTGCGGACCGGTTTCTCCTGACGTCGACTTTAATCAGCTGATGACTCCTATCATTACTCACGAGTTGGTTTGTCCTGGCGAAAGGATTATGGCTGTGGCATTGATGCATGGACTAATTGGTCCCTGGAATTTATTGGCGGCAGCACAGTCTTTCTTGGAACAGAGCTTTCTTGAAAACCCACCGAGCTGTCCTCTGATGGTGATAGAGGATCCGGTGCTGGGAGAGCACGTATGTTCTTTTCCGCTTTTAAATTGGATGGCTGAACTGTTTTCGGATGAAGACGGTGACTTCCTATTGGAGGCTGTTGCAGCTTATTTTGCATACACAGTTATGTCATAGACCTTTTTCATGTTTGATATGCTGAGTACTAGCATTTCATTGACAATTCATTGACTTATTTGTCAAGTTTTTATTATTTACCTTGCCTATTGGCTTAAGACTCGATAAAGTACTTGGCTGTTTTATTTTTCTTTAGCATTAAATTTTCCTAGTTTTTAATGCTTTACCTTGCGGACCGTCCACATATAAACTTGCAATCTGCTCTCATGAGATGGCACTTCTATTATCTTATTCAGTTCGTTTCCGGATCATGGGGAGGTGTCATCTAGGTCCTGGATATCTTTACACCGTGTTAAGTTAGCATGGGCTCATTACCGGTTTAAACGCCATTTTTCCTTTTTTGCAACTTCTGCACACGACACTTAGTTGTTGTTTTAGCTTTCCACCTAGTAGTTCATCGTGGTTTACATGAGAATAATATGTTATTGCTCTACTATCTGCTTTGCTTGTTAAACTATATCTGTACAGCGAGTGCTAAAGTTTCAAGAACAACACGATACAGAATTGTTATAAGGTCTGATCTCCACGACTTCATACTCATAACATAAGTGCAACTTCTGCCAATTCTGGGCATGAGGCGGGTTTTATATTGCTTTGCCGAACACACATACACAACAGTTGATGCGGTTCACATGAAGAGAGAGCTGGTGTATGCTGATGTGATTCCTTCAAATCTAAGACACTAAAGTATGGGCACGCCCTAAACCAACACAAAGAGACCTTCTTAGCAAATAATATAATATGTGTATTAGGGAGGGTGAGATATAAGCAGCCGCGGGCCGTGGAGGGAGTTACGGTGAGGCAGGGAGGCGGGGAGGGGGAGAAGCAGGGTGGAGCCCTCTCTACCCTGCCCCTCCCCCTCCCCGCCTCCCTGCCCCACCGTAACTCCCTCCACGGCCCGCGGCTGCTTATAAGTGTTGCTAACTCTTATTCATTTACAGCATGTTAACATACTGTCACCATTCGCTTTTTATGTACTAGTAACTATGCTGGTAATTTTGCTACTGATAATATGTGTACTTGTATTCTCCACCCTGCTTCTCCCCCTCCCCGCCTCCCTGCCTCACCGTAACTCCCTCCACGGCCCGCGGCTGCTTATAAGTGTTGCTAACTCTTATTCATTTACAGCATGTTAACATACTGTCACCATTCGCTTTTTATGTACTAGTAACTATGCTGGTAATTTTGCTACTGATAATATGTGTACTTGTATTATCTAAGATACTACGCCTGAGAAGACGGCATTAGTAAATAAACATTTCAAATACACATGTGTTCTTCTTAACTCCATGTTCTGGTTTCTAAGAAATATATAACGACCGACTGTTCATGAGTTCCACGTATCCTGAGGTACTATAAGTTCATATTCTGGATTGTCTAAACATTGAGAGTTTGTTATATCCAATGTGACACTGTACCTAGCTTGCTAAGGAGTTTTTGATTACTAACGTGAGTTTTGGGACACCCTAATTCGCCGAGGTTCCAATCCTCTGTCCACAGTTCTGTGTGAGAACAGAAACCCTGCGACAGGGGCACCCCCGACCCTTGCTGGAGCTTCATCACACTTGCGATACAACTCCAGCAATGCGCCACCTTTACGGCACAGATACATCACGCATCTGTGCTGTTTTTGCCCCATGATGCGCCGCATTGTAAATGCAGCACACCATAGGTGACGGAACAGCGGAACAGAATGACTAACACATCCCTGGTGATGCGCCAGTCATCATAAATGTATCCCTATGCTTCTTATCTTGTTAGAGATGAACCGCCATATGTATCATCAAAGTTTTTTGCATTTCCTAAATAGCGAACTTTAAGGAATAAATAGCGATTCTTTACCATTCCTAGTTTGCGATTAGCTATTTGCTAATTACAAATTACCCATTCATTTCCTTCATTTCCATAGGGCGGTTGGACTCACTTTTAGCTCGAACGGCTGAATGGATTTCCACGAAACTTGGCAAAATTGTAGGGACTGGTAGCCCGATGTGCCTTTGCTATGTCTCAAGATATATGCTCCAGTGGTTTTTACGAAAATTAACTTTGAAAAATATATATTGGGCTACATTGGCCTATATATATGTTGGAGCCCAAATGTAGCCCAATGTAGCCCAATGAAGCCCAATGTAGCCCAATGTAGCCCAAAGATGGCCGCCAGACACACAAAAAAACAAATGTAGCCCAAATATCAGCCAGATGTAGCCCAACTATAGCCCAGTGACAGAATGACCAATCAGCTTCGCAAACCTCCGTTACGCGAAGCGGAGCGCTGTTACAGATATATATCTTTTTTTGAACGTTAATTTCTCAAAATCCACTGGAGCACATATATTGAGACCTAGCAAAGGCACATCGGGCTACCAGTCCCTAATATTTTGCCAAGTTTCGTGCAAATCCATTCAGCCGTTCGATTATTATTATTATTATTTTTTTTGCCCCGCGGGGCCCTTTTAAAACCTCCACATCAAACCTAGGGGGTCAGCGAGGATCTACTATGCCCCCTTATGGTTATTTCCCCCTTTGTTTTGGCCTCCTCTTGTCTCTCGATCCTACCGAGAGACAAGATGGCGGCCGCTACGGACTGTTTGGAATGTTGACAGACGCCGGAGAACCAATCAGCTTCGCTTCACAAAGCTCCGTTGCGCGAAAAGTACGCGTCCTGGAGCGCTGCCCGGTCCGTTGTTACAGATATATATCTTTTTTTAAACGTTAATTTCTCAAAATCCACTGTAGCACATATATTGAGACCTACAAAAGGCACATCGGGCTACCAGTCCCTACAATTTTGCCAAGTTTCGTGCAAATCCATTCAGCCGTTCGGGCTAAAAGTGAGGCCAACCGCCCTATGGAAAACTCAATGTTAAAAACACGTTTTGGGACCCCCCTTTTTTATCAGCCCCCCCTTGACGAACCCCCCCCACATTTTCAAGGGCTGCTCAGAAACAAAATGTGCCATTTTCCTGAAAATTTCAGCCAATTCCGTCCACAAACGCCAAAGTTATTAGACATAGAATTTTCAAAAAACCCATAGAGAAAAAATCCTAACTATATATACCTACTGGCAACCGCCAGTAGGTAATATATATATATATATATATATATATATATATATATATATATATATATATATATATATATATATATATATATATATATATATATATATATATACCAGAACAAGTCCTGAATCCTTGGAATCCTCAGACGCCTGAAACAGGTACAGACCACAAACGAGCTCCAAACAGTAAATCAGTGCATGAACCTTTATTCCATTATGGCGTTCGTCAGCATGACACGTTTGAACTGCACACAGGCAGCCTTGATCACACACACATATACATATATATATATATATTACCTACTGGCGATAGCCAGTAGGTATATATAGTTAGGATTGTTTTCCATAGGGAAATTGCAAAATTCTATTGGGAATAACTTTTGCGCCGATTGAGGAATCTTCCTGAAATTTTCCTTAACTTTGCCTCGCGGCGCTCCGCTCCTTCCCTGAAAGTTTGGGGGGGATTCGTCAAGCGGGGGCCGAGATAAAAGGGGGGTCCCAAAACGTGTTTTCCCCATGTTAATTTCCATAGGGCGGTTGGACTCACTTTTAGCCCGAACGGCTGAATGGTTTTCCACCAAACATATGTAGCTATATCTCTAGCTATATCTGCATAATTTAAAAAGAAAGACATAATATTTAACCAATTTAAACAATAAATAGCAATAAAATATTAACAATAAATTAAAAATTAGAACAAACATATATATAAAGAAACCTGTATCAAATATAAATACACATTTTAAGTAATATAAAATAAAATTATTTACATAATTTAACATTAAATAATCATTAGAACAATAACAACAATCTAAAATAAACAACATTTCCAACTCTGCTGGACTTTAAAATGGCACAATGTACTATTTTCACTCTAATGTAGGCAAAAACAGGGAAAGCGTTGGACTTTGGAGGGGTCAGATTTACTATTCCCATTCCAAAGTAAGTAACAGCTGGGAAAGTGTTGGAATTTGGAGAGTTTAGACTTACTATTCCGATTCCAACATAAGCAAAAGCAAGGGAAGTTTTGGACTTTGGTGGTGTTTGATTTACAATTCCAATTCCTATGCTAATGTAAGCAGAAACAAAGGAAGTGTTGGAATATAACATACAAAAATTAAACCATTTATAAAATAAAATGCATTATAGATTTAAAAAAATGTAAAAGAAGAAACTAACATTTAATAAAACATAAATAATCTATGAAATATAAGAATAAATAAAGAAATTCAATATAAGTACACTTCTCTCCCTCATACCCTGAAAAACACCAACAAACATAATACATTTTTAAAATAAATTATAAATAAACCAGCTACATTAAAATAGTAATGAAATAGTAAAAGCAAATAATAAATGCAACATTCATTTAAATAATTGTATTATTAAATACACTTATCAATAAATTAAAGTTTGTTAAAATACAACAAATAATTGACATACCAAATAATTGGGTAAACAATTGACATAATTGTTTATCCACTAATTTAAACTTAAATACTTTTTTTAGTACAAATAAGAAACAATCTGGCAGATGCATCAACAAAAATACCTCCCGGTAAAACACTGAATCGGTAAAACAGGCCGATACTGAACGCAAAACCAGAAAATGCTATGCATCAAACAATAAATCGGAAAAAAATAAAGAATCGCTAAAATCCCCCGCGGTAAATTACCGAATCGCTAAACAGACAATCGGAATTACCGAACCCCAAAGCTGACTTCGGAAATACCGAATCGCTATTAACGAATCGCAATGGTATGCATGAAAAGTCGCTAATACCGAAAAACCCTAAAATCGCTATTTAGCATGAGCAAAATAAGGGGAATCACAATCAGGAGGTAAAGTTAACTGAAGGACAGAAAAAAAAATTCTAACCCCATCAGCAGGTGCTGACAATCAGTAACCCTTCATAAATGCCCTGGGAAACCCCACATGTCAACCAAAATGGCTGCCCTCTACGTGCTTGCTAGGAGGAGGAGGATCAACGCCCAGGCCCAGCGCAGGAGGATGATACAGGACAGGATCTTCAGGGTGCGCATCACTTTGCTGGGGCAGACCGAGGAACAGGTGTACGACAAGTATAGACTCAACCGTGCCATGATAATGCGCCTAATAGCAGACCTGGAACCATTACTGCAGCACGAGCCCGTAGGACCAACGCCATACCAGCCCATGTGCAGGTCCTATGCTGCCTGCACCTGCTTGCGTCTGGAAGCTTCCAGGGGGTAATAGCTGAGACTGGAGGCGTGTCGCAAAGTGCTTTATCACGCTTCTTCCACCGGTTCCTAGAGGCCATGCTGACATTAATAAATCGCCACATCACCTTCCCCACAACCCCCCAGCAGCTGACCCGCACCAAACGGGAATTCTACCAGGTGGCACAATTCCCCCATGTCATAGGGTGTGTTGACTGCACGCATGTCCCCATCTGTCCTCCATCAGCCACCGAATACATATTCCGCAACCGGAGGTCCTATCATTCTATCAATGTGCAGGTGGTGTGCAATGCCAAGTACATCATTACGGACCTTGTAGCCCAATTCCCCGGGAGCACACACGACGCCTACATATTCCGTCACAGTGGCCTCCACAGGCGCCTGATCAACGGTGAATTCGGAGAGGGACACCTACTAGGTACATATAGATGCATCATCGTACTCTCCATCCACTCCATCCCCACATGTATATTTTCATTCATGCTGATTACCATTCTCTCCCCATCCTGCAGGGGACAGCGCATACGCATTGCGTGAATATCTCCTCACTCCCTATCTCAACCCAGCTACACCGCAAGAGCAGCGCTACAACAGAGCACACATCAGCACAAGGAATGTGATGGAGCGTACATTCGGCATCCTCAAGAACCGCTTCCGAATACTGCACAAGACTGGAGGTGCCTTGCAGTACGACCCAGTGACCTGCTGCCAGATCATTGATGAGTGTGCCATCCTGCACAACATCGCCACACGCAGGGGGATACCCATAGAGGTGGACGGAGAGGATGAACTACGTGCACAGCAACCCCCCCCAACACCGACAGGCGCATGTGCCCAACACAGCTGAAGGGCAAAGGAGGCGGACATACATCACACAGAATCATTTCTGAGACAGGTAAGAGAGTGACTTGACAACAGGATCAGATTTGCAAGGGTGTAATGGGCATGGACACCTGACTGGTGCAGAAATACGTAACACAAACATGCTGCTGCTGCAGTTAAAGTCAAACTATAATTGTCCCTTCTCAGAACGGGTGATGCGTGCGGCACTTTAGTGTGGCCATGGTTACGTCACCAAGGACAGTGTGACTTTGCCACATGTTCACTTCCGTTTGCCGCGTACCTCCAGTCTCTTGTCCTGTGACTCCTCGGCTTCTGCACGATGGGAGTCAGTGGCAGTTGCATTGCGGCCACTGCGCCTCCTCCCGCTGGTCTCCGACAGGGAGACGCTGCTGACAGTGGAGGCTGCCTCACTCCCTTCTTCCGCTCCCAGACTGCTGACACTGGCTGACCCAGGCTGCAGTTGCTCCACTGCAGTGGTCACCCTCTCAAGGGCCTTTGCCACATCCCCACAATAATGACCTAGGTCCACTCGCAGGGACACGGACCTGCGGGACAGCACAGCCGTGCTGTTGCACAGCTTATTAATGACCTTGTTAGTGTATTCACTGCCAGCATGATCTGCCTGTGACGCCGGCGCTCACTCTGTTGGCCTGCGACTACGGCACGTGTCAGTTCTTGCAGGCAAATCTTGATTTCATTGTTGCCGGCAGCTACGGCAGTGGTGTGCTCACGCACAGCGTCAGTCATGTTGCCTAGTTTGTTGCAAAGTTTGGTCATGGAGAGTTTCATGGCACCCATGTGTCTCCCCTGCAGGCGCTGGACACGCAGCATCCGGGTCTCCACAACTCCGTACCCTTCGGACAGATCGACTGGTCTTGCAGCAGCCCGACCCGGGGGCACAGCCCTCTGCCTGATGCGCTGTTGTGCTGCAGTTTGGCTGGTTGGAGTGACGACAGCCTGGCGTGGAACATTTGGGTGTGCTGAACTGTGATCCGACTCCATCACGGGCAGGGAGGGAACATCTGCTCTGCGGCTCTGCGGTGTGGCCCGCACTGGTGGTGGTGGTGGTGGTGTCTTGGACCGCGAGGATGGTGGTGGTGGTGGTGGTGTCTTGGACCGCGAAGATGGTGGTGGTGATGGTGGTGTCTTGGACCGCGAGGATGGTGGTGGTGGTGGTGGTGTTATGGACCGCAGGGATGGTGGAGGTGTTGTCCGCCGTGGTGGTGAAGGGGAGGACATGGCTTCAGCTCCCTGTGAGCACTCCGCATCTGACAACACTGGCGTCTCTGAGATGACGAGGCGGGCACTGTCGTCAGAATCGATGGGGGATGCATCTGTGTGTGTGAAACAGTGCATAGTTATTATCATGGTATAGTATGTGACAATAGCTGTGGCATCTCACAATAAATTACTTTTTCTGACTGACATTTTGCCCTTTGCTGCTGTCTCTGGTCTCTGGCATGCACCCATTCATGTATTGACTACAACTCCCATGGTGCAACACAGTGGTGAGGGTATGTGTTTAGGGCAACGCTACATGTGCACTGGGTCTGGCATGGGGGATTGGGCAGGGACTTAGTACACGCTGCATTGTTACGCTGCCATGCTTCTTACCTTGTCCTCCTTCCGCAGCACCAGAGGTGTCCAGCTGTGTGACCCCCACAACAGCTTCCGGTTTGGATGTGCCCCCTCCTGTGCCAGCAGCATCCTTGACCCTCTGCGCTATCTTCTCCTTGGCCCTCTTACGCAGGTCATACCAGCGTTTTTTTAAGTCGTCGATGCTGCGGTGGGTGACTACGCAGGCATTTACCTTGTCCTTGATGCACAGCCACATCTTTCGTTTTTCTGCCTCTGGCACCTTCAGCGACAACTTCCCAAACAGTCGGTCATTATTGCTGGTCACACACTCTATTAGGATTTCCAGCTCCTTATCAGAAAATTTGCGTTTTCGCTTTCGGGGTGTGTCCTTTCCCTGCTGGGGGGCCTCCTTCTCCATCTTGTCCTGCTTGCCTTGTCCTGGTTGCTACTGGTTCTGTCAGGGTCCTCAGCTCCTGTGCTCTGCCTCCTCCTCTGTGCTACTCCGAACACTGAATGCTGCGTGGCTGTCCTACTTCCTGGTTGTGATGTCATCGGCCTGCTTCCGAGGCGTCGCGTAAATTTCCCGTTTTCGCTAGTACCGAATTCGCAAATACCGGATTCACTAATACCGAATCGATATTAGCTAACTCGGTATTTGCTACTCTGGCTGTCGTACTTTCGCAATTTAATAGCGATTATTACCGATTTGGTAATTTTTACCGATTAGTTTGATGCATCGCAGTTTGCATGTCCTTAATAGCGATTCCTTATTTTTCGCTATTACCGACATGTATTGCCGATTGTTGATGCATATGCCCAAATGACTTATATTTTCACTAAATTCCCACCCTAATCCCTTACTTAGCCAACAATCCCAGTGCTAGATAATTTTAAACTAGTAATTTAACAGTAGACAATTTAAATTACACATTCAAACATCAAAAAATATACATCAATTAATACATTAACAAATAACCAAATAAATAATTACCAGAATAACTTTCCAATTAATTACTTGAATAGGATAAAGACATTTAAAAATAGAAAAATAGTTAAGGGCCCGATTACAATGTCGGATTGACTGCCACCAACAGGCTGTCGGTGGTGGTCCATCCGACATCTGGGGCCGTAGTCCGACCACCGGATTACAATGCCGGCAGATGGAGCGCATAGGACGGGGGAAAGACCACCGCATCCGACAGGCTCAAGCAGCCTGCCGAAGGAGTGGTCGGTTTCATAATCCATACATTGGGGCAGTGCCTGCGAAGGCACCACAGTAGGGATTATGATGTCAGCTTCCCTCAGCCTTTTATTGCCAGTAGGACCGCCATGGCAAGGCTGTCGGAAAGTGATTTTGGGAGCCCATAGCAGGGTCACCGCCACCCGTGGGCCTCCACTACTGGACTAGTGGGGCACATGTATTGGCCCCCCCAACATCCATGAACCTTGTGCCAGGCACCACATGGTCCCTGACACATAGTGTATAGATGTTTTTAAACATACCCTTCAGGGCCATCAGGCTGGGGGGCGGGTTTAAACCCCCTGAGGCCGTTTTTGTTACCATAGGCCCCTGTAACAAAATCAGCTGTAACCAGTCCTGTCAGATATCTCAGCTGCACCTCCCTCCTCCCTCCCAGGTGGGCCGGCTGAGCAGTTTGCCAGGGCCGGTTTCAGTTCCCAGTCTGACCCTGATACCCTTTACTATTGTTGCTTGTGCTGTGGCCCTTTTCCTGCCGGCAGTACAAGCTGCAATAGTAAACAGCATGTTTCCAACTGCAGTGCTGGTGGTCGCATTGTAATTTATCTGGTGGGACTTCCGACTCCTTGTCGGGTGTTCCCAGTCCCTCTACGATGTTGGTCGGACTAGCATCGTTATGAGTGCCACAATATTTTAAAACAACCATCCCAACAAACCCATCAACCTGCTATTTAATTAAAAAATATCAATTCACTTTTTAAATTAAACTAAAACAAATTGCAAACTAAACTAAAATAATTAAAATAAAAAATAATCAACTAATTCATCTACCTAAATAATTACCAATTAAATATTTACTCAATAAGCAATAATGTATCATTTAAATAATCTCACACCCTAAATGCCATCCAACCCAATCAACTGGATGCTAAATTAGAATTACACATTAAAAACTACAAACTATAATAAAATGCATTATAAAAAGAGTGATTACAGCGGATGGATCCCGAATGATCCGCTGCTGAGCACTGGTTGATCCTCCCCCCGCCACACGGTTTCTGCTTCCGGGTCTTAAACGCTGGAGCAGGGAGGGGGCACATGCTGAGAACAGTGTGAGTTCAGAAAATGTAGCAGAAGTAGCAGCAGCAGTGGGAAGATGAAGGGGGAGCTGTTTAGTGACTGAGGTAGGCAGCAAGTGCTGGATGTTGAGTCGTTCGTACAAAGTTTATTTGGGGCCTGAGCAGAGCGTTTGTTATTTGCCCCTCCAGCAATGAAGGTCTTACAGTTGGTTGAGCGACCAGCCAGGTTTATCACCGGGGGAGGTGAGTGCTCTACGTTTATTTTCTTTGAGTCGCTTGTATATTACCTGGATAAAGGTCGCTAGGCAGGTTTTGCCATGTAAGAGCCCCAAGATCTCCAAAGTGTAGCTGCACTGTGTCTCCGGCGGTCTTCTGTTGCCATTCAGTATCTATATTTTCTGCCTGCTTGCAGTGTTTTAAAATACATGAGAAAGCATCTTAAGCCAGTGAATGTTGCTGAAAACTTGGATTCCGCACCAGCTTTAATTGAGAGGGCCAAAAAAGCAAAGTCTGCTGTGAAATGGCTGGGAAAGGAGACAAAGATGGCAGCGAACTCAGAGGATGATTTGACGGCTATACACAAGGAAAGTGACATGGGGTAACGAGAGAGACTTTAGGGCAGGCTACAAAGACCTCAGTTGACTAAACAAAGTGTCCTCCAATGATTGAAGCTTTGCTCTTAACATTGAGAATAATGACCTTTTTCGGTGGCCTTTTTCGGTTTCTACTGCCGAGACGGAAACAAAGCAAGTTTGTTTGCTAAGGGGAAAGCAGGTTCATCCAGACTGTCTGTGTCACCGCAGTCCACAGCCACATGTTCATTATCAGTAACTCAGGCCCTCATATCAAGGCTAAGAATGGACTTTGTTCAGGCGGAGGTTTCTGATCTGCAGGTATCACCATCTCCCGGTTCAGATTGTATCCCTGGGGCAAATGATTAACTACAGCCTGAACCAGTGGTGACCCTCTTGCCCCTGTTGGGCCAGCAGCAGAACGTTCAACAGCGAGCTCCGAGTGGCAAAGCAGTCAATGCGCAATGTGATAGAAAAACTATGCTTAATATTATTTTGGACGAAATTTGGTAAGTCAAGGCCTCACAGGTGATTGATATAGCAGCCCTAAACAAAATATTGTCCAGAATTTAAGAAAATATGGCTCAACTCCCAGAGAGGTTGAAGGAGGCTGAATCCAGAATATTGGAACTGGAAGATCAAGTTACTACCATGCAAGAAGAAGTCAGCCAGTTCCTAAAGCAAAAATCTTTGCTGCAGTACAAGTTTGAGGAGCTCGAAAATCATTTATGGCACCCTAACCTACGCATAGTAGGGGTCCCAGAGGGGTGTGAGGGCCCACAGGTTCTTCAATGGGTAGATTCATTTGTTAGGACTCATGTGTGGTCGGAAATACTCGTGTGATTTAACAATCACATGTGCTCATCGGGTCATGGCCCAACGCTTTCCTAGTTAGAAATGTACACGTACTATCTTGGTTAAATTCTTGGACTATCGAGTAAAAGAATGTATACTGGACAAGGCATTCGAGAAAATACAGTTTTCCACAACAGAAATACCTCAGTGTTGTATATTTGCATACATTCCAGCCTCTGCGGATCGCCATTGATAAGACTTTGTCAAAATGTTTTACTTGTTTAAGGCTCAGGGTGCTCAGGCTACCATTGCACAACAACCCATCTGTTTGCTAGTTTAAGAGAGGCTCAAAAGCTGCTGCAGAAGATCTCTAATTATTTATGAGTGATTCCATGTTCATGCTATAGTGCTTATAAACCTGGCCAGGTTGATGCTGTTGATGGGCATTGTTCAATGGCGGGGCGGGCATGGCTGGAGATTCAAGTACGCACTAGGCTGTAACTCCAGACGCTTCCTCTTTTACAGGGGGAGTTAGTCTGTTAAAGGCGCAGAAGTATCCATAGAAGATATCTAAGTAATTTTGAATGATGCTTGCAACATGATCTTGAGGATGTTTATGATGCCAATGCGATATATTTGGGGGCGGTGGTGAGAAGGCCATGTGTGTACCAGGGTGTAGTTCTATGGCACCTCATTGGGTAAAAGGAGCTAAGAGAGGAGTAATTCTGGGCAATCCCCCCTTCTTGGGTTCAGGGGTTTTGTGGGTTTCGTGGGGCTGTAGGCTGAAGGGTTGGCGGGAGCATTTATATTGAAAAGAAGCAGAATGAAGGCAGGATTTGAACTACTATTGATTACTGGCATAAGAGTGGTACAAAGAAAGGGTGTCTATTTAATGGGTCTTAAAGTTGGATTAATTTTGTGCAATGTTACTGTCATGTCACATAAGTGGAAATAGAGGGGGACAGTCATTTGATGGCTGCAAACGGGATTTCTAGTACATGTGCTGGACCATTTCTCTCTTAACCAGATTAGAGCTGAAGTAATCATAGTCGATGCAGAGAAAGCATTTGGCCTGGTGGATTGGGGCACACTGTGTTATGGTCTTGAGAAATTTGGTTTTCCTGCTCAGTTCATTTCAGTGTTGGGGAATTTATATCAAGAGGGACACAAGAGGATTTTTGTGAATTCCAACCTTGCGGGAACAGTAGCTATTAGCAGGGGAACTTGTCAGGTGTATCCTCTGTCCCCAATTTTATATACTTTCTTTATAGAACATCTGGCTGCTAGGATTCGGGGTAACTAGCAGATCGAGGTCCCCTTGTCAGGTTTGGAAAAATGAAAGAAGTTTGCTGATGACATTATCCTATATTTGAAGCCTGAAAAGGAGATTGTCCAGGGGGTGCTGGATGAGTTTAACAGTTTAAAAGGATTGGGGGTATAAAATTAATCAACATAAAACTGAGTTGCTCCTATTCAATACTTTAGTTAGTAATCTCCTAGTTTCCTTGCAGCAGCAAGCTTGTTCCCAAAGCCCGATACATAATTTGAGGATATTTGTGACAAATAACTACCCCCAGCTCTATCAATTGAATTATGTAGCAATGTTGAAGAAAATGAGGGGCTTACTTGATAGATAGGCACTCTTTCCCCTGACATTGGTCAGCAGGTAATTCCTATTAAAATGTCTATTTTACCTTTGCTATGTGTTTCTCTTCTCGAATGTTCACAGTAAAATTAGTAAGAGCTATTATAGGGATCTAGGCATACTTTTTAGGCATTTTATTTGAAACAGGACCTAGGGTAAAATATTCAGCACTTCAATTAAGTATTTCACAGGATGCTGGTTTTTCCTATTGTTCAGACATTTCATGAGGCATCTCTTTTAGATGCTTTGGCAAGAGCAAGGGCATTGCATGAAAGGAGGGTGACCAGTCTCTTTCTTTAGGCAAAATGATGCAGGAAGCTGAAATTCTGTTGCCAGTTTTTATTAAGACTGTAAAGTTCCCTAAGAGAACTAGATACAAGGTGCTTCAAGAGCTTGGACTGCGACTTAAATCACTATACCTATCTAAACACATTCCATTAGGTTACATGTATTTTACAATACAGGAGTGCCATTATGCTGGGCTGACATTACCATATAATCAGATCAGATTTTGGAACTCTAGAAGATTTAAGGAGCAGGAGCACTTTTTTAAAAGGGGTAAGTGCATTACATGACATGAACTTCACACTTGATGTGGTGATCGCTGTAAGCTATTTTTGGGGGGATTCCAGCAGATTATAAATTTTTTGAGGAATTATTGCCAGGAATCTAGTGAAGACACTCATCCTGCAATACACTCGCTTTTTAGATTCAATCTTCAGGGACTTGGACATTGGTATAGGTTATTATGCAATCAGAGGGTGCAGCAGCATGTGGTAAGCCTTTTAGAAAACACTTGGCTGACTACACAGTGTCACCTCTCTGATGAGCGCTGGCAGATTATCTCAGTAACAGACTATAAGTCATTGAGAGTGGCGAATTAAAAAAACGAATTCTTTTTTATCTCGGTGGATGGCTCGGTGTACTCCTGCAGCCCTTCATAGAACGTATCCCTCAATCGAGGATCACTGCTTTTGATGCCAAAAGCGGGGATTCGGGATTTAGCTGCATATGTTTTATACTTGTCACATGTTGGGGAAGTTTTGGGAAAAGCTTTTCCCCGCTCTCAGTATTGGTCTCCTGGTTAAGATAGACCCAGAAGCTTGCTTGGTACTCTTCGGGCTTCTCAAGCAGAGCCAGTGCTCCAGCAGGTGTTTATATCAATAGAATTTTCAATTGCTCTCTCCTTGATTTTACAAAGGTGTAGAGCATGTAAGGTCCCAACATACCAAGATTAGCTTAATAAAATGCTCAGAACAAAAAAGTTTGTGTAGGCGTATGCAAGACTGGTTGGGGGTCTAGAGGGATTTAATGCCTCTGGGCAGTTTTTCGATCTAATTGAAAATCTGGGCCCGATCTTCTTTTAGTATAACTTGAGATAACTTGACAGTGTACGGTGCACATTTGCATTTTAGCATCCCGTTACAGTAATTGCTCTATCTGTTTTTAGAGATCTAGGGGTCACAGGGATGTTATGGCCTGGTACTTGCCTAACGTCCCCCTCCTCTTCACCCTCAAACTCTTATGGGTGGTCACCCTCCCGGCTCCCTTGAGGCCCACCCCCCGCCCTCTTTTACCCCAAGGCAAATAATTGAAGCACCACACTGCTTTGGATTAGGGGTTGTAAACCCCGGCCGTATATTATTACATAAAATAAGCAAACATTGAAATGTATTATTATTTACATTATGCACGCTATACGCAGAAAGTCCAATATATTAATAGGTACAAGCTGTCAATTGGCTAACCTTAACATGCTTCTAATACATATAAGTTCCTATCATAAGCTAAGCAATGAAGATATTCTCTTTCTGCATATCCCTGTTAGAGCCTATAGCAAGGTCAATGACTGGTGGCCCTAGGTCAAGATCAAGCTAGGTCCCAAACACCAACCGGAGTGACCTTGCGCAGGGGGCCCAGCTTACCGGATAGATACCTCCACCGGATCCCCCCTACGCCCTTACAGATTAAACTCCATAAAAAGAAGGCCGCTGCAGTTATATGTCCTTGCACCCTTGAGCGCATGCGCGTGTGGGGATTGGCCAACCAGCCTAAATGGAAGTGTGGCCTTCCTACGCCCTGCACTCTTCTAGCCTACCGGCTGTAACTGCCCCTGGAGTTTAATGAGAGGCCCCCTATCTCCCCCTCGGACGTCCCCATTTTGACCATGGTTATGCACACTAAGGACCGAAAACTATGCTCAGCAATCATGACCAAGGGAACACATACAAAATACAAAGAAATATAACACCTGAAATGTGAAAACATATTAGATAAGCAAAAAACACTTTCATTTTGATACTAACGACCATTCCTTCAAATAGACAGTACTCCTGAAAATTGACAAATATTATTTAAGGAAAAAAAATTATTTCAACACTACGACAATTGTATCAAATAAACAGCACTACTCCTGAAATGTAAAATCATACAAATCACCCAAAATGTCTGCCTCAGAGAATGGTGGGTGGGGTAAAAAAATATTTAGGGCCTTCGCTGGAGGCCCAGACCCATTGTGCGAGATTCCTCCAGGCTGGGGGGCGGTGAAAGAGAGGCCGTTCTCTCCACTCCCCCAGACTCTTATACCTAATGGAGAGGGCAAACTGGTCCCGACCGGCTTGCCCACGTTTTACCGAGCTCATGAACCGGAAGCACTAAGAAGTGCTTCCGGTTCCCACGGGCTACCAGCCAATCACCAGTGGACCCTAGAGGGGCCGGGGGCGCCGCATCACTACTGTGCACAGCACTCCCATTGATGCGGGGGACTGGCGCGACCGCCATAATGGCAGCGTGCCCGAGTCCGTGCCTGCCTCTCAATATGGCCTGGTACTTGCCTAACATCCCCCTCCTCTTCACCCTCCAACCCTTGAGGGTGGTCACCCTCCCGGCTCCCATGGGGCTCACCACCCCCCATTTACCCCCAAGGCAAACAATTCAAGCACCACACTGCTTTGGATTAGGGGTAGTAAACCCCGGCAGTATTTTATTACATAAAATAAGCAAACATTAAAATGTATTAATATTTACATTATGCAGGCTATATGCAGAAAGTCCAATACATTGATAGGTACAAGCTGTCAATTGGCTAACCTTAACATGCTTCTAATACATATACGTTCCTACCATAAGCTAAGCAATGAAGACATTCTCTTTATGCGTATCCCTGTTAGAACCTAGTGCAAGGTCAATGACTGGCAGCCCTAGGTCAAGATCAAGCTAGGTCCCAACCTCCAACCGGAGTGGTGACTTGTACAGGGGTCCAGCTTACCGGATGAATACCTCCTATGCTTTTAAAGATTCAATCCCATAAAAAGGGGGCCGCTGCAGTTATGCGTCCTTGCGCCCTTGAGCGCATGCGCATGCGGGGATTGGCCAACCAGCCTAAATGAAAGCGTGACCTCCATACCCCGCACCATTCTAGCCTACCGGCTGTAACTGCACCTGGGGTTCCATGAGAGACCCCTTGTCTCCCCCTCAGGCATCCCCATTTTGAGCATGGTCATGCCCGCTAAGGACCGAAAACTATGCTCACCAATCATGACCTTACCGCCACAGGCCAGTATTGTTGACTGACTAGCTGGCCTTCCCCTTTCGACTTCTAGAAAGATCATGCTGCATTCCTTGCCCTATTGAACCATGCCCATAGGCTTTCAGAAATACTTCCTTATCCCGTGTAGAGAGGTGTATGTATCTGATCCTGCCATTGGCAAAAGCCTTCCTAGGCATCACGCAGCACATTAGACCTCATCTTCACTTACTACGCCAGGCCCAGTGAGTCTTAAACTATGCCATACTTGGAGGTACACTGGCGCTGATGTCGAAGTGAGAACCGAGACTGAAATGGCTGAATTAGCAAAAATGACCTGCCCCGGAAACCTTGCAGATTATGTTGGAGCCACTGCCCTTACTTCCCCTACTGGCTGGTACCTAATATTGCCTGGCACATGCTACCCTCTGTACACAGAAATAACTCTGTTATACCTGATGTGTGCCCTGTCCAAGGCAGCCCATCGCCAAAACATCCCCCAAAAGGGGTGTCATCATCTCCCACCCTATCTACGGTGGCCGATGCTCCAGTAACCAATATGATTCAGACCCCGCTCAGGGTGCCTGTATCGAATACTAGTGAAGGTATACTGCCTGTTTCCTTGCAGGGCAGGCTACCTCAAGGGACTTCTGTACCCGCTGTGCAACCGTCCCCTTAAACTTGGGCTGGACGAAGAGGAGATTAACAGACCATCTGGGAGCCAATAAACGACCTCAATTGATAGAGACACGATTCGCCAGACAGAGACGTTGCACCAGCCATTAGACTGATTGCTAGTGTAACTGCACACACCTCAACAGGGTTGGTGCCGTACCTGAATAACCGGATGATCCTGGAAATAGAACGAATTGGAAGACTACACAGGTAGTGCCCCACAGGCCCCAAGATCTCCCATAAACCTAACCAAGGAATGTGTAGTGTAGTTCCTATTATCCCAATAGGCTCTGCGCATTGGAATAATACCTTCAATAGTATAGGCCTAGACCAGACGTTAACTAGGTCTTCTATTGTCGATATTAGACTTAAAGTTTTGGGTTTGCCAGCTAGCTCAGAGTTCACTAGAAACTTTCTCGAATAGGCAAGGAGGAGTTGAACCTCCCTGGATAGACAAGAAGGGATTTAGTTTCTGACAACCATAGAACATGACAACTTTGCTCTCCCCTAATCAAGAGTGTATCTCTAGAGTCGTGTGAAAACAAAAGACAACTTATTTTACTCAGTCAGTACGTGCATTCTTAGTCTCACCAGATTGTAGAGAAAAGGAAGAGACGGGCGTGTTCAATAAAAGATGGTATTTATTGATCAGTCTCTTTTCTCATACAAGAGAAATGGATCGATATTATCGCAATACTTATGGTTAAGTAAAGTGCATACAATAAAAGCAGAAGTATAAAATAATACTGTAAAAACATTTATATGGTTTCTAAGCCATAAGGTGGTTTAAAATTGATAAAATAGATACATACATACATACATTTGACTAATCGTACTCAACTGGTGTTTCTAACAACGCCTACCCCGGTGTACCTGACCTAAGCCTAATACGTGGGCGGGAATAGAAAGTAGCAGTTTAAGTAAAGTTTGTTTTGCCAAGTGACTGACTCAAGAATTCTCTGCGAGGGGTTATTCAGTTCTGTACCTGGAATCTAGGATGAATGAGGGATGGTATCTCTCGTCTCTGGTCTCGATATTCCAGGCTGCCTGCGAGGGCTACCCGGAAGCGCCGGAGCTGGATTTCTCGGCAGGAGAAAGCAGCGTCTCGTTCTCAGCGCGTCAGGAAGGCGGGGCTGCGCCAGCGGGGTCTGCTCTGCTCTGGGCTTCGGCAAGTCTGGCTGCTCCGATGTCGTCACCACCGCGTGCGTTTGCTTAAGGCAATACCGGTAATATTTATACCTGTAAGGTGCCGAGATTGACGTAAGGATGGACATAGATACGTCAATAAGGATGTCATACGACTTGGTCGTTAGCACATTCTTTTGCTGAAGTTCTCGATGAAATCAAAACAACGGCCGCAGGGTTTTTCCCAGGTTGTCATAGGTTTGATTTGTTTTGAGAACTCCGTATGCCTTATCAGGGGCTGGAGGAATATCGCTTGTCTAATTAGATGGCAAGCGTTATGACCTAATCAGATAACACGTTCCTGTGCCGTGGTGTGGCTTAATCAGATAACGGTTTCTGCATCATGGGATGGCTGCTAGTTAACTTGTTAACCAGAACAGGGTCAGGAATAGGGGGATCGATACAGAACCTATAGGAATACATCACACCCACTCCACGCTAACTATGGCCATATTTACGAATCTAGGCATAGTAAAACATACTGTAGAGTATTGTGTATACCTTACCACCCCAAAATACATATAATGCATTTCGAATTTATCTAATATACGAAAAAAATAGTCACATGTATTATATGCACTCAAGCTGTAGAATAATGCCAAAGTAGTCAAGCATATGTATACATTATTACTAATCGAATATGAGAATTACACATGAAATTGCTCTTAATACAGAAGAAAAAAGTTCGAGACCATTCCATCACAGAATAAAATAATTATGAACATACCAGCGGGCAGCTAATGTCTATAAAGTATCTAAAAATAGAAATTTTAGTTCTCTAAGAATAGTTCTTACTTTAAGCAGAAGATAAGTGTCCCGAAAAATCGTAAAAATATTTTGGGGCTGCTGAAAAAATTGCTGTCCGTGAACTGGAGGGAAAATTGTTCATGGTATTTTGTTAATAAAGTTGAAGGCCAAATTCAGGGTGTTGGGAACGCCGTGTGCTAGCTTGCTCAAAAGTCTCTATTTCTGCTCTGGTGAGAACATCATATCATTTAGACTGTCGAAAATGCTGTCAACAGCTTCCTGGGAAAGTTCCACTAACTCGGAAAAAGTTGTAACCATGCATTCGTGTGCATGATTGTCTCCACTGACGTTTTGATTAGTATTGCTGACAGAAGGTCGTACCTGATCGATGCTGCTTTCATCTTGAACTTCACTACCCCTTAATCGTAGCGGTGAAGTCTCCACGAATGCCGTCATCAGAATTGGCAGCCGTTGAGGGCAGCACAAAGTATGAGCCGTTATCGGACCCAACAATGTTTCTGCATCCATAGGCGCATCCGATTGTAGCGTCAGACAGGTGTCCAACACGCATTCTTCTCCGCACAGCAAGCACCTTAATACAGGTAAAACACATCGATGCCACATTGGTCGAAATGAAAGAAACCAAGTCATGTTCAGGTCTCTAAGCCGGGATAGTCCCAGGATTTTTGATATCCGGTCCCGGTATCCAATTGCTCGGATTGTTTCTTCCCTTGTCGCAGGTGTTTTGTCTGTGACACGGTTTGCCATAACGAAATATTAGGACCAAGAATAGGATTCCTGCAATTAGTCCCAAAATGAGGGGAAGTCCGCCAAAAATCGAATGGACGAAGTCTGGAAAAATACCCAGTATGGCTTTGAATGGTGTTAATGCCATTGAGAATACTGTCTTAAATACTTTTGAGACTCCACTGGTATCAGAAATATTTAAGATTTCATTCAGGATTTCTGCGAAATGTATGGGGGAATTAGTTGATAACAATGAGTGAATCTCTGCAGTCGTCCTTGCGACTAGGAGATCATACATTTCTTTTGATGACGTGAGTCTGGTCGGCGTCTGAAGAAGCACTGTTTTCATTCTGCTTAAAGTGTCTATTCGAATAGAAGTAATTTTCAAGTTGGGCCATGCCCTTGCCTCCCTGTCTGGAAAGGAGCTGGGGAACAATGAGTGTCCACAGCACTTGACCTTCGCAGTCGTAGTTACGAGATAAGGAGTCCCGGGCATAAGACTACAGCATCTGCGATCCACAATTAGAATGTAACTCCCATTATAGAGTCTTTTAAAGAATGGTTCTATCTCTGTTGCAGGTGCGCCTAGCTGGTGACATGAAAGGTTATTTGAGTTCCCTTCACAGGCTCCATGCAAACTAATTCCATTACACAGAAGTGTACCGCTTAGTGACATCGCACAATTATTGCCACTAAGAAACACTTTCTGTCCTTTATTACTGACACATGCATGTGAATAGGGCAAGTTCCATGTTGTCTTAATGTACCCTTTTCCCAATTTTTCGTACATGCCAGCCTGTATATAGTTTTGGCAGTATTGAAACCTGAAGGTTGATATTGGAATATTAATTATCCCATGTATTATCCATTCACTGACAGGTCGTTCTGACATTGTCACTTGTAATCTCTCGAGTTTCTCAATGCTCAGGATTGTATAATCAGCACCCTTCTGTGCCATACTGATTTGTTTATCAAGGTTAAAGATATTGAATAGTGACGTTGTGTTGATTAAACGCCAAGGCACATAGCCTGAACGCAGATTTTGTAACGTCCAGCCAAGCTGTACAATAGAACGCAATTGAGACTGACCGTGTTGTAACAAC
Source organism: Lissotriton helveticus (assembly GCF_964261635.1). Taxonomy (NCBI): domain Eukaryota; kingdom Metazoa; phylum Chordata; class Amphibia; order Caudata; family Salamandridae; genus Lissotriton; species Lissotriton helveticus. The sequence continues at coordinate 1,028,081,783 of NC_136059.1, forward strand.
AGTAAGTCTTGCGATAATATGTCGATTGCTGAAGACACAATTCTGTCCAAAGAAAAAATTCTGGAGGACAGAGTCATTAACCCATTGTCCACTACAGAAACTGATTTTTCCAAATTAATACGGTCAATTTCCCGTATACTTTCTGCTGTCTCAATTTGAGTCACCTTCCAGGCCTCGTTGTAAGCTGCATATACAGAGGCTGCTATGAAGCGTTTTTGACGCTGTTTGCGCGGTCCCATAATGAAATCACGCAAGTCAGCACCATCAGTAAGTAAAGTTAGGTGTTGCTTAATTTCTGTCAGTGTGGAAGTTTGTAGCCATTGAAGGCATAATTTGCCCACACTGTAGGTGGTTATTATCCCTGGGTGTTGTCTTTGGGAATATCTAGGGTCTGGCCTGGTCAATGTGAACCCCTGTGTTTTGTTCAGGAATCTATCTTGACAGTTATTAGTATCTGTGGGCCAGATTAACCATTGTTTCCAATCAGGATTTGTTCTGTTTTGGTTTAATACATAGTTTACATCTATCCCTTCATCTGTAGAGCTATTTGTGTCCATTGTTGGCTTTGGAATAGACGGTTTATTTAAGTCTTTGATTTTGGCTAAGCCAAGACAGGTGGTTTGTTGAACAGTGTCATTCAAAAATATAATTTGTTCTGGGATCATGCAGGCTCTAAACAATGATTCTATACCTTGTACTTGCCATTCTTTTGTACCCCAAATACTTTTTACTTCAACATTTTTGTCCCAATAATCAAAACCAAAAGTATTCATTTGTTCAAAAAATGAGTCTGAATATATCAATTTCGTGTTTGTAAGCATGGTCTTTGTCCCTGTCTTATTTGACAATTTGAAATAAAAAGTTTCAGCATTACTTGTGTTGAACCCTGAAAAGTATGAATATTTGTTATAAAAGGTTCTTGAGCTTCCTTTTGGAGGGGTCGCACAATGTTCCCATTGATTATAATTTAAAACATTTCTAGGTTGTGCCGATTTATGTAGAAAATGGTTACCATAGTGGTTGTAACAGTACATACTATCATAATTAGTCGAACCCTGCAAATAATCATGTTTGGTAAATTTAGCAGACATCACTAAGTCAGACATCATATCATTTATATTTTCAAAGTCCCAATCATCAGCAAATGAGCTTGGTTTTACAAAGTCACTTAACGAGATCTTGATTTGGTGTGGATATTTCAGGATTTCAACCGGACCATAAATTTCGTAGTCAGTATTGTCCCATGCTACCCCACCTGGTATAGGATTGGCTGTGAAGTTGACTGAAGAAAGTTCTCTTTTCTCGACGTGTGAAGATGTGTGTGGCTTGAGGATCAAGTTGATTTTCTGACTTGCTGTGTCCATTTTAGCATATTTTCCCTCAATGAAGCGTCCCAAAGTTAGTACCATGATGAGCCAAAGTATGAGGATAAATGCACCAAAGCCCACCCAAAATTCAATCCATGGAGAAATCAGATATGTTTCTTTCAGTTGTTTCAAAAGTTCTTTAGCTTTATCTTTAAAGGTTTTTGTTGATGGCTGTGTTTTTGATTCACTTAGGTCTTCAGAGGAATCATCTAAGTTTATGAAGTAGCCGGATGCAGTTCTGTCAATTGTTCCAATTGCTTCAGGATTACTGTTTCTTGCATATTCGTTTGTTACTTCATTGTAGGTCGGTGTGTCTCTACTAAATGTTTTTATTTGGGTTTTTAGAGGTCTGAGTTCCAATGCATTGTTGCATAGTCCTTGTTGTTGTTCTGTAGGCGTTTCGAATGTGATTAGCCTCTTAGTTTGGACCTCTGTATTTGTAGCAAACCTTGGTGTTCTGCTACTTATCGGGAGTCCACTTGGCCTACTGTTTGTTATCGGCCACATGATTGTGGTTTTACCAGGTCGATGGATACAACTCGGTTCTCCTTTTTACCAGCAAGCGGCGGTAGTACAACTGATCTTGTCCCGTTGATAGACAAGACAGGAACTGCTTTTCTGTAAGAAGGCCCAAATTCCTTCTTTACCGCGATCTTTTCTCTGACTAGATCCCCGACTTTTGGAATCCAGACAGGTCTTGCTGGGACAGGTGGTGGTTCTTCAGTGGTTGTTGGCTGCTGTTTCAACTTTATGTTGCTCAGGTCTTTTCTTGTTTTGTTTAAGTCCTGTAAAATAGCTAAACGATCTTTGATATCAAAGCTTTTTTCCTTCACCACTGAAGTCTGACTGTCAAGATCTAAGACTAACATCCTAGTTCCAAACAATAATTCGTACGGACTGAATCCCCTCAGAGAATTTCTTGGCAGGTTGTTTATACTACGTTGGACACTTATTAGATGTTTGACCCACCCAGCTCCCGAACCTAATATCCTTTCCGTTATAGATAGCTTTATGCCTTGGTTTTTTCTTTACACCATCCCGTATCCCTCAGGAAGGAAGTGAGAAGAATCCCGCTATGCTATGCTCATTTGGCCTTGTTTCCCCACAGGCTTGAGGGCTAAAGTGAAAACATTGGTCAAACGTAGCATGCTCCTAGCGTATATGCCATTTAGACTCGCAAATCTTTGTATAGAGTCCAGACGTCAGCCGAGTGCTGGGGATCTACATTATAAGTGGAAACTAGCCTGTATATGTTAATCGGACGCTTTGCTTTTTACTGTTGATTCTTTCTGGAGTGAAACGCCACGGTATTATACCGTTTCTCTCGCCACTGCGATCTCTGTTGCAGTCCGGGCATTTTTTTACAAAAATGTGATGCTGCAGGCTCATGCCTGGCCACCAGTACACCGATTGTAATTCTTCCAGAGAATCTTTTAGTTTGAGGTGTCTGAGACCCTCGCCCATATGTGCGTCTGCAATTAACAAAGTTCTCCTGTCCATGTTTGGAATTACTCTATCCCCCACTCCAGGGATTCGAGCAAAAGGGACGGAGTTTGCATCCATTATGTATGTATAATTGAGTGGATAGTTGATCGGTAGCGCTGAGCAGTCGCCTTTTGATGACGTTTTCACCGCCAGCACTGTTTCACCGTCAATGTATTTCATTGTACGCTTTTTCCTAGCTACGGAAGCCGATTTAGTTGCTACCGCTGTGGCTGTCTCAGCCAATGAATTCCCTGCAACGTGAACGCCATCACGCTGATGACTCAGTGTATGTATCACGTGAGTCTTTGGTAGTTCTTTTTGTAACAGAACTATTTGTTCCCAAAGCAGTTTTTGCTTTATTGTTGCACCTTTGTCATCTTTGTAACCGTTTTGAATCCATTTCTGCAAATCGTTGTTATATGATTTGACGCAGTAATATGAATCGGACACTATAAGTGTCGGGAATTCGTGATCCGCATTATCTAGCGCCATTTTCAATGCTATTATTTCAGTCTGTTGTTCTGAATTAGTTTCTACTGAGTGTGTTTTTGTTAATAGAGGTCTTAGTTTACCTCCGCGCCACACTTCTTTTGTAATCTCACATGTGGGGTTGTATGCTTGTTCTCCCCAAACGGAGGGTTGAGCATGTCCGTCTGTATAGATTACACAAGCGTACTGTCGTAAAGGCAGAATGTCGATTGGCAGAGGGAATATTCTTTCATATTCTAGATTTTTTAATTCCTTTAGTTCTGGATCAAAGTAGTAGTATACTTTGTCCGTTGTAATTGAATTCACCCATTGTATCCACTTTGGATTTAATGCAGTTGTTGGTAAATTACACGGGGTTGTTAATGCCTCAAAGGCTGATTCTGCTGTTCTGACCGTGATTCGTCTACCGTCAGCTTTATCTTTTTCTCTAGCTATTGCGGTTTGAACTGCATGAACAATGTTTTCTTTAATGCTGAATTTCTTTTCAGCTTCTGTGTACAAGTGTGATTTGAATGCAATTGGTACCTTTTCTCCCTCATTAGAGGTCAGGTATGTGAATCCGCATCTTCCTGGGATGACTCGAATCACAAGATTGCGTGTGTTATCACGTGTTTATAATTTTGTTTTAATTAACATGTCTGTTTGTAAGGATCTCAGAATTTCTGTGTGTATTTGAGTCCAATTGGTTTTTTTAAAATCTGGTTTTATTAGATCATAAAGGGGTTTGACCCTTTCTGCGTAATTTGCAATGTATGTTCTTCCGAAATTTAGGAAGCCTAGAATTGACTGTAGGTTTTTTAGTGTTCTAGGTGCTTGGAGTACGGCACATTTCTCTAGGAAATTGTCAGCCAGGCTTTTGCCTTCACTTGATAATTCATATCCTAAGAACAGGACTGTTAGATGGGCAATTCTAGATTTTTTAAAGTTGAATTTGTAACCCTCTGCTGCGAACCCAAGTATTATGGTGTTCACTCTCTTCAAGTGAGTATCCAAGTCATCATCTGTTAGGTATATGTCGTCGACATAAGATAATGCCTCTTCATCATATGTTTGTAATAACTCTGTTACTCTCGCTGAGAATAATCCTGGGCTGTTCTTGTACCCTTGGGGTAACCGACAGAATTGTTTTTGAGCGCCATTTATTGAGAACGCGGACAAATATCTGCTCTCTGGTGCTATATTTTGACAGAAGAATCCATTAGAGATGTCTAATGTTGTTTTGTCTTTTTGGCGCACTATGTTATTCATTAGTGCTGCACTATGCGAGTTTTGCACTGCAAAAGTTTTGCAACATGAGTTAAGGTGTCTGTAATCCAAAACTAAACGATATGAATTGTCTGGTTTGGAGACAGGAAACAAAGGGTTGTTCATTTGTGAGGTGCAAGTTTCAATCACCCCCTGGTATTCTAATTGGTCTAGGATTTCTTTTACCTGTTTTTTAGCTTCTTGCTTAATTGGGTACTGTCTTTGTGCAGTAGGTTGTGATTTTAACTGGATTTTGTGAGGAGGAGAGTCCTCATCCCATCCTACATGATTTTTATATAAAGCAGGAGCTTGAGCTACTGCCCACTTTCTTGCAAGTGTATATTTTTTATGAATTGGGATATGATTTGAGAAGGCAGGCATAATTATTTCTTCGCCATGAGGGCAGTCCCTGACAAACTCTGGTGGCCAGTCTTTTTCAGCTAGAAGGATGTCATAGCCCTTGGAGAGATTATCCCAAAATAGTCCCCTTATTTTTCTAGTCTTATCCCCCTCTATACGTAATGTTATTTCATATATTTTGTGAGGTTTGCTAACTCTGGTGTCTGCAGTTTCCACTTGAAGGTATTCATTTGTGTCCACTGTCTCCAGATGATTCATAAGGACTTTGCGGGCTATGCTCACTTCTGCTGCGCTGTCTAGCATTGTCTGAGCCCATTCTCCGTTTTTCAGTTGTGTCCTCAGTATTCTCGGCATTGTTGAATACTTTAATACTGGCTACCTTCTTTTTTGGAAATTTTAATTTCTTATTTGGATGAGCAGGTTCCTTGTCTTTGGACTTGACGTGCCCTTCCCTGGGTTCCGATCGTCCTCTTCTTTCCGATTTCTGCGAGGAAGTCTGAAAAGATTGAGAGGGACGTGTATCAAAATCTTGATATCTATCCGGTTTCTTTATATTATCCCTATTTCTAAGGTTGTATTTTTTCCCAGAGGGCTCACTTTGGGGAGACTTGGGTCCTTGGTCCGGAGATCTTTCTCTCCGCCGAGGAGACCTTCCTCTGGACTGGAATCTCTTTTCTTTCGGATTGGATTGTTTGTTTCCATCCCAGCTCTTTTTTTGTGATGTTAAATTATTTTTAATAAATATTTTTTCAGGACTTTCAATCAGTTGGGGTTTTACTGGTATTCCACCTAAACTATCTCTACCTAGTTCCTCATAGGATTTTTCTATGATTCTGGCAATTTCAGCTGGTTGGTCTGCTATATCTGTTTCTTTTAACCTCTGGCGGATCGCCACATTCGCTGCTTCTCCCTTTATGTTGGCTAGTAATATAGCCGAGACCTGCTTGAAGTCTTTCAGTAATTTCATACCAAGAGTTAAAGCGGGTTCTGGACCGTATTCATCTTGAATTTGTTTTAGCACATCTGGTATTACCGAGATGGATGGAACACCATGCGTTTTTGTGTAGATGGAAGCAAAGACTGTACCCCAAGTGTCACAGTCCTCCACGTGTGGTGCGATTCCCATTGGAAGACAGATAGTCAGAATCCTGTGTTTATCCACAGGAGTGGTGTCTGGAAACACCGCCTCTATTTGGGTGATTTTTTGTGCTAACCAGAATGGTATTTGTTCCCTTTTAGCTGGTACCTTACCTAGGCAGGACTGTATGTTCTGTGGTGTAATTTTATTTGTGTTCCCCTGATGAGGGGTCAGCTGTGGAATTTTAATTGCTGGTTGGATTGTTGAAGTCCGCATTACATATTGGACTAATTGTCTATGTACTTTTATTAATTGTTTTAGTTGTACTAAAACATCTGCTGCAGGCATTCTTTCGATGTCTGGATGTGGTGTGTATCCGGCTAGGACCGGCCACGTTGCTCCTGGTCTACCTAATGGACCGAGCCTGGTGATGTGATTGTTGTGTTTTAGGGCGCCATTAAACAAGAGCAGGTGCTCTTGAAATTTAAGTGGTACTTCCACCTCCTCGAATGGAGTGTACTCATTAGGAGGTTCCTCTGTTTTGTAATAGTGGAAGACCTTTGTTACAGCGTTTGCTGCTGGAAAGTGTATCCATGAATAGAACACCTCTGTCTGCCGATATTCGTGTGCCTCTATTACGAATATGACTGTGCCACCTCTAGGTGTCAGTCCATTTTCTATAAGTTTTAAAGTTATAGATTTCCTTATGTTGACCGCGATGAGTATTATATCCGGGTCTGCTTCTTGCATAGTATTATCAGCTGCTATGAGTTCAGCTGCTACTCTAGCTGTCTCTCTTTCTTCTTCAGTATCTGACATTCTACTGTCAGGAAGGTTATTTTGTTTGTTTGCAGATCAGGTTTCTTATGGAAACAGAGATTAGATGCACAATATTTTGGAACAGTGTATCCTTCAACGTTGATTAAACCAAGAACCATACATAGGAGTTTCCTCCTGCGAGGTTTGGCGGATATGACCTTTCACCCACTCCAGACGTCTTTGGAGTATTATGGGAAAAAAGGGGTCTGAGTGAAAGAGCACGACTGAGTTACTCTAATGTCTTGCGTTAGTTTTATCGCCTTTCCAAACGTTTGGGCGCCATGTAGTGTAGTTCCTATTATCCCAATAGGCTCTGCGCATTGGAATAATACCTTCAATAGTATAGGCCTAGACCAGACGTTAACTAGGTCTTCTATTGTCGATATTAGACTTAAAGTTTTGGGTTTGCCAGCTAGCTCAGAGTTCACTAGAAACTTTCTCGAATAGGCAAGGAGGAGTTGAACCTCCCTGGATAGACAAGAAGGGGTTTAGTTTCTGACAACCATAGAACATGACAACTTTGCTCTCCCCTAATCAAGAGTGTATCTCTAGAGTCGTGTGAAAACAAAAGACAACTTATTTTACTCAGTCAGTACGTGCATTCTTAGTCTCACCAGATTGTAGAGAAAAGGAAGAGACGGGCGTGTTCAATAAAAGATGGTATTTATTGATCAGTCTCTTTTCTCATACAAGAGAAATGGATCGATATTATCGCAATACTTATGGTTAAGTAAAGTGCATACAATAAAAGCAGAAGTATAAAATAATACTGTAAAAACATTTATATGGTTTCTAAGCCATAAGGTGGTTTAAAATTGATAAAATAGATACATACATACATACATTTGACTAATCGTACTCAACTGGTGTTTCTAACTACGCCTACCCCGGTGTACCTGACCTAAGCCTAATACGTGGGCGGGAATAGAAAGTAGCAGTTTAAGTAAAGTTTGTTTTGCCAAGTGACTGACTCAAGAATTCTCTGCGAGGGGTTATTCAGTTCTGTACCTGGAATCTAGGATGAATGAGGGATGGTATCTCTCGTCTCTGGTCTCGATATTCCAGGCTGCCTGCGAGGGCTACCCGGAAGCGCCGGAGCTGGATTTCTCGGCAGGAGAAAGCAGCGTCTCGTTCTCAGCGCGTCAGGAAGGCGGGGCTGCGCCAGCGGGGTCTGCTCTGGGCTTCGGCAAGTCTGGCTGCTCCGATCTCGTCACCACCGCGTGCGTTTGCTTAAGGCAATACCGGTAATATTTATACCTGTAAGGTGCCGAGATTGACGTAAGGATGGACATAGATACGTCAATAAGGATGTCATACGACTTGGTCGTTAGCACATTCTTTTGCTGAAGTTCTCGATGAAATCAAAACAATGGCCGCAGGGTTTTTCCCAGGTTGTCATAGGTTTGATTTGTTTTGAGAACTCCGTATGCCTTATCAGGGGCTGGAGGAATATCGCTTGTCTAATTAGATGGCAAGCGTTATGACCTAATCAGATAACACGTTCCTGTGCCGTGGTGTGGCTTAATCAGATAACGGTTTCTGCATCATGGGATGGCTGCTAGTTAACTTGTTAACCAGAACAGGGTCAGGAATAGGGGGATCGATACAGAACCTATAGGAATACATCACAAAAACACACGCCTGGCTACTAGGTTCTGGGATAGGTTACGAATGAACCTCTCCCCTTACTATCTACCTGCTTGCTTCCTGAACCCTTCAGTAGGAAAAAAACACATACTACGGAGCACCTCAATGCCACGCAGTACCCGCTAAGATGGCACCTGCGTGTACAATATATATGTTTTTGCAGTGTTCCCCTGATGAAGGTGCCCACACCGAAATGCATTGGAAAATATCGGACATTTTGTTGAAGAATTGAAAATTGGAACATTGGACATTGTTCAAATATAAACTGTACAAATAAGATTCTTAGTTGTTTTTCCTTCTCTTTTTGAGGTTTATATTAATTCATGTTTATGTACAAGGTGTACGGTTGGGTTTGAGACGTTTCTTGATCAACCACACAGTGGCAGACGTATAAATGATGAAACATCGCAGATTTACTGTTTACTATTGAATAATATGTGTTTAGTGCATTATTTGAAGTATAACATTATTATATAAATGCATACTTACAGCACCTAATTGGGCGTGTGAACAGTGCACCCTGGAATATAAACAGATTCAGTTTAATTCTTAACATCCACACTGTAACACACGCAGTAACACCCACACTGTAACACGTGGTAACACCCATGCGGTAACAGCTACGTTGTAATACTCAATAAGGCCCATGTGGCAAATTCCCAGAAGCAGCATCCACGCTGTAACAACCACTTGATAACACACGTTAACACTCACACGATAACCACCCCTTGTTAACACCTACTTGGTAACACACAGTAACACTCAAAGGTAACGCCCACTTGTTAACAACCGCGTTGTAACACACAGTAACATTCATGCTGTAAACCCACGCAGTATCTTCAGCAACGCAGACATCCACACTTGAGTGCCTTGGATCGAACCACACCAACGATAACCCAATATCTTCAGTATATAAAGATGAGATGACAGAAAATGCACTCAAAAATGCCTACAGAGCATAAAAAACAGGCTGTATCCACCTTCATCATTGCCAGAACACCTCATCCAGAGTGCGAGTCATGAAGCCCGGGGCGCCGACGCTGACTCAAAACAATCCAACCCCTGCATGGGACACAAGACCATGTGATTTAACACACAATCCCACTGAGGACCATAAGATAGGCAATAACAACAACGGTCATCCACAGTGCCCAGAAACAGCCCACACCAATGGCACGAGGAGCCACCCACATCCATCCATCACCACTTGTGGATGGGGTAGACAGTGCACAAGTCTCTCATGGAAAAGACCCGGCAGCAGCATCCCATCAATGACAAAGTGAAATCAAGTGTTCCTTTCACAGTGCATGCATGCAGGGACCCATGAGGCCAGCATTTTAAAATCCAGCGTTTGTGTACTCCCGATTAGCAGTAATAATGACAACCCACCGCAACCACCCCTGCATGCTCAGCCCGCCCCTCTGCCATGCAGGCATCCCCCGGAGGCCCCTGCCAGACACCAAGAAAGCACGAGCAGGAAAGCAGCACTCCGCTTGCACTGTTAAGGAAGCTCACATCTCTATGGACACCTGATAACAAAAATGTGGGAAGAACACAGCACCGCCAAACACTACCAGCCATTTTGTGACTGACCTTGAAGCAAATACAGCCACCCGGCTCACCCAAATTCCCCCGCCACAACGAGGGTCCGCCCAGCCTTCCCTCTGACCCTGAAACAAGAAAATTGCGGCCGAGTTGTGGTGCCAACAAAGGCCCAAAATGAAGAGTGGCCTGGGGTTAAGGCCCACCGCAGCAGCTCCAAGAAAAAACATGAACAAGGCCACCCAGCCAGTCCCCGCCGCCTGTAGATCCATATATATGACACCAAGCAGCTCCCCAGACACCTCTCTCAAAACGCAAGTTGCACCACAAGCTCACTGCTCCATGTCGTGAAACGCCGTGTCCTCCGCCGGTGTCACCGGCGCTGCGGGCGGTCCCACTACAGACAGCCCCCACCCTGGGAGCGTCCAAGCCCCCGCCCACAACTGTGTATCCACATCCCATTGGATCAAGCACTACACCATTCCTCGGGCCGCCCACAGCTGTGCAGGAAGCACAGGAAATGCAGCCACCATCCAAAGGGGCCCACACCCATGGAAGCTGTGCACAAGGTCTCCGTCTGCCTTGGAGACCGTCTCGTCCCTCATGTCCGAAAATCTGCAGGGTAACAAAGAAAAAGAATATTTAGGGCCTCCGCTGGAGGCCCAGACCCATTGTGCGAGGTTCCACCAGGCTGGGGGGGGGGGGGGCGAAAGAGAGGCCATCCTCTCTGCTCCCCCAGCCTCTTATACCTAATGGAGAGGGCAAACTGGTCCCGACCGGCTTGCCCAAGTTTTACCGAGCATAGTGAACCTGAAGCTTCCGGTTCCCGCTTCCTGCTTCCGGTTCCCGCGGGCCACAAGCCAATCACCAAAGGACCCTAGAGGGGGCCAGGGGCGCCGCGTCACTATTTTGCGTGGCGTTCCCCACCTCCCATTGATGCGGGGGACTGGCGTGAACACCTTAATGGCTGACTGCCCGATTCCGTGCCCTGCCTCTCAATTTGCTCTTGTTACTGGCATTCTTTACTGATGTGGTACAAGTAGCTTGGTTTTGTTGATTGCTGTTATCATACCTAAATTGTATGTAATTAGCACCATTGAATCAATGAAGTAATTGTATTAGTTGGGACTTCTCGAGGCATGATGGCACTTTATGTATTTTATCTTTATTGTAAAAATAAAATGGCATTACTTATTTGAATTTTGCTATTTCTAACATATTGACTGTCTTAATGCTAACTTTTATGTTCTTCCTCGCACATTTTTTATCATTTGTACTGGCTTTGTATATTAATTGAGGATAAGTTGCCCCAAGGAGATACTCTATACCCTTTTATTGCATATCGAATGTCTTCTGTATTGTATTAATGTATTTGGCAGTATACTGGGATTCGATTCTGCTCAATAAAAATAAAAAATATTTTAAAAAATGCATATAAAACAATTATAGTAATACCACTGGTAACCACAAATAATATAATAACTATCATATATTAAATTAAGTAAAACAAATATTTAATATTATGATATTATATACAATATTTTAAAAATACCATATGCCTCCACAAATAATATTCTAATCTACAAATTTTTGTCCCACTATTTTTTTGATTTAACAATATTTTTGAAGAATACCAAAAAGTGTTAGATGGAATGCTTGAATTAATCTCAGCCACTAGTAATTAATCAGGGCCTCATCGCAGTCCATTATTTTCTCTCACACATGCCACCTCAGTTGGGAACCACCCTAATGGAAATCAGTATTGACCCTGCTACAATAGGAATAGTCCAGCACAAACTGCTAGGCAAGATTCTCCCTGAACCAGAACACAAGTAACCCAAGACCTGTATCACACTTATTAGGGCTCATAAATCGGGTATAGGTTGGTTCCAGTGGCACAGTGGGCATGAAACCCACGACTGGGCATACCCGTCCCACTCAGGGCATCACACAGAAGAATACAAAAAAGTGATGGATGGAATTCTTAAATTAATCTCAGCCACTGGTAATTATTCGACCCGCATCTCAGTCCACTGTTATTTCGTACACCATTCCACCTCAATTTAGGCCCAGCCTAAATTGAGGTGGAATGATGCAAATCAGTCTCAACCCTGCTCCAATAGGAACAATCCAGAACAAACTGTTAGGCCAGATCGTCCCTAAACTGGAACTCAAGTAAACCATGGTCAGTTCTACCCTTATTAGGGCTCCTAAATCAAGCATAGCTTGGTTCCAGTGTCACTGTGGGAACAGGAGCCACGTCTTTGGGCATACCCGTCCTACCTATACAGTTGCACTGATGTACACAAACAAGTGATGAATGGAATGCTTGAATTAATCACAGCCACTCGTAATTAATCGGACCGCAACACAGTCCATAATTATTTTACACACTATGCCACCTCAGTATGGACCCAGCCATGAGCAAATCAGTCTTTAAACTGGTACACTAAGAATAGTCCAGCATGAACTGCAAGCCCAGGTCCTGCTGAACTGGAAAACATGCAACTCAAGACCAGTTTCATCCTGATTAGGGCTCATCAGTAGGGCATAGCTTGGTTCCAGTGGCACAATGTGCACTGATAGTTTGGGTTGGACTGTTTCTTATTTGAGCAAGGTAAAGACTGCTTTGCAAATAGCTGGCTCTAAACTGAAGTAGCATGCTGTGCAAAATACCAATGGACTGGGATGCAGCCCAAGTCATTACCAGGGGCTGAGGTTAATTGTAGCATTCATCCATCACTTTTTTATATATTTCAGTGTACGTTTGTAATGGGTAGTGCCTATTGGACAGCATTTGCCACAACTACCGCCTGAAGGTAGCCACCACTCAATAACGGCCTGAATACAGGTTTGGTGGTGTGAGAGAGGGACTGCATCGCCTCTGCCCCACTCCCACACTGCCGAAACCCTTCTGCGCACAACCCGCTAGATCACAACTTTTACAGTCACTGGCGGGCAGTTCTTTGGCGGTCTTATGGCAGTGTCTATGAAATAGGCACCGCAATAGGAACGTCAGAGGCAGTACCTGCATGGCATGGACTGGTGCAGTTCATGCCATGCAGGTACTGGGGTGTGTGCACACAGTGGGGTACAATATATAGGCCCCTACATGCATCCCATGGCCTTGAGACAACAGGGGGCCATGTAGGCCCCCTCTGCTTCCTCTACACCACAGTTTTCATGGAGTAGGAGCCGCCATGAAAACCGTGGCGGAGAGGAAACTCCTATTATGCTTGCTAGTACCATGTTGGTCCTGCCAAGCATATTGGAGCCTCAAGACCGCCGCTCCGCCTGGGGTTGCGGCAGTGCAATTGCGGTCCGACCACCCAAGTTGTAACAGGGTGGTCAGAACACCATCGCGGCAGAGCCGGCACCACCACCACGGCTACGGCATGCCCATATGACCGCCGTAGTGGTAATTGGGCCCTAAGCATAATGTGGTCCTGAGTTTTTGAATTTTAAAAGTCACAAAACATTTCCCATGCAGGACCATTTGATTGAATCTCTTAAATATTGAATTGAGCTGTTTATACGCGCATTTTCACACGTCATAGATTGAACAGTTGTTTAACAAAAACAAGTAGCATGCGATTAGCATCTAAGTACCAAAAACACATATGCTTTTTCATTATCTCGAGAAGAAACACGGCCTAATAAATAGAAACTCATGTGAAGAGATAAGAAATAGCAGCGAGAAACAGACTTGGGACGATGAGAAGTCAAATCCAGGGCAAAGGCTTTGTAAACGAAAATATGGTGGGTTTGAATTCATGGGTAATATAACAATTTGATATCTTGGAATGGGTTGCCTCGACACGAGAAGCAATAGCACTGCGTTCCTTGAGCCCGATGCTCTTCAAAATGACTTTTGTGCGAACAGGTTGGAGGAACGAAATGGGCAAAGGGTCACAATAAACTACATTTCCTTTGCTCTTCGGTATTTCCAGGCTCTTTTGTTGGGGCAGAGTTATCTAAATAAAAGGTTTGGTTTCTCTTGGCATGGCTATAAAGAAAGGCTCTCATCAAGCTAGTTAGGAATTAGCGGTCTCCTTTCATTTAAATTTAATTACCACTAAAGTTTAACTGGCCTTTGCTAGGAGGGGCAAGCTTTGAGAGGATTTTATAGTCAAAAGCATGACATGATTCCGGCGTTGGAGCCACAAGGACATCAGTAGACAGGAAGAGAATTGCTCCCTGGGTAGCATTTAAAATAATTTAGGATGAGAGTGCTTCAAAATTGTAGCATTTCTGGACTTGGCAAGTCATTGTTAAACCTCTAATGTACAGGATTAGGGTCTGTACAACATGCACAACAGCAGGAGTTAATATGCTACAATTTAGAATTAGAGCATGTAATTCTGCACTAATGCTTATAGTCTCTCTTCTCATCTACTCGTTCATTTTTTCCAGTTCCCAACAGAGGAGGCAGGAGATGACTAGGAGCTATCTTACAGCTGGATACACACAGCATTTTGCTGACCTAGCTCAACGTTGGTACACCAAACTTGCACTTTGTGCACAATTGGTTTTACTCCTGTTTCATACAGTACTGATTGCCTACATTTTCCCTACACAAAGTCACAACTTCTTCCATTTTGGTGGTGCTAAAAGCATTTTCACAGCTGATAATTCCTCCAATTTAGTGATATTTTCACATTTGCAGATTCAGCATCGTTGTCATGTTTATGGGCATTTATGAGAGAGCTCACCTGTAAAGGTTCGAGAATACTCATAGCTAGTGAGCCATTTGCAGGAAGTCTCCTCCTATGGATTCAAACACAGATTTGCTCCTGTTAATGCCAAGGTTTAAATGGGGTCAATCAATCAATCAAGTCGTATTTATTGAGAGTAGCTTGTCCCTCCAGAGGGTATCTAGGTGCTTGCTGCAGGTATCAGTCAAAGAGCCATGTCTTGAGCTCCTTCCTAAAGTGGATCAGTGAGGGTGCGGTCCAGAGGTGGAGAGGAGAGGTAGGGTGTTACAGACGTTGGCGGCAAGATGGGAGAAAGAGTGTCCTCTGGAGCGGCATATGCAAGGTGTCTGTGCGAGGTCGAGGTATGAGGAGCAGAGCTTCCTGGGAGGTCAGCGGAAATGCAGGCAGTGGTTCATGTAGGCGGGTCCTTAGTCATCGAAGGCTTTGTAGGCGTGGGTCAAGAGCTTGAAAAGGCATCTCTTCTGGACCGGGAGCCAGAGGAGGTCATTCAGGTGCTGGTATACGTGGGTACTCTTGGGCAGGTTGTAGATCAGTCTGGCGGCTGCGTTCTGGATCATCTGGAGACTTTTGCTGAGTTTGGTGGTGGTGCCTGCATAGAGTGCGTTGCTGTAGTCTAATTGGCTGGTGATGAGGGTCTGCGTCACTGTCTTCCTGGTGCTGAGGGGGAGTCATTTGAAAACTTTACAGAGCATGAGGAGCATGTGGAAGCAAGCTGGGGAGATGGCGTTGACCTGATGTTTCGTAGAGAGTTCGCTGTTGAGGATGATGCTGAGGTTGCAGGGGTGGTCTTTCAGTGTATGGGTTAGGAGCTCTGACGGCCACCAGGAGTCATTCCAGAGGGTGGTGTGTCTGCTGAAGATAATAACTTCTGTTTTCTTCATGTTAAGCTTCAAGCAGTTGTCCTTCATCCAGGCTGAGACGCTCTTCATACAGTTGTGGAAGTTGGTCTTCGTCGAGCTGCTTAGAGCGAGAGGACAAGCTGAGTGTAGTCGGTGTTGGAGATGATGTTGATGTTGTGTGATCTGATGATATCTATAAGTGGTGCCATGTAGATGTTGTAAAGGGTAGTACTTAGAGATAAGCTTTGGGGAACGCCACAGATGGTGTGCTTGCCTTGTGATGTGAAGGTGGAGAAAGGATGCCATCCATCTGAGTGCATAGTCCGTGATTCCAATCTGGTGTAGTTAATTCATTAGAGTGATGTGGAAGATGGTATCAAATGCTGTGAAGAGATCAAGTAGGATTCTCCTCTGTCAAGTAGGATGCAGATGTCGTCTGTTGTAGTGATCAGAGCTGTCTCTGTGCTTTGGTTGGCTCTGGAGCCTGGTTGGGAGGGGTCTAGTAGGTTGTTTCTCTCCAGGTGTTCAGTGAGTTTGAGGTTAATGGCCTTCTCTAGAACTTCAGCTAGGAACGGGAGACGAGAGATCGGGCAGTAGTTCTGAAGCTCGCTTTGATCATCAGAGGGGGTAATGGAAGGAGTTCCTCCAAGGAGTGACAATTTTAGGAGAAGGATAATGTGCTGATCAGTACAAAAGATATTGGTGTAAATAACTGAATGTTTGATGAGCATATGTAAGCATAGATCATCAAGGCAGCATGCTATTTCTTTCGGATGTATGATGTTACAACGCACACTTTTACAACACATACCTTCACAACACATTTTTTACAACGCAACATCCATTACAACGCATTCCATTACAATGCATGCCATTACAACGAAATTTTAAAAACTACATTTACAACGCATTCCATAACAACGCATAATACCTTTACAACGCATACCATTACAACGCATAACATTACATTGCATGTTTAGTAAGTATTGGATAGTGTAGGTGTAAAAATTAATATTCTAACTCCAGGGGGTGCAACAGTAGGGTAAGTGTTGGATAGTGTAGGGGTAAAAATTACTATTCTAACTACAGGGGGTGCAACAGTAGGGTAAGTGTTGGATGGTAATGTTATGCGATGTAATGGTATGCGTTGTAATGACTGCGTTGTAATGACATGCGTTGTAGTGGTGTGCGTTGTAGTGTCATGCATTGTAATGGATGTTGCATTGTAAAAGTTTCGTTGTAATGGTAGTGCGTTGTAAAAGTTGCGTTGTAAAGATTGTTTCCGATTTCTGTCTCGTGCAGCGGGTCTCCTTCTGGTTGGGTAGATTCACAGATATCTAGGCTTTACCTATATAATGCAGATGAATCACAAACGCTTCCCATTTAGAAACACTGAGCACTGCATGTAATCTAACTGGAGATGTGCCTCTTATTTTCTCAGCAATATAGCTGAGGCTAAGTCAACCTGAACCCTGTGGAAACATCTTATTCGATACAGAAGTGTCAGATGTACAAGATAATATTGTTTCTTCAAAACATTTCATTAGATTGTGCTTTTACTTTGGTTAGTTTGATTCATATACATATACTCCCTTCGCTTGTTCATTCTGGGTGTTGTAGTTGACCATGAGGTGCCTAGGGCACTGCATTTAGAAAATAAGCAATAGTGTACACCAGTTCTCGTGGTTGCGAAACATTCTTTTGCTTATGAAACCTTTTTACTGACAAATGAAATTTAAATGTCTCTATCTCCACTGGACTAGATGACTATTTATGTCTCACTTGTTTCACCTATGTAATGAGGGTTTGGGCGTAGTTTGCCTCTTCCTAATGTTTAACTATGAAAATACCAAATTGCTATGCATGTTTCAAATGTCAATGATATTGGGGATTCGCACACCACTTTTTAGTAATACTCACTGATCCCCTTCAAATAAATATTTCTTCCACGTGACTGTGGTTGCTTGTCGTGGTTAAAGTGTTAAGAGGTGATCTTTGTCGTGTTCCCCACTATGGGCCTCATTATGATGTCGGCCGGAAAGCCTTCCGGCCGACTCAGTGTCGAGATGGTTTCTGACAGACTCAGATTTGGGGAGTCTGAGTCTGATATGCTGTATGATGCTGCTGAACACCGTTCGGTTGGACTCCCATTTACTTCAATGAGAGCCTGTGTTCCGACTGACAACACAAGCTCCCATTGCAAAACAGGGTGGTTGTGGAAAACCTTGCACCCTGTGGTGGGCACCCCATGGTTCCTGCCATACCATGCATGGTTGGAAAGAGGGGACCAAAGGGTATCCCCAGGACCCCAAATGGAGGCCTCTGGGTGAAGGGGGGGCCTACTACGGGCTCCTGAAGTTGGTTCCCAACAGCCGATCCGTGTCAGATGAACCAAGGCGGAAAGGCTGTCTGAATCCGATAGTCGAAATGCGTTGGTCGGAAACCCAGTCTGTAGAGCTGTACGAGCCGGCTCGACCGACTCAGTTTCTCTGAATGCTGATTGGAACTGAGTCGGTAAGACCGAACAGTTACCTAACATCATAATTGGGAGGTCGGAAATGTTTCCGAGTAGGTCGGAAACATGGGTCCCGACACGGATTCGAAGAAACCGAATGCCGTTCTGAGTCTTTCCGACTGACATCTTAATGAGGCCCTACGTATTTTCACCCTCATCCATCACCATCATTTATACTCATATAACTTAAGTCCAAAAGGAGGAGTTGGATGATTTAGGTTAGTAAGCTAGGTTGACTTCCACATCATGTTACTAACAAATCACCAGAGAGATAGCTTACTAATGAAACGTGTTCAGAAAAAAAATTGCCAGGCAAAACGTCTGTTTCTGAGATAATTAGTTATCATATATACCCCTACCCCTCAAAAAGAAGTCATGTTTTTTATAAAACAACATGCACCCATATTGTCATTGTGGCATGCTTCATCATAGAGTCCATGTCAGGAATGCAAATATTAGAATGCATATATCACCGGACCAGCTCAACCTGATCCCTCTATCGAGTGTGCTCTTCAGACATGGATCTAGACAAGGACCTATACAATCAATAGTTAAAATCGCGTTTCTAAATACCCTATTTTTGATACTCTAACTCTTGGTTCCTTTGACAAGTTTAAAATCAAAGGCGGATGCTACTGTAACATCTTAGTGCTCCCGCATCTATTGATCTACCTGTTTCAGCCTTTTTTGTTTTGCCTGTATGGGTCACCTGCCTTTCATCAGGACCAAATGGGATCTCTGTAGAGTTTTTTGGAATTCTAAATGTAATTTTGGTTCCTTTTATTATATCACTTGAATTCGCATTGCATACATTCATTCTTTCATACATATACACTGCACTAGTATTTCCAGGTCGTTGCCTGTGGATACAGGAAAATCCTATTGAGAAAAAGCATTTCATGCTGTGAAAGAATATCTTATTGTAAAACCAGGTGTGCACTCTGTGATACCCTGCAAAATAGAAGTCTGTGCAATTGGTGATGCACACTTAACACAACATTTAATGTGAGCTAAAAGATTCATTTCTTTAACTCATGATCGGCAAATAGTCTAGGTCTAACACAAATTGATTATTAGAGGTTTCCTCAGAATGTGTGCCATGGTCAAGCTATGCAAAACATAATTAGTGACCAAATGGGCTTTAACTGTGAAATCCGAGCAGTTCACCTAAAATACTATTTATTACAGAGAGAGGAAGAGGGATTGGTTTTCTGAAACACATTAGTAGTGCTAGGGACTTGGTACTTCTCTCAGGATAGGCCTGAGAGAGGTCTCAAGTAACTCAAATGATGGGTTCCTCTACCGTCTACCTGTGAAGAGGCTTCTAACAGTTTACCTGTGATCAGGCTGAGGCTCCTTGCCTTCGTGCCCTTGCTTGGCTGTCCACCTGACTCCTATTCTATCAGCTTCCCACTTTCAGCTCCCTCAGACTGTCTCCTCACCTGAGCAGTTGCTTCTTACATTTCAACAATGTCAAATTGCAATGTTTGGAGTATGCAGAGCAGACCGGAGCAGTTAATCCTGATGCGTCAAACGCTTTGCTCGCGAAGAAATAACAGACGCCAAGTAGTCTGGCCTTGGTGAAACAGGGAAAGAAGAGAAGAAATCATTAAACCTATACAGATTGACTCTAAACTGAGAACAATGCTAATATGTCCAGAACTTAGATTAAATTTACACTGAATATATGATGTACAGTTGACTCTGAACTTGCCACCCTTCTGGTAATGCATGAAGTCAAGTATGGTTCAATAGGAGCGAGGATAATGATGGAGAGAGGACTTAAGCAGCAACAAGCAACCAAATACAAGGCAAGAAATCAGCTATCTGGGAAGCGCAAAAGAGAAATCTGAGGGACCGTGAGAAAATAACAAACAAGAGGAGGGAAGACAGTGGGAACTGAGTGAGATTGAAGGACACACCAAGACAATGCTTCCAGGTGAAGTATCCATCTAAGCCAGTCCACTTTTATGCTGCTGCTACTCCAAACCAGTACAAAAGGGGGTGGTGATGGACAGAGCATCTGAACCAATCAAACACTCACACCCAGACAACAGTTCTGGGTTTAATCCATCACCGTTCTTTAGCCCACTCTGCCCCCAGTTCAGACATGGCCATAGGCAAATCAGTCTGACCCTGTGCCTCATGGGAACAGTCCAGCCCGAACTGCCAAGCCATGCCTTCCCTGGACCGGAAACAAGCTTCCTAGGACCGGTTTCTGGCATTTCAGCCGTCTTCAGCCAGGCTTTCTTGAATTCAGTGGCAAAGTGAGCATGGCACTCACGTCTGAGCATACCCTGCCAACTTATGGCGAACAAAGCGGTAGAAAAGGGGGTGGTAATGGACGGAGCATCTGAACCAATCAAACACTCACACCCAGTCAACAGATCTGGGTTTAATCCATCACCGTTCTTTAGCCCACTCTGCCACCCCAGTTCAGATATGGCCATATGCAAATCAGTCTGACCCTGTGCCTCATGGGAACAGTCCAGCCTGAACTGCCAAGCCATGCCTTCCCTGGACCGGAAACAAGCTTCCTAGGACCGGCTTCTGGCATTTCAGCTGTCTTCAGCCAGGCTTGCTTGAATCCAGTGGCAAAGTGAGCAAGGGACTCACGTTTGAGCATTCCCTGCCCACTTATAGCGAACAAAGCGGTACAAAAGGGGGTGGTGATGCATGGAGCATCTGAACCAATCAAACACTCACACCCAGTCAACAGATCTGGGTTTAATCCATCACCGTTCTTTAGCCTACTCTGCCACCCCAGTTCAGACATGGCCATATGCAAATCAGTCTGACCCTGTGCCTCATGGGAACAGTCCAGCCCTTAACTGCCAGGCCATGCCTTCCCTGGACCGGAAACAAGAATCCTAGGACCGGTTTCTGGCATTTCAACCGTCTTCAGTCAGGCTTGCTTGAATCCAGTGGCAAAGTGAGCAAGGAACTCACATCTGAGCATACCCTGCCAACTTATGGCGAACAAAGTGGTACAAAAGGGGGTGGTGATGGACGGAGCATCAGAACCAAACACTCACACTCAGTCAACAGAACTGGGTTTAATCCATCACCGTTCTTTAGCCCACTCTGCCACCCCAGTTCAGACATGGCCATATGCAAATCAGTCTGACCCTGTGCCTCATGGGAACAGTCCAGCCCTTAACTGCCAGGCCATGCCTTCCCTGGACCGGAAACAAGCTTCCTAGGACCGTTTTCTGGCATTTCAGCCGTGTTTGATTGGTTCAGATGCTCCGTCCATCACCACCCCCTATTGTACCGCTTAGTTCGCCATAAGTTGGCAGGGTATGCTCAGACGTGAGTCCCTTGCTCACTTTGCCACTGGATTCAAGCAAGCCTGGCTGAAGATGGCTGAAATGCTGAAAACGGTCCTAGGAAGCTTGTTTCCGGTCCAGGGAAGGCATGGCTTGGCAGTTCGGGTTGGACTGTTCCCATGAGGCACAGGGTCAGACTGATTTGCATATGGCCATGTCTGAACAGGGGTGGCAGTGTGGGCTAAAGAACGGTGATGGATTAAACCTAGATCTGCTGACTGGGTGTGAGTGTTTGGTTCAGATGCTCCGTCCATCACCACCCCCTTTTGTACCGCTTTGTTCGCCATAAGTTGGCAGGGTATGCTCAGATGTGAGTTCCTTGTTCACTTTGCCACTGGATTCAAGCAAGCCTGACTGAAGACGGTTGAAATGCCAGAAAACGGTCCTAGGAAGCTTGTTTCCGGTCCAGGGAAGGCATGGCTTGGCAGTTCGGGCTGGATGTTCCCATGAGGCACAGGGTCAGACTGATTTGCATATGGCCATGTCTGAACTGGGGTGGCAGAGTGGGTTAAAGAATCGTGATGAATTAATCCCAGATCTGTTGACTGGGTGTGAGTGTTTGATTGGTTCAGATGCTCCGTCCATCACCACCCCCTTTTGTACCGCTTTGTTCGCCATAAGTTGGCAGGGTATGCTCAGAGGTGAGTCCCTTGCTCACTTTGCCACTGGATTCAAGCAAGCCTGGCTGAAGACGGCGGAAATGCCAGAAACCGGTCCTAGGAAGCTTGTTTCCGGTCCAGGGAAGGCATGGCTTGGCAGTTCGGGCTGGACTGTTCCCATCAGGCACAGGGTCAGACTGATTTGCATATGGCCATGTCTAAACTGGGGTGGCGGAGTGGGCTAAAGGATGGTGATGGATTAAACCCAGATCTGTTGACTGGGTGTGAGTGTTTGATTGGTTCAGATGCTCCGCCCACCACCACCCCCTTTTGTACCATTTTGTTCGCCATAAGTTGGCAGGGTATGCTCAGATGTGAGTCCCTTGCTCACTTTGCCACTGGATTCAAGCAAGCCTGGCTGAAGACGGCTGAAATGCCAGAAACCGGTCCTAGGAAGCTTGTTTCCGGTCCAGGGAAGACATGGCTTGGCAGTTCGGGCTGGACTGTTCCCATGAGGCACAGGGTCAGACTGATTTGCATATGGCCATGTCTGAACTGGGGTGGCAGAGTGGGCTAAAGAATGGTGATGGATTAAACCCAGATCTGTTGACTGGGTGTGAGTGTTTGATTGGTTCAGATGCTCCGTCCATCACCACCCCCTTTTGTACCGCTACTCCAAACCAGGCACGGGCAGAAGACGTGAATGCAGAGAAGCATGGGATGAAATATTAGCATCTAAGAAAATAGCTCTAAAGATGTTTTCATGGACCTTATTTATGGATATATGGGGTTTGAAGTTGATCCTTGTAGCTTATCCTTCTTTACGACTGTTGCCACCTTGAGTCTCGTTGGCTAAGACTGCGGCTGGAAGAAACAGTGGGCACTAAGCGGCCAATTTTGCTTTTCATCCCTTGCCCTACTCCTGACCACTCATCAACAAATAAAAGGCAGATAAATTCCTATGGATCGGGAAAGGAGTCAACTTTGTTATATCATTATGGTCAAAGGATGCATGATGTCACTTCCATTACCCCTGATATTTTTGTAAGTCAACATATTTGGACATTTTATTCACATTTTCTTGATTTGATTTCATAGCACTTAGTGTGGCATACCTGGTCTTTTTGTAATTTGTGAATCATAATCTTCAATATATTCATGTTATCCAGCATCCCCAATCAGATCATCTTGTGATTTGCAAAAATACACATTCATATTTTGCTCCAATCTTTTTTTTCCACACCAAGGGAAAATAGAGACAAGGTGAAGGGAGGGCTGGAATTCAGGACTGTGATGAGGAAGACCGGGCTTGGGTAATAAAGAATCCTCATGAGTAATAAGGACATTTCCACAATACCCTCCCTCCTTCCTCTAAGTGAAAATGCACTAAGCAATAACAATGCAGAACAATGCAGGAGCCAAATGGAACAATACGAAGGTTATTAAGTAAAAGCACCTTGTTAACAGCACTGAGCGAAGGGGCGTAGCTACCATTGGTGCAGCGGGTGCAATGCACCAGTGCCCAGAAGTGGGAGACGGCCCAACTACAAAAGACCCTTAAGCCCTGACACGGCACCTAAATAGCCATACTGGAGTTCCGAAGTTGAAGGAGCAATAAAGATGATTAAAAAAAAGTTTTATCTTGTAATTTGCTGCGCATTTAAAGACAGACGTCAAATGTCATTTGAGTCTTTGACAAATTGGTGATTATTCTTTTAACGTGGAGACTGGTGTTTTCATTCCTTTCACTTACGGCGAAGTGGGTTATTTTGTAAAGTGAACTTTGTAAAAAAAACTTTTTGGTGTGAAAGGATGTTGTTTTCTTATTACACATAACTAAAGGTAATGGGCCTCATTTATGAAAAGTGACGCATCGCTGCGTGAAAACAGCGATGCATCACTTTTCACTGCGCCCTCCTTGCACCACCAATGATGCGTCATATTTACAGTATGACGCATCATTGCGCAAGGAGTTACAGATACGTCAGTATTTCTGACGTATCTGTATGGTGCAAAAGTGGCGCATTGCTGGAGTGTGTCACAAAAGTGACGCAACTTCAGCAATGTATCTTTTCACATGGGGCAAGCCCCATGTGAAAGGGCCTGCGTCAGTCTTACGCCTGCTGTGAGGCAGGCGCAACAAATTGTCGCATTTGTGTCCTAGAAGTGGCTCAGTGAAACCACATAGATTTCACTGCGTCACTTCTATGACCCTTTCTTTCGTCAATACAACCCACTTGCATACATTATACCTGGCGCAGGTATAATGTGGCGCAGGGGTGTACAAAGTGACGCATCTACCTAGATGCGTCACTTTGTAAATATGGCGCAACAAGGCGCATTTTTTACGCCACTGGTGCGTCACAAAAAGTGACGCGCCAGCGGCGTAAAAGTGGCGCATAGCCTCATAAATGAGGCCCAATATCTATAAATTAACTATGCAACTATTTTAAAATAAATAAACAGGAAGAAAGGACAAATACAGCACTTTTCTCTAATTCTGAAATGTGATAAAAAAGATTTTGATAGGGTTAAAAAATCAAAGCACTTTGCTTTGTGATGCGCAAATGACAAATTTTCTCTGACAACATTGCTATTTGTATTTCAATGGAAAATATGCTGTCTGTAAATGACAGTGGCTACCACATCATACTTTGGTAATGCATTTGTGACAGTGTACTCCTAAAAGCTACATCAGCTACATATTACACCCTTACTACTCTCGTACTGAATGGGCGAGGTTCCGACACTTGTTCTCTGTGTGATGCTTGGATTTTTCAGACTCCTTATGTGTTCAATGATGTAACATTGATGTCAGTATCACTAGTCTGAAAATTGTTCCAGGATCACTGCCTCTTAGGGCCACACAAGCTCTAAAGCACTGGGAGTTTGCTGTTAGATCCACCCGACTCCTTCGGCTGCAGGAATTAGACTCCAAGACGCAGAATCCTCTGAAGCACCTCTGGGGGCACTGCAAAGGACTTATGGAACACGCGCTGAATATCTGAGCAGTGCCCATACTCACTTTTGTAAATGCAGAGTGTGCAATTCAGCCCTTGCTGCCTGATACCAGCAGTGTTCAAAGAAGAAGTTACACCAATGCTGCTGGGTGGCTTCTGAAGACATAACAGTCACAGTAATCACTGCTTTTCAGGCTCACAGGTGGAGGGCAGATGATGGCAGTTAGCAAAAGAACATAGGCTTACTCTGGAACTAGGAAAATTAATGATTTGAGCGTTGTTTGTTTCATCTTATGCAAGAAAAAAAATGCATAGGTTCCTTTAAACAACTTCTTGGAGTTGCTAATGTACAATATTTCCTTACTAAAACCAGAAGTAGGAACAGTTATTATATGGAGACCTGTGGAAAGTGACCAGAATTTCGGAAACAAGATGGTGCTCTCCAAAGCAAGAAGCAAAGGTGGAACTCGTTAAAAAAATCAAATCAAAACTATATTGTTTTCAGCCATGATAGCCATAAAAATTACCATACATATTAAAACATGATAAATATAAGAGAGATGCACAACTGGTCCTCAATATCAGATAAGGTTAAAATACAAATGGTTCAGTACAGTTGACAAATTAAACAATTTCAGGTGTATTTTTCCATGTGACCAAATTATGATGTTGCATTATATCTTTTATGAAGCCTTCAACTAAGCCATATGCCATTCCCATGTATTACCCTTAAATACACTAGCTTTGTGGCATAGAATAAAGGAGGGTGGCTAACAGAGCGATTGGGATTATGGTAGTTAAATAAGGATGTATAATACATTTGTGAATCAATTGCTAAAACAATCTAAATTACTCATAAAGGCTATTTCTATTGTAAAAGGATGCAACTCTTGGTATGTTTTTGCTATACCCCTACAGGGGAAGGCTTGCTTAATTCAACGGACAAAAGGGGATAACACTGATTTCTGGATGAAGCCAAAGTTCTTTAAACTGATGTTGTTTAGGACATTTGACAAATGGGCAAACCATGGTATTTTGTTATAGTCTTGTTTCGTCATTATATCCAATAGAGTGGTTCTATAAGAGGCAAGCTCCCCCATGGGCCAAATGCGGAATTTAATATTTTATTGGTGTCAGTGCTATATAATCCTACATTTTTTCCAACGATTAGATCTGTTGTTAAGGCATCTCTTAGTGTTCTACGGCCCAGGTACAGTGTCCGTCGTAGGAAGTTATTCTTTGTGATTTGCATTGATGGGATTTTCCTGTACTCCCACATCCCTGAACGATATGTGCTTACCGCCCTAGCTTTCATTTGGCGCAGGGTCAAGACTGATTTGCATATGGCTGGATTCAAACTGGAATGGCATGGTGAGCAACAAAACTACGGATTAGGCCCAGATCTCTGTACTGGGGTGAATGTATGACATTGTTCTGCATTCTGTCCATCATTTGTTCTTTTTGCATTTGTCACCCTGAGTGGGACGGGTATGCCCCGACGTGGGTCCCGTGCTCTTCATGCCACTGGAGTCAAGTTATCCTGCCTGATGAGGGCTGAAAGCTCGAAACCGGTCCTGGGATGCTTGTTTCCAGTCCAGGGAGGACCTGGCCTGGCAGTTCGGGCTGGAATGTTCCCATTGGGCGCAGGGCCAAGACTGAATTGCATATGGCAGAGTCCAAACTGGAATGGCATGGTGAACAAACAAACAGTGGATTAGGCCCAGATCCCTGTACTGGGGTGAATGTATGACACTGTTCTGCTTTCTGCCCATAATTTGTTCTTTTTCCATTGTATATGCCAGCAATGCTGAGTTTACCGAGCGGTTTTCACAAGATATAGTGAACGTCAGCACTGCTCCAACTTGCTGGGCCAAGATGGTTATACTCTTAAATAGCTGCGTGACTCATAGAAGGTTGCCATCCAGACAAATTCCCAGATAGTCGTAGATGGCCACCTGGTCCAGAGGCTTATTGTATACCCTAAAGGTTGCTCATAATTAACTTTTTTGATTGAGGAACATGACTTTTGTTTTCCCAACATTGATGGTTAGGCTTCTAGTGGAAAGGAAAGGCTCAAAACCTGCCAGTAAACGATGCAGGGATATCTTTGTCCTGGCCAATAACACTGCATCATCGGCGAAGAATAATATTGGGATCTGTTCATTGCTCATTTTGGGCACGGCAAGGTTGAGGTTCGTTGGAGACTTCGCGACATCATTTATATAGGAATTAAAAAGGGTCGGTGCTAGAACGCAACTTTGTTTGACACCTTGCTGTATTGGGATCTCTGCTGTTTAATCGCATCTGAAGCTATATTTCTTCCTGGTGATATTGCTGGAATGCACTGCAATTAAAAGTTTCAATAACTCTTCCGGAACGCCCATCTCCTTTAGTGTTTGCTATAGTGTGGGGTGATGAAAGCTCTCGAAGGCTATTTGAAGGTCGATGAATACCAGGTATAATGACGACTTATTAAGATGTGTGTATTTAGTGCAGATGAGATTTAGTCTACATACTTGGTCCACTGTTCTCTGGCCTCTCCTGAAGCCCGCTTGGTACGGGGATATTAGTCCCCTTTCTTTCAAACACTGATCCAAGCTAGATAATAACAGCTTCCTGAATATGTTTCCCACACTATCTAGTAGTGAGATGGGCCAGTAGTATGCTACAAGGTCTCTAGCACAATTATTGATATTCTCCATGTTGATGGGGTCTCCTCAAGGGACCAGATGTTGTTGAAGGATCGAGTCAAAATAGGTGACCACAGAGTTAGATGGTTTCGGTAAACATCTGATGGGATGTTTTCCAAGCCTGCAGCCTTATGTGGCTTTTGGGTTTGAATTGCTTGAGCAACTTCCGTTTCACTAAATTCGTCCACTGGCCCCAGGATGAAATAATGGGGAGGAGTGATAGCGCAGGCAATTAAAGGATCACAGGAGTTTGAAATGACCTTTGTGGGTGTGTGATGGTGGTCTGGGAGATGTTGTTCTGAGCTGTTGTTTTTGTTCACGTTGGAATCCGAATCAGCTTTCCTGTTGTGATGGAGTTTCGTTTGGGGTGAGATTACCTCCTGTCCCAGCCTGGTGTTGTGTGACTTAGGGGCATATGTATGAACAAGCCCTTTTGCCATTCCTTAATAGCGATTTTTAGTGAATTTCTATTAAGGAATCGCAAAATGCTATGTATGTAGGAATCTCAATAAAAATTGCAATTAAGGAATACCTTCCCATTCATTCCTATGGGCTAGGAGGCCCATGGAATGAATTGGAAGACATTCTCAATTTTCGATTCGCAATTAGAGAATCGCAAATTGAGAATGCAATTTCAAGGGTGCCAGGGTGTCAAAAGGACACCCTGCTGCACCCCTGAAATATGTATGTGTACACATTTGGTGCAAATACATGCCCTACGGGCATGTATGCCATAGCGCATGTGCGCCACATGTGCGCCACATGGCACTTTGAAAAATGCAAAAAAGTGAATTTTCAAAGATATCGCAAATTACCACCAACTTGAAGTTGGTGGTAATTTGCAATTTCTTGAGGCCAAATCGCACTTTTTCTGTGCTTCATACATTGCACTGCTTGTTACATATACCCCTTAGTCATTCATTCCACATAATACTTTTTTACCACCTTTCTGGTACAAAGTTGTAAAGTGGTCTATCTAGTTGTGGACTAATGTTCAACTCCAGTGCCTTCAGAGGAGCTTCGCAACCCCATCTCATAATCTCCCAGAATGTATGCAATTTTCCTGAAGATATTGCGTAACCCTGGGTATAGGACTACGCTACGCTTGCGTAGTTTGCGCAACTACGCGCTACCCGAATTGCCTGTGACAAGGGTCCTGAGCAAATTGAGGAATATAAACAGATACGATATAGAACACGATAGTTGCTATATAGTTCTCCTGTCCAGCCGGACCTGGGATTTATTTAATTAGAATGACACAATAAAAATTGGATACAAAGGCAACAATTACTGAAAGTAGGGCACAGTCCTGTACCGTACTTGTGAAGAGGACAGAGTGGTAGAGAGAATTGAAGGAAAGAGTTTCACAGGCAAAGAAACTGAGCAACCTGGACACTTTTTAAATCAGTGTAGGTAGTGTTCTCCAGCGTAGACTATACTAATAATAAACAATGGTTACATGTATGTCCACTTAAAAAAGTCGACGGCGTTTCGATCCATTGCTCTAATTAAAACGGATCATCATCAGGACTAGAAATAAGATTATTTTGCCTGGTTTGAATAGTACGCCTGCTAAGAAAGTGAACAGGGAAAAAAGAACAAAAAGGTTTTCTTAGAGGGTCAGAGTAAGAAAAGTCAGCATTTCAAACGGTATTAACACATTTGCATTATTCAGAAGCGCAGTGAGCCTACTGGTGGTGTGCCCCTAGTGAGGACATGTGCGACGGTGAACAACCTGCATCGAGTCACGAGATAAGAATCGTGTTGTGAAGGGGGTGCCGGTCGGAAATACCCGCGTAGCGAAGTGGGTGCTGGCCACGGTGTCAATTTAAGCATCTAAAATCCTTTCCTGGCGTATATAACTGGCTGCAGTCATACATTGTGCATAACGGTCTATAGTGATGTGGGTGGGGGGCTACGGAGGAGCTTGTGTTAGGGCTTACCTCGGGTGGGTTTCGTGCCACTATTGATTATAACAGCGTGCAAAGTGCATCGAGTCATAAATCGAGACCCGCGTTGCAGAGGGAGTGCCGGTTGGAAGTAACCCCGTGGCGGCGAGTGTGCTAATCGCGGTGTCAAGTACATGGAGAGTATGTTCTAAGCATCATCCTGCCTGGTGTATTTAACCATGCTTTACAAAGGGCTGCAGACAAGGGTAGTGCATATCGATCTATAACAATGTGGGGAGGGGCCACGAAGGAGTAGGGATTAAGGCTTACCTCGGGTGGGAGGGAACGTATTGCTAGAGTAGCATATGCAGCTTCGAACCAAAGATTGGGTTACAAGGTGCAAGTTATTAACTTGCGCTAAGGAGTCAAGGGATGGAAAGTCAATTAACATGAGTGAAAAATCACATGCGTTGGTAGTTAGCGATAATAGTGCCAGAAACCTACCGGGACCCAGTCGGTCTGCAGCAAGTTGGGAGATCAGTTAATGTGTAAGATTACACGTCCTTCCGGGCAGTCTTAATTAAGAAGATCCGCTGTGGGAAAAGAAGGACCTAAGTTACGGGGAGTGGTGGAAAGTGAGGGGCGGGCAGCCAAGGGAATGATAGACTTACCGCGTTGCTGAACAGTGTCAGGTTGTGCAGGCAAGGGCAGCGAGATTCCGCCGAGGTGCTCTTGCCGTTCGAATCGCCTGGGATTCAGTTCGCGTCCATGTTAAGAAGCCGAAGGCTCTAGGTCAGGTGATCGGGAGCCTATGTCACGTGCCCGTAAGTTTGAGAGGCGTAACTACCAGGGCATGTAACCATAGCAGACATCTTGTAAGGGTGAGTGATGGCTTGGTGAAAGGGCGTGAGTAACTAATTAAGTGCGTTTAAAGACGGCGCAGGTGAGGGGCCACCTTCAGTGATAGTAAAGTAAAAATCGTGAATTATACACAGATTAAAAAGTTTTTCACATTCATATTTCAGAGGGCAATGCTGTAGTTGATACAATATAATGCCCATCTAAATAGACGTTCGAGGTCATTCAACAGGGAACACAGTGCAGTTCATGAGGTCAAGTACATTTGTGGATTTCAAGCTACAGTAGGGTAGTCCAGTCCTCACTCCTGTTGAGGCCAGTCCGTATAGTGTCGAACTGGATGATACTCTTGAGTTCTTTGCGGTTCATGAGCTGAACTAAGTTGCCGCCTCTTGGTGGTAATTTGACAACCTTGAGGATTGTCCATCGAATATCATCCTCAGTGTGGTTCTTTTCTGAGAAATGTTCCACCAGTGGTGCGTTGGGGGTCCTGCACCTAATCCGACTCCTATGTTGACAAATGCGGGTCTTTGCTTTCTGAGTAGTCTGTCCCACATACATTGTAGGGCAAGGGCACAATATCGTGTAAACAACATTATTAGAATTACAATTGGAAAAAGATTTCAATTCAACATTGACGCCATTGTGGCTGAAATTGCGTGTCTCAATTGTATATCCACCAACGTTACATACACCACACTTAACATGTCCTAGCAGTGGGGGGAGATTCCAATTTGATTCAATAGTTGATCTAGAGGCAGGGGCAGGTAGTGCTGCTCTAACCAGGTGGTCCTTAAGGTTCTTGCTTTTGCGGAAGGCAAAAAGGGGTCTCTCTAAGTTAATTGGGCCAGCATTAATCGTGGGCCAATGCTTGAGGATAGACTTCCTGATTTTATGCGACACAGGTGAAAAGGTAGTGACACAAGCTATCCTTTCTGATTTGTCATGTACTTTTGGTGTCAATAAAACCTCTCTTGGGCAGTACCATGCCCTTTTGGATGCAGTTTTAACTAACCTTCTCGGGTAACCGCGGTGTTTGAGCTTGTTGGATAGAATGTTGGCCTCCCTAAAGTAATCTGATTTGCATGAACAATTTCGTCTTATCCGTAAAAACTGGGAATAAGGCAGAGAGTCTTTTAATTTCCCTGGGGTGGTTGCTGTCATTAAAAGACTCAAACATCGCGGTTACCCGAGAAGGTTAGTTAAAACTGCATCCAAAAGGGCATGGTACTGCCCAAGAGAGGTTTTATTGACACCGAAAGTACGTGACAAATCAGAAAGGATAGCTTGTGTCTCTACCTTTTCCCCTGTGTCACATAAAATCAGGAAGTCTATCCTCAAGCATTGGCCCACGATTAATGCTGGCCCAATTAACTTAGAGAGACCCCTATTTGCCTTCCGCAAAAGCAAGAACCTTAAGGACCACCTGGTTAGAGCAGCACTACCTGCCCCTGCCTCTAGATCAACTATTGAATCAAATTGGAATCTCCCCCCACTGCTAGGACATGTTAACTGTGGTGCATGTAACGTTTGTGGATATACAATTGAGACACGCAATTTCAGCCACAATGGCGTCAATGTTGAATTGAAATCTTTTTCCAATTGTAATTCTAATAATGTTGTTTACACGATATTGTGCCCTTGCCCTAAAATGTATGTGGGACAGACTACTCAGAAAGCAAAGACCCGCATTTGTCAACATAGGAGTCGGATTAGGTACAGGACCCCCAACGCACCACTGGTGGAACATTTCTCAGAAAAGAACCACACTGAGGATGATATTCGATGGACAATCCTCAAGGTTGTCAAATTATCACCAAGAGGCAGCAACTTAGCTCAGCTCATGAACCGCGAAGAACTCAAGAGTATCATCCAGTTCAACACTATACGGACTGGTCTCAACAGGAGTGAGGACTGGACTACCCTACTGTAGCTTGAAATCCACAAATGTACTTGACCTCATGAACTGCACTGTGTACCCTGTTGAATTACCTCAAACGTCTATTTAGATGGGCATTATATTGTATCAACTACAGCATTGCCCTCTGAAATATGAATGTGAAAAACTTTTTAATCTGTGTATAAGTCACGATTTTTACTTCACTATCACTGAAGGTGGCCCCTCACCCGCGCCGTCTTTAAACTCACTTAATTAGTTACTCACGCCCTTTCACCAAGCCATCACTCACCCTTACAAGATGTCTGCTATGGTTACATGCCCTGGTAGTTACGCCTCTCAAACTTACGGGCACGTGACATAGGCTCCCGATCACCTGACCTAGAGCCTTCGGCTTCTTAAAATGGACGCGAACTGAATCCCAGGCGATTCGAACGGCAAGAGCACCTCGGCGGAATCTCGCTGCCCTTGCCTGCACAACCTGACACTGTTCGGCAACGTGGTAAGTCTATCATTCCCTTGGCTGCCCGCCCCTCACTTTCCACCACTCCCCGTAACTCAGGTCCTTCTTTTCCCACAGCGGATCTTCTTAATTAAGACTGCCCGGAAGGACGTGTAATCTTACACATTAACTGATCTACCAACTTGCTGCAGACCGACTGGGTCCCGGTAGGTTTCTGGCACTATTATCGCTAACTACCAACGCATGTGATTTTTCACTCATGTTAATTGACTTTCCATCCCTTGACTCCTTAGCGCAAGTTAATAACTTGCACCTCGTAACCCAATCTTTGGTTCGAAGCTGCGTATGCTACTCTAGCAATATGTTCCCTCCCACCCGAGGTAAGCCTTAATCCCTACTCCTTCGTGGCCCCTCCCCACATCGTTATAGATCGATATGCACTACCCTTGTCTGCAGCCCTTTGTAAAGCATGTTTAAACACGCCAGGCAGGACGATGCTTAGAACGTACTCTCCATGTACTTGACACCGCGATTAGCACTCTCGCCTCCACGGGGTTACTTCCGACCGGCACTCCCTCTGCAACGCGCGGTCTCGATTTATGACTCGATGCAGTTTGCACGCCGTTATACTCAATAGTGGCACGACACCCACCCGAGGTAAGCCCTAACACCAGCTCCTCCGTAGCACCCCTCCCACATCACTGTAGACCGTTATGCACAATGTATGACTGCAGCCAGTTATATACACCAGGAAAGGATTTTAGATGCTTAAATTGACACCGCGGCCAGCACTCACTTCGCTACGCGGGTATTTCCGACCGGCACCCACTTCACAACACAAATCTCATCTCGTGACTCGATGCCGGTTGCTCACCCTCGCACATGTCCTCACTAGGGGCACAACACCAGTAGGCTCACTGCGCTTCCGAATAATGCAAATGTGTTAATACCGTTTGAAATGCGGACTTTTCTTACTCTGACCCTCTAAGAAAACCTTTTTGTTCTTTTTTCCCTGTTCACTTTCTTAACAGGCGTACTATTCAAACCAGGCAAAATAATCTTATTTCTAGTCCTGATGATGATCCGTTTTAATTAGAGCAATGGATCGAAACGTCGTCAACTTTTGTAAGTGGACATACATGTAACCATTGTTTATTATTATGTATAGTCTACGCTGGAGAACACTACCTACACTGATTTAAAAAGTGTCCAGGTTGCTCAGTTTCTTTGCCTGTGAAACTCTTTCCTTCAATTCTCTCTACCACTCTGTCCTCTTCACAAGTACGGTACAGGACTGTGCCCTACTATCAGTAATTGTTGCCTTTGTATCCAATTTTTATTGTGTCATTCTAATTAAATAAATCCCTGGTCCGGCTGGACAGGAGAACTATATAGCAACTATCGTGTTCTATATTATATCTGTTTATATTCCTCAATTTGCTCAGGACCCTTGTCTCTTGAAATAACCTACACCCATGGTCCTTGGCTACCTTTTGGGTCCCCCTTGTTTTCTTTAAAAACCCGAATTGAATGTAGCACAGTGCAAAAACGCGTAGCATAGTAGGCATTTTTCGCTTGCTCGCAGCCCTCAACGTCAAGTTGGCGACCGCGAGCGAGCATAGTAACATCCCGGCAAGACTTTCCACGTTCGCAATCAGCAACATCAAGTGGCCGATAGCGAGCATGGAAAATAAACCTCCCGACGGGATTCTCAATGCGGCGAAGTCAGGTTTCTCATTGCAAATGGTCACATATGCTCGTGGCTGCTCGCGATGATAAACAACCAGTCCACGTTGAGAAAACTGCAGCTCGAGTACAAATCTACTCGAGTGGCAGAAAATGACTGCTTGCACTGTGCAAGATATGGTTTGCAATGATTGTACAGTGCGGACAAGCATCCGGCACTGTGCAATCAGTGCGTACAGCATTTTGCACAGTACACTATGCAGTTCGCGTAGCTACGCGTAGCTTGCGAAGTGCACTTCGCGTAACTACGCGTAGTGCTACTACGTGAACTACGCTCAGGGTTAATATTGCATCCAGCAAAGCTTGCCAAGGCTTATGCGAGTGATGCGTCTTCTTGAACCTTATCAACTGTTTGTACTGCTTTCTGCTATTAAGGAATATATGCTCATTTGTGTCAGACAGATGTTGGTTCTTTATAGCTATAACAAGTGACCTCCTTAGCTTTACACATTCCATGTCAAACCAGTCCAGGAAATCAAGGGGAGTAAGTTTGAAGGCAGTGTGGGATTTACTTTTCCTTGCCACAGCTGTCTGTCCCAGTGGCTCTTCACATTTTTTCCACTGCTGCAGCTCCACCTCCTGTGTAGGCAACGTTAGGATTGCTGTATGCAATTTTGTCAATTTACAACTCATGATGTAAGGCTTTATATTGTGTTTATCGTTGATGTTGATAATATTTTTCCTATTTGGTTTCAAATCAATTTTAAAGTCGCATGCATGTCGGCTCCAACTTGGTGCGAAGAAACTCAGCTTCGGATGCTCCAGGACCAGGAATAGTGGATCATGGTCACTTTCGATTCTGACAAGCACTCATATATTGACAATAAGATGCCATGCTTCAATGTTTATCGCCATATAGTTGAGGACACTTTGCCTGCAGCCAGCTCTAAAGGTGGATTTTAGAGGGGTTATCTGATGGTGTTCGGTCATTCAGTGGACTCATGCCTGCCTCAACTAGAGCTTCAAAGATTAATTCACCCTTCTTTGTGCTCGCACAGTGATCATTGGGTGGTATGGGTATGTTCCAAGTGCTATATCCACCAGTAATTGACTGATCAAGGACTAAATGGTGCATTTTTTTATTAAAGTCGCTGCAGACCAAGATGCAGTTATTTTTGAGACCATATCTGATTTCTTAAGTTGATGATTTGCATATTCTTATTTATTATAGAATGGGTTATTTCTGTATTTGCTAGTAATGATGTTCTTATCTAGGTGGTCAGGCCCCCAGTAGGTCAGCTCTTTTGCTGTTTAATTGTAGGTAGGTGATGTGTTGAGTAACCATCTAGGTCGATAGTATCAATGGACCATGTTTCCTGTTGACAACAAATGTCCTGTTGGTTTAAGGACGGCCAATCATTATCCTTCAATTTTGACTTTAAGCCTGCAATGTTCCAGCTCATGATTTTTAAATGTGTTTTCGGGATGAATTCTGTATTAGTAGTTTTGGGTTTATCCTACAGGTAATTCCTTCCATGGTCAACCAACGATGGTCTTGAAGAAGGCAGGGAATTAGATCTTGAATATTTTGTTTTATGGTATTTTCCAGACAGAGCTCCGTATAGGTCAAATTTGGTCTGAGGAAGTGGTTGGTGGGAGCAGGTTGCATCTTGTGGAACTGAGTTGAAGTTTCGGACAGACTTAAGCAGTTGTTTCAGGAGTATTTGCTCTTGGTTGCTCTAGAAAACGAGTGGGTACAGTTTGTTTTTCAGTGGTATTCCGATGCCCCAAGCATTCATTCGATTAACATGGTTGAAAATTTAGCTTGCTATCCTTGTGCTAGACTGTACTGTGTGCATATTCACTGCCACCTAGTTTATTTAATTGAATGACTCTTACCAACAGATTGTTTGTTCCTTCATTTTACAAGCCTGGCAATGAGTTTATAAGTCTCAAGATGTTGCTTCGATTAATTATGTCGTGGCTCCATCTTGATGCATATTCTGGGCTAAAAATGATCATTGCCTGGTCTTTAATGATGCTCTTTGTATGATGAGGTTCATCATACAGAGTGCTTAGCAGCATGTAGCCGGTAAACAACATTTACAACTAAACTTTTACAACGCACTACCATTACAACGCGGTCATTACAACGCAAACCATTACAACGCATTGCGCTGGGGGGCGCTCTAGGATAGGGAATAAGTTTAATTTACTATCCAACACCTTCCCTAGTGTCCATGGGGACTGGAGTTGGAATAGTAAATTAAACTATTCACTATCCAACACCCAAAAGCACTATGCGTTGTAATGGATTGCAATGTAAAAACCGCATTGTAAAGGCAGGCGTTGTAATAGCCTGCGTTGTAACGTCATACTTCCCATGTAGCCTTGTCTAGGGACCTTTGTAGCTTTTCTCCTGGGATCTAATATTGATGGTTGGAAGCTATCTTTCATCAAAATTATTGGGCTTGCCCAGAAGCACACAGGATCAATTTGAGCTGGGCTGGGCAACTGAATTGGGTCTAGTGGGGGCAAACCTTGGAAGGTTCTGTGGATAGCTTTTCTAATACTTGTTTCTATTTGTTCCATCGTGGATTCAATCTGTTGGCAAATTCCTTCATTTGAGGGTCGTGGACTTGGACAGTAGTTTCTAGTCTATGACTCTGGACACCCGAGGCTTTCACTGGCTGTAGCACTGATGGGAGTTTGCAGTTTGGCTAATTGTTTAGTGATGCTCAGTTGTTCTACTTGGTTAGGCATACTTTCTTGAGTCTCCTGCAGAGGGTCACTTTTTGGATGGTGAACACCCTCGATAAGGGGTGGCATTAATATGACCTCTGTAATTGGTGGATTGTCTGCATTGCCGGTTTCTAAGTTTGAGGTGGAAGTTATCCTGAATCCTGTTGGAATCTTATTTATGTGTGAGTGGAGAGTGCAGGTTTTGCTACACAGCACTCCTGAATTTTGATTTGAAAAATCTTCGGATTCGTCGCCTGGCGTTGTTTGCCGGCAAGCTTTTTTGTGCCGCCCCCTTGTTCTTGGGTATTTAAATCCACCTGATATCGTATGATAGTTTGAGGCGGTTGCAATATGTTTTTTTTTATGCAGCAACTCTTTTAGGTTTGGATTTGTTTCCATGGCTTTAGCCAGTAGCTTTAGTTTGTTCCTTCTCTTTTGGGCATTTTGAACAACCATCTTGTACCTGTTCTGCATGTGAGGGGAGCTTCTTACACAATGCCGCCAAATGTTGCATATATGGATCCTGATTCACAAAGTTAAACTTACACTTTGCTGGAAGTTTACACTTTCTGTAGAAACTTTACTTATTTTTTTATTCGCTACCTGTGGGCCTGATCCATAGAGGTTAACTTACACTTTTGGGTAAGTTTACCTGTATTTATTTCTGTGCTATTCACAAGGGTATTTTACTAGTATTATCTTTACAACTGCAGAGTCTCCCCACATAAAAAGATAGGATAGTCCTTAGTAAACAAGCGTAAACTTACACAAAAGTGTACGTTTACCCTTGTGAATCAAGCCCACAGGGTCTGATTCCTGCAGGTAAATATACACGTTGTAGTGAGTTTACTACTGTTTTGGTATTCAGAAATGACACATTTAATTTTACTACTATTAATTTTATAAGTATTAAAATGACACTCAAATGGCCTGATTCACAAAGTTAAACCAAAGTTAAACTTACAGTCCTATCATTTATATGTGTGGAGACTGCCAGTCGTATTGATACTACTAGTAAAATACCTTTGTGACTAGCAAACACCCTTAAACTTACACAAAAGTGTAAGTTTACCTTCATGAATTAGGCCCATTGTTTGGGAATACCAAAAAGTAGTAAAATTACTACAGCAAGTGTAAACTTACACAAAAGTGTAAGTTTATCTTTGTGAGTCAGTCTGTGTGTGTTTGGGATGCTGTCTATGTCCTGTGCATGTGAGGGAAACTTGCATTGTTTCTGACCAGATCAGTGTGCGTGCTATGGGTGTGAGAAAAGTGTGTACTCCTTTCTGGTGCTGTACCTGTTTTGTGTAAGAAACTCTTGGAATGCGTGTGAGTCAAGATTTCACTGATACCCCTCAAAATCTGAAATGCTGCTTCTTCAATAAATCCATGAGTCGTTAAATGATACTGACAAGTGCCATACTTTTTTCATGTCTTTGAAGAATGTTTTCAGTGGCTTTGCAATACCGCACTTGTTCCATGTCTTTGAGGGGATCTTGGAATGGTTGGCCGTGCAGTAGCACCCTTTTTCAACAAATTTGAAGGAAGCCTGCACTGGCC
The DNA here is from genome assembly GCF_964261635.1 of Lissotriton helveticus. Classification (NCBI taxonomy): domain Eukaryota; kingdom Metazoa; phylum Chordata; class Amphibia; order Caudata; family Salamandridae; genus Lissotriton; species Lissotriton helveticus. The sequence goes on from NC_136059.1 coordinate 1,028,120,557, forward strand.
CTTAGTACCACAATTGCTCCTTGTCTTTGAATGAAGCTTGCACTGGCTGGCCCTGAAGTAGCATACTTATTCCAGAACTTTGAAGGAAGCTTGCACTGGTTGGCACTTCAGCACCCCACTTGTTCCATGTCTTTAAAGGGAACTTGCACTGGTCCTGCAGTACCATCCTTGTTCCATGTCTTTTAGGGAAGATTGTGATGCTCTTGGCAAGTGCATTATGAATCAAGGACCCCCTGCACTCTTGCTCCCTGTGCGCTACCTATTTCTGTGTTTTTGACCTTAGACTGGTTTAGTGGTCTCTCCAGCCTCATGTTTTCTCGTAATACATAATCCTGCTTAGAAAAAATGAGCTCTAGGTAAGTCCATTTCAGTTATTCATAAGACAGAGTGTCATTCATATATTAGTTCAGCCCCCAGAACATCATACTTACAACTGGGCATTGGATCAGCCCTCTTCAGCCATCGACTTGTTGCCAATGTTTGGCTTTGCTTAGTAGATATTCTCTGATCCTCTCTGATCCTAGTAGATATTATCTGATCTGCCAGGTAGACTGAGTAACATTAGTTTGCCTGCTCTGTGTTACAGTGGACCTGAGGGGATACTTGCTTTAATTCCTCTCCCAGCAGTTCAAATACAAATGCAGACTAGTGCTAATTGAGTAATGAGAGTACGAGCATCTCTGCTGCCACAGGGCCAGCAGAGCATTAGACATCATTGCTTCAAGCTTCAAAACCACGCCACCATGTTGAAATGGTATTTTGTCATTTCTAACTGTTCCAAGATGATATACCAGTGTGAAGCTGTACTTTTTAATTTTTATACTGAGGCACTTGCCCCCACCCATTTAGATAGCATATTTTCTTTTTCCTTTTTTTTCTTTGTTTTGTTTTTCTTTCTTTCTATCTTTTTTATTTACGCATATGATTACACTACAAAAAAAACCACCTCCTTGTTTTTTAAAAGGCAAGTGAGACTTATTTTATGCCAAGACACTTCCTCACAAAGGTCCACAAATATCAGACTCACATAGACTACAGTGCTGATTCAAGTGTGACTGATGGTAGATTAGATAACCTCTGTGGATATTCTAGCTCCAGTGTAGCCTACTTCAAGAGGAACTTTGAATAACACTGGTGGACCGATGCACCAGAAGATCAACCTGTGTCTCCTATGCTGTCCAAACTGTGCTACTTCCTATTGAGCTGTGTGTGTGTGTCAGCCACGGCCCGTGGAGGGAGTATTGGTGGGGCGGAGAGGCGGGACGGGGGAGGGGCAGGTTGGGGGGGGGTGCTAAAAACTGGAGTATGGATAATTGAAGGTAAGTAAACAATTTAATAAATAAAACGAATTTCGTAGCGCGCCCTGTATCACATTTTGCGATCCAGGGTGCGCTACGAAATTTGTTTTATTAATTACATTGTTTACTTACCTTCAATTATCCATACTCCGGTTTTTAGCACGCCCCACCCTGCCCCTCCCCCACCCCGCCTCTCTGCCCCACTGAAACACCCTCCACGGGCCACGGCTGGCGTGTGTGTGAGCAGTGTGCTTGTGTGAGAGCAGGCTAGTCATCATGTGTTGTGAGTGCATTGTGAGGGATGTGCCTGTGTGAACGCAAGATTAACATTGTCTTTTGTGAGTGCAGGATAAGTGGTCAATAGGTTAAAAGTTGTGCCTGTGTGACTGCAGAGTTAGGCTTATGCCTGTGTGAATGCAGCATGTGCCTACATGAGGGTAGCAGTGTGAGTGTGGAGTGTCTGCATATGTCTTTGTTTGCATGAACCTTTCAAGGGCCAAAACAATTGGCTTTTATTAATGCTTTTTTAAAGTTGTGGATTTGACTTGCAGAAATGCAGTAGCGTGTGTGAGAGTGGTAGTGAGTTTTGATATGGAAAATACAGATTCTGTCGATGGTGGTTGAGGCGTATCGGGGTAGCTGTGATACTGAGATATCATCCTAGTGATGGGGCACCATTACTTTGCTTGCACTGGGGCCCATAGCAATTCAGCTACACCACTGACTAAGCGCATTACCATCAAAAGAGGGGAGAGGATGCGGTCCGTCGGCTAGACTGACGACTTTGATGCTGGAAACCAGGGTTCGAGCCTCGGGGTCGCGTCCACATCCTGTGATTCTGGGCAAACTACTTAATATCCCATTGTCTGAATGTGTAATGTAAATACGGTGCTCATGTAAAGCGCTCAAATACCTTTGGGTCGAGTTCGCTCTATATCAATATGCAAAAAAAACAAAACAGAGAAGGAACCTCCAACCATCAACTTATAAAAGTGAACACAAGTATCTAGAATGGCACAAGTTTCAAGCAAACAGAAAACAGCCATCCCCTTTGAAAGCTAGATCAATCTCACAGTCATTATCTGAAATGGATGTGGTATCCCAAAATGAGCCTGGTCTGCATGCCATTTTCATAGCAAAGCTTTGTAGCACCCCTGCTCTTGGGGAGGGACATGTGGGCAGGAGAATCTGGGGCAGGTCAGAGATATACATGCTGAAGCAAGAAGCAGCAGCGTAGATCTGTCCTGCCATCCATGTGTGGGGCCTGCTCACAGAGAATGATTTTGTAGATGAAAATACGAAGATATCTGTTGAGAAATAAAGCATCACAAAGGTACAGCTGGGTGCTAGCTTGTTTCTTGGTGACACGTAGGACAAAGGTTCGATCATAAGGTGGTGGTCGCTGGCTCATGCATGGCTCATGCAAGCTTCCCTGTTGTTTCAACTGACCAGTGCTCTGAGTTACTGCTTGGTCCAGTGGTGAAAAATGCTGTCCTCTGGTGATGACAAGCCAATCACCAAAATGGAAGCAAGTGCATCACTCATGTCCAGTTAACTCACTCATGTTCCTGTTGTGCACGTGCCTCAGGAAGCACTGCTGTCGGGTGCCTCATACATTAACTTCTCAGAGCCTGACAACTTGGACCGATTTAAGGAGTTTGAGATTTAGGTCTGCATCCTTGGCATCACTAATGAGAACCTGCAGTACATACTGATATATTGCATTAGTTCAGGGGCTACAGACGTCATCCTTCAATTTAACTAACAAGCATGAGAAATAATCCTACACTAACCTCAAAGAGGTTACATGGCTTACATCCTGCCCAAGAAAATAGTTGACTACAAGTGATAAGTTTTTCACTGATGCGTTTAGTTCAGTGATTTCAATAGCAATGCAACTGAAGAAGCTATTCACTTACAAGTTTTAAATAAATGCAAGCCAGGCTCGCAATGCCCATAGGGCTGAAAGGGCTTCAGCCATCCCCCCACCCGCTCAACATGTGTCTCAGCCCAGACTGCTGCAGGTTGGGCAGATGTGGGCCGGGCTGGGCAGTGTCTGGAGTCTTACCTCCGGTACGCCCAAGTTTTTCACAGGTCTTTAAAGGTCATTTGCATATTTACATACCTTTGTAAACTGGTTACCGTGGCTTCGTTTTTTTTCTGGTTTCAGTACCCCCTGGGCCCCCACTCTGCCTATTCCTTACATTTGCATTTTACATTTTCTGCCATAGTGTGGGGATGCATTTCTTGAAAAGGAATATAAAGTAGGGTTGCCAAAAGCAAAATGCCAGCCATGTGTTGTTTAAAGAGCCTGCAAAGGCCTCGTCTTGACACTAAATAAGGTTATAAATAAAATCATATGTATTCATTTGTAATGTGACTTTTCTGTCTTTGTTCCCTTTAATTATCAGTCATGGATCATTCAGGCAGCCCTAGAACACAATTAAAAATGCTTTCTATTTATAGTTCCTGTTCCAAGTATGCACACATAAGTGCTGAAAATAGGCAGTAGGTGACTGCGTATTTTTATAAAGTCTGGGGCATCAATATGATGAGCTGGCAACCCTAATCACAAGACTGAAAGTTTGTTGCAGGATGAGCACAATATTTATTTCCTCCACCCTCGATCCTTGAACAGGGCTGGACAGGGAACGCAAACCGGTCTTGGCAATTGAGTCTGACCGGCCATGGGGGAGGAAGTGGGACTTGTGGGGGGAAAGGAGGGTGTACGTGGAAAACACTGCAGCTGCTTTTTGTACAGGAGGCTGATATTGCAGCACTGCTGCAAAACCGGCTCCCTATACCAATAGTAGGCTCCACCCTTCCAGCCCACTGAAAAAACGTCCGGTGCCAGCTACGGCCTGTCCAGCTCTGTCTCTGAATAATGTCATAACAGCAATAGTTTAACTTATTTCTGAAACCCTACGCCAACCCTCAATAACATGCTTAGTTAGTTCAAGTGTCAGGGAATGCACCCTGCATTTAGACTACTCACTCCTCATTCTCGCCCTTCACTTTCACACTCACCCTGCACTCACATTGATAACAATGCACTCACACTGATCACCATGCACTCACACTTTTCCCTCTGCTCTCACAATGACCACACAGCACTTATGCCACTCGCTATGAACTCACACCTTTCTCCCTCCATTTACCCTGCGGTCACATGAGCACACCACTCACTCTGCACTCACAGTAATCACTCCACACTCAGAAGGCACTTCCTCTGTTCACCCTGTACCTCACCCTGCAGTCACACAAGCACACTTACTCACCTGCACTCATGGGACACTTCACTCACCTGTCCCCCTCAGTGCTCACTCAAACAAGCCCATCACTAACCCTACATTCATTCGTCCCACTCTGCACTTACATCCCCATCCAAATTCATATGGTCACCTCACTCACCCTGCAGTCACTCTCCTCACCCTACTCTCACACTGTTGCATTACTCACCGTGCACTCACATGGGCACTCCTTTCACCCACACAGCGCAGAGGATTAATGTGCCTGACACAAAGAACGTGTACCAAGCAAATCACAGAACTGAGTGTGAGTAAACTATGAGTAGCTCTATAAAAAAATGAAATGTTTCTCAAAAAGGGACTATAGAGAGATGAGGTGCATTGTTGGTGAGTGGTAGTGAGGGAATTCATGGAGAAGGAGGAAATGGGGGAGGGGTGCCAAGAAAGACGGTTGCACTGTGCGCGACCTGTGCTAGGGCCAGCCCTGGCTAGGAGTCTTAGCCCTCCCCACCCCCGAAGTTCAGGTCTAATTACGCCCTGCAGGAAGTTCATAACGTTTCAGCAAAAGCTGCTGTACACGTTTAATAAAATGCTCACCCTGGCTAGAATGTCATGTTTCATTGAAAATTAAGCTGATGTCATCACAATACCCAAACTATGGATGACTCAGTAAATTACGTAAACGTTAAGCACATTAATGAATGTACATCCATCCGTACGTGCAATCAGTGCAGTGACTGCATGCACACTCTAGCCATACCCAGTGCTACTGAGCACCATTGGGCCTGTGCCATGGCTTAGGCAAAATCAGCCATTATCAGTCTGTGTTCAGGAGTTTTAATCATGCCAAATTCACTCAAAAGCCTTCCTCCTCACTAACACCCATGGAAATAATATATTTTGTTAACATTCTAGACAGCACCTCATAGAAGTCCAAACTCATGCCGTTCCTCTTCCAAGTAGACATCCTCTGATCAAAAATCAACTAAATCAGCAAAGGTCTTCTCTTTGACAGGAAACACACTTATAGACATAGAAGAAGTACCATTCAAGCTTGTTCTAGACAGTCCCCTTCTTTGTGTTTCAAATCTGTTTTTTGAAATCATAACAAAAATCAACACATAGACCAAACATCAATCATGGTCACAGCTGATTTTTTTGGGGAAAAACGGCCCGTATTTGAAATGGAGGATGTACTACTGGCATGAGAGAGGAAAGTAACGAACAGAAAAAACCCAACTGATCCCCTTATCCCTGTACTCATTTGTGATTATGCAAGGGCAAAAGTGGGTGTGACCCTGATTGGATGAAAAAGGCAAGGTTACATATATCTCCCTGTGGTAGTGGCATCATGTGTTGCACCTGCGATATGTGAGACTGTCTGCCTCACTGAGGTTCTGGGCGCTGTAGCGATTTCATAAAAATCCCAAAAGTAGGCTGCTATATCGGAGTCACCTGTTGCCTTTGTGCCATCCAGCCAATGAAGGGCCTTGACCCTCTCAATCTGTAATTTAGCTCGCAGTCTGTGGACAAGAAGTCTACTGCATCTCCCTCCCCCTGTGTAAAATTCAGTTTAAAGTCATAACTGAACATTTTCTGCTCCATCCCTGTCAAGTTGACGCAGTTGCGCCGGCATAGCCTCTAGCTGTCTCCAGCTCCTTGGGGGCCCAGTCCTGTGGTAAATAGTTTCTAATTCTTTGACCCATCTTTGTAGGTCTATTGCCTTTGCCTTGTGGGTTTTATTGTTGGCCACAGAGGTCACAATGAGTTCCCCCCTCATCACCACTTTCAGTGTATCCCATTGGGCATCCACAGCCATGTCTCCTGTATCATTGATGGCCCGAAAGTCTGTCATGCAGTGCGTTCGATTTATAACTGTATAGGGGCGCTGGAGGAGAGTGTGCTGTAATCTCCATGGGGCAGTGGGGCCGTAGCGGCCCTGGTGTGAAGAGTGAGGTCAGTGGGGCATGGCCATATAGCACCATGGGTTCAATGATTATCTCTTGGACTATGGATTATTGTAGTGTTGGAGAACCAAGAAAATTATCAATGCGAGTGTAGGGTTTATGGGCAGAAGAGTAATATATGTAGTCTCTGCCATTCAGGTGTGCCTGTCTCCACAGGTCACCAAGCCCTATCCTTGAAGCCAGCCTCTTCCTTCTATTGAAAGGGCCCCTTTGTGTCCGAAGCGATGTCCTGAACGGTTTAGGCCAATTATTCATGACTAATTTAAGGCCTCCCTTCTCCTATGAGGATAGATTGGTTGTGAGAATCGAGGACATCTTGGGCTGCCTGCTGGTTATCATTTGGTGCATATATGGTGGCCCCCACTTGGACATGAAGGGTCAGTAATCTACCCCGAATTTCAGCCACCTAAGTCCAGATCGTCACCTTGAAGGAGTAAGAGAACAGGATGGTCACCCTCATTTCTTGCCTTGGCTGGAGGAGTATTGTTGCGGGAAGTAGCATGATTGCATCTTGTGCCAGTCTTGGGGCATCAGGTGGGTTTCTTAATTAAGGCAGATGTCCTCTACAGCCTGCTCCAGCAAAGACAGCACTGCCTTCATTTTAGTAGTGTTATGAATCGGTCAGACATTGAGGTTGATATTTTAATGGTCATGGTCGTGTAGCAATTGATAAGCATTTGTCAGGGCGTCACGTTGAGGTGAGGCAAAGGGAGGGATCTGGCCAACCTGCAGGACTGTGGGGGACTATTGGGAGGAATCTGTAGTGTGTTAAGGTGTCTGAATGGCTCAGTATATAGAGTAAGTGTGACCCCATCTTACTCTTTAAGTAAAACATACACCTAGAACAGTCTGGAAAACCAATAAACAGCAGAAATAAGGAAAAATGTCTTGTTAGTAGGTCAGGGTTTTCAGGTGGATCTATTCACATCAAAAGTGACATCTAAAGTCCTTTGCTACCCCGCCCCTGCCAGAGCATTTGCGGGTTCAGGGAATGGCTAAAAGGAAGCAGAAAGGTCCAATGGCAAGTCCGGCTCAGGTCAGTCCGCTTCAGTGTGATCCGAGTAACCCGTAAAGCTGCTGATGACCGATTGGCCCTCCAGGGCCATGGTAGTGGGGTCTGGACGCAGGCCTTGTTGAGTGTTATGGGTGCGGTGCCAACGCTGTTCAGGTCCACCAGCAGGAACATGGGCATTCCTGGCCTCCACGTTGGGGTTTTCATTAGGAAGGTTCAAGAGGAATCACCCCTCTTCAAGTGTCCGGACCTGATGGAGTTTTTTGTCTCAGAGGAAAACAATGCGAAATAGGTGGCTCTAACTATATGGCATGCCTTTGCTGCTGAGAATTTTCATGACTGGCTGAAAACCCCTGCGCTTCAGAAGCATTAGTGCAGAGAGGTCCTGGAAGAGTGCAAGCTTGTGACCCCTGAACTGAACAGGCTGCGCATCTCGCACCAGGTGTAGAATTTATTCCATTAGCTGGAAATCATGGACGCATGTTAAAATGTCCGCGGGGCATGCTTTCTCTGCTATCATGACCTATTCTTTGTTTGCAAATGAGTTTTAAAGAGGTCTTGGCGTTCATGCCCAGGATTTGGTGAAACAATGCTTGCATGAAGTTTGTTATGTCCATGCTTTTAGTCCCTGTGGGAGCACTTCTGATGCAGATATTGTTTCTGCGGAAGCCTTCCTCCAGATCTTCTGTGTGGGCTAGGAGAGATGCCTGTTGCTCCTGAAGGCAGAGGACCTGCTGCTGCAGATGTTTGCACTCATACTCTTGGGCAGATGTGTTATCCTCCAGCATGGAGCCTATCCCTTAAACACCTGCAGCTCTTGCCTGTGTGTTGCAAAAGGTCTTGGTTCACTGCCTGGAGGTTCTCTTGGAAGGAGGAAAGATGGATTCCAGGAACAACCATGATAGGGACACCTCATCGCCTATGCCAATCCTGGTGGACAGGCGACGGCTGTCGCTGGCAGCCATGCTGGTGTGACAGTTAAAAATGTCCTTAAGGTCATCCTGCTGTCAGGGTGAATCCTCTGTGGTGGGACCATGATGCGGTAGCACACCACAGCCCAACACAGTATGCTGAGCGCAATGTGGGTAAAGGCAGGACAGCAGCGCATTCACTGTCTGATGTTGAAGGGTCTCTGGTGCTACGGGGAAAAGTCTTGAATGGTCCTCTCATTCGTGGGGCTCAGACCCTTCCATTCAAGGCGGTGGCTGCCTTCTTAAGGACCGCGGCACCCAGCCCAATCTTCACGCCATCCATTGAAGGCAAATGGAAATGTTCCTCATGGGAATAGCAGCCGTTGTCCCTCCTTCGGAGATCGTCTGGCAAGAGTGCCACTCAGTGAGGGGCAGTAATGAATCTCCGGTGCGCTGATTAGACAAAGCTGTTTGTGGTGAGTCAGTGGAGAAGCGAGGAAAGCGTCCTTCCCTGGTTTATGGGAACACCCATACAGCGCCCATGGAACACCTTCCTAGGGCAGAGTAATGCAACACAGCCATTTGCATTGCGTTCCTTTGGAGCCACTCAGAGCCACGTGAAGTGGCTTTGCTTGGTTTCAAAAATCTCTCTTAAGGGTTGTGCCACTCTTGCACTGCGTTGCATAATGCAAGAGCGATGGAAACAGCCTCATAAATAGGCCTCACTGGCTTTGCTTGATTCAGAAATAAACCTTGCCTGTCGCTTACAAACGCCCTAATTATTAGGTTACGGGGTTCCACTTCAACACTGATATTCATTAGTGCCGCCCGCATGCTTCTGAGCAAACCTTGGCACCCAAACTTTTTTTTCTAACTTAAGCACGAATTTGGACATTTTGTACATGCACCTCTATTTAGATGCAACATGTTGCATGTGATATGCCTAAAACAGTGCTGTAATACCAGGGCGTTGGCAGAAATGTCCTATACAAGTTTCATTACTATATAATGCAATTTCCATACAGTACCATAACACAGCCATCTTATTTCGATAGTACTTTTCTCATACTGCTAATGGGTATGTGATATGTGTGCCGGTGCCCCCGTGAACAGTGCCACAAAAAAAGGGTTTTTGGCTATGTTAACCACAGGTGGCATCTTATCCACAGCCTTAAAAACATTTCTCTGAGAATGAGGAGTGAAGGATATCTCAACGGTATCTGCAGAGCACTTACAAGAAAAGAAATCAAAAACAGTATTCAGAGGTTGTTCGCTATTGAAATGGTGTTCACTGTCCCGCCATTTTGATTCATTGTTTATTCCCAGCATAGACCTGCGCCATGAACCTCAGAAGGCCTGGGATTTTTAAGTGACAAGCCCTTGTATTCTGAAAAGACAATTGGAGAGCTCCGGGGTGCTGAGGGGGTAACTGCTGCCAGCAGCCTTGATCTACCAGTGGGCAGTTCAAATTATGCCTGCTCTGCTCTGACGTAGGGCCTTTGTCACGAGACCAGTTACCATGGCACTGCCTCGAAAATATAACGAATCCAGTGCGCATCAATACCTGGAGAATAAATAGAATAAAGTACTACTTATAATATATTATTCTGAGCTCACTGGGTAGCAATTTGTGCAGGGGGCTGCAAATAACTCTTTCTCGTTTAATTATGGGAAAGCTGTTCCTCAAAGAGGAAATGCACTCTGCTGGGATCACAGAGGAGCCAAGTTGCTGAGTGATTAAAGAGACCGACGCTGTCTGCATTCTTGTGGTAAAGAGCTAATAAGCTTTTTCTGTGCTGGATGAATTGTTGGAAATAATTTCACAATTTGCGTGCTTGTTGGCTAAAGCAGCCAAGTTGAATCTTTTGAGGCAATCTTGGCCATTGAAAGCTTTGTTGCGCAAACTGGCGTGAAACTGCCGAAATTTGGCTGCAAATCAGAAGTTGGAGGTGTTCTTGCTTCTGGTGACGGCTTTGGAACCTGCCGTTGCTGAAAGTGATGACCCGCTGGTTTTGAAAGGAGTATTCATTACTCCAATCAAGCATTCAGTGGCCTGTAAATTGGGTTTAAATGCAGATCTGGGATTAAAGTATGATATCAAAGTGTATGTGGGCATGGAAGAGTGATAGTGGAAGTGGAAGTGACATCACAGACCATTTGAATCAGATTGAAAGCATGTTAACTTACAGTGATTGAGAAGAGGCTCAAACAAATAGCTACAAACGGTTAAATGGTTAAATCCTATAAGTTAAAAATGGCTTTTTTACATAATAGCACCCATTTCATGGGTAACCACTCTTGTTCCTCTTCGTGGGGGTGGTCCGTTCACTGACTGCACATCTCTTATTTACTATGGAAGGCAGCATTGAGGCACTCCAGGACACTGGATTGATTTACAGCAACTCCGGATCCGAAGTTCATGAGTAGCGCCTCACACTTATTTATTTATTTCGACTATTTATTTCGACTTTTTGAAGAGGGTAAAATTATATTTCAAGTTTGCAAAAAGCATGCAGTACTTTGTGGCCACTGCTCATGCATTCGATTTTAGTAACATATGTTGGCTGCCTGTAGCTGGCATCTCTACCTGCGTTAAAGGTGTGGAGGATGACTTCCCAGGGGTCTTAAGCAGAATTAGAATTAGATTCCAGGGCAGCAGCAATAATCCGAATTAGAATAAAGGGTAGTAGCAACAAGAAATGCCAGGGCCAAGCAGTCATCAATTGTTGACTGTCATATACTGTGGTAATAAGGGCCTACATTTCATACACTCAATCCACTGTTCGTGTAACCAAACAATAGAAATTTAGAAATCTCATTTTACTTCCTCTATTATTCAACCGAATTCATACATTTGAGAAAAATAAGATGGTCTTGAGAAAGTTAATTAAAAATAGCAATATGCGAATAATCTTAGATATTCATATAAAATAGCTTTGGAACATTTAACTCAAAATGATTATTGTGGTGCAAGTACTTAATCTAGGGGCAAGGGAATGTTGTATTTGATGTTGATAATTGCAGTAATGCTGTACTTTTAATTTTGAATTCAATCATCCTGCTAGAACATGAAGCAGATGACAGAGAACAGATTAGTGAGGAGAAACGTTTCTTACTAAAGGATAACCCCAACTTTCTGCAACACATACAGTACAGATAATAACTACAAATATTCAGTAGCCAAGAAGTTAAATTTGAGCCATTCTCCAAATTAGTTGAAGCCTTCCTGTCTTCTGAGTACGGAAATGTGAGCAGAGGTCATGGCTTTCTCTGTTCCTGCCCCTGGTTGCCGTCCAGTAGGGTTTAGGTGACCAAACAAATCTCAAAGCGGAGGATCGTTTCTTGAAGGCAACAAATGCATTGCCCCTAAGACATGGGGGACATTGTTTTTGATGGTTGCCCACCTTAAATAGGGCAAGATGAGTGCCACTGTGACCTGGCAGTCCAGTGATGGAAAGCTTCCAGGGTAAAATTTTACAATGGTGGAACCAGCTGAAGCTTTGCTGACATAAAATAAGCGATTCCCCCAACTCTAACCAGATTCAAGGAACTTCGTGTTTGCTGGGCTGGGAGCACCACTGATTTACTACAGTGCTCCCACTCTGCCAAACTCTCAATGACCCCCCTAAATAAAAATATTCCCAAAGAGTCCTTGAATGGAGACCTTAAAAAGACATTGAATTGAAAAGAAAACCAACAGCAGCTCATTCATCATGTGTTGTGCAGAAATATCTTCAACAACACAACTTTTCATTTGAAAATAATTCCTGTTACCAATTAAAGAACATTAAAATGTGGAGCAGTGTAGTCAATATATATATGGAAGATTTTGAAGGACAGTTTTTCTCCAAACTCTTGCGAATTAAATATTTTACTCTGATGTCAAAATAATGATGAATTTTGGGGGTTTTCATTTGAAAAAGTTTTGAACATGATGTTGATATTTTCATAACGTTTGTGGGCCTTTGTATTGGGCATTGAGGCACAGCTTTGAGAAAACTTGTCATGGCTAAAAGATATGTGTCATGGGCTTGAAGAGTATCGAAGCGGGGCACAGTATGTGACTATAGGAAATTTGTCTTTCTTCTATGGTCACCCTGGATTTTTCACTTTTGGTCAAACCCTAATTTGCTGGTATATAACCATGTGCACTTTACTCCTTCTTACCAGGAGTAAAGCACATGTGCTATTCTCTTTTCAACATGGTCGAATTGGCCTAAACCTAATTGGCATATTTAACTTCGCTATAAGTTTCAGTATATGGCACAGAATGTAGCCAAGGCCTTTAAGTTAGATGTCATTGGTGGACTGCAGCCATTGTGCCATCCACTACAGTTTTAGTGGAAAACATGGCTTCAGGTCTACCATTACAGCCTGACTAAAGCAGCTTTTAAACTACAATTCAAACTGTCCAAATAACCCCTTTTGACAGTTCTAAACCTTCCTTTTAAGTATTAATAAGTCACCCCTAAGTAGGCTGTCCTGCCCATAAGGTAGGGTGCACTCTATTTTTAAAAAAAAAAGGAAATGTAGAAATGTATTGTACATATGCCCTTACAATGAATATGCACCAAAAGCTATTTTCACTGTAGCATGGCTGGCTGTTTTACAGGAAAACAAATGAATTATTAATTTTAATAATGCTAACTTCAGCTAGGAAACAGATGGCACTAGCCGTCGTACATCAGCAGCACCTTCGTTAAGGACCCTGCATTGGCTTCCAATACAGGAACGGGTCCATTTCAAGACCCTTTGTCTGGTCCATAAAACTCTTTATGGGAAGGGCCCTCCCATTCTAAATGATATGGTCAGACCATATAAACCATCTAGGGATCTTCGCTCAAACCAGCAAAACCTTCTAATAATCCCCAGGACCAACAGGGCCCGAACAGGGGTCCGTCTCTTTTCGCGAAATACGGCTAAGTTGTGGAATGCCGTTCCCTTACCACTCCGTCAAGAGTCCAACCTGCTTGCATTTCGCAAAAAGTTAAAAACAGCACTGTTCCCTAAGATTTAGATAAGTTGGTCCTCTGTACTTCAGGCTCCTTTTCCCTTTTTCTTCTGTTCAAATATCAAGCGCTGGGATGCTTCCGAGTAGCCATGCGCTATAGAAAAACCTTTACAATTACAATTACAATGGACATTTAATTCTTGTAAACTTTTAAATATTTATGAAAAGCCCAATTTACAGGTGAAGTCAGATTTTTAATACATATTAAAGAAAAGCTACTTCTAGAAAGTTACCTTTTTCCTGCCTTCAGGGTTTCCTACCAGGGTTCAACACTGAATGAGGTGTGAAAAGTGCTACCAGAGCAGGCACAAAAGGCTTGAGTGTGGAGAGGTGTTTCTGTTTCTGTGGAAGGCCATCCGGGCAACACCTAGGAACTTAATTGTCTTCCAAAAGCCCTCCCTGTCAAATCAGATTTTAGATAGCTCTTACACTAGACCTTAGTCAGCCAGGCTATAATGACTCTCTCCGTGCTCTTCGCAGCCTCCTCCACCATGAATGGAACTTTTTGTGATGGACTTCAAGAAAGTAGCTTTTTCAGCAGGATTAACCTAATCCTTGTATGCGACCGGCGCTCCCTCGCAGTTAGTCTTAACTTGTGTCTTTCCCCAATCTAGCATGACCAGATGTTTGTGAGTGGCGCTTTGTGCTTTTAGCTGCTATTTTCATTTAAACCTTTGAAATTGATTATCTCTGGTTTTACTGATTGGAGTTTTGCTGTTCTGGTATCATTTTATTTATTTCAATGTACTCTATTTTACTAAATAGGTTTGAGATTTTTCTTGAGTTGTGTTTTCACTTTATTACTAGTGGTGTGCTGCAAAAATACTTTATGCGTTGCCTACATTATGTTGAGTGCTTTTTGCCAAGCTACCAGAGGGTTAAGTACAGGTTGATTTAGTGACCTTTGTGCTTCACACTGGCTAGGATTGTGGATGTTGCCTCAGTGGAGTTTCCACACCCCTCAACCAATAACCAAATTAGTACTGTACTTGCTTTACCTTGCTCTTCCTGTGGTACCCAGGGCAAATAAGTGAACTCCAATGATCTGAAGGATCTGAAGGGTGACTTTCTGTTCAAGATGCAGGGACACAATAAGCTACAAGATGCCTTTCCAGCAACTGCCCAGCTTTCCATTTCCAACTGGACCAGCCTTGGACCCTGCTGGAATGGGTGCTGCCCCCAAGTGCTGTCCTGGAACCCAATTCTGTGTCAAACCATCCTGAGAAACATGGGAAGATTGTGATTATTATTTCAGGCGAGTCATCAGCATCCTTAAGTAATATCCCAATTTCTTACAGTGATAAAATGCTAAACCCTGTGCCCAAACCCTACTGCTTATTGCTAAATGTAATTATTTTTCCTTTTCCTCCAGTGGGGTTCTTGACTGCCCTTGTGTGCCTACTTTTTTGTAACCCCCTACCTTGGATTTCTCCAATTGCTCTGTTTTTTGTTGATTTAGACCTTTATGTAAAATTACACATTTCAGCTATGTTCAGGTCTTTTCTTTTTTCACTGTCTTTTCTGAAAAAAGAAAATCCTTTTTTATTGTAATGGATGTTGTGCATGAAGCCTATCACTTCATCATTTTGCCACAACTGGACATTATAAATGCTATTCTAATTGATCTTCTTTCTTCACCATCGCTCCTGTTATATCCATATTACAGACGACAGAATGCCATATACCTGCATATGAAAACATTAACACATTACAGCAACATTCATTTATTTATTTTATTTTATTTATTTTAGATGTTTGTTTTTTATCTGACCTACCATCAGTCTGATGACATGTTCCTCCTCCTCTTCTTCTGTTGCCATGCGGTACCTGATGTGTCTGTATACCTAACGCAAAAAAACTATAAACATTTGTTTAAATACGTAGTTGTTTTTTAAAGCATTATTAGGAATAAAGACCCCTTGCCATACATAATAAAGATATTGCAAATCACCTCGGAGTCTGTAACCCTATAAAGGAACCTACCATCGGCCTCGTTCCTCTCTATGGTCACGGAACACCTCTGTGATTTGCAATATGCTTGCAATGTACATCCACCCTCTTCATTGAGAGTTAGTAACTGACCACTCTCACTTGAACAATTCACATAAACATGAAAGACAGGAGAGAACACTTCTCCCTTTACATCCCAATACAAAATAACCAAGACATGCCATTCTGAAAACAGAAGATCCTAAGGAATCAAAGCCAACTAACAAACCATAAACAATACACATAGAACTGTAGTCTGAATAATAGCTACTATATTATATGCATAAAAAAACTACTAGGGGGGCTATTCTCAAAAACGTGCAATAATTATCACAAAATTAGCTTAACGCAACTCTTCACATCGCAGTCTATCGCGGGAAAAGAACACTGTGTTAACGTACTCTCAACACGGCGGTATCATGCAATAGTCTCACGATAACATGCCAAATGACCGCGGTAAAATCAACCCAAGGGGTGTTCAATGGGAGACACAGACTTCCTGAGGCACTCTTATGTCTTCCTGTGAATTACCTTATTCCTCTTTTGTTGGGCACCACAGAGTGCAGCCTTCCCAGTTAGGACTCACTGAGTCCGTTGTGCTACAGCTGCAGCCACATTCTGCTACATGCTTCTGCTAACATAATGACCTGGTGACTCACCATTTGTGGACATGTGGTTTCGGACGGACACTAAACTCCGATCTCCACCTAGATTATTCATTGCAGCGTACACTAAAGGGATCTTTTCTATTTCTTAACCTGGAGTATTGTGTCTATCGACTACTCGAGGAGGTTGCGAATGAATTGTTTTACATCAATGATTGTTGAATAATACTGTTATTCCCCTGAAGAAGGGTATTGTACTCTAAATGCATTAGCGTTTTTTGATGAACATAAAACACTGTGAGTTTTGTTAAATGCAATGCATTTATTTTTCATGAATTCTGTTATTTGCATTGTTTAAGCATACCATATGATTTGAAATAGGTTGGATGCTCTTTTGTCTCAAACTGAAATTAAAATATCGTTTGATTTACTATTTTGTGAGTACATTTAGATTTTTTGTTTAAAAAACTTAAAAAGTACTCAATTGAAGTGTTAGGGACCTTAGGGACACCGGCTGTGCACTGTGAGCAGGAACAGAGTTTCTCCGTACCCCATCTTTGACTCACCATTTGTCACAGTGTTGCCAACAGATTTTGACACACGAGTAAGCAGGTGTCAAACTTTGTGTTGAATACCCTTCCCTGCTTAGACAGGTCAGACACAGCACATGGGCTAAACTGCATAGGTAATGCTGCCACTATAGCCTTGATTTATATGTGGAGAATTCTGAGAATGACTATGACCCTTCATCTGTGTTACTTAGTATAACTTTAGAGCTGTCATTATTAATAGTCACTATTATTTTTTGCACAAAAATATAAGCTTGGAAAATTCTTCCACAGTTCCCACTTCTGTTATTTTATAATCACTAAAACCCGTGATTAAATTTAGCTTTATAAACCAGGAGATAATTCAGCCAGCACCACTTTCTGCTTCTCTCTGGAATTCTCCTCTGCCATCTTTAGCTGGCTTTTAACATGATCCTTAATATACTCCCTCTCGTGCTCCTCAGATCTTTTCCCTCTGTAGATCACTCTTATTTGTTGTGTTTTCACACTTTTTAAACACACTCCCAGAAAATGTTAGGAAAGAAATAGGACAAGTGCACAAATCATTATAATTATTATTAATGTTAAGATTAGTCTTAATGAACTCCCACCCAAATTATCAAACCATTCTCCAACCTTACTAAAAACCCTTTTCTAACTCGCTAAACCAGGATCCTACAGTTTCTCATAAGCCATACTCTTCAAAAGATTGATGTTTGTGTGAGTTATTGGTGATATTAGTAATATAAGATCCACCTTCCTTCACCAGGAGAATAGGAGAATAGCTAATGCTAAGTGAATCTACATAACCATAGCCTTCATATCCATCATTTCTTTATTTACCTCTTTCAATGCACCTGCTGTATCTACAGCAAGCTTACTCACTAAAGTAGATAAATGTCTAATTTTCACATCATTCATTGCCACATCTATAGAAGGAGTCATAGCACCTAATACATGTGAAACTGTCTGTCATGATCTATTTCACTTATATGTTAAACGCTAGGCAACACTAAAGCCCGGTAACAAGATCCAATACAAGTGGGCGACAAATTGAAATAAGCAGTCTTCAACATACAACATAAGAAACTCCTCTGAATATTAGCTCTCCTCCCAACAAATATTTCCCACTCACTTCATAACTTCTTTTACACACACTTTCTCCACAAATTCAGCTCTACCATACTTTAAAGGACTGAGCCATAACATGTCCAATTCACCCTTTAATTTTTGCTCCATCCTCAACCTAGGATGCAAATTCAACAATCTGAATTCTTCCACGGTCCTTTATCCAATCCATTATATCATTGTCTTCTTCCCAATCTCTCGCAGTCTTTACTTCTCTTTTATTATATTCATTAATTAAATTATTTTCTTCACTACTCAAAACACAAACATAATCATGTTTAGTAATTTTAGTTTCATGTCTGTTTTGTGCATTTACCCTGAAACAATTTATCACATTTAGCAGCTTTATTATCTTCTTTTGTATGTAAATCTTCTACAGACATGTTGAAATCTGCTAGATACGGAGTATGAAATTCATCATTATTAAATATACCAACATGCACATTACAACACATAGGAAATTGGATGGTGAAAACACATTGATACCTCGCCAGCAGGAGTAGGAAGAAAAGTACAAAGGAAGCACCCTTTAATCTTCATAATATTTATGTATTCATAATTCATTTTAGTATAGATGTTATCTTGAAACCCACTAAACAAGTTTCTTATGCACCAGCAGCGTGCTTCAATTCACTCCTAACATTAGTTAATTCAACGTCCACAGAAGCTTATTCCACCAGAGTCAATAAGCAGAAAAACAGCTTAACTAAGTCTGGTAATAGTAGTAATAGGGGGCCGGATTCACAAAAGTAATCTGAGACAAAATCCTAACTTTATGATTTTTGGTATTCACATAAAGCATTTAGGAGTAGTAAGATTAGGATTCGTAACTTTACTACTCCTAAACTGAAAAAAGTCCTTACTTTACGACTTTCGGTATTCACAAACGGCATTTAGTAGTACTAAAGTTAGGAAATCTAACTTTAGTACTCCTAAATGCCTCTGTGAATACCAAAAGTCGTAAAGTTAGGATGTTTCTCAGTTTAGCAATAGTAAAGTTAGGAATCCTAACTTTAGTACTCCTAAATGCCTTCTGTCAATACCAAAAGTCGTAAAGTTAGGATTTTGTCTCAGATTACTTTTGTGAATCGGTCCCAATATTATTACTAACAATAAAATGTTACAGCATTTGCTGTTATCCACCTTCTATTTGAGACATAAATTATTGTGAGGCTCAAAAATAATAAAAGTGTTCTTTAGAACAATAATAGATGTCTTATTTTTTTATCAAATTTCTTTAAAACAACAATCAAAACAAAAATTCAAAAATGTTCTTCTATTCTTTTACTTTTCTCAAAAGTTCATTTCAGTCTGTGATTTATCTTATCTTGTTCAACCACCATTTCTCTATTCAAGTTTGTCTTAATAGTCTTGTTAATATTTCATTTTGGCTCTTCTTCTGCCTTTGTTTCACTCTCAGATGCATTTAAAAATGTGCACTGACAATGATTCACTGAATCGTAACTTTCCACCTCTGATTTTTTTCTTGCTCTGATAATGTGGCTAGGTATTACCCTTTCAAATGGTTTGTAATTATTTTCTTTGTTTTCCAAAAAGTAAATTGGCAATGTGCGTGGACTGGTGTTTGGCTGGCGGCGTGCATGGACTGGTGTTTGGCTGGCGGCGTGCATGGACTGGTGTTTGGCTGGCGACGTGCATGGACTGGCACTTGGCTGGCGGTGTATGTGGACGTGCGCTTGGCTGGCGGTGTGTGTGGACTGGCGCTTGGCTGGCGGTGTGCGTGGGCTGGTGCTTGGCAGGCGGTGTGCGTGGACTGGTGCTTGGCAGGCGGTGTGCATGGACTGGCACTTGGCTGGCGGTGTGCGTGGATTGGCATTTGGCTGGCAGAATGCATTGACTGGCGTTTGGATGGCGGTGTGTGTTGACTGGTGCTTGGCTGGCAGTGTGCGTTGACTGGTGCTTGGCTGGCGGTGTGCGTGAACTGGCGCTTGGCTGGTGGTGTGTGTGGAGTGGCACTTGGCTGGCGGTGTGTGTGGAGTGGCGCTAGGCTGACGATGCGCTTTTGTCTTCAAATCTATAACAAAAGCAGAAACATAGCTACTGGCATCATCTTCCACAGGATCACCGACTCTACTGTGTTTCTTGAAGAACTGCATGAGCCTCTCATAAAAAGCATTTACTGACTCTTCCAGTTCCTGTTAAGTTCTCAATATTTTTGCCCAATTGATATCCTTCTTACTTGCTCAGAAGGAGCAATATTAGGAGCAATTCTACCCGGTTCTACAGTTGGCCATGCAACCACTGCCTCACTCTCTGCCCACAAATCACTAGAATCTAAAATCTTTAAAAATGTGTCTACCGGTGCACTTCTTTGTACCACTTCTCTGGTTCCTCTCGTAATTTTGGAAAATTTGTAGGAAAAGCAGAAAGGTCAGCCCTTGTCCATGGCACACACACAAGATTCCCTCCATGAACTTCCCTTAAATGAAATCCTAAAACTGTTCCTGTCTCTGCTTCCAAATCACTTGCAGTAACCCTTGCTTTGCCTTCAATTCCCTTCACCATCTTTGTTATGTGCTGTCCCTTTCTTCTATCTTTCCTTGTATTCCTTTTCTTCAGTTCACTCCATTCCTTCATTTTTTCAATTAAATCTTCAATATGAGCTCTCAGAACAATCGAGCCAATTTCTTTAATGTCATCATGGGTCTTATCTATTTTATAATTTCGCATTATGTTTTTCATTCTACTGATGTCCACCTCCCACTCATCAGCTGACGCTTCCATTTTATCTTGTACTTCATTTGCACACCCAGCTGCTTCTTTGATCAAATATCTCATTTTATCATCTTTATATGTCAATAACCTGTTTAAATAAATGCTACCCTGTATCATTTCTACAAATCAAATCGAATTCTAAAATGCCAGTGTTTATAACTTTAGGAGGTTCTTCGATTACTACTGTTCTAACAGGCCGATTGAATTAAACCAGAGTATCAGATTGAGTATCCCTACTGATTCTAGGCAACACTGTCATTGCTGTATCAATTAGTGCACTTGGTACCACAATTGTAGGAGTTTGCAACAACATAGTGCCATCTCCTCCTACTCCCATATTGGGACCAGCACCAGTAGAGCCATTCATTCCCGCTGCTCAAGCTGTAAACGATGGAGGTCTGGAATTCAAAAGCATCGGAAGCACTGCCCTGCTTCTTCTCTTCGTTTACCTTGTTTTGGTTATTTGTTTCTTTGACCATAGCAGGACACGCTCGTACTCGCTTCTTTCCAAACCTCCCTCCAGCATTTTCCTTGTTGCTCCCGCTCTCTATTCACTGTCTAAATGAACGCTTCGCTTGATTTGACATTTTCTTCCTCTCCTTCTCTGTAACCCTTCATTTAGTGGCTCAAACTGTGTAGGTCTGGGCATTGGTTTCTAGTCATTCAATGTTTGTCTAATAAAAACCAGCTTTCCAAAGTCTAATGTTAAGGGTACACTCCAGAGCAATTTGTAAGACTTTATCGAATGCTGTATATTAATGCGATTCAGATATTCAGGTACAAGTACAGAACCCAACGCCCACAGGTGTCCAATCTGCAGGTATTCTCTGGTCTTCTGTAGCAGGTACGACAGAAATCTCAGGCTGTTTCATTACATTTCCCAGTATTCTCACTTAAGTCAATCTTAAAATCACAACAAATTAACTAGTGAACAATAACAATTCACAGCTTTGTCAAAGGTCAACCTGTCAAAGGGTGGGTCAGTCAGCAACCAAACAATGACAGTGCAGCTGTGTGGTGAAGTCTCACCAATCCTAGCATGGCTCCCTGGCTGACTAACCAATCACAATTTACTTGTGAATAAGGAAGACAATTGAAAAACCTTTCTAAATTAATTTAAAATAGATAAACCCTTGTCTGCTCAAACCAAATTGGAAGAAAGACAATAAGTGAAAGTAAGACAAGTCAAATTTTCACAATTAATAGTAAAATGAGCAGCAAAACAGCACCCTTCACTGTACCATCAAAAATGCAATTCACACTAGGTAGGCAACACTGTCATTGCTGTATCAATTAGTGCACTTGGTACCACAATTGTAGGAGTTTGCAACAACATAGTGCCATCTCCTCCTACTCCCATATTGGGACCAGCACCAGTAGAGCCATTCATTCCCGCTGCTCAAGCTGTAAACGATGGAGGTCTGGAATTCAAAAGCATCGGAAGCACTGCCCTGCTTCTTCTCTTCGTTTACCTTGTTTTGGTTATTTGTTTCTTTGACCATAGCAGGACACGCTCGTACTCGCTTCTTTCCAAACCTCCCTCCAGCATTTTCCTTGTTGCTCCCGCTCTCTAGTCACTGTCTAAATGAACGCTTCGCTTGATTTGACATTTTCTTCCTCTCCTTCTCTGTAACCCTTCATTTAGTGGCTCAAACTGTGTAGGTCTGGGCATTGGTTTCTAGTCATTCAATGTTTGTCTAATAAAAACCAGCTTTCCAAAGTCTAATGTTAAGGGTACACTCCAGAGCAATTTGTAAGACTTTATCGAATGCTGTATATTAATGCGATTCAGATATTCAGGTACAAGTACAGAACCCAACGCCCACAGGTGTCCAATCTGCAGGTATTCTCTGGTCTTCTGTAGCAGGTACGACAGAAATCTCAGGCTGTTTCATTACATTTCCCAGTATTCTCACTTAAGTCAATCTTAAAATCACAACAAATTAACTAGTGAACAATAACAATTCACAGCTTTGTCAAAGGTCAACCTGTCAAAGGGTGGGTCAGTCAGCAACCAAACAATGACAGTGCAGCTGTGTGGTGAAGTCTCACCAATCCTAGCATGGCTCCCTGGCTGACTAACCAATCACAATTTACTTGTGAATAAGGAAGACAATTGAAAAACCTTTCTAAATTAATTTAAAATAGATAAACCCTTGTCTGCTCAAACCAAATTGGAAGAAAGACAATAAGTGAAAGTAAGACAAGTCAAATTTTCACAATTAATAGTAAAATGAGCAGCAAAACAGCACCCTTCACTGTACCATCAAAAATGCAATTCACACTAGGTAGACTCCCTTTCCAGTGGTTTTCTACCCTGGTCAATACTTTTACTAATCTGTATGTAGGAGTAAAGATACGCCAACCTATATGAAACACACAATCCTGAAAAATAAAAAAAACTAATTCGTTTAGGAACCTCTATCTGTGTAAATGTGGTGCCTCGCACTACACACTACCTTATGCAAAAAGTAAGACCCAAATATTGTGTGACCTTGGATTTTGATAAATCCAATAACCAAACGAACCAAAAATGAACAAATTAAAATCACAACTATGCATATGCAGTCCACTGACCTAGTAGTGGACTGCTCCCATTCCCTGCACATCTCCCCCAGGTAGCTGCTCCTCATATTGCTGCTGCTGACCCTCTAGTCAGGAGTTTGAGGCCCTCCTCCACCTGCAGGCTCCCGTTTGCACCTCATCCCTGGTGGTCTAGTGGTAGAGCATCACAGCTCTGCTGCAAGGCTGCCCTCTGTCTCTCTGTGCCTGTTTTTTCTGCCTTGATTCTGCCTTTTGTCTCTGTTTTTTTTCCTGCCTTTTTCCGCACTCTTCTTTTTCTTGTTTTTGGCCTCTTGCCCCTGCGAGACCCTGCGGTCCCGCCGCACACTACTAAATGGCAGCTACTGAGCAGTGAAAGTGCAGTCCACTGACCTACTAGTGGACTGCTCCCTCTCCCGGCACAGCTCTGCCAGGTAGCTGCTGCCCCGTTGCAGCTGCTGACCCTCTGGTCAGGAGTTCGAGGCCCTCCTCCACCCTCTGGCTCCCGCCTGCGCCTCATCACTGGTGGTCGAGTGGTAGAGCCTCACTGCTCTGCTGCTGGGCTGCCCTCTTTCTCTTCTCTCTGTGCCTGCTTTTTTCAACCTTGATTCTGCCTTTTGTCTCTGTCTTTTTTTCCTGCCTTTTTCTGCACTCTTCTTTTTTGTTCTTTTTCCTTTTTGCCTTTTTTGCCTCTCATCCCTCTGAGCCCCCGCAACCCCGCCCTCCTCCAGTGACCCTTCCCGTTCCCCATGTATCCTGCCTCCAAGCTGTCCAGCCCCCCCCAGCACACTACTTAATGGCGAGCACACCAAAGGTGTGCCAATGGCAAGCCTGTCTGCGCCCGTCCGCACCTGGACTGTGCCCAATGCAATGGGAAATGGTTCTCGGACCTCCATCAACACAATGTCAGCACCCTCCTCACCTTCAACACAGGACACCATGCGGCCTGCCAACTCGCATCACCGAAGGACACCCAAGAACTCTTTTCCTGCCACAACTTCATCTACCCCCTGACCCACCTCAGCACTCCAGCACCCCCACCTCCCAATTGACCAACAGTGGACCAGACCTGCTCAGCTGCATTCTCCTTAATGTGCACTCCCTCCACAAACATGCCACTGAACTCTGGGACCTCCTAGATTCCATCTCTCCTGACGTCACCTTCCTCACAGAAACCTGGATGAACCCCAGCAGCTGCCCGGACATCGCCACCTCCATCCCTGATGGTTACAAGATCACCCGCAAGGACCGCGCCAAACAACCAGGAGGAGAGGAGGCATCGCCATTCTGCACAAAAACACCCTTTGCCTGACCACCCACTCGGACGACCCAACAACAACTATGGAATACCTCCACTTCCGGATCCAGACCAACACCGCCCTCCACTGCCCCCATCACCTACAACGACCTGGCCTTTGACCGCCCTTAACTAAAGCCATCATCAACCTCATCCCCCCAGGCTCTCGCATCCACCGATGACATCCTACTCAGCTACCTCAATTTCCACCTGGACAACCTCAACAACCAGAACACTGCATTCCTCCTTGAGAACCTCACCAACATAGGACTCAAGCAGCTAATAACAGCTCCAACCCACGCAGCAAGACACACACTCGACTCCATCATCTCCGCCAGTGGAAACATCACCTACATCCACACCACCAAACTCCTCTTGACTGACCACCACTGAGTGCACTTTGCCTTCACCCATCCCACTGCACACCAATGCGCTCACCGCCCGCTGGTCGTAGCTGGAAAAAGGGCACAGAATAACAGCTCACAGCCTCCCTCAGCACTACCACACCACCGAAAACACTGACACCATTACCCCAGCACTCATTCTCCACCAATGGATATCCAACTGCACCGACACTCTGGCACCCCTCAAGAAGGCACCTGGAAAGCAACACTCCAAGAAAGCCAACTGGTTCATCCTCGCCCTTCATGAGTCCAGACGCACCTA
The DNA here is from genome assembly GCF_964261635.1 of Lissotriton helveticus. NCBI lineage: Eukaryota > Metazoa > Chordata > Amphibia > Caudata > Salamandridae > Lissotriton > Lissotriton helveticus. The sequence goes on from NC_136059.1 coordinate 1,028,145,514, forward strand.
CAGATGACTAGAGAAGATATGCAGGAACAACAAAATGCCAGAAACCCACACAACTTTCAGAGCCACAATCTCCGAACACTACCTCCTCCTCAAAAGCTCTAAGAAAACGGCCCTCTAGGACAGAATAAATGCCAATGCTCACAACAGTAAAGAACTTTTCGCCATCGTCAAGATGTTCTCTTGGCCCAACTGCGCGACCACGGCCGTATGACCCTCCCAAGACCTCTGCAACAAACTCAACACCTTCTTCTACCACAAGATCAGGTGGCTCTATGACTGCACCGAGACCCCACGACGCCGGCATCTGCAACAGGGCCCTGGACTGGATCCACTCCTTCCCCACCTGGCGAACACAGCGAGTCAGATTACCTCTGTTCCTCTCCGAACGCACAGAGATCAGCTACGGAGTTCCCCAGGGTTCCTTCCTGAGCCCCACCCTCTTCAACGTCTACATGGCCCCTCTTGCGACCATCTTCAAGAACCACAGACTCAACATTGCCTCCTACGCCGATGAAACCCAACTGATTCTCTCCCTTACTAACAAACCAACAACTGGCAGAAACAACTTCCACAGTGGAATGAAGGCCATTGCCACCTGGATGAAGAGCAGCTGCCTCAAACTGAATTCGGACAAGACCAAAGTTCTCATCCTAAGACCCTCACCCCTAGCATGGAATGACTCCTGGTGGCCTTCCACACTGGGCACTCCACCCACCCCCACAGACCACGTATGTAACCTCAACATCATACTGGACTCCTCACTCACAATGAACCATCAGGTCAGCGCTGTTGCTTCATCATGCTTCCACGCGCTCCACCTGCTTCAAAATACATTCAGATGGATCCCCACTGAATCTAGAAAAACAGTCAGTCACCCACATCCTTATCAGCAGCAGACTCAACTACGGCAACACACTCTATGCCGGCATCAACCACAAACTCCTCAGGAAACTTCAGAACGTTCAAAACACCACAGCCAGACTGATCCTCGACATCCCTCGCCATTGCCACATCTCCGAACACCTCAGAGAACTCCACTGGCTCCCAGTCAACAAAAGAATCACCTTCCAGCTCTCCACTCACACCTACAAAGCCCTCCACTATACAGGACCCACATACTTGAACCACCGCCTCTTATTCCACGTCTCCACCAGACTCCTCCGCTCCACCCAGCTGGCTCAAGCCACCGTCCTTTGGATCCACAAGACAAGAACTAGAGGAAGATCCTTCGCCTACCCCGCTGCCAAGACCTGGAGCACCCTGCCTACCCACCTCAGACAATCCCTGTTGCTGACCCAATTCTGGAAGGACCTCAAGACCAGGCTCTTCGACTGAACACCTAAGCGCAGACCGACCAGCAGCCCCAACCCTCCTCTCAGCGCCTTGAGACCCTCACGAATGGGTAGCCGCATAAACCCTGATTGATTAATCAACAATACAGTGGTCACTCCCCCAAATGAAATCCTGATCAATTTTTCATATCCAAACATTTCATTAAATGCCTAGCAATCAGTTTCACAAACTCATATTTTAATTCACTACACAAATGCACAGTTAGACCTATCAGCCTTAAGTTGGTCTCCACCCAATGTTTTGCCTTCCTCCTCCATTTTTTCGACTTCATTTTTTTGGACCAAGGACTCTGAGCGCTTTACCACTCCTAACCAGTGCTAAACTGCATGTGTTCGCTTCTCTGAATATGGTAACATTGGCTCATACCCAATTGGCATATTTACTTTACTTATACGTCCATATTACAGTGCACTACATAAGCCCAGGGCCTGTGAACTAAATACGACTAATTGGCCTGCAGCACTGCTTGTGCCACCCACTTGAGTAGCCCATTAAACATGCCTTAGGCCTACCATTGCAGAGCCTGTGTGTGCAGTTTAAACTGCCATTTCGACCTGAGAAAATAAACATTTTGCCAGGCCGAAACCTTCCTTTTCCATGCATATGCCACTCCTAGGGTAGGCCCCAGACAGTTCAGAGGACAGGGTGCAATGCATTTAAAAAGCAGGACATGTACTTTAAAGTTGCACTTGTCTTGATGGTGAACAACTCTTAAATTTGTTTTCCACTACTTCAAGGCCTATATCTCCCATAGGATAACATTGGGATTACCTTTAAAGATACAAGTAACTCAAGTTTGGTGTCTCTGGAATTCTAATTTAAAATTCAAACTTATGGTGAAGTCGGATTTTAAATTACAATTCTGTAAATGCCACTTTTAGACAGTTGCCATTTTCTTGCTTGAGCCATTTGGTGCCTGCAGCCTGTCTCTGCTCACATGACTGGGTGTAGTTGGCATTTGGGCTCTTTGTATTCCTCTCAGACAGCCACATACAATGGGAGCATAGGTGTGACTGAGTGGGCGTCACTGGCATAATGGGAAAGAGGAGCTTAATCCAACCTAACCTACACCTGAATAGGCTGTGCCCTATCTCCACACAAAGGACTGCATAAACACCCTGTAGTTAGTCTGGAGCCAGGGAAGGGAAAGCAACGCATCTGTGCACTTCAAAGGCATGCCTCTAGAAGCTTCTCCCCACTTCTGGACTTGTGGATACTCTGCCAGGAAGGAGTGTTGTGCTGCTCAAGGACTGCCACTTTGCTGGACTGTACTCTGCTGCACTCCTGCTTTGCTGTGTTGACCTGCTGCCCTCTTGACTGGGTGAGAAGGACTGGACCTGCTTCTCTTGAACCAGAACCCAGAGTGACTCCAAGGGCTAGTTCACTGGCCTTATGATCTGTAGCCTCAGGGACATAACAGGCTTCCAACAAACTTGCAACTGCAGCTGTACTCTGTGAGTCTACCCTGCCAAGTGGTGCAACGCCAGCCATGGATCCTTGGAAGAAGGCTTGCCAGCGTAACTGACGCATTTTCTCTGCTGAGTGACGCTTCCACCGACGCATCTCTTCTGCTGAGCAGCGCATCAGCTGAACCAGCACATCACCGATGCTGATAGGATTGGACCCATCGCAAAGACCCTCATCACATCCATAGACCTCGGAACTGATGCATCATCCCTGACTTAACAGTGCCTACACATCCCAGATTCTGGATCTTTCGTCGGCATCAGCCTCGACAACGAAGACGGACTATGCATCGCAGCTTTGCAGATGCTCATAAGCAATTCATTGCCCACTGCGTACCGCATCCCTGACACCAGACTCCACATCACAAACCCCATCAACAAGATCCTCCATGAGGACACAAAAGGACCTTGCACCATAGCCTTGCTGCATCTCGGAATTGACGCATCGCTTCGGCTGCACGGTAACTCCTTGGCACGGATCCACACAATGCTCTGTAACTGGGAATTTAAGGGACACTGTTCAGTGGATCTAACTGGCTCCCTGTAGGTCGAGGCCTTCAAACCTGTTTGCTCTGAGCCCCCCCTAAGCAAAATGTTTTGAAGTTGGGCCCCCCTCAAACACAATATGGCAAGGATTTGGTGAGTGGGAGGTGAGGGATGATCACAGGGGCAGTGATCATGAGATCATTTCAGGAGTGCTTTTCTGCCACTCATGGTCCACACTAAATGCGGAACTTGTAAAAAAGAAACCACATCAATCAAGACCAGAAATTTTCAAAACGACTACTACCCATAATTGGGGTGCTGAGGGTAAAAATGCCCTCTTCCTGCTGCACTAATGATGGCTGTAACCCTGAGAAGCAGGAAGTCTCCTCCTTTCACTCCTTCTCCACCATGTCTGACCATTACTTCAATCTATAACAAATTCATTATCAGTGCTGTTCTCATGTGCTGGAGGCGCTGAGGCCCGGCTCCGTGGCCTTGGGCAGAGATAAAGAAATGTTGCCATCATAGGTGCAAATGCCTCTTGTGTGAGGCCATTGTTTGCTTTTTCAGGGGTCCAGTATTTTTCCACACTGGGCATGTTTTACTCTACTGTATCCTAATATAATGTACTTTTGTGTTGGGATGGGTCAGTCCTCTCGGCGCACTCTTATGGGTGAGGTCGGACAGGGCCCTCTCATATGGGAGTTTGTGGCCTAATAAAAGTGCTTTATTCATTCTTCTCCACTGTCCGGCTGACTTATTATTGGGTAACTATAGGTGAGTGCGGTAAGTCACTCGGGTGGATTTGAGCCACGCTTATCAGATGGCGCCCGAACAGGGACTCCGCGATAAGGATCTTTCTCACCCGTAAGTGGGTAGCAGAAGACCGGGGGCCCGCTGGTCGGCACGGTGGGTCTGGGTACCCACTTTGATGCCGAGCTTGGTTCTCGCAGCGCTGCCCCGCCCTGCTGATCGGGAGAGGTCCCGGTTCACGATCCTGCGCCGGAGTCCAGAAGGCGGAACTTTGGAGCTGACCGTGTTGGTCCTGGCAGCCGGTGGTGGAGAACGGTAGAAGTCGGTACTGCGCATAGAAGGTGAGTGATCCGACTGTTGATTGAGGGAGCGGATATGCTCCATGAGGCCGGTGTGTCTCTGAGACCGGTGTGTCTCTGGTGATTGGAGGAGCTGGTGTGCTCCTGGAGCTAGTGTGCTCCGGGGAACTCAGGGTGCGAGTGACGCCCTGACAGACTTACTGGAGATTGAGTGAACGTTTGTTTGTCATCCGACCGGATGGTACTGCTGTTGAGGCGTGGCTTGCTGCGGATGAATTTTGTAACGTACCCGAACACCTAGGGTGTGTGGTTCGCTAGGTGCGGGTCCCGGTTCTCACGTAGTATAGTGCGCAGCGATCTGTAGTGCCGCCCGGGAGGCAGATGTGTTCCTCAATTTTGGAACGGTGTGTATACTGTTCAGTCTGCGGAAAGGGTCCAGGTTCCCCAGGACTTGGTCGACGGACCTCGTCTCATGTTCGATAACACGTGTTTGGCAGGGATTGTGTTGGCGACCTAGGAAGTGCAACTGCGTGTGAGTGTTAATTTCTCGTTGTGATTGTGTGACCCGGGGAAGCGAAAGTTTTGTGTTGGTGTGAGGTTGAGTGAGTTGTGATGCCGTGTTTTAGTAAACTGCGTGCCTTGGGTGCTGCTGTGGCCCTTCGGACACTAGGTTGGCTGAGAGCCAACCCGCCCCGGTGGAGGGCTCCCCTAATTTTGAGATGTACGTTAAACATGGACTGCCTCCGATTTTGTTTAACACTTTGTGGCACAGATATACGAAAGAGAATGTGGATTTGCAGTGGCCTTTGACTGGTTCTTTTGACGTGGCAAAATTAGATTATTTACAAGATCGATTGTTTGCTAGGCGCAGTCGCAGTCGCAGAGTATGTTCGATTCTCTGAGGATGTGGCAGAAGGAAGTAAAGGAGCGTCAGTTGAGGGAAGAGAAGGTAGCTCAAAAGAGGGCGGCACACACAATGGCGCAGAAGGCGAGAGGGCACACTAAGAGAGAGAATGAGCAGCGGATTGAACGCGCAGACAGGCTTTTCAGGTTACAGGATAGTAAGTGCTATGTGGCTAGAGAGGAAGAACAAGATGAGATGGAGGATATTTTGAACGCTCGCCCCCCTCCCCCATATGCCCCGCAACCCTTGTACCCCGTGCTGGCTGGTTCTGCTTCCTCCGCGACGGTTTCGGTTCCGCAGGCAGGTGCTTCTCCTCTATCTGGCGTCCCCACCACCTCCTCCGTTTCTGCCCCAAAATTGTTGAGTGATATTGAGCAAGCTTTGTCTTCTGTTACTTCTTCATTGACCTTGGTCTCCCTCCCTTGGTCTCCCTCTTGGCGGCGAGCTCACCTGCCCTCTCGGGGGCCCCCTCGGCGTTCCCTACTGTTTCTGCTAGCGCTACTCCTCAAGGTGGGTTGGTGACCCCGGCTCGGGGTGCGGGAAGTGGGCTGCTTACTCAGGTACGGAAGTTGCTCACGCGCTCTACTGTCGGGTTGGATGAGAAGACGGTGGTGGCTAATCAGGCTTGCCAGTGGGCTATGAATAATATTTATTCGATTGAAGATATTTGGTCCACGATGAAAGATTATGAACCGCTGATGCAACAGCATGCTTTATGGCATATGTCGATGACATTGATAGCGTTGTGGGAACAGGGATATGGTGGGGAAGCACCGGCGATTCTTCATGACATTAAGAATAATGCATACAGAGCTAATACTGGTATGAAGGATGTGTTACGTAGTTTGAGGTCCTTGTTGGAGTATCGAAATGAGTTGCCGTCGGCGGGAGAGCCTCATTTCCCTGGGGTACATCCGATGCGGGAGGTACACCCTATTTTCCACCCTGAAATACCTGAGGTGGTAGACCCACACACTAATATTGTCACTCGAGCTCGGGTCGATGCTCATTTCCAAGAACAATGGGTGTATACGCCTTGGAAAAGGAGTGAGGTATTAGCACTGAAGGCCCAGTTGCCGGACTCGAGAAAGAATCCGACTGCCTATTACAAAGAGCTGACAGAAGCAGCGTCCTCCACGGTCATGACTTTAGCCGACATAGAGTTGTTTTTTGGACTGTTGGTTCTGGTGGATGTGTGGAGGCAGGTGAAGGGTACGGATCATGTAGAAGAGCTGGGTGGCACCTGGGAGGAACTTAAGGATTGGGACAAGGAACGAAAGCCAGGGGAGAAGCCGAAGGCTGACATTCTAGCGTTACCGGGACGCATAATAAAATATATGCACTCCCTTATTCCTCCTAAGAAAGTGGATTGGGATAAGTTGACTGCATGCAGACAGAAGAAGGATGAGGCGGTTTCTGATTTTTTCACTCGCTTTGAAGAGACTTTCATGGATTTTAGCGGTCAGGATATTTCCCAAGATGGCGGCCTGCGCCTTTTCGTTAATAGATTCGTAACGAATTTGTTACCGGAAATATCGGGTCGATTTCAGGCGTCGGAGAGTACGTGGACGACGTCCACCCCCTCTGGTATTTTGAGTATGGCTCAGTACTATGAACATAGGGAGAATGAGAATAAAGACAGACAAGAGAAGAAGGCGAAGGATCTGAAGACAAGAGTGTTATTGCAGCAAGTAGCGAAGGGTCGGGGACGGGGAGCCCCGCCCATGGCGGCTGGTCGAGGAGGAAGTGGTTATGGAAGGGGAGAGAAGAGACAGCGTCTGGGGCAAAATCAATGTGCCAACTGCAAAAAGGAGGGGCACTGCTGGAGAGATTGCCCAGAGCTCCAGACTACTGCCGGACAAGGCAGGGGACGTGGTCGGGGTGAATTTCACAGGAATGATAGACAGTCGGACGAAGGGAGGAGACCGGGTGGAAATTATTTTGATGGAGGTAGGGACCGACAGCACTTCCAGAGCCAGGGCGACAGTGGTAGGGACAGACAGTACTACAATGATGATTATGCTATGGACGATTTGACTGGATTTTCTCATAACTAGGACAGCGTAGGACAGGGCATGGGACCGGTTTCTGTGGATATTGATCAACGAGGACCCTACGTGACAGCAGATTTGTTAGGGTCACCCCAGAAATGTTTAGTGGATACGGGCGCTACAAAGAGTTCGGTGGCCCGTTCTCAGGTCCCAGGGGCGGCTCTGTCTGGCAAGAATAAGATCTCCGTAGGGTTCTCAGGTACTCCGGTGATTAGCCCCATCTCTAAACCACTCGCTCTTACGATTGGTCCTTTTACTATTGATTCCCCTTTCCTCCTAACATCACAGTGTGGTGAGAACTTGTTGGGTTTGGATTTGCTGAAAAGATTGAATGCTACCATTTACTGTTCCCCAGATGGTGTGTACCTCACGTTGGGTCCTAATGTCGCGCGTGCACAGCAGTGTTTTTCAAAAGATGAGCCCCTCCCAGCCGAGTTTGCGGGGATTCCCGAGAGCTTATGGGCTAGCAGCGACACTGATGTGGGTAAAATGGATATTGCCCCTGTGTCGATAAAGGTTAAGATGGGAGCCCGATTGCCTCGGATACCTCAGTACAAGATATCCAGGGATGGAGAAAAGGCTTTGTTACAAATAATACAAGACTTGATTCGTTCAGGAGTAGTGGAGGAGACGGACTCTAACAGTTGTAATAGTCCTATTCTCCCGACCCTTAAGAGGCCCTCTGCAGATTCCAGTGATGGTACACCTGATGTTTATCGCTTTGTGATTGATTTACGCCACATTAACAAGGTGGTTGAGCCCCAGTATCCGGTGGTCTCTGACATTACAACGATTCTGACACTGATTCCTCCCTCTGCTAAATATTTTTCTGTCCTGGATCTGAAGAATGCATTCTTCAGTATTCCAGTGCACCCGGATAGCCGTTACCTATTCGGATTCTCATTGGCTGGCCGAAGTTTTAGATTTTCTAGAATTCCCCAGGGTTATGCGGAAAGTCCCAGCATTTATAGTCAAGCTTTAAAGGCGCAGTTGGATGATTTGGAACTCACGCACGGTAATGTATTATTACAATATGTGGATGATCTCCTCATCGCATCGGACACTGAGGAAGGGTGTCGAGAGTCCACTGTTAAATTGTTACACCATTTGGCTTGCAAAGGACACAAGGTGTCTCTTCCTAAATTCCAATACTGCCGACAGGAGGTTACCTACTTAGGTCATCTCCTATTGAAGGAGGGGAGGAGGCTGACGCCGGAGCGCATTAAGGCGATAACTAACATGGCTGTACCTAACACGCAGCGAGAGGTGCGCGCATTTTTGGGCATAACTTCGTATTGTCGCTAGTGGATACCTAATTACACCCCACTAACAAAACCCCTTCTGTATCTGACTACTAAAGAAGAACCCCTACCCTGGACTCCAGCATGCCAAGAAGCGTTTGAGTTACTAAAAACTGCTTTATGCTCTGCACCTGTTTTGGGAACACCTGATTACCAGAAGCCTTTTGTGCTTTACGTACACGAGGCGGAAGGTTGCGCGTTGTCTGTCCTAACTTAATGTTTTGGTGGGAAACAGAGACCGTGTGCCTACTTTTCTGCAATGCTTGATAATGTGGCGAGAGCATTACCGAGTTGTTTGAGGGCTACAGCGGCTGCTGCAGTTTCAATTAGACAATCGGCAGGGCTCGTCCTGGGATCAGCTCTCACAGTAATGGTACCGCATGCTGTGGACATTTTATTGAACAGAACACAGACGCAGCATTTAACCAGTGCTCGTCTTACAGGTTATGAGATGACGTTATTTGCACCCCATGTGACGATTAAACGATGTGCTACGTTGAACCCGGCCACATTGATACCTATCCCTTCAGACGAAAAGGACGATGAAATACATGACTGTTTGTTTAGAACAGAGGAGGAGACAAAGGGAAGGATAGATTTGACGGACAAACCCCTAGATGACCCCGATGGGGAACTGTATGTTGATGGTTCCTGTTTCAAACTTGCAGATGGTACCTCAACTGCAGCGTATGCAGTCACGACCTTGAAAACAGTGGTAGAGACTTCTAGGATTCCATATCATTCAGCTCAGGCTGCAGAAATAATAGCATTGATGCGTGCGTGTGAGCTGAGTGAAGGATTGAATGTGAATATTTACACTGACAGCCAGCTATGGGCGACTGTGGGCAGAACGGGGATTTTTGACATCACACGGACAGAAGATTCAGAATGGCCCATTGATATTACGGCTATTGACAGCTGTGACACTTCCCAAAAGACTGGCTGTGATCAAATGTAGGACGGGGAAATGCATTTGCAGACCAAACAGCTAAAGAAACGGCTCGGACAAAACTCCCACGAATGTTTGTGGCAGGACCAGCTAGGTGGGTACCGGATGTTAATATGTTCGCGAACACTGTACAGAGTGTGTGGAACATACAGGGAAAAGCAACTGACGACGAGTTGAGGACATGGAAGGATGGTGGGGGGAGGTTGGACTCGGATGAATGTTGGATGGATGTGTCAGACAAAAGACGATGGCTACTCCCAGATGCATATGTCCTCCCAGTGGTGACAATGGCCCACGGGCCAGCACACATTAGTGCGAAGGGGATCTGAAAATTGTTAGACCCAGTATGGAGCAATAAGAACATTTCCAAAGTGGCAACACATTTAGTGCAGCAATGCATGGTTTGTCTAAGACACAATCCTGGCAAAGGAACACCTGTCCCGGTGGGAAATTTTGCCCCCCCTTCTTTCCCCTTCGAAGTTATCCAAATGGATTATATTGAGATGGAGATGGTAAACAACTTGAAATATGTTCTAGTGGTGGTATGTTCATTTAGTAGGTGGGTGGAGGCTTTTCCAACAAAAGTTTGTACAGCCATCTCGACAGCAAAAATGCTGATTAAAGAATACTTTTCGAGATATGGCTTGCCCCGGGTGATCTGGAGCGACAATGGCACGTTCTTTAATGCTGAACTGATGAAAAAGATCTGTAAAGGGTTACAAATATCTCAAAAATTTCATGCAGCCCAACATCCCCAGCGGGGTTGGTGGAACGATTCAATGGTACCTTAAAACTTAAAATGGCCAAGATACAGGGGAGTACAGGGCTGCGCTGGCCAGACGCACTGCCTCTTGCTTTGCTTTCCACCAGAGTGACAGTTAACTCCAAGACAGGCGTTTCCCCCCACGAAGTCATATTTGGCAGGCCCGCCAATGTCTGGGGTGTCTCTAGACCTAAATGTTTTTCGGAAATTGAATATCCTTTGTTGATAGATTACCTGTATGCCTTGACTAAAGATCTCCGTTCTATTCATCAGCAGGTAGCAGACACCCTGAAGCCGCAGCCGGAGGGGCCTGGACACAGCATCAAACCCGGTGACTGGGTAGTAATACGACGATACCAACGGAAGTCCTGCTTGGAGCCCAGGTGGTCGGAGCCAAGGCAAGTGCTCCTCACCACGCGTACCGCACTTCGAGTTGAGGGCCGGAAGGCGTGGACCCATGCTTCGCATGTCAAGAAAGTTCCACTCCCGCTACCTAATGATGAATGGGTGAGAGGCGGCGTTGCTGATCACGAGACAGAGGCAGTTCCTCGTTACGTCCCCTTTTCGGATGCCTTACTGAAGGGAGATGCGCAAAGGGAGAGTCAAAGGACGCCAGCTCGGAGTGCGAGTAGTGAGGCCTCCCCTGATTGTGGCGAGCAAACACCGAAAATTACGTCCTCTGCTGTTGACCCCCCATTCTGTTCACAGATCCTGAAGTGCGAGGGAGCACCCGCTATAACCTGCGGCCCAGAAAAGAGAGAAAGGAAAAGTGAGCACTGGAAGAAGGGCTGAGTTAGGGAACAGGTGTGAACACTGCTGAATAGGTTAGCTCAATGGTAGGGATGGACTTCTGGTAAGAGCCCTGGTGCGCTTCGAGACATTGTTGCATGGAACACTAGGACCGTGTCTGGGCCCAGGTTTAGTGCTCCTGAGTTGCAACAGTAATGCGACTCCGTCGAGGGATTAGGGATTGAACAATAAAAGCCTACCTGTGAGGCTTTCATGGACACAGGGAGAAGATCCCTTTCAAGGGTGAAGAACCCCTCTGGCCGGCTTTTGAGTGTCTGGGACAATTTTTATAGTACCGTTTTAGACTAGTTATGGACTTTTTAGCTAGGTAATATGTATCCTTTTGGCCGTCCTATTCCCGAGGAGGAACAGCCTTTTGCAGCTCCCCGTAGACCAGAACCAGATTCACCATGGCGTGCTCTGCCCCGAAAAGGGAAAATAGTGGTTATTGTGATCTTCATCATTATATTTCTAATAATTCTTGGGATACTGTTTTTTCTGGATGAAGCTTACCCTGTTCATAAGTTAGTTCCCACTCCTTCAACGTTGCCGGAGCATAATATGATTACTGTTGATTATGGTGAACAATGCATCAGGAAGGGCTATCGTGATAATGTTTTTATTAAAACTCTACATCATGCTCATGCTGTGTATAATGTGACAGATTGATGGGTCTGTGGGTTGCTCCCTTCCGCTGCATACAAGAAGGATAGATTGCTGGCACTTCCCTTGACACCTGTGAACAGTTGTGTAGGCTGGTACACTTTGATTGGTATGGTGAAATTCTTTCAGCAGCCTGATTTTCGGACTCCCCGATTGCCTGGTACTGGGTCAACGTTGACAATGCGAGTACGCCCTATGCCTACTTCCTCCCTTGGACGGTTGTTCACTGACGGACGTTTTGATCAGACATTCTTAGAGACGTGCTCGAAGAAGGTAGAACGATTCGTGACACCCAACAACACTGACAAAGTGAGGGAAAGTTTTCTACAGTTAAACTCCTCCTTGGCCTATAGACACCCCCCGCGACAAACAGTAGTGGTCGTTCTCTGGTGCCCCTGGCGGTTGTTGGGCCCTCACCTTATTTCTGTTTTTTGGGGAGGGGTCCCATTAAGGTGGGAGACAGCTCCTGCAATGTGACTGCTTCAATTTGCCTGCCCCTTAGTCCTTCATTAGTTACTCCCCCGAATATCTATTTTGTCTGCGGGAGTAATGGCTACCTGTGGTTGCCTGAGGGTTGGGGTGGGGTCTGTTACCTAGCCTACTTACTTCCCCCTGTCTATGTGGCGCCTTCAGATTATCATAAGACTCATCGGAGGTTTGCCATCATGCCCAGTCAGCGTAAAAGGAGGGCACTCCAGGTTGAGGATGTTGATCAGACTGACACCGCTGGACAGCAATTCACAGACTTTTCCAAGGGTTTATTGCCATTCTGGGGTCCTATCTTTAACAGTAGAGCCATTAGACGTCTCTCGAGGGTCATGGATAAGGTAGTGAATACGGAGGCTGATATTGCTGCCAATATGTCCGTTGAGATGCAGGCGATGAGATTATTTACGATCCAGAACAGGATGGTGCTCGACGTTATCCTCGCCGATAGGGGTGGAGCTTGTCGCGTCATCGGGACCTCTTGTTGTGTTTACATTCCAGACTCGGCACCGACAGTTAATTTAGCGGTGCAAAAGCTTCATAGGTTGGCAACTGACCTTCACCAGGATACAGGTACTTGGTCCTTAAAGACATGGTTGTGGAGTGTCTTCTCCTCCTGGGGTTGGAAGATTTTGATGGGGATTGTAGGGGTCGTTGGTGTACTACTCACTTGCTGCCTCTGTGTTTATTGCCTCTCCCCTTGTTGCTCCATGTGTGCCAGCAATATCCGTGCTTCTAAACGACCAACACGACAATATCCCGTTTCTAATGATGTGGAACCTCATGATATTCGTTGGTTAACGCTAATTGATGATGATATTTTTGAGTAATTGATTCCCTGCCCCTAGTATTGCTGTGAAGACCCTTCCTTTGGTTAATAAAGGCAGCGCATATGTTAGCCACAATCCTGCTAAAAGGAGGGTCTGATAGGTTTCATTTCTCGATGCCCCGCCCATTCACATTTACATTTACGTTTTCATTTATGAGTTAGCAGGATGTGTCTAATATGGTATATTCATTTATGCATTCTTGCTCATATTCCTCATCTAATATTCATTTATGCGTGTTATACTATCATGTTTTCTTAGCTTAGCTTGTGTGCCACCATTTTGGAAGTGTTTCTTTCTGCGTGCGAGTCGCACTCGCTCACCCCTCCCGTAGGAATAGAGAAAAGAAATGCTAACGCAGTAGTTTTCCCTTCTCAGCTAACTGTGGCCGAAACTATAACAAATTCATTATCAGTGGTGTTCTCATGTGCTGGAGACGCTGAGGCCCGGCTTCGCGGCCTTGGGCAGAGATAAAGAAATGTTGCCATCACAGGTGCAAATGCCTCTTGTGTGAGGCCATTGTTTGCTCTTTCAGGGGTCCAGTATTTTTCCACACTGGGCGTGTTTTACTCTACTGTATCCTGATATAATGTACTGTTGTGTTGGGATGGGTCAGTCCTCTCGGCGCACTCTTATGGGTGAGGTCGGACAGGGCCCTCTCATATGGGGGTTTGTGGCCTAATAAAATTGCTTTATTCATTCTTCTCCACTGTCCGGCTGACTTATTATTGGGTAACTATAGGTGAGTGCAGTAAGTCACTCGGGTGGATTTGAGCCACGCTTATCACGTCTCTCTCCCTCCCATCTCTCAGCATCCACCTCCTTCTCATCTCTTAACGTCCCTCTCCCACCCATCTCTCAACATTCCTCTCCCTCCCATCTCTCCGCGTCCCTCTCATCTCTCAGTGCCCCTCTCCCTCTCATCTCTCTGATGTCCAAATCAAGGTGTCCCCCATGCTTCTCCCCCCCTTGGGCTATTGCTACAACAATCACTAGCACAGCAAGTATGCCCTGGGACCTAATGGAGCTGCAGCACCAATGATACCTACAGCTCTGCGAAGCAGGCGGTCTACTCTGCCCACACAATGGGGCCATTACTTCTAGGACAGATGCCCAAAACAAGGTTTCTGCCACTTTCATTAAAAAACCAACAAAAAAGCACATTTAGGGCCAGATGTAGGTAGGGTTTTACCGGTCGGTAACGGCCGAATTCGGCCGTTACCGACCGGTAAAAGGGATTTGAGATGTAGGGGGCAGAATCGGTAAATTTACCGTTCGGTAAATTTACCGATCTGTAATTTTACCGAATCTGTAAATATACCGATCGGTAAATTTACCGACCGGTATATTTCCAGATTCTGTAAAATCGATATGTAGGTGGGACTCTTATGAGTCCCACAAGGCCTAAGAAATCGGTATTTTACCATCAAATTCAATTTGATGGTGAAATACCGATTCAGGTGTGCATGCACATGTGTGCATGCACACCTGTGCCATATGACAGGCAGACCTGCCCTTAGGGCAGGTCTGCCTGCCATATGGCCCCCGAACCTTTTTTGGGGGTGCTAGAGGGTGTCAAAGTGACACCCCCTGCACCCTTGCCAAAAATCGGTATTTACCGATCGGTAAATACCGACCGGTAATGCCCCATTCATTCCTAAGGGCTTCAAAGCCCATAGGAATGAATGGAGCATTACCGGTCGGTATTTACCGAATCGGTAAATACCGACTTTTAAAGAATCGGTAAATCCACATCTGGATTTACCTACATCTCGGTACTTCATATTTACCGACTCTTAAATACCGAATCGGTAAAATTCGGTATTTAAGAGTCAGTAAATATGATTTACCTACATCTGGCCCTTAGTTCCTTCCCTGTTGCTTGGGTTCTGTTCCGACGCAACAATGGTGACCAGGGCCTCAATACTAGTAAGGAAAATGCACCCCATGTTCTTTTTCATAGTGAGATTATATAATTGGGGTGCATGCCCACTCTCAAAGGGTGGGGGAGGCGCTCTCGTGCTGTGAAACAACAGAGCACTAAAGAAGAAACATGCCTTCTAACCAAGGTGCCTGCTACCTAAAAGAAATGTAAATGTGTGCAACGGTTAATCACCAAATATAAAGGTTGGTTTGGAGCCATGGTAGGCTTTAATTAATGAAGTCACTCAGCTTCATGGTGACAAATATTTATTATTTTTGAGAGAAATTATATGTGTCCATTAAAAGGAGTGCACTCTTTTAATGGACACGCATAAAACATGTTTACACTTTAGTCCGAATGCTTATCACTAAAATGTATATTTTTGAAGCACTTACTTTATCTTAAACAGTATTGTACAGCAGACTATTTCATACAGTATAATACAATTTAAATTAATGACACCCACAGTGCTTTCTGTCACAGATTGGAAACTCATAGCACTATAAACAAGTCACTATTCCTCACTGCATCAATCTGGTCGCAAATGAAGACATATGCAGTGATTACATTAGCCAATTGAGCTTTCATAAGGTAAAAGAGTGTATTTCCCTTCAATTAGTTTAACTGGCTTTTATTTTTCATTTGAGATGTGTGCGTGTTTTTATATGAAGTTACCTGAAGGTGAAAAAAAACAATTGAATGCAGAGTATTTTCTTGTTCTTGTTTTGAGCCATGTCTTTGGCCCCGACTTCACAATCACTGCCCCTACCCCATACCAATCAGCAGTACCATCATCACACTTTTTTATGGGCTTTAACTGCTGCATGTAAATGAAGACAACATGGAAACACGCCTTTCGCGCTTCCAGGCTATCTTCATTTACATGTAATTGCAGACCCATTTGCCTCCCCCGGGAACACATCCACCCCCCCCCCCCCCGAGGGGAGCGCACCCCACAGTTTGAAGACCTCTGCTGTAGGTGGTCCACGCTCCATCGTGGTACGCCTGAACTTGTGACTTTTTCACTGCCTGGCATTACCAGTTAGCACTTTGTGCGTTTTGGCGCAATTTTCACTTAAAAATCTAAAATTCGATATCTCTGGTTCTACTAATTAGATGTTTGTGTTTTAGTTTTGTTTTATTAATTAAAAATTACTGTATTTTTCTAAATCTGTTGTGGGCTCCTTTTGTGGTGTGTTTTCACTATTTTAATGTTTGAAGTGTTGCAGAAATACTTGATACATTGCCTCTAAGTTAAGTCTGACTTCTCTGGGCCAAGCTACCAAGGGGGTGAGCAGAGGTTAATTTGGGGTTTACTTGTGCCTTACCCTGAAAAGGATTGTGGTTGCTACTTGACCAAAGCTTACACCCCAATCAGCCAACTACCCAATTTCTTACATACACATCAGATATATTAATCAATTCACCCTATTGCTGTTTACACTCCAAATTGTTTAGGAATGCACTGAATGCCAGACATCCTGGGGAAACTCTGGCACCAGTGAATTTCAGAAAATCCAATAATCTCTTGGAATAGGAATTAGGAACAGAGAAAACACTTTGAGGATGCCTTATGAAAAGGAGGTGTTCTTTATGCTGCAACCATCCTCTGCTACCAATTTGAGGACACCTCAAAATATCAGGAGTCCTAAAATTGTACCTCACAAAATTCTGCCACTGGAAAATAATTGCGTAAAAAGTCACCTTCTTCCACGTCATTATTTAGCAGAGTAGCAAAACAAGTAACTGGGACCACTGAATAATTGGGTTCTACATCAGAAGTTAAAGAGATTTATTACAAAAATCTCAATTATAAGTGATACAGGATAAATGCCTTAAAGGCTCAATTTCAGAGTCATTCAGATAAGTTAAAAAATCAGAACTCATTTTAAGTCCTAAATTAGCAACAAAATGAGAAAATAGTTGGACATGATCCCTATTAGAACAGGAAAGTCTTCAAAAAGCTTCTAAATTCTTCTGGCTGCTCCCAAAAACTAGGGGTCCTTATACACAATTCTTGCATAACAAATTAGTTAAAACAGCGAAATCATCAAGAAATGATTGTAAATTACAATTATTTAGCAAATCAGAAACATGAACGTCATTACCTTAACACATATTCACTATCCCATTTTAAGACAGCATCCATCATAGTATGTGCTTCTCCCATCTGGAAATGTTCGAGCAAAATATAAAACATTTCAACAATATGATTTCACACAAATTAATAGGATCTGTCTACACAGCAGAACTACAGAGATAGATATTAGATGTTGCAACACATCAGGAACACTAGAAAATTTATTTAAAGCTTTGTATTCAGAGCTGTGGGAATAAACAATTACATCAGCTGTCTTTGCTCTGTGGTGATTGTGAGGAGAGAACCTGCGCAGGGGCACATGATGGGAGTGGGTGCATACATAGGTGAATGACAGAAACAGAATCCATATAATCCGAGATGGTATTTTCATACAAATGTGGCACAATTATATTATTAATAAGCACAATTCCAGACATCATAATAAACTTGCTTTAACTATAATCATATTAATTCATCATTTGTGTATTCAATTCATAAAAAATATTGCACACAAATACAAACTTGGAAGAAACACTTCCACATGTCTGTGCATTGAATCTGCAATATATCATGGCTTCTTCTCAATAGTCAACTGACAACACTATATATCTGAATATTCATAAGTATTTTTGAACACGTGCTATAGGTTTGCTTGCACTTACTCGTATTACACTGTGTCCCATGTAATCATCTCTTGATCAAATTAATGACCTGGAACATACAGTATTATTCATTGCGAGCTATACACGGACACTTGATTGAGGATTAAGATAGACAATGGCACCGGTCTGTTAAGAAAAATCTTCATGCATCAATGCCTTAAAATCTTTTCCTGCCTGGTCTGTCTATAACTTTAACCCGAATAACTCTCATCTGCCTAAGCTCAGAGAGTTTCATCTTTCTCATCTGCTATATGCCAATGATGTGATGCTTCTGAGCCAAACTAAAATCGACATTCAACGTCTAATAGATAAACTAAGGGCCTCATTTATAAGGCTGTGCGTCACTTTTACGCAGCTAGTGCGTCATTTTTTGTGACGCACCAGTGGCATAAAAAATGCGCCTTGTTGCGCCATATTTACAAAGTGACGCATCTATGTAGATGCGTCACTTTGTTAACCCCTGCACCACATTATACCTGTATGCAAGGGGGGCGTTTTGAAGCAAAAAAAAGGTATTGGAAGTGAAGCAGTGAAATCTATAAGATTTCACTGCACCGTTTCTTGGCCGCTAATGCGTCAAAATCTTACGCCTGCTTCATGGCAGGCCTAAGACTGCGCAGGCACTAACAACATGGGACTTGCCCATGTGAAAGTACACATTGCTGGAGTTGTGTCACTTTTATGACACACTCCAGCAATGCGTTACTTTTGCGCCTACAGATACGTCAGAAATACTGACGTATCAGTAACTCCTTGCGACATGATGCTTCATATAATAAATATCACGCATCAATCATTACGCAAGAAGTGCGCGCTGAGAAGTGACGCATCGCTGCTTTCACGCAGCGATAAGTCATTTCTCATAAATGAGGCCCATAATGTATACTCCATCGCCAATGGAATGTCAATAAACCGGTCCAAATCTAAGGTTATGGTAATTAGTAAACAAATCAAAAGCTATTATTGCTGGTATCTTCAAGGACAGCCCCTGGACATTGTGTCAGAATATAAATATCATGGGGTGGTCTTTGATGAAAAAGACTCTTTCCAACTTCAAAAGGAACAAATCCTTCAGAAAAACAACGTTCTGGCTCAGGCATTCTGCTCCCTGTACCTCGTGCTGAAGGCCTCATCTCTTGGCCCCATTCTAAAGCTCATTAATGCTAAACAGTTCTCGACGTTGACCTACAGCAGTGAGGCACTCTGTGGCCCTGAGGCAGTACAGCTGAACTCCATAATCACAAGGCTTTACAGGCGCACCTTCAATCTGCCAAAAAGTGCTTCACCGCCTCAAATCTGCGGAGAAATTGGTGTTTCTAAACAGTCTCTAGCCAGACAAGGAGCCTATATTAAGACTTGTTGCAGGCTAAAGAGTGCAGACAGTTATTCAATCAACATAATATTATGGTCTACTTTGGCTAACTGCCCCTCAAAGCCTGGCATCGTTTATCTGGACTCACACTTTTGATTTGTACTCCTTTTGGGACATGAGTATGCCATACACCGCCCTAAAAAACGAATCAACTGCATGACAAGGAAGTTGCCAGTATTGGCAGATAAGGCAACACTGTCCAAAAGATCTCAAGCTTGGATGGTGTTACAGGATTACAAGCCCCTAAAATCTCAGTCAGTCCTACTTTGATTCTGGTTACTCATTGTTCCTAAAACAGAAGTTTATGCTTTTTCGTTTAGCCAATTACTATTCTTCCCACACAGACTCCTTTGTTTAAGGACCCGAGAACAAAGTTGCTGTCGTTTATGAGGAGACTGCAAGCAGGATATGGGTCATTTGGTTTGATTATGTCCAGCTCTTACCAGACGGAAGAGAGCTCTTGAGGGCGGATTTTTTAGCTAGTTTTAAACCCACTGACCATATATTAAAATTAAATAGTTTTTTTTTTGTTTACAGATTTATATAGCGCGAATTCGACACGAAAGTATTGGAGCGCTTTACATGTGCACCAGTTACATTACACATGCATTCTTTTTTGGTAGGCATGAGGAGATGATTTGCCCAGCATCGCAGGATGTGGAGTCGACCCTGAGGCTCGAACCTTGGTTTCCCAACTCAAAAGTCGGCAGTCTAGCAGTGAGACCACATTCTCTCCTTGTCGTTTTAATAAGCATTTATTAAGGATAGACCAGAAAACCAAGTAACTTTTTTATCGTATTGTATTTTATGTACTGCTTTTGCTGCACATTGTTCTTCTTTTTGATGCAATGGTTTTAATTAGGCATGCACAATAAACTACCCATTCACACTACTCACCCCATAACTGACAACACCATATAACTGAATATTCGTAAGTATTTTGAGGCGTGTGTTAAAAGTCTGGGAAAAAGAATTCTGGTTTCCAGTGATGAGCAACACACTATAATGTTTCTTGAAATTTCGTTTTTTTTGCACAAAAATCTCAGAATCGTGGTGTTGGTTACTTTAGGTTCATCCATAATTATGCAGCATTCAGGCACGAGCGTGGTTCTTTCTAATGAATAGCTTAAGTGAATGAAAGTTGCTTGCTGGGTAAAGCTCTTCTTTACTCTTGGCAACCAGAGGCAACAAAAGCAAAATGCGTAAATGCCTTGGATGCAAAGCACTGCAGCCCTGTGAGTTTCATTTTCCCGGCCAGTTGCTAGGATACCGGAGGACTATATTTCTATTCTCCTCGCATGTGCTGGGGATCAAGTAATTGGCTTGTGTGCGTATGTATCCCCAAAATATCTCAGAAAGTATGCAATGGATTGGGATCAAATTGAACAGGATGATGGAGAACTTTGTGTACAGTACAGGGGAGGAGAGGGAGGGGCAAGACGGAAGGAGGGAGGAGGGTCAAAAGGTTTAGGTTTGAGATGCAAGCATCTGTTTCTATTTCACTGTAAAACAAAGAAGCAAAACGGCTCTGAATATGATGTGTGCCAGGGGTCTTTAAAATTTGGAAAGAAAGCCTCTTATCTGACTTTGCACAGACTAATACATACGGTATCATTTAATTTATTTAGCTACTCAGCTTAAAAAAATATATTGTCCATTTGCCTGCTTGAAAATACTGGCGGATCTCAATGCAAATCAAAGACTCTTTGCAGGCAGAAGGAAGGCAACAGGTCTTTCACATGCTGGGCGGAGGGGATCAGGCATCCTCCTTATGGCCTAGTCCTCATCTTCGAGGAAAGGAGGGGGGTGTAATAGATCTATTCTAGCCAAAAAATAGATTTGCATCGCCAGTGGATCATAGGGAACTTATATAGTCCGATATTCAAACGTATGATCGACGGAGGGGGCCCAGACAGCATTTGGTGTGTGCCCTGGAAAAAGCAAAACAGTTACAGATTTATAGAATGAATGAGTGAATGACCGAGTGAGTGAGTAATTGAGAACTGTGCATATAGAGGTGAATGAATTCTTGTAGCGCGCGCAACATAGATTGTTAGCCCCCAGCATGTTATGTCACCCGCTAAATTGGCCAACTTTGACAGACACAGGTGCATTTCCAGTTGCAGTGTTTCCTCGAAATAGTGGCTTCTGTCATGGTGGACGCCATCACTTTAGAGGAGAAATGCCTACATCCTTGGGTTTGTATTAGGATTAGGGCGCACTTTCCCTGTTTGCGCCAAGGCGCACCTTAAAATAGGTGTGCCGAGCACAGACAGTGAAAGTGCACACTATTATCGTGAATGTGCTGCCCTGAGGGCAGCCGTGAACTTGCGTTGCCATGGGGGCAGCACATTCGAGTGAAATATGAAGTGACTGCTTCAAAGCCACTCGGTGTTTCAAACTGCAGGCGGTACCTGCCTGCGCTTTCAAGAAAGATTCTATGTATGGCACAGGCGCAGAGGCAAAGTG
Source organism: Lissotriton helveticus (assembly GCF_964261635.1). NCBI lineage: Eukaryota > Metazoa > Chordata > Amphibia > Caudata > Salamandridae > Lissotriton > Lissotriton helveticus. Next base: position 1,028,167,111 of record NC_136059.1, read on the forward strand.
ATTCCCTCATTTGCTGGAGACCAAGCCCCCATGCACATAAGGGAACACACGCTTGAGATAGTGCTAGCGCCACATATGCACCAGTACTATCAGTATTACAGAAGGAGCTGCACAAGAGTCTGCGGCCCCTTCTGTAATACCAAAGTGCCCCAGGGGCACACATGCCCGTTGGCATGTCCTTTAGGATAGTCCTTTCATTTATTAATTTGTAACGCGCATTGTTACACCAACCGGTGTGTCCCCGCGCAGAGACATAACCTTTGGAAGACGATGCTGCACGATGCAAGACCTGTCGAGTTACAATTTATTAATTTTTTTGAAAATAGCCAGGTCTTCAGCAGTCTACGAAATCTGATTTTGCTTGGTTCAGTTCTTAGGGCAATTGGTAGTGTGTTCCAGATTTTTGCTGCTAGGTACCTGAAGGAACGTACCCTCATTCTTGCTCTGAATATTCTTGGAACTGTCATCAGTGTCTTCCATCATAGATCTTAAGCTGCGTCCTGGGACGTATTGGGTTAGTAGTGGTTGAAGGTATTTTGGGCCATTCTTTAGTAGAATACAGTAACAGTGCACATTGTCTTAAACACAACTCTCTTTTCCACTGGCAGCCAGTGTAATGCTGTTAAGGCTTTCTTCGCGTTGGCTCTTCTTGGAAGGTTCAGTACCAAACCTGCTGCCGCATTTTGTACCCTCTGTATTAGGATAGACCTTTTTTTGAGGCACCCAGATATAGTACATTCCCATAGTCCAGTTGGGAGGTAATTACTGCATGTACTATGGTTTTCCTGGCATTAGATGGCAACAGTACAATGACTTTCCTCAGGGGTTTCATGGCCCCGTAGCATTGCCCTCCTACCTTCCGAATCTGATTGTCAAATGTCAAATCGGAGTCAAACCTGATTCCGAGGTTTTTTACTTCTGTTTTTGGGGTGGGAAATTGGCCCAGTGATTCTGGCCACCATGCGGAGGACCATATGGTTGGCGTCTTGCCTTCCACCATTACCTCTGTCTTATTCCCGTTTAACTTGAGGCAATGGTTTGACATCCAATCTGCCACCTCTTCTAAACATTTGGAGAAGCAGATTGTTGCCTGATCTTTATCTTGAGACAGCAGTACAGTTTGTATTTTTTAAAAGATTAAAAAAAACACACAGAAATCATAGTATCCAACACGCACACTCAGCAGTCTCACTAGAGTGTCTCTGTGCGGCCGCATACACATTGGTCTCTTGTAGGGGAGCAGGCAGGAAGCTCCTCCTCTGCCCACTAGACCATAAGTGATGTGCTAATGCCCTGTGACACATTCTGCCCCGCCCTCCACACAACCGCACTCAGCCAGGATGGACCGGGGTGAGCTCACTATACGCGGTGGTATGTATACCCCATTTTACATACATTGTCCCATCCAAACGACAATAACGTTTCTAAACAGGTGACCTTTTACCTAGTAGCTTGCTCCTGCCTTTTGACAACAGGCCTTCGGTACTCTATCATAATCTCTGAACCTGACGTAAATAAACATGTCCTCAGGCACTGTATAATTATTCTGTATATGGGTCACCACTTTTTCATCCTTGGCCAACACCCAGCTGTGCATGATCGCATTTGTTTGGAAAAACATTCATGATTGCTTCCAAAACATTTATGGTTGTTTTCAAAACATATTTATTGTAGAAGAAACCCTGGAGTGACCACTTTAGTATAAAAGACCCTCATTCCCCCCCTACAAATTAGAGGAGAATTCCTTCCAAGTTGACACAGGGTCCTGCATGCTGAATCTTCAACACGCAGCGGTCTGACATCCCTTGAGGGGAGTCATCCTCAAAGCAGAGACGAGGACCTTCGTTCTCAACCATCAGGTCAGGGGGCTGGTTCTTCCTTAGGGCTTTCTTGGCTGCACACAGATATGCATATACATGCTACATATACAGATCTAGGCTATGTACATTTAGGCAAATTACTTAGGATGTGCATTTTAGGAATATGCAAGTGCTACTGTGTTTATCTGAATTGCTTATGCTCATCTTATTAGCACTATGGTAGAACTATATCTACTATTTACTATATTGGCACTAGCAATCTCTTTCGTATGCTTCTGTCTCCTGATTGTCGCAGCACATATGTTTTACACAAGGCTGTTGCTGGACCAATAAATACTTATTGAAACATCCTAATCTCCATCCTGTGTATTTTATGAGAGCAAGCAAGCATGAGTGTCTGAGCGAAACATACTGTTCTGTTTTCCACGATTCCTGAGGAATCAGGGTTGCCATGTTCAGTGGTTGCTAGAAACTACCTACACTACTGTAGAATACAGTGGGGTGGTAATGACACTGTAGAGCTAGCTGGTGTAATGGATGACATATCGTGTGGGGTATCCGGAACCGGCTGGGACACCAAGCCCTCAGTTTAGGTCATCCAAAATGCGCAGGTCCTGGGGATTCCTAGGAACTACACAACACGGTATCCATTCACTGTCCCATTTTATGAGTTGGGGATTAGTATATAAGAAAAATAATTTTAATGGTAGCGTTTGTGGCTTTTAAAATGCTTAGTACATGATGTCGTGTGTCCTTCTTATTTTATAGCTATCATTGAGTAACATTCATATAGCAACTGATATTGGGCATGATTAATATTTCAGCAAATGTCATAATGGTGACGCAACCCTGTTTGCCGAAATAGTAACTCCTTTCTATCATATGGGAATTATACTCAAGGGGACTGAATATCCGTCGCTGTTGTGCCATAGTAACCCATCTACCAAACTATAAATTAGGCCCATAATTCCTATAAAAGCAGAGGGTTTTATGCTTAAAAAGTTATCTTTTGGAGTTAAAAGTCCTTTCGCACTGTGCCATCTAAAGACTGCTGCAGCAAACTGTAAGAAACTGGGATATTAGATAAGAGGGGTGGAAGCTTCACTCAAATTTTAAACACAGGGTAATCCGCAAAAGCAAAAAAAGTACTGTGTGCTTAACCCTCTGCTTGCTTGGCTCAAAATCAATGTGTAAATTATTTATACAGGACTCAAAGAATAATAAAGTGAAAATAAAAGAAATTCCCACACTAATTTAGAAAAATACAGTAAAAAAATGAACAAATAAAATGACATCAAAACATCAGAAATGCAATCAGCAGAACTGGAGCTATGACTTTTGAAAGATTTAGGTGAAAAAAGCAACAAAAGGAACAAAGCGTTACTTACGAATTTCTGGTGGCGCTGAACCAGGGATAAGTTACAAGTTCAGGCCGACCATGATGGAACGTGGGTCAGGAACAGGGACTAGGTTAGTCCCACTGAAGAGTTACCTTCTAAAATCCTGTGTGAAGGGTGCCGTTTATTGACGGGCCACAAGGAAAAGTCTATCAGTGTTAGGAGGAGGTCAGGCGTTGCAGACGGTCGCTGCTGTAGCTCCTAGAGGTAGTTATCCTGAAGATTCGCAATGGCGGTCAAGGTGGGATGTTGCTGTCAGTGTGAAGAGAGGTCGCTGAGGGTTTTTGTTTGAGTGAAGAGTAGGTCTAGCTGCAGGCGCGGTGCGTCCATTGGGCATAGGGGCGTAACCCCACTAAGCCTCGTGTTGTGCATGCACCGCGCCTGCAAAGCAGCACAGAGTCTGTTCTGTTGTTGTTCTCACCTCGAGTCACGCCCGAATATCATCGGTCTGCGTGGCGCCAGGGTGGGGCTGAGCTGCTGCAGCTTGAGTGACAGTTCACTCAGCTGCAGCAGTAGTGCGCAAACTGCGCATGTGAATTTTTGGGCTTTATTCAGCCCGCACATGCGCGCTTACTTCTTCCCCCTTAGCGGGACCCAAGGGGTGCTGTTTCATACAGCACCCCAGGGCACAAAGCCCCCAGGGTTGAAAGGGGGGATTGTAATCTATGCCCCTCTAGCCAATACTGGTGCTGCATGCAGCGCCAGGATTGGTTGGTCACAATGGTCCACCTTCATTATTGGGTACCGGGCGCGTGGGTGGTGCCACACTGGTATGGCCAATCACTGTGTGTCTTCATGTGAAGCCATGCAGTGATTGGCCATTCGGGACCCACGCTGTCTGTCTGGCTGCTCGTAGCTCACTCCCACCTAGTCCGTCAGACTGGAGTCCTGACACCAGACAGTCTGCTGCCTGTGCCTGCTGCTCGTCGTCGACTTCACTAAGGACTCGACTCATCGTGCGTGTAGTCACAGTCACTACAGTAGTTGTAGTCAGTGTAGAAGGGTAGAGACTCTGAACTGTGGAGAGATCCGGTCCATTCCTGCAAAAAAATTAAAAGTAAGCGATCTCGCTCTCTCTGTGTGTGTTGATGTCTGTTACAGTTACTAGTCAGTGCAGGCAGCAGCCCGGGTGTGTGAATTGGATGAAAGGCTAGGCCTCTATTTCCTGCCTGGTCCCTGCTTCCCAGCCCCTCCCCGTCCCCACATGCAGGATATGCAGACCCGGGCCTGTCGCTGCCTTTACCCCCTGCCTGCAGTGCACCCCTTCGTGTGACTGCAAAAAAGGGTTGAGAAGTGAGAACCCCGGTTCTTAGCAGCCCGTTAGGTGTTAGCGGGGCCGGAGCCGGCCTGGGCAGCGTAGCACTGGGCATTAAAGCCAGAGAGGCCGCCGGACTGTTGATGAAAACTCCTCAGGGCAGTAGCTTGCGTTCAAAATAAAATGTGAGGACTCGGAGTATTTAGGAATGCAGCGTGCTTTCTCACAAGGCTGAAAATCGGCTTCTGTAGAGTCTCTGCTGAACCGGCCACCGCGCTAAACAGTAGACAATTTTACGCCACTCGCCGTACTATATCTAAATCGTGAGCCGATCTGTAGACATATCGGACACGAAACACCACGAGGTCTGGCAGAACGTCGTCATCGAACCTATTTCTAATTTATTCATGCACTTAAAATCCCAGGTTTTCATCTTGAGGAAGAGTCACTGCATCCTTTTTTTACATTTAGAGGATATGCTCCTGGACTAACACAGCCTTACCACTGGTCATGTGACCTCTGGGAGTTTCATTGCAACAGTACAGAGACTGGCAGAGTGAGGGAGTGATGCAGACCCTGTGAGGGCGTGTGGCATAAAACTGTGAGCATGTGTAAGTGTGGCAGGATGAGAGGGATGTGTGAGAGGAAGAGAGCATGCAGAAGAAGAGTAGGCATATTAGGTCATGTGTGAGAGGACATGCGATAGTGCATGTACAAAAGTGTGAGACACCATTGGACACAAGACTGTTCAATGGCATACAGCGGACGAGTGTGAGCATTGAGAAGAAGGCATGAACAGAAAGGACCTTTTTCAAGAAATGTGCCTTGATTCTGAAGTGAAACCCCCCTGGAGAAAGCTCTGTGGGAAAGGTGTGTGAATGATTGACAAGTGTTTCTTTTCTTTGCATGTCCCTTTATGGCTCATTGCATGTTCATTTCCACACCTTCACAGTGATACAATGTGCAGTGAAAGCAGCGTGCATGGGAAAGAATTCATAAACACACTGCTTTCTAGTGAGAGGAAAGATTTTGGGCTTGTGACCGACAGAGATCAATACACATGGACATGTAAAATGTGAAAATAAAAAGTGGGGTGTTGGAGACAAAGGAAGTGGTATGGAGTAAGTGATCCAGGATAGTGGTGGAAATTGAGCATGTATACCAGATAATGAAAGGGAAGGTGAAAATGAGAGGAAGAGGAAAATACTGGGCAAGCTATGAGAGTAAATTGAAAGGAGAGCACAAGGCAAGTAGAGATGAGCCATCTTGGAGGAAATTTAAGTGACTGGGCTCAACAGAGATTAGATTTAGTGGTTGTTTAAGTAGCTATATCTTGTGTGTGTGGAATTCATGTGGCACTGTATTGTATGAAGTACATATTTGAGTGTGTGCTAATGTACAGGTTTGTCTGTGTGTCTTGTTGGCTGGCATTTCTGAGCCCATTGGATGGCAGGACTATGATCTTCTCCATGAGGGCATTCTTCCGACATGTGGAAGCTGAGCGGTTTCTCGGACAGGCACTATGGCACCGTCAAGAAGATGGTCTGTGCCCACGTCATCACAACTCACTGTGATTAACTAACAACTGATAAAGAGCAGTAATCTGTGGGCATGGTCAGTGAGTGGCTGAAAAAGCCCCCTTTTTCTCTCCCTCCTCTAGCTTCCAAGGTCCTTGGGTGTGGCTACATCACCTGACTTTGGATAATAGGGCTTGTCTGAAGACCCTGTCCTAGTTAGAGGTTAGATCCTCAGGCATGCACAAGCACAACAGTTTGCATATGAATAGTGTGTGGACTAGATTTATACATATCAGCCACTGAATGGTCAGCAATATAATAGTAGAAAAGGACTTCCTTCTGACAAGGAGATAGGCAAGGATCCTCTTCAGACAGAGACAATGGCACTTCTCTACACGTGAGATGAGGCTCCTTACAAGGTAGTCAGGGTTTAGCATCACATGATGGGCACCATTTGCAGATTAACATACAAGAACACTAGTCAGCCAATGGAAAAACCCTCCTTCACCCAACAGATAAGGGTCTTTGTCAGGCAGGGGCAAACTGCTGTCCTTCACAGTTGAAGCAAGCGCCTTTATCTCGCCATTCGATGGACTATTCTAGGTATACCAAACATTGGTCTGTATCGAGCAGGGGGAACAGTTATCAACAACTTATGAGGCAAGGGTGCTTGTGAGGAAAAGGGAAGAGACTGTCTGTGACCCATGAAGTGAGATCCCCTGTCTGACAGTGGAAGGTACTGTTCTCAACACAAAGGCAAGGTTTGTCAAGTGGGGTTTTTGACAGTTCTTTGCACATGCGAGCGAAACCCTCGCCTAGCACGATATTTTAAGACCATATCAGGTAGGCAGAGCTTGCAATTTACTTTACTCGTTGCCATCATTGCAAAACCTCTCTGGACATCATGGACATTATTATAGAACAGCTCAGTATCCATTACTTCAGTGCTCTGAAGGCAACTAATCCTGTGCCAGACTTCAGGGTGACTTACCTCCTGGGGCGCAGAACTCCTGCAGAACAATTCAACTTTCACTGAGTATTAATGGTTCACTTATTTGCTGGATGTGTTATTCAGCTCTTTGGTCAGTGACTGAGATCCCTTTGGGGAGATGTTGGACACGCATGCATTGGGGTGGAAAGGTGAAATGGCAATGCTGGTAATTATGCAATAGTCGAGGCGAGACTAGGGGACTCTGAGGACATTTTTCATGTATTCATTGGTGTTTATGAACCACAAAGATGTGTCTGCTGGCACTGCAGCTCGTATCCTCCAACATTTTTTGTCTCTTGACCTACCTCCAACTTGATGAAAGTGTCCTGTGAAACCCTGCATCTGCAATTGTGTCTACAAAGTAGAGTATGACTTCACTGGCACACTATTTCCTGCTCTTTCTTTCTTCAATTCTCCTTTTGGGTCTCTTTTACTGTGATTGGGTTCCCATCCCTGACCTCTGATACCGTTTTCACTTCCTCTGTTTTTAAGAGCATTTTTCTGTAGAGCTGTAGACATAACAGGCTCATAAATAATAAGTGTCACGACCCTGATTTGAAAGTTATGTATACTGAAAGAAGTTATGTTGTTCCCTGGTAGATTGTGGCTGCAGTCTCTCAGATAAAAGGTATATTTTAACATCCGATATCAGATAGTCCTTGTTTTTTACTATGTCGATAGGGCTGTGCCTGTGAGCATAGTAGCAAGGCTACCATCTGCTGTACATCATATGACAGTTGTGTCCCTACTGTCCTGGCAGCCGAAGATATAGAGAAAACCAAAAATGTGACTTTTTAATGTATTGGGTTTGCCAGTGCTTTTGCCAATGCTGTGCAGGAACAGCAAAACAAGAAGAAAGAAAAGAAAAATGATTAGATGACACAGACACACACACGAGCAGGTTGAAGTTATGACTCTTAGCGGCCACATCATTCCGATAATGTATGTGCATATCTGCATCATAAAGTATGCACATAGAAGTGGCATCTGCACCATTTTACACATTTTTATTTCCCATTCCCCCACCCCAATTTTGTTTTTGCATTACATATATATTTTTTTAAGTGGAGTGGCCTGTAGCAAACAGCAGCTCTTTGATCCACCTACAATCTTAAAAATATATTATTTAAAGGACTGCAAGAGGTGGGGACAGCAAGAGTAAAAGTGTGGGCAGTGTTTTGAACCAGAAAAGCATCACAATACAGAGAGAGCAAGTGGCGGGAGGAGGGAGAAACACAGGTATTGCTGCCCACGTGCTACATTTTACTTTTACTGCTGGCAGGTGCAGGCCTCTAAATATTCATAGTTATTACGCAGCACAGCCTGTAAAACATGTAGCCAGAATCTGTTCTATTAAAATGGTTGCATTTATTGTGAACTAACAATGACCTTACAGTTTCAAAACAAAATGGCCACTGCCCTATACAGCATGCTACTCCAATTAGCCATTAAAATGAAGAGGAAGCCTCCTTTTTAGTTCGAAGCCTGGCTTGCTAAAGACATCTTGGGGACATTCAGAATTTTAATGCAATCAAATTGCACTGAGATGTGATAAGTTGTCTTTCAATTCTTATATCCACTCTTCCATGCCTTCTCTCCTTGTCACTGCTTTAACATATTTCTCTTCATCCTACTTTCTACCGTTTCTTTTTTTCTGTCTCTTTTCTGGGTTGAAACCTGATGATGAAAATGAAGTCCCTGTCTGCAAAAATTAGCGTTGTGCCCTGCACTTGCAAACCCAGCACAAATTACGCACTGCCCTCCACATAACACTCACCTCTGTTATTCGTTGTCCACTACAACTGCTGAAGCTAAAGGACCTACACTTTTGCAGACAACTTGAGTTGCTTCTAAGGTCAGGCACCACATTTCTGAGCACGAGGCCCTCCATTACCGACATAGCAGTGGCACCGGGACACAGAGACCTAAAGGCCCCGCTGACAGGCGCAGTAATGAGAGACAATAAAAAATGTTATGATAACGCTGATGGTTAATGTTCTTCCTAGAAAGAGATCATAGCTTTGTCTAGTGGAAGTTTTGGCTCATGGAAAGGTAGTGCAGAAGGTCAATGTGCCTGCTGCAAAGAACATGTACCTGATGCAGATCACAAAATGCATATGATGTAAATAGGTCAGTGAGGCATTGCTTTTGTCAGAGAGATACTTGTGTTACTTGCAGTTTGTAAGTTAAAATTGAAACATACACCAGCGAGCTATTAACTGTCATCTAAGAGCTGCATGCAAACAGCAAGGAAAAAATTGGAGCGTTATGTTTTTTTCCGCACAGTCTTTGTTTGATTACCCTAGTGTTTCAAAAATAAATTGTTATCTTTATATTTTCGGCACCTGGTAAAGCCTGACAACCTGAAACATTACCACATTTTGGGGCAATTTTTCGGCAAACAACAAGAGGACCCCAACCTCCTTTGCTGCTCTTTCACCCCGGCTACGACCCAGCAAACACCAGTGTTAAAGGTAAGGAAACTGATGCTATATTTTTTTACATGGGAGTTAGGGCTATGTATGTGGTCACTCTCAAGGCCCTCAAGCAGTGTCTGTTTCAGTGCGTCCAGCAACCACTATGGCACAGAGAGGCAGGAGGCAGTAAGGCTGTATTTTTTGCAGTCATTTTGTGGAAAGGGGAGCTGTTGGAGATGTATTACGATACTGCACAAGATATATGTATTTATACTGAAATTTGATATTATTGCACTGCACCTTATATATTGTACTTTGATTATTGACAGGTTTCTTTAATATATATATTGGTAAGGCCAGCAACACCATCATGAATACAGTACAAGAGCTGATTACAAGGTCATTCCAGGCACGGCCACTTGAAGAAAAACTATATTTAAAGCAATTAGGACCTCATCAGCCTGACATAAACCTACAAAAAACTTCCCAGGACAGGGAAAAATGTCAAAACGTACATTCTCAAATGCCTGGTACACAAAAGCTGATTGGCTTACAGGGTGCCCTATAAGAAATTCTCTGTTCTGCTTCCCCTGCTTGCTGTTTGGTGGTGACTTTTCTCGGACAGTTAAGGAATCAATGACTTGAAGCATTTGTCGGAAAAAATAAAGAAGCATGCACACACAAGAAATCATATGGAAAACCTGACGAGACTGGGTATGTTGGGGGAAGACGCACCAATTGAGCAGCAGATAAATGATGCATATCGCAAAACCATACAAAAACACAATGAAGCCGTTGATTAGAACAGACAATTTCTATCCAAGATAATTGATTGCATTCGTTTCTGTGGTGCTTTCGAACTGGCATTGCGAGGCCATGATGAATCAGAAAGTTCCTCAAAACCTGGGATCTTCATAGGCCTAGTGGATTTAATAGCAAGCATAGACAAGGATTTGGAAACACATTTAGCAAGTGCTACAGTCTTTAAGGGCACGTCTAAAACAATACAAAATGAACTCCTTGAGTGTATGCTCGAAATTATAAGAAGTACAAAAGGGGGTAGTGATGGACGGAGCATCTGAACCAATCAAACACTCACACCCAGTCAACAGATCTTGGTTTAATCCATCACCGTTCTTTTGCCCACTCTGTCACCCCAGTTCAGACATGGCCATAAGCAAATCAGTCTGACCCTGTGCCTCATGGGAACAGTCCAGCCCAAACTGCCAAGCCATGCCTTCCCTGGACCGGAAAAAAGCTTCCTAGGATCAGTTTCTGGCATTACAGCCGTCTTCATCCAGGCTTGCTTGAATCCAGTGGCAAAGTGAGCAAGGGACTCACATCTGAGCATACCCTGCCAACTTATGGCGAACAAAGCGGTACAAAAAGGGGTGGTGATGGACGGAGCATCTGAACCAATCAAACACTCACATCCAGTCAACAGATCTGGGTTTAATCCATCACCGTTCTTTAGCCCACTCTGCCACCTCAGTTCAGACATGGCCATATGCAAATCAGTCTGACCCTGTGTCGCATGGGAACAGTCCAACCCGAACTGCCAAGCCATGCCTTCCCTGGACCGGAAACAAGCTTCCTAGGACCGGTTTCTGTCATTACAGCCGTCTTCAGCCAGGCTTGCTTGAATCCAATGGCAAAGTGAGCAAGGGACTCATGTCTGAGCATACCCTGACAACTTATGGCGAGCAAAGCGGTACAAAAGGGGGTGGTGATGGACTGAGCATCTGAACCAATCAAACACTCACACCCAGTCAACAGATCTGGGTTTAATCCATCACCGTTCTTTAGCCCACTCCGCCACCCCAGTTCAGACATGGCCATATGCAAATCAGTCTGACCCTGTGCCTCATGGGAACAGTCCAGCCCGAACTGCCAAGCCATGCCTTCCCTAGACCGGAAACAAGCTTCCTAGGACCGGTTTCTGGCATTACAGCCGTCCTCAGCCAGGCTTGCTTGAATCCAGTGGCAAAGTGAGCAAGGGACTCACGTCTGAGCATACCCTGCCAACTTATGGCGAACAAAGTGGTACAAAAGGGGGTGGTGATGGACAGAGCATCTGAACCAATCAAATACTCACACCCAGTCAACAGATCTGGGTGTAATCCATCACCGTTCGTTAGCCCACTCTGCCACCCCAGCTCAGACATGGTCATATGCAAATCAGTCTGACCCTGTGCCTCATGGGAACAGTCCAGCACGAACTGCCAAGCCATGCCTTCCCTGGACCGGAAACAAGCTTCCTAGGACCGGTTTCTGACATTACAGCCGTCTTCATCCAGGCTTGCTTGAATCCAGTGGCAAAGTGAGCAAGGGACTCACGTCTGAGCATACCCTGCCAACTTATGGCGAACAAAGCGGTACAAAAGGGGGTGGTGATGGACGGAGCATATGAACCAATCAAACACTTACACCCAGTCAACAGATCGGGGTTTAATCCATCACCGATCTTTAGCCCACTCTGCACCCCAGTTCAGATATGGCCATATGCAAATCAGTTTGACCCTGTGCCTCATGGGAACAGTCCAGCCCGAACTGCCAAGCCATGCCTTCCCTGGACTGGAAATAAGCTTCCTAGGACCGGTTTCTGGCATTAAAGCCGTCTTCAGCCAGGCTTGCTTGAATCCAGCGGCAAAGTGAGCAAGGGACTCACGTCTGAGCATACCCTGCCAACTTATGGCGAACAAAGCGGTACAAAGGGGGGGGGGGGTGATGGACGGAGCATCTGAACCATTCAAACACTCACACCCAGTCAACAGATCTGGGTTAAATCCATCACCTTTCTTTAGCCCACTCAGCCACCCCAGTTCAGACATGGCCATATGCAGATCAGTCGGACCCTGTGCCTTATGGGAGCAGTCCAGCCCGAACTGCCAAGCCATGCCTTCCCTGGACCGGAAACAAAGCTTCCTAGGACCGGTTTCTGGCATTACAGCCGTCTTCAGCCAGGCTTGCTTGATTCCAGTGGCAAAGTGAGCAAGGGACTCACGTCTGAGCATACCCTGCCAACTTATGGCGAACAAAGCGGTACAAAAGGGGGTGGTGATGGACGGAGCATCTGAACCAATCAATAACTCACACCCAGTCAATGACTGTCTGTACTGGGGTGGCAGAGTGGGCTAAAGAACGGTGATGATTTAACCCAGATCTGTTGACTGGGTGTGAGTGTTTGATTGGTTCAGATGCTCCGTCCATCACCACCCCCTTTTGTACCGCTTTGTTCCCCATAGGTTGGTAGGGTATGCTCAGACGTGAGTCCCTTGCTCACTTTGCCACTGGATTCAAGCAAACAATCCTATAGATTAATAATACTGTTATATCGGATAGGAGTGCTCAGGCTTTACAGAGGAGTTAATTAAGATTGTCTAATTTCTTCCTGTATACCTGTTTTGTCTATATTTGTATTTTAATCCCTTATGACTTTTTGATAAAAATTAATATTTTGCATATACACCTTCTTGTTCTTGTTTCCTATTGTTTTGTTCATTCGTTTATGTTTAATGTATTTTTGTATGAATTGACATTGTGAATTTAATATATATGTTGTGACTGAACTAAACTCTATTAGGACCATTAAATTGTCCTTCCTAATTTAGTGGGAGGCACAATGAGTGCTGCTAACCACTAGTATAATTTCATTTATAGGCTCCAGGTACATGTATTACCATTTTATAGGGACTTAGAAGCAAACTAATTGTGGCAATTGAGTGTATGTTAATTTGACCATGTTTACAGGAGAGATCACAGCCACTTTGCCACCGGTTAGCAGGGGGAAAGTACACAGAGCCCTAATGCCAACCAAAGCAAGTTCAGCAAAAATCAGGTGGTGAAAGCAAAAGAACTGGAGGAATACCACACCAAGAATGTCAGGTATAACACTATCTGTACCCCGTGGTCTTTAAATCGATCACCATACATCCATCAGTATGCCCTTCTGAAGGTTATGAGAAAGAGTACAGCTGCCCTCTAGGCCCAAAATATCAGTACTCAGAAAAGGGGCATTAAATAATCATAACCATAATACAGCACACACCTTGAATTAGGCACTTAACCAATATGTGTAAATAATACAGAATATAGCAGTCCTCACTTTATCAACCTTGGAAGAATTAAAGGTAGAGTTGGCCTTACATAAGTTGCCATCTTTGATCTATATGTCTCTGGCTGAGCACTGAGTTCTGTATGATAATATATGCTTTACAGATTAAATGTAAAAAATGGCATGGCAATATGAATCTATGTATCAACTGGCATTATCAACTTTACTGGGGCAAAGGGAAGAGCCTCTTCTCTTTTTTTTTTTTTAAATATTTTTATTGAGTTTTTGCCCCCCTTTCCCCCCACCCCCTTTTTTTTTTTTTTTGGTAAATGTCATTTCACAATCTACATTTTTGTGTTTCTTTTTACATTTCTTCAAAAATGAACAAATTAAACATGATACACAAAGAATCATTGGTCAAGAGAAAGAGAAAGAGGTAGAACAGAATGATTCATAAATCGGGATTAAAAGAAAAAAGACAATATCCATTACAATAACCATTTTTGCCTAAAACAATAAGAAGAGGCGAAAAACAAAAACCTTATGCATAAATTTCAAAGCAATAAATATATCTCACCCTATACTACCCTCTTCACCTCAAATTAATCAGTTTCCTCTTCCCTCCATCTTTTTACTGGACCCCAAACCTGAAGTCCTATCTTTTTCCCTCTTTTCCCTCTTCTTGCATAAATAGATTTTTCTAAATTATAAGCTGACAACAACCTTCCCAACCAGTCATGTTGTGTAGGTGGGATTTTTTCAAGCCATGCTGACGCAATCATTAATCGAAAAATTGCCATTGCCACAAAAATAAAGTTAGCATTGTCCAGCTGTGTTTGACGCTACCCTACTCCAAAAATGATTATTGATGGGGTTAATTCGATTTCTATCCCCAGTGACCTTTTTAAGAACAACTCTAATTCTTCCTTGGTTGTTTGGAGGTGAGTGCATGTTTCGAACATATGTATTATATCCGCCTGATCTGCAGAGCATCTTGGGCATGTAATACCATTATCGCCTCCCCATTGCGCAATCCTAGCCGGAGTATAATATAACGAGTATAACGTTTTGTAGTGTTGCGCCTGAAGTGATGCTGAGCATAGAATTTCCTGCCCCTTTTTTAATGACCAATAAAATATTTCTTTGTCTATGCCCATCTTGGTAACCCACTTCCGCTTCTGTTTTTCTAGGTCATCAGGTTTCGCCTTAATCAATTCTGCATAAAAATTTTAATCGTACATCCTACACCCCTCTCAATCACATCCAAAATTGGATTTGTATTGAATCCTGCTGGTCCACCTTTTTTTGCTGACATATAACTTCTAATTTGTAGAAACTTAAAAAAATCCCTGTATTCTAAATCATATTTTTCGCAAATTTCGGAAAATTGCATAATTCCCCTCATTCCCATTATATCTCCTAATTTTTGGATTCCTTGCTTGTCCCATTTAACAAATATTGAGTCTGAAAAAATCTCAGAAGGTAACGTATTATTATGTAGTAGTCTAGTGTATCTATTAAATTTACCTAAACCAAATTTTTTCGTGAAGGCCTTCCATATATTATGGGCGGCTGTCACCGTCTTAAATTTCGTCCTTTTAAAATAGAAAGAATCAGTACACTTCAAAAATAAATTTTCTGCTTCCGTTCCTAATACCAGTGCGTAGATATCAACTGTCCCGAGACTGTTCTGACATTCTATTTCAGCCCCTCCTATCAAACCAGACATATACTGCAAGGCGGCTGTCCAATAATATAATTTAAAATCCGGTAAAGCCCACCCTCCTCTTTCCCTTGGTAACGTCATGAATCTCATCGCCCTCCTTGTTTTGCCCAAATAAATCTATTTGTTATGTGTTCTAGAATTTTAAACCATTTTGTTTCAAATAATAACGGTATTGCCCGAAATATATATAAAAATTTCGGTAGAAAAATCATTTTAATTATATTCGAGCGCCCAACTATAGAGAGATGCAGATTATCAAATCTATCCAGGTCTTTTTTCATCTTGGCTATTATTGGGGCTATATTTAATTCAACTAATTCGTCTAAATCTGCTGTGATATTTACCCCTAAATATGTCCCTGACTGTACTACCCGTGAATCATTACATGTCAAATTCCTATTCTGGGTAATTTGGGTCTTAGTAACGTTTAGGGCATATCCAGATATTTTGCCAAAGCATATAGCCTCCCTTTCCACCTCGCTTATGGCCACTGTGGGATCCGATGTAATTATCACCACATCATCCGCATAAGCCAGTATTTTGCAGTCCCCCCTACAGGTCTTAATCGGGGAGATACTGTTGTTTGCCTCAATCTTGCGTATGTATGGGTCCATATACAGAGCAAACAATAGTGGTGAGCAGGGACAGCCCTGCTGTGTTCCTCTATTGATTTTTAATGGAGAGGTGAAGCCAGCATTCACTCGTATATGCGCTGTGGGGGATGTATATAGTGCTTTAATTGACTTAAGAAACCCTGGACCAAACCCAGCTCTTTCCAAAATAAACCACAGATAGTCCCAGGAGACCCGATCAAAAGCCTTCTCCGCATCCAGCATCATTGCTGCCATCGGGTCTCCTGAAACTTCTGCGGCATCGAATAGAGTTACAACCTTCCTTGTGTGATGGGTAGTTCCCCTCCCAGGTACAAATCCATGCTGGTTGATACTTACTAAGGTCTCAATAGTATTTGCAAATCTAAGGGCCAAAATTTTAGAGAATACCTTCGTGTCAGCGTTCATGAGAGTTATTGGCCTGTATGACCCTGGCATATGAGATGGCTTATCTTTTTTTAATATAACCACGATGTCAGCTCCGGCCCAAGACGGCGGTATAGAAATTCCTAGTTGAGCCTGCTTCATCGTAGTACATAAATCTTGTTTGAGTACTTCCCAAAAAATGTTATAAAATTCTGCAGGTAGTTGGTCTGGACCTGCTGCTTTACCTATAGGTAGGCTCATCAGAGCTGACTCTATCTCATCCTGTTCAAAAGGAAGCTCTAGGTTTTGCTTTTCCTCTTCCGATAAACTCGTTATCGGAATCTCCTGCAAATATTCCGCTATTTTATTCGTATCCTTTGATTGCTCCTCACTGTATATTACAGCATAGTATTGTCTAAAAACCTTGCGTATCCCCTCTGAATCTGTAAAAGTATTCCCCGCCATATCCTTGATTTCTCTAATCTCGCCAGAGGCTACCTTCTGCCTTGTCCTAGCTGCCAATGTGCGGCCTACCGTCTCGCTACACTCATAGCATTTTTCCCTATTTATAAGATATGTTTTTGCAGCCTTCTCTGCTATGTTCTCCTGTGCTTCCATTTTAGCCTTAGCCACCTTGATAATTGCTTGGTCCAGTGTGTCACCTACAGTGGCTGCTCTAGCTAGGGCATCTTCTGCTTCCTCCACTGCCCGAAACAGTTTAGCAATTTTGGCCTTCTCCTGTTTTTGAGTAAAGATACTATAACTCAAAGTTTCACCGCAGGCCGCAGCTTTGAAAGCATCCCAGACAGTGCCCGTATTAGCACTTCCTCTGTTAATCTCAAAGAATGTTTTGATCCAATGCTTCATATGCTGAATATACTGATCATCTTTCAAAGGCCCCCTTTCAAACGTCCAAATCCTCTCTGTCTTCCCCCCGCTGGCCATGCTAACTGTTAATATCAACGGATTGTGATCAGATAGTATCCTGGGCAATCTTTGAATCTTTACTCCCGTCATTAAGGAATTTGAAATAAAGCAGTAATCTAATCTGACACACACCTTATGTGGAGCCGAGTAGTAGGTAAATCCTGGGTCTTTATATTTTAAAAGTCCCCAAACATCAATCAGAGCATTGTTATTTACCAGATTGGTCAGTGCCCGGTATACTCTCTGTTTCCTCCCATGATATAGATTCCTTCCCTTAGCCCAAAGCCCACCTGCCCCATTTATATTAAAATCCCCAGCGAGGATAATTCGAGAGGGCCATGTCGCTAGTTCCACGTCCAAGAATTCCAGCACCTCTGGGTTATCTTCTGTTGATCCATACATAGTAGCCAAAGTGACCCACTCCTGTCCAATCATACACTCTACCAGGGCCCATCTCCCCCACTGATCTTCAAGCTTTCTTTTTATTATGACTCTTTTATTCCTTGATAATATGGCTACCCCTCGATTCGTAGACCCTTGTTTGGAATAAGCTAACAGAGTAAACCCCAACTGATCTAACAGACCTGCTTTAGAGCCATCTATGTGAGTCTCCTGAAGAAAAATAAAATCGGGTCTCGTGGTCTTTAATAGTATTCCAACCCACTGCCTTTTTTGCCTATCATTTAATCCGCAGACGTTCCAAGTGACTACTCTAGTTTCCATTCGCTTTTTTTATCAAATGTCCAAATGTTACCACTGTGTTGTTTATACATTTCATCCATATTTCTTTTCTTCCCCCCCCCCTTGGTCATTCTTTTCACCCCATGTTTTATCCTTGATCCATGTCCTGCACCAGAATCACCCCCCCCCGACCTCCCTTCCTCCCCCCCTGTACAGGCAATTAGGTCAATCCTGACCTATATGTGACTGCTCCTAACCCCAATGCCCGCCATCCCCCCACTCCGATGTATTATAGACTTTACCTACACTTATAATCTAATCTTTAACAAACAAACCATCAAGTACTCTCAGATTACTGCTTGCTTCTTACTTTTTACTACTTACTATTAATTCACATTGTCTATTTATCATTTAACGTTTAACAATCAGCAATTATAATATATTTACAAGTTAGATCCAGTATGTCCTCTTTTTTATCTTTTTTTTTTATCTCTTATATTGCTTCGAGGCCCCCTGTCGCACTGCCACCGCCATGTTGTTTTGCCCTCCCTTGCCATTGTCCTTTAGCTCTGACAGATACTCCTGGGCCTTAATCTCTGAGAGGAAAAATCTGGCAGATCCCTTCATAACCACCTTCAGTTTACATGGAAACAACAGATACGCTTCTGCACCGATATTTTGAAAAGGAGTTATTAATTGTCTCATTCGCCATCTCCTCTCCACGGTAGTGTGGCAAAAATCTGGTCTGGCGAAGAAAGTTACTCCTTCACCTGTGTGTTTTGCCTCTGGTTTAGCCTTTTCAAGAATCTCTTGTCTTGCCAGATAGTTTCCCACAAATATGAAAATAGCTCTAGATTTGTCGGTTTCTTGCACTCTGTTCTGAGTAAGTGGGAAGCGATGTGCGCGCTGTATCTCCGCCTCCCAGTTCCAGGTCAAGTTTTCCGGAAAAGCGCTCTTAAACAAATTAATTACAAAAGTGCGAGGATCTTGCCCTTCCAATCCCTCAGCTATTCCAAGAAGTCTTATGTTATTTCTCCTCTGGCGATTCTCAAAATCCTCTAGCTTCCATTTCACATCTGCAGCCATCTCCTCCTGTTCCTGCTTAAATTTTTGCCATGCATTTACTTCATCTTCTAAATGCCCTGTTCTTTCCTCTACCTCATTGACTCTTGTTGCCATGTCCACGTAAAGCTGATTCACTTTTCTCATAGAGCCTTGAATTTTCTTATTAGCCTGCTTGGCCCTTCGACTTTCAGCTCTGGCTTCAATTTGCATCTGTTTCAACATATTATATAGCAAATCCATAGTAGTGCCAGGTTGATTTGTGTTACCTGTTTGGGCCGAGGGTTGATGATATAGGTGTGAGGGATTATTTGTCTCTCCCTCCAAATAAATCTGCGAGGTAGCGGAGTAGTCCCAGTCCAGCCTTTTGGACACCAGCATTGGGCTTGCCGGTCTTCTTGACTTAGCTACTGATCTAGTATTAACTGTTCGTGAGTTTCGAGAGGGATTCCCCCTATGTAATGTTTTTCCTTCTGCCCCATCAGTGGTCTCTAACTCAGATAGATCAGAACTGCTTTCCTCTGGTGTTGATGTCAATCCTGACACGTCTTCACCACTTTCGGCGTCATTCAATGAGAAAAAACATTCGTCACTAGGAGAGCCTGGGGGAGGATTAGTATGGGGATTAGTAAGAGTTATGGGTGTATTTTTCCCCCCTCTTCTCTTTACTCGTGCATCAATCTCAGCATAGTTTTTTGGGCGTACAACTGGCTGTATCTGTTTTGCATTCGCCTCAAAGCTAGAGCTCCCTTCATTCTGTTTTCCAGGATTGCCCAAAGTCACTTCTATATCCAGATTATCCAGATTGCGCGAGTGAGTCTCGGGGTGAGAACTAACCCTGTTGTCATTACCATTACCCTTGGTCTCAATTACCTCAATAGTTTGCAGATCCTCGCTATCGCCCCCTTCATTTAGATTAAGTGCCCCGACTTCGCTAAATGTCAAATCAGAAAGTACCTCGCTCTCCTCGATGAGGTGAACACCATTCTGGTCTCCTTGCAGTTGCAGTCGCATTTGCGGTTGCTGTTGCTGAAGCTCCGGGGTCTGAATCACTGTCTCGGTTAGCGATTCCAATTGACCGCCGAGCTCTTTCCCTTCGATCACGTCGTCCCGTGGCTCGGGAGCCGATAGCGCTGCCTGCGGCAATTCAGCATCCTGCCGTTCATCTCTTTGCGCATCCAGCACCGGTGTGAGTGCTTCAGTATTTGGCGCTGGGCTTACCACAGTAGCGGCGGTTATGGAGCTCGACGCATTCAAAGTCGAAAATGCTTCTAACAAGGTAGGCTGACGGAGACAACCCTCCTCGTTGTCCCGAATTTTTACTGCTTTCTTCCCCAGATTTCCTCGCTTCTTTCTTTCCCTTAGGGGCGCCTCATCTCTGCCCGTATTGTCGTCCTCTTTGTTTTTCGTAACATTTCTGCGATGGTGTACTACTCCCTTCGAATTGGAGGAGGGCATCCCGGGGTCGCTCTGGTTTGCATTGTCCCTTTCCTTCTCTTTGTCCTTGTCCTTTGGCTTCAGCACTCTTGCTCCCTTCGCCATCACGAAAGCCCGGGCTCTCTGGGACAGGAAGATGAAGTTCATTTAGAGCAGAGTATAATTCAGAGGTGTCAGTTATAAGCTCAGCACAAACTTGTAATAGGAATCTGGGAGTAAAACTCATTTCTTTGAAAATACGGCTATTGGCTCAGCAGTATTCTCCATAATACCTTCATGCACCGGAGAGGAGGAAAGTGCAGCCACTCTCACGGGCTATCGGCGGCCATCTTGCCCCCCTCCTTGGGAAGAGCCTCTTCTCAAAGTCTTTCCTCTGAAGAGTTATGTATTATCACGTTTGGAGTACTGGGAAATGTCCAATAGGCTGTGAAATGCGATCTTTGACAGGCTTTTTCCCATAATATATTTAGAAAAGAATGGTTTGTCTAATTGTAGTTTGTTAATGTTTGTATGTTTTTTTGCCAATATTACAAGACCAATATGCCTGAAAATGGATTGTTTGGCCCTCATTTGCTGATTAATTCTTTAGCAGATAATGTAAAAGTGGATGTAATAAAAGCTGTCACACAATGTCACCAAGCCCAAGTGATTATAATCAACATTTTACCTGTGTGAAGGAGAAAAACACATTCATTTTGTAAAACATCTATTTACTCAAATAAAATAGTGGTCCACTTTTCCTTCAAAATCCAGCCCTAACTATTAAAAAAGGAGTAATTATAGTGCTATGGCAATGCACTACAGACCATCTGACCTGTATGTGATAAGGCATGGATTGTTAATGATATGGATACTCACATGTCCCTAAGACCCATCACATTCGGACCAAAACGGTTAGAAAAATAAGCAATAAGATGAATAAATTAACTCTGGTGCACAATTTTCTCGGTAGAAATTCACTGATCTCAATCTTCATCCTAGGTGCCCATCAAGGGCATAGCTTTGGAGGGGGTTACAGTGTGACACCCCCCAAATTAATGTATTATTGACTTTGTAGTTGGGCCTGGTGTCACTGAGTCAGATTTGCTGTCTGTCAGTTTTTCTTGTCAACCTAATTTCACTACAAGGTTTTAACTGCCAGAATTGTAAATACATATAGACCCAGATTTACAAAGATTTTGTGTTGGTGTTGTATCACTTTTTTGATGTAGCCCTGATGCAAAATCCTTTTTGATATTTACAAAGCCATGGAAATATCAATTTGCATGAGTTAGTAAGAAAAAGCAATGCAACACAGCGCATTGCTATGCCTTATGTTACTTTGTGTCGTAGTCATTCAGTGGGTTGTGCATGATAGTTTTCTGGGCATCCACTGAAGAAATTTGATGCAAACTCATATTTAGAAAGAGTTGTAGACATGGAATTGTGCCAAAATGGGGTGCCTGCCTAAAGATAGTATAGTGAGGAGAAATATATGTATATCTTTATTCTTCAGCACACATGCAAAGAGGGAAAAGCCTCCAAAGATAGTTTTTGTGCACAAAAACTATTTTGACCATTACGCAGACACTATTACTCTATGGTAGAAGGGTGCCTGCATTGCAGCTAGGCAGCCCAACGTGTGCTAGCACATGGCGAGATCAGATCTGCACAAAAGGCAGTGTCACCTGAATGACACTGTGCCCACTTGGTACTCCTTGAAAGAGACTTAGTCTCACGTGTTTAAGTTCATTTGTAATAGTGAAGTAAATGCAAAAAAGCGAGTTTTAGTCCTTTTCTAGTTCAAGTATTAATCTTTAATTTTTTTATTTCATTCATTCCATTGTTTCTTCACAATGTTGGGAATTTGTTCATGTATATGCACAATTTGTGACTCCTTCGTGTGCATTGATCTATTCACAAGATCTTGTCCCTATGCATTTCGGGACAAACGCCCTTCATCAGGGGAATTGCATTAGATATGTGAAGAATAAAATAAATATACTGTATAGTAACCAGGTCAGTATACTCCTACATAACGTGGTACGTGGTTCGAATGGTCTCATGCTTGTAAGTTACTGGTAAAAGAAATCGTGTGTACGGGTGGATTGACCGCAGACGAGTGAAAAGTGCATTTAAATAAACACATGCTTGTTTGTGCTCGTAAAAATATCGGGATGAAGCCTGTTAATCCGAACCTGCTTCAACAGTGTCCGCCGCGGAGGTGTTTAATAAAGTTGTTCAACGGTAGCCTTCGCCAATAATTGCCCAGGTCTTAGTCCAAAGTTCTCCACCCATGCCGCCCTCCAGCAGAGGGAGGTGCATCTTGCAAAGTGCTACTCTTTTTTTCGACCCCTATCCTAAATAAAGACTTAAAGCATGGAATGCAGTTCCACAAAGAAGAGCACCATATGAATAGCAGAGAACAAATATAATAAATGTGAGAGAACTAACATCTTGGCAATAGCCACCCAGCCAAATGAGGGCAACGGAGAATGCACAAAAGCCACTAACTATTGCAATGTAGTCAGTTTGGGGTACTATGTGTCCCAGCCTGTTCCTGGAACTCCCACCACCTGCAGCTGACTCGAGCACTAAATAGTGAGTCTGCTTGTCCTACCGTGTGGCATCAGTGTGGGGACTATGGGTCAGATGTATCAAGATTCCGTTTTGCGAATCTCAAATTGCGAAAATTTGCGATTCACAGTTTCAGATTCGCAATACGGTATGTAATAAATCGCAAAATCTTTGTGATTTCTTAAATATCGCAAAAAATCGCAGAATCCTGTTTTGCGATTCCTTAATAGCCAAATTTGCAAATTAAGAAATCGCAAATCTGGGAATCTGCAAGTTTTCTGAAAAAGAACAGGAGGTTCTAATTGAAAAAACGGTCTGCAGCCATGAACTCCTGTTTGGGAAAAAAGCCTTGAAGGTACAGGAGTCAAGGAAAAGAAATATATGGCTGGAAATCCAGGAAAAGGAAAATGCAGTGGGAGTCACCAATTGTACCATTGATGAGCTGCGAAAAAGGTGGTACGACATGCACCAAAGGTCGAAGGAGAGGGTGGCAGCCAGGTGGAAGGAGGCACAGAAGACCGGTGGAGGAACTTCAACTGCTGAACAACCAACACCCCATGTGGAGCTTGTGGAGGCCACTCTCCTGCCTGAGAGTGTGTGTGGAGGGTTGAGATTGACAGCTCCGACCTTGCATCCAGTAGTCAAGGTAAGATGCATGGCAAATAGTCTTTAAACAGCTACACATAGCATGCACACTGTGTGGAATGAGGGACATGAAGTAAACACATTTGACTCTGTTCCACTCCTTACAAAACACGTAGAAATGCATCATGGAAGTTGTAGTTGGATGAAGGATAGTTTGCAAATGAGACCAATAAAACACATGCTTAGATTGTGGGTTGCAGTGAAGGCAAAATGAGAGTGTCAGGATTGATACAACTTCAAATTTGAAAACTTTGTTTAGTCCAAAATGCATGACAAAACACAAACTCATATGTCCCCCTTTACATCCACAGCACAATCAAGGGCACCAGGGGGCATTGCTGAGGGAGAGGACTCCCAAATGAATGTGGACTACTCCAATGAAGGGGAAAGCAATGAAGAATCAAACCACACACCCATAATGCGCAGGAAGTGTACATATGTGCCCCCACTTACTCCTTTGGAGGATGACATAGACGACACTGGGGATGCAAGAGACAATAGTCAGGAAAATCAGGAAGTATGTGAGAGTCGTGGACAACAACAACCACAGAAAAGGTCTCACACAAATGGAGCAAGTAGGTCCTTGTCCAGGAGCAGTAGTGGCAATGTAGAGGAGAGCACTGTTTCCACAGGACTGGAGCAGAACAGCGCCTGCAACATAAGGCCATGACCATCATGCCCTCACCCTTGCGACGCTGATTTTTATTTAATGTGGTCAGCTGCCTGTTTATTGAAGGCAGTGTTCAATAAACAGGCAGCTGACCACATTAAATAAAAATCAGCGTAACACTGGTGAGGACATGATGGCCATGGCAGGTGCCATTGAAAAACTATGTGCTACATTAGAGCGCACGGAAAGTGCCAGGAACAGGGCTGCACAACGTGCCCATGCACGTATGCACAGTTATACTAAGGCTGTGAACCACCTCTGCACAACAAACAGCAACCTAACACGTCGCAGCATCACCATGCAGATGCAGATGACTCACTGCAGCCAAGACATTGCCAGAGGGCTAGAGCAAGTTACTAATGCTGTGGAACTGTTGCAAACTGCTAACTCTGGTGGCAGCACCCTAATGGTCTCTGTGGAGAGTGAAGAGACCTCCAGTAGGAGCAGCAACACTCCTACATTGCCACTTACACAACGTCGCAGTGCCAGACATGGTTCTGCAGCTAGCCATGCAACGGAGGGCACACAGGCAGAACACCACCCTGCACCCAGCCGTCACCGTAGGAGGTGACGTGGATAAGGACACTCATGTTTAAACTGGTGAAGCAACCAACCTAAAGTGTTTTCATTACATCACTTATCGGTGCCATCACTATGTTGTAACATGTCATGGGTTCTGAAAACATAAATGTGTGGGAAGTGTGAATAAACACATCACCTGTTACACAGATTGTTGTTGTACAATACATTGATTTCTTACCTAAAAGTAGTTCTGTGTGATCTCAGACCGTCCCTGGCATCCAGCTGCTGTCCCTACTCCTGCTGCTGCCCTGCCAGGGGGAGGTGTCCAGTCATTATCCGATGTGTCTGAGTCGCTCACATCAATTTCGGTCCCTTTCCTCATTGCCGTGGAGCATTGCGCAGCTTGTCACTATTTTACAACATGTCTCAGGGCTGTACTGCAGTGCCCCTCCACTCTCTTCAAGATGCCAAATGTGCGTTATATGACGCTGCGCGTTGACCTATGTGCCCTGTTATACCTACTCTCACTTGCATTTGCGGGATTCAGATATGGTGTTAGGATGAAGTCTCGCACTGCGTAGGCACTATCACCTGCATGGATGAAAAGGAAAGGTAAGTCAATGTTCCCCCCCAAAATGAGTAATGGATGGATGGATGGATGTGTGTTGTTTATTTACCTAGCAGGTATCCCTCTCCAAACTCTCCAGCACTCAGACGTCCATGTATCCCACTATGTCGGAAGATGAAAGAGTCATGTGTGCTGCCAGGGTATTTAGCCACAATGTCATTGATGATGTATTTGGCATTGCACACAATCTGGATATTCAGGGAATGGTAGCATTTCCGGTTCCTGAACTTATATTCTGTTGCTGCTGGCGGTGTAATGGCGATATGGGTCCCATCAATGCAGCCAATGACATGGGGGAAACGTGCAATTTGATAGAAGTCAAGTTTGGTTTATTGTAATGCCTGTTGGGTGCTTGGGAAGTATATGTGATGTACTAGCCTGTTCAGCATTGGATCCAAAAAAGGCATGAAAAAAGCAAGAAAGAGCACTCTGTGACACCCCACCAACCTCTGCTATGACTCCTTAAAAAAACTCCCTGAGGCCAGAAGGTGCAGTGAGCACAGTACCTGCACATGGGTGGGAATTGATTGCATCCTGCCTGTTGGGTGTTCCAAAAAGGGATTCAGCTCATCAATGAGGTCCAAGATGGTGTGTGGGTGCAGCCTGTACTTATCATGAATGTCCTCTTCAGTCTGCTGGAACAGTGTGATGCGCAGTCTGAATATATGCTCCTGTCTAAGTCTCCTCTGTGCAAGGGCACGGATACGCAGCCTCCTGGCTATCACATATAGTGCTGCCATTGTGGGAGTTTCAGTTGCATTGTGGGCTGCTTTTTATACCTTCCACCTGGTTACCACCTGCATGCACTTGGTGGTAATAGCGATTTCTTAAATAGCGATTTTCACAAATTTGCAATTTGCGAATTTGTGTTACATATCATTGCGATTTCTTAATTTGCGATATCCAGTTTGCGAATTTTGCAAACAGAGAACATCACAAATTAAGAAATCGCAATATAATTTGCAGATTTCATGTTCTCGCAACGTAAGAAACGCAATTTTTGTGATTTCTTATTTTGCGATACGATTTGTGTCATACATACCTTTTTCCACTTTTTTAGTCGCAAATGCTGCTTTTTTGCGAATTGCAGTATTTGCGACTAAAAAAACGGTTGATACATCTGCTTCTATGTGTCCCAGCCTGCTCAGGGTTCCAGGAGGCAGTCCCTGGATCACCCACCATCTGCGGCTGACTCAAGCACTATATGGGGCTTCTCCTCATTCCACCATGTGGGATAACCGGCATCTTTTTGGCATTAGCGTGGGGGACTGTGAGTCCAAGCCTTCTCAGGGCCCCAAGAGATGGTACCTGGAACTCCCAGCACCTGCAGCTGATTCCACCACTACATAACGCGTCTCCTCGTCCCACTTCTCGGGATCACCAGCATCCGTTTGGCATCAGAGTGAGACATATATGATCTTCAGTGGGAGCCATATCTTTCTCTTTTTTGTTCAGTTTTCTTAGTCTTTTTTACAATTCTTCTTTAAAATTAATGGTACCAAGTTGTCAATATTGTCTTGAATTGTCGAGGTCTCCAAGTTTGTGTGATCGTCCTAGGGAAGAACTCTTTCAGCGTTCTGTTTGATTCCAGTACTTTCAAAGTTCTGTTCTTGAGGTGACACCTTCGTTTTTATTTCCTGCTGGAGTAAACCATGACTGCTGGCCATAGATATACAGACATTTGGAGATAGGCTGTGTGGCGAAATACAAGATATTGGAGTAGTTAAGTCCACCCTACAATCTGAGGTAAAGATGAGTGCACATGATAGGGGCATTTTAACTTTTTAGTTATTGTACTGTATTTTTTAGGAAGAAGTAAAGTTTCCTAATGGTCAGCTAGCTGTACAGGCTACTGATGTATCTCTGCTCAAACTACAACCTCTGTAGCCTGTGTTGACTTCACCACTGGCGTTTTAAGAGATTTCAGTGGTTGAACTTGATGCAGCTGAAAAGCTGTCAAAACCCTTGCTTGACACATAAACCGATTATGAGACGCTTTGAGAAACTTATGAATAAACTTGCACTAACCACACCTTAAAGAAACATGAGAAACAAATGTAAGAGAACTTAGTTACGGCATCGTAAAAGCATATGGATAACTGTAGAACAGATTAAATTATATCCATTTGAATAATATAGGTTCATATTTTATTAACCAGCTTTAATTTGTTATTCAATGTATATTAAAAGGTTGATATGATGTACTCGCGTGTTATAAGATTCCTAACCATCCTCATTGGAATAACAATGTGTGTGAGAATTAATGAAATCGAACACAATTTAGATGATTTTTCATGTTATATTAAAGGGTTTCAGTTTAAAGTTCATCAGTCGCATATGTGAAATTGTGCGCCAATTGAGAAGAGCAGAAAGTGGTGCTACACAGTCATATTGAATGTTGGTATCTTGAAACCATCAGAAAAGAATTCTCATATACATACTCATGTAACCATTATACGTTACTATTTTGAAAATGTAGCAATGTGCCATAGTTAAATGTGATCTTTTCTAATTCGACAAATAACACATTCTGAGGGCTTATAAATAGAAAGGATTTTTGGGAATATTGATTTCCCTTATGAAATGTATATTTCCATTAATTTATATTCTGCATATATATTTTTTATTAACTTCATTATAGACTTGCATTTTTTTGCTTTGTCTTACACTCTGAAACCGTGTCTTACTAGAAGAGTTCTTACTTGCTTATGAAGACTATTGCAACCAAAGTTGATACTTTGAGGACACCTGCTATGGGAAACTGTCCTCTTGAACTCACTTATGTGCTTGTTGCAAAAGGATCATTGATTGGAGGTTTACATATACCAAATGATCTGACAACTTTCGTGATCAGTAGCACCTCTTTCTAGAACTTGTATCTTCTTTTATGCTGTGTAACAATCATTTTATACGAGCTGATCAACTGACTGAGTGGTCTGACACAATGAGGTGACCAAGGAGGAGTCACCCCGGAACTGGAGGATATTATACTTTGGGTTGATGGATGGAGGGAAGGGTGTTTTCCCTGCTGTGAAAAATCCTGGACACTGCTCTTTGGGAACCTTTGCTGACCTTACTTACTCTTTCCCGGTTGACGCATATGCTGTGTGAGCAACTCATTGACTCTTTCTCGATGGGACACTGCACATGAGCTGTCGTAGCTAATGCCCTTGCTGAACTCTCCAAATCCCTTTTCCGTTTTATGGTAAGTTTAAAGTAACTAGACCGTCCTGCACTCTTTAGATCCAAAATGTTTAATAATGTTGTATTGCCCTTTAGATATCTTTGATAAATTTACCTTAGCCTAAACAATAAACTCTGTTTATCATGACTTGTCTCCTTAAGTTGATTGTGTATTCATATAGATATATTAATGACAGAAAGAGGTCAGCTTAGGGGAATTCCTGAACATCAGATACTAATGTTATTTTTTGTATTGCCTTAACAGATTTACTAGTTTGCATGATTTTAGTCCATTTAAATTTCCTCAGAAGGTTCAGACTAAGAATAATAATGCTTTACTTATATAGTCTGGTATTGAGAGTTACATACATGAATTTTATCGCAAATTTGTGAATCGGTTGTCCAATTCCTGATCCTAATTAGGTACACCAGATGTTAGATCTCTTATATCCAGTCCCTCAGTGGCACAATACAAGGTCTATCGGAGTATTAAGAGAGTAACAGGACAGTCATATGAAAGGATAATTCAAAATAAGAACCCAGCGATTTAAATTAAAAGAAAGGGCCCAGTATCTGCTACAACAGAATTGGTAAAAGTATTGTTTTTGAAACCATTGATTCATCATTCATTATAGGATAGCTGAGACATCTGCAAGTATTGATGAGCACGAGCCCCACTGTCCCCTTTTTGTGCGTTTTATATGAGAATTCAGTTTTTGCAGACTGGTGTCTATGGCACTTAGTGTAATATCTTCTTTTAGTGTTGAGTTCAATTATTTTTAAAGGATTTGAGTTTGCCAGGAAATGGCAGAGATCATAGCGTTTAGTGCAGTGGAGAGCATGTACCAGTTTGTCGACTTCTTTTTTCCATCTACTTGGTCTGACGAAAAGCCTTCTTCCTCAGATGGCTGCCAGAGATCTCGGATACTTCATTCTAGGAGATCTTCATCGGGAATCTGGTAGGTGCTCAGATCTTCATTGCGGCTGGAAGACTGGGACTGCACTTTTTCCTCTGGCCCTTGTATGCCAGTTTGCTCTTTGTGGTTCGAAGATGTTCATGCTGAGCCCTCAGAGCCTTTGAACTCAGTTCAATGGTTCTGATTGGTGACCCTTCGAATCGTAATATTTATATGTGTTTCTGGCATGCAATGTAGCCCAATGTATAAAAACGTTTTACCTCTTATTTTGCACCAATATATCTGTGTCATTTTGTATGCATCTGAAATTATTTTAATTCTGGAGCTAGTGGGCTGCGGTATGCATGATCTGTGTCTTATGCCATTCCGTCACTGAACAGACTTCTCATCTCTGTTAGACAGCTATGTGGTCTGTGTGAGGGGGACATTTTATTTTTATCTTACAGGTGTTGAAACACTTGTTACAGCGCTGAGGTAAACCAGTCAGATATGTTAGTTTGGACTTAAAAATCATTGCTAAAATCATACCAACGAATACATTGATCAATTAAAAACACAAAAAAGCAAACCGTACATCGATATTATCATACAATCATGAAAGGATTAATGTCCCTATAGCAAAGCTACTTTGCATAATTTTCTTCTCAGTGACACTACATAAGTGAAACACCGCTCTGCTTCTACCCAGACATCTGGAGTTCCCAACATAAGTCTACAGATAAGAACACATCTGGTTGTAAAATACCTTCTCTGAGTAAGATTTGATTAAAGGCTTAAAGAGTTCAGTGGTTCGTTGGCGGTGAACATAAATGAAAGAAAAGCAGAGTTGGTCCAGCCCATGTCACCTTTTACTATGAAAGAAATACATTGTGGGCCAGATTTATCATTGGATTGTGTTGCCCTTGCGTCATGCAGAGTGACACAGGGGGGACACGATCCTTAAGTCAGATTTACCAAGCCACACAAGGCTACGTTGCGTTGGTCCTGTGTTTGTTGCTAAGGCAGTGCAAGTCACTGCCTTGCATTACTCTGCACCGGGAAGGCGTTACATGGGTGGAAATTCGGTGTTCCCACGCATCCACCCGTGTATTTTGCCGCATTCTCAGATTTACCAAGACACGGAAACCTAGGAAATAGTTCACAATGAGTAGATTTCCTCATAGTTACCTCTTGCAGCATTCTGCAGCACACTTAGGAAAACAAAAATACCTCCTAAGATTGTTTTTATGCAGGAAGGCGTTCCTTCCTGCACAGAAACAATCCTACCTGCAGTGTAGGTACGTGTGCACCATGGCTCCAGGGTGCATGCATTTGTGCTAGGCAGCACACAATGCGCTAGTGCAGGGAGAGAGCAAGATGCAATATATCTTGATAGATATGGTGCATTCCTGCCACCACCATGTGATGCACCAAGATGTCAAATAATGATCTATGTGGGCCTCTTTGTGTTTTTAAATCACCATTTATTAAGAGTGCACTAGTTATGATTGAGGCAATATACCTACCCTTCAAGAGATTTCCAGTTTTGGCTCAACAGGTATTGGATTGCTAAAATAATTGAAAAATAACAGCTCTGTTAGTTCATTTAACTGTCTCAGCCATAATGCTTTCTGGGAGGAATAACCACACATCAGAAAATACAAACAATAGCCTATCACATTTCTTTCTATGTATGAAGCAAAATTGTGTTGGCTGAGCCAGTGGGATGCATTTTGCATCGTTTGCTAATCTAACGTAGTAATATGTAAGTCACATTAAACCACCCCAGAATGGTAGGAATACTCTTTGGGATACAACCTAAAACAATTAGCAGGGGATTTTTAGAATTGACCAGGCAAGTATTTGGCTATTAAAATAATTGAACTGTGAGGAAGTTTATTTTTTTTAAAGTGAGTAAATTGAACTTTATCACCCATAATGTATTGTGGCATAATTGGTACAATAGAATTGAGAGTAAACAACACCCTGTGAAAAGGAAATAGCAGTTCTTTTCTCAATGGGACAGGACAGAAGAGTGCTTGTCTGAGCTGGTAGGTTATGTTTTGTTTGGTATTTCACTGCAGTAATATAAATGTAGCTTGAAAGCACACCCACATGGGTGAATGAAAAAGCTATGAAACATGAATCAGGAGATACACAGTAAAGACAGAGCAAATACTTGACTGCTGCAATAATTGAAAGGTAAGTGAGCAGAACTGCAAAATTACTGAGTTGCCAGTACATTGAAAAGAAACGTTTCCTTGTCCTTGTTTGCATGAGTCAACCAGTTATAGCAATGTGGCCTGCGCAGTTTGACCCAACATAATGACACAAAAGATCTTTTCATTATATCCATGAAGGTGCGCTCGTTGACCGTCAGACACTTTTTACATAGTTGCCTTTTTCGGTCTCCTGTGATGATATTTAGAACCTGTACATATAATTTACATCCTTTCCACTGGTGCTTCAAGCATTGTGTTACCTCTTTTCAAGCTGACCTCTTTGGAGATTCCGGTCTTAGGGACAACTTTAGATTTTCTTACTGTCTCTTTACTCATTACGACCCTAGAGGTTATTATACGGTGCACACTGTGACTGTAAAAAATATAAGAATAATCTTAGACAGAGGCTAGACCACACCACTCATTTTTCCAAAGGCATTTGTGACTTTTAATAATGAATTTGTAAACTGAAATTTACAACAGGGGTGTCTTAATGATTAACAAGTAACAAGAAGGCTGTGAACTGAACTCCCTCTCCCTCTGAATATATGAGCATCTAAATGTTCTTAAGTCTTTAAAAACCTGTTTTTATACAGTATGCTCTTCAATTTCCTGATGAACTAATCACTCTGCAGCCTCATGACAAGGGTAATAGATTGCGTTTATAAATTTGTCAAGGTAACAAAGTGAGGTGCAGCAATGAAATAGTTTATATCACTGTATGTATGGATTCATAGTTCCTATAAAGTACTTGCAGCTGCTCCAGACCACCCTGAGGGGAATATGGAGAAAGAAATCTAGAGAAATGAGTTGGACATAGGACAATTTGTAAAAGAATCACCATCTTATAGATCCAGGGACAAATAATGACAATGCTCTTGATTTAATTACCTATTGTATCTCAACCTATCATCATATGTAGAAAACACATTATCGACTGCAGTCTTGCTCTTAACTCCAATGACTTTTGATCAAAATCTTTTGGCGAAATCGCCCTGGATTTTGTGAAATCCCTAAAGCGTCAAAGGCTGTGGCATGGCCTAAACTCCAGCATGATGGAATAATGTGCATGAAACAGAACTATTAGCTTTCAAATCATCATGCAAGGCACTGTTGCAGCAAGTGAACCGTGGTGGAAAAGTGTCTTCCCTATATTTTGTTAGATTTTAAGACATAGATTTAGCAAAATTGTGTCAGATCATTACTTCATGAAATTATATAGTAATCAGTTGCACGAATTAGAATAAATGATTATTGTCATGTTTACTAAGAAGAATGCACTGCCAATGTTATCAGCCATGTCATGCTAAAAATGCTGTTTTAGTGCCATAGTACAAAAAGTGTGTTGCCTGGCATTTGTAGACGAAGCACATCCTACAGTACAAATTGGATCAAATTGAGGCAAAAGTATGGTCTGAAATAGGGGTATCTGTCATCTGATATCCAGACTTTCTTATCCAGCAAAGGTCGTTGAGAAAATTATGAATGCTCAAATTACCCAATTTGTCCAGTCAAAACAACTACTAGACCCCTCTCAGTTTGGGTTCACACCTGGACACAGTCAAGAGACCACACTGATTAAAGCCACTGATGAGTTAGGAGCTGCTCTGATGAGGAAGACACTGCAGCCCTCATCCTATTAGATCTATCAGCGGCTTTCGATATGGTGGCCCATACCATCTTAATCCACCAACTGGAATACTTGGTATTAAAAGTAATGCTCTAACCCTCCCAGAATCCTTTTTATGGAATAGGGAACATGTAGTGATGCTGGATAACTACACCTCCAATCCCTTTGCCCTTCCTTACGGGGTCACGCAAGTGTCCTCACTTAGGGCCATATGTATCAAGCTAATTAGCATTCGCAAAGGCCGAAATTCTGCGAATTTCGGCCTTTGAGAATGCTAATTTGACAAATGGTATGTATCAAACATGTTTGATGCAAAATAAGGAATAGCAAAATTTGCAATTCCTTATTTTGTGATTGCACCTGGCCCATAGAAATGAATGGGTAATTTGCGATTAGCAATTTGCTAATCGCAAATTAGGAATGGTAAAGAATCGCTATTTAATAGCGATTTTGTACATACATACCGTTTTGCGAATTCCAAATAGCAATCGCTATTAAATAGCGATTCTTTACCATTCCTAATTTGCGATTAGCAAATTGCTAATCGCAAATTACCCATTCATTTCTATGGGCCAGGAGGACCATAGGAATGAAGGTGCAATTTGCGATTAGCAATTAGCTAATCGCAAATTAGGAATTTCTTCAAGGGTGCAGGGGTGTCTCAAGAACACCCTGCTGCACCCCTGAAAAAGACATTTGGGGGCATATGGCGCACATACATGCCCTAGGGGCATGTATGAGCGTCATATGGCACCTTTGGTTTTTTGGAAAAAAGCTTTTTGAAAAGAATTCGCAAATTACCACCAACTAGAAGTTGGTGGTAATTTGCGAATCCTTAATGGCATTTTTTGAATATTTTTAGTTTGATACATTGCATTTAAGGAATCGCAAAATTTGCGATTCCTTAAGTGCAATCGCAAAATAAGGAATTGCAAATTTTGCTATTCCTTATTTTGCATCAAACATGTTTGATACATACCATTTGTCAAATTAGCATTCGCAAAGGCCGAAATTCGCAGAATTTCGGCCTTTGCGAATGCTAATTAGCTTGATACATATGGCCCTTAGTCCTCTACAATTCAACTTGTACATCTTAAAACTAACCTCTCTCATAAGATCATTCGGGTACTCTCCCACCTCCTATGCAGATGGCACATAAATTGTGGTGTCAGCATCCAATAATACAGACAATATAAGTTCTAATTTACCCAACTGCATGAGAGCCATAGGAATCTGGATGAGCAAACATTGTCTTAAATTAAACTTGGACAAAACAGAAGTTCTTCTATTCAGCAATAGTCCTCATGTCTGGGTCCCTGCCAGCTGGCCCTCAGAAATGGCATCTCTCCCACAACCAGTCTCCAAAGCCAAAAGCCTGGGGGTCAGTGTAGATGATGAACTTAACCTAGGCAGGCAAATTAATTCAGTCATCTCCTCTGCTTATATCACACTTAGAATCATCAGAAAAGTTCTGCCCTATGTCCCCATCAACTCTAGGAAGACAGTGATCTCCTTACTGATTCCATCAGTAAAGTAATTCTAGATCGCCTAGCAACCTGGTTGGAAGAAAAGGAAGTGTTATCAGAATTGCAATTTGGTTTTCGCAAAGGCAGGGGTACAATAGAACAATGTATGAACTTACTTATGATTACCAGTAAATATACCCTAGCTAAAAAAGGACGCATTTCATTGGCTTTTATGGACTTAACGTTCGCTTTCGATAGGGTAAATAGGTCTACGTTATGGTACTTGCTAATAGAAATAGGAATGGACAAGAATTTAGTACGTTTTTTGCACTGGTTCAGTCTTAATTTAACTGCCTCCGCAAGGTATCATTTGGATGGCTCCTTATCCAATGCGTGGAAGGTAAAAAGAGGGTATGGCAGGGGTGCATTCTTGCTCCAATGTTATTTACATTGTATATAAATAATTTGGGGGCAGTGCTGTCTAACTCTTGTCTAGATATTCTTAGAGTTGGTTCTAAATCAATCCCAGCACTTGTATATGCGGATGACGCAGTTTTAATTGCCAGGACCCCAAATGCATTGAAATCTCTAGTTAATGCTTTTATTGATTTTATGGTAGCTCTTGACCATGCAGTCACTTTTAATAAATCCCACATAATGTCAATTGGTTGCCTAAAACGGCGGAATAAATCCTTTCCTTGTAAAGGAGGAGTGCTAACCAGTGTGCCCATCTATCCATATTTGGGTGTATTATTTGATGATAGGGGCACTTGGGTAGCACAGCGTGCTTTAAAGAAAAATACTTTGTCAAGAGCAGCTGGGGCATCATTGGATTTCACTAGAAGACTTAGGAGTAAACCCATACAACCACTGTTGAAAATCTACAATGAGAAATGTGTAGCGTTGACAGTGTATGGTAGTGTGGTTTGGGGCTACAAGGATTGTTGTGAACTTCAAGGGGTACAAAATAAACATTTACTGAAACTCCTAGCTGCCCCTCCAACATTCCAGCCTTTATTATAGATGAGGAACTAAGGCAGGGTTACATATCAGATAATATCGCTGCAGCACCCCTGATATGGTGGATGTGGTCAAGAGAAAAGCCAAACTTAAATCAGATTAGTTTAGCTGACTGCATGAGTTTGGATAAAGCTGTAGAAAGTCCTTGGTTAAATTATATTTCACAACAGCTTTCAGCTCTTGGGCAACCAGAGCTTTTTAATCAACCCAGAAAGCTGCATGTAGAAACTGTGAAAAACTTTAAAAACTCAAATTTTACAGAGGAGACAGTTGGATAGAGAAGGTAATGAACTTATGAAATCTACCTGTAGACATTTTATGATTTTAAGTCCTGGTATTTTATTTCAACTGTTCTGGTCTTTTGTTAATAATCTGCATCATCATTTTATTTTACCTAGATTTAGGTTTAATTGTATTCATTGGCTCCTAACTGTACCTAAAGGTTTTTCTAAGTTCGGTTCCTTGCAACCATGTGCATGTGACAACTTTTCTGAACAAGACCTATTGCACTTTATTTTTTTTTATGGTTTTTATACCAAGCTGCGAGTTAAATATATCCTACCACTTTTAAGAGATTGCCAATTTGCACAAGTTAGGCCAGCATTGATTTACTTACAAATACTTTCCTCCCCACTTGTTTGTAATGGGGTTGCACGTTAGTTATCAGGGGCAATTCTGAAAAGGAACAATATGGGGCTAATAATTATGACCCAGGTTGTTAGAACATGTCTTTTATCATGAAATGATTTTAACCTTGTGTATTTGAATCTAAAATGTATGTGTTTTTATGTAAAATTTACTTTTATGGCGAGAACTTGGCTGAATAAAGTTTTTATTGACTTGACTTGATTCTATCCAAAATCGATTAATGCAATGCCCTCTATACAGGCCTTCAAAAACAATTTCGTAACAAATTACAGGTCTTACAAAATGCTGCAGCCAGATACTTTTAAATCTCCCCAGATATCACTCTGTTTCTCAGGCCTTCAGGGGTCTCCACTGGCTGACCGTTAGAAATTGCATTAAGTTTAAGACTCTTCGCATCACCTACTAGGCTCTTCGTAGTTCCAGCCCTGAATTTGTGAAGCACGCTTTAGCCTGCTACAAGCCTGGTAGAAAGCTTTGTTCAAAAGGATCAATGACAATTCCCCATCCCAGATTCAAAAGAACAAAATTGGGTGACAGGAGCTTCACCTAAGGAGATGCCAAACTCTGGAATCTTTTGACTCCTAATATTAAAGTCGACCCCTCACTGCTGTGTTAAAAAACTTTTGAAGACCTGGCTTTTCAACAATTAATCCCTTTCTGTCCTGTTCATGCTGAGCTAGAGGCAAGACACCTCCGGGTATATGAGTGCTGTACAAATCTGTTAACATTAACTTGGCATATGTTGGTACATTATTACACATAAGTATGGCACTCATTCTTCTCATGTAGACAGGCGATGGGTGAGGTAAAATGAAATAAAAAAATTAATAAAACCACTTACCTTGTGCCGCATCGCGTTTCGGCAATGCGGCGAACGCATGGTAAGTGGTTTTAATAAATTTTTTAACGTTTTACCTATCCCGTCATCGGTCGACTTGAACCCAGCCTCCCTGCCCACTTCCTGTCCCATCACTCTTACCTGTGCTGGCCAGGC
This sequence comes from Lissotriton helveticus, assembly GCF_964261635.1. Taxonomy (NCBI): domain Eukaryota; kingdom Metazoa; phylum Chordata; class Amphibia; order Caudata; family Salamandridae; genus Lissotriton; species Lissotriton helveticus. Next base: position 1,028,204,452 of record NC_136059.1, read on the forward strand.
CGGGTCTCTAATTTAGTCAAAAGTTTGGTTTAGGGAACAAAATGTATGAGCCTGGCTGTCTTCCTCACTGTTTGCATTCAAACTGTTGCAGTTAAGCCTTCTTAATATGACTGCACATTCCACAGAAAATAAAACATAGGATGCAAGTCTGAAGACGGAAGAGCAGGAAAACTAAAGGGTAGAGGCTGAGATCTAAATAAGTAAAAGTGAGTTTGACAAATTAGACGCTTTGCGATATACTCATGGGCACAGAAAAAAAGGTATTCAAGAAACAAAGTCTAAACAGTTGACAGAATGCTATAGTTTACCAGGAACAAGCAAGAGTTACTAAAGTCTTTAGCAGCTTGATAGATCAATGGCTTCTGAAAGAGAGTAGACAGCTGTGTTACAAGCTTGCTGAAGAGGAATGATTGCATATGCTGGCAAACCTAGCAGTAATGAATTACAGTAATCAACCAGCAAGTACAGAAGAACGTGAAATAGGAGTTTGGGAGTTTGACAAGACAAACTACCACTGATTGTTAATAACATATGCTGACAAAGTCTCCTTTTTTAGATTACAGTAAGTTTGAAACAGTTAATTGAAAAGAAGAGGTGGTGAATGCCGAAAAGACAAGCATTTGCAATGCAATAGGGCTCGCATTATTAAAGTTTGAGCTATTGGCATTGCTAAATAATGCAACACCAATAGCTCAAACTTTAATAATGCGACGGTTCGGTCGGAACTGCCAATGCAGGGCAATAGGAAGAAATAGAGTTTCTAGCGAGATTTAGAACAAACTATGCCATACTTTCACTAACACAGAAGTGAAAGATACAAATATAAGAATGGCCACAGGAATTATGTGAATACGCAGCTGCTGCGTTTTCCGCACATACATAGTAATTTACCGCATTTGCCATATCAATCAACATCTGCTGCATAATCTGCAAAAGTTACCAAATATGCAGCAACACGTTTTGTTGTGCAGTGGTAGTACCTCCGCAAAGTTTGATTGGTCACCTTTCTGTTTATTATTACTGCATCTGGATGGTATACTGGTACTAATGAGGCGAAACCTGCATCCAAACAGTGTTAATCATTTTAAAAATGACAGTAATTAAATAATACTACCACAAAATGTGCTGCATAATTTGTCTTTAACTTAATTTGGACAGGACCGGCATCCATTTTGGTCCTCAACGCCAAGGTCCTGGAGTTAGCCGGGCGTTGGTTAACAGCATCTCCCAAGGTATAGAACAGGAGACAACTGCCCCGCATTGGTAGCTGCATGAGGACTAAAGTCATTGGGGGTTCGCACTACTGCCCCCATCTGTTACATGGTCGTGGACCTTGGTCAGCGGACTCGATAATTCTCGCTTCGGTGCTTACTCTAATCAGGGATCACACTCGGCAACTCTGGGCATTAGCTTGCCTAATCTCCACAACGGCCCCACCAATTCCGGGGATGCCTGGCTCCACCTTGGGGACTCCCAGCAGGGACCATCCCACAGGGAAAGCCAGGACGGGTTCCCCAGAGTTATACAGCGCCGGGACGCCCCGTTGCTGGGGCAGCTGTGCGCTTTACAAGTATACTACAAGTATACTACATTTACATGCACGTGTCCCACTGTTAAAGTTACGGGAGACCGAGGCCTTCCACTAAGAATACTAGAGTGGTGCCCTCGCCGCAGGCATTCCCTCCCTCCCCAAGCGGTGTGCTCTGTGGCACCTGGTGCCCAGAGGAGCCTCCACTGCACGCAATGCATGACCTTGCACAGCATGCACAGGGAATTGAAACTGGAAATAAAACCTTTTGCAATACACTTACTGAATGGTCTGGCAGTCATAGAACGTTCCAGAGCCAGAAAGGACATCTCATCTGAGTAGAAAACAGAGCCCACTAAGAGATTAAAACCGGATGAGAATGGTTTAGAGAAGATCTGTACAGGGTTTTTGGTTGGCAAAGGGCTCTACACGTGTTCTACTCCAGCCCCAGCTGTACCCCCAAATCTTAGCAAGCGCCTGTAACGGAGCCCTGTCATGCAGCCACAAACCCTTTGCTCCGAAAAGGTTGTGCTTGATCAAAGTACCAAGGGCAGGTTGTTATCTGAATATTTTGCGCTTGTTTATTTATTTTTAATAAATAACTAAAAATTGTATTTTTCAGTGCACAAAAACAATACCCTTGAAAGGTTCTGCATAGCACGGAAACCTAAAGGGTTTGTATTTCTGCAGACCCGAAATGAGTGTAGATATTGTAGTACCTAAGTCCCAACGGGTCCAACAGGCAGAGACGCAACCCCTCCCCCAATCCCCGCTTGTCAGAGCACACAATGTATGCATTTCAAAATACACTACACATAATTATACTTCTCCGTTAGCGCTAAAACATGTTTAAAAAAAAATACTCCTGAAGGTTTTTCACTCGTCCCATGGTGCGCTAATGCATGTTAGAATGTATAAGTCAAAAGAGACAACAAAGAAAGTCTGGCAACATTTGTAATGCACAGTGCCCTGCTACCCAGCTCACCCTCCTATGTAATGCCTTCCCCGATCTACTAAGACAGAGTTAGGTCAAGTTTTCGTAATCGATTTTCTGCCTGTGGCGCACATGTGGCCCTCACAGATTGCCCTCCTCTCTTATCTGTCCCCGCCAGGCCTGGCTCGCATTCCTCGCAGCATGACAGCATTCCTGCTGCTGGTACGGAGAGCACCTTCCGAGTATCGGCTCCTCACAGAGCACCTTTGTTCCCTCGAAGCCTGCTCCGCACCGCCGTGTGATGACTGAAACAGGAGCGCTATTCCAGTACTTGTGGAAGGTTCCGGAAGAGCCCATGGTCCCAGAAGAACACAGTAATTTTAAAATACATGGCATCCACAGAGACCAATGCTTTCTTTAAAGCTTTATTTATCTAGATGTTTGTAGAATGCCAAAACGTTGCCTTGGGCACTCCCCAAGCTAGTAGGATATTGACCAGGTGAGATATTGCGCCGATTGTCAAATTGGAAGGGTCCGCGCCCTCAACAAGGGCTGAACCATTCTGATCAGTCGAACCCATGTCAGTCTCCTCCATCTGTGAGAGCCGGGAAAGGTACAAGCAGTCTGCGAACACTTGCTTCTTGCTGCTGTTGAAGCACAGTAGGAGACCTATTCTCTCAGCCAAGTGAAAATTCCAGTTGGTCGGTTACTAACGGGCTCACTCCCCGCAGCTCCTCGAAGGTCAAATATTTTTAAAGAAAGCGTCCTTCTTAGAATGTTTCCAAAATGTAACAAAAGGCTATTCCAGCAGCCACACTTGAAAAAGTGCCACAACTGGTATCCCATGGTACACAAGAACAAACATGTGAAACTCTCTTCACCCTACTTCATTCCACTATGGACATAACAGTTACACTACCAGAGCGACACGATTAGTACATTAGACTACTCATCACGCATACCACCAAAACAATTGCCACATCCCACATTTTTTCAGAGCACGCTCCTTGCTGTAGTATGCTACCCATTCAGCGAGCTCTCCAGTGCCTCATAGCGAGTAATAAGAGCTATAATAATGCAACTCCAACACAGAACATGACGTCAGCGGTTCTTTCATTTACTTGCTTCCCCGTGAAATGGATCCAAAAAAGAATAAGCCTGGGAGTGGTGTACGCACGCGCGCCACAGCGAGACAGGTGGCTTCAATTATCGCGCCCATGTCTGGGCACGGTTAATTGAAACCACATGACGGCCGGTGCGCGGAACAGACACCAATAAGCCATGGGCCGAGCAATGCATCTGCCTTTGGCCTATTACGTGCTCTGTTTGTGAAATACACGCACACACAAGCCAATCCCGTAACACAAAAGAAAAAGCACACGCACAAGCGCGTGCCATTTCTAGGTACATTTTGAAACCCCCTACATAAGGGCTCACACTACGCGACAGTGCTGCGCACTGCAACACAGGTGCGAGCCCTAAAAAGGAACATGGATGCGATCTGAAGAAGGTAAATTGAATACTGCACTTGTTGACATTGTTATCATTGTGATGTTCATTGTCTTACAGTGACAGAAAAAGACAATAAAATAACAAATGACATGGGTGCAAATCATAAAGTGAAAAAGTCAACTCCTGCCAACGGTGGTGGACAAATCCTTCAATCAGTGATTGTTAATTATCGAATAATCTGAGAGGGAGACTAAGGGCCCTTGTGGCCTGGCCTGACCGAGTGCCTACATTGCCAAACATTTAACAGGGACTTAAAAACATCATGCACTAATCAGACTCCCCACAATCAATGCCCAGTTGGGATGACATTGGAAATGTACAGGTGTCTATGCACAGGAATTTAGGCTAAATTAACACTCAAACTGCGTGAATCCGCTACTGAGAATTGAAAGTTTCTAAGAGAAGCATTCTGACTTCCTTCTTCCTTTGTAGTTCTAGTTAGGCTGCAAGGCATTGAAATCAATTAGGCAAATCCCCCACTTCGAACACTGGTATCCTCAGCACTGTCCATGACACCCACAGTTTCAGCCGTCCATAAGGCATCAATAAAGCCATAAAAATTAGTGCATGCTCTCTTCCTTTCCGCTTCTTGAAATGTAGTCCTTACTCTGAATCTAGACCTATTTAATAGGCTGAATAGTCTTCTCTTGCCACTTGAGGTTTATAATCCAGACCTGCTTAAATTCTAGAGTACAGACCTTAAGCTGCAAGAGAATGCTAACGAATGCCAAGAGCTGGAGAATGTTCAGCTCTTCCTGGGATTAGGGGTGGGCTGAACTCACGGAGTTCCACTTCGTGGAATTCAACAGAATTACATAAAAACTCAGCAAGATTCCATGGAGCTCTGCCAATGGGTGGAAAATATGCATGTTGCGCTGTCCACATTGCAATTTAGCGCAAGTAGCGCAAGCAGCGCTGAAAGATCAGCACGAACAGCATCATGCATTGCGCAAGAACGCGCGACCATTTAAGGTTGATGTTGCTGCCACTAAAATAGAAAATCTACTCAAGCAGCAGTAAATCTATTCAAGGAGCAGCCCTCTGACCGTAACCGCCTGTGTTCGACAATGGCGCTAAGGGATGCCAAATCGCGCTCGCATTTGCAGTGTGCCGGTATGTTTTCCTATAAGGCTTCAGGGCCTCATAGGAAAAAATTCTGGCATGCGGCAATTGTGCAATTGTCAGAATTTGGCCGGAACTCCCCGTTACAAGAGTAAGGCAGGGGTGTCAATTCCCACCAATTTCGCAGCGGAATACAACATTTACCCGAGCATCGGATTCACAATATGATATTTGTAATTTATGCCTATTTATGGTCATAATGTACACCTGATTCCAGAAGCTTTCTGACTTACACATTCATAAGGTATGCATTTCAGAACAAACAGATTTTCTCACTAAAAATATCACCAACACCTATTTTCAGAAAGCAGCATCACTGCACTGTACACACTGCGAAGAGTTTTCAGATTCAGCATTAGAAAATGTGAGGGATATTTAATTTAACTTTAGATATTTTTCTTACCACTTTCCACACAACCCCTGTAAATACCGGGATAATTAGTATGCATTCAGCAGCACTAATTCGTTAGGCGTACATTTGATGTACTTAACAGTGTGGAAATAAATTACCTTTACAAATGTTTGTGACTCACCTTTAAGATCAGAGTAAGAGGACGTCGAGGGCGCTCCCATTATTTGTAATCCCCTGGACACTCTTCGGACTACCTGATTTAAATATGTGCCTTAAACTGAAAACTGCGACTGTGTAAGCTGTTCATCAGTGATAGGTTGCATAAGGTATTTGGTGTAAAGATTTTATGGATGTTTCTTAGATGGATGTTTATTTTTAAACTAAACTTCTTTCAATTTGAAATTGTTTACTTGTTTTATTTTTATTTGGAAGTTTTGTTGTTGGATTTGATTTTGTTTTTCAGGGCTTACCTTTTACTTACTGTCTTGAAATGCACCATCTAGACATACAGCTCATCGTATAGGCATCTCCAATGATGTGAGCCCAAGTGGTGTGCTGGTTGAATTCAGCTTCTTTTCATCCAGGAAGAAATAGTTTCACATAGAATCTACTAGCAGAGAGCAAAAAAGGGACGTGGATGGTTCAGTAAGGAGGCTCAAACAGTGAATTTGTGGAAGCATTAAGGGAAAACCCTCAGTAGACATCAACATCTAAAGTGGGGCGCTAATGATGATGTTGAGGTTGGAGGCAGGGAGGCAGGGTGGTGGGGGCAAGAAAGGCACATAAGGTCCTAGATAGGTACTAGCCAGGTAGTGAACCTATTTTTTTGATCCCAGCAACCAGGACAAGTTCTTTGGTGCTAGATCTTTTTTATTTGTCTAATGGTGTGCCACTTGCAGAGGCTATTATTGTAGCAAACAAAGAATGTGGGACTTCGGTCTAGAGCATGGGTACTCGCAAACATTTCCAAGGGGGCCAAGATGTATGGTCTATCGCATGCCTGAGGTGCGCTTTGTGGGGGTTGGGGTGGGGTAAGATGGGCAGAGAAGGAAGAGAGGCATATGGACAATTGAGCTTTTAGTGGCTACTGTCTGCCACATACGTTCTAACCTCATGCACTAAGTATGAAAGACAAAGCATTAACCTTTTGATGTAAAACGTGAGATACTCATCCAGTGATATAATTGCACAATGTGAAAGCAGAAATTCTGGGATCAATCCCGACTTCCCCACTTGAACAAATTGTGTGGTCCTAGGCAGTTATTTTATTTCACGTTGCCTTTCCAAGGGCATCCGGCATGGCTCGCAGGTGGGGGGGGGGGCTGTTGTGTGGGGGTATTGTTCGGGGGTAGCGAGAAAGTTTAAAAATACAAAAATAAATAACTTACCTTTCCGCTGGGTCCCAGGTCCCGGGCCCCAGGTCCCGCGTCTCTGGTCCTGCTCCTGCTCTCCTGCTTCTGACTTCAGGAACAGGAAGCAGGCACGCAGGCTCCCTCCCCTAAGCCAATCGCAATGCTGCATGCAGCTTTGTGATTGGTCTGAGCTCCGTGTGGGTTGTAGGGGAGGCCATTTTCTCCATGCAGGCTGTAATGCAGCCTGCATAGAGAAGGAGAAAGCACGTATGACTGGGTTGGGCGGTTGGAGAGGGCCGACCAAACAGTCATTGCGCACTTGGGAGTTGGCATTGCACCTGAATGCAAAGGAAACATAACATGATAATAACTTAAAGTTATTGTCATGGCGTGGGTCTCCCTTCCATTTTTTGCTGTTGTCTCATGTGTTTTTGCTGGTTATAGATGCTTTGGGTATTGGGCCACTGCTATTCAGTGCCACAGTGCAAGTGCTCCCTATGGTAAATTGATGTAGGGATTAGCGATTCCATGATTGGGTGGTTTGGTTTACTTGTCAGACCCTAGTACACTGAGTGTGCCCAGGGCTTGTAAACCAAATGCTGCTGGTGGGCTTGCAGCACTGGTTGTGCCACCCACAGAAGCAGGCTGTAAATGTGTGTCTCAGGTCTGCCATTTCAGAGCCTGCGTGCAGTCTGGTACTGCCATGTGACTGGGCAAGTGCACCCACTTGCCAGTCCTTAAACCTTCCCTTTTCTGCATATTAGTCACCCCTATGATAGGCCCAAGGGCAGGGTGCATTGTAGGTAAAAGGTAGGACAAGCCCTGATGTGTGTGGCATGTCCTAATAGTGAATTACAGCTATTTTCATGTTTCACTATTGCAAGGCTACCTGTTCCCCATAGGCCAGAATGGGCAATTTGATTATTACGTCTTATTATCCTAACTGACTCAGGGAACTAGGTAGAAATTCGAGTTTAGTATGCCTGAACTCAGAATGATAAAATACATCTTTTAGTGAAGTTGGTTTTAACATTCTGTGTTTGAAAATACCACTTTTAGAAAGTAGGTATTTTCTTGCCTAACTATCCAAGCCTGCCTCTGCTAGGTTGTGTATTCCTTGTCTGGAGTTTGAGTGACAGAGGCTGGGGGATTCCATGAGATATGGTGAGTCAGCACATGGCTAAATAGAAAGATCTGCATGTAGATGGGTGGGAGGAGTTGCACCTGGGACCTGAATATGGCTGTGTCTTCCCTCCACAATGCTGGCTCCACCTCGTGGGGTACGTCTGATGTCCCTGGCATACACTGTGAAAGGAAAGAAGGAGTCTTTTCAACAAAGTGCTCGAGGACTGATCAGAACAGGTTGGGATTAGGCACAGGCCTCTCTGCCCCTTCAGAGAACAAAGGGAAATTAGTATAAAAGAGGGGACACAAACCCCAGAACTTTAGATCACTTTGGGAAACAAGAAGAACCTTTGCTGAGGAGAGGAACCAGAGGAACTGAGGAGGAGACTATTCCTAAGCTGAGTGCTGTTTGGGGGATTGGCCTGCAGTGGTTGCCTGACTGCCAAAGAAAGGAGAAATGACTTTGTGCTACTTTCACATCAACTTGTAAAGGATCTCCAAGGGCTTGAGATAGAGCTTGCCTCCTGCTGAAGTCTCAGGGACAACAGACTTCACCAACCAGCTCCCCAAGAGTTCTTTGGAAGTGCCTGCTGTTGTGTTGGGCCTTCTGAGGGACTGCGTGATGCAACGAGCTGGAAGCGCGACTCACAAAGAAGAAGCGTATTGCACTAAAGAAGGATGTCGTCGCTGGCACTTCGCCTCGCAGAAGTGCCTCGCATCGCCGGAGAAGAGTGTCGCCATTGTATCAGATGCCGTCGCATCATCGGAGAAGCGTGTCACCGCTGCAGCTGCTGTTGTCGCAACACTGAAGAAGGGTGTCGCTGCCGTCGCTGTCGCATTGCATCGCCAAAGAGTCTCGCATCACCGGAGGAGAGTGTCGCCGTCGCATCAGACGCCGTCTCATCACTGGAGAAGCGTGTCTCAGGGCCTGTCGCGGCTCAGATGAATCGTTGAGTCGCCGCATGGCCCTCGGGCGTGCACACATCGTGTCGCATCAAGAAGAAGACCGCCATTTTTTTCTCATTGCACCGAATCTTCATCGCATCACGGCGCTGCTGGTCGCTTCACCACGGAAGCGCAATAAGAAACCGACGCATCACCTCCCCACGCCCAGAAAAACTGATGCATCCCCTACGCAGCAGTAGGGACCTGACGCATCACCGTTCTTGCGTGTAAGGAACCGACGCATCACCTTCCTTGCGACACTTTTGTTGTATAGCGTTACGGATCCAAAGGTACATTGAACTTAAAGTGTTGCATTTTACATCTAAAGAGAACTAAGCTATTTCGACCATTTTTAAAGTACAGTATTGTGGATTTTTGTCGTTTATGGTCTTGTGTTAAGTCTATATAAAAATACTTATATTTATACTACAACTTGTGTGGTGTCCATCTGTAGTGTTGTCACAGGGTTACGGTATGTATTCACAAATGCTTTACACACTGCCTTTGAGATAAGCCTGTCTGCTCGTGCCAAGCTACCAAGGGGGTGTGCTGGGGTTATTTTGGGAGTGGACCCCCTTACTCTGACTAGACACAAGGGTCCCTATTTGGGCAAAGGTTTCCCCCTCTGCCAACTAAAGACCCCCAAATCTAACATATTTACTTTCCACTGCTCGAAAGTAATGGGGCAATGCTCCTCCACCATAGTGGAGGGGCCGCCACTGTGCCTTCCTTTTCTTCATTACCTCATATGAGAACACCTTTAAAAATAGAAGTTCAGAATGAGTGCTTTAAAAAACCTTCTCTTGCGTTTGATTTAACAAACTATAATGTTGTTCCAGTTATAATAACAAACTAGGCCACAGAGAGGGTGCTTCTGATAAATGACTTGCCTCTTGAGTTGTGCAGGACACATGCTTTGCTTCCTTTCCATCACTTTAGTTAAAGTTTAAATAAATGCTCGCCTGTTTTCTAAATGTTTGTGCTCTGTCAACTAAACAGCAGCCCAATGAGCATATGAAAGTCAGTAGGGCTGCATGCAGCACCTGGGTGTACTTTGAAAATGCTTGGCCCGTGCCGGTAAAAGCGGTGGGGCTTGGTGGGGGGGAATTTGGCCGTCGACGACGAGGGGAACTTAAATAAATAAAAAGAAAACCACCTACCATGCACTCACTGCATCGCCAAAACGGTGATGCGGCAAGTGCAAAGTAAGTGGTTTTCTTTTTTTTAAATTTAAGTTTCCCTTGTCTACGACTGTCTAATCCCCCCAATGCTCTTACCTGCATGGGCTGTGTCTGACTTTGAGTATCCCAGTTCTATCCCAATTGCATTCTTTCCCTGGTGGACATATTCAGGGATGGATATGTAATTGCAAATTTTTTTAGAGAAAAATAATTTCTTCTGTCTGAATGGCCATTCTTAAATAGACTCTACTGCTACTCAGACTTTCAAACTTGGGAGCCTAAACGGTCACATTGATTATGTATCTATTCAGGCATGGTATTTCCCCTTAGTGTGGGTCTTCCAATCATTCTTGTTTAGAGGAAGAGACCATTTCCCCATTAGGGCCTGAATAAAGTAAGAAATGATGCCCAAGGATAGAATATTATCCATATATACCGAACTAACCAGGTGTCTTAAAGTAAAAATTAGCGTCCAGCATATTGAAAAATTATTTTGCTTACAAACTCATATTGATCTCAGCTGCAGTCAATTGTTTGAAATGGAATAGGAATTTTCTATGTACAAAGCCCCCCGGATTTGGGCCAGTGTTTGATAAATAAGTTATTCATCAAAGGAGTATCTGGCCTTGTAAAACTGTCATCGGCTACAGACCTCTGCCTCTTACCGCTGAAGATTTTCAATTTCCAAAAAAGAGACTAAGTCTGAATGTAGAAATCTTCAATATGGCTTCAAGCCAAGGCTCACTGATGATGACACTCCCTCCTCTTACACCTCCTGCAGCCTTGCACTGCTGAACTTTACCTTCTCCGAAAAGGTTTCTCAAAATTTCTTCTAAGTCCAAAGGTAAGCGCTGACTAGGCCCCTTCCACGTCTTCTATCTGAACCATGCTCCATTGCAGAGGGCCATATATTCTGACTTTGACCCAGTCACGTGATACTTGATGTCTGCGGGTGGTGCTTTGATCATTTAGGAGCTAGTTTTTACTACAAGCTTTAAAAATGTATAACTCGAGCTCGGCTGATTGGATTTTTGCTGTTTTGGTGTCAAATAATTTATTACAATTTACTGTTTTTCAAAATTGGTGAGGGATTTTTCTTGTGTTGTGTTTGGACTTTATTACTGCTTGTGTGCTTGTTGAGGTCGATGTAATGACATCAGGTCCCATGTATGGAATCTGAGGTCATGTAATTCGGGTTTGGGTGATCGAATGGGGGATGCTAGAGGATTGAAGTGCTGAGATCGGGAGTGAAGTAATGGTTAGAAGTGGTGGCAGTCGCTTTCATTAATCACTGTGTACCTTCAAGCAAGACAGAAGAATAAAGATGATTTTACCACCTTGGAAGTGTGTACTCATCTTAACAAAGTGGTGGCAAGCTTCTCTGTAGAAGAACAGACCTAGCAGACCTCGTTAATTAATGCCACAGTGGTGGAAAGCTGAAACGCAGACAGAAGATTCTGCAGCGAGATTCTAAATTAGTTTTTTCAAGAAACAAAATCTTACCGCGTTCACTAGTGTGGTGAGTGTCTGCTGGTGAAAGTTGTATTTTGGAAGTGTGGTGCTGTGGGATCTCGCAAATTGGGAGCATGTGATGTGTCATTGGTTCTCGTGCGTCCATTTTGTACATTGGGAGTGCATGCATACGTCTGGCGCTAACCTTTGAAATATCTTCATAGCATTCGCCGGCAGGCGACATGCAAGAGACAAGCATTTCTTTTTATCATTTCAAAGTATTTTATTAAGAATTTTCACATACATCCACATACACTTAACATCGCTTTCTCTTAGTGGGGTAACAACCCTGACTGGACATACATGACGGCGGTTCAAGTTAGAGTTTACATGTCCGGATGCACCCCTTGTTTTGTCCTACTATAGGAGTGAAAGTAAGTGGGCAGATGGAGGAAAAGAAATGACAGAGAAGGGAGGGAGAGGGAACAGGGGAGATGCGCGTGGGGGTACTCTCTTGCGCCCCTATCCTGGTCTGCGGGAGGGACCCTTGTGGGCAATCGCTCTGCTTGGCTGGTGTTCACGGGGGCTCGTAGTGGCCCAGGAACTCCTCCAATGTTGCCCACATTCCCCTGGGGGACGGCTTCCAGGGCGAGTTGCAAAGTGCGGTGTTATCTGCTCATCTCAGGTGCATTATCCAGTTGAGCCACCCCTTGAATTACGCCCTCTCTGTCTCCTTCCATTTGGAGAGCACCATTTTAACTGCCGAGATTAACAAGAGGTCTAGAAGATCCCTGTCCTGTTGTGAGCTCAGGTTAGTGGTTATAAACGCCGTGGTGAGAGAGGAGAAATTTGGTTTTAGTGTGCATCCCAGCAATTTTTTTATGCACGTAAATACTCCTTCCTAGGAGCTTTAGGGCAGCGGTAGATGAGGTGCTCCAGGTCCCCTTTTTCGCTCTCCCAGTTCCAGCATAAGTTGTTTCCTCTAAGACCTAGTGAAGCTAGACGCTCCAGGGTCCAGTATGTTTTGTGCAGTAGCCAGAATTTTGTCTGGGCCAGAATTGGTGTTATCTTGTTCCTTGATGGGGAGGCCATAGGAGTTCCAGTTCTTGTTCGCTCAGTGTGGTTTTGTGCTCTTTTGTCCAGTACTCTGCTAGCTTGTCATTTATTTTGGTAGTTGTGGGGCGCAACATTTTATACAGGTGCGATACTTGGTGTTCTACTCTATTGATCCTGGACATGTTTGGTAAGATTGATGGTTTGTGCCTGGCTAGGTTCACCTTCGTTAGAGCTGTTTTAATTTTTAGGAAGCTCTATAGTTCAATGTCTGCAAGGTTGTGTCTCTCTTTTAGTGTGCTGAATGGTGTGGGGTTATCCCCATCTTCTAATTGGGCTGGGAATAAGATCCCCATCTTCCTCCTAGCCTCTATGGCTAGCGGCTTCCCTTTGTAACTGATCTTGTTATTCGCCCATAGGGACTCCCACTTCGAGCCCATTATACTGTGTTCCATTTTCTTATCAACTTTGAGCAGGGCCGCTTTTGTGTTCTTGAATATAGGGTGATGTGTGCGTGTTTATTGGCTGTGAGTAGAGCCATTGGTTTGAGGTTGTCTAAGATGGCTCGTTCTACTTGTAACCATACCGGTGTGTATTCTTGAGGGGGTGACAGCCAGTAAGCGCCTTGTTTCGCTATGAATGCTGCTTGGAATGCTCTGATGTCTGCTAGGTTCAGTCCCCCTAGTTTTTTATCTAATCTTAGTTTTTCAGGCTAATCCTGGGTCTTTTGTCTCTCCATATAAATGTATTAATTAATTTGTCTAGTTTGCGGTGCAAGTCATCTGTAAGGATGAGCGGTAGCATGCTTAGTAAGTAGTTAACCATTGGTGTGACGATCATCTTGAATGTTTCAACTCTGCCCCACCATGTTATGAATTTGGGCGACCAGAACTCTAGGAGGGTCTTTGTCTTTGCTAATAGGCGGGATTCGTTAATGTCTGGTGTCGATTTCAGGTAGTTGCCGAAATGAATCCCTAGATATTTGATGAACCCTGTTTGCCAGGCCAGCCCTGATCCTCCCAATGTTTCCTTATATGTATGTATGTTAAGGGGCTTGCACTCTGATTTGTCTTTGTTTAGTTTATACCCTGAGTAGGTTGAGTATTTTTCAATCGATTCAATCAGTGCCGCTATCGAGTTCTTTGGTTGTTCAGTCACAATGAGGATGTCATCTGCACTGCTAATTTGACCTCCACCTTGTTGATGCAGACCCCTTTCACTACCTCATTTACCTTGATGTCCCTGATTAGGGGTTCCATGGATAGCAGGAAGAGCGAGGGGAAGAGGGGGCAGCCCTGTCTTGTGCCCCTCTGCAGGGCGAAGGCCTCCGAGGTAGCCCCATTGATTACAATGTGAGCCTTGAGGTCTCTGTATAGTGCCATTTCCTTCCTAGTGTATGCCTCACCTAGATTAAATGTCCGCATACGTTCTTCCAGACAGTCCCAGGACACTCTGTCAAATGCTTTCTCGGCATCAAGTGTGATGGCCACAGCAGGTTCGTCTAATTTGGAGGTATGTTCTAGTATGTGGCATAGTAGTCTAGTGTTGTCGTGCGACATACAGAACTTTAGAAAGCCTACCTGTGAGTTCGATATCAGTTTTGGTAGAATGTTTCCTATCTTGTTGCGAGAATTTTTGCATAATCTTGCAGTCCACATTAATTAGGGATATGGGCCTGTAGTTTTGGGGAGTAGCGGGTCTTTGTCTTCCTTCGGTATCACGATTATGTTAGCCTCTGACATTGATTGTGATACTAGCCCCTCATTAGCGCAGTGATTGAATACCTTTTTCATGGTCGGTACCAGGGATGGTAGCAGTGCCTTGTAAAAGGCGGCTGTGTACCTATCAGGGCCTGGCGCCTTATTGTCCTTCATGGATCTTACCGCCATCTCTATTTCCGTTGCATTTATGTCTTGCCCCAGCGCCTGTGCCTCGTCATTGGTAATTTTAGGGAGGCGCAGTTTGTCTGGATACCCTGCACATCCTTCACAATCTAGGGTTTGGTCTTCCTTATAGAGGTCTTGGTAGTATTCTTGGAAAGTATGCAGGATTTGTTTGTGCCTCGTGTGGGTTTTGCTGTGTGTGTCCATGATAGGTGAGATTGTGAATTGTCTTTGTTTATATTTTAGGTATGAAGCTAGTTGTTTCCCCGCTCTGTTAGCCTCGCATAAGTTAATTGACTTGTATTTATTTACCCACAGCCCAGCCCTTTCGCTCAGTATTCTATTGTATTCATACTTCTTCTTAGTGAGCTCTTGTAGTGTTGCTGTGTCTTTTGTGTCGCCTGCATGTGTCCCCACTAGTCTTTTGATGTCGAGCTCGAGTTGGGTTAGATGTAGGTTTGTGTTTTTGTTGATTTTGGCTTTGATATTTCTTATTGTCCCCTTACTGTTGCCTTTAGTGGTCCGAAACGATCCTAGGATCTAGGTCATCGGTATCATTATGCAGAAGGTAGTCCTTTATTGCTTCCTCTATTCTGGCTTTATTACCTTGGTCTTTCAGGATATCACTGTTGAACCTCCATCTACGAGGGATGTCCTCGTTGTGGGAACCACTGAGCTTCAAGCTGATGCATGAGTGGTCTGAGTCTAGTCTTGGTGCTATGGCTGTGTCTTCTATTAAGTGCATGTGTGTATACCTGTGATCAATATGTAATCTATCCTGCTGTATGAGTTGTGTGGGTTGGAGTAAAAGGTGTAGTCTCTAGTGTCTTTGCCTTGAATCATATTTTCAGTTAGCGAATGTGGCTTGTAACAGCAAATAAATCTGATGAAGCCATTTTGCTGCTGCAGTGCAGTGAACCAGCAAAAGGTCCTTTCTTCCACCTGGAACAGGCCAGTGGCCTTGTTAAGGACTATTGACCTGATTAAGATCTCGGTGGGCAGGCTACTACATCACAACGGTGACGGATATCTCGTCCGCCGAAATATAAATCCCAAAAGATATAATGGGATTTATATCTTAGCGGATGGGATATCCGTCACCATTGTGATGGAGTAACCCGTCGGCCAAGATCTAAATCCGGCCCTAAGTTAGCTCGGAAAAAGTATAAGATGACTCTGGACATTTCTAAAAGATTCTTTAGCCAAAATATAGCACCTGAATCACAATATCTAACTTCCTTTACATTTGGTGGCAATCACTATGTGCATATAATACTTCCACAGGGGTATGAAAATAGTTCAGTGTTATTTGCAGCAAGTAGGGGAGTGCAAACTTATGTGAAATGCACCTCCAGCACCTTGCATCGGACAAATAACACTGATGATGCATTTCACATCCAAAAAATCACAAAATGGCAGACAGTATAGCATAAGTATAAAGTAATTTTGTTTTACTCCAGAATGCTCCAGCCTAGCTATCCTGTGTGTTTCAGGACCCCTAGGCCCATCCTTCTCCAGTACGACCTTCTAGTTCACCTCTCTCCTTTTTCAACTATATTTTCACTTTCTGTAAGTTTGTCACTGCCCCCTCTGTGTATTTAAATTTTTTTTCTCTCTGTTTCGTAGTTATCCTCATTTTACGGTTCCCAGCTATGGCAGAGACAGGCAGCACCACTGTCTCAGAGTCTTGCATCCCCTGTTGGTAAAGGTGCCACAAAGTGCTAATGCCCTGCCACATTTTCAGTGAGGCAGTACTATTTTTTTACACAGCTTGAGATCCCCCTCATGCTGGCAGTAGGTAGCGGTGGAGGAGTGAGCAGCACACCTTGCTCCCCCAAACTGGGATCTCTTGCACCCAGCGACAGGTGATGCACTGCTAGGCTAACATTTTTGTCAGGGAGGAGAACCTGCTCGAACTGCTTAGTGTAAAAGTGCTAGGGTTAGGTAAATTATGTTGTTTACATTTTTCTGTTTTATTTTTATCAATTTTCAGGAGGCATTATATTACTGGTGCATTTACATGATTATATATAATATACCTATATTTTATTTGCTTATTATATATATTCACACACACACAGGTATATACATGTATGTATAAATAAAAATGCATAACATAGAAAAATGTTGTATATATTATTAAGTGCACTATACATCTAAATATATGTTGTGTATTTGAATAAATGTGTGTATTGTTTAAAAAATGTGGATTACCTACTTGCGGTCGCTAGTAGGTAGTAATAGTTAGGACCTAGGAAGAGCGTTTTTTCTTTTGCCAATAACTTTGGCACCGTTTGACGAAGTCTTGTAAAACTTTCAAAATAAGTATGATGCTCACTTCAGCTGCTGTCTTGAACAGTGTCAAGGTGATTCGTTAAGCTGGGGCAGAGAAAAAGTGGGGGTCCCAAAACGCATTTTTCTCGCGCAAATTCCCATAGGGATTTTAGACACGACTACAGCTTCAACTGCTGAACGAAATTACACCAGATTCAGCAGAAAGGTCACTATTGATTCAGGGAGCGACCTTTTTGTGAATTGGTGTAAATCCACTCAGTAGTTTTTGAGATATTAAAAGAAATCCAAATTTGGATATATAGGGACGCGGATCCTTCACAATGCCTACGCAGAGGTCCGCGACCCCACACGCTAGGAGCAGTGCTCTGATTGGCTGGGTGCAACCTGTGTAGAAAGTTGCGGCTGCCATTTTATGAACCGGTACATGGCCCTGGGGGATGAATTTTGAAATGTATTGTTATAGAAGGGGTCAGGGTAGAGGTACCCTAGCCCCATGGGGGATTTTATTTGCATGTGCAGGGAGTTGCGGACTTGTTGCAATGCTCAGCACGGCACCAATGTAGCATTGTAGCGGAGTCACAAAACTTGCAGTGAAAAAATATGCATTCACACACTCACTTGCACACTAATGTGGACCCTCAGGGAGTCATAAGCCCAGTCACAGATCCACTCTGACACAATCACACACACAATCATAGACCCACTTAGACAGTGACATTTAAAGACTCACACATCCTCTCACAGACCCACTCAGACATTCACACACCCACTGACAGAGCCACTGTGACATTCATGCACCCAATTACAGACTGACTCAGGATTGCATACCCACACACAGACCCACTCAGAGACTTGTGTACTCAGTTCTAGACCCACTGAGACACTCATGTACCTACTCACAGCCACTTACAGACTCATTCAGAGACTCATGCAGCCACTTACAAACACCACTCAGAAACTTACACATCCAGTCACAGACCCATTCAGTCATACACCCACTCAGAATCCCACTCAGTGAGTCACACACCCACTCACAGACCAACTAAGAGAATCATGCACACACTCACAGACTCACTCAAACACTCACGCACCCACTCAAACACCCAGTGAGACACTTATGCAGCCACTCCCAGACCCATACAAACACTCACACACCCACTCACCCACCCATTGAGACACTCACTCACTCCCTCACACACCCACTGAGACATGCATCACTCACTCACACACTCACTCTCAAAGGTTACAGGTTACAGTTAGGAAATAAAATGTAAATAACCTTAGAAATTTACTTAAAATACCAAAGTTTACAGGGAATTTATAGTTAGGAAACAACATTAAACAAACCTTGGAAATTCACTGAAACAAGCAAAGGTTACAAGGACATTATAGTTAGAAAATACAGAAAACAAAACTTAGAAATTCACTAAAAAAAACAAAGGTTACAGGGACGTTATAGTTAGGCTCACATTTCACTCGTACAAAACCAGAGAAATTCAGCAGTTATAGTTACCTGAGCTAACTATAACTTATGCCCCTGTAATGTACTACTTATTACTTCGCATATTCCATTACTCACAACATGGTAAGTGACATCACTGATGACATGAATTATGACATCTCAAATGACATCACTGATGACATCATCCACAGAACCACTCACACACCCTTGTACAACTTCTCATACACCCACTCACACATCTACACAACCACTCACATACCCACTCACAGACTCAGCCAAGTACTCACACAACCACTCACTTATCCATAGAGCAACTCACTCATCCACTCACTGTATCATACAACCATTCACACAACCACTCCCTCACCTATACAGCTATTCACACAACCAGTCACCCACCCATACAGATGCTCACATAGCCACACAGTCACCCATACAGCTACTCACGCACCCACTTATTTATCTATACAGCCACTCACACAGCTACTATCTCACTCATACAGCCACTCACAAAGCCACTCACTCACCCATACAGCTATTCATACAGACACTCACTCTCCAATATAGCCACTCACACACCAACTCACTTAACCAAAACCCACTCAAACACCCACTCAATCACTCATACAACCACTTACACATCCAGTCACTCACTCATGCAGCCCTTCAGATACCCACTCACTCACCCATACAGTCATTCACTCACACACCTACTCACCCACATATACAGCCACTCACTTGCCCATACAGTCACTGCCACACCTACTAACTCACCAATACACGGGCGGCAGTCCTGCGATATGCCCAACGCCAGGCAGCCAACATATTATTACTCCAGGAAACAAATCTGATGTGCACCAACTGCCTCTTTCTAGCGTGCTGTGGCTATGATAGAGCCTGGCGCTCTGGGTTCACGCAAGGTTCACGGGGTGTAACAATTCTCATGCTCCACAGTCTACCCTTTAAACCAACAATGACCACTACTGACCCCAGGGATGCTTCATAGCCCTAAGTGGGTCCATAGGAGGAACTCCCCTCAACCTGCTTTCCATATACTCCCCCCATCATTGCTCACTTCGACCCTGCAGCGCACCACAGACCTTATCGCCTCACTGCCCCCTGGGCTGACGGTCATTGGTAGGGATTTCAATGCAGTTATGCAAACGAGCATCAACACTACGAGCCCACCATCCAACAGGAGGTCCGCCCAAGCTTGACTCCTCGCTAACTGCACAACAGACACACTCACTGTGTGTGATGCTTGGAGAATTTGGCACCCCAGACCAAACAGTATACTCACACATCTGCAGCGCATCACACCCACGCACGCATTGACCACATCTTTATGCCAGCACTGGACTGCCAAAATGTCAGGCACATCACTATCCTTCACAGGGGCATTTCTGACCTCTCACCTATACTCCTGAGGGTAGGGGAATCTGGAGATTCAATGCGTGGTTCCTCCTGGACAAAAACCTTAAAAGGGCTGTGGGAGAACTCCAACAATACTTTCTTACTAATCGCGGTTCGGTCCCCTCCCCAAATATTTTGTGGGAAGCGAGTAAAGCCACTATCTGCGACTTTGCAAAGGGCCAGCTTAAATTCAAAGGCTTATCCCAAGATGCTCAGGTTACTCTTTTGGAGGCCCAAGCGACTCTCCTTAAAAGGCGGCCAGCTGCCCAACAAGATGGTATACATGAGAGGCAACTCAGACATTTGCAAGATGAAATCAAGCAAATCTCCATGGAGGCCGCCAAGCTACTTTGGAGATCTTCTGTAGCCAGAGTATATGGATGGGGGACAAATATGGGAAACTCCTGCACCGTTTGGCCACATATCCAATGGCCAGTCGATCATCCCAGAGGTCATAGACCCAGAAGGTACCACTCACCGCATTCCTTCGACGAAAGCCCAGACCTTTGCCGCCTACTGTTCCAAACTTTATTTAAAACATCAATCCGAGCTCTCTCTCTCTCAAGCTTGATCACCCAAAGACATCTCCAACTCCCTCACCTAAGCCAGGCTGACACATTAGACCTGGACCTTCCTATTACCCGGGAGGAGATCAGCGATGCCATATCGCGTTCCGCTTTTGGTAAAACCCCAGGTCCCGATGCTCTCCCTCAGGAGTACTACACCGCCTACCGAGAGACACTTGTCCCACATTTGTTGGACATCTATGCTGAAGCGACCAGAAACGGCTCGTTCCTACCCTAAACAGAAGCTGTCACTATTGTGGTAATCCCTAAAACGCAGCCTCCTTCACAGCATTGCGCCGAATATCGCCCCATCTCCCTCATAAATACAGAAGTCAAAATCTTCGCCTCGATTCTTGCCCACCGACTCAAACCATATCTTCCCAAATTGGTCCACCCTGACCAATGTGGATTCATGCCTTCCTGTGGAACTAGACACTGCCTCAGATGTCTCCATGTAGCCTGAGCGCATTTCCAATCATTGACCCCTTATTTAGCGCTCCTTCTTCTTGAATTTTAGAAGGCCTTTGATTCTGTAGTTTGGCAATACTTAAATGATGTCCTCATTGAGATGGGCATGGGCCATCACTTCCGGAACTTGGTAAAAGTGTTATACTCGCAACCACAAGCTTGAGTCCTAGCAAATGGGGCACTCTCAGAGTTATTGCCCATCGAAAGGGGGGCGAGACGAGACAGGGATGCCCCATCTCACCACTCCTTTTCGCCCTAGTGATGGAACCTCTGGTGTCCCTGATGCGATCTGACGCTCGCATTCAAACCTGGAGATAGGCGGGCGATGAGATTCATGACTTTGCCACTTGACAGAGGGGGCCTAGCGGTACACGATTTTACACTTTATTTTGTTACTTGTTTTCTCCTGAAAATGCGGGTGCTAATTACTGGAGAGGGAGGTGTCGATAGCGCCACGGCCCCAACTATTTTTGAAATTTTATTAGGCCCTATTGCCAAACAGTGTTTATTTATAGA
Source organism: Lissotriton helveticus (assembly GCF_964261635.1). Taxonomy (NCBI): domain Eukaryota; kingdom Metazoa; phylum Chordata; class Amphibia; order Caudata; family Salamandridae; genus Lissotriton; species Lissotriton helveticus. The sequence continues at coordinate 1,028,225,611 of NC_136059.1, forward strand.
ACTGGATGGCAGTTACTATAAACGAACACGATTTAAAGTGCTGATTAGTGCATTTAAAGGGTGGAAACTGATCTGTAAATTGAATTTAATGGGGAAGATCTCATATTACACTCCCTTTAATTCGTTCAAGCTTTTGCCAGGATATTTGGGGACAATATCGTGCAAAGCTGGAAAAGGAAGGGCGTTAGATATCTAGACGATTTGTATTCTGTTACTGGGTTATATAAGTCTTTTGATGAGTTAATTTACAATATAGTTTACCCAAAACACACTTTTTAAAATTTTTACAAATAAGAGATTTTTTATTTCGGACAAACGTCGATGTGCGATCTAATGCTGTGGTAGAAGGGGTCAGACGGCAGGTTAAAATTGGAGTTTTATATCAACTATTGCTTTCGGACAGACCAGATGATCTTGAAAAACATAGGTGTAAATGGTCCGAAGTGTTGGGAGAAACAGATATTGTGATTGAAGATCTCATTGTGATGTCTAGAGAATCATTAATGTCAGCAAATTTGAAAGTTCAATTCTTTAAGACCTTATTTGATTTATATTATACCCCTGCGCGGATGGCTAAATGGGGGGGTGGGTATGACGGGAAATGCTTTCAATGTGGGGAAGACAACGCGGATAGTGTTCATATTTTTTTTTAGATGTGATAAACTGTATAGATTCATTGTAGATATAGAAAAGTTTTTGTCCATGGTTATAAACCTACCTCTGACCATTACCCCTGCTATGATGTTATTGGGGATGATTTCTGTAAATAGTTCTACGAACGAATTGTATCAATATCGACATCTGTTTTTTTTCTCAATGACTGTTGCTCGCCTGTGCATCGCAGCGGAATGGCTGCAGGAAAAGCCACAGGCCTTTGAATTTTGGCGAGCAAAAATTTATAATTTATATAAATTGGAATGGGGTTTATTTTCGGTTAAAGGTCATAGGAAGCGACAGATGGGTATAAATATTTAGGGAGCTTTTCGCGATTATTATGAGGTCTGATCTTAAAAATTGAATGAATTGTGTCTTAGCTGTATATTCGCTACTTTTATTTATTTATTTATTTATTTATTTTTCTTTCTCTCTTCCCCTCTGTTTTTGTGACTAATGTTTAATGATCTAAGCTGCCTTTTCTTTTCTTATTTTTTTGTATGAATTTTTGTATGTATTTTTGTTTGTATGTTTGTATCATTGCTATTATGAATTATATAAGGATTTTTGTAATCTCGTGGCTGTGAATATATAAATAAAATAAAAATTAAAAAATTAAAAAAAACCTGGAGATGGCCAAATACTGTGGAGGACAAAATCACATTGTACGTGGGCGATGTCTTGCTTTTCTTGGCTGAGCTGGCCCTCACTGCCTCCGGGCTTGGCATCTCTGTGGACAGGTCTCTGGCCTAAGGCTAAACTCCAGCAAATCTGTCCTGGTTCCTCTTCATTATCAAGTGACTGTTTTGACTGGCAATCCACGATACCTATCGGACATCAGTCCTTCAAATACCTGGGAAACTGGGTGAACCTGCTCCCCGATCTCGCCTGGTCGCTAAACGTCACCCCGCTGGTGAAGAAAGTCTGTGCTGACCTACATAAGTGGCAGAGGCTACCGCTTAATCCCCTGGGAAGAGTCGCCCTCTTCAAAATGATGATACTCCGCTGGTTCCTCTACATGATACAAAACACCCCTCTTCAATTCCCACGAACTTGGTTTAAAGAGCTCGACAGCCTGACTACCAAATTCCTCTGGGATGGGCGGAGACCTCGCTTAGCCCTAACCCAGTGCCGGATCCCATCCTTTGATGGTGGCATGGGCATGACTAACCTATATCTACACTATTTGGCAACTCGCTTGCTCACGCTGCATGACTGGTTCAATGATGGTTGGTCGGACCCAGCTTTCAGGCTCGAACTGGGTGAGCTGGGTTTACCCAAGATCCAAGCGATGATGTACCGAGCAACTGTTCCCCGGACGATGCCAATGGTGACAAAGGCAGTTTTCCTAGCCTGGCGCGCCTCTCTGCGCCACACCCAATGGACGAGCAAACTGACCCACTACACCCCACTTTGGCAGGGAACCTGCCTTTTGGAGGTTAGTGATCAGGAGGGATTCCGACCATGGGACCTTATTGGTATCTCGCAGCTTGAGGACGTGTGGACGAGTGAGTGACCATATGCGTACTTTCCAAGACCTGAAAACATGTTATTCCCTGCACTCCTCACAGTTTTACAGATATCTGCAGCTGTGTCATGCCATCTCCATACACGTACCTCAAGGCACATCCCTCCCAGAGTATAGTACCCCTGAGGTGCAGATTATGACAGATAACCTGGGAAAGGGGGAAGTCTCTCATATCTACTGCTCCCTCACTAATAACCCTCCAAATACACGGCACAGGCTACGAAACCTATGGGCGCAATGGGTGGGACCGCTTGAGGAAGAAGACTGGAGAGAGGCTCTAATGGCACCCAAGACAGTCACCACCTCCGCCAGGCTCCGTCAGATCCAACTATACTATTTACATGCCACCTACCTAACACCCAAACGCCTCTTTAGTGAAGGTATGAAGCCAAACGCATCTTGTGCGAGATGTGCTCATGACCAAGCAGACTTCTTTCACATGGTATGGGCCTGCCCTTGCACGCTTCTGGGATTCCATAGAAAAAGAACTCACAGAGGTCCTGGGCTGGGAGGTCCCGCATAACCCCTTAAATATACTCCTGGGAATTACGGACGTGTTAGATGGCTCCCAAGCCGACAGGCAATTTCTTACTATTGCCATGATAGTGGCCAAGCGAAACATTGTGGCCAACTGGATAAATCCGAAATCCCCTGGCATAGCAAAATGGTGCAGAGGTGTAGACTTGTGCACTGCACAAGAGAAACCGTTGTTTGAATCTAGAGGGTGTCCAACTAAATATTTTAAGGTTTGGGGCAAATGGCTGGGGCAGATAGAGGAAACATATTTCCTTCTGAAACTCGGCGCGCTGTGTGGGATCTGGGGGGACCATGTACTGCAAATTCATCTCCCTGTATATGTAAAATGGTAATGTCAAACGAATGCTGTGATACACTGTATTTGACTATTGCTGGTATCTTCTGTTTAAAAAACAATGAAATTGTTTATAAAAAAAACTCACCAATACAGCCGCACACACAGTCACTCACTCACCCACACAGCTACTCACTCACCCACTTATACACCCATACATCCACTTAAACACCCACTCACACACCCATACAGCCACCCAGCCACCCAGTCACACACAGATGCACAGATGTAGTATCACTCATTAGTAGTACAGCTGGTATACTAATTTAGAAAACACACTCACTAGATGATGTCATCAGTGATGTCTTTTGAGATGTCATGAGTGATGTCACTGACCATGTCATGAGTGATGTAATATGTGAGGTCATAAGAAGTGCATTGTCGGGGGCATAAGCTATAGCTGTTTTTTTCAGTGAATATAATATATATGTACACATGCAGAAATGTATCTTTATATAGATACATAGCTATAGATAGATATAGCCAACAGAGCCGGTAACCTTGGGGAAGAGGGATAGGGGTTTTATGAATGGATAGGTAGTGGGAATTAGGCAGAGAGTCTCCACAAATCCTCTCCCTTTATGAAAGAAAAGGGAGGAGGTCAAGCACTAACATTCTGACTCGCTTCCTATTGTATATTATTTTTCTCATGGGCTAGGTTGTACAGCAACTCCTTGGTGAACATAGTCTTGATAGTTGGTTGTTGTGTCTGTTTCTTGTTGATACCTCCACTGATGACATATGGGGCGAAGTTGGGTGGCTTTCGCACTTTGGAGTGACTGCATCTCTCTGGAAAGGGGGAGTCTCTCATATCTACCACTCCCTCACTAATAACCCTCCAAATACACTGGACAGGCTAGGAAACCTATGGGCGCAATGGGTGGGACCGCTTTTGGAGGAAGACTGGAGAGAGGCTCTAATGGCACCCAAGACAGTCACCACCTCCGCCAGGCTCCGTCAGACCCAACTATACTATTTACATGCCACCTACCTAACACCCAAACGCCTCTTTAGTGAAGGTATGAAGCCAAATGCATCTTGTGCGAGATGTGCTCACGACCAAGCAGACTTCTTTCACATGGTATGGGTGTGCCCTGCCATTGCACGCTTCTGGGATTCCATAGAAAAAGAACTCACAGAGGTCCTGGGCTGGGAGGTCCCGCATAACCCCTTAAATATGGGAATTACGGACGTGTTAGATGGCTCCCGAGCCGACAAGCAATTTCTTACTATTGCCATGATGGTGGCCAAGCGATACATTGTGGCCAACTGGATAAATCCGAAATCCCCTGGCATAGCAAAATGGTGCAGAGGGGTAGACTTGTGCACTGCACAAGAGAAACCGTTGTTTGAATCTAGAGGGTGTCCAGCTAAATATTTTAAGGTTTGGGGCTACTGGCTGGGGCAGATAGAGTAAACATATTTCCTTCGGAAACTCTGCGCGCTGTGTGGGATCTGGGGGGACCATGTACTGCAAATTCATCTCCCTGTATATGTAAAATGGTAATGTCAAACGAATGCTGTGATACACTGTATTTGACTATTGCTGGTATCTTCTGTTTAAAAACCAATGAAATTGTTTATAAAAAAAACCTCACCAATACAGCCACACACACAGTCACTCACTCACCCACACAGCTACTCACTCACCCACTTATACACCCATACATCCACTTAAACACCCACTCACACACCCATACAGCCACCCAGACACCCAGTCACACACAGATGCACAGATGTAGTATCACTCATTAGTAGTAAAGCTGTTATACTAATTTAGAAAACACACTCACTAGATGATGTCATCAGTGATGTCTTTTGAGATGTCATGAGTGATGTCACTGACCATGTCATGAGTGATGAAATATGTGAGGTCATAAGACGTGCATTGTAGGGTCATAAGCTATAGCTGTTTTTTTCAGTGAATATAATATATACGTACACATGCAAAAATATATCTTTATATAGATACATAGCTATAGATAGATATAGCCAACAGATCCGGTAACCTTGGGTAAGAGGGATAGGGGTTTTATGAATGGATAGATAGTGGGAATTAGGCAGAGAGTCTCCACAAATCATCTCCCTTTATGAAAGAAAAGGGAGGAGGTCAAGCACTAACATTCTGACTCGCTTCCTCTTGTATATTATTTTTCTCATGGGCTAGGTTGTACAGCAACTCCTTGGTGAACATAGTCTTGATAGTTGGTTGTTGTGACTGTTTCTTGTTGATACCGCCACTAGTGACATACAGGGCGAAGTTGGGTGGCATGCGCACTTTGGAGTGACTGCATCTCTCTGGATCTTTTGCCATTCTGAAGTTGCTGCAAGTGACTGCACAATGCAAGCAACAGTCACAGGCCTGATATACATGACGCTGACATCCTCTTTATTTTGTGTTGATTTTTCAGATGGACCAGTTTACCCCCAATACCATAAGGTCAACACAGCATACCATGAGAAACTTTTTTTCAAATTGAACATTCTGCGAAATACTCCTACTGTGGCCTGATTATAAAGAAGTCCCAAACTGGGAGGAGAGTTTTCTTGTGGTGCTAAACGCCTGAAGAACTTGTTAAGGTGAAGCTAGGTAATTGTGTTGGCTGTGACTGCTGTAGGAGTGGTGGTTGCTGGCTGAAGGTTTTTGAGGGTTGGAAAAGATGGAATATGGTGGTGAGGTGGAACTGCATTATTAAGAGTTGGATGGATAGAGTTGAATTGTACTTCCCATGTGTCACTCTCCAGACTAACAATCACAAACTAATCATCAATTTTCTCACTTCCAAGAATTTCGGGAAGCTTTCTTTTCACTCATCTCACACGGTGGTTGGGTTTCAATCTATACACAGATCATTGGAAATGGAGCTTGGAGAAGATGAGGGAGTGCTATCCCTTTTCCTTTCCAGAGATCACACATTTGTTGTGTCCAGTAGGAAAGCAGTCTCAAGCAATATCCTCCTCTGCAGAAAGCTCAACTTCTTGCTCTGCTCCTAGATCTTGCACAGCAGGTGCTGCAGATTGTGGTTCATGTTGTTGACTTCCCTGTGAAGATTCTGTTTGTTGCTGGGACCATTTAATTTCAGACTCACTGCTCACCATCACTGCAGTCACTATTGTGCTGAGAGAAATGGCCTTTAGTTTTGTTGGTGGTACCTTTGATTTAGGGGTGTTCCTCTTCCTAGTCTCTTCCTGCCCAGAAGAAAGCCCAACAGGTATGTTCAGTTTCTTGAAAAATAAGGAGGGTTTGATGTTGTTGGTGGCACAAGCAACAAACTTGCTCTTCTCCTTACTGGCCAGTTTCTTGGCAGGAACCTCCTTCTCTAAGGCTACCTTCTTTACATATTATATGGGTTAGTGTCTAGCACAAGTAGAAGGTGTTGCTGTCAGCTCATTTGTAGATGTCTTTCCATCTCTGTATTGTGCGTGACATGACGTCTTGTGCACCTGCAGGTAATGAAAATGAAGCAGGAAGCCAGTAAGGCCTGGGCAATATTGCACAGTAATACAAGTCATCATCATCATCAATACTTAATAGTCTTGTACCCATGCAAAAACGAACTGTTTTTGCTAGAAACTATAGAGGAAAACCTAACTTGATGCCCCTCCAGGGCCCATCGGAACAATATAGGAGGCAGTCGGGCTTGCAAAAATTTAATAAAAGAAAGAAATAATTGCTGATTTCCCTTCATGGTCCATTGGGACCCTATGGAAGGCGTGAGGGCAGGCATAACCCCAAAATGTGTTAACTAATTGCTGGTGCCCATCTAGGGCCGATGGGGACTCTATGGAAGATTAGGGGGTACTCACAAAAATCCAACACATAAATTAAAGATTTGCTGGTGTCGCTCAAGGGCCCAGTGGACCCTATGGGAGGCGGGGGGGACACACATTTGAATACATGAATAAAATATTTTCTAGTGTACCTTACGAGCCAATGGGAGATGGAGGGCATGCAAAAATGGTAAAAAATATATAAAACATTTGCTGGTGTACCTTCAGGGCCCTTGGGGGCCCTATGGCTGGCAAGGGGGCAATGAAAAAATTAAATAAATTAATACAATAATTTCTGGTGTCCCTTCAGGGCCAATGGGGACCCTATGGGAGGCAGGGGGCAGGGAAACATATGGATAAATGAATACAATAATTGCTGTTATCCTCTAAGGTAAATGGGGACCATGTGGGAGGCAGGGGGCAGGTAAAAAATTAATTAAATAATTGTTTGAACCCCTCTAGGGCCAATTGGGGGAGCCAATGGGAGGTACTGGGGAAGGCAAAATGCTGAATACATTAATACAATATTTGCTGGTTTCCCTTCAGGGTCCTTAGGAGGCTGGGGGCAGCCAAACATCAAATACCTGAATCAAAAACAACAACACTGCCCTACAATCAGGCACAAGCACAAATAAATATATCAAGAAAAAATAAAAAAAATTAACAAATATGTCATGGACTTCCTCTATTACTGTTCCTAGAAAATGTGTTTTAACCACTTGGGTGGTAAGGACGTGCTGGACATGTCCTCAACACTGATGCTCGGCTGCTGAGGATGTGCCCGGCATATCCTAGCACCCATACAATTTGAAAATGCTGGTACCGCCTCCACAGACCTCCCCTCAACACCCATTTCAAGGGGAAGCCAACTGAAGCATTTCCGCTGTAGTCCCCTTCTGTGGTGACCTGATAACATCAGCACATGCACAGCGCACCAACATCATCAAGAGTCGCTGCAGCTGTGCTGGAAACTATTTGCTTTTTGTGGAAAAGAACGTCTTGCTGGCTAATTCCTCTCCTGGAGTGATAGGGTGGTAAGAGAGGCACTGGGGAAAGGGAAGAGTTTTCCCTTTTCCCCTGTGTACCTTGTGGCCTTTCCCTCCTTCAGTGTATCCTGCTGTGGGATAGGACAGTGATCGAGAAACAGCAATGCACCAACGACGCACCAGGGATGTCTTTTTGGTGTGGGGAGTGGCCCCTTGGGGAAGGGTTACTCCCAAAATAAATTACTACATGTTTTGGCTGTTTCTTCCTCCCTCACCCCCAGGAGCAGATCAGCCATTTTTTGGGCCGATCTGCCCCGAATTAGGGGCGAAAACCACTAGACACTAGGAATTTATTTTGATGCATTTTAGGGAGTGGCCCCTTGGGCAAGGGTTGCTCCCTGAATATACTGACAGATGTTTTGGCTGTTTTATGAGCTCTCCCTCCCCCCAGTGGCAGATTGCCCATTTTTAGGCTGATCGGCCCCATAAGGGAGGGGAAAACCACTAGACAACAGGGTGATTATTTATGTATGGTGGAGAGTAACCTCTTAGGAAAGGGTAACTCCCCATTTTGAAAATAGCATGTCCTTGTTTTCCGCTGCAGATTGGTAATTTTTTAGGTCAAGTGGACTTTCACTAGATATTAGGGAATTTTGATTTATTGGCTGGTGATGTGTGTGAACTGGCGTTTGGCTGGAGATGTGTGTGAGCTGGCATTTGGCTGGTGGTATGTGGGTGGACTGGTGTGTGGCTGTCAGTGTCAGTATGTCAGTGTGTGTCGCTGGTGATTGGCTTGCAGGTGTGGAATTGACAGATTCATACATTTGATTACATGTCATGTGTCCATGTTTTGCATAACATTTAAGACACGAGAGAGAGAGAAACTCACCAATAAGAAGAGCATTTCTGTTTCTGTTACTAAAAATAAGCTGGTGTTGACAAGTGACTCAAAAGAGGGAGATCTAGTCAGGAATGGATCCATGAAAAGTGTATTGAGCTTTCCTACAGACCACCTGTACCACTTCTTGGGGTAGAAGGCACTCACATTTTAATCCTGCTGCTATTGCCTAGTACCATGAAACAAAGGGAGGTGTGTCTTGATCATGTCAAAAAGAACATGGCCAATTCTGTTCAGTTGCCCACCCCCGTTGCCAAGGGTCCTCTAGATTAGATTAGTAAATTCAATTCCTGCCACTAGTAGAGATCAGCCAAATTGAAATCACTAGTTCAATTCAAGGGCCTGCTGGGACTCTAGCTTTACTATTATCTTTGAGGACTGATGTGGTACATCTCAAACAAGCAGGCCTGCAACACCAACCACATTTGTAACTACATCTGTACCACCACTAATAAATGAATCTAAATAAACTACAGAGGTTGTTCCTGTGCAATCAATTGAGTATTCAGAAGATGAGTCCAAGTCATTCCTTTGTGGATTACAATTCTTTACGATCACCTGTGATACAAACATTGCAACATCATTGCTTTTCCTTTAGAGTTAAAAAGATTATCATGCTGTCAAAATCCCTGCGTATGATAATCTCCATTCTTATGTTTCATTGGACAATGAAGATCCCTATCTAAAATCGGATAATTACCAAGAACCCTTTTGTTTTCATCACTATAGTCATCGATATACTCATTGATCAACTGATCAAAGTGAAATATATAATTTTATACCCTGAGAGCACAGTCAAACGCTTTCGTCTGAGAGCCCAAGGAAATATAAAGAACATTTTAGGCTATGTTAGGCTATTTCAATATTGATAACAGATATGATCCATCAGCGTATTGTGTTTTGCATGATACTAAACAAGGTTTTAGTTATCAGGCACTAAGGAAATTATTTAGGAGAGTTCCTTTAGTATTTCCCATATACCCATATTGCTAACACACTATTAAAGAAACAAATGTGTTTGAAGCACAAAGTCATGGCAAATGAAAGGAACTGATATATTGTTTCATGCATGTTTTTGTCCTAAACCCTTTATCTTTCTGGATGAAACTGTTAAGCAAACTACATGTCTGGGATTTGCTTCTCTAATAGATGTAAAGGTTCTTCTGCATGCTAAAGCCAAATCTACACATTTATTAAATTGGGAATTTGAAAAACAAATATATAATAATGATGTGAATGACTCAATTCAAAATTATACTTTTAATATTATATTGCATTATTCGAATGGAATAACCATGTGGCCAATAGATAATACTGTACGAATACATTAGTTCTTGTCTCAAGCTACAGGTCTTTTAACAAATAGACCATACCATAAACATTATAATTATTCTGCTATAGCGACAGCTACAAATAGTGTAGGTAAATTGAGCTAGAGATGGATGTCACAATTAAACCTTACTGCTGTGAACAAATGTATTGAAAATAAGTGATGCTACAGATTAAGCAAATTTTTTATTACGTCTGAATATTTCAAAAGAAAAAGGATGTATTTATTCCTGCATTAATACACTCAACTGTTCAAGAAGGTAGAGCCTGTTCATCAGCAGAAGCTGCTGAACAAATAAGAGAGACAGACGGGAATATGACAGAGTAGTTTTAAGGTCATAAATAATGGTTTTCAAACTCTAAATAAACACAACTACACGATCTCTTATATCACTTCTCCTGCTTTAAATGTACTTAAAGAATATTATATTTTTTTACAGTAAGTACAGACTCAAATATGAGCCCTACTTATACGATGACCCTGAAGTGTTGTGGTAAATTGATGACATTTACATAACTGACATGACTTGAATGAGCACCTAGATAAGGGGGAGAAATAGTGGATATTTTAACTCAACAATGGATATAAAATAAATGTTGGCCAATAAAAAATGTGATGTTCTTAGGATATGAACTATGCAGTAAAGGCAAAGGATTGGCATAATATTTCCTAAACAAATCTTTCTGCGAATACTGTAAGAAAATTGCAAGCCTTTATGGGGTTCCTGAATGTTGGAAGAGCTTACTTCCCATGCTATGTTGAGTGAGTAAAGCCATTATATGACTTCATCTGTACCACCATCAGTAAATGAATCTCAAAATGTGCCCTGGCCCCTTATTAAAGGTATTTCTGTTTTCTGCCAAATAAACTCACTGCATAACAGTAACTTCTCTATACGAATGAAACATCCTGCTGTCTTCTGTGAAGTCAACAAATTGAGAGTACAACTTTTTCTCACACAGATGATTTGTATTTAATATGGCTATTACACAGGATTATTTCTTGAACTATATTTGTTATAGATTTTTAAGGCTGTCCAAAACAATTTAGGCTGATACAAACCGATACAAAATACTTGTAATTTTTCATTTAATTCTATTGCCTTTCCAATAGGAAACCTGTCTACATTATCACATTTCCGAGCACTAATCCTTTGAGACCCTCAAATCTTTGCAACAATAATGTACGCAGCTGTTGTAACCCTTTTTTGCCTGACCTTACTTGCAGGTTACTTGGTGCATCTGAATCTTTCATTCTTTACTCTTTCAAACAGAGGTAGCTATGTCATTAGTACAAATATTTCATGATGTGGGCTGATTCAAGAACAGGTTTATCTTCCTAGTCTGCAGAAAATAGTAGAATATTGCATTGTTATGTCCTATCCTCCAGTGAGAGCCTCTGATGTTAATCAGTGGCCAAGAATGAATGTCAAAAATATGCATTTCAATAAACTGAATATGTTGTTGCCAATTTTAATACAAAACAGGTTCCTCTGTAGAAGAAACTTTTATCCTTCAGATCACGTTCTGCAGCAGAAATACAGTGACTTTTGAACAGTTCCTACACACTTTGCTGATTTGCTTGGTGTTGTAATTCATGACTCCAATAAAACCAGTTACCAATGTGTTTGATACAATTGACTCTGTATTATTGACATGATCTAAAACTGTGCTTAGAGCTATTCCCTCATTTTTTAGGTATGCTGTTTTTGAACTTAGTGGAACTTCTAAACTTGTAATCTTTTTAGGTGTCATTGCTTGTTCATACTGCTTCAGAAGGGCTTAATATGAACATTGTATAGCCATCCATCTGATAACAATGTAACCAAGCTACAGATTTGTACTTGGGAGTACACTTGCCCTCGAGCTTATAAAAAGCACTGGAGTTTGAGCTTTTGCCAACTTCAACCACTTGCACTTGCAGTGAGACTTCTCTTCCAATGCCTTACTTGCTATCAAACAATTATATTGGATATTCATTTGGAACAACAGGCTGTGCTTAATGTTAATAGTTGGGAGCTGGTTCGATCAATCATGCTACAACATTTATACTGTGGTACCCAGCAGTTGCTCATCACACAATCTGCTTCATATTGTTCGCCACAGGACTGGTTATAGCTACACTTGTTGAAACTTTGAGCTACACCAACTCCACTATCACCTTATTTGAAAGTGTCCAGGTCATGGACACATGCAAATCTTATGATTGATTGTGTACAACCACCTTTAATGCAAACTCTGATACCTTTTTCACATGTACCATTGATGCAGCGCTACTCCGGAAATGTTTTATAAAACCATATCACCTTTCCTTGAAGTACCAAATCATACATTACTCATCAGTGGAGCCCATGACACTGCGAGTTACTCACAAACACTTTCATCCTACTTCATGGATCGATGTCATTCAAAGGAGATCTGCTGGATCATAGCGGAGTGTCTAAATCAAAATTAAATATTTATACTATATACACCTGCAGTTTAAAGGAATTTTACCATGGTTTTTATTAATGAGACATTTTATTCAGACACACCACCATTATGGTCAATGGATCTGCTAGTAAACATTAAGCTAAGGAAAATACAAGACCAGCTTAATTCTCCATTTATCTAATTTTTATTCAAAGCAAAGTTTAGCATGTCTAACAGTTAATTCGCTTCATTTATTTCTTTATTCGAAAATAACCGTAAAAGAGTAAAAGTTTTATCTCAAACAGTTATTTTCATTTATTTCAAGGATTCAGAAATAGACATTATTATTTAGGTTTCAGGACACAAGTATTAGCAAAAGACAAATAGTTCCCAAAGTTCATTTTCTCCTAGCTCCCTAACTTACAACCTCATCTAAAACTAATTTCTCATTCACAGAAAATAGAAAATGTATTCAAAGTCTTATATCTCAGGAAAAATCAGCATTCCGACAGCATCTCATGAGGAAATCGAAAAGAGATTTTTTTTCTTAAGAAAAGTCACTTCTTTTTATACCCTATTTCACTAACTTTGTCTATCTACAAAAGTAACTGTCAGTACAAACTCAAGTCCTGATTGGACAAATTGAGGGTGGATGAGCATCACCTCTTCATTCTAATATTCATTTTCTGTAGCATGAGCTGAAATTAAAGAGTTCTTTGTTTTAAAAAATGTCCGGCCCAGTCACGTCCTCAACTGGTAATATCAAGTTCCTTTCCCATTGTTTATAATTCAAACGTCTATATTTTGTTGGCAGTCATCTGGACTTTCAGGTCATGTTGGCCTTGAACTGTTCTCGCTCAGGCACAGGCAGCTCACATTCAGTCTCGGCTCTGGCTGCACATGCGCAGTATCTTTCACTGTCACAGTAATCGTAAGCCTCCATTTTTTAAGTAGGCCTCACGACCCAGAATGGGAACTATCATAGAAACACAAATAAATGTTAATTATTGAAATATAACCCTTCTGTTTACCTCCCCCATACTAAGGTTTTCCCTGTTAGTTGTTACCTATCAAATAAGCAACACATATGCATGGTATGCTTACCTATCTTCATATTTTTGCCATGAAATACATAAACGGAAAGCACATTTATGCCGCTTTTGATTAAGTTAAAGCTTTTGCATTAGTAAACACCATAACAACATTACTAAATTAGTCAGTTAGAGTTTTCCATGCAAGCAGATTAATATTCCCACGTGTATTTATGTGTGTATTCTATACTACGTTGATTAGTATATCAAACCACACAATTAATAAAGGTTTCAGTTATGAGGAAATGACTTCACGAGGGGTATACAAAATTTTGTTTCTTCACCTTGCTCCATCAACTCCCTCCTTTGGTGATCTTATCACAAATATCTCCCAAAATTTTGAAAAATGTTATCCAAACATGTTTCAAGTTCTTTAGATTAGTACAGTTTATACTCTAGTATCTTCTTCTCTGGTTTCTTTAAAGACCTTTTCTTGAAATTCCTCCATTTCTATATCATAGTTTTCTCTTTCCCTTTCTCGTTTTTCTTGAATTGCTTTCTTTACTGATTTTCTAACATTCCTTCTTTTTCTATATATACAGCATAATCTTACCATCAAAATCACTAATACTATTATTGTTACTGGGATTAGTATCTTACCTATAATTGAACTACCTATTTCAAGAAACCAATGTTTAACTGCTAAAAGACTTTTACCAAGTCGTTCAAGACCACCATCAACCTCCAGTGGTTCAATTTCCTTACGTAATTCTGTAATGTTTGTAATGTACTTTTCAATATTTTTACTTTTGTCTGGAATGTAGGTAAAACAGTGTTGCACCTTCAAAATTCCACAAACTCCTCCTTCTTTTGCCAAAAATTATATCAAGAGCAAGACGATTTTGCATCACCATAGCTCTCATAGCAACCATTTCAGTATTTACCATTAAAAATCCACCTGCTGTGTCTGTTGACAAACGATCTGCTATCGTGGATAATTTTTGAATTCGGTTTGCATTGAATGAAATTCCCACTGCTGGTAACAGTGCTCCAAAAATATCACCTATTATTTCAATTACACTCTCTCTTTTTCTACGACTTAAAGGTTTACCTATCTCATGTATTCCATTAGTACCTCTATCTACATGAAAGATTTTAGGAAAGACCAGACCTACATAACATGTCGCGTACCAATGGTCCGATAATTTATAATAAGCTTTGTTCCCGCATAAAAAGTATATGCCAGGGAAAACTGAATCTTTACCTCCTTTAAATCCCCAACCCCCTATTATTCGATAAGTGTCTTTACATTGACTTGCTCCCACAAAATTATTGTCATACACAGTATTGTCTCTTCTTATACAAAATGTCCCTAATAATGGAGTGTCTATACTTATGGCCACATTCACATTTCTATCATCAAGTTTTTCATCTTCAAATGCCCAAAATTTGGATTTAGCATGGTTCATTCTTTCACTACGTTTATAAGCATTTGTTCGCTCTTAAACCATATCTAAAAATGCTTTTTCCTCATTTCTCATATTACAAGTCAAATTATTTCTGAATGCATATTCCTGATTCAATTCATCCATTTCTAAGAAAAGATCTCCCATTACTTTAGCAGGCTTTACTTTGTTCATTGCATTAATGACTTTCAATTTTGCAAATATATCATCAGAATTTGAATAGTAATATTCTAATTTCCCTGGTTGATGAAACAAGCTTACAATTACACTACATATAACACCATATGTAAGTGGAAGGTGATGATATGTCACCCCTTCTGAGAGTGATGCTGGCAGTTTCACACACACATAACAATTACTGGCATCCATTGTCCTATCATACTCAGATAACAGTCTTGAAAATGTATTTCTTGTGTAATCACTTATGGATCAATCTGGGTGAATTTCTGGTTTATATACAGGTGGTTTATCAGACTTTGATTAAACATTCTGTCCATTCAAAGTTACATTTGGTTTAAGCTTTACTAGATTGTCATGGAAAGGAATGATAATAGCTAAAATTATCCATATCAAAATTAATAATCCAGTACATGTTAAACACATTCTACACCATTTTCCAAACATAGAACATTTGGTTTTATGCTCATTAGCAGCCCTTTTTTTCACAGCGATCTGCCTTATGATTCTCTTAGACCTTTGTCATCTATAAGCTTTCACCTTTCACTTACAATGTTCTCTTTATGTCACGATTTCAGGTTTCGTCTTTACATTGTACCTTTGATCAATTATCACTTTTCTCTGTAATTCAGTTCTTTACTCACTTTTCCCAATTGACTTTGGGCAGTATAAGTTCTTTGGCTACTGTTTACTTCTTCAATAGGAGGTAAAATAATGTACGACCATTCAGGTGATTTGTAATTTTGATTTGGTCTTTTCACTCTTTTTGGCCTATGAACAACTTCTATTTTTTCTCCCAACGACTCCTTTGACTGGTTATTTCATTTACTTGATCTTCTGGTTTTCTTGCTTTGTTAACCAGTTTGAATTTCAGTCCATCACTTCCTTTAGGCCAATTATCTCCTTTACAAACTCTTTTTGCTTTAGGCTCCGTGGTGTTATGTTCCACTCTCCAAGCCCTTTTTCTTGAACTCTTTCTCAATGGAGTTTCATCTGCAGTCAGTTTCACTTTCAGTCTCTTCGACAGTTTCATTTATGACAAACTTTATAATGTCTTTCTCTTTCGACAGTTCTTTCACTCTGTTAGGAACATCTCCATATCTGGTACTTGGAAGCTCATCCTTATCGTGAGTTATTTCTTCTTTTCCAGTGTTAGGATTTTGGTTCCTGCTTTCAAAGCTTTCAGACTGTTCTTCAGTATTTTCTTGATCACCAGTTTTATCTCCACATTGCTCAGTGCCCTTACTGGTGTCAGTCTCTACCAAATCTCGATTTTCAGATTGATCTTCAGAATTTGGTATTTCAACAATTTCTCCTTCTCCTTCAGACGCAGAACTAGCATCTGATACTTCCAGATGTCGACGTTCTTGTCGAGCTTCAGTATCTGGATTTTTCTCTGGTTCACCATCAGAATCAGAATCAGTTGTGCTTTCACCTTCCTCGTTTGGATTCTCAGGTTCAGGCACACGGATTGTGTGACTTGCATGCACCCATCTCTTTACTCCAGCACATGTAACTGCAGTGGTGCTGACCAATATAACTTGTCTTGGTCTCTGCCAACGAGGCACCAAACAGTTTCTTCTGCGGTGTACCTTCATCCGAACCCAATCTCCAGAAACTAGATCGTGAGCTGGATGTTTCTCTTTTGTGTTTGATTCAGTTCCCACCTGATGGAACACAGAAGTCCCCACGTCAGACAGATTTTTGCAGTAATCCAGTATGATGTCATCATTAATAGTTAGCAGTTTATCAACTGGTACAAATGCTTGTCTCATCACTCTGCCCATCAAAATCTCATGTGGACTCAATCCAGTCTTTCTGTCAGGGATACTCCTTAGGGTCATCAAAACAAGTGGTAAGGCATCTGGCCACTTTACTCCTGTTGCCAAACACATTTTTGCAATTCTGTTTTTTATTGTCCCATTCACTTGTTCAACTACCCCTGAAGCCTCAGGTTTGTAAGCACAATGCAATTTCTGACGAATGTCCAGTGCTTCACATATCATCTGCAGTAGTTCATTTTGAAAGTGTGTTCCTCGATCAGTTTTGATCGTTACTGGAAATCTGTACCTTGGTATGATTTCATGTAAAAACAATTTTGCAACAGTTAGTCCGTCATTTCTCCTAGTGGGGAAAGCCTCTACCCACTAGGAGAGAGCAGATAAATGATCACCAAAACATATCTGAGTCTATTACACGGTGGAAGCTCTCTGAAATCTAACTGCATTCTTGTAAATGGACCTCCCTCCCGTCCTATGTTCCCAGACTCACAATTGTTTTTCTGTTTGGATTAAACTGCTAACACAAGGCATCTTTGACACAGACTTTCAGCAATCATCCTGAGCTTAGGGTTGTATTACGTCTGTCTAAATAGGCGAAGCATTGCATCCCTTCCAACATGAGCTTGACCATGATACATTCGGGCCATATTTGAGATCATCCTATCAGGCATTACTGGTCTTTCATCTTTGTAAACCCAAATTTCATCTTCTTCTCTTTGCCTACATCCTGCTTTTAACCAGACGTTTTTCTCTTCCTATATCAGCTTCTTCCTGCATTTGTCTTACTTCCTGCCATGTCTCAACTACTGTTGTTAGCATTAGAGGACTTGAAACATGTTCTTTATTTCTGTCCCGATTTATGGATTCAAGATTTCTGGCACAGTATTTTGCTATTGAATCTACATACCTGTTACCTCGGGTGATATAATCATCCCCCTCCTTGTGGGCAGCGCATTTAACAACTGCTATTTTATCAGGCAATTGTATGGCATCGATCAACATCTTCACAAATTCGGCATTACAGATGGGGGATCCTGCAGAAGTTAAATAACCTCTTTGGGACCACAGTTGTCCGTAGTCATGGACAACCCCAAATCCATACTGACTGTCAGTCACTATGGTAACCTTGATTTCTTTTCCCAGTTCAAATCAAAGCAATCAATTCTGCTATTTGAGCAGGACTAATTCCTTTCAGACAAGATGCTTCCAGTACATCTGCCACTGTGCAAACTGCAAAAGCAGCACTCAAAACACCTTAATTTGTTCTCAGACATGAACCATCAACAAACATTACGTAATCTGATTCAGGCAATGGCTCATCTCTGATGTCTGGTCTTGGTGTGGTACAGTATTCAAGAACATCTAGGCATTTATGATAAACCTCATTTCTTACTTCAGTTTCCATGGTATCAGGCAACAACGTAGAAGGATTTATGTTGACACATCTAGAGATTGTCACATTTTCTGCTCCCAGAATTACCTTCTCGTATTTGGTCATCCTATTGTTGGTGAGATACTGGGTCTTTGTCCTAGTGAGGAGAATCTCCACAGAATGAGGCACATACACCCTCACAGGAAATCCCATCACTATTCCTTCACTTTGTTCTAGACTTACGCTTGTAGCTGCTACTGCTTTCAGACAACCTGGCAACGCCTTTGTAACTGCGTCCAAAACAGCTGAAATATGCTATTGGCTTTCTCAGTTTTCCATGTCTTTGAATTAACACTGACAATGCACATCCTTCTCGTCCACTGCAATACAGTTCAAACTCGTTTTCATAGTCAGGCATCACTAAAGCTGGTGCTTCACACAAGCTTGTGTTTAGCTGTTCAAATGCTTCCATCTCAGTTTTGGTCAATACTATAGGGTCTCTGATATCTGCTTTGGTTAATCTCTGTAATGGGTTTGCTATCAGTGAAAATCCACTAATCCATTGTCTACAGTAACCTACCATTCCCAGAAACATCCTTACTTGCCTTTGGGTTTTTGGTGGCTGCATTCCCTGAATCATTTTGATTCTTTCTGCAGTGACTTGTCTGATTCCTTTGGCAATTTTATGACCTAAGTATTGCACTTCTTTCTGACAAAATTGTAATTTTGATGGGGACACTTTATGTCCCTCCTCTGCCAAATGATTCAACAATGCAACGGTATTTGTTATACACGCATCTTTTGTCCTCGATGCCACGAGATCGTCAATGTACTGAATCAATACAGACTCTCCAGGCATGCTCAAACTTTCCAGTGATTTCTTTAGCAACTGATTAAAGATAGAAGGACTCTCAGTATACCCCTGAAGAATTCGGCACCATGCCAAAATGCGATCTCCGAACCGGAACGCAAATATTGGCTGGCTTTCTGGGTGCAATGGAACAGTAAAGAACGCATTACACAGATCAATCACAGCGTACCATTCTGCATCATGTAGAATTTGATATACAATCACTGCTGGATTTGGTACAATTAGACAACATGGGACAACGATCTTATTAATTTCTCAAATCTTGTACGATTCAAAAGGTTTCATTTGGCTTTTTTCAATCCATTATCAGTGAATTACAAGGACTACTTTCTATCTCTCTCAGTATGCCTTGATCAATCATTTTGTTTATTACTGGAGTTATTTCTTCAATTATTTCTGCTGTCATTTTATTTTGGGGAATGTTCGGGTAATTCACACCTTCTTTTATAGAAACTTTTACAGGATCCACGTCTTTCAATAATCCAATCTTTCACTACCTTTTCCAATTCAGCAGGTATCTTTTCGCGATCAAACACAGGAAACAACTTATTTTTCTCTGCCTCAATCATTAGCATGGTCATTTTATACAAACTATCTTCATCTGGGTTTTGCAGTTCTATGCCATCTGGTGAACAATATATGGCACAGTTCATCTTACACAAAATGTCTCGGCCTAACAAATTTACGGGGCTACTATCAGACACCACAAATCGATGCATGTCTTTGAAATTTCCAATTTCTATTTCAACTGCTTGTGTTAAGGAGGTTTTAATCTGTCTATTAGCTACACCTACAACTTGGATATGCTCTCCCTAGAGAGGAAGATTTTGGACTTCCACTGATGTAACAGTAGAACGGGTAGCACCAGTGTCCACTAGGAAAGTTACCTCTACTATATTCACCTTTCCATTCACAAATGGACCAGACTGATCTACCTCAAGAGTGGCTCCAAGCACACACTCTTCTCCCTCTCTCAGGCACCGTCAGAAGCTTTCATCCGACTCACTCACGCCTTCCTCTTGTAACCAATACTGGGGACTCACATTCCCTCTGGGCGATCGATTTACCTGCTCGCCTCCGCTGAATCCTGTCTCTGCACTGTATCTCTGTAGATTTATACTGTGTGGAAGTGGCGGTTGTGGCACCTGACTTTGCTGAGTAACTATCTGCTGCTGTTGCGGTGGTTGCTGAATTACCTCATGCTGCACCTGTGGATTCAATTATGTATTGTCGGGATTAACTCTTGGTGGATACTTACACTCTTTTCTGCAATGTCCTATTCTGCCGCAATTATGACAAGGGAACTTTTTCTTGAGCTCTTCTATATTTCCTACCAATTTTGTTTTGTTGAAATTTCCTTTCAATTTGCCTTGACTTGCATTGGTATTTTTATTCTCCGATTGTGCTACTTGGTGTTCTGCTACCTTCACTTGTGCCCATATGGCTTTTTCCTTTAGTTTCTTTTGGTTTAGCTTCAATTTCATCACTACAATATTTAGCCTGTCTCAACACTTAATCTACTGTACTCGATTGCCATCCTATTAAACTATGTCTAATCATGTCTCCAATTTCTGGTCTTAAACCATATACAAATCGATACACAAAATGACTCATGTCTTTTTCGCTCAGTTCTTCATATCCACTGTATTGTTTAAACACCAACAACAGTCTTTCATAAAATGCATGCACAGATTCTTTCGATTCCTGTATAGTTCTGTCTATTTTAACCCAATCTGTTTCTTTTGGTGGAATTTTATTCTTCAAAAACACTATTACTTGTTCATATTTACGCATCACTTCAGGCGACGGAGCACCTGCTACTTTGTCTCGAGGATATTCCTCCTTCGGCCAATTTACAGTTATCTTGCACTCAGTCCACAGATCTGCTGGTACAACTATGTCAAACAATCCATCCAGATGAACCCATAGTACTTTTGAAACTTTCACAAATCGATCTACCTGTCGATACCATTCTACTGGTTTTTCTCTCAACCTGGGGAAATCATTTGTAAATGATAATATATCATGTCTACTCCAAGGAACATGTACATATCCTCCTTCAGGTATTTCTCTCATAGGGAATTCATTTGCTACCGTCTCCTTTTCTCTCACAGGGAACGCTAATGTAGATTTATCACTGGCCTCTTCTTTCTTCTTTGCCCATTTTATTCTCCACTTATTCACATCTCCCCATCTCCTTAGTATTACAATTAATTCTTTTATTTGAGACAACCTTCCTGCAGTATTCATATTTTCAATGTCTTTTTCTGAAATGTCTACTCTGTAGGATTTCTGCAATGTTTTATTCTTTGCGAATTCTATTTCGAATCCACTCGCTAATCCTTCTAATTGATCATGTATAGACTTTGCTTTCCATGCTATACTTTTACACATGAACATAAGTTCATCGTCTTGGTACATTTTAAATCTGTCCGTTCCAATTGTTCCAATAATGAATTCTTACATGTCGACTTTTAATCTTGTCACACCTAGTACTTTAGGTTCATGTTCTTTCAATTTCAGAGTTTTAAGCCAATCACTTAATTCTTGTTCCGATGGTCCTACAGGAGTCTGTGTTAAATCTATTTTTTCTATGCCCTTTTCAGGTGTAGCAGAATCAGATTCTGCTCCAGTTGCATACTCATAGGGTAAACTCTGATTAAAAGTTAAGTCAGGCGGATTTACATTACTAGTTCGCATAAGTTCTGACAAATCTGGATAAATATTTTCTTTTACCTTTTTCAAACTTTGTTGTAAAGGGATTGTCAAACTTGGCTCTTTTATTCTTTGGTTTTCAAACACTGGGATTACGGGCCCTATCGTTACTGGGACTGTTACTGCTTCTATGTTTTTGGTAAACTCTTGTATCTTTTCTGTCAATTCATTTGTAGATCGTATATATTCAGAAGTATTTGGTTGTTCTTCAACTTGTTTTTCTACTCTATTTACACTTCTTTCGTTATTTTGCTTAGGAGTACCGGTAAGTCTTGTTTCTGTCATTGGGCATTTTCAAATTTTAGAGATATACCAGAAAGAGTAGAAATGAGATATAATCCAAATGCCCAATGCCCATTGAGCATGTATGTCTGCAACATGTGCACCCATAAACAATTGAGGGGTGCAACAGGGTGTCAAAGTGACACCCTGCCACCCTTCAATGTTTTCCCCCTTTTACCGAATCGGTATTTACCGATTCGGTAATTGACATTCATTCCTATGGGCCTGTAGGCCCATAGGAATGAATGGCAATTACCGAATCGGTAAATACCGATTCGGTAAATACCAAATCTTAACGATTCGGTAATTGTTACTGATTTTTTAGCTACATAGCATTTACCGATTCGTAAATACCGAATCTGTAAAATTCGGTATTTACGAATCGGTAAATACTATTTACCTACATGAGGCCCTATATCAACCTTTAGCATGCTTTCTGTTACCATTTTTATGTGGATCTCTATGAACATTTCTTCATTAGATTGTTACCGGTCTCATTATGTGATGATTTGTACTTACATCATCCACAACTGCTTCTTTTCAGCAAACTTTAATCAGTCCCATTTTTAGGTTGATCCTGGGCAGCGCATGCGCAGCTCTGTGAGGCATGCTGTATTCAGGTATGAACTTGAAGCTCCGCCCATTTTACACCCATCTTTTCAATTGGCTCCTGTTGCTGTTATTTCTAAATGGTTGCTTTTAGTTCATGAATAAGCTTAGTAGTCCCTTCTTAGTACCGCCTTGTCTACATTAGCAACCTCCCAGTAGTACTTTCCCTTTTATTTTTGTTGTTACTCGATATGTTTTATTTAATCTGAGAGCTCTATTTGCTTGGATGATTCATCTCACAACATGATTTCCTACAACCCAGCACGCTGCCCGCTTTTATATGTTTATTAATAATGGCGGCCGCGTCATATTTTCAAAATGCGCAGTTCACCCACCTGCAACTTTTCATCAACATTATTTATTTATTTTTGCCAGCGCAGTCCGCTTTAACTTTAGCGGATGCGCTCCTTACTTTATTTTCTTTGCCAGCGTGTTCCACTTAACTATAGCAGCTGCACTTCTTTCTTTATTTTATTTGCCATCATGGTCTGCTTTAACTATAGCGGCCACACTCAGAAGCATTCATTTAAATTAGCTGTGTTTTTTTGGGTGAAAGCGCCCCATGTAGGGCTTTCACTTTAATGGCGGCTGCGTCCTTTTCTTTAGATGCTGCTCGCGGTATTCAGCTTACAGCGAGCCACATCTAAAGAAAGGGGTGCATCCGCCATTAAAGTGAAAACATGGCATGGAGGCGCTTTTACAAAACAAAAACATTTGTTTTTGAAGTTCATAAACAAGTGTTTTTTTTCTGAAAGCACCCCATGCCACGCTTCACCTTTAATGGCGATTGCGCCCCTTTTTTTAGATGCAGCTCGTCATATTTACTTTGTCGGCACCACTTGCCCAGCTGAGCATCGCCCTTTAACACATGGGCCTCCCCAAACGCAGCTTTCCCTCCCCCACCCTCTCCCTTTCAATGTATTTCGTGTGAGGTCTCACATTTGCGAGAGTTTGTGCTATTGACACTATAAATGACAATGCCTTTTATTTATGTTAAAAGGCATTGTCATTTACAATGCCAATAGCTTAAACTCTCGCAAATGTGAGACCTATTGCATTGCAAATGCGAGTTATATATATAACTTTCAATCTCTCAACTTCTCCTTATTTGCTATCCACCCTTTATTTTCTTTGTGTGTCTACTCACCATTTATGTGCATGTTCTTTTTGGGACTGCGTTTGAACATATTTCATTTTATATGTACATCATGTATACTTCCTTAATAAAAAATAAAATTCAAATAACGATTTTCAACATCATTGACATCACAGAAACTCTCTACGGACATCCCTGGAATCTTACATGACTTCGTACCCAACAACCATATAACCTTCAGCAACAGTTGCAGGGAAAAAAACTGGTGAAGCTTTGCTTACCCATTAAGAGCACTTTTATGCGACAAATCTAACTATGATGTATCACCCTTCTTTCCAATACTTTAAAATTAAACTCAGTTGATTAGCTCATTCCTCATTAGTAACTGCAACTCAATACTAGTCCTCCATCAACAAGCTCACCTCCCCACATTCATCCCAAAGAACCCAAATACATCGTTGTCTTTAGAGATCTCAGCATTTAATGGGAAGCCAAAAGCTGTAACACTAGTTCAGAAATAAAGGGCTCAATAGACAAGTTTGGGTTTACTTAACATAGCAAGAAGTCATGACCCTAGATGCATGCTTTTCTTCCCTGGCCTAGCTGGTCTTATCAGTGTATGCAAAGAGTGCCTTGCACTGACCACCATATCATCTCCTTTCAAATGTTCATCACCAAAGCCAATAAAATTCATTTTTATGATTTTAATGGAATCTGGTTACAGTTAAAGAGTTTGGTAAACTCCATTAAACAACATTTCACCTAACCAACAACTTTTACTCAGCCTCAGGAGAATCTAGGAAAGTCCTGGACTCGCCCTTCTTTTAAGAAAATCACAAACCACACTTTCTCAGGCATACTATCTCTTTTTGGCAAGAGGTAGTAGACAACCCACTGCATTTCATTGCCAGGAAATGTAGCTATACAATACAGCGGTCAGCCCTTTGAGGCTGCTGCTTATTCGACATCGAATGTCAAGATGACCCCAACTCACCTTTCAAAGAATGTGTTTCAGTCACGGTTATTGACATTTCTGATGTCTTGCTGAACACCTCTGCAGCCTTACCTGATAGGAACCGCACCCACTAGGCTGGGCTCGCAGCGGGAAGATAAAAGAATTTAAGACTCACTACATCAATAAATCAATTAATCAAAGCATTTGTAGCGCGCGCTACTCAGGATATTACTGTTTTGAGCCCATGTCATGTTGATGTAAATGCTAATGTGCAGTAGTATCTCAATAGGGTTTCCAGTTACATGCTCAACTACAGATCCAAAAGCAGCCCATATAACTCCTTGTTCCGCTTAGTCAGCATATGTATACATTTGTATTGAAAGTCCTAGGGAAGCAGAGTGTGCCAATTGAGCCTGTCCATTCTAAACTGTTTTCATATTTAAAGGGATGCGGGGGAATAAGAAGGAACCCACAAAACAACAGAGAGGGAATCCCTTGCATGCAATATATTACATCCATACCAACAGTTGCTTTCACAACTATAACTCTTGCTTATTGCACCTCACTGTGGTGCTAGAACAATTTTCAATGTGGGGGTGCTGTCATCAATTTTACATCATTGAAGTCATAGGAACCGTGAAAAATCCAAGTGTCACCCAAAGAACAGGTGGATCAAATGTATTCGGCAAGAGAGTGATAAGGGTGTAGTGTGTAGCCGGTGGTGCATTTTGGAGCACCCTGTCACAAATATATTACTAAAGCATGTTGTAGCCATGCTGTGTCATTTACAGACAGCACGGTTTCCATTGAAATAGTGACAAAATTTGAACAAACATGCAGTTTTCCTGATAAAACGATATAGCGCACAAATGATATTGTGTGGAAATCAATCAAAGACATAGGTCAAATCTCAGACTTTGTCTTCCGAGGCAGCGTGGTGTTTTGTTTTCTTTCTCTGACAGTGGGTGATGCTATTTCCACACATTATCGTTTGCGCGCTGCATAGTTTTATGAGTAAAACTGCATGTCTGACAAATCTAATGCAAAAGCAACAGGTGATGGATGAAATACTCGAATTAATTACAGCCACTGGCAACCGCTCGGTCCGCATCCCAATCCTTCGTTTTTTGCTCACGATGCCTCCTCGGTTTGAATCCAGGCATATGCAAACCAGTCTTGACCCTGTTCCTCATTGACTGGGCCAAAATCTCTTGCATAGGCGAGACCTATTGGCTTTGCCAATGCTTGTGACATTTTGAGGGCACAAACTTTCCTGGTTTTAGAGAAGTAATTCACAGCTGCTTGAGTCGTAAAACTAATGTGCCCCAAGATCACGAGTAGTGGTGCAAATATTCACTGTACTCTATGACACCTACTGTGATCAGACACCCAGAGTTCATTTATGAAGCAAACAAAATCATAACTTTCTAATCTTTTTATTTACAGAATTACATAATGTATTGGTTATATAGCACTAAGGTGGCAATTCAGCTGTAAATGCTTCGTAGCTGGCTATAATTATGTTGATTGAAATATACATGTAAAACGCCCTAAATAATAAGAATTAGAATTGAACTAATATGACATTGCATGATTGAAATACAATATTTAATTGCCTATATCTCAAGTATACATATACATTAAAAAGTTAGCTGTAACACTCGGAAACATGTGTGCCCTGCACAGTGGAAATATGCAAATATATTAATACCAACTCTATATATATATATTTATATATATATATATATATATATATATATTCATATACATATACATTATACATATATATATATATATATATATATATATATATATATATATATATATATATATATATATATATATATATATATATATATATATATATATATATATATATATATTTCTCTCACCAAACACAGCGGCCGCTGTGTCGATGCACTCCGAGCCAGCTCCTCTCAGACAAATTAACAACGAGATAGCGTGAATATTCAGACGTGGTTTATTCCTTCATTTTAGGTCCAGCATGGAAACATAGAACAAAAACCCAACGCGTTTCGGCGATTTAGTCTCGCCTTGCTCACGGGTAACTTGTAAACAAAAATTGAAGCTTTTAAATAAAGTTGTAAAGTGCACATGTGATAGGTGAAATAAAATAGACAAAGGACTGGTGGCTTGTGAACGTGGCGGCCATCTTAGGCTAGTCTTTGCACTATTGGTAGTAAGGGTGAATAGGTAAACGTTCTCATTACATAAGAGTATGTGATATATATATACAGTCAGGTTGTTAATAATTCCACTCCCAAATCACCATATAATTTTCAAAGTCAAGTGACTTGCAGCAAAGACTCCATAGTTCTGGCATGTTCGAATCCTACCAATTATGGTACATATCTGACATATCCTGTCTGAATATTATTGTCATATTCAATCATCATGGGCGGTCCATATAACTACATGGCGTCTAATAGCCCTGTTTGGTTGACGCATTTGGACCACGTGGCCCCCACATTTCATTGCATATCAACATTTCACATTTAAACTTAATTTTTATCACATGCAAATTTGTAATTCGTCCAGTGACTAGTCCATATATCCAATTGTCATGATGGCTATTTTTGGGCCCCACATATCGTATTCCATACATATCGATACAAAGGATTTCTCTAATTCTCTCTTCAGGTGGCATATCTTCTTAACCTGTATAGTAGCAGGAAAAATAAGAAAAGAAACATGGCCTGTCAGGTATGGTTGTTATATCCATGCGACAAATTCGCAATTAGCCACTACCATAGCATCTAACACCCCATCCTCTGCCTCGCTAATACTAGTGTGATTAAAAACCAAAAAACAGTAATTTCTCGCAGAAAAAAGGCATCAAAGTAATTGCTCCAGTTCAATCATTTCAACATATCCAAAAACAGCATTTTCAAAACAGCATTACAGAATTCTCAAAATAGATCCAGCATATCTTTGGCTTAATGAGTCTCATTGGGAATTTGAGTGTAAGGATTCAGACTTTGTAGAATAAGATTATTATGTAAGTACGTCTAGAGAAATTTGGTGGTGTCTTATTACTCTCCCAAATGCCAAGCCATTTCTTCCTCGGAGTTAAGGCCTCTCGGAATCAGGGTATCGAGATTTATAATGTACCTGTTCTCTAACTGCCGTAGTTTCCGAATCTTGTCCCCCCCTCTTTTCATTTGTGGTAGCTTGTCCACCACAAAGAATTTAAGGAGATTGCGGTTCCCTCCGTGTAGTTCCTCGAAATGTCGAGCTACAGGTGAATTTTGTTCCTTGTTTTGTATTGCCCTCATATGTTGCAAGACTCTCATCTTCGCAGGGAACATAGTGCTCCCCACATATTTCTTAGGGCAGGGACATGTTAGTACATATACACAATACTCCGATAGGCATGTCAGGTGTTTTTCTATTGTTTTGTCTTTCTCTTCTACCGGGAAGTGTACCTTCTTGACATTTGTGCTAAACTTGCACGCTTTACACTTCATACAGGTGAAGAAACCTTGAATTTTAGAAGTTGGTGACCTGACCATGCTGACCTCATTTCGGCTTACCTTACTCCTCAATGTTTCTGCTCTACGGTAGGTAGTGCTTGGCCTCTCTTTAAGAATATCATCGAGGGTTGGTTCTGTTCTCAGTACTTTCCAATGTTTTTGTAGACTTTTCTGTACCCTCCATGACTTAGAATGGAAGGTAGAGATAAATCTTATAGTCTCCTTATTTTCTTCTACACTTTTCTCTTTAGGAGTGAGTAGGGATTGATGACTGATCTTACTTACTTTTTCAAATGCGCAATCAACAACGCTTTGTTTGTAACCTCTCTCCATAAAGCGCGCTTTCATGCACTCACTCTCTTTTGCAAAATCTGAATCCATACTACAATTCCTCCGAGCCCGGAGGAATTCTCCAAACGGGATACTTTCAATCAATGTTTTGGGGTGGCTACTTTCTGCGTGAAGCAGAGTATTCCCAGCAGTTTCCTTGCGGAATAGTTTCATGGAAAGTTTCCCTGCTGAGGCCTCTACGGAGAGATCAAGGAAGACTGCCTTCGAATCACTGATCTTGCCTTCCAGGTTTAAGTTGAGGTCATTCCTATTGAGTTCCCTAATGAAGAGTTCTGCCACGTTGCTTGGACCTTCCCAGATGATAAATAAATCATCTATGTATCGCAACCATATTTTCACATGGCTG
Organism: Lissotriton helveticus; assembly: GCF_964261635.1. Lineage (NCBI taxonomy): Eukaryota > Metazoa > Chordata > Amphibia > Caudata > Salamandridae > Lissotriton > Lissotriton helveticus. The sequence goes on from NC_136059.1 coordinate 1,028,254,606, forward strand.
CGATACAACATGTTGGAGGGTACAGAAAAGTCTACAAAAACATTGGAAAGTACTGAGAACAGAACCCACCCTCGATGATATTCTTAAAGAGAGGCCAAGCACTACCTACCGTAGAGCAGAAACATTGAGGAGTAAGGTAAGCCGAAATGAGGTCAGCATGGTCAGGTCACCAACTTCTAAAATTCAAGGTTTCTTCACCTGTATGAAGTGTAAAGCGTGCAAGTTTAGCACAAATGTCAAGAAGGTACACTTCCCGGTAGAAGAGAAAGACAAAACAATAGAAAAACACCTGACATGCCTATCGGAGTATTGTGTATATGTACTAACATGTCCCTGCCCTAAGAAATATGTGGGGAGCACTATGTTCCCTGCGAAGATGAGAGTCTTGCAACATATGAGGGCAATACAAAACAAGGAACAAAATTCACCTGTAGCTCGACATTTCGAGGAACTACACGGAGGGAACCGCAATCTCCTTAAATTCTTTGTGGTGGACAAGCTACCACAAATGAAAAGAGGGGGGGACAAGATTCGGAAACTACGGCAGTTAGAGAACAGGTACATTATAAATCTCGATACCCTGATTCCGAGAGGCCTTAACTCCGAGGAAGAAATGGCTTGGCATTTGGGAGAGTAATAAGACACCACCAAATTTCTCTAGACGTACTTACATAATAATCTTATTCTACAAAGTCTGAATCCTTACACTCAAATTCCCAATGAGACTCATTAAGCCAAAGATATGCTGGATCTATTTTGAGAATTCTGTAATGCTGTTTTGAAAATGCTGTTTTTGGATATGTTGAAATGATTGAACTGGAGCAATTACTTTGATGCCTTTTTTCTGCGAGAAATTACTGTTTTTTGGTTTTTAATCACACTAGTATTAGCGAGGCAGAGGATGGGGTGTTAGATGCTATGGTAGTGGCTAATTGCGAATTTGTCGCATGGATATAACAACCATACCTGACAGGCCATGTTTCTTTTCTTATTTTTCCTGCTACTATACAGGTTAAGAAGATATGCCACCTGAAGAGAGAATTAGAGAAATCCTTTGTATCGATATGTATGGAATACGATATGTGGGGCCCAAAAATAGCCATCATGACAATTGGATATATGGACTAGTCACTGGACGAATTACAAATTTGCATGTGATAAAAATTAAGTTTAAATGTGAAATGTTGATATGCAATGAAATGTGGGGGCCACGTGGTCCAAATGCGTCAACCAAACAGGGCTATTAGACGCCATGTAGTTATATGGACCGCCCATGATGATTGAATATGACAATAATATTCAGACAGGATATGTCAGATATGTACCATAATTGGTAGGATTCGAACATGCCAGAACTATGGAGTCTTTGCTGCAAGTCACTTGACTTTGAAAATTATATGGTGATTTGGGAGTGGAATTATTAACAACCTGACTGTATATATATATCACATACTCTTATGTAATGAGAACGTTTACCTATTCACCCTTACTACCAATAGTGCAAAGACTAGCCTAAGATGGCCGCCACGTTCACAAGCCACCAGTCCTTTGTCTATTTTATTTCACCTATCACATGTGCACTTTACAACTTTATTTAAAAGCTTCAATTTTTGTTTACAAGTTACCCGTGAGCAAGGCGAGACTAAATCGCCGAAACGCGTTGGGTTTTTGTTCTATGTTTCCATGCTGGACCTAAAATGAAGGAATAAACCACGTCTGAATATTCACGCTATCTCGTTGTTAATTTGTCTGAGAGGAGCTGGCTCGGAGTGCATCGACACAGCGGCCGCTGTGTTTGGTGAGAGAAATTGATTACAGGGCGACCTCCGCCCCTGGCTTGCACCGCAGTAAAAAGGTCCCGGTGAAACGGAGGTAGAGGACTTGTGTATATATATATATATATATATATATATATATATATATATATATATATATTTACACATATAACAACAACTACATCTGGCAGCTTTGTGGAGCCGAAGTCTGTTCACATTAGGATTCTATTAACACAGTTTAACTGACTTGTGCAGCAATACATAATTTGCAAAATGTCAATTACACGCTTCTTAGAAGCACTCTAAAAGGGTATCAGTTTCTAATGTGGCTGTGCTGCCTCAAAGCCAACTGTGTACAACCTTTACTGAAAGGCCCCTGCAATGGCTTCGGATTTAGGCTCTAAAATAAGCAAGCTCCATTTAGTTCCATTTGTAGTTTCAATTAGATTAAAGTTTAATAAAGCTAAGCCTTTAACATTGATGGCCTGGTTATGTGAAAAGCAAGCATGAGAATTTGTGCCGGGGACACAGGGAAAGAGAAAGGGCTGGCCTCCCATCACACACACTCGTGCACACACGTGCACACACACTCACACACACACTCTGCATTGCTATCTGGGGCACAGACACACGGTGAGGTACTGACACAGTGCATCATTGTGTGATTGTAGCCCAGAACATTAACCTCATCACTGCGGCGCAAATTCCGCCGCAGTGCTGAACATTCCGATCGCGGGCGTGGTCATGATGGCTCCCGGCCGTCATCAGCACACGCCCACCGTGACTCATGACGGCCGGGAGCCGTCATGAGCATGGAAGAGGTTAACCATCCCACCAGGAAGAGGCAGTATAATTTGCCACAGTCTTAGAATGTACAGAAGTTCCCCTATTCTGCACCATTCCGAATCCATACAGTCTGTGTTAAGGTCCTAATAGGTCCCACCTGGACACATCAGAGGGAGTCAAGCGGGGACTACCTCTTAATTGTCTACATTAAATGAAGTTGAATTCTTTATTGCATCAACGGTGAAAATCGCTAGAGGTTTGTGATACTACTGTACTGTGAACCTGCTGAAAGTGACATAGTACAGCAGTTTGACCACTATTATTATGCCATTTGGAATTCGCACAGATATCCCAATGGGTCTCCCGGCGCAGGTTAGGGTACAGGTCCAATGCAGTAAGCTAAAATAGCAAGGTTTTTAGACCTTTGTGAAAACTCAGGAGTGAATTACAATTCCTTAAAACGGAGGGAAGAGAGTTCCACAGTTTTGGGCCAAGATATGTAAAAGAACAGCCTTTCATGCGGTTAAAGGAAACCTTGGTACAGAGAACAGGGTTTGATTTGAAGATCTCAGGGTGCAAGTCAGCTGGTAAGGAACCACTAGTTACTGAATGTAACAAGGTCCTAAGCCCTGTTTGGGTTTAAACATAAAACACAGTGCTTTAAACTCAATGCGCTTGATGATCCTTAACCAATGCAATTGCTGAAGTAAATGGGAAACTGAGGCACATTTCGGTAAACAAAAAATCAGTCTAGCAGCAGCTTTTTGCACAAGCTGAAGGCGCTGAACCAGGGCCTTATCAGCACCTGGGTACAGCATGTTACCATAATCCAGTCTGGGTACGATCACGGCCTGAATGACTGTTCTTTGCACTGGTGAGTGGATCAGCCAAAGAATCTTTAACAGCCATGTGAGAACTGCAAAGCAAGTATCAGTGAGTCTAGCCACTTGTGGTTTCATGGAGAGTTTGTCATCCATGAGAACGCCCAAGTTTTTCCCCAGAGGAGACCGGGTAGGCAGGGTCTCTAGAGACTCCGGCCAGTGTCTAGAACCCCACAGAGAGGCATTCTTACCCACAATCGTGCCCTCTGGCTTCTCCCCATTAAGCTTGAGGGAGTTCTTGTTCATCCAAGTCAAAATTTTACTAATTCCCAGGTTCAGAATCGAAGAGTCATGGTTCTGTGCCGACGATAAAGAGAAAATAATCTGAGTATTGTCGGCATATGAAAAAAGGGTAAATCTGCAACTCTCAACTAGGTCTGCCAATGGTGGAACTCCTGAGGTCAGGGCCTGTCACGTGGCCGGTGAGAACATTGTCGTATTTTGTTAACTTAGCATGAGCACGCTGCAGCTTGCCTTCTGCTTTTGCATACGTTACTACACGTCTTTGTTTTTGCAACATTTAAAAGACTGCTTTCACATGAGAACTCAGCACTAGGTTTGCACTCTGCATGTTCCTGGGATTTTGACTGAACATTATGTGCAAAGTCGAACAACAATGCCCCCTTGTTATTTTGTTCTGGCCTGACCTTAGCCTTAGACAAAACATACTGATGCAGCTGTTATTTGGAGAATGTGCTTTGCTTCTTAGTGGGGTACTCAAATTAGGTGACATACACTTGGAGAGGGGCCTTTCCAGGGAGAAGAGCGAGACAGCACCTATGATGTAGATCTACCATCTATAGGCTGATGTATGGGGCCGCTGACAAAGCCCAGAGGTCTTCTGATATATAATAAGAATGTATGACGTTACAACGCATACATTTACACGCATGCACTAACAGCGCAGTTTTTAAATCGCAACATCCACTACAAAGCATTCCATTACATCGCATGACACTATATCGCATTTTAAAAAACTACCTTTACAACGCATTCCATTACATCGTATACTACCTTTACAACGCATACCATTACAACGCATACCATTACATTGCATTTAAGGTAAGTATTGGATAGTGTAGGGGTAAAATTACTATTCTAACTCCAGGGGGTGTAACAGTAGGGTAAGTGTTGGATAGTGTAGGGGTAAAATTACTATTCTAACTCCAGGGGGTGCAACAGTAGGGTAAGTGTTGGATAGTGTAAGGGTTAAAAATGACTGTTCTAACTCCAATGGTATGCGTTGCAATGGTATGCATTGTAATGCCTGCGTTGTAGTGACATGTGATGTAGTGTCATGTGTTGTAATGGTATGCGTTGTAATGCCTGCGTTGTAGTGTCATGCGTTGTAAAGGATGTTGTGATGTAATGCCTATGTTGTAAGTGTAGTGCGATGTAATGGTTGCGTTGTAAAGGTTGTTTCCCATATAATAATATTGCTTCTTAGCAAGGGGAGGGAGGATAGGCTCCACTGTCTTTTTATGATGATATCTAACTTCATGATTTATGGACTATCTGAAATGCTGGCTATATTTGTACTATGCATTTTCCTGCTTATTGTGGGACGTATACTGCATGTTAGGGCACATTAGTTAAAATAAATATATTGTAAACTATTTTGTGACTCAGTCAAATCTTATAGTGGACGAGCACAAGAGTACGAGTGAAAGGATGTGTCTTGTTACCGCGATTCCTGAGAGATCTGGGAGTGTTGGATTCTGGGATGTCTAATCATGTGCTTCTCTGTGAGTGAGTGAGAAAGCAAGTGAGACACTATAGCTAGTCGGTCCTGTGCTCATGGGCACTAAGGTGGTGGGATGACTCAGTCCCCATACACCAAGGTCCTATAATCCTGCACATAGTTCTGTTTTGTGCAGAATCCCTGCAACAAGCCTGTGGCTTACAGTACACATTGGCCGAAAAAACCGGAAACACTTGGTCTTTTAAGAAGGAAGCAAGCTATCCCAGTACTGAATCGTCCAGACCCAATGCCTCCAATCTAGCTAATAGGATTGAATAGGACACTCTATCAAAAGCCACACTCAAATTCAATACAATGAGTGCGGCGGTGCCACCATCATCTAGATATTCTCTAATATGTTCATGTACATGTACATGTGGTACTGGTTAGATACAGGAGCATAGCACATAGCCTCGGTGCACCAAAGTCCCGACTTAGAGTAGGGCCATTAGACTTCTCCCACCAAATGGGATACCTAGATCTAGCCTTATTTGGAGAGAGATGGAGGATGTTCCATAGCATGTACTGAACGAATCTCTACCAGTAGACCAACAGTATGTCACCCACTGGATTGACTGAGCACATGATTTTGACAGTCACTGCGAGGGAAAGTGAAAAAGGGACAGTAGTGGATTCCAAAAACTCCAAACTCTTGCCCCTCCTCACCTGGTCTCAGGAAACCTTTTATCTGTGGATCTACCTCATACACAAAGGCATGTGGAAGTACTGGGTATCACAAATCAGGGCCATACTTGGAATTAAGAGCAGCCCTGACAAATTTTGAATACCAGCCACCATATAGTGCAGAGCGAATACTGCAAGGCTGGCCAGTTTGAGCTGAGAAATGCCAGAGTATTAGCACTAAGGTGGGAGGAGCAGGTGGGGCACACACACACATACTAGAGGTTTTTTATTTTGACTTTAGCTTATTTGCCACCTGCATGCCCGGACTTGCTCCCAGTCCTGTCAGCAACAGTTTACGTTTACTGTGATTGGCTTTGGGCTGATTCAATTCTATTGTATTGTTACATTTATATAGCAGTTACTACCCCTATGTGGGGCGTTGAAGCACTTGCCTCCATGGGTAGCTTGCTACACTGTGATTGCGTGTGTGGTTGTAAGTGTGCTGTCTTTGTTTCCAACTTATGTAGGAAGTGTTATCATTTTGGGCATGATGACCACCGAGGTGTGGTTAGCATTTTAAAGGAAGCAGTGCTTAGCAGTTTGATTAATAAAGAGGTGTGAGAGTTGATGGTTTTCAGTAGGCTGGCAGTCTTTAGCAGCTCTGCAGGCCCCTTTATTGGATTTCTTATTGTCATAGTCAACCTAGATGTTTACTTCACAAGGCTGGCTATTCTGCTATTTTGTTTAAAGTTTATGGCCCTGAGAAGGCATAGGTTGTAGGAAGAAATGCTGGAGAGATCTGCTGGGATAGACTTTGTTAATATCGTCCCAAATCTGATTGCCATTGTGAGGTGTCACAAAGAGGCCGTAGGGTGTAATTTGTCAAAACCGGCATTGGTGGACTAAATTAAAATACTCTATTAGCCAGCAGCAGGTGGCAGATCTCTTCAGTTATTCCATGCCTGTTCAGATGGTGATCGGAGGGTTTGTGCTTTAGACTGGTACACTACTGGGCCATGGACAGGACACATAGCAATTTCTTCTTTTGTGAGTGTAAGGCTCTCAAGAATTATGTAGTAAATATTATGAAGCCTGTATGCCTGAATGCTGAGGGTTACGGTATTAGTACGGGCCAGGAGGGTTAAATATTGTCTTGTAGTGCAGTTGCATTTATATAGCGCTTACTACCCTTGATGAGGCATTAAAGTGCTTTACACCGGGCAGCACGCTGCTCCAGAACCCAAGGTTATTTTATATTCATTCATTACTGTTGGTTATTTCGATTAGTCTTGTTCTCTTAAGGAATCTATTTCTTGCATGTAATTCAGTTTCTATGTGGTTAATTAAATTAATAAGAGTGAGGCATTATCTTTAGTGGGAGAGAGTGATGTTAATTCATTCACAGTATTACAGGGATTAGTTATTGTTAGGTTGCAGGGGTATGACTTTTTTAAACAGAGGTTGTGATCTTTGAAATGAGGTGTGGGCCCTTTGCAGAAGTGCAGTAATAGGGATTAAGGCAGACAAGCTTGTAATTTAGAGTAAGCTGTGCTCAGAGAAAGAAGGTATGCGGAGAACGGAAAGTAAGTTCAGGGTCATTTGAAAGAAAAAGACAGGTAACAATTTGAAGTTTTATTGCAGGGTCAATTTTCCTGTAACTACAGAAGAGGCTTTTTTGTTTGTATGCAATCAGTGGATGCGAAATTTGTAAAAGTAACAACATTATTTACATGTGAGACAGTGCTGAATTGCATTCTTTTGATATGCACTAGACCACCACTTCAGCAAGAACAGCAGATCAGCTTAAGGATTGGAAGCTTAAAATAATGGTTGACAGCATATGCAGGGAAATATTTAGGGGTCACTCAAAGGCAACAGTAACCTAATGATCACAGCTAATGTCACACATACGCTGTGAGTGATTGACAGCTCAGTCACACTGTACGTGTGACGTAGCCCTCTGCCATTTGGTGAATAGCCCTGTTAGAGAGAATAAAGGCCTTTTTGCAGCAGGACCACCTAATTCAAACAGAGCTCTCACTGGTGCTACATGCGCTCCACATAAACAAACTGCCCATGTCGGCCAAGTGAACATGTTCAGTTTATATTTGTGTTCCAATCTGTTATTCTGGGGGACTGTGGTTGGGCCCTGCTAAACTCCAAAGTCGGACCCTCAGGATAACAGGGTGGAAAAGGAAGGAGGGCTGAGAGGGGTTGGGCTTGAGCAGGGTAGCGGCCTACCGGGGAATCGCCAGATCCCTGTGAGGCCACTCCAAGCATGATCCGAATAGCAGTAGCTCTACAACTATGATGAAACCTTCCCCTTCCCCTCTATGGGATGATTGTCACCTAAATTTGGATTTACCACTATGTGCACCCATTGTGAGGCAGAGGCGAAATTGGGTGATGTGCCTTACCCAAGATTAAATTGGTCTTTTCTTTAACATATTTGAGTGGTAGAAGGTGTGTGACTTGAATGGCTGCCTAAAGCTCTCTGGTATATCAAAAACCAAAACATTTTGTGCCTCCTATGTATGTTCCATGGGAAGCATAATGCTGCTCTTTAGGGGATTGAGTCCTACTTCTAAGTAATGACAGTCATGAGACACCATGCTCCCTGCTCTGCAATGCTGGATGCCCACACCCATTGAAGATACCACAGATGTCCAGGAAGACCATAATGTGCTTCAGTTTCTGACTGGCCTGAAAGCAAAGGTCAGGCTGATTTGTCACAGTACAGCCAACCATCTTACCTTCAATGCATGTTGCTTTCCTAGAGTAGCTTTGTTGCCATAGGAGGCTGCAGGCTACTGGCACCACAGAGTTTGGGCGTTGGTCAATCGATATGATGGAGATTTTGGGCTGGATTTGAGGTTGGCGTGTGGCCCGCCACTTCGCTAGAAGTGATATTAACCTCTTTCACATTGAAAGACTGTGTTCCATATTAGGAGATCACCATTGACCCAGGGGGAATTACTGTAATTTCAGAGGAACCCCTGTCATAATGGTTCCTCTGATGGCACTTAAAGTTTGGTGTGTGGCCACCATCTTTCAGGTGACCGTTCACCCAACTTTTATGTTTTTCAAAAACAAACTGCCAAAGCAGGAGCTTGTTATTGAAAAACATAACACTAATGACCTCCACATCGGGAGGAGCAGGCAGCTGTTCAGTATGCCAGGTGGAGATGGGCAGAAAACAACCCTCTTCGATAGCGTCCATTCTAAATAGGATGGCCAGTCTGATGTCCCTACTCTGACGGACCCTTATTGTAGAGCTGTCAAAGCAAGCTTTTCAATGGCAGAGCCAATGGGGACACCACCGTCTTAAAGATGAAGGTCTGCTTGACTATAGAGCGGGCGGACCGAGGGTTACATGAACAGAGTACTATGACATGTTTGTGGTGGAGTACCCTATCTTCCAAACTCTAAATAGGACCCTAGTATGAAATCACTTCAGTCCCATCCTGGATGCTGGTATGATGAAATAAGATTTTCAAACACATTTTTCACCCATCCTTAGCAAGCAGCTCTCTTTTTGAGATTAAACTTGTCCATTGATGGAGACATTTATTCAAGTTGAGGGTAAAAGAGTATCATCACGAATGAAAGTGCACGCTAAAAAATGTTTAGGAACTACGAAGACTGAGTTCCAGATATCCTTTGATTTCAAATAGATATGTTGAAATTAAGGTCTATTGAGGAATATTAGTAATTCTCGGTCTGATAAAGCCCAGCCGGAAAACAAGAGTGGGTCCTTTTTTCCATCAAAAAGGGATTGTGGGAGGTAAGTATGGTGTGTGTAACTCGTGTAAATTTCTGTATCAAAATTACATGAAATTACAGCAAAATTACTCAAGATTACGCGGAATTACACGAGAACTGTAGCCCAACAGTTGCATAGAGTTGCAGCTGTGTGTACAAAATGCACCTGCATTTGGGGCAAAGAAAGTAGAGCTAAATGCAACAGAACACAAACAGCAGCAGCCAGCAGTCTATCACGCTGTGTTACTGTGCTCTTGCTGCAGGCATTTTACCCCAAATTACTCAGGTCAGCATAATAGCATAATTTCCGCAAATTTTACCTCAAAAGAGTATTGTAAAATTACCTAGATTTATCTGATCACTCTGACATACCTAAAATTCTGCATAACATTTTGAGTTTTGTAGCTCAAATAGGAAAAAACATGCATTATTAGGGTGCTTTTCCTATTCCAACATACAGAACTAAAAGTGCAATTCAATGCCCAACTCAGTAAACACTGACCTCTGCAGTATCGATATTTACCTGATGCAGTATTACATCCATTGATATTGAGGACTTATAATGAAGCGTTTGGTGTTAATACTATGATACTCGCTGTTACTATGAGTTTTCTGGAGTCCGCTTAGATTTACACTTTGGAGGCAGGTGTGGATAACAATGGAAATTACTGAGCTGGAAGGCGTGTAAATGCTCGACACATACTAGAGTTGCCCAAGTTAGATTTAGAATCGCACTGTGGCAATTTATTTTAGCCCTGGTTCAGGTTGAAATATAGCTTGATTAGGTCATGTCATTGTTAGCCACACTGGTGACTCTGGTTGTAAACTAAAAAGGTCCCAAGTACACATACACACAACCACTAGTCCTCTTTATTTTACCCCAGGGACTTTGCTAGAATTAAAAATCAGAAGCAGTTCCAAAGACTAAGGCACACCAATTACTGGGGAAGTTCCTAGAATGGCTGCTTTTGTGGGGTGTTGTCATGAAACCCCTTTTCTTTACAGAATGCATTATTGGTAATCTTTATTATCATTGTTGCCATGTTGTTTGTGGACAAAATTGAAGTAAAAAGACACAGAGTTTTTGAAGCTAAAATATTGTGTATAAGCTTAGCCAAATTTTGGAAACCAAAGGTTAAGTGAATTTCCCTAACATCCCTCAATTCATTGATGCCTTTAATTTAAAACAGCGGCGGCTCTACCGTTAGGGCGGAGGAGCGTCGCCCGCACACATTCATAAAATGGTAATAAATACCATTTTGTTATGTGTGGCAGGCTCGGGCTCCTACACGCGGAGAAGACGAGAGAGAGAGTGCTCAGACCCTGTGGCCGGCAATATATATATGGGGAGTTTTTTTGGCATCGCGCCCTACCATATTTTATTGTTACCGGCCGCTACTGCTTTAAAGTAGAAGATGATGAGACTGATTGAGAGAATGACAGGTGGCCTGCCAGCCAGCTGACGCTATGGCCCCAACTCTTCTGGCAAGATGACTGACCGGCATACTTAAGATCCCTGTCAGGCACACAAGATCTCTGTGCCTTAAATGGAGCTTCCATTATAGTGGCTGCTCAATCAATCACTCAGGATTTCTAAGGCGCGGCTAATCATCCGGTAGGGTATTCAGGTGCTTGCAGGTCCAGAAGACTTATTGGAACAGCCAGGTCTTGAGGGCCATTCGGCATTCCAGAAGTGAGGTGATGGTCCGAAGTTCCATGGGGAGGCTGTTCCAGGTCTTTGCCGCGATGTGGGAGAAGAAGCATCCTCCACTTCTGCTTCGGTAGATGCGGGAAATATGGGCAAGTTAAGGGAAAGGCGGAACTTAGTCTTCTCGACGGTTGCAGTTCAGGCACATAAGCTTTTCTGGGCAGGCACATGTTTGATGCGTCTGCTAGGCAAATTTTTGTTTTCGAAAGACAAACTCCGATGGAGGGAGTCTGTTTTTAGAAAAGAAAGAAAACAACACCCCTGATGCGCAGCAAGGCATGAATGTACCAGATAAGGAAAACAAACCCTAAATAGGGCAGGGCAATAGTTACATTGACCTGAAGGCCCTGTGGGTAATAGGCCATAAGATGAGAGAATTCCAACAATCGAGCCAGCTAGGACTCTGGCACTCTAAATTCAGTGGGAAAAATACAATTGTTTTGGTGCTCCCAGGCCACTAAACTCTAAATGACCCACTGTATTTCACTGATGCTCTGGAAAGCGAAACTACATGTTTCAAAGATATTAAAAATAATGCTGCATATTTAGCAATGGTTAGCGTCACCCTTGCTCCATAACAAGGAGGTGCAATGGTGGGGCAAAACTTATTTGAGATTTATCAAGTCACACAAGGCCACCTTCTGTGGCCCTGAGTAGCTTGATAAATCTGGAATAACACAAGGCAGCGAAAATCGCTGCCTTATGTTACTCTGCCCTAGGAAAGCATTCCATGGATTGAGTGTGGGTGATCCCACACATCCACCCATTGATTTTGGCCCATTCCCAGATTTACCAACACTGGTAAACCTGGGAATATGTCAAAATGCTACTTCTTCCCAGGGGAGGCACAACAAGAAGAACTATCTTTATTTCTCCTCGTCGTTACCTCATTCTCAGTGTACTGCTTTTTGCAGCACACTTAGAAAGGAGATAATGCCTCTGAAGATTGTTTTTGTGCAGGAAGGGGCCCCTTCCTACACAAAAACAATCCTGTCTACAATGCAGGCACCCTTGCACCACGGCGAAAGGTTGCCTGCATTAGCTCTAGGCAGCCAAAAAGTCGCCAGCACAAAGAAAGGACAGGCATGCACAATATAATGTCAAATATAACCCTATCACCTTCACTTTCCCTTTGATGCAGCGCAGCAAGGTGGCTGCTTGCGCTGCATGAAAGTTTGATAAATGCTGCCAAATATGTTTAACTATGGGTCCTCAACGGTTCTACAACATGGACGAGAGATTGGATCAAAAGAACATTATGCCACTGCATCAAATTATGGAAGATGCACAGGATAAAGTACCTCCAGAGCAGGTTATAATATAGCCTTATAGCCCGCCGTAGCGGGCTATACCGGCTATTAAAGGCCCGCTGAATCAATAAAGATCCGAGCCGAAGGCGAGGGACTTTAACGAAACAGCGGGACTTTAATAGCCGGTATAGCCCTGCTACGAAGGGCTATAAGGCTATTAGAATATTCTGCCACTAGAGGGCAGAATGTTCTAACAAATTAAACAAAGGGTTCTCGAAGCTCGAGGGGATATAAATCCCCTCGAACTTCGAGAAGCCTCTGTAGAACATTGGAATGTTGCTCTGCGGGCCTTTACCGGCCCGTAGAAGCAGGGAGCACTCCATTGTCTGCAACGGAGCTCCCAACATTCCAATGTTCTAATGATATTTCAAGTCACTGAGTATAATTGTAACGATATAGATGTTTTCAGCAGGTAGAGCATCCAAGTGAAACACCACAGCTTTGCAGATATATCGCATATCTCATACTAACTCCCTTTGCCGGCCACATCAGGACTATAGGACCACTTATAATGAATCCCATAATCTCTTTTTTCAGTTATTCATTCCTTCACGCTTTCATTTGTTCAATGTTTTACCTATTCAATTGTGTGTTTTGTTATTGCTGTGGACACCACAAAGACTAAATCCACCAAGACAGTTTTCATCTACAAGTTGTAGAGTTGCCCAGGATGCGTTAGCTGCACATCATAATCTGACACACAAAGACTGCACACCTCTCTATGCCAATCAGTAATGCATTACATTCTCTTATTTTAGAACATTGTTTATTGTTAGACGCTTCTTTTTTATTTTTAAATACACTTTAGTACAAGAGACTTTCAATGTCAGGCTGAGAAGCTGTGACAGGGTTCACAAACAAAACTATAACACTTATATTTAGGTGTCAACTTTCAGAATCAGCCAAGATGCAATTAACTTCTATCCCACATCTCAGTGCAAGAACCACGAGATGTCTGCACAGAGACATCACATTAATGAAAAATAAAAGGAACCAATCATAAAAAATCAACCAGGTCACAATTTTAGGGAAGAGAGATTGCAGGGCTGTTACAAGATGTTACATTTTCAATTCATAAATGCTTTCAACATCTTTTGACATGGGCAGTTTGTAGTGAATTTGAGTTGAACGTTTAGAAAACATCCCCACACGTTATCATGTTCTGGCGTTGTAAGATTCAGCAAAACCTGCAAGAAGTACATTTGCAAGATGGCTGCCCCAGAAGAGCTGTTTGTGACAGTCTTTATCGGTGTTCTCCAGTGACACTGCGGGAAAGTGTTTCATCTGAGCTGGACGGCATAGAGCATTCCCAATGCTTATGATGCATGTGCAGCTTTTATGTATTTGGTTCATGCTTTTAGACAAACGGAAACATGGACAGTGAAATAATGATTTCTGTCATTGGTAACTTTTCTCCTGAGATTTGTAGAATGGCAAAATAGTAACCTCAAAGGTGCTGTGTGAAATTCTGTGGTTTTCCTGCCCTGTCTTGTTTGTTTCCTCGGTGTATCAACATTTGAAAGCTGAAAAGCCAGATGAAGACCGCTCAACAACAATCATTCGAACATTCACCCCTTTCCTCGTCGCCAGAGCGGCTGTGTGGAAAGCATTAGTGTTGATACAAAATCCACTTGAGCCCGGCAAAACAGAAATGTATTTCCCTGGTTTAGCAACACTCTTGCCATGACTAACATTAGTTTCTGACAGTCCCGCAACAGTAATTTATTTTCTTTTACAAAAGCAAACTGGTGTACTAGGTTTGTGTTTTTTTAAAAGTGTCACAAAGTAAAAATGGGCCTGGAGTTCTAGATTCATCTACCTGGAGTTCTCTACGGCGTAGTGCAGAATTGGCGACAGCGTACAAGTAAGGTAGAATTATACTATACACAGCAGCCTGGGTCAAGATGATGTAGGCAGAGACGTTTTAAGGCATAGACAATGTGGGCAGTTGCCCAGGGCCACCACCTCCCAAGGGGCTCCCTTGAGCTTCTCTCTCTTTGCCCAGTGGCATATTAAGGATGTTTGGGGCCATGGAAAGACATATTTTATTTGTTTTTTTGTGAACCTTGTTTCTGAAAGTTTGTTTGGTATCATACAGGCTTCAAGTAGCAGAAAATGGGCAGTAAAATTACGAACAGGGGCTGAAAATATACCTCTCCCGGGGCCCCAAAAAATCCTTAAGACAACACTGGATATAGGTTGAGCGTTGAGAGCAGTGAGAATGGCACTGACGCTTCGCAAAGCCCTCATACTGATTTGCATCGATTCGTAATTGCACTTATCTAGGACTTTGTACCCTTGAAAAAGAGTTGAATACCTTTTAAAGAACAGGTAACAAGCCACTCAATACGTTTCTGCCCGTCAAAGAGGAACCAAATAAGGACTCGACTAATAAGTGAGAATTCTGAATGACTGCAATGCAAGCACGGTGGTTCTTACAGTTCATGAAAATCTGAAAATTACATAGATACGGATTGTGACAACCGCTTAAATGACAGAAATAATTATTACTTACAGCACAACTGATGTGAATAGGGCTCAGTTATCAATTCCAAAGTGGACAATAGGCTCTTCTATTGTAAAGTGATCAATTGGGGACACTGTATTGCAAGAACCATCTGACAGCACTAAATATTACACGTGAACAAGAAAGCATAAAGTGGGGCGGAACAAAAGAAAAGTAGCAAAAAAATATAAAATCCCAAATAAAACAGCTGCTCTTTCTAGAAACTAGCATCTATGAAATGTAAACCAATGGTAACTGGAAGTAAAGCCCTTCAGAATGCACAGTATTTCTAATGACTCTCTGCCTGAAAATGTGATCACCCTGACAAATGTACACTTGCAGTAGAATAATGTTCTTTTTAATGCAGTTGGTAGGGTGGAAGGGGTTGTGAAGGGTGCACCCATGACCTGTGCGTGATGCAGAAAAAGGGAGGGAGGAGCAAGGCATAAAGAGCTTGAAACTAGAGTGTTATGAAGGAAGTCGACCACTGTGTTAGATAAACGGAGGTGGCAGCAGAGCGTATAGTTAGCATGGCAGGGGAAAGAAGAACTCGGAGGTGAAGAAAATGATTTTGAGTTAGAGTAATGGAAGGCGGAACTTCTTGCTGGCAGAGATGAGAGAGCGGAGATGTTGGCATGAGAATAATGAAGGTGAAAGGAGAGTTTGGAGTCGGTATGATGGAAGGGATAAGGGCTTGGACGGACAAGGGTTGGGTGAAATTTGGCCTATTGGCAAACTGATGGATTTGAGGACAGACAAGTCAGGAGCCACTGATGAGTAAGGATTAGTAGATGGAGGATGGAGGGCAAGAGAGATCATAGAAGATAAGGGAGAGATACGACCAATGCTGTGGATAAGGTCGCATGGATGAGCTTCAGAGTCGGTTTGGCCTTTCTGGCCCACATAAAGGACTCTGTCCTGTGCAATGGTGACATTTCCATTGCTTGAGTTTTAATCAACAATACTAAATATCATTACTGCATCAATAAGTACCAATGTAAAGACGTTGACACCATTTTCACAATGTGCCCATGTAGGTAGCATGTTTTGTTTTCAATTGCTTTGAAGTTTAAGTAAACTAAATGAGAAATAAGCATCCATCCAGTTGCTAAATCTTAAAAACCTCTTCACTTGGGTCCTGTGATTAACATAGAATAATCTAGTACTGTCATTCGATTAAGATATTGAAATCTGCTTCTCAATAATTATCTGACAACCTCTAATTTCGCAAAATACCTCTGCCATTTTTGGGTAAGATCATAACCTTATTTGTGTGCAAAATAGAAAGACATTTTGCAAATAAAATGTCCACTACAGTAATAAAAGGTAAAGTTCCATATGTTAATCCACTAAAATAGCCCCACCTGCTTACATGATGATAGCAGTGCAAATATAGCTGTCTGTAAGAACAAATGTACAAATATGCATATGCGTATTGGTAGTAGCCCTCTTGTGTATATGTGGCTTCTGTGGTTCTGCAAGTGCAGGGTCCGGAGAAGATTTAGTCTGGTATTGTGTTCACAGTACTACAGAGCACTATGCACAGTCAGTAAAGACACAGAAGGCCAGATGTACAAAGCTCTTTTGTAGTCGCAAACCTTGAAAATCCCAAAATCACAGGGCCTGTGGTGCAAAAGAGCGTTTCGTTATGTACAAACGCCGATTTATGAAAATTGTAAACGGCTTTTGCTATCTTTTCAGAATAGCAAGCAGGAGACAACCCTCTCCTATGTCTGAAGGGGAAAAGAATGTATCAATGGTTTATGACCACAATTGCTGCCTCAAAGTATTGATGTGCTACAGACCCCCTAGTCGGTTACTGGTTTGCATAGTTGAAGGTGTTCCCTTGGAGCTCACTCCCCTTTGTGAATCATATCGGTGACCTTGGGGGGATCAGGCAGCGGTCTAGTGGACATGTGCTGCTCCCCCCTCCTGATGACTTCCAAAATAGTAGCACCGATACCTGTAATGTAATGGACGTGGGCTGCTTTAAACAAAATGTATCCCACTTTGGAAACAAATGCAGGAATGAAGGTTTGCCGTGCAAGCCTCCATCCCTATATTGGCAGCCAATTAAACAGGGTTGCAAACTTTAACCTGCCTAATTAATATGTATTATATAATGGCCAATTTGAGCTGCACCCCTTGTCCATTTTCGATGTCCATAGGTTGAATTGCAACTGTATTCCAAGTCGCTAACCAGTCCATGTGCCAATTGCACATCCATGGTTTGGGAATCTGAAGGATACATCTGGCCCATAGTAATTTATGAATTATAATCCTGGTTAAAATAAAAATTTGAATGGTGCATATTAAAGCATAAAATAGCAACTAGTGGGTTCTTTCATGATACCATTGCCTCCTGCAGAGATTCGGAATAGGTTAAATGTGGAATTCTGACCCTGTAATACATTCCCTGATCTGGAATATAAAAAAGTATATGTCACACATGCAGACATACAAACACACATAGAGATATACATACTCAAATCTATATACAAAATATATAACTACATTTATCGATATGCTCTTCTATACATCCATATATGTTTACACACATACAAATCTATATTTATGTAGCGGACATTCTTTGTAATGGCTGGGCTGCCAGTAGTCCAGAAATGATTGCTGAAAAAATATGATTGTCTTATATGCTGAGTGTGCAGAGCACACTTTCACAAAGGCAGCAGTCTTGATGGGCAAAAGTTATGCAAGTGTGACTCTTCACAGTTATACTTAAGCTTCCGCTTCGAGCTGGCTGTTGAGTGACCCCATCTTCTTAGAATATACCTCTCACAGTTAGTGTGCATCATGTCTCCAAAGGGCAGTGCTAACAACAGCCCGCATGGGAAGCATATTCTGTGTAGGTCTAGAAAGCATGCTCCTCTCACCCGCCCCTTAATACAGACAGGATCACAATGCATCACAATATAATGCAATGCATTCTAGGTTATCCCAGTGTAAGACACAGTCAGCTTGCACATTACGCTGAAAAAGAGCGCTTAATAGTAAAACTTATGCATCTAATAGCTGACATCCCTTCACATACAGCCCTTGTACAAGGTTTTGATAAAAGGAAAGATAATTAGATGCCACATGTGTTAACACAATATTTAACACGTGTGCCACAATATATATTTGGACGCTGTTCCTTCAATACGTTTTGTTTTTTACAATCTGGCAGAGTCTTACTAACTTCCCCATAAGGGTAAATATTTACACAGAAACGGGAGATGGGAAGTTAAAAACTACAGTGGTCCACATTCACAGATTTCTGCTCCAAATCAGATCGGGACAAGTCCAAACATCTCAGGAAAGTACTACCTCTCTTTTTCCATATTTTCAAAGTTTTGCATCACAGCAGATCTTGAGATGTCTGGTGAACATTTGAGATACATGTATGCAAAGGGAACGCATTTCAAGCTCTCAAATCTTTGTGAATATGGTGTAAGGATGGTGGTGGGTGCTGTGTATCTATTTATGTATTTAGGAGTATCGGCAAAAACTAAGGCGGTTTGCTCCGTATTCCAGACTATGTAACTGCAATTCACAAGAAACACATGCCAACACTCATGAGCTTCTGTAATAGGCTTGTTTATTTGAGAGTAGCCGCTTACCATGTTTCAGCCACTTGCATCGACCTTGGTCACATACGCAAGCGGCCGAAACATGTCAAGCAGCTACTCTCAAATAAATGAGAGTCTGATACAGAAACTCATGAGTGTCAGCGTGTGTTTATTCTGAAGTGGAGTTACACAGTCTGGAATACTGAGCAAACCGTCTCCATTTTTGCCGATACTCCCACACGATTTGGAATTCACCGGTTTACAGCATACATCTGAGAAGTTCTAACTATATACATTCACTGAAAAAACAAAATTTAAATTAACATTACAGTTCTATAAAAATTACAGTAGCTATGTAACATTTTAAATGTTCAACACCACTGAAATTCACCAGTTATAGTTATCTCAAGTAACTATAACTCATGCCCTAAGGTAACAATAACTCACATTTCATGTTTTTAATGTTAGAACATAACATGTTTATGTCACATACTGTCCTTGTGATGAACCGTTCTTACTGCTGCTATTGGTGGAACTGGTTGCTTTCAGAATATAGATTTCTTCCTTGGAAAATGTAGATGGGCAGGGACATGTAAAGCTCATTTGCAACTCGCCAGCATACCCACAGCTGTACTCACTTTGCAGTATACCCAAAGCTACTTTTGTTATGTTATGTTACTAGCATTTCTAGAGTGCGCGTACACCAATCAGTTTCCTGGCACTAGAGTAACTGAAACATTACATGCTGCTAACACTTTCAGTCATATGCTTGCCTAAAGAGCCATGTATTTAGAAGTCTAAATCTAATGTAATGAGGTCACTTTAATATCAAGTGGTAGGAAGCTCCAAAACAGGGGCGGATACAGAAAATCTAGAGGTGCCAAGTTTCTTTTTATAGGAGGGAATAGTAAGAAGATTCAGTTGAGTGGATCTCATGTTAAGGGTTGGTATGTATTTTTGGATGTGGGCTGAGATAAAAGCAGAGCTGCTACCATAGAGAGATTTTTATGAAAATTACTCAAATGTTTAGAACTAAAAGTGATGCTTACAGTCTCAAATACAGTTTGCTGTTTTACCGGCAGCCAGTGCAGTTTCTTTATCAGGGGGTGATATGGCACTTTCTTGGCTGTTGGTAGATTAGTCTGGCTGCTTGATTTTGTGCCACTTGTAGTCTGCGGTTAAGACATAATCTGTCCTTGCGATGATAACCTGAATAAGAGCTTCGAAGGTAGGAAATTTACCTATCTAATTTCACAAAGCTTTATGAACCAAGACAAGATCACTGCCCCTAACTGGGGCTTCATATACAGGTTATCAATAAGAACGCTGAGGCTCTTAACTGAACGCTTACGGTGGGTGGTACCCATTGCAGCTGGCCAGAATATGGGGTTCCACAAGTATTGCCTGCTGCTGGTTATGACGATCTCCATCTTGTCAGAGTTTGATTTGAATTGATTACTATTCATCAAAACGAGGATGAATAACATCTTATTTTAGAAAATCACTTTGGATTCAGGTGAGTTGTTGATAGCAAAAAGCAATTGCATATTGTTCCCATAACTGTAGATTCTCATCTTCATTTTTTTTTTATGTACACAAGGGCCGATATGTACAAATTGAAGAAGTGGGGGGACAAAGAGGAACCCTGAGGTACTCCACAAGTGAGTTGTACCTTAGAAGAGCTAAAAGGGGATAGGCGGACCGACTGAAAGTGGTCTTTCAAGGAGACAATCCAATCAAGTGATCTGCACTGTAAACCTGCATATCCAACACAGAACCAGAAATGTATGGTTGACAATTTTGAAGGCGAAACGGCCGCCAAGAGATCAAGAAGTACCAGCAACTGAGTGGTTCCCCAATCAGCTTCTTCTTGTACGTCATCTACGACTGAGAGGATGACTGTTGTAGTAGAATAGGTTGGCTGAAAGCCTGCTTTGTAGGGGTCAAGAAAGTGGGTTTCCTCTGGGAAAGAGCAGAATCATCTAGCAACATGTGGCTCTAAAACCTTTGCTAACTTCCATTACATCTGAGATCAATCCCCCAGGAAACCCATTTCAGGAAGGCATTGAAAACTTGGATTTTTTCTTTGTCGGACGCCATCTGCAGGACCCTAGTGTAGTGTGTGATGTAAAAGTTAGTGACACTTTCCTTTTTTTTCCCCACAACTCCTCCATCTGAGTTGTCTATGCGCCAAGATACTCCTTGGAGTGAAAGTTGCGCGGTAGAAATGTCCTTTACATTACATTACATTACAAATAAGGAAGCAAAGCTATAGGGTGATAGTTCTTTAGAGTGCATGGGTCATTACCAGCTTTCTTTAATGATGGAACTAATATTGCCTTCTCAAAAGAGCTAGGAGGCAGACCTTGGCTAAGGGAGTCATTAAGGAGAGATAAGACTGGGTCAGGGAAGCAGGAGAAGACTTTATTGTCTACCTTCGGAGGACAGGTGTCAGTGCGGAGCCCGATTTCACTTTAGTCAGCAGGTCTATGAAACGCACCTTGCTGATGGCGGGAAACTCAGACATTATGATTGTGATCCTATCATTGATTGGTGTTGTCGCACAAATGAAACTTGAAGAAATACTGTCTTTTATTATTTTCATTTTATCAATAAAAAAGGAATTAAGTGCATCACATAAGGTTTCGGTGGGCAAAATCATTGTGGTCACTGTCGGGATTTGATAATTCAGACACAATTCCAAAAAGGTCCTTAGACTTATTTGTTAAATTTATGGTTTTGTATGAGAAAAAAGATTTAGCTTCGATGATTGATTTTTTATATTTTTTAAAATGAGATAAACTTTTTTTTTTCCAGGTGAATAATCCCTGGACCAGTTGCGTTTGGCCCAGTGGAGTTCGAGTTTTGCTAGTTTTAATTCTTCAGAGAACCATGTTAATGCATCATGTTGCCTAGCCCGTCTGGCTTTCCGAAGGGGGCATATGTATTGCTGGCTTCCTATAACCAAGCAGTGATTCTTCCCTCGTGTTGGTTAATATTGGCATTTTTATTGTGTAAGGGGGTTACCAATGAACAACAAAAAAGGTCAATATTGGCACCGGCCCAGTTTCTAGTTAGCATTCCTGAGCTAGGAGGAGTTTTAGGAAGAACCAGATGGACGAGTGAAAATTTGAATAAGTAATGGTCTGACAAAGCGCAGGGCATAACCATGAGGTTGGAACTGATAGATTGATAGACCGCACCTGATCTAATGTATGGCCTTTAGTATGAGTAGAAGAGATAACATGTTCAAAATTCAGACTACTTAGCAGGTAGGTTAACTCCATAGATGATTGCCTACCTGTTTCCTCATTAGCCCAGTAGTTGAAATCCCCAATTACCAAGGTTTTGCATAGTCAATTACTAAAGGAGAAATATGTTTAGCAAGGGAATGTGGGAAGTGGCGCATATGACCCTGAGTCAAAATGCCAAAGTACAAGTTAAAGAAGAAGTTAGAGTCCAGTTTAATTAAAAGACTATCAACCGCTGGACTGTCGAATGATGCAAAACTGGTAAACTTCTATTTTTTCAGAATTATAGCTGCTATACCACCACCGATTTTACCTGTAGGAAGATTAGCGTAGAGTAGGTAAAATTTCCCCTGGAGAGCAGCCAAGTTGTCTGGGGAAGATTCAGTTGTTAGCCAGGTTTCTCTTAAAAATGAGATATCTGGCTTTTCAGAGTCCAGCAACTGATACATTTATATTTGTTGTTTAACAATAGATCTGATATTCAGGTAGATAACCTTAAATTGGTTAGCTGAAATATCCATCCCAGTTGGAGTACTGACAGGGGACTGATAGGATTACTTAGTTCAATGGTTGAGCTATTTTTGTTTAGTAACCCTAGAATAGATAGATGTAACAAAATGGTGGGCTCGAGTTGATATCCTACTGAGTGTGTTTGAGTTCATTGGAAGGATAGGCAATATTTTGGGCATAATTAGCCCTTAGCTCCGACCGGGCGCAGACGAGCTTGCCTTTGGCACACTTTCGGTGTCACAGAATGCATCACTGAACTCTAGAGCAGTGCAAAACAGACCTATTCAAATATCTGTGGTCATGGCTTTCCCTGACAAACGGTAATGAGGACATAATGATTGGCCTCAAAGCCTCTTGTGACCTACATACGCAGCTGGTGGAAATATGTGCATGGGTCCCACGTACCGCCATTCTGTCATTTGCCTGAAACCTTGACTCACACTGATTGATTTATGTTCTTCATAGTCAGCAGACTGTAAGAAATGCTTAGAAAAGGCACCAAACAGTGGTCCAGCGGTAAAGGGTATCTAGAAAAGGAACCTGCACCACCTACCTTCTTTTCTAGGAATACTAAACACTCTTCCAGGAAAAACAGTCAACTGTCATAGGCTAAAAGGTGGCTGCCCGAATTCCATATGTAATAGTAATGCGCTTGCCACTGCACCGGTAAGCTCTTGATTTAAGTTCACAATGGCAAGCCATGAAAACTCCACACAGTACTCTCCCCTCCAGACAATTCAGTAACATTTAGGTGCTAGTATATTCCGTAATGGTCTGGCCTAATTTTTATTTACTGTCCCATGAACCAGTCAGCAACAAGGTTCCTCTTTAAATACCACTAATAAATCCAAATGTGTCTGTGTAATCTGTTGTGTTCCAAACTCACTCGAAGAGGCATTGTCTGGGTGGAAATGACTGCTCAGTGAACCATACAGATTAGAATGATGATTTTATTTCAAGAGACACAATTTAAGGAGGTTTATATAATATTATTTTGAGAATGGTCTGTTGGAGGTTAATGCGCGCGAGGTAGGGCTCAGTGGATTTCCCTCGGTCTGTCCATTCTCATTTCACAGCGTGCATTAACATTTTTTTTTCTTTCAAAAAAGACATCCTGAAAGTAGGGGTAGAAGGTTGAAAGATTGTGCCATATTTGTTTGTAAAGCCCACTGGTAGGCTAGTTTGATCGTAGGGTCTTCTCATATCAGCTGGACAAACAGCACCTGGGTTGGCTGGCATTTTTTTTTAAATATTATGCCCTCGGAACATTTTAACCGGCCTCCATCTTCCATCTGCATTAATGCAAAATCATGCCAAAATCAACATCGTTCTTCATGGCAGCAAAGTAAGACACAGAAATAGCGCGTATTTACAAACATGAAGGACTCGAAGGAAAAAACAATTAAAACTTTCACAGAAATAAAATCACGAGGAGCGTTAGATTTGATCTGTCTCTTAGCATAAATTAAATAAATAAATACACATTCATTTCTGATTTTTGCAGCAACATCCCCTCACAGAGGGAGCCAAATGTTTGCGTAATAGGTAGGTGGTTGCTTGCTCGTGTGTTTGTGCGCGCGTCCCATGAGGAAAAAAAAACTTCCTGAAATGTGCGTTCCGTGTGTTGAACTTCGAGCTTTGCAGCGGTCTGCCTCCAGCAACCTGCCCGTTCACCTTCGGCGTGTCCGAGAATGCATGCATGGGGTGCCTGTCGGAAAAAACATCACCCCACAGTTTATGCTGAGAATGGCACAAAAACACCAACATGAAATATATGGTGCTAAAATTGGGGGAAAATATCAAGCGCTAGCCACAGTATAACTTTAAACTTTTTCAAGGGACGTATACAGTTTAATGTACAAAGGACAAGCTTGACACCCCCTCCCACCGTCCATGTTTCGGCTGAGTGTGGCCTTTTTAGTTGTTTTTTGTGTGTTGTTTGTTGTTTTGGCTCATCGGTTCATCTTAGCGATGCCATGAAGGTACAGACAGCCTGGGGCCACCCTCAGCTACTCGCAGTAAGACATGTCGCACTCTATACTGGATGAATACAGTGTCTCTTAGGTTACACAACAGCATGAGCAGAGAGGCCTTACACGGTGGGGGTTTGAGCCTGACACTGGGGGTTGCCAACAAAGAGACCATGCACAGCAACTGACTGCACAGTTGTAAGAGGGGGGTGCTGCTTGAGTAGCATGGTTACACCTGGCTGCCACCCGCGCCTCCCCTATTGGCGGAGAAGTCCGCGCGGGAACGCTTTGCACTGCATTGAACACTGTACACAGGTGGGCCCAGCTCCGGTCTGTGGCACACCTTTCACCACTGGAATCACTATATCATATAAAGACAGGGGGCCGGCTGGGGAGCAGGGCTGAGCCTATAGTGCTGTAATGGATGATAACTAGGTAGCAACTCTCTCCCTCTCTCTTCCCGTCTCCTCCCGCTTTCTATCCCTTTCTCTGTTCGCTCTCCCTCTCTGACTCTCTATTTCTACTCCCTCTGCTTTATAATACTGCGCGTGGCATGAGCAGCACCGACGAGGGGCATAGGTGCACTGCTCTCTGCTTGCACTGCTCACAGAATAGTTCACCCCCAGGCTGGGGCTGCCCCGACTCTCACTGTCCGAACCTGGCACTCCCCACAGAAAATGTCCACCCTGGGGCGTGCCAAATCCTTCTCACAAATGGCCTCCGAGTCTGAAGGCAAACTGACAGTCTTCGCACACAGCACAGCCGGGTACAAGGCCGCGCTTCACGCTTGCTTTCCGTCACTCCCAGAGATCAGTGCGTCCCACGCACAGCGCAGCGTCTGTCTTCCCACGCGCTCACGCAGAAAGTCCCAGCGCAGTGGAATCCGCCGTAACTCCAGGGGACGCACAGCGGAAGTCGCAACGTTCGACGTCAAATGTTTGTTTCCCTTTTTATCCACATCGAAGGCAGGAGCCCACAAAGGCATTGTGGGATGTGGTGGCCTGGCGCGTGCCCCTGCCGGTTATACAGACTGGGTTTTAAGGCCTTTATCTATGCAGAGTTACAGTAAATATAGCAAGGTTGAATTAAAAACCACAAGGGAAGGAGAGACTCGTAGGGGTTTGGAGGGTGATGATGAATGGAGGAAAAGAAGGAGTGGAACGAGGTAGAGAACAGACAGGAGGTGAAATAGAAGAGGGGGTGGGAGGAAAGGAGCAAGAGAGCACGAGAGAGAGGAGATACGACTTGGTTGTATCAAAAAAAGTCAATACTGTGTCTATAGATGGACAAGTGCATGTTGCTTGCCCTTTGAACGCGTTTTCTCCTCCTCTTTGTAATTAATACTGTCAGAACCAAGGACACACACTATGGAGTTCAAGGGCTACTGAACGCACTCGCTCAAGCAGCCAATGGAGGAAATGCTTGGGGCCGCTAGCCAAGAATATCCAGGTAGACTGGAGAAGCCTTGGCCAAGTTCTGAAGGCGGCTATGGATGTCTTTGATGTTCAGCCTCATGTGAGGCTCCCGTTGCCAGCAGCCTAACATCAGGTCATACACTTCCTTGGGACAGGTGCGCGGTCGCTGCAGGACTCTGCCCTGAGTGATGCACTCGATCACCTGTAGTGGGGGAGAGAAAGAGTGTAAATTAACAAGACTAGAACACATATTAAAGCACTGAAATTCTCTCCTGTCTATCCATATTCAACAGCTGGATTGGTCCACCCAGCACAGAAGCCCTAGAACTCAGCGAAAACAGATCTCAAACTACAAGACAGAAAGTGCCCTCCCCATTTCCTCCAGCATATGCTCTTTCACCAATCCCTACCACCTTCCTGACACTGGGTACAGCTCAGTGCCAGGGCCAGACTGGGAACAGAAACCGGCCCGGGCACACTGCTCAGCCGCACCCCCTGGGGTGAGGGGGACTGCAGCTGAGCAGTTTGCGAGGGCCTGTTTTGGCCAATTTTGTTGCAGGGGGCTGATATTGCCGACCCCCAGTTACAAAAATGGCCCCCCAGGGTCCCAAAACCGGCCCCCAGCCTAGCGGCCCACCGGGGAAACACCCGGTGCCCGCTATGGCCAGTCCGGTCCTGCTCAGTGCTCAATGTTAGTAGAATAAGGCAAAATCACAAAATAGATCTGGAGGGGGAGTTTGCATATCAGTGGTGAGAAATTGGTAGAAATTATGCTGCTTCGACAAACAAACTGCAGCTGCCCACACTGCCCAAGTCTATCTTCCTCAGCCTCATGTACAGGTGCATATTTACAAGAGTATTGTGCATGAAAGGGGCATGCAGTGGGTGTTGCTGTGGGCGTTCCACCACAACACACATTGCTTTTTAACGCTGCCCCTGATTTACAAGGATCTGTAAATCTGAGACAGCACCAAAAACTAACGCCATGAAAAAGCAGGTGTTAGATTGGCGCAGCGAGGACAAATACTTTTATTTCGCCTCGTTTTTGCTTTTTCTATGTGTGCTGCATTCTGTGGCACACATAGAAAGAGCAAAACACCTTTAATGGTTGTTTATGGGGAGAAAGGTATCCTTTCCTGCACATAAACAATCATTCCCTGCAATGCAGGCACCCTTGCACTATGGCGCAAGGGTGTCTCTATTGGCACCAGGCAGCTATTTTTAGCACCAGCACTATGGAAAACACAGGGGGGCACCGTATTGTTGTAAATATGGTGTATCCCAGCGTTTTGATGTTGCAAAATTTGCCACACCACTGCGCCATTTCCTTGTAGATATGCCCCAGAGTGTTAGGGAATAGTGTGGAACCTCAACAGTGCACCATGTTACCTTTCACTCGCATCGAGAAGTTAACAATTTGAGAGATCTCATGTGTGCATCCCTGTCCAAACCCCTGCATTGTGAGAATGGAGGTAAGAGGGCCCCAGCAAATTTAAAGGCTGTGAGTTTTGGGAAGGGAGGTGCCTGGAATTGTCACAGTAGAGGGACCCAGCCAACAAACAGTCTGGGGTGTCCTATCCCCACTCCCCTCAACAACTGTCCGACCCCTGTACCAAGAAGCGCAGTCCCCATTGGTTGTCTGACCACTATACCTCCCTTCACAGCCCTCTAACACAAATAGTTCCTCGAGGAGTGGCAAGTGAATATCTACATGCAGGTTTTGTAAGCTCTGATAAACCCCATACGGCCCTTCCCCACACCCATCACCCATGTAGGGTTTCATATAGCCTCAGGTGCTATGAGTCGCTCATCCAACAGACACCTGACAAGGATCATAATGTTTTTGGAAATTCATCTATAATGAGCGCAGATGATACAACAAACAATGTTTTACCCATCTTATAAAGAAGACAAGAGCTTTGGCCACTTGACATTTTGGTCCAATGAGTCATGGATTCTTATAGACTACTACTAGATCCACTCCTCAGATCCTTGTGGCTAGTTTTTTATTGCTGATTTAAAGCAAGTGTAAGTTGCTTCACATGCCCTCTGGTGCGCTCTAAATGTCATGAGTCCTTTCTGATGCCTTGCAAGTATTTTTCCCTTCTGAGATGGTGCTACAGCTCATTTCCTGCTAGTGGAGATTCTTTACAAATTGGTAATCCATTCCCAATTCTGAGCTGAAATTTGTCCATCCTCTTTTGATCCCAGTAAGGCGAAGCCCCATCAGCGGCCAAAGGACTCAGTCTTTGAGATGCCAAGTGAAGCTGCGTCTTCATTTTCTGCCCGTATTCTGATAGTTATGGACAGTCAATAACAGTTTTGCATATTGAAAGCAGCTTGCATGAGCATTACGCTGGCCCAATGTGATTTGTGGGTGGATGACAACAGAGTTGATTTGTTTTTCTCCCTTTCTGAGAAAACAAACGTCAAATTTAGCCAAGCAGAGTTACTGGCAACACAGTATACGTTCTCACCACTGGATTGCTGCAGTTCTAAGCACAGTTAGTGAACAGTGTACTGCACTGTGATGACTGAGGCATCTGTTCAGCGATCCCATATAAAAATTTACACAATTCTATGCATTTTTATGGCACATAATATTCTTCTAGCTCCCCCTCTGGAGCGAAATCAGTTGTAGATGGGGGCCACAATAAACCTTTGACTCATGTACTCACATTTCTTCTAGACCAGCTGTTTGAAAAACCACTTCCTAAGTCTTTGCGTAATACAGAATATTGCAGCCAAATTGGTAAGTTGAAAAACACCAGGACAGGTCGATATCCCATCAATAGCATCCTTAAAACCCTTAATCACAAAACCTGAATGCCTGAGGCATTGACGATTTCTGCCTGCACAACAAACCAATCTATGGGAAAAACACTCAACTGCTTCAGCTGTAAAATGAAACACTAGTCCTCTCGAATCTCACTCTCTTTCACCACCTAAAGTCTACACACACACACACACACACACACACCCACGCACACAAGTGCACACAAACACACATACCCCTCTGTAAACATGCTGTCTCCAGAACACAGAGTGGCATTATGTCAGAAAGCCATTTTATGATTTTATGGAACATGCTTCCTGCTTACATTGCCTTTGATGAGCTTCACCAGGACTATATGAAGGAGCCAAAACACACATCTTTGTGATACAGCTTCTTCCTCAACAAAAGCCTACGGTGAATAATGAATTCAGAGACTCACTCACTCAATCACTCACTCACTCACTCACTCACTCACTCACTCACTCTTTGACTTAGGCAGCTTTTGCTGTGCCCCGAGATGCCCCAATTGAGCATTTCTTCAAAAGTAGACCCCCCCTTTTGCAATTTCTTCTCTAGAACTCAAGTAACTCTACTTAGACCTAGAATGCGGTATCACACAAAATCCTTGAAAAACATTCAAACATTTTTAGGGTGCAAGTGTGGTAATTTCTTCGGGGTGGGAGAGTCAATTTTCTGCTGAGCATACAACACAACATTCAGTAGCCAACACCGACTGCCTGATTTTACCTGTATGTATTTTTAATTATTTTCCTGCATTGAATAGATTGAGTAGTTGGGATCATTTTACAGGCAGACACACATTGTCATGTTCGGTACACACCTCATTGTTTGAAAGTTGGTACCACGGCTGTTTTCCATAGGTAAAGATTTCCCATAGCACAACGCCCAGGCTCCACACATCGCTTTCTGTGGTGAACTTTCTGTACATGATGCTTTCCGGCGGCATCCAGCGTATTGGAAGCATGGTGTGGCCTCCCACCTGAAACAAAGAGAAAAATAATTTATGTAGTGTACCCCCCAGTGAACATCCATGTCCAACCCCAAGCACCACTTCTGTAAACTAACAAATACACCTATGTCAGAAACTGCTCACAGACCATTAACTAAGTTTAACATTGGGGAAACATAAAAGGGGAAAGGCTTGTCAGAATTACAGGTCCTTAAAAATATAGACTAATGGAGAGAGCAAAAGTGATGGTAATGGTATGAGTAAATCTACACAGGTGCAGTAAGAAGAGATGGTGTCACTCCTTTCTGCTCTCTGTGGTAACAATATGGGAGTGCTTGATGGCTAAACACAATGAGGTGCTTGATGCCACATAAAACCATAGGGTCCTACGCTAAGAGAATCCCTGTCATATAGGCCATGGCAACCCATTGGCTCATCAGAAAGGATACATCCAATTCCAGGTTGGAAAAGCATTTTAATTGTTTAGTTAGATCTTGAAGAGTACTACAACACTGGAGGAACACTTCCATCTCTCATAGTATGTCCCATTAAGGGCTTGATTAAGATGTGAGTCACATTGCCGGTTTCACTTTCGACCACCACATTACAATGCCGGCAGTCGAAAATGAAACCGGCTGTTCATCGCGACTGGATTCCGACGGGCCCAAGGTGCCCGTTAGCCAGTTGGAACTGGCACGTAATCCCTTAATGACAGAGTTTCCGCCGTCGTGATTACAATGCCGGTTTCCCCCAGGCTTTCTGTCTTGGGCTTTCTGACTTGGAAATCCTGTCGGAAAGCGATTTTGAGGGGCCCTAGCATGGCCTCCTTCCCCCTGCGGCCTCTGGTATGCCCCACCATGTGGTGCCTGCCACGTGGTGCAGAGATTAACAGAAACTCCAATTTCGCTATGGGAGCTTGTGCTGCAGCACAAACTCCCATAGAGAAATGGGAGTATGTGACCGCACCATGTGCGGTCGCATTGTAATAGCGGTATTGGGACTGCCGACCAGAGGTCAGTCACTCCCGAGACCGCAATTGTGTCGTCCGCCCAACATCGTTATCGGCCCCTTAGTGTTAACTGGTAAATGTTTTTGATGCCACAATCATATGGTTCTCTAATCTGCTGACATGATGCTGCATTGTTGCTCCTGACGGGGGTTAGATGGTCACTTTATTGAAATATATCATAGAGAGTGAACATGTTGTATGCATCTCAAATGGCTTAAAAAAAGTTAATTTTAATAAACTGCATTTTGAAAATTATTTACTATGAATCTTTAAAAGGTAATTTGTACAGTAAGCACATTGTAACCCTTTTAAATACTTAACTATGCACTCCTTCAACTTTGGGTGCTAAAGACATATTTGTTAGAGGGTAGGAAATTACAATCATATTGACTGCACTTTAAGACTGTTAGAGTTGACACCCAAGATATTACACTATAACCATATCTTGCCTCAAATCTGTGTTATTTCTCTGAGCAAGATTAGACTAAAGCAGGGTGTGCAGAACCCAGAATTCACAGTAATCTTCAGCTACTCTTCATCCCCTCACTTGATATGCCAAGGACTGCCCAGAATTGGGGCTGTGTGTATTGGTCATTCTGGCTCAGATGATACTCACTTTGCCCTATCAAAGCTGAGGCTTCCTCTTCGATAGCTGTATGGGAGACTAGAACTTCAATGTAAAATTACTTGCTACTTCTTTGGAGATACACCCATTAATGGGTGTTAGTAGGGATCGTTTCTTCTAAAGTGTTGCCTACTGTATCTCAACTTTATGTTTGATTACATATGTATTCATCATTCTCATATACAAATATATAGAGCTTAAAGTTATAAAAAGTACATAATTTTAAAGTATTAGGTAATAATGGAATACATGCACGTTATTTTATATCTTGAGCTTTCTCTTTCCAGACATATCTTTATTCCCAATTAGTACAATTTATAATAATTTTTAAATTTGCTTGTAATATATTCAGACCAAGATTCAGACAATAATTCCGTCCATATCTAATTACAAGTACAACAATTATATGCTACCCAACCACTAATACTTCGAAATAGCTAAGTCACTTTATATAGCATGAGTAGGAATTCAACTAAAGTTGTACAAATCTAGTTGGTAGAAACTTCCAAGCAAAGTTTGCCTGCATTCGAAGTACCAGTGGATCGAATTGTATACCAAAGATGTCCTCAGATAATGACGTAAACAATTAGATGCCGGACAGCTGCATGAAAAACGGCTGAATGTTCTTGACCATAGCATGCAATCTATGAAATTATATCTTTCTGACTTTACTCATAGCTCGATATAAAACCAAGATTTTCTGATGGTAAATTGAATGCAAGTAGGACGTCGGGTAACTCTTGGGTCGTTAATTTACAAAACGAAAGCATAGTACCTTGCCTGCAAATTACAGAACTTCATCCTAAGGATGGAGTTTATTAAACACATTAAGCCTGATAAAATAAATTGCAGAGGTGCCAGGAATGTTCACAGTGTGTCAGAACAGTTTGTTAGTGATGTTTGTATAGGAGCCAGTGCAAAACCACATTTTGGACTAGTGGGTTGGTGCAATTGTTTAATTAAGACAATTGTCCTGCAGCACTGCAAAGGTGCACAACACCAAGAGTAAGTTTCATGATACATACTAGTACAGTTTACATCATCTCGACCCTAAGAAATTACTTTAAAAATAACACATTGGAAAAAAACAAGACCTTTTTGTTCGAACGCTGCAAGCAGAAAGCAAGCATTTCAAATACCAATGAGATATTTTATGGCAGACTCCTTTTAGAATGTAAAAGTCCTACACAAAAAAAACACAAACAGTGGTGTGCTGTGGACCTGCCTGTCGAACAACCTCCTCCCACTAAAAACTACGGGGCACATTATCAAACGGCAGTGATAATTATCGCAGGCCGCTCTTAGCGCGAGTATAATTATCGCCGGCTATCGCTGGATTATATCGCAGAGATAACGCGTTATCATCAACGCTTCGCTCCAATGCGATAAATAATCCAGCGATAGCAGCAAAATGTGCGATTATCGCTGAAAATCCAGCTATAGGAAAATCCTTGTAAATAGGGCAGGGTGGGCTTATCCTTACAATCCACCTCCCATAGGATATAATGGCTAAGTAAGATTCAAAGCAGGCCTAATGAAACCCGAGATAAGCGCGGTTAGCGCTACTTCTATCATTGCTACGCAGGTTAGCGAGCAGATTGATAATAGGAGAAAGGTTTGTTAGCAACATTATCCACTTTATTTAAGTTAGGTATGCCCACTTTGCATATTATTAGTGTTGCAAAGCTGGGCGTTAAGGAAATGGACGCTGAGGCATGGAATCATGCGCTAGCGTGTCCTTGCTGATAGTGTGATAAAATAATCGCCGCTTTTCGCCTGAGAACGGACGCTAAAGCGGAGATAATTGTCTTGATAATATGCCTCTATGTTCCATAAAAGGACGTTCACCATTTTATGGATGCAGAGCTCAAGTAGATCTGCTGATCTCTTTTCCGTGTACAGTTAGCAGATCCCAGGATCCCTGTGTAGTTAAACGAGGGTGGGTTCAATATACAATTAAGAGATCTGAGAATACCTTTATGGGAAAGGGCATTTGAGCTCAGTGTCCAATAAGCAGATCTCAGGATCCCTGTATGGGAAAAGTGAGACTGGGCTAAGTGTACAATTAGCAGACCTAATGATCTGTGTATAGGAAAAGGAGGTTGGGGTCTGTGACTAATCAGGATCTCTGTACAGGAAAAAGAGGTTTGGCTTTGTGTACTCTATAAAACAGTGTAGCCAGTGAGGTCATAGTGATTCATGTTGGAATCCTTGTGTAGATCACATTTGAAGGCATGTTGGGCATATGTTTTTTAAAATGGGCATACTGCTATAAGTGTACAGTAAGCTGGTAGGGTGAACCCGCTCAGCAGTCATGTGAGTGACAAATACAGTGCTTGCCTTTTCCTGTTTTGTTCAATGTTCAAGGGAGAAATTATTGTCCAATGTGGTGTTGTGTTGAATGAAACGAACAAAACAGTAAAAACACCCACTATGCTGCCTTTACTTAGGGGTGTATGACAATAACTCACCCCAGAGCTAAAAGTTTACTCACTCAGGCACAGGAAAGCTGGCCAAAGGGCAAGTGCCATTAGGAGGTGATTAATTGCCAGAAGCCATTGGTCGCATTAAATATTAAAGAGGGGCTCTTAGTCTGCCTCTCCAGGGTGGTGACTGTGGTTTCAGCAGTTTCCTCTGATGGTTGTTAAACATTCATGAACGCACTAGATTCACCAACTGCAGATTAGGGTTTTAACACCCTACTGAAGTTAGGGATGGCTGTACTTGTACCCTTTGTCATGCTTTTTTTAAGCCGATTCAGCTACAATACATTAATTTAGTCAGCATCAAATACAGGTGGAAGAGTGCCCGGGCTTCACCCATTCATTGTTTATGTTGTCCCTTTTTGGGTCGAAGTCTGCCAGACAGCACAGCTGTCTGATTTCGAAAGACTCATTGGGGACTTGTTGCTAGTTGATCTAGAAAGCAACTCCGCCCATTACTTTCGATTTTTTTTGTCACTTTTATTTTCTTGCTTTCGGTTTGATGTTTTTTTTGGTTTAGACTGTTCATCTCCTGGTTGTCCCTCTCATTGAGCATAGCCTGTTTACCACTGTTATGGGTGGCTGCTTCTAAGCTTTGAACACAAACTTTTTTTTTCTTTCTTGTGAGGCAGTCCATGAGAGTGCACGTGTTTCCTAGCCGTTGTCTCCATGGTGCGTTTTTTCCTCCCCGCCACGCTTCACTTTCCTCTGTCTTCTCATAAACACGAACACACACCTAATTACTGACAGATACATGGAGACACTCACAAGCATACACAAAGCACGCACATATAACAGCGCCTACACCCAAACAGACAGATTCAAGTACATACAGACACATGTGGACACAGTCAGAAAGAAACCAAGACAGATACACATAGAGATCAAGACAGATACACTCAGACACATATAAATAATCGGACAGATTTACAGAGACACACATGGACAGTAGTATGAGCTGGCACACAAATACAGAAGAAAAACGTCAAAGAAAATACTCGGGCCCACGAAGACAACCAGCTACAGTTTTAAATACCCATTGGAAGCATCAGCAAAACCAGTATTTTACTAGCAGCCAAAAGGCAAGACCTATTGGCTTTGCCAATGCTTTTTCTGAGATTGTATAGAGCAGAGTCTTCTGTTCTGCACACCAGAAGTCCTGTGTCTCACTGAAGAATGGCTTCCTGTCTTTACTCTAGCAACAAGTTGTATTCCTTGCTTAGCCAATCTGTATGGTTGGGATTTCCTCAGGGGAACCTGTGGATAGCGGCGGGTGGGGTTCATAACAGAGTCAACATTACTATCGGATTGGCTATCAACTTCTTATTTAGTGCTTTTGCTGTCCACTTTTAGGTTTTCACGTTTGTTTAGTTTCTGACACATCTTAATGCAAGATTTATGAAGCATTTTTGCTCTGCCAAAGCCACTGCCCAGTCTCCCTAGCGAAAAGCCACATCATAATTAATCAGTGCTTCTCTCCAACAGCAAACTGTGCGACTGGTGTGTGGCCTACCGTCCTGACATCACTGTGAGTAACTGCAGCACTGGTGTGTAGTCTACGTCCTGACCTCACTGTGAGTAACTGCGTCACTCATGTGTATTCTACCGTCCTGACCTCACCGTGAGTAACTGTGTCACTCGTGTGTATTCTACCGTCCTGACCTCACCGTGAGTAACTGCGTCACTCGTGTGTATTCTACCGTCCTGACCTCACCGTGAGTAACTGCATCGCTGCTGTGTAGCCTTCCGTCCTGACCTCACTGTGAGTAACTGCGTCACTCGTGTGTATTCTACCGTCCTGACCTCACCGTGAGTAACTGCGTCACTCGTGTGTATTCTACCGTCCTGACATCACTGTGAGTAACTGCAGCACTGGTGTGTAGTCTACGTCCTGACCTCACTGTGAGTAACTGCGTCACTCATGTGTATTCTACCGTCCTGACCTCACCGTGAGTAACTGTGTCACTCGTGTGTATTCTACCGTCCTGACCTCACCGTGAGTAACTGCGTCACTCGTGTGTATTCTACCGTCCTGACCTCACCGTGAGTAACTGCGTCACTCGTGTGTATTCTACCTTCCTGACCTCACCGTGAGTAACTGCGTCACTCGTGTGTATTCTACCGTCATGACCTCACTATGAGTAACTGTATCACTCGTGTGTATTCTACCGTCCTGACCTCACTGTGAGTAACTGCGTCACTTGTGTGTATTCTACCGTCCTGACCTCACCGTGAGTAACTGCGTCACTCGTGTGTATTCTACCGTCCTGACCTCACCGTGAGTAACTACGTCACTCGTGTGAATTCTACCGTCCTGGCATCACTTTGAGTAAGATTATGAGTGCTTACGTTTTGCTTGTAAAGGAGTAGCATACATGGATAGTCTGTAGTGGTAGCACACATGTATATGGCTTCTGCGTGCACAGAGTAGGGGAACCAGACGTAAAGGACATAAAGAAGTGTTGTCAGAACCCATCTGCATTGCAATGCTGTAACTGGCTAGATTTCACAAGAGTGATTTTCAGCTGTTTTCCACTCGAGCACTAAGCATGCAGGCCGTGTATTTTCACATTTCTGATGGTAAGTACTGTATGGGCCTAAAAGGTGCAGTATTATTAGTGCTGTTGGCTGGCAAACCATGACTGGATGATCGATATTCTCACAGCATTAGACCAGGTCACGGTTATAAACAGTTGGTCAGGACCTGCCCCTAAGTGCAAGTTTGTTGCCAAGGTCATTCACTGTCCGTCTCTAGCAAGACCCCAGTCTACCTTCTTTGTGGCTCCCTTGTATAGCAGGAGCCACAACGAGAATGGAGTGCACTCCTCTCGCTCTGCTTGTAGACTGATACGTTTAGGGCGCTTGACCCATACATAGTGACACTTAGAGGTCACATTGCTGCCTTCACAGTCTTATGTCCATTAGTTAGCCACCACTGCCCTGCACTGTCAGTGGTCAAGGTGAGAGGTGAACAAACCAACGAAGGACCGGCGTACCTCAACAAACGAGTGAACGTTCACTAACCCACAGGGGATCTTCGTTCTGGATCCCTCTCCCTGGCAACCACCCAACGCATCTGCTGAGCAAACAGCGGAGGCTGCTCCTTCTCCCACCTGGTGGCTAAGACCTGGAAAACCCTCCCCTGCACCTCAGAGTCTCACCATCGCTCCACACGTTCAGGAAGAACCTCAAGCCCTCGATGTTCAACCAATAGGTACAGGCAGCAGCATGTTCCCACAGCGCCTCGAGGCCCTCAAGGGTGAAGCAGCCGTGCTTTACAAATCCTGATTGATAGATTGATGGTATCAGATTTCCCCTACTGTAATATGTAGTGATAAATATTTCCACCACTTTTTAGAACAATTCTCAGAGATTAGATCTGTTCTTTTTGCAGCTAGACAAATGTCTATTTTACCACTGTACTCAATACTCTCTTTGAAAGCAATTGGTATCTTGTGCTTCTGATGAGCTAGGAAGATTCTAAACTATAATTTGTTTTGCTTGTGACCCCCCTCCCTTCACCTCCACTCCTCCCCACCATACTCCACTGTCCACTATCCACTCCCAACCCAATCTTTCTGGTCCCCGTTCCAGTGCTTTTTTTGTTGCATGTCTACTTGTGTGCACTCTGAGGTGTTTTGCATCAGAGCAGCTCCTGAAACCTGGTCTGCAACGAGCCTTGCTTCGCAACAACATGGTGCAATATTTGCTCTGCACAGGGTCTCAAGGACAACTGTTTTGAGATTGGGTTTAAAAATTTGCAAAAGAGTGATGCAGCCATTTTTTGGCTTTGTCTAATAGTTTGCTATACTAATAATAACAACAACAATAATAATAAGAATAATAAGAACAATACTATTACTACTACTACTAATAATAACAAGCATTTGTAATGCAATAGGTCTCGCATTAGGAAAGTTTGAGCTATTGGTATTGTAAATGGCAAAGTTTTTATTTATGTTTTTTTTTTTTAAATAGCTAAATTAATAGCTTTGTCATTAACAATGCCAATAGTTATAACTTTCGCAAATGTGATACCTATAGCATTTGTAATGCAATATGTTTTGTATTTACATGACTTAGATTGGGCCAGCGCTGCAATGCCCGAAGGGCACCATCAAGGGGGCACTTTACCGGAGATCTTTATTCTTGCCATCTGTGAAGGCTGGGCATGTGGCTAGTGGTGTAGATTGGTGTGAGCTAGTGCAAAAGTGTTTGCGTAATCTAAAAATAGCACAAGGTGTCCTCTCAAAAAATAATTTTAATGACACTTACTTATATTAAAAATAACGACGCTGTCCACTAGAAATAATCATCTAAGTCCACATGTTTCAAGCCTTTGTCAGTCAAGGAATGATCTAGTGGCCAGTCTTCGGGACCTATAAAATCTAATCTACACAGTGAATGGAGTATCCCTATGTGAGGTCTTGATGTAACCCCATTTACACTTTACCTCTCCTACTATGTCCACAGCTGCATGCAGGAATACACACTGCCAAAAAGGAGATCAGGACATTTACACTCTTAGGACCCCAAGATCGAAGCTCACGCTCTTTTGAATGTATCTCTAGCCCATGCAGCTCCCCTATGTACCGCGTGTGGTTATTAAGGACAATGTATAGTCACCATGTGTGTTTTAAGGGCCACTGAGGTGAGAGAATCACCTGCCAGCACATATTTGTTGCTCATTTAGTTTACTGCAACTGTCTGAATACAACTCTGTTTTGGCGTATCTGAATGCTACAGTGAGTTAGCAGGTGCTGACAGAGAGGGCTATAGTTGTAAAATAGTTACTTATGC
The DNA here is from genome assembly GCF_964261635.1 of Lissotriton helveticus. NCBI lineage: Eukaryota > Metazoa > Chordata > Amphibia > Caudata > Salamandridae > Lissotriton > Lissotriton helveticus. The sequence goes on from NC_136059.1 coordinate 1,028,293,074, forward strand.
ATTTGAAAACAATCACTCAAGTGAGGCAAAAGGATACTTACTGCGTGCTGCAGTCCGTCCAGAGCTCGCGCCGCCGGCCTGCGACCAGGAAGTCAGGCAGGCCGGGCGGGACAACCGGAAACAGGAAGTAGGAGGGCGGGAGCCTACCCCGCCTCCCACGGAAGAGCCGCGATTGTTTGGAGCACCGGAGCAGGCAGGAGCCTACCCTGCGCCCCGGTGCCGAAGAAGGGAGGAAGAGTCCTGCTGCCGGTGAGAGCCGCTGCACCAAGGAAGCCGGTGAGTGGGGCTTCGCCTTGTTGCTGGGCTGCGAGGGCGGGAGGCATGTGTGTGTGCGCGCGCGTGCGGCGGCGGGCTGTGTGTGAGCGTGCGTGCGTGTGTGTGTGTATGTGTCTTGGAGTCTGTGTGTATGCGTGTGTGTGTGTGACTGTGGGGGGGAGGGGGTTGCCTGTCTGGGTGCCTGCGTGTCTGTGTAAGTGTAAGTGCGTGTGCGCGTGTGTGTGTCTGTGTGCATGCATGCGCGTTAGGCTGACTTGCTGGCACGGCACGGCGCGGGACGGAACATGCGCGTTCGCGCACCCAAATCCAGGAAAAAAGCTCGGAACACCCTCTTGTCCTCCTTCCCCCGTGACAGGCAACATTAGGTCTCCAGCTGGACACCTGCATCCTTCGGATGCAGTTTACCAGCTCGACCTAAAAAGAATAACAATAATAGTAATAAACATCAGCAATCCCAAGTTACTGCAGGAAGTTGTCATCTTCTCAGCTGCTCTTCTCTTCTCTTATGTGTTAATGTCCCCTTTTTGTGGAAGCTGGCAAAGCTAGCCACAGGCTGTGTTCTGTGTAATGGCAGATAATGGAATTATCGGATATACTGCAAATTTCATTGGATAAAGGCGGAATGTTTATCGATTGGTGTCCCCTATCGGCCTCGTTTAAGCGACCATCGTATGGGACACCAATGCTATGCAAAAAGGATCTGTCCTCCATCCTATCCATGAGGCAATTGGCTTTCCTGTCCCTGAACCAGGCCTATCTATGTGCACAGACCCACACATGCATGCATGCCACCGATGACACCTGTCAACATGCGCCGCACATATGCGTACACACATGCGTACACAGAAGTACACCGATGTACATCTACATGGATCGTTTACCCTGTAAGTGGAAATTTAAGTGCCGAATGCCTGGCACTGCTCTTACAGCCACAGTGAAAAAGAGGTGAATAAAGGCCTTACTTAGAAAGGCACTCAGAAGCAGGTTCCTCCGAGCACCCAGCATTCAATGTGTGCTCAGGCTCCATCGTTTATCTTCATCCTGCCCTCTAATGGGACTTTTATGCTTGCATAATGTACAGCATTGAACGTAGCTCATCCAGAATTCATAGTGACAAACAGACCTGCAGAAAGACCCACACTGACCGTAAACCAACTGGCGGCTGCCCACGACAGAGCGGAAACCGCATTCTTCACAGCTAGGCGCACGAAGAGCAGGAATCGTGGAAACGCGCACGGCTAATCGACAGCCATTAACATCTTCCCACAAACTACTTCCTTTTTTTTTTACATTAAGATTTCATGATGTTGCAATTTGTGGTGTAAATGCCTGGTAAGGCATTTTATTAAAAGCAACGAATCATTTAATAAAGAACCACTGAGAGGTTTCATCAACAGGAAAATACTGAATCAGGCACGATTGTTTCTTCTATTCTCAGTATAATGAACACAACTCTTTAAACAGAGGCCAATCCTTCTACTGCGAAATAAGTATCATTTTACCAATTTGAAGAAACCAAGTTAAATATATATCATTTTAGATTTCGCCTGCTAGACAGTGCATGACCTGCCTGCTGTGAGACATATTGTGGGCTTAACAATCACATACAGGAGCTGGGAGCCTGACCATTGCTTACCATTGGTTGGCTTTCCTGTCACTCTCATTTGCCTGTTGCTTATTCGTGTTCCAGCTTGTCAATCTTGCGTTTGTCCAACTCATGGAGCATTGCCTGTTTTACATCATTTTTGATTGGCTGGCCTCTATGCTTCCTCTGCCAGCTTGAAAAGCACTACTTTTTTTTCTTTTCGATTGAGCACTCCATAAGAGTGCATGTTTTTTTTCGAGCTGTCTCCCTTGGGTAGTTCACTCCCCCTGCACTCCGTGCTGCATTCACCCTCATGTAGCTTCCCCATTGGTTTCTCATACATGGGCTCCTCCTCTGGCCCCTCCATGTTACTCTTTTGCTCATTGCTTCTCATCTTGGCCTCTCCCCTCTGTGCTGCTTTCCTCACTCATACTCTCCTCTCTCACCCGGTGCTTCTCCTCCCCACCCTCCACTTCCCCATCACCTGCTCACCTCTGTGCTTCCTCCACTCGCTCCACCTTGCACTTTTGCCCATTGCTTCCCTTTCCTCTCCCATGCCCTTCATTTGCTTCTGCCCCCATTGCTTCTGCCTCCCTGTGTTGCTTTCACCCTTCTGTGTTGCTTCCACTCCGCCCTTTGCTACCACCCCTCACCAGCTTTATTTAAAAAAAAACACTTTGGTGCTTTTTTAACATTTTCAGTTACTGCTCCAACTTGGACCAGTAACTGAAAAGAAAAAAAGTGCCTTCATCATTTATATATGCACATATGCTTCGTGAATGCACCTACAAAATTACGTGGGTGGCTGTGTCAAAGTTTTCTTTTTATTCTTATACTTCATGGATGCTGTACAACATTGATAAAATCAGTAGGGATGCTGTGCAGTTTGGCTAAAAACCATTCTCCAAGCCAATAGGTCCAAAGGCGAGATCTATTGGCTTTGCCAGTGCTTGTTCTGTGATATTCTCTCCCAAATATGTTGTCACGCAGAATTTTGGAGAATGCCTTATTATGCCTGGACTTATATTTTATTTTGCCGGTTTAAAAAACCACACTTCATTAATAGGTAGGATTGCTCCCTATTTCAAGTCACATGCTTGCATTCGGCCTCAGCTTCTCGCCCTACCTAGGTCTGTAAATCAAGTACCTTCGAGGCCAATGAATATCTGCGAGATAAGAGAGACTCGGGGCACCTCTTCACTTTGTGCTCGGGGCCCCTTCATTTTGCGTTACGCCACTGCCTTACTAACATATTAAGGACTCGTTAAAGCAGTCGACCGGTTTCCTCAAGTGTGAGTGGCTTTGCATTATTCATCATCTTGTTCTGCTTTCTGAGGGAAAGTAGCCCAAGTGCACAGTGATGGGAGTCGCTAAGTGTAGTGAACTCTCTGCCTCCATTGCGAGTCTGGTATAGGTCTGGGTTTTTATCTGTTTTTTTTGTCTTCAGATCTTTAGTGACTTTTCTATATTTTCCTTTTAGGTGCTCTACAGTATCCCATACATATAAGCATGTGTTGACCAAATCCAAAGGTCTGCAATATTTGCAAATGAATGTGCATCTTACTTGATTGGAAAGTGTTTGTGTATTTGTGTAGATGAATGAGTTGGTCCTATTTGAGATGAGTCATGGTTGGAAGAGTGGTTGGGTGACTGAGTAAATGGATGGATAAGACATTGAGCACATGGGGGTTCGACAAGTTCATCCATGGCAGGCAAGAGCATTCATTGATGGCTGCACTTATGGATGAGTCACTGAATGGGTGAGTGAGTTTGCGGAATGTTGAATAAATGAGTGCATAGGTGGATTACCGAACTAAGGTTGTAAAAAGCATGTATGTAGCCTGGGGGCTTCCCTTATCACCAACCAATCATGATTCAAGAGGCACGTGTTCCTCAAAATGACAATTCGCTAGCCACATTCCTGCTTATGTGTAATTGATTAATGTAATGTAATACGTATTTATTAAGCGCAGCTGTCACCCAAAAGGGTATCCTGGCGCTGTGACCAAAACATTACCGACAGATGTTACGCATTACACTACTCTTGGGAAGAGATAGCTTTTTAAACCCTTTTTAAAAGCCGCCAAGTCCTGGCAACTCCGCAGGGGCAGAGATAAGGAGTTCCAAAGTTTTGCAGCTGCAAAACTGAACGACCGGCCGCCCATCCTCACCCTTTTAATCCTGGGGACAACTACCAGGAAGGCTGAGGAAGACCTCAGCGGTCTTGCGGCTGAGTACCAGGAGAAGAGATCTTGTAGCATCACTGGCCCCAGCCTATGTAAAGCCCTAAAAACAAGGCAAGAGGCCTTGAAATGAATTCGTTGCTGAACAGGCAGCCAGTGAAGGTCCGAAAGCGCCAAAGACGATGACGCTGAGCGCGGACGAGAGAGGGCCAGCTTGGCAGCCATGTTCTGAATCCTCTGCAGCTTAGAAACCAAGATGCTAGGGGCTCCTAGAAGCAGTGCGTTGCAGTAGTCTAACCTACTGAGAATGGTACTACGCACCACTTCTGTCCTGGCCGCAGTTGGAAGTAACAGAAGAATCTTCCGTAAAGTGCGGAGCAGGAGCATACAGGTCGCCGTGGTTTTATTAACAAAAGCGTCAAGCTGCAGGCTAGGCCCGAACATGACGCCAAGATTACGGGCCGAGTCAGCAGCAGTCACTGTGCCCGAGATTGAAGAAGGCCAGAACCCATCAGGTAGAGGGCGAGGCAACCGGTCCAGGGAGCAGTGGAGCACCTCGGTCTTCGCTCCATTGAATTGGAGTGAGTTGTGGCATAACCAATCTGCCGTTGCAGTCATGCAGCGGTGAAAGGTTTCCCTCGAAACCGCATCACCTCCTTCAAATGAAAAAATAAGTTGAGTGTCATCGGCATAGTTAATAATAGATATGCCGAATGACCTAATCAAACTTATTAGTGGACGAAGATATAGATTGAAAAGGATCGGGCTAATTGCCGATCCCTGAGGCACGCCCTGCTTTACATTCTTCACTGCTGACCGAAAAGGAGGAAGTGCCACAGCCTATTGCAAAGATAAGAAGTCAGCCAGTCCAAGGCCAGACCAGTCACCCCGGCCTTCTGAAGCCTGCCCAGTAACACCGCGTGGTCAACCGTGTCGAACGCGGCCGACATCTCGAGCAGCACCAAAAATGCCGCTCTGCCCATGTCGACACGCGAGCGCAGGTCATCCAACACGGCCACCAGGGCAGACTCCATACCATGGGCCGGCCTGAAGCCAAACTGGGCCGCGTCCAGGCAGGCATTGGTTTCCAGAAGGTTAGACAGGGCCCTTGTAACCAATTTCTCCAAGATTTTTATAGAAAATGGCAAAAGCCAAATTGGCCTATAATTGGCCGGATTCGAAGGGTCCAAGGTGGCTTTTTTTTTAGCAGGGGTGAAACCACTGCCAGCTTCCAACTATCTGGAACCGTAGCTGTGGCAAGTGACTGACAGCAGATGGAGTGGAGAATGAATTAATGCCCACAATATTCCAAGAATGATCACCTTTATGCCAGGACTAACATTAGCCGGAAGTGAACAATGTTCTGCCATTGATGCCCACAATATATTAGGATTTGTAACAATTATGCCATGGATTGGCAACGTCATGAGAGGGATACCAATATTATGCTAAGAATTACGACTATTATGCCACGGCTGGAATTGTGCCATGGGTGGCCACCATCATGCTATGGACGCCTGCATTATGTCCCAAAAAATACCATTGTAGGCCTTAAGAAAGTTAAATAATTTCTGTGAGTGCTTGTAGGGCACCCTGCAATGCAGCTGCAAGTGCGGACGCACTACAGAGGTTGCCATTATTGCTCACTGAATATTAGTGTGTTGGCAAGAGGAGGATTCACTCTGCACTGAGATATAGTATGCAAGGGTGCCTAATACAGCCCTGGATGTTTTACTTTTGGTAGTTGCCAAGAATTCAGCAAGTAGCCTGGTTTGCCAGCGCTCGGGGCATGGCAAGTATCCCCCCAATTGTGTTTTAAAATGTTGTTTTCCGGTTAAATATGTGCGCACCTTAGAATTTTGCATCTGGGGCTACCGCCACTGTGGCCCCACCCCTGCAACCCCACTGGAAGCAACATCCATTTACAGCAGAGACATCGCTTCCACACTATTTCTAGCGGTGTACATTATGTTGCTGAACTTTTCTGTAGCACTATGATAACGACACTGGTAAAAAAAAAAAGTAAATAAAAGAAACTTGCCCATTATTGACGAGGCACTTCAGGCCAATCAGCAGACGTGACCCATAACGTATTAAACTGGCGCCTGCATTATGAACTGGCAACAACAAGGTCTGATCCTAAAGTTGAACCACGCTTTCTTCGAAATTAGTTCAGATTGTATACCTCAAGCTGTGTCCTCTGTCAGATATGTCAATAGACAAAGAACTTCTGAGTGTCGTACTGCCATTCATGTTTTGCCATTTTTATGACTCGGGTACTCTGTTAGCATTGGGTGTTGTGTGTTTCATAGGTGACACCACTCTGCTGTGAATCTGTAATGTTGATGAAGGCGGGATGTTTTTAAGAGGTTAGTAAAGCAAACGCTGCAGCGTTGCGGGGGGATTTGCCGCGGAGATGTATGCACTGATTCGCAATTAATGTGTATTTACTTTACTGTAAAGCACCCTGGTGCTTCATGACACCTCGTGAAATTCTGGAAATTCAATAATAAATAGGAGCCCTTTGGGATGTAAAGCAGTTCCTTTTCAAGCGCGCTCGAGCTGTGAATCGTGCAGGTGCAGCAGCCCTTGCTCGGTATGTATATGAGTGAAGGGGATAGCTGAAGTGTGTAATTTCTCAGCTCACACAAACCGAGATCTGAGACAAATGTGCATTTAAAGTTTTAAACGGTGAGTTGATGTAAATTGCAGATCTGAACGTCACCGTTCCTTCAAAACTCAACGCACACTCACTCAATCCAGCCTTGAACGTGTTTGTTGGCGCGAAGCATTGTGAAATCAAATGTCATTTCGTCTTTTTCAGTACCAAGAGATGCAGTACTCACAAAAGGCCCTAGATGGCGATGCAGAGCCTTGATAAGAATCAACACTGCAGCAAACGTCTCCATATCTCTTATCTTGGGAAGCTTATTTTCTGTTTTGTATGAAAATTAAAGCCTCCTGGGCAATTAGTTGCCCTTTTCTCTTTCCTTCTTTAGAAGACATATTTAAAAAGTATTAGTCGACATAGGCTTGGAACACACGGCAGGCATGTACGAGTTATGCTTCTGTCACACTATGTACATTGGTAGCAAGATACTTTCCCCCCAATAATTTTGCTTCTCAGCGCTAGTTCCATTTTGCCATGCAGGACAATTGTATAGCGCAGCGAATCCCACTAAACTGAACCTTTCAACAATTTCTTAGTTCTGTATCCCCAGTGTTTCTATACAGTGCTTAATATCAGCGTTCTATCGGTTTCTATGCGCCCGCAGATTCTGGCACAAGAGAACTAACAACTCACACAACAATATCGCGATTCCTCAATACCACATCATTTTGGTCAAGTGGGCGAAGCTATAATATTTAGGCCTCCCAGTTTAAACGTTCAGCAGTCAAGTTACATTTTGTTCTGGCTATTTCCTAGTTTAGCAAATAGATTATTGCGTGCACAACAAGCCTTTCCGTTTACCTTTCCACGTGGATAAGCGTGGTCACAAAAGGTCTGTGACTCCTGCAAACAGCGGATTGACTGGCCAACATGTGACATTTTTAGTAAGTGTCGCACTATTTGGAATTTGACATATGCATTGTGACCTTCGAATAAACAATAAAGGTGAATGTGCTTCCTTCCAATCAATTATGACATTAGGTGACACCTCTAAACCATGCAGCACGCAATTGAGCACTACCATAATTAATTTATAAGTATTGGAATTCCTGTGCTTTTTTTGTGATGGAAGTCACAATAGTGTATGTGTGTGCATACATATATCAACACAAGACTCATTGTATAACATGTATATTTTCCCTAGCCCTGATGAAGTCTCTGGGTTATACCCATATTACGAAACATATGTTGGTAGGGCACTAATATGATTTATGGCAAAAGAATTCTGGAATAAACGAATAAAAGAAGAATTGACTAAAGGGTTCTTGATTTTTTTTTCATTTAAGGACTATAAGACTTACAGAATGGTGTGCAGGCGCCAGTTTGTATTACTTATCAGAGCATGGAGTTCCAATTTGGACAGCATGGGTATAACTGTCCTCTGTTCATGCTAGCTTATACAGATTATAAATATCTGATTGATACTTAGGTTGTAAAATCTATTTACACTTCCTATAGGTGTGTGCTGATGGTCCGCAAACTACCCACATTTAAAATTTGAACAAACTAGCAGAGGTGACAATATAAAGAGATTTTCTTTTAATTGTGACACCTTCTTTATTTCGATTTTGCAATGGAAGTTTGACTATTATTTGCTAGAATATTATTTTAAGATTTATTTTTAATTCACACTGCCACCACAATCGTTGTGCACTATGTCTAACTAATGTAAGGAAAGAACTGGACACTTTGTAGAAATCCATGGCACTCAGGGTGACAAGATATTTAGACGGCTACATCAAAAGAAGTCTAATAATGAAAGTCTTTGCTACCCAAAACAATTAATTTTTCATCTAGGTTTGCTCTTTTACACTTGTAGCATTACACTTGTGACTCAAACATGCAATCCAATTCTGAACCACTTTATTGTGGTAAATATATATTTTTAAGAACTCCAGGAATATGGAAATAGAAGTACTGGTACAGTTACCTAGGAGCCATCCATATTTGAAAACATTTGATCCGCTAGAAAGTCGTTTTTTACATAGACTCCCTAGCGGAGAATCCATAAGTGAAAGCAAACATACATGTTAACTTCTCTTAACTATTGGTTATTAAACAAACAGACCCAAAGGTTTACTATATTGATAACATAAACCAGCTATACAGCAGTTTTATATTAATACGGACAAGACAAACGAGAGATATTTAGCTGGGGGTTCACATTATGTTAGGTGTTTTATCTAGAGCGACATCCTCTAATGCATTGGTCTGCATGGTAAACATAGTGAGAATATTAAATATATGTGGGGGTAGCTCTTGTCATTTCGGATAGATTAATTCCACAAACTGACTGACAAATTAGGCACAATTCTGCATAATTATGAGAACTGCATCTTGCACTGAAAAAATTATCCGAAAGGACTGTTTGGGTAAAATTCAACTTACGGCCAGCCAAGAGGGTATTGCTACCAACAGCCAAAAAGACACAATTTGCCCACGTTTTATGTGCCAAAAGAAAAAACAAGAGACTAACAGCCAAATATTCTCATATGTCTTTTTTTTGTATGTTCCATGTAAGAAAAATACAATAAAAATATTTTAAAAAAAATGTAACTTTGAGTTGATTTCCAGTTGCTCACGTTCGGTTTTGCAGTTTTGAATTGATAAATTATTCAAATGATCCGCTCAGGTAAAATATCTACCTGAAATGTTTGTTGACCACTCACGCTGAAGAAACAACCACTCGTGTTCAAAGCACTGCCATTCGCATTCAGATTTGAAGCTGTGTGCTAAAAAATTCTCTGAATGGTCTGCTCGGGTAAAAAATCTAGTTGAAATGTGGCTCATGGTTAAAATTACCTGAACGGTACGTCTCGCGTAAAAATGTCTCCCCAAAAGTATGTGATTTGGAGTAATGGCGCAATTGACAGTGAATTCAGAAATTAACCCAATCGCTCCTGCGCAGTCAAAGTTTGCCAAGGCCTACCATTAGCACTACATAAGGCATGCAAAAGTCTCCAATACGTGTACTACCTTTACGACTCGCCTTCAGAATGTTTACCTGTCAGAACCAGCTTTGTGAATGTGACTCCTATAAACTGGAGCTACTTCAACATGAGTAACTAGTTAACTAGAAACAAATATGTAGTCTCATGTTTATTGTCATGAATGATGATGAATGGAGGAGATGTATAAAGTGCATGGCTACTTAGAAGAGTGTCTCGGCGAACTCCTTAATGCCATATGTTGCATGCATGTGAATTATATAATACAAACTTAGCAACAATGTAGGTAGGGTGTTATGGGGCAAAGAGGAAGTATGGAAAATGGCCCTTTATTCCCATGGTATGTAGTAAAAAAAGACCATTAATTGGTTTGCACAGGACCCCTTAGAGGCCTGCGCCTCAGTGCCACTGTCTCAGATTCATCATTGATTGCACTATTATAAAAAAAAACCATAATAAAATATATCTTGACAAGAACTTGTGCGCCTGAGAGCTGGCAAACTTAAGAACCATCTTTCTCCTCCCTTATATAGCAAGTAAATGGAAAAATAGTCTTCAAACAACTGCAACGGTTTATAGCGCATACCAATATCCTGGATATCTCCTTAGCTGGTTTCCAGCCTAGCTATTGCATTGAACATGCTATTAGCTTTAGCATCAATTAACTAAAAGGGATTGTTGAAGGTGGAAATTCAGGAGTAGTAATACTCCAGGACTTATCCACTGAGGTTGACACCAGTAGCCATCACATTCTGTTAAGTCACATTAAAGGTTTAAAGATAAAGACAACCTTTTACTGGTTGAAAGCCTTTATCTCAGACAGGTCTCATCAAATCCAATTCGATCAATTCTGCTCCCATTTCACACAGTTACTGGAGGGTGTACCCCAAGGGTCTGAACTCTCTCCATTACAATTTAATATTTATATTCAACCTGATGCCACCTTACTCAAACAATTCACAGTCAAAACATATCTGTACGCAGATGACACCCAAATCGTCATCAGCTAAAAGGAGACCCCCTCAAACTCAATTTCAGGCCTCTCTGCTATAGTCACTACCATTGTCTCATATATGCACAACAATTTCCCTGAGCTCAGCCTGTCAAAAAATGACAAAATTATGCCTTTTTAATATTTTTAAATTGAATACTTTTTGCCTTGTTATTAATCAAGTCATAGTTTGATAAAGTAATTTAGTCAAAGTTCCAGTACATCGAAGTTCAGTGAGATGAAGTTCTTGGCCCTGGTACCACGTACATTGTCATATTTTATTGATATGCTGATATATAAGTAATAGACACCACGCTACAGAACACAAGTTTCTGTTGCAACTAACAGTCATAATCTAGCTGAAAAAACAGTCAAAGATGCCTAGACCAACTGAAAGCCATTCTCCTTCTTAAGCTCAAAGAGTACGAAAATGGCGGCAGAAACCGGCCATATAGCATGGTAGAGTCACAAACTCCTTTATTAGCAACATCATGTTCCCTGGGTACCAAGGCAGCTGCACTAACATGACAGAAAGATGGATGTGGAGGAAGAGTCACAAGACATTAGACTCATTGTACACAACAGCATTCTAATTAAATCAGGGAGCGTGATGTTAATGTCCCAAATATAGTCCCAGATGTAATCGAATATGTCTAAGGATTGTACATAAATTGAGTTTGATGTATGGCAGGTGGGCTGTCCTCCATCAAGGTGGCTGAGATAATTTTTTCTTTTCTGACAAAAGATATAATGGCCCCCATTCCCCGGGAGTTTCCTCTCAGGGTGTTAGAGTCATTTTTTTTTTTTAATGTTCGGTCAGGGAAAAAGTACATCCTTTCTAAATAGGATGGGCGGTCTGATATCCTTACTCCAATGACACTTACTCCATCAGAGTGTCTTGGTAAATTTTCTCATGGCAGAGTCAAAAAGGGCACTGTTGTCAGATACCTGATGATCCAAATGGTTCAAAACTGAATGGGCAGGGCGAGGGTTTTGCAGCCAGGGTACTTGGTTATGTTCCTGTTGGAGTACTCAGTCCACCAAACTCTGGGGCCGATTAGGATGGCGGACGGACCTGCGTCCGTCCGCCACCCCAGAGGTGGAGGGACCGTCCGCAGGGGCAGCGGCGGTCCCTCCGTGCAAATTAGGATGTGACCGCCACCCTGGTGGTCACATCCTGTATTTTTATCATTGCGGCGGGTGCTGCTTGAAGCAGCGCCCGCCGCAATGTTAAAAATGCATGTATTACATTTACATGCACAAAGCGGCAGGCACCGCGCGGTGCCTGCCGCTTTGTGCATGTAAATGTTGGGGGGTACCATAGGTACCCCCCATGTGCAGCCCCCACCCCCTGACACCCTGGGGGCCCGCAACGGGCCCCCAAACGCCAAAGTCCACATGCTCTTCCACGGCAGAAAAGGCGCCGCGGAAAAGCATGTCTCCGTGAACATCCTAATTTGGCTGACGGTGTCTTGTAGACACGGTCACCAAATAGCCCTCCCCACGCCGCGGATCAGCGGCGGACGGACCTGCCGTCCGCCGCTGTTCTAACCGTAATCCCACCGCCATCCTAATCTGGCGGTGGGTGTGGTATGTGGCTGCGGCGGTTAATCCGCATCCTCCAGGCCGGCGGTGGCTTCTGCCAGCCCGGGGGATGCGGATTAACCGCCATCCTAATCGGCCTCTCTGTATCAGGTTCATAGTATATTACGGATATGTCAGGATCCGATATATAGCGGGTGCCTGGACAAACTGAACGATGTTGTTTGAAAGGAAAATGGATCAATGGAATGTTTTTCTCATTTCAATGGTAGGCGGAACATATATCATCAACATTATTGTCTTACCTAAACTCTTGTTTCTGTACTTACATGTCAGTGTTGCTCTCTATGGAGAAAATATTTCTGAGGGGGACATACAAGTCGCAACAACTTAGAGATAAAAAGAAAGTCATATCAGAGGTACACGTTGGCCATGCCCTATAGTAAAGATCTGATTTGCACATACATTGTTGAGTTGCTAAGAATATTTTGCCATTTTTCTATTTCAACAGATTAAGCCTTGGTGCTGGAAAGAGCCAGTGGCCTAAAATATTAGGTAACACCCCCCCCCCCCCCCGAGGTTTATCTAGCAGAATTATTCACTGGACATGGAAACAGATGGATACATATATTGAATAACAAGCTCCTCTTCTCACTGGACTTTATGATTTGGCAAAAACGGGAATTGCACCTTATATCAGTTCTCAGTATTAGGGTCTAGTTTTCAGACACTATCTAGGAATGGTGTTGATCATGTGACATTTTCGTTTATTGGCAGGAAAGTATAACCCCAATTTTGGGATCTTGCAAAGTGTTATCCCTGTTGTGGGAGATTGGGTTAGCAGACTTACTGCACATATATATTATTGTTTTCATATTTATTCTGCATTACAGATCATCATAACAGTTTTTACTTCAGAGAGGGAAGAGATTGGGCCACTGCCAGATCTCTGTGTAATGAACAGGTAGCAATAACCTTGTCTTTAAGTGGCAAATTTCATGTTAAGCGTGAGCACGTATTTAGCTGCTGGACTGTTCCCATGAGGCACAGGGTAAAGAATGATTTGCATATGGTCAGGTCTAAACTGGGGTGGCATGGGGGAAAAAGAATGATGGATTTAACCCAGGTCTCTTGACTGGGGGTGAATGTTTTGATTTGCTCTGCATTCCGTCCATCCATTGTATGTCTTTTGCTTTCTCGCCCTAAGTGCGCCGGGTATGCCCAGACATGGGTCCGGGGTTCACTGTGCCACTGGATTCAAGCTATCCTGGCTGAAGAGGGGTGAAACCCCGAAACCGGTCCTAGGATGCTTGTTTCTGGTCCAGGAAGGACCTGGCTTGGCAGTTTGGGCTTGACTGTTCCCATGAGGCACAGGGTCAAGACTGATTTTCCTATGGCCAGGTTTAAATTGGGGTGGTATGGTGAGCACAAGAATGATGGATTTAACCCAGATCTCTTGACTGGGAGTGAATGTTTTGATTTGGTCTGCATTCCGTCCATCAATTGTGTGTATTTTGCTTTCTCGCCCTAAGTGCGCCGGGCATGCCCAGACATGGGTCCCGGGCTCACTGTGCCACTGGATTCAAGCTATCCTGGCTGAAGAGGGGTGAAACCTCGAAACAGTTCCTAGGATGCTTGTTTCAGGTCCAGGGAGGACCTGGCTTGGCAGTTCGGGCTGGACTGTTCCCAAGAGGCACAGGGTCAAGACTGATTTGCATATGACCAGGTCTAAACTGGGGTGGCATGGTGAGCAAAAGAATGATGGATTTAACCCAGATCTTTGACTGGGGGTGAATGTTTTGATTTGTTCTGCATTCCGTCCATCAATTGTGTGTCTTTTGCTTTCTCGTCAAGAGATGAGAGCATGGTTTCACCACACGGGTCATTACACAAAAATCTTGATCTTTGAGATTGCCTTATGATGAAGCCTTTATGAGCATGGATACTTAATTCAATAAAAACAAACAACTTTTATTACCGAAACAAGTGCTTTTCAATGCACATTCAAGTTGTGCACTACTCTCCTAGATGTTTTCTATATACCAACGAAAACTGATCTAGCATGAGGAGAAGCCTGGGTTTGTGGCCACTGCATTTAATGCTCCCAGTTACAGAGCGGAGCCTATATACACGAACTCTCCCTGCCTGAGAGGCTAAAAGCAGGAAGCATTGGGGGACCAGGGGACTTTTTAGGTCACACCTGCCAGACAGTACAGCTGTCTGGTAGCAAACGACGTATTCGGGGGATGTCAATAGCTAACCTGGAAAGCTACTCTGACCATTTCTTTCCATTGGCTTTTTGTTTTGCTTTATATGACAAGGTTTAATTTGCTTTAGTGAAGACAGACCTTCCCACGGAACATAGCCCTGTTTGCCATCTCTCTGATTGGCTCCTTTTACCCTTCCACAAGTGTCTTCTTTTCAAAAACGTTCTATTTCTTGTTCTAAAAACACTCCATGAGAGTGTGTGTGATTCTCCACTTCTCTGAATCTTCCCACTTCTTCCGGCACATTTCTTTTCATAATATAAAATGTTTCTTTTCTACAGCTTTGTCCTTTGAGCCACTCTTACGTTCACTTTTATTTTTGTACAGCTTTGCCTTTCGAGTCGCTCTCTCATGCACTTTAACGCTAAGGTGGGCTCTCTTGTTTGTTCACTTCCACCCTTCCATGTTGCTCTGCCTGTTTTTGCTTCCCTCCTCATGCCTTTCATGTTCCTTACCCCACCTGGGCCCTCTGCTTTGCTTCCCCTTGCACTCCCAAGTTGCTTCCACCTCCCCTCTGTGTTGCTTCCCAACACCCTCCTGGTGCTTCCCCACATTCCATTTCCATGATTCCTCTCTCGATGTTGCTTCCCCCACCTGCGATCTTCCCCCGCCCACTTGCAGTTCTTCTTTTTTTTTGTTTGTTTACTGATCCCACTCGGACCTGTAAACAAAAAGAAAACGTTTGCTTCACTCTGTAGGGTCACGCATGTTTGGTACACAAGCCTACAAAATGACACAGCCAGCCAGGTAGGCATCAGGAATGCACTGCAGCACGGCTAAAAACCATTGGTAATGGCAATAGGTCGGATGTACGACATTACAATGCGTACTTTTACAACGCGTGCCGTTACTACGCAACTTTTACAATGCAAGTCGTCACAACGACTTGCGTTGGGGGGCGCTGGATAGTAAATATTTTAATTTACTATTCCAACTCCAGTCCCCGTGGATAGTAGGGAAGGAGTTGGATAGTAAATCAAACTATTTACTATCCTGGAGCGCCCCCCAGCACAAGTCGTTGTAACGACTTGCGTTGTAAAAGTTGCGTGGTAACAGTACCGCGTTGTAAAACCTTCGTTGTAAAGGTTGTTCCCCCAATAGGTCAGAACGCCGCAACCTAGTGACTTTTGCCAAGGCCTTTTTCATCAGCGTCTCTGTCTCTTGAGATCTCTATTGCAACTTAATGGGAAAATGCCATGGGATTCGGAAGAGATGCCATGGGATTCGGAAGAGATGCAATGGGGAAAAGGCAGGCCATAAGAAAAGGAATATTTAATGCGTTCACTTTCAAACATATATATATATATATAATTTCGGCAATCAAGAGCATGACCGAACATGTGAGTGAATATGTGGATTTTTATTAACAAGAGTCAGTGAAAACATTACCCTCTTTTGTGAAAGATACTGGTGATTTCTTAAACAAACTACAAAACATTGTATGGACAGATAACATGATTCTTATGACCCTGGATATAGAGTCGCTCTATACCAGTATTGAACATTCTTGTGGTATTAATGCAGTAGAACATTTTTTTAATTCTAGGCCTTGTGAATATTTTATGCACAACAAGATGTTGATATCCCTGATCATGTGGTGTCTAGATAATAACTACTTCTCATTCGGTAAGGATGTTTACAGGCAAATACAGGGTGTTGCGATGGGGGCCTGCTTCTCCCCTAGCTACGCGTGTCTACACGTGGGCTATTGGGAGAAGCAGGTACTCAAAGCACACCACAAGGAAGCTTTTGATAACAAGATTATGCATTGGCTGCGTTACATCGATGATGTTTTTATTGTTTGGAATGGAGATATTGAGAGTGCAGAGGATTTTATTAAGACAATTAATGACAACTGTTTTAATTTACATTTTACTTCTCATATCAGTCCAACCAAAATAGAATTTTTAGATGTATGCATTTACACTAAGGACGGAAAGTTAGCTACCACTGCCTATAGAAAACCTACAGCAGGGAATGCAACACTCCACGCGACCAGTAAACACCCTAAGCACCTAATTAGTAGCATCCCCTATGGGGAAATTTTAGATTGAAACGTATCTGCAGTACACCAGATGATTTTGAAAGTTGTCAAAACGAGGCTCTATTAATTGAATTGAATTGAATTGAAAATAATTTGTATTGCGCAGAACAATAACCCGAAGGTATCAAGGCGCCTAGCAAAAGGTCAGGAAAGACCAAGAGGGGAAACATAGATCTTAAACATAAGCTTGCTTGAAAAGAAAGGTCTTTAAGGCACTGCGAAAAATCTGTAGGGATGGGAGGGATCTCAGATCCAAAGGAAGTTCATTCCACCACTTAGGAGCCAGAGTGGAAAAGGCCCTACCACCCCACCTGGCTTTCCGTACACGGGGAGCTGCAAGAAGCAGCTTCCCGGAGGAACGCAGGTTTCTAGGGGGAACATAGTGGGAGATAATGGATCCAATTCCCGTGTCGCTCTTTTTAGCAATGGCTCTGTAGGTCATACTCAGGACCTTAAACCGAATACGCAGTTCCACCGGCAACCAGTGCAGAGTTTTCCTGGCTGCCGTGGCTGAGGAGCGTCTAGGGATATCCAGAACAAATCTGGCTACGGCATTTTGGACCACCTGCAAGCGCTGTAGCTGTCCTTTATTGAGTCCTGCATACAGCGCATTGCAATAGTCCAAACGCGAGCCGATGAGAGCGACAGCTATTTGTTTTCTTGCCTGGAGGGAAAGAAATTTCCTAACCCTACGGAGAGTATGAATCAAGCCCCAGCAAGTGGAGACAGTTCTGCTCACCTGGTTGCCTAGGTCAAGGGCAGGATCTATTATCACCCCGAGATTTTTAGCAGAGGAGGTGGGGGAGGGACAAGTACCAAGGGGGTCAGGCCACCAGTTGGCTGACCAGATGTTTTCTTTTCCCCCAAACACCATCACCTCAGTTTTCTCCCCATTCAGTTTCAGAGAGTTCAGAACCATCCACCTACCGACCGCCTCCATACAAGATCTAAATTTGGAGGCGATTGGTTCATCTGAATGGGGTAGAGAAACGAGGATTTGAGTGTCGTCTGCATACGAGACTACCTCCATCCCGAAAGATCTTATAAGTTTGGCCAGTGGGGTAACATAGATATTAAAAAGGGTCGGGCTGAGGGCCGACCCTTGAGGAACCCCACATAGCACCGGACGGGATGGAGATAGAAACTCCCCAAGTTTGACTCTTTGTTCCCTCCCTGTAAGAAAGGAGGTCAAGAGATCAAGAGCTGCGTTCTTCACCCCCACCTCCCTCAGCCGGGATGTAAGTACCGAGGGGGAGAGGGTGTCGAAAGCCGCCGTTAGATCTAGCAGGACCAGGAGAGATGTCTGGCCCTCATCTACTGATGTACGGATCTTGTCAAGTACGATGGTGAGGGCTGACTCAGTACTAAATTCCTTCCTGAATCCATGCTGAGAGGAGTCTAAGCATCCAGAGCTTTCGACAAAGGCGGCGAGATGTTTGTTGAGATGAGTCTCAAGCATCTTGGCAGGAGCGGGGAGCAGGGAGATAGGCCGGAAGTTTTTTAGAACCCCCGGATCCAGGGAAGCCTTTTTCAGCAGGGGTTTCACTACCGCCTTCTTCCACTCTGCAGGGAAGACACCATCTCTAATGGCAAGATTCATTATCTCCACCAAAGGAGGCAGGAGGGACTCCCTACATTGTTTAATGACCTTCAGCGGACAGGAATCCAAAGGAGATCCGGACTTAGTCTTGGCTAACAGGAGCTCAAGATCTTGTACGGTCAGCGAGGGGAAGGTGTCCAGAGTGCAAGGAGTGGAGATTTCAGTGATGGTTAGACTCATCTCCACACCAGGTGTAGGTGCACTGAGGGCAGCTCTTTGTTCCTCCAGGGCTAAGTAAATGTCCTGGATCTTAGAGTGAAAAAAGGAGGCGATCTTCTCACAGAGGTCCTGTGAGGGGATGACGGGGTCAGGGACTTGCAGTCTAACCAGGGAGTCAACAGTTTTAAAAAGTTCCTTCGGAGAAGAAAGCGAGGAGGTCACTGTCACGAAGTATTGTTGTTTAGCCTGCAAGATTTCCGCCTTGTATTTTTTAACCAGAAGTCGGTGCGCATCCTTGTTTTTAAAATCCCAACTGGCATGCCATAGTCTCTCCATTCTCCTCACTTCTTGCCTAAGAAGCCTAAGGGAGTTAGAAAACCAGGGGGCAGAGGGTCTCTTTCTAGCGCGGCGTCGGGATTGTTCTGGGGCCAGTTGATTCAAGGCCTCAGTCGTGACCTGGTCAAAATGGGCGGCTGCAGTCTGAACGCTGCACGGGCCAGGGATGGCAAGGTTTGCAACCCAGGGCACAAAGGAATTGCTGTTGATATTCCTATAATTCCTCGTCGTCTCTATAGTGTGGTTTGCTGGTATAGGGGACTTTACCCTGTGATGATTCAAGAGAAAAGGGACCGCCAGATGGTCAGACCAGGAAAGGTGGATCGGATCCTTGGTAGTCAGACGAGGATCATTAGAGAAGATGCCATCTAGGGTGTGTCCTGCACGGTGAGTAGCTCCCATGACACGTTGCATAAGCCCGCAAGATTGTAAAGCCTCAGTAAGACAGGAGGTGTCAGAGAGGTCGTGTCGTTCTAGGTGGTAGTTAAAGTCACCCATGATGGAAAAATTATCTAGACCAAAGTAGGGTTCAAGATATTGGAGAAGGTGATGCGTGAAATGAGTTCTCGAGCCGGGGGGACGGTAGATGAGAATGCCGTTAAAGAAGGGGCGTTGTTCTTCCTTTATTGAGAAGTGAAAAGCTTGAAAACTATCAGGGAAATCAGTCAGAGGTACGGTGTGGCATTGAAGGTGATCCTTATAAAGGATCGCTATCCCCCCTCCCACTCGTCTCTGCCTATCGAGTCTGGCCAGGCAGTAACCTTCCGGAACAGCCTCTATTAGATCGGGGTCAGAGGAGTCCTTGGCCCAAGTTTCTGTCACAAACACTACAGTAGGCGTTCTGTCCAATACCATCTCCTTGAACATAACCCTGTTCTTGATCAGCGAACGGGCATTAATTAAGATGCCCTCTACTTCTACTAGATTGGAGGTGGGAGAAGTAGAGGGTTCAGAGGTAGGGTGGATGGGAACGGGATTGGAAGGTCTTGGAGAAGGGTAGCAGCCGCAGCGGGGGGGGGAACAGGAAGGCGTCCGGATCGTAGGTATGATGACAGCGTTTATTCCTAGGTTTAAGGGCCAACATTTCACGCAGAGAATAGCTACAGGCGGGGGATGACATTTTGTCCGAGTCCAGAGCCCAGCCGTCCAGCGCGTCCTTAGCGCGGACGGGCGCAGACGGGCTGGACTCTGGCGCGACTCCGGCGGGCATCCGGCGCATCCGCTGCCGCGTCCGCTGCGCGGAGCCGCTGAGTACTCTTTTATAGAAGCTAGAGCGCGAGGGCGCGCCTACACTAAAGATGGCCGCCAAACAGCCCTCGCCTCCCCGGGACCAGCTCTCAGCGTCAATACTCAGCTGAGAGCGGCCCAGGAGGTAGAGGAGGTATGAACACAGATGCTGGTAAAAGTCCGCTTTTAAAAAAGCGAGAGCGAGTAAAATACACGCGTCACTCGGGACGCGATAAAAATACACGAAAACCCTCTATAAATGATTCTTAGATCGAGATAACAAAGAATAGCAGAGAAGAACCTCCGGCTTCCGCCTCAGAGGGTGAAAAGCTATCGTTTGGCAATCCCTGCCTGAGCCCCCTTTATAGAAGCTAGAGCGCGAGGGCGCGCCTACACTAAAGATGGCCGCCAAACAGCCCTCGCCTCCCCGGGACCAGCTCTCAGCGTCAATACTCAGCTGAGAGCGGCCCAGGAGGTAGAGGAGGTATGAACACAGATGCTGGTAAAAGTCCGCTTTTAAAAAAGCGAGAGCGAGTAAAATACACGCGTCACTCGGGACGCGATAAAAATACACGAAAACCCTCTATAAATGATTCTTAGATCGAGATAACAAAGAATAGCAGAGAAGAACCTCCGGCTTCCGCCTCAGAGGGTGAAAAGCTATCGTTTGGCAATCCCTGCCTGAGCCCCCTTTATAGAAGCTAGAGCGCGAGGGCGCGCCTACACTAAAGATGGCCGCCAAACAGCCCTCGCCTCCCCGGGACCAGCTCTCAGCGTCAATACTCAGCTGAGAGCGGCCCAGGAGGTAGAGGAGGTATGAACACAGATGCTGGTAAAAGTCCGCTTTTAAAAAAGCGAGAGCGAGTAAAATACACGCGTCACTCGGGACGCGATAAAAATACACGAAAACCCTCTATAAATGATTCTTAGATCGAGATAACAAGGAATAGCAGAGAAGAACCTCCGGCTTCCGCCTCAGAGGGTGAAAAGCTATCGTTTGGCAATCCCTGCCTGAGCCCCCTTTATAGAAGCTAGAGCGCGAGGGCGCGCCTACACTAAAGATGGCCGCCAAACAGCCCTCGCCTCCCCGGGACCAGCTCTCAGCGTCAATACTCAGCTGAGAGCGGCCCAGGAGGTAGAGGAGGTATGAACACAGATGCTGGTAAAAGTCCGCTTTTAAAAAAGCGAGAGCGAGTAAAATACACGCGTCACTCGGGACGCGATAAAAATACACGAAAACCCTCTATAAATGATTCTTAGATCGAGATAACAAAGAATAGCAGAGAAGAACCTCCGGCTTCCGCCTCAGAGGGTGAAAAGCTATCGTTTGGCAATCCCTGCCTGAGCCCCCTTTATAGAAGCTAGAGCGCGAGGGCGCGCCTACACTAAAGATGGCCGCCAAACAGCCCTCGCCTCCCCGGGACCAGCTCTCAGCGTCAATACTCAGCTGAGAGCGGCCCAGGAGGTAGAGGAGGTATGAACACAGATGCTGGTAAAAGTCCGCTTTTAAAAAAGCGAGAGCGAGTAAAATACACGCGTCACTCGGGACGCGATAAAAATACACGAAAACCCTCTATAAATGATTCTTAGATCGAGATAACAAAGAATAGCAGAGAAGAACCTCCGGCTTCCGCCTCAGAGGGTGAAAAGCTATCTTAAGCTTAAGACTGAGGAAAGGAGGTTACATAAGCAAAGTACTAGCTGAGGCAGTGTAGAAAGCCAGTAAGAGATCTAGGGCATCACTTCTTCCACTGAGACAGAAGAGACAAAATCTGACAATGCATCTGAAGATTCACCAAGGCTCATCCCAACATGTAGGCATCAAGAGAGAAAAATAGGTCAATAATTAATAAGAATTGGCCTATCATCTCGACTGACAATGTCCTCAGCAGCAGAATTCTGACCAAACCTACTATCACATTCAGAAAAACCCAATCTATGGGAGCCAAACTTTCCAGAAACAGTCCTGAGTTAGGAAGCATGGAAACTTGGTTAAAACCGAAACAAGGCTTTTTCAAATGCACAACTTGTCGTGCATGTAAATTTGGAGTTAACACAACCAAATACAGCACTCCATTTAGAGAAAATGAGTTAGATATCAAAGTCAATTTTAACTGCTGCACTGATCACGCAGTCTATGTTCTCACGTGCACCTGTGGGCTTTGGTATGTGGGAAGTACCAAGCTCCAGGTGCACGTGAGGATATTGCAACATCTTCGGGCAATTATAAATAGCGATCCGGCTTATCCGGTCGCACAACATTTTAAAGAGGCCCATAACAAAGACATCAATTGCCTGTCTTACTTTGTCATTGATTCCGTTCCAGCTCCAAGCAGAGGTGGTAATAGAGAGAGAGCATTAAGACAATGGGGAACAAAATATATCTTAGAACTTGATAGTAAATTCCCAAATGGCCTCAATAACACAGAGGATATGCATACCTTTTTATAAATGATATCTGTTTATTTTTATGGGCTTTTAAGGATTTTCTTCTAACCTACATTAGGTTAGCTGGTTAGATCTTTAACATCAACATGATCACTGTGACAATGGTCCATATGGTATGTCCATTTGTTGTCGTATTGGAGAAGAAACATTTAACCCCATAGGCTTGTGGGGTCAATGAGCACTTTCTAATTTAGAATTTGTCTGCTGCTAATGGGGAAGTACTATGGTATTCTTCCACTTTGCCTAACTTTTAAAATACATTTTTAGCTTATTATTGATTGTTACACTTATCACACAATTTTTAGGTAACAGCTTAATGTTTGTATTTTCTGGTGATTTACTATTTATATTTTTTGCACTAGGCACTTTATATTTGTAAATAATACACAGAATTAATTACACAGTAATTATGGAAACACTCATATGTCTATATTGTTCAGCGAGAGTTTATGCATGGACTAATAACTAGCGCATTGTTTGGATCCGAATTATAAGCATTAAGGCGTTTATATAATTTAGTGGGATTTCCAAGCTCAACATTTCACATTTACATAATGACCATTTCAGTTTGTGGCTATTTTCCGCATTTAGGCGGTAATTTGCACATATTTTGCGTAATTTGCAGATAACAGTCGGGTAAAAGGAGTCCTTTTTATGAGAAAAATGCCTTTTAAGATCAGTTTGTACTGTAATATAATGTGTATATATTTTAAATAAATTATACACAATGTGGGTTCAATTTTTTAAAATCACAAAAATCAGTTTTATGTGTTTTTATGTATAGAACTCATCAACATCTTTTAGATTTAAATTATGAATTAAATCGGTAATATCAAAAAAAGATAAACCCATATATGATTGATATTAATTACATGCAACAACATCATGTTTATACTATGCTGTGACAATCAATGCATATAAGAGCTGACAAAAGAAAGACCACAATGTAGTGTTTCGTCACTGTTTAGCAGCACGTGGTGTAGCAAGAAAAAAGAGTGTATAAAATAGGATGGCATACTGCTGTTCCACTGTGTGATCAAGGGCATCTGATGCCCGAAACGCGTCATGCGAGGAGTGAGACATAAGGAATAAAATACATCTGCCATTGGAAGTTGTCTTGTGGTTTGTTTATTCTCCAAGTTCGCCGAAAGGAAGTGCTGGAAGGTAGTGTTTATACAAATATATATATATATATATATATATATATATATATATATATATATATATATATATATATTTCCTACTGGCGATAGCCAGTAGGTATATATAGTTAGGATTTTTTCTCTATGGGATTTCTGAAAATTCTATGTCTAATAACTTTGGCGTTTGTGGACGGAATTGGCTGAAATTTTCAGGAAAATGGCACATTTTGTTTCTGAGCAGCCCCTGAAAATTTGGGGGGGTTTCGTCAAGATGGGGCCGAGAAAAAAGGGGGTCCCAAAACGCGTTTTTCCCATTCATTTTTCCATAGGGCGGTTGGACTCACTTTTAGCTCGAACGGCTGAATGGATTTACATGAAACTTGGCAAAATTGTAGATATGGTTTGCCCGACGTGCCTTTGCTATGTCTCAATATATGTGCTCCAGTGGATTTTGAGAAATTAACGTTTAAAAAAATATATATATCTGTAACAGCGCTCCGGTTAGCGCCCCGGTTCGCGTACCTGACGCGTAACGGAACTTTGCGAAGCTAAGCTGATTGGCTCTCCGGTGTCTGTCAACATTCTAAGCAGTCCGGAGCGGCCGCCATCTTGTCTCTCGGTAGGATCGAGAGACAAGATGTGGTGAAAAACGAAGGGGGAAATGAAGGAAAGGGGGCAAGGTAAACCCCTCCTGACCCCCTAGGATTGATGAGGGGGATATTAAAGTCCCCCGCGGGGCAAAAAAACCCCGGATTTTTCACCGTAGAAGCGCTTCCCGGTACGCGAACCGGGTAGCTAACCGGCAGCGTAACGGGAGTCCGCCATCTTGTGTTTTTGGAGCGTCCAGTTCGCGTACCGGGTAGCGTCCCGGTAAGCGTAACAAGGGGAAAACCAAGAGAAACAGTAAAAAAAAAATTAAGGGAATAGATTTCCAGCAAACTTTGAAAAATTGTAGGGACTGTTTGTTTGATGTGCCTTTGCAAGGCCTCAAGATATGTGCACGTGTGGATTTTGTCTAATTAAGGTTAAAAAAAATATATATATCTGTAAGCGTGCTCCGGCGCGCTTACGTTACGGGTTTTGTTTGCGCTGCAGAGCCGATACGTCACGGTTATGCGACGCGTCATGAGGCGTCTCACGTGGCTACGTGATACGTCACGTAATAAAGAATATATTTTACAGATATAGATATTAGCTTTTAAAAAACCAATGAAATTCACTGAAAAAACCATACGTTATAGACCATATATAGTTAGGAATTTGCATTTACAAAACCTTGAAAATTCACTGAAAAAACCATAGGTTAGAGACCATATATAGTTAGCTGGACATTTTATTGACATAAAACCAATGAAATTCCATATATAGTTAGTTGCACTAACTATATATCGCGCACCCGCAATCCACTGCTGATGATGTCACATATTACATCATTCATGACATGGTCAGTGACATCACTGATGACATCATTGATGACATCTCAAATGACATCACTGATGACATCACTGATGACATCTCAAATGACATCACTGATGACATCATGACACACCAATACCAGTTACTACATACGCACTCACTGATTCCTACGTCTACACACACATTCACTCATTCACCCATACAATCACTCATACATACAGTCACTCATTATTACAACACTATCATATGCACTCATACACCTATTCAGACACTCACACACTGCCATTCATCCATGGAGTTACTCACACACCTAGTCAGTCCTGTAAAGAATCAATTACACTTCGATTTCCTCATCTATACAGTTAAACACAGAACACCATACTTCAGTGACATCACTGATGACATCACTGATGACATCTCAAATGACATCACTGATGACATCACTGATGACATCTCAAATGACATCACTGATGACATCATGACACACCAATACCAGTTACTACATACGCACTCACTGATTCCTACGTCTACACACACATTCACTCATTCACCCATACAATCACTCATACATACAGTCACTCATTATTACAACACTATCATATGCACTCATACACCTATGCAGACACTCACACACTGCCACTCATCCATGGAGTTACTCACACACCTAGTCAGTCCTGTAAAGAATCAATCACACTTCGATTTCCTCATCTATACAGTTAAACACAGAACACCATACTTTTTCACACATATACTAACACATACTTACTCTCTTATACAATCACTGATACAAGTACACATTGATATGCACAGAGTCACACACCTCCCAGCCAGCCACACACACACTCAGTCTTCCATACATCCACTCATTCTTCAATATGTAAAACATATTTAAACTTTACAAAAACACACAGACACTAGATGATGTCATCAGTGATGTCATTTGAGATGTCATCAGTGATGTCATCAGTGATGTCACTGACCATGTCATGAATGATGTAATATGTGACATCATCAGCAGTGGATTGCGGGTGCGCGATATATAGTTAGTGCAACTAACTATATATGGAATTTCATTGGTTTTATGTCAATAAAATGTCCAGCTAACTATATATGGTCGCTAACCTATGGTTTTTTCAGTGAATTTTCAAGGTTTTGTAAATGCAAATTCCTAACTATATATGGTCTATAACCTATGGTCTTTTCAGTGAATTTTCAAGGTTTTGTAAATGCAAATTCCTAACTATATATGGTCTATAACCTATGGTTTTTTCAGTGATATATATATATATATTCACTGATTTTTTTTTTGATTTTTTGCCCCGCGGGGCACTTTAATATCCCCCTCATCAATCCTAGGGGGTCAGGAGGGGTCTACCTTGCCCCCTTTCCTTCATTTCCCCCTTCGTTTTTCACCACATCTTGTCTCTCGATCCTACCGAGAGACAAGATGGCGGCCGCTCCGGACTGCTTAGAATGTTGACAGACACCGGAGAGCCAATCAGCTTCGCTTCGCGAAGTTCCGTTACGCGTCAGGTACGCGAACCGGGGCGCTAACCGGAGCGCTGTTACAGATATATATATTTTTTTAAACGTTAATTTCTCAAAATCCACTGGAGCACATATATTGAGACATAGCAAAGGCACGTCGGGCAAACCATATCTACAATTTTGCCAAGTTTCATGTAAATCCATTCAGCCGTTCGAGCTAAAAGTCTGAGATCGTCCTATACGTTCCCACCAGGGATCTCCGCTCCTCTTCCCAGTCCCTCCTTACCATCCCACGCTTCCGGAGAAAGAAATGGGGAGGCTCTAAATTCGCTGTCCTTGCCCCCACCCTCTGGAATTCCCTTCCCCTTGAACTTCGTTCCCTTACCCTCTACCCACAATTCCGTAAATGTCTTAAAACCCACCTATTCACAAAGTCCTTTGAATAAATTCTCCCTCTGCCCTCCTTGTTTGTAACCTCAGAGCCCGTTAGTTATAGCGCCAAGAAACCGCTGGTATACGTGCGCTCTAAAAGTACTTTTAAATTCAAATTCAAATTCAAAGTGAGTCCAACCGCCCTATGGAAAAATGAACGGGAAAAACACGTTTTGGGACCCTCCTTTTTTCTCGGCCCCCCTTGACGAAACCCCCCCAAATTTTCAGGGGCTGCTCAGAAACAAAATGTGCCATTTTCCTGAAAATTTCAGCCAATTCCGTCCACAAACGCCAAAGTTATTAGACATAGAATGTTCAGAAATCCCATAGAGAAAAAATCCTAACTATATATACCTACTGGCTATCGCCAGTAGGTAATATATATATATATATATATACACACATACATACATATATATATATATATATATATATAATTATTTATTTTTTTAATCAGTGTTGCTTCTGCCAATTCATTTGGAAAGCTATGATATGAAATGGACAGTTTGAGATAATCTCAATCAAAATGTCCTTGCGGGAGAATCCACCAACCCCCCACACTACCCTTGCAAACGTGAACCCTCATTCACCGATTAAGAAGTATTAAAATGCATTAGTGCTCTTTCTGAACTGTCTGTAACACCAGTGGCTCTTTATCCAACTTTGCTGAAAAATCGAGGTGTAAAATGCACCAATTGATTCCAGCTTTATTTTTTTTAATTGGGTGCATATTGGACTTTAAGATACGTTCCCCATGCTGAGCTGCATGGAGGTGACGGCACTGAGATGGGTAGAACGCATCCAGTCCTATTGCGGCCTCCTTCCCATAAGTTTGCAGAGTCTGGACATCTTGCATAACATTTGCTGTGCACTGGTGCACACTGCCCTTTGTCACCTGCATAGGCTTCCTACACTGAGGTGTTCCGAGGAGCCAATACACTGAGATGGGTATGACACCTGCGGTTTCTTCCTACAAGATGGCAGAGCGTGGACATCTTGCATAACTCTTGCTGTGCACTGGTCCAGATTGCCCTTTGCCACCCATAGGCTTCCTACACTAAGGTGTTCCAAGGAGCCAACACTGAGATGGGTGGATCACCTGCTGCTGTACTGCGGCTTCTTCCTACAAGATGGCAGAGCGTGGCCATCTTGCATATCATGCTGTGCACTGGTGCAAACTGCCCTTTGCCACCTGCATAGGTTTCCACCACAGAGGTGTTCCGAGGAGCCAACACTGAGATGGGTAGAACACCTGAAGCTTTACTGCGGCTTCTTCCTACAAGATGGTCGCGCGTGCCATCTCGCATAACTCTTGCTGTGCACTGGTGCAGATTGCCATTTGTCACCCATAGGCTTCCTACACTAAGGTGTTCCGAGGAGCCAACACTGAGCTGGGTATGACACCTGCGGTTTCTTCCTACAAGATGGCAGAGCGTGGCCATCTTGCATAACTCTTACTGTGCACTGGTGTACACTGCCCTTTGCCACCTGCATAGGTTTCCACCACAGAGGTGTTCCGAGGAGCCAACACTGAGATGGGTAGAACACCTGAAGTTTTACTGCGGCTTCTTTCTACAAGATGGCCGAGTGTGCCATCTTGCATAACTCTTGCTGTGCACTGGTGCAGACTGCCGTTTGTCACACATCGGCTTCCTACACTGAGGTGTTCCGAGGAGCCAATACTGAGATAGGTATGACACCTGCAGTTTCTTCCTACAAGATGGCAGAGCGTGGACATCTTGCATAACTCTTGCTGTGCACTGGTCCAGATTGCCCTTTGCCACCCATAGGCTTCCTACACTAAGGTGTTCCAGGGAGCCAACACTGAGATGGGTGGATCACCTGCTGCTGTACTGCGGCTTCTTCCTACAAGATGGCAGAGTGTGGCCATCTTGCATATCATGCTGTGCAGTGGTGCAAACTGCCCTTTGCCACCTGCATAGGTTTCCACCACAGAGGTGTTCCGAGGAGCCAACACTGAGATGGGTAGAACACCTGAAGTTTTACTGCGGCTTCTTTCTACAAGATGGCCGAGTGTGCCATCTTGCATAACTCTTGCTGTGCACTGGTGCAGACTGCCGTTTGTCACACATCGGCTTCCTACACTGAGGTGTTCCGAGGAGCCAATACTGAGATAGGTATGACACCTGCAGTTTCTTCCTACAAGATGGCAGAGCGTGGACATCTTGCATAACTCTTGCTGTGCACTGGTCCAGATTGCCCTTTGCCACCCATAGGCTTCCTACACTAAGGTGTTCCAGGGAGCCAACACTGAGATGGGTGGATCACCTGCTGCTGTACTGCGGCTTCTTCCTACAAGATGGCAGAGCGTGGCCATCTTGCATATCATGCTGTGCAGTGGTGCAAACTGCCCTTTGCCACCTGCATAGGTTTCCACCACAGAGGTGTTCCGAGGAGCCAACACTGAGATGGGTAGAACACCTGAAGCTTTACTGCGGCTTCTTCCTACAAGATGGTCGCGCGTGCCATCTTGCATAACTCTTGCTGTGCACTGGTGCAGATTGCCATTTGTCACCCATAGGCTTCCTACACTAAGGTGTTCCGAGGAGCCAACACTGAGCTGGGTATGACACCTGCGGTTTCTTCCTACAAGATGGCAGAGCGTGGCCATCTTGCATAACTCTTACTGTGCACTGGTGTACACTGCCCTTTGCCACCTGCATAGGTTTCCACCACAGAGGTGTTCCGAGGAGCCAACACAGAGATGGGTATGACACCTGCTGCTTCTTCCTGCAAGCAGGCAACGCGGCCATTTTGAATGGATCTTCTGCGCACTTCTGCGCGGAGGCCCAATGCTTCCGTGTAGCACTTGCCATGAGATGCACTGCCCTCGCCGGTGGAACACTCCCATCGAGGCGATCGATACCCAGATGTAGGGGAATGCTCCGCACGTGTAATTGCTCTCCTTCCTCCTGTAATGAGCCCGCCGCCTCAGACTGCAGTCTGTGGAGGACGCTCCTGAGTGCATGATGGCGGGGGGCCCGGGGGGAGGAAGGAGGGGAAGCTGTTTATCTTTATAGCCATCTTGAAACCCTTCAAGGCTGTAAACTCCTTTCTGGCCCTCTCCCGAGATGGAGCGGCAGCTTTTAACAGAGCTGTTAATACAGATCTGATCGGATCGGCCATGTTGGCGAGCTGTAGGAGCAGTGTTCTGACTGCTCCATTATCATGCCGGGCTGGCCAATCGATGCCACGCTTCCTTTGGTCCGTGCTTGGTTCTGTTTCAGGGTAATGCAAAGTCTGGATTGTACATTTCTTGTAGTATTTTCGTCCGAGTATGTTTATTGATGAACGTAGAAGCCTTGTCTCGGAATATAACGGGCTGAATGACATAAAATGGAGCAATTCCTATTAATGGACCCTCTCACAGAGTGTAGTGCACTACCCGTCCGAAAATGTCCTTTGGCGCGCCATACAGATGTATGAAGCAAGAATACAATGCAATACAAAGCTATTGAGCCATGTATATTACAATGCGCCATGTGTGTTAACATGTTCAGCGCACTATAGCATTAGAAACAAAACTCAGTAGGTTAGACCATTTTCTTGTAATTCTGACCTTTTGAGCTTTTCGGAGTGGTATCACCTCACCTGAGTCTGAGGTTTACCAGGTGTGGCAATGCACCCAGAAAATGAAATGCTCTTCCGCGCATATATAGGAATTGGTTAGTGCAGGTGAAGAACATCTGCTGAAAAGAGCCTAGAATTGGGGAATCACATGTTTAAAAGGCCTGGTCATTCTGGCTCCAGGATATTACTCCTTGAAAACTCAAGATGGGCAGTAGCTGATGGGGGCAGAGGAGATACTGGTCAGAATCGATATGTTTTCATCTAGTCACTGGCTATCTCAAAATGGGTCTCTGGTGGGTGCAGCATCTTGGAGGCAGCCACACCAGTGTGAGAGGTGGAAACATATCGCTGATCCACCCCAGCCTGCACGTCCTGCTCCTGCCGAACAATCCCCACGCATGCATAAGAGGCCTTTGCCAGCTTGTTTTCCACCTCAGCCTGCACTTCCTGCTCCTGCCCAACAATCCCCACGCCTGTATAAGAGGCCTTTGCCAGTAAGGTAGTACGTAAGACTTTGCTTGGATTATGTGGAGCTATAAAATTAAATCTGCAATGGAAAATCTGCAAACTGGTCGCTCCCATCGAAGATATGATTCTTGGGTGGAGGTATTCAGGAGACGGCTATATGGTATGGTATGTATAGTGTCATGTGGAATAGAACTGTTTACTTCACAGAAGCAACTCCAAGTACTCCAATAAACAGTGAAATTAGAGACCCACAATGCAAAACAGGATAATACATCTTCCATGTAAGAACTCTATAACATTTTCAGGTAAAGTAAAGCTACACAAAATGCAGTTTGTTTCTTTCGCATGCCCTTTAAGCACGTGTGTGCATTTGAGCAGCTCTAGGTTTACCACAACCTAACTAGATCACCTGACAGGGCCTCACATACCTCACACACATCTCCCCACATAGGTCATATTACAATAGCAGAGTTCTTCAACCAAGCATACTGATCCAGATGGAATAGTTCCAGACAGAGTGCCACAACGTTATGTGCTACAGAAATGCCACATAAAAACACAACAGTACACTGGATCACTTCGCCTGTTTGTTTAACCCACAGTATCATTGAGGTGTCCAATGAGGGCCCCCATCAAGATTAATTTCTTTTAAATCAAGCCAAATGCATGAGATTCCAACAAAGTTAAATCCTTGATATATGTCTGCTTTTGATTAAAAACTGACATTATCTGTAGATTGTGGCAATAATCTGAGAGTTTGCTTGATACCATTGAAGCTAAAAAAAACACATTTCCAACAGACAATGTCCATACTCGTAGCTTCAAACTATGCCTTGATGATGAGGACAAATCACAAACATTGACCTGCATGGAGCTGCAGGGCGAGTGGATTTATCATAGTGAACGTATTTTTAATGTACGATCAAACGCTCGATTGGAACTTTTTTAAATTGTGGTTTCTCTATAAACGACAATTTTAAAAATAAATAAATGATGAAAAGCAGAAAAATACGACTAAGAGTGTGATCCGAATCTTTTGTCAGTCAGGTTTCCACTGCACTGAAACACATTTCAGTGGAAAACGAATGCATTTTGTAAAATCCCAATAACTGCTGTAGAATTATGTTTTACATACCCTTTCTTCTTGTGCAAAACCTTCACTTACTAGCGAGAACCAAGCTTCAGAATTAAGAGGCGTCATTACATTTGTGATCAGACCTTTGAGAGTAAACCACATATTGCTATATACGTCATCGAGAGAATACTTAGATATCCAGCCCTTCACATTTCATATTACAGGAATCATTTTTCTCTGAAAGGTCTCTGTGACAAGAATACTGATGAATTACAAGCTTTCACTTTGACCATACACAGACTGAATTATCTTATCAGTAATAAACTCGGTGGCACTCCTTTTAACAATGTTGAAAGTATGAAAATCTGGCTTGAAGAATGTGAGGTCTGAGCCTATCCATCTGTCTTTGTCCAGGGGTGCTCAATCCCAGTGCATCATCTTGCAGGCATTAATAAGAACTAGTTGTTATGTTAAACCTACTTAGTAGAGTGCAGGCAGAGCACTTGTTCACCAAAGGTTTTTTGGTGCTTAATAGATACCCGAAAGGCAGAAGGGCAGTTATCGAGAAGGGGTATTTAGCAAATGTAAGCTTGCTTAAAAAGCCAGGTCACAGCCAAGCCAAAACTGAAACAAACAAGCTTGTGCTAATTTAAACAAAAATACTCACTCACATGTAGGTCAATTCACATTCAGTACAAAATGTATCCTTGCAAGTTGCAATAATGATTAACAATTTATATGTCTACCAGACAGCCACAATTAAGCCGACAATGGAGAAAAACAGTCACAGTACAATGCCCCTTGAAAGTGGAGTGCAAAAGCGTGTCACGGTTCAATTTCCAAGAGCTTTAGAGAAGAACATTATGCAACCTTAGTTCACCCACTTTCCAGGTTTTTCTTCACAAATTGCAAATATTCATTAGATAGACAATTACAATCTTTCATGTGAAATCAGTGACTTGTAAAGCTGGGCAGGTTTTGCCATAAATGATGGCCACTAAGACTACTGTATATAGCACAGTGACATAGCTCATTGAATCACTCGCATACTACTGAGCTGTCGCATATAAGTCATCTCTGCAGAGAAAGGGAGCAGGTATTGGATCAACATCGCACTCACCCTTTTATACAGCTGCACTGAAGATGCGACCCTGAAGCAAAAACAGCAACCAGCTCTGCTGTATTTGCATTAAATAACTGCAATGTTCATTATTTTGACAGGTATTGCCCACTAGAGTAGTTTCATGCAGATTTTACTACCTTCTGCCAGCTGATAAACACTTCATCTGGGCAACCACCTTCCTAGACACAACTGTCTTCATAAAATCAGAAGAATACCCAGTGTCTGTCAGCCTCAGAAAACCCATGGACAAAAATCTGTGAGCACCCAACTCTCTTCACCCCAGCGCACAATGGATATTGTGATCTAGAGTACAGCTAGAAGTAGTCCACCAGGTAGCATAGAATTTGCTAGAGAAGAGGGTCTGGAATGATTATCTGTCCTTTAAATGCAAAACACCCATCAAATAAGACCACTCAAACAAACATGTGAGCAGATGGCTAGACCCATATAACAACAGTGAAACTACTTCCATGCAAAGTGGACATGTGAGTTATTGGTTTGGCTTGTTCATTACACAGCACATAACATTAATGCCATTGAAAAACAACAGCAGGGATATGTACCCTGCACTAACACTGGACAAGGAACTGAAGGGAAGTTTTCCCCTTCCACATTTCCCATTCCTTCTTACTCTTTCGCCCAAGCTGAGCTAGATAACATCAGAATAAATGTCATTAATGACAACAGAAGGGACCACCACACATTGTAGCAGGACATGAAAAATCTGCACTTTTTTTAGACAAGCTTTCATTGCAGCATCTATACGATGTAACTTTTATGTGTAAATGTAACTGGTGAGATAAGACAAACACTTGAGGCCAAGTTCAACTTAACCATTTTACTATACAGATCACTAAAAGCACACACCCTCTTGCAAACACATTCTCCATCTAGGAAACAATTCAAGAGGATTTCGTTATTTGTATGATGCAGGGCTATCCAAAATTTGAATGCAATATGTAAATGTGTGGATGTTGCAAACTATCAACACCATAAAAATGTTATATTATTGTAACTTTTACTGCAAGACACTATATTGCAACACAAAGAAAAAGCGCATTATTTTCTCTTCCTAACTTCCCATAATTCTCGAGAACTCTACAAGTACTACCAGTCGTTCATGCAGTTTCCTTCCTTCATGTGGGTTTGCCCATCAAAATTAAGCCAAGCTAAATGTTGGCAAAACTGGCCTAATCTTTCGTTATTTCTGTAATAGTGTCCTATGCTTGGAATGTGAAATGTCAAAAATTACTACAATACGCAACATTGTGTAATTGAGCTACAGTAAGGGCATACATCCTGTTGTGAGAGCACGGGAACAATGCAAACGAACTGAACGGGAGTTACAGTTTTCTTGTCACGCTTGATTTTATGTTTTTTATTTTTTATTTTATTTCAACAATTTTTTTTTATTATTAGCAAGTTTTCATATATACATTTAGTACAGTGATAGCATTGCCTCGCGGACTCCGTAAGGGTTACAATGGGCTTGGCGGGCTTCATTGTGGAGCGTATATCACAAGATCGATAGTATAGGCACATTGTTGAATCTTGTTGCACCCTTGTTCAAAAAGAAAGTGAGTGAGAGATGAAGAGAAGAGGGTGAAAGGGAAAAAGAAGTGGAGATAGAGATGAGTAATCGCATGGTTGTGCTGTGCCTTTTTAATTGCAAAATGTAGCTGTGAATCCAAAAATGAATTCAAGGACACATTTTGTTCTAAACATTTTTACATTAATGTCGTAAAATGTTTCAGGAATGTTATACAATTTCCACAATCGAAATTATGAAAATTTCACAAACCTCTAAATTTGAAATGTGGATGTCTGTGCCCCCTTTAAGTTATTCCCAGGGAAAAAGACAACCACAACCATCCAGTTTCAAAGCAGAGAGGAAGATGGATTTACAGGTAAGTTGCAAGAAGAAGCCAATCCATTTTCAGCACTATCTAGCACTGGCACTTGCATAGAAGTGTTGCACGCTTACAAGAAAAGTATACGCAAGAGCGTAGATAAGAGAAAATCAGAAATCCAAAAGACCATGACACCTTTGCTTGAACTTCACAGGTTGTCTAACAAAGTTCTGGCTAGGGTCTTTGAAGTGCCCCAGAGCCTACCAACACTGTTTTATAAAAGTTCAATAGGCCAGCTCCCCATCAACAGAAATTGGCTATTCTGAGACACCAGAAGTCAAAATGACTAGTATCTGCTGGGGCAATTTAAGGAGAAACATCCTTTACCACGCAACTTTTACCACGCACTGCTTTTACAACGCAGGTTTTACAACGAAAACCATTACAAAGCATTGCACTGGGGGGCGCTCTAGGATAGGGAATAGTTTTAATTTACTATCCAACACCTTCCCTACTATCCACGGGGACTGGAGTTGGAATAGTAAATTAAACTATTCACTAACCAGCACCCCCCAAAGCAATGCGTTGTAAAGGCTTGCGTTGTAAAACTTGCGTTGTAACAGCATGCGTGGTAAAAGCATGCGTTGTAACAACATACATCCCAATTTAAGCCCCTTCAGTTACTATCTTGATCTCAATTCAGGATTTTCCTCGATAACTTTATTATTATTAGCTATTTCCAATGTACTATCTCGTGGTATGTGGTTGTTTGTTAAAACCCTCAGAGACAGAGCTTGCCTCTGTGTGTTGGTCTTATACACATTATTCTGTAAAACATAATCTTGGGAACTAGCTGGATGAAATATTAAATAATAAAAAAATTGTAGGGCACTCAAGGAAGTGTCTAAGCCAACAATTGTAGCTCATAATAAGGGAGGATACATGCTAATTTGGTAGATAGATGTTGAATCCGGTGGAATGACTGCATCTATTTCCGGATGATGATTTTACCACTAGCTTCCCACAACCACATTCCGCAACAATGCCCTATAGGTAAAATGATGCTTGCGACAGGGAGGCCTCAGTGTCAATGGTAATGGTCGCTAATCTGAGCAAGGGAAGTTCAGGGTGTCGGGTTGGACAGCTACATCGGCTGTATGAACTAAGGAAAACTGATGGTGGAGATTTGAGTATCAGCAGAGATTTGCATGACCCACAGGTTCAGCGGCATATCACCTGACCAAAACATCACATTTAACATCTGCAAAGCTCGCTTTTCTCACGGTTCCCCTTCACAATGTCGAAATCTAAGACCCAATTCAGCTAACCATTTGCATGGGTAAATTGAACTTACATGCACAAAACTTTTGATTTATGCGTGCATGATATCACAAAAGCTGACTTTCAACTCAGGGGTCAGTCTACTCATGTACAGGATGGGGTAATATTGCAGGGGCAGAGAGCGAGTGTTCCAGGGAAATTCTGGTAATACTAATGAACTTGAGTGTGGGTGGGATTTCACAATTTGTTTTCAGACCTATTCACACACTGGAAAAAACAGAGATTTACTCTTGCTAGTTGCAGCAGTAAATACCTTATTAATGTGAAAAAGAGATGGGCACACTTCCAAAATAGATGGAGTGTACGGAGAGAGGTTTCTCTACAGGGAAAGATCCTTTAAAAAAAAAAGCTAAAAAAAGAAGTGCCATTGCAAAAATGCCACAGTTTCTCCCTGATGTGCAGTTGTACACTGTACAATTTCACTTGAGGACGTGCGCCTTCCTATTTGAATTGATGATTATCAAAGTGTTTCTAAGCATAATTCTGAAACTCTTTGGGAATTCCCTTTCTTTTGTGATTCAGGCCCAAAATGCCCTTCTCGAGATAGCTATCTGCTGTCCCCTTTAATTGTTTATGTTTTGTAAAGGGGCTTTGTTTTTAATGAATTTATATCAAAACCTGCTTTAATTTTTTAAAGCATTGTAACCCATTGATTGTGAGGAATAAAAAAAGGCAAACTGTAAATAATAAAAAATAAAAATGTAAAAGTTTAGGGAATTGAAGACTCTGTTTGAATGTTTCAGGGTCTCTACAGAGCCGGGGTAAAAACTGAAAAAAGCAAGCAGCACTGGCAGCTCCTGCACCAATGCCGAACTCTCAAAGTAGGCTCGCGCTGTCTGAATTTTTCGAAGCTTAGAGGGCAAGATGGAGAGGCTAAAACAGGAAGTCAAGTCGAGACTATTATTAGCTTCATTGGGTGGTCCTTATTTCTTTGTTTAGCAGCGAGGATTGGATGACAACACCTACAGCCCACAAAGGCAAAGAAAGACATTAGTGTCATTAGATGACCCTTTGTGGGCTACAAACCTAATTAGTCACAGTCTGATGCTAATCCCGACCACATGTTATCACTAAACATGTTTAAAGTGGCATCAGGGAGCCCCACCAGCGGATCCGCCCATACTGATGGTGCCTATAAACAGGCTCCATCCTTAAAGAGTATTCATACAGAGGTATTAAAAGCAAGGCTTATGCGCTTATTTTTTTTTTATTTTTTAATAGAATTATAAGGCATTCACCTTTGTTTCAGAGGGGAACAGCATCCTGTTATTGCATGTAAAATTCAGTGCAATAAACCAGCACAAGCAGGACCGCATTAGTCTGCTGAAAAATAGAGGCAATCCTTTCTAACAGATAAAGAGATAAGGGTGGAACTTAGCAGGCTTCAGATAATTTATTTAATCATGACACAGCCTTATTATTTACATACTTTAAATCATGCTAAGGGAACCACATTTTACATCAGTGCTCCAGCACCACTGATAAAGCCGCACAAGCTTTGTTCTCACCATGCCAAGCGGCATAATCAATAAAAGAACAATCATGGGCTATATTGGGATAATTCACTCCGGAGTACATTAAGAGTTGAGCAAATTATGTTGTAAGATTAATAATCATGTTTTACCGGTTGAGCTCTCTTTGTCCGGACTTGATAGAGCAACACCTGCATTAATCAGCTATTGTATTACATCTTATACTGGAGTTTGCAGGAATCATGGATCAAAGAAGTCTGTCTCCTCTCAGATAAACAGATTTCTGCGCCTTCTAAGTGCTCTAAGAAGAATTTGAGCAGATACATTTAGATACATTTTGAGAAGTAGGTAGCGTTGAGAAAAGTAGGAGTCATTCTGCCAAGTGATGGCATGTTGCATGAGATGTCTGTTCCCTGTAGTGGACACACAGCTGAATCTCAATGTGGTGGTCATAAATATTGCCATTTAGGGGTCATTAATGGCTGCTTTTGTGACCCCCATGATGTTCCTAATTACCCTCTTCAAGCATTAAGGCGAGCCATCTCTTCAATGTCTTGCTTCCACAGAAGTGGAGATCTGAGTGTTTTTGTCCACCGCCACCACCCACAGGAACCAACAAGAAATTGTTGGCTAAGTGGCAGAGTTACTGATGATAGAACATTATGTAGTGGTCGACAAGGGCCGCATATGCAACCCGTAACAACCCCCTCTCTTGCAAATGAAATGTCTTAGACTCCATTTTAATAGAATTGGTGAAATTTCAATGTTCTGCTCATCTTGCTCCTGTTCATCCTCCCTCCCAATCAGAGAATCGCTGCAAGTCTTCTCTCCTTGCAGTTTCTGCAGAGCACAGGGTGCTATAATATAAATGCTGATTGTCCTTAGAAAGCTTGTATCGTGAATTACACTTTCCACTGTGTGCCCTATGTATCATTTTGAAAGATTTCCACTAGAAGTTCCTATGTAGGCCGGTAGAAGAATATAATTCTATGAGCTTTTGTTTGAGAAATGATTCATATTGTATTGTACATCTCTGCAGTGCAATTGCTGAGGAGGCAAGAAGAGTTATTTTACCATGAGAAATGGGTTAGTGCTAGGAGTTTTAATTATTACAAAGTTGCTTTTGATTTGCCAATGTGACTTAACTATGATGATGTCATGCTGAATCTGCAGTTTTGCTAATTTTTTATACATAAAATGTGTATAAAACCCCCTAGTTTTGGAGGTTCAAGGACGACTGTTCATTTTCCATATGAGAGTCTGTCCAATTATTTTGAGACTTTCTCCTCATCCCTTAGAATGAATTTAGTATTCTTTACTAGTTTTATACTTTGAATCTGGAGAGATTTAACTGTTTAAATGGGGATTTTTGCTAAGATTTTATGATTCTGTATTCTGTATCTTGGCCTTCATGGATTTATTTGTATTATTTATATTAACAATTCTGCTCAAAATCTTTTAACCAAATTCTCAACCTAGAACTCTA
Source organism: Lissotriton helveticus (assembly GCF_964261635.1). Taxonomy (NCBI): domain Eukaryota; kingdom Metazoa; phylum Chordata; class Amphibia; order Caudata; family Salamandridae; genus Lissotriton; species Lissotriton helveticus. Next base: position 1,028,332,235 of record NC_136059.1, read on the forward strand.
TAATTGAGTGGTCCCAGTTTCTATTTCAATTTTACTTTGCTAATTAGTGGGCCTGATGAAATTCTGCTTACACGATTGCTATGATTTTGTTCAACTAAAGTCAATGAAAGTCAGGTGTTTCTGTAATTAAAAAAGCCAAATACATGAGGTCTGTGTAAGTGTGGATGTGTGTGTTTGTGTGTGCTTGAAAATGGACCTTCCCTTGCATTTTGTCATAGCTATTGCTGTAGCTGACTGATCACTAACCTCTATATTCCCTGTAAAGTGCTGTGTGGTAAACAAGTGATGGGATATAATGCTCTAACCCAGTGAGGGTAAATCTCCTAAATTCTTGTTGACAATTAATCTTCCCAGCACTGGGATACACAACGGTGCTATTAAGTGTGACCCATAGCTGATTCTCTGTACATCTTCATAAGTGCCTTCCACTTGCCTGTCTTCATTTGTGGGTAAGGCAAGGATGACCCATGTATCATATTGATAACTGGCAGAGCAAGGAATAGGCTCTTAATATTGCCAACTGTTCATTTCTAATTTGTATGACGGAGAACCTTATGTATTTTGCCTGAATAGATTGTTTCATTGACTGTTGAAGGGCGTTGGTTAGCTGGCATTTTTATCTGTAAGAAGTATTTAGCAGTTATTTGTTGTGCAGTTGCTTTGTATGTGCCAAGTTAAGTTTAAAATGTCAATTTCAATTTCTATAAGACATATTTTTGGAATTGAAGTATTTTCTTCATTGATAACCGGCAGAGCATGAATAGGTCTACACTCTCAAGTATTGGATGCCCGTAGTTATATGTGTTTATGTCCTGTATTACATCAACCTTGGACAATTACATTTACTATATGTCAGGGGAAACCTTCCCATTAACCATGTTGGCTTCTAAAACACCTATTGTCCCTTATTAATTTTCTAAATAAAATATGGTTCAATGAGCCAGGTTGTCTCTTTGAAAAATACACAGCTCTTGTATACAACATTATAGAACTACCTTGTCGTCAATGTGATGATCAGTAAATAAAATACTCCTAAAGTAGAACATCCCTCTGCACACATTCTAAGTCCTCTCTATCCCAGTCTAATGGAGCACTAGTGGTAACATTAGGAATCTTGACAGTTCTGTGATTCTGTATTTACAGATCCTCCTCCTCAAATATCCTTCTTCCGAAAGGATTGGTAGTCTCAACCACTTGGGGCTGTGAAAAAAGTAGCCTCTGTGAGTAGCACAGAGAGGACACTGGATAATGATTTGTCAAACCTTTCCCTGCGGTCTTTTTAAGATCCTCACAGGATGTCTTGCTGGACTTCGGACTCCTGAATTTCATGCTGGTTTCCAAATGTCTTTCTACTTGCTAGTCTGACTCCAGCACAGCCAACTTTACTGAACATTCTAATGTGTCATCCAAGGGACCTGCCTGACAGGGTGATGTCACTACGTCAAAAGTATCTCCATACCTATACTTTCTCTTATCCCTATACACAACAAATACAAATGCTTACTCTGTATAGAAATACTAGTAAAAATGCATAAAAGCCAAACCCCAGACAATAGAAATTTGTATTTAGAATCTAAATCTAACATCTCTAGCAATGCTATAGTGCACAGTAACACTCTCTATTGAGGTCCATTGAGCTGCACATGTGGATAGCCTCTTAGGACTGTAAGTCAACTGTTGCTCGCGATTACCGCAGGCACCAATTCACATTCAGACATTTTGCCACAAAACAGATGAAAGATATTACATGTATTCAAGCAGAGCCCCTCACCTGGTCAATAACATGACTGTACACCGGATCTGCATTTCAGTCTGGAATATAACTTTTTCTTTTGAACACTCATATTTTCATAAAGATCCAGATCCCACTATTTACAATGGGATCATAATTTTAAACTTAACTTGCCACATACAAAGCTACTGCACAACAAATAACTGCTAAATACTTCTTCTCCAGGTCAAAAACTACAAGTGAGGTTTATTTTTTCAAAGCAATTGAAAGGTGAAAATTGGATGAACAGAATGTGGAAATCAGCTGTTACTTTCTGATCTTTCTTGATGTCTTTATCTCTTAAACGGCATACCATTAGAATCATCTGGACCCTGGGAGATGCAGCCAAACATGACTTTCACTTCTAATTTCCACATCACATGGATGTCATACATTTGTCTGCCATACATTTCTTTCAAAACACCTCAACACATACTTTTTCCATTGCGTTTTTAATGTGTTTTTGAATGTTGTGCTTTTTTAAACTGTTGTTAATATCGTATTACAGAATATAGGAACATGACAGATCATCAGACCAACCTGATAGCAAATGTGTAGAAAATTTTTGAAAATGTTCAAAACATTTTAACACAGTGTGTTCCCCATTTGTGGCAAAACCTCTACATTCCAAGGTAGCACTGCAACTCCCGGTTAGAGTTACCACTTTCTCTGATAAAAATGCCATTGGTGTGTTCATTTCCGGAGACACGCAACAGGCTATGAAGTGGTAAAGAAGAACTGGTGTAAAACACTCTATTATTTTTAGGCCTGACCTTGGCACACCGTGATATGGATTAAAACTAAAAAGAACCTATCTGCCTGTTCTCAGTCCCCATCAATTTTCTCATCAATTACATGCAAGGATTTCGTTTTAATTTCAAATTTGTATTGTATTTAACATAAGAGTTGGGGGTCAACATGCGTTGCAGGACCTGTGTTATGCCCCTGGGCCAGGCTACACACATGATCAAATGTACCTGTTGTTTACCGGAGAATGCATATGACCAGAAAAATAACTCTTTCGCAGTACAGAAAAGGCCAAATATTTCCCTCACATTTTCCTGTTCCCTTGTCTGTTTCATCTAGGATAACAGGCCCAGTTGTGTTACTACACATCTTTGGTTAAGGTGTTAATGAACACTACTAGGTTCATGGTGATGTTTACCTCATTCCTATAAAACCTGATAAACGCTTTAATACTAACATTTGGAACAAAAAGATACTCCTTTTGCTTCCATTCATAATCATGTCTCAACCCCAAATCCTGATCAGCCCCACATGTATTCCATATGAAGTAAATTGCACATTGGCACTGGTTTCCTCCTGCACCAATTTAGAAGGATTCTGTTCACCTATTAGTCTGTGGTTCAAGTATGCTACGGAATAATCATTGCTCACACCTGAGTGGCATTCTAGAGTGCACAAATAAAACAATTCTAATAAAATGTGGTCAGAAGTTTATTGAAAACATTTTCCTGGTCAGTCAGTCAACATTCTTTAGTCGGTCAAAATATGACCAAAAAAGCTCATAAAAATACATACATCATTTCCACAGTTACAAGGCATCAAAGTTAACCCTGGTCATATTATTTATCTGAATATGGCTTTTTAAATTATTTGCATGTTTGATGTGTCGTTATTTGTATTGGCTGCAGACACCTTTGTTTTGTAATTAACCACAATATGGGGTCGATGTATGGAGCGGTCTAACACACGGGTCTTTGATTGATTGACTCCATTTTGTTCTCAATCTTTGATAGAATTCTAACCGCGAGGCCTTGGCTTAAAGAGAAGCAGGCACGCCATCTTGGCGAGTCAGTTTCGTGATAGTGGACGCGCACCGCGCAATGCCTGCTCGATGTGTGAGCACATGGTAAAGGCAGGCCTGCTGCTGCATACTAATTGACAAGACTGGAATGGCTTTTTTCTCTCCTCTCCCTTTCTTTCGAAACGCCTTCTCTAAGCAGAAGAGCTTGCTGCCATGGAAACCAAGTCCCTGAATGCTTAGAACCCAATCCTGCATCAGCGTTCACAGCAAATTCCGTTGGTGGAATTCATAAAAGGGAGAGGTTGGAGGGATGAGGGGGGACCCTGTAGAAAGGCAAAGATGTCGGCTGCTGCATGTACTTCACATACACCTTTTAAGGCGCTAGGACTCCCATGTAGAGGGAGACTGGGGCACCCTGACTACCAGAGTCACCTAATTTTCAAAATCTAGGTCTCACTTAATGCCAACCTTTAGCTGCCTTATGTTGAAAGACCTATAGTGGACAATACCATTTACAGTGAGGTTTTGGAACTCTAGATTGTGTATCATTGCCTCACTCTCATTAATTTATTTGCTTGCTTCTTATTCAATGGCTTCCCTTCCTGTCTTGCGTTTGTCCCTCCCCTAGAGCATACGTTTTTTACTACCCTTTTGACAGGTTGACTTGCATCCTTTCCCGACGTGAGCTCACGGAATTACTTTTATCTTTCACTTTTAGCTCCACATGGGTGTGCAGCCCCCTATATGCTGCTTCCCAATTTAGACACTAATCCCTTGCACTCTCTCCATGTTGTGCTCCCACCTCCACTCACCTGTTGCTTCTCCCTCCTTCCCTGTCCTGTTCAGCTTCTTTTTTTAATTTTTTTTATTATAACCCTTGTACTTTTGACTCACTTCATTGGGATGTACGAAACCGATAGAACTCAACTTTTGTAATTTTGAATGTAATTCTCGTGTTTTGAGTAGTTATAGTTTGTGTATTTATTATGCACATTAAAAGCCAACACGTTCTTTGCGCCAGTAAATCAGCCCATGAGCTTTTTCAAGGCACTAGCTAAAGCCATTGATGAGGTCAATATGGAATATGTGGTCTGGATATTTCAATATTTTTATATGGATCACCTGGCAGTCTCTTTCTTATTGGGCAGTCAGTTTGAAAAATTACTAAAGTGAGGTTGCGTCAGGATCTCTTATATGTCATACATTTATGACACTAGTTAAGAGTAGCTCAGCTTCAGGTCCTCCACATTAGATATTTCTTTAAAACACCCGCTCACACCATGTGTGGCTTCAGGCTTTAGAAACAATTGTAGTACATCTATAATATGTGCCATAATATTTGCAGATGGTAGAAAGCAACAGTGATGCCTTTGCTTAAAAAGACAAGCTCACACCACTGATATGACAAACTTCGCAACAATTATGAATTCACCCTACCCAGTTAATATCCTGTAAGGACTAGTTACCAAAATGACAAGAATTAATTGAGGGAAATAGTCTCTTGGATTCAATCCATGAAGGATTTCATCGAGTCCAAGGTACAGAGTCCGTCATTATTGCCATCTTCGGTGACTCAAGAATAAAGTTTGATGGTGGCAGTGGTGGAGCATTGATTTTCCTTGATCTGTCCATGACTCAAGAACATCAACCATGCTACCCTATTTCTCAGGCTGGAGGAGTGTAGTTTGGACAGCATCACTCTTTAGTTCTCTTTTACCAGGTAGATCACATGGGGTTTCTCCCCACTTTCAATTATCATCTCCACCTACAATGTGCCGCAAAGTTCTGCATTGTGCCACATGTATTTTAACATCCACACAATTCTATCAAAGTGAAAGCAAGAATCTTTCGGAGTACACATTTTCTCCATTATACAGATAGCCCTCATATTTGGCTACAACCGTCTGCTGAATACCCCTACCAATTTTTTTTTTGCCTTCCTGCCACTGAGCAATGGATCAGTGTGAATTATGTAAAAATGAACTGAAGTCAAATGGAGAGTATTATACCGGGTGATACAACCCCACTATGGCAAAGGATACTTGGCCCAAATAATGAGTGCCATCTCCAGCACTGGTGACCATTGTTAAAAACGTAATACTTCTGATTGACTCTGTGATGTATTTGGCAGAATGAATCTCAAGCGTGGCCAAAACAGGATTACCAATAAAAAAAATGTTCATCTTTTCAAGACTAAATTGACTACACTGTTCAATATGTTCCATCAGGATATTCCTAAAAAACACTTAATGCATAATTTACAATAATTACTGAACACTGTAATTTTGCCCCATGATCGATCGATCTATCTATCTATCTATCTATCTATCTATCTATCTATCTATCTATCTATCTATCTATCTATCTATCTATCTATCTATCTATCTATCTATCTATCTATCTATCTATCTATCTATCTATCTATCTATCTATCTATCTATCTATCTATCTATCTATCTATCTATCTATCTATCTATCCATCCATCCATCCATCCATCTATCCATCCATCCATCTATCTATCCATCTATCTATCTATCTATCTATCTACATACCTGCCAATCTTGCTAACTCCGCAGTGGCTGCATTTGGGTCTATATTCACAATCCTGTAGGAATTCCAAACCATTTCCATACCATTTCACATGCTCAAAATGTAACTTTCTGCACAAATGCTGCTCATAGCTTATGCTGTACCCATATCCACACCCATACTAAGGTCAGAGAAAAACAAATCCATCCAATCATGAGCAAGGAGCGGACCTCAGGTCCTAAGTCTAAGTCTATATTGGATACAATAGGTCCTATGGCAGCAGACAGCTGAGGCTGTCAGAGAACCAGGACTATAAAGGATACATTATAAATTGACCATAGATGGACAAATGGCCTATACCTCAGATGTAGCACTTTTTGCAGGTCTCCATCGTCGGGTGCGCTATAGCCCATCATATAAACCAAAAAAATGCAGATTGAACAAAAAATGCTCTTTTAATATTCAATGACAGTCATGATTCCAGGAAAGCTGCCTGAGCATTCCAAGAAGTACAAAAAATAGTTTTTTCAATATTTGCCTCTCTATTGCTGGAACAGTTTCTAACATTGCTTTGCCATTTTGAACAGCCGCACTTGGAAAGTAAATAATTGTTATGTTGTCTTTAGAGCCATTTGGTTACATTTTCTATCATTTCCCTTCTATAAACAGCGCAGTATTTAGAGACATGGCAATGGGAGGCAAATTATTTATGCTTTCTTTAGGCATGTATCTTTAAAGGGTGTCTTGCCAATTGCTCAGTAGAAATGCTATCCTTCAATATTTGTCTTTTTGATGAACATCAGACACCAATAGTATGGTTACATCCTTTCACTGCCCCTTCACAGGAATGCAGTGCCACTGGACCACTGGTATCTCCTTCAAGGCCTTCAACGAAAGCCACCTTCGATCACCTTCTGATGGCGATCCATACAGGAAGTAAGCTCCACTGTTTTAACTGTGAAAGACTGCAGGGACACTGAACGGCTGTTGTTTTTGTATTGCTGGTACTTTTCAACACTTGGCACCCTTGCACCATTCCACCCTTACACAATTTGCATTTCGATGGTCTCCATGACTGCTGGGTACCACAGAGTATGGAATGACCAGTTGTGGAATGTCCCCAATCATACGTGAACTTCAATGTTTGATCGCAGCAAGTCCAACAAGGAGTCTGCCCACTATTATGTGGAGAAGTGTGGCTCAGGGGTTAGAGGCAGCAGACCCGGAAGCTGAGATCGGTCCTGGACCACGGTTCAATTCCCCGCCTCGGCGGGGTCTTGGGCTAAAAATTCCACGGACTCGATAATTCTCGCCCCGGTGCCTCCTCGACTCACGGGTTCACACTCTTCGACTCTGGGCAATAGCTTGCTTAATCTCCACAACGGCCCCTCGCGGCGGGATGCCTGACGTTCACCTTGTGGATACCCTGCTATCTCACAGGGGAATACCAGGAAGGGTTCCCTAAGCAAGCGCCGGGAAACCCACTGCGGGTAGCTGTGCGCTATATAAGCTCAACTACATTTACATTTACATTATTAGGTACTCAATCAGTGCCAATGGCCAGATTGGGTGACATTAGGCCTGAGTGAGACATGAACAGTGTCTGAGCATTTACTTTACTGGAACAGTCATGTCATTTGATGTAATTAATCATACTATACTTGTTGTCTTCAGGGCATTGAAAACCCTGGGACTGCTCTGAGGTAAATCTCTTCACTCCTTTCCTCGAGAACTTAGATAGTGTCACTGTGATGAGATGCCCTTTCTATGATATTTCCTTATATCTATATACTACCTCTTTTTATGCAGATCAGCACTGCACCTGCACTGCAACATACCTAACCTTGATGATGGCATCCACTTAATCATTAACTAAGTACCTGTGTTATACATCTGAAAAGATGACCACCATCGGTGCAAAGAGGAATCCATCTAAAACAACGTTCCCGCTAACTGCACTGGCCAATGGTCTAAGCACATTTAGATGGTGAATAACGCAGGACTTTCTTGATGACAACAATTGATTATGAGTCCAGAACTTGCTGCAGTGATTAGGAAAGGATATTTTCAAAGGAAATTCTGAAATTCCACTGCTCTCCCCCAACCAAATAGTCTAGGCTGTTATATGAGTTATGGAAATATGTATCTGGGGCTACGAGTTCATCTGATCAACAATGGCAGAGACTTCAGAACTCAGCACTCACAACTTTTCACTAGGTCGCAGGGTCTACAGTTGAACAGAAATTAGGGTTCTGTGGAGCAAAAGAATAGAGAATCCGTTTGTAAAAAGTGGTCGCAAACTGCGCACTGACTTTTTGTGAATCAATTCTGATTTTGTGATAGGTTGGTTTGCAAAATCACCAACATTCTAAGTTTGTCGCATTTCAACCTACCTCATCAATATTGATGTGGTAAGTCGTGAATTGAAGCTCACTCCGACAGAACACCATCACAGAGATAGTAGCTTGCTGAGGCCAGCAGACCACCCTGTCATGCAGCCCGTTTTCCTTAAAAAACATTGAGGGTACAAATCACTGATACACAGCATTCTAAATTGTAATTTAGAAGTGATGCCCTAAGAATTTTAAATTCTATTTCTAAACCGATTTTGCAATTTTGTATGCACTAAGAGGCAAGGTGACTGCTTGGTCTTATTCTGGGAAGACAGACTATCACACAGTATGGCACTATGCCTCATGCAAACTGAAAACTTCCTTAAATTAAGAAACTATTAAAACCATGGCTCTGTACATGTACGTATCATAACTACTTCAGAGGCACAGTGTCAATAGGGCATTTGAGATGAAAGATGAGTTCAACAAGTAACATACATACACAATCAATTATAATACTGAATATGTACATGAAGAACAAAATACCGAGAGACAAAATATCGAAAGGTAAGTGCATGCAGGGAACTATAGATTTACTGTGCAAAAGTCCACATCTACGTATATTGAAGATATATGTAGGGCGTAGGTACATAGATGTGGAGTTAGGTATAGAAATTCTAGACTAACCTATCACTATTTTTAATTTTGTCCTTGAAATGTAGTACCATAGATGTTCTGACTTTGTTATGCACACCTACACAATCTATGCACACCCTTTCTGTTCAGGGTGCTTTTTCTTCATGTGATATGCAAATACACACAAAACACAAATACAAAATTGTCTGACTAATCTGCTTAGTCACAGGACGGAATACTAATGAAACATTTTAGATGAGCAACTTGTGCAATTTCCTTTCCTGGCCAGCATCTCTGTTTTCTTAGTACTTGGCCTTTACAAATGATTTATTGCAACATGACCATCATCACTTTTTTATATTAATTGACATGATTTATTTTGATTGTGTCAGTGTTTTGTGTTCCAATATGCTAAAAATATCTCTTTAAGCTCTTTTGAGCAATAAATACAGACCTCTAGCATTTGATGCGCTTCCAAGAACATGGTAGCCCTTAGCCTCCCACTACGGGATCCTTGGCACCGGGGATTCTTAATGACCCGAGTCACGACTTAACTATGGGGCTACTCGCTGCAGCCTTACTGGCGAAAGGCTACGTTGAAATTCAACGTGTAGACTGAAGATGAGTTTGGCACTGTTGAGTGAAAGCATCTTACATGATCAGGCTTGAAATGCAAACTTCTGCAAGTCAAGATAAATGATCGGACTGGGAACATGTCTTATCCTGCATTTAAATATGACAACTGAGGGTTGGACTCTGGAATAAATAGTCTCTAAGGCTTATATACTTCACTCACCCAACTGGCATCAGCACCCTGTCCAGTCACAAGCCACGTTGTGTCACGAACCAGACCAATAGCCGCTCTGGAACACAAGCATCATTCAAAAGTCGATTGGATACAGATTCATGTCACAGTATTCAATCAATCAGGAATTATGTCATATTGTTTCACATCACTACCAATCTCCTCAGTTTTCACAGCCAAGCTTTACACGCTTAAAGAAACCATTTCTGGTCCATGGTTACACCTCTGTCATCAGTTTCTCATACTTAGAAATGAGAGGCTTCTGCTGGGCTTAAGGTGCACAAGTCACATAGGACCACAAAGTGATGTCCAATTGTCCATGACTGCGACCTCACAGGAATCTAGCCAATTCAGACAAAAAAACGTATTCACAGTCAATCAAAAGTCACCCCTGAGTTAATTAGACCTGTTTACAGCACTTAGGGCCAGATGTAGGTAAATCTCATTTACAGATTCATAAATACCGAATTTTACCGATTCGGTATTTATGAATCTGTAAATGAGATGTAGGTAAAAATTCGGTATTTTTTACCGAATCGGTAAGATTCGGTATTTACCGATTCGGTAAATACCGAATCGGTATTTGCTATTGAATCCTATGGGCCTTGAAGCCCATAGGATTCAATAGCAAATACTGATTCGGTATTTACCGAATCAGTAAAAATACCGAATTGCTAAGGGGGACAGGGTGTCACTTTGACACCCTGTTGCACCCCTGTAACTGGCTTTTGCGCCATGTGGCACACATACATGCCCTTAGGGAATGTCTGTGTGCCACATGGCACAGGTGTACATGCACAGATGTGCATGTACACAAGAATTCGTAATTTACCATGCAATTGTATTGCATGGTAAATACCGAATTCTTAAGGCCCTGTAGCACTGTTAGAAGTGCTACCTACATCTCTATATACATACTCGGTAATTTTACCGAATGGTAATTTTACCGAATCGGTAAACTTTACAGAATCGGTAAATTTACCGATTCTGTAATTTTAACGATTCGGTAAAATTACCGATTCGGTAAAATTACCCAATATGTCAGTTTTTTGTGCCCCTACATCTCCATAGCCCTTTACCGGTCGGAAACGGCCGGAAATCGGTATTTTTGTCCGATTCCGACCGGTAAAGGGCTACCTACATCTGGCCCTTAGTCAATTCCTCATTTACTGCTTCTGGTGTAAGTTGAACAGCGCTTGTGTTCTATGTAGGCACTGGTATTGTCTTCATTTCTATAGGGCAGCAGTTGACAATAGATATGGATTAGCAAATTAGCCAAGAAGAGTTATCGAAAGTTGAAGATTTTTTTAATGTGTTTAACATTGCTGCTAAATCTGTTGTAAGCATTTAGATCTTGGTCTTAAAACAATGGTGGTCATTAAAAAAATTAGTGTGCAAATATGAAGTGCGGTTTGAACCCATCAAACAGAAGGTGGTACATAACTTTATTTATAGTTTGGGTGCAGTAATGGTCATTCAAAGATGGAGACATTGCATTATACGGGGGAACCTGTGGGACATCGGAGCTAGGAAGGGCAAGTACTATGCTGTGAATTTTCCTCATCGAGATGGTATTGATGATGAGTCCTACGAAGCCATCTTTAAACCAATGAGAACCTTTTCTGTTCATCTATTTATGCTGATTGTTTTGAGATCCAGTTTGACTGGAGGAGTTGAGTAGAGGTACTTTTATAGAACTGCATGGCCAGCCGTACTGAGTTTGGGGAGGGGTAATATACCCAAAGTCCCTCGTGTGAGTAAACCTTTGTTAGTCTTTCTATGGAACACTTCGTAGATGCCCACTATAGGAAGTAGCACAGTAAAAGGCTTCAATCCCTCTGTGGAAGGATTGAAGAAAGCATTTAATTTTGTTGCACAAGCTTTACAAGTCCCAAAACCAAATATCACAGTAAAAGCCTAGCTTGTGAAAAGTACTGGAGTAGGTTAGTTGTTTCTTACCCTCCTAAAAAAGCTCTGGACAGGTACAGACCTCTTCTCTGTGGCTAAATAAAACAGCTCACATCCGCTTGCATGAGGGTTAAATCTCTCTATGAAAGGTTTTTGTGCAGATCCCACATGAAGCAGAACCCTCTTTGAGACGTTTACCTGTTACTTTCACGCAGCTAACTATGAATATCTTATGTCTTGTGCTGCATTTTTGTTTGGCAATTAGAGCTACCTGGGTAGATTTTTTGTTAATGTTGCCTCGTCAGAAAATGAACCTTCATTTTTACCGGCAACTCCTACCTTTGCCCATACACTCCGCCATCCTCAGCGAGCTCAAGAACTACTGCCCTTTCTCGCTGCTCCCCTTCCCAGCCATGGTCCTGGAGAAAGCCATCAATCGTCAGCTGACCGATCACCTGGAATAAAATAACTTACTCAACACCACCCAGTAAGGCTTCCCCTCCAACCACAGCACTGAGACGGTCTAGATAGCTGCAACCGATGACATCAGAGCCATCATCAACTGTGGTAAGTCTGCAGTCCTGATCTTCCTCGATTTCTCAGCGGCCTTAGACATCGTATCCCACCACACCCTCATCACCAGATTCCACCACATTGGCATCAGAGGAAACAACCTCCAGTGGATCTCTGCCTTCCTCACAGGGCGCATGCAAAGAATCCACCTCCCCCCTTTCAACTCTGAACTCAAGAACATTATCTGCGGATTTCCCAGGGATCGTCCCTCAGCCCCACCATCTTTAATACCTACAAGACCCCATTGGCCGACATAGTCTGTACCAATATACTATACATCATCTCATATGTAGACAACACCAAACTCATCCTCTCCCTCACAAAGGACACCGCCACCACCAGGCGTAACTTGCAGACTGCCATGAACAACAGCACTGATTGGATGAGATCCAACTGCCTGAAACGGAACTCAGACAAGATCTAAATTCTCATCTTTGGAAATAACACCTCCCCCATGGGACGACACATGGTGGCCCTCGGCACTTGTACTCTCACCTACTCCCACCAACCACGCCCGCAACCTTGGCATCATCATGGACAGTGGTGTCTCCATGAAGCACCAGGTCAACAAAGTCCCTCTTCCTGTTTCTCCACAATACATGCTTTGCAAGATTTTCGGATGGATCCCTATCACACCAGGAAAACAGTAAACCAAGCGCTCATCACCAGCCGACTAGACTACAGAAGTGCAGTGATACCCACCTCCTTAAACACTTACAGACGATCAAGAGCACAGCAGCCAGACTCAATCTGGACCTCCCCAAACAGACCAGCATCTCCCCCACCTAAGAAACCTCTACAAGCTCCCAGTCCTGAAGAGATGCCAGTTCAAGCTGCTGACCATCGCCTACTAGGCCCTCTACGCCGCCTACCCCTCCTACATCAACCACCACCTGACCTTTCACCAGCTGAGCAGACAACTCCGATCCGCCTCCCTTGCACGAGTCCCCTACATCCGATGGAGCCGCAGTGGAGGCCGCTCGTTTTCCTATCTCTCCGTCAAGTCTGAAAATGGGCTCCCACTCCACCTCCGAACCCCCCCTTCACTCGCTGGCTTCAGGAGAGGACTCAAGACCTGGCTCTTTGACTGAGGTTCACCGTACCCCAGCGCCTGGATTCCCCACTGGGTGATTAGCCATCCTTAACCAATACTGATTGTTTTATTCAATCCACACCTAGCTTGCCCAATAACACCCTAGTTAGTTTCTATCAACTTTGAGACTTAATGTTTTTGCAATTGGATCCTTGCAGTTTCAGATGCCTTTCCCAAAGCCTGGAGTACGTCTTAGCCCTGTCTGGAAGTTCCTCCATCATAACATAACATAACGTGTATTTGAAAAGTGCACGTTCATTCGCAGACATCTTTGCACTGAATAACAGATGTTTATTGTTACCCCACTCAATGGAACTCATTTTATCAACCTCAGATGGATGAAAGGCTGACTGGACCTGCCGGGACGTACACCTGTGACCATGAGGTCAAGCACAGGCCCCTGAAATTGACTCATTAGTCCACTGAGTCACCAGATCAGCATCAGAGGTCCAAAATGCAGAAGTAGTGCATGTTTGGGCTTCAGAGTAGCATGCTACCTGCTGAAAATCTCTTCAACACCTCATCAGGGGTAGCAAGTGCTATACAAATGCAAACCCTTCCCTCTTCTATCACTCCACTATCCTTTTCAATCCATATAACAGAAAAACATGTTCACCGCTCAAATTATTTTATATTTCCCTATACTAATTCACCACTAATCCTTTTTTGGGTTCCAGAGTAGCGTGCTACTCACCAAAAAGTGATTAACACCTCATCAGGGGTAGTAAGCTCTATATAAATGCAAACCCTTCCCTCTTCTATCCCTCCACTATCCTTTTCAATCCAAATAACAGACTAACATGTCCACCACTCAAATTAATTTCATATTTCCCTTGACTAATTCACCACTAATCCTTTCTGGATCCTGTGTAGCGTGCTACTTGCCGAAAAGCGCTTCAGGACCTCATCAGGGGTAGCAAGTGCTATATAAATGCAAACGCTTCCCTCTTCTATCCCTCCACTATAATTTTCAATCCAAATAACAGACTAACAAGTCCACCACTTAAATTAATTTCATATTTCCCTACACTAATTCACCAGTATTCCTCTTTGGGTACCAGAGTAGCATGCTATTTGCAAAAAAGCACTTTAATGCCTCATCAGGGATAGTAAGCACTATATAAATGTAATTACAATTATATAGGGAATTGAACATGCTACGTAGGAGCTACCTGATATTTACAAAGATTCTATAGTTATAACTTAATGATAGTGCAAGCCATTAATAAGGCTAATGATTTTGGTAGTTGTGGGTGGGGGTGGAGAAATGAGAATGTGGGGCGAAATAGAAAAAAATTAGATGGCTAATTTAAGCTTTCGGGGCTCTTTTGATCACAGAAATAGAGCTCTCTGAGCTGGCTGGGGAGTGTGTTCCAGAGCTGTAGATCAAGTACTTCAAAAGATCAAAAATGTAAAGCAGCATGGGGCATCTGGATACAACTAGCTGGCTACGATTTTTGTTATGGCCAAGAATAAGAGGGGCATTGAATCAGACCTAACAAGTAGCCAGGAGCATTGCCATTAATTGCACAGGGCACAAGATAAAATCATTTGCAGGAACCTAATCTTTGGTGGAGAGCCATGCTGGTTGATGTTGGTAGGATAACATCAGTGAATGTCAGGCAGGCACAGTTAATTGTATCCAGGATAGATATGGCATCCTGGAGCTGGAAGGTGTTACAATAAACAAATACACACATGACTATGTGATTGATCAGGGACATGGTCACAAAAAAAATGTTTTCTGACATTGTGGAGTTGAAGGCCAGCAGCAGTGGCGATGGTGCACATTAGTTTTTTCCAGGCGAATTCCAGAGTTGAATTATATTCCTTTGGTTTTTGTGTAAGTGACAATGTAACTGGGGGTTATGCGAGGAGAGGAGTCGTGGAAGGAGAGTGCCAGTCAGGAGCGTATGGAGTGTTTGCCTTTTTTATGAATTTTGAAGAGAGTACACTGTGGAGGGTCTAGGAGTAACTTTATATTGGACCACAGTTCAATAGAATTCCTTGAGTGGAGTTGAACAGATGAGATCAAGCAAGTAAGCTGTGGCAGAGTAACAGGCAGATGAAAGATGCTTAGACACTCTGCGAGTGAGGACAGAGTCACTCTGAAGGTTTCTATGGAGTGGCAAAACACACAAGGTGATGGACGGAATGTTGCACATTGGCGAAACATTCACCCCCAGTCACAGATCTGGGTTTAATCCATTGTTATTTTGCTCACCACGTCACCCCAGTTCAGACATGGCCATATGCAAATCAGTCTTGATCCTGTGCCTCATGGGAACAGTACAGCCCGAACTGCCAAGTCATGTCTTCCTTGAACCAGAATCAAGCATCCTAGGACCGGTTTCTGGCTATCGGCCATCATCAGCCAGGATAGCTTGACTCCAGTGGCGTAGTGAGCACGGGACCCACGTCTGGGCATACCCTTCCCACATAGGGCGAACAGTAAAACACACAAGGTGATGGACGGAATGTTGCACATTGGCAAAACATTCACCCCCAGTCATAGATCTGGGTTTAATCCATCGTTATTTTGCTCACCACGCCACCCCTGTTCAGACATGGCCATATGCAAATCATTCTTGACCCTGTGCCTCATGGGAACAGTCCAGCCCGAACTGCCACGCTATGTCTTCCCTGGACCGGAATCAAGCATCCTAGGTCTGATTTCTGGCTATCAGCCGTCATCAGCCAGGATAGCTTGACTCCAGTGGCGTAGTGAGCACTGGACCCACGTCTGGGCATACCCTTCCCACATAGGGCAAACAGCAAAACACACAAGGTGATGGACAGAATGTTGCACATTGGCAAAACATTCACCCCCAGTCACAGATCTGGGTTTAATCCATCAATATTTTGCTCACCACGCCATCCCAGTTCAGACATGGCCATATGCAAATCAGTCTTGACCCTGTGCCTCATGGGAACAGTCCAGCCCGAACTGCCAATCCATGTCTTCCCTGGACCGGAATCAAGCATCCTAGGACCGGTTTTTGGCTGTCAGCCATCATCAGCCAGGATAGCTTGACTCCAGTGGCGTAGTGTGCACGGGACCCACGTCTGGGCATAATCTTCCCACATAGGACGAACAGCAAAACATACAAGGTGATGGACGGAATGTTGCACATTAGCAAAACATTCACCCAAAGTCATAGATCCGGCATTTGTCACCCCGAGTGGGACGGGTATGCTCAGACGTGAGTCCCGTGCTCTCCATGCCACTGGAATCATGCTATCCTGGCTGATGAGGGCTGAAAGCCAGAAACCAGTCCTAGGATGCTTGTTTCCAGTCCAGGGAGGACCCGGCTTGGCATTTCGGGCTGGAATGTTCCCATGGGGCACAGGGTCAAGACTGATTTGCATATGACTGGGTTCAAACTGGAATGGCATGGTGAGCAAAAAAACAATGGATTTAGGCCCAGATCTCTGTACTTGGGGTGAACGTAAGACATTGTTCTGCATTCTGTCCATTAACTGTTGTTTTTGCATTTGTCACCCCGAGTGGGACGGGTATGCTCAGACGTGAGTCCCGTGCTCTCCATGCCACTGGAATCAAGCTATCCTGGCTGATGAGGGCTGAAAGCCCGAAACCGGTCCTAGGATGCTTGTTTCCAGTCCAGGGAGGACCTGGCTTGGCAGTTCGGGATGGACTGTTCCCATGGGGCACACGGTCAAGACTGATTTGCATATGGCTTGGCTCAAACTGGAATGGCATGGTGAGCAAAATAAAGTATGGATTTAGGCCCAGATCTCTGTACTGGGGTGAACGTATGACATTGTTCTGCATTCTGTCCATCAACTGTTGTTTTTGCATTGATCTCTATGGAGTGGCGGGAGTTGAAGACCATTGAGAGTGGGGTATTGCGGATGTCAAATGACATTATCCGAAAGGTGGAGAAGAACATTTTGTGTTTAGTTCAAATAGTCAGGAATCCTGTTAGAAGGGCCTTTCCTTTTTGGAATGGGGATTACAATGTAAGAAAGTTAATAGATGTGCATTATTGAGTTATAAGGTGGTATCAATGCTATGGCGAATGAAGCTAAGATGAGATCACGTGATTTGCGATGTGAATGTTTAGGTAGTAAGTAAGTATTGGAGAGCTATCTGAGTGGGAGACGATTAAGCTTTATTGATATTAAAATTCCTTTAACTAGCCCTCATCTATGTGAGGCTGTGTAGTTTTTAATTCACACAAATGCCTTCTCATGGATTGCTTCCATTTCATCACATTCAGCAGGTACATATACATATACGTGTGCTTCCACCATGTTTAAGTCTCCAATGGTTTTTCCTTCACAACACTTATAGTCTTTGCGCTTTCTTATTATCTGGCTCTGTCCGTGTGAAGCAAAGGCTGTGCTGTCCTTGGAAATAAACTAGAAAAAAATGCTTCATTCTGCTGCCTAGCAACCAGGTCCCTTCATTTCAAGGACATCAATTATTTGCATAATAAGAGGCCTCTTGGCGGGGGCTTTACAAGGATTCTGCTGAGAGCTCCCCGGGCCCCCGCCATTACAGAAAGAAATCTCATTCCCCACCCTCCTTTCCAGGAACCCTCTTACCAATGCCCACTTGTATCCCTTTCAGTAAAGCGCGTTCCACTGTGTTTCCTACAAAGGGGGGTACGGCCTGTTCCCCATGCACATTGGTACCATGCCAGAACATGGCCTCACAGTATCGTCCTGCTGTTCCTAGGCATGTGTTTTGCATTCTAATCCCTCAGTGCGTAAGTGTATTTTCCCTTTTTTGGAATATTTACAAAGTCTAGAGTTCTTTTTAAAAGGGATCATACTTAGAACTATGGGTTACATGAAAGCAAGACAACTGGCTATTTGCAAATAGTTTTTACTACTTCCGTTTGTATCAAGAGGGTTTTTAGATATAAAGTGCCAATGGATAAAAAAAAGTAGGAATTTCCTACATTTACGTTTTGCCCTGATTTGCTATGTTTTCAGATTCTCACAATTCTGAGGATTTGGCGTCAGAAGTATTTGCTAATCGAAGATTTCCAGGTGGAACCCCCCAGTCCCTGAACCTGAATTTTCTCCAATGATGATGATTTGCAGCTGTTATGATGCTGACAAAGTACATTATGCATTTCACTCTTTCCCACTGTTTTCTCAACATGGAAGTATGTTTCCACGTGGAGAAAGCATCCCTCTACACCCACACAAAATATTGCACTTGTAGGCAGTTTTGCGCCCTATTTGCACACTTAATTCTTTTGCAGATCTAAAGTTGTGTGCAAATATTGCAGAAATTATAAGTGGGAATGTTTGCGAATGCTATTACTTTCTGTTTTTTCCCAAACATTCCCAAAGTCCACTCACACTGGAGTACCCATTACCCCACATCTTTACCTGACTTACAACTGTAAAAAAAATCATTTGTACAGAGAATTTGTGCCCCTTCAATTTTACAAATCCTGGGTCTGTGAATCACGACCCTGGAAAAATGTTGTGAGTCGGGTCGTATGTGCTATGAAGTACATTGCATTCTATTCTAATTCTATCTTGGAACGGATTGTTCCTATCTAATGTTACCTATTGTTTTCAGTTTGTATTTTTTACCAGCTGAACCTCAATTATTTTAATAGTGAGCTTGTGAAGTCAATTGTTAAAAAAATCCCTTCAACAATAGGATCCAGTAGAAACCATTGCAACTAAGCAACTGGCATTTTCACTAGGACACTGTGTATTTTCAATTTTTAATTTTATCATTCGCCAACCCAAATGTACCTATGTGTGGAGGGGGCAGTTGAATCAAAAACCTGCAGACTTGTGGACAACGACAGGCCATTCACAATGCGCAGGTTCACTTTGTAAATCAGGCACCTCTGCCAAATTGCCCAGTGGAGATATGTACTTTGACAATTTACTCTAACTGCCCAATATTACCACACTGATTTCCTCTTTATATACTGAAGACTTGTCTTTGCAAGCTATTGATACCTAAACCCACACAAGAGTAGCTTTGAAAAAGAATATGGCCTCTAGTTTGTATATAAATAGTAATTTTTATATAAGATTCCTATATCAGTCTTTGAAATTCCGTCTTTTAAAATGTGTTAGAAGAAAATGTAATGTAGTAAAGGACCTCAATTTCTTGAGATAATGGTGGACAATGAAGAGCTTCTTGCTGTGACGCTACTAACTTCATATATATTGAGGAACTGCAGGATTGGAATAATTTGGATAATTTATATTTCCATTCCTTCTAATGACCTACTTATCAGTGATCTGTCAAAAAGATCCAACTTGTAGACGTTTGATGTGCAGCGTCCTGAGGAGACCGATTGACTCGTGCCTCAAAGGCCCAAAATTTAAACAGCCACTGACAGGACTCGAACATTCTTATAAATAGCAAAGGAGTTTCTCTGATTTATCCCTTTGGCCTCCTACAATACATTGAGATCTTTGGCCTGATTTGGAGCTGGGTAGGCGGGTTATACTGTCACAACTGTGAAGGATATCCCAGTATTATAAAAGAGATAAAGTATCCTCTGCCATACATTATAAGTATATTGAAAGTCATTGAGGAGTTCTGTGACCATATAGAGGAACGAGGCCGAAGGCTGGGTACTTTTAGAAAGTTATGGAACTCTGAGCTGACTTGCAATATCCTTATCATGTACACCAGAGGGCATTTTATCCAATATAATTTATGGTCACACCATCACCTTTCTCACAAACCACTTAAAACCTTGGTGCATAGCTCTTTCATATGAATACATTTGCAAACATAAAGAATACAAATAAAACCTTTAGTGCAAAATTAAACACCAAAAATCTGATAGATACTTGTTGCAAAATATTGTTAGTAACAGTTCAAAACAACTTATTAAAAAATGCAGTAGCTTGGAATGTGTAGAAACAATGCAGAAAGAATCTCACTTTTCTATAATTATCTAAGGAGTGCAAAGAACAAACATGTTCTTTCTGCTTTTCAATGTAAGCTAGAAAAATAGAGCAGAAGAAAGAAGAGCACCATTTATTTTGTGTTGCTTTAAGCAACTGCTCTGTGGCCTGACCTGTCTTTCACCTAAACTGTAATAAGGTATTGTAGTTGAGTTCTGACCTCCTTCTCTATTATGGCAAATGGGTGCATCACAAGTTGCTGATTATAAGCAAATTAGAGACAGGCGTTTATACAGGGATTGCAGAATTCCATGTATTATAAGTGCATTATATCCAATGATACTTGTAATATAGTGGACAGGACATCTGTCACTGTGACGGAGTAACCCACCTGCTCGACTCTAAATTAGGCCCCTAGTCTGCAGCACACTTCATTGATACTCTTTGCACTTCCATACTTCTCTGCTCTATGCATTGTACCCTCAGGACTACTTTTAGTTGTGTTATCTTTGTAAATATGCATGTTGTACATACAAAATAATAACCAGTGAATTGAAAACACTTGGTGTCTCTTGCTTGGTCCCTATGATTAAGTTGATGAAAGATGTATATAGATTCACTGGTGCTTGGATTTTTATTTATGATTAACCATTTTATATAGCCTTGTTACCATGTTCCACTAAATAATCAGTTATGTTCTCTGAAAGCATGCTCGGGAACCATTATTCTAATGTTTTTGTGAACGCTCTCCACAGCACGGGCTTCCTTCTTTATTACTCAGTGAGGATGTATCCAGTGCTTAATTTGGAAAATGAAAAGTGCTGGTTGCCAAAGCTCTACTCAGAAGCTCGGCCGGTGCTATTAAATGTTCGTATGACTATGAAGATTGCGAAGTCCTAAATCCCCCATGGGCCTCTTTAATCCATTGCCAGACACAACCCGGCCCTTTATCTTACTCTTGCAGTTTCCTACTTTCTCCCTTTGTGATGTGTTTTCCTTCTTCCTCTTCCTCCTTTTCCATTTGTGTTTTTCCCTCTCTTGCATTAGAGAAATGAATGATAAGGGAAAATAAGTGCTGGTCCCCCCCAAAAAAATGCTGAAAGCTCCCACCGGCAACCACCAGCTCAAATTAAGCACTGGATGTATTTCTAATTATCATGACTACAAGTATTTAATTTGCAATCAAATCTAAGAAAAAACATCTACTGACTACATCATTTCCTCGAACCTCATGATAACATGTATGTTTTTCTGTATTTTAGTTTTAGTAGTGTTTGTTTTTACCATATCTTTGAAAGATTCCGTCATCAGAAAATATAGTTTATAGTAAACCAGGACTAAGGTCTGGGTTACAGGTGGGCCCGAAGAGGATCAGATATTAACTGCATCTGGAAAACACTGACACAGTGGGTGCGAAACTTACTGGGTGCGGTAAATACCGTCTATAGAAACTTTTTCTTCAGACAAGGTGGAATTGCATGTGGAATTTGGTGCTTTTCACCTATTTTAGTAGATTTTTGCAGTGCTGACCTGCTGAAATTCAGAAGGGAACAGGAGTGTGGTAATTACCACAGTACTCAGATTCCTGTGCAAACAGGAGTTTGGCAGGGATCAGAATGTAACGACTGTCCTAAATGTTTTCTCATTTAGAAACAACCAGCATTTGCAAAAGTCTCTGTTTCATAAAATGATTATATCCCATTAAAAGCTTAGCCAAGAATCAACAAAGAATATCAGAGGGGCTTCAGAAAATTGCTAATACACACTCACTGTCACTTCTCTACCTGCAGTTTTATTAACCTACTATGATAAATCACATTATTCTCATCATCATCATCATCTTTATTTCAGTTCAAAGAACCATAAAAACAGATAAGAACAAATACAATAATTACAAAAAAGCACAATGATCTGACCAGCTCAATTTTCTTCAATACAGTTAAATAGACTAGTGTCAATTCCAAACCAGATTACATCCTTTAGCACAAATGGTTGATGAATCTCACAGAATACCCCAATAATATAGTGGCACAACAACAGAGAGTTCCAGAAAGGAAACATCTCAAAAAAATCCCTAAGTAGTTCCAGATGGGACAGTTGTTCCAGCCAGCAAACTAGAATAAAACCAATAAGAGGGGACTCAAATATGTTTTTTATCGCCAGAGAATTAAAGTGCATAGTGCAGATTGTCAAGCAACACAATAGAGAAAAGAGATTTAAAAGTTCATGAGAGGTTTTGTAAAAAAAACAGTATTTAACTCCTTACGTGCTCAGGACGGCCCCCGGTCATTCTAGGTCACGCTGGGCGTGTGCTCAGGCCGGCCGGGGGCCATCCCAATACCGCCGATTCCCCAGCTTGGTGTGAATTTCACATCTGCGCTGGGGAATTAATTAGTGGGCGGAGTTCAGACGCCCCCCGGCCGTCCTGCCCACACGCCCAGCGTGACGTAGGATGGCCCGGGGCCGTCCTGAGCACGCAAGGGGTTACACCCCTAAATACATCACTGCAGCGAAATTATCGTTGCAGTGAAGGGGTTATGATAACTAAAAGCAACATAGGACAATACCTAAAACACAATTTATAAAAAGCATTCTATTAAAATATTATAGACACAAAAGTAAGATGGCAAAAAGGTCCTGGTAAATGTTACCAAATGGAGATGTGAGCAATATCTATAGTGTATCATTTAGTAAGTGTGCCACATCATTAGAGTCCATGCTTTAATTCGATGCATCAATCTTTCCTTTGACACAGCAACCATTTTAGTTTATGAATGGTACTTTTCAACATGCAGATGACAGGGGTCTTGACCTGGGATCTGATGTGCTGTGCAAAGGTCCAGTAGACTGTTTGAGACACATGCGTTTGTTCATCAAGCCCACACTCTTATTTATGTGAGGCAGGGGAACATGACATATACTCAAATCACTGTGGAGGAGGTGCTGTGGTCTGTATGCTTCTGCATGGGTGGAAAGTGTAGAATAAAACGCAATGATAGGGGGAGCAGTGGATGGGGGAGCAGTGGATGGGGGAGCAGAAGATAGCCGGTTCAGTCTGAAGAGGTATGTCAGTAAAGAATGTGAAATAAAAATGTTTGCAGAACATCGCTTATCTCACACCACAGCCTTGATCTACCACAACTGCTTCAAAGCAATGGTCACTGGCACATGCTAAGGGAGTAAAACCTTTTATAAGTCAAATGTGAGTGGGATGTGTTGTGGTTAGATTTTGAAAGTGTACGCATTTACATATTAGCGGCTGCTAAGCGGACACCAAATGTGGGAGTATAAATTGATAAAGCATGAACCGTGGACTTGCTTATAAGAATTAACCATGCTGTGAGCAATGTTAAACTCTTTATTATTTGACCAAGTGCACTTATTTGCATTGGTCCAGACCAATGATCTCTAATGCACCATGTTTACAGTGCCATGGCATATCCTCTAGCTCCTCTACTTCAGACATCTTTGCACCCTTCTTACATCATAACCAGGAGGACTTAGGCCATCCTCACACACACCCCTGAACTTGCAGATAAGACAATAGTATATGGCCTTTTTGAGTCCATTTAACACAAGCAAGAAATGTGCGATCTTCCGCTGCCTCGCATAATGAGGAATTTGAGATAAAAACAAATATAGCAGCTTCATTTGGTAGTGCAATGCATCAGATTAAAAAATAAAGCTGTCACATCTTTAATAAACTGGGTCTAAAAAAAGGGACCCTCCAAGCAGCAAGAACATTCCTGCACAGAGCGGCAGTCATTTGCCTTTTTCTGGTTGTAAAGGTGTGCTCTTTTTCCTTTCGAAATGGCTGCATGTCAGAATATCATATACAGAAATATGGTCTGGTAAAAACATTGTATTTTAACTATTGTTTACAAAAATATTATCCCACTGGGTATACATGTTCTGTTGTTATCCCCAATGGGCGGTATTTTTGCAGCTATAGTTAACACACAATATTTATGTCACGTGATATTCTTACAACAATATTCAGTTATCACACCTCACCCACTGTCGGTGGTCCTATGATAGAACTTCTGGTAGTAGAGACAAGAAACAGGGTGCCGAACACTGACCACTGAGTTTCTCAGGGCCACACGGTGTGACAGCCGGGAAGCAAATAAGTACAGTCTGATGTGCCATCCTCTTTGGCAGGACTCTATCTATAGGAATGGGCGAAGTTAAACAATACCAACCTTGAGAAAATCGCAAAACTTTGAACTTTTTTATGAAGTACAAAATTCACTGGATTTGCACAACTACACTGACATAATTAAAAGTATGCCAATCCCACCTTATGTCTTTCTAGAAATAAGATGTCATATTTGAAACCTAACAACAGGGTATAACTGTAGCTATGCTGCAAAGATAGAGCATTAACTTTCACAATAAGGTGAGAAATAAAATGTTAGTTCTAGACATTGAGATGAAGTTTAATTTCAACTGCAGGTTCTAAAAAGAGATTCTAATAAAAGCCTTCAAACTGTGCCAGTTCTATGCTCACACCCACAGGATATCTTGACAAGGCGGCTTGGCGCTTTGCAAATCTTTTCTTGTTTTTCTTCTGCCGCGCTCCTGACAAACCCTCCCACATACAAGCGCACAGCTGTGTGGTGACACACTCAAGCCTGACGGGCAGGTCTGATGCGTGACACATCTCAGTGGTGAGGCACTACACCCTAGCTAGAGCTTGCCACAATGCCGAGTCAGATGAGCTACTTACATTAAATATGAATGGGTTGGGGCTTATTGCTATTGTGTGCCAAATGCCACATTTAGTTGACCAGTCGGTGCAGTCATATTTGTAAGCAACATGCACAAGAGCAGTAAAAATGCAGAAAACGCTGTGGTCTGTTGTGTAAACTTGCAGCTAAAGGACTAGAACAAATACATTCTAAATCTGTCTACCCATCTTAGGAAAATTTCGACTCTCCCTTACCTCTAATACCAAGACCCTTCTTCAGGGAAGTTTTGCAATCTTGCATTCCCTTCAGTATTAAGTAGTAGCATCATACCTGCCAACTTGAAGAACAATCTCACCATGTGAGAAGGGGGCGGGGTCTCGTGCTGAGATGTACCTACCAGTTACTTTTGAACACCCCCCCTGCCCCCAAGCCCCCACCCCACCAAAAATAAAGCAGCTGAGGCTGGTGCCCATTTCCTGGTGGGTTTTCACACCACTAATGGACATTGGCAGATAAAAGCCTCAGACACCCAGCTTGAAAACCACGATTTACAGTGGGTTTTAGCTTGTTTACCCTGCCACTGTGTGATATTGACTCCTTACCGGGAGACCGTGTGATGGGAGCCAATATCATGTGTCACATGGGGCACTGTGTGAGTTGGCAGGCATGTAGCATATTAAGGAAGCTTACCACACTGGCCTTGATATAGCACTGGACCTTACCCTGCATAACCAGTGTGTGCGTTTTTGGTTCTCTATGCATGGCTGATACTTCATCCACAAATGCTATGGGGATAACACTATATACACAAAATCTGTACCAGACAATTAGCATTAAGCAATGAATCTCACGTTGATAGATTGTCATGATAGTAACGTTTTAAGAAGAGACTATCAAATTTAGATTTTTTACTGTTTTCTTGAGTACAACCGATACTCTTTCAAGTTCTCTTGTCCTAAGCGTCAAGGCCAAAGGGAGACATTTAGTTTTATAGAATGACATAAGCAACTACTCCAGATCAAAGGGGATTTAAGATATTACTTTGTATCAAGGTATGAATACAAACCTGCAATTGCATGTGCCTAAACGTGGAATAAAATGTGCACAGTCCAAAACTTAAATTATGAGAAATGTGAAGCTGGTTCCTTACCAACCATGATGTCGGATCTAGTCATTTATCAGGGCGATCCTGCTGGATCCGTTACCAACTACATTCACTTAAACTCATATAGTAGAGTGATAGCGAAAAAGAAGCATAATTATATTTCGCTGATTGGAAACAATTTAAAGAAATTGGTGAAATCTGCATGTTGTGACCTTTTTCTATAAACCAGGGCCAGAGTCTTATACTGCCAGTTTTTGACTTGCTAAAACATCAAGCAAGTGATAAAAAAGGAAATTATTAGCTTAGCAGTTAAGAAAGAAAACAATTAGAATATATTAACTGAATTACTTATGGAAAAATCAAGTAAGTATTGATTTTTTATTTTATAATTCAAAAGATAATTACAGGAAGATGAGCAGAAATTATGTTTAAATGGTTGTGTCTGCTTGGCACAGAAAGGATGCACTGTAAAACGCTAACAAGAGACTACTACAAACAGCTAGCCATGTAATTTACTACCACCGAAGTCACTGTGGTAATCAGCTCACTATACACAATAAAAGCACTAGAGCAGGATGGTCTGACAGACAGAACATTCCATGTCATAAATTCAAAATCATTAAACCATTCATAAAAATGAGTAAGGAAGGCATAAAAGTGAGTAGGCGGGCTAATTCAGTGACTCGACCTGTAATAGGATTCATTTTAGAGCTAGGGAAAGATTAACTTTGTTGTGAATCATCTAGTTCCATGTTTTTGTATAATATTGGACAACTATAATTGGAGAATATTGTGGCAGGTAGGTTCGCACTGTCTTTAAAGGAGTCAGTAGTTTGTGGTAGCCATCAGTGTGCACTCGCTTTACACTGACTCGCCTCATACAACTTATTTCCCATTCTGAAAATAATCAGAGTAAAACCAATAAAGAAACGTTTTCCTACTAATATCATCAATCCTGCATGTTAATGCAAAGAGGTATAAGATGTACCACTGTAATAAACCTGATTTACGTGTAGCTAGGAAGCGTTAAGAAAAGCCATTTTGCAAGGAAGTTACTTATACTGGGTTACTAGTTATTTTTGGTGTTTTGCATTGGTGACGCACATATCTCTAACTCTGTCAATAATTTCGAGCCTACTTGAAATTGAGACGAGGCCCAACACGTATGGTGCCCTCTTTGTTGACACGTTCCTGTTCACCATTTGCTTCAATCAAACAGAGAGAACTGGACATTGTAGGAGATTCTTTTTTACAATTCTTGTTTTCTCAAATCCTTAGAACTACTGGAATACCTTGAAATAAACTGCTGTCATACAAAGAACAACAAGGAAATGTGTATATCCATTGGTTGGTCACCTCCCACCCTCAGCTACAAGTCTGATGCGAGATTCACAAGGCCCTGCACTCAATCTTCCTGAAGGATAGAACATTACAAGCAAATCATACTATGTTAATATAGCATTAGCATAACTTTCTAACCTATTAGTGAAATGTGAAATTGATGCATGTTAAACTGATCATTCCAATTCAATTTAATTTCAATCAATGTATTTATTTATTTTGTTTTGGAACTCCTACGGAGGTCCACAAAAACACGTCATCAATTTAACCCCTTCGACGCTCATGACGAGCTCAGCTCGTCATGAGGTACACTTCTCGTACGCTCATGACGAGCTGAGCTCGTCATGAACCGCTGGTTTTTAAAACTTCAGCGCACAGCGGGAAAATGCGCCGCACGCATGGAGTTAAAAGGACAAACATTACATACAAAATTCCTTCCTTATACATTACTATAAAATTATATCAGACTTACTGAAAAATTTGCAAATAATGCTATAATACATAAAACAATCACATAACCGACCAATAAAAATTCTTATATCAAACATACTAAGAAATGTGCAAATAATGCTATGAATACATGAAACAATTAGATAGCCAGCCAATCGGTAGTAAATCGTAACCAGAGTACTACTGTTGGACAATGTTCTAATAAATAGGCAAAAATGTTCTAAAAAATTGGTATATCTTAAAACAAAACATTTCATTCGGAGGGGACAAGACCAGAGAACGGGCGTCCTGAGCGGAGTGAATATTAAATCTGATAAATACTGGTTTTAAAAACACTCGCCTGGCACTTTGCAGCTTTGAACATACAAATAGGACATGATTTAGATCTTGGATTTGCAACTGGCACAATTCACAAATTCTTTTCTCTCTAGGTGTTTTATCACAGATGCCAGTAACGTCTCTTAAGGGCAGCAGATTGAGTCTCAGTAGGAGTATCAGCCATCTAATGCCGTGAGGGATAATTCAAGTTAAATAAGGCTGTGGTTTATTCCCCAAAGCGCTCCCACTGACCACCACGTTACTGGGCCTGGATTTGCTTAAAGCAGTGTCTCTCGCCAAACTAAGAACTGTTTCAAACCAGATTTGGTCATAGGAGAAGCGGGAGTTAAACTAAGACCGAAAATATCATTTGCACATAAAAAAGACCTAAAAAACGCTGATTGTTTTTTTAGAGTGCAAAAGATTTCTGTTCTCAGGGCTGCCCTAAGAGTACCCTCTTCCGCCAAGAAGAGAGAGTTACCCCAGTAAAGAACTGCTGCCTGGGCTAAGATGAAGGACGAGACTAATCCAAAATCAAGGCGCAGAACATGTGGGGCAGCCAGAGAGTTTAAATTGCAAATTTGGCTCAAAATTCGTCCTTCCGCCTTATCAAACGAGAGCCAATGATTAATGTCCAACACCTCGGCAGCATATATTAACGAGGGTGGGATTTTTACCTTGAAAACAGATAAGACATGGTTAAAATGGCGTCTCCCGCAAGGTTTATAAAATCTGTTTAATGCACTTGCCTGGGAGACAGCTTTACTAACACAATGTTTAGTATGCTCCAAGACTCATACTGTTTTGGAAAAAACTTTCCCTAAATATACATACGAGTCAACCAGTTCCAGTTTTTCAAAACCAAGCATCCATCTTAAACATCTCTTTATTCTGAGCCCCTACTTACGGAATACCAAAATCTTGCTTTTTGCAATATAAATTTTCAAAAAGTGAAGCTCTGCATATTTGTTTAAAACGTCCAGACGGCGTTGCAGGCCGATAGGTGTTAGATCAAATATTGCAACATCGTCTACATACAATAGAGACCCAATGGTCATTCTACCAATTTTGGGGGCATCTCCTCTTACGGAGTTCAGAGAGCCAGGGAGATCAGCGATATACAAAGAAAATAAAAGTGGTGCTAATAGACAACCCTGCTTAAGCCCATTATGCATTTTAATTTTACATGTTAACCCCCGCGAACCTCCCATCAGAACCTGGCACCAGGTGTCAGTATGCAATTCCATAATCAGACCCAGAAGATGATTTGGAATGCCAAGGGAGACAAGTTTTTTCCACAGGGCCTGGCGGTCCACCTTGTCAAACGCCGTGGAGAAATCAATAAAGGCTGTATAAACTGGCATCCCTCGGGTGAAAACATATTTCTCCACAATTGTCTGAACAACCGCTATATTATCTAGGGTGCCATGGTTCTTTTTAAAGCCGGCTTGTTCCGGTGGAAGGATTTCCTGATCATAAACCCATTGTTGTAAATGGCATAGTATGCTTTTTGCAAATAATTTGCCTGAGGCATACAGGAGGGCAATCTGTCTAAAACAAGTCGGCACCGTTTTTAGTCCTGTTTTATACAGGGGGACTATAATGCTCCCCTTCCAAGAAGGGGAGATTTTATTCATAAAGAAACAATATTTAAAAAGTGGCTCTAGAAAATCACCCCATACTTCTGGCTCCTTTTTAATTAGTGAAATTGGGATACCATCCGGCCCTTGTGCGCCGGAGGTTCTAGCAATCTTTATGTACTTTACCAATTCCTTTCCTGGCGGGGGCCGAATTCAATAAATTCAACAGACGCGAATTTAACCCCATCAGTCAACACAGGAGAAGCTGGGCTATTATTTCCATATAATAGAGAGATGTAATCCACCCATTCCTTTTCGGGAATCGGTATCGGTGTAGCTCTCTGCCTTGAATCGCAATATTCAGCGATCAAGTGCCAGTATTTTCTTGAATCCTTGGCCCTTGCAGCTTCCCTCAGCCCTATCCACTTCGCATCAAGCTCCCTTCTTTTTTCACTGAGCATGAGGCGTCTTCTCACTCGCTTGAGGCAATTGATTTCCTGCTGTCGACCAAGGAGGAAATGTATGCGCTGTTTTCGAACAAGACGGTTAATTGCCTGTTTTAAGAATATCATACGGGACATATCTTGCTTATAGGTGCAAGGTTCAGAAGATGTGGAGCTTAAATTACAAATCTTCTTCATTTGAGCCTCAAAGAAGGATATAATGTTTGAATAAGTAATACCTTGCTTTTCTACATAAACCGTCTTCACAATGGAGCCTACTTCAGCAATGATTTTTTGCGTTCAAAAGGACAGTCCATTTCCTTTGTTAAAAGTGGCCGAGTCCTGACCAGCATTCCCCGAGTCCAATGTGGGTAGATCAAATGCCACTGTCAAACCCACAATACTGTGGTCGCTCCATATCGACGGGCTAACAAAGAAATTATCACAAGCCCTAAACATTTGGTAGGAAACAATCACATCATCTAAAAGACTCTGAGTACGTTGAGAATGGAAAGTAAAATGGGCTGTTTTATCAGCGGGCACTCTCCCGTTTAAGATAAAAAGATCTAGACTTCTAACGCTATCAAGCAAAAGGAACCCCCGCTTATCAGTTTTTACTTTATTTGGTAATAAAATCTCAGGAATATGCCAAATTTCCTCTTTGTCAGTATTGGCATAAATCTCAGAGGCAGAATTTGACATTTTAGCATTTAAGTCCCCAGCTAATATCACTAGGGGGCAATCTTCCCTAGTAGCTATATCTTGAATAAAAGAAGAAAATACGGGCAAAAGATGATAAAAAAATTCCCAGGAGGGATATACAAGTTTGCTACAAGGAAGGAGGTGGACGTGTCAGAATCTCCCAAGCATGCCAACTTCAAGCATATAGAGAGGTTTGAGGGGTGGGAGAAAACCTTCTGATTCGAATTGATGGAGTTTTTAAGTAAGATAGATACCCCCCACTAGCATGTCCCCTTTCCGATCGCTTCGCATAGCACAAGTTTACAAAATAGCCATCACATTCAAACTCTTTGCAAGACCACGTTTCTTGTAGACATATAATTATGGGATTCATAATTTTTAAGGAATTTAATTTTGTTTCATTGGGTCCCAGAACAGCCATATTCCAGGACAAGAGTAGCCCACCCAGGCTACCTCAATGGAGCACTCCTTACTGCACCCACATGGGTGTTATTCAGGCCTCTTGCAACCCAACTCCACTGGGCGAATTCATCTTCTATGTCTGGAGTCTAAGGGGAAACTGCTATGCTGGGTACAACATTTATTAAACGCCCCATCCAGTCTACGGAAATCACTATATCTTTAGGATTGACCGCAGAATACTCTATTTCGGGGCCCAATGCGTCTAGTGCCACTGAATTAGTAGCCTTAGAAACTTTCAGATTTTGACTTTTAGGGCCCGCAATTTGATTTTCCTCACATTCATTAACAGGTCCCTGTTTCAGAAAAAACTCACAGTGCTTCAAAACCAGGTTGGCCACTATCAGGGAACAAAAGGTCACCCTAGAGTACGGAACAATGTCATGTACATGAATCTTCACATTTAAGATATCCTTGCTAGCTATCAGCTTTAGTGACTCTAGTTCCGAAAATAAATTTCCGGGGTGGATTCAGTATCAAATAGCCAGATGAAATTCACCATGGCAGATAAACTGGGCTGTGCCCCACTAATATTCTTTGGGGCATCTCTCCATGGGATCCATAAAGGGACCCTATCCGTAAAGCTGACAACTTGCGTCCCACCTTGATGTTGGATATTCGAGTATAAGACCGTATCGGGAGATAGAACCTCAATATTTCCATCAGGTGGAAATGAGGTCCCTATGAGGGTTCTATTTGGCCCAACCGGCGATGTAATTGGGGCTTGGGGCCCTCCCTCTTGGGTACCAACCCCCCTGGAATAAATGGAGTCAATGACCCCAGTCCCTATGTGCAGCGAGGGGACCCCGTAACCCATGTGCATTTCCCCATCCGATGGGTCTTCTAACTCCTTAGTGTAGGGATGAATTCCTTGGAGGGACTGCAGCGACTGGGTTAGAGTAGGTACTTCCGGTCCTGAGTCCCCCAAACTCCCAGTCAATGCTGTGGGTGCTATAATAGATTCCCTTTGGTTGCCATCTACTGGTAGAGTTCTAGGGCCTCCCTTCTCTGTTATTAAATGGGCATCGCTCTGGCTTTCCAAAATCCAGTAAAAGTGCAGTTTTAACACTTTCCATTTGGAGAATCGTCTCATTTTTGTGTGTTTCTTGTTCATGTTTTCCCCCTTATATTTTGATACTAGGCTATCCCTCTTGCCTACCTTCTGTCCTCCCGTCCCTGACAATGTGGGAGAGTACACTTGAGAGGCAGACGGAGGGGTTAGCGCTCCTCCTCCACCCCTGCCCTCCCCACCTGTTTGGATTGCTTAGCAAAGCCCCTGATCTTCTAATTTTCTCCTGTGCCCCCCAGTCTACACTTTTAAAACAGGGGAAGATTTTCAGGATGGATTTTTCCAAAGGGGGACTCAGTTCAACCTCCTCAAATAATGTACTTAAGCATAGCTCTTCCTTTTCAAGATTACATACAGGAGCCATGGGGGGCACCAGGAAGAGTGGAGTTCCTGCCTGTACAGAAACATCTCTCGACTCTCCAGAGGGAAGGTATGATACCGGCCTATCCCTTGGCCGTTCATCATTCCAATAGCTTATCTTTAGGATTGACCGCAGAATACTCTATTTCGGGGCCCAATGCGTCTAGTGCCACTGAATTAGTAGCCTTATAAACTTTCAGATTTTGACTTTTAGGGCCCGCAATTTGATTTTCCTCACATTCATTAACAGGTCCCTGTTTCAGAAAAAACTCACAGTGCTTCAAAACCAGGTTGGCCACTATCAGGGAACAAAAGGTCACCCTAGAGTACGGAACAATGTCATGTACATGAATCTTCACATTTAAGATATCCTTGCTAGCTATCAGCTTTAGTGACTCTAGTTCCGAAAATAAATTTCCGGGGTGGATTCAGTATCAAATAGCCAGATGAAATCCACCATGGCAGATAAACCGGGCTGTGCCCCACTAATATTCTTTGGGGCATCTCTCCACACTACCAACCACCTGATATAAGATACTGATTTTGTGCGCTTGTTATACCTATCCAGTTGGAAATGTTAGTTTAGTTTCCTTCTGTATCATGATGGAGGAAAGTGGGAGGTGAATGTTGATCACTCTAGAAAATTGTTGTCTAATCATCCCAAAAAATTAAAATAGGACAAAGGTGTCCAAATTATAACAACATAAAGGTACCTAAGAAGAACGTTTTTCTCAGAAAAATGTTTTTCATGTTACGAAAAAAAGGAGAAAATATGGAGAGCTGTAAAAATTGTATGTTCCCAAACTCCCCAACAAAGAGTTTGGTTTCCTCTCATTCAATTTCTATGGAGGATGCCCGCAATTTTACCCTCCTACTCGGTGAAAGAACACATAAAGTAAAAAATAAAGGTGATCTATGAGCTCAGATATCACGATCTAAAAGTGTGCCCTGTGGGAAACATTGCTGCATATGTCGGATACTCTCGACTACGGGTGGGAAGGCCGAGGGGCACTTTAAATATGCTCTGATAGCCATTCAGTGATTAAGGAAAGGACTTAACCTTGTGAACTTGGTCCCTAGCAGCAGGACCACTACTTTTAGCTTTTAACTGACTTAATAATGCTCTGATTGTTCTTTGTAACGCCACACTAGTATATTGCTCATTGGACTTTGAATATTTAACTGCCTTAAATCCAGTTGTTATGGTTTCCATTAACTAAACAATAACATTTACTACTACTACTTACTACTAGATATCTAGGAAAATTTCTCTATGCTTCATAGATGGAAGAGCCTTACAGCTGGACCCAAACCATACTGCCTTGATGAGAAGGATAGGCCCCAGCCAGGTACAGAAGAAATTATCGCTTTCAGAACCCATTTGCCAAAAAGGTTTGTCCTAAAAGATTAGCTCTTGCACATGAGAGATGAAGAGGGGGAGAAAAATAACTATTACATTCCAATATTATTTGAGATTATCTTCAGGTAGCAAATACATTTTCTCACTCTTTACCAGGATCAACTAGATGGGAGACTACATTTTTTGTCTATTATTTGCTAAGAGTTACGTCAGAAGTGTGGATACTTCTTACAGTCAACGGATACAACATAGACTTTCTCAATTCACCACAAGCATCTCCTATAAACCATATTTTTACCAGAAACGTTTTAAAACCAGAAAAGAATGCACCAGCTGCACTCAAAGGCATCATGAATAATTCATTTTTGTATCGAAAAAAGGCCTATGTCTGTTAGCTACATTAGTTCTGAGAGCACGTATTAAAAATAGAAAAAAAGAACTTATTAGTTGCTCAATATTTCCTCTACATTGAAAGATTAGATCTGAACATGAATATTGAAACAGAATATTCAAGTATATAGGTCTATATTCCAAGATGGAGACTATGCCTCTGATTTTGTAGTGGACCACAGAGACAATCAACATTTTTTAGTTATTCCAACTGTAATTGTCAATTAGATTTTTAAGGGTGAATCTTAGCCTTTATGTAGCTAGGGTTCAGTTCATAAATGCACTTGTAAATCAAATGTCTGTCATGGTAATTCTGCATTCAAAAGAGAGATAGTCCAAGGGTTTTCTCGCTACTAACATTAGTTTATTCATTTCAACCCACTCACCAGCCTGTTTTGCACAAACTACAACTACTAGAATGCTGGGAAGGCAACAAAGAAGACATCCCCATTATCGATTTAAATGCGGCAAGTGACCCCACCAGAGTCTGGTGGTGCTCTGGTGAAATTAAAGGCAGCACCTGGTCTAGTAAGCATATCTGAGATTTCGAGGCTAAATTGGACTCTCCCAAGAAGTCAATCATTTTTGTCTGCTGAAAAAAATGCATAGAGGGAACACAAAACTCAGGGAAACAGTGTGCCCCTCCTCACTGGGCAAAGGAATTGCCAGTAGTGGGGGGGTGTTGTGCTGGAGAAAGACCATCATGATCCAAATGAGTACAACTATAATTCATCATTTCACATAATATATATAGTGGACATAGATTTTGCGTCTGTTTGATAAAGATCTACGTTTTGTGTTGTCTTATTATAGGCTCCTACTCTATGCATGCATTACAATCAAGACTTGTTTCACATCAACTACTAGAAATGTCAATTCTAACACCTCGCCTTGCATCACGACCAAGAGCAAGAGCTATCGCAGAACATGCACAACTTGCAGCCTGACTATACTCGGTAAAATATAAAAGGAAGACGCATTCTCCCGCTATGCACTGCCCCAGTTAAAATCTGGCAGGGTCCATGCCCTCTTGACTGCTAGAAGGAGTTTAATGCTCATCTCTTCAAATTACACCTGACTGCAGTACTGCTGCTCTGATGCTGCACTTTCTGAGGAGCGTCCGTCTCCTCAGATCTCCCAGCCCCGTGCGTGTCCACTCTGTCTCATTCTTAGTCATGTTGTCAATCCCTGGCCCCACCTATTAAGATCTCCCTCTTCTATCTCCATTGTATTTGATGCCCCTACCTACTTCTACTACAAATCTTTAATAAAGCCATCTGATCCATTTTTTCCAGATATGCCCTATGTATGTGACATACATTCATGCATACATGAATACCATAGATATACTGTAGGTGCAGTTGTGTGCTCTGTCATGACAGAGAAAGTGCATATTTAATGTTTACCTCAAAAACCAAGAAGTGTGGAATGAAGGAATCACAGAATCAATCACATTCTCTGGCAGGGGGCATAATGTCAAAGTTTTGCTCCTTTGGGCTTCTATGGTTGAAACAAATGTTTACATTTTGTGAGACTTACAACGAGGCCCTGAAGTACTCCTGGAAAGCTATGCTAGTTATAGCTTTCGAGGAGTACTTACATGTGGGTAATATTTTACAAGGTGGAAACTTCGGCTGCCGGAAATTTGATGGGAATGTATACTTTTATGTTTTTTCTTCTCTGTGAGGTGCATTTAAAATACCACAAGGCCATAATTTCAAATATCAGAACGTCATTTAACATGATTAGATTATCTTCTGTAGAATTTGTAAGAGGCCACAATACTGTCCATTTAAAGTAATTGCTTTGATATAATGAATGTAGTTTCAGATGCATTCCTTTAAAGTTCTGAGAGAGCGCAAACTGAGATAAATATATGAGTACATCACACTTACCTATAGAGAGCATAATTCATGAAGAGAAATGCCATGAGTGCTAATAGTATTTGAAATTATATTCTAAATGTATAGCTAATATAGAGATTTAAGTAGAAGTGGAATTAATACAGAAATGTGTGACATTATATGATTTTATTAGACGTGATTATTTTGAATCTATGTCGTGTAGCTGTTAACATATAAGATGGTCTGTGGTAAAACGCAGAACAGGGTAGGCCTCAGGGCCAGAGCTGGAGCTAAAAGGGAAGGTGTTTCTTTTCACGACACAGATTGTTTAACGTTTTGGTCATTGCATTAATGGGCCATGATTTAGAGTAATGTTTTCTAAATAATAGAATAAGAGTTTTAACATGCTTTAATTAAATGAAGAAATAGAATGCTATAATCATAATGTGAAATATTGTAGGCCTGAAATGTTTTAGCATTGATTTACACGTACATGTCTGGGCTGAGAAATGTTGCAAGCCTTTTTTAGAAGTCTATGAGAGTTGGGTTCTTGGCGGCAGATATCTGTCTGCAACAGGAAAGGGGGGATCCAATTATAAGTGAATGAATAGAGGCCTGTTCAGTAGACGGCCCAGACATGGAGGAGGGTTCTGGAATGTTTAAGGGGTATCAGCGGGCCGGAGAAGAGACTGAGAAGCAAGGTCAACTCTAACGTCTGAGGCCCAATACAAAGCATCATGGAAAAAGCCTGAAGTTGCACCACGTGAGAGGCGTTTCGCAAGGGGCGTCTCAAATGTTGTTGACTGTTTTGTATTAGGGACAGCACCCCTGGGTGGAGTTAGAGCAGAGACCTGAGGACCCTTTAGAGAGCGGATGGGTAGGCAGTGAGGGGTCATGACTGGAGAACTTTAGGTTTTCACCAAGAGACTTAGAGTGGGTGACTTCCCTTGGGGGTCATTCATTGCTGACACCTTTGTTAGGTTGGGATTTGGTTAAGTAGGGATACCATCTAGAACAGGGTAGGGACGCCTAACCTGTGTTTGTTTTCCTCCAACCTAAATGAAGGAGAGATATGCGTCTATGCTGATAGCTTTGCTATTTTTAGAACTTGTGTTAGTGATTTCTGTTGCTCGTCTGAGGGCTTTTCGAGAGCACATGTATGTAATTGGACCTGTGTATCTCGTGAATCTCATTCTGAGATGCTTGTATTTGCAGCTCATTATATCTTTACAATAAACTTTTGAAACCTAGAAGTTGTCCGTGATCTTTAAGAGTAGAGTCCTTTCTTGGGTGAACTAATTTGCAGATAGGTGTACTGTTTCCTTCCAAGACAGGCAATAAAGGTTCAGTCGACCAGATCGAGGTTTGGATCAATAGAGATAAGGTATCGATCAAAATCTCGCCCTTTCAGTTGGTAGCTATAGAGGATGGTTGCCTTCTTGAGGACGGTGACCTAGGCCAGGTTAGCTTACCCCAAGGCCCCTAGAAATCGATGATCGGAAGAACAGCCCGCAGATGAAGATCCGGATGACGTGAGACAGAAAAAGCAGCAGTATCGGTTGAGAGTGAGTATAAAGGGTTATGCGTGTTAGATTGCGGTGTTTTTGTATTGTATCTATGTTGTAATGTCTGGCGGAGTTGAATGTTTGTAGAGTGACTGTGGAACAGGTTGTGAGCGCGCGCAACCGGTGGAAATCTTAAGTTCAAGGAGAGCTTAAGTGGTTCGGGTGTATCGGACACCCAGAGTAATTGTCAACTAGTGTGAAGGGGGTCATGAGGTACCATTGATCACCCGAGAGACCGAGATAGGGGGAACGTAAGAGTGAGTGCGTGAGTAACGGACGCTGGTCGGAAGTTACTGTGTGTGTAAGTAACCTATCAGAGAGACGATAGACATCTCGTCAGTTGTGTTGACAATTACAGATAGACTGTGGACGTACAGTCGAGAGAAGTGACCGCTTGGTCGGAAGTAGTCATTTTTTTCAGTGTATGAATGGGACGCATGCATAACCGGGAGACGAGTTGAGAAAGGAGGGGTGCTGCTGCGAAGCGGAGAAAAGAGACGTCAGGTGGTGTCGCGCAGTGATTGGCTGACCGGAGAAAGACCGCGCTGTGATAGGCCAGCTAGCGAACACGTCATACAGGGTCGCGACGTGATTGGCCAACAGGAGAAAGACCGCGCTGTGATAGGCCAAGCTAGAAAAGCCGCGACAGGATTGGTGGAGTGTCACCAGGAAGTAAACAGAGTAGCGAGGCTGGATTTTGTGCGCATAATTATGAAGTGTTTTAAATGGTTGAAAGCGCTGTTTAAGAAAGAGAGGAGAGGATCGTATGAAGGGGAAGAAGCCCCGCCGGAGGGTACGCCAGCTCGTTATATGGCAGTAAATGTTGGGTTGCATACGATCCTTTGGATATCAGAGTGGAGTAAGATTACTGAAGGAAACGAGGAACTGACGTTCCCGAAGTACGGGACGTTCAGATTAGAGGTGTTACATCGATTGAAATCAGTCATGACCTCAAAGAGACCCTTGCCTAGACCAACCCAGTTTGAAGCCCTTGAAGCATGGCTTAGGGCAGCGCATGAAAGGAATATGAATAGACGACAAGAAAGGGTGAAACGCTCGGTAAGGGCAGTACAGGATGCCAGGTGGGATGCGGATGCTAAAAGATGGAGAGTGCATAATTTGGAAATAAATAAACTGTACCCAGTGTTAGAGGCGCCAGTAAATAAAAGCCCCCTAGAAGAAGATGATGAGAGCGAAACAGAGGACAGCCTGATAAACAGATTACTGACAGACAGGCCACCCCCGTATAATAGAGCAGGGGGAGAGGTCGAGAATACTGAAGGAGAAAAGGGGGGCAATGCAGGAGAGCATAGACCGCTTCCCAGTTCACAGTGGGATCCTGAGCCAAAGAAAGAGTTGCTCCAGCCTAGTCAGGTGCAACAGGTAGTCGGTAGGTTTGTGGTACAAAGAGCGCCGGAAACGGAAAGCGCCACATCCTACCCATTACCAGATGCACTACAGGTACCTGTTACCATAGGTCCTATAATATCGATATATGACCAAGAGAGAGCAAAAGGGGAAGAACGGAAGCGGAAAGACAGAGAAAGAGCAGAGCAGGCAAGGAGGAACGATACCACTAATTCCCCAAGTCAGATGCCGATACCCAGAGAATGGAGCACCCCGATGCACACAGCAGGGGACCCAGGAGGAGATCCTGGGGGCCCTAGATGGCCAATGGATCTGAGGGGATCTGGACGAAAATCCTTTCAAGAGCTAAATGAGTACATGAAGCAGTGGGATGAGGCAGTGAAGGCTCAAAAGTGCATCAATGCTGCAGAAGCAGAAAGGGAAAGTCAGGACAGCAGAGCACGAACTCACTGCGGGGCTGGGGAGAGTAGCCCGGAGTGGGACTGTAGAGGGAGTAGGGGAGTCACCCATTGGGCCCGGAATGGAGGTAGAACAGACCTGGAAAACGGGGGCCCCGGGAGTGGAGGGGTGGCGTGCCCAATACTCAGTGAAGAGGAGAGGAGAGCGCAAGAGTACAGAAACAGCTTTAAGTGTCCACACTGTGTGCCTGCCACCAGAGAACAGAATGGGAGTTGTGAGAGGTCGCACCATAGTCCCTGTGATGACAGAAATGAGCGCAGCCCAGGGAATATGGGGAACCAGGAAGGATCGTATCGGATACTGAGCGATACGAGGCAAAGGGAGTGTAGCGACCGGAGGGAAAATAACAGAGAGATGAGCGGTGAGAGGAGAGAAGAAGACGAGAGTGGGCAGAGAGAGAGTAGGGATAAAAGGCCCGTGTTCCATCACCTTCCAAGATCGGATGGCCGAGCATGGGACCTGGAGAGATGGGAGCGAGGGAGGCCACCCATTAACTCTCCCGAGCCCAAACGCAGAGCTCGAAGTTGGGATGGGAGGGAGACCAGTGAGCCTCCTTCGAAAGACATATTGCGAGCTGAGATAAAAGCCAAGAGACTTGATGTCTCCAGCTTAAGGTCAGATCTGGATGACATGGTAGATGGTACCCTGCCTTTAGAAAGAATGGAAATGTATGAACAGGATGAAATACTGTATATGGCAAAGGACATCACACGAAAGGCGAGAGCAGTCCATGAGAAGTTAGTCGAACTAGCAGGCAAATATATGGTGGACTTGTCAAGAACCAAAGCATTACAGGGTAACCACAGGCTACATTACTCAGATCGGGACCTAGATGAGAGGAGAACGATTGGGCTGAAAACACACATAAGGGAACTGATTACTGGAATAAGGACATGGAGGGCACTAGATAAGTGGGAAGAGAGGTGGTCCAAGAAAGGGACCGGCAGAAGAAGCATGATTGGTATAACACCAGGACAGCAGGGAATAGAAGCTTACCCTTTGCGTGAAGTTGCCAATGGGAGCTATGTACATGTCCCTTGGAGTAGGGGAGATTTAGCTGCTTTTACCACATCTTTCCCCAAGTTACGAG
Source organism: Lissotriton helveticus (assembly GCF_964261635.1). Lineage (NCBI taxonomy): Eukaryota > Metazoa > Chordata > Amphibia > Caudata > Salamandridae > Lissotriton > Lissotriton helveticus. Next base: position 1,028,373,110 of record NC_136059.1, read on the forward strand.
AGAGCCCCGTGGAGTGGTACAAGCAAGTCGAGAGGTTTGTAAAGATCTCAAAAGTCCTATGGATAGATCTGAACACGCTGTTTGACATTGTAGTACCAGGAGATCTGTGGACAGCATGCAAGGTTAGCGCTGAGTGGCCCACAACGGAGCCAGAGAGAGATGCTAGGACTAATGGGCCGTCCGAGATCGTGATGGCAAAATTCGAGAGAGTGATGACTTGGCTGAAAGAAAAAGTGCCTATGCAAGACATAGATTGGGTCAGAATAGACAGAACGAGACAGGAACCCAAAGAGACAGTCCATGAATATTACGAGAGATTGCTGAAGGCGTTTAAACAGTATAGCGGCTTGGATGTAATGGATCCAAAGGACATAGGGCAATTCGTGTCCAAGTTCGTCCTGGGACTGAGACCGGATATTAGTTTGATGATTCAGCAACACTCGATTTGTTGGCAAAGTAGACCCCTAGATGAAATACTGAGATATGCCAGGTACTGCTGTGATGAGGTAGACTCCAAGGCTAAGAAACTAAAAGAGAAGCTGATGGTGGTACAATTGCAGGCAGCAGGAAAGGGGGGACCGCAACAACAGCAGCAAGGGACAGGTACAGGAGGTAAGAAGCAGTACAGTCAGAACAAGGGTAATGAGGAGAGTACTACCTTTAGACCCAGAGTAGACATAGCTACCTTGAAGAAAACGACTAGGTGTCACCAGTGCAACGAGTTGGGGCATTGGAAACGCGAGTGCCCTTACAATGTGGAGATCGGAGAGCAAGAGATAGAGGAGGAAGAGGTTCAGAGCGCACCTATGAGAGGGGCGACGCCATACCAAGGAAAGGTGCTCAAAGGGGGGGGGGCTCCTCCCCGAGCCCAGTTCCCGCAACCTCCTCGAGTAGGGAGTATGGGTAAGACCTATAGACAAATGCCCCTGTTTGTGGAAGGTGAAGAATGCTATTATGTGGACCCATTAACCGGACAGAGAGTGGAAAGAGAAGACTGCACCCTCGGGGCAGCCTTAGAGGTAGATCAGAGGGGACCCTATGTGGAAGCAGAAGTAGCAGGGTGCCCTACGACATTTCTGGTGGACACAGGAGCCACTAGATCCACGATCAGATCAGCTGCAGTTCCAGACCTGCCCATGTCTGGAGAGACCATACAGGTGGTAGGGGTCGCAAACAGGAGAATAACCAGCCAATTGACAGAACCGGTACAGGTGAAAATAGGGAAGTACAGCGATGAGCACCAATTTGTGGTTTGCGATTCAAGCCCTGTGTGTCTGCTAGGAAGAGACCTGTTGTGCAAATTGAATTGTACTATATATTGTACACCCCAGGGAGTGGAGGTATTGACTAATGATGATGATGCAGATTTCAAAGTTGCAAACTCAAGAATATGTGTGGAGCTGTACCCTACTTTGACAGTAGACGAGCTTCCCTGGGATTTGAGAGAGACAGTGGCATCAGAGGTATGGGATTTCACTGGGGAAGAGATTGGATTAGTCAAAGGGGTGGACCCAGTGAAAATTGTAGTGAAACCGCATGCTGAGTTCCCAAGAACACCCCAGTATAAATTGACTCCAGAAACGATTGCAGGCATAAAACCCGTGATCGAGTCCATGATTAAACAGGGAATACTGAAAGAAATCGTGGGTAGTCCATGTAACTCCCCGATTATGGGTCTGCAGAAACCAAATGGGAAATTCCGGATAGTGCAGGACCTTCGAAAGATTAATAACATAGTCGTTTCATGTTGTCCAGTGGTACCGAATCCATCAGTGATACTGTTTCAGATTCCATTCCAAGCTGAGTGGTTCACTGTGATAGATCTTTGTCAGGCTTTCTTTTCGATCCCTTTGGACGAAGATAGCCATTTTCTTTTCGCATTTAAGCTGGAAAATCGCGTCCTAACATGGTGTCGTATCCCTCAGGGGTATACAGAGAGTCCATCGATCTTTAACCAGCTTCTGAAGAAAAATCTTGAAAGTCTAGTGCTGCCCCAGAAGTCAGTTCTGGTCCAGTACATAGACGACCTCCTTGTGGCGTCAGAAACAGAAGAAGCTTGCAGGGAAGACTCCATTGCTTTGTTAAATCACCTAGCTGCCAATGGGCATAAGGTATCCCCGGGAAAATTGCAGTACTGCCTGACAGAAGTGCAGTACTTGGGACACAGAATTGAGAAAGGCAAACGAAAAGTGTCACCAGATAGGATAGAGGCGATCATGAAAATGAATGCGCCTCAGACCCAGAGAGAGGTCAGGATGTTCCTAGGGATGGTGGGTTATTGCCGACAGTGGATCGTGAACTTTTCACTGAAAGCAAAACCTTTGCAAAAACTGACGCACAAAGAGGTGAGTGATCCGGTACCATGGGACAAAGACTGTTTGATGGCATTCTTACAGCTGAGAGAGGACCTGTGTCGTGCTCCGGCATTGGGAATGCCTGATTACAATAAACAATTCTTTCTTTACTGTTGTGAGAGAGAAGGTTGTGCGTTGTCTGTGTTGGTCCAAATCCATGGGAATGCCCGTAGACCAGTTGCTTATTTCTCGGCTACTTTAGACCCAGTAGCCGCAGCGTTGCCCGGATGTCTCAAATCCGTTGCTGCAACGGGTGTCAGCATTGAGAGATGTGAAAATATCGTCATGGGGCACCCGTTAGAGGTGTGCGTGCCACATTCTGTTGAACTGTTGATGACCAGGACCAAAACACAGCATCTGACCAATAGCAGGCTCACGCGCTATGAGCAAGTTATTCTTGCTGCAGAGAACGTGACCCTCAAGAGATGCTCTGTTTTGAACCCTGCTACCTTAATGCCACTTCCAAATGATATTGATGATGATGATGAATATACAGACCATGACTGTCTCGATGTGACTGAACTATGCACCAAACCCAGACCCGACATCGTAGATGAGCCACTGACCGACCCAGATGAAGTTTTCTTTGTCGATGGCTCATGTGTAAGAGACGAAGTTGGGCAGTTGAGAGCAGCTTATGCTGTTTGTACAATTGAAGGAGTTGTGGAAGCAGGGTGCCTGGAAGGAGTACACTCCGCTCAGGTAGCCGAGATTATTGCCCTAACACGTGCTTGCTTAGCAGGCAATCAAATTCGAGTCACCATTTACACCGACAGCCAATACGGGTTTGGGGTAGTTCATGATTACGGGCAGTTATGGTCTCAAAGAGGGTTCATGACTTCTTCAGGCTCTCCCATTCGCAATGGAGAGTTTGTGCGCTTGTTGTTAGAAGCATTGCAATGTCCAGCAAGTATCGCAGTTGTAAAGTGCATCGCACATACCAAAAATGAGGACTTTGTTTCGAAAGGCAATAGATATGCTGATGAAGTTGCGCGGTATTGCGCAGAACAAGGTTACTCTTTCACAGAGGTGGATGTGGGTGGAATAAATGTAAGAACTGAATTAACCATGATACTGGAAACTGTTGATACTTGGGATGAATTGTCAACCATGCAAGAAAATGCTCCTGATTCTGAGAAAGAAACATGGGAAAAGGCAGGATGTGTAATGGGTGAGACTCATTTTTGGGTCTCAGCAGACGGCAGAGCAGTGTTGCCCAATGAGATGGTGAGTCCAATGGCTAGACTCATACATGGTCCAGTACACTTAGGGAGAGATGCTATGCTGAGAGTGTTTAGACAGACTTGGTACAATCCTAAGTTTAGAATAGCAGCAGAAGCAGTGTGCCAGCGTTGTGTGACCTGCCAGCAGCTGAATGTAGGGAAAAGAACACCAGTTGCACTAAGTCACATAGGAAAGTCTGGAGGTCCATTCAACAGAATGCAGATAGATTTCATTGAAATGCCAAGATGCAACCGCCTCCGCTATGTCCTGGTGGTTGTTTGTGTGTTCTCCAGATGGGTTGAGGCATACCCTACACGTAGGTGCGACACCCTCACAGTGGCTAAGTTACTGCTTAGAGAACTTATCCCTCGGTTCGGGGTGCCGGCCTTTTTGGAATCAGATAGGGGAACACATTTTAACAGCGAACTTGTGAAGATGATTTGTGTTGCACTGAATATAGACCAAAAGCTCCATTGCAGTTACCGACCAGAAGCCTCAGGAATCGTGGAACAAATTAATGGCACGATCAAGTCCAGAATAGCGAAAGTTTGCTCCTCAACGACCCTGAATTGGCCTGACGCCCTGCCATTGGTACTCATGAGCCTTCGTAGTACCCCAGACAGAAGAACAGGGTTGTCACCACATGAGGTGTTAATGGGGAGAGCAATGAGACTGCCATCTATTCCAGCTACTGCACTGTTAAATATCACAGATGATATGATCCTGGACTATTGTAAGGGGCTGTCTGACGCCATGCGTTCTGTGTCCCTTCAGGTGCAGGCTGCAGAGGTTCCAGCGTGCCAGGGCCCTTGCCATGACCTGTATCCTGGGGACTGGGTCCTGGTGAAGAAACATGTGAGAAGAAGCTGCTTGGATATTCGTTGGCGTGGGCCCTACCAGGTCATCCTGATCACAAGTACAGCTGTAAAGGTGGGAGGCCTGCCCAACTGGATACACGCGTCGCATACGAAAAGGGTTCCAGCACCTCTGGAAACAGCTCCTCTCTCGGATGGACGTCCAGCTGAGGACCAAGAAGCCATAGAGGGGGCTAGCCAAGCTGTAGAGGTGCCAGTGGAAGCAGGGAACGAGTCTGACCAAGCTGAGGACGGTCAGTACAACAGCGAAACAGAAGACGCTACAGAAGGAGAAGACAGCTGGGAGTACGAGTCTGACCCTGACAGGTCTGAAAGAGAGCGAGAACAGACCAGAAGGAGAAGGAGTAGAAGGGCACGTGGAGAAGCAAATTGGCCGCAAAGAAGAAGTTCTAGCCTGAGGTCAACTCCAGAAGCAACCCTTCCTCCGATATCAGAAGACTCAGACCCAGAAGAAGGTGCTCAGGGCGCTGAAGCACCAGACCGAAGAAGGTCAAGAAGAGTGCGTGTGCCTAACAGAAGATACTCCACACCTGAGTGGACATATCTGGCGACAAATGTCTGTGAAACCGGAGACAGGGAGGATCCGAGCGGTGGTGGTGTCCAGTTCTGAGCCCATTATCACCGTGGAAATACAACTGTTGGTACCCGGTGTCGAACAAGAAGGGTCACTAACATTCGTGCTCCCCAGACCTCCCCGCCTCAGCAAGTTAAAACACATGTTTCTTACAGAATTGAAATTCCCCGACTTTGGTACCACGATAACAGCACATGAAGAGCATACTCTTCGCATGGAAATATTGAACTATGCTATTGAAGCTGCAACCACAAATCTAATAGTCGATTGTTAAAGGACTTTGTAAATAAAGCAAGCAGAAGGAAAGAAGATTACCTAGCGCCCAGGAAGCAGAGAATTTTAGGGAACCCCTTGAGTGGATGGAGAAGGGCTAGGGTTGTCTTTTTGAACTGTGAAAGGACTTTTTGCGAAAAAGGCTGTCAGCCTCCAGCTGTGTGGATTCTAAAGACAAAAAAGGATTGAAAGAGACTGTAAAGGAACGAGAGGAAAAGAACTTTTTTTGCAAAGAGAAAGGGAAAAGCTAGATTGTCTGACGAAATGGAGGCCGGCACCCCGAACCGCAGAGCTAAATGTATAATAGGTACACTAATAGTAGGAGTGATAATATTAATAGCTTTAGTGGTAACAATTTCTTATGTAAAGGGACATGAGGAAGAGGTAAAGGTAACTGATGCGAATTCTGTAGTAACACTTACACCCACTGTTGCAGGTGAGAAAAGGGAAAACACTCAAGAGAAAGCGTTATTGGCTGCAGAAGCCCGCAGGTTACATGTAGACGAGTCCCAAGGAGACTTTAGGTCAAATGCTTATGCTAAACTTTTGTATGAATACGTGGATGCCATGGAGGTTAAGGATTGCTACGTCTGCATGCAGTTGCCTGCGTCTGTAGATGAAGGAATTCGATATCATCACCTCCCTCTGACATATGGCATTACATGTAGCTTATTGCTTAGTATATTTTATGAGAGAGATAGTTTTGAATACTATTTCTCCAATTATGATTCTGTGTTGCCAGAAGTCCCGAATTATAAGCAGATGAATAAATGGGATTACTGGAAGAGTGAAGACAGATTGGCCAAGTTCTTCATTCCTTGGATTACCTTAGATACTTCACATGCCCGTAGAAATAATCTGACATGCAAGGTGTCAGAAGTCGAGAAAAAGTTCATAGGGCAGGTGGATGATCGTTACAGGAGACAAAAGATTTTGAAAAAATCAGGACAAGGGAAATTAGATTGGACCGAGGAAGAGAAGTCACACAAGAGAAAGGGTAGTAGTGGTCCAATAGCTTTAGATAAAGCGCAGAGAGGAAAGTTATGTCTTCACCGAGCCAAAACGTATTATGAAAATGTATACGTGGGTGAAGTTGACTGTGAACATGCTTTTAATTTAGAGTACTACACTAAGGATTTCCTGAAGGGAATGCAAGTGATTCCAAATGTGTATTTTGTATGTGGAAGAAATGCTTACGTGAGACTACCTGACAACTGGTATGGATCATGTTACTTGGCAATTGTCTTCCCCAAAATATATCATGCACAAGACTTATTGATCATTGAGGGCCAGACATCATCGAGGGGAAGGAGAGATTTAGGCGATGCAGAAATGGTTGGAGATGTCTTTGGAGCTATGTTCCCTCTTTTGGGAATAATCCTTAATGATGTTAAAATTAGACGATTGGCAACAGTTGTCGACAGGTTGTCTGCCAGCACTGCTCAGTCCTTAATGCTGGTAGAAGGAGAGATGCAATCGATAAGGGCTATGGTTCTTCAAAATCGGCTTGCATTAGATGTCTTATTAGCAAAAGAGGGCGGAGTCTGTAAGGCTTTGAAGGTTCAGGAATGTTGCACTTACATTCCAGACCTTTCAAAACCCCTTGAGAAAGTTATTAAGAACATAACTAATATACACAAAGAGATCGAAGACTTGAGTAGAGAAAATGTCTGGGAAAAGGTGGGCCACGGAATGAGTACAGTTGGAGGGTGGTTTTCCACCTTGGGCAAAAGCTTTATTTGGTATATCCTAAAGCCTATCATCATAATATTGATCTGTGGGATAATATTGTGGGGATTGGTGAGGGTATTCAAATGGTACAGAGCAAGAAGGTCAGAAAGGGCCCAAAGAGAACAGTTGCAGAGATTGGCTGCCATACAAGATAATCAGTACAGGAGCCTGAGAGCTCTGGAAGCGCAGAGAATGCCAGCAATAACTGCAGTTTAAATGTTAGTGATGACCCCGAGAGGTCATCAAAGGGGGGAACTGAGAGAGCGCAAACTGAGATAAATATATGAGTACATCACACTTACCTATAGAGAGCATAATTCATGAAGAGAAATGCCATGAGTGCTAATAGTATTTGAAATTATATTCTAAATGTATAGCTAATATAGAGATTTAAGTAGAAGTGGAATTAATACAGAAATGTGTGACATTATATGATTTTATTAGACGTGATTATTTTGAATCTATGTCGTGTAGCTGTTAACATATAAGATGGTCTGTGGTAAAACGCAGAACAGGGTAGGCCTCAGGGCCAGAGCTGGAGCTAAAAGGGAAGGTGTTTCTTTTCACGACACAGATTGTTTAACGTTTTGGTCATTGCATTAATGGGCCATGATTTAGAGTAATGTTTTCTAAATAATAGAATAAGAGTTTTAACATGCTTTAATTAAATGAAGAAATAGAATGCTATAATCATAATGTGAAATATTGTAGGCCTGAAATGTTTTAGCATTGATTTACACGTACATGTCTGGGCTGAGAAATGTTGCAAGCCTTTTTTAGAAGTCTATGAGAGTTGGGTTCTTGGCGGCAGATATCTGTCTGCAACAGGAAAGGGGGGATCCAATTATAAGTGAATGAATAGAGGCCTGTTCAGTAGACGGCCCAGACATGGAGGAGGGTTCTGGAATGTTTAAGGGGTATCAGCGGGCCGGAGAAGAGACTGAGAAGCAAGGTCAACTCTAACGTCTGAGGCCCAATACAAAGCATCATGGAAAAAGCCTGAAGTTGCACCACGTGAGAGGCGTTTCGCAAGGGGCGTCTCAAATGTTGTTGACTGTTTTGTATTAGGGACAGCACCCCTGGGTGGAGTTAGAGCAGAGACCTGAGGACCCTTTAGAGAGCGGATGGGTAGGCAGTGAGGGGTCATGACTGGAGAACTTTAGGTTTTCACCAAGAGACTTAGAGTGGGTGACTTCCCTTGGGGGTCATTCATTGCTGACACCTTTGTTAGGTTGGGATTTGGTTAAGTAGGGATACCATCTAGAACAGGGTAGGGACGCCTAACCTGTGTTTGTTTTCCTCCAACCTAAATGAAGGAGAGATATGCGTCTATGCTGATAGCTTTGCTATTTTTAGAACTTGTGTTAGTGATTTCTGTTGCTCGTCTGAGGGCTTTTCGAGAGCACATGTATGTAATTGGACCTGTGTATCTCGTGAATCTCATTCTGAGATGCTTGTATTTGCAGCTCATTATATCTTTACAATAAACTTTTGAAACCTAGAAGTTGTCCGTGATCTTTAAGAGTAGAGTCCTTTCTTGGGTGAACTAATTTGCAGATAGGTGTACTGTTTCCTTCCAAGACAGGCAATAAAGGTTCAGTCGACCAGATCGAGGTTTGGATCAATAGAGATAAGGTATCGATCAAAATCTCGCCCTTTCAGTTCCACAGTTGAAAAAACATCAACAGCGTCACTATGTCATTTTTTTAACTACCAGAGTCTGTGAAAACATGCCCACAACAGCAACGGGTATGCAAACGGCAATTAAACAACATCCCGACAACTAACCATTCAAAAGTCACAAGTGTGTTGGTTCAGATTCACAGTTCTTAAGACGTTACATAAATTCAATGTATACATTGCCATGCCCAATCAAAGAATCCAAATCTAAACGCTGTCAGCAAAAAGAAATCAAATGTTGGAAATAATACAGCTCTGAACAGTATATATCTCTAATTTTGATTATGGGCTGTGTACAAAACTACATAATTAGTGCTGAAGTACTTAACATTGACCGTCTGCAGGATTACCCACACTGAACTACCAGCAATCACCCATCACTCACTGGTTCACGTGCAGTAACAAATGTATTGTTATTTTTTATTCTGTACTGTGCCCTATTTTCATCCTTCTACGTAATTGCTTACTCTATTTTAACAGAGATCAGCTTTAGGCAAAAAAGGAGACAATACTTTCAAATAAATTGAACAACATAGCTATTTCGAAACTACCATGCAATACATGATTCGTTTCATGTTTCTCCATTTTCACCTCCAAATGAGTAACTTATGTTTTAGTTGAAGAATTGTAATTGCTGTTTTCATGTAAAGCGCACTAATACTAGTCTGTGCCTCTGTGCTATACCAAACTGTTATTTAAAATCACAACTAAAAAACCCTAGAATGTTAGAAGATATTCTAGCGTTTGAGGTGGGCACTTGCTCTTAAACATTCTCTGCATTCCTACTTTCCTTGAGCTGATACATGACAACAACCATTGAAAAGGCAGAAAGCATCAATTCAATGTGAATGGCATTTCTCATACTGGAGCAGTTGGCACAAGGGCACCTGATAAGCAAACGGGGGCAGTAGTCTCCAAAACAGTCATAAATAAGTCAAGTGCAATGAAAACTTACATTGTAACGACATTTTACCAACATTGCCACAAATACAAAATAAAAACTATAATAAACTCATTGTACCTTTCGGAAACAATTGTCCTAGTTTACTAGACAAAATAGCCCCCTATCAGGGAAAGGAATGGCAGCACACTTTTGAGCTAACCTGTCTACATCTGCTTATGTTAACCTGTCCAGATGCTGTGCTTTCTCAAGCAATTCTGAAATGAGCCCATTCGCTCATCATACTGAATGGAAATATTTCTGACATATTTTAAACATCTCTAGAAAAACTGTGCTTGGTGATATTGACAGTGCGGCAGCATGAGGGAATAACTTTGAATTGGTGACAGCGGCGGCTCCTCAGCTAAGGTGGAGGAGCACCACCCCACTAAAAAATAAAAAATAAAATGATAATAACTCTATGTTATCATTTTATTTTTCCATAATGCAGCAGTTTTACAGTGCGGGCGGGGCTAGGCTGTCGTCACAGCCAGCAATGGGAGGGTGGTGGGCATGTTCTCCACTCAGGGTGGAGAACATGCCCAGGCCCTCTCTGAGCACCAAACCACAGTGCTCAGACCAATCACAATGCTGCTGTAAGGCAGGTTTGTGATTGGTATGGGAAACTTGAGAGCCTGCATGCTTCCGGGAGCCAGTAGACGAGGGAGAGTGGAGGAGAGGAGGCGGCCGGCTTTCTGTAGGTACGTTTTTTTTTCTTTTCTTGTTTGTTTTTTTTCTAACCTCCCTCTGCCGTCCCCCCCACTCCTGTTCCCTAGCAGCCGCCACTGGTTGGTGTAAATATCCATGATAGACATTGTAATGCCATCAGCCAATCAGCATGCAGCATTCTGATGTTGCATAAAGGACAAAAATAGGAAATCTCCACTTACCCTGTAGTAATCCGTGCTGTAGACATCTCTGGACATCCCAAAGTCTCCTATCTTCACAAGAAGATTTTCTCCCACCAAGCAATTCCTGGTAGCAAGATCACGGTGGACAAAGTGCTGCGATGCCAGGTACACCATGCCAGCCGCAATCTGCTGGGCAATGTGCAGCATCTGCGACTGGGTCAGTTCTGCAAGCAGATTTCCTTCTGCCATAAGCACAGCATCGGGTCCATGGGATCTGTATTTAAGAAAGGAGTGGTGAAACTAATCATAAGTCTGGAACCTATGGGCATCATTTACTGTTGGCATTAGTGGCATGTATCCTGACAAAATATTTATTTAAACTACATAGTGTAGCAGAATTAGATACATTTTAAAATTTCAAATTTGTTCCAGGATTTCTTTCGGTTCACAAATATTGTTCCATCGGGTACAATGCAATAGATTCACGTTAATATGCATTTTTACTCCCTACAAAATACAACTGATGTTCACATAAATGACTCAAATATATAATTTTCCTGATTTGTCTTGAAAAATGTAAAATGTTTAATTATACAAATAAATGTATGCATTGCTGTTAAACGTTGAATAGCGCATCGATAAATGAGTATAAATTTGTATACAATGAGTGGTGGAAATGTTAAGGTTTAATGATTCCTGACTAGCGCTATTTATGACTTTAGACGGATACCTTAATGTTACATTCACTGCAAAATTTCTCAATAATTTGAATTGCTCCGTGTTTGAAATTGTGAAAAGTTCTATAAAAGTCCTGAGGCTTCCTTTGCATGTATTTATACACACAGTAAATGTGATATATACAAAAACATGAAACTTCGAAAGGTAACATGCTTTCACCAACTGTCATTTGCTAGCGCTGCCAAATATGACATGCTAATTTATAGTACTCATAACTGATCTGCGCTTGAGATATTGCCGCCCTGCCTCCTCTTGTTTGCATATTTTAATAGCCTGATGTACTAAGGATTTTACAAAAAGGATTAGTGAAACAAGATCACTAGAGTCAAAATAAACCTATAATAATGCACTGAACTCCACAGTTCAAGACTCTGTACTTTTAGCGCGAACAATGTTTTGCTTAACAATAGAGCACACAATGACGGCATCTGGGACATGGCCCACGCATACTGTGCCAAATACATGTCCAGAAAATCAGGTTCAACCTCTGGTAATAGAGTCGGGCGGAATATGCATATTTGGGGCAAAAACTGTCCCTTTTGCTCTTTGAAGCATTGGCATGTCTGCTTATAGGGTGCAAATCACTGAACGTTTCAACACTTGCATTCATTTAATCTCGTCAGTGCTTAATTTGTAAAAAAGAAGTGCAGGTGCTGAAAATTTTGCCAGGGAGGCCACAGCTCACTTCTTCCTCCGGTGAGCCCTACTTTCAACACTCTCACTGCCTCAGTCTCTATCTTCTAACCTTGATCTGTTGTCTGTCCCCTACGTCTTTGCTCTAAGAGTCTATCTTCTAACCTCTCTAATTGTTTTCTATCATCTTTGTCACACCTGGTGTGTTACGTTATTCCCTGCATTTCTGATTTCCCTCTATTCATTCTAACCCTGCCCTTTTTCCTCTTCACTTGTATCCATGCTCTGCTCTCTCTCCCCTCGATCTTGGCTCTTTACTATCACTCTCTAGCAGTGATTAGCTGTGCCTCCGTTTTATCATTTGTCTGTTTTTTTTCCTCTGTCCTGTCCTCTACATCCTTTCCTTCTATCTTCTCTCTTCTTAATGCTCTCTTCTTCACATCATGGCTGCTTTCTCTTTGAATCTGATTTGCTCTCTTTTTCTTCTACTTAGCTCTGTCTTATCTCTCTCCTCTCCTGTTGTTTCTTTCTCCTCTTTACTCCTGCTCTCTCTCTCTTCTATAACACTGCTGCTGCCTTTGACCCCTGTCGTCAGCCTGTACATGTCCCTGCTATTTTGAACTCTGCGTTTTCCTGTTGTCTTTCCTAAAGAAGAGGAAGATGACGTGTTTTACTTTCTTACCTACACAGAGTGCAAAAACAAAATGTACACCAAATAAAAATTCTTTTTTTGCATATATTAATCAGTGCAGTATAAAGTTGTGTTGGGCCACAGCCGCATCAAGCTTGTTGAGGATAACAGCAATGCAGGGCTGCAGGATATGCTACTCTGGCTACACAGCAAGTGGAAAGTCCACACTTACTTTTCTTTATTCTTCCTCAAGAGCCCTCACTCCCAAGCTCCAAATGCGCTCTTGAAGCTTCCTTGCCTCAACTCCGTCTTGAGCCAGCCCCCAGCTACAATTATCCAATGGGAGGCTTAGGCTCAGGCAGTGGCATGGTGCAGCAGACTCTGGGAATAGAATGCAAGACCTAGTTTGTCGATGACTTCTTGGATTTGTGATTGGCGAGATGACATCATCACTAACGTGGTGATACACAATCATGCCTGCCTGGACAGGCGTATGCTGGCCTGTCCATGAACATATACCAGCCAGAAACCATGCAATGTATGTTATTCTTTTTATTTTTAATTTGAACAATTAATATTGAGACCACCACCTGCAGGGTCAGAAATTGTAGCCCGGCCCTGTGAAAGAAGTGCAGGAGCTGAGCACCTGAAAGCTCCTGCTCAAATTAAGCACTGAATCTCGTGGAGTGTTTTGCAGAATCAGTGTATTTTTCAGAGTGTCTAGTCATTTTGTTCAGAGACTTTTAATTTTTCCTCCATGTAAGCAAAGAACCCTCTAGTTCTGTGCAATGTTTCATATAGAACTATTAACATAATGAAAAGCTAGTGTCACTGTCACTCAACAGAACTCATTTCATAATTTCCATATCAGCGAATCTGGCTTTTTTGGGGGGGGAGTTTTGTATAGCGCGATCTCGACCCGAAGGTATCAGAGCACTTTTCATGACCACCAGTTGCATTACAGACGGGCACATTCAATTTGTTAGGCATGGGGAGATTAAGTGATTTGCCCAAAATCACTGGATGTTGAGCGACCCTGTTGAGATTCGAATCCGGCTTCCCATCTTCGATGTCGACAGCTCTAGCCGTTAGGCCACATCCTCTCCCAGTTTATTGTATTAGAACATGATCACTGCAACGGGATTATGTGCACTCCTGCTGCATTGCAAGGCCAAGTTACCGAAAAACAAATAGTTCCCCAAAAAGCTCTTTCTCCTGAAATTCCAGAGCTTTGGAGAGAAAGTGGTCGCAGTCAGATATTTCTGTCAAGAGTACAGCCTGTCGCATTCATTGGAAAGCCTTCCGTCCACACAAAAAAATCTTTCCAAGGTTGCATATCTGAAGCAACAAATTGTAGCAAAAAACCTTTCGAGATTTCATGCTAACACTTCTTCTGCAACTGTGGTGATCCCACCCCTATACCTCTGTAACAACCTGATGTTGCACTTATGCACCAACGAATATGCTATTTTTAGAAACAACACTGCTACCAACAATCTGCAGATTCAGTCTGGAGCCGTTTATTGCCATGATGCATTCTACAAATAACATATACTTCTTCTGAGTTTGCTAACTTATTAATAAACAATCTTTAAACATTGTAATGTATGCATTTAAAATACGTAAGCACAAGCTCAATGTGCAAGACCTCCACTGAGACAGCAGGTGGGATACCTACTACCTATTCAAGTATTTTACTTTACATTTTTCAGCATTAAACTGTGGTTCCAGAGTAAATGCACTTAGAGAATAAAGGAATGTAGGAACTATTTTATCAGCATAAATCTTAATGAATGATTGCAAAGTGTAGCTTGTAAACTGCTGATTACTTCTGCAAAGGCATTGAGTGCTCTTAACCACTTAACCGGGGCGCGAATTCCGCCACGGTGCAGCGGTTTCAGAAGAGTGGGCGGGGCCGCGTCAGCCAACGGACGTGCGCAGCACTACCTAGGTAGTGATCGCGACGGCCGTTGGCCGATGCACGCAGCGAAGGGGTTAATGCTTTTTGTGTTATTACTGCATAATGGTCTAACCAATTGAGATTCTTAACAAAAGTAACTCCCAAATATATGTAATTATTAATAATCACAATCTTTTTATTACCTAATGTCCCCCCAAAAGCACTTTCTACCTTACCAAATTACGTAATCTTGGTCTTGCTCACCTAAATAATCAATTAGTGAGTAAATCAGTATTCCGCTGAAGCATTAAGTTGATGTGGTAATCCAATAGGCATGTAGACAAATAAAGTTGAATCTTCATTGTATAATAAAACATTGACAGCTTGGCCATCAACTTTAGAAAGATTATATTTGACACCACTAAAGGAAGACTGTAAACCATAAAAAAATGAATAGTATTGGCGCTCAGCCTGGCTTCAGCCATTTCTGGTCTCAGTCATTCTAGCCATTTTCTCTATCGAGGACAGCTGTACCCATGCCTGGGTTTTATTTTATCAAGGAGGCTCATTATAATGGATGAAAGGCCGGGGGGTATCCCTGGTCTATTTTCTCATGATATTCCAAGGTCTACACAGTCAAAAGCTGACCACAAAATGGACAAACAGGCAAAAAGGATTCACTCATTGATATATTCGCATGTGATATTATTTAATGCAAAAACATTCATGAGTTATTCCGCTGGGAAATCTAAACCCTGCCAATTTAAATTCTCAGTTTTTACCCATTTTTCAAATCCCTCCAGAAATATTCTAAAAAATATCCTAGATAAACATTCCAACAGAGAATTAAGTTCACCAGCTGATGGATCAACCAGACTACCTTTGTTTGGTATATACTTTTAACAGAAATCCCATTCCATGAAATTGGGATGTTCTCTGCTGTCACAACATACATACAAACTGAACATAGTACTCTAGCCCACAAGGGGAGATATAATTTAAAAATAATATTAGGTATGCTATCTGGGACTGCTGCCTTACTCTGGGTGATGCCTCCTATAATTTCCATCATGTTATTTAAACAAATCTTTGATACAATTTCATCACATATTATAAATGGGGTCACTGAGTTCCCAACATCTTCAGAGTGGCTATAATGCTGTACAATACATTCCCTCCATTGATCTTTTGCAATCTTGAAGACCATGTTTGTTTGTTCTTGGCAAGATCTCAGTTCCACCAACTTCCACAACGGAACCATAGCATTTCTATTCACAACTACCTCCGTGCGCTGTCAGGCTTTCAGTGCTCCCTCTTTTTTTTACACTTTCACTTGAACGTTGTAAGTTGCTGGCTTATTCTTATATGCAATCAGAAGGAATTCCATTGTGTCCTTTTAAAAGATTTGTGGTAAAAATATACTCTTTGCTATACCACAGTTTTTCTTTGGTTTTGTACACTTTATATCATCAATAGAAGCACTCTTTTTCAAAACATATTCCATGGTCCAATCACAATAGGACACCAATGTCTGCCTCAGCAGGAAGCAACCTTCATTCTTTCTCAACAATAGACTTATTTCAAAATACACCTCATACTCTACTCCTATTCCCCTTTTTGGTATTATTGTTTAATATAAAATCCCCTTTATTACACTGTAGAGATTCAGACAGCAGAGATAGGACGGCTTTAATAGGAAATGATCACTAAGTGGTCATCCACACACATGAAAGTCCGTAACCACATTATAGCCAAATTTAGCATCCACCAACATATCATCTATAGGGTGGCTGTGAAGACCTTTGATACAAATTCACATTGGGGGCAGAACTGGTGCATGTCTCCAATTTAGTATCACAACGCTGATATTACTCATTCTACAAAATAGTTTTTCACCTCTTTAACAACCACCTGGTATAACTCCTCCATCAGCAAATTCAGAGTCAGGTAAATATGCATTAGTCAAGGATGGACCGCTGTAAGTCCTAGCATTGAAGTCAACACCAATAAAAATGTGTATAGCTTTAGAATGTACACATACATTTGAAATTGAGAATTCCAGTATTTCTAGATCCTTATGAATTAAACACTTTGTCCAAAATTAAAGATTAAAAACAACTAGACTTTTAAATATAGACTGATCATGCCAGTCATAGTTCACCATCTTTATAGTATTAGTATACAATTGAATAAGGTCACTTCTGAGTTTAGTATTATCCTTTATTAAAATGGCTGGGTCCCCTGTCGATCACGTGTTCTGGAACTTTTGCTGATTAAAAATCACAGTAAAACCTGGTAGAGATATTGGGGCAGTGACCAGTTTCTCGGGGCAAATATTTGATACTTGGTCAACAGCTTCTAAATAGGGGCAACAAGGACGCCATCTAGCAAAATCAAAGATGTTTCAATAAAAGATTTTAAAGTCAACCTGCCCTTCAATGCTTCTAGGTTTTCGGTGGCTCCACCTCAGAATTTTGATTGATTATTCTATTAAATTGGTAATGATTAAATATGTCTATACGTATTTAAACATTGCAGTGAAGTTCTGTTACCATTTTAAAAATACAATCAAATACATGATTGTCAAACATACTATTTTGGTCAAGCAGGCCTTACTAATGGGCAAAAGTATCCACAGCGATTATTAGAAATGGATGTGGGAATTTTGAAGAATATTTGGAGTTCCTTCCTTTTTGATACAAACTCCCAGCTGGGATATACATGACAAAAGATGTTAGTGATGGCCCATTACAGAGCGGCTTACTGACGCTCATGTTCCCTCCCCCCACCCCCGGAAAAAGAAAGCAGGGTTATCAGCATAATGCTTCTTTTGGCCAGAGCCTGCATCACTTTTGGCTCCTCAAAGGGGACCGCCCGCCCAGTTTGAAGACTCCTGATTTAAGGTGCTTTGAGCTTAACTTTCCTGACATGGGGGGCTAGCTGTACGTTCATTATCTAAGACTATGATTAAAGTTTGTCCCCTGGTAAAGTAACATCCCTGTTATCAAACTGAACCTTTAAGAAACTAACATTTGTAATAACTAATTTATGTTGTGTGAATTGATTACCTGTTAGTGGGGAAAAAAGACACCAACAATCCTGCCATTTTAAACTCAGGCTCAGCAGCTAAAAATATTTGACTAAGAAGATGGGAAAATAACTTCAATCTGGTAACTCCATTCCATTCAAAGCAGAAAGAAAACCTACTGTCTCTCCTCTCAATATCCTTTAGCACTGGAATCAATGCAAAGGCTGCGGAAAATGTTGCTACAATTATTAATGTTTTTTTAAAATATGCTATTCTTAACTGCTTCACTTTACACGTAGAAGGGGAGAGGATCTAAGACTTCACTCTACCACCCCGAACCCTCATTAATTCTCATTTGAACACACAATGAGGGTTGGAGAGCACAAAACAACACATATAACGAAACAGAAAAACTCATCTGTTTAGAAAAACTGGCCTCACTCACATACCGAAGTATGTGACATGCTTCATCATTGGGCCTGCCTACAATACGCCCTGGTGTAGCCACACTCAGGGCGGAGCATAAGGGAGGGGTAAAATAATAAATCAAACACAACAAAACGTAAGGCCACAAAACTCAACACTTAATACACGTAACATACAGAGTGATAGAACAGTGCATATCACCAAGTGACTGGAACTAGTGATGCGACAGAAAGTGCAGTTAATAAGGATGTGATTTAAAACTGGTTTGAGGATACCAACCTAAACTTTATTCCAAGGTTCCCCCACCAGGATTTAAAAAAGAAGGATGGGTAGTGTCTAGAAGAAAAGGTGAGGTTTCTCAAGACACCCCTCCAGGTACTGCTAGTGTCAACATGTTTCGACCGACTTACTGTGCCTGAAAAGGTCACCCCGGTCTTCTTCAGGAATGATGTCGCTCCCAGTACCACCTCTGGCCCCACCGTATTTCGGTCGGTATGCCACAAAAAACACGAGCCGGTCTGACTAGATCCTGGCCCCTCTCGTCACATGTGGAAAGTACTCCCAATATTATAGGAGAACATAAACTAAATAAGGAACACAAATAAACAGAAATAGTATAGTTGTGCTACACATCCCGGTGATCTCTTATCCCATCAACGTGTCTAAAAACATCTGTTCATGTTCCCACTGTGGTCACAGGTATGATACTACACCCTCTTGGTTCCTGTCCCTGGTAGAGAATTAGTCCCCCAGGTGTAGGAATCCCAAACAGAACGAACGTAATGTTAAAATTATAATTTCTACAGTGCTGCATATATACACACATATCAGATATCATCACATCTCTTCTCCGTAAATTTCATCCAGCCCTCCTGACTTCCGTCATTCTTAACTGCTTACCACCAAATCGATGACAAGATCACATTCAGATCAATATGCCTGGTACTGTAGCAAGGAATAAAAAATTAAAACCCTAATTTTAGATATTAAAATTTGCATCAATCTTACCCTTGTGTCTTGTTTTAACTCCACTGGTTGAACCACGCCATCATCTATAGTCTGTGATCGCAAATTACTAGAAATATTAGAAGCGCCATTACTGGCAGCTATGTCATCTTTGCACACCCCACATTAAACATGTGTGCTGCACCATTCCACACTCTAGATTCATGAATGCAGGTGAAAAGTTTCTTTGCTGCCTCAAGTTTAGTCTCAGCTTGGGTAGCTTCAAGGCATGGACAAAAGGTGGGCTGTACAGAAAGCTAACCTCACTCCCTAGTTCAACTTTTAACTAGTCAATTAACTTCTTTTTTTAAGTTTATGAGTAACCTATATTTATTTCTTCAATTTAGTCTTCAATTTCTGACTTTTTTAGACGAGCAGCCATCAGCATCTATACATCAGTTGTGAAACATACTCCACATGCGTGAATTTAACTTTCATAAGATTATCAATGATTGAATTATTGGAACTAATTTGCTGTCCCTAATTAAACTAAGGCATGCCGTGCCTGGGTTTTAAATGTAGATATTAATGTCTCTAAAATATTTGAGAGCATGGTCTTCATTACAAGAAGGCGGTTCAATATCTGAACTAAAATTATCTAAATGGTTGCTTCTTATACTCCTCTGTGCTTCATTTAATAAATGCTCCTCAGTGTTTTTGGATCTAGAATTAAAAAATAGACTGCCACTAAAGGATATACTATAGTTCGAATAGAGGGGCTTAGTGCAGTAGATTAATCAACGTGCTCTCAGTGCTTGTGCAAGTGTGTACAGCTAGAGCAGATTTTTAATTAATAAAGATTATTTAATTATATGAATGTTTTGCAACCAAAACAAATGTGTTCCCCTTTGCAGAAGTGTGTTTCCGTGGCTTGGCCAAACCAGGCCCAGGCTCCATCTTGTATTTCAAAGGTGACTGTATTTTCATTACTCTCTGAATCCAAACGCAGCAAAATGTGCACTGAAAGCATTATTGAATGCAATAAGTTGTATAACCCTGCCTGCTCTCCATGAATTAAAATGTTGTTCTTTGTAAGCTCATTAGGGAGTGTTCCTCTTAAATGTTGCTGCTTCTTCCGTTCTTCCAGCCCAGGCTCAGTATACCTATTCATTTCATAAGTCTGTCATTGTATTATATCTAACTAGATTTTTACTCTGCAATCTGATGAAATTGGGGTAATAGGGGAATTATCATTATTCATTTAGGAAATAGTGTTAGGATGGTGTTAGGTATTGATGTATGTTATTCTGTGATGTGAGTTTCCGATCTTCTGCAACATTTTGTTGATGTCATGCTGCTGTGTGATTTTTGCTGTGTATTTTCCAATAAAAGAGAGCTCATTTTGAGGCAAACCAGAGTTGCTTGCTCTGACTCTTAGAGAGCAGACCCATGCTAGTTTGCCTCATGGTTAGGACTTCGAATACTTTTTATATTTTTTGTGAGTCTTGAATTATGTCAGACCTGCTGCAATTTTATTGGGCATTATTCTAATCCCCTCTATATGATTTAATATGAATTTCGGCTGCTTTTGAGAATAATCATATGTAGCCTTCTGTAACTAACTTTAGTCATTTAATAAGCCTTCGTGGTTGATACCTTGTCTCGAAATAGATTATTTAATTGATTATGCTATTTTATTTGCTGACAATCAAATCTATTTAGGGACATATTTGTTACTGAGGACAAATACTTCCTCAAACTGGTGTAGGCGCTTTAACTTTAGATTATCTGATAAACTAACGTCAACACTGGCCATCCTCCATGCAGAATTTAGTTATGTTAAAACGGGAAAAGAGGAAAGTGGAATTGCTTTATCAGACTCCTGTCAGACTTCCCAGACCCCTGTATGAAGTGTAGAAGTGCAATTCTCTTGAAAAAGCTCAGCGTTAGCAAGCAAATGTTTCTAGTGGAAGTGGGCAATCTGCACAGTGCTCAATGCAGTAGATGAATCAACTAGTTTGCAGAATTTCCGCCAGTGCCCACTGGCAACCTTCCATGCTTACATTTGTCCTTTGCACAGGCAAAGTGCAATTGCAGAAAACAACAGGCCAACTCCAGTATAACGTCCAGCAGTGTGACTCTTGAATTACAAACACTATCCTTATTCATAAATGTTAGAAGGTGGTTCTGATCATCTGAGGCGCCTGGATGTTTTGCTTTTAAACACCTAATTTTTTTGCTTTTGCCGTGGGAGAGCCTCATAAGTTGGGACTAACCCGCAGTGAACTCATGAGGAATCAGACTGCATGCAAATTGCACCGGTGTTCCCTTGTGAGAGAAGGCTGCTGCGCTGCAGCCAGGGTAAGGGGCACCGGACTGGTTACATGTAGAGACGTGTGTACATGCGTGTGCACATGTGTAGCGGCTGCACAGGGAGATTCCTGTTGTGCGCAGCCCAGGAGCAGGTACAGATAGAATGGTGTAGCAGGAAGGATGCAGAATTGGGTGGTGACATGGAATAAGCTTTATAGTATGGGAAGACACATGTGAGGGAAAGTCAGTGTGCTTTACTGTTTTTGCTATAGAAACACTCCAGTACTCTCTTATGAAGATGGAGACTATATGGGGTAGTTTCACTTCCCTAGGGCCTACCAATTCCAGACATGCATCAAAGTACACTGTAAGTTGTGTAAAAAGAAGTATTCTGCTGGGTCCAAAGCCATATCTGTACTGCTTATGGGTCATCCAAAAATTTTATATTCCTCTGACTGAGCTCATAACCAGAGCCTGGCTGGGTGTGACCCTGCCAGGCTGAGTTAATGACTGCCCTCCCCAAGCCGTAGCATCAGAGACATAGCCCTTCACAGCAAGCATTCCAAGGGCGAAGGTCTCCTCTCCAAGAGATAGAGATGGGGGTTGGGGCTGCAGGTTATCCATCAGCAGCTGTCACCTGGTGCCAGACACCAAGCTACTTTTGGCCATAAAGGCAGCAAGGGGGCTTTTCAGAGACCGTGTGGCATGAGACCCCTGGACAATGCCATTTTGAACTATCCCAGAGGCCTGTGCAGGAAGGAGGGAGGAGGGGCATAGAGGTGGCGTGTCGCTTCAGGATAGGGCAGAAGAGCCTTCCTGCCAGCCCCCTCCAAATTCTTTTAAACGGTCTTGGACAGGAAGAGGAGATCTCTCTGGGGTGTGGTCTGCTGAGGAAAACTGGTGCTGGAGGCTAGAGCCATGAGCAGTTGGAAGGAGGAACCCCCTGACTGTCCCAGGACCCTAGATTGCACCTGCAGGGCAGTCCAGGACCAGTGAAGAGAAGCCTGGGCCTCTGTGCAGGGAGAAGAGAGGCCCAAGAGGACAGCCAGGTTAAAGGCTGGCACAAGGAGCCAGTGAAGACAGCTCCCTGCTGAGTTCACCCTCTTGGAGGCCAGGAGGGTGAAGAAAATGCCCCAGATGCCTAGGGGTGGCCTTCAGGCGCAAGAAGAGGCCAAAATGGTGCAGATCGTCCCCTGGGGGCTGAGATACGCCCCCCAGAAAGTAGGCGACCTTTGACCTCTGACCTGACCGACGACGAAATGTGTGGGGCACCACTGCTGGTCTTGAATGGGCCCCCGGGTGGGTCAGGTCCGGGGGCTTCCCACCAGAAGAAATAAAGTCGGGGAGCACCAGTACGCTCCCCATGAAACTGCCCGAGAGGGGTGCCAGGAGCCCACCCTGGCCCCCAACTAAAATAGAGAAACTGTGCCCACCCCAGGGAATGGTGAGAGGGGCCCGGAACCCTCAACTCCGGGCCCGCCGAAGTCGGGGAGCGCCATCATGCCCCTCCACAAAGAAGGAAGTCAGGGAGTGCCAGGTGTGCTCCCCGCAAAGATGCTCAGGGGCCTGGGATCCCAACTCCGGGCCCCAAATCCAAGAAGCCAAGTCGGGGAGCGCCATCGCGCTTCCCGCAAAGATGCCCTGGGGCCCGGAATCCCAGCTCAGGGCCCCGATGTGGAGCGTGAGGACGGGGGAGTGCTGCCACACTCCCCGTGGCAGGAGAAAGGAGAGGGAGTGCCGTCGCACTCCCCCAAGGTCCCGCCAGACCAGAGGCAGCCTTGTGTCTGCCCGCAGGAGCAGGAAGACCAGAACAGAAGTGCCGGCGCCCACCGCAGCACATGAGGGTGCTGGCTAGTCGGGGAGCCGGCGGGAGCTGCCTGGGGTGACCTCCACGATCAGCTCCCCAATGATCCAGACAAGAGGGGTGCCCGGGTGGGACCGGGCCCCCGAGAAGTGGCAGGAGCGGCCGGGGGTGGGCTCCGTGAGCTGCTAGAAGCTCACCTGGCAGCAAAGGGTCTGGGTGGGAGCCGGACCCCAACGATAGCAGAAGCGGCGTGTGGCCGCCCACAAGGGCAGCGCGGTTCTCCCTGAGCAGCGGGTGAGCCACTGTTCTATTATTCGTGGGCCTGGGGAAAGCGCCCTCTAATGCCTTGCAGGCCTGGATCGGCCTGCGAGGACAGTCATCTTGTGCTCTGTGTGTGGTAACCCCAGGAGGACGAGCTCACGGCAAAGTGGGTAAAAAGTTGCAGGGGGGAGCGGAAGGAGCATGCAGACTCCCCCAGCACGACGTGAAGAAAGTACGTCCTTAAGTCTCTTGGGGACTTGAAAGAAACAACCCCTCAAGGGCTTAGCCATGTGCCAACAGAATTCTGTGGCTGGAACTTTTGTTCTTCAGCTGGGGTGTGTTTGGGACTGTACGAAGGTGTGAAGGGCTGAACTGGAGATGTCTAGAGAAGGGCATCCCCTGGAGGTGAAGAGGTGCAATTGCACAAGAGAAGCATGTTTCTGTTTCCTAGTGTTGTATTTTTTTGAGGGACAGAAAGTCACATTTATAAGGTGAAGTCATAAGCAAAGTGGGATTATGTTTCTGGACATTCCTGCTAGGGTGTCTGGCTGTATATACTTAATCCTGTGTTTACAATTGTGATGCCTTTTAGGGGCTTGAATTGCAATCCATTATAACTGTAAAAGTATTGTCATTTTAAGTGATGCCTAAACATGTATTCTTGCTGCTGCTTTAGGTGAAGAACAACCCAGACTGTTAGCCACTAAGATGTAGAGGTGCATACTGTATGGTCAGTATGAAACGCTCAGTCAGGGTTATGTGTCACCAGGGCAGGTGTGCCCATTTTAAATGCTTGTTGAGATAATGGGGCGGATCGTGTCGCCACTGAGATGGTGCCAGTGGGCAAGGCCCTCACTTCAGGATATTCTCAACCTACTGCATTAGGGGGCAAGATGATGTGCATACATGGGAGTGGTGGTACTAAGCCCCACCCGCCCCGCGGGAGGAGTGTAAGTGTTATGCAATGTCACAAAGTAATTCCAACAGCTTATGCATATTTGTAAATTGTTGCATAGTATCCAGTAGTGTGTGTGTTTAATAAATGTACTCTTCCTTTTATAAAGCAAGGTACAGACTGGACATTCAATTATTGAGTGTTATTTCTGTGTTCTGGTAAATGGCGATTACTAGCCTACGCCACCTCCCTTGAGTAAGCCTTGGACTACTCTGCAATGCTATCCTCTGAGAGTCAAGAGCTACAATGGGGTGTTTGGTTCCCAGTGAAGGACAAATGTAGATATGTTATTTGTGCAGGCCTCAGAGATAATGCCTCGTTTTCCAACAATAAGGCTCTCAACAACTGTGCTCTTTCTTACCTTTCAAATGTAATGATACTGTACCGGCTAATCAGACATCTAAGGTGGACATCCCAAAATGAACATTGTATGCACACGGCTCAATATGGCGGAGTGCTCTCACTCCAATCCCCACAGCTTCAAAACAGATTTTCCTGAATTAACATCTTTTAATGCAAGCCTTTGGATTATTTGAAAAATTACTGCCTACAACTCTGGACTGTCTGCTGGCAGGTTACCTGTGAGGAAGAGCTTTCTAACACCCAACTTCCTGTAATGTTCCTCCTAAACCTGAAAAGTGCTTTGAAGCATCTGTGGCAGCATCATTGATATGAAAACACATCTAATAAAACCAAATAGCTTAATTGTGAGGGATCAGCTTCTTGGAGTTCCCCAGTGATCTGTATTCTGGTTCACCTTCTCAATATCTAAGTTCAAACTAAAATTTTGTGTCATGTCACGAAAATCATGGGGATAGTTTTACAAGATTCACATGCCGCTTGAGCTTGAAGCACTACAGGGTGAAACAGTGCATGATCTTTATCAATAATATCACAAAAAGCGACGTCACACAACCTTTGACCATGATAAAATAACATATATATTCTGGTCTGAGCAACATCCAAAGCTGATTCCTCAAATCTTGTTGGCTGTAAATTTTTACAGAACAGGCCCCTCCTTATCTAATCTGCCAGGTGGACATCATCAACAAGGAGGCCACAAAGGCCTGGTTATTCTCTCTCTCTCTCTCTCTCTTTCTGTCTATCGCACGTACGCCCTCTCCTCTCTCTGTCTCCATCGCACTCTTTCTCTAGATTTACGAGGTCTCACACATGTATACATACACACAGATAGACTCGTCTACTAGTTAATTTACATTTTTTTGTGATCGGCTCTGCCAACATGCCACCCAAACCCTCAGAAATCCATCCATTTATCCATCATCCATTCTACTTCTCTCAAAAACACTGGATTAATCTGTCTCACACTAACCGAAACCAGTTCAGCCAGCACCGAGGGACAATTTATACAGCGTGATTTAAAAACGACTATGATATGTGGACATTGTCTTGGAACATTCATCTAGATTCTCAGTATGAAAGCACTGGTGCGACTATATTTTTTTGCAGATTGACATAGCACAATCTCGACCCGAAGGTATTGGAGCGCTTTACACTAGCACCAGTTACGTTACACAAGGACACGTTCATATTTTTCTGGGTAGGCGCAGGGAGATTATGTGATTTGCCCAGAATCACAGGACGTGGAGTCATCCCCGAGGCTCGATCCTTGTTTTCTCAGCTCCAAAGTCAGCAGCTCTAGCCGTGAGACCACATCCTCTCCACATGTCTGTTCTGTGTTGCTTGCTCTGCTATACGAATCAAAACGTTACTCTATTTTTCCTAAAATTAAGCATGATTTCATAGCCCCGTGTTAGTCAGAAAAGCAGTATTACGTTTAGGGAGAAATGGCGATGCCGTTGTTTATAATCCTTTTGGACATGGAGAGGTACGTGTGCCTCATCAGAAGCCAATGGAATGTGAACACTGGCCATTCGCTGTGCACATTTCTTGAAGACAACCGCAGATGTAGCTCAGAGGCTCTTTTTAATTGAGAACACTGGCAGGGCTCAAACAACATCCTTCAAGAGATTATTCCCAGCTAATTAAACATGATTTCATTGTATTTTAATGCTGAGCGCAGATTTCATATCTGCCAATTCTGCCCACCAATTGAAAGAATAATATCCTCTGGCAACGCAGCTGCGGCAGGCGCGCGGGCGCCGCCGCTTGAAGCACGCACGCACGCACGCACGCGCTTCCCTCCGAGCAGAGGCTGCGCGCAGAGACCGCTTCGACCTTCAACCTGTGCCCAGCCTCTGAAACCCGAGTCTGTGCGGCAGGAAGCCGGGCTCGGAATGCGCGAGGATTAATTACGCGCGGGTGTGCTGTCCCCCCGGCGGCCACCGGTGGCGCTGCAGGGTAAGGAACGGTTGCGCTCTGCAGATGTTTCACCACAACCGTCAGCGGGCAGCTCGCGCACAAGATGCGGCAAACGGGAGATACAGGAAAGCACAACTCCAATTGTGCACTGGACAGTCACCATAAAACAGATTGGGGTTGTCTAGGGAGCTAATGATGGTTGAATCAGCTGATACTTGATTTCCAGTGTTTATGCCACCAGAAAATGAGCAGAGCATATCTGCCGCTTTGAACAGGACCCGTTTTCACAGATATATTAAATCCGCCAGCTAATAGTGGCGGCAGGCGCTGGGACCCTGTTGCTTATCAGCCCGGGGGTGTCGTACAGGGACAGTGCCTGTTCGCCTCCGTCCTCGGACACTCGCTGCATTACTGCGTGCCTGCAGAGCAATGCCCTCTGCGCGCCCTCAGAGAGAAGCCGTCGTGCCCGCTGCTCTGAGCTGGCATGCCAAGGAGGGGCTTGTGGCTTTAGGGAGGCACCTGACGGTCCGTTAACGAGTGGGCACCGTCTCTGCCTGCACGCAGCCACGTGGGGGGTTCAAAGTCCATCTTCCGGATGGGTTCAGGAATTCCTATTTGAGGAAAAGGATGCGCTGCTTTGAAAATTAAACCTCTTATAGCCTAATTAAGAGCTAAGATTTGATTGGGAGACAGCTTATTTAAAATGATAATGCTGCCAGTGTTATATTGACTCAGGGTGCCTTATTCAGACAGATTTAGGCAAGAGATGGCTGGTGCCTAGGGCCAGAGTTGCTAACAGCAAAGTACACCTTGCAGATGTTTCGATTTGGATTGGTTCAACAATGGTTAATCCATATAGGGGTGATTAGCTTGCAACACCCTCTGCTCAACAGAATTAGGATACTGGACTGCCTCAAGCTAAGTGAAGCACTTTTGGGGACAGGCTGACTGTCAATCAACTGTTCAATGGGCCTTTGACAGATGAGCGGTATTGCGAGACTCAGTGCACAGAAATGCCAGATAGAGAGCCCACCTTGAATTTTAGCCACACTCTACCTGCCCTCAAGCTACAGGGCAAATCTTGCGCTCTCACACCAAGTGACTACCAACCCCTGTTTTAGTGCCTTTTTTAGCCCCAAAACATGGCTCCAGATAGAGGGTGAACCGAGGTCCTGGATTTGCCTGGACAGTCCTGGTTTTTCAGAGACTGTACCAGTGTCCTTACACTTGTAGGGCCTCATTTACAATTTTTTTTACTGAGGTCAGTGCAGTAAGTCACCGTACTTCGCTGCCCTTTCAAAAGTCAAGGGCAGGAATTCATTGTATTTATGATATACAGCGCATGCCTGTCATTTCCCACTGCACTGGTGGTGTTTTGGTTGCTTTGCGGCAACGCATGCACCCTTTTTACCATGGTGCAAGGGTGCCTGTGCTGTAGGAATTATTGTTTTTGTGCAGGAAGGCACACTTTCCTTCCCAAAAACAATCAATGGAGGTATTGTCCTCCTATGTGGAAAGAGGAAAGAAAGAGGAGAATATTTCTCCTTGATACGCCTGCTCTGGGGAGGTGTAAGGTTTTGGTGCTGCCCAAGGTTTACGTTATTTTGTAAACCTCGGGCAGCGTCTAAATCCATGGGTGTCGCATGGGAACACACACAACAATGCCCATGGAATGTCTTCTTGACTCAGAGTAAAGAAACGGAGCGCTTTGCACTGCCTTGACTTACCCAATATCTATGAGGCCAAGCAACGCCACCCAGGGTGGCTTTTCATCACCCCATAGATATGACCCAAGGCCATGCATACCCTGGGTGTACTAGGTTTCAGAGGTTAGCACAGAACTCGGAAAATGGGCTCCAAATGCTTTTTTTTATTTCCCAGTGTAAACCCTCATTTAAATGTTTTCATTACTTTTTTAATTTATTTGCCTTCTTGTACTTGTAATCTTGCTGTGCCTTTATAAATAAAGATCACAAGGTCCAGAATGCCAAAGCAAAGTGGACTATGCTGTTCGTGTGTGATACTAGGCAGCTTGAACTCATCGCTCTGTTTATGGGATGTCCATTATTTATGAACTAGAAGTCCACAGCATCTGAAATGCTGGTCTCTTGTATATGTAGTCTTTTTTATAGGTTTGTCAGATGTTGCAGTGTAGACCTTAATATTTGACGGTGAGTGCTGTATTGTAGGCCTTCAGTGCCAATGATATTGTCAACAGTTAGTCCTACTTCTATGTCTGTTGCCATTGTGGTGTTTGGTTCTGCAAATATGGTCTCTGTATCCGGATCACGCCTAACTTTACAAGTTAGCGGTACAAAAGGGGGTGGTGCTGGACGGAGCATCTGAATCAATCAAACACTCACACCCAGTCAAAACATCTGGGTTTAATCCATCACCGTTCTTTAGCCCACTCTGCCACCCCAGTTCAGACATGGCTATATGCAAATCAGTCTGACCCTGTGCCTCATGGGAACAGTCCAGCCCGAACCGCCAAGCCATGTCTTCCCTGGACCGGAAACAAGCTTCCGAGGACCGGTTTCTGGCATTCCAGCCGTCTTCAGCCCGACTTGCTTGAATCCAGTGGCAAAGTGAGCAAGGGACTCGCGTCTGAGCATACCCTGCCACACTTATGGCGGCCAAAAGCGGTACAAAAGGGGGTGGTGATGGACGGAGCATCTGAATCAATCAAACACTCACACCCAGTCAAAAGATCTGGGTTTAATCCATCACCGTTATTTAGCCCACTCTGCCACCCCAGTTCAGACATGGCTATATGCAAATCAGTCTGACCCTGTGCCTCATGGGAACAGTCCAGCCCGAACTGCCATTCATTCATTCATTGTTTATAAATATATCGCCATATGTTGGTTTTGCACCCGAGGACTAAAATGCTGAAATATTCTAAAGAACTGACCGCGAGTAAAAGCCACATATAAATTAACAGCTAGTTCCTGGCAGTGTGGAATAAAGGAGGTCGCTTGAAAGGACAAACACATGGAGTTCAGAAGATCGTATACATTAAATTAAAATTGGCTTATGACTTGAATGCATATATTGTAACTGAGAGGAAGAAATGCAGTTTGGGATTAGTAGTTCATAAGAAGCACAGGGTGTTTTAAACACACTTTTTATTGGTAGCACGTGAGGGGTGGAGCATTCATTAGGCGAACGGTTAAGTTGCTAGTGTGAGAGCTCGTTTTTGAAGCTTGGATTCATTCCTGCCTTGGGAGGATAAGAACACGAGAGCAGGTACGCTTGGCGCAATGATAGAAGTGGGATAGATAAATATTAAGCGCGCAATGATGAAAAAAGCATTTGGCTTTTACTGAAAATATGAATATGTTAACAGCAAAAAGTAGAGAGAGTTTAACAATCTTCGTGAAGCACCTGGTAATATCTTTTGTTCAAGCATGAATATATAATCGAATAACAGAGCTTTGTATGGTACATTGGCATTTAAACTCACCCTGGTTTTAATTGTGTTTCTTGACGCAAAGAAGTAACCTTAGTCAGTGAAGGTTGTGAACTTGGAAACTTAAATAATGCAATGCATTTGTAAACAATCTGTTGTTGTCGAGCTATGATACATGTATTAATTTAAATTGAGGGGAGGTTATTAATATTAATGGACTCTTTTGTAATTTTCAGCTACCCCAGACGAAGGGCAAAAAATTGCCCGAAATGCATTGGGTTATGAATAAAGAAGCTGCTTGGAACTACTTGTTGTGTTGGATTCGTATTTACAAAGAAGCCTGGATTGGCGCATGTTGATACGTAAAGTTTCCTAAAAACGCAATTGGTTGCATATGTGGATAATAAGCGAAAGAAAAATTGAAAAACAAGATAAAACAATTCTGATTAAAGCACGGATTAATACTTAAGATGGACAAATGGAGTAATATGAGTTTGGATCGAGTATCCTATAGCTGCAGTGCATTTTGGAGTGGAGCGTGACTTTCGCGCTCCCCATAGCTGATGTTCCCATTCTTACAGCAAAGGGGAGTTAAATGGAGTATCCCTCAGGCGTGCAGTGTGTGACGTAGGAAAGACAGAGCGGAGTCCAAGACGGATGATTCAATCACTAGAGCATACACTAACTTAGGGGGGGGGGTTTGCTTTCATCCTGTAGACATAACCTACCTTCACCATCCTCCAGAGAGCACTACACTGTGAATTACCCACAGAAAGTGAGAGACGTGGGGAGCCTACAATTGCCTACAGTTCTGATGTCACCAACAAAGCCAGGCCCACAGCGCGCCCTCCACTATACCTATGGAAAGGTTGAACTCGTAGAACAAAATGCATGAAGAATGAACATTGATTCTTTACAATATTCTTACTCAATGAACATTGTCTTTTTTAGGCCATAGCCTGGATCCTGCATTGATGCATGTGATAAATGAGCTACTCCATAATTCGGGGGAGGAGGAGGTTAGTATTGTGATTCTCTTAGACTGCTCAGCCTCATTAAATAAAGTGTCACATAAGCTATGTATTCCCCATATGTAGATTGACTGCACCTGCCTGGATTCATTTTCATCCTTTCTAGGAAACAGAGAGCAATGCGGACAACTGGATCATTTGGCTTCAGCCAAAAGCTTCAGGACATCTCAGTGGTCTTCACCAGCACCAGCCGTATTTACTCTTTATGTTAGGCCGCTGATGAACATCTTACAAGACACCATTGCCCAGTCCACTCCTACGTTGATGATATCCCTATAATGATGTAAGTGAATTGGTGCATGTGAGATCAGGGCCATGCAATCCTGTCACTGTGAAGAGAAATTGATGATAATAATACTAAAGAGAAGGAGTCCTAGGGATAGACTCATTTGTGATCTGTACACCTTAGTAGGGAAACAGATCATCAGGGATTAGGGATAGAGTCGATGTTTGTCTATAACGTTGCTATGCCCTATCTATCCTAGAGCCCCATAGCGGCATTCTGCAGCTACAAGCAGATATGCTACTTACTCCCTTTGGTGGCATTTCTCACTAACGTGATACTGGAGGAAGCGGAGTAATATAATCTACTTCTTAGTATTGGGGTGATAGTAGTGAATGCTGGGTGTGGTTTAATCCTGGATCGATGCCCGAGGAAGCCCATACAATTGTACAACGGAAAGGATTCTCAGTACTAGGAAAAGTATTCATCAAAAGATATAAGAAGACACTGACACTAGCATAGCGGGGAAGCTATATTTGTATGGCATTTCAGAATATCGACACGGATAAAGCGGGGCATTATATGTAGTAAACAGTGAAACTGATCTTTAACTGCTCAAAGAGGCAGCAATCCCATGAGAGGTTCAATGATCTAGTTTAGATCTTTCTTTCCAGGGGCCATACCACCAGACTTTCTACAGATTTCCCTTGCCAATTGTCCTCTCCAGAAACTTTCTTCTAAGGTTTAGATGAGAATGTATGTGCTTTACTCCAGTACATAGGTTTTAACTAACAAAGAAGACTCACCTTCAGTGGGTTTTCCCTGGCTGCCCTACACTTGGTCATTAAGTCACCCTAGCACTCGGCGCTCTTCCCGGCACATACCTGCACCTGTTTCCTGCAGGTTGAAAACACACTGTTGTGAAGCATGCATCTAAAGACGTCAAGTAGGTCTGCCCTGCCGCTAATCTCACCTTCATAAAGTGCCAGTTTGCATTTTTTATTTAGGATGTGCTCAGGGGGCCAGTTTTATGCATGTTTTTATTTTAAAGCCTTTCTTTTTTTTTCTTTTAATAGCGGCTTCTTACTCGATTTAAACTGTCATTACGAAAATGTGTTATGTGATGTATGTTTGTAATGGTTTTAATTAACTGTACAATAAATGTACTTACTTACTTACTCTCCAGAAACTAACACTTAAGAGATCTATTTCAGTGAAGTGACCGGGTCAAAACTCAGCCTTCAGTAGAGACGTAGGTTGTGTGTCCTGAGATGAGATCTGCAGATGGACCGTGTTCTCAGTTACTTTAGTCAGTTACAGGAGGCATGATATAGAATGATAATGTGTAAGAAGGCAAGATGCAAGGGATGAAGTTGTACTTCTGAACTATTGCGAGAAACTCACAAAGCAATAGGCAGAGCTTAGAGTTATATATCCTCATGGCGTAAGGTAAGTGGCTTTATTGCGGCGAGTGCAAGGTAAGTGGCCCATCGTCTGTCCACTTCCACCTTACCTTCCCCGTCTGCACGTCCCACAGCTGTTACCTCTGCCAGTCACGCCTGGCTTTTTGCCAAGTTTCACAGCAGCGCGGCTGCTATGCTGTATGTCTGAAAGTTAAAAAAAACATGACCCAGCCATCGCTGGCAGCGTCATAGCACTTTATTTTTTAATTGCCATTGGCGGGTGTGAGGCACATCAGAGGGAGATAGAGCATGCAACACAGATGGTGTGGGTGCCCCGACCTCCCGCAAGTAAAAAAACAAGAGTGCTATGTTGCACCAAGGGCTGCCTGCGTCATAAAAAATTTTTTGTAAAACTTTCAGCCATGGTGCTCAGCTAGACAAAGCCAACAGGTTGTGTTGGTAAGACATATTGGCTTTGTCAATGCTTGTTTTTTCTAGCAGGACTTAAGTGTGGAAGCACGCAAGCAACAACACATGATGGAGTTGGATGTGGCAGGCAGCAACGTGGGATGGGGCTGTAGTGTGGGAAGGTTCAAGCAATAAGGCAAGACCAGGTGAGGGGGGAAAGCAACAAGGCAGGACGGGAAGGAACAATCAACAGTGCAGGGCAGGAAGGGGTAAGAAACAACATAGGATGGGATGGAAAGGGGAACACAAGAATGTGGGATGGGGTAGGAGGGGCTAACAGCAGGACAGAGAGGGATGGGAGGGGGTTGATTAATGGGATGGAGTGAAATGACCGGTTACTCACGGTAATATTCATTACTCCGAGTCGTAGCCCTCCCCGTCCCAGTCCTTACCAATGAGCATAGCTCCTCCCACCAGAAACTCCCAAGCAACTAAACACCCCATCCCTTCCTTCCAGGCCACACCCATACCCTAAGGCATATAACCATGTGACCCGCCCATCCACATCCTGTACTACCAAGCACAAGAAGCCGAACAGGGAGGGAGGGATGGGAACCAGGACTGGGACGGGGAGGGCTACGACTCGGAGTAATGAATATTACCGGTGAGTAACCGGTCATTACCTCCTCGTCAGCCCTCCCCGTCCCAGTCCATACCAATGAGCAGATACCAAAGCAAGAATCGGCTTCATACAGTAGTAAAACAGACACAAGCCGCACAGGCAGGAAGGCACACAACCCGAGCAGAACGCAACCCAGCATCCCCAAACCCAGGAGACACAGTCCCACACATCAACCAACGAATAGAGGACATAAAAGCTCGAGGAGAACACCCAGCAGCATACACGCAGAACACAGCCAGGGAGGCCCCCCGGAAGCAAGCCCTAGAAGCAGCCACCCCTGAGGCTAGGAACCTCGAACCGACCCAGGCGCCAACACACCACAAGCCCAACAGCAGGCCGCACAGCGAACACAGCCACCGACGGAGAGCAGCCACAAAAGGCCCCAAAACAGGACCAGCCAGCCCAAAGGCAACAAAAAGGGAAAACCACCCCGTAAAAAAGGCACCGCAGGAAGGAGGAACACCACCAGAGCCCGCACAGCCGTCAAACAGAGTAGCTGCACCTAAACCCCAGAAAGAGGAACAGGATAGAAAACAGGCAGAACCAGAAACTCCAACAAGGAGCAAAGGAACGAAAGAACGGCGCCAGGCGGAACCATCCAAAACCACCCGGACACCAAGGGGCGCACCGGCCCAACGCCCGAACCCCGAAAGGCCAACACATCCACCCACAGAGCTCGCAGGGAGGACACAGCCCGACTCAAGTCGAAGCCAACCGCCCAGAAACCCAAGACACGCACCGGAATCCAATGCAGACACACCCCGTGCCGGACAGTAATCCAGGAAGGAAAACCCCACGACCGGCACAGGACAGGAGAGGCGAAGGGCCACCGAACTGAGGAAAGGCACACAGCAGGCCCCCGCCCAACAGAAGGACAGGGCAACCACCCCCCAGACAGCGCCGGACCAAACCAGAGAACAACCTCAACCCAAGGCGATCCTCGGAGATGCAAAACAGGACCAACAACGGAACCCCGAACCAGGCCAGCAAGAGGCTCAACACAGACAGGGAGGGAAACACCCCACGCAGGTGATTCGCCACAAGAACAAAGCCCCCCGGCAGACAGAAAGCCCAAAGGGAATTCCAAAAAGTACCACCAGGGGACACAGTCACAGCATAGGCAGGATCCGAACCCAGGCCTCCGAGGGCGGGCACCACCAAAGGTACAAGATACAACCACCCGCCAAAGCTCCATGGAACCACCACACAGTCCGACCAGACTGATACGGACCCCAGGAGGACCCAAGGCAGAAAGAGGCCAGGCCAACCGAACCTACCACAGGAGACAAAGAAAGCAGAGGAAGGACCCAAACCCACACCAGTGCGAGCCTGCGCCACCAGAGGCACAAGACAAACCATCGAGCTAAAGCTCTCCGGTCAAAACAAAAGCACCATAAGAACCAAAAACCACCAAGGGACACCACGAAAGCAGAGGCAGGATATGAACCCATCTCCCGTGTGAGCCCGCGGCAGCAGAGGCACAAGACATACCATAGAGAAACAGGTCCAAGGACAATCAACGCCCAACAAGCCCAAGACAGTCACAGAGGCAACCGCTCACGGGACATAAAAGGGCAGCCACGCAAGAGGAGCGAACCACCAGCCAACAGGACCACCCGCGGCCAAAGGCCACACCCCCCGGAAACAACAGCAGACAGCCCAAAGAAGCCAGAACCCAAAGCCCCAGAGCAAGACACACCTGGGGGGAACAAGTGCCAACGGGCCCAAGGAACAAACCCCACAGCAGCAGACAACAGCCGCGGAACATGGAGCCACCGGGGAGAAGCGGAAGACTGAGCCCCCAACAACCACCGCAGTCCTCGCAACAGAGCCAGCCCGCAGGGCACCGGCAGGAAGACCCCACCAACCGAGGCGCCGAAACACCCAACGACCAGGAGCACCCGAGTGGCGCAAAGAATGGAAGACTCCAAGATCAGAACCCACCCAAACCGACTCAGGAGCCAGCAAACACCCAGTGAAAGGGCCGGAGCCGGAAGGAAAGAAGAGGAAGAATCAACCAACCGTCTAAGGATGGGAACACCCGGAACCCCAGAGCAGGCCAAACAGAGTAGCTCAACAAAACCACCCAGGGAGCCAAAGGTCAGCAAACACACCAGGAGACGCAGACCATACAAAAGGCAGCCCCAAAAAGCGGAAATGAACAACACCCCCACAGAACGTAGGAACCACCACGAAGCCGCGTGAACTGTCATATGAAAGCAGGCGTCCCACAGAACCAGAGAATCCAGGAAAACAGGAAGGGAAGAAACAACCGAAGAGACACCATCATGAAGGAATGAAGAGGGTACCACACAGGCCCAACAGAAACGAAGCCCCGAAAACCGAGAAAGAAAGCCCGACACATCGCCAGAGAACCCGGAACAGGGGCAGCGCAGAACCCATCCAGTAGCCCAGCCCAACAAGGAGGGACCAGAAGAAGGGGAAGCACTCAGAAAACCCCGGGACATGTGGAAGGAAGGGACCCACCGGCCGCGCACCACACCACAAAAGGGTCGGGCAAGCAAAGTTAACGAAAGGCAGACCAAAAGCCCGCACACAACCCGTAAACTACCCACACCGAGAAATCGGACAGAAGCCAACAAGAACGACCTCAGCCGCCAAACCGAACAAGGGCACCAACGGAACCCCAAACTGGATAGAGCCCCCGAAGGAAAGCCCCATCACAGCAGCCCCACAAGCAGCACCGCCTCCCCAGGCCCGAAGCACAATAGCCATCGAACAGCCACAGAGGACCAAGCCGCTGCCGTACCAAGGGAACCGAAGGACAAATCCGTCAGGAAACGCAACAGCAGTCCCAACATGGAAAAAGAATCAGAGGGAACTTAGCCCACAGCACCCGGTAGTCCAAGGTGGCCTCCCAACCAGGCACCAACCAGGCCCGACCATGCCGAACTCCCGAGAGCAGACCAGAGCAGGCGAAACCAGGGAGGCAAGGCCGTAGGCCGCAGAGAAAACCTCGACAGCCACACAGAAGCAACCGAACCCAAAGCAGGGGCAAGGCACAGACAGAACTGTAGGACCAGAGGCAGAAAAAGATGGATCCAAGGCCTCGCAACAAGCAGGACCACAGAAGAAGAAGGAACGGCACCCACAGATACCAACAGGCACCGAGAAGGCACACCAGCCAG
Source organism: Lissotriton helveticus (assembly GCF_964261635.1). NCBI lineage: Eukaryota > Metazoa > Chordata > Amphibia > Caudata > Salamandridae > Lissotriton > Lissotriton helveticus. Next base: position 1,028,409,837 of record NC_136059.1, read on the forward strand.
CAGGGATCGACCATCACCACAGCCAGGACACCACAGCGAACCACTGTAAAGGACACCCCACCGCCAGAGCCAGGGGAAAAACAAGTGTGACAACCTCCTTCCACCCCCCATCAAGCACACCGCTCACAGAGTACAGAAAGATGGAGGCCTACAAGCCCCAACAACAGGAAAAAGGGGAAAAAGTCTACAGACTTCCCACCTCCCAAGGGCCAAGGGAACCCCAAACCGTCCCAAACACGTAGCAGAACACCGTGAAGCCAGCCCACAGGACTCACCCGAAACCATGTCCGGGGCCACGACAGCAAAGCATCCAGCACATGACAACAGTGAAGGAGCAGCGGAAGACCCAGCGACCACCACCCCCCAGTCACAGCGGAGCCCAAACCACACATCTCCAGTAGGGGAACAGAATAGAGAAAGTAGTGCCCAGACCAAGCAATGCAAGATCCACAAGGGCCAATCAGGGAACGCCACACTCCAACAGGATAGTAGGCCAGCCCAAACAAGACATAAAGAGGGAGTCCCAGACCCCCCCAAACACCATGATCCCACTAAAGCAGGGACTCAAACGCACATGAAACCACAGGTATCCAAGGGGAACAAAACACAGCCGCCAAGCAGACCGTCACACACCCACCTGAAAGGAGGACAGACGTGCGGAGAAGCCAGCCATGCACAACACACCCCCCTCCCACCCCGGGCGAACCCGCTAGGGCAGGGAATCAACCTGGAAGAGGGGAGGCCCCAGCAGGAAGACAAGTCGTGCCACCACCACGGGTCCCCTCCAGAAACAAAAGCATAGCCCCTCAAAAGGGGCAGAGAGCGACCCATGGCAGGAGAAAGAGGCCAGGGGAGAAACCAAGGACCTACAGCACACAGAGTCCCGACCCCCCAAAGAACCGGCCCCAGGCATGCGTTTTGTAAAGATAATAAAGCACCTTATTTCCGTAAAGGGCAGGCTCAAACACCCAACACGCTCCAAAGTACATAGAGGAATATGTCACAATGGTAAACAGAAGCAGCCGAGGCGCAGCCCAACATAAGCAGAACACCAGGCCCCCCCCCAGACGGAAGGACAAAGGGATGCACAGGAGAAAGAACAGGCAGCCCAAAGATCCAAACAGACATGGGATCATTGGAAAACGCAACGACGCGCTTTCTACGAGCACCAGTTGCGTCAAAGAAGGACACATGTCACGTGTTGTAGGCGGGGGAGGAAATGCGACACGCCCAGAACCATACGAGGCTGAAGCAATGCCAACACCCGAAAACCGAGTCCAAAGCCGGAAGCAGTGCACGGGACACCACCCCCTTGCCCCCGAACACCCGGACAAACCAATGGCAGCAAACAGTGAGAAACACGGGCCCGTTACGAGCACCCAGCCCCCAAACACACTACCAAGGAGGAGCCAAACCACCACGCCACAGGCGAGCAGAGAGGCCAGCCGCGCCCAACACACCCCCCCCCCCCACCAACCCCGGGTGAACCCGCTTGGGCAGGGAACATACCCGGAAGAGGGGAGGCCGCAGCAGGGAGACACCACCCCACACCAGGCAGTCAAGGCCCCCCAACCCCACGGTTCCGCTAAAGCAGGGACTCGAAAGTACATGTAAAGAAAATATTTCAGGTACATCAGGGGAACAAACGGCCGCCCAGCAGGCCGTTTCACACTCACCCGAAAGGAGGCACCGGTCCAGCACCTCCCCACGACGAAGTTGCCAGGAAATGAATTCCGCAGAAAAAACAAACAGGATGTGGATGGGCGGGTCACATGGTTATATGCCTTAGGGTATGGGTGTGGCCTGGAGGGAAGGGATGGGGTTTTTAGTTGCTTGGGAGTTTCTGGTGGGAGGAGCTATGCTCATTGGTAAGGACTGGGACGGGGAGGGCTGACGAGGAGGTAATGGGAAAGGACAAGCAAGAACATTGGGTTGGTTGGGAGGGGTCAAGCAACAACATGGACAGGAACAAGAGGGTGGGAGGGGGCAAGCAACAACACAGAGAGGGAAAGCAACAACACAGGAGACTGGGATCGTGAAAGAAACAACATAGATAGGGAAAGCAACAACATGGAGAGAGATGGCAAGCAACAACATGGAGAGGGAACAAAGATAGAAGTACATGAGGGATGCAGCCTGCAAACATAAGCGTTTTTATGGAGTGCTTCAACTAACGAAAAAGTAGCTCCAAAATCATGAGCGGAGGAACAACTCTGTGAAGGGAATCAGTAATTTGGTCATGCACCAGAGAGGGACAAACACACAATAAAGTTATGCCTACACACACTGACCAAAGAAAGCAAGGAAATGAGAGGGATGATGAAGCCAACCAACGGTAAGCAATGGGCAGGCTCTATGCCCACTGTAAGTAGATAAACAAAATCTCTCACAAGCAACGGTGCATGCGCTGCTTCAGCAGAGACCTAAAATTGAGACTTAGTGAAATAAAATATTTGCATAAGGTCACACTGTTTGGTGAAACTGGGAAGCTGGAAATGGCCCAGGCTGTTGGATCCACATTGTGCAGTTCAACCACATATTGGATGTCTCTTTCTCTCACCCATTTTACATGAATGATTACTGAGTTGTTTTTAAATCTTGGTGCATGGAATTAGAGGGATGTATGACGTTACAACGCATACTTTTACAACGCCTACCTTTACAACGCATTTTTTACAATGCAACATCCATTACAATGCATTCCATTACAACGCATGCATTTACAACGAATTTTTAAAAACTACCTTTGCAACGCATTCCATTACATCGCATACTACCTTTACAACGCATACCATTACAACGCATAACATTACTTTGCATGTAAGGTAAGTATTGGATAGTGTAGGGGTAAAAATTACTATTCTAACTCCAGGGGGTGCAACAGTAGGGTAAGTGTTGGATAGTGTAGGGGTAAAAATTACTATTCTAACTCCAGGGGGTGCAACAGTAGGGTAAGTGTTGGATAGTGTAGGGGTAAAAATGACTATTCTAACTCCAGTGGGTGCAACAGTAGGGTAAGTGTTGGATAGTGTAGGGGTAAACATTACTATTCTAACTCCAGGGGGTGCAACAGTAGGGTAAGTGTAGGATAGTGTAAGGGTACTATGTGTTGTAATGCTATGCGTTGTAATGGTATGCGTTGTAATGACTGCGTTGTAATGACATGCGTTGTACTGGTGTGTATTGTAGTGTCATGCGTTGTAATGGTTGCGTTGTAAATGCATGCGTTGTAGTGGATGTTGCGTTGTAAAAGTTTCGTTGTAATGGTAGTGCGTTGTAAAAGTTGCGTTGTAAAGGTTGTTTCCCGATTAGAGTGTATTGGCAGTTCAAAGCCACATGAAAGTTCAGCTCATTTGGGCTCAAGCATCGAAGAGGATCGAGTTTGCAACTGGTTGAAGCTCTTAGTGGCTCGCCACCTCTATAACAGATTGGGTAGTGCTAGCCTACCAACGTTCCCAGAGGGGAGTCAGGCTATTGAGTGAAATGACCAAGAGATGCCTATGCCCATACTCTCTGCTGTAGGGTGGTTTGTTGGACCTAGAAATAGCCTGGTGCCTTACATAAAACGAGGAGTTATGGCTGGGCTACACCAGTCACAGGTCAGACATACTATGGGCCTGATAATAAGTTGATGCATTATTTATCACCCCTGATAAATAACGATTCCATGGGTACATTACTTATTGGGAGCAATAAATAACACCTATTATGAGCATTTGGGGAATAACAGTCAGATGCTGGTGTTTAATGCATCAAAACCTGCATGATACAGTAAATACCTTACGTTTTCCCTGTTTAAATTTCAGCAGGTTTGACCTGCCGAAATGTAACAAATGGTGGGTTATTTTAAACATCCGATAATTATCAGATGCATTAATGAAAACCAAACCCATAATTCCATCCAGTGCGTAAACATGGGTTAACGCACGGCACATAATATAAGGAGTCACCTATAATTGAGACATAACCTTGCATGCGACTGACTACTGGCCTTTCAGAAGCATCATCCTGCCATAAATAGTATCCTTATTGGCTTTTAGTCAGTATATTTAAAACGTTTCACAGCTGTATGGTGAATACCACAAGCGCGATTGTCTCCTTTTTGATCAATGATAGGATAGGGGCTGTTACTGAGCAAAAGTTGGTACTTCTTTGATTGGCACTGGGAGGAAGAAATGCTGAATTTGGATATTTTTCTTGACTGTATTTTATGGCATTGCACGGTGCCATGCTGCAGCGTTAAGAAGCTTTGAAATAGTGCAGACTGTAAGGTACTAATACAGATTGTCAGACATTAAGAACATTCTGTGTTTAGGGTATAGGAACACCAGTGTAGAATGGGTTGTCATGGATTATATTTATTTAGTAACGTTTTTATGTTTAGCATTTATGGTGCCATTTCAGGCTTTGGTGCGCTGTACCATAACTCAATGTGACGAATCAACATTATCACTTTGAAATCCACACCTTACCACCGTTTTAAAATAGTCTGCAAGAGATCTCTTGTTCAGAAATGTGCAGTCTGGAAAATGTATGTTACAGAGATTTGAGACCAAGCACCATTACGATGCACACATTCAAGGGAATCTAGAGTCCACTTTCTGGCAGTAATTGTATTATCTATTTACAGAGTCAAATTTGGGAGCACACATTGGGGATGCAGATTACCATCACCATAGATTTCTGTGCAGGCAACACAGCAAATAAGAATCAGCAGTGAATATTCTAAGCATACAGAGAGTAGGATTTAACCAAGGTCAAACAGTTGGATAAGGTAAGAGAATTGATGCTGCAAAAGAGTATTGTTTGCTCCTCGGGGTAATATTCAATTTCTGTTAGGTACAGTATTCATCATACACACACTCTAAGCTTTTAGTCTGATTCCTAACTTAGACGAAAATGGGATCAAAGAAATATGTGCAAATCATGTTTGCCCATGAGCACAACATTTAGCAAAAGGGGGTGGTCAGGATTAAAACCATGCCACATATTCAAACTTGCCCACAAGGTCACAATCATATTATGGGCAAACCTGATGGCATGGCTGGAAACGATTAAAACCATGCAGCAAATTCAGACCTGGCCACAAGACCACAATTTGGTGTGGAATACCCAAGGGATAAAAAAAAATGCGTTTTTACTATTGTTTACCATTCCATTAATGTCTGATGGTCTAAGACACTATTTCATTCTAACCAAGTAACAGGTGTATTGTTTTTATAATCTTATGTCTTCATTTGGAACATAATGCAGAATGAACATCAATCGACGACTGATAAAGTTAGACCATGTTTCAAAAGCATCTAGAGCCATTCACTGTCTCCAGTTAAGGGTAACACCCATGTTCAAAGCCTGAAACTGTGTCTCCTTAAGCTAGGCAGCTAAGAATGTTAAGTTCCGTACCCCATTTAGACCTCAGAAATTACCCTTCATTTCAAGTGATTTACTTAAATAGGGATAATTGAATAACCACACCAATGCCTTCTGTATAGCAAAGCATGTGACTTTAACAGAATAGGTACTGCATTATATAGTATTGTATTGTAGTATTTCTATACTGAGTCATAACTTTTATGACGCCCCCTTTAACCCCTTAAGTGCTGCCGTCGGCCGTTGGACGTCGCAAGCACTACCTCTCGTAGTGCTGCGCACGTCCAACGGCCAACGCAGCCCTGCCCATTTTGCGGAAGTGCTGCACTGCCGCGTAATCGCGGCTGCCGCAAACAGGTTAAGCTTTATTGGTGCTTGGCTGATTACTTTCTAGTGATGTATAATTTGTAGAGTGTTAGTCTATACTGTACCCTATTTCTAGTGTGTGTAGTGTTGTGCATGAGATTTAAAAGTGTGCTCCAACCGTGTTGCAGTTATCTTGCAGTAACCTTTATGCAGGAAAGTGCATGCAGAGGACATAGGATCTCAGTTTGCATATATGGCCCTTTACATTTTACAAGCTGCTCCTGGCGAATCACATGTTATGTAGCAGCCATATTTCATTGTGCTTAGGGTCTACATGGTTGTTGATTATCTTTTTATGATAGAGACTAGATGGGATTGTCAGCAATCCCAATGTGCCACTTTTTTTGGGAGGTGGGGAGGGGTTATATATAGTGTGAACTTGACCAGAAGGTATCAGAGCGCTTTACATGAGCACCAGTTACAGACGGACACATTCATTTTGTTAGGCATGGGAAGATTAAATGATTTGCCCAGAATCACAGGATGTTGAGCGGCCCTGCCGAGACTCGAAACTGATTCCTCAGCTTCGAGGTCGACCGCTCTAGCCGTTATCAATGTCACAGTTCTCCTTATCTTTTTACTGCAGGCAGACACCACAGCCACAGGCAGGAGTTTACTCCATAGCTGGGCAGGCTCAAAAACTATCTGGAAGCAGCTTATTCATTCCAGGTGGGAGTACCAGAGCTTTGGTTTCTGGAGAGAGAAAGCTTACGCCAATGTGGGAATTTCTGAAATTACTGAAGTAGTGTGGTTAGAGTCCTTCTTCCATGGTTTCTACACTGCTGGATCCTAAATATTCCACTGTACCCATCTAGAGACCCCTAGGGAAGACAGAGCAACTGTCAAGCGTATATAGCATTCTTATGGAAAATGAGGGCCTGATTCACAAAGGTAAACTTACATGTTTGTGTAAGTTTGCGCTTTTTCAGTATTCACAAAACTGCATTTTAATAGTAAGTTTATGAGTGCGGAGACTTCACAGTTGGGGCAGAAAACTCTGCACATAAAAAGATAGGACAGGCCTAACTTTATATGTGGGGAGTTCACCGCACTAACTGCTGAGCCTCCGATTTGTGTATCAGGCCCTGAGATGTCAGTGTGAATCAAAAAGCACTCATTTTTTTATTTGATAGCTTATCCACGACTTGCTTGCATGGTGATTTTATGCATGACTTTGGCTCAGGCTACTTTGGCTGTGGTGTACAGAGATCATTGATTTCCGCACACAGAGGCACAAAATTAGAGGGAACATTGGTCATGACCCTAGCCATGATGGGATAAACCAGTTGTAGTGAATGACTTCTCATGTCAGAGTGACACTGCTGCATATTACCTGTCGTATTTATTAAATACATTGCCAATGCATTTAAAAACATATAGAGGGAATTGTTTAATATACTGTGGCAGGTTCCCTGCTTCTACTTTGTTGCGCACATCAATTTTCTTTTAAGGTTGAGGGGGAGGGGCACACGATGAAGGCAATTTTTGAAGTTTGTCATTTCACTCATTTTCTGTGATGAGAATGTTGAAAGTGGTATTCACTTATATAGGCGTACCCTTCTGCTTTGCAACATACCTGAGGAATTTGTTGAGGTCTCCATGCTTCATATACTCAAAGACCATGATGAGTGGATCTCCCTCCACACAGACGCCATAGAACTTCACAATATGGTCATGTTGAAGGTTGGTGAGGAGCTCGGCCTCTCTGTGGAAATCCTTCCTTGCGTTATCACTGGCTTCTTTCAATGTCTGTAAAGCAAAAGGGAAAACAAGGGATTAGCATGGGAAGGTTCTAGACCGAGAGACATCAGAATACAACATAATAAGTAAGTATCATAATATAATTTGTCTCCAAAGAATCTACAGCTTTCATCATGGGCAAGAACCCTAAAGTTGAATCAGTTGTGTGTAGCATGTTTTTCAGTGTCTGACCACATCACAATGCTTTTCCTCTTTCACGTAAAAACACGCTCTCTTTTCATATGATTACTATTAGCATCTCGATGTAACCTCATCGAATACACTACTAAGTCCTTCAGCAAAAAGCCTGAATATTATGGAATACTTTAAGAGCAGAGATGGGAGGGATCCCCCCCGCCCCAGTTTCTAATCACTCACTGTCCAGTGTGACTGTATTCATTCCAAGATTCTCGTCACATTTGTAAGAACATAAAGTCTCAAAATGTTGATGAAGCACATTGAATGCCTGGGCCCATCCCAAAGTTAGACAAATATAATAGAGTGTAACATTGCCCACTAGCCAGAGTTCTACTCTGCTGTCTATATGTCAAGCAAATGCATAGACATTCGCTGTAAGGATTCAGACCCAAGCAGTGATATATCTCCTGCGAAGACCACAGCTTGGCCCCTAAGTTCTTCTTTCTCTGTGAGTTATTCTGCTTCATTCTCCACAGGCCATCAGGCTCCTAAGTCTCTATCCTGCAGCCTTCAGCGGCTTGACCCCACTTCTCTTGCATTATCTTAATTTCATGATAACAATTTGTGTCTCAGAATGGGACATTCCACTGTCTGCTTGACGAGTCTGAGCCAAGAGCACTGCCAGGATAACAGGAGCAACCTCCTTGGATCCTATTGTTGGGTGAGTGAAACTGCAGCACTGGTGAGTGAGCCTTCTTCACAGTGACAGGTAGGTAAGATGGACACTTGAGTCCTCATGCATAGCTCGCATGGCACTTCCTTCCCATTCCAAGGTGGCAATCATCTAATCACAAAAATCAACCATCAAGGCAACCAACAGGCAATTACCACACGGAGATGGTGACCTTGCACTGAGCAATATGGTCTCAGGCTGGTTACATATAGGATAGCTACAATGAGAAGGTATCTTGCAAATGCTTGTTATTCTGCAGTTATTTTGACAAGTCTTTTTTCCTCACTACAACAGTAACTGTGAAGTGGCACCTTATTCTGCACCTTGCCTTCCCACATACATGAAATCCTGTCATCTCTCCTTGTCTTTGCCATATCCAGAATCCTATGCGTTCCTCTTTTCTTCTTATGTTTTTATGTTTATTTTATATATTTATCGAGTATGAATCAAGATTCAAGTGTATGGAACACTGCTTAATTAAATTGGGGAGTAACATTAAGAATCTAAGACAGTCAAGTAGTGAGATAATTTGACAGTTATTTATATTTATAAAGACTTCCACGAGGATCCTCAAAAGTTTCATGTAGAGATTAAACACCATCTTCTATGTAATTACTTATTTTGGGACGGTTACCAAAACCTTCTGGCAGTAGCTTTCATCAGAAGCCCACCTGCAGGTTTGTGTGATTCTTGATGGTGTATAGAGAGGAGATACACATGCGCGTGTTTCCTTGTACACATCCTTTTCCATTGCTACTCCAGCCTCCTGTGAGTTGCTCTATCTCACAACTCTACCCCCATTAGTTTCCATACCCCTCTTTTGCAGGAGAGTTACATGGAGGGTTACGAGTCTTGGTGGCCATGCCTTAACTTCTTGAACCACTCCTGTGGCAAATTGTGTGGTGTTCGGGTTAAAATCCAAGTTTCAAAATATCTTTGCTATTACAATGAAAATTATAAGTAGTCAGTCAGTCAGAAACCTTTATTCGATTCCAGATGAATCATAACAGTTCACAAGGAAGACATACAATCATAAAATAAGACAATATTTACAAAAAAGCATAAATAATATCTTTCGCAGACAATAAAACACCTACATACTTTTACATTGCATATCGTTTCCTTATTATAAAAACAATTTTTATAAAATTAAGCACAGAGGTACAAATGGAAACATTTGCTAAGGAATGTAAATAATTAAAACCCTCTTTATGGGAGCGGAAACAATTTTCCTTTCAAATTGGTTTAAGAAAACGCGACCTGGGGTCTTTATATAATGTGCAAAATAACATAAGGTACATAGTATTTTGTTGGGCTGTATTGTTACAAGGACAGGGGGGTAGCCTCTCACACCACCCCACCTGTTTTGGAAAAGCCACAAGAAAGTGCAGTGTGCCTAAACGAAATCTAGTCATTAAAAACATGCATTTCCCTGTTATCTAAAAGACAAATACAATTGTTGCTGTTTTAAACAAGCATTTGCAATGCAATAGGTCTCGCATTATTTAAGTTTAAGCTACTAGTACTGTAAATGGCAATGTTTTTATTTTTATTTATGCGCTATTTTAATTTTCTTTGCATAAAAAAGTACATATAAAATATGTGTTGTAGAAAAGTCATTTATGCAGTATTTACATTTTCTTTGCATAAAAAAGTACATATACAATATTTCTTGTAGAAAAGTTAAACATTTTAATGATGTGCCCTAATAATTTTTATATGTACATTCTATTTGCAAACGGATGGAGTGGGGGGGGGGGGGGTCTGAAAACTGAAGGAGGTTCAAGTCTGGCAATCACGCTCAACACCCAGTGATTCCCAAAGTTATACCTTACTGATAATTCAAGTAAACAAAGACAGAAAGGTCAAGTTAAAAATCAATACAGACTTTTTCTGCTATAAATTCAATTTAATCGTAATGTCTTTGTAGACTCTTTAAAATATGAACAGAGGGCCGGTATTTTGTATTTGAGAATAGTAGCAACAACTCTGCCAGCTAGCGAGAGCAGGGGAGACAGGTTGCAAACAGAGAAAACAAACACACTTGGGTTCTCGATTCACTGTTATCTTTGCATACTAGCGGGGGGGGGGCGTCTACGTTGGGGGCGAGAGTGCCAGGCCCTGACTTCTGGGGGCGCTGCAAGTCTGTCACTGGGGCGAGCTTGGGGGTAGAGAGGACAGTGCAAGTAGCATAGGTCCTACACTGTGAGTTGGGGGGGGGGGGCACAAATGAGTGACTGGTGACCCACTCTCCAGGCTGCAGGGGTGGGTGCTACAAACTCGTCACTGTGTTCATCCAGGGCACAGGGAATGGAAATGCAAGCCTGGAAAGTGGTTCCCTAAAGCAGCTGAAGAGAGGGACCTCGAAAAACTGGTACTGGGTATATCCTTTGGGCCGAAAGAGGGACATCCCATTCATACAAAGAGTAATCTCTGTGGCTCTGGGGGCTACTGGCACTGGGTCAACCCTGGGGGGAGGGGGGGGCTGGAACGACACTGCACGCATGGCACTGGGCCAACCCTGGGTCTGGAGACGGGGAGAGCGCAAGAGTGACACATTCTTTTTTTGTTAAAATCTGCAAAGCATGCAGCAGATGTTGGATTATGTGGCAAATGCGGCACACCCGTTACTTTGCAAAAACAGACATCTCTGTCAGTCCATTTCCGAATGCGCAGCATAAGAATATTCATTCTATGTTAAGCCAAGTGATGGAACACACATGGCTATAACACGATCTATGCAAACCGAGACCTCGATGCTCATAGATTAGACATTCAGGATTCTAGGCGCAATGTTTTACTTGCGGTTACTTTCACTTTAAATCCTTGATTTGTTTCTTGGATATTTGATTGATATTACATAATTCTAGCGACATTCCAAAGTCCACCAATAAAAGCAGTTGTCGACTAATAGATAAACATTACAAAGAGCAGCTTTTTAAAATTCCCAATCTTGCAGATGAGCGCATTTTTAAAAAGGCTATTTGAAGACAAAAAAACGTTGGCACAAAATAATGCGCACTTACCCACAGAGATTCGTCACTCGTTTCCATTCAATTTACTGAAGGCGACATTCTACCGAACACTTTACTGCACCGTTCTGCATAATCTTTTCAACAACCATATCCAACTAAGTACATTTTCAATGATTGATGAGGTGTGCATAGAGGGCGTAGCTACAGCCGGGTATATGGGTTAGTGTGTGCCCTGTGCAAAAACTCACCGCCGCAGCCCGGCTCGAACAGGAAGCCAGGCAACCTGTGTTGGGACGGGGGCGGGGCCGCAAAAAGACAGGAAGCAGACGGGAGCCTACCCCGCGCTCCTGTGCCCGTCAGCCGGAAGATTGCCGGAAGATTTGCGTGTCAGCTAGCGGGGCTCCTGTGCTCGTGGAGAGCCCCGCCTGCTGCTGAGGATGACCCGCTGCCTGCCGCTGCCTGCCGAAGGAGAGAGGGAAGGAGAGAGGGACACACGAAAAGAACTCGGGGAGTGGGGTGTGAGGGGGGGAGGGGACATGTGCGCGTGCGCGCGTGTGTGTCTGTGTGTGTGCCTGTGTGTGCGTGTGTGCCTGTGCGTGCGCGTGTGTCTGTGTGTGTGTATGCATGCATGCATGCGTGCGTGTGTAAAAAAATCCGATGACTGGTGGGGGGGTTGCAAAGTGAAAGTAAGCAGCGCGTGTGTATGTGCGCATGCGTGAGTGCTGTGTATGCGTGTGCCTGTGATGTGCGCATGCGTGAATGTTGGTGCGCGTGCAAGCAGCTGAATCCAGCCGGGGAGAAGCGCGTGACAGTTTTTTGTCCGTCATTCCCCCGTGTCAGCTCGCTATAAGTCTCCGACCCTGGACGCATCCTTTGGATGCGAATTCCAGGGCGAGACCTAAAAAGGGGGGTCTGGTCTGTCTGTGGACCTAGAAGATATACTCAGCTCAGATCCAAAAGCTTCTTTTATGGACATTTTCATGTTTGGCGGTAAACACTCAGGCTTATCATAAAAATCTTCTAATCCTACCGTGTAAAAAATTTGTTTGACATAGCGTAACCAGGGTACCGCCATTGCAGTGTCTAAATTCAGCAATCTTTTCAGACAAGTCAGGAGAATTTAAGTTCCTCTGAAGACCAGATTTCCCCCCATAAAAACAAGGGTGCCATGTGTATTCTGTCTGTAATATAATCCATACCCACCTCCGAGTGACAAAATGAGGTAGGCGAACTAGACGGGATAAATAAGAGTCTCTTAAAAAATGTGTTCTCAATTATTTGGATCTGGGTACTCTTTTGATATCCCCACACTCCTGCACCATAAGTTGCTCCTGGCAGACAGTTTGATTTGTACCGGGTTATCAGCTCTGCAACAGGCTTATGACCAAGTTTGGCCGCAAATCAAAACAGCCCCTCAATAACTCTTGAAGCTTGTTGCACCCGGGATACTAAAAGTTGGTCCCAATTTAGGTTAGAATTAAAAACATTCCCCAGATAACTAAAAAATTTTACCTTCTCAATAGCTGTCCCATTCACTGTGTATTTTCGTGTTTTCGTTAATTTGGGCCCGCATACCACTACAAAGGATTTCTTATAATTCACCTTCAGATCTAATGAGGTCATGTATTCAGTGAAAGCATCCAAACATCCCTGAAGGTTGTTGGCAGTCAAGGCCATAAGGACCGTATCATCAGCATACGACAATAAAGGTACTTGGGCACCTGCTATTTTTGGGAAGTCCAAATGTTTGTTTAACAAAAACTGCTCCAGCCCCTTTCTATAAACCAGAAATAAAAACGAGGCTAGGATGCAGCCTTGCCAAACCCCCTCGGTCGACGCGATGGGCTTTGTCTTCTCTCCCCTTGGGCCATACCGATAACTACAGAAGTGGAAGCATGTAGTCTGCGCAGTTGAGTGACAAGTGGTTTCTCGAAGCCCAAGTCTTTCATCAGCCCCCACAACTTGCTCCTACACACCGTGTCGAAAGCACTGGACAAGTCCATGAAAGCCAGGTGGATCGATGCTCCCCTGGCCTTTCTGTACTTGCTGGGGGAATCAAGATCCATATTTCCTCCCCAACCGCCCCAACCGCATTTTCTTTTAGCTTATGCATGTGAGCTAGGGGAGGTGGGAGTACCTTGATTTTCTCCTCAAGTGAATCTAGCCTAATCCCAATATCGGTCAATTTTTGGAGGATAGGAAAGTGTGCTATTAATACCGCTTGCAGTTTGTCCCAAAAAGGCCCACCTTCTACTAATGGTGTGTTTGTGGTTGGGGTCACCTCTACTTGCGGTATGGGCCTATTGGCTTCCAAATTATGGTCATTATCTACAAGCTCACATTGATCGATCTCTAGCCTAGGTAGTGCATCGATCGATTTAAGATGTTTAGTTACTACCTGCCCCTTTTTTTTTCTTGCCTGTGGGGCCTTACTCCCTCCCCCCTTATTTTTTGTTAACTGGCCTCTAGGTATAATTTTTGGCCTGACTTCTTTAGAGATTTGTGGCGTGACATTCTCTGGTGTTATGTTTTGTGAAAGCGACCCACTGCCTTGTGGGTGAGATTGGCGGTCGTCCTGGCCAAAAGGCAGCCCCTTCCACAAAATACAAATCAGGCTTGAAAGTATACGGGCCGCTTTCTAAAACAGATAAATCCGAGAACTTTTTGAAACAGCATTGTATCTTGGCTCTGAGGCTTGTTTACATATAATGGTAGATAACCAAAATATTAATAACGTAAGGATTTAAATTTGGAATAAAAAACATCCGTGGTCTGCCATTTTTCAACAGCAGCTGATAGTTCCAATTGCACACCAGCTTGTTTGTTTATGTTTATGTACTCCAAGGTAAGCCTATATCCAAGGATTTATTTTTCAAGATCAGGAAAAAGTGAAATAAAGTCGTAAAAAATGTTTAAAACTCATTTTATAGGCACTATAAGAAAAACTGGTCATATGAGTATTCTTTCTTTCTTTCATAAAATGTATATTTGTCCTTGTGCCATTCGTACCATGTGCCAATGTACTGAACGGCAGTATGAGTAGAACCCTGTACCACAGAGACAGATCACTTAATGTGATGAAGCATGTAGCTGTGGCAGCAGCTATATTGTCTACATTAATCTGAAGAATTGGTAGGTGAAGTAAACATAACTGGATTGCTTTAGGGGGAGTTTCCTCAGTCCAGGAAGAGGTGCAAATCCTCTGTGAATCTTTCTGTTTAAATTCGGCTGCATTGGCTGTCTTTATAGGCTAAATGTAAAGTGCACTGCCTCGGTCCCTGTCTGTGGTCCTCTGAGCATCATCACTTATGCATGGACGCCATTTCAGGGCGGTGCTGGTAAACAGCCAGGACTCGTAGGAATGCATTCAGGAAACCACACTGCTCTCTCCTCACCACAAGTGATCTCTTTTATCATCTCTTTCAATTAGCAATACTTTACAGAGATTAATAAGGCTGTGACAGCCAGGAGCTGTGCCAGAGCAATAGAACAGTTTGTTGAGTGGCGGGCTGTTACTTGCCAGCATAACAACACGTACCATTGTCAGAATGTTCAGCTGAAAACATAAAAAAAACACATCTGACAGGTCTTAATTTGGAAGCCTATTCCAACAGAGACATTTTGGAGTAAGCAAGCAGTACTGTCATATTACTCTTTAACATAACCTTTCATCAGGGCCGAACTGAGAGCCCAACGCAGCCCTGGCAATTTTGCAGGACCAATTACCCCCGGGGTGGGAGTGGGGGGGCTGGTTTTCAAGTGTGAAGCACTGCTGCTTTTGTTACTGGGGCTTAATATTGCAACACCGCTGCAAAACCGCCCCCCACTGCTCCAAAACGGGCCCAACCTTCCAGCCTCCTGGGAAAACGCCTGATGCCTGCTATGGCCAGTCATGCCTTTGTCAACTGGCCTCAAAACCCGTGACCTGGTAATAATCAGGGAATATTCCTGTAGAATAAGGACACACGGAAAGGGCGATGATCTGTTTGCACTTTTACTAATAATGAGGTGGATGTGTCAGAGCTGAACCACAAATGCATGTGCACAGGAGTGTGTAAAAGAGCACTGCTTCCCTTCCTCATAAGTGCTTTTATCAATCGACACCATTGGGTCTGGCGGTGAACGGAACAGGGTCACAGGCCGCTAAAACATATGTGTTCAAAGAAATCTGGAGCGGCAGTTGATCTAACTAGAACCGTCTATTACAAATGCATTTTTAAACTGCAGCCAACATGCAAGTAAAAACAAGTTAGTATTTAGATGAAGGCATCAGTAAACTTCATTTTGATTTTGAAGATATTTCTAAGAAGCTAAAGTGCTGAATATATTTCACTTTTTGTGGCTCCTGGGGCGCTGTAAAAGTTATACACATACAAATGTGTAAGCATTCGTGAATTGGCTGTATGATTTTTATGAATCCCAAGAAGCTATTAATTATATTTTTTTTTTGCAAAAGAGGGCCAAAGTAGCCACAAAAATGAAAGCTGGGTCAACCTGACATGAGCAAAGTTTTATTTTCAAACGATCATAAAGCTCTCCAATAAAGTACGCAGAACAATATTATAATATTTTAATATTCAGTAAATCACTAACCGGATTTGAAAAATACTCATCAAAGCCAGCTTGGAAATGCAAACCAATAGCGTACCTGAAATCACATTTGTATTGTGCAAGAAAAGAAAGCAAAGACCGGTTGAGATCTGTCAACACATGAGGCATGGGAAAATTCTGTTTCTCCACGGATACATCTAATCGTCGTGGGCCATATGTGTTCAGTGCCAGAGTACAGTATGTTCAGTATGTTCATGTTTCCTTAGCCCCCATGATTTCACTGTTCTCCTGATGATTCACTTCCCAAATGATTCAAACATTTCCACTGTGAAAAACCTCTCATAACAGAGAGCAGGGCAGACAGAAGAAAGCAAGACTGGTGTGTGCACTAGTTTTGCACCGTCTGGCATTTAAAAACACTCCCAAAATCAATAGAGTGGACAGAAAAAAATATTTGTTTCCTGTCTATCCCTACATTTATCTGTGTAAAAAGTAAAATACATGCAGAATCCATGGTTTGTGTATTGGTATGCTGAACCATGCACGCAACATCTTTTTGAATGGTTTTGCTCTTCACTGCGACCGGCCATTGACCATAACGAAGTGTGTAATTTAACTTAAGTATGGGCGAATTTTGCGGATCTGCGGTCCGCGAGTTTGCAAAAAAATCTGCGAATTCGCTGATTTTTTCCCGCAAACTCGTGGATTTTTTTGCGATTTGCACTGGAGTACTTTCTACTGGCTAATCCAGTAAGTGCTACCTCGTTGGGTAAATGTATAATGCTTTTCCTACACTGCAGCTGCGTAAAGGGCCAGATGATTTGTCTCCACTGACCATGTGTGCCTGTAACTTTGCCACCGCAGCAAAGGGCGCCGAGGTCCCTTGAGTGAGCTGTCCATCATTGTTGGGAAAGTGCGAGAAGACGTTTGATACCTCTACTGTGTGGTGCGGGGCCAAACGGGCGGGGCTTCTAAGCGTGTCAACATGCCTCTTGTGTATAAAGGGTCAGAGAGCGAGCAGGGCAGCAGGTGAGGAGAAAGCAGCCTCCTGGTCACAGGAACTACACGGGAATTGCGCTCGAGAAACTCATGGATTTAAAGACCTCCCTCGAGTATTACACCTAATTTTCGACGGCAGATATGGGGTTAAAGCACACTTGCCCAGCCTCGACCGTGCTCACTAATGTTTTGGGCTGATTAAAACGTTACTGAATTTGAGTTTCAACCCGGGCACCTGCTTTATTTATATCTGTAAGTGCTTCCTGTTGAGGTTTAATTTTTGTGACAGAAGCCCCGTGCCAGAATGAATCCTTCCCTGCATAGTTATCCACGAAGATGCCACCGTTTTGTCATGTGCAATACCTCTACTCAACTGGAGTACTTTCTACTGGCTAATCAGTAAGTGCTACCTCGTTGGGTAAATGTATAGTGCTTTTCCTACACTGCAGCTGCGTAAAGGGCCAGAAGATTTGCCTCCAGTGACCGTGTGTGCCTGTAACTTTGGTCCCTTGAGTGAGCTGGCCATCAAAAAAAAAAAATTCTGCCCGCGAGCGAATTTGCGAATTTTGCGACAATTTTGCGAGATTTGCGGATCACGAAATTGCCAAAAATCTGCAAACTTCGCGAGCGGAACGGATTTTTGGCCCATGCTTAGTGTAATTACAATTCTAACTTCACACGAGCTTTGATTGTTGGGTAGGTTATAAAGCAGACCAAGGCAAATATAACTTCACTTTTTTTTTTATACACTCGCTCGAAATTGCTTAAATGCACTATGAGGACCAGTCCTTATAATACACCAGTCATCACAAATATAGTGTTTGTCTGGTTCTGTCACGATTAACCCAAAGTATGAGAACTGATCCGGTCCCCACAGTGTTGGTTATACACACACACACACGTACATACACACATAAAAATGAATGCTTTGCTAACAGCTTTTCAACAAGGATGTATCAGTATTTGAAGCATATTATTGCTTTTATTATTTAGATTAGTTAGCTGTCCATGCTTCTCAGTCACCACAACAACTATACGATGAGTACTTCTCAAGTAATCCATTTTTGTATAGTAAGACAGGCATAATAATTTCTTATAATATCCTCACTCTAATTGCGTAATGTAATTATTTTTGTGATACCACAAGTGACCTCTAATAACTGATTCCAATGGAATTCTTAAGCTACAATTGTTGATAATGACTGACAAATATTAGAGTTGAGTTCTAATGACATAATGCCTTCTACCCCGGCCTGCACAGGAAACACATGTAGGCCCTTATTTTAGAATTTTGGGCACAGGATAATCATACTGCAAGGGAATTATAGTCATGGCAGTCAAAATATGGCAAGACAGGACATCCGTCACTTTTTGAAGGAGTACTCTGTCCGCCAAACTCTAAATAAGGCCATTTGTCTGTCCATTTACCTACTCATTCTGTAAAAGAGAAACATTCATCACTAGAAATGAGCCGTATTAGATTGTGCCTGTTAGGTAGTAAAACGTTTCGCCCGTTACCTTTACTGCCACCAGTATTTTGTCTTGCTCCAGGTAGAGGTTGTAGCACTCAGCCAAGAACACCTTTCCAAAGGCCCCCTCTCCCAGCTCCCGCTTCAGCACAATGTTGTGTCTCTTGATGTGTTGCACAACTAGAAAGTAAAAGCAAAGAGGGTTAGTGGTTTGCAGAGAGGACTATTTGCATGCAACAAAGGCAGGAAACAGCAACAAACAGGCTACTGTGCTGCTCTACATTACTGAATGAGTGCATGCCGCTCACTCTAAATGCGTGCAATACTCTGGACAAGCTATGCATCACTACTTACTGCATGTGATACTGTATGCACATCTAGGCCATGAGTAAAGTTAAAAAGCTGGGGTATTGGGCCCACATTGTTGTTTCTGATGGTTGAACTGAACTCTCAACAATTGTGAGCAGTAAATTATTGAATTTTAATTAACTTTTACCCGAAATATATACAGAGAATAATTTTAAGCAGGGGTGCATACTCGCACACTTCGCCCTCTTTTCCTTACACATGGGCGATCTACTGAAGGCTTTTTTACTCAGCAGATGTACACGCCCCAAAACAATCCTGCATATGAAGATAATTTGGTCACTATATCCATAGGTGTCCATTCACTGCTGCATTAGTTGTAGGAATATAATAACAAGGACAATTATTATCCATCATTCCCGCCAAGACCAAGAGTATTACCTTCTCAAATATGAGAGTTAATTGTACTTATCAATGAAAGGGTTAATGAGTATCCTTATGTTAGAGTGCATAGTGAGGGAAAACATCTTTTGACCACTCATTTAGAATCAGTTTTGCAACATTGTTTATCGATTTTGGAGAATTTGCAAGATTTATGTATGACTATTGTAGTTGCTATAAGCCGTGCTCTTGTTGCACTCAATACTAAATAATTCCAACACTGTTTTATGGCTCGCTTGCTTTTTTGAAAGTTCAAATCAAATCTATAGATAATATTAGTATACTCTGAATGCGTAAATTACTTAGTATAATGCATACAAACCTACACACTCTAATTCACGTTAGGTATAAGAGGTAAATCTGCAACTGCAGAACTGAGATTTATAATATTTCTAGCAGTGCAGACAAGGACAGATACATATTTATTAAAACATTTTATTTTTATGTAATTAGTAAAGATTCATTTATAAAGATATGGTAAGTACTTAGAGCAATATCAAATGCATTTTGGGAAATAATGGACATTTTGGATGAAAATGCAGAATCGGATTACCTCAAAAACATGCTAATGGAATTTAGTTTTATACAAAACCTGCATGAGTGTAAGAAGTGCCATGATTCTCAGTACACTAAGGACTCTTATTCGATTACTTGTTCATCTTATCTGTATAGTACTCTAAAACTTTATCTCAAAAAAGACTATTTACGTTTTTGCTTTATGTACATATCATTTTAACATTATGAAGGAAGATGCTGTACTAAAAAGTATATGGGCAAAAACTTTAGATTAAGTAATAATTATATTGCCAAAAATATAATTTGTAAAGCTGGCTGCCAAACAAATATTTCAGCCACTAAACTGCGCCAATGAATTTTGAAAATTGCTTGTATTATGAAATTATTGCAGCTAGCATTACGTTTAATAAACAGAATAAACATACCTTACTTACAACTATCATAGTAGCTGATGTTTTAGATTTATATTCAAATACAAAGGTGTGATTGAAATGCTTTTTAGATTTTGGATTTTGTAATATCTGGCTTATTTGGCCGATTTTCTTTTTTTATTCTTTCTTTGATTTATAATTTCTTTTACACACTTGCTACATTATTTTAAACAATATTATCAATACAATAACATTTTAAATAAATTAATCGATGTACAGTGAAATTATCATTGTAAAGTTGCCCACGATAAACCACTCCACTTTGCATGAATAAGGTCACATGTTAGACAGGTTAGAAAAATATTAAGAACATTCTTTTTAATTTGAAAGAGTCAGATATTTACTTATCATAGTTATTCTCAAATTATTTGGGTAGATTTTTAACTTTTTAGACATTCGTGAACATCCTCAGGTGTACCCTTCGAATTCTAGGCAAGTCAAGAAACAATTCTCCCTCTCCTTCATTGGCAATATCCGAACGGAGTAATGGGTTATTGAGTAACTATTCCACCTCATTCATACACCGACTCCAACCTTATGCGGTATATAAATGGGAAGGAAAATGGAAAAGTTATCTGAATATCCACAAACTTACGACAGGGTAATTGTTCTCTTCCTTCTTGTTTACCAATCTTCTCCCCTCCCTTTGGAACACCCATACTTCCAACCCCACCATAAACTTAGTACTTCTGAAAATCAGCTGTATTGATAGATTTTGCGATTAACTACTTTTCATATTTCACAGTTACAGGTTCTGTTACTTATGGTCTGCCATTTGCACCCACATACTTTTTTTGTCCAACCAGTTTGGACGTAGGTGCTCATAAAATGTTACTTATGCAGCAGATATTTCTGTTGTTCTTATGTTTGGCACTGTCAGATTACTCTGGGAAACGGGCATACATTGTTATCAAATGTGCTGCCTTCTTCAAAATGCAAATATAACATTGCCAATATGCTATTTCATCAAAATATATGAACCATGTACATTCCATTGGACGTAACTACACATTGTCTTGTACATTATCTCTATAGTTCTAAACTATGTGCGTAATGCAAAATTGTATCTAGGACAGCCATGTGTTTTATATCCTGGAAAATGTTATATTGAGGCACCAGCATTGTAACCTGCCATCTGCATGCAGTGATCTCCCCCCACAGATACCTACTACTCAGCCGCGACCGGTAGTGGGAGTACCGGCCAGGCGGTAACGTGGGGAGGGGAAGGGGCAGGGTGGGGGATAGTAATGTATGGAATCCGGACCTTAACAGGTAAGTAAACATAAAAATAAATCAAACAAATTTCGCTGCGCGCACTGCATCACCAAATGCGATGCAGTGCGCGCAACAATATTCGTTTTATTTATTTTTATGTTTACTTACCTGTTAAGGTCCGGATTCCATACATTACTACCCCTCCCCCTCCCCCTCCCCACATCACCGCCCGGCCGGTACTCCCACTACCGGTTGCGACTGTTACTACATCTCACCACACAGACCTACATGATGCTGTACCTACTCAATCTCACCATACAGTCTACATGCTATCATACCTACTCAAGCTTTCTACACAGTCCTACATGATGCAGTAAATACTCAATCTCACCACACAGTACTACATGATGCAGTCCCTATTCAATGTCACCATACAGTCTATGTGCTGTCTTACCTACTCAGTCTCACCACACAGTCCTACATGATGTTGTAAGTAATCAATCTCACTACACATTGATACATGATGCCGTAAGTACTCAATCACATTACACAGACATATATGCTGCCGTACCTACTCAATGACACCATTCAGTCCTTACTGATGCTGTACCTATTAAGTCTCACCACACAATCCGACTTGCTGCCATACCAGTCTCACCAAACAGTACTACATGCTGCCATAAGAACTCAATCTCATCACATTGGTCTGCGTGATGCTGTAAATACTCAATCTCACCACATAAGATATACATGCTTTTGTACATACCGAACCTCACCGCACAGTCCTACATGCTGCCAGAAGTACTCAATTTCATCACACAGGCCTACACTCTAGGTAGACATCAATAGCTTGAGTATGGTGGCTTATTTCCCACGCGTCTCGGCCTTAAAGTCCTTAAAAGCAACATAGAAGAAAACATGTTTCAGTAGAGCTGGCGGAACTACAATAAACTCAGAATAGTAGCTTTGCCCATTCATGATTTAAATTTTTTTTTTAATCTGTCTAAAGATATGTCATGCTCCTATTCCTTTAAAGCACAGAATGCGTAAGAATGCAGTGGGATTGTGCATTTCAGAGTACACGAGGGTTGTGGTTCTCCATACAAGAAACTCTTTGTTGTTCTGCCCATGTCTGAATTGTAGTTTAGTCTGGCACGTGGATACAGCTGGTATTACGCCCTCACAATATGGTTTACATTTGGGCAAACTAAAACAAAAACACGTCACATGTATATCACATCTAGCAGAGCACCAGTCATTCAAGTCTGCAGTCTATACATTGTTTCAAGAAATGTATACATGTGGTTTGGCACAAATGACAAGCTTTTCACCACCAGGAAAAAAGTTACTGTCATCTTAACCGCCAGAACAAAAGGGAGCACTGTCAGCAAAGTAAGCTAACCACAGAATGCATAAAACAGGGGATGAATAATGCTTCCACTCTCAAGTCTGAGCTGAGTACCTTCAAGAGGGCCAATTCATTCAACACGACGCTTACCAAATCTTGGAAAGGACTCCCAGCATCAAAAAGTGTCCTCCGCCAGTCCTGGCCTTGGGAGTTTAGCCGAGGTGGTGAAAACAGTGTCAAACCATTGAAAACCAATAATATTCCAGCAGTGGGAATAACAACATGAACATTAAGATGCCCAAGGCAAGAGATCAAAGCCCGAAGACACGACAGCTGACAGACCACAGAATACATTTTGGACATTGTAAGACAAAGCCATCTAATGTCCTGCTGCTTACTGTGCAGAACATTATCGTGCAATGCATTGGCTTTTGATTAAAATTAATTCCAGTACTTGCAGGCTTGTGAAAAAAAACGTGGGCAAAATAGCGCTGCGATAAAACATATATCTGCATTCTGATATATGCATTCTGGAGAAGTGTGGCTCACTGGTTAGAAGCGGCAGACCCGAAGCAGAGGT
Source organism: Lissotriton helveticus (assembly GCF_964261635.1). Lineage (NCBI taxonomy): Eukaryota > Metazoa > Chordata > Amphibia > Caudata > Salamandridae > Lissotriton > Lissotriton helveticus. Next base: position 1,028,433,015 of record NC_136059.1, read on the forward strand.
CGGCCCGGGACCAGGGTTCAATTCCCGTCGTGGCAGGGTCTTGGGTCAATGTCCGCGGACTCGATAATTCTCACCTAGGTGCCTAAGCTAACCATGGGTCCCACTCTGCAACTCTGGGCAATAGCTTGCTTAATCTCCACAACGGCCCTATCAGCGCTGGGGATGCCTGGCTTCACCTTGGGGGTCCCCAGGAGGGACCATCTCACAGGGAAAGCCAGGACGGGTTCCCCAGCGGTATACAGCGCCAGGACACTGCGTGATGGAGTAACAGTGCGCTTTACAAGTATACATTTACATTCTGATCCCGGAACAGTATCGCCCATAGAGATCGAAGACAGCAACCTTGTGTGGTGGAGCCATCCCTCGGCTGCCCACAAACACCTTCCTGCACTTCCTGATGGCACACCCTTTTTTTTTTGTTGAAATATATTTTTATTGCAGAATCAGGAATAAAAACATCCAACAAACCAACCCATACACCAATGGCACCCATCATACAGTGCAATAATAATACAATACACAGCCGATTGGCCCACATCCCGGAGGATGGGCGGCGCTTCAACGAGTCAGTTCACTGGAGGTACCTCGGTGCATGCCCTATGCGGGACACAGGGCAAGTGTAACACTTCGTTCCTGCTTTTATCCCAGAACAACCAACCCACTCTCTCCATCTGATCCTAGGCCACTCCAATGTCATGTCACTAAAGCATCACGAGTACCATCCCGGGCCATCCGGTTCCGGGAGGTTGCCGCTAGCCGGCAAACCACCCCCTCCAACGACTCCTCTCCAGTACCCCCCCCTCAACTGCTGCTAATGCGGGTTCCACCATCCCCCTCCTGCTCTCGGGTGACAAATATCAGGAAGCTTTGACAAGCAAGTAGCCACACGGAATCCCTGGACATTACTGATCAGTGTCCTCGCCTTCGGTTATGTAGTCCCTTAATGCCTGCACCACCAGCTCCCAGGACCGTGCCAGTTCCAAGCCCTTCTCGTTGCCAGTTCTAGTCGCCTGGCGCATTCGTAACACACTCTCACAGCTCGACCACTTCACCAATTCATTCCTCCACCTCCGTACAGACGGCCCCTCTTTAGACTTCCAGTGCCAAGTGATTTCACGCTGTGCCAGTATCAGTCCCAACCCAATGAATTTGCTCGTAACCTTGGTCCGTTTGGTATGCGGGAACCAAAGAAGCAGGCATGCGGCCTTGTCAAAGTCTACCTCCCGATCCGTAACAGCATTCAAGAGGTCCCCCACCTCAGACCAGTAGTCCCCCAATGACGGGCAACCCCACAGCATGTGGTCAAGATCCACCTCAGGTTCTAGACATCGCGGGCACATGGCATCAAGCGCCTGGAAGTGTCGCCGTAACCTCTCCCGGGTCAAATATGCCCTATGGAGCACAAAATAATGCACCTGTTGGAATCTCGCATTCCTCGTCCCTTTCCAGGTCCTGTGTAGGACCTGACCCCACACAGAGTCCGGGATCTGTCTACCGACGCTGGTCTCCCAACGCGACTTCAGCTCAATCAACGGGGCCAGACCTTCATTTAACATCCTATTGTGGAGGCAGGTCACCGCCTTAACGGTGCCCGCTGCCATCACTACATATTGGCACACCGTCGTCACCTCCGGCTCAGTCAATCCACCCCCCCCAATGCCTCTGCAGGGCCGCGACAACCGCCGCATGCAACAGGAAGGTACCAGTCGGTAGTCCGAATTGCTCTTGTAAGGTTTGGAACGGGGCCAGCTTCCCGTCCACATAAAGGTCTCCTACCATCTGCAAACCCAGGTCCTCCCATTCTAACAATTGGGACCAATCACCTCCATGCGGTAAGGCAGTGAGCATTCCCAGCGGAATCTCCGGTGCGTATGGCCGGCGCTTCCCAGCCCTCTTCAGGTGCCTGTTCCAACACAATCTGAGCGTCCATTCCTCCATCGTGAGGTCCCTACTGGCCAGTCTCTGTTGCATCACGATAGACGACAAGACATGCCTCTGAATGCCGACCCCCCGGCCATCTTCAGGCCCCCTGAACTCTCTGGCCACATTCTGCGTCAGGACCTGGAGCTGCGCTGCCAGATAGTATAACTCATAGTCGGGGACTGCCATCCCTCCCTCACACTTGGGTCTCATCAGGGTGGTCAATGCCACCCGCCTGCGACCGTGGCCCCAGAGAAAGCCAGTCACCAACGTCTTCAGCTCCCGAAAGATACCCTGCGGGATCCACACCGGCAGCGTTCTAAAATAGTAGAGGAGCCTCGGGAGTGCCACCATTTTCAACAGCGCCACACGGCCCAGTACAGACAGCGGGAGAGAGGCCCAGAAGTCCATACTGCCTCTCAGCGCCCTAATACAGCGCCCCACATTCCCCTCAAGGAGGTCCGCCGCGTCATGGTAGACGCGCACTCCTAAGTAAACAAAACAAGAGGGTTCCCACACTACCGGCCTCGTGAGCTGCGGGCAGAGCGTGGTCTTCCGCAGCGGAAACACACATGTCTTAGTCCAGTTCACCCTGAGGCCTGAGAGCCTCCCGAACCTGCCCAACATGTCCACCGCGCCTTCAAGAGCCCTTCCAGAGTCCGCCAGGTACAGTAACAAATCGTCGGCATACAAAGAAATATAATGCGAGTCAAGTCCCTGCGCAATCCCGTCGAAAACCACTCCCGTTCTCGCCTGCGTCGCCAGTGGTTCCACCGCTAGAGCAAAGAGCAGAGGAGATAGCGAGCAGCCTTGCCTCGTGCCCCTGCAGACCGGATAAACCGAGGAGACCAAGGTCCCTAGCCGCACCCGCGCCTTAGCCGAGGAGTAGAGCACTTTCGTCCAGCCCCGGAACCCCTCCCCAACCCCGAACTTCAACAGCACGCCATCTAAAAAATCCCATTCCAAGCTATCAAACGCCTTTTCAATATCAACCGTCAACACTACCGGGCCTGGATCCGCCATGGCAGCACTATCAATGACCCCAATCAGCCGACGGATATTCATCGAAGTGCTCCTAGAGGGGATGAATCCCGCTTGATCCCTATGCACCAAAGTGGTCATCAGTGGTAGGAGCCGGGTGGCTAGGATTCGGCTCAAAATCTTATAATCTACAGTCAGCATAGACAACGGACGAAAAGAAGAAACATCTAAAGCATCCCTGCCCGGCTTCAGCAGGGGCACAACCAGCGCCTCCGTCATAGAGTCAGGCAACCGCCCCAATTGTTTCGCCTCCGCATATACAACCTGCAGTCTGGGTGCCAGCACTTCCATAAATTTGACGTAGAACTCGATCGGCAACCCATCCACCCCAGGGGTTTTGTTCCGCGCCATATGACAAATCGCCCCTCTGATTTCCGCTAGGGTGACAGGGCCCCCCAGATCCCGGGCATCCTCCTCATCCAGTACCGGCAAAGGGGTCTGATCTAAATAATCGCCAATGTCCGCGGCGTCCACTTCGAGGTGGCTGGTGTACAGACCCGCGTAGTAGGACTGAAAGCGCCCCAGGACCGCCGACTGCGAATAAACCACTTCCCCATCCTCCTGTCGCACACTCATAGGCGGACAACCTCTAGGGTTCGGATCAGCCAACTTTGCAAGGAGCGTGCCCACTTTATCTCGCTCCTAATGCACTTTCACCGCATACAACTTGTAATCATAGCAGTCTCTCCGTTTCAGTTGCCACCGCCTCTTTAGCACGCAACAAGCTGTCCTGCAGCTCTGATTGCTCGGGTCGCAGCCGTTCCACCCCTCTCAGCACTTCCTCCGCCTTCGCGAGGTCATTCAGCACTGTTCCTCTCACAGTTAGAAACCGCCCCATACACACCCCCCTCACCACCACTTTCATCGCATCCCATTCATTCGCTCTAGTCGCTGTCGACCCAGCATTGACCGTGAAGTATTCGTCTATACCCCCGTCGGACCGTGTCACAGAACGCCGGATCCTCCAGCGTCTCCGGACGAAGTCTCCACGTAGGGACCGCCGATCTCGCCAGCTGCCATTGCACAGAAATCAGCAGTGGGTTATGGTCCGAAATGGTTCTAGACAAATATTCAGAGTGAACCACCACCTGCGCTAGAGATTCGCAACACAGCACCGAATCCAGTCTAACATGCAGATCATGCAGTGCTGAGAAGTAGGAATAATCTCGAGTTTCGGGGTGCTGCGCCCTCCATACATCCACCAAGCCCCACCTCTCCTGCCAGTCCCGCCTGTGGGTCGCGAGTCTGCGCACCGGGGAGTCTACCAAAGGCGGGTGTGACCTGTCCAGCAGCACATCTGAAATGGAGTTAAAATCCCCCGCCAGCAATACAGGGCCCGCCAAATAATACGCCAGTGAGCGCGACAAACCCTCAAAGAAATGTGCTTGATCAGCGTTGGGGGCATAGATGTTACACAGCACCACTTCCCTACCACACAGCCGTCCTTCCACCACCACATAGCGACCCTCCGGATCTATCCTCTGACTCGTGACCTGGAATGGCGTGCCCGCTCTGATCCATATTAATACCCCTCTGGCAAACGCTGAGTAAGTCGTGCCAAACACCTGACCCCGCCACCTCCTCTGTAAAGCCCCACATTCCTGCTGTGTCAAGTGAGTCTCCTGAAGCATCGCTATCTGAACGCCCCGCCTCACCAAGTATGCATGTACCTTGTGGCGCTTAACCATAGTTCGAATACCCCGGACATTCCATGTGACACATTTCAAATTAGGTAACGTCCCCATAGAGCATCAATCCCAACAGTGGCGCACGCCAATAAATGTGACCCGCATCGCAGCAATTGTACAATCCCTCCAACACAAACCCCGTAACTCCCATCCCCCCCCTCCCCAGGACAGGGCCTAATAACCCAGCTTCAGCCCCGTTCCAAACCTCAAACACCCAACACATCACACTAATCTGTGGTCGACACCACAGAAGACCTTAAGGGTCTGATGAGGACAATGGAGCTCCGAACCAGGACGACAGAGCAACCACCCCGCGCCCACAGCCCCATACTGCTAGTGCCGCCCCATACCTGGCAGTCCAATAGAAGTCAGGAGCGTCCAGACCTGACAAAAGTTCAGCAGCCACGAGCTTCAGCCATTAAAGATACCATCTGATGTTTGTGGGGTAACCTCCGGCCCCTGAGCTCCCCCCACCTCCGAGCCTTCATCACCGGACTTCACACCTTCACCCTCTGAAGCCGAACCTCTGGAGGCGTCATCCCGCTGCGAGCCCATGATGGACGCCGTGGCCTCCAGCGCACTCTGTCTATCGGCCAGTATTTGCGCCTCTCGCTCGGCCCGTTGGCGCCTATTCCGGGAGCGGATGCGCTGCGACTTCCTGACCCTGACCGGCTGCTCGCGATCCCTGGCGGGCCTGTGCGCTCGATCCGTCCCTGCACGATACAGTTCCAGCCAGGACCATGCTTCATCGGGTGTTTGGAAAAAGTGAGCTCTGTCATCAACAATGATCCGCAGCTTGGCTGGAAAAAGCAAGGAGTATTGAATCCCTTCCTCTCTCAGTTCTTTCTTTACCGACAGAAAAGACGCCCTGCTCCGCTGCACCTCCTGCGTATAGTCCGGAAATATCGTCACCTTGCTGTTGCCCACTTGGAAGGGCCCATGATCTCTCGACCTTTGGATCAGCAGATCCCGATCCTTGTAGTGCAGCAGTCTGGCCACCATCGGTCGAGGCGGTCGGCCCTCCAGGGGAGGCTTCGCGGGCACCCTGTGCGCTCTCTCCAGGGAGAAGAAGGGGGAGAGGCCCTCCGGCGCCACCACCGTGCGGAACCAGTCCTCCAAGTAGGCCACCGCATCTTCCTTCTCAATTTTCTCCGGAAGCCCCACCACCCTCACGTTGTTCCGGCGGTTGCGTCCTTCCGCGTCCTCTGCTCGAGGCTCCAGAATCGCCAGTCGGTGGATAACGTCATCAAGTTTGTGCTCCGCCGTGACCACCGCCGGTTTCAGCTCCTGGAGCAGTTGTTCATTGGATTTCACACGGTCAGAGAGCTTGGCGTGGTCCGCTCTCAGCAAGCCAAGCCCGGACGCCACCTGCGCAATATCCTAGTGCAGCTCATCCTTGGTGGTAGTGATCGCGGCCAGAATGGCATCAAGACGGAGGTTCAGCCGCAGCTCCTGCGGCGAGGGTTCCGTTGGGACATCGCCATCCGCGGCCCCGGTCGTCCCGTCACCCCGCTCATGAGGCGCAGCGAGGCCAGCCCCCTGCGCGGCCATCTTGACGACGGGAAACGTGCCACCCAAGCCTCTTTCGAAGACGGTCGGCTGCTGCCGTCCCTCCGTCCTTTCCGCTCCCAGGGCCACCTGGCACAGTCCAATGGCAGAGCACAAGGTGCGTAGCTCCCCGGTCTCCAGACGGCGCCAATGGTCCTTCCTCTGCGCTCCGTCGCCAACCACCAGCTCAAGAACGGACTCCACGCAGCCCCACCGACATCCTCAGTGCGTCACCAAAGTGCAGGGGCCAGGGGTGTGAGCCCCCACGGAAGACCGATAGTCAGGGGTCGCCCCACCGGGCAATTTGAGCCCCCCGCCCCCGGCGGCACCAATCCGCGCTGCGTCAGCGCACTGCGGGGTCCACACACTGCTTCACCTGCCTCACCCCCTCCTGCGGCCAGCAGGGCGTCCACCCGCTCTGGGCAGCTGCCCCCTCAGCACACGGCCAACTCGCCGTCCTCCTCCGTGTCCCGGCGGCCTCTGCGTCAATATCCCCAGGGGTGGGTCGGCCACAGTCGTCAGCAGCGCCGCCACCGGTGCAGCGCGAGTGAGGGCTTCACTCTCCTGCCGTCCGGGCGAGCAGGTGGGGGAGGGGCGCCGCTCGCGCCAAGGCAGCGCCGCCGTCCTTCTCCGGTGCTCCGGTCCCGCTTCCTGGGATCCCCCACCAGCGCACTGCTACTCAAAGGCCCCCAGGCGCCTCAGATCGCTCAGCACCCCACAGCGCGCCGCTCTCCGAGCGCTCGCTCACTTGGCGCCGCCATCTTGGCTTTGTCCTCCGGCCGCACCGATCAGGATGCCAGGTCCGTCCGCCTGCTGCGCCCGGGGTGCCGACGGGGGTCAGACGCTCCCCGTTAGTTCAGGGACCCCGCCGAAGCACAGTTCCAGCTGCCAGGTAGCGCGGGGCCAGCTATTCCAGGAGAAAGACGGGACTCGGCGCGGAGCAACTCGCTCACGCAGCCATCCCGGTCGGCGCCTAAACCACGCCCCCTTCCTGATGGCACACCCTTGTGTTGCAAGCAATTTAATATGGGGTGCCTGCTTAGCATCAAAGAGGTAGGTGCACTTGCAATGAGAACATGGGATTGCACGTGCAGGATCTGCAGTCCCAATATATACGCATTGAAGAGAGGACCAAGAGCAGGTTGTCACTGAATTTGCATTTCCTGGCCATAAGTGCTCGGCTAAGACTTAATGGCTGTCAATCATTAACATGGTATCTCCATAATTCAAATACATAAGGGCTTTTTATCTTTCTTTAACTTCTACATCTTAGGTACAATCTCATTACGTGTACATCACACACATATTCGCAATCCTAGTCCAGCTCTAACCCAAAGGGGCAATATTGCATTATATAAATACTGCCACCCTTCACTACTGGATATCCCCTGAGAAGGGACTTGCAGGTGTCAATATGATATCTTCCTGCCAAGCTCTCTCGAGATTTTCTGAATCTTGGAAATGAAACTGTGTCCCTATGCTTCCTGGAAAAATGAAACTCCTTCTGAGCAATACTATTAATAGTGGAGCAAGGTGCAAAGGCTGTTCAGTGTTAAATGTGCATAGTGACGATTGCTGGGGCTATGCCCTTCTATTCCAAAAAACAGAAAAGCCAAATTAGCTATGGTTGATTATTTGCAAACTAGGTCATTTTGAGAAAAAAACGGCTTAATTTTCACACCACTCAAACTTGATGCTGACAAGACACTGGGAATGAATACTATTCTCAAAAAACGGTGCTCTTATTGCTACATAGCCACACACATGCCACAGCAGTCTCCTGCCCACCTCTCTCCATCCTTACACATTCATCAGTCAAGATGGAGAGAGGATAACCTGATAAAGGTTGCACAGGGAGAGCACCTCCAAATATGACCTACAAGTGTTCTCCATTTCCAATTCCCAGAAAATGGCTTTATCCATGTAAAGGGGAGCGATGTAAATATTCTACTGAAGACATGAGACAACATCAAGTGGCAAACTGTGGGCTCCATCCCTTCTTGCAATCCTGAAACAAAGGTAAACATCTGGAAGTTATCCCATGAAATAACAAGGTGATTACAAAGAGTGTTGTAATAAAAATAATGATCTAGTCATGAATCTATGGCTTCAAGTGAGGCCCACATCACCAAGGCTGTTCACCAAAACTTCCGGTAAACTTTATGAAAGGCTCTTCTTTAACGCTGAGTATACCGTAGCTCATTCTTTCTCATGCTGAGGTCTCAGGAGCGCAGTAGAGCATTCCTCACTGCTAGGCAAACAATTATCCTTGAGTCCTTCTTTATGAGAGAGGGGAAGAATTATATGCACTTTTTGGGTTTCACCTGCCGAAGGCTGCGCTCTGCGCAGGTTTTCGGCGCAGGTGAAATCCTATGTTGACCCTAAGGACTTCGGGAACGTCCCCCGGCTCTCATTGGCTAGCTCCATAAATGGAGGCTAGCCATTGAGTGCCGGATCTGTCCGTCAAGGCCGGACCAGATTCGGGGGCGTTCCCGAGATTTTTTCCCAGGGCGGAGTTACGTTTTTTGCCGTCTGTCCATTCCCGCCCCCTCCGTGTGCCTTTCCGCCCCCCCCTCGCTGTCCTGTGCACGTTTCCCGCCGTCCGTGTCCTCTCCCACCCCCTCCCGCCGTCCGTGTCCTCTCCCGCCCCCCGTGTACCGAAAACTCTGCACCCGTTGCTGACCTGTCTGCTTTAAACCTGCCGTACAAGTTAATTGAGACAGATTAAGAATAACACGGAAAAGGCCTAAAATAAGCGTGTTAAATACTGTTAAGTTGTTTCCCTCGTGTTATCCTTTAAGTTGCGTGCGTGTGTGAGTGTGCATACTCTGCCCGCCCCCCGGCCGGCCCTCTCCTTCCCTCTCCCCTTCACCCTCCCCCATTGTAAAGGGATTAAGCCACCGGTCTGGAAAGAGCTCGGAGCTGAACGTGTTGCACGTCCTTCCTCCTCTTTGATGCAGGACCTGGGGCAGTCGCTGGCGGGCTGGACGCAGAGCCTGGGGGACGTGGGCGACATGAAGACGGACCTGAGCCAGTGCTTGGTGGGCGAGGACGTGCTGGTGCTGAAGGAGCAGGTCGAGCACTTGCACGTGCAGTGGTAAGAGCTCTGCTTGAGGGTGAGTCGCCGCTCTGCCGGCTGCACGGGTGGCTCTGTCGAGGGGTGGGCGGGGGAGGGGTGGCAAAATCAATTTATTCAAAGACATAACGTCATTAACCTTCACTCCAACTCCCACGCATTCCCACAGGAACCAACCCGTGCGAAAAACGGCCTTTGTACCTTAGGACTATGTGACACAAATGCCACTGTACTGAACAAAGATACCTCCTGCTTGATCTGTCGGTGCAAAAGTCATTTTGTGAAATTGGACTGCACCCTTGAAATGTTTTTATAATATGTTAGAAAGTGGCTCCAGATAAACTCCCAAAGCAGTCCCATCTACCTGAGAGCCACTGGCCTGTAATACAATCTAGAACTATAAAAGGCGTGGAGCACCACAGATTGGTTTTACCGCCACCCAGCCGCCACTAACAGAACAATATATCGTTTCAAAGAAAAATAGCCAAAGCCAGACCCCGCTGCACCCATAGAACAAGAAATCGCATTTAACTGCCCCGCCGTTTCGAAACAACGTGCTTTGGAATATTTCGGTCCAGAAGGGCCCAGTCAGCCATGCTGTCGGGATCCTAACTATCGTTGGTGCACCTGAACCGGTGGCACCTGCGTCTGGGGGGCCACTACAGCACAGCCAGGGCCACTGGCCTATTTTAGTGCCCATGACACTCGTTCTACTGCATTGAACTACCAAGGCCTGCGCACAACGGGACACTCTTCACGCAGCGCTGCGGGCCTCACCTGCTCCTCCAGGCGCCTGAACCTCTCGAAGAAAGGTTTCCCCTGCTTCGGACCCGCGTCCTGCTGGAGGCTGCTCTGCACGGCCAGGGCCGCCGCCCCCGCTCCCTTCCTGCCGGGTCTCATCTTCACCGGGCTCCACAGGTGGGACTGAGGCGGCCTGGACGGTCTGTGGACAGCTCTGTGGCGTCTGCAGTGTGGGGGCCGTCACATTCCTTCTCTACCGGCCCCTGACTCTCTCCCGCACAAGCCGCAGTGTCTCAACGCCCACCTCCTCCCCGTGTCCAGTCCTGCAATGCCTCTCGGTCTCTCTTGACTGGCCCTATCCTTTCCTGGCCTCTCTATCGGAGCTCTTTGCCAGTTCAACTGAACTGCCCTGTGGTCGGTCTCTTCGTGTCTGTCAGCTCAGAGCATGACGTCCCTCTGTGGGACTCCTTTCTCCAGACGCCCTGCCTCGCTATGCCTGATTAATTGCCCCTCTCCCTTCAGCAGGTGCCCCCTAGCTTCCCTGGACCCTCCCAGCTCACTGCTGCCCCCCTCTTTACTCTCTATCTCGCTTTGCTCAATCTGTCGCCCCCCGTCTCTGCTCTGTAAACTCTCCCGTCTCTGCCACCTCACTTCTGATTGATTGCCACCCCTCTTTCTTAAGACGAGAAGCCCCGGTACCTCCCCGCTCAGTAACAGGAGGCACTCAAGTTCTCAATATCACATCTTCTTTATTCATGCGTTTTCAGACCTACTATGAATATTGCTTAAGTAGTAAGAACCGGCTCTATATTTTCTTTCACCTTTTGACTGAATATGTAAAACGGTGGTGTGTGCGCACTTTGGCCATAACCTCCAGATTATGTCTTAATACAGAAACGGCATAGCTCAAACTTTAATCAGTGATAGCCCTGTTGAATAACTACACCACCTTCCAAACAAAGTGTGCATTCTCCGTTAACTTCACTCTTAAATGCCTGATCTCACCCACATGTGTTCCCATACCTGGTGTGTCACGTAGTTTGATGCTTACTTCCCTCCATATTGAAAAACGGTAGATGTTTCAGCACCCAGGCTAATATGCTGCATTCCTAAATACATATAACGTCCCAAAGGTGAAACCGATGCATTGCAAATGCTTGTTTTATTCGTAGCTTCTGCCAATGATACTGTGGTTCATTTTGCTGTCACATTTACTAAGTACACTGCATCATTGACTCGACCTAGGGACGTCAGCGAAGGATGCTGACGTAGGTACGCGATCAGTTACGCAAAGACTAGCTTAATTTTCTGTCTGCACATGGTGCAAATGCTTCTTTAGGGATTCTCTTTATATCACAAAGACTGGGAATTCATAGAAAAAACCACCACCGAATAACTGTGCACCGAACAAAAGATAACAACAACAATACTTAATAATAATGAACAAAAATAATAACTCACGTCTAGAGTAAACTAACTATTTCGTGGTCGCACTGCTACATATCGACTTTTTAAAATTTCCTTAACTAATTATATCAGTGGATGCTTTTTCTCACAGTGTTCTTGTAACTTGATTTGTTTTAGGTAAAGTTTGGGTATACTACTTTATTTACATTTATTTATATTTTGAAGAAGCATTCATAAACGTCAATGCCTAGAAGTGCAGTATTTTTAAAATCAAAATACCAATATGCTTAAAGTCTTGATTTATATCGGCCGGCACAGGTAAGAGCTTTGTGGCGGTGCAGTGGGGGTGGAGTTGACAGATGACGGGATAGGTAACATTCAAATAAACTTGCACTTGCTGCATCGCCGACACAGCCATTCAGCGAGCTCAAGGTAAGTTGTTGTATTTATTTTGTTATCCCACCACCGCCCGCCCCACTGTTCTTACCTGTGCCGGCCGTGCCTGGTTTCTGGGTGGGGAGGAAAAGGCTTGGATGTGTAGAAGAATAAAATGGACACTAGCTGGTTTAAGAATACTGTTACGCTCCAAAATGGAAGTCCCAATATGTGCACACTGCATTTTATGGAAGTCTTTTACTTTCTGTCTCACATTTTTATAGGCATTTTAGCTTTTTTCTAGATTGACAAACATCAGAACTGTACATAATAGAAGCTCTCAACACATTAAATGTTCCAAGACACTGAATGATATCCTTTATCTTAAAAAACAGTGGGGCTAATAGTTTTTATTGCTGCACCGTCCCCGTGTACAAAGAATCATCGGGTCCCCCAGAATGACAAACGCATTTTCTTATAATTATTCTATAAAGTTGGCAGCTCTGAAAAAAATAACATTTAAAACACTGCAGTTATGATCAGTTATCCCTTTTAATAATCCAAGCAAATACAAGCTTGCCAATGTACCAGTTATAACGCGGACTCCCTAAATTATTACAAATAACCACAGTGTTATTAGAAATGGTGGAGGGATTTTGGAGGCTATATGGAGCACTTCCGCTGCCCTCTGACAATTTCGCACCTATTTCCATCCAGGACATGAGTGTAAAGAGACGTTATTGATGGTTCATTTGAGATTGGCCCACTGCCACTTGTTTTTTTATTTACTAAAAACACGGCACTTTTTTAAGCATGGTCTCTGTTTATTAGGTCATAATAAATACTCCTCTTGGGCAAAGCCTAGAACGCCCCATAAGATCAATGTAGGCCTCTCAGGGGAGCCTGTCCCCAGTTTGAAGCCCCAAGCTGTACAGCATCGAGACAGCACAAAGGAAAACACTGAATATCTCTTTCCAGGAGTGGGGGAGAATGGCATTGCCACTGTAAGGGCTTGACACAGATGAGGATTATGACCTAGAGCTCATAAGGAGGTAGAATTGGCAGAACTTACTAATTAATAGCAATTCATTGTATGGTGATGGCTGGAGCACATGTATTAGGTTCTATAAAAGCTTAATAGATGTCACTGTATATCACACTTACCTCTGTCTTCCATACTATTCATCTTAGATAATGGCTGCACCCGAATCTTTAGTGTCATAAATGTGGTCTGAACTCAATACAAATGTGGCACTTGGGTATTCTTAAGAAAGCCAAGTGTACTGAGCAGTGAAGGAGTCTGTACAAATATTGCTGCATTGTCTTTTTGTCACTTCTTTGCATGCTTCATATAAAAGAGGTCTGTTGCTCTATTGAGTCGCCCTCCTTAGCTAAAGAAAGCAAACAATGTAAGACTAGAGCTGTGCAATGTTTTATTCACATTTGTGTCTATTATCAGTTTATATAAGAACATTTAAAGTTAATAATACTGCACTTTTTTGAAAGGCAGATTAAAATATCGGAAACCCTGATCTAGAGGGCTGATATTTCCTAGGGTCATGCAAGAGCTGTTCGTCCAGGTTTTTGTTTTCCGCTCTGGGAACTGTAGTCCTGAATTTATAATGGTTAAATAGGACTACATATGCCAGAATGCAAAGCAGACACATGGACCGAATAAAATAGTTGCACACGGACCTAGAAACCTTGAGAACTCTCTAACAACTATAGCCACATTTTTCAGTCCAATATTCGTTTAACAACTACACATAGCCAGCTTGAGCCACCATTTCAAAATGGCATAACCTAGATACATCAGTGGTGAAGCACTTGTATGTCATATATAAGTGCAGATGCTATTATGCGTAGTTTACATAAAACAAAGGCATATTAAGAAAGGCAAAAACTTTCAACGAGAGCCAATATTATGTTTTTATCTCTTAAATCTTTTACATTGCTTAAAGACTTAAAAGTTATTTGTCGAGGTACCCTATAGATATTGAAAATAACTAAGTCCCACTTTTCAAAGTGCTGTAAAAGTTATTCTTGGTCACTCCTCATGACAGGTGTCTAGAGCAGTTCCAGTCCCTGGGTGACAACATGAGTCAGGAGTACATGGATCGTCTTTTTCCAGCAGTCAGGCAGAATCTTCTTTCTTCAAGATTTTTCCGTCTAGGAATGCTCCGAGGAGGTGGTGGGGTGGTGCACCTCTTACCTGTCCACTAGCCAGTGATTGGATTGTTTCTATGCCCAATCCTGACTTCATTCTTGCATTATCCCCACATCTTTTTTCATCAATTCCTGTCTTAGTGGTTTACTGCCAACCTTCACAGAAACCTTAAAACACGATGGGAAATTAGATGTAGCCCCTCCGTCAGAGCCAGAACTGTTTTTTTCTCATGTTGGGGATGGAGCCAGAAAGTCTAGGGTGGCCCTGGGAAAGAATTATAGAGGTTCCTGATAGTCACTTATAGCAGTTCGACGTTAAAGGTAGAACTATGAAAGCTGCCTTTGTTCTGCCAACTGTTCCTTTCTCACTTCCAGATGGCTAATCCCTGCTACGTGGCCACTTCTGACCACACCCAAGCCTTCCTGAGCCCAAAGGCTAAAGTTTTGTCTTCCAGGAGCAGGGTTGTCAACAAGCGAGCCAAGGATGTGGATTGAATTGGATTTTTTTAACCTAAGTGAAAATAATGTATGAACATCGCTCTAGCATTTCCACAGGCAGAAATTTGAAATAATGATTTGATTCATAGCTAGGCCTATTTCTGGATAATACCGCTTTATCTACACAGTGAAACAACTTTTGGGCACTTGTTCATTGTAATGGCTTTCTATTCCCAATGTTTAATATGCCTCATTTGTCACCCAGCCGAGTGGTTTTCCAAAAGCTAATTTTAGGGATCGCTTAGCTAATAAATAAAAGTATGCTTTCCTGTGGGGCAAAGAGACTTTTCACTAACATATAGCACTACTGATTTTAAACTGCAGCCCAGCCAGAGTGCAGTAGTGCTCTTTGAAGCCATATACTTTTGACATATATGTGGGTGATGTAAATACACACTGTAGTCCAAATATGACATTCAACTTCCACCCACCAAGTGCAATTTCTGCCCCAATTTACATACGCCTTACTGGAAAGTTAAATATATCAATTATAATTAACTTTACAGTCTAGTTTTAGAGTAAAATCGAGCGGAAATCATTCAACGATAACAACTAATAGCAGCACCACAATGCATAGAATCATAATACAAGCAAAACTAGGGTCTGAAATAGGGGATAAATCTGGAGAGATCATTCAGTAACAACATATTGTCTATAAAAGTACAGAGTGGCCTCACTGCACTGTAAAGTGGAGCATCATTTTGCTAGTATAGTTCTTATCAATGTGCATGGGCAATGGTGGATGTTCTTGAATTCTGCTAGCATGTGGGGGCCCAGATGAAGACCACAGAGGCTGCCTCCTAGGGAGGAGGACAGCACATGGTTACCATTTGTGCAGCAAATACATTTACTACCAAAGTTTTTGTACACAACTGGGCTGACATTTCAACACTAAAAGCTGCCCTGCCATTTGTTCTGCCCTCACAGCAGAGAGAGATTATTTTGTGCATGCTTATGCTCAATACATCAGGCCTGAGAAGACTATTGTGGCCCTATACACAAACTCCCCCGCCTATCTGGCACAGAAACTAGTGATATCTGGAGGAAGCAGGAACTCCCGGTCCGCAAGAAACCTCCTACTCCAACCCGCCTCCTTTCAGAAAAATAGGACCTACAACAGGGCATTCACCGGAGCAGCACCAGGAATTTGGAACTCTCTCCCACCTGCCATCAGAAGAATCCCTTCTCTAGCACGTTTCAAAAACGAGGCCAAAACCTTTCTCATGGGTAAATTCCTCGTCTAAGGCCTACTCGCAACCACCGCATTGCCTGACTAATCCAAGACTACCGCTTTCCCAGATCACCAACTCCTTACACCGAGATCTTATGGGTCCTGCGTGTATACAAACTTTCTTTGTGATTGTAACCTTACAGGTTGATCTTGTATATTTCTGCACTTTAAACTTTTTCTTGTTTGTAGCACTGTATACCGTGTAAAGCGCTCTGATACCCTCACAGAATAAGTTCGCGCTCTATAAAACACAAAATAAATAAATAAATAAATAAAAGTCAAAGATCTAGGGCACAGGCCTGATCAGTCGATTATGTAAAGTTGTGATAAAGACCGTAGGTCTGACATTTTTATTAAGAGAAACATTTGTTAAAGTCACTAGACCTTTAATGATGGTTTATTTGTTATTGCTCTGCATTAAAGCCTGCAGATAGGTACTTAGTTACATGGAATCACACAGAGTTCCATAGCAGGCACATGTTTTGGTGCTGGTTATCCCCCTCACATGTCATGGGGATAGAAGATTTGCACTGGGATAATCATTGTTAGGCCTTCTTAGTAGAGTTAGTATTTTGCTTTGACAGCTATAATTTTGAATCCATTTGTAATTTTATGATGAATGCCTGATGGTTGCCTTCTGGGAAAGCCTGTGCTCAATACAGTAGGCCTGAGTTGGCTAGAGTTTCAAGCCAATGATAAAGGCTACATGCGTGATTGGTTTAATGTAAAACCTTATGCCATACGTTCTGATCTATTTATTATGAAAGGTTATGACGAAGGCAGTAGGGTCGCTTATGTATTCGAAAAAACATTTTTAAAGCAAATAGGGCTTTATTAGTGGAATGTTATTGTACCGTGTTGAAGCCTGCAAACATCTATTTTGTTACATGAAATCTCTCTTTTTAGGTATAGATTCTAGTATTGATTACCGCCTTTGACAAACCATGAGGTTAGAAGATTTGCAGGCAATCATTGTGGAATGGTATTGGCTATCGAGGTTCATGTGAAATTCCAAGATTTCCAACCTGGACCTAAAAACAATACACTATGTACAATGCCACTACAAGACGACCTCGTCCTGCCATGATTAGTTTTATCTGTTATTGCAAGTATATGGCCAATATGTTTAGGTGCCAGCATGTTTTCTTTTGTCTACTTTTATCTTTTAACTTATAAACCGGGCCTACTGGCAGTACTCATGCTAGTTTTGTCTTTACTGACAGTCATGTTAGCCTGATGTGTATTTTACTAATATTGCTGAATACAAATGGATATTAATCTAAGAAAGATATGCTGCAAATGGTTGAATCTCAAAGTGGATATGCTGTAGTAATCTGGTCACTGCCTTTACTTGCCCTACCAGTCTACTGTGCTCGCTAATTTGTTAAATAATGAGACACTGATTGGACTACATTGATTTCTGACGCATATCTGTACACATTTAAATCACAACTCAGTCTCAATAGGTCACACACACATAGACACGACCCTCTTTCACCAACTGGTCTTTGTCACAGATAATCTAATGGAAACAATCCCACACACATCCACACCTCGAAGGACGGCATGGCGCATTTCCCTCTAGAGACTGATTGACAGGCGGGTACCTCCCACAATGCCGTAGAATCAGGCGGCTTTGCATGCAGAGACTGAGTACGCCATGCGGCAGAGTGGGGGTAGTGTTCCTCCCATAGCGCGTGGGAACTTATAGTCCTCCCCGCAAAAACATCATAATAGTAAAAGCGACTGCAAACAATGGGCTGAGGCACGCTTCGCTGCAAAAGGCGTTCGCTATGGTATCTGCGCGTGAAAACCTCCCTGTTGCCATGGAAATTGGGAAGATGGTGTCTCTCGTTCTGTGGCTGCATTTTCTTCTGACACATATTCTTTGCAGGTGAGGTGACCCATCCCGCCTTCCAAACCTTTTCCCTGGCAACATTTTTTATTGGGTGGATCCTGAAAGAAATCAGTGTTCAGCACGCACGAGAACTGAACGTGGGGAGGAAATATATATTAAGGAAGAAACAAAACAGGGCGCTGTGGACTAGGGAACAGCCAGCTGTGAGAGGAAAAGCCGCTCCCAGAGAAAGCAGAGGTGCACACTTCACAGAAAATATTACATAGGTGCTCGACAGTAAGCACTGTGCTTTAGCATTAAGCCACTGTCATTTACTGCTGTACAACGTTTAGGTCACGTATTGTTAATGCTAGAATTGCAGGGGGATGCTGGCTGGTAACAGATTTAGACTGCATGAAATCCTTCAGGATTCAGCACCCGGAAGTCAGCTGCACTGCAGTGCCGCACATGCTTTGATTATAAAAGGAGATCTGACATTACTAGAAAAAACCAGAATAATGTGAGAGTGCGGGGCTGATCGTTGAGCAACAGAAAAAGAGAAAACACAAAAAATGAAAACAGAAGGAAACATGGAAAAACCGAGAGTGGAGTGAAATGTGGAAATGATAATTCTTGCAACGATGTATTAGGCGTGTAAAAATCTGTGTGCATGTGTGCACGCGTGTGGGCCACGTAAATTTACATAGGGGTAGAAGCACTGTCACACATTCTAGGTTCACTGCATAATACCAGTGTAGGAAATCTCCATATGCCATAATCTCCCTATACAACAGCAGGTAGCTCCACAGTGTGTGACAGGAATTTGTGGGTGTCTGGAAGACGTCATCCTTTCGCAAGTAGGTAACACAGTGATGTGGCATACAATCCTTAATACTGGTTGACATTTCTGACCCTTTTGATGGGGAATATTCTTCTTAGAGGCACACAAACATACATACAGTTATGCTGTCTAATTATGATGACATCCCACAGGGAATCAGATATCACTGTAAATAAAAATTAATGTTGCACGGCCCCACCACCTCAGCTCCTGCCATGCAAATAACAAGTTAAAGCTTCTACATCAGAGCTTGACGTAGAAGCTTGAATCTAACCATGCCAACTTGTTTATTATATGTGAACACATACTTAAGGATGCAACAATTGTTTTAAATCTACTTTTTTTAAATCAGCCTCATGAGAACCTCTTAGCAACGTTTTAAAACCAAAAAACACCTTTAGTATGACCTCTAGACTGTGCATTTGAAGAGCACTGGCAAAACACTAGGCATGGCTTAAATTGTGTGGGGGTGGGGGGGACTAGGACAACTTGTCTGCCTTCCATTGGAGACAGGATGTAATAACAATGCTAAAAGTAAAAGCTATTGCAATCAATGCCTGGAATGCCTAGAAAATATAATCAACGAATGGAAACGGAATATTGTTGAAGACTCTGGTCTATTGCGTCATATTATTGAGGTCAGCCAATGCTTCTATGATCTCCTGTGTGTCTAAGTGAACTGGGAGATAATGGAGGATGCACACTGTACTACACTATGGGTGTACGTGCATGCCCCTCAGCAGTCAGGGAAATGCTGGAATTTGGGAATGGACCATATCACTTTACAAATATGTTGGGACATTGCAAAAATATTTTTGTTATTAGGAACTACATAAACCACAGAATGTATTTGTCCACTGGGATCAGTTACACCCCTAACCAAAATAATATTTTTTTCAACGGCAATAACTCCTTAACCGCGGCACGAATTCCGCCGCGGTGCGGGAGTTCTAATCAGTGGGCCGTGCTGCGTCAGCCAACGGACGTTTACAGCACTAGCGAGGTAGCGCTTGTGACGACCGTTGGCCAACGCGAGCACAGAACGGGTTAAACAAAAAAAAGGAAATATTAGAGATATAGTATGCTTTGCCTCAGGAAAAAATGACGAAAACTAATGATCGAAGAGGATACTTTTTAGGCAGAAGGACACAACCAATAGACCTGCCAACTTGTACAAAAATCCCACAGTGTGAGGAAGGGGCGGGACATTGGAGGGGACAGGGTGTCATGCCCTCTACTCCCAAAAAAGAAAAGCTTGCTGAGGCTGCTGCTGATGTTCTGGAGTGTTTTCACATCCCTTAATTGTAAGGGCAGTTCTAAATCTCTTAAAACGAGCTAGAAATCCACTATTTACAGTGGTTTTTCCGCTAATTTTCCCTGCCACTGTGTGATAAGGCTCCTCACGGGGTGACCCTTTGATGGGAGCCAATATTGTGTGTCACACAGTGGCACGGTGTGAGTTAGCATATCTCAAACAAACATTGTGACTAAATCTTGATCTATTACATAAATCCCACTACTACAGTGTTGGCAATGAAGAGAACTGTTTGTTCCCGCCTATGCAGCTCTCAGCATAATGAATTAGGTTAACTCATGTAGCATGTACAGACATTGAAGCATCTTTCTTTAATATGGTCTTAAAATGGTTCTAGGCAAGAAAAGGGAATGGCTGTATTAAACGTCCTGCTATATTGCTTCAGACCTCCTAACTTTCTCACTTACTGTTAATTGTTGGCCTTTTAAGATGTCCCAAATTGTATATAGAGTTTATTAAGGTAAAATAAAATATTTATGTTTATATTATATAGCTATACACCTGTGAGGGAGCCATTGTTATCATTTTTAATATTCCAATATATTTGTACTGAATTGCATTGTAAATGAAAATAAAATAAAAAGAGGAAAATAAGAAACAAGTTGGGGCCAGGTACTATCTATTAATTGATGTACCTTTAACCTTTGTAGCATTTCCCTTTAGAATTCTTAGAAAAGTCAAACCGTTATCAGCATCATCCCTCACAGGTTCAATGAATTCTATGTTTCTGTATCCTGAATATGCATGGTTTTGGTATTTCATCCCTCATCCTTTGCAGTTATTCTGTCTCACAGATGCAGACAATATCTATATATGGTTAGCAATTGAATCACATGTTCATCATGGACCTGTCATACATTCTTCTTCAACAAAGGCCCATTTATTGCATCACTGGTACCCTCTAGGCATCATAAAGTAGAGGACACCAGTCAGTATGATCAGATAAACAAAAACAATACACATGGTTGTGAGAAATTGGGTTGTTGGTTGACTGGGGTGTGAGCCCTGGTAAAGCATCATCTACAATCCTTGTTAGGGTCATGCACAAGCCAATCAAATTAACCTGTGCTCAGTCCTCTGGCAGTTGGCACAGAGCAGTTCGGCTTAACTTAGAGGCAACGTGCAAAGTATTTGTGCAACAATTCGAAGAGTAATACATTGAAAGATAAATAGATCTGACACCAGGTTAGAAGTATAGAGTTATTTTTTAATAAATAAAACAAGACCAAAACAACAAAAATCCAATCAGTAGAACTGGAGCTATGCAATTTTTAAGATTTAAGTGAAAAGAGTGCCAGAAAGCGCAAAGCGCCAACTTTGGATATCTGGTTGCACCGGAACGGGGCAAAGTCAGGCCAACCGCAATGGAAGGTGGACTGCTACTGGGGCCCAGTTAGGCCAGTTGAACAAAGTACCTTAAATCCTGGTTTAAGGGCATTGTGAGGGTCCGCATCAAAGATGCATCGCGCAGCCGAAGTGATGCGTTGGTTCTGAGTTTCAGCGAGGCTGCAATGAAACTCCTGCACTGTCATGAAGGACACGGCGAGGAGGGCTTGCAATGCAAAGTCCGGCTTAGAGGATGCATTATGCAGTCCAACAAATGCGTCAGTTCCAAGGAGCTTAGAGGCTGCGATGCGGAGTCTGACATCATTGAGAGGGCCGGTGCCAAGGATGCGTCACACAACAGCGATTCTGATGAGGGTGCAGGCTGTGAATCGATGCCGGCCTTTGCACCGGGGTGATCTGGGTTTTGCTTGGGATTGCGTCCAGCAGCAGACAAGATGCATTGATTCCGTTGGTTCCACAGAGGCTGGCAGAGATTCTGAGGCCCACTTCCAAGGGTCCAGGACTGGAGTGGCAACACTTGGCATGGTAGACTCACAGGTGGCAGAGTCCAAGTGCTGGGGTCGAGGTTATTAGGGCCTTCTGTCCCTGAAGTCAAGAGGTCAGCCAACTAGCCCTTAGAGTCACTCTGGGGCCTGGGTTCAACCGATGCAGGTCAGCAGGAGTCTAGCAGAGTCGCAGGCCTGTCAGCAGCACAGAAGTTCTTCTTCCTGGCAGAGTATCCACAGGTCTATAAGTGTGCTGAAGAGTTGCCATCTGGAGTCCAATATTTATGCCCAGTTGTGCCTCTGAAGTGGAGAGAAGCTTCAAGTGGTTTCCTTTTGAAGTCCCCAGGCTGTGCAGACCTTGGTGTGGAGGGAGGACAGAGCCTATTCAAGTGTAAGTAGGGTTGCACCCGGCTCCCCCTCCAATCCTGCTAGTGATGGCCCATCCAGGCACACCTAAGCGCTCTATTGTGTGTGGCTGTTTAGGTGGAAAACATAGAGCCCAACCGCCTACTACACCCAATCATGTGACCCATAGACAGGCTGCGGGCACTAAAAGGCTAAGTCAGAAAGCTACAAATTTTCTCAAAGTGGCATTATAAAAAATGGTAATTTAAAATCTGATTTCACCATAAGTTAGGATTTTTCATTACAATTCCAAAGACACCACACATGGACTGGTTGACTCCTCCGATTTGGAGATTACGGCCTATTCTTTGTAATAAGGTAACTCCAATGGGAGAAGTAGGCCTTGCACTAATGAAAAACTAATTTAAGAGTTTTTCACTTGCAGGACATGTACAACTAAAAAGCACATGTCCCACGTTATGTCCCTGGCCTACCCTGTGGGTGACTTAAATGAATTCAAAACTAAAGCTTGGGGCTGGCAAAAACTGCACAGACAGGCTGCAATGGCCGATCTGAAACATGATAAAAGTGCTACTTGAGTGGGTGGCACAATCAGTGCTGTAGGACCATTAGTAGAATTCAATTTACAGACCTTGGGAACAGG
Organism: Lissotriton helveticus; assembly: GCF_964261635.1. Lineage (NCBI taxonomy): Eukaryota > Metazoa > Chordata > Amphibia > Caudata > Salamandridae > Lissotriton > Lissotriton helveticus. The sequence goes on from NC_136059.1 coordinate 1,028,455,540, forward strand.
CACTGCCACTTTACAAGGGACTTACAAGTAAACTAAATATTCCAATTGGGTATAAACCAATTCTATAATTTTTAAGGAGAGAGCACACTCACTGGTTAGCATTGGTAACGTGCACAGAGTCCTAAAGCCAGCAAAAACGAAGTCAGACAAATAGGAGAGATGAAGGTAAAAAGTTTTGGGGAAAAACCACACCAAGGATGCAGGTCTAGAAATGGTAAAATATAGTTCTGGATTGCAAATTTCGGTAAGCCTGGAAGTGGAAAGACTATTTATCAGGGCAAGGTCGTGCATGAAAAGTACTAGTGCTAGAATCTTGAAGGATCTTTACCAAATACACATAATTGCTGCGTTGGAATTTCAAGCTCAATGAAAAGGTTGCAGTCTATAAAATAGCCGAGGTACCAAAGGTTTTTCCATAGCTCAGACTACACAACTGGGACTGTCCTAAACATTTGAACTCATTAGAATCCCATAGTTTCACAAAGGTAAACAACACTGCCTGTTTTGCACAACAAACGGGAAACATCCTTTACAACGCAACTTTTGCAACGCATTACCATTACGACGCAACTTTTACAACGCAAGTCATTACAACGAATTGCGCTGGAGGGCGCTCTAGGATAGGGAATAGTTTAATTACTATCCAACACCTTCCCTACTATCCATGGGGACTGGAGCTGGAATAGTAAATTAAACTATTCACTATCCAGCGCCCCCCCAACGCAAGTCGTTGTAACAACTTGCATTGTAAAACCTGCGTCATAATGGCATGCGTTGTAAAAGCATGCGTTGTAACGTCATACATCCCAACAAACAAATCTAGCTGCCCGGATTGTGTAAATAGACCATCATATGCACCCACGTAAGAACTGCCATCCCTGGCTAATGTTTTCAAAAACATTATCTTGACTTGTAATTCAGAAAGGAGGTGAACAAGTGTCTCTACCCAAGCAGATGACGCCGGCTCACACTGATCAACTGACCAAACAAGGATATTACAGATAGATGCCTGGAAGCAATCCCAGTGAAAAACCAAAACCTATCCCCCCTCCACATGGAGTCAAGGCTGTAGCACACGAGCAACTCCCTCATACTCTACTTCATTTTACTACAGGCGTACATGGAGTAACATGATCACTTTGACACAAGAAAAGCAATTGGCTACTCGTCATGGACCAAATCACTTCTCACATAGGCCACTCTCACACTGCAGTCGTCCCATCAAAGACAGCAATAAAGCTCAAACGCTGTATCGCTCATGCCTGTTCACTCTGCTACTCATTAAAGCACATCAACAAGATAAGAGCGCCATTTTGTTTGTCATGTATGGCACCAAAATGCTTCTCATGGAGGCAACGCTAATATCCAGCATCCCTTTATCCAGGCCCACTCTACGGTGTAGCGAGCTGCAGATCTGCTAATGTGCATTGGCACCTTTATAAGAGGCATGAAGCTGAGTATAAATGCAACCTAAATACAATAGAATACAATACAACACAAAATACAAGAAAATTGGTTGGCAGTTCAAATTCTGGCAAATATATCTTAGAATCTCATTATCTGCTAAAAAAAACCTTCTTAGAATTGTTTATACGTCTATTAATAAGCATTTTGTAACCCGCTCACACAGCAGGTAGGCTTCATAAGCCATCTATAATTGAGATCATTAACAAAACCTGCAAGGGCTACAATCAAGTTTCAAGAGTGTCAATGTTGGATTTCCATAATTTGCTTTAAAAGCTAAAAATGCTATGCTATATTATTATTTTCTAATACATGCAATGCAATAGAGTGCCGACACACTTCTTGAATGTGCCATAAACAGGGCCTGTGGAATTAGGCAATTCTTTAGCCATGCATTTCCCCATATAAATAGGATTACTGCATTAGTTGTCTATTGGACTATATGGACTATTGGACTATATACTATATGCTACATATTTTACAGATTTGAACACAAAATGTTTCTAGCTCCGACGGATTAACAGATAATAAAATTAGCTTGATGCATGTGGAGCAACACCGTGGCAAACATCATGCAACTATTTCGTGGTTGTTTTTAAGGTGTTGATTGATGTATTCAGTTATTAAACATATACTAATGAGGTAAGACTTTTCCCCATACTTTATTCACGTCCCAGGTTGACAGACCGATGAAACCCTCTTGTCTGCAGCATGAAATAAATCCTTACATGATTAAATATAACGTAACTAGGGTGAGATAATGACACCGGCGTGGCTAGGGGGGGGCGAGGGGGGCGGTCCGCCCCAGGCGGCACTATTGCGAGGGCGGGGGCCGCGCTGCACTGGCATGTTGCAGCGGCCTCTATAATTTATTTGAGGACACTGGCTGACACTACTCAGTCAGTGTACCCAAATAAATTATAAAGGCCGCCGCAGCAGGCCAATGCAGCACGGCCGCCGTTTTGAGTACAAGCCTGCTTGGACGCACATCCCTTCCTTCTGAATCATTGCCCTGAGGGGGTGGGATCACTGCAGGAAGCAGAAACCGCGAGGTCAAAGCTGGGGACCATTTAGGGTGTGTGTGAAAGGAGCGCGAGGGCAGGGGCAAGTTGGATTGTTCGATAAGGCTAGCAAAAAGCGAGCAATGATGAAGAGGTAAATTGATGTTATAAGATTATCTCCTACAAAAATATGTTTGTGCTGCGATATTTAAAACACGTACAATACAACTGACAGCCTGCATGGAATTAGTAGGCCTTACAGGACAAAAGTCATCACCTATCTTTCTTGCTTTCCCTCCCTTTCTGTTTATCCATGCTTGTCTGTGTGCCAGCCCACCTCTATGCTTTCACAATATTGGGAGGAATACACATAGGAAGCTGCACTAGTCACATGTTTTCAGGCTTACTACTATGGTGGAATTGCACGACAGGGTAATTCTGCATAATTGTGCAACTGCACGATTCTTTCTTCCTTGTTTTCTCTTAGGGGAAATCTTTTTTTTCCCAGGCAGAACCTGTTTTCCTTACACCATCACGAAGTGTGAGTGCGTTATATTCCCTGCCCCATCCTGGGAGAAGATGTAGCCCAGCCCTTTCTTAGAGCATATGCCCGAAAATGTGCAGGGTGGTAAACGGTCAGAGAGGGGTTTTGTAACTGTCTACAAACGTGCAAGATCATGGTGGTTCACAAACTCACAATACACACTCAACAAGAGAATCACTCCTTCATCAATCCACTCTCCATCCCTTGCAAGGACTTTACGACTGAGGCATTATATGGAGTTGTGATGCACAATTAATGTGACCCTGCAGTTGTAGGCAGTGAGCAGCAAGGGTGCCATGGGCCCTAGGGCAAGCAAAGAAAATAGGCTTCCTGACTGGTGTTTGGGAACTAAAATACAGCAATAATCAGGGTTCAGTGGGACCCTCATATATCTGGGCCCCGGTGCAACTGCATTGGCTGCACCATTGATAGCTGCACACCTGCTTGAAGCTGGGAGCACACTCTGACTGTTGATTGGATTCTGCTTGCATAAGGCAAGGCGAGGCTGCTGCCTTAGGGACCATCAACTAATCCAAATGGCCTGAAAGTGTACTCATTCTCAGGAGCGTGTGAAAGGAGCGCGAGGGCAGTGGGCAAGCTGGACTAGTCGATAAGGCTAGCAACAAGGGAGCAATGATGAAGCCGAAGACCATCTCCCTACTTGAACGTAAACCCGACTTTGTAATCTCTATCTGCCAGTCCCCTCTGTGAGAATTAAGTTGGGGAGGCTCCAGGGGCAATGAGTGCGCCTCACACCACTGGAATTATTTAAAAAAATGAAATCTTGGCATGCAGCACCTGATCAATTTGGGACTCACTTCCCGGGCCTGAAGCACCACAGCAGCCACTTCAGGTCACTGCCCCTGACACCCGGACACCACATTGTATTCTCTAATGCTTGCTAGCCAGGTAAAGGCCAAAAGCCATTTCCTTTTCTTCTCCTAAAGTCATGGATCTCACTGTAGACTCTTGGCTCCAACGCACTCTGTTGGAGGTCGTTTGTAATTAATTTACGGGTCACGCGGATAAAACTCATGCACTGGTGCTTCTCCATTGCTGAGGTCATGGACGGGGCAGATAGGGGACAGGGGACTAGGGTCCTGCACAAACTGTGATGTTATGAGTGAGATGTCACAGACAGGGTAGGTAGAACTGATGTAAGTTTTGGGTTTCCTTCTTATTTTGTGCACGGGGTCTGTCTAGCCCTGGACCGAGTCATGTATGTGCATGTAACTTGCATGATCCAGGTAACTATTAGCGTTGATACTAAGTGTCTCTCGGACCTCTTTCAGGTGCTCGCTGACTTTTTCGCCAGCACCCCCCAGGGGGGCGGCAATCTGAAGGATAGCCCCGGGCGCCACAAGCTCTAGCTACACCCCTGGATAATGATTCTTTTTTTGTCGTGAAAATATATTGTCTCAATAATTCTGTAAATTCATGTTACACCACAGGTACTCCTCTCTAAGAAACAGTTATTTCAAGGGGACCCTCAAAGTACAGGCATATGAAATGCTACACAATGCACAATACTGTTCTGCAGAGCTGTTTCTTCATGAAAAGAAACGTTTCCAGTTAGTGTTAATGTAAATACTGATTACATCTAAAACTAAAGTCAAGTTCCAAAACATGACTAAAATATGTAGAATTAAAATAAGCACACCTTTTATGACACGAGTATTGCTTCTATCTGAGTGTTAAATTGTATGTTTTGCTCTAACTATCTTAACGAGAAGGGCCAATGGTAATTGGTTTTCCGGTGCATTTAGGCAAACAAATTGTATTGGGGAATGCTAGCTTCAGTAGGATCTAGTATTGTGGTGTCCTTTTCTTGCTAAAGAAACCTTTACATTTTGCATTGTGTTGCAATAAAATATTACTCCCTGATAATGTTTGCGGCATAACACTGCATGATGTATCATTCTTTGCAACGTAATTTAACCAGGTTTGTCACATAATGTGGTCTTCCATTGCCACATAATTCAAATGGACCTGACTATAAGTTGCAAATTGCAAAAGGATTATTATTTCTTCAGGAAAGTCGTCGGCCAGAAAAATCACTCTTTAGAGTGCTCAAAATTAGCTTGGCTTTTCTGTTTTAATACTTCTTGGATCATCAATTTATTGCAGCTGGACCAAGGGTCGCAGTGATAATAATGCGCCTTAAAATCATATACACTTCGTAAGGAAAATACGTTGCCATATTGTAAGGGATTGTTATTAAAAATGAACTGCAAACCTTTCTGTGTTGTGAAAGTAAGTGCTCTCAACATGAGTTCCACTGTCTTCTGCCTGTTTATCGTTTTGGTATGCACGCTCTCATCTAGCTCTAGAGAACAGTCTTCGGAATCTGGGCCATATCCATCTGTAGTTCGATGCACCAGGGAAGTGGTTATTGCTGCTGACACTAAGGCCTTGATTATAAGTAGAGCAGCATAGTAGTTGTAAATATTTTAGAGTGTTAAATACCAAATTACTTGATAAGTGCCAATATCCTGGAGTATGGCATTTACTCCATGTGATAAATAGCAGCTGTTGAAAATGACCCTTACTACAAGTTCACCCCAAGCCTTTTGCCTTCTTGTTTTTTTATGCTGGCTTTAGGAATCTGTGCACTTTTTCACTGCTAACTAGTGCTAAAGTGCTTGTGCTTTTTACCTAAAATGTTGTGACATTGGCTTACTTACAATTGGCTTATTTAATTTACTTATAAGTTCCTAGTAAAGGGCACTACATGGGCCCACGGCCTGTAAATGAAACGCCACTAGTGGATCTGCAACACCGATTGTGCCACCCACGTAAGTAGCACTGTAACATTTGTTTCAGGCCTGCCACTGCAGAGCCTGTATGTGCAGTTTTAAACTGCAATGTCGAGCTGGCCAGTTAACCTACTAGCCAGTCCCAAACCTTCCTTTTTATTACATAAAGGTGACCCCTAAGGGTAGCCCTGGACCGCCCACGGGCAGGGTGCAATGTATTTAAAAAGTAGGAAATATACTTTTGAGTTTTACATGTCCTGGTAGTGAAATACTCTTAAATTCGGTTTTCACACTTCTTCAAGGCCTATCTTTCTTATAGGATAACATTAGGACTGCCATATTGCATTTTATAAGTGTAGTTTCTAATTGGGAAAAGATAGAAAAAACAAATTTGGTGTCTCCGGACACACAATTAAAAAATCCAACTTATAGTGAAGTTGGTTTTTAAATTGCAGTTCTGAAAATGTCACTTTTATAAAAAGAGCATTTTCTTGCTTAAACCATTTGGTGCCTTCTGCTGGTCTCTCAAATACACTTCTGGGGTGGGTGACACCTGGCTTCTTGCATTCCCTCGAGACAACCACACATAAAGGAAGGGTAGGTGTGACTGTTTTGCCATCTGCATGTTGATGGGTCATCTTGAGCAGGATGGAAGAGAGGTTCTGATACTTTATACCTGAAAAGGCTGTGTCCTGTCCCCACACATAGAGTTGCATACCCCCTGTAGAGAGTCTGGAGACAGGACAGGAAAGGAAGGGTCTTGTGCATTCCAAAGCATCTCTTTGAAGTCTCCCTGCTTCAAAGGCCCAAATAGGTATAAGTACTGTACCTCTGACACCATGAGATCAGAACACTTCTGGAAGTGATGACATTCTACCAGGCAGAGGGAGTGCTGTGCTGCCAGAAGGGACTGCCACTCTGCTGAACTGCTTTGCTGTGTTGGCCTGCTACCTACTGCTTCTTGCCTAGGAGTGAGAAGGACTGGACCTGAGTCTCTGCATTGCAAAATCTAAGTATCTCCAAGGGCTTGTTGGCTTGCATCCTGTTTCTGAAGTTCCAGGGATATCAAAGACTTCACCCCGCAACTTTCAACCAACACCTGGACTCTGTCTGCTGAGAGTTTAGGTCCGCCAGGTGGTGCTAATCCAGTCCAGGGCCCTTGGAACTGAGTATATGTGCTGCAAACCAAGAAAATCCATGCATCGACGAAGTTGCCCCCGATCAGAACCGGGGTGTTTCCTTCAACAACTGATGCATTGCAGCTGATGCACGAACCACAGACACCAAATGCGCAAAGCATCATCCCCGTATTCCGACACATCTCTGATAAGCGCAACTCAGCACCAATGCATCGCTTTGTGCTGCTTGCATCACCTACAGCACAGCAGTTTTATGATGATACATCGCCTCGATGTCAATCGCATCTTGACTCTCAATGCATCTTCGACTCTGTGCAATTCGGAGCCGACGTTTCACCTACATCTCTACGATCGGCAGCGACTCATTACCTCCTGTGCTTCACGCATCATCTTCGGCGTAGACACATCCAAGCTACTGTTCAGTGGGCCTGCGCGGTTCCTATGTCCAGCCCACACTGCGATGTGTATCAGCCTGAACTTTTGGATTTGTCCCGGTCAAGTGCGACCAGATAGCTCAGGTTGGCGCTATTTGTTTCTAAGCTTTACAAATCAGTTTAGTCTTTAAAAATGCATATCTTGACTTCTGCTTATTGAAGTTTTATAATTTTGGTCTTGTTTTACACATGAAAATATTGGCTATTTTTTTAACTGGTGTGGATTCCTTTTGTGGTGATTTCGCTGTGTTACTGTGTGTGTCTGTGCACAAATACTTTACACATTGCCCCTTAGTTAAGTCTGACTGCGCTAGGCCAAGCTGCCAGGGGGTGAACACAGGTTAATATAGAGTGTGTTAATGATCTTGTCCTGACTAGGATTGTGGCTCCTGGTTGGACTTCTATCAATCAGAAAGCCAATTTCTAACAGCACCTTTTCAATGTTCTGTCCCATAATGAGGCATTACATACAGAATCTGTTTTCATTCCACCGATTACTGCAGGTTTCACCTTTTTCTGGCCATTTTCCCACTATAAAGTTTGCCAGGTTTTTTATTGGAGAAATCTGTCTGGAGAAACTTATGGGGTGCGGTCATGATCGACCAATTCGGAATTCTGATGTGTGTGCAAATTCCTATTGCACATGGGTTGAGATTTACATCACTACTTGCATTTGAGGACTCAGAGAATAGATACCAATGTCAAGCCAAATGGTGATGCATCGTGCACAATGTAATTCTTTTTGTTTATTTATTTATGTACTTACCACCGTTCGGCCGTATTCTGTGGTTTACTACCCCCCACCCTGCCCTCCCCCACCCACCGCCCGCAGCACTCCCACCAGGAGCCACTACTGATATATACTCCGATAGTAGTGTTGTTTTAATTTTCAAATAAACTTTGAGCAACAGACACTGCCCCTCTATGTGTTCTTGACAAATGAAGATGATAAACTACTAGCTGATACATTTTCATGGTAGCACAAGGACACCCCTGGCAAGATATGTTGTGGGCATTGGCAACTCTGCGCTTTGGGATTATGACCCATACAGAATCAGTGAAAGCATAGAAGCAGTAATAATATGATCTATTGTAATCCCATTGATAGTATACATTATTTCCAGACATCCATATACAGGGCTTGATTTAGAGTTCAGTGGATGGGATACTTGTCACAAATGTGATGGATATCCCATTCCCTGTATAACAAGTGGCTTAGGACATAATGCACTAATAAGGTGGACAGGATATCCATCATGTTTGTGACAGAGTACCTAGTTCTTAATTTATGCCAGTGGTTGCAGGTGGGGACCACCAGCACTCATTTTTTGGGGAGACGCACCAAACTAAACGTTTAGCACTAAACTTTGCCCACAGCAAGAGAGAGAAAAACTGAAAAGGTGGAAATCTGGAGGAAGAGGGAGATGAAAACCCAGTGGAAAATGCAGAAAGAAGAGATAAAAAAGAATATGCACAGTGAAATAAAGTAGAGGGAGTGTATGGTGGCGGAAAATAGTGGCATGAGTTCTAAGCAAAACTACACAACAATGGTATTCAGAAGTTGCAACATTTGTCATCGCCGGCTGCCGGCTTCTGAGAAAAACCTTGGGTACCGGCACTTAGTACTAAGCACTAGGAGTACCCCATCTGCCAAACTCTAAATAAATCGGGTCCAGAATTCTTGGAAGGGAATGCAAAAAGTTATAACGTTACATAGGAATATTTCTAGCTTGATTATGGTGTCCTACACACATAAGGCATATGGTACTAAGCTATCTGGGGTTGCTCTCTGAGCTGAACAAAATGTTAAGCAAGAGAATCACGAACAAAATGCCTCAGCCGCTCATTTGTGTAATGAATTACAAAAGGCAATGAGGACAACCGCAATTGTCAGCCAGTCCTTGCAACTTATTTGAGCATACATTATTTCCCATACTTTGACATATGTACATTAAAAATTACAAACATCATTAAAGATATATATATTTTAATGTCAGGATACATATTTGTATTTACTCCTAATATTCACTAAAGCGAACAAGTGGAGAAATCGTGAACAAGCAACTCAAATTTGTGCATTGCATGAAACAATAGCTCAGTACATCACAGAAATAAATACAGCACACACCAGTCCAACAAGTTCCATGTACACACGGTTGTGACTTTTTCAAAAATTCGGCTTAGCACCATTATTAATGAATACAAGCCAATCTATGCTGGAACAGACGGAAAGGAACAGATATTCAGTCATTTGTCCAAGCCAGAACCTCTAATTAGTGTTAACACATTCCAAGTCTGATGGCCTGAAACTTTCTAAAAACGCAAATATTATGTTATTATTCATTTATCACAGAAATATCGCATTTATTTAAGTCTGATGTTAGCCAAAACCTTTTTTAATTCTTTGCTATACTTTATGCAAAATGAGTTTTTTATCACAAGGACAACCCCTTGTATGCCCACGGGGACCAGGGTCAATTGTAATTTAAATAACCAATTGGTACATACACACTACCAAAGTTGAATGGTGGCTTCCTCAAGCAGATGTAGGTGGATTGCTTATTTCCTGAAAAGAGTCCCACGGTGTACTCTGTTTATTAAAAATACTTTAAGCAAAAAGCATTTCAAGATGGCTGCCTGTGCTACGACCACACGGGCAGCCATCTTTGAATGATTTTGCCTAATTGTAAAAAAAAATCATGGACAATGCGTCCAGATGCATGCACAGGAACATCCAATGTATTCAGGGACAACCATTCTGGAAACCTTTTGCTACTTTTTTTAATCATTATTTAACATTATAAGATGGCTGATATGTTGCTTCTAAACTCTTCAGCCATCTTGAAATGACAAAGTATGATAAACTTGAGCAAAGGAAGAAAGCGTTGTCAAAGCCAATAGCTCTGACGCCAAGGCCAGATCCATTAGACTTGGCCAATGCTTGTTTTATCAAGGCTTTATGGCCTGGCAAAGGTAGTGTTGCATTATTTTGATCCTTTCATGGTTGGATGTGTTACTCAGAGACACTTCAAGCAAGAAGATTTAAATTTCACTTCATCTCCCACCATTCTGATTGCATAAATTAATAACCTATGGAATTATTTATAGTTCAGCTAAAAGTGGTGGATGTCTCTTCCATCCTACTTAGAGTGCCTGAATGCATTACGGGCTATTAATAGGTTGGATGGGAATTCTTCCACTTCTTGGCAGATGTTCCACATCTACCAGACTCTAAATAGGAGCCCCTGTCTCTTAGAAGTGTGAATACAAAGAGTACAAGGGGTCTGAGTACTATTTAAACTACAATGTCTGTACATTTTACTCCAACACAGATTTCTTTCCATTTGAAGCTCCAAACAAAAGGATTCTTCTAAGCAGCCGCCTTCTTGTCCCGGAAACAAACAGTTTTCCCCACAAGAATTTACCTCTCAGCGTCAGAGCAGAGATATTGCTTAAAATTACCTGCATGACTTTTCATTTGCATTGACATACACTCCTACTAGAAAAATACAGATGGTACAAAACCTACACCTGCCAAAGAGGAAATCCTTGGCTGGCTCTTCTTTAATTCCATCAAAAGGAACAGGAGTAATAACAACAATCATAATAAATCCTTTTGTGCTACGTTGAGACAATATGCTTGTTTGCTATGGTATTAAAAAGAGATGACAGGACTTTTTTATGAGCTAAAACTTTTACGTTGAAATTACAATGTGTGTAAATGGATTGAAACAGGAACAACAGAATGAACGAATATTTTTTTAAACATAAGCCCCGTTTCCTTCTAGTAGTAACATTCTATCACTTTACACATTTTGAAGAAACCTCTTACTTTAAAACAAATTACTGTTTGGCGGCTAAACTGGTGATGCATCATTTCCTTACTATAGGCGCATTTATAAATTGATCTATAGAGAAGTAAAATAAATATTTAACATTCTTCTCTTTACACTATGAATAAATTCCATGATATCTGACCAGATCCTCAAAGGTCAAAACCATATTTTGATGTTCTCATACTGAACGTTTGTGTATGTGTGTGGGTTTGTTTGTCTTGCATTTTGTGTGTGTTGGGTGTGGGTGTCTGTGTATGTGTGGCGTGTGTAGCACATCTAGCTTTGTTTCTGAGTTTCTCAATTGTTAAACAATTAAACAATTTAACACTCGATTAGATATGGAAATTATCTTTCACCACTTATACCAGGAAATACACTTACTCCTGCCATCTAGGGTTTCTAGGGGACAAAAGCATCTACAAGGAATACGTGATTGCCCAGTTACATGAGTTTCTACGTGTTTACCTACTTCTGCTGTAGGATGTTGCAGAAATGCCAGTGAACCCACCTTCCCCCAAAATTTGCTACAATGGAAATTAACTATGCTGGCGCAATGCCATATACAAAAATCATTCTGGCATAGGCCGCATTCCTCTGATCACTAGGATCTTCCTCTCACAGATACATTCATTTGCACACCTAAATTGGTCATAGACATGAGCATATTGCATCCTCTGCACTTGCCCTGTCTCTGGGCCTGTTTAGAACTCGACGGACAGGTTACTCCGTCACAACGGTGACGCATATCCCGTCAGCTGAAATATAATTCCCATTACATCATATGGGATTTATATTTCGGCGCACAGGATATCCGTCACCGTTATGACGGTAAATCCCATTATATCCTACGGGATTTATATTGCGGCGGACAGGATATCCGTCACCATAGTGACGGAGTAACCCGTCCGCCAAGATCTAAACACGGCAGTCGGTTGTGACCTAGGCCCTGTTTTCCTTACTTAGAAATTCGAAACGCATACTCCAAGTCGAGAGTTAAGCTCAGCTTATTGGTTTCTACTTGAAGTGATGAAAATGAAGATATCCCGAAACAGAGGTCTCTCCCAGTCCCATGAGCGAGTATGGGGGCATGTGCGTGCGCGCGAGTGTCGGGGTAGTGCTGCCTGTTTACGTTAACATGCAGGTGTGAGAAAGGTTACACAGACAAAGGCTGAAAACACTTTCATAAGTCTAGGGGTTTTAGGGAGGTAAACACAATTTATACTCGATTCTACCCAGTGACAGATGGAAATCTGCGAAGATACGAAACGATTTAGGGCTGCCCATCTGTCATTTAATCAGTACAAAAGAGCATGTTGCTTTAGTTTGGGAAGAAGCTCTTAATCCGCACATTACTTAACCAGGCATTTATCGGTGATCTCACATCACCTGAAGGGATGGCTGTCGTCTTCTCTACCAGGAGCGTTGCCGTGTTAAGACAACACAGTTCAAGTTGTCTCAGATGCTAAGCGTACTGCAGGCGGGCGGGCTCACTCACAAATATGAAAGGGTAGAAGAGAAAAGCCAAGGGAAGGCAAAACATGTATGTGTGTTGGACGCATGTATACTAACGTGCAGTGCTGTACTGTAGGTGCGATGAAGTTCAACGTGTGAAGAATGCACTTATTCAGCGCTCAGGAAACTGGTGGTGCTAAGAATGTGGTTTAATGAATATTCATGAGCCGATTGGCCCAATCCACTGCACCCTGCTGGACACTTAGCCACATAATTGTGTCTACAAAGACCTCCTCTGGGGGACAGGGTTCTGTCTTTCTGGGGTTCATATTCCAAGACAACAACCTTTGCACATCCTGAACCTTAAAGGTAACGGGATCTCAGTGGTATGTGTTACACCTGGAAATCCACTGTGGTTTCATTAATAAGACTATGCTTGTGCTCAGTAATATGTGGCCTTCTCTCACTTGTCTGACGGGTGCCCAAGTGACTATGTCAATGCACTGCTTGCCCTGCCACCCAGAGTTGGGCCATCACTTGGTCAATGCGTTCAAGCCTCTGTGCACCTCAAACTACCAGGACTGCAATGATGTAGATAAGACTACAGACCGTTTGAGGAGGAGTTCAGTTATCTCAGGGTCAACATCTTTTCTGGGAGGGGAATGTGCATGATAACTTGCACCCCAACTATAGAAAACCTATCTTGGGTGGATGAGTTGCATTCAAGCACGCAGAGGGTTTAGCCTGTATAATTCCTGTGCCCTTTTGACATGGAAGAGGCCCACCCTGAACTGACCCCTGGCGCCCCTCCACTGTGTCAAGCCTAAAGCGTGACCTGACTGTGCTTCAGGGAACATTGGAAGAGATCAAGGTTTCATCCTTATCGGTTCCTGGAGGGATTGTGTGCCTCAGTATGGTTTGCTGTATTCGTTATCAATAATATATGCTCTTTGTGGTAAACTGGTTCCAGTGGGGTGTCTCTTGTGGTGAAGAGTAGCATTAAGCTGCCAGCAGTGTCACCCAGTGATCCATGTGGCTTGCTCTGTCCCTTCCCCCTGCGCTGGACGGTGTAGTCTGAGTTAGGCTGGCCGTAGGACACAGAGAGTGTTCCAGAATAGCAAGTGCAGAATGTCCCACCTCCTTGGGAAGGTGGAGGTGATGAGATCAAATAAGCCTCCTAAGTGCAATGCCCCCAAATTCCCAAGTGCAGACACAGCTGACGTGGCATTGATTTTTCTGAATGCATTAATAGAGGTGCTCAATATCCTTTCACCAACCAACACATTAATATCTTCACGGAAATATTTTCAATTTTGGCTACTCTAAGTCTTATATGGCTATACTTTTTCTCTTCTACATAGGATCATCCATTATGTAGTGTATTTTGTACACTACATAATGAATTCATGTGTCAATTCAGGACTCCTGAAAGATCACACATGTCGTGTATGAATGAACTAACACCACAATGGGATTGTGTATTGGCAGCTGTATTTATTGCATGAATGTTTCAGCTACAAACTACCCACAGTTCCTTAGAGATCTACTATCTAATTAATTGTTGTTCTGTTTACAATTTCCATTGATGTGGTCTAGTGCTCTGAACTTGGTAGAAATGCAAGTGCTGCACACGTTTTTACCTGACTCAAGAAACACATAATTTCAATGTTTTTGTGTCTCTAGAACAATCTCTTAGTGCTGGTTTTGACATTGTTATCGGGTTCAATGCTCCTTGCACCTAATTAACAAAGCTTTCCTCTGTCATAAATTAGCATTACGCCAGGATTGCAAAGCATGAGTGACAACGTTAGGCTTTATTAACAAATGTGAAGATATAAGTAATCTATGCAAGTATGTAGACCTACATGTTGAATACCTGACATACACAAACATTTTCATGGCGATTGAAATGTGGCAAGGCAAGTGTTCGAGAAGTGGGAAGGGAAGTGCAGGGTAAATTCTATTAAAACCCACAAAGCATTGTATGTCTCTGCATTTGAAAATATCTAGAAATGTTTCCCACACACATCCGATTACCTAATTTACGCACAAAGATATTTGAAGTAAGTGGGGTAAAAGTTCTGAGGAAAACACAAATCAGTGTGTGTGTGTGTTTGTGTGTGTGTTTGTATATATATTCTAGGGGATCTATGAATGGAAATGCATTTTTTAACAAGAATTACTAGTACAGTGAAAAAAAATCTAAAAAGCTGCAATATTTTCAACAATGTAATATGTATATTATATAGACTGCATATACTACCCTAATGCAGGTATATTGGAAATGGATACGAGTCACTGTCATACTTGAACAATATATCCGTATGTGCATAAATCAAAACATTAATACATTATACCCAAGTGAAAACTAAGGGAACATTCATGAAATGCAGAAAAGCCATAAACTATTCATGAGTGTGGGTAATTTACTCTTTGTGTACCTCACTCATCTACCTATAGATATACTGTTGCAAAATAGCAATTTTTGAATTCAGTTAGAGAAAAATATTTGCCTTTTTTTGAGCCCAGCAGATTCATTATGAATTGGAGTGCCCACACACACTCTTACACATATATTGCATTCACAACAAATTTGCGGGTCATTTCTTTTCTTGAGAGACATCCTAAGCCACGCCTGTGAGAGTGATCTTCTATGTTTTGAAAGGGGAGGGACTGTTTCCATATTTAAAGGCTAACATGGGAAAAGAAGACATAAAAAATATACTGCAAATAAGACCATGAGAAAAGGCCAACACGTGATAAGGGCATCACTAGATAATGTATTGGCATTCAAAACCATACAATGGCATCCGGCGACAGAAGCTAACTTTGCCAAAAGTGTTGGCCAGTAGAGCTATATTCATCTCAGGTAGTATTTGTACAACCCCGGATAGAGTTCAGATGTTGAAAGACAGAAATGATCTGCGCTAAAGCAGTAGTCATATTTCAGCATCCGAAGCCTACTCTACACATGTTCAGATTCTTGCACTTATCCAAGGAAATGATGACGATTCATAGAATCCACTTTAAGAGTCACTTACACAACTGGGTTGGGTACTTGGATCAACCAATATACCACATTTTACATAATATGCTACATTCTCTGGTTAGTTAGAAAGCTGAAGACTGGGGAAAAGTCTTAGAGAATGCGCCTGTCTTCTTCCATTATATGTAAAAACATTCCTTCTTCTCTCTAAAGGGATTCTGACAGCATCTTTCACTAATTAAAAGCATTGATTGAATTGAAGAAACCCTTGCAGTGTCACTGGAGCGTCCTTCAGCATTGCAGTTAAGACATTAGAAAGAGCTCTTGGTTGAGTAATGTTCCTATGCTATAAAGAAGGCCCTGGTGAACGAAGACCCTCATAATTTACCCTGGGGTAGCAGATATTGGCATACTATAAAAGGCTGCTATCAGGGGGATTGTTTGTTATCAATCACATCAGACAGGGACCACAGAGAATCATTTCCCCTTTACAGCTGTCTTCAGAAATTTGCAGCATTCTCATTAGGTTTGATTTCTTAGGATCATGTTAATTTCTCAAAAATGTGAAATCATTGGAGGCAATATTGTGTTCCATAAAAACCACCTTTTCTTTGAAATCATTGTACTGGCAACACTGTCCAGGCTGGCAAACAAGGAAATGCTATTGTAGGTCAAACAACGTGTTTTTGTGTTGTACTACAAACGGGTTTAATGACAGAATGTAATTTTGAAGAACTTTCCAATTTGGTTTAATACTGTACATTCTCTATACACTAGTCTTGTGCAGTTAAAAAAAAGCAACCGTTCGCAGTAATATTTAAAAAACCTTTACCGTGGAACGGTAGCCAAGAAAAACATAGTACAATAAGTGCAAACCTACAACCACATAACAAGGAAAGACTTGGGAATTGAAATTAGGCAGGAAAAACAGATGCATATTCCCTTGAGTTTTACAACAGGCTGAAACGTTTAACTAGAGTGATTGAGCTGAGTGTTCTATTAGAAGTAATGACAATGGTGTATTACCCTGTAATCTGTTCAAAGCAAAGACTGTAAGTAAACAGTTATGTTATGTTAAAGTTGCATATGAAGCGGAGAAAATCCCCCTGAGTGGGGTCTCTCAGCGCAATTGCAGCTCTACAGGACCTGGAGCAGGAACATTGAAATAATTAAATTAATTTAGTAGAGATTAAAACCAAAAGTCATGTTTTGAAAGATGCTTTAAACCATTCAAAGTCAGTGCATGCACGTAGATGTAGCGGAAGCTGATTACAGTGCTGGGGGACCACGTATGAAAATGAACGGCCCCATACCTGGCAGAGTGAATGCACAGAGGATGTAACAGAAGCTTCCCACTAGATCTAAGACTCTGGGAGGGGGCATACAGCTGCAGTTTTCTCTGCAGATAGAGAGGGCCACTTCCACGCAGGAATTTATGTACCAGACAAAGGAATTTAAACAAGGAGTGCATTTTTATGGTCCGCTAATGAAGAGTTCTGAGAATGAGTTTTGAGGGCGATCGAGGTGGGAGATGGCAAATTAAACGTGTCATAGTATTTTGAACCAGCTGGAGTTTGGAAAACAGGACTTTATTCATGGCAACCATTGGTACACTGCCATAGTCCCGGTGGCTGACTATGAGAGCCTGGATTAGGAATTTTCTTGACTGAAGAAGTAGCCACTTGAATGCTTTCCTAAAGAGGCACATAATTCCAAAACAGGAACCCGAAATGACATTCAGATGTTCCTTCATGGAGAGGCTTTCATCTACCATGATTCCCAGGTTTCTCACTTACGCTTTCAGGGTAGGAACTGAACCCAAACCCTGGGGCCACCAATACTCAGACCACAGATATTGGGCCTTCTCAAAGAACACAATCTCTGTTTTACCCGTATTTAGTTGAAAACAATTGAGCTGCACCCAAAAGGCGATCTTTTTCATACAATCATGGAATCTTTCTTTAGTACAGTTCAGGTTAGGCCCCATTGTGGTGACAAGTTGAGTGTCGACTACATATGCGATGAGATCGAAACCAAAGGATTTTATAACTTCGCTAATTGGGGGCCACCCAGATATTTTAAAGGATGGGGCTCAAAGAGGATCCCTGTGGCCCCAGCCCCTCCCCCCACCTGTCCAAGGCTATGGGTCAAGAGCAGAAGAACTCTAATTGCACCAAATGGGTGCACTCACTCAGAAAGTTATTCAACCACCTCAAGGTTTTTCCACCGACACCTATCCCCCCCAGTCTTTGGATTAAGACTGATTGTGAGATGGTGTTAAATGCTGCAGAGAGATCTTATAATACTAGCATTGCTAACAGTGAGATATCCTTGTAAACGTTACTTCCAAATGCAGACTTAAATGGTCCAACAAGAGCATAAGGCATGCATCGCATTGAGCTTTTACCTATAAAGATCAAATGTGAATCTGCTTTTGCATCTAACTGACTACTACTGTCATTCATGTGGAGATGGTGTGAGGTGCAATTCATGTGTCAAGACCAATTGTGATTGCCTGGTGTGAGCTGAACTCAGAAGTCCAGAGACGAGCCTTTGTTGAAGCTGAACATACCCATAAAATAATGCCACATGAACTTGGGGAGTGAAAAGATGTTTTTATTTCTGTTTGTTTGTACCTCCTTAGTGGAAGATCCCCTAAATGTTTGCTTCTTCCCATAGATGACCGAAAAATGATGGAATGGAATGCCCCCAAAGTAATAGCCAGCTGTTCAGGTTAATGAAAGTATTGCCATCCTTCAGGTTTTTGCTACCTGCATAGCATCTGAAGATTATATCCTGTACTATTGGCAGCAGTACAGTGCATGGGCCATGGCTTAAGGCCATACCCTATGCCAAGTGGAAGCTTTGTGGCAGGGGTTGGTCACAGGACAGTTCCCGGGTCTTGAACCTCTGTACTGAATCCAGGATGAATAGCCTTCAGTCGAGTTCCCCTGCGTGTATTTGGAAATACACGCAAGTCATAGACTTCCACATGTACTCCTGGCACTCGCTACTACTGGTACTACTATGGATTGATTGTATGGTGGACAATCCTCTTATGTATGCCTGGCAGAAATGTGCATTTAAACATTTGTTTCTTTAAATGTTTTCTTCCACTAAGGAAATACATTTCCATCTATAGAAAGCCCTTCCTGAGTCCCCCATGGGATATGGTGCCTTCTCATCCCATCCTCAACATAGAAAGGCACTGCATTTTTCAGGAGTAATTACATGCATTTTCAGTATGGAAACGACTTGCAAGATGTATTTGATCGCTCACAAACTTATGGGATTAAGGGTGTTACCTGCATTTTGCATGACCGTACCCTATAATGACCCTTTTATCACCTTTATCTGTAAACTTAGTTGTACATCAATCAAGTGTACTGGGAGACTGTCCACACTGCTATTCTGTATGTGCATGTGAATGTCTCCAAATCCTGAATTCTCACCACTCCCTTAGTTCATCTAAACCACGAAAGCATTTGCAAATGGGGTGCCATTTATTGACAGTGCTGTTGCAGCAAGTTCTTCATATTACCATTACTAATATGCTGCCATGCATAGTAGAAGTAATAAAAGCTAGATAAGAAATAGAGGGTGTACTTAAAGAAGCCTTTGTTCACAGCAATAAACTCAGGAAAAATGATTTACACCACTTTTCTTACAAATTTGAGAGTACAGAAAACGTTTATTTTCCTTTTTCGCACAGTGAAAGACCAAAAGTCTGAGTTCTATAACATAGTTTCTTGCACCCTGTACAGAAGCAAACAGCACGAATGCAAAACCTGTTTCCCCCTGTGGTGGCCCACGGTTCCTCAGAAAAATATGTATATATAAGGTCCTCAGACAGGAGACAGACTCCACAAGTAAAACAACAGCTTTAGAGGTTGGCTGGGCCTCGCATGCCTTTCCAGGGCAAGAATCCTGCGTGTTTTCAAAGCAGCCCACAGCAGGAATGTTTTGCTTGTCAAACTCCAAGACAATAATCATTAGGCTGTCTTAATGGTCGGCAAGAGATGTTATTGCAGCGGCACCTGACTCCCGGCGTCTTTCAGGAGCCGTCGTCAAAGCCTCTTATCAGCTCCCCTTCCTTCATCACCTCTCTGTTCATTCCAGCGTTTAACTCCTCACAGCCAGGCCTTCGACTGCCACGCTGCTGACCTCAAAGCTCGCCCCTTCAAAGAGACACCTGCTCGCAGGTTTCCTGTTTACACCAATCACTCATGGCCCCCGAATGGGATTTATTTACCGCCATTTTAGATGAGGAACTATTTAGTGGTTGTTATCATAGGGGAGGTGGCGACACATTCTGTGCTCTGGGAGTTCACAAACTTTGAAACATTCTGGGGCTTATGTACAAGCCCCTATCGCCACAGGAACGTCACTTTTAGTGACCTTCCTGTGGCCATATGGGCTTCGCCTTATTAACAAGGTAGCGTTAAGCCACCTAACGTGGCTTAACGCTGCCTTGTAAATAAGGCCCCCTTTGAAAGGAGATGGCAATGGGTTTTGCTGTGGGCGTCCCACGACAACACCCATAGAATTTGATGCCGCCCCTTATTTACAAGGGTGGCATAAATATGGGGCAGTGCCAAAATTAAGACCAGGGAAAACCTGGTCTTACCCTGGCGCATCAAGGAGAAATGTTTAATTTCTACTCGTTTTTGCTGTTTCCATGTGTGCTGGGTTGTGCAGCACACATGAAAAGAGCAAAACGTCAATGATTGTTTATGTGCAGGAAGGTGTCCCTTCCGCCATATAAATAATCATTTTTTTTTAAATTACGTTTTTCCACTTCTTTGTGTGCCGCTTCACACAAAGAAGTTACAAAATGCCATTTAAGTATTGTTTATGTGCAGGAGGGGACTCCTTCCTGCAGGTAAACAATCACCACCCTCAACGCATGCACCCTTGCACCATGGTGCAAGGGTGCCTGCATTGGCGCTAGGCAGCGAAATGTAGCACCAATGCAGGGGGAAAGCAGGGCAGCACCATATTCTTGTAAATAAGGGTGCAGCCCTTTGTTTCTAAAATGACGGAGCGTGGCGTTAGTCTTCTAGCTTTAAGACACGCTTCCCCAATTTACCTGTAAATATACCCTAACTTATCTTTAAAGGGTATTACATTCAGTAGCGGCGTGCCAGGTAAAGAAGTTAATATGAGTCTTTTAAACTCATAAGCATTGTCTTCGTTTTTGCCTCTGGTCCTTGACCAGAATGTGTCAGTCTAATTTTATGGCAGTTTGCGGCCACATCAAAATTACCATGAGGTCCTCTGAAATACCCGAGCCCTATTTACTTTCATCCAGATATCTCGGCCCTTTGTTTTTCACTGTTTTCCTCTAATTTTGATATGATTTTTCTGTGACTAGGTTTATAAAAAAAAACAATGAAAAAAACGAAACTGCTCTAGGACTGCGTGCAAAGACTGTTCACTTTCATCACCACTACTTGTGTACAAGACAGCAGCACAGTTGCAGTGAGTTGTGATATTAGTTTTGAATTGATAATAAAAAGGTTGGCATTAGAGGCTTGTTCAATTTCCACTTTCTGCAGTTTTTCAGCCGAAATATTTGCAGCTAGTAAAATATTTGCTTTTGGGCAAAACTTTTGAAACAACGATCACAAAGGATACATTTTGGTTTCAAACATAGCTTAAAAGTCTGTTTTTAACAAACATTTTTTTACTAAACTTGTACATTTTCCACACAGGAAGGTCTTTTAATGCCAGAGGTGAGTGTGGGACATTACATCTAATTAATAGATATTCTGTAGATTTAAGACAAACATATATTGGAAGTACTCAGGCAATTAATCAAATTATTGACATGTAATCGTGCTCCAATGACTGTTCCATGGTGTGAGATAAAGACAGGCAATGCCATGCAGTAAATAGTCTCCAACACACACCACACAGCGTTTCCCACAGAGGGGATTCCCATCGCAATACTATGAAATCCACTGCAACCAAATTTTTATATTGTGATTGTCAACGTTGTGACTCCTAGAGGCGGCACACGTGGCGAAACACTCGGAGCGTCACAATTTCATAGGTAACAGTAAATGCTTAGTTTATTGAAAAATGTCAGCAGGACAAGGAGCAGTTACATTAGGTGGGTGCCTGCGTGGAGAGTTTTCTCTACAAATTGGTAAAGTTCTCCAGTGTCCTATGGAAGACGATGTTTGGATGAGTTAGACAGCCAAAGATAAGTCTCTGACAAGAGGTCGTGACCTTTGTTGTTTGACAGCTCCTTTCAAACAGGGGATTTTGTGCTCAGAGTCACTGAGTCACTAAGTGATCTCTGGCCGATGACAGGTAACACTCCTTTTAGGTACTGTTTACTTGGAACCAGAGTGAATGTTTACTGTTGCTAGATTATTTTTCTTAAAAAGTCTCAGAATTTTCTTTTTCAGGAATGCTCCAACCCTTATTCCAAAGGCTCTAAACTGATTTAATTCAATGTATTCACGGAGAAGTGGCTGGGACACCCTTGCTTTCTCCAGTATAGCAGTATCCGTCTGCAGGCCTAGTAAGTGGGAGCCCTACTTTTTGTTTGTGGAGCAGAATTATCTCTCAATAACACATCGATCAGGACTAGAGATGAAATTATGATCTAAATGAGAGTAGTTCTCAACAATGAATGAATTTGTTGTTCTAATAAAAACGTTCAAGTTGATCTAAGGAGCAATCAACCAATCCCATGGGAAGAGCAGCACCATAGTGGCCTATGTAATGTTGGATTTCCTTCACAAACCCCTACTGAAATAGATCCATGTAACCAGGACCTCCAGCGGTAGGACCAGATGCTCAGAGTCCTGACCACTCTAACAACGGTCTGGCACGTCAACATCTATACCTTCACCTCACTAATGGCGGCTGTACACAGTCAACCTACTACCAACCAGATCACAATAATTAAACACATGGCGTGACCTCTCTCACTATGTGTATCATTTTTATGGCACTTAGAATCAGTTCTGTTTTACATTACGTGTGAATCGAAAAAAAGTAAAACAAACATAAAGATAAACAAACATAAAATATAATTTTTTTCTTCAGCCAAACGTCCAATGTACTAAAAACACCCCTTAGAACAACTTGCAAGCTAAGACTGTGATGTGCTATGGAGAAATGGTGATAAGTACACAGGGGTTGCAGGGTTCTGTCTGACTAGCATGATTGACATTTCTTGGCGACCAAAAATATGATTTTCCGGGAAAATGGCACTCCCACTCATGGCAAAGAGATTGTGGCAGTGCAGCAGCAGGAGAGTTCATCTGTTGCTGCCCATCATTTTGCTCAGGCTTTCTGAAAATCTTGACTGCAGTTTCTTCAACTGAAGATATTGCTTAGATATTTTAGTAGGTTTTGAGTGAGTCTTATGGAGTGGAGCCCCTGCAGATCCGTACAGTTAAAAAGAATATATTGACAGAGAATTACCACTGCAGACAAATACTGCGATAGACTGATCCTTCAGAATGAAACCACTATAGAGAATCATCTGGGAATGAGTTGAAAATGAAGCGGCTAAACACGTTCATTTACGAATATGTTCTTCATTCGCCCTCTCCTAAACCTATCCTAACCCAAGCATGTTGATCTGGGAAAATGATAAAATAGGAAGAGTTCTTGCTGTTTTAGATAAAACCTAGATGTCACTTTGGTTCAGAAGGTTGGACTTAGATGGAAAACGTCAACGCTAAAGAGAATATTCAGCTAGCAGCCCAAAACAATCATTGACAATGCCAGCAGATCTAACTTATAACTGAAACTGCTTCTTAAATGATTAGTAGCTTAGGCACTCAATAAGTCATCATCACACATGTACTATGTCAATCACACTTGCACTCATGCATCCATTCATCATTTACTGACTCATTCTTGCATTTACCCACTTATTCATCCACAATAAAGCACACACACAAAGTCAACAAGCATATGCCAGATAAATTAAAAGAATAGGTGTATAAAAAAGAAAACATGCCGCTGCCTAAACCTGGCAGTATACGCCTGCGATAAAAAACAAAACTTAATATAGTAGCGGGTGGCTGTCTCGCAACGGTATTGTACATAGAGAGTTGATGTATTAAAGTTCCCACATGGCAGCCAAGTTTAGAAGCAATGCATTGGCCAATTGGGATCAGTAAAGCAAATGATACACTATGCACTATACCAATTCAAGATGACCACTCAGTAAACATGACACTGAGTGGCCAGCTTGGAATAGTATTTTGCATTGTAAGTCACTAGTGTACAGATCCAAGATGGCTAACTTAATGTTTCTAAAACTAGCACCCAACTTGACGGGGTAAAAAAGTGATACATTGTGGACACTACATTTCAAGAATGCGGCCTAGTTTAAAACAGTGACCTCATGGAATACGATGAACAGCATCTGAAGTGGCAAGCAAGCGTCCCGGTAGCACTCTCTGGGGTGCTGTAGACTAACCCCCAAAAAAGAGAAGGAAATAAATAAAAAGAGACCTAAACAAGGAGAAATGGAAAATTGAAAGACAGATGTACACGTGTGTCATTCACAGTGCAATTATGTCAATGACTACCCATCACACTCCTCCAGAAACAGGCTCTAGGATAGCTCGGGATCACAGGTGCAAAAACAGTTGATTGGTAGAGCGTGACATCTCGGTAACCTGTTTCGGCCGTAAACACTGAATTTTCTCACAACAATGAACAAAATAAGGTGCACACACAGTGTTTACATCATGACACTAATTCAAAAGTGACGTGTGCAATGAAAACAGAAAATAGACACACCGTACGAATGAAATACATGATTAGCTATCTACACTACAGCACCATGCAATACTCATGTTTTTCAAGTAAGCAAACAACCCCTATCTTTTCGTTAAGGAGAATACTCCATGTTAGTAAACAAAAGAAAGGATACATCAATCAACCAAATTATCAAAATCACGCAATATATTTAATGAATTTCAATGCCTGTGCAAACACATCTCATTGCAAGGAATCCATAAGGAGCCTAATAAAATACATATTACTTTGAACAATGCTGATAAGATGTATTGCAATCCCATCAAACACTCAAATTATGATGCATATAAATAAACAGTTAGTGATGACAGTTCACCATAGATCCTACCTGATCAAAAAATTGCTGGTAGCATACACTGTTCTGGTGACAACTAGTATGCCAACCAGAGCATAATATGGACCCATGTAACAGTATTTTCCATATGTAACTCTTGTGACGTCTACAATCTATGTAAAGCACTTTGATACCTTTGGGTTAAGTTTGTGCTATATAAAACTCTAATAATAAAATAAAATAAAAATAATAAAACCCAAGTGCACTGAAATACTAACATAATATGCTTAATGTTAAACACCAGTAAATGTGGTCAAACTTCTTGCCCTCTCATGTGTTGTCACTGTGTGATATCATACAAGAACTAACGCTGTTGAATATTGATTGAAATGGAAAATCTTAATGCTGAATTTAACCAAAAAGTGTGTTTCACCTTCTATATCTTGTACCAGTGCTAAACATTAAAACTTATCAACTCTGATCCTTGTAGAAGGACTATCTCATTTTCACATAACAGTGCAAGGTGCCTATATACGTCAAAACCTGTCTTGCAATGTAGGGGTTTACAAATTTTCTGCGGAGTATTGGATAAGGGTGGCATCACCTCCATTGAATTAACTCCATTGCAGCAGGCCTTACACTTGTAAGCATTTTCTAAAACCTAGGCTGCCAAGCAGCCAGCCTTCTGTTGTGACCATTTCTGGACTGCTGTCCACCAAATATTGCCTCAGGGATCTAGCTCTTCTAAATGACGTAAGGGGCTTACTCTGGATCATGTAACCAATGGTAGGATCACTCTTTCAAATGTGCCATTGCTTGTTTAATATACTTCTAATCTCTTGATGTTGTTAACAGAAGCCTGTAATTATCCTTATGTCATGTTCCCCAGATTGCCGCATGTCTTTTTTAGAGAGTAGTAAGTAATCTTGATTGCTACTATTGGCCTTACTACTACTCGCCTGTACCACCTCATGACTATATCCCCTTTCTAGGAACCTGCTGTTTAACTCATTTTGCACCTCCACCAGTTGTTGCTGGTCACTTCAATTTGGATGCATGTGCAGATTCTCTACATAGGGGATACTAGGATTGAGTTTACTGTGGTGGATATTGCACGCATGAAGTGTGGTGCTGCCAGCTGTCGGTTTCAAAAGGTTTTAATATGAGTTCTGCCTTGCTGGACATGCACTGTTAAATCCCAAAATTGCATTTGCTGTTTACTAATGGTGGTGATGCAATGTAGATTAAAATCATTGCTATTCAATTTCTCAGTGAAGGACCGCGAAGAGAGCTCCGTTCTGTTGTAGGTGACGAATAAGTTGTCAATAAAGCACATACACAGAATTACGTTTTCTGTGCATTCTTGCGCATACTTCAGCACAAGCACCTGCTCCTCCCACCAGCCCATATGCAGATTTGCATTGCTGTGGGTGAAGCAGGTGCCCATAGCTGTTCCTCTTACTTGTTTGTAGATGTCCAAACAATTATTGTAAAGACACCAGTGCACCATTGTTAATAGCATTTGTGGGTGCCTGTATAAGGATATCGATCTAGTGCTTAAGAAGTACTCTACAGCTTTTAAGCTGTCTTTATGTGCAATACTTGTATAGAGGGCAGTTACGTCCATAGCAATGAGTACATAACTCTCCTCCCATGCAATGCATAGATCCTTCTTAAATAATCCTCAGAATCCTGGATGTATGAGGATACATTTTGGACAAAACACATTTTCCCCATTCATTTTTCCATGGGAAACTTAGAGACCACAACAGCTCAAACCGCTGAACGGATTTACACCAAATTAGGCAGAAAGCTAGACCTTGGTCCCAACAGAGTGCTTTTTGTGTTTTGGTGTAAATCCCTTCAGTAATTTTGGAGAAATAATGGTTAAAAAAATTATATATATATCATGCTGAGGAGGATCCACGGAGCAGACAGATTTCAAACTAACATCTGATTGACTGCCACCATCTCAACCAGGAAGTGGTGGCAGGCATCTAAGGACTTGAGACTAAGTCAGAGTCCTAAACAAATGTAAAAAAAAGTTCTAAGAAAACAGGGTAGGCATACCCTAGCCCCCAGGCCTGGTGGTGGCGCCCATAACCTAGGGCCATCCCCATGGCTCGAAGTGTTTTGAATGGGGAGTGGGTTGTGCTGCCCCCCTCCCTAGACCGCATCCCTGGGGCAACAAAGTATTTTTAAGGGGACACACCTTTGGGCTCGGGGCACTATGCCCCAGGTATCCTGTATTATTTATGGGAAGGGAGCACACAGCCCTCCTCCCTGAGACTTTAAAAAGACCTGGGGACTCCATCCCCCTGGGCCTCTACTATTATAAAATTTGAGGGGGCAGTCAGCCCCCCTCCCTGAGCCATTAACAGATCAAGATATTGCTCCTGCCTGGAGGTAGCAGCATAAATACCTGCTCACTGAGAGAGGGGGCAATACTGGCTTCTGCAGCATGTAGAGAGCTAGCTGTGGCAGCAGGGGTATAGTGGGGGTGATGGGTGGGCACCAGGGCATGCACCTTGAAATAATGAGGGCCTATAGGGATGTAGTCCCCAGGGCCATAATAAGCTTGGGAAGGGGGCCATATGACTCCCCTCCCCTTTAAAAGACACACGGTCCTGGGGGATGGGGTCCCCAGGGACTGATGAGGCTTGGGGAGGGGGCTATTTGGTCCCCTCACCTTTAAACATACAAATTGGCCCTAGCGGTTGGGGTCCCCAGGGCCTAATAAGGCTCGGGGAGATATGCCACGTGGTCCTCCTTCCCTTCAAAATCGATACAGCCCTGGGGGATGAAGTCTCCAGGGACTGATGAGGCTCAGGAATGGGGGCCCCCTCCCCTTAAAAAAAACAGCCATGGAGGATAGGGTCCCCAGGGCCATGTAAGACTTGGGGAGGGGGGGCACATGGCCTTCCTCCCCTTTAAAGTACATAGGGCCCTGGTCGATGAGGTCCCCAGGGCCTAATGAGGCTCGGGAAGGGAGGCCACTTGCCCCCCTCCCCCTTTAAGGAGAAAAGACCCTAGGGATGGGGGCCTGGGTCCTATTAAGCTTCAAGGAGGGGGGCGCATGGCCCCTCTCCCCTTTTTGTTATATTTGCGCCCGGGAGATGGGGTCCCCAGTGACTAAGAAGGCTATGAAAGGGGAGCTGCATCCGCCTCTCCCTGTTTAATTGTATTCTACCCTGGGATAGATCCTTGGGTCCCAAAGGCCAATTTTACACTGCGAGGCACATGCTCATCCCCCCCCCCGCTACCGCAGACGGCTGAATACCTTGCTCGGCGTTGGGTTGGCTGCCTGCAGGGGGTGGTCAAGGTTGGAAGACCCGCCTGACTCCATCCAGTGCTGTGTTTGCAATTGAAATGGGAGGCTTACTTCTACCAAGTGGAAAGAGGTTGTGCTCTGCGATTTTGATAGTAAGATACAATTGGTTCGTTTCCAAAAATGTTTATAATATTTGATTGCAACTCTCTCTAACTTGTACTTGCAAGGATAATTGCAGCAAAATGGGCCTAGCTATAAGAATGCTGCAAAGCTGTAATGAACCTGGAGTAAGTAAAATACAAATATTCAACATTAGTGCGTCTTTTGATCAGGATATTTATGTGATGGATTGGAGGCAGCTGGTGCAGGTTGTAATGAAGAGGCAGGTGAGTAGCAACGGTAGTGTGTGTTTCCCATTGCAACGCTTTCTGAAGTCTGGTGATTTATGTAGAAATGGTAAGTCCTGATCTCATATCCCTGTGCAGTAGTAGACTTTCTAGTGTGGCTGAGAGTGCCCTGCTAAAGTCTCAGCATTAAAATGGCTGCTGCCCTCGCTTTGTCTTATGACCTAATAATCCCTGAGAATAACAAATCAACCTCAATTCTTCAGGGTTGGGTGAAACAGGCGCCAATTGTTTTGGGGCAACCCTAACATGTGCAAACCTGAAAGTAAAGTGCTCTGAAATCCACAGATGATGGTGATGAAATAATCACTTAGGAAGGGATTAGTAACGCCCTGTTTTATGGAGGTGAGTGACAGGAGTGGCAATAAAGGCATTGAACCTAAACAATGAACTATTCTGCTGATACAGTTTTTGGGCTGGGCTAAATCAACGATGGCAATGGGGAAAAGCAGCAGTATTATGGGGCAGGTATTGGAAATGCTGCTATGACAGAAGTTAGGCACGAATTTGAAGAACGTCTTTCTCGGTGTTGACCATTCATGAAATTGCTCTCAAACGTAATACTTTGATTTTTACAAGTAGGCAATTATATTGTAGGTGAGACTCACAAAATATCGGGATTAGCTCAAAATTACAGGCTTTAATCTGTGTAGAGTTGCTCCTTTTTTTAGATTCAGAAAGCTGACAGGTGTATTCAGCCCAAATCCTATTAATGCACATTTTCTGCAGAGAGGAAAGCACCGATGAATGACAACTTTTTAATTTTATTTTGTAATATTTTTCAATTTTACAAATCAAGTTCCCACAATGTGAATGTGTCCCATGACCTTTCCCACACCAACAATTTTAGTGATTCCTACCTGTCACAAATAGTTTATACGTCACCCAATTTGGTTTGGGACATTCCAGAAGCAATTGGTATAAACTGTAGGGTCTGGTGGCTGAGTGAACTAATGCATTCACTCTAAGAACCTCTTTTTGACTTAATGGACTCAAGTTTAAACTTTGGTCGGTCCACTCAGTATTCCACCCTTCGGAGGTGGATCAAACAAGGACACTTGAGCTGGGTAACAATAACCATCTGTTATTGGTCAGTAATGCCAAGGTACCATATTAGGTATGAATGTGCAATCCCAAATGTGCCTTTTATGTTATTTCTACTTTTTGGCAGCAGAAAATACTAACATGGCACTACTTGAACCATAGCCTGCGTTGTCTGATCACAGATCATTCTGTTTTCTTAAAAGTTAAATCCATGTTTGTCTCTGTGGCTCAATGTACTGTATTTGTCCCTATCTGAAACATTTAGCAAGCCTACAAGAAATTGGATTTCTGAAACGGCACACTAGTTTCAGTGTATGATGCATAATTTGTCTAGGAACACATATCTTGAGATAGATTTTTCCGGCCATTTTGCCATTCCTCATATTGCATACTTAAGTACTGATTTATTAACAGCCAGTGGACAGCAGTGTTTCTTTTAGTTCATATATGCGAGGTAAGAGGACCCAACACTGGGTTCAGACTCATGGCCTCTGTCCCAAGAAGCAGTAATCTCCTTGTTGGAGTAGATGCCAGGTGCCACTTAACTTGTTGTACGCCACGGTCATGTGGGCCCTCGGGGTACAGTCATATGGGCCCTTGGGGTTCATGTCCCACTTACTGGTGTATTTCTGCAGTCCTGTGAGCCCTCCGGGGTCCAGATCCACATACTTGTTGTACGCTATAGTCATGTGTGGCCGCGGTTGTTCATGTCCCACTTACTGTTGAGCAGCTACAGTCATGTGGGTTCTCGGGGTTCATGTCCCACTTACTGTTGCGTGCCTACAGTTCTGTGAGCCCTCGGGGTCTACGTCTCACTTACTGTTGGGCACTCCAGTTACGTGGGCCCTTAGGTCCAGGTCTTGCTTAAAGTTGAATGCCCACAGGCATGTCCCTACTCAGGAGACATTGCCTATATTTTAATGAAATTGTGGGTTATGGTAGTGAAAGATGCTTTATTAAACAGTGATCTAGTCACAATCCTGCCGCATCCTGGCTTTGAGTTTACACTAATGTTATAAGCACAGATGGCTTGAGAAGCAAGTTTCACAATTTTCTAACTAAACTGATCCTAAAACTGATAATTTAAAACCACCCTTGGGCGTTTGGTGATCACATGTGTGCTTGTTGCCAGTTCTTGAAATACAGGTAGTTATTGATACTTGTATCAATACGCCGATTACAAATTTACCAAATACTGTATTTCAGTATTCAGGGAAATTCAGAATAGTTACAACAATGTTCGTATGAACTCCGCTTTGTAACAGTCACTTTCGTGTGTGAATATCCAACTGTTGTGTGGGCGAGCGTGGGTGAATGTCTGCTTGCCATTTTCTGCGCAAAGGAGGTACTGTACTGTAGCTGAAGTCCGTCTGTCATGTGCACGCCTCTGCCCAGAAGTCTTTCCTTCTCACATATGTGACACGACTACTCAGATAGCGAACAAAATGTTCGGTATTGCTTCATACTTAGGTATTGTTTTAAACTCAAATGAAATGCATCACACAGTTACTTGCCATCATACAAAGAGTTGCATGTCAGAATATCGATGAAAAAAAGATTATTCCGCTAAAATATTGTGACTAAAGTATTGACTATCATAATATTATGAAGGTTAGCAAATATAAGTAAGCATAGATGTACTTTTCTTACATCTGCATCTTCATACCTTGAACCCTTGTGTGTGTGTATATATATATATATATACTTTATCCTCTCCTGATTTACATTTAAATAACCTTCTATGCTGCTGTTGGTCCACATTGTTAATAAAGTTTTGAACGATTATAGACAATTTTGGTGTGGTGTATTCATTTTTTTAAGTTGAACCTAAATGCACAGGCCACAACACGTCAATATAGTTAAGAAAGGCAAAATTGTCAATAATCGTTTAAAACTCTATTAACAAACAGGAGAGGATAATGTTCAATATAAAAAACCTTCTTTTTTATTAATTAACAGGGCATTGAGTTTCCCCCTGCATTCACCAAAGGTGGTTACTAAGTGGCCTGGGTGGGCACCTCACAATCAAGGGTCCTGGCCCCAGGGGATGGTGGGTCGTACAGCACCCTTCCCACTTAAATGAAAGTTTTTGGCCCCAGTAAGGTGGTAGTTCCCTGGTTGTCCGTGTGGCCCCCGACAAATCATTTTATTTCACTGTGGAGGTGGTGGTCCCCAGGGCTTCTTAGAAGCCCAGGAGGTGGGTCCATGCAACTCCCTATCCTTGGTAAAAATAAAGCCCCAGGTGGTGAAGGCCTCCGGGCTCTTGGAGCTAAATGGAGAGGGTCCCTGCTGCCACCTCCTTAATATCAGTAAAGCCCCAGGGAGGCGGTTGTTCCTATGGTTTTAAAGTGAGCAAAGAGGACAGAAAAAAGAGCAGGGAAGACAAAACAGAGGGCTGAATAACATTAGCAGCAAAGGCTAAACAGAGGGCAGAAAACTAACCGAAAAGGCAAAAACAGACAGCGGAAAAACGAGCAGAAAAAGCAAATCTGAGGGTAGAAAAACAAGCAGGTAAGGCAAAACAGAGCAGAAAAGGGCAAAACAGATGGGAGAAAATGAATAAGAAAGGCAAAACAGAGGGCAGAAAAACAAGTAGAACAGGCAAAACAGAGCAGAAGAGGGCACTCAGACACTCATGCACCCTTTCACAGACCCAATGAGACAACCATACACCACTCACAAACCCACTCAGAGACTCATGCACCCACTCACAGTCCCACTCAAACACTCACACACCCACTCACAGATCACTTTGACAATCACACGCCCACTCACAGACCCACTCAGACACTCATGCACCCACTTCGAGACTCATGCACTCACTTCAATACCTACTCAGATACTCATGCATCCACCCACAGACCTAATCAGACACTCACACACACACTCACACACCCAGTGAGACACTTATGCAGCCACTCCAGGACTCATTCAGACACTCTCACACCCATTGAGAAACCCACACATTCACTCACACACCCACTAACACACACATGCACTCACTTAAACACTCACTCTCAGAGATTACAGGTTACACTTAGGAAATAAAATTAAAAAGCCTTAGAAATTCACAAAAAAAGTTACAGGGACATTATTGTGAAGAAATAGAATTTTCAATAACCTTAGAAATTCACTGAAAAAAACAAAAGGGACAGGTGTGTTATAATTAGGCTCAGATTTCACTTGTACAAAACCAGTGAAATTCAGCAGATTTAGTTACCTAAGCTAACTATAACTTACCCCCCACAAGGTACTATTTATGACCCCTCATATTACATCACTCATCTCAAATGACAATTCTGATGACATCAACCACAGCGCCACTCACACACCCACTCACACCCAGTGACATACCTATACAACCACTAACAATCCCACTTATTCATCCAGAGCCACTCACGCGCACAGCCACTTACACAGCCTCTCACTTACCCATACACTTATTCACACAGCTACCCACTCACCCCTAGACTCAGTCACAAAGCCACTCATTCACCTATACGGCTACTCCCACTCCCACTTTTTTACCAATGCAGCCACTCACGCACCCACTCACTCACCCATTCAGCCTCTCAACAGAGCCACTCACACACCCACACAAACACTTACATACTCGTTAACACATCCATACAAGTACTCACATGCCTACTCACTCACCGATACAGCCACTAATACAGATACTGACTGTGCAATACACCTACTTGCACACCCACTCACTTACCCACACACCCACTCAAACAGCCACTCACTCAACCATACACCCACTTACACATCCAGTCACTCACCCATAGAGCCACTCACACAGCCACTGAGTCACTGATACAGCCATCCACACACCCACTCACTGACCCATACAGCCACTCACACGCCACTCCCCAATTTCTCCAGCTACTCACACACCCACTCACTCATCAATACAACCACACTCACACAGGCACTCGCTCACCCATACAGCCGCTCACACACCCACTTATTCACTCATATACCACTCATGCACCCATTCACCAATCAATGTACCCACTCACACACCAATACTGCCACTCACACAGTCACTTAGTCACCCATACAGATACTCATACCCACTTATTTGCCCGTATGGTTACTCACACAGCCTCCTTATTCAACTAGACAGTTACTCATACACCCACTTATAGAACAAAACAGGCAATCACACACCCACTCACATACCATACAACCACTCACACATGGATACAGTCACACAGCCACTCAACATTTTCCCCTCTTCTATCCCTCCACTATCCTTTTCAATCCAAATAACTGACTAATATCCATCACTCAAATTACTTTCATATTTCACTATTCTAATTCACCAATAATCCTTTATGGGTTCTGGAGTAGCGTGCTACTCACCGAAAAATCACTTCAACACCCCATCAGGAGTAACAGGCGCTCTATAAATGCTAACTTTTTTCCCTCTTCTATCCCTCCGCTATCCTTCTGAATCCAAATAACTGACTAAGCTATCCATCACTCAAATTACTATCATATTTCACTATACTAATTCAACACTAATCCTTTATGGGTTCCGTAGTAGCGTGCTACTCGCCAAAAAAGTGCTTCAACGCCAGTTTGTCCTATTGGCCAGTGGGTGCTATTGGCACTGTCAGAACTTTGTGGTTATTCAAAAACATCCCCAGTGTCTCTTCGCCTCCACACTGTGCACCTAATTCCAGTAATTTACAAAGGTGTAGGAAATGTACAGTGTATGAAAGCCTCCTCTAATCTCTAATGCTTATTTTCAGGCAAATGGTTCCAACCCATGTGCTCCTGAAGCCATGGAAAACAATGTCATTGAAACAATATTTGCATCCAGTGCCCATGTTCATTGGAAGGGAAAGAATACTAGCTGCTCTGATTTTGAGAGTAATAAATCACTTCTCTATGGAATAAAATGACAATCATGATGCCTGACTGCTCTCAGAGTGCCTTTAATACTAATTTTATTAGAACAATAGAATGTTGAGAGCTCCATTGAGGACGATAAAGTGGATTAGGGCCCACAATGGTTGGTACGGTTCTTCTGCTACAACATTTCAATGCTTGTCTTTCTGTTTCTCCTTTTAATCAGAAAATTCGATCCTATTGGGTTGAATGTTCTAAGAGTATTATAGCCTTTCTGCTTTGGTCTATGCTGTCTGGTAAAGTCCCTCTCTTTCATAACATGGGAAGAGCGCCTTTACCAACCGTGGTTCAGCACTTGGATTTAGTAATACTATCAATGTATAAATAATCGCAAGCACATTATGGTCACAAGAGAAACTAAAACTGTGCGAATCAGAATCACAATACAAGATTTGTAGTAGACTACATCGAGGTATAATCTCCTATTCTTAACCCCTAAGTGTTCTTCTAGTGTGCATGGTCCCAAAATCAGACTAATTCTCTATGAAGCTGGGTCTTGGGTTAAGACATTAATAGAAAATCATCTCTACTCACAGGTGTCTGGTTTCATGTGACTATTGGTGATCCCGAAGTACTGAGGATTTTCGATGACTGGAATCTTTGTCATTCCGATGATTACCGCATCAGGACCCCCCTCGGAAGAGGACGGCGTGTTACTCCCATTGGAGATATGGTGGAGCGGGCTGGCAGAATCATCGTCATTGCTAATCACTGATGAAGGCCCTGGAAAAGAATGAAAACTCACATGTTAATATGCATGCCCATAGGTATGTGTTCCTATGACTGATGCAATCCAAACGAACAATCCTTCAAGTAATTTCTAGCAAGATAATATCATGCAAGTTAGCTCATTGAGAGGAGAGGTAGGCACAGACATTGATCTGGTATTACTTGACTCAGTCTTTCTTCTTTCTGTGGTTGATAAAACAAGCATAATTGCGTTTGCAATAAATAACATATAGTTCAATCTAACGTAAGCCACTTATGATGTTGTGCCAGAATGGTGCAATCTGATTGGTTGCTTGGAAGATCAATGAGCATAAGGAAGTATTCAATGGGGTTGATATAGGCTTGCATCTTTTAATGCATTCTCTAAAAAATGTTGGTGGGAGACCTCTCTCCCTTTCTGTAGTCCACTCTTTGTTTTAGATGGTAGAGATGAATGTTCCTTGGATAAGAAAAGTTTCTACTTCTTTGTGTAATCAGATAGAAATCTCCCCCCAGTTTGCTTGGAAAGCTACTGATATCCCGGGGAATAATGGCAGAAGCTGCCCATCTCTTTTGAATTTCAGGTTCGCCTGCTAGTCACTCAAAAATATGCTGCTCCTTGACTAATAACATAGGGAAAGTGGCACATGTAATCGTTAGCCACTGGCACTAACATGATTGGGTATGTCATTTTTCAAACAAGGAAAATGTTCTCATTATGGTGGGTATACAGTAGGCCAGGGTCGCGAGCCAATGAGCCCGGGAACACATCCAATGATCCTCTTCAAATACTGGAAAATAAATTCCACCTTAACTGTGGTAAACAAATTGCCGTATCCACGCCTCATTTAGTTGTCTGTATTCAGTTTAAATATTCCTTCTGCCAGCACATAAAAGCCTGTGGTTGTATTTGATAACCTTTTGTGTAGGCACACAAGCCCTGCTTTTCAACCTCTGCGATTTAACCACTCTGACTACTCATCTTTCAAATGCAAACGTGACTTTAGATTTACTAGTTTTAGTAGCTTGTTATTTGAGCCCATTATCAGTCACTGATTTAATAACATTCTTTGATGCATCTGGAGCTTGAGGCCTGTGATTTCACGTTTGCTAACTTTATCATTTTAGTACAATTATGAAACTGAATATTCAGTGCTGTTTCACAGGTATAGTACAGAGACATAGCCAAAGTCTATCATTTATGCAAAAAACATGGCAATAAATATGCATTGTTTTTTATTATGTAGCACTCCAGACCTCACTTCCGCCATTTCATAGCACTAAAAGTAGGGCGTGTAACTATCACTTCATTTTGCCTTGCTGGGATTCAAACTTGCGACCTGTAGATCATTGAGACTGTCAGCAGCAAAACCTAAACAGAAAGATCAACCCTATGAACTACTTACACCAACCTAGGTGTAAATTATGAATCTCTTTCTACCAGCTGGATTTTCCTTTCCTTTCCTTTCCTCCTTAACTGGGAACCTTTCACTTCTTGGGCAGTTTTCGCTTCCGCCTACTCACCTGATGAAGCCATGCTCTCCCGCGTTTGCCTCCTGTTGCAAATTGCTTCATCATTTTACTGACAGACGCAATACATTTTTTAAACGTTATAGGGCAATTCAGGCTGAGCTCAAAGTTGACTGTATAATAGCATTTTTCAGTCATTACGCTCACATTTTTACAGACACACGTCCTTCTGGTTTTTGAGCAAGTAAATACCCTCTGGGACTATTCAAACTGGAGCTGGGAAATAATTGGTGCAATTTTTGTTAGAAGGTATGTTGAGAGACCAATGGGAACACAGGTGCCATGACAAGCTCCATAAATTGCTACAGATGTGCTACGGCATGAGAGCCGCTTGCGTAAGGTTGGGTCTGTCACAATCAGTGGGACATCTGGACATTCGTAACGGTTTACTGTCCATGCATCATTGTAGCCCCGAGCATCACATCTGTCCCATCAAAGATCCTAGTGAGGCCATAGCTGTTAGGTTGTGAGGGTTGAAGCAGGTGGAAAGCATCAGGCACGGTGGTGCAGCCCTGCAAAGGGGTTGAGAGTTCAACCTGTTCCAAAGTTGAAGCCGTAGCCTCAAGACATTTTACGTCACTACTGTTTCTTATGTTTTCATTTTTTCTTAAAATAATTCTCCGCTGTAATCAGATCTGAAATCGTGTGCCAGATCAGGTGAACAAGTAACACTGGCTGAGGCTTTTCTAGCATCAGTTATACCAAGAAGCAGTTATGAGGATAATTCTACTTTTTTTCTATTTCTGATTCTGGACTTTGTGTGTACACTTCTCTGTTCTCACTCTCTATGGTGCATTGAAGCCACAGGGGTTGTGCGGTGGTGCAGATGTCTCTGCCAAAAGGATACCGTCCAGTAGTGCTATGAAGATACTACATATGAAATAATGGGAGGTGGTCCATGAAGGGTGGTGAACTGGTGATGCTGCTGAGATTCACTCTACTCCACAACAACAGTGGAATGTTCTAGAATGCTCCAAGTAGCATTTTGTCTAGAATACCATGGGCAGCGTCTGCTTTTTGGAAGCCGCTTCATGGCTCCAACGAGGTTGGAGAGGACAGAACTGCATAGGGGAGTAAACAGAGAATTTTAAGAAGATTGTTAGGTGGAGATGTCCAGAGCTATGTTAATTGCCTGCCTGGAGCATTATGAGGCCCGTCGCCTTTCCTTTCTTTGAGTTTAAGAGTTTGGATGCAGGGGACACGTCAACCAGGTACTCTCTTGGCTTGCCAGCTGATTCTTGTTTCCTGGACCAAGAGGACTTGATAGTAGAGTGTGGTCTTCAGTTCTCTTGGGAGTCTCTTGTGGTGTGGCTGTTGCTTCATAGCAGGGCTCAGCGTGTTTTATGTGTCAGTGCCTCTAGGGTTTTACCTTTCTACCCGGAGTGTTTTGCATTTTTTGGTGAATGTTGCTGCAAAGGCGTTTTAGCCCACTGCCAATCTCAGGAGGTGAGCTGGCTTGGACTAGGAGACCAGCGTGCTCAAGCTTGCTCAATTAATAATAATTTGAGTGCAGTGGACCTTTCAATACATTAGTACAGTACTGTCCTGGTGCCATCAAACTCTTACTTTGCCTCATTGTGGACCACCATTCCCATTGGTTCCCTACAGAGTAGCCTACATTGAATGCATGTATTTGTAGAGATGCTCAAGACTCTACTAAAAGCGCCATACTTCTTACTCTACGAACCAGGAGACACTAGTGAAACAGCAACTCTTCCTATAAAAGATGAACGCACTACAGCCATAGTAAAATCAAGAAAGCACCTCTCCTTCCCAGAAAATAATTTCACCCCCCCCCCACATAAATTCTTACTTTACAGATTCTCATTTGAGTCACCTCATGGCACAAGTCAGTCCTATTGTGAGAAGGAAAGTCAAGACACACAGAGACATGGACACATATCTTATTCCTATAGAGGTATTCCTGCCCCTTGCCTTTGGATTGCTAAATATTCTGACCTAGCTTCATTGTCATTGACCAGATGCTTTTCGAGAAGGAAAACATCATAATCCGTCGAAGTGACATCTCCGGGAGGGCGTAAATATGTTAAACTGGATAAACAATACACAGTGTACAACGTTTAATCACAGAACTCTGTAAGTTAATTGCTGTTCATGTAATTTTGACAAAAACTTTAATTAAGTATTGAGATACAACAAAAGATGAAGTAGGGTAGGTATTTGGTGCAGCTGAAATCAGAACGTAATCAAAGGGCTGAAAACATCACAAAAATAGGTACATTTTGTGTTGCTAAATTGAGTGACATTGAGGTTTCAAATTTAGGGGCAGATTTATGATAACTGGCGCATCCCCAGGGATGCGCCAGTTATTTTGCGCCGCTGCTCCGCCACCCATGGTGCGCCGCATTTACAATGCGGCGCACCATGGGGCAAAAACGGCACAGATGCGTGACGCATCTGTGCCGTAAAGGTGGCGCATTGCTGGAGTTGCGTCGCAAGCGCGACGCAGCTCCAGCAAGGCTCGGGGGTGCCCCATCTTTACAATGCTGCCTCAAGACCTACGCCTGCTTCAAGCAGGCGCAGGGTTTTGACGCAGCATTGGCCTGAAAGTGACTGAGTGAAATCTTATAGATTTCACTCAGCCACTTTTGCGAGGCGCACCTGACCCGGAACGCCCACCCTGCGCCGGAACGCCCACAAGTGGCGCAGGGCTTTACAACGTGACGCATCTGCCTAGATGCGTCACGTTGTAAATGGGTCGTAGGGATGCGCCACGTTTACGCCGCAGTTGCGTGACGCAAACGTGGCGCATTCCCAACATAAATCTGCCCCTTAGTCTTCTCGAGCCCAAATTAGAGTAGCTTGTGATCACGTGATTTAGCAACCTATTTACAGATAATAACATAAATGCGCAACAATGCCTGTGGGTACTTAAAATACGAGACAGCACGTATCTGTCCTTTTCTAAAGCAGAATGCTGTTTTGGAGTTCGTGCAGTGTTTGCTTTGGAAAGGCCTAGAGGCCTGCACGGTCGGTCGGCTCCGGCGCGCGCCCCGCTGCAGCCAAGGCCGAGGCCCTGCTCTTCATCAGCCTGCGCCTGGCTGCGCGCGCCGCCCTCCCCTTCCCGTGACCTCACCTTCCCAAAGTGCTTTTAGATGCTATTTCCCACCCCAGCCCCAAACTCACTCAACACGTCATCATGGCGCAAGTCTGTTATGCTCCTCCAAAGTCATAGTCACTTCAGGGCCACAGGAACCCCCCGCCCCCATATAACAACATCCCGCAAATAACACACAGACACAAGTGTTAAGATTGGGAAAAATTGCTGCAGGTTTATTGTTACATACAACATTATGTAATCACGTTGGGTTATCTTACGGGCAATCCAAGGGCAGGCCGCATTCTCGCCACCTGCCCGCCTGATGAGCCAATCAGCACAGTGGCGAACCACCCCGCTGCTGATCATTATGGTAATAAACTACTCACGCCCCTTGCGGGGCGTATCTAAGCAACCCCCGGTTGCACAGGCCCACAACCGCCCGAAGGACTACTGGGGCGCCGTCTCGGATTCCTAGCCTCCCATGAGGTTCTAGGTTAGGCTCTGGCACCCCTATGTGCCCGCTGAAGTACTGTGTTGCACCTCTCTGTTACCGGATTGCCCTGTAACTCCGCCTGCAACGAAAAAGGAAACACATTAAAACTCCCTCAGGAGCCCCCCCATAGCTGACACTCAGGGTTAGAGGTAGGGAGGGAAAGAGTGTCCCGACGTGTTCGACGCAACGTCCGGAGCGGCAAAGAGGCCACCACAACGGCCAGAGGGGGAGATATACCCTCTCCCTGCCAGCCCCGGACGTGCGTCATAGTTCCGCCCACCTCCACCGGGCAACCTGCCCTGAGGGGTGGCAACCATTAGCTGGGGGTCGGGGGCAGCCCTACGTGACTAAGGGCCCGCCCTCCTGATGGCCACCGGGTGGCCTCGGGCAGGCGCATTCCTGTGCAGGTGGGTGTGATTGGCTCTCCCAGGGCCGCGCATCTATAAATCATTACAAAACGTGTCTAGATTCCAGGCCTAGCTGAGGAAGCTCCTCTGAGCCAACCTCTGGTCACTCAGCACTGAATTAGGATTACCAGTAGGTGGAAGTGAAAGGCTTTGAATATGCTATTGTCAGCCATTACTACAACATCAATCATTCATAATCAAAATGCATAGGGGGACAAGCTTTCAAATTTGATCTGGCGGGTGGAGCCGTAAGGTATGACCTTTCACACGTGTGACATCACATGAAGTGACAGTACCAGAAGTACTTTTGTTTTTAGCACTGAGAGAGATAGCCACAGGATAGCCAGAAGAACCAGGGACATCTTAAGGATTTTGGGGGCACTGGGCCAAACATATTTTAGGGGCCCCTGTTGGGAACAGCTTTAAATTTATGGCCCTCTTTTGCCAGGTCACTGATAGTACACAGGCACACAGTTCCAAATTCTAAATGTGTTTACATCTAATATTCAGGGATATCGACATGATTGTAATGTTTTAACACAGCAGCAGCCACTAATGCTACAGCAAATAATCTCTGTAATACCCTCTCTTTTCTCGTATGTGAAGTGCTGTTGCGATCTAAATGAATTTTTTTATGGCTGTTGCATGAAACTTAAACACAACATTTCTCTATAAAATTTCTTTAAGTCACTCTCACACATCACCCACCTAAATAAATTAAATGTAAACGGTATTTAAAACAATCTGTTTAAGAATGATTATAGGTTATCAGGGCAAAACTCTCTGTAGAACACAGCTGGCTCTAAAGTGGCCCCCTGAAAGGCTGGGTCCCTAGGCCAGAGCCCACTTGGCCCATGCCTTAACGCGTCTCTCGGAAGAACAGTATTTTCATTGTTCTTACTGTCCACGTCATAACAAGTGATATGCATGGCAAGCAACAGGCACAATACAATGTTTCCGTGCACATCGGTTTCATCCCTCTGTCACTCCTTTCTTCTTTTTTGCTTCATGTTCTCTCCCCACCTTCCTCCCACGTTCTCATCTTTCTCCACTAGTTCAGTCATCTGTCATTTCCCCTGTGCCCTTTCTATCCCTTGTTCTTTTCCCCACGCCCACCATTCTTTTAATCACAATTTTCTTTCCCCCCATCCTCTTTTGCACTCCTGTTTGTTGTGCCTCTATCTCTTGGCGTTTTTCAGTCTACTCCCCTCTTTATCACCACCAGCTCCATGTTCAGTAGGGGTAGGTGAGCACAGTGCCACGCCCTTCTGACATGTCATACGTTTGTATGTTTGGGAGGTGATCCTCCACATTATCACTTCTCGAAATACTGCTGTGCACGAGTACAGCAAGACCATGGTATCAAAACCCAACATTCCACAAATCAATATTATGATAAATTGAAATTTAGGGTGTCGATAATATGCAACCGGTTTGAGAGTGATCATTAAAAGTGCGCCGGTGCTCAGTGGGCGTTACCTGGTACCTTCCCAGAAGAGGTGTTCCGATTGAAGCAAAGGGTTAGTTTTCTATTGGTAAATCAATTATTAGTTACATCTACAATCAGGCCGATGAAAATTAAAGCTACCATCAACCCAAGGACACCAGGATCATTTAGGGATCACCAGGGGTCGCTCCTGCGACCCCTAACGTGCCCTTTGCGACCCCGGGGGCACTACAGAGCCAAGCACACAGGAGCAGCCTGTCCTTGCAGACATTGGTTGGGGCTCCATTCTCCTAGTTTTTTTGTCATTTTATTATTACCTTAAAAATTCGGGTACTAAAATGTATGTGTAAGCATGTGTGCCTAAGTGAACGTAAAGGTCAAATGACGTGTGATGTCACTTCCACTACCCCTGGTGTTTTAACCGCATGCGCGCTGCGGCTATTTTTGCGCTACGCGGCTTTTTTCAAAAAGCCGCGTTACATGACGAGCTCAGCTCGTCATCAGCGTGCGAGCGGCGCAACTGATGACGAGCTGAGCTCGTCATCAGCGCCGAAGGGGTTAAAGAATTGACGTTCAGGATTCTTCGTCCAGATCCTCGCGCCAACAATGTCGCTATTGCAGGATTCTCCATGCAGCATGCGTATGACAGCTCAAGAAAAGGCGAACATTTTTACGAATGTGCCTGTTTCCGGATAAATGTACATCAGAGCTGAAGCCTTTGGAAGCTCTTGGTGGCTTGGCAGACCTGCTGCTATACATACATTTGGATTGAGTCCAGCCCATAGCCTCGAGGCACTGACCAGTACCCACCAGGAGGGACCACAGCTGTTGCACACAACATGGCGCTGGTTGTCTGGCTTGAACTGAAAAAAACACAAATTGCTGATGGAAAGCCGATCTCTCTATGCTGGTCGGACTCCAGCGAGCACTGTTGCATGAATCACGCAGTCAGAGCCTGAATCAAAGACTAATTTCTGTAAGAGTGGCTAAGTACCACTTTATCCTGATTAAATGGGGTCACCTAATTACTTGTCAGAGACACAATGAGCTTGGAAACATTTGCTGTTAACTGTTAGTGATTTTGTTCTGCTGAAAGGCACCTCTCGCTTCTTAGAAATCTGAAAACACGGAGAACCTATAGAAACAATTGTTTCACATTTCCCAGTTCTGCTTTCAACGTCAATAGTGGGAAACAAGCCATCTATATGAAAGTCATTTTTTTTTCTCCAGAGAATACAATTAACAGTTTCCCTCTGCTGCCTTGATTTCTTGAAGCTTGTTTAATGGATCACTTTCATGTGCCACAGCTTGCTGCTTCTGCTTTGTTTCCATGTCTTGCTGTCCAACTGCTGCAATGCTGCATATTCAGAGGGGATGTTACCAGTGTGTAATTTGTAAAAAAACATAAGTGCCAGGGCCACTGTCAGGGCAGCCAATGACAGTACCTAAACAACTACTAACCGTCACACTGCTGCAAGTGTGACATTTCAGACTGTTCGAGACCCCAAAGCTATAAGAATGTCTTGGGCGGCTGGTATTAATAATAATAATAATAATAATCCACATTTGTAAAGCGCACAATCACCCGTAAGGGTCTCTAGGCGCTGGGGGCCGTCGGGAAGATTAAGCGAGCTATTGCCCAGAGTCACATGGTGCTGGGCTAACCTGCCGCCGGAGCCTGGGATCGAATCATGATCCCCAGATTCCGGAGTCAGTCACCCTAGCCGCGGCGTCACACCTCTTCCATTGTTTTTAATATATATTTAGAGTTCATAAACAACAGTTGTTCTGCTCATCTTTTAATTGCA
Source organism: Lissotriton helveticus (assembly GCF_964261635.1). Taxonomy (NCBI): domain Eukaryota; kingdom Metazoa; phylum Chordata; class Amphibia; order Caudata; family Salamandridae; genus Lissotriton; species Lissotriton helveticus. The sequence continues at coordinate 1,028,499,318 of NC_136059.1, forward strand.
CAAACAGCACAACCATGTGGCATCTGTCATAGGTGCCGGTGTTGACAATTAAGTGCTGGTGCAGAGCACCGGAAAACACCAGCCCAAATGAAGAACTGGATGTTACCCTCAGTGGCCGTGTAAAGAGGATATACATCCAGCCCTAGGTTGATTGTTGTCTCTCTAACAAAGGAGAAGAGAAAACATTGCACCAATTGTGTGTATAGGTGAGTTAGAAAACGATCCAGAGGGATTCTTTAGACTCTGTCCACTGTTGCACAGAATGTAAGTCACACAAGCACTAGCAGAAACCTTAAATATATAACTGTTCTTTAGCAACGATGGCTTATTATTGATAAGTGCTAAATATAAGTGCTAGAACAAATTGTGATTCATACACATTTCTTTCACACCAGGGAAGAATGAAAGAAATGGTTTGCCTTCGCCCGTTCTTTCAATCACGAATGATTCACAAAACAAGAATGCGATGGCCGTAAATTCAGTCAGTCCTCTATTTATGGTCTAACATAACATCCTACAGGAGTATCTTTAGATATCAGAGGAGACACCTCATCTGTCAGAGGATGGCATGCTTCATCATAGGTGCCTCCTCTCATTCGGGTAGGTGAGTACCAACAAGTTGATGGGCTCAACAAGAAATCTGGAAGCTCATAATAGGATGTTCTTCTGAACAAGTGCAGGGTTCCAATTAAAAATGACTATGGGTGAACCAAGAATTTCTCTTTATGTAATGGTGCTCATGTTATATTAAAAATCAAGTCTGGATGTGTAATGAACACAATGCTTTCTACAGCCAAATGTTATGTCGCCTACATATTTCAGGCTAAGACAATTGCCAAAGCCATGAAGTCGAGGACTACAGTTGATGCTGACACCCTTTCTAATTGGGCACAAAGATCCTTTCGCTTAATCGGAAATGCTCACATGGTCATATCTTTGAACATAAGAAAATGCTTATTGATTAAGATTGACCCAAAACTGGGTGATCCTGCGAGTTCTGAGACTGACTAGGAAGTTCAGTGACTTTTCTTTGGGGAAAAGACGTTTAAGAAAGATGAAAACATTCACCTCTTTCTATGAAAGTGCATTTTTTTGCAGCCTTGTGTCTTTGGCAAGTGTGTTCTTGCCAGGGCCTGTAGAGTCCAGAAATATTCTATTGGCCAAGACACCTTCAACAGCAGGTTTTAGCACTTGGGCCAGTTCACTTTGCACCAGGTGGGTTCTCGTTCAATAGATGACAACGAAAAGGAGATGGTGACTGAGGCGAGCATATGTCAGTGTTATCCTCTTAGAATCAGCAAGCAGAGTTGAAGAATTACTTCACAAATTGAGGAAAACATCAGATCTTTGGATCCTTCTTACTGCATAGGGATTGCAGTTAGAGTTCTGGTCTACCCACTTTCAGAGTTCTCTTCTGCATCTATTCCACTTTTTGGTGGAAGAGCGAATCTCATCTCAAATGAAGTCGTCAGATTTCTATAAAAGGGTGCCATAGAACCACATTTCCCAAAGGATTTTTGAGCAACATACTTTCAGGCAGGGAGAAAAACAAAAAGTATCATCCAGTGATAAATGTAGAGAGATTTCAATCACTTTATTATCACTTCACAATGTAAATGATTATTTATCTCAGGTATATCCTCTTTCCAGGGGCTTGGATGGTGCTATAGGATCTGAAAGAGTTTAATTTTTTGGTTACAGTAGATCCTGATTGCAGGAGATTCCTTTAGTTTCATTAGAATCGTCAGCCAAACAAATTCACTTGTCTTCATTTTGCCGATCTGCCACTCTTTGGTGTTCACCAGACTTCTCAAATCAGTAGTGACAGCACTTCGTACTTGGAGACTTGATATGATGGTTTATTTGGACATTATGTTTTTTCTTCCTCATGATCGCATAGCTATGGAGGCACAACTGCACTCGGACTTATGCTAAATTTAAGGCTTGTCATAAAATTGGAAACGTTGAAACAAATGGAAGTTTTCTGGTCTCTAATGGATTCCAAAAGAGAAATATTACAACTCCTATAGACAAAGATATGATTGATCTAAAATAAATCATACAGGTACAGTCTGTTTGACTTATGACCCTTTGCAGGTTAGCTAGGCTAATGGCTTGTTTGCCTCTTCAATTGAAGCACTCTTTCGAGGCCCACTGCATTATTGGGCTTTGCAATAGTTGCAATGATTGAAAATAAAACATCTGAGAAGAGATCTATCTTATGCAGATCAGATCCCTTTAGAGCCTGACACCAAGGAGGAAATGTCAGGTGGCTAGACCAACTAAAATCTTGGAATGGAAACGCCATTTCCCCTATATCTCCAGGTGCCTTAGACTTGGATGCCAGTGAATAGTGGAAAGGGGACTCAGTGTGACCTCTTTAAAAGTAGCTGAGCATGGTCAAGGAAAGAGTTATCATTGTGCATAAATTGTTTAGAGATTCTTTCAGGCTCCTTTGCAATTTGGAGTTTCTTAAAGCACGGGGCAAGTTGTGCGGTGCAATTATCAAGAGTCAATTTTACCACATATATGAAAATCACTTAGGCGTCATGGAATCCAAACCTTTGGTAGATATCGCACATGCATTTTTGCAGTTTCATCTGAAGTCTAAGATAGGGCTGAGGCCAAAGTACATACCCTGGTGTACACAATTCAGTAATGGATTGGTTCTCCTGGAACCTGAGGGGTGCTGAGGTTTCATCTGGGAACCTTTCTAGAATGTAACTGCTGGTGAGATCCTTTATCAATAGAATGTTTGCTTCTCAAATAAATATTCAGCTAGATCAGTTCTATAGCTGGAGACCAGGGGCTAGAAGTATCAATACTAGGAATAGTGATTACCTAATTGCGATAATCTGTGAATCGTAATTCGGTAATACCTATTCCTAATGTATGAAATTAATTGAGCTTCACTTAGCAGTTCCTAGTGGGTCTCAAATCGACTTACCTCATGAATATTAATGAGGTAGGCCACATTTTGCAACCTATTGTGTATTACTGCCATCACAGGGATGGTGGCTTGCTGGGGTCAGCACACTACCATGTCAATGATTGCTTTTTAATAAAAACATTTTTAATAGATCCTGTTTCCCTTAAAGGAAAATTAGATGGGTTTAAAAAGAAAAAAATGTAATGTTTCAAAATAATTTTTTAAGAGCAGGCAGTGGTCCAACGGACCACTGCCTGTTCCTAAAATGTCTTTGCAATTGGTTTACCACAAACTTTGAGTTGGTGGTAAAGTGCAAATGTTTTGCAACTGCATTTTGGTTGCAAAACATTCATTAACCACTTGGAAGCTCATCATATTCTGCTGCTGCGCTGGGATTTACAAAAACCCATTATTCATGACGAGCTGGGCTCGTCATGAGCGTGCTGGGAGGCTACTGCATGACGAGCCCAGCTCGTCATGAGCGTCGAAGGGGTTAATCCCATTCTGATTCGGTATATGGAGGGAATGCCCTAAACAGTCCCCTTCCAAACTTCCGAATTGGTATGTTTTTGCAATGCCAAAATGCAATTCACTAACATGTTATCGAATCCCAATTTGGGATTAACCCCTTCCATGCTCATGACGAGCTCAGCTCGTCATGCAGTACACTGCTCGTGTGCTCATGGCGAGCTGAGCTCGTCATGAACAAAGGGATTCAAAGATCTTCAGCACCAGGGATGAATTGCTGTAACATTCAAGGTCTTAATACATAACCAAATGCATTTTTACAGTGGCAAAACGTCCAATTCTCTTAATCAGGCTGTTTGTGGCAGCATAATGCTTTGTACATCTAGCCCCAGAACTGCAAGTGATAGCACCAGGCACTTGTCCTCAAGATAAGCCTATAAGTCATCTTTAAGGTGTTCCTCCTTTTGCTGTAATATCCAGCTGCGTAGCACAAATAAGAAGACTCAAATGGAAACGTGGTCCTTGTTAATCCCTTATAGAGAGCACAGTCATGGTTCCGTTCTTGTTATTCCCTTCTGGAAAGCTCAGTCTTGGTCCCTTCCCTCCTGGAACTATTCTATGCTTCTTCCCTGCCATCATCACTGGTTGATGAACCATCGGGAGGTCGCCACCTGCTGATTCTGTCAGTAATTTCCAGTTTACGGCTTGGAAAATTTCAAGGCTAGATGATCTTTCCTGGGATTTCAGGGCTGACCTCAGAACTCATTCAGTTGCCATAGACCAAAGGAACTACCAAAACGTACAAGTAAGCTTGGGGAAGTCGGTCTAGTTGGTGGTGGAAAAATATCTTGCTTCTGTCTCTGCGCATCTCATCGCAGTTTTTAATTTCTTACCTTCTCTGGCATCTTGAACCATTAATGGCCGTAGGTCTGCAAATTCAATAGAACATGCACACATTGATAAAAAATCTACCGGAGAACGCTCTTTAGTGAGGAAATTGTTAAAAAGCTATTTGATATTCTAAGTATCCTAACCAAGATATTCCTTTTTATGGGATGTCAATCTAGTACTCCTGTTATTCCAAATATGGCCATATAATAGTTCCCTTTATCTTAAAATGTCTTGCTTCTTTAAAGAGATTGTCTGATGTCATAGCTTTGTCAGCAAACCTAAGAACACCTGTTCCTCAACTTTTGATATCTTAATTAACCTTTATGCTCCAGTTTCTGCCATCACGTTAGCTGGATGAGCTAAATGGGTGATAGCCTTAGCAGGGATCTGCTAAGGGATTGGAGCTCAATCAGTCAGGAATACAATGGCGTCTAAAGCCTTTTGGGCTGGGGCAACGTTGGAAAACATTCACAGATCAGCTGACTTCACGAGGATACAACTTTCAGAATTTTTTATTCCTACCACCCCCAAATTTTATGAGTGCATTAGTGAATATCTTATTTTGTTTCTTCTAGTGCCTGTTTCCAGAACCCAAGCGTATCATAAGGAATCCACAAGAGATGAATGAGTGTTTTCTCAGATATATATTTGATAAAAGGCATTGGAGAATCATCTAGTTTAGACAGATATGTTTTCTTTCTGTTGGGGTTTCTTTTATCATCAGTATTGTTCTGTTTTCTACATGACTTTATTTTGCTTTAGCATCAAGAAAAGAGGCTGTGAATGTGCCGGAACTGCCTATTATGAATTATGGGTAGATTTGATTGGTTACTACAATCAGTGTACAACAATAGTAACCATGGAAATGTAGTATTCTTTTGTTGTTGATGTGGCTGCTGTGAAAATAAAAACACGATTCGAGAATGCACAATATTCATTTCCATGCCTCATAAAAGCAGGGCTTTTATTCCCTACCATACATAGAAAAATCTGCATTACTAGTCACAATTATGAATATCACAAAAAGGGCTCCTAATCTGTATTCTGAGGATTTTTATTTAATTGTGGCAAATAAGTAGGCAGCAAGAATCGCACTGCGGGTTGTAGTTAAGTAAGTATGGTTCTGTTAATGTGGAAATTATCTTGTGCAGAAAAAAATATGCACAGGCAATGGTAAAATGGATACATTTGTATTCTTTGCAAAGGGTGAAATCAGGAACTTGGCAAAATTTAGCAACCAAAAAGAATGGACTTCTACGTACAATATCACAATTTGGAAAAATTCGAAAACAGTCCTTACACATAGCTAGCAGTGACTATTATGAATTACTGTAGGTCGGTGTTGAAGGCTGGACTTAATGGACGCTCCGTAGAACTTTACCTTGCCTTCTCAAGGAAAGAGACTCACTTCGGTAGCTCATTTGCCTGGTACTCAATAATGTAAAGCGTGAGAAGATAGGTGGAATGATCGCAAACGGTAACAGAACACAACATTTAAAAAACCTCGAGGTCAATGACAAAGGAGGTACACGTTGTTGAGGATGTCGGTCACTAAACAACCTAGAAGAGCTGAGAGGGACCAGGAATCGAGACATTGGAAGGGTTGGAGAATCCAAACAGACACAATCCTGAAGACTGACTGGAGGAAAGACTTAATGGACAAAAAAAATATGCAAAGGGAGGATGATTCTGCAAAACAATACCACAACTGCATTGCAATGCAAGATACCATGGGATCTCTCTTCAGCGTTCGGCACTGTATCGCACGCAATCCCTCTTAACAAGTTGTGGAATGTCAGAGTCCAAGGACAGGCATGGGCTAGGTTTAAATAATACAAGGAAGGCAGGTCACAGGTAGTTTGTCTTGCCCCTTTTACATCAACCTTCAAACCATTTGACTGTGGGGTGCCCCAGTTTTTCGGCCTTGAGTCCAACCTTTTTTTAATGTCTATCTGACGCCTCTTGCTAACCTGGTGGAAGCTTGGGGTACACACGTAATTTCTTATGCTGAGAATACTCAGCTGATGCCGACCTTCCAGAATAATGAGGTGGCGACTCTGCATGCCTTCAAGCGTTGTTGGAAGGCAGTCTGTGGTTGGATGAATGATAATTGCCTTAAACTGAAATCTGACAAAAATAAAATTCTGTTTTGGGGCACTAGCATTCACCCAGATTCTCATAACTGGTGACATTCTGGGCTTTGACCCCACCCTCTTTGTGGGTTAGAAATCCGGTTTTAAAATCGATTTTAATCCGTCCTTCGAACCACAGGTTAAGGCTGTATCTGCCAGTTGCTTCTTCTCTCTGAAATCACTCAGGAAAATGCTTCGCCTAGGGCCAAAAACCAATCAGATGACCATCGTAAATGCTTTGGTGACATTTAAATTGTATTGTGCGAACTGTCTTACCTAGGCTTGCCATCTGCTGCATCATCTGCAAATCATCCAAAATGCAGCAACATGTCTCATACTGAAGGTGCCTCCCTACGCAAACTGCACTTGCTGCCCATCAGTTGCTGCATCAAATTTAAAGCATTAATTTATGCATACAGAGCCTTTCACTTGAATGGCCCTATGTATCTGAGGCTGAACATGTGCTTTCAGGGCAGAACCTTGCGTTCCAATGCTCTGATGCAGTAACAAGTTCTAAGGGTGCACATGGCAAAAAGGGGAGGTTCTTTTGAATTTTTGACTACTAAACTATAGAACTCCCTACGCTCGCTCCCCTCTATATCAATTTTTCATAAACAGCTGGAGACTTTCCTCTTTGCTGCTGGGCTCTAGGCTTTCTGATTCTCGTGGGTATTGGTCTTTCTAGTTTTTCTGCTGCTAGTGCCGGGACGCTTCCTTGGCAGCCAGGGACGGACTGGCTACCGGGCGTTTTGGCATGCTGCCGAGTTGGGGGCTGATTTCGTTGATGGGGACCTGTGTGTGCTGAACGAAATTCGTTTTGCTTTGTTGATTTCGAAGCACACGCAGGTCTCCATCAACGAAATTAGCCCCTCACCGCAGTGACATCAGCCCCCAGCTCGGCAGCATGCCAAAACGCCCGGTAGCCAGTCCGGCCCTGTTGGCAGCAGCTGTGCGCTTTATACATTTGATTGTATTGTATTCTTAGGTTTATATATAGAGGATATGCACAGGAGATGAAGGTTTCAGGAATAAGAAACACAAAACAGGAAATGCAGATGCCATCTTGCCTTGGGATTTCACAATGGGCTTTGAATAATCCATCTGTGATCTTGGACGAGACCATGAGCATGAAGTGACATCATGAATCCAGCCTCCATGTTGGCCAAGATGGAAGAGACTGCTCTGAACCTAGTGCTCATGCTTAGTCCCCAAGGATTCTGCCCAAGCTCTCCTACTCCTCCTGTCATCACAGAAAGTGGGTCCTACCTGTGAACCGTGCCCACCAAGTGGAAAGAGGAAGTCACGTGGCTGAACGCCAAGATACCAGACCATTGAGACCCCAAAGCACCCCTACAGCCACCTAATTGCAGTCACAGTTGGCAATGCAGCATCTCCCAGGCAGTGGTTAACTATTAAAAATATAAGTGCCGAGGCTCTCATCTCCAATTAGCGCCACCTAAAACAGAACCAACTATTAGCCATGAAATCGTTGAGAGAATGTGACTTAATGGCCAGGGCTGCAGAGTTTGAATCTGGGGAATCAGGTTCGAGTCTCAGTGTCAGCTCAACATCCTGTGAGTCTGGGCAATACACTTAATCCCCCGGTGCCTACCATAAATGAAAGTGTCTTTAACTGGTGCGCATGAAAAGTGCTGGTATTGATGATCAGTGCGGGTGCTGAGCACCCGAAACTACTGGCTCAAATTAAGCACTGCTGCCAGGACATCAACACTGCAGCAATCTGCAAAGGTAAGTGAGGGCATAGTGTCTGTAAGGTGGGCATGCTTTGAATGTCATTGATCCATGTGTGCATAGACTTCACAGCAGCACTTACTGCTGAAAATATGTGTCTTAACCAGTGGTAGAAGTGGGCGGTATAGGAAGGGAACGGCGTGTCCCTACTTAAAAAAAATATTTGAGTCCGTTCCCCTACTTCTGTCTTTCAAAAAAGCACCCTGGGACGGCAAGAATAGTTCTACTTTAAAACGATGACTTTTTCATTCAGCTTCCAGGGGCGGCTCGCACTTCTCTTGAACTCCAGAGGCTGCAGCAGCCCCTCCCTGAGCTCGCACAGGCTGTGGGCTGGCCCATTGTCATTCCGGTTGAGGCTGATTACCCCCTTTCGAATGACAATGCACCCGCCCTCTGCCTTTAGCATGTCATGTGCCAATGAGATCTAAGTTAGTGATTACAGAGGAGCTTTCCCCAAACAGAGTACTGTGGGGAACTTGCCCCCTTGTGTTATTTGTCAATGTTGTACACAGAGTGAACAGGGCAGGAGCAGTGACAGGACAAAAGAGACGACAGGAAAGGAGAGGTGATGGGGCAGGAGAGGTGACCGGGCAGGAGAAGTAACGGGCAGGAGAAGTGACGGGGCAGGAGAACTGACGGGACAGGAGCAATGACGGGGTTGAAGAGGTGACAGGAAAGGAGAAGTGATGGGGCAGGAGAAGTGATGGGGCAGGAGAAGTGACGGGGCAGGAGCAGTGACGGGGCAGAAAAGGCAACAGGAAAGGAGAGGTGAAGGGGCTGGAGAGGTGACCGGGCAAGACAAGTAATAGGCAGGAGATGTGATGGGGCAGGAAATGTGAGAGGGTCGGAGAGATGACGGGGTAGGAGAGGTGATGGGGCAGGAGCAGTGACGGGACAGGAGAGGCGACAGGAAAGGAGAGGTGATGGGGCAGGAGAGGTGACCAGGCAGGAGAAGTAACGGGCAGAAGGACTATTTCTGGGGCAGTCTGCAAGTGGAGTGGGTGCGAGGCGCAATCACTCCAGCACGGTGCGTTTTCGAGTGATGTGTGCGCTCGATATTTGACCATTTGTCAGGCTTAGGGAAAAATGTGATTAATACATTTCTAACATTTCAGCCAGGAGAAAGTAGGGGAAAACGTTTTGCTCTACATCACCGGTGTTGCTGTTAAGCTCAATTGAAGACAAAATGGTTGCTCCCAAACAGCGCCCATAGAATGAGGACTGCGCTGTTTAGACAAGTAAGGAGGCAAACAGTCTCAACAGAAATAAGCTTGCTCTAACCCTGACTGCAGCAACAGAAAGAGGACTGCAAATCACTTCCAACTGCAACTGAAAGAGGACTACTTTCTCTCTTCTATCTTGTGGCGGCCATCTTGTAGTGGTACTAACCCAACCTGCAGAATCAATTTAATGATAGGCATAATCACTACTCACTATTCCTCGATAATAGGAAAATGACCGCTCTCTACCTCTCTTCAATCTGGAAGTGGACTAGTCACTCATAATAAACCGTTGGACAACTTCTTAAACACATATTTTTTGATGTTGACCTCAATGTTGGATGCTCACTGATCCACCTCGCTATGTGCGTACCCATCCCAAGCCATCATGGTTGGCCCTGCTTTAACCGCCTACGGGTCAAACGCTTACACACTGACCTACCCTCCAAACCTCCCTAAATCCGCCACAAAAGCCTTAAAACACCTCACCCTGAAAAACCATCCCGAGACACTGATCGCGGACCTACGCTTCTGTGCGGACATAGGCACAGTCACAAATGACTTGGTTTTTTACTCCAGAAGAATCCCTGCTTGGCGTAACACCCTCTCACTATTCCTTAATGTTCACTCATCCAGGAACATTCCCTACGGCACTAAGCTCACAATAGCGCATTCATCAACGTTTCGAGCTGACCTCACCATCACCCTCTACAAAAGTGGCATTGTACTGATCCAAGCCTCACCCAAAAACATTGACAAATTCTCAGAGTTTTTCACCACTCTCCGAAACCATGTGCACGACACATGGTCGCCGACCAACTCCCAGCCTAACCATACACCTACTCCCTCGCCCAATACAGAACACCCGAATCCCATCACTACGCCTACATACCTCCCTAACGCTATGGACCTGAGACCACCCCTCAACGTGAGTCCACCCCCACTCGCTTCCCACTCGGAATCCATGGCTCCCATCACAGTGCACCTTAACCCTATCCGACCGCCTTCAACTACCCAGAGCGAACCGAACACTGAACCTTTGATCCCCTCCCTGCTGGCTCCCCCCTCAATCTCCAGGACCACTACATCACCAGCGACCGGGGCTATGACCGGTCAAACCAGCTCCTCTAGCACTCAAGCCACCCCCTCTATGACCCCATACACAATCCACCCTAGCCACCAAGTCCCACCCCCCTCAGTGACTCCTGCTGTAGCAGGTCTTGCCAGCACTGCTAACACTCAAGCCTCCTCTCACACGACTCCCAGTTCAGTCCACCCATACCCTCCAACACCCCCCTCCACAGACATCCATTCCTTGCACTCCAGAGCCTCCAAAATAATTCAGAACCTCCACTCCTCCATCCTCGATCTTACTAACCTCCTCCACCTCGCCGAACTCTCCTTCGCTAAGCTCAAGCCCCAGCCTGCCCCCTTTCTAATCCCAGAGCTCCCCAAACTCCCATTACCGACATCCTCAAGGCATCTACGCCCTCACAAGCACACTAGCTGCCTGTCTGAGGAGGAAACCTTTGACCTTGCCCTCTCCTATAACCTCTCCCTCACCACAACTAATCCACTAGATCTCACTGAAAAGGAGATCCAAGACATCCTTCTGGACCGTAACACACCCCCTACTTCTCCTTGTCTACCTGACGTGAGTAACGTGAGTGCCGCACACCCCATCGGCATGGTAGCCATCGACCCACACAGATTAGCCCCCCCCAGTAATAGAAGAATGCTCAGAAGCAACCTTACTCCAGTGCCCCTGGCCGTCCCGACCCCCGCCACCACCCCTCCCCCCGTTAAGACCGGTCTCTTACTCAACTGCCGTTCTGCAGTGAAGCATGCGGCCGATGTCGCCGCACTCATACTGAACAACAACACCGACATAGCCATTCTAACAGAATCATGGCTTAACGAATCTTCATCCCCATGCCTCGACCTCTTAATCCCCCCCAACTTCAACATTGCCAGGCTCGACAGACCACACAACAAAAAAGGAGGCGGAATTGCCTGCATCCATCGCTCTAACCACCTTGTCACTGAGCTGTTAACGGATGCCACTGACTCCTGCGAATATCTAGCCCTCTCAGTTTACAGTAGGACCATCCACCTATGTAACCTACACATCTTTTACCATCCCCCAGGCACAAATGAACCTTTCACGGACTACCTCATGGAAGTTATTACAGCTAAGAACTCCCCAAACACCAAGGACATTTTCCTCGGCGACTTCAACCTGCACTGGAATTACCTTAAGGATCCCCATGTCAACGCCATTAAAGACCTATTGGCCGATCTAGCCCTGACCCAAGCTTGCCTTCTCCCAACCCACTCGAAAGGAGCAACCCTAGACTGGATCATCTCCAAGGAAACCACCGTCAAGCTCACCTCGATAGAGCCCTGCGACTGGTCCGACCACCATGCCATCGCCTTTCTGTTACCTAGCACACGAAAGACATGGTCACCTCAACAGGTACTCCCAAAACGCTGGGTCAGAGACACCAAAAACCTTTACATCAACAAACTTGAGATCCGCTGCAAAACCGACCTACCCCCGCCACCCCACATCACCTCGGTCAGTGACCTCAATGATCACTACTCTGCTACAATGTCAAACATCTTGGATGACCTAGCCCCTCTTAAACTAAAAAGAACTCAAGTCAGAGATAGAAACCCATGGTTCACTGGCTCCCTCAATGATGAGAGAAGATCCCTCCGGCAATATGAAAGAATCTGGAGACAGCACCCCTCGACAGATCACCTAAAACATCTTCGACAGGCCAGAAATATCTATAACAAGAACATCGTCAAATCAAAAAAAGAATTCTTCAGAGCGGAACTAGGAAATGCCCAGAACAGACCTCGCAAACTCTTTGAGATGATCAAACTCCAGTCGAACAAACTGTCCAAAACAGCGAAAGAAAACCCCAAGTCTCTCATCTCCTCTGAGGTTTCTCTTCATTCTTCGCAAACAAAATCAAAACCTTAGATACTGAACTCAAGGCCGCCTTCTTCCCCCCGCCGAACTTTGACCCCCTGCCTCCTCCCTCCCTGCCGCCATGGTCCCCACCGAAGAATTTAGCACACTGGTCCGAATTTGCACCCTATGATGAAGTCACTGTCGCGAAAATCCTTGCCTCCCTGAACCCCAACAACCACTTCAATGACCTGCTCCCTTCAAACTGTCTCGCGACCGTTTCCAAATCCATCATTCCCAGCTGGACTGCAATCATCAATGCCTCCCTTCGACAGGGATCAATACCGACCTCGCTGAAAACAGGCCAAGTCCTACCCATTCTGAAAAAGCCGTCGCTGGACCCAGCCTCCCCAGACAACTTTAGACCAATTTCCAACATTCCGCTCCTGGCAAAAGTGCTGGAAAAGTGTGTACAAATACAGCTAAGTCACCACATTAACAACTTCTATCTACTCGATAACTGCCAATCAGGCTTCCGACCGGGGCACAGCACCAAAACCACCATGCTCCACATGGTTGATGACGCTCTTCAAGCCCTTGACCAAGACAAAACCTGTCTCCTGATCCTCCTTGATCTATCATCGGCCTTCGACACGGTCAACCATGAGATGCTACTCGAACGCCTCAATCTCAGGATGGGTTTAGATGGCACAGTCCTCGACTGGTTTAGTTCTTACCTCCAAAACGGATCCCGGAGATTCCTAGTCAATGGCGAACTGTCCGCTCCCTCCGTGGTCACAGTGGGAGTCCCTCAGGGTTCGACATTGTCCCCCACCCTTTTCAATCTATATCTGGAACCTCTTGCCGAAGTCCTGCGCACTGCAAATATCTCCTTCCATATGTACGCTGATGACACTCAGATCTACATAAAAATCTCATCTCTTGCAGAGATCCTCACCCTGAATGAGGCCCTAAAACTGACCGTCAGATGGCTCTCCTCCAATCAACTTAAACTCAATGCTAAGAAAACTGAGTTCCTTCTAATCTCCCCGCCCAAGAACAACCCTGATATCCAGACTTGGATCAAAGCCATCACAGCCTTGAACTGCTCCCCGACCATTGTGAATTCAGCCAAATCGCTGGGAATTACCTTAGACTATAACCTAAACATGCGAGACCACATCAACACAATGGCGAAATCGGCCAGATTCCACCTGAGCTACTTATGGAAATTGAAACCCTTTCTAGACGCTCCGGACCTAAAACTCGCAGTCCAATCATTAGTCATCTCTCGACTGGAATATGGTTGCTCCACCCTCTCTGGCTTACCCAAGATCTCGCTGGCACCCTTGAAAGCCTGCCTCAACGCAGCCGCCAGACTACTTACAGGTTCAAAAAAATTCGATCACATCACTCCTCACCTGAAAGCGTTAAACTGGCTCCCCTTTGAGGCTAGGATTCACCTCAAGCTGGCATGCATCACGCACAAAGCCCTTCACTCGAACTCCCCTGCGTATCTTGCACAGAAGCTGGTGTTATCTGGAGGAAACAGAAACTCGAGATCGACCAAGACCCTCCTACTCCGGCCTGCACGCTTTAGGAAAATAAAAACCTACAATCGAGCTTTCACCGGGACTGCACCAAGAATATGGAACTCCCTCCCTCCCGACATCAGAAAAATCACTTCCTTTGCACGCTTCAAAAAAGAGGCCAAGGCCTTTCTCATGGGTAAATTCCTTGGCTAAACTCGTTCCCGCAGCCACCTAAGAGACTATTGCCTTGTCCTGCGTCCTTGTACATTTCTCCTTTGTTTATTGTATTATCTCTGTTCCTGCTGTTATAGCTTATTCTATTCCTCAATGTACAGTACTTGTATGCTACCCCGTCCCACCTACGACCCCCTGTTTCTGTAGCTTCTCCGACGTACTGATTTTCCTTCTTTTTTACCTGTTTTTGGTTTTTTATGTCCTGCCGTAACCTTGTATTACTCTATTGAATCTGTAAAGCGCTCTGATACCCTCACGGGTCAAGTTCGCGCTCTATAAAACTTTAAAATAAATAAATAAATAGAAGGAGTGACGGGGCAGGAGAAGTGATGGGGCAGAAGCGGTGACGGGACAAGAGAGGCGACAGGAAAGGAGAGGTGATGGGGCAGGAGAAGTGATGGGGTAGGAGAAGTGAGGGGGCAGGAGCAGTGACGGGGCAGGAGCGGTGACGGGGCAGGAGCTGTGATTAGGCATGAGCAGGAGCGGTAACCGGGCAGGTGCAGTGAACGTATAGGGGCAGGAAATGGATAGGAGCAGTGAACGGGGCAGGAGAACTGATGGGACAGGAGAAGTGATGAGGCAGGAGGGGGGATCTTGCAGGAGTGCTGACCAGAAAGGAGCAGTGAATGGGCAGGAGCGGTGATGGGGCAGGAAAAGTGACGGGGCAGGAAAAGTGATGAGGCAGGGGCAGGAGCAGTGACGGGACAGGAGAAGCAACAGGAAAGGAGAGGTAACTGGGCACGAGAGGAGACTGGGCAGGAGTGGTGACTGGGCAGGAGTGGTGACCGGGCAGGAGTAGTGACCGGCAGGAGAAGTGACGGGGCAGGAGAAGTGATGGGGCAGGAGAAGTGATGGGGCAGGAGAGGTGACGGGGCAGAAGAGGTGACAGGAAAGGAGAGGTGATGGGGCTGGAGAGGTGACCGGGCAAGAGAAGTAACAGGCAGGAGATGTGATGGGGCAGGAAAAGTGAGAGGGTCGGAGAGATGACGGGGCAGGAGAGGCAACGGGGCAGGAGCAGTGACGGGACAGGAGCAGTGACGAGACAGGAGAGGCGACAGGAAAGGAGAGGCGACAGGAAAGGAGAGGTGATGGGGCAGGAGAAGTAACGGGCAGATGAAGTGATGGGGCAGGTAAAGTGACGGGGCCGGAGCGGTAACAGGACAGGAGAAGTGACAGAAAAGTAGAGGTGACAGGGCAGGAGAAGTGATGGGGCAGGAGAAGTGACGGGGCAGGAGCGGTGACGGGGCAGGAGCGGTGAATAGGCATGAGCAGGAGCAGTAACCGGGCAGGTGCAGTGAACGGATAGGGGCAGTGAACGGATAGGAGTGGTGACTGGGCAGAAGTGGTGACCGGGCAGGAGTAGTGACCGGCAGGAGAAGTGACGGGGCAGGAGAAGTGATGGGGCAGGAGAAGTGATGGGGCAGGAAAGGTGATGGGGCAGAAGAGGTGACAGGAAAGGAGAGGTGATAGGGCTGGAGAGGTGACCGGGCAAGAGAAGTAACAGGCAGGAGATGTGATGGGGCAGGAAAAGTGAGAGGGTCGGAGAGATGACGGGGCAGGAGAGGCGACGGGGCAGGAGCAGTGACGGGACAGGAGCAGTGATGAGACAGGAGAGGCGACAGGAAAGGAGAGGTGATGGGGCAGGAGAGGTGACCAGGCAGGAGAAGTAACGGGCAGAAGAAGTGATGGGGCAGGTGAAGTGACAGGGCCAGAGCGGTGACAGGACAGGAGAGGTGATAGAAAAGTAGAGGTGACAGGGCAGGAGAAGTGATGGGGCAGGAAAAGTGACGGGGCAGGAGCGGTGACGGGGCAGGAGCGGGGATTAGGCATGAGCAGGAGCAGTAACCGGGCAGGTGCAGTGAACGGATAGGGACAGTGAATGGATAGGAGCAGTGAACGGGGCTGGAGAACTGATGGGACAGGAGAAGTGATGGGGCAGGAGGGGTGATCGAGCAGGAGTGCTGACCAGACAGGAGCAGTGAACGGGCAGGAGAAGTGAATGGGCAGGAGCGGTGATGGGGTAGGAAAAGTGACGGGGCAGGAAAAGTGATGGGGCAGGGGCACGAGCAGTGACGGGGCAGGAGAGGCAACAGGAAGGAGAGGTAACTGGGCAGGAGAGGTGACTGGGCAGGAGAGGTGACTGGGCAGGAGAGGTGACTGGGCAGGAGAAGTGACTGGGCAGGAGTAGTCACCGGGCAGGAGAAGTGACGGGCAGGAGAAGTGACGAGGCAGGAGAAATGATGGGGCAGGAGAAGTGACGGGGCAGGAGAAGTGACGGGGCAGGAGAGGTGACGGGGCAGAAGCAGTGATTAGGCATGAGCAGGAGAAGTGACCGGGCAGGAGCAGTGGACCGACAGGAGCGGTGAACGTACAGGAGCTGTGAACGGGCTGGAGCGGTGAACAAAAAAACAATGAATTTAGGGCCAGATCTCTGTACTGGGGTGAATGTATGACATTGGTTTGCATTCTGTACATTAGTTGTTCTTTTTGCTTTTGTCATTGTTTGAATTAAATAACATAAGCTGTAACTGGTCGGGTATACCCAGACGTGGGTCCTGCGCTCTCCATGCCACTGGAATCAAGCTATCCTGGCTGATGAGAGCTGAAAGCCCGAAACCGGTCCTAGGATGCTTGTTTCCAGTCCAGGGAGTACCTGGCCTGGCAGTTCGGGCTGGACTGTTCCCATTGGGCGCAGGATCAAGACTGATTTGCATATGGCTGGGCCCAATCTGTAAAGGCATAGTGTGCAAAAAAACAATAAATTTAGGTCCAGATCTCTGTACTGGGGTAAATATATGACATTTTTCTGCATTCTGCCCATCAGTTATTCTTTTTGCTTTTGTCACCCCGAGTAGGACGGGT
Organism: Lissotriton helveticus; assembly: GCF_964261635.1. Taxonomy (NCBI): domain Eukaryota; kingdom Metazoa; phylum Chordata; class Amphibia; order Caudata; family Salamandridae; genus Lissotriton; species Lissotriton helveticus. The sequence continues at coordinate 1,028,516,258 of NC_136059.1, forward strand.
ATGCCAGACGTGGGTCCCGTGCTCTCCATGCCACTGGAATCAAGCTATCCTGGCTGATGAGGGCTGAAAGCCCGAAACTGGTCCTAGGATGCTTGTTTCCAGTCCAGGGAGGACCTGGCCTGGCAGTTCGGGCTGGAATGTTCCCATTGGGCGCAGCATCAAGACTGGTTTGCATATGGTTGGGTCCAAACTGGAATTACATGGTGAGCAAAAAACAATGGATTTAGGCCCAGATCTTTGTACTGCGGTGAATGTATGACATTGTTCTGCATTCTGTCCACCAGTTATTCTTTTTGCTATATTATGATTGAGCAGCTAGTTGGCTGAAATGAATATGAAGGAGCCTTTGTGGGTTTCTGTGAGTCAGGATTCTCCTGAAGAGTCCCTTTCTCTTCTGAGCCCTGCTTAACACATGTGTGCAGGAGGTGCCTTGTATTCATGTCCTCAATGTTTGAGACAAAAAATACTCATGGATTTGTGAACAATGAGAGTAAAAGCATTAAGGTAACATGTTGTTCCTGCTTATATTTTGCACGCTTTACATAAACCTGTATTCCCTATGAGTGTTTGCTTTTTTCTAAATCAAACCTCAAATAAACATGTTTATCCATTGTTTTAATTAAATAACATTATAAGCTGTAACTGGTCAGTGAAATGCTAAACGTACAAAAAATTGGTATGTTTTGCTATTTCTAGCCACACCCCTGACTCCGCCCACTGATCCAATCTTCGATTATTCCCACCCCCTGATTCTCCACCCACAGTTCCCCTCTTTTTTTCCCCCACTTCGACCACTGGTCTTAATACATTATCGGCTGATTTTCCGTAAGTGACCCGTGAGTGCTTTGGAATTGCAGCACAGTCGTAGGGATTTCCTTGAGCCACATGATTGTAGTTAGTATATATTAATGGAAGAAACCTCATTGAAGAATTAACATTCATTTCACCGGGGTGATGAGTTTAATTGGTTTTCACAGCATCACCGCGATGACATAGTCCTACATGCTGCCATGAAGCTGCCACGCGCTTGACAGGCACGTCTCTACGTACAGCGCATCTGAAGGCATGACTTGTTCTGGGAGATGATGAATGTATCGGCAGCCACCATTGGCTGTCGGGAGTTGGGGGTGAGGGGAACTGAAGAGTTGGCGTTTCACGTGCCTGAGCCAGAAGTCGGGGAGCTTCGGGGTGACGCCAAACCCCGCAGATAAAGAAGCAACTGTTGTCCTTTTCAATATAAATTGCGGGCGCTATGTAACTGTTCTTTGCCTTCTGTGCCAAGAAACATTTGGTTATAAAATGTTAACCTAAATAGTGCTGGAAAAGATTTTGGCGACAAGAATAAAGGGTCTTCAGTGAAGGGATTTACCTAAAGCAAAGAAACGCAGCAGAACGATATTACACCTTTTTGAAAAGCGCTGTGAGCACAGAACGTTTAATTTTCTCTATTTATTGATGTTTACACGCAAGGCTGAGAGGTTGAAGGGGAAATTAATTTAATAGTCTTTCTTGGAAAGTCTTTTAAAAAAAGAGCTCAGCCAAGTGATCCTGGAGATTCATAAGCCTCGAAAAAATAATTCGTTCTTTATTGTTATCAGGGCTTTAAGTGGGATGAAAAAACTGGGGAGGGGGGGCACAAAGGGGCGTGGCCAATGTAATTACGGGTGTGGCTTAAAAATACTGAGCTAGAAATCTGTGCTTAGCATGATGTGCCTCCAGACTTGTATTTTGCGGTTTCTGTCATTGCATCCAGATATACGATAAAACAAGTAACATCATACTATAACAAGTCGGGACTATTGGCTTTGTCAATGGTAGTTAGTTGCATAAAATAAATAAGCAACAGCTATAGGTTGTTTATAATATTGAAAAAGCTTCCACTTAAAGCCCTGGTGACACTACGACAATGTTGCTTCTCCTGAGTTTCAAATAGATAAGGGTAATTTAGAGAGAAAATGACTCTCTTTATAGGATTTCCCTTCCCCTACAATGCTCACCAGGCATGACGTCATACCGTAACTTCTCCACTAGTGAGCAGTGTGAGCATGCGCACATCAATGCGTCTGCTGTCACAGCAATACGGAAAACAGACCGCCTGTGCCAGGGCACAAAACAGAGCCCAAAAGAGTCCTGTTTCAAGGCTGCCTTTAAAAACACTACCGGTGCTCAGCACCGGTGAGACCCGGCCCACTTAAAGCCCTGACTATTTTGCGTATCCCTGGTAACCATTTCACATGTGTGCGGTTTATCATACGCATGTGAATAAAAGAGACAGGAAGCACAAATAACCTGCATCAGAAAGTAGTTGATATCAGATCCACCACTCAACACTGAAAAACAGCTACATATTTGTGTGAGATTTTACCAAAAGTACAACAATGTGACGGAACATTTGCAATGCAAGTTTTTAGATACACAACGTTTAACCGTAGAATGCAAGAAACACAGGATTTACAGGAAGCAAGAATGAAATTGGCGCCTTTATGCAGAAAACCCATGTTCGACAAATATAAAAGTACCCTGACTTTGGGGAGTTTTGTACTATGCACGTGCAAAGTAAGGGCAAGAGATAAAACATTATCTGCTCCTTTACCATCAATCTCTTTTGCAGCTCAGAGACTGCAGTAGAAACAGGCAGGAAGTGAACGTTGTTTCCATTCAGGGCACAAGTCATAAACAAGCATTTGCAATGCAATCGGTCTCGCCTTTTGGACCTTGTAAGAGTTTAGCCAGAGCTATTGGCTCTGCCAATGTGTTTGTTATGTTATAAAAAAACATACTTAATTTAAAAGCTATTAGCAGTATGTTATAAAAGCATTGCCAATGTTGTTTTTCTAGTGAATTGAGAGGATTGTAAGAAACGATGGGAGGCTATTTGGGAACAGTCTGGAAAGCAGTAGGGGTAAGGGGAAGAGCAAGGTGGGGGAGAGGCAAGGAACAGCGGGGAGGGTGATTGGGGGTGGAAGAAACCAGAACAGGAGTGGGGAGTACGATTATGCATGTGGCATTCAAACAATTGACCTGCTTGAAGATGCTAGGCAACAAGCACAAGTGAATAGCCTCCAATTTCCTCCTCTCAGAGGTTGTGCTACAGTTAAGCTAGGGTGAGGGAAGCCGGGCAAAGACATTATAATTAAATAAACAAGCAGATTTCTGAAACATCTAGCCCCTTGGGGGATTAAATATATTTCATATAATTCAACACCCCCTGAGATTTTATAGATAAACTTCCAGAGAATGGCACCCATCCCATTGAGTTTGTATTTTGTCGCACTAGCTTGAGACTCACATGCAGAGTTTCTTGGACCTTGGTGAACAGGGTAGACGATTTAGGAATGTCCATGTATGATAATGGTTTATGTAACGGAATAGCGCGTTGCACAGTGGGCAGTATGTGGACTTATACAGGTTAGCAACAAAAGACATATGTTGCCCGAGCTTGGTAGTTATTGGACATGTCAGGACACCATGGTTACACCTGAGCATGTTTGGATGAGCTCTACAGAGGGTAGATGCTAGCAGGGGCTGTCATAGTTATAAATATTACAACCTGCAATGTCTAAGGAGGAGCAGTCAAGCACGGTTATGAGAGGGATGTCAGCCCTGAATCCAAAGCGTTCCCTGAGTCTTAATCCAATAAGGGAAATGTGGTTTTAAACTACTTAATATGATTACTTTAGAGAATACAATGTAAAACATATATTAATGTTCTCACTTTTAAGATTTCAAGACTGAAATAAAAAAATGATGTGCAAACCCTCAAACCTCAGCAATGTCAGGTGCCTAGAGCTAACGTAGTGTATCAGTGCACTTCACAGATGTTCTTGCGTATGACAATAAAACGTGTGCACCAATTTATATAATCAACCAGCTGTGCAATTCGAGTAACCCTTACATAATGTAGCTAAGCAAAAAGCATCCAGCAAATTTCTGGAAAACTTACCTCAAAATAAAGCATAATCATTTAGACAACATACATTAAACATGCGAATTAACACACTGATTGCAACGAAGTCCTTCATAGTGTGCAAAAGTTAGAAGAGGTCAGGCAGGCACACTGGTCCCCTCACCGTCACCTGCCTGTGTGGGACCCTGTGCCTCTCTTGCTCTGCCAGTAGACAGCCCCTTAGCATACTGATCGACCTGTACGGTGCTCTAGTTTGTAGGCATTCTCACCTTCAGTACTTTGGCCACGCCGTTCTTCTTGCAGATTCCGTTCCTTGGGCTGTCGGCAAGCTTCCCGACAGGGCAACAGTACCCCTTGCTGAGGGACTGGTGGAGCTGGGAGTCAGCCAGGGATGCATGATTGCCAGGTATACAGGCAGGGAGTACGGTGTAAGGTGGCGTCCCGAGGGAGAGGTTCCGGAGGAGGCAGAGAGTTCCGGGGCAGTCACAGACAAGAGCGAGGCTGAGCTAGAAGTGACCCAACCAGACCGTCCAGCTTTTCCAGAATCAAAGGGTGGGGGCACAGGCTTGCCCTCCTCTAGTTCCCACAGGGACTGTCACCTTTGAACACCTCCTGGGGTGCGCTGAGCTGGAATACCCGGGTCACCAGACAACGAGTGCGTGCCTGCGGCTCCCGGACGCTGCCATTGGTCACCATACTAGTCCCATTCTGATACACCTGCAGGACTTCTCATTGCGCTAGTGCTGCAGCCGAGACCCTCTGCATGTGGGCGGGACAAGGGGGGAGAGTTGGGCATTTAAACACATGTGGTTCTTCAGAGCGCATCAAACTCTCTTGCAGGAATAGGGATGCACCCAAGGTGAGAGAGCAAAGCTCTCCCTGGAGGTGTGGGGATTATGCAATTGTAGAATTTAAAGAATGAGTATGGGCAGAGCAGCGCTGAAGGAAGTTTATTTCCTGGATTGCTCAAGCCAAGTATAGACAAACCTGGTTGTGACCCTTTAGGCGAACAGCTTTCCGACGCGGCAAATCACATGACCGCCATCTTCTTTGCAACTGGATGATTGGATGTGGGAGAGTTAAAAAGGAAACCTGGTGGAAATGAGCGGGGAGGTCTGTACGCCCTGTGATGCACGGCTGCCCCTGTATTCAGTTTGAGAGCCATAGTGCTTACAAATCTAAATAACACGTACCGTGTAACAACCGAAGTAAAGGGACAGTAGCCACGGGAGGTTACAAATGAAGACAAGGCGGTAATAAGGAGGGACTAAGAAGCCTTTTAAGGAATCAGAAGCCAGCATTTATAAAGGACAAAGACACAAGCCAATTAAAAATATGAGTGGGGAGTGGGCAGGGCTTCACTTCCATACTCCACTACAGCAGATCGCCAGAGCAGCGCTTGTGCGCTGACTCAGGCTCGACCTAAAAAAGAAGTGGGGGGACTAACCAGGTTAGGCATTATGCAAGTGAAATCATGATGCGTGCCATCACAGCGCATGATATCATTATGTGTGACAATGCACGTGACATCACAGGAAGTGACATCGCAAGAAGTGATATCAGATATTAAGACCACACAAATATGTTTATCAGGCATATCATGAGTACATTTAAGCGCATTATGAGATTTAACAAATGAGATTTGGCGTTGGGGTTGTGCCATAAAAGTGATGCAATCCAGGCGCAAAATCTGGGCCTCGACAAATATATTAATTTTTTAAAACCCTGCCACAAAGAAATTGGCAACAAGGAGAAGCATGGTAGTAGATCTGTTATGCTTAATTGGTTGCAAAGTCTACAGTTTAAAATATTTGATTGGGTTAAGGCATCTGCTGTGAAGGTGCCCAGTAAATCGCAGGAAATAGTATTAATGGTGTATTAACTCTGGTGGTTAATGCACTTGCTGGAGAGATCTGTGTTTGGTAAAGTCCCAGATTTGAATCAAAGTAGTAGTGAAGGTAAATGTGTCTCCGGCAAAGCACATCATCTAACACACGGATGACAGATTTTTTATTTAATGTAAATAGTAAAGTGGGTTACTGCTTTTAACACAGAGATCCTTTTGTTATCTGTAGTTCGTACATTGTAATCCTTTTAAAAGACCACAGTAAGGAATGAAGGACATATGACTCCTACACCTTGTAACCCTCACTGTCTCATGTAACTCATCTTGTACATTGATTTACACATGTACATGATTTATTGTCAATGTATAATGTGTATGTTACGTAAAGAGCTCTGACACCCTGCATTCGGTTGCAAAGCACTATAAAAGAAATAAAATAGTGCTGTTGAAATAATTTGTGTAAATACTGGGACAGACAAACACACCTAACATTCTTACAGTGCATGCATCTATTATATACAGGGACTGAACAAAGGCAAAAGCTGCCTCTCTCAAGTACTTGTGAAGAGATAACAAGCTGTGTGCCTTTGGTTCTCCTCCTTGGCATTTACATTTAAGTGTGAGGTTCCAGGCCACCTCCTGTAAGGATGTTCAAACAAAAGGAGGCCTGATTCTCCTTAACTTCGTTCCAGCTGGAGTTGAAAAAAAGCTCCCTCGCTGCCTGCACGTTCCTGCAGGGAATCGAAAGCAGACAATGTACAGGCCCTGCTGAATGTGTCCCAGTGTCTGGAAATGACACAGGGACACGATCAGTATATTTCTGTGGGGCCCAACGTTTTAGCAGGGTAGTTGATGCGTGGGTGACAATTATTACTGCAAATGTAGTTGCTGATGGGTCTAATAACACAAGGAATTGGACTATACGTTGAACATTAAGGAGAGGTCTGTAGCGTCTACGTTATCAGTTTTGCTCCCATGTGTTATCATACCAATCAACCTATTTATATCGATAGTTGACCAAATCTAGGTTTTGTGAAAATGTTTTGGAGCATTGTTGAGGAAATATATATATTATGTAGTCTTAAGTGAGATGCACTGTCTATAGGGAGACAAATAAGTACATGGCTCATCATTTCTGCATTGTGTCCTAGTCAGTCCTCTGTATTTCCTTCTCAAGTTTCTCTATGATATATGAGTTTTTTTTTAACAAGGACATTGTTGTGCCTCGTAGCTGAAATCACACTTACTTACCACGCTAGTAAGGTTCCTGACCCAATGGAAAAATTACCAGATTTTTGAGGAGGGCAGTGGACACTTGTTCTCTGTATTTGTGACTCTACGGTCCCTGTCATTGGGATGCGGCTATGTTACGTGATCAGGAGTACCAACAGATCACTTTCAAATCTCTCATGGTTCCCATGAGGAAACAGCTAATTAACATAACCCAGCGGTCAAGATTCCAGGGGCGCAGACATTACTCCTTCATTGGGTTGCTCCACTTTTAATGCCTTGAATGGGGTCGACCTCATCTGATTTCTGACCACTGTTTTGTGCATTTTTGTTTAATGAACAATGGCATGTGTTGAGAACATGACATTTTGTGAAAGAATCAGAGACGCTGAAAGAGGCGAAATTACAACTCAACATGAGTGGGGCCCGCGGACTTTAATTTTTTTTACATGGGGGCGCAGCATTAAGAAGTTTGAAGACCACTGGCTTAGAGGGAGTGTTATCCTTCTTATCTTGCATGGCCTCTTTCTAAATTCCTTTTTTTAAACCTTTGGCAGATTCCCACTTTGCAAAGCTGGCAATGTTTTAAAAATACTAAGTAAAGTTCCCCATCTCCTTGTACAGTTTGCCCCATCACATAAGCATTTTGCATAGTCGGTCCATGTGCCCTGAGTTTTAGCACACTGATACCATATGTCCCACATTACTTTCACAAATTGTCCATGTACCTAAATGTCTTCAGACTGCCCGTGAGACCTCAAGCCTTCTCAGGTAAATGAGATAAAGCTATACATGAATCCCTGCTGCACTGAAGCAACGAGGTCCATAATAAAGAGGTTTGGGATTGCCCCAGCTTCTTTTATACTGCTGATCTATGTAAGAAGAGTCATTAAACGCAGTATCACACTGCAATGGATGCTTAGAGGTAAACACAATGTTTATTCAGTCACTTTGTCAAGGATGACATAAAACTGTGTTTAATCAAAATAATGGCCATGTCTATAGGCATCCGATTTTTAGTGTAAGAAGGATAGCATATGTGTCCCTAGGAGCTGTAGCTACTAATCTCACAAAGTGCAAAAAATGAGTAAATAGAAAAAACCCATAAATTACTAACACAAATCTGCCATAGATTTTCACACCAACCAGCCCATAAATCTCGTAATAATAAAAAAAAACAATACATGGTGGCTCTTTTGTCCGGGCATCCGTGTTGCAGTGTTACTTTCAATGTCCAACTGAATAAATGTCTCAGCAATCAAGAGGCTGACATGGCACGTGAGTGCAAAATTCACATCATTCATTGTTCCTCGAGACATCACCATTTCACATTTCTCGTGGATAATATCACCCCTAATAGGGTCTGAAAGAAATTATTACAGGCGATCTTATCGAGGCTCCATTCAGTGTGACACCTTCCCTTTTATCCAATATTAACTGTAAAAATATTAGATCCGTGCCTCAGCCTGAGAAATGAATCTAGCAACAGAGGGGTGGGGTCTGTGCCGTGCCTCAGCTATGAAGATGACCGTGTCCTATCGCAGAGCAGAGCTATATTTCCAAATATGAAAGAACAAAGGCCAGGGAATTCACAACAACAGAAGACATTTCTTAAGTAGAAAATGGGGGTACATACGTTTGTGCCCGTTTATACACTTTATGTCCATTATACGTTTAATGCACATTCGAGTTTTTCGTCTGAAGCTTCTTCAGTTACTACCTAGTGGAATCTGGCTGTGCAAAACTATCCCCCAGATGCATCAAGAACCCATTTTGCGAATCCTTAATAGCGAAAAATACCGATTCGCTATTAAGGAATAGCAAAATGGAATGCATCAAGAAATCACTAAAAAAATAGCGATTTCTTAGAACTCCTTAATTGCGAGTCGCAAATTGCGAGTCGCAATTAAGGAATACCTCCCCATTCATTCCTATGGGCCTAGAGGCCCATAGGAATGAATGGGAAGACAATCTCAATTTGCGAATCGCAATTAGTGAATCGCAAATTGAGATTGCAATTTCAAGGGTGCAGGGGTGTCCAAAGGACACCCTGTTGCACCCCTGAAATTGATCTGTGCACATATGTTGCGCACACACATGCCCTTAGGGCATGTGTGTGCGCAACATGAAACTTTGAAAAATGCACTTTATTGCATTTTTCAAAGCTTTTGCAAATTACCATGAAGTTGTACTTCATGGTAATTTGCGTGCCCTATTAGCGAATTCGCTATTTTTTAAACTTTCATGCATTGCATTTAAGGAATCTCAATTTGAGATTCCTTAAATGCAAATAATCGCAATTTAGCGAATTCTCAATTTGCGATTTTTGCATTTGGGATGATGCATCCCAAATACAAAAATACCGGTCACAAAGGGGCAGATTCTGAGAATCTGCCCCTTTGCGAGCGGATTTTTGTTTGATGCATCTGGGCCTATGTGCCTTATGTAATACACAAGTAAAAGCGGCTTTACACAGGAACAATAGTGTTCAAATGGTATTCCACTTGGCCTCCCCCTCTTGCCCCCAGAGCACGGAGATGGAGGCCTTGAGACAGCTGCTGAAGACATACGGGTAGCCCCAATATGAATCTGTGCTGAATTCAGTAAACTATGGACTTGTCAGTCGTCTTCTCCCCTTACCTGCTGCACTGTGTGCTGACACGAAATCCACCAGAGAAATCAATGCTTTCTGAAACACAGCTGTTGAGGGCGGTCGGTTTCACGACCCACGTGGCAAAGGTGAATAGGTTAGGCCTGTCTCTTGATGACTCGCAGCAGCCTGTCCAGATCTGATTTCCATCAGAGTAACTGTGCTCTTAGCACGGTGCATTCAACAAAAGGGCACTTAAGTGGAGCAGGAGGAGGTAAGGTGGGCGAGAGGTGTCAATAGGAAGAGGGTCCTATTTTGTTAAGTTGTATTTAATTCATAAGGTTGTCTCTTTAAAGAGGAAAGAAATTATTTTGTTGATAGATAAAAAAAAAAAGCTTTTAGACCTGGAGAAGGTTAAGTTTGGGGGGCTGTGCCCAGGCTGGTCCTCACCAGGCCCTGTACTTGGTTCAGTATCCCTGCTTTTCTGCTCAAGCCGCTTCCTGATTATTATATCCATGAACATCTTTTAGGGATGTATGACGGTACAACGCGTACCGTTACAATGCGTACCTTTACGTCGCAGGTTTAACAACCCCAGTCATTAAAACGACTTGCGTTGGGGGGCGCTGGATAGTGAATAGTTTAATTTACTATTTCAACTCCAGTCCCCGTGGGTAGTAGGGAAGGTGTTGGATAGTAAATTAAACTATCCCCTATCCTAGAGCGCCCTCCAGTATAAGTCGTTGTAACGACTTTCGTTGTAAATCCTGCATTGTAACGGTACCGCGTTGTAATGGTTCCGTTGTAAAGGATGTTTCCCTCTTTCAGTGTCCACCAGGATAATGGGTCTGTTTGTTTGGAGTTCTTCAGTGTGGCCGCGCTTGTAGATGCTTCTGATTGGTTGTGCTGACTTTGCAGGTGGTGGAACATGTGGTTGTTGAAGCCAAAAAAACAAAACAGAAGCAGTGTATCAGAAGGTAGACTCACCAGTCCAGGTGGGAGAGGAATATATCAGCAGGAACCATGCTGGGTCATGCAGGCTTACTAGGAGACACCTTGAGGCTACTCTCATTCAAGAAAAATTCTCCAGCCAGTACTTCCAGTTTCCGAAATCCTGCTGCAGCCTCAGCACGTTAACGCTAAAGTTATCTTTGACAAATGGATCTATGAACAATTCCAACCAATTTTCTCTGTAGTGTTGCATATGGCACAAACAGAGGGGAGTTATTTACAATGTATTGTCAAATATTTCTGTATTGTTTTGCCTACTGCTGATCATTTAACACTTCATAAGTTGAGTATAGGCACTTCCCACGTCATCCAGAGATCTGCATACCACTCGCACATTTCCACCTCTGTGGCATTTTACTTCAAACCTCTGGAGCATGCATGGATTCTTTAGGAAATTAAATGGTTTAGATAAACTCCAGCTTAGTTGTAGCTGTAATATGAAATACAGTTTTGCCCATTTAGCATGGAAGAATATTCAATTCTAAGACAAAAAGAAAAATAGAAGTCTTCATCTTCATCCCTCTCTCTTTACTCTTTCTTTCTCTCTCTCTCACTCTCCCTGCTTCTCGACCACATTCTGCTTTTCTTGCTAATCCTCTTAGTCACAGACATGACTAGCAGTGGTTAGGATTGTGACAATTCTTCACATCAATTAATAATCCCATATTTTTACCAGAGTTACAAGAAGTTTAGAAGAAAAAGGGCACATATGACATATGTGTATTATTGACTATCTGTGGTTTGTTTAATTGATTGGTGGTCTTAGGCTTCTATGACTTATTTCATATTTGCACAAGGGATTTGTAGTTTTGCAGGTGAACTCTCTCTTTTCAGCTGTCAAGCAAAAAGGCTGCTGTGGTATCCAATGCTATCTAATTTACTTTTTACTTTTTATGAGCCACTTGGTAAATACTTAACACAAGTAGAGGGGAGAGGGTCAACTACTCACCTACCCCAAACCCCCTCATTCAACATGCTAATACCAAGAGGGGTAGAGAGGAGAAAAAAGGGGTTCACATGAAGTGGCACAAATTGTGTTTTTGAAAACTGCCCTAACTCACACACAAATGTGTGTGACATGCTTCAACATCGGGTCTGCTTACAAAACACCCTTGCGTAGCCACGCACAGGATGGAGAATTGGGAGGGGGAAAGACAAACAACATAAAAATAAATCAAAATTGTGACTGTGTGTGCTACAACCAGCGACTGGAGACAGTGATAGAAAAAGTGCAGTGAAGAAAGTGATGAAAACTGGCTTGTGGGTACCCGATCAAACACCTTTATTCCAGGGTCCCAAGGCCACGATTAAAATAGTGAAGGGTGGGCGTGTTATAGAGATGACTAGGTCCTCACAACACCCCTCCTTAAACTGCCAATGTCAACATGTTTCGACCGTCTTCATGTGCCCACAGGAGAGGGTCACGCCGGCCTTCCTCAGGACTTCTACCAGTCCCAGTCAGGCTCCCCACATTACCATAATCTGGTCAATTGGCGGGATGGTAGGGACTGAGTCGTCCCCCTGTAAAACGATTACGAGGCCGCTTTTTTCGACAATGAGTAGATGTAGAGTTTTGTTTGGTGCATGACAGCAGCTGATATGAATCCCTGGTACTTACAGGGACATACCATAGGAGGTATACAAGGAGGGGTTAAAATAATTATATAGATGACCCGGACCTTGGAAAGAATGGGAGGTCTGTCATACATATAGAGCCATCAGTTTGATGCCCTAAAAATATAGGGGGAGTGCTCTGTTGACAAGTAATTTTATGGATAAGATGCAAATCACCAGTAGCTATCCTACTCCTCGTGACAGACATATTTATGTTTTATCTTTTCACTATTTGTAACCCGTTTTATGGAAACTGCCTCCACACGCTTGGATCTTTTTATACCTTGAACTTTGGCAATTGACCAGATTAAGGTAATCTGGGGAGCCTGACTGGTACTGGTAGAAGTCCTGAGGAAGACCAACGTGACCCTCCCCTGTGGGCACATGAAGACGGTCGAAACATGTTCACATTGGCAGTTTAAGAAGGGGTGTTGTGAGGACCTAGTCATCTCTATAACACGCCCATCCTTCACTATTTTAATCCTGGCCTTGGGACCCTGGAATAAAGGTGTCTGATAGGGTACTCACAAGCCAGTTTTAATCACTTTCTTCACTGCACCTTTTCTATCACTGTCTCTAGTCGCTGGTTGTAGCACACACAGTCACCATTTTGATTTATTTTTATGTTGTTTTTCTTTCCCCCTCACTATGCTTCATCCTGTGCGTGGCTACGCCAGGGTGTTTTGTAAGCAGACCCGATGATGAAGCATGTCACACACATTTGTGTGTGAGTGAGGGCAGTTTTCAAAAACACAATTTGTGCCACTGCATGTGAATTACTTTTTTCTCCTCTCAAACCACTTGGTAAATAGCCAGGATTTTATCCAAACCCTGAGTTATCAATGCCAGGGACACAAGTAACTCCAGCCCATTATGAGGTCAACTAATACATGAGGAATTACCAGGGAAATTGGTAATTCTGGGTCCCATTTCCCATTAATTCCTTATTTAGGACTGGACTTTCACTCTCTGAGTTAAAGTTAAAACATGCACTGGGTTCTTGTGGATCCCATAATTTCAGTGGGACTGTTAACTGCTCTTAAGGACCCCATCGGAATTAAGAGACACCTCATAATGAGGTCCTAAGCAGCTTAGGAAATGTTATTCTTTCCTTGCAATAAAGGGGTGATTTGTTCAAACTTGTACCAGTTAAATGATAATAAAAAAATGCACATATTAAATTATGTAATCCTCTTGCAGACTGAGGCCAAGAGTTTGACCTTTTATGTCAATTATGACCAATCCAAATACTGTCACCAAAACTGCCATATAAATATTTGAAAATGTAAGGATTATTGGAGACACTAACTCTGCAGCTGAAAAGAATATAAATGTGCCAGACCTTCCTCCTCTTTCCTTGTCGAGTCTACTAGACGGTGCATGTGCTGTCTGTTGCGAGCCATATTGTGGCTTACTAAGAACATACAGGGTTTTGTAGCTGGTCCATTGCTTAACATTGGTTTGTTTTACTTGGTACTCTCATTTAAAAAAATAAAATCTTTTTATTGAGCGTACTTTACATTTTACTTTTCCCATGTACAACTGGGCATGCAGTCAGTAGACTTATCAGAGGGTTATCCGCGCCACTTCTCAATGAACAGCCATGTAAGTCAGGTCAAATAGTACTTAATCATGCAGATCATCGGATAACAAGAATGTGCATACTAATGCGACAGAGCAAAAAGAGCATACAGTTGCATACGCAATAAAAATACAAACTTCTTCAGAACTTCAAATAATAGAACGAGCCCACACCTTAAGTGAGGAAAAACAATAGAACAATAGAGGACGGAAATGTAAAATACTTGGACCGGAGGGGCGACATCACTCAGAGAATAGTCCGTTATTTAGTTGGCAATCTCATTTGCCTGCTTCTTATTCGTGCCCCAGCTTGTCAATCCTGTGTTTGTCACTCCTATGGAGCATTGCCTCTTTACAATCTCTGATTTGCTGGTACTGCTGCTTCAAGTGCTTACTTTTCAAGCACTACTTTTTTCTTTCTTGTGAAGCACTCCATTAGAGTGTATGTGTTTTTGAGCTGTCTCCCTCGTGTGTCTCTTCCCCTCCCCTCCATCTGGCTATCTTTTGCAGACTTATTCTCTTCACCCTCCTCCCTCCTGGGGCTCACTTGCATGCTTTATCACATTGCTTCTCTCACCCACTCCCTCCTAGTTACTTCCCCCCCATGTCGCTTTCGCTCCCGCCATTCAACCTTGTTGATTTTGCGTCTCCTCCAGCCTCCACTCCCATATTACTTTGTGTCCCCTCTAATATTGCTTTATCATTACCCCACCCTCCCCAGTGTTGCTTTTCAATTCACCCTATACACTCCCCCATTTTGCTTTACCATTCCTCCCATCCTCCCCATGTTGCTTTGCTGTTTCCTCACCCTCCGCATTTTGATCCTGCTCCACTCGTCTCCGTGCTTTAAAAAAATGGTTTTGTGCTTTTTATTTTATTTTTAGTTACTGATTCAACTCAGTAACTAAAAGGTAAAAAATATGGCCGAGTCAGTTTGTAGGCACACAAATGTGTGCTGCATGTGCCTATAAAATGGTGCAGGCAGTTGTGTCGAAGGCTTTTAAAAAAACTTAATGCTGTACATCGTGGCTAAAAATGGTGAGACTTATTGGCTTTGGCAAACGCTTGTTTTCGTTTTGTTGTGGCACATACTTAAATTGCTTTGGAGTGACATGTTATTTTAAATACCTCTTTATACATTTGTAGACTTGGCCAAGAAGTTGAATGTTTATCATTGTGCGTAATGTCCACAATTCTCACTTCATTAAATGAGAGTACATTTTAATCAGAGCATAGAAATCAATATTCCAAGCCAGGATTGCAACCGGGATGCAGTGCTTAGCTGGAACCAGTGGCTCCAGATGGGGCCCACCGGCACTCATTTTTGAGGACAGGCCCTTATTTGTCCTCATGAGACTTTGGCCCAGAGCAAGAGAGGGGAGAACAAACGCGGGGAAAGAAGGAGGAAGACTAAAACGGAAAACCTGTGACAAAAGGAGAAAATAGAGATGAAAACAACGTGCAAAAGTGAAATAAAGGGGCAGGGGATGCCTGATGGTGGATAAAGGAGACATGAGGTGGAATCAAGACTATGCAGCCTTGGTACTCGGCTCCCGTGATATTCATAGCACCAGCTTCGGTGTTGTGAGCAAAACGTTAGGCCCCGGGACTCATTTTTTATGTTTTTTAAGTACTGCCAGGGTAGTTCTACCAGTTTTCTCTGCTCCATTATTAGAAATTATACGATTGGTGAGAAAGTGACGTGAGTCTTTCTGGAGTGCACACTATAGCATTTAATAATAAGGAACATCTTTAGACGCACTCTCATGCAATGAAAGAACAGTCATAATACTTATAAATTAATTAAAGCGCAATAAATACAGAGGCAATTTATAAAAAAGAGAAAGCATTTTCCACAAGACATTCAATAAGTGCGAAAAGACATTCTATAAAAATGTACTTACTTTCCAAGGTTTGTTGTTGCTTTGTGTCTCGCTTGTTTGTTATGGACACCCTTTTAGTCATTCAGGCCCATCCCCAGACAAGCCCCTTCCATATGTTTCAGGTACGCTTACAGAAATTTGCAAGAAGTATTTTTCCTGCAGGCCTTTTCCATTTTGTTCAAGCTGAGAAACCTTTCATTAGGTCTAACTTTTTCTCTTAGGCATTTAAGAATAAAATACCATTAAGAAAAATCTTTGTTCACCTAAAGCATGCTTAAATGCAAATTGACTAATGCCACCGATATGTCATAGCATTCAGTTGCCTTTTAGTCAGATTTCAATGCAATGATTTTTTTTTAAATAATGTTGTCACATATTTATATTTGCTGGTTGAGAAGCAGCAGTCACTGGACTTAGTCAGTTCACCATCGCTAGTTTGGTGTGTTGCTAATCTAATAGCTTAGACCCTGAGACAATCATACCCAGATCCTTGTATTATTAAGACTAAATGATGTTCAGACACAATCTCATTCATCCCACCCGGGATCTCTCCTTGGCATTCAAGTCTTGTGAACACAATGTCTGTTGCGTTGACTCTACAACAGGGTATCAGGAAGGTGGCCTTCGAGAACTTTTGTTTATTCCTGAGATGAGGCAACCTAGAAATCGGAATACTATTGTTGGACCTGGCATCCTTGGTGTGCCTTTCCCTAACGTTTTGGCTTCAATTCTCTTGTTTTTGCTGAATTTGCTTTTGTTGGCCATAAGACTCTGCACACTTTACCACTGCTAACCAGTGTTAAAGTGCTCTCTCCCTTAAACTTACAAAATTGGCTTTCATCTAATTAGCACATTTAATTTAATTTTAAGCCCATTGCAAAATTATACTACAAATACTTAGGTCCTGTTAATGAAATGCTACTAGTTCACCTGCAGCACTGACTGTGCCACCCAATTAGCCCTTTTAAACAAGTCTTAGGCCTGCTACTGAAGTTTTAAACTGCCATTTCAATCAGGCAAAATAAACCTTTTGCCAGGCCCAAGCCCTCCTTTTTAATGCACATAAGTCACCCCTAGGGTAGGTCCTAAACAGCCCATAGGGCAGGATGCATTGTATTTAAAAATCTGGACAAGTACTTTTACTTTTACATGTCCTGGTAGTGAAAAACGCTTACATTAGTTTTTCAATACTGCATGGCCGACCTCTCCCATAAGTTAACATTGGGTTACCTTATTACATTTAATAAGTAATAACTTTCAATTGGGAGCAAGTAAGAATGTTGAGTTTGTTCTCTAATGAATTATAATTTAATACCTTCTTTCATGGTAAAGTTGAACTTGAAGTCACATTCTGTAAAAGCCCCTATTTGAAAGTTGCCACTTTTTCCCCCAACTATTGGTGCCTGAAGCCTGCATTGTGGGTTACATGACCAGGTATAGCTGGCAGTTGTGTGAAACAACAACGAATCGTGGAGGGTCAGAGAGAAATGTTTAACGACCAAACAGGTAGATACCCCCAGTGGAACTACGTAAATAACAAGAAACCTGAAGGTCGAATATAGCTGAGATGCTTGAACTAACACTGGAGAGATTGCACATCAAGACTTTCAATACATCAGTGATCAAAAGTCAAACTGGCTTCCAACAAAAGCTGTTTGAGTCCTATCAGCCCACCCAAGTGGCGGAGCCTCATCATGTAGGACCCCCAAAAACTAGGTCTGTGTACGAAAGCCCTGGTGTATTTTGGCTTCGTGTCACTAGGCCATAGTCTGGTCACCGCAATTGTTCTTACAGAAGGTGGAGCTGATGTGTGCAGTGCAAAAAAATGAATAGAGTGAGGTGTTTTAAAATGGCTGTCAAGGCAAACAAAGAACTTTATTAGTGTTCACCTGAACGTCAGACTAAAAGATAGTGAAGGGACAGTGTGACAAAATCACTGTCTGGATTGCTTGGTAAAAATTATATATAAGGCCAACATGTTTCTGCCGTAAGGTGGAAGTTCACCGGCATTCATCAGGGCCAAGCTCTTATGTATGCTACTGCAATTACACTATCAATCGTGCTTGATAAGAAATAAAAAATCTATCAGACCATTATCAGGAACTGATGAGCGGTCATTAGAACCATCCTACCATGTCCTCGCACTTGGCACAGTTGTTAGAAGAGATCTTCCCTGTAAAAAAAGGGGAAGAACAATGTACTCCGTTCATCAGAATACTGCTGGTTGAAAATACAAATAAAAAGTTAAATATCCATGTCTATGTACTGTCTAACAGTGTGGAGAGGGAATGGTGGTTGCTTGTGCTTTATTAGGATCACTGACAGAATATTGTAAACAAAAATATTGCGTGGACAGAAAATTGTGTAAAAAATGCAGAGGAACAAAATATCGAAAGGTAAGTGCAAATAGGTAATTATAGATTTATTATTCTTAACTCCACATCTACATACCTTGAAAATATATATATTGTCAAGGTACATATATGTGGAATTATGTATAGTAAAACTTTGCTTACCTGTAGAAACTTCCCTTCATTATATTTTTTGTCCTTGATATTCTGGACACAATATTTTGTGGTACGATGTTTCTGTTTCCGATATTCTGTCTAAACACCGTTTTATTGCATACTGGTTCTTGTCATGATTAGATTGTGTGTCTCCAACGGGAAACTTTAGAAAAGTTATAATTGAACAGATAGCAATAGTCTTACGACCAGTAACAGCAGCCTCTAAGCATTTATATTAAACTGTTTCTCGAGAGTTGCATGAAAGCACTGAATACTGGCATAGAGCGGCTTCCCTGTTTCAGACAGGGTCCAAATATTTACAAAAAGTGAGAGTCACACGCATATTGAGTTATACAACTTTATTAGTTTGTTATAAAAAAAGAACATCCATATTTATGTACACTCGAAATCTATCAACATTGCGTTCAGCTTGTATTACAAAATAAAACAAATAATAAAACACTGATTGTCAATGAAGTATTTACAAGAATACAAAAATAACCTCACACTCCTCATACTTTCCAATGTTAGTAAAATGTGGCATGGTTCACAGAGGGTTTGGGATTATAGTGAAAGTGTTAGGAAAATTACTGATGCGGTGCACTGGTTGATGTCATCAAGAATGAAAAGCACGAAAATATGTGTTACTTTTACTCAGGTTAATGGTACTCTGTTTATATACCTCAGAAAGATGAAGGACCGAGTGGGCCCTGCTGAAATTAAGCAGATGGTCACACATACAGATGTTAGCAGCTAGAGGTTAGCTCACTGAGCAGTGTAGTCTGTAAATAACGTGGTAGGAACTTGAAGAAGCAGCTGCCACATGATGATTCATAAGGTAGTTTCAACAGGAGACCAAAAATTGCCAAGCCTCATGGAGAGTAGATGACAGGCCAAAGGTATATAAAACCGTATCAACAGGGATAAGGAACATCATGACAGGTATGGAAGGAGGATGGCTTTTTATTTGTTTTGAACCTTTTACAAGAAAGCCAATTGATATACAGTGAACAACTGCGAAGTTAGCCTCAGGAGTGGGCTGAAAAGATAATCAATCTTTGACCCGATAATGAAATGTGATTTGTTCGAATAAAGATTGAATGAAAAAGAGATTTATTTTTAACTGTACTAGTTATAAAGAAATACTATCAGCCTTCTTACTTTCCACGAATACTTGTGTTGGCTAAATTATGTCGAATAGCCCGAGCCTAACCAAAGGTGTGAATATGGCAATGTCGCATCTGAAGGCCGTACAGCGAGGAGTGTGCTTCAGAACTGACTTTCCTATCTTCTTCAGAAGAAAAATCTATATTGAAGGTCCCTCTGCACTGAAGATTAATTAAAAGGTGCCCACTGGCCTCCCACTTGGAGTCAACTCCATCCATTCCTCAATTTCCTGGTTTATTACATACTCATGGATTGGTCCGTTTGCAGGCCACCGCGATGCAGGTTTGTGTGTACCACAAAAAGGACTTACTGCTCCTGCTAAAAAGCACCATTGTTAGCCGATTGTTTTAGAGATGTTTCACTTCGACAAGCATTTGGTATAAATTAGATGGTTTGCTTTTTCGTCTGTCAAAATTCCTAGACATACACATACATGCTGCAGCCTAACATTTGTTTTCAACATTCGCAGCATCCTATCCAGCTATCACTGACAATGTTAATGGTCTGCCTTATGAATACACTGTAAAGCCGGACCTAAAAATCTATGTAAGTTAATGACTACCCTCCTCTCATCTGTGCTGTTGCCAGAGAAAAACACCATACATTATCTAGTTATCTAAGACAGTTTAATAGCATTACAATTGCAAGTAAGTGCCCCTTGAAGCTCAACCTCAGGTAGGTGGAAAATATAATGATCACAGCTGTGCGGGGGGCAAGCACTATTTCGTGGAAGCCCACAACTTTTGCACAATTAAAACATGTACTCCTGGCTCCCAACATGTGGGCGGAGCCAAACCCTTCTTTACTGATGGTCACATAATTGTCTGGCGACAGATGCGTGGTCGTCAGGCCACAAAATGTGTAGGCTGGAATATTTTGATATCACAAAAGGAAGACAAAAGCAATAGACACGCTTGCTCCAAGATTTACCTCAATGTTGGTACGCACGCCTGCTTCGGCAAGACCCTGCGTGACGTCAGTCAAGTCTCAGAAAAGTATAATGCCAATGTTTTAAGGCATTATGTTATTTGGTCTGGAATACATTGTAAATACTGAAATGCCTGGAAATTATAATTTTGTCTTTGGGTACTTCATTACTATTTTATGCCCTTGCTTTTTGTATTTGTAGAAATAATAATAGATTATTTTAACACCTGAAGGTTTCATGGCCCTATAGAGAAGGCTATGGGTGAGTAGAGGAGGCTACAGATTCTGGCCACCACGAAAAAACTAGGGAGGATGCTCTTGTAAACCTCCAGTCATATAGTATTTGGGAGCAAGTTCCACGTCACTGCTGAATGACTATGAAGAGCTGCTCCTCAAAGTGCCCCAATTGAACCAAGTAACCACAGGTCTGACGTCCTTGTAGATCGCAAGTAGACAGGAAGTTAGAAAGACATGGTCCCATTTATACTGGCCATGGCGATACCAACAAAGTAACAAATTGTATGTATGCCCTACACAGAGTCAGTTTAGGACCGGTGACTGGCAGACACATGCAGCTGAATTTTGGATGCACTGCATGTAGACAAGTGTTTGTAAAGGGTGAAGACAATTACTATTCTTGTAACCAAGGGGGGGGGGTGGCGTAATGGCAAGAGCAGTTGACTTTGGAGCTGGGGAACTTAGTTCGAGCCTTGGAGTTGGCTCAACATCCTGTGATTCTGGACAAATCACTTACAGCCTGATTCATCAAGGGGCCGTTTTGCGAGCCCCTAATAACGATTCATAGCAAATCGCTATTAAGGACTTGCAAAACGGTATTCATGTAGGAATTGCTAAATAAATAGCGATTCCTACATATTCCTTATTTGCGAGTAGCAATTTGCTACTCGCAAATAAGGAATAACTCCCCATTCATTCCTATGGGCCAAAAGGCCAATAGGAATGAATGGGGAGTATCCCTTATTTGCGAGTAGCAATTTGCTACTCGCAAATAAGATAGCGATTTTAAGGGTGCCAGGGGTGTCCAAAGGACACCCTGTAGCACCCCTTAAATGCACATTTGAACAGGTGTTGCGCACACACATGTCCAAAGGACATGTGTGTGTGTAACATGCAAAAGAAAAAAATGCACTTAAGTGCTTTTTACACTATTTTCTCAATTTACCACCAAGTCAGACTTGGTGGTAAATTGCGACCAAATATTGCAATTTCGCAATTTCTAATTGGTTGATGAATTGCATTTAAGGAATCTCTATTAGAGATTCCTTAAATCCAATTGCTCGCAAATATGCGAATTCTTAAATAGCGATTTTTGCATTTGGGATGATGAATCCCAAATGCAAAAATTGCACTCGCAAAAGGCAAGATTCTGAGAATCTTGCCCTTTGCGAGTGCAATTTAGCTTGATGAATCAGGCTGTTAATCACCCTGTGCTTACCAAAAATGAATGTGCCCTTGTGTAACATAACTGGTGCTAATGTAAAGTGCTTCATAGTTTGGGTCACGTTAGCGCTATATAAAACTGGAAGAAAAAAAAGATGGAAAGACACCAAACCAGTAACTGAGTTAATTCTGTAGAGTAAGGGCAAATATTGAGAGAATTGTCACAGAGGAGTAATTGTGAGAAGCTTTGTTTACATGTGCTGAAGGTTAAGGGCAACAAGCCCATAGTGTTGAGGCTCCTACCCTTGGGAAGGATGAGCATCTTCCTTGTTAATCTCTCTTCTCATCGCCCCGCAGCCAACAGGATCAGTGCTTCCTTCATAGTCTTTCTCCGCTGTCAATACCAACTCATCAACTTTCTCTACTGTTGCAGCCATACGGGAGTAAAGAGTAGTACTAGATGCCCTGCAGAGCAAGTTCTTCCTAGTATCCGTGCTTTCAGTCTTGTCTTGAAAAGCCCACGCTAAAAATGTAGCTGCCTTGGCTGCCCTTTTTCAGGCTCTCTTGCGGGAGGGAGCTTCCAAGAGCCCTCCAGGCCTAACCTCACGAAGCAGTTTACCATTGGAAATGAACAGAATGCATCTCACAGATGGTATCTAGCTCAGAACCATCCTTCCTTTCTTCAAAAAGGGAGGTGACTCTTCCCTCTAGGAGTAAACGAGTCTCATGGAGAGTAATCCCTGAGAACAATGTACCAAAGTTCAAAATCAATCATCTATCAACTTTTCAACATCTGCGAGGTCGGGGTTACTAAGTGTTGAGAGTCGCTCCTTGCTAGATTCAGCAAGCTTTGGTTTCTGATCAGGATCTCACATGGGCAACAGAAGCTGGTCATCTAAAGACCTCTCAAAGAGACAACTAATTGTTTTCCATCTGGGCAATACTTACATTTGAAACTAAGCCCCATGACACTAGAGGCCATGCTCATTATGTCTTGTTTTGTCTGACTGACCACTGCATGGATGGTTGATGACCACTCAAATTTTGGGTCATGGGTCAATGTAAAAAGTACTAAGAGGAATGTAACACTGTTGCCTGCTCTTTCCAAGCTATACCGCATCTCCAGTTGGCTGTGAAAAAGATGGTGATTGAAACTTTTTATGGAGGCAGATTGACAAAGAAAGGGTAACAGCATGAGCAGACAGATCATTAACTCAATTGGGAATTTCCAGATGGCCCAGGCTGCATGAAAGTCTTTAGGGCTCATCTCTTGCTGCTTCAGGACCACCTTTCTCCAGTCCTTCACATTCCTTATTAGCATCTCTTATAGTTTCTGAAACTGCATTTAGCAGAACACTTTCTCTACTGTAATCCTCTTTCACATTTACCTGTCAACAAATGCTGGCCCTCGCAGGCACATGTACACAGTTAATGTTCACTGTATGCAGAGATGTTTGTGGCACACCCAACAACTACTCAAGGTACCTCAGCATCAGGCTCTTGATCCTCTTAGTCCACTTCTCTTAAAAGGCCCCTATCCAGAGGTAGAACTGCACACACTGTGAGGCCCAAGCATGTTTAACCCACAAAAGAGATGTGGGGGCCATACAAGATGGCATTCATGTGCACGCTGCAGGGTGGGATAATGTGAAGCGTGTCTATACACACACGCATTCAGGGGCAACTTTTGTGGACTGCTCTAGCTGTAGTCTTATGTACAGTTTATTTGGATGATTGTGTATTCTCTTACTGATAGCTTAATGCTGTAACATAAAAACAATTGGAGAGCTTTGCTTAGAGATGAATCTAACTCAAGGATCCAGTGTGCATTTGAACTGACATTTGCACAGTTTTGTTCAAGTACCAAAGATCATCCACCACCTCCAACAATGCAAGGAAAATGTATTTCAAGCTCCCGGTAAATAAATACACCGGTTTGGTGGACCCATCTCATGTCTATCTACACTCATGCGAATGTATTATCCAGTAAGCGGATCACTTCAGGAGTAGACTCAAGGCCGAACCACATTTGCAAGTCAGTGGTGTATCATGGATTCAGGTAATAAGGAAGAGAGGAACAAACCAGAAATGAAAAGCGTCCAGATGACGGAGAACCTTGCCTCAGCAGCTTGTTGCTTGGTATTGGTGCGATGATGGGATTTTGTTGTCCACAGAACTTAACTGAAAGTTTGTTATCATAAGCACACACATACACAAAGGCACACTCATACAGATGACACAGAAACACACAGCAGGACAGCTTGTTAAACATGCACATCTAGTTCTCATCTAAAAATCAGTGTTACTTCTCATGCTTCAGCTTGGCCGTACATAAAGGTTGATGGTTGTGATGTGTAATACTGATATCTTCTGTGCTGAGTCTGAGTAAAGCAGGTATGTTTTGTGGATGTGGATTCAGGAAACATGCAGCCGCGTAAGAGATGATAATAGATCTATTGATTGTTGTCAGCTAAAACTTGGAAAGGGCGAGATTGATCAATAAAGTCACTCGCATCAGGTGATGACTGACAAAACTTATATTAAGTAAACAGTGAAGTACAGCCTCCTTCCAAACATAGGGCATCATTATGATGCCGAGCGGTCGGACCGTCGGCCACTACTGCGGTGGTCGGGAGACCACCTGACAAGCATGCAGCGGTCTGACCACCATATTTGGATATGAGCGCCGGGCTGGCAGTCAGAAAGTCGGGGGTTCGACCGCCGCGGCAAGGCTCACGGTATATAAAAAGAGCTGCAGCAGAAGCAGCGCCTTCTGCACATTCATGCACCATGTGCCATGCACCCTGTCGTGCATGGCACACGGTGCACAGAGGTGAGTGGGGGCACTACATGTACCCAAAGGACTACTTTATAGTAGCCCACAACAGACGGGGGCCTTGTTTGGGGGCCCCGATATCCCTTTCTGACAACCTTTTCATGGCAGGATTCCCACCACAAAATGGCTGCTGGAAAGGGATATTGTAATCAGCACTGCACCATACTAGGACGCTGCTCCGACTGCAGCCCTGTCAGGATCTCTGATCCTGGTGGAGGTGGCAGTCTTGCGTCCGACAGCCGTGGATCCGACTGCCAGTATCAAAATGCGGAGGACGGACCAAAGAGATGTCGGCAGTCAGAAGGCCACCGACGGCCTGTCAGTGATCTGAATGCCTGACATCCTATTCAGGCCAAAAGTTCTGTACTGCCTTGGCATGCGTAATGTTTCAAGGGGTTCTGCTTCTTGATTCTGAACCTCCTCTCCTCTACATCTCATTTACTCACTGATCTTTTGCAACTTTCTGGTACTGACTCCAGGTTATCTCCTGACATACAGTAGCCTATCCGAGGTCGCGTGTGATTGGACACTGAACTGTGTTCAAATGCTGTTTCCTAGTCTTGCTTATGAGTGTACAAGTTGAATGAACCTCTCTCATGGTCACCTTCTCATTTTTCCTTGCACTTTACTTGTACTTTCTGTCTAAAATCTTTTAATTGCATGTGCTATTTGCTTGTGTGTGTGCAGCGGTGCAAAAAGTAAACCCATGGATAAGAGAGGCGCCGTTCTGCTTCTTGGGCTGGCTGGTCTCACCCACACCAGGCGCCACCCCAGGGGACCACCACAGGAGAAACTAGCCTCCTGCTCTGTCTTTCTCTTAGGGATGAAAGAGTGTGGCAGGCCCTGGAGGACAATATGGCGGGAAACTAAGTGACAGGATGAAATGTTGGCCGAGACGGAGGGTAACACCGTTACGTCATCTAGTTCCGGGTTAGTTTGTGGGAGTCCTTATTACCCCCGTCTGCCACAAGATACTGGATCCCCCATAATGCGTCACAACTGTGCAGACATGACTGTTTTTTTTTACTCTGCTGTTGACAAGGTAATAGCTCTTCATTGTTCCGTGATTACTGCGCCCTAACAACTAACTGATTTGCGCACCGTTCCAGATTAAAAGTCTGAAAAGAAACAAAGTTCCCCCTCCATTTTTTTATAGTTTTGCTTGAAAAACAACGCTCGGCTCGACCTTCGCTTGACTGCTCTTGACTGATGTTGTATACGGTGATGAAATGACATCAAAGCCCTCCTTGCACTGTTCGCACGGTGGTTACCTCAGGGTGAGGCTTCGCACATTAGGGTTTGTGGTTTTTCGATGCCACCGTCTGTGTAGAGGCCGGGGAGGCATGGACAGACGGAGGAGCTTGGATGGTTAGATCACCTTCCCATTCCGGCATTAGTGGTTATCACTGTGAAAAAATAATAGCGCACCTAGAGAAATGCAAAAACACCGTGAGATGTGATGGTAGCGCCTCTCTGAAAATGCCCCACTCCCTCCATTGTGTCACCGCATAGACACGTCTTGGGAGCTACCGACAGAGTAGCGGTGGAGGCTTTTGCTTCCTTTTCCCTATCACTGCTGTTGAATCATGTTGCTGTGTTTCATGCACTGATGCAAAAGGCAGTCTTCTATGAACGTTGTTGCTGTATGGTGGGCGAGAGGATGTGGCCTAACGGCTAGGGCGGTCAACCTCATATCTGGGGAACCAGGTTCCAGTCTCGGCAAGGACGCGCAACATCCTGTGATTCTGGGCAAATCATGTAATCTCCCCCTGCCTAACACAAATTAAGGTGTCCTCATGTAACGCAACTGGTGCTCGTGTAAAGCGCTCTGATACCTGCTACCTTTGGGTTGAGGTATGAAAAACTCCATAATTGTTTACTTTTAAAAAAAAAGGTGGTGCACTGTTAGTATATGTTTATGCATGCAGTCAGACTGGGGTGATCCAAAGTCTTCAGTTTTCCCATTAATCATAACTAATCGAAAAATTCTGGATCAATGGCTATTTTTCAAGCCTTTAAACTATTGTTTCCAAATCAAGAGCATAGAGTTAAAGGGGACATCCATAATAGAAAACAACAGTTTCTTTCCCAATCACTGAATCGCTAACAAGCACCAACAAGAGGCATTTTGTTAGTTTGAATACATCTGCTTGGGTTTTGAATTCTGTTGTGACATCATTCACGGATTGACCCCTTTAAATAAGGTTGGATTACCCCGTTCTGGATGAATGATTGTGCTGGTTAAAAGTTATTCCTGTGTGGTCAGGAATCTACCATATGGAAATCTATCCAGGGGTGTGTGAAATAAGGCCCAGAGTGAGATTTCCACAGAGCACCAATGGAAACAACTCAGCATGGCAGTGAGAGCTAGAGAAGGAAGTCTCGCGAGATTCTGACCGATGTTGCACGGAGAATAGACTGACAATACATGAAACATACCATTTCAATAAATACATTCAATAAATGCCCAAGCCTGGAATTAAAGGACCAGGGGGCATCTCTTGCAGCAGTGTATTTCCATTCTGCATGTGAAGGCCATTTTCAAACAAAAGAGTAGGAAAATATTGCATAATGGATACAGAATGCATTGAAGTCTTCGGTCTGTGGAAGCTAACACTTAGTGCTAAGATTCTACTGCTAGTCCACGAGACACTACCCAGGAGTGAAAGAGATGTCCAAGGCATGGAATATTTCACAGGACACGCGCCATCTCTGCTGCCTAGAGCACAGCGTAAGGCACAGCTCCGCCATGCCAGCCAAACAGCCCCTGTCCCTTTTTTTCCAAATAGCTCCTCTACCCATCCAGTGGCACCTTATGAAACAAAACAAAACCTAAAAGAAACACAAAATAAAACATAAGAATTCATGCAGGTAACAAAGACAAAACTCAAATGAAATCAATGCGTGAAAGTAAATCAGGGGCAACAACAAAAAGAGGTGAAGAAAAGTTGAGATGGAAAATGAAAAGAGAGGAATGCATTTCAAAGCATAACAAAACAGAAACACAATAAAGCAAATCAGCTGTCCATGGTTATGGAAAGATGCGCAGCGGGTGTTGCCTTACTTGGAACACGAATTGGACTCTGTAGGATGACAGGACACCAAACATTTCAGTGTTACAGTGAATAAAATAAATAGGAAAAAACACCTCTTTCACAACACCATCAAAGGAGACACATTCTTCCCTTTGAACAAGGCCTTTGCCCTCTGAAACTCTGCATCAAGTATTTTACGCCAAAATCCATCATTACTTTCATAGCAATGCGTAAAGCACACTTCATGGTGTCTTGTCAAAACACAGATTTGTAAAAAAAAAAATGTAGGCTCCAAAATATAGACTGCCTGAATTCTGATCTTATATGCTTACCTCCCAAAAATATCGACCTGACTTTAATCCTTAAATCCAGCCAAATTTATTTCCTGTATGCTTTGGTACTGGGTAAATGTACCACTCCAACATCTGTCCTGCTATAATTGAGCTCAAGCGCTAGTTCGTGCATTTAGGTGCGGTTTGTTTTGGTGTCTGTTTTGCAGTCTATGTTTTAACATACAATGTCATCACATGATGAAGATACTAGGACTCTGTGGGACTTGACTCTCACAGGACACTGGACACCACTTCCTGTTCCATGGACGACACTTCCCACTTCAGTTCTGTGGCACATTTTTAACACTGGTCTAGTTGTGTTATTGCTGTGGGCTTTAGTTCATGTGCAGTGTTACAAGACACCTTGGGTTTGTGCACAAAGGGTCTTGTACTGTAGCATGGCACTGCGAGTCATCAGTCTGCGTAGCTGTAATTTGGTGTTTGAGTCTGCCTGAGGATATTTTGGTGTTTGAGTCTGCCTGAGGATATTTTGGTGTTTGAGCCTGCTTCAGGTTGTTTTGGTGATTTAGCCTGTCTGAGATTATTTTGGTGTTTGAGCCTACCTGAGGTTATTTTTTGGTGTTTAAGCTTACCTGAGGTTATTTTGGTGTTTGAGGCTGCTTGAGGTTATTTTGGTGTTTGAGCCTGCCTGAGGTTATTTTGGTGTTTGACACTGCTTGAGGTTATTTTGGTGTTTGAGCCAGCATGAGGTTATTTTTGTGTTTGAGCCTGCCTGAGGTTATTTTGGTGTTTGAGGCTGCTTGAGGTTATTTTGTTGTTTGAGCCTGCCTGAGATTATTTTGGTGTTTGACACTGCTTGAGGTTATTTTGGTGTTTGAGCCAGCATGAGGTTATTTTTGTGTTTGAGCCTGCTTGAGGTTATTTTGGTGTTTGAGTCTGCTTGAGGTTATTTTGGTGTTTGAGGCTGCTTGAGGTTATTTTGGTGTTTGAGTCTGCTTGAGATTATTTTAGTGTTTGAGCCTGCCTGAGGTTATTTTGGTGTTTGAGGCTGCTTGAGGTAATTTTGGTGTTTGACGCTGCCTGAGGTTATTTTGGTGTTTGAGGCTGCTTGAGGTTATTTTGGTGTTTGAAGCTGCTTGAGGTTTTTACACAAAACTAGTGTGAAGCGCCACAAGGTGAAAGTGAGGGCAGGATGGATGAGGCAATGTAGAGACAGAGGTAAGCTTGATGGGTGTGTAAACATTCACGTATGAACACATAATTACTACAGCAGGTGTCACTTAGAGAACATTTTCCTACTCGCACTTTGAACTGGTGCACTGTGAACACGCTTTCTAATGCATGCATGAGCCTATATGGTATGTAGCACATCATGTGACAGGACACAGTCTGGGGGTGTAAAGGGGCCTTACATTCTGGTCCAGTTCCATGATGGAAAGGATAAGCAGATGTTGAGGATTTGAAGTGATTGCTGCAAGTCATCCAGTAAACCATGAACACCATCGTAAACTGGGCTGAAAAAGCACCAAGAGAGGTTGGGGGAGTTTGAATAATGACCCAAATGAGAGTGAGATGTTCCTCTTGCAATTTGGGCTGATAGCGATAGGATGAAAGAGGCAACAGCCATCAGTAGACTCCTCAAAACTAGTAACCCATAGGCATTGACCCAGGGCTTACTTCTAATTGGCTGACTGGCAGTCCAAGTGAAAAAAGAATGTGAGGGAGATGGGAGGTTGGGCAGATGGGCTGACTTCCCATTGGTCTCTGGACACCTTTACATATCAGTTCCTGGATCTGCTGGCGTTCAATTAGGAATGAAAGAGAGGGTTTGTTAGAGCATGCAGCTACTTGTTATGCATTTTGGAATCAATTTTGAAAAAGATTAAGCAAGGAATGCCTTTGTAAATGCACTGTGTCATCTGTATGTCTACTCTCCTAAATTTCATATCAATTCCGAGAATCAGAACAGTAAGACATTTGCAAACTCCTCGAGAATTTCTAAGCTTGAAGTGAAGACCTGCTGTTAAATGCCAGACAAAGGGCACTGTGTTTGCCAGCAAGAGGTTGTCTACACGTGCAGGCACGGATACAGTGCACTATTTGCAGTTCAGATAATGCCATATAGTCAGCATACGATGACCAGAGTGCACTTTCAATTAGTCATCCTTGCAGTACTCAGGTGTTGGTGAATGTAGAAGAACAAAAGTCTGCTTTGGTTATGAAGAGTTAAGGAACTTTATGCCTGCCCAAGTGAATTGCAAGCTATTCTCACGATGCTGCCTCTAAGTAGGTGATATACCTTGCAACACTTAAAACTTGCTGCTAAATAAGAATCTCAGCACCACACTCTCGAGTACAGTGTGACTAATACATGCTGCCCCATAAACAGGCAAGAATAGGAATGTTTCATTAACTGGTCACATGAGCTTGAAAAATAGATTAGATACTGGAAGTTGGAGCTATGGTTGTTGGAGATTGAGCTATGATTGTTGGAACTGGAGCCATGATTGTTTTACCTACAGACCTGACAGAACACTTCTGATAATAATCTGAGATAAGCAATGGGACTCATAGTAAAAAAAACTCCAGACCTAACCCTAAAACTGCAGCCTCTTGAATCTAGTGGAATTTAGAATTTGAGCCCAGGAAGGGAGATCCACCCCCTTTGTGACCATGTAATCAGCTCCATGCCAAGAAGGACGTGTAGCGTCCTGAGAGCAGGAGCCCGCAGAGGCACTTCAAACCTCAGGCATTTTGTTATAGGGAAGAGGTGGCTGTCTTGGCTCTCTGGACTATTCATCTTAGTGCTGGGGGATCTCGCTGACCCTGGCTATGCAAAGAACAGCAGGGGGTCTCCTGCCATACTAGAATTGGCTGTGCCAAAAATGTATATGTGTTTATATTTTTGGAATACATTAACACAATTAACAATGTAAAGAATGCATTTTCACACAAGATTACACATGTATACACTGATATACTATAGTACTATTGCTTTTGAAACACGTTTTCTATGATGTGTAGAAAAGAAGTTTCCTGATATATGTTAACTAGGCCTCAATTTAGGTATAAACACCATCTTTTTCAAAAATGGAAGTCACTCCTGTCACTCATGCTTCTCCCTGCCCACATCTCTCCTCACAAAATTATGTAGCACAGAGTGAAGCTGAGAAGAATTGGTTAATTTCCATTGTTATTGTTTATTTTACTCTCAATAAACTTTACCTTGCTAAGTCACTACCGCAACTTTAATTTCATGGTCCTTCTGCTGGTTCACTGTGTTTTATTCATTCATTTAACACATATTTGTTAATGGTTCTAGTTTGTTCTAGCATCTTCAGATGACATTAGCATAAACAGGGCCGCACTGACTACCGGGCAGTTTAGAATGCTGCTGAGCTGGGGGCTGGTTTCACTCCAGTGGGGGCTGATTTCGTTCATGGAGACCTGCGTGTGCTTCAAAATAATGAAAGCAAAACAAATTTCGTTTAGTACACGCAGGTCCCCATCAACAAAATCAGCCACCAGCTCAGCAGCATTCCAAACTGCCCGGTAGCCAGTCTGGCCCTGAGCATAAAGGGTGCTGAATAATTATTCATGCAGTGGGATAATGCTTAGGTGTTAAGGCAATATGACGTATATTTATTTTTCGTGTGCTCTGATTTGCTGAATTAATGATATATTTGCTCACACCACAGTGATTCTGCAGTTTCTCTAATTTTCTATGTGAAAATAATATATAAAACCCCTTGGTTCTTGGGTGAGTCAGAATACTTTCCTGTTCTACTAGGGATCCAGCCCATTATTTTGCTGCCCACTTGGGACGTAAAATAATTTCAAATTTTGCATTTGTATGTATTGACTCTTTCCTTGAGAGCCTTCATGGCATTTACTCTGTACTGCTTTAGTTTTGAAATGTATAATAAACCAAACCCCTTTAAATTCCTATTGCTCTAGAACTCAGTTGTTGAGTGGGCCCATTTACATAACAATGTGTATTTCTGAATGTTGATGCACGGGGAGATGCCTTACGGAGGAGGCACATTGCTTCATGAAATTAAGGTGAAACACCGTCTCCGATCCAGTGAATGTGGCCAATTTGGTTGAGAAAGAATTTTGGGGAGTACAGAAATGTTGAGGTACTCCGTGTCCACAGCTACACTTCCTCAACTGCGCTAACAAGACAGCACTGACACATACGACAGCTTACCTCTGCAGGCCCTTAAAGGAGCAGAAGCCTTTGGACACTGCATCTCCTTAGTGATATGGTTGGGGGCAGGCTGCTGGCGAGTCGTCTTGAGCGAACTGACTGAACACCTGTTAAAGGAGCGTGGACGCAGTATTCTTTTGCCCCCTTCTCCTTGTATAAATGCTATGCAGTCAAAGTTTGGCAAGTTGCAATAATTATATTGTCAGTAACGAGGACTTTCCTGCTGTCGTTGCAGCGAAGGAATAATGCATATAGTGCAAACAGGAGACCACAGCCAGGCCTCTCTCTCAAATGGGAGAAAATTGCATTGCTTTTGCCTATTATAAGCAGTGCCACTGGATTTATGTGACTGTGAGGCCACTGCAATTTTAGCATATTTATAGATTTGACGCATTTGCCACATACTCCATCACCGGCTGCAAAATCTGCAGATTTTAACCCAAAAATGTTTTTGTTTCTAGCTAAAATGGTTTAAAGTTACTAAAAACGCAACAACACATGTTGCCGTGCAGGGGAAGGCCCTTTGCAAAGTTGGAAAGGTCACCTTTCTGTTGTTTATTGCTATATTTGGATGTTAAACTGGCGCTAAATATGTATAACTAATGCCCAAAATGTGTTAATACGTTTAAAATTGCCAAAATAACTAAGTCAAACTATCAAAAAATGTGACACATAATGCCGCATAATTTGTCTTTTCTTGCCACATAATTTACTCAACACTGCCGCATAATTTGGCCAACCACTGACGCATAATTCTAGTGGCACTGTTTATAAGCTAAATAGGATTAGCAGCAGGATGCAGTAATGCTTCGAAAACGTCTCCCTACCTGAAGCTAATCTATTGCCACCCAAAGGAGAAATAGCCATGAAACAGATCCTTTTGAAGAATCATACCCATAACTGAGCCGTCCTGACAGGATTCCTTCATTAATTTTGAGGGTGTGTGGAAAATTAGTACGGTTTTGGTGAACATTATCTGCGCCATCTTGCCTTTTCCCCTGATGCCACACTTTTGTCGTGCGCGCCCGCCATTTTAGGTGCCTCGATCAGGACCATCCCTTTTGCATGCCACTGGCCCCCGACATAGCCCTTCGCCCTCACCAAGCCTGCACGCTGACCAACCCCCCCCTCGCTCGCACATGCTTTTGAGTCATAAACCCCTCTTCGGCGCAGCTCTGCCTCAAAGCCCCATCCTGTTCCCAGCGCGACCCCTCCCTTCATTCTTTTTATAGTCCCCGGCCCTTTGATACAAAAACCCCCTTTTCCTGTGCCCGTTTGTCTTCCTTGCTCCCAGGCCAACACCTGGCTCTGCCGATACTATTCCTCGCCCCTCTCTGTACAGTAGGAAGCTTCCCTCATCAAAGGACCCCCGAGTTGATCAAAGCCCCCACCCCTCGAGATCCAATCGAACCTCCCACATTCCATGAATCGGCGGAATATCCAGCTGCGCGATAACCATCACCTGTTGTGACCGGGGTGGGGACTTCTACTGTAAATGTGTGTGGGAACGGGCCAAAGTATTAACGGGAATGTGTTACATGCAATAAAGTGACAAACTTGTGTATAAGAGGCCAGGCCTCAGAGATGCGGGTAGAGCACCTCAGAACGATACCTGCTGTCCAACTGATGTGTTTCTCCTCCGGAGAAAATAAAACCTTGTTTCCTGCCTTCCAGTCTCCAGCGCCTGCCTCTTCATTGATTAATGTTTCGTGGGTTAAAGAGGCGATACCGCCGGGCAAATATCTATTGTCCCCGACCTTAGGTTTTACAATTGGCGTCCCAAGCGTGGGGCCCATCAGCGACTCGTGGATCCAGTGGGAGAGGTCCTGACGACAGAGTGAACGACTGCAACGATCGGGAGAGCTCTTGCCCAATAGACCCTCGTCTGGCAGCCGATCATCCGAACTTCACTAGTTCCGAACAGACCTCTCTCGAGTGATCTACGGTCCTGACTGGGAACCATTAGGAGTGCTGTGAGGAATACGAGAAAAAGAGGACGATCGGGCGCTGGATTCGGAAGACAAGAAACTGTCCATGCGGTCCGGGTAAGGTCGTGTAAACACGACAAACTGCAAAATAATTGACTGATTGTTCAAGAAAATACTAGTATTACTCTTTGTTAACTTATTTGGAGATTCACTGTCTGCACGCGGAGAAACAGTAGGCTCTTTCCCTTTTGCAAACAGTGAAGGATAGGTAACGCAGCCGTCGTGCCTATTTTTCTCCCCCACTGAATCCTATTATTTATTAACGGTTTTCGGGAGATTCCCTCTCCCACACTGATTAACTGGGTTCTTTGACCCCGAACTACTGTTCACGGATTGTCTTCTGGAGATTCTCTGTCTGCAAACAGGAAATAACAGATTCCTCTTTACGGATAGTGAAAGGGTAGAGGACGCAGACTTTTGCGCCCTACTTACTCTCCCCACTGATTTTATTTTATTTTTATTTATTATTGGCTGTTCCTTGTTATTGGTTATTCTTTATTATTGGTTCATGAGGTATTCACTGCCTGCAAACAACGTAGAATAGAAATATTCTGTCTAGTCTTTGCACACAGTGATAAGATAGGCAGTGCTGACTTTTTGTCCCTCGTTGCGAGCCGTCATGTCTGTCTTCTCCCCACTGATTGATAATTGGTTCAGCCCGGACCGTTTATTAGAGGTGGATCATCTAGCTCCGCTGGAAGGCACCCCTAATAAGGACATGTTCATAAACTATGGATTAGTTACCATAGCCTATAATAAATTGTGGCACAGGTATACCAAAGAAAGTCAAGACAAACAGTGGCCACTGGTAGGATCCTTTGAGCTTGATAAAATAGAAACGTTAGAAATAGCTCTTCGCAATAATAAGACAACGCCTATTATGCTCGACAGTCTCGGTATGTGGCGCAAAGAGGCAATGCAACGACAGAAAAAAGACGAGGACAGAGCAGGTAGAGAAATATATCGACAGGACAACCCCTGGACACCACGACCCGAAAGTTATCCCCCGACACTACGCGCAGGACGGCCAGACTTAGGGCAAGACCAATGCGCTTTTTGTAGATGTGTCGGACACTGGAAAGCACAATGCCCGACTCTGCTGAGCAAGAGTGGGAATAGAGGGCTGACAGGAATAACAGGCCGACAGAAAGGGAAAAGGCGCGAGACAAAGAAGAATCAGACTCACATGGACAGACCAGATAGAACCACCACGTTTGATTATGCCCGATGGCACAGATTTCGCCAGAACAATTTCAGCGACATGTTCGAGTTTTCCTAGGTCGGACAATGTAAAGACGGGAACCCAGCCTAGCTCTAAATTAACAGACGGAAAAAGATAATTATGGCCAATAACTGTTTTTATGTTTGTCTTTGGATCTTGTGTGTCATACTTTTACTGTCTCCCCGTCTGAGTTTGTGTGTACGTAATGTATGAATCTGCGTCATCCCTCTGCACGTGCTTCCGTGTTACATAAACTCTGTTAACAGAAATTTTAGCCTGAAACAACCTGGAAAGAAAGGAATGGGAAACGAAATCAGTAAGCCACTGATGAACACGAACTTTTATTTTAATATAACAAGCAAGAAACAATAACGCTAGAAACAAGAACGGTAAACTGTAGAAAATGAAAGTCAACAGAACATTCGCCCCCCCCACATTCTGGAACCTTCCAAAGTAGGGCAGGGTTACGGCTACGCCCAACCGGCGGCAACCCATATAAGGCGGGCCCCGCTGCCAACACTCGGTCAGGAAATCTTAACATATGGGGGAGCCGGAGGAGAGGCAGGGGCCAGCGGAGTCCGGCCGCAGCGGCCCTGGGTAGCTGCAGGCAGTCCCACCACATGCCTCCCCGGCCCAGCCACAGCGGCCCTGGATAGTTGCAGGCAGTCCCGCCACATGTCCCCCCCCCGGTCCGACCACCCATGGCCAGGGACCGGGGCCAGCTGGATCCGGCTGCAGCCGATAACCTAAGGAAGCCCGGCCCAGAGAAGGACGAGACACCTCTTCCTTTTCTCCTCCGTTGTGGCAGCAGCAACACGCCGGGCGCCACTTCTGTTATGAACCATGGCCGCGGCAACTCTGGACAGCGGGATGTCCTGTTCGTACCTCCATGGAATTTAGTCCAAGTTGGGCTGGGAGGGAGAGGCGACAGGGACGAGCCTCTCCCACCTCCATAGATAGGAGGTCTCCCAGCCCCCGGCCCAACGCCGAACTCCCCAGCCAGACGGCGGTGCCAATACCTGCGTAGCACCGAACATACCATGGTGGCGCCCCAGTACTTGCGCAGCACCGAACATGCAACGGTGCCCATATTTTCGGAACACCGAATATGCAATGGCTGCACCGATACTTGTGCAGCACCGAAACGTGCGCCGCAGGTGGCCGTACTTCCACAACACAGAGTTCCATTCCCTACTTGTCCTCGGAAAGGTCTCTTCCACTCTTGCAGACTCGACGAGAGGGGACTGCTGCAGGGCCTCAAATTGGCGTCTGGGCCCGCTGGAAGGCGGCTCTCGGGCGCTAGAGTAACTTTGAACAGCAATGTAACTCGGTCGCTCGCCCACCGGAGCACGAGCCCCCACCTCCGACAACGTCTCCACAGCCTTGAAGAGTCTGCAAAGGTACCCGGAGGAGCCCTCGGCCCCTGCAGGCTTCCGGTAAGGGACAACTGCCTTGATCACCAGCGAAATAAACATGACATTGCCACTCCTTCTGTTAGCATGAATTCTAGAACTGCCGAAAAGGACTCTGGTCCAACGGCCGGTTGTAGGAAACTTTTTCCTGATGCTACTTCCGGACTAACCCGGCCCCGCCCAAAATGGCGCCGGTATCGATAGGAACTTACGAACACCTCGTGGTGTTCCTTTTTACTAATACAAAACTTGATGTTCTGAGACATATATGATCCTTTGTACACTTGACAGGAAGAAAGGAGAGCTCACTCGACGAACATGTAAAAAGGATCCCGTTAAAAATGATGATTACAAATGTACAATGTATTATATTTTTTATATATATATAGCTGATGTATAACCTCGCTTATGACGCACGCACACGGTATGCATATAGGAAATCCGATTGCAATTAGTCTGACTATGCTTCTAAATTATGAAATAAATGCCCCCGAACCCCCCAGCCAATTGATAGACGTTTTAGTTTGCTACACATGAATTGATAAAACTTTCTAATGTTTTTATTGCTGCAAAGCAACACCCCCCACTGTACGCACTTTAGCCATTGCCGTGTCCGGCCAAATACGATTGCACCCTCATAAATCCACGTACTGAAATGATTTTGCAAAATAAAGGTTTTCGAAATTATGAACGGGTACTGCATGCTTTATTTAAAAATGTGGGATCGGCGGGAGAGTTCTTTTCTGTGCACCCTACTCTGCTCTCTCTTTAAGGTTAAAAGAAGATGGTTGCCCAGCCCCGGATGGAGGATCGAATCTGAGACACGACACTCCACCGTCAAAAATGCGACTGACTCAGGGATTCGCGCGTGGAGAAAGACCTCGACTTCTGAGGATGGGTAAAACGAAACGGTATAAATGATGGAATGTAAAAGAAGGGTAAAATAAAACGATGTAAATGTTATAAAGTACGACGCTCAAAGGTATTAGGGAACAGAGCTGACCAAAGAACTGAAGAACCTTAGAACGTCACAGCGTCGAAGGAGATCTAAGGACCCCGATAGTGAGATACATCTACGAACTAGATACCTCGCACTAGGTACCTCTGGTTTCCTTTTTACGTTTCCCTGCACACGACCTATAAGGACACACTGGCCCCCCCCCCGACTCCAGAAACCATACCCCAGGGATTCTACCCCGAGGAGGAAAGACGAGTATGAGGTAAGTAAAGGACTCTCGAATACATGTATTTGATATGCGCGAATGTTGTCCCCCTCCCTTCCCCTCTTTTCCCTCCCTCT
This sequence comes from Lissotriton helveticus, assembly GCF_964261635.1. Taxonomy (NCBI): domain Eukaryota; kingdom Metazoa; phylum Chordata; class Amphibia; order Caudata; family Salamandridae; genus Lissotriton; species Lissotriton helveticus. Next base: position 1,028,554,218 of record NC_136059.1, read on the forward strand.
ACAGGTTACATCAGGGGCCGCAACCGAGGTATGGCGAGGATCTGAAGCCTCGCCCCGTCTGATGCGCGAAGTGGACCAACGCTGCAAGGTGGCGCCTAAGCACGCCCACAAACTACTCACGTAGCAAACGAGCCCATAAATTTAGTATGATCTGATGAAAAATGATCACCCTTAACCCATGCTGCATGAATGAACCCATGTCACGTATGTTCGAAACTATGAGAGAATGTGTGTGTGTGACGGAAGCGTTGACTCAACTGGTCGAAGGACCAAGAATGCAAGAAAGTGCGACACAGTGGTACCCTTTTCCTTTTTCTCAAACGCATGTCCCCCGTACCCGACCTAATGCTCGCCCGTCCTGAACCGCATGCTTTCAAAATACTAACACAGACCTGCGATGTCTTGTATCAAGTAAAGCGCCGAAATAAGCTACTTTAAACACACGGCCGCTCCCTATTTTGCGCGTGTGCTATCTAGCCTATTGTTGCACATCTCTCTCTCTCTCTCTCTCTCTCTCTCTCTCTCTCACTCTCTCTCTCTCTCTCTCTCTCTCTCTCTCTCTCTCTCCCTCTCTCTCTCTCTCTCTCTCTCTCTCTCTCTCTCTCTCGCTTTCCCTCTCCTCCACCCTCACTCTCCCGAACGACCAGCTCCTAAATTGGCAAACCGCCACCCCTAGCACACCACCCAATTGGCTTCAAATACCACCAGTATTTGCACAAAACTTGTCTTTAATGCAATCACCCTAACGCTGTGTCACTACCTCTCCTTTCCGAAAAAATATTTTGATGAAACCGAGAATTGACCATAAGGGAAAGGACAGGTAAGACGACTGAGGTTCCCTAATCTGACCCGTAATAAGGGAACTACATGTCAGCGGCTCCCCTGATGGAATAGAGTGCCCCAGATAACGCGACCTTCCACGTTCTGAATTGTCGCAATCCCCAAACCGTAAAGGTAATCGAAACCTTCCCATCTTCCCAGGACGCACCCAGTTTCGTATCAGCTGCCCTAGATGAGATTTTTACTGTCCCTCACCCCCGGTTGTAAGAGATGGGTCAATTTACGACTAACGCAGGCCAGCCATTGTTCCTAGGAATAATTTGTTGATGAGCGAACTACAGAGTTGGGAATTCGAAAAATATCACTGAACGCTTACCAACCGAACTGTGGCCTTCTGCTAAATAATGCCCTCATAACACAAAGCAAGATGATAGTCCCTCACTGCAGTTTTCTATGCCCCTAGTTGTTCTTCCCATGAGACCCCTGTCTTTTCTAATTTAGTAATCAGGCCGTGAGAGGCTGCATAGGAACCAGAATGATGTTTTACAAAGTTAAAGACTAGACCTAAGCGAAGAAAACCATTACAATGAACCTTGTCGAAAAGCGAAAATGTTTAGTTAAAAGGCAGGATGCATTGATAAGATGAAAGATGTTTAGCCTATGTTCGTCCCTCAGCGAGATACCTATTAGTACCATGTTGATAGCTCGCAACACCCTTTGTAAATATAAACCCCTAGAGAATGGTATAGCTTTGTCAGGCTTGTATTACGAAGGTGGGTCTCCATCAGATGAACTGTTGTGACTATAATAAATAGTTGTGAAGGAAAGTCGTAGTAAATCCAGCAGGCCCACCATCGATCATTTATATGTCAGTTGTGAACCCTAATATAACGGACGTTTCTATTCTCATTTACCTGGAGCTGGGAGAGAAATAGACTTATGTGATTACCTTCCTCTGCCAATTCTCTAAAGACTGTCTTTTCGAACTCATTTAAGGGTACGACTGTCGGAGGAAAGAAGGACCGGATGTGGGAGCACGTGGCCTGACTACAGATCTTGGAACACCTGCGACGTTGGCCGAGGCGAGACCGCGACCGAAAGGAGCTGCAGGACGAGGCACTATTTCCGACAAAGTGAGAGAAAAGGGCTAACCTGATGCCCCTGCCTAATGTTCAAATGTGTGCCGAAAGGTCCCCGCTCCCTAAACTCGGTCATGAGCCCGCCAACCTGAAATTTTCTGTTCCCCTAGTCTGTTCTCGGTCTGGCCTTTGCTCCATCCCCCTTTTTCTCCGACCTACCCTATGGACTATTTTTACACTCTTCTTCCATCTGAACTTTTTGACTATCGACTCCAAAGGACACAGGGCGAAAAGGACCTTTTTGACCAGAAACGTGAGGAAAAGGTCGTGCCCTGCAACACGGGACCTAGAATAGAGCTGGACCCTTAGCTCCACCGCCGGTGCTCCACAGCGCCAACAAAGGACGACAAACAGTACTGAGAACTCATTAACTTCGAACATTGACATCCTCAATCATCGTTTTTGCTACGTCTCGTTTCTCTCCCAGCCACCATTGTATTGATTATGCTCCAACCAAATATATATAGAGCCCGTATATAATAACCTGTATGCAATGTACTCACTGCCCGCTACAGAATCATTTTTTTGTATTACATTACTATGACTTTCCTGCTAACAAGTTTATCAAAGTTTATCAATAGACCCGCCTCCTAAAACTAGAGATCTTAAATGTAATGTTTACGACTCCTTCACCTGGGTTCCTACTGCTTTTTCTTATGCCCACCATAATAGACTTGAATAGGAAATAGATCAGCAAGATGTCTTGAATATGTTAAAGGGAGGACTGTGGAAAATTAGTACGGTTTTGGTGAACATTATCTGCGCCATCTTGCCTTTTCCCCTGATGCCACACTTTTGTCGTGCGCGCCCGCCATTTTAGGTGCCTCGATCAGGACCATCCCTTTTGCATGCCACTGGCCCCCGACATAGCCCTTCGCCCTCACCAAGCCTGCACGCTGACCAACCCCCCCCTCGCTCGCACATGCTTTTGAGTCATAAACCCCTCTTCGGCGCAGCTCTGCCTCAAAGCCCCATCCTGTTCCCAGCGCGACCCCTCCCTTCATTCTTTTTATAGTCCCCGGCCCTTTGATACAAAAACCCCCTTTTCCTGTGCCCGTTTGTCTTCCTTGCTCCCAGGCCAACACCTGGCTCTGCCGATACTATTCCTCGCCCCTCTCTGTACAGTAGGAAGCTTCCCTCATCAAAGGACCCCCGAGTTGATCAAAGCCCCCACCCCTCGAGATCCAATCGAACCTCCCACATTCCATGAATCGGCGGAATATCCAGCTGCGCGATAACCATCACCTGTTGTGACCGGGGTGGGGACTTCTACTGTAAATGTGTGTGGGAACGGGCCCGAGGGGGAGATCCCGGGGATGTCTTTCCGTACATCAAAGTATTAACGGGAATGTGTTACATGCAATAAAGTGACAAACTTGTGTATAAGAGGCCAGGCCTCAGAGATGCGGGTAGAGCACCTCAGAACGATACCTGCTGTCCAACTGATGTGTTTCTCCTCCGGAGAAAATAAAACCTTGTTTCCTGCCTTCCAGTCTCCAGCGCCTGCCTCTTCATTGATTAATGTTTCGTGGGTTAAAGAAGCGATACCGCCGGGCAAATATCTATTGTCCCCGACCTTAGGTTTTACAGGTGGATTACCAGAAGAAGGTGAAAATGTGCAGAAAAAGTATTAAACTAGATCTTAAATATCTACTACAGAAAGTACAGAGCTGTTTTAGGCACAGTAGCATTTGCATCACGTGCATTATAGAGTGGGCAGAGACTGGCATAGTGGGGATTTTTGTAAATTCTTTTATCTCTACTACAGTGAATGAAAAGTGGAGTCTGTCTTCAAGATTCCTGACCAATGGGGTATCCAGATTCCTCTTACACAGTAGACATCCAGAATGCCAATTAACATGGTCATTAGGAGGCAGCAGTGGCCGGTGCAGGTAAGTGCAGAGAGGGGGCGGGGGGGGGGAGATGGCGACAGACCATGGAATAGGGCAAATTAAATAAATAAATTACTTCTATTCCCTCGTCTGTCGACATCCACCCCCTCGCAGCGCCCAACCGCACGCGTTTACCTGCACCAACCACGGCTCTGGAGGCTCTTAAGTTACTGGAAAGTCGTGAAATCCTCTGTATTATAATATGAAAATATCATATAGTGTTTTAGCACAGATGTCCAGAGCGATGAGGCAAAGTGTCCACTGCAAGAAAGTGGTCTGTGCTAACCAGAGGGCGTGGGTGGGAGCTAAAACACACTTCTTCCCTAAATTGATACAGAGGGTAACAAAAGGCTGTCAGGTCAGTGTGCACATGTGCTATTAATTAGCCTGTTGGTGATGAAGTACATGCACCACTCCCCCCCCACCCACAGTCAGAGCTTAGCAGATCACTGCATCAGCCCTTTCAAAGACACAAACATCTTGACAAATGCACCTGATTCCAGTATAATCCAGTCAGCGTCTGGTCGGGTGTAGCCAGTGTTTGATCTTGTATCATAGATGGAATGACCTGAGTGGAGACAGAGATTCCCCGAGAGACCCGTGCCTCGGGAAAGCCCTTCAGACAACAGGAGATCTGGGGCTGTATTATGCATTGTGATTTTTTTGTGCCCGGCGCACCTTTAAAAAGGAGCGCCGGGCGCAAACAATTACAATGAGCCCTATTATGATGTATGCGCTGCCCCCAGGGCAGCCGCAACCTCACGCTGCCCCCAAGTCAGCACATTCATGTCAAAAAGCGGAGTAGCCGCTCTGTGTTTTCACAGTGCAGGTGGCACCCGCCTGCACATTCAAAGGGGTTTAGAAATCCTCTTGCAGGTGAATGCAGTCAGTGACTGCACCCGCCTGCAAGGGGATTGACCCCCTTTACCCACTGCAGAAGGCTGCTGTCAGGAGGCGCCACCTTTTAAATGGCGCACTGTCAGTGCACCTCCTGAGGGCTTCCTTGACTCTGTGCCGCATTTGTAATATGGTGCGGGCGCAGAGTCAAAGGAATTCCCTCATTTGCACAGAGAACACCCCTATGCAAATAAGGGAACACCCTCTGAAGGTAGCGCTGGTGCTTTCAGCGCACCAGCACTATCAGTATTACAGCAGATAGAAGGGGACGCTCAAGCGTCTGCGCCCCCTTCTGTAATAACAAAGTTCCACAGGGTGCGCAAAACGGGTACAAACGCCTGTTGCGCCCCCGGGGCACTTATTGTAATTCTGCCCCTGGTCTCCCAACCAATCAGGCAGGATTTGATAAACGGACTGTACTCAGAATGCCTCCATCACACACACCTGGAAACGCATGCTTACCCGAATCAACCAACATGCCTCCATCATAAACAGACCAAGCACTAACATGAATTCACACCACCAACAAATAACAAACGAACACGTGAAACGAGTGAAAGACGCACTGTGATGAAATAACTAAGGGATGGAATAGCTAAAGGAAAATGTGTGCTATGAAAGTGTTGCCAATACCAATCGGGTTGCTGCCATTTTCTATTTGTTCACAACGTTACTCCATTCTATAAGCTTAAAACATACCACACAAAAAGAGAGGTCATTATTCACTTCCTGCTGTAAAACAGTGCGCATCTGGAGATAGTACACCCACCACACACACTATGTGTATCTTTACGAAGTGCTCCACAAACACACCAACCCCGTTATAGCCCGTTGACCACATAGCTCATAAAATTTCGCACTTCTGATCAGGCCCCTCATAATATTTCATTTCCAGAAACCAACTGAAGATGTGGCTGCAGGCAGCTTTTATACTTATTGGCCTGCAGGTGTTGTTGTTCCTGTGTCTTAGCCAGTGATGAGTGGATTTCAGTGAAGATCTGAGGTAAATATGCTTATCTATGCACCCCACAGTACTATACTCCAAGGACCCATGGTTTGCCTAAACTTGAGCTGAATAGATAAATACTAAACTAAAAAGCACAATTACATAGTGTAACCTTTACGCACTAGACCCCATTCAATCATAAGCTTAACACCCCATGATTAGCTTCAGTGTCCTAACTGTATAGGTGAAAGTGATGTCATGCGCAGACTTTCTTTTGTAATGATATATATATATCTACACATTTTAAAGCCTTCCTTTTTATGCCAAATATTGCATTGTTATGTGTAGGCCATTTATATTGCATCTATCCACAAAAGTTGTAAATGCTATTGACTATTTTATGAACCTGAGAATAATTAATATTTGAGTAATAGATTCTTGGGACACAACCCTCTGGCCATGTAGCCAATGAGCTTCATGAATGGCTGATGGACAGCATTTATAGAACTCGCAATATCTTACTTGGTAGCTTGGTGCTGGGTTACATAACCTGTTTAGCCGAACAATGTGTTTTCAGTTTGTTTTTTAGATGACAGTGACGGACAGAGCCTAAAGTCCATAAAAAGTGAATTCCAGATTGTAGTGTACTGTTTAAAGAAGAAGCTTTCCCTGAGGGATTTTAGATGGAATTTTATTACTGACAACCAATTCTTGTCCCTTCTACGCACATAGCAGCTAGGTGGGTAGTGCTGTGATCTAGAGGCAAGGTAGGATAGAGTTTAGTTGTTAAGGCAGTTAATGTCATGAAAGGCAATTTAAACCTGAAGCAGTCTGCCACTGGGAACCAGAGTCACAGTATATTTTCTGAAGACAAGAGATTGCCTTATTAGTGGTGTTTTGGCTGTTTGAACCTGACACAGGCAAGACTGCAGAACCTGCCGTAAACGGCATTACAGTAGCTAAAGAAAGAGTTGATGGAGGCACCCACCGTTTAATGCTCTGTATTTTTTTTTTAATAGATGTGGAAGAATGGAATTACTTTTCCTTTAACTATACTCAACCGAGCACCAGAAGACAATTTACTACTGAGTATGAGAATTGTATCTTCTCTGGTCGTTGCATCACCTCTAACCTTCTTAACTACTGTAGTGGCGCGCTCTAGTCTATGCACGTCACGTTGCTACGTGACGTGCGGCGGCCATTTTAGGAGCCTGCGCGCGCAGCGCATTAGCGAGCGCGGGAGCGAAGGAATCGGAGCGCTGGCTCGGCGCTCTTCAGGGAAGCTGTGTAAAGCAAATAAATAGTTGTTAACAAGCCACACTGGGTCAGTGGTTTATTTACAGAGTGCATCATTACAGTGGCGACGAGGTCGGGATTCGACCAAAACCTTCCAAACGGAAAAAAAAGAAGAAAAGAAACGACGAAAGGCATCACACCCACCACGTGGCAAGGGGATCACAGCAGACCCACATCCACGCAAGCACGTGGAACCAGTGGAACCCCAGGCAACCTGTGTCGCCAAGGGAGAAGGGGACCGGACAGCTGAACAGCAACCCAGCGCAGTGTCCCTGGAGAACCACCAGGACTGTGGTCACCACAGGAGGTACTGTACCCTGAAGAGCGCGGCAGGGCCATCGCAGGGCACACGAGCAGACGGGAGCGGTGTGACCCCATAGCAGCCAGGTAGAGCGTCGCAGTTGGCCCACGTATCCACGGAGGAGCCAGACCTGGCTACCATTAAGGAGGGGGAGGGGGCTGACGCAGAAGGCCCCCCAGTACAGGTTAAGGAGGAGGAGACGGACAACACCCCAGGGAGCCCCACAGGAAAAGGAAACAGAACGACAACGGTCAAGGAAGAGAAAATGAGCGCCCCTGCGGGATATGCCATTGCACCGGTCCAGTTCCTCCCGAAGCCAGGAGAACCACTGATGAAGTGGGAGGACTGGCGCGACTACATAAACAACTTCATGGAGGTCCTAGAGGACGAAAATGAAGAGTCCTTCAAACCCAACAGAAAAAAACGGATCCTATTACTCAACCTAGGGCCTGAGGGACTTAGAATATACAAAAGCCTGGTACCCAAACCGAGAGATGACTCGGACGATGATGTATACGCCCATGCGATCGACGATTTGAATGAACACTATCGGCCCACAGTATGTGTATCAGTTGATAGATTCAACTTCCAGCAGAGGAGACAACGCGCCGGAGAGTCGATTGAGGAGTATGTAGCGGCCCTGAAGAAACTGGCGGCCACGTGCAGGTATGCCCTGTGGGAGGAAGAGTTTATCAAAGACCAAATTGTTATGCACACGACCAGCACGAATGTCCAGGACAAGCTATGGGCAAGTGGGGATACCACACTCAAGGACGTGATGGTCATTGTCAAGAGGGCTGAACTAGCACGGAGGTGCGCTGACGCAACCAAGAAAGAACCGCCAACTGCCGCCATCGTGAACAGGATACAGGATGAGGAACCCCGCAAGGATCAGAGTTACAGAGGCGCTACATGGAAGGGTTCCAACAAATGGCAGGGCAACTCTGGAGGGCAAAAGAAACTGGAAGGAAGTGGCAACAAGAAAACGTGTTACAGGTGCGGAAGCTGGTCCCATGAGGCACACGACAGAAGATGCCCTGCGTTCAGGGCCAAGTGTCTGCACTGCGGCATCATCGGCCACTACGAGAAGGTGTGCCGGAAGAAAATGTCCAAGGGCGTGGTGAAACACATAGACCAGGATGGAGAGAACCAGGAAGAGACGGGAGAAGAAGAGGTCGTCACCGTGTTATGCATATACGACCAGGTCATGAGTGTAGAAGGGAGAAGGACGACCAAACCCGTGCTGGAAATGAAGATGGGAGGAATAACCATCAGCGTAGTGGCAGACACAGGCTCTCCTTTCACGATAATACCAAGAGCAGTATGGGAGAAAACATTCAGACCAAAGATCGGACCGGAGCTGGAGAGATTGGACATCAGACCAGTCACATATAATGGCGATCGTATCCCAATGGTAGGATATAGACTCTTGAAGTTTGAGTTCAGAGGCAGATCGGCGGAATGCAAGTTGTACATCTCAGAGAGAGGACCGTCCGTTTTAGGGTGGCTGGACCAGGGCGACCTGGGAATCAAATTAGACCCGGGAGGCAAAGAACAGATTTTGCTCACAGAACCAGAAACCTGGCCCAATCTCGAAAAATGGAAAGAGGAATACCCAAGAGTGTTTGGAGGCACAGTAGGAAAGCTAGAAAAGTTTCAACATAAGATCATACTCAAAGAAGACGCTGTTCCAGTTGCCCACAGGGTGAGGAATATACCCATAGCGGTAAGAGAGGCGGTCCAGAAGGAGCTTCAGGAATTGGAGAGTAAGGGGATAATTGAGCCTATTACCTGCGCAGAGTGGCTCGCACCCTTGGTGGTAGTCATGAAGCCAAATGGAAAGGTCAGGCTCTGCGTCGACCTAAGAGAGTTAAATAAGAACATTGTCGTTGAGAAATTTCCCCTCCCAAGGATCGACGAGATGCTAGCAAAGACCAGAGGAGTCAAATGGTACTCCACCATCGATTTGACCTCCGCGTACCACCAGGTAGTATTGCACCCAGACAGCAGGAAACTCACGTCTTTCATAACCCCATTCGGATGCTACCAGTTCCGCCGCATGCCGTTTGGACTGGCCTCGGCGGCTGCGGTATTCCAAAGGTTAATGCACCAACTGTTTAAGGACTTAACTGGCATCCAGTATTTCCAAGATGACATTCTGATAATGGGGCGAGACAGAATGGACCACGACCAGAAACTAGAGAAAGTGTTGAAGACCCTGGAAAGCAAAGGCCTAACGGCAGAATGGACCAAATGCCGCTTGGGACTAGAATCGGTGACTTACCTAGGTCACGAGATAGGGGTGCATGGCATTACACCCAAAGCAGACAATGTGAAGGCAATTGCTGAAGCTCCGCCCCCCACCAACAAGGAGGAAGTCAGGTCGTTTTTGGGCATGGCGGAGTATTACAGTAAGTTCGTGGTTCACTTTGCCTCCAAAACGCACAATATGAGGATGCTGACTAGAGAAAACACCACTTTTGAATGGACGCCAGAGGCACAACAGGAGTTTGACACCATTAAGAGAAACGTCACGGGAGCTGTGCCACTGAAAGGTTATGACCCACAAGGTGCCACGGTCCTCACCACTGATGCCAGCGACAAAGGCTTGGGAGCTGTGCTCATGCAAGTACGAGGACAAGGTCAGATGGAAACACTTAGTTTTGCATCTAGGGCACTGACGGCCACCGAAAGCAAGTACAGCGTCATCGAAAAGGAGATGCTGGCGGTAGTGTGGGCTACAGCGAGATTTAGGCAGTTCCTATGGGGCACCAGATTCTTACTCAGAACAGATCATAAGCCACTAGTTAAAGTGTTAACATCGGGTGGGCATGCCAATGCCACGCCCAGGATTTCGAAGATGTCCCTAAAACTACTTGAATTCAGGTACGACGTGGAGTACCTCCCAGGGAACCGAAATCGAGTGGCAGACTACCTGAGCAGGGCAGCAGCAATGGAGCCTGGAGAAGAAGACCCCACGGACCACACAGAGCTGGTGGCTTTGGTGGGGGATCAAGGCAAAGTCATCGACTATAAAGAGTGGGTTGAAGAATATAAGGCAGACAGAGTGTTGGAGGAAGTGAAGAAGTACATCGTAACGGGATGGCCAGAAAAGAGGCACGTGAGTGAAGATGTCAAACCCTACTATGAAGTCAGAGAAGAATTATCAGTGGGGGATAGAGGGGTGTTCACTTACAGAGGGGACAAGGTAATCCCCCCCAGGGCACTCGCAACCCAGTTACTGGACATACTACATGAGGGCCATCTAGGCATTGGGAAATTGAAGTTAAGAGCCAAACAAAATTACTGGTGGCCAGGCATGGACATAAGAGCGGAGAGGCATGTCAGAGAGTGCCCACAGTGCCAGGGAGCGGACAAATCACTCAAACCCCTGCGCCCCGCGCTGGGACAGTTCGAAACCCCACAGAACCCGTGGGAGAAATTGTCTATAGACATCTTAGGGCCCATCCTGGATAGCCAGGGCACGCAGAAGTATGTTTGTGTCCTCATAGATAGATACTCTAAATGGCCTGAGTTGAAAGTGGAGGAGACCATGGATACAGAGAACATCCTGAAGTTTCTGTCAGACACCTTCGTGAGGGAGGGCATACCCAAATCTATCTTGAGCGATAATGGCCCCCAGTTCACGTCAGAAAGGTGGAACAACTTCATGCAAAGGAACGGCATAGCCATCAAACACACAGCAATCTACCATCCCGCAGGGAACGGCTTGGTGGAAAGGTTTAACCGAGTGGTGATGGGTGCCGTACAAGCAGCGATCTCCTGTAATAAGGATTGGGAAAGGGCCATAGAGAACATGGTATGGGCTTACAGGATCACACCAACCGGAACAGGATACAGTCCATTTCAGATCCTGAGAGGACGAGAACCCTTCACCCATGACAATCGGGTTTGGAAGGAGAAAGTAATCACCAGCGAATGGTCCCCGGCGGTGGTACGGGCTAACCTAGAAAAGGCACAATCGATATACACCAACCACTACAACAAACGGAGAAATGTAAAGGGGACACAGTTGGAAAAGGACGAGTGGGTAAGAGTAAAGTTGGCAACACTACAGAAGAAGGGAGACAGTAAATACAGCAGGCCCATGCAAGTAAAGGAGGTGTATGATCGTGCGGCCTTGCTGAGTGACGGCAACGTGTGGTCCCAAGATCGCATGGCCAGATGTAACAAAGTAGTGCAATGGAATCAACATGGAACTGAGTGGGACGACGGAGAAGAGCCGAATGCAGAAGAAGAGCAAGGAACCGGCGAGCAAGGTGGAGAAGGCAGTGGTGGAGACGAACCCAGAGAGGGTAGAGAGAGCGTAGAGGAGAACATGGCGGAACCGAGAGAGGAAAGAAGCGAGGAAGTACCGAGTCAAAGGTCCCAGGGAGGCTACGCCCAGGTAACCAGGAGTGGAAGACCTGTGGTGAGACCAGCAAGGTTCCAAGATTTTGAAATGGACAATTGAACTGTAAGTGACTCTTGAACTGTTTGGAAAAAGGGGAGATATGTAGTGGCGCGCTCTAGTCTATGCACGTCACGTTGCTACGTGACGTGCGGCGGCCATTTTGGGAGCCTGCGCGCGCAGCGCATTAGCGAGCGCGGGAGCGAAGGAATCGGAGCGCTGGCTCGGCGCTCTTCAGGGAAGCTGTGTAAAGCAAATAAATAGTTGTTAACAAGCCACACTGGGTCAGTGGTTTATTTACAGAGTGCATCATTACAACTACTGCTCTGCTCTACTAGTTTCAGAGCCTCCTCACACATACAGCATCTGGAGACGAGTTCAGGACTCTACCAACTCGCTCAGCTTCGACTCACTGTCGCTGCAAATGTTCAACCGCACTGTCCGTCACAATGGAAAGGACGTAGGTCTGGATATCACCTGTTCCCTGTTAACTTCTCTTTTTTTGTGATTGCTTAGATCAGTTTGCTGCCGTCTTTGGCTAAGTTATAGCTCAAGAAATAGCCTCTTTAAACATACAAATGGAAGTGTTACATAGATTCCTGTGTGGGTAACCTACCACAAGTCATCAAAATGTTAGCATATATACGGAGATATTAATTTCTAAATTGAAAGCAGAACGAATGAAGAAATCCGGAGAACACGATGAATACATTTTAATGTCCTCGGTCTAATGTGAGTGCAGCCTCCTCCCCAGGGCACTGAGTGCAGTGCATTAAATGGACAAGTACTTTCCAGCACTGAGTACCTGCACTATAATCTGAAGGGGAGATTTCCTGCACTTCTCAGCACTGCTGCAGTACATCACAATGAATGAGTACCGGCACTTCCCAAGCGCAAACAGGTACTCTAAATACAGAGTACCTGCACTTCTATATTTCCATTTAAATCACCGACTGAGTGGCGCCCCCCAGTTCCACGCGAAGACATTTTGCACTGTGCTACTTTTCTTTTTTTTTTCACGAGGGTGGATACTAAATTATTTTGCTCTGAAACAATCAGAGGATCCCATATCTCGAAGCCAACAACAACAGAGAAAAATGCGCAGCTAATCAAGGTGGTTACGAATAGCGTTCCGGTCCAAGTGTTTACACTGCAGGCCCGGAGCTGCCGGGCTCCTGTTCTGAGGAGATGCGCGCGCGCGCTGGGCGGTAGGCAGCGTCCGCCGAATGTGCTGGAAGCCGAAGAGCCGCGCGAGCCACGCCGGATCACAGGAAGTGTTTGAAGGGAGCCGCGCGACAGATTGTTTGAAATGAAATAACGCGTGAGACATGTGGCTTCACTTCTGAAGTGAGTATAGTTCGCTGAGCTGACAAAGCAAACACCACATTTGTCTTGGCTGCTCGTGCAGGCGGAAGGACCTGCTCCCTGTTGCTGGGCTACATCAAAGCAGTTGCCAAATTTCTCAATTATATCAGCAGAGGCAGGATAAAAGTGTAAGGGTCGTATCACATAATCTGAGCCAGGGGTATTCACTAACATTTCCTCAGGGGCTAAAAAGTACGGTCTGTGGTGTAGCAGAGGGCCACATTGATGCCAGCAGGGCTTGGGGGGATTGGAAGGTGGCTGTAGGGGATGCGAAGCATGTGCATGGTGTGCACAGTAAATTGGGATACTAATTTGAGGGTTTCAGTCAATACTGCCCTCAAAATTAAGGCCCTAGCCTTCAGAAGGGAATACATCCCGGCATCCCCACTTGACCAAGCTGTGTGATGCTAGGAGATGTTTTTCTTTCACTTTGTCACCTTTTTGTTCATTATCATATATGAGAGCACCGTGAAATACAGGAATCAGGATGTGCCCTGTACAAAACGTCTTGTGTTTGATTTAATTAACTATCATGTTGTTCGATGTACAATAAACAACTAAGCCACAAAGCGGGTGCCCAAGACAACTAACTTGTCTCTTGGTTAACTAATCGCATTGTTGTTAGAGCAGGGAAGGCATCAATGTTTCTAAGTTTATGTTTGAGAATTATCACTTTTAATAAATACCTCTCTATGCATTATTATCTGCTGCACTAAAAAGAAACACTGGCTCAGGTTAATTAAATACACTTTTTAGAATTTTGAAGAGTATCATATTTTTACATGAATGTTGCACAGTATTTATAAATGCAGATGCTTCTATAAGTGGTGCTGGACACCTTTTTTGGTGTTCCCTTTAATTTAGTTAACATGTAACTAAATACTTGCCTGTTTCACTGAATTCTGAAGGTCAGTGCTAAGTAAGTCAAGTAAACAGCAGCCCAGGGGCTACATGTAAAGGTCAGGCGGGCCACAGGTGGCCCCCGCTCCATCCTTTGAGTATCCCTGATCTAAGCACTGTAAGTGATAAGTTTACACTCAGTTTCTTCCATAGTTTTGGGTTGTCCGGTGTCTCAAGTAGATGGAGGGCTGGATCAATACTTTATTAACAGCTTAGATAGTGGTAAATAGTTGCTTGTCACTGGAATTTTCTAGCCATGTGCTGTTTTTGGCTTAAAATGCAGCAGCAATTGTTGATGTACTTAAAGTAAACAACAAAACGTAACACCACAGCATACACAAAGCAATACAACACCACATTTGCAACACAACAGGGGAAAGCCCAACAACATTGTCAAAACAGAATGCATTACCATCATAACAATATGCCACACAACAAACATGCACAAAAGTTCTTGTCACACATTACCATCGCGAGAATCCTGTTTTCATAAGACAGTGGTTAAAAGGTGTTTGCACTGAGCATTGCTACAGCTTACCACCAAGGGCATGAACGAGCACCAGGCAAAATGTGTTATCCAGCCATGTATACCAGCCCCAAAAAGTTGATCATGTAGTCAAGGTACACGATGTTAAGAGGTGTACTGTGACATTATAACAAACTTGCAGGAAAATAATTATGAACACATCTTAAGGTTCATTCACTATCTTCCATCACGCCACATATGATGTTGACTTATTTTCTGATGTATCTTGAAGTCTTGGATAAATACATTTCCTGTGCTGTGATATTCTTAAAAGTTTTTGTGCTGGCTGCTGCATCTCCCTCTGACATGATGGATGCCTATGCCCTCAAAGCACGGGCCATAGAGTTTAGATTTGCACCTCGTGGCTCAAATATACTGAACAGAAATACTTCCTCTCAGCACCCAAGCAACAAGTTTGGTGGAACTGATGAGGTGACAAGTGAACATGATGCTCAGCCTAGATTTATGTATGTCTTAGCAGCAATGGACTACTTGTGCACCCTCTCGCCCTTGTCTTTTCTGCTAAAGCAGAAACATTTATGATGGTCAAGGTAGGCTTCAATGGCTGATGTGTTAAGCACCACAGTCTGTCTGACCCCGAAGGAAATTAGCTTTTTACATAGCACTTAATTGCATGTTCTATCTTGAACAGAAACAGTATAGAAATCAAACCTAGGTGATTACAAGTTACTTAGATGGGTTTGAGATAACTATCACACCCGAAAATATCATATACAAAGGGGTGCGGCATTTATCAGGTTTGAAAACTTTAAATTCTGACTTGGTTTGGCTGGTTGAGGACTTTCAACCACCCAACAGAAACAGGTCAGAATAGCAGACCATCAATGCTACAGCTTAGTCTCAGCTTAAAGGAACAAAGCTGCAAAATGTTCTCCAATATCTTGGAAGGTGGTGGAATGTGATATACACAGGTCAGGTGAAGGTAATGTTCTTTATATTTCTGCAGTGGTCCTGCAGATTAGTTCAGAAACATCTCTAAAGGTCTGGCCCAACCTTTCAGTTCAGGTCAGGTTTTTTCCCTCTGATAAGGTTTAGATGTTGCAGGGGAAATGTAGGCTCGTCCTGCTCCCAGCAGACATTTCTGGCACTGGTGGTGGGTAGCTACGAGCAGCCACACATCGGATAACCTCAGGTGGACTCCTTTAGAGGGAAAAATGATGTATTCTCCCACCACAGACAGCTGCAGGGGAAGAAGACATGGGTAATGGGATGAATTTGTTTTTTGGATTTGGCAGACCCCATCCTCCATCTTATAGTGAACAGTTATACAAAATTATGTTCATGCTCAGCTATGGTAACTCTAACGAAAGGCCTACAAGAGGTGATTGTAATTATTTTCCCATGCACAATCATTCTCATATTCGAGATCAGTCTTTCAATATAAATCATAATTATGATTGCAAACATTCTCATTCATTAAACATGAGAAAAAAAGAAAGGAGTTTTTTTTACCAGATGTCATTGGAAATAATTAATAATGGTGGTGAGTTTGCATCACCCATGGGTGCAGCTAATGAACCCTAAAATGATCAATCTAGTCCAACCATCCAGAACCTAGTGAAAGGTTCGAGGAAGAGTACTCCATCAACACCTGTTGATGGAAAAACTAGTTCAAAATCCCCGTCTCATAGGAGTTACCAAAGTGTCCTTGGAAACCACTATGTATTTGCAAATTGGATGCAGGAAAATAGCACAAAGTTACAATCTGTAATAGATAGGTAAACAGCGCCTTGGTGGAATTTTGAACTATACGTACAGTTATTATACTCTACCCCCAGGTATTTTAACCCCTTGCCTTGATTGCAGAGAGTTTGCATCCTCCTGTGCAGAGGCTTTTTAAACATATTCATAGGGTCTGTCTATCTATCTATCTATTTATCTATCTATCTATCTATCTATCTATCTATCTATCTATCTATCTATCTATCTATCTATCTATCTATCTATCTATCAAGGCAGGGCCCTGCAGCCAACCTCTCGCTGCACACGAGTAAATGCCATGCATGGCGTGGGGTTGGCTGCATGCGGGGAGTTGGCTGTGTGCAGTAGCGGTTGGATTAATGCTCGGTAATTAAATATTACTTTAAATTAAAAAAATAGAAATTCTCTGAAAAAAACAATGGTTACAGGGACATCGTTATAGTTAGGAATTACTATGAAAAAACTGTAGAAATTCACTGAAAAAAAACTAAAGTTACAAGGACAATATAGTTAGAAAATAGAATTAAAAACCTTACACATTCACTTAAAAAAAACAAAGGTTACAGGGAGGTTATACTTAGGTGCAGATTTTACACTCACAAAAACCATAGAAATTCAGCAGTTATAGTTATACTTATCTCAGGAGCTCTGGTAACTATAACACGTGCCCTAAGGTAACTATATATAACTTTCGCCCTTGACATGCACTGCTATATTTCTCTACATATTACATCAGTCATAACATCTTCTATGACATCATTGATATCAGTGCAACATTTGCTGTAAAATTATTGATGAGAAAACTGTGCATGATGGGGTGTGAGTGATAGTTACCTTGGGGCACCAGTTATAGTTACCAGAGCTAACTGTACCTGATGAATTTCAGTGGTTTTGTACGTTTCAAAAATTAAGTTGTAACTAAAATTCTCACTTTATTATAACGTTAGTTTAACTTTTGTTTTTTTCAGTGATATAATATATATATATATATATATATTTTAAATATTTATGCACACAAACACACACATATAAAGGGCGTCCTATGCATACCTTCTATGCTGTATGTATACATCAGTAGGGCAGTGAAGAGGTTAAGGAATGCACGTAATGTTTCACTTGGGCCTAAAAAGAACTGCCATAATAGTAATGGATGTTCCAGTTCAATCAGTACATTAACATCTATGCATCGCTATTTGCAGGCCTGTGTCTTTTGCTGCTATGTTTCATCCCACTTTTGCTCACAGTACTCATTCTAGGGAGGATTTTTTTTCTCACTTTGCTCCTTTTTAACGAGTGCCAATTTCTGTACACTGTGGGCAAAATCCCATGGGCTATAAAATGCTATTAACAGACTTTAAATATGCCAGTTCCATTTATCTTCATGGGATAAACCCAGGCAGGGTCAAACAAAGTTATATAGACTTTCATAAAAGTACTCATAAAAATGATTGCAATAACAGTGAGCTGGAAGCAAGTAATGCTGTAGTAAAATGTAACCCATCAATGTGGCCATGCAAGGCATACCACACAAAGCGAAGGGATAACTATGCCATGCTTACAGTGAGCAATGATTCTCTTTATCTGGTTTACAGGGGCATGGTGTATGATAGAGGAAGGATCTGCACTGGAGTTCTAGCAATGAAAAGGAATTATGTGCCTATTAGTGTGGCTGCCATAGTTAAATACTGCAGTCAGCACATGCGCATTAAGGAGTATTTTACCTCATGTTTTTAAAATCTATGCCTCACTGCAGTTTGACTGTGTGTGGCACTGCTGCTGTTCTTTTCCTGCATTCTATTGATTAGTTGAAATCGAGGACGATGCAAACTGTAGGGCAAACCACATCCTTCCCAGATTCTGGGCTGGTGTTGACGCTCTAAGTGCGAAAGGTATGCCCAAACGTGGGTACGGTGCTCACTGTATCACTGGAATCAAGCTGTAACTGTCTGATGAGCCCTTATAGTGGCGAAACCAGTCCTAGGTTCTTTCTATTGCAGTTCAGGGAGAGTCTGGCTCGGCAGTTCTGGCTAGACTGTTCCCACTGGACAAGGTTAAGACTGACTTTCATATGGCGCGGTCCAAACAGAGGTGGCATGGTGGGCCGAAGGCAATGTATTGGGATGCGGCCTGAGTGATCGTCAGTGACCGAGATTAATTCAAGCATTCCATCTATCACCTTGTTGTTGTTGTTGCAATTGATGTCCTATGTGCAAAGGGTATGCCCAGACATGGGTCTCGTGCTCACTGTGCCACTGGAATCAAGCTCTACCTGGCTGATGAGCCCTTATCAGGATGTATTTTGGTTCAGGGAGGACCAGGCTTGCCAGTACGGGCTGGACTATTCCCATGAGGAGCAGGGTAAAGACTGATTTGCATATGGCTGGGTCCAAACTGAGGTGGCATGGTGGGTGAAAAAAGATAGACCGGGATGCAACCCCAAGCAACTGCCAGTGGCTGAGATTCATTCAATCCTTTCATCAATCACTTTGCTGTTGTTGCAGATTCCGAGCCGGGCATTAGATGCTTCTCTTGAAAGATTACTCAATTCTCATGATCTGCTGTAAACCGGCTTTTGCCAGTTCAGTGCTGGATCCCACAACCGATAGAACTATCAGCCACTGGGGCAAAATGGGAGGTAAATGGAGAAGAAATTAAAGTAGATTGACGCAGATGTGCCCAATGTTTTTAGCATTTCAATTATTCATCGAAAAAACTATAACAGACGGGCATGCTAGCTTCAAGTTGTACTAAGAATGTGTGACTTTCAGTGACCAGCTAAAAAATGGAAGTGTGCCAGCCACCAACAAGCAGAGGCTGTTCAAAACTTGGTGGTAAAGGGTGGGGCAGCACAATGGAAAGAATAAGAAGGTCAAGGAGTCAGCGTAAAGGAGGGTTCTTGGCATGCAAAATACGAATATAAAGGTTTTCTTATAGTGCTTACAATAAGCAGTTAATCTCTTTTTGAACATATCCTGATTCTAGCTCAAGATCATATAAATGGATTAAGGTAGAAAGATAAACCAAAATTTACTCCGCCGGACTGAACAATTTAGCGATGACAAAATCCAAATTCAAGGGTAAATGGATATAGATACTAGACAGCTAACACGCACAGCTTCCTGTAGACACCTGGGCCTAATATTCAATAACCATGTGTCCAGATTCAAAGAAAAAGAAGACAAGGCAAAATCTGTTGCGATAATAGACAATCAGATTCAACAGGCCATATGGGATGTATTCATTCTGTAGTCTATTAATCACCCGTGGTTCCCCTGCATGGCTACTGTTGCAGAACACCATTAAGGGACTTGATAGTTACCTATGGAAGAAGTTCCTTGGGTCACAAGAGATCTAAAATGGTGGAACTCTTGCATGTGGAGTTCGGACCCACCTCCTGCTTTGCCAATGTTTTTTTTAACAAACTCTTGGTATTTTACTGTGTTTTGTGCTATCCTATCTCTTTTCAATCTTCGAAGAGCTAGAAAAACAGGCAAAAGGGGTTTGAGAGCTGGGGTCGTTTCCGATGTTTGACTAGACCTACTGATATTGGAAGGCGAGTTCCTCGATCGGTTAGTTACAACATAGGTCTTTATGAGTACCACAAAATCTATTATTAGGGAGATATTGCAAGAAACAGACCTGCCATCCCTGTATGCCAATCCGATATATATATATATATATATGTGCACTAGTTCAATGACGATAGGAACAGAGGACCACCTCACTACTTGTTGCCTCCGATAAAAATCTCACTACTTGGAGATTTTTACCGGTGATGACTGTAGTGCAATCAACCCCCCCCCCCACTGTAGCAGCTACAACGAGGGTTGCCGCTGACCCACCAGAACATTGCTTAGCTTTCTATGGCCCTCCTGGGTCTGCAGCTCACAAATAACACAGTCATGGAGAAAGGGGTGTGGGAGGCGCACTGTTAAATGGGCTAAGTGTAGTGGAGGATAAAGATGAATGATCAAAATGGTGAAAACAGGGAAAGAGGAAAGAACAAGAGAGGCAATCAGTGTTTACGTTAAAGTGACAGGTAAAAAGTTTATGTAAAGAGGGAAGAACAAAGAAAGATGAGTAGGTAAAAGGGGGATAAATAAGACAAGAAAAAATAAAGCCGAAATGAAGGTAGCAAATGTGAATGGAAGATAGAAAGTGGGGAAACAATAGTTAAAAAAAGGGTGAGAAGAAGGAAGGGTATTAACAAGGAAGGGTGAAGAAAAGAAAGGAAAAGTGAAAGCTTGGATGGAAAAGTGAATGGGTCGGTGGCCTGAAGACTAAGAATAGAAATATATAATGGTGGATGGAAAGAAAGATGCCAGGGTAGAAGAGTGAACAACGGATGTATGGATGAAAATATTGATATATGTAATGGTCAAAAGTTGGACGGAATGGACGGATGAGGAAAAAGTATCTGGATGAATGGAAAATTTAAAGGATGGATGGATCAAAGTATAAGAGGGTAAAGAGTGAAGGGGTGAAGATAACACTACTAAGGCGGTTTGGACAGGCGTGCGTTACCCGCACAGTGGGATTAAAGGCATGGTTCAAAGTGGGGGTCTATTTTACTTTCTTGCTACCCCTTTGATGGGAAAAAACCCAGAGAAGAAACAGTACAACTAAGAACTCTGCCCATTAACACTTTGTGTGCGACGAAAGAAGAGATATCTATTTGTAAGTCGGTGATGGTCTGTAGATTGTTTTGTAGAGGTCTTGATACCATGGAGCATATTTCTTTTTCCATCTACAGTGTGGCGTGAGCCATCTCAAGTTGTTGGGTGACAATTCTACAATGGTAGACAGCGAAGTACAGAGAAAGCTAATGTGCACATAAAGGTTTTCTGTTATGTTGAATATTTTAATAGATTATCATCAAGATCACAATATCGCATTTTTACAGCCTTATTAAAAAAAAAAAATTTGGAGTGTATATATTTTTAAACTATAAATAAACTAATACATTTAAAAAGATGTATCCACGAATGCAGATTTAATTTTCATAAAGCAACGACTTGAAAAAGAAAAGTATTGCAACATCTGCAAGACAATAGTAACTTTGAGCCATTCAGATGTTTACCATGTGTGCCATGCAGTACCCAACCAACATGTCTAATCTGGAGGGCCATTTTCATATTTTGTGCAGTGAAAGAGACCACACAAGGCTTACTTCACAACGAAAGGGAGAGAAGGAGACACCATAACGTTTGTGGTTATATTTTTAGCAGAACCAGAATAATGTTTATTTCTGATAATTTCCCAGCCCTTATCCATTAGGTTTTGTTGCCAAAGGTCCAAAAATGTGCTTCGACTACTCATGTATTTGTGTACAATTTAAAAGCTTAAGATTTTTTTTTTCATTTTTAAAATTAGGTTTCCTTGAGAAAGATCCTTCAGGTTATCAGTGTTTAACCCCTTCAGTGTTGATGACAAAGCCAGCTCGTCATGGGCGTTACCTGCGCTACGCGGATGACGAGCTGGCTTTGTCATAAACAAGCCATTTTTTTATTTTCAGCACACAGCGGGAAAACGCGGTAGGGGTTAACACATCAAGGAAATGTCCATTAGATAACAGACTCAACAAGCTAAACATCATTTAAGACTAGGCAGGAGATCTCACAAAACTTGGATGAATCAAAATCTGTGGACAGACAACACTACAGTATTATCATTAACATTCCTTTTACCACTACACAATGCCAACAGGTGCACTTCATAGACACACTGTGTTTTAAATTAATCACATATACCAGCAATAGTGAGATTGAAGACACCTGATTGTTGTGCAGTCACCCATGGAGTTCAGAACTGCCTCTACTGGAAAGGTGCATCGTGGGTCACATGGCATATCAGGATTGGCCGGGAGACTTGCATTGCAGCATTACAGACGTATGGTTGAGAGACCCACATTGCGTCTTTGGTAACCCTCTCATTAAGGATCCCAGTGAATGTAGAAGCTTGGATTCCATTATCAATGCTTAAAACGTTTTTCCGGTATGTCAAGTGGCGAGTGGGGCTTATTTAGGCGTGGGAGGCTTTTCATGGTGAATTTCTGAATGAATTTGTGGTCAATGTAGTGTTGGTGTATAGTCCTTGCTTCAACATCTTTATTCTATGTTCACAACTGCATGTTTCAAGTAGGGCTGAAGTCCATTGAAGTTGAGGTCTTCTCACATGTTCTCTACATCAGCATATTCCACACCACACAGCTTCATCTATATCTTGGGGTGGGAATGAGGGTATCAGGTTTGCTATTGTAATTGGTGTAAGTGAGTGTCACCGGTTCAAGTTATCCTTTGACCTGTTGTTCATTTATGGTATTGTGGCAAATGTCACCAATTCAAGTTCGGGTTCCTTTTTGATTTGAGTTCTGCAAATTTGGAACGTATATTTGAACCGTGGCTTACTTTTCTTTGTTACCATTTCTTGGAATAAAGTTATTTTTGTACCATATTATATTTGGTGCAACAGTTTCTTTGTAAATTTCACTGTGGGTATGTTTTTTTGGTGGGCTACTACTTAAAATACTTTTTAAAATTTGTAATACATTGTGCATCAATCAGTGTTTGTGTTTGTAAATTTGATTCAGGTTCCAATGCATTGTTATTCAGTTTTTATTTGCTCATTTAAAGTGTTCATTTTCCAAGGTGTGTGTGACCACGCATGTATGATGGTAAATGCCGAACTAGTTCTCCCATTGTTTTTGATGTCGATTTTGTGGCTTTGTCCTACATGCTAACTGTGACGTTGCATTTTTGGTATTTTACGCTTTGTTTGGTTGACTTGTGTTCTTTTAGTTAATGTCTGAAAAAAGACTTATTCAGACATGAGAAAACAATATTGTGGGCACATTGCCCAAACCCTGCTCTATAAGGACAGTAAATGCTGATATGTGTTTCACTTCATGAAACATGGGCCTTACATTAAGAGTTTCCAGGGTTGGTTTTAACCTGATGACTAGACCATGTTTAGAAAACAACAGCATGGGGAAAGGTCTGCAGAACTAAAAGAACATTGTGAAAACTAGAAGAGAATAAACCCAACATTCGTTGGAAACAAGAACAGAAAAATGACTGAATAAAGATCTTTTAATATGGAATTAGCTGAATGCAACCTTAGTGATTTCATGTTAAGAGAAGCTGATTACATCCAAACATCCTAAGGATGTACTTAATATTCAGAAAGAAGAAAGACGGGCTAATTACGGTATTGAAAAGAAGTGGAAAGAGTCTACATTTATATACATTTGTATTCCAATAAAACCTGGGCATGTTCTAGCCAAGGCTAATTCAGCTTCTCATACTGTAAGGTACAAGCAGCAGTTAAAGATTTGTGGGATCAGTTAATCTATGTGAATCCCCACACAGACCAAATATTTGGTCTCTGTAGCAACAGCGGCCCATTGCTTCACACTCCTGGCTGTGCTTCAGGATCCCACTGCTCACCTGCCTGCAGCAGATGCTGTTTCACAGACACAGGACCACGAGTCCATCTCACCACCTTCTGGGGCAAGCCATACCTGAAAAGACCCTTGTGCAATGTCCAACAGGCTGCTGTCTGAGCCAGGTTATTTTATTTAAAGATGGGAAATATAAGCATAATTGGAGTTTGCCACCAGCTACCCTTCCCTCCAACATTAGATGCTTTTATGGTACGGTACTGAACTCTTCTCTTCCGGGAATCCATTTTAGTCCCTCATCTAGGCCAAAAGATTCTAGTGTTTCTGCCCTGTTCCTTGCTATTTGCCAGTAATATAAAATTTCATTTTCCGAGTTCTCGCACCACAAAATGAATGCATGCTTTTTCTTGGCATTATTTTTTCATGTATTCTACGCTCTGTATGTTTCTGTGTATTGTTCTGCTTTTGTGCTATTTTTGGCTTCTCTGGGTATTTTTTTAAAATTATTTTTAGATTGTTTTCTTGCCATGCCTGTACTTTTCCCTGCATCCCATCTTTAACGTTATTGTTCTTTGCTTCTCTCTTTTTAGACACTAACAACGCCGTGATTGAACACGCTCTAGCACTTTTTTAACAACATGCTTAAAATTCTCCATTCAGAAGTAAAAATAGCCCCATCAATCACAGCCCTAACTCATTTCGTAATCAGATTCGTCCATTCCCACTGGGTGGGATCAGAATTAGCAGAGGTCAAATTATTTGCCAAGATTTAACCCGTTACTGGTGAGAGAAGCTTTGGAAATAAAAGTAAACACATAAAAAGCAACCAAAAAATATTTCATGTTGGCAAAGTAGAGTCTTACACTGGTCAATTGTTGAGTGAGAAGTCTAGTTGCAATCCCAAAATATAGAAATTGTGGCTTGTGCAGGTCCTATTACCTCAACAATGAGATAAGTTAAAGTTAAGGGCATGGCACCAAGATGGAGCGAGAGACAGGCGTGCCAAAGGACTCAAGGTCAGGTGTGAAGCAGATGTTAAGCAGTAAAAATCTGTAGGCTGGAGTTGAAGACAAAGAAAAAGCCACACTGGTAACTAAAGTTGGGAGCTGCTCACAGAATACTACCTAAGTCTGTAAAATAGCCATGAATTGGCCACACATCCATGCAGGAACGTCTAAACTTGGATCATGAGGCAAGTTGTTGATGAGAGCAGAGGTCTCAAACAAAGAAAGAACAGCAGCAGGTGCTGCAGGCACCAGCATGTAAACCAACCATCAGAGTGGAGGGATCCACTGAACATTGGCTGTGATCTAAACATGGTTCATCCACGACACAAAGACCATGTGCAGCTGCTGGAGTGTAATTGAGATCCAAGACATAAGACATTGATGATCACTTCTAAGAGCAGTAATTAGATATGGAGTCCTTCCCTTGGGTACTCCAGATCTCCACGGCTGAACTGCTAATAAGAGGTCTATGATCACTCAACCTCAAAGCATTGGTGTCCTCTCTAGTGCATTGGCCTTAAAGCTTACTTCAGCTCCTGTTCTGAAATGACTTCGGTATAAGTGTACATGCAAACTGATCAAGTGACGGACAATCTGCAAAGTGCTCCTTAGATCAACTGTATAGAAACATTTTCATAAAGAGACATGATGTATGTAGTGGGGAGCATTGATAGATGAAAAATAACAAGGTAAACACTGATCTTATATTAAAAGATTGCCTTATCACAATCTCATTCAAGGAAGGAACAATAGTCTTCACTCCGTTCCTCCTCTTCTTCCTACCTAACGCGGGGGAGCAACCCACCACAGAGGATCGTAGGAAAAGTGCATGCGCTGTCCTGATGAAATTACAACAGAGAGGTCCAAAAGTTCCCATAATAAGTCAATTGTGTGTGAACGTGAGAATAAAGGAGTAGTTTGAATGAGTCCTGGGGCAGTAATGTCGAACCAAGAGAATATGCATAGAGGGAGCAACTGTTACTACCACATACACACAGCATCAGAGTCGCTTTAGCGTTACCTCCTCCCACAACGGAGCACCTGCCACTCACCCAGTAAAGATATGAACAGACCCTTTTGTTTTAAAGTTCTTTGGCAGCCTCTATCTTTAAAGTTGGAGTCCAAGAAACATCTCATCCAGCAGTCAGCAGAATTGTACAGGATTTCAGTTAGAAAAAAAAGGCCGAGAAGAAGATATAAGCCATATCTTTGGGTCACAGGACTAGAGAAATGCCAGAGAAACACTCTGGTATTGTCAACATCTATCATTGTTATGTAGCAGTATCCATTTTACACTTATATGCTGGGCGAAATCTGCCATGCCAGAGAGGTTGTCAGGAGGTGTAGGGAGAGGAGGGGGCTCAATGGAGACAGGACATAGCGGGTGCAATGTGCCAATGGGACAGGAGGTGACATTTAAAGTGAAAGTGGGGTTTGTGGGGGTTGCACATTTGTTGCAGACAAGGTAATGGAGGCAAATAGAGTGTGTGAGCAGGAAAAAAATCAGACATGCAGTACGTCATCTACACCAAAAGGGGCCAGGGACACAAATAGGTAAGGTGATGACACATAGTAGCAGGATTCACAGAAGATTTCCTGTGATGTGGTCATGCTAGATACCAAACCAGAGACATAGTGTGAAAATGCTTCTAAATGAAATTATACATTATTTAAGTATAGAAGGCCTCAAAGGACAAACACGCGTCAGACATAACCACATTAACATATATTATATAGACGAAGATATCATTAGGCACTTGGGAGATCAACTTTGCACGGAATATATCAATAATACAATATACATGGAAAAAATGGGAGGATCAAAACACACATAAAAATAAACAAAAGCAAGATAATTATTCAGAAAATCTCGATGGACAGTATGTTTTTGAGACAGCCTGCGATCTAGACAAATAACCACTCTTCAGATTAGGCAGTCCATTCCCTGTATAGATGGTGGTCATTTAATTTTTGGATGATGGCAAGGATTATTAAACATATTCTCTTACATTTTTTATGTGGTTCCCTCTAAAGTATGTTTGTGCTTTTTTACTCAAGTTTATCTATAAAAATAATTTCTTTTGGATCCATTTTCACAATCTAGCTGCGATTTTATCCCACAGTGCCTGGGACTGTGTTGTCCTCTTTGGTGATTAACTGACCAGAGCGGCTCACTGTGGACTCTTACATTGTTAAAATACAAGATATAGGCAGAAGAGGCCCGTCGCCTGCCAAAGTGGCAGGGCGGGCCGGTGGAGGGAGCTCCGCCTCCGCCGTCCACTCAATCACGCTCTTCCTGCTTCTGGGGCAGGCACCCAGGCAGCAGTGTGGCCAATCCTGACGCTGCATGAAAGAAGCGGCAGGATTGGCCTGAGCGCTGCAACTTTCCGCTCCCAGGCAGACTGGGAGCCTGTGCCTGCTTTCTACAGCCCCAGCAACCCAACTGGGGCTTAAGAAAGCTTCACTTCTCATGAGGGTTTAGCTGGCCTGAGATGGCCGGCGGCCAAACCCTCATGCACAGGGAAGGGAGTGCACTACCACTCCCCCACCACTGATCATCCCCCTGGATCCGCCCCTCAAGACTTGTCAGAATCCTGGAGATGGGTCCAGGGGGATTAAAATAAAATGATAATAAAACGGGTTTAAACCCTGTTTTATTATCGTTTTATTTGCGGGTGGTGGCAGGGGAGGCGGCGCTCGTCTGCCCTAACGGAGGGGCTGCCGCTGGATATATGGACCTGCCACAGCACACACACCTAGATCAGGTCTTGATCTCCGTCAGACATGATAAGTGGGATTATGGGAGCCATGTCCACGCGTACCAATAGAGAACTGTTGAATGTGTTTATTAGCATGCATTTATAAAGCATCCTTGATTAAGAGATGCCCATTGTTTAAAAGGGGCAAATCCTATAAAGCTATGTTGACCAAAACAAGAATGGAAAAAGGTGAAATGCAAGTGATAATTCATAAATAAAATTTCGTGAGTCACACAGTGGAATGATGCAATGAATAAGAAACATAGCATTATGCATAGGACTTTTGCTGCCCAAACAAGTTTTTGGGACAAGATGTTTATGAGGCAGCAATAAGACGAGGAATGTAATTCTACAAGGCAACACTTTTTAGTTCCTGATAGCCATGTGGCCTGTGTGCAAATAATGCTCAAAGTCACTTCTTCGATCAAACGGCGACTCCCTGGTCAGTTCTTGGAACTTGTTTGTCGTATAGACTACCCAAAAAAAGTGAAGATAAGAGAGAGCAAAGTTTCAGGCCCAGCCTTGAGCATACTAATGTGACATGGGAAGTTCCAGACAAGGCCACTAACTGAGCCAGCTGGGGTGGGTGTTCTTCCAGACATGGTCTATGCAAGGGACAACTGGCAGGTGTATGCTCAGGCAGACACTGCTGTTCGAAATGAGGATGAAACCTCTTCTTTTGGTCATGTCATCCACTGTGGCTAAGACATGCGGGGATGAGGAGGAAAATGCCACAACATAAAAGATTCTACAACCCAGAATAATGTTTATAATCAGTTTTAAGGAGGGGTGGCGTAGGGATCCCAGTGTGAACATATGTGCACTGCTGAGTGGTCTTACTGTTGGAAACGCTCTGAGCGATGAGTTTTTGTGCACATTACCTATATGAAGTATTAATGGCCTGGTCTCCTCAATGTAAAAGCCCACGAATACGATCGAATTCCTGACCCTGTGCAATGGAGCCAGCTGTGTTTTTGTGTAAAGCAGGGGACACGCTGACATGGCAGACATTGCTGGCGACCTTGAAACTAAAGGATCGATCCTCCTGCTTTGGACAGGGGAACTGAAACCATCCGTCCTGAATCATTAATGGTCCTGTGTGCATCTTTGACTGCTCCTGGCGCTCCCTGGGAAGAATCCTGGAGGGCTTCCTCCAGACCGGGCAGGCACAGGCAGTGCAGCGAGGCCAGTGACACAATGGTGCATTGCAGTGCTACCTCGATGCATTGATTTAAGCACTTTTTTGCAGGATGTAATGCTCGTTGAGTAAATCCGCATGTGGGAGCCTTGTTAAAAGTCCCAGAGAAGCTACTTTTGGTGGGAAGTCAGGCAAAGGACGTGGTTTCCATGCCTGACGCCTTACCTAACACTAACACTTTTCATATGGTTACCCTGTGAAGCGATATTTCTACAGGGTGACACTACGGTGAAGTGGAAACACTTGCACAGGACAGCCATCCAGCTCGGGTGTGGGTTTTCAGTCTTCCCAGGGCGAGGGAGCCCGCATATGAATTTGAGATGGGTCAGGTGGCCTTAGTGAGCGGGCGGTGAGCAAGCCAATGCCAACATGGCCCTCAGGAAGTACCAATGCTCCTAATGACTGATCACACTTGTAACTGGTCAACTGGACCTTCCACAGAATAAGTAAAGTGAATTGCCTGTGTTAGTAGACAATCTGATCAACCAGCAGCTCAGTAGCCGGAGCCAGAGAGGCTGCGGCACAGACACTGTGCTCAGTGTGCACCAGACCTTCAAGAACAAGGGCAACAGATTCACATCTTAAATGACTCACTACATGCCCTTACTATGAATTTGACATTTGAAGATCGCTGCTTTCAATCTTTTTTTTCCTCGCAGAATTTTCTTCTCAACTCTAAAATGTGGTTCATTAGTGATCATATCAGGTAGCAAATACAAATAGCTATGCAAGGTGCTTTAAAAAATCCGGTGCTCTGTTTAAAGCAGGAACTTCTTATTGGAAGGTAAAAAAAATTGCGGTATATTTACAAAAATATTTCGGAGTGCGGTGTTAGGCCAAATGTGGCAATGCCGTGCTCTGACATTTTTAAAACGCAGGGATGCGCCATATTCATAAGAATATGGGGCACTCCTGTGTATTCCCTAGTTCTAGCCATTAAAAACCTGCCTAGCACCACTGCAGGAACCCCGCTGCCATGTTGCAAGGGTACTTTTGCTGTGGGCGATTGTTTATGTGCAGGAAGGAACATCTTCCTGCACATAAACAATCAATAATGGCGATTTCCTGCAGCACACATAGAAAGAGAAAAGAACGAGGAAAAATTGATCATTTTTCCTCATATATCCATTCTAAGGTCAGGTATTCCCTGGCCTTACTTTTTGGAGCTGCCCCAGCCTTGTAAATCTGGGGTAGCGTAAAAAAGCAATGGGTGTTTCGGTGGAACTCCTACTGCAACACCCATTGCATGCCCATTTGTAGCAGAGGACTGCGGCGGAAAGGGGCATATTTACAAGGTGGCGTTAAGCCACGTTAAGTGGCTTAGCGCCACATTGTAAATATGGGGAATGCTGCTATGCTACTGTGTGTCACAAAAAGTGACGCTCAGGAGGCGATAGGGGCTTGAAAATATGCCCCAATGTTTGCAGCAGTGCTGCGTTCGAAATGGAGATTGTGTAGAACAGTTTCAAACCTAGATGATACATTGATATTCTGAGTCATAAAATAGGGCATCACATGTACTTTTTACTTTCGGTTTAGTTGGTGTGATTAAAATAAAGCAAGATAATGTAACTCCCCACATTTTATAACAATTAATGACACTCTCCTTTCCTAATTCTCAGCTTTCCTGCCCTTTGAGTCCAAGCAAGTATATCCAACTGCCTTTCTGCCATTTGATATTGGATAATACTAGGCTTTTTCGTGCGGAACTCATCCACACTGATCCATTACTTTCCTCCTCTTTTGCTACTACCTCTACTCCTGACTCTATTTTCCTCCTGACGCTCTGACTTTTTTCTCTTCTACAAGAGCCCGGGCAGTGTTATTTTCACCCTCACCATGGGGTTGAAATCTTTCGTCATTACCACAGCCACCACCCCAAGGTATCATGTTCTAAACATATGTAAAAATCCACCCTGATACCTCTTTACCATAGCCGAGATACTGATTAATTAATTAGTTATTCATTAACCCCTTCGGTGGGCCTGTGCTGATGATGACTGGGAGCCGTCATGACCACGCCCGCGATCGGAATGTGCCGCACAGGCGCAGAATTCCGGCTGCAGCCAGGGGGTTACATAGACCATTGTAATTGTCTTCCTGGGGTCATCCACTATACATTTTCTCTCCTCTTGATGAAGTCTTAAACTTGCCAATAGATATTATATAATATCCTTAGAACCAGTGCTTAATTTGCAAAAAAAGATAAGTGTCAGGCCTCTCGTCAGGAGGCCACTTCACCTTGTACCACACATTGCCCCTGCCATGCTGCCAATGATAGTAACAACACAAGTACTAACAATAACACTCCTATAAGTGTGACAATCCAGACTATATCAGGCCCGACAGCTATAAGAATGGCTTGAGTGGCAGGTAATATTCATTTTTAATGTATATTGAGTTAATAATTAACTGTTTTTGTGGTCATCTCTAAATTAGCCTGCCAGCACCTCCATGTGTCATTACTGTCATAGGCCCTGGTGCTGGCAATTAAGTGCCGGTGCTGAGCACCAGAAACCACCAGATCAAATTAAGCATTGCTTAGAACCAACCCAATTTACCAGTATCAGGCTTACATGCTTTCGGCCAAAAACAGGGCCAAACCTCTAATGCCACTGGTTACTTCTCTGACACCATAACCTGATATAGGCCCTACTGCAACTAAAAAACTCAGGGCCTGATTCACAAACGTAAATGTACACTTTTGTGCAAGTTTACGATTGTTTGCCATTCACAAAGGTATTTTACTTATA
Source organism: Lissotriton helveticus (assembly GCF_964261635.1). Lineage (NCBI taxonomy): Eukaryota > Metazoa > Chordata > Amphibia > Caudata > Salamandridae > Lissotriton > Lissotriton helveticus. The sequence continues at coordinate 1,028,585,509 of NC_136059.1, forward strand.
ATATCTTTACAACTGCAGAGTCTCCACACATAAAAAGATGTCCTATCTTTTTATGTCCAGAGACTCCATATCGTAAAGATACTACTAGTAAAATACCTTTGTGAATAGCAAACGATTGTAAACTTACACAAAAGTGTAAGTTTACCTTTGGAAATCTACCCTTAGTTGCATAGCCTACAATGCAATAATATGAACAATACATATGAACTGTTTGGACTGCTTATTCAGCTTACTACCCATACATATCATGTGGCCAAACAAATCTACAGAATAGTTGCAAATACAGAATTGAAGATGCAGAGTTAAGAATAATAAACTCTATAATTAAAAACAGTGCTTAATTTGAGCTGGTGGTTGCCGGAGGGGGCCACCGGCATTCATTTTAAGGGACCGGCACGTATTCGACCTTATGAGACATTTCCCGAGTGCAAGAGAGGGAAGACACACGAATGGGGAAGAACGAAGAAGAGAAAGATAGAAAGTATACATAGAAGGAGAAAGCAACAACCTGCAAAAGTGAGATAAAGGTTCAGAAAGTGTCTGGTAGTCAATTAAAGATGCCTGAGGTGGTTTCCAGGCTTTGCAGACTTGGTGTTCACTGCGCTGACATTTAATAGTGTCAGCAGCCAGCTTCTGAGCAGCTCTCTGGGCACCGGCACTCATTATTTTACAAATTAAGCACTGCTGGCAACCCCCCAAATCCCTGCACATCTACGTCAGTGTTGATTTGCAGAGAAAAGGTTTTGGCAGCATTAGCAGCACAGACAGCTGACAAGTTCCATACCTTGTTACAATCTAATAATATGCCAATGTATGATCGGCTAGCAATCAACAAGAAATAACGAAATTATTGAAGTATTTCTGGTTCTTCCCCTCTTGTTCCATTTGGCTCATGCAACGTTTGCTTTTTTGAGAACCTCAATAAGGTTAAGAATTGACTCCTATTAAGATCTGCTCCCATTGGACACTGTGAAATGCTCTGTGATTGATCAGAAATCACAAGCTCTTTGTTCTGCTCACGCTCTGCGTTGCAGTGGCGATAGAAGTGCACTGCTTAATAAGAACCGGTGCATGAAGGCACTTATTTTTGGGGACCGGCACTTATTTAACCGCATTAGATACTTGGGTGTGCCAGAGAGCGGAAAACAGAGTTCGGAAAGACGAAGGGGGGAAAAAACGGCAAAACTATCACAAAGGGAGAAAGAAGGAACCTGCAAGAGTCAGAAAAAGAGTCAGGAAGTGTCTGATAGTGGATTAACGACTGCCAGCCAGTCTCGGTATTCGGCACCCCAACATTTAACTGCACCGGCTGCCGGCTTCCGAGCAGAGCTTCGGGAACCAGCACTCTTTCTTTCACAAATTAAGAACTGCATAAGTGACGCTGGTAAAAAGTGCTCCATGATTCTCTTGTTAACTTGGCACAGCACTGTTTTGTGGTTATGGAAGGAAGGAACTGAATTATCTGTTGACTTAAATCTCTCCTAATTGTTGCCTTCTGTTAAATCACCCAGATCTTCGAGATCATGCTGAACTTTCCCCCTGGCAAATGTATAGGCATATACACTGACTCAATAGCCACAACCTCATTAACATAAATAGTAGAGGCACTGAATTAATCACAGCCAGATTGCGATAGTGGTCTGCAGTAGTCCTGTAGTCCACATTATAAAATGCATTTCAGATGTTTGGAAACTACTTAAATCCCATTTGGGGTTTTGCCATTTAGGATAAGATATGAGAAAATGCATAAAACCGCTAAGGTTAGAACATGCAATCCTTGGACAGCTTCCATGAATTTTCCTCAGTAACACTGCAGGATGACTATTTCCCTTCCATTGACTCACCTGGCACGCCCCGGAAGTACACAAACTTCTGGATTGTTGCACTCTCTCATTTCTTCTAAGACTGTACCAGCAGCTTGAGATCCTAAAACAGATTGCAGGAATTGGCCATTTCCATTGTTCCGAGATAGAAAATGAAAAAGACAGCAAGTGCATAAAATTGTTCTTGGAAGTAAACAGAAGAGAACGTATTGTCCTTGAAATTCCCATCACAGGTGGACGGTGCCAGAAAAGCTCTTAGCCCCAACCCTCTGCTTCCACCACGTTCTCCATTACTCTTAAGCGGGAGGGACGCCGGCGGGATTTCTTGGGTTTCTAAAAATGTTGTGGCGCTGTAGTTCGATCCCACCTTGGCAGGTTCTTACAAACTGCCAATTAACTTCAGTAAATCTTGCCTGGCCAGGAAATAAGGGTGTTAGTACCTCCACACGAACAGGTGATCCTGGCCAAGCAATGCTTTACAATTGCTGGCTTACACTATTGGCGAGTAAATCGGAAGGAGCATGCTCGTCGTTTACAGAAGAAAAATGACAGGAACCCAAGATGACTGGTCCTCCTCGGTGATTTGTCTTTTTTGGAAAACTTAGAATTCCAAATGCCCTCATGAATGTATGATCTCAAGTTTAGCATCTAAAATATCTAAATTACCCACTATGTTCCAAGTAGTTCATTGGGCCGATTTACGTGCTGGGAATATGGGCTTAAAGCTCTTGTTTGTGCACCTTACACTGGCCTTGCATTGTTCTCAGAACTTCTGCGCTCGACAACGAGTGACATGCTCCTTGAAGAACCGGTGTATGGGACAACTCTGTCATGCTGGAGACAGCAGGCTGTACTGTAGGCAGACCCAAACAGTAATACCCATCAGCGTGGAGCAAATCATACAGTCACAGTGAGCTGCAAAACAAACATTCTGCATCAATGCCTTCACAGATGCTTCTCCTACGTTAGCTCTTTATCACTCCAGAATAAAAACACCAGAAGGTGTGGATAGGCACAATTTCCCCAGAGTGCCCAGTCGGATCCTCAAAGAACAGCAACAAAAAATTCCAATATTATTTATTGATGTGGACAAGCTGTACAGTCAGAGCGAGACAGAAAGCAAATGTCCCCTATCGTTGCCTACATGCAGGCAGATCTTTGTTATCCCAGAATCAGGACACCAGAGGAAGGCGTGGTCATGCAAATTTAAAACAGAGAGCCTTCTTGGAACTCCAAAGCTCAAAGCGCTGCACCTCCTCTTCATTTATCTAATCTTCTCTCACATCCTGCTCCCAGAATTACAAGCCAAACTAAAGGAGTAAAACTTTGAAGGATTACTGTAAGGGTTCAGAAAGCCATAAATAGAATAAATTATGACTTTTACTGTAGAAAATGGACATGCTCCGTTTTAACACGTACACACATCTCTTGCTGCATTCTAGCAGTTTCACAGTGCCACCCTATTCAGACATACAGTCAACCACATGGTCACCCATGACATACATTTACAGCTTTGACTGAAATGTATAAACATGATTAGCCCCTGAAACATCAAATCTGGGCATGGATATGTTTGAAGAATTGTTTCTAGTTCTCGTATTTCTGTTGGTCAGTCCCCGAAGACTGGCTTGTACCTCGTCATCCAAGGGGAACATCCTTTACAACGTGGATGTTACCCCACAGTGCTTTTACAACGCGTCCTTTACAACGCAAGTCGTAACCACGACTTTCGCTGGAGGGCGCTAAAGGATAAAGAATAGTATATTTACTATTCCAACACCTTCCCTACTATCCACGGGGACTGGTGTTAGAATAGTAAATTATACTATTCACTATCCGCGCCCCCCCAACGCAAGTCGTGGTAACGACTTGCGTTGTTAAAGACGCGTTGTAAAAGCACGCGTTGAAACGGTGCGCGTTGTACCGTCATACATCCGTCATCCAAGGACAAGTACATGCCTTTGTGGTTTTCAGATTCCAAGGCTTTCCCATAGTTTATCAACTTACAAGAAGGCAGACTCCCATCAGCATGTTTCATCCGGCCTAATAACTAACTTGTTCTGCACTTTCTCCTGCCTGGCATCTCCCCTATGAGCACTCTTAGGCTGCAGTAGGTGGTGTATGGGGCTTTACAAAATTCTTCTGGAATAATGAAAGGAGGGGTCACTTGCAAAAGGCACGAAGTAAGCCCTGAATGGTGCTTTGTGAGGTCAGATACGTGGGACTGTCTGTTGGACATTGACATGTGTGAAATTACTAGTCCTAGTTCTATTGGTAGCATTTAAGAAAACCCCATTAATACATAAGTGGGTTGTCGTGAGTAGGACAGGAGAAACATCTGTTGAGTGTGAGTTAAACACTTGCTTCTGTCATGTGTGTGCAACTTTCAGGGCACAAGTTTGAATACAGAGCCCTCTATACTTCTGTGGTCCATGGTACCGTTTCATTGAGTGAAAGAAACCCTGTCAACCTTCCAAGGGCGATAGATCTGAGAACCATTACATCGAGATAAAGTAACACACGGTACAAGGCTGTGAAAGTTAGATCAATAATGATGTTTCTGTCACTTCTTTGAATTAGTGTAAAGGAGGCTGGTGGAGCTATAATGGCCCATTCAGATAGAGATGGCCAGACTACTACAGGCGTGACTTGTGCTACAGGACTATGAATTACCTTTGTGCATGCTCCTGCGTGCACAAGCTGTGGATCACGCGTTACAGGCATGCACAATCACTAACCGCTCATGCCAGAACAAGGCGATCGCAGGGTCGGTCCCACAGCCTGTCCATACTGTCTGCTCCTTTTCTAATGCTGCTTCTCAACACCCCCTCTAGTGTTACACATACATTCAAAGCAGTGTATGAGTGATGTTTAGGTAAGTCTCGCTAGACTCTTGTCCTTATGGCGAGGAAGAGAGTTTTCTAAGGTATAAAAAAAACAAAATGGCTTTATTTTTGAGATGCCTTGGTTAAGATTTCTGCGACCCATTGTTAAAACTCATGAACAGTAATGTTCAGAAATCACATTTTGGAGACTTGAGTGCCCTTAAAAATTGATATTTGAACCAGTTTGTGTATAGCTGCTTTAAAGTTTCGCTCATTTAGAAACAAGACGCAGTAAAACTGCTAACTTTACTTTAATAGTCGATGTGACCAAGGTTGCACCTGAATTTAAAGAGGTTAACTCATTATACCACAAACAGTTCAAATAATAAGAGGCCGATTCTTGTGATCTCACATCTGAATCTGGTAAAATGATGCACAACCCCAGTGGTTGTCCTGGACTTCTAGTGCCCTGATTAGGAGTTAGACAGAACATCCAGGCATTCCCAGTGGGCAGATTTATTGTTACTGGCTGATACGTCCACATATAATTCCAACTATTACGAGTTAGACTCCCTGGAATGGGGAATAACTCAATGGTCACAGAATTACAGTGTGGACTTTCATACGGAAATCCTTGTTCTGAGGCCGGGATTTAATGCTCACATTTACTTGTTGCTCTAAAGAGGTGGTAAATGGGAGCAGTGTCTTCCCTGTGGGCCTGAGGGGCTAGGGAATAAAAAAGAAAGTTTAGTTTTGCATGCTCCCTATTGCGAAAGAAATCCTGCGTGAGGGGCAGGTGAGGACTGCACTTGGATGCTGTTGGAGTCAAAGACCTATCCAATTTTTAAGCCCAGAATTACATCTCAGTTAAACCGAATCCAGTGCCTCCGCATTCAGGAAACCCGGGTGTGGGAGCAGTGGGTCGATCATGATCAGGCGGTGCTGGCTTCCATAGAGGAGTCCCACTCCACTTGACTTATAATCAGGGCCTAGAGGGGAGGGATATATTTCCCACTGGCGGCTAAGTGCTTCCTCACACCGTTGCTTGCTGAGCGTTGAATCTCTTGAGCTAAATCTGGATCTCGCGAAATCAGATTACAGCAGCTCATCAAATGTTTTTTCTTTCCAAATGCATGTCAGTACCAGCCACTTATCAATTCCTTCAGCGGAGTGCTGCAATCTTATTGGAGTGAAGTGGCCTTTTTGTTATGGCGGCGTAAAAGCATTCAGGATTGGATTTCACATCTCTGCACATTTTCACCTTGAACTCTGCGATTAACACTCGTGCCAAGGATCAGAATGCTCAGGAGGTGGGCTCAGATTCCAGTGGACTTGGAGAAATTCCTCCCCATTTCGAGCCCCTCGGTGATGGCTCAATCCTTTAACAGTGTGAAAGGCTATTAATGGTGGCAACTGAATTAGCAAAAACTTCTAAGAGTTTAATGGTTCTCACTTAGATCTTAGAGCAGAAAAACTTGCAGTTTGTTGCCTGTTGACTTGTATGGACTACCTTTTCCAGAAATACCTCTACAGCAACAAAATGTCAACCTTATCTTCCAAAGACAACACCGAAATTGCATGTGCATAATTTATGTATGGGCTGTCTACATTGCACACACATGAAATAAACGGTGTGTAACGTTTACAACGAAATTTTTACAACGCACTACCATTACAACGCAGGTATTACCACGCATACCATTACAACGCATTGCGCTGGGGGGCGCTCTAGGATAGGGAATAAGTTTAATTTTCTATCCAACACCTTCCCTAGTGTCCACGGGGACTGGAGTTGGAATAGAAAATTATACTTACCACTATCCAGCACCTCTAAGCGCTATGCGTTGTAATGGTATGCGTAGTAAAAACCGCGTTGTAAAGGTATGCATGGAAAAAGTATGCGTTGTAACGTCATACATCCGAAATAAACATACATGTGTACAGTCCACCTTTGACAGTCATGCTTAATGAACGTGTGCATACATCACAGTCTTTCCCTGGGGGACCTTTTACATCACTAAACGAAGCTTAGTTAGATGTTCTATTTTTATGTGAAACATGGGTGTATGACTCCTCCAATCCTGATCTGAGGTCTACCATCCCAACGGGTTTTAAGATCCTGTCTCTGCCTGGGCTAAATTTAAATAACTCTGGTGTAATTTGCACAGTTTCGAAATTTAGCGTTACGCTTAATCTGTGAAATTGAAGAAACTATCAGCCTGATTCATGAAGCGAAATAGCGCCCGCAATCGCAGCGAAAATGCAATTGCGGGTGCAAATGACGGAATTGGCATTCATGAACAAAATAGCGAATTCGCTAACACATAATAGCGATTATAATAGCGATTACGCTATAATAGTCGCAGATTCCCGGTAGTCGAGCATTAGCGATACGGAAATAGCGACCAACCACGGAATCTGCGAAATAAATAGCGAAACGCAATATATTCTCTATCGGCATTCATGAAAAAATATACAATTGCGAAAAACCCCAAAATTGCAGTTTGCGCGGCGCAAATTAAGGACAACTCAAAGCAGGTGGTAACCATAAAAGCCATGATTAAGAAAATTTTGAAAAACCGTTGGCCAATCACCAACAGGTCCAGGCCTGACCAATCACACATAAGGACATTCAGCAGCAGCATTAGGCGTTCCACAATGCCAGGAATGTACATGGTGGTGAGGCGGCGAAGGCTACAGCGAGCAGCACGGAGGAGACGCATGAGGCAGGAAAGGATTTACCGGCAGCGGGTCACCTTGCTGGGCCAAACAAGAGAACAGATATATGCTAAATACAGGCTGAATGGGGAAATGATCATCTGGCTGATACATGAACTTGACCCCCTCATGCAGCACCCAACAAGGCGAAACAATTCGGTGCCTACACATGTGCAGGTATTGTGTAGCCTGCCCCTCCTGGCCTCCGGGAGTTTCCAGGGCATAGTAGCGGCTGCTGGGGGGATATCCCAGCCCACCATGTAACGCTGCCTCCACACTTTCGTTGATGCCATGCTCACCCAGCTCCACCGTCACATCACATTTCCCACGAGCCAACAGGAATTGGACCTGACAAAACTACAATTTTACAATGTAGCCCATTTTCCCCATGTCCTCGGCTGCATAGACTGTACCCACGTCGCCATCTGCCCACCAGCTGCCACGGAGTATATGTACCGCAACAGGAAGTCCTACCACTCCCTCAACATACAGATGGTCTGCAATGCCAAGACCATCATCACTGACATTGTCGCCCAGTACCCAGGGAGTACCCATGATTCCTTTATCTTCAGGCACAGCGGACTCCACACACGACTGCTCAGGGGAGAGTTTGGGGAAGGGCACCTACTTGGTAAGTACACTTTGTCGACAATGTCACATTGCTATGAAGTCACTGCGCTGCACAGGCAATCAACATCTGCTCCTCTCATTCAGGTGACAGTGGCTACGCCCTACGGGAATACCTCCTGACCCCTTACCTCAACCCTGCCACACCTCAGCAACGGCGCTACAATGTTGCGCACATCCGGACAAGGAACTGTATAGAAAGGACATTTGGGCTGCTCAAGAGCAGGTTCCGTATACTGCACAAGACAGGTGGGGCCATGTATTACAGTCCTGCTGTGTGCTGCCGCATTGTGGCTGTCTGTGCAATGCTACATAACATTGCAACCAAGCGCCGGATACCTGTTGAGATCTCAGGCAGTGAATCAGAAGGGGACGACCGGCCACCAGCACATGCGCACCATGCACGCGGGGAGAACCCAGCTGAAGGCCACAGACGTCGCAACCACATCACAGAGAACAATTTCTAGCCCACCCTCTTCCCCCACCCCACAAATCACAATTGCATGCAAAATGTAATGATTACACAAGGCTAATGTGTGCTGCAAAATAAATATATTTGTTTCATTCACAAAAAAAGGTAATCAGTACAACTATTTACAACTAACAGTATTCCTTCATACTGCAGTGTGAAAGTACATGCCAGGCTTATAGTCAGCCTGTGCCATTGTTTTTCTGACAGAGTCAATTGCGCCTCCTGCGCGTTATGCCCAAGCGCCTCTGAGGCTCTTCCTCATCCGGGGCACCTGTCCCTGGTGTTGCCCTGGTGCTGCGCCTAAGTGGCGGGACTAGTGTGGCAGATTGGCTTCTGACGCTGGAAGCCCCCTCACTGCCATCGTCACCCCCTACAGTGGCAGGTAGAGCAGGAGGGTGTAGTGCCGTTACCGCCGTGGTGAGGTGCTCCAGGACCCTGGTGATGTCCTCACAGCACTGTACTAGTTGGTGCTGCTGTGTGAGTGACGGCCGCGACAACTGTGAGGTGGCATTTGCAGCCACATAATTAGACCTGCTGTAGGAGGCCAGCCGGCTCATGAGCTGGTGGTGGCGCCGGCTTGCTGCACTGCGCTGCTTGATCATCGCAGCAGTGTTTGCCTCCATGGCTGCAGTCATGCGGCCCATGGCCGCCGTCATGCGGTCCATGCGGTCTCCCACTCCGGCCACATTGCGCCCAATTTTGTGCAGCTGGAGCTGGATGGCACCTTGCTGCTGTGACTGGCGCTGATGGATCCTCAGCATGCGTCTTTCTACGCTCAAACAGGCCTGGCGCTGTCCATTGCCCCTCCTGCTGATTGGAGCTGTGGTGTGATGGCGAGTACTCCCACGCCTGCTCTGCTGGCCTGTCACAGTGGCTGGCCGCTGTGTTGGCGCTGTCGCAGGCCCAGATGTCGTAGCACCAGCTGCAGGTGGTGTCACAGCAGGCGTTGCTGGTGCGGCAGGGACTGGAGGCACATTAGTGGGGTGCCTGGCCTTGGCTGCGGGTGGAACGGCAGATGCAGGGGCCACAACGGTGGGGGGCCTGGCCTTGGCTGCGGGTGGAACGGCAGATGCAGGGGCCACAACGGTGGGGGGCCTGGCCTTGGCTGCGGGTGGAACGGCAGATGCAGGGGCCACAACGGTGGGGGGCCTGGCTGCTGGTGTTGTTGCAGCGGCAGGGGCTGGTGCCTGGGTTTCCGGTTGAGAATCCTCCTCCTGGGCCTCCTCATCTATCTGCAGCCTCTCACTGTCGCTGCTATCTGCGCCACCTGTGAGGGTAAGTGGATACTCATTAGTTGCATGTGACTCTCAGACGTGCTGATGTTACATGCATGCTGGGTGACATTCCCTGGATGGCTGTGGATTTGCGTACTTTGGAACCTGTCTGGCTGCATTGTGGTACTACTACATTGTGGACATACTACATCTCCCACAATGCTTCAGGGCATTTCCTGATGTGCAACATAGGCATGACTAAGGGCCATTATGTGAGCCTATTTGGTCAGGGACAGTCATAGGGGACAGGGTCGCAGTCGCATGCCACTTACCTTGGGTGTCTTGGCTGGGGCGGGAGGAGTCCAGGAGTGTGACGCCAACGCACACCTCCCTCTCAAGGGTGTTCTCCACCTGGTCCTCCAAGGGTGTGTTGGGAGGGACTGTAGGTCCGCCACCTCCAGTGCCCGATGCCTCTCCAAGGCGCTCCGCCACCCTCTCCTTGGCACGGCCTCGGAGGTCATACCATCGCTTCTTGAGCTCCTCCAATGACCTATCGGCCACACCCACGGAGTTCACACTGGAGGCTATTCCCAGCCAGATCCTCCTTTTGTCTTGCTCTGGGACCTTCCTGGAGTTGATCCCAAAGAGTCTGTTGTGGTTGGCCACCACCCCTTCTATCAGGTACTCGAGCTCCTGCTCTGAGAACTTCAGTTTCCTCTTCCGCCCTGCGCTGTTGCTGGGGCCAGGAACAGGTTCCTCAGACATGGCAGCAGTTTGGTAGTAATTTCGCTATCACAAGATTAGCTGCTGCTTTCCGACTTGCTCCCTCGAGGTTTGCCTCACTGTGGTGTTTGGGGGGTGGGAACTGCCTGCTTCCTGGTTGTGATGTCATCACTGTGCTCGTAAAGCGACTTCCCATTTTCCCGATCGCGTGAGATTGCGACTCGCATTCCCGATCGCACGGGATTGCGACTCGCATTCCCGATCGCACGAGATTGCGACTCGCATTCCCGATGCTGGTAGCCGGAAATAGCGATTATTCTGCGATTATCGGTAGTCGCTAACGGATTTAGCGCCCGCGTGCGAGTCGCTTTTTTTTTCCGGAAATGTACATGAATTCTGATTTGCGAGTTCTCAATAGCGATTTGCATTTTATCGCTATTTGAGACTCGCAAATCCCGTTTTTCATGAATCAGGCTGTATGCAACTACACCGCGTCACACAAATATGTGCATTCTCTCGTCAATTTTTACAGCAAGTGCATAGAAATAGCTCAAATGTCCATAATGCAGGCAGCTACTGCTTGCTTCACTTGTATTTTTTTCCACAATTTCTTTTTACCGTAAATTGCGTCCTCACGTCAAAAACTGATGCAAAGACACATTTCACAATAAAGTATAGCACTAACTGATGGATTCGAATTTTGCATAATTACATGTAATTATGCTTAATTTTCATCAAATTTTGTGTAATCGCCCTATAGCAAATTACCCAAATTTCACACATCTCTAAACCTGTGCTGCGATCGAGTATGTCTAGGCGAATGGGGAATTACTGGCAAGGATGTTTTGTACTGAAATGTAATCATTGACTTCTCCCTGGCTATCCCCAAGTCTCCGGTCTGTCTCTGGAGGCCGATACCTTCAGTCTCCATAGTATTTATTTTGACATACTACCTTTCGAACTTGGTGATGACTCCTTGTAGACATTTTTGGAGACCTGTGGACTGATATACCTCAGTAATGTTAATGTGAGAGCAATAGGTGGCCTGAACTACCCCAGTAGAATAGGAATGGTTGAGTCTTTTGAAAGCTCTCTGATATACTAAAGAGGGCTGGCTTTGAATAAAAGTTAAGTTATTGAAACGTAAACAAGGACAGAAACTGGATCTTACTTTCAGTAAGCCAACTCCAATCCTCTATAAGCTTAGAGTCACACCTCTGTCTGTCTGACGGTCTAACCACTTTTTGATTAACCACTCCAGTAATGTGCCTGTGGAGGTTTGGATGGATACTCAGGAGATGGGGTTGTTTGATGTGGACACTGTGATCTTTTCAGGAACCTCTACATTGCTCCACTTAACATAGTTTTTTGTACCACTTTTGTGAAGGGGTGGTAGACAAACTAGCCTCAATTGTGACAACAATGGGAGAGGCTACTAAACTACAAAACAAATGGGTTTAGGCAGAATTTACAGCAGAAAGTCTAATAGCAATACAGCACAAGTGAAAATGGTGAAGAGACTACCCTTAGACCTGGGAAGAATTTCTATTATGCCAGAGTAATCGTAGTAATTTTGGTAATCCCACATTGCTCCTTAACACAGAATTACCTATGATAATGCAATTATGACAGTTCGCATAATTATGAGTAACTTGGGGGGAATAACTCTGTGAGAGCATGGTTAGTGAGCATGAGTGGTTACTTCTGCTGCTCTTTATATTTTGTTTAATTTAGTGTTATTATCTTGCCGCTTAATACATTGTCATGCCCATTTTGGATGCAAGGGTGCATTTTGCACTAAGAAACTACGAGGTTGAGTGTGCTACTGGAGCGTAGGCACATCCCTGTGGTGGGCACACTTGTCTGGTTCAGGGCACCGGGGACAGTGCGATGAATTCCAAATAAAGTTCAATTCAAAAACGGTATGTAAGGTTCCAAAATGTATTCAATGATTTCCCTTGGGATGAGTATTCATATTTTCATCATATGAATCATCAGAACGGTGATTTTTAATAACATCATAACGCTAGATGAGCTCCAATGCATTTCGGACAGGAAGTCCTTTTTCAAGGAGCGCTGCAACGAAAGAATAAACGAAATCTAAATCAATGGGGGTCCTAAACAGCAGAGTGCGAAATGTTACAAAACCGTGCGGGTGAGTCAACCTCATGCAGCCCTGGTGCGGTCGAATGTGAAAGGGAAAGGATCCCGGTGTTAAAAATGATCAATGGTGTGTGGGAAGACAGGTTGGGTGTGCTGGAAAACGAAGGTAGAAAATAAGGTGCCAAAATGGTGAAACAGTGCGTTTTAACAAAGGAATGGACTGCTCAACGGTGCGTGAGACTTATGTCCTCGTTTGAGGGAGTGCAGATGAATTGCGGGCAGTCTAACATAGTGAGTTGGGGTGAAACTTACTTTGGTAGGAAATCGTCTAGCGTGCAGCATACGGGTGTCGGCTTCAGTAACTCCGCGGAGTTAATGCGGAGTTTGAACGGAAGGGTGATAGTGAGAGTAGAAGAAGGACTACTACGGGTGAGAAGGAGGCTGGAAAGTGGTGGGATACGTGCGGCCATCTTGGAAAGGAGTGAGGGCTAACAGTGAAAGTCACAGTGAAAGGTCGGTAATCAGCAGGACATAGATACAATGCAACAATAAACGTCCGTTATAAATAACAGCTCAGTTCAGTGCGGTCGTTAAGACCGAACGGTTTCTGTGACTGGAGTCTGTACATCCATGATGTTTCGCGTTGCAAAAGAGTCTTGTTGTTATCTCTCCCTTCGGTTTTTGGGACCAGTTCAAGGACCAAGTATTTGAGCTGAGCCACGTTGTGGTTTGCCTCGTTGAAGTGGGTGGCTACATTAGATTTTGGATTTCTAGTGCGAATGTTTGACTTATGTTCATTAAGTCGGGTCTTGATCTTCCGGCTGGTCTTGCCCACATAGATCTTGCCACAAGGGCACTTTAAAAGATAAATCAGGTTAGAGGAGTCACAAGTGGCATCCACATTTAATTTGATGTTGAAGCCTCGCATGGGATGGTTAAGGTTGTTGCCTTTAATAATGTTGTTGCAATTGTTGCAATGGTGACAAGGACGTGTGCCAGTATGTTGAATGGATGCAGCGGTGGTAGTGGTTTTGGATAGAATTTCCTTAAGGTTCATCGGTCGGGTGTATGCAAAGATAGGCGGATCCTTGAAGAGGTTCTTGAAGTCTGGTTCTGATGATAGAATACGCCAATGTTTCAATATGATGTTCTTGTAACATTTGCTTGAGGTAGAGTACCTGGAGACAAGGACCATTCTTTGATCATCAGTTTTAGGCGTGCGTCGTAGAGCTTCTACTCTGGAAATGGCAGAAGTCCGCTTGGCTGCTTCTTTCAGGATATCTTCAGGGTATCCTCTATTCCGAAATCTTGCTGTCATAGATTCAATTTGGGTCGTCCTTGTGTCAGAATCAGAAACGATGCGTGTTATTCTTAACATCTGACTGTAAGGCAGGTGTTGTTTCAGTGAGTTCTGGTGAAAACTGCTGAAGAGCAGAGAATTATTACGATCAGTAGGCTTACGGAACAAATCAGTCTCAATGCCACGAGGGGTAAGTTTAATGAGGACATCCAGAAAAGTTATTTCCTGGTGGCTAATGTTCCAAGTAAACTCAATTCGGTCGTCTTTCGTGTTGAGGTCTGTAAGGGCCAATTCTAAATTCTCTTTCGAGTCTTTCCAAATGAAGAACAAGTCGTCGATGTAACGTACATAGAGTTTTAAGTTATCCGTCCAGTTTGCGTCCTTGTAAATGTGGTTAAGTTCAAAATTGCCCATGTACAAATTCGCGTACGTCGGTGCCGCACAATTGCCCATGGCCATGCCGGACATCTGAAGGTACCATTTCTCTTCATGTTTGAAGTAACTGTGATATAAGGTATATATCATCAGTTCCAAGATGAAAGGTTTTAAAGAATCGTTCATGTCGGATGAAAGTAAGGCTTGCTCTACAGCATTAATTCCTCCTTCATGAGGAATGGAGGTGTATAAGCTTTTCACGTCAGCTATCGTCTCCACCAGAGGTTCAATTCACGAACCCACAGGAAAATTGATAGACCGCTACCTTCAACCTATGGTTCTAAATCTACAAAGCTACATAAAAGACACTACCGAATTCTTGAATAAGCTTTCCACCGTACAAATCTTTGAAAACGAAAAAGTATACTTATGCACAGCTGACGTGAAAAGCTTATACACCTGAAGAGAAATGGTACCTTCAGATGTCCGGCATGACCATGGGCAATTGTGCGGCACCGACGTATGCGAATTTGTACATGGGCAATTTTGAACTTAACCACATTTACAAGGACGCAAACTGGACGGATAACTTAAAACTCTATGTACGTTACATCGACGACTTGTTCTTCATTTGGAAAGACTCGAAAGAGAATTTAGAATTGGCCCTTACAGACCTCAACACGAAAGACGACCGAATTGAGTTTACTTGGAACATTAGCCACCAGGAAATAACTTTTCTGGATGTCCTCATTAAACTTACCCCTCGTGGCATTGAGACTGATTTGTTCCGTAAGCCTACTGATCGTAATAATTCTCTGCTCTTCAGCAGTTTTCACCAGAACTCACTGAAACGACACCTGCCTTACAGTCAGATGTTAAGAATAACACGCATCGTTTCTGATTCTGACACAAGGACGACCCAAATTGAATCTATGACAGCAAGATTTCGGAATAGAGGATACCCTGAAGATATCCTGAAAGAAGCAGCCAAGCGGACTTCTGCCATTTCCAGAGCAGAAGCTCTACGACGCACGCCTAAAACTGATGATCAAAGAATGGTCCTTGTCTCCAGGTACTCTACCTCAAGCAAATGTTACAAGAACATCATATTGAAACATTGGCGTATTCTATCATCAGAACCAGACTTCAAGAACCTCTTCAAGGATCCGCCTATCTTTGCATACACCCGACCGATGAACCTTAAGGAAATTCTATCCAAAACCACTACCACCGCTGCATCCATTCAACATACTGGCACACGTCCTTGTCACCATTGCAACAATTGCAACAACATTATTAAAGGCAACAACCTTAACCATCCCATGCGAGGCTTCAACATCAAATTAAATGTGGATGCCACTTGTGACTCCTCTAACCTGATTTATCTTTTAAAGTGCCCTTGTGGCAAGATCTATGTGGGCAAGACCAGCCGGAAGATCAAGACCCGACTTAATGAACATAAGTCAAACATTCGCACTAGAAATCCAAAATCTAATGTAGCCACCCACTTCAACGAGGCAAACCACAACGTGGCTCAGATCAAATACTTGGTCCTTGAACTGGTCCCAAAAACCGAAGGGAGAGATAACAACAAGACTCTTTTGCAACGCGAAACATCATGGATGTACAGACTTCAGTCACAGAAACCGTTCGGTCTTAACGACCGCACTGAATTGAGCTGTTATTTATAACGGACGTTTATTGTTGCATTGTATCTATGTCCTGCTGATTACCGACCTTTCACTGTGACTTTCACTGTTAGCCCTCACTCCTTTCCAAGATGGCCGCACGTATCCCACCACTTTCCAGCCTCCTTCTCACCCGTAGTAGTCCTTCTTCTACTCTCACTATCACCCTTCCGTTCAAACTCCGCATTAACTCCGCGGAGTTACTGAAGCCGACACCCGTATGCTGCACGCTAGACGATTTCCTACCAAAGTAAGTTTCACCCCAACTCACTATGTTAGACTGCCCGCAATTCGTCTGCACTCCCTCAAACGAGGACATAAGTCTCACGCACCGTGAGCAGTCCATTCCTTTGTTAAAACGCACTGTTTCACCATTTTGGCACCTTATTTTCTACCTTCGTTTTCCAGCACACCCAACCTGTCTTCCCACACACCATTGATCATTTTTAACACCGGGATCCTTTCCCTTTCACATTCGACCGCACCAGGGCTGCATGAGGTTGACTCACCCGCACGGTTTTGTAACATTTCGCACTCTGCTGTTTAGGACCCCCATTGATTTAGATTTCGTTTATTCTTTCGTTGCAGCGCTCCTTGAAAAAGGACTTCCTGTCCGAAATGCATTGGAGCTCATCTAGCGTTATGATGTTATTAAAAATCACCGTTCTGATGATTCATATGATGAAAATATGAATACTCATCCCAAGGGAAATCATTGAATAAATTTTGGAACCTTACATACCGTTTTTGAATTGAACTTTATTTGGAATTCATCGCACTGTCCCCGGTGCCCTGAACCAGACAAGTGTGCCCACCACAGGGATGTGCCTACGCTCCAGTAGCACACTCAACCTCGTTCCAATTCAGGTCGCACTTGAACAGTTGCGACACCTGTAGGAGCACCTTAAAACTCCACAAACCACTTCAACACGTGTTTAAACGCGACACAACTGGCTGTGCGCCAAGCCCCAACTTGTATTGTCGCACTAAGAAACTAGCCATAAATTAATGAGTTTGTACGTTTGGTTTCATTTAGAAAATAAGTAAAACTAAAATAGTAGTGTGATTACAGGATGCGATCGCAAATGGACCAACTTATGGCCGGTGCATAAATGATCCCAGAATGTTGTACCCACAATAGGGCTGGGATTACAATGTAAGACTAACTCCTGTATGGCACTTCTTTATTGATGCGATCTACGATCTGAGAACTGTACCAAGCTACTGTTATGTCCGGGGGACAGAATATTGCATGGATGTTTGTAACATATTGTCTGTATACTGATTCTGATTCGCATACCACTAATAAAAAGATGATAAAAAAAGCATCTAGCCATAAATGCTGGAAGTAAGTTGGGAGAAAATACTACATGCTCTCTATTTTAAGTTCTGTTGCACTTAGTGCTACTTCTAAGTGCAAAATGCATCTTTGCGACCTTTTAAAAAAAGAGGGGGCACGCCACATGAGCAGTGTGTGGCGCGGCACGTTGGAACTAGAGCGCGAGTGTTGTGCGCATGCGCGAGTGGCATTTGGCGCGTCATAGAGGCTGTAACCGATTGCAGTAAGACGCCCGGCGCTCTTCCTGCGAATCTGACTCATCCAATAAATCACGTTCTGATCAGCACCTAGAGTCTGTGCCTTCCTTTTAAGGTGAAGTCCCTAGACTTTACAGTGGCGACGAGGAGTGGGATTTCTCACAAGCACAATCCCCATCAAAAAAACGAAAAAAAAACAAAAGACAGAATTACACGAGGATACTCTCACCAAAGATCAGCAGTCACCGGGGAACAGTGTAAGGCACAGGCTGGCTACCAGGAGGAAAGGTCAGCGGCGGAAGTCACAGGAAGAGCGCGGCAGAGGTGCACAAGAACAGATCACGCCCACCACGTGCTCCGGAGCCAGGAAACAAGGCGATCGGTGGAAAAGCACGGTAGGAGGGTGGCAGCGCCCCTGTCAAGGCCCTGGCGGAAGAGAGGGACCGCGGTGAAGGGGTAGGAAGAGAACCCCGACCCAACACGTCACAAGGCAGGAACGCCAGCGCGCCAGGCAGCCCCAGGAACCAGGGAGGAGAACCGGAAGAACAGGCCAGAATGAGCACCCAACCATCCTCGCTCACTGCGCCAATTCCGTTTCTGCCCAAACCAGGTGAACCCCAGATCCCCAGATGAAATGGGAGGACTGGAGGGAATATTTCAAAAATTACCTCGAAGCCTTAGAAGATGAAAGTGGGGAGGCGTTTACCAGCGCGAGGAGAAAGCGGATACTTCTACATAATCTAGGCCCTGAAGGGATAAGAGTGTTCACAAACATAGTACCCGCAACCCGGCAGGCAGCCGACGATGACGTCTTCAAGCATGCGTTAGAAGATCTCGACAATCACTACCGCCCGGCGGTGTGTGTTTCCATTGATCGCTTCAACTTCCAACAGAGGAAGCAAGAAGAGGGAGAATCCATGGATGACTACTTCGCGGCCTTAAGAAGACTGGCGATTACTTGCAAGTATGGGCAACTCCAAGACGACTTCATTAAAGATCCAATAGTAATGCACACCACCAACAAGACGGTACAGGACAAGTTGTGGGCACACGGAGAAGCAACGCTAAAGGAGGTAATAGCGATGGTGAAGAAAGCAGAGCTCTCAAAGCGTTGTGCTGAAGCAGCAAACAGGGAGAATGCTCAGAGGATCATGGTCAACAAAGTGGATGATGCTGAGCCCTCAGGCAGACATAGAATGACGCCCGGAGACGGGAGAGGAACAAACAAATGGGCAGGAAAGCCAGGACAATCTGGGAAGCAGCCCATGGAGAGCAAGTCCACGTGCTACAGATGTGGGAGTACGACACACTCCGCCCAGGACAAAAGATGCCTGGCATTCCGCACGAAATGCATGTTCTGTGGCTTGATAGGACATTACGAAAAAGTATGTCGCAGGAAAGGGAAAAGATCGGTAGTGAAATACATAGCACAATCCCAAACAGGAGAGCAAGAAGAGGAGGAGCTGGATGACGATGACCAGGTGCTGTGTGTTGAGGAGCAAGTGTTGGGAATAGTAAGCAAGCGCTCCGATAAACCATGTGCGGACATGCTAATAGGAGGAATAAAGATCAGGATAGCGATTGACTCAGGATCCCCGTACACCATAGTTCAAAGATCGGTGTGGGAAGAAGAGTTCAAGCCAAGTCTAGGCCCCAAATTGGAACCTCCAGACATAAGACCAAAATTGTACACGAGCAACCCGATCCCCATGGTGGGTTACAGGATCTTGAAGTTTGAATTCAGAGGAAGGTCGGCAGTATGCAAACTGTATGTGGCAGAGAAGGGCCCCTCAGTGTTAGGATGGAGAGATTAAGGGGACCTTGGAATCAAACTAGACCTGGGAGGCAAGGAACAAGTGCTGCTGACAGACGGGGACAGTTGGCCGGACCTGGAGAAAGTGAAAAGGGATTTCCCCAAAGTGTTCAGTGGAACAGTTGGCAAACTGGAGAAATTCATGCACAAGATTCTACTCAAAGAGAACTCCCTTCCTGTGTCCCACAAGGTCCGGAATATACCCATAGCGGTGAAGGATGCGGTGCAACAAGAATTGCGCAGGCTGGAAGAACAAGGAATAATTGAGCCCATAGACAGCTCAGAATGGCTAGCGCCCCTGGTGGTGGCCAGAAAACCAAATGGCAAGGTGCGTTTGTGTGTGGATCTTCGCAAGCTAAACAAATGCCTGATTGTGGAGAAATTCCCGTTGCCCAGGATTGAGGAAATGCTTGCCAAAACAAGAGGAGTGAAATGGTTCTCCACTGTCGACCTCGCATCCGCCTACCATCAAATAGACTTACACCCATCAAGCAGGAAACTCACGTCCTTCATAACACCATTCGGATGTTACCAGTTCTGCAGGATGCCCTTCGGGCTAGCGTCTGCCGCAGCGGTGTTCCAAAAGCTAATGCACCGCCTATTCAAGGACGTTGAGGGCATCCAATACTTCCAGGATGACATCTTAGTGATGGGGATGGACCGAGAAGACCACGACAGGAAGTTGAACAAGGTACTGAGCGTACTACAAGAGAAAGGTCTGACGGCCGAATGGGAAAAGTGTAAGCTCGGCATGGCATCTGTCACCTACCTGGGACATGAAATAGGAGGACAGGGGATCACCCCAAAAAGAGAGAATGTGAAGGCAATCTGCGAAGCCAGAGCGCCGGTCAGTAAAGAAGAAGTGAGGTCTTTCCTGGGTATGGCCGAATATTATAGCAAGTTCGTCCAACACTTTGCCATGAAGACTTACAAGTTAAGACAACTCATAAGGGACAAGACCGCGTTCCAGTGGGATGATGCAGCACAAAAAGAATTTGAGGAATTGAAGAGGAACATAAGCCAGGCGGTGGCGTTGCACGGACATGATCCCTTGGGACAGACCATCCTGACCACAGATGCCAGTGAAAAGGGTCTAGGAGCGGTCCTTGCACAAGAGAGGGAAGACAACACAGCAGAGACCCTCAGCTTTGCGTCCAGAGCGTTATCTCCCACGGAACAGAAATTCAGCGTGATTGAGAAAGAAATGTTAGCAGTGACATGGGCCATGGGGAAGTTCCGACAATTCCTGTGGGGCACGAGATTTTGGTTACAAACCGACCACAAGCCACTGGTCAAGGTGCTCACCTCGAGCGGGCATGCCACCGCCACCCCACGCATAGCCAAGATGACCCTAAAACTGTTGGAGTACAGGTATGATGTGGAGTACATACCAGGAAGCGCAATAAAGTGGCTGACTATCTCAGTCGGGCCTCAGCCATGGAGGAAGCACCCGATGCTTCATCAGAGAGCGAGGAGATGGTAGCTGTAATGGAGGACTCTGAAAGAGTAATCAGCAAACAAGAATGGGTGCAAGCGTATGAGGAGGACGAAGACGTAAACAAAGTCAAACACTGCCTGATCAAGGGTTGGCCTGAGAAAAAGAGACTAAAAGAGGCGCTCAGGAAATGTTACGAGGTGTGGGAGGAGCTGTCGATAAGAGACTCTGGAATCTTTTTGTATCGCAGTGACAAGGTGGTGCCCCCCACGAAATTGATCCCGCGCCTGCTGAGCCAGCTATATGAAGGTCACCTCTGCATCGTGAAAACCAAACTGCAGGTGAAACAAACGTACTGGTGGCCGGGAATGGATATTCAAGTGGAACGGCATGTGAGAGACTGTGACCAGTGCCAAAGGGCGGACAAGATATTGAAACCCCTAAGACCAGCGTTGGGTAGATTCGACCAGCCGCGCAACCCCTGGGAAGACGTCTCAGTTGATATTCTGGGGCCGGTGTTGGATAACCAAGGAGTAGCAAAATACCTGTGTGTTTTAGTGGACAAATACTCCAAATGGCCAGAAGTTCATGTGCAAGGAGAAATGGGCTTGGACACGGTGATAACATTTCTCACCTCTGTGTTTCTAAGGGAAGGGATCCCGAGATCAATCCTAAGCGACAATGGCCCGCAATTTACATCTGAAAAGTGGTACAGATATACTGAGAGGATTGGTATAAAAGCAAAACACACGTCGGTGTACCATCCAGTGAGCAACAGACAAGTGGAAAGATTTAACCGTGTCCTTATGGGATCCATACAAGCTGCCATAATGAAAGGCAAGGACTGGGAGGTAGAAGTCCAGAGTAAGATGTGGGCGTACCGTATCACCCCCACCTCAACAGGGTACAGCCCCTTCCAGGTCTTGAGAGGCAGGCACCCCTTCACGAAGGACAATGTAATTTGGAGAGAAAAGACTGTCACTAGCAAATTTTCACCTGCCGTAGTCCAGCACAATCTGGAGAAGGCCCAGAAAGTATACACTGAACACTACAACAGGAGGAGAAATGTGAAAGACACAACTCTGGAGAGAGGGGAATGGGTGAGAATCAAGCTAGCCGTACTAAGAAAGAAGGGAGAAAGCAAGTACAGCCCACCCCTGCAAGTGGAAGAAGTATATGATAGAGCTACACTACTCAGTGACGGAAAAGTGTGGTCCCAAGATCGAATGGCGAAGATAAATAAAATAATACAGTGGCCCGCGGAGGAAGGAATGGATCAACGAGATCAAAGACAGAGAAGTGGCGTAGAAAGAATGACTGCATGAGGGGACTGCCAAGAGGAAGAAGGAATGCACGTAGAGAGAGAAGATCTGGATGAACCGAGTGTGGAGGAGGCTCTAACAGAAAGGGGCGCCACGCCAATGAGAAATGGACCCAGTCAACAGGGAGAGGGAGTGGTGAGCCCTGCACATGAAGACATCCGAGAAGCCTCCACACCGGTAAGACGTACACGTGCTGGAAGAGTGGTGGTCAGACCTGCACACCTGAGAGATTTTGAATTAGAGGACTATTAAACCCCTGAACTTTGAGTTAATTGGTGTGTGTATAAAAAGGGGAGATATGTAGTGTTGCGCTCTAGTTCTACGAGCAGCGTGTGACGCGGCACGTTGGAACTAGGGCGCGAGTGTTATGCGCATGCGCGAGTGGCGTTTGGCGCGTCAGAGCCGACCGAGCGCGATTGCAGTAAGACGCCCGGCGCTCTTCCTGCGAATCTGACTCATCCAATAAATCACGTTCTGATCAGCACCTAGCGTCTGTGCCTACCTTTTAAGGTGAGGTCCCTAGACTTTACATAAAATAGCGTTCAATGCAGAATTACTCTTCTCATTCAATTCTGCATGATCTCACTGAATTTTTGGGTAATTCCACATCATTATGGTACACAGGATTACGCAGGTTACAGCCCAACCTAAGTGTTCTAAGAATAGAGAGCTAAGTTTTTGAACTCCCAGAAACACTATAAAGCCTTTCTACATGCAGCCAAGGTCAATTTAGAACTGCAGACTGCTTTCAACATCTCTCTGGATATATTCCAGATAGTCAGTGGCTTCTGCTATCCTTCTGCAATAGAAACGGGTTATCCACCATCTCCCACTTTGAATACTAACCTGTACGAATTCTTCTCCTCTGTGAAAAACTCACTAGAGGGAATCTGTCGCCCGATTCAGTCCTTGTCAGGACTCTTTCCTATGCAGGTGACTGCCAATTGCTTCTCAAATTTGACCAACACTCCTCCAGTCCATCGCACAGCTGAAAGAGTGCCTGTTAGACATTCAGAAATGGATGTCTTGGAATTTTTTTTAAAGTTAAGTGAGACTAGACAGAAGAGTTTGTCATAGTAGGAAATTCAAAGCTATGGCCTCTGGAGCTCTGCTGATTGGCTTGGAGGGTCTCATGAGCAGGTAACAACAGTACCAAACCAGGGAATTGTGTTAGATGTAAAGCTATCCTTTTCCTCCAAACACAAAAGGTATGGTCCACATGGGTTGGGCTCTTAAAGACATTGAATAAAATCTGATCTTTTGGTGATGGTCACCTGTGTTCTAGCCAACTTGGATGAGTGCAATACCATTTATTTTGATTTACCAGCTGTATGCAATTGTGCCAGTGATTGCTGATAGGCACCATCAGCACTTGTTTCTGCCAATCAGCACTCTTCACGCCACTCTGCCCGGTGAGGAAAAAAAAAGAATATGCCATAATGCTTGCAACCTCCCTGTCTTGTCCTTTTGGGATTGCCCACTTTTAGAAATAACATAATTTCCCAAAGACTCAAAACATATGTAATGGAGCAGGTCAGAGTACACACCGAGAGCCGCTTGGTATTGTCTTGTGTTGCATTGTCCGTGTCAGCATGCTGCCCTGACATACCAGTTTGAATCCACGCGCATGCATTTAGGGGAAGTGAACCACTGCCACTCATCTTCCTCCTCTGTCTAGGCTGTCAGTTTCTAAAACTAGGAAGAAACCCTCCTTTGCACAATCTGATGTGTCAAGCATGCTAGTGAGAGCAACCCTGTGTCTGCCTGAGTATTGTGCTAGAGAGATCTCAGTAAAGAAGCCTTCTTCTTCTTCTGTCCACTCCATTACTGACCCACCTGTAGCACTCCACCATCAGTACTCAACTGCGGGTGGAACTGCAGTGCTGTTGCCCCCACACACAGAGAGCAAAACAGATACACATTGGAGAGGAGCGTGCCAGAAGCGGTTAAGTGGGCCGAGCTAGTGGTAGCCATGGGCAGGGCCCTTCTCAAAACTGATTTGGCTACTGGGACTTGTAATGTTACATATTAGACACTGTGTACCATCCTACTCAATACATCTAAGCTGTAGCAGAATGTCGCCTTATAAAAGACGATGGGGCTTAGGAAGTTTGATCATGTCTCTCTAGACGGCAATAAGACAAAGAGTGTTTGCTGCAGACACCCTGCCTTGCCCAAAGACCCTTTTATTACTCCAGCCTCTGAAGTGTGCTGACTACTTCCTGGTTAGACATTTAAAGTCAAGTGCTGCTCTCCTTGGGAGAGTTCTTCAGGTTAAGTGGTCAAGTGCCACAGGACCCATGCTGTGGAACCATGCTTCTGGTACTGCGGAGGGTCTCTGATTTCTCAGCCTGTAAAGCAGAGTCAGATGGCATTTATGCCCGCACTCATATCCGCCAGCTACTCATGTACTGTGGCAGGCGGTAGGGTATCAAACTGGGTTTTTGGTTCTTGTCTAAGTTATTTTTTAGGTGTCGCTGTTTTATAGTTCAGGTTTATGTTGTGTGAGTCAAGATACCTTGAGGAAAGTAAGCCAAATAAATAAATAGTAAATCCAGTTACTCAAGAGGAAAGCATGATGAATCGGCCTCATCGCGTGCGTGGTTCCCTGGGTGCAGTTATGGACCTGTTTCTCACTAACCCATGTCGCTTTCATGAGCTGAGAAGTTCCGGCACCTTGGCTTCCGCTCACCTCCGTGAACGTTGAATCATCTTCGATGTATGCTATGCAGCACCAGATGTACTACTTGCCTCAGATTACAAATGAGAACAATATATAACCGCCTAAAACAGGAAGAAATGCTTCCTTCTGACTCCTCGCCAAGCCCCATGTGCTAAGAAGCACTTGAAGAATGCAGTTTACAGAGTGTTCCTTGTGAGTCCCGTTGCGACTGACACTGGATCTGCTGGGCTGTTGCCGCAGCTGCAAAAATCCAACAGAACTTTATATTTATGATGCTGCAGGCTTAATCTGGAATCCTTTCTTAATGCTTAAAGGGTCCCACGAGGTGAGAAGGTGCAATGGAACAATTTCTTTCCTAGTGTTAAGAGGTAACAGGATCAGGAATTTGGAACAAGCTCAACAGGCAACACATTCTGCGTGGAGATCTAGAAATGTGATTCACTGGGCGGGGCAATTCTATGTTCCTACCAATGTGTCTTTCAATATATTTTTGCAAGTAAATTATTTTGACCATAGAAACCCCAAGCCGGCTGTTATACGTGTTTCACAATAGGTAATGCAGTGTAAGTCGCTTAACTTCTCATTGGTTGGGGGTGGCTCCTGTGTCTGGAGACCTTTTCTGCCTTTTGGGCAATGGCTGCTTTTCATAGTTGCCTTATTTTCTGAACTTTGTTTTCGAGATTACTTTAGTGTTCATGTAGCTGCTGTTAAGGATATCTCTAACACCCACAAAGTGTAGCTTGTATTTTTTGTAAAAGAAATTGTAGCACCATCTTTTTTCTAGAAACAGAGCCTGATCTCCTAAAACATAAACGCTGTTATGTGAGGCTCACGAGTAGGTTCATTTGGTCAAATTGCACAAGCAATGTGGACACACCTAGAGCGTCTTTGAGGGAACTGAGTGTGTGTGTGAGGTAGACAGCGACAAAAGAGCACCATAACAGACAGAGTATGTTTGAGGTTATATATGCATTTAGTATTTGAGTCTGCAATGTGTAAAAAACTGTGGTATTTGACTTGGGCATCTACGAAGACCTGATGAAGAGCAGCAGAAGTACTCACACCCACATACGCGGGTCTGGCTGTGCTAGCACGGCGTCCACCGTGTAGTAGCTGTGATGTTTATTCTCAGCTTTTTCCTCAGTGGTTGTTTTGTTTTCTACATCTCTTGGGCAGGTGGTCGTCCTTCTGATATTGGTTCAGTGGGCAGCCAGAGAGACGAATGTCTAGTGTTTTCATTCCTTCAGCCCACTGCCTCGTCTCATGTTTGCACCGAGACTGTGATGGAATGAAAGGTCTGCATGAAATGTGACATGCACCGGAGGTGAACAAGGACAGTATTATAGCATGAGACGGCAGGTTACTATGACATGGTCAATGTGAGTGCTGCTGAAGTGGGTCAAGTCTTATGATATTCTAGTAATTCCGTATTTTATTAGGAGAACATTAAAAAAGAGAATGCCACCTGCTGCCCAATGAGGAAAACAATTGATCTGAAACACTGTGAGCACCATGTGGTTGACGATGAAGTCAACATTATTGCTTATTTAGTATACTGTTTAGGTTTTTGGAGTGCCCGTAAAATGTACGCCATGATGGGGTCAATTTTAGATTCTGTCTTACACTAGTGAGGAGTGCAGCATGTAGTCTACTGAGTTTTACTTCCATTTGTGGGAATGCTTGACCCTGTTTTTTTTAGTATGCTTCATGACCATATGTACTTTGCATTTATTGTGCAAAGGTTATGAATTACTCTGATATGCTTGCGATAAGAAGAGGGAGATATGGTAAACACCCATTAAATAAGTGCCACATTAGACAGTGATGGCGGATTGTTAATGGCCCATTCCAGAGTGCTGGTGATGCCCTAAAATAGAGATACCTGCAGGTTGTGAGGAAAGGATCCGAAGAGCACGAGAGATCCTCCTAAATGGGTGATTGTGGGTAGTGGGGGCACCATTTCTGAGGGTCCATGCCGCCGTTACCAAGGGATGGGCAAAGGTTGGAGGAGACCCTTTCTGTCTGCTTGGGATACCCTAGTGAAGAGTGAATGTGTTATGTATTCCTTACCTCGGTTGAGAACTGTGAGTGTAGTAAATGTTGAAGGTTGTAAAAAGATTGCCTAAATCCTGGTTAGAATGTTATTTTGTGTTGTCTGACCTGTTTTCCCTTGTCCTGAAAGTGCAGTGCTTGTGCGTGGTTCCAACGCGCCATGTGCAGTGCCCTTTCCATGCACCGTTATCACAGTACTGAAAGATCTCCAGAGCTCTGACAGTACACTCCTGTGCTGAGCTGCAGTTTCTACTTGTGTACCAGTATTAACACATAAAAGAGCGTTCCCAATCCACCTGCTTCCTAACATGTCATACAGGGATACCCCTAAGTGTCTACAGAACTCCCAAGGGGTATCTCTCTCTTCCCCTGTCAATCAATCAATCAATTCGTCTTTATTCGATCATGTTAAAAGATCATAAAAGCACATATAAATAAGTCATTAAAATTATTTCACATTTCTACCTTTAAAAAAAACAAATATTTCATCACAATTCTAGGTTAAAGATGAAAATACATAAGAAATATTAAAAGGAAAAAATTATATTTCATGTACATGCTTGGTGTGCTTAAATTATTATTTTTACTGACTCGGTATCCTACAGACTATCCCTTTCCTCTTTCTCATGCAAGCCCACAGGAATGACTCAACTGAATAACAAACCAGAGGGCCAGGGAGTGTTTTAAAAAAATATAATGCTACCCAGCAGTGCTTAAAATTCATTTTCTTTAGTGTTGGTTTAAGGTGGACATTCCTTTCCTTCTGGTATAGGCTGCAAAATAAAAATATATGCAATTCTGTCATACAGCACTGTGCAAGGCGGGGTGAGATCTCTACAGATCTTACATGGTGCACCTGTACCCTGATTTGTACCTGAAATCGACTCCAAGACTAAACGCTCACAAGCTCCCACAATGCACCTTCACCCTCATTCTGTATCAGCGATTTGGCATCCACCTATGCTATTGAGGTTAATTTGTTTCTGTGATGGACGGTATTGTTTTACGGCAACAAAAACCATGTTCTTTCTTTGTCAATGTAAACAAATTACGGGCATTGAATTTTGCTGTTGCGAAATATCAATGGTCACAACTATAAATCTAGTGGGATACCAGGTGTTGCAATATGCACAAGTTAGTAGCAACTGGGTGCCATTCAAGAATGAACAAATGATTAGAAGCTGTGGTCACTCAATAGAAAATGACAAACTCAGTGTGGCCCATTGAGGTGACCAGTGTCTTACACATGGCAACCTGTAACGGAACCTGTAGCGATGTCACAGCGGCTCATGGCATTTCCTGTGATGTAATGCATGCACAGAAAACACAGTCCTCTCTATGTGTCCTAATGTTTGTGACTATTCCCTGAATTTTCTCCTTTTTTTCTTAAGATAGTCCAAGATGCCTTTGTAAGAAGGCCCCATAAATCCATAACTCCGTAGAGCAATGCCCATAAACACGAATTACACACCTAACAACCTCTGTGCAATAAGGATTTATTCACAGGTTCAGAACATCCCTTGAACAGAGTGCAAGGAAGGAGGTCAGGCGCGTTCAGGAAACTGATTATGAGCCCAGATGTGATACTTCCTCACGGTTTCCTATTTCTGTTCTCAGCAGTCAACAAACGCCCGTGGCAGCATTAATGTGCAGGTTGCTGCGTGCAGGGTCTACGTGCACCTTTTCATACTGATGTTGCAATTCCAGAACAAAATTATGCATGAGTCTGATGTCAACATCAAGCATTGGCTCGGATATGATCTTTGCAGGCCCTGCTGCAATAGTGAGCCTAGCAGGACAGGTTCTTACACCGCGCATACATCTGGCACCTTCTGTTTACAAACAGCATCTGCCTGTACTGAGTAAGGCCTCGATTGATTATCCGTGCCTGACCATGAAACAGTGTGATGAAGTTCAGTGGCGTAACAAAACTTAAGGGGACCCCTGTGAAGTACATAAAGGTGGCCCTCATGCTACGGGCCTGGCCAGGAGCTCTCAGGCCAGGGGCGGAGGGGCCCCCCTGGAAATCAGCCCCCCCACCGCGGGTGCTTGACGTTGCGCCACTGATGAAGTCAATTGGTTGAGAAGATACCTAAGCAAGTGCAGCAGGCCTGAGGAGCGGTTGCAACAGTAGTGAAAGTGCTGGACTTTGGCGGGGTTACATTTATTTCATAAGCCACCCAGACTTCATCATTGGTGTTCCCAAAGGAGGCAAACACTGTTATTATTCTTAAACGACCACCTAGCGTTATCAGCCAGATTTCTTGTGCCTGCTTGGTTAGGTTTGTTTAAGCACATACAACAATCACTGTGTTACTGCTAATCCCAAATATGGAAAGAATTATTTTCTGTATTTATTTTTTATATTTAACGGTGTGTATAACATTTTGATCAGAAATATATTTTAGGAATTATTTTAATTCAGTACATAGGACAGGAAAGGGTTTGCGTGGAATTGCAAATGCCAGCCTGGCTGTGAATCAGAGCTCAATTTGAGCCTGTGGTATCCAGCGGTTTATGATGCTCAGTCAGCACCAGCAGTTCATCGTCAACACCGGTGCTTTTCATGAGCACCAGTTAAGGACACATTCACAGGCAGCGGGAGATTAAGTGATTTGCTCAGAACCACAGGATGTTGAGTCGACGCCGAGCCTTGAGCCTGGTTCCCCAGCTCCAAAGTCGACAGCTCTGGCCGTTGTGCCACATCCTCTCCCTACTTTCATAGTTAGTGGTTGGTTCTGTTTTAGGTGTGCTAAAAGGAGAAATGGGCTGGTGCAAGTTGCCTCCTGAAGAGAGCCCCGGCACTTATTTTTTTACAAATTTACCACTGGTTGCCGGGGTATCACCACAAATGATTTATGGCCAGACTCTGGAGCATAGGAACTCGCAAATATTTTCCCAAGGGCCACAAAGTTTGGTCTGCGATGTGAACAAGGGCCGCATTGATGCCAAAAGGGTGGTGGTTTGGTGGGGGAGGGGGTGGTAAGGTTGGTATAAGGGAAACAAAGCATATACATCTAGTGGCTGAATTGCACAATGTGAAACCAGAAAATCTAGGATTAATCCCAGCTTCCCCCACTTTACCAAACTGTGTGATCCTAGGCAGTTGATTTATTTCACTTGCCCTCCATTTTCTTCATTGTCACATATAAGACCACCTCGAAATACATTACTTCAGGGTGTGTGCTGTACAAAACCACCTTCTTCTGTGTTTGCTTTAATAAATAAAAATGCTGTTCATGTGTAATATCCTAAGAGTACACATAACAGCTGACTTGGCTCCTAGGACCTAGGTTACTATTGTCATTGTTGGGGAAAGAAAGAATGTTTGTAAATTCATATTTTAAAACTATCACTTTAAAACAGCACTTCTCAATGCACTAATATAATCAGATATACTAAGCTGAAATGGTTCTGAATGTTAATGAAATACACTTTTTGAATTTTGAAGAGACTTTATCATATTTTCACACTTTTGTTGCAAAATGGCATTGAAAATGAAGTTGTCCCTAAAGTTACGTGGTGTAGGACAACCTAGTTACTTCCTGTTCTTAATTTCAATTAACCTTTAAGTAAAGGCGTGCCTGTTTATTTAACATTTTTGTGATGTTCTGGCTGAGTCAGTGAACAGCAGTCCAGTGCTGCTGTTGATCAGGGGACCGAATGTAAAGGTCAGATTCAGAAGTGCCGCATGCGCCCGCCTTCCCCCCGGCCTTCTCTGAGAACTCCTGCCCCGGAGTGTACAGTTCTGCACAATACATTTGTGGAATAATTTGAGCAGTTTTGGCTTGCAAAAAACAGATTCTGTCCCATGATAGACGGAGAGTATATAATTAAGAGGAAACGTGTTTCCAATCCAGGCCTGGTAAACAAGAGAGTGTAAAATCAAGTACTGTTTTTTTGGCCTTGCAAAGTTGCAAATGTTTGAAAAAATGAACGTCGTCAGCTCCAGGTACTCGAAAACATTTATTAAAAGGCCCCATGGTTTTTGAGGAATATGGGTGAATATAGTGGGATTACTGTCTAAAACATCTGTTAAAAGCAAACCATAACGAACTCTGAGGAAGAAGTGTCAGTCTCTTTCATTGAAATCTTCATTTATTGGGGGATTATATAGCACACTAAATCCCCAGGTGGAAGCTTCAGGGCGCTAGTATGAGAAGGGCAAAGGTAGTACACATAGAGGAAGCAGTGGAGAGTTGGGCCTTCACAAGCTTGATGATCCAGGGACAGGTTGCTTTGTAGTTCTCCATTTTATTAGGACAGAGAGGGAGTAGGGAGAGGCGAGGTCGGCTCACTTGCAAGTAGGGTAGAGTAGCAGAGCACAGAACAGGATATGTGGTAATGCATCTACGGTGCAGATATCTCGGTACAGTAACAGTTTTATGAAATGTATTGCTTTGTAACTGGTCTTTTAAGGAGCTAATGTCTAAGTTATACAATAAGATTCTAAATTCCATATGTACGTGCGCTGTCCTAAAATGAGTGGCTGAGAAAAATAGGTTCATGTTCTACTTCTTTTGAATGCTGATTGGTTCAGTGCAGATTTAGTAGACTGATTTTAATATTTCTAAATAGGCTATTTACACTCTGACATGCACCTTTGCAGGGGGCACAGAAAGACTGTGGCAGATATAGTAAAATCTAGAAGGCAAATTTCCAAATCTACTTTTTTAACCTAAACACAAACGCTTAGTCTGATGCTAAAAAAAAAAGTAGCAATAGACCTTAAGTATCATTTTGGAAGGCTTGGCTCTACAAATAATGCAACCAGATCAAACAGGAAAGGTATCTGTAGAAAACACCCTCTGTCATAGTAGGTTGGTCTTCTTTAGTAAATCGTATGTCATAATTCCTTTGCAAGTGTCACAGCCAGTACAACTTCAGTCATGCGCGAAAGAGGCAAGGGGTTAGAAGGCTAGATAGCAAGGTACAGTGGATACTTAAAAGAGGAGAAGGAAAGTAAACATAGAAGACAGACTTACCAAACCATTGACAATTAGTATACAGATACATTTTAGCATAATACATTTGTATGTTAAATTCATTTTGAAGTGGGAGAGTTTTGCAACTCCTGCTTGTTCTAGTAACATTATCAATATGCACACATGTTTAAATTACATAATGCACCCAGAGTATTTTGCTCATACCTGATAGCACCATGTTCAGTTTATAGCTGTTAATGTGTACATGAAGTAAACTGTTACCCTAGAAACAGGTATTGTTGGTAAATGTGTGTATATATGTGTTTGTATGTGTATATATTTTTGTGTAATAATGCAACGTATTGTAGCGTAATGGCTCTTTATATAGGGCGAACCTATCATTGATTGTAACAGGTTGCAGTTCAAGCTGGAGGAGAGGATTGGACGGGGTTGGGTAGAGTCCATTCAGTGGTTGTATGCATTAGAGTGGGGTCCAGTGAGTGGTGAGGTCTTCGAAGCATAGAGGTCCCTGTCTTGGAGCATTGTGGTCTACGTGCATGTGTGTAAGTGAGTTTGTGTTCTAATAGAACAGTTGTAAATATATGTAAATGTGCATGTTTCAGTGTGTATGTGTATCACGTTAGGAATCTATGTGTGCAGCAAGGTGCATGCAGGCTGCACATCTTACCTTTTAATCCGAATTTAGAATGCCTGCCAAACTTCAGGATAATTAGCATAATCACCAGACCTGTACACACCAGCACTGCAATTCCCACAACAACATATACCTGAAAGAAATGATTTGCATTGGTAAGATTTTTATCTTGTTAACAAGTTCCTATTTGCAAATTTAATGGAGATCAGGCCGCACTTAGGTTTTATTTCCATTCTTAAACGATACTATACAAACTTTAAGACATATGGCCTCTTATCTCCCCATACTTGAATCAACCCTTTTAGATAAACTACTCCAAACTAAAATAGCTATTAGTGGTGCTTCCTGCCTCTAGCCAAAATATGTGGCTAGAGGCAGAAACCCATTACTCTTAATGCACAGAAGGACATGGGAATTCGGGGGCCTGGTTGGTGGTTTGCCAGAGAAATTTTAGATGGTGGAAGATGTAGCACTGAATCTGATTGTTGGCATCAATAAGAAGGCTTGTGTCATTGGCTATAGTGTTGACTACTGGTAGAAAGAGTGAGTGGCACAGCGGTGTACGTTAATATACATCTGTATAACCGGACAGGACATTCATGGTGCAGCCTGCTATTACTTCCAGTGCATAGTGTCTGGGAACACAGCCCCATTTTAAATTATCTGGTTCTTTAAAGACGCAATATTAGGGACATATGTTTTGCAGAGGACAGCATTCTAAGGGTGGAGCTTCGGACTATGGTGACCAACTTTGAAGATTTCTTCTGTTACCAGTGCAGATGTTTCTGCAAGATTACCTTGGTAATTGCCGGTTCTGATGAAGTCCAGAGATAGGCCTCTTCGGAAGAAACATTACTTCCGGAAATTATTTCACTTAGTGTTTCTGTAGGGTATGCTTTGAGGAGCCATGTTTCATTGCCTGCCCTTGAAGTAATAGACCTATTTCAACTATTTGAAAATGTATGCCTATAAATTTACACCCGCAATCAATGCAAATTTCCAGAGATTCAGGAATTCACCAAGATTCCGAAGTCATTCATTTCCATGTACAATCCTAATATTCTGTGCTTATAATGCACAGGAGTGTCTGCATGTAACCTTTTCTATGATATACTAGTTTTGCCACAAGGAAAACATCTTTCCCTGTAGAGCAACCACTGCTGCTAGATATCCATTAAGTTTTGGGCATATCCTTCCAGTCCATTCCAAGGTACCTGCTTCTTTCATTTGCAGGAGGAGTTTCATATTCATTTCCTGGGTGCAATTTCCAGGAGTAAAGATGTGATGACTCATGGGAAAGCAGCTTTGTGAATCGGGTCTGTGAATAAGCATATCTTAGCCTTGGAAAGTCTGGAGTAAGACACAACCACACAGGCCACAAGAGCATCAGACTGACAGAAGGTTCCCAAACTCACCGTAATGCTGTCTTCCTTATCCTCTGTGGACACATTGGTGATTCTGTTATCTGTGGTCTCAATATAATCCTTGGAGGTGGTTTCGTAGTAATCTTAGAAGAGGAAATAAACAATATGCATTTTAATATTTTCAGCAACACAATAAGCATACCACATGTTGGGAGCAACCTAGGGAATTTAAAAGACACTTTGAATGACAGTGTCTAATCATGAACTGACTATCCCTGATTCATCTTTGCCACCAAAGAGGGAACAACATGCTATTTGTATTCCTCAGCCTCACTTCTATAAATATACCCCCTTCAAAAGTATTCTTATTTCCTATTTAACCTATTAAAGTTATTTTATAACTGAGCATGCAAAGTCTGTACACTGATCAAAGTTGCATTAGAAGAATTTGGTATGTAACTTTTTAATGAACAAATCCATTTGTTTTTATCAAGTGCAAGTATTAATATTTATATACAAATATCACACGGAGGACGTTTACCTCCAATGAAGACGCTTGGGGCCAGATTTAGGTAACTTCAATTTACCGACTCATAAATACCGAATTTTACCGATTTGGTATTTATGAATCGGTAAAAATGAAGGAGGGAGATGTAGGTAATTTTTTTAAATTGAATAACCGAATCGGTAACATTCGGTATTTACCGATTCGGTAAATACCGAATCGGTATTTCCCATTGATTCCTATGGGCTGTGAAGCCCATAGGAATCAATGGGAAATACCGAATCGGTATTTACCGAATCGGTAAATACCGAATGTTGCAAGGGTGCAGGGGGTGTCACTTTGACACCCTCTAGCACCCCAAGTAAAGGCATGTGTGACATGTGGCACACATACATGCCCTAAGGGCATGTCTGTGTGTCACATTGCACAGTGTGCATGCACAGATGTGCATGCACACCTGGATTCGGTATTTTACCACACAATAGGATTGTGTGGTAAAATACCGACTCTTAAGGGCCTGTGGCACTCTCAGGAGTGTCACCTACATTTGGATTTACCGAATCAGTAAAATTACCGATTCGGTATTTTACAGAATCGGTAAATTTACCGATTCTGTAAAATAATGGCCCCTACATCTGAAAATCCAAATACCGGTGACCGGTATTTGCTCTCCTACATCTGGCCCTTGATGTTTAAATTAAAAATGGTCCTAAATGGGTGAATTTCATAGTTAGAACAAGCTCAAAATAATTCCGTGTAGGTTTCCGCAACTAAAAAATAATGAATTTTTCTATGGGGAACATTTAAAAAAGACACATGCAATCTACATGAAATATGTATTTGTGTGTGTTTGTGTGTATAGATGTGTGAATGTGTGTGAACATGTTGCGTGTGTGAGTTAACAGGTGGAAAAACATCACATCTCTTAAGAGATATGCAGTTTTTGTACAGCTTACTATTTCTGCTTAAAAGCAGATGCATTCTTCTTGTGCTGTAAGGACGACATCACAGAAAATTGTATTTGCTAAAATGGCAGTGTGAGCGCTGCCTAGATGCAAAGGCCTTATATATTAATATTTACAACTAAGAACCTTAGTCATACTAGTGCTTAGATCTCAGTTAGTAGATACATACACTTCTGCCTAATGCTTATGAGGAGACAAAGAACATTTATTTTAAACAGGAGTCCTGTATCTAAAATTTTAAGTTTAAAACTTATCAAAACATAATTGTTGTTGATACCGCTCATTAAAAAAGAGGATCAGAGATGCCAAACTGATCGCTCTGGATATCTGGGGGCTTTGGATACCACGGACAAGAAAAACAAGGGGAAGTTCTTCGGACCGACCAAACACACACTAGAAATTTGGTGTCTGGTTACCTCTCGACTGGGCTGGGCGGGTACTCTTTCATTGGCCACGCTGTTATGGTTTGCGCAAAATATCAGATGGCACAGGGAGAAATACACAGGTACCTACAGATCAGACACGCGCTGCAGACGGCCTTTCTGTCTTTTAAAGACATACCGGACTCGTCGCCCCTAGAAGATCGCTTACTTGATGGCCCTCTCAATTCGAAGGCAATATCCTTGACTTACAAGGAATTGTATAACAACCTTCCAGACACCTTCCCGAAGCTCAGGGAACAATGGCAGGAGGACGTGGGCCCTATAGAGGACGATGACTGGCAGTCGGCTCTGATGTCCACACTCGAAGCAGCTATCACTCAGAGGTTCCGCCTCATTCAGTTGAGAATACTCCATCGATCATATATCAAAGGGACAGTATTGGCTAGGATAGGATCCAAACCTGATGACAGATGTGTGAGGGGATGTGGGCAGCAGGCCACATTTTACCATATGATATGGTCCCTCCCCAAGATATGCCCCCTTTGGGAGGGAGCTACGACTCATATGCACACAGCCCTAGGGAAATCTATAACACTTACACCACAACTTGGACTCTTGAACATATGGGAGTTCACTGACCTAACAGAAGTAGAGCGGCAGTTCGCCACGCTAGGCTACATCTTGGCTAAGAGAGAAGTGGCATGGGGAAGGGTAGACATACGCCCACCTCGTGTCACCTTATGGGCCAAAGAAATGGATAGATGTATGATAGCGGAAACTGAGGTGTTAGGCTCGGGGATGACCCAAGAAATGGGATAAGAAGTGGTTACGATGGAACGAACACAGGGGGGATATTTGTGTGTCACCCACAACTGAAATAGAAATGCGTAGGCAAGGGAGACTGATAAGGAATGTGTAATGAGCAATTCTTGCTTAAATGTTACAACTGAAATGGTTTGATGAAAGTATGCAATATGTCGTTCAAACATGTAATGTACTACTGTGATCTTACTCAATAAACAAAGTATTAAAAAAAAAGAGGATCAAGTGAAATTGAGCTGCTCCCTTTTTAAGCCATCATCAAACACAGGTCCCAATATTTAGGTTTCTGTATTTTCCGTAGCTGTATTCAGGGTTTCAGTATAACTGCTAATGCTTGCTATACCCCAGAATTGTAAGCGGGCCGGGTTGCGTCTGCAGTGCTAGTGAACAAATTGAGTTTTACTATTAAATTTTAAAACGCATTAGAATGTCTGCACTTACTCTGTGGAATAACACAACTCTGATGCACAAGCATTGGCTACATCAGAAAGATGGTTAGTGGTGGTATCCTATTTCTGACCAGTACGTTGCTTCTGTGGGTCCTAGATTAAATGTATCCTCATTATATCATAGACTGCCGCTTCTGACTTCCTGCTACTTCTGGTTGTTGCTAAAATGTCTAGTCAGTCAACCTGAATATTTTGCATTCAGTCACCACAGTTTTGTAGCAAACCCTTGGTCTCCATAGGCAGCCATGCACCCTGGGACACCTCGTCTACTGTTCTTGTCATATTGGTTGCTGTCAAGTGCTCACTCTCACAGGGGAGTATCTTACTATCCTGGGACCAGTGGACGAGTTGAAGTTTTCATTCTGCACTAATGTTTAAGAAGAGCATTATAAGTGCATATACAGAACGACTTCCAATCAAAGAGTTCATTGGTGGCTCAACTAATCAGTTGATGACAGGTCCACTCTTTCCTTATCTAGTCCTGCTCAATTGCTTACCATTGACTAAGAGTATGACGAATTAAGATGCAGTTCTGTGAATAATGGAACATCACCGAGAAGAAAGCACACGCACTACACAAAGGCAATAGAGAAGAACATCCCAGAGAGTTTGCGGCCGGCGTCATTACCTGTCCCCGCCATACCCATGTTCACAAAGGCCCCCTTTAACTGAATTGAAATACTCTGAAATAGGATATTTAATTAATTAAACAATGGTGGGCAGAGCTGTACTGGGGAACTAAATAAAGCCAGCCCCTGAAAAAAGGCTCCCCTTCCGCTTTTCACTCTATCTCTCTTTCCATCCATCCATTTTCTCTCCTTCCTTTCTTGCTCTCATGTCTCTCTTTGGTCACTCGTTGTCTCGCCATCCCTCTCTCCCCCGCTTTCTCTATTAAAACCCACAGTGGCTGCCGAAATGAATCCCAGGGAGCCGGGGAAAGTGACTGAGGCACCAGCAGTGGGCCTGGGCTGTCAAAACCGCCCTCCAATTGCTGCAGCCAACCCAGGAAAGGCCTAATAGAATAAAAAGCCACTCTGGTTCGATTGCTGGGGTGCGGACAATGTTGAGGGGCTCTACAGTGTCATTGTGCATCATTCGTTGCTGCTCTCGGAAGAGTACCAATCTCTCAAAGTCTGTGGATCAAACCAATTGGAATCTTCAATCTGGGTCATTTTTTTCAAATATGGGATAATGTGAATGAACTTAATTCCAGAGTTAGAGCATGCCGGGATAATGGTATGCACTCTAAGCAACGACACACCATTCCGTTTCAACCTTACAATCCAGAGCAGGTATGCCATCCTTGTTGTAGTTCCAACTTTGGAATTTTTTTCTGGCTTTGCTGTAGCACCTCCATAAGGGTTTATAATGGGCTCCGAAGAACAGCAGGGTTTTATTCGTTTTTGAAGTTTTCACAAGTGACATCTATACATTTACCCTCCTGGATTTTTGTTGATGGATGGTACTCACTAAAACACTCCCATTCTCTATATGCACAGGATTCTTCAAGAGGGTGTCTACGGTTTTTATTATAAAGCTAAAATATCATTTAGATCTTGAATACTTGCCTACCCCTAGTTTGCAAAGCTCATGGTTTTTCTTTTTTTCTCTGGTGGACTATTTCCACACAAACTGGCAATATTTTCTTATCATTTCTTGATGTCTCTGAAAACGGGGTCACCCAAACATATCTTTTACTTTTTAAGTCAATGTCAAATGAGATAGCTTTCGCCAAATGTTAATAAAACCCTGCTTCTCCCAAATCAATGTGCGAATAGCAGAATTTGGCTCTTAGGTTAAGATGATGCTGCAACATGCGCCTGAAATAAAGTGCCTTAACCTCATTACGTCACAACGTCACGGTATTTCGTCAATGCACGTGAAGTCAGGGAAGCGTTGTCAGGCCACAACCATGCCTCATAGTTACCATTGAAAACAGTAATCCTCTGCAGTCACGCACAAATGTGTGCACTGCGCTACTTCCTGTACACGAGGCGTGGTACAGAATTAACAATGCACTATGAGCCTGTGATGCAGAGCAGTGCACATTTCAGTAAAAGCTACTCAGGATTTGAAAAGGACAGCTGTGGTATATAAATGAGGGTATATGAAATTACGGTTATTGAAAAGCAAGGTTTTTATGACTTTGAATCAGAGAGAGCTTTTAACCTTGATACATTGTAGCTATTTATATTAGTTGCTTCAAGGACCCACTATGCTATCTCACCACAGTGGAAGGGGTAGCAACACCTACTGCATTCCTGGAAGTTCTAGAGGAGCCAGAACTTGAGAGGGGGCAATGAAAGGAAGGTCTGGAAGCCTGTGTTGAGGCTATTGGAGGTGATATGTTTATGGGTAAAGGCACCTGGATTATTGAAACATTGCCTAGGAATTGAACACAAACAAATACCTCTAACCACATTGGAGAAAGACCAAGATGAAGAGGATCTTGATGAATTACAATGGGTAAATTTGCAGCTCCATCTAATCTACAAAAAGAAGATGTACAAGGTTCTGGCTACACACAAGTTTTTGGTAAGAAGGCATCTACCTCGTGAGCCTCAATGAGCATTTGTTTCAGGTCTAAGAACTGTAGCAGCCTTGTATACTTATAAACTATTTCATGATGGAAAAGATAAGAGATCAACTATTACACAAGAAAAACATTTATTGACAGATAAGTTGACCTTGACAAAGCAGTCAAAATTGTTAAATGATTTGAATCTATTTGCCAAGGAATGAGACAGTTAACTCATTATTGTGAAAATCTTGAATGAGTACCAAGTATGAATGGTCAGGCAGATGTTAACATGAATTTCAGAATATTTAAATCCTGGGCCACAACCAAGTTATAGAGGATGTGAAAGTTTGTTTCCAGTTTGGGTTGGATGGTCCTGTCGCTTCAAGCAAAAAAGTATCCAGGCATTGGTCAGGTATACCATAAAAGTAAAGGGAACTTTGATTGAGTTTGTAATGGTAAAAGTGTGTCTACCAAGAGTAACAGAAAATTCAAATTAGAGACGTGTGTGATGCCAACAGATCCGGGGAGTTTACCAAGGTGAGGAGAGATGGGCCTTTTGTAAGATTCTTATTGGAGTAAGAATGTTAAGGTGTCGGCTGAGGCCGGTGCTAGGTGCACCTTAGTAGGGAACAACTTGTCGCAACTGTTGGAGACACAGAATTGAATCGCCTGCTATTAAAATGGCTGGGTACGGCAACAAGCTGATTGACATTGTGGGATATGTCAATACTACGTTGGAATTCAATGGCATGAGAATTCCCTCAAACGTGTATGCTGTGAAAGATGGGTCATGTTAATTAGTTTGTCCCCAAAAGAGAATTTAGATAAATGGTACCCAAATCATACCAATGTGGTTATGGGATACAATTATATCTTGGCAGTGTCTGGAAAGGATCAGGACGAAACATTAAAATAGGCACATCTTTTTTTAATTATTTTTCAGATTCACTAGGTTTACTGAAGGGTTTCATTCACTGTGTAGACAATGCAGAGCGTAGAACGTACAAAGGAAGAAATATGCTTTAGTGTGTGAGGAAAGACTTAAAGAGGGAGCTTGAGCAGTCGGCACTGCAGGGAGTGATTGAGGAGACATAATCATTTGAATGGTTGTAGTTCACTAGGCGATTTACTATATAAGATTGCATGTTGAATTAAGGGACTTGAATAGCAGTGTTTGAGTGGATCGGTACCCTTATCCAACATTGGAGAAAAGCTGATGACAGCTAATGGAGTGATGGTGCGGACCACCCTCATTCTGTTGTTGGCATATCACTAAATTTCTCTCCACAAAGACTCAAAAGCATTGGCGTGCTTCACAGCACCAGAAGGACCTATCAGGTACAGACAAATGCCTTTAGACTTAGAATCTGCTTTTGCAGTTTTATAATGAGCTAATCACCAACCTTTTAAGAATGTAACCAATGTGTCATAGTGCCAAGATGACTTTTTGGTCAAAAGAGTCTTTCAGGGACCTCATGAAAAGACGTTGCTCCAACCGTTAACTAGTCTGGAGGAGAATGATCTCACCATACATTTGCAAGGAATTGTGTAGAATATTTGGGGCACTAGAACATGTATGATGGGGCGGCACTTAAACAAATGATTGTTTCTGCCCTTGTCAATGCTCCCAGTCCTAAAGCCAAAGACCTGTTAAGGTCCTTCCTGGGACTGCCTTTGTATTATTCAAGGTTCATTCCCGGATTTGCACAAAAGACAGTGCAAGTGAGACATCTCATATAAAGAACATGAATTTTGTGTGGGATGAGAGTTGTGAAGAAAAATGTGCATAACTAAAAAATGACACAGCAAGTGCACCTGCAGTAGTACCGTATGATAGCCTCTGGGAAGACAAACCAGCCCACCGGCCGCATTAGCATCCCTGCTGGCGCTTTTGTTACAGGGGGCGGACAGTGCAGCACTGCTGCAAAACTGGCCCTCAGTAACAAAACCGGTCCGAACCCTACTGCTCTCAAAGTGGCCCCCAAGCTTCTGGCCCTCCAGGAAAACACCCAGTGCCCGCTATGGCCAGTCCAGCCCTGAGTGTACTGATGGGCAAAACTATTTGCAAATCATTTCCTGGAGGGAGAGGTGCTCTGCATCCACGGCAAAAAGAACAATTGATGGACGGAATGCTGAAACAATGTCAAACATTCACCCCCAGTACCCAAAGCATTCTGGATTTCTATATACTTAGATATCTTTTATAGAAAATTAGTGCACAACCATTATAATTGTATATCAAGGACATACAACGAGGGGCTATCGTTCAAACTGATATTAGGAGAACATTTATCAGCATTCCTTGCTGAGATTTAAGTTCTTACTCTTGATTAGCCCTCTTAATGTTATTTTATACACATTTCCTGTGTATTGCCTCAGTTAAAATATAGACAAAGATACTACTGTCAAGAGTCTTGAAGCAAAAGGTGGTGTTTATTTGCCTTGGTATTTGTAGTAGGTATCAACAAAATAATACAGCTACGAATTCCACCCTGCAGGCAGCAAGTTGACTGGAGCTCTCTCTACACACATTACACCCTTCAACCCATCACCACTAATCCTCACAGGCGTTTTAGAGGCATAGACTGTCAGTGGACAAACTCTTTCGATCAGGGATGAAGAAAATGACTGTCACCTGCCAGAGTATTTCAGCAAATCGTACAATATTTTGCACAACCAAATAGCACATGGACACAGATCCCGGTCATTCCATCGGGCGTGTTTTCTGTGTTTTTTACGAATTCATTGCCAAGTTTCTACTCTGGAGTTTGCCATATATCCAACATTTTATCATCGTATATTTAATTATGTGAGGAGAGCGTTTCCTGAAATGTTTTATTTGACATGATTCATTATTACAGTTGTCCAGTATTAGCTATCAGTTCCGAATCCACGCTTATGGAATTGGTGTGAAACATTTTGACAAGATGACTCTGAAGTGAGGGTGACAATTATGGGGTCCTAGGGAATACAGTTAAATGAGTGACCATTATGTATTTAATCCCCACATTACTACGGAATTAAAGGGGCTATCGAGTGAATGATGCCACATAGAACATTGGAATGTTGGGAGCTCCATTGAAAACAATGGAGTGCTCCGGGCTTATAATGGCTGGTATAAGCCTGGAGCTCCAACATTCCAATGTTTCTTTGTTAACAGCTCTGGCTGTGAACAAAGGCTTCAGGGAGCCTGAGTGGATTCCAATCCCCTCACGCTCCCATAAGGTTTTGTTATTTTTTGTTAAAACATTCTGCCCTCTAGTGGCAGAATGTTCTAATAGCCTTATAGCCCTTCGTAGCTAGGCTATACCAGCTATTAAAGTCCCTCTCCCTTGTTAAAGGCCCTCGCCGAACGCTGGAGAGGGCCTTTAATAGCCGGTATAGCCCTCTACGGCGGGTTATAAGGCTATAATATGTCTCAAACCCCACACAGTCATCATCTAACAAAAGAACATTCTAGAGTGCATATTGTTTGTAATTGTGAGTGAGGTTGGAATGGGTAAGCAGAACTGTTTTTCTCTCCAACTCATGGCCACGTTAAACAAGTGAACCACTCTATAAATGGACACTGGAACATGTATTTTGTTGAAAATTAATAAACATTGACATGTAATGCTACGAGTATGTTAGTCAGTAGGATACACTATTTCTTGACTTATTCATTGGAAAAACGTCACTTGCAGCATACTTAGGAGTTGATAAGCTTTGACGTCATAGCAGTGCAAGGCTTTGTAGGTGC
This sequence comes from Lissotriton helveticus, assembly GCF_964261635.1. Classification (NCBI taxonomy): domain Eukaryota; kingdom Metazoa; phylum Chordata; class Amphibia; order Caudata; family Salamandridae; genus Lissotriton; species Lissotriton helveticus. Next base: position 1,028,628,546 of record NC_136059.1, read on the forward strand.
ATGCATGACCATGCACTTGATGGCATCAGAAGCAGGGACGTGCAAGTGATGGCGGCGGAACCAATGGGCATGCATGCTATATACCAATTAATTCTGGGAAGTGCAAGAGTTGCATTGGAGAACATGAGCACTTAAGTGACACAACAGCGTGCCTCAGCAAATTAATGATTCTTCCGAACACCCGTCTGGACAAGCGATGACTTAAGAGCAAATGGTTATGCACGCGCGAACATTGGAGTGCATGGTAATTTGTTGTCTCAAATGTGATGACCAAGCACGTGATAACATTTAATAATCGGTGTATCTAAGTGTTGGGGTATGGCCCTATGATTATGCGGGTGATGAGATCAAATCATGTTGGTATGTAAGTGATGAAGTCAAGGTACATGGAAATGCAAGCAATTACATCTATGCACATGGTCAGACAAGTGATGACACCAGAACACATGCATATGTAATTGGTGACATCAGAACACAAGCATATGTAAATAGTGACATCAGAACATGCAAGCGTTGAGATAACAACACTGTCATGCAAGTGATGAGACGATGGGTATGGAAACAATGAAATCAGAAGGTAGGAGTATGCAGGTGACATCATAGCACTGGCTAACAAAATATTAAACTAGAGCACCTGGGCATGCAAGTGATTATCGGCCAGTACAGAGTCAAGCAAATAATAACTCAAAGTGCACCCACCAACCTTAAAAGAATCAGCATCACAAAGCATTCAGTGGAACAGGTGGGCTAGTGACTTGCAACATTAGCAAATGTAAGTACCTAATTTATTTTTTCCTTAGTTTTATTTCTCAATTTTGCCTTTCCTCATATTTTGTAAATTAGATAGAACAACATCACATATGAATAGTGTGATTAGGTAAGTTTAGCCCAGCAATCACTATGCCCAATTGGAATATGCGGCTTGTTTTTCCTCAAAGACACTACAGGAGGTCAAAGACATCAGGATTCTTTTGGGGTTATCACTATATAGATAGAAAGAGAAACAATATGCCACCTGGACCATGAAGAATTGTGATTTAAGACATGCCGAAAGCTGAATAGCCACACTCAGTCAAAAGGCCCACAACTGGGCTAGGGGACAGAAAGATGTGTCTGCCATTTCTCGTTGGTTCTATGTGAATCATAACGCATATTCGGTAGTGAATGTTAGTCTATCACCTTTAACAAGTGTATTTTATAATAAAGCACGGATACAAGTGCTGCTGTGACATAAGGTCATATTTGGTTAGAGCTTAAAAAATCACCAGAATACAACTGAGTGTAGCCACTCATTTTTCAGCAACTTTTTCAAACTATGTTAGATCATTCAATCATGCCTTTTTTCAATTTGAAAAAATAAATATTGGAATGTATACCATAAAAGGCAGGGTCGGTAAATCCTTCTTTACCTGAATAGAAAACAAAATGTAAGAATCGGTAAATGTGGCATGAAATTAATAGCTACCACTTACAATGCAGATAGGTTTTGAAAGTTGAAAAAAACTAGCCAGTTACATCTCTATCCCATTTGTGCGCAGGCTACGTTAGAGTGAAAAAACAGCAAACCAAAAACAAAACACAGGAAAAAGGATAATTGTTGATCATTCACGTTCCCTTTAAACATGCACAAATACTCAATAATACGAACAAGGGGCACATAATTAATCACACAGAACAATATGAGGCAGGTGCACGTTTGCTGCTATTTAAATTTGATTTTGACTTCATTGATATTGAATGGCCTTCAGTGAGTGTCTGGTGCGGTCCAGGTTTTGCCTTTAACACTTCTGCTGCCTTTGCCACCCAGTGATCGTTGATGACTGAGGTGAAATATGCCCCAAGATCTTTAGATAATCACTATGAACGCAGTTGTTCAAAGCATACAGCAATGATGGCGTTTGGGTTGTTGTCAAGTATCTATCTATCTATCTATCTATCTATCTATCTATCTATCTATCTATCTATCTATCTATCTATCTATCTATCTATCTATCTATCCATCCATCCATCCATCCATCCATCCATCCGTCCATCTATCCTGGGCTGCCTTGCTTCCACCCGGCAGACATTTTCTCCGCTTCTGCCCAGCAATTCATTTTGTATTCCCTGCCTACACTCTTCTGAGCAGGGAACAGCAGCGCCCTAGGGGATAGTATCCTCGATACACTGATTTGTTTGTGCCCCTGTGAATGGGGTGCCAAAGTCAGTTTACTGCTTAGTAGGGGGTGGACCCCCCCAAATTAAAAGCTGCTAGTCCCAGGGGATGGTGCCTCCGGGACCTCTCTAAGGCAAACAATGACTTTGGCCCTGGGAGATTGGGTTCCTGGGGCTTCACAGGGCTGGGAGAGCGGGCCACATGCTTCCCTCCACCTAACAAATTAGTCAGCCCCAATGGATGGGTTCCCTAGGCCTTACAGAGGCTGTGGGCTGCATGCCCATAGCTCCATAATTAATGTATCAGCCTCAGGGGATGAGAATAGGCCTGCAATCCCCCCCACCCCCCACCCCCAAATTTTAATTTTTTTTATATAGTCTTAGGCCCCAAGGAATCCCCCCTCCGCCAGGCTTAGGTGGTAGGGTATCCCTACCATGCCCCCTATCTGCTTTTTAAATACTTTTTTACAGGCTGGGGACTGAGTCCCCAAGTCCAAAAATGGCTATTGATGTGGTGGCAGCCAATTAGATCTTATCTTGAGTTCTGTTGGATCTGCGGTGGATTCTCATCCCTATATATACAAACATTTTGAGCCGTAATTTCTCAAAAACTACTGAATAGATTTACACCAACTCAAAAAAAGCATGCTTTCTGCACCAAGATGTAGCTTTCTGCCAAATTCGGTGTCATTTCATTTTAAGATTGGAGGCTAGCATTATGCATAAATAACATTTGATGCTACTCCTGCCAGGTGCCATATATTTAAGCTACAGTATATGTACTTTATTTGACTTGAATGCAAATATGTTTGGGGAAAAGCCCAGAGGGCAGGTTTAAACACCAAGATTCTGCTGCAGCTGTATAACAACTGTAGTCATTAGAGGACAGTGTGAATCAATCGTATAGGCAAATTGTACTTGTAAATATCAAGCTCGCAGTCTCCATCATTCATACCTGGTCCTACTGCAAATTTTCAATAATAGGCTAAACACTGATGTTCTTTTAAAATACTATAAACACTGCCCCAAACTGCCACAACCTGTTCATAAATCCACCATAAACCAAGAATATCTAAAGAATTCTGCTGACATCAATGGATTCCAGATATGTATCAGGAGTTCTTGTCATCTGATAAGCTGCTTAAAGGATAATTCTCCTCTTTGTGGTAGTGACATGCAGATGTTTGTCATATTCTCGTTGGCCTGCTGAGTGAAGGTAACTAGCCTCATCTTGTTCACCTGAATTCAAAGGATACAATTGGCTGAGTTCCATGTACATCATTTGTCAATCCCAGCCAAACTTGAAATCATGTCAGTGGTATATTCCTAAACCCAAGCACGAAAAGGGACGCCTCCTAGCTTATGGGCCAAAGTAGCAGAGCTGCTATTTCTTCCCTGTACTTGGTCCGATCACTCATTTATCCGTTTCTCCTTACCAATCTTAGGAGTCGTCGAAACCAAATATATTTCAGATCAAAATGACACATCAATGGCATAAAACGCACAAAAATTGATTTTTTAATGTGTAGTTTTTTGTTGCTATTTTCATAATCAAAGTAACAATGCTGACATAGGTATGAAAGTCACAGTATTTCAAGGAGAAACAACTCGTAAATTCCCCCTGATAATCTTAGCCCATTTGTACAGGGCATTGACGTCGGTATCCCTGGGCAGGTGCGATAAAAATGATTCGCTGATAGCGTTTACTTAACATAGGCTATGGGTCTTCGCACCATCTCTTTTGTGACCCTGCTATTTCGGCATTCTCAGCCTTTCATGTATCTATGGTGGAGATTCATCCGGGTGGGCCAATAGCTCAGCGTATTGCCGCCCAGGCCAGGAAATCGTCAACCAGTTTATTGTGTCTGCGTGTTTTGCACATGTGTCTTTCCTCCGTCATGTCTCTCAGCCAGTCTGTTAATTTATTTATTTATTTATTTTATTTATTTTATATTCTTATATAGCGCAAGAATCGACCCCTTACGAGGTATCTCCGCGCTTTTGCTCACAAGATGGAATGGCTGCTGTAAACCAGAAATTGATGTTATAGACTGATGTATAGAATGTTTATTCTTCCTGGAATAGGACGGTTTTTAGATTCTTCCTGAAAGAGGAATGGTTAAGGGTTTGTCTTAGGCCAATAGGAAGGTTATTCCAGAGCTTGGGCCCTACCAGGGAAAAGGCTCTGCCACCTTGTCTGGTTTTTTTGACAAGTGGGGTTTTAAGTAGCAGTTGGTTGCTTGACCGTAAGGCTCTGTCAGGTTTATAGAAGGGTAGCTTTTGGGACAGATAGTTAGGGCCTTTCCCGAACAGGCATTTGTGAACAATGCAACAGATCTTAAACTTGGTGCGTTGTCGTATTGGCAACCAATGCAGTTCTCGCAACAGGGGTTTGGAGGGGGTTCTGGGGGGGGCATTCAAGACCATTCTTGCTGCTGTATTTTGGACTACCTGGAGGCGATTAATAGCGCTCTCGTTGGCTTGTATGAGGAGTCCGTTGCAGTAGTCGATTTTACTTATCACCATAGTCTGCACTAGGGTCTTTCTATAGTTAATGTAAGCACATTCGGCAAGAGCCATCATATAGCGATCATGCGCTTCTCCAGCACTAGGCCCAGGATGAGAAATGTTCTCCTTAGTTTTTTTTCTTTTTGTTAGTGGGTATACACCCCAGTAAACAGAAGACCACCTCCCTAGGGATCTTCCATCCCCTGGCATTTCCAGTGCAGCTACAACCATTCTTCAATATTCATCCAAGGGCGAACACCCTCAATACATATGTATGAAGTCCGCATTTATTTCTATGCAACGGGGGCACCTAGGGGAGCGCTCCGGGTACATTGCGTAGAGCCTCTTAGGTGTGAGATAAACTTGATGTATCACATTATATTGCAGTAGTTTAAACCGCGCATTAGTAGACATGGACTTTACCCCTTCATGTTTACCCTCCCAGTCTTTCGGGGAGAGGGAAGTCTCTAAAATCTCCTGCCATTTGTATTGTATTGAGAGCTCAATCAGGGGAGCGTCCTACCTCAGGGCCCGGGAAGTATGGGAAATCAGTCTCCTTCCACCCGCCATGGTCAACAGTGTATCCAGTGTGTGGAAAATCAGTTGCTGCGATTTGAGCGAACTGAAGGAATTGTCCTGATCGAAGCCGAAGTGTATCTATGGAGGCTGCTTGGGTAATGAACATATCAACTGGGTAGAGATCCCGCAGAGTAGCACAATCTCCCACTCTTCATTTATATACAGCCATAGTTTGTTCAGTAAGCTCAAATGGGCGAAGCACCCAGATGTTCATTTTGGGTGCAAAGGCAGCCCTCCTCTGCACTATCCTGACTGCTCGCTCCCAAGCCCCACACACCTGTGGGACTACATAGGGCATGGTGGCTCTCGCCCCCATCAACAATAACTTGTCCAATGGAACTCAACTGCAGGTACCTTACAGTAACCTGTATTCTCAACTCTCCAGGTCATCCAACCAGTGGACCGCATTCTGCAATTGCACAGCGAGATAGTAAAGTTCCAGGCAGGGTAACTCAAGACCACGCCTACTCCATGGGCACTTCAAAGTGGTCCAGCCAACCCTCTTCCTCCCATTAGCCCATAGTATTTCCACTATCAACCTTTGCAGGTCTGCAAAGAATGTCCTGGGGATTTCGAAGGGCGTCCCTTGGAAAATATACCGACAACAAGGGAGTATTATCATCATCAGTAATGCCAGCTTCCGCATCAAGGAAAGGTGAAGCAAGTTCCAGAATTTGATTGAGGAATTCAATCTATCTATCACTCTTCCCATGTTTACAGTTTCAAACTCCCAGGCCCCACATGTGACTCTGATTCCCAGATATCTCACTGCCTCTGTCTCCGATGGAAGTTCTAGTTGGAGGTAAACCTTGCCCTGGTAAACCAGTCAGCATCCCTGATGGAAATAGTTTTTGATTTAGTGTGATTTACATGTGGTCTAGTTAATTCGCCAAATTCGGCCAGGAACCACCAACATAATAGGACAGAGTACGCCGGGCAGACAAGTACAGCAAAAACATTATTGGCGCATAAGGAGACCTAGTGTGTGGTCTCCCCAATATTTGTCCACCACCGCTGTAACATGGTCCGTAACCGTCAAGCCAGGGACTCCATTGCCAGGGCAAAGAGTAGGGGTGATAATGGGCACCCCTGTCGTGTCCCCCGATTAAGAGTGAATCATTTCGACACCGACCCCAACAATCACCCCTATCGAGGGGGCGAAGTATATTAATTGAACCCATGTAATATAGGTCCCCCCAACGCCACCCGTGCAATGCCCCTCCTACAGAAACTCCCATGACAGGGAATCAAAAGCTTGTTCAATATGTAGCAGTACCAGTGTGCACCGGTCATCCTCTAAAATTGGGGAATGTATCACCAGAGGCAGTCTCCTCAAATTACAAAGGATGTTCCTGCGAGGGTTGAACCTGCACTGATCTTCTGCGATCAGTTGAGGCATGTACTCCAGCAGTTTAGAAGCCAATACTTTACTAAGTATTTTTACATCTACATTGACCATTGATAAGGGGCGGTATGACTTCACCTCTGTGCCATCTCTGTCAGGCTCGGGGAGCATAACTATGAGTGCCTCCCTCATGGAGGCAGGGAGTACCCTCCTACCATATGCTTCATTGTATATCTCCATCAGCTGGTCAGCCATTTCCCCAGCTCTGCTTTGAAAAACTTCTGCAGGCAGGCCGTCCCCCCCCCCAGGGGCCTTGGCTGTCTTCAAGTCTCTTATCGCAGCCATTAGTGCCTCCCTAGCACTGGGGGTGTCTAACCCGTCCCTTTCCTCTCGGGACAGGGAGGCCATTCGAATAGCCGCTAAGTAAGTGGTTCTCACCTGCTTGTTACTGTCTAGTGTGGCACCCTTTACACCTCCGACAAATGTGTCGCAAATACCTCTGAGATGCGCTGCTGTGAGTTCCCCATATGTCCCTGTGAGTCCCGTATCCCTACTATGGGCGAGTGATGGGTCTTGCCGCAGATAAGAATGATAAGCATTCTACTAGCTTTGTCCCCTTCCACATGGAGATGCTATCTGTAATAGGAATAGACACATTTGTCTAACCTGTCCCAGGTTTCCAATAGTTCCCGCTTGCACTCCTTTCATTCAGGCAATTAAAGAGGCCACTCAACCACCTCCCGTTCCAGGATACCCAGCTGCTGCTGAAGCCCATCGAAAGACCTAGTAAGTTGTTGCAAAAGAAGAGTTGGGAATGGGGTCAGGCACAATTGCACCTATCCTTAGTACTACTTTGTATGAATTTTAGGTGCCATGGACCGGAGATTCAAAAGCCCCTAAATCTCCTAAGACAAAGGTTGTCTTCCTCTCAAAATACAGCACACAATGGCCCAGCACACTAATTGTAATTATACCTCAATTTTCTAACAGTAATAACAGTTATGAACAGTGTTTATTTCAAATCGACGATAACAATTGGAGTTGTTTGCAGTGCATTCTTTATTTCTTTATTTTTTCTTCAAATAAAAGACTGTAGCCGTAGCCAACGGGTTTCGTCCTACACGGACTTCTTCAGGGCAGAAAATGTAGTTGTTTTTATTCTTTCACAAATATTTTCAGTATCTCCCCAATGGGATCCAGCTTGATTTCAGATTGCCTTACGAGTATTTCTTTCTTTTATATTCAAGATAGCTGTGGTAAAAAGACTCTTGCATCGGAAAATCTGTCCTGATTTATCGTTATAATTCCTAATGCATTCAAGAGCAGGTTTAGGCTGGCTCCACGGCATGGTGTCCTTCGTAGTCAAGAGTGACTACGAAGGACGCCACGCCATGGAGCCGCCATCCACCGTCATCCTCCATAACGGCAACCTGGGTGTCTCTCTATGTACTCGAAACGATACTAGGAGTAGTGAATTATTAGATAGATAGTGCGCCAGATAACAAACACTTTCAACACACGGCAGCAAGGCACCCGATACTAGACAATAGTCAATGTGTCCATGCTACCAGTAGCCTGGACAAGGCAGGAGTAAGTCCTAGTTTGTGGGTAGCGTGTCCTATATATATTCTGCAGTCGCATTCCCCTCATCAATTCTCAAAGAGCACTCGTCATTGTGGGTTTGATGTCGACTCTGGGAGGGGAGACAATCCATTGCACCATTTAAGTACACAATTGAGATTCCCCACCAGAATTATTTCTGGGCCCACGTGGTCTGTGGCCGCACTCAGAACTGTTCCAAAAGATTCCTAATCATCAACATTGGGAGCATACACATTCACCAAACAAACATCAGCCCTTTCGCCATTAGGGACCACAAGGCGCTATCCAGGTCAAAGCTCCTCTAGCATAGCTTGAATATGATGTTGAAAAGATTTGACCCCACTACTTACGTCATAGATGTTTGATACATGTTCCCCATGTATGTGTCTCCCGAAGGAAGGCCACGGAAACTCCATACAGATGGAGGTAAGAGTAAACCGTTTGTTGTTTGCTAGGCTGGCCTAGTCCCTGAACATTCTAGGTCCTACATTTCCATTCGGTAGCCATATCAAGTTGAAACACGCACTGTGACACATATGCATAAATACCACCACAAAGCCAGTTTCCCTTGGTCCCACATTCTAACTCTTGAGGCCATAGCAACAAGTAACTCTCTCCACCCACAGGCTGTGAGTCCAAACTACGATGGCTGATCCCAACTTGGCCAACCCCTAGGTCCCACTGCCCCATCCCCCCATGGAGGCAACCACCTCAACTAAAGAAAGTGCATAAAACTTAGGGCCCAGCATCCCGTCAGCCCGGGGAATGGCTCTTAATCCACCCAACCAGACCGTGGCCCAATTCGAACTCACATATTACTACATTGCCGACTATAGCAAATGGCGTATGATGTACATTACAACACAAATTACAATCACACCCCCAAGCATAAACAGGGTGGTATCTGGATTGTTCCACCCCATCTTGGGCAGAAATGTCATGGAGAGTTCAAGAGGATAATACAACTATGAATGTGGTCCATAAGATGCGGGACACATTATACTTGCACAACGTCCATGCTGTCACCCTACGCACAAAGAATGGATTGCAAAAACTTTACAGGATTCAGCATTTGAAATGCCTAACCCTGATTAGAACTTTATCTTAGCATTTATTCATTGGCTGAATAAGGCACTCAGGGAACAGGTCTCACCTATTAGTCACCATTTTAAGAACACAGAGAAGCCTGTGCCATGGTTCACTCCAGTGTTAGTGGCTGCCAAAACCAAACTACAATGGTTAGAGAACCAATGGTCCATGAACAATGAGAGCGATAAAAGAGAAAAATTTAAATCAGTAATTGTATGTATGTATGTATAGATATTTTTATATAGCGCTTTCTGTCACCCAACGGGCATCCTGGCGCTTAGATAATCATGACATACACGATGTTACCAGCATCCGAAATGGTCTAGTGCAGTGTTCTGGGAAATAGGTAGGTTTTCAGATTTTTCTTAAAAGAGGAAAGATCAGCCATACTCCGCAGGTCCAGAGGAAGAGAGTTCCACAGATTTGCTGCGGTGACCCTGAAGGCACGGCCGCCCATCCTGGAGCGTTTAAACTTTGGAACTGATACCAGATAGGCAGAGGCTGACCGAAGCGGTCTGCCTGGGATGTACCAGGTAAAAAGATTCTGTAATGGAAGTGGGCCTTGCCCATGAAGAGCCCGAAACACCAAACATAGGGCCTTAAAATCAATACGCTGCAGAACTGGCAGCCAATGCAAGTCCTTAAGAGCCTCCGCAGAGGAGTCCAGACGGCGGCGTGACAATGCTAGTTTTGCAGCAAAATTCTGCACACGTTGCAGCTTCGCCAATAGACTAACAGGCGCCCCCAGAAGCAGTGCGTTGCAGTAATCAAGACGGCTTAGTATTATGCTTCGCACTACCTCTAGTCTGGCATGAGAAGGGAGCAAAGGTAGAATCTTCCGCAGCGAACAGAGCAGAGCCATGCATGTGGCCACTGTTTTGTTCACTGCTACCTCCAGCTGCAAATTAGAGCTGATCATTACAGAGTATAAACAAGTATTGCTAGCCACAAAAACAGCATTGTATACTCATAGGTACAGGAATCCAATGTGTTGCTCTTATTTTCATGGGGCAACAAACCAATGCAAATGAAGGAACACCCTCTTAGGATCTGTGGAATCAGAAGGGGAGAGCAAGCATCTGCAGCCTCTTCTCCCATACCAAAGTGATTCATAAAAGGCAGAAAGCAGACATACATGCCAGTTGGGCTCCTAGGGCACTTTATATACTACGACCCCGTATTAATCTAAGGTCGTAATGTCCCTGTCTGTCACATAGTGCACCTTTAACAAGGTGCACGAGGCGCATACAGGGACAACGTGCCCTGTTATGGATAATCAGCTGTCTTTAGAGGATCTGAGAACTTGCAACTGGCCTGAGTTCCGTGAATGAGTGAAAGGCCGAGAGGCTGTCTGAAGCAGCCGCACCAACTTTCACAGTGAAGGCGGCTTTAGGCCCGCACTTCAACAGCCAGCTAGATATCCCCCTGCAGGTGGGTGCAGTGAGTGGCTGGGTCCACCTGCAGGGTGATTGTCTGCGGGGGTTGATGGGACTCCCTTTCCTTCCTTTCACAAGGCACCCTCGAGTAGCACACTGACTTTACACCACCTCTCCGTGGTGCACAGTCGGTGCGCCACCAAATGATGTCCTTGCATTTGTGACTGTCGCCATTATTTGGTGCAAGCGCAAATGCTAAGTGTTTCTCTCATCTGCAGGAGCTGAACGTCCATGCAAATGAGGCAACACCCCATTAAGGTAGCTCAAGCACTATCTGTGCACAGGCGCTAGCAGTATCAAAGAAGATGCCACACAAGGGTCTGCGGTTCCTTCTGTAATACTACAGTGCCCCGAGGGGTACAGATCATGTGTACACTTATGCCGAATGCGTCCCTATGAAACTGATTGTAATATGGTCTCAGTTACTAAATGTGCTTAGAAATGGCAGTAGTGTTGTATGAAGAACTACATTTCACGTCAGTTGATTTATCGAAATATCAATATTTAAATGTTTTCATTTTTGGTCTAAAAAACAATGCTCTTCCAGAGTTCACTGATATTCTGTAGTGTGCTACGTCACTTTCGCTTACTAGGCAGGTGTATCACACAGTCGTTGTCTATGGCCAGTGTATGAACAGGTCACTGCAGATATCTGTGTGCAGCTAGCAGGGCACAGGTAATTCCATCAGCCTTTTATCTTCAACAGGTAGATTAAAATGGGTACCATTCAGTCTCAAGTATTATAGCACCAAGATGACACTTGGTATCTGCGGGATATTAATAGTCCATATTTGTAAGAGTGCCATGGGGGGTGTGTGTGTTTGATAACATTAAAAACAGTTCAATTTAGCACATTTTAAAATCCCCCCGCCATCCATGGGCTGCATTATGTACAGTGACCTGGGAGACAAGGGGCATATGCGCCCGTTCACTGCTCCCCCAAAGCACTGTAGTGATACAAAGGGGCTACAGAGGCTTGTATGTCTCTTCTGCAATATAGCTAGTGCAGGTATACATACAGCACCAGTGCTACTTTAGTCTCTCATTTTCAAGGGGATGTTTCCATGAAAATGAATACTTTGGGGTCCATTATGATATCGGGCGGATTGCCTCCGCCAGGCTGGCGGTAGCCTGGCGGAGGCAATCCGCCCGATATCATCACCAGATTTCCCCCCCGCCATATTAGGATGGTGGGAGGGGACACGGCGGACGGAAAGACCGTCCGCCGCTTTTCCGCCCCGGTCGCCTTGCGGCCGGGGCGGAAAAGGAATAATATGGTGGCGGTGTCTAACGGACACCGCCAGCCATATTATGATGTCTGGTTTTAAGTGCCTTTCCGCGGCGGCGATGCCGTCACGGAAAGGCATGCGGTCTTCACTCTGGGGGCCCCCTGCGGGCCCCCAGAGTGAAGTACAGGTGGGGGGTTCACATGGGGGGTACCTGTGGTGCCCCCTTCATTGTCATTTACAAAGCGGCAGGCACCGCGCGGTGCCTGCCGCTTTGTAAATGACAATGTGAAAGTGCATTTTCAGCATTGTGGCGGGCGGTGCAGAGAGCACCGCCCGCCACAATGCTGAAAATACAGGATGTGCCCGCCACTGTGGCGGGCACATCCTAAGAGCACCCCCGGGACCCCCACCCTTATGACTGGCGGTCGCGATTTACGATGGGATGACGGGCGGGCAAAGTCCGCCTGTCATCCTAATGAGGCCCTTTGTCTCTGCAGCGGCACACTATTATGGATGCAGGCGCAGAGGCCTGCAGGAGGCGCACTGTCAGTATGCCACAAAGAGGGTGTGCATTGTCAGTGTGCCCCTCCAAAGGTAGCCCTTTGGAACGGGGGAAGAGGGTCCTATGGACGTCCCAGACATCCTCCTGCAGGTGGGTTCAGTCAGGCATTCCACCGGCCTGGAAGGACATCCCTGTTCCCTTTTAAAGTGCAGACAGGCGCTGCCTGCATAGTGCTTCAAGCAGCTGGTCTGTCTTTCCCTAATCTGCTGCCCCTAGGGCCCACAGGGCAGGCACGGGCTCGCGGCTGCCTTGGGAGCAGACATTGATTGAAATAAGATGTACCTTATAACAGGTGCACCCTGGTGCAAAAAGGGACGGCGCACCGATTACATAATACGGGTCCAGGTGCGATGCCCCTAAACACAGTTCACACCAAACCCCGAGCCACTCAACTTGCAGAAAAATACAAAATATACCTTCAGGCCCCAAGACAGAAAACATTTGCTTTCGGTTTACATATAATCTATACAATGCATATCACTTTTGCAATGCATAAGACCTTTTTTTGAGGATGCTTTATCAAATTCAGAGAACTCTAGAAACAAGGCGGGGAACTTCCACAAACTCACGAATGCAGCACGAGAACCCCCCATATGATATTCACAACCGCCCTGTGTTGTCGTAGTTTCACTGAACAACGCACCGTGGCTTTTGTTATGACGTCACCCCCACAAACCCTATCCCACGATGGAAATTAATACTTGTTTAACCATGTTGTTTATGTCATAAGATTGTTTTATGATTTTCTGCTGAACGGAGGTTGAACTGATATGTGTAGACAGAGGGAAATTGGGGGGGGGGGGGGGGGGGGGGGACGTCGTGTAAAACACATACACCATGGGCGGGATTCTGGAACCAAAAGCAGGCAAAAAGGTTCTGACTAGCCCAGCTCACTCATCTGTTGTGCGCTATCTCTTTCTTTCTGTCCATCCATCCTCTTTCACCCCTCTCTCTTCCTTCTCTCTGATGGCTTTTTGTCTAGCTTCCCCCCTTCCTCCCTTCCTTTCTCTCTCTCTCTTCAAGCCTCTTGGTACCTGCTACAATTAACCTGGCGGACCTGTGGCTGGTGACAAAGGCCCCAGGAGCAGCTCGGGGCTTTTGAAACCAGCCTGCAAGGCATCCCGCCCACTGGGGAATAAAAGGCCTGCCCGGTCCTGCATAGACCCCCCCCCCCCCCCGCCCCCCCCCCCACACACACAAACACATCTCGCCAGTGTAATGCCTGCAAATGGCGCAAGTCCTAACTGAGGAATAAGCACACACGAGTTCTGCCGCTAAATAATGCTACGGCTGGTGCGCTGCATTTTGATTTTTTTTCTTTGAGAAGCAGCCTGTGAGCCAGCTGGTGAAGTCGGCAAAGAACACGCTGTTTCTAGCTGATTAGAGATGGTAAAAACGATGCTCCATTTTCCAGCCAGTGAAAGCAACGAAACATTCACGCAAGTGGACTTTTTAAAATCCTAAAATGTGTAACAATGCATATGGTGGCCTAAAAAAGCAGATACACTTTTTTTTAAACAAGAGGACTGGTAGGAACAAGAGAGACTGCTATGTATTGGGTAGAGGGGATGAGCAGGAAAAGAGGGAGCATGAGAGAGCAGAGACAGTCCCTCCTAGCCACTGTCAGCAGTGGAAGGATACATCATCCAATCAGAGCATTGTGAGACTGAAAGGCTTACGAAACACCAGAATAAGGAAAATATAAAAGTGCAGGTACTCACAATTTAGAGTACCTTTTTACTCCTGAAACGTGCTGGTACTCCCCTTTAAGTGTATTGTAGAAGTACTAAGAAGTGCAGATACTCTCCTATTCAAAGGAATGAAGTACAGGTACTCAGTACCAGCAAGTACCTGACCATTTAAAGCACTAGAGGCAAGGAAGTGCGATAGACACCACATCTAGCCAATAATGAGCAAGAGGTTGACCCAATACGTGCTCTAAGAATATGTAATGTACTGGAGACAACAGGCCTTGAGAAGAGACAACTAAAGCCACATGTAGCCAAAACCTAAGAATCAGATGTCCTTCTCTGTGTTTGATGAGCTATAGCCCTTTCATGCAGCCCGAAACGCTCTGTTTGCAGGCATGTATAGTCCAGGAGTGCTAGGCGACCACGACAACTCCTAGAGGCTCCGACCCGCTCCAAATCTCAGACGGTAACATCTATGACCTCATAGTACCTGGTTTGGTGATGATGACACATAAATAATTGGTTCTAGGTTGAAAAAGCCAACCTTACAGGCCTGTGCTTGGAAGTGTGGTGGTAGCAGGCAGTATGTGATGACCAGTCCTACTAACCTTTGGTATGACTGTTTTTTGGCATTTGAAACTGACCTACCGCCCTCTGGAGAGAACAGTTGTATGTTCAGAACTGAATAGCGCAATGTATGAGTTTTTTTATGCCGCAAACAGTCGTTTCATCCCAAGAGTACGACGCAACTGGGTTTCACAGGGTGCATCTAGGAACTCCAAGCGTAGCGCAAGACTGGATCGACAGGGCATCCCTATCTGCAGCATTAAAACAACATTTGATTAGCGCTGAATGAGGAAACCTGTGACAGACAGACCAGCACTTCGCTCTCAGGCTGCTCTATAAATATCTGCTCATGATCATTCCTCATCCCAAATGAAGACAAACGGCTTGACAGAGAGCACATCTGTTTCTCAGCTTCACGCTCCTAATCTCGCTTGCTGCCAGTCCGCCCCGCTCCCGTCCCCTCCTTCCAGGGACTGGCAATTGATTGTTAAGTGCTGCTTGATCCCTGCGCAGTTTAGTACCAGGAAGCGTTTTTTTGGAAGGAGTACCGTTAGACCGTGTACAGACCTAGGTCCCTGGGGGCGGTGGCTGGAACGGAGCCTTGTTTTATATCAGTCTTTAGAACCAGCACCAAAGGTTAGGGGCATATTATCAAGAGCGTCGATAAAATTATCGCCGCTTTAGCGGCAGGAAACTGCCGCTAAAGCGGCGATAATGGGCTTGATAATATACCCTTGAAAATTCTCAAAGCAGCCCACATTAACACCAGAACCTGGGCTGCTATGGGAATTCACAAGATTATCGCCGCTTTAGCCACTGGCGTAACGAAAAGTGAGGGGGCCTCCCTGCACGGTACTTAGGGGGGCTGCCTCCGGGCTCAATCAGGAGCTCTCCCGGCCAGAGTTCAGTGCCGAGGGGGCCCCTTAGAGCTAGGGCCCCCCCGCACCGCGTGGGCTGCGGGGGCCTGTGTTACGCCCCTGGCTTTAGCGGCAGTTTCCTGCTGCTAAAGCGTCGATAATTTTATCGACGTTCTTGATAATATGCCCCTTAGAGTCTTAAATCGCAACCCACTGTCACTAGCAGCCTCAATCAGAGGAGCGAGCAAGAACCTACAATTGCTTACCACGGCCTCGGGAACCCTGGAGAAAAAGCAGAACATAAACAGACAGTCTTAAAATGCATACCACAGTCATTAGCAACCCCTGTTCAGAGGAGCAAGCGTAATCCTAAAGTTGCTTACCATGGTCTCGAGAACCCTGGAGAAGAAGCGGAACAGCCAGCCTTAAAGTTAATGCATACCACAGCCATTATAGCAGGGCCCAGGCGTGGAAACTAGAACCTTGAGCTGCAAGCCAGAATCTTTACAACTCTGGTGGCAGCAGTGGAAGCAAAAATCGTAAATCAGATGCCCAAGTCATCAAAAACAGGGTGATGGCAGATGCAACAAACCTGAGCTGCAGAACTGTCTTTAGATCCCTTTTGGGAGTGGCAGAATTGCGAGTATTAAACTTCATACCACAGTCATCATCAGCCGATGGGCAGCGACAGAAGCAAACACTTTGAGTTGCCTGCCAGTCTTTACAACCCTATGGGTGCAGAAGAAGCGAGAACCGTAAATGGCATAGCACCGTCATTAGAATGTGGGGAAGTAATGGCGGTGAAAATATTACATTGAGTACCACAGTTTTTAGAACCCTAGGGCCAGCAGAGGAAGCAAGAGTCCTAATTGGCATGCCATAGTCACTAGAACAGTGGGGGCAGCAGGTGTAGTTAATGCCTTAAATTGCCTACTATATCACTTAGAAAGGAGGGTCATTGCGGAAGCAAGAGCCATGAGTTTCAGAACAGTGTTTTGAACCCTGTGGGCAATAGCAGAAGTGGGAGCCTTCAAGGGTATAAAAACGTCTCAAAGTCTTTAGAACCCTGGAGGCATCAGAAGGCATACTACAGACATTAGAGTCGGGGCTCATATGCCAAAGCCTTAGAACTTTGCCGGCAACACTGGAAATCAGAACCTTGAGTTCCCTGGAAACCAGGATCTTGAGTTGCGGGGCGCACTGGAAATCAGAACCTTGAGTTGCGGGCAGGGCCGGACTGGGAACCACAACCGGCCCAGGCAAAGTGCTCAGCCTGCCCCCCTCACCACTCAGGGGGGGGGTTGGAGGTGCCGCCGACCTCTTTGCCGGGCCCGGTTTTCGGCTGATTTTGGTACAGGGCCTATTTTGTAGCTATGCTGCAAAAACGGACCTGTAACAAAAACGGCCCCCGGGGGCCCAAAACCGGCCCCCACAAGTGCGGCACGCCGCGGGATTGCCTGGTGCCAGCTATGGCCAGTCCAGCCCTGGTTGCAGGGAGCACTGGAAATCAAAACCTTGAGTTGTGGGGAGCACTGGAAATCAGATCCTTGAGTTGCATACAGCAGTCACGAGAACACTGATGCAGAGAGAAAGGCTCTGAGATGAATACTGAAGCCAATAGACCATGGTGGCAGAAACTGAACTGAGAATCTTCTGCTGCACACTGCAATCCTTAGAACTTTGATGCAGCGGCAGATGCAACGGCCTTGAGTAGCATGTAGCATGCTGCAGCCAATGGAAGCTTGTGGTGAACAGTAGAGCTGAGAACTTTGCATACTGGAGCTATGCAGCAGCAGATGTGAGGCAATGAGTTGCACACTACTGCCAATAGAACCTAGTGGGTGGCAGAAGATCTGGGAAACTTGAGTTGCATGACGCAGTCATTATAACTTTGACGCATTGCAGATGCAAGGCCCTTGAGTTGCATGCTACAGTCAATAGAGCCTTGTGGTGACAACAAATGCAAACAATGATTTGTAGGTCATCCCTACACTGGTCTATTTTCTGCACCACCGCAGAAAGATGTGATTCATGGAAAATATCCTGGAGGAAGTGCTTTTCACTCACCTACTTATGTAATGTCTGCATATACATGTGTGGTGTGTACGCACCTGGTTTAATGAGCCAGTGGCTTATCTTGTTTGGGTGCTGCATAATAAAGTAGTGACCATTCATTCTGTAATGCCAGCAAGCATAACAGACACTAAAAGTGGTGCACTTTGATCAAAGTCCTAACATTGCTTCACGTGCACTAACAACACAATTTACGCAACAACGGCCGTTATGATATGTTTTGTCAGGCTGTTTCTAGAGCACACACTACCAACTACAATGCCTCGAGGAGCAGGAGACTACTTTGTATTAGAAGGAATTGATCGCTGTAAGGGTTGGTTGCAGAAGTTTCTTTTAGGGATTTGCAGGAGGATGAGAGCCTGAGGCACGTGTAAGGAGAACTGGTTCCGGAGTTTTGGGACTTGGACAGAGAAGCATGCATCTCCTCTATGAATAGCTTGAAGTGCAAACAAAACCCCAACTATCAGTCTGCTGCGGAAAACCCAAACCTTATGCTGGAGGTGTGGCTCAATGTGAACTCTAGTGGATGGTGGGGTGCGAACACCCCCATTGATTTTTTCTGTGTGCATTTATTCTTATTCCGTTCATGGTTACCAGTGTGCACAGTTTATTCAAAATCATGTAAACTATGAATATGATTTTGGGAGGAGACCAAACATGTGGACTCCAACTTCTCTGCCCACAAGTTTCAACTGCATGCAGGGCCGGACTGGCAGTAGCAGGCACCAGGCGTTTCCCCGGTGGACCAGAAGTGTGGGGACAGTTTGAGAACGGTGGGGGCCGTTTTTGGTACAGGGGGCGGTTTTGAAGCAGTGCTACAATATTGGCCCCCTGTACCAAAAGTACCAGCAGTGCTTCCTACCAGCACAACCCCCTCCAAAACCCAGCCGCCCCCTGCGCAGCCGGTCAGACTTCCTTTCCAGGGCTTCGGTTTGCATTCCCAGTCTGGCCCTGACTATATGGTGGTGGCTTTACGGATTTTCACTCGAATAGCCTGGAGGGGAGTTGTTGCTTTTTTCATAAGTAGTGTAACAAGGTATCTGAGTGCTAGGTAAAGGAGTATAAACAAAATCCGTTCACTGATGGAGAGTAAGTGAATCTTGTTTACCCGGCGATATTATGAGTCGATCTTTGAAGCTTTGTTCCCTCACCAGGCACCACTTTAAAATAAACCTTATTCCATCACATTCCAAATTTCAAATCACTAGCAATAGTGCCAGATTGCAGCTTGTCACATTCATTATAGCCTTACCATGTCCCTTTGCAAAATATTCATCAGTCACTAGCCCTCAACCACTACCAATCTCAAGCATGGTCTCTTTAAAGGATCAACCAAACCATCTAAAGGATAATACTGCACAGTATACACTGCAAGTCACAAAGTAAGCCTAAGCCCCACTGTGCCCCATTCTTGAGTGCCCGCCTTGATAGTGGAGTTCTATGCGTACCCTAAAGCTTTGCAAGTGTGCCTCCACTGCAAACTGCTCTGATGGTTCCACTCGTGACCATCAAAAATTTACCAATTCTGTTCTTATTACTAATTTTACAGAACTGCTATTGTCATGTGTTGCATGTCATTGTGCCAGGCTTAGTTTACAGATTCACCTACAAGACTGTCTAGAATAACAATTGATCCAACCATGAGCCATGGTTGTGTGCAAGGGTCCAGGGGAGCCGGCAGTACTTTTGCCAAAGTTTCAGCCCCTCTTCAGTGCTCAACATACAGCTTTAACCAAACTGTACTTTAAATGGAAAATGTTACTGGTGGTATTCAGGAAGTTAAACATATTCTGCAATGATTGACATGTCTTACATAAATGCACCCACAGCACTCACCATTAGGTCATTTTACTCTTTGACTTCAAAAACAAGATCCCCGGTGAAATTGCAAAATGACAGTGAGTGCGAATGCAGCCGTTCAGTATTTTTTCAAAGGTTATTTTAAATTTGACATCTTCAAATTTGCAGCTAGAGAATGCAACAGAGATATTTATACCAAACAGGGGAGTGAGTGGAAGGAACTTCCTGGGGCTGGGGACGTTTGCTTGTTCCCATACAAATGCAATGTCAATCACATAAGTGAAAACCCAGAGCACGGATGGGTACCTCCTTCCTAGGCGTACTTATGTGAAAAAAACACTCTTCCCTTTCCTCTTTGTTCCATTAAAATCAAACTGATCGCTTTCTCATGGTATTGTTAAAATGCTCATTTGCCAGCAACAAGCCCACTTGTGATCACCACAATCGCCAACCCGTCTCATGGTGCCATGCAGAGGACTTTCGAAGAACACTCACCCGGATCAGGATCCTTCATGAACTCTGCGTGAATTTGCCGCTCGTCAGCCCCATAGTCGTTCTGTGCACGCAGCGTGTACAGACCATTATTAATGTGGGTGGGACTGTCCAGCTGAAGGCAGCCATGGTGTTCACTCTTATTACTGGTCTCATGGATTTTACTCCAGATGAACTGAGTGTAATTCAGAAGCTCGCCTTCATAGAACCACTGTAGTGTCGGTGTTGGATTCCCTCGGACGCTGAAAGGAATGCACCAATGGTGGTCCAGCGCTGGGATGTCCAGGAACGTGATCAGTGGCGGAACTAAATTTAACAAAAAGAAGAAAAAAAAAAGATCAGATATCCTCAATGCTGTCTAGAATAAAGAAGCAATATCCTGCTTTGGACTTAAGAAATAGAGAGAGAAACAATCACAGTATTAGTGATTAAAATTTAATAAAGGAAATTTCATTGAATAACTCAATCCACTCCATTCCTCCCCGCATCCTAACCTCACTTTCTTGGATTCTGGTGTTTCTGGTGGTGGGATTCTTACCTATGAAATGGGCAGGGAATTGCCACTATCTCCTCCCCTGAGCATCTGTACCTTCCTCTCTTTTGACATGACGCTGGTCCTAATGGGGCCTCCTGAAGGTCATTACAGGTTGTGCATCTAAGTTGGAATAGAGCAACTTTTCCATTTTGGGAAACGGCTGAGCACCTATTTAGACCCGCTGTGTCAATGGCTGGAAAGAAGATGATGGAACCGTCCTGCCTCGATTCACATCCAACTTCAAAGTCAAGTTTTTAGAGAGTTCGGACAAACAAATGGTTTACCTGACATGGCACCTTAAATAGGTGACTTCCTCTTTTGCATAGCAAATGTTCCCGACTACTGAGGTTCTTTTCTCAATAAGGTATTTTACAAAAGAATGTATTTTGTGTTAGGAAAAGTGTAAACAAAAACACTATTCTTTTGAAGCTAGCAGGCAGCCTTTAAAATATTAAGGGACAGATGTGTAAAGCTTTTTTTGAGGTTGCAAATGGCCCAATAATTGAATGTACAAAAGCCCAATTTGTGATTTGGCAACCTACTACAGAATCACAAATTAAGTTTACAATTCAGTATTAAGAAGGGGCATATTTAGGGCATTTCTTACTAATACCGAATCGCATTGTTATGTGTGAATGTTTTACAACCGAACTGCGGTCACAAAAAATTCTCATTTTACCACCTACTTCAAATACGTGGTAACCCAGTCGCAAATAGGAAGGGTTTTTGTGAATATTTGTGAAAACATTTTTTCAGAGCAGGCAGTGGTCCCGCTACTCTTAAAAAAATAAAACAACAACTATTCATTTTTTTTAAAGAACACAGGCTGCATTAAAAAAGAAACATTGCTTTATTGAAAATAAATCACAGACATGGTGGTCTGCTGACCCCATTAGGCCATCATCCCTGTGAATTTTGCGATTCCCAAAGGGTCGTACACTGAGACCTAACTCATGAATAGTAATGAGGTAGGTCTATTTGGGACTCACTGGGAATCACAGAAAGTGTAAAGCACACTTTCGTGCATTGGAGTTTGTGATTACCCAGTAGAGAATCACAAAAATGGGCTAGTAGGTAATCGCCAACCTTTCCCTACGTAGATCTGTCCACAGGTGCTGTATCATATTGGCCTTTGCTGTCACAGAGCAGAGCTGAGTGCCTGCTTTATGCGCCTGCAGCACGTAAACTGAATTCATTAAACTGGATATTTCTCTGAGTTAGTGTTTTATATTCAGACGACAACCAGGGGTGGATACTATTAAGTATAGTGAGGGTAGGGATCCAAGTTTCCTTCACTAACCATAAATTCAATGACAACTATTTAAGTTATCAATATGGGGACTGTAGGAGTCTGGCTTATTATGGGTACACATTTAAAGGAGTGATGCATCTTGCACTAATCCAGGCAACCCTTATGGTGATTTTAGTGGTCTTTGATAACATTAAAAGCTCTCAATGGGATAGCTGTAGAGAGCAGCCATCAGGCCTATCTTGAAGGAGTGTAAAGCAGCTTGTTTTACCACATTTAATCAACAGTGTAGCTTAGATGAGAAATAATAACACAGTGTTTATGAAAAATAAGTCTATTTATTAACACAACACAATCACTATCTCTTGGTATATCTCCTAGCCAGATATATCAATAATACACATAAGAATTATTTTTAAAAAACAGGTAAGTATACACTGGTCTTCAGGGGGAGACCAAACCATATACTAAATAAGTGGACTGCGAACTGCAAACCAAAGGGACTTGGACCAAATAACTTAGGAGAGCTTGGAGAACCAGAAACCGCACAAGTAAGTACACAGGAACCCCAAGGAGACTGTGTGTAGAGTGGAAACACATCTGGTTGTCCAATAGAAGTCAATGGAGAAGTTGCAGTTGCAGTTTTAAAGAAAAAGAACCCTTCCCTCAGAACCCCAAAGAAATCCTTTGGAGGACGGAAGGTTTGCGAGCAACCCCACCCATGGATGCCCCAGGAACTAGGTTACCTGCACCAGGGAAGCCGGTGCATAGTGGTGAAGTGACGTTGGAATCTCTCACAGACGGCAATAGGCAGCTCAGGAAAAAAGGTCTCTGGAGAAGTCTGTGAAGATGTCCGGTGAAAGCCAAGGGTGAATTCTTGAAGAGAAGAACCTGCAAGCAGTGGGTACAGAGCCCACACCACTTGGCGGTGACCAGGAGGCACAGAAGCATGATGCCCACCCTTGGCAGGAGATTCGGAAGGGTTGACAAGGACCTTGTCACTGAAGCTATGGCGACCTAGTGATGCTGTGGAAGACCAGGAGTAATTCACAAGCTGTCCCATGATGGATGTCGGTGTCCAGGTGGTCAGTGACCTGCGGGAGCACCAACAAGCCTTGGTAGCCGCAACTGGTGTGGAAGACAAAAAAATACAATCGTTCAGACCTTGCTGGTGCAAGAGACTCACCACATGCAGGGGAGTCAGAGCAGGCCTGGAGCAAACAAGTGAGCTCACCAAAGCAGAAGAAGACCCTCAAGAGGACCCACAGGCCAAAGGCACATGAGTCGCGAGAGGACCTCAGGCAGCTCACCAAAGATGGAGGCCCATAATGGAAGGGATGCAGGGAGAATGCTGATCTTCGAGTGATGAGGTGCTGGAAGCTGGAGCTTCCTGTAGCCTGAAGATCTCTGGAGTACAGAGCCAACAAGCCTTTGCAACAGCAAGTCGAGGTGGTGCACAAAGGTTTGGACCTACAGCTCAGACAAGGGATACTGTTGTCCAAATTGCAGGTAAGATAGGTCAGGTCTCTGGAGAGCCACAGACCCACTACCTGTGTTGCTGGGCCTCGGGAAGTCCGTAGGACGACAGGAGCAGCAGACTGGTCAGCTTTGATGCAGTGCCTGGAGATGCAGGGGAGTGACTCCTTCAATCCAAGTCAGGGCTCGAAAAATCCACTCGCCCACTCGCTATAGTGATCCTGATTTATTCAGGGTGAACTATTTTTATCTCCTACTTGACCCGTTCTGGCAAGCTGACCACAGGTGTACTGCTTGCTCACAAAGTGAATGAACAATAAAGATGCCTTTAAATCTTGTTTTCTTGTCACATTTCTCCACTTTCAGAGACAGAGTTCAAAAGTCAGTTTGTCCTCCTAAATTTACTTTTCTTTCTGTGACTGAAGTTAGAGGATTTTGTAAAGTGAACTGTCTAACAATCAGGATGAAACCTGTTCATGGGTGAAGTACATTACAGTTAGGTTGAGTAGTGTATTTAAGTTACTAGACCTGCAGGTCTAGTAACATTTTTATGATTTTTCGAGCCCTGAAAGGGAGATTACTTCGGATGTCCTTGATGCCCACAGGTCCCTGGAGATCCTGAGAAAAGCACAGACACAGATGATGCAGAATACTTTGCAGAAATGCGAGCCCAGGAGCAGCAGGAGTCTTCCTTGATGCAATCTTGGTTCCAGGCAGAGTCCAGTGAAGTCCAAGTGGCCTGGCGGCCAAAGAGTATCTTGGTTTCGGAGGTGAGTTTTGTTCCACGATGAATCTGCCGACCCACCCACAAGGGAGCCCTTAAATACCCAATAAAAGGGTTGGAACGGCTCAAGGGTTCCTCCCGGAGGAGGGGCTGGACAGAGGGGAGGAAATTCCCCTGTCCTTTGTCCAGATCCGTGCCAGAGCGGGAAGCAAGCATTTTTGAATTGGCTAAAATCGGTGTATGCAAGGAGGGCACCATATGTGCCCTTCAATACATTCTGCTGCTGCTGCAAAGCACCCCCACCCCAGCCCAATGTACCAAGTTCTGTCTGGGAGGTGGTCACACCTCCCTGTGACAGGAAACCCACCTGTGATGAAATTGAACTATTTCTGAAAAACTCATTAAGGATAGAGATCACACTTACGCCAGCAGTGGTGCTTCTTGGGATAAATCATAATGATAGCCAAGTACACTATGAATATTTTGTATTCTTGGCCATGGCTGTTCTGAGACTATGTATTGCGACAGCCTGGCTGGACCGTATACCACCCACATTCCATCAATGGTTAATGAAGCTATTAGCCACGTATAATCTTGAAAAAGCAATCTATGCTAGGAAAGGTACAAATGGTAAGAAATTAGGAAAGGAAATATGGGATCCTATTCAAAGATGGAGAGAGATAGATCCAGGGTAGGAGGTACTAAAAGTAGTGCTTTAGGGACATCATTTATTTGTTTTGATATATGATTCTCTATGCTTTGATTATATTTGATTAAGTTATATTAGGACTTTTTGTGATTGGATATACCTTTTTATGCCGTACTGGTTAAGATATACTGTAGGATCATATGATCTGGAATATCAATCTATGTTGTATTATTTTATGTGTTATTCTTTTTTACCCTGAATGTATACGTGTGCCCTGTACAAATATAAAGCGGGGGGAAACTCTGAATACAAATATTTAAAAATATTTTTTTTTAAAAAGGAAACCCATTGTTCTACCTTCCCCTGCTTGAGCTCAGCTCAGCAGCAGGAGGGCAGAACAGTGTCTGTGGTTGGCGATAGCACTAGTTTGCTGGCAGACCAAGAAAGGCTGTAACTGGGAGTACAGGGGGTTCCTCTAAGGAGTTTCCCAGTACATAGGATCATAACTCCAACACCGGAATCGGTGTTGGAGTATGATTGCAACATGTTTGATACCAAACATGACCATGTTTGGTGCAGCCGTTATATAGTCAGACATCTCGTAATAACTGATGTCCACTATAGGTCTTAAAATTAGTGACCACACTTATAAAGCCTGGAGAATTGATTCTGGGGTTTGTAGGGGTGTCTTGCTCATGCAAGGGCACCCTCACACTTATAACCAAGCACCCTGCCCTCAGGACTAAAGGGGTGACTTATAGGTTTTAAGTGCAGTGGCCTCAGATAAAGGAAACTTATATCTGTCGTGAGAGGTGCAAGCATCATCTCACACAGGCTGCAAAGGCAGCCCTGTAGTCAGAGGTTGAGTGGACGTCCATGGGTGGCACAATACATGCTGCAGTCCATGGGAGAGCCCTGGTATACCTATGCCCTGGGTAACTTAGTACCATATACTAGGGACTTAAAAGGTAGCCAATTGTGGAGGTACCAAAGTACTTACAAAAGCCAATTTGGGAGAGAGAGCACAGATGCTGGGGTCCTGGTTAGCAGGATTCCAGCAAACTACAGTCAAAATATATGGACACTATTTAAAAAGTGGGGGTAACCATAAAAGAAAGATCCTACTTTCCTACAGGGACTTTATTCATGACGTTGATACTATTATTTAATATGGATTTAGATTTTTATCTGAGCCAGGGTATTGGTGAACCCTATACAAATCGAGTGCAATATTCACACACAATGCAAATGTATAGACATTTTTGTACCACAAAAGATACTTAAATAATACATTAACATTACATTACCATGATCAAACACAAACAAATTTAATCCACATAGTCAAACAAATACGTTTCTTGAAGACCGTAATTTGTGTCTCAAATGAATTGGTAAGCCAGTCCTGCATGCTTTGTGGACACCTGCAGTGTTGCTTCACTTAATGAAATCCAAACTGAGGGCACTATGGTCGTGCCACAATATGCTATGGCAGTCACATGCTATACTTTGAGAAAGCCGTACTTATGAGTACATACGGCACTTACTAACTCCTCAAGTGCCCTATTTTACTTGAGGAATTCCTAAGTACCATATGAACTCATAAGTACATAGTACATGTTAATGCAATGTTATCATATTCTTTATGTCCATTTGTCATTCGGAAAATGTCTATACATTTGCTATGTACAAGAATGTTGCACCAGCTTTTTTTAATAAATGGGTTTACCTATACTGTGACATAGATACACATCTAAAGCCATAATAAGTAATAACAAAAACATGATGAATTCACAAGTTGATTACTTACATAGTTGTAACTGAATGTATGGTTAGGGAGGGACATTTGCGCATTGACACTTATTTTCACACAGCACAGCTCAGAAATAGAAAGGGGTAAACCTTGCTTACACTTCCCCAGCTGAACTTTCTGCAAATAAAGCAACAGTCTGTCCCCTGATATATTTCTTGTAGCACAATATTGTTGGTGTCGAAATTTAGTAGACAGGTAAGTCGCTGTCTGCTGGATAGCAGCTAAGATAGCAATTTAGGACGCCATAACAATGAAAACAACTGCGCGAGCTGGATTGGAGGTGGGTGATGCCACGCTGAAGGCTTCAGTTTCAGTTCCAGTTTATTAACAGTTTAATGTCATGCCTGAAGAGACCAGACAAGCAGTTCATATACACACATAACTCAAATCATATTTGAAAACATACATTTTCAACTAAGAAAAATGTTTAGTACCCTGAAGTCATTCACTAAGAAATCTGATGTGAGACCCCCCCCCCCATGAAGAAATTGTTTTTTCAAATGACAGAGAGGAACATGTGGGCTGTAAGACAGGCTGACAGGGAACTGGCCTGTTGTTGGATATTGATTTATCTGCTCACCGCCCATGCATATTGTTATGACAATATAACAAAAGTTATGTCAGGATTGTTGCCAACGATGTAATGAGTTAAACTATAATTGCAAAATATAAAAATTGATTGGTAGTCTTGTTGTAGCGTGGGGATTGAAACTGTCGATAGAGAGGCGTTTAAAAAAATCCCCGTGAAACCAAGTTGGTTTACAAAACCATGTTCTCATTTTGTTAGAAAAGGACAGTGCAAGCAGACATTATGAAAAAAATGCAGCGCTTACTTTCCTGCCTCCTCAGCAGATTATTATGAATATGGTCTTTGAATGAAAAGTCGGATTGGCAGGGTGCCAAACCACAAAAGGCTTTTCAACACCCTGCACGGTTCCCAGCACGGAAAGCAGGCGGTCGTGAAGTGCAGCTAATGAAAAGGGGGGGCCCTCGGCCCCCCCGCACGCATGGCGGCGCGGCGACCGTCTCCCCCCCCTTTCCCCTCGTGTCCTTCGACGGTGGGGGCGTGCCCTGGGGGCGCGGCCCACCGCCGATTGGCCGGCGCCCCTCCTGACCCGGATTCAATGGAGTGGTTCCGGGTCGGGGGGGGCGGGCGATAGGAGGGGCCACCCGGCCCCTCGGGAATAAGAGGTAGGGAGCGCCCAGGAGACCCCCTTGTCCCTGGACGCTCCCTCGCTGAACGTTGTGCCCCGCGTTCGGGGCTTCTTTGTTTTATAATCTTTTGCTTTATTTTGCAGGTTTTTTGTCTCGGGAACCATCGGAGCCCCGCGAAGGATCAGCCGCGTCGTGAAGGCAGAGAGCGGCTTCGTGAGGGCGGAGAGCGGCTTCGTGAGGGCGGAGAGCGTCTGTGGCCGTTTAATAAATCGGCTTCTTCTATCGGCCTCGTGGGAGCCAAGCACGGGGCCTCGCCGGTTTGCAGTTACCGGGTGAAGACCTGCCGAGGAGATCTGGTGCGGCGGTCCGTTTCCGAGGCCCGCGAGGTATCGTGTGGGGGCGGGAGTATCCGGCAACAGGTAAAGAGCTCTCTCCCCAGTAGCTCCTCTGTGCTGTACCCTGCCGTCTGCCTCGCTGACCTCCTGTAGGTGTTCAAGGACCCACCTGGTCTTTGCCCGTATCTGTGGTGTTCTTCGTGTTTCACGTATTTGTTGCAAGGTTTAGGAGGTGGCCGGGGGGAAACGAGGTAAGCGCCGGCATTTAAGGATTGTTGCCAAAGAAGCAACGGTTTATGGCATCAGGAGCGGGTGAATTTTGGCGCGAAGTTTAAGAAAGACAAAACAGGGACGTTAGGCTTGATCTAGCTTGGGCGAAGCGAAGCAGGGTCGACCAGGGCAGCACCTGGATGGGAGACCCCTGGTAAAAGTTGATAATTGTAGGAAAAGAATTGTTTTCACGGCCGCAATACATTAATGATTGGGTGATTGGTGTGCATGAAGTGACACAAAGTGTACAATTGTAGGCTTAAACGAAGAGCCATTTCTTACAGGGTTATTGGTTTAATTATTAAGTGATCTAGTATTAATGTCATTGCATAAAAGAGCATCTAGCTAATTGTTCACGCTACACTGCGGTGTTTTCTTTATAATTCATGGTACTGGGTGTGACACAAAGTGTGCAATTTTTTGAAGGAGAGGTGACAATTTAGAAAATCTTTTCTCCAATGTATTGTTGTGATTCTACTTAGTAGGTGCGTTATCGGGCATATGCTTACAGTCCTCATGAATAAGTGCAGGTACGGGTTCAGAATTGTCCTGGCCTTCGAAGGAGTGTTATTTTGAATGTCGCATGTACACGGTGATAACATACTTTTTTAATTCCAGGCAATTTAACGACATTATTGGGGCCACTCACTAGCGGACAGGACGTAAGAGCATCCAGCACGCAAAGGGGTGTTGACCAGAGCCGCAGACTGCTATCGCAGGCGAGGACAAGGGACTGGTCGGTAAGAGGGGTACGGGGGGCTAGCACTCATCGCTCCTGGTGGCCGCCGGGTGGGTCTACATTAGGTTTACTCACCCCTTACATAAGCGGACAAGCCGCTAGTGTTGCGGTCGCCGTTGCATGGTGCTGAAAGCCCCCTGGTGACCCTCCATCTGAAAGGTACACACAGTTGACCTGTTGGGAACTAAGTAGGCAGCGGGTGTTTTTTGGGGTAAGCGTCATGCCAGGTCCAAGGGGTGGAAAAAGGGGGTCCAACATGGAGGCTATGATGCGGGCTATGATGCGGGAGATGAGCGATATTAAGCAACAGCTGGGAAAAATTAAGAGCGGGAAGCTCAGTTGGATGACAGAGAGGTTGTGGCACCGGGCCCGTCTGGGAGACCGACCCGCAAGAGGGTGGCACCAGTGCCAAGAGGGGAATTTGTCACCCCGCAAGGGAAACCTAGGTCCAAAAGACCCAAGGAGGCGGTCCCCACCCCAGGCCCAGTGGATCCGTTACCCGCCGCACCGCCCGCGGTGGTCCCACCCCCGCATGTACCTACGCCCATGGCCCCTGTGGTGCCGGTGCCGGCAGGTCAACCAGTAGACGCTGGGTCTGCTCCCGCACCGGTGCCCACAACCCCGGGGACAGGCTGGCCTCACCCGGCGCCCGCCCTGCCACCTGTGCCAGGACCACCGGGCTTAACCCCAGTGGTACCTGTTGTCCCGGGGGGTAATGTAGATTCGATGCCACCCGAACTGGTATCTCAGTTAACGGCCATGATGCCATGGCTCCAAAAAGGGGGAGCCTTCCCGAATTCTGCAGACCATGCAGCAGAGGCGGCAAGATTTGTGGAAAAAATCAGGTCGGCAACGGTCACCGACAGTGTTGCATTGCCAATATCTTCTCCCCTTGCAGGTCCAAGTGTTCCCCAGCAGGACGGAGTTAAGGGGCAGCCGCCCTCGGTGCCCACACCTGGTAAGGAAGTGGCATTGCCGCTCTTGGGGGACGGTGTGATACCTTCCAGGAGCGAAAATCTGGCTCAGCATGTGTCATTAGCTGTGAAAGAAATGATTTGGGCTGATAAATATGTGTACATTTATTCTTTATTGTTGGATAATAGGGAAATGGAGCAGGCAAAAGCACTAAAAGAGTGGATGCTCCCAAGTGAATGGAGGGCGCAGTGTACTAGATTCAGGGTTGAGGAAAATCTCAATAATTGGATGCAAGCATGGGCTATTTTCACTGCAATTAAGGCTGAGCGTCCTCCAGATCTGCAGGCTGCATTGGCTTGCTACTCGAGCAGGATTGTGGGGTGGAGTCAACAGTATTCTGGGGAAGCATGGAAGGGTTATGATGTCAATTTTAGGAAGGCATTGGAATTCAATAGATCGTTGCCTTGGGACTCGGTAGATTCCATGGCTTGGCACAAACAGTTCTCTGACACTGCACCTCCCCCTCAGTTCGGTGCGGTCAAGGTGTTCACTAGACCGCAGCAGCCCTTTCGGCCCCCCCAAACGAGTGAGGTACCTGGGAAATTTAGGGCAGGTGGGCCAGAGAAAAAAGGGGTGTGCTGGGATTTTAATAGGCGCACCTGCACAAGGGCCGCGTGTAAGTTTAGGCATGCATGTTCCTCCTGTGGGCACCCCTCTCATCCAGAAACTACCTGTAGGTCCAAGCAAGGTAACACAGGACAGAGGGGTAGGGGAAAGCCACTATAAGTCAGACAGGTTACGCCCCCCCACTCCAGTGGATGTTGTGGCAATGATCCCATTGTTGAACAGATACCCTGACCACAAAGCGGCCACCCTACTCCAGGAAGGTTTTTCTAAAGGTTTTAGGATCCCGGCCGGGGGATACACAGGCAGTGCGCACTGTAGAAATCAATTATCAGTCAAACACAATCCGGCTGTTGTGGCCGCCAAAATTGACAAGGAGCTTTCATTAGGCAGGATAACTGGCCCTTTTCCTGCAGTGCCAGTACACAATTTTGTGTGTTCCCCACTGGGAGTTGTCCCCAAGAAAGAGAAAGGGCAATTCAGACTGATTCATAACCTGTCAGCGCCAAAGGGGGCGTCACTGAATGATGCCATTGACGAAGGTATCTGTAGTGTTAAGTACGCCTCTTTTGATCAGGCTGTTACCTTATTGCAGGCCGCTGGACCCGGGGCGCTGATGGCGAAATCAGACATAGAATCCGCCTTCCGCCTCCTCCCAGTCCACCCGGCGGACCAGCATCTTTTAGGTTTCACCTTTAGGGATAGGTTCTACATGGACAAATGCATGCCTATGGGTTGTTCTATTTCTTGCGCCTACTTTGAGATGTTTAGTTCATTTCTTGAATGGGCCATGAGACAAGTGACGGGCCATCAAAGGGTCATGCATTACTTAGATGATTTCCTCTTCCTCGGTACAGCGGGTTCTCAGGAGTGCGCACTGGCATTGCAGGAATTTTGCGTGCTCATGCGGGCTTTTGGGGTCCCGCTTGCGCCTGGGAAGACGGTGGGCCCGACCACCTGCTTGGAATTTCTGGGCATCGAGATTGACTCAATGGAGAGATGTTTTAGACTACCTAAGGACAAGGTGTGCAAATTCAAGACATCGCTACAGTTATGCCTCCGGAAGGAGAAGGTCACTTTGCAGCAATTACAGGAGGTGGTAGGGCAATTGAATTTCGCACTAAGAATCATCCCAATGGCTCGCCCCTTCTCTCGCTCCATCGCGCACGCGATGAGGGGGCTGAGGGAAAAGCACCACCGCACGCGCCTATCGTCTGAAATTCGCCAGGATATGCTTATTTGGATGGCATTCCTGGAGGATTTTAACGGTAGGGTGGTCTGGCCCGGCCCGCTCACGACATCGGCGGAGTTGGGACTATGGACTGATGCGGCCGGTAGTGTGGGCTTTGGTGCCATCCTAGGGAATAGGTGGGTCGCTCAACAATGGCCAGAAGAATGGAAAACATGGGGTCTGCTCAGCAACATTGGCTTCCTGGAACTTTTCCCAATATGGGTGGCACTGATGGTTTGGCCCGAACACTTATGTAACCAATCAGTGGTGTTTTGGTCAGATAACATGACAGTGGTGGAATGTATCAATCAGCAGGGGGCGCGGTGTCCTTTCATACTTCGTCTGATCAAAGAAATTGTTCTGCGGTGCCTTAAACTGAATGCTAATTTTAGAGCCAAACATGTCCCTGGTGTTTTAAACAATGCGGCTGACTCCCTTTCTCGCTTCAAAATGCAGGTTTTCAGGGAACATCTCCCCACAGCAGACCCCTCGCCAGCACACTTCCCAGCAGTACTTTGGCAGATTGGTGCCCCAGATTACAGGACCTCGTGGTCGCTAGCCTAGCCCCCAGGACCAAGGCGGCTTACGAAGGGGCGTTTCTGTCTTATTGTTCTTTCTTGGGGCCACAGTGGGAAGTGCTTTGGGCGAAGGAGGATGGGTTTGCAGCCTATTTAGAATGGATGCACAAAGAGGGGCGCTCAGTGGCGGCGGCGACCAGACATAGGGCAGCAGTGTCATTCTTTGCTCAAGCTAGGGGCTTCCGGGATCCCACTAATACCTTTATGATACGCAAGGCTTTAAGGGGATGGCGCCGTATTCAGGGACACCAGAAGGATAAGAGGAAGCCCATGGGGTTGGCCCGGCTAACAGCCTTACTGGGCATGCTGGAGATGGTTTGTAACTCGGAGTGGGAAGTGCTTCTTTTTAAGGCGGCATTCTCCCTGGCATTTTATGGGGCGCTGAGAATTAGTGAACTTGTGGCAGGGTCCAAGTCTGACCTACTAGGTGGCTTGCAGAAGGCTGGGGTGACGATAAGGGGTGACACCATGTGGGTGATTATCCAGAAATCAAAGACCGATCAAGAAGCTAGGGGTCACACCATAGTCCTGCAACGGGCCCCCGCCAACCCGTGCTGCCCGGTGAGGCACGTAGAATCACTCATGGGACTATTGGTCGGTTCAGCAGGCGGGGCGTTGCTCTGTCACGCCGACGGGAGCCCCTTGACCAGGTATCAATTCAGGAGAGTGTTCGAAATAGGGGTTACAAAAGCGGGTCTTGATCCTAGAGGATTGGGGCAGCAACTGAGGCGGTGGCGGGGGGCCTCCCGGTGGAAAGAGTGAAGACAATTGGGAGGTGGTCTTCAGACTGCTATAAACGTTATGTTCGGATTGACATGCTATGATTACTTGTCACTCACGCTTGGTCTCTTTCCGCTCTCTTACAGTTTCTCAGACCTGTTACGCAGGGGAGGAATTTGTCGTCGGGCACCGCCAATATTCATCGGCACGGAGCGGCGAACAGGAAACTACAAAGAACAATGTCTGGATTGTCGGTCATTCATATGTGAAGCGAGCGGAATGTGTCTTCCTGTCAGGTGACAAGAAGGAAAGGGAGGCACAACTAGGGTTGAATATCACGTTCTTTGGCAGAGGAGGGTTGTGTCTTCACGAGTTTAGGGGATTCTTCCAAGGGCTGTTAGCACGCCAGCAGTCTCCACCGTCAGTGGTGATACTTCACCTTGGGGAGAACGACTTGGCAACACTGGGCAGGCGCATCTTGATTGAGGAGATTATCTCAACAGCGGGTTGGATAGCTAGGACCTGCCCCGGGTGCACACTAGTATGGTCACAACTCATACCTCGACTTCAGTGGCGGGGGGGTCATTCGGTCAGGGCGTTGAATCACTCGGTAAAGAGGATCAACACACGGTTGGATAGGTTGTTTCGAACCCCCGTGTTACAGTCAATACCTCATGGGTGCATCTGGGGTCACAAGTATTACTTGAAGGACGGGGTTCATTTGACAGAAGAGGGTAATGTCCTATGGTCTGACAATATCTGGGCTTGGCTAGAGGGCTTTGAAAGGAGGAGTGTGTCCTTAGGCAGGGGCTAGAGGGGGAGGCCAGATCGTCGGTTAACAATACTGGCCTGTGGCGGTAAGGTCATTATCGGTGAGCACATATTTGAGGTCTGAGGGGGCGGGCATCATCCTATGGAGGTTCCCGCCCGGGGGGAGGGGCCTGCGGGCCACTCCCAGTACTCCAGGGGCAAGGTAATATGCAAAGGAGCGCGGGTAGGAGTAGTTCACGCTTTCCTTAGGCTGGTAGCCACCCCGCGCGCGTGGACTCATGACGCCACCGGCGCAGAGTAAGGGCCCTCCTTTAGTGGGTAAATGGAGTTTAGGGCGTAGACCGGGCAACTCCCGGGGTAACACTGCGCATGCGCACTTCTAGGGGAGAGGCGCAGCTTGTAGGACCTGACACCGGTAGTGACCCTGCCATATGGCCAGAAATGTACAAAAATCAAGTGTAGGATGTTTAGTTTAAGCTAGGAACAACATGTATTAGAGTTTTGTTAAGGTCAGGCTCTCAAACTTGTTGATAACAATTGTATAACTGAATGTCCTGCTGATTTTTGTATTCATTGTTGATTATGCAATTAAAACCTTTTTTAATTTCATACTTTAATAAATACGGCCGGGCGACTAGCGCCCGCCTTCCAAAAAGTAAAACACGTCTCGTGTCCACGTTCCTGGGTGTTGGGTGCCGGATTGGGGGGGAGGCGGCAGCTAGTCGCTGACCATGTGAAAAGGGGGGGCCCTCGGCCCCCCCGCACGCATGGCGGCGCGGCGACCGTCTCCCCCCCCTTTCCCCTCGTGTCCTTCGACGGTGGGGGCGTGCCCTGGGGGCGCGGCCCACCGCCGATTGGCCGGCGCCCCTCCTGACCCGGATTCAATGGAGTGGTTCCGGGTCGGGGGGGGCGGGCGATAGGAGGGGCCACCCGGCCCCTCGGGAATAAGAGATAGGGAGCGCCCAGGAGACCCCCTTGTCCCTGGACGCTCCCTCGCTGAACGTTGTGCCCCGCGTTCGGGGCTTCTTTGTTTCCCACCCACCATCCCTTGGTACAAAGTTTAAGCTGCGTTATGTCCGGTTTAATGATAAGTTTCAAAGGTATGGACCGCGGGAGAGAGTAGGCTGTTGTTGTATTTTGTGATCTGTTGTTAGGACTTTTTCCCCTTTGTAGAAAAGTGATGTGTGAAGTGAACTGTATTTGAAGATATGTGTCTTTAGGCCTTTTTTCCCTTTATAGCTATACGTTGATATTGTGATTTTGAGTAACATGAGTGAACCGAATTGTAATTTTATGCCATGTGTCGTTAGGCCTTTTTTCCCTTTTAGCTATGCGTGGATACTGTTATTTATTAGCCAGTGTAGTTGTCCTTTAGAATTTTTCCATAGGTCGTCGTATTTATTAGGTATGGGGCATGCGGTAAGGTCATTATCGGTGAGCACATATTTGAGGTCTGAGGGGGCGGGCATCATCCTATGGAGGTTCCCGCCCGGGGGGAGGGGCCTGCGGGCCACTCCCAGTACTCCAGGGGCAAGGTAATATGCAAAGGAGCGCGGGTAGGAGTAGTTCACGCTTTCCTTAGGCTGGTAGCCACCCCGCGCGCGTGGACTCATGACGCCACCGGCGCAGAGTAAGGGCCCTCCTTTAGTGGGTAAATGGAGTTTAGGGCGTAGACCGGGCAACTCCCGGGGTAACACTGCGCATGCGCACTTCTAGGGGAGAGGCGCAGCTTGTAGGACCTGACACCGGTAGTGACCCTGCCATATGGCCAGAAATGTACAAAAATCAAGTGTAGGATGTTTAGTTTAAGCTAGGAACAACATGTATTAGAGTTTTGTTAAGGTCAGGCTCTCAAACTTGTTGATAACAATTGTATAACTGAATGTCCTGCTGATTTTTGTATTCATTGTTGATTATGCAATTAAAACCTTTTTTAATTTCATACTTTAATAAATACGGCCGGGCGACTAGCGCCCGCCTTCCAAAAAGTAAAACACGTCTCGTGTCCACGTTCCTGGGTGTTGGGTGCCGGATTGGGGGGGAGGCGGCAGCTAGTCGCTGACCATGCTTGAAAGAGGGGATTCTGCAACCATGCGCATCAAGGTGTGGGGCTGGTTAGCATAAAACACAGGCAGGAGTATTATACTTCACATGCTCGGGATGTATGGAACAGCAAAGCACATTCAATAAAATAACAAGCTTACTCTCCCAGGGAAACTCTGGCTGAAGAGTTAGGACATTAGAAATGAACAAAATACTTCTCGCTCTCTGTCTGGAGAGGGGGGGCTCATATATAGTCACCTGTAGCAGTGGCAGCTGGTAAGAGCTGCGGGGCGGGGGGAGAAGTCAGCACCTGACGGGGTAGGTAAAATGAAATTTGAAAAAATAAAACCACTTACCTTGCACTCACCCCATCGCCGAGTCGGCGAGTGCAAGGTAAGTGGGTTTATTTATTTTTTATTTAATTGTACCTACCCGTCGTCAGTCGACTTCATCCTTGCATGTGCAAGGATGCCTGCATTGGCGCATGGCAGCACATAGTGCACCCACCCGCACATGGTGAGAGCAGGAATGCACCATCTCTTGATATATATGGCGCATTCCTGCTCTCTCCAATTGACGCAGCTGCAGCAAGTTGTCTAGCTGTTTTGCGCGGAGTCAAATAATGCTAAATGTTGGCCCTATCTTTGCTAGTGCACAGGTGTTACAGGACACCTGATAAATGAGCCATTTCTTGCATTAACCCATCTGCTGGGGCGACCTGATCCTTTCCAGTATTCTCTTTTCATTCGCCCTCACCCTCTATGACACTAAATGTTGTTTAAATCAGGCAGACATTTCCAAAAGATGGACATGAGAGGAATTCTTGACTTTCAGAAAATAGTCAACTGTGGTACCGAATGCAACCCAACTACTGCCTCAATCAAGCAAAGAACAGGCATTCAGACAAAAACATACAGCTATATTTTTCCAAAGTCTATTTTTAAAGGATATATATTAGTGTGTAATTCCGTGGGCAATGGTGTACTTAGGTGAAGGGGAGGCCTGGTTTACCCTCCATCATGCCTGCTAATATGGGAAGTGCTGTGTGCCAACATCAATGTTTGGGCCTGGGGAGAACAGTGGTGTGTTTCTTTCAGAATGAAAGCCCGCGAGCCGGCAGCTCTAACTCACCTGCTGACATGCTGGTGATTTTACACAGGTGTTTGATCTGAAAGTGTTTCTGCACGTGAACCTGAGACCACTGCACACAACGCTTAAGCTGAGTCAGCATATTTAGGAGAAACACCTGACATTCATAAAGCTTCCTTTATGCTTAACGCTCTTAAAACAGAAACATCCTCAGCACTGGGGTCGAAATATGGACATGATCTAACCATGCTGCCTGCACTCGGCCTATCACAGATAATCTTGGCATCCACCCTGTGGGGCTCGGACCAAGGGGCATATGTAGGTAATTTCCATTTTGCGATTCCCAAATAGCGATTTTTAAGGAATCGCTATTTGAGAATAGCAAAATGGAATGTAGGTAAAAATTCGCAATTTTTTTGCGAATCCCTAACATTCCTTATTTGCGATTAGCAAATTGCGAATCACAATTAAGGAATGAGTGTCCCATTCATTCCTATGGGCCAAAAGGCCCATTGGAATGAATGGTGATACATTCTCAAATTGCGATACACTGTGTGAAAATCGCAATTTGAGAATCGCAATTCCAAGGGTGCCAGGGTGTCCAAAGGACACCTGTTGCACCCCTGGAATGTGCCTGTAAGTACATGTGGTGCACATACATGCCATAAAGGCATGTCTGTGCGCCACATGGCACTTTGAATTTAAAAAAAAAAATTATTTTTGAAGGAAATCGCAAAATACCACCTACTTGAAGTAGGTGGTATTTCGCGATTCCTTATGCAAAAATCGCAATTTTTAAAGCACCCCTACATAGCATTTAAGGAATCGCAAAATTGCGATTCCTTAAATGCTATAAGCAGAATAAGGAATCGCTATTTTTGCGATTCCTTATTTTGCTAATTGGCACCTACATATCAAAACGCCGTTTGCGATTCGCAAACGCTGAAATTCGGCGAATTTCGGCATTTGCAAATCGCAAACGGCTACCTACATATGCCCCCAGATCTTGCTTTTAAGGTTTGCCTTCACCTTTGTTTCAGCGTTTTAAATGCCAAATCTATTTAGAAAGCATGCACAATTCTAGGCTTTGTGGTTGGTTATTCGAGAGGAATGTATAATTTGTGGAGTTAAGTTGTAGGAGTAGTGACTTCTTCACTTCACTGGGGCATGATACTAAAGAAGTGGCGCTGCCATAATCGCCACGATGAGGGCTCGCATCAGTTGCATTGGCATGACTGCCTTTCACATAAACTTGCCTTAAAAATACAATGTAGTCTTTTACTTTCTTCATGTACACTATATGGTTTTTTTCTGACACAGTCACCTAAACATGATGTATTTCATATTATTACAGGGTTTTCTCACGGATACTGAAGATGACAACCTGTGTAGCTATTCAGACACACCTTTTGTGAAAAATCTAGCCAGAAGAAAAGGTTGATCATTTGTTATTTCATCTTCACTGTTGCAATGCAAACTGTAACAAAATGTGAACGTTTGAAACATATCAAAGCCCTAAGCACACTAAAAATACAAACAAATCAAATAACAACATCACAAATACATCATGTTTTTTTAACCATATTTGAAGCCAATCAGCCAACATCAGTTCATCCATCTACCATTGCATCCACCCCATTTTCCCCTTCATTCATACACCCACCCATCTCTCCATAGGTCAACTGACACTCATGCTTTCAATGATTCACCTATATATACACGTATATGTCCATCAATCCAGCTTCATGAAAATCTGTATGCATCCTGTCAGTCACAGTATGAGTAGATTTCTTTGAGATATGTGGGTGTGTGCGCGCGCACCTATACTTGTACGCCTCTGAGTTTGTCTTTCTGTGTGTCTCTTAGTCTGAAACTGAAGTGTGGTCTGCATGCCATGAGTTCCTACAGCTATGCTGCTCTGTGTGAATCAATGTGTGTATGTGTACTAACCTGAGTATTCATATGTGCATGTATTTGTGTCTATATCCTGTGTGCCTCTGTGTGTATGCACTATGCAACAGACACACACATTGTCAATGTCAATGCATGTTGATGTCTGTCTGCCTCAGTTTTACTCACACTTTTTCCATTCTGCCATTCAGTTCCCCTCCCATCTTGTTCAATGGCAGCGTGCATTATCCGATACCACTCTATGTGACTTGAATATGTTATGGATTTCAAATTCCTACTGTATGCAAATTCAACAACTATTTTTGATTTGTGGTTCTAGAATAAAAAAAATTCACTTCTGCTTATTTTGTAAATCATTAGGGGCTAGATGTAGGTAGGCTATTACCGGTCGGTAACGGCCGAATTCGGCCGTTACCGACCGGTAATAGACTTTTCCTATGTAGGAGGCTTTTTTACCGATTCGGTAAATAACGAATCGGTATTTACCGAATCATCATTTACCGATTCGGTATTTACCGAATTGGTAAATGAAATGTAGGTAGCACTGTAAACAGAGCTTCTGTGCTTACAGGATTCATTATTTACCACCAACTATTGGTTGGTGGTAAATAAGGAATTCCTCTGTAAATGCAAATGTGTGCATTTACACCTGTGCCATGTGACAGACATACATACCCTTAGGGCATGTATGTATGCCACATGTGCACACCAGCACTATTCAGGGGTGCAACAGGGTGTCAAAGTGACACCCTGTCACCCTTGACTATTTCCCTATTTTACCGAATCGGTATTTACCTATTCGGTAATTGACATTCATTCCTATGGGCCTCCAGACCCACAGGAATGAATGGCAATTACCGAATCGGTAAATACAGATTCGGTAATTACCGAATCTTAACGATTCGGTAATTTTTACCGAATAATTACCTACATAGGATTTACCGATTCTAAAATACCGAATTGGTAAAATTCGGTATTTTAGAATCGGTAAAACCTATTTACCTACATCTAGCCCTAGGTTTGTTACTACTGTTAATTAGTGATTTCCTGAATGGGGGCATCTATCATAAATAGCTAATTCCATAATTTGTGTTGTATTGGTAAACCCACTCACACGTTCACTCGCTCATTCACTTGTTCAACCCCTTACTCATTCACTCTCTT
Source organism: Lissotriton helveticus (assembly GCF_964261635.1). Taxonomy (NCBI): domain Eukaryota; kingdom Metazoa; phylum Chordata; class Amphibia; order Caudata; family Salamandridae; genus Lissotriton; species Lissotriton helveticus. Next base: position 1,028,668,518 of record NC_136059.1, read on the forward strand.
CTCTATCACTTATTTACTCACTTACTCACTAAATCACGAAATTTTTCATTTATTCATTTACCTGCTAACCTACTCACTACTACACTGACTGAATTACATTCTTGCCTCCTCACTCTCCGACTAATTCACTCATTCAAATGAAATTGCTATGCAGCAAATTCCCTAACACACTATCTGCGAGTTAGCACATGCATTAAGGCTGCATGTCTTTAGTTATAGTACTTTTACTTCCCCATATATTCACTTTTATTTTTGCCTCAACTTTCCTTAAGTTTTCCCACATAACAATAAAACTGAAATGGCTTTTTGTCTAGTCCTCTTTACTTTTGCCCTACTTCCTTCCGTACCCTACCTTTGACCCTAAACTTGAACCATAATGGTAACCTTTTCCCTAATCATATTATTGATCTAATGGAATTACAATATTCATTACTACTAGCAGTTACGCTAATCCTAAATGGAGATTAATTGCTTTTTGAATTGATTGAAATAATAGGTTACTTCTTTATAACACTAGCCTGAAACCCATCTCTAACTAAAATTATAGGAAATTTAAATTATATTGTATCACTATAAGGTAATGATAGCGTCAACTCTATTGAAATTAACAGCCTGATTTATATATTGGTAGTAAGGATACTCCAATGGAACGGTGCATAAGTATCCATACCACCAAAAAAATTGGTCCGCCCGCCAAATTTAGATGCAGGAGGACCATAGTTTGGAAATGGCAGAGACTACTCCGTCCCCGCCGTGCCCTAACTTCTCCAACGGCCCGATGGAGTAAGGGCAAACGGAGAAATGGCTATATGCCCACCTGCCTAATTTAGATGGGCAGATATATAGCCTTTTTTTTTACGCCCGTCGCCTCCATGAAAACCCTGGGGGTAAGAGGTAGGAAAATATTAAAGATATCCCTTCTCCAGCTGCGGCCGGTAGTGGGAGTATCTGCCGGGCAGTGACGTAGGGAGGGGGAGGGGCAGAGTGGGTGATAGTAATGTATGGATTACGACCCTTAGCACGTAAGTAAACATATAAATAAATAAAACAAATTTTGTTGCGTGCACTGCATTACCAAATGCGATGCAGTGCGCGCAACGAAATTTGTTTTATTTATTTATATGTTTACTTACCTGTTACGGTCCATAATCCAACATGTAACAAAAGGGACCCCCTGATAATACTAGATAGTTCCTAGGTCAGGGCACAAATATTATAAAAATAACTTATCCTAGGCAACTAAAAGGTCCTATATGGATGACAGGTGCTATAGTGACAAAAATACTTGTAGCCTAACACAAATAACCCTCATGTAGTGCACATTAGATACATGTATTAACAATAGACATCAAAGTGATATTCGTGGTTCATTTATTAAAAACACAGAGATTATTCAATCACAGTACTAACATAATAAAAAAGATTGTGTTAAAAAATATTTTTCCAAATAATCATATTCCAAATAACAGTCATGTCAATTTATACACATGATAATAAAAAGATTTTTAACAATACAGCAAATCAAACAAGTGGTGTTAGCGATATGTCTCTACGCGCGTTTCGGCGTATTCACGCCTTCTTCTGGAGAACCACTCGACTTTTCTAAAAAAGAATAAAATGTATTTATATCTATGTTACATATATATATTTACAGTTGTTTGTGCACTACATTTACAATCTATCGGCTACATTTCTAAAGGTTCTGAGGTTCTAAGGCATTTTGCTAAGATAGCTGGCTGTTATCGATCAAAATTCAGTTTCTTTTCCATGTATATACATTGAAATTATTAAACATCTCTATCACATTAGGTATCTGATATTATAACCAGTCAGTTATTATTTTAAAATAGCTGTGAGAGTTTTTCAACCAGATAAAGCTAATCTCAAGCGTCTAGTAGGTATATATACCTATGGATATTATTATTCTATTCAAGCTTCTTACCCCAAAAGATTCTGTCGATGGATCAAGTTGGTTTTAGGTTCTAGTTCTTTGCACAGGTATATAATGAAACTGTTGGATCCTTTAGTGGGAATAATTACAGAAAAATAGGGGATAAGGTACGATGTTCAACAAATATATATATCCACTTCTAATATTAGGGTTAGTATATTTTTCTTTAACCCCATATGGTTACCTTAATTTTAACAATCGCGCCACTCTGAGTTTTATTTCCTGATATTCGTAGATTCACCAAATATGGTGCGATTGATCTATTAGATAGCGTTGTGCGGTATTATCTAGTAAAATATACACTGCAAAGAAAAATATATTTATGTTTAGTGTATTTTCTAGTTACTTCTTCGAGAGTAAAGTAAAAATTGGCGCTGCCTCATGTTTATACTTAGAGAATCTATATTAAGTACTAACCATCTTCTAGAGGATACCGCATAAATAGCGATATCGCATCTGCATTCAATTTTCATAAGGATTAAGCGAATACTTCTTAGCAATGGGTAGGGTGGATCCTAAGGAAACAAGATAAAATGACGCTAAAGTGTTCGGATCATTTAAGTTTTAAACAGTCTTACTAATGAAGTTCAGTTCATTTTATTAGAAATAGCTAATATGTTAACAGATCCATTATAAGATATTACCTTCCGATTAAGCAGTTTTATGCTCCCAGTGCTGGTCGACGGAAAGGGGCATGGATAACCTCCTAATCCTCGATATATATCTACATGAGACAGGGAAAACCAAGATGCACACGTAATGAGTTGGAACGCCCCACTCGATGATTTGGGCATTCTAAGCGATGCATGATTTAAATAATTTAATGCATCGCGATTCCCCTTTCCGTCGACCAGCACTGGGAGCATAAAACTGCTTAATCGGAAGGTAATATCTTATAATGGATCTGTTAACATATTAGCTATTTTAAAATAATAACTGACTGGTTATAATATCAGATACCTAATGTGATAGAGATGTTTAATAATTTCAATGTATATACATGGAAAAGAAACTGAATTTTGATCGATAACAGCCAGCTATCTTAGCAAAATGCCTTAGAACCTCAGAACCTTTAGAAATGTAGCCGATAGATTGTAAATGTAGTGCACAAACAACTGTAAATATATATATGTAACATAGATATAAATACATTTTATTCTTTTTTAGAAAAGTCGAGTGGTTCTCCATAAGAAGGCGTGAATACGCCGAAACGCGCGTAGAGACATATCGCTAACACCACTTGTTTGATTTGCTGTATTGTTAAAAATCTTTTTATTATCATGTGTATAAATTGACATGACTGTTATTTGGAATATGATTATTTGGAAAAATATTTTTTAACACAATCTTTTTTATTATGTTAGTACTGTGATTGAATAATCTCTGTGTTTTTAATAAATGAACCATGAATATCACTTTGATGTCTATTGTTAATACATGTATCTAATGTGCACTACATGAGGGTTATTTGTGTTAGGCTACAAGTATTTTTGTCACTATAGCACCTGTCATCCATATAGGACCTTTTAGTTGCCTAGGATAAGTTATTTTTATAATAAACGGTCCATAATCCATACATTACTACCCCCCACCCTGCCCTTCCCCGTCCCCACATCACCGCCAGGCAGGTATTCCCACTAGCGGCCGCGGCTGCCCTTCTCGCCATGGAGAGGGGGCATTTATTTTTGGCCGGAGGACACTCCATTGCCCTGACGGACTTATCCTCCGCCCACCAAAATAGAAATCGGGCCCTAAATGTTAAAAGGTGATAAATGTGTTCCTATCCTAATGCTTGTCTTTATCCTTTAATAAATTAAATTAAATAATTGAGAAATACAATAAATTACTTTTTGTAGTCAATTACAAGTCATACAAAATACGGCTGCCTGCCTTGCTCTCAATAAACCTCCACGTACCCCCTCTGCCCCATTGTTGAACGAGCTGCATTGGCTGCCAATGAGGAAAAGAGCTGTTTTCAAGCTCCTTTGTCTTGTTTTCAAAGCTCTGGCTGGTCTAGGACCAGAATACCGGAGGAGAAAATTATTATGGTACACCCCGACCCGCCGGTTGAGATCTAGTGGCCATAAGATCCTCCAGATTCCTAGAATTAAAAAGGCCATACTGGAACGCACTACCAGAAGATCTGCGGCTCTGTCCTGCATTTATGACCTTGAAGAGAAAATTAAAAACTTGGTTATCCTAGTGTATCGACTTTTAACAGTACTGTCGGCATCCCGGGCGCCGAGAGATCCCCCCGGGGATGATTCGTGAGCCATATGAATAATAAATGATAATAATAATAATAATTAATTATTTTCAATTAAAGAACAAGCATTGGAAACCTGTGTATATCATATTAGAGCATGCCCTACTAGCTAAGACAATGGTATGGAACAAGCGGTAAACAAATTGCTTTTGTATAGAATGCATATATGGATAAAGAATTGAATTTGACAAACAGTGTAATGATTGCGTGTACTTTCCAGGTGTAAACTAATCATGCATTCCACAGAAGCACTTCCTGGAAAGCCGAATAATACACCAAACAGCATTATCACTATCACTGCAGGAGTAGTGGTCTAAAAAGGTAATGAAAACAACAAGACTACAACAAAATCATAACAACAGCATTACAATAATAACAGTAGTACAACAACACTAATAGTACAACACTGAAACAAATAACTACCAATTCTAAAGCAATCATCATAAAACACAAACAAATAGCAATATTAAAACACTAAACAACTCTAAAAGAATTGCAAACATAATAATAATTGTGAAATTATGATAACAATCATGGTACTAAAAATGAAATGAAAAATAAAAATAACAAGAAGAATAAATGGAAAGAGTTCACAGCTACCTCCAATTAAATGCATTCTAGATAGAAGGAATTTCATCTGGAAAGCCTCACAGAATCTGCACTTACAGTCCCAAGAGAGTCTGCATCTTTTCTTTTTGAAAAGAGTTTTTTTTTCATGAACTAAGTTGAAAAATACGAGTATCATATAAGATACTTCAGGTACCAGTTTCCGAATCCTTATATGGAACCAATAATGTTTCCTAGTTAGCCAAGGCTAGTAAATAAGAGAAAAGTTGTTAGGCCAACCTATATCTGCAGACTGGCATGGGACTGGGAAACATACGGGACAGGGACAGAGTACCTATATTTGGTTTAGGAAGACACCAAGCCAAGGATGGGGAGAAACAGACATTGGGACAAAGTAAACCATCCAACAAATCAGACTCTGTTCTGCAGGGAACACTGTTTCCACTCAAAACTGCACCCTTGACAGAGCCCCAAGCACCACAAGGCCTTAGTAGTTTGCACTATGCAAACTAACATAAAATAACTTCATTAGATGACCCAGCCACCTAGTTTTAGTCAATAAGCAAACTACAAGTACAATCTAAGCCACTTAAACTAAGTATCTTGCTTACTTGCGTGATGCAGAAACACTATAGGAAGCCTTATTATGAAGCCTAAAACATTGGTAAAGGTTCACAAATTATATTTCTTCTAAATAGGAACCTTACTTTGGTAGTCTTAGGAAATAGCACTCGCTTGGAGATTGATAAATTGATTACTCAGATGTTTACTTACAGTGCACCACCAGCTCCACCGAGCTTTGGTCCTCGCCCACGATGTTTTCTGCCATACATGAGATCCTCTTTGAATTATCCTGAGATGAGATGTTCTTCAGTTGCAAAGAGGCAGGGCGCTTATTTGTATCTACCTGCAGAGTGCAAGAGGGATGCAAACATTTGAATGGTCCACAATGCAAACAAATCAGCCTAAATCTCAATAAATTTCAGGTGTTTATCCCACCACCCTTATTGCCACATCTGAACAAGTGGTTTGGTGGTGCAATGATTCAGCATGCACGAAAACAATAATTTACTCATCCAGTGCTAAGTGTAGCTAAGGAAGCACAGCCTTTGCAGAGATATCTTCTCAGATGTCTGGTTAAAGCAAGTGAAAATTCCTTGCCTCACACTTTGCCAATAGCAAAATCAACGACAGTCATTCCTATTCCCTTATGATACCATCTTGTTCTCTGAACCTTCTCTGTTTAGGACCACACATTGCAAAGATTTACATTCAAAATGTCTACTCTTCCTGTTATGAAGTCTCCTTCCAGGTTTCCGACTTGTGAGGAAAATATTTCCTTACATTTCGCTCCATCATCGGAGAACCCTAGTTCAAGCAATGGTCACCTCACGATTGGACTATGGGAATGCCCTACTTGCAGAAGTCGGGGAGACGCTTCTGGCTAAGCTACAGGTGGTGCAGAACACCGCCGCCAGAATGATTCTCAAACAACCGGCGGGTTCTCCTTCAGCGCCACTGTTGAGGAAACTTCATTGGCTGACAGTAAAAAACGAGGTAATTCTTTAAGATCTGTTGCCTGACCTTCAAGGCAGTCAATGTGATTGGCCCAGTGTACCTACGGAACAAAATACGGAAATATACCCCAAGTAGGCATCTGAGATCTACAACTCAGCATTTGCTACAGTCCCCGCGTATTCGACTGGTCAGGACGGGAGAAAAAGCCTTCTCGTACCTGGCACCCAAGTACTGGAACCAACTTCCACTGGGACTTCGTACTACAACGATCAACAACGGTTTTAGGAAACAGTTGAAAGCTTGTTTATTTTAAACTTGGATTATTTTTGTATCTTCCCCTTTAGGCAGGTTGTCTTGTCTGGATAGCGCCGCGATGCCCCAGGGTGAGGTGAGCGCTTTATAAACTATTAAACTTAAACTTAAACTTGATTACATGGTGAGGACCAGGCTGTTGACAGGTTTCCCTCTAGCAATGCATAACACTTAAGGTAAGATAAGTATGAATCCAAATCCTACATTGCCTATTAAAAAAACTCTGATCATCTTTGCCAAAGAGAGGAGTGTTTGTTATTTACCATGTTGTGTTTTGAATCAGACACGGGTACTCCACTAGAATATACCACTGCACAGTAGTACCCATAGCAGACAATTGTCCTTAATGGGCCACCCATTAATGCTAACCTGATGCACCTGTGTCACATGCCTTCCTGCCTCGAAAACTGTGCATACTCACATGCGAGTGGCATTGAGCATCCTGGACGGAGCAATGCCTTCTGTGTAACCATGACTAACAATCCACTATTACTTGTTGTAATTACCAAAGCAATTTCTGGTCACCTAACCCACCATATACATTTTGTCAGATTTCAGGGCCAGGTGTTGTCATATTTAACTGTTTATAACCTGGCATACTGTACCATCTCAAAATTTTCCACCAGATGTAAATCTGTTCTACGTTCAAATTGATGACACTGGCCGCTGCAGGTAAGAACGGTGAGGTGGGTTGAGGGGGGAGGGGAGGGGGATTTTGAGGGACAACAACAAGGGGAAATTAAATAAATAATCAATTTTTCCTCGTGGTCGCCTCTTGAAATCCCCCCTCCCCCCCAGCCGGCTCCACTGCCCCACCGCTCTTACCGGCAGCAGCCACGACTGGTGGCGACCTTAATTGCGTACCACCTCATCTTCAAATTCTGGCCTCTTGGAGGTTTGCCATTACTTCAAGAGCCTATGTATGAATGAATACAAATCTCCTTTCTAATGATTGTTCATCCACTAGTCTTTATCGTGATTCTTATCTATTGCGTCCCATAGGAACGCATTCAGTGACCGAATTTCTACTTCACTTCTGCTTTCAGAACACAAATGGCAGGGCTGGTGCAAAGCCATGTAGAGTTTCTCACAGATTCTAAACTTCTGCTAACCAGAAACTGTACGGCAACTACCAATCTCAGTGGCGATAGGGGTCCCAGATGATGAGGTGCTTGTGCATGAAATATCATCAGGGAACAGTATTACATGACTTGAGGCCAACACGGTAACATAATTTTAGCAATTGCTGTAGCTGCTTACAAGGAGTAAATATGCTAATTGCAATCGTTTTATCATTAGAGAAAGTATGCAAAAATATTTAAATCATATAATCCGAGAGAAACTTACCACAGTTTTGGAAACAAGATGAGAAATAGACCAGGACACATTTGGAAGGGGAAGCCCAGATGTGTCACAGAATATGGTGGCATTGCTGTATTCCATTACTGTGAGGTTGGTGGTGCTCAGGTTTGTCGTGGGTGGGCCTGTGGGAGAAAACAGTGCAATGGTCAATTCCTGACAATGGACAGGGAATGCTGGGCACATGTAGATGCATAACTGAGATTTGCTGATGCGTAAAGAGCTGGAAACCTAGCTCCATCCTTCATGCATAGGAAAAACGGCTAGGGAGGTCAGCATTGTAGACACTTAGATAATTTCCCAAAAGTATAGCAAAAAATAATATTATAATTTAATCCATTAATAGCGCAGTTATACAGGAAATCTTTAGGAGTATAGTCTGGTGTTGCATTCGTTGGCCTCAAAAGGGTGGTGTTGATCCCTCAGCACTGAAAAGAAGGGGTCTGGGGTATAAGAATATAAGCACGCATGCATTTTAGACTCCATTCAACCCACCTCCAGCCCTGAGCATGACCAGGCTATAATACTGGCTGGTAAAAATTCTGACAGTCCTTACGTGAGGACTGGACACTAGTTTTCACAAACTGAACAGCCAACATTTTAACCCCTTGCATGCGGCGCGAATTTTCACGCTGTGCGGCCGTTTTGAAGAGTGGGCGGGTTCATGACGGCCCCCAGCCGTCATGAGCACACACCCACCGTGATGCATGACGGCCGGGGGCTGTCATCAGCATGCAAGGGGTTAAGACTCCTTCATACATGTCGATTTCAGGTAGACAGAGTTAGCATCTGCAACCCGTGGCTCTGCTCTTGCTGCTCCTGTTCCTGGCCGCCAGGAAGCCAGCGGCATGAACCGGAAGTACGAGAGGATTACAGACTCGGCTTGTTTTCTGCAGCTGCTTCTTTGCATTTCTTAAGCCCCTCATTAGTACATTCCAAACTGTGGAATGGTGAAGGATGCAACAAGGGGACACAATTTTAAGTTGATTGGGGTCTGCAAGTAAGGGCAAGGTCTGCTTTATGTCACATCTGCTAGCCAATGTGTGTTGGTCAATCCCAGAACGTGGGCTTCTATGGTACAAAAAAAAGTTCTCCTCAACCATCCACCCCATCACATAACTGATCAAATTTGTATCATATCTTATAGTAAACTGATATAATATCGGCTATAGCACACTCCATGGTGAACAGGGTGTCATTAGCCAGAGATTTTTCACTCCTAACAATGAGCGTGGCTGCATCGGTCTTTTCACACTAGTGCGCATGCTTTCATACCTATGTATTTGTTATGCTACTTCCGGCTCTTTTGCATCTGAAATGGCCGAGAGAGGAAGGCTAGTAGGCCCATTGGCTACACACCTACAACACCTTCCCGCTCCTTGTGCTATCTGTCTCTCTATGGAATGGTGGTAATAATAGGCACCCTTGCAACAATGTTTTCTTTCTCCCAACATCTAGAACTAGTTCGTCATGAGCAGGTGTGCTGGATTTCTTTCGCGTGAGCCCGGCACCGTGTCGGAAGCAATATTTTGAATCAAAACACTCTTCCATATTCCGCCTTCTCTGTCATTCTCCATCTCTGGCTATGAGTAAGAGTCTTATTCATCGTAATTCCTAATGCAATAATATGCTAGCCAATTCAATAATGTAAGAAACAATCCGCACTTGAAATATTGCTCCCAGTTTAATTAGCTCAATAAAAATGAATTGAGAGGCATTAATAGCAAATGCAGGACAAATCATTTCCCAGGCTCTGCTCAGTTGCCTAATATGATTTGGAAGCAGAGGATAAATGCGCGCGGCGGGCTTCTAGTGTTCTAAGCGCTGCGGTAATGCGATCCTGATTATCGCTAGCATAGATTTTGCTTGTCGCCTTCGTGTGCTAAAAGCCGGCAAACCAGCTCTCAAACAGAGGTGGCAGCACCTTTCTGTCACAGTCGACACAGCCTTCTTGGGAAACAGGCCCCAACACCTCAGAATCCCAGCCACGCGTTCGGCCAAAATAAGGTCCTTCGGATGGTGTAGGTCCTGCTGCTCTATTACTTCTATAAATGTTCGGTTTTTTGGAGTCACATCAAGTCTCAGGTTTAAGGCCCACTGGTAGCCGGGCTGTAAGGGGAATCTGGGAATGGTTCCACCAATGGCGTCCTTTGTCAGTAGATATGCATTGGTAGTTGCATACATATCATGTAGATGCAAATATTCAAACAAGGGCATGGTTTTCGATGCCAATTCACTCTTTTTGGGTGTTCTCAGAAAACATTAAAAACAAAATAATAAAAGACAATTGGAAAGTCTAACCAGGATCTTGCCTAGCACAACTAGTCCTGTCAAACACATCATCTGCCAGAAAAGAGACATAAGAGGAAAAATCCAGTAGGACTGTCTTGCAACTTGAGTCTTGACTAAACCATTATAAATTCCCACAGTGAAAAAATGTAAAAAACAAGACTGCTTTCTCCATTCAATGATTCTAGTTGAAAAAGTTTTCAGGTGTGGAGATTCAGTGTGCTTTTGAAATGCAAAATAGCCCCTCCAGCATTTAATGCAAGCAGTTCACAAGACATGGTATGATTCACCGAACAGCCAGTACCACGAGTTGGAACAGAAAAACTCTTTCTGACAGAGCCAACGCCATCTCTAAGTATATTTTGAAGAAATGTTTACAAAAGGTCAGGCAGACAGCTGCACTTCAAAGGCAGATCTAAAAAGTAGAGCCTAATCATAGTCTTTTCGAACACATCTTTAGCCACCAACAAGTCGCTATTCGTTCATTGTACCGACTGCAGTAGCATCAATATGGATAAATGAGGAATCAGGAATTATAAAATGAATGCACTTAGAAGTTGATTCTCCTTTACCAACTCTGAACTAACAATATTTAAGACTATCACAAACATATTTTTACAGGGGAAATGCAGGCTTCGCAAGCTCAAAGCCGTTGCAGACAAGCAAAACACGTCTTGGACCTCTTCCAGATATACATAATTGCCAATTGCGCACTGGAGAATACGAGATGCAAAGTTATGAAAGTTATAGGACTGGGCTAACTTGGAAAGTTGGAAGAAAGAGCAGGGTTATCACTAGAAAATGTAAGATATATATACACATGGGGCAATATGGGACTCAGTCTGTGCTGTTGAAGGAGCCTGGAATGCAACTGACAGGACCTTATTGGTGCAGTTCCAGGATTCACTATAGAAACTGGTGGTGAAAGGGAAGTTGGTAAGAGCTCATGAGGTCCTAATGCAAAAAAGGGAATAGAAGTAGAAGACTCACATTTACAGGTCTGTAACATGGGCTTGTGATTTAAGGTAATGCATGCAAAATATATGGAAGACCAATTAGCTAATTAACTAGAGTCAAGGTAACATATTTTTAACAAAGAGATGTTATGCCAGAAAATGTGAGCAAACATTTTGACTGTATGACTATGAAATTGAGCTAGGAACAGGAAATGAAAGCAATCTGTTTCTTGGCAGCAACCTCTCTATTGATGCTCACCAAAAGCAGTTTAATAGCAAATAAGGAAGATTTGGTGTAGCTGCACGTGTGAATACACTGATTTAGGAAACTTGTGAAGTAAAAGGAGGCAGTCCACCTTCATGAATGGAGCTCCTTTTGAGATGAAAATGACGATGAAATGCCATATGGTTAATGCGTCAGTCTGCAGAAACCTTGAAGTGTAGCACATGATGGTGATTGCGGGTTATCAGTGGTTACGGGTCATCAGTTACGAGAGGAAGCTTGATGTTAATATATATTAGAACAATGGAATGTTTAGAGGTAATGAAGTGCCTCTGGGCTACAATGGTTGGTATACACCTTCTACTTCAACATTCCAATGCTCGTCTTTCTGTTTATCCCGGTTTCTTTTAGAACATTGATCTAATAGCATTATAGCCATTTTGCCTCAGGCTATAGCAGTTGTTAAAATCCCTCTCCCTTGTAATAGTCACTCTCATGCCTCTGACTACATCTCAGAGGGAGAGTCTTTAACAACCATTGCAGCCCCCAACTTTGGGCTAAAATTTTCCATCCAATAAGCCCAAGTACCACTGGATAAGTCAATGCAGAGAGCTTGAGGTTGTGGACTGCATAGAAAGAGGTAAACAAGAGTTAGAAGAGCACTGGGTTTCAAACCATGGTCTTGCATGTGGACCACAGAATTGAAAGGGAGCCTGCTGAGTCAACACTAAATTATGACCATCATAGACGTGTTCGTTAGTAGAAGAGAGGTAATCACCTGTTCGGTGTTACTAACCCTAATTACGTTCAAGGCAAGAGAACAAAGAATAGCGACGTTGATGAAGCGAGATACAGAAGATTTTGTTTGTACCTCATTCAGATCAATCACCTCCATAATAAAGTAATATATTAATTTTGATTGTTGTGTATTAACCAAAACACACACATTACATGTGGGAAATGCTTTGCACGAACAGGTTTGAATAGCATATTAATTGGTGATGTAAAACGCATGTTTAATCTATTTTGTGCATTTAAGTGGTGTAAAATGCATGTCTATGTTATAATGTGCATTGTGCATTTGCATGTTGCTTTTCTGCTTTATTTTTTATTGGCTTGCAGTGTGATGCTTTTCTGCTAGGTAACAGTTTTAAAGGGTAAATATTAGCACTGGTGGTTGGGGGGACAGAAAACACATATATTTTTTGTATTGACATTTTCTTTTTCTGTAAGATAAACACCATCAACATAACTGGAACTGCAGACCTATACGAGAGCTTTACCTGGCTAATGTTTAACAGGCAATTCTGCCCGGTGAATGTTTACACACATTTTTGGGGCCTTTATTGAACTTTTACTCTTTAAAAACAGTAGCACCTTCTTCGATTCACTGGCAAAATAATGGCTATTTCTGCCCCTGTAGGGATGTATGACATTACAACGCATGCTTTTACATCGCATGCTTTTACAACGCGGTTTTTACAATGCATACCATTACAATGCATAGTGCTTTGGGGTGCTGGATAGTGAATTGTTTAATTTACTATTCCAACTCCAGTCCCCGTGGATAGTAGGGAAGGTGTTGGATAGTACATTAAACCTATTCCCTATCCTAGTGCGTTGTAATGGTTTGCGTTGTAAAAGTTGCGTTGTAAAGGCACTGCGTGGTAAAAGTTGCGTTGCAAAGGTTGTTTACCCCCTGTAGTTCCTTCCCTAAGTGCCTACTGATTTGAGCAAATACCGGTCTTATAATGTTTAATTTCGTATTGTTTTTAGTAAAAAGACCTTTGATAGTTATATACTCCAAAGCTGTGACCTATAACGGGGTCAAAGCTTTCAGCAATTCACAAAGTAAAGTAATAGAAGCATTAATTAAAGAAGAAATCACCAGAAAACATCTAAGAATTATGGAAACTCGGTTTTAGCCGTGGAAACTAGATCAGAGACGTAGGTGACTTGTTTATTCTTTTGGTCTTTTACTCATAAAGGATTTTCCTTTAGTTCTAACCATCATCCAAATAGCTGAGTTCATCAGGTGCACAGCATTGGTACAGTTTGTTGAACCGTAGGTAACACGAGGATTCATCTTACTAACCCCATCGTCTAAAAATAAGACCAAAGAGGTCATTGAAAGATTTGCGAAATAACTAAATACAATATTTATGTGGAGAAACGCTTGATGTCACTGTTAATAATGGAGATGGAACCTACAAAATGTGTGGAGTGGAATTATTACAAAAGTCACATTTAATGGCAACTGCCCAGGCTGCATTCCAATACATCATTTTTTCTTTCACTGTACAACCCCAGAAGAGAAGCAACCAAATGTAAATCAGCCCCTGGCCTTTTCCAATAGGAACCGCTAAGGTCAAGTTATCAGGCTACGCTCTTTTTGAGCGGGAACACAAGCAAGCTCAGACTGGTTTTACCCTTGGTGTGGCTCATCAGTGAGGTGAAGCTTGGATCCCATGGCCGGTCGAGTTGGCCAGTTTTTGTTCACTCAAGAACACACACAGGCTTATTACAAGCATATGAATCATAAAATCTATCTCAATAATTCAGAATGATTTCAATGGATATCTTGTCTGAATTGACACATTTTATTAACTGTCTAATGCCAAGTAATTCAGGCTCTGCTGTTTTACTCACTCACAGTGAAGGAACTCAACCACAGGGAAAGGAAAACAATAAACCCATGATCACACCGCCAGTTCCATGGCTGAGCAGTATCCAAATCTCACAACTTCTGAATCTGTACCAGTGACTTTATCAACACTTTCTGTCTGTCTCATGCAGAAAGTGTTTTCACTGCTTGTGCTACCAGGACTTGTCACTTGTGAACCTCCCGCTGTAAAAATGGATGAAATCCCCCATGTTATGTTGTGTTATTTGCATTTGTATTGTGCACAGTCTGCCACTGGAATGGCACAGCGGCACGAGAGGACTTTATAAACCACTCCGAGCACCTCATCTCTGGCTGGAGTCTGTGAATAGGTATGTTCCTTTAAGGGAATGTTGCAAGTGACCACCTCCATTCATCTGAAAGATGCAACAATCATCACCTGCACATTGGAGAAGTCATCTATACTGAAGCAGCAACACAAGTCACTAATATATACACTATTACACAAACAAGACACTCAAACAAATCTGCTTAAAGCTCCATCCGCTCGGACTCGAGGGGTATGAAAAAGAGTCATATATGTCAACTGTACTAGTCAAGGTAAGAACTAATTTTGCAGACCCAAAAATTATGTCATTACACATTGCCAATGTTCAGCTATGTCCTACTCTTGGCAATGTAGACTCAGACAAGAAATTTTGCATATTTCATCTGTCCCTTTTTGCCTCAGCATTTTAACTATCAAAGACTCTGTTATTCTAGCTTTACCGCATGTAAGTATTCATTGTCTCACTCTTTGCATTTTTCAAAATCAACCTGTACTTGAACCTGTTTTGTGTGGTCTGCCAAGTTCAGCTTCAGTGAGGAAGAGGTCTTGATGTTATGCGTCTGCCTTTCTCATCCATCCCCACCAAGCAGGGACCTTAGTCGTGCACATCTCAGAAAAAGTAAAGTAGACTTTGGTTTGTTTCCTTCAAACATTATCTGGAAAACTTATGGGTATGTTGACATAGGCATGAGGTGTCAAAAGCACTGTTCATATATTGACTGCCAAACCAATCGTCTCAGAAAGAAATTAAACTGGTATAGACAACCTATATGGGTTATTGCAGAAGGCAAAATAGACAAATATGAAATCAAACAAGAAAACATATTGAAAGTTTTGGGCAACTTAAACAATGCTTCAATGGATTAGGTTGTAATATTGGTTTAAAAATCCCTTTCGGAACTAGTCCTATGAAAGTCTCAAATCATTATTAGTATTCGTTGCCTAAGAGGTCTATCCACTATATTGAAATTTTTATATCTACATGTGCCCTTGCCTCCTCTAATAATCCCAAACTATGCCTGAGAGCAGCCAAATGCCCATTCATCAAGCATTATATAGCAAGACATTGTAGATCTTTTTATCAGTTTAGGCTTTAATTAATCTTCAACCTGTGATAATTTCTATATAGCGATGTTGTCATTCATTAGAATACGTTTTCTAATACTCCTCATCCTATTATTGTATCTCATCACATTTGATCAACAAACACAGTTGAACTTATCTTCCACATGCCTCTGGGATGTGACAGCATGGGCAATAAATGCTGCAGCCTGTAGCTTGCATCCGAAAAGGCAGCAGAGCCAGGGAAGCATATGTGAAGTAATAGTGCTGCAGCAAAGGATTGGGAGATGAGGCAAGAAATCTTGGAATTGGCTGGGAAAGTTGGAAAGAAATATCAAGAGCTAAGCCTGATATTGCACATTGTTGCTGATAGAAGAGGAATATACCTGATAAAACGAGTGAGCGAAGAACAAGGTGTGGAGTCTTCAAACGAGAATCCTTGAAGATGAGTAATATAGGATGTAGATAGTTTAGAAGTTATTTTGAATGTGATATTGACCCACAAAGAACCTTGCCATATCTTGAAGATAAGGAGAGGTATTTAAAATATCACACATTTGGCAGAAAACAAAACCTGTAATACAACAGGCAGGAGTGGATATAAATTGGATGAAAATTGGAAAAATCTTCAAAATGATCAATCTGAAATTAAACACTAAGAGAAAGCACAAAGAGATATTCAAGGGAGGCTGTAGTGGTGCCCAGAATGGGAAGATTCCACTTAAGCCTTCCTAAAGGAATAAGCCACAATAATGGGAAATTCCTCCTGTCCCTAGAAATTGGGCAGATTTGCAGACTAGAAAGCACAGATCAATTCAACATTTGCTCTAGGAATAAAAAAAGAATATTTCAGCAGCTTTCTCCAATCCATAGCTCCAGCATCAGTTCTACTTAGCATGGCTTAGACACGTTTTTCAAAACTGTATCCCTAGATTCATTAAATTAAAATTGCAACTATAGAATTTAAAGCAATAATAGCTAGAACAGAGAAAGAATGACCCCATGATTTCTCCCCCTTCAGGAGTGAATGCTCAGATAATTAATAAGGATGCGCCAACAGCCAAAAAAAAGAATCCTTAGCTGTTGAGGATCCTGTTGAGGTGACCATGCCTAAAACTGAAGCACATATGTGCCCCTAAATCCACAGAAATCAGATGTAAAATTGTGAAAAGCAAAAGTGCAAGGTGTTATTTACAACTGTCTGAAAAGAAGCATCTCATATCTACGAATTGGGTATTTGTAACATCATAGCTGTCACCTAAATGATTTTTGCAGTCAATGCATTTATGCAATCAATAGAATTTAAATAAACCACACAACGTCCATAGGTGAGATTAAGGAAAGATCATACAGCTTCATGGAAAGGAGTAGGTCTTGCTATAAGCATTCTTAAAAGTGAAGCAGTGCAAAGTGATCATAGCCATTAAGGGCAAGCAAGAGATGCAAAGTGTGCAACCCCCAATATTCGTCTTACAGAAAGTGCAGGCTTGGGACCGAAGAGGAAATAAATCAAGCGGAAAGGGTAAACTAAGGAAAAAAACATGCAAGTAAGATCCAAAGGGATAGAAAGTATTGCAAAAAAAAAGGAAGAGATGCCTATGAACTTCTACTATAAGGGAGCTACAAGCAGAACATAAGAGTCATAATAAAATCCTGCCTCTAGCGAACAGCGAATCATTTGCAACAAGAGACAATGGGATAAAGACACAGTGTAGTCTCCCAAGGATAGTCTATAAGATCAGCCAGATGCTGGGATTCATACATCTTAAGGTACTCTCATTGGCAGGTCTTATTGAACTCTAAGCATTGTTATACCTACTTTGTGCCCTAGTGCTCTGGATGGCTATTGGGGTGAGCAGATAAGGTCTCAGTGGATATGCATTGGCACCTGCATAATAACAATTAGAAAAGTGAATTAGTGTACACATATGTTTTAGTCTTATATTATGTTTCTAATATAGCATTCTTGATCATTTAACAATCTAGGAGCTTTCACCAAATTCAACATCAAATGCCTAAGATCTACGAATATATAGCAAACTATATGAACAAGATCATGTGTCCGTGAAAACATAGGAATCACATTATTCAGTACGTAAACAAAATTTGATTTGCTGAAGGCAGCATAGGCTTTCTTAAATACATACTCACTAAAATAAAAGTTAATTTTGACGAAAATGATAGATAACCATATAAACACACACCTACATATATAAAAACAAACAATATTCATAACAAATAATGAAAATGATACCTAAAAAATTCTTCAAACACAAACATTACATAGAAGGAATCTGACTCAAGTCGGCTGATCATTAATGGTAGATCACAGCTTTGATTAAAAAACACCAGCAGCATAACAAATCAGAAGAGTGAATAACATTTAGAAATTTAAGAAAAGATGTCTAGCTTAGTTAAAGTTCTCTTGTTGCAGCAAGCCACAAGATATGTGACTCGTGTAGATTTATAAAACTCACAAAAATATAGCGTATTATAATTTGTGCCAAACTGTTACGGCATTAGAATAACATATCCGGTTCAGCAAAAGCCCACTCTTTTTTAACCCCTTCCATGCTGATGACGAGCTCAGCTCGTCATCAGCGTTACCTGCCCTACGCTGATGACGAGCTCAGCTCGTCATGTAACGCGGTAATTTTTAAAATGCCGCATACAGAGGGAAAAGCCGCCTCACGCATGCAGTTAAAGGCCAGTGAATAATGCACAATATCTTTCCTAAATCTTGTTAATTAAGTTTAATTGTATGTACTGGAAATTAAGATGAGATAGTTGTAAGCCCTAAGTTGAGATAAGAATTTAAAAAAGGCCATGTAGTTGATTTTTATTCTCATTAGACTCTCTCAATAAGTGCCTACGTTGTAAGAAGGTATTTTTGACCCAAATGTCATCAGACACCAGTGTATTCTATGTTGACATATGGGGTTTAGTTCACCATGGTCACTGCACACATCCTTGAAATGTTTTAACAAGAGAAACTAATGAGAAAACTCCAGATGCATATATTCTAGGATCACTTTGTGAATTAGTTGAGCCGCCGATCTAGAAAGTAAAGAAATCCATAGAGGTAATAGTGCCAGTTTTTAATGTAATTTTCTAAATGACTAGGGCCAAATTCCTCAAGATACAGAAAATGTGGATACCTTTGACATAATCCCAAGAAATGTCTGCAGAATCTATTTTCTTCCATTTGTGAGTTGGTTATATCTGGCAACCCATCGACCATTACAAGAGGCACGAAACATATGCATTTTTTCTGGCGTGGCGAGGCCACGATAGAGAGGAAGATAAGACCCTATCACCTATACTGGATCTTATTTACACTTAATTACGGAGCTATTATACAACAGAGTCACCATACTGTGGAGATTATACCACCGAGGTAGACACCCCAGGAGCACATAAGTAACATATAACCCACGCACACAAGTCTCTCCACGACCTGGGCCCCAAGTACCTTAACAACCGCCTGACCTTCTACACGCCCACCCGCCAGCTACGGTCCACCAGCCTCGCCCTCGCAGCCGTACCACGCATCCGAAGAGCCACCGCCGGAGGAAGATCCTTCTCTTACCTGGCTGCCAAGACTTGGAACTCCCTCCCCATCCACCTTCGGCTGACCCAGGACCATCTCGCCTTCAGGAAACAACTCAAGACCTGGCTGTTCGAGCAGTAGCATACCCCTCCCCCCAAGCGCCTTGAGACCCTCCCGGGTGAGTAGTGCGCTATACAAATGGCATGATTGATTGATTGATTGATAAGGAGCTCCAAATTCAAACACAGAGGATAGAGACTGGAAGAATAACTAGACCCACAAATAAAGTGGCATATTTACAATGTGGCTTCTTTGAATTTGAAGGTACATCAACATACCTATCGTACCGCCTGTATGTCGGTCAGCTTATTTGGCATGGTCCTGAGGAAGGTGGTCCAATGTTCGTTTCCTACCCACTGAAACGCACATCGACCTTCTGATAAACCCTATTGATTTAGATCTCTAGTAGGGATTGGAGACATACGAGTTCTAGGCCTCCCCGTGATCCAAATATGAAGAATGGTTGATAGTGGATGATGTGAGAATGTGGTTTAGGTATGAGTGAGTAAGTATGACAAGTGATGAAAGTTGAGTACTCATTACTGTACAGGGTTCTAAAACTATAGATCACAATTGATTCTATGATGCTGAATTACACATAATCATGCACAAAAACACTGTATACAAATGTAAATGGATATTTTTAAGGTATTGTATGTATAAAACATAGGAAAATGGCAACAAAAAAAATTACATGTACCTTTGAATAAAAAATGATGACAATTCCATGATTAAAGTGTCATTATGTGTGGCACATAAATTGATTTTATTTGCACAGATTAAAGGAATATAGGTCGTGAGGGAGCTTGTTACATATCTCTCGTTGGTGTTCCCCTCTTCTCCCTGACCTTAGCTCCTTAGAGGGGGTCGCCCCTTACTAGTTATAATATATCTGGGAACCCTCAAACTACTGCTCTTCAGGTGACAACAGAAAAACACTTACATTTCTGTACGATCATCATGTTTTCCTAATTGAATTGCACAATTAATTAATCTTCCCAAAGGTTGGTTAAGCTGAAGTCTCCTACCCTGTAGCAACTGAGTTCATCTGCTAGTTTTATCAATACACAAGTGTAAGAATGAGTTTATGAATAGTTGGTATTTAATTTGAGGCAATCCATAAGTAGCACTAGCTATTTTTCAAGTTATTAATAACCATTAGTTGCCCAAGACCTTAGAACTGCATTGCTTGCATGTCATAATACAAGCATTGACTTTCTGTCCACTATGAGGGTGCTCTTTCTCCTATCCCTCAACAAAGCCTCTAACTGATTGTATACTGGATAATAAGAGGGGATCCCAGGCACAATCCTGTAGAACACCTCTGACCATTTTGAAACTCTCAGTGCACTCTCTCTAGGTCTGATTCTAACTCTGGCTGTAGATTGCGAAACAAAACACACAAATAGTCACTTGCGGCTGGTTCCACTTAAGTTGACTCTCCAATAGACAGACCTTAAATCTGTTGATGTAGTCCAATGTCTATGAACGCAAAATATAAGGACCATCGCATATTTACTGAGTCACATATGTAAATTACTTTACTCATATACCCTTAGGTTTATAGTAAATTATTTCTGAAGAAACTGAATACCAAAGCCGCCTGTTTCTAATAGTTGCTGCTGAATTGTCAGGATCACACCTATTGTTAACAGATCACACGTAGCCAATTGCGAACCATGATGTACTTTGGTACTCTCTGAAATTATACTGCATTTGCAAAGCCAGGTGAATTGGATGGAGTGTCTTTTGAAAATGTCACATTAGCTTGTGCATATGACCCCTGGAAATCTTCATCACACATGTAAAAGTCTAATTTGAAAAGCTTTATTGACAAAGTTTTTACCCATATATAAAAACTCTCTCGAACCCTGCTTGTGCCATGTGAAGATGCTACACGTTGAAGATATATATATATATATGTATATATATATATATGTATATGTGTGTGTGTATATATATATATATTTTTTTGCTCGGACTTATGGTTGATGGGGTCTTGGGGACTCTAGGCGGGACCTTTCATTTCATTTTACGGGATGAACGCTGTGCAGAGCACCTCTACCACAGCTATTTTATTGGATTTCACCAATACCGTCCCCCAGCACTACTCACCTGGGAGCCACTGCTGCATCCTGGGCAATGGAGTCCAAAGATTCAATCGGACCCTACGCATCATCACCTGAGGATCCTTTGGCTGAGGGGCGGAGCTTACATTCGCATTTATCCAGCGCGAGTGGGTGCACTTGAACTGCAGAGCGCCAGGACTTCCGTTTCCACCACCGTAGGCGCTGATGAGGCCACACCGGCCGAAATGCATTCGCCATTCATTTGTCATTAAAGGCTCTGCCACTGAATTCCCCGCTGAGGCTCCTGCTTCTTTCATTGAGAGGAGGCGATTACTTCATATAACCGTGCGCTTTCCAGAGGCGCGTTTCAGGAACCCCCCCATCACAAGTGGCCTGGAGATTCTGGATTTTTGCCTTGGCACTGCGTGTTTCTTCATTTTCTGAATCTCTCCAGACTCGCCGGCAGTCCAAGGATTTGCAGCGTTACAGCGAGACATTGTTCTCAGCCAGGGCGGGTTGTATGCACCTCCTGCTCACGCTATTATTTTTGCTCGGACTTATGGTTGATGGGGTCTTGGGGACTCTAGGCGGGACCTTTCATTTCATTTTACGGGATGAACGCTGTGCAGAGCACCTCTACCACAGCTATTTTATTGGATTTCACCAATACCGTCCCCCAGCACTACTCACCTGGGAGCCACTGCTGCATCCTGGGCAATGGAGTCCAAAGATTCAATCGGACCCTACGCATCATCACCTGAGGATCCTTTGGCTGAGGGGCGGAGCTTACATTCGCATTTATCCAGCACGAGTGGGTGCACTTGAACTGCAGAGCGCTAGGACTTCCGTTTCCACCACCGTAGGCGCTGATGAGGCCACACCGGCCGAAATGCATTCGCCATTCATTTGTCATTAAAGGCTCTGCCACTGAATTCCCCGCTGAGGCTCCTGCTTCTTTCATTGAGAGGAGGCGATTACTTCATATAACCGCGCGCTTTCCAGAGGCACGTTTCAGGAACCCCCCCATCACAAGTGGCCTGGAGATTCTGGATTTTTGCCTTGGCACTGCGTGTTTCTTCATTTTCTGAATCTCTCCAGACTCGCCGGCAGTCCAAGGATTTGCAGCGTTACAGCGAGACATTGTTCTCAGCCAGGGCGGGTTGTATGCACCTCCTGCTCACGCTATTATTTTTGCTTGGACTTATGGTTGATGGGGTCTTGGGGACTCTAGGCGGGACCTTTCATTTCATTTTACGGGATGAACGCTGTGCAGAGCACCTCTACCACAGCTATTTTATTGGATTTCACCAATACCGTCCCCCAGCACTACTCACCTGGGAGCCACTGCTGCATCCTGGGCAATGGAGTCCAAAGATTCAATCGGACCCTACGCATCATCACCTGAGGATCCTTTGGCTGAGGGGCGGAGCTTACATTCGCATTTATCCAGCGCGAGTGGGTGCACTTGAACTGCAGAGCGCCAGGACTTCCGTTTCCACCACCGTAGGCGCTGATGAGGCCACACCGGCCGAAATGCATTCGCCATTCATTTGTCATTAAGGGCTCTGCCACTGAATTCCCCGCTGAGGCTCCTGCTTCTTTCATTGAGAGGAGGCGATTACTTCATATAACCGCGCGCTTTCCAGAGGCGCGTTTCAGGAACCCCCCCATCACAAGTGGCCTGGAGATTCTGGATTTTTGCCTTGGCACTGCGTGTTTCTTCATTTTCTGAATCTCTCCAGACTCGCCGGCAGTCCAAGGATTTGCAGCGTTACAGCGAGACATTGTTCTCAGCCAGGGCGGGTTGTATGCACCTCCTGCTCACGCTATTATTTTTGCTCGGACTTATGGTTGATGGGGTCTTGGGGACTCTAGGCGGGACCTTTCATTTCATTTTACGGGATGAACGCTGTGCAGAGCACCTCTACCACAGCTATTTTATTGGATTTCACCAATACAGTCCCCCAGCACTACTCACCTGGGAGCCACTGCTGCATCCTGGGCAATGGAGTCCAAAGATTCAATCGGACCCTACGCATCATCACCTGAGGATCCTTTGGCTGAGGGGCGGAGCTTACATTCGCATTTATCCAGCGCGAGTGGGTGCACTTGAACTGCAGAGCGCCAGGACTTCTGTTTCCACCACCGTAGGCGCTGATGAGGCCACACCAGCCGAAATGCATTCGCCATTCATTTGTCATTAAAGGCTCTGCCACTGAATTCCCCGCTGAGGCTCCTGCTTCTTTCATTGAGAGGAGGCGATTACTTCATATAACCGCGCGCTTTCCAGAGGCGCATTTCAGGAACCCCCCCATCACAAGTGGCCTGGAGATTCTGGATTTTTGCCTTGGCACTGCGTGTTTCTTCATTTTCTGAATCTCTCCAGACTCGCCGGCAGTCCAAGGATTTGCAGCGTTACAGCGAGACATTGTTCTCAGCCAGGGCGGGTTGTATGCACCTCCTGCTCACGCTATTATTTTTGCTCGGACTTATGGTTGATGGGGTCTTGGGGACTCTAGGCGGGACCTTTCATTTCATTTTACGGGATGAACGCTGTGCAGAGCACCTCTACCACAGCTATTTTATTGGATTTCACCAATACCGTCCCCCAGCACTACTCACCTGGGAGCCACTGCTGCATCCTGGGCAATGGAGTCCAAAGATTCAATCGGACCCTACGCATCATCACCTGAGGATCCTTTGGCTGAGGGGCGGAGCTTACATTCGCATTTATCCAGCGCGAGTGGGTGCACTTGAACTGCAGAGCGCCAGGACTTCCGTTTCCACCACCGTAGGCGCTGATGAGGCCACACCGACCGAAATGCATTCGCCATTCATTTGTCATTAAAGGCTCTGCCACTGAATTCCCCGCTGAGGCTCCTGCTTCTTTCATTGAGAGGAGGCGATTACTTCATATATATATATATATACACACACACACACAGGTATTTTGATATAGATTTAAAAAGATAAAAATATAGATATAAAATTAGATATATCTATAATAATTTTCTGCATTTGTAAGTGGAATCTAGAATAAGATTAGTGGGCATCTCAAGGGGAAATCCAGAGCAAATGAGGTGAGTAATTTTTTACAAGCAGAACCATTTGGAACACCACAAATATTTGCAACCCCTTTTACACTCATACCTGCCCTTTCAAACTTACATCTGGATGTCCGGGTGCAGTAAACGTGAGACAGTGCACCAATGTTCTCCATTGATATACAAGGTACATGGGGCAAGATGTGACAATTATGTTGGACGAAAAACAGTATGTAGATATGTGTATATTTTTACATGTTGTCTAATTTCCCTACCCTGCGCAATGTGGAGACCCCATGCACATAAGGTTAGGAAAAGCAGGCGCACGCCAAAAACTGAGGTGAACTGCATATATTTTTTCACCTTGCAGGGACCTTACATTAATGCCTGAGAGTTCTCTGAATCAGGCAATTGTAAACCTACACAATTCATAAACCTGCGATTCTAGAAATGTACCACTGTAAATAGGGCCCCCACTCTCCAATGACCTTATCCTCCAATGAGTTAAACAGGTCATGGAGAAACCCAACATTTCCTAATGGGTTATTGTAGTGTTTGCTATGTGTAGAGTGTTGGGAGGATAAGATTCTAGTGGTGACTGTTGGCTGTGGAGAGAAGAGCCACGAGGTGGATGTTAAGCCGCTCTTCTTTACTGGAATAAGCGTTTTGAACTCACCCCGCTCTGTGTGTCCATATTACAGTTATGTCCTGTAATTGGGCATGTTTTCTTCCCTGAGGCGCCAATGCACATAGTGACTAGAATGGGGTACAGTCACGCCAGGCTGGAGGCTATTTATTTTGCTATGTCTTCATTTCTTTCTTGCTGCAACCCTCACATTAAGATGGTCATAATTATGTCCTTTATCCACCACTTTTCGGCTCATTTAAGTGTTCTTTATCATGTTCTGTACTGGCCAAAAGAAATCATTTCTGTTTTGGAAATGTTTATTAATTATTCATCATCTGGACATGAACCCACCAGATGCTGCAACACCCTTGGTGTGATGACAAGAATAACAAACTAACAGCGGCGATGGGGATTGATAGCTTCCAACTTATCACATATCCTGATAAAGTTATTCTGACGTCATCCATGAATATAGTAAATTCTGGTGGTGCCTTGACACATTCGTGCCTTAGTGCAGCACTGTATGAAAGATGCATTGACGACCCTGCTTACCGCACCGTCAGTGCATAATTTGAGCTGTTGTAGGTGGGACTCACACTCTCACAGACACTTATTTTTGAGGACTGACACTTATTTTTCCTCATGAGACTTTGACACAGACCAGGAGAGAGAAAAACACAGAAGGAGGAAATGAGTAGGAAGAAAAAGATGGAAAAACAGTGACAAAGATGGAAAGCAGGGATAAAAACGAACGAAAGAGTGAGCTCAAGGGATAGGAAATATCTGGTGGTGAATTAAAGAGGTATGAGCCCTGTATTCGGCACCCCGACATCAAAAGCTCTGGTCACGGTACTCTGAGAAAAACTTTGGGCCCTGGCCATTACTAATTAAGCACTGCACACCAGAACCGGATTTTGAATGTAAGTTGGAGTGAGCACAGGGCCAAGACCACTAGTAGTCAGGACATATCAGAAGTAATAAAGCCAATGGTGCCCAGATGCAAAGCCATGTCCTGAGTTTTCATCCGTACTCTGCCCCGCCACCCATACTGTAGTTCTGATATGAAAACGGTAGTAAGCAATATCACACACAATAAAGATTTGATGTTGTAGTTTATTAATTATAAGCAGGTGCTGCGCAGCAAATGGAATGCTATTACACAATACATAGTCCAAGTATTCCAGACCTAGTAAAGAGAATACTACAAAAACATTAGACCGATTCACAAAACTTTTCAATGTTGTTAGATGGGCTTGCCAAGACAATGTTTTGTTTTCTTTTTTTGCAAACTCACACAACGCGACAGATTCACAAAGTAAGAATAAGTTTGCAAGGTATGTTTGTATGTTGCACATGTGCACTACCTGCCCTGGCACATTAGGTTCAGAGAAAAGCAGAGCATAAAACCCCTATTGACTTATACAAAATTGCAGCACTCCAATGAGATGCAAGGAATAGCAAAGAAGTTTAGGAAACCCCACACTAAAAAAAAACAAAAAACCACACAGGCCCACGTGTAATTAGGATATTCACGAAAAGGATCAATATAGCTTGCTACGTGTTTGGCTTCTCACAAAATACTACTTTTCCAAGCAGACACAAACCTTGTATTTCACAGACAGATGTAATGGTGTCCTACGTGCAGAAGGCTTTCATTCTTTTTTTTTGTTGCCAAAACAGGAGAGCGTTTAAATAAAGTAGGGACTTTCTTAAGTGCATGATAGCTGTGTGCGTTTCGTCTTTGAATATCACCCATTAGTAGCCGACGGTTGCACCACCTGCACATTAACAATTTGCATACAAGTCCACGTTCATTCTGTGCAAGGCGTAAGTTGCGCACCATGTCCAATAACACGATTATGATTTAACGAAAATGTGTAAGTCTCAATCAAGAACATGTACAAACTGCGCATGCTCCACCTTGAGCATTGTACCTCGCCTCTGAGGCTCGGACTCCTTCTGTTCACGGTACACGTACATGCAGAAGGCCTGTCGAAAATCCTTAGACTGCAAATGTCCTCGAAGATGTGTCAAACACACCTTCTTTCTCTTAGTTCCGAAACTTACTGTTGAAGAGAATCATTTCCTGAACGTGAGCAACATCCCAGTTGTACTAACACTGGGTAATGCGGTCCTCCGGGTTTATATTCCGTTGCCAGGCTGAAAGAAATGTGAAATCCTCATGCCGTGATGGGAGTTGTAAAGTCATTCAGCAGAGGCCCCTGGCATGCAGCCCTGTTGCCACAACCTTGGTATTCAACGGTGTTCGAATGAAAGAAAGTGCGTGAAGAGAAACGTCAATAACCTCAGTCTTTCCTCCCCTTTTAACCCCAAAGGGTAAAACCACATGCGGGTGCGTATATTTAAAGGCACAGTTTCACCTTTTTCACCTAAACCAGTCCTGCCCCGGTTACTTACCGGTAATCTTCATTACTCCGAGTATAGTATCCTCGCCACATGAGTAACATAGTGAGCTTCAGCTCCACAACAGAACCCTCCAAGCAATTTTACGCTCCAGTCCTCCCATCCCTTCCCAATATGGCTGACCACCTTCACCCGTGACACAGAACAAGAGGAGGCACGACCCACCCCACTTCCTGTACAACTACCAAGCCCTGTAAGCAACCACATGAAGCCAATAGTCAAACAGGGAGGGCGGGATGGGAACTCATGTGACAAGGAAGACTATACTCGGAGTGATGAATATTACCGTTAAGTAACCGGGACGTTACCTCCTCGTAAGTCTTCCTCGCCACCTGAGTTACACAGTGAGCATATACCAAAGCCAAGCGGCTTAACGGTCACCAACAAAAAAACACAGACCAAAGGTTGAGGCAAACACCAAGTTTTTAATCCAAACAAAACAGAGGGAAAAACAGACTCCCAACAGACGGAGTGTCAATCAAGTGCTGGCAGAACCAGCCTATAGAATACCCTCAGCAAACTCCCCAGCAGCAGGACCATCCAACACTACACAATAGTGGTCCATGAACATCACAACCTTATTGTCTGTCCGGACCGAACATGATGCCCCCGAAGGACCGACACAAACTCCAGACAAGCCATCTGAACTGCCTTCAGCTCCCGGATGTTGGACGAGCAACCAGCCTGCAGGCGACCCCAGAGACCCTCCTCAGACCAGAAATCCATCGCTTCCAAGCCCAACTGGCTGGCATCCGTCATTACCACCCGGGAGAGGGACACCTGAAAAGGAAGACCCCTGGTCAGATTGGACTCCACCATCCACCAATCCAGGATGATCCGAATTTGAGGGGACACTACCACTGGCAGATTGTAAGCAGCGGAACAAGGGGACCAAGGGGACCAAGGGGACCAATGGGACGGCGGAAGATAGTTCACCAATGGGTGCAGATGTAAATGAGCATACAGCAGGAAATGTATTGCCCCCGATATCAAAGTCTGCACCTCAACCACTGATGCACCAAGTATCCAATGCCAGCAGACAAGCCAGGTCCCTCCTCAAGGTTGCCCTCCTGATGGCCAGCAAAAACACCAGCCCCATGACCATGTACAGGTGACCCATGATAAACACCAAGTCCTGGTTGGGAATCAGATGAGACTATTTGTGGTGGATCAAGAAACTGTACCACTCCAGAATCTCGCAGACCCTCTGGACATGAAGAGTCCCCTTGGAAAAAGAAGAGGCAGAAATCAGCCAGTCATGAAGGTACGGGAATACCTGATTCCCTCCCTATGGATGAGCCCAACCAAGGGAGTCAGTACGTTAGTGAAGACCATCTGGGCAGAAGACAAACCAAATGGCAGTACCTGGAATTGGAAATACTCGGGCCCCACACAAAACCTGAGGAACCACTCGTATGCAGGGTGAATGGGCATATAGAGGTAGGCATCAAGTAGATCCAAGGAAGCCACCCTGTCCCCCTGAACCAGTAAGGGAAGCATATCTTGCAAAGACAGCATCTTAAACTTAACATGAGGGACAAAAGTGTTCACCCTTTTCAAATCTAGCACAGGACGGACGTCCCAGGAAAACTTCCGTACCAGAAAAAGAATGGAGTGTACCCCTTGACCCCTTTGACAGGCCGGAAAAGGGCGTATGGTCCCTTTCTCAAGAAGATCCTGAACACCCGCCAAAAGTGCCTCCCTCTTTAGCGCAGCTGATGGCAAAGGATTGTGACCAAAAGATTTTGGGGGTGGAGAGTAGAAGACAATCGAGTAACCCTCCCTGACAATTCGCAGGACCTACGGGTTAGAGACTGGCCCTTCCCAAGTCTCCACGAAAGTCAACAATCAACCCCTCACAGGAGGCCGACCCGCAGGGCCCCAAGAAAAATCAGGACTTTGACGAGGGGACAGAACCACCATCCAACTGCTGAGACCGGGCCTTATGGGAGAAAGGGGCACTCCCCCGAACAGGAAAGCTCCCACTAGGAGCAGAAGAAGGGTAGAAGGCCCTCTTGGTGCCAAAGAACCTCCCCCTCGAAGGATGGATTGGAGCCAACAGCTTCCTATCCTCTGGCGATTTCTTCACCATCTCCTCCAGGGGAGAGCCAAACAGTTTAGCCCCTGAAAAAGGGATCTTCATCAGAAGGGACTTCTCTACTGATTCGGCCTTCCAATGAAGCAGCCAGACCTGGCACCATGCCAGAATAGCAACGCCCCCCTGAAGTAGCCGCGGCCCCCAAGTTATTAAAGGAAATGTCAGACAAAAGAGTCTGCAGTGCAGAACAAAATAAGCAGGAAGTGGGGTGGTGTGAGTCATGCCTCCTCTTTTACAGGGTTAAGGGTGAAGGTGGTCGGCCATGTTGGGGAGGGATGGGAGGACTGGAGCCTAAAATTGCTTGGAGGATTCTGTTGTGGAGCTGAAGCTCACTGTGCAACTCAGGTGGTGAGGAAGGCTTATTAGGAGGTAATGTGAGTTTTCTGCTGGTGTAGGTGCTGCTGTAAGAAACGTGAGCTCCACGCACAGCTGCGATTACGTCACAGGTCATGCGCTCCGCCTTTGCGTCAACCATCACCTTCTCAGTCACAGGTCCAATTGTAAACAGACTGCCCTGCACCTCTGCTTCAACACCGCACATCTGATGATGTGCTCTCAAAGTCAAAGGTCATCCTCATCATCATCATCATCATCATCATCATGATCATCATATGAGTGGCTTCACTGGAAGCAAGAGGGAAATGTTGTTTATGACCACGTGGATGATAAATGTGAGCACTCAATATTATAATGGGTGATTAGACGAGCAATGGTGCTCAGGGACCAATGCACTAAAAGTATCCGGTGTTCTGGTGTACAATCCTTACGTGTGGTGCTGTAGGAGGGGGAATTGATTCACCCTAATCCCCCGAAACTGATTATGCAAATCGGACAATGACTGCACAAATCTCTCAGCACACACTGATTCGAGTATACACTTTAAATCAAGCAGTCAATAAATGCATATAGAGCCAAGTAATTTGTCCGTTCTCGGGAATTTTTTCTTTTCTTTATTCTTGTTCGTCTCTTGTTTACGCATTTCGTGTTTCTGTATTTATTAACTGTTTGATTTAAAGTGTACACCCAGCGTGTGCTGAGATTTGTATAGTCACTTAATATTATAACAAGATTATCTCAGATGCATTTTTTGCTGAAAAAAATATATATTATAAAAATAAATATATCATACAGGTTTGGCTCCTTGCTTGGTAAATTAGTCAAATCGCTTCACTTATTTCAAAATAAAAAGTTCGTGTTTAAAAACCAGGTCTGCTATTACAATGCAGTTAACATAGGTGGCTGGCTTCTAAATGCTGAGTTCAATGAGCAATGAAGAAATAGTGAGTCTAAGTAAGCATCTTGTGGTAGATGGGTATATCATGCCGGAAGTGACAGTGGTGAACTGGATGGAGGAGACCTCAGTGGATCACATGAAGTACATTTTATAAATGTTCACAACGTACACTTCTGACCTCATATTACGTTGTTTAAACGTTAGACTCCTTTGCTACTAGAAAGTAATTTTGGCGCATTCTGTATGTGATTAGATGTTTATGAACCCATGTACATGACAGAAACTAACAGGTGTGCATGTTCTGCGTGGACTGCCAGGCTATCCACAAATGCCCCCTTACCCCGCGCCCTCCACCCCCGTCACCCTACATGCAGGACCATGGCCTAAAAGCAAAAGAGCATCCCAAAACGATGCTTCATTCATGTTATTTTGTTTTCTTAAAGGTTGTCATAGCGTTAATGTCTTCCACGGCAGGCGTTTCCTGTTTTTGAGCATCCTCGCGGGATAAGGACATTCAAGCCTTCCAACCAACCCAAAAAAACACACAATTGTTAAGTTGTCTTAATGTATATCTCCTAGCATCTACTGTGACAGTTATTTTTTTAGTGTGCAAAGACTATTGTGTAGCAGATGGTGCGTGTATAATGTCCCTGCGTGAAACTCAAAGACTGCGTTGAGCACATTAAGGCAACGCCCGCTGTCTATTAGAGTTATTTTTGTATTGTGTTTTTTCTCTTACCATGTTGTAATATCATTTCAATGACCTCGCTCACGCAGTACAATCAAGTTTACAAACTGCGCCCCCATGTGGCGGGACAACAAACTGCGCGTTGTTACGCCTGCAGACTGTGCACAGCTTCTCCGCGGGACCCGTTCCCCCCATTCACTCTCATTCTCTGCGCTGTTATTGTGCCTGCTTGGAAGCCGGCTGCACAGCGTGGGACCTCAAACGGACAAGACGAACTGCCAGCCGCAGAGAGGCGGAGGAGACATGAAGTCAGCGTGTGAGGCACTTCTGTGGCACAAAGATGCTTAGGGCATGTGGTTTCCTATTAACTGGTATATAAATCAAAGTTCTGTCACGGGATAGTGTACTTAATACAATAGACTGACCTGACCTCACTTTTTAATGGAACGCGGGCGAAAGGTCAGGCCATTATGCTATTATAAAGTGATTGACACGGTTCTTGATGAGGCTTTCCCTTTTTATGTAGCATGAACGATGACTTAAAAGGGGGGATAAATCAAATGCACCGCCATAGAGGAAAAACAGGACAGTAGGGGAATTTCTTTGAGCCAGTCCTTCAACAAGCACATTTCAGAGCTAAAATATCCTGGCAGTCAGGGCTTTAAGTGGGCCGGGTCTCACCGGTGCTGAACGCCGGCCGTTTTTTCTAAAGGTGGCATCAAAACGGGTCTCTTTCAGGCTCTGTTTTGTAGCCTGGCACAGGTGGTCCGTTTTTTTCTGGGCTGCAGTGACAGTAGGCACATAGATGTGCGTGTGCGTGTGCTCACTTCTCACTAGTGGAGAAGTTACGGCATGACGTCATGCCAGGTGAGCATTGTAGAGAAAGGGAAATCCTTTAAAGAGAGTCATTTTCTCTCTGTATTTCCCTTCTCTTTTTGAAACTCAGGAGTAGCAATATTGTCATGGTGTCACCCAGGCTTTCAATGGAAGCTTTTTTTTCACTATTATATACTAGCCATAGTTGCTGCTTATATATCTTATGCAACTAACAACCAATGGCAAAGCCAATAGTCCTGACTTCTTGTAGGTATGATGTTACTTGTTGTATCATATATCTGGATGCAATGACAGAAACAGCAAAATACAAGTCGGGCGGCACACTATGCTTAGCACAGATTTTTAGTTTACGTGTTTTAAGCCACTCCCTTAATTACATTCACCACGCCCCTTTGAGAGTCTCCCCAGTTTTTTCATCCCACTTAAAGCTCTGCTGGCAGCATTCCTGGATGCAGTAGGTACGAGTTACCAGCCTGAATGTCTAACCACCAAGGCTCATAGACAGGCGGGCAACTAGAGCCAAATTTCAGGGGGGGCTGAAAAATATTTCAGGGGGGGGCTAATTCTTCCAACCACGGACAGAGTGGCTG
Source organism: Lissotriton helveticus (assembly GCF_964261635.1). Lineage (NCBI taxonomy): Eukaryota > Metazoa > Chordata > Amphibia > Caudata > Salamandridae > Lissotriton > Lissotriton helveticus. Next base: position 1,028,701,194 of record NC_136059.1, read on the forward strand.
TCAGAAGGGGTTAACACACAACAAAAGCCTAATTTGCAAGTAAATGGTCTTTTAAAGACCTGTTAAGTACTCGAGTGCGGTTGCAATGAGATGCTCGCCAGCCCGCGAAGCTGTCTCCGCCGGGCTGACACACACGACGGGGGGGGGCTGAAGCCCCGTGAGCCCAATGGGTGTTGCGCGCCTGCTCATAGACATGGCAGCAGAATGCTGAAAATTGAAAATGGCGGCAGGGACGCGCACGTTCCGCTGTGAAGGCCCAGGAGGTGCACTCCTTGGCAAGACACAGCTTCAACTGTACTTTTTTCAAATAATGTTCGGGCCCCTCAAGGTCACAGCTTCAGACGTCGCGGCGGCGCTCTCCTGCTGTGCTGTTGAGAGACGCATGAAGGTCCAAACCCCGCCACCTCCCTGGTGAGCAGGAGCAGCCAGATCTTTCCTGATGCACTGGGCTATTTTTTAAGGCTGACAAGAAGAAAACGTAGCTGCTTCATCAGGGCATTCCTTTCCAATGAAAGATGACCCTTGAGCAGTGTGCTGAGGGACAGGTCTGAATGTACCCACTGACAGTCAGATGACTGGAACATACCATTACAGTTAAAGATGGAGGCATAGGCCAAAGTGCAGTGCATAGATTAATGTCTTTTAAACAAATGAGGCCATAAATATAGACATGTTCCCTTAGCTGGTGGTGACTGTTCTTTATCTGTGATATAGAATTGAAACCAATGTGTGCTTGGTTTGTTCTGTAATGTAAATATGTTCCATGCAGGGCCACTGGAATTATGTGATTCCGCAGCCAGGGCTTCCCCCCCCCCCGCATGGTTATGGACTTGCCACATAATATTTCATCTGCTACATAATCTGCAGTTTTTAGCAAGAAAAAAATGTTTCTAGTTCAAACGGATCAAAAGTTACTAAAATTGTGGCAATATGTATTTGTGTGCAGTGGAAGGCCTTTTGCAAAGGTTAACTGGTCATCTTTCAGTTGCTTATTCCTGTATTTGGTTGTTAAACTGCTACTAATGAGGTGAAATATTTGTTCGGATGGTATTCCCATGAATAACAATGACAAAATAAAGAAGTAATATCAAAAAAGTGGCACATTATGCTGCATAATTTGCCTTTTCCTGCCACATAATTTGGTGCTCCCCTGCCACATAATTCCAGTGGTCCTGGTTATATGACTAACCCAGCCACGGCCTGCACAGGTAAGCGAGGTGAGGCAGGGCGCGGAAGGGGCTTGAAGTCGAAAGACACAGAATAGGTATTATTTATGAATTTAATTATACCTATTCCGTCGTCTGTCGACCTCCCCCTACTCCCACCCCACCTTGCCCCCGCCTTGCCCCACTGTGCGTTATGTGCCGCCGCCGCTGTACTAACCTGTAGCCTACATATTGCAAGATTGTTTACCCTCCTCCTTTCTCTCTAAAGCTGCTTAAGTAACATCCACTGTGATAATTTTCATGCTAGAGATAATTTAAATAAATATCAGGGGCACACTTACCCACTGTATGAAGCAATGTAGATAAAAACAGTACTCTCATAGTCACAGCAAGTACAGATAGTTTGCAATGACTCCTCGCTTCCGTCCTCTCAATCTTTTTTCACCTTTGCTTTAGATGTATTCAGTGTTCTCCACTTTTTCTTCAGATTGCACCTAGACAGAAAGCTCGCACCATACCAACTCCCAATTCTTTCTGAGTAGATTCACTGGTCTGCCCTTAAACCCCTGTACCAGCTCACCTTCAGTCACTTTGAGAGATAAGATCAGTTTCTTTTCAGTGTTATGGATACATGCACTGATGTGTCTGTGGGATGTTTCCTGCTTCATCATAGTGCACCGACACGTGAGAGTCGCACTTTACCCAATGGGCAAGATTCACAAAGGTAAAAGTTTTTCTCCGCCCTGACTGTGGAGTCTCTGCAGTTGTAAACTTACCATAAAAATCGAAGTTTGTGAATAGCAAAAAAACAGCAAACTTACACTTACACAAAAGTGTACATTTACCATTGTGAATCAGGCCCTACAAGTGTAATTTACTGCTAGTAAAATTACTTGTAGTAAATTACACTCATAATTTGGGAATACCAAAAAGCAGCAAAGGTAACACAGTAAGTGTAAGCTTACTCCAAATTGTAATTTTTCCTTTGTGAATTAGTCCCAATGTGTTACGGACACATGCACCAATGTGTTAGTGGGATACTCCCTACTAACAATTAAAGGTGCTCCAACATGACGGCCACCCTATCTATCTGTGCCCGATGTGCTCTGGATATGTTGTGCCTGTGGAATGCTCCCGGCTTCTTCATCATAGTGCACCAACATGTGAAGCCCACCCTATTCCCGGTGTGTTCTGAATCCATGGACTGATGTGTTGAGGGATGTCCCCTGCATGTTTATCCCAGTGATCCACACATAAGGCCTGGACTATTCTCGATGCCCTCTGAGTGCATGCACGGATGTGTCAAGAAGGTCCGTGCACCATTAACAAAGCACTGTACAGCAGGGGCGTCCTTAGGCATGTGCAAGCTGTGCACCTACACAGGGCCACTAAACCCCAGGGGCCCCCACACCAATATATATCCTTAATATAATAATCCTCTGAGGATGGATACATATTTGCGTGGCCGCCCCTGGCAGGGATTTGGGGGCCTCCGGCTCTGTTCCACTTCCAAACACCCTGACTCCCCCCCTCTTAACTGGCCTCTGCGCTCTGCCCCGCCCGGACCCCCTCTTCGGGGGCCCGATACCTACGCTCACTGCCCAGGGCCACCATGAGCCTAGAGCCGCCCCTGTGTACAGACAATGTTCTGGGCAGAACTACAACCACTCTGTAGCTGTAAAGGAGCAGGGGTAACCTGGTGTGGTGGGCCTCATCTGCATGACCACTGATAGCTGTAAGGACTTGTTCCCTAAGCAGATCCAATGTCTTGATGACCAGGCTCACAGGACAGTGGAACACAACAATGCTTGGGTTTTTATAGCAAACCCCTTCCATCAGCTGACAAGACAAGGTCGCAGAGTAATTTTTGTGTTTGACATTAGTGAAGTCGTATTTTCAAGACTTCCTCTGTGCGTTGATCACCACCTAATAAACATCAAACCACATTGTGACCTTCAGTGCCTATTGGGCATGGCACTATAAACATGCAATCTATCCACCTAACTTAATTTGTATCCGACATCTGAAATCCACACCGACCCTCGCTGCTCCCAGCCTAAGTCACTGGCACAGGACTCCTATTATGCATTCGCATGCAAGATCACAAACAATTACCAGAGCTTTCTCCTAAAGCTGGAATCCCGCCAAGAGAAGTCTAATCTGCTTAAGAGTGTTGGGCACTTAACACTGAGCTGAACAAATCACTCGATAGGCATTGGCTAGACAAAATCAGACATTCGCACAGCAGCATGAAATTCTGGGCTACGTCTGAAAGTAGAGACGAACAACCTTGGTAGGGACAAGCACGGCACACTCATTGAACACAGTGAAGTTCACGTCCTTGGATATCAGAACCATCACCCTCCGTTTCATCCAAAACCCTTAAGGAGCACAGCTCTGATCTGTGCTGGTCAGAGACACCACACTCCCTCTGGCACCAGACTGAAAAACAAGTCACACACCACTGGGCAGCTTTGGTGGAAACCAACCTCCAACCATGACTTCATCCTGAGTGGGGCTGACATAATGAAAAACCATGACACCAATCTTGTGCATTAGTATTCTTCAGCCTCTTCTACAGCAAATATTGAATAGTAAATTATATTTCTCCTCCTTTTGATATCACTTTGTGATCTATTCCAGTCTAATGTGTAGCAAGGTGTGCAAGACTTGTGAACACAAAGGCAAATGTTGCCCCGGTGGTAAGGAAAGACGAACACTGAAGATAAGGAGAAAATGACTCAAGAGAGCCTCCGCATCATGGTTAAAGCACTATGCTGCATATATTTTCAGTGTATGCATAAAATATTTACAAGACCTTCAGAGCTGGTTTGCTAGTTTAATCTTCATATACTGGCAAGAGGTGTAGATGGTAATCTGGAAGCGAACCTGGTTTCACCTTGAATTTTCAGTATCTCTTGTTCATTTACGTAGTCACACTCTTAGTCTAACATACTTGGAGAAGAAGCTTTCAAAGTTGTGCCTCCTATTGTCTGTATTTCTCTCTCTAGCTTCGTTCCTTCTGTTCCATCCCCTCAATTTCTGTTCTACCTAATATTTTTTTCTCAACGGCTTCTCGATTTGGACAATAACCCACTGAACCAAGGACTGCTTCTAAGGTGTCTGTGAAAGAATATGAATTCAGAACTACACCCTTCAGCATTCTCTAAGGGGTTGATTATGATGCCGTCCAGAAATACTCCGAACAACATCTGATTCGGTCAAATCTAATTTGGAAGCCTTGTTTCCAACCGACTTGGACACATTTCCGGACAACCGATCATGATGTCCCGAAAGCGTCCAAACTGTCCGACTCGTTTCCGAACAGCATTCGGAGTAACGGTGTTGTTCGGAGCTGACTCGTAAAGGTCTACAGACCGCGTTTCTAGATGAGCAATTAGGATGTAGTATTCGGACAGCCTTTTCCGAGTCGGTTGTTCAAACACGGATCGGATGCCAGAATTTTACTTTGGGGGCCCATAGCAGGCCCCCCTTCACTCTTGGCCCTCCGAATAGGTCCCGTGGGAGTACCATGGGTCCCCTCTTTCCCTGCATGTACAGTATGGAAGGCACCATGGGGTGCAAGGTTTTCCCCAACCACCCCTTTTCCCAATGGGAGCTTGTCTTCTCATTTGGAACACAGGCTCCCGTTGAAGTCAATGCGAGTCCGACCGAACTGTGTTTGGACACACAGTAATCGGTCAGTTGGACTCCCCGAACCTGAGTCATTCGGAAAGCATTCCCAAACCGACTGCTATCCAAACAACATCGTAATCGAGCCCTTAGTTGGGACGATCTCCCACTTGATGCTCCTCATAGAATTATTAGTCAATCACTCACTATGCCAAAAGCCATTCACCACAATGTGTTTCCGGATGGTTTAAATCCCCTACCTCTATAAAAAATATTCAGGTGATGAAAAAAAGATCTGCATCTACACCAGTAGCAGTCGGTGGTGGGAGTGCTGCCGGGCGGTAACGTGGGGCGGGGGGTAGTAAACTACGGAATTTGGCCAAATGCAGGTAAGTAAACATATAAATAAATAAAATACATTTCTTTGCTCGCACTGCATCAAATTTAGCGATGTGGTGCGCGCAACAAAATTCATTTTATTTATTTATATGTTTACTTACCTGCATTTGGCCGTATTCCGTAGTTTACTACCCCCCACCCTACCCCTCCCTCCCACCACCAACCGCTACTGTTCTACACTCATCCAGTTGATCTCATGTACCCAATTTTGATGGTCAACATTGACTCTTGGTCAAGGAATAATGTACATTCCAAGATCTCTTTACGAGAAGGTAATGTAATTTGTAAAACTGGTATTTAGCAAAACAAACGCCTTTGAATAACAGCACCCTATTCCTTCAGCACTCTGAGGCTACGCTCTGCTATAGTGTGCTTTATAGCACCTTTCTGCCATTAAAGCAGCATTTTAGCACTGCCAGAAATCCGGATGTGCATGTCAATGTGGTTCTAGGCTTTCACGAGGTAGTCAAGTATTTTAGAAATCGTATACGTGCAGGGGTGTAGCTAGAGCTTGTGGCGCCCGGGGCTATCCCTCAGATTGCCGCCCCTGGGGGGGAAGGACGGCGAGCACTTGAAAGAGGTCCGAGAGACACATAGTTTTGCCGATCATGCAAGTTACATGCACATACATGACATGGTCCACGGCTACACAGTTGAATACACCGGTGACCGGCAGTACAATGGAGAACACAAAGACTGCATAATTTATCTGGGGACTCAGAAAAACCGCATGTGACATCATTCAGAGAGCTGCGTGTACAAATACCTGGCAATTCCCTCAGCACAATGCAAACATGCACATACATGAAACAGTTCGGGGATCCATAATCTACAGCTGACATTAAATGACCATACATCATGGTACCTCCAATTAACTGGCATTATTTTAGCTTCTGTATCTATTAGTTAATCAAAAGCTTTTCAATTGCAGGAAAGAAAACAAAGAGTAAACACAATCTATCTACCTATCTCTGGGCAAAGTGTAATCTATTATTTGTCAGCAATGTTCGGGATGGGAGGGGAAGTTATATACAAGAAGCAAAGCCTCAAGTGTGTCATGAGGACTATTCCCTTACTCAGAATGGGTAATTCATAATATGTTACTCTATGTATGGCTTGTTTACTAGTTATAAACAAATACATTTATATATAATGAAAATTTAAGAGGAGATAGTGGATTAAATCTGTACAGTGAAATGCAGGCACACTGAATAGGCCTTGTGAGCATCAGCATGAATTTGCGGAAGAGCTGCGCAACATAAAGGGAGCAGAGCTGGTAAGAACTGGTAATTCCTGTGCTGGGAAAGACCTCTGCAATATTAACTCAGATGGGGTAGTGCTGGGCAGTATACATTGAGGAGTAGAGCTGGTATTACCTGAGCTGGGGTGGGCGGGGCGTAAACTCTGAGAACTTATTTCAGATTTGGGTAGAGCATGAATATTCATTTGAAAGTGGAGCTGGAATAGAGGTGGGCAACGTAAACTCTGTGGTATGAACTATTATTAGGCGAGCTGGAGAGGAAGCTGGGATGTCAAAGAGCCGGGTAGATCTGGGCAGTAGAAGCTGAGCTGGCAGAGTTGCATAAATGTAGTGCACAGTTGCCGATGACTGTAGGAGTAGAGCTGTGAGAGGTAGAGTTGTGCCCTGAGAAGTACACCTTATGAGCCAGGCTGGTGGGCAGAGCGGGCGTGTGATCTGAGATGTAATGGGGGGCAAATGGAGATGGGAAGTATGAGCAGACATGGGGTAGGAAGGATAGCAATGGGTGGAGCTGGGCAGTATGTGCGAGATGGGTCAGAAGTGATAACTTACTTTTCTATACAGCTCTAAATAAAGAATATGACGTCTGTAGACGCTGTAAATAACTCAGATTCCCAGATCACTCTTTACGGTAGTAGGGTATTGTTGTATGATGTGAAGAATAATTTAAAAGAGGGGAGTTGTACTTTAACGATCTTTCCCCTCCCCGAAGAAGGAGGTATAGGAACATGGGGTGAGAGGGTCCTGCAGCTGTCACACTGCCATAGCCCCTCATTTCCCGAGCCATAAACTAGACTCACCGCAAGCGAACAGCAGCAGGCCGCAGCTCCCCAGTGTTCAGTGTTAGTTCTGTAGATGGTTCAGCAGCACAGTTTGGAGAAAAAGATTGCAAATAAGCTCATAACCCGTTAGCGTCAAATACACATTATCAGAATGCTGCTCTGTTACTATCAGAAATGATCAAACAGCTTTCTAGCGGTTTTCCCATGGCATCGATACCATCCCACTGCGACAAAAACTGAGGGCAGTCAATTGCCTAGATTTGCTTTCTAACGAAAGCACACACCATGGCTCTGGGCAGGGCTAAGGAAGGGCGTCTGTTCGAAAAGGAACAGACGGTTAGCCCGAACTGCACTTCTGCCCATTTGAGGATATTCTCACCATATTTGCAAGCAGTGCTGTAGGTCCAAGCCAGGTATCAGACCGCGTCCAGCAACCGGCACAGGATACTGCTAACAGTCACGTGAGAAGCACGTCGTCGTTCTTTTAGCCGCGTGCGCAATTTCTCTACTCTCAGCCCGACCCGCCCCCGCCTACCCTTACGCCTCTGATATTTGCAGCGCGTTTGTCTGGTCTGCAGAAAGATGGAAGCTGCAGCAAATTTAAAAGTCGTGGGGCGCTGGTGACAGGTGGTTGCGGCGGACTTTATAATTTATTTGGGGACACGGACTGACACTACTGTAATGACTGACAGTAGTGTCAGTGAGTGTCCCCAAATAAATTATAAAGGCAGTTGCAAGCAGTGCCGCGCAGCCGCCGCCCCATAAATGGTGCCGCCTGGGGCGGACCGCCCCCACCACACCCCCCTAGCTACGCGAGTGTATACGTGCTCTTTGGTAGTGATTAATGATGATGCTGTATGTGGGTCTATTGTTTCTGTGTACGTGAGTGAGTTGAGGACGTTGCTGCTTTTATCATTTCCCAAACTTCAATGGTTGACCACTAATGGGAAGACTCTGTTGGGCTGTGGTGTTAGGTAACAAACAATTTGGTTTGGTGCTGTGTGGTATGGGAGGCGATGCAAGGGGGCTATCGAAACAATTCTGTGGTAATTTTGAGGATTGAGCTACGTGAGGTGTGTTGATTTATTAGTAAGTATCCTTAGGTCCCTAAATATCTCTGGTGCCGTGTTGTGGTCATGATTGCGTAGATGAACTGTCTCTAGCATCTGCGAGTGTTGGTATGTGTACGGGAAGTTGTACTTATGGGAGCATCTCATTTTAATTGATATGCCTTTGATTCCGTTTTCTGCCTATGAGGGTGCAGCAAGTACCAACATGTTCTGTTGTTTCTGGGGCAATTGCCTGTATTGAAAAAGGAGGGTATTGTACACCATAGGAAAACACTGCGGGCCCGATTCACAGAACTAACTTAAGACAAAATCCTAAACTTACTACCATTTTGGTATTCACAGAAGGCACTTACTCATTTTGGTATTCACAGAAGACACTTACTCATTTTGATATTGACAGAAGTTAGGTGTCCAAACTTTAGGACTCCTAAATGCCTTCTGTGAATATCGAAAGTCTTAAAGTTAGGATTTTTCGCAGTTTAGGAGTAGTAAAGTTAGGACTCCTAACTTTAGGATTCCTAAATGCCTTCTGTGAATACCAAAAGTCTTACAGCCTGATTCATCAAGCCAAAATCGGCTTTGCGAGCGCTATTTTTGCATTTGGGATTCATCATCTCAAATGCAAAAATCGCAATTTTAGAAATCGCTAAATTGCGAATAATTGCATTTAAGGAATCTCAATTTGAGATTCCTTAAATGTAATTCATGAACCATTTTCAAATTGCGAATTCGCAATCTGGGGCCGCTATGTACCGCGAAGTCTAACTACATGGTAAATAGCGAAAACTTAGAAAAATGCACTTTAGTGCATTTTTCTAAGTTGTATGTTACACACACACATGTCCTTTGGACATGTGTGTGCGCAACACCAGTGTACATTACCATTTCAGGGGTGCTACAGGGTGTCCTTTGGACACCCTGGCACCCTTGAAATCGCTTCCTTATTTGCGATTGGCTAATTGCTAATCGCAAATAAGGAATGGCTTTCCCATTCATTCCTATGGGCCAGGCCCATAGGAATGAATGGGAAAGCCATTCCTTATTTGCGATTAGCAATTAGCCAATCGCAAATAAGGAAGCAGTAGAAATCGCAAAAAATATTGCGATTTCTACATGCATCCCGTTTTGCGAGTCTTTAATAGCGATTCCTTAAAAATCGCTATTAAGGACTCACAAAACAGGACTTTGATGAATCTGGGGGTTAAAGTTAGGATTTTTCGCAGTTTAGGAGTCCTAAAGTTAGGAGTCCTAACTTTACTACTCCTAAACTGAGAAAAATCTTAATTTTAAGACTTTCGGTATTCACAGAAGGCATTTAGGAGTCCTAAAGTTAGGACTCCTAACTTCTGTGAATACCGAAATGAGTAAGTGCCTTCTGTGAATACCAAAATGAGTAAGTGCCTTCTGTGAATAGCAAAATGGTAGTAAGTTTAGGATTTTGTCTTAAGTTAGTTCTGTGAATCGGGCCCTGCTTTATCAGCTCGATGGCTTTGAAGCTAGTTGTGTGCATGAGTGCATAAGAAGGTTGAAATCTAGCTGTAGGCATTTCTAGGTTTACAGGCAAATTCGCCTGGCTATCACACTGTAAGAAAGAAAGCCAGCTTTTTATAGGTTTATACAATGTAAGAAATAGCCAGAGGAGCAACACTACTCAAGCATCCAAAATATGTGTATTAAAATAAAATATAGATGAATAATATTTGAAAGTGAAGAGGATATCACTGCTGCTAGTGGTTTTAATAGGCAAAGCGGTTTCTAGATACAAAGTGAATGCCACTCCAGAAGCTTTATCTTTGGCATGAAAGAGAACCTTTAAACCCACAAAAAACTCTTTTTAACGTATTATTATGCTACCAAATCAACAATCCAGCAAGAATGGCCTGAAAAACATCATTAGTCATTACTCCTGGATTTGGAGACAGAGCCTTCTCTGTTGATGCTTCTATGGAGTGGAATACTTGGGTCGGACCTTTTCATAAACTCCATTTTGTAGAACATGTGTAGTACTACTACAATAGTACTGACAATGTAAGACAAAATACTATTCACAAAGTGCGTGGGGTGGCTTACGCCTCCACCTGTCCTATCATTTTCTGTCTGGAATTCTCCAACCCAACTGCGGAGACTCTGCACATGTAGGTATAATGTTATTGTAGTGTATGTGAGAAGGACTGTGCAGAGTTGCTGGAAAGTGGGAATACTTACTTCGAAAGAGGAGGAGTAAGGAGAGATTAAGAGAGGATTAGGAACAGGTATAGGAAAGTTCATGAACGCACCCACAAAAGAGTAAGCCCACTCCTAGTTGCAAACTGTACTTCTATAGCTACTATGTCAAACAGGACCAAGAAATGTACTGTGGAATTATCACATTGTGTATTTCTAGTGTCAATGGACGACCTAGACAAGGAGGAATTAGTGGGTGTCCATTGGTCCGGCAATGTATAAACAGTAAGTCAGCTCTATGCTCAGATATTATACCAACACATACAGTAATGGCTGATGCTGTATGCCCGTTCTCATGGTGCCTCTTCCCCGGGGCCATCCTGTTTTTAGTGATAAGGGAGCCAGTTGAGCCTGGAGTGGAACGGGCACAGCTGACAGGGTTCACATAGGCATACGTGCCGTCATCTATCGCCTAACCATCCCCACCGCCCTCCTGTGAATCCCCCTGGACATGAGGGGTCTCACAGCCCAGACAGCCCCCGGGTTACTGACCATGTCACATGTGGGCAGTCAATAGGGTGTACACTGGGTTCAGAGAGGGCGGTCATATTTCTTTGCTTGTCTCTTCTGAATGTAGGTTTCCCGACAGCGTATTGGTCCTGCATCTGGGGCATTCCGCGGATGCCCCAGGATAAAATAGCTGAATGCAGTGTGGGGTGAGGTATGTTTGGTGTACAAAGTTAGACGGTGTGAATCCGAATCTCGGGTTGCGAGACATCCCCATGACGTGCTGTAGTGCCTGACCCCATTGTATGTCTGTTAGTGATAGCGATAGAGCTATGTTGGACCTGTACCGGCTCCCCCAGTCTTCCCATGTGCTGTGGACTGCAGTGCCTTGTAGAAGACAGTAATGGCATGCTGCATGCCTCCATATGATAACAGGGCATGTAGCAGCGCAATATCCCTGCACTGATAGCCATTCGCGGAGGTTGGAAATTGTGGCATGCATGTTTAACATTCATTAGGCATGTGCGTTACTGGCCACCCACAAATGGCCAGTCTGCGATGCACCCTCTTTGTACAGCTGCCACATTGCCAATCTCATACCCGTTCGCAAATCAGTTGGCGCGTAATTTGCAGATACAGGTTTGTGAATAAGATATTGTTACACGGTACCCTTAATTCTTTGATCAGGCATTGAAATGAAAATGAAAGTGTGTTGTGTTATTACAGTATGGGTTTTATATATTTAGTAATACACTGAAGAGATATCAGAACTATGTCTTTTAAATAGATAGAAGCAAGACCAAACAGATGCCTCATTATGGCAGGGATCTGCTGAGAGGCATGGATTTCATATTGCACTGTATATTTTGAGAAGTCTTAACACGATAATTTTTCCACAGCTTGACTGCATTGGCCTGACTTCCGTAGAGAGCTCGTGCAAGAAGGCTAGTCTTCTGAAGCTGCCACGAGCACCAACAACGCTATCAACTGAAGGCGGGCGCAGATTGGCTGGAATAGATCTCTGTTGATCACCATCATTGCGAGGATCAGTCTCAAGACCAACACATGAATCTGATTCTAAAATATAATCATTAGATACCAGGTATGGTCACGCCGCACTCCCGACGAATAGGACATTTAAAGCCAGAAATGGAAGCAAATGATGACTAACATAGATGAAATTGTGATGTTCATCTTTACCATGATAGTCAGAAACACATATTTAAGTTATATTTATAATGCAGGTCAGATTTAAACGTTAGAAGCCAAAACATCGTATACGCAGTCATCAATGCTGATAAAGCTGTGCTTTAATGTACCACCTGAAATAAAAGCGCGCTACAGTTGACAAAAACATATATCTTTCGTCTATTGATGCAAATGTTTATCTTTGTTGGCAGTGCTGCAGCATTGTGGTAGCGAGTACTGTATCATATTTATTGCTCAAGAATTCAACACCTTCTCATTAGATGCATTACCAATCACAACAACGTTCTTCAGTTAATCTGTGACATGCTGCTGATGAGATTTCTATGACCTTGTGAAACTGCACATCAAAATGTAGGAACCATTGCCCACACTTCAGAAATTAGAGCTGCCGGGAGGAATTTCACGATTTGTAATAGGAATTCTATTTGACTTTTGCCTAGCGCTCAGACAAACCGGATGCGGCTTTAGGGTACTTCATAATGTGGTAATGCAAAACACAGTGGAAAAAATCGAAGATGTCGCCCATTGCAATAACAGTGGTTTGCCAGCAGATCAGATGTGGGCAGAGAACAGCCGTAGGGTAGGTGTTGGCTAATGCCTGTCAGAACATGTGTTTTAGACCCTACTAAAATTTCACAAGACCTATTGAAGTCAACAGAGCAAACATGATGATTTTCATTGGGAAGAAACTGATATATGCGCTGTTGCAATCCAGTTGCACTAAGATTGGTCTGCCAGTGGGGGAAATGTTCTATGAGTACAGATTTTTATGGAGCACTCTGTGTCGGCTTATGGTTCCTTGAGAAAACAGTACACGTGCAGTTAGAGGTGAGTGTCAACAGACTGAGGAGTAGCAGGAGTCAAACTGAATCAAGGCATCACCCCTAGAGTGTTCCCCTAGCTCACTGCCTCAAAGTTGAGATCTTACTCAAAGATCAGCATGGACAATTCACTTCACAGGAGTTTTCTGACATACAGATCGATGGGTCCTTCCCTCAAGGACAGAAAACACTCTCTAATTTGCAACAGATAAGGGCAATGCATGGGCCCCAGCTTGGGTGGCACCACAGCCGGAACGTGAACCCAAGGCTCCCTCAACTCCAAAATAAAGTTCCCAAACTGCACAAAGCCCAGATGAGCGTCTTCTTCGCCAGCCTACTGGCTTTCTCCAAAAGGTTTGGTGGAAAGGCAAGGGCTATTCTGTTGCTGATTGTTATAAACATGATTTTCAGGTACAACTGAACAATCTGGAGGTGTGACAAGAGTCACAATGGTTTCAGCTTGTGGAACAGAAAACGTGTGCAGCATGGCCTTCATCAGGCTGCATTGAAGGTTAGCTACTGTACCAAAGACACGTTTTCTTCTCGCCAAACCATAAACTATATTTTCCAAAGGACAGGATCGATCATGTTCCTAGAGGTGAAGCAAAAATCTTCACCAAAGAAAATGTTCACATTTAGTAATATGAGATGGGATTTGATAAATTAGATGTAGGGGATAGGTAAAGCTGCAGTTCTTCAAAGACCCTGGGTCTAGATCTCAGCTTGTTAAACTCAATCTGGGTCACTAATCATTTTTCACTTAATTCCTTTATGTATAGGACACCCCTCCCTTGGTTCTACTTCAAGTGCTAACGATACAGTCATGATTTGGGGAATGTTAAAGCTCTACCTAAGTCAAAATCTCTATTTTAGGAAACACATGTATGCTCTGCTGAATTCTGGGTTGCTATGGTGATTCTTGAAAGCCTCTTTAATGACTTCATTTAAGTTATTTTACACTTATATCCTACACTGGTCACAAAACAAAATCTGTGACAGTGCATTGGCAAGCACAGTGTTTTCTCACAAAACAGACCGGCCTAACCGTTTCATGTTCAACCACATACGGGAACCGGCTGGTTTCCTGCAACTGCCATTCGTGTTGCAGCCGTGCAATTTTCAGATGGAGAAAAAAAAGAAAATGGTATTTTAAGTGAAGTGACTTCATAGCTGTAAGATAATTTCCTCCATAATTTAGCAATCCCAAAGGGATAGGAGGCGGGGAGCTTGACAACTCGCTACAAATGGAGAACAAGAATGATCATCACCCACCACGCATCAGGTGCGTTTGATCCCTTCGCCTTTGCAGCGGGTAGTGCAGGTGAGAGAATTACCCATGAGCCTCTGGCAGCTCAGCACCAAGGACTGGACATATAGGTCTACAGAACTGGCAGGTTGGGTTTTAGGAAATACACAGCCATTTATCATTAAAACTAAAATGCATGTTGGGTTATCGGGTTTCCTGCATGATGAGGTTTCCAGAGAAACGTGCCTTCACCATTTTCAATTTGATCGCTGCTTCCAAGCCAATTAATTCTTATGAAAAGGGGAAGTCTGGGGCCAAACCTCACACACGACTAGACTGACATTTTTGCTTAAAAGTAAAATAAACTGGGAACAGTCTGTGCTCTATGGAGAACGAGAAGATCTAAAATAAATGTAATCACTTGAGAAGGAGGGATGGCTGCTCGGACTTCAAAGTCCACTGCACTTAATGTTTTCTGCTTTATTGCTGAAATATTTTTACAGTGAACTTTGAAGGAGTCATTGGCAAATGAAAGCGCAACTTTGGTGTGTTGTTTGCCCACCTCTCCTTTCCCTACTGATTTTTATTTTCAAATGATCCATTCCCACCTGAAGAACTGCAATCTTTTAGGATTTATTTGGCCGTACAATATGCAGTCACATATTTGCACAGAAAGAGAATTGGACTGACAGATTTGTTCGCAGACCGCCCCAGTGGTTTGGTGGGCATCTATCAACGTTTAAAATGGTTTTGCCAGCTAAAATCGTTGCATTAGGGTGGTTGCAGTTTTAATGTGAATTTATGCGGCTAACTGTTCTTTTTTATATGAATGAAACCACTGCTAGGATTTGTACTTTGGAGCAAAGCTGGCTCAGCACTTTGGACTGGGTGCTCAGAACTCAAAACACGTCCCTGAGTATATCTTGCGCTTTCCTTATATCTTGTTTTTATTTTTCTTCGCTTTAATCCCCTCCCACCTTGGCTTTAGCCATGCTGGTGTATGTAACAACAATATAACGCATTACTATGTTGACGTGGAAGGTTACGCATGTCCGCATAATCCTGTAATGTCCAACGACTGCCATGCCGAGTATGACGAAGACCTATATACGTACAGCATGCTTTCTATGCTTGATAATATGGGGGCAAGTTTGTAAACTGTACCGGATGCACGATTAAAAGACAAGTTGAAGAACAAAGACTCCATCATTGGACTGTCCTATTTTGCTCTAAACATTTATCTACCGGATTATTTATTGTTTAAATGTGTGCACAGGTCTTTTGCTTAATTGATAATATGGGGTAATGAGATAAAATGATTCATTTTTGTAACCGTGATTGTCACCACAATGGGTCCATGTTTTTTTCTTTGTTATTAACATTCAATAAAGAAATACTTCAAAAAACGACTCAAAACACGAAAAGGATGGCATATGAGTAACTCTTGTTATTTCTTTGTTTGTGTTATGTTGGTGTTTGAGCTAATGGTAAGATGCTTGCAAAGCTTGTAATCACATCTATGAAAATGTGTAATATATGTTGTGTCCTTGGAACCCCCCAAAGCTATTTGGTCTTTGTGTTTATTCAAGGTGGTTTCACTCCATCACTAAACTTAAAGCTCTATGGACCCCCATACACATCTATGCATGCCTGCTCAGCTTTGAAAATAATGGTAATTTATGTGTACACATGTCATGTTTCAGATTTTTGCTGTTCGTACAGGTGTTTGTACTTTGTTGCTATGTAATCTTTTTGATATTGTCTAAAGAATGCTATACGAGAAACGCAAATGATGTACCTAATTCTCTTAGCTAGAATGATCTGCTCCTTTAGAGGTCGTTGTAGTTTAGTGGATAATCCTCTGCTCCTAAACAAGCCTGAGAACCCATATATAGGACTCTACAATGATAGATTAATGTACACACACACACACACACACACACACGTCTGGAATTATTTTGGTTGACAAAACTTCCAGAACCTCATCCTCAATCTTGTTTAGCTTTGTGTGTGTGTATGTGTGTGTGCGTGTGTGTGTGTGTGTGTGTGTGTGTGTGTAACGGTGGAGATCAGAAATAAAGCAAACTCGGGGTGCTTCATTTTAAGTACTCCATATGTTGCTCCTCTCAGAGTTTCTCCACATTTCACCCTTGCACCCACACTCCCCGGACCTGATTACAGAGCAGATGCATCGCCTGATGGGTGCTACAACATGCCATTATTAATGTCACCACAATCAACAAAACGTCCGCGGAGGAACTGAAAGACAAATACCAGGCAGCAGAAGTGTTGACAGTCAGCCCAGGACTGGTCGCCAACGCACCAGTCACCACATCATCCTCACCCCCTTCTTTAGTGAAGGACCAATCACTCTCGGTCTGGTTGTGAATATGTGCACATATATGTGTGATAGGTGACCTCTCTAGTGACTTTGGGACATGTCGCAGGGCAACTATCTCTCCTACAGGGCTACCCTTACACTTTCCCCCCACCCATATCTCTCAGGCATCACCAGTCCGGTGACCCTGCCAATGAAAGGGTGCTGAGGGTACCTACCCTCAATCTTGAAGCCCAGATCCATTGAAAAGGCTGGAAGTTTAGTAGGCACTAATAATACTAAACTTCAAGATTCTTCAATGGATCTGGGCTTCAAGGATTTTTCTCACTTTGCAATTGCCACACTCTAATTTGACCTAACTTTAATGTCAGTTGACACCCTTATAAGATGTCTGCAGATGTTCATGCCCTTAGTGCATGTGCGGCTGGGATAGCTAAGAGTGGTGGGGTGGTGGTGGGGGTAAGTCACAGATGTTTGGATAGGTAAAATTAAATATAAAAATAAATAAAACCACTTACTTTGCGCCCGCCGCATTGCCGAGTCGGCGATGCACTGATTGCAAATTAAGTGGTTTGATTGATTTTTTATTTAATTTTACCTGTCCCGTCACCTGTCGACTTACCCCCCACCCAGCCCCGCCCCGCTGCTCTTACCTGTGCCAGCCGGGCCTACCTCAGTGAAGTCTTTGTTATGGCAAGAAGCAGCAGTTATCCACTGACGTGATAGAATAGCAGAAAATATTTTTGAGTTCTCAGCCCATGGGCACAAATTGCTGAGCATGTATGATACATAAGTGAAAATTAGGCGGTGTTGCCCACGTTTGTGCCTTTACACGCAGTGGGAGCTGTTGAAGTTACTTCAAAAGAAATAATGCACAGCTGATGTAAAAAAGCCAGCACTAGTCTTGAAAGATGGACACATCACAAATATATAATCACATTAGCTTTACATTTGCAATTACAAGAGCAGTACGCTTTCCGATCAGGGCCAATCACCGCCCAGTGAGTCAATATGAGCTTTATAAACCGTTCCCAATGCAAGTCAAAGAAACGTGTCTTGACAACTTCCTGGAACGCCAAAAAACCACCTGACTTTGCCGTTTTCCGTGTTTCGTTTGAGGAGGAGGAAGGAAGGAACGCTACCACTCGCGGAACCCGCTCCGCGGGTCCCGCTTCGCTGCTGCCACCACCGGACACACAGGTAGCTGCTGGGTGTGTGAGCGTGAGACAGGGCTGCGAGCGTAGGACCCGGGACTCGCTTTCCCAGGAGTCCCGGTAATCCTCAGGCCGAGTCACCTGGCCCGCTCTCCCTGACCGCCCCGCCCAGCTGCAGTACCTTAAAAGACTCTGCCTCCCATAGCGTGTGGGGACGCCAAAAAACCACCTGACTTTGCCGTTTTCCGTGTTTCGTTTGAGGAGGAGGAAGGAAGGAACGCTACCTCTCGCGGAACCCGCTCCGCGGGTCCCGCTTCGCTGCTGCCACCACCGGACACACAGGTAGCTGCTGGGTGTGTGAGCGTGAGACAGGGCTGCGAGCGTAGGACCCGGGACTCGCTTTCCCAGGAGTCCCGGTAATCCTCAGGCCGAGTCACCTGGCCCGCTCTCCCTGACCGCCCCGCCCAGCTGCAGTACCTTAAAAGACTCTGCCTCCCATAGCGTGTGGGGACGCCAAAAAACCACCTGACTTTGCCGTTTTCCGTGTTTCGTTTGAGGAGGAGGAAGGAAGGAACGCTACCACTCGCGGAACCCGCTCCGCGGGTCCCGCTTCGCTGCTGCCACCACCGGACACACAGGTAGCTGCTGGGTGTGTGAGCGTGAGACAGGGCTGCGAGCGTAGGACCCGGGACTCGCTTTCCCAGGAGTCCCGGTAATCCTCAGGCCGAGTCACCTGGCCCGCTCTCCCTGACCGCCCCGCCCAGCTGCAGTACCTTAAAAGACTCTGCCTCCCATAGCGTGTGGGGACGCCAAAAAACCACCTGACTTTGCCGTTTTCCGTGTTTCGTTTGAGGAGGAGGAAGGAAGGAACGCTACCACTCGCGGAACCCGCTCCGCGGGTCCCGCTTCGCTGCTGCCACCACCGGACACACAGGTAGCTGCTGGGTGTGTGAGCGTGAGACAGGGCTGCGAGCGTAGGACCCGGGACTCGCTTTCCCAGGAGTCCCGGTAATCCTCAGGCCGAGTCACCTGGCCCGCTCTCCCTGACCGCCCCGCCCACCCATCACCTGGTGTCAACATATATAGCTGTGAATAACGCTGCGCGGGAGAGCGCGGGAGCGCCCGGGGCTAAGCCCGGGCAAAGGGCGGGCCCTCTGTGGCCCTCAGAGGCCCGAGGAGACTGGGCTGGGCCACAGATCTTGGCTAGGCGTTCCGAGCTTCCCCTCGCCATTTCATTTGGTATTTCCGTGTTATGTCCTGCCGGGAGACAAGAAGTATGGCTGCCGCAGGAGCTAAAAAACTTACTGGGACACTGGATGATTTTATTACCCGCACACATGCACTCATTGACGAGGGGATAATTCTCATGGATAGGAGAGTCTCCCAAGACTTGGCTATAGCCAAGCGTTCCTCCCTTGGCCATATTGCTGAGGCTCGGACTCCGAAAATGGATTCCCGGCGAGAAGCACAGGTTCTAGTACATCATTCTGGACCTAACACGGATTTGGATGCCCCTAATCTTGCCCAGGATTTGGAGGCTTCACCTAATCTACTCATATTGACCGAGGGTGGAACACAAAGCAGCGGAATAAATGTTAGTAACCCTACAGACACTTCAACAGAAAGAGCGCGGATAGAAGGGGCAATCCCTAAACAAAAATACAAAACTAATACTCTAATAGCTGTGAAAGGGAAGAAGGCCATTACTCTACCTAATCCGCGCATTCCTGAAAAACCCTCAGGCAGTCTACCAATCTCTATAGAAGGCCCACCACCTAATAAACCTGGCCTATTGCTGAGCCTTCCAGATGATACTGTAATTGATCAAAGTATGGAAGAAATTTTGGAACTCAGCGGCTCTCCGGGTAATTCATTAACAACATCCCCAGTGGAGGAGCCGGGTTCCACTCTAAATAATACAGTAATTTGGAATATGCTAAAAACTTTACTAGAACCTATAGAGGTAAGACTTCGCTGTCTTGAAACGGTTTTAAAAAATATACATAAGGACATAAGCGCTCCCAGCTTTAACCTAAATAACAAGTCTATCCAGCCCACTAACTTATCTAAACCCACAATGGCTCCTAATAAAGCGTCGGAGATAAACAACACGACGACTAAGAAACCAAGCACTGCGTCAAACCAAGTAGGACTTATAACTAAACCCCCTGTTGTTGAGCAGAAAAAAAAACAGATAGTAACTCCACTTCATCTAAAAACATTACGACCTCCCAGTCCATACCCAGCGTCAGTTTATCCCAGGCGCCAAAACTCGATACAGAGGATAAGGGTAAGGATAGGAATCGTAGAAATATTCATCTTCCCCCAGATGCCGCACCTTATGTGGTCGTTCTTACCGGAGTTACAGAACTCCGGTCGCCAGATGAAGAATCATACCAGGCACTCAAAAATAAAGTCTGCCACTGGCTAGCGAACAATTATCCTCTCCCACCAAACATATCAGCAGATATCTTAATGATAGAGAGGGCTCCCTGGGTAGGACGAAACAAGAAAAATCTGCAGGGGGATTGTGTGGTGGTAACTTTTGAAAAACCAGAGGCAGTAGATTTTATTTGTAATCATAGGGCCCCAAGATATCAGGCGAGTAGGGTTACTGCCAGACCCCTCTCGTATTTTTATCTCCCCCACAATCAAGTGGATAATCGCTGGAGTTGGTTTAAAGGCTCTCACGACAGGTTTCCAAGACAAAGGTCTAATTTCCCTTGGGATATTCAACCGTCAATGAGGGAGGAGGGCTGGGATGGGGGGTGGAATTTGGTGGGGACTAGGGGAGGCAGACCACGACAAGGTGGTCCCCCGCATGGCCCTCAACTCATCCATCCCGTTTTCTATCAACAACCCCAAAATGGCCCTTCTAATCCCTTGTACTTTCCTATTGCAAACCG
This sequence comes from Lissotriton helveticus, assembly GCF_964261635.1. Lineage (NCBI taxonomy): Eukaryota > Metazoa > Chordata > Amphibia > Caudata > Salamandridae > Lissotriton > Lissotriton helveticus. The sequence continues at coordinate 1,028,721,849 of NC_136059.1, forward strand.
CTTTGAATGCCTCTCAAATACAGACTGGGTGGATTGACATACTCAGGGTTTGCCAGGGGAATATGGTGCTTGTCGAAACCAAGCAAGTCCTTGTAAGGTTGTTTCCACATTGGCTCCCATAGCAGCTATTTTATGTCCCATACCCGAAACTAGCCTGACGACCAAAGAGAGCCGGGGTGCAGGTACAACGACCGCTCCTAACACAGTCCCAGTACTCTGTAATGTCCTTACTTGGAATGTGGCAGGCTTAAATGCAAAGGCCTTGGACCCAGTATGGCAAAGTTTTATTGAACAATATCATATCATATGGCTTCAAGAAACGTGGGTTACAACACAATCTTTTTCCCTGGATGGTTTTTGCAGCTTTTCCACCCCGGCAGTTCCAGGTATAAGAGGAAGGGCAAAGGGTGGTTTACTTATTTTGTGTTCGTTGGATTTAGTGGGGGTTTTCAAAAAAGTGGATACCGCTTTAACAAATGTTCTTGCGGTAGAATGGACTCTCTCCAATTCAAAGACGGTTCTCCTGATTAATTTTTATAACTCAAAGGAGTCCGTCATTGCAAATGAACATTTAATTTCCTTATCGAATTTTTTGTCAGTCTATAGGAGTGATTGCACCTCCCATTCGGAATTGGTTATTCTGGGGGATTTTAACATACACCCCTGTGAGGGGGGTTGTTTTAATGATAGATATGGGGGGATATCACCCGAAGCTATTCCCCATTTTGAACACACCTCAGAGGGTGAGTATCTAGAGTTTTTTCTAGCGAATTTAAATCTTTTTGAATTCGACCAAGGTATTAGTGAGCCGAGAGCCCCAACTTTTGTTGGAAGAGACGCCAATACAGTTATAGACTATATATTCGTTTCAAATGGGGTCTTGGCAAAGGTATACGAGTACAGTGTAGTTGACCATATTTCATCGGATCACCATCCAGTTCTCTTGTCCTTGGATTTAGACTGCTTCCGCACTGTCAGTCCGCCAAGTATGGCAGCCATAAAGGATCTGAAATCTACAGAGCAGGGAAGGCGCCTGAAATGGGAGATGATTGTCCCAGAAGATTTCTTCCATGCAATTGCCCAAGAGTCCGAGGACAGCATGGCAGTATGTCTGGACTCAACTGCAGAGGGCCCTAAGGTCCTGATAGCCTTCGAAGACATCTGTTCGAGGATTAGTAAGAACTTGGAACGAAGGTCGGTTAGGCAAGGGAATATAAATACCCATAAATGGTTTAATAAGGAATGTTCGAGGGCCCACAGTGCTCCGATGAAAGCCATCAAGCAGAGACCTAGAGATAAATCCTTAGTGGCAAAACTAAGAAAAGAATATAAAACTATAACCCAAAAACGCAAAAATGAAATCAAGGAGGAAGCGTGGAATAGCTTACTCTCAAAGGAAGCCCTGAAAGACAGCAAAAAGTTTTGGGCCATCGTAAATCAGCCCTTTTTCTCCGACAATGGGCAAACGGATTTAGACTGTGTCATTGAAGATAACAGATGGCTAGCCCATTTTGGCAAAATCTACGAGTCTACATCCCCTGCCTTAACTGACAAAATCCATGACCATACTAATCTGGTCATGGACTTTAACATCACGGAAGTTGAAAGGGCGATTAGAGAGACTAACAAACATAAGGCCCCGGGCCCTGATGGGGTACCAGCAGATTTCTATATACAGTACCCACAATTTTGGTCCAAAATTTTATCTAACGTTTTTAATGCTATCCCTACAGCTGGCTTCCCATCCTCCTGGTCCACCTCCATAATTGTGCCTATATTTAAGAAAGGAAATAGGGCGGACCCGGCCTGCTACAGACCAATCTCCTTGCTGGACTCTGCCGTTAAAATCTTAGGCAGAGTCATTTTACACAGAATGGAGGATTGGCTGGAGGAGAGCGGGATCCTTTCAGACTTGCAGTACGGGTTCAGGGCACATAGAGGGACAATTGACCAATGCTTGAACCTCCATTTAATTATTAGCAAATACACTGTGGTGAAGGGGGGGCTTCTTTACTTGGGATTTATGGACCTATCTTCAGCGTTTGACTTGGTGAATCGTCAAAAATTATGGACCATCTTACACAACTCTGGATTGGACACTACTTTGGTTAATTTTTTACATGACCTCCACTCTAATTTGTTTGCAACGGTTAGGGCATCAAGGGACGGTAGGTGTACAGCAAAGTTTAGATCAGGGAGAGGGGTCAGACAAGGGTGCATCCTGGCCCCTCTACTCTTTACACTGTACATCAACGCCTTGGGGAAATTCCTGAACACAGCCACCTTGGATACTCCGCGCATGGGGGGCCTACCTATTCCGGTCCTCCTATACGCGGACGACGCTGCTCTCATAGCGCGGACTGGTATAGGGCTCCAAAAACTTTTGGACCATTTTGGCCAGTTCATGGAAGCCCTTGATTTAAAAATTAACACCGTCAAGTCCCATGTTATGGTTGTTGGTTCGCGAAAGAAAAACATGAAGATCAGATCTTTCAGTTCCAATAATTCACCAATTTCAAGGGTGCCCTCCTTTTGTTATCTGGGCGTCACCTTTGACGAGAGAGGAACCTGGAAGCCACAAATGAAACTCAAGGAAAATGGAGTAATTAGGTCAACAGCAGCACTTTTGAGCTTTTCGAAAAAATTGGGCTCGAAACCTATGGAAGCGATGACCAGGATTTATAGAGCCAAATGCTTGGCAATTGCTTCCTACGGGGCAGATATTTGGGGCTATGTCTCGGTCCCAGGCATACAAATTGCTGAAAATAATTTCTTACGGGCCTTGTTGACTCTCCCGAAATCTTCCCCCATACATTCATTGCATAATGAACTAGGTATGGGGTATGTTACCGATCTTCTAAAAATGTCCCCAGTACTTTGCTGGATCAAAACCTGGACCAATGAAGAAATCGGTTTGAATCACTCCATCCTTAAGGATTGTACATCTCTAGATAAAGCTCTTACCATTCCATGGCTAGCATATGTTAGAGCGGCATGTGCTAGCCTAGGGCGTCCGGAAATGTACTCTCTTCCGCAACATCTTAAAAAAGAGGATGCAAAGTGGGTGAAGCAACATTTTCGATCTCTGTTGGAAGGCGAAAGAGAATCGGCCGAAATCAGTAAACCCACAGTGAGATTACTTTTTCAACTTTCCACTACTACAGAGATGGAACCCTATTTAAAATATGTCACAAAGCCCTACCATCGATTTCTGCTCATTAGGTTTAGATTTAATTTGATCCATTTTATCCTTGGTACGTATACAGATTGGGGTACTCCAGAAAATTCTCCCCCTTGCACATGCGACTGTTTTTCAACACAGGACACTTTGCATCTGGTTATGCTGTGTGAGCACTATTTGGTCCTGCGGAAAAAATTTCTTGTGCCCATTTTAAAACCTTTAAACTTCGTTCAGGTACGGCCAGCATTACTATATTTACAGATGTTGAACTCAGTGCCAGTCGCTTATGGCGTAGCCTGTTTTTTAGTAGCTGCCGCCAGACAGAAAAGAGTAAGAAATGCTGTACTATTAACCCATGAAAACTGATCGTTAATATATACTATGGTGAAATTCATATACTGTTATCTTTAGGTGTTCCCTGTATCTATCAAATCGTTTTTTATTAACACTCCCTACCCTTTGTTTTTAAGTAGGAATGCAATCAACCCTTACTACTGATTTAATTGTTTTTTATAAAAAAAATAATAATTTTTTGTATTATGTATTGCTTTTATGGTTTTAATTAACCGAATAAAGTTTTTTGACTGACTGACTGACTGACTGACTGACAACTTCCTGTGTTTTCTCATCAGTTTAATACTGTAAAACAGATTTCAAAAGCGACATCTTTGCAATGTAACCACTTGTAAACTTTTGTCGTATTTGACTTACTGCAGTTGGGAATGTCCATCTCCGAGAGAGGGATCTTCCTCCTGTTGTCGTCATAGCAGTACAAATCCTGAACTTCTGAGTTCAGGAAGTTAGTTTCCTGAAATATTTTGATCCACATGATGTCACAGGAGCACTGGAATGGATTGTCCGCTAGGATTCTGCAGGAGAGATGAAGCACCATTAATATATCAATTCAACAAGCAAAGTCAAACAAGCTCATTCTTTACGTCTGACCTCGCATACGTTATATCCAACATCCTAGGAGCGTAAAGTGCTGCCGAGGCTTTAGATTCTATATTCCAGACCACTGAAAATACAGAAGGGATCCACAGTATTTCATCAGGACTAAAAACAATGTGCCTCAAGGTACTCTCATCAATGTACCCAGGTCCCCGCAGGAAAATGCGAACCCAGCTGGCTTACATAGGACAAAGATCTCCGATAAAGAGCTTCTTGTCCAGGGCCAGCCCAACAAGGAGCAGGCCCAATGATGAAGCATGAAACTTTGGTGTGTGAGGGCTCCATAATCCTATGATGGATACCCCTAGGTCCCAGGGTCTCCTTCCGATAATCCCCTTGAACAGTGAGCAAGAGTCTGGAAGGGGGCCAAATTCTGTAAAAACGTTCACCACAAACATTTTTGCTTTGTATGAGGTTCTACCTGCAGGTTAAGTTATGGGAAGCCATCGATCTTCGCAGCCCACAAATACAGAGCACAAGCACAGGGCCCCTGGTCTCAGCGCGGCTCTGGCGAGAACATTGTGCAACTCTGCACTTGCTAAGTCACTGTGTGCTGTTGCAGAATGTACTTTGCACATTCATTTTTATAAGGTAGTGCTGAAGGTGCCCCTGACCCTTGCTAGCGATGATACCGCTTGTCCCAAGGATCCCTCTACCTGTACCTCTTTACCCCCTCCTTATGTTGTTTGAAGCCTAAAGAGGGATTGAATGATAAGGCAGACTCTCATTGAATTGTAATGTAACATAACTATATCCTCATCAATCAAAGAAGAGAGAGGGAGCCAAGGGCATAATTCAGGCACTAGCTCTTGATGAAGACAAAGGAAGCATCGTTTGAGTAGCGGAACAGTACAAGTAGACAACATTCCTCAGCAGAAGCAATGGGAACCTGCATTACTTTGACTTGGCCTTCGACACAACCACCGATGATGCCAAAGAAGAAAGGGATGAACCTACCTGAGGTTACTGAAGGCAGGACTCGGGTGTCTGAGCCTGCATGCTCTCACAATAAGCATAAAGGAAGGACTAATGTAGAGACACTAACCGACTATGAGCTCCAGTAAAAAAAGGCAAGAGTGAGGTGATTACAGTCCCTAGCAACAGTAAGCGACGAAGAACTGACATTGTTAGCACTAAGGCTGGCTTTATCACCGGTGGCGCCTAGTGCATCAATCTTAATTTGCACCCCCCCCCCAGTGACCTTCATCTCCCTCACTACCACTTTCCAACAGTGTCCCTCATCTCTATAGAGCCCTTCTATCACAGGTGTTTCATTCTTTATAGCACTACCCATACCAGTGTAGGGTTTCAAATCACTTTACACCATTCACACTTTATACAGAGACAATGAATTATACATGTGCAAATCAGCATGTAGGAAATGTTACACATGACAAACAGGACTGACTACAAGGTGCATAAAATCACTTGTTATCCATACTCGTAGGCAGTATATTTTAAGAGTACTTGGTCTGGGTAAGGACAAACTCAGGATTTAAAACATAACACTGTGGTTGGATTGACTTGCCAATAAGAATGTATTTCTACTCAAACAAATCCTGTTTAGCACCATTAGGATAATAAAATACTGGGGAAAACAAGATAACATTGTAGCCTATACTCTCCAGCTTGCATGTGTCTCTTTGATAACAGTGCATAGCTCACTGCGCTATATTAGGATTGTACTTTATGAAGTGCAAGTAACAAAAGGATCTCTCTGACAAAATCAGTAACCCACCACACTGTTTATATATCATATAGTTCTGTGATGTACATGGTACAACTGCACGGTAGGCATAATATCCCACTGCCCTACTTTATAATGAGTTCAAAATGCCACCAGCCAAAACACCAGAGTTATCTTGGCATTTTATTTGTTGCCTGAAAATTGATGGACATACAAGGAACTCTCCAACAAGTGCTTTTAATCGCTGAAGATATTTCAACACAAAGGACAACCAGCCAGCACCCCCCTCCTCCGACCCCAGCCTGGCACCAGGTGCAGTCGCACCGGTCGCGCTGCCCTCTACAAAACACGACCCTCATCACGTCAGATATAGGTCTCAATCTATTTCTTAGGTTTGGAAAAGATTGTTTTGCGATGATATAAAACATGCTCTCTGCTTGTTAAATCTTGCTCAACTTTGTACAAAATGTAATTCAGTTTGGCAAACTGTCAAGTACCATACCATATTGGCACTACAGACACAAATATATCAAAAGAGGCCAATAGGAATTGCCTCCCATTTCTTTCAACAGTTTTATCCTGTGCTCCGTGGGAGCACAGGTTAAACACGCTCTCAAATATGCCCCCTCCCCCAGCGAATTCAGGTCCTGCTCTCTAGGTCCTGATAACATGTATAGTCACTAGGCCTAGAATATTTGCAAAGCGCCCAGAGCAGTTGGCGCTATAATAAGAGGCAGCGAAGTCCTGTTCTGACAACTGGATGCAGGCTTGTCTAGAGTTGGCTGCGATGTCATCTGCCCATGCAGGAAACGAAAACGTTTGATCCGGCCAAATGCATATTTAATAAGATATCCTTTTCTTTTGATTCTAGTCTTTTTTTGAAAACCATGTAATTTCCCTCTCATGAGCGAAGCCATCTTGCAACAGCAAAACAAAACTATTGCATGAAGATCTATATTGTTGTGCAGGATTCATTTTTTTCATCAAAACAAACACGTTAATAATGTCTTTTCAGTTTAACCTAAAAAAGAGTGCGCTTCTAACTTGAAGGTGAAGAGCTATTTCATAAGAGAATGCTTAATTGAATATTTGCTCCTCATTGCACGGGCTTCGGTTTCTAAATAACGAAACAGGATAGAATTCTGAGAGTTGTCAACACCTTTTCCAATTATTAGATTGCTATGATCTACATGCACAAAATGTGGAATTGAAACATACTGTTGGGAACTTAATGTACCATTGCAACATAATGTACCATGATTAAACGACTTCCAACTACGCCTCAGATCATTCATGTGTAGCAACCTTATTACACGTCATAACTGGCAAGACGCAAGAAAGGTTTTCATTTACAACATTCTGAAGATTTTTTGTATCCTTTTAATCTTCATAAAAATTATGATATTTGCAAAGTTTTTAAAAAGCAAATACTAGGAGAGGGTGTCTATTGAAAGTGGGTTTTGAGAGAAAAGAAAGGTGCGAAACAAATCTCGCAGAAAGACAATTCTCACTAAAGAAGTTTTGCAAGAAAACGCTCCTGAAAAAACCCTCTTTTTTTAAAGAAAAAATTCTGCCGCAAAGCCTGCTAAACAAAGTTGGTAAACTTGGTAACCTCCTCAAAGAGCCAACTTTTAAAGGTGAACTTAGAAACCCCCTCGCCTCCTATTTAGAACATGATGAAATATTGCTACAGTGAAAGAAGAATAAAACAGCTGCTTAAAGTGGTCCAGACTGTACACTAACCATTTGATATAACTCACAGAGCCGGACTACACTGAATCCGTGGCGTGTTACACGATTGACATCCACAACGGAGGCAGAGTTGTCCCTCTTCCAGCAGTACCAGGAAACTGCACTAACCAATCCTGGCACTGCTCTCACAGCATAAGAGCAGCACCAGGATTGGCTAGAGCGGCCTCTCTCAGAGCTCCTAAGAGCACTGGAGACACGCTCTTTCTGTAACTCAGCTGTCTAAGACAGCTGGGTTAGAGAACTTTAAAATGTGCATGTCTGGCTGGTCGGCCCAAGACGGCCAGCCAAAGAGACATGCACATTTTAACCCCTTCTATGCTTATGACGAGCCCAGCTTGTCATGAGGCACAGTAGAGCTGAGCTCATGACGAGCTGGGCTCTTCGTAAAGGCCGCGGTCCGCCCGCGCGCAATTGATTTCCCCGCCTGTGCGGCAGAATCAATCAGTGGGCGGAGTCGTGACGAGCCCAGCTCGCCATGAGCACAGCTCCACTGTGTCTCATGACGAGCTGGGCACGTTACGAGCACCGCGGCGCCGCACTCCCCCCGTGCCGTGGGGGAATTACCCCCGCTGCGAAGGGGCTAAAGCACACAGCTCCCTGCTGCAGCCACTCAGCACGGCAGTACTGGCCCCGCCCCATCACTCAGTTCAGGAGGGGCCGATTGCTGAAAAATAAAATGGTAATACATACTCTTTATTACCTTTTTCTTTCGTCTCTGGCATGTGCGGTGACACTGCTCCACTCAAACGGAGTAGCCGCCCCTGTGAGGATATCTAACTTCTGAACTGGCTATGTGCTACAGGTTTCTAAGCAGGCCAACTGCACTCATTTCACTTCCCCGTGAATTAATGATAATGGGAATCCATGTTCACAAAGTGCCTGTTGGGTGCCTTACGATCAGGGCCGGTTCATCGGCATTTGCATAACCAATCACACAGAGTACACCACCTAACTACAGGCAACAAGGAAAACAAACATCTGATAGATCAAAAGGTAAACAAATAAGTTACTAAATTGCCAGTGTACGTAGTGCTACATTGGAGCATCATCACAAGCAGTCACTTGGAATAAGAACTGCTGACGTAATAGCCAAGAATTCTGGAAAACCAACAATATTTGCGTATCTAATGGCCATAAAACGTTGTCTATAGCTACAGCTGGCTCCCGTAGCCCATCACCACATCCAGTATTTTCTCAAAGGTTCAGCTTACCATTAATGCATACTACAGGCCCGGTAGTCACCGTGAATCTGGAATACATCTATACAACCTTCTGGAAGCTGCTTCTGATTGAATCTGTTCAGAAGTATCATTTTGTTAACATTGAACTGCTGCCAGAAATAACATATCAATAGCAAATAATATGCAAGTGCATATTAGCTCTAGCAAATTATATGAAATTAGAGACATCCATCGAAAGGAAACCCTAAAAGAAATATGATATAGCACAGGTAATAAAACAGGAAATTATTGTGCTCTTTGTTTGAAAGTTCGCAAACATAGTTACGGGCAACATTCACAAAATGTGGATACATTCCACCGCTTGACCACTTCCACTTTTGTGAATGAAAGTTCTTAGAAAGATTTGTTTGTTAAAAATAGTCTAGGCTACCGAGTGTTTTCTTACAGAGGGCTTCCATAAGAAGCCTCTATTGTGCATAACCAGATGGACATTCAGTTATTGACTGCAGTGATGTTACAACAGTGGGTAACAAAACTGGTATCCCACTGTTGTGACCTTACAAGAGGATGTGATTGCTCCTTCTTAATTCTCTGGCCTCGCGCGATCTCCAGAGACCTGAGCGTGGCAGTGGAATGGCCATTGGCGGTCTCCCCTCCCTGCCTCCACCTCTCAACGGTCTCCATAGACCTGAGGGAGGAGGAAAATGCCGGCAACAGTCATGTGTCCTATTCCCTGTCAATGGAGGAGCCATGTGGGTGCTAGGAGGCCTGGGGCTGAATTAGGTGCAGTAGGTACTTGCGCCCGCTTTGTGCGTCTCTTAGGGCACTTTGGTATTACAGAAGGGGCCGCAGATGCTTGAGCGCCCCCTTCTGTAATACCTTTAGCTCTGGCGCTCATAAAGCGCCATTGCTATCATTATCATATACATTGGAACGCGGCCCTATGCAAATGAGGCAATCTCTTTGCCTCTGAGCCTGCGCTGTATTACAGACAAGGGCACAGAGGCAAAGAAGCTGTCAGGAAGCGCACTGACAGTGCCCTACCTAAAAGGTAGCACACTTTCAGTGCTCCACCTGATAGCAGCCCTCTGGAGGGGGCAAATGATAGCAGCCCTCTGGAGGGGGCAAAGGGGTCCCATGGACCCCCAGACATACCCTTGCACGTGTGTGCAGTTACTCACTGCACCGGCCTGCAAGGGGATCTCTAATCCCCCTTCAAAGTGCAGGTGGATTGCCACCTGCACTGCGAAACACAGAGTGGCTTCAAAACAGCCGCTCCGGTTTTCATCTCAATGCGCTGCCCTCAGGGCAGCATGAGTTTGTGGCAGCGCATTCACTATAACACGACACAGTTTCCTGGTTAGTGCGAGGCACACCTTTTGAAAGGTGCACCCAGCGCAAACCAAGAAAATGCACCCATACCGTAATACGGCCCCTGGTATGTTTATGTTACCCATCTATAATTCTCCAAATTATGTATAGGTCTCATACCCATTCACAATCAGGAACAGACAACTCTAAATGCCTGTATTCACTGCAATTATATGACAGCTGTGAGAAAGAAAATGTAATTTCCTCTGCTGCGACATATTGATGATCATTGTCTACCCACAGCCATTGTACTATTTAATTACTATTGGATGGGTATGGGACTCATACACATCGTAAAACTGTACATGGTTAACTGACAATAAAGGGACAGTTTTTATATAAGGCAGCTGACTACTTCTGGGCTTTGCTGGCATTTCTTTTATAAACAATATTCTTGGTGTAATATGCGCTCATATATAGGTCCGTAGTATGTCCACTCATCATATATGTCAAGTCATTCTTCCAGTATCTGGTATTCCTTAGGAGAGTGCTCCCGACCCGTCACATCGTACTGTCAAGACTTCTCCTCGACAGTATGATGAAAGAGGCGGCAGTACTCTCCTAAAGAATACCAACTTAACTTATATAACGACTGGACATAATAAGTGACTATATATGAGCACGCTTTACAACAAGGATATTGCTTATTTAAAAGGTACACCAGCCAAGCCCTGAAGAAGTCAGCTGCAATTTATGCAGCGAGAGACGAAACCCATAGGAAACTTCTGCGAAAATAAAGACTATTACTACTTCGTACACTGCATTGATTTATTTGGAGTGCTCAGAGATCTTGTTTTGTTTCATTAGGACCTGTTACAGCAGAGGGAGACTAGGTGGCCCTCCCTCCTCCTTGAGCACCAGACACTTTTGAGAATTCTTGGACACTATCAAGTAGAACTACTATAAAACTGGAGTGTGTGTGCTTTCTTTCCCAGCCGCCTAATTCAGTTGTTTCTTGAATTTTTATATAAGAGTTGATTAACATCATGAAGAACTCAAGCTTCGCTCTCATTGTTTCGTTGATGTCACACAGATCCCCCTCAGTGAAAAATATACCCATTATTCACATTTACCCATCTTTAATTCTATATGTTTAAGGCACAATAGGCAGCCCAGTGCTGTATATCTATATAGGTGAAAGTTGTATGTACGATGATATATTGCTAAGCCTCCACCTTCTTTGATAATAAATATTGATTCTCACTACTTCAACTGCCTCAAATAGATTGGAAAACTGTTTGTGATTTGGCCTCTGTAGTAAGACTAGGGGTGGAATTGGTGGAATTTGGCAACTCCACATTACTCTTGTAACGCGGAGCTCTGGCCGAATACCGTCAATCGCTACGTGGCAGAACTTTTTTCTGCAAGACTCCAGAAATGAGCGTGCAAGAGAGATTTGGCATCCCCTAGCGCCATTTAATAACGCTGGCAGTCGCGAATGGTCGTGGTCAGAGGACTGCCTCTCGAGTAGTTTTGTTGTAGCTCGGGTAGATTTTTTACTTGAGTGGCAGCAAAATCAATTCAAATGGCAGTGTGCTTTTGTGCACCACATTGTGCTTTTCAAGCTGATTTTCCAGCGCTCCTCACGCCCATTGACGGAACTCTGTGGAAGCTCGTGGAGTTTATATGTAACTCCATGGAATTCCGTGGTGTGAAACTCCGCAAGTTCCGCCCACTCCTATATAAGACATGAGATGTGGCTGAACTAAATTCACCTCTCTACACTTTGTGCGATTCGTATATAACTACGGAGCTCACTAGAAACATAAATTTGACTGTCAATACCCTCTTTTTAGCTTGCACCTAATAACCCCACCGAACAGCTACCCCACCAAAAGAGTCAGCGACAAAGTTTTCCATTGAAGACTTCCTATTCTACAGCTTTTATAGATATAGCAATCTACTGATAACGGGAAACCTGCATTCTAGAAGGTCAGAAAGGCCAATATGTCAATAAGCTGACATTAGAAAAAGTTAACTAAGATTCCCTCATTCTCTTAGTTCTAAGCCTTTATTTACCTAAAAATATAGTAAACTTTGCATCTCTCCCATTAAAAATATAATTCATTGGGAAATCCTTCATTTGTAGACTTAACAACTGGATACCCACAAATTGGATAGAAATCATCCTGTAATATTGACATCAGCTGAACAGAACAACTAGGTACATTTATTTCCGATTTACTGTAAACATTCTGAGGAATTTAGTTGAAACAATATGATGTATTACTTTTTTACCCTGAAATAAAGCAACTTCGTAAATAAGAAAACTGTATTGGAAACGTACATTACAAAGAATGCGTTGCTTTCTACAGGATGGAATAAAAAGGTTGCTCTAGAAATATAGTATTCGCAACACTACGCGAAAAATACATTCACAGGGAGGGTTCTTGCCCTCCGATCTAATAGAAGGGATGCCAGGAATCTAATACCTCACACACACACCGCTCATCAGGCAATAGTTTATTGAGGATTTAGCGAAGATACTATAGTTGGTGATACTCATGCATAGTTAGAGGACATCAGTAGACTGGATCTGTGAATTAGAACATCTACATCAGAATACATTCGAAGTCTCATAGGCCATTAACAATCTCTCAGATACCAAAGATGCAAGGTTCTCCAAAGTCAACTTTACAAATAATATTGAAAACAATTGCATCCTTTGTTCATATTATTAGATTCCATTAAAAAAATCTTCTTGTCATACTTTAACCATGCAACATACTCGACAAATAATATCTAATCATCTTGTAACGCTGTCTTCGTTTTAAAAGATATACACCTAGTCCAACAACCTTTATTTAGTTAATTATCTGACTCATCTCACTACATACGCCTACTTTAACACCTTCAATGCTATGGCTTTTCCCGTCCTGAGATTTCTCAAATCTCTTTGTTCCATGACGAGTTCACCTTGTCATCCGCACAGGGCAGGTAAAGCTGATGACGAGCTGAGCTCGTCATCAGCATGGAAAGGGTTAAGGAGGTATACTTTTGGGAGTACAGGGAGTATCGGAAAAAGTACTGCTAATGTTTGTGGCTATCCACTAAGCAATGACTGTGTTTGTGTTCCCCACCTTTGCAATGTTAACTCAATATCACTTGCATATCCCCCCACCACCTAAAACTTGCGCATGCATAAAATCTTGAAACCCAGCAGAATATGTGTGAGCGCCAGCTACTGTATAGAAAAGTAAGCTGATACTCTTAAGTGGATAAGGGTATATTTATTTATTTATTTATTTTCAAGGTTTTATATAGCGCTGCTGGACCCAAGAGTATCAGAGCGCTTTACATGGAGGTGAGAATCAACAAATGTTTGTGCGAAAAATAGAGAAACAAAAAGCAAAATATACGTAATGGAAGAAACGAAAAGCAAAAACGTAATGGAAGCAATATACATAATATAGCATAATTACATAATGAAAGTGAAATCTGTAGAGCTTGCGTTATTTACCCCAGTATTTGTTGAGAAGTAGTACTTTGAGTTCTTTTTTGAAGAGAGAGTAAGAGGGGTTGCAGCGAAGATCTTTGGGGAGAGAGTTCCAAATTGTAGGAGCATTGCCAGAGAAAGCACGGGATTGGGTCTTTTGACATTTGAGTCTAGGAGGGATAAGGACAAGGGAGTTTGTGCTTCTCAGGGACCTGGAGCATCCTGCTTTGTGTAGTTTGTTTGAAAGGTAAGAAGGTGTGTTTTGGTGGAGAGCCTTGTGTGTGATGCAAGCAATCTTATAGGTTGATCTTCCTTCAATTGGGAGCCAATTGAGGATCTTGAGGGTAGGGGAGATGTGGTCAAATTTTTTACAGTCGGAGATGAGTCTTGCAGCTAGATTTAGGACAGATTTGATCGGCGCGAGATGGATTTTAGGTGTGCCGGCCAGAGTTGCGTTACCATAGTCGATCCTAGAAAGGACAAGCGATTGGACAACAAGCTTGAAGTCGGCTGCTGGTATAAATGGTTTAATTTTCTTGAGTTGTAGAAGGGTGAAAAGGGCACTTTTTGCTGTATTTTTAATGTGGGGTATGAGATTGAGGTTCTGGTCAATACTGATGCCTAGGGATTTAACGGAATTAGAGGTGGAGAGTGAACAGTTAAGAGCTTTGATGTCATTGATCCAGAGTTGGATGGGAAGGGAGTTGTTTTTGGGGGAGAACAGTATTATTTCCGTTTTTTTCGGGTTAAGTTTGAGATGGTTTTGATGGAACCAGGTTTGAACTTTAGTCAAGGTGTTATTGAGGTGAAGTATGTCTTTGTGGGATTTGATCTTGTAGTATAGTTGGGTGTCATCGGCATAGAGGTGGTAACTGATATTGGCTTGTTTGAGGATGAGAGTGAGTGGTTCCATGAACAGATTGAATAGGGTTGGGGAGAGGATGGATCCTTGGGAATGCCTAGTGAGACGGGTTGGGGTTTAGAGAGGAAGTGATTGAGCTTGATTTGTTGTGATCTGTTATGAAGGAATGAGGAGAACCAATTTAGAACATTACCTGTAAGGCCAAATCGAGCTTTAAGAATGTTGAGAAGGGTGGGGTGGTGTACAGTATCAAAAGCAGAAGAGAGGTCAAGGAGGATTAGTATTGAGGATTCCCCACTATCTAGTGAACGATGGATGTCGTCAGTAATGTTTAGCATAGCAGTTTCGGTACTACATCCTTTTCTGAAGCCAGATTGGAAAACATCAAGTAGATTGTAGGTGATGATGTGTTTATCTAATTGTAGTAGGACACATTTCTCTAGGGCTTTAGAGAGGAATGGAAGGTTAGAGATAGGGCAAAGGTTGCTGCGGTCATTAGGATCAGTCGTGGGATTTTTTAGAATAGGTGTGATTTGACCAAGTTGAAGAGAGGCGGGAACGCAGCCAGTGGAAAGAGAGGAGTTGATGATTTTGGTCCATATAGGTGCGATGATAGAATTAAGTTCTTGAACCAGGTGTGCGGGAAGAGGATCTTTGGAGTGGGAGGAAGGTTTGAGTTTGGTAATGATATTAGTGATCGTAGATTCAGAAACTGGACTAAAGTCACTCCACAAGGCATTGTTTTTAGCTGGGGTGATGAGTTCCAGAACGGGGCCAGGTTGGGAGAGAGCCGGGAGGGCTTGAGAGGGGTTGAGAGGAGTTGATATAGAGAACAAGGGCGAGTTAGAGGATGGGGCGAGGGTGTGTTGGGTGGAGGGAGGTTGGAGTGAGAGCGGGAGAGAGGAGAATGATAGTTCGATCAAGTTGATTTTGTCAGTAAAGATTCTAGCGATTTCTTCACATCTGTCGGTAGAGGCTAAAATTTTGGGAGGGCCAGTGGAAGTTTGTTTTTTTACAATGTTAAAGAGTTCTCTCGGGCGGTTTCTCGCCTGATCAAGCTGAGTCCGGAGAAAGGAGGCTTTTTCATTGAAGATATGTTTTTTGTATTGGGCTCTAGCGGCTCTAAGTAGAGCCAGATTTTCAACGGTCGGATGCTTCCTCCAGCCCCTTTCAGAATGTCTAAGGGATCGTCTTTGATTATTTAGATCGGTATTGAACCAAGACTTAGGAGGGATATTTTTTTGTTGTTTGAATTTGATTGGAGCAATTTGGTCGAGGGCTTCACGAATAGAGTATTTATAGTGGTTGGTTAGATCGTTGGTGCTATCAGAGAGTGGAGGAAGAAGTAAGTGGTTCTTAATTGTCGATTTCAATTGTCCAGGGGAATGAGGTGAAGGTTGCGTGTGGGTTTTTTAGGTATAATAATGGTGGGGGTGCTGCGAGAAACGGGTCTATGCATGGTAAAAAGGATTAGGTAGTGGTCAGACCAGTCAACCGGAAGTATGTTAGATAGGGAGGCCAGATCATTGCTGGTCATGATAGCATCAAGGGTGGCACCTTTGTTATGGGAAGGAGAATGGCAGATTTGGGTCAAATTGGTGACATCCATGGTGTCATTGAATATGATGACCGCAGGGTCATCCTTTTTGTTCCAATAGATGTTGTAGTCACCGAGAAAGAGATTGTTAGAGTGTGAGAGTGACGCTTGGATAATAAGATCAGTCATCTCTTCCGTAAAGGGGATGTTATTACCAGGGGGGTGGTAGATCGAGTGCAGCCGGATGGTGGGGGAGTCAGGTATCGTGAGATCGGCGCGGAGGTATTCAAAGGATGAAGGATCTTGAAGGGGGACAAGTGAGATGATAAGTTCAGTTTTGAAAATTAGGGCAAGTCCACCTCCTGTTTGTTCAATTCTATCTTTCCTAATGATAGAATAGCCAGGGGGAATAAGTAAGTCAAGGATGGGGGTAGAGAGGGCGGTGAGCCAGGTTTCAGTTAAGAAAGCGATGTCAATGTCTTCGCTGAGAATGGTTTCAGCAATCTCAGTGGCATGGCATGAGGCGGAGCGGCAGTTGATCAGCATGCAACATAGGGGAGTTGGTTCGGGTGATTGTGAGGGAGGACAGGGGGGGATAGGTCTAAGTTGTTGGGGCGGTCTCGGGGAGGTCAAAGGAGGGGGGAATCTGCTAGTTACTAAGAGTACTGGGATATTAGATTGATGAATCAGTGGAGTGGTGGGCAAGGGTGGGGAGAGCGAGATGGGAGCGTTAGTAGATAAGTTACTTTCTACGGATGGTGGGTGAGTACCAGGATGCTGCGGTGAGGGCCTTATGTCCAAGTCGGGCGGGATAATTTGGGAAGGATGGGTGTGAATGGGACTGGTTGTGTCAATAATGGAGTGGGGGGGCGTGTTGCTGTAGGCAGGGGCGGCTGGTGACATTTGAAAGTGGTGAGGCGTAAACTAATTTGCATATTGCACCGCAGCGAGCGCAGCGAGCGAGCTCGAATCACCTTGCATCCATCCATACATCATTCATGCATCCATCCATCCATCCATCCACCCACCCATCCATCCACCAATTCTGCATCCATCCTGCATCCATCATTCATTCATGCATCCACCCATCCATCCAGCATCCATCATTCATTCATGCATTCACCCATCCATCCATCCTGCATCCATCATTCATTCATGCATCCACCCATCCATCCAACCATCCACCCATCCATCCTGCATCCATCATTCATTCATGCATCCACCCATCCATCCATCCTGCATCCATCCATCATTCATTCATGCATCCATCCATTCACCCATCCATCCACCCATCCATCATCCATCCCGCATTCATTCCTGCATCCATTCATGTGTCTACCCATCCATCCACCCATCCTGCATCCATCATTCATTCATGCACCCATCCATCCACCCATCCATCCTGCACCCATCATTCATTCATCCACCCATCCATCCATCCACCCATCCAGCATCCATCCATCATTCATTCATGCATCCATCCATCCACCCACCCATCCATACACCCATCCATCATCCATTCCTGCATCCATTCCTGCATCCATTCATGCATCCACCCATCCATCCATCCATCCTGCATCCATCATTCATTCATGCACCCATCCATCCACCCTGCATCCATCCTGCATCCATCATTCATGCATCCACCCATCCTGCATCCATCATTCATTCATGCATCCACCCATCCATTCATCCACCCATCATTCATCCTGCATCCATTCATGTGTCCACCCATCCACCCATCCATCCACCCATCCTGCATCCATCATTCATTCATGCACCCATCCATCCATCCACCCATCCTGCATCCATCATTCATTCATCCAGCCATTCATTCACCCATCCAGCATCCATCATTCATGCATCCATCCATCCATCCATTCCTGTATCCACCCATCCATCCATCCATCATTCATTCATGCACCCATCCATCCACCCTGCATCCATCCTGTATCCATCATTCATTCTTTCACCCATCCTGCATCCATCATTCATTCATGCATCCACCCATCCATTCATCCACCCATCATTCATCCATCATCCATCCATCCATCCACCCATCCTGCATCCATCATTCATTCATGCACCCATCCATCCACCCTGCATCCATCCTGCATCCATCATTCATTCATCTACCCATCCACCCATCCTGCATCCATCCTGCATCCATCATTCATTCATGCATCCACCCATCCATTCATCCACCCATCATTCATCCTGCATCCATTCATGCATCCACCCATCCTGCATCCATCATTCATGTATTTTTATGACCATATAACTTGCACACAGCTTGTCAGTGTTTAATACCAGTCTCAAACCTTGTACTCCAGCACCAATGATACATGATTAATATTAATTGTTTTTAAAAACATGTATTTATTCGACACCAATTTCACACCTTAGTCGGAACATCATTTTTATTTGTTTTTTAAAATATCTATTTATTTAACACCAAAGTAAGTCATGTATACATTTTTATGGTTCGATAAGAGGCTCGAACCTGGTTTCCCAGCACCAAAGTCGGCCGTGCTATCCGACAGGGGTTATGTAACCGGGCTATGTATTGACCAGCCAATCCTGCGCCAGGATTGGCTGGGGGGGCACCATGACTCCTCGCCCAGTCGCCCTGTGTAACCCCGGGGGCTGCGGCCCGCCCCCTGGTCCTCTCTCTAAGGGGGAATTCACAAGAAAACGATCTGCGCATGCGCTGGCATGTTTGTGCCCAAAAATACACTTGCGCAGCTGCAGCAGCCCGATCCTTCCCCCCCCCCCCTTGCGCACTCCGGGAAGGTCGGGTGTCTCCCGGTTTCCCGGTCGGCAGATAGCGCGATTTTTTAAAATAATAGTGACGACGTGGTGGGTCAATGGGGCTTAGTGGGGCTTCGCCCCTACGCCCCAATGGACGCACCGCGCCTGGCTGTAGGTAAGCGTGTTAAGAGGACAGAAAGTGGAAGTGTTGTAGAGAGTGTCAATGTGTGAGGAGATGGTTTTGGTAAGGAGGGAGATCTCGTTTCTGAGGGAGGAGAGTTCTAAAACTAGGGATGTGATGACCAGTTCAATATTGGGGGGTGCCGATGTGAGGTTAGATATGAGAGGTGGGTCTGTATTTATTGGGAGGATGACAATGCTGGGGTTGGGTGGTGGAGGGGGACGGTGAGGAGGATGGGGGGGAAAACCTGGAGGGGGGAGGGGGTGGTATTAAAATGTGGGGGGATATCATTTTTGTGGGGCAGAAGTGGACATGATGAGAATGTGGAGAACTTGAACTCTTCAGGCTGACAGTTAGGAGAAGGTGGCATCGGGGAAGTAGGAAGAGGTGAACCAGTTGGATTGAGGGTAATCGGAGATAGTAGGGAAGTGAGAGGAGGTGGTTGTGGAGGGTAACAGGTGGCTGCTAAGGGGGTGTGGGGATGTGAGCCAGAGGGACGGAAGGTATGAGAGTCGTAGGGAGGGAGGAGTGAGGGAGCTGGAGTGTGTAAAGAGGGGGGTAGAATCGGGGGGTACATGGTGGTGGGAGAGGTGAGGAGAGAGTTAAGGGGGGGGAGGTGCATGGGAGGGGGGTAATTAAGGGAGCGTGGGGGAACCAGGAGGTAAGGGGCAGAGGGAGAGTTGGTAAGAGAGTTGAGGGGTGGGAGGAGTGTGGGAGAGAGCTTGTAGTTAGAAGCGGGGGGCCAGGGGGTGAGTGGGGGATGTAGGAGGCGTCATAGAAGGAGTGAGTGGTGAGGTGTATGGGGGAGGGATGTGGGAGAGGGGGGTAAGAGGAGAGACAAGTGAGATAGAGCTAAGAGCATTAGGTATTGATAGGGGAGCAAGGGGAGGTGTGTGGGTAGCCAGGGAATTAGAGGGGGTGAAGGATTCAAGGAGGGGGGAAGGAGCATCGGAGGTAGAGAAGGGGGGTGGGGCATGAACATAAGAAGATTGTGAGATAAGGGAGTCGTAGCACGTTATAATGTTGAGAGCGAGAGAGGTGAGTAGAGATTGAGAGTAGTCTGTTTGGTTGAGGGAGGGGGAGGAGGGGGGAAAACCGAGAGGGGATATAATGGGGTGTAAATTGTCATTTAGGGTGGGTGGGGGGAGATAGAGAGAGGGGATTGAATGGGGTGGGGGAGTGGTGGATCAGAGCTCATACTGGAGATGACAGTGGGGGAAGTCATTTGAGGATGTGAGGGAGTAACGGTGTTGAGAGTAAGAGAGGGAGAGGGATGGTCTGGAAGAGGAGATAGGGGGGAGGGAGAAATTAAAGGTGAAGAAGGCGAAATGAGTTGGGATAAATCAGGGAGAAGAAGTGAGGGGGTCTGCGATGTGATGGGAGGAGGTGAAGAGGGCAGCGGGGGTGAGATGGGGGGTTTAGGGATTGAGTGAGTGTTTGGGAAAACTTACAAAAGTGTTGTTCAAAGGAGTCAAGATGCTTCTCAGACGCTTGGATGAGTATGGTTCCGGATTTGAAGATGGAGATCACTACTTCGCCTGGGAAGGATGAGGATGATGTGGTGGAGAGTTTAAAGCCGTAAGGGATAATATGAGAATTAGAGATAGTGAGGTAGCGTAAGAATATGCTTTTCCATTTGGATGGACGTTTAGTGAAGAAGACTAAGTTGGTGGTGAGTGAGGAATTAAGGTTGTTATGTTGATCTGCAAATAAGGTTTCTGGGTATAGACGGAGCATTTTCTGTTTGAAATTCTTCTTACCATGTTTGGAGAGATGGGGGGGGGTAGATGATGGACCAAGAGTTTGGGCCGAGTTTGGAGATGGGAGGGGTTGAGCTAGAGGGTGGAAGAGAGAGTGGAGGCATGTTTTGGAGAAGGGGGGGAGGAAGGGGATAGATAGTAGAATGGATCGTACTGGTCAAAGAAGCGCAGCCGGGAGGTGGAAATAAATCATAGAGAATAATTCGAACGAGAACTTGAAGCAGAATACAGTGATATGACATGAAGGTGAGATAAACGGAGCTTCAAAGTAAACAATGTAACAAAATGTAAAAGGGGTAAACAATGTAACAAAATGTAAAAGGAGCTTCAAAGTAAATAATGTAACAAAATGTAAAAGGAGCATCAAATCTACACTAAAGCAGAATATATAACAACAAATTATACATAAGGATAAGGTGCAAAGTGAGGGATGGTACAATGACATAGGCAATCTAAAATAGATGAATTAAAATTAAAGTTGAAATGTATGACAAATAGATTACAACTATATGAAGAAAATAAAATGCCATGAGGAAGAGGGACATAACTTAATACACAATCAGTAGATAAAGAAATAAGAAACGGAAAGTATACAAAGTCAGCTGGAATGTACATTAAATAAGTCGCAAATCAGAATAAATAGAATTATATTTATGTATATTATTAGAAAGTTATAAAGTGCAGGCATAGAGGAAGTAGAGGAGAAGTAAGCGAAGTGAGAATAAAATAGTATGAAATAGCATTTAGTGAGGCTAAATGTATTAAGGGGGTATAGTGAGGTTAAAGAAAAGAAAAAAAGAGAGAAGAAAATGGGGTGAGAAGGAGGAAAATGATAGGAGGAGATATAGGGGAACTGGTTGTGAGGTGACAGTAAATGGGATAAAGAGCAGAGAAAGAGGGCATAGGCTTGTAATTGAGATTAAAGATCAGGTCAGTTTTCAAAGATGGACGCCAGTTTTGTAGAGGAGTAAGCAGTCCTTTTTTTGTGTCAGTGTTACTGATAGGAGAAAGTAGTCCTTTCTTAGTGTCTAGGTCATCAATAGGAGGAGGAGTATATTGTTGAGTGGGTAGAGATCGACAAAATGGAGGACAGATAAACTAGTTGATGATTGAGGAAAACAAAATGGACAAGGGCAATGAGTGACCAATTTTGCCTGTATGTGAGTGATGAAGGCTGGATCCCCACAGTTTCCAATTTGCATGTGTCCTGCGTAGGTTGGCGACGAGCAGCAGTGCCCCCGCTGTTCAAATCAGAAGCAATGTGGTTTCCCAGGGCATCAGATCAAAGCCATGATCTGTTCTCAGTAGGGATCGTTTGTAGGAAAAATACACTGGAGCAGCTGAGCCCCACCGATCCTACCTGTAACTATGAGGCAGTCCAGGACATCAGGGGCGAAGCTGCCCGCACTGTGCATCAGGGGCGGGAGGCACTGAACAGCGTCAAGCGGCGGGGGCGTCTCGGCCAGTCGGCTCCCAAGCTGTGTTCAATGGTATCAGACCGTGGCATCAGAGAGCGAGAGTGCAAGTGTAAGTGGGGTGGGGGGGGTGACAGACCCCTTCCCGGTCTGCGTCGCTGACGAGCACAGCCCCCAGCTTCGGAGGACCCACAGGAAGGGAGCATCAGGAGCAGCACGCTCGAAAACAGTGCCGACCAAGCTCCAGTTGCAGATATCACATTTTGTCTGCATTAGTGTGACTTAACCCTGAGCAAGTCTTGTGACTAGTTCCTAATGAGAGCATCTGACAGTGCAGTACAGAAAAAATAATGAGAAGTGGTTTCCTCAGTGAGGCATGACCTAGGAAGGGAGGATTTTGGTCACTGTGTAAAAAGCAGAGAATAATGCACCCAGTGCTGTACGTATTTTGATATGTAATTATAGGAGCCGGAGTCGGAGAGGCACCATAAAATGACATAAACAAGCCACATCTGTGTATTGTTGCCTTGAATGGACCGACCCACCTCGCGACTGTTAGGAGGGGGTGGTCTCTGCAGACCCTGACAGCGTCACCACAATAGGCTGGCCCAGCGTAGGCTCGGCCAGCACGCGGAGCAATGAATAAAGAGCCCAGGGACCTGGGCGTGGTTCAGTGTTAATCTGTCCACCAACTACATGACAGTGTGCCCGTGTCCATGGTGTGCTAGGCCCGTGTTCCAGGACTCTACACTGGCTACGAGGTGGTCTGACCACCCCGCCATACCTCGCCATCACACTCGTGCCCACTGCCGGCACTCTCACCTGCCGCGCCTCCTACACGGCCTACCTTACCCCGGTGTGCGTGCTCCCGCGTACGCGGCTCTGCGGCGAGTCCCGCCTTCAGCCCACTGGTGCGGCGAAGATCCGCACATTGCCCCTGGTGCCTCCCGAGGCTGCCGCTTAAGAGGCGCAGCAGTCATCTTCTGGGAAGCTCTCCACCGGGTGCGGGCCGCAGCTGCTCCCGCGACGGTGAAGGCCGGCTGCGCGTGCGCGTACACGTCGAAGACCCCAACGTCTCCTCGGCCCGCCTGCAGACTATGCGGGTGAGTGCATCTGAGCGCGAGTGCTGCCACAGAGCCTCCAGGTGCCCCCACTGTGTTGCACACGCCCGGGGAAGACATGTGTGGCCCATTCCTTAGCCTCAGTGTCACAAGAGTCTGCTGCCTGCTGCCTGAGCCACGTGGTGCCTGGACACTGCAAGCCCACCTTCCCACGCCGTCCACCACACATCCTGGTTCTACCCTGCATTTTTAGGCCACCGCCCACGCAGCACTATCACACTGTGCTTCAAGCGCGCCCTGGGTCACGCCTGGTCCACACCTGCCTACTGCAGCCCCCGTCTGCCACCGCCTCATGCCAAGTCAAGGTTGAGCCTGGCCACTGAACTTGCCACAGTTTGTGTTGCCTACGCTGGTTGCCCAGTCCGACCACGCCCCTGCCTGTGCCAACATGGCTACAGTGCTCCCGCTTGAGCCCTTCACTGTCACTGGGCCCCCGCCCTCCCAGGCAGCTCACTGGAAAGAATGGGTGAAGCGCCTGGAGAATTTTTTCGAGGCCGCTGAGATCGCGGCTCCACAACGTCATTCCATGTTGCTCCATCTAGGCAGGGCACACATCCACAAAATATCTAAGCGTATCAGGGAAGCCGGCCCACCCAGAAACTATGCCACAATGCGCAACGGCATCTCTGCGTACTTCGAGGCATTTGCCAGCCCCGACTACAAGCAGTTCCTGCTCCGCCAGGCCCGCCAACTCCCAGAAGAATCTGTAAATGTGTTCTATGCCAGGCTGAAGGAGCTAGCGAGCACCTGCACCCTCCCAGACGAAGACGATGAGGTCCGTGCCCAATTCATCCAGGATTGAGTGTCGTCCAAACTACGCGAAAGGGTCCTGCAGGAGGACAACATGCCGATGAGGGACATTCTGAGGCTTGGCTGCTACAAAGAACTGTTGAAGGCCAGGGCGGTGCACATGGACCCGAAACCAGCCGCCACAGTCAAGGAGGAACCAGTGTGCACCCTGCGTACTGATACCCAGGAGTCACGGCCCAGGGCCACCCGAACGAAGTCCACCGCGCCCGCACAGACCTCAGGCAACCGCCCATGCGGCTGGTGCGGAGGCCCATCACCTCACGACGGAGTCTGCCCTGCGCAAGGTAAAACCTGCAGTGCTGCGGGAAAGTAAACAACTTTTCAAAAGTATGTCGGTCAACACCGAGAAGGAGACAGAGTGGCCCACCTCGGAGAGTGCGTGCGATCGAACCGTCCCCCGAAAGTCCACCCAGCAGTGACATGGTTGATGATGAGGCCGACGCAACCACCGTCCACGTGCTCAGAATGTTGCACTCCCTCTCGGCTGCCCAGCCTGCCTCGCCCATGTGTAACGTCAAGATACAAGACCAGACAGTGGCAGCCATCAGCGACACCGGGGCCACCATTAACCTCATGGCAGCCAGCGTCTACAGGGGTTTGCCGAATCCCCCAGTGCTTCGCCCCACCACCATACAGGTCTATGCCTACGGCCCCAGGTCTCCACTCAGGCTGTGCGGAGTGTTCCAGGCCGATCTCTCCCATGAAGCCGCCCACCAGCAAGCCAAAGTGTATGTCTCTCGGCAAGGTTCCGGATTCCTGCTCGGTTGCAAGACTGCACAAGACCTCATCCTGATTCGCTTCGCCTTCACCGTCAATGCCCATGACCTGGATAATCTGCTACACAGGTTCGAGAATCTGTTCAAAGGGATTGGATGTCTAAGAGGCCCTGCAATTCGTCTACACACGGACAAGTCAGTTGCCCCAGTCGCCCTCCGTCACCGCAGAATCGCCTTCCATCTTCGCCCCAAAGTAGAAGCAGAACTGCGCCTTTTGGAGAGAGCCGGAATCATCGAACGGGTGCGTTGCCCTACCCCCTGGGTGTCACCCATCGAGGTTGCGAAAAAACCAAAGAAACCAGATGCTATCCGCATCTGTGTGGACATGAGAGTCCCCAATCTCGCCATCAAGCGCGAACGCCACCTGACCCCAACGGGGGACGATATCATTGGGGAATTGTCGGGCTCCAAATAGTTCTCAAAAATGGACCTCCGCTCAGGTTACCACCAAATCCCGCTCCATCCGGATTTTTTCCCCATCACGACCTTCACCACCCACGCAGGACTGTGGCGCTACACTCGTCTCAACTTCGGCATCTCCAGTGCCGCAGAGGTGTTCCAGAACATAGTCAAGAATGTCCTCCAGGAGCTGGCCGGTCTCCTAAACATCAGTGACAACATCCTTGTACATGCACCCACCCTGGAAGAGCACCTCCAACGCCTCCATGCCGTGTTCACCCGACTCCGAGACAGCAGACTCACCCTCCACCGCGAAAAATGCGAGTTCCTGAGGAGAGACATCAGTTTCTTCGGATACCGCTTCTCCGACAAAGGCATTGGCCCCGATCCGGACAAAGTAAAAGACATCCAGAATGCTCCCGCCCCGACATCAGTATCCGGAGTCCGCAGTTTCCTGGGAATGGTTACATATTGTGGACGCTTCATCAAAAACCTGTCGGATCTGACTGGTCCTCTGCGAGACCTCACCAAGTCCAGCAGCCACTGGGCATGGGAAGCAGAGCAAGAGGAGGCATTCCAGAGAACCAAGGCTGCCCTTTCAGCCGACACGACTTTGGCATACTTTGACCCCGGGAATGAGTCCCAGCTAGTGGTAGATGCTAGCCCCGCAGGTCTCGGAGCAGTGCTGGCCCAGCAGCAGACCTGTGGAGAGTGGGCTCCTGTCACCTACGCCAGCAGGACCCTTACACCCATGGAGCAACGATACTCTCAAATCGAGAAGGAGGCCATTGCAATCTTGTGGGGTTGTCGTCACTTCCACATCTATCTGTATGGACATCCGTTTGTGGTAATAACTGACCACAAACCCCTACTCCCACTCTTCAACGGATCTTCATCACGGCAACCCCCGAGAATAGAGAAGTGGGTGTTACAACTTCAGGAGTTCCAATTTACGGTGGAGTACAGACCAGGTACCCGCAACCCAGCCGACTTCCTGTCTCGGCACGCTCGACCAGTCACGGAGCCAGAAGCGGCGAAAGCCATGGCCACGGAAGAGTATGTACGGATGATCATTGAGCGGTCCAGGCCCCTCCCTATATCACTGGAGGAAGTGATCCAGGCTACTAAGGACGACGACTGCCTCCAGATCGCCATCCAAGCACTTTCCTTGGGTGACTGGAAGCTACTCCAAAACCAGACGCCATTTCGCACCACAGAAGCGCAGTCCACGCTGAAGGCTCTCCACCAGGTGCGCAACGAGCTGTCAGTCTCCGCGGATGGCTGCCAGGGCACCTGACTCACCAAGCCGCCCTGCTCGCACATGGAGTGCACAAAGGGATAGTGAAATCTAAGAACCGCCTCAGGAGCAAAGTCAGGTTTCTGTGCCTAGGCCAACAAGTTGAGTCCGTCATCCGACGCTGCCCGGTGTGTTTCAGTGACCAGCCTTCCCAACCGACCAGCACCCGTGATCACCAAAGCGGGTCCCACAGCCCCATGGGAAAGAACCAGTGTGGATTTCGGCAGTCTCCCGGGAGGGAAGTACATGTTGGTTGTCATAGATAACTTTTCACGGCACCCAGAAGTTGAAATTCTCTCTTCCACAGCAGCGTGTGACGTCATGCCCAAACTGGAAAAGGTTATGGCAACCCACGGCCCGATCGGGGAACTCCGCACGGACAACGGTCTGCCCTTCACCAGCCCTGAACTCTGAGAGTATCTTTTGTACCACTGGATCAAGCATCGCCGGGTGACCCCCAGGTAGTCCCAGGTGAACGGGGAAGTAGAGCGGCTAATCGGACACTAAACAAGACTATCCAAATAGCTCTTGCCGACTGCCTCATCCTGGAACAAGCCCTGTACCAGTTCCTTCGGGAATATCACCTCACACCCCACTGCACCACCGGCATCTCCCCGAGCCAACTCTGTTTTGGCAGAACGGTGACTGACCCCATCCCACACCATCCGGTGTGGACAGAGTCCCCAAACCCTCCAAATCAGTCGCTAGCACGGCGGACAAAGACCAACCCAGATGCATCCCGGAGAAGACGTGCTAAAGACAGCCCCATCGCTATTGGCGACAGAGTACTCGTATGGGATCGCCACCCGGGTGGAAAGTTCAGGATGCCGCACGAGGTGGACCCATGGACTGTGGCGGAAGTCAAAGGCACCATGGTAACGGCCTCCCGAGGTAACGAGAAGGTTACCAGGAATGTGTCATTTTTCAAGAGGATCCCCGCCTATGAATTTGAAGAGTTCCCAATGCCCGACGAGCCTGATACCACGGAGCCGAACAGCCCATAGGGACTAGGTGGAGACTGTGACTGCTACCCGGCTACCAGTGGAGAAGATAGCCGAGTTACCCCTGCTCCAGAAAGACTCCAAAGCCAAGAACACCGAAGTAGCCAGTCGGCTCCAGATACTGAAGACTCAGCGGTAGTGCCTCTGACCCCTCCTGCCCGGAGCAGTCAGAACCAGTACAGCCTGCGGCGCCATCCTTGGCCATCCCAGAAGTACCAGGACTTTGTATACCGCTGCCGACACCTGTGAGCTGGGAGCAGAAGAATTTCAGCGAACCAAGTAAGACTGTTCCATAAGTGCCTTAGTTGTCAAAGACTAATGTCCACAGAATGTCCACTGTTTTGTAGTTTGAAATGTTCTCCCAATGTTGTTTGTTTTGTTCTTTGGGTAAAGGAGGAATGTAGTGTTGCCTTGAATGGACCGACCCACCTCACAACTCTTAGGAGGGGGGGGTCTCTGCAGACCCCGACAGCGTCACCACAATAGGTCGGCCCAGCGTAGGCTCGGCCAGCACGCAGAGCAATGAATAAAGAGCCCAGGGACCTGGGCGTGGTTCAGTGTTAATCTGGCCACCAACTACATGACAGTGTGTCCGTGTCCATGGTGTGCTAGGCCGTGTTCCAGGACTCTACAATCTGAGCCTGTCATGAGCACAAGTCACGCCTTGCCCCAGGTGATATAAACAGTTTATAAAGAACAGAGACACTTTTCTGTGAGATGGACTGTGTGTCACGACCCTTGACCTAGCAAATGCAGGATATCAAGATCAATCCCTTCTTCTTTCCATGTGGGTCCACCAAGTTCCTGTAAGAGACTCCTGGATATTGATGGGGACCTGTGGCCAAGGTTAAAAGAGGGTTGGGAAAAAGAGAGAGAAAGACACTTGTTCCAGCATGTAATTGGTTGGAAGATCAGTGGCCTTATTATACAATGCAGCACATTTTGCTTGTTTGCGCAGGGCGCTCCTTTCAAAAGTTGCACCCTTTGCAAACAAGGAGAATGCACCATATTAGACTGAATGCACTGCCCACAGGGCAGACTCAAACTTGAGCTACCTTGGGGGCAGTGCTTTCAAGTGACATATAGAGCAGCTTTGAAGCAGCCGCTCTGTGTTTCACTGAGCAGGAGGTAACCCGCCTGCACTTTTTAGAGGGGTGTGAGATCCCCGTGCAGGCAGGCACAGTGAGTGACTGTATCCGCCTGCAAGGGGATATCTGGGGCTTCATGGACCCCCTCACCCTCTCCCGAGGGCTGCCACAAGGGGGCACCTCCTGATGGCTTCTTCGCCTTTGCACCTGTGCCTGTAATATTTTGAGGACACAAAGGCAAAGAGATTCCCTAATTTGCATGGGTCCACTCCCCCATGCAAATGAGGGCATGCCCTCTGATGAAGCGTCTGCCCTGGGGGCACGCAAAACGGGTGCAACTGGCCATTTCATCCCGCGGCACTTTGTATAATACGGATAGGAGTAGCTGGACCAACACTAACGGCACAGAATCTTGAGCAGTAGTCAAGCTTCTCTGCCGAAAGGAAACACGGAAATCTGGTACACATGGAAATTGAATATGGTAAGCAAAGTAGGGATCTGATTTCCCCAATGCCGAGTGCATGTGGACTGTGACTGACCCCCAGGCATATAGGAATCCCGCCCAATATCCTAATTAGAATTAGAGGACTCTGCATCACTGGTAAGGAGAATTCTCTAAGAAAGGAAACAAAGCGGTAAAAGTAAAACAAATGTCAAAGTTCAAAGAGAATAGGGACCGAAGGAGGAAAACAAAGATGAAGGTGATGGGACAGAAGGCCAGATGTGAACCGAAACGTAAGCAAAAGAGCCATAACAACCTGCTTAAGCTTGTGACGGGTTTTTATAATACAGTGCCGAGCTTGGCCTGAATGGGTTCTTTGCTATGTTCAGCTCTCTAGCTGATGGCATGGTGGAACTAAATATTAGGTCCAGGAAGTATTTGCCCTGCATATTTGTAGTTTCTGCTGTCCTGTTCTCCATCTCCTAGACCTAACGCAGAGCGATTCAGATTCCTAAGCACTCGGAATCAATTAGTGATTAACACATTTTTATAAACAATTGAAGTGTATTTTGGGTAAAGCTTGACAGATTGGTAAGACTTAGCATTTGAACTTTAACGTAAAAGAAAACGTAGTGACGCGGATAAAGAAACAGAAATGGGTAGAACTACAGGGGCAATACTAGAACTAACAGTACATTTACATGATAGAAAAGTAGCTGTGGAGGGTCACAGAAAAGATTAAGCATTACAGAGGTGGGGAATCTATTCAGAAATTATGAGTCTGACTAAAAATGATTTTCTCTAGAGCGAATCAGGTGAAGCCTTTGAGTACCTCCTCTTTCTGTTAGTCTTCTTAAATATCTTAGGGAAAAAAGCATAAGAGCAAATTTGAAGGTACTCACAAAACCCACATATATTTCAGGTTACTGCATTGCAAGCCTCATGGATATGCAATTCTAAGGCTAGGTTGAATGAGAGATGCTCACCTACCGCCCTTAATGATCTCCTGGGGATGAGAATCCAAGGGATGATCTAATAACAACTGCAAGGTACCAAAAGGGGTGTGCTATAAACTACTAAACCGCAGAGAGAGTGTAGCTCAATCCGTCTTCATCCAAAGCCCCTTAATAGGAAAACAAAGCCTGGAGTAACCATAGGGGACTTCATTCATTTTGCGGACACACACATAATGAAATGCAGGCTGTGCAGATGTCAGTTTCATACATCAGAAGGTAGCAAATATTCCTCAAGGGGATTGTACTGATGTCATGTTCACAAGAACAAAGCAACTAATATCTTACATGCACCACTACTAGAGATAGTAAAAAAGGTAGCACCCTAAGACAGGAAACACTCAAGACAGTTGACATTAACACAATCAAACCATCACAACTATTACACTCAGAAAGGAACAGAATGGAAGTGAGACCATGGTTGTCTGACTAATGCTTTAATACAATTTTTAATTAAAAAAAAAGAGAACTACATTCCTAATGTAGCAAACATGACATGGATAAGAGGCAATATATTGATATAGTGCACGATTTAAGGGCATTACCTGCAGTGCTGGAAGGACCACTATCTTATCTCTAGTGAACAAGGCAAAGATGAAAATAAAATAATCTACAAGTGCGTAGATCGCAAGAGCAAACTGAAGAAATAACTTAATCTCTCAAAAAGCTACAGGAAGAAAGGAACCTTTCACCACTCAGAAATGTGATCCACTTGGAAAGATATCAAAGTAGATTTTGTCAATATGTTTGTTTTCATGTGTGCTGTAGAGAACGCCCACCTTATTGACACAATAGGCATGACAATAACAAATAAAACTCCAAAGTTAAAGGAACGAAGAGAAAGAATAGGATCAGCCATAAATAATAAAGGAATGTAATAGAGGCATTAAAAAATACAAACTATCAATAAGTTGCCGATTTAGGTTTTGAATATAAATCAGGGTTGAACATACCTGGTTTGATACTGATAGTAATCCTGCCACAAACAAGTTAGTACACTCGTGAAGTGACCACAGGGTGTCTTAGGGTAGGTGTCGAGATGATGAAAGATTGCATTGAGCCCCTGGAAGAATCTCTTGGATAGGTCAGAGTGAAAAAGGAACCAATGTTCAGAATTCTGGCAGTTGAACACATAGTCCACAGGCTCGAAGAAGATCTGCAGGTGGCATTGAACTGGGGGGTGGTTGTGAACACAAAAAAAGGACAGCGTGCCCTAGCATGGTGCACATATGTCTCCTGCTTTCTTTTCAAAGGCACATATATCGCTGGCCCGCTTAAAATTAGAAGGAACCCAAGAGTCCTGTGTGCTTCGGAAACCCACTGCCCCTGAAGCTGAATTGAAGTTTGTTTTGGGAGATGAAATTCCATGGCAGAACTCCAACAAGTAACATTCTCTATTAATTAACTGTGTATGTTAGGGTGGATTGCCTAATTATTCTGAGCTCCTCCAGATGTCCGAAACACTAAAATTATTGCAGAGCGTCAGCAATGCTGGCAGAAGGCCAGAGGATAATTTGTTCATTTTTTGTCTGTGCGACTACTTCTGACATTCCATTAAGCTTAACCAATTAGACTTTAAGAAATGGCCGCCCTCGCCCTAGCGTGAAAGCTATTGAAGCATTATCCCACTAATAATAGATAAGTGCGATGAGAGAATAAGAGAGACAGAGAAATTAGATAAGAAGAAAGATGAGAGATTCATCCATACATAGGCGGCCAGGCTTCATAACTTTGAAAACAGTATTTCAAAGAGCCAACTGCAGCCAGATATCTACCGGAAGCAAACTCCAGGGAAAATGCTGATCCGATCACGTTTTAGGGTTTACTTTGATGGATTGAGTTAGCTTAAATGTAGGAGCACAAGCTAATGATGTCATAATGTGCGGTGGATCATCCTACACAACGCACATTTCCACAACATCCCTCACAGTTCTCCTCATGAACTCCCACTCTATCGTTAGTCACTTAGCGCGTGTTGCAAACCTCATCACACACAACAACCTAGACGCTAATGGCGTGATTGAAAAGGAAAAGTAGTCAATCAATTCCCGTGGAAGTACTCCTATATACAGATGCAGATTTACTACTTTTAGGAATTCACAAACATTCCCAGTAGAAAGCTACGCCAGACTCAGGTTTCTAAGAGATCTTCTGGGAATTTTTAATATATCCCACGGTCTGGCATATACTGTTTATTTACACAGTGGGTAAATTTACCCTGATATTCAATTGTACATTTTTTTCTTTTTTTTCTCCATCACTCCTCCATGGTTTGAGGTGATCCAGTCCGTTTTACATCCCTTTGCTGGAATAAATCTCCAACCATGCACATGGTGGAGAAATGTTGTAACAAAGGTTATGAAAGGCAACATAATCACAAGTTTGTGTGTGTTCACACAATTCCAATGCTAACCGCACCTTGATACACCTACATCCACCCTACGGATGGGGTCTACTACCGCAGAATTCTCATCATTTGTGAAAGAGAATCCACAGTAGTAAAACCATTTATCCATTTCAGGCAAACTCCCCACAATTCCTACAAGAGTAAGTAACACTTTTTTGGCCTCAAATTTGTGTTTTCAGCTGAAAATGGCTTTGTCTATTAGGCTCTGTGCTCATAAAAAAATTAAGCTTTCCCCTTCTCCAATCCTGTCTTCATCAAGTTCATCCCTGATGGGTATGCCAGCATATATCAAAATTGCAACAAGGTCCATCATTTTAGAGCCTGCTCCAAATCGAGATGTCCAAAACATATTTAAAGCTCAACACAACCACTCATCGTGCAAAAGAAGCAAGGGCAATGAAGTTTTCACAGAGTGAAAATATGGACATTGATCATAAGCAATGTGGTGTAACATTGTTTTAGATGTAACATTGTTAATACATACGTATCTCGAGAGAGATAGATGAATTAGTACATGGTTGGTTATGCTTACATACTTGAAGAAACATAAAGAGTGAATTATAAAAGAGAACAAAGAATTACATGTGATTGTTTAATTGTATTAAGCCTGTTTAATATTGTTGGAACCCTAGAGGTCAATGAGTTGTGCACTTTGTATGGAGTGTAAATTGCATGCACACCTATGAGATGAGTAACAGTCATTCACGTTCTGGCTGAATGCATTATTCCCAGGTACTTGCAGTAAAATGTTGTCCTAAATGCCATGTAATTATTTGACATGGAAGTTATGCGAATTACACCGCTTCGGGGGTGCTTCCTGAAAGAAAGTCGACTTCTTGGGTCACATGTCTGTCCTCTAGGAGCCTTAGGCATGATTTAGATCTTGGCGGATGGGATACTCCATCACAAACGTGACCGATATTCCGTCTGCTGTATTAAAAATGACATAGGATATAATGCACTTGTAATACAGCGGACAGGATATCCGTCACATTTGTGACGAATATCCCATCCACCAAGATCTAAACCAGACCCTTAGTGTGAGAACATTGAAACTGGCTTGACAATCCTCCTGGGGCACACCTTGCTCCTGGTTGACACCGAAACTGAATGTAATCATGCCCATGCTCCATCTGGGACCACCACAAACATATGCAAAATGGCATCCAAAGGCACTATTGAACGTGACCTTTCCCTGAAGATGTTTCCTTTGTGTTGGCCATGGCTCTACTATTAATGTGGCTGGGCCCACTGGACTTTTTCTGTTTCTTTTAGCTTTTTTAGTTTAAGTGCTTGCTGGCATGTTATTACTTTTTTCCCTTTGTATGTCCAAGCCCCTGCTCTGAGGCACATGTGTGCTGGCTGATGAGACCCCACAGTCAGTGCACGGCTCATGATACCAGCAGTGGATCAAACTGTTGCTACTTCTCACTCCCACCCACCTCTACTAATGCAGGCAGGGAAGGCTTTGGGACTGGGCACTCCTTTTCTTCCAGACATAGACATGTGGAATGGCGTGACTGCTCTGATCTGCTCAGGGAGCCCCTCTGGCATAAGCCCCTCCTTATAAGCCTTGATATTTCATCGTGTACCGGGCAGATGTCATCATCCTCTACACCTAGAGAGAAGGAAATGAGAATAATGCAAAACAGCACTTCTTGTGAGCTGATCCCTTGTGGACCATGAGCTCCCCAGTGGTATTATCTGAGTACAGAAATGTGTATTATGCCACAATTGTCCTTAATTCATCCCCTGTGGACACTGAACCTCTTCAGGGGAATAATTAAGTAATGAATTAATCAAGCACAGCATACAATAGTGTCTTTTCCTGGCCCACAGCCCTTGAAACCCATCTAGAAATGCTGCATGCAAGAGGTATACGTAAATGGCAATATCTCTGGTCCAGATAGACTCATCTTTCCAGTGTTAGTTTGCTGTGCTACTGGTAGTGCCTGCTAGCTACCAGAAGTGTTTAATTAGGACTTCCTTACTTGTGTTCCTCCATTGAGGAAGAACATCAGGGGCTTGCCCTCCTGCCCCAGCAACTAGTAGCTCCTTGGTCCACATTCTTCCAACAGCAACACACTGTAGCTCTCAACCCATACTACATTACCTCACCAGATCCCACACCTCCTGGCCACTTGAAGGGCATCGGTATATCCTGAGTCTGGAGAATTCCTTTCCAGGACACCTTCAGCCAGAACCGATCTAACTTGTCCTGTCTCTTAGAGGGGATGCCAATGCCACCAGCCCTGTAGACAGTGTCCAACAGTGTCCCAAGAAGTAAAAGCATGGAGACATGTCCAGGCAGTGATTCATCCACATGGTGTATCCTTCCTTCCTGTTCTGTTGTTCCCTCTTTTCTCAAACTTTCTCCATTGTGCACTAGTTTAAAAATGGAGGTTGAGAATATTAGAAAGAAGGAGTCTCCGTCCGGTTAACCCCTTGCGTGCTCCTGTCGGCCTACCTCGCTAGTGCTGCCGTCGGCCAACGGGGCCCGCCCATTTTGCGGAAGTGCCGCACTGCCGCGAAATCGCGGCAAAGGGGTTAAGAGATCGCCACTCTACACATAAGAGACACTTCCTAGAAGCAGCCAACAGACTGACCCCACATCACAGCTTCTTGGGTACTTTCTAAGTGGCAGAACCAAGTGGTCACTAAAGCTCTAGTTTCACCCCTAGCTAACAGTGTGAACTGTTTCCTTCCCTCCAGGACTTTAAAGAGAACCCTCTGGGTTGGTTGGTGCCAGAATTCAGACTGTTCCCTTTTTGTTCCTGTGAGAAGGGCGTGCTCAGGCTTTTCCGTTAGTGTCAGCTAATCACCCAATGCAAATTTCACACCCAGTCTTTCCTCTCACAGGAAATTATCTATGGGTGACTTTGAACTACAAGCAGGCCAACATAGTAGGTAACCTCGCTTAGCAGGGTAGTTAAAAACCCAAATGTCATTAGAGCTGGCTCAAGGAAATATTGCAAAACCCAAGAGGAATAAAGAGACACATATATGGCCAAATAAATATTTTATTTGTGGTCAGTACCTTTGTAGGCATAGAAAAAGTCAGGTCAATCATTTTTCTATGTTGAGCCAATCCAAAATTAGTATTTTTCCAGTTTCACCCTTAGTATGAATACAATGAAGCACTACAGAATTATACTTTAGTCAAAAAGAAATAGGGACATATCTTGTTACCTTGATGGCTTATCAAGTTATAATGCCAGGCCATTTCATTCAGGGTTCTATCTGTAATAGGCTATTTGTGCAGCGATATCAGGCTGAGTCCGATGGCTATTTAATATGCCCAGACTGTCTTTAGATATGTGCTCATATTCCCATGTAGCCAGTGAAGAGCACCACACAGGACCTTATTTTAAAAGGTGGGCACTGGTGGTCACCACTGTTCAAAACCATTTTAGCAGAAACTTACAGTGGAAGAGACTTCCTTTTTTTTCTCACTCATGACAGAGGTCTCAATGCTAGGAGATCTAAATAACTGTGGGTATCAAGCTGGTGAGGCAACGCTAACACCCACTAACATATTCCCCCAAATTCCCATGGACAAGGTAAACAAAATAGGAGTCACAGATTGTTGTAGTGATAAAGTCAAATTTGTGCACTCATGCCTCTTATCCTCACACTCTACAAGCTTAATTTTATCCCACACAACACATCAATGAGCAACATCATTGCTTTTCAAAATGGTCAACAATCCTGAATGCCTGCTCATGTGTCCCCAAAAAGTCTACCTGAAAGCCACTACAACCAACAAACAAGGCACTAGATTCATAGCTGAGACATGTTCAGTTGTTCTCAAAACCATTCAGAAATGGTCCTGCAAGTTATTCCTGGGGTACACATTAATGGTTTCCGAAAAAAACTTCAGATTACATTAAAGTGACCCATGGAATACTTCTAAAGAGGCCAGACAAAGCTGTTATGAGAGATTAGCACTCATTCAGTCTGTCCTGATTTTCTCCTCCAATTAATCAAGCAATCACCTTTATGTTACCATGACATTGCTCTCAAACCAAATCCAAAATGATGTTGATTTACCCCCTAAATGTTGATCAAGTATATTCCCAATTACTCTGTAATGCTAGAGAAGTTATACTTAGCCGCTTGTTGCTCCATAATAGTATGTCCACATGATGATGCTAGCTAGAGTAGCGCAACAACCTGGGAGAGATACATGCAGGGGCGTAGGAAGGGGGGGTGCGGTGTGTGCGCGCTGCCTTGGGTGTCATCACTGAGGGGGTGATTAAATGGCAAAAATATGTTTCAAACACATATGTTTCCATTTTGTCACCCCCCTCAGTGATGAACCATGTCACCCCTGGCTTGACAAAATGAACGCTTTTCAAGTGACACTGACACTGACCTGGGAGAGACCCTGCCTTGCCGGGACCAGAGAAGCGCAGGAGCGCCAACGACCGTGCACGCCGCCTACACCAGCCGCCTCGGGACTACAGATCCCGCCGTCCCTTGCTGCGGCGCCTACCCTGACTCGCTTGCAGCGACAGGAGGGGCGTTAAAAGAACTGTGCCCCCCGCGTCGTGGGACGCACGCGGGCCGCCCGGGGCTAAGCCCGGGCAAAGGGCGGACCGTCTGTGGCAGTCCGGGGACGACGGAGGACGGGACGGCCCACCCCCCTTTTACCTGAAAACTCCAAATTCCTGGTACTCAAAACAGGACCCTCAAGATAAGTATCTGCCTTGTACAATCCATTACTAGTGGGTGATTGCTCTTGATATTTGCCATCATGTCAACAAGGGGCAGTCGGAGTAAGACTGCGGCAGGAGGAGCTAAGGTCACCGGACCAATCGATAACTTTATTACAAGGGCGAATGAGGCCATAGACCATGGAATTTCCCTTTTGGAACGTAGAGTTTCTTTAGATTTGGCACAGGCAAAACGCTCATCACTGGGCCTAATTTCCTCAGCCAAAACTCCAAACCGGGATATTGACACTGGTGCTATGCCCGGAGTTAGAGTGGAAATTCATAGCATGCCAAATATAGTTGATCTGTCAGCAACACAGTCACTTTCTGATTCGCAGCTAAGCTTGGAAAAATCCCCAAACTTATATTTGACTGATAACTTTAATACGGAACTGGATTTGGTAACCGATTCGATCCCTGCTGTGAGCCCGGTTCAGGTTTCGAACCCTATTCTGGAGTCAGAGTTATTACCTACTCTTATGACGGACACCACACGTGCCTCTGCTACCGACCCGATCCTGACTGTAGACTCGGAACTGGTGGCTGCGAATCCCATTCTTGTAGTAGATCCAGTTATTACTCACATATTGGAGGAGCCAACCCCAAGCCCGAGAGCGCTGAGAGGACTAAGGGAGGGAGCCATACAGAAACAGATTAAAGGCTTAAGTACATCCATACCCAAAGGGAATCCTCTGCCACAGAGAAAGCAGGGGAAAGGTCCACTTAACAATCCAAAGAAGGGCAATAAGAAAGTAAATACAGGCTTGGAATACACAGGGGATTTGCCCACTTTGGGGATAACATGTAAAGACTGTTCCTCAAACAGCCAATTAATAATGAAAGTTGGGGAACTTATAACCGCCCATTTGGCAACTATAGATGCAAGACTGGGGAAC
Source organism: Lissotriton helveticus (assembly GCF_964261635.1). NCBI lineage: Eukaryota > Metazoa > Chordata > Amphibia > Caudata > Salamandridae > Lissotriton > Lissotriton helveticus. The sequence goes on from NC_136059.1 coordinate 1,028,759,879, forward strand.
ATAGAAAAACAATTAATAGAATTAAGCACCTTAGTCAGAATCCCCCTTACAAAAGTAGCACCTATAGTAGAGGCAGCAAATTCTTGTACCCCCCAACTACTGGGCCAACCTGTAAAGAGAGCCGTGGCAGCCTCAAACATCAAACCCAAGCCATCACTGGTGACCAAGGATGTGGTAAATAAACCAACCCTTCCCACTGTAAACATAAAATCGCAAGGGAATCTACCAAAGTCGCAGGGCGTGAGTTCTGATAAGGACGGGAACAAAGGAAATAAGGAGAGATTCGCTGCTAATTTGCCCCCAGGTTCAGGTCCCTTTGTAGTTGTGATGACAGGGGTCCCAGAGACATTAGATAACATAGATGAACCCACCTGGTCCCTACTAAATAAGGTTAACCATTGGCTAAATAACAACAGGCCCCTACCCCCATATTGCACAAGTAAAATCTTAACAGTCCGGAGAGTACCGTGGGTGGGCCATGAGAGAAAGAAAACACAGGGTGACTGTGTGATTATTAATTTCGAAGACCCACGCATGGTAGACTACATCTGCTCCTGGAGAAGTGAGGGGTATAGTGAAGGTATTGAGACAAGGCACCTCTCCTTTTTCTATCCACCCAGGAGTCACGCTAGGTCAGATTATCATGACCATGGCTCTGATGGAGGTTGGTGCCGGGTGGGGCAGAGGGACCCAGGGAACAATTGGGGAGAGTGGGGGAGAAATCCTCATAGAAATCCCCAAAGAAGTATAACAGGTAGGGATGCCCACTGGGGGATCCCAACCTTTAATAGATTTAGCAGCCTAGAGATGGTTGATTGACTTCTACCACCGACTGGGCTGCAAAACATCACGCTGGAGGGAGATAAATGGGGCAGTGAGAGTAAGGTGATGAAGACTAAAGACGCCTGTGATGAGGAGGTTCTCAGTGTAGTCTCAGGCCCAACTAGCCACAGGATGGCATTTACAAGGGAAGAGTTAGTAGGTGGCACCACTAAGGAGGCCGTGGTATTTGGGCCTCAAGACCCAAGCAGTCCCCAAAAAGTTTTGGACATGTACACGAACCCTGGGAAACAACACCTAAAAAAGCAACCCAAAAATGAGCTCAGGATCCTTAGTTGGAATGTCGCAGGACTCCAACAGCGGGTGTCGGATTTGGAATGGTTAAACATTCTATCGGAAAAAGATATAATATTGTTGCAAGAGAAGTGGGCTACTTCTGCTGTAGATATAGAGGGCTTCCATTGTTATAGTATTAATGCTCAAAAGCCTGTCTTTGGTCGCCCGATTGGAGCTTTACTGATCGGGTTTAGGATAACTATAGGGGGATCTATTAAATTAATACCAACTAAAAGTGCAAATATTCAGATAATTGAGTTCACACGTAGGTTTCCTTATTACTTGACTAATTTCTACAATAATGATTTCCATTCCACTCCGAATAAGAATTATATAGAATTATTCGGAAACCTATCAAAAATAGCTGAATTATCTTATAATTGTGCGAGCAATAGGATTATTTTAGCCGGGGATTTTAATGCGAAGTTTCCTAACTCTAAAGAGGGCAACACACAAATTGATAGGGCCACTAAACGGGGTAGGGAACTAGAAAGTTTTATAAATGAACATATCTTAGTGGACATAATGGATGTAAGTAAGACCAATGTATCTACCTAAATCCCAACCTTTAGAGGCAGAGATTTTTCTAGCACAGTGGACTATATTTTTATGTCAGCAGAATTAATAGATAGAGTCACTATGGCTAGAGTCCTGGAGACCGCCTTTGGGGTCCATAATGCATTGGAGGTGAACATTAGATTAGGATCCTCCAATGCTTCTGTTTGTACCCCTGGAGCCAGGGATATCATGCCCTCAACCAATAATTTAAGGCTGAAATGGAGGGGGGTGGATAGTGGCTGTATTGTGAATGCAATTACAAGTAACCACCGACCCATAGTTGATTCTTGTTCACTTTCTGATGGGAACCATCAGAGGATAGTTAAAGATTTTGCTAATCTTTGCAAAATTATAAAGACCCTTTTAAGTGCCCCCAACAAAAGGATTAATTATGAGCCAAGGTGGTTTGATAGTCGCTGTTCAGCAGCAAACAAGGCTCTCCGTAGGGCTCTAAACTCTAAACCTAGATGTCAAATAGAGGTACGGGCTGCTAGACAAAATTATAAAACAGCTATGGGGGCAAGGAAGGCTGCTATATTGGCAGAGCATTGGGAGGAATTAACTGTTTCCGCTGCTGTGGGGAATGGTGCTACCTTTTGGCCTGCTGTAAGAAAGATGCGGGATATGGGTAACCAGTTATCCCCAATAAGCTGCACCATTTCAAGCCAACAGTGGGAACAACATTTCTCTAAAATATATGCAAATCCGGGCACTGCCATAGAAGATTATAGCCCCGGCAATCTGCAACCACTAGAAATTACCCTGGGGGAGGTCACCGCGGCTATTAACCAGAGCCTTGGCAACAAGGCGCCTGGGCCTGATGGCTTCCCAATAGATATAATTAAATATAAGCCGGAACTTTGGGGACCAATCTTTGTAAATGTTTTTAATAGTCTTCCGCTGGTGCCAATCCCTGATACCTGGTCAACAAGCATAATAGTACCTATTTATAAAAAGGGCGAAAGATCTGACCCCGCGAATTATAGGCCTATCTCGCTCCTGGACAACACCTTGAAAATCCTGGGCCGGGTACTGTACAATAGAGTGAACGACTGGGCTGAGGAAATGGGGGTGCTGGACCGTTGCCAAATGGGCTTTAGAAGTAGGGTTGGGACCACTGAACAATGCCTGAACTTAAATCTTATAATCAGCAAATATAATATAGCTAGGGCATCGCCTATTTACTTAGCATTTATGGACTTATCGTCCGCATTTGACTTGGTAAATAGGTCCAAACTGTGGTCGATCCTCCTGTCTTATGGTCTTGATGAGCCCCTAGTACACTTCTTGGCCTATTTACACACAGACACAAAAGCGCAGGTACGGATTTGCATGGAGGGTGCAATCTCTGGGGCAATTAAGGTTGAAAGAGGTGTGAGGCAGGGGTGCGTTTTAGCACCCCTGTTGTTCATTATTTACATAAATGGATTGAGTGATTCCCTGAAGAGGGCGACCATTGATGTCCCCAAAATTAAAGGGGGGCTGTTACCCGCGCTTTTGTACGCCGACGATGCGGTGCTTATGGGATTAACACCAAACGCCCTACGCGCCCTAGTTAAGAACTTTGCACACTATATGGGGAACCTTGATCTTAAAGTAAATTTTAAAAAATATACAGATTGCAGTGTGCCCCGGTAGCAACCTACGGCGCCGAGATTTGGGGGGTAGTGAAAACTCCCAGTCTGCAAATAGAAGAAAATCGGTTGTGCAGGAAACTACTGGGAGCCCCAATTTCCTCATCTGGGTACATTTGCCATGCTGAATTAAATTTGCCCTACATAACTGATTTCATCGCAGCAAGGCCTGCTTTGTTCTGGCTGGCTATTTGGGCCAATGACTGTGCTACTCTAACACAGGATATCCTGAAGGAGTGCTTGGTCTGCGACAAAGGGATGAGTATTCCATGGCTCCGAGCAACGCAGGAAAGTTTGACCAGTGTAGGCAAAGGCCACCTTTTTGATGATCCTTTTCAGATTAAGAACACTGACAAAAAGGAAGTACAATCTGGACTATATGCCCTCTATAGGAAAAAGAGGTTGGAAGAAGAAATGCGGAAACAAACTGTTGAGTCCTATGTGAATAACGTAAATAATGATCTATTTTTACAACAAATCCCATTATACTTGACATTGCCAATGACTAATTGGGAAAGATCGTTATTATTTCGCATGAGAGCAGGGATTATAAAATTCTCACTCTGTTTTCCTTTGGGCCATAGTATGACGAATTCTGGAAATATGCCTTGCCCATGCGATGGAGTTAGCAGGCAAAATGATTTACACTTCATTTTTAACTGCAAATTTTATATGAAATATATTAAATGGTTTTTAGCCCCATATTTTAAAAAACACAGACCACTCTCCCTGAATCAATCCTATTCTATGCTCCTAAAATTAGAGAATGATGAATTGATATTTCGTGTAAGTACTTTTCTGAGAGTTATCTCTTATACACGTAAAACCATGAAATGCCCATGATTTATTTGTACTACAGTTGCCCAAGTATTTTTGCACTTTTATAATTGGCTTCATATGGAATCTTTGCACCTGTGTTTGTATGAACTTTTTGTAGTATATAGTCCTTGAAATGTATTTTAATTTCTATATTTTAAATGTACTGCTTTTATGGATTCGCTAAAATCCGAATAAAGATTTTTGAATCGAATCGAATCGACAAAATGGCAAAAATATGCCATTTAGTCAAGCTGGGGGTGACAAGAAATTTTCCGCATTGGGTACCACCTGACCTTGCTACGCCACTGGACATATGCAGTCAGTGTGCGCTCATGTGATGCACTGATCCCACAATTACAAAGCTCCTACTATCCCAAATCACCTTAAATACAGAGGATCAATAAATAATTGCCCATCTCTCTAAATTCTTTAAAATGTTTTTAGGAGCTTTGCTTGAGATTTTTATAGTGTATGTTGTAAAGCAGAGCCGCTGACTGAGAGCTGAAACCCATTAAAGCTCACTGGCTAGCGTGTATTTTAAATATTTTAAAAAATCCTTATGGCAATGTTTCTATCTTTCAGCAGGGCTCTAACTCACTTATTTATCCCAGCATATGGGTTATATGCCTGGCCATGCACGTGGACATCATGGACTTTTATTAAGAGGCAATTACAACTGCAGCAAATTCACACTGACTGCTAAGCCAACCCAAATCACTGTGATTGTGAGGGGCATCAGCATACTTTCATATTACTTAGCACACTGCCTTCACTGAGAATAAGTGGATCATTGCCGAATGCCAGAGTGGAGCATTGTACCAAACAATTACTAAGTCGGAAGGTCATGTCACGTCGAAACACGTCACAGCATTTTACACATTTAACATATTGTGTTGTGTGCTATTGAAAGTGTCAAATGGGGAGAGGTCGTCAGTATTATTTTACCAATGCACAAGGAAGTCTTTGCTGTATAATTTTAGGGCACACACTAGGGGAATTTTTGCCACTTCCTCTTTCTTGTAAAACATTCACAAGAAGTAGTGTAAATTCCCTGCTAATGCATGTGATTATGTTGAACCCTAGTGTCTAAACTTTAGTAAATATGAATATTTGAGTTTTTGAGAGGTCAGAAGGGAAATGCCAACTGAAATTAAAACTACTATTCATTTCTGAAACTTTGTGCAAAGCTTACTACACATCTGTGGCAGAGTCGCCTTTTCTGCACAGTCACTCAAGTTTTTTCACCTTTATCCGGACCCTATTATTGCTGGTAATATGATTCTGTGCGCTGTGACATTGCTATTTAGTGTCCACATGCATGGGCTCTAGCCCTAAAATGTTACTTTTAAACTTGGTATAATTCAGTTTGACAATGTATAACTATCATGTGAGCCATGATAGAGAGCAAACAAATTGGACCAGTGACGTTAAAGTTAACATGACAAATGTGGCCTGCAGTGTGTAGTTACACCGCATATATATATGTATGAAAATGCATATGCAGCCAAAATATATGGCTGCAGTTTAAAAGAATTACAGTGACATATGGAAAGGAACAGTGTCTTTATAATGAGAGAAAATCTATTTTTATAAAGTGCGATATGTAAGCCCAGTGGAATGGGCAATAGTATAGAAAAAAGTAACACATTAAATATTTGTCATAATGTACCTCACAGTGATTAAATGTCCAAAACTTGTATTCACTGTGGAGGCGCAGCTAGATTCTCCGTGAACAGGCCTTGATTAAATTAAAGTCCTGACTCTCTATCTTAACCTGGGAAAATACTTGTAAAATGAGTCCAGTTTATGTTCCACTTAGGCCTAAAAACCTAATTTCAGAGGGAAAGCATATTTCTGATCATGTTAGTGGGAAAATCACTTTAAAAAAATACTTTGTGCTCCTTAGGTCAAAATTGACTGAGATCTAGTTTTGCTGTTTATCTGACCTTCAAAGGCCCCAAAACCATTCTTGGTGGGAGTTAACGACATTGATCTCCAGAACACAATAGTTTTCCCTCTCGGTTCGGTCCAGGAATGCAGAAGTGTTGCCAATTAATAGAGATTAACCATCTGGGAGAGGGAAGGGAAAGGAGCAGCTGGCAGAACAAAGGACAGCCATAAGACTATCTCTTTTGACATGGAGGTGCCAAATGGGGCTGACAGCCTCTTTTCTCATTTATTCACAAGGCCCTCCTATACTGTCTGGCTTGCTTAACTGCAGGAAAAGAATTGTTATTTGCCCCGATCATGAGAGAAGACCTCATCTAAATTGGGGAGGCGTTTAGGGAGAGCAATGGGCAGATGGACATAGGGCAAAATAATTTATAGGACTGGGTGGCAAAAATCTGCCAGTCACCTGTTAATGCACTAGTTATCACTTTACTCCCACTACCTCATAACATCTCTGACCTAGAAAAACCACACATGAAGAAGGCCTTGCTGAAAGAAAAGGACTGATGGACGTCTGACTCCGGCGGGCACCCAGGGATGGGAACTGCTTTTCAACACTCAAATGGCTGACCTCCATTTTGCCTGCTCTAGGGACAAAAAGTTAAAGGACTCATGACTCTAAGAGGCTACAACTGACCACAAAGGATTGAACCCTGCAGAAGCCCTGGCTGGAGAGAGGCCTGGTACCTAGAGGTCTGCCTTGTGAACCTATGTGTTGCAGGAGTGACCAGTAAGAACTTTCCCAGCAACAGGAGAGAAGTGGTACTTAGCCATTTCTTTCCACTCTCGGACCATGACATGGTGCTGAGGCATGGGGGTACAGAAAAGGAGAGCAATAAAACCAGGTTGATCCAGCTAGAGCTTTTTCAGCTGGACCTTGCAGTAAAGGTATTCAACCTCAGTGATCACAGACTTGCTGCAGATTCCAGACGTGCCTGATTGGATCATTTTGGGTTCAAAGAAGTGAGGAGATCTGAAGGTAAACCTTTAGACTGGGCAAGGCAGTATATCAGCCCCAGTGGTGAAGGACATGGGTGACTACAAAATGCAACTTTGCCCCATTCAGACCTTTTGGAACCAAAACCAATGGCTTCAGAGATAGCTCTATGACAACATATCTAACCTTTGATGGCTTCTGCCTTGCACCTTGCTAGCTAGAGGAAATGATGACCCCTAAGGGGACCAAACTACTCAACGAATTGTGTTTACATATCATAAAAAGATAACAAATAACCCTATTCTGTGACATTGACCTATAGCTAGAACAGCATAGAGGGGCAACTCTTCAATCCAAACACAGTTTAGAGACTTGTAATCCCAGACTAGTGAACTTCTACCCTACACACATAGCACACCATCAGCTAGATCCACTTTTTTTCTTCAACAACAACACTATAGACATTGAAAACCCAATAAAGCTCAGTTGGATTAATCATATTTTTTATCACATTTGTATTCCAGTTATTGTTTCAATAAAAGCATCTGTAGGTAGTAAATCATAACTACCCAGGAAAAGTGTGCACCTGAGCTCATAACTCCTCTGGTGTTTTAACCCCTTGAGTGCTCATGACAAGACCAGGCCGTCATGAGTCACAGTTGAGCTGTGCTCATGACAGCCAGGTCTCGTCATATCGCTGCCGTTTCACCCATGTGCCGTTAATTCCCCGCCTGTGCGGGAGAATTAATGAGTGGGCGGGGTCGGGAAGAGACCAGGCCGTCATGAGCACAGCTCCACCACGACTCATGACGGCCTGGTCTCGTCACGAGCTACGCGGCGCGGCGCTGACCCCCCCAAACCCCCAACCGTGGGGGAATTAGCCCCGCAGGGAAGGGAATAAAAACAGTAACCACATGTTATGTGAGGGCCTTGACACTTGGTAGCCCATTTCAATAGCTGTTTAAGAGTCTTAATCCTTTTATCCTGTTAAGAAATACCAAAGTAAAACTATCATTTAGACAGAATCCTTCATTCACCTCCAAATTGGGTAAACACACATTATAAGCTCAGCAACTAGAACACAAAACCACAACTGTTATGACTCTCTTGTAAAAAAAGTAATACATTACGCAACACAAAATCTAAGGATAAGAGTAAAGTTGCTAAAAAGGTCTACTTTTTCAAATTGAATTTTTAATTTTTAAAGCACCTGGCGTAGCCACAGAGTGTTTTTAGAATTATAAATGACCTAATGTCTCCCAAGCTCTACAAAAGCCACATGCCCATCTGTGTCCCCAGACAATATCTGTCCTGCTAAAGGGAAGAAAGCAGTGATCAATCTTTTACCCATCTTGCTACTATCTTTAAGAGCTCTCCCCATTACCAGCATTGTGCCCACAAAATGGAAACAGACCATTGTTAAGCCATTATAAAAACATCTCTACTCCCGGGAGTAAAAAGCAAATTAAGAGAACCACTCACTTACTTGAAAACTGTGGGCCCTATTTTGATGTTAGTCGGAAAGCCTCTGAGGCTTTCCGAGGGATATCTGTGATTTCACTTTCGACCACCGCATAACAATGTCGGCGGTCAAAAGTGAAACCAGCCGGTCATTCCGGCTTGGATTCCGATGGGCTCAAGGAGCCCTTTGGCCAGTTGGAGGCCCCACCGTAATCCTTGAGGATGGTATTTCCGCCTTCGGGATTAAGATGTTGTTTTCTGACAGGCTTTCCATGTCGGTTTTTCCGACATGGAAAGCCTATCGGAAAGCAACTTTGGGGGCGCTTGGCAGGGCCCCCATTCCTCTACGGCCTCTAGTTGGGGGCCGAGGGGGCAGCTATGGTGCCCCCTGTTCATCCCTGCAACGTGTGGCAGGCACCTTGAGGTGCCTGTCATGCAGTGCAGGGATTACCAGAATCTCCCATTTCCCGGTTTACGGACGCAGAACAAGCTCCCATAGCGAGATGGGAATATGCAACCACACCATGTGCGGTCGCATTGTAATGGTGGTATCGGGACCGCAGACAGGTAGTCGTTGGTCCAGAGGCCGCAGCGATATCCCGACATCATACTCAGGTCCTGTGTCATTCTGGATAACTACAAGGCTAGCCTATGACCCAGTAGAGGAACGAATGAGTCATATAAGTTCATGATGACCTAAGCAGTATAATGGATGGTAGTGCTATTGGGCGCTCATCTTTCTCAATCTGTTAGCTGCCTTCAACAAACATTGATCGATCACTACACTCAATAAATTGTGTAACTTCCTCCTTACCGTTCTGAATTGAAATCTCTCAACGGTGGTGTCCCTCAGCAGTCTATACTGTCACCCCTCCTGTTTAACCTATATATATATATATGTATATATGTGTATATGTATCTAAAGCCTCACATAGAAATGGTCTGTGGGCTGAGTTGTGTAAGGCATTGTCGGTCACATAGATGGCTGGTTAGTGCCCGTGACCTAGTGACTAAGTCAACACGTGTTTTATCCAGATTATATCTGGGTAACTGGGGAGAATTTACACACTAACAATTTAATACGGAGGGGTATAGGAACAAATTTTAAAGTAAGTGTCCACCCCTTCGCATTTACCGAAAATACAGGTCTGTGAATAGATTGTATTTTAGATACAAACGTGCCCAATGACCCTAAATGTGGACCACAAATCCCATAATGCCCCCTATACATCTGTTATACAGCGTTAGCACTACAATGATTGACAGGCTATTTTTGACGACATAGAACAACTATTTATGTATATATGACAATTTATGCACATATTTATTGTGACAATGAATGAAATAACATGAAATGTGAATTTATTGTTGTTCAGTTATATGTGAACTTCTAAAAGATGGCGGTTACCAACACAGTTCTCTTTCTCTGAACATGAATTCAACACGATTGTTATGTTTCTTTGAAAAGCACGAACTTTATACACGAACGTTGCGTGAACAAGCGCTCTGTGGAGCGCGAAACGCGTCACAAGGTTTATGACTGCAATAAACCTCGTTATTTTGGCTTAAGGAATCTGGTACCCTGTGTTATTTTCGGCGAACCTAGTGCTCGACAGCACTCTGTTTTTTTTTGCATATATATATATATATATATATATATATATATATATATATATATATTCCAACTCAACCTCAACACTGGATACGCAGATTAGACGACGCCAATGTGGTGAGGATATATTTTCTTTATTGTCGCTTTCATATATATATATATGCAGCGCCTGGACAATGGGGGCCCATTTCTATATGTATGCAGATGACTCACAACTGAGTTTTAGTCTGCCCAAGAAACACTCTCAAACAAATTTCATCAGGGATGCCTCAGAGAACTGCCTTTCAATTATTTGGTGGTGGATAGCCAACAACGTTTTGACAGTGAAACTCTCCAAAAGCATACTCTCGTTGACCACTATCATTAATTCAATCATAAAATCTTTAGATTGACCTCATATAATGGGTCAAATACCCATTTTCAGCTAAGACGGTCTACATTCTCGACATTCAAATTAATTCTGATCTGTCCCTGAAAGCCAAAACAGATAATGTTTCTGAGACATGTTTTTACCAGTTGAAGAACTTAAGAACTTTACTGCCTTTCTTTTATAATAAGTTCCAGATTCCGATTTTAAATGCTCTTGTGAATCAATATTAGACTACAGGAACTCAATGTATTAAGCTGCTCCAGATATAATCCTCCACCTGCTTCAACTGGTGCAAAATGCAGTTGCACTCTAAAACTCAACATGCATGGGTATTCAGACAAAATATTGTAAAAAAATGCTGACGAGCAGAAATATAGAGTTTTAAATATCATGATGCACAAATATCGTGTGCAAAAATACAGTTGACAAGAATATCGATTTTAAGGCAAATAATATTGTTGTTTAAAATATCTATGTTGTTAAAATCAATATTAAAAAATATCAATGTTGTTAATGTTGTTGACATAAATATTGTTGGTAATAATATAGTTTTTAAATTATTTATATGTGTTTTAGTATGTATTTCAATTGTATATGTTACAAATTGTTTCTATAATTATTGTTAATGTTTTTATTATAGCTGTACATTTTTAGTTATTATGAAATTTAATTTCATAGATTATTTTAGTGCTGTAGTGGATTGTGGGGAAGTAAATTAATTATGATGAATAATTAATTATGAATTAATGTTAAATATTTAATTAATTAATTGTGTAATTATTTGTTTTAATTATGTTAAGTTTTAGGTGTGGATTGTGGGTTTTGTAGGGTATAGAGGGAAGTAATTTAATTATATATTTAATAATTAAGTTAAAATATTATTAAATATTTAATTATTGATTAATTATGTGAATTGGGTAATTAATTACATTTTTTAATAATATTTGTTGGTGTGGGTTGTTGTTTTTGTTGGGTTAAAGGGTGCGAAGGAAACTATTTACAATAAGTAATAATTAATGTTAATTAATAATTATTATTTAATAGATAATTACTTATATACATTGTGTAATTAATTATTTTCTTTTAAAGGTATGTATGAGGTGTGGGTTGTTGTGTTTGTAGGGGAAAGGGTGTGAAGTTAATTAAATATAATTAATGTATTATTACTTAATTATTATTAATTGATAATGAATTATGTAAAATATGTAAATCAGATTGTTTTCTAAATATATATTAGGTGTGCACTGTTGGGATTGTAGGGATAAAGTGTGGGAAGTTAATTAAATTTACTTCTTTTATTATTAGTTAATTAATGTAAATTGTTTAATTGATAACTATGTAAAATGTGTAATTATTATAAGTTTATGATTGATTATAGGTGTGTGTTGTTTGCATTGCAGAAGCATAAGGTAGGAAGTTATTTAAGTAATAATACATGTAAAAATTGTATTTATTGTATAAACAATGTGTTATTTATAATGTTATGTGTTAATTATTTTATGCATTTTTATTGTAAATAACATTATATTTGTTTGGTTATTATAATTGTGAAACTATAGTGTGGTATTTTAATATTATTATTATTTGTTTCCATTTAAAATATTTATCAACAATTGTAATAAATATGTAATTGTTTTAATTAAAAAACATATATTTTATATTTAAATATTTATATTTGTTGTTATTTAATGTTGTTGTCAAAATATTGCTTGAAGTGAACTACTCTCTCTCTCTACTGTTGCACAGACTAGAGTGGGAATCATAAATGTTGCCCCTTTTGAGTCCAAAGCTTTCTCTACTGTTGCACAGACTGGTTTGGGAATAGTAAATTTCACCCCACCTGAGTCGAACCCTCTCCCTACTGTTGTACAGACTGGAGTGGAAAAAGTACATTTTCCCCCTCCGCAATCCAACACTTTCCCTACTGCTGCACCGACTGAAGTGGGCATAGTACATTGCTACCGCTCCTGAGTCCAACCCTTGACCTACTGTTGCACTGACTGGAGTGGAACTGGTTAATCTTCACCCTCCATAATTCAACACTTTCCCTACTGTTGCACAGGCTGGAGTGGGAATAGTACATTTTACCCCTCCTGAGTTCAACGTTTTCCCTACTGTTGCACAGATTAGAGAGGGAATAGTAAATGTTACCCCTTCTGAGTCCAACCATTTCCCAACTGTTGCGCAGTGGGAATAGTAATTTCTACCCCTTCGCAATCCAAAACTTTTTCTACTGTTGCACCAACTGGAGTGTGAATAGTAAATTGTTAAACCTCTTGAGTCAAACCTTTTTCCTACTGTTGCACCACCTTGAGTGGGAATCGTATATTTTACCCCTCCAGAATCCAATACTTTCACTACTATTGCAGAGACTGAAGTGGGAATAGTATATTTTGTACCCCTCCAGCTTTCCCTACAGTTGCACCGACTAGAGTGGGAATAGTACATTTTACATCGCCGCAATCCAACACTTTCCTTACTGTTTCAGTGACTGGAGTGAGAATAGTAATTTGTACCCCTCCTGAGACCAACGATTTCCCTACTGTAGCAGAGATTAGAGTGGGAATAGTATATGTATTATTCCTACAATTTTATAGTTTTGTTTATATTGTTTAGATTTATATTATTATGATGTTTCTGTGTAGTTAACATTATATTATTTTTATTTGTGAATGTTTGTAATATGTAATTTATTTTTAGTTAAATGTAATTTTTAAGTGTGTTTACTTTTTTATGTGTAATTACATCAGTATGTTTATTAGAATTTTGCCAGTGTATTTTTTACAGTTTGTAATTTATTGTGTGCGTGTGTGTGTGTATATATATATATATATATATATATATATATATATATATATATATATATATATATATATATATATATATATATGTGTGTGTATATGTATATATATTCATTTGTTATTTCTAAAGTTTACAAAAAATGTATACATTTTAACCTAAATTATAATTATTAATTTAATAATAATTTTACATTATATATGTTTAAATAAACATACACCTACATATGCGTTTCGTAATAAGTATAACATTTATGTATACATGTGAAATGATTAAGATATATGTATTTACATTATATTAATGTTGAATATTTATATGGTGGAGTGGTGTGGCTCACTGGTTAGAGGCGGTAGACCCGGAAGCAAAGGACGGCCTGGGACCAGGGTTCAATTCCCGACGCGGCAGGGTCGTGGACCATGATCAGCGTACTCGATAATTCTCGCTTCCGTGCCTACTCTAACCAGGGATCACACTCGGCAACTCTGGGCATTAGCTTGCCTCATCTCCACAACGGCCTCCCACATACACCGGGGATGCCTGGTTTCACCTTGCAGATACCCAGCAGGGATCATCTCACAGGGAAAGCCAGGACGGGTTCCCCAGTGGTCTACAGCCCTGGGACGCCCCATTGCTGGGGTAGCCATGTGCTTTACAAGACAACCTAACATATATTTAATGTTTATATTTTAAAAATGATATTTTAGTGATATTTTTTTCGATATTTTTGTTATTTGCATTATAAGTATAGGATAAGGAGATTTTTGTCCTCAATATTTTTGACACTATATTGTTGTCCCATGATACTTGTGGTTTCGATATTTTGCCAGTGAACCACACTCCTGTTCTGTGTCAAGTGTATCAATAAAACATGCTTTATTTTTAAAGCAATGGTCCTAGTCCAACAACGTATTCCTCATATATTGTGAACCAAGCCCTTGATTTGTCACATGGACTTCTACTAACAGTTCCTAAGTGCTGAACAGCCACATTTAATAATAAGGTCTTCTTGGTGACTGGGACCACCCACTTGGTGTATCTGACCTCTTGTTTCAGCACAATCAGCTTGAAATCGCAGGTTGGCCCCAGTCAACAGAAAACTTATATTTGTTCAATGGTGTTTACCTTTCTAGGTGTTTTTCGCCTTCAAACTGTAAATTCCAACTCTCGTTCCTCTTATCTGAATGTAATCATGTTGGTGTCGTTTTGCTCATTGAAATTGTTTCTATTTTTCTAAATTTGCTTGGGACTTTCTTAGAGCTGTATTCTTGAAGTTAACATTACTTGTACTGCTTGAAAGTAACATGTATTTCTCTGAGCAGTTGCCTGCTGCTTGTGCCACACCATCACATGACTAGAGTTTCACTGAGACCTGTGTAAACACCTAACCAAAGTGTGTTTATTAATCTGGTAGGGATTCCCTCTTCCCAAATTAAGAACATCCTTCTGCCATAGTGTTCTGCCATAGTGCCTCTACTGCAGAAACCACAATTCATTCAAAGCATCTTCCCATTTCCCAGGAAATCAAAAATGTAATTTAACACCAACAAGCTGAGTATAATTACTTGAAGGGCAATGGTGTTCGATAAAAGGTGGCTACTCTGCTGTCTCACACAATTATCTGGTGTGTGTTTGTAGACATCTTTTCCACAAATGATACCCATCTTAGAAAAGTATATCTGCAAACTCTCTCTATATATCCAAAGAAAAGGGGTGTACACTGCTCTGTATAGGGTAGCACATGCTTTGAAGAACCAGAACCGCTGCAATTCGTTGCAATAAGAGGGACAATATTTCATAAACCAATCAGCTCCTTTACATTTTTTGTGAGATTTGCATTTTACTGAACTCACTCCCCAGTGGTTCGTGTCCCTGTCTTTGCCTTGCAAAATCAGCAGGAATATCGAAAGTAAGGTGAAAGGATGAATGGTTTAATGGAGTTCCCGAGTGATCTTTTTCTTCAAAATGGACAATCCATACATGCACATCTGCACCACCAAAGAGCAATACGCCACTGTAATGTCAATTGTAACAGTAAAGTAACAGTAAATGGTACAGAAAAGCGCACTGTTTTCACTGCAACATCTTCATCACCTTCTTTAGCTCCTAATGTGCTGCTAGAGGCTAGAATCACTAATAACCAGTTAAACAAAACAGTATGTAAACTTCTCGGAGAAATATGTTTTATGTTATGTGCACAAATCAAGATTGATTCTAGGTCCCAGGGAGCCATCACTCATCTGGCGAAAGTGTCTCCCTGCACAGATGCCTCCCCCAATCAATCAGCAGCAAGGACTGTCCGAGAATAATGTGGAAATAGTTTCAAGGAGACGCGGCAATACTAGTTAAGCCTCACATTCATGTACATCCAGAAATAATAAATGATTTTCCATGAAACAATCCTGAACAAGCGTTTGTTCAATATGTGCGAGGCTCGTTCATCACAGCTCAGTTAGACGTGCCTTACTCAAAAACAGGAGTGTGCAAACAGTAATCCAAGAGAAGAAAAAACAATATATTATCTTTGGTAGAGTTTGGGCACAGGCAGACTATTTGTGACTCTCACACCGAACAAAACACAACGATCCCTTCAGCAGAGGACAAACTCCCTGCTCTAAGTAGGCCCAGACAAAATAAAAAATGTTTGTCATTTCAGCAATTTCACATTACGCGTGTTTCTCAAAATTCATCCATTATACCACATCACAGAATTATGCCCTATGGGAGTGTGGGAACAATGTGAACATCCAGAACACTAGTGACTGTTATTCAAGGCACGTGGGTATTTGGGGCCCGATGTAGGTAATTCTTATTTACCACTTCTTAAATACCGAATTTTACCGATTCGGTATTTAAGAAGTGGTAAATATGAAGGGGGGAGATGTAGGTATTTCCAGATGTGTAAATACCGAATCTTTAAGATTCGGTATTTACCGAATCTGGAAATACCGAATCGGTATTTCCTATTGATTCCTATGGGCTGTGAAGCCCATAGGAATCAATGATTACCGATTTTAGCAAGGGTGCAGGGGGTGTCACTTTGACACCCTCTGGCCCCCCAAAAACAGGCTCGGGTGCCATGTGGCAGGCATACATGCCCCAAGGGCTGGTCTGCCTGTCATATGGCAGAGGTGTGCATGCACACATGTGCATGCACACCGGAATCGGTATTTTACCATCAAATTGGATTTGATGGTAAAATACCGATTTGGTAAGGCTTGTGGGACTCAGAAGAGTCCCACCTACATCTCAAATTTACCGAATCTGTAAAAATACCGATTCGGTATTTTACAGAATCGGTAAATTTACCGATTGGTAAATTTACCGATTCTGTAAAATTAAGGGCCCTACATACCATTTCTGGAATACCGGTCGGTAACGGCCGAAAATACCGATTTTCGGCCGTTACCGACCGACCTACATCTGGCCCTTGGTGGTATATTTTTTTAGTGCAGATGAGGATGCATTTCAGTTTAAAATATGGCACGAAATGATGGTTTAGTATTTCATATAATTACATCTAATTTTGCCTAATTTTCCCAAAATTTTGCATAATTATATGAAAGCAAATTACTCAAATTTCATACTGCCCTAATTCTAAGATGTTTCTTGAAAACAGGTCAAGACTGTAGTTTGTGTCTTCTAGGTTTCATTACTAGAGAGCACTGTTCTGCCAGATATTGCCTTCCCACCATCAATAAAGCTTTGGCCAACATTAATAGAGTTGAATTGGTCGTATCAACCTTTCTTCAAAGGTGGATCAGTGCCAAATTAAAAGCCCTGCAATTCCCTCATTTTATTTACATTTTCTACTTTGCCTCACTAATGACTTATTTTTACAGATACACTTCTAAGCAAACATTTTCACCCTGCCTGTGCATATTGAGTACAACAATGATGCCGTCCATTTTGTTCACCTAAGCAGCATAGTGCAAGGGTGCCTGCACTGCAGTGAATTATTGTTTATGTGCAGGAAGGTGTCCCTTACTGCACGTAAACAATCCATAATGGCTATTTGCTACTTCTATGTGTGTTGCATTTTGCAGCACACATAGAAGTAGCAAATCGTCATTATTTAATGATTGTCTATGTACAGTAAGGGACACCTTCCTACACAAAACCAATAATTAATGGCTTTTTGCTCTTTCTTTGTGTGCTGCAGAATGCAGCACAAATAGAAAAATCAAAAACAAGGAGAAATTAGAATGGCGCACACATTTCTTCTCGTGCTCCACTCTAATGCCTGCTCTTGCATGCTGTTAGTTTTTGGCGCTGCCACAGATATACACCTCCTTGTAAATCTGGGGCAGCGTCAAAAAGCAATGGGGGTTGTGGTGAAACACCCACACTAACAATCATTGGACGTCTCTTTTCATACAGATACCTGCATGAAAGGGTAGCATATTTACATTGTGGCGTTAAGCCACAAAAACTATGGTGCATAGCATACCAACACCGGAGCGCTAGGGGCTTGTGCATATGCCCCTTAGAATTTAAAAGGAACACAATGATAAAACTTTGCTCGATAAGTACTGTGAGCCAAATATGCTGTAGTGGAGAAGCGTGGCTCAATGGTTAGAGTGGCAGACCCTGATGCAGAGGTCTAGCCTGGGACCAGGGTTCAATTCCCGCCTCGGCGGCTCTTGGACTCAATTTCCCCGGACCTGATAATTCTCGCCTCGGAGCCTAGTCTAATCATGGGTCCCACTCTGTGACTCTGGGCAATAGCTTACTTAATCTCCACAATGGCCCCAGCAGCGCTGTGGATGCCTGGCTTCACCTTGGGGGTGCCCAGGAGTGGACATTTCACAGGAAAGCCAGGATGGGTTCCACAGCGGTATGAATATAGTGCTACGAGGCCTCCGGGTAGAAGTGTGCTATATAAATACTCTACACATACATAGGAGTGCTAATCGTGTTAAGTTGGATCCATGTGGGTGCTGCTCTGCACAGGGGGCCAGGTTTATCAAGGGCTTGCTTTGCCCGCATTACTGCCTGTAACACAGGCACCCATGCACCATGGTGTAAGAGGGCATGCGTTGGTAGCCAGAAGTGCCCCAATGTGGAAGGAGAGCAGGAATGTGCCATATCTTACTCGATATGGTGCATTCCTACCCTCTCCATTTGACGCAGCGCGGAAAGTTGTCTTGCTGCGTTGCATTGCGCCAAGTATTAATATATCTGCTCCTTAATCTCTACATTCAGTTCCGTGGACACAGCTACTTTTAGTGTTTATTCTTCCAGTTTAAAAGTCAGATACTGATCTCAAGTGACCACTCCATTTTTCCTTCCCTATAGCAAAAGGTTTTTTTCTAAGCAATGTTTCTTTTCAATTCTATCATCTAAAGTCGATCCACTTTTATGGACACCAGTCCTGCTGCCAACAGCATTAACGCTAATGAAGTGTGCACGAGTTGCGGTTTGCCCTGTGTGAACCATTTTGAATAACCATGAGCACTTACAATGTGGGTTCACGTTGCTCCTTTTATATTTAATTCCTGTCACCTCGCTCATTTATGTGTGATGTGCTAATGGGAAGCTTGCTAAAGATAGAGAAGGTGAATCTATTTATGACATGTTAAAGGGTGAATCTATTTATGATAGGCCAACAGTTCCATCAATAGTTGTGAGACTGTTGAAAATCTTTGCCGGCAGGAAGATAGTGTGAACTTGATGCCCAAAAAATCTGATTTCGCATCAAAACCAGGACTGACAGTCTATTCACAGGAAGAACAATGACTTCTTATAGTAACGCTTACTGGCGTTTCAGCTAAAGAATAAGAAGAAAGCGTTGGGGGGCGTGGCCAAGATGGCGACGGAGTAAGACGCTCTCTGCGTTCCCTCCGGCGCCGAATTCTACAACGCACCGAATAGCACCCCCGGGACCGTGCTTGGACCGGTGGTTTTGTAGCCTAAGGGCACCGGAGCATAGCGGCTGAGTACTGGCGGCGGCGTTGGCCCCTCGGAGCGTCCCGCGAGGAGAAGCGCGCTCTTGGTGCGGATGCGGTGAAGGGCCTGTCCGACGCCGGACTGGCGTAGAAAGGAAGCCGACAGGAAGTGCAGGCTGAGCGGTTGCCGTGAGGTGGTGGAGGTCGGCCCGATACCTGGAGCGGCGCCTCCTTAGCCTCAGTGGCCGACGGGACCTCCGGAGGTCGGCGTTGCTCCGCTGCCCCCTTCCCGTGTACCGCACTGGGGGCACGGCGGCTGAGCTGGGGGCTGTATGCAGATCGGCGGAGCGGGGGCCCTGCAGCGCGGACTGAGGTGAGCGCCTGGAGGCAGCCGGGGGGCTCGGGACCGCGATCTGGCCCGCGAAGGGCGACGGCTGTGCCGGACTGCTGGGCGGGAGCTGTGAAGAAGCGGCATTGGGCGGGTTGGGCGGCCCCCCCGGGGCGAGTCGCCTGCAGATTGCGGCCGAGTGCGGCCTACGCTTGCTTGCGGGGCACACTGGACGGCGGCGGCCTATAGTGGAGGAGGAGGCGTAACGCCTGGAGTCTTGGCTGTGATCTACGACCTGCGTGAGGCTCGGCTCGGAGGGCCTGTGCCCTGCAGTGACCTGGGCACCATTGAATCTGGGAGCGGTGGCCCGGACATGTGAAGCGCTCTCTGGTCTGTGGGGGCACGCACACCATTGAACTGTGACCTGGGGGGGGCTGTCGCAAGATCTACAGGGCGGGCCGATCAGTGGAGAGGTCCGGATATAGCGGCCCTAACACCTCGAAGAAGGACGCCGGGAGGCCCTCGTGGCCGGCGATTGCCACTGTGATTTGTGGTCGACGGCGACTTGGGATCAACTTGAGGGGACGCACACGGCGGACCTTGTGATGGCGAACAACCAGAGGAGGGGGAAGCCTAACAAGGATGGCCTGGCCAGGGGCTCCAATCTTCCGCCATCGCCTGGGGCGGGCTCCTCCTCCATGTCCGGGGACGGTGAGGCGCCGGTCACAAAAGCATTTATGACTGAGCTATTTGCTTCCATTAAAGATGACATCTCAGAGCTGCGGTCCCAGCTCGCGTCGGACCTTCGGGAGGTGAGGAGAGACCTGGATGGGGTTGGCGAGAGGGTAGCCACCCTGGAGGACCATGATCTTACCCTGGCTAATGATGTCCATCAGCTGCAACAGGATGTGCTGCGTCTTAGGGACCAGAATCTGGATCTGCAGTCCCACGCGGAGGATCTAGAGAACCGCTCCAGGCGGAACAACATCCGTATTAAGTCGGTACCATGGGACGGGGAGTCCGGCGATTTGAGAGGCTATATCCTGGAGCTGTTCCGGCAGATCTTGGGCGACGAAGAACTTACGGATGTCAAGATGGACAGAGCCCATAGGGTTGGTCTTCCTAGGCGCGGGGGGGGCCCTCCGCCGGACATTCTAGTCTGCATCCACGATTTTCAGTTGAAAGAGCGCATTCTGAAGAAGGCCCGGGAGGCTACGTCTATCCAGTTTCGTGGACACCACCCACAGCTGTATCAGGATTTGGCAGCTTCTACTCTTCAGAAGCGGCGTGAATTCAGGCCTGTGACTGCCTTCCTGCGGGACCGCGGCGTTGCTTACTCCTGGGGCCACCCGTTCCGCATCATATTTCGTTGGAACAACAGGCTTGAACAGATCAGGTCTCTTCAAGCGGCCATGGATCTACTGGGGATCGACAGACCGGATGCTTCACCTGGCGACAGGAGTCCCTCCGCAAGGGGCCGGCGGCGGTCCCCCTCCTGGCACAGGGTGGGCGGGGAGGGGGGGAGGAGGGTGCCTGACAGGCCCACCAGCTTGCAAGAACGGGTCGACGCGGTGGCCTCGGTTGCCACCGCCACGCTATCTGCCTCTCAGCTTGGTTCCGGGGCGGCGTGATTTCTGAAGAGGGATCTGGCTGGCGCCGGAGGGGCGCACCCCTACAGGTATCGTGGGTTCCTATGTACTTTGGGAGAAGACGCCCAGATACGAGACTCGTGGGGGACATCGGCCGATGTCTCCTTGCCGTCCCATGGAGGACTCTTTTGGACTTCTGATGGTTTGTGGGGGGGTTTCTGGGGGGGGGAGGGTCTTGGTGGGGTTGTTTGGGGTGTTGGGGTTGGGGGCGAGGGGGGGTGTTGGTGGTGACGCGGCTGTGCTGTGGATGGTGCTGTGTGGTGATGATTGGGAGACTGAGAGGTGCTGTTGGTGTGGGGGATGCGAGGCGGATGGGCGTGGGACTCGAGGTTGGGACTGTGGGGCGGAGGGTTGGCGGGGGCTTGATCTTGCCATGTGTTGTAAACAGGGCATCTACCGGCTGGGGTGGAGGGCCTGCCCCCGAGGTATAGAGGATTCTTGTTTTTTGTCTCCCGATGCCTGTTAGCATAGGGACCTGGAATGTTAAGGGACTGAACTCTCCGCAGAAAAGGCATAAGGTGTGGAAATACATAACGGACCACCACTTGGATATAGTGGGTCTGCAGGAAACTCACCTTACCCGCACGGATGAGCTGCGGCTTAAGCATAAGGCATATCCCATGATATACAGATCCTCCGCTTCCACAAAGCACAGGGGGGTGGCCCTCCTCTTCCATGCCTCGCTGCGTTTCCAGCCTGTGGCGGTGCGCACGGACAGGGAGGGTCGCTGGTTGATGGTGCGGGGATTAGTTCAGGGGAGGCTCTGTACCTTTGTTGTGCTGTATGCTCCTAATACTGGCCAGAATAAGTTTTTACAAAGTTTACTGCAGAAAGTGGGTGATTTTGTTGAAGGGCAGTTGTTTATCATGGGGGACTGTAATTTGGTGTGGGACGGGGCGCTGGATTGCTCTGGCGCTCGCAGGGCGGATACTGGTGTGTTCTCAGAGGTGTCGCGGCAAAAAGTGGTGGACATGGGGTTGATTGATGGGTGGCGATCTCTACATCCAACGTCCAGGGATTACACGTTTTTTTCTAATGTGCACCGCTCATATTCCCGACTGGACCATATATTTCTTAGCCAGGCTCTTAGAGGAGATGTCCTTGACTCCACCATACTGCCCCTCTCGGTCTCGGACCACAGCATGCTGGTACTTATTCTGCGCTGGTCGTCGACAGGCTCCGGGCAACGGAAATGGTATTTCCCGGCCTCGGTGCTTCGAGACGAGGCTTCTAACAAGGCGCTGCGGGTGGCCATTAGGGAGTTCTTTGCCCTCAACCCACCGTCGGATACCTCGGTAACCAACACGTGGGATGCCTTTAAGGCGTCCATCAGGGGCACTTGTTTGGGCCTTAACGCACAACTCAATAGGATGCGACGCAGGGAGAGGGAGGCCCTGGAGGCTGAACTGGCCTCTCTCGAGCAGGTACATAAACTCAACCCCTCGAGGGTGACCCTCCGGCCTCTCACGGCGGTACGGGGGAAACTGAGGGCCCATTACAATAACAGGGCGGAGTTTACCCTACTGCGGTTGGGCCGACAGTCCTACTCTTGTGGTAATAAGGTGGGGAGGCACTTGGCCCGACAGCTTCGTGACAGGCGGGAACGTGAGTACATTGGAGGGATTCGCGACTCTGCTGGACAACTGCAGCATCGGGACGAGACGAAGGCGGCCCTCTTCGGTCGCTTTTACTCGGACCTATACAGGGGGGAACAACTAGGAACGGCTGCCCAGAAGGCATACCTGGGGCGTCTAACCCTTCCGCAGGTGTCTAAGGAATGGAATGAGCTCTTAGGGGCACCGATTACCAGGGAGGAGGTGCTAGCGGCTATTACGAACTTGAAGCTTCACAAGGCGCCTGGCCCGGACGGTTACACGGCTGTGTTTTATAAATCTTACGCCTCCGAGCTTTGTGATTTCTTGGTCGCCCTTTTTAATGATGTGGCCTCCTCTGGTTCCTCCACTGGCTCCCTGGCAGAGGCGATGATTACGGTGTTGCCAAAGCCGGGGAAGGATCCGGCACACTGCGCCTCCTTTCGCCCGATAGCGCTTCTTAATCTGGACGCCAAACTATACTCGGCGATCCTGGCGCGTAGGCTCCAAGACCTTATGCCGGCGCTGATCCATCCGGATCAGTCTGGCTTCATCAAGGGGCGCCAGACGCATGATAACACGCGTCGGGTGGTACATCTTATAGAAAAAGCGGAACGGTTTCGTATACCGGCGGTTCTAGTGGGCCTGGACGCCGAGAAGGCCTTCGATCGGGTGGATTGGGGGTTCCTTTTCAATACCATGACTGCCTTTGGTTTTTCGGAGACCTTCATCACTATGGTGAGGGCCAACTACTGCTGCCCCCGGTCCCGGGTTGCGGTGAATGGTCATGTGTCGGCATTTTTTGCTCACACTCGCGGCACCAGGCAGGGTTGCCCTCTGTCCCCCCTGCTATTCGCGCTGAGCATTGAGCCGCTGGCGGTGGCGGTGCGGGAGCATGAGGGGATCCGAGGTTTACCATTCGCGGGGGAACAGCATAAGATTTCGCTCTTCGCGGACGATGTCTTACTCTCTGTTACTGATCCGGAGAGCTCGCTTCCTTGCGTCCGGGAGGCCCTGTTGGAGTTTGAGGGAGTGGCGGGCTTTAAGGTCAACTATAGCAAGTCGCACATCCTGAATCTTACCCTGTCGCAGGTCGAGAGGGACAGGGTGCTGCCGCTGACTCCGTTGTCCTGGGCCACGGGTTCGATTGTCTACCTGGGGGTCCACCTGACTCCGACGGTGGGCGGGCTGTTCCAGGCTAATTTCCCATCCTTGCTGGCGAAATCCCAGGCGGAATTGGATAGGTGGAAGCCGAAGTTTCTGTCGTGGCTGGGCAGAATCCATGCCGTGAAGATGGTCCTCCTCCCCAAATTCTTATATTTGTTCCAAGCCTTGCCTATCCCCGTGGGCAGCGATTTCTTTCGGCGCCTCAAGACTTCTTTATTGCGTTTTGTGTGGCAGGGGGGTCAGGCACGGGTCTCCTATGCGGTTCTCCGTCGGCCGAGATCGGAGGGTGGGGTTGGGCTCCCGGACCTGCAGTTGTATTACAAAGCAGCGCAACTAAGAGTTTTGGTAGAATGGTCGCAACAGACCTCCGAGAAACACTGGCTCCATATGGACCGATGCGTTGCCGGCAGGTCAATCTGGGACCTGGCCTGGAAACCGAAGAAGGACCGCCCCCTCAATGCATATATCAGCACTCCCACCGGCACGGTGTTGGAGGTGTGGGACTCACTGGCGGGAGATGACCGTTGGACCACGTTCCCTTCGCCGTTCACGCCCTTGCATTTCAACCCGGCTTTCCCGCCGGCGCTACATGAGGGGCCGTTTGCGGTGTGGAGGGAGGGGGGGTGTCGGGCGTTGACCCATTTGTTCCACGGCCCGGACACCCTCACTTTCGCTAACTGCATGAGGGATTATGGGGTTGCCCAGACTGAGCAATTCCGGCATGTGCAGCTGCTTCACTGGGCTACGTCGCCTGGAGTGGTGGAGGCGGCTACGAGACCACCGACGCCGTTCGAAGCCTTTATTTTGCGGACGTCTGCCATGAAGGGGGCCATTTCCTTCCTTTACCAACTGCTGCTTCAATCGGCTATAGCTCCTCGACCTCGTTATATGGGGCAATGGGAGGAAATGCTGGGGCGAGATGTCTCAGACGCGGAATGGTCGGCGCTGTGGCGCGACTTGTCGTCCTTTAACCATTCCTTGCACCTGAGGGAAGCCCATCTCAAAACGGTCATGCAGTGGTATATGTGCCCGACTAGGCTTCACCGCATTTTCCCGAGGACCTCGGATAAGTGCTGGAGGGGTTGCGGGCTTTTGGGGGACTTCCGCCATATCTGGTGGGACTGCCCGGTGATCCGTCCGTACTGGGAGGAAATCCTCTCCCACATGAAGGACATATTGCCTTATCCCATTGATGACTCTATGGCCTGTGTCCTGCTTGGGCTGCGGGACCCTGGCCTCATCTATCAGACCAGGGCGGATAAAAAGATTATGTGGCTGTGCCTCGGTGCAGCGAAGCTCACACTGGCTGCGGCCTGGAAGAAGAAGGAGGCCCCGGCGGTCTCCTTGTGGCACGCGCGGCTGTGGAGGTTGCTCAGTCTGGAGAGAGTGGCGGACATCTTCCTGGGCCAGTATAAGAATTTCCGGTATCGGTGGGGTCCTCTGGTTACGTTTCTGTCTAAGGGGTTGCCCTCGGCCGTCTGTCCGGCCTCTTTGAGGTCGATGCACCTCTTTCAAGTGTAATGTAGGTATGATTGAGTGTTGAGTGAATGGCGTCACCACTGGGGGGAGGGAGGGGGTGGGGTGGGGATGTTGGTTGTTTCTGTCTTTGGGCTGTGGAGGATCCACGAACTGCTTATCTGCACCGCTTGTATGGTTCCTGGAGGGCTAGGGCCCGGCGCAGTGCGGCGCTGGGTGTCTCAGCTGGACTGACCTAATGACAAACTGTTAGAACACTGTGTACAATGGTCCTAATTGCTATGTGGTCTCGCGCCTGGGCTGGATATGCATATGGAATGGCTTGAGTCACTGTTGCTGTGCGTACAAAGATTTTACCATGACTTTGAGTTATGTGCGGTTCCCCCGCAGCCCTCTGTTTATTTTCCTGTGCACCTTAAAATAAAATAAAACTTTTACAAAAAAAAAAAGAAGAAAGCGTTCATTCAGAAATAATGGGAAGGCATAACTATATAAGCACCACAGCTGAAAAGGCTGAACATACAATTCTTTCAGCAAAATACGTATCCTATAAATCAAAGCATAAAAGACAAACAGACATTGGTGGCTCTAAACATTATGCAAATCATTAGGAGAATTGCAATTTTGTACATTGTATACTCATTGCTTACCTCAAGATTCAAAAGAGGGAGAAGTTAAAGTTCCACTCAACTTCCCTTAAATAAACATGCAAAATCAAAAGGAGTGGAAGATTGTGTTGAGACAAAACCACTCTAAGTCCCCCGGGGTCATGATTAAAAAACATTCCTGTCTTCCTGCTTTACCATTGGGAACATGTGGTGAGAAACCCTGCTATAAAACCTGGCAGCTTCCCCCACTTGCTTTAAGATGCAGACTGGAGAGGGTGCGTCGCGGAGCGCACACTGAAAGACTGAGGTAAGGGGGAAACTACAACTGTAGGGTGACTCTCTAAACATCTCCACAATAGGTGGAGTCATTTTGAAACCCCTTTCACTCCTTTATCTACTCCATTTTTGATAGCTTCTTCTCTCTAATGGAAGGAATAGTAATACTGTGCCTCTGCCCAAACCTATGAGGACCTTCTAAAACAGAAACTAAGGTGGACCGCAGAAGCCTTACAAGACAGTTTTCTACCAGTTTCCAAAGTGGCACTGATTAGAAATTCTTTACTACTTCTCTCCCTTAAACAACAATTTACATAACATTGCGGTTACAGAATATTTTACCCTTACTGTTAATTTTTAAAGCAATGTCTATGTTTACATCTGCCTAGACTCAAACTCCTTATCATTTCTAAATACAATGAGATATACACAGCATAAGTTCAAAATTCGCAAAGAGGTGACTTTGATGATAGAGCCCCCCCAAATTAAGATCCATCCTAGTATGGAATACATGAGCAATTATTACATTTGCTCACATAGACGAACAACCCCAAAAGGGTTGAAGATGGTCACATTTAATGGAGCAAAAATACACATTTATAGAAATCATTGGGTGCATGCATTAATAGAAATATTGGACAACATCAGTACTAGGTTCTAATACATAACACATTGTTCTCCATGTCTCCTTCTAGGACTGGACAAAGACTCCCATATGACCGGAAGATTGGAGGGAAAGTGTCCCATTTGAATTCATTTGACTTCAGGAAGGGATCCGAAAAAACAACCTTTCGGTCCTGGCGACAGCCATCAACCCACAGGGCGCAAAGTTGGCTGAAACATGTTGACCTTGTTCTTCCAGAGATAGATGTGAAAGGCACCTAATACCTCTCTTTTCACATTTTGCATTTTTTAATCATACCATACGCCAACGGGAGACAAGCTTTTGGCTGCTGAACAACACTGTTGTGGGTCTCACATCAATTTTGGTGTTGTCCTCCCCCGTCTCAACACAAGTCTTCCACTCCTTTTGATTTTAGATACTCATTGCTTACACCAGGTGTCTACACATAACATGTAAAACACGCGACTGAGATGGAGGCTGTCTATCTCCGAGAGCTCAACTTCAAAACTGTGTATTGTTCTTTTTTATATTTATGCCATTGGGGTTTCTGTACCCATGTAAAGTGCTTTGCTGTTCTGGTAAACCTGATCCCACTACAAAAACAAACTTAAAATCCATAAACAGCCTTACAAAAATTCAAATCATCCCTACAGTAAAGAAAGCAGGACTTGAGCAGGAAAAATGCAGGGCAGAATGCAGGTAATACTAAAAACCATTTGCATAGTGTCCACCTTATGAGGTAGAGAATGTGAAAATGTTCGCTGAATCCACACAAGGGTTCTATAAAGCCCACGCAGAGTGTTTCACAGCTATTAATTTGTCAAGCTGGCAGCCGCAAGAATGGCGTAGGGCCTTCCTTTGGGCTTGGCGAATGGGTACTCTGTCACAAAGGTGAGGCTAACCCGTCTGCCTGATTACATGTGCATTCTATCCGATTGTACTTATTATTAGGAGGATGGGGTATCCGTCATGTTTGTGTTGGGGTACCTACCCGCCAAATTCTAAACAAGACCACTAGATTCCAGTTACTCTGAAAATAGAGGGAAAAAAGTACACTCTTGATGTAGAGAATACCCTTGATCCGCTCTGGTCAGACGCTACAGAGTGCATTCTTCCTGTTAACTGATCTGATGTACTTACTTAGATGCCCCAAATTTTGTCAGTCTACCCAAATCTACATACAATGGGAGGACCACAAAACTGGCGGAGTAACCTGTCCACAAAACTCTAAACCAGCCTCTTAGTCCCTCATTATGAGCATGCCGGCCAATACATCTGCATCAAATTCCAGCAGTCATGGGCTTTCTCCACCAAATGGGGATATCCACATGGACTGAGAGATAGTGGATCTTTTTCTGTGCGATTTTTCTAAATTCTGACAGAGTGGCCTTTAATTCAGCTCCATGCTCACGATTGATGGCTTTCTTGTTTATCCCAGTTCCCTGCTCCCTATTCAATTTCTTTCTACCCTATCTTCTGTTTCCGCGCCACTGAAGCATAGCTTCGGCACATGAATTCTTTTTGAAAGGCTTGTATCTGCCCACAGCTGACATGAGGGGAATATTTTAGGTCAGTTTTAGCAGTTAATGGCAGTGCATCACCATCACCTATCTCGTTCTCTCTCTCTCTTTCTCTCTCTGTCTCTCTCTCTCTCCTACGTCACTCTCTTTTTTCTCCTATTCGCTCGTTGCCACCCCATCCTTCAATTGCTCCCCACCTCCTGCTACATTATTACACACATTATATAATGGTTCTGTGAGGGTCTGGCCGTAGCATTCGGGTGCCAAGTCTCTTGATTAATCACCCATTGATCTGCACTCCTCCTGTCTATTTATTTTTCCTCCAATGGCCTGGCATCTGTGCACTGCCACCACTCTAGTATGGCCTTTGATCATGCTGCAAAGGTTAATTAAAATAGGCAAAATGGCCGCTAGTGTATTACAACATAAGCATGAGCACACGTGCACATCGTGGGATGGTGAAAACATACATCACCATTCCAAGAAGGAATACAAACACTTACATGTCTCGTATCATACCTATATATGTATGTGTGTGTGTATTTGGAAAGCCAATGCAAAAATTAAAAAATAGCATTGGCAAAGTCAATGGGTTGGCAGTCTCTTTTTAAAGGTGACAAATATTGTCTTTGTCAGTGTTTGTTCTGCAATGTTATTAGTCCATCATACAATAGTTATACACTCATACACTAATCTATTACCTGAGATTTTCAGTTGCCCAGGGAAATCGATATTTCACCGACCGCACTTGCCAAAAAGGCCAAACTCTTTTCGGATACACAGAGAATCGGAAGACTAACTTAAATGAGATGTCTCTTCAAACACTGAACTGATACACATCAGCCCTACAATCAATACAATATTTGTATACGTTATATGGCTCTAAAATTAGAAAAATAGTAATGTAATGCTGAATTTGTGTTTAATCCCCTTAGTTAGCTTCAGCTTTTCTGCCTGATTCTGTAGGATTAAAGTAGCTCATGAATTGCCCCATGCTCACTCCTGTTCCAGGAAATGCTCTATTTTTGTAAGTTTTGTATAGTGCTTAGTGTTAACTCTTGGTTACTTCACAGCACTAGAAGAACTGACAAAATACAGTTACACGAGGAGACAAGAAAGGGAAGTAAGAGGGCAGTCAGATGGGCATTGCACAAAGGTGGTCCTTACCCAATGAGAGCTGTTAGAAAGAAAGTAAGTAGTTAGGTTTGGACTACAGGGAGGGTTTGAGTGTTTTCCACAGTGAATGGCACTTCACTACTAAAGAAGGAGCACTTTAATACACCAAAACAAAATACCACACAAATGTATATGCCCATGTGCACAGGGTTCTATAACAGGTACAACAGGGAAACTAGGTCAAAATGTACCAGATTTAGAACAATCTTGTAGGTGCAGGCTCATTGAGAATAGGTTAGTCGGACATCTATTTTGTTGTCCCACAGGACAGTCCTTCAATACCACGGTCACTGGCAACACCCGGTTGCTTTTCATAAATCCAAAAGAGTCCCAGTACCTGGTCTGCACAAGTTCATAGGTGCTGGAGTTACCTGAGAGTAGCAGTACCGAGGACCCCAGCATGAGGCCCTCACTCCCTTCACACCCAGGTATGTATGTGATGGCCCTATTTCCTCTGACATTGTGCGGAAGCTCTGTACAGACAACGACTGGCCAAGTGGGTGTAGTGCATTCCCAAAGCAAAAGCCCCTTTCTCAATCAAATGAAGAGACAAACCTCTCTTGTCGATGAAACTACAGTTTTAAGTGAGGCTATACTGGCTGGAAGAGTCAGCACAAGACCTGGTACCTCCAGTACAGTCTCTGGAGGCTGTTGACATGGCCATGATCTCTTGCAGTGCATAAGTTATTGATTTGCATATAGTTGGGTCTGAACTGAGGTGGCGAAGTGAGCTAAAGAATGATGATGGATTCAACCCAGATCTGTGACTGGGGGTGACTGTCAGAAAAGTTTCAGCACTCTGTCCATCATCTCCTTGTGTTTGCTTTGTGTGCCCTAAGTTGGCAGGGTATGCCCAGACGTGGGTCCCTTGCTCAGTTTGGCACTGGAATCAAGCTAGCCTGGCTGATGAAGGGTGTTACCCAGAAACCTTTTCCGGGATGCTTGTTTCTGGTTCAGGGAAGACCTGATTTGGCAGTTCGGGCTGGACTGTTCCCATGAGGCACAGGGTCAAGACTAATTTGCATATAGTTGGGTCTGAACTGTGGTGGCGTAGTGAGCTTAAGAACGATGATGGATTCAACCCAGATCTGTGACTGGGGGTGAGAGTTTGAAAACTTTCAGCACTCCGTCCATCACCTCCTTGTGTTTGCTCAGTTATGGCTTAAGCATCGATTGGGGGGAATGAGAGACCATTGTAGCAGTCAGGCTAGCTCCTTTGGCGATCCCTCTCTTTCTTCTTGAGCACAGTGCAGCAATGGTGATTTAGCAGCTATCGGAGAGGCAGAAAACCCCCTCCATCACTTAGATCAGCTCCAGCACCGCTCCACAATAGTCCTCACTTCTGACATGCCCCTTCCCCGGGGGCACAGTGCCTAGGCTTCTCTGGGCAGCCTCATGCAGGAGGGTTATCTTCCACTCCTCTCTCAACGCAGGCCAGGCAGGCTCCAGAACTGAGACATTTCCATAGCTTCTTCAGCCATTCCTTACTGACTTCCCAAATAATGGCCCGTCATCTCTGAGTGACTGGCTGTTAGTGACACAGGCCCTTGACCTCATGAATTCCTACCCCATTGGTCAGCAAGAAATCTGGAACCCAGTGTGGAACTTTTGGTCCCACTTTTATAGTCATAATAAAGACAGGGAATGATGTTTCCACTGTCAGAATCCTGGATCATGTACAAAGCGGTTCTTTTGCCTATCGTATCTCTCCTCGGCAAAACAGACACCGTTTATGCTTTTGGTGATGGTTTCCACATCAGGTAGTAATGAGTGATTTCTCAAACTGGAGCAGACAAAACATGAGCAGAATTATATGTGATAACCTTGTGCTTAGCAGCTGTCAGCCTTTGGGAGCAGCAACTCTGGGAGAGAGCCTTCATGATCACTTATACAACAAAGGAGAACGCTGTCTCCACCTCCTCACAGCTTCCATCAAACCAATGGTAGTGCTCAGGAAGAGACAATGAATAGGCCTTTTCTAAAAGGCTCCCTGCTGCACAACTTAAGCAGCCCTGTCTTCTTCCTCCTCCAGCTTAGTGTTTCTTTATAAACCCAAACCTCAAGAATGCCAGCAATATACTGTGCCAGTCTAGGGAGGCTGTTCTTAGCCTCCATTTTGTTTGATGCTTTTCCAGGGGCATTATAAAATAGATCCCACTGGCTTCACGGTCACATATTTGCATTAAACATAGAATTGCACTCCCCATCACCATATATGCTCCCAGAGGGTTCACCGCTCACTCGCGGATGTCAGTACAAGGTCCAGGCACATCATGGTAGGGTAGATTTACCATATTGAGAACTAGTAGGCATCTCACACTGCAGGAACAAGAAAAAGGCACGTTCTGTTCTACAAATCAGAAAAATGGCAAGTTGCCACCACCATTCCATAATTAAGTCCTGCAATACAGACCGCAGTTCTGTGTGCTAGGAATGCACTCTGGGCGCACCTCTACAGACCACTGATACACACCTTTGGTCTCAGAACTATCCAAAAGGTGTATTCCTTTGTGTGTGTGCATAACTGTCATGTGCACTGGGCACACAAAAAAATCAAGTTATCAGTGAAAACTACAGTTGTATTTACTTGGGGTAGGGAGGGGTGCATGCCTGTAAAGCCATTGGGGGAGTGGAGTGGGAGTGACAACTTCTGTACCAATACTGGGGCTTTATTAAGAATATCAGTAGATGCACTCTTGTATTCTAGCCGGGTCTGGTGGCTTAGCAGACTAATGTGTCCACTGTAGGGGCCTGTGTTCAACCTCGTGGTCACAGGCTCAAATCCAGCAGGTCCATTCAGCCTTTCATCCTTTTGAGGTTGATAAAATGAGTACCATTGAGTTAGGTAACAATAACTACCTGTTTTTAAGCACCAAAATGCCCATGGGCGAACAAGCGCCTAACAAATACACATTATGTTATGTTAATACCAACTCATATCCTCCAGAACGCCTCAACAAATAGCACTAAATATGCTACCAATTAAGCTAACAGTTTTATCATATACGAGTAATATCATGAGTAGAAAGGATATTCTGCTGTTATCTAAAGACTTGCCAATAATAAAGATAATATATTCCATCTTACAACTAGTAGAAATCATGTTAATAATTGATGAGAAAATGCAAGAAATACTCAAGTAACATTTTAGTATCGCCTGTCTCCACGAACAATGTCCTGCTTAGAGGCAGTTAAACAACAAAACATGGAGTCAACAGAATCACTAAACTGGATAGATCAGAGAAATCCCATTAACAGAAGGGAAATTATAGTTTTGATGATTGAGAAAATAGTGCACTCAATTGTTCAATATTGGAACCAAACAGTCTATAAGTTAGATGAAAAAATGAAAACCCTACACTCTATCGAGGCATTCAATGGGGATCCGCACAGGAGTGGCTCAGACAAGGATGGGTGTAGGTTTTGCAAAAACCAATTGCAATAAACAAGGACTGCATTTCATTTCATTGGGGAGAGGAGTTGACCTAACGGCTAGGGCGTTCAACCTCGAATCCGGGGAACTGGTTTCGAGTCTCTGCAACAACGCTGAACGACCTGTGATTCTGGGCAAATCACTTAATCTCCCCGTGCCTAACAAAAATTATTTTGTTTTTAAAAATGTGTCTTTGTGTAACGCAACTGGTGCTATGTAAAGCGCTTTGATACCCGACACCTTCGGGTCAAGTTCGCGCTATATAAAACTCTGTAAAATTAAAAAAAAAAAAAAATTAAATACATAAAAGAAGGATCACTCTTGAGAAAGAATTTCAAAGTTCCTCTGTGAGAGCTACACTTTAGTTACATTTTGCAGCCAAGAACAAATGTGCCTTCTAAAGGAACTTTTTGCTCAGTAAAGTAAGGAGTATATAGTAAAGAACCCATGATAGATATGAAGTGCTCTCACATCAGCATTTATGTACCCAGACATGGGCAACTGAAAGGGCCATACATTAGTATAGCATGGCGGCATAAAACAATGCAATGTTGCCCATAGCATCAAAAGACGCATTTGCGACAGGTGCGAAATGGGCTGTTCACATCAGTGCAAATTTCTAAGCATCAGTGCAGGCGTATCCCTTAGCATTACTATGTTATTTATTAAATTGTTCTCATGTGAACATGAAGTTCCCCTTACCCCACCCAGGAAATTATCTTCAAACGCATCATGGATTTGCTACTAAAATTTAGGCCGATTGAAGCCATGATGTCCCTCAGTATGTCTTCCTCAATCATGAGATTTCTACTAGGCTTTACGTTGCAAGGCACCATATTGAAAAAGATTTACCCAGCTCTGTCGGTTCCCTTCTAAACCACAGT
This sequence comes from Lissotriton helveticus, assembly GCF_964261635.1. Classification (NCBI taxonomy): domain Eukaryota; kingdom Metazoa; phylum Chordata; class Amphibia; order Caudata; family Salamandridae; genus Lissotriton; species Lissotriton helveticus. The sequence continues at coordinate 1,028,793,754 of NC_136059.1, forward strand.
GGCATTATTAACTAATGATGCATGGTTTATTCAGCTCTTCTGTCGTCATTATGTGGGAGGTGCTCTAAAACTGCTTGTACGAGTCGTGGAGCTGACCGCATTAGGCTGATGATTGTCATTTGAAGGTGCAATATTTGCTCCATTTTGAGCAAATAAACTGCTATTGAAAGAGCCATTAAAATGCTCAGATAATACGTCGGCAAGTGCCCTCTGATGGAAAGTAAAATTTACATATTTCAGCAAATTTTCCAGTAGGGGGCATATTATTGCAATCTGAAGCTATGTGTATCTTTATGAGAGACAAAATTGCCTAACATATACCATGGGGTTCCATCAGAGTCATAAATTGACAGAAAAGTGATGGTATTATTCTCCTGCACTCTGTGAAATGGCCTCTGTGAACCATGACATTTTCCCGCAGGCGCCTGGACTCTGAGGCTATTCTGTTCTTCCCAACTTTTGGGACTGGCAGTGCTGATAATCTGAATGAAGCCAGTGTTCTGTGCCTTTATTTATTTTTTCTCCTATCACTGCTCGTAATACCTTATTTGATGGCTGTGAACAATACACAGGGCACCAAAAGATTCTCCACAAATAAAAAAAACTTTAGCAAAGTCAACAGATCTTGCATTGGCTGCTGACTTTGCCATTCCTTATTTTAAATCTGAACCGTTTTGTATGAAAACATGTACTGTAGGAAAACTATCATTGTCACAATGCCAAAATATGTATATTATTTTATGTGTAGGCACACACTGCCTGAGTAGTTTTTGGCCCTGAAGGGGATTATTTGTTGTGCTGATGGGCAAATTGTGCAAGAACAGAATGCAGTGGCTCACAGATGGGTAAACCAGTGGCTAAAGTGGGTGAAATGTGAATGAAACTACAAAAGACCATTGGATGGGAAGGGCTGACTGAAACCCCATATAAGTGTGTACATGCATGTACATTTTATTAAAAGCAGAAGGTAGTGCCTAACAATGTTGAACAAAAATCTACATACATTCACTAGCCATCAAAATACATATTTGCCGTCTTCAATGCAAATCTAGTGAAAATCTTCTGACTCAGACAAATAGTAACATTCGGCGACTCTGCATCTCCTGCTGCTAGTAGGCAAACCATCAGAGGCATCTCTACAGAGTTCAGTGCACTAAGAGGGTATCACGTCTCAATAATTTTATGTCAAGACAGGAGACTAGCATTATGCATAGTGTTTTATTTACCACTTCTGAGCAGCACACTTAAAATCTTCAAATAGAACATCATAAAGTCATAGAACAATAGAACGTCCACTACAACCAACAAGCTCCCACCAACCAACAAATATCCCCAGTCGCCACTCCAGTGGCCCACAGTTGACCATCATTTTAAACAGAAAAATTTGGGAATACTTACAGGTGTGTTAGGTTGAGATGACGAAATGACTTCTTAAATAAACTTGCTAGCTTGTTCCTGGAGAAATTACTGTAAGGGAAAAGACACGAGTCAAAAATTGAACTGAAAAGAAAATGTACAGAGGTCAGGGATGCAGTTTAGCATTTGGGCATAATGTTCAAGTGAGATCTCTGGATATAGGATTCTTCGATGTCCCTGAACGGCCGAGGCACAAACCAGTCCAACAGAGGCAGGGGCCTGTTTATGAAATAATCACCCGGAGCAGCAAATCACCTTGCTGCACTGTGCTGCATGATAGGGAAAGGGCAGAAATGCACCATATTTAACAAAAGAGGGCGTATTCCTGTCTTTTTCCCGGCAGTGGCGCACAATGTGCTGCCTAGGTCCAACACAGGCACCCTTGCACATGGTGTGACAGTGCCTGTGTTGTAAGCAAGATTGTTTTGTGCAGGAAGGGACACCTTCCTACACAAAAACAATCCTCTGAGGTATTATCCTCTTTCTATTTGTGCTGCTGAATGCTGCACATATTGAAAGAGGAAGTAACAAGGAGAAATAAAGATATTTCTCCTTGTTACGCCTCACCAGGAGAGGTGTAGCATTTTGATGCATTTCCAGGCGTACCAGTAATGGTAAATCTGGGAATTCACCAAAATCCATGGGTGGATGCGTGGAAACACCCATGCTTTACCCATGGGATGCCTTCCTGAGGCAGAGTACTGCAACGAAGCAATTTGCACTGCGTTGCGTTACTCTAGATTTATCAAGCCACGCATGGCCACGCAAGGTGGCATTGAGTAGCTTGATAAATCAAATTTAAGAGCTGTGTCGCTCTTGCGCCCAGTGCGTGGCGCAAGGGCTACACAACCTTTTAATAATTATGCCCCACAATATGGGATTTTGTTACGGGTAAATTAAATTGTATTGTATTGCACCATTTATATAGCGCTTACTACTGCTATGAGCGGTTCTGAAGCGCTTGCCGACATGGATGGCGCGCTACATTGTGTCGGGTGTGTGCTTGGAAGGCTGTTTTGCATTTGTTTTGATCCTGTTTGGGAAATGTTCCATGTTGTGCATGAGGACCACTGAGGCGCAGTTATTCTGCTATGAGACACGGCTCTTAGCAGTGTGAAGGATGAGGAACAGAGATAACACCTGACTGTACTTCTAGATGTGAAAAACGCACAAGGCGTGTGCTTATTTGCAGACACAAAGCTTTACTGCTGTCTGCATGTGTAGCCTGCAGTCACCGAGCTGATTCCCCAGCCTCAGGGGAGACAGTCACTCACTCCAGCAGGAGAGGGCAGCGTGAAGAGCACGCCTTGGTCTGCTCGCCCTGCCCTCGACTGAACCCTGGAGCTCAGCGCCAAACAGAGGGAGGCCAGCGAAGCAGCGTTAATTCAATTACCCAAAACATGCCCTTTCCCCACACATAGTCATACCAGTGCGCTGAACAACTCCCCAGTAGCCGCAGTACATGGTAGACCGGCGGCAGGGAAGATGTTTTCAGAAAGCTTAATGAGGTGGAAGGCAGCAGGGCAGTCTTTCAAGTGTCAAGCTGTAAAATAACAGTAGGCACCGCTTTCCTCTCTGAAGGTTCTTTTATAAGTGGGTGCCATTTATGAAGAACACAAACTTAGAACTAAGGGGCATATCATCAAGAAACGGTATTAAAATTATTGCTGCTTTAGCGACAGGAAACTGCAGCTAAAGCGTAGATAATGGGCTTGATAATATGCCCTTGTGTATTCCCATAGAAGCCCATGTTCTGGTGTGAACATGGGCTTCTATGGGGATTATCAAGGGTATATTATCAAGCCCAATATCGCCGCTTTAGCAGCAGCTTCCTGCCGCTAAAGCCGCGATAATTTTAACGCCCTTCTTGATAATATGCCCCTAAATTCACCCATTAACGCTTGACTGTGAGGATGCCGCAGTCGATTTGGTAACATTGAGAGCCTAAGCTACCACTACAGCAGACGCTATGCCAGTGTTTGTTAATTAAAATCTGTCTGTGCAGCTGTGTCGGGCAGTTCTACATTCGATGATCTGCTTCCAGGGCTACTGGAACTATGCGGTTCCGCATCTGTTGCAATTTCCACTTCTGTGGCATTTTCCCAAACAGTATCAATTTACTGCCCCTGTCAAATAGTCCACAATCTGCTACATCATATGAAAGTCAGCAAAAACGTGTATAGCTCAAATGGACCAAACGTTGCTGAAAGTTACTAAAATAAGCATTGGCAAAGGCAAAAGTTTTGAGCTTGGGCCTTTAGGCTTTAAAAGATAAGTACTGCACAGTTGGCTTTGCTAATGCTTTTTTTCATAGTTTTTTTGACAAATATATATTTTGCATAGGTTTTAGGTATGTATATATCTCTCTCTATATATATCTATATATCTATATCTATCTATATTTCTATATCTATCTCTCTCTCTATATATATATATATATGATGTGATCAAGGGCATTCTGTGCCCGAAACGCGTCATGCCGAAATAAGACCTTTGGAAGATAATAAACCTACCTACTAAATACTATCTGCTGCGTGGTGGTCCGTGTATCTGTGGTGGTGGCGATATACCAGTGAAACAGAGACTGGAAATATATATATATATATATATATATATATATATATATATATATATATATATATATATATAAAAAATATAGATATATATATATGTTCCAAACTTAGCACAATATCCAGCGCGCTCTCAGAACAAACGACACACACAGTCCAAGGAATAGTCGATGGAAGTTTTAATCAACGCGTTTCGCCACACAAAGTGGCTTGGTCACGTGATTGTAAGTCAAAACACACCTCATATTTGTAGTTCCCAATGTCAGGAAAAAGCATGGAAAGAAAAATAGATCTGACTTGCTGTGTTATAAAGTAAATTTGTTCATGGGGAGCTGGGAGGAGGACATACGAGCAGATCCCATGTTCCAACAGGATTTTGAGAAAGTATCGATGTGGCTTCGTTACATTGATGATTTGTTCATGGTATGGAAGGGGACATCTGAGGAAGCTGACAACTTCATCAAAAAACTCAATAACAATGATCGCAACATTATCCTTAGTGGCACTATGAGCAACTCTGATATTGAATATCTTGATGCTAAGGTGGAAATTAAAAACAACAAAGGTAGGACATCATTACATCGTAAGGTCACCACTGGCAACAGTATTCTGCATGCCCTCAGTAGCCACCCAGACAATCTAAAATGGTCAAAACCATATGGGGAGCTACTGAGGGCCAGACGCAATTGTAACACACAACAAGCCTACACCACTGAAAGTAAGATCATCACGGAAAGGTTCAGGGAACGGGGATACCCCAATTGGGTGTTAAAAACTGCCCTCACTAAAGCTAACGCCATTGAAAGGGAACAGACCCTCAAAGAACCCAGTAGTGATACAGAGGAGGTTGGAGAAACCACCAGATTGGTACTCACTTACAGCTCTGATGCTCAAGCTATCAAAAAGATCATTGCAAGAAACTGGGGCATTCTCAAAGCGGACAATGTCATTGGCAAAAATCTTCCGGAGAGACCCAGCATCACTTATAGACGTAGTTGTAACATCAGGGACATGCTGGTCCACAGTGATATTACGTCATATCCTCCCTCCAACATGCATGGTCTCGAGGGGTTTTTCCCTTGTGGCCATTGCAAAGCATGTGCCCAAAGTAAAAGTCACAAACAGGTGTGTTACAATGGCGTGACTAAGAACATATCGCAATTTCTGACGTGCCGTACGACATTCGTGGTATATGCCATTGTGTGCACATGCAACAAATGGTACATTGGGAGCACTACGTGTATGGCCAAAAAACGGATATTGGAACACACTCGGGCCATCACTAATTTTGATCCCAAGTACCCTGTTGCACGGCACTTTAGAGAGAACCATTTTTCCAACATCAAAGACTTAAGTTACATCATCTTGGAACAAATCATCAAGAAACCCAGGGGGGGCACAGGGTTCTGATTTTGAGACAAAGGGAATCCAAACTGATAATAGATTTCCAGACTAAGGCACCGGGGGGTCTCAACCAAGAAGAAGAGTTGTCAGTCCATCTTAAAGAATAGAAATGTTGATCAGTTTTGACTTATTCAAGCAGCAGTGTACATGCGTTGTAATCGCCTCCTCTGTGTTAGGTACATTACAGTTAGTACTTTATTATTAACTACATGCCCTGCTATTTATTGCAATGTTTTCACAGTTTGACTGAAGATTTCAGTATGATCAGTCTAGTTTTTAACTTTTAATTGTATCTTATATTCTCTTTTTTTCAGGAGGGAAGATAGGGGCCCATTTCAACTGCACTCACCCATCACGGGCAGTTTCACCTTCTTCTCCTCTTCTATAGTTCACGAGCACCAGGATGTTATCTTTGCACTTATTCTCACCTCTTCATTTTGTGGATAACGTACGTTCACCTGGACTATGCAGTAATGAGATTTATTTATGCTGTGTTTTGGCCACATTATCAAGCTCACAATCAGGTATGTTCACTTTGTCATGCCTGGAATAGCATTAACATGATATTGGTTAAATACATGTATGATGGGAGGACTTCCAGATACATTTTTGTTCTTACAGGCACTTGCCATTACCGGTTCATGTTGTCCGAGGGTTTCATAGCCTATCGACACAAGCACAGTCTTAACGTAGCACTTGCAACTTTATTGATACTTTGAATCAGACAGTTTACTCCTGATGCGAGGAGTTTCACTGGGGGCGGGAACAATTTGACTTACGATCACGTGACTTACGCTGTTCAATGTTAGCCAGCGTTGTGGTTTCCGGCGTTAGACGAGTCCAAAGAATTTTCTAAGATTATTGGGGCATTTATGCTTTTCATTGCAATTTTTACCAACAGGTTAGTTAATTATAAGGCGAGGAATGGTTCGTGTGTGCCGATATTGTATATTTGCATTATTATTATTTTCGCATGATCGCACACATTTGGGTTTGCCGCCATAAACTTTATCCCAGCTAGCCAGTTTGTGCCGATAAAAGTGATAGAATGATGTTACATGTTTCATTTATAATATGTACCTTTGCATTGTGGCCGTATTATTATTACTTTATAACACAGCAAGTCAGTCCTATTTTTCTTTCCATGCTTTGTCCTGACATTGGGAACTACAAATATGAGGTGTGTTTTGACTTACAATCACGTGACCAAGCCACTTCGTGTGGCGAAACGCGTTGTGATTAAAACTTCCATCGACTATTCCTTGGACTGTGTGTGTCAGTTGTTCTGAGAGCGCGCTGGATATTGTGCTAAGTTTGGAACATTTGAGAGCCGGTTATCTCCTCCTGCATGCGCGCCACTCTTCGTGGGTCCCAAGAGGTCCAGTTGGAGAAACTTTGTGTGTGGATATATACATATATATTAAATCACCTCCTGGAAATCCATATAGACAGAAACCAGAGTCGAAGCCCCAATGTTGTGCAGAAGGGTTTATTAGGCACAAGAAAATAACCCAACGCGTTTCGAAGTCTAGCGACTTCTTGTTCACATATATATATCCCCTGCATTAAGGACGCACTCTAAAGCAGGCGGTAATTTTACAATCCATTTATTCAAAAGAAACAGGCATCATAATCTGATCATTAAAAGTCCTTCTGCCTGACGCATTTCAGAGCACTGTGCTCTTTCCTCAGAGGCATTTGAAGACACACATTGTTGAGGCTCCCACAGTTCCCTGCGCGCTTTCCCAATTTGTAGGCCTCCGGTGTGCCTTTCTTAATGAAAGTTATTACCAGGGCCGGACTGGCCATAGCGGGCACCGGGCAATCCCTCGGTGCGCCACACGGATGGGGGCCGGTTTTGGGCCCCTGGGGGCCGTTTTTGTTACAGGGCCGTTTTTGCAGCATAGCTGCCAAATCGGCCCTATACCAAAAAGGTCACGGCTGCACCTCCAACCCGCCCCGAGTGGGGAGGGGGTCCGGCCGAGCACTTTGCCAGGGCCGGTTGTGGTTCCAAGTCCTGCCCTGGTTATTACGGTACACACTGGAACTTGTGGTTTTATTTATGCCATTTCATCCCTCCAGTGGGTTGTGTGTGATTCAATCAACAACAAGGACTGCTCGTAAACCCTCCAGTGGGCCTCAGATTAATGTTGCTGTTCCACAATTAAAAACCAACTGTGCCGATTTATATATATATATATATTTGGTTTGAAAATGCTAAAATGATCATTGGTCATGTTGGAACAGTAAATTAAAAATGGCTAAATGAGCACTAGTGTGTCACAACATATGCTTATGCACGTGCAGATACAATGGGCATCTTGGACATGGTAAAAAAAATTCACAATGCCAAGATGAACACTACATACACATATCCATCATAATGCACAGGCGGACATTTTTCCATTCTTAATCCTCCATTTCAACCTGACTAGTAGCCATTTTAGAATGGTAAATTAAAAAAATATTTATACATGTGGTGGTAGACACTCTGTAGTCATAGTTAGAGTTACCAGAAGTTGGAGTTCCTCAGATTTCCGCCCTTTAATAACTTTGCACTTGCTTGAACTATTGTTGCTAAATTTTGCGGACCTAGTGCACCCATCACATTGGTGGAGGATTGAAAGTTTGGCGGTGTTTATCAAGGGGGTACAAAGAAAAAAGAGGGGGTCCCAAAACACACTTCCGCTCCAGGGCATTTTACATAGACTTTTGTATTTACCATAGCGGCAAAACAGCTGAATGGATCAAAATGAAATTTCAAAGCAATGTATATTAGACTACGTAGATGATTCCTTTTGCTATTGCAACTGATGTTATGAAGTGCTTATGAAGTTATAAGAGCCAGCAATTTATTGCTATCTATGTGGCACATTCCTACTAAAAGTAGCAAGGAAGCCTAAAAAATAAGCTAGTCTGCATATGTAAAGCTTCCGATTTACTACATGGACAAGTAAAAGACACATTTATGGTCACATTTATATGTAAACCTGTTAATATGGAATTCAATGCATTTATCATCTCAATCTTATTAACAGAATTGCCCATTGTGACCTTCACATCAACCTCGACTCGCAAATATGTAATCAAGTAAGCTCTGTAATCTAGGCCCGGTATTGCTGATTGATAGGTCACAGGAGGGAGTGTGCCTAGCTCACATGCAAACACTTGGGCAGGAAACTGTTGATCAATCCCACTAATAGGTGCTGAGACACTACAATGGTTCTAAACCTTATTTCAATGTCAGATTTAATTCTGAATACTCAGTTGATAAGGTGAAACAGTTTGCGAGCATGCTAAGGGAACAGAAGTCTGATCATGGTATCTAATACGTTAACTAAAGCATAAAATGGATAAAGCAACAAACCAAATTCTAGGACCACAGGCAATTTATTTTCATTGCAAATGGTAAAAGTTAATATACTTCACAAAAATAATTACGGGTTTAATTGTTGCCCCAAGGAAGGAACGTGCGAAGGGGTAGAGTGCTTGAGTGTGTTTTGTGATTCAGTGGTGAAGAGAAGAAAGGTAATTTAAGATAGTGACATAAAAAGATAGTACAATATTAAGGAGAGCGGACTGGTTTAAAGTCACCGTCCTTTATGACCTGGCCACAGTTGCAGTTCTAGGCACGATTTACACACAAATATTCAAACAATAGGGATATACATTCCCATGTGGAATGTAGGGTATGAAGGGTCAGGGCCCAGGCCATGTATTTAAAAGGGCGTCGCCGTTTCCACTCCTCTTAAGGCCATGTAGGTAGGTTAGACCTTGGCCGTGCGAGTCTTCATCAAACTGACAGACTGGCAAACCTCAGAGGTTGTGATGGAGCTTCGAATAACCCCCCTAGGAGCTGTAAGGTCCGCGTTGAATCCAATTCCTTGCGGAGGGGCCAGAGTATTTGGTCAATGTAGAATAATCTGTAGATCCCTGGAGGGTTAATCTCAGATGGGGGAGGCAGATCCAAAATTGTTGGGACACTCCTCAACAATGCTTGAAATGAATTCCAAAGCTTAGGCTGCTTGAAAAGTCAGTGTCTCGTAGGCGTTGGGGGCTCCAATGCAACATTTTAGAAGTTTCCTAACAGGTAGCACAGTAACATGAACAGGTTATGGAAGTAGATGCCAGGGAAGCTGGCTGCAACCAGACATTAGAGAATATTTCTTTTGGAGTAGGCACAGTCACCTGGTAGAGGCATCCCGGTCAAAGGCATAGACCAAACCAAACCAACCAAATCAAACTTTATTCGATTCCACAAAGAAATCATAAAAGTATACATCCATATATAGAAAATAAATACAAACTACAATAAAAACCACGGTACTTATTCACATGATACTGATTTCCATAAGCATTTTACTACCGGTTTCTCATAACTAGAGCTGTTCTAATAGGGGTAGGAGAGTTGATACTTGATAGAATCCCTTCCTAACAGATAATTGCGTGGGGCTATTGATCTTGGTGAGGGGATGGGTGGGGTACTTGGGTAGAAATCATGCAGATCCCAGACGGAAATGGAGCCATCTTTTTCATGGGGTTTGCAGGATCGTAAATAGGGGACTGTCTGCCTGTCCTTAAATTTTACTAGAATTAGGTCCCCGGGAATTTCTTTAGCTGATGACCCCAACCAGCCCACCCTTCTGACGCTCAGGATGCCACCGTTTTTATTGGGTGGGAGGGGTCTATTTTTTGATAGCCAAAACCGGACTTTGAGATAAAGGTCCTGATGGCTTTCAGGTTTCCCGTGGGTAAGTGGAGGTACTCCTGCAAGAACAAGCACAAAGGGTGCTGCTTCTGGAGGTAAATTTATGCAAGCTGCTCTATTAGGTTCTGCTCTAGTAGCAGAAGAATTAGATAACCCAGGTTTACAAGGAATTTTGGGAGTAATTGAAGATTTTCTCTTAGGAGGTCGCACTAATGGGCGATTTTAGTACTTACAATTGGGACAGTTTTTGTGATGAGAGGTACTTTGGGGACAGTAGGAGAAGTGGAACAAATAGGTGTAGGAGGTGGAAAAGAATTGGCTTTAATAATAATAGCCTCTAGGCTTGTCAACCTATCCCCTAGGATGTTAATTTGGTCAATCAGGGGTGATAGCACAGATCTTAACATCAATTCAAAGTGGGGCAATAGTGGTAGGTGAGAGGATGCTACTTCGTGCTCCAATGTTCCAGTGAGCGCCTTGGATGGGATAATGACGGGCGATGGGGATTCAGTACAGTCTGTTTCGTTGTGCTTCCCTTTTGCACAATGGCCCTGTGTAAGTTCGATAATTTGGCAGTTATCCTCCTTAGGTGATCAGGATGTCTCACAATGTTTATCCACACAGGGATCGATAGTAGAGTCTTTTACGGGGAAGGGGCTATAACTGGAACAAAATTTGTCCCGCATAAGGCATTTAATTCCTCCCAATAAGACACTTTTTCTGTCCTAACAGAGGATTGTGGGAGGGTTTGAATTGGGTCTAGGAGTTGACGGCAGTCATCAGAATTTGTGTCACTAATGGTGAGGAGAGTCAGATGGCTCTGAGTGGACATGTCCAAATCCTGGCCCGGGCGACTTTTTTGGAAGAAGATAGGATAGGCCCCCTTGGAAGTCATACTGTATGTAGAGTGGTTACATTGATAAGACAAGATGGCCTTGATTCTTCCACGAACGAGAATGGGCGTTGTACCTTATTTAGCTGAAATGCCAAGGGGTCTGGCCCGTCCCCGTCCTTCTCGTGCCGCTGAGGGCCGTAGAGGGCTTAGCCCGGCGCTCCCGCGCGCGTCCCGCGAGGCGGGAGGGACCTCTGCCTTTTGTGCGCCTCCGTGCGCGATTCCCGGTGGGCGTGTCACCGCCAAGGATGCTGGGGGATGTAGTCTCTTGCACGGCTGCCGCGTGGTGGAGGAAGCGGCAGCCGGAGACCAACAACAGCGTGAGAGCAGCCTGACCCCCGGTGAGTTTTCGGCGCCCCTTTCACCTCCTGAGACCCCCGCTCGACCGCAGGGACCTCTGCCTTTTGTGCGCCTCCGTGCGCGATTCCCGGTGGGCGTGTCACCGCCAAGGATGCTGGGGGATGTAGTCTCTTGCACGGCTGCCGCGTGGTGGAGGAAGCGGCAGCCGGAGACCAACAACAGCGTGAGAGCAGCCTGACCCCCGGTGAGTTTTCGGCGCCCCTATCACCTCCTGAGACCCCCAAAGGCATAGCATGAGCAGCAAAAGCAGCAGAGGTTAGAGAATACAGGCTAGTCGCCACAGAACCCCATGCAACAGGATGTGATATTGCCCCCCCCAGTACCAAGCACAGAGCAATCAGAACACATCATAGACTCATTCACAGGGAGGTCCACCACTCGCCACACAACTGCAGCCGGGATTAAGTAAATGGGCGACATGTTACAGCAGACCCCACAGATAGGGAACCCAGCACAACCGGGACAACCATGGCAAGGAGGGGTGACAGTGTGGGGAGGTAGCGCCTTCACGCAACCATAGAGCCAAACTTCACAGTAAAGTAGACCTCCCCAGTAAACGAAACAGGTAAAAATAATTCCAGTGACTTAAACCCCAGTAGTTCACCTCCGATGAGAGTGGTGACCACAATCCTCCTACTCTCTTTCCCTAAAAATGATATCAGATCAGAAAAGAACTAACGAACAGCATTGGAGGCCAAAAATTCTTTTACTTGCATCCATGAATTTAGAGCTGCTGTGGGCTGTGTTGTTCAAGTGTCCACACTAAGTTCAGCACCAATGGTGATTCTGTGGGAGCACAGAATAATCAGTCAGCATCAATGGTGATTCTGTGGGAGCACAGAATAATTAGGTAGCCTAAAGCGCCTACAAAAACTAAGGCCCCACTCTGCTGCTGATCCCCCAGGGTGGGTGCACTAGCCACATCCCAGGGGCAAGGCAGTCTAACGAGGTGGCGGGACAACACCTACAAAATTGTATAAAAAGCAGACACCCAGCTATCACAGCCAAAGTTTAATGGGACACTTTCCAAATACCAATCCAGAAGGACCCCATTTTCAGGCATCATGTCCATGCTAAATGTTTCCTTCATGATGTGCAGTCCCAATAGTGTTCCCAAATGCTCTTGAAGCCTCTGAATCAATGGACACCTCCATTTTAGTTATAATCGTAGCAATCCTTGGTGACGGGAACAATGTTCTTTTTGCGCCTGAGCTGATAAGACCATAAAACTCCACAACACCCCACACGTGAGAGTCAAAAAGCTAAGAGGCCTCAGCGTATGGTGAACAGAGGTCCCGGATTTACCCGGTCAGTCCCGCTTTATGGTTATGGGTCCTGGCTGATTTCAGTAAATGAAGCACTTGCCCCGGGTTGTTAGAGAGGCTTCACTGAACTAGCTGTTAAGAGGTACAGTGCAGGAATAGGTGCCTGTCTTTTCAGAATGCAGTTAATTAGCATCTATGATAGTCTGTGTAATAGCTTCAGTTAATTTATACCCCTCACTGCCTCGAGTCTGTGCTTGCTCAATTGATGAGTCCTATTTCTATTTTTGTTAAATGTTCCGGTTATTGGCTGAAAAAATCTGGTTACCCTACCTCTGTGTGATGATGAGTTTGAGATTCAAGTTGGGGGATCACTCAACCATTCACCCTTCTGGGGAGCAACCATATGAACATCAATGTTGTTAGGCAATTAACAACTGTATCTAATCTGAGAAGGACAACAAAGTGCACCAATGCCAACTTGTCATCAACCCCCACAACCCAAAAGAAAAAAGAATGTTAACAAACTTGTCCAAATGGACAGAGGAAAAAAACACGGGCCCTCAGTGAAGGGTCTGCTTAACACCCACGCCCCTCCAAGAGGAGGGGAAAAGTGCATGGGTGTGCTGTTCCAATGTGCAGTTGAGCCTTTCTACGGTGTTATAACCCTAGAACCAAAACATGTGAACATTTATGAAGTGGTCAAAAGGAACACAGCCACCAGAGGATCACAGACGACTCCCAGGAGACCCATACCTAGAACTGCAGTGTCGCAACAAAGGTTATGTATATTTATATGGCTATGTATTATCTGCCTACTATGGATAGTCCCACACATGAGTACTACCGAGGAACTGCTAAGAAATTCACCTATAGGGAACAACAGCACCTGCGTAGGGATCTCTCATACATTACCTACAATTACACCAAACAGAACACCAGCATCCCACATGCATTGCGCAGCGCCCTTTTACATAACACATGGTACCAACATATGACCAGAGTCGTCTCCCAAGCATCAGTCAAGTCATGTTATGTCTGTTCATTGATGCCGCATGCAGTAGTCACGGATAGACTTCACTTGTAGCAAGAAGTAGCCTCAGAGAAAGCAAAATGCCTTATGCACCTCTAGCTATGTTGAGTAAGGGCCAAGATCCAACCCAACAAGATAGAGCCACACAGGGTAGTTGTAAACATAACCCAATATGACACCAAACCCACAGAGCTATACATCCTAACTGAACCCACTGATTTCCAAACTGAACTGGACAGCATGCGTAGGAATTGCCACATAGAGGAAATATCACAAGGCCCAAGAATTTCAGGCGAAGGGACTTTTTGAGGTAGCAAAAGCCCAACTTTATGCACAAACACGTCTGCTCCAGCAGTGGACTGAGAGTGGCCCTTAGTGTAACCGGGGCTATCTTGTTAAACAACAAATGATCTCCCAACATGGAATTTCTATGTAGGGCCACCCAGCTTAGTGATAAAAAGTGGAATGGATCGCATGGGGAAGGGTTGAACGAAAACAGGACTACCCAGTGTCAGAAAATTTGGGACACCGATGTGGGTGGATACGCTTGGTTAGAAGGGAAAGGACAACCCCTGATTGTATGGAGACTTACACTGTATTCCTTAAGTTTCAGAGGAAAAGGAACACTTTCAATGGCATGAATGCTAACTACGGAGTGATATTATATATTCCGTATATGCAATGGGGCACCTACACGCTGATAGATTACTACTGGCAATGCAGCGAGCGTGCCTACAAACAGCTTATTCCCGGATGGAGGGGACTGTGTTCCCCAACCCTGGTCATTCCTGGAGTAGAGCTATCAGACTTGTACCAGCACCCATTAAAGAAAAAGACAACCTTGCTGCACAAAGCTCATGAAAGGAGACCAGTGGACTATTTTGGCTCGGCACAATTCAAGGATATTCCAGAAGAATTTAGATAGTTCACATTAACACTGCAGCCGGGTCTGGTGGCTCAGTGGACTAATGCGTCCACTGCAGGGGCCTGTGTTCGACCTCATGGTCACAGTTTCAAATCCCGGCGGGTCCACTCAGCCTTTCATCCATTTGAGGTCGATAAAATGAGTACCAATGAGTTGGGTAACACTAAACATCTGTTATTCAGCGCCAAGATGCCTCCGGGTGAACGTGCACTTTACAAATACTTATTATTATTATTATTATTATTAAAGGGGTTTGTAAAGCGCCTGGTGACGCCTCCCGGCGTGTCCCTGCGCTGTGGAGAGAGAGTTATAGAGGGAGAGGCAGAGATAGATACCACTAGAGAGTAAATAAACGGGTTTTCAGCAATTTTCTAAAAGCTGCCTCATTCGTTTCTAATCTGATGTTCGTAGGGAGGATGTTCCACTCCTTAGCTGCCAGAGTGCGGAAGGACTTACCTCCCATTCTAGCTTTTTTTGGGAGAGATGTTTTGAGCAAGCCCATACCTTTCGATCTAAGAGATCTGTTGGGCTCATACAGTAATGCCAGATCGGATAGGTAGGAGGGGGCTTTTTGGTGAATGATTCTGTGGCACCAGAGCAGTGCCTTAAATAGTATCCTCTTGCTAATGGGCAGCCAGTGGAGGGTAGTCAGGGAAGGTTTGGAGGGAGCTCTACGAGGAAGTCTTAGTACTAGGCGAGCTGCTGAGTTCTGCAAGACTTGTAATCTTCTGATGTTTTTTATGGACATGCCCAGCAGCAGCACGTTTCCATAATCTATACGGGAGGTGATAAGTGCCTGAGTCATGGTACGCCTGGAATTTAGTGGGAGCAAATCCAGGGTACGATTGAGGGTTTTCATGACTCCGAAGCACTTACCTACTGTTTTTTTGACATGACTGTCAAAGGAGAGCTTGTTGTCTATCCAGACACCTAAGTTTTTTGCTTCCTGGTTGGGAGTCGGTAAGGGGCCCAGACAAGTGGGCCACCACTCTTTCGTCCATTTTGTGTCCTTTCCACCTATTATTAGTACCTCCGTTTTAGTGCCATTTAATTTAAGGCAATGTTCAGTCATCCATGCGGCAAGCTTGCACATGCAGGATTTGAAATTATTGGCCTCAGAGGAGGGAGCTTGGGACAGGGAGATTAGAAGTTGAGTGTCGTCGGCGTAAGAGACAAGCTCTACGCCGAACGATTGTACTACTTCTGCCAGAGGTGCCATGTATAAGTTAAACAGGGTGGGACTCAGGGCAGAGCCCTGAGGTACCCCCTGTTCTAGCGCCATACTGTCCGAGAGGAAAATCCCACTTATGTTATGTTACTGCTAGGGGCAGAGGTTTCAATGCCCTTAACCCTTCAAGCAAAAGCTAATGCTCGCTGGATACAAGTAACCAGGTGGGAGCTGCTCAAAATGATGAACAGCACTGAGCTCGGTCTCAATTCTATCAAAGACGAAATGCACGCAATCCACCTCATTGTAACGCAGCACCAATATGTACTTGACTTAATTACCTCACTGGAGGGTGGGGTCTGTGCCTAGATCATAGTAGCCTGCTGCACGTTCATCCCAGAGAATGACATGGACAATGGGACAATGACTCATGCCATTCAAGCACTGCACAATCTACAAAGAGACATGCACAAAGAGGGAGGTGCCCCGGGGTAGGAGTGGTTTTCGAATTGGTTGTCCTGGCTCCCACAAGGGATGTCTGAATAATGTAAATCACTTCTACCAGTTATTATTATATTGCTATTGGTATATGGGGTTATACAATTTGGGAATCACATGCTTAAAAATGCAGTCCTCAAACTGTTAAAAATGCTGGTAATTAGGAAGTAGTTGTTGTCAAAAGTGAGCATGAGAAACAACCGGACCTAAATAAAGTAACTATCAAAATTCATAAATTAGGTAGTGTAGTTGAACAATCAGCTAGAGGGGGGAATGTTAAAATGGAAATTGATGCATTCATCAATAAAAGTGAACTCCACACCAACGCCGACTCATAAATATGTAGTCAAGCAGGCCCTGAGACCTAGACCCAGTATTTTTTTGATTGATAGGTCACAGATGGGAGGGTGCATAGCTGGCAGGCAAACACTCGGGCAGGAACCTCTTAATAAATCCCACAGATAGGCGCAGCGACATTATAATGGTCAAATAAAGCACACATGGCCAGAGAGGGTATGCATGCTGCTAAAAATACCATAAAAAGAGCCAGATGCCACTTTAGTTAGGGACATAGCCAATTAGGACCTAGCACACACACAGTGATCACACATTCCCCATGCCGGACATCTGGACACATTATCCACTCGCTCAGACGTGAGTCCTGTGCTCTCCATGCCACTGGAGTCAAGCTATCGTTGCTGATGAGAGCTGAAAGCCCGAAACCGGTCCTAGGATGCTGGTTTCCAGTCCAGGGAGGACCTGGCCTGGCAGTTCGGGCTGGACTGTTCCCACTGGGCGCAGGGTCAAGACTGATTTGCATATAGCCAGTGTCTAACCCAGGGTGGTGTGGAGTGCAAAAAAATGATGGATTTAGGCCCAGATCCTTGTACTGGGGTGTGGAGAGCCTAGGACATTGTTCTACATTCTGTCCATCAACTGTGTTTTTTGCAATTTTCACCCATGAGTGGGCTGGGTATGCTCAGACGTGAGTCCCAGGCTCTCCACACCACTGGAGTCAAGCTATCCAGGCTCATGAAGGCTGATAGCCAGAAACCGGTCCTTAAATGCTTGATCCCGGTCTGGAAAAGACATGGCTTGGTAGTTCGGACTGGACTGTTCCCATGAGGCACAGGGTCAGAGCTGATTTGCATATAGCCAATGTCTAACCCAGGGTGGTGTGGAGTGCAAAAAAACGATGGATTTAGGCCCAGATCTCTGTACTGGGGTGAGTGGAGAAGTGTGGCTCACTGGTTAGAGCAGGCAGACCCTGAAGCAGAGGTCAGACCCGGGACCAGGGTTCAATTCCCGACGCGGCAGGGTCTTGAGCTCAAATGTCCATGGACTCGATAATTCTCGCTTCGGTGCCTGACCTAATCATGGGTTCACACTCTGCAACTCTGGGCATTAAGCTTGCTTAATCTCCACAACGGCCCCCCTGCGGCGGGATGCCTGGCTTTCACCTTGGGGATGCCCTGTAGGGGCTATCTCACAGGGAAAAGCCAGGACGGGTTCCCAAGGCAAGCGCGGAGATACCCCTTCGGGGGTCGATTCAGGCGCTATATAAGAAACATAATAATAATAATAATAATGTATGACATTGTTCTACATTCTGTCCATCAACTGTGTTTTTTGCAATTTTCACACCGAGTGGGCTGGGTATGCTCAGACGTGAGTCCCAGGCTCTCGACACCACTGGAGTCAAGCTATCCAGGCTGATGAAGGCTGATAGCCAGAAACCGGTCCTTGGATGCTTGATTCCGGTCTGGGAAAGACATGGCTTGGTAGTTCGGACTGGACTGTTAACATCTCCTTGGACTCTGGGATAGTCCCTCAAGATTGGAAACTAGCCATGGTAAAGGCCTTGTTAAAAAAAAAAAACCTCAACCCTGAAGATTTTTCTAATTACCGTCCCATTTCCCTCCTCCCGGCATTAGCAAGCTGGCTGAAAAGTGGGTCAACAAACAACTGGCATCATACTTGGAGTCTCAAAACCTGCTCCATCCTACACAAACAGGCTTCCGAAAGGGACAGGGAACGGAAACAGCCTTGCTGAGGGTGGTTGAGGTATCCAGGAGGATTCTGGACGCAGGTGGCAGTGCGGCCATTATCCTCCTGGACCTCAGCGCCGCCTTCGACACGGTTAATCACCGTGTCCTACTCGCCCGCCTAGAGAGAATTGGAGTTACAGGCAAAGCTCTCGCATGGCTTGAATCTTTTCTCAGTAACAGATTCTTTAAAGTCTTCTCAGACACCAACTGCTCCCTCCCAATACCATTACAGTGTGGGGTGCCACAGGGTTCTTCCCTTAGCCCCACACTGTTTAATGTGTACATGGCACCCTTGGCAGAGGTAGTAGCCCCTTTCGGAATCCAATTGGTGAGCTACGCTGACGATACCCAGCTAGTAGTCTCACTCACCCAGGCAGACTCCCCTCAAAACAATCTCTGTAGCTGCCTGGTTGAAGTCGCAGGATGGATGGATGCCTCCCAATTAAAACTGAATGGAGGAAAAACGGAGCTGATGTTGCTCGGAAGAAAGGCCTCCTTTAACACCCCCTCCATGTGGCCTCCCTGCATGGGACCCGGGCCCACCCCCAAAACGGAGATAAAAAGCCTAGGGTTCTGGCTCGACACAGAGCTCTCCTTCAAAACTCAGGCGAAAAAGACAGTGGCTACGTGCTTCGGTCTAATAAAAACAATCCGGAAAATTCTCCCCCAGTTGCCGGAAACTGCGAAGAAAACCATAGTCCAGTCCCTCATTCTATCTAGGCTGGACTATGGGAATGCTCTCTACTTAGGAGCCCCCACCTCAGTTATCCGTCAACTGCAGATAGCTCAAAACTCTGCAGCAAGGCTACTTACCGGAACCAGCCGTCGTATCACCGCAGCCCCTGCATTAAGGGCCTTACACTGGCTCCCAATAAAAGAGCGAATCCATTTCAAGACCCTTTGTCTGGTCCACAAAACACTTCAGGGGAACGGCCCTCCCATTTTGAAGGATATGATTAGACCATATATTCCTACCAGGCACCTTCGGTCCAACCATCAAAATCTCCCCATAATGCCCAGGACCAATAAGGTCCGGTCTGGGGACCGCCTTTTCTCCCGAAATGCAGCAAAACTATGGAACGCCCTACCATTATCACTCCGTCTAGAACCCAGCCTTCTGATGTTCCGGAAACAACTAAAAACATCATTGTTTCCCAGGCCATAAACCATCCTTCTCTTTTTCCTAGTCTCTGCATCAACTTTCATCTTTCTTTAAGCGCTGGGATGCTTCCGAGTAGCCATGCGCTATATAAGAACCTTCCAATTCCAATTCCAATTCCAACTGTTCCCATGAGGCACAGGGTCAGAGCTGATTTGCATATAGCCAGTGCCTAACCCAGGGTGGTGTGGAGTGCAAACAAATGATGGATTTAGGCCCAGATCTCTGTACTGGGGTGACTGTATGACATTGTTCTACATTCTGTCCATCAACTGTGTTTTTTGAAAATTTTCACCCCGAGTTCGCTGGGTATGCTCAGACGTGAGTCCCAGGCTCTCCACACCACTGGAGTCAAGCTATCCAGGCTGATGAAGGCTGATAGCCAGAAACCGGTCCTTGGATGCTTGATTCCGGTCTGGGAAAGACATGGCTTGGTAGTTCGGACTGGACTGTTCCCATGAGGCACAGGGTCAGAGCTGATTTGCATATAGCCAGTGTCTAACCCAGGGTGGTGTGGAGTGCAAAAAAACGATGGTTTTAGGCCCAGATCTCTGTACTGGGGTGAATGTATGACATTGTTCTACATTCTGTCCATCAACTGTGTTTTTTGCAATTTTCACCCCGAGTGGGCTGGGTATGCTCAGACGTGAGTCCCAGGCTCTCCACACCACTGGAGTCAAGCTATCCAGGCTGATGAAGGCTGATAGCCAGAAACCGGTCCTTGGATGCTTGATTCCGGTCTGGGAAAGACATGGCTTGGTAGTTCGGACTGGACTGTTCCCATGAGGCACAGGGTCAGAGCTGATTTGCATATAGCCAGTGTCTAACCCAGGGTGGTGTGGAGTGCAAAAAAACAATGGATTTAGGCCCAGATCTCTGTACTGGGGTGAATGTATGACATTGTTCTACATTCTGTCCATCAACTGTGTTTTTTGCAATTTTCACCCCGAGTGGGCTGGGTATGCTCAGACGTGAGTCCCAGGCTCTCCACACCACTGGAGTCAAGCTATCCAGGCTGATGAAGGCTGATAGCCAGAAACCGGTCCTTGGATGCTTGATTCCGGTCTGGGAAAGACATGGCTTGGTAGATCGGACTGGACTGTTCCCATGAGGCACAGGGTCAGAGCTGATTTGCATATAGCCAGTGTCTAACCCAGGGTGGTGTGGAGTGCAAAAAAACGATGGATTTAGGCCCAGATCTCTGTACTGGGGTGAATGTATGACATTGTTCTACATTCTGTCCATCAACTGTGTTTTTTTGCAATTTTCACCCCGAGTGGGCTGGGTATGCTCAGACGTGAGTCCCAGGCTCTCCACACCACTGGAGTCAAGCTATCCAGGCTGATGAAGGCTGATAGCCAGAAACCGGTCCTTGGATGCTTGATTCCGGTCTGGGAAAGACATGGCTTGGTAGTTCGGACTGGACTGTTCCCATGAGGCACAGGGTCAGAGCTGATTTGCATATAGCCAGTGTCTAACCCAGGGTGGTGTGGAGTGCAAAAAAACGATGAATTTAGGCCCAGATCTCTGTACTGGGGTGAATGTATGACATTGTTCTACATTCTGTCCATCAACTGTGTTTTTTGCTAAAAACTGTTCAGGGCACCCGCAGCGCAGGACGTGCACTGGCGAAGCCCGAACCAAGGGCTGGCTCGTCTGCGCCCATCAGCGGCCGAAAGAGGCCGGGCCTGGCCACCCCTCTTGGCTCCACCAGCAATGTGTCAGCACAACCACAAGTATGGAGGTGTGGGGGCTTCTTAAAGTAGTAATATCTCCAATTGCTATCAAACTCTGATTTGTGTTTGGATCTAAGTACTGTTCCATCATTGGAGAAAGAAACCCACTCCCGTTGCGAAAAGTACAGACGCTACTCTAGATGGTTTTTACAGAAGACTCTGGGGGCTATTAATAAGGAAATTGAACTTGCCGAGCGCAGACTTTCACTAGCTCCACTACCTCCATCTGACGTTTTGAATACTCAGTCTGCCCAGTCTGTTACTTCCTCTACCTTAAAGGTCCCCACTTTTATTTCATCTGTCACGCCCCCTTACCCTCTGTCCCAGCTTCCACTCCCTCTTTCACCTACTATCATCATCCAGAGCCAGGGCGCCACAGAGGGAGCGCCAAGGGGAATAGAAGTTACAATTAACAATTTATTAATGAACTGCATGATTACTTAAAATCTTTACAGTATAAGATAAAAAACTTGATGAACGTCCCGTCCCCCCCCACGTGTCCCATCCACTCATAAGAGTAAATATCACTTTCAATTAAATTACTAACATATTAGTACTGTTTAGTTGACCAAAACAGAGTTCTTTTAAAAGGAGTAGAGTGTAGGTTGCACCAATGTTTCCCAACTGATTAGGGGAAGCACATGAAAGTTCGGTAAAGTCAATTTGTGCACCAAGGGCGGTTGACGATAGATGGATTCCTCGTGGAGCTTAAAACCAGCCCAGGTTAAATAACTGGGGCCGCAGGATTCCAGTTACTTTGCAGACACTACCGTTAAGTGGGAGTCGAGTGCCATTTTTACCTGGTGTATGAATTTCCCAACTCTGGCTATCAAACAGGTCGTGGAGACTGAGAGGCACCAGTCCGAAGCCTCTCTACAAGTTCTAAAGTCCGTGTTCCGTAAAATCGGAAGCAACAAACGATGGCGGTCATTGGCCAACTTTGTGCAGCAACACAACAAGTGTAGCCAGGATTCTCTGCGGTAGTTGCACAGACGACAGGCTATGGTGCCATCCGTACGGGCCCATTTGGGGTTGAAGTCCACGATCCTGAGGGCCAAAAGGCGAAAGTGCAGAATTTTCTTTCTTGCATAAGTGGATTCTGGGTCTTGCAGGTAAGGTTGGGGTTTACCTGGAATATATGATTTGTCCAGGGCCTGAGTTAGTGGATTTTGCCGCAGAGATGCAAGGTCAAGCCCAAAGGAAATGGTCTGGACTTGGCGCTTAACAGCTTGAGCCCAGGCTGAAAATGGAATTTCGTGCAGGGGCAAACTCCTTCTCTCGATTTTCAATGCTTCAATAGCTTGTTCTACCTTTGAGTGCCAGGGAGAGCCCACCTCATCAAAGATTGATTTTAGGAAGTGCTTTAGGATATGTTCTGGCGCTTTCAATACTCTAATATAGAATTTTAACAGGTCCCCCAGTAATGCCAGCTCTGGTCGCTTAAGGCCTATTTCTAGCCTTAATCTGTTGTTCCTTGCGTGTCTGGGGGCCTGTAACACCATCTTATAGGCTTTCGCCTGGGCCGCGTTGACCACTTTGTCAAATGCACCCGGGTGGGCTATTTGCCCATACGAGATCGCAGGGATCAGTTTTGCCCTGAGCACTGTCAACATTGGTTCTGCTGAGGGACTGTCCAAGCGATGACTTAGGCGTCTTAACGACAGAATGGTTTTGTTAGTTTTGAGGTTTAAGCTCCTTCAGGTGTTTAACTGCAGTGGCACTCTCAGAGACCCAGGTGCCCAGATAGTTGTAGGATGGGCAGTGAGAATACGGTGCTCCCCCAGAGTCCATGAAGCTTCTTTTTTGTGGGGGTATTTGCCAAAAATGACGATTTTAGTCTTGCACACGTTGATCCGTAAGTCATTTGCCTTATTATATGAGGCCAAGCTACTTAAGGCTCTTTGGAGCCCCACCCTAGTATGGTCCATGATCACCGTGTCATCTGCATACTGGAGCGTTCCCAAGACGAGCTTCCCCAATTTTGGGGGTGCTAAGTTGGCATCTTTCAGAACTGTCCCCATGTCCGCAGTATACAAGTTAAAAAGCATGGGGGCCAAGACGCACCCCTGCTTAAGTCCAGAATTGGTGTCAATTCTACCAGTTGTTATTGTAGGACTTAGCTTCACCTTGACCCAGGTACCCTCATAGAGCGCTTTTATGGCTTTTAGCAGAGTCTGTGGTAGCCCCCAGGAATCAAGTTTTTCCCAGAGCCAGCCTCTGTTCACTCGGTCAAAGGCTGTGGAGTAGTCTATGAAACAGCAGAACAGGGGCGGCTTGTTCCTTGTATTGGCCTTCTTCGCAAGGTAGGAAAGCGCTAAGATGTTGTCGAGGGTGGAGCTATGAGCCCTAAAGCCGGTCTGTGTGGGCGGAAGAATGTCGTTCTTGTCCACCCAGTCCTCCAGATCCCTGAGAAGAAGGCGGGCATATATCTTTGCTTCTACGTCGAGGAGAGCTATAAGCCTGTAATTGGCCGGGTTCGTGTGGTCCCCTTTTCCAAGAGGATGGCAAAATTGCAGTGGCAAAAGAATGGTTGAATAAAGGGGTAAGTCTAGATGCAAAAAAGGCTGAGGCAGTTTTCAGAACCTGGGCCGGAATCCCATTTGGGCCTGGAGCGCCATCGGTTCTAATAACCTTGATGCACTTTAGTACCTCCACCTCTGTGAACGTTCCGGGGCAGGTCGAATTTAGGCCTTCTGTCGTGGAACTTTCGGGTTCGGTAATTTCCACCGCCACCTTGGACCACGCAAGGCTTCCTGCAGTGGGCCAATTTGACTCACAGGTGTACAGCCCCTTGGCATACTGTTCCCACACTTTCCCTGCGACACTGTTTTCCTTTTGCGCTCCTCTGGGCGTCAGACTGTTAATAAAGCGCCAAAGCTTGCTGTTGTCATTTCCTTTAATTAAATAATAGAAGTTGCAATACATACATCTACGGGAATCAGAGCACGGTTGGGGCAAAAAGGAAGCGTATTGACCCAATGGGAACTGACCAACGTGCAATGGGCCATTTGCCAAAAGTTAAGAGAACAAGGCAAAATCCCCCAGGACCAGTCGGAGATCTGTGTGGGGGAGGGGGGGAGCTCACCAGGTCCCAGACTGAAATGGACACGATGGTAGACCGAATTGGTAACATTGTTCTGGACTCCTTAGATCCTATTCTGTCCCGTCCTGGGTCGTATTGAGGAACAGCTTGATCAATTATTACTGACCCCAGGGACCACACCTGTACAAAGCAAGCAAAGAGAAAATTTTGACTGGCTAATGGCATTGGTGAGAGAGGAGTTAATGTTCCTCTTAGTGCTCCCGAGGGTGGGTGGGTGGGCCCAAATAAATGGCCCCATAGTTAGATGTAATGCGAACAACCCATCAGATCTTGCCCATGATAGGGTTAATAGCATGGACCACCTAAGAGCGCCGGCAGCGATGGTATCCAGTCACAGTGTTGACCCTAACGGTCAGCAAGGGACCATTAAATGTTTAACATCTGATAGGAATAGTGGGGTGAGCTTATTGAAAGGGAAAAGGGCCATAACTTATTCCGTGCCTGACCTGCCAAGCAGGCAGGGTGATAACACCATTTTAAACTTATCCCCGGGATGCTCACCTTATACCTGGGTCCTGACAGGGGTCCCTTATCTATCACAAGGACATCATGAAAGCTGCCAGAGCCTTATCAATAAATCTGCCCATTGGTGTTCTAATAAAATCCAGGGCCAGATAGATTAGCACAGACATATCATCATGGCAAGGCGGGTGAGATGGCTGGGAAAAACAACTAAAATTAGAGAGGGTGATTGTGTGGTGTTGAATTTTAATGATAGGTCGTGTGCTGGCCTTACCCTATGGCACCTCAGGGATTCCCCTGCGGAGCAGATACAGGCACGCCCCTTGGGTTATTTTTATCCTTAACAGCAGGGGGCTGTTAAGAGCCAACAGTCACGCCCTCAAATTCTGAAAAGACCTCCCCTCCCTCAAAACCGCACATGGTTCCATACTAATAGCTTTGAGGCACTTTCTGGCCTGACTGACATAGATTGACTACCTTCCGACCCTAGTAGCCCAGACAAGATGGTAATTTGGAGGGGTGAGGAGTTAAAATCCTACGCTGATGGCCTGGGGGAAATAATGAGCCTGGGGGGCTTGGCAAAAATAAGATGGCTAAGAGACACTAAAAAACTAATGGAGAAAATTGGTTTGGGGGACTACTGGTTATCACGTTCAGCCCCCCCCGAAAGAGGTTGTAAAGGCCCTTTTCTGGAAATGGGCTGCGGAGCACCTAATTACAAACTCGAACCACTGCAAGTCTACTGCCGCATTTTTACTAGTTAAAGACATTGTGGTTTTTGAGCCTTATTTGGATTTAATTACCCTTCCCTTTGACCGAGCGCTTTATTTTAAATTTAGAGTTGGTTCCCTTCCTCTTGGTGCTCTGGTATCAAACTGGAGTCTAGCGGCCCGTATGTCCCCCTATTGTGCTTGTTGCCCGAGCAAGACAGAGTCCGTCGCACATGTCCTGTTCGAATGCCCGGACTATGCAAGGCCTAGGAGTATCTGGTTGAAGCCTCTTTGCCGAAACATGGGTACACGTAGCCATTTAGCAGCCTTACGCATCCTAACCACGGACACATCCCCCCCAATTGTATGTGGAACAGCAAAATTTTTAAAACAGTTTTGGCTTATTCGTTGTAAGAGATTGTCAGTAGCGATTTAATTCTATTTTAGATCATTTATTATTGAACACCTTTGTTCTTTTATCCTTTTTAAATGTCTTGTTTAATCGGACTTCTTTAAGTGATGCTTTTTGTAAATGAAAATGATTGTATTGTAAGTGTGCTTATAAGATATCTTGCATATCGAATAAAAGCTTATGACTGACTGACTGGTAATACCAGGTGGGCCATTAGGGAGAGACCCTAATGTAGAGGTAAGAACAACAGGGAATGGCGTGGTCAAAAAGTGTGTGCATCATCCCCCAAATAAGATATTTATTATTCATAGCGACACACATGAAATAGAGACCAGAGTTAATTTATCCACTCCGCAATTCATATTTAATTCTGGAGTAGGGGTGCATGATCTGGATCTGACGCCTGCCAGATTGCTATTACCAGTAACCAGGAAGCTCCAGTGATAAGGAGCCATAGAGTTGGCTCAATCAGAATTGTTTCCTGGAACATTGCAGGCCTCCGTACGAAATTAGAGGAGGTTAGTGTATGTCAAGGCTTTTGATATTATTTGTGTTCCGGAAATATGGTACAGGGAGAACATTGAGCTAGATGGTTACTACTCTTTCAATATCCATGCAATAGCCTCACCGGTAGGGAGGGCAAAAGGAGGGTTGGAGACCCTGATCTCCGTCAAATATGGGCTCATTGAGACAGAGACTATTTCTGATTCCCCTTGGTATCAACTTATTCTGATTTCAAATGTATTTCAGTCCAAGTTGTTACTGATAAATTGGTATTATAATATATTTGATCAGAACAGTTGTGACATCATCGATACCCTTAAGGATGAAATTGATAAGATCGCGGGGAAGTGGCAGACTCTGTGTATTTATTGGGTGGGGGATTTTAATTGTTCTTTATGCCAGCACAGTTCACAATGAGTGTGAGGGTTATTGGACACGGAGGGGCAATCGCTGATGCATTTTATACACACTCCACAGGGTGACGCCTTAAACGCTATTATTATTGTATATGATTTGCTTTTGGTTGACAACCTGGTTAGCAGCCCCCAAATACGGCATCCTACTAATTTGGGCAGAGGAAGGGAAAATGTCATTGATTTTATGTGGATATCCAGGAAATTCTCTCTCTGGGTTAACAGCTATGAGATAGAGCCCAATAGCGCTAACGATAATAACCCCCTTATCGCCTCCTTACATGTATAGCCCAGAAGGAGAAATGGGATGGCCGCCCTCTCCAGCATAACTCAAATCAAGGGGTGAGATTGGAATGGAACAGAATGAACCCATCCCAATTCGAGGAGAATATAGTTAAAACCAATTTAAGCTCCATTCTTGAATGCCTGGACCAAGACTCTTCCCCAGATATGCTAATAAAAAGCTTCCAGACAATTTGTAGGGATGTATCCACAAATCTAGTAACGACAATAGGAAGAGGGGAAGCTCAGGAAACAAAATGGTTTAATGCCGAATGCTCAATGGCACCAAAGGACCTCAAGAAGGTGTTGCATGTAATTCTCCGAGATAAAACCTTAATTAAAAATGCAAGGCAGGCTTATAAAAACATAGTCAATAAGAGGAAAGAAGAACTGAGAAGGTTAGCCTGGGAGGACTTAGAGAAAGCAAGCGCACTTAAAGACTCCAGATGTTTCTGGGAGGTAATAAACCGCCCCCTATTCTCGAAGAATGCAAGGGGTGTGGACTCAATGATACCGGGGAAAGTTTGGAAATCTCATTTTTGTAGTACATTTAACCCAAATGGAATTACATCCCAGGAGACTTCCTTAGATGTTCCAATAGATCCAATCACCGCACATCAATTGAGCTCCTCCCTCACAGTGAGCGAGACTGAGGATGCGCTTGCGAAGGGATATGCTTGAAAGCCCCAGGCCCGGATCTGTTTAAAAGCAACCCTCAACTCTGGGCACCCCTCCTGACTAATGTTTTTAGAGTAGTAATAATAGGCCCCATCGCATTTTCTTGGAAAGAGGCAATAGTGGTATCCGTGTATAAAAAAAGGAAATAGGGATGATCCAGCCTGTTACAGGCCCATCTCTCTAATCGACGCCACAGCCAAGATATTGGGGAGGGTCATTTTAGAGCGCCTCAAGACCTGGGCAGAAGCCTCTGGGTTCATGTTCCAAACACAATATGGCTTCAGAATGGGCATGGGGACGAACGAACAGTGCCTCAACCTGTCATTGGTCATGGGCGAGTACATGAGGTCAAGGAAGGGGTCAACTCACCTCGCCTTCATGGACGTGACCAGTGCCTTTGACACTGTTAATAGAGAGAAATTATGGGACCATATGCGGAAAATGGGATTTGAGAAACCATTAATTACCCTTCTGCGCAGGCTGCTTGCGTCCACTACTGTTACCATACGATTTGGTCCTGGGGTAGAGAAGACCGGGTCTATTGTCTCCACGGAGGGAGTTCGAAAGGGGTGTATACTGGCCCCTTTTCTTTTCCTTCTGAATACAAATGGCCTAGAGTCAGCCCTAATAGAACACACATTAGATTTCTCGAGAATCGGAGGCAACCCGGTTCCGTTGTTGGCGTATGCGGATGACATGGTTTTAATGGCTTTAACCACTAATAGTCTACAGAAATCTTTGAATATTTTGACAGATTTTATAGCATTATTGGATCTAAAAGTACATTTTAGTAAATCTTATATCATGGTGTGTGGCGCGAAGCAAACTAAAATAAGAATATTTATTGTTAAGGGCAAGACCATCGACAAGGTGTCCAATTTTACGTATTTAGAGAATGTTTTTTTTTTTTTTTTTTTTTTTTTTTTTAAAAACCTTTATTTGAGTATGCAATAAAATACAAGGATGGGCCTACAACCACACGGGCCAGCCGCTAAAGAGGAGAAAATACACAATATACACTTCCGTAGCGGTAACGATCAATCGTCAATGCAATACTCCATATAATATACAGAACAAAAACAGATTTTGTTTTATAGAAAAGAACAGACACACAAAAAAGGCGAAAGTGTATTACTGAAGGTCAGCCCAAAGGACGGGAGGGGACAGCAACAAAAATGGAATCAAAGCTATAAGCTCCAAAGAGCCCGGATGGGGGGGGGGACGGGGCACGAAGGAGAAAAAGAAGGGGGGGGGGAGCCGGAAAAACCAGCACAACCCCTATATGCAAGGTTCCAAGAACGCTCGCCTAAGGAGACCGGGAAAGCTCAATGTCATCCACAAGGGGAGGAGTACAGATGGCACCACGATATTCATTCCATTGACCCCACACCCTAGTCCATGCCCTGGGTCTGCCCCTAGCCACGTAGACAGTCTTCTCACGGAACATAGACCAATCCATGTTGTCTTCCCATTTTGATAGTTCAGGGGGCTTGGAGGCCCCCCAAAGTTGAGCAATATCTCGCTTCGCAACCATATAACCCAGGGTGGCCCACCTAGTCTGGGCCACCGAGCAGTCAGTGGGCTCCCAAACATTCAAAAGACAACGACGAGGTTCCGGACACAAGGACACCCCTGTCACCACAGCCATAACCTCAAGCACAGCCGTCCAGTAAGCAACCACCATCGGGCATTCCCAAAGAATATGTAGGAAAGTCGCACTCAAACCACATCCACGCTTACACAACCCATCGGAAGAAAAACCCATCACAAGCAAACGAGGTCCCGTAACATACACCCGATGAAGGATCTTCAATTGGACCAAACGGAGACGAGCCGGGATAGCCACCTCCTTAGGAGAAGAGAGGGCCGACTGCCAATCCTCGTCATCAAGCTCCAAACCATCACGAACCCACGCCTCCCGAAGTCGGACCAACAGATCAGTCCGATTATTAATCAGTTTCTTATAAATCAGGGAGATAGTGCTGTCAGAAAGATGTCCGTCAAGGACACGGTCCTCAAGGGGGGAAGAATCAGGCGGAATCTCACCAGGAGCAAATACCGCGGTCAAGGCGTGCCTAACCTGTAGGTATCGAAAGAATTCCCGACCACTCAGGCCATATTCAGCCTGGAGGGCCTGAAATGTTCGCACAGAGCCCTTGGAATACACATCTCCCACTTTAGAAATTCCAATCACGTCCCAGCGATCGAAACCCTTGGTAGACCAAAGACCGCCCAGACGTTCGGAAGCATAAAGCGGCGTGGCTAACGTCAAGCGATCCTCCCAGCCCAGGCTCCGAGTCGCGGCCCGCCACACCGCCAAAGCAATCGACGTAGGACCCACAAGATGGCGCCCAGCAGGGCGAGAGTAAAGTACTCTGTTAAAATCACCTCCCGGAAGCTGAAGTCTATCCATCTCAAACGCCGGATTACTACCCGGCGAGAACATGATGTGGTTGATAGCGGACAAGTGTGATGCCCAATAATACCTCTTAATATCGGGGAGTGCAATGCCTCCGTCATACCAAGGAATGGAAAGCTTAGCAAGAGCAATACGCGGGCATCCATCCCAGACAAGTTGTCTCTGAAGGGTCTCAATCTCCCGAAAATAGGACTGAGGGACAGGATCATAATAATTCTGGAGAGCGTAAAGAAACCGCGGCAACGACATCATCTTAAACAGGGCTGCCCGACCAAGGGGAGACAAGGGAAGCTTGCGCCAACGAGCAACGTCCAAACGCAGTCGAAGCAACGGGGGAAGGAGATTACGATCAAAGCGAAGAGACGAGTCCAGAGTAACGAAAACTCCCAAGTATTTGAAACCATCCCGGGCCACCTGAAGAGGAAGCCTGCTCGGCAAAGGAGGCAAGACACCAGACAAAACATACACACAGGACTTGGTCCAATTGATTACGAGGCCCGAGTTAGCACCAAAGGACACAAGAACGTCAAATAAAACAGATAAAGACTTACGAG
The DNA here is from genome assembly GCF_964261635.1 of Lissotriton helveticus. NCBI lineage: Eukaryota > Metazoa > Chordata > Amphibia > Caudata > Salamandridae > Lissotriton > Lissotriton helveticus. Next base: position 1,028,824,470 of record NC_136059.1, read on the forward strand.
GGGAGGTAAGATACAAGAGGATATCGTCCGCATAGAGCGAGACTCGGTCCTCGAAGTCCGGGGCCCAACGGATCCCTTTAAGGGACGGTTCCCAGCGAAGCCAGGCCGCCAACGGCTCAAGGGCGAGCGCAAACAGTAGCGGGGACAAGGGGCAACCCTGGCGGGTGCCCCTGCCCAGGGGGAAGGGAGCAGACACCCTACCATTCACAACAACCTGCGCCAAAGGTTCCGCATACAATAACTTAATCCAGCTAATAAACTCGCACCCGAATCCGAATTTCTCAAGAGTCGCCCATAAATAAGGCCACTCCACAGTATCAAAGGCCATGGAGGCATCCAAGGACGCCAAAATGGCCGGCTCAGTCAGTAGCCCCGCCCTCGCTATCACGCCGTGAAGACGACGTAGATTCAAAGCAGTGTTGCGATGCGGGAGAAAACCAGATTGATCCGGATGAACTAAGTCCCCAAGAACCGATAGGAGTCGGGTCGCCAAAAGTTTCGCCAGAACCTTGGGTTCAACATTTAACAGGGAGATGGGTCTATATGAGGAACAAAGGTCCCGAGGTTTACCGTCTTTAGGGATGACGACTATTGTCGCCAAACGCTGATCATAGGGAAGGAGGTTACGCTCACGTGATTCCAAAAACATATCGCGGAGATATGGCGCCATTTTATCGGGTCGCAACTTGTACAACTCAATAGGCAAACCATTTGGACCCAACGCCTTGCCCGAACGGAGCGAACGAATGGCAGTAGCTATTTCATCAACCGTAAAGGGGGAGTCCAACGCGATACGGTCCAAATCAGAGACACAGGGCAATGCAATATCACGCAAAAGGAGACGAGAGTCAGCCACATCCCTCACAGACACAGGAGCCTACACAACACGGAAATGTTCCGCAAAACGATCTACAATGGCGATCGGATCAATCACATTCTCACCACTCGGAGACTGAATCACAGGCACCACACGATTAGCTCTTTCTTTCTTGTCCAACCACGCCAGGAGTTTACCCGCCTTATCACCAACGTCATACAATCTGCCTTGTTGCTCACGAAACATCACTCTTGCAGCGTCAGTAACTAGGGATTTATATGCAAACTGTTTTAGACCCAGGGCATGAAGTTTCTCAGACGTGACACCAGATCCCAACTCGTCCTCCAAGGCAGAAATTTCCCCCTCGAGGTCCACTACCTCCCTCCTCCCGGCTTTCTTAGCTTCAACAATCAAAGAGAGGGCCTGTCCACGAATCACAGTTTTGAAGGCTTCCCACAGGGACACCGCCGAAGGGACCGACCCCTCGTTTTCCAGGAAATAAGCATCTATGGACTTGAGCAAGAGGGCACGAGTCTCAGGGGAGGAGAGATACCATGGGTTAATGGGAGCCACTCGGCCCACTGCCTCTATCCCAACCTCAAAACGAAGCCAGAGCGGCGAGTGGTCAGAGATGCCCCTTGGCAAATGTATAATCTCACGGACCGCCGACGACTGAGCAGCGGGCATCAGGAAATAATCTAGCCGAGATAGGCTACCATGGGCACCAGAATGAAAAGTGTATTGAAGCTGAGTAGGATGTAACAATCGCCAGCAGTCCACAAGGCCAAAAGTATCCAAAAACCCACCCAACCAACGCTGGGCATGCGGAGTATCCCTGGGGGGATGGCGATCGTGAAGGCCAGAAAGCACGGAATTAAAGTCACCGGCAAGAAAGAGTACACTATCAGGAAGGTCCAACAAGACACGGCCTAAATCAGTGAAGGTAGCAGTTTGCAAGCCTGGGGGGACATAAACATTAAAGAGAGACAGGGTGCGGCCCTCATACCTACCCACCAGAACAATATATCTCCCACGATCATCCCGAATCACCTCATCTATCGCCAGAGGGAGGGAGTTACGAACAAGGATACCCACACCCCTGGATCCTGAAGTAAACCCCGAGTGTGCCACAAGGCTGTAGCCCCATCTATTCATCGCATTACATACATTCCCAATCAAATGGGTCTCTTGCAGGAAAACAATGTCCGGTGACAAACGTCTTATATATTTCAACACCACACTGCGCTTGATGCGATCTCCCAGGCCATTAACGTTCCAGGAAACAAATTTCAACCCCCTACCCCCCATCCCACCCACCCGAGCCAGGACCCCCCATCCAAGAGCTAGACACCAGAAACATCAGTAAAGACAGAAGTAATTCGCCTTGAAAACAACACACAAAAAAATAAGAACTTCCCATCCCCCCTCCCCCAAACTGAAAGGAAACACCCCCCACCCTGCACCCCTGCAAAAAGCCAAAAAGCCACCCCAACCTGCAGTGTGCCTGTCGCCCCATAACCCCTAGTCTACACAAAGACCCCGGAGGAGGAAAGGTCTCCGTTCCACCCGCCCCCAGACTACAGTAAGAGCAAGAATCAACACACAAAAAATAAATAATCACATTGCAGAGGTACGCCGGCCAACACTCCTGGGAACGTATTCAAAACAAGACATCAGAGTCAAACAATCAGATCTCCACACCACCTTCGGCACCACCAGGGTGAGCGGCAGACTCACTCTCAGGAGGACGGTCAGGCAAGGAGTCCAGCCAGTCATTAACAGCATCCGGTTTATCAAAGAACAGAGTACGCTCATTATACTCGACACGAAGTCTGGTGGGGAAAAGCATAGCATAGCGTAAACCCCGATCTCGAAGACGTTTCTTAGCACCACGAAACTCCATCCGTTGTCTTTGAACCTGTTGGGAGAAGTCCGGGTAGAAGTTCACTGTGGCATTCTCGAAGGCCACCGGGCCCTTCACCCGTGAGGCCTGCAGGATAGCGTCCCGATCCCTATAATGAAACAGTTTCGCCACAATAGGCCTTGGCGGAGCACCCGGCTTAACTTTGCCCCCCGGGACACGATGTGCTCGTTCAACCGTGAAAAATTTGGTAAGCCCGGAGGGGGCAAGATGGTTTAGAATCAGACCCTCAACCAGGAGATCAACAGAGTGGGGTTCAGGGTTTTCCGGTACACCAACCAGGCGAACATTGCAGCGACGTGCCCTGTTTTCAAAATCCTCCAGGCGCCGGGTCATGAAGTCGTTCACCCGACGAAGATTCCCAACCTCTGTCTGGATCTCCGAGACGTCGTTCGTGAGGCTAGATGATTTAATATCCAATGACTGCACCCTCTCATTCGTCTTGCCGAGATCAGCACGAATCAGATTCACCTCAATGGCCACGGTGTCAAGTTTGCGGGCCAAGGCCTCGTACTGAAGGCCGGTGGATTCCCTCACTCCCGAGATGGCGCCCATGATATCCTGTAGGGAGGGCTCCGCCGACTCTTCCAAGATTCGTTCAGACGCCGTACTGTGGCCAGGCAGGGCAGCTCCGGGGGACCCCTTAGATTGAGTATAACGGTCCATGACATTCGTCTGAACCGGCGCTCCGCGCAGAGGTGTTTTCGTCTTGCGCGTTTCTCTGTCCCCTCTGCCCGCCATTTTGAAGATGCGTCACGGGACAAGCCACCAGGGTCGACGGGCCAAACACCCAAAACTCAGGATCAAAAGTGAACCAAAAAGAAGGGCTCCACTCGGGAGGAGTCCACCAAACCAGCAAATAGTCAAGAGGAAAGCCCAGTGTCCGAACTGCCTCCAAGTCTCAGCCAAGCGCGATACGCACACTCGTGGCACAGGTCGAGACAGAATCGAAACCGAAACTCAGGAAGGGGGTCTCACAAGGCCAGATCTCCTGCCGTTGTTGTTCAATTCCAGGACGGCCACAGATCTGCACCCCGTCCCGGGCGCACCTCAAGGGCGGAGCCCAAAAGTTCAGACCACCATAACTCAGGAGTACAAGATCCAAAGCAAATTCCGAAAAGTGCCAGGGTAATCAGCCAAGCGTCCTCTACTTGAATTCTTACAAGAAATCAGGATCTAGTCAGGATAAATCGCCGGGAGCGGCGCGGGTCCGGAGAGCGCTGTGCTCAAGCGGCCATCACGGATGCCCGCCAAGCTCCTCCTCGAGAATGTTTTTAATAACAAATTGAACTGGGACCACCTTGTAACAACTTAGTACAGCATACTAGCCACGTAGTAGAGGGCCTATTCCGCTTTGCTTGTAAGCTCGGCCATAAGCCGGTAGCGGAATTAATCACATTATACAAATCAAAATGCCTGTCTGTCTCAACCTGTGGGGCAGGAGTGTGGGGTCACCATAAAAGTAGTCAATTACAAGTTTTAGAAAAGAGGTTCATGAAAAGATTGCTGATGAACCCAAAAAGTGCCCGACAGACTTCTGCCACTCTGAGGTAGGGCTGGATTTCATAGAGGACTGAATTAACATTGCCCCATTAGTCCTCTGGGCCAAAATCTGGCTGTCTGACGACCTAAAGTTTGCAAGGAAAATTATCGAGGATTGTATGACCCTCGATAACGCCTTTACTATTCCATAGCTTCGATTTGTTAAAGAAAAATTTCATGAAATTGGTCTGGGGCACTATAACCTGGCCAGTATCCACAAAAACATGACATTAATCATAAAAGAGGCATATTTTGCCGTTTTGACCAATCGTCGCCAGCAACGAGGATTGCAATATTATTCTGATTGGTCCCCTTTACGACAAGAATTTTACCTATCTTTTACTATGAATGTACAGTTCCGATTTTATATGACCAGGTTTCGACTTTGCACTTTCTTGTGGTCTTCCCTAAACAGGCTGGCTGGTGTGAGAATCTCATTCCCTGCCCCTGCAATAATTTAGCCCAACAAAGCACCATGCACTTTATGTTGTTTTGCACACTCTATAAAGAACCGAGGACACGGTTCCTCATTCCTATCCTGAAAGAAATTCGCACTTGCACCTATCAAGAGGGTTTTAATTTCTTATGTTCTTTATCTACTGCTGCTATTTGTACTGCTGTTTTAAATTGTATCCAAATTTCATTTTTTATAAGAAAACGGTATGAATTGTAAATGACAATGATGTTTCTTAAATTTAAGATGTTTTTTAAGAAATAATGTTTTATTTTTAAGTGCTGAGCTATAGGGATAAGAGCTATATTATTGTATAAATTGGACACATCAATTTTTAAGTATTATTTTGGTATGTAAAAGTTTTATGGTCCAATCTGCACCAAATAAAGTTATTTTTGACTTTGACTACAAAGCAATATTCCTTACCATATATGGTACGCCAGAAACTTTTATAACCCATCATGTTTTGTATAAAAGAAGGACACAGACCAACAGTCCTCAGACCTTGTCCCTGTAACTGTTCTCACTGCCGTAATGTTTCATTAAACAAACTTTTCCTGTTTTGCCAAACGCCTCTTATCTTCTGTTTTTTTAAGAGATTTGAAACTCAAGTAACAAACCAATTAACGTTAAAAGGAGGGGTCCCAAAATGGGTTTCTCCACTAGTGCATTTTCCATACACTATTGTATTTGATATAGATTGAAAATGGTTGAAAGTATTTACATAAAATTTGGCAGGATTATACATTATGGTACACATATGATGCTTCTGGGTGCTCTAGGTAAATAGGGTAAGTATTTTTTAAGTTCTAAGGCCTTTAAACTTAGTGATATCAGTCGGCTCAATTTGCTGTTTAGCGTTGCTCTGCACACCATAATCTACATTGCTGCTAAATTTCACATACATCTGTACTCCATGCCACTGTATGCCACTCCACTATATGCTATTCCACTCTACATCTCTTCATTCTACGTCACTCCACTCTACGCCACTCCAGCCTACATCATTCCACTATACGCCACTCCACTGGGCGTTACTGCACTATACGCTATTCCACTCTATGCCATTCCACTGTACTCCACTCTACACTCTACACTGTTACACAGTATGCCACTCTACTCTACAGCACTATAAATTACGCCACTCTACTCTACACCACTCCAGTGTATGGCACTCCACTCTATGACACTTCATTCTATGCTATTCCATTGGATGCCACTCCAATGTATGCCACTCTACTGCATGCTATTAAACTCCACCCCACTCCACTGTACGCCATTCCAGTCTACCACACTCCACACTGTACAGTATTCCATTATATACAACTCTACTTTTCGGAAATCCACTCTACACCCCTACAATGAATGCCACTCCACTGTAAGTCGCTCCACTGTATGACTTTCTCCTCCACTCTATATCACTCCCCTCTATAAAAGTCTACCAGATTTAATGGCATTCTACAACCTTCTAATCCACTATATCACCATATACGCCAAGGTCTAATTCTATACTCCACTCTATACCCGTGAACTCCATTGTACATATCTTTCTTCCACTACTCGACACTTTTCTATACAACACAGTGCTCCACTCTACTGTATAAGACCCCACTCCAATTTATAACAGACTACCACCTATGCTACACCACTCCACTCCACTCCATGCTACTCTATGACACACCAATACACTCTAATGTACTTTACTCCACACTATGTTTCGCCACTCCACTCAAATCCACTGCACAATACTTTACCTCACTCTGCGCTATTATACAACGATCCACTCTATTCAGCTCCACTGTTTGACACACTAGTGTCCTCTATGCAACTCCACACTACAACCCTCTGTGGCACTGTATACACCTGTCTATACCCCTACACTCCCCTGTACAACACTGTACTATATTGTATGCCACGGTGCGCAAGTCTACTCCACTCAATGCCACTCTATGCCATTGTACTATATAACACTGTAAGCCAATCCACTCAAATACACTCTACAACACTATGCTCTACTGTACACCACCACACTCAACTAGACGGTATGCCACTCTACTCTGCTGTAGTCTACATCACTTTCAAATACTATACGACACACCACAACACTCTACAATACAACACGGTACTCCAATTTATCACACTTTTCTTGACAGAATGCTACACCATACCACTCTACTACACTCCATGACACTATAACCTATGACACACCACCCCACTCCAACAATTCACTCCACTTTACACTATCCCACTCAGTGTACTCCACTTCACTATACTACACTCTACTACACTATATCCCACTCTAAGCCAATGTACCATACTCCGCTCAACGCCGCTCCACTGTCCGACACTCTACTCCACTGTATGCAACTCCACTCCATAACACTGTACTACACTCTATGACACTCCACTCCCCTCTATGCCTCTGTACTAGACTGTATGACACTCAATGACATGCCACTCAACTTCTCTCTACGAGACGCCATTCCACTACATGACACAGCACTTCATAACACTCTCCTCCACAATACTCTACGACACTCCACTTGACGATACTCCACTCTACGGCAATCCACTTCACTCTACTCCACTCTAAAATACTCTACTCTATTCTATGACAGTCTACAACACCCTACTCTACTGTTCAACATGCCAGTCCACTGTACAACTCACTATATATGACACCATGCCACTACACTATATAACACTGTACTACACTGGATGCTACTCCACTACACTCTACTCCACCCCACCTGACTCTATTCCAATCTACAATACCCCACTTTATGACAATAGACCTTACAACACTCTCCTCCACTGTACGACACTCAACATAACAACCCTCCACTCGCGACACTGGACTCTACAATTTGAAACATTTTTTTTCAAAAGTTTAAACGAAAAAAATTGACATTTTATGAAAAAAACAAATGTTAAAGCTTAGTTACAGGTAGGAAAACTGTTTTCCCTATACAAACCAAGTTTAAACTACACAAACTTTTAACATTTTTATGTTATAGTTATAACTTTCATTTACAACTTAGCCACCCCCTTCAAATTATTATAACTAGCACACCTCTTAGACACTCTCTTCAGCTCGTAAACACTCTATCATGCTCTGTGTTGTGACAAATGCTGCCATTTGAGAAGCTATAAGAGTTGTTATGAATAGTATGATTTCCCATGCTATAAGTGATGGAATGTAGTACGCAAGAGTATAACAAGTGCAAGGAAAAAGCATATGTTTAAGTGATGTAGTGAGTGAGGTGACAAGACGGTGTTCGGAGATGGGTGACTCATAGTATTTTGAAGGAGGTTCATAAATTATAAATTGAAGTTATAAATATAACTTCATAATTTTTAATGTTTGTATATTTTAAGTTGGGATTGTATAGTAAAAATACATAAAGTATTTCTAATTATACATTATCCTTAACCTTAGTGTTGTTGCTTGTATGTTAAAGGTTTTTACATTTTAATAAAAATGTGTTTCAAATCACAGTGTGGAGTGTTATTCATTGGAGTGTTGTAAAATGGAGTGAAGTGCAATACAGTGAAGGAGAGTGTTGTAGAGTCTAGTGTCGTACAGTGGAGTACTGTAGAGTGGAATAGAGTGGAGTGACATAGCTTACAGTGGGTACAGTGTTATACAGTGGAGTGGTATGGTGTGTCGTATCATGGAGTAGAGTATCGTAGAGTAGAACAGTGTGTTGTACAGTGTAGAACAGTAGAGCTGAGTGTCGTGCAGTAGAGTGTTGTCGACTGGAGTGTCCACCAAAACCTGTCAACATTGCAGCCTCACCACCACCGAAATATGCAGGTGTACTTTGTCTGCATTCAGCAAAATTATTCAGTGTTCCACTACAAATCATGCAGCAAGGACAAGCACCCACACACCAAACGTTGTGTGCAGTTAGTTTATTCACAAATTACAAATAACAATGCGAAGACGATGCATTTCGACTGTGCTTGCAGCATTGTTCATGTAGGTTGGCTTATCTTAACATGCACCTATAAAAGGCTTTCCTCTGCATCAGATGACCGTGACATCCATCCACTTAGAATATTCATTGCAACATTCAAGTATATATTCTGGCCTTTCAGATTAGTATTGCTTACATATAAATTATTTTTATTCATGAATTGATATGTATTGCCATCAATCCATCAGCTTATACATACATTATTCAATTATACTATACTAAACCTAAATGATGACAGTACTGATTATTCTTACAGATTCATATTGCTCATGTTCAATTCAATTTCATCCGTCAGTTTTTAACATCCTTGTAACACCAAATAAAATCTGTCTTTTTCAAATCATTAGACAATTAGAGAGAGTGCTGTTGGTTACAATCAAACCAAATTCATCAAGTTGTGGTAAAACAAGGACATCTAGCCCAAGTGGGTATGCAACACAATGGTGCCATCTAAAGCTTTTGCAGTATATATATCCAGTGCGGCCGATGTGGGCATACCATGAATCATGGTGCCTCTTTTTTAGTGATTATGTGTGTCGACAGAAAATATCAACCACTAGGATAGTGCAAAAAGTCTTGTTTTAGGAATCTCTGTATGGGGGAAGAGATATACCTGAAGAAACATACCCTTGGATGTCCCTGCCACAAATTGCAAAAGCATTCTACACCTGGGAGCCACCAGGCACGAATTATGGCTTTGTTGTCAATTGCTTAACTGACAAATTTCTATGGTTTGACGAGTTTGAAACTGTTTTTTTAAACAATAATGAATGGACAGTGAAATCTGATGGCTCAATAGTTTTCCTTCCATCAGAATGTGTAGTACATTTAACCTTGCCCTCTAGTTACTTTACACACCCCTAACTTTGACCACAAATATCTTGGTGGCAGCCACTCTCAGTTGGTGTAGTCATATGGACTTTGCCATTCAAGTCTGCTAATAAGAAGAGTCTCCGCTCTCTCGTAGTGCTGTCTTGTAGCATTTGTAGAACACTTACTACCCTATGCGGGGTGTTGAAGTGCATACCATCACAAATAGCATGCTACACCGTGTAGGGTATGTGGTTAGGAGGCTGGTGTTTTTATTTTGAGCCTCTATGGGAAGTGTTTTCTTGTTCTGCATGATGTGTGGTTATTGTGTTATGGGAAACAGTGCCTGGCGATGTAATGAGTGAGGGTATGTGAAAGATACACCCACAAATTAAAATTAAAATAAGGACTAACCAGCCTAGCTACAGGGGTAGTGGGATTCCTTGTGCCTGCACAGCAAAAAGTGGGGTAGTGAAATAAGGCCCAGTAATCCATACAGTAAAATGCGATAGGCAGAGGAACTGTCGAATGAGTAAAAGGATACCAAAAGGACAAGAATAGGAATTGATGATAAAAGCAGTAGCTTTTTAATTTTTGTTTTATAATGTCTGCTGATGAAAAGATACTCGCCATTAAGAAGCAAGGGTGTGGAAGAGCAATTAAGGTTTTCAACCAGAGCAGAAACTACACAAACTGACTCTACCTACATGTGTGTGGGTGTCTGTGTGTGAGAGGATGCATGTGTACATGTAGGTGTGTGTGTGCATGTGTGTGCATTTGTGTGTGCATGTGTGTGTCATATTATGGGCCTCTTTGGGCTACCTCTGGTATAATGCCAGTCCTGTAAATATGGTGGCAAACCTTGGCACATCTGGGCATCCATAACACACTGTGCAATTGATGCACTGTTATCTGTGTCGTGCCAAAGTTTGAGGACATAAGAGCAACAGGTACAAGAAAAGTGGGAATGGTGCTATCAGTAGACACAGAAGGGAGTATTGTGTCTCATCAAAGTATGCCTCATCCTTCACCAAATATGTAAAATGGCTCATTGTAAAGAGGAAGGTGTGTATTGTAAATGTATTACGAGAGTCAATAAAAGCAGATGGAACGGCCACACCTACCATTCAGGAACAAAACCACCAGATCTGCTTTGTGTGTCTCTTTTCTCTGCACAATGCCACACACCCCCATAAATCGATTCACAGTTATACCATGGATGATAAGGTGATACACTTTTTGATGGTCTGTACCTCTTCCAGGCAACTGTTGCAGGCTGTAGGACTTTGCTTTTCTTAAAATTCTTAGGATTGGGAGAACTCTAACCTTCACTCTTTCCAAATATATAACAGAGTAAATACAGCATTTGCAATGCAATAGGTCTTGCATAATTGAAAGTTTGAGCTGTTGGTGTTGCTAATAATAATGCAAAGCCAATAACTCAAACTTTCAGTAATGCGAGAGCTATTGCACTGCAAATGGTTTTTTCTATTCATTTATTTTTTAAGGAGTCACGACACCCACGCTTTAGCTTAAGATGTTTAAAGCTAAAGTGTGGGTGCCTTGATTGTAAGAAAAGTAAAGAAATTGAAAAAAAGATGTGTAGCTGCATTTTGTGTCTATTTATTCACTTTTGTTACAATGGCGGCACCCGTGCTTTAGCTTTAAACATCTTAAGCTAAAGTGCGGGTGCCGCGATTGCTTTAAAAGTAAAGAAATTGAAAAAAAAGTCATGCAGATGTATTTTTTCCCATTTCTTCATTTTGAATCAATTGGGGCACCAACACTTTAGCTTAAGATGAGTAAAGCCAAAGCGCTGGTGCCGCTATTGTTACAAAAGTAAACAAATGGAAAAGGAATACTGTACTTTTTTTCCTCTTTATTTACTTTTATTACAATGGTGGCACCCGCGCTTTAGCTTTAAACATCTTAAGCCAAAGTGCGGGTGCCGCGACTGCTTTACAAGTAAAGAAACAGGAAAAAGTATGGGAACGTATTTTTTTTTTCTTTTTCAAGTAATTGCGGCACTCTGTTTAGCTTAAGATGTTTAAAGCTGAAGCGCGGGTGCCACCACTATAGGAAAAGTAAAGAAATGGAAAAAAGGCATGTTACAGAGTTCATCAAGCAGCAAATAACAAAAGAAAGGCGCTGCCGCTATATTGCTGTTGCAGGCAGGAGTAAGTGATTTAACAAAATAGTGCTCCGAGGCTGTAACTAAAACATCTAGAGTAATAACACGTGCAACAGGGTCAGTCCTCATGGGAGGTTACAACAAGAGAAAAGGCGGTACTAAGGAGGGACTACTAGGCCTTTTCATCAATGAAAAGCCACAATGTACAAAGGACAGTAACAGGAGCAAATTAGAAAAGTGGGCAGAAAGTGGGTGGAGCTTCATGCCCATAACCTGAGTACTGCATGTCTGGGAGAGACAGAGCAAGCACTTTCTAGGCGAGACCTAATAACAGAACACTTCAGATAAGGGTTTAGTTATCTTTGTTTTAAATAATGGAAAGATCCAGTTAGCCCCTTGCCTTTGTAGGCCGAACACTGATGATTCTGCGCCCATTGTGTCTCCATTTGAATTTCCTCAGTATTATTTTTTCTCTAGCTGCTAAAGTCTGAATTTGTCTAGGTCTTTATGTTTTAGGTGTTCCTATATTTGCAATAGAGCACTGGTATTACTGTTTTGTTTTGAAGCACCTGGATTTTTTAGATATCTTCTAGATACCTACGTACATTTTATTCCAGTAATCGAGATGGCCCAGAATCATTGTATAATCTAGATTAATTGCAATGAGAGCATGGGCACAACTTTACTAAAGATGTGGACATTGCTTAATTTAAAATGGTTGTTGAGAGTGGGGCCCATCTGCACTCATTTTTGGGGACAGTCACTTATTTTCCTTCATCAGACTTTAACCCAGAGCAAGAGAGAGATAAGCAAAAAAGAAGGAAAGGAGGAAAGGAGGAAAAGAAAGCAGAAAGAAACAGTGACAAAATGAGGAAGGACGGGTGAAAAGAACATGTAGGAGAGACATAATGGGAAAGGGAGTTTCTGGAGGTGGATTAAAAAGGGATGAGGTGGAATCAAGATTATACAGTCTTGGTATTTGGCACCATGACTTTCAGGAGTGCCAAGCACAGGCTTCTGAGCAAAACCTTGGACTCTTGCAATTATTCTTTACAAGTTAAGCAATGGATGTGGAGGTAGTACTAACCAGCACTCAAAACTGCATTTATGAATACGGGTGAACCAATGGGCTGTTCGGGTTGGTTTCTGTTTTTCAAAGTTGATTATGATCTATGAACTGCCTGCATATATTTGAAGTCTGCATTGCTCGATAAAAATGGTCCACACCTTCAGTTATGAAGGTAAGGATGTGCATTAGGTAATCTCAAGGTATTGGGGTGAAAATGACATTGTTGAATTTCTTGAAGGCAGAACACAACCCATTCTAGAGCATTGTTTGAAATCCACACGTAAGCTTCAGGATATTTGATTAAGATATTATGATCCACTGTCCTATAGGGCACTGACGGGCCTTGGAATATCGAGGCTGCCAGGTGACCTTTTCTATCAAAGCCAGAAGTTCCTCGGCCAAAGTAGTGAAGTACCTGTATAATTACCTCTATGGGGTGGGTGGGTGGGTGGGTGGATGGATGGATGGATGGATGGATGGATGGATGGATGGATGGACGGACGGACGGACGGACAGACAGACAGACAGACAGATAGATAGATAGATAGATAGATAGATAGATAGATAGATAGATAGATAGATAGATAGATAGATAGATAGATAGATAGATAGATAGATAGATAGATAGATAGATAGATAGATAGATAGATAGATAGATAGATAGATAGATAGATAGATAGATAGATAGATAGATAGATAGATAGATAGATAGATAGATAGATAGATAGATAGATAGAAAAATCGTTTGACTCACATGTAATGCAGTTTGGGAGATTTCTGGAATGCTCCACGAGATACAAACTTCAGACCTGAGTCCACCACCGTTCTGGAAAAAAAGACAAACATTTCCACTTATCACTGAGCTGTACAGTGCAAGAGAACAGCAAGACTTAACAAAAAAGAACACATTCTAATGTCCCTGCACATGTCCGCCCTCCTTCAGTGGCCAGCAAACATACGCTACATACGCTACATACAATATACTAGACAAACTTCGCATTTTTAAATCTACTCACAAGTTTTTCAGTGAGGTGTAATATCCAACGTCATTATCATTAATACTGGCCAATCGCCGCTGGTTTGCAATGTATCTAAAATAAAGGAGACAAAAAAACAAGATGATGACAGTCTCTACAAATTTTTGCTCCAAAGCTAATAAAAACACAATTAAAAACACAATAACTATGTATTCTATACTATTGCTTCCAAGGGCAATATCTCAGTTAACAATAGATGCCTAATGAATTGAACAAAATTTGGCTATGAAAATTTACCGAGGGGAATTTATATCCAGCGGAAGGACAAATCACTAGCCCTGTTCAAGAAAATGGAATGCCGAGGTGAACTTCTGCAAATTCATTTACTCATTGGGCTATTTTATACATATGGTTTTCACGGAACCATGTTTTTCTTACGTGCTATGGTGATATAAGAGGAGAACAATAACAACATTAATTGTGCAACCCAGAAGATTGTGTTCATAAATATTAACAAATATGGTACCTTGAATGCACTTTTATTTCCAGTAAAATAAGGAATAGCCTTTGTTAAGTTCAAAATCAAGACAAACTAATGACAAAATGAAGAGGGCCAGTTTACTATGGGTTTGCACCGGGGCAATGTCACGCAAAGTCATGCAAAACAGCACAAACTCTTGCAGGGAAATTTACTTTCCAGCTCAAAAGTTAGTTCGCTCTGAAAAGATGCCCTTTTTTCAGGGCAAATGTGCTACTTAGTGTCATTTTGCGTCAAGAGGGTGTTACTTGGGTGTATTTGAACGGATCAGCACAAGCCTCCATAGTTTTTCACACAAAGCCTTATCTGCTAAGAAATCTAGACTGGTATTTGCATTAAAAAAAAAATACCACCTTGAAGCAGGGACTAAGAAGGAGAAATCTGTTAATTTCTCCAAACATTCCTCACATTGCTTATGTGCTGCACTGTACAGCACACATACAGTGCGTGGAATGTTTAAGAATTTGTGTATGCCTACGACTTTGTACCGAAGGGCATGCTTCCTGTATAAATGCTTTGTTAGAGAGCAAGCACACACTGCAGCACCAGGGTGCAAAGCTGTGCATGACATTTAGAAGCCTGCTTTGCGCCAGCATAGGGGTAGAGAGCAGCGGCAGGTCATTTTTGCGTCTTATCTAATCAGAGCTGCGAGACGTATTGTTTACAATGCAGTAGGCTTAGAACCCGCCTACAGCACACCATTAGTTCTTTTCATTGTCACTCTCATTTGCAATCTTTCGATTGCTTAGCTCCCACAGGCTTCCATTCCTTTCTTGTGTTAGCTCCTCTCTGGAGCAAGGACCCAGTGCATGTGTTTTTTCTCGTTATTAAATATGGCTCTGCTCTGCCTTCTCCTCTTTGCGCAAAGCACTGAAGCAATTGTGATTGCTGCGCTAAACAATAATAAAAACTGCACCACATTGTGGAAGACAATGGAGAAGGCAGCAAAGAAAATGGAGTGGTTGAAAACTGAGCTGTTTTAGTATTTTGCACCAAACAGGATTACCCACCAAGTACTGTGGAAGGCTACAGGAAGGACAATAGCACAATAAAATATTTCAGCCCCTTCCCCCGCCCACTCCCACACTGAGCGTTCATGGAATGCTTCCTTGTATTTTTCACATACTTCTTATGTATAAATTGGTATGCAATGTCATACATATTATTAGAAAATAATTATACAACTGCCATTATCACACTTGTGCATTTATTATATATTCTGTGGGCCTGAGGGAGAAAGGACTGAATTTTATTATGGCGCTGTAAACATCTAAAGCCAAGAAAACATTTCAGACATTAATTACAGACATTTGTAAAACGGGCTCTATCGCGATACAAGGCCCGGCATCTGTGCCTGCTTTTTTACTTGCCTTTGAACCCTCTGCCCAGGTCAGCTGTTTCCTGTGCGGGGACAAAGAGTGCAAGTTCGTGTTTTCCCTGAATAAGGGATTTTATCAGATTTCTAGCCACAGACGTCTCGCGAGGGCTTCCGAGCCGATAACGGAACGCCTTCCTGTCAGGATGAAATATGGATTCCTATCCCGGCCTGCTCTGCTCGGCGCGCCTCTGTTCTGACGGCGCGCGCAGCCGAATCCCGGGGACCCCAGGCCTCGCCTTCGGATCACTCGTTCCAAAAGAGCGCCCCTCTACCCCCTCCTCACCGGCACTCCTCACGGGTCGGCCTGAGGACAGGCAGCGAGTGTGGGGGAACACTGCAAGTGTGTCCCTGGTTAAGGATTTGGGGGGATTTCTTGGGGTTGTAAATTATTTACACATGACAACCAGACTTACACAAATGGCTTTGCAAATGTGGCCCTATGTGTGCAACACACAACCAACATCGTAGGAGAAGGGGTTACATTCAAACTAGGAAGAAACAGCAGTTGAAAAGCTATAGAGCAATATTCTGATTATAATGTCATGTTTTTATGTAAGTCTGACTCGGTGGCGTGACGCAAAATGAGCCCCCCCTTTGCAAAATGTGATGTGGGGCACCCCATATCTTTCAGATATTTCTTGGCCTTGGGCTGGGGGAAGGGAAGGTACTTGAAGGATTGTGGGGACCTTGAGGATTGGGGCCCACTTGCCTTGCAGGGGTCTGTGTTAAACTCCTAGTCTGACTTAAAGGCACAAACGGCCTTCCGTCCCAGCCTACTCCCCACCCATGGCTTCCTACTCGCCTTTTCCTTCTGAAATATGGTCCTCGCCCTTTCCTGCTCTCATCTGTGCACCAGCATAAGTGCACCCTCATGCAAAGCTTAAATCATCCTCCTCACACTCTTACCTCATGGCACTCAAAGGCGCAACAGCTGTAAACCACTGATCAGAAATCGTCCAATAAGGTCGGAGGAGGATTAGCCATTGTCTTAAAAAAACTCTACCCGCGGCTCACGTCCTAAAAAAAAACATCGCGAAACTCGCCAAGCTAGGCAGAATGGGTGTGACATCACTGCGCATTACATCACAGGAAGTGACATAATGGTGCGTGACATTGCATGTGGCATCACAAGAAGTGGCATCAGATCTTAAGACCTCACATATTTTTAGCAGGTCTATCATGAGTATATTTGAGCACATTACCATATTTAGCAAATTAAATTTTGCAGTGGGGTTGTGCCAAAATATTGATGCAACCCTGACTCAGAATCTGGGCCTCAACTGATACATTTATTTTTTTCAACCCTGTGACAAAGAAATTGGCTACTCAACAAAAGGGCCTGGATCTAAATGATACACAAATAGCCTTTTATATTCTTGGTTCACTGGATATCAACTATACAACCTAAGTAGGCTATGTTTATACTATTTCAGTCATACCCCCATATGTGTATGTTTATTTGGATAAAACAATCAACCCCTTGCCATGTCCCAATATTCCCCAAAGATTAAGGATGACCAGGCGGACCGCCGGGAGTAGCGAAGCATCCGCGCCTGGTCCCGTCGGTGCAGCCGTTTAAAGTCATATGAGGTGAGGCCCTCCCAGGTGAACTGCTGGTAGGCGTCTATCTGGCAGCCATCCGGTCCAGTATAATTGAGGTGGAGATGTATCCCCGTGCCCTGATGAAATTGCTGCAAAATTGTAAGGCAATGAAACATGTCGACTGTTCAACTTAAAATGATCCAAACATGCCATTGTTTTAACTAGTTGTGAACATTGGACATATATTAAATACATATGATAGATGTTCACAATCTATTTTAATGGGGAGTTCAGTTGACTCTTTGTTACACATTACAGGGGAGGGATAGTAGTTAGAACCATCATTTTCAACACTTTTCTCATTGTTCACGTTTAGTTGAGTTAGGTCACTTATTTTTATCTTTTTGTCATCCTTAATTTGTTTGGGAATATTGTGACATGGCTGGGGTTGATTGTTTTATCCAAATAAACATACACGTGGGGGTATGACTGAAATAGTATAAGCATAGCCTACCAAGGAGGTATAGTTGATAGACAGTGAACCAAGAATATAAAAGGCTGTTTGTGTCTTATTCAGATACAGGCCCTTTTGTTGAGTAACTGTGTGAGTGGAGGGCGGCCTGGTCCTGTATCCCTCTTATGTTCCTTATTTAATGAGTTAAAAAGAAATTGGCAACAAAGGGAAAATGTGGAAGGAAAATTGTCCTGCCTAATTGGTTGAATTGTCTGTATTTTAATCTATTTTATGGGCTTAAGGCGCCTGCTTCAGAGATCTTTCTGTGCCAGCTAAATCTCAGGGAATAATAATAATGGTAAAAAAACTGGAAGATAACATATTTGCTGCAACGATCTGTGTTTTGCCTAGTCCTAGTTTTGAATCAAAGTAGCATAGAGGGTTAATATGTCTCCTTCAAAGTACATTATGAAACACACTTGACAGATTTTTATTTTATGTAAATGGGCAAGTGAGTTACTGCTTTTAAGAAAGAGATCTTATTGTTACTTGCAGTTCATAAACTGTAATTCTTCTAATACAGCACAGAGAGCTATGAAGGATATCCTACAACTTGTTACCCTCATTGTCTTATGTAACACATCCTGTATATTGATGTACACACATATGGGGCCTCATTTATATTTTGACGGACGGCAGTGCAGCAAGTCTTCTTGCTGTGCTTCCGTGCGTCAAAATAAAAGGGCAGGAATGCACTGTATCTTCAAGTTACGGCACATTCCAGTCCCCTACGCCAGCGCACAAACAGCAGCTGTGCGCCTGCGCAGACACCCTTACTTCATTTTGCATGTGTGCCTACGCTGCGGGGGATGATTGTTTATTTGAAGGAAGGGCCACCTTCCTGCTCAAAAACAATCAATAGCATAAAAGAGGGAAAAACGAGGACAAATAAAAGTATTGCTCCCTGTTGCATCACCTAATGCCTCCCCTGGGAGGCGTATGATTTAAATGCATTTCCATTTTTACAAAATGTTGTAAGTCTGGGAATGCGTCAAGTTGATTGGATGTTGCGTGGAAACACCCACAACAGCATCCATGGAACGCCCCTTTCACACACAGTTATGCATGAAAGGGAGACATATTTTGAAGGCCATGAAAAGTCACGCATGGTGACTTTCCGTGGTCTTGTAAATATGGGGTAACCCACTGCGCTGTGGTGCATCAATAAAAGTGACACACCGGCAGCGCAATGGGCTTGTAAATAAGCCACATGAATTTTTTGTCAATGTATAATCTGTACGTGGGATGTAAAGTGCTCTGACACCCTGCATTGGGATGAGTAGTGCTAAAGCACTCAAAAAGAATTAAAAACAAAGTAGTGATATTTAAACTGTTATTTGTGTAAATACAGGGTCAACACATCTGACATTCTTACAGTGTTTGCATATTTCTTATACACAGGGACTGATCAAAGTCAAAAGCATTTCTCTCTTAAAGAAAAGCATCTGTTACCACGCATACCAAAACTGCGCTTGGCTTAAAGCAGTCAATACCACGAATGTGTTTTTACCACGATTTCCATTACAATGCAAGTCATTACAATGACTTGCTTTAGGGATGCACTAGACTTTGGAATAGTTTAAATTACTATTCCAACTCCAGTCGGTGTATCAGTAGGGAAGGTGTTGTACTTACGAACCAAAACCAGTCCAACATTGCATTCCCTAAAGAAAGTGTTGGAATGACTTGCATTGTAATGGAACTCGTGATAATGTTGCAGTAGTGGTACTGACTGCGTTGTAAAGGCACTACAATGTAATGCCTGATTTCTAATAGTTGGTTCCCCTATTAAGTGAAGTTATAATATGTGAGCCTTTGTTTCCCCTTCATTGCATCTTGGTGTGAGGCTCCCCATAGCTCCAAGCCAGGATACGCCAACAAAAAGAGGCCTGATGGCCCCTTAAATTCTGCTCTGTTATGGGCGAATCTGTAATCTGATAAACCCTGTCCCCGCCTGCACTTTGCTGCTCTGAACAAAAGCAGTCAGCGTGCTGGTGCTGCTGAAAGTGCCCCGGTGTCAGAAAATTACACATAAGCGACGAGTTCAGCATACTTCTATGGGGCCCAATCTCTTGGCTGTAATGTTGGGATGCATTCTAGTAGTTGGGAGTGGGCGGAGCTAGGGGGCCAGAGGAAGGGGAGGAGCGGACACAGGAAAGGGGCAGTTAGAGTAGGGACAGAGACACAGAAGGAAGCAGTTAATAAAGCTCTTATGAAGATAACATATTTGTCTGTCATCTGTGAGTCACGACACGACAACTGGCGACGAGGATGGGATGGTGCAGTCAGCCACCCACAGAACCCTTAGAAGAAGCGTCTCTGTCCCCGGCAGCGCAAAGAAAGGAAAGACGCTGTCGAGCCACGTGTGGCTGAAGTGAGCCCGCCGCCCAGAACGAGGCCAGCGGCTGTTGCCCCTGCTCCGCGATCTGTCAGTCGCGTAGAGCCCCGAGGGAGAACGCGCCATTGAGCGCTGGGTGTTGTAAGGCGGTGTGCTGGTTTGCGCCAAAACCGCGGCTCACCCCAATGCGTGCGAGTCGGCACGCAGCTCATGAATAGAAGTCGGGTGCCCACCCCGACTCCGTTGACTGCTCCGGAGACCAGGGAGCGTCTGAGGTGCTGCCCGGGACTGGCGGAAACGTCCCAAAGAAGAGCGCTGGTACGCGCCAAAAGACGCACTCACCCCGATGCGTGCAAGTCGGCACGTGGGGAAAAGGAGAAGCAAAGTTGAAGGATTACCCCGATCCTACCTGGATGTCCCGGTGGTCAACAATCGTGTGAGGCGCTGAGGAAGCCTGGCGGTTCGAAAATCGGCTATCGGTGAGTGCCGAGTGGAGTTCTGTGAGCTTTTGCAGAGAGCCTGAATGAATGAGACCAAATCTCGTGGGGGACGAGATTTCGAGACTGGCGGCCATCTTAGAGTCAGGCAACCCAGGAGACATCCCCTGTGAGATGCCGGAGCGGCCATTTTGAAGTCAGTCAGTGCAAGGAAAAGCACCAAGCACAAATAAAAACAAGGGTGAATAAGGACAAACAAGCACGAGTACGAACAACAGTAAAGTAAACAAACACGAGCGACTGCAAGAGAGCAAAATCAACAAACCCGAGTAAATGCAAAAGGGAAAGAAGAAAACAAGCACAAGCTAAGGCAATAGATGAAACGAGTACACAAGCACAAGCAAATGCAATAGAACAAGCATAAGCACATGCTTCAAGTATAAACAAGCCCGAGCAAATGCAAGCCTCGACGTAAACAAGCACAAGCCCACACAAATCTCGAATGAAGCTAACACAAGCAAATACAGATCTTGAACGTAACAAACATGAGCAAAGGCAAGTACCGAAGTAAACTTCCAGCACCACGCAAAGATAAATGAGCCACAGTAGGAAGAACTAAGAAATCAAATGATCCAGAAGCATGAGTAAACGAACATCAAGGAAGCCTTCTCTCATCATTGAAACCACTGGATAACTTGTGCTAGGCCGAAAAGAAACGCAAGAACGAGATGTCAATGGCGTCACATATCATCGCGGAAGAGCCCCAAAGTACCTGCAGCTAGCAGGCCACCCTAACGAAAGTGGGAAGTTGCTGAGCCACGCATCACGTACGGAGCAGCTGAGTGGTGGCCATTTCGAAATCAGGAAATCCAACCCTAACTCATTGAAGCCTACCGAGACAGTCGTGCTAAGGGCAGACAGAATACAGTAGTCACCCAGAAGTGGCGAACCTTCCCAAAATCAAAGGAGACGACTAGGCACAGGATCTCGGCCGAAGGTGGTCAGCAAATAAGACGGGAAGCAAAGTGAACAATCCTGCGACGGTAGCAGACGAAAACTTTCCTCCCTCATGGCGGTGGTAAAAGCAACCCATCGGTCCAATCCCTGCATTGAAGTACAACCCCCAGTGACACAGACTGACAGTCAGAGTTTGGGTGCCAAGTGGAACCGGTGGCTGGAATCGCTGGACGATTTTCTTGACGCAATCGGTGAACGAAGAGATAGAAAATGTCTGATACTACTCCTCCAGCTAGTAGGTCATGAGGGCCGACGCTTAGTCAGAACATTTCCTGAAAAGGACACAGAGACCTATGAGAAACTCCAAAAGAAGCTACATGCCCATTTCCATGCACAGGCAGACGTGGATCATGCTCGCATCGCCTTCACCACAGCACGGCAGGAACCAGGAGAACCATTGCCAAAATTCATCGCCCGGTTGCAAAGCTTGGTACCATGCTGCTACTTCAATACATTTACAAATGAAGAAGCAGTTCGGCTCCGGATAATCGAAAGCTGTTCAAATGCAGACACGAAGCGCAAGATTCTTCAGGGGCAGTGGTCGCTAAAGAGAATCATCAGAGGGGCCGAGGTTGCAGTGCGGGTCAAAGTACGAGACATATCAAAAGACGTGCACTCGAATGCAAGACACAAAGATGTCTGGAAAGAGACATCCCTCATGTCTGGGGGAAAGGCCCAGGAAACAAACAAAACCAGAAAGAGGGAGGGTGAAGGCAGATCAGAGTCAAGACAAAACAAGGGATAAAGCGTCATGAAATACTCCGAGTCCACAACACAAAAGACCAGGATAAGTCAGGATTGCGATAGCGGCACTGATACAACCTTAAGGAGTTATTCAACCTCAAGGAGTTATTCAACCTCAAGGAGTCAGTCAACAGATGGTGCAAACGGTTCTGAAGCCGATGAAGTGTCAAGTGGGACAGATCACACCAATGGACCAGATGACAGTCTGCCCAACAAACGCGCAAGAAAGGCAAAATATAGAAGACTGAACCAATCAAGTCAACACTGGAAATCGGTACACGACCACACACAAGCACCTCACTGTTCGAGAGACGAGTCCGAGGAGACGTCAAACAGGAGAACACACTACACCGGTAACAGTACACCAAACAAGTGTGAAGAGGAAGTGAACTGCACAAGATGGACTGATTCACCCAGACAACGAAAGGGGGAAGACAAACGCGTTCATGACATCCAAAATAATGAAGAAATGGAGAGGAGGTCATTACCATCATGCGAGAGAGACAGAAATGAAATACCTTGGGATCAAACTCAAGACACAGGTACGTGGTTATCGAACAACCTCTCCAGTGAATTGACAACAAAGACACCTCGAGAAAGATACCCGGAGAAACACCTCAAAGACAACTCTGACGTGAAAAGCAACTCGTCACGGACTACCCAGTTCAGAAGTCCACCCATTAAGACATTCTCAAAGGAACGTTCTCAAAGGAAATTGACAGAGAACTCCTCTGATTCAGAAAGCATGTCGGTCCGATCCTTCGAGTCGACAGAGTCGTGGTCCCGACAACGGACATGGCGTCAATCACCCGAACACACCAGACAACCAAGGGACATTCTTCCCGTCCAGAGCAACACGTCTCACACCAATGTCCATGAACACTCAATCACTCCGCCAGACAACCTGTCATGTCAGTCACAGGTGTATCAAGGCATAAATACTACACCGTCACCCCGGATGGGGGCAGCGAGGTTGACTCGAAGGTCCTACAAAAGGAAAACAGATATAGTGGCCATTAGCACCCAGATAGAAACGGACCAGCCAGTCGATCTGCAAGGGAAGCCAGACGCGTCAATAGAGACAGGTCATCATCGGATGAGAAAGAAACATACAAATACCCAGCCGGTCCCAGGGTTCACCAGTTCCAGACGCGAGCGGGAGTGGATGAGACAACCAGAGACAGCAAATCAGTCCCCAAGCCATACCAAGATGATCTCTGCAGATATTACCCTACCGTCTGGTATACAGGACTCGGAACAGGACGACAGTGTTGTTTTCGACCGGACAAGACAAAAGGAAGTAAAAATACATGCGGGCGCTCGGAAGAGAACCAGAACAACATCCCCTCAGAAAAGAGGTCGAGCATCACTTGAACAAGAGTCACAAAGGAGGACAGACTGCCGATATCAAGCTGAGCCCTTCACAGACACCTCAGACACCGAAAGTGAGTGGATCACTCAGAAGTTGAGTGAAAATCACCATGAATCTGAACATACGCACATCACGCGAGAATTTGTGCAAGTGCAAAGATGCACTCTTGTAATAAAGGATTCTCTCGTCAAGGAGACAGAAAGCCACACAACGCAAGCTGAGATGCGTCTCCATAGCTCAAACGAACAGCCCGCGGACTCGTATGGCTGATCTAGGAACTCTAAATATGTTGGACGCTAAGTTCATTTCGTTAACAAGTGGGGAGATGTAATGTTGGGATGCATTCTAGTAGTTGGGAGTGGGCGGAGCTAGGGGGCCAGAGGAAGGGGAGGAGCGGACACAGGAAAGGGGCAGTTAGAGTAGGGACAGAGACACAGAAGGAAGCAGTTAATAAAGCTCTTATGAAGATAACATATTTGTCTGTCATCTGTGAGTCACGACACGACATTGGCAGGGTAGACGCTGTCTACCCTCTGAAAATAGTGGGTAGACATCGTCTACCCGCGTCTGCCCTTGTCTCAAGCCCTGTCTCTACCTATCAAAAGCATAAAAGATTTCCCTGCTTCACAACACAAACATCCACTTGCCCAATTCTCCTCATCACTAACTTTAAAATCTTCGCTCGTTCTGATTTACAGATCGCCCATACACTATCTTATGCTTTCTGATGCCTTACTGGACTCTCTCTCTACAAATGACATTAAAACATGCTGCGTTCTGGCAGCCTTCCGTAGATTAAAAAAAATATGAACTTCATCAGACTAAACTCTTCTCTCTAACCTTGAATGGCTTAACTAGATTAACTTATCTCCAGACTTACTCATACAGTTGGGAATGCACTTGGTCGCTTTTCATAGATTTAGCATAACCAGAAACCATCCAATCACCTGGACTGGTCATCGTGTCATTTATTCCAACCTCACCGCTCTGCTGTCACTGCTGAATATATTCACCATAAACCCCAAAAGTGTGTTAGACCTTGAAAGTAACAATTTGGACTATCCATCTTTCAATCTCAATTTATAGTTGAATGTATTACTCAATTACGTAAGAACCCAACAATAATAACCCAGAGTCCAGAAAGTACACTGAGTGCAGACATTTGCCTTGACAATCTTATACAATGAAAGATCTTCTTAACCACCCAACATAGTCAAATGCAAGTTGACACTGACTTAAATTCACTAAAAACAAACAAAAAGATTCCTGGAAAGCCACTGGGAGACAAAATGCAAACACAACAGCACGCTTTCAATCTAGAGTCTCTCAAGAATAAATAAAGACACTGTCAAAAAGGCAAAAGACCCCATTACTCTTCTGGTATCTCAGAAGCCGTCTCCCAGTCAAAGGAACCTTACTAAATATTAGTGAAACTTTGAAATCTAGGAGTGCACTGCCACCGGAGTTACTCACTCTGAAGAACTCAGCAGTTCCTGGGCAACCCAATTAATCTTGAAAGGCAAAGAAATTTAAACATTTTTTGACACAAAACTAAGAAGGATAATCTGATAAATGCAGCCTCATGTATGCCCTCTCACCCACTCAACAGTTTAGGTTGATGTCTACATCCCCTCTCTTCTAATGATTTTTCCAACTTCATCATGGCTTCCTGCTCTGCGGCTTCTCCTGCAGTCTAATGCCCAGTCCACATATTGAAGAACATTCTCCTTAATAGCAGCCATGCCAACCAGAGCCATAAGTTGCTACTTCTTGTCATCTGGATTATTACTGAGTGAACCTGCTATATTATCCTGATCATGATATAAATTCCACCATGACTGACAAACGGGACAACATTAAAACCGTCCTGACTCAAATAAAGTGGTAATTTTGTTACTAGTCCTATTCTCTGTTCTGCACTGGATTGCATCTTTCCTCTGTGGCAGTTCCTTCATCATATCACTTCCTCCATTCCCTTTCGTTGCTGTTCACCTCCTCATGAGGTGTGCCTCAAGGTTTCTCCATCTTCTATCTAATCTCAAACCTATACTTAAGCCTAATCTCGTCCTCCGACCACAACTGCTATTAGTGCACTAATGATATGAAACACATAAACCTCCAAAATCCAGCAGATGTCAACTCCTCTCCCATCAGCCAATGCCTTAAAATGGTTGACCATTGGATGCTAACTAACAACATCCAACTAAACTAATCAAAAACTATTTCCCCACTGCCATCTGACCATAAGAGCTAGGTCCACCCCCAATCCCTCCAACACAAGTAAGGCATTTGAGAGTGATTCTGGACTTCACATCATATCTTCCCTGTAGCACAAATGATTCAAATTGTCAAAGGAAAGGGAATTTTCTATATCATGTGATCCCTATGTTGAATATTCATGTACCTAAAAAAAAAACGAAAGAGAACAGGCCACAATCACTTTAGCGCTTTTCTGACTTAACTAAGCCAATGGGCTATAACTTGGAGCCCCACTCTATCTGCTGTGCAGGCTCCAGAAAATCTAGAAAACAGCTGTCAGGCAACTCCTTAATATACATTTCAAGAACCACATCTCACCAGCTCCAACCTTTACACTAGTTGCCTGTGGTTAGATGTTTCACCTTTAAAGCAAAGTTAATTGCAGATCGAACCAAACACAGGACTGGGCGGGTTTTCCTTCAACATAAACTGTGCACCTACTGCTAAAGCATAATACTAAATTCTAGGTTTGGCCCACTCTTGACCAATCCTTCCTTCAAAATATCCTTCCCTGCCAGAAGGTCTTTCTCAGTTGAGAGTGTCAAGCTCTGCAATTTGAATAATTGACAACAACCTTAAATTAAGATGAGTCTTAAAACATTGTTATATTCATTCATTTAATTTGATCATATGGTGTACTGCTAAACAAGGCGTTAGATACTCACATTGCATGCCTGCAACTATACTCACAGTTTTCTACAGCAACTTCATGCTAAACCAGTCACAAGTTCCTCACACATTGACGGGAGCATGGCTTTATATCAGCAAAGAATGAGAATCTCTTACGGGCAGTACGCAAATTCCAATATCATTTAGTCTATAGGTACTTACTTTCCAGCAAGAGTGTTAATTTAACGCTGCTCAAATTTATAAGCAGCCATAACCTAATTTGAAATACTAATGTATTTAGAATGGCGATATGAGCCCTCCTGTCCGAGTTCATACATTAACAAGGTGACTGGGGTTGTGTTTTACAATGTTAACACTATGCAATATAATGTGTCTCCCATGGTGTCCTTTTTTTCTCAGCTCCAGAAGGACATATCCGAAGTGGAAGCCCGTGTGAACCAACAGGCCATGGTAAGCCCCTCCCCCAGGTCCCCACACACATGACTCATGGACCCTTCAAGGTCGATTCAAAGCATTTGTAATGTTCTTGATCTGAATGTCAATAGGAAAATCCCCCACTACGTTACCTGTAGACAATTTCACCAAAAGAACAATATTCATTTATGGATTCCAAAGGATCCAAATCTCATTTCAAGTTTTGGTTCTACAGACTTAGGCAGATTACTTGAGTTTTTGAAAAGTTAATTATGATGTGCTTCATTTTAACACCAGTAGCAAATATGGGTGTCTGAGAGCCAAAACCAACAAACAACAAACGTAGCGTGGTATTTCCATCCAGTCACCTTGAGACACATTGGAGATCAGCCAAAGAAAAGAGAAAGTAATAACTGGATTAACAAGCAGCCCTATATCATGCCATTACAGGTAGAAACCAACAGTCAAAGACCCACCTCTTGTGCTCCTCGTCTAAGCTCTGGGGCAGCGCCAAGACAAATAACACTCTCTAACAAGCATGATCTCTTCCCAATCTATCAGGTATTTCCTACAAGATAGTTTGGTTATCCTTAGTAAAGCGCTTTTCAATTTGCAAAGCAACAATAACCCTTACAGTATTCCCTTTGGCCCACCTTACTAAATATCCTAGAATTACACATTGTTCAACAGTAAAGAAACCATCGCTAAATGCACCTGTATGGAATGAGGTAGGCCTTCTTGTGTAACCCATATTAATAGTGAAGTTAAAATAATTTCTGCATTGCAGTTTATTAGGAAAGTCAGCCGGCATGATGCCATTTTATCCTAATTTTTGTGTATATTGGGAAGTTTGTGCATTCTCTTTACTGATCTCTTATCGTCAGGCTCATTAAATATTTTTACAGCAGGGTCACACTTTACATCAAATTATAAAGATGAGTTTGGAACACCTAAGTTTGAGAGAATGCTCCTAGATATGCTTCGGAAACAGAAGTTAATTGATTGACTGTGACTCAACACATAATTCTTAGGCTCTGCTCCAAAATGATTTAAAATCATGCTTTTCCAGCCATTTTCTGGCACCATATTTGTGTGTTTAACACCATATACAAATCAGTGTCAAAAGTCATGATTAGTTCCTCTGTACTGAAGCGTCTTGTAAGACAAACCACAAAGAGGTCTGTTACTGTGTTTTGTTATTGTCTTGTTGTCCTTAAGTACCCTACCATGCAGGATGTGCCTCATAGAGATTTTAGCTATTTTATAATTGAGACACTTCAATGCTTTGGCATTGATTAGCTTTTTTTTGCATGAAACTGATTAGAATGAAGATGTTTATTTTTCTTTGTACCCCCTTATCATTGGCAATGTTCACTGTCTTAATAATTGACTCTGTAGAGTCAGAATACTCAAGAATACACTCCTCAATTCCTTTTGGTCCTAGTGCCATTTTTCTTTCTAAGGTCATAGCACTTGCCAGGAACAGCATAAACGTAGTCTTCTGTTTGAAAGCTTCAAATATTACTAGTGGATAATGATTAATACTGATTTGACTGATCAGATAAAAATCAAGAATAGCATTCTAACTCCTACTAAGAGATTACACATCTATTAATCACATATTTATTTTCTCCTTTAACAAAGGGATTCATATCCCTGTTAGTTTTTAGGAATCTACCAATCTGTAATTACATTGCATGCAGAATACCCTTTTCAAATAATTGGACACATTTGTATTAAGGTTTATATTAGCCACAATGCACATAGTTAATTTATAGCACGTAAGTAATTACCTATTCCAGGAATTTTAAAGGGTAAAAATTCATTCAAGCATTTCAGTGCAATAATTGATTTACTGATTTTCAATTCTTTTATTTTTTCTCTGTGTTCAAGGCGTCTGCAGCCTACAAGAAAATCTCTGGATATAAAAATAATAACGAACACTTCTGTAAAGGCGACATTTCTCAATAGCTGAGTTTTCCCCACCACTTACTTTGAGGAAGTATACAACAAATCTGCCAACACTCAAGTTTGTCTTGATACAATCAGCATTCCTCCTAGTGGCCACACCTGATAATTTAAGGGCATTGTCGGAAAGTAAGAACAACAAAATGTTCAATCTAAAAAACTTCCGAAGCCCTAGTCTCACAATTGATCTCACGTCCTTTCAGACAATCAACAAATGCGACACCACCAAATTTGTTAAGTAGCCCAGCTTTCATTTCATATCAGGGTGGAGGTAACACAACTGTTCAATCCTGGTTTTCCCTGCCACCTGCATGACAATAGGTGCTTCACGGTCTATAATAAACCAACTTCAGTCAATGTTGATATCTGAAAATGAGAGGCACATTGCTGTTGAATAGTGCAATGTTAGGCTTAGAATGACTCAATACATTTAATTAATGGCAGGCCAGAGAGAGCAAAATTTGATCTAATGAAATCTCGGAATTATTGCTGGAGAATAAACTCCTTAAAAGTAAATAACTGCTTGCTCCTAAGCAAATAATATCAATGGGCAAGCTATTGTCACTGCCAACACCAGATACTATAAGTCAGTGAGGACCGCATCAAGCTCATTGGAGAAATTACTTAAAATACTTTGGGGCCTTCAACGTCCAACAAGTTAGCCTTAGATAAAACAGACATGGGTTATATAACATGTTAAATATTTTTATGACAAAAATACTAATATTCCGAAGCTTGTTATATTTTCCACCTCTCCAGGTTTTACACTAATAGTTGTCACTGCATTCAATACTCACGAGGGCCAACATGCACGGATGCCTGATCACCTGCTCAATTCTACAGAGCTATGCCCACTGCTCTCTCTTTCCTCTCTACTCACCCCCCACACACTTCAGAACGCACTCTTGATTAATTAGCTGGATAGAGACAGCCAATCACGCCCTCCAAGTGGGGGCGTTTTCAATACGCATGTACAGATGATCACAGATACCTGATTTCTGCCTACCAAAAACAACAGATTTGAAACATCTACAAGAATTCCTAATTTATGGATTAATTAGCTTTTTTGGACATCTATTGAGTGCTATGATATTTTTGTATATAGTGTTTCCCATGATAACAAGATTTCCCGTAGGTGCCTATAAATCGGATAGAAAAGCTCGCTTGTGATCTACAAACATCACGATGAAGGAGCCTTCTGTGAGATGGACACACTTGCTCCTAATCCTGAACTATAGCAGGCATTAATATATACCCCACCATTTCACTAAGCATTACTTCATTAAGGTGTGTTTTTCTCACTCAGTTTGCAGTTACCCGTGTCCTTGTGGCACTACAGTATGTCCCAAATTGGGTGTTTAAAACAGAGAGAATTGTGAATTCCCACAAAAGTGTCACCTTGTGGTTGTCCGTCATCTTTGTGTGTGCCTCCAACCTGCTGCTCCACTGGGAACACCACTCTTTCCACTTCAATCCTAATTCTCTTACTCTGGAAAGTCTGCCATTCCAGTGGATTTTCCACATTCGAATTAGAAATTTCAGTCATAAAAATATGCACATTTTGAGCATGTGATTTAGGGTTTGCAATATGCACTCTGCTCTCAGCTTATCGTCTGTCTCACCTACATTAACTTTAAATTCACACAAGCCTTTTTGAATCAGGAACTAAAACGTGTGGGTCCTGCACTTGCCTTGCAATTATTTTAAGACCATTACTATCCTTTGTGGCGTATTTCAAGTAAATGTGGATACCACAGTCAACAGATCATATGTTGGTTTACTCTTATTAAGTTTCTGCATAAAGCCATTCTGAAAGTTGTGTTAATGTGTTTCTTTCCGTACAGACTGTGCAGCACAGTCATGCCAGAGCCAGGACATCCTATTCCTGGGAAACAGTGGTCTTTATGACTTTAATCAATCAAGTATATATTATAATATAAGAGTTATCTTCGCCATTTGGTCCATAATTGATGCACGTTTTGAATAGCAGCAGACTGTAAAAAAATATGGCGCTACTTATAGCATGTGGATGAATGCTCTATTAAGGTCTGGTTTTTAGTGTGCTGCATTGCATTCTGATATATATGGCATTTAAAAATAATTTGTGACTCTAGCTAATACTGCCATGTGTCCTTGTCTATGTAAACAGGATAATGTGGAAGAAAGAAAGAAAGAAAGAAAGAAAGAAAGAAAGAAAGAAAGAAAGAAAGAAAGGAAGAAAGAAAGAAAAGAAAGAAAAGAAAGAAAGAAAGAAAGAAAGAAAGAAAGAAAGAAAGAAAGAAAGAAAGAAAGAAAGAAAGAAAGAAAGAAAGAAAGAAAGAAAAAGAAAGAAAGAAAAGCTTTATTTTAATAGTTCTTTCTTTTCAGGTGTGACAGCCCCGTTTGGTCAACTCAAATTAACCTAGGAAGTATTGGTTGTGTAAAACAAACAGATTTGAGACAGCAATGTTTCAAGTTGTCAACCACGGGGCTGACTTCAAGCGCTGTACGAAATACAGCCTGTCTTTAGAGCCAACAGATCAGTTCTCACATCTCCAACAGCACACATCTGAGCCTGGCTCGGTGGCGTAGAGAAGAGGTTTTCAGTCACCTTGTGGCACATACGTGTGATTTGTCATGGTAAAACTAGGGCTGGTTCCAGTACTGTCTCTAGAAGAGAGTTGGTGCGTTCTGGATTGCTTTTGTTAAGTAGCTGTGCTTTTAAGATGAACATGCACCTTTAATGTGTGTGCCTTTGTTCCTGATTTCTGCGCTACAGAAATATTTTTACAATCGGAGAGGGAAGGAGGGTAATGGAAGAGAGAAAGCAGAAAAAAGTAAGAAACACATAATGGAAACACTACTGAAGAGTCAGAGCAAAAGTAATCAAAAAGGAAGTAAAATAAAGTGTCAATCAATAAAGGAACGACAGGAAAGAAGAAAATTAGACTGCAAGGCTGAAAAAGACATAAAACAAAAAATAAAAAGACCTAAACGGGTAAGCAAACGTAGTGACTATTTAAAGATGCATTATAGGCAAATTGAAAAACAACTATGTAAAAAAAACACAATACACATATATGATGAACTATTCTCAAACATAATTATAATCAATATATCACAAATCATGTTGGAATGCCATGTCGCTCTCGCCATTTGACTCAAAAAGACTCCAATCACAAGAATATTGGGACAATTCAAGTTTAGAAGATTCCTCAATTATTTTGGTGTTTCGAATGTGTGGTGATTCAACCCTGTATTGGCCTTCCGAAAAAAAAATCATGTGTTTAAGAGGATAAACTCGGAGCTAAAAAAAACTCTTGAAAAAGCAACTTTCCAAGCATCCATTCAACTCAGTGTGTTGACACCAACTCACCCAACCTTAAATCGAAATCTCAGGATGTTTTGAGGTAATCAAAGTGATATAGGTGGAAAAAGCTATTACACTCCTAATCTGTATGATCCGTCTAATCATTTGAAACTCACACAAAGATACGAATTATCTCACAGTTTAAAAAACACATTTGGCCCAGACCGAAATATGTGCTCATATCGAGGAAGCCATCTTTGGTAACCTGTGGTTTCCACCAAGGTTTCAACAAAGTCACCAATGATATTGACTCTTCAAATGCTACCTCTAGGGATCCTGCTTGCCAATCACAACAACTCCATACACCAGTATTCTGAGGACCCTGAGCTTTCTCTCAAAGTGTCTATGTCCGACAACGTTCATATACTAGCAACATTTCCAATGCCATTCAGATATAGATGTCTGATGAGTAGCTGGAGTGAAGCCCACAAAAACTAAGAGCGTCCTTATCTGCTTGCACCGGCCCCAAATCCAAATCTGGCTAAATGAAATGGCCATTGAGAATTGTTTCTTCCCTTACAGACTGTACATTGTCAATCAGCTTCAACATGGATTTCTGCCTTTCCTTCAAAGACCATGTGCAGGAAACATCTCAAACCACAAAGGAGCAAATAAACCTTCAGAGAAAGACCAAAAACTGTCAGTCAGCCACCAATCTCCGAAGCCACCAACCTCCGATTCACTATCTGAACTCTGGTGCCAACACACATTCACAATAGAAATAAGCCGCTGCTCCCCAGAGCTCCACTTCTCTGCCCGCAACTCCAACCCACCTTGTTACGGACCACAGGAAACATGATTGCATAACTATAACACTGTGAGAATTTCATTGGCTAAACTCCATATCCTAAATCCAGTCCACAAATGTTTGCACATCTAGAAAATACTTCAGAAAAAGACAACGAGGCAAGAGATCTCCAGTGATGCCCAACAATTTGGAACCGGTCCCCTGGGTTCGAAGACTGGCTCCTCCATCCAACAATTCAAGAAATAACTTTTCCGACAATGCTTGCCTCTACACAGCTTGCTTGTACACCCTCCCTCCCTCCCCTTCATTCTCTTGGCCCAGGCCTGATATACTTTACATAGGGCACCTTTGGCCCATAGACACAGCATTTATGGCCTCTAAATACAGACACCTCTGGGATTCATAACTACCTATGCTACACACACTACCCTGTTGTCCAACAGCTTCAGAGTAAGGTAAGGTATCTTCAAGTGCTATAGAGAGATGTGGATATATTTTTACCTATAGAACAGGGTGTTCAAAACACAAACGTGTATTACTCCTGTAAAAACATATATGATACTAGCAATATTTTGTTGTATACCGCCATTCCATAACATACCATGCAACTTACGCCTTCCATATTCAACATATTCTTACTGTTTAGCCCCTTTTGAAAGACAACTCGTGCCCTGACTCCTCCCACCCGAATGTAGGTAATATTGTGGCCCTTTCACCTTGCCTCTAAATTACATCCATGCAACAAACACATGTTTACACTTAACCCTCCAATTCAAGAGGCCTTGTATGATGCCGCCCCAAATCATAACAAGCTTTTGTTTCTGTATCAAACAAGTCAGTGCAGCATGCTGTTTATTTTATTTTGTTTTAATTTATTTTATTTTATTCCTTGAAAGTTTCCTAACATGTGAGATAGGCCCAGAAATGAAGGTGGCAGAGCGTTGTACAAAACACAACAGGGATGAGGGTAAGGAGCGAAAAAGTAGAAAACAATCTCCCTACGGTGAGGTGACGTAGACAGTGGATATACACAAAGGTACATTTTCCAAAGCAAAGAAGCAAGAAGGCATATAAAGGAAAAGAAAAACACATTGAAAATATGGTTCTAGGTAAATCTGACATGTAAATAAAAACGAATTTCCCAAAACAGTATGGGGGATGATTGCAAGGTCCTAGCATCTTCCTATAGAGTGGTTAATGATGCTGCACTGTTTGTTTCATTGATATGCGCCAGAAAGGCCTATGGATGCTCGAGGTGAGAAAGTAGTATGGCCGAGGCCGCCTTAAGGGAATCTAAAAGGAGGGCCAAGTCCGCAGAGACCCTGGCACACGAGGCCACTTTCTTAATCCGAAGGGTTGTGGACAGGGCCTAGGCAGCAGCAGCTACGCCATAACAATACATGTTTATGTAGCGCACTTCTGTGATTGTAAGCGCTGTACATAACATGCAGACGATGCTCAGGGCTATACATAACATGCACCGATTTTAAGGGTCCATATTTTACCGACCCCTGGAGGATAGACGGCTGACTCAGTCTTGACAGATTGAAACTTCGGGACACCCCCGTTGGGGGTAGCCGTGCGCTTTATTAGTGGTAATAATAATAAAACGTGTGATCCCCACATTTTCCTGTGACAAGCGTTGAATGCACTGAGCCGCCCGACATATACCAGCAGCAGCCTCTGACACGTCATTTATAGCACGTTATATCTCCTGGTAACCGATCTACAGGCTCCCAGGGATTCTGGGGAGTGGTCTGGGAAACTATGCAACGGGCTCCTCCCATAGACTATGGGAGGAGCCCGTTGCATAGTATGATAGACAGGCCAAATTGTGGCTTTTGACCCAGATGAAACAAGTGACACAACGCGCATATCTTCACAGGGCCCAGTACAGGCCGAGTGACATTTTGATCTTTTGCCACCTACACCTGCCTATTTTATAGCTGGGAGTAGGTGGCCGAGTAAGTGGCCCTGCAATCGGCCCTGATTTTATCCTGGAAGCGACAACATGTATCAGATATTTCAGTGCTTTACTGTGACTGTGAGTACCGTCATCAACTGAAGTAATCGAAGTTACAGTGATTTATTTGAATGTTCATGAAACACGGCAGGCCGAACTGACTTTCATGAACTGCAGGCTGATGTACTTTTTTTGTGTCCGTGGATGTTTCGGTGTAGTGACTGGGATGTGTTGTTTTCAGGCACTCGAAGGCTACAAGGCTGGGTGACTGGATCCGCGAGGCCCCCGCTCTCTGTTCTCCTTGCTAAACCAACACACCACTGAAGACTTTTTTGAGGAGACACCTTCTGAAAAGGGCGCTCCCCCTCCCTCGCAATGGACTCTTCCACCCTTTTCTGTTTCTCTTAAGTCCTCGCTGCCTTCTAGTAGTGCTCGTTGGGTTCGACCTCTGAATATCCCAGCAGTGAGGGACATCTCTCTGACACCTCCAGTTGAGAGAGCCTTCTCTCTGAAATGCCCCCCACCCCCTTAAACACTGGCCCCATCTCTCTAATGGGGGGCACCATTGCTTAATTTGTAAAACAAAAAAAATAAGTGCCAGTTCTCTCATTCAGAAGGCCATTGCATGCCCCAAGATATCTACAATCCCTTGTGCAGGCT
This sequence comes from Lissotriton helveticus, assembly GCF_964261635.1. Taxonomy (NCBI): domain Eukaryota; kingdom Metazoa; phylum Chordata; class Amphibia; order Caudata; family Salamandridae; genus Lissotriton; species Lissotriton helveticus. The sequence goes on from NC_136059.1 coordinate 1,028,860,042, forward strand.
TATATGCCGGCTCGCTGTCTTAGGTCGGCATCCCAATGCCTTTTTTGTGTGCCAAAAGTGCGTAGAGTAAGGATTGGAGGAAGGTCTTTTTCACTGCTAGGCCCTAAACTATGGAATGCTCTCCCACTAAGCGTACGTCTGGAAACTCGCTACAACCACTTCCGCAGAGCCATCAAAACTTGGCTCTTTAATCAGTAAGTTGCTCCAGCTTTCTCTCAGAGTTTCAAAATCTGCTTTCAAACATAGTGTCTCTCAGCGCCGGGAAACCCTTCTTGGGTAGCTGTCGCGCTTTAGAAAACCAAAAAATAAATAAATAATAATAAATAAATTGCAGCTTGCACCACACATTGCAGCTGCTATACTGCCAATTTGAGTAACAACACTACTACTAAACATCACACTCCTACAAATGTGACAATTCGAACTATTTCATGACCCCAATGCTATAAGAATGGCTTAGGTGACAAGGAACCGTAATTTTTGATACAGATTGCATTAATAGGTAACTGTTGTGATCATCTCCAAATTAGCCAGACAGCGCCACCATGTGGCAGATTGGCACAAGCACCGGTGTTTACAATCAAATGCTAGTGCCGAGCATGGAAACCACCGGCTCAGATTAAGCACTGCTAATCCCCCACCCTACCAAGAAGTGAGTCACATCATTCTGAAAGCTCCTGCTGAGATCCCCTTCCCTCTGAAGCCTGCTACTCGGAGACCCAGCTCCCGGAACACTCCTTCAGTGGGGCGAAACTCTCTTTGACAACCCCCGCTCCCCCAGCAGTGAGGCTCTCTGATACACCCTGCAGTGAGATTCTGAAACCTTCTGTGGTGAGGCACATTTCCCTGAAACACATTTACAGGGGGGCGCATCTCTCTAACTGCCCCTGGCCCTGCCCCAGCAGTGAGAGACAGCCTGAACCCCCCTTTAGTGAGGTACCTCTCTCTGAAAGCCCCGTAGTGAGGCGCACCTCTCTGAAACCCCTCCCTCATCCCAGAGGCGCCTCTCTCTGAGGCCTCCTGCGTCGAGGCACGCGCGGTGATAACGGGAAATCCCCTTACACCGACAACTGTTGTGTTACCCGCCCCTCTTCCTATGATGCGGCGGCTCTCACCTGCCTCTGGGTGTGATTCTGTCTCCTTCAGCCAAAGGCAGCGCCCTCTGGCGGTTCAGTGAGGAGCGTACTCGGGACTTCCCCGGCCAGCTCCCCCGCAACCCAAACGTGCGGGGTGTGCCTCTATGTGTGAGACAATCCTCGTGCAAAATTATTATTGTGTTTTGCAGCTTTGTGTAGCGCGTTTTCGACACGAAGGTATTGGAGTGTTGTTAATTGTAAATTGTATTGGAGTGCTTTACATGAGCAGAAGTAACATATTACACAAGGATACATTCATTCTTTTGTAGGCAGGGGGTGTTAAGTGATTTGCCCAGAATCGCAGGATGTTGAGCCGACGCCGAGACTCAAATTTGGTTCCCCGGCTCCAAAGTCTTGCAGAATTGTGTGCGTTTGTGAGTATTTGTGCGTGTGTGCCTGTGAACGTGTGAGTGAGCTCGGAGGCTACATGTATATTGTATATTTGCATTTTTTGCGAATGTCTACGAGTGTCTGTGTACGCCTTGGTCTGCGAGTGCATATGTGGGTGTGTGCACCTGTGCGCATTTGTGTGTCCGCACACATGTTACTTTATGTCAGTGTGTGTGTGTGTATGCTCATGTTGCTGCACATTTCCATAGGAAGGAAATGCGTACCACTGTGGGTGCATCTTCAGAGGAGGTAGGCCATAGCTGTCATTTTGGTTTCTACCTAGCTGACACCTTGCGTTCTCTCAGCACAGATAGCGCCTATGTATGTCTTCAAGTAACATTCTATCAGTCCTAGAACAGGCCCCCGCCCCCCTAGCGTTGTGTCACACTGTTTGCCCCCCCTACATTTGTAGGGACAGCTCTGCCTCAGCATTCTCACACGCGCAGCAGCGCAATAATTCGCGCCGCTTAACGTCCCCATCGGACTGCCTCGGAAGGCCTGCACCCGGCAATGACCATTTATCATCTAAATGCCTTCGAAATCCTATTATCGGCGAGTCAAGCCGTAATCACATCTCGGCAGGGTTCGTGCTCTCCGCCGAGCAAAGGCACTTCTGCCCCGTAGTAGCTTCTCTCACCCAGCGCCTACAGAAAGCCCTTGTCACCTAGCGCCAACACACAGCTCTCGTCACCGCGCGGCATCACACACCTCTTGTCATGCGTCGCCGACACACAACTCTTGACACCGAGCGTCGCTGACACGCAACTCTTGACACCCAGCAGCAACACACAGCTAGCGTTGCCTAGCGCCTACACACAGCTCCAGTTATTGCGGCCAACACGCAGCTCTAGCCGCCCGGCGCCAATTCCAGGCGCTTCTCATGTAGCGCCAACACACTTTTCATGTAGCTCCAACACATCGTTGGTAATGTATTCCCAGCTTTTGTCACATACCTCCTGTCTCCCAGTTCGTCGTGCTTCACGGCTCCTACTCCCAGTACCAATCGCACCCTATACGGTGTTGCGTGTTACCCGCCCAGGCATGCGCTTCAGCACCTGCAGAGGCGTTTTAAGCGCTATATAAATGTTACAATACAATGCGCTACCTGTCACAAGTCCAGCCCCATTGCTCCTGATCCTGTCGTGCAGACACTGTCCCTCACCGTCTCGTGCCCAGATTCCCGTGCTACTGTTCCTGCCCCAAAAGTATGTGCCCACAGTTCCTGTCGCATGACTCCTGTCATGCAGTCACCGCCCCACGGCACCTGCACACATCTCATGGGCCACAACTTATGCAACATATCTCGTCTCTTGACACCTGCTGCACGACTCCTGGAACTCAGTCCCCGCTCCACGTCTCCCGCCCCACTCCGCCTGTCCCAAAGTTACTTTCTCACAGCTACGCGGAGAGCCCTGACCCACGGCCCCAGCCCCACACCCAAAGCTCTCGTCCCCCATCAGCTCGTATCGAAAGCTGCGGTACTACAGCTCCTGTCCCACGGCTCCTGCCCCACGGTGACGCCTGATAAACATGTCCCTGCCTCGCATCTTCTGCATGTAGTATCCGACTTTACACTGCCCACATCGCCTTTCCTATAACTCTCAACCGCTACCTCCGGCAGTTCTTGTCCCTTCGCACCTGCCACGCTTGCTTGTTCCCCAGTCCAGTCCCACTGTTCATGAGCCGGCCCTCCTGCCCACACCTTCCACCCACACCTCTGTCACCTGTCCATGCCCCACAGCTGTGCGTATCAGATCCCTATAGTAATGTCCTATTGCTCCGGCCCCACTATCCACACACACACATCTGGTCCGCAGCTCCTGTCAAGCGTCACCACACATGTTCTTTCCACAGCTTCTGTCCTGTTTTTATTTTGGGGGGGGGGTTTATATAGTGCAAACTCGACTTATAGGTATCAAAGCGCTTTACATAAGCACCAGTTGCGTCACTGACGGACACATCCACTTTGCTAGGCACATGGAGATAACGTGATTTGCCCAGAATCTCGGGATATTGGGCGTCCCTGCCGAGAACCAGGTTCGAGGTGGACCGCTGTAGCTGTTGGGCCACACCTAACTGTCAAGCAGATCACCTGTCCACAACTCCTGTCACCAAGCTTCAGGCCAGCAGCACCGGTCGGTCACTCGGCTTCAGCCTGCAGCACCTGCCCACTCTTATGCCTGTTCCCATCCACATGCATGCTACTCTGCCTTTATGCTAGATTCCTTCCACACGGGTCTTCTTACGTGATGCACTCCCCTTACGCTTCTGCTGAGCCCTGGGCTTCTTCACTAAGGGGGGAAAAGCAGCCCTTGGTGGCACCCCCTCCCTACGCGGTCGCTCGCTAATGACCTCCTGCTCAGGCTCCTCCTGGGAGACATCGCTATCGCTTGCGCTCTCCTGATCCTCACCTAGCTTCGCCAGCATTAGCTTCAATAGTTGTGCAATTTCGGGGTCCTTCCCCTTTCGTTTATGGCTGACCTTCTTGGGAGGCATCGCTCTCTGCTTATCACAATGCGGGATTGCGCGGGAAACTGTGCTTCCGAGATGCCTTAGATAACTAATTTCCCCACACAGCCGCTTTCAAAACAACGCAAATTGCGCGGGAAACTGACTCCTTGAAGTGGGCGCTCCAATTAAGTCCCCCACTGCTGCCCTGCGCACCTGACCCAGCTCCCGTGCAAATACCAACCCCCGCTCCCCAGCCGAGCCGCCCACGTTGCCACAAGGTACCCGGACCCCAGGAGCCCCACCGGCAGCCACCAACCACCGGAAGTAAGCCCACCAAAAAACCCGCGAACCCCCTCCCGCAATCAGCGGCTGCAAGCAGGCCCCCCAGAACTCCCGGCCCCTTACCTGGCAATAATGGGCGTCTCTCCGTCGCAGCGCGCCGATCTCCCGCCGACTTTCTCCACAGCCGCCGAGCCTCGCCGCCGGGCTCCGGAACACCAGCGCCGCCTCCAAGCCGCTCCTCGCACTCCCTCGACAATCCAACGGGGGGTGCGAGCGCCGAAGGGACGAAGGGACAATTTAAATTTAAATTACAAGTAAAAAGGTAGGGGGTGGAAAAAGGAGTCGCCCGGCGAGGTCGTCAGCTGGGGTGGCAGAGGGCAAAGAGAGACAGAAGCCAGGGTTCCTGACCCTAAATAGGGCAAAGGTCTCCGCCCCCTGCCCCCCCAGCCGGACATACGTGTGCCTGACCCGGAAGTACTTGGGCGACCGAGTGCCGATTGGGCGACCGGTCGCCCCAGATCACGTGACCGGGGGCGGGGCCACGCTGGGGGTGCCCGGGTCCTAAGGGCGCGCTTCATGATATTCGCGCTTGGCACATGCATGCTACTCTGCCTTTATGCTAGATTCCTTCCACACGGGTCCTACCCCCGCTCTTATTTCTGCTCCCCTCATGAAGATGCTTCTCCAATCTTATGCCTGCTCCCTTCCACACCGATGCTACCCTGATTTATGCTTGCTGCCTCCCATACACATGCTTCCCCGATCGTATGCTGCTCTCTTCCACAAGGATGCTACCCCCGCTCCGTCCTACGCCTGCTCCCGTCCACACCGATGCTACCCCGCTCTTATGCCTGTTCCCTTCCACATGCACGCTACTCCGCCTTTATGCCAGATTCCTATCACACGGATTCTACCCCTCTCTTATTCCTGCTCCCTTCATGAGGATGCTTCTCCAATAGTATGCCTTCTCCCTTCCACACAGATGCTACCCTGATTTATGCCTGCTCCCTCCCACACACATGCTTCCCCGATCGTATGCTGCTCCCTTCCCAGGGATGCGGCCCCGCGGCTCCTGCCCTCAGCCCTCCTGCACACGGGTTCCGCCTCCCTCTACTGCCCACCGGTGGCTCTTCTCTGCCACCGTCTCACCAGCAGCACCTGTTAGGACCCATTTCTTGCTCCTATTTTCCTTCACATCACATTTTTGTTATGCTCAGATTTATTCCTATTTTTCTCTTGTTTGCAACGGCGCTGGTATCTTGCCATTTCACGACTATTCGATTTTGTATCTAGCATTAATACTGGCACAGAAACGCTGGATCAGATCAGGTGCGGGGCTCTGCTGCCTGCCCCAGCCCACACGCCCCGCCTTTGCGGGCACGGTCGGGTGTAACTGGTAATAGTAATAAAATAATATTTATAATAATATTAATAACAATGTTTTCAGTATCACGATTGCGATGGTCACTGTCCTTATCACCATTTCCACTGTCATTAACATGCACATTATGGCCGCTCCACCACCCCCGCCTCTGAGGCTGCCCCGCTTGTCACGCGCTTGTCACGCGCCCCCGGTACTCACATCTCCGTGATGTTCTCGCGCTCCGCGCTGCTCTCCAGCACCGGGAAGGCGGCGATGCCCGCGATCTGCTCCTTGCACCAGATCCTGCTGGCGCTGCACTTGCAGGACGCGGGGCAGGCCAGCCCCCTCCGCAGGAGGCCGAGCAGCAGCGGCAGCAGCCAGGCCGGCCAGCAGCGCCGCGCCGGGCCGCGCCCGCCCCTCCAGGAGCTGCCCATGGGCCCGCTCGGCTGCTCCGGCCCGTCCGCGAGGCCCCCAGGCGCGCGCTCCGCCGGCGGCGGCGGCGGCCTCTAGCGCGAGAGCGAGGCGCGCGCGGAGCCAGGCATATCCCAGGCCGAGGGCGGGAAGCGGCGCGTGCAGCCTAGGGGTTTCCCATCCAGCGCATGGCAGGAGTCACAGGGGGTTCACGGGGTCACCGTCCACGCCTCTCCTCTCCTCCGGGGTGGTCCAGGGGCCGGTGGAGGCTGCCGTCTGTCTGTCTGCTGCAGGTGCTGTGGAGAGACAGAGAGGTGCGGTGAGCGTGTGTGCGTGCGTGAGCGCTACTGACATGCCATCCCTGCAGCATCCGGGAGCGAGACACCCGAGCCCACGCGCAGCAGCGAATCCAGCGCGCGGACTGGCGAGAGCATCACTGCCGTGGACGCCAGCGCCGCCCCCGCCGCCACTGCCAGCCTCACTGCCATCTGCATCACCGCCACCTGCGCTGCCACTGCCAGCCTCGCTGCCTTCGTCACCGCCACCACCGTGTCATCTGCAACACTGCCAGCTTCACCATCTTTAATGGCAGCTTCAGCACCATCACCTTTACAGCCATCGCCAGCTTCACTGCCATCTTCACAGCTACACTACCTTTGCTGCTAACTTCACTGGTGGCATCTTCACCAGCACCACTACTGCCACCAAGAGCTGCCACCACCACCTTTACGGACAGCTTCACTACTATCTTTATCACCTCCTGTTCCTGGACCGTCACATCTATGTCAGCTCCCACGCCAGTACCTTCCACTCCACTAGCTCACCACAGTTGCCTCCGCCAGTGCCACCTTTGCATCATTTTACCATCGCCCTTTCAGGAGAAAAAACGTTGACACCTGCAGCAGTCCTTCCAGCCACCCACCACTTCCACTACAAACTCTCCTACACCTCCAACAACCCCTCCAACAACCCCTCACACCCCCAAAAAAATCACACAACCTCTTACACATCCAACAACCCCCATCACACAGCCTCTTACATCTCCAAAAAAACACCACACAACCTCTTACACTTCCAGCCTCGCTTCCACCCCACCACCACTACCACCTTCACCACCTGCAACCACGCCACTACCAGCACTAGCACCACAGGTGCAGCTTCACCTCCGCACAGAGCAGGAAAGGGGGGCAGAGCCGCAGATTTCCTTTTCGAGGACGAACAGGGGGGCATCTTAACCAACAACATGCACCCTTCAGCGTGTGGGAAGAGCTGGGCTAAGGGCCGCACAATGTGTGAAGGTACCTGCTTCGGCGTCAGCCTTGCATGCCCGTGACACCCCCTGCTACCAGGGCGCGGAGCCCGTGACACCCCCAGCTACCAGGGCGCGGAGCCGGTGGCACCCCCTGCTACCAGGGCCGCGGAGCCCGTGACACCCCCTGCTACCAGGGCATCTGAGCCGGTGACACCCCCTGCTACCAGGGCCACGAAGCCGGTGACACGCCAGGGGCACACACCGGGAGAGCTGGAGGCTGCGGGTACCGAGGGATGGAGGCGCTGTCAGCAGAGACGCGAGACTCCCTCTGCAGCAGCTCCGGCCTCCAGCATCCTCCCCTAACGCTCTCTGCGGGGGCGTCTGCTCCCATCTTTTCGGGAGGGACGCATCACTAAGGGAAGGTGTGTGTAGGAGGGGGGTGGGGGCACCGGGGGCATGAGGGGTGGAGGGAGGGCGAGGGGACGGTCACTGAAGCAAACAAATAAAAAATGACAGCCACATACACTCTCCACACAGCATCCCCAGAGGCCGGTACCCACCGGCAGCCTCCTGTCTCCGACGCGTCCTCCTCCCGGGGCTGCAGACAGATGCGCAGGGGCTGCGGTGCTGCTGCGTTGCTGCCGGAGGGCACAGAGGTGCGATATTGCCTGTGCACACTGTCTCTTCGGCTAATAATACCCAGACGCCCTCTCCCCCTCTCCCAGCCTCGCTCCTCTGGCTGGAGTGACGTGCGCGGCCGTGACGCAGAGCAGGGGCAGAAACCAGGGACCTGCCACTGGAGGCAGCGCGGACCATCGACCAAAATAAACCAGCCACAGCAGGCTGCAGTCGGGGGCAGGACACCTGCCTGTATGAACACACGCCCGGCGAGAGCCACCGGACCCCGTCTACTGTAAAGCACCCCACGCACAGCCAGATGCACCCGCCCCCATCCAAGAGCCATATAGAAAAGCTATACGTGATTTGAATCAGCAATGGATGCTCGCTCACCAGCATCAGCCATACCAGCATCAAAAGCGAACGAGCAGATTTTATTCCTTTTATTTGGCATTTTTTGTTAAAAATGTGCCTGTGTGTATTTATTTAAGGTGTCCTTCCTGTGTCTCAGAGTTAATCCTAACTCGAACTATTTTCAGCTAAGTATTATTATATCATTTAAAGACGAGTAAACCAGCCATGGATTTTGCTGGGGAAATATATTCGCACACAGACATATATCTATATATAATATATATACTATTTTTTCTATTTATTTTTATTTGTGATTTGTGTTAGAGTTTACCAGCTTACTACCTATCTTTTTTTTTCTCTACGCATATGAACTGCATCCTCAGTACGTTAACTGGTACTATATAATGCTGATCTTTTTGAGTGCCATAATAAAATGTAATCGTTTTCAGAACGCAGGTAAGTGATGAATGAGTGACATTAAAATGCCTTGTCTGGAAATTTGTCTTTTCATTTGCGAGCCTGGATTTTTTTCCGCAGTAATTTGAAAGGGGAAGATAAACCCACTGCAGTGTAGTAGGCTGAGGAGGACTCTGGCGCCATCACGTGGATAAAATGTGCACAGCCAGAGCCTAGTGCAGCAAGGAGGTAGGTGAGAGCCGGGGAGGGGTATGAACATGACCCGAAGGAAATAGTCGGAAAAGCCACGTGAGCTGTTGTCACCGGCGGTCAAGTTTTAGCACACGCAAAAATCTGGGTCTTGTTGTGCGATTTCCTCCAAGGAAACAATAGTGAAGATTTCAGCTTTGAGGTTGAAGAGAAAATCCACCTGTCTTACCCCCTACTCACCCTCTATATTCTTCTAATGACTTGTAAGTTAGATCACTCGTTTGCGTTGCGTTTCTTTATTTAACACCAGTCTCAATAAGGTAACAAAAGGAAGTCATGGTGCAACTCTGCCCCCATTTTCGACAACAATATTCGCACCGCAATTCTCTAGTCTAGTCACAGTATCTGAAACTACACTGCCCCCACTGCCAATTACACCCCAAGAACCCTCCACATGGTGTTACTTCTTCCCCTCAGAGGCTTTTGCAATGACACATGCACTCAGCATTTCTTTACATTTTGGCACTCATACAAAGCCATCTCCCTTCTTGAATCTGTTTAATGATCATCAGTCTTTGGAGGAGAACTACAACTGTACACACAATTAAGTGTTCTAAAACTTTAGGAGAAAGAGACATTCCACACACAAAGGTGATGTGAGGAAGGCTTGCAAATAGTCTAGCCACAGACAGTCACTCGCAGTAGCACTCCAACCCATCAGTATTTGCCCACCATGGCACTCTAGACAGGAGCCTGACTTATGCAAATCAGTTCAAACTCAGCTCCTCATGAGAGAATCCATCCCAAACTGTCGGGCGAGAACTCTTCCAGAAGGGCACACTCGCAACCTCAGACCAATTTCAGTGTTATTAAGTGTAGAGTCCTCCCCAGAGCAGTGGGGCTGGGTGAGGGCGGGGTGGGGGAGGATTTCGACAGATGATGATGAGGGAAAATTAATTAATTAAATAATTTCCCCTCGTGGTCGTCTGTCAAATCCCCTGCCCATACCTGCACGGACCGCTCCTAAACAGACCACGCCACACACTGAGCTCTGGATTGCATCTCTTTATTCTTCAGCATTCAACCATAAACTGAACGCACTGCATCACAAACTTAATTAACCACACCCAGCCACACCCAACGGATTACATAATACTTGTAAGGAGTCTGCAGAGGATCACTAGAGGCCTCGTATGCACAAACACAGGACACAACATCTCCCTCTTTGTTATATAAAAAGTATGAACAAATATATACACATATACACATATACACATTATAACACCTTGATGAGTCGTTGAGGTGCTTGCACCAGCTTCCAGACCTAGTTGCATGAGGTAGATGAGGGGCGCCTTCATCTGGCATCTCTGAGAAGAGTCAGATGCTTGACTTGGGCACTCAGGTGGACTTGCCTCACTCATGAGGTCTGGAACCGATGAACATTGAGGCAAATGGTTAAAGTGTGACAAGTCTGTGGTTTTGTAGTTTCCAGGTCGTTGCACAGTTACCATATGTCCTTTGTTTGCCACAACTCTTAGCGGTTCAGCGCCAGTCTTGCATGTCTGCTTTTGCATGACAAGAACTCAGTCTTCTTTCTTGAAGACCGTGTTTCGAGCGCCTCAGAGCTTTTCAGCCTAAGCTTTCATTTTGCATTTGTGAGAGGTGTCATTGGCACAAATCTCACTAGAGTCTATTTACAAACTGGTAGTCCATTGTGAATCTTCGTTCCAAGTGCTCTCCTGAACAGCAAGGGCATTCTCCTGTTGTGGAGTGAGGAGTGAAATGTTAGGCGCAGAGAGCCGGGCATAAAGCTGACTTGAGGTCTATTTCTTACAGCGCAGCATGCTGAACCACCCGTTTCAAAGTACTCATACATCGTTCAGCAACGCCATGTGCCTGTGGACAGAGAGGTGTACTTTCCTGATGTTTTATGTTCAAATGAGTGAGAAAATCTTTGAGCTCTCTAATATTGAAAGGTGGACCATTGTCAGATTTGAGAGTGGAAGGAACACCCCATGCTGCTGAAAAGATCACCCAGCCTCTTGATGACTTTGTCATGTGTGGTCGATGATGAGTCTTGCACTAGTGGAAAACGTGATTACTCATTGACAACTACCATGAGATGATGTCCATTAATGAGGGATCAAAAGTAGTCAACCGCAATCCTCTCCTAGGCTTTTTTAGGGAGATCAGACATATTCAGATGAGGCTGGGTCATTTTGGGAGACAGACAGTTGCACAGATGACATGCTTTCAGTTCCCTTTCAACTTGTTCATCAAGGTGCGGGAACCACAGCCGATCCCTGAGGGTCTTTTAGTGGTAGCAATGCTACAATGTCCTTCGTGTGCCATTTCAAAACTTGTTGCCTCAGGCTTTCAAGAATAGCTATTCTCGACTGTCTTAGTATGACACTATCATGTGTAACAGAAAGGTTTTCATGAACATTCTTGAATTTCTAGTATGCAACATAATCTGTAAGAGATTGAGTATGTTTCCTCTATGATTGTGGTGCAATGATTTCTTTAAGCTTGAGCATGTCTTTGTCAGTACTAAAAGCTGTCAGAATGTGTTCAATAGAAAGAGCTGCAGGCACACTTGACTTTATTATAAAATGTATATAGGCCTCAGCCGCTTTGGACATTATAGTATGATGCTGTAGCGGCACTTGTAAAAATAGCCTGAGGGATTTTGGTCCTTCCCCCATTTATGCACAATAGTGTAATCATAGTCCTGCAAATGCAACCCCCACCTCTTGATGTGAGGGGGCATCTTGTGTTACATATTTCCAAAAATAATGATCAATGCCTGATGATATGTGATAAGGGGGAAATGCTTTCCGTACAGAACACATGGAAGTGTTCACACATCCATACTACTGCTAAGCTTTCTTTCTAAGGTTGAGAATAAAGACATTCTGTCTGAGATGGACTCCTGCTAACACAGGACACAATGTGTCTCTGAGCATTGGGCTGTCCATTGTGTTGAGCAAGGATCACGCTCAAACCCACCAGGCTTGCATCTACCGCAATCTCTGTATGCAATTTCATATCAAAGTAAGCCATTTCAGTGGCATTTTCAATTGTGTGTTTTATTTTCTTGAAACTTTTGTGACATTCTGATGACCATTCAAACGGAACATCTCATATTGTTAGTTCTCTTAGAGGGGCACTCACAGTGGCAAAATCACCACTATACCTGGGGCAGTAGCTGGCCATGCCTAAGAAGGATTGTAGTATGGTCACATCTTATGGAAGAAAAGTTGAGGGACACTGCTTGTACCTTTTCAGGGTCAGGAGTTATTCAATTTTCAGAGAAAATTTGCCCAAATAATGTAAGTCTGTTTTTGTGAAACTCACACTGCTCTGCATTTAGTGCGAGATCTGCTTCAGCAAGCAGATGGCATACTTGTGTGAGTGCTTTATCACGTTCCATTTGTGTAGCCCCAAACACCAATATACCATCACTGTAGTTAAAAGCATGTGTGACAGGCTGAATTATTCTACGAATTACATTTTAAAAGATTTCTGCAGCTTCCGACACACCAAAACAGAGTCTTTTATTCCTGAACAATCAAAATGGATTGAAAAACTAGTTATGTACACCACTACTTTGTTTGCTCGCCGGGTGCAGAGAACTACGGACAGCGGACCACATCCACAACTCGCAGCACCCGCTCCGCGGGTGCCGCTTCCCTACCAGCGTCAGTGGGAGCATAATCTCACCTCATCTGGGTGTGCAGGAGCCGCGGACTGTGGGGCGCTCTTCAACCTTCGTGTGGGCTGTGACAGGCGCGAGCAGGGACTCACTATCCCAGGAGTCCCTGCCTGACCCATACCTTCTGGTCCCGCCTTTGCTGCCAGCCCCGCCCACAGGACGCAGTGAGCTCTACATCTTGGACCGGCTCTTCTGCTGTGCGGGAGCGTGCGGGAGCGTCCCGGGAGAAGCCCGGGTCAAGGGCGGGACCGTCCAAGGCCGTCACAGGCCGAAGGAGGCCGGGTAGGGCCATCTCCCTAACCTCTTGTTGTTAACCCTCGGACATTTTAGTACTGAATTTTCTCCTTAAATTGTACTATTCTCTCTTGGGGTATTGGCCCCTTCTCTACAGCTATATTCCCATGCCAATGACAACCAGGTCTGGGAAAATTGGGAGGGTGGGGGGTGGCTATGTAAGTGGAACGATGGATCAGTTCATCACACAAGCATATTCTGTGTTAGAAAAAGAGATTGCCCTCACGGAACGGCGTGTCTCACTCAACCTTCCTCACCATAAGCGTTCCTCCCTAGGGCCATTAGCCCTGGCAGTTTCCCCTCCTAATGTGATAGTGCATGCAGACGGGGTATTGTCGAACCAAATCCAAAACAACGTAGGTGCCATTAGGGCAATTTGGATAGGCTAAATGGGCTAATGCCCATCAGGCCAGCCATCTGCACCACTCCGGAAACACCAGTGCCCCCCCCCCTGAAACTATAGTACAACAAGGTAATTTGAACTTATCTAAGGGTCTCCCAGGTAACCAGCCGCCAGCTGCAGTAGCGGGCTTGAGACTGCCTCCCGCTAAAAGGAAGAGAGTAACAAGCTATAAAAAAGGGGGGCGAAGTCATTTGGCCAAAAAGCTTACATTTAAAGCTACTATGGACATAGGGAACTCTCGGAGTGAGGAGAGAAAGAAAGCAACGACACTGACACCAAACCTATTTTCAGGAAGTGCCCAGCTCACGAACCCAACCCATTCAGAGCATACCTGTTTAACACAGAATCAGATTGGTAGTCTTGAGCCTATTCCTGTTTTAGGCATTCCACCCCCGAGCCCACTTGTAGCCCAAATTGAGAGATTGGTAAAATCTTTGATTCTCCCAGTTTTGGAAAGGGTGAAGTCTGTGTCTAAGAGGCTGGAAAGATTTGAGCAGGCCTCTCTGGACAACTTCTTTTCCCTAAAATCCCTAATTAAGCTACATGCTAAGAGTTCCCAGGCAGTCCTTGAGCAGAGTAGAAACTCGGACATGGGCCAGGATATAGCTACAGTGCGGGCATCAGTAATTCCTGACGTAACCCTGCCAGCTAAGACAGGGATGCCAGGAGTAGTTTCAGCCGGATCTCCTACCAGCGTACAGGCGGCTAGCCCCAAGTTGCTCAATGGGATCGGGCCACATCCAGCTAGCCGCCTCCACAGTGTATCGAAGAATACCACTCACCAGAGGCCACCAAGGTAGAATAACACTCCCAAACGGGTCGCCGAGGGTAGTAACAATCGTAATCCCGCAGCGAATCCCCAACGTCCCCTTCTAGAATCTAGTGGTGCCCCAAGACTCCCTACGATTGATCTCCCGCCAGCTTGTCGGCCTTATGTTGCGGTGCTAATTGGAGTTCCGCGGCTGAAGGGAGTTCAATTGGAAACTTATCAGGAGCTTAAAAACAAAACCATGCACTGGCTAAGGGAGAACAGACCGCTACCAAGCGAGCTGGATGGTCAGATTCTCCATGTCAGAAGGGTGGGGTGGGTGGGTAATAGGTACAAGGACTGCCAGGGGGACTGTATTGTTGTGAATTTTAAAGATGTCAGGGTTGAACAGTTCATTTGCAACTGGCAGGGTGAGGGCGGCTGGTCAGGTATGAGCGCAGTTGATTTAAGCTACTTCTACATCAGCGCTGTAGGACAACAGAATGTCCCCTCCCAGCCCCGGGGTATAGAACCGAATATCCTTCTTCCCAGTAGCTATGTTTCCTATCGGGATTACCCCTCAAGTATAGGTTTTGGTAGTTTTGGGAGGGGCTGTAGCTATTGACGCGGTTCCCTTAACCATGATACGGTCCCTTCCTCGACCCTATTATCAACACCCGAGCGTAGCCAATCGGGTGAGGTCAGCTCACTCTCTGGTCCCCTGCCTAACTCCTGTAGTGAACTTGAGCCCACATCCCCTAGTTCTGGGCTGAAGATACCCCATGCGATTTGCTCCATACATAATGACAAAGGTAGGGATGCAGGTGAAGGAATTCCGGAAGTGTCTCCACGGTGAGCCGGAACCCCGGTGGACAAGCCTGTTGTTGAACCAGCTGTGACGGATCCAGTTCTTAGGATTCTCGGCTGGAGCATTGCCGGTATATCCCGGAATCTGGCTTTACCCGATTGGAATACCTTGGTGGAGGCCTACTCTAGCTGCATCTTCCAAGAGACCTGGAGCAGGGAGCCCTGTTACAAGGTCGGCTACAGTACATATCACATACCAGCAGTTTCCTCAGTCTCTGGGAAAGGCCGCCCTTCAGGTGGTCTTCTTATTTGGGTAGATATATCGTTGGGGTGCCGAATTGTGCAGAGTACAACGAATTCCCCTGACATATTAAAAATCACTGTCAGGGGGCCTCAGAGAGGGTTAACTTTAGACATCTTCAACATCTATGCCAGGGGTACTAAGGGGGGATCCTTGTCCCCCACGGTCGCAATCCTTGAGGGCTTACTCGGCCAGTGTCCTACTAGCACCTATGTACTTGTAGCGGGGGATCTTAATTGCACCTATGAACCCCTTGCCTCGAATGACATCATGGACATTGCCGATGAGGATTCTAGAAGAGGAATTCCCCCCTTATCAATTGACCCGATAAGGAGGTGGTCCCAACAGGCCATACAGTTGAACTCTCTGTCACTTGAATTTGGGCTGAGGGCGGTAAACGGCAGAAATACCTCGGACATTAAGGGTGCCCACACTTTTAACAGGGTGAATCGCACCTCTAGGATAGATTATATCCTACTCGATTTTAAGCTCTGGAGATTCATGGACGACATGGAAGTTTTGCCCTCAGTAGACAGCGGCCATAACCCGTTATCCCTGGCCCTACACCATCTGTGGCCAGGGGTCTCTGGCTTGACCTTGCCCACCAAAATAGCTACCGTTAGGGAAGTTTGTCCCTCAAACTGTGGGAGAAGGCTAAAATGGTGCAAGGTTGCACTCGACGAGGGGAAACTCCAAGCAATAGGGGCACTGTTGGGGATGGCGCAGGCCAGATTGGAATCTCCCTCCTTGACAAAAAACAAAGAGACGGCTCTTTTTTGTGAGACTGTCAAGGAATTGGGTACTCTGTTCATAGTCCCAACCAGGGATCCTACTGTGGCGGAGAACAAAAGAAGTAAGAATACTCCGGGCTGGTTTACTAAAAAGTTCAGGGGATGAAATCTGCGTTAATAGATGCTGTCAAAAGCAACTCCCCGGCTAGGACTAGGGTAGCGAGAAAAGATTATAAACAGACCATCAACGAGGCAAAGAAAGAATGGGAAGACCGGTTTTGGTCTGACCTTAAAGAAGCCAGCGCAGGGAGAGACTCTAGAATGTTCTGGAACTTAGTGAGAACCAGGGACAGACCAGATAACACCCTCATCACGTGTAACATCCCGGGCCAATGCTGGTTTAACCACTTTTCCTCCTTATACACGTTTACCACGGAAGATAGCCAGGTGCAGCCCTCGACTCACTTTATTCCTACCAATCGACCAGAGGATTCAATAGGGCTCCCTTTCACCCTAAAGGAAGTTGAGCATGTTATAGGATCCTTGGTGCCTCTTAAAGCAGCTGGGCCCGATAGGATCCCGGGTGATTTGCTACGTGATAACCCGATTGAGTGGGGGCGAATAATTACATCACTACTTAATGCTGTCAACAATGGCGCGCCAGTCCCTGATTCATGGAAGGGGGCAGAGGCAGTCCCTAATTTTAAGAAGGGCTGTCGGGATGACCCTGCGAACTATCATCCGATAAGCCTCATTGACTGTTCGCAGAAGGTCGCTGGGAAAGTGGTTTTGGGGAGGGTGCTTCAGTGGGTGGATGAAAACAACATCCTATCCAACTACCAAGCCGGATTCAGATCAGGCACAGGGACTATCGAGCAGGCGTTTAGATTGATGCTCCTTTATTGGAAGGTGGTGGTGCTGGGCAAAGGCAGTCTCTATTTAGCATTCATAGATCTGAAGACTGCCTTTGACCTAGTACTGTCTGAAATGGGGTTGCCCTCGTATATTTTGTCCCTGTTGGTGAGGTTACATTCTGATAATTATGCCCAGGTACGGTGGGGCACGCAGGGGCAAAGAACAGACAGGATCCCAGTGAATAGGGGTGTCCGCCAGGGATGTATGCTCGCTCCCACTCTATTCTCCCTTTACGTGAATGGAGTGGTTGACCATCTTTTAAAAATTCCATCTGATGCACCGTCCCTGGCGGGCAAGCGTATACCAACTCTCCCATTCGCTGACGACACCTTCCTTATTTCCAAATCCCCTGTAGGCTTGCAGAGTCTCCTGGATAGTTTCTATACCTTTTGTACTCAAAGGGGCCTGATAATTAACACAGGAAAAACCAAGTTCTTGGTGCTGAACCCACCCAAACGATTAGGTCACCCTCCATTATTAAACTCTGTCCCCCTCGAAAGGGTTTCGGAGTTTGACTATTTAGGCATTCGTCTCACTGACTCTATGCAGTGGAATGCGCACATTCAAAAAATGCTTATCAACCATAAGAGAATAGTAGGGTCCCTTCTTAAAGAGCAGCGCTCTTCCACAACCAAACCTATTGCCTCGGTTGTTGAAATATATAAAGCCAGAGGGGTGAGTGCGGCACTGTATGGGGCAGAACTCTGGGGTACATGCAATACGGTGTTGTTAGCCGGATCCGAGAACACATTTCTGAAGGATCTTATGGCTCTCCCAATGAGTACTCCTACCTTACCATTGCTTTTAGATATAGGGTGTCGCTCGATCAAAGATCAGGCCCAAATTCGGCCATTGCTTCTTTGGGCACGGCTCTGGCGTGTCCCTGAATTGGCCTCTTATGCGGAAGGTCTTTTGGAGGTAATGTCAATGCATGGATGGTCACAAATTAAGTGGTTAAAAGACGTCAAATTCTCACTATGTGGGTTGGGCCTCGGAGATGCTTGGGAATCAAGAACTGCTCCCCCGAAGGCCACTCTTAAAAACCTGTATTGGAACTGGATAACCAGTGGTATGAATTCTAACTCAAAGCAAGGTAGAACCACTTCTGAGTTTCTGAGGCTTAAGGACATGCCCGTCTATGAACCATACCTTGACATTATTACCAATCCATCTGACTGGGCGCTGTATTTTAAATTTAGAGTGGGCACCCTTCCAGTAAATGAATTGACCGCGCGCTGGAAGGCATCGCCTCAGACCTCACCTTACTGTCCAGTTTGCACGTCACAAGTCGAGTCTGTTGCCCACCTGATGTTCTAATGCCCGGCATATGAAGTGCCAAGAAATAGTTGGTTGAAACCAATCTGTCGTGTCCTAGGCACTCGCCACCATATTGTGGCCCTACGTATTCTGAAGTCGGATACCCGGACTTTGATTTTATGTGGTGTATCCAAATTTTTAAAATGGGCATGGTCCATCCGAACTAAAAGGCTCTTGTTATCTATTTAAAAGGCTGTTTTTAAATTGAATTTTAACGTTTGTTTTTACTGAGTAACAATGTTTTATTAGGGTATTGTAAAAATGCATTTTTATCTGTGTTGTAATTTGCTATAAGATATGTTTTATCGAATAAAGCCATTAATCAATCAATCAGTTATGTACATACAGTTTTCTTCCAGTTCAAGTTGTTGGTAGCCTTTGTTCAAATCAAAGCAGGAGAAAACTTTGGCGCCAAAGAGCTGTGTGATCATGTTAGCAATGTATTGACCTGGATGTCTTTCTCTTCTGATTGCTTTGTTGTCCCGTCGCATATGAACACAAATGCACAGTGAACCTCCACTGTTCTTTTCTGGCACTGCCACAATGGGTGAAACCCATGGCGTTGGACCAGTAGAACGTTCGATGGTGTCATGCTTTTACAGAGTTTCTAGTTCTTTCTCAAAGGCTTCCTGTAAGTGAAAAGCATTTTGACTGTGTCGCTGTGCATGAGGGCGAATGTCTTCACTAATGTGAAGCTGCACTTTCACTGCCTTAAGTTTCCCAAGTCCATGAAACAATGTCGGGTATAGACTCACTATTTCAGAATGGGCATTCAAGTTGTAGTTGAAAGAGATCAGTTCCATGTCAGCAGCAGTATAAAAATGTAATAAGCGTGCACTTGTTGCCTTACCTTGGAGGACATGAATTGTAGCTTGCACTGTCGTTTTCTTGTGCCGCATGGTTGCTACAAAGGATATTTGACTCTGCAAAGGAGTGGAAGCTGCCCAGGTATATACCTTTGCTCTCGACAGTGTGAGACGTGGTATCGAAGAAAGTTCTTTGTTCTTTTCTGCTGCCATGATGTTTATCGATTCACCCTTGTCTATAATAAAAGTTGTGAGCAACCATTAATCTTGAGCGAGATCTTAGGACAATGTCCAAATTAACTTTGTTGGTTAGTGTGGCGATTATTTTTAGATGTGTGTTTTTCTTTGCCAGTAGCCAATCTTACATGCGCACGTCAGTCTGAGACTGACACCATCATCACACATCCATCTTCCTCTCTATCACTCGATGATGACGTCAACGAACCTTTAGAAGTTGAACTTGATAATGATCAACTTTGTTTTGTTTCCACTTGCTTTATTCAATGTTGCTATTTGGCCTTGTGGGAGTGGCTTGAATGCTTCTTAAACTTTCTGGAGTCCATCTTCTCAACGCTCCATGACACACTTAGTTTCTCTTTCACATTGCAAATAATTATAAAATGGTTTTCTCTCCCGCAGCATTTGCATATCTGTATGATGGCGGGACATTTAACTTCATGTGAATAAGGAGAATCGACAGCAGAAACTCAATTTCTTTTTCTTTTGAGACATCAATCTGTGGACCTTTGCTTTGTGTTTCTGCCTGCTTACTTTTCATACTCAATGTTAATTCATTTTGGATTGTTCCAGCTTGCCTATCATCAGCCTGTTGATTGGCACATTGCTCCACTCTTGCAACCATAAGGACTTTCTCCAAACGGTGCGTTTCTCGCAGCACGTGTCATCGAAATGAATCAGAGAGTAAGCCATCAATAACTCTAAGACACATGGCTTCTTCATCATTGAATTCACTTAACTTGCAGTGCTTTATGAACGTACCAAGCCTCTCAAAAAACTCATCCATCATCTCACCAAGTTGCTGTCTTACTTGGTTGAAGATGTACCTTTCGTAGTCGACATTTGGCATTGGATTCAACTTGGCTTCCAACATCATCTTGATTTGACAGTATGATAATGAATCTGCTTATGATATATTCTTTATCAATTCTTTTACTCTGTCACCTGCAAGGTTCTTTAAGTATTTGCTGATCTTTTTGTCATCCACTTCTTCTATATTATCTATGAAGACTTTGAACATTCCGATCCAGGAAGTCCACCTGGCTCCAATATTCTGATTTTTGGCAGTATCGAATGGAGGCATGTAATGGTTTTGCTTCTTCCACGTGCTCTTAACCACTCTCGACTTTTTGCATTATGGCTGGCTGTCGCTGCCTTTAGCATTTCTTTGTGCCTGGTTGTCTTTTCCTTTACCACTTTCCTGCACCTGACTTTCTCTACCTTTAGTGCTTCTTCGTATTTGGTTGTCACTGTCTTTAGCGTTTTTGCTTTGTTTCGGTGCTGGCTCTGTGTTATGCTGTGATGCAGTATCTCTTCTTTTGGCCTTGCCAGTAGACATCTGATGGGCTTACTGACAGTGCTCCTCCGTAGAGCCTTCACCTTCTTTGAGGGCCTCTCAAAAGCTTGAGTTGCGCTTTGATTCCACATAACCAACTGTAGACTGCACACATCATTTGGATATGGGGGACACAACAGCCCTCATATTACTTGATTTAAGCACCGCATTTGACATGGTTACTCACACGCTAATAAAATACCTTCAATCCCTTGGCATTTCTGGCTTAGCACTGGACTGGTTGACATCTTTTTTTACCAATCGTACATTTCAAATCTTTTCTTCTGCTGCTACTTCCAAAACTCACTTTTCTCCCTATGGGGTTCCTCAAGGCTCTATTCGCAGCCCGTTGTTATTCAATATCTATGTCAAACCTCTGGTGATCATTGCAGAGGAAGCCGGGCTGTCCCTCTTCTCATACGCAGACGATACCCAGATTATCTTCTCGCTTTCCACAGAGAAGGTATCTGGCCCATCAGTTCTTCAGGACGGCTTAAGAAAAATTGCAGCATGGATGCAAACTAATCTGCCTAAACTTAATGGCGACAAGACCGAGGTCCTCGTCTTGGGGAGAAATAAAGATCTATGGGGCCCCCAGCATTGCCTACCAAATGGGAGCCCCAACCCAGCCCACCCAACAAGTCCGTAATCTGGGAGTGTATTATTGACGATCAGCTGTCTATGAGACAGCAAGCGGTAAAAGTGGTGGCTACCTGCTTTTCTGTGCTGAAATGGTTAAAAAAAGTGTTTATTTGCTCCCCTGCTCCACCCCAAGAACCGTAGTCCAGGCATGACCTCAAGACTGTACTACGGTAACAGCCTCTATTTATGGGCTAACAAGGATGTGCTACGGAGGCTGCAGGTGGTACAGAACGCTGCAGCCAGACTACTGTGTCAGATTCCCAAAACTTCTTCTATCTCCAGCTATTTACGTGATCTCCACTGGATCAAGTTGGAAAGCCTTGAGTCTTTTGTTTAAGATCAAGTCCGGCACTGCTCCCCAATACCTGCAAGCCTTAGCCCAGCCCTACCAACCTACACGCCTGCCGCATTCCACGACTCAGGG
Organism: Lissotriton helveticus; assembly: GCF_964261635.1. Classification (NCBI taxonomy): domain Eukaryota; kingdom Metazoa; phylum Chordata; class Amphibia; order Caudata; family Salamandridae; genus Lissotriton; species Lissotriton helveticus. Next base: position 1,028,881,581 of record NC_136059.1, read on the forward strand.
AAAATTCTTGGTTCCCAGGGTTAAACTCTAACGATGGGCGGCCGCTCCTTTGCTTTTCTTGGCCCCACTCTGTGGAACACTCTTCCTGCATCCCTTCACAATGAAACAAGCTTTGCAAACTTTTGCAAAACTCTGTTCAACCAATAATACCGCTACTTTTTCTCCCTTCTTCAGGCTGGCGCTGGGAAATCCTTTTTGGGTAGCTGTGCACCTTATGCAACAAATTTAACACAACATAACAAGGGGCACACGTGGCATGCACGAGCAGTTCGCTGGACCACAGCAAACTCTCAGGGAGCGCAGTCGTGTATTCTTGGGGTCCTTATTCCCTATCTCGTGGCCAGTTGTAGCGTCCTCCCCAACCCAAGAGCTTGTAATAGACCACGCCACACACGTAGCTCTGTTTTGCACATCTTTATTTTTTAGCATGCAACCGTTAACTGGACGCACTGCATTACAAACTTTATTAAGCATACTCAGCTAAAGTCTGGTTCTCCCCCCCTGAACACTTATAGTAGCCCTTAATGGTGGGCCAGTTCTTATGAAAAAGGCATAATTGCACCAGAATTGCAGACTACAAGACAGAAGCAGACACTTTGGCATCTAACCTCAGGGCTAGAGGGTACCCAGATAAACAAATTAGAGACTCCTTGAAGGGGGCTAAGAACAATCCAAATGAAGCTTTACTTGTAACTCACCCTAAACCACCGACTGACAATCTCATGTGCGTAATGTCTTTCACCCCTGATTCCGCACGGATCAAAAAGATAATTCTCAAACATTGGCAGATTCTCAACACAGGGGACTTACAACTGCCTAGACCCAGGTTTGCATAAAAAAACACCCAACCTAAAGGAGGCTCTGGTACATACCAGACTAAAAAGAGCTAACTTTGACACCCAGAGGACTCTATGGAGTCTTCCGCTGGTGACTGGACACTACCCTTGTGGGTCATGCGTCATATGCCCACTCACTACTGCAACTAAAGAGATAACACACCAACCTAATTTCATATGGACGCAAAAAGGCACACTAATTGCAACACAAAACAATGCATTTACATGCTTAAATGCCCATGTGGAATGAAATACATAGGCATGATTATGCGACCAATAAAGACAAGAATTACTGAACATAGAAGCAACATACGCTGCCAAAGAGTAACTACTAAAATGTACGCTCACTACAAAGAGACTCCATACAGCTCTGATGATCTTTGCTGGACGATATTGGAAGCTTTCCAATCAATCACTCAGGCTTCATTGTTCAAGATCGAACAAAGATGGATACATAGATTATCCACTCACATAACTGGCTTGAACAATGACATACCGTGGGGATCATTAGATTAAATCTTGGTTAACCTGCTTCAACATATCTTTGACCATATGATAGTGTCGCTCCTGGAGATTTATACAACGACACCTCTTCTCACCAGTGACTAGACTACTGGTTTACTTACACCCTAATTCACCAGACATGATGACCTCAATTGGCTGTCACACCTTGATTACCAACTTCCACTTTGTATCATTACCTATTATTGACTCAGCATCTAAACCAACCATATGCTTGTGGGCGTTGCCTAACTAACTTAGCAATATGACTACTCATGCCACCATCAACATCCCTATAAGTTTTGATTTACTCGTAGGGCCCATCCCTAGTAGTGAGACACAATATAGCCTTCCTTAGATGAACATCATATGCCTCTTGTACACATACTAAGTGACTACATCGATTTTTACTTTTATCTCTATGTCTTTTGTTCCTTATTATCTGAGATTTGATATAACTGATATGGGCATTATATATTATATATAGCCAACTGGCGCCCATTGCCCTATTCCTTCCCTTGACAAACTAACCTACTATAAAATGGCCGCCGCAAGAGTATCAGGCTCAGACACCTCGGATGTACCTTCTTTTATTTCACTTATCCTGCACCCACACGTAACAGTGCAGCTCACGAGCCCACTTCGATTTCTACGCCCGCCGCCGACACTACCATTACCATCCCGGTGTCGGCGGCTGGGTAGGTGAATAAGACGGACGTGCAATGCACGCTGGTGAGTTTCTCCGGTCCTTTTCCTAGTGGAGGTAAGTGCAGAATCCCTGAGCTACCTTCCGCCAACATGGTCCTACCCACCGAGATTGTATTGGTGTTCTGTTGGATTCGTGATTTAGTCAGGCCGTGCTGCTCTGAGGCTGTTACACTCCGCGAGACTCTCTGGCCACGCTGGAGGTGTCCCGGGGGTGTGCCCTGGGAGCGGCGGTTTTGACTTTGCTTGAAACCCTGATACCTAAACGCTAATCCGGTGCTGGGGGGCCACTAATTGGATTGACTCATTTTACTGCATACCAAATCATTTTAACCGTCACCTATTACCCACCTTTGGTGACGCATTTAATTTGAGATTACCTCTTGCTTCCCCCTTTCCACCTCTTTCTTCCCTGATTAGGACCCAATCGGTGTCCTTGAACCGCCGACCGCTGTAGCATACATGTTGTGCGGACAGTTTAGGTGAGTCCTATTACACCTATATTACTGGGTCCTTCTGGTTTTTACTTTTAATTTTGATATTATAGTGAATCTCCTAACAATGTAGTGACTTCACTTCTGAATGAGTGACGCCATTCTAGTAGGTAGCATAATATATACTATGTGTAATACCTTATTTCCACTATGATGCTGCATGACTGAGTACTAGACACGATCCATCCATGACTACTGATACGCTGGATAGCAATTGTCCTTTAGCAAATAAGGATTTTGGCATTAATGTGTGTTCTTAAACAACAAGCCTTGTACTTCTTTCTTTTTTCTCCCCACTTACAGGTCTACCATGACAAGACAGGGTATGTAGTTTCACACTTACCTACTAGTGTAGATAGCATAGCATTGATCCTGAAGAAGTGTCCTGATCACCCTTGACTCTTGAGACACAAAACATGTTGATCATTGGAGAGTAGAACCCTTACCATTAGACACCTCATTACTAGGTTTTGGTCCTCTCTACATAGTTTTAATGAGGCAGTTTACCTTTATAATAAAGTTTGGTTAGGACTAACTGACCTGTTTTAATTCCTAACCCCCTCCTACTACCCAGACTTGGCCTCTCACCCCCAGTAGGCCCACCGGCAGGAACAAAAGATCCCCAATAAAGAGCCCCGGTTTCGGGTGCCCGTCAGGTATTGCAGCGTCGACCTGACGAGGGGCAGGCTCAAATGATGAAGCATGACACCTAGCTTGCTGGGTGTGTGAGAGCCCTAGTTCCAACAAGGAGAACTCCCTTTCCTTTATACACATATTAGTGGTTCCTCATTGATTCCACTACTGGTTCTCGCTCAGTACCCCTGGATCCCACTCAACCAGAGGAACTTTGTACCTTCTTTTGCAATACAGCCTTCCGGGCCTCATATGCTGGACCTCGTAAAACTAGCCCTTAGTCCCTCTTTTTGTTGTACATTATTATTCCACCACCAAATACACCCGCATCATACATGTTGGTAGAAAGGGGCTATCACACTTGTGTGTGGTTAGAGAATTGAATGGAGTACACTAAAGATTATGGTGTTTTGGCATTTCCAGAAAATGGTACCTTTAATGGTAGAAGTTTGTATAATTTAAGAACACGCATGAATGTATTAGATCCTAGACCTAGATTGACCCAGTATGAAGCATTAGAAGAGTGGGAAACTGAGACTTTTAAGCGCGATAGACCCAGAAGTGACAGAAATTGGAGTAAATTCTATCCTAGATTTCCTAAAGAAACCAGAGGTAAGCAAATGAAGAAATGGAGACAGTCTATGTTAGTGGAAGGATTATATCCTGTACTGACTCTAGAAGAACCACCAGGAAGCAAGTGTACAGAGAAAAGGAAGAATGTATTGACTAGCGGTGACTCGGATGATGATTACCTGGAGGATTTATTAATGAAAAAACAGCCACCTTACCATGAGGAAGCAAGTAGAGCTAACCCTAGTGCCCCGTTTTTAACACCACCTTTGGTTCCACAGGTGGTACCTGAGCCTTCACTAGAAAAAGTCTTACAGGAACGGGAAAGAGAGGTGATAAATAGACAGAGAAATTAGTTAATTCAGAAAATTTCCCAGTTAAATACAAGTCCTGAAGCCTTGACTATACCTGTAACTATAGGTCCTGTTGTTCCCTTGTATGGAGATAAACAAATCTGTCCTAAAACTCCTGTTCCGAACACACCTGTAGTACAGGCTAGAAAAGAAACCATGATCATTGATGACCAAGCAAGTGAGTGTGAGTCAGTAGTATCCTTAATGGATTTACCTATAAGAGAACCCGGAGGTAGTTCAAGCAGGAAAAACACTCCCGGAAGCAATAGAGAAGTAAGAATGGAAACATCCTCAGGTACGAGAAATGCTGCTGTAGTAACCCTAGAAGAAATAGAAAGGTGGTCTCGAGAGATAGAAAAGCCGAAATCACAGACAAAAGCATTGGATATTTTTAAATTTAGAGTTGAATTGGAAGAATTGCTTGCTGGAAATGTGGGGTTAGATCGATTAAATACATTCAGTGAAGATGAATTGTTGTTTATATGTCAAAGTATTACTCGAAATACAAAAAATGTCCATGAAAAATCAATGAATTTTTCTTTGGAAATGGGAATTGATATTGGTAAATCTAAAGTGTTGCAGAAACCTTATCGGATGAATTTTCTGACAAAGATTTAGAAAACATGAGTGTGTCAGGACAAAAAGTGCAAATAAAGGAGTTACTGTCACTATTGCAAAAGTGGGGTGATTTAGATAAATGGAAAGCTAGATGGACAAAGAAAGAGGAGGAAGCCCAAGCAAAAAATATTGCAAATGAATATTTATTAAAAGAACCAGAAAAAGTAGAAAGGTTGTGCCCAATGAGAGAAGTGCCAGGAGGAGGGTATGTACATGTCCCATGGACCCGACAGGATATTTTATCATTTACAAATGATTTCCCGAAACTCAGAGGAAAACCTGTAGAATGGTACAGGCAAGTCGAAAGATTTGTAAAGGTCTCAAAAGTATTGTTGAAAGATTTAGATGTGTTGTTTAATATCGTAGTAGCCGCAGATTTATGGACCGAATGTAAAATTACTATTGATTGGCCCAGTGACGAGTACCCAAAAGACCCAAAAACAGGATCACTATCAGATGATGTAATGAAAAAATACCATCAAGTCATAACCTTCCTAAAAGGTAAAGTACCCCCAAAGGAAACAGATTGGACAAGGATAGACAGAACTACCCAAAATAAAGATGAATCTGTACATGCATATTATGAGTGTCTTTTACAAGTATTCAAGCAGTACAGAGGGTTGGAAAGCATTGATACGAAAGACATAACACATTTTATATATCGGTTTGTGTCGGGGTTAAAGCCAGAAATTTCGCAAATGATTAAAGATCATAAAATCTGCTGGCAAGCTAAGCCTGTTGATGAAATACTTAAGTATGCAAAATATTGTGGGGATGAAATGGACAAAAAACGAAAGAATTTGGAAGAAAAGGTAATGTGGGCACAAGTAAAGTTAGCAGAGCAGCAAGAACTTCAGTTAAATCAATTGAAAATAATCAGAATCAAGGAAATGGAAATGGGGTAAACCAAGAGGAAGAATGAACAGAGAAGAGGCAAAGAAAAAGTTTCCTTGTCATGAGTGCGGAGAAATGGGGCATCGGAGGAACAAGTTTAAGGCTGTATTGAATAATAATGTCCAAACTGACAATTTGAATTCACAGACGCAGAATGGGGTGTCAAGAAAGCAACAGCAACAGGTAATACAGAACCAGTTACCACTTTCTGGGAGCCAAGCTAAATACAGTGTGGATACCACAAATTGGGAGGGAAGTGGAAGGAGAGACGCAGTGACATCACAATTTCTTTTGAGTGATGCATTTTTTGAGGAAGATAGTTATTGACGGTGCCTGAGAGGGGAGGACGAGGAGTGTGTACTTGGCGCATCCTTGCCGGTAGATCAGTCAGGTCCATACATTGAGGGAAAGGTTGAGGGAAATGATGTTACCTTTTTGTTGGATACTGGCGCTACCCGTTCTACTGTGAGAACAGCAGATGTTGTAAACCTACCCCTCTCAGGAGAAGCGAACCAAGTAGTGGGCGTTTCTAATAAGCAAATTAGTACCCCTGTTACAGAACCTATGGAAATCAGAATAGGGAATTTTAAGGAAATGCACAAATTTGTAGTGTGTGACTCCAGTCCAGTGAACTTATTAGGAAGGGACTTACTGTGTAAAATGAATTGCCCAATCTTTTGTACCCCAAGTGGTGTTGAAATTCAAACCCCAGACGAAGATGGAGTTTATAAACTAATGTTAGCCAAAGTAGAGACTGAAAATATGCTAGTGAAAGACCTCCCAAAAGAATTGCAGAATACAGTGAATCCTGAAGTGTGGGATTTCCCTGGAAAAGATGTAGGATTAATGGCAAATGTTGACCTGATAAAAGTGACAGTGAAAGAAGGTGCAGTTTACCCCAACATTCGACAATACAAAATGAGCCCAGAAATAAAAGCAGGTGTTGCAGCAGAAATAAAGCGTTTGGTTGAGCAAGGCATTTTACAAGAAATTATGAGCAGTCCATGTAATTCACCTATAATTGGCATAAAAAAACCGAGCGGGAAATATAGGGTCATACAAGACCTCCGCAATGTTAATAAAATTGTCGTCCCATGTTGTCCAGTCGTGCCAAATCCTGCAGTGATTCTGTATCAGATACTGCGGGGAGCCAGATGGTTCACAGTAATTGATTTGTGCCGTGCATTTTTCTCCATACCATTACATCCAGATAGCAAATTTATTTTCTCGTTCAATTTCGACGACCATGTTTACGCTTGGAATCGTGTCCCTCAGGGGTACACAGAGAGTCCATCGATTTTCAATCAGATATTGAAAAAGTGTCTTGAATCTCTGGTCCTGCCCGGACAGTCTGTCCTGGTGTAGTATGTAGACGACCTGTTGGTGGCGTCTAAAACTCGGAATTACTGTGTTGTTGATACCATTGCATTGCTAAATCATTTGGCTGAAGGAGGGCATAAAGTGTCACCTGAAAAGTTACAATTCTGCACCACATCAGTAAAATAGCTGGGGCACCAGATAGAGAGAGGTGTCAGCAGAGTTACCTCTGAAAGGATCAAAATGATCAGAAACATGAATCTACCTCAAACACAGAAAGAAATCAGAATGTGTCTTGGAGTTGTAAGTTACTGCAGGCAGTGGATTTTGGGATTTCGAGTCCTAGCTAAACCCTTGATACAGATGACAACAAAGAGAGCGAAAGACCCAGTAGAATGGGATGACGAAAGCATGAGTGCTTTTCTGAAGCTGCAAGACTGTCTGTGCTCAGCTCTTGCCTTAGGGATGCCTGATTATTCAAAAGAATTTGCACTGTTCTGTGATGCATGTGACAATTGTGCATTGTCCGTTTTGACCCAAACTCATGGTTTAATGAGACGTCCTGTGGCATATTTTTCTGCTACACTGGATCCAGCGGCATCTGCATTGCCGGGATGTCTGAAAGCAGTAGCTGCAACTTGCATGAGTCTCGAGCAAAGTGAATCCATTGTTATGGGACACCCTGTAACTGTGTATGTCCCACATGCAGTGGTGATTCTATTAACAAGAACCCAAACTCAGTACTTAACTCCTAGTCGGCTGACTAAGTATGAGCGAATCCTTCTCAGTGCAGGAAATGTGACCATTGCTAGATGCACTGTCCTAAATTCAGCTACGCTATTACCTGATTCACACTTTTAAGAAGTGAAAGAGGAAGTCGAGCATGATTGCATTGACCTCACTGAATACAGTACTAAGCCCCGTCCAGACATAAATGAAGAGCCATTGTTAAGATCAGAATATGAGCTATTTGTAGATGGCTCATGCATGAGACACGAAGAGGGAGGATTGAGTGCTGCTTATGCTGTGTGTACGTTATGGGGTCCAGTTGAAGCATCCTATTTACCTGGAGTCAAGTCTGCACAAATAGCCGACTTAGTTGCATTAACCAGAGCCTGCAAATCTGGGAAAAATTGGAGAGTAACCATATAAACTGACAGTCAGTATGATTAAGGGGCTGTACATGACTTTGGCCAACTCTGGATGCAAAGGGAGTTTCTGACTTCTTCGGGTACTCCTATTAAGAATGGACATTATGTAAAAGACTTGCTGGAAGCAATTCAATTGCCAAAAAAAGTGGCTGTTTATGGTACACCATGGTCCAGCACGCTATTTTTTGTAAGTACATTCAATATTTCAACAAAATTGACAATACAACTTGTTATCATTCAGGTAGATGAAGACAGCAATTTAGTGGAGTTGTTTGTAGTTCACTCTTTATTTATCTTCAAATAAAAACTGTAGCTGTAGCCAATGCGTTTTGTCCTTCATGGACTTCTTCAGGGCTACAAATAACATATATACATATCAATTATTATACAAAAAAGTTTTTCCTATTCACTATATACCAATAAAAACACGTTTTTACAAAAAGCCTTTTTCCAGCAGCAATTTCATAAATCCTACACAAATACAATTTATACATTATTTGCAAATCATTCTACAAAGTAGAGTAAAGTTTTTGCGAGATGAACATGTACACATTCCTCCACTGTTACTATTATTATTATATCCATTACAGTTCACACTGCACAGCAAATTTAATAAAAAGGAGAATTCTAAAACTTCTCATATCCTTTCTTTATATACGGTGGGTTAGCTAAAAGAAAGCCATTATAATAAAACCCCAGTAGGTACTTTTTTGATCAGAAAGTTAGCATTTCTTACCAGAAAAAATAATAATGATTGAATTAGATCTTTCACAAGTGTTATCAATCTCTCCCCAATGGCTTCCAACTTGAGTTCAGATTGCCTAATGTATGGGAATAGGGGTCAGTTATTTAACCACTTGAACTGATGTCATTCATTTCAGACAGTAGCCATGTAAACAGTCATGATTTATACCATGCAAATGTTCTGTCTCTTTTTCTTTTTAATTCATTTAAATTCTCAGTAAGACTACAGAAAAGGTGCTCCTGTATCAAGGGCGCCTCTATGTCCAATATTCAATCTTATTCTGAAGTCCCTAATGCAGGTTGTGAGCAAAAGAGGGGGAATAATAAATATCTTCAAACAGGACATTACAGTATTCCTAAGTAATATTGGTCAGTATCTGTATACACATGTAATTTCCAAAGTTCATATTTCTTTTACTATAAGAGATTTTTTAATGTAACCTGCCCCTCCATTCTTATTATTCACATCTGTATGGCCCTATATGAATCCCTCGCTTTTTAGGCTGTATTAAATATCAGGATGTAAATTTTTAAACAGCCAGCACCATGTTGAACTAGCCATAATTGTATTAGCATTGTTTACCATTTCCTTTCTATTGACATCTTCACAGCCCTATTGAATCCCTCTACTCTCTGAGTTGTATTGGGGGACTGGTTCCTGCAGAAACAGGGCACAGCCATGGGATCCAGGTTTGCTCCGTCGTATGCAAATCTCTTTATGGGTTTGTACGAGGCGGAGCATGCCTGGGGACCTGGCTCTAGGAGATGGAGCGACAACATCATATTCTATGGTAGATACATAGACGATGTCCTAATGATTTGGAATGGAGGTGTCAAAGAACTACTTGAATATTATGAGTTCTTAAACCAAAACAGGTTTAATGTCAAACTGACCCTAAATTACTCTGATAAATCGATTGAATTTTTGGATCTGAGACTGTACGTAATGGAGGACAGAATACAGAGTGATATCTTTAAAAAGGTAACAGCCTGTAACATCATTGAAATTGCCCACCCTAGGAATACAATCAATGCAATACCATATGGGGAAATGATAAGAGCCCGCCGCAACTGCAGTGAGGATAAGAATTTCCACAAAACTGTTAAAACCCTAAAACGTGACTTCAGAGAACGAGGGTTTTCTAAAAACTGCCTTGATAAGGCAGAATCGCGAGCTATATCAGTAGATCGTGAAACTACTCTGAGGGCCAATGTGAAAATACAGGGCAAAGTGAATAACAAGGAGGAAGTTCTGTTCATAACAGAGTACAATGTATTTAGCAACCATCTCTATAATATTCTACACAGGAACTGGCATTTAATAGGATCTGGCGAGATGCCAACAGGTACCATCTCATCCAAACCCAAGAAGGTATATAGGAAGGGAGTTAATCTGAAAAAAAACTCTGTCCCAGTTACATTAAAGAAACAAAAAATGACACAAATGTTGTATCTTGGTTGTCCGAAAAACCGGCTGGATTTTTCGTCTGTGGCACCTGTGTAACGTGTAAATTTGGCCTGAATAGAAAAACGAAGTTCAGGTACAACACGAACAGGGAATATACAAATCGAACATTTATAAATTGCAACACCACACATACCATGTATATATTGGGATGTGCCTGTAACAAAATCTATATAGGTAGCAAAATTAGATGTTTGAAAACAAGAATACAAGAACACATTAGAGCCATTAAAAATAATAACGCAAGATATCCCATTGCAGTACATATACAGAAGTACATCCCCCAGAAAAAAAAGGCTGGTTCCATGCTGTGGAACATATTTAGGCACCTGCTAGAGGTGGAGATAGAGAACTAGCACTAAGGAAGGCGGAAGCAGGCTGGATCTGTTGCCTTAGGACCATGACCCAGGGACTGAACACGAATACTGAATTACATAATTTTTTATTGTACATATTGCTGTAAAGTGCTCATGAGACGTATCGCCTTGGGTCCATGAACAAGCTGTAGTTCCATATCCATTGCTCATAATAAAATTACACTCTTTGTTGTCAACTACTGTGTAGGTGTACTCCCAACTTTAATAATATACAAAAACAACACAGTGGCTCTAATGTGCGGTAGTGCTTTTAGGTCAGATTATGTTAACAACTACTATAATGATCCCCGTATCTAATTGAAATAAGTCTGGTAGTAGCAAACTTACCTTTTAAGCCACAATGGAATAACAATAATAAAACATATGGAGTGATTTTTGCGTGTTACATAATTATCGTCATTAAATCTATAAGGAGCTCATGACTGATCGCTTTAGAAATAATATGGGTTGCCGTTTACAGTCTAAATAAGATCAAATGGCTATAGTGGTAATATTAAGTTATAAGGCTGTGACTATTATTCCACAGTTGAATCTCTTATTGCCATAAGCTAACAAGTGAAGTGATCTGTTTGATGAACATGACAACATAATGTATATTATTTGAAACAAATCTAATTGCCATAAATATCATCAGAACGAGCACATTTTGAGTTATTTAAAGATAGTGTGATCACAAGAATAGTTGTGTAGAAATTGATAGTACAAGTACTGATCGATCTCATTTTCACAATAAAGAATCCCCTTTTTTCTGTTTAAAGATGGCGCGTTTAAAGACGGCGCTACTATGGGCGTGGCTTAAATGAAAGAGATAGTGCGAGTAAAGTTTAGTTATACAAATAGTGCTATAAATTCTTGGGATCAGAAACGCCCGGATTACCAGCTGGAATTTGGATTATACACAATGAATCACTTTGGAAATAATGTAGTTTAATGTCTAGATCAAGGGTGCAATATGATAATCTTTCCTGTTCCAAGATGGCGTAACCTTTACAGCGTTTTTTACAAGAGACGAATAGCGCATATAATGTTTTAGATATCAGAATTTATTAAGGAATTTGTTTTGCAATGTTGATTTTTAGGGTACATGGTCCTTATCAATTGTGGGCCCCCGATCGATAAAATTTGCAAATAAAATGACGAGCATTAAATATTAATGCCACTGCTAGTCACATCAATGATCTTAAATGACGTTGGTTATAGTTTGGTCTAAATCGAGTTTGAAGACGTTTTTGTGTAAATATTTATGTATCTTTGAAAAGCAGCATTGGAACTAACCAGAGTCCAGACATCTCAAAATGGCGGGGACAGACACCATACACTATAGATACATGCGCCCATGACTTGTAGCCTAAACTCAGGTGAAATGCATTTGTAAACAATTAAGGGGCTATTTAAACAGTGCTCCCAAACAGAACTTTCTCTCGACCACTGAGGACGCCACGCTACGAAGCCGGCTCGAAATTGTGTACTAAGTAAGTGCTAACAAGGCGGGGGGTTTTGTTGGTTTACTTTGATTTAGATCAGACTGTCGCTCGCGCTATTCTAGGTAGGAGGATCCAGGTGATGTTGGTAATTTATGTGATAAATGATAGTGGATATACTGCATAATTGCAGTTTACACTTTTAGCTAATACAGTTTTGGCAAGTTCAACATTGCGCTATGAAAAAATATGGCCTGATAGACTGCATGACGGCAATTAGTACAATTGTTGGTAGTTCAATATGGCGTTACCAGCTCACAATAACATCGTGAGACTGAATACAACTCAGAGAGTAGAGGGATTCAATAGGGCCGTGAAGCTGTCAATAGAAAGGAAATGGTAAACAATGCTAATACAATTATGGCTAGTTCAACATGGTGCTGGTTGTTTAAAAATTGACATCCTGATATTTAATACAACCTAAAATGCGAGGGATTCACATAGGGTCATACAGATGTGAATAATAAGAATGGAGGGGCAGGGTACAATAAAAAATCTCTTATAGTAAAAGAAATATGATCTTTGGAAATTACATGTGTATGCAGATACTGACCAATATTACTTAGGAATATTATAATGTCCTGTTTGAAGATATTTTATTATTCCCCCTCTTTTGCTCACAACCTGCCTTAGGGACTTCAAGATATGATTGAATATTGGACATAGAGGCGCCCTTGATAGAGGAGCACCTTTTCTGGAGTCTTACTGAGAATTTAAATAAATTAAAAAGAAGAAGAGACAGAAAATTCGTAAGGTATAAATCATGACTGTTTACATGGCTACTGCTTGAAATTAATTACATCGGTTCAAGTGGTTAAATAATTGACCCCTATTTCCACACATTAGGCAATCTGAACTCAAGTTGGATGCCATTGGGGAGAGATTGATAACACTTGTGAAAGATCTAATTCAATCATTTTTATTTTTTCTGGTAAGAAATGCTAACTTTCTGATCAAAAAAGTACCTACCGGGGTTTTATTATAATGGCTTTCTTTTAGCTAACCCACCGTATATAAAGAAAGGATATGAGAAGTTTTGAAATTCTCCTTTTTATTAAATTTGCTGTGCAGTGTGAACTGTAATGGATATAATAATAATAGTAACAGTGGAGGAATGTGTACATGTTCATCTTGCAAAAACTTTACTCTACTTTGTAGAATGATTTGTAAATAATGTATAAATTGTATTTGTGTAGGATTTATGAAATTGCTGCTTGAAAAAGGCTTTTTGTAAAAACTTGTTTCTATTTGTATATAGTAAAGAGAAAAAACGTTTTTGTATAATAATTGATATGTATATATGTTATTTGTAGCCCTGAAGACGTCCGTGAAGGATGAAACGTGTTGGCTACGGCTACAGTTTTTATTTGAAGATAAATAAAGAGTGAACTACAAACAACTCCACTGAATTGCTGTCTTAATCTACCTGAATGATAACAAGTTGTATTGTCAATTTTGTTGAAATATTGAATGTACTTACAAAAAATAGCATGCGGCACCATGGTGTACCATAAATTGTGAGGAAGACTTTTGTCTTAGGAGATTTAGGGGCAAGTGAATCTCCGGTCTGTGGCACCTACAAAATGTCTTACTTGAACAGTATTAAGGATAGGTGCAATAGTGTGTGACCCCATTCCCCGTTCTCTCTTTTGCTAATTATATTTGGGTCGAATTGGCACTTTCTACTGTAACCTAATTTACACTTGTTATGGATTTTGATGACAAACGAGAAGAGATGCTTGGAGACTTATTTAAATCAAAAGAATCCAGCACTAAGGTCGTAAAGACTCCAATTCTAAAAAATGAAGGCCTTAAGGAGAAATTCTATAGATTGGAAAAGCTAAAAAAGCAAGAACTCGGCAAATGGTGGGACGGGGCGACCTTGCGTAAATACATTGAGAACAAAAAAATCCCACAGGGTTTAAGAATTTTAATCTTTCCTAACTATGAGGATTTAGAACAGGATCTGTTAGATGATTGGGAGGAAGGCCTCTATGACGCATCATATCGCATGATGCGTATACTTATTACCAACTCAGAAAGGAAAGTTAGTAAAATAAAGGAAGAAATCATGAAACTTGAAAAGGAAATCTCTGAAATGAGTCTTAAAGATGTAATTGCTAAAAACTATGATGTTCTGAAAATTGAATTGGCAGCATATCAGGTCTATCTAAAAGACAAAAAACTGAAAAAAACATTAAGAGATGAAAGGGACTATGCCAGTGGGCGTATTTTTACGTTTTTGAGAAAATACGATAATATACTTCCAAAACCAACACAGGGTCAGGAAAAAAATGAAATGCCCATTAGTGTGTCTTCTAGCAGCACTTCATTGTCCTCTGTAGATAGTGATCCAGGGGAGGGCACTAGTAAACAAGAAACAACAACATCTTCCCTTTTTTTAAAAGAGGTACAGCGTTACAGGCTGGGAAACAGAAAGAAAAATCAAAATTCAGAATCAGAAGGGGAGGGAAGAAACACAAAGCCAGGAATGCAGACAAGGCTACAGAGCAAGAAACTTGTGAAGAAATACATACTGCTGACAATAATAGCTCTGTCCTAAGTATTGTTAACCTATCTGACAGAAATTTGACCATGAGTGAAGAAACTGTGTTACAAAAAGGATTGAATTTTTGTGTGACAAACGATTGTAACTTTGTTGACCTACATGTCGATCTCTTTAAGTTTGTGCAAAAATTGGGATTAAAAAAGTTTTTTGAACATCATCCAGCTGTGCAGAATGTTTCATCAAATAAGCCGAGTATTTCGGAATTGTCTATTGCTGATTTACATGTTACCCATTTGTTGTCCACTTTGAATGTAGAAAATGGCAATGTTGACATTACGGATACTGCGAGGTCTCTAGAAATTGTAGAGGATACCTCCATTGATAGTGGCTTAAGGGTTCAATCCAAGTTCCTGCCCATTAGACCACAGGATACATTCATTGATGAGTTTTATGAAAGGGTCACACAACAACTACACCAGATAGAGGACAAGCACATGTCTAAAACCTATTGTAAACACAACTACAACATCTCTAAAACTGAAAAAATGTCCTGAACTCATTGAGAGATGATCCTAAAATAATCATACGTGAAGCAGACAAAGGAGGGAACATTGTCTTGATGAACCGGTCGGATTACTTAAATGAAATTGATAGACAGTTGTCTAATACTGACTGTTACACCAAATTGAATGAAAATCCAATTAGACAAATAGAATTGAACATAAACTCTAGTCTACGATATTGGCATGAATCAGGTTTACTGTCAGATACCGAGTACAAATACCTACAAGCCCATGATTCCCATCACCCCGGTATTTATATCCTCCCCAAAATTCATAAGGAGGGGAGGGTTTCCCACCAGGAAGACCCATAATATCTGGGAATGGGGGACCTACTGAACATCTTTCCCAGCATGTGGATGGGTATCTTCAACCATTTGTCAAAAACCTACCCTCTTACTTGAAGGACAGTAGGGATGGCCTCTGTAAACTAGATGACTTCACATGGGACAGTCCTGATTTGCTCTTTTAACGCTTGATGTCGAAAGCCTATATACATGCATCAAGAGTGACTGTGGTATGGATGCTCTAAAGTATTTTCTATACAAATGAAATACCAGCAATTTAGAGCATACATTAATGTTAATGGAAATGACACGGATGATCCTTGGGATGAATGCATTTTTGCACAATGGGGACTGGTTCCTGCAGAAACAGGGCACGGCCATGGGATCCAGGTTTGCTCCGCCTTTATGGGTTTGTATGAGGCGGAGCATGCCTGGGGACCTGGCTCTAGGAGATGGAGAGAAAAGGTCATATTCTATGGTAGATACATAGATGATGTCCTAATGATTTGGAATGGAGGTGTCAAAGAACTACTTGAATATTATGAGTTCTTAAACCAAAACAGGTTTAATGTTAAACTGACCCTAAATTACTCTGATAAATCGATTGATTTTTTGGATCTGAGACTGTATGTAATGATGGACAGAATACAGAGTGATATCTTTAAAAAGGTAACAGCCTGTAACAGCATTTTACATGCTGAAAGTGCCCACCCTAGGAATACAATCAATGCAATGCCCTATGGGGAAATGATAAGAGCCCGCCGCAACTGCAGTGAGGATAAGAATTTCCACAAAACTGTTAAAACCCTAAAACGTGACTTCACAGAACGAGGGTATTCTAAAAACTGCCTTGATAAGGCAGAATCGCGAGCTATATCAGGAGATCGTGAAACTACTCTGAGGGCCAATGTGAAAAAACAGGGCAAAGTGAATAACAAGGAGGAAGTTCTGTTCATAACAGAGTACAATGTATTTAGCAACCCTCTCTATAATATTCTACACAGGAACTGGCATTTAATAGGATCTGGGGAGATGCCAACAGGTACCATCTAATCCAAACCCAAGATGGTATATAGGAAGGGAGTTAATCTGAAAAAAATTATCTGTCCCAGTTACATCAAAGAAACAAAAAATGACACACATGTTGCATCTTGGCTGCCCGAAAAACTGGCTGGATTTTTCGTCTGTGGCACCTGTGTAACGTGTAAATTTGGCCTGAATAGAAAAACGATGTTCAGGTACAACACGAACAGGGAATATACAATTCGAACATTTATAAATTGCAACACCACACATACCGTGTATATATTGGGATGTGCCTGTAACAAAATCTATATAGGTAGCAGCATTAGATGTTTGAAAACAAGAATACAAGAACACATTAGAGTCATTAAAAATAATGACGCAAGATATCCCCTGCAGTACATATACAAGAAGTACGTCCCTCAGAAAAAAATGTCTGGTTCCTTGCTGTGGAACATATTCAGGCACCTGCTAGAGGTGGAGATAGAGAACTAGCACTAAGGAAGGCGGAAGCAGGCTGGATCTTTCGCCTTAGAACCATGACCCAGGGACTAAACACGAATACTGAATTACATCATTTTTTATAGTACATATTGCTGTAAAGTGCTCATGAGACGAATCACCTTGGGTCCATGAACAAGCTGTAGTTCCATATCCATTGCTCTTAATAAAATTACCCTCTTTGTTGTCAACTACTGTGTAGTTGTACACCCCAACTTTAATAATATACAAAAACAACACAGTGGCTCTAATGTGCGATAGTGCTTTTAGGTAAGATTATGTTAACAACTACTATAATGATCCCCGTATCTAATTGAAATAAATCTGGTAGTAGCAAACTTACCTTTTAAGCCACAATGGAATAACAATAATAAAACATATGGAGTGATTTTTAGGTGTTACATAATTATCGTCATTAAATCTATAAGGAGCTCATGACTGATCGCTTTAAAATAACATGGGTTGTGATTTACAGTCTAAATAAGATCAAATGGCTATAGTGGTAATATTAAGTTATAAGGCTGTGACAATTATTCCACAGTTGAATCCCTCATTGCCATAAGCTAACAAATGAAGTGATCTGTTTGATGAACTTGACAACATAATGTACATTATTTGAAACAGATCTAATTGCCATAAATATCATCAGAAAGAGCACATTTTGCGTTATTTTTTCAGGACAAGCACATTTTGCGTTATTTAAAGATAGTGTGATCACAAGAATAGTTGTGTAGAAATTGATAGTACAAGTACCGATCGATCTCATGTTCACAATAAAGAATCCCCTTTTTTCTGTTTAAAGATGGCTCTACTATGGGCGTGGCTTAAATGAAACCGATAGTGCGAGTAAAGTTTAGTTATTGAAATAGTGCTATAAATACTTCGGAACAGAAATGCCCGGGTTACCAGCCGGAATTTGGATTATACACAATGAATCACTTTGGAAACAATATAGTTCAATGTCTAGATCAAGGGCGCAATATGATAATCTTTCCTGTTCCAAGATTGCGTAACCTTTACATCGTTTTTTACAAGAGACGAATAGCGCATATAATGTTTTAGATATCAGAACTTATTAAGGATTTTTTTTGCATTGTTGATTTTTAGGGTACATGGTCCTTATCAATTTTGGGCCCCCGATCGATAAAATCTGCAAATAAAACAATGGGCATTAAATAATAATGCCACTGCTAGACACATCAATGATCTTAAATGACGATGGTTATAGTTTGGTCTAAATTGAGTTTTAAGACGTTTTTGGGTAAATATTTATGTATCTTTGAAAAGCAGCATTGGAACTAATCAGAGTCCAGACACCTCAAAATGGCGGCGACAGACACCATACACTAGAGATTCATGCACCCATGACTTGTAGCCTAAAATCAGGTGAAATGCATTTGTAAACAATTAAGAGGCTATTCAAACAGTGCTCCCAAACAGAACTTTCTCTCGACCACTGAGGACGCCGCACTACGGAGCCGGCTCAAAATCGTGTACTAAGTAA
The DNA here is from genome assembly GCF_964261635.1 of Lissotriton helveticus. Lineage (NCBI taxonomy): Eukaryota > Metazoa > Chordata > Amphibia > Caudata > Salamandridae > Lissotriton > Lissotriton helveticus. The sequence continues at coordinate 1,028,900,104 of NC_136059.1, forward strand.
GTGCTAACAAGGTGGGGTTTTTTGTTGGTTTACTTTGATTTAGATCAGACTGTCGCTCGCGCTATTCTAGGTAGGAGGATACGGGTGATGTTGGTAAATTATGTGATAAATGATAGCGGATATACTGCATGATGGCAGTTTAAACTTTTAGCTAATACAGTTTTGGCAAGTTCAACATGGCACTATAAAAAAATATGTCCGGATAGACTGCATGATAGCAATTAGTACAATTGTTGGTAGTTCAATATGACGTTACCAGCCCACAATAACATTGTGAGACTGAATACAACTCAGAGAGTAGAGGGATTCAATAGGGCCGTGAAGATGTCAATAGAAAGGGAAATGGTAAACAATGCTAATACAATTATGGCTAGTTTAACATGGTGCTGGTTGTTTAAAAATTGACATCCTGATATTAAATACAGCCTAAAAAGCGAGGGATTCACATAGGGTCATACAGATGTGATTAATAAGAATGGAGGGGCAGGTTACATTAAAAAATCTCTTATAGTAAAAGAAATATGAACTTTGGAAATTACATGTGTATGCAGATACTGACCAATATTACTTAGGAATATTGTAATGTCCTGTTTGAAGATATTTATTATTCCCCCTCTTTTGCTCACAACCTGCATTAGGGACTCCAGGAAAAGATTGAATATTGGACATAGAGGCGCCCTTGATACAGGAGCACCTTTTCTGGAGTCTTACTGAGAATTTAAATAAATGAAAAAGAAGAGGAGACAGAAAATTTGTAAGGTATAAATCATGACTGTTTGCAAGGCTACTGTCTGAAATTAATGACATCGGTTTAAGTGGTTAAATAACTGACCCCTATTTCCATACATTAGGCAATCTGAACTCAAGTTGGACGCCATTGGGGAGAGATTGATAACACCTGTGAAAGATCTAATTCAATCATTATTATTTTTTCTGGTAAGAAATGCTAACTTTCTATTACAGGGGTTTTATTATAATGGCTTTCTTTTAGCTAACCCACCGTATATAAAGAAAGGACATGAGAAGTTTCACAATTCTCCTTTTTATTAAATTTGCTGTGGAGTGTGAACTGTAATGGATATAATACTAATAGTAACAGTGGAGGAGTGTGTACATGTTCATCTCGCAAAAACGTTACTCTACTTTGTAGAATTATTTGTAAATAATGTATACATTGTATTTCTGTAGGATTTATGAAATTGCTGCTGGAAAAAGTATTTTTGTTAAAACTTGTTTTTATTTGTATATAGTGAATAGAAAAAACATTTTGTATAATAATTGATATGTATATATGTTATTTGTAGCCCTGAAGAAGTCCGTGAAGGACGAAATGCGTTGGCTACAGCTACAGTTTTTATTTGAAGATAAATAAAGAGTTAACTACAAACAACTCCACTGAATTGCTGTCTTCATCTACCTGAATGATAACAAGTTTTATTGTCAATTTTGTTGAAATATTGAATGTACTTACCAAAAATAGCGTGCTGGACCATGGTGTACCATAAATTGTGAGGAAGACTTTTGTCTTAGGAGATTTAGGGGCAAGTGAATCTCCGGTCCATTGCACCTAAAAAAATTCTTACTTGAACAATACTAAGGATAGGTGCAATAGTGTGTGACCCCATTACCCGTTCTCTCTTTTGCTAAAAAAAAGTGGCTGTGGTCAAGTGTGCTGCTCACAAATTGGGAAATGACAAAGTGACAGCAGGTAACCGATATGCTGACCAACTAGCCCAGCATTGTGCCAAACATAAGGTGGCAATAAATAAGAAGATCGATGCATGTGGAAACAGCTGCCAACTTATGTTGCTTGAAAGAGTGAAAACATGGGAGGAAGTGAGAGATTTGCAAAATGAGGCAGAAATGAAAGAAAAGGAAGAGTGAGAGAAAATAGGATGTAAAAGAAGTGTTGAGGATGGTGTTAATATTTACCTTGATGGGAGGCCTGTGTTACCAGATTGTATGCTTGCTCCTATGGCTAGGATGTATCATGGAGATTCACACATCGGTTGGGATGCGATGATTCGATTGTTAAGACAGAGTTGGTTCAATGTGAGGTTCAGTAATGTAGCAGAGAATCTTTGCCAGAGGTGCATAACCTGCCAAAGAATGAATCCTGGTAAGAGAACTATAGTGTTGCCAGGAAGGCTTGGAAAGGCAGAAGGTCCCTTAATACGACTCCAGATTGATTTCATCCAGTTACCCCCTTGCTGTGGACTGAAGTACGTCCTTGGCATTGTCTGCCTGTTTTTAAAATGGGTGGAAGCCTACCCTACTCGCAGGAATGATGGCCTCACTGTAGCCAAGCTTTTGCTTAGGGAGCTCATACCTAGGTTCAGTTTTCCAGTAACAATTGAATCAGACAGAGGGTCTCATTTTAATAATGAAATAATTTGTCTGATGTGTGAAGCATTCCAAATTAAGCAAAGGCTGCACTGTGCATACCGCCCAGAGGATTCTGGACTGGTAGAACAACTGAATGGCACAATAAAGTCACGATTGGGAAATATGTATGAATCTACCTGATTGGAGTGGCCTGATGCTTTACCTCTTGTTCTGATGAGACTCAGAAGCATCCCAGACAGAAAAACAGGCTTGAGTAATGAGGCAAGCATGGGTACCAGGACACAAGCTGATAAATATATCTGATGATTTAGTACTCGAGTACTGCAAAGAACTGGCTGACCAAGTGCGTTCTATCTCTCACCAGGTTGGGGAAGACGCTGTCGCCAGATAATCAACTCCAGCACATGACCTGAATCTAGGTGACTGGGTAGTGATAAAAGAACATACTCGAGAATCTTGCCTAGCACAAAGTTGGGGAGAGCCACATCAAGTGATATTGGTTACCACCACAGCTGTGAAGTGCAGAGGAATTCCGAATTGGATTCATGCCAGTCACATCAAGAGGGTGACAGAACCTGATGAAGTAGAAGCTGAAGGTTGTGCAGATGAGGGGTCTCAAGAAGTTCATCCCGAAGTAGTTGATGAAGAGCAACCGAGCACCAGTCAGGAAGAATGGATTCCAGTAGTGGAAATACCAGCAGAATTTGTGAGAACCAGAAGTCAAACCTATCTAGATAGACAGAGTGATGGTGAGGATGAGTCAGGAATAGAAGAATGTACTCAGATTACAGAAATCCAAGCCAATAGTAATTCTGAGGAGGACCAGATAAGGAGAGATCGATGTACTCAGACATTTGAAACTCCAGCCAGAACTCCTGAGTCTGGGGAGGGACAGATAGGGCGAAAACTCAGGCAGAAGATAATCAAGAAATTCAAAGACCTGAGTAGGGCCAGATAGGTGTGTGTAGAAAAACGTGTTCAGGAAGAAGAAGGTGAACAAAGTCAAAATCAAAGTTGAACTCAAAGTCAAAGTCAAATACAGCAAACTCCTAAACAAGGCCAGATTAGTATCCAGGCAGAAGAATCAAAAATAAGACCTGTACCAAGTCAGATAGAGAGGGATACAGAAGACAATGTTGAAAGAGATGTGCCACAACTGAATGAAAATAAAAGAGCATTTGAAGAAAGTCAAAGTGCAGTGCCAGCTAAAAGGCTCAGAAAGGGAGACAAGTGGCCTAGGTTCGTCAAAAGACTGAAATTTCGCCTTAAAACAATAAATGAAGAACCAGAGCAAGTAAATGAAATATCAAGTCAAGCTGGACCGTCCACAGAGCAACCAAGAAGAAAAAGTCCACGTTTGAAAAGACTGAATAACAACCTCAAAGGACCTGAGTGGACCTACATCATACTTGAAGATTTTGAGAATTTAGAACTGAGTGATGATGAACTGATTGTTGATCAGACTGACGAAGAAGTGAGACCAACTTGAGACGAAAATCACAGGTTAAAGGCTGTGGAAAAGTTACAAAGAGGGGATAAAGTCTCCTTAGTCAGAAATGGCTGATTATACTGTTAATGGAAGACTGAAAAGAAATTGTCTGAGGACATGTTGTAAAGTATGAACATGTATTATATTGATAGTAGTTATAGTATGGTTTGGACTGACATTAGCTATACCTTATTTGATGAGCAAAAATATGCAGAATAACACTAATATACCTGAACAAGTAGATGCACCCGAAAAGATAGACACACATACACATGAAAAGGCAGTTAGTCTTAAGCAACCTAGAGTAGATTTAGAAGCATCAGATGAGGAAATTTACATTTTAAAAATGCTAGAAATAGAACTAATTTGAATGTGTTTGCTAATTTGTTAGTACATTATGTAGGAGCTCTGGAAATCAGTGATTGTTATGTGTGCATGAAGTTGCCCACATCAGTAGCTGAGGGGGTTACATACCATCATTTACCCCTGACATATGGTATTTCATGTAGCATTTTAGCTAGTCTGTTTTATAGAACTGGAAAATTGCAATATTATTATTCCAATTTTGATGTAATCTTTTCTGAAGTTCCTTTACGTAGAAATTTAAATCGTATTTCTAATATGAGAGACTCTACACACTTCATGGGTGATTATTTTCTAACAATAGGATCAATATATATAGCTAAGGCTCACAAAGATAATCTAACATGCACATTACATGAGAAAGAAAAGATGTTTTTGGATTTAGTGGAGAAAAGGAGACAGGATTTCCATAGAAAAGCCTCTGATCAGATACGAAAGATTCCTAAATGGGCTGAAAATAAAGAGTTTACCTTTAATGGCAAGACTCAAACTGCTATGTTGCTGGATTTTGAAAAGAAAGGGTAACTCTGTCTCCATAGGGAGAAAACAGATTATTATAATAATATATTCATTGGTTCCAGTGAATGTGAACATAATTTCAAAGTAATCGGGGTTTGGGGTTTCAAAGATGGAACTGAACCTGTATTTCCTGGAATTTATTATATTTGCGGGAACAAGGCCTATTTTAAGTTACCTGATCACTGGTATGGGAGTTGCTATTTTGGAATAGTATTCCCAAAGGTGTACCATGTACAGAAAATCCCTGGAAGCAATGAAGAAACTAATGGACTAACACGTAGTAAAAGAGCAACGTTTGCTGAAATTGCAGTTGATATATTTAGTGCAATAATACCTTCAGTGGGAGTGGGTCTGAACACTCATAGAATTTGCAAATTATCAACAGTGGTGGATCGCTTATCGACTGACACTGCTAGTGGATTTCTAATGATTAATACCAAACTAGTTGCGGTAAGATCAATGGTCTTACAAAATGGACTTCCTTTTGATATATTATTGGCAAAAGAGGGTGGAGTCTGTAGAATGCTGAAGACGCAACATTGTTGCACTTACATTCCAGACGCAAGTGTTGAAATTGGAAAATATGCCAGGAACATTACACATTTGAGAGAAGAATTGAAACCACTGGAGGTTGACAGTGCATGGAAGAGACTAATTAGTGGTCTCTCTTCTATAGGTAGTTGGTTTTCTAACGTAGGAAAGAGTTTTGTAGGTAAAATACTGATGCCAATGGTGGGAGTAGCCCTACTGATTTTAAGGACAATAATTTGTTGTAAATGCCGCAAGCATAAAAAGACATATTCAGTGAATAAGAAAGGAAAGAAAAGAAACTTCAATGAAATTGAGCTTGAAGAATTTAATGGGGATTTGTATAAGAAAATAAAAAACTTTCACATGAATAATGGGGAAAAGCCTAAAAGAGTGTTTGAAGAAATAGAGCTGAGTAAATGTTGAAAGTTGGCATCTGTTTCTGTAATTTGTGATGATATAAAATATCATCAAAGAGGAGATTGATGGAGCAAGGTTTCGCTTGTAAAGAGACTTGCTCGGATTCAATCTTCTCGAAATAACGTATAATGCACTAATAAACATGTTTTGTATTACTAAGAGTGCACCACACGACATTTCTAGTATCTAGGGGCAGCTTTACAATGTTCTTTTTACTAACAGTAACTCGAGTGACCTAAAATGGCCATCGCAATGCGGGAAACCTTTCTGCGCATGCGTCTGTCGCACTCACGTGACATGACGTATTCTCTGCTTTGATGGGAAATCTTTGCTTCTGCACACTGGAACTAAAGATGGCTGATCTATGTTTCACATGCTGACGCTTACACTGCTGCTCATACTAAATCCTGTTCGTTTTGCCCAAATCCTTACCGCTATAGTTAAAATAAAGTAAGGGGAATAGAGTAGAGATAAGTGGTACACAGTGCATTCATTTATTCTTTGTTCTAAAATTGTTTCTCTTTGACTTTGTTACTTGGGCGTATTTGGCCTGATGTGTCATTGCTGAATTCCATTTTGAGATTCTCAACGCGCATGTCCTGAATTCCCTTGAGTCTACAAGCCATGGCATTGAATCTGTGCCAGTGACAGTCTTGCCTGTAATGCGCCTGGGAAACCGACTGTATGAACCTCCAAGAGGAAGACAATTTGATAAATTATTTAACATTGTATTCACTATTAGAACATCCATTGTTGGGTGGAATAAAAGTGTATGGTAAAATAAACTCATGGGAGGGAACATTAATTTGAATATATGAATGAAGTAACCTCATAACTGGTATGGTGTGATGACCTCGCCTCGTCTTTTGACCAATCAAATTGAGGGAATACATGAACTTGCAACATTGGGGGGTGGTACACTGCCCTGGAAAATGGTATAACTAAGGTAGGCTTAAGCTAGTTAGAGTGTCTGACTTATCCGAATAGCTGACCTGTCACTGACCCAACGTACTCAATAGGCGATCGAGAGCAGAGGTGCTGGCGGAGCACTCTGTCAGAAGATTCGATAACCCAATCGGGGTTCTGGGAAAGGCATTCGATAACCCAATCGGGGTCTGACTGTTAATTGCAGAGAGGGTGTGACGCTGGTGTTGCACTTTAGCTGTGGTTGCCGGTCCTGACCTGCGGTGGTCCTGTCCTGATCCAATTTGGTCCGTAATTCTCCTGATTCTGGTCTGCACCTGTCCTGTCCTGTTGGCACCTGAACTATCGGGGTCCTGTCCTTTATCCCAGCCCATGTCCAGGGTTGGTCTTCACACCATTCTAGGTAAATATAAATTAGAGGGGGTATGTCATTGTACTGTTTCCCTTTTCTTACCCTTCCTTTGTTTCAATGCTTAAAGAAAGTCTCATAATATTTTCACATCATCTTGCTTTGATTATTTTCTTCTTAATCGAACGAGCTATAATTGAATTGGTATGGACTTTGACATTTAAGAATTTACATAGATAAAGTGTTTAAATCTTTCCCGAGTCTGTGGTTATTTTATGAATGCAAATGTTTATTACTGCCTATTATTCTAACACCTTTGATCCCTTAGGACTCTAGGTACCGGTGACAAGGATTGGTAAGTCCTAAAAGGTTAATTAAATCCTGATTAAGCGTAGGTTTACCTGTGTAAAGTGTGTATGTTTTATGGGCCCAGGTGAGTATGGTAAAACGAGCAGGTGAACCCGCGCTCTATCATAGAGAGTGGCAAAGAGTTCCAAAGGGCGAGTGCACGCACCTTAAATGAGTGCCCACGCCCTCTGGCCCTACGGAATCACGGCACAAGAGTAAGCTGTAGATCAGTGAGGCAAAGAACGCGGGTTGGGGTGTAGGAATGGCAAAGATTGTTCAGAATTGACGGGCCTACACCTGCAAGAATGTGTGTGTAATGGAGAGCGTTTTGAACTGGATTCTTTGCTCCACGGGCAACCAATGAAGGTGACACAACAGGCCTGAGACAGAACTATATCTAGGCAGAGCATACAAAGTGCGGGCTGTGGCATTCATGGTGAGCTGTAGCCTGTTGATAAAAGACTGGATCCCAGCAGCAGACTATTGCAGTAATCCAGCCTGGCCAGAATCGTAGCTTGGACGACTAACTGATGAGTATGGGGGTCAAACAGACCCAGTATGGGTTTGAGACCACACAGTAGGCCAAAGCATGTCCCTGTCATGGATTTAGCGTGGTCCTCAAAAGAGAGGGCATCACTACAAGTAGGCTTTTTCTTACTTAATTATCTGTTTTAATTCTTTGTGCTAGCCAACACAGTCCTGTAGTGGAGCACCCTTGGATTAGGTTAGTTTAAAGTTGTTCTTGAGATTAAACTCTGAGTGCTCCTCTTACTTTTTTCACTTTTTTCCCTCAAAAGAGAGGGCATTGTCGAACCGAACACTTAGAAGGCCACCACTTGTCTCCCCAAAGGTGAGAGTCTCTGCCAAATAGGAGGATCTCTGTTTTGGATGAATTAAGCTGAAGACAATTCATTTCCATCCAGATGGCTATAGCAGATAGATCATCTCGAAATTTGGCGGCATCCTGGCCGGGATCCTTACTAAAAGCTAGAATAAACTGTGTGTCATCTGCGTATAACACTAAAGAGATATTGCGGCTTTTGTCCTGCACAACCAATGGTCGAATTTAAACATTAAACAGTGTCTGACTTAATGCAGATTCCTGAGGAACACCGCAACATAGTGAGTGTCTTTGAGAGTGAAAGGGAAGGGCAATAACCTGAAAGGACCTGTCAGACAAAAAGGAAGTGAACCAGGTGAGGGCACTACCAGTGATGCCGATGTCCTGCAACCAATGAAGCAGGATGTTATGCGAGACCATGTCAAAGGTGGCACTAAGGTCCAGCAGAATAAGTGCCGCCGTACTGACCTCATCCAGAGAAGTTCTGAGTTGCTTCGTAACTGTCAATATAGCTGACTCAGTGCTGTGTCTTGGCCTGAAACCGTTTTGTGTGGAATCCAATATAGAATGGGATTCCAGATATTGAGTTAGTTTGGTATTCAAATATGATTCAGTTGTTTTAGCCAGGAACCGAAGCAGGAAGATCAGGCAATAGTTCTCCGGCCTAGAGGCATCTAGTGACGGTTTCTTCAGTAGAAGGATAACTTTTGAATGTTTCCAGGCTTGCAGCAACTCTGCTGTCCGTAGGCAATGTTTAATAAGTTCCAGGCATCTGGGAATCTGGGAAGTAGACATTTCTGGAATTTGACAAAAAGTTCTGGTTTGAGGGGATCATCCGGAGACCCTGACTTAATTTTGATGAACAAGGCCTTGAGGCCAGCCATCCATCAGGATAGGTAGGAAAGCAGAGAGAGAGTGGGTCTCACTGTCAGGGAGAGCTCCGTTCATTAAGCATTTAGCCTCACTCTTTGATTGAAAACTGTCATAGATGGCCGCCAATTTATTGATGAAACTAGTGGCCAGAATTTCACATTGGGCATTAGAGGCAATAGTGTTATCTACTTTTTGTCTTCCTCCTCCATTTTTGCTGATCTAATTTTTGCTGGTTTTAGGACTCTGTACACTTTACCACTGCTAACCAGTGCTAATGTTCATGTGCTCACTACTCAAAACATGGTTACATTGGCTTGTCCCCAATTGCCATGGTCAATTTACTTCTAAGCCCCTGTTAAAGCGGTACTGCATATACCCAGTGCCTATAAATTAAATACTTGAAGTGGTTCAACAACACTTATTATGCCACCCACTTAAGTAGCCCTTTAAACATGCCTCAGGCCTGACTGTGCATTCTGTGTGTGCAGTTTTAAACTGCCATTTCTACCCGCCAAAATAAAACTTTTGCCAGGCCCAATGCCTGCCTTTTTAATACTTATTATACTAGTCACACCTAGCGAAGACTCTAAAGAACTTATATGGCATGATGTAAAGTATTTAAAAAGTAAGATATGTAATGTTAAGACATACATATCCTAGTAGTGTAAAAGTCTCAAATTTGATTTTCACTACTACAAGACCTACCTCTGCCATAGGATAACATTCGAGGTACCTTATTACACCTAATAAAATTGAATTTCCAAGTAGGAAAAAATCACCAGATCATGTTTGGTATCTTTGTAATTGTGATGAAAGATCCTCTCAAATTACAATTTTGAAAATGCCACTTTTAGAAAGTTGATATTTTCCTGCCTCAGTCCTTTAGTGCCTGTAGTCTGTCTCTGGGTCACATGACTGGGTGTTGCTGACAGTTGGGCTTTGTGTATTCCTCCTAGACAGTCACACACAATAGAGAGCTTAGATATGCCTGGATGGGCCAACAATGACAGTATGGGTGGCCGGAGCTGGGCACAGCCCTACTTACACTTGAATAGACTGTGTCCTACTTCCACACAAAGGGATGTATAACCCGGTAGTTAGTCTGGAGCCAGAACATGTAAGACACGATGCTTGGGGACTTTAAAGGGCATCCTCTAGAAGCTTCTCCCACTACAAATGCAGAACTGGGCATAAATACTGTACCTCAGACACCAACTCTTCAGTACACTTCTCAACCTGTGGATATTCTGTCAGGAAGAAGGACTGCTGTGGTGTTGAATGGCCAGCCACTCTACTGGACTGCTGTCCTGCTGATCCACTGCCTTGCTGGTCTGCTGCCTTGCTGTGTTTACTTGCTGCCTGCTGCCTTCTTGCCTGGGTGAAAGGACTGGACTTGCATCTGTTGAAACCAGGACACCAAAGTGACTCCAAGGGCTAGTTGGCTGGGCTCTTGACTTGAGCCTCAGGGACAGAGGGCTCCAACAACCTTGACTCCAGCACCTGTACTCTGCCATCTGTGAGTCTACCCTGCCAAGTGGTGCCACCCCAGTCCTGAACCATTGGAAGTGGGCCTGAAGTGCTCTGTTAGCCTCTGTTGAACCTGCAGAACCAATGCAGCCCCTCTGCTGTGCAGTGCAACCCCAAGCAGTACCGACCCAGTGCGTTCGCTCATGACGCATCTTCAACGCGGACCCTCGCAACGCTCTGCAGGCGAGGATTTAAGGTACTTTGTTCAGCAGACCTAACTGGGTCCCTGTAGCCGGCCCTTACTCCATTGCAATTGGCCTGAACTTGTGACTTTGTCCCGGTTAGGGCACAACCATATATCCACAGTTTGTGCTTTGTGTTTTTTGGAGCTATTGTAACTGAAATCTTTAAATCTGCATATATCTGGTTCTACTAATCAGATTTTTGTCATTTTGGTATTTTTTAGTTATTAAAAGTCACTTTATTTTACTAAATCTGGTATGGGACCCTTTTGAATTTAGTTTTCACTGTGTTACAGTTTGAAGGGTTGAACACATACTGTTCACATTGCCTCTGAGTTGTCCCTGACTGCTCTGCGCCAAGTACCTGAGGGTTAACAATTAATTTGGTATTTGCTTGTGACTTCACCCTGACAAGGTATGTGGTTGCTGCTTGAGTAGGGTTTCACCCATCAAACCAGTAACCCAATTTGTTACAAATCTGAAAATTTCACTTTTTTTCTGCCCAAAACAACTGTGCCTTCCTTCCAGTGTCATGGTTCACATGACTATGAATGGCTCTGCTGTTTTGGGTTCTGTATTGCTTCCAGACAGTGAGACAAAGGAAGTCTATGTCTGAGGGGGAGGGTCTTCCTGACAGCATGACTGGGTAGAAACTGTGCACAGCCCTAATTACACTTCAAAGGGCCCTGCCTGCAGCACATACAAAGGAACCTGACACCAGGCATGCCCTTGCCTTTGCTACCCTAAACAGTTTGGAGCTAAACCCAGGGGAAGTATAAGAACTGGCCAGAACCAGTTTTAGAGTCAGGTCAGGGTATTCCCCCACACAAAGGCTGGCACCAGGTGTAATTGTGGCATCTTCAGAATCTCTCCTCAGAACACTCCTGGATCTATGGAAGATTCAGAAGTAGCAATGCCCTGCTGTTTAAGGAGGAAGGACTGCCCTGCTGACTGAAGAAAGAAGACTGGATCTGCTTGCCTTGATCCCAGGCTACCAGAGGAGAGTGACTCTAAGGGTGCTAGTTAGTTGACCTCCTGTGGGAGCTATAGGGACACAACAAAGGATTCCAAAAGGCCTCCCTGCAACTGCCAAACTGACCAGCACCAACCGTGCATACCAGAACCTGCATGAAACCCTGCTTCCAGCCTCTGCTTGTGTGAGTCCTGATCCCCAAGAGGTGCCCCCCAGATCCTTGACCCTTGGCTGGCATCAGTGTGAAATTTCCTGTAGAAAAGGTGAAGATACAGAAGTTTTGGGTTCCTCCTTACCACAAAGTGACACCTTCCTGTTGAGAATCGACCGCCTGCGTTGACAAGCAACTAGAAGCTCCAGCAGGACTTGCTCTTCATGCTGACATTGACCATCCATCAAAACCAGCAATGCGAGACGTGTACTTTTTGACGACAGTGACAGCCCATGAAAATCGCCAATGCGAAGCTTCAGCAATGACTGGCTGTTCACTCTACAGAAACAACCATCTGCAATGCTTGAACTGCTCCACGTGCCAACAGTGTCCTCCTCGCTCCCTCCACCAATGTGAACCACACCCTTCACACCTCGCTTTACAAAGTAACTCTTCAGTGAGACTAACCTGGTCCCTTTATCTTCACTTCTGACCTTCCCCTGTCCCAGCACAGCCAGATAACCGCAAGTGGTGCTTTGTGCTACTCGGCCATATTTCTTCAGCTAAACATTTTAAATCTCATATTACCAGTTCTACCAATTGCATTGTTGTCATTTTGGTGTCATTTTATAATTTTTTTAAATTAATATTTTTATACCTGGTGCCTTCTGTGATGTGGGAGAAGTTTCGAGAGGTTTCTCTTTGAAGTGCTTGGAATTTTCTGATTCTCCTGCACTGGCTCAAAGCGGCTGGAGACAATGCAGTGGTGACAAGCCCTTTGTGTGAAGGCAGAGCACAGCCTATTCAGTTGCAAGTGAGGCTGGCCCCAGCTCCGCCCCCATCCTGCCAGCAGATGGCCCGTTCAGGCACACCTAATCCCTCTGTTATGTGACTGTCTTGGAGGAAATCAGAAAATCCTAACTGCTAACCACACCTAGTCATGTGACCCAGGGGAGGCTGCAAGCACCAAAAGTTATGATGAAACCGTTAAGGTTACTAAAGGAGGCAGTTAAAAATACCATTATGCCACCTCATCCAAAGAACTGTTCAATTTGGTGAACAGTTTGATAAAATCTGCTAATAATCAATCTGGACTTCCTCTGTTGGAATCTCGGTGTAACATGCTTGCAACTTCTTCCTGGAGAAGGTGAATAACATTCTCCTCACACTTGAAGGGGATGATGGGGTAACTAAGCCTCCCCAGTTGCTGGATGTTATTAGTACAATTAAAACAAAATTAAGTATATTTCCAGAAATCACTCAGGAAGACACACAGGAAATTCTAAAACCTTTAAAATCAGGTTCTCCGTGGGACCCTGCTTCCCCGGTTTTAAGGTGGAAAGGCAGTGACATCCATTCTGACAGACATGTTTAACTATTCACTGCAGTCTGGGATTGTTCCATTAGCGTGGAAACACGCCATTGTTAAGCCAAACCCCTACAGTGTGAAAACTACAGACTGATTTCTCTTCTTCCAGGACCGAGTAAAATTCTGGAAAGGTTCGTGAATAAAATTCTCTCACTATATCTTGAGACAAACAGAATCCTACGTCCTTTCCAGACTGGATTTAGACCAGGTAGTAGCACAGAAACTGCCTTGCTTGTAGCTACGGAGAAACTAAAAGTCATTTTAGATCGAGGGGCGGGTCCATGGGCCTGGCCCTTTTGGATCTGAGGGCGGCTTTGACACTGTCTTGCACCCAGTACTGGTTAGAAGGCTGGAAGAAGCAGGCCGGGTCAGCATTAAAATGGCTTACCTCCTTCCTCCAAAATGGAACTCACCGTGTGTGTGAAGAAGGAACAAAGTCCAAAAATCATGTCCTAAACTGCGTGGTGCCTCAGGGTTCCTAATGAAGACCCACTCTGTTCAACTTGTATGTCCTTCCTTTGGCAGAGATCATCAAGGTTTCTACACTTTATCCTACGCGGATGGCACGCCAATTGCCATCTTCCTCTCTCATCAAACAGAAAGAACGTCCACCCATCTTATTGCGGCCTTAAGAATGTAGTAGACTGGGTGGCTGCAAGCAGTCTGAAATTCAATGAGGAAAAGACAGAAGTGCTAGTGGTGACAAACAACCCCTTCCAGGTGGATAGAGATGAATTAGCCAGACTTTCTTGGCATTCAACCCAACCCTAAATCGGAGCTCAAGAGTTTGGGCCTCTGGCTCGACTGCAAGCTTTTGATGAAAATCCAAGCTAAGAAATTAGCTGCAACCTGTTTCAGCCTTCTCTGGACTCTCAGAAAGTTATTGAGATGGCTGCCTGGATCCTCACATAGAATGGTGGTGCAAGGCTTAGTTATCTCATGACTTGACTATAAGAACTCTCTATATTTTGGGTGCCCCAAATCTGTTGTAAAAAGAATCCAGATAATCAAAAATGCCACAAACAGATTTTTATGGAAAATTCCTAAACATAAATCAGCAACCGCGGCCATGGCAACTTTGCATTGGTTCCCAGTGTTTAAAAGAATTAACTTTGAGGCACTCTGCCTTGCTCATCGAGCTATGTACAAAAAAGGACATGGTTGATGCAAAGATTGCTAACATCTTACCACCCAACAAGAAAGTTGTGCTCCACCTACCAGAAACTGTTCATAGTCTCCAGGATATAGAAAACTATGGTTGGAGGGCACTCTTTGGCTTTCCTTGCCTCGAAGCTCTGGACCGCTCTTCCACTGCAAATAATTTAGAAAATTGCTAAAACTGTCCTTCTCAGCTAATATGTTGGCCCGCTGCTATGAACCTGAATTCTGTCTCAGAGCTGGGAGCCCTTTGGGAAGTCATGCCCTTTAGGAATCCACATGAATAAAATAGAATAGAAAAGTCAGAGGACAGGAAAATGCCAACTTTCTAAAAATGTCATTTTTAAAATTGTAATTTACAATAACTTACGCCCCAGCAATGCACTTCTTATGACCTCACATATTACATCACTGATGACATGGTCAGTGACATCACTGATGACATCTCAAATGACATCACAGATGGCATCACCAATGACATCATCAAGTGGATGTAAGTGTTTTTTTTAAAATGGTTAATGGATGTTAAACATACATACTAACCTACTACATAAGTAAATTAGTATACTAGACTGAGTGATACTATTTCTAGCCTACATTAAATGAGTGGCTATGTGACTGTAAGTATTTTAGTATGTATGAGTGTGTATGTGGCTGTATGGGTGTATAAGTGGGTGTGTGAGTAGCTGTGTGGATGAGTGAAATGCTGTGTGAGTGGGGGTATTAGTGAGTGAGTGGATGTGTCAGTGACTGTATGGGTGAGTGAGTGGTGGGGCGAGTGGCTCTATGGGTGAATAAGTGAATGTGTAGTGACTGTATGGGTGAGTTAGTGGGTGTCTGAATAGCTGTATGAGTGAGTGACTCGATGGGTAAGTGGCTGTACAGGTAAGTAAGTGGCTGTTTGAGTGTGTGTTTCATTAAGTGAGTTGGTGTGTGAGTGGCTGTATTGGAGAGTAAGTGTCTGTGTGAATGGCTGTATGGGTGAGTGACCGGATGTGTGAGTGCTTCTATGGATGTGTGAATGGGTATGCAAGTGGTTTTGTGGGTGTACGAGTGAGTGAGTGGCTGTGTTGAGAGGCCCTATGGGTGAATCAGTGGGTGTGTGAGTGACTGTGTAGGTACAAAAGTGGTTGTATGAGTGGTTGTACTGGTGGGTGAATGGTTGTGTAAGGGGCTGTACAAGTGAGTGAGTGGGTGTGTGAGTGGCTTTTTGGAGGAGTGAGTTGGTCTGTCAGTACTGATATGGGTCTGTGAATGGGTATGTGTGTGGTTGTGTGGGAGTGGGCGTACAAGAGGTTGTATGGGGTATGTGTGGTTATGTGAGTGGTTCTGTGGATAATGTCATTTGAGATGTCATCAATGATGTCACTGACCATGCCATGAGTGATGTCGTATGTGAGGTCATAAGCAGTGCATTGCAGGGGACACAAGTTATAATTAATGGGGAGCAACCAGCAGAGAGACCAGCAGCACCGGATCCACAGCCGCAGCCAGGGGGACTCCAAGCCCCACAAAGTCAAGTGCCAGGAGGTACTGGCGTCCCCGTGACAGCGCCCGGAGGCGCATAAAAGCACATCGCGGCTCCTGAAACCCGGGAGCCGCCAGCAGAGAGGCCAGCAGCATCGGAGCCGCAGCCAGGGGGACTCCAAGCCCCACAAAGTCAAGCACCAGGAGGCGCTGACGTCACAGTGACCATGGCCAGAGGTGCATAAAATCACATTGCGACACGAATAGGCGGGGCAGGGCCAACCCCCTTCGAGGCCTTCAACTGCGACGCGGTGAGTGCCCCTAAGTTTAAATCTCTGGCTTACCCTGACAGCTGAAAATTGTTTTATTTGCTTTAAAATACACCAAGGGAGGCACATCGGGCTAACAAACACACACACTGTTACTAGTAGCATCAACAGTATGCTCGAAAGGGTGGTAAACCTTGTGTCAGGGGAAATTGAACTCACTGAACGTCGTTTGTCTCTGGGCAATGAGGGCGCACCGATTAACTTACACACCAGAGGGGCACCTCTTGACCTTGACACTGATTCTGAACTGGTCTCAGCAACTGCATAGGACTCCCCGCAGCCCCACCTCCCAGGCACTACTAACACTATGCATGCCAGCGTGAGTCCATCTGGCCTCCCATCGAGCCACAATCTATTGA
The DNA here is from genome assembly GCF_964261635.1 of Lissotriton helveticus. Classification (NCBI taxonomy): domain Eukaryota; kingdom Metazoa; phylum Chordata; class Amphibia; order Caudata; family Salamandridae; genus Lissotriton; species Lissotriton helveticus. The sequence continues at coordinate 1,028,916,619 of NC_136059.1, forward strand.
TGATGTTCCTACAACTGTGGAAAATCTGGCCGCAAAGCATAAGAGAAAATGCTGGAAACCTGTTTGTGCCAAAAGGAAACAACCTCATAATGGGGCCTTGTATCGATCCATTAGCCCACAGACCGAGGCACTGCTGGACAATGGGGGGAGGGGGGTCATACTTTTACTAACTCTGTTATTGATGTGGATACTGTGTTAAAACGTTTTAATGATCTGTAAGATTCTAAACTTGGTCCCTTTATGAGCACTTAGATCGTCTTGATATAGCTGTGGGAAAGCTCAGCCTTCAGTTGGCGATCTCAAACCATGGCTAACCTGGGAAACGGATCCACTGTCAGCAAAAGCGCTAATTCAAACTCAATCACCACTGCTATCGCTCCTGTTCCAGCTATTCCACCATCCGCTAGGCTCCCTGGGAGCAGCGCCTGCCTTACATGCAGTCAAGTTAGGGAATGCCTTTCAATCAGGATTGAGGCGGTATTAAATCCCATTTTAAGGAGCAGTTCATTACCCATAGACAACTAGTTACAACTTCACTGCCTGACCCTAGCCAAAGGCATTGGATCAACCCTGACCTTACACTTGTTGGAATAATGCCAGGTAACTAAGGCAGGAACACCGGAGACACTCCTAGCATTAATCACCTGAGGCCCAATCCAGATGTCTTGAGTCTGCCTCCAGCCTCCTGCCCATATGTACTAATCTTGGCTTGTGTACCAAATCTCAAGAGGGACCACAGGGAGACCTGGGTCGAACTACAAAATAAATGTGTGGACTGGGTAATAAAGTCTAAAAGGTTCCACCCATCAGATATGAACAAGATCATTATGGTCTGTAGAGTTGGGTGGATCAGTACATCTCCCAAGAACATGGACGGGGATTGTATTGTGATTAATTTCCGTAAATCATCCATGGTGCGATCTTTAATGAGAACTTGTGAGTTAACACCAAATCAAAGCACCAATATCTGCTCCTTACCGTTGGGCTATTTTTACAAACCATCTCTTGGGGCCACTGTTAATGTGCGCGCACTCCTCATCTTACATAACAGGTTTCAGACCCTATATGAACTCGACACTCAGGATTGACTACCTCCCCCACTAGTATCTCAACTGGAACATCAAGTTAATCCTCATGGGTTTGTGCTCCCCCACTCCACATCTAAATTAGACGATCAACAAGCGCCAACGAAGGCTCTGGCCAATACAGATTTAAATATCCTGAGTTGGAACGTAGCAGGCCTCCAGTCTAAGCTGAGGGATCCTGATTGGCTAAATCTTGTAAGGAAACAGGATATAGTTAAGTTCCAAGAGACTTGGGTAACCCAGAAACTACATATTGACAGGTTTCAATGTTATAACACCGTAGTCCCATCCCCAAGTCCGGTCGACCTTCGGGGGGCTTATCAATTTGGGTAAATACCGCAGATGGCAGCAGGATTAAGACCCTATGCTCCAAAAGTAATGATTTCCAAGTCTTACTTTATAAGAGAGGTGTCTCCTTTTACTTGATCAACTTAAATAACAATGATTTTTACTCTATCCCTAATGGGAATTTTATTAAACTGTTTGATTTAATTGCCAACTTAGATTGTCAGCAAGAATCTATCAAATCAATAGGCATTTGTTTGGGAGGTGACTTCAACACAAAATTACCGGACACTACACATAGCACAGGGCCTCACAGCACCGGGCAAGCCTGCCGTAGGGGCGCAGAGCTGGTAGGACATCTGAACACACACAATCTTAGAAAATGTTATGGAAATTGTGGCCGTATCACCCAATAGTAACCAATCTGAGCCAACATTCAGAGGGATGGGCTGTTCATCTACCATAGATTACGTTTTTATTTCCCCTCTCCTCGAAGACTACCTAATGGAAGCAGAAGTTATTCCCACAACCCATGGTGACCATAACCCGATAAAGACAGTGCTTAGACTATCTCCCCGGCCCACGTTCACCCTGGAATGTGGAACCAGGAACCTATTGCCCTCCACTGATAATTTAAGATTGAAATCGTGGCCGTATCACCCAATAGTAACCAATCTGAGCCAACATTCAGAGGGATGGGCTGTTCATCTACCATAGATTAAGTTTTTATTTCCCCTCTCCTCGAAGACTACCTAATGGAAGCAGAAGTTATTCCCACAACCCATGGTGACCATAACCCGATAAAGACAGTGCTTAGACTATCTCCCCGGCCCACGTTCACCCTGGAATGTGGAACCAGGAACCTATTGCCCTCCACTGATAATTTAAGATTGATTTGGCAGGGTACAAATAACGCCAAATTGTTTCAGACACTGACTAAATCCAACATGCAGCTTATAAACTCTTGTTTGTCAGCTCTTGATCCGCACCCTGAGGCGGTTTATGATTTTGTTAAACTTTGCTCTGCAATTAAATTTGAATCCCTCCTCTCAAAGCCTATTCCCTCCGTGCAACGTGGACCTTGATAGTTTGACCACGAGTGTCAAGCACTGTCAAGTAATCCAAGGTGTTTTGTTGATGTGAAATTGGCTAGGTAAAGGTATAAGATAGCGACAACTAATAGGAATGGGGAAATATTAAAAGACCATTGGGAAGCATTAGCCCAAGCTGCAAATTCTAAAAAGGGGAACACCTTTTGAGCAGCAGTAAAGGACCTGAGGGTAATGGGGCAGTTACAACTCCCATTAGCTGCACTATAACAAGTGAGGCCTGGGAAAACTACTTTTCAAAGATTTATACTGACCCTAAACAAGAGGAAGATTATTTTAAACATAAGACCCTAGTTAGGATCCAGATAACGCTGCCAGATGTTGAGAAACCCATCCAACAGAGTGTGGCCAACAAAGCTCCGGGACCGGACGGCTTACCCATTGACAAGTGCATACATACTACATGCATGCATCCCTGATTGGGGCACACTTTAGGTTCTAAATCAAATACTCCATGCTTTTTGATTGAACTTTCAATTGATTTTCAAATGTATTTCACTTTATAGGTTAAACATCATGGTTTCAACTTTATATCACACATTTTTGTCGAGCTCCGATGCATTTCGGGCTGTCATGCCCTATCTCAAGGAGCTTAACTCAATCTATTTAAAAACAAAATCAAATATAGCCATCAGCAGTCTTGATATATTCTGCTGATGGCTATATTTGATTTTGTTTTTGAATGTATGTATGCACTTACCAAAGGATATCAATCAACGTAAAGGTCGGATACGTTACCTGGGGAGCACCTTAAATTGCTAACAATCCATTTAAAACAAACTTTCATTTACTAAACAGCAAGTGCTGTGCACCTCCTAAAAACTGAAGTGAAGGCTTACCAATTGACCTCATTAAACAAAAGCCAGACTTTTGGGCACCTCTTCTGTTAAACGTTGTTAACAATCTAACGCATGCCCCGTTACCCAACTCATGGTCAACAAGTATCATTGTACCGATTTTTAAAAAGGGTGATCACTCCCAGCCCAACTGCTACAGGCCTATTTCTTTAATAGACAATACCCCAAAAATCCTGGGCAGTTCTATCTAATAAGATCCTAGATTGGGGTGAGGGCAGCGACACCCTAGAGCACTGCCAGCTGGGTTTTAGGAGGAAAGTAGGCCCTAACGAAGAATGCCTAAACCTTAACGTAATCATCGGCAAATATACCATAGCCCGGGTCTCGCCGACATAACTGGACTTCATGGATTTTACCTCTGCTTTTGATCTTGTCAATAGGTCAAAGCTTTGGTCTATCCTCTTGGCCCACGGTTTGGATGAATCAATGGTGTACTTTCTAGCGCACTTACATAAAGATCGAAAGGCCCCGTTCAGGATCAGCAACGGGGGTGAAGTTACCGATGCGATTAAAGTAAGCAGAGGGGTTAGATAGGGGTGCGTTTTAGCCCCCTGCTCTTCATCATTTATATCAATGGTCTGTACAAATCATTGATCACACTAACTCATAATGTCCCCAAAATTAACGGCACAATATTACTTGTGCTATTATATGCAGACGATGGGCCACACTTCTAACTCCCTATGCATCTTAGTGCAGGGCTTTGTTGATTTTATGGCCAACCTGTACCCAAGCACTCATTTAAAAAAGATCTTTTATTATGTTTGCGGGTCAAGAAAAAGCCAACTAAATTTTATATCTGTGGAAGGCCAGAAACTGAAAAGCACTAGCACTTTTCCTTATCTTGAGTTGGTCTTTGTTGTGAACGGCTCTTGGACTGAACATATGGTTCATTGCAGGAGCAAGTTCTCGAAAGCTTCTTATTTCATCCTTAGTCTCCCAAGGCCTAAGAGAACAGGCGCTCTTTTAGCTACTTTAATTTTTTTTAAATCCCACTGTATATCGACAGCCAGCAGAAGTCGGGGACATTGCCAAGAGTCACTGTATGTAACTAGAAGAAAACAAATTTTTCAGGAAATTATTTGGTGCACCAATCTCCACAGCTCAGTACATCTGTCATTAAGAACTCAATTTAAATTATACAGGACTAGATAAGGACCCGCCCTGCCCTCTTTTGGCTTTCCATTTGGAAAAACCCGGCAGCAACACTCCCTAGAGAGCACATAGGTGACTGCATTGGATGCGAGAAAGGGCAGAATATTAATGGTTGTCCGGAATGCACAGGAGCGAACGCAGCTTTAATTTAGGAAACCTCTTTTTAAACCCGAGCATAGCTGAGACCATACATAAAAATGTCCTCAGGGATGCACTCTATACACTTTATAGCCCAGAAAGGAAGGAGAGGGAATCTAAGAAACCTTCTGTTGTTAATTTTATGATTACTGAACATACTGTATATCCCCTGGCCATATACCTTACCCTCGCCATGAGTCACTGGGAGAGGAGTCTCCTCTTCCGTCTAAGGGCAGGTACTGTAAAATATTTGCTGTGCTTTCTCCTCGGTTACCACGTAAATCTAGATTCCCAATCCTGCCCATGCGATGGACAGAATGGCCAAACTATTCTACACTTTTTGTTCTTTTGCAGGTACTACATAAAATGCGCTAAGTGGCTTTTAATCCTGTTTGAAAAAAAACCGATACCAATTAGCCTGGTAGAGGCTTACAGGAGGTTACTTACCTTGCCAGATGAATAGCTGACCTTCCGCGTCGGCACTTTCTTGAGAATTGCTGTACGAGCCCGCAATACGATGTTCAACCCCTGGGTCAATTTTTCTCACATGAGTTTCCCCCTTACATATGTTTTAAAAATGGTGTATTTATGCCTATTGCCAATGAATTCTTACAGTGATTATGTACTTGTGTATTTTAAATTGATTTATTTACTGTGCTTTTATGGATATGGCTGTATCCGAATAAAGTATTTTTGAACTTGAACTTGTTATAATTAACTCAGGTCACTATAACTGCTGAATTTCATTTTTTTTTTACAAGTGAAATGTGAGCCTAAATATAACGCCCCTGTAACCTTTAGTTTTGTTCAGTGTATATTTTTCCCACTTCAGTCTGTACAACAGTAGGGAAAGCGTTGGACATCGGAGGGATTATATTTACTATACCTACTCCAGTCTGTGCAATGGTAGTGAAAGGATTGGACTTCGAAGGGGTTAAATTTACTATTCCCACTCTAGTCTGTGCAACAGTAGGGAAAACATTAAACTTTGGAGTAAGCGTGGGCATAAAATCCGTTCCGCTCGCGGAATTTGCGGATTTTTGGCAAATTCGCAATCCGCGAACTCTCGCGAATTTGCCGAAAATTCGCAAATTCGTGCGAAGCGGATTTTTTTGCTTGGTCGCGCTTGACAAATACATTATTATACAATTTTGCGGCGCGCGGCGTTCACTTACCGTCATTCAGCGTTTGGAGAGTTGTTTTTCTCCATGTTTGCATGTGCCCCGCCATTTTGGATCTTGCTGCGGGATCCCGCGGGAGTTTGTCGACCGCGATTACGTCATCGCGGCTTGCCACCTTGCACAGCGAGAGTTTGTCAACGCGAGTACGTCATAAAGGCCCGTGATCACGCATCGCGGGAGTAAACACATGCGAATACGTAGATGCAGCGAGCAGCGACAATCTCGCAATTGCGAGATTGCAAAATTTGCAATTTCGCACAAGAAATCCACCAGCAGGCAGCATAAACCTTGAAAATGATGATTTTTATCAGAATAACTCCTCAGGTTGACATTTGCCTGCACTTTTTTTTGCAAGGAGTCCATTTTGGGGGGGGGGGGGAGGAAGGAAGTGCCCCACAGTCTCCAATTTCCTGTTCCTGTCCAGCAGGCTCCTCCCAGTGCTTTGTTCATATCCTGGTCACTTTGATTTGGATCTTGACCTGGAAGGATTACTTTTTGTGAATGCTGCTGGATATTTGGATTTGAGGCCTTTTTGACTTTCATTTGGATCACTTTTAGATTAGAAATTTCACAAGTAAGTTGATGTTGTTTGTTTGGGGCATTACAGTTGCTGCAACTACAATTTTGGAACCTTTTCAGAACATTAAATAAAATATATTGTGGGTAGCCACAGTATCCAATAGGACCAGGGTTAGTTATGGGTGCATGATGCAACTGTTTTGTTGAATTTAAACATCATTTAGGGCATGGATGGCATTGGATTGTGGTGATTTTTGTGTGTTTTTCAATTTTTTGGCTGTTGATGGGGCCTTTTGCCCAGGGGTACTCAGTGGTGCATGGACTGAGTCTTTCTGTGGGGTCTCTTTAATGTAAACATCATGGAGGGCATGGATGGCATTGGATTGTGGTGATTTTTATGTGTTTTTCGATTTTTTGGCTGTTGTTGGGGCCTTTTGCCCAGGGGTACTCAGTGGTGCAATGGCCTAGTCTTTCTGTGGGGTGTCTTGAATGTATACATCATTGAGGGCATGGATGCCATTGGATTGTGGTGATTTTTATGTTTTTTTCGATTTTTGGGCTGTTTTTGGGGCCTTTTGCCCAGGGGTACTCAGTGGTGCATGGACTGAGTCTTTCTGTGGGGTCTCTTTAATGTAAACATCATGGAGGGCATGGATGGCATTGGATTGTGGTGATTTTTGTGTGTTTTCTGACTTTTTGGGGTGGTGTTGGGGCCTGTCCGTGTGGGTCGGGGCCATTTTGAGGCCTGGTCCAGGCAGGGCCTGGCCATGTGGGTGGGGGTCTAGGGGCAATTTTGAAGCCAGGCAGTGTGCTTTGTTGTGCCATAGGCCTGCACCCAGTCTGCCATGCTTTCATCCATTATGCCCAGGGGTACTCAGTGGTGCATGGACCGAGTCTTTCTGTGGGGTGTCTTGAATTTCAACATGATTGAGGGCATGGATGGCATTGGATTGTGGTGATTTTTGTGTGTTTTTCGATTTTTTGGCTTTTGTTGGGCCTTTTGCCCAGGGGTACTCAGTGGTGCATGGACCGAGTCTTTCTGTGGGGTCTCTTTAATGTAAACATCATGGAGGGCATAGATGGCATTGGATTGTGGTGATTTTTGTGTGTTTTTCGATTTTTTGTGGTGTTGATGGGGCATGGTCATGTGGGTGGGGGCCATTTTGAGGACTGGTACAGGCAGGGCCTGGCCATGTGGGGGGGGGGTCAAGGGGCCATTTTGAATCCAGGCAGTGTGCTTTGTGCCATAGGTCTGCATCCAATGTGCCTTGCTTTCATCCATTATGCCCAGGGGTACCCAGTGGTGCATGGGCCTAGTCTTTCTGTGGGGTCTCGTTAATGTAAACATCATGGAGGGCATGGATGGCATTGGATTGTGGTGATTTGTATGTGATTTTCGATTTTTTGGCTGTTGTTGGGGCCTTTTGCCCAGGGGTACTCACTCAGTGGTGCATGGGCCTAGTCTTTCTGTGGGGTGTCTTGAATGTAAACATCATGGAGGGCATGGATGGCATTGGATTGTGGTGATGTTTGTGTGTTTTTCGATTTTTTATGGTGTTGATGGGGCATGGCCATGTGGGTGGGGGCCATTTTGAGGACTGGTACAGGCAGGGCCTGGCCATATGGTGGGGGTCAAGGGGCCATTTTGAATCCAGGCAGTGTGCTTTGTGCCATAGGTGTGCATCCAATGTGCCTTGCTTTCATCCATTATGCCCAGGGTTACTCAGTGGTGCATGGGCCTAGTCTTTCTGTGGGGTGTCTTGAATGTAAACATCATTGAGGGCATGGATGGCATTGGATTGTGGTGATTTTTGTGTGTTTTTCGATTTTTGAGCTGTTGTTGGGACCTTTTGCCCAGGGGTACTCAGTGGTGCATGGGCCTAATCTTTCTGTGGGGTCTCTTGAATGTAAAATCATTGAGGGCATGGATGGCATTGGATTGTGGTGATTTATGTGTGTTTTTCGATTTTTGGGCTGTTGTTGGGGCCTTTTGCCCAGGGGTACTCAGTGGTGCATGGAATGAGTCTTTCTGTGGGGTCTCTTTAATGTAAACATCATGGAGGGCATGGATGGCATTGGATTGTGGTGATTTTTGTGTGTTTTTCAATTTTTTGGGGTGTTGATGGGGCCTTTTGCTCAGGGGTACTCAGTAATGCATGGACTGAGTCTTTCTGTGGGGTCTCTTTAATGTAAACATCATTGAGGGCATGGATGGCATTGGATTGTGGTGATTTTTGTGTGTTTTTTGATTTTTTGGGGGTGTTGATGGGGCATGGCCATGTGGGTGGGGGCCATTTTGAGGACTGGTACAGGCAGGGCCTGGCCATGTGGGTGGGGGTCTAGGGGCCATTTTGAAGCCAGGCAGTGTGCTTTGTTGTGCCATAGGCCTGCACCCAGTCTGCCATGCTTTCATCCATTATGCCCAGGGGTACTCAGTGGTGCATGGACAGAGTCTTTCTGTGGGGTGTCTTGAATTTCAACATGATTGAGGGCATGGATGGCATTGGATTGTGTTGATTTTTGTGTGTTTTGCGATTTTTTGGCTGTTGTTGGGCCTTTTGCCCAGGGGTACTTAGTGGTGCATGGACTGAGTCTTTCTGTGGGGTCTCTTTAATGTAAACATCATGGAGGGCATGGATGGCATTGGATTGTGGTGATTTTTGTGTGTTTTTTGATTTTTTGGGGTGTTGATGGGGCCTTTTGCCCAGGGGTACTCAGTGGTGCATGGACTGAGTCTTTCTGTGGTGTCTCTTTAATGTAAACATCATGGAGGGCATGGATGGCATTGGATTGTGGTGATATTTGTGAGTTTTTCGATTTTTGGGGTGTTGATGGGGCATGGCCATGTGGGTGGGGGCCATTTTGAGGACTGGTACAGGCAGGGCCTGGCCATGTGGGTGGGGGTCTAGGGGCCATTGTGAAGCCAGGCAGTATGCTTTGTTGTGCCATAGGCCTGCACCCAGTCTGCCATGCTTTCATCCATTATGACCAGGGGTACTCTGTCAGTAGTGCATTTTATTGGTCTTTCCATTTTGGAGGGTGGGTATAATAAAAATGCTTACTTGCAAAATATTAATTGAAGCGCTACATATGCAACATTTATTTAACTGATGTTCCTCTGGCTTCGTTTGCTTTTAGGTGCAGAAAGACGAATCATCAGCCTCATCGTTCCTCATCAGTGCCAGGAAGAAGTCCTGCTGCGGTGAGTGCAGCACAACGTCACGTGTGGCCACAGACAACTCTGCAACTTGTGCAACTGCGGCCTGCTGTTCTCACATCTGAAGAGTGATGTTGGCTCATCGCAAGAAAGTAGCAGCATCCCTCAATCAACACAGGTTGTAGTAACTCATCTGACGAGTGTTCAACAACCACAGCCGCAACAACAACCACATGTGCAAGTACAAGCCCAAGTACATGTGGAAGGAGAGGCGGCGCAAGGAGAGGCGCAAGCAGAGGTGCATGGAGCAGCACAAGTGCCCACAATAGTTGTTCCTCCCGAAGTAGGGGCACATCAGGAAATAGACATTCAAGCCGAGGTATCATATGAGGAAGCCACTCCTCCTGATGATTCATTGTCTTCCAGATCCCCAGCAAGGAAAAGATCAAGGATGGTGTCTACATCTTCTTCCAGCCCCCTTCCTTCTGATGATATGGATGAAAATTGGGAACCACCAGTGCTGTCTGAGAGTGAGGCACACCATGATCTGACAAAGGTAGCTAAGCGTAAAAGGGAGGTCCCCGAAAGTCTCAGAGTTATGGAGTGTGATGATGACGCTGAACAAGAAGTGGCGTATACTCCTGCTGAATGTGCTGATGAAGACTCTCACGACGACGACGCAGTCATCATAGATGTCACTCCAGCCTCAGCGGGCATGCAGCAAACAGACATTTTTACCCTATCCCGAAATGCTGCTGAGCGTGATGCTGGCGACGTGTCAATGGGACCACCACCAATGCAGTTAACTAGTACACCACCACCTACAGCTTCCATATTTTCTCGCCAGAAGGGACCTCCATCCACCTCGACCTCCATTTCCTCAATTAGTGGTGCTGTAAGTGCACAACGTACTAAATTTCGGCAACACACATCCTCCACTTCATCTGGCATTAGCAGCATTCCCAGTATCGCCTCCTCCGCCCCCCACAGACATTTGAAGTCCGCAGTTTAGGACTTCTTTAGTGTTAGCCCAACAAGGGAAAACATAGCCATTTGTACCATTTGTAAGGTTCGAGTTAGTCGTGGTAAGCTTGTTATGTTATGTTATGTTATGTTATGTTATGTTATGTTATGTTATGTTATTAAGTCATTTATTGAGCGCACTAACACTGATTAGTTTCTTGGCGCTAAGTTTGACAGTGACACAACGAAGGTGAGAGAAGAAGATTAAAACGCCTGTCTGAAAAGCCAGGTCTTCAGTGCTTTCCGAAAGTGTAGAAAATCTTGGCAGAGCCGGATTTCCAGTGGAAAGGTGTTCCATAAGCAGGGGGCAAGTGTTGCAAACCTACGTCCGCCAGAGCGTTTAAGTTTGAAAGGGGGGGTCTGGAGAAGGCCTAGGTGGAGTGAACGAAGGTTGCGGGAGGGAACGTATCTGGTGATCAATTGGTTGATGAATTTAGGGCTTTGGTACCAACTATGGTACCGGAGGCCAGAGAGGTCATCTTGAGAGACAGCACACTGTCAAATGGCATGCGCACCTAAGGGAGATCAAGGCAGCCCGAATTGCAAGTCAACAAATTGTATCCATTGATGTTTCATCTGCTGATGACGAGGAGGAAGAAGCGTCAAACATTTCTTCAGTTACACCCAGTACCCCTGTCAGCAGCACACCCCCTGGAAGATATATGAGCCAAACTAAGAGTGTGGGAGAGAGCGAGACACCAATGCGAAAAAGTTCATCATCACTGAGCGTAACTGGGTCGAAGAAGTCATCATCATCCCGTAAAATGGTCCAGCCCACCATTAGAAGCATGCTGTTTCCAGATGCGCCATTTGAACGCAACCACCCAATGGCGCGTCTGTATAACACTAAGCTGGCTAAAATGCTAGCGCTGGACCTTCTCCCTTTTTCTTTTGTGGAAGGCCTGGGTTTTCTTGAAATGGTGGCAACGCTAAATGGAAAGTTCCTAGCCGGTTCTGTTTTGCCAGAGTTGCGGTTAGAGCACTACATGAAGATGTGCTGGAGATGATTGGGGCAGCTTTGCAGAAGAGTGCTGTTCACACTATACATCTGGCAACAGACATGTGGACCAGTTGCGCAGCCACTGATTACATGTGCATCGCTGCACACTGGGTCTCTTTTTCAGGGGTTAAAGCAAAGCTAAACGCAGGTATTGACACGGACAAAGTTTATAAAGCTGCTTGGAAACATGCAACAATAGCCATGTTTGCCATGGAGAAAACTCATACAGGAGAAAACATTTTGCATGAGTTTAACACAAAGGTCTTTGAATGGCTGTCCCCAAGAAAACGCATGATTGTTTATGTGTCCATGGATAATGGCGCCAATGTAGTTAAGGCCATGGATAAGGGTAACTATTTCAGAGTGCCGTGTTTTAACTGTATTAACCTGGTTGTTAAAAAATTCTTGAGTGAAGAAAGTCCAGTCTCCGAGTTACTGACCACCTGCCGAAGAATGTGCACACATTTCAACCATTCTTTTAAGGCCCGGAAGCAGCTGAGGTGCCTGCAACATGAACGTAAAGTGCCAGTGAAAGCACTCATCCAGGAGGTGGCAACACGTTGGAACTCAACCTTCTACATGCTTGAGCGTCTTTATGAGCAGTATGCGGTAGTCGATCAGTATTTCCTTAAACTGGGTACACCTATGATAGACATGAGGATACAGGTGGAGCAATGGGAGATAGTTAAAAGCCTGACAGACATGCTTCGTCCTTTTGAGGTCTTCACGCGTGCAGTCAGCAGGGAGGACTGTAATTTGGGAAAAGCTATCCCATTGTTGCGCATGCTAGAGCACCAACTGAAGGCGGTGTCTTCTAGGTTTGAAAAACATGGAAAGGAAGAAGCATTTGAGTTGGCGGAGAAGTCATTACAGCGCCTACTTCGCGATGAACGTCTTGAAAAGATCCAGACAGAACAGCATTACATTTCTGCTACTATTCTGATTCCACGGTACAAAAAGGCAGTGGCAGGCAGAGTATTCTTTCCTTTTGATGACGCAGATGTTACAAAGTACAAACATTATCTAGCTGTGTCAGCCACTCGGTTTGAAAGAGAACGGCAGGAAATTGAAGGAAAAGGTAGTACATCAGCAGGCCATCCGCAGTCCAAAAAATCCACTTCTTCATCTGTGGCAGAAGTGAGTGATTTTCCCTCTCAGCCGTTAACGACACCAGCAACCGTATCATCTGCACCAGACACAACAGTAATATTGTGTGAAGAAGAGGATTGGCTAACTGAGCTTGGGGTTGCTTCTCAAATGGTCCCAGGAAAAAGTAAGCAAAGTGGAGGAACCCTGGAGAACCTTGAGTCGATGGTGCAGGCCTATCTGAATGGCTCAACAGAGGTCTATGTTCATCATGACCCATTGGCGTATTGGCATGGGAAAAGAGATGAGTGGCCAGAGATCACCAACCTGGCTATAAATTGCTTGTCTTGCCCACTCGCAAATGTGTCTTCTGAACGTGTTTTCAGTGCTGCTGGTGACATTGTAACTTCCAAAAGGACCCGCCTCTCACCCAAAAATGTGGAGAGGTTAACAATGATCAAGATGAATCAGCACTTCATACCACCAGATTACAAAATACGAGAATGCACGCAGGAAGAAGACGAGGAGGACACCAACTTAGATGAGGGAAGTTCTTCCCTGTTAACTGACCTACTCCCGTCTGAATTAGCAGAGTTTGAACGACGAGCTCTTCTTCCCTGACACCGAGCCCTGAAAATGAGTCAATGAATCACTAACTTTCTTTTTCGTCCTTATTCACATTTATTCCTGTGTGTCTGTCTTTCTTTGTTTTGCAAAATCTATATAAAAAAACTTTAATCACCTAATCACAAAAACAAGCCCATCAGCAGAACTGTCTTCACTTATTTGCTTATTGATTTGAAGGTGCCACAGTCTGCATTCCTCAGGTTCACAAGTTCACAAGAACATGCTCCTCTATCCTCCTCTATCCTCCTCCTCCAGACTCCTATTTCCCTCAAAGCAGATGGCTGGATTACGCCCAATGAAGAAAGACTCTGCACTTGTGGGGGTGTTCTACTTCTTTGCGGGTGAGTTGACGGGTCTGGGGCATTGCTGTGAAGGTTTAATACCGGCTAAAAGTGGTTTGGAGAAAATCGGAGCAGAAAAAGGTTTTGCGCTTTTGATCACTTGCCTGTCTTTGGGGTGCTGTTTGGGTGGCTTTAAGGTTGTTGGGGTGGGTTTTGGGGTCTGTGAGCACTGCTGGCACATTCTAACGTTGATTGCATTTGTTTTACAGGAAATCCATGGTGGAAAAGGGGAGTTAGGGCCTAGCTGCAGAGCGCATTTGGCCTGAATTCCAGGTAGTCCCAAAGTTTTCTAAGTGTGGCTTTTCCCGGGTTTTGCCTTTTGGCTTGTTGGGTGTGTTAAACTTGTTTTCGCCCGGGTTGACAGTTCTGGGGCCATTGCTGGGAAGGTCTAATACCCGAAAGAAAGTGTTTTGGAGACAATCCCTGGGGAAAAAGTTTTTGCATTTTCTGAGATTTCGCTGACTCTACCGTATTCGGTGGGCTGTTTGTGGGGGTTCCTGGGGTGTTTGTGGGTGTTTGTGGGGGGGTTTGCGAGTCTTGGAGCAATGCTGGGTATGGATACTTTTGCTTGCTTGCAAATGGTTTGAATACAATCCATGGTGGGTAAGGGGGGATTTGGGCCTACTTTACTTTCAAAGTACGTTTGGTCACCATTTTCTACTAGGCCTCTGACAGGTAGCAGTATCGCACGTTTTTGAGATCTGATTGGGGGTCTTCTACATTTTTGCGACTGGGTTTAGTAAGGGTCTGGGAGCACTGCTGGGAAGGTCTAATTTTGTTCTAAAACACAGTTTACAGTACACCTAGCTTGAGAGGAAAGATCCGCTAAATTAATTTGCCCTTACTTATTTATCCTTCAAAAGGAGACTCAGACAGAGTACGCACTTTCAAAAATATTGTACTGTCTATTAGGAAACTCAAAGTGTGACTTTTTGCACTACACAGCGTACATACCTTATATTTATTTGTCAGTGGTGTTCTAATATAACTTCCTGTTTTTCCATCAATAATTACAGGCCGGGTTTCAGCCTGTGCAATGGGAAAAAAAGAATGAAGTCAGGCTTCACATTAGCGAGCCGCAATTCAGCATCCGCCAGGCAGGCAGTGGACAGGGTGTCTTCTGGTCACCAACATTGATGGACGGAGCGTCAGATGGAATGGAGGAGTCCCGCTAATAAGAGGAAGGGTTGGATGCATGCAACTTCCCAAATTCAACAGGACAACTACAACAACATACAGATACAGTATCCGTTCTTTTCTAATTATATTTTAAGTAATGTTATTGCTGTGAACTTCTATGAATGTGACTCTGCATTTCTTTGATCTCTGCTTCTAAATTCATCGCTACAGCCATTGTATAGGTTTTACTTCTGCTATTTTTCAAACCTAATTTAATGTACGAAGTGTTACTGTGAGTGCAGAGATAGGCAAGTGAAAACGCACAATTACTGCAGCCCTGTACTGACGCATTCTTTCATTCACGGTTGTCTAAAGTACTACTTACTTTTTAGTAACCATGCATGCATTAGTGCATGCACTTCCTTTATGTCACTTAAAAGATTTATGGATAGCTTTGTACCCAAAGATTTGTTTAGCTTCAATTATTGTTTGTCCATGCTGTGTTTATTTTCTTCTCTCAACAAAACATTCCCAAAAAACCCCTTTCCCATCCATTTTCCAAACCCTAACCCTCTTCCCCCGGGCTGTGTGGTTTTGATTGATGTGTGACTAAATGACAGCAATAATTCCACATACTTGCTGGGGAGGATAAGGTCATAGCAACAGGCTGGTGAAGGAATCCGAGGATATATCTTACTCAGCTTGACACAGACCCATGACTATTGGCAAATGAAAGCAGATTTTCATGTGCGCCATCAACTTGATTGCTCTTCAAGAACATCCTCCTCCTAGGCGTGGCAAATGATTACGCTGCTGTGTCCTTCATCTTCAGTACTATTTCTTGTAGTAGTAGCCAATGTCAAAGAAATTCAACGCAAGTAGTAGTTATACTTTCAATACTTTACCATTTGTTATGCTACATTGTAGCACTGTTCTAGTGTACTGTCACCTGCTATATTCTCTATCGTACCGTTCTAATGCTACGGTAAGGACAAACAAGGTTTCATTTTCTTTTTTTTTCAGATGCTGCAACTGCCACTGTGTAACACCACTAGTACCACCGCAATGATGACATTTCATCCGCCCAGGATTGCCAACCTTAATCGCCATTTCCCGTGCAGCCAGCCCTGTGCCTAGCCCTATTTCCAAACACAAATTACAGGTAAGATAAGCGTTTGGGGGGAGGTAGTATAATGGAGTATTAGGAGAGACGAGAGACTGACGGTTCTAGGACTATTGAATTCACTTACTCTGTGAGAGGCACTTAGTTTTGAAAACATTTGGGCAATTACTTACACAACTTGAATCAAGATGCTACTTAAGTTTCAGGAAAACAAACTTACTGTTAAACCCCCACCCACCAGCCAGTCAAAAGCAGTAAAAAAGTAAAAACACGTATGCTAAGATAAAGTTTAAAGTATATTTATATCCCTAACATAAATAATCTCCTGCAAGACCCAACCCACACCCCCTCCTGAACCCCAACGAATGTCCGTGAAAACTAAGTCCAAACAAGTAGAAAACCCAACTCCCAATTCCCACCCCCGAGAAGTCTTTAAAAAAGGGGCAAGGGACAGTCTCCTCCTACTGCTGGCTGCTGTTGACTTTTCGCGCCAGGTCGGCATGCTCCTTGCGGAGGGTCTCGAGCAGGGTTTTGGTGTTGAGCGGCTCCTGCTCGAGGTAGGACACCCTCAGTGAAAGGCGGTGCAACCTTTTTTTGGTACTGCTGTGGGGGGCAGCTGATTTTTTTGCTGCTCGGCGGTGGCGGGTGGCTGCGGTACCCCGGCTCCGTACCGCTGGAGATCTGCGCTGACTGGCTGACCCAGGGAGCGTGGAGGAGGATGCAGCTGTACCGGTCGATGTTGTGGTCGACTGCGTGTCCCCCTCCTCCTAGGCCAACAGCCGCCGATATTCGGCGACAGTCGCCTCCAGCCTCCGTTGCCCGGCCCTTTTAGCCAGCTCCTTCCGTGTTGGTTTGGAAGGAGCATCTATATGAAGAAAGAAAGACATAGTCTGTAACCAATGCTCTTTAAGATTAACACAAAATGATTCAGCAGAAAGTTGTGTCACAGTAGAACTAGCAACTTGCAAGCACAGTACATAACTATTGTGGCCAGTATCTATCTAACCCACTTCTTCATCCTTGCTCTAACTTTAGTGGGAGTTTAAGGAATCAATTCTACGAGCACTATGGACTCACTCCATTAGAATCGACTATGACAGTACACCAGTCTTATTCTTCTTCTTCTCTCTTGTTTAGCAAAATTGGTACGTTCACTTCTGCAAGCCGGCATAATGCCAGCGCAGTCAACTTGCACCCGAGAAAAACAGACGCCCGCCATGATGAGTGAGACAGATTTGCGTTACTGTACCGGTCCAGTACATGCAGGTGGTGATGCTCTTACTTTTCTATTACGGGTGGCACTGAGAATACTCTGTTACAAGGGCAACTGCTTAATTAATTTAACTTTCACCCTACAGTGCCAATGAATACTAGAAAAGGAAAATGAAGAAGATAAATAATCTGATTATCTATCACTGCACATGGTATGTATTTGCTTACATATGGGATGACTTTAGGTGCTTTGCTTTTTATTGAGTGAACAGTGATACATCCACACATGAATGACCGAGTTCTACTAAACTTATTAACAGAGGTAGTGAGTGGCCATCGTAATAGCCGGATATATGCTGTGCTTGCAATACAAACTACTGCTACTATTCATGGTAGTATTCGGACAAAATTAAAACTTCTTTTCCTTGCCTTTCCTACACTGGAACGGACGTGCGGGTGCGGTGTTACATGCTCTTCAAAGTAACACTTAGTTCATCCAGTGACCGTCTACTCTCTCTAGATACGCATATGCTATCTAAGAGTCAGATAGTACCATGATCCAGGCATCCATCCATTCAAACTTTATGTCAATCATTCTTCTTCATGTCTCTCATCTGGACAAACCTTACGTTTTCTCACGGGAAAACAACCTTATCAATTTATTTGGGAAACCGCAAGCCATACATCCGTGCTTGACTTGCATTTGAATTTCAACCAAAGGATATATTGCGCACACATACAGTTTCTGTTTCACCCACCAAGGCTGTTCTCCTTCCACCCATCCTTGCTTCATCCTTCACCCAGCCATGCATCATATTCTTTCCCAGCCACCTCGGGCACCAATCAAACACGTATCATTCTTCTTTGTCAGTCATCATTACTTTTAACTTGCTCGTCCTTCCACATTTACTTACACCCTTCTTTCGCTTTTCGTTCATCCCATCCATCAAGTTCATCTCAGATCTGATTTGAATTCTCATAATAAAATTTACCGCTGAGTTGTAGTACATTTAGAGGAGGCTACTACCTGGTTGATAAAAACTTTGTTCTAAATTTGAAAGTCTTCTTAACAGTATAGTAACTTAACTGTACAACATATATACCACACCCGTGCAGAGAGGACACTCTGCAGTCTGCAATCTGAATAAGTAAGGAATATAAGAGCTTACCACTGCCCGCCACTACCGTGGCAACCCTCACAGCAGTTTCCTCCGGCACTTGCACCGCCACCTCCCCAGAAGTGTCCTCCTCCACCTCCACGCTGGCCCCGGCACCAGATGTTCCACCTACAAAGTACATTTAAGAATGTTAGATGTCATAGACATACACCACTCACTAGTATTTTGTCTAGGAATGAAGAAATGTGAATACAGAAACCAATCTAATAATTTGTGACTGTCTACTCTAAAGTAAAAATGTCCCTTTTTCCAGGGAAGGGTGTTGTCTTGCTGCACTTTTTGGCACAACTGATGAATGCTTGCTTTTTAACACGCACCATTTTTCTCATAACAGACAGAAGCTAAAATGTGCCTAAAATGAAAGTAACTGGTGCTATGTAAAGCGCTCTGATAACTGATTCGGTTCGGTTCTAGTTCGCGCTATATAAAACTCTGCAAAAAAAAAAAAAGCTTCACTTCTAAGAACAAGAGAAAGATCAGATCATCATCACTAGGACGGAGTGACCAACGATTCAGCACCAAAAAGAAAAATTAAAGTTCAAACCAGGTGAGGGCTCGGCTCGCCCACAATAAATGTGTGAAATAAATCACTAAGCACTTTTCCATTTTTAATCAACCGTTTATGTTTTATGACAAACTTGATTTTTAATAAATGTTTTTACTTTTAATAAAGCTTTAAAACTTAAATAGACTCTGTGGTTTTTGGTCAAGAGTGACTGAGCAAAAGGTTTTGCAATTTGCACGCATGAGTCCGTGCCTCTGACACTTCTGGACTCTGACTCCGTACTCTTGTCCTGCGTTGGATAATCATCATTGGGGATCAATCATCGATGAATTCGGGAGCTAAATGACTCTGCCACACTATCTAGTCAGTAAGGAGATTGGGGGTTCTTCAAAGTCTGTTATCACTGAGGTATGTGGAAAGTCTACCTGCGCCTATTATAATTGATGAACAATGCACTATTTAGTGTCCATAGTTCCGTTTGTGCAGATTTGTCCCTGCAACAGTAGTAGTATGGATTGTCCTCCTATCCAAACCAAAAGTAAAGTAGTATCTTATTCTTTCTTGGTGGTCATTCACATTTTATTGTTGGGAATTGTCAAAGCATTAACATTTTGAAGACTTGAAAAGACATTATGGACAATCCCAGAGGACTGCACTCAGTTCATAGAGCTATTGATGACTAGAATGGGAGTTTCGTTTGACACCTTTTGCCAACTGTGCAATCTTAGTTAGCTATACAGATAGACTAATAAGAATAATCTAGTAATACCACAGGGAGTCATAGTAGAAGCAGGATAAGAATTTAGATACAGTCTACAAGAAGATCAAAGACGATTTAGAAAAAATCGAATGAGGAACGCTAGGAAAAAATAGGAACTCTATATTAAAATGAAAACTTACTGGGGCCAGTAAAGGAGCCCTCGCTTTGACCGATCCTGGCCATCCACAACAGCAGCAGCAACCACCTCCTCCTCTGTCCTCTTGCCCCTGGGGGGAGCTGATGTACAACATGAAAGAAAGAAAGACCCGAAAACATGGATGATTGTTGTCAACCAAATCAAACATTTCAAAAGAACAATAACAAAATATTTTGGCGAAATAGCAAATAGACAACTATTCCACGGGATATATTGACCTATCTCATGTGGTCTACTACGATATTAGTATTGCTTGATTTGCGGACCGTCGACTTGGAAAGTTATGTAACTCACTAAACAAAGTACTAAAAAGGTTCGCCTAGGACTGGCAGGCAGCAGTCCGCAGCACGCGAAGTGACATACAAGCTCCATCGTGATTGCAGATCAGTGACAACACTAAAAAGTTTCCTACTACATTAACCAGTCATTAAAATACTCAAACTATCAATCCACCACCACTATTTCTTCTTATTGCCAGGTGTACAAAGGAAGGACTAGACTTGAGTCTGTGGGGGCAGATTTACAAGCCCCTTGTGGCTCTTTTGCTCCGTTGTTGCATGACTTTTGTGACGCAGCGGCAGAACAAAAGAGGCGCCATGGTGCGGCGTATATTAACAAAGTGACGCATATGGGAGATGCATCACGTTGTAAAGCCCTGCGCCATCAGGGGGCGTTCCGGCGCAAGGGAGGGTGTTCCTGCGCAGGAACGCATCCTAAGAGTGGCTGAGGGAAATCTACAAGATTTCAATTAGTCACTTTTAGGACAATGATTCTTCACTCAAACCCTGCGCCTGCTTGAAGCAGATGTATGGCTTGACGCAACATTGGGGAGATAGGGCACCCCAGAGCATTGATGGAGCTGCGCCATCGTTGCGACGCAACTCCAGCAATGCGCCGCCTTTACAGCACAGATGCGTAACGCTTCGGTGACGTTTTGGGCCCATGGTGAATTACTGGCGCATCCCTGCTACTTTGCAAATCTGCCCCTTAGTGTCTAGCATTACGCAGTTCTGTAAACTACACTCATACATAATTTCTCAGGCCAATGAAATGAACACAAAATCGAAAACAAATAAGCATAGTAGCAACGCTACTAAGAAGGAGAGGAGTGCACCTGAAATGCACAGAATATTTTGAAATATAATTTACCTACAATGTAATCGGCAGCATTATTGCTCTTGATAAAAAAAAAAATTGCAATATAATAACACACAGAGCAGGAGAAAACAGAGTAGTAAAGAAATAGCTACTAATACTCACCAAGCCTGGGGATCTCGACGCCGAGCAGGTCGAGCAAGTCGCGTTCCCGAACCAGGAGATCCGTCCAACGGTGGGTGGCCTGGTTGTAGGTGCGCCGGACCCGAGAGTGTTCAAACATGGCCCGGCACGCCTTCTCCCACCGCTTCCGTAGCTGCTTGCGGTCTTGCCGCCTGCCGCGATGGTCCTGGGGAGGCGGCGCTGTACAAAGAACACTAGTGCAGCCACCTCCTCCGAGCTAAAGATCTCCCGTGGCATCACTAGTTCCCCTTTCAAACGCCTGCACGGGAGCCGGGCACGGGGTGCGGGACCCTTCCCCTTCTCGGGCTGCTTCCCGGCTCCCTTTACCATGGTCTGGGCAGAAAGGAAGGTAAATAATAAAGAAGAAATAGAATAGGGAAGAAGAAAAGAAAAGAGTTAAAAAAAAGTAGTTTAAAATTAACCAAAAGTAGCAGAAAACACAAAAATATAGAGCTAGAAAAATAGAGGCATAGATAATAAGTAAAATAGATAAAAAAAAACTTCAAACAAGCAAAGGATGGCAGAGATTGATAGAGGATACAGAAAGGATGCCCAGAACCATAGCAATGAATGAAAAACAAGATGGCCGCGCCCGTTCACGACCGCGTGGGTAAGTTCGCGCGAGATTTCCCCCGCGATCACACGGGAAATTGTACTAGCAAGCCGCACACTTTGCGAGATTACACATAGCGCCCGGAAACGGAAATACGTCATGCAAACAAGATGGCCGCGCACATGTACGACCGCTAGGGTAACTTCGCAACGTTGCGCTACAAGCGGCTTGCGAAAACGCAAAAAATCACGCGAACTAACACGCCGCAGAAAAAGCAAATCGTATATTCGCACGAATTTGCGGCTTCCGAAATCGATCTCGCGCGAATTCGCGCCCCGCGAATCGCGCGAAATTGCAGAAAAACGATTTTTGCAAAACTGAAAGCACTCAGCAGGTGCAAAAGTTCAAGCTCATCATTAGTAACCATTCCCTGCAGTGCTTCCTGAGGGGCCCCTCCAGAGTTCAGTTGCCTACTTGCAACTATTCTATGACCCTGCTCTGACCCTCACAGCAGGCTCAGAGAATAGCTACAAGTATGCCACAAAGGTCCTGTTAAAATTTTTTACAATGCAACAGGAAGCAATTACAGGTAAGGAATCAGGTGCCAGACTGGAAGTTCAAATTCAGTGACACATTAATCAGCCCCTAATTCATTCATGTCAGTTGAGGCAGGGCAGGTGTGCTAAAGAATTTTATAAAACTGAAAGCACTTAGCAGGTGCAAAAGTTCAAGCTCATCATTAATGAGGAAGCACTTACAGCTAAGGAAGCAGGTGCCAGCTCAAATTCAGGGACACATTCATCAGCCCCAAATTAATTCATGTCAGTTGAGGCAGGGCAGGTGTGCTTTTCCCCCCATAATCTACAGTGATGAACCAGAGGGTGGCATGGGTGAGCCAGAGGGTGGCAGTGGTAAAACGGAGGGTGGCAGTGGTGAAACAGAGGGTGCTGTGATAAACCAGACGTAGAAACAACATGGTCGCGACCGTTGCTACCCGACAAGTAAGTTCGCATTTGCGAACTGGTAAAAAACCCTCGCGAAATGGCAGAAACACTTGCAAACACACAAAAAAAAATCCGCAAAATTCGCGAGAGTTCGCGAATTTTGGGGATTGCGAATCCGTAAATACGCAATTTCGCGAATTGCGAATTCGCAAAATTCGCCCATGTTTACTTTGGAGTAGCATAATTTACTATTCCCAATCCAGTCTGTGGAAGAAAGGGAAAGCGTGGAACTTTGGAGAGCTAAGATTTGCTGTTCCCACTCTAGTATGTGCAATAGTAGGGAAAGTGTGGGATTTCAGAGCGATTAAATTTACTGATCCTACTCCAGTCTGTGAAATGGTAGTGAAAGGATTGGACTTTGAAGGGGTTACATTTACTATTCCCACTCTATTCTGTGCAACAGTAGGGAAAGCATTGAACTTCGGATTAGCAATATTTACTATTCCCACTGCAGTCTGTAGAAAAGTAGGGAAAGCATGGAACTTTGGAGAGGTAAGATTAGCTATTCCTACTCTAGTCTGTGCAACAGTAGAGAAAGCATTGGACTACGGAGGGATTACATTTACTGATCCCACTCCAGTCTGTGCAACGGTATAGAAAACATTGGACTTCAGAGGGGTTCAATTTACTATTCCCACTCCAGTCTGTGCAACAGTAGGGAAAGCATTGGATTTTGGAAGTGTAACATTTACTATTCCTACTCCAGTCTGTGCAACGGCAGTGAAAGCATTGGAATTTGAAGGGGTTACATTTACTATTCTCACTCCAGTCTGTTAAACAGCTGGAAAGCGTTGGACTTCGAAGGGGTTACTTTTACTATACCTACTCCAATCTGTGCAATGGTAGTGAAAACGTTGGATTTTGGAGGAGCAAGATTTACTTTTTCCACTGCAGTCTGTGCAACAGTAGGGAAAGCGTTGAATTTGGAGCGGTAAAATGTACTATTTTTAAGCTAGTCTGCAACTGTAGGCAAAGCGTTGAACTGCGGAGGGGTTAAATTTACTAGTCCCACTCCAGTCTGTGCAACAGTAGGGAAAGCATTGGACTTTGGAAATTTAAGATTTACTATTCCCATTCCAGTTTGTACAACAGTATTTTGAAGGGATTAAATGCACTATTCCGACTCCATTCTGATCAACAGGAGGGATAATGTTGGACTTCAGAGGGGTTAAATTTACTATTCCAACTCCAGTCTGTGCAACGGTAGTGAAAGCATTGTACTTCAAAGGGGTTATATTTACTATTCCCATTCCAGTCTGTGCAAAAGGTGGGAAAGCATTGAACTTTGGAGTAGCAAGGTTTACTATTCCTACTCCAGTCTATGCAACAGTAGAGAAAGTGTTGAACTTTGGAGGGGTAAAATTTGCTCTAGTCTGTGCAGCAGTAGGGAAAGCGTTGGACTTCAAAGGGGTTACATTTACTATTCCCACTCCAGTCTAAGCAACAGTAGGGAAAGCGTTTTACTTCGAAGGGGTTACTTTTACTATTCCCACTCCAGCCAGGGCAATGGTAAAGTATTGGACTTTGGAGAGGTAAGATTTACTGTTCCCACTCAAGTCTGTGCAACAGTAAGTAAAGCGTCGGACTTTGGAGGGGTTAAATCTACTATTCCCGCTCCAGTCTGTGCTACAGAAGGGAAAGAACTTCACTTCAAACACATTATATATTTGAGTAACCCTATTAATTTAGAACAAATACAAAACTCCTAATATGAATTTTATTAATTAATCCCCAAAAAGTTATATGTATGAAAAATTACAAAACGATTAAACTATTGACATGATAATTAAATATTTAATATAATCAATTTAAAAAAATGGTTGTTTATATATTACTTAATTTACTTCCCACACTATACCCCCACAAACCTAGCAGCCCACACTTAAAATATAACTAAAGTAAACAAGTATAACACAATTTACATAATTGATAATCAAATAACGAATTAATTAATAATTATTTGTTCATTTTGTATCACTTAATTAACATCCCACCCGATACCCCACAAACCTAGCAATCCACAACTAAAATAGAACTAAAATAAATCAATATTCATATGTACATAAATAATTCTCAATTAAATAATAAACAATAAAAACATCTGAACACCAATGTGAGGGTGTTAGCCGTGGGCAAGCAATAGCCAAAATCCCTGGCAGGGTGCACCAAAAAAAGTCACAAAATTAACCTGTGCTTCACCTAGGGTAACTTGACACAAAAGGCCATCAGGCTTAACTTAGAGGCAATGTGTAAAGTATTTATCAAGCACACAAACAGTAATAAAGTAAAAACACAAAAGAGGCTAATTCTGTTTCTAGCTGGTTCTATTCCTGAGATACTGTATTAGTATTTTAATGTGTGCTCTCGTTTTCAATATAGGACTGTTAGGCCTGCTACGGTGAATATTGCTTTCAGGGCTTTGTCTCTGTAAAGACACAGTATAATTAACATTCTACATGTCCCACTTTTAAATACAATGCGCCCTACCTTGTGGGGCACAAGGCTTACATAGGGGCAAATTATTATGAATATTTAAAAGGGAGTTTTTACTTATCAGAGGGGTTTATTTTGACAGATCACAGTGCATGTTTGCCAGTGTTACAGTCAGGCTACAGTGGTAGGCTTGATGCCATGTTTGCACTGTCACTATAGTAAATGTAATCCACTAGTAGCATTTCATTTCCAGACCCTTGGATACATTTTGTACTGTATAATAGGGAATTAAACTCAAGTTACCTATACCAATTATCAGCTCCCCCTCCACTTACCTGGGACAGCTCCCCCAACCAGTCTAAACCCTTTTGGAACCGGCATTCATGCCTAGAGGACCCCTACTGTTGCACTTTCTCTCTCTCACCTGCCGACCCAAGCGAACTCAGCAACTTTCGACTCACCTCACTGCTTCCTTTTACAGCCAAAGTCTTGGAGAATGCAATTAACAAGCAACTCTCCAGCAACCTCAATCTCCACCAACTCTGCACAGCATGCAGTCAGGCTTATGCAGCAACCACAGCACTGAAACAGCACTCATTGCAGCACAGACATTATCTTGAACAAAGAGAAAATGCAGCACTCATCCTGATCGTCTTCTCTGTGACCTTTGACACCGTTTCTCACCACACCCATGTTACAAGACTACATCACACAGGAATACAAGCGCCAGCACTGAAGTGGATAACCTAATACCTCACGGGCAGAACCCAGAGAGTAAGACTTCCAACATACAACTTAGAACCCAAGAAACTCATCTGCGGAGTCCTGCAAGGATTGTCAATCAGCCCAACCCTCTTCAACATATACATGTCACCACTTGTGAATATCATCAGGTCACACAGGATCAGCATTGTCTCTTACACTGATGATATGCAGCTCAGATGACACCAACACCACCAAGAATAACTTCACAAACTGCATGACTAGCGTGGTGAACGGGATGAAAGAGAAGTGCCTGAAGCTCAAGACAGACAAGATGGAAGTGTTGATCTTCAAAACAAGAGCTCACCTTGGGATTCCTTCTGTCGACCTATGGAGGTAGATACCACACCTATTCCAACAGACCACGCCAGAATCCTTGGACTCACCTTGGACAAAAAACACCATGGCATCACAGGTCAACAGTGTTATCTCCTCCTGCTTCCACATCCCATGAATGCTGTGGAAGATCTTCAAGTGGCTCCCCAAGAACTCCAGACACACCATCACACAAGCCCTCATTATGAGCCGACTGGTCTAGAACAACACAGTCTATGAAAGAATTTCTACCCAACTCTTCCACAGACTCCAGACATTTCAGAACACCAGAGTCAGACTCATTCTCGACCTCCCACTCCACACCAACATTCACTGGCTCCCCCTCTATAAATGCTGCCACTTCAAACTCCTCACCCACACATTCAAGGCACTGCACAATACTTGTCCCACGTGCCTCAACCACTGCCTGCATTTCTTTCGAAGCAAACACAAGGAGATGATGGACAGAGCGCTGAAACTTTTCAGACACTCACCCCCAGACACTATTAGATCTGGGTTGAATCCATTAACTGCTGAGACCTAAGTTAGCAGGGTATGCCCAGATCAGGGTCCCTTGCTCACTTTGCCACTGGGTTCAAGCTAGCCTAGCTGATGAGGGGTGTTACCCCGAAACCGGTCCCAGGATGCTTGTTTCCGGTCCAGGGAAGGCCTTGCTTGGCAGTTCGGGCTAGACTGTTCCCATGAGGAACAGGGCCAAGACTGATTTGCATATGGCTGGGTCTGAACTGGGGTGGCGAAGTGAGATAAATAACAATGATGGATTAAACCCAGATCTGTGACTGGGGGTGAGTGTCTGAAAAGTTTCAGCACCCCTTCCATCATCTCCTTGTGTTTACATTTCTATCAACCTGCTAGACAACTGTGCTCAGTTACACTCTCACTCGCATGCAACCCTAGCATCCATAGAAGCAGCACTGGTGGATGTTTGTTTTCCAACATTGCTCCCAAGATTTGGAACAACCTCCCCAACACACCAGGTCTTCTGTCTTAGTTCTTGAACTCCGCTAGAAGCTGAAGACCTGGCTCTTCCATTAACCCTCTGTTACAGGCAAACACAGCCTGTATGCAGGATCGACCCTACTCTCCCACCCACAGCCTGAATACCCTCTCGGGTGACAAGTGAACTCTTCACATCTACACAACATAACAACTAGAAGTTTGCCAATTCAATCGTGTTTAAAGAGGAAGCACAAGTATTGTACTACTTATTAGTAGAGATTATGTGTAAAGATTTCTAAAGACAGCAAAAATATAGGGCCTGATTTACAAAACCAAAAGTCTATGTTTAGACCTAAAGTCTAACTTTACTACTACTAAAGTTAGACTTTTAGTCTAAGTTTACCTTTGTGAATCAGACCCATAGGGTGCAGTAAAAGGCAAAAAAATCCAGATAGGCCACCTAAAAAAAAGAAGATTTCCTACTGTTTCCCAAGTTTATTTAATCATATAAAGCTAAAGGGACCACCCTTCAATCATTTCTGAAGTTTCAGGAGGAATCCGATTTACTCCGGAGCCAGTTCTACCATTGGTTACACAACAAACATGCTCTCACACCCTACATTTCCAACATAGCTGAAATCCTTGATAATAATCCCTTAGAGGCCAAGGGGCCTCTTGAGGGCCCGATGGATCACAACTATCTCTCTTTTACAAATCATTAGTCATTAACACACCAGACATGTTCTCCCATCCACGCAGTGCATGGGCTTGAGACCTTGGTACTCCCATAGACAATGACTGGCAGGAGGCTCTGGCATTCCCTATCGCTAGCAAATTTCAAGCCATGCAGCTGAAATACTTACATCAGGCTTTCTTCACAATGGACCGACTTTGGGACATGGCGGTGATTAGCTCGCAATAATGCCTATGCTGCACTATACAAAAAGGAGACTTTATACATACAGTATGGATTTGTGAGTGACTGTATTCATTTTGGGAGGGGGTATTTGCATGTTTAGAAAACGTGCTGGGCTGGAACCTCCCCAGAGATCCTAAGCCTTCACTATTAGACATCACGGATGACTTTGATAACAACACATATACGAGGGCTGAAGGGCACTGCTGCCCCTTCGCTAAATGGCTGGAGGAAGGGGATGGATCACTGTATAAGTATGGAAAGACCCATCTTTATTGCTAGGGGTTGTCCACAGAAATATAGTATGAGATGAAAGCATTTTGGCCGATACCTGGGAATCTGGGTGGAGCCATGGTGTCAATATCCATGGACCGTGGATAATAAACCACGGGCCTTTGAAACTTAGGATATTTGCTGACAGACAGGGGCTGGTGGTGGAGGTTCCTTGGCATTTGTAAGTGATACTTTGTGAGGGCGGGTGGGATGAATGCTAGATACGTACCGTTTTATGGGAAACTCTTGATTGTGAACCAATGCTTTTTTATTTTGTTTAATATTATAAATGCCAATAAAAAGTTTAAAAAAAACAAAATAAAGAATAAAATGACGCCAGAAATTAATGGAGATATCTTCTAAGAACAGGAATTATTAATAGAATGGGCAGCTGTGACCCATCCATACATGCAAATAGGCCACACGCCTCAACTTTTTCAGATAAGAAGAGTGTCTGTCAAGCAGAGCAAAGGTTAGCCCAACAGACACTCTTCTTGTTCAGGTCAGGCAGCCAAGCGCTCGACATGCAATAAATAGGCAGGCTCCTGGCTGCCTGAGCAGAACGTTGCCCCACTGAGGATTTCGAAGTCCTGTGGGCATGACATTCTCAGTCTGGCAAAAGTGCCTTGAGGCCCTCCCTTCATGACAAGGGGGAGCATAACTGATTGCCTCAGACTTGGGTGTTTAAGTTTTAAGCCATGAAGTGCCCAGGCCCAAGTGTCAATCAAGATATCTCGTTACAGAGTGGGGGGTCAGCAGTCTCACTGACCCCTTCCCACTCTGTGACGAGTGAGGGACTGCTGCCTTCCTTCATTGACAGAACACAAGAGCAACATCCGGATGAACAACCAAAAATCTACAGTAGCCGTTCATTTCAATACCATGAAACACAATACAAGTCAGCTGAGATTTAAAATACTGGAAAAAGCACTAACTCTTCCAGGAAGAGATAATACCTTGTATCTCCTTCAAAGAGAGGTGTACTGGATAAATCACCTAAACACCGTTAACCCCAAAGGGTAAAAATAAAGACTGGATTTAAGTTGTTTCATATAGATTTTTATTATCTTTTTGTGTAGAGCTCAGATCGTATATTATTCACATTATTTTGTTGTTTGGCCTCACATTTATTCTCTTGCAATGAGGGTTTAAAATATTTGTGAATGCTCACATGGCCATCGAGAGCATAATCACTAACATCGTAGTCGACATGTACAAATGTGGATTCAAAGCGGATACATCCGTATTCTACATTCACTGTCCATTTTTTATGTCTTCTTTTTTCTTGTTTAGTTTGTTGTTTATTTTCACCCACACAATGGGATCGCCCGTCAGCGAAGTCTGTCGTTAATTTTCAGTCACGCTTAGGCACCAGTTTGTAGTGTTGTTTATTCCCAAAGAAAGTACGCAGACACAGATCAATGTCTCAGCTCCTTCATTTACTTCCTTCCTCATGTAGGACCAACGGCTAACTAACTCTTTGGCCTCCCAGCTCCTCCCTTTCTGCCCGCCCTCGTCCCTCACTCGGGCCGGCCCTAGTGCCTGACCAGTTAGGTCACCGGGCACTTTGCATCAACGTCATTACATCTCCCCCCTCTGTGAATAAAAGAAAACAAAATAATACACACCACAGCAAAACAGCAAACTGTCTTTCTTTAGAATTCTTCGATGAAGCGATACGGTTTCGTGATCACTCGCCTGGGGCGTGACTGGAGGTTGGGACTGTCGTGCTCCTTCTCATCGGCAGTCTCCATCAATGCCTGACTTTCAGTTGGGAGTGTCTCTGGGTCTCTCTGCTCCAGTTTCGGTTCGGTCAGTAGCTCTTTGACATTGGGTTCGCATTTTTTGAAGTATGTCACATTCCTAGTAAGTCTTTTTCCATCGGTCTCCGCAGTGATCATGGTTCCTTTTTGTTGGGTCACTTTGAGCGGAACCTCATGGTATCGGCAATCAGTCTTTCTGTGCTGCTCTTGTCGTGCCAGCACCCAGTCTCCCTCTCGGATTTGAGGGGGAGTAGCATGACGTCGCTCATCGGCATAGTCCTTCATCCTTTCCTTCTTTATCTTGTCTCTGGCTGCGATCTCCTCATGATCAGAGTTGAGATACAGTTTGTGCGCTGCAATGTTCATCATTGGTATTCTGGTGCACACTGGTCGTCCTAGCATGAGAGTGGCAGGACACTTGCCTGTGGTGGAATGAGGTGTATTTCAGTATGCTCGCAATACCTCGTCGAGTGCTGCTTGAAGGCTCTTTCCGGTGAGTTCGGCTTGCTGGATGGACTTCTTGATCGTGGCCATGAAACGTTCGATCATTCCGTTAGCCTGTGGCCATAGTGGCATGATCTTGCGGTGTGTGAAGTTGAGGTGCTGAGCAAAATCAGCAAAGTCATGGCTGTTGAATGGAGGCCCATTATCTGACTTCACCACTAGGGGAATGCCCCATGCGGCAAAGATCTCCTCTAGGATTGGTATGGCACTCGATGCTTTCGTGGATGTGCACAGTTGTGCGATGGGGAATCTGGAGTATTCGTCCATGACGACCAGGACGTATTGGCCAGATTTGATTGGCCCAAAGAAGTCAATGGCAATGTGTTGCCAGACGCCCTCCGGTAGTGGAGATATTTGTAGTGGTGCAGGGGGATCCGGACGGCTTACCAGTTGACATTGCGGACAGTCCTTCAGGGTTGTCTCCACCATCAGGTCTAGTGTTGGAACCAGACTCTTTCACGGAGCGCTCTTTTTGTCGCTACTATGCCTCGGTGTCCCTCAAGTGCTAGGTTGATGACCCCTTGTCTGAGTTGTCGTGGGATCACTATTCTCGTGTCTCATAAGATGAGACCATTTGCTGCTATCGACAATTCTTCCTGGACATGTTTGAATGCCGCCATCTCTTGGTCGTTTTGTCCATTGCTTGGCGTGTGTCTCCAGCTGTTAGTTTGGATCAGCCGTTTCACCTCTTGCAGGGTGGCATCCGTTTGCGTTGCTTCACAAATGGCCTCTAGTGGAACAGCCGGAGGCCTCGCTTGGTTCACTACGAAGTGAATGTATTCATCTGCGATTGATTGTTCTGATTTGTTGGATCTGATGGGGTGTCGGGACATGTAGTCTGCAGGGTTTGCATCTTTTCCTGGCTTGTGAATTATGGTATAGGTGTACTCTTGGAGCTGTAGGCCCCATCGCTCTATTCTCGGTGGCATTTTTGCTCGCGGGTTTCCAAATATTGTGATCAAGGCTTGGTGGTCAGTTATCAGTGTAAAATGTTTACCAAAAATGAAAATGTGGAAGTGTTCACACGCCCAGACAACAGCCAGGCTTTTTTTTTCTGGCTGTGAATATGCTCTCTCTGTGTCCGTCAGACTTCTGCTGGCATATACTACTATGTGCCGTTGGTCTCCTTCTCTATCATATTGCGCAAGGATGGCTCCTAATCCTACAGGACTGGCATCTACTGTTATCTCCGTCTTCTTTTTTGGATCGAAGTACGCTAGGTTCTTTGCTGATTCTACAGTTCTCTTGATCTCTCGAAATGCCCCTTCACACTGAGTGGACCACTGAAAGGTCTGCCCTTGTTTCGTGAGCATCCTTAGCGGGTAGCTTAGCGTGGCGTAGTCAGGTATATATCTGGAGCAGTAGCTGGCCATGCCTAGGAATGATCGTACATCGCCTACGTCCTCTGGGCTTGGTGTGTCGTTTAGCGCTGCTACCTTTTCTGGGTCTGGTTTCATGCCACTTCCAGAGAATAGGTGTCCGAAATTTTTTAGCGTTGGTTTGTGAAGTTCACACTTATCTTTGTTGAGTGTGAGGTTCGCGTCCATCAGTGCTTGACAGACCTGATCCAGTGCTTTGTTGTGTTCTTGAGTCGTTGCTCCATAGACGAGGATGTCATCGCTGTAGTTTAGGACCTGTGGGATGTGGTGTATTGTTCTCCTGATGGCCTCTTGGAATATCTCTGCTGCTGATGACACCCCGAAGCTTAGTCTTTTATATCTGAATAATCCAAGGTGTGTCGAGAATGTTGTAATGTATCTCGACCTTTCGTGCAGTTCTAGTTGGTGGTATCCTTTGTTGAGGTCCAGTTTTGAAAAGATCTTGGCTCCACTGAGGGAAGTGATCATGTCACTGATGTGAGGGCCTGGATGTCTCTCTCTCTCTATTGCCGTGTTGGGCGCCCTCATGTCCACACACAGACGGACTCGGCCAGTTTCTCCTTTCTTTGGGACCACCACGACCGGGGAGACCCATGGAGTTGGTCCATCTGTTCTCTCGATGATGTCGGCTTCCAGCAGGTCTTGGAGTTCCTTCTCCACTGCTTCTTGCAGGTGGAACGGGATTTTTCGGTGGTGTTGTGCCACCGGTGTGATTTGTTCATTTATATGCAATTTTATTTGGCAGTTCTTCATTTTTCCCAGACCTTGAAAGAGCTTGGGGAACTTCTGAATGAGTGCTGGTTTGTCAGTGACTCTGAATAAGATGTCCACCAATTTCAATCGCTCAGCAGTTGCTAGGCTCAGGAGGCATTCGGCTTCAGGCCCCTCGATGACATGGATATAGGCTGGTATTGTCCGATCTTCATATGACAGTTCGGTCTCAAACTTCCCAAGACATGTTAGTGGCTTCTTGGCCATCCACGTATACACTTGCACGTGGGCATCAACTAGCTTTGGCGGTGATTTCATGCGTTGGTATTCTGTTACTGGTAAGTAGTTTAGCGTTGCTCCACTATCTAGGACGAACTGGGTGGGGTGGGAGCCAACTTTGATGTCGAGACGCTGGTACTCTTTCAGCTGATCAAGGTCAGCTACACGGTAAAGGTATTCTTTTCGATCTCGGGGGATGAGCGATGGGGATCGAGATTCTCGCCGAGATTGACATGTCCTGCAAGAGCGGCAGCTGGATTGTGACGACCCAGTGGAGGAGTCTCGACTATCCTGGACTGCTCTGACATGATGACGACTGTTCGACGGCTGGTGTCGTCGGTGTCTTCCCCCGTGGTCACTCTTCGGTACTGCCCCGTACATGCTTTCAAAATGGTTGTCTCTGCCACATTTCCGGCATCGTTGTCCTAGTGCTGGACATGCATCTGCATGCGGATAGTCGTATCCGCCTCGGTAGTGTTTGAGTTGTCTGTCTGATCGTCCCTTCGTCTGACTCGTGTCTTTGTGTCCTTTGCTTGACTGGTGGTGATGTCTCTTGGATCTGGAAGAGCGAGCTTGTGGTGGAGACCGTCTGTGTTCTTGTCGAGACTGCATCCTGAAGACTTGTTCCCGTCTCTCACTTTTCCCGGTTTCCATTCTTTTCGCGTGTTCGTCAGCTTGTTCATCTACTCTCGTCATCTCTACGATCTCTTCCAACTATTAGCTTCTCTTGAGTAACTTGCGTCTCAGTGGCTCGGAGAGACAACCTTCTATGACTCTTAGTCGCAGGGCGTCTTCAGTTGAGAATTTGTCAAAATCGCAGTGCTTCGCCAATCGTCTCAGACGTGTTACGAACGCCCCCATTTGCTCACCTTTTTCTTGCGCGGCCAGGTTGAAAGTGTACCGCTCAAAGTCGATGTTCCTTTTGTGTAGGAACTTGCTGTCTAATGCTTCACGCACTTTATCGTAGGAGTCAGAGGATTCTTCTGGTAGTTCTTTTATGAGTCTTCCACCTTCCCTGCCAATCAGGTTCTTGAGAATGAGCAATTTCTCTCCGAGGTCTGTCACCTTGGATGCGTTCATGAAATCCTCAAAATCTTCTATCCATTCTTGCCATCGCGGGCCCACGCTCCTGCCGGATTCAAGAACAAGGGGCTCGGGGCGGCGCAGGAGACATGCTCTCATCATGTTTTCGGGTGCTGAGTCAGGCATTGTACGCTTGTGGTTACTGACGGCTGTTGCAATCCTAGTTCACTCTCTGTTTGTTGTCTTTGTTGCACTCGCCAGTGCTTGTTTGTTATTTGATGCACTCGCCAGTGCTTGTTTGCTGTTTTTGTTGCACTCGCCAGTGCTTGTTTGCTGTCTTTGTTGCACTCGCCAGTGCTTGTTTGTTATTTGTTGCACTCGCCAGTGCTTGTTTGCTGTCTTTGTTGCACTCGCCAGTGCTTGTTTGTTATTTGTTGCACTCACCAGTGCTTGTTTGCTGTCTTTGTTGCACTCGCCAGTGCTTGTTTGCTGTCTTTGTTGCACTCGCCAGTGCTTGTTTGTTATTTGTTGCACTCGCCAGTGCTTGTTTGTGGTCTTTGTTGCACTCGCCAGTGCTTGTTTGCTGTCTTTGTTGCACTCGTCAGTGCTTGTTTGTTAGTTGTTGCACTCGCCAGTGCTTGTTTGCTGTCTTTGTTGCACTCGGCAATGCTTTTTTGCTGTTTCAGGCTCTTTGCCTGACTTCAAAATGGCCGCCGACGATTCCTCGCAGGGGATTGGTCAAGGCTGCTTGACTCCAAGATGGCCACCCGGGAATCTCGTTTCTAGCGAGATTTCGGCCGTTTTTCTTCGTTTCTTCACCAGGGACCCAGTTAATCGGCGCTTTCACTCACCGCAGCCAGGATTCACCGCTTGAGTCACGATCAGGTAGGGCAGCTTTCTTTCTCTTCCGCCGCCGAGGTGGGCACTCGGTGGGCACTCGGTGGGCGTTTTCCTCCGCCACACGCTTCCACCGCCGAGGTGGGCACTCGGTGGGCGCTTTTGGTAGCGTGCTTTGGCCGCCGAGGTGGGCACTCGGTAGGCGCTTTAGTTAACACTCTTCCGCCGCTGAGGTGGGCACTCGGTGGGCGTTTTCAGTAGCGTGCTTCCGCCGCCGAGGTGGGCACTCGGTGGGCGCTTTGGGCAACGCGCTCGAACCTCCTGACCTGGGGTGAGCTCCAGGCGGGTCGATGACCTCTGGGTGCCTAGTTAGCCGCGTGGGGACAGGATACCTTCGTCGCCAGTTGTAGTGTCAGTTATTCCCAAAGAAAGTACGCAGACACAGATCAATGTCTCAGCTCCTTTATTTACTTCCTTCCTCATGTAGGACCAACGGCTAACTAACTCTTTGGCCTCCCAGCTCCTCCCTTTCCGCCCGCCCTCGTCCCTCACTCGGGCCGGTCCTAGTGCCTGACCAGTTAGGTCACCGGGCACTTTGCATCAACGTCATTACACAAGTGACCTAAAAACTTCAGAGTCAACATATAAGCTCATCCGTAGGAGCTTTCAAACACTGTCCGGGGAATCAAGCAAGTTGCCGTTCGTTAGAAAAACTGACGCGACACACTCCACACACGTTGGGTGAGTGAGCACTCAAAGCAGTGCCGACCGATTATACCATGATTGTCTTAGACTTGAACACAGGGTTCAAGCATCAGTTCTTTACGTATCTTTGTCGCTTCTCATTTGCAGAATGTTGGAAGTTAAACTCAGACTTCCATGCTGAAAGTCAAAAGGATTGTAAGTTTCTGCGTACCTGCGAGCACCCAGTCTTGATTTTAAACTCACTTGTTCGGCTAAAATTAATGTTCACAGTCATTGTAAACTACTTACCATGAGCACCACACTCAACGTCGTTTTCCGATTTCACGGTTTCGCTCACTCTTTAACACACAGGTTCCTTCACTTGCACAAGCACCTTGTTCAAATTACGAATCCTTTGTTTCTTAGTGTTTTTATTTTTACTTTAACGACTAAGCATGTACCATGACAAGCACTCACCTGATTTAGATCTTGAACATCTTAGGGCCTCACCTAGTTCCTATCCAAAAATCCAACTAGATCACCAGTCACATATTTGACCTGCATTGTATTTCCTTAAACCCCCAATTTAAATGCAGTTTTTTCTTAAAAGTAACAATTTATATCAAAGTCAAAGTCAAAAGAACTTTATTCGAATATTCATAGTAACATCCATAAAAGTACATTCCAGTAAATTTACAATTAACACATAAAATTCATATATTACTAAGAATCACTTAAAGTGAAAAGATCACAGGCAGAATATACAGTAAAAATGTATAAATATATATGATTGGTATAAAAGTAATTCTCTCGACACAACGCATTTACCCCTCCATACTTGCCCTAAATTTGATTGCAAGTTTTAAAAAGCTACATACAAATAAAATGCAAGCACGGCTTAGTAATTGAAGGTAATAAAGAGCTGGGCGGATTTGTGCAAAATTCAATTGTTTGAGGATTGGTTTTAAATATAATTTCCTTGGTGCAAGGTAAAATGGGCAGATAAATAAAAAGTGTGCCAGGTCTTGCGGAGACTTTTCGTCGCAGCCGCAAGGTGGCAACACTTGGCCTCAATGGGCCCCCTCGGAGTGGCCAGTAAAAGGTGGAATAGATCAAAGCGGAACCTCGAAAGCAAAAAGCGATCGTAGCCAGACAGCGGCCATGATAGATAAGGTTCCATTTGTAAACAGGTTTTTAATAACACATGTTTCCGGACGCTGTCTTTTTTTAGTTCGGCCTCCTCCCGGGCTAAAGACCTAGAAGCATTTTTTATGCTGTGATGAATATCCGCCTTTATGTTTTCATGTTTTCAGATGAAGTCCCTGATGAAGGGCTAGGCCCAAAATGCATTGGGCACAAAACCATAAAATATAGTGAAAATCACTGATGAAAGTATTTGTCATAAATGAAAGAAGATGAATAAAATTTAACTCTTGGAAAACATTTACAAATGGTTTAAAGTTTATTGAAGAAACCCAAAGAATGCAATTGGGAATGCTCTCCCCTGCTGGGAGCTGCGCAAATCATTCTTATTCACTCCGTTCCCCAAACTCAGAGGGATACCCAATTAGCACCAACTATATCTATACCTTTGCATACACAGAACAATGCAGAGTGCAAAGGTCCTTCCTCCATTTGGATCTAATATATTCCCTCATTGGCTGACATAAGGTCAGCCAGTGTGGGAAGGAAGCAGTTCCAACTCTCCTGGGACCTCTGAAGCTTGCTGCTCCGGGAGCTGCAGGACAGTTACGTTTTATGTTTTTGAATGATTGGTGCATGCCTGAATGTATGTGTAAATGAATGAATTTGTTGTAAGTCCTTTGAATGGGTGGGCTGAGTGTATGCGTATACGTGGGTGTGTGTGGCCTGCCTGCCCCCCTCCCTGGCAAAATTACAGCCTGCCAGTGAGAATGGGGCATGAAAAAATATATTGGAGGCACTCAGGCATTTACAAAGAAGTAGCTGGTTAAGTTTATTCTTTGCAGTTTATCTGTCTCCCCCAACTGTCCTTGTGACCCACATATCACCTCATGACACGCCAATGAAGATGTAGACCACTAACTTTAATCAAAAGACCAAGCCTGGTAAAGGACTTCTGCTGCATTGATACTACCTCTAACACATATAAGAACAAATTAGCTTACTCCTTTACAGACTTGCCATGTTCGCGGCCAAAATAAGAAAAAAACAGACTTACTTGCTAAAAAAAAGATGGCCTCTACAATAATAGCTGTCTTTAGCAAAAGGAAATACTGTGTATGAGGGTGGAAAGCTTATCCCTTCCTGGGTGGCTCAGAGCTTATCAAAAGTACATCACACAATCAAGCTACTTGGTCAGCATTGCTGCCAATATGTGACGTGTGGGGCTAAATGCCAACAGATAAGACATATCCATAAGGAACCTCTACAATCCATAAAATTGAGAGGAGTCCAACAAGAAAGGCAGGGGATGATTACTGGAACAGAGGGTAAACAGTCAAAAATTAAAATAAAAGGTTATGGATGTGATCTGAGATAGGAGCACACGATCATAGTGGATTAACATAAGGCAAGTGGACAAGCAGGAACTCTAAAAAGTGAAGTCTGTGCCCGTCATTAAGATTAAATCAGACCAAGCATGGCTAGAACCCAAGATCTGAGAGTAGTACAAAAAAGGAGGAGAAAATAATCCCCCAAATTAATGTCTGTATAGTATAGGTATGTTTAAAAGGAACGCCTTTTACAATTTCAATACCTTCATAATGCACCGGTGAAAAAAGGTTCCTAAGTTATGATTTTCATAGAGAAAAAGGAAGCATGTGAAGGCTAAAATGTTCAAATATAAATATACAAAACAAGGAGAATGTGAGCTTTTTTCAATACCCACTCCTAATCTCCCTTGCCACATATCCATTAACTTTGACAATGTATAATCTGGCTGTAGAACGCTCGCTGGATAACTAGGTAAGAGAACAGCAGAAGGCTTATTGTAAACTGTGGCAGAGCTCCCACAAAATTAAAAAACCTAGGGCCAGATGTAGGTAGCCAAATACCGGTCGGTAACAGCCGAAATTCGGTAATTTCGGCCGTTACCAACCGGTATTTGGACATTGAGATGTAGGGCGTCCAAAAATTCCCGATTCGGTAAAAATTCCGATTCGGTAGATTTACCGTATCGGAAAATATTCCGAATCGGTAAAAGTACTGAATCAGAAAATTTACCGAATCAGAAAATATACTGAGTCGGTAAATGTTCCGAATCGGTAAAATTACCGAATCGGAAAATATTCCGAGTCGGTAAATGTTCCGAATCGGTAAATATACTGAATCGGAAAATAAGAAATGGAAAAAGTAACACCCTTGAGATGTAGGTGACCCATAAAATACCGATTTTGTTGCAAAATCGGTATTTAAGAGTCGGTATTTAGCATGGATTGAAAGCAGGTGGTAACCAGGTGCAGCCTATAAAATAGGGCCCCAAAATGCAACACTGTAACTAGAATGGCGGCATTCTACGTCATAGCAAGGCGGCTACGGCTACAGGCAGCAGGAGAGAGGGAATGGAGAAGGGAGGAGCAGGTGTACAGGCAGAGGATTACGCTCTTCCAACTGACAGAGCCAGAGATACTGCAAAGATACAGACTGCACCCCCAAACCATCATGAACCTGATCAGGGACCTGCACCCACTCCTGGAGCACCCAAAAGCAAGGGCCCACGCCATCCCACCCCATGTGCAGGTGCTCTGTAGCATACACCTGCTTGCATCTGGGAGTTACCAGAGTGTTGATGCTGCGGTAGGTGGGGTGTCCCAGAGCTGCCTGTCCCGTTTCTTCAGGAAGTTCCTGGATGCCATGATGCAAAGAATGGAGCATTACATCCACTTCCCAGACACTGATGCAAACCTGCTCAGGACCAAGACTGACTTTTACCTAATGGCAAATTTCCCACATGTGATTGGCTGCATTGATGGCACCCACATCCCAATATGCCCACCTGCTGCCACTGAGCACATATACAGGAACAGGAAGTCATCACACACAATAAATGTACATGTAATCTGTGATGCCAAGTACATGATCACAGATATAGTGGCCAGGTACCCAGGAAGCACCCACGACTTCTACATCTTCCAAAACAGTGGGATCTACACCCGCCTGACAGCGGGGGAATTTGGGGAAGGATACCTGCTAGGTAAATTACTGTGTGACACTCCCTTGATAGAGGATGCAGACGTATGTTAATGTGTGCCTGTGAGTAATGTTTTTCTCCTTTCACATTAGGGGATAGTGCATATGCACTTCGTTCCTTCGTCCTGACACCCTACCTCAACCCCACGACCCCCAGCCAGAGACGATACAATGTGGCACATAAATCCACCCGGAACATCGTGGAGCGCACCTTTGGCCTACTGAAGAGCCGGTTCCGCTGCCTCCACAAAAGTGGGGGGGCACGGCAGTACTCACCAGTAATATTCTGTAAGATCATTGCAACCTGTGCAATGTTGCACAACCTCGCAACTAAGAAGGGCACAGAGGTGGAATTGGAGGACTATGAAGACCATAACGATGAGCAGGCACTACCAGCAGCCAACACAGTAGGAGTACCAACACCCAAAGACGAAAGACAGAGACGGGCAGAGATCACACACAACTACTTTTGATTAAGTATAGAGACAAAGCACGTATTGTAATGCAATGCACGTAGTTTATTTGGCACTACGTTAAATGTATGAAGACACAATTGTTACATCCTAAGTGAGCCTAGCACAACTGGGTGGACGGGGGTTACCTCACCCTCACATGTGCGACCGAATTTGGCCGCCTCACTGCCTGCGCCCATGCACTGCACTGCGTGATGCCTGAGGTTGGCTTAGTTCTATGTCTGCTGTGCCAGCGCTGGTACTCTGGCGTCTGCTGCTCCTCCGTATTTCAGGGATAGGGGTGCTGCTCCTGCTACTGGTGTTGTCTGTGTCCCCTAAACCTTCAGCTCCGGTGGTGGCTGACTGGTTTGTCAGCAGCACTTCCCATTGCTGTAGTGACTCTCCCCTTCCCCCTTGTGAGATCAGTGCAGCAGTGCACCAGCCCCTCCAGCATCGCAACTGAACGGCGACACAGCAGTGAAGTCGCAGTTGCAAGACAGTGCATGCCCCTTGTCTGCTGTTGCATGCACTGCCTCTCCCTGCGCCTTTGGGTGCGGTCCTCATGTAGTTCATCACAAAGTGACATCACACACTGTGACATGTCCCTGACTCCATCGGCCATGTCCCTCATGCTGTCCGCCATTGATGTTATCCCCTTGTTCATGTTATCGAAGTTTTTGTTCATATGGCGCATTTGTCTATGCACTGCACTAATAGATTTTGTCTGCAGGCGCTGCACCTTGACCATTGTGGTCTCAAGGCCACAGAAGACACCCTCATCATGGCCACTCACGCTTGCCTCCCGTACCCTACGACGTCTTGTGCTTCCGGATAGAGTGACAGGAGTGGATGGAAGACCTGCTGCATTTCCTGCCATTGACTCCATTGGGTTCTCACCCTCCCTTTCCTCATCGGAGGATGTTTGTAAGATCCTTAGCGGGGGAACGTCATGCCTCCTGGGCCTGCAGATGTCTGACACATCTGAGTCTGCTGGTGTGGCAAGTTGTTGTGACTCATGTTGTGGTGAGTCAAGGAGCAGAGGAGATGCTTCAAGTTGCATGGGGGCTGCCTCTGGTGTGGCAGCTGCTTGTGTGCAGGGTGCTGTAGGTGTTGCGATGCTGGGCCCTGCATCCCTGCCTTCTTCCTCACTCCTCTCCCTTTGGAGATGTGTCTTCTCCCTCTCCTGCATTGACTTGCGCGAAGTCTCTTCTGTGGACAGATATGGACAGTGTCTTAGTGGTGCTTTCCCCGTGTATTTCACTATTAAATCACATTATATTTGCACTATTTCCTGCTCCTCCCCTGTCTCTAATAGTATTGTGTGGCATGCCTGACATTATTTCATGTTGACTGCTCTGATGTGTATTCTTATGACTACCACTCCCATATGCATTGCAGGTGGATACTGAATCCTGTACTGGAGTTCCTCAACACACAGCCACATTGGGGGAGGGAGACAGGCAAGGGGTGAGGAATGATGGACATGTCCCTTACCTTTCTTTGCTGCAGCTCGGGCTGAGCTGTCTGCATCACCAATCCCTACAACGCACTCTGGCTCCAGTGTGGACTCCACGAGCTCCTCCAGATCCGTGAGATCAGGTGCCCTGTTCTTTCCTCCACCTGTAGCATTGGCCTCTTTCATTCTTGCTGCCAATTTCTTTTTGGTAATGATCCTTAGATCATACCATCTCTTCTTCAGATCGTCCACTTCCCTGGTTGTCATTCCTATTGCGTTCACTTTTGTTTGGATCCCCAGCCAGGTGTTCCTCTTCACAGCCTCTGCTACCTGCAGAGACTGCTTTCCAAATATCTTGGAGTAGTACTTTACCCACCTCCTCCACCAGCACCTGAAGTTCACCTGTGCTGAACTTCATCTTCCTCTTCCTCTCTGCACCTTCCCTCTGGGAGTCTTGGGAATCCATTTGTTAGTCCTGCACAGCTCAGCTTCACAACAGCCTGTCACTGTGTAACTGCTCTCCTGTGTGATCAGGTACTCTGCACCTGTATGGGTGTGGCCACTTCCTGGTTGTGGGGTGGGGTGGATGCACAGGATTGGTAGATTGCTCTGTTGGTTGGCTGAGGGGCGAGGTGGAGGCACGTGATTGGTTGACAGATCAACTGCCTGCTATTTTGTATCCCTGACTCGGTATTTACCAATTCGGTATTTACCGGTTCGGTAAATCCTATTCATTCCTATGGGCATCCAGGCCCATAGGAATGAATGTGAAATGCCGAATCGGTATTTGCTGAATCGGTAAATACCGATTCGGTAAT
Organism: Lissotriton helveticus; assembly: GCF_964261635.1. Lineage (NCBI taxonomy): Eukaryota > Metazoa > Chordata > Amphibia > Caudata > Salamandridae > Lissotriton > Lissotriton helveticus. The sequence continues at coordinate 1,028,958,806 of NC_136059.1, forward strand.
TACCGGGTCGGGGTTTCCAAATTTCCGGTATTTTTTACCGATTTTTTACCTACATCTCATTTCCCTTTTCTAAAATACTGATTCGGTAAAATACGGTATTTTAGAATCGGTAAAAATGAGTTACCTACATCTGGCCCCCAGTGCCTAATAAGTAAAAGCAAGTTTCTTTTAGGAGTCCTGGTCGTACTCTTGGAAACTGTGGTCTAAGTGACAGGCTTCTCTCAAAGAAAATGTGGGTAAAGTATTTTTGAAGCACCAAACAACTTTAAAGTCAATAATTAAAATTAAATTACATTCTCTTTCCAAAGTATTGAACAGAAGTACTATTCAATGATTAAAACAATACCAAAATAAAAAAAATTATTTTAGGTAATATGGCTTTATATATATTATTTTTAAATATAAAAAAACAGAAAAATGTTTTTAAATTATTTTTGTAAAGCAGATCCATAGGAGACATAAATATTATTCACAGATATATAACATTCTTATCATATCCACAGAAAGCTACTAATAATATGCAAATGAATAATAATTTTACGTATCTAAAGAAATAGTACTTAATACTTTCAATAAAGTGCACCGATGCGACCTTTAGCAGCCCGCAATTACCTCAACATTCATTTTGTCATATCTCAGACATAGTTTTTCCAATCAATATGTACATTCCTTTTATTATTGCATCTTAAGGTCAGATATTTCATTAGCACTATAAACCGCAATGTCTGACTTATTTCAATAAGGTGCAACAGTGATACATTTAAATAGTCCGCACCTTTCTATTCAAGATTAAATTCTCACTTATATAGAAAATTCTTGTATCTTCTAATATCATTCTGTCACTCCAATGTTTTTCTGGAGCATATTTACCCTGTGTTATCATCAATATTTTCCATAAATTGCCAAGTGGTATTAAATCATTTGATGCCCCTGACCCTTTTAGCATATGCCTCCTTGAACTTCTTTGTTTGGCACATCTTACTATACCATTCCAAATATATTGGCACTCTATTGTTTTTCCAATTTTGCAAAATCAATGATCAAGCAACTAAAGAACAAACTGTGATAAATTCCTCAACCCCCTTTCCTAATACTTGATCTTGCCTATGTCTAGATAATCCAAACAGTGCCACCCCAACCTCAGGTTTGTTCCATCTGTGCACTCCGCTGTTTAGGGCTTCAAACACATGTTCCCAGAACCCAACTATCTTTGGACAGGTGAAAAAAGTATGCAGGCAGTCTCCTCCCTCTAGTTGATTACAACGAAAACAACAATATTCTATTTCGGGATACATTTTATGAAGAGCTTTGGGGGTGTAGTATGCCATCCACTGTGCCAGGAAAGACATTCTCTTGAAATGGCTGCTCTTACTGGCTTAAATCCTAATTCTGAGATTGCCTACCGCTCGCCCTCAGAAAAGGTACACTGTGTCATCAACGTGATCTTTTCTAAAATCCTTTTTACCGGCTGGCTCTTCCCCTGGCCCAGTAGCACCCTGTACCAATTACCAATGTCCCTCATTTTACTTCTGAATGATGCTTTTAATATTGGGGAGGAGTCGCTATTTAAGTACCCACAGCATCTTTTTAAGAAAATGTACAATCTGAAGATATCCACAATACAGATGCTTGCAGTGATATCTGTACCTAGCTTGGAGTTGCTGCCAGGTTATAATTCCCCCTTTAGCCTGAAAAATGTCCCAATTCTTTAAATACATTTGTAATCCAATGCCTTATATGGCAATTTGGTATGTGAAGACCCAGTAGTTTACATTCACTCAGCTGCAAGTACCTGTATCCCTCTGCTTGATTTTTTTAATAGCATGCTTGGAGCCTCCAACCATACTCCTGGAGTGTTTTATATCTTGTTTTTGGGGAGTTTTGCCGTTTTAATAAATATTGAAAGCTGGGATCCTGCCTCCTGAACCATCTTCTACCCCAAAAAACTAGTCTATTTAAGTCAATGAGATGTAGTTCGCCACAACATGCGCCTCATCCATTACTAAGTAGCGAGGGATCGTGGTTGAGTAGAGGCGGCAGGTACACCGTGATCAAGTTGTATGAAGCGTTTGCACATAGGACCCCTTTTGGCTGACTGTCTATGGAGAGATAATTAGATTAGGGTATACAGTATGTCCTGGGCAGAGATTTTACTTTCAGACATTAAAAGAGTTATTCTAACTAGCCAGTTTTCTTTGTATTCACTTACGATCTACAGTGCAGTAGCTTCGGTAAGATGCATTTAAATTGAGAATGTGTAATTTGTTCTCAAATATGTATTGCTGATGTTTACTTTTATGCATACACGTTCACTTATTTGTTAATTGGTACACAATTTACAAAAACCTTGGGGGCAAACCTTAAATCCTTACATGCAATGAACATATCCATGGGATTATAGTATGCTGTGTCTTAATTGTTTGCATGAATTTTTAAGCTTAAAGTCTAGAACATATAACACAAAGTAGACATTTCTGAAGACCCATATGTCTGTTCCCTCTGATTTCTCTGGGCTGTTGCTCACAATGTGGGAAAGGGCAAAGGTTTCATCATCACCCCGATTGCCAGTGGGTTGGAAAGCATGAGGTATTTACTGCACATGGTAAATATCAATTCTGAGGGGTATGGAATTTACCGGTTGTGGCAAATACATCCTATTCCTGGTTTGCCTCTAGGAATTACCTACAGGAATTATGTGTTCAGCACTACATTTCGTGTCTTGGAATTGATCTTCCAAAATTCATCAGGAGAAAATTTTAGGGGCGTGGTGTGCATTGCAAGCCATGGAATCTCAATCCCCAAATAGAGTTTGTGCGGCGATTGCCATTTATCCTACATCCGACCTTTAATAAGTTCCCTAATATTCCCTATGATGGTTTATTACATATGGAGAGCAACATGATGGTCCTTACAAATTGTCTTTCTCATAGCTCTGTGGGAGCATTTACCACAACTTTTCAGACACTGTGTTGATCTAGGATATACCTTACTTTCCCTTTACACTGGGGGAGGGTTGTGTGCGGAGTTTGACTCCTCTAGGTTAAGCTGAGCAAACCCGAATTTTTCCGTTTGAGCAAATCCTTATCCATACCAAGGAAGAGGAAGCCACCAATGGAAGGCATGCTGATATTTGTGGCTTTTCTGAAAATGTCAACATAAAAAAAACAGGTACCACATACCAGAGCAAGAACCTAGAGGGCAGACAACATTTTCATTTTCACCTTAACGTCTTTATTAGTTTTGTATATTTATCCTTTATGCTCTATTTATCAATCACTGCATTTAGAGATGTAGTTAATTTTATGAGCACCTCTGTGAAGCAGGCACTGAAGACTAGCACAAGTTATATTTTATGGATTATTGTGTTTTTATGATATATCTATACCACTGACCTTCCTACCACTTTGTAGACCATTGTACTGACACAAGATCCATCTCATCATGTGGCATTGGGCAACCATTATTACAACACGTTTGAATAGCCAATTCGTCGATGATTTGACATCTCTGATGACTTATGTTTATGGTGCATGTGCTCTTGAATTATATATGAACATGGAAAAGGAGGATCATACAAAAAGTCATGCTCTTATCTGGAGGCAGTATATTGTAAATGTCAGAGTGCAGGAGAATCGCCTGTAATAGCTTCTAAAGCCCTCGATTGTAAACCTATCAACAATAAATATTGTTTCGTGCATTAAAAGAATTCCTAGGAATAAAAATGGTCCCAGGGTACCACGTCATAGGACTGTAGAGGGGAGTATATATTTATTTGATTGACTAGGAAGGCGCGATAATGTGGTAGGGTTTGAGACCTGAATTCATATTTATTAATAAAAATTAAACATACCATGTAAACGCAGATTATGCAAAAAAGCAGTTTGCAAACTCACTACCAGTGATAACAGAATGAGCACTTTCTTGCCTTAAAATGAACTAAATTGAATTTGCATGGTTTATAATTCAATTACGAAATGAAATCATAACATGACATTTTTATAAACATCCATTGCAATAATGAATTAAAGTGATTTTGAATGCACACAAGAAAGGCAAGATCTAAGACATACGTTCTGCCTTTGTATCTTATCCTTGTGAATATGAGTTAATGAGGTACAAAATGAAAGTTATTAGTATGTATCGCAATAACACTGACTCACCCAGTCATGATTGCAAGGTTGCTAAAATGACAATAAGTTGGTTACTATTTATTGGTGAGGTCCAAAGACAACTGTTTCATGTTAACGGTGAGAATCAGGAAGTTTCAAAGAGAAATTCAGTAAATAAGAACACGAGAAAAGAACGTGGGAAAGTATCAGTTTGTGAGACACACTTAAAGGAGGAAGTGATAAATGACTGGTAACGCATCCTAAACATTATGCAGATATGATGCACTTTACAAAGCTATTTACAAGCTAAAATTCAGCATAGAAATGTAAACAGTGTAGTTCACTAGCGTAAAGCCATTTCTGCCATTCACGAAATGTGTTTTACTCACCTATTAAGATTTATTTGCACATACTTTTTCATGTTGGAAAGTTTCTACACAGGAATGGAACATACACTTCAAAGGGACTGCTTTGAAAGTTTGGGAATACAGCAGGACATGTTTACAGGCATTCATAAACATTTTCAGCCCACTATCCCCCTAGTAATGGCCAGAGATTTACTCCTGTCAAGGGCAGGCATGGCAGGAGAAGAAGTTTAGCCACAAAGCCAAATACTTTCCCTGCGGAGAAATGCAATTTACGAAGTGCAATTGCATTCAAGTGAGACATTAGTACATGCCTAAATGTAGATCACGTGTATTAGTTTTCCATCATTTGATACTGGCAAAGGGAATCCCAGGAACCGGTTTGGGACCCTGGGTCTTAGGAGATGCCACGAGATTCCACACATGCTATCATCAACAACAGAAATCAGAAAAATCAGAAAACAGAACCTCTTGTAGCCAGATAAATCAATGTGATGCAATTACTAATTTAAGACATACAATCATCAATACCAGGACAGTAACTCACATAGCCCTATTGAAGCAATCACTATTTTACTAAATACATTGAAGATTAAGAAAAATCACAATATAAATCGGCACAGAAGAAGGCACCCCCAGATAAACAGATATCCCTATTTGTCAAAATGTGGCTAATGGTTAGAAGTGTGCCACAGTAGCCAAATGTAAAGAACAAAAAATACCTTCTCCTTTCTCCTTATGAGATGAGTGTTTTTCGTATCCTTCTGACATCTCTAAATCAAAAAGTACTAGGCATATGTACATCAAGAAGAAAACAGGAACAATATCATAGAAAAGTTTCAAAGTGGACAGGTAGTACCATCCCACTATGGAATTCAGTCCACAGTTTACTGTGTTCAGTTTCTATATCCACTTGTTTACTTTTGATGCTAAAAGTGTTCACTAGAGCACTGCCTTTTGAAAGGCAGAACAGTGTCAACCAAGAACCAAAACACATCTGTAGGTGTGTGGCCTTTCTCAATGAAATGCTACACTAACGGTCCATTCATCACCTGGCACCTAATGTGTATCTGATGTTGCAGGATCTGTGTTATTTGCTATGGTTCGGAGAAAGTGGCCGACTACTTTAGATGTTCACATTGTACTGTCTGTGGGACCTGTTGGACCACTGAGAATACTGAGAAATTCATAGTAAATAACATAAGCCAGAGGCTGTCCAATTTCACGACTTGCCAGACTCATAATGTTATCTATTGTTTTGAAAGGCAAGGTTGTACAACAGGCGAAGACATGCATTTTACATGGGCTTTGTTATTTGTTGCTTACAGCACTATGCAGAGACTTCAATCTCTTCTTGCCAGCCTCCTGGTGGTATCAAACACCTTTACTACAGCACTTGAAACTCATGATTTGTTATGTAGTGTGCCGCCTGGTGCAATTGTACACTGAGGCAGAAAGGGAATGGAATGTCCCTCCTTTGCTGGACGGCACACGTATTCCTTTAAGTTTATAAATCCAGGTATCTGTGCCACTGAAAAGTCTGAAAACTTGGAATTCTTTTTATTTGCAGTCAGGCACTACCAGAGTTGTTCCTGTTGTTTTCCCCATACCATATCACATATACTGGCAACAACAATTAACACCCTTAATTAAGACAGCATCTGCTAAATACCGTACTTGAATTTTAAGCCTTGAAAAAGTGATTTTATTTTATGAAGCGCAAATAATTACCCAGATGTGTCTCAGCGCTAAAAGGAGGAGGGACAAAGAGGAAAAAAATTATTTTAGTGAAAAGCCAGGATTTCAAAAGCTTACAGAAACTCCAGAGAGAGGGGGCTGATTTGATTGCCAAAGGAAACTTGTTCCAATTTTGAGTTGTACAGACCAGAAACTCCTGCCTCCCCAGGAAGAGAGCTTATAGGGAAGCACCACCAGATTCATCACTGAACTAGACCTAAGGGTCCTGTTGGACACATACTTGTTGAGGTTTCCCCTTAAGAAGGCTGGACCTTGAACATGGAGCACTTTATAGGTTTTACAAAGCGCTTTAAAGAGAATTCTTTGCTGAACAGGCAGCCTACGCAGTCTTACCAAAGCCTGTGAGGCCGACTGGAATCTTGGGATTTTCATCGGCAGTCTTGTTGCTGTGTTTTGTATAATATGCAATTTTTTCAGCTGGACCTTGGTTAAATTGACATGAAGGCCACTGCAATAGTCAATCCTGGAGATAACAAGGCAGAGGACCACTGTATTTAATAGATTCGGTGGAGGAAACTGTGCTATTTTCCTGATCATGCGCAGCATGAGGAAGGACGTAGAGATTACCTTATTAACCTGTTCCTTGTAAGTAAGTTTGACATCTACCAGGATACCACGATTTTTCACCCTGTTCACAGGAACCGGGGGAGAACCCAGGGGCATATTATCAAGGGGGTTTATCTCTGCTTTTTTGGCTTTAAAAGCCAAGAAAGCGGAGATGAAATTATCTCCCTATTACCTAGCTGTCGCTAACACCAGTTAGCGACAGCTAGTAGGAGATAACGACCATCTTGGGCCCCGCTTTGCATGTCAGTGATATTTATCTCTAATGATATGCAAAGTGGGCGTGCAAAGATGTTAGAAACAGTCGCTAACATCGCTATCTCCTATTACCAACTTTTGGAGATATTCGCGCTAAGCGCGAATATCTCCAAAATCTAACACCTGCCCCTGAGCAGTTCTTAGCCATGTTATCCAATGGTAGGTGGATAACATGGCTAAGAGCATAAGCTCGGCAATGCATGAATATCTGCCTCTTTGCGACCACAAAAAGCAATGATGCATCTGCCCCTTAGAATCACTGAAAAATACAACTCAATTTTCGTTTTTCTCCACATTTCAAAATAAACACAGATAGAAAAAGGACTATTTTTATGTCAGTATTATTCTGTAAAAATCAGTAAAAACGGAAATCAGGGAGCCTTAGTTATAAACGGAGTAAATTTATTGGACTGGTCTGTGTTTATTAGCGATCTATTGTTCTCTCTTGCTATGCATGCTTGCTGTGTTGTTTGCCAGTCCTGGTGTCTGAGAGCAGCTCCAGGGTTGGATGGCGATCACATCCTAATACTGCGGGTGTAACTGCCGACTTATAGTGGAGAAGCGTGGCTCAGTGGTTAGAGGCGGCAGACCCGGAAGCTGAGATCGACCGTGGACCAGGGTTCGATTCCCCGCCTCGGCAGGTCTCGGGCTCAAAATTCCACGGACTCGACAATTCTCGCTCCGGTGCCTACTCGAATCACGGGGTTACACTCTGCAACTCTGGGCAATAGCTTGCTTAATCTCCACTACGGCCCCTCGCGGCGGGATGCCTGGCTTTCACCTTGTGGACACCCTGCCGGGGTTTCTCACAGGGGAATACTAGGACGGGTTCCCTAAGCAAGCGCCAGGATGCCCTTTGGGTGACAGGTTTGCGCTATATAATAACACCTACATTTACATTTTACATTTACATTTATAGTCGGGTGGTTCCATTCCCGCTATAGTGTTGGTTGGACGCTTTTCGGACCGACATCATAATCCTTTGTTGTTCATGTGCTCCTGCGGTAGAATTTTGCCCCAAATGACTCTTAATTACTCAAGCTCGTGTATATGCATAATGTCAGTAATTTCGCATCACAAGAGCAAAGCAAAATTGCTCTGATTACTCCGGCCTAATTAAAAAAATTTCCAGGCCTAAGTAACACCATTTGGTTTGTACCATGAGCCCACATTTCCCTTCTCATTTCTCCTTTGTCGTCTGGACTAGACATTGAGTTACAGGAATGGGTGTTATTGTCAGACTAACAAACCTAGAACCAGTATCAGAAATGCTGTCCAGAGGTAAGTAAGGACAGAGTTGGCTGCAGGGGCCCAAGAGATCCAAATATCTGCGTACCTTTGTGCATGTGTAAATGGGTTCACATGTACATAATTGTGTCTGTATGTATGAGTTAGCACGTATGAGTGGTGTTGTCTCGTGTGTGTCAGGTGATTTTCTGCATGCGTGTGCATGTGTGTGCCTTCTTGTGAGTTGCGTTATGTGAATTTGTAGAATGCGGCTAATCACCTGTGAGGGTATCCAGGCATTGAGTAGGGCAGTAGATGATGCCTGTTTCGTCTGGAAGAGCCATGTCTAGAGGTTCCTTCAGAACTCCATGAGGGTGGGGAGGGTTCTGAGGTGTTTCAGGAGGTCATTCCAAGGCTTGGCTGCGAGGTATGAGAAGGAGCGTCTTCAGCTTCTGGTCTTCTTGATGCAAGGAAGGTGTGCCCTTACTTGGGATGCAGATTGAAGGTGTTTGGTGGGTTGGTAGAAGTTTAGGACATTGGTTGAGCTTGGCCAGTGTTATGGAGAGCTTTGTGGGGTGGGTGAGTAGTTTGAACTTACATCTTTCCTGGACTGGCAGCCAGTGGAGATTGTTGAGGTGTGGAGAGGAATCTATGACATAATATCAACAGACAGAATATCTACATACAAAATTATCGACACAAAAATATCGACATCAAAAATATCGGAGTTATATCTTCATAAAGGTAGGTACAAAAATATCGAAAAAATAATATCGTAGTACAAAAATATCGAAATTAAAAATATAGTTTTTTTAAATGTATTAATAATAATGTAAAAATAGTTAAAAAATACATATAATTTTACAAATATTACATAAAAACATTAAAACATATTTCAAAACAATAACTAATACATATACATTTAAAAAAATTAAAAACTCTACATATGAATTAATATATATACTTACTCCACATATTGCAACAGTAGGAAAAGCGTTGGATAGCGTAGGGGTAAAAATTACTATTCCCACTCCAGAGCGTGCAACAGTAGGGAAAACGTTGGATAGTGTAAGGGTAAAAATTACTATTCCCACTCCAGAGGCTGCAACAGTAGGGAAAGCGTTGGGTAGCGTAGGGGTAAAAATTACTATTCCCACTCCAGAGGGTGCAACAGTAGGGAAAGCGTATGATAGCGTAGGAGTAACAATTACTATTCCCACTCCAGAGGGTGCAACAGTAGGGAAAGCGTTGGATAGTATAGGGGTAAAAATTACTATTCCCACTCCAGAGGGTGCAACAGTAGGGAAAGCGTTGGATAGCGTAGGGGTAACAATTACTATTCCCACTCCAGAGGGTGCAACAGTAGGGAAAGCGTTGGATACCGTAGGGGTAAAAATGACTATTACCACTACAGAGGGTGCAACAGTAGAGAAAGCGTTGGATAGCGTAGGGGTAAAAATTACTATTCCCACTCCAGAGGGTGCAACAGTAGGGAAAGCGTTGGATAGCGTAGGGTAAAACTTACTATTCCCACTCCAGAGGGTGCAACAGTAGGGAAAGCGTTGGATAGAGTAGGGGTAAAAATTACTATTCCCACTCCAAAGGGTGCAACAGTAGGGAAAGCGTTGGATAGCATAGGGTAAAAAATTACTATTCCCACTCCAGAGGGTGCAACAGTAGGGAAAGCGTTGGATAGCATAGGGGTAAAAATTACTATGCCCACTCCAGAGGGTGCAACAGTAGGGAAAGTATTGGATAGCGTAGGGGTAAAAATTACTATTCCCACTCCAGAGGGTGCAACAGTAGGGAAAGCGTTGGATAGCATGGGGGTAAAAATTACATCCCACACTACTCCCCCTTTAACACACAACACACTACACATACAAAAAAACACAATTAATATAAATATCAATTAATCGATTAATAACAATTAATATTATTATATTGATGTAATTATAAATGAACTAATTAACACATATTAATTACCAATTCATTAACAATAAATACCAATAAATAAATACAATCTCTGTAATTAATTAAATTTAATTATATCACACCCTATTCCCCTATAAACACACAATCCACTACACATAAATAAATAACATAATGTAATCACTTAATAATAATTAATTACCAATTAATTATTAATTAACAATAACAAAAAATTAAATATATTAGCACATTAACTCTAATTAATTTAATTAACTAATTAATAATAATTAATTACCAATTAATTATTAATTAACAATATCAAAAAATAAATATATTAGCACATTAACTCAAATTAATTTAATTAACTAATTATTAATGATCAATTACCAATTAATTATTAATTAAAAATATTTTAAAAATATATTAATTAATTAATTATTATTAAGTTACTTCCCACCCTATTCCCCTATAAACCCACAACCTGCTCTGATACTGAAACGCAAAATGTAAACAAAATTACTAATTTCCAAACATACATTATAAAACATATTTAACAAACATATAAACAACATTATAAAATACATAACACTAAACTAAATTTCGATATTAGTAAATTTCGATATTAGTAACATACATACCGTAAAAAACGATATTCTGTCTATCAATATTTTGCACATCGATATTCTATACCATCGAAATTAAAACATCGATATTATTGGATGTCGATATTTTAATTTCGATATTTTGTCTCTACCCTGGAGAGATGTGGTTGTTTCGCAGGATGTTCAGGGTGAGCCTGGCAGCGGCATTCTGTGTGGTTTGGAGTCGGTGTAGGACATGGGTGTGATTCTAATGTAAGAGTGTTTTCAAGTCTACTTATGATAAGAGCCTGAGTGACCATTCATCTGGTGTTCAGTGGGATCCACTTGAAAATCTTGTGTAGCATTCGCAGGATATGGAAGCATGATGAGAAGAAGGCACTGATCTGTCTGCTCATGGAGAGGTTGGTGTCCAGGATGATCCAGAGGTTCTTGGCATGATCTACAGGGGTGGGTGGGGGACGAAGTTCAGAGGGCCACCAAGAGGCGTACCAGGGGGAGAGGTTTTGGCAAAGATTAGGACTTTAAGTTTTATCTGTTCTGGGCTGGAGGAAGTTGGTTTTCATCCAAGCAGCGATGTTTCTCATGCAGCTGGCTGAGTTTGCTTTTGCAGTACTGGTTGAGTCGGCAAGGAGAGGATGCGCAATGTGTCATCAGTGTAGGATACTATGGTGATGCCGTGAGCTATGACAATGTCAGTGAGGGGCATCATGTAGACGTTAAATATTGTTGGACTTAGCTGCAATCCTTGAGAGACTCCGCAGATCAGTTTTTTGGGTTCTGAGGTGTATGGTAGAAGAGTAACTCATTGAGTTCTATCCGTGAGGAAGGAGGAAATCCACTTGCAGTGCAGTCGACAGATACCCAAGTAATCACATTTTCTGATGAGTGACTTATGGGAGACCATATCGAACGTTGCGGAGAGGGTGAGGAGTATGAGTTTGGCCATTTTTCTCTCGGTCAAGGATGCTTCTGATGTCATATGGGGCAACAATGAGGGCTTTCTCTGTACTGTGGTTGACGTGAAAGCCTGATTGACAGCTGTCTAAGAGTTGATGGAGTTCTAGGTGGCCGGCAAGCTGGGTATTGATGGTTTTCTCAATGACTTAAGCTGGAAAATGCAGGTGTGAGAGAGGTATGTAGCTGCTTAGGGTGTTGGGGTCCGCTGTTGGTTTCTTCAATAGGGTGTTGACAACTGCATTTTTCCAGCAAGACGGGAAGATGGAGGTGGTTATGGAGGTGATGATGACCGTGATAAGCGTGGGGGAGATGATGGTTCTTCCAAGTTAGTATATGAAGTGTGGACATGGCTCTGAGGGGGCTCCTGAATAGATGGTATTCATCAGGTCGGTGGTTTCATCATTTGAGAGAGGCTTCCAGTTGCCTAGCTGCTGTTTGACGAGTAAGGAGGTGTCTGGCTGGTCATGGGAGTTAGTACCGACATGCTTTGGGACGAATGTGTTGTAGATCTTGCCAATCTTCTGGTCAACAAAGTTTAAGAGATCATTACAGAGTGCTTGGGATATGATGAACAGTTCTTTGCCATTGTTGGTGCAGGCTTCCAGTCTGAGAGGGTCTTTTTCTGTGCATCTTGTCGTTGTTGGTAGTGGAGGGTGAGGGTGGCTTTGTATGTGGATCTTGCAGTGGTGATTTTTAGGGGAGGGCATAACTTGTGGAGTTTTACTCATAAAAACTCCCATGAGATTCCACTAATTTCGTAGCGCGCCGTGCATCGCAAAATGCGATGCAACGCGCGCTACGAAATTCGTTTTATAAATTAAATTGTTTACTTACCTCCAATTATCCATATTCCGGTTTTTAGCACCCCTCACCCTGCCCCTCCCCCGTCGCGCCTTTCCAACCCACCGGTACTCACTCCACGGGCCGCGGCTGCTCCAAGGACTCTGTTTATCGAGCAGTGGCACTACTGTATGGCCCTGTAATATGTGTCTGGATCTGCTGTCTGTGACTCGTGACTGTGAGATATTTTTGCTTTTTTTACTCTGACCCTTTCAATTCAATTCTTGGCCATGTATATATGACTAAGATTACACATGGAAAGCTCAGGGTTGAAATATGTTAGTGGAATGTAGAAGTGAAGAACGATGCTTTGTATATTTTTTTATAAATGATAGCCCCTGTGAGATTCATGTCCTTTTTTGAGCTGCCTATGTTACCTACAGCACTATAACCATTTTTACATTTTTAGGAAAACTGTGCTGCAATGCACCGGTTTGCACATTTTTATTCAAAGTTGTCTTGTTGAAGGTGACCCCCCCGTCCTACTTCCCATGATGCAAAATCAATCTGTTATTTGCGTTTAAATAGCATGTTAATCTGTAACCAGTATTAACAATAGCATACATGATTTACACGATTTATTCATTATGTACTTGATTTACATAACTTATTAGTTTCATGTTATTCACATTTAGATTTAGCAGAGTGAAACATATACTTATATTTGATTAACTTCAGGTAGCCAGTGTGCATTTAAAGTTAGCATAAGTGGGCCTAGGTTATCCACACCCTTTTGAAATGAACATTTTATTTCTGCTTGTTGAGCATAATATTTTACATTTTTTGATACCAAAGTCACTGTAAGTTCATTTAAAATATTATTATTTCCTAGCTTACATTTGAAGGTTGTAGTATAGTGATTAGTTGGTTTGGACCGAAACTTCAACACCTGCAATGTATGAGAAAGCTGAGGAGTTGATAACACTGTGTAATATTGTGAAGTTAGTGGTGGGAGAAAGAGTTGCCATTGTATTATTTCATGAGAAGGGGGACAACTCTAGGCATAGTGAGAGCACTAGGCTATGATTGGCCATCTCCTGGTGGGAAACCTGAAATGTGCATCGGAATGTTGAATTTCAACTGTGCAAATCTTGTTAGTTAGATCACTTCCCCTGACCACCTTTGCAAGCGGATGCCTTCTCTCATCTCCTGAGATCAATTCTCCTTATTGTCCTGCTCACAGACATATTCTCAAGAGCAAGTGTCTTTCTTCTGATTCTAATTGGATCCTTAATGGGTTTCTTTTTCGATGTTATATTTGCTGATAACAACTGCTTTTGAAATTTTCCAACCTATCCACAACTTTAGTTCAGAATTAGGGTATTTCCTTTATGGAAACCAGCTTTGTCTTTTATTGCTCTTGTTGCCTCTGATATACTAAATCTTCACATTTCCTATTGTATTGCTTGGATTATATTCTTGTTTGACCTTATCCAAGAAAATATTGATTTTTACGCAATTAAATTATTTGGGGATGTCATTTTACTACTTTGATTAATAAACGTTCATGGTTTGCAATCCATTTGTCTCTGTCGTTACTGTGGAGCAAAATGTGTTTCACTATCGATAATATGCTAAAGAATGTTGTGATTTCAGCCTCAATTTAAGACAAAGACTCATCTGATAGCAGAATTTTGAGATTGCACCAAGATTAGCAACGCTCAGAGACTGGGCTTATTTGATCTAATCTCTCTATCACCCCTATGACCCTTTGGGGAGGTCTGACTTGGCTGTCACACTATAAGCACAGTGAATAATGTATTTATTTCATTGGTGTTGTCTGTAAGAAAATGGGTTATTTGTTGTGGGGAGCGGAAGCCCCTCTCAGACTAAATCATAATCCTTCTCAGGGTGAAACCCCAAAGTCACTAAATTAAAACGTGCTTCACCCTCTAGAAGCTTGGCACAAAAGCAGTCTTGCTTAACTTAGAGGCAAAGCCTAAAGTAGTTATGCAGCACACAAACAGGATTAAGATGAAAACATAACACAAACAAATTCCCAAACCAATTTAGAAAAATAGAATACATTTTAATAAATAAAATGACACTAGAGCAAAAAGAAAGTCCAATCAGCACAACTGGAGATATGCAATTTTAAATTTTAGTTAGATATAGCGCCTAAAGGCAGAAAGCATCAACTGAGGGAATCTGGTCATGCTGGACTGGGACAAATTAACAAGCTCATGCGACCACAATTGAACACAGGTCAGGCACAGGACCAAATTTGACCAGCTGGGATTTGAACCTCATGTCCTTGGTGTAAGGTCTGCATGGCATTGCTTTGCTGGGCTTTCTGGTGCTTTGCATCACTCGACATCAGTTCCGATGCAGATTTCAGCTGTGCGACTAGGCTTTGCGTGGCTTGGCGGTGGTTCCAATGAAGCTTTCAGCTGTGCAGTCACGCTTTGCAGGGCTCTGCGCTGCTTCACACCAGATTTGCTGGAACCTTCAGGAAGGCAAGAAGTAGTTCTCCCATATGCCAGCTAAGGGCCCAGGACATGTGGAGGCACCTCTTGGTTTGTTGCAGGTCCAGGCAGGTTGAGTGCAGCAGGTCAGCAGGGCAGTTGCAGGTAGGACTATGGAGCTTATTGTGTCTCTGTAGCTCAGAAAGGTTGTCAGCCAATGGACCCTTGGAGTAACTCCTGTAGCCTGGGACGAAGGGAGCAGATTCAGTCTTCCTTCTCAGAGCACAGGGCGGCAGACCTCAAGCAGCAGGGCAGTCCCCTGGTAGCAGCAGGGCAGTGTTCTGGGGAGCAAGGCAGACCTCAAACAGTAGGACAGCCCTTTGGGGAACAAGGCAGTTATATTTCTGTAATGTCCATATGCCCAGGAGTGTACTGAAGAGTTGTTCTGAGGGCCCAATATTTTTACCTGGTGCCATCTTTAGAGTAGGGGAATTCCCTATGCTACACCCACATCTGGTTCTGGAAAATTATTTCCATCCCCAGCCAAGTCTCCAATACGTCTACAGTGACAAAAGACTAGTGTCAGGTTCCTTTGTATATGGTGAAGTCAAGCCCTTTGAAGTGTAAGTAGGGTAGGGAACAGCTCCACCCCAGCCATTCTGGCAGGACGGCCACTCTGCCAACACATAGTTGCTGTTCGCCTCACTGTCTGGGAGGCACACACAAAGCCCAAAACCAAAGCGATTCACATTCATATGACCCAGGAAACTGGCAGAAGGCACAAATGGTTATAACAGGAAAATGCCAGCTTTCTCTAAGTGCCATTTTCACAAATGTGACTTAAAATCCAACTATACCATTAAAGAGGATTTAAAATTACAATTAATTTGAGTCTAAACATGGTATTTCTACCTGCTCCTAATCAAAAGTTAGCACTTCCTAAATGTAATACGTTAACCCAATGTTATCCAATGGGAGAGGTAGGCCTTGCAGCAGTGTAAATGGATTTAGGAGGTTTTTTTTATATATTGGACCTGGCCCCTTTTGCAGTTTATCCCCAAACATTATGAATTTAACCTCCTATTTTTCTGACTTGTTTTTGTTGGCTTTAGCACTCTGGGCACTTTACCACTGCTGCTTAGTGCTAAATTGCATATGTCTTCTATGTAAATTGTAATTCTGATTGGTTATCCATAATTGGCATATTTGATTAACTGGTAAGTCGCTAGTAAAGTGTACTATGTTTGCCCAAGGACCCGTAAATTAAATGCTAATAGTGTGCATGCAGCACTGGTTATGCACCCACATGAGTAGCCCTGTAAACTTGTCTCAGACCTGCCATTAGGGTGTGTGCAAGTGCAGTTTTTAATGCCATATCGACCTGGCAAGTGCACGCACTTTCCAGGCCTAAGCCTTCCCTTTTACTAAATGTAAGGCCCCCCCCAAAGTAGGCCCAATGTTCCCCATGGGCAGTGTATGTGAAAGGTAGGACAGGTACTGGTGTGTTTTACATGTCCTGATAGTGAAATACTTTTGATTTAGTTTTTCACTATTGCAAGGACTAGCTCTCCCATAGGCTATCATTGGTGTTGCCTTATAATTTTAGTGTAACTTTCAATTGGGAACAGCTAAAGATTTGGAGTTTGGGCTCTCTGAAGTCAGAATTTTAAAAAACATTTAGTAAAGCAGTTTTTTAAATTGTGTGTTTGAAAGTGACACTTTTAGAAAGTGGGCATTTTCTTGTTTAACCATCCTGTGCTTCTGCCTGCCTTGGGAATCAACATCTGGTTTCGACTGGCAGGGGCCTGTTTGTGCATTCACTCTAGACAGTCACACAAAGTGAGTTGAGGTGTGCCCTGCATATCCTGATGGGCCTTCCTGAGCTAGAGTGATGGAGCGGTTGTCACCTACATCTGAAGAGGGCTGTGACGGTCCTCTCACTATGATGGCTCCATCCCCCTGTAGTGTGTCTGGAGCCAAGACCAGGTAGGACAAGAACATGTGCACTACAAAGAGAATCCTTTGAAGAATGCATACTTCAAAGTCCAAAAGGGGTATAAGTATTGGACCTAGAGCCCCAGACTGTTCGAACACTTCTGGAACAAGACGAGACTCTGAGTGAATTGGCAATAGCTCTACATCATGTTGAATCATTATAATATGGGTAATATATTCTGCGGGGCCATACAGGACATTTAAGGGCTACTTCAGCAATATCTATTGTTGAATAGGAAGCTCACATCAAGTTTCAAGATAACACGAGGGACTAGACAGGACTGTCCCCTCTCCCCACTGCTTTTTAATTTGTATATTGAACCTTGTTCTGAAAAGATCAGGCTGGAACAGCAGATCGCTCTGTTTTTGTATGGTACTTGGGTAAAGAAAGTTTCCTTATATGCTGATGATGTAATAGTAACCATTATAATAATGGGGTAACCCAAAAAGGTACAGGACCTGGGTATAGCACGTTATTAGAAAACAATGGTCCAAGACCTCTATGATTTATACACTGAATTCATCAGTAGGTGATCAATAACTCAACTTAGTAAGGAGCATGTATACATTAATCAGCTCTATCCAAAAATGCATGTATATATGAAACAAAAGTCTGGGCATGGAATAGACAACAACAGTATCAAAGGAAAGCAATATTTTAATTCATTGCTCCACAGTTACACTAGTTAATAATAGTTCATAGCTGCAAAACATTACAGTCCATAACGGTTGGATCATCTACTGATGAATTCAGTGTATAAATCATAGAGGTCTTGGACCATTGATGATGTAATAGTATACAGACAAGATCTAGCTCTAACTTTGGAAAGCCTAGATCTCCTGGCTGCAGAATTTGGGAAGGTGGCTTGGTATGAAGATAACTCCTCCAAGACAGAGGTGATGGTGTGGTATATAGATGAATAAGCATAAGCTGATCAAAAGGGAAATAAAATACTTTGATAAAAGGGTGGGGCGATCACTAGAAAAATTGGCAGAATTAAACTTTCACAAAATATTGGCAGAAACGAACATGCGATTACTCAGTTGGTCCCATCTTCCATTAACGATATTTGGGAGGAGTAATATAATTAAAATGACAATAATTCCGAAATGTATGTTTCCTTTTAATATGATACCCTTCCATTTTAAGAATACTTGATTGCAAAAGCTTTATAGCAGAATAGATTAATTTATATGGGCATCTAAGGGTACAAGAATCGCAAGAAGGAAGTTGCAGGAGAAGTATGATAAAGGGGGCATTGCACTGCCAGATTTTCAATTACGTGCATGAGCTTATCAGTTAAAAAAGTTCAAATTTTTGCTATCTGACAGCGGGCGGGGGGATAAGGGAGTGACCAACTTTGGGATACTCTGCTAAAGGAAGTGGAAAATGGTGGGGCCAAATTTAAGTTCAAATTTGAAGACCAGAAGTATTTTTAAAAAAGACAGCTAAAGTGTTGCAGGTGGCGGCTCAATTGTGGGCACAGATTTGACATGTAACAAACCTGTCATAATATAGTAGCTACATGACAATATGAGACTCTACGTGTTCCCTGGAATGCTTGAAAGACATGTTGGCGGTGAATTTAGGAGAAGCAGGTGCCACTGAATGGGGCCAGATTTTGAGAGGGGCAGCTATGTTCTTGGGAACAGTTCCAACAAGTAAACAATAAGACAGTGTTCAAGTTTAAATATTTCAAACTACAGAATTGGTCTGTGGAAGAAGATAAAGGTGGTACTAAGGATTTGGAAGAACACTTGATTAAAAGCCTGCAGTGGAAGAAGGTGGTGGCAACTTGGTATGAGCTAATTATGGATATCTCAGAGAAAGGCAGAGTGCACCCAACTACCTATTGGGAGGAATAACATCGAAAGTAAGTCTTGACCAATTTTGGCAAGTATCCTTTCAGTTATTATATAGGGTGGTTACACCAATATATTTAAGACAAAACCATCTTTTTTCCCTCCACAGATCCTATTGGACACCAAAAGGCTAGCAAAACTGAAAGGGTCCAATGAGGCACACTGCATGAAATGCAACCTAAAAAACGCCGATGACATCCAAATGTTTGTATCCTGCCTCAATATTCAGGATTTCTGGAAGGATGCATGCAAGTTTGTGAATGACCTCTTACACACTCAGATTGAGGTAAGCCTTGAATTAATTATTTTTGGTTGCCACTGAAATTTGGAGATCAGTTAGTGTACGGAAATAAATTGACGCTTTATTAAATTTTTTACTGGGAAGAAGGCAGATTTGTAAATATTGGATTCACTCGACACCCTCATCAAAATCTGAATGGCTCAAATCAGTATTTTATGTCTACAGGATGAATTTAAATCGCTCCTCCTCAAAAAAGTGGCCACGTTATGGGAACCCTTGACTAGCTGGGGGAAAAGGAATGATGGAACTTAAAAACACTTAAGGTTAAATACGAAGTGAAATGAGCTGGTATATTATCGAATTGAGTCTGATGATTAAAGCCACTTGGGGAGAGGACATGGTAGTCAACACACTCTTTCCTAATTACTGTTTTCTCAAAGGTCCCTTGCAGGGCACACTACCAAGACAGAAGGGAAACTTGGAGGTTTCAATCAGAAACAAAATAGCATATGAGGACTGTGAGAAGTTGGCCTGGCATATGCTGTCCACTATTCTAGTGGGCACCTTGCACCAGTCCAAACAACCCTTATTGATGGTAGGTTTAAAGATAACCTATATAGAAAGCTATCCTAGAGGCAGCTGTGG
The DNA here is from genome assembly GCF_964261635.1 of Lissotriton helveticus. NCBI lineage: Eukaryota > Metazoa > Chordata > Amphibia > Caudata > Salamandridae > Lissotriton > Lissotriton helveticus. The sequence continues at coordinate 1,028,978,567 of NC_136059.1, forward strand.
AGAGCAGCCTTCAGGCTAAGTCTTGAAGGAATGTAAAGCAGCTTGTTTTACCAGTCTATAATCTCGCGAATGACCAAATGAATGGAGAACCACACCAGGTATATATATAAAATATATGTATTTATTCTAAACACATCCCACTAGTCTCTTAATGAGGCTAGAAGCAAAAGTACATTCAATAAACTTAAGTAGCACACAGTAAATTAGCACAATATACGTTGAGCCCTAGGGGCATACCAAACCATATATTAGGAAAGCGGTATAAGAACCACGACTGACATAGATACAGGACCTAGAGCCTTTAGAACAGCTGGGGCCACCAGGAACCACCCAAGGTAGTGACACAGGGGACCCACGGGGGACGTGTGACGTGTCTAAACACAGCCGCGAATCACCATTAACTTCCATGGGGAAAGTCGCAGTTGGAAATTTAAAGATTAAGGACACTTAGAAGAGGACTTGGAGCAAACCCCTTTAGAACTTGGAGGTTCTAGAGTCAACCCCCACAGGAGCACCGGAGTCCTCGAGTTACCGGACCCAGGGAAGCCCGGTGCACAGGTGCCTTTTCGTGTCGGGTTTCGTAGTCGATTTCAATGGCGAGCTGCTGCAAAGTGCTACTGGCAATCAAGTGGAAAGTGTCCGGGTGGATCCAAGAGTGGATCGGAGATGTAAAGAACCTGAAAGCAGAGGGGACAGAGTCTTGGTCACTAGCCAGTGACCAGGAAGATGATGAGCAGATGCCCACCGATGTCGGGTGATTTCAGGTGAAGAAGGTGAAGCTTGACTCTCCAGCCACGAGGACCAGGAGGTGTCGATGATAACCAGGTTTGAGCTGTCCCACAAAGGATGTCGAGTGCTGCGGTGTCGGTTTCTGGATTGGACCCAACAAGCCTTGGCAACAGCAACCTGCGCAGAAAGCAGAGATTGGCTTCAGTGCATACCAGCAAGGTCTGAGGGACTCACCCTTTGGAGGGGAGTCAGGGCACATCTGGAGCAACCAGGGAAGCCCAAGGAAAAGAAGAGTTACCTTTGTGGGGACCCACCAGTCAAAGGGCCAGGAATCGCAAAGGGGCCTCGAGCAGAAATGCTAGAAGTGGGCTCACAGTACACTCGTGGAGTATAGGTCCACAATCGTCGGTGCAGATGGTGCTCGGGGCTTGGGCTACAAGTAGCCCAATGCACAACTTCGGGAAAGCTCGGGAAGTGGATGCAATAGCAAATGTGCACGGTGTCCAGGAGTTCCGGTCCCACATCACTCATGAGGGCTGTGGGTCTCAGCTTTGCTGGGATCTTGTGTCGGCCTTTGAGAAGTATGGAAGTCTATGTCATGAGTCACAAATACTTTGGGGTCCGGCAGGAGCCTCGGAAATGCAGACCAGCAAGATGCTTCTTTGGTGCCTGCTTGAGCAGGGGAGTCACTCCTTGACCCCATGGGAGATTCTTCCATCTTCTAATCGTGTAGAATGTCGAAGTTCCTGTATATATGTTGCAGAGTTTCATCCAGGTGTAATCTGAAGTTCTAAGGAGTTGGGTCCCATAGTTATACTAAGTTAAGGGGTTGGATACTCTGGGGACCCACCTATGGGAGGTCCAGTTTTGGCCCCTGCAAACGGTTTGAACCGGGGTGTGCACAGGGACACCAAGTGTGCCCCCTGCACTGTCTGAAAAGCATTCTCTGAATGCACCCACCCAGCCCCAAAACACTAAAGCCTGTCTGGGAGGTGGTTACTACGCCCTGTGACAGGAAACGTATTGTCCAGGCCTCCCCTGCTGGAGTTTCGTCCAGCAGCAGGAGGTCAAACCCGTGTCTGTGGCTGCAGCATCTATTTTGTGATGCTGGGGCTCTTTTAAACTATTACGGGTTAGGTCAGTGTGTACATGTCTCTCCCTCTAGAAGGGTGGAATTCTACCCCCGCTGCCAGGAATGGCAGGGATGGTAGGATTCCAAAGTGTTTGACACCAAACATGACATGTTTCCATGCAGCCATTCCAAAGTTAGCATTTACCGCAAGGGCATAATGCACTTAAGAATATATGGTCTGGCTGCATCACAGAACAGCTTCAGAGAATAGATTCCGAAAGCTGCAGAGGGGTCCTGCTCATGCATTGGCACCCTCTCACACAAAACCAAGCACTCTGCCTTCATGATTGATAAGACCTGCCATAGGAGTGACTTACAGGTTTATATGTGTCAGTGATTAAAGGTAGATATAGGTAATCTATATCTTAGTAAGGGGTGCATGCCTTACCCAGGCTGCAGTAGCAGACCTGTGGTGCCATTTTGGAAGGCTTCCCAGGGTTGGCATAATACATGCTTCAGCCTCTTGTATGCCTCTAGGGTACCTATGCCCTTAGAACCTAAGGTACCATATACTAGGGACTCACAAGGGTAACCTAGTAACCAATCTGGAGTGTACCTAATATACATGCAATTAGGCGGAAGCTTGGCGGACTATGTTATTATCTTGTGAGAGCCGCGATTCCTCAGCGTTTTGGAAATTTGTGAATGCTCCGCTTCCGTGGGTCACATTGCCTGAGAGGAGGTTGGACTTGGCAATTGATGGAGACACATGGGCTGCATACTTTCAACAGCTATATAGCAAACCAAGCCCCTCTAATACTTCTCCAGTGGCCCCAACTTCCCTTACCACTAGCACCACTCTGGGCCTGGGTAGGGGTCTTTCTAGTATTGTTTTTTCATGTGAGGAAGTTATGCTTGCTATAAGAGAGAGCCCTTCTGGGAAGGCCCCCGGCCCAGATGCTATCCCAGTGGATGTCTTTAAGGCCGAAATAGACTTTTGGGCCCCATTATTAACCTCTGCCTTGAATTCTGCAAACGCGCATGGGCAAATTCCAACTTGGACTGAGGCGATCGTGGTACCCATATACAAGAAGGGAGATAGGCATGTGCCCTCTTGTTACCGGCCTATCTCCCTTCTTGATTCATTAATGAAGGTAGCGGGGCGCATCATCTCAAAACGCATCCACAGATGGATAGAGGAGGAGGACGTACTTTCCAGACTTCAATATGGCTTCCGAACGGGTAGGGGTACAGTTGAACAGAGCTTGAATCTATACCTGTTAATGTCGAAATATGTGGAGGCAAAAAAGGGCAATCTTTTTGTAACGTTCATAGACTTAAGCTCAGCATTCGACTGCGTGGACCATGATAAGTTATGGAGTATTCTTGAGCAGCAGGGGATGAATTTATCTATACTTAATTTTATTATCAATTTGTATAGGGATGCGGGGGCCAGGGTGCGGTATGGACAGAGGGGGGAATGCTCCCCAAGATTTACTATTATGAGAGGGGTGAGGCAGGGGTGCATATTGGCCCCCCTGCTTTTCTCTCTTTATATAAATGCTGTTGGTGATCATCTGCAGAGTGTCAAATGTGATTATCCGAAGGTGGGGGGTCATGCCGTTCCAATCCTGTTGTATGCCGATGATGTGGCTATACTGTCTCAAACAAGATTGGGGCTGCAAAGGGCAGTCACTAATTTTACACTTTTTATGCATGAAAGGGGCCTGAAAGTTAATATTGGCAAGACGTTTTCCCTGGCTTGTAGTAAGGGAACAAAGAAAACCCCATGTCCAATATTTATTGAAGGCCAAAAAATAGATACAGTTGAACATTTTCCATACTTGGGCATCCACTTTCATAGAAAGGTGACCTGGTAATCTGCTGTTAAAGCAAGAAAACTTGCTTTTACTAGAGCTATTGGGGCGCTCCGAGACTTTGCCAGTAAATTAGGGGGGAGACCAGTTAAGCAGCTTATTACCATCTATAGAGCTAAATGTGTCTCAACCGCTATTTACGGGGCTGGTCTCTGGGGGATTGACACTATATCACCCATCCAGATAGCGGAAAACCAGTTTCTTAGGTACCTATTAGGGGTCCCAAAGTCAACATCAATCTATATGATCCACATTGAATTGGGGCTACCCTACATCGTAGATGTAATTAAAACTGAGCCCCTTCTTTTGTGGCATAAGATTTAGACCACTACTGAGACTGCACTAAACCGAGAAATAATTTTGGATAACCAAAAGTTGGAGGGGGCAAAACATACAAAATGGATGTCATATGTTAAAAATGTTTGTTGTGAAATTGGGCGCCCAGAGTTTTTCAATGACCCTCTGACTATGGAGCACATTACAAGGAAAGCCCTGAGAAAGCTTCTAATGGACCATCTAGAAGCAAAGAGGTGGACTATTCAAAAACTTAAGAAATCAATTCTGGACTTTCAGAGGATTACTTTGATCCAGGGGCTACAACTGTATCTTTTAACTGACATTCCTTGTTTTTCAGGAATGCTCCTCTCCAGATTTAGACTGGGTTCCTTTTTTCGGTTAGTGACTTTTCCTTCCTGCAATGACTGGTCCCAAAATTTGCCCCCCTGTCCATGCGATGATACCTCACCCCAATCCAACATTCATTCCATACTTTTTTGTAAATATTATGTAGCTCCTAGAACATTTTTACTGAAGCCATTATTGAAGATTTGGGGATTGAGGTCTTGTAAAGATGCCTTTGACCGCTTACAACAGTTGGAGGATAGGAATGTTATATCCGTCATGGAAAATTTCTTAAAATTGCTGCTAAAATGTAGGAATTCGATAGCATAGGTTACATATATTTGCGATCTTATCCATGTTTTTTATAAACTTTTTAAGACATTGTTTTTATGATATATATTTTATCTCCTGTACTTGTGTATTTTATTTGGCTTATATTTGCCTTTTTACATTTAACTAATGTAATGTATGCTTTTATGATATCCTTGTGATAACGAATAAAGCTCATTTGAATTAGAATTAGAATACATGCAATCATTTTAGAGAGGAAGCAGCTAGGCTGGGGTCCTGTTTCGCAGGGCCCCAGCCAGACCAAAGTCGAGAAACAGTGAAACACACTGGGACATTAAACTAACCTTGACCAGTTGAGTCTTCATGTTCTAAGTGGAAATACCTGGAGAGTCCAACTGCATTGGCATGGTTACTCCCAGGTCTGTATTCCACTGTATAGTCCATCCCCTGTAGGGAAATGGACCACCTCAAAAGTTTGGGGTTTTCACCCTTCATTTGTTTTAGACATAAGAGGGGCTTATGGTCAGTCTGAACAGTGAAGTGAGTGCCAAACAAGTATGGCCTCAGCTTCTTCAGAAACCAAACCACAGCAAAGGCCTCCCTCTCAATAGCTGACCAACGTTTCTCTCTAGGGGTCAGCCTTCTGCTAATACAAGCTACTGGCTGGTCCTGATCTTCATCATTAAATTGTGATAGCACATCCCCTACCTCCAACTCAGATGCATCTGTTTGGACAATGAATTCTATGGAGTAGTTTGGACTTTGCAGAATTGGTGCAGTGCACATGGCCTGCTTCAGGCCATCAAATGACTTTTGACAGCTAACTGTCCACTGAACTTTCTTTGGCATTATTTTAGAAGTTTAGTCATTCAGGGGTGTCACAATGGAACCATACCCATTGACAAATCTTCTGTAGTACCCAGTCAGGCCCAAGAAAACTCTGACCTGAGTCTGGGTGGTTGGAGCAACCCAGTCCATTATGGTCTGGATTTTGCTCTGCAATGGTTGAACCTGGCCTCCACCTACAAGGTGCCCCAGGTATACAACCTGACTCTGCCCTATCTGGCACTTTGTAGCCTTGATAGTTAGGCCTGCCTTCTGCAGGGCCTCCAAAACCTTTCTCAGGTGGACCAGGTGAATTTGAATTTGAATTTGAATTTAAATCATTTCTAAAGCGCACGTACACCTGACGGTTTCATGGCGCTATGGTTCACTGAACCTCAATTACCAGGGGAGACCAGGGGGCAGAAAGAGGAGTTATTGGGGAAAAGCCTGTGAAAAAAGAAAGGTTTTTAATGCCTTTCGAAACAGAGAGTATTGGGTGAGGGATCTGAGGTGGGGGGGAAGGGAATTCCAAAAAGTGGGGGCGAGTGTGGAGAATTTAGAGCCTCCCCATTTTTTCGCCGAAACCGGGGAACAGTCAACAGGTTTTGAGAAGAGGAACGCAGTTCCCTTGCGGGGGCATAGGTTTTAATCTCAGAAGAGATAAAGGCAGGAGCAGATCCTGACAGAGCCAGAAAAGTAATGCAGACCATTTTAAACTGGGAGCGTTCGCGAATGGGGAGCCAGTGCAAGGATTTTAAGAGCGGGGAGACATGATGGGATTTTGCCAGATTATAGACTAAACGAGCAGCCTGGTTCTGCACCAGCTGTAACCGTCGGATATTGTAGGCGGGCATACCACAGTATAGGGCGTTGCCATAGTCTAATCGAGATATAACCATCGCCAGTACGATGAGTTTAAGGGCGGGGAAAGAGAAAAAGAGGGATACCTTGCGAATGGTGCGGAGAGATAGGAAAGACAAGGACACCACTGAGCTCACCTGGGAGTGCAGAGTGAGTTGATCATTAAACTTGAAACCAAGCGTTTTGACGGAGGGAGAGGGAGATGGCGGGGGACCAAGGGAAGGGGGCCAAAAGAGAGGAGACCAGGGACTGACACAACCACCTGTCAAAACCAGTTCGGTTTTGTCTGGGTTTAATTTCAGGTGGTTGTGATTCATCCAGTCCCGGATAAAGGTCATAGTGGTTTGGAAGTTGGACATGGAATCGGAGGATGAGGATAGGGAAAATATGAGCTGGAGGTCATCCGCATAATTAAATACGGAGACCTCCATCTGTTGAAGGGCAAAAATAAGAGGGGCAATGTAAAGATTAAAGAGTAGTGGGGAGATGGAGGAACCCTGGGGGACCCCACAGAGCACCTTACAGGGTTCAGCCGAGAAGTCACCCAACCGCACCGCTTGGGTGCGGTCCCTTAGGAAGGAGGACAGCCAGACCAGGGCCACCCCACCGACCCCGGCCGCCCTGACACGGGAAAGTAAGATAGAATGATCCACCGTGTCGAAGGCGGCGGAGAGGTCAAGGAGGACCAGGGCCTGAGGATGATTAGTATCCATGCCTTCTCTAAGGTTGTCGAGGACGGATAACGCCACCGACTCGGTGGAGTGAGCGGGGCGAAATCCGGCCTGACGGGGAATTAGTACTCGGTTTTCTTCCACGTAGGTGGTGAGGGCTCTGGTCACATGTCGTTCCAGTACTTTCCCTGAAAAGGGTAGTAAAGAGATGGGCCGGTAGTTGACAGGAACAGAGGGGTCAGCACCAGGTTTTTTAAGAATGGGAAGGATTATGGCAGTTTTTAAATTTGGAGGGACAATGCCCTGAGATAAGGAACAGTTAAGAAAAAAGAGTGGGGGTGACACACAGGTCGTGAAAATGAGCCTGAGGATGTGTGCGGGGCACGGGTCTAGAGGGGATCCTGAATTAACCAAGGATAGAAGGGAAAGGAAAGATTCTTCCGTTAAGGGAGGGAATGAATCAAAGCAAGCCTTTGCAGGGGGACTAGGGGGATTGAGAAAGGAGGAGGAGGGGGGAGGAATGTTAGCTTTGATTTTAACAATCTTGTCCAAGAAGTAAGTGTTCAGGGAGTCACATAAAGACTGTGACGGGGGAGGTTTGGGGGTAGTTCTGTCAGAGTAAGCTAGATTGTGGACTATCGAAAAAATTTCTCTAGGCTGGTTCTCAGCGGTTAAGATTTTCGAAGAGAAATAGTCCGATTTAGTGATTAGAATGGTTTTTTTGTATTGCAACAAGAGTGAGGTGTATTGGGCTTTAAGGGTGGGGCAGTAATGACGTCTCCAGGCTCGTTCGGCGTGGCGAACAGAAAGTTTTAGAGCCTTTAGTTCCTCGTTGAACCACCGGTTGGAATCGTTAGGCCTTTTTGAGGAGACTCGTCTGAAAGGGGTGATTGAATCGCAGCCTGACTGGAGCCACTAGTTGATGGAATCCGCTTGTGTTGTAAGGGATAATCCAGATAAATCCGGGCAGGAGGGAGAAAGTGTGGATGCCACTGAGGACGCATCGATCCGGCCCCAAGAACGTGCCCAGATATTTTTGGAAAGTGGAAGCTTAGTGGTTAGATCAAGAGGTGAAGAGAAAGAAATCCAAAAGTGGTCGGACCATAGACAGGGGGAGATAGTGAGGGACATTATAGGGCAGTTGAGGGACTAAATCTGGTCAAGGATGTGGCCCTGAGTGTGAGTGGGGGAGTGGACATAAGAAATAAAGTTGAAAGATCGAAGGGTGTCTGAAAATTCTTTTGAAGTGGAGCATTCTGCTGGGTCAGAGGGCCAAAAGTTGAAATCACCTAGCACCATGATGGAGGAGTTGTTAACCGCTAGGGTGGCCACCAGCTCTTGAAACCCAGGGAGAAAGGCTTGGGAAGGTTGGGGGGGACGATACAGAAGTAGGCAAGTAAGAGGGACTTTGAGGGAGAGAGAACGGACAACTAGGAAGTCGGAGGTACCGATAGAGGGGAAGGCAAGAGGTTGGAAAGGAAGTTCTTTGCGAACGATCAAGGCGACACCCCCGCCCGCTTTATCCGCGGGGCGGTCGGCGCGGAGGGTATAATAAGTAGCGGGGAGAGCTGCTAATAAGGAGGGAAGGGAGCTATCGCGAAACCAGGTCTCTGTGAGAAATAAGAGATCAGGTTTGTGCAGGTCTAGTAGAACAAAGAGTTCATGATGGTGCTTGACCGCGGAGCGCGTGTTTAGATAGAAAATGGAGAGAGAAGCGGATTTGAGAACAACGGGGGGGTCGGTACAGGGAGCAGGAGGGAAAAAGGGGGAGTGAGACGGGGAGGTGAAAGAGGGAGGGGGGATGGAGGCAGTGAGACCCAAACTATCAATGTGGGAGATCACAGAATCCGTGATCGGCCAGGGGCCTTGAAGCCCACAAAGTTGGGCGGACGAGTATTGTCTCGGTAAGGCAAGGGGGGGTGGCCCTAGGCCCGGTTGGGCGTGGACGGGCGCAGACGGGCTTGCCTTAGGCGCGCCTTCGGCGCGCAAACGTCGCGCCCGCTGCATTCGTCCGATGCGCTTCCGGTGGGGGCACATAACTTGTACAAATAAGACGTAGGGAAAGGGATTGGGGGGGCGTGGCCAGCACAAGAGGGCATGGCTTGCGGGTCGCGGGAATGGCAGCAAGAATATCCAAACACCTCACCCGCAGCAGCGAAAAATCCGCTGTGCGGGGGTGTCTGTAGCTGGAAAGGTGTAGAAGCCCAGAGAATCAGAAGGTAAATAGTATTAAAATCACAAGTTATACACAATTAAAAGTAATGACAGAAATCGCTGCTCCCGGCTGTGCCTCAGGAGAAATTCAGAGTACAAGGCGGCGCTAGCACTCAGCGCTTTATGTAGGCTTGGTAAAAAGGGGCGTGGCCAGCGCAAGAGGGCGTGGCTTGCGGGTCACGGGAATGGCGGCAAGAATATCCAAACACCTCACCCGCAGCAGCGAAAAATCCTCTGTGGGGGGGTGTCTGTAGCTGGAAAGGTGTAGAAGCCCAGAGAATCAGAAGGTAAATAGTATTAAAATCACAAGTTATACACAATTAAAAGTAATGACAGAAATCGCTGCTCCCGGCTGTGCCTCAGGAGAAATTCAGAGTACAAGGCGGCGCTAGCACTCAGCGCTTTATGTAGGCTTGGTAAAAAGGGGCGTGGCCAGCGCAAGAGGGCGTGGCTTGCGGGTCACGGGAATGGCGGCAAGAATATCCAAACACCTCACCCGCAGCAGCGAAAAATCCGCTGTGCGGGGGTGTCTGTAGCTGGAAAGGTGTAGAAGCCCAGAGAATCAGAAGGTAAATAGTATTAAAATCACAAGTTATACACAATTAAAAGTAATGACAGAAATCGCTGCTCCCGGCTGTGCCTCAGGAGAAATTCAGAGTTCCTCCCAGGTGGAGCTAAAGGCAGCAATATCATCTAGATATGCTGCACAGTAGTCTTCCAGGCCTGTTAGGACTTTGTTCACCAACCTTTGAAAAGTGTCAGGTGCATTCTTCAGACCAAAGGGCATTACCACAAATTGATAGTGCCCACTAGGGGTTGAAAATGCTGTCTTTGGCTTTGCATCATCAGCTAATCTTATCTGCCAGTAGCCAGCTGTAAGATCAAATGTGCTCAGAAACTTGGCTGAGGCCAAATTATCTATATGCTCATCTGCTCTTGGGATTGGATGGGCATTAGTCCTAGTGACTGTATTGAGACCTCTGTAGTCAACACAAAACCCTCATTTCTCTCGTACCACCCTGGGTGTGAGGCTTTAGTACTAATAACTCCCAAATCCAACATTTTCTGGACTTCTGTCCTGACACAGTCCCTGACATGATCAGGTTGCCTGTAAATCTTATTTTTAACAGGCATGCTGTCCCCAGTGTCCACTTCATGAGTGCACCAGGTTGTCTGACTTGGAATCAGAGAGAACATATGTCTGAACGACTGAGCACTTGTCTGCAATCAGTTTGCTGCTGATTGGTTAGGCTGCCTGCCAAGGCTACACCATCTACTGACCCATCATCAGGGTTCTGTGAGCGGAGGTCAGGGAGAGGGTCACTCTCCTCCTCCTGTCCCTCATCAGTAGCCATGAGCAAGCCCATGTCTGCCCTGTCAACATATGGTTTCAGTCTTTTGACATGAAGCACCCTATGGGGGCTCCTGGGAGTTCCTAGGTCCACCAAATAGGTAACCTCTCCCTTCTGTTCAACAATAGTGTAGGGTCCACTCCACTTGTCTTGGAGAGCTGCTGGGGCCACCTGATCCAACACCCACACTTTCTGTCCTAGCCGGTAAACAGTCAGTACAGCCTTTTGGTCATGCCAGGCTTTCTGTAATTCCTGGCTAGCCTCAAGGTTTTTGGTTGCCTTTTTCATATACTCAGCAATCCTGGAGTGGAGACCAAGTACATAGTCCACTATGTCCTGTTTAGGGGGTTTGAGAGGTAACTCCCATCCTTCTTCATCAGACACAATGGGCCTCTTACAGGATGCCCAAACAGAAGTTCAAATCAAATCAATAAGCTTTATTCGATAATCACAAGGATATCATAAAAGCACACATTACAATAATTGAATTGCAATTAAAAAACCACATATAAGTCTATAAAGTGCCAGAAAAACATAGCTTCACAAGAAACGAAGGAGTTAACTTTAACAATAAAAGAAATATTAAAAAGAATATAAGACAATAAATAGTTATAAAAATTCATGTATCATATCGAGTTCCTGAACCTTAGCAATAATTTTAAAAACTTTTCCACAATAAGTATCACTTCCCTATTCTCCAATTGTTGTAAGCGAACAAAAGCATCCTTGCAAGACCGCAATCCCCAGGTCTTCAGTAGAGGTTTCAGTAAAGATTTTCTAGGTACTTGATAGTATTTACAGAAAAGTATGCAATGTATATTAGATTGGGATGCAATATCATCACAAGGGCAAGGGAGCAGGTTTCGGGACCAATCATTGCAAGAGGGGAAAGTAATTAGCCGAAAAAAAAAACCCAATCTAAATCTGGAGAGGAGCATTCTTGAAAAGCAATTAATATCAGTTGCCAGGTATAGTTGAAGACCCTGAACCATAGTGATCCTTTGGAAAGCCAAAACAGTTTTATTGTCCTTTTGAGTAGACCATCTTTTGGCTTCTAAATGGTCCATTAAGAGCCTTCTCAGGGCTTTCCTCGATATTTGCTCCAAACTCGATGGGTCAATAAAAAACTCTGGGCGGCCAATTTCAAAACACATCCTTTCAACGGAAGACATCCATTTTATATGTTTTGCTCTCCAATTTTTGGCAATCAGCTATTACTTCACGATTAAAGGCCATCTCTGGAGTAGTCCAAAGCTTATGCCATAAGAGAATGGGCTCAGTCTTGATTGTGTCAGAAATAAACGGTAGCCCCAACTCTATGTGCGTCACATAGGTGGACGTTGACTTCGGCAAACTTAGGAGGTATCTGAGGAACTTATTTTCATCCTTCTGGATTGATGTTATTGTATCGGTCCCCCAGAGACCTGCCCCATAGATTGCAGTTGATACGCATTTTGCTTTGTAAATGGTAATAAGCTGCTTGACTGGTCTCCCCCCAATTTTACTAGCAAAATCTCGAAGTGCGCCAATCGCTCTTGAAAAAGCCAGCTTCCTGGCTTTTACAGCGGGTTGCCAGGACACCTTTCTATGAAAGCAAATACCCAAATATGGAAATTGTTCTACAGTGTCTATCTTTTTTCCCTCGATGAATATCGGGCATGGGGTTTTCTTTATTCCCTTGCTACAAGCCAAGGAAAAGGTCTTAGCAATGTTTACCTTCAAACCCTTTTCTTTCATAAAGAGAGTAAATTTAGTGACCGCCCTTTGCAGCCCCAACCTTATTTGAGACTAGATAGCCGCATCGTCTGCGTACAACAGGATTGGGACGGCATGGCCCTCTACCTTAGGGCAATCACATTCAAAGCTCCGCATGAAATCGCCAACGGCATTTAAGTAGAGCGAGAAAAGCAGGGGGGGCTAAGATCCACCCCTGTCTCACACCTCTGCCAATGGTGAATCTTGAGGAGCACTCCCCTCTCTGTCCATACCGCACCCTGGCCCCTGCATCCCTATACAAAGCAATGATAAAATTAAGAATAGATAAGTTCCAATCCTAAGTGCTCCAAAACACTCCATAACTGGTTATGGTCGAACCAGTCGAACGCTGAACTTAAATCTATAAATGTAACGAAAAGGTTCCCATTTTTAGCCTCGACATATTTAGAAATTAAAAAATATAAATTTAAACTCTGTTCGACCGTGCCCCTACCTGTTCGAAAACCGTATTGAAATCTAGAGAGGACATCTGCCTCCTCTGTCCAGTTATGCATACGTTTTAGGATAATGCGTCCCGCAACCTTCATTAGGGCATCAAGCAAAGAGATAGGACGATAACAAGAGGGTACATGCCTATCCCCTTTTTTGAATATAGGTACCACAATGGCCTCTGACCAGGTTGGGATTAAACCATAAACGTTTGCACAATTCATAACGGAAGTTAATAACGGGGCCCAAAAATCTATTTCAGCTTTGAAGACATCCACTGGTATAGCATCTGGACCGGGGGCCTTGCCAGATCGACTCTCCTTAATAGCAAGGATGACCTCATCACATGAAAAAACAATGTCAGGAACACACTCTCTCGAGCCCACTGTAATACTAGGACAGGAAGGAATAAAGTCCGATGGAGGTGTACCGAGAGGACTTGGGTTGCTATACAGCTGTTGAAAATAGGCAGCCCAAGTATCTCCATCACCTCTTCTCAGGCATTTTAACCCACGGAAGTGGGGCGTTGACAAACTTCCAGAAAGCCGAGGAATCGCGACTTTCGGAGGTTGCCAACAATGTCTGCCAAGCCTCCGCCTTCAAAGTTTTTATCCTGCTCTTGATAGCATGGCGGTAACGATATCTAGCCTGACGTATCTCAGGTAAGGACTTCGGGATGGAATGTAAAGCCTTTTTCAATATCTTGAGTGCTCGTGTACAATTGTTATCGAACCATCCTTTAGATATAGAGGGGCCTGGCTTAAACTGGTGGGTAAGTAACATTTTTAGGGTTTCTTGTATTTTTAAGAAAGATTGTAAGATTTTTTGAGGGCGTTCTGTCATAGACAGACAAATATGCACCTCTTCCCGCCTCATCTCTATTAAGTTCTTAAGAAGGCCAGCAGGGTCAATTTTTTCCCATTTAAGAGTGTAGCCATTTACCGCCCCTATTGAAATTGGTTGGTCATACCTTACCGGATGAGAATGGTGACTTATAATGTGGGATGGTAAAGAAATGGAGAAGGCTATGGGGTAATGATCACCATATATCTGATCTAGCGTATCCCATGAGGCTATCAAAGAGGCGTGCGTCTTAGAAAAGAATACAAAGTCAATGGTAGAGTTTGAGCCTCTTCCGTGAAAAGAGGGTTTAAAGGGTATCGGAGGTAAGCATAGCTCATTTGCAAAAGCTAAGTTAAAATGTGCTAAAAAGTTATTTAGTGCCTCCCCTGTTTTTGAATGCATGAAATGGTTTGAAGTATCATCATATTCCGGGGAAGAAGTAAAGTCACAAAGTCCCCTTGAAGCATACTGGCAGGTGTAACAGTTAAAATCGCCCATAAAGGCAATGGCCCATTCCCCCCCAAGCAACTCTTTAACAGAAACAACGGCGTGAAACAATTCATTTAACACCCTCTCCAAACCATGTAATGGCATATTATTATAACAATTTATTATTAACAAATGCAAAGATTTACCGGTTTGAATGGAGATAATTTGATAAGACTCCGTGAGAGAATGTTTCCGTACGCTCAGACCCCTAGCAATATTAACGTAAACACACAGCCCACCCCTATTTCTTCCTTGCTTGCTCGATAACGCCGGTGAGTGCAAGGTCTGAAAGCCCAGAAGATTAACCGGGGTTTGTACCCACGTCTCCTGGAAGCATAAAACTGAAAAAGAACTAACAAAATCAAGCCAAGATGATAAGCCTATTTTAGTGGAAATGCCAGCCACATTCCAACTAAGTATCTGAATTTGGGAAAGTGAGGCACGATTCATAGGATGATTATAAGATACCTCTGTGTTATTCTCCTGATTTGCCCAAGATTGTTTGGTTAAGGGGTCCGAAAGAACTGCCCGACTTGCTGACCCACTGGCATCTATCTTGGTACACAGAGAAACGCTATTTAAAGGTACTACATCAGAGCTCGCACCAGTTACATTCCCTCTCTCGGGGCTCTCCAACCTTGATAAAACCAATGCGCTACCAGAAACTTTTGTACCGGGCTGTGATCCAACTATAGAAAGGTATAAATTTTTGTGTAAGTCCAAAGACTCAAGAAGAAGTCCTTTCTTCGGGCCACTGTTTTTACAAAAAGGAGACCTTACACCCTCACTGCCATTTTTACTCCCCAAAAATGTTTTTGACGTTGGATTTTTTGAAGGTGCAGTGTTCGGCTTTTGATATTTAGGAAGGTGCTCAAAGCGATTTATCGAGCATACATCTAAGGTGGAAAGTCATTCAATATCATCCAGGCCGGAAAGAGGCGCATAGGGGTTAAAACAAGGAATATTCCACTGAGGCGTTGTAGGTGGCGGGCAGTGGCCATAGCCAGAGAAAGCATGTGGGAAGGGACGAGGAAATGTGTTTTCCATATATCTTGGCCATAAGGGATAGGAGTTATGTGAATATCTATATTGCTGGGAAGAAGAATAGTTTTCACAGGGCTGTGTTGAACAATAATTCTTGCGGGGCATCAAGGCTTCAGGATAGAAGTAACTCAAATTTTTAGAAATAATCGACCCCCTACTAGTATCTGTAAACCAATCCCTGATGTGCGAGATGACTCTGTGATCTCTAAAAGTGACAATCACGACATCGCCCTCAATGTCCTTTGGTCGCACTCCCACCCAGTTTGTTCGTCGCACAGAAATTATATCACCATTTAGGTGAGGTGGCAGTGGTCTGTTGTTGCATAGCCAATAAATAACCTTATTTTTTAGGCTGGTGTGATTTTCAAAAGATCCTGATGGTAAAGGCGAAACCCCTGTTAGAATAATAACATAGTTGGAGGCGTCTGGGGATAGATCCACATTTCTTTCACGTAGAATCTGGGTTGGTTTGGTTTTGTCCTTGTTCAGCTGGGAGTAGGTCTTTTCATGCCCCAATCTTGCTGATTCCACAAGTGGATTTACTCGAAGAGACTGTGACTCTTGGGGCATCTTCTTGGTGACGGAAGAGACCTTATTATTCGCTAGTTTTATTTTTGCAGAAGGTATTTGTCAAGCGTACCTCCACTAGGTTCCAGTTGTTTCCGTTGTTTCCGTCTTGAAGATGCTTGCTCCCAAAACCTTCAAGAACTAACCAGTGTGACAAGGATGAGACTTAGTCACTACTTGTTAGTCCCCAAAGGGAAGGGGAAGTGGAGAGAGAAACAGACAAATAAACACAGGATCTCTTCTTGAGATGTCTGTCGTTGTTTCTCTTGGAAGTATTCTGGGCTGCTTGCAGTTTGTTGCGACACTCTGATAGCTTTTCTATGAATTATAACAGGTTTGTCACTGAAACAGATCTACCATCAATGTTTCTTCACAATAATATTGCACGTTCATATTAATACATACCAGAGATAGATTAGCCCAGTCCTATACTTCTTAAGTGCAAGGATACGACACAACTTGACTTGAAACAATAGTAATTGCACCTTCAAATGCAAATATTAAATGGGTAAATGCTTGGTCAAAGATAACATCAGATTCAAACTGGTTATTATGTTAGTAAAACTTGGTTAACCAACATCACTCAATTAACCTTTCTTACCTTGCTTAATAATTTCTAAGCAGTGACTTGGGGATCTGCAAAATAACTGAAGACAAGAAAAAACAAGGCAGCACACTACGCCTGTAATGTCTTATACATGAATGACTTTAGCAATTGTCACATTAATAGGTACTTGACGGTGCAGTTACAATTCACTGCAGATTACTCACTAAAAATAAACACTTTAGGCAAATGCTGGTGCTCAATCTTTCAATTAAAATCCCAAGTCAGTATTTGTTTCAAACGCTGTCTTTTTAAAGTCTTTCAAATGCATTTAGTTGCAATTATGTTCATTGCCTTCGAAATTGAATTTGCCAAGGTTTGTTAGATTAGCTCAGTCATTAACTGTTCTTACTTTCTTTTCAGGTAGCCGGAAGAGGAACTGCTCCGAAGCCAGGATCTCTGAAGGATAGGTCCGGTCTTTAAATCGTACCGGCAGCAACAGGAAGTTTGCGAGATGCTGGAAACAGAGCCCTCGGGGTTCAGGATTGCCGATTGAAGCCTTTCAGCACTGCCAGTTAAAGTCTCTCTGCAGCTCCGGGAAGATGAGGGATCAGGAGCCGAATCGGGTAAGCGGGAGCGGGAGAGGAGAAGGGAGAGGGAAGGGCAAGGACTCCGAAGGCTGGAACGCTCGTGGAAGAAGCAGCAATCACAAAGCAAAGCGTCTTCTGCGAGTAGGGTAGGGATTTATATAGAGTTTGGAAATGCGTGCAAAACGTCCATTTAAATATTCACATGTTGTGAAAGTTCGGTTTGAGCAAGGCTTCCACGTGGGATTAACATTAATATTCATAAGCGCTGCAGATACCTTGGAGCAGTTTGCAAATCAAACAACAAGCATTGCTAAATGCAACAGTAATGTTTACTGAATACAACAAGCATTGCCAAATGCAACAGCAATGTTTACTGAATACAATGTTCTGTAAAAACCAAATTAAATACATGTACTGTTTCTGATCCTTATCCCTAAGTATTCCTAACAGTTCCCCCCCTCAAAGGTCTTCTCACAGGTCGTGGTTTATGTGGATGAAGAGCATGAAATGAACGAATCAAACGGGGTGCATGAACGTTGTTCTCAGGTTCCCAGGACCTTTCTGAGAAATCATAGCCTTTCCAATCAATTAAGTAATGCAAACGCCCGTGAATGCGTTTTGCATCTAAAATTTTCTTAACCTCATACTCCTCATGACCTCCAACTATAATAGGAGGGGGAGGATCATCTGAACGAGTGTTTGGTTGCACAGGTTTAATTAGAGACACATGCAACACGGGATGAATTTTATAGTCTGGAGGTAAAATCAATCTAACAGAGACTGGATTAATGATTTTGTCAATAGAGAACGGGCCAATGAATCTGGGTTTTAACTTTCTTGGTCCCTCAATCTGAATTTTTTTCGTAGATAACCAAACCTGGTCTCCAGATTTATAAACAGGAGCTGGAATTCTGTGTTTATCGGCGTATTTTTTCATAGTATCTTTTTGTTTAGTCAAAGATTTCTTAACACTGTCCTGAAATTTTCGCAAGTTACTTAATCTTTCTGAAACTGCAGGCATGTCGCTTGTCTTTTCTGGAAATATGATCGGCAAAGTTCGAGGATGGTGACCAGTGAGAAAATAAAATGGAGAGCATCCTAAAGCTGAGTGTTTTGTATTATTATAAGTAAACTCAGCTAACGGTAATACTTCAATCCAATCAGAAGTCAAAGTGGTTGTCAAACATCGTAAACTCTGTTCTAGATACTGATTCAGTCTTTCAGTCTGACCATCAGTTTGAGGATGGAAAGCTGAGGATAATGCTATATCTACACTTAATTGTTTACTAAGTTGTTTCCAGAATTTTGATAAAAACTGAGGACCCCTATCTGAAATAATTTTTTGTGGCAATCCATGGAGTTTGACTATATTAGCTAAAAATATTTCACTGAACTCAGTAGCTAATGGAAGTTTCGGCAAGGGAATAAAATGCCCCATTTTAGATAATAGATCCACTACTACCAATATGGTAGTCATACCATGTGATTTAGGTAAATCTGTGACAAAATCTAAACTAATGGTCTGCCAAGGAGTCGAAGGGATTTCCATAGGTTGTAACAACCCCATTGGAGGAGAATGAGATGATTTCTGTCTTGCACATACTGGACAAGTCTGAATATATTTATGTATATCAGACTTCATTCCATTCCACCAAAAATGTCTTTGACATAACTCTAAGGTTTTACTTTCACCAGGATGGGCAACTATTGCTAGATCGTGATTCCATTTTATAACTTGGTCTCTCAGTACTTCAGTAGGAACAAATATTTTATTTTTGTGATAAAATATTCCATCAGAAATTGAAGTATTTTTCTGTGAAAGCCAGTGGTCTGAATTTAAGTCTTTAATTTGTTCTCGTAATACAGTCAAAAAATCTGTATTAGTGATTTCTGCACAAACTTTTTCTACTGGGATTATACTTTGTAATTCGGTATTTTGCTCTTTGCCTTTATCACAGACTAGACGTGAAAGTGTGTCTGATAATAACTGCTTTACTCCCGGACGGTAAGTGATTAAAAAGTCGAATTCACTAAAGAATTGTAGCCAACGCATCTGTCTTGGAGTAAATGCTTTTACTGTGGAATAGAATTGCAAATTTTTATGATCTGAGAAGATTGTGATAGTATGTTTAGCTCCCAGGAGATGATGTCTCCATTCTTGGAAAACCGCTTTTATTGCTAAAAGCTCTCGCTCAGCAATAGTATAATTTTGCTCAGCAGGCAATAGCTTTCTGGAGTAGAAAGCTATTGGATGATAGTGCCCTGTATCCACATCCTTCTGTAATAAGACTCCACCAATGGCCGATTGAGAAGCATCTGCTTCAACAAAGAATGGTCGGTCAGGATCTGGGTGTTTTAGAATTGGTGCTGAAGTGAATGCTTTTTTAAGAGTATTAAAAGCAGAGTCAGCATCAGAACTCCAATGAAATTTCTTTCCTTTTTGTAAGAGTTGTGTAATGGGTACAACAATTTCAGAACATTTTGAGATAAATCTCCTGTAAAAGTTTGCAAATCCCAAGATCCTTTGTACTTCTTTTATAGACGTTGGAGCTGGCCAATTTAGGATTGCTTCTACCTTCTTTGGATCCATTACAATTCCCTCAGGTGACAGCCAATACCCGAGGAATTCAACTTTTGAGGTATTGAACACACACTTTTCTAACTTAACGAACAAAGAATTGTCCCTAAGTTTTTGTAAAACAGATCTAACATGATTTACATGTTCTTCAGGATTTTTTGAATAGATCAAAATGTCATCGATATATACGATGACACAGATATCCAATAGATCATGCAACACTTCATTAATGAAGTATTGAAATGCAGCTGGTGCATTGCATAGACCAAAGGGCATTACTGTATATTCGAATAAGCCAAATTTTGTACGAAAAGCGGTTTTCCATTCGTCACCCTCTTGTATTCGAATTAAATTATATGCCCCGCGCAGATCTAACTTAGTATAAATACTTGACCCTTTTACTTGATTTAGGAGTACCGGAATCAGGGGCAGAGGGTACCGATTTTTAATAGTAGCTTTGTTTACTGCGCGGTAGTCGATGCAAGCTCTAAGATCTCCTGTCTTCTTCGCTACAAAAAACAAAGGAGACGAGACAGGAGAGGTAGAATGACGAATAAAACCTATTTCCAGCAGTTCATCCAAGTATGTCCTTAAGTACTGATTTTCCGGTTCGGTTAAAGCATATATACGACTACAGGGTAGGACAGCTCCTGGTATTAAATCTATCCTACAGTCGTAAACCCTATGGGGAGGTAATATAGTAGCCTTCACTGGATCAAAAACATCAGAAAAATCTTTATATTCCTGAGGGAGATCTAAGGAAGTAGACTGTACAGTGGCACAAGTAAGAGGCATGATCGCGTCTTTAGTTTCTTGATAACAATGTTCCTTACAGTAAACTGAGTCTAAGGTCACTGTGCGCTTAACCCAATCTATTTTTGGATTGTGGAGTTCTAGCCACGGTATTCCTAGAATGACCCCAAAAGTTGGTGTGTCAATGAGATCAAATGTGGTGAGTTCTGTATGTCCGTTATCTGACACTAGAATCAAAGGTGTAGTATGGAATCTGATTAAACCTGAGGATAAAGCTGAGCCATCTACTGCCCGTACAGGTTCTGGTTCTTTCTTAGGGACTTGAGTTAAATTTAATTTTTTAGCAAATTCTAAATCAAAAAAGTTTCCTGTAGCTCCCGAATCGATAAGCACAGGTATACTATGTCTCTGATGGTTTGATAGAATCAAAATTACTCTTATAGTAAAATGTCTAGGTATGTGATTTCTTACACAAGTGGCATATTGTGAGATCTCCTGACGCTTTTCTCTCGAGAAACCGACCTCTTCTTTTCTCGAGACCTTTAGTTTTCCGACTCTAGAGAAGAACTTTGAGTTACAACCATAACCTTCTTTTTCATGGGTCTAATTGGACAGTCTTTGGCAAAATGACCTGGTTTTCCACAGTATAAGCACAGGTTTCCTCTTCGCCTTCTATCCTTTTCTTCCTGTGTCAAAGGCCCCTTGACTCCTCCTATCTGCATTGGTTCTACCTGAGAATTTTTATCTTCATTTATCTTTCTTTCAGTTCTAAAATGTAGATTTCTAAAATCATTTCTAGGCTTTTCATTTTTTCTTTCACCTAACCTATGATCTAATTTAACTACTAAATCTTGGAACTCTGTGAAGTCTTCAGGTAAGTTGACTATATGAGCCAGAGAATCTTTTAATTCTTCCCTAAGTCCTCGGTAAAATAAAGACACTCTTTTATTCTCAGGCCACTGAGTTTCAGCTAATAACCTATTAAAGGTAGTGACATAAGAGATTAAATCCTTAGAACCCTGACGCAAGTTTAGTAATTCATTATCTGAAGCCTGTAAGAACACATGTTTGGAAAACAGACTAGACATGGCTGTTTTAAAATTAGTCAGATTATGAATTAAAGGATCATTCTTATCAACCAAGGGCATAGCCCAGTTAGCAGCTACTCCTCCAAGATAGGAAATGATGAATGCTACTTTGCTAGTATCAGTAGTAAAAATTTGAGGTTTACACAAGAAATGTAATTGACACTGACTCATGAAAGTATTAAAAGAATTACAATCTCCAAGGAACCTTTCTGGATTCGCTAATGGAACAGGATGAGGTGATATTACTGTCAATTGGATTGGTTGATTTTGACTAAATCCAGCTGAAGTTTGATTTTGAAAACTTGGAACCCCAAATTTAGGCGGCGTTAAAACAGGTCGACTATCAACATTCTTTTCTCTCCAAGTAGTAAAAACATTTTTAGAATTATCCAATTCCTGCCTAAGGGATACATTTTCTAATCGTAAATCCTGTACTTCATCATTAATCTTACGCACTAACTCTGTTAATTCAGTAACATCCATGTCTGAAATATCCATGACCAAAGTAACTTCAAGAGGAAACAAAGGAAAAGTTTTGTGGCTTTGCTTTCTGTCAAGCGTACCTCCACTAGGTTCCAGTTGTTTCCGTTGTTTCCGTCTTGAAGATGCTTGCTCCCAAAACCTTCAAGAACTAACCAGCGTGACAAGGATGAGACTTAGTCACTACTTGTTAGTCCCCAAAGGGAAGGGGAAGTGGAGAGAGAAACAGACAAATAAACACAGGATCTCTTCTTGAGATGTCTGTCGTTGTTTCTCTTGGAAGTATTCTGGGCTGCTTGCAGTTTGTTGCGACACTCTGATAGCTTTTCTATGAATTATAACAGGTTTGTCACTGAAACAGATCTACCATCAATGTTTCTTCACAATAATATTGCACGTTCATATTAATACATACCAGAGATAGATTAGCCCAGTCCTATACTTCTTAAGTGCAAGGATACGACACAACTTGACTTGAAACAATAGTAATTGCACCTTCAAATGCAAATATTAAATGGGTAAATGCTTGGTCGAAGATAACATCAGATTCAAACTGGTTATTATGTTAGTAAAACTTGGTTAACCAACATCACTCAATTAACCTTTCTTACCTTGCTTAATAATTTCTAAGCAGTGACTTGGGGATCTGCAAAATAACTGAAGACAAGAAAAAACAAGGCAGCACACTATGCCTGTAATGTCTTATACATGAATGACTTTAGCAATTGTCACATTAATAGGTACTTGACGGTGCAGTTACAATTCACTGCAGATTACTCACTAAAAATAAACACTTTAGGCAAATGCTGGTGCTCAATCTTTCAATTAAAATCCCAAGTCAGTATTTGTTTCAAACGCTGTCTTTTTAAAGTCTTTCAAATGCATTTAGTTGCAATTATGTTCATTGCCTTCGAAATTGAATTTGCCAAGGTTTGTTAGATTAGCTCAGTCATTAACTGTTCTTACTTTCTTTTCAGGTAGCCGGAAGAGGAACTGCTCCGAAGCCAGGATCTCTGAAGGATAGGTCCGGTCTTTAAATCGTACCGGCAGCAACAGGAAGTTTGCGAGATGCTGGAAACAGAGCCCTCGGGGTTCAGGATTGCCGATTGAAGCCTTTCAGCACTGCCGGTTAAAGTCTCTCTGCAGCTTCGGGAAGATGAGGGATCAGGAGCCGAATCGGGTAAGCGGGAGCGTGAGAGGAGAAGGGAGAGAGAAGGGCAAGGACTCTGAAGGCTGGAACGCTCGTGGAAGAAGCAGCAATCACAAAGCAAAGCGTCTTCTGCGAGTAGGGTAGGGATTTATATAGAGTTTGGAAATGCGTGCAAAACGTCCATTTAAATATTCACATGTTGTGAAAGTTCGGTTTGAGCAAGGCTTCCACGTGGGATTAACATGAATATTCATAAGCGCTGCAGATACCTTGGAGCAGTTTGCAAATCAAACAACAAGCATTGCTAAATGCAACAGTAATGTTTACTGAATACAACAAGCATTGCCAAATGCAACAGCAATGTTTACTGAATACAATGTTCTGTAAAAACCAAATTAAATACATGTACTGTTTCTGATCCTTATCCCTAAGTATTCCTAACAGTATTTGCATGGTAGCTGTTTTTACAGCGGATGTTGCTGTAACCTTAGTTGTCACTTTTTCTGCCTCCTTCGAGTTTGTTGATTTTATTACATAATTTTTTGTTTGGATCGTTTGTTTAGCACCTTCGACAAGGGTATCTAATTGGGCACCTAGTCTCTTGAGTCTCTCTACTATTGGTAGCAGCAGGACTTTCAAAAGCTGTTCCATCACCTCAGTAAAGTCTTTCAATGATGGAGGCACATAAGAAGGGATGATATTAGATGGACTAGTCGAGGCTAAGCTTGGGTCCCTTTCTACAATTCCAGCTAATTCCTGTCTCAAAGAGACTTTAGATGGCAACAAGTTACAAGCAGGGCTCGCTATTTTTCCCCCGCCTCTTTTCCTTCGTTTTTTAGGAGGCGAGCGAATAATTCCGCGTTTGTTTTTTAAAGAATTATTATCAGTTGATGATCTAAGTTCCATAGGAGGGGGAGGTTGTGTTTGCACATGTTGATCAACCCCTGAGCCTATTTGAGCCACTGAAAGATTTAGACTAGGATGTTCCGGAGCCTTTGGATCTATGGGGGTGTTAAGATCGATTAAAAGGTTGGTAGGGGGAGGTGGGTCTGACTGGGTGACAACAGATATCGACATGTTAGCCAGCTTTGGGGAAGAGCTGACTTGAAAGATTAAAGGGATGCTCTCGGTATTAAACAGATCAGCGTCTGTGTTTTCAATTGTGACATTTTCTAAGTGTGGTATATTTGTTTCCTTAAGAATTGGAGCAATGACTGTGTTTTTTAATAGTTCAATAGAGAGGCGACGTTCCGCACGTCGCTCTGCCAATGCTATATCTCTATCTACGTCGGCAATTGCTCTCGAGAAGTATCTATCCAAGGGGCCGAGGATAGGTACTCCTACCCTGGGTGGGAGTTCATCAGCCGCAGATGTAGACATTTCTGATGGTATGAGTTCGTAATTAAAAAATGTTATACATACATCGGGGGTCGGGGCGTAGAAGTTAAAGGGTATGCCCAGCCCGGCCTTGTTTGGCCTAGGAGGGCCGTAGAGGGCCCGCCCTTTGCCCTGGCTTAGCCCGGCGCTGCTCCCGTGCGCTGCCGCGACGCGAAGGGCGCTCTGCACTTTAAAGCGCCTCCTGGCGCGTCACGATACCCCGGAGGCGGCCGGGAAACGCAAGGGCACTTGGGAGATGTGGTTCCTCCCTGCCCCTCGGTCTCCCCCCCACTGCGGTCGCGCTGATGACAGGGTAGCTGCGACGGCAGGGAGAGACCGGGCATTCCGTTGGACTACTGGCGCGTAGATTCACCTGTCAGGATTGGAGCGTCACCCCCACAGCAGGACCGGCACCGAAACAAGTCGCAAAAGGTAAGCTCCTATTTAGAGAAAGTCCAGAAGTTCAAAAAGGCTGTAGCCAACCCCCTTCTGAGGAACCTCCCTGTATGTAAAAGAAGGCAGGGTAGTAGGATGTCCTATCTCCGCCTAAGCTTTTCTGGGAGACCCTTGATCATACCCTTTAAGGTTTTGCTGAACCTTTCAACTAAACCATTGCATTGTGGGCGATAGGTCGTGGTGAATTTATATTTCACTCCACACTCCTTCCACATTGCAGTCAAGTAGCTAGACATAAAGTTTGCATCTCTGTCAGATACTACCACCTTAGGGAAACCCACTCTTGAGAACACTCCCAAGAGGGCTCTTGCCACCACAGGTGCTGTAGTGGTCCTAAGGGGAATTGCCTCTGGTTATATAGTGGCATGGTTCTCCACCACTAGGATAAACCTGTGCCCAGATGCTGTCTGAAGATCCATTGGTCCAACAATATCAATCCCCACTCTCTCAAAGGGAACCCCCACCACAGGTAGTGGTATCAGGGGTCCTTTGTGGTCCCGCCTGCCTTACCACTGGCTTGACAGGTGACACAGGAGCGACAAAACTCCTTTGTGTCTTCAGACATGTGGGGCCAAAGAAAGTGAGGGACAATGCTGTCCCAAGTCTTGTTTTGGCCCAGGTGTCCTGCTAAAGGAATTTCATGGGCTAGTGTCAATAGGAAGCCCCTGAACTTCAAAGGTATAACTGTTATGAACTCAATAAATCCTGGGTGCAAGTTGAGTTTAAGCTGAGTTTAATAAAGAGTATTGGATCTACACAGCTCATCATCTGCCAGCAGTCTTCAACTGTCCTGGTTAACCTCACAGCATTGAAAACATAACATTCTATATACAGTGAAATCACAGATCCATTAAACACAGCACAGCAGGAAGACTCCAGCAATGCTGCTCACAAACACAGAGCTTTTGGTATAGCTTTACAGTAACATAGAATATAACATCTCCTTTTCTTAAAACATAAACAAAAGAAAAAAACATAATACAACAATGCAAAGTTATACATTAAAACATAGTGCTAACTAATCTTTAAATCTTTGTGGGACGACTCTGGCTCTTGTGCTTCTTCTATTCTGTAACAGGGAGGTAGATTGCTTGGCAACTCTCCCATTCTGTAACAGAGGGTAGAACGACCAGCAACACATCCATCATCACACTCAGAACCATTGCTAATGGAACAATTCCCTGAACCGGATTTGGATTTAGCCTTAACAACCTTAGACAAATTCCACCAATTACCTCCTGCTACCTGAATAGAATTGTTGCCAATCTTGATCACCTCAACAGGATAACTAAACTTACCACTACCTTTCTTGCTATGTACAGCTTTCTTGATCCTCACCAAATCACCAACACACAACGGTACAACTTTAACATTTCTTTTCCTATCAAACCACTCCTTTTCCTTTCCTTGCATAAAAAGTACATTGGATTTGACATTATCCATTATAACCTCAACATCAACCAAAGAATTAAACCATTTGTTCATTCAACCCGGACAAAAACTCGTATTGGCTTTCCTTCCCCTTAAAACCTCAAAGGGGCAAAACTTAGTAGTGGAATGGGGAGTGGTCCTATAAGACAACAACATACTATTTAAAGAAGACAACACATCATGCCTACCTTCAACAGCCCACTTAATGCATTCCCCTACCACTCTGTTCATCCTCTCCATAAGACCATTACCTTGTGGGTAATAAAGAGAACTCCTGAGATGTTTAATTCCACATTATTTAAGGAAAACCTGAAATTCATTGCTCACAAACTGACTTCCATTGTCTGAAACAAGAAATCGAGGAAACCTTCCCTCAATTTCACCTCTTGCATAAATTTGATAACACAAGTGGCACTGGCTTCTCTGACAACCTTGATCTCAGGCCATTTTGACGCATAATCTTTCATGACAATTATAAATGTCATGTTCTGGGGTAAAAGTTCATATGGACCCATTATATCCACTCCTACTTTAATCCATGGCCCATTAGGACACTCAACAGGAGACAATGGAGGAGTATTGACCTTAAGCATCTTATCCGAGGAACAGCACCATAAACAATTTTCAACAGAATACCTGATCTCATTGTCCATGCTCCGCCACCAGAACTTTTCTCGAACACGTCGAGTGGTAAGAGAAATGCCCAGATGTCCATCGTGAGCTTCTTTAACAATGACTGACCTGAGAGAATGTGGTGGAATCAACTTATCACACCTCATCAGTAACCCATCCTCTAACAATATTTCTGATTCAACCTTCCAGTATGGCTGTAGTTCAGAAGAGAGAGTTTTTTTGCTCGGCCATCCATTCATCACAAACTTACATACATCTTGAAGAACATCATCCTCAGAAAATGCTACCCTCCAATCACCTTCTGACCCAATAGCTACAACGGGAATATCAACAGATGCCACAAAGTAATCTTCCTCATCGTCATCACATACATCTTGAAACCCTGTGCCTTCACAAAGATCTGAAGATTGGGGAAAAGGCGACAAATAGTCAGCTCTGACATTCTTACCCCCAGCAATGTGTGTAATGTCGAACTGATACTGTAGTAGCTTGCTTACCATTCTTATGATTCTAGGGGTACAACATTTACTAGGACCAGAAGATAATATTGACACAAGAGGTTTGTGGTCTGTAAGCAGGTTGAAGTGTCTTCCCCAAATATATGGGCGAAACTTATCGATAGCCCATGAACAGGCTAATAATTCCTTTTCAATAACGGAATAATGTTCTTCTGCGCCTCTCAAAACTCTAGATGCAATTGCAACTGTACACTCTTTGTCAACTGACCTCTGCGTAAGAATAGCACCTAGCCCACTTTTGCATGCATCCACAGTAATATAACAAGGTAGTTCTGGATCAAAAGGTGTCAATGCATTACTCTCCTTAAGAGCTTTTTTAACCTCCCTGAACGCACTGTCACAGTTAGAGGACCAATTGAACTTTGAGGAGCTCTTAAGAAGATTACTGATAGGTCTAACTATGGACGCGTAATTGGAGACAAATCTGGAATAATACTCCAATAACCCCAATAGAGACTTAACTCCTGTTTTATCACTGGGAACCGGAGCATTATTGCATCAATGAGCCCCTGCCTGGACTTAATGCCATCCCTGGACAAAAGATGGCCTAGGTATTCTATCTCTTCGCATGCAAATTTACATTTCTCATTTTTTAAAACCACACCTTTTTGTTTGAAAATTTCGAGCACTTTTCTGATAATATCATCATGAATCTTGCTATTCTTGGCATAAATGAGGACGTCATCCGGAAATACAAGCACTCCTTTGACACCCCTCAACATGTTCTGCATTACCCTCTGAAAGACTGATGCCGCGGCAGCTAGTCCGAACGGCATCCTTTTATAACAAAAACTCCCAAGAGGGAAAACAAATGCTGTCAAGGAGCACGATTCAAGGTGCAGCTCTATCTGATGATAGGCGCTAGCCAAGTCGAGTTTAGAAAAAATGGTCGCACCTTTGATACATGAAAATAGATCAGAAATTTTGGGCAGTGGGTGTGAGTCAACCCAGATCTCTTTATTGAGTGATCTAAGATCAACACATACTCTCAATTTACCATCCCGTTTCTGGGCTACCACTAAGGGAGATAGCCAGAGTGATGAATCAGTAGGTTCTATGACTCCCATCTTGCATAATGAAGTAGGTTCTTTATCAAGATCCTCCCTGACACTAAAAGGAACACTCCTGAGTTTGTGTTTGATAGGAGTAGCGTACTTTTTAACAATAATCTTGTGTTTGAAACCAGAAATCCTTCCCAGTTTGTTACTGAAAACAGTAGGAAATTCATTGATCCACCTAGTGTTTGCTTCATTACAAGTGATTAGCGTAACTTGCTCGCTTGTTCCCGGTCTTAATTGCATTCCAAATAATCCCTGATGGAACCACCCTAAGATATTAAGGCCTTTAACAGCCACATAAATCTTTCCTCTGATCTTCCTGCCACTGAACACAAGAAAATCCTCTATGAAACCGAGTAAATCGATCTTCCGTCCTTCATAAGATAATGGAGATCGATCAGGAGGAAAAAGTTCCCTCTCTCCCCATGTTGAAACAATTTTTGGGTTATCATAGTAATCCTAGCACCAGAATCAAATAATAAATTAACTACTTTATCACCAACTCTGATTTCGACAACTGGATCAACACATGTAGAGGGATCTCCTGTAAGTGGAATAGAAGATTCGTCAGAATGACTGTGATCACAGACAACAGAAACAATCTCATCGTCCGATCCACAGTCATCAGATTCCAAAACACAGGCCACAGATTTCTTTTGAAATTTCTTTTTTAAACACACAGCAGCCAAATGACCTATCTTACTACAGTAGTTGCATGTAACATTAAGAGCAGGACATTTAGTACCTTTAGTATGGGGAGAATTACCACAGCGCAAACACATATTAGATGATATAGAGTTATCAGGTTTCTTCTTAGAGAAGTGGGACACACCTTTCTTAACAAAAGGAGTTTTAGACTTTTTTGATGAACCTATATAATTTATAGCAGTAGACTCACTTGGCTTATCTTCCAGTTCTTTTAGAGATATATTAGATGTTTCAATGCTTTTGGCCACTTTAATTGTTTCATCGACAGAAGGGTTAACCATAGATAGTAACTTTTGTCTGATATGTTTATCCTTACAGTTCCCTACAAATTGATCATGGATTAATTGATCTGTGAAATTTTCAAACAGACATAAAGATGCTAATTTCCTGAGAACAGAAATGTAATCATCAACATCCTCACTATCAGATTGCTTTCTCTTAAAAAACTTGTGTTTAATACAATCAAATTAGGTTGTTTATCAAAACGTACCTTAAGTTTAGCTACAGTGCTTAGATAATCATCTAAAATTACATCTCCATCAGGTAGATCAGGTAAGTGTTTAAAGATAGATCTGCCTTCAAACCCCAGCGAATGTAGTAGTTAACACTTTTCCTCTCTGGTCAGAACCTAGACGCACCGATGGCACCTAAATATGTTTCGAATGCATCAAACCAGACATCCCACTTCACTGTAGGTTCACCAGGAGTTTCAAGAAATGAAGGAGGTGCATTGATAGATTGCATGGAGGACATAGTTTGTAAACACTAAAACAAAACAAAAAATAATTAAAAATTAACACAAAATTTAAACCTCCAAAAGATAATTTTCTTGAGTAATATCAGTGTGCGAATCACAGCAGGTAATTCGCCAGATTAATGCGTTCAAGAGATGTGTGTGAATCACATAAGAAGAGTAGTAGTAAATAGATGATTCACAAATCATTGTAATAAATAAATGATTCAAAAATCACTGTAGTAAATAGATGATTCACAAATCACTGGAGGTAATCCGCTACCATCATGTGTACTTGAAATGTGTGTGAATCACAGAGGAAAGGTAGCCATAAATAGATGGTAGACCATAGGTTCTTGTGTACTTGAAGATAAAGCCTTTGAAATGTTCCACTTTACTTTGTTGATGGCTAAATGGCGATTCACAATAGGTTCTTGAACAATTGAAGATAAAGACTTAGGAATGTTGAACTTTACTTTGTTGAAGGCTTTACTTTGTTGAAGAATAAATGGAACTAAATCATTTGTGGACTATGAATAAAGTCAAAAGAATGCTGTCTGCGCCGGAAGAACAAATGAAAACCTTCCACAAGTTCCACTCACAACTTACATCTTCCTTTGTATTGAAATAAAAAAAAATCCAAGAATGTTCTATGAATATGACTGTGACATCATGGTTGGCAAGAAAAAGAAAAAGAATGGTTGGCGTTTTTAAACAGTAGAAAGATTAAAACAAACGCGCCTGCGCAGACTCTTGAAAGCTCGTGAAAACAGCTTGTTTGCCAACCATGTGGTTGGCAAGAGAAAACGGTAGATATACGCATGCGCGAGACTAAGCATGTCAAAGTCTCACGTCGTAGGCGCATGTGCGAGATTACGAGTGTAGGTCTCGCGTAAGTCAAAGAAACAATGGCGCTATTGCGTTGCGATGCTGTGGCTGAGCACAGGACAAACAGTTGCGCTTTTTAACCAAAGACCCTCGAGGAAGAAGCGCGCGTGCTAACAGTCAGGTAATACGTTTTTTAAACATAAACATCCTTGGAAACGTTGATATTTCTTCAAAACCACTTGTCCACAAATATACTCCTCTCCTCCAGATTGTTGAGCAACACAGCACAACAAACAACCACGATAAGATGGGCTCAAATTAAATATAAGAGCTAACAGAGTCTTTAGATATAACTTGAATCCAAAAACGCTTTGCCCATAACAGCGCAAAAATCGAAATTCGAGTAAAAAGAAATGGCAATATAAAGTGTCACAAACTCGAATTAAAATACAAAAAAAAATTAACCAACCATGCTTGCCACCATCTTTAAAAAAAAATATATACAGCACACAGTCTTTCCAGAGATAAATGTAAATAATAAGGTTGAATAGACTTATCTTGAAGGATTAGAGTTGTAGATTGAAGTAGAAGACACCAGAAAACGAAATCCACAGCAACTCTGTTGTATGAATGTAGATGCAGCAGATGATATAGAAAGATAAAATTTCGAAATTCTTGAATCCTTATGTTGAAAATGCGTGAGTTCAGCTGTGTAGAGTCCTCGTCGACAAATTTATGTTATAAACTCAATAAATCCTGGATGCAAGTTGAGTTTAAGCTGAGTTTAATAAAGTGCATTGGATCTACACAGCTCATCATCTGCCAGCAGTCTTCAACTGTCCTGGTTAACCTCACAGCATTGAAAACATAACATTCTATATACAGTGACATCACAGATCCATTAGACACAGCACAGCAAGAAGACTCCAGCAATGCTGCTTACAAACACAGAGCTTTTGGTATAGCTTTACAGTAACATAGAATATAACAATAACCAACCTCCTGGCTGCACCAGACTTGGGGTCTCTACTCTCTGAATACAGGAGTCCATCATCCCAATAAATCTTATGGGTGCCACTAGCATTCCCAGCAGCCTCAGCAGCAGCTTGCTGTCTGAGGTGTTCAAGAGAAGGGCAGCTCAGCTGCTCCTGACTCAGATCAGCCCTGGAAGGGCCCCCTGTACCCAAGAACTCAACCTGATCAGGCTCAAGCTCATCTGGGACAGTTCCTTCTTCAGGAGAACAATAATATCCCTCAAGCGACTGATCATCACTCTGAGTCAGGGGGGAAGGCACTGCCTTAACCCTACTGCTCCTTTTCTTGGAAGGCGCCTGGTACATTATTCCAGAATCCAGGGCCTGTTCAGTTTTAGACATTTTGGCCTGTGACCTAGTCACAGCAAACACATGTGCAGAGATTCCTAACATTTCTGCATGGGTCCTTACCTCCACTTCAGACCAGGCTGAAGTCTCTAAATCATTACCAAGCAAGCATTCAACAGGGAGGTCTGCACTTACCACAACTTTCTTAAGGCCAGTTACCCCTCCCCGGGATAAATTAACAACTGCCAGGGCAGGGTTGGTCCTGACATTGCTAGCATTGGTCTCTTGGCAAAGGTCACCAAGTGTGATTTGCCCAGGGTCAACAAGGTCGTGTGTCACCATTGTGACACTTGCTCCTGTATCCCTGTAGGCCAAAGCCTCTTTTCCATTGATCAAAGGCTGCTGTCTGTATTTGCCCAAGTTACTGGGACTCACACAGGAAGACATATCCATGCCTCCATCACAGATCAGGACAGCCTGAGTTGGTACTCTGACTAGGCAAGAGTCCATCTCAGTATCCAGGGTTAACCCTACTACACCCTTCTGCTGGGTAACACCACTTGGAGCTGAACTAGGGGGAACAGTTGCCTTAGGGGCAATGGTGGCTGGAGTTGAGTCTTTATTTCTAGTGCAATCACTAGTCCAATGGCTGTTCTGCTTACAGATTTTGCACCATGGTTTCTTTTGGCCTTTTTTCTTGGAAGATTGGGAATACCCACCATTAGAAGCTTTTTGGGGGGCATTGTGAAGACTTCTAGTCTTTACCCTTCTCCCCACCCTTATTAGGTTCTTGCTTCTTCTGGTCACCACCTTGGTTCTGTACCTTCTGCTTCACACTGGTTCTGACCCATTTGTCTGCCTTCTTTCCCAATTCTTGGGGAGAGGTCAGATCAGAGTCTACCAGGTTCTGATGCAGCAGCCGATTCTTACAGTTATTAAGGATCTGCTCCCTCATAGTCAAATTGTATAATCCTGTATAATCACACACTTTACTGTCCAGTAACCAGCCCTCCAGAGCCTTAGTAGCACAATCTACAAAGTCAACCAAGTCCTGAATCTATGTCTTTTGGGTATCTCTAAACTGTATTCTATACTGCGCAGTGGTTATGCCAAACCCATCTATTAGAGCACTCTTCAGACTTTGTAATCATCAGCATCCTCATCTCTTACAGTGAGGAGCTTGTCTCTACCCTTGTCTGCAAAGGAGAGCCACAAGATTGCTGCCCACTGCTCCTGGGGGACCTTCTGTACTTTGCAGGCCCTTTCCAGTGCAGTTATCCATTTGTGGATATCATCCCCACTCTGGTAGAGAGGGACAATCTTGCTCAAGTTTCTATGGTCATAAGACCTATCCCTACCACTAGGGACATTGCTGCCACCATGGGACTCTAGTCCTATCTTCTTTCTTGCTCTTTCAAGCTCTATGGACTCCCTCTAAGACTATACTTTGTTTCCTTATTTCCAGTTGGGCTTCTTCAAACCTCAGCTGATTCTCTCTCTTCTCCTGGGAGGTGTCCCTCCTATTAAAAGAGACAGAGGACCCAACAGATGTGTCAGGATGGTTAGATTCCGCTGAAGGAGATCTTGGCCTTCTAGGGCACACCCCCAACTCTTCCTGGTGGGACAAAGACAGGGCCACCTTGACCTTCTTCATCTCCAGTTGGAGCTGGTTGGTCCAGGTCTAGGTTCTTGTCACCTGCCCGTTCAACATCAGAATCTGAGTCCTGGTGGTTTGTACTACTGGCCTCTTCTCCTCCTGTTGCTTCCACCCCATTGCCTACCCTTTCAGGCTCTGTAGCCTTCCTATGGTCATCCAGCAATAACGGATGTATGACGTTATAACGCATACTCCGCAGACCATTACAACGCGACTTTTACTCCGCATACCGTTACAACGCATAGCGCCTTGGGGCGCTGGATAGTGGTAAGTATAATTTACTATTCTAACTCCAGTCTCCGTGGACCCTAGGGAAGGTGTTGGATAGTAAATTATACTTATCCCCTATCCTAGAGCGCCCCCCAGCGCAATGCGTTGTAATGGTATGCGGAGTAATGGTCGCGTTGTAATGGGTCTGCGGAGTAAAAGATCCGTTGTAACGGGTGTATACCGCAATAACACTTCTCTGAGGTGTTGGGTGGTGGCATTTTTGCCTGTCTTCAGTTTCCTCATAGTACATAGAGCCCTTAATTCTAAAAAAGGTAATGTGTCATACTTGGATGCCTGTAATATACTGACATCTGGCAGGGACCCACTGGTTCCTGGCCCTGAAGACATAACTAGTGAGGTGTTGTGTATGCACTATCTCTTTAGTTGTTTACCTACTAAACTCTCTTGAGTTGTAGAAAGGGTATGCTTAACACACAACTCTACGTTCAGTAGAACTTACTGTATTTAAGCTTGTATTATATGTACATCTGGTACCTTTAGTGGTTTTCAAACGATCAATCACTTGAGATTATCTGGTAAAACAATGGCAAGCTGGAATCCCACACGCTGCACACCAATGTGAGAAGTTGGCCTGGCATATGCTCTCCACAGCTACCACTAGGATAGCTTTCTATATAGGTTGTCTTTAAACCTACCATCAATAAGGGTCATTTGGACTGGTGCAAGGTGCCCACTAGAATAGTGGACAGCATATGCCAGGCCAACTTCTCACAAGGACAACAAAAAAAGAATAGAGGAGTCTCTGCCAAGGAGAAGAGCTGAAGAGCTGTAAGGAGGAGTATTGCCCCTTGGCAATGTGTTGCTTTGCTGGTTTGATCTGCAGCTGCTACCTCTGCTTTAGTGAGGAAACGGACTGGACTTTGCTGTGCATCCTGCTTGTGAAGTTTCTCCACAGGTTTGTGTGTGCTTGCCTCCTGTTGGAAGTCTCAGCTACACCTACAGCTGCCTTCCCCTATAGCACCTGAACTCCACTGCAGGGAGTTCTGACCTGCCAAGTGGCGCCAATTCCAGCTCTGGCCACTGGAGGTGTTTGCTGGGCTGTAACTTCAAGAAAAGGGATCCTGAGACTGTCACCAACACCACTGTCTGCACTGACGCCTTGGTCACTGCTCGCTGAGTGAGCTCAGCACCGACCTCGATGACAGCGCAGCCCTGGTCTCACCAACAATGACACTTCTTGCTGACATCGACACTGCTGCCTCCACCATGGCCGTGGGCACCGCCTCGTCGCAGTGACTTCAACTGCACCGCAAAGTTGGTCTCACCGACGACAACGCTTAAGTGCAGTCACCGACTCCACTGCTTGCACCGCCGCCGTGGTCACCTCGCTGCACCGCCTTCAGCGACGCTGCAGCCTTGTGCTGCCAACAACCATATCATCTACTCCAACATCAGTGCTCCACACTGACGCCACATCGCTGCCTGCACCGAAGCCACAGACATCGCATCGTGAAGTGCACGACACACCATCTGCGAAGACTCCGCAGCCCTGGTACTGCTGATGTCAGTGCTCCTGACTTCGATCTCACGGAATTCGATCTGCAAGGCATCTTACTCCAAGAACTTGTGCACCGACACACAGCACTACCTCGTGACTCGAGCGATGCCTCACCGCTGCACCTCATCACAAGGTACTCAAGGCCTCTTCAACTCCAAGGTACTGTTTGCGGGTCTTCACCGATGCCGTAGCCAGCCCTCAACTCCATCGAGGTCAGACTGAACTTTGGGGCATGAATGGTAGAAGAGTGATGAGCCAGTAGTTGGCAAGGTCACAAGAGTGAAGTATAAGTTTCTTTCTTCAGAGATTCTGGGAAGATTGCTTGAGTATTTACTAATAGTTCCCATTTTGCTGCTTTCTAACCATTGGAAAGGTGTGCGTGTCACCGTTGTGCACACACTGTTTATAGCAATATCCGAGTGGCGTATGTCACTAGAGAAAGGAAACTCCAAGTAATATTGTCACATTACTTGGGTGTACATTTTATTGCAGCATATGCTGTGGGTATCACTCATGTGCTCAAAAAGCTGACACTCTTCAAATATGTGCACTCACTTTTCATATATAGTACCCAGGAGTGTGTTTCCTTAGTGTAGAATATGCTGTATATGTCACAAATGGGCCTGACATTTTGATGCTTCTTGCATATGTGCACACATTTTAAAGTAAAACTCCTGGCATTAGTGTCATCTTAGTGTAGAAAAACAAAGTACGAATGCAATACACAATTCACTTTTTCTTAGAGAGTATGATGTGCTCATCATCGATGCGCATGATAAAGTGTACTGGCTCTACCACCCGATCACACATTGTAAGAAAGAGGTGTGTGCATATCACTGATAAGCTCCTTACATATATTTAGTGATATGCCTCAAAACACTTGAGTGCAAATCAACTGGGGACTTATGATGGCTGCTGCTTAGTATGAAGGTGCATTGCATGCAAGCTTAATACTCATGCACCACATCTGCTTTGTAGTAAGTGCCACTCTAGTAGATCTACATGTACTCTAGTTTTCCTCACACATGGCATGATGATGAAGCCATAATGGAGCCATGTGCCGTACACTGGAGGCCAAACAAATAAAATTCACTTATGGCCTGATTTAGAGTTTGGCGTAGTCTACTCCGTCACAAATGTACCTTGGCCAGCAAACTGTAGTTCCACCCTCCTCATCTAGAGCTTTCAATCAACACAACCTGCACTGGCTCCACCGACTGAAAGCTTCCTCTGACAACTAGACAAATTGAGTTCCTTCAGAGAAAGGGCATTACATTGTCTCCCTATTTATGGTAGACAGTGTAATATCCTTTTTTTCTCACAAACAAACTCCCATTTTGGGAATGTGCTTTTGAAATAAAGAAAACGTTACATGTTTGGTGTACTGATGCCAAACCCATCAGGGACCATCCACCAAACGTTTTGTACCTTGAAGGGAACCAGTATCATGGAGCTTCCCTTCAATACACAGCAATGACTTCCGAGGCAGTGGTTACCTCTAAATTTGATGGATGGTATTCCGTCAGTATGTTGGAGGTAATGTCCTTTTCCACCCTGATAGATGGACTACCATCCATAAAACTTATAATCAGACCATTACTTTCTTCTGTTAAAAAGTATTACTGCACTGCTATGAATTGATAGTTCTCTTCAGTTTTTCTCATGATTCATTGCTCCACATGGTAGGCGAAGCCTTGAAGTGTGGCGTGTTGCGCTGAGGCTGAGCTGCCCTGTGCGTTCTGTAAGTGGGCTGCGCACAAGCTTGTCGCCAGTATACAAACTGAAGGAAAAAACGAAATGCAATATAGCACGTTTAATGTGGTGCAGCCCATCACAACGACAAAGTAGCACTGAAAGTGGACCTCCTCTGGTAATTCAAACCTACACGTTCTTAGTCTGAACCTGCCAATGGTTACATCATCCAAAGATGGGATAAAATGAGAGATAATACAACACTTCCCTAAATGAGGGTGCAGATCTTTGCTGTGAATCTACTGCACTGACTGTTCATTACGTTTTGGAGTGATGGACAGTGGGTATTAAACTGTTTAGATGCTGGGCATCTAGGCAAATGCCTAAAGTTTTGGAATTCATACCTTGATCAAAAATGATTAGCACACTGTATTTATTTATTATTTGACAAATCTTTGTATGTCAATCAATGTATTAATGTCTAGGATAACTTTTCCTTCTAAAGAATCCTGTTTCATAAAATTGCAGGTAAAACTACCAATAATTTTTTTAGGTCGAGCCTGGCCAGCGCATGCGCTGATGCGAGGCATGCAGTAGTGGAGTATGGCTTTGAAGCCCCACCCACTCTCGGCCCATATTTTAAATTGACTTGTGTTGTTGTCCTTCTTAAACGCTGGCTTCCGAGTCGTTATCAGGCTTGTTATTCCCTCCTTGGTACCGTATTGTCTGCATTTGTTACCTCCCATAAGACTGGACTATTTACTGGTGTTGTTACATGGTCTGCTTTAAAAGTCGCTGAGCACTATTTTATTTAATGCTTTTCCCCTATTCCACCCACTACCTCGCAGCACGCCGCCCTCTTTTATTAAAATTTTTGCTAATGGCATTCCACTTTTACTATAGCTGCCATGTTATTTTATTTAGTTATTTTATCAGCACAGTCCACATTTAGCGGCGTTTATTTTTTTACTAGCGCTTTCACATTCATAGAGGCTGCGCCCCTTTCTTTACACAAACCGCGTCTAAAGAAAGGTATGCGGCCAACATTAAAGTGAAAGCGCGGCATGGGCGCTTTTACCAAAAAAACAAAACAAACATTAGTTTGTTAACATGACAAACAGATGCTTTTTTTTGTCAAAGCTCCTATGCCGCGGTTTTACTTTATTGTCAGACACACCACTTTCTTTCAAAGTGGCCTGACTAAAGAAAGGGGCATGGTCTTCATGAATGTGAAATCCTGCATTGGCGCTAGTAAAAAAATATTTGAAAGGCAATAGGTCTCGCATTTGGAAGAGCTTAAGCTATTGCATTGCCAATAGCTTATACTCTCATTAATGCGAAACCTATTGCATTTCAAATGCTTGTTATGCCTTATTGCCTGTACTGATAGAATAATGCACTTATTTGCAATAAACATTACAATGTATATTTTAAAGAAAATATTAGAAGTAAGTGAAAACAAATAAACAGGAAGGAGTCAATAACCAGACATGATTTCTGATTGAATACACAACAAAGCACTTAAAACCAGAGGGGCAGATAGTCAACAAAACTGATGCAAGTCGGAAAAAGTGTTGATTTGTTTATTTGCTGTTAAAAAGTTGCAAAGCAGCACTTTACACTATTTTGTATTACTTTTAATCGAGGGGACTTCCTATGTAAATCCCTATCTACTAACATTGGTAGTTAGGGTTTGCACCAAAAAGTATGCCTTCTCGAGGCAGGCGCAAATCGATAAAAGTTTTTATTTCTCCAATCTTTTCTCCAAACATGGCATTTGTGCTGCCCTGTACATCACACATGCAAAGTGGGGAAAAAGTTAATATTCTCAGTATTTTGTGCGGGAAAGGTACCCTTTCAGTGCAAAAGATATGCAAGACTCAGATACATACATTTGAACTGTGGTGGGAAGATATGTGTGTGGCACTACGCGGCCTGGTTGTGAGCTGGAACTCAGAGCTTCAGCAACTTTGAATATATGGTACTGTCCTGCTTGCTCCCTTTCACGCAATGCAGTGAGTCAAACTTAGTTGCTGCATTGCAAGAAATAATAGTAAAAATGCACCCCATAGAGTTAAACGGATCATTGCTTGAAAAAAAATCACTTTTTTAGATATAGCTCTTGCGACTTTGACTCCTCCCTTTTAGTAACCCTGTAATAGAGCTCGTATTGTTAAATCGTTTAATGATACTTAATTGATTACCAGTGGGAGAATGAAAAGCTAAGGCAGCCATGCCAGGGTGCAAAGTTGTAAATTTCGAGTGACAAATAGATGTTAGACAACCACGTAACTCTCTTGTTGATCTCATCAGACAACATGGTAATAAATGCATTAATAATTTCAGATCTAGCCTGATTGCTGTTTTCTGAAAGAATGTTCTCACAGAGCTCAGATAGAGTCTTAAACAAGTAGTGCAAAAAGGTCAGACTTCACAGTTGATGTTGAAGATTTGTCTTAAATTTGGCTAGCAATTTCCAAAGGTTTTTAAAAAACGAGTAATTAACAACAGACTGTGTTCCTCTCTTCTGAAGCAATTATCAAATGGAGCCGTATTTCAAAAAGCAAAGCAGGTAATAAAGAAAGTTCCTTGGATCCGTCATCATTAGAACTGTTTCCAATCTACTCCCCATGTGTGCACGTCATTGTAAGATCATGACATCAGTCTTTGCAATCAAAGCAGATGTTGGAATGGTAAGAGGAAACAAAGAATGAGCATACACCAGTTATCAAAGAAACTCATCGCAACAAAAGATTAGAAGGTATGCATATTCAGTTCCCCTGATGTCAGCCTGCCTTCACCCAACGTAAGCAGACCTCTAAAAGAAAATTGATGACCCACCAAAAAGATCTTATATTTTTCTAATCCATTGAACATGAAGCCCCATTCTTAGCCTTGCATTTAGTTTAAAATATATATATTTTCTATTTGATTTATCAGCTTTACAGTAACCATAATACATAACTGGTAAATTTCAGGCCATATTTCTGTAGAATACATACATAAGAGCGACAAAAGCTATATGTGTGAGTTTTCACTATTGTCCCTTTCCCTACTTGTAAAGGAGCCACACAACCTTGATAGTACTTTCCTTCAGGAGTTTGTTCGCTGCATACTGTTCATTGCTGTATCACTTGATGCATTATTTATACATTTTTGGAGTGGCTGAAGGAGTATCCACTAGCTTTTGGTACCATTTACTTTCCAATCCCCCCATATTTTTTCATTCTTCTGCAGGCATTCTTTTCCTCCATCGGCCACTCTTTCTGCAGCAATACACCAAAGAACATTCCGTTCCCATTCTGAGACACTTGGAGGCTCTACGCATCTCCCATTTTTTCACAGTGTCCCTTTTGGTGATTGCTAGTGCTTGGTTGACTAGTATTTTTGGAAACCTTGTTAATCATGTTACACCCAAGTTCCTAGCAATGCTGGTGGTGATACAATCTGCATTGGAATCCCTATAAGTATGTCTATTCGGTATTTTATTTCTAGTCATATCGTTTTATATTGGGACATCCCCCTAGGGTATGTATGAATGCTCCCCTCTGCCCACGTCTGTGTAAGCAATTATCATCAGGTATCAAACCAAATTTGTAAAGTTGTACTCATGTAATATATTATGTGCTGCATTTTCTGTTGCACTGATCTAAAAACTTGTTTTCATTGTTAATTCTCTTGGTAATCTAATAGCTTCTTCCAAACTATAGTCTACCATTTCACTGATATCTTGTTCCCATTTCTCTTTCTGGGTGTTCAACTCTTTTTTGAGTGTTTATCATCAATGTGTTAGGTGAAATAGATAGCTTGTTTTGTGCATGAAGCAGTCATCTCTCTAAGGGAGACTTTTATATAGTTTCTTCATCCACCCCAATAGCGGTGGTTCATGCATATTTAAGCTGTAAATTTCTGAAGGTCGGGAATTATCCATATCATATTCAGCCAGCAGATGGACAAATGGTACCATTCCATTTGTATCACGCACCACATTGAGCAATGAGATGTCAATGTTGTCCCATTTCTTAAATCCTAGAAATGCTATCACCACTGTTAATCGTTTACCTAGCCGGAGAAGTGCTGTAGGGATAAATCTGCTTGTCCGCCCCATTTCTTTACTCAGGTTGTTGCAAGTTCTTACTACAATGGCAGTGGCAGTGCAGTGTTCCCCTTTAATATTTTATATTATTCTGGATGTTTGAGAGGGAAATGTCAATATTCGTAGGCCTCTCAGTGTAATGCACTGCTAATTACCTCACATTTTTCATCACTCATGACATGTTCTATGAGATCATTGATAATATCACTTCAATATCTGAACTGAGATCATTGATGGCAACACTGTGCATTGAGGCGCCCGAGTTATAGTTTCTTTATGGCATGAGTTATAGTTACTTGTGACAACTATAACTAGTGAATTTCAACGGTTTTGTTTGTTTAAAACGGCATGTTATAGCTGACATTTTCACCTAACCATAACATCCCTTTGTTGGAATTAGGTAGCCTGGCCTAGGGCAAGACTAGCATATCAGAGGCACAGTGTAAAGGTTGCAGACCACCCAAAAGTAATTCCACGCAATAGCACTCAAAAAGAAAACACTACACCAAAATTATATGAAAATACGTACTGCTTTATATAAAAATAATATTCTCTTTGTTGTCAAATATTAGTAGCTCACATTTAAATAGCTCAAAACATTTCAAGTCAGCAATTTCAGCAGGATCAGCAATTTCACTTTTTAAATTACTAGCAGATTATCACTTTGTCTTCAAAGCAGTTACTATATTCTTGAGCTTCTATTACACTTTTGCATACAGTATATATTGTACTTTATGTTTAGTCACACCATAACCCTGACTGGTAGGTAACACTTACTCTTCCAAAGGCCAGTTGAAATATAGCCTGTACTCTACACTTGGTTCTATATCTTCCAATAACACCGCTAAACTGCTGCACAGGTTATCAATTAGTTACTCTATGTCATCACTTTTAAAATTTAACAAGAACAGCACTTGAATCCGATCAGAGCAACACTTTTCATTACATGGATAACAGTACAGTTTTCCTACTGAACCTATGTAGAAGCAATTGATTAAGCACCAATTAAACCAACAGTTAAATGAGCCCTGCCTGGGCTTCCTTGTGGACCCTGTACTCCTGGGGACAGTGTCTCAGTGAACACACTGGTGAGGTATCTAGCCAGAACCCCAGTTTCTTATGTAGAAGGCTCTTCCCCCATTTAACTATCTCCTTACTTGTCACCACACTGTTGATCTGTTCTTTCCTGGGTCCGTGGCAGAGGGAATAGCGATAGCGGAGGGCGGCTCGAGGAACCGAGGCTGAAGAGGCTCTCACGCCTCAATAGACACCTCGGGGCTTCCCCCAGCTCAGGAGGACTCCTTGCTGTTGCCCTCGCGCAAAGGTAGAACCACCAGGGCAGACACCACGAGGCCCCAGACTCCTACCGGGTCTCGAATCTTTCCCCCCTGCCTGGGCCAGCTTCTCCGTGTGGCGCTCCGGCAGGAGGAACGGTCAGCTCTCACCGCAACTCGCAGAAGTCGCCGGCGCCTCCTCTCAGCGCCGAGCGGCAAGAACACTGGCACGGACAGCTCCGCCTCACGAAGCCTGGGGCTCCGTCGAGCATGCGCGGGAAGCGAGCGTCTCACGGACAGAGACTGTGCTTCCGCTCCTTTCCTCAGCTCCAGCCGGCGCCGCCTCCCAGAAACCGGCGATCTCACAGGGCATGCGCAAGGGAGCAGAGTCTCCAGCCCAGCGATCGCGCACTTGTAACAGCGCCTCCCCTCGCTCTCCTCACACTGGGGCCAGGGAAATCACCACAAGACGGCTCCGGCGTCCAGCGTCAGCCTCACTATGTCTTCAACAAGTTCTAGCGACCCAGGCAATGAACCGGCGCCACTTCACCAGCGCTGGCCTGGGGGTCGCCTCACCCTACTTCTGCCCCTTCAAGGGAGGGCTCCTCCTCGCAGCAAGTCTCCGCTTCTGCCAGTAAGTGAAGTACTTAGAAGGGGGGGGGTCAAGGCTCTGTCAGCGAGGAAAGTCACTGCAGCTTGCGGCAGACTACAATTGGCCACTGCTACTGGGGGGAGGGGGGGGTCACAGAATCTACCCCTACCTATACTGACCACTGCTCACGAAGAGCCTCTCTCTCTGCTGGGCAGAGGACTGTGCACCGCAGCACTACAGTCTCCTTCTCCTACAGGCTTCCCCTGTATAATTTTAAACAAGGGGCAAGCTAGGCGCCCAGGGTCTCCAGAAACTTCCCACAGCGGGGCCAAGACAAATAACTAAAAGGGGAGTTGTGGGCTGGACCAAATAGACAGCTTCCAAGTCCAGGAGATCAATCCAAAGTCCAACCTTTTCCCACCCTTAGCTACCACCTGTCCTCCAGCTGACTTCCACAGGTAGACAAAATGGCTGCCCCGCATTCCGCCTTATATAGGCTGCCCTTCAGTGGTCCAGAATGGACCAGAAGGTTCTGGAATGCCCTATGTTAGGCTATGGCCAAGTTCTGTTGGTGACAGTTGGGGCAGTTGGTGGCCACCATTTTAGGTGGTGCCAACTTTCCTGTCAGAACAGGCCTCTGGGCCTGAGGTAAAAGATTATGAGGGGGAGAGAGAACACCTATCCCCCTGGCCAACACCTACAAAAAGTCAGTAGACACAAAAAATTAATAAGGGTATGAGGGGCGAAAAGGGGACAAAATAAATAAAAATTAGGAGGGACTTCGCCAAAAAGCCAGACAGGTCTAACACGCGTCCCCCCCAGCTGAAAGTGGGGAGAACTACCCAACCCCTTGGGAGTCCTCATCACTAAGGCGGAAATACCTGGAGAGACCGTCTGCATTGGCGTGGTCCACTCCAGGCCGATGTTCCACCCGGAAGTCCATTCCCTGTAGGGAGATGGACCACCTCAACAACTTGGGATTTTCCCCCTTCATCTGCATCAGCCAACGAAGGGGTCGGTGGTCAGTCTGAACCAGGAAGTGCGAGCCAAAGAGGTATGGCCGCAGCTTCTTCAGAGCCCACACCACCGCAAAAGCTTCCCTCTCAATGGCACTCCACTTCTGTTCCCGGGGAAGCAGTCTCCTGGATAAGAAGACTACAGGTTGATCCAGGCCCTCTTCATTGAGTTGCGATAACACTGCCCCAATGCCATGTTCGGATGCATCTGTTTGCACAATAAACTCCTTGGAGAAATTGGGAGCCTTCAGGACCGGTGCTTCGCACATTGCCTGCTTCAACTTTTCAAAGGCTTGCTGACAAGCCTTTGTCCAAACTACCCGTCGAGGTTGTTTCCTAGAGGTGAGCTCTGTGAGGGGCGCTACAATAGTGCCATACCCCTTCACAAAGCGACGGTAGTAACCTGTGAGGCCCAGGAAAGCTCGGACCTCAGTCTGTGTCTTGGGGGGTTCCCAGGCCATGATTGCCTCAATCTTCGCCTGTAGGGGTTGCACGGACCCCCTACCCACCAAGTGTCCAAGGTACACAACCGACCCCTGACCAATCTGGCATTTACTGGCTTTGATGGTCAATCCAGCTTGTTTCAGCGCCTGGAGAACTGCTTGCAAATGTTGCAAGTGGTCCTCCCAACTGCTACTGAAGACAGCAATGTCATCCAGGTAAGCAGCCGAGAAACCCTCCATTCCAGAGAGGACCTGGTTCACCAGTCGCTGAAAT
Source organism: Lissotriton helveticus (assembly GCF_964261635.1). Lineage (NCBI taxonomy): Eukaryota > Metazoa > Chordata > Amphibia > Caudata > Salamandridae > Lissotriton > Lissotriton helveticus. The sequence goes on from NC_136059.1 coordinate 1,029,023,308, forward strand.
GTGGCAGGGGCGTTCTTGAGCCCAAAGGGCATCACACAGAACTGGAAGTGTCCCTCGGGCGTGGAAAAGGCTGACCTTTCCCTTGCTCCATCTGTCAAGGAGATCTGCCAGTACCCTGAGGTGAGGTCAAAGGTACTGAGGTATTGGGCAGCTCCTAGCCGGTCAATTAACTCATCCGCCCTGGGGATTGGATGAGCATCGGTTTTGGTAACTGAGTTCAGTCCTCGGTAATCCACACAGAACCTCAGTTCTGGTGTGGTGCCCGGTGGGGCGGCTTTTGGGACTAGCACCACCGGACTGGACCAAGGGCTGCTGGACGGTTCTATCACTCCTAGCTCCAACATCTTGGCAACTTCGCCATGGATGCTAGCCTTCACCTTGTCCGACAGCCTATAGGTCTTGGATTTCACTGGGGGGCTGTCTCCTGTGTCCACATCATGGGTACACAGGTGGGTTCTTCCTGGGACAAGGGAAAACAGTGAAGCGTACTGCCCCAATACCTGTCGGCAGTCCTCTCGTTGCTCAGGAGTGAGAGACGGGGAGAGAATCACTCCCTCCACCGACCCATCCTTCTCTTGACATGAAAAGAGGTCTGGGAGAGGCTCGCTTTCTGCTTCCTCTTCCCCATCAGTCACCATCATTGAAATGACCTCGGGCCTGTGACCAGCTGTTGTTGGTGGATCCAATGGCCCTACAATGTCGATGCCCACCCTTTCAAAGGGGGTGCTAACGACAGGAAGTGGTTCCAGGGGAGCCTTTAGCTTCACCCCTGTCTTCCCACTGGCCTGGCAGGATACACATGTCCTACAGTATGTGTTGGACGCCACTTTCATCCGAGGCCAGTAAAAGTGGAGGACAAGCCGTGCAAAGGTCTTGTCCTGGCCTAAGTGTCCTGCCAGTGGTATCGCATGAGCCAATTCCAGCAGAAAGGCTCGGTATTGCTGCGGGACCACCAAGGCCCTTGATGAGCCAGGTAGAGGTACCTTGGGTTCACTGTAGAGGAGTCCATCCTCCCAGTAAAGATGGTAGTGTCCCGTAACATCACCTGCTGCCTGGGCTTCAGCCTGACGCCTCAGTCCCTCAAGGGTAGGGCACTCCCTCTGCCCCCTACAGAATTCCTCTCTGGTAGGACCTCCCTCCACATGCCATTCAGCAGGAATGGGTAAATCCTCCAGAGAGTCTACTCCCCCCTCCACGGACTCCTGGCCTACCACCGCAGGTGGCCGATCTGTCACATGGGGCGTGGAAGCCGAAGCAGGCTGTCCCTGTCTCCGCTTCTGTCCCTTTTTGGCAGCGGGTTGGGCCATTGTTCCAGGCTCCAACCCAGGCGAACTCCCTCTCCGGGCAGTCGCAGACCGTGTGCTTACACAGGCCCAGTCAGGTGTACCCAGCATCGCAGAATGCGTCCGGTATTCCACCTCTCTCCAAGTGTTGTGCTCCATGTCATTCCCCAACAGACAATCAACTGGCACGGCAGGGCTTACGGCAACTAAAAGTGAACCTGCAACCCCTTCCCACTCAAAGGGAACCTCAGCCACTGGATAGTGGCCCATTCTGCCGTCAGCCATCGCGGCGGGGTGGAGTACATTAGGAACAACCTGCTCTGGAGACACCAGTTGACTTCTCACCGTAGTCATACTGGCTCCTGTATCTCTCAGAGCCTCCCCTCTTTGGCCATTGATGGTAACCCATTGCCCATACTTTGTAGTATTTGGGGGCACCTGGATCTTTGGTACCATCTCCCGCTCTCCCAGGGACACTAAGGTGACACCCGCCCACTCACCCCCCTTATCTAAGGGCAACTCCTCCCCGAGCGCTACACTAGCTACTCCCGGTGACTTTCCTCCGGTGGGAGGGGGTGGTCTCTTTGGGCATTTGACATCTCCTTTATAATGTCCAACACCACCGCATTCAAAACAGTGGAGAACCCTTGGCTGCTGGCTTTGGCCAGGATTAGGGTTTCTGGGCGGGTTTGCCCTCGGGGTGAAACCTGCTCCCTTACCTTGGAAATTATTTTGGGGACCTTTGGAGAACTCCTTCTTTTTATCTCCTCCCTCTTTCTTCTGGGGGGCGCCCTGTCCGGCTTTTTGAGAATCCCCTCCAGTCCCCTTGGAGGACACCCGGGTACTTGCCCAAGTGTCCGCCTCCTCTGCAAGCTTCCGGGGATCGGTCAGCTTGCTGTCCACCAGGTGTTGGCGCAACTCGGGAAAGCATTTCTCGAGGAGGTGTTCTTTCAAAAATAAATTGTACAGCCCCTCATAATCTTTTACCTCGCTGCCCTTGACCCAACCCTCTAAAGCTTTCTTGGCGTAGTCTAGAAAGTCTACCCAATTCTGGTTACTCATTTTGTGACTTCCCCTGAATTTTTGTCGGTACCGTTCAGGGGTAAGTCCAAACTTTTTCACCAGTGCCAACTTCATGACAGGGTAGTGGGTTTGCTCATCCTGCTCCAGAGCCAACAAGGTGTCTCTGCCAGCAGGTGGCATGTATTTATACAGCCCACCCCCCCAATGAGTTTCCAGGATCCCGTGAGCCCTTAAAGAAACCTCATAAGCGGCCAACCATTTGGCAATGTCATCACCTGGGGTGTAACTAGCAATGACATCTTTGGGTAGGTAGGGTCTAAATTCCCTGGTGTCTACTTTCTTTTCGCTGCCACCATTATCTGGAGTGGGAGGCCTTTGTATTAGGACCTGTAGGTCCATCTCCTTGAGGGTTCGCTCATGAGCTAACCTCCTTTCCTCCCTTTGCATATCCATCCTAGCTAACTCCAGCCTCATTCTCCTCTCCTCCCTTCTATCTTCTAGCTCGGCTTCGGTTAAACCCCTGTCTGAGACGCTGCTGCTTGCCCTTGAAGGTATCCTGGGACCTGTCAGAAGATTCCCTCTCCCCACTTGGTTCAGCGATGCAGCCTCAGTAACAGTGTCCCCTTCACCCACTTCAGTTTCTGGTTCTTCCCTCAAACGAGCTTCCACCCATGCCCTTATGCTTGTCAGCAATTCTCCTTTCTTGGCACCTTTGTTAAAAAATACCCCTTTCTGCTGACACCAATCCCTGAGTTGGGCCACAGTATTGGCTTCCAGCTCCTTAAGATTCACCTCCATCTTTGCCATGGAATGTAATTACTCGCAGGAGAAAACCACGAAGTGATCTGAGGTTAACCTCCACCCACCACCAGAAATAAATTTAGAAAAAACAAAAAGACTAATTGGGAGGGCCGCAAGGAGAAAACTCCTGGTGTAGGTTGGGTGTATTACGTCAAATTACTAGTAAGTAGCTGCAACCAAGTCCGCAATCCCACCGCTAGGCACCAAATGTTGGAATTAGGTAGCCTGGCCTAGGGCAAGACTAGCATATCAGAGGCACAGTGTAAAGGTTGCAGACCACCCAAAAGTAATTCCACGCAATAGCACTCAAAAAGAAAACACTACACCAAAATTATATGAAAATACGTACTGCTTTTATATAAAAATAATATTCTCTTTGTTGTCAAATATTAGTAGCTCACATTTAAATAGCTCAAAACATTTCAAGTCAGCAATTTCAGCAGGATCAGCAATTTCACTTTTTAAATTACTAGCAGATTATCACTTTGTCTTCAAAGCAGTTACTATATTCTTGAGCTTCTATTACACTTTTGCATACAGTATATATTGTACTTTATGTTTAGTCACACCATAACCCTGACTGGTAGGTAACACTTACTCTTCCAAAGGCCAGTTGAAATATAGCCTGTACTCTACACTTGGTTCTATATCTTCCAATAACACCGCTAAACTGCTGCACAGGTTATCAATTAGTTACTCTATGTCATCACTTTTAAAATTTAACAAGAACAGCACTTGAATCCGATCAGAGCAACACTTTTCATTACATGGATAACAGTACAGTTTTCCTACTGAACCTATGTAGAAGCAATTGATTAAGCACCAATTAAACCAACAGTTAAATGAGCCCTGCCTGGGCTTCCTTGTGGACCCTGTACTCCTGGGGACAGTGTCTCAGTGAACACACTGGTGAGGTATCTAGCCAGAACCCCAGTTTCTTATGTAGAAGGCTCTTCCCCCATTTAACTATCTCCTTACTTGTCACCACACTGTTGATCTGTTCTTTCCTGGGTCCGTGGCAGAGGGAATAGCGATAGCGGAGGGCGGCTCGAGGAACCGAGGCTGAAGAGGCTCTCACGCCTCAATAGACACCTCGGGGCTTCCCCCAGCTCAGGAGGACTCCTTGCTGTTGCCCTCGCGCAAAGGTAGAACCACCAGGGCAGACACCACGAGGCCCCAGACTCCTACCGGGTCTCGAATCTTTCCCCCCTGCCTGGGCCAGCTTCTCCGTGTGGCGCTCCGGCAGGAGGAACGGTCAGCTCTCACCGCAACTCGCAGAAGTCGCCGGCGCCTCCTCTCAGCGCCGAGCGGCAAGAACACTGGCACGGACAGCTCCGCCTCACGAAGCCTGGGGCTCCGTCGAGCATGCGCGGGAAGCGAGCGTCTCACGGACAGAGACCGTGCTTCCGCTCCTTTCCTCAGCTCCAGCCGGCGCCGCCTCCCAGAAACCGGCGATCTCACAGGGCATGCGCAAGGGAGCAGAGTCTCCAGCCCAGCGATCGCGGACTTGTAACAGCGCCTCCCCTCGCTCTCCTCACACTGGGGCCAGGGAAATCACCACAAGACGGCTCCGGCGTCCAGCGTCAGCCTCACTATGTCTTCAACAAGTTCTAGCGACCCAGGCAATGAACCGGCGCCACTTCACCAGCGCTGGCCTGGGGGTCGCCTCACCCTACTTCTGCCCCTTCAAGGGAGGGCTCCTCCTCGCAGCAAGTCTCCGCTTCTGCCAGTAAGTGAAGTACTTAGAGGGGGGGGGGGTCAAGGCTCTGTCAGCGAGGAAAGTCACTGCAGCTTGCGGCAGACTACAATTGGCCACTGCTACTGGGGGGAGGGGGGGGTCACAGAATCTACCCCTACCTATACTGACCACTGCTCACGAAGAGCCTCTCTCTCTGCTGGGCAGAGGACTGTGCACCGCAGCACTACAGTCTCCTTCTCCTACAGGCTTCCCCTGTATAATTTTAAACAAGGGGCAAGCTAGGCGCTCAGGGTCTCCAGAAACTTCCCACAGCGGGGCCAAGACAAATAACTAAAAGGGGAGTTGTGGGCTGGACCAAATAGACAGCTTCCAAGTCCAGGAGATCAATCCAAAGTCCAACCTTTTCCCACCCTTAGCTACCACCTGTCCTCCAGCTGACTTCCACAGGTAGACAAAATGGCTGCCCCGCATTCCGCCTTATATAGGCTGCCCTTCAGTGGTCCAGAATGGACCAGAAGGTTCTGGAATGCCCTATGTTAGGCTATGGCCAAGTTCTGTTGGTGACAGTTGGGGCAGTTGGTGGCCACCATTTTAGGTGGTGCCAACTTTCCTGTCAGAACAGGCCTCTGGGCCTGAGGTAAAAGATTATGAGGGGGAGAGAGAACACCTATCCCCCTGGCCAACACCTACAAAAAGTCCGTAGACACAAAAAATTAATAAGGGTATGAGGGGCGAAAAGGGGACAAAATAAATAAAAATTAGGAGGGACTTCGCCAAAAAGCCAGACAGGTCTAACACCCTTTAACCGCTGTTTTTTTACTGAATATATAAACTGTTGACACAGCTCTTAGGCCTGCTAACAGATTCATCTTCTCACAAGCTTATAGGAACATTTCTCACTATTGTTTCATTGTTTATCTGGCCATCTTTTTGTGACATTCTACAAATAACTTGTTTGTGTGTGAAGTTTTACCCATGTGCAGTTGCGTTAGCTCTGTCCAAAACCCTTCTTCGGTTATTTCCTCTTCTAGCATTAATCTGTGTTTATCAGTTAATCATTTGATGGCAGTCTGAGATAAATTATAGTAAATTTTACAGGTGTACAGATATTTTGTTTTTATAGGTAGTGTGCAAATACTTCAGACACCTTCGGGACTCTGGTGACCTCATGGTCGGACACTTTAATCTCACTCACATGTCATAGTCTCTCTTCATGGATGCTCAGCCACACAAGGAGTTTCCTGCCTTGCCTCTCATTTCATATAGTGTGCCATGCTTATTTAAATAATATGTCTTGCCAGAATTAGTAATCATTGTTTTATATTAATCTTTTTTTTTCATTATTTGTTGTATTTGTCTGTTGGTGAGACAATGTACATATTCCTCTTCTAGTTGCAATATATCTTTCTCCAAATTGACTCTCTTTCTATTTTACTATTGTCTCTCACCTCAGCGTATTCCAGCCTCCCTCTTTTTACTGCTTTATAGACCTCTCAAAGTGTTTGTGGGCTTTAACCTGAAGTTTTATTAACAGAGAACTAGTTTTCTGTTGCTGTGGTTAATTCTTCTTCTACTTCTTGAGAGGTGCCATGATGCCATTCTCCATACTTTTGGCTGTTTTTTTTATACGTGTAAATAGCATAACTGCAAGTGGGGTGGTCTGAAATGCCCCATGCTAAATGTTTCAAATTTGTCGATCAGTGGATTTGTAATGCAGAGGTGGGTTCCTACATGAGAGAAACAGCACTCGGTGGTATATGCTGTCCTTTGTGTGTCATATAAACCCATGACGGGTGAATTTGACTAATCTAGTTTGTGTAGTTTCTATTATGTGTTTGGCCCTGAGCCCTTTGGGTTCATAATGAAACTGAAGTCTCCTTCCTGTAATGTTAGTGTTTGTGCTAAGTTAACTAAAAGTCGGCTTACTGTTACTATCATATAGTTCTGTAGTCCTGGTTGTAGGAATACAGTTATCAGGAGTATTGGACCAGGCCCTCTCTGCAGGGTCAACCCATATTTTTGCCTTCCTTTGCTGAACCGGTTCTGTTGAATTTTAGGTCTTTGTGCACTTTTCTCTGTTAACTAGTGGTCCAGTGCTTGTGCTCGACCTTGAAAACATGACCAAATTGGGCTCCACCTCATTAGCACATTTAATGTACTTATTAGTTCCTAGTAAATGGTACTAAATTTGCCAAGGGCTTATAAATTGAATGCTACTAGTGGGCTGGAGCACTCATTGCGCCACCCACTAAAGTAGCCTTTCAATCATTGTCTCATGCCTGCCATTGTCGTCTGTAGTGCAGTTTTAAACTGTTATTTCGACCTGGCCACATAAACCTTTAGCCAGGCCTAAATCTTCCTTTTCAATACTTGTAAGTCACTGTTCTGAATAAAAGACACCTGGTCCATGTAGATTTCATGTTGGTTTATTTAAAATGGATGTAATCATCTAGAGCCCCAACAGGAGCAGCCTTCCTGCTCCTCCATCTGACTCTCTCACTCACCAGCATTCCACAGCGCAGTCACACTGACTTTGCAGCAGGTATAACACATCTCCTTTCTTTACATAGAATAACATTGGAACTCTTGAAAGAATAACATTAGAACTCTTGCATGAATGTATACAAAGTAGCAATGAGAACTAATGCGAATGCATGAAAATAATAGGTGGAAAACATTTCACGCATGACATGTCGTAACACAATAATTGCAAAAGTGCATACAAAGACAGATAGAAAATATTGAATGCAGATTTGCACAACAAGTCAATAAATAATACTTCCATACAAAACCGCAGTAAAACTTAATAAGAATACACTCACATACATCATCTCCCCTTCTAACCAAATAAAACACACACTCTACCACACCGCAAACCTCAATCCTAACCCTGATACCACAAAACATGCCAGCTGGCCAGGTTAACATGCAAAGCAACACGTAGGGCAGGGATCTATCCAAACAATTGCAAAAATCAATGGGGGGTGGAACACCTTAGTAAGTGTAAAGCACCACTCCATGCCAACCATTTGGCATGTGCACTTCCTTTCACCCAAACCTGTAGTAAGGGTGGAAACTGCAATCACTACCCTTCACCCAAACCCGTAGTAAGGGTGGAAACTGCAATAACATGTAATGCGGCTTCACTCAAACTTCAAAATCTGGCTTCCTCTCTGCCCTTCACCCTTACCCCTTAGGCAGGGTGGAACAATTCCACACTCCAAATACCAGTCATCCGGCATCTACCCTGCCCTTCAACCAAACCCGTAGTAAGGGTGGGAAAACACTGCAATCACTTGTACTGTGGCTTCACTCTGCCACTCACCCTTACCCCATAGGCAGGGTGGGAAAAAAAGACTCCACGCTGCAACTCTAGTAATTTGACATTACCCTGCCCTTCACCCAACCCCGTAGTAAGGGTGGAATCAAATACTAATAATATGTCAAACCTTCAACCACTCATGAGTTGGCTTAGTCATGCCCCTCACTTTTACCCCGTAGGAAGAGTGGAAAAACATTTCATTCATTTGGCTCCCTTTGTACCCTTCGCCCATTCCCCATAGGAAGAGTGGAACAAGACACAAAACGAACACCATACATGACCAAATCAACGGTGTACCTAAGAAGCATAGGGCCCATAATTCAAGAAAATACCTACTTGGCCCAACAGCCAATACCATATCGGTAGCAAAGACACTCTTAATAACAAAATCTCCCATTCACAATATACCCATACGTACCTAACGGACCAAACTCAAACTACGCATGGTGATTGCTCACAACCGTCAATTCACCCAACTACATCCGTACTGTGAACACTAAAGGCGCTAAAACTAGTACACATGCACTGCATGAATATATGGATATAACACAGAACAAAGTGCCGACAGGTCAGAAGAGAAACAGCATACAAAGCACTATGCGAAACAGGCCAGGGAAGAATCATAGCAAAATGGCAAAACCAACAGTTAACCATTAAAGTATTCACTATCAATGCAGGACACAGCAAGTAGTAAGGCATGGAACATTAGATTAAAATATTCACTCTCAATGCAAGACATATTGAGCAATAAGGCATTGCACATTAGATATTAGAACAATATTGAGGAAACAGGTGTTTCCCTCCGGTGAGCAGCTCCTCACCCGAAGGCCCTCACAACTACCTTCTTAATGTGCTTTACAGTTACCAGTACTTATAGCAGTCCAAAGCCTACACACAGAGTACCCAGCGCAGTGCAGGAGTACGATATTGATGCAGAGCCCTCTGCGTGGCATCATCAGAGTGTGTGTAGCTGTGCCACGAAATCCTACATTCTCCAAACTCTCGCCGGCACAGTCAGCATAGGCAGTCCATATGAGCTAGTTATAACTGTGAATACAAAAAACTGGAATGTCATTCCCCTCACAGATGCTCAATAAGATGAGGAGGCGCTCTTCCAAATATCACTGATTTCGCCAAGTAAAAAACTCAATAATTCTTTTTCTGCACTGAGGAGGAAGCAGGAACATCTGGGAACCGAGTCAGGAAAACTACCTCAGGTTTGACTACCGAGTAACAAGATGGAGGCACACAGGCTTAAGAAGCGCAGGAAGGCTCTAGGCGCGTGTGTGTGCGCCAAACATGCAAGAGCAGCCCTAGGTCCCTGGATGACATTGGCAGAGCGCTGCTTGTCATCCCGCAGCACCACCCCATGGCTCAAGCTGGAGGTAGGAAGATGCCACGCGGCCCGTTCAAATGCCACATGCCGGTACCGGTCATTCTAATGCCGTACCACCATACCGGGAAGGGTTTGTTTTACACAAAATGTGAGAAAATAATAAGACGTAGCTAATTTCCTTCATTCATGCCAATGTAACACAGTGTCCAGCAATGGCTGATCATGGAAATCACCAATGTATACAATTCCCACTCCAGGGTTACTGCACGAGCCAATCCAGAAACCTCCAGTCGATGACACCAGCACAACTCTGTTTGCCCCTTACACTGTCCCTTCACTCTAGACAGGTGTTGGCATTAACACAAAGCCCTCACGACTGACTGCTTGTCAAAGTATCACGTTGCCAAAAAATACAAGGCGAGTGAAAGAAACACGCCCTGGATGAGGCCGACTGATGGTGAGGTCACTGGTGGAGCTGCAGGGCAGGGTGTTTTTCTCAATTTGTAGCTTCTGGTCTCCTTACGTTACAGTTGAATCTTCCCTTTTCCCTCTTCAGTGTTCTTGAGGCTTTCCACACTTATTAACTGCAGTCTTTTCTTTAAATTTCTTCCAGTTCATACACGTAGGCTTCACTTGAATCATCGCCAAAATGTTCTGAATAAAAGTTGCTTGGTCCATGTAGATTTTAGGTTGGTTTATTTAAGATGTATGTAATCATCTAGAGCCCCACCAGGAGCAGCCTTCCTGCTGCTCAGTCCAACCTCCAACTGACTCTCTCGCTCACCAACATTCTGCAGCATCCTCACCACCAACATTCCACCACCACAGTCACACTGGCTGAGCAGCAGGTATAACAGTCACCCTTATGGAAGGCCCTAAAAGCTCATAACCATTAAGTGTAAGGGGGTGACCCTGTAAACCTCAGAACCTGGGCGGGTAATTAAACAAAAAACAGTGGTTCTGTCGGACAACAACAGTCAATCCGAAAAAGCACTTAATACATAGACTTAACCATATATCCCACGAAGGATATGTGCAATGATTGTAAACTGACCACAAAGGAATAGGAAAAAACACAACAAACTTATATCTTTAGTAATTTGATATATTCAAACGTTTTTGTTTCTGTAATGAATCAGATATGCTGGCAAAAATATTTAAAAGCAAATATGGGATGCGAATACACAAGGTGTCTAGGTCGTGACTGGTGACTGGGTGTTACAAGTGACAAAACAAAAATACATAAACGTAAAAACTTTTTCAGAATATCCAACAATAGTCACAGGGGGTTTAAATTGTTCCTTTTGTCCAGTTGGACTTTGTGCACATGGATATATGACATAGAACGTCGAAATTTCGACCCTGGGGGCGATGTGCTGATTTATGCGCATCTAGGGCGGGTCTTCATCAGGACTGGATAATGGTTAGACAGTTGATTTTGTTTGAGGCTTCAGTCATGTTGGACAGGCCGCATGGTCGGGCTGCCCCCCCTCCCCGCAGTAGGACCTGGACCCTGGCTCTCCCTGCATCCCCAGCCAGAGTCCCTAAACGACCACCCGAAGTACCCTGCAATCCCTCCACTACAAGACACCAGCCCCGGACCCAGCTGGCCCGGGTCACCATCCACACCACGACATCGAACCGGCCGCCATCTTGGGGCACTGCAGCACGAGGCCGCGTGGCCTCAACTCGACCCTAACCCTGGGCCCGGCCGGCCCCGACATCGGGGCACCAACCTCCCCCCAGGAGGCAGAGTGACCACTTGGCAAATCAATGGGAGAAGGAATCGTCAACGGCTCCCCTCCGCCAGGTGTCGATCACCCCCGGCCGCCCTGGGCGCTGGCTCCACCCCCCTGCTGGGTGTCTGGACTCCCTCATCCCGGACCTCCCGGCCCCCAGGCGCGAGGGTCCGGACATCAAAGGGGACCAGACCTATAACTGGGGCAGTGCCAGACCAGGAAGGCAGTTGTATCCTGGAGTCGAGAGACCCGAGAAGAACTCATCCGTGACTGGCCTGCTGGCGCTGCCGCGGCCCTCTGCCTCGTGAAACCATCGTCTTGGCCTGCTGGCGCTGCCGCGGCCCTCTGCCTAGTGAAACCATCTTGGCCTGCTGGCGCTGCCGCGGCCCTCTGCCTCGTGAAACCATCGACTTGGCCTGCTGGCGCTGCCGCGGCCCTCTGCCTTGTGAGACTACCATCTTGGCCTGCTGGCGCTGCCGCGGCCCTCTGCCTCGTGAAACCATCGACTTGGCCTGCTGGCGCTGCCGCGGCCCTCTGCCTTGTGAGACTACCATCTTGGCCTGCTGGCGCTGCCGCGGCCCGATCCACAGACCCTCCAGCTCGAGGATTGTGAGCTCGCCCCTTACCACTACCTGTACCGATCCGGTACCAAGACTGTCCCGCTACCCCCTTTCCCTACAGAGACTAGAAGTGAGAGGACCCCCGGGTCCGAGATATCCTGTATCGCTGATATCCTTGCCTTAAGAACCTTATATAAAGCATTGAACTCGACTTGGTGTGGTGCCTGTTTGTGGGGAGGGAGGTAACTTGTCTGTACGATCACCGGAGACGGTCCCCCTCGGGGATCTCTCCCTCAGTACCCGGCCGACCCTCAGGGTCCCCGTCTAACATTGGTGGCCAGCGACGGGATCCGAACCTACGCATAATCGTACAGAAAGTCACCCGACCCACGACACACGACCACCATGACAACAGAGAGCGGAACAACGGAGAAATTCCAGATGGAAAAATTGGAAGACTACAACCACCGAGAACTGAAGCAATATTCCATGGAACTTGGTCTCCCAACCACGGGTCTGAGTACGAAGGAAGACTTCAAACGAGCCCTAGAAGCCTGGGCGGAAACGGGTACGGCCGTACCCCGAACACAAACGACCGAAACGAGCCCCGCACCAACTAAAGAAAGAGCGGGTCTCTCCCTGGAAGAGATCCGAGAAAGAGAAAAAACCAGACTCCACGAATTAGAACTAGCCCGACTTCGCTTGGATGGAGAACTCAAGCTGGCCGAACAAAAAATAACCCTGGAACACTTACGGCTCAAGGAAGAGCGAGAAGACAAGCAAAGACAGAGAGAGCTAGAGGAAAAGAAACTAGAGTACGAACATGAGCGCGATCTCAAAGCACTGGAGATCCAGAAACAGAATAAAGACCTCGGGCTCCCCGAACGACCGACCCCGTCTGCCTCGACCGAACCCAAGGTTCACATCCCCAAAGATGTCATCCGGGAATACCACAAGAACGATGATATACAGCAGTGGTTTAAAGCCTATGAGGTGGCAATGACCTCCCACCGGATTCCCCGAAGCGATTGGGGAGCCGGATTATGGGGGAGGTTTGTCAACGAAGGGCGGGACGCCCTGCTGCAACTCCCGGACCAGCTGATGACCTCCTACGACCACATGAAGGCCGCCCTCCTCACTCGATACGGGCTCACACCTGAGATGTACCGCCAACGGTTCCGCGACTGCAAACGGATTCCGGGTACAACTTGGGTGGAGTACGTGAACCTTTTTAGCCGAGCCTTCGAGGGGTGGATCAAGGGCAACAAAGTAACCACCTACGAACAACTCTTTGACCTTATCGTATGGGAACACCTGTCGAACAACTGCTTCGTGGAGCTCCGGCAACACCTCCTGGACAGTAAGCTAACCGACCCTCGACAACTCGCTGTCGAAGCCGACCGGTGGGAAAGCACCCGAGTTGGCCGGAACGCACCCAGCGAATTATCCAGACCGTATCGCCCCCGAGGGGGAGGAGGGAGTCAGGGTCGGGGGAGAGACCCCGGCCCCTCGTCACCCCCCAGAAACCCCTCGACCCCGGTTGGCCGAGGAAGCCCTGCCGTCCGGGCCGGTTTCCGGGCCAACATTACGTGCCACAGGTGCCAGCGACCCGGCCACTACGCCAGTGATCCCAACTGCCCAAAGACTCCGAACACTACCCCCCGCCAAGTTGCAGCGGCGGCCCTAGGGGAAGAACTAATCCCGGAAGACCAAGAAGAGTACGAGACCGATCCCTCTGAATGGGCGCCCGCCGCCATGGCACTGGTCTGCTTAGGGGAGAGAGACATGATTCCGCGGGCCCCCCTTCCCGCCAACACCCAGAAGTACGGTCAATGGGTCAACATTAATGGCCGCCGGGCGGAAGCCCTCCGCGACACCGGGGCCAGTGTAACGGCGGTCCGACGCCACCTCGTCACTCCCGACCAAATCTTGCCGAACATTCTTTGCCCTGTCCGATCAGCCGACAACTCCGAAAGCCTATGCCACATGGCCTGCGTCCCCTTCGAGTGGGGAGGAGTAACAGGGATGTTAAAAGTAACTGTCCGCGATGATGCCCCCGTGGACTGCCTCCTAGGAAACGACCTTGAAAGCTCTCCATGGGCAGCTGTCGAACGGAGGGAGCACCTGGGGATGCTTGGCCTCCCCGAATGGGTCTGCGTCACGACCCGGTCCATGACCGCCCGCGCGGTCCCCAGCCCAGAAGAGCCCGAGTGGCCAGAACCTCCTCCCGCGCTCATCCCAGAGGAGGCCGCCCCAGGAGCCAGTCCATTGACCCAAACCGAAGAAGGATCCGACCAGCTTCGGGACGTCCCTGACCTGGCACAATGGCGGCAGGAGGGAGGCCCCACGCAGGAACAATTCCGGGCCGAACAGAAAACCTGTCCCTCTCTCGAAGGACTCCGGCAGCAAGCCCTGGCCCAGAGCACCGGGGATACCTCGGGGGCCCACTGGATCTACTGGGACCAAGACCTGCTCTACAGCGAGCAGAAAGTGGCGGAACTAGGGGCCAGTCGGGTGCTGGTGGTGCCCCTTCGCTCCCGAGACTTCCTCCTGAACTTAGCCCACGATGTCCCCCTTGCCGGACACCTGGGGCAGGATAAAACCTACGACCGCCTGGTGACCCATTTTTTCTGGCCCCACATGCGAAAGGATGTCACCAACCACTGCAAGGCCTGCCCCACCTGCCAGGCCAGCGGAAAAAGTGGCCGAAAAATCAAAGCACCATTGCAACCCTTTCCTGTCGTCACCACCCCGTTTGAACGAGTGGGAATAGACATTGTGGGGCCCCTCGACCCTCGAACAGCCCAAGGACACCGGTTCATCCTGGTCCTCGTAGACCACGCCACTCGCTATCCCGAGGCCATCCCTCTTCGGACGGTGACGGCCCCCGTGGTGGGCCGGGCCCTGATGGGGATCTTCTCCCGGGTGGGGTTCCCTCGGGAGGTAGTCAGTGACAGGGGCACGAACTTTATCTCCAGATATATGAAGTCTCTTTGGCAACAATGCGGGGTCACCTACAAATTCACGACCCCCTATCACCCGCAAGGAAACGGACTGGTCGAGAGGTTCAACCGCACCCTCAAGGGGATGATTATGGGCCTAGAAGAACCCCTTCGACGCCAGTGGGACGTGCTACTTCCCTGCCTCCTGTTTGCCTATCGGGAGGTCCCGCAGAAGTCCCTCGGCTTCAGCCCATTTGAACTCCTGTACGGGCACCCCGTCCGGGGCCCCCTCAGCCTAGTCAAGGAAGGTTGGGAGCAGCCTCCCCAGAAAACTCCCCCGGACATCTACAGGTACCTCCTGGCTCTCCGCAACCAGACCCGGCAGTTCCGAGACACCGCCAAAGCCAATCTCGAGGCCAGTCAGGAGGACATGAAGAGGTGGTACGATCAGCACGCGTCCTCCATTGAGTTCGAACCGGGACAACAGGTCTGGGTGATGTCCCCGGTTGAACCCTGTGCACTCCAAGACCGATGGTCCGGGCCCTTCAAGGTAATCGAACGCAAAGGGCCCGTCACCTATTTAATCGACATGGAGACTGCCCGGAACCCCCTACGGGTCCTCCATGCCAACAGGCTAAAACCCCATTTTGTGCGATCCGAGCTCAGCCTCCTGATGGCTACCGATAATGGGACAGAAGAAGACTCCGAACCCCTTCCGGACTTACTGAGGGCCTTCGAGCAGGATGGCTCAGTGGAAGGGGTCCAGCTCTCTGAGGCCCTGTCCCCGGAGCAACGCCAAGACTGCCAAACGCTCCTGAGGCGGTTCGCCTCCCTGTTCTCCCTCACCCCCGGAGTCACCCCCTGGTGCCTCCACGATGTGGACACCGGGGACAGCCCTCCTATCCGACACCGGGCATACCGCGTACCAGACCGGGTACGAGCCTGCATCCAGACCGAGGTGTCCAAAATGCTGACCCTGGGAGTGATCGAACCCTCAGACAGCCCCTGGGCAAGCCCAGTCGTCCTGGTTCCCAAGGCGGCCGCCCCGGGCGTTGCCCCGGAGCTCCGGTTCTGCGTGGACTATCGGGGGCTGAATGCAGTTACCCGGACCGACGCTCATCCCATCCCCCGGGCCGACGAGCTAATTGACCGGATGGGGGCCGCCCGCTACCTGAGCATCTTCGACCTAACAGCGGGCTACTGGCAGATCGGCCTCACCCCTCGGGCCCAAGAACGATCCGCCTTCTCTACCCCAGACGGGCACTACCACTTTAAAGTCATGCCCTTCGGCATGAAAAACGCCCCGGCCACGTTCCAACGGCTGGTAAACCAGGTACTGGCGGGCCTGGAAGACTTCAGCGCCGCCTACCTGGACGACATTGCTGTGTACAGCCACCAGTGGACCGACCACCTCCGCCACCTGCGGGAGGTTCTACACGCCCTCCAGCAAGCCGGGCTCACCATCAAGGCCAGCAAGTGCCAGGTTGGCCAAGGGTCCGTGACCTACCTGGGACACCAAGTGGGAAGCGGGCTAGTGGCTCCTCTCCAACTCAAGATTGCTGCCATCCAGGCCTGGCAACCCCCTACGACCCAAACGGAGGTCCGGGCCTTCCTGGGGCTCACCGGATACTACCGGCGGTTCGTGAAGGACTATGGCAGCATCGTGGGGCCCCTCACAGAGCTCACCTCCAAAAAGGGCCCCAAAACCGTCAACTGGACCCTGGACTGCCAATCGGCCTTCGAGAAACTAAAGACCGCCATGTGCACGGCCCCCGTGCTCCAGGCTCCCGACTACAGCCGGGAATTCATTGTGCAGACGGACGCCTCCGATCATGGTGTGGGGGCCGTCCTCTCCCAACTCAACGCCGAAGGGGTCGACCATCCGGTGGTCTTCATCAGCAGACGCCTCTTGCCCCGAGAACAGCGCTGGAGCACCATTGAGAGAGAGGCCTTCGCCGTAGTCTGGGCACTCAAGAAGCTCCGGCCATACCTCTTCGGCACCCACTTCCGGGTGCAAACAGACCACCGACCCCTGCAATGGCTGATGCAAATGCGGGGGGAAAACCCGAAGCTGTTGCGCTGGTCCATCTCCCTGCAGGGGATGGACTTCACGGTGGAACATCGTCCAGGCCAGGACCACGCCAACGCCGACGGCCTGTCACGCTTTTTCCGCCTCAGCCAGGAGAGTCCCCAGGAAGATGGCTGACTCTCCCCGCCTTCAGCTGGGGGGGACGCATGTTGGACAGGCCGCATGGTCGGGCTGCCCCCCCTCCCCGCAGTAGGACCTGGACCCTGGCTCTCCCTGCATCCCCAGCCAGAGTCCCTAAACGACCACCCGAAGTACCCTGCAATCCCTCCACTACAAGACACCAGCCCCGGACCCAGCTGGCCCGGGTCACCATCCACACCACGACATCGAACCGGCCGCCATCTTGGGGCACTGCAGCACGAGGCCGCGTGGCCTCAACTCGACCCTAACCCTGGGCCCGGCCGGCCCCGACATCGGGGCACCAACCTCCCCCCAGGAGGCAGAGTGACCACTTGGCAAATCAATGGGAGAAGGAATCGTCAACGGCTCCCCTCCGCCAGGTGTCGATCACCCCCGGCCGCCCTGGGCGCTGGCTCCACCCCCCTGCTGGGTGTCTGGACTCCCTCATCCCGGACCTCCCGGCCCCCAGGCGCGAGGGTCCGGACATCAAAGGGGACCAGACCTATAACTGGGGCAGTGCCAGACCAGGAAGGCAGTTGTATCCTGGAGTCGAGAGACCCGAGAAGAACTCATCCGTGACTGGCCTGCTGGCGCTGCCGCGGCCCTCTGCCTCGTGAAACCATCGTCTTGGCCTGCTGGCGCTGCCGCGGCCCTCTGCCTAGTGAAACCATCTTGGCCTGCTGGCGCTGCCGCGGCCCTCTGCCTCGTGAAACCATCGACTTGGCCTGCTGGCGCTGCCGCGGCCCTCTGCCTTGTGAGACTACCATCTTGGCCTGCTGGCGCTGCCGCGGCCCTCTGCCTCGTGAAACCATCGACTTGGCCTGCTGGCGCTGCCGCGGCCCTCTGCCTTGTGAGACTACCATCTTGGCCTGCTGGCGCTGCCGCGGCCCGATCCACAGACCCTCCAGCTCGAGGATTGTGAGCTCGCCCCTTACCACTACCTGTACCGATCCGGTACCAAGACTGTCCCGCTACCCCCTTTCCCTACAGAGACTAGAAGTGAGAGGACCCCCGGGTCCGAGATATCCTGTATCGCTGATATCCTTGCCTTAAGAACCTTATATAAAGCATTGAACTCGACTTGGTGTGGTGCCTGTTTGTGGGGAGGGAGGTAACTTGTCTGTACGATCACCGGAGACGGTCCCCCTCGGGGATCTCTCCCTCAGTACCCGGCCGACCCTCAGGGTCCCCGTCTAACAAGTCCTCTTGTTTACAATCCTGTGGCTTTTATTAGCCTTTGTGGGGGTGTGCCCTCGAAACACACTTTGTTATGCTGGTGCATTTCAACCTTCTCTTTGGGCCTGACACTTAGTTTGCAAAGGTTTTCACTAGGTCTTACAAAGTTTTTATTGCAAACAGATGTGATAAAGTGTCAGAACAGTCAGATTTTACTTAGAGGCAATGTGTAAAGTGTTTATGCAGCATTTCAAACAGTAATAAAGTGAAAACAAAACAAAAGAAAAATCCCACATCAGTTTAGAAAAATAGAGTACATTTAAAAAAATAAAACAAGACCAAAAATGCAAACATACAATCAGTAGAACCGGAGATATGCAATTTTGAAGACTTTAGTGAATATAGCACCAATAAGATAAGTTTAGCCCTATCACACCAACATCTATAATTACATCCAGTTAGGTTCATATCATGTCATACAGTAGGCACAGTAGTTACAACAAGAATATTTTTAATTATAATATCTTTCTCCAGGTCCAGCCAACACGTGTTTCGTCGTATGGGTCAAAACCCACGACTTCCTCAGGGCTGGGAAATAAAACATACAAAAGACATCGTGTAATCCCGCAATACATCGGGTATTATGACAAGTTAAATGCATTAGGTCATATCCATGCATAGGTGACAACCTCTGTTGTAGTATATCCCTTATTCAAGTCCCACCACCAGTGAAGGTAGTGTCCATGGATATAAAGGGTGAGCATAAGGCGGGGATAGAGTTCCCCATAAGAGTAAAAGTATTGTTAGCACAGGTTGAGGTCAGAGCCACATATCAAAAGAATTTCCCAAAAAAAAGTTATCGTAGTGCAGATATGGCTCAATTCCACATCTAGTGACAGCATCCAACACCGACCAATATGACAAATCAGAGCGCAAAACACACCCAGTGTCCTTCTCCATGATAATAATCATATACTGAGCAACATACTCAGACCTACCTAGTGTTGCTCTGTATCTCTGTATGCCTGAAGAAAGTAGCCAGATTAAGTTATCAGTGCAAATCCAATCCTAAATAGAGCTCTAGTGTTAATCTATCAGGCCTTCACACATACCTTCTGGTTGGTTATAATTCCGACCCAACCTATGACTGGCTGGGTATACACTCTTGTTCTGTGGGTCAGTAAAAATCGATATTCTGTAGAAAAGAAAATTATTGAATTGGCTATCAGACAGATGCGCAGCTTGGTGTTGTCCCAACACCATCACCATTGTGCCTCTATATCACTCATAATTGTATCCTCTCACGTGCTTCATACAATATAGCAGAATTAAAAATTCTATTAATCAAGATAGCCGCTCCGTATCCATTCTTCGTGCAATCTAAGCTGGCTTACCCCAAATAATGCGTCTGATATCCTCGTGACAGTATTGTTCCAAATTCTAAACAAATCCGTACTTCATGTTTGACTAATATTATAGTCCGAATATGGATGCTGCAAAGCCGGTAATATAAGGTGGAGATACGGGGAAAAAGGGGGGGAGAGAGGAAAGTACAAGGATACAATTAGTATCCGTGCTAAAATTGAGCCTGCATGTTATACAGCGCCCTTTCTGTACCCAAAGCGTTCCTAACCTGAGTACGGCATCCTTCGAGAGTCAACAGCATCAACCAGCAGCTCCGTCTAGTTCAAACGTACAGCGGATACCGGACGCCCCCTTCGTAGCTATAATTATCCTATTTGCGCTAGACCGTCAAAACCGGAAACCGTGGGTGATATATTCCGCCATCTTGGGTGAAGTAGAACTATCTGATTGTGTGTCTACTTAGAACTATACTACAATGTGTATTTGCTCATATTTCATACAATTTATCCAATAATTTTCTAGTTACGGAGACCAAAATATCCGCATCTCCTTGCACGTCCAAGAGAATGCGGCATCCCACCGCGGGTCAGAATCTCCGCCATTTTGGGTGAGGTATACGCTACCCCATTGCGTGTGTTCTATTATAGTATAGGCCAATATATGGGTTTCCTACTATGTCAATGACAATAATATGTTCACAGTTACTTCAATCATTATGGAGACTATGTATTCTCCATCTTCAAGCTCATGAGGGGATCGATATCCTACGTGCATATTAAGTTATTCTCCACTTGATCGGGCTTAGAGCGATAGAAATAAGGAGGTAGAGGAGTACATGTATGCGCTAGGGGCAGAGGATTATACTTGTATTTCTGGCAGTACAATTAGTGCAAAAGATATCCATTTTCCCACATATGAAATTTTCGTAAGATACATATTCATACATCTAGGACAGTGATTATTCAACATTAATAATCATATATGCCGGGTGATACCACTGAGTCATTGTGTAAGTCAACAATACAGTACAACAATCAATATATACAATACATATCTCTGGTAACATATTTGTAGTGTAAGAGTATACACAGAAGGTGGGTCAGTGCTATTCTTACTGTGTGATCTATGGCATATTACAGCCTCCAAGTCCTGGTCATGTATCGGTCCGTATAAGTCATTTATGCAGATCACTACATTATTCCCCCAAGAAATAGTGTAGCTCATGGTCGGAGTTCATCCCTCGTTCTACTGCCTGCATTTTAAGTATCCATGTGGCCTCTCTGCGTCTTAATTTTAGTTCCTGGTTACCGCCCCTGGGATCTCTCTTAAGCTGATCTATGCCACAGAATTGGATTGACTTATTGGTGCTTTGTGCAGGACAGGAATTCACATGTGAGGCAGTCACGTATCTTGAGTCATTGTGTCTTATTGCCCTTACATGTTCAAACATTCTCTCTTTGAGACTTCTGATTGTGCTGCCAATGTAAAAGCTGCCACATTTGCATTTAATCATATAAATTACAAAGCGACTATTGCAATTTATCATCTGTTTGATTTTGAATTCCTTTCCCATGTAGCTGTGAAATGATTTTGTCTTATTCATGGCCATGGGGCATAATTTACAGTCTCCACATTTGTAGAAACCTACACAATTCTGTGTCAACCAATCTGGTGTTCCTACTGTTTTTTTTGGATAACTTGGACTTATCCATTAAGCAACCACATACGTGCCGTGATATTTGTCAGCGCCATCCACACCCGGGGCTAATCATTCCTTCTCCCTTGCATAGCACCAATAAGCACAAAGCACCAACTGTGGATATCTGTTTGTGCCAGAGCGGAGCAAAGTTGCAAGCTCAGGTCAATCGTGATGGACTGTGGACCAGCTACTGGGACCTAGTTATGCCCGCTAAACAAGAGAACCCGAAATCCTGGTTGCGAGCGTTGAGAGGTCCTGCAGCGAGGATGTGTTGTGCAGCTGAGGTGATGCATCGGTTCCAAAGACCAGCAAGGCTGGGATGCGAGGACCTGCATCGTTTTCGAGGATCCTGCAGATGAGGGCTTGTGATGTGAAGTCAGTCCGTCAGCTGCCCCCAACACTCCTCAAACTCCTTTGACAGTGTCTGCATCAGCCAAATCAAACCTCACTGCCAGTCTTATCCACACACTATTGTATTTTCAATCCCTGTACTGCATTTCAGCAAATCAAAGCCATAACCCTAAAAAGCATTTAGAAATCTGATAGGTTTGGCCCTTGTAAAGTGCATGCACACAAATATATATGCAAGCACCCCACATCATGCTCCTGCCCTCACATAGGTACATCCCTCATGCTGCATTTACACAGGCATAGGCCTCACAATGCTCTCACAAAATATGGTGGCTATCCTGCTCTCACACAAGCAAACTGTTCTACACAGGTATGCTCCTCAATAAGAAGGAGCAGAGTTTGGACAGATCGTAGCATAGGCGATACAGAGTGATTATTTGGTGATTCAGGTGTTCACGTTGTAGGCAGGAAGGGCTGGATTTCTACACCTGGCCTGGGAATGTCCACCTGTCAATGAATACTGGCAACAGGTGTTTGGGGCCCTGGAACAAATGGTGGGCTCTCCCCTGCAGGCTTCCCCGATCACGGCCATACTGGGATATTCAGACAAGGCTGATACTCCGCACAAGAAGCTTCTAACAGTAGGTCTACTGATCGTGAAAAGCACAGTTGCCTGCAAGTGGGGTAGGGGTAGAGCCTCTAAATTCAAAGATTGGCTTTCAGACATGACAACATGGCAGGAACAAACCTTCATATATGCAGAATTGCTTCCACCCACGTCAACCCCCAAAGACATATGGGAACCCCTTAAAACCTATCTTCTCTCTATTCCAGATACCATATTGGACACTTCAGAGAGGCAGGAGATGGAAGGACAGCAAGGGATACAACTAAGGGTGCAGGCAGACCAAAACTCTGCAGGGCCACTGTAGAGGTTGAGTCCTGCTTGGCCTTTGCAATAGTAGATAGAGTGGACGCGGGGTGCTGTTTGACTTCGCTATAGGTAGCCTCGCAGGGATATTATGTACCTACAACTACAGTACAGAGTGTAGACCTTTACATAGATAAACAAGATGTGCTCAACAAACAAGGTTGTTGCTTATGCTTTATATTTATTTCTCATCTGCTCCTTTCCCTTATGATGACAATGTAACACACCTATGCTAACATGCACTGAATGTAAGATGTAATGCAAAGACTGTGAAGTAACTTCTCTTTATATTATGTTATCACTTGATGCATCGGTTTCGATTTAAGATGTACTGATTATATGAAAATTATGACTAATAAAGTAAAAAAAAAGTAAGATATGGACCAAGTGAGGTGCTGCTTTGCCAATCAGTGCAAGCTTCCTTCATAGTCATGGAACAAGTATGGTACTGCTGGGCTAGTTAGTGGAAGCTTCCTTCCAAAATATGGAAGAAATGTGTTGCTTTAGGGCCAGTGCAAGCTTCAATCAAAAGACATGAAACAATTGTGGTGCAGCAGGGCCAGTACAAGCTTCCTTCAAAGACACGGAACAAGTGTGATATTACAGGGCCACTGCAAGCTTCCTTCAAAGACATGCAAAAAGTATAGCACTGGGCAGCCCCATTTATCACCTTCCTTTGATGAAATGAAGAAGGAACCTTCCAGATTTGGTATAAGTGTAAGGAACAGCACCAAGATGTATGAGTGCAAGCTTGACTCACCCTCATAGCAAACTTTCAAGCACAAAACAGCTACATCTGGAAGGAGTACGCACTTCCTTCACAACCATAGAGCACATACCAATCTAGTCAGAAACAATACAAGCTTCTCTCATGCACAGAGGGTGGACAGCACACACACACAATGTACAACATTTGGCAGCATTGTAAGTTCCCCTCACACGCTGAGATATCTTCACGTACAAAACAAATATCACACAGGCAGCAGCTGCATCTAAACCTAGTCAGGCACCCTGTACCCAGAGTAAAGTATAACAATGGGTGAGCAACTGTAGGTTCAAGCCAGAAGCTAGGCTCTGGTACAGCTTGAGGCACTCTTGAGTCCTAGAGCCTAAAACGAGCTTAGCTTTCCTGTGGTTTTTGCCTGCTACCTATGCTCTAAACTCATGCACCAAGAATGAAAGGCAAAGCAATAAACTTTGACATCTGACAGGAGTGAGAAAGGGAGACCAGTCTAGTGGATGAATTATACAATGTGAGACCAGAAAACCTGGGATCAATCCAGGTTTGGCCACGTGACAATACTGTGTGATCCTTGGCAATTATTTAATTTTATTGTGCCTTCAATTTCTTTCATAATTGCAGGTGAAAAATCTCTGAAATAAATGAGTATGTGTGCTGTACAAAAATCTCTCTTGTGTTTGACTTATGAACTGTTATGCTGCTACATGTAGGGTTTACATGAAAAACAGACTTGCCTCTGAGTTCACTAATGGTATTTTTCATAGTGAGGACATTAACATTTCAAAACTATCCCTTTTAATACATGCGTCTGATTCCAGCAATGTAATCTGATGTACTAAGGTGAAACGTTTGTCAAAGAAATATACTTATTTGAATTTTGAGGACACTCTATAATAATTATGCACAATATTTGTTGCATGATTTCCATGTCAAATGTTCTCATGGCTAAGTTTGTGCCGAGGCTCTTAGACCCAAGACGACCTCATAGGGCCAAGACAGACCCTTTTTTATTTTATTTTATTTTTAGAGTTTTATATAGCGTGAACCAAACCCAGGGTAGGGTATCAGAGCGCTTTACATATCTGGCAAGGTGATACACACTTTAGTGAAAACACATTGTATAACAAAGAAAAACAAAAAAGTAACAGCATATAGTAGAATGATTCGGGTGGATCGCAGCATTGAGCATTGTTCTGAGCAATAAAAACAAGTTCCAGTTCATATAGGTCTTAGCTTACTTTCATTACTCGAAAGTAGACGTAGTTGGGATGTTGAATAGCTGGGGTTGTGATTGTGCAGATTTAAGGTAGGAATTTGCTCATCAAGAATGATTTTGCCTCCTTTTTGAAGAGAGGCGTAGAGGAGATTTTTCTGATGTATGGCGCAGCGAATTCCATATTATTGGTGCTGCTCCGGAGAAAGCTCTGTTGGAGGTTTTGGTCTTGTTGAAACGTGAGGGTTTCAGAACTAGATTCTCTGCGCTCCTAGAGTCTCTGTTTCCTCCCGATAGAGTACATTTTTGGGCTAGGTACTGAGGGGTGTTGTGGTGTAGTGCCTTGTGAGTGATACAGGCCATCTTTAGGTGGATTCACGCTTAATAGGGTAGCCAGTTGAGTACCTTCAGGTGTGGAGATATGTGGTCGTATTTCCTGGAACCTGTTAAGAGTCTTGCTGCAGCATTTAGACAGACTTTTAGAGGGGCGGTTGATATTTTGGGAAGACCTGAGAGGGTGGTACATCCGTATTCCAGCCTTGAGATAACTAAGGACTGACCTGCAGATTTGAGGTCCGGGTTCACGTTGAATGGCTTCATTTTTCTGAGGTAGCTGAGGTGGAAGTGGGCGTTTTTAGCCAAAAAGTTGATATGATTTTGCATGTTAAGGTTCTTATCCAGTGTGATTTCAAATGATATGGTGGAGTCCACCAGAGTCGGCGTACAGTTCAGAGCAGTGATCATTTTGATCCATTAATTTGTCAGCATGGAGTTATTCGCTGGGGAGATCCGATGAAATTCTGTTTTTTGTGAGGCTAGCTTTAGGAAGTTGTTTGTTAGCCATTGGACGGTCTTTTCGAGAGCTAGATTCATTGTTTTAATCTCTTCGATAGAGGAGATCTTGATGTACAGTTGGGTGTCGTCCGCGTACACGTGGAAGGAGATGTTCGCCTGTTGTAGTATATCGGTAAGGGGCTCTACATAAAGATTGAATAGCGTGGGGGATAGGCTAGAGCCTTGTGGAACTCCTAGTAGGTTAGGTGAGGCAGCGGAGAGATTTTTGTTGACCATGTACGATTGTGTTCTGTTTTCCAGGAAGAATTTGAACCATTGTAGGACTTTCCCAGATAAACCCATCCTGTATTCTAGTCTTCTTAGAAGTTTGTCATGATTGGCCGTATCAAAGGCCGATGAGAGGTCGAGTAGGAATAGCAGGCATGTTTAGTTGCGGCCAAGAGCTTGAAGGGCGTTGTCAACTATGTACAGGATGGCTGTTTCTGTGCTATGACCAGGTCTGAAACCCGATTGGTGGATGTTCAGTAGATTGAAGTTCGAGAAGTGTTGGTTCAGTTGTTGATGAACACATTTTTCTAAGACTTTAGATAGCATGGGAATGTTGGTTATTGGTCGGAAGTTGTTGGGGTCAGAGGTGTTAGCTGTAGGTTTTTTTAGGATAGGGGTGACTTGTACCGTCTTAAAGCAATCCGGTATGTGACCTTGTGCTAGCAAGGCATTGATTATTTTGGCCCAGATAGGTGCGATGGTATGGTAGAGGTGGGGTAGGCAATTTTAGGGGACAGGTTTATTGAAGTGGTTGTTGAGCTTGGTAGTTGCTAGAAAATTAGTGATGTCATTAAGATCATATAGTTTGAAAGTAGACCAGTGCGAGTTATTCTTGGGTAGTGGTAGCTCATGTAGTGCAGAGTTATTGTCTTGTTTGCTCTTTAGGGTGAATGAGTTACTTGCCGCCACACTAAGCTCAAGCTGGAGGAAGTTTGTTTTAGTTGTGAAAAATGAGGAAAATTCTTAACTACTCAGCTGTGATTTCGATGTTGGGAGTGAAGATTTGACTAATTTGTTGGATTGTTGTTTCAGAATTGCAAAGAGTCTCTTTGGTCTATTTTTAGCCTTGTCTAGTTCTGATTTGAAAAAGTCTTTTTTTGATTGGAGAATGTTTTTATTGTAGGAGTTTCTAGATTCCTGGAGAAGTTTAAGATGGTGGGGGGAAGTATGTTGCCTCCATTTCCGTTCGGATGATCTAAATTTGCGTCTCTCATCATTCAAGGCTCCGCTGAACCTTGTTAACATGTTGGCTCGCCAATCTCTACTACAGCACTGTGTATAACAGTTACTCAAGTTCCACTTTTCTAAGTATCTCTCTCTGGAGAGCAACATCTTGTTTTCCGAGATTCTGGTCAGTTTCCACGGGTCTCAGAAGGATAACTATTCATAATTCTGGAAGAATTTTCCATTAGCGACTCCGAGAAATAGTTTAAAGTTACCTGTTCATGTTTCAGCATAAAAGGAAACAACAACGGTCAAATAGTTCATTTTCCCAGTTCCAGCTCTCCGTCCTAAGTAAGTCTATGTTCTCTTACTAAATGTTACTGTCTGTTCTACACCTATCAGGCTGAATGCACTGAGTACTGTGACTGTCTCGTCTTCAGAAGACACCCAGCAGCATGGAAATACCTTCTTCTTTGACCTCTGCTGGTGTCAGGCAACCAGGGCAGAATGATGCACTCTGCAATTGCAAAAGTAAGCAAGCGCACTACTCACTCATTCAGTGTGCTTGCAATGAGTCCTTAACAGATCCCCCACAGGTGCTTGGGGTGAAGTTCCAGCAGCTGAGGGAAGCTGCCGGAGCTAACAGCCAGCTCCCAGTACTTTGAGAGCTCCTGTGTCCCTAGAAGGCAGTGTGGCTGGAATACATTTCAGACTAGTGGTGCTACCATCACTGAGCTCATGGGGATTCTGAAAAATCAAAGCAGCACACAAAGAACAAGAGTCACAAATGAACCATGCCCATTCAGAAGGAGAGTAGCAAGATTGTTGTATAAGGCTGGTGTTGCATTTAGGAGCACACTGTCACAAATATATTACAAAAGCATGGTGTGGTAGCCACTGTCTTATACAGACCGCACATTTTCAATTGAAATGACGACTAAATTTGCACAGACACACAATTTTACTGATGAAACTGTAGCGCACAAATGATCATGAGTGTCAACGAATATTTGTCATTTGCGCATTACTAAGTGTTTTGACCTTATTAAAATGTGTTTTTCATCATATTTAGAAAAAAAACATTTCATTTGTGCTTTCCTGTTTATTTGTTTTAAAATATATTTACAGTTCATTTTTAGGTATTTAAATTTTGTAGTGTGTAAGAAGAAAAAGACCTCCTACAGCCTTTCATTTTACACCAGCAAGAATTTCACACAGTTCACGTTTACAAAATACACACACTTAAGTAAGCGAAAGCAAACTAAACACCAATCTCTATGTTAAAAGAATAAGCAGAAATGTGTCAGGAGACTAGACTTACAGTTAACCTCTGTCTTTGAACACACAGCAAATTTTACAAGATAAAACCAAAATGTAAAGACATCTTTAATGCTCTCAGCTTCAGAACTCCAGCATGGTTATTTAGGTACCTCTCAGGGCTCAAGGGGCTCTTGTAGCTGAGCCCCATGCCACCTCTGGGCCTCGGTGCATTGCACCAGCAGCACCACTGGTAGCTGCGCCCCTGCTAGGTAGACAAGTGAGATGGTTATGGCATGTTGTTGTCACTGGTGTACCCTCAGTTATATGTATCTTATTACTTTTACAATTTTGAAAAAAAAATTACATTCCGGTCTCACAAAGCAAACACAAGAAGATGATGGATGGAGCACCAAAACTTTTCAGACACTCACCCCCAGTCAGATATCTGGGTTGTACCCATCAGCATTATTTAGCTCACTTCACCACCCCAGTTCACACCCAGCCATCTGCAAATCAGTCTTGATCCTGTTCCTCATGGGAACAGGCCAGGTCTTCCCTGAACTGCAAACAAGCATCCTGGGACTGGTTTTGGGATAACACCCCTCATCAGCAAAGCTAGCTTGAATCCAGTGGCAAAGTAAGCAAGGGAACCAAGTCTGGGCATATCCAGCCAACTTAGGGCGAACAACGCAAATACAAGGAGATGATGGATGGAGCGCTGATACTTTTCAGACACTCACCACCAGTCACAGATCTGGGTTGAATCCATCATAATTGTTTAGCTAACTTTGCCACCCCAGTTCAGACCCAGCCATATGCAAACCAGTCTTGATCCTGTTCCTCAGGTGAACAGTCCAGTCTAAACTGCCAAGCCAGGTCTTCTCTGGACTGGAAACAAGCATCCTGGGATCGGTTTTGGTGTAACACCCGTCATCATCCAGCCTAGCTTGAATTCAGTGGCAAAGTGAGAAAGGGACCCACGTCTGGTCATACCCTACCAACTTAGGGTGAACAAAGCAAATCCAAGGAGATGATGGAAGGAGCGCTGAAACTTTTCAGACACTCACCCCCAGTTTCAGTTCTGGGTTGAATCCATCATCATTCTTTAGCTCACTTCACCACCCCAGTTCACACCCAGCCATACGAATAGTCCAGCCCTAACTGCCAAGCCAGGTTTTCCCTGGACAAGAAACAAACATCCTGGGACCGGTTTCGGGATAACACCCCTCATCAGCCAGGCTAGCGTGAATCCAGTGGCAAAGTGAGCAAAGGATCCACATCATGGAATACCCTGCCAACTTAGGGCAAACAAAGCAAACACAAGTCGATGATGGATGGAGATCTGAAAGTTTTCAGACACTCACTCCCGTCACAGATTTGGGTTGAATCCATTTTCATTCTTTAGTTCACTTCGCTACCCCAGTTCAGACCCAGTCATTTGCAAACCAGTCTTGACCCTGTTCCTCATGGAAACAGTCCAGCCCTAACTGCCAATCCAGGTCTTCCTTTTAACGGAAACAAGCATCCTGAGACCGGTTTCAGGATAACACCCCTCATCAGCAAAGCTAGCTTGAATCCAGTGGCAAAGTAAGCAAGGGACCCACGTCTGGACATACCCAGCCAACTTAGAGCAAACAACGCAAATACAAGGAGATGATGGATGGAGCGCTGATACTTTTCAGACACTCACCACCAGTCACAGATCTGGGTTGAATCCATCTTAATTGTTTAGCTAACTTTGCCACCCCAGTTCAGACCCAGCCATATGCAAACCAGTCTTGATCCTGTTCCTCATGGGAACAGTCCAGTCTAAACTGCCAAGCCAGGTCTTCTCTGGACTGGAAACAAGCATCCTGGGATCGGTTTTGGTGTAACACCCGTCATCATCCAGCCTAGCTTGAATTCAGTGGCAAAGTGAGAAAGGGACCCAAGTCTGGTCATACCCTACCAACTTAGGGTGAACAAAGCAAATCCAAGGAGATGATAGAAGGAGCGCTGAAACTTTTCAGACACTCACCCCCAGTTTCAGTTCTGGGTTGAATCCATCATCATTCTTTAGCTCACGCCGCCACCCCAGTTCACACCCAGCCATACGAACAGTCCAGCCCTAACTGCCAAGCCAGGTTTTCCCTGGACAAGAAACAAACATCTTGGGACCGGTTTCGGGATAACACCCCTCATCAGCCAGGGTAGCGTGAATCCAGTGGCAAAGTGAGCAAAGGATCCACATCATGGAATACCCTGCCAACTTAGGGCGAACAAAGCAAACACAAGTCGATGATCGATGGAGAACTGAAAGTTTTCAGACACTCACCCCCGTCACCGATTTGGGTTGAATCCATTTTCATTCTTTAGTTCACTTCGCTACCCCAGTTCAGACCCAGTCATTTGCAAACCAGTCTTGACCCTGTTCCTCATGGAAACAGTCCAGCCCTAACTGCCAATCCAGGTCTTCCTTTTAACGGAAACAAGCATCCTGAGACCGGTTTCGGGGTTACACCCCTCATCAGACTGGCTAGCTTGAATCCAGTGGCAAAGTGAGCAAGGGATCCACATCTGGAAATACTCTGCCACTTAGGGCAAACAAAGCAAACACAAGGAGATGATGGATGGAGCACTGAAACTTTTCAGACACTTCGCCACCCCAGTTCAGACCTAGCCATATGCAAATCAGTCTTGACCCTGTTGCTCGTGGAAACAGCCCAGCCCGAAATGCCAGTCAGGTCTTCCCTGGACTGGAAACAAGCATCCTGGGACCCGTTTTGGGGTAGTACCCATCATCAGCCAGACTGGCTTGAATCCAGTGGCAAAGTGAGCAAGGGACCCACGTCTGGGCATTCTGTTCCAACTTAAGTCTCTGAAGTTAACCAGCGGACTATTGCTTTAATGTTTCTGTATAATTTTGATCTTGTTTCAAGTATGTACACATACTTCTGGCATAGTTTTGCTTAGTAAGTCTGCATTAGTGCTCTTGCTTGTTCATTTCTAGCATCATGGTCCTACTTTTTAGAGAGTTTGTTTTGGAAACTGGAAGTTTTCTGTACTTGAATTTTGGTATTAAGTCAGATACGCGCTCCTTTACATTGCACATGGTGTCTCGAATGGCCTATGAGAATGACAGAAGTTGCCTCGTAGGCCTTCCTAAGGAATTGGCTCCTAGCTGGAAAGTGGCAACATAGTTCTTAACCTCACTTTTTCACCTCAGGTCAAGAGTATAGCATGGTGATGTCATGACTAAGGTTTATGACTTATTTTGTAGCTCATTTTTAGTAATCTGTATCAGTGTTGCAAAGGTATTCTTGATTCCTGTGGGTTTCGTATTGTTTTCAATGGGATTTCAATAAGTAGGCCTGTGACTCATTCTCTGGCTTCCTGCCCGAAGGAGGTATTTATGAATGTGCCTGTCACTTGGGATTCCCCTCACTGGCCTGTGGACTTATTTTAAACATTTTCTCTCATCTAGCTTAGATAACTATAGGTTTTCTGTTCTACCTTTGTTGGTTTAGATTTTCTGGTACTTCAGTGATTTCTACCTATTGGTAACATGGCCCACTGTGGATGGATTGTGCCATGATCCCAAAATATGCGATTGTTCCTGAGTGACAGGGCACCGGCAGTCCAATTGACACTGTTCCGTTCCGATTTTCAAGACCTAGTCTGTGGGGTCCCACATTGCTGTGTTCTTAGTCCACCACTTTTTACCATTTATGTTGCTCCACTGGCCGAACTGATTACCTCTTTTGGTTTTCAGTTCTATGGCCATACAGAAGATACTCATATCATAATACAGAGGGAAGAGAATCTTGCTCCCGACATGACCAAGTCAAAATGCTGTCTAGTGGGCGTAGCTAGCTGGATGAATGAAAACTCCCTCCATTTAAATTCTGAAAAAACTGAAATTTTGGTGTTTGCCAGCCCTGTTTGTTGGTCTCCCTCTTGTTGGCTTCAGTCACTTAGGACCAGTCCCATCCGGGCAATCAATGTTAATAATTCTGAAGTCATATTTAGTGCTAAAATGTGTTTCGACCTCATGTCTGGAAACTTATGACCACTTGTTTTCTGATTATGAAGGTATTAGAAAAGATCTTGGGCCATATTTATCAAGCAAATTCGCATTCGCAAAGGCCGAAATTCGCATGGTATGTGTAAAGCAAAATCTGGTGCAACACAAGGAATCGCAAAATTTGCGATTCCTTATTTTGCAATTGCATTTAAGGAATCGCAAATTTTGCAATTCCTTAAATGCAATGTATGAAGCTAAAAAATTTAGCAAAATGTCCTTAAGGAATCGCAAATTACCACCAACTTCTAGTTGGTGGTAAGTTGCGAATTCTTTGAAAAATGCAAATTTTTGCATTTTTTAAAGTGCCATGTGACGAACATACATGCCCTTAGGGCATGTATGTGCGCCACATGTGCACCCATGCATATTTCAGGGGTGCAACAGGGTGTCCTTTGGACACCCCTGCACCCTTGAAATTATTCTCAATTTGCGATTAGCAAATTGCGAATCGCAAATTGAGAATAACTTCCCATTCATTCCTATGGGCCTCCTGGCCCATAGAAATGAATGGGAAAGTATTCCTTAATTGCAATTCGCAATTTGCTAATCGCAATTAAGGAATTTTAAGAAATCGCTAAATAAATGTGATTTTGTACATACATACCTATTTGCGATTCTCAAATAGCGATTTCTTAAAAATCGCTATTTGAGAATCGCAAATCAGGTTGATGATACATATGGCCCATAACCTTTTATTCCATAAACATCTAGGCAGTTATTGATACAGCCGTTGATTAGTAGCAGACTTGCGTACTGCAATGCATTGTATGTCGGCTTTCCAGCTTTTTTCATACACAGATGGCAGCCGGTTCAGAACGAGGCAGCTAGACTGGTATTAGGCATTCGTACGTTTGACTTTTTCATTCATCTCTGAAAACTTCAGTGGTTCCCAATACAGAAAATAAGCTGGTTTAAAGCCCTCTGCGTCTGCCATAAGGCTTTCTATCTTGCACACTGCTCTAACTACATTTCCTCCATGTTCAAAAGATACACTCCCCACACATTACCATGTTCAGCCTATTCCATTCTGGCAGTTGTGCCCAAATATTGAAGGGCAAGACTTAGCGGACAAGCTTTTTCAGTAGTAACAGCTCAGGCATGGAACAACCTCCCCATTGAGATGCGTTCTGAACCCAATCTTCTAAAGTGCTGCAAGTCTCAAAAACCTACCTATTTCAATAACATGCAGTGCAGAGATGCTTTATTCAGAGTGCCAGGACTAACCGCAGGCGGAGAGCTCAGCTCCGCACGCGGAGTATGCAGAGATTTGCCTACTCTGCGTTCTGCAGAGAACGTGGAGTAGGCAACTCTCCGCACACCCTGCGGTGGAGCCGAGTTGACCAGCCCCCACCTCCACCCCCAAATAAGAATTAAATAAAAAGGCATTAAATGTAAAAATAATAAAGACTTACCTTGACTGCAGCATCCATGGGCTACCGTCCTACTCTTCCTTGCGTTTCATGGTGATCTGCACATGCGCGCGCATTTGTTAGTCAAGGTAAGTCTTTATTATTTTCCCTTTAATGTCTTTTTATTTAATTTCATACAAGGGGGGTGGAGACTGACGGCAGAGCGGAGCGGAGTTCCATGGAGTTGGGTCCCAACTCCGTGGAACTCTGCGTAGTCCCACTCCGCCAGCTCTGCCCAGGGTTGGCCAGGACACCTTCGGGTAATTGTGGACTCTATAAAATAATAAATAAATATATTATATTGACAGTCTATTTCAGCCATTGATATGATGGTTCATTGGAAAGTCACAGACTTTCCTGTTAATATTTTGAAGTCAGTTGTCCCTCAAGGGTCATAAAGAGGAGTGTAAATCAATGGTACGGCACTGATTGGTGTACGCCGTTAATGTAGGGTCTTTGACAGGGAAGTGTAACAAAGTTGTAATGCTGTGAATATTTACCAGTAATCCTCATTAGGCTGAGACCTACTCTTCCTTGTCACGTCCTAGGTTCCTCACTCCCCTGAAGCAATCTGTTTTTGACCAGTGAGGTACTGCTTGTGTGCTACTTACAAGAGATCTGGGTCAAACATCAGGGGCCTCATTTATGAAAACCGTCACATTATTGCGACAAAACAGAGATGTGACAGTTTTCACTGCTCCCTCAATGGATGTACCATATTAAAAGTATGCTGCTCCATATCACAAGGAAAAACAGATACATGCCGTATCTGTCAGCGCAAAAGTCATGCATTGCTGGAGTTGTGTCACAAGCATGACGCAACTCCAGCAATGCTTCTGGAGGCCTATCCTTAATGTGCTGCGTCACCCGTACACCTGCCATGAGGCAGGCGTAGGGTTTTGACGTAATGGCGTCCTAGAAGTGGCACACTGAAATCAAGAAGATTTCAATGCGCCACTTCTACTAGTCTTTGATGCGGGGGAACGCCCACCCTGCATACTTTATAACTGATGCAGTTAGAATGTGGTGCAGGTGTTTTACAACGTGACTGCTCAGATGCGTCTCTTTGTAATTATGGCGCAACATGGCGCATTGTTTTCGCCACTGCTGCATCACGAAAAGTGACGCAACTGTGGCGCAAAAGTGTTGCAAGGGCTCAAAAATAAGCCCCCATGTCCTCAATGCAAGGGAGAACCCACATTTAGCTGGCTAGCAAAGTTACCTGTTTCTAGAAATAACTCGCCCTCGTAGCGTAATGACTGTGACGAGAATGAATTGGGTTCAGTGTAATGCTAATCATTTTCAACACTAGTTTGTGAAGTGTGTTGGTAAATTAGTATTGATAAGGAAGAAACCATATGAGGGAAAACATTATCCTAGTTTATCTCTTCCAAACGCTGCTTCCCACGTTTTGATTCTGCTCCCAGATCTCCTCAAAACTACTATGAACAACAAGCATTTACAATGCAATGGTTTTGCCTTTGTTAAAGTTAGAGCTATTGGCATTGCTCTTGACACTCTGAAGCTCCACTCTGAAGCTCCACTCTGCACTCTGAAGCTCCACTCTGCACTCTGAAGCTCCACTCTGCACTCTGAAGCTCCACTCTGAATCTGCACTCTGAAGCTCCACTCTGCACTCTGAAGCTCCACTCTGCACTCTGAAGCTCCACTCTGAAGCTCCACTCTGAAGCTCCACTCTGAAGCTCCACTCTGAAGCTCCACTCTGAAGCTCCACTCTGAAGCTCCACTCTGCACTCTGAAGCTCCACTCTGCACTCTGAAGCTCCACTCTGCACTCTGAAGCTCCACTCTGCACTCTGAAGCTCCACTCTGCACTCTGAAGCTCCACTCTGCACTCTGAAGCTCCACTCTGCACTCTGAAGCTCCACTCTGCACTCTGAAGCTCCACTCTGAATCTGCACTCTGAAGCTCCACTCTGCACTCTGAAGCTCCACTCTGCACTCTGAAGCTCCACTCTGAATCTGCACTCTGAAGCTCCACTCTGCACTCTGAAGCTCCACTCTGAATCTGCACTCTGAAGCTCCACTCTGCACTCTGAAGCTCCACTCTGAAGCTCCACTCTGAAGCTCCACTCTGAAGCTCCACTCTGAAGCTCCACTCTGAAGCTCCACTCTGAAGCTCCACTCTGAAGCTCCACTCTGAAGCTCCACTCTGATGCTCCACTCTGAAGCTCCACTCTGAAGCTCCACTCTGAAGCTCCACTCTGAAGCTCCACTCTGAAGCTCCACTCTGAAGCTCCACTCTGAAGCTCCACTCTGAAGCTCCACTCTGAAGCTCCACTCTGAAGCTCCACTCTGAAGCTCCACTCTGAAGCTCCACTCTGAAGCTCCACTCTGCACTCTGAAGCTCCACTCTGAAGCTCCACTCTGCACTCTGAAGCTCCACTCTGCACTCTGAAGCTCCACTCTGCACTCTGAAGCTCCACTCTGAAGCTCCACTCTGCACTCTGAAGCTCCACTCTGAATCTGCACTCTGAAGCTCCACTCTGCACTCTGAAGCTCCACTCTGAATCTGCACTCTGAAGCTCCACTCTGCACTCTGAAGCTCCACTCTGAATCTGCACTCTGAAGCTCCACTCTGCACTCTGAAGCTCCACTCTGAATCTGCACTCTGAAGCTCCACTCTGCACTCTGAAGCTCCACTCTGAATCTGCACTCTGAAGCTCCACTCTGCACTCTGAAGCTCCACTCTGAATCTGCACTCTGATGCTCCACTCTGAATCTGCACTCTGAAGCTCCACTCTGCACTCTGAATCTGCACTCTGAAGCTCCACTCTGCACTCTGAATCTGCACTCTGCAGCTCCACTCTGAATCTGCAGCTCCACTCTGCACTCTGAATCTGCACTCTGAAGCTCCACTCTGAATCTGCACTCTGAAGCTCCACTCTGAATCTGCACTCTGAAGCTCCACTCTGAAGCTCCACTCTGAAGCTCCACTCTGAATCTGCACTCTGAAGCTCCACTCTGCACTCTGAAGCTCCACTCTGAAGCTCCACTCTGAAGCTCCACTCTGAAGCTCCACTCTGAAGCTCCACTCTGAAGCTCCACTCTGAAGCTCCACTCTGAAGCTCCACTCTGAAGCTCCACTCTGAAGCTCCACTCTGAAGCTCCACTCTGAATCTGCACTCTGAAGCTCCACTCTGAATCTGCACTCTGAAGCTCCACTCTGAATCTGCACTCTGAAGCTCCACTCTGAATCTGCACTCTGAAGCTCCACTCTGAATCTGCACTCTGAAGCTCCACTCTGAATCTGCACTCTGAAGCTCCACTCTGCACTCTGAAGCTCCACTCTGAAGCTCCACTCTGAATCTGCACTCTGAATCTCCACTCTGAAGCTCCACTCTGAAGCTCCACTCTGAAGCTCCACTCTGAAGCTCCACTCTGAAGCTCCACTCTGAAGCTCCACTCTGAAGCTCCACTCTGAAGCTCCACTCTGAAGCTCCACTCTGAAGCTCCACTCTGCACTCTGAATCTGCACTCTGAAGCTCCACTCTGCACTCTGAAGCTCCACTCTGCACTCTGAAGCTCCACTCTGAATCTGCACTCTGAAGCTCCACTCTGCACTCTGAAGCTCCACTCTGAATCTGCACTCTGAAGCTCCACTCTGCACTCTGAAGCTCCACTCTGAATCTGCACTCTGAAGCTCCACTCTGCACTCTGAAGCTCCACTCTGAAGCTCCACTCTGAAGCTCCACTCTGAAGCTCCACTCTGAAGCTCCACTCTGAAGCTCCACTCTGATGCTCCACTCTGAAGCTCCACTCTGAAGCTCCACTCTGAAGCTCCACTCTGCACTCTGAAGCTCCACTCTGCACTCTGAAGCTCCACTCTGCACTCTGAAGCTCCACTCTGCACTCTGAAGCTCCACTCTGCACTCTGAAGCTCCACTCTGAAGCTCCACTCTGCACTCTGAAGCTCCACTCTGCACTCTGAAGCTCCACTCTGAAGCTCCACTCTGCACTCTGAAGCTCCACTCTGAATCTGCACTCTGAAGCTCCACTCTGCACTCTGAAGCTCCACTCTGAATCTGCACTCTGAAGCTCCACTCTGCACTCTGAAGCTCCACTCTGAATCTGCACTCTGATGCTCCACTCTGAATCTGCACTCTGAAGCTCCACTCTGCACTCTGAATCTGCACTCTGAAGCTCCACTCTGCACTCTGAATCTGCACTCTGCAGCTCCACTCTGAATCTGCAGCTCCACTCTGCACTCTGAAGCTCCACTCTGAAGCTCCACTCTGCACTCTGAAGCTCCACTCTGAAGCTCCACTCTGCACTCTGAAGCTCCACTCTGAAGCTCCACTCTGCACTCTGAAGCTCCACTCTGAATCTGCACTCTGAAGCTCCACTCTGCACTCTGAAGCTCCACTCTGAAGCTCCACTCTGAAGCTCCACTCTGAAGCTCCACTCTGAAGCTCCACTCTGAAGCTCCACTCTGAAGCTCCACTCTGAAGCTCCACTCTGAAGCTCCACTCTGCACTCTGAAGCTCCACTCTGAAGCTCCACTCTGCACTCTGAAGCTCCACTCTGCACTCTGAAGCTCCACTCTGAAGCTCCACTCTGAAGCTCCACTCTGAAGCTCCACTCTGAAGCTCCACTCTGAAGCTCCACTCTGAAGCTCCACTCTGCACTCTGAAGCTCCACTCTGAAGCTCCACTCTGCACTCTGAAGCTCCACTCTGAAGCTCCACTCTGCACTCTGAAGCTCCACTCTGAAGCTCCACTCTGCACTCTGAAGCTCCACTCTGAAGCTCCACTCTGCACTCTGAAGCTCCACTCTGAATCTGCACTCTGAAGCTCCACTCTGCACTCTGCAGCTCCACTCTGAAGCTCCACTCTGAAGCTCCACTCTGAAGCTCCACTCTGCACTCTGCAGCTCCACTCTGAAGCTCCACTCTGCACTCTGCAGCTCCACTCTGAAGCTCCACTCTGAAGCTCCACTCTGCACTCTGAAGCTCCACTCTGAAGCTCCACTCTGCACTCTGAAGCTCCACTCTGAAGCTCCACTCTGAAGCTCCACTCTGAAGCTCCACTCTGAAGCTCCACTCTGAAGCTCCACTCTGAAGCTCCACTCTGAAGCTCCACTCTGCACTCTGAAGCTCCACTCTGAAGCTCCACTCTGCACTCTGAAGCTCCACTCTGAAGCTCCACTCTGCACTCTGAAGCTCCACTCTGAAGCTCCACTCTGCACTCTGAAGCTCCACTCTGAAGCTCCACTCTGCACTCTGAAGCTCCACTCTGAATCTGCACTCTGAAGCTCCACTCTGCACTCTGAAGCTCCACTCTGCACTCTGAAGCTCCACTCTGAAGCTCCACTCTGAAGCTCCACTCTGAAGCTCCACTCTGAAGCTCCACTCTGAAGCTCCACTCTGAAGCTCCACTCTG
Source organism: Lissotriton helveticus (assembly GCF_964261635.1). NCBI lineage: Eukaryota > Metazoa > Chordata > Amphibia > Caudata > Salamandridae > Lissotriton > Lissotriton helveticus. The sequence continues at coordinate 1,029,061,838 of NC_136059.1, forward strand.
AAGCTCCACTCTGAAGCTCCACTCTGCACTCTGAAGCTCCACTCTGAAGCTGCACTCTGCACTCTGAAGCTCCACTCTGAAGCTCCACTCTGCACTCTGAAGCTCCACTCTGCACTCTGAAGCTCCACTCTGAAGCTCCACTCTGCACTCTGAAGCTCCACTCTGAATCTGCACTCTGAAGCTCCACTCTGAAGCTCCACTCTGAAGCTCCACTCTGAAGCTCCACTCTGAAGCTCCACTCTGAAGCTCCACTCTGAAGCTCCACTCTGAAGCTCCACTCTGAAGCTCCACTCTGAAGCTCCACTCTGAAGCTCCACTCTGCACTCTGAAGCTCCACTCTGAAGCTCCACTCTGCACTCTGAAGCTCCACTCTGAAGCTCCACTCTGAAGCTCCACTCTGCACTCTGAAGCTCCACTCTGAAGCTCCACTCTGAAGCTCCACTCTGCACTCTGAAGCTCCACTCTGAATCTGCACTCTGAAGCTCCACTCTGCACTCTGAAGCTCCACTCTGAATCTGCACTCTGAAGCTCCACTCTGCACTCTGAAGCTCCACTCTGCACTCTGAAGCTCCACTCTGAAGCTCCACTCTGAAGCTCCACTCTGAAGCTCCACTCTGAAGCTCCACTCTGAAGCTCCACTCTGAAGCTCCACTCTGAAGCTCCACTCTGAAGCTCCACTCTGAAGCTCCACTCTGCACTCTGAATCTGCACTCCTCCACTCTGCACTCTGAAGCTCCACTCTGCACTCTGAAGCTCCACTCTGCACTCTGAAGCTCCACTCTGCACTCTGAAGCTCCACTCTGCACTCTGAAGCTCCACTCTGAATCTGCACTCTGAAGCTCCACTCTGCACTCTGAAGCTCCACTCTGAAGCTCCACTCTGAAGCTCCACTCTGAAGCTCCACTCTGAAGCTCCACTCTGAAGCTCCACTCTGAAGCTCCACTCTGAAGCTCCACTCTGATGCTCCACTCTGATGCTCCACTCTGAAGCTCCACTCTGATGCTCCACTCTGAAGCTCCACTCTGATGCTCCACTCTGAAGCTCCACTCTGATGCTCCACTCTGAAGCTCCACTCTGAAGCTCCACTCTGAAGCTCCACTCTGAAGCTCCACTCTGCACTCTGAAGCTCCACTCTGCACTCTGAAGCTCCACTCTGCACTCTGAAGCTCCACTCTGAAGCTCCACTCTGCACTCTGAAGCTCCACTCTGCACTCTGAAGCTCCACTCTGAAGCTCCACTCTGCACTCTGAAGCTCCACTCTGAATCTGCACTCTGAAGCTCCACTCTGCACTCTGAAGCTCCACTCTGAATCTGCACTCTGAAGCTCCACTCTGCACTCTGAAGCTCCACTCTGAATCTGCACTCTGAAGCTCCACTCTGCACTCTGAATCTGCACTCTGCAGCTCCACTCTGAATCTGCAGCTCCACTCTGCACTCTGAAGCTCCACTCTGAATCTCCACTCTGAAGCTCCACTCTGAAGCTCCACTCTGAAGCTCCACTCTGAAGCTCCACTCTGAAGCTCCACTCTGAAGCTCCACTCTGAAGCTCCACTCTGAAGCTCCACTCTGCACTCTGAAGCTCCACTCTGAAGCTCCACTCTGAAGCTCCACTCTGAAGCTCCACTCTGAAGCTCCACTCTGAAGCTCCACTCTGAAGCTCCACTCTGAAGCTCCACTCTGCACTCTGAAGCTCCACTCTGAAGCTCCACTCTGCACTCTGAAGCTCCACTCTGAAGCTCCACTCTGCACTCTGAAGCTCCACTCTGAATCTGCACTCTGAAGCTCCACTCTGCACTCTGAAGCTCCACTCTGAAGCTCCACTCTGAAGCTCCACTCTGAAGCTGCACTCTGAAGCTCCACTCTGAAGCTCCACTCTGAAGCTGCACTCTGAAGCTCCACTCTGAAGCTCCACTCTGAAGCTCCACTCTGAAGCTCCACTCTGAAGCTCCACTCTGAAGCTCCACTCTGCACTCTGAAGCTCCACTCTGAAGCTCCACTCTGAATCTGCACTCTGAAGCTCCACTCTGCACTCTGAAGCTCCACTCTGAAGCTCCACTCTGCACTCTGAAGCTCCACTCTGAATCTGCACTCTGAAGCTCCACTCTGCACTCTGAAGCTCCACTCTGAAGCTCCACTCTGCACTCTGAAGCTCCACTCTGAAGCTCCACTCTGCACTCTGAAGCTCCACTCTGAAGCTCCACTCTGCACTCTGAAGCTCCACTCTGAAGCTCCACTCTGCACTCTGAAGCTCCACTCTGCACTCTGAAGCTCCACTCTGAAGCTCCACTCTGCACTCTGAAGCTCCACTCTGCACTCTGAAGCTCCACTCTGAAGCTCCACTCTGCACTCTGAAGCTCCACTCTGAAGCTCCACTCTGAAGCTCCACTCTGAAGCTCCACTCTGAAGCTCCACTCTGAAGCTCCACTCTGAAGCTCCACTCTGAAGCTCCACTCTGCACTCTGAAGCTCCACTGAAGCTACACACCGCGCAGGGCAGCTCTGGATGCTGATGCGAGAGGCCAGCTGGGAGGCGCGCTGCTCGTCTTCCTGCTCGTGCTGACTCGGAGAGAAAACTTGTTTTCATTGGGAGAGCGGCCTTCAAAGACCCGGTCACTGCGCCTCTCCGAGTGTTTAGCTTGGGATAAAATGGGCGCAGTGTTGTGGTGATGACAGTAGAGCAAGGGAGGTGCCGGCAATGCCGGACCAGACTCGGGGGCGTTCCCGGCGTCCCGTGACGTCGGCAAAAGGCAAAGAATGTCAGGAACGCCCCCGTGTCTGGTCCGGCATTGACGGACAGGCCCCTCGTCCAATGGCAAGGCTCCGTTTACGGAGCCAGCCAATCAATGACGAGGGCCGACCCAAAGCACCCTACAGTTCTCAACAGGATTTCGCCTGCGCGAAAAGCTGCGCAGAGCGCAGCTTTCGCTAGGCAAAACCTAAAAAAGTGCATCAGCACATGACCTCAGACGAGTACTTAAGGACATCAGCTGTTTGTGTCCATGGGATTTGCAAGTCGCCCATGACAATGATGCCACGTCTAGGTCATTAAAGTGCCCCTAAAATAGTAAAGCCTTCCCCAGGACTGTATAAGGGGCTCTGTAGGGACCTCGAGAAGCAAAAGATGTAAGAATCTCTTTGTTTATTTACTAAAATATTATATTAGGAACGAGTTTTGAAAAATGACATTGGCAGATGTACACAGTAAGACTGTGTGGACTTACAAGTGAAAAGCTGAAACTTATCACAATTTTCTCTTCCTGGTCAAGCGGTTGCCATGCAGGCGGTTTTTGGCCTCTCTCCAACTTTCTGTGAGATCTTGTAGACCTTCCTCCAATCACAGGTCAGTCATCATTTTCACAGCTACTGCCCAAAACTGCTTGCTTTGAGAAAGAACTTGGCAGACACTTTATATATAGCAAGCACCCAATTGAATATGTCTCAGCAGGCCTTTATGAAAACATCTATAACCCTCTACTTACAGCAAGACTATATTTTCATTATCTGGCATTGAATTCTCAGCCCCCAACACAGTGCATGTGAAGATATGTGCAACCTGGGCAGGAATCCTTTTTCTTGGAAAACAATGAAAAGTTGAGAAGGACTTCCTAATAGTAACTAGATTCTGCATTTGATTTTGGAATTTGGTCACCAGTGTTGCAAAAGTAACTATTTACCAGAACAGATATTATTTGTATTTCTCACCTGCAGGCAACTTTATAAAAATACAATACATAGACTTGGCTGTGGCTCATCACATTATGCATGATGGGGTGGCTTTCTTGCCCACCCCATTTCCCTGCTCTTGAATCAATGGTTTTCCTCCCAAGTTTCATGTCTGTGATGCCCAAGGAGCATTTCAGTCTCACTGTGTTTTGATTGATTGGCATTTATTCTTGCACTGCCTCGTAGGCCAGTGCGCGAGGGCTAATTTCTATCCGTCACCTTGCTCAACATCAGGTGTATAGTTAGTGCCTTTCACTTCACATTTATTTATTTATTTATGTAGCACCTGAATTGACCCCCGAAGGAGTATCTCTGCGCTTCGGACGGGCAACAGGGAAGTAGAGCTACTACAGCAAAATCATAGACATAAGAGCAGTCTTAAGCTGCTTTCTGAATTGTAGGTGATCAGGGCATTGCCTCAAATGCAGGAGGAGTGTATTCCAGTAGCAGGCGGCGAGATAGGAAAAGGCCTTCCCACCCAATCTAGCTTTCCTGACTCGGTGAACCACAAGAAGAGACTTAGATCCCGAGCGACGAGACCTGGAAGATAGGTAAGGTATGAAATTCTCCGAAAGATAGGTGGGACCGAGGTTGAATAAAGCCTTATGGATGGTACAGCAAACTTTGAACTTTACCCGTTCGTGTATTGGAAGCCAGTGAAGCTGACAAAGAAGAGGGAGGGAGGCAGTCCTGGAAGGTGCGTTGAGAACTGATTGCGCAGCAGTTTTCTGGGCTACCTGCAGTCTGCTAACCCAGGCCTCATTAGCGGAGACCAGCAGACCATTGCAGTAGTCTAGACAGCTTAATATAAATGCCTAGGTCAGAGTGTTCCGAGTTGAATCTGGAAGCAAAGGAAAAACTCGGTGGAGTAAGCCCAGTGTATGGAAACAGGAGCCAGCTGTCTGAACAGCATGCTCCTTCAGAGTAAGGGCTTGATCCAGACGAATTATTAAGTTCTTAACAAGGGATTTAGGGAAGAGGGAGCACCAAGATCAGCAGGCCACCACTCAGGAGTCCATAATAGGGGGGCATCTCCGAAGAGCAAAATCTCCGTCTTTCAAACATTACATTTGAGGAAGTTGCTCTTCATCCAGTGTGAAATAGCTCTCATGCCAGAGGAGAAGGCCGACCGCACTGATGAAGTGAAGTTATCAAAAGGAAAAAGCAGCTGTGTATCATTGGCATAAGAGACGGGGTGAACCTATGCGCCCTCATCAGGTTGGCCAAGGAAGCAACATAGATATTAAACAATGTGAGGCTCAGGCATGAGCCCTGAGGCACTCACTTGGACCAAACAATACAGGCCAAGATTGACGGTCTGAGGGTGAGCAGATAAAATGCTTGTCATCCACTGGAAGGCAGACTCTCTTAGTCCAATCTCCTGAGCAATATCAGATGTGAAATTGTGTCGAACACGGCAGATAGGTCCAACTTCACCAGAATCGTAGAATGGCCCCTGTCTAGGGTCATCCTGATGTTATCTGTGACCACTAGCAGAGCTGATTCTGTGCTGTATTTGGGCCTAAAGCCTGACTGGGAGGAGTCTAAGCTACCAGTAAGTTCAACATGGTTGGAGAGATGTTTATTGATATGCTTCTCCAATAATTTGCCCAGGAAGGGAAGGAGCGAGAAGGGACGGACATTGGAGAAGTCCGTCAAAGGAACCATGGCGTCCTTACGGATAGACATAATATGTGCTTCATTCCATTCTGATGGAACGTGACCCTCTCTCAATGAGAGATTGAGGAGATATTCGATGGAAGGAGACCGTTGATAGGCCAGTGAGGTAACAACTTTGGCCGGGATGGTATCGAAGGTCTTGATCAATAGCACAGGAGACAGCAGAATTGTATTTGACAAGAGCTTCCTCAATGTTGTCCGGTGCAGTGTTCCGAGGCACTAAGAAAGAGGCTTGAAAGCACTCCGGGGTGACTTTCTGCCATTGTCTGCGGGAGTGGTAAATGACAAGGTTAGATCCTTTCAACTCCCTTGGGCCCTGAATGGAAAATTCAATTGACGGATGATCAGACCATGTTAGTTATTGAGGAGGCTCACACAGAACACTAAGAGAGTTAGAGAAGATAATGTCCAGTGTGTGGCCTGCTGTATGAGTGAGGCCTTCAGAGGGCTAGGTCAGCCAGAAGTGCCTGTGAGTTAGCATTGGAGGTGCATTCGCTATGGATGTTAAAATCACCCAGTAATAAGAAATTACTGCATGAAATCACGTGGGGGGCAATTAGTTCGGCGAGTTGTAATGAGAATTCAGCTAAGGGTCCTGGGGGTCGATAAACTAAGATGCCCTTCCAACTAAATTGGGAAGAAAAATCTATTAGAAAAACAAGGACTTCCATGATGGCATTACAGCGCTGTTCCAATGCGGTAACTTTAATGCTATCTTTATGCACAATAGCAATTCCACCCCCACCTTTAGTTGCCTGTCCATCCTAATAAGCCTGTAAGCTTCAGGTAGAGCTAACGTAATGGAAGGAACAGAATGGGGCTTAAGCCATGTTTCGGTCAGAAACCCAAGCTCAGGCTGCACTGAGGACAGGAGATCTCAGACCTCAGTAGAGTGCTTAGACAGGGAGCTAATATTACAAAGCAAACTTTTCCACCCCCTCTGAAGATTATGGGGTTGTTTGCCTGTATCATAGCTGGAAAAAGGGTTGGGTAGGGGAGTAGGGGAACAAAGATTGGGGGATGCAGCCAGGTTCCTCATGAGTCTGGCCGTCTCACCAAGATTACCCTGAAACCGGCAGACACGGCAGAAGAATGGGCCCTCTGGAGTTGCCCAGGTCTCAGTCGGGCATAAAAGTATGGGGTCAGTCCTCATCTCCAGGAGCTCCCTTCTAGAGTATGACAGAAGGGGGTAGGGCCCTGCTTAAAAATCAAAAATCAATTGACCAGGGCGCGGACGGGCGCAGACTGGCTTGCCTTTGGCACGCGCCCGCTGCGCTGCGACTGGATTATCCAGTTAAGTAGAGGGGGTTGGGCCACTAGAACGCCAACCTCCCTCGCAACCGGAAGTCGGTCAGAACTCCCTCCACACAAACAAGCTAGTCTCACTGTGGACCGGGGAGAAATGGCCTTGAGCAATGTCCAGAAGGTGAGCAGCAATTAAAACAATGTATTCAAAGTTAAAGTTTAAAAGTTTAAAAAGTTCTCTGCAAAACCGCTTTGCAATTTTAGTAATGGGCCCACTCAGGGTCTTTTCCTTTCTAAGATGGCCAGGCAGAAAAAGAGACTATATATGTTCATAAATCTGGCCCCCAAGACTCATCCCCCCTATAATAATTGATGACTAAATTTAACATTCAAGTATGAACATTTGGATCAAATGTTTCTTTTTTGCCAGAAACAAAAACATCTTTTATTATTATGATATATGATTGAAAGGTATATTTTTCACATTGAGTACCAACACTGGTGTCTTGTATTTCTGTACAACTGCAGTTTTTAACACTTCTTTAATGCCTTTGTGTTTGCACGAAGTGCTCTGCCTTTGGCAGCTCAAGAGGCATCTTGTGTAGATGTGGTAGAGGATCTTCATCAACAGTATCAGATTCTGATTCCGGGTTTACAGTAGGGAGTCTCCTTCATGTTGATATGTTATGTAGAATTCACAAGTAGTGATGACTTTACAACACTAACCTTTGTATCTTTGCTCACTTCTGGTTCTTGGGTGAAGATATGGTGTCAACATCCATAGCCGTAAGGCATAAGCACTGTTTGCAATAAACAAACAATTTAAAATTAAATATAATCTAAATACACACAGGTTGTATATGTGTGCAAACTGTTAAACACACTTACCAAGCAAATGCCCATCATCAAAGTCTCATTGAGATAGACAATTACAAATCCCACTATGACGGAACACGTATGAGTCAGGTGTGCTGCTTGGAAAATGTACTACTAGGTCTGTGATAACACATGATGCATCACACAAAACCTTCATATTTAAGGAGTGAGTAATTTTCCAATTCCCAAAGAAATACTAATTTGCAGATGGTGGGCATATCACTATGAGTCCCATCAACACAACTAATAACATGGAGAATTAATGCAGTTAAATACAAGTTTTGTTTGCCCTAAGTCCTGTCATGTGTTTGGAAAATATATATGCTGATTTATTTTTCCAAACATAAGATCCAAAAATCTCCTAAAGAAACAAGATAAGGTACTTTGGGAAACACCACCTGCTACTACAATTACTCCCTGGTAACTTCCAGAAGCTAGCAGGTGAAGGGAAGAGAGTGCTTTGGACCTGAGTTGGTATAGCATTACTTCTCTGTGACTATGTTAAGCTCAGCTATTAACTCTAAAATATCCTGATTACTAAGCATATACTTATCAACTATTTCTTCATCCGTTTGTTCTAAAAGAGTAATGCTGGCCCTAAAAATAATTTCCCATTTCCTCTTTCTACTTTGCAGACCAGCCACTATTCACATCCTCTTCACCATCACATGCAAAGCAGCCGTTGTGAAAGGGGCTGGTGCATTCTGAAGTTGTTTATATAGGTTTCTCCTGATTAGCACTAGATTCCATTTGGTGGCAAATTGCATATGCAAAATCCACATTCGGCCACTCTTCGCAAATTGAAAATACTTCATATGTAGAAATAACTAATCACTATTAGGAAATTCCTAATACCGATTTGCTATTTGAAGTCACTTAGGGCCACATGTATGAGAAATTTTGCATTCGCAAACAGTGCAATTTGGTAAAACTGGTCATTTGTGAATGCAAAATAGCCTTTCATCATGTATGAAAGGCTTTGTAGTCGCAATTTTAGGTAATCGCAAAAATTGTGATTATCTAAAATTGTGACTACGAAGAAGGAATCGCAAATTGCTATTCCAGAAGCACATGTATGAAAATTTTCCAAATGCAAACTGTACTTTTAGGAAAATGCACTTACCATCAACTTTAAGTCGATGGTAACAATGTGCAACCATTGAAAAATGCCAAATCTGCATTTTTCAAAGTGCCATGTGCACATTTATTTTTTGGGGGTGCTTCAGTGGGGCCTTACGCCCCCGGGCACCCTTGGCTTTGCAATACATAATTTGCAATTAACAATTAGGTAATCACAAATTAGCTAATGGAAAACCATTCACATCAATGGGCCTTTTGGCCTATAGGAACGGATGGAGTAATATTACCTAATAGCGATTCACTATATCCCGAATCACTATAAGGTAACATTGAGTAATCGCTAAATCTTTGGCATTCCCTTACATAAGTAGCATTTTGAGATTGCCAAACAGCAGAATTCTTTAAAAATCGGTATTTGGTAATGGCAAAATTAGCGACTCGGACTTTTCTACAGATACAGAATGAAAGTGCTTTCGTACATAAGAAATACCACGTTTAGAGATGCATAGCCAGTTTGCAATTGATGATCAAATTGGTAAACCTTCGTATATCTGACCCTAGATGCCAAGCAGTTGTCAGGGTCGAAATCCAGAAATGCCATTGTTAGAAGGTGGTTCTGACCATCTGAGCCGCCCAGATTTTTTGCTTTTGAACACCTAATTGTTGAGCTTTTACTGTGGGAGAACCTCATAAGTTGGGACTCACCCACAGTGAACTCATGATGAAAGAGACTGCATGTGGATTTTACTGGTGTCCCCCTGGTGAGAGTGGGTCACTGCCCTGCAGCTGAAGTAAGGGGTATCGGGCTGGTTACATGCAGACACATGTGTACATGTGTGTGCACACCTTTAGGGGCTGCACAGGGGAGATTCCTGGTGTGCGCAGCCCAGATGCAGGTACACATAGAATGGTGTGGCATGAATTATGCAGAGCTGGGTGGTGGCATGGAATAGGCTTTATGCTATTGGAAGAAACATGTAGGGAAAGTCAGTGTGCTTTACTGTTTTCACTGAATGACCACTCCATTATTCTCCTATGAGAAATGGGTTCACATGGGGTACTTTCACTTCCCCAGGGCCTACAAATTCCAGACACGCTCTAAAGTCCACTGTAACTTATGTGAGAAGAAGTATTCTGCTGAGTCCAAAGCCATTTCTGTACTGCTTTTGGGTCATCCAGAAATGTCGTATTCCTCTGACTCAGCTCATAACCAGAGCCTGGCTGGGTGTGATCCTGCCAGGATGAATTAATGACCTTCCTCCCCAAACTGAAGCATCAGAGGCCTAGCCCTTCACGTCAAGCAATCCGAGGGCGCAGGTCTCCTCTCCAAAAGGGAGAGAAGGTAGGTGGAGCTGCAGGTTATCCATCAGCAGCTGTCACCTGTTACCAGGCACCTAGCTGCTCTGGAGGGAAAGGGGGTTTTCCGAGACCATGTGGAATGACACCCCTGGACGACGCCATTTTGAACTATCCCAGAGGCGTGGGCAGGAAGGAGAGGGCAGGGGCAGAGAGGTGATGTGTTGCTGCATGATCGGTTAGCGAAGCCCCCTGCCCGCCCCCTCTAAATTCTTTTAAAAGGTCTTGCACAGGAAGAGGAGCTCTCTCTGGGGTGTGGTCCGCTGAGGAAGACTGGTGCTGGAGCATGGCGCCACGGGCATTTGGAAGGAAAAAAACCCTGACTGTTCCAGGTCCCTGAATTGCACCAGGAGGGAAGTCCAGGACCAGGGAGCCAAAGCCTGGGCCTGTACGCAAGGAGGAGAGAAGCCCAGGGGAAGAGCCAGGTGAAAGATGAGGTAGGGAGCCAGTGAAGACAGCACCCTGCTGAGTTCACCCTTTTTGAGACCAGGAGGGTGAAAGAAAGTGCTCCCAGTGGCTGGGACGCGTCACCGGGAGCAAGAAGAGGCCTAAATGGAGCAAATCGGCCACCTGGGGGCCGAGATACGTCCCCCAGAAGGCAGACGGCCTTTGACCTCAGAGAGGACCAATGACGAAGTGCGTGGGGCTCCGCCGCCGGTCCACGATGTTCCCCCGGGATGGGTCAGGTCCCGGGGCTGCTCCCAAATGAAGCAAAGTCAGGGAGCGCCGGGGAGTGGCCCAAAAGGGGTGCCAGGAGCGCCGTTGCCTCTGTGCCCCCCGCCCCCGTGAAGATGACACTGGGCCCGGGATCCCAACTCCGGGCCCTGATACCAAGAAGGGAAGCCGGGGAGTGCCGTCGCACTCCCCATGAAGACGTATCAGGGGCCTGGGGCCCGGGGCCTCAACGCCGGGCCTGAAGCTATGGAGGAAGCCGTGGAGCGCCATCACGCTCCTCATGAAGATTGCCATGGGGCCCGGGATCCCATCTCTGGGCCCCAAAGCAGGGCAGTGCCGTCGCACTCTCCGTGAAAATCTCCAAGGGGGAGGGGACCCCAGCTCCAGATCCCGGAGTGCCCCATGCAGGAGGGGGAGTGCCATCACACTCCCCCGTGGCAGGGGGAGTGCTGTTGCACTCCCCCGAGGTTCAGCCGGAACGGCAAGAGTATCCATGTCTGCCCGCAGGACTGGGCAGACCAGAACAGAGGTGCTGGCTTCTGTGGCAGCACGCGAGGACGCTGGCCAGTCGGGGAACCAGCGGGAGCAGCCGTGGGTGGGGTCCCCGAGAAGCTCTACAATGTGGAGAAAGGTGGGGAACCCGTGTGGGACCTGGCCCCCGACAAGAGAAGAAGAGCGGCCGGGGGTAGCCTCCCCGAGCAGTATGAATCTCACCTGGCACAGGAGGGGTCCGAATGGGACCTTGCCCCCCTATGAGGGGCTACTGCAGCTCAGGGCTACATCACAGACATCGCAGCTCTCCCTGGAGCAGCGGGAGAGACACTCATCAAGAATGCACGCAATGGGGGAGGGGCGCCCCATAATGTTTTGCCGGCCCAGACCGGTCTGCAAGGCAAAGCAGCTTTTCTCGGTTTGTGGTGGCCCCAGGAGGATGGGGTCACTGAGAAATGTGTGCCAAGGTGCAGGGGGAGCTGCAGGAGCACCACAGTCTCCCCCAGCACGAAAATGGCAAGCCCCTCCCTAAGTCTCTGGGACTCGATAGAAGTAAACCCTCAAGGGCTCCGCCAGCAGTCACCAGCATCCTGGGGCTGGAACATTTGTACTACAGCTGGGAGTGCATTAGGGTCTGCACCAAGGTATGGAGGGCTGAGCTAGGGATGTCTGGAGATGGGCAACCCCTAGAGGCGAAGAGGTGCAACTGCACGAGAAGTGCATTTACCAAGGTTATTTCTATTGAGGAACTGAAAGTCACATGTGTAATGTGAAGTCATAAGAAGAGTGGGGTTATGTTGCTGGACATTTCTGCTAGGGTGTCTGGCTGTATGAGGGTATTCCTGTGATTATAACTGTGATGCCTTTATGGGGCTTTTATTGCAATGCATTATAACTGATATCAGCCATGATAAGTACTGTCATTTTAAGTGATGCTTAAACATGTATTCTTGCTGCTGCGTTAGGTGAAGAACAACCCAGACTGTTAGCCCCTAAGATGTAGAGGTGTATACTGTATGGTCAGTATGAGATGCTCAGTCAGGGTTATGTGTCACCAGGGCAGGTGTGCCCATTTTAAATGCTTGTTGAGATAATGGGGTGGGTCGCCACTGGGATGGTGCCTGTGGGCAAGGCCCTCACTCCAGGTTATGGTCAACCTACTGCATTGGGGGCAAGATGATGTGCATACATGGGAGTGGTGGTACTAATCCCCCCCCCCGCGGGAGGTGTGGGAATGTTATGCAATGTCACAAAGTAATTTTAACTGCTTATGTATATTTGTAAATTGTTGCGTAGTATTAAGTAGTGTGTGTGTGATAAATGTACTCTTCCTTTTATAAAGCAATCAAGCAATCAATCAATCAATTATTGAGTGTTATTACTGTGTACTGGTAAATGGCGATTACTAGCCTACACCACCTCCCTTGAGTAAGCCTTAGACTGCTCTGCAACGCTACCCTCTTAGAGTCAAGCGCTACAATGGGGTGTTTAGTTCCCAGTGAAGGACAAATGTAGTCATGTTATTTGTGCAGGCCTCACAGATACAGCCTCGTTTTCCAACAGCCATGAAAAAGACACTCACAAACAAACTATATCAGTAATGCCATTCAATACCTCTAAATCTCAGAATGTTCTTCAATTGAGGAATAAGCTGAAAACCTCCCAGGTTAGATAAGTCTGTTATACACATCGTTCCTTTCTTCATCCACCCTTATATGTCCGTAGAATAAGCACATCTTTGGAATTATAGAAATATCGAGAGAAGGCCGCTTTTTTGTCTGTTCTGTCCTCTCTTTTTCATCTCTGTAACTACCAGGTAGCAGACCTCGGGTTGGTTTGCTCTTTATCTCAAATTCACTGTTTTGTTTTGGAATCCAAGCCAGGCCTTCATGGGCACACAACCAAGCTGTATCTGCAGACTGTACAGCTGTATTGAATTAGTGCATGCTCTCATGGGACCCCATTTATAAATGCATGCTTGTCAACCTGAGATGTAATTACAATGCTACAAATGCTGGTTGGTGCACTTAACTCTGCATGATAATTGCTAATTCTAAACCTTACCTTAGAGCATTCTTACATGATTTCGGCGTGATCTGTTTATAAGAGGTTTCACCTAGCTCTGATAAAACTTGTTCTGGTGTATTTGTATCCAACACTTTTAAAGCAGCGTTTTCCCTTCAAATCTTTTTTAACCTTGCTGAGTAATGTCATACTGCAACACTGCTTCTGCTGAGGAATGCCTGTAAAGTAATGGTACCCTGTTGAAATATACATGCAAAGTACCTCATGTTGAGAAATAGACATAAAAAAGATTTAGCCATGCACTGAAAAGTTGCTAAAAGTACTGTGACCCTGTTAAGAAATATGACTAAAGTGCTTCCGCTTTGCTGGGAAATGCTTGTAAATCCCTGCACCTCTGCTAAGAAGTACATGTCAACCACTTCAGACTGGATGAGAAATGATGGTAAATACATGAGACCTGCTGGGCAGTAGAGGTTAAGTACTCTAACCCTGTTGAGAAACGCAGGTAAAACACAGAATCTCTGCTGGGAAACACAAATAAAATACTACAGCTCTTCTCAAAAAGGTTGTTAAAGCGCTTTAGCCCTGTAATGCAAAGAACTGCAGCCCTGCTGAAAATCCAGCTACTGTACTTCATATTTAATCAAAACAAAATATAGCTAAAATACCACAGCCCTCCAGAGAAAGTTGGTACAGAGTTTCTGTCCTGTTTGTTCAAGTAGGCAAAGTGCTGTAGTTTTGCTGAGTTACTCATGTACAGTACTTTAGCCCTGCTTAACAATTACCGATACAGTATGTCAGCCTTACTGAGAAATACAGGTAAATACTTCAGCCATATTGAGAAGGTCAGATTTATTTATTTACTTATTTAGCAATTTTATAGCACACGGGTGCCGAAAATGTATGTATGCGCTTTACAAAGAATATTAACTATGGCACAGGGGGGCATATTTATAAGGAGTTAACACCATTAGAATGTCACTTTATCCAACGTTCTGGTGGCGTTAAGTCCTTCACCTTATTTACAAGGCGGCGCTAAGCCACGTTAAATAATGCCCCTATTCACACAGCACTTAGCATGAAAGAGGCAGGCAATGGGTGTTGCAGAGAAAGCTCTGCTGCAACACCCTATGCTTTTTGACGCTGCTACATATTTACAAAGTATGGGGCAGCACCCAAAAAGTGTGAGGAGGTGAGGGAAAGAGTGGAGAGACAGTCATTTATGGCAGAGGGGAGAGCAATAGGAGAGACTGGGGTGATGGGCAGGAAGGTGGTGAGACAAAGGAGAGAAGTCAAGGAAGAGGTGTGGAGAGGTGCAAAGGAGGGAAAGGAGGGGTTACAAGTGGGGGACAAGAGGAACAATGAGGAGGGGGCAAGGATGAGAGCAGGGTGAAATGAGAGATGGAGAAGGAGGAAGGGCAAGGAAGCGGCAGAGGGACGTAACTGGGAAGGGAGCCGGAAGAGGAAGAGAATGAGGGGTGGACTCATAGGGAGGGATGGTGTGTGGTGGGAAAGAGGTGGAGAGTGAAGGTTGCTGGATAAGTAGGAGGAGAGAGGGGAATAGAGTAGGGAAGGGGTAGAGGTAAAGGGTAAGGGACGAGGGAAAGACAGAGAGGGAAGGATGAGGATGATAACGGGAAGAAGTGTAAAGAGAAGCAGAAGAGTGATGGGGTAGGGTGAGGCAGTTTAGAGGAAGGCAGAGAAAGGACGGAAGCGTCCAAATGACCAGTTTAAAGATTGAAAGCGCTGGGAAGGACTAAGAAGATCTGCATCTATGTTATAACAGTCAATAGATCAGATGTAGATTAAAAAGATGTGTCTTTAGAAGAAGGTGAAAGGGCTGAAGAGTGGGGTTGGATCTTGAGCAATTGTTTTAATGATGCAGTTTTGATTCCATGACCCACTCTGATCCCCGATTAGTGGACTGTAAGTACATTTCTGTCTGATATACTCGACGAAACTGAAGGAAGGTGCGTGTTTTTATTGTCTTCACTAGCCAAGGCAGGTTAGAGACTGGACGGCAGTGTTCTGGTAGATATGGATCAAGATTGTTTTTTTTTTGTAGGAGCTGTTTTGACCACAAGTTAAAGAGTCTAGGAAAGAATCTCGGTTAAGGGAAACATTCATGATTTTGCACCAAACCTGGTCAAAGAGGGCAAAGTTAGCCTTGATGAGGTATTCATGTATGAGGTTGTTGCGGGAGGTTGTTTTTAGGATTTTGACGACTGTAAAGCTGTTACCAGTCTAAAGACATTCCACATATTTGCAATCTTGGAAATGATCTGGATGGTGGGGCTCTTGGGAGTTGCAGAGGATTGCAGAGATAGTAATGTGCTGTAGATATAGGGCCACATGTATCAAAATTTGTAATAGCGAGTACCTAATTGCGATTTTCTGCAAATCGCAATTAGGTAATCACTATTACAAATGTATGAAACTCAAAGAGTTCCATTTAGCGATTCCTAGGGGGTCGCAAATCGACCTACCTCATTAATATTAATGAGGTAGATTGCAATTTGCAACCCTATAAGAATCGCTAAAATCATGGGGATGGAGGCCTGCTGCATTCAGTAGAACACCATGTTCGTGATTGCTTTGAAATAAAACAAACTTTTTTTAAATGCAGCCTATTTTCCTCAAAGGCAAACAGGATGCGTTTAAAAAAAAAGAGATGAAAACTGTTCTTTTCATTTTTTAAGAGTAGACAGTGGTGCCTGCTCCTAAAAAATGCTTTTACAAACATTCACATGGGTGAACGGAATTGCAAAATAGGGTTTGTTACATTGGAATTGCAAAATAGGGTTTGGTACATTGGGAAAGCCTTTTTTCCAGCCGCAAACGACCTGATTCTGTGAATGGGGCCGTTTGTAACCTTAAAAAAGGTACATTTGGCCTATAATACTTCAGCCCTGCTGCATAAAGATTTAAAGTACTGTAGCCTTATTGAAAAATTCAGGAACTTCACTTCTGCAGAAAAAAAACATAATAAACCCCTATTGAGAAAGTCGGATATAGTACCTCTGCCCTGCACAGACAAATAGGTAAAGTGTTGCAGCTCTGCCAGAAATTCAGGCACAGTGCATTAGCCATACGGGTAGATAAAGTTACTGCAGCAATCCTGACATGATCATATATTGTTTAAGCCTTGCAGAGAAATACAGGTGCTACAGCCATGCAAATAAATGCAGGTACAGTACTTCAAAATAGAGGTGACCCGCTTCAGCCTTTATGAGAAATGTGTCTGAAGTACAGTAGTCCTACTGGAAAATGTACGTAAAATACCGAAGCCCTGCTAAGAAATGCACATGAAGAAATGAGGAACAATGTTGGGCGTGTTTAGCCAGACTTCTCCACCTTTATTGAATACAAATTCCCGACACACATCTATACATGGCTACAGCCTTTTAGACATAATTCTAAAAGTCCAAAAACATATTTGCTTTATCTTAGTGCCAAAGTATCCTCAACCAAGTAACACATCACCATGTATTCTACTCCTAGATAACTGCAGTTTTAGGCGTTGTTAGCTGTGCGTGACCTGAAATACAATATTTGTATTCTTGTTTCAGAGATAGCAGTCCCATCAAACTAATTGACATTTGTTCAAACTATGCCTTTCATCCGGGTCTGGATGGATGGATGGACGGACGGCCATTTCTTGAAAAAGTTGTGCGCCATTGGGTTTGTTCACCCGTGAGATGTTCCGCATGTGAGGTACGTGCATCCAAGCCTTACAGTCAGCCACGGATTGCTTGTTTTAGCTACTGCCTGAATCTGCCCTGTGTGTCGACTGCTTTGCACGTCGAGTTTCCACATCAACAAAAACATTTTCTCTCTTCCCTTTGCCCATCTTCCTGCTGTCCTACTGCACAAACAGAAGGGTGCCTGTCTTCTTCCTCACTTTGGGCCAGATATACAAACATTAGGAATACTGATTTACTAATTGGGATTCTCTCTGAATTGCAATTAAGAAATCAGTATTCCTAATGTGTGAAACTCTATGTGTTTCATTTATGAATTCCTTGTGGATCCTAAATCGACCTACCTCATGAATATCAATAAGTTAGCTTGCAGTTTGTCACCCATTAGGAATCACAGCCATCAAAGGAATGGTGGCCTGCTGTGGTCAGCAGACCACCATGTATGTGACTGCTTTTTAGGTTGAGCCTAAACCGCGCTTGCGCTGATAGGCGATCTGTTGTATCTACTTTGTGGAGAGTGACTCCTCCTTTGCTTAGGACTGGCTTATCTGTATGTCGTTTAAAAATGTGAGTCTGGTTATGACTGATGGGTGTTTTTAGGTCTCGGCCTGCGCAGGCTGTGCTTGCGCAGTCTCGCAGGGGAGATCTTATGTCGTAGAGTGTGGGGCTTGAACCCGCCCCTCTTCTCCATTGGCTGGCTTCCTAAACGGAGGCCAGCCATTGGAGGAGAGGGACATCACTCCGTTTAAGCCGGGATTCGGGGGGTGTTTTCTGCTTTCTTTCTCTTTTCTTTCTCTCCTCTTCCCATTGGCTGGAATTTTACATTCCAGCCAATGGGAAGAGGGGAGAAAGAAAACACGCCCCGAATCCAAAAATGACGCTGCGTTTCTCCGAGGCATTCTTGCTTTGCCTCGGAGAAACTTGGTGGTGTCATGGCGGAGCTCGCTTGTTGCTTCGGAAGGGGTAGATTGGGTACTCAATTAAGTAAGCGGGGGTTTCCAGTCGTCAGGCCTATCTCCGCAGAGCTCCCGGGATATCAGCCGTCCGGCTGCAATCCCCGCGCAGGTTCTTACCAGGCCAGGCAGGGTAGCTCAGTAGTTCCTGGGTCGGGCAGCCTCAGCAGCTCCGCCAAGCCCGGCAGGGGGCACACAGGGCAGCGTGCGATCCCTCGGGCCACCCATCAGCGCAGAGTCCACGGGCCAGGATTGCTCACCACAAGGCCTCCAGGCCCAGGTCACGATCCGCCGGACTCTCCAGCAAGTGAGGGAATGCACATAGTTAGGCCTCTCCTTCTGTCTCTCATGCGTGTCTCGCACCACAATGAACTCGGAGCAGCGCACCGTTAATCAGAGCCACTGACGCGCATTCCCGAATGGTTGCACGGCTCTCTAGATGGCACAGGCTTGCAGCGGGAGCGTCTCTCCATGCATAGATTCCCGCAGCGGCCGCCTCGCAATCGCAGCACCACCCGCTGCATGCAGCATCTCTCCCGGGATAGCAGTAGACTCAGACCGCCAAGCTCAGGCAAGTGTCCAGTGGGGGCTCACAGCTATTGGGAAGCACAGGCTCAGTAACCCCGACCTGACACCGGAGCAGGTTCACAGCAGCTGGGCCAGGCAGTGGCCGGGCCGCATACGATGTTTGGCCGGATAAGTGGGTTAGTGACCCACGCAGCAACGGTCTCGCCAACGGATCGTAGCTCCTCCTCACTTCGCCTCTGGGGCTTCGTGGGCTTCCACAGGTCAATGGCGAAGGAGCCGCAGCCGCACACCCACAGTCGCTGTGATGTCAGAGTGGTGCTCAGCGCTTTATGCCGCTATCTTGTACAGGCCGCGTGCGCGCGGCTCAATCGCTCCTTTCTCCGTTTAGGTGGCCTTAATGTCTGATGGTTGTACGGCTCTCTATATGGCACAGGTTTTGCAGCGGGATCATCCCTCCACCCATAGGTCCCCGCAGTGGCTGCCTCACGACTGCAGCACCACCCGCTGCGTGCAGCGTCTCTCCTTGGGTAGCAATAGACTTGGACCACTGAGCTCAGGCAAGTGTCCAGTGGGGGCTCGCAGCTATTGGAATGCGTGGGTTCAGTAGTCCTGGCCTGTCACAGGAGCAGTCTCACAGTGGCAGGGCCAGACAGTGGCCGGGCCGCATACGAAGTTTAGCCGAGATAAATGGGTTGGTGCCCCTCGGCAGCAATGGTCTCGCCAACGGATCATAGCTCCCCCTCACCTCGCCTCCGGGGGTTCATGGACTTCCATAGGTGGATGGTGACATGGTGGAGTCATGGCGGAGCTCGCTTGTTGCTTGTTGCCCGCAGCTTGGATAACGCAGGTAAGCTCTCCCTCCACCCCGCGCCCCCTTGTTGAGTGCTCGCTTTTCTTGTCTCTGTTCCCTCATTGTGCTTGCTTTCCTGCCCCCTGTTCCCTCGTTGTGCTTGCTTTCCTGCCCCCGTTCCCTCGTTGTGCTTGCTTTCCTGCGCCCTGTTTCCTCATTGTGCTCGCTTTTCTGCCCCCTGTTCCCTCGTTGTGCTTGCTTTCCTGCCACCTGTTCCCTCGTTGTGCTTGCTTTCCTGCCCCGTTCCCTCGTTGTGCTTGCTTTCCTGCGCCCTGTTTCCTCGTTGTGCTTGCATTTCTGCCCCCTGTTCCCTCGTTGTGCTTGCTTTTCTGTTCCCTCGTTGTGCTTGCTTTCCTGCCCCCTCGTTGTGATGGCTTTCCTGGCCCCTGTTCCCTCGTTGTGCTTGCTTTCCTGCCCCCTGTTCCCTCGTTGTGCTTGCTTTCCTTCCCCCTGTTCCCTTGTTGTGCTTGCTTTCCTGCCCCCTGTTCCCTCGTTGTGAGCATTTTTTCTGGCCTCTGTTCCCTGTGTGTGGCTCTGTGTGTGTGTGTGGGGGGGGGCTCTATGTGTGTGTGTGGGGCTCTCTGTGTGTGCGTGGGGCGAGCAGGGCTGGCAAGCTGCTTGCGTGCCTTTATCTTATTTGTTTTCGTTATTTCCACCTTGTCGTCGGCCCCGCCCGCCCAACCTTACACTGTCTGCCTGTGATTACTTCTAGGAACACACTTTCCAGTGCATTGCCTGAGTTTTTCTCAGTGTGGAAGTCGCTTGTCTCACTTTGTCGCGCAGAGCAGTTCAGGTTAATTGCTTTTGCCTGACGGTGCTTTGAAAACGACTGTTTGATCTTCGCTGAGAAGAAATCTCTCAGAATAGAAATAAAGTGTGAATTTCGTGGAACAAGAAGCAGTGTCTAAATAATTATTGGCGGCGCTACATCAGTGAGGGATTAAGCGCTCTTTCGCTATTTACCAACGACCTTCACACGTCTTTTTCCTGGGGGTTGTGGTGTTGAAGAGACATGTGTGGCAATGAGCAGCAACAAATAAATATTTACATTATAGAATATAGTAACTTATACCTTCAGTCCTTTTTGCATCTGTATTGTAATTGCATTTATATAGCGCTTACTACCCCCGACGAGCCTTTAAAGCGCTTGTCAACATATGTTATTACCCAATGTAATGGAGCACAATTTATCGAAGGGTGTAGGCATGAGTGAACCTTACTGAATTAAATAAAAAACAAGGCCTACAACTATGCATGTGTGTGCCATTTATTTAGCATAAACCTAGCCGAAAGGTAGCGGAGCAAAGCACACGGTCAAGCAAAGAAATAGACAAGTGACTGAAGGCTTTAAGGGATAACTGGGATCTGCAAGTGACTGTTACCGTGCCATCTTTGCAGTATTTTCCATGTACTTGTGTTCGGTGCCCTTGTATAACATGCACACCCCACTTTGCCCTTGTAACACACGGTTTGCTACCTCTCACATGTTTTTACCTTAGATACTGGCACAAGTGCCTCCTTTGCCTACATAACGCTTGTTCTTGTGCCTGAGTGTCTAGCACCTTTTGCAGTATTATACCTCAAATGATACTTGGTTTTCTCTTATAACTGCACACTTGTCACTTTTTCCTCCTGTGCACTTTTTACTACCTCATGTATTTTTGGCTGCTCACAATTTTTACTACCTCATGTATTTTGTTTTGCTCACAATTGTCACTATTACCTTTACTACCTCATGTATTTTTGGTTGCTCACAATTTTGACTACCTCATGTATTTTGTTTGCTCACAAATGTCACTATTACCTTATGTAACGTAATGCATGCTTTTGTAATCGGTTCTTTTGTAATGTTTCTCATTATGTTTCACTTCTGTTCCTTTTGTGAAGCGCTCTGACACCTTCGGGTAAAGTCCGCGCTATATAAAAATGCATAAATAAATAAATAAATAAATAATGATGTCACACACTACTGTCAGCAGCTAGAGCCTTGGTGAGCTATCCTGCCAGGTATTGATGTAAAGCAACTCGTCGGTCTTCTGTTGTCAACGCTGCAGACATTTGCACAGAGGAACTTGTTGAAACGGTAATATAATGCATCTGCAGGCTCAAATTCCTTTCAGACCCTCGGTAGGCTAGTACTGAGGATGGAGGAGTTCTGAGAGTTTATTTGTACAATCTCGTGAAACTCTTTCACAAAAATGCATGCGTTTGCATTTTTCTTCTTTTTATTTGCTGATCAGAGTTGGATCAACAAAAAACAAAAGTAGGTGTGTCATTTTGTAGGTGTGCGTATGCGTAGGCCACCTGTCTACAAAATGATGCAGTAGACTTTTTAATTTATCCAAGCTGTACAGCAGAGCTAAACACCATTGACAAAGCTAATAGGTCACAAAGGTGACTATACCAATGCTTCGTTAACTTGTGATGCATTTATTGTTGTGCCTATTATGTAATTTTGACTACTACGATTTCTTCCTTGATTTTAGAACCCATTCATGTCGTAAAAATGGTTTAGTTCAGGGAGATTCTTGTTTCTTTTGGACTTGTCAGTTCTGATTATTTTGGTATCGGTAACTGCGACTTTGGATACATGAAGCTTGATTTCGGTCTGACATTTCATACTGAATGAGTATGATTGGTTCCTGATGCATTCCGATGTTCTGATGCATCTGGGCTCAGAGTATGTTGATACCTGTACCAATGTGGCGGCACTATGGATTACCCTGCCCCCAGCGCTTCAGCAGGTCCCCTCCGAGTCCTGCTTTAAGCAGATGCTGAAGACCTGGCTCTTCACCCAACCGCGCTAGGCGCTCAATTCTGGTCCTTGTGGCCATGCCTGCTCTTCTAGCGCCGGGACACCTCCGTGTGAGGTAGCTGTTCGCGCTTTAGAAAATGCCGTATTGTTATTATTATTACTTGTGATATGAGAACTCCAGTCTGATGTAAGGAGTTTCACATCTAATCTTCTTCATTAAATAATGCTATTAAAAGCAAAATCGAGGCAAGTTTGGTATCTAAATCATTGCCAGATGCAGGATATAATTGTAAGACTATTTAGTCTGGTTAAGCAATTTGCTTGTAGCCAGAAACCTACCAACACTTCCGATGTATGATGTAAGTGTGTTGGTCCCAGACAAATAAATACCAAAATGCTAAGGCCATGCTGATTGGAGTGAGATCACTGCAAAAAAAATGTAGAGACTTTTTTTATTATGTTCCACTACAGCAAACATTAGTACAATGCATACATAACTGGGTATAATGTGTCTACCATTCAAGTCAATTTTTATGACTGCAAAACATTTCTTATGAAATATTTGTGGGGATAAAAAAATACATTGTTAATTGTGTGGAACTGGGTTACTGGTTGTACTGCCTTTCCTGGTGCAACCTCTGGCGGGCAGCCCACTTTCCTTGCTAAATTCCTTGAGCTCGGCCACAGTGCAGCTCTCTAGAATGATGAGCTCAAATTCCATTCTTGCAGGCGAAGCCACAGGCACACACAGGTAGAGTAAGGAGTAATTTGAAAAAAGGGAAATGGCCAAACAAGGAGAATTTAAAGCTCTAGTTGGTTTCAGATTGTGAAACCCTACTCAAGCAGCAACCACAATCCTTGTCAAGGTGAAGTAAGAGCAACCCCCAAGATTTTGGTGACAATGGTGCCTAAAAGCCTAAAGCTCCACGCGTGACTGGTTGTGCGAGATTGGGAGAAAGTAACAAGTTCAGGCCAACCACTCTTCTACCATGCCCCAAAGTCTTAAAAGGGGTTTGGAGTCTGACCATTATTTTGCCATTGGTTGGATCTTACGTAGTTCTCGTTTCTTTATTTACCATTGGTCAGCGCCTTCTTTTCGCCTTCAGCCACCTTCTAGACTCTGAGTCTTTGTCTGACCTCTGAACTGTTGGATTTGTTGGGAGTGGGAGGATCTGGCCTGAACCTCGTTGCCTGTACTGTGGAGGATGGATCAAGTACAGTGATGGGGTTGTTGGGAGTGGGTGGATCTGGCCTGAGCCTCTTCGTCTGTACTGTGGAGATGGATCAAGTACAGCTTCCTGTACTAAGCATCTTTCCAACACAGATTGCTATACAACTTGAGTTAAAGAAAATAAGCACTATAAGGTGGTCAAAGCTGGCTGCATCATAGTGCTTTTTTATAACTTAAAAAAAACGTTATTTATCCGTTTCAAATTGAAAACAAAATATCATTCCAGCTCCAGTATCATGACAAGGGATACAAACATTTTCCTGTTACATATGGTGCTAAACACATAAGATGCAGTACCTTGGCAAGATTTAAAGTGTGCCCAGACAAGAGTACTTTGGCACGGTGTGCTACCTCTCGCATCACATCTCTAACACCTGTACCTGCATATCTAGCAATACTTATTGTGAGCAACAATCTTAATTGGTGTGTTATAAAGCTTGTGTCCAATTACATTGTGCAGGTAGTCCTGGATTAACCAATACCCACAGGTTCCAGGTCGGCATCCATCCATGCATCTGGTTGAGACTGTTTTAATGCTATATATTGTGTGAGAGGGCCCCAAATGGCACGGCGGGATGTGCTGGGCAATGTGGAGGCATATAAGTCATAATTTAGGTTACAATATGCAATACTATTCAGCCAGGCTTTACTCGTTGGCGCCACTCTCCTCCCCCATTTCAAAGCTATTTTCCTTTTCGCCAAGAGTAGCCCAACGGCGGTGAATTTCCAAACAGACTTTGGGATATTTCTCACATATCCCAAATGGGCCTCTTCCGGAGTTGGGGATAGGACTAAGCCCATCATCGTCCCAAGTATATGGTGTATGTCTGACCAATATGTGCTGATTTTGCTGTAGGTCCAGGTAAGATGTGCAAAGTCTGCTTGCAGGGATTTGCATTTCAGGCAGCAATGTGATCTGTCGGGGTCTAGTTTATGGGACATTGCAGGAGTAATGTAAATACGACGCAGGAATTTGAAATGATTGAGTTTGTGGCGGCTATTTGGCGATATCGCCTTGGTTTGCAGACAGCATGCAGCCCATTGGTCATCAGTAATTGGGTGACCCAGATCTGTCTCCCATGCGGCCCATACTTTAGCATCGTATACTGGGATTATCTCCCTACAAGATCTATATAGTTTGGAAATCAAATGTTCCCCACTGTCGCTGTCTAGAACTATGGTTAAGGGGGAAATGGGTCAGGTTTGACCGGGTAACCAGGAAGCTGGGCCTTAACTGCGGCACCAAGTCAAGCAAGTATACATTTGTCCATAAATGACGCCCCCACAAATTTGTCTCCATCAGAGGCAGAAAAAACTTGGCCATCTATATAGAGGTCCTGTTGGACTTGGCCCTTTTGGCAGGTTCACCCTGAAACTTTTTGCATTCTCCTAGCCTTTTTCTGTAACCTGGTGTTGGTGATTTTAGACCTCTGCACACTTTAGCAATGTGGTCCAGTGTAAAGTGCATGCGCCCTCTGTGTATGTGTGGTGAGACTGACCTGCCCTCCCATAGGAATGCATGGGGGATATGTGTGTCCATGGTGATTTCTGATATGAGTGGAGTGCAGGGGCGAGTTTAGTATGTGCGAGCTCGTGAGAATAAATGCTGTGCGATGGTGTGCGCAGATTTACTGTGACTAGTGGAGAAGTGCTGAACAACAACACAAGAAACTACCGGGCTTCAATTTCACTGTATGATTTTCACTTCTTGCACTGCAAACTTTAAGCACCACTTATCAAGACTAGCGAGTGGCTGTCCCGATCACTGGGGTGCAAAACAAGCTGAGTTTTGATACTACTCTTGGTGGGTTGCACAAAGGTGGCAACATACCATCAATCCCAGATGACGAAGAGTAGCTACACATGTGGGCTGATGGGATTCTTTTGCACTTGATAGATGTTGTTTCTTGTGTTGTTGTTCAGTGGTAGATTGGGGATTGAACACTACCTGGTCTTTAAAGATTTCCCTAGGACCCTCTATTAAAAGTTTTTGTGTAGTGGAGAAGAGCCACTTTTAGAAGTTGGCATTTCTGTGTGCAGTGTGTCTGCCTGCCTGATGTGAATTGCATGTCTGGCTTGTGATTGACAGGTGCTGGATGATGTGGGTGGCTCCAGGAGCCAGGATGGTTCTGCCCGGTGGTGAATAGGGAGATCTGCATGTAGATGGGAGGGAGGAGTTGCACCTGGGACCTGAATAGGGCTGTGCCTTCCCTCCACAATGCTGGCTCCGCCCCCTGTGGTGTGTCTGAGCACCTGGCCTGTCCTGTGAAAGGGAGAGAGGAGCTAAGTGAAACAAAGTGCTCAACAGCTCCCCTAAACCAGTTGTATCTGGTTTTTCCCCAAGCACTGTTCTGTGTCACAAAGGGTTTTCCTAATATAAATATAGGGGCTGTGTCCCCATAAAATTGTTCACTCTTGGTGTGCTGTTTCTGGGGGGCATGCTGCTGGTGGGGCCCAGGAGGGACCGCCATGGGGTCTGCCTCCCTGCTGGAGGGCAATGTCTGCTGGCCCCTGGACCCTGCCTTGCCCCTGGATACCTAAAGGACTTTTTGAGACCTGGTGCTTTATTTTCCAGAACCCAGGACCTTTTGTTGTTGGCTCCAGCGCCCTGTGAGCACTTTGCTTTACTTTTGAAGAGCACCTGGCTCTTTGTTGCTGCAGGAGAGCGTGGGCTTTGCAGCGCGGTGCTGCAGCCCTCTGAGGGGGAATCCTCAGCGTAGGGATTCCCCCGTGATGCCTGCCGAAGCGGGTGCCCACCCCGCTTTGTACTTTTGATTAGTAGGAAGCAGATGCGGGTGCCTGCCCCACTTATGGCCGATTGTTTTTGTGTCCAAATGCGGGTGCTCACCCCGCTTATACCGCTCCTTGGTGGTGGAACTTGCGCGGGAGCCCGTTGGATAGCGTAGGGGTAAAATTTACTATTCCCACTCCAAAGAGTGCAACAGTAGGGAAAGCGTTGGGTAGCGTAGGGGTAAAAATTACTTTTCCCACTCCAAAGAGTGCAACAGTAGGGAAAGCATTGGATAGCGTAGGGGTAAAAATTACTATTCCCACTCCAGAGAGTGCAACAGTAGGGAAAGCGTTGTATAGCGTAGGGGTAAAAATTACTATTCCCACTCCAGAGAGTGCAACAGTAGGGAAAGCGTTGGATAGCGTAGGGGTAAAAATTACTATTCCCACTCCAGAGAGTGCAACAGTAGGGTAAGTGTTGGATAGCGTAGGGGTAAAAATTACTATTCCCTCTCCAGAGAGTGCAACAGTAGGGAAAGCGTTGGATAGCATAGGGGTAAATTTTACTATTCCCACTCTAGTGAAAATAAATTAATATAATTCACATAATTATCAATGAATCAATTAATAAAAATTAATTATCAATTAAGAATTAATTAATTATCAATTAAAAAGTAATTAACAATTTATTCAAAATAAATACCAATACATTAATTAACATATTTAATTAATTATAATTAAATTACTTCCCACCCTATTCCCCTATAAACCCACAACCCGCTACAGAAAATAAATTAATTTAATTCACATAATTATCAATTAATCAATTAATAAAAATGAATCATCAATTAAGAATTAATTAATTACCAATTAAAAATGAATTAACAATTTATTCTAAATAAATACAAAATAATTAATTAACATATTTAATTAATTATAATTAAATTACTTCCCACCCTATTCCCCTATAAACCCACAACCCGCTACAGAATTAAATTACGCAAAAATTAAATAACATAAAATTAATTACTTAAAATAAATTACAAAAATATATACACTTTTCACACATATACTAACATACAAAACACTTCAAAAAATTCTATATTATTAAAAATTCGATATTTTTAATAAACTATATTAGATACTTCGATATTTTGACTGTCTATATTTTTAAAATCGATATTACATTACTTACCTTCAAAACGATATTTTTGATGTCTATATTCTGTCCATTCGATATTTTGTCCATTCTATATTTTGGAGTCGATATTTAGGTTAGTCTATATTTTGGAATCGATATTTTGACCATTTACCGTTACAGACTGATGCTAAGTACAGTGATTACCAGTGGTTACTGGTTGTACGTTTATGATCTGTTTTACTTTTACTAAGTTCGCTTTGTGATGGTTCTGACAGTGGTCCATGTGGCCCTGTCATGTGTAGATATTCCCTTGTAAATATTGCCCAGTGCCAGTTGGCACAGTGTATATTGTGTGATTGCCATTCTAATGTGTTATGAGAATACAAAGGCTATTTTTTAGATAACCTTATGTGGAGTTCCTTTTGTAGTGTACCTGGGATGTTGTTGCCGTGTGCGTGCGCAAATGCTTTACACATGGCCTCCGGGATAAGCCTGACTGCTCGTGCCAAGCTACCAAGGGGGTAAGAAGGGGTTATCTTTGGCATGTAATTCCCTTGCCCTGACTAGAATGATGGTTTCTGCCTGGCATAGGTGCAAGCCTTAGCCAACCAGAAATCCCATTTCTAACAGGTCCCCAGTGGAGGCCATGTCAAATCGTGATAGAGTGCGCATCACTATTCCCTATCCTGTGATGGGGATCCATCGTGGATTCGGGAGTGGAAGGCTTGGGTGTATAGTGGTGGTGATCCCTGCATCCTGACCAGTTTTAGCCAACCCCAGCTTGTTGTTGAGACCGTCTGAATGTCGAGTGTGTCACGGGTAGCCCAGGGGCAAGACTGTACATAGCGCGTCCGGAAGGACGAGATATGCCTCAGGCGTAAGTAGGGGATTCTGGAGTCCGGATGGAACCGGTGTGAGCTTAGCTGCATTGAGCGACCAAATAATATATCTGAAAATTAGGAATGCCAAAACCACCCTTGTGATATGGGAGTGTCATGATTTCCCAGCGGACTCTGGGGCGTTTACCCCCCCCAAGTCAGCCTAATAAGGTGTGTGTGTATAGATTCAAATAAACGAGTCTGTAATGGAATAGAAATATTATTGAACAACTACAAAAATTTTGGCAGGACAATCATTTTTATCAGTGCGATACGGACAGCAATTGAAAGAGGTAGTTTAATCAACCTGTCCACTTGCTTTTCCAGGGAATGTATCTCTGTACCATAGTTGGATAGTATTATTTCATTAGAATTCAAATGTATGTTGATGACCAAATAGCTAACGGAGTCCGAACACCAAGTCAGTGGGTATTCACACTCCCATCGGATCATACCCGCAGTTAGAGGAAAGATTACAGACTTATGCCAATTTATCCCAAGGCCAGAGAAGCCACCTAATCTGATGATCTCTCGGATGAGAGGATCTAAGTTTTCTTGGGGATACCGGACATATAAGATAATATCGTCCGCATATAAAGAAGCCAGTAGTGGCCCTGTGTTAAACTGGAGCCCCATATGCAGGTGTCGCTCCTGGAAGTGATGAATGAGGGGGTCCATTGCTAGAATGAAGAGTCGTGGGGGCAGCCTTGTCTAGTCCCGCGAGATAGAGTGAAGGACCGGGAAATCGTGCCATTTAAGCGTATTCTGGCAGTTGGGGCCGAATAGAGCAGCATCGTAAGGTTGATTAGCCCAAAGGGCATGCCTATCCTGCACATGACCGTCCATAGAAAAGGCCACTCAAGGGAATCAAACGCCTTTTCAGTGTCAAGTAATACTGCTGCAGATGGAGTGGCCGGGTTTGTTCTCTGCAGAACCGCAAATAACTTGCTGAGGTTTAGCGAAGTAGATATGCGTGGGACAAACCCCAATTGAACAGGGAATATGATTTTGTCCATCAGCAAAGTAAAGTGCGTCGAGATTGTTTTCGCTAAAATTTTATAATCGAAGTTCAAGAGGGATAACGGCCTGTACGACCCACAAAGCAAGGGATCCTTGCGCTTTTTTATAACTTTAACCCTGTTGCACAGGAGCTCGCGCTGCTGTGCAACATGTAAAAATACACTGACAAAGCCAACAACTTTTTCATAGGAGAAAACTATTGGCTTGCCACTGCTTGTTTCCATGTGCCATGGCTTCATGGCAGCTAGCCACAGGGGAATGGTTGCTCTGGTATGTGCGTTGGATTCCAGACAACTCTTTTACCAATCAGGGGCTGTTGGTGGGGGACTTTTTCCTGCAGCAGAACGGTGCACTGGATACAGGGGACGGAAAACTGTTCATCACTTTTGTAGAAGATGTGCGGCCTTAGCTATGCCTCATAGAGACTGCATTGTTCAGGAGATGCTCTTGTCAGGTCACCAACTGACTTGTTGGAACTGGCTTGCTCCAGGTCCAGTACAACAAAAAAACGTTATTGATTCCCTCACTTAATGTGCATTACAACCCGACAGCAGCACTTGGCTCCGGACTCAGTCCTACAGGAGAATGCATCAAAAGAGCAAAACAGGAGGGCATGCAGGGTGAGGGAGGGAGCTGCCATGGCCAACACTAAACGCTATTGAATGCCATGCAACCTCAGGGGTACATACACCCTAGGGGGACCCTAGCCTAGGAGTACCCCAACTCTCATGCTCCGAAGCACTCACATGCGTTCTACATGCAATCAGGGACAACCAGGGAACACACTCCTCGCTTCCCACATGGATTTAAAAGGATGAGACAGTAAGAATAACATCTCTACGAGTCTACTATAATTAGCTGTAACCAACTATTAGTAGCGGTACTACATGGTCATGGTGGCGATAGCCACTACTTTGGATGTACCCTATCGCCTAAGAGAAAGTGGCACTCTGTTTGTGTACCACATACAACAATCACTGTAAAGCATGTGTTAGGAGACCCATCAGACTCATCCCTTGCACAGGAAACACGCAGGTCTACCAGAATGATAAAATGAGGAGCGGGTTGTTACTAAGACCCAGCGCCTGGCACTTATGATTGTATTTAACCTGTTTATTTGCATTAAAACATGCATTGCACTTTTAATAATGTTGCTGCACCTGTAATAACCTCAACTAAGTCAATATATGACAAAGGAAATACAGCAAAAGTTTCTGACTTCCTGCATCCTCCTAGCTAATGTCTAATCTGCAGAGCACGCCAAGGTTCATTATGGCGCAGGGTGAATCGGTCATACTCCTCACATAAACCTGGAGCCTGAACGCACGGTGCATGAGAATATTCAGGACAGAATGAGTCATCTACCTTTCTGCTCAGATGCCTTGTCACTGCCCTGCAACATTCCCGTTAAACTCTTCTCTACCGGAAATAGAAGCGCGGCATTTGCCGTGGGCGGAAATGATCTCAACTGACGTCTTAATGGCTGATGCTATTAGAGTGCTAATTTGTACAGAGTTCCTCAATGTGAACAAGCACAAATGAATCAGCTTCCCTGGTCATCAAAGGAAGAAAATGGTCATAAAATGAAGTGTGAAGCATTCTTTTAGAAAGTACTTTTTACAAAGACTGCCTGCACTAAGCACTTTATCATGCTGCTAACCAAGCAATTACACAATGCTTATGACAACACATTCCCTTACATTGCATTGTATAAATATAGATGACTTTTAAGAGCTATATGATTTCCAGTGCTTTTAGTAAAGCTGCCAAAAGTGTCTAAAGATTGTCACATGCTAGCCTAAGCGACATAAGGTGCACAATCTGTTATGACATCATCATAGACTTTTATTTATTATTTTTGCAACACAAGAAAGTCATGATTTGTTTTTCTCAGAATAGAAGCCTGTATATTAGCGAAAGCCTAAAACAGGTCTAAGCCTGCACCAAGTTCCATATTACAGTCTAGTTGTGAGATTACTGCTCATCCGTGATAGGATACTGTGCTACTCTACCCTGATAATTTCTTACAGTTGCGTTGTAATGTATATTACCTCATCCCAGGGACACTGGGTTATGAAAAGCAGGGACCTAAGCACAACCACAGCCATTGTTGACCTTTCAGAGTATGTTAAGTTGTTCATCATGACCATTTTGCGGATCAGAATATGTTTATCATGCTCGTGAGTATTAACCTTATTGACCCTTTAGGTTGTTCCTGTGCTCTTTTGGTTAATTTGGTTTTCTCCACTGCCGCATGTTTTCTAGTAATTTACACTCCCAAATTTGGATTCTCTTCACTTGTGAAATGTATCTAATTTCCTCTGAAGATGCCTTGTAAGGTGTTGGCCTCTCTTCCATTGGGGCATGTATTAAAAGGATTGCAACTCGAGGATGACTGCTTCAACTTCCTTATTAAGTATCCAGGGACAGAGACCCCATCTGCAGTGAAAGACTCCCAGCTTTTGCCTTATAAATGCCTCTCACAGAACCCTCATACATTCCAGTGATGATGTGCTGGATACAGGCCAGCACATCATCACGTGGCAACAGAACCTTATCAGGTGACAGTCACAGATCTAGATACCACATCACCTCCATCACTTTACATATTAACAAAAAACAGAAAACAAAAAATGTAACTATACACATCATTGGAAATACCATATGAAACAACCTCCAATAAGCAAGACAAAAATAAAGTGTGAGTGGAATTGGTGTGTGTGTCACTAAGATCACCAAACAAGCAGAAATTCAGAGGAAACGTGTGCATGTCACTGAGACATGCATCAAGCTCAAATGAAAACTTCACCAAACCTTACAAACGTGGTGCGTAGTTATCAGCAGGGGTTGCAGCAGTACTGATGTGCTTGTCCCCGAGACAAGCGTCAGGTTGGAGGGACATGATTTTACCAACAAGCAGAAAACCAATGAAAAGGGGTGTGTGTCACCGAGACACACATTGGGACAACAGAAAACCACACTGCACGTTTCAAACGAGGCGCACACTTAACACAAGGAATTTCAGACTTAACGGTGTACATGTTACATAGGCATGATTCTGCTAAAACTGCACTGCCGTGCAAGGGAGATTGGCCCGATCCTAGATGCCTCCATACGCCGGTCCCCTGCGTGCCCTAACAACCACACCATTATTCACAGGGAACGTAGTCCTTTTACATGTGGTCATCTTCTATTGGAAGATGCTCTTGATACTGTTGAATGAGTAATCTTATCCACATTGAACTGTAGTGTATAGGGTGTAATTGGTAAAAACCTATATATGTGCAGGTGCCCAAGCTTTTTTAGGAGCTTGCCACTGGCACTGCTGAATACCAAGTCTGTCTAGGGTTGATTCTATGTCATACCTGTTTCTTCCACCACCCTACACTTCCTCTTCTCTTTATCTCAGTCTTGATATTCTTTTTCATCTCAGCTTCTCCAATTGCCTCTGGTTTTGTGTCTTTTGCTTCTCCTTTTTTCTCTCCCTAGTCTGTATCAAAACATGATGATGAAAAATAAGTCCCAAAAGACGAGTGTCTGTGGCCCCAACTGCAACCACCGTCACAAATTAAGAATTAATTGCTTATATGGCCAGGGGCTACAGGAAACCCCCCCACCCTTTCTTTAACCCACATTATTAAAATTGACATGAGAGGGATTTCTTTGGAGGCGGCGGTCGTACAACCCCCGGCCGTATTTATTAAAACATAAAATAAAACGAAATTTGAAATAAACAATATTTACACAATTATGCAGAAAAACATTCCATGACATTTGATTACAATTGATATATACAGATATCAGTTGGCTAACCTTTACATAATTCTAGTACAAGGTATTTCCTATCCGAATCTAACATATGAACCATAATCATACAGTAATTACTTTTCTGCGTATCCTATTTGGGCCTATGGCAAGGTCACTAACTGGTGTCAGATCCTTATCATTTAACCAAGCCCTCCAGTCGGAATGCGCAGGTGCACAGGGCCTGTTTACCGTGAGGGTACCCCCCCGGTTACCCCCGTACGCTCTCTTAACTCCATTAAAGGGGGCCTTGCGTCTCTGCGCTGTTTACTGACGTCATTGTGCAGGTGCGGGGTAGCCAACCAACCTAGAGAAAGCGTGACTCCACCCTCCCCCGCACCCATCTAGCCAACAGGCTGTAACTGCCCCTGGAGTTCTAGGAGCGACCACTTGTCCCTTCCTTTGGGCGACCCCATTCAAGAATGGCGCCGCCTTATAAGGGCCTTAAATTCACTGCTCACCAATCATGACCTTACCGCCTGTCCAAGGAATAGCAATAAATACGACAATTGATGACCTGTATATGGGATAAAGTTCTAAGGAACAAAACATATTAGTACAACACACCTGTCATCCATAAACATTTGGAACAAACCTGTGAAACAACCTTCATAAAACACAATACCAATCCTTTGCTTCAGGGGATGGTGGGTGGGGAAAAAGAATTACAGCCTCCTAGAGGCTGAGGGGGGGGGGGTCAGGCAGTGGAGTGCGGAGTCAAAGAGGCAGACTCCCGCGCTCCCCGGCCTTTTAACCCCTCACTTGCCAAGCCAGCTCTAACCAGCCTGGCCTTTGCTCCCCAGTGATCCGGAAGTGATTCAATCACTTCTGCGTCACTAGAAGACCCGGGGTCCAATCAGTGCTAAGGCGTGCCCGCCGTGTCATTGTGATGTGACGGGGTGCGCCCCACCACCGTGAGCGGGTGGGGGCCTGGTGCGCCCACCATACTTGCGGCGGGGCCGATGCCGGCCCGCCTTTCTCGGATCTACTCAATGATTACAGGTAGAACAAATTCAGGAGCTCAAAATGTGCTTTATGATCAATATATGATGCATCCATTCATCAGATAGAGCCATTATCTTGTCACTCCTCACTCACTACTCTTGATACAGCAATCTACACACCCAGGTAAGATTCCCGGGTGCTTTTTCCCTGCTGCCTGTTTGATACAGAAGCACCACTTGTCCTTTCTGAGCAGTGAATCATATTAACACAGCAATTTCTCTTCTACCCAGTGACTTCACTGCAACTCATTCCAGTCAACTTTATAGGGATAGCAAAATGCTACCCCTTCCCTCTTATTTTCTGCATCTGTACTTCACAAGGAGCCTAAATCTGTTTCACACTGCCAGAATCTCAGTCCTTATTTGGTCAATTTTGGACCATTGAGGCCAAGAAGTTATCAATAGCTATTTAATAATTAGTGGATTTTTAGTGTTCCGTGACGGAGGAGGAAAATTAAGAAGCTAAGTGTCATTAACAGTGTCATTCTAATTGTAGATGCTCTGAGAATGAATCAGTTTCATGTGCTGAGAACGAAGTATTTTTTTTAAACTGCATGAACAGGGCAAGACCCTAGGAAGCAAAAAAGTTAGATTTCTTTGCTAACATGAGCAGGGGTACGAAAATCCCTGAAACCACTTGGAGAGGAAACAGCAGAGCACTCTATAACATTTCCCTGAATACTGAGGGCTAACATAGTTAAGAGTAAGCTCTGAGGTGCATTTGTGTCCATTAGGATGAACGTTCTTTCAAGCTACAGGCCCGGCTTTGTCACTTTCTATGTTTAGCCTTAACTGGGCCAATTCACAGAACTAATCTGAGACAAAATTCTAAACTTAATACTTTTGGTATTCACAGTAGGCATTTAGTAGCACTAAAGTTAGGACTACTAACTTTACTACTACTAATTTGAGACAAAATCCTACACTTACTACTTTTGGTATTCACAGAAGGCATTTTGTAGTAGTACTACTAACTTTACTACTACTAAATGCCTTCTGTGAATACCAAACTAGTGCTAAAGTGCTTGTACTCTCTCCTTAAAACATGGTAACATTGGCACTCACCAAGGCCCTCGTTTAAGAACAGAAACTGTGTTAAATATGCAGTAAAAGATTACTGCAAATGGAACATTATTTTCCCTCTTAAATAAGCGCAGTATTGCCGGACTAGAAATTACTGTACACTGTATCACAGCATGGGGCCATCAAGCCTGTTAAAAGTCAGCAGGGGTGGTGTTAATTTTGCACATTCACATGTGAAAACAGACATAAGCATGTAATTGCCTTTTTTAAGCCACGAATACTGGGTGTAGTAACACAATCACTGATTTGTGGTATCACTGAAAATTTGTCAACCTTCCCATACAAATAGAAGAGAAAACAACCACAAAATCGTTGTTAAATACAGAGTCCAGTTTAACGAGATGCAGCCCTCGACAAGGCTGAAGTAGTAATGGAAGTGGAATGCCTCTTGATTTTCAAAGCTACACATCTAGGGCAAGGGTACTCATAGTACGGCCCGCCAGTGGCCCGGCAAGCCTTCCCTGGCGGCCCGCGGATCTTGCACACATCGTACCAGTGTTTTAATTTTCTTTTAAAGATTGTCCGCAAACACAAGTTGCAGCAGCGCGCCTCGGAGACACTGCTGCTCGGGCGATTCCTGCCATAGTTAGAGTGGAGCTGCAGGGGCGCTAAGAGGTGAACAACACAGCCTCATTAACATGCTAATGGTCTTTTAAAGGCCTGTTCACGCGCTCCGTACGGCTGTGTGTGTGTGCTCCTAAGCTGTCTCAGCCCGGGCTAACACAGAGAGGCAGGGTGAGATGACAGAGGGAGAGGGAGGGAAAGGGAGGGAAAGGGAGGGAGAGGGAAAGAAAGGGAGACAAAGTGAGGGAGGGAAAGGGAGACCGGGTGAGGGAGTGAAAGAGGGAAGGAGGGAAAGGGAGGGAGGAAGGGAGGGGTTGGGGGAGGGAGGGAGGGAAAGGGAGTGACAGTGAGGGAGTGAGGGAGGGAAAGGGAGACCAGGTGAGGGAGTGAGAGAGGGAAAGGGTAGGAGGGAAAGGGAGGGAGGAAGGGAAAGGGAGGGAGGAAGGGAAAGGGAGGGGGAGGGAGGGAAAGGGAGTGACAGTGAGGGAGGGAAAGGGAGACAGAGTGAGGGAGGGAAAGGAAGTGACAGAGTGAAGGAGTAAGGAAGGGAAAGGGAGACAGTGAGGTAGTGAGATAGGGAAAGGGAGACAGAGCGAGAGAGGGAAAGGGAGACAGAGCGAGGGAGGGAAAGGGAGAGAGAGTGAGGGAGTGAGAGAGGGAAATGGATGGAGGGAAAGTGACGGAGGGAAAGGGAGGGAGGGAGGGAGGGAAAGGGATGGAGGGAAAGAGAGGGAGAGAAAGGGAGTGAGGGAGTGTGGGAAGGAAAGGGAGACAGATTGAGGGAGTGAGAGAGGGAAAGGGAGACAGAGTGAGGGAGTGAGAGAGGGAAAGGGAGACAGAGTGAGGGAGTGAGAGAGGGAAAGGGAGACAGAGTGAGTGAGCGAGAAAGGGAAAGAGAGACAGAGTGAGGGAGTGAGAGAGGGAAAGGGAGGGAGAGAAAGGAAGGGAGGGACAGGGGCCATCAAGCCTGTTAAAAGTCAGCAGGGGTGGTGTTAAATTTGCACATTCACATGTGAAAACAGACATAAGCATGTAATTGCCTTTTTTAAGCCACGAATACTAGGTGTAGTAACACAATCACCGATTTGTGGTATCACTGAAAATTTGTCAACCTTTCCGTACAAATAGAAGAGAAAACAACCACAAAATCGTTGTTGAATACAGAGTCCAGTTTAATGAGATGCAGCCCACAACAAGGCTGAAGTAGTAATGGAAGTGGCATGCCTCTTGATTTTCAAAGCTACACATTCTAGGGCAAGTGTACTCATAGTATGGCCCGCCAGTGGCCCGGCAAGTCTTCCCTGGCGGCCCGCGGACCTTGCACACATCGTACCAGTGTTTTAATTTTTTTTAAAGAGTGTCTGCAAACACAAGTTGCAGTAGCGCGACTCGGAGACGCTGCTGCTCTGTGGGGGCCGGCCGGGCGATACCTACCATATTTAGCATGGAGCTGCAGGGGCGCTAAGAGGTGAACAACACAGCCTCATTAACATGCTAATGGTCTTTTAAAGACCTGTTAACGCGCTCGGTGCGGCTGTGTGTGTGGTCCTAAGCTGTCTCAACCCGGGCTAATACAGAGGCAGGGTGAGATGACAGAGGGAGAGGGAGGGAAAAGGAGGGAGAGGGAAAGAAAGGGAGGGAAAGTGAGGGAGGGAAAGGGAGACCGGGTGAGGGAGTGAAAGAGGGAAGGAGGGAAAGGGAGGGAGGAAGGGAGGGGGAGGGAGGGAAAGGGAGTGACAGTGAGGGAGTGAGGGAGGGAAAGGGAGACCAGGTGAGGGAGTGAGAGAGGGAAAGGGTAGGAGGGAAAGGGAGGGAGGAAGGGAAAGGGAGGGGGAGGGAGGGAAAGGGAGTGACAGTGAGGGAGGGAAAGGGAGACAGAGTGAGGGAGCGAAAGGGAGACAGAGTGAGGGCGGGAAAGGGAGTGACAGAGTGAGGGAGTAAGGGAGGGAAAGGGAGACAGTGAGGGAGTGAGGTAGGGAAAGGGAGACAGAGCGAGGGAGGGAAAGGGAGACAGAGCGAGGGAGGTAAAGGGAGACAGAGTGAGGGAATTAGAGAGGGAAATGGATGAAGGAAAGGGAGGGAAGGAAAGGGAGGGAGGGAGGGAAAGGGATGGAGGGAAAGAGAGGGAGAGAAATGGAGTGAGGGAGTGAGGGAGGGAAAGGGAGACAGAGTGAGGGAATGAGAGAGGGAAAGGGAGACAGAGGGAGGTAGACAGAGGGAGGGAGACAGAGGGAGGGGGACAGAGTAAGGGAGAGTGAGAGAGGGAGGGAGGGAGAGGAAGGGAGACAGAGAGAGAAAGAGACTGAGAGAGAGAGATGTGTGTATGCCGGGTCTAGTGGCTCAGTGGAGGAAGGTGTCCCCTGCAGGGACCAGTGATCAACCTCATGGTCAGTTTTTTTTGTTGCTCTAGCCCCGCCCCCTCCCCCACTGACCCTACCCCCACTGGTGCGGCCCTCGGACACAAACCACAGTGTAAATTTGGCCCCCGAGAGGAAGTTTGTGAGTACCTATGTTCTAGGGTAAGAGCCTAGCCATGCATGATATCTAGTTACATGAGAGAAAACAACACATCATTTCCCTTGTACAGCAAAACAATGATAACTGAAACGAATATATATAACTAACAT
This sequence comes from Lissotriton helveticus, assembly GCF_964261635.1. Taxonomy (NCBI): domain Eukaryota; kingdom Metazoa; phylum Chordata; class Amphibia; order Caudata; family Salamandridae; genus Lissotriton; species Lissotriton helveticus. The sequence continues at coordinate 1,029,099,858 of NC_136059.1, forward strand.
TTATTCAAAACCAAAGCATAAGAATGAACACGAAATAAAATGTACTACTAGTGCACTTTATTTTTTCCTGTGATTGTTTGTAAATTAGGTAGGCTGGCAAATCAACCGCAAGAAAGGGATCTTGGGCCCGATGTAGGTAATCCCAGATTATCGATTCCTAAATACCGAATCATACCGATTCGGTATTTAAGAACTGCCAATCGGGATGTAGGTAATCTTACCGGATTCATTACCGAATCTGTATGAATCGTTAAATACCGAATCGGTATTTACCGATTGGGTAATTGCCATTCATTCCTATGGGTCTGGAGGCCCATAGGAATGAATGTCAATTACCGAATCGGTAAATACCGATTCGGTAATTGGAGGAAACATTGAAGGGTGGCAGGGTGTCACTTTGACACCCTGTTGCACCCCTCAATTGTACATGGGTGCACATGTTGCAGAAATACATGCCCTTAGGGCATGTATTTCTGCAACATGACACTGTTTAAAAAGCAAAAAAAATGCTTTTTAAAGGGTTTTCATTATTTACCACCAACTTCTAGTTGGTGGTAAATAACGAATTCTTAAACCCCCGTAGCACTGATTACAGTGCTACCTACATGTCAAAATACAGATTCGGTAATTTTACCGATTCGGTATTTTACAGAATCGGTAAAATTACCGATTCGGTAAAATGACTGATTCTGTATTTTTACATGCCCCTACATCTCCATCTTCAAATACCGGTCGGTAATGGCCGAAATCGGCCGTTACCGACCGGTATTTGGTCTCCTACATCTGGCCCCAAATGTTTGTTTTTTATTCTAAGTGAGTATTTTATACAATTTTAAAAACTCTTATTGTGTATGTTCTCCATCTTCTTATTTTTTTAAGCAGTGTGTTTTGTGCATACATTTTGGCTGCACATACAATGATTGACACATCTGTAAGAAAGAGTTCTTTATGGCCTGTTTTTATACAATACAATTGGATTTAAAAAGTGCACAGCTGCTTCCACTGAGGCGTCACGGCTCTAGTGGCAGGAATCCAATAACGACCTAGACCTAACAAGAAACACAATAACTCATAGCCACTGCATTGAAAAGAAAAGCCATCAAGTGTGCATGAAAAACCGATTAAGATGGAGCGTGCGCAGAGCAATCAAAAGGGAGTTCAACATTTTGCCAGTCAGGAATGCAAAAGATCTCACCCCTCTTCTTACCCTATGCACCCTCAGAACTTGCAAAAGCTTTATAGCCTTAGATTGCAAAGATCTGCATTGGCAATAGGCTCTTATGCCTTTTCCTCAGGTACAGAGGGCCTTTCTGATGAAAAGGTTCTGTAGGTATGAATGAATGCCTTGAATTTAAGTCAGCTGGTAATGGGTAGCCAATGTAGCTGATCAGGTGGGCAGAAACTGGTAAATGAGCAGGAACCTTCAGTAAATGGCGAGCTGTTGCATTTTGAATAATCTGCTGGCGATACAGCAAGTAAGACGGTAGGCCCGATATAAGCTGCTCGCTTAGTCTAACCTGGGCGTAACCAGGGAGTGTACAACGGTCTTGCAATTTGCCTCAGGAACTAGATGGAGCATACGCCTGTGTGAATTCAAGGTAAAAAGGCAGCTTGCAGCTACAGCCTTAACCGGTGGTTCAAAAGACAGGCTGTAATCAAATTTAAAACCTACATTTCTTACACTCACAGATTACACTGCGTGGTGGGAGTATGTGGGGGGCGTTTGACGGGAGCGCTGAATGTGACCAGTTATGAGAATCTGGTTAGTGGCTGGTTCTAAAGTTCAATTTAAGGTTTACACACAACTTTCAGACAATGCTTAAAAGAACTCATTCCAAATCTCCAGTTACAACTCCTGCAAACCACCTCCTCTCGTTGTAGAAAAGCTGCTGAAATTGCTACGGCTTACCATGTGCTCTTACATACACTGCTCTAGCAAACAAATCAAATACTTCCTTTCATCTTTCTTTTTTGTTAAACCACTTCCCAATGGTCAGTATTTCTTTAACCATTTCCATATTTCCTGCGAAGAACATGAATTTGGGTGGGTTTTTCATAAACCGGAAGATCCACTACAATGCTCTGCACGGCCCTCAGGGTAACTTCACAGCGCGATTTGCGGATTTACACGAAGGGCCACGCTGCACCACTCGATGACTCTGCAGATCTCACAAGTGACCCAAAAAGTTTTCTGGCTTTTCACAGCCCATTAAACATGCTTTAACCTCATTTATAACATACACAAGGTGTCAGGAAAACTCTCCCTTGACCCCTCAATTAGTGTACAAACATGCTTTTCAGCCCTGGGAACAGTTTTTCTAGATATAAAAAGGTTCTACGTCCCTAGATATGCAGGTTTGTTTTTCAGATAATATCTCTAAAACTAGTGAACAGATTTACACCAAATCACAAAAAGTATGGGTTTTGGACCAAGAGCTAGCTTTCTGCCAGATTTGGTGAAATTCTGTTCAGCGGTGCGGGCTGTAGTCGAGTTCAAAATTCCTGTGGGAATTTGCATAACATATTTTGGGGCCCCGTTCTTTGTGGGCCCCTGCTTGAGGGATCACCCGAAATTTTCAACCCAGCAGCTGAAGTGAGTAGCAAACCAGCTGAAAACATTTTGCGAGGATTTATCAAACAGCGCCAAAGTTCTTGGCAAAACAAAAAACGCATTTCCTATGGAAGCTGGGTCCGTAATATAACTACCTACTGTCGACGACCAGGAGGCTACATGTATATACTCAGTATTAAAAGTAGTAACCACCCTAAGGAGACCATCCTAGTCAGGTTTGGCCTTCCTGTAAGGACAAAACTACATGAACAACTAAAAGATGCGTTTATGGTCACATGATTATGTAAATCAATAAACAATTACAAAACAAGTTCAATAGATAGAATGAAATAAATCACAATAATTCTGATTCCCACTCTGTACTTCTAGTTAGAGTTACCAGAGATAGAAATTCTTCAGATTTTGGCTCCCTAATGTCAATTTGCCCGTTTGAAGAATCACCATTAAACCTTCCTGGCCTACAACATTTTCTTCATTTTGTGATGATGAAAATGTTTGTGGTGAATAGTTAAGGGTGTGCAAAGATAAAAAGGGATCCCAAAATGCGTTTTTCCAGCAATGCATTTTCCATAGTCTATTGTATTAGACGTAGTGCAAAAATGGCTGAACAGATTGACATGACATTTGGCAGGATGATACATTATGGTGCACAGATGATCCTTAATGGGTACTGCAGCTAAGTAGGGTAAGTATTTTTTAAGTTATGCGACATGTAAACTTAGTTATATCTTTGACCGCAATAGTTTTGTGGACTTTCACAACATATTTTGAAACTATTATGGTACATGTTGATAACAAGTCATTATCTGATTGGATAATGACAATCTTGACATAAGTTTTAGGCTGTCATGTTGTTTTAAGCCCACTTTGCCAGTGTTCTGTCTTAGGGCCTTAGATATAGGTAATTAATTGGTTTTATAATTTTTCCCTACCTATTGCCACTTAAATAAATTCGTAATAGGCAGGAAAAAATAATTATAAATTTGTATATATTTTATAAAAATGCTGAGGAGTACTACAGTCCTACCTAGGAAGTACAGCGTAACTTGAAAAAATGTTTTAAAAAATAAATTTCTTAAAAACTGAAAAAACTCCGTGAAACACTATATTTCACAAATATAGATACGTGCTACAGTTTATTTGCAGAGTACTGCATAAATATCTAAACAATAGACTGAAAAATGTGGTACTTTCTAGGTGCTGCCACAGTCCACCGTAAACGTATTAATAAAAAAAAAATGTAGATACAATTACCTACCTATTACCAGTTTAATAAAGTGGTACTAGGTAGGGAACTAAAATCAAACCACTGCTTACCTACTTCTAAGGCCCTAACACAGATAGTAAGAACATTATGGCTGTCTTTTCATTTTCTAAAAACAAACATTACCCAATTATATACTGTCTTGTCATCGGCATGTACCATGGTACACTGCAATGTTACTGTGGTATACCGTGGCCCAAAATATAAGTAAGGCCTAGCTGTAGTATTGCACTGCAGTACCCTTGCCTCACTCTTGGTGTCACATAGGCAATGCAATACTTAAGTCAGATTTACAGGGCAACGCAAGGCCACCATGGGTTACCCTACGTTGATGGGTAAATCTGGAGAAACACACTGCAGCACAATTTGCTGTTTTGCATTACTCTGGCCACCATAATCTATATTGCTGCCAAAATTCACATACATCTGAAGACCACTACACTATACACCACTCCACATAACTGTACCCCACCCTACGGTATTTAAGTATACACCACCCCTGTGTACACTACTCTACTCTCCTCCACTTTACTCAATGGCACACCACTGTACTATACTCCACCAAACGCTATTTCAATCTATGTCACTCCACTCTACGCCTCTCCACTGTATGAGGTTTGGCTCTACGCCACTCCAATCTACCCTACTACACTGTACGCTACTCCATTGTACTCCACTGCAACCCCAGATCTTGCACTGTATGCGCCATCACTCTATGCCACTTGTGTCAATGCCACTCCACTGGAAGCTACTCCACTGTACACTATTCCACTCTATGTCATTCCACTGTATGCCACTCCACTCTACAACTATCCAACCTACGCTATTCCACTGTATGGCACTCCACTATACACCACTCCAAGGTACGGCACTCCACTCTATACCACTTTATTCTATGCTAATCCATTGGATGCCACTCCACTTTATACCACTCCAGTCTACAACAGTCCACTGTATGCCACTCCACTGTACTCTATCCTACTATATGCTATTGCACTATACGGCAGGCCACTGAACATCAGTCTAGTCTACGGCACTCTAATCAATGCTATTACACTGTACACAACTCCACTCTCCGCTATTACACTATACGCAATGCAGCTCTACATTACTTCAGTGTACACCACTCAGCTGTATGCCACTCCAATATACACTACTCAACTATATGCTACTCCACTCTACAGCATTCCACTGTACACCACATCACTCTATGCTATTCCAATGTCTGCCCATCCACTGTACAACATTCTGCTATATGCTATTTCACTGCATTCCACTACAGTGTATGCTACTCCAGTGTATGCCATTCCACTCTATGTCATTCCATTCTATGCTATTCCATTGGAGGCCACTCCACTGTATGTTGTTAGATTGTACCCCACTCCAGTGTACGCTACTGCAGTCTACACCCTTTGCAATATGCCACTGCACTGTACACTACTCCAGTATACGCTATTTTATTCTACGACACTCCACTGCACACCAGTCCACTCTATGCTATTCCACTGTATACCACTCCACTTTATGTTATATGGACTAAAATATCATTATGGGACACATAGTGTTGACTGAAAAACATGTGACTAACAATCTTACCAGTGATCAAGACGGCAACGTTGAAATGCATCAGGGTTCAATACAGCTTGCATGCAGCCATATTATAGGTGAATAAAATGCTGTTGGTTTCCATAACTGGGCTTTGGCAACTTTCTTTGCTGAATTTGTACTTGGGGAATCACAGTCCCCAGGTTAAGTCAAGGCTGCCCTGCAAGGCCATGGGCCCCACACGATAGAGAAACTTTGAGGGAATATCTATATATATATATTACCTACTGGCGGTCGCCAGTAGGTATATATAGTTAGGATTTTTTCTCTATGGGATTTTTGAAAATTCTATGTCTAATAACTTTGGCGTTTGTGGACGGAATTGGCTGAAATTTTCAGGAAAATGGCACATTTTGTTTCTGAGCAGCCCTTGAAAATTTGGGGGGGGTTCGTCAAGGGGGGGCCGAGAAAAAAGGGGGGTCCCAAAACGTGTTTTTAACATTGAGTTTTCCATAGGGCGGTTGGCCTCACTTTTAGCCCGAACGGCTGAATGGATTTGCATGAAACTTGGCAAAATTGTAGGGACTGGTAGCCCGATGTGCCTTTTGTAGGTCTCAATATATGTGCTCCAGTGGATTTTGAGAAATTAACGTTTAAAAAAAGATATATATCTGTTACAGCGGACCTGGCAGCGTCCCAGGACGCGTACTTTTCGCGCAACGGAGCTTTGTGAAGCGAAGCTGATTGGTTCTCCGGCGTCTGTCAACATTCCAAAAAGTCCGTAGCGGCCGCCATCTTGTCTCTCGGTAGGATCGAGAGACAAGAGGAGGTCAAAACAAAGGGGGAAATAACTATAAGGGGGCATAGTAGATCCTCGCTGACCCCCTAGGTTTGATGTGGAGGTTTTAAAAGGGCCCCGCGGGGCAAAAAAAAATAGTAATAATAATAATCGAACGGCTGAATGGATTTGCACGAAACTTGGCAAAATATTAGGGACTGGTAGCCCGATGTGCCTTTGCTAGGTCTCAATATATGTGCTCCAGTGGATTTTGAGAAATTAACGTTCAAAAAAAGATATATATCTGTAACAGCGCTCCGCTTCGCGTAACGGAGGTTTGCGAAGCTGATTGGTCATTCTGTCACTGGGCTATAGTTGGGCTACATCTGGCTGATATTTGGGCTACATTTGTTTTTTTGTGTGTCTGGCGGCCATCTTTGGGCTACATTGGGCTACATTGGGCTTCATTGGGCTACATTGGGCTACATTTGGGCTCCAACATATATATAGGCCAATGTAGCCCAATATACATTTTTCAAAGTTAATTTTCGTAAAAACCACTGGAGCATATATCTTGAGACATAGCAAAGGCACATCGGGCTACCAGTCCCTACAATTTTGCCAAGTTTCGTGGAAATCCATTCAGCCGTTCGAGCTAAAAGTGAGTCCAACCGCCCTATGGAAATGAAGGAAATGAATGGGTAATTTGTAATTAGCAAATAGCTAATCGCAAACTAGGAATGGCAAAGAATCGCTATTTATTCCTTAAAGTTCGCTATTTAGGAAATGCAAAAAACTTTGATGATACATATGGCGGTTCATCTCTAACAAGATAAGAAGCATAGGGATACATTTATGATGACTGGCGCATCACCAGGGATGTGTTAGTCATTCTGTGCCGCTGTTCCGTCACCTATGGTGTGCTGCATTTACAATGCGGCGCATCATGGGGCAAAAACAGCACAGATGCGTGATGTATCTGTGCCGTAAAGGTGGCGCATTGCTGGAGTTGTATCGCAAGTGTGATGAAGCTCCAGCAAGGGTCGGGGGTGCCCCTGTCGCAGGGTTTCTGTTCTCACACAGAACTGTGGACAGAGGATTGGAACCTCGGCGAATTAGGGTGTCCCAAAACTCACGTTAGTAATCAAAAACTCCTTAGTAAGCTAGGTACAGTGTCACATTGGATATAACAAACTCTCAATGTTTAGACAATCCAGAATATGAACTTATAGTACCTCAGGATACGTGGAACTCATGAACAGTCGGTCGTTATATATTTCTTAGAAACCAGAACATGGAGTTAAGAAGAACACATGTGTATTTGAAATGTTTATTTACTAATGCCGTCTTCTCAGGCGTAGTATCTTAGATAATACAAGTACACATATTATCAGTAGCAAAATTACCAGCATAGTTACTAGTACATAAAAAGCGAATGGTGATAGTATGTTAACATGCTGTAAATGAATAAGAGTTAGCAACACTTATAAGCAGCCGTGGGCCGTGGAGGGAGTTACGGTGAGGCAGGGAGGCGGGGAGGGGGAGAAGCAGGGTGGAGAATACAAGTACACATATTATCAGTAGCAAAATTACCAGCATAGTTACTAGTACATAAAAAGCGAATGGTGACAGTATGTTAACATGCTGTAAATGAATAAGAGTTAGCAACACTTATAAGCAGCCGCGGGCCGTGGAGGGAGTTACGGTGGGGCAGGGAGGCGGGGAGGGGGAGGGGCAAGGTAGAGAGGGCTCCACCCTGCTTCTCCCCCTCCCCGCCTCCCTGCCTCACCGTAACTCCCTCCACGGCCCGCGGCTGCTTATATCTCACCCTCCCTAATACACATATTATATTATTTGCTAAGAAGGTCTCTTTGTGTTGGTTTAGGGCGTGCCCATACTTTAGTGTCTTAGATTTGAAGGAATCACATCAGCATACACCAGCTCTCTCTTCATGTGAACCGCATCAACTGTTGTGTATGTGTGTTCGGCAAAGCAATATAAAACCCGCCTCATGCCCAGAATTGGCAGAAGTTGCACTTATGTTATGAGTATGAAGTCGTGGAGATCAGACCTCATAACAATTCTGTATCGTGTTGTTCTTGAAACTTTAGCACTCGCTGTACAGATATAGTTTAACAAGCAAAGCAGATAGTAGAGCAATAACATATTATTCTCATGTAAACCACGATGAACTACTAGGTGGAAAGCTAAAGCAACAACTAAGTGTCGTGTGCAGAAGTTGCAAAAAAGGAAAAATGGCGTTTAAACCGGTAATGAGCCCATGCTAACTTAACACGGTGTAAAGATATCCAGGACCTAGATGACACCTCCCCATGATCCGGAAACGAACTGAATAAGATAATAGAAGTGCCATCTCATGAGAGCAGATTGCAAGTTTATATGTGGACGGTCCGCAAGGTAAAGCATTAAAAACTAGGAAAATTTAATGCTAAAGAAAAATAAAACAGCCAAGTACTTTATCGAGTCTTAAGCCAATAGGCAAGGTAAATAATAAAAACTTGACAAATAAGTCAATGAATTGTCAATGAAATGCTAGTACTCAGCATATCAAACATGAAAAAGGTCTATGACATAACTGTGTATGCAAAATAAGCTGCAACAGCCTCCAATAGGAAGTCACCGTCTTCATTCGAAAACAGTTCAGCCATCCAATTTAAAAGCGGAAAAGAACATACGTGCTCTCCCAGCACCGGATCCTCTATCACCATCAGAGGACAGCTCGGTGGGTTTTCAAGAAAGCTCTGTTCCAAGAAAGACTGTGCTGCCGCCAGTAAATTCCAGGGACCAAGTAGTCCATGCATCAATGCCACAGCCATAATCCTTTCGCCAGGACAAACCAACTCGTGAGTAATGATAGGAGTCATCAGCTGATTAAAGTCGACGTCAGGAGAAACCGGTCCGCAGAGACACAAATCAATGGCCCAATCGAAATCACAGGTCAGGCAGTGAAATACAGGCTGGACACAGGTGAAGTAGGAGAATCGAAAAGATAATCCATATGCTGTGCTTAATATCGCCAACGGCATTGTGCCATAATATTCTAGCATGCGATTGCGGAACAGTGTCAGCAGCTGCAGGGTGGGAGGTTGCATAGGAGGGACATCCATATTTAAAAATGTAAAAAAGCACAAGAGCGTCCGCTGGTAATGCAAGTAAAAATGCCAATCCACGAACCAGAGTGGAGAAAATAGAATGAAAGGAAGCAGGGATGACTCCAAAGATTTTCTCAAATGAAGTCACGAGACCACTGGTAACAACTTTAAAAAAGTGCGCCAGGGCCTTTGTGGAGGATGCGTTAAAGATAGTCGGAACCATCTTGCTGAAATTGAAAGGCAAATCTGAATTGAAAAGGGTCTGCACCTCTGTACGGGTGTTCGCTATGTGAAGCACGAAAGTTTCACGGGCCGAACTCAAGGCCACCTCTCTCTGAGACAAAAGAGCTCTTATTCTTGCCATGCCGTTGAAATCTGTCCCAAGGTTGGTATTTGTGGCCAGATTGAAAACTCCCTATGTTCATGTGTGGGAGGAAATAGAACATTTCTGCAGCAAATAACCCGTTCACTTACTGTTACGATAAAAGGAATACTTTTAATTAACTCAGAACAATCTTCATTATTGAGCATCAAATAACTACCATTTTCCAACAACTTGAATGTGGGGATGATAGCAGGAACTGGCGTGCCTTGCAACACGCAAGCCATATTTGGTCGGTGTTTGTTGCATGAACCGTGTAACTGTATGTGCCTACACATTAGTGAATGATCTGGCGTCTCAGTGCATTCCTCTCCATTCAGATAAACTTCTTGATCATCTTTGAAACATCTGTATGTGTATGGAAGCGACCAGACCTCATGAAGAAAAGCACTACCTAAAGGTTCATAACGACCTATTGGTATATATTTCATACAATTTGAAAACTTATATAAAGCAAAAGGCAGCGTTATTAAACCGTGGATAAGGCACGTTGCCAAAAAACCCGCAATCCTCTGCTGATGATGTCACTGAGCATGTCATGAATGATGTAATATGTGACATCATCAGCAGTGGATTACGGGTAATAGTATCTCTAGTTTACTCCCCTATAGCTGTCTTTCTTTTAACATAAGTGTCTGTTTCCTTCCCTTATACTTACTGTTTTTGGTTCGCTTCCGGTTCGCGTACCGGCGAGCGAACTGGGAAGCGAACTAAGAGAAATAGAGGTTGGCACAGTTCCAAATATTGTACCAATTTTTTAATAACGGGGAGGTAGTTCTGAAAAGAACTTTTTTTTTTATTGTTTTTGTTGTTTTATATTTTTTTTATTATTTTTCGGAACATTTTTTTACTTTTTTTGAATTTTTCTGAACAGTTTTATATTTTTTGGGGTTTTTCTTGGAGGGGGCAATGAAAACGATTCATTGTAAAGGGCTCAACAGGAGCAACAAAACAAAAAAAGAAGTATTTATTATTTTGGGCGTTTCGTACAAACTTGCATATGATAGTCAATAGCTCTGTTGATCAGAGTGATGCTTCTTTCTCCGTAGGAAATGAATCCATCGCAAAATACGCAGATGTGTTTTACTTCACCAAATTTCATTTGTATATTTGGCACCATCTCCCTGCCCTCTGGTCCCGTTACTTCCGGTACAACAGATCTTCTGGCCATAATAGGGAGATTATCTAGGTCGTTCCGAAACTGTGCAGCACTGTAGTTGTTAGGATGCCACCTAGTCATATGGCGATGCATTGTGTAGTTTCCGAAACTGTATTATTTCTCGGTTCCTCTGGACAGTCTATCTTGACATATAAGGCAAGTTACGTATCTTGCATTTACTTTTTTCTTACCTTTGGGAATTTTAAAAAATTGCCAAATGAAGTTTTCTTTCCGGTGAGACGTCCTGGGCTGCTCAGGCAAAAACTGCCTCTCTTCGTGCTCGTCGTCCTGTTCCTCTTCTTCCTCTTCTTGTTGAATTATAACTTGAGCAGGTGGTCCACTCTTCCTTGGATGTGGTGGAGGTGGTGGGGAAGCACCAGCTGAAGCTACTAAAGAAGCCATTGCTCAGTGATCACAAAGGGTCTTTCTCTCACAATGATGAAAGTCAGAGTGAGGAAAGAAGGAGGGATTTTCATCATTTGGGAAAAACAAGAGTTCTCAACCAATCAAAAGTGTTCATTTTAGATTATATGACCTAGTCTTACATCATTAGGAAACCAAAAGTGAAATGAACCAATGAAAAGTGTTATTACCAAGTCACATGACTTGCTGTGTTTACGTTAAGCGCTTTGCAGGGCCTCCCGGTTTGCTTCCAGAAACCTGCGCTTTGCGACTCGCTTCGCGTACCAGTTCGCTAACGTAGCACGTCATATGACGTATCACGCGACAACGTGAAACGTCATGCGGACGGGAGGCGTCACGATGTTGTTTTCTAACGCGGCACTTGCGGTAAAGAAACGTTTACCGGCTCACGGTCTATTTCGCGGCATCAAGGTCAGCTAACGGGAAGCTTCCCGATTCGCGAAGCGGGAACGAAGAAAAAAAAATATTTTAAAAAAAAATTATTCATAAACATATAAAATATATTTTTGGATTTAAAGAAGAATACATTTTACAGCTACAGATATTAGCTGTTAAAAAACCAATGAAATTCACAGAAAAAACCATAGGTTATAGACCATATATAGTTAGGAATTAGCATTTACAAAACCTTGAAAATTCACTGAAAAAACCATAGGTTATAGACCATATATAGTTAGGAATTAGCATTTAGAAAACCTTATTTTACTCACACAAAACCATTGAAATTCCATATATAGTTAGTTGCACTAACTATATATCGCGCACCCGCAATCCACTGCTGATGATGTCACATATTACATCATTCATGACATGGTCAGTGACATCACTGATGACATCACTGATGACATCTCAAATGACATCACTGATGACATCATCTAGTGTCTGTGTGTTTTTGTAAAGTTTAAATACGTTTTACATATTGAAGAATGAGTGGATGTATGGAAGACTGAGTGTGTGTGTGGCTGGCTGGGAGGTGTGTGACTCTGTGCATATCAATGTGTACTTGTATCAGTGATTGTATAAGAGAGTAAGTATGTGTTAGTATATGTGTGAAAAGTATGGTGTTCTGTGTTTAACTATAGATGAGGAAATCGAAGTGTGATTGATTCTTCACAGGACTGACTAGGTGTATGAGTGCATATGATAGTGTTCTAATAATAACTGACTGTATGTATGAGTAATTGTATGGGTGAATGAGTGAATGTGTGTGTAGACGTACGAATCAGTGAGTGCGTATGTAGTAACTGGTATTGGTGTGTCATGATGTCATCAGTGATGTCATTTGAGATGTCATCAGTGATGTCATTTCAGATGTCATTAGTGATGTCATCAGTGATGTCACTGAAGTATGGTGTTCTGTGTTTAACTGTATAGATGAAGAAATGGAAGTGTGATTGATTCTTTACAGGACTGACTTGGTGTGTGAGTAACTCCATGGATGAGTGGCAGTGTGTGACTGTCTGCATAGGTGTATGAGTGCATATGATAGTGTTGTAATAATGAGTGACTGTATGTATGAGTGATTGTATGGGTGAATGAGTGAATGTGTGTGTAGACGTAGGAATCAGTGAGTGCGTATGTAGTAACTGGTATTGGTGTGTCATGATGTCATCAGTGATGTCATTTGAGATGTCATCAGTGATGTCATCAGTGATGTCATTTGAGATGTCATCAGTGATGTCATCAGTGATGTCACTGACCATGTCATGAATGATGTAATATGTGACATCATCAGCAGTGGATTGCGGGTGCGCGATATATAGTTAGTGCAACTAACTATATATGGAATTTCAATGGTTTTGTGTGAGTAAAATAAGGTTTTCTAAATGCTAATTCCTAACTATATATGGTCTATAACCTATGGTTTTTTCAGTGAATATATTATATATATTAACTACTGGCAGTTGCCAGAAGGTAGTTATAGTTAGGACCTTGTTTCTATCCAAAAAGCATTTTTTCTATTCCCTATATCTTTGGCACTGTTTGACGAATCTTTGCGAAATTTCTAAAACTAATGGTCTTCTCACTTCAACTGCTGTATTGACAGTTTTGGGGTGATTCATCATGCAAGGGCAAAGAAAAAGGGGTCCTAAAATGCTTTTTGTCCATGTTAATTTCCATAGCAAACAGTTGACAGGGCTACAGCCCGAACTGCTGAACGGAATTACACCAAATTTGGCAAAAAGGTAGCTCTTTGTCCAGAGTGCACTCTTTTCCCCCGGGGCTTTATTGTTTTAAAAAAAGTTGTGGGGGGCTCCTGCCCCTCCATGCAGCCTAGGGGACCGCCACCTCCCTGGGGCTTATTTTAATAAATAGGGGGGCCCTGCACCACGCCCAGCCCCGGGGACACCACCTCTCAGGGCTTTATTTGTTAAAAAAAGGCGTATGGGGATCCTACCCGCACGCAGCCCCGGGGATCGTCACCTGCCATGGGGCCATGTTCATAAAAAGCGGGGAGGCCATGCAGCACCCCTGCAGCCTTGGGGACTGCCACCTCCTCAGAGCTAACTTTAAAAATGAACTGTGGGGGCTCGAGCCCTCCACACTGCCCCGGTACCACCACCTCCCCAGGGTACAGATTAATCCAATGTGGGGGTCCGTTGCAGTGACCACCACCTGCCCAGGGCTATACATAAGATGGGAGGGGGCCACGTGGCACACCTCCAGGAGCCATCTAATGCCCTGGGGACCACCACCCTCCAGCGCCAGCTCCAGCAATGTCCCAGGGTGCCCACCCCAGGGACACTATGATATGTAAAGGGGTCCCTGACCAAACATACAACATTAAAAAGTTATTATTTAATTATTTAAACAGAACACAAATGATGGTGACCAGTGTTTTTATTATCACTGTACCAGAAAAAACATATATTATTTTTGCGATTGCTAGTAAGGTTTACAAAATTTCAGTGCGCCCACAAAAGGGGAGGGGAGGGGGGGTGCAAGGGAAGGGGTGTGTTTCAATTAGTTAACATCACTAATCAGAGAAATCATTAAGCACCAATACACAAGCTGAAAAACAATATCATTGATCCATACGTTGGAGATCAAGAAAACACACATGTTAAGCAGCAGAACATGTCACATAGAAAAGAAACTCCTGTGATGATTATTATTATCAATCTTGGGTTAAGGAGTTCTTGTAGGTAGATGGTGGTCTACGTTTCGACCCAAAGGTGTAGGATACTTGATCCTTACTCGCGGGTCTTCATCAGGACGTGGGGGGAGGTGAAGGAAGGGTGGGGCTGTGCCCTAAGTAAGAAAAACGAAATGCGCTGAATTATTTCAAACGGTCTCAGAAGAGTCCCGACATAGTTGGATAACAAAGGGCCAAGGGGCCAGCTAGGACAAGACATTAAAAATATTATTAAAAAACTTTAGAAGGAGGTTAAATTATACTGAGGACATGAAAAACTGGGTAGCCCGGGCAGCCGCCCTGTGGGTTTTTTTGTTACGGAGGATAATGCCAGGTGATAGACATTGCGTCTACAAAACATTTCATTAGAAAACGGTACCGTTACACAATGGCCCATTATTTGGGCTGAAATAGAGTGACATTAAAAACGTAACCATAGTAAAAGAGGGGGGGGGGATTTCATCACCTGGTCTTGATGCCAGGACAGGATATATGGATATGTAACCGCTTTTTGCTGGGACAACGGGCGTTTATCTACAAAAAATCGAGTAAAGACCGAACATCAAAAAATTGCAGATTGAGATCAGACAAGACGTATCACACGCATTGTTCTTGTGCAAAGACTCACCCGAGGGGATTTATTCATCAAACCCTACGAAGGAGCAGTCACAGCACATCACCTTCGCATCATAGTGTGCTTTTTCGCGCGTCCAACACGTGGATCGCGCACCGTGGACCGCCGTCTGAAAAAGCGGATTACCGAGAGTTAGGAGTACTAAGGACAAATGGTCTCAGAAGTATAACGGCGGTTCCAACAAACGGACTTACCCGTGGTCGGTCAGAGAATGAATGAGCCAGCGTCAGCGCGTGTCAAACCGGGAAGTGTTACCTTGGTAACCAAGCCCGTTTATGTAAACTCCTAGAAGAAAGACTCAAAGGCGTTGCTAGGTTACCGAGAAAAACAACCTGAGGGAAGATATACCGACCCAGGAGGTTTTTCTTGCCGACAGGGGGGCATTGTTGTTGATGCAGATAGCTTCTAAATGTGACGAACCATAAAGGGCATTTAACAGATGTTTCATCAAAAAACTGCATGATTCAATTGACATTTTAGTTATACAAATTACCAAATATGAATAACGTTGAGGGCATGGACCTGCCGCACATGGCGGTCAAACGCACATCACTCCCAAATGCAGAGTCATCAAAGCATTTCAAAACATTTCAAAAATGTACTATAGGTCTGTAATAATGAGTCCCTGACTCACATCAATTAATACATGGAAAGCAATAGAAAAATCAATTATTTGGCATATAAGTCCAGAAGGCAAAACATAATATAGTATAGTGCAGTGTAGTGCCCCGTTAAACGCCCTCGAGACGCATAAACGCCCTACAAAGGCGTGGACCAACCACACAGGGTAGTCAAACGCCTAGGGGTCATTATTAAAACTGTATCCTCAAAAAATGCATGATTCACTTGTCTGAAAAGGCTGTACTGCCAAAGCGTGGACCAACCAAGCATGGTAGTCAGACGCCTTTGGATCGGTGGGAAACACTCAGAAGAGGATGCAAAGAGAAATCAGTTAGGTGTATTACAGGCTAGTGTAGTTTAGTGTAGACAACCAAATCACAAGGTGGCCATTTGCGCAAAACTGCTTTCAGATTCATTCAAACCCCTGGTCACTGAGTCAAAGAAACGGATCCATTTAATCTCCCTTACATTGAGGATGGGAGCGATGTTGCCACCCCTTGGGCCCAGTCGGACCTGTTCCAAGATTGTCCACTTCAGGCTTTCAGGGAGGTGATTGTGTGTGTTACAGTGTTCAACCAACGGGGCTCCTACGACCTTGCATCTCACCCGGCTGCAATGTTGCAGAAAGCGAACTTTCGCACGCTGTTGAGTTTGCCCCACATATATCTGGTCACAAGGGCATATTATACAATACACCACATTTGTGGAGTTACAATTGGTATGTGACTTGAGCAGTACTTGCTGTTGTTTATGGGTGAATATCTTAGTCTGAATTGTCAACGGGCAGGCTTTACAGGACCCACACCGGAAATGTCCCACAATTGGCGGCAGATTCCACATGGTTGTGATTGTTGATGTGGTTGGGTTAGGGAGAAAAGAGCGCACCACATGGTCTCTGATATTCCTTGCCTTTTTAAATGCATGAAGGGGCGGGGAAGCGATATTAAGATCCTCAGATACCAGATTCCAATATTTGTTAACAGTTTTTTTTATCCTGTTGCTCTTTGTGGAAAAAGTTGTTACACAGATCATGCGATCATCATTCTTATTCTGTCTTTCTCCTGGTTCCAGTAGAGTCTCTCTGGGGTTGAACCATGCTCTCTTCATGGCTTTCTTTACCATGCGTCTAGGGTATCCCCGGTCAAGTAATCTGCCCATCAATATGGAAGATTGATCCATATAGTCCTCCTTTCTGCTGCAATTACGGCGAACCCGCAGAAACTGGCCAAAGGGGAGGTTATCCCGAAGGCCCCTCGGGTGGTGGCTGGAGTACAGAAGAAGGGAATTCCTCTCCGTGGCTTTCCTAAAAAGGTTGGTTTTCAGGGTCTCATTCTCCACAAAAATTGTTAGGTCCAAGAAATCGATAGATTTCTTGTCAAATTTTGTTGTGAACTTTATGTCAGGGGATTTTCCATTGAGCCAGATGAAAAAATTATTGATATCTTCCTCAGAACCTGACCAGATACAGACCACGTCGTCTATGTATCTCATCCATAGGTTTATTCGGGATCTGAATGGATTGGCGTTGGTAAGTATAAAGGTGTCTTCGTACATTGCCATGAAGATTATGGCCAGATCAGGAGCGAAGGCCGCCCCCATCGCCACACCCTTTGTCTGGAGATAAAAGCAATTTCGAAAGATGAAGAAATTCCTCATCATTGCAATCTTGAGCAATAGAATAATGAATGATGTTGGAACTTGAACTGGTGCCTCCCGTTTGTCAAGCGCAATCGACATTGCGGCCAGGGCCTCCTCCTGGGGTATGCTAGTGTACAATGACACAATGTCACATGTTACCAGGAGGTCTCGTGTGGAATCAAAAGGGTGTCCATCGATCAGGTTGATAGTTTGAGTGGTATCCCTTAGGTATGTGGTTGTAGCCTCCGTCAGCGGTTTTAGAAAAAAGTCTATATACCTACAGAGAGGTTCCAACAGGGAGCCGCATCCAGATACAATAGGTCGTCCAGGGGGCTTTTGGAGATCCTTGTGGACTTTGGGTAACGTGTAGATGGTAGGAAGGCGTGGGTGCTTCTGATTCAGGTACTGAAATTCGTGTTCCGATAGGAACCCTTGTTGTAGGCCATCTTGGGTGACCCTCAGGATTTCAGCCATTATACTTTGTGATGGATCACCGCCCAATTGTCTGTAACTGATCCCATCATTTAGCTGTCGTAGAATTTCATTGGTATAGTTGTCTTGGTCCTGTATTACAATTGCACCACCCTTGTCCGCGGGTTTAACCACTATTCCGATGTTGTCCCTCAAGGACTTTAATGCAAGTTTCTCCGCTTTACTGGTGTTGTATTTGGCAAAAGAGCTGTCTTCCAGGATGATCTGCACATCACGTAGTACTAAACTTTCATACGCCAAAATGCGTTGGGTCATGGCATACGTCGATGGTACAAAAGTCGACGGTGGCCTCAAGTTGGTGGTTGAGGAGGGTTGTCCTAGCTGGCCCCTTGGCCCTTTGTTATCCAACTATGTCGGGACTCTTCTGAGACCGTTTGAAATAATTCAGCGCATTTCGTTTTTCTTACTTAGGGCACAGCCCCACCCTTCCTTCACCTCCCCCCACGTCCTGATGAAGACCCGCGAGTAAGGATCAAGTATCCTACACCTTTGGGTCGAAACGTAGACCACCATCTACCTACAAGAACTCCTTAACCCAAGATTGATAATAATAATCATCACAGGAGTTTCTTTTCTATGTGACATGTTCTGCTGCTTAACATGTGTGTTTTCTTGATCTCCAACGTATGGATCAATGATATTGTTTTTCAGCTTGTGTATTGGTGCTTAATGATTTCTCTGATTAGTGATGTTAACTAATTGAAACACACCCCTTCCCTTGCACCCCCCCTCCCCTCCCCTTTTGTGGGCGCACTGAAATTTTGTAAACCTTACTAGCAATCGCAAAAATAATATATGTTTTTTCTGGTACAGTGATAATAAAAACACTGGTCACCATCATTTGTGTTCTGTTTAAATAATTAAATAATAACTTTTTAATGTTGTATGTTTGGTCAGGGACCCCTTTACATATCATAACGTATTACCCAGGTCCCTCTGACCACATGGGTCGAACCCCTCTATTCATAAAATACACCCCAGGGACACAGCAGTTTGCTATGGCACAGCAGGAGCAGCCATGCCATAGCAAAAAGTGCTTCACTTCATGGAAGCGAGAGCATGGAAAATGCTCTTACTTCCATGAACCAAAGCCGAATTGCTTTTGGATAAAGGGAGCTGCATGTTTTCAGCATCCTTTGTCCAAAAGCAATGCCAGCTCCCGCAGCAGGCAATGAGCCAGCAGGGACCACGGGGGCCTTGGCGCTCCCACCAAGTCCCCAACATTGTGGCCATGCCCCGGTGATTGGGGATCAGAGTTTAGCAGCCCTGCTGTGTGGGACTTACTGGAGGTAATAGGAGGGGGTCAACTACCCCTCCTGTTACCTCCTGTATGTCCCACACAGTGGGATTTCTAGGTGGTCTTTGGAAGCCAAGCCCCCCTTTCTCCACCACTCTGCGTACGCTCCTCCTAGCTCACTACTGGTTGGGGGAGGAAGTCCACTTTCCTCCTGAGGGACTTTGGAGGCCAAGAGACCCTCCTGGTACCTCCGGTACGTCCTATGCAGTGGAATTCTTGAGTGCTGGTTGGAGGCCCAGCCCCTTTCTCCACCAGTCTGCAAATGCGACTACTAGTTAAACAAGCATTTGCAATGCAATAGGTCTTGCATTTGTGAGAGTTAGAGCTATTGGCGTCGTAAATGTAAACGTTTTTTACTGATGTTTTTTGTGTTGAAGTGGATGTACGTTGTGTGTAGTAGAATTATGTGGTATGTTGTGCAGTGAAAATATGTGGATAGAAATGATATGGTATTTAGTGTTAAGCAATTATGTGGAGTGGGATTATGTGTTATGGAGAGTAATTATGTGGTACAGTAGTCTGTGTTGTGGAGTGGTAACCTCGGGTTTAAGTCTTCCTTGTTTCCATAGACACTAAACTATAAACTCAATGAGACACATAAAAAGAAGCAACCACAGAGGAGCATTTCTGGACCTAGTCAGAATTATGAGCAGGGCAACTGGAATTATGCGACTTTTTGGCCACACCAATTTTCGCTTAATTATACATTTGCCACATAATCCTTCATCTGCCGCATAATCTGCAGATTTGAACAAAAAAGGTCAGGTCAAAAGGCTCAAACTTTTCTAAAAATGCATCTACACGTGTTACAGCATGGTGGAAGGCCCTGTGCAAAGCTGAAATGGTCACCTGTTACTTATTGCTAAATGTGGATGTTAAATTGATACTAATGGTGCCCAAACCTCTCTTGTTTCTTTCTGCACCTCTCTTGCCTCTTTTTGCATTTCTCTTGCTTCTTTCTGCACCTTTCTTTCTCTTTCTGCACTTCTCTTGCCTCTTTCTGCACTTCCCTTCTCCTTTCTGCACTTGTCTGCCTCTTTCTGCACTTCCCTTGCCTCTTTCTGTACTTCTCTTGCTTCTTTCTGCACCTCTCTTGTCCCTTTCATCACTTCTCTTGCTTCTTTCTGTACCTTTCTTCCTCTTTCTGCACCTCTCTTGATTCTTTTTGCATCTCTCTTCCTTCACCTCTATTTCTACACTTTTCTTGCTTCTTGCTGCACTTCTTTTGCTACTTTCTGTACCTTTTTCCTCTTTCTGCACCTGTCTTACCTACGTAGGTGTAGTTAGAAAATAGCATTAAAAAAACCTTAGGGAATTCACTGAACTAACCACAGGTTTCAAGGATGTTATAGTTAGAAATTAGTATTTTAAATACCTTAGACATTCACTGAAAAAACACAGGTTTTAGGGATGTTACAGTTAGAAATTAGCATTTAAAAAGGCTTAGAAATTCACTGAAAAAAACACAGGTTTCAGGGACATTATAGTTAGGCTGACATTTCACTTGTACAAAACCATAGAAATTCAGCCGTCATAGAGCTAACTATAACTCACACCCCACAATGCACTGCTGAGGAGGTCACATCACTCATCACATGGTCAGTGACATTACTAATGACATCTCAAATTACATCACTAATGGCATCATATATATAAAACCTACTGGTGGTCACCAGTAGGTAGTTATAGTTAGGTTTGTTTTTCCATGGACAGAGCGTTTTCTTGGTTTGCTAATAACTTTGACCCGTTTAACAAATCTTCATGAAACTTTCCCCCAAAAAATGAATTTACCTCAGCTCCATCTTGAAAAGTATCAGGGTGATCTGTCCAGCGGGGGCCATGAAAAAAAGGGGGGGGTCCCAAAACGTAAAATGTTTATGCATTTTCTATAGACATCTTTAGGACAAAAACTGCTGAACTGCGAGAGCATGGAATAAAAAATGCAGCCCTGTGATTGGTCGAGAGGCCTATTTTTTCCCTTGAGCCTTCATGCTCTTGAAGGAGTGAGAGGCTCTTGTGAGTCTCAAGGCTATGCTCTGATTGGCCTGCTGTTGGAATGTTAGGAGTGAAATGGACACCATTATTGTTTGCTGTGAAAAATTGGAGGTGTGTAGAAATTAAATGAAAAAGCAGCAGAATGGCATGCTTTCCCCCTAGATTTAGAGAGGATATGTCTAAGAGAGAACTGCTGTCAAGATCATAAACGTATATTGTTATTAACTAATTATTATTGTGAATAGTAAAAAGAAGTAGAAGAGTTCTCAATACACTATTAGTAGGAATGCAAATTGTGGTCCTTATTTTTGAGAGAAAGTGTTTAAGAGATAAGTACTGTGATAAGTAGATGATCTATTTTTTTTTTTATATATTATGGTCTTCCCAGACTCTCATGGGTTTATGAAAAGTAGAAAGGAGTGGGTGATCTTTGAATACACACTAGTTTGTACACTTGCTACTGTAGGGAGGAGTTTTTCTGGAGATGGTGTTTACCAGAGTCTACTATTTATGCACAATGACTTGGTAAGAGCTGTGAGTAGAATACCGTCTCTTCCCACACCCTACTATGTATACCCATTATCAGAGAGAGGGGTGTTATCAGGGAGGACAGTCTCTGGACAGAGCACGCTATGCATACCCGTCATTCAAGACAGAGGTCTCAGTGGAGACCACTCATCATCTGAGAGAGAAGTCTGACAGGAGATGCCAGTCCCTACCCACTCACCACTATGCACACCCTCCATTTGAGAGAGAGTTCGCAAAGGAAGGGCCAGTTGCCCCAACACACCATACTATGCACACCAGTTATCTGAGAGCAATGTCTCCAAAGAGAAGGCAGTCCCTCCCCGCACACTATGCTGCACACTTGTTATTTGAGAGAGAGGTGTCAAAGGAGCAGAGGGTTGGCTGTTGGCTGATATATATATCTCACCCAGTACTAGTCACCAGTTGGTAGTTATAGTTAGGAACAAGGTTTTATAGGAAATTGATTTTTTGGGTTTGCTAATAACTGTAGCGCCACTTAAATCCAGCATAACTCCTTCCTGGAAGGTGTTTGAGTGATCAGTAAAGTGGGAGCTGAGAATAAGGGAGAGGCCCAAAATGTGTTTTCCCCATGCAATTTCTCATAAGAAATTTAGACATAGCTATGGCCAAAAAGGCTGAACAGAAAAACACCAAATTTGGCAGAAATCTAGATCTTGATCGAGGAAGCATGTGTTTAATGTTTCGGTGTAAATCAGTTCAGTAGCTGGTCAGCTCTTTCCCGTTCATGCAACGCAGTGCAAGAACTTTGCTTGTTGCCTTGCAGTGCTTAAACGTTCAGCAAATATGGCCATAGGTATTTTTTAACTTCCATGAATACAGTGTAAGTTAAGAAAGGTTAAGTCCTTTACATGCCACACTAGATCCAAGCAGGGAGGCTCAAAGCCAGGGAATTACCTCATGCCCACACTTCAGGATTACATTTTTCAGTGAATTCAGTTAGTTCACCTAGTAAAACCAACATTAGTTTTCAGAAAAAGGACATAAGTGACTAGTAAACCAAGGAGCATGAGCCTCATTAGAAGGCCCCATACAGCTTGGCTATAAACGTATATTGAATACCTGTCTTATAATTTTCATTTTTTTTAACTTAGTCACCACAACGAGAGCTATACCTGGAACGTAAAAGAGCAACTTCTGGCTGGAAACAAAAGCAATTACCAAATACACTGGGTATGAGCTCTCTCTCCATTTTCTCACCTCATTCTGACGTCCAAATAACAGCCTCGACAGAGGTACAAATGGCACAAATATATACATAAGCCACTGTTGAGCGCATGTTAATATATGTCAGTCATGGTTTATTTGACTTAACCCAACATGGGTTCTCCAGTAGTCCCCAGAAATTGTGTGCACGATAATTGTAGCCTTTTGTATGTTTCACCACATTACCATTCGATGAGGCTTACAAGTACACTTAACCCATGAACTATATTCCCACCTAGGTTACCAGTTTGAGAAACAGAAGAGAGGTCAGGTTTTGCAGGTGTGACTGACTAGTGGCCTTATTTTTCACCTGAGCTGCGATGGTTGTGGGATCATAATGTTTGAACAGTGTTAAGTCAATGTTGAATGATGCCCTATAACACTGTCCACATAACGTTCTGGGAAACTACTTTTTCACCCACACTAAGGTACCCCATCGAAACGTGTAAGTCTTAATATAATATGCATCCATTAACATATTACTCACTCATTTATTCATACATTACTTGTTATGACTAGATTAATCATTCACACACACTAACAATTTCAAGTCACATCCTAAAACCTCACATGCACTGTACTGACTAAAAATATATACATTGTAGGAATACAGACAAATATCTTCATAATAACATACATGTACTTCTAACTGTGTTTACAGCATTTATTTCAAATGCTATAGAACACTGGGGATACTTTCTGAACCGCAGACATGTTTCCCTTTTTGTTTTTTATGTATCTATTTAATCCGCCTATTACCTAGTACCGGATTTCTCCGCCTCTGTTATGGAGGTGAAGAAGTCCACAGCATTGGGGAAGAACTCCACATTAAGGGTAGAGTTATTTGCATATCGGAACAGGAAATAAACAGTTACTGAAACCTCCAAGGAGACCCCAAATAGTCCACATCCATCCTGCTGCTCCTTTGTCCACTTTGTCCAGTAATTCCTAAAACGGTGGAGAAACAGGATGAGAGTGCTCCCATTTTCTTTCAGGATGGAATGTTTAGAATTGGGAAAGGAGTACTCAGCTCTATGGGGAACCTGACACCCTGCTAAGCAATGCAGAGAAGTTTGAAATATGGCAGGCCATCACCATGTGCTACAGTACACTTTGTCTTCAAGCATGGAGAGCCAGGAAGTGCCACAAGCACTGGGAGGGTCTTTAGAGCAAGTCAAAACTAAAGACTGAGGAGGTGCTCAGGGTGTCCTTTTAGCCCCAAATGCAGCATCTAGATCGCTCCCCAATACAGCGGAGGGTCCAGAAAACAGCACAGCTGACCCTCCATGCTCAGCTGGAGCCCCACTTGAATACTTAAAAAAGAACTTGTGCTTTGAAAGTGTTGTACTCTCCTGTCTCATGTTTATTCTGGTTATCAAGTAAAATGTGACTTTGAATGATTGTTACTAAAGATTCTTTAGTTTTTTAAAGTGTTTCATTTACTTTATAGTATATTTTAGTGACATAGAGAATATTTCTTTTACTTTTTTTTATCAA
The DNA here is from genome assembly GCF_964261635.1 of Lissotriton helveticus. Lineage (NCBI taxonomy): Eukaryota > Metazoa > Chordata > Amphibia > Caudata > Salamandridae > Lissotriton > Lissotriton helveticus. The sequence continues at coordinate 1,029,124,156 of NC_136059.1, forward strand.
ATGTTTTAAAAAAAACTGTACCCCACTGTTGATATAGGGCCTTATTTTTTTATACAATAATTTACTGTTTTGTATCAAATGTGCCTAACATTTATATTCTAGGTGATGTTTTTCAAGTCAGATATACATATTAGTTTTAATGTACCACCACTTCTTGAAAGCCTAAAAGAATCGGCGTTCTCTCCCGGTCTTCATGAGGTGGCAGCAGAGGTAAAGGATCTCCGATATGCACTTGCTGACTTGCACAGGGAGCTTTGCTGCCAACAGTCCATTTAGACTGCATCCATTTTCATATGTACTGTCTCCCAACCCTCTCCTACACTGTGTTGTGTTAAACAGTATTTATTATCCCTCTGTACCAAAAACTACCCTAATGAGTCAAAATCACGAAGTGGTGTCTGGTCCTGCCCCTATGTGCCTGCGTCTGTTAAGGAGGTCAAGGTATTCCTGTCCCTGGAGAGGAAGAGACAGATTACCAAGGATTTTGCCTCTCACCCCAGGCCAGCATCTCAGACACTCCATCTGTGCTGGGGCATTGACTTTACATTTATCTTGGACTTTGAACTTTTACTTTTCATTTGAACCTTCATTTAGGACTTTTGAACTTTTTGGGGGGCTATATATTTTGACCTTTTTGATTTTTTAATGAACATTTTCCCCTTGATGTTCTCAGTATATTTTTAAGTTGCACCTCCCCTCCAAAGTCATTCTACCGCTATCAACTCATGTTCTACTTTTGATATTCAACACCTTCCGTGTTCACCTTTCTCTAAAATAGTTGCTAAAGATTATTTTTCCACATTTAATATACATGTAACTAAAAATTTGTTTCGTAATAAGCTCCATTGTTATGTTCCTACCTTAATATGTGTAGGTGTGTGTGAGGGTGAATGCTTATAGATGTGTGTAAATATGTGTGGTTGACTTGTAGTAAGGGTATTGTTCTCTGTTATTTTTATATGTTTCTTGTTTTTTATCATTCTACATTATGTTAATATAAGACACACCAGTTTATGGCTAAATACAAAAGAAATGGCACACACTTTGAAGGTAAGTCCAATAGCTATTTATTGAAATAGTTGTACAATAAAAGTGATCCATAAAAGATTGTGGAAGTATTTTTTTTTAATAATGGTTGTGTTTTGCAAGGATGGACAATTGAGTGGTCCTGGGGTGGTGGTTGTTGTCCACCCCTCAGTGGGGGGTTGCCACAATGCAATGCAGGACCCCCAGGTGGTTGAACTGGAGTGGGAGTCGGTGGGTTTGTCAGTGATGCATATGGATTGTTAGTAGGGTTTGCAGAAAGGGGTAGGCCTTCCGTTTGCGGTGTGCTACAATTGTCTGAAACGCATGGATTGGTCATTCAGATTGGCACTGGTCCCTGGGCTATGTAGCCTATATTATCAACACGGTCAAGGCATATCACCTTGCTGACATGCTGAGATGTTCCTAGTGCAACCTAACCATGTGTTTGACAGATTTTATAATATCTTTTAAGACATGGGTCTGTCTCTCAATCAACCTAGGTGCTGTTCCTGGTGAATTCAATATTGAGGAGAGTCTGCCCCAATTAACAAATATTCTCTACACAGAGCAATGCAACTTGAAATACCCATCCTCCTTGAAGGCAGGATTTTCTCATGGCTGTTTCATCTTCCACATGTGTGATCTTCTATCCATGCTAGCCGGCTGTCCATCATGAAGAAAGTTGACATCTGGAAGGTTGTGGCAGGGAGGCTGTTGAGTTGAGAGAACTTTGCACCAGTGGTGTCTATTTTCCTCTGAAGATTGAGAGAATTCTGGAGTGCCACTTGCATTTCAAGATGGGGCAGGCCAGTCCCCTGGTTTACTTCTGGGCAAAGGGGTGGGTCTAGAAGAGGCCTCCAGAGCGGTATGAGTAACTGTGACTTAGTTACTGTTGTCATAAGATTTGAAATCCATAAGAGCTCCCCAAAAGGGAGTCTGCTGGGCGACCAAGAGGTCTTTTTTGGAGAGGTGTTTCTGGAAGGGACCAAAATGACCTCCTTTGAAGAGGTCTTTCTGGAAAGAGCTAACAATCTCCTCCTATTCTTCAGCAGTTTTGGCCACAGACATAACAGCTTAGAGGATGAATGCTTTCCTTCTAGGACTGCATGCTGTGCTCTGCCTGTGGGTGGTGAGGTATCATTGTGAAGCTCTTGGTTCCCAGGAGCTGAAAGATGGATACAAAAGATGATGGGCAGTTTATCTGTTCGAAAAACAAATGAATATACCAAAATTGCCAAAAGATATCTTCAGACTTGGGACCTTCTGTGATGATTTTAGGTACTCCACAGTCGGAGTGGAGATCACTCTATGGGAAAGAGGAGGTAAAATGTAAAACTGTTTATAGTACTTTATACTAACTTTATAGCAAATAATTGCAAATATTTTTAGGATAAATATTAATGTAAATAAATGTTACATATGTATTTTAAATGTAGAACAAAAAAAAAACTACAGCACTACTAAGTTAATGTTGACTTAACTATTAAACTGATATATTTTTCTGGTTTAAATTACAAAATTCATTAAAAGTAATTTAAATATTATTTACGGTAAATTTAATGATACATACATTTTAAGTTAAAAAAGTTATTAGCCTTTTTTCATTAATTGACAATTATGTACTATTTTTAGATTTTCTATTAGTAAATATTTGTTTTTAATTTCAAACTACTTTATATAATGTAATTTACATTAACATTATTTTTCATGGGGTTTTTATTTTAAGTCCCTAACTCCATTATTTTCTATTGTGGACTCTTGGAGTATCAGTGGTTAACCATGTGTGGAGCTGGACATACTACTATTTTTTTTTTCTGCAGTAAACAAAACTAGTAAATTTGGCTCCCCCCTCATTTACAGGGAGTGGAGATGTTCAAGTCAAGACTTTTGAGTAACTTTGCACTCAGATTTTGTGAATAGGCAAAAAGTAGTAAAGTTGAATACAAAATCGTAAAAGTATATTAACAATTAAATTAATCACAAGTGTATGTTACCTTTGTGAAGAATACCAATATTCTTTAGCATCAGACTAACAGCATCAAACATGTTGAAAATATCTGACTAATCTTCATGCTCTCTTCTTCCCCCACGTAGACATAATTACAGCCATACAAGCAATGAATTTACTTAAGCTTCTTAGAGCACACCTGGAAATGTGCAACAGTTGCCGTTTTGTAGGATATCATCGGTGAAATGTGAAATACGATTATGCGGAGGCAGTTTTACAGGGTAGTAGTGTACAATCACAATTTATTACAAATCAAATCCTTCTTATATGTGCATTTGCCGCAAAAAAATTATTTTCATCATATAGAAACCTCTTCTGATGCTTTTGCACCTTTGGGGTGGTTTCATTCCCATTACCTCCCAGTACAAATGGGCATATGTACAAGGGGCTAACGCCACCTTAACAGCACTTTTCCGATGGTTCAGCAACTATATTATTATCGCCATATGTACAAGCTGTTGCTAACCTCTGTTAGCTGCAGATTTCCAGCTAAAACGTCCATTCTAAAGATTAACACTTCTGTTAGCGGTAATGACACGCAAGGGAGGCGTTCCGGTGCAAAAACGGCCGCTAACCTCACTTTGCGATATTTACAAGAGGATATCTGTAGTTTGGAGGACAAAAAAACTGCCTCTAACTACAGTTACAGGCAGTTTTTTTAAGACCAGAAAATAGCTGGTCTTAAAAATGGAGATAACACTTGGGGACTTTTTCCAGCAAGTTTTGGTGCTGGACAGCGCTGCAAGCAATGTTGCAGTGCTGCCCTGCAACAAAACTATAGGCCAGGAATGCGCACCATCAATAAGATAGTGCGCATTCCTGGGTCTCAGTCATGAAAAATGTTGCAGCGCTGCGACAAGACAGCATTGCAACACTTTCCACGACACCCTTCTTGCGACACCATGGATGTGCAATATTCACTGGACAGCGCTCCATGATGCAAGTAATGACAGATATGTCTGGAATCGAAACGTATCTGTCTGCGTTAAAGTCATGCATTGCTGCAGTCGTGTCACAAGCATGACACAACTCCAGCATTGCATGGGGCCTGCCTATACATGTGGTACTGCATCACCCTTACGCCTGCCATTAGGCAGGTGTAAGGTACTGACGCAGTGGTGTCCTACAATTGTCACAGTGAAATCTGGGAGATTTCACTGTGCCACTCCTATGAGGCCTTGCCGCTTGGAAAGGCACACCCTGGGTACATCATACCTGATAAAGGTATGATGTGGCACAGGGCTTCCCAAGGTCACGCATATGCCTACATGGGTCACTTTGCAAATACGGTGCAACATGGTTCTAGTTTTGCCTGATCCATTCTTGAGGAGTGCCAAGGTGTTGACGCAGTTGGAGATCCATCTGCGGCGGTTGTGCACTGTGGTTTCTTCGTCTGTAAGCGTTGGCGGAGTGGTGGTGCTGAGGGAGTTGATGAGACGTTCTTCGTTGGCCTAGATCCAGCTGCGAGGGGGGGCAATGATGGGATGGTGTACGGTGGGCATGGTGAAGACGTGATGTATACAATGTTGGTCAGTCCAGAAGAGTACGGTTGTGTGGCTGTAGTTGGTGGTGCCGCTGGCGGAGGCGACGTGCTCAGTCGTGTGTCCTGCTATGTGGCTTGCTGCAGTGACTAGCTGCTTAAGTCTGATGTTGGGGAGCTCCCCAGGAGGGGCTAGTGTTCTGGTCACAGGGGTTGTCCAGGTACATCATAATTAGGCTATCTGATTTTAGGTTTAAACCTATAATAACTGATAAAACCCCACCAAAAGGAAAATAGCAATCACCAGTGTAAACATATAAACACTGAAAAAACACCTTTGCAACCGCAAACTAAGTGCCATTCAAAGAAAGGAAAAGATGAGTGAAAGAGCCATTTTTTTTTGTCAAAGGTGTATTTTATTGAAAGAAAAACAGGAAGAAAAAATCTTGCGACAGGAAGACCTCGGCCATGCGCTCCATGCTTAACAATCTCCACATTCTAGCATACCACAAAGAGATCGCTGGGGCCTCCTTCCTCTTCCAGGCCGCCGCCAGGGTAGTCTTAGCCGCCCCAATGCATAACCATAGGATCTTCTTATCCACCCGGGTCTGATGTTCCAGCAGTGGATCTCGGAGGCCCAGTAGCACGTGTGCCATTGAATCCGCCACGGGGTATCCCAGGATCTCTTTAATATGGGAAAGGATTTCCTCCCAGTAGGGGCGGATAGCGGGGCAGTCCCACCAAACGTGGCGAAAGTCACCTAACAGGCCACAGCCCCGCCAACATCTGTCGGAAGTGCCAGGAAATATGCGGTGTAATTTAGCGGGGGTGAGGTACCAGTCCATCATCGTTTTAAGATGGGCCTCACGAAGTTCAATGGAGTGATTGTGTTTCGCTAAGTCTCTCCACAATTGCGACCACTCTACATCTGATATCTCCCGGTCCAACAATTCTTCCCAGAGGCCCATGTATCTCGGTCTGGGGGAAACCACCGTGGTCAAGAGGTGACGGTAGAGATAGGAGATAACTCCCTGCATGCCCGAGGTCCGGGCAATGAAGGCCTCAAAGGGGGTAAGAGCTCTAGTGGCTGCGTCGCGAACAGCAGGGGAGAGCGCCCAGTGAAGTAGCTGGGCATGATGGTATCGTTCCGCTGGCAGGACCTCATAGTCCCGTCTGCAGTTGTCAAATGTTAGCGGGGCATCTCCATGAAACAGGTGGGTGAGGGCAAAACAGCCCCCCCTCCTCCAGACATCAAAGGGCCCCTCACATAGGCCAGGCGGGAAGGCAGGATTGAAATGGATGGGTGTAAATGGGGAGGGGAACGTCGTCCACCTCTCGTCCCTGGCGATCGAGTCCCACACCTTCAGGGTGGTGCCAGTGGGAGTGCTGATATACGCATTCTTAGGTCGGTCTCCTTTGGGTTTCCACGCCAGATCTCATATCGACCTTCCCGCCACACTTCTGTCCATATGTAGCCAGTGTTTCTCTGACATCGGCTGAGACCACTCTACCAGGACCCTAAGCTGCGCCGCTTTATAATAGAGAAGCATATCTGGAAGGCCGACCCCCAGTCCTCCCGCGGGCGCCTAAGAGCAGCAAAGGAAAAGCGAGCCCGCCCTCCTTGCCAAATAAAGCGGAGCATAAGAGTTTTAACACAGCGAAATAAGTCAGTATCTACGACGATGGGGAGCGCTTGGAATAAGTACAGCAGCTTGGGGAGGAGTGTCATTTTAATTGCGTGTATCCGTCCCAGCCACGAGATGTACAGAGGTAGCCATCGCCGCAGATCGGAGCGGATACGCGCCAGCAGGGGGGGGAAATTGGCGGCGTACAGTTTCCCCATCGTGGGGGTAAGGTGGACCCCCAGGTACAGAAGGGAAGAAAGGTTCCACGGCAGGGGAGACAGCTGGCAAAGGCGGTCCACCTCCGCCAGGGAGAGCGTAAGATTTAAAATAAAGGACTTGTCATAGTTGACTTTAAAGCCCGCCACCGCCTCGAAGCGCGCCAGTTCAGTCTGAACATGGGGGAGGGAGCGCGCGGGTTCCCAGAGGGACAGCAGGACGTCACCTGCAAATAAAGAGATTTTATGTTGCTCCCCCGTGAAAGGCAGTCCCCGGATGTCTGGGTGTTCCCGCACCGCTATCGCCAACGGCTCTATACTCAGGGCAAAGAGCAGAGGAGAAAGCGGGCACCCCTGCCTCGTGCCACGGGAGTGGGAAAAGAAGGTCGACAGGTGGCCGTTGACCGAGACCCTGGAACGAGGGCAGCTATAATTCGCTCACATCATGGACAGAAACTTGGATGAAAAGCCAAAAGCCCTTAGGGTCTGGAATAGAAATCCCAAGTCCACCCGATCAAAGGCTTTTTCTGAGTCCAACCCCACCAAGACCGCCGGGATACAGAAGCGATTAGCCTTTTCAATAAGGTGGACCACACGGCGGGTGTTATCGTGGGTTTGGCGCCCCTTAATGAATCCCGATTGGTCGGGGTGGATGAGAGCGGGCATGAGGTCCTGTAATCTAGCTGCCAATATGGACGAGTATAATTTGGCGTCTATATTCAGCAGGGCTATAGGCCTATAGGAGGCACATTTAGTAGGGTCCTTCCCTGACTTGGGGATAACCGATATAACGGCCTCCGCCATGGAGCCCGTGGCCGTGCCAGACTCCGCCATGGCGTTAAAGAGGAGCACCAGAAAATCACACACCTCTGCCGCAAAGGTCCGATAAAAGAGTGCCATATAGCCGTCCGCCCCGGGTGCCTTGTTGGGTTTCAGGGCTTTAATCGCCATCAGAACCTCCTCTCTAGTGAAGGGGGCCGCAAGCAACTCGTTCCACTCGGGAGAGACGCGAGGTAGTGGAAGTGCAGTAAGATAGTCACGTTGGGCCTCATGGTCTAAAGAGTCTTCCAAGTATAGCGCAGCATAGAACTCCCCAAAGAGTTCCGCCTTGTCCTCGTCGCGATGCTTCAGGTCTCCCCTGGGGTCCTGAATACCGCCGATATACTCCTTCTCCCGCTTGTCCCTCAACTGGCGTGCAAGGTGCTTCCCAATCTTGTTACCCTGTGAATAAGACAGACGGCGCAATTTCAGGAGAGTGAACTCCGCTCGGTTATTATAATGGGACCTGAGTTTACCCCGGACCGCTGTTAGCGAGCGGAGCGTCTGTCTGGTGGGATTCTGTTTGTGGGTCAATTCCAACCTGGCCAACTCTTCCTCCAATCCCTCCCTTTCCACACACTGCTGCCTATTAAGAGCCGCGTTGAGGGCTAAGCAACTACCCCTGACCGACGCCTTAAAGGCATCCCAAGTGACAAAGATCGAGGTGTCCTGGACAGGGTTAAGGTAAAAAAAGTCACGGATCGCTGTCCGCAGTGCCCTACAGGAGGGGTCGTCCCTGACCAAGGAGGCTGGGAAATACCACTTGCGGGTTCCCGCACTATCCGGGGCCCAATGAAAACAGAGGGCCAGTAGGCTATGATCGGAGACCAAAAGGGGGACGATCTTAGCATCGCACAGGGCTCCCCGAAGGGACTGGCTCCGAAACCCATAGTCCAGGCGGGAATAGGACTGGTGGACATGCGAATAGTAGGTGTAGTCCCGGGCAAGGGGATGAAGGGCCCGCCACCCGTCAACCATCCCCCGATCTGTAAAACGCCTATGTGTCTCAGCCGAACAGATCCCCTCGTCAGCCCTCTGGGGCGAGAGCAGTCTAGCTCACGATCCCATACCAGGTTAAAATCCCTCAGCACAAAGAATGCCCCCTCAACAAAGTCCTCCACTGTAGTCAGCAGATCCTGGAGGAACCTATTCTGTCCTGCATTGGGAGCGTATAGAACCAGAAAGGTACACAACTTGCCGCGGAGCACCCCCTTGACCAAGATCCATCTACCCTCTTTATCGTTCCTAACCCCTAACGGCTGAAATCGCACTGCTGAACGGAACATAAGAGCCACCCCTCTGTGCTTAGTAAGGGCAGAGGATGTATATATTAGCGGGTACTGTCTATGCTTGAGGCGGGTCTCGTCCTTCCTCGCCAAATGCGTTTCCTGGAGACCTATCACATCCAAGTCATGATCAAGAATGTATTTCCACACCTTTTGCCTCTTTTGAGGGGAATTCAGCCCCTTCACGTTCCATGTACCCACAGGGACCGGCATCACAGATAAGTACTCGCACTCAGCTCAGCTTCCCACCTCCCCACGCCCAACACACACCACCTCAACCAGCACCTCTGGATCCCCAACTGTCCCAGTCCTTCCCCAGCTCCCCTCCTCAGACCCCCCACGCTTTGGGACCCTCGCCAGCTGTCCTCAGTGCGCCACCTCCCGCCCAGCCCCTCGACTCCAACCCTCCGTCCAGGCCCCAGAACAGTAAGCCAGCTTCCTTGGAGCATAGCGAACTCTCCCAGTACGGACTGCAAGAACAGGAACACACCTCTACACACATTCACACTACCACCACCCCCCGTCCCCTCCCACCAACCCCCCCCAAAGTCCTACCCCCCTCCCCCTCTTCAGGCCCGGAAAGCCTCAACAGGAGTGCCTCCCCTGCCTGTAACTGCAAAAGCCCCGAAGGGGCAAAGGAAAAGGGAAAAAAAACAAGAAACAGAGAGCCACCATAGGGGTGGTCTTAGCATCCCTCGGAGGGCTGCGGATGTTATGTTATGTTATGTTAAATAAATTTCTTAAGCGCGGCTAACACCATTAGGTTTCTTGGCGCTGTGCTGGGGGAGCGGTGGAAAGAGTGTGAGACGGGATCTAAAGGTATGAGGTAGAGAAAAGAAAAGTTTTAAGCAGTGATCTGAAACCAGGGTATGAGGGTGCAAGCCTGAGAGAAAGTGGGAGGGAGTTCCAGAGGGATGGGGCCAAAAAAGAAAACCTAAGGCCTCCGTATTTTTTCCTCTTGAATCTGGGAACAGATAATAAGGCCATTTGAGATGAACGAAGATTGCGGGACGGGGTATAAAGATGAAGAAGGGAAGAAATAAAGGAGGGACCATGGCCAGAGAGGGACTTAGAAATGATACAGCCTAGCTTGAATTTACAGCGGGCGGATACCGGGAGCCAGTGAAGACTCTTTAGTAGTGGACGAACGTGCTGATCTCTCGGCTGGTGGTAGATCAAGCGGGCAGCTTGATTTTGGATCAGCTGGAGTCTTTTCAGTTGGTAATCAGGAATGCCAACATACAATGCGTTAGCGTAATCAAGTCTACTGATCACTAACGCAAGTAGCGCTAACGTGAGCGCTTCGGTGGTAAGTAGGCGGGAGATTTTTCGAATTTTCCTGAGTTGGAAGTGGCTGGCGGACACCACTGCGCTGATCTGGGGAGTCATAGAGAGGTCATTACTAATGACAACACCCAGACTTTTGGCAGAGTTAACTGGAGAGGGAGGGCTTCCAAGGCTGGTAGGCCAGATGGAAGGCTGCCAAGGATTGGAAGCTCCCCCGACAAGAACCAGCTCCGTCTTGTCGGGGTTAAGCTTCAGGTGGTTTGAGCTCATCCAGTTACTGATGAAACAGAGTGTATTTTGGAAAGTGGAAGTAGAGTCATCAGAGGAGTCAATGGTGAAAATCAACTGAATGTCATCCGCGTAGTTGAACGCGGTGACACTCATCCCACGAAGGGCACGGAGTAAAGGGGCTAAATACAAATTAAAAAGGAGAGGGGACAGGGAGGAACCCTGGGGAACACCACTGGTCAGCTCTACCTGAGTGGCAGAAAACTGGGACAGCCTGACGGCTTGTTGACGTTCCGTCAAAAAAGACTGAACCCAGTCAAGGGCGGTCCCATGGATGCCAGCCTCTCTGACACGGCCGACCAGAATACCATGGTCGACCGTGTCGAAGGCGGCCGATAAATCCAAAAGGACTAGGGCTTGTCGGGTGTTAACATCAGCCCCTCTGCGCAGTTCGTCCATCACGGAGAGAATAACTGCCTCCGTGGAGTGCGCAGGTCTGAACCCTGCCTGCTTGGAGTCTAAGACACATGAGTCCTCAATAAAGGTACTGAGTGTTTGAGTTACGTGCGATTCCAAGACTTTACTGAGAAAGGGGAGAAGGGATATGGGACGGTAATTGCTCAAGATGGAGGGGTCTGACGAAGGTTTTTTTAGGATGGCAACCACCTCGGCCTGTCTAAAGGAACAAGGGACTTCCCCTGTGGCCAAAGAGTTGTTTATAATGAGACACCAGTCAATGTCCCACTCATTTCACGGACCGGGGTATCTTCTCCAAAAGTACATATTTACCCACGGTACCTGAGCGGAGGGGGGGTCCCTCCGACGCCTATCAGCCTTCCCTTCAGGATCATGCAGCCCCTGAGCTGCCCTGCGATGGCGACTCCGTTGCACTCGCCACAGAGGCCACCGCTCTGACTCTCTCTTGCTGGCTGGCCGAGGGATCTGGCCCGATGTGCGTCACCGGGCGCCCCACTCTCTGCCAGGAAGGAGAGCGCCGCCGCGCCGGTGATTGTCCAGCCCCTGGGGAGGGGGCAGCGTCATCCAAGCCCAGTAGCTCCTTGTCCGCCTGCAGAGAACGAACCTGGACCAGTCTGTTTTGCCATCGGAAGATGAGGCAAAAGGGATGCCCCCAAGAGTACGCCACACCTTGCTCCTTCAGATAGGTCATCACTGGCTTGAAGTTGTGCCTCTTTTGTAGCGTTGAAGCTGCCAAATCTTGGAAGAGTTGGGTGGCGGTGCTCTCTAAACTGCAAGTCAGCGATCCCCCTCGCCTTCCGAAGAATGCGCTCCTTAAGCAGAAAATCGTGAATGCAAACCAAAATGTCCAGAGGCGGGGCCCCCGTACTTCTCAGTAGCCCAACTCTATGTACTCTGTCCATTTTGACCTCGTGCAGGTCTCCATCATCCAGGATCTGCAAAAAGACTGCCTCCACATAGCCACGCAAGTACCCCGCCTCTCCTCCCCAGGGCACCACGCATATGCGGATGTTATTTCTGCGAGAACGGTTCTCCAGATCTTCTGCATGTGCCTGGAGATCCAGGTTTTGCTCCGTCAGCCTGATCACATCTTGCTGGAGCTGATGTACATCCTCCGCCAACCCCAGATCGTGTTCCTCCAGCGTGGCAACCCTCTCGCCAATGCCATCCACATCCCTCCTCACCTCCCTGAGGTCGGAAGCAAGCTGGGAACGATGCTCCGAGATGTCCTCCTTGATGGCTGAAAAAAGTTCAAGCATGAAGGCTTTGGTGGCCGGTGCCTCATCATCCCGCAGCCGGGGAGACGAGCTAGTGCTTGGGGAGGACGGCGCCTGCGACCCCTTCAGAGGCCCCTCTTTGCCAGGTTTGTCCTTGCGATTCCTTTGAGCCATCTCGACCTGCCCAGCTGCTGTTGCTCGGCCACGGCCACCCGGGGGAAGCTCTCCGGCGCGTCCACTCCAATAACGTCAATCTCACTCCTGCTGTGCCAGAGGCGCCACCGCGAGTCCGAGGCCCCGGCGCAGATCTCAACCGCCTCCCAGCGGGCCCACGCTGCACCTCTCCTTGTCGCCACCAGAGCAAGGCCACTCCGACAGGCCGCTCCAGTCGCGGACACAGCCCTCAAATCCTGCTCTCGGACGCAGATCCCAGGCCACTCCAACCGTGGATCCGTGTGCCCTGCGCCACTTCTATCACTATCAGGAGAGTGTCACTGCTTCCACAGGCCTCACTCAAAGGTCCCGGCCCACATGCTTGCGTGGCTGCAGTCAGGGAGTCAGAGGCCCACCGCCAGCAGGCCGCCACCGGGGGCCGGCCCAGACAAGGCTGTTGGCGGTTCTAGGCCCAGGGAAGCCACCAGCAGAGTTCCGCAGTCCTCGGTGCAGGACAGAGGCGGGCGCCGCACTCCACCGCCACTGCGGCTCGGATCGGCCGCACTCCGGGAGGCCGGCCCGCTCCAATCACGGCCCGGCCCTAGGCCTCTGATCCCCGGGTTCGCGTGTGGCGGGTGACCCGCCCGACCTCTCGGCCCACCTTGCTCTCGCCCCGACTCCACTGCGGGCGTCCAGGCCACTCACCCCCTGCGCGACCGGGCCTCCGAGCGATGGAGCTGCAGCCGGTTCCTCCTCCGGCGAGCGTCACCGCAGCTGTGCGGCCGGATGGCCCCTCTCCAGCACCGCCGCACGCAAGTCCCCGGCTCCCGCTGCTCCGTCGCACCACAGGCCTCAGTGCCGACGTGGGGGCAATCCTCTACCCTTGGAGCCACGGAAAGCGCCGAATCTACCCCGGTGACTCCAGGAGCGTCGCGCTAGAACCGGAGCCGTTGGTAGGGTCCAGGGAAGGCGCTGGGCAAAGCTAAGATGATCACGGCGGCGGAGGGACAGAAGACACGTCCTACTCCGTCGCCATCTTGGACACGCCCCCCGAAAGAGCCATTTTTATTTCTTCCTGTAGGGACCAATACAATCTAACTTTGTTATACATGGTAGCATCAAGAAAGACTGGGCTAACATTATTCTGCTTGAGTTTTGTTGTTTAGGGATGTCACTAAACATTGTCTCTTCTTCCTTCTGCTTTTTTCAGTTTAGTGGTTTTTGGTTGAAGGATGCAGTGCTAAGAAGCATGCTTTAGGTCTTATTTAGTTATTTTATAAAATGTAGATAATCGGGAAATATTAAAACCATATGTGATATTTTGGCTACATTTGATTTCACTGATAGGTAAAATGGCTGGTTTCATAAGAATCTTTCCTAATATGTACCATCACGTTTACCCACAGTCAGAGAATTGGTGAAAACCGTTGATACATCAGCCCCCTTTTCAAGTGAGGTAGTAATGATTGTAAGTGAATTGCCAAACACCCCAAGCTTTAAACATTCAATGCAAGATGTAGTGACAGGTATTTGTGAAACGAATGTTGTCAGCAAGCATCTGAGATAGTGGTGAAAATTTGACACCAGACGTTTGGTAAACATGGAATGCAGTGTCACTTGGAATGCTGCTGAAAAAACTTCCTACCAAGTACAATAAAGATTGCAGTGATATTGTTTGTATTTGCAGTAATTCAGCTATGTATGTGAAAAAGTTGTATGATGGTCTGTCAAAATCGATACCTGAGCGGAAGTGCTTCCCGGTAAGAGATCCTTGTCACTTGCTAGCATCTTTACAATCTTCAGAGTTAATGAAGAAGGCTATTGACGTTGTAGTCCATTCTGGTGCAGATAAAATGTATTTGGACCTTATATACCCTGTGCACACGCTATCTATATAGATACACTATCAGTGCAGAAACCAAGCAATAATTAAAATTAAATTAAAATTCCATAAAGACCGGAAAAACACTGTTTGTGTTGTTTTTAATAGCCCTTACATTTATAACAACTGATAGCTGCTGTTTTTTTAAGGTATTGAAGAAACTGAAAAAACCCCACCAGATTTTACCAAAAATAGAAACTGAAAACAGGAAAGCCTAATCATATTGCATTTACAACGCACCTCCAACAACGCAGGTGCCTTTACATCGCATTCAATTACAGCACATTGTGAGGTCAGTAATGGGGTATTTTTAGGTTTTAGGGTGGGTATGGGTCTTGGATGTCGGAGATGAAATTTGGGGTGTCTCATGGTGTAAAATTTGAAATTTGGGGTGGGTTTTGGGATCAATCATGAAAATGCAGGTGAGCATTTGGGTCAAAAATTAAAATTGGGGTTTGCATTTGGGTCAAATATTATTTTTAGGGTATTTTGGGGGCTCAAAGATGAATTTTAGGGTTCAGGGTTTGCTTTGTGGTGCCAGGGTTAGTTTTAAAGTTGCACTCGCTGCAGTGGGAATAGTAATATTTACATCTCCACTATCCAACACCTTCCCTACTGTTGCAATATGCCTACTATTAGTATGCATTGTAATGAAATGTGATGTAATGCATCCGTTGTAACTTCATTTATACCTTTGACACACCAGTGGTACGCCCGCTGCTCATGGTTGTACAGCGACTGGTATTGTGAACTGCTGCGTGGGGGACTGGACAGTTGGGAGGTGGGAAACGCCAGAAAGGACACTGGATGGGGCGTGGACGCGGGGGGTGTGAGCGGGTGTTGTAAATATTTAAATGGGTCCCGTGTCTTCGTTGCTCCTGCTCTCCTGAGTCTGCTTCAAGGAACAGGAAGTAGGCAGCCAGGCTCCCTCCCCTAATCCAATCACAACACTGCATGCATGCAGCCTGCTTTGTGAACAGGACAGTGCACATGACTGCTTTGGGCGGCCTGAGTGGGCCGACTAAACAGTCATTATGCACTTGAGTGGGCAATTACATCCTAAAAGTTCTCATCATGTGATACATTTTCCTCTTCTTGCACTGCTTGAAAGCAGTGAGGCGATGCTATTCTGCCATAGCAGATGAGCCGCCACTGGGGATGCATCATCTACAGGTGCTAGACCTGTACAACTCGATATCCGGGCCTCATCCGCTACGCTTCCCACCTTCTCTTTACCTGGACATTGACACTGTGGTGCAATCCGCTGCACTTTCTCCAAATCTGTGAATCAGCCAGCAGGAGCCTCAGCCAGGTGGGATTTCACAAGCTTGGGTACAGCAGTCACCGACATGCCCGCTGGTGAACCTCCGGATGCAGTTGATGCAACAGGGCCCCCTTAGGCATGAAGTTGCAGCGCTCCCGCCACACAAGTTTGGCACAGCTCAGGAGCATCACCCTCCACAGCATCCGGCCAGGGCAACATCATCGGGCCTGTGATGCAGAGAGGCGCCTTCCATTATTGGTAATCCCCTCCGTGCACCCCGGTGTAGTGGTGGATAATAGTATGCGATGCAGACCTCCCTACATTGGTGCGCAGGAGCACCTCTACCATTCACAGCTCCAAGGGGCTCAAGGAGGTCTTCTCACACAGGTCAGCAACATGTCTCCATGCGTCCTGCCAGATTTCACCACCAGATACGGGCGATCGCTGCGCCTTAATGTCTACTGCCACAGCACATGGATTCGCCAGCTCCTCCGCATCCCACTCCAGGCTCCAGACGCAGGTCTAGTGAGGCATCCAGGCTCCAGATGCAGGTCCAGTGAGGCATCCAGGCTCGAGATGCAGGTCGAGCGAGGCATCCAGGCTCCAGATGCAGGTCCAGTGAGGCATCTAGGCTCCATGGGCAGGTCCTGTGAGGCATCCAGGCTCTCATTCTGTTGATCCTGGAGGTTGGGTGGCTTGAGGGGATTGTTGATGTGTGGTGCACTTGGCCCTGGTTGCTCCATTCAACATTTAATTGCTTTTTTTGCCTATTTTTTATTGGAGGTCTACTGATAGGCTATTTTTTCCAATAGAGGCAAAAAAACTCATGTTGGGCTAACTAATATGCATTTTGTTTGCCTCTAATGGGCTTTTCGATGGTTTTCACCCGCTAACACTGCAATTCATATTGCCATCACGCTAATGTTAGCGGCAGTATTCACCTCTGATCCCCGAAGCTATCGCTATGTAGCGATGTCTTGTACATATATCACTAACAAGGTGATCGTCTTCAGTGGTACACAGCGGTGAGAAAACTGCCGCTAACTAGCGTTAGCTGTAGTTTTGCCTGTCCTTGTACATATGGCCCACAGTTTTTTCTCCATGTACTAGGATTAAAGCTTAATTTGTGCCGGTGCTTTCCGGTGCTTAGCACCGGCACTTTATTATCAGGGCCGGGTCTACGCATCTGCTGCCTACGCACGCCCACATTGATGTTTTTAAAATGCACCTTAATTGTACTCGGTGCAGAAACAGGCCTGTGGCGTGTTTTTCACGTATCGCGCCGTCCGCCGAGTATGAGTCACGGCGTTTAGTGTTGTTACTGCTCACAGTTCTTAATCACTTAGCCTGCAGCAGGCAGCCCTGCTAAAGTCCAAGAGAATGAATATTCAAATTAATAAAATATAATATAAGTCATCATGGCGGCCGCGCAGCCCTTCTAGTGCAGACGCAGTGTTGACTGTATGCCACTAGCCAGTGGGGGCGGGCCACGGAAGTTTAGAACACACACACTGATGTATTTGGGCCGTTGGGCGGGCCGTGGGGCCGGGCTGGAGGTTCTGATGGGGTAGGGGCCCGCGCAGATTTTTACACTTTGCCATCAGTCACCACGCCCCAGCACAACCACCGCAGTCCGCAGCTCCCCACGAGTGATCTTCAACTTAAGTCAGCCCGGCGGCCCGGCCCCCACCGGACGGCGACATTAAGGGCAGAGCTGGGCAGCCTGTGTCTGTGTGCAGGCATCGATCAACTCTCTGGCAGCCTCCAGTAGTACTACAGACAGTACTGACGGTCTGGCACTGCTGACAGACTGTGGTCTGGTACTGGTAGCAAGCAGGCAGCACCACCAGGCCGCCATGGCGTCCTAATCAATCGTAGTATGTACGTACTAAGCAAAGGCACAAGGCAGTGTCATTCCTGATGGCTCACCACATGTAACGGTAAAATTCAAAGTTAAGCGCTTTAAGATAGCAATCAGCAGGCCTCGGGAGGGGTGCATTTGGCTGGCTCTCATAGAGGGAGTGGTCGGGTCCTGCAGATGGGTGGCGGACGCATAGGTGAAACCTATTGGATTTTGTCAGTGCTTGTGGTTTTTTGTTACCGTTCTCTTTGGTTTCTCTGCATCTGGCTGCGCTCGGCCATGTGTGTGTGTGTGTGGGGGGGGGGGGGGGGGGAGGGGGGGGCTACTAGTTTCTCACAGAGTGGCGGACATCAGGCATCGAGACGGTAAATCTGCACAACAGACCTGGGGATGAGGGTCTCCAGGGGAGGGCTTGCCTTGAGTGACTCTTTAGGGAGGAAATCTCTTGTAAAGGAGATGTGAAAATTCTCACTTACTTGGGCCCTTAAGGACGAGATCTGCTGGTAGATAGCAGTCACTGCTGCCAGGCGCCAGGAAGCCCTGTCTCCCCTCTGTGCAGGGCCGAGGTGACGACGAGAGCAGAGGAGTGCGGCCCCTGACACCCCCCCTCCCACCCCGCACGATTCGTGGATTCACGGACTCATAAATACTGAATTCACCTACGGAAACAACCAGCCCTGTCGTGCAAGCAAGCGTTTACTTTGCAAATAGCTGAAATCCGTGGAAAATTGCAAACTGTTGCTGTCATTAATTCAATAAAAAGTAGGCACAGTAAAGATCACACCCATTCCCAAAAACATTCACTGAAGTCAAGTTCAATCAAGTTGGTGGCCTTCAAAATTAAAAATAAAAATATAAAAAAATAGATCAGTACACAAAAATCGGGTCAAACACCACTACCATACAAACACTTTCTTTATAAGAAATTCTACATTTGATATTTAATGTATTGGTAATACTGTTTACATGTAACTATCCTAGCTCAATGGGAGGCATGTATAATCCTCTAAAATACAGTGAAAAGCCGTATTAACTGCTGTTAGGTTATATCCAAGAGACCTTTGCCTGGGGCGGGGGTGAGGGGCAGCCCTCGTCACTCCATTGAAGCTGCGTGTGTGTGCAGACCATGTGCTGTGGGATTCAATGGACAAGTTGCACAATCTACAAACATGTTTAATTGAATATTGTGCTGCAGCACCCGCGACCCATGTGCTGTTTCTATCCTGAAAGAGCATACAATGTATTATCAGCCTTTTATCAAATACATTTCCTAAATACTTTGCCCACGTAAAGTCTCCTGGGAGAGGCAGAGCAAAACAAGCCACGCTAATTGTGAGTCAAAGCTCACACAATAACTCCAATACAACAAAATACCCCACTTCACTTACACAAATTGTGCTCTTAATAATGCTCTTATTAACCACCTGACTCTTTAAACTCGTGGTGTTGCAAACCGCCTCCCCCCCAACTGCAACTTATACCATCTATCGGCCCTTCTTCCTCTTCATCCATGTCGCCACCTATACCAGGCACACACAGTTTTCATAACTTTCAACCTCTTGCCCGTGCACCTTCTTAGGTGTCTTATTTGTTTGCTCCCCTCACGCCTGCTGGGCAGGTTAGACCTTCACAATGGTTAGACAACCAGGAAACCCCGATTGGGTGTACTGTGTTTTCCTGCCCCGCCCCCACCACAACATGAAAATCACCCAACATCACTGATCCTTCTAGCACCACAGGTTCTTCCTCTAAATGTTTACCACCTTTTCTCTCAAATTCAGCAGATACGCTTATTTGCCATGAAAGACAATTGCACACCATCCGAAAGATACAATGAGAACTCCTCTACCATAATGTTGCTGTGTGCAAGTACTCTGTCTGTGACCATGCTATCCTCAAAAGACCATCTCCTCTCAGTTTAATTTCTTTCTCGCTCTGCCTGAAGCCGCATACTTACTGGTCCCTTTCCTCACTCTTCTCATGCCGGACCATCCATGTGTTTATTTATTTATTTATCATTTGTAACAAATTACCTTCATCATTTTTAGCAGCACCAGTCTAGACATTTGCACTAAATTGTAATCACTTAAGTGTATGAAGACTCCAAGCCAACCTCTTCCCTAAAACATATCCACCAAGGATAGTGATTGAACATAATGCACGCAGCTATGTTCCCAGTAGGAAATTGTCTTCTGGCTGATATGTACTCCTGAGTTTCTTCCAAACAGACTAGCATCAGTCTGTAGAAACCACACATTTAACCAAGGCGTGCTCTACAAACCTATAGACCGACGGATTGAGATTCCTGCTTGCACTGCCTTGCAAGACTTTTAGCTCCAGTTTCCTTGATCTATAATATACCACGAAAAGCAGGATGTTAAATAAACTGGATGCCTTAGTTTTTTCCTACCAGTAAGTAGTTGCACACCTAATTAATGAGTCAGTCTTAAAGGCTCTTTAAGTGTGCAGTAGTGTCCCATGGTTTGTGCTTCTAAATTTGTAATGTAATTGTTAGCTTGTATTAAAGATTATGTGCAAAAACAACCAACAGGAGTAGGTCAGAATCAGCCTTGCGTTGTCCTCCATTCATTTAATTTGAACTTCGAAGCGATCTATATCGTGCATTATCACAAGCGTTTGATGAAAACAGGCATCCAGGGCCCGCCCAGTAGACTCTTCGTGCGACTGGCTTTTTTTTAATAGCTTGTGCGGATTTATTTTTCCTTAGAATTGTTTGCTCTTATTTATGGTGGAGGCTGGCAGAGCTGCAGTATGTGTCTACTAAGGAAATACAAATACCTAGGTGGGCTTAATGAAGTTTATTTATGCCTCTACTTTCTTTACTTCATTATTACTGCCAACCGCAGAAGCATAGTAGCAAGGGTGGGGTGAGGCGAAGAATAACATTGAAGAGGATAGGGAGGAAAGGGTAGGCAGCAGACTGACCTGGTCAGAACTGGTCGCTCCTCCCGCTGCCACTGCATTCATCAGATAAGTACTGAGAACGCACATCGTGCCTTCGTGCCCCTGCATTTGTAGTAGTCCTTGAGCCTGCATATTGAGCCTGTATCGATTGAGCCTGTATCGATTTTAACCGTGACTCCGTGCCCCTGTGTTGATTATCCTGCTTTTTAGCCCGTATTTGTGCCTCTGTGCCCTGTGCTGATTGTGCCACATATTTAGATTGTCTCCCTGCCTCCGTGCCCCTGTATTTATTTACTGTGCCTCCATTTGTTTGTGTTTGGATTCTTCCTCGATCCCTGCTGCTCCGGCCCCACCCCCACTCCCTCCAGCTTCACCGCTCCCCTCCCCACTCACCACCCCGCTCCCGCCTCCCAGCTGCTCCTCCCTCCCTCCGCCCCCCTCCACTCTCCACTTATGACAGATGCACTTACGCGCAGCGTTCACGCGCAGCGGACGCGCCCTATGCGCGCCGAAGGCGCGCCAAAGGTAAGCCCGTCTACGCCCGTCCACGCCTGGCCCGCGCCCAGCACCAGAACCCCTGAATCCCGCAAAGACCATCCCTCCCACCGTACCTATGACGCCGCAACCCTCACTACACTCAACCCCGGCCGCCTCCACGACTGCCACCAAGCCGCCCCAGGACATACCCATGGACCCTTCACCTGCCAATCCTGCAAGTTCTCCTGCATAAAGACCCACACTACACCCACAAACGCAAAACAGAGCTCCGACAACAACCACCTAAAGTGCATCCTGCTCAACACCAGCTCAGTCCACAGACACGCCATTGAACTATGGAACTTACTCGACACCACATCGCCGGACGTCGCCTTCCTTACGGAAACCTGGATGAACGCCTCATCAGCGCCCGACATCGCCATAGCCATCCCGGACGGTTACAAGATCATCCGAAGAGACCGTATCAACCAAACAGGAGGAGGCATCGCCATCGTCCACAAGAACACCATTCGCATCTCGACCAGCTCCGAAGATACCCTCATAGCCACCGAACACCTCCACTTCCAAATACACACCGACCCCAAGACCACACTCAGAGGCACCCTCATTTACAGACCCCCTGGACCCCGCACACAATTCAGTGAAGACATCGCTGACTTTATCAGCCCACACGCCCTCCCCTCCAAAGACTACATTCTCCTTGGAGACCTCAAATTCCACCTAGAGAATAACAACGACAACAACACCACCACCCTGCTGGACAATCTCACCAATCTCGGACTCAAACAACTGGTGAGTACCCCCACCCACCTAGCCGATCACACGCTTGACCCAATCTTCTCCTCCAGCAAGCACATCTCCTTTAATCACGCCACAGGACTCCACTGGACAGATCACAGCTGCGTCCACTTCAGCTTCAAAAAGACCACGACCCACCACCAACCACAACAAGCTCCCCGCAGAAACTGGAACAAAGTTACCACCGACCAGCTCACCACATCTCTGAAACAAAACCTTCCCACCATATCAACGGACCCAAATCAAGCAGCCATCAATCTCGCACAGTGGATCACCCCCTGCGCCGACGAATTAGCACCCTTGAAAAACCATCACAACAAACCAGGGAACAAAAAAGCCTCCTGGTTCAACGACGACCTCAAGAACTCCAAAAAGAACTGCCGCACCCTCGAGAAAGCCTGGAGAAAAAACCCAACCACAGACAACATGACCACCCTCAAGGACGCAACCCGCAAACACCACCAACTGATCCGCTCCACCAAGAAAACAGCGTTCAAGGATCGACTAGACAACAACGCCCACAACAGCAAGGAACTCTTTAGCATTGTCAAAGAGCTCATTAACCCCAACGCCGACACTAATGACATCACTCCCTCTCAAGACCTCTGCGACTCTCTAGCCTCGTTCTTCCACAGCAAGATCGCTGACATACATAACAGCTTCGGCGACCAGACCACTCCCGTCACCACCGAACTGAAGCCCCCCTCCACCACCCTTCGCGCCTGAAACCCGATTAGCACCGAAGATACCATCCGCTTGATGAACTCAATCCACTCCGGATCTCCAACCGACCCATGCCCCCACCACATCTTCAACAAAGCCGACTCCATCATCGCACCCCAACTCCGGGATATCATCAACTGCTCCCTCAACACCGCTACCTTCCCGGAAAGCTGGAAACAGGCCGAACTCAGTGCCCTCCTGAAGAAACCCACTGCAGACCCCACCGAACTTAAAAACTACCGCCCCATCTCACTCCTCCCATTCCCCGCCAAAGTCATAGAGAAGACCGTCAACTGTCAACTCACCGCCTTCCTTGAGTCTAAAGGCTCCCTCGACCCCTCACAGTCCGGCTTCCGAGCCAACCACAGCACCGAGACCGCCCTCATCGGAGCCACAGACGACATCCGGTCACTACTCGACAACGGGGAAACAGTTGCTCTCATTCTCCTGGACCTCTCCGCAGCATTTGACACTGTCTGCCACCGCACACTGGTACAACGCCTCATCAACGTCGAGATACAAGATAAGGCTTTGGATTGGATCATCTCGTTCCTCGCCGGAAGAACCCAAAGAGTCCGCCTCCCCCCTTTCAGATCAGAGGCCACCGAAGTCATCTGCGGCGTACCACAAGGATCATCGCTCAGCCCCACCCTCTTCAACGTCTACATGAGCCCCCTCGCAACCATCGCTCGCCAGTACAACCTCAATATCATCTCATACGCTGACGACACACAGCTGATCCTCTCCCTCACTAAAGACCCAGACACCGCCAAAACCAACCTACACTAAGGAATGAAGGACGTAGCCGAGTGGATGAAGAACAGCCGCCTAAAACTGAATTCAGACAAGACGGAAGTCCTCATCCTAGGATCATCCCCCTCTGCATGGGACGACTCATGGTGGCCACTGGCCCTAGGAAGCGCACCCAAACCAACAGACCATGCTCGCAACCTGGGATTCATCCTAGACTCCGCCCTCTCGATGACCAGACAGATCAACGCCGTCTCATCGTCATGCTTTAACATCCTACGTATGCTCCGAAAAATCTTCCGATGGATCCCAACCGAAACAAGGAAGATGGTCACCCAAGCACTGGTCACAAGCCGACTGGACTACGGAAACACCCTCTACGCCGGAACCACAGCCAAATTGCAGAAGAGACTTCAACGCATTCGAAACGCCTCCGCTCGACTCATCCTAGACATACCCCGCCACAATCACATATCCGGCCACCTGAGAGACCTTCACTGGCTCCCCGTCAACAAGAGAATAACGTTCTGTCTTCTCACTCACGCACACAAGGCCCTCCATGACCTAGGACCCAAATACCTCAACACTCGCCTGACCTTTTACACCCCCACCCGCCAACTACGATCGTCCAACCAAGCCCTCGCCGGTATTCCACGCATCCGAAGAACCACCATGGGAGGAAGAACATTCTCCTACTTAGCGGCCAAAACCTGGAACTCCCTCCCCACTCACCTCCGTCTCACACAGAACCACCTCTCCTTCAGAAAACAACTCAAAACTTGGCTGTTTGATAAGTAGCGAACCCCCTCTCCCGCAAGCGCCTTGAGACCCTGTGGGTGAGTAGTGCGCTATACAAATTTTTACTTGACTTGACTTGACAGCAGAGAGAAAGAGACTGAGGCAAAGAGGGGTGAGCCATGAGGTCAGATAGCAAGAGAGAGAGATGAGATGACGGAGCATGAGATGGGTGAGAAGAGAAGGAAAGCTATATAGAAAGCCAGGGAGTTGAAGGGAGGGATAGGTAGAGTTAAAGTAGAGACAGTCAGAGTTAGAGGTAGATAGGGGTGTGTGGGGGTTAGAGAGAACAACGGAAGCGAGTAAGAGAGAGAAAGAATACTGAAGACTCTGCTACATTATGTTCCCAAACAGGGCATTACACGTCTGTGATTGTTCAACAACTTTGAGCGATGTTTGTAATTTTTTTAGGACAAGAAGTTTGTGGTGAAAATTGACTCTATTTTGCTGCATAGAAAAATATTTCTCTAGTGTGGCCTGCAACAAACAACACACCAGGGGTAGGGTCCCTAATCAACCTATCAAAACCTTACTATGAGGAAGGCTCCCTTTCTGAAATTCAGATCAGGTAATATATTTGACTTTTAGCAGTGCCAGTTTAAGATGTGGGTGGAGCTAGTAGAGCAGGGCTTAATTTGTGCCGGAGCTTTCCGGTGCTAAGCACCGGCACTTCATTGTCAGGGCCGGGTCTACCCGTGATCTCGGATGTTCACTAAATTCACAGTACTGTCACACTCTGACTGAAACTGCCAGGGCCCCTGCAACGTCGTAAAATTACTGGTTACTCGGTGGCCCTCAGGGGGGCTCCTCGGTCTAAGGAAGGAAGCGGCGGCAGGCTCTGCGCTCTCATTCATGCCGTGCCGTCCAGTGGTGCACAGAGGCAGGCGAGTGCGAGCAGCTCCCCCACCCCCTAGGCTGAATCACATTCTACTTAACTCTCTAAGCCTCCCCAGTCACAGCGAAGCATGTGCCGGGGTGTGTGTGCGTGGGGGAGGCAGGAGGAGGCAGATGGAGGGAGAGGGGCTGTGAGGGCATAAAAACGGACAGGGAGACAAACAGTAGGTGAAAGAGCGAGGTAGAGATGGAGAGACTACAGAGAGGTAGAATCATGGATGGATGAGAGGAGGGAAGGCGAGGAGGAGAGATGGGCAGGGCACACGTGGGACGAGAGAGAGAAGGGAGAAGCTACGGGGAGCAGCAGGTGAGAGGAGTGAGGACGGAGGCAGGAGGGGGAGTCTGGGGGTTTGAGGGGAGAGAGGAGAGCGAATGAACCCTAGCTATGGAGATGGCAAGGAGGGTAAAGGCAGCAGGTAGAGGGGAAAAAGACGGGCAGGTATGAGGGAGCAAGCGAAGGTGGTGGTAGACGACATAAAAGAGACGTAGCTCCAATCAAGGCTATGGCCTGCCCTGCACACACTGCTTCTGCAGGCTTGTGGTGATTGCAGCTGGTTTCTGCTACAATGTATTCTGATGCCCGCCCCACGGCGCCGCTGAGGCAGGATGTAATTCAAAGTCTGCCTGCGGCACCGGGGTGGGGGAGGGGGGATGTCACCTTCAGTCCTGTTGTCTGAGCGGGAAGTTTGCAAAGAAGGCAGCTAGCAGGCCCCCTGGACTAGATGCGTTTGGGGACAAGGAGAGAAGGAGCCGGAGGAAAGATATGAAGAAATGGGGGCATATGATATTCACGAGGCACACAGCAAAACAAAAATCACATAATGTCTGGGCTGGTGGCGGCAACTGGCAGAGCAGAGGAACACATGCTGATGCCATAAATCTGGGACAGGAGGCCTGAAAGTGCACCCCTCCACGAGTCTTGCGGTAGGGCAATTAACTTAACTCTGGGTACTGGTTAGAGGGACTAAGGTGCTGTCTGCTGCTTGTCGTGTCGTGATGCAGTCTAGTGGTTGAGGGGCAGAGCTGAAAAGGCAGGAACAGGAACAGGAGGGACAAGGACCGAGAAGTCAGTGATGAGTAGGACACAGAAGAATAAAGATGTGTCGAATGCTACTCCTGGCTCCTGTCATATTTGGGGGGGCATGACACTGGCGACGAGGGTGGGATCATTGCAAAACCCACATTGCCCGAACCCCTGCCGTGTGTGAACGGCCCGAGACGAGAGAGCCTGCAGCCTGTGTCAGCGCCGCGCGTCGGAAGCGCGAGAACGAAACGCGCTACGCATTGTGCCTGAATGCTGCCCCGTGACATGACAAGTGGGTAAAGTGAAGCTACCCGTACGCTCGGAAGGCCGTCCAGAGCGTCAGCATTTCAAAACGAAGCGGCCGGAAGAAAAGAAACGGCGCGAAAGGCCGTGCAGAGGCTGAAGAAGCCAAGCTCGCCCCACGTGTGAGGCTCGAGCAAAAGTGCCCACCGGAGCCCACCCGGCGGCAGAAGTAGTGAAGATCGCCCCACGAAGGTCTACTGCTAAGCGCTGCTGAGCGCGCTGAAATTTGAGCCCGGGTGAGGTCCGACGTCGGAAAACCTCACCCCCGATGCGTGAGCTTTGGCACCTCACTCCCGATGTGTGAGATTTGGCAAGTCACCGCCGAGGACCCTGCAAAGTAAGGCGGGAGCCCACCCCAACCTCACCTGATTGTAGCAGTGACCAGAGGGAGCCAAATCTGGAATATGCTGACCCTGGAAGCAATTGCCGGTGAGTCCCGTATGAAGAATCAGGTTGAATGAAGAGAGAGAAAGTAGTGCCTGCAGACAACCACAGCGGCCATCTTTGAGTCAGGCAACTCTTGGGACACCATCCCTGTGTGAACTGTAGACGGCCATTTTGAAGTCAGGCAAGAGGCGATAAGCAAGCATTGGTTGAAGCAAACAAACAAGCATTGGCAAGAACAAATAAACAAACATTGGTACATGCAAATAAAACAAGCATTGGCGAAGACCAAACAAACATTGGCAAAGACAAGCAAGCAAGCATTGATACATGCAAATAAACAAGCATTGGTACATGCAAAGAAACAAACATTGGTATATGCAAATGAAACAAGCATTGGCGAAGACCAAACAAATATCGGCACAGACAAGCAAGCAAGCATTGATACATGCAAATAAACAAGCATTGGTGCATGCAAATAAACAAACATTGGTACCTGCACGTCGGCAAGCCTTGGTATGTGCAGATAAACAAGCACTGGTAAATGCCAAGAAACAGGTATTGGTAAGGCAAATGAATAAGCGTGGATAACGGCGCATGAACAACGATGAACAAGTCTTGGCAACCAAAACAGAATAAGCACGAGAAACCACAAAAGAGTACAAACAATAAGCATAAGCATATACGAACAAAGAAACATACCGCCAGCGGATGAGTGACGACCAAGCTGATCTCAAGACACCAAGCCCGTCCAACTGAAGCTTGCGCATTCCACCATCATGCCAATGAAAAAAGACACGCATAAACCCAACCCCTGCATCGGAGTACCTCCTCCAGTGGCACAGACCAGCGACCACTGTTTAGGTCCCGAGTGGTCAAGGTGGCTGGAGTCATTGGACGAATTCCTCGCAACGACTGGCGAGCGAAGGGATAGCAAACGTCGACTACTATTGCTTCAGCTGGTGGGTCACGAAGGCCGACGCCTAATCAAAACATTTTCAGCAAAAGACACAGAGACATATAGGGAACTCAGAGAGACACTGCTTGCCTATTTCTATACAAAGGAAGACGTGGATCATGAACGCATTGCTTTCAACGCAGCACGGCAGGAACCATTAGAATCCTTACCAAGCTTCATTACCCGGCTGCAACGTCTAGTGAAATGTTGCCACTTCGACACTTTCACAAACGAAGATGCAATCCGACTGCGGGTAATTGAAGGCTGTTCAAAATCCGACACCAAGCGCAAGATCATTCAAGGGCGGTTCTCACTAAAAGAGATCATCAGGAGAGCCGAAGTTGGAGAGCGGGTCACAGCGAGGAAAGCATCCAAAGAATTTCACCAGGACGCAGGAAACAAAAAGAGAAGAAAGGAGACATCCTCCACGTCCGCGAGGCAAGCCCAGGAGACAAACAAAACCCGAGAGAGGGAGGGCGAAGGCGGACTAGAAGCAAGATATCAAGAGATACAAAGTGAAAGGGAACTCCCTGAGTCAACGATACAAAGGGCAAAGGAAAGGAAAAAGATATCCCCCATGTCCGTGATGAAAGCCCAGGAGACAATCAAAACACGAGAGAGGGAGAGAGAAGGCGGACTAGATAAAGGACTACGTGAGAGACAAAGTGACAGGGAACCCCCTAAGTCACCAACACAAAGGACAATGGATAAGGGTGTACGAAAGACTGGGACAACCAGGAATTGTGGCAGCCTGATTGACATAACGTCGAGAAGTCACCCAACACACTATTCTGGAGAAATATCAAGCAGTGACACAGACCACACAGAGGAGGCCGAAGACAGTCTACTCAACGGTTATGACGAAAACACCAAACACCGGCGAGGGGACAAGTCACGTTATCTCCGGAAACTAACATACTATTCTGGAGAAACATCAAGCAGAGACACAGACCACACAGAGGAGACCGACGACAGTCGACTCAATGGTTATGAGGAAAGGACCAAACACAAACGAGGGAACAAGCCACGCCATCTCCAGAAACCGATATACACACACACTCGAACAACTCAAGACGCATACGCTCAAGCCATCTGTGATCAGGAGAAAACAGAGAAGAGTCGAATATTATCCCAAGACCAAACCAAGGAAGTAAATACGGGGCTAACAAACAAACCCGCCACAGCAATAACACAAAAGACACTTCAAAAGATGCCCCCAGAGGAGTGTCTCCTCAATAGCATCGACTCCAAGAGTGTGTCATCGCCTCAAGAGATGCACCCAGAGGAGTATTTCCTCGACAGCGTCGACTCTAGGAGTGCGTCACCGACCGATTCAGAAAGCATGTCCGGACAATCACTTAAATCAACAGAATCCTGGTGTCTCCTCGACAGCATCGACTCTAGGAGTGCGTCATCGACCGACTCAGAAAGCATGTCCGGACAATCACTTAAATCAACAGAATCCTGGTACCGACAACGGTCACGGTGTCCACCACTTGAAAACACAGAGGAAGCAAAGACCGTCGTCCCTGTCCGAAACAACACACCTCATGCCAACAACCTGCAATGCCTGAACTCTCCACAAGACAACATGCCATGCCAGCCCCAGGAACATCATGACGTGAAGAATAGACCGTCACCGCTGAAGGGGTCAGCAAGGCTTACACAAAAGGGACACAAAAGAAGCACAGATGCCGGTGACCGTACCCACTGGGTGGGAAGGGACCATCCAATCACCCTACCCAGAGGAGCCAACCCATTGGGAAAGAGAAGTCACTATCATCAGTCAGAAGGGAAACGTGCACCTGGGTTATCTGGTATGCCTGTCCATGGACAGGAGGACAGGGAGGCCCCTGACCGAATAAGACAACGAGGAATAGAAGTGCATGCAGGCGCTCGGAAGAAAACTAAAACAACGGACACACGTGTAAGAGATCAACTGCCACTCAAACAAGAACTACAAAAGAAAACGGACAGCCGACATCTAGCGGAGCCATCAACAGCCACATCACAAGAAGCGACACTCCTGTCAAGACAGCCGGAAAGACACAATGAAGTATCTCCAACAGACTGCACCCTGCTGACACCTGAGAAACAGACCGAGTTTGAGTTTGTAATGGAGATGGTCATGACTCAAACAGGCGGGCCGCAGTCCTGTGCAGCTGATAAAGGAACTATAGACGCCTTGAGAATCAACTTTATTTGTCAAAAAGGGGGGAGATGTTGTGTCGTGATGCAGTCTAGTGGTTGGGGGGCGGAGCTGAAAAGGCAGGAACAGGAACAGGAGGGACAAGGACCGAGAAGTCAGTGATGAGTAGGACACAGAAGAATAAAGATGTGTCGAATGCTACTCCTGGCTCCTGTCATATTTGGGGGGGCATGACACTGCTCGCACTGGCCTGTCCGCGCTGTGTCTGTAACTATGGTCTAGGCAAATTGAATTATGGCTGTGCCGAGCAGGTCAGGCAGGCTCCTCTCAGAGGGAGAACTGTCAACCATTTGCCTCAGAAATAGGGGATTGTACAGAATAAAAAGAAGCAAAAAGGAAGTAACGCCCGAATTAAATGACTACAGGTTGCTGGTTTATCGTCAATTTCTACCAGGTGAAAACGGAAAGCTGGTGTAGGCGAGGGTGCTTGTGAATAGCAATCTGTCATGGGGAGGGTGGAATGGGTGACCCCTTGAATGAATGAAAACTCCACCGCAATGATTCCCTACACTGAGTGCTAAATAAACCTTTAACAACCCCCCTGGCTGCTTTTTGTCGGGGCATCTGCCACCGTCGTGTGCTCAGAGTCATGGGACAAAAGGACGGGTAGAAAATGGGGGGAACCCCGAGCCCCCGCCCCTCTATTCTTCGAGAGTTGTCCCAAAACGCCCTCATCCTGCACTGCTGCAGCAATTCCCTGGGCGCCGTGCTAAGCATAGCTCAGTCATTTTCACCCAATTCGCAGCAAGTGTCTTGCGCAGCTTTGCAGAGTCCCTACACTGTCTATATAGACTCAGACGTGCTATTCCAGCCATATTGGCCAAAGTGACGGAAAAATGGGAGGAGGCTAGCGGCTGGAATTAAATACTGCATATGAATTATTTGGCCTTACAGCGAAAGCCTAAAAATGAATGGGATGCAAGTTTGATGGAGTAAAATGATATTGAAATGTAGATAGCAGATATAGATAGAGCTATTGCAATAGATACCAACATTATAGATCGAAAGGCTGACATCTAAGATTACATTTGCGAGCCTGGAAAGTGGCAATCACGGGTGACTGCTGTAATGCTAATAACGGATTCCTAGAGTTTCTTGTTGCGCAAATGGGTGCAATTTCTGATGTTTATATGTTTCCCTCGCCGTCATTGCTTTACTTTGCTAACGAGAAACTGTCACTCATTGTCTTTGAAATGACACTCAGAATTGCTCTGAAATGATAGAAAAGTCACACTTAGCCATCTAAAACCTTGGCAGCAATACACGGAGGACTCTGGCAGGTGATAGACTGGGGGGCTCTGGCAGGCGGTGTGGAGGCAGAAGGTAAAGGCCAGCAGCCCAGTTCTAGCCATAGTCGGCTGAAACTACAGGCTTCAGCCAAACTTCGATCAGTTCCAGAAACACACTGAAGTGTTGTCCACTAGGAATGCTTTCAGCCAGGAGCCCTCTTTGCCCGACTGACCTGCGAGGCCCAGATTTCTTTCCCGGTTCAGAAGAACTGTAAATATTGTTTATATATGTCAGGAGAAGTGTCTCATTAGTGACCTTAAAAACTTGAGCACAATGCCCTTGATCTATTGAATCATCTTGTATTCTGGTTCCATGCTTAGCTGGTGATGGGAACCTGAAAGTGTGAGGATGAGGCCTTGTTGCCAGTTAGGGCTTAATGTGTGAAAAAAACAGAAATGCAGGGGCCCAAAGATTGTCTTTCGAGACCATTGGGAGAACTTTTGAATGCCAGTGTTGCAAACTACAGAGGCTGACTGATCTTTAATACCACCTCATCATGGCTCTCTCTTTACTCTGCACCATTTTACTCTCTCGTGTGTTCTTTTTCAAGCCGGCTTTCTCCGTGTGTCTCTGTTTCCCTACCCTTCTCTTCCGCCATTCAATCTTTTTCACCTTTCTCTCTCCTGCTCTGACTCAGTTAGTCTGATGTTGAACAATAAGTCCAGGTCTTCAAAAACGAGGGCTTGTTACCACCAACTGCAACAACTAGCACAAATTAAGCAGTGCAGTAAGGGCAGCACCCAGCGCTTAATTTCAGCTGGTGTTTTCCGGTGCGCGGTACCGGTACTTAATTCTCAACACCTGTATTCCGGTACCTATGAAAGTCTGGCACCTGGCGGCTCTGTCTGTCTAATTTTGAGTTAAGCACAGCAACAGATATTTAATAATTTAATATACATTATTTATGAATAATAGCTACTGCTCACACCAGTTTTATAGCTGTAAGTGACTTGAAATAGTCTGAATTGTCACACTTCTAGGTGAGTGATGATACTAGTTGTGTTGGTACTGCTATTAGCAGTACTGCCAGGGAGGGAAAATGCGTGGTGCAAGCTGCAATTTTATCCTGAAAAGGGTCCTGGCACTTAGGTTTTTACAAATTAAGCATTGTAGTAGAGTAAGTGGGTGGAGCCATTGGAGGGAGTGGGTGGAGCCAGAAAAAGTGGGTGTGGCCTTCGACACACATTTGAGCACCTGCACTTCATATTTTACAAATGAGCTATTCAGGATTTATAAAAATATTTCTTAATCAGCTTACAGCATCTGTCATGCATCCTGGCTCTGAAATACCTGGCTTGCTGTGCAGGAAGGAAGCAATACTAAATTAATGTCAACAAGTCTGTTTATTAATTCCCCTGGTTTTTGCAGAACTGCACCTTTTTATGTCAGATCTTCGGGTTGATTCCGCTTTGCAATCAAAAGGTTGCAAAGTCTATAGTTTCGTAAACTGCTCCTCCCATCACTTTTGCATTTTTTCCACTGCCCTCCCTATTTATTGAAAGTATTTTGGAGCCATTTTTGTGGTAAACACCTTAACTGGTTAAAAGGCATGTATGTACTCAATCTTTTGCCCTGGCACTGAATTATATACTGATATCTGAATGCACCAATCAAATCTTGAAGAGTTGTGTGTTTTTGTTTCTTCCAGAGGTCTAGAGACTTTGATAAGCATCACATCTACAAGGGAAGGGAACGCTATGCTGTCACTGCCTGAAAGGTAAAGACCCTACCACCCAGGCAAGACTTCCTACATATTAGGTACATTTAAACGGAATGACAAACTGGAATGGAGAGTCCATGAATGTGCATACCAAAAGAACAAGCACCAAATAAAGAGAAAGCTGAATTATGTAGGAAGCATCAATGGAAGGCAATTCAGTGCACATTCTCCAGCGCATAAATATGGTGCCAATGATTCAAATTCACTCAATGAAATCTGCTTCTTTAGTGGTGTTCCATGTTTCTTTGTGTGCAACATTCAACGTCTCCCATCTTTCTATCTCTGGATAACGAATTAGTGCCACCAACTACGGTGTCGCACTGAGAGGAGGAAAACGTGATCATGTACTATTCGAATAAATGTTAGCCCCTGGTAATTAATCTGGACGGCAATCCAGTCCATCATTTTTTTGCCCACTGTCCCACCTCTGAAAGGAACCAGCCATATGCAAAACCAGCCCTGGTCCTGCTCCAATGGGAACAGACTCATCCGAAGTGCCAGGCCAGGTTTCCTCTGAATGGCAACACAAACAACCCCAGACCGGTGTCAGCCTACCTGGGCCTCGTCAGTAGACGGATGTATGACATTACAACGCATGCTTTTACATCGCATGCCTTTACAACGCAGTTTTTACAACGCACACCATTACAACGCATAATGCTTTTAGGCGCTGGATAGTGAATTGTTTAATTTACTATTCCAACTCCAGTCCCCGTGGATAGTAGGGAAGGTGTTGGATAGTACATTAAAACCATTCCCTATCCTAGAGCGCCCCCTAGCGCAATGCGTTGTAATGGTTTGCGTTGTAAAAGTTGCGTTGTAAAGGCACTGCGTGGTAAAAGTTGCGTTGTAAAGGTTGTTTACCCAGTAGACTGCTGCTTGAGTACTCTAGGGTAGACTTATCTGAGCATACCTGTTGCACTTAGGGCGTGACACTGAGGAAAACAAAAAAGTGATAGAGCAGTGTCACTTTGCTTTCACCTTGTTCGTTTTCACCATGCTAAATCTGTCACAATGTCATCATTTTTTAATAAATGTATATAATGGATAGAAATAGAGTTTAGGTCAATGTTTGAGACTTTGAATGAGCCTATTGCCCATACAGGAAGAGTGCGAAAATGGTTGTTGCTACAGTCATGTATTTATTGATGCCATTTCTCATCAATCTTTAATCGACCTCCCATAAAGGCTTCATTAATTCATACAAATTATGAGATTCAGGAGCAAAGTGGAAAAAAAGTCCTCATCATTGTAAAAAGTTTTATATTTTACTTACCATACCGTCTGTTCATGATTAAGTTCAGCGTGCCATGCCAAAAAAGTGCTATGTTACATAGCAAGCAATTTATCTAGATGAAATGCAAATTATTATGTTACACCAGAGGATTGAACAATGCAGACATTTGGCTTAAATTACACGAAAATTTGAGAAACCTTTCGCAGTAGGAAATACAGATATCATAACTTGTTAGTGTGACAAATACAGGAAGCAGTGTTTTTTGTCTCGCGTGTTTTCCAGTGACATTCCCGTTAAAAGACTGCAACTAACCCAGCTACGCAATTAGTGTGCCCTAAAATAAAAAGCTTATTTTGCTGTTGCTTGAGATTGGATCAAAGTCAGGCCTAGAGGGGTGCACTTGGAGAAACGTAATATTAAATGCTATTAAAGGCCAAAGCAGCTGTGTCTTAATCGCTTAATGCACTTACAATTTAAGGTTTGTTTTACTAGGTTTAAAAATAACAGCCATGCATTAGATGCTGTCCAAATATAATGGCAGGTTAATGTCCCTAATAAATCAGGCTATAACATTATGCCATGTCCTTATCTGATAGCACTGATTTCCATACCAATAAAGCAGGGATGCATTATTAAATCCTTAAGAAGGTTTAGAACCAGTTTTGTTTTGGATAGCAATCTGTGTGTTGTCGAAATGCAACAGTACTTTAATGCGTTTGTTTATCTTTTACAATTTACTACAGTTAAATAGACTATTAGGGTTTCATTGTGTATTTGTCCTGTTTCCTCATCCAGGTTCTGTTGACTAGTTAAGAGATAGGAAGTGCTTCTGGCTGGGTCTTTTCTGCCACACTGAATGATCTTGTGAATGAATATGCCACGTCCAGGGACGCACTGGCCTATATTGCGATCAGGCTCTGCCCTAGTGGCTGGCCTGACAGATCAGTGAGTGGGCAGGTTTTTTAGCAGTTTGTGTGCCTGTTTTTTGGCAGGTGGGTCGGTTTGTACTGTTGTTTTCCTTGATATTACCATAAACTTTGACTACAGCAAAAACGAATGTATGCAGCCTCCCATACCTTGCAAAATACCCATACAGAGTGTCGGCACAAATTTAAAACTGGCCTGATTTGCAAAGGCGGACACTTTTTTTTAGTCATCTGGTTCACTACTGGGGCCACTTTTATTTTGATGCCCAGGCATATATATTGGCCCAGTCCGACCATGGCCGTGCCTGTTGAGAAGGCAGCGTTCAGTTCAAAATGGGACTTGGGACTCGTCGACAAAATACTAATATTTTGGTAATGTGCAAACACCTTCATAGACACAATGCGTGATGTGATTTAATGAGTATTGTAAAGCAGTTGCATTTATGTAGTGCTTTCTACCCCTTTACATTACGCAGAACACTGCTCCAGAACCCAAGATCAGTGCTTCATCCATTGGTTATTGGTTATTGTTTGTTATTGGGATTAGTCTTCTGCTCTCAATGAAGCAATCCCATGCATATGCTTCAGTTTCTTTGTGGTAGATTTAATTGACAGGGTCAGATGTGAGCATTAGTGGGAAGTTTGTGACTTCATGCAATTAATTGGAAGAATTAGCATAAACTAGAGGAGATTATGTATTGCTAGATGGCAGGGGGATCGTTTCAAAGAAGGAAGGGTTGTGATGTATGTGTGGCCATTTTGTAGAAATACAATAAGTTAAGTTGTTTCCTGTTCTATTCATATATAAGAAAGCTTAGAGCTCAGAAGCAGGCATCACAATCCTTTTGAGTCCCCTATTTTTTGTCAAATTCATCACCTTCCTTAGATAACGTTCTCCCTGCTTTTTCCTTCTTTTTGACTTCTAACTGTGACCCTCATAAGTAGCTTCATAGCAACTTTCACATGTATGTATGTTAGTTTCAGAGTGGCACCGTGGATACTATGAAGAATCACTATTTTAATCAGGAAGTAAACAAGTAAGATCTTCATGGCATCCGGTCCTTAAAAATCCCTCTCCAGTAATGCTCAGTTCTGGTGAGGGAGTCCCCTGGATTCTCTTTTTCTGTAGAGTAAATGTGCACCCAGGGAAGGCAGTGAGATGGATTGCCTTGCATGGGATGCTGCTGGGCACTCAGGAAGCAGGGGTTCAACTTATCACTGCCTGTCAACAAGGCATTTGGCCTTCTTCCATGCAGGGAACTGCTCATGGCACCACCATGAGCTACTGCGCGCATGATTATAATGGGATCCTCTAGAATTATGATGCATGTGGTGTGGAAGCACACCCACACATATAAGGAATCACCAGAACTCCTTTCATCTGTGGGCTGATTCTGCACTAAAGGTAAAGTAATACTTGCAAAGTTTACGAACACCGCAAACTTAAAAAAAACAGCTGCAAGTTTGTTCATCCATTGTTCCAGCCGGTATCATTTCCTGCCATTGTAACTTCCTCCTCCAATATCACATCTAACACTACTGGTAAATGCCAGTAAGCCTGCCTGTTCAGAATGTTGATGTGGGTATTGAAATGTGCCCCACTTGTTGAAGATGTGATGTTAATCCCGGTATTATCTTGCTTGGGGGCGCTTCATGAAAGGAGTCCAAGAACCATCCTCTCTAGTAGCAATGGTGCCAGAGAGGGAATCCCCAGCATTACATTAATTTGTCGGGTGCTTCTGCACCACAGGTAAGATATTAACATTGTTTACCTTGTCTATGTAACAACAGCACAACTCAGTGAGTGGGGGGTCAAAATGGTATTGCCTTGTGCGAAAACGGTTTCAATCCTACTTAATCAGAGGCCAATTGCTATCTTCCCCTAAACTCTGAGACTACCGTGTGAGAGCTGAAACATCAGCCCAGAACCTGGAGTAGGGGAATATAAGGGGGAGAGAGAAACACTGGTATAGAGTTGGGTGATGGCTCATGGAATCCAGTAGTTTTGGTGTATGATTACTCTAAGAAAGAAAAGAGAAAAGGTAACAGAGGATACCTCAAATAGATATGTCTCAGTGCCAATGAATAAGGAATGTGTTCAGAGATGTTAGAAAACTACTTTCATACATTGGCATTGTTGTTGAATGGTTTCAGAGAAGATAATGATGATGTCACCCAGGTAATAATGATTTAAGCATCCACTATGTCACAAGAAATATCATTCACCAGATCCTGAAATCAGGGAAATTAGAAAGTCCAAATGGCATGACCAGATACACAAAAAAGGACTTAAAGTATTGAAGGTAGTCTTCCATTTGTCCCTGACCCTGTTCTGTAAAGATTACATGCTGTTCATAGAGTGAGTCTAGAAAACCCTTTGGTAGTTTAGACCGATTCCATGAGTATTTATTGATATTACCATAAGAGGATAGCAATTACGGATAACATTAAATGACCAATAGTCAAAACAATATGTGAATTCACCATTGCGCTTTGATACAAAGAACATTGAGGCACCTTCTAGAGAAGTAGAATGACAAATGAATAATTTTTTCTACATTTTCAGAAGTATAATGTGGTAATACTTCCTCCTCTCTATTGGTTAACAGTATTGATAAATGGAACTGTGTTGGATCTTGGCTGCTAGGATAAGTTCAATAGCACAGTCATATTCTCTGTTTTGGTGGTAATGTATTGCCTCCTTTTACACTGTACACTACAAGGAATTAGTCATAAAGTTCAGAAATATTCACTTCTGCTGTAGTGAACTTGTAATAAACAACACAATTGCCAATACTGGACTTCACTCTAACCTTATTCTTACCACTTATATGAATAAAACATATACTGGTTTGTTTCTTATAACTTCACTAGTTAATTTTGTATTTTTATTCTTTGTTTCGTCAGATTATTTTTGACTCATTTCTCAGAACCAATTTTTGTGCATAAACAGAATCTACAGTAAAATACAATGAAAAACATTAACCAACACTCACTATACATATTTACAACTCATCCACTCCAAACTTTGGCCAACATTCATTCTTCAGTTAAAACAATAACATACTTACAACATAAAAAATGTGGCCCTTAGCCAACAGTACAAACTAAATGAACAATTTATGAATTCTAGTTGAAATCACAGTCGGACCATGTTGCATTACAGTATTTGGAATAGAAATTAATTTTTTAGTTTCCTAACACAGTCCTTCTAATCCTTATTATAGACTGTCTATGGCCTGGCAGTAAACTTTTAAATGACGGGAACATACATCTGATTTATTCTAGAGACTGGAGCTGTAGCACAACCAGGAATTTCCTGGCTGTTATCTCCAACAGTGGTACGAGTATACTCATTTGCAGATGGCATACACTGGCTCGGCTCTGAATCTGACTACAGTTATCTAAGTCTCTCATGCTTTCCTGTTTCAAATTTTTCTTAAATTATAGTAATTGCTAGCCTTAGCATGTAAACGAGTGGTCTCTGGATTCGTACAAAATGGAGGCCCAGCAAAGTGTCAGGAAACAATTACAATGTCAATTGATGTGAGGCAAATGCCTATCTTCGCTAAAATCTGAGACAGTGCTTGGATCCACAGTGTCAGCCCAGAATCAGGGCCAAGGGCACTGGGCCGGAGTTTGGAAATCATATGTCTCAAATAAACAGCAGTCTCAGGGTATTGTTGCTCAAATACATAGACAGCTCCTCTGCATCTTTATAGATGAAAGTCCTGGCAAACCCAAGGAATACCAGGAATGAACATTGACCCCAGAAGAATAGGAGAATAGTCTACAGTTAAGCACAGTAAGCTCAGGAAAAGGAGCATGTGGGTAAAGCACAATAAGAATTCTTAGTGAACTCAAAAGGAGAAAATAAAAAAGTGAGGAGACAAGGCTTGGGTGTGAATTACAGCAACAGCAGAAAAGCCAATACAAACATGAAAAGCTACCAGGCACTGGCCAAAGCGAATTGCATTGTTTCATACTGTCACTGTACTTGATGACCTGGATGTGACCCAACAGACTGAAAATATTTAACTAGGTGCTAGCTCATTTGCAAATACTAAGTCTAAGGCCTCCCATACTCCAAACCCTAATATGCCACATTTGACAAGAACCTTTGTGCTCTCTCCTGATTTTGCCAAATATTATCAAGTGATGAGTGTTTGAAACCCCTTGCCTGAGCTTGATATCACAGTGGTTACCGTTTATGGTTCACTCAGAGAATAATACCCTTCCAGATATCTTTGTTGGGTGATGGCCCCTTGGTGGTAATGCTAACATGTCTACCCTCAAGGGCTTAGGCTGGTGCCTGTGCATTGAGCTGTTGGGACAACATGGGTGCCAACAGTCACAAGCACAACAGTAATCCCCAGGATTATCTTGCTTGGTGTGCGGAAACATCTCCAAATGAAGGGAATCTGGGGGCCTCCCACACCAGTATCATTTAGAGGTGTGTGTCCCCCACTGACATGGATGTCCAGGAACCTCCTGAAGATTAACCCCGAAAAAACCGAGGTGTTAATAGTCTCATCCACCTGCTCCCCCTGGAGCGACCTGTATTGGCCCCAGGAATTGGGCCCCACTCCCAAGCCAGCCGATTTGGTCAAAAGCCTTGGCATTAAGATAGATAGCGCTCTTTCAATGGTGAGCCAGGTCTCTACCGTTGTAGGAACCTGTAACGGTCTTATAAGACAATTGCGCAAACTAGTTCCGCTTCTTTCCCAGTCCATGCTTCGTACTGTAGTTTCTGCCACCATACTTTCAAGGCTGGACTACGGAAATGCGCTTTACTTGGGCCTACCAAAGGTATTAATTAACAGACTACAGGTGGTCCAAAATGATGCAGCAAGACTTATCTTCAAGCTTCCAAGGAAATCACATGCCTCCCCGCTGCTGCAGAGCCTTCATTGGCTGCCAGTGACGCAAAGGTCTGTCTTTAAAAGTCTCTGCATAGCCCATAAGTCCATCTATGGGCAAGCCCCAGCCTATATCAAAGATAGGCTGGAGATTTACCGGCCTGAAAGAAGTCTAAGGTCCTCCGAGGCTCAATTGCTCGTGTGCCCTCGGTTTAAATTGGCCACAAAAGGCGGAAGATCCTTTTCGGCTCTGCTGCCTAGGATCTGGAATAAACTGCCTGAGGCTCTTCGTAAAGATGGAAACCGGCTCCACTTTAGGAAGACCCTAAAGACTATCTTTTTCAGAGCAGCGCTGAGCCCAGTATAGTCTCCACCTGTTCCCCCGTTGCTGATTAGGTTGCTATGTTTTTGTGGTCAAAAGCGCCCTGAGACCTGCCGGTGATTTGGCGCTATATAAACTGACATTAACAATAACAATAACAATAACAATAACAATAACAATAACAATATCAGGGATTACCTGGGGAACATTTGGCCACTCACGGTGTTAGGGGTCAAAATAGAGCTGCCTGTCCATAGGGCCTTTGCTGTACATGGGGGGTTCTGGATGCAACAACTTGGGCCCCAAATCTTATGGGCACAATATTAATCCACTGGATTACCTTGTCTGGGGTGCAGTAGAACCTCCACAAAAAAGGAACTCCAGAGACTGTGTCCATGGTACCACGTGGTGCCGAAGTGGGAGTCCCTAGAAACCACACATTATGAATAGACACACTCCGCAACACCTGTTGCATACATAAAACACACACTCATGAGTCTATGTACATTCAGAATGTTAATACACACTCCTGACTCCAATCCTGAAAGACACACAATCCTCAGTCCATCAATTTATTGAATATACGTTCTTCTCCTCATATACATGCTTCAAGTACGCTCAAACACAAAACACATGATGGATATACGCACACATTCCACGTTGATACACACAGTTCATGCAATACACACACATGCACACACAGTCTGTCCAATACTGGTGCCGGCCCAATGCACAGATAACACACACACTTGACTCCATAGTACTTCCTGTAAAAACTAACAAAACTGCTTACTACATACCTCTCACTCATTACAAACTTCAGATGCACATATTCTTCACTCTATACACTCTTGAGACACACACACTCTTTAGTGACACACTGATTTAACTCACAAACACACACCCACGCACACACCCACACACACTCTAACTCTGTATAAACTGGGAATGATACACATGGCCAATAGATACACAATAAAAAAACTAATCCTTACAACCCTTACAAAACAAATACATGCCCAATACATTGATCTTGACTCTATACTGCCGACTCGACACACTCTTCAAAGACCTACCCAACTAACTCATGATAGACACTTATAAAACACACACTCTCGAGTCTATACACATGCATATTCATACCAAACACATGCCTGACTCCTCTTTTTAAATACAAACAATTCCCACAGAACATTACAGTTTAAAGGAGGTTAAGCATTGTCAATACCATGAAAACTATGAAAGTCATGAAATTCATGAGGTAAGGTGCTGTCTTCATCCCACTGCACTAGGTTAGCCTTAACTCTCACCTCCAGCATAGATTATACTACAGCATCATCCCTAACTCCATACTCTAACATATTCAATATCATTGGGTCGATTCCAATCCTGGAAAAAAAACCTCCGTACGATTCGTATCCGGAGCCCTCTCCGTACGAATCGTAAACATGCCGTACGACGCGAAGAGTACGACTTGGATCGGGGTATGAGGACGCGATTTGTACGGTCCACGTCAGGTAAGGGTGATTCATACGGAAAAGCACACAATCACATACACACTGTATGGTCCGTACACCCCATGATCGCAGGGGTACGGTGCGTACCCCAGCCAACATGGGGTGTACGCACTGTACCCCGCGATCGCAGGGTGTATGTACCGTACACCCAGTGAACATGCGGTAGGTACTGCGTGTACACCACATGATCGCGGGGTATGGTGCGTACAACACATGATCGCAGGGGTACACACCGTACCCCTGCGATCATGGGGTGTACGCACCGTACCGGGGTGGGGGCGCTCCGTACCTGTTTTGAGGCAAACTCTGCTTCTCCGGATGTTTTCGACTCCCGTAGAAAAATTGTCGTACGGTGCGTACCCGACACGAATCGTACTTGCTGGGTCGGAAAAACCAGCCGCTAACCGTACGGATGTCGCGTACATCGGGTTCTGAGGGAGTTTCGTACGGGGATTAGATTCATACGGTCTCTGTACGATTCGGAATCGTTCTTTGTCGTACGTACGGGGGACGTTGCAGGGTACGATTCGTACGGGAAAAACGCTCCATATGGCTATTCGGAGTAGTTTTTCCCGAATCGGAATCGACCCCCATAATGCATCAAAACAATTCCATAATATGAAAACACACCCACCATCAGAATACAATTCAACACGCATCATACGAGCATTTTTTTACAACACCAGATTTAGATACACAACAACCATTACATGTCCACATAGATACCAATATACCTCCACACTTCTGATCCTACAATAGCACAACCACTTTCAAATGCCTATACCTAC
This sequence comes from Lissotriton helveticus, assembly GCF_964261635.1. NCBI lineage: Eukaryota > Metazoa > Chordata > Amphibia > Caudata > Salamandridae > Lissotriton > Lissotriton helveticus. The sequence goes on from NC_136059.1 coordinate 1,029,165,904, forward strand.
CAACAGAGTAATATACATCATCAAATGCCCGCACACCATCGTAAACCCTTATAAAATAAAGCATATATAACGTAACACCAATTACCAACAGGGTATTCAAACATCATATATAATCGCACACCAGGCACTGCATGTCCACATAAGTACCAGAATACTCTCATATCTCCCACATAAACCCCCATACAGTAATCATCATATATCAACTTCCACTAACGACTATGCATCAACCATGAAATACACACACACACACACACACACACACTGACATACTCCTACACAACAACCTTCATAAGGCAACACACAACCCATAACACATTCACCCTTTATCAGCGTTTTTCATTATTAATCCAACAACTTAATAACACCATAGTTGAACCTTACAACACTCTAAACTTATTTTACAACATCATATTTTAAGAATTCTCAAGTACTGACAGGGATGAGAATTAAGTTTGACTTAGTATAGTGACATGAAGGCTTAACCTAAACTTAACTGCAAGTTGAGAATCTCCTTTGACTGTCACAAGTTCAACAACCAAACTGTAATGACTACCTTAGACGTCTTGCCCTGGAATTTCTGGTACTTGGCATTTGCTTGGGAAGTAAAAACTACCAAACATCAATGAGAGCAGAAGATAGATAAAATACTACATTGAGCTGTCCCAAGGGCTTCTTTGAGCTCCACAACATACTGGCCCAAACAATTCTCTCTGAAGCACCAGCTATTTCCCCAAAGTATAAGGAATGCACCTTAATCCGTGTAACCTGATTTAACATATTGGTATACTCGGATGATTCTAACACACTGATTTACTGTGGCAGGGTATAGAATGCTGCACGAATACCTGTGTTCTATACACTGTAATGGAACTTAGATAATGTTTCCTAACTGGTCTCATAAGATGTGCCCACTTCCCAAGACCAACCACCGTTGGTGGTCCTTAATAAAATAATTACACACATAGAAAGAATGGCACATATACAGAGACGTCTAGACACAATACTTTGGTTAGTCCATAAGCCAGAGGGAGGTCACGATGTCAGAGGCAAATCAATATCAGAGTAGTCATGAATGTTTTTGGTTTATACAAGGAGATTGTGCAACACAGCCAACGCGTTTCGCCCATGTGGGCTTCATCAGGGCAGTAAACATAACAATACCACACTGTCACTACATTATACAACATGAGCCCATAAAATGACAAACATAATCACGTTATTACATAGGTAGATATTCATCACATAAAACGCATAATACAAACATATAAAAAATGTCTATTTGATGGACAGATCTCAAATCCATAAATGCTCAACATAAACAACATTTTGACTACATGTATCAAAAGAGGACATAACGTTTCAAATACACATTCGAGATACCAAACTAAAATGGAAAACCACTCAAATCAAAAAGGAGAAAGCGAGGAAAGGAAAAGTGACAAGCATTTAAACCATGTCAACAGAAACCGATACCAGCAGAATGAGGGCTGAAAGGGAAGAAAAGGAAAAGAAAAAGAGAAGGAGAAAAAAAAGGATAAAATATACTAGTGATTCAAAAGGTGATAATGAAGTTCCATATCTATTAATGCATAAACACGCATCGGGGGATGTCAGTGTACTTCCTTACTACCTGAACTCGTTAAAAATACACACAGACAAAAACCAGTAGCCCCCATTTTTGGGCCATTTCAACTACATGGTGCCGTGGCCTGGCAATATGCGAACACAGCGTTAGACAGAAATGGACTGTATTAATAATTCAAATGCGATGTTAAAATCCTACATCACTAGATACACACGGATGTGAATAAATATATGTAAAAAGCAGGAGATGATCAGTATTATGCCCTACTTCATAAGGAGAACTGTAATAACAATTATACAGTAATGATAAAATACTGTGTCACTGGATGCAAGACTATATATTGGGGACAGTCAAAATACTACCCTGCTTCCTAAACAATTAAAAAAACAAATAGTCAACAGGCAGACCTCTCATGTGCAGGCCACCACGACTAAGCTCTACAGGCCCTGCCAATATGCTAAAGCACGTCAGTCAAGGTCTAGTTAGTGCACATACACAGCGACTTGTGATCTATATAAGGAAGAGGAGAAATGTCATTCCTTTTAGAAATACCCACCAAATTGTGATCCAAAGTAATCCTGTAGGGTATTAGCCCGGAAAAAGGATGAAGCTCTGTATGCGAATATGGTTCAATTCTAAGAAAAATGAACCCGGGATATTCATTCTCCCCAGTCAAGCACTATCACAAAAAACACCAAGCATTAAATAGTGAATATAAAAACAGACAAACTATGCCTGTGAAGTTAAAAAAGTCTTTGTCTGTGCGGTGCATGCAAGTGGTTATCTAGAAGTCAGAGACACAACAAACATAAAAACATAGTGCCACAGATTTACACAGTGATACAACCACCTCCATGTGCGCATGTTATAGACGTCATGAGAAGAACCGAATGATCCAAAACCATACTAATGTGCAACCTGTGCCATATCTAAACGAAAGAATAAATATTGATACCACACCCATGAGCGAAACCCAAGTTCGACCATAGAGAGTGACTCAACATACATCAAAAAGTCACATGAAACAAAAAAACGTATGGTTCATGATTAGTAGAATCAGGAACTGGGGCACATAAGGTGTCGCACTAAACAGCCGAAGGCTAGAGAAACAAAAGTATTTACTTTATGGTCGTTATCGATATAGAGATAGAACAGACTGTACAGCCTTCCAGAAGGCCTGAGGGTCTCTTGACAAGCAAGAGCACACCACTAGATTACACTTTTCTTCCTTCAATGTTGCCTTTCTTAATGGCAAGCTTATACAGCTTCCTACTTTCATTTATCACTAACGGGTCTCTAGGGTTTTGTTTTAAAGCCCTACATACGGTATTATTAGCCTCTCTGCAAGCCTTGTCGAACCAGGAATACGCCTGATTACAGGACTGGGGTGTAGGTTTAGAAAGTAGATATTTAACTTTGTATAACAGAATTGCAAAACCATGTAAGATGTGAGCTGGCTCACGTATACAACTACAGCTAGACACCAGGGCAGAACTAAAGGAAATTATCTGCAACACAATACTATTCATGTTTACTGAACGCCAGAGTACCCTGCACCCAGCGTCTATAGTGGATAATGGCTGAATGGATAAAGACTTGGCCTTCGGTCCGCTGAACGGTAAAACTAACTTAGCAGACATAGGATTGTGTTCACTATAAGGCTTAATAAGGACCTCACAATCCTTGATAACAGGAAACGTGCCCGAGGAGGCGATTATATAATCAATAGTACTTCCTACACCTCGACCAGTAAAGGTGGGAATATAGTGGTCAGTCAAATTGGGCGCCATATTAACCAAACCTCTTTCTGAGTGACTGAGTAGGACCCATCCCCTAGCATCCATTACATTTTGGTCCAGCTCAGCAGCGGCTGGATCAAAAGTGGACTTGTAAACCGGTACGGGAAGACCGAATTTTGCGTTAAAATCCCCCACCAACAACTTTAAAGGACGATCCACTCGAGCCTCTCACTTCACAAGCTTGTCAATCAGCATAAACAGCCTTCGAAAATTGCCTTTAGATGTAAAGTTATTATTATAAAAATGTACCAGGTACAGCTTGAAAGTATCTTTCCAGGCAAAACAAAACACATGCACCTCCCCCTGCTCCTGGAATAGCTGAATAATCATGCCAGCAATATCTACTTTAAACCAGGCCAACATGCCCCCCATAGCTCTGCCGGATGTAGAAGGAACAGCGGGCAGGTTAAAACAAATAAATCCATCAAAAACAATATCCTTACTCTCCCACATTTCTTGCATAAAAATGATATCGTAGGTCATAATAAAAGACCGCCGTTATTCCAATGCAATCTTTGAGGCTATACTTGCTATATTCCAATTTAGAATGTTCAATCAAGCATTATCTATTTGGCTTTTAATATTGATTGTACTTACACTTGCCCCGAAGGGGGCGGAAACAGAAGGGAACCAGAGGTCAAATAGGAAGCAAAGGTTAAATTTGCAGGTTCCTCCAGGTTAGTCCCAGTACAAGGTCCTGCCCCAGAATAGTCAGATGGGAAGCTGTTGTTCCTCCGTACACTAGGTCTACAATTACAATATACCCTACACACCACCTCTAGACCAGGCTCCGACGGTGCGGGATTAGGTTGGGAAGGGGATGGTATTTGGATAGCAAACACTGAACTAGCAAGTAATCTGTCAGCCTCCTGAGAAACTTTGTAGTCAAAATGTTGTTGTTTGTGTTCAGCATTTATGGATTTGAGATCTGTCCATCAAATAGACATTGTTTTATGTGTTTGTATTATGCGTTTTATGTGAGGAATATTTATTTATTTATTTAAAGAGTTTATATAGCGCTGGCTAGACCCAAAGGTATCAGAGCGCTTTACATGAGAATCAACAATGTAACAGAAAAAGATCAACAATTACACAATACATTAATAAATAGGCAATACAATTAGGAGAGGAGAGAAAGGAGAGAGAAAAGTAGTGGAGGAGGCAGGGGAGGTGAGAAAGGGAGGTTAAGGGAAGAGACAACAAGGAGAGATGAAAGAAAGTCTGTCTAAAGACCGACTGGGTAGGTGACGACCAAGGAGGGAATCCACGGCCCATCTCCCCTACAGCTAAACTAGGTAGCTCCATCGGGCATCAGACAAAATAGTTCAGTCTCAATACATTGAGAGAGGAGAGAAGTCCTGAAGAAGCCCGCATGGGTGAAACTCATTGGCTGTGTTGCACAATCTGCTTGTATAAACCCAAAAAAATGAATAAAAGGATTCATGACTGCTCTGAGATTGATTTGGCTGTGACATCGTGACCTCGCTCTGGCTTATGGACGAACCAAAGTTTTGTGTCTAGACATCTCTGTATATGTGCCTCTCTTACTGTGTGTGTTATACTTGGATGATATCATGGTACTTGAGAAGATTTTGGAGGACCATAAGGAAAGGTTACTTTTTGCACTTGATTGACTGTGTGAAGAAGGATGGGCGCTGTCACTGGGTCTATACCATTTCTACTAGGCAAGTGCGAAATGTAATGGTAACATTCTACTGTGCATGGAAATAATGTGTGTCTTGCAATGTTTCAAGCATTACAGACCCAGTCTTGCCGCAAGAACATGAAGGGTCTCATAAGTTTGTTGGGATTTTGACACTACTAGCAGAATGCTAATATTCACTGTTTAGTTCGCAATATACATATTTAACCAAATGCTATTTACTAACAAGGAAGAGTATGAAAACAATACAGTATCTTCTAATGCCATACAATGAGATGAGGGAACATTTTAGACATATTGGATATATGATTTTGGTCAGCCTTTCAATACTGGTATTGACTAATTTACTCTTGTATCATTGTTACCTTCTCCTAACCAAGTCAACCTTATCTGTGAATAAGACTCAGGTCTATCAAAATGGAAAACAAGCCTCTAAATTGTGTGTTTAGAAGAGCCAATCTGGGTCCTACAGGCAGTTTGTGGCTAGACAATTTATCACTTTAGATGTACTCTTTCATTATCTTCTTTGATGAGGGGTAAAGTGAACATCAGTTCAAATGATTTGCCCCATCCTGACACCCCTGAGAGAAACCAGTTTGACTTTTCAGAAGATCGGGTAATGTGTTCATGCTAAACAATGGCAACATAACCACTTCATGTCATTTACAATCATCTGTGATCTGGAGAAAGGTGGAAGCTACTCCAGCATTATATTCCTAAATTGCTCTTGTGGAACGCACAATGTTCCCAATGCTGTAAAATGTGACCTGCAACATGATAGAATTATCAATCTAAACACTGTGTAGGGTTGTATATAGACAACAACAAAACAGCTTCCTTGGTGAGGTGTGTCTACCTAAAATCTTGCATAGTGGTATGGAACTAGGACAGACTAATTCTAAATAGTGACATTCAGTGCAAGTCATCCAAAGAACCTTAATTTTATCCCTAATAAAGGCTGATATTAGCACAGGAATATTGTGTCACATTCATCAAATTCTTGCATAAAGATAACAAAAGTTTAGTACAGCAAAAAATGAATTGCAAAGATTCTACTTGCATAGGCAGAACATTGCAAAAATGTCACAATTTATATTCATAATAAATCATTATCAAGAAATCACTTAGATGGATCATTTGGAAAGTAATGGGAAAAAGATCTGATGCATATAAACCTATCAAGGGCAGTCAAGGTATACAAAATATATCAAATATATTTTTTTTGGGGCTTTTCGCTTATAAATTATATAAACATACATGAAATGTTCCCCAAACCTTATGAAACTTAGACAACCAATCAAGATGCTCATAGTAGGTCTTTTCCAAGCCAATAATTTTCTTTGTTTTTTTGCATGCACCAATGGTGGTATTTCTACCTTCCATATCTGAATACTGGATGTGCTACTAGAAAATTAAAATAAAGAATCTTATCATGGGACTGCAAACGGATCTCATTTCAAATCTGTTTCTTAAACCTTGCTAAAATTATCAGCTACTTGGTTCTAGAAAACTCTAATTATTGAATACTCCCACATTTTATGAAGCCAGGAGCCCTTCTCCACATAAATGTGAGCTCATTGATCACCAACATCGGCAGACATTTTAATCAAGTGGTGTATATATTGTATATGAAATAGATCTGGGCTAACTGGAAGGAGCTGTGCAGGAGCTGTGCATCTAAATTGTATTCCCAGCTCTCGGTTTCAGAAAAATGTATTTGCAATTCTTGTTTTCAGATTGAATTTATTTTAACATTATCTGGTGTGGTAACATTGGGTAGGGTTTGGTGCTATAAAGCCCCGGGGGGCGGGGGGGAATGATAAATCACAATATTAAATTATCCATTCCCATCCTTTATTCAGATCCAACAAAAAGTTATTAGCAAGGAGGCCCATACCACATTTCTTTACTAATTTTAAAAAGATCTATACAGCCTTTATTCCCCAAACACAGTGACAACTCTCAAATACCCCTGTCTCGTCAATCTGTAAGCACCCTCAATAATTCTACAAGGAGAGGCATATTTCCGTAAAGTACCACAGACATTTTTCCTTTACTTTACAGTTTTTGTCCATAAAGCATATATCTCACAAAGAGCCATTTAAATCTTAAATTCCATTTGTTAAAATACTTCCTGCCCATAAATGTTTGCATTGAATTACTATACCACATGTTCTGCCATCAATTTATCCAGTATAGCAGAGAAAAGGGAACTCCATTGGTGGGAAATGAGCAATCTCTAGCAAAAGACAGGTGAAGTTGCAATTTAAATGCCTCCAAAATGCAGGCAGTGTCAATTTGCCTTTTTAGGTGATGATCCAATAAATCCCGTTCACTGGGACAAAAGCCTACTCCTCATCTAGTAAGGAAATAGCTAAACATCCTTAACTAACAGTAGCATATCCTTCTGCCTCCCGAAAAGTAATGAAAATATGAGGTCAGTAAACTCCTAGGAATAATTTTGGGCCTGACTTAGAAATTTGACTGTTGGTACTCCCTTTTTCAGGGTGGGGAGCACATTATCACCACCTTCATTATGGACTACCCTCGATCAAGTTTAAAAATGACCGTGAGCCCTGTGATCATATCTGTACATTGAAAGGAACTACTGGCATGATGGTTCCTTTTAATGTACAAAATGTTTTGTAGTCGCCCACCACACTTTTGACATATTTTTGTTTTTCAGAAACAAACTCCGAAATGGGAGTTTGTATGAAAAAGTAAAAAAATGAATGGCCCTCCCACGCTTTTCTCCTAACTTATTTAGGGTCATTATTTTCTTTTCCTGTCCCTAACTGCAAACATTACACTGCATACCCTAAATAGGGAAGGTATTGTAATGTCCTTCTTCCTACTGCCCCAACTTCATTGGAGGAAGTTTTCCGTAGACACAGCCAAAACAGGCTCCGTCAACAGAAATTCTGAGCTCACCAATCTCTAAATGAGGCGGGCAAATCAAAGGTTTATTAGAAGGATACTCTGGCACGTTTGTGACATAATACAGTGTCCGTTAAACCATAATTGGACCCAAAGTGCATTTGGTTTGGGCTAACCACACTGTGGATCCTGTTACCAGAAGTGTCACAGATGCTTTCATAAATAATTTATAGTCTACATTTAACAAAGTCATAGGCCTGTAAAACCCACAGATTGCTGGATATATACCAGGTTTAGGGGTAGTTATTAAAGCCCCATTTTCAAAAGAGGGCAAAGGTCTGCCTTAGATTATTGCATTGAATACTAACTGCAGCTAGGGGACCAAGAAACCCCCAAACATGTTGTACCATACTCCAGGTATCACATGTTCTCCTGGAGTTAATGTGGAAAGTAAAAATCAAATTGCAATGCTGATCTCTTCTTCAGAAAATGAGTTACTAAATTTGACTTGTTCTTCAAAGGTCAGTCAATTTAACTCTGATTTCTCTAATCTCCAAAAACTCTTCTCTGTTTCCAACTGACCTAGGAATTCCTTTATATTGCCCATGATAATATTTCAAAAAACCATCCAGACTTTGACTCCTTCTCTAACACTCCTATCTCTTTACTCTTGATTCTCCTATGTCATTAGAAATTAAACTCATTTAAAATTTCCACATTTCCTTATATTTTCAAAGGTTTCTTTTGGTGTACAGTCTGATAACTTACTGCTTCCCTCTTGCCTAAAATGTCTTTTATCTCTTCCATCAGTTTTGTGACATTACCTACATTCTTGGAAGTAGGGATGAGTGGCAGTTCCCACAATGCCTTACCCATTTATCCTTCATTTTCATTTCAGCACTATTTTCTGTCCCTGAACACCTACACACTTACAGATCAGAACAGCATGTACATAGGGTTTCAAAGCTTTCCAAATGCTAGCTGTATTCTGTTGCATTATTAATCTGAAATAAATCATGTAATTAAAATGGCATTGTGCTACCACGCTCTTCTCTAGCAACATAGCCTTATGTATCCACCAATAATGATTATTACACAAACCAACAGGGATTTCATTTATCATACAGTTAATTTTTATATTTGGGCACAGTCTGGGTTATACTTGCCTTTTTGCATTTAATAATTGAAGACAACAGAAAGTAATCGGATCAAGACTGAATTTATATTTGCTACTAAATTATGCATATTCTGCCTTCTGCATGCAACTATCTTTATATATTTATTAGGCCATACTTTCTCCATACCAGAAATAAAGTTTCCCTCATTTTGCTGTTTCTCATTTGAACACTTACATTCTGGTAGACTTCCAATACAGTTTATCGAGTGCCAGATTCAGATCTTCTCTTATAATTAACGGTTGAGAAAAGTCTGAAAACTCTATTATAAATTGTTCCAATTGTAATGGATCCCTAACAACACTGTGATTTGCTTACCACCTTTATCTAGTTGTATATAATCTACCAGCCAGCCTTATCCTTTTTATCTTCTCTATTATGAAATAAGTAAACTTCAACTTCCCCATCTAATGTTTCTATGGTCCTCACAAAGAGCATAAACCCATATATTTGTACCTATATATTGTTCATAATATTTTATTTTAAGTAATATAACCCATCAAACATGCAAAAATACAAAGCATAGAAAGTACATAAGCAATACATACATATTGTTCAAATTATTAGATATAAATCATCAACATAAAATAGATAACTTAGCTTCTGAGAAAATCCTCTCTCACAATCCACTGATCCTATGTCTTATACACCAGGCTGAATATAAAAAGTTTGATATCTCTAAGACTATAAATCCTTTGGTATCAGGTTTACAAATTCCCAATGCAACATGATGTTGCCAAATACCCCGGTTTAAGCAGATTGGAGCAATCCACATTTTCCAAGAAAGTTGATAAGCTTTGCAAACAAATAACATGTGGGCTTCAGTATCTGAGGCACTATTACAGAATGGACATAAAATAAATGTGGCATCTGGACCCACTTCAAATACCCTACAGTCCCATTCACACTGGGTGAGTTTAAACCACCAAACTTACCAATTGGCTCATCTTATTATTCACTTTCTTCGAGATGTAATCTGTATTAGCCAATCAGGGTTTGGTGAATTAATAATGGGAATCCTCAAATATCACCAAAGAATAATCAATTCATATATCTAAATAAATGACTTGAATAAAGACATACTCCTTTTGAGAGTTAAAATGCTTTATCTAATAAATGTGAAATGCTCATCAAGTACAATACAACTCAAATCGGTAAAAAAGCTGGGTGTCCATCTGGACCCGAAACTGACAATGAAGGAGCACGTCACATCTATTACTGGGTCATGTTTTCATGTGCTTGGTCTTCTTCGGAAGGTATATCCCTTTTTGCCTCTAACCATGTGGAAAACACTGATCCAGGCATTAGTGTTAAGCCGCCTGGCCTACTACAATGCCCTGCTGATCACAGCAAATGAAGCATCCTTAAAAAGGCTGCATGCAGTCCAGAATACCGCAGCTCGCATGGTATCCAATGCCCATCCTCAAACAGCCTTCTGCCCTCAACTGCAACAGCTTCACTGGCTGTCAGTGCGGATGCAGATTAGGTTTAAGATCTGTTGCATGACGCACAAATCTTTGAATGGCAAAGTCCCTAATTACCTTGCAGAGAAACTAACAAAAGACTTGGCGTCTAGGTCCCTCTGTTCGGGCTCCAAATCTTTCCTAGTGGCGGCCTACTATTAAAAAGCACGCCTAGGAGGCAAAGCCCTTTCCCACCTGGCGCCATCTTGCTGGAATGCTCTCCCGGTAAAACTGCGACAATGCTCAGATCACCTACAGTTTAAAAGGCTTCTGAAAAAGTACTATTTTAACCTGTTCTATGTATGTAGCTGGCTGAAGCAATCTGTTAGCACAGAGATACCCCTGGGGGTGATTCAGGTGCTTTACAAATAAATAAATCAAATCAAATCATAGATCACCACATGAGAGAAACATTAGCAAATAATCAACAGTAGTACATCTTAAATGTCAGTGCAATGAGTGAGTGGATAGGTGTAGACAAAAGGTAGTAGAGAACATTTGCAAAGTATAATTATATAAATTTAGAATATCATACTAACCAAACAAACAAGGTTTGTTCTAAAAACCTGAAAAGCTACCCTCTGGCTATGAGAGTAAGCTAGGCCCCTCAAGAAGATTCATGGAGCAAAGTTAAAGAGTCAGGATCAGTAGAACAAACAGCCAGCCCTCAGATTTAGGAAACAGCAACACTGTTCTCTCCTCTCGCAAAGTAAGAAATGCGTCTCACCTAACCCGACCCTTTAGTAGTGTTTGGTATACCCCAAATTCACTAAAGCGCCAACCCACATTGTGTCATCTCACATTATTCATTTTGTGATTGGTTTAAACAAGGGGTATTCAATCACACGACTCTGGATGTGTTCAATTCCATAATATCCCTTCGCACACTGTAATCGATTCCAGCATAGGAAATTCAAGTATCGAGCTTCCATGTTTGCATGTCTCTCCATCTCACTCATTTAACATTTTATCATTACGAATGTCCTCATGCTCCGCTTCAGCAAGGAAGTTCCGTCGTTTTGCTCATCGCTTCCTTCTCTGCGCTACCATGGCCATTCATCAGGAGCTTGCAAAGGCCAGCTCACAGTGTTCATTTTTGCCTCTCTACATTTTTAGTATTTTTCATGTTAACTCTAAAATGTTGGGCCTTTTTTGCAAAGCAGCAGACTATACTTCTAGGAAAGACAAATACACGTGTTACTCATCATTTTATAAAGTTTTACTGTTAAACACTCTTTAAATGCTTTTCATTTGCACCTTTTTCTTACGCGCTGCTTCTTATTTTCTAGTTGTTAGTGAAAAATAAACTCTTAACTTTTGATTTCTCTTCTACATTAGCTGTGAGCATTTGTGGCCTACCCTAATACCCCTAGCATGTGCTTGCGCAGTTTTCATCTTTTCCCTTTTAGTCAGGTTTTATTTCGCGAAAACCCTGCTCCATCAATCCCCCCTTTGATGGCGACTTGAGCCATCATAAAAACACAACCCAAAAATCTGATTGTCATCATTTATACTATATTAGAAAATAGTAGTTCTCTTTTGTTTCAACATAACCCTATCTGTGTCTTTTATAGTAATTTCATCTTCTATCTTCTAATTCTGTCTTCTCTCTTTCTCTTTCTTGCTCATAGTTTAGTATCTAATGTTTGCTTCTTGCATTCCGTGTTTGCACGTCTCATCAACTCTCTCATGTAACATTTTATCATTGCGGATGTCCTCATGCTCTGCTTCAGCAAGGAAGTTCCATCTTTTTGCTTATTGCTTCCTTCTCTACGCAACCTTGGCCATTCATGAGGAGCTTGCGAAGGGCAGCTCACAGCGTTCATTTTCACCTCTCTACATTTCTAGTATTTTTCATGTTAACTCTAAAATGTCTCTCGTGCCTTCTCGGCAGAGCAGCAGACTATACTTCCAGGAAAGACAAATACATGTTATTCATCCTTTTATAAAGTTGTACTGTTAAACGCTCTTTAAATGTTTTTCATTTGCCTCTTTTTCTTACATGCAGCTCATTATTTTCTAGTTGTTCTTCAAAAATAAACTCTCGACTTTTGATTTCTCTTGTACATTAGCTGTGAGCACTTGCGGCCTACTCTAACACCCCTAGCACGCGCTTGCGCAGTTTTCATCTTTCCCCTTTTAGTCTTGCTCTGTTAGTTTTAAAATGTTTTTCGATTAGTATTCAACACGCTGAGAGGTTTAATCCGAGCAGGTTTTATTGCGCGAAAACCCTGCTCCATCACATTTAATCAACAGTTTGGAAAAGGTTGGACCTTGTAGGGGTCAGATGTAATATTCCCACTAAAAACTTAACAATATCAGAAAAGGTATTGAGCTTTGGAGGGGTAGAATTTACTATTCTCACTCTAATGTAAGCAATGCTAGAGGAAGTGCTGTACTTTAGAGTAGTCTGAATTACTATTCCAACTCCAGTCTAAACAGTAGAGAAAGGTGTTGGACTTTGAAGCGATCAAACTTACTTTTCTCCATCCAACCTGACAAGCAGTAGAAGACATTTAGACCACAAAAAAATTAAAATACATGCACACATGCACGACACCAACCCACCCACACACACACACAACATTAAACATTATTCCCATTAAAATATAACAAACAAAATACATTGAGTAATTAAAATAACTCTAAATCAATGTAAATAAACTTTAAAGGTAAAAATCACAAAATTATGAATTTATTAATAAAGAAATTTGATTAAAAAATGAAAAAAATCTCAAGAAACTGATAAAACATAAAATTAAGTCTGATAAGTAGAATGCAACTCATTTAAAAATGTATGCGCATATGTATATATTTTAAATGTTAATAAATGTAGAGAAGTATAAAATGGATGTGAATTATTTAAAAGTGTAATTTATATGTTAATTAAAAAATTGTGCCAATATATAAGTAATAAATGAAGTTCAAAATGAATAATGATATATATAAAAACATTTCCAGCCAGCCTCCCCACAACCTAAAGAACCCACCAAAAATAACAAAATGAAAGAAATATTTACCAAAATAGATTAAACAGTAGAAAAGGCAAAGTTAAAAATAGCAAATAAAACAAATATTAAACTATATATTTGACCATTTTACGAAATGACAACATACGCATAAAATACTCTCAAAATTATTTTAACTAATATACATAAATAATAAACAAATTGATGCATTAAAAATCAAGGGATTAATTTAAAACACTGTGGCCCTAATTACGATGATGGTCATTTCGGTGCGGGAAGTGATCGAACCTAGGCACACAGTGCGGTCTCAAACTTCCATTTCCATATGGGAGCTTGTGCATCGGTCGGAAACCGGCCACAGGACAAGCTCCCATAGAGAAATGGGAGTTCCTCTAAAACCCTAACGGTGCCTGCCATGCGGTGCAGGGATTTACAGGGGGACACTATAGGTGTCCCCCAGGCCTCCAAACGGAGGCCACAGAGGCATGGGGGCTTTGCTAGGGGCTCCCAAAGTCGCTTTCCAACAGGCTTTTCATGTCAGAAAACCCGACATAAAAAGCCTTTCGGAAACAAACATCATTATGCCGATGGCGAAAACGCTTTCCGTAGGGAATTATGTCAGACCCTGAGGGTGTTGGAAGACAGCCGGTCTGACTGCCCGGTTTAAACTCCGACCACCTACATTGTAATTAGGCGGTCGAACTTTAAACCAAGGATGTCATTCGAAAAGTCTCCAGTCTGCGGTCGGAACCTTTCCGACCGACATCCTAATGAGCCCCTAAGGGCCAGATTTATCAAGGTTTTGCATCATCCTTGCGCCAAGCAAGGGAATGCAAAACCTAAGTGAGATTTATCAAGTCATGCAAGGACACCTTGCATGGCCCTGCATGGAGTGATAAATCTAGATTAACACATGGCAACGCAAATCACTGACTTGCATTACTCTGTTGTAGGGTAGCGTTTCATGGGAGGAGCATGGGTGTTCCCATGCATCCACCCATGGATTTTGGAGCATTCCCGGATTTATCATTAGGGGTAGACCTAGAAATGCATCAAAATGCTATGCCTCCCAAGTGAGGTGTAACAAGGATATATACCTTTCTTTCTTCTTTCTATATGAGCTTCATTTTGCAGCACACATAGAAAGAGGAAAATGCCTCTCAGGATTATTTTTGTGCAGGAAGGTGTCCCTTCCTGCAAAAACAATCCTGCCTACAATGCAGGAACCCTTGTACCATGATGCAAGGGTGCCTATGTTGGCGCTAGGCAGCCAAAAGTGTGCCAGTACTAGAAAAGGACAGGAATGCGCAGTATAATAGTACACACAATGTCCCTTTTTAAGCAGCGCATCTCAGCAAGGTGGCTTGCTGTGTTGCACTGTGGGAAAGAATGATAAATTTGGGTCTAGAGGGAGCAGATCGGGCAACAAACCTACTTGGTTCAATAATGCCTGTAGGAAGGCGAAAATAGACCTCCTCCAGGCCCTGAAACAAAATGATAACAGAGCATTGATAAAAGAAAGGAGAGCAACATATAGGCAGTTAATCCACCATGCTAAAGTGGAGTGGGGCAACGAGAATTGGTCCAATCTAACATCCGCTCTGGCAACAAGAGATGCCCGGAAGTTCTGGCTAATTGTCAATACCGGCTCGGCAGACCCGGTAATGGCAGTTGCGCCTAACATTGCCACGCACGTGTGGGAAGAACACTTTCACACTTTGTACCAGGGCGACAACCCTAGTAATGACCTGGATCAAAGGGGATTGATTCCTACCTCCCCTACTGAAACCCCTGACCTGGAGTTTTCTAAGGGGGAGGTTTGCGCGGCCATCCTCAAACTTCCATCGGGTAAAGCGCCAGGGTTGGATAAATTGCCTGGCGACCTCTTAAAGCATGAACCTGTGGTCTGGGCTCCTTACTTGATGGCTATCTTTAATGCAATTCTGGGGGGCATGGCGGTCCCTAGTACTTGGCTGGGAGCCGAGATAGTCCCTATCTTCAAGAAAGGCTCACCTCTGCTCCCAGCCAACTACAGGCCAATCAGCCTCATAGATGTCACCCAAAAGCTTTTTGCTAGGCTGATTCTAGATCGCCTCTTAGAATGGATGGAGGAGTTCTCCATTCTAAGCCCTTATCAAGCAGGATTTAGAAAGAACGTATCCACTAAGGACCAGATCTTTCGTTTAACCCTGCTTTTTTGGAAAACCGTCAAGATAGAGGGCGGCTCACTTTATACCATCTTTGTGGACCTGCGTGCGGCCTTCGACTTAGTGCCGCGCCGGAAACTTTGGGCTGTGCTTTTCGAACTGGGCATTCCTCTCCCTCTTCTGAACATGATAATCTGGCTTCACAATGACAACTTCGCACAGGTCAGGTGTGGAAAAACAGCTCTTTGTCAGCTAGATTCCCCGTTGGCAGGGGGGTAAGGCAGGGGTGCGTTCTGGCGCCCACCCTATTTTGCCTTTATGTCAACGGGGTAATCACACACCTGAATGCGGTACCCAACAGTGATGCGCCAAAACTCGCTGGGTGTCGGATCTCTGCGATTATGTTCGCAGATGATACCTTACTGGTATCAAAGACTCCTATGGGTATCCAGCGAGTGCTGGATGGTTCCGTGTCTTTTTGCTGGGACTGGGGGCTAGAAATAAACACCCTGAAGCCAAAATTTATGATTTTTAACCCCCCGGCAAAAACACGCCCAAACCCGGTGATAGGCGAAGACCGGTTAGAAAGAGTCCAGACCTTTGTGTACCTGGGGCTTACCTTAAATGAGAATATGACTTGGGTTCAACACCAACTAAAATGCCTACTCAAGTTGTCTCAAACGGCGGGGGGCATCCTCAAGCTCTTAAATAAATCCTCTATCAAACCAATCGGCCCACCCCTGGAAATATACAAACTGCAGGCACGGGGGGAAGTAATTTATGGTGGCAAACTGTGGGGTCACAAGTGTGGCCCAGGGATCGTCACCATTGAGAATAAATTCCTAAGACAGCTGGTAATGCTGCCCCCTAGTACTCATTAGTGCCGCTAAGGCTTAATTTGGGCCTAAGACCTATAGATGAGGAATTGGGCCTCAAACCTCTAATCTTCTGGCGGAGACTATGGGTCACCCCAGAGCTTAAGGACTACAGGCATGAGCTTGTGGATATCTTAAAGCTCCCGAATGTGGGGAAACTTCCTTGGTTGAGGTACGTAAGAGAGGAATTTGAGAGACTAGGTCTCCCGTCAATGTGGTCTGACCCGGAACACGCTTGCATTAAAATTTCTCGCAAGTATTTGGTTAATATATTCCATGAAAGCAAATTAAATGCTCTCACTGCGAACTCCCAAATTGGTACTACGTTGTCCAGGTTTTTAATGACTAAAGATTTTTATCATTTTGAGTCTGTATTAGATGATGTTAGTCCTGCTATTCTTAGGAAACTGTACCTCCAATGGAGACACGGCTCACTACCTATTAAAGCCTTCACGAGCAAGTTTCATGTAAACTTTCCTAAAAATTGTCCAGGTTGTACTTCGGAGCTGGAATCCGAATTGCACGTTGTGTTTTTTTGCCCTGCCTACAAAAAACATAGAGGGAGATGGATTATTCCTCTTTGTAAAAATGTGGGTATTATACATTGCTCTGAAGGTTACAGAATACTTAAAGCGGATCTTTCTCCAGTAACTGTGTTTGCTGTAAGCAACTTTCTTGCAGCTATGTGGAACACAAGAAGGAAGCATGTGACCTTTCTTCGAATTAGGCCTCAGCAGTTACATCTGTATAATTCTTTTGGAGCTTGATCTTAAATTTGAGTGGGGCAAGGTGGTCCTTTCGGGCATCTACCTATCCTGTTTCTCGCTATTAGGTTGATGTATTGATAAGCTGCTAGACTGTGCCACATTTTAATCTTTTACTGTGTATCTAAATGCATTTTCAATAATTTTCAAATGTTTTACCCATGTGATCTCTTTTATGACATTTTTGTCGAAATAAAGATGAAATGGATGGAATTGTCTTTATGCCACGAAGGGGGTGCGAGGAAGACGGTGGGCTAAGTGAAATTTATCAAATCACACAAGGCCGCTGTGCTTGGCCCTGCATTGCTAGATAAATCTGGAGTAGCGCAAGGTAGTGCAAATCACTGCCTTGCATTATTCTATTGTGGGTAGGGGTTCCATGGTTGCTCCCATGCATCCCCCAATGGATTTTGATGCATTCCCAGATTTACCATTAGTGATTGACCTGGGAATGTGTCAAAATGCTATCCCTCCCCAGGTGAAGCACAACAAGGAGAAATACCTTTATTTCTCCTCGTTTTTTCCTCTTTCTATGTTTGCTGCATTCTGCAGCACACATAGAAAGAGGAAAATGCCTCTCAGAAGTGTTATTTGTGGGTAGGTGTTCCTTCCTGCACAAAACAATCCTGCCTACAACGAAGACACCCTTGCACCATGGCGCAAGGGTGCCTGTGTTGGTGCTTGGCAGCCAAAAGTGCGCCAGCACTAGGAAAGAACAGGAATGCACCATGTAATGATAAATAAGACACATTTCTGCCCTTTAGTTTTTGCATAGTGCAACAGGGGGCTTGCTGTGTTGTGCTGTATGAAAGAATGATACATTTGGCCCTATAAATGTACTTTCTACTAGCTACTTTCTATCCTACTCTCCCACAAACCAAACAGTCTGCCAAAACAATACACAATATGATTAAACACAAATCTAAAAATGGCTGATATATGAAATACACACAAACAATACATTACAAATTATGCTAATAAAATGCTATTACATTTAAGCAATGCATTAAAAATACACAGCAATTTACATATATAAATGAACTTAACAAATAATAATGTAACTAGCTAACTAAAATGTAATAAATATATAATATATAAAATATTATTAAATAAATATTATAAACTACATACCATCCTATTCCTCTATAACTGCAACAATAAATACAAATATATTTTTTTTTTAAATGTCACTTTTTAAATATATTACTAAACGTAAAAATGTAATTCAATTAGTTTATTTGTTACGGAACTCCAACGGAGGTCCACAAAAATACACCAATACAGTAAAAAAAGACATACTTCATAACAAATACAGTTCTAATAAATATCCAAGAATGTTTTAAAAAATTGAAATATTCTATAACAAGTCACTTCATTTGGAGGGGACAACACGAAAGATTGTGCCTCCTGAGCAGAACAAATATTACATTTAATGAATAAAGGTCTCAAAAACATTCGCCTTGCCCTTCGAAGTTCTGGGCACACAAATAACACATGATTAAGATCCTGTATTTGGGAACAACAAAGTTCACAAATTCTCTCCTCTCTAGGAGTGTTTTCCCAAATGCCCGTTACTTCTCTCAGGGGCAACAAGTTAGTTCTTAAGAGTAGTATTAGCCTTCTAATTCCGCGTGGGATATTCCATGAGAGATAGGGCTAGGGTCTGCTCCCCATCGCACTCGCACAGATCACCCCGTTACGGGCTTTAGGGTGACTTAAACCCATATCTCTTGCCGTACTAATCGTGCTTATTGACTTCTTTTGAAATAACTTCAATACAGGCTTTGGCATGGGTAAATCACAGTTTAAATTAAGCCCAAATAAATGGTTTGCATTAGCAAATGATCTAAAAAAAGCAGATTTATCTTTTAATTTTGCAAAAATTTCCAACTTCAGGGCGGCCCTTAAGGTGCCCTCATCCCCCCAAAAAAGGGAGTTCCCCAACCTCAGAACCGCTGCCAAGGACAAAATATAAGAAGAATCTAAATGGAATTCCAGACGAAGAACAGGTGGGACAGCCAAGGAATTTAAATTACAAATTTGACGGAAAAACCGGCCTTCAGCCTTATCGAAAGAGAGCCAGTAATTTCTATCCAAAACTTCTGCAGCATAAGTTAATGTTGGGGGGATTTTAACCTTAAATACTGACAGAACATGATTAAAATGACGTCTCCCGATGCTCTTATAAAATCTATTTAGAGCTCCGGCCTGGAAGGCGGCCTTGCCAACGCACCTTTTGATGTGCTCTGAGTCACGCCCATTTTTTGAGAAAACCTTCCCCAGATACAGATACGTATTGACCAATTCAAGAACTTCGTGCCCCAACAGCCACTTATACCCTTTCTTTATTGGAGAACTTTTCTTGCGAAAGACTAAAATTTTGCATTTAGCGATATTGATTTTCAAACAATGGTCCTCCGCATATTTAGTTAAAACATCCAGACGACGCTGTAAACCAATGGGAGTTAAATCAAAGATTGCAACGTCATCTGCATATAGTAGGGAGCCAATGGACATTGTACCAATTTTAGGGGCATCCCCCTTCACTGAATTTAATTTCTCGGGGAGTTCAAAAATACAAACAGAAAACAAAAGGGGGGCCAACAGGCAACCCTGCTTGAGACCGTTATGTGTATTAATCCTACAGGAAAGCCCATGGCGAGCTACCCATCATCACTTGACACCAAGTGTCTGGGCGTAATTCAATTATAAGGCCAAAAGATGGTATGGCATACCAAGAAGAGAGAGCTTTCTCCACAGCGTCTGACGATCCACTTTGTCAAATGCTGTGGAGAAATCAATAAAAGCTGTATAGACTGACATATTTTTTGAGAAAGCATATTTCTCCACAATGGTCTGGACGACCGTGATATTATCCAGCGTTCCGTGGTTCTTTCGAAAACCAGCCTGTTCTGGCGGTAAGATGTTCAGGTCATGGGCCCATTGCTGCACATGCTGAAGTATGCTTTTTGTGAATAATTTGCCCACAGCGTCCAGCAGCGTGATCTGTCTAAAACTAGTAGGTGACCTTTTTGAGCCCTTTTTATACAGCGGGACTATAATGCTCCCCTTCCAAGATGAGGGAATACTAATCGATTGAAAGCAGTAGTTGAATAGTGGCACCAAGAGGGCTCCCCATGCAGCTGGATCCTTTTTAATTAGCATAATTGGTATACCATCCGGTCCCTGAGCACCGGAGGTTCTAGCGTTCTTTATATAACCCATCACTTCAACCCTTGACGGGGGACCATACTCAACACAGACAGCCTCCTCTATTACAGGCATCTGAAAAGGGACTGAGCTGTTAGATGGAGTCCACCCACTCCCTTTCTGGGATCGGAATGGGGAGTGCCCTCTGTATAGAATCACAATACTCTGCGATCAGGTGCCAATACTTTTTTGTATCTTTAGCTCTCGCTGCTTCTCTTAACCCTATCCATTTTGCATCCATCTCATCTCTCTTGGCTCTTAATTTATACCGCCTCTGACTCGCTTTAGGCGATTAATTTCCCGTTGCACGCATATAGAAAATTGTTTATATTGCTTCCGAACTAAATTGTTAATTTCATAATTTAAAGCCTTCAGGATAGAGGGATCCTGATTTATTCTACGTCGGCCAGAGGGTACTGAGCTTAAATTTTTATCTCCCTCATTTGTGCCTCAAAGAATTGCATAGTATTTGCGGAAAGGCAACCATACTGTTCTGGAAGACTTTTTTTCAATATCGCGCCTACCTCGACGATATTTTCATGTGTCCAAAATGAACGACCATTAGATTTATTAAAAACAATCGAGCCCTGGCACAAGTGCCCTTGATTCAGTGCGAATAGGTTAAAGGCCAAAGTCAGGCATATTAACTGTGATCACTCCATACTGATGGAATAACCTCTAGATTTTCACAAGCCCCAAACATTTGATACAAAATAGCTATGTAGTCCAATAGACTTTGTGTACTGGAGGACTGAAAGGTAAATTGGGCTGTTTTATCAACTGGTATCCTCCCATTTAGAATAACCAAGTCTGTACTTCTAATGCTATCGAGCAGGAGGAATCCCGCTTGTCCGTTTTTATTTTATCCGGTAAAAACGACTCGGGAATGTGCCAAATTTCTTCCTTATCTGGGTTAACATATAATACCTGTGACGAATTAGAAATTTTTGCATTTGGATCTCCCACTAATATCACTAGAGGGCATTCTTCCATGGTGGCTATCTCATTGATATATAAAAAAAGTGAACTCAACAGATGGTCATAATTTTTCCCTGGGGAGATATAGAGATTTGCCACCAGGGAGAAGGAAGGCCTATCAGACTCTCCCAGGCATGCCAACTTCAGGCAAATACAGAGATTAGATGGATGATAAAAAACTTTCTGATTCCAATTAATACTGTTCTTAAGCAAAATGGCAATCCCCCCACTAGCATGTCCCCTTTCAGAGTGCTTAGCGTAACAAGAGAGAGTAAAAAACCCATTACAATCGAGATCTTTGCACGCCCAAGTCTCTTGTAGGCATATAATCAGAGGGTTTAAATATTTTAAATAATTCAATTTTTCTTCATCGTGCCCCAGACCAGCCATGTTCCAGGACAGAAGTAGCCCCCCTGGCTACCTCAGAGGAGCACTTCTTTCTACCTCTGGATGGTTGGTATTCAGGGTTTTTGCTACCCAACTCCACTGGGCTAACTCATCTTCTTTATTAGGGGGATGATATGCAACTACAGAATCAGGCACCAAGTTTATTGAAAGGCCCTTTTTAGTTAATGAAACCATAATATTTTTAGTGTTGCCCATAGGAGACTCGAAGCCGGGGCCCATGGCGTCCAACACCACGGGATTACCCGGCCACAGATCTTGAGGGCGTGGGATTGTACTTACCCATAGTAGAACAATCCTCAAAATTTGCTACAGAAGTTATATCTAACCCTCGTTATTGCTCGCTGTTCTGTATGGCTAAGTTGGCCACTAACAGGGAACAAAAGGTGACTCTAGAAAAGGAAACATTCTCGTGCTGGATAATATTCACATTTAAAATATCCCTGCTTTCTTACAACTGCAATGCTTCTATTTCAGAAACGATTTTAAGAAGGAGTCCTCTATTTATCGGAACAAATTCGGACTCAAATAGCCAGATGAAATCCACTATGGGCGATGAAGCGGTCTGCACCGTATTGACTTTCTTTACCGCATTTCTTTGTGGGATCCATAGAGGCACCTTATCGCCATTATTAACCACCTGTTCCTTCGCGTTGGACTCGATCTGTGTGAGAAACCCCACCTCTAGTTTACCATCTAGTTCAACCCCCCGAACAGTGGACTATATTTGGAATGTAGGGTCTCCACCTCCCAATATATTTCTCCTCCCCAAGGAATCACCCCCCTCACTAAGCAGAAGAGAATGAGGTACTAAAGGAGACTGCAGCGGAAAACTTGATGATGCCGCTACTGCTCCAGTAGCCCCAACTCTCCCATTAGGAGACGGAAGTACTGCAACTGGGTTCCTGGGTGCACATTCTCCAGTGAATAGTTGACAACCTCCCTCCTCCGTTGCAGTCTGAGCAGCACTCTGGCTATCTGGGATCTGTGGGAAGTGTAACTTTGACATTTTTCTTTTAGGTAATCCTCTTCTCCTTTTTTGTTTCTTATTCCTGTTTTCTCCTTTGCAGTTTATTAAGAGCCCACCCCTCTTTACTACTTTCATTCCCAAGTCCACCAGGGGGTTTGGAGGTTGGGCCTGAGGGGCAAATGGATTTTGGACCTCCCCCTCTATCACTCCCACGCCTTTTTGCCCAGCATGACACTCAATATTCTCTGCTTCCTTAATGGCTTCGCCGGCCCCCCTCCCCCTTTTCCCCTTGATAAATAAAGGGTAATGTTTTAGTGGGACGTGTCCCAGGAGAGGGCCCACTGCAGCTTCCTCAAAGAGTAAACTTAAACCTAGCTCTTAATTTTCAAGGTTGCAGGAAGCTTCTATTGGGGACAGTGAGAAGAGAGGTGTACCTGCTTGAACAGACACGTCTCTGTGTTCTACGCAGGGTGCAGATGAAGGGGGACTAACATCGATTTGTTCGTCCAATCGTGCAGGTATAATGGAGGGGGGAATAATGGTGCCTAATTTATTTACTTTTTGTATTTCAAACAGCATTACGGAGATCATTTCCAGCATATGATCTGAACTAAAAACAGATTTCTCCAACAAAGACAAAATAGAACTTAAAAGTCTTTCAATGCATACAAAGAATTCCGAAGGCACTCCATCCCTCTCGTTGCTCAACTTTGGTTGTGAACAAGGCAAAAATACATCATGAACATCATGAGCATCATAGACAGACTCCACAAAGTTACCATTCAGGGGACTTGTACTACAATATAATAGGGGCATTGAGAGGCGCCTGGGGGGGGAGTTTACGGTGCAAATGTTCTTCTCCATCGGACTGCTCATTGGATACCCGCTCTTCACAGAGTTCTTCGCAGGGTGTATGTTAATGGCTCCCCACCCCCTTATTTGAACATCAGTGTCAATGTCTGGGAGTGTAAAGTCTTCCCTTAAGTTGGGTTCTCCACTAAATGAAGCCTTTTACACAATTGCAACAATATCCTTCCCAGCACCCTCCCTAGTTCCTACAACGTCCCCAAACACACCCTCTACACTGGGTCCCTTGCCGATTTTCCCCTCCATAATGGCAACATATTTACCCTTGATCTTGCTGGATGATTTTTGTCTGATCAATGAAGAGGATTCCTGATTCTACTGGTTAAGAGGATGATCCGAACCCATGACTGCATGCAGATCAGCGTCCGAAGCGACAGGTATACCAACAGCAGGAAACTCCATTTTTGATGGATTCGAAGGGGTGTATGGGCTATGTTGTGACTGCTGAAACCATTGGATTGGATCGTTACAACAAGGGCCAGGAACCAAGTTTGTCCTTGAAGATATATCTAATAAAGAGCTAATTGGTTCATCTTCCGTGCCTGATCTTATCTAGCCCCTTGCCCCTTCTTGGGACATTTTTGAACTCCCCGTGGAACCATAAAGGTTTCCCTGAGCTTCCCCTGTAGACAGGGGGGGCGATGTTACTAAGGCAAACTTGGATTGCATGCTATCTTGTCCCAATATTGCCTCTGCAGGAACGGTCAGGGGAGCTTTCCGAAAGAAACCCGTGATAGTTGATTGAGATTGAGATTTATAGCAAAGATGTTGAAAAATTTTTGTTCCACTATATGATCTCCTCAATTTCCTTACACAGCTAGGAGATGAGGTAAGTACGCGACCAGAGCGTAATTTTTTAGAAGTCATCTTGCGCATAGGTTAGAGACTTACGCCGCTGAAATGCTCTTGAAATATACAGTACAGTTTGTGCTTCACCTGGGGATGCAAAGGTTACTTGCTGGGCTTAACTGGTGCCTGGTGCCTGGTGACCAAACCAGATCAGAACCGGCACTGAGGCTGAGGCTTTCGCTTAGGGTAAGACCACGGTGTTCTAGATTCTGTCCCCTGCAGCTCTACACTCGATGGATCGGGAGGCTTGAGACAGGAACTCCGCTCTCCTGGCAAGGACCGCTATAGCCCCCTCGCAGCCTCCTGCAAATCCCACGACTCCACGCTACAGCCTCTGTGTGCAGCCTCTGTATAATAGTCCTGCTACGATTCGCGGGATCCGCGGCTTGCCGAAACACTGCAGCAGGGCAACTCCTACGCCACTCCTGCTGTGATCCTAGACTTTCGCTATAGCTGCAGCACTGTAGCGCCTGGTGCGGCTTGCGGTTTCTCTCGTTCGCAGTTCCGCGGTTCGCCTGGGTTCCCACTACAGCCACCGCTTCACCGCCGCTTCAATCAGACTCTGTTTGTGATCCACCTTAGAGAAGACCAATTATCCTTGTGCCTCTAAAGTCAGGAGGGTTATTAGCAGATAGTCATACCCCAGAACTTTGTATAGAAATGCAGTACTTAGGCTCGAATGTCTCGAGACCAAAATATCTCTTGTCGTGTTGTTAAATCACACTAAAGCAGAAGCGGAATATCGTTATCATCTCCATAGAATTGATGGCATTCAAAAGGAGACCTCCTGTTACAAGAACGAAACGCTTCTGATTAGATTAAAAAAGTTAAAAAATGCTAACATGGGCCACCATAGCATACAAGTACCAGCACCCACTGCAGAGAGTACGTAATATAGAAATGAAAGCTAATCTCCGAGAGAAGAGCACCTCCAGGCGCAGTCTTCCACTCTCCAAGGGAAAGCTCAATACCTGTCAGCGGCACCGGGTAATGTAGCGAGGCGTCCAAGCACGTTTTCCAGGTGCGGGCAAAATAACACAGCAAACGCCGGCAGACAACGCGTGCACCAAACAAAGCGCTGCCGGTTACGTGAACACCTCGTAAAAGGTCAAAGGTTTTAAGCTACGAGCTCCCAGGAATATGCGAGGAAATATGAGACTCCGAGTCTCTCTTCAAAAGCAGCGAGTGATTCCAGCGGGGAAGCACCTTCCGCTACTCGGTCTGGCCAAATTGTCCAGAATGCACTGCTCTCTCGGGATCGAGAATACTGAAAATAATTACAAATAAATAACAATAAATAATTTGATCCTAGGTGAGACATGGGAAGCCCATTTTCCACTTATTTTTAATCCTTTACACAAGGGGCTAGAGGAGGAAACAGAGGCAATACCCATTGATCCAACCTCAGCCAAACAACTCAGGTTATCAATCACAGTTGAGGAGGTGGAGGAGGCTTTAACACAGGGTATATACCTGAGAGCCCCTGGCCCAGATGGAGTACCCCTTGACCTTTTTAAAAGTAATTTAAAGTTGTGGGCACCGTTGTCAACAAACGTTTTTAGAGCAACCATTCTTGTCCCTTTGCCAATATCATAAATGGAAGAAATTATGGCCCCGGTCGTCAAAAAAGGCGAAAGAAGTGACCCGGCCCATTTTATTGACTGACGCCTTAGTAAAGGTTTTGGGCAGGGTCCTTCTCCCACTCTTGGAAGACTGGGCAAACACTAAGGAGATTATGTCCAACACACAATTTGGTTTTATAAGGAGATGGGGTACAACTGAACAGTGCCTTAACCTATCCTTAATCATTAATAAGCACGTGAGGTCCATGAAGAGCTCTGTTCATCTGGCCTTCATGGACTTATCTAGCGCCTTCGATACTGTCAACCGAGATAAACTATGGGCCTTGATGGAAGACACGGGTGCTGAAAAAGCCTTAGTAACCCTCCTCCGTAGGCTTCACTCCAGTACAACTGTCACCATAAGATATGGTAGTAAAATGGAGAAAACTCAACCAATCATTTCAATGGAGGGAGTTAGGCAAGGATGTATTTTAGTCCATTTTTTATTTTTTATTTTCACAAATGAACTGGAGGCTTTCTTATTAAATAGGGAACTGTATTTACCCAAAATAGGCAACACTCCTGTCCTTGTGCAGATGATACAGTTTTATTAGCAAAGACAGCCATGAGCTTGCAGAGATCTCTTGATGCTTTTACTGATTTTATGACCTCTCTCGGCTTAAAAGTTAATTTGATCAAATCATACATATGGGTAGGTGGTCCTAAAACCACAAAATCTAAAACTTTTATTGTCCAGGGAAAGAAGATAGACAAGGTTAGTAACTTCTCATACCCGGGCAATCTATTTAATAATCAGTTGAAGTAGGAACCACTCTTACTCACCAGAGCGCAGCAGAAAAGTAGGGATGTGGATGCATTATTTCGTTTTGCCCGCAAACTAGGGCACAAGCCTGTGAAGGAGTTAATTACCCTTGACAGAGCTAAATGTCTCCCTATTGCCACTCATGGGGGGGGGGGTTGTTTGGGGCAAAGATAAAAACCATCAGCTTGTAATAATCGAAAATACATTTATTAAAAGATTATTGATGCTACCGTAAAGTGTTCCTACCCTATTTTGCCATACAGAATTGACTTAGAGTTAATTGAAGACCATATAGGCAGCGCCCCTTTGCTTCTATGGGTCAGGATCTGGCTCTCAGATGCCTTAATGTTTTCAAGAGATGTCATCAAAGACTGTTTAAAATCAGACAATGTTTTAAAGATTCCCTGATTTCATTATCTGAGGAGAAAATATGAGGAGATAGGTCTCGAACACTTTTTTGATAACCCTGAAAGTATTCCACCAAATGCCAATACCATTATTAAAGAAGAATAACGCACTAGAGGCAGCATGTGCAATTGTCAGCATCATGGCAATTTAGGAAAGCCTTGCCAGTTACCCGCCCTCAACAGTTTTTTTTTACTTTTTCTATCAACTCTCAGTTCAGTTTTTATTTAACAAGGTTTCGCTTATGCACCGTGCACTTTCTGCTGGCATTCCCACGCCAAGAAGGGTGGTCAGACAGGCTTATGCTCTGTCCGTGTGATAATTCCTCCAGTCAAAGCACCATGCACTTTGTATTATTTTGCACAATGTATAAATCTGTGAGAATTAGATTTCTGTTGCCATTATTAAGGAATACTCACTCTTGTTCATATATTGATGGTTGTAACTTTTTACAGTGATTGGCAACTGCTGAAATTTGCTCTGCATTAGTCAATTATATAAGGGTTTCTATCGCGATCAGGAAGCACTATGAGTAAAATTGCATGAAGATCATTAGGATAACAGTTTGCTGTCTAAACTGACTTTTTAATGAAAAGAATGACTTGCTATAGCTGGAATTTTATGATTAGTTTTAGAATGTATTGTGGTTTTTGATGTATTGTATTTTGCTGCTAATCTTTTTATGATTCTCGCAACCGAAATAAAGTTTTTCTAGACTTGACTTGAATAGCAATGAATAACAACACCAGAACCTGGGCTTCTATGGGAATTCACAAGGGCATATTATCAAGCCCATTATCGCCGCTTTAGCGGCAGTTTCCTGCCGATAAAAGCGGCGATAATGTATCATCCATGCTTGATAATATGGCCCTCAATTCTGCTCATTTTATTGACCTCAGAAGGATGAAAGGCTGAGCAGACCTGAGGTCAAATACAGGGCCCTACAGTCGATGCAGTAGTCCACTAACCCACCACGCCCAGCATTACTGGCTACCCATCCAAAGCCGAAAAGTTACTACATTTACCAAACTACGGGCCTAATAATGAATTTCGCGGATGGAATACTCCGTCACAAACGTGCTGGATATCCCGTACGCCATATTACAATTGTATTATGGCCTATGGAACTTGTAATACGGCGGATGGGATATCCGTCACGTTTGTTATGGAGTATCCAATCCGTCAAGATCGTAATCAGGCCCTTCATTCCATCACAGGTCTATGCAGGGAACTGAGAGACAAGGAGAAGTAACATTTGTTCAGGTTAGTCAGTGCAATAGGATAAAAAGTGGTGCCCTAAAACACTGCTATGGTTGAGGCTGCATTGCTAAGCCTTGTCTTTTGATAACCTCGTCTTTCCCACCACATTGTGGGCTTATGGAAGCTTAGTGCTCTAATGTGGTGAAAAGAAAATTTATGTTTTAATATCTACATCTAATTAGTGGTAATAAACATTAAATCAGTTTCTATGTAAAATGTACTTCATTGCTGTGTTTTATTTCGCAACCGAGGTAATGCAGACAAAAGAATCAATGTTTTGCATAATTAATGCAAGAAGAAAATAACACTGTAAATAGTTCATAAATAAATCATTTTGCTTTTGAAAAAATATCGAAGATAAAAGATAAGCTCTCTAAATCGTACCAAGGAGCCAACAGAGTTAATACATCAATGTTGCTTTACATTTTGTGCGTTTAGTGATACATTTCATACTTTGACAGTCATACTGAATTGGGGTGCTGTGGCAGTGTAACAGGGACGCTTGTGTTTTCATTCACTGCATTTGCTGAATCGAGGAACCCACAGGAGTATGAGCTTGTGAAATGCATCAAAAAGGACATCCGCAGCATACGCAGGGATTTTTTCAAAACATGTTATTTTGTAATGGCCTTTATCTTGTCTATAGTCAAAAAGGGAGAATATTATTTTCCTCAGGTTTCTTTACATCTATTTTTTGTATCCGATATAGTGACAAAGAATAACTATAATAATCCCAAGGTGCTTCTAGTTTAAAAACACTTTAAATAACTGTTTTCCTTGTTTCCCTTACTCAATAGTACTCTTTTATTTATTTACTTTACTTTACTTTACTTTACTTTAAAACGAATTTCGTTGCGTGGACTGCATCGCCAAATGCGATGCAGTGCGCGCAACGAAATTTGTTTTATTTATTTATATGTTTACTTACCTGTTAAGGTCCGTAATCCATACATTACTACCCCCCCTGCCCCTCCCCCTCCCCACATCACCGCCCGGCAGGTGCTCCCACTACCGGCCGCAGCTGGCTTTATATAGTACAATCTCGACCCGAAGGTATCAGAGCACTTTACATGAGCACCAGTTGCGTTACAGACGGACACATTAATTTTTAGAGGCACAACGAGATCAAGTGATTTGCTCAGAATCACAGGATGTTCAGCGTCCCGCCAAGAGTCAAACCCTGTTCCCCAGCTTCAAGGTTGATTGCTCTAGCCATTAGGCCACCTCCTCTCTAATTGACAATGGCGGCTGTGGTGGCAACCCAGGGTCGTCGTAAGCAGAGTTTGTGGACTAAGAAGAGTAAGAAAGATTATGACTGAGCAGGGTTGCAAGGAAGGCTTTGCCCTATGTAAGGACTGAAAGGGCCATGCCCATAGATTCTAGACCTGCTCTAGAGTCACACTCCGATGGTTCTTTTTTGCAGCATGTAAGCGTAAAGGGGAGAAAAGTCATTATAAACCAGCCAATTAGCCAATAACTCCTGATACATAATAACTCACGGGCTACTACTTAAGGTAAGTCAGTTTATTACAAAGCAAAAAATAACGGGACATAGAGACACCTGAACACAAGGGTATAGGAATACAACAGAATTAACATGAAGCCAAATCGGCATATCTAATTTCGATGGTGCAGCATAAGCAAAACAAATAATTCAAGAAGTAGATACAGAAAATCAGGAAGCATGAGTTCAAATTTCCCTGCATCGAGAATTGATGAGTAAAAGGCATTAATCTATCCCTACACTAGCTCTGAGGTGACGTCCCTACATAGACAGCGTCAAGAGGAGTGATAAAAGGTGTCAGTACGTAAAGTCTTCCTAAGAAGTCTCTCCACCATCAATGGGTAGAGTAGCTTAAAGCCATCATCACAAAGATAGAGCTCAATTGAGATGCTCTCTGTCTGAAAGGCATAGGAGAAGTGGGGCACTTTCCCTAATTCCAACAACCAATTATCCACAAGTAGAGTTCTCACAATGCACTGGGCTAACACCTTCCACCCTGGGTACGGTCCTGAATGTATTTATCCAATATGTCGCCTGTGTACCTTCCTTGCAACAATTCGTCCTTGGTTCCCAGACTTTCTCATGTGTGAATCGTAGCAGCTTTCCTTTATCCACTCTAATCACACAATTGTAACTCCTTCCCTCCATGCCGAGCTAATACAAAAAGACATTATTCTGCCTAAAAGAGCGCATCTTCACCTGCAATGCAAAACGTGAGAAAGAACAGATTCCACAGCACGCATGAAATTCAACTATTAATTCTACACTAGAGTTTTCAGATACTTGCATTTCAGGCCTACGACTTAAGTCAACATAAGAATGCATCATGTAAGCTTTACAAATTCACATAAGTATTAATGAAATTTCAACTAATTAATTTACCTACATGTGAAATGTCATAATTAATAAGCACATTTAGTACATGGGTATTCGTCAGTTCACAACTTGATTTCTCCATGTTAATGTTTCCGCTGATTACATACATTTTCCACGCTAATCCTCCATGCTACTTGTCAATAGCATAAAATAAGTCACATTTTATGTTAATACATTCCAAATTCTAACACTTCACGTTTACATATTTGTGCAAGATTATATGCAGGTGCACACTACGCATGATTATGATGCACCCCTACAAACAAAATTAGATTTCTGCTTCAACATTACCAACACAGCAGTCTCTGCTTCAAAAAGGAAATCCTTATCGAATGTTCTGGGTGCGTTCACAGTCTATGTAGGACAGGTGTCAAGGAGCTGAATTTTCCTGCCTGGTTCTGCTATTGAGGTTTGAGGGTCCCAGGCCAGAACATTTTATAATACATACCACCTGCTTGCAGAAACTCTGCACATCAGAGCCATTGCTATTATCTTTTTCAGAAACAACCCCAATGCGCAGCAGGTTGAACAGCGGGCGCCATGACATGGCAGTCTACCAAGCATCATATTTTCACTGAAATAGCTGCCGCCATGTCAGTGGTTGCACTTTAAGTAAATACTTCTTTTCAAGGAGGTGAGGAAACATAGATATAGCAGGAAAGTACTCTCAAGGCAAGCACAGAGAAGAATCTACCAACCCAGTGGCTTGGCTGCCTGCACCATGGGCTAAATGAGCCTTCATGTCTTTTCCTGGATTTCTTCATGTAAGCCACGAAACATAACAATAAACATAACATCTTAATAAAGAAGGCACAATATTTTATCATCTAAATATTCCTTTGATTGTGATGAAAGAAAGCATATTCTAATTTACTCTACTTAACAATTTTTTCACACCATTGTCCAAAAGCGTACGAGACAAAGGATTCCCCAGGCTGTGCCTTTACCACCCACTCTACCCACTCTTTGTGTGCCCAGAACTTTTCTAAAAAAATAGTAAAAGAAAAATGAAAAAAACACCGTAGTGTGTATAGTGTGGAACCCTTTCAGCTAACAGAACACCACCCCATCATAGCGCGGTGTGGTGCTTTGAATCCGCACCAATACAAGGAGCTAAGCCCTCACCAGTGACAGATACATATTGATATAGTTCAGCAACTTCGGGTCGCAGGGCTTGGATTTAAGATGTTTCTGAAAGCACATAAAAGATATTTACCCACAGTACTTTACGTTTGGCGTTTGGCTGTTTGCAAAAGTTTTGCCCGTACATCATGATTCTTAAATTTCTCATTCATTTGTTGTGCTTTGATCTTCTTCTGGATGCGTCATAGGAATTATTTTCAGAACAGAGCCCTAGAATGGATTCTCTAGTCCCTCTGAAACCAAAGGCTTAAAGCCTTATTATGAGTTTTGCGGTGCAGTGCCGGGTCCGCCCCGCAGCAGCACTGCCAAACCTGTGGTAGGGCCACCCGCCATATTACAAGTATAACTCGTATCTGGCGGGATTTGTTTTTACGTTCCCACTGTGGTTCCCAGAAAATGGGTACCACAATGAGAACGGCAAAATTAGTCCTTAGACAGCATGAACTGTACAGTTGATACAGTGCGTGCAGGAACTGTGCTCCCCAGCTTACACCCCAAGGCATAGAGGCACAGGAAACCTCCGGTGTCAGCGCGCTTTATAAATACAGCATAAGATAAGATAAGATAAGGGGGGGCCTGTGGGGACCCCTTTGTTTCCTCTCCGCCAGGGTTTTCATGGAGTAGGAACAACCATAAAAACCATGGCGGAGAAGAAACTCCAAATATGCTTGGCCAGACTGGGGCAGTCCTGCCAAGCATATTGATGCCTCCTGACTGCTGCAACACTACCAGGGAATGGCGGTTCCCTGGCAGCTGTGGTGGGGGAATGGTGGTCCGACCACCCTAATCATAATAGGGGGGTCGGGAGACTGCCACCGCCATGCCCCATGAGTAATTAGGCCCTAAGTAAATGTGTCAACATGAGATACAGAACTGATGGTCTGCAACCTCCTGCAACCCACTGAGCATTGCATGAGTAGGGTGCAAATTGAATAACAATCAGTACTGTGAGACTCACAGGAGTAGTTGTTGTTAGTAGTCCACATAGCTACTATGAAAATAAATCAGATCGTGGCAATGGTATTTGTCAACATACAGAACAACAGAAAATACTGTAACATTATGATGTCAATTTAGGATTTCTATGCCCCTTCCTTCCCTTGGTCAAATAAGCTGATCTTAGCATCAAAAGGGGTCTACTGTGATTTTGTAGATCACCTTGCTCACATCTGCATAACCCTTACAGAAACATTGTTCAGTAGAGAGACAGCTGCTGTTTCTGGCTTTGCACCACAGCGACTGTACTGTCCTCAGGCAGACAGATAAGCCTGTCGAAGACTCAATGTGTCTTTTCTGTAACCTTCAGCAAGGAAAGGTGTTTCCAGCTTAAGCTCTGGTCTGCCCGACCCTCAGCCTGCAATTCCTGGATCGAAGTTCATGTACCTAACAATGCATCAGTGAAGCTTATTTAGTGCACTTTGAACATTAATGAATGTTTTGGGATAAACATTTAATATATAAGCCTCTTTGGTAAGTAACTTACTTATGTTCCATGAACATTTTACTCTTTAGAAATATCAATTGACAAATCAAGACATCTGATTCTGAGAAACCATGTTGCATATTTAGAAATAATAATTTAGAAAGCCAAGCTATCATGCTATGCTAGAACAAACATTAAACACTATATTCAAGCAAGCTGAATTATTACATTGTATTGAAACAAATTTTAACAACATTGACAATCGTGGACTCCCTCACAACCCTTCCCTGGGCCGGTTCAACAACATTGCCAGGGTTGCGGAAAACATGGCGGCCAGCTAGGTAGTCGGTCGCGAGTACCCGGGGAGGAGGAGCAGCGTTTTTCCGACAATCAAACAGCCTGTTACGCGTCCAACATGCAGGCGCCCAGCCTTCGTACCTGACTTCACGGTGTTGGCTTTTCCGATATTTTCGGTTCTTCTCAGTGTTGAAAGCGGCAAGCGGAGGGGAGTAAAGGGCGGCGGCAGCCGCAGGCAGTGCATGGCGGCGGGAGACAAGGAGCGACTACCCAGGCAGAGGGGAGGGGAGGAGGAGCCTCCGGCGGGATCACTGGAGGAGCAGTCTGCCGGTGGAGGAGAACGCTGGGGGAGAGCGGCTGCTGAGCTGGGGAGAGGTAGGAAAGCAGCAGCCAGGCTTCAATATAGTGCGGGAGGGGCTATTGGTCGAGGACCTGGGGGCTTGAAGGGAGAAAGTAAAGTCGAGGTAGGAGAAGCCTTAGTGTTGCAGACACATTTCAGCCCTAAGGTGAGCGCCTCCGGGGAGGGGGCTGAGAATACAGGCAGAGGGGGTAAGGAGTGGGGGCACGATCAAAGGTCTCTCAAAATAACTCCAGCGAGAGAAAAAAGGGCTCAGTGCACACTAAGAAGGAGGAAAATAAAGAGGTCACAAGATACGCTTTGAGGAGCACGAGACTGGGAGGAGAGGTAAAACAGGCCAACACACAAAATATCTATAAAAAAGATCTAAGCTTAAATCTCAGGAAAAACAACAGAGCAGGATTATTAGGTAAAAACTTATCAATAAACCCCTCTTTAAATGCATACTTTAAACCACTGCCCAAAACTCTAATATTATCAAAGGATTCTATCCCAGACAGCGTTAGATTGAATAAGAGTAGGTATTTGAAGGAGGAACAGACGAAGGGGGAGAGACTTGAAGCTGCTACTTGGTTGAAAACGCCTGGGATAGAAAATAGCTTGACAGATTGGGCAGATCAACTAAGCCCGAATAGATATCAGGTCTTAGAGATGGAGGATGTAGCTCAAGATAATCAAGATACAAAAGATGTCGAGCAGGAGTTAGGACAGGAGGTTAATGCTGCACCCACTAGCCTAGGGGAAAGCGAACCCCCTTCAACAGAAGAACCGGGCACTAGAGAGGTAGTAGAGGATGAGGGAGGAGGTAGTGAGAGTTTATCTGAGGTTGAGAATCTAGATAGCACGGTTATAGCCCTTTTAAGAAAACTCGATCTGGATGTACATAGGGGGTTTGAAGAGTCAAAGGCGAATCAGGAGGGAATCAGGGAGGTATGTGGAATTTTGGAAGCTAAGTTTGATGACTTGAGCAAGCGTACAGAAGCTCTTGAATTAGAGGTTCAGGAGATTAGAGACAAGGTAGAGGAAAACAGCAAAGAACTGGAAGAGGTTAGATCCAGGGAGAGGGCGCATGAAGATAGGCTGGAAAGATTGGAGAACATGCAACGGAGAAACAATTAAAAAAAATTGAAATTGCCGGAAGGGAAAGAAGGTGAAAATATAAAGGGTTATATTGTCCATTTATTGAAAACAGAACGGCAGGTAGAAGAAACGGAGGAGGAGATCTCTCTGGATATTCAGAGAATACATCGTGATCCCTTCAGATTAAATCCAAACCGCTCAAAACCCAGAAGGATTTTGATTAACTTTCTGACATATAGCTTAAAGG
Source organism: Lissotriton helveticus (assembly GCF_964261635.1). Classification (NCBI taxonomy): domain Eukaryota; kingdom Metazoa; phylum Chordata; class Amphibia; order Caudata; family Salamandridae; genus Lissotriton; species Lissotriton helveticus. Next base: position 1,029,201,478 of record NC_136059.1, read on the forward strand.
AAAAACTTCTGGCCGCGGCTCTGAAGAAAGGAGCCTTGATGGTAGATAACTCTAGAGTTGAGGTCAGGTCGGACTTATCGGTGGTAACAGCAAACAGACAATGGGAGCTGGGCAAAAGGATCGAGCCATTAAGAAGTATGGGAGCCACTGTTCAACTGAAATTTCCGGCTTTTTTAAAAGTCATGTGGAAGAATAGAATGCATACTTTTAGGTTTGTCGAGGATGTTGATGCCTTTTTGGATCAATGTCAGGCCGGAAATGTGTAATTGGAAAAGGCTCTAGAAGAAAGGATTGGACGCATAGAGGCTTATTTTTTTTTCGTGCATAAGAAAGATAGCGAAGAAAAACGCCATACCTCCCGTAACGGGTATTCGAAAGGCCTTGGTAGGGCCTAAGGAAGCTGGTTGGGTTTTCCAGGGAGGGGGGACTTGGGGGAAGCGGGAGGGAGGTAGGGGAGGGGGAGGGGGAGAGGGGAGTAGGGAAGAAAAAGTTAAAAAATGTTCTCATAGGCTATTTTCTCACCTGGGTGTTAGTGAGTTCCGAGGGGGTATGTGAGGATGGGGGGGTAGTGTTGCAGAGCTGACCTTGACTTCCTGGAATGTAAATGGTTTAAGAGTAAAGTCTAGGAGGGACTCGATACTGAAGTACCTAAGGGATCTTTCAGTACACATTATGATTCTACAGGAGACTCATTTAACCGGGGAGGAGAGCAAGAAATACTTTGCATCACAGCGATGGCTGAAGCATGTCTTTTATACTCCACAATCGGCGGTAACAAAAGGGATTGCATTGTTGGTTAGACAGGGGGTAGACTGTACTATTGAGGGGGAGGTAGCGGACACTAAAGGAAGATGGCTGATTGTTACCATGAAAATTAGTGGCCTTGCATACAACATCATAGGGTATTATGGTCCAAATCAGGACGATGTGGGGCCTATAGATGAATTAACTAAAGAGATGGCAGGTCTTACAGGTAATATTATTCTTGCTGGAGATTTTAACACTGTACTGGATCATAAACTGGACAGATCTTCCAACAGCAGGGCGCAGGTAAACAGTAAAATGTCAAATAGGGTTAAGGGGGTAATAGATCAGTTTGGTTTATGCGATGTGTGGAGACACAGGTCAGGTCAAGCACTAGGCTACACCTATTACAATAAAAAATACCGTCATAGATCACGGATTGATTATATCTTAATAGATTTAAGACTGTTGGAGAGAGTGAAACAGATCTTTCATGTTGGGGTACATCTCTCAGACCATTCAGCAGTTACTTTAGTGGTCAAGATAGGGGTGAGCGGTTTGGGTTCGGTCTGGAGGCTGGATCGAACCATACTGTATGACTCTGAGTTGATAGAGAATCTCAGGCAGGAATTAGATGGATTTGTAGAACATAATGTGGGGTCAGCGGAAATTGATGTTGTCTGGGAGGCTTGTAAAGCTTTTCTCCGAGGGAGATTGGGAGCTCTGGCGGCTAGTAAAAGAAGAGCATACTTTAGTAAGCTAGAATCTTTGGAAAAAGAGGTCCGTCAAAAGGAGAGAGGGCTAGTGGAGGCAGTGAGCAGCGAAACTAAAGAAAAGATTGTTCAAGATTTGGAAGAATTAAAAAGAGAAATTGTTGCAGTGGTTTCCAATAGGGTTAGAGAAAATACGAGGCTAGTCAATTAGCGCATTTTGAATATGGTGAGGTTACAAGTAAATTACTAGCCTGGAAAACTAGGAGTGAGCGGGTACGTAGCATAATTAAAGAAGTGAAAGATGGTGAACAAGGGCAATTTGTTACTGGTACAAAGGATATCACGGAGGCTTTTTATAGATATTTTGAAGAGGTGTATAGGGAGGACCTTGTTCCGGCTAAACATGCAACAGATAATTGGGTGAAGGTTTTAAAACCATTGACGGAAGAGCTTCAGGAATTATTAGATCAAGAGATAACGTTGGGAGAAGTTGAGAGGGCTATAAGTAATGTGAAAAAAGGGAAGGCGCCAGAACCAGACGGGCTTCCTGCCGAGGTCTACAAGGCAGTGGCAGGGAGCGTAGCACCCCTATTAACGAAGCTCTTTAATGATATTTTCTTAGGTGATGCGGCCCTCCCAGCGTCATGGAATGAGGCAAACATCATTGTTATTCCTAAACCCGGGAAATCACCAAAATATATGGACTCCTATAGGCCGATTTCGTTGTTAAATAGCGATTATAAGTTGTTTGCTAAGATCCTGGCAGATAGGCTGGCTAGAGTTGTCCCATATCTAATACACACAGATCAGAAGGGGTTTATTAAAGGGAGGCATCTAAAGGAGCTAACGTATTCCCTTATATGCAGTATAGATGCAGCAGCTACATATAATCTTCCCTTGGCGGTGGTTGCCCTGGACGCCGCCAAGGCATTTGATCGTGTTAACTGGGTGTACCTGAAAGAGTTAATAGCTCATATACAGATGGGGGTCAATTTTGGCTCGGTCTTGACACGGTTATATCAGTCACCCACTTCGAGGGTACTAGTAAATGGGAATCTAACTCCACCAATAAAAGTAATGAGGGGCACAAGGCAGGGATCCCCTTTATCTCCTCTCTTGTTCGATCTTTATATAGAACCTTTAGCGTGTCGAATAAGAGAGGCAGAGTTGATTCCTCCATTTGAGTTTCAAGGCTGGGCCAGAAAGATCGGGCTGTATGCGGACGATATAGTCATTTTAACCCCTAAACTACATCAATCATTGAGCTGTATAGAAACCATAACGAAGGAATTTGGTGAGGTTTCTGGATATCGCTTAAATAGGGACAAAACTGAAATTATGTCCTGGAACTTAAATGCAGGAGTTACTGTATGCAAAACAGAGATAAGATATTTAGGGGTACAAATAACACAAAACATTAAAGATCTTACTAAAGTAAACCTTGCTAAAGTAAGGAAAGAAATTTCTCAGGTTATGAGAGGCTGGTCGTATCTGCCGCTAACACTATACGGCCGAGTTAATCTCGTGAAAATGATGGTGCTACCCAAGTTAACTTTTCTCTTTGACTCTATCCCACTTATGTTCGAGAAGGAGGAGATTAGAAAGCTGCAAAGTGAGATTGGGTCTTTTATTTGGGCATCTAAGGGATCACGTTTATCCTGGAAAAAAATTAGGAGAAAACTTTTGAAAGGAGGTTTGGCAGCCCCGGACATACAGATTTACTCTTGGGCTTTTTTGTTAAAGAACTGCAGAATGCTTTTGGGAACCCCAGGGAGTTCAGACATTGGCACACTACTCTCAGCGCTGTTAAAAACGGAGAAGACTAATCAAAGCGCTTTTATGTACAAATTTGCCGACCCGAAATACTTTAAGAAAATAAGGTTAAAGGTTTTGAAAGATCTAGCAATGCTATGGTATAGAGTTAGGAGGGCAACGAAGATACCATACTTTAGTGCAATGGCACCAATTTGGGATACACCAGGAGCTCCGAGTTGGACCGAAGATGCTCTGGCAGCACCATTAAAAATAGTAGGACCTCAGAGATGGGGGGATTTGTTTTTAGAAGGGAGTTTAGCACAGTGGAGGTACTGCGAACAGAAGTGGGGCAATAAGCTCTCTAAATTTAAGTACCTGCAGATACAAAGTTGGGCTGCAGGGAAGGAAAATCTATTCGGGCACTATAACGTTTTTGAAGAAAAACTGGCTTTGGGAACCCTGATTAAAAAAGAGGTGGCGATGTGGTATTGGTCGATAGTAGACCTAGAAGATGGACCCTTCGAACTGCCGGAGACCCTGTGGGGAGAGTGCTTGCCGAGGATTGCGACAGAGGATATATGGCAAGTATCTACGTTGATTCTATACAAGGTGGTTAAACCTGCGAATTTAAGGAGAAACCACTTGTTCACTCTCCACAGGGCGTACTGGACATCAAAAAAACTGGCGAAATTCAAAGATGGCGGTACAGTGAGGTGCTTCAAATGCATTAGCCCGAACGAAGACGACCTACACATGTTTGTTACATGCCCAGGGATAGAAGATTTCTGGAAAGCAGTGAGTAAATGCTTGTCCACTGCATCGGGCCAACAATTGGAGGTAAGCCCTGAACTTGTTATGACGGGAAAGAGAGACCTACAAGGTAAGGGCTATAATGATAAAGTGAAGTTGGTGTTTTATGGTATCTTGGTTGCTCGAAGGGAAATATGCAAAATGTGGATATCTGTGGACCCTCCGTCCGAGTTGACTTGGTTAAGAGCTATGAGAGCTATAGCAAAGCTAGATATGGCTGGTCGAAATAAGAAGAGATGCAAATTCTGGACTCCGTTCTTACAGCACTATGGGTGATGGTGGGGGGGACAAAGACAAAGACTTAGATGAAATAATAGTCCTATGATTAAGCTTCTCTAGAATCTCGGTGGAAGTTTTGCTGTAAGGAGTAGGGGCGAACGTGACACATTGTACTCCTTAATAACACTACGCCCACTATATGAGATGAAACAACCCCAGGGTGGATCCGCGACAACATCGGGTGAGGAGAGGCGTATGAGGACAATAAAAAAAAAAACATTGACAATCGTGCATTTGTATTTAAAAATGTACACTTTAATAAATGAATAGGTATAATGCTAAAGGGGATGCCTAAATGGAAAATATATCAATATTATATCAAAGAGAATAGATAATTGAGATAATTCATTCACAAGGAACACTAGGAATCACAATTGTTTTTTAATGAGGTTTGTGACACAATGACTCATATACTGCCCATTTTTTCCCTTTTGAAACTCCATTTATCTGTATGTTTGCTTCTGCCTGAGTGTTTTTGAGGTCTTCTAGCTTTAATTTAACACTGGATACCTCATATGTAAGCGAAAAAGTATGGGTTTGTGAAAGGAAATTAATATCTTCCATTTCAGAGAGCCTTGACTCTAAAGCTTTAACATAGCTGGACAACATTTCTATCTGACTGTTAATGTTATCAATCTTAGTTTAAATTAACGAAAAGATTTTGGTTTGAGTTGTTGCAATCTCCTGAACTTCTTATAGCAGCTAACATAGTAGTAAGAATATTGGAGCATTAGTCACAATGTCGGCACTATTCACAGACTGCCTCGGATTTGTCACTGACTTATTTTTGTGGTAATAGTCGCGGGAATATCTCATTAGAGTTTATTTTGTATCCTGTGCATTATGATTGACAAGTGGATGTGTGGAGAGGTCTATAACAGATATGTCTGGTGAAAGCACAAAACTGAGACTCCCTTGACTGCTCCTTTCTGCAAGCCTTTTTTTATGGTAAATTGGATATTGATCATACGTCTTTGCTGAATAGGCTGGATCAGATTCACCAAGGTATACTTAGAGTCTAATAGCATTAGATGGCCGTAGCTACAAATGGCATTACTCAATGCAGTCATCTTTTTCCTTGCCCTGTGTATGTGGTATAATCTCAGAAGGTTTTTAATACGGGCACTTTGTTATGTGCATATATTGAGCTCTGTGGTGGCTACCGCAAATTCTTTGTATCTCAAGGTATCTGATAAGGGAGAGTGACTTAAGGATAAGATTGATTTCATTTCAATATAAGACTGTTTTCTAGGGTTCTCTGTCTATTTAATTACTAAGGTGGGGGCCTTGTGTAGTTTGGGTTGATTTATTAGCTTTAAGAGGTCATGGTGACAATTTGTGTGGGACTTCATTAGGTTGTATTGAGACTTTGGACCACTGGCGTAAAGAACACTGTCCTGTGGACACAGAACTTCACTTTGACATTAACACAGCTGGCATATAACAGCCCCCTGATGAAGAAGCGCTGAATACAATCCGACAACCTAAGTGCTGACAATCAAGTAAATATCAAGTAAATATATGCACTAGCCTTACATAGAATGACCTTTTAACTCATCCTATGTGAGAATTCAGCCCTCTACCCGGAGCCACCTACACTTTCTTGGAACTGGGCATCCGCATCCACCTCCAACGTGATCCTTCATTCCAGATGTGTGAAGTTTGCAACTGTGCCATGTATACCAAGAGCAATGTGACCTGCATACCTCGCAAATGTGACCACGGTTCTGAGTTGGGTTATCAATTATAAGCACATAAATTACAATTAATCAAAACCACATTACTGCATTGGGATTTGGTGGGAACATCTCCATTTTATCATAAAGGGAGAAGTATACCTATGGGAATGTGAATCAGGCAGGGCCTGGAACAAACATGGATGCCAGGCAAGCTGTAGTCTGGATGCTGCTTCAGCAATCCAGGCAATGCATCGGGCAGGGCTGTGGGTTTACCCAGGAAGGTGCATGGTTTGCAAAACACTTTTTATTTTGCATCTTCTGCAGGAAAGTGATTTCTAACTTTAATAGTTACAACAAGTGGGACATGGCCAAGATGGTGGCAATGGCGGACACACTCTAGGGAGCTCCACGCCAGCCCGCATGATCACCTACAATTATCCTACGCCTCCTGCTTGATCTAGCTTGACAAGTAGTCCTAGCACTCCGGGGAGGCATCAGAGTCACTCCAATGCATACAATGGTGGGGAGCACACAGTGTTGTTTTGAATACCCCTCTCACACCAACAGGCCCCTTGGTGTCAGGCTTCATCATCGGGGCCTTCGCACCCCTCTACGGGATGGGGCGCGCTGCGACTCACGATTACGTAGGAGCACTGAGAGTGAACTATGTGTTGGTGTGTGTAAGAGGAAAATGAGTGAGTGGTGAGGTGAAAAAGTGATAGTTAAAAGATACCTGTCTCGTAGGAGAAAAATAATAAAAAGTTTTTATTAGGCCCTCGGCTGGTATCATTAAAAGGGTGCAGGGTGAGGTTACCTGTTATATGTTAAGGAACAGCAACCTCAGAAGTGCGTCAACATTTTTCGGAGTGTAGGAACTCCTTCTTCAGGACGAGGATATGCACAACTATCCGCACCTTACTCACATGTGGTGTAGATGTAAAAGTGTACTCTACAAAAATTGGAAATGGTGAAATGTACCTATTGGTGTTATTTAACGAATAAGGTCTGTTGCGCCCAATTGGCGTTATTGGTACAGAGCCTGTGGGATAAACAAAAACATTGTAAATGATAACATCACAGTCGATGATCAAGAAAAACCTATTCCATTCATAGGAGGGTGGTGCTGAACCAAAAATAAAGGTCCAAAAAACCTGTAAAGAAAAAGGGACAAGGACACACATATAGACAAAGACACACACTGGTGGAAAAAAACGCCATCATTCTTCCCCAGGTTTGGAATTCTGGAGGAAAAAAGACATATACACAAATATTGCTTACTTATGGACAAAGTCTAGCTGGCCTCATGAGCCAAAGCGTGGTTTTGGGGGTTCTTTCTTCCTGTTCAATGTAGCAACCTGCATGGTATTAAAGGCTAGGTTTAGGGTCAAGGATGTTAATACACGAAGGTAACGCTGCTGCCTCTACCTAGTATCACCAAAACTCACGGATTCTGCAAGACCTGGTGGGCTGCCTTCCCCTCAACACGGCTCCGACGATGTGTCGAGTTGTACTGACCAGCCTCCTTAAATATTGCCAAAACCGCTTCAATCAGGGTGTAATTGGAAACGGAACTATGCCCAAAGAAGGACTTATCCCTTGAGAAGGGTGTCCGATATTGCGCGCTGAACGAGGGCGTGTCATTCTGCAAACGGCGCATGCGCGTGTGGAAAGCGTTTCTGAATTCTGGTCTCTGCTATCAAATGCGCATGCGCGAAATACACTAGTTACCCGCGTATATGCGGTGAAACTCTAAGAGCTGATAGAAACACACACAGAGGTTTTGGTAATAGATCGCCAAAGGTGGTTGGACAGGGATCAGGCAATCTTGACTGTACACAGTGTATATACGCTGATTGCACCTGTCGAGTGGCTCGTGGTTTGTCAAATGGCATGGTAGGAGTTTTTGTGGAATACCACAGAATATAAGAAAATTAAATTAATTTCCACAGAATATGAGAAAAATATGAGAAAAATAAAATGATTTATCAACGAAATGCAGACTTTGGAAAGTGTGTTTTTCAGAGAGGAGCCCAGTTATGAATGCAATTGGCTCCATGGAATGGAGTCATTGAGTCCAGTGGTGTCCGCGCCCAGACGGAACACCCATCTCTGCTCCTTCTCAAATAAACCATCATCGGTTGGTAGCTGTTCGATCACTGTCCAATGTAGTTCGTTTACACAATGTTGTAACTCCAAAAAATGTGCTGCCATTTTTGTTGTTGATTTTTTACATCTTATGTTGCTCTTGTGCTCATTTATCCTGATCCTCACAGGTCGTGTGGTCATGCCTACATACTCCTTTTTGCATGGGCACGTTACGAGGTAAATTACGTTCCTACTGTTGCAGTTTGTGAACGCTCGTTGTTCCCATTTAGTGCCATTCATGAAAGTAAGGGTCAGACTTTTTTGAGTTAGATGGCAATTGTTACAGTTCCACCATGGATGGTGTCCTCGTAACCCCTGTATCCTGGTTTGTTGGATCCCTGGGGTTGGAGGTCTCGTGTGTACAAGGATGTCTTTGAGGTTCTTGCCCCTCTTGTGGGCAAACAAAGGTTTTTCTAAATCCAGGGTACCACTCGTCAGAATGCGCCAGTGTTTATTCACCAGTTTGGAGACTTGGTTAGAGACTGAACTGTATGTTGTGACGCAAACTGTTCTGTTAGTTGTGTCTTCTCTGGGAGGTCTGTCCTCAAGAAGAGCCTCTCAGTTGTTATTACGTGCCCTTTTCATTGCACTTTTGATAACTTTATCTGGATATCGTCTCTGTTTCAGTTTTTTGCTCAGATCTTGGGCCTGGGATTTATACCTAGCTACGTCGCTACAGTTGCGACGTAGGCGTAGGAACTGTCCCTATGGAAGATTTTCTCTCAGGTGACGTGGGTGGAAACTGTCAAACCTGAGAAGACAGTTCCTCGCCGTTGGTTTGAAATGAGTCTCTGTTAGTAGAAACCCCGCCTCATAGTAAATGTTCAAATCCAAGAAAACCATTGACTCACTGGACATTTGGTGGGTGAACTTGAGAAAACGGTTTTGTGTGTTCAGCCAGTTCATAAAATCTGTGATTGATTGGCTGTCCCCCTCCCAGATCACCAGGATGTCATCTATGTAACGTCGCCAGGTGCGAATTCTTCCCCTGAAAGGGTTACTAGGAAGGAGAATCTTGGTGGACTCAAGATAGTGTACGTACAATCCCGCCAGGCTCGGCGCAAAAGTACTCCCCATACTTGTTCCATGACGTTGCAGATACAGAGTGCTTTCATACTCAAAAAAGTTTTTGGTCAATGCTAAGGAAATACATTCCATTACCACTCCTCGGGGGGTTTGGTATCTCCATGGGTCGGAATGTAACACCTCCTCAATAATCAGGAGGGTTTCATCATGTGGAAGGCTGGTGTAGAGACTTTCTACGTCAAGGCTTAGCAACATCTGTGAGTCTGGGTCAAATGGGTGATTCTGTAGTAATTGAAGGACCGCTTTTGTGTCCCTCAGGTATGTGTCTGTTGCCTGCACCAAGGGTCTCAAAAAGGCGTCGGCGAATTTAGATAATGGTTCTTATTGATGAAATGCCGGACACAATTGGACAGCCAGGTGGATTTTCCAAACTTTTATGAACCTTAGGTATAGTGTAGAAATAAGGGGTACGAGGGTTTTTTTGAATCAGAAATTCTGACTCCTTCTTTGTAAGCCAGTTGTGCGCCAAGGCTTCCTCAATCATTGCCCCTATCTGTACACGTAAGGATTCAGTGGGGTCATCTAAGAGAACCTGGTAGTTCCTCCTATCAGATAGGAGTCTCCTGCATACTTGGTCGTATGCAGATGTAGTTTGAATCACCACTGCCCCGCCTTTATCTGCAGGTTTTATGGTGAGTTCTTTGTTCTGCGTGAGTTCTCTTATCGCCTCATTCTCAAGTTTGCTCATATTCTGGAAAGTGTTCTGTTTGGTGTTCAATTTTTTGAGCTCGAGCATGATAGCCTTCTTAAATGCTAGGACTTCAATAGGGAGTTGGTTGTCCATTGGCGTGAAGGTCGATTTTGGTCTCAAACCTGTGTCGGAAAGATCCGGGATAGGATCTTGGTTTCTGAAAAATGCTTTCAGCTTAATACTTCTGACAAAACCCTGGATCTCCTTGTGTGGGCGGAAAGAGTCAGGTTTGTTAGTAGGAACATACCCTAAGCCTTTATTAAGCACCTCATTCTGTAGATCTGTTAAGGGCCAGGGAGATATGTTAATAACTAGGTTCCCCTCTTGCTTGTTGAGGCTTGGTTCGCTGTCATGCTCCTGGTGTGGACCCTGGGATCTGTCTATTCCACGGGCTGCCAGCTGACGTTGTTTCCTTTCCTGTTCCTGCCTCTGCGGGGTCCTTGGCCCCATGATAAAAAAGGCTGAGGATTTTGGGGTGTGGCATTTGGATCTGGTCCCCATTGGGGGTACATTGGTCCCATTTGTGGTGGGCCATACTGATATTGGGGAAATTGGTATTGGCCTTGGTAAGGATTGAATTGTGGTGGCCCCTGGAAGCCTCTCCAGCCTCTTTGGCGTGGAAATTGAGTTGTCTGCTGGCGGTAACCTCCCCTTTGTTGTTTTTTTGTTGGAAACCTCCAGAGTTGGTACTGGTGGAGCTACCATCTGAGCTCACACTATCAGCATCACTTGTGTTTCCATTTGTCACATAGTCAGCTTTCGTGTAGGGGTATGCCCTCTCAGGCGTGAAACGGTCCTTATCTTTTTTCAGTTTGTTAAATTTACTTTGCTTTAATGTATTCTCAAAGTCAGTCATTTGTTGATTAAGTTCTTCCAGCCCTTTCTTTAGGGCTGCAGGTGAAATGAATGTTTTAAGTTGTATTTCAAGTTTCTGACTCTCTACTTTAAGTTCTAGTGATATTCTCGTGGCTGTTTGTACTATCAGTACCAGCCAGTCTCTGGTACAGTGCCAGGAGATAAGGGACCAGGCTTTCTTAAATACGAGATCGTCTCGAAAAATAAAGGGTTCGTTTTTGACCAAGAGTCCCTGAGGGGCTATTTTGTTCCTCAAATACTCCCTCATTAGGAGACCATGTAAGGCGGCCCTTATCTGGACTTTCCTTAAGTTTGTTAATTCATCCCAGTCAGCCACTGCCGGGCCTAGGTCATTGTTGCTTAGTCCTTCAAAGGGATTTACTTCTGCAAGAATCCTGTCAATGTCGTCCTCACTGAAGGTAAGGTCGTGTTCATCCTCCATTATGGTATGAGTTTAGGAAAAAATAGGCGTTGGATGTAGTGTGTGTCGAATATCTACAGGTGTCCAAGAATAGGGAGGGGCTCCCACAGCTGTGCGCTGTCTAGAACAAAAGACTAACAAAAGGAGGGAGGGCAATTTAAGGAATCTCTAAATAGTGATTCCTTGAATTGCTCTTGCATTTAACGAATCCCAAAATGAGATTCCTTAAATGCAATGCATGAAACCCAAAAAAATAGCGAATTCGCTAATAGGGGGAGCAATTTACCATGAAGTTGAACTTCGTGGTAATTTGCTAAAACTTTGAAAAATGCCCTTAGGGCATGTGGGTGTGTAACATTTGTGCACAGGTCCATTTCAGGGGTGCAACAGGGTGTCCTTTGGACACCCTGGCACCCTTGAAATAGCGGAACATTAGCAATTCGGTAATAGCTAATCGCTAATAAGGAATGGCTTTCCCATTCATTCCTATGTGCCTTTAGGCCCATAGGAATGAATGGGAAAGCCATTCCTTATTAGCGATTAGCTATTACCGAATCGCTAATAAGGAATCTTAAGGAATCGCTAATAACATTGCAATTCCTACATGCATCCCGTTTTGCGAGTCTTTAATAGCGATTCCTTAAAATTAGCTATTAAGAACTCGCAAAACATAACTTTGATGCATCTGCCAGTAAATTCGCTAAATAACACCAATAGGTACATTTCACCATTTCCAATTTTTGTAGAGTACACTTTTACATCTACACCACATGTGAGTAAGGTGAGGATAGTTGTGCATATCCTCGTCCTGAAGAAGGAGTTCCTACACTCCGAAACAAGTCGACGCACTTCTGAGGTTGCTGTTCCTTAAGATATAACAGGTAACCTCACCCTGCACCCTTTTAATGATACCAGCCGAGGGCCTAATAAAAACTTTTTATTATTTTTCTCCTACGAGCCAGGTATCTTTTAACTATCACTTTTTCACCTCACCACTCACTCATTTTCCTCTTACACACACCAACACATAGTTCACTCTCAGTGCTCCTACGTAATCGTGAGTCGCAGCACGCCGCATCCCGTAGAGCGGTGCGAAGCCCCCGATGATGAAGCATGACACCAAGGGGCCTGTTGGTGTGTGAGGGGTATTCAAAACAACACCGTGTGCTCCCCACCATTGTAGGGATCACTACCACCACTAGAGTGGATTCCATTTTGTTTATGTAAATTGCCAGGGGAGATTGAATTCACTTCCTCCTCTCCCTCCCTCCTTTTTGTTAGTCTTTTTTTTTTTTCACTCCAATGCATGGCATAGATAGAGGCTTGGTCCTTGCTGCCGTCGCGGCTTACGCAACGACGTCCTACTGGGGTGCCTGATCCCCAGCGTTGCGTGATCTGCCTACTGCGGCATTGGCTTCGACACCACCGGAGTTCGGGGATGGAGCCCTGCTTGCACCGCCAAGGAGACAAGGTGAGCTTTTCACCCCTGCATTGAGCCCGGCACATGCACCATGGAGCAACCTGCTAGGAGGGCACAGCAGCAGCCCCTGGTACATGTACTCTCCCCTCGTGGGCACCCAGCCTGGACTGGGAGTGCCGCGGTCACGGGACCTGCACTGGCCTAAGGATATGGGTACGACCCTGGGCTGGGCTCTCACATGGGGCCATTCTGATACCTCTGAATACATGGAAATGAAGGTCGCTTATTATTACGACAACAGACCCGAATGGTGGTAGCCTGCCGGAACTGGATGCTCTCAGACTCTATGCGCAGTGGGTGACACAGTCGACGAGCAGAATTGAATCCCTGCAGTTGCATCCCAGACATTCTGACAAACCATGGGGCTGCTCGCTGGGAGGGCACAGCGGCAGCCTTGCTATCCCGGTACCCCTTCACAGAGAGCCCTGCTCCATATCAACTATGCCACGGCTGTAGGGTCTGCTACAGACCCTACGATGTGGCAGGGAATTACTGCGTCCTGTTTGCGGATCCATACTGGACCTGGAGGTTGCTGTAGCCAGAGGCCTTCTCTGACTTCAATTAATTGCACACTGATGGGCACAAACCCCCCCCCCACAGGCTGCCGTGGGGTCACTTAGCGGGGCGTGGTGATTATCTGGCTTTACGTGTGGCTGGAACCGCCCCACTTCACTCAATTGGATTCACTTGTCCCCCTACCCAGTCTCACACTTAGTAATCGTGGTAGGTCACCAGGTGGAAATCCTATCAGGTGTGTGGAGTGTGACTTCTGTTCCCAGGTGGGTCCCTGCAGCTGTAAGCACCTTACAGTGTGATTGGAGGGAGTGTTGGTTGCATGGAGAGGTGGCCGCTCCCTAAGCAGTGCTGTAGGTCTGTACGAGTGGAACAATGGGAATGGACAGGCCACAGAGAGGGGCCCAAATTGATCAATCAGCGCAGGGTGCACCACGACAGACAAACTTGCCACAGGACCCCCAGCTAAACACAGATACACCACGAACAGACCTCACTGGAGCTCAGATCCTTGCGGCCATTGAGGCCTCGAACACAGCAGTGCAAGCAAAGGTGTAAGCTGTATCTCTGGATGTGGGCCTGTTTGAGAGTCGATCTCTGGGCAGTGGCGGAGCTGTCCATAGCTACAGAGCAAACTGTAGCTAAATTGCAGGCTGAGGTTTTGACATTGAAACCTGCAGTCTCAGACCTTTCAGAGAAGACTGCGATCCTAGAACGTAGGGCCGATGGCGGAGAAAGTCGCTCCTGAAGATGTAATCTGTGATTTGTTGGTTTCCCAGAGGGGGTCGAGGGAGAAACCCCAAAGCGGTTCCTAGAAATGTAGATTAAGGACACATTTACCCTAACCTCTTTGTTCATAATCGAGTGAGCACACCGGGCACTGACCCCAGTTTCTTCAACTGGTGCTGCGCCCCGTACTCTTATAGCAAAAATCCTAAATTATAGGGACCTCTACTGTATCCTACGAGAGATCCGGAAGGAGAGAGGAGGAGCAAGTTGCGAGGCTGCAGTCCGAGGCAGAGGGCGAGGCGTGGAGCACAGCGTGTGGCGTGGAGCACAGCGTGTGGCGGTGTGCAGGAAAATCCTTCGGAGAGGTGCGGGGAGATGGAGTGGAGTCGGCAGAGTCCTCCCCCTGCATCGCGACACTGAAGCCGCCCTGAAGTCGCCGCCGCAGCCGTGACATGAAGCCTGAAGCCGTGACTCTGAAGCCCCTGCCGCCGCCGCAGCCCTGAAGCTGCCGCAGAGGCCAACGAGGAAGTTTTGGAGGGCGGAGCGGAGGAGCGAGGGAGCTAAGGAGTTGGGTTCAGCCGGCGCCGGACCCCCGTCAGAGTCCCGTCTGAGAGAGGTGAGCAGTGATCAGCAGCTCACGCCCTTGCACCCCGCTTCAGATCCCACATCCAAGACCACACAAGTAAAGAGGGTTAACCAGGTGGTGCACTTTACAAACAAGGACCCAGGACCCAGGTGGGGGAAGGGAAGGGAAGAGAACCATCCAGCGTTCCACCCCGTTTTTTTCTTTTTTTTTTGCCTTTATTAAAACGCAAACGCAAAAAGGCGATCACTAGCCGGTGCAGTGAGGAAAAACACTTTTTGCTTGCGGTTAGCGTTAATTGAGGAGGAGCAGGAAGACAGTAAGCGCCTGGATAACCCTATCACAGTCACAGACAAAGACCACGTAAGGACCACGTAAAGAACACCCAAAAGTGACCATCTACAGAGGACTAGGCGGCAGCAGGGGCCCGTAGGTGCCCACAGGTTTCTGTACAGGAGAAAAAAAAACACAGAAAAAAACAAAAACAAAAAAACACAGATATAACCACATCAGGATGAGATCTGGAACCAACCGACAAACAATCTCAAGTAAAAGACAGAAAAAAAAACAACTCAATATCCGACCGGTCCCCAAAAGGGGTCCCCACTCTAGCAACTAAAGGTGAGAATGTGGCACAGGGAACAAGCGAGAGGTTGGACCAGGAAGGTCTGGTCCCAATAACCGACAATCCCAGTCCAGCCCCCGGAAAACAGCAGCAAAAAATTGACAAATTCTTTTTTTTTAAAAGACCCTGTTTCCGCGATTTTTGCATTATCAAAGGAGGCCCATGAACTCCTGAGTCCAATACACCCTGACAAGATTAATCCATTAGTTCAGACAGAGAAACCCATCAAAGACAATCAGTTAACGGATCCACTCCACCACGAGAAAATAACAACATCGTCCGTTTTAAATGCGCAAAAAACCAACACCCCGGAAAAAAACACGGCGACCGTACAGGCCCAAGTTCACAAGCCAAGCGGGGAACTCAACAACTTGGACCCTACAACAGACATGGACAACAAAACTCCAAGCCCATTAAGCACACAAGAAACAAAGGGCATACATAAAAATCCATCATACCTATTGACATCAATGGGACAGGAGTCGCTTGAAAACATCTTCGGTGAAGCAGGATCTTTAAATAAAAGTCATAAAGATCAAGGCAAGTTGTGCAAGGGGAATAAAAGGAGAGAATTAGGTGGTCCAACAATCCAGAGACGAGAAGAGGAGGACACCAGGGTAAACCCCCCTAGCATCAAGCGTCCTAAAATCGATTGAAAAAACAAATACAAAAACAACAACTAAGAGGACACTTCAACTAGGGCAAACTCTGAAGCAATTCCCTAATACAAAGGAGCACAGGCTAGTGCCAGTGCCAGTGCCAGTGCCATCAACGCCGCGCAACTCTGAGACCTGCAGCAGTAGTCAGAGAATCTTGATAGACGATTCCACGAATGATGGAAGTGACGTAAATAAGGACCGCCAGTCGGCACACATAACAATCTCAACAGCAAGTAGGATTGAACAACCTGAGGGACATCCAGGTAATGGAGGTAGTTCACAACCCAATATACATTGGGGGAATGCCCTAATCTGCACATTGGACCAGGCAATAAGAGCACTCAATTACCAATCAGACAAAATGGAGGTCCAAATAGATTTAATAAACCTCATCGCAGAGCATATAGCGAACATAAGCTCCAAGGCTGATACAATAATGACCCTATTGGTTAACCAGGGAAATAAGGACAAAAATACAAACATAGGCAAAAAAAACAAAGAAAAGGCAAACCAAACCAGTAATAACGTTATACAAAACAACTACGAGTGTGGGAGTATAATTGAAAAACTTGCGTCTCTCCCAGACATTTTAAATGACATCCTTGGAGTAGTAAAGTACTCATGTGATCCAAAGGGAAACCGGAAAAACCCATACAAAACTCCTAGTCCTAACAAAGTAATACCAAAAACTCCAAGCCCACGAACGAAACGGAGTACTGACAACGAAGGGGTCCGTAAAGATAACCCTCGTATAAATAAAGAGCCAGAAGATGGGGTAACGGATATACACGAGGTACAAACCAACGAACACTCGCTTACCCCTCTACCTGAGCTCCAAGACAAATTAACAAAAAGACAAAGGAATAGAGCCAGGAAGGCACGACCCAAACAAAAAAACAAAAAAAAACAAAGCCACAGTACAACTCTTACCCATCTTTACAAAGAATGTAAGTCATGGGCAAGAAACTACAACCATCGTGTCGAAACCCCACACCAGTAAACAGGACCAACCATACTCGGAAAGGGTCAGCCATCGATATCAATAATCTCCGAGGAGAAAAGTCAGGGTATACAACAAGTAGCATGCTCACACAGTCCTAAAAGGACAGAAAAACAAACAGCGCATTTAAGAATACCAGCGGAAAAATATAAACACAAGGAACAAGAAAAAGAATCAGTTTTTCAAACCACAATAGTCAACACAGAGGCCAGTCCAGTCCCACTACATAGGAAAAAAAGAGAGAGAATACAACAAACAAGTAACGGGCCCCTGAATGATAATATAAGCAAACAAAATAGGGAACCTAAACTCGTACACTTTGGAATAGACCAGGCGGCACTTAAGATCACCACAAACGGAAGGGGTAGGAGTGTCACTTTAAAGAATACCAATCACAAACACGAGCTCATAACTGAACACACTGATTTCGGAAACGAGAAGCTATCTGAAAAAAGGAATGTGGTAATCAAAAGTCAGGCAAAAGTTACAACCACAAATACATGGATCACAAGAGCAAAAGATACCCATATGGACCGGGAAAGAATTAAAATAAAAGAACTGGATGAGATCGAACCAGTACTTACCTTTATTCCGGAAATTGCAACAAAAGGAAGGCAGGACACCCTCAACAGAGGAAACATCATAAAATTAGTTAAGGAAATCCCGGAATTAAATGGAATAGCCTCAAAAGATATAGAATCAGTGGAGTTCCAACAAAATAAAACTAAGTCAGACACTGAAAATTCAGTAATCACCTGGACATCAAAGGAGCTGGCAGCTAAAATCCTTGCCCACAAAGCAATATTTGAGAGCTGGGGAATAACCCTTCAGCAACATAAGCGACCCAGATACCCCCCTCCCCCTTTTCAATAGTCCAGCCCAACTAAACGAGGAGGAACAGCAAAGCCCCAAGGTAAGAACGTGCTTACATGCAGCTCGGTCATTGTCCCAGGGAACAACACTAAGATCTAATACCAACATCAAAAACCAGACACTGAAAAGCGGATCCCACGGTAGCAACCAGGACTGGTCATGGATTCCATTGGCGTTAACTAAAAAGAGTTCCTAGAAAAGCCACAGACACCACAGATAGAGAACAAATACAAGTTCCACACACCGAAGAAACAAACCTGGCAACGATCAGAATATGTTCATGGAATGTGCACGGGTTTGGTGGTATGGAGCAGGACCACCAAACCCAAACATTTTTTGAAGAGCAAGACATAATACTTGAGACTTGGAACTCTACCCTCCTAGGAATGCCAGGATTCACTGATCATCACATATTAGGCTGAGAGGGTGTCAAAATACGGACACCCACAAGGTGGGTTATCAACTTTTGTGTCACAAAAATGTAATTGGGAACTGGAGGAACTGGATGTAGGGTTAAACTGGGTTCAGGACACTAAATACACAATAAAGCCACAGGACCAGTTACTACTGTTAAACATCTACATACATACAGACTAAAAAATGGCACTGTTAACCAAACTCATTAAACCCCTTCAAAAAACCAACAAAGCAAGCTTGATGATAGTATCTGGAGACTTTAATTGCAACCTATTGAGCGTCGAGAAGGGCATATCAAACAGGGAGAAAAGAAAAGCACATGGGCACAAACAACTTCCACAGAGCATCATAAAAACAATGGGCCTAACAATTCTAAGTAGCAAAAAAAAGGGCCACCTTTTGCCACTACCTACCTATATGAGTGGAAACGTTAAATCTACCATAGACTTTACAATCGTAAGCGCCAGTATAACAAGCTCCATAGTGGAATACTCAATAGTTCAGCGCCTGGAAAGTGATCTCTTCCCCCAAATCATACGGATGAACATCGCAGTTTCAAGAGCTGAAAAAATATGCTCGCTACTGGAACAGCCAGAAAAATGTAACCTCCGAAAAATAAAGTGGAGGGGAGGAGAAACAAAAAACATCCAGTCCCCAGCCAGTAACTTTGTGACTAAACTCAGGAGCCTAGAACACGGAGACCCAGTAAACAACTGGGAAAATTTAATTGAGGTCCTGAAGGAAAAACATTCGGTCCCGATAGGGGTGAAAAGAGTAGGAAAAGTAAAACTGGCTCCATGGTTCAACTCCGAATAAAATTTGAAAAGAGGAAACTAGCTAGGGCATTAAAGATCCAGCAAAGATCGGCCAAACAGGGAAACAAATTAAACAATGTCATTGGAAGCATGAGAAAAAAATACAGGAAAAAACTATGGACGGCAAAGGCACACTACAAAGAATCGATTTGGGAAAAACTACTGTTTACAAGCGAAAAATCTAAGTCCCGAGACTTTTGAGCCATAATTAACGACCTAAACTCAGGTGTAGCATTACAACAGGACGCCGGGACCGGGAACAGGACCTGGGGAGATTACGTGAAGAACCTTTATTTAAGAAAGGAATCACATAGAAACGAAAACAACCAAGGTTCATCATCAGATAACGACCACGATAAATTAAAAGTTATAGACACTAGTAAGAGTAAGCACGAAAATGCCGTCCCTGATAAAGACGTTTTTCATCGAGAGACCTTGACCACGCGTTCCCATGTAAAAATGCTAATCCAAAAACTGAAAGCAGAGGGGGCTCCCGGCCCAAATGGTCTTCCAACAGCAGTATTTAAAACCTATGAAGAATTTTGGGCCGAACACTTAACAGTGTTATTCAATCACATTTTTACAAATAGAACGCTACCTGCTTTATGGAAAGGAAACATCATTCACCCAATCTATAAGAAAGGGGACCGAAAACACCCTGCGAACTATAGGTTGATTTCCTTAATCGATGTTGAAGCCAAGCTTTACGCTTCGTGTCTCTTGGAAGAGCTTCAAGACTGGGCAAAATCCATCAACATAATCCCTAGTTTCCAAATAGGATTTAGACAAGGGATGGGGACGACCACAAACCTGACCACCTTGGGCCTGTTAACGGCGAACGCCAAAAAAAAGAACCAACGACTATATGGGTGTTTTGTCGACATAAAAGCAGCTTTCGACCACGTAAGCAGGCCAAGACTCTGGGGAAAGCTGAGAAAACGGGGGCTGCCGGTCAAATTAATACACGCAATAATCAGCCTGTACAGTGACACATGGGCAAAGGTAAAACAAGGGAAAGGTACCAGTCTAACAGAAAAAATCGAGACCCAGGATGGCCTAAAACAAGGGTGTGTCCTAGCCCCCATCCTTTTTAACATATACCTAGCAGACATCGGATGCAACCTAGAAAAAATAGAGAGCCACGCCCCGTAACTTGGTAACGTTTCAGTGCCAATTCTGCAGTATGCAGATGATATAGTACTACTAAGCAATACTCCAATAGGCCTGCAACGCCTAGTAAACGGGTTATCAACTTATTTAGCACAAGAAAATCTGGAGATGAATAAAGAAAAAACAAAAGTGGTTCGGCTAGTGGAGGGGAAGAAGAAATTGAACTTCATTTGGACAACTAACAACTTGGTCCTAGAAGAACAGGACTCATATAAGTACTTGGGGATGACCCTTGAGCAAGGAAACCTAAAAAAGAAGCACCTCCTGGTATTAAAAGGGAAGGCCCAATCATTAATCTATGCATACAGGCAATTGCAACAAAAAATGGCCGGCCCAAATTATACACATCTACTAAAAGTAATGGCTGCCCAATTCATACCTACCCTGTCATACGGGTTATCCTCGTGGTTAGGAAGGGAGGAAAAAAATGTTAAACAACCTACAAAACAAAATCTACAAAGTAGGTTTTAACTTGCCGCACTCAGCCGCGCCTGCCCAAGTCCGTCTCGAATTTGGCCTACAGAATCAAAAATTCCGGTCAATGTCCACGTTCGCAAAGTTGTGTCATAAAATCCGTTCTGCCCCAAGCGAGTCAATGGATAACATCTGCTGGAAGGAAATAAATTATCACGAAAACCAGCTTAACATCACCTTATGGGGAAGCTACCTCAGTACATGTTTGAACACACTGGAATTAAAAGAACTATGGAATAAAAAAATAGACCAAGTGCACTTCTGTAAGGCAGCTAATGGGTCTGCAAAAAGGATCTCCCTGTTAGAAGACAAAACATCACTAATGAAATGGCGCCACGCATGGACAGTAGCCAACTCTTACACCTAACAAAAACCACAGGGATACTTAGCCTTACACTATAGCCAACATTTAAAAAAGGCTCTTTTAGCATACCGAATGGGCATGCATTATTCAAAGGACTTAAGGCGCTCGTGGAAACAAATAGTAGAAAGTCCCAACTGTAGACTGTGTGGACACCAGAAGGAAACTTTGATGCATCTGCTATGTGCATGTCCAGCACTACTAGGTCTTAGAAGACTGTATCTAAGGGCCATCTTTAATACGTTAAAAATCCGCACTTGCCGGCAAGCAGTGGCAAGTTGGCTAGGAGGCACATCATCTATCTTGGCATGTCGGGGAGTTAAATTTATGACCAAGGTAACAAAACTGATGCAAGAAAGTGAACCGACAAAGGCATCCCTGGCCTAACGAAATTAGTGGTTTAAGGAAGGAAATCTGTGGCGGTAGAGTGGACAATACTGTAAACTTTGATAATGAACTTAATAATGGATTATAATGGATGAAATACGACAAGTGCTGTTTTTACTTGGGATAGAACACTTGTATTTTTATACCGTTTTAGAATTTGTAATTTTTACTCTGGTCAAATATTGTAACGATTTTAATTAATCAAACAATAAAATGAAATTGAATTGAATTGTATCCTACGAGAGGTGCAGCGTGTGGGAGATCCCACCTTTGAAAATCATACAATATGCATATTCCCTGACTACACTCTGCTGGTCCAAAAACAGAGGATGTCCTTCACTAGTGTGAAACAGAAGCTGAGAGCAATAAAGTTGCAAGATATGCTGCCCTACCCTACTAAGCTGAAAGTTATGCACAATGGCCATTCTCATTTCTTTTCTACACCCAAGGCAGCGTGGGATTGGCTGGAGATACAAGGCAAAGGGCATCCTCTGATTTTGAGAGAAGCAACTACTCCACCCCAGGGCATGCAGCGCTTACACAAGTCTAGCAGGCGTCGACAATAAAATAACCAGTCCTCCTGTTCCTCTCAGAGAGTAGTGGTACGGCAGGATGGCTCCCAGGAACTGGAGCAGCTACCTCGGGCATCCTCTGATTTTGAGAGAAGCAACTACTCCACCCCAGGGCATGCAGCGCTTACACAAGTCTAGCAGGCGTCGACAATAAAATAACCAGTCCTCCTGTTCCTCTCAGAGAGTAGTGGTACGGCAGGATGGCTCCCAGGAACTGGAGCAGCTACCTCGGGCAACCTCTGGTTTTGAGAGAAGCAACTACTCCATCCTGGGGCATGCAGCACTCACACAGGTCTAGCAGGCGTCGACAATACAATAACCAGTCCTCCTGTTCCTCTCAGAGAGTAGTGGTATGGCAGGATGGCTCCATGGAACTGGGGCGGCTACCTCATACGGAGAGGATGGACGGTTGCCTCACAACGGTCGATCCGACACATTTGCAAATTGAGCGACAGGAAACCAGGGCTCTGGTGGAGGTGTTGACTGCCTCAAATTCGGACACCAGTACCGGAGACGTCGTAACAGGCAGCGATTCCCTGACCTGGTGTGGTCTCATCCTGTGCATTTGTGCGGACAGCCGGACACAGACGGCGGTGTAGCAGGCTCGTGGTTTGGATGGTGTGTGTGCTGTTGGCTGACTGATGGCATGTATGGAGTATCTGTATTGCGAGCGATTAGCTGTTTCTGTACTGATGCAGGAGTGGCACAAAGCGCCTGCACAGACGGGCTGCCCACCCTCCTATCCCTTCCCCATTTTTAGGTCTCGCCTGTCGATGCGCATGCGCATCGAGCAAGGCGAGAGTATTGCGAGTTATCCACTCTTTATCCACACTGCAAGGAATCGTGGCGATTCCTTGCAGTGCCCGTGACTTTTAAGCTCAATGCGCATGTGCATTGAGCTTAAAAGCGCGTGCACAGCCGCCCGCATTCCTCCGACACCTTTGAAGTGAAGCTTAGCTTCACTTCAAAGGCCCGGCTTCTTCACACCCACATGCCGCTCTGCCCCGCTCCGCCCCCTCCCCTGAGTCATCCTGCCTGCCCCTTCCCGCCGTGTCGCATTTCTCCTCCCCCCTCCCCTCTCTTCCCTCCGTCTTGTTATCTCTATTTCTCCTCTTCTCCACTTGTTACTAACCCCATCTCCATCTCACGTTCCATCTGCCTTCACTGGGCACATCTCTCCCCTTGACACTCTGTATCCCATTTTAGCTCTCCGTCTTTCTCTCCCAACTTACCTCTCGCAGCTCCTGTCCCTCTCACACCTAACGTCTAAGACGCAAACCTTATTTTGGAGGTGGGGGGCGGAGATAGACTTTTTGCTGAAGCCGACCTTCTAATCACTAGATCGTACTCCTTTCCTCCATTTTAAACCCTTGGATCACGTTACCGTACTCCGCTTCATTGTAGGTGCAGAATGATCGGCATTTGTTCCACCAGCAGAAATGGCGCCTCCTTAGCAATGCACACATAGTTCCTTCTCGGTTCGTTCCCGAGGCAAAGCAAGAAAACTTTCGAAGCTCCGACCGATTCGCGTAAGGAATACCAACCCACCTGGCCTTCATTCAGGAAGACGATAAAACATAGCTCAGCAACCTGCAGACTCTAACATGATCCTGGACTCTCTAAAAAAAACACCACTGACAAATCCGTCAGCATGTAGATAGATCTACTGAATGCAGTCCACAAGCCGCACCAAACAGCCACCATTGCCTTATAGCAGCAAGGACTCGCAGAGGATTCTTCCAGGAGACCTCTGAGCTACCTGATTCTCCACACCGAGACGATTGAACGGAACAACATGCCTACTACTCTGTCACATCTCGCGCGGCTCTGGCTCATTAGCACAGCAAAAGGTTTAACAATACCGTGTGACAGAATCTCACGCAACGCCTCAGACATAGAACATACTTCAACCACACCTTCCCGCCAAACATCCGGAGAGTAAAGTTTGCACCACCAGCTGCGGGTTCTGGTGCTTCTGTGTGTGGACCCGAAACCCCTCCTCTGCATTCGATTTTGAACCCGAAACTCGCCCCCTCCCATCACATGGGTGCATGGGTGGCTGTGAATCCGGTACAGCCTCCTGTGATGAATCACTGGTTTCTTTACATTGCGTTGTCAGAACCCGCCCCTTTCTTCATTTAATGACCGTAAGTTTCTGGTTCCGACCCCCACTGCCCCCCTCCATTTTCTCCCTTTCAAGGCTAGACGTTCCTTTGTATCGATTGATCTGTACCCAAACCGCCCACATTTATCAGTTTGATCCTTTGCACTGGGCTGGGTATAAACCAGATACCCCCCAATTCCTCCCCCTTATAGGCCTCAGGTTCCTCTGCAGCGGTGGATGTAGATCTGATACCAGCTCCTTCCTTATCACCCACAGGCTGCTCTGCACGCCGATCTGACCCCCACACAATCTTTATCCCTTTAAAGGCTCTACGTTCCTATGCATCGGTGGCCCTGCACTTGAATCCCTCCCCTCGTTTCATCTTCCACAGACTTCCTCTTCTCCTAACAAGTGTATACCCTGTAATTCGGGCAGCTGCTTTTGCAGCAGGGCACACGTTTGTTCCTTCCTGTTTTGTAAAACATGCTCACTGTGGTGCCGCTCTTCTGCTCCGACTCTTCCTCAATGCCGGCTTGTGTTTTTTAGTCAGTTGTATTTCTTGGCAGGGGAGAGTGGCAGGCCTCAGAGTGCATGTAAGCTTGTCTGCACACTTTTTACTATTTTGACTAAACCTCACAATAGAGGGTTATTAGTTGAGCCGAACTGCACATTTGTCATCATTTTTGTAAATGTTATGTTTATTTATTTAGTTTAAAAAAATGTCGATGCAGAAATTAGCACATGCCAACATGTTAGTGTGCCTACTTGTGGCCGCGATCACAGGGCAGTGTGCGGTGGACCCTTTAGGCCTCAGCATGTGCTCCTCGTGATGTGATGTCTCCAGATGCCCAAGTCCCAACTGCCCCAGCAGTTACGTGCCCAACTGCTGTCTCGTCTGCGCCGTAAAGAGGACCCGCTGTGTGGGGACAGTCTTGAGTGCAAGCACCCAGCAGGGAAGCGCATGGCCATGGGCGTGTGCCAGTGCAAGCTGACTTCCAAGGTGTGTGGCAGCAATGGAAGGACCTATGACAATGTGTGGCAAATGAAGGTGGAGACCCGCAAGGTGCTGCAACAAGGACTGCCCGCCATCCTCTAGACGCAGAAGGGAGCCTGTGAATCGGGTAAGGTGTGCAAGCATCACCAGCTTATTTCACCACTGGGCCTTAACTGAAATCTGCTGTTACTATTTTTGCCAAATGTAAATACTTATAACTGGGGACAAGTGGGTTCTTTGCAATGCAATAGGTCTCGCATTTCTGAGAGTTTCAGCTATTGGCATTGTAAATGACAATGCGTTTTATTTAAATGTTTGTTTTAAATCATAAATAAAAGGCAGTATCATTTACAATACCAATAGCTTAAACTCTAGCAAATTATTGCACGCGAGTTTAAGCTATTGGCATTGTAAATAACAATGCCTTATATTTTTTTTTCAAAAACATAAATAAAAGACATTGTCGTTTACAATGTCAATAGCTCAAACTTGTGTAACTGCGAGACCTATTGCATTGCAAATGCTTGTTAATTTTTCCTTCACTGTGTACCTAAAGTGAGTGCTTGCGTGATTGCGTGGCAAGGGGAGAAGGGCTCGAGCGGGGTGCCACCTGGTGACGCACTAGGCATCCTTCTCTACCCGGCACAACACTGATTTTTGGATGACTGTAGTGTGATTGGCGGATACGTAATTTGACTTCTAGGTAGGAGTTCGGGGTTGGACACATGTTTGGGAAGGCACGATTTGTTCCGGTAGTGTTTACCCGGGGGGTGGAAGGAATGGGTTATTATTATGGATGTTTTTGCTGGAGCATAGGCGACGGAACTTTACAACATTGCAGGTTGACTGATGGCGCAGTTTAAAATTGTGACATGGAACATGCAGGGCCTCAACTCCTTCATTAAGAGATACAGAGTGCACACTTACCTTTGTTGACACAGCATACGTATGGCAATGCTGCAGGAAATATATTGATCAGATTAATTGTTTTCTAAGCTCCATAAAAAATGGACAGGCCAGATGTTCTCCGTGGTCTACATTACCTATGCAAAAGGAGTAGTTATTTGGGTGGACCAGCAGGAACCCTTCACAGTCTTTAGTAGCGATACTGATGTAGAGGGGAGATATGTTCTGATACATGTGGAGGTAGATGGTAAGGAAATCTGCCTGTTGAATATTTATGCTCCCAATGTTGACGACAGTGACTTTTTTTACATTCTGAGGCCCTTCTCCTGCCCTATGTGTGGTGTGGGCTGGGGATTTCAATTGCGTTTTGAATAGCTCCTTGGATAGACATCCCGCTAGGGTCCCATCTAAACCAAACATGACGGCTATACTCGGAGGGGTCATGGACCGACTGGGAGACACGGACGTGTTGCGCACGATGCACCCAGGGGATATACCTGTTACACCTCCACACATATGGTTTTTAGTAGATTGAACCGCTTCCTCCTCTCGGGTGAGGTCGCAGTGATGGCATTGCATACACCGGTCCTGGGACAATACCTCTCAGAACATGTGCCCATGCTTCTGGAGTGAGGGCCACAGTGTCGCTGCCCCCAGGTCTCTCTGTGGCGACTACACTAAGAGAAGACGTATTCAGAGGTTAGATAAGGGAGGCGATGAGGACCTACTTTGATGACACCTGGAGATCCACTAGTAGAAGGGGGACAGAATGGGAAGCCTTAAAGGTTGTGACACATGTGGTTCCAGAGTGGGTGGGTTGAGAAGAAAATTGGAGAGGGACCTGTCCAAGGCAGAAAACACCCTGGCTAGATTACATGAAGCGGAGCCTGATGGGGATGCGCAAGGAGAGACACTGCTACATGCCCAACGTAGGGTGGGAGAAATGTCGCACAGGCTAAATGGCATAGTACGATTTGAATACCACCAATTGCTTCACTGGGGGCGGACAAATCAGGCAGCATATTGGCTTGGCTGCTTAAGAGTGAGCACCCCCTCAATCATTCTCATGCTCTGTCAGGCGGATGGTAGCCATGTGTCCACACAGCATGCTATTACTGCCCTCCTACATGATCACCTATTATCGTATACAAAGAAGAGGTGAGGTGGCCCGAGAGGCCCTGGAGTGCTTTTTTTGGATGACCTCCCACTTCCCAGTTTCACTGACTGCCAACATGAGGGTCTTAATGTGGAGATTCGGCATGGCCCACTGTAGGTCCCCGGGACCTGATGGTCTGCCTGTGGAGTACTTACAGACCTACACAGACCTCCTGCTTCCTAGCCTTCTGAATACCCCGTGGGAGGCCAGGAAGGTGTGACTCCTACCAGACGATGATAGAGGCCCAAGTCATAATGTTCCCTAAACCTGGTGAAGATCCATGCATGCAGGGCTCATATCGCCCTTTATTAATGCAAGGTGTAGATACTAAAATACTGGCTAAAGCATTGGCAATGCGTCCGAGTATGGGTTATAACACATCTGCTCCACACGATCAATGTGCTTTCATGCCGGGCCGCGGTACACATACAAACTTACGGCGGTTATCAAACGTATCCCAAGCCATGGAAAATATGGACATCTGTGCTGTCGCTCTAGCTGTAGACATTGAAAAGGCCATTGATACTTTGCGGGAGAATACCTCTGGGTGGTACTGACAAGAATGGGCCTCCGGCAGGAATTCATCTCCTTAGTGCACCTCCAGTATAATCTACCAACTGCAATGGTACATAATGGCAGTGTGACTTCTGAAATTCTCTTCATTGAATGGAGCACGAGGTAAGACTGCCTGTTGTCCCCAATCCTAGTCACCCTTTCAACGCAACCTTTGGCAATCCAACTGCAATGGAACATGACTCGTTGGGGCATCACAGTGGTTGGCCGAGTTCATATTGCGTCATTATATGCGGAGGATGCCTTGCTTTATCTCGCTCGCCCAGAGGAGGCCATGCCGATTCTTCTGGAAATCTTATTGGAACTTGGTGCAGTATCGGGACTGAAGATCAATAATCACAAGTCAGTTTTATTCCCATTCGCTGCACTAGTCGGTGCGGGGGTGGCTGGCCTCAAACAATGGAGTTTCGATGAGAATGCGTTCATGTTCACTACCTAGGAATTTAGGTGACACATTCAGTCAATACACGATATGCATTGAATATGGGAGCAGTCATTACAGGTTTGCAGTTATCTATTAGGTTTTGAAATCGCCAACCCTCAATCTATCATGGGTCGTGTGGCCTTGGCCCGAATGGTTCTCCTACAGCGATGCCTGTATGTTCTTCAGAATTCCTTCTACATTATCCGCAGATCTGTCTTCGAAACCCTTAATAGTCTCCAGCTGAAAAGCGCAGCAGAGTAAAATTGGAGATTCTGAAGCTAAATATGGAACGTGGGGGGGTTGGGCCTTCCGGACCTGCATCTTTAATATTTTGTTGCTCTTTTTCAATATGGGCGTTATTGTGTGCGGAGGGCCCTAATGAAGAGAAGGACCTCCTGGCAGATTGGGGACGGAGACCAGTCTACCGGGATCTCTCATGATGGGATCTCGGACCCCTCTGGAGTATCCATCTGTGATTCGTCAGGTCGCTGGGGCCTTGGAACGGGTAGTTTTGTTGGTGCTGCATAAGGTGCCATATGCATTAACACTGCCATTGCAATGCTCGCGCAACTTGTGTCATATACGATCTGTGATGGACTTGATGGGGTGGTTAGAGGAGGGTGCCTCATGGTGGATGACCCGCACCTCAATAAAACCTTTCTCTCATTTGCAGAGCCGCTCCCTCCTATTTTCTGTGCATGTTATGTTATAGTACCTGTCTGAGCACCTGGACGCCCCTTTGCTGGGGCAGCAGTGCGCTATAAAAATAAAATTAACATAACATAACATAACAGATGTGCGGGATGTTTCCCGATGTGGGACACTTTTTGCACACGGGAGCTTTGGACCTCCTTCCCTGAGGAGCCTATGGAGTCTCACACCTTGTTGGTGATTTTCGACCCAGGCACCTTCAGGGAGCACTTAAGGCCGATTGTAGTGTTGATGTTTCCCACGTTCGGGAAAGGTGGTCGACAGACCTACCGATACCTCTCACAAACGGTGAATGGAAGCGAACATTTGCACTAGTCCAGGAAGTGTCCAGCAATGCTCGCTTCAAACTCATTCAATTTCATTACCTACACAGCGCATACTTGACCACCCTCAGATTAGCACGTTTCAACACAAGGTGACCCGCGATGTCCGAGTTGTGGAGCCGAACCGGCGATGTTTATCCATATGATGGGACTGTCCTCGGCTTCGGCCCTACTGGTCGGGAGTTCTGGAGACACTTCAGGAGAGTACGGGCCTTCTGGTCGATGCAACAATTAAGCACTGTCATCTTGGAGTTCTATCGATCCCCAAGGCGAAGACCAGAATGCAGTAAAAATATGAGAACTTGGGACTGGTGCTTGCTAGGCACTGCCTAGAAATACATTGGACACATCTCGCACCCCCTGGACTACCCAGATGGACAGCAGATATGAGAGAGTTGGGAGTAGGCGAGGAGCAACGTCTATACATAGCTCACACAGACGAGAATGGCGACCGAGATTTGGTGCTGGAGAAACTGCAGACTCTCAGGCGGGCTGATGAGAGGGCCAACTCTCTCTTACAGACTGGGACCTCTGACACGCGGTCGGGGGTTGATGGTAGGCGCCCCGGCAGCCCGGAAGCCGCTGACTGATTTGGGTGGTTGGGTTTTTGGGCAGCGGGGGCGCCTGACTAGGCACAGATGAGGGACGAGGTTTATGGTTGCACTTTGACGGTGCGCTAGTCGCCTCTGCCGCCCTGGACACCACCTAGCTACAGACTAGAGAAGGTGGCAAGGCTTGTTACCTGATTCCTGAGTACATTATGGATCCATTCAGAGGGGGAGATGGGATGGACATAGCCGTAATACTACACCGGTCCCTGTTGGTAGAGGATATATGAGAAGTACTGCTCTGCCAACTGCTGCCCAGTTTCTAATGGTTATGTTTCATTTATAATTGTGTCACTGTTTATTGTTCACCTTAAATAGGGATGTTAAGCACCTTTAGCATCTCGGTTGCATCTCATTTTACGGCAAGTGTTTGCCACACGTCTGCAATTTGATCTATGTACAGTATGTATTCTGTATGTGATCGTACTGTATATTGCTGCTATATGTGTCCCGTAATAAAAACAAGTGAAAAAAAATAATTACAACAAGGCATGGGGAACTTCAGCTCACTTTCCTTACTTGCATTTAATTTCTCTCTACCCCAGATAAAACAGCACTCTGAAATTAATAATAACCCACCTGCCTTACACTTACAAAGCTGCGTTTTACACTAAACAGTTCTGTTTTAAATAATTGTAAATGGGATGTAGACTCTTCTTCCCTTTGGAAGCAGTATATGTTTCTGTGTTCTGTTAAATAAATATTTGGTTCTGAAAGCATGGACCCAGTAATATAGTCTAACTTATTAAAGTGAATGTCATTTAAAGATCACATTTTCTTTATTTTGAACTAGAAAAAGATTCAATATATCATTTAGTACAACTCTGAAGTTTACTAATGGAAACTCTGCTTTAAGCTTAGCGTTTGCTATTATGAAATTGAAGTGATGTGACTCCCTTTGGGGTAGGGCAAAACACTTACATTTTGAGAAATGTGTTGGGCAGAATCATCATTTATTACACATCATCCAGGATTGAAGCCTTCAAGCCCGGCGCTGCAAAATTTATGGTCAGGATTACATCAAAGCCTAGTACATTTTATTTTTGAATGGAAAACATATTTTAAATATATTGTAATATTAGAATGATCATTTTTCCTCGTGCAAAGCTTACACTGAATCATGGAACTAAAATGCTCAGATTCCTCTACCAAATTTATGAAGAATATTAAAATAAACAACTTAAAAATTACAGGCCTTCAGTATACCCTGAATGAACTCCTTCCACTGGGAATTTGCTTGATAAAGAAAACATGTAGGTGGCATATTTACAAGCCCTTACTGTACTGCAGCATCACATTTGTTGAAGCTCCGGTGGGGCAGCGCCATTTTCCATATTCACAAGCTGGCGTTAAGCCACTTTGCAGGGCTTGATGCCACCTTGTAAATATGCCTCTTTCAGCAGCAGTCCTCTGCGGC
Source organism: Lissotriton helveticus (assembly GCF_964261635.1). Lineage (NCBI taxonomy): Eukaryota > Metazoa > Chordata > Amphibia > Caudata > Salamandridae > Lissotriton > Lissotriton helveticus. Next base: position 1,029,232,530 of record NC_136059.1, read on the forward strand.
AAAAGGACGTGCAGTGGGTGTTGCCGTGGCCAATCCACCCTAACACCCATTGCTTTTTTAGTACATTTTGTAGCACTACAAGGCACACAACAAAGTGCAGATCGAGAATCAGGCCCTCAGAGCTTAACTAAATAACTTGATAAAACGTTGTAACACGTGCACAACTGTAACAGCACTATGGGCCAAATGTACAAACATTTCATTTCGCGAGTCTCTAATTGTGATTTTTTTGTGACTCGCAATTAGAGACTGGCAAAATGAAATGTACTTATGTGTCTCAGACATATTAGCAATTCCCAATGGGGTAGCAATTGGCCTGCCTCATCAATATACATGAGACTGGTCGCAATTTACGGCCAATTGGGAATGGGCAATAACACAAGGGACAGTGGCCTGCTGGGAACAGCAGAAAACCATGTCTGTGTTTGCTTTTAAATAAACCAACTTTTGTTTTTTAAATGAAGCCTGTTTTTCTGAAAGGAAAATGGGATGCATTTCAAAAAGAAATATGAAACATTTCTGTTTTATTTTCTATGGGTAGACAAGGGTCTGTTGGACCACTGCCTGCTCTTAAAAAATGTTTTCTCTACCATTCACAGATGGGAAGGATCCCTTGTGGACCCCTCCACTTTTGTGACTGGCTTACCACCTACTTGAAGTAGGTGGTAAACCGTAATTCTTTGCAACCGCAGTCCGGTCCCAAACAATTGTACACCCCCCTGCGACTTGCTATGAGGAATGGACACCCTTGTCATGCCCCTTCCTAATAGCAACTAATAGGTTAGTGACTCGCAAAATAGGGTAGTATATTACAAAAGCCATTTTAGCAGTCGCAAACTGCCAGAATCCCCGTTTGCGACTGCTAAAAATGGTTGTACAGCTGACCCCAAATCTTTAGCACAAATACCAAATATTCATGGACACTAACAGCTTGTTTTAAAGGGGTTATCCAGTGCATAATGTCACAAATTATTTCACATCGCAACCAGACATCATCAACAAAGGGGATGAATGGCAATGCAGGCAGCAGTAATGGGTGCCACCATCACTGGCCGAGGCAAAATTACCTCCCCCTTTGTTTCCACATTGAATGGAAGGCTACCCACAGCGGCCTGGGCCTTCAAATACTATATAGCCACGATACCTCAGCATTGCAGCCCTCGAACTCCACCATACAATCTATGGTACAGACTTGAACCCACTCACATAAATATTATAAGACTGATGCCCATATGTATACCTGGGAACATATCTGGAGCAACACTACCATTTTTGTGGGGGGATGACCCACACACTGGGGGACATGGAAAAAGCAGGAATCCTCACACTCAATCACCTGCTCTTGCATGGTGAACTTAAATCCTTTGACAGACTGCAAGAAGAATACCGCCGACCCCAGTTGCACTAACGTTTTCTCCCAAATAAATCCTACTGCATGACATAGCTGATCTCCCAACACTAACCTGACACATTAGACACCTACTAGACACTTCTATGACAGCTCAGGAAACTTACTCATGATGACTACTGTTGGAAATGTATAAAGCAGCCTCCTTTGAAGGACTTATTTATAAATGGCAAGATAGCACAGAAACCTTTACACATATCTGTCATCTTTCATCAACATCCCAGCACAAACGTCATAGGTTATAAAAAGCCAAAATGTCTAAATGTTTGTATGTCTATGGGTTTATTGACCTTCTTGTATCATCACTCTCAATGAATACTTTCTGCAGCAACTACTGTCAAGGGGCTCCATTAATATTCACAAAGGGCCCAGGTGGTGACTGAAGTAGTCACTTTTGGAATTACTCCCACCATCCAATCAATCGATCAAAATGGCCCTTTTCCTTCTTGCCCCTTCACTTCCCCCTCCTTTTGGACGCACCCCACCACACACACGTGAAACCCGACCAGGCAATAATAGCCCCCAACAGCTCCCAGTCACAGGGCTTGGTGAGGGAATATTCATGTGGAACTAAAAATGCAAGATCGCTACGGGCAAATGTGCCAATTTCCATTGAGAGACCCCCCAACTCATAAACGTTGCAGTCCCTAAATACCAATGTTATGGGTGTCCCCCCCGATCCTCCTAGCCCCCACATCATACCACCTCGCCAGACACTACTCATCCCTAATAGACCCTCACCACCACGACTATCCGATTTCATGCTTGCTCTCTTTTCCAGATATACCTATTTTGGCCTTCACTCTACTCGACTACATGATTGTACTTATAACACACTTGAGGACTATATACTGATTGTCCCATAGACTCTTTACAGTTTAGATCGGCTCCCTTATGAGGATCAGACCTGAACGGAGATTGCCATCATTGTTTTATTGTTTATGTTACAATTAATGTTACCAATCAATGTTACCAAAGACCTGGAGGAGCAAGATGGCAGATTGACGCCGCCGCGGAGCACAGCCTTGCGGAGAGGCTCCTCGACACCTGCTTATCCGGCGATTCTGACTCAGGGAAACTGCTGCGAGGACGAGGAAGATTTGAAATTATTACGATACTAACGTACCTTCAGAGAGGCTCAGATACATTAAGGGAAGCTTGCGGATGCGGGTGCTATCAGACGCTTGCTGTTTACGTCTCGGCTAGCACACTGGAAATTTGGTTGCGGCTCAGCAGTCTACTGGTCAAGACTTCTCATAGTTCCTGCTTCAGTGTTTGCTCTGAGGGGAGACATGGCGCCACCGAAAACGGCCCGAGAAGTACACGGGCTGGTCAAGTTCTTGCAAACGCTGTGGGAGCTCTGGAAGCTGAAATGGATACTTTGGAGGAGGGGCCCACAGTATAGAAAATGAACACTTCTAATAACTCCTCTAAAGTAGGTAAGCTGCTCTTGCAACTGTTGCAATCTGGAAAGGCAGCAAATCTCTTTTCCATCGGCGAGCCTAATGAGCGAAAGACTTCAAACAAAAAGGGAGAAGTTTTGCTAGAGGCACTGGAGGACTGCCATGGTGTGGCGTGGGGAGCATCATTAGGGGCCCCAGGTTTCTCACCAAGAGCGAGTAAGTGGTATTTCTCTTACTCACCTGTCTTGTTTGAGGGTCGCTGGGAAGATCCCATTTAATTGACTCTGGCAAAGTTCTGGGCAGCATTTTTACCAACTACCGGCAGAGGGGCACTGTAAGGAAGACATTATGCGAAAGCTTGTCAAGGGGGCAAAAGGAACAACTCCGGTCGCATCGCCGACTCCAGGTCAAAAGGTTAAAAAGCGTGCAGCTCAGGCCACAGCGAGGTTGAACTATGCAGCCGCATTTCAACAAGACCTTCCTCTTTCAGCGGAGCTTGTGGGGATGGCAAGTGCTGATCCGGCAGGATCAGCTTGAGGCTGAGATGGTGGTCTTGGATTGCCCCATTAGCCCCAGTGAGATGGTTTCCTCCCGGGCGGATTTACCGATTTCTGTCGCTTCCACTAAAGAGACTTTGACCTCCGGAAAGGCAGCGGGCGAAACTCTCGAGAACCAAAAGCACACTATTTTTATCAAAGCTAAACAGGATGGGCCTTTGATTGAAGCAGATGCAATTCAGGAGATGGAAGGGGACGACCTTTCAGTAGCAGATAACTTACTAGTTGCCATCCCAGTTGGAGGAGAGCCCATGCATCTTTTAATGCAGGGGGTCACAGAAGTGTCTATGGCAACCTCACCAGTGGTCCCTGATTTGACGGGTCCAGAGGGCTCCCTGGCGGAGGATAGGTCGACCGTTATTCAGATTGATCCCCTGCAAGCCGGCGGGTCCTTTTCTATGCAATGGGACTCTAAAAGCCTCCTAATTTAATTCTGGAAGAAATTCGGGGCCTAAAAACCTCCCAATCTACTAAGATCGCTGAAATAAATACTCGCTTGACGAAGATCGAGGAATCCATGGCTCAGGTCCCGGCAAGGCTCTTGGAGGCCAAAACTCGGATCTCCCAATTGGAGGATCTAATGTCATCTCTGAACTGTAAAGTGATTACCTTCCAGTCCCAGAGAGCCTCACTAGAAATGAAGCTGGAGGAGTTGGAGAACCATTCCAGACGTTCAAATCTTCAAATCCTGGGCATTCCAGAGGGTTTGGAGGGCCAGCAGATGCTACAATGGATTGACTCTTTCATAAAGAAATATGTCCTTCCAGAATTCAAGGGGGATCTGACAATAATGAGAGCTCATCGGGTCCCCGAGCATCTCCCTTCTAATGCAAAGTTTCCCCGGACGATTCTGGTAAACTTTTGAGACTTTAGGGTCAAGGAGCAGATTGTGTCTACAGCAATCAGGCAAAGACAGTTTTCTTCGGCAGAAGTGCCAGTGTGTCGTATTTTTTCAGACATGTCAGCCTCCGCTGCAAAAAGGCGGAAAGAATTCGTAAAAATGCTTCATGATAGCTCAGCAGAGTGAGCTCAAAGTTTTAATTAAGGGCAAGTTTCATACCTTTTGTGATGTCGCAGAGGCACAAGGTTTACTACAAGAGATTTCAGTGGCTAAACCCCAGTGGCCTGAAGCCAGTATTTGGTTGACCTGCTGGGGGATATGTATCTTTAGGTTGGGTATGGGCTATTCATCCCTTGAGGACTGTATCACTGTATTTTTTTTTGTTGTCTTCGTCGAATTAGAAAAGCGGGTGAAAAGGTGTTAGCATAAGGCATAGAAGGTTAATGACAGTATAAGGCAGTTTAATTTTAGGTTTTGCAGTGTAGGAAGGGGAAGTGAGGGTAGAGGAAGGGCGTCATTCAGCTGCACTAGGTACCAAGTCAGCGTGCCTGTAGTAGGGTGGGTGGGTGGGTCATGTTGTCGGTAACTGAACAGGGGCGGCCATCTGCTCGGGCGACAATGGGTCAAGGGTTGGGTTGGGAGCATGGGGGAAAAATGAAATCCATATTTTAAGTTCATACTCATTTGCTGATTGTTATGTGAGAGCAAGAAAGGAGAACCTGTCACCTCCATTCGATCTGGGTTGGAGGCTTCTTTCAGAGTTAGTAAAAGGAATATTCTTGGAACATTAGGACACTCAGAAATCTAGGGCCAGATGTAGGAGAGCAAATACCGGGTGGTAACGGCCGAATTCGGCCGTTACCGACCGGTATATTGGATTCAGCATGTAGGGGGCATGTCATTTACAGAATCGGTAAATTTACCGATTCAGTAAATATACAGAATCGGTAAAATACCGAATCTGTAAATTTACCGATTCTGTAAATGAGATGTAGGTGGCACTTCAAAGAGTGCCACAGGCCCTTAAGAGTCGGTATTTTACCACCCAATCCTATTGGGTGGTAAAATACCGAATACAGGTGTGCATGCACATCTGTGCATGCACACCTGTGCAATGTGACACACAGACATGCCCTTAGGGCATGTATGTGTGCCACATGTTACACCTGCCTGTATTCGGGGTGCTAGAGGGTGTCAAAGTGACACCCCCTGCACCCTTGCAGGATTCGGTATTAACCGAATCGGTGAATACCGATTCGGTATTTCCCATTGATTCCTATGGGCTTCAAGGCCCATAGGAATCAATGGGCAATACCGAATCGGTATTTACTGATTCGGTAAATGCAGAGTTTTTCAGATTCGGTATTTAAAAAAATTAATTCACCTACATCTCCCTCCTTCTAATTTACCGATTCATAAATACCGAATCGGTAAAATTCGGTATTTATGAATCGGTAAATTAGAATTACCTACATCTGGCCCCTACTCTTTTTCCATAATGAGTAATAAGGAAATAGTGAAAGTAGTGTCGTTTAATGTGAACAGCCTTAATAATAAAAGGAAAATGCGGGCCATTGAGGCTTGGATTAAAACAGAGAATCTCTTGGTCATTTTAATACAAGAAACCCATATACCAGCGGGGAAAAGCTCAGAGTTTGCAATGTTCAGAGCCTGGGCAGCTTATAGGGGTTTCTCTTCATCCTCAGTAGCACACAGGGGGACGGCGATGTTTCTTAACGAACAATTTCAGGCTGAGGTGGTTAATTCTGCAAGCGATCAAAGTGGTAGATGTTGCTCGGTCACTTGTAATGTAGACCATCAACCTCTGATGTTTGCTAGTATATATGCCCCAGTTGAGGATAATCCCCTCCCATATGAGGAACTCTTTCAATCATTAATCCAAGTCCCGGGAGAGTTGATCGTGGGAGGCGATTTTAATTTGCTAATGAATCCCAGGATCGATTCCTCATCTAAATTAAAAAGTCAGTCAAAACGAAAAACTCTTAAAATAATACATAGCTATAGTTCAATGCTTGATATTATTGACCCCTGGCCAACAGCATTTCCTAATGAAATTGCTTACACCTGTTTCTCAGGGAGATTTCACACTTTTTCACGCATCGATTTTTTGCTTATCTCCAGGAAATTGGTCTTTTTACAGCAGAAAATTCTTCAAAATGGATTTTCTGACCATGCACTGGTGGTTCTGGAGTTAGCATTGGGCAAAGGTAATTTATTTAGTAAAAAGTGGGCTTTAAACCGACAATATTTGGTAGAAGAGGATTGGGTGTCTTCTAGTAAAACACACATTTTAGAGGTTTTTTAGCAAAAATCTTGGCTGTGCTCCATCCCACGTGTTATGGGATTCATTTAAAGCCTTTTTACGAGGCCTAGTTATAGATAAAGATGCAGAGAATTCAAGAAAAAGGAAGGGAGAAAAACAGCTATTAGAGCAAAATGTGCAAGAATCTTTTGAAAGGTTTCTCTCTAATCCCTCGGCCTTGAATAAACGTCAGTGGAATTAGGCTAAGCGGGACCTGACTGAAGTATATAATGCTAAAAGCGACATCCTTTTCCAGCAGGCTAGGCAAAAGACCTATGAAGAAAGTAACTACACTGGGAGATTTTTAGCTTGGCAGGCTAGGGAACGGGCTACAAGTAATCAAATATTGGCCCACCTCTGGCTCCCGTACGGAGGATTCGGAAGAAATAGGAGAGATAATGGTCCAGCATTAGAGGAAGATCTGTGGCCAGCATTTATGCAGGAATAAGAAGTACCAGGGCTATCTGAGGAGGATAAAGGGCATATGATGAACCCTTTATTAAAAATCTTCCAAATTGTAAAGCCTGTGGGCCAGATTGTCTGCCAGCAGAATTTTTTGAAACATTCTTAGGTGTAATTGGGGACTTTTTATTTTTAAACATACTTTATTGTTTTTTTTAACTTTTTATATCTCATACCATCACATTACATATTTGTAGCATCAGTAGTCTTTTCTTTATATCAATTGCACATATTTACGACATATTCCTGCTGCAGCGCAACTATACATAATCTGTCTACATAATAATTGCAGCAAGTCACATTTCTTTTGGGATAGCAAAGTGCATTATCACGTTAAGACAATAAACAATCCCCAACTCCCCCCTCCCACTCCTCCACAGTCTCACGCGTACATCTGAATCTTGTGTCTTTTGCATCTTCCGGTATATGCTCATATCAAATCTCTGTGTGTGTATAATACATCTCCCTGTCTATGCGCTGTTAACAAGACCTAGTTACCCATAACCTCAAGTTGTATACTCTGCTTAGGGTCTTAAACTTCAACTGCCGATTGGGGGCGTGGCCACGGAGACGACCAAGATGGCCGCATCTGACTGAAGCTCCGCCGACCGGGCGCGTCAGTCCTCCATTTGCTCTATGTAGGAGCAGCACCGTGTCAGCAGACATCCACCTAAAGCCCCCGGAGATCATGGGGCCATCCGTATGCTGGTCGCGGTCGACTGAGAATCCCGGGGCCTGCGCTTGACGGACCTGCGCATATACCTGGCGCGGCCTGGCGGCCTTCCCTGGTGGGAGAAACGGCATTGGCGGGTGCGGTGAGTACTTGCCGCGGCGGGCTCCCGGTGCTGCCCTGCACTCCCCCTCACGCTCCTTGCTGCAGGTCCTTCTCCCCCGCCCCCCCTGCTGCAGCTTGGTCTGGGTCCCGTTATTGGCGCAGAACTCTCGGGCCTCGATGGGCCTTGTGGGCATGTCCGTGCTGGGGCCTGGATTTTTGGTCTCGGCGGGGTGAGTGGCGGGCTAGTGGGAGGGCCCCTGCTTAACACCCTGGAGCTGCGGTGGCGCTGGTTCCCGTCGGGCACTCCGGCTCCCCCCCGGCCCCCTCCTGAATACATAACTGCCAGAATGGAAGGCGGCCCACCCTGGGATGGAAAAACACGCGCGTGATCGCCCTGCCTTGCCCTCCTCGATCACTGACGTGCTGTATCGATGGCGCGGTGGGATCTGGGCCCTTGATGCACCGCCGCTGCCTGGCTTTCATTGGTGACTTTGGATCCAGCAGAGGAGTTCATGATACTTGCGCACCATTTCTATAACAATACATGCAGTCATAATGCGCCCTGCACTCCCTGCATTGAGCTGTGTCCCAGCCTGACGTTCTGAGGGGGCAACGGTCTTTGATCTCATTAGTGCTCCACCCGGCCCATGATATAGGCCCAGTGAGCCCTTGTTTTTCCCATTCTACTGTGGATGCTTGCCTGGTCTCCGGTTGCTGTCTGGTGTTGGATCTGACGCTGTTTCGATCTGGCTGACATTTATGGAGTCTGCTACCCAGCGCCTTCACTGTGCACCACCCACGCACTCGCCTTTCACCTCCTTGCCTTCTGGAGTTGTTGTGCCTATTGGTTTGCTGGTCCATAATCACGTCCCTTTCCGCTCCTCCTGCAATGGGGAAGAAGGACCCTAAGCAGAGTAAGCTACAGTTTGATAAGGCTGCCGGTCATGTTTCAGATGTCCCTCCTGACTTGCCTGGTGGACCCTGCCTCCCTTGCGACAGCCATGTTAGCTGAGATGAGGGCCGGATTTAAAGCATTGGATGGCCGTTTTGATGACCTGGATAAGAAACTGTCTGACATGGGCACCAAAATTCAAGCACATGACCGACGGCTTGATGTCGTGGAGGCGAGGGTCTCGGACGTTGAGGACGGCGCATCAACCTCCATGAAAAGACTAGATAGAGTGGAATAGATCCTCAAAGAACTAGCTATCAAAAACGAAGATTTGGAAGCTCGTAGCCTCTGGAATAACATCCGTATTATCGGCGTACCGGAGACGACGGCCACTGGGCGTATGGACAACTTTGTGGAAAAGCTGCATGCGGATCTGTTTGGCAGGGAGACCTTCACGCAGAGCTTCATGGTTGAACGCGCTCACAGGTCGCTGGGTCCCCGACCTCGACCGGGCCTCGCTCCGTGACCCATCATTGCAAGACTTATGAACTTTAGGGACAGGGATGCTGCTCTGCGATCGGCCTACGACATTGGAGACGTCCAGTGGCAGGGCAGTAAGTTGGCTTTCTTCCCTGATTTCACCGTCATGGTCCGGGATGCGAGGCGTAAATATCAGGGAGTCAAGGCTACCCTGAAGAATTTGGGACTTAGGTACGGCATGCTATATCCGGCGAGATTGAGGGTGGACGTGGACGGAAGGCCTCGCATAATTGACACACCGACGGAAGCTCAGGAGTTTTGCCGGAACTATAAGAGAAACCACTCTGGGTCTCCTGTCGTGCCGCGCCCGGCCTCTCCATCGCAGGGTGGCTCACAGGACAGTGTTGAGCTTTCCTCCCAACTCGGAACTGGTTAATTGATCCTATATGTGGTTTGCTTTATTCTGCTGCACTCTATTCATGTTAATTTGTTCCTTTTTTTATCTCTCCTACATGCATTTATGGTTCTTTATATTGCCCGACCGGCGTAGCGTTGTCACGCCCTATGGTGTATACCACAACGTTTTTTTCTAATATGTTTTTTCTGCTATGTGCTGCTTTGTTTTCTAAAATGAGTGTATTATGTTCGCTGCACAAGCATTTAGTTCACAAGGACAGGGTCCGCCTCTTATGTGTTAATAGGAGGCTGGGTGGTGGGTGGAGAGGGGATTTTTCATTTAGTTTTCATGGTTTTTGCTGTATTGTTGATCGAGGTGCTAGTTGGCAGCGTGTGATAGACATGCATCACGATGCAATTAAGGTATCAACTCCTCCATGGTTAAGCTAGGACAGCAGCCCGGTCCTTCCGGGCTTTCTTTGATGTCATGGAATGTCAGGGGATTAAATAACACTAGGAAACGTAGACAGGTCCCCAACTATGTCGCCAGGCAACGCATCGATATAGTGTTTCTTCAGGAAACACACCGGTCTGGTCCAGACAGCACTCCTGTGGCGTTGAGCTGGGGATCCCATAGATACTTTTCTAATTTTAGTCGTAACGCCAGGGGGGTGGCAATTTTAATACACAAGCGAGTCCCTTTTTCACTGCACAAAACTATGATTGATACCGATGGACGTACATTGATCGTCAGTGGTTCACTGATGGGGCACAAGATTTTGTTTGTAGGGGTTTACGGCCCTAACACAGATTCCCCATCCTTTCACGACCTCCAGGTCCGGCTCCTGTCACTTGACCCCGGGCTCTTGATACTCGGGGGGGATTTCAATTTATTAGACCCATTCAGAGACAGTACTTCCCTTTCTCCCGACACCAAGCCCCGTGCCAGGCAGGCCCTCAGAGACATATGCACCCACTTTTCTTTGATAGATGTCGAGCGTTGACTCCACTCTCCCCTTCCAAATTTCACACACTACTCAGGGTTTCACAACACGTGGACCAGGATAGACTATTAGTTGGTATCCCCGGGGGTGGTGGGCTGGCTGGACAGTATACTCACCCTTCCCCGTACACTCTCAGATCATTCTCCTGTCGTACTTCGATTGAACGTCCCTAGACCGGGTGGTTACGAGCGACATTGGCGCTTCCCTGGAAGCGCATTACTAGATCAAGTTTTTTGCGAGGAGGTTCGGTTTGCAATTGAAGAATATTTTGAACTTAACACCGGGACGGTCGACACTTGGGTGGTAATCTGGGAGGGATTTAAGTCCTATATCAGAGGAGTATGCATTGCCAAGCATGCCGGGGTTCTGCGGGATCTCCGCTCGACGCTGAGTCGTATTGAGAGGGACATTGCCGCCTTGGACCGAGAACTATTTATCTCGGCCTCCGATTCGGGTGATGCAAAGCCCCTGGCCCTGCTGCTTGAATTTAGAGAAGCGGCTGAACGTGAGCTACTATTCCTTAATATGCAATACTCCACGCGACGCTATGGTGAGGGTGAGAGGCCTGCAAGGATACTGACTCACACCTTGCGTCCCCACGTGACTCTGCCTACATCACGGAAATTGCCGGGCCGCAGGACGACCTACTACACTCTACCCCAGAAATCAGCGATCATTTCCTTTCCTACTACAAAATGTTATATTCTTCCAAGATCACTGGAGATCTGCATGAACAGGGGGAATATTTATCCAAAATTGCACTGGTATATCTAGAAAGATATATGCAGGACTTTTTATCTGTCCCCATTTCACAGGACAGCATAATTGAAGCCATCGATGCACTTCGGGGCTCCTCTGCACCTGGACTAGATGGCTTTTCAGCCGATTTCTATAAGGCATACAAGGACATTTTAGTCCCGAGACTGGTTGAAGTATATGCTGAGTCGCTTGAGGCAGGCACACTTCCCCCGACGTTTAGAGAAGCGGTCATTATTCTCCTTCCCAAACCCGGAAAAGACCCCACACTGTGTAGCTCCTACAGGCCGTTATCATTGTTAAACTCCGATTTTAAAATATTGGCTAAGGTCATTGCAATACGATTGTCATTACTGATGGCATCCATTATTGCACCGGCACAATCTGGCTTTGTCCCTCATAGGCCCACCTCCCTAAATCTTCGTACCTTGTTCACGGTACTACATAAGATTGACTCTGCCACGCCAGCTGCCGCTATCCTGTTGGATGCTGAAAAAGCATTTGACTCCCTTTAGTGGCCCTTTTTAGGTCGAGGGACCGTAGGCTTGGCCGTAGGCCAAGCCGGAAGTCCGGAGAATTATTGTTTCTTAGAGTGGCTGCTTTATCCCGCCTCTCTTTTCGTCTCTCCTCCATTGGCTGGCTTCCTAAACGGAGGCCAGCCATTGGAGGAGAGAGCCGAAAACCACGCCCCCGATTCCGAACATTTTTGGAGCTTTGGGCCGCCATTTTGTTTCCTTCGCAGTGAAGGTGAGCCGTTCCTCGCTGTCCTCTTGCCTTCTTCCCCCTGATTGTTTTGAATCCCATGCAGGGCCACAGGCTTAGATAGAAAAGGGGCTACAATGGCTGCTCTCCGACTCGCTGCTCCCCACACGTGCTCGCTGTGAGTGAAAATGGCGCGGGCACTCCGGGCCCCGCAATCCACTTCTCGAATGGCCAGATGAAGCACGCAGGTCTCAGCACCCTATTGTGGGGCGCAGCACCAGCACCAAGAGCCACCGATATGTAGGGAGAGTCTCACCACTCCAGGGCCGCTGCCCCCCAGCGCGCGATCGCCGGAGCTGCAGGCCGCGAACCCCCTCCCCGCCCTGGCCTGCAGCCACGAGCCAGAGACAGGTCGTGCCGCCACTCACCGCAACTCGGTTGCAGCACAGTGTCTTCTTTTCGGGGGCAGTTAACGTAGGTGCTGTACGGAGCCCCTCCAGGCAGTCTCAGTACGCCAGCACATCTTCGCACTCCGCCACAGGAGCCCGCCGATAATACAGGCTGCTGAGTCTCCACCTCAGCCCTCTGCTGATGCCAGGTGTCCGATGTAGGCACGGGCAGCCTCCGGGCCCCAGTAGAAGTGGTCCAGCGCACGGTAGATGCCGTGGGCAGACCAGGCTCGCGACCCGGGAGTAGAGCAGGCAGCACCAGCTGCTATACAGTGGCGGCTGCCATGTTGCAGAGACGCAGCGGGGGCCTCAGCTGCGATGAATCGCCCACAGCTGTGACTCAGGCGATATTCAGCACCGTCACTCCCATGCCAGCACCAAGAGCCACTGGTATGTAGGGAGGGTCTCACCACTCCAGGGCCGCTGCCCCCCAGCGCACGATCGCCGGAGCTGCAGGCCGCGAACCGACCCCCCCGCCCAGGCCTGCAGCCGCGGGCCAGAGACAGGTCGGGCCGCCACTCACCGCAACTTAAACACCCGCCAGGTCTGCTTCAACATCGGATTAGAATTCTATCGCATTATATGTCTGGATTAATGAAAAGTAGGATTGCGGAATACGTATTATCGGGTCACTGCAGGTTTGTAACACGCACTGATCACCACGGTTGACTTCAAAGAAATGCAAACAAACCCGGTGGGGGGCAAAGGATAGCGCGCATTACATCATCCGCGGCTCGGTCTGTGCTATCACCACCCTCAGGAGAGCTGCAGGACGAATGCGAGGATTGTGCCATATCCCCACTGCCTTCGGTGAGATGACGTTATGACCAGCACTGCCGTTACTGTTCTCTGTTTTCACTCCCCGTCGCTCTATCTCTGCCCCCTGCCTTGTCTCCCATTGATATTTCCATCCCTCTGCTGTTCAGCTCCTCTCTATCCCCACTGCCTTCGGTGAGATGACGTTATGACCAGCACCGCCGGTACTGTTCTCTGTTTTCGTGTAACATGTAACTGACTGTAGAATCCTGATTGTCCCTATCCCATGTATGTCCGAGCCGGTATCTGGCATGCTAACATGAATCATGCACTGGAACCAGAGTATGTAGGGGAGAGAAGAGATACAGTTGGAGGGAGGATAGAGCCCTGACTGGCTACTGGTTACTGCTGTGCTGTAACCTAACGGCCTAACAAGAAATAAAGAAGTTCCCTTCTACGTGGGTGGTTTATAAGAAGACCCTGCGCTTCTGCACTGACCTTTTCTTTCCATCTTTGAAGAATGTAATGATTGTGTGTGACAACCAGAACAAACAGACGCACACATACATACTCCAATACTCACTAACCACAGACCAACAGAGACTGGCATACATTTTCACGGGCACGTGCAGATAGTGACGCACCAACACGCACTGCTGATTGAGCATGGCACTACCAGACCTCACGAGCTGAGACACTGATCGCTATCACTGCACTACGCTGTTGCTCTCCAATGAAGACACATTGCCAGCTACTGAGCGCAAGCATCTTTTTTGGGGTTTCATTTTGTAAAATTGACCCATTTCAGAATTCACACCCTCCACCCTCCTCTTCATAGCTTCTAAAGTTGTGTCATAGAAACTGCGTTTGAAATGTGCACATCCTGGGAAAGCGTGTGACCCGGATCATGGCCCCACCCCTTCCAGTCCCACTGCATGTCTCGTGTTTTCTTCTAATATCAGACATTTGGCACTGAGTCAGCCTGTGCAGTCACCCGCTGCCCGCTGTCAAGCCTGATGCATACACACCTGGCACAGGTACAGCTCCTCGCCTGGATGGCAGCAGCCAGAGCCTTCACCGACCGCCCTCCCTGGCTGCCTCTTGTGTTTACTCCCCTCGCAGTCTCTGCTTCCTGTCCCTCCCACAGCCAGTCTATTATTTCCCTAGACGTGTCCCTCCCTTACTTTCGTCGTCCTTCCATACCCTCCTCTTATCTCTATTCTCTCCCTCAGCTAATAATTACCCTGGTCCTACCTCTCTGACTTACTCTCTCTCGCTTTTACTCTCCCTCCTTTGCTCAGTCTGCTCACCCTTTCCTGCTCTTTTCTTTTGTTCGCCTTGCATTGCCTCTATTGTTTATTTTTCACGGAGCTTTCCAAGGCGCTGCTGGAGCCTCGCTCAAGACAGAGTACAGTTGGAGTACTGGGGAGTTCGAGTCCAGCAAGTAAGCCCAGTCTGATGTTCTTTGCCGCAGCACACTTGTGAATGAAGCGTAGTTGAAGGCAACTAGAAATAATTGACCATGAAATATTTACATTTAAAGGTATAGAGCAAATCCACAGAAACTTTAAAAATATATATTTTTTTAATCCTAGTTCTTACTTTCCATTTTGTACTTTCTTGCCAATTTTTTTCAGAAACAAGGGCTATTTTTCCTTTCCCCAAAAATATAACAATCACAAAAAAATCTTTATAAACCCAAAAATGTGTGGGCTGTGTGGGCTGTGAGAGCTGTGTGGGCTGTGACTGTGAGAGCTGTGAGGGCTGTGAAAGCTGTGTGAGCTTTGCGAGCTGTGCACTCGTTTTTATTGCCTTCTGCCCACTGATTGTGCAATTTTTTCTGGCCTTCTGCCCTCTGATTGTGCCGTTTGTCGTGCCTTCTGTCCCCTGATTGTGCCGTTTTTCGTGCCCCTGCCCCCCTGATTGTAATATCTTTGCTGCTGGTACCTGTTCTGTGCTTGAGCAGGCTGCTCGTTTTCCCCGTGTATTCCAAGGACCCAATTCGGGCCGTTCCAATCCCTGGCTTGAAGTGTCACGTGCTGCATCGTAAACGAAACGTGCACACTATTAATATCATTTAAGCTGTCTCTATCCACGTACTATCTGCCTCTCGTGTCAGACTCCCTCGGGCTCGCCTAACTTACTGCGGCGGCCATTATGAATCGCCCTATCACGTGAGACGCGACCAGAGGAGCCGCTGCGGAGCCGCGACCGCGTTACCGGAGTTACCGGACTTACCTGGAATTGCCGGGCTTCGAGTGACGGGTGCTGGGGGTCGCTGGCCGCCGCCGACTGCAAAATTTCAGCAGTGGCAGCGGGGGTTCACGAGTGCAGCACTGCTGCCGTGGAAGGAGCTGCTGTGGAAGGCGCAAGAAACGTCAGAGGCGTCAGAGACCACGACGTGGAGCTGGTGTGGAGTTGGTGCAAGCAGGAGCGGGAGGCAGAAAATCACGGCTGCACAGGTACAGGCATTGCAGGCAGCGCAGGAAGGAGGCAATAGAGGCTGAGTAGCCCCCTTAAGCAATCTACCGCCCCGGCCTCTGCATTAGCCTCAGTGATACCTCAGTGATATCGCCCCATATTGCCAGTCAGAACCATACTCCAGCTTAGGACTGACATAAGAACATTGCAACGTAAAAACCATTTATAAACCATAAAAACCAGCCGAAAATCCACATCAGAGAGGTGCCTCCTTGAAAATCCTACCTGCTGTTGGATATATGTTGTTGCCGCTGAGACTGTTTGGGGCCCTGGTGTAGGACCGAAGCCTTGCCGGTCACATCTTTGACGGTCCCCCCCACCGCCGCTAGGAACACCGCGGCCGCTGAGCGGGGGGGACCACATCCCCCAGGAACATCCAGGGCACGATTCCGCCCACTGACGCGCCCGGAAAGCGCTTGAAAAGAACGTTGCCCTCCTGCGTCGCGGGATGGGCGGTCGCCGGGCTGAGCCCGGGCAGAGGGCGGGCCGTCCTAGGCCGTCACAGGCTGAAGGAGGCCGGGCTGGACATATTCCCTTTGAGGTCCATTTAAGCGGAACTAAGGTACTGTTTCCCCATTTATAGTCATCGTGTTGGTGTGCTGACCAAAGCCCTGCCCATTCTTTCCTTAATATTCCGCAAAGTGGATATTAACTACCAACTATGTCTAGACCAACACTGAGTAAAAGATCTGTGACAAAACGAAACGGTACTTTGGACAATTTTATTTCAAGAGCGGAGGCAATCGTAAAACGTGAGATTGACCTAGTACAGACAAGATTTTCATTGGACCCTTCTAAATTACCGACCGATGTAACTCATATGGACACGTCAACATTGGAATTCCCGTTATCACAAACGGTCCAAGTCATGCAAAATTCAAATAAAGAGAGTCCTTCTGCCGATTCCTCTTCGAGCATAAATCAGGTTACAGACAACTTAGCGTCAAGTCCGGGCATTTCAAGCAGATTACGGACTGCTAGGGCTCAAGGGGCTGGGGGTAAAATTAACAGCGAGAAGAGCGACAATCCAATCAGGGAAAAGAAGACCACCCAGAAAAAAAAACCTGTTATGAAAGGGGGGGTCACACGCAAGGAAACTGTAACTCCAGGGCCCATACTTAGGTCCATGGGTACACAAACCGAAGGCACTTATGTTAATGATTTTCCGAGGGACATAGGAGTATTGGAAGGTCTTGAACAGTCAATGACAGTCTTCTTAAAAACAGCCTTATCTTCAATTCACAAACAAATAGATGAGACTCTGAACAGTAAACTTCGGGAGTTGAATGCTGAAAGCGTACAACTGAATACCGCTGTTACTCACTTGGGGAAGAGTATAGATGAAGGGAAAACATTAGTAGCAAAAGGTCAGGAGCTGATTGCTACATTAAAAGCTCCACTAATAAATATTGGGGGGCACATTGATGTACAAGCACCAGTGGGTATCATAAAGGATACAGGTGGGACTAATTTAGATAGATCATGCCCTAATGTTACCAAGGAGTCGGTTGGTCCTTCTCCGCCTAAGAGGAAGATACCACCAACTCCAGTTATAGGCAAGGATATACAGGGTGCCCCGCATAAATTAGGTAACGATATTCAATACAGCCCTAAAGGGACAGATCTGGTCCCCCATACGGACGTATTGGATCTCCCTCCCGCCTCATGCCCCTATGTCATAGTATTGACAGGTGTGCCGGTACTAAAAAGAAACCAACTGGAATCATGGGGTAATTTAAAAAATAAAACTATCGATTGGCCAGTCAATCATAAAAATTTCAATCAGAGAGGAGCTAATGATATTTTAATGGTACGAAGGGTGGGGTGGGTGGGAGTCTCACCGAAAGACATCTCTGGGGACTGTATAGTCATCAACTTTAGGTACCCACATCTGGTCCGATCTCTGTTAAGATCCAATGAAGAGACTTCCCTAAGTCAAACAAACATTCACGCTCTTCCACTAGGTTATTTCTATAAAACTCACCACACCAAAACAGCAGCCTTTCCCAATAACATAGGTTTGATTGCTCTATCTAATAGGTTCCAAGAGCTATCCCAGTTGGAAGGAGTGGATTGACTGCATCCATCATACATCCTGGGGAACCAGGCAAGGGTAGAACCTAAAATAGACGTAGGTAATACATTCACCATATGTGTAAATAATGGAAGAAGTGAACGGGACAATACCTTTGACAAAGATGCAGCCACTCCAATTGATATGAGCCCATGTACTATTAACAGCCCTATAGTATCTATTGACCCAATTGACACTTACTTAAAAATCCTGTCATGGAATATAGCTGGTCTGAGGAAGAACACGATAGACCCGGGGTGGAATAAATATATTGAGGAATTTGATATATGTTTATTGCAAGAGACCTGGGCCATTAAAGACATACATCGTGTGGGCTATAAAAGTTTTTTTATTGCAGCCACTCCTTCACCTAGAGGCAGGCCATCTGGAGGTTTAGTTATCTGGACCAAAATTACCATCAATGGAACAGTGCAGCAGTTAGAGACGCACTCTCCTGACATTCTTGGTATTAAAATAATGACCAACGATGGCAGGGCCCTGCATGTATATAATAGCTATAGCCGACCCTGTTCGGCATCAAAAGAATCGTTAGTATTTATGAAATTGGAACAGGTTATTAGTAGGAATAGGACAGGCACAGGTGTAATCCTAGGAGGTGATTTTAATTGTGAATATGAGCCAATAAAGGGATTGGAACATATTTACGAGGAAGAAGACATGGTAAACGAGATACCCAAAATATCAGGCTTAAAAATGGTCCCATGTACATCTCTTTCACTCCAAATAATGAGTTTAATGATGACCAATGGGTTAAGATCATGTAGTGGTCGTCTTCCTTCTGATAAAATGATGGCTCCTACTTTTTACAGGAACAATTCCCATAGTAAGCTAGACTATATAGTTTTGTCCCTCCACCTTTGGAAATATGCGATTGATTGCAGGGTAGAACCAAAACTGGAGAGTGACCATCGGCCAATCGAAGTAATATTAAAAGGTACGATAATATCTAGTACTGTAGATTATTCCAGTCCTCACCTTGCATCAACCGAAAATGTAATTGTTTCCAATAACCGTCGAGCAGTCAAATGGGCACAGATATTGGACAATGGAAATAATTTAGCAAACATTTACAATTTATTTGCTTCGACTTTTTCCCCCCTTATACATACTGAAGCTCCAATAGATGGGGATTTGTTCCTGGAATTACACAAGGGATTTTTCAGTACAACAGCACGTATGTTAACTAAGCCAGCTAAAGTAGATTCAGCAACTGAAAGTAGGAAGCCCATGGGGAAACCATGGTACAATAAAGCTTGCCGAAGGGCTAAATCTGAACTAATAAACTCAATTAAAATTAAGGATAATAGCTCAAAGGTAAGGGAAGCGAGACAAAGTTACAAGAAAGTTCTCGCGAATACCAAATCAGCATGGGATGATCTAATCTGGTCAGACATGCTAACGGCAGCTAGGAACAAAGATTCCTGTTTATTTTAGAAATTAGTGGCAAACAAAAACCATAAAGAAAGGAGTACTGGAGAAGTATATCTGGAGGAAAAGACGTGGAGTGATCACTTCACTTCCTTATACGCAGCCCCGGATTCTGAGGTCGAGTGGGTTTGCCTCTCAGTGTCTAACCAGGAAGAGAGTATCCTGGAGTTTAATCTAGAGGAAACAATTTTAGCAATAAATATGGTGAAAAAAAGTAAAGCCCCCGGTCTAGAATCCATTCCAGGAGACTTATATAAACATGACCTGAGTATCTGGGGGCCGTATCTTAACCACTTGTTTAATTTTATAGCTGCAGGAGCTGAAATACCTGTTTCATGGAGGGGGGCTGTAATTATCTGCATCTACAAAAAGGGGGATAGGAGAGACCCAGCTAATTACCGCCCTATCAGTTTGATAGATATACTCCAAAAAATATATGCCAGACATCTTTTAAATAGAATCAATTTATGGATTGAAGAAGGGAATGTACTTTCCAAATTCCAAGCGGGATTTAGATCCAAAATCAGCACAATAGATCAAGTGTTCACGTTTTGCTGTTTGACCTGGAAATACATTAGTCTAAAGAAGTGCCATTTGTATGTGGCTTTTATTGACTTAAGAGCTGCTTTCGACCTCATACCTAGGCATCTGCTGTGGAAAGTACTTGAGAAACAGGGATTACCCGTCAACATTATAGAGCAGTTGATAAGATTACATCGTGATAACTTTGCTAGGGTAAGGTGGGGCCCCGGGGGTGAATTAGCTAGTCCCATCCCCATAAAAAGAGGAGCGCGCCAGGGCTGCGTCCTGGCGCCTACCCTCTTCTCTCTGTTTGTTAATGATGTTCCCATTTATTTAAACAAATGCAGAAATGATTCACCTAAACTGGGGGAGAGGTGGTGTCGTCCCTATTGTTAGCAGACGACACCATCCTAATATCCCAAACTGCAAATGGTTTATAGTGTCTTCTCAACTCCTTTCCCTCTTATTGTAGTGACATAGGATTAGAGATGAATGCTAGTAAAACCAAATACATGGCCATAAACCCCAACAGCTCTTTTAGAGCGAATTTGGTTCTAGGCAGTGAAAAAATGGAATATGTCCAACATTTTAACTATTTGGGAGTCTCACTTGATTCTAAAATGCAGTGGAAAACCCAAATTGATAAAAGCAAGTTACTCCTGATTCAGAACAGTCGCCTCATATTAAAAAGGCATGGGGAAAGCCAGAATAAAGCTGTGCTTCATGCACGTGAGGTGTACCGTGCTAAAGCTCAAGCGGCGGCCCTATATGGGGCAGAACTGTGGGGCCCTGCATGTAAAAAATCATTTGAGGTGAAAGAAAACATATTCTATAGATCTCTCCTAAAGATGCCTGTGCGTACTCCCACAATCCCGATGATGCTGGACCTCAAGATGAGGCGTACTGATCATCACGCAATAATTAGACCACTAATGTTCTGGGTACGGTTATGGACTACACCGGCACTCCTCCATTATAGAAAAGAGTTAGAGGAGTTAAAAGATCTGGATATCTCAAACCGTATCACATGGTTTTCACACATAAGAGTATGGTTTGAGAGGGTAGGACTGTCACATTTTTGGAATAGCCCTAATGCATTAACCACTAACTCGAGAAGGACATTTAAAGCCATTTTTTGGGCCTATATGAACGAACACAGAACTAACGATATATCAAATGGTTCTCTAACCAAAGAATTTTTGTTGTTCAAAGTAGACCCTCATTATGAATCCTTCCTGAATGAAGTGAACCCTCCACTAGCCAAAACCCTATACCTCAAATTTAGGTATAGAATACTCTTGTTAAAAAGTTGTGCTGCAAGGTGGAACAAAAACAGTGATGATAACTGCACTATGTGCAATGGAGGTGGGAGGGAGGACATCACGCATGCTTTGTTCTTCTGTCCTGCCTACAAGGCTCAAAGGATAAAGTGGATTAAACCTCTTTGTATAAATTTGGGAGGACGGAGGTGTAGAGATGCAGAAAGAATCTTATTAACAGATACGCATCAGGTTCTTGTATTTGGCATTAGCAGGTATCTGCTTGCAGTGTATTATATAAGGAAAAAAGCGGGAGAAAAAATATGAATTGTACCAAGATCACTGATTATAGCTGGCTTTGATTATGTTTATTGTAAAAGTTTACACAGTGTTTTTAAAAGAACTTTTACATTTAAAAAAAAAATCCTTTTAAATAACAAACACAGTTTATATTCTATATTGTGAAAATTCGATTAACTAAGACATATGTAATACCTGTGTTTAGTGTAGTACTTATGCATATAATGGTATTATACATATTTTATGACTGTATCTACTGTACCTTTTATTAACTTTTATGATACCTTTTATCGAAATAAAGTTAATTGAATTGAATATCTTTGCTGCTGGTATTGCCTTTGCTTCTTTGCTGCCGTTATTGTCTTTGCCAGTGTTTGTTTGCTGCCATTATTGTCTTTGTCAGTGCTTGTTGGCTGCTGGTATTATCTTTGCCAGAGCTATGTGGCCTGTGAGAGCTGTGTGGGCTGTGAAAGCTGTGTGGGCTGTGGAAGCTGTGTTGGCTGTGAGAGCTGTGTGGGCTGTGTGGGCTGTGAGAGCTGTGTGGGCTGTGAGAGCTGTGTGGACTGTGAGGGCTGTGAGAGCTGTGTGGGCTGTGAGAGCTGTGTGGGCTGTGAGAGCTGTGTGGGCTGTGAGGGCTGTGAGAGCTGTGTGGGCTGTGAGAGCTGTGTGGGCTGTGAGAGCTGTGAGAGCTGTGTGGGCTGTGAGAGCTGTGTGGGCTGTGAGAGCTGCGTGGGCTGTGAGAGCTGTGAGAGCTGTGTGGGCTGTGTGGGCTGTGTGGGCTGTGTGAGCTGTGTGGGCTGTGAGAGCTGTGAGGGCTGTGTGGGCTGTGAGAGCTGTTGGCAATGTAAATAACAATGCCATTTATTTATAATAAAAAAAAAAAATGTCATGAGCAATGCCAATAGCTCTACCTGTCTCTCACTACCTCACTCTCTATCTACCTCACTCTCTCTCACTACATCACTCTCTCTACCTCACTACTCCACACTATCTATCTCACTACCTCATAATATCACGACTTCTCTCTCCAAAACATCACTACCTCACTCTCTCACTACCTCACTCTCTATCTCACTACATAACAACTTCACTCTCTCTCTCTCTCTAACTCACTACCTCACTCACTCTTTATCTCACTACCTCACTCTCTCTCTTTCTATCTCACTAACTCACTTTCACTCTCTCTTTCACTACCTCTTCCTCTATCTCAATACCTCACAACATCACTCTCTGCTTATATCTCACTACCTCACAACATCCCTCTCCCTCACTACCTCACTCTTTCACTACCTAACTCTCTCTATCTCACAACCTCACTCTCTCTCTCACTACCTCACTCTCTCTCTATTTCAATACCTCACTCTCTCTCTGCTAATGCAATAAGTCTCACATATGCAAACAATTAAGCTATTGCCAATAGAAATGACAATGCCATTTATTTAGGGATAAAAAAATTTTTTTTAAGAAAGAGCAATGCCAATAACTCTAACTATAATATTGCAGAGACCATTGCATTGTAAATGCTTGTTTTTGTCTGTAATGCGGCGCATGGGTATGCCAGAATGCTTTGTCTCTAGGGCGGCGCTTTTATATACTGAACCCACCGCCATGCTG
Source organism: Lissotriton helveticus (assembly GCF_964261635.1). Classification (NCBI taxonomy): domain Eukaryota; kingdom Metazoa; phylum Chordata; class Amphibia; order Caudata; family Salamandridae; genus Lissotriton; species Lissotriton helveticus. The sequence continues at coordinate 1,029,255,433 of NC_136059.1, forward strand.
TGCCTCAACTGTGCCCTCTCCGAGCCCTTCACCCTATCCCGCGGCACTAGACAGGGGTGCCCTTTGTCTCCATTGCTATTTATTCTAGGAATGGATCCTTTAGTTCGTCATTTCCAGGAAAAACATTTACATCACGGTCTCCAGTTTCGTACAGGCCCCCTTCTGGTTTCGCTTTATGCGGACAATACTATTTTATATGTTAGAATGCCGCACTTGAATTTGGAACCCTTGATATTGGAAATTGTACGGTTCGGTAAATTTTCCGTACTCAGCATTAACTGGCATAAGTTGGTCATCTCACCGCTAACGGCTGGCACGACCGCCTGGCCTTGTGAGTTTCCACTTGAATGGTGTAATGACGCAATTAAGTATCTTGGGGTCTATGTTCATCTTGATACTGACACCATGATCAGACTGAACTACGGCAGGGCTGTTGGATCCCTGGAATCACAAATCACGAAATGGCTGCGTCTGCCTTTATCAATGGCTGGTAGAGTTGCCATAATTAAAATGGTCGTTCTCCCTTGGTTTTTGTACCTTTTTAATAACATCCCCATACCCCTTACTAAAACTTTTTTTACGCAATTGCGTACATTGATGTTGCTCCTAATCGGGGGGGAGGGAAGGAATCCGTGATCCATTCAATTCCCCATATTCAGGTATTGTCTAATCAAAAGAGAAGGATCACTTGTCCTGCATAACTCTGGGTATGAGGAAACGGTTCTTTCAAGTCCCAATAAAAAACCCTCATTCACGTGTTGGATGTTGGTAAAGTTAAGCGGTATATCTTTTTCTCCGCTTTCCCTCACACGTGTTTGCACAATCATCGGGTTTAGTGGTTATGCAACCTCCACCAGGAGGAAATACCCTTTGTTAAAACAGTAGTGACCAGTAATGGTGCTCGTGAAATAGTGAAGGTATATTAAAAGTCTCTAGGTTCCAGACCCTGTTATTTATTCATTCTGGTTTCGAGAGGCAATAAAATTGATGTAGGTGACTTGGAGTTATTATGACTCTTTCACACTAATAAAATGGTGTAGGTCAACATGTTTCAGCCCTTAGTCGCCGGGACCATCAGTTTGACATTCGTACAGTGGGCGATCTGTTCCCTGATGGTCACATTTTCTCTCTGTCTGAGGAGGCCCAATTCGGGGATCATTTCTTTATGGACACCTTTGTCATGAAGCGTATGCACTCAATGCTTCGTGCCACTTTCCCTTCATTTCCTGCGGCCCCTGAACTTACTCGTCCACTGACATTATTAATACAGAGCCCTATTGGCGCACACTTGGTCTCCAAACTATATAAACAATGTGGGGCGTCCAGACCTGTGTCTGATGCTAAGGTGCATGCGGCCTGGGAAGCGGACTTGGGCGGGCCCATTACTGATGACCAATGTAGCGCTACCAAGGAGATCTCGTTAAACAGTAGGCACAAGTTACTTCATTTCAAATTCCTACGTAGGATGTATCACACACCCGCCCGTTCTCATAGAATTGATCACAATAGACCTCATCATTGTCCGAAATGCTTGGCTCCATTTGCCGATTTTGCACACCTCGCTTGGACCTGCCCCAAGATACACCAGTATTGGTTCCTAGTGCACTCCACACTGGGAGACATACTGTCCATGCAAATACTGCCTACCCCTGAGATCGCGCTGTTGGGCTATGTTGCAAACTTCCCCAAGAAGATCAGGAAGCTGGCAGCTCTGGGCTTTCTGCTGGCCAAGCGTGAAATTGCTCAATGATGGGGCAGCAAAAGAACTCCTTCTCTGCAGGCATGGCTCAATAGTTTAGCTTTTTTTAATGTTATTAGCGAAGAATATTCCACCCTGATTCCCAGTGCCTCCCGCCCTGTAGATATTTGGGGACCATACAGAGCCTACATAGCCAAAAAGCGGTCTGAGCGAGACTCGCCAGCGTCGAGTGGCATTATTCCTGAAGGTATTGGCTAGGTATCAGTTCAAGGAGGGGTGTTGGGCCAATGTTCTGCTGCTTTGCATATTGCTGACGTCGATGTGTTCCTATCGATGACGTTCGATTACTGTTGTGATTATTGTCTCTCCATATTGCAGAACCTTTATGTTGCACTTCCTGGCTGTATACCCTTGACATTTAATCGTATTGCATCTTCTACTCACAATGTTATATGTAACCATTTTGCACGACAACCACTATGTGCGTGACCCTTGCAGACCCTTGAAGTCTTCAATCTTCAACAAAGTGTCACCTTGCCAACCCATTCACTAGGACACACCCTTGATGGTGTATGCTCCAATCTCCCTTCACTCATCACCTCACCCCCTCTCCCCATGATATGGACAGACCACAGTTTAATCCCCTTCCATATCACTAAGGTACACCCCCAAACCACCAACAGAATTAAGCCACTTCGCGTCAATTCCGTCAACTGGAAAACAGTACAGAAAAACCTTACTCTTAATCCCATCACTCAAACCCAATCCCCCGTCTTATCTGGTAACACCGAACTAGACGCAAAACTCTTTAATAAATGGATTTCACAAGAAGTCAAAACTCGGGACCCCACCAACCACCCCTGTAGAAGCCATAAAATAACCAAAATCAACGCCCCTTGGTTTACCCCTGCTTTAGCCACCGCCCATCTACTTTGCAGGAAAGCCGAGCGTAAATGGCGCAGAACTTACGACACCGACGACCGCCTTTCTTTTATTCAACAAAGAAAAAACTACTTTTCCGATATCAAATCAGCAAAAAAAATCTTTTACGTTAATGCCATTACCAAGCTAGTCATAAACAAAAAACCTTGTTTTCAATAGTCAAATCATTCACCCAGCCAAAAGTACTTCAACCTGAAATCCCCCCTTCCCAAGATTTCTGTGACAAGATATCAGACTTTTTCGAGAAAAAAAATTGCCTCCATCCAAAATGACTTCCCCCCCCCATTTACGTCTCCAGGGCCTTCTAGTTCTGTTCAACTTGATTCCTCAGTTGACGGACTCAAAAACTTCACCCCTGTCACCCTCGTGCAAACCAGAGAAGCAATTCTATCTTGTAAATCCGGTTCCCCCGCTGACCCCTGCCCCCCCAAGATTCTCCACCAGCTCATAGATGTGGTGAATCCCATCATTAACGACATAGTCAACTCATCTCTCAGTACCGGATCTGTCCCCCGCATTTGGAAAATGGGAATAGTGAAACCCCTCATGAAGAAGGCTAATAAATCGCCGATGGACCTGACCAATCTCCGCCCGATCACTCTTCTCCCGGCTTTGGGAAAAATAACAGAACAGTTGGTCCATAGAGAACTTAAAACCTATCTGGACGCTCACAATATACTCCACCCGCAACAATCGGGTTTTCGTCCTAAACACTCGACCGAAACAGCTCTGATCGAATTATCAGACACAATTAAGCTGCTGCAGGATCAGAGGAAGAAGGCTATTCTCATTCTTCTTGACCTCACAGCAGCTTTCGACACCATATCCCACTCCATCCTGATCAACAGATTGAAGGACATAGGGATCTCAGACACTGCCCTAGCATGGATTAAATCATTCCTTACTGACAGATGCCAAACCGTTGCTCTTGGCCCCTTTCAATCCAAAGAGAAAAAGGTCTCCTCAGGAGTACCCCAGGGCTCCATCCTTAGTCCCCTTCTTTTTAATGTCTACCTCATCCCTCTTCTATCCCTGATAGAATCATTCGGCATACCGGTAACCTCGCATGTCGATGATACACAGCTGATTGTACCCCTACAGGACAACTCAACCTCAGCTGAGCTCAATCTTAAAAACTGTTTAACAGCTGTCTTCCACTGGATGGACTCTAATCATCATAGATGTAACTCTGACAAAACAGAGATCCTCCCCATTGGAAAGAACACCTCCTTCTGTCCAGCCCTGTGGTGGCCAGATAACTCTGTTGCCCCTCCCCAGACCGTAACAACAGCCAGAAACCTTGGCGTACTGTTTGACTCGGATCTCTCATTTGACCAGCACGCCAGGAATGTCGCCGGCAGATGCTTTGGGATAATAAAATCCCTAAAAAAGTTTTTCGACTTTTTACCTCTGGCCGCCAGGAAAACAGTTACAGTGCCCTCATACTCTCGCGCCTGGACTACTGTAACGGCCTCCTGGCAGGAACGAAAAAATCCACTCTGATCAAACTTCAGAGCGTCCTTCATACTGCTGCCCGACTGGTTTTAAAATTACCCCGTAAATCTTCTGCCTCTGCAGCCCTCAGATCCCTGCATTGGCTCCCCCTGCATAAAAGAATACTTTTTAAAATGCTTATTATCGCCTTCCGGTCATTTAACACCTCTGGCCCGAAATATCTGATCAGACGTTTCCACCACTACATTCCGACTCGTCTCCTCCGTTCTGCACATGACAACCTCATGTCCCCTGCAAGGTACAACTTGAAGACGAAAGGTGGAAAAACGTTAAGCTTCCTGGCCATCAAAGCCTGGAACAACATGCTCAAACTCCTGAGACAACAAACCCTGGAGAAACCCTTCAGACATCTCCTAAAAACATGGATCTTTACCCTACCTGATGACTGGACTAAAGCTGCCATCTAGCCTCCGACTACCTCTTACACTGGGCTTCAGGAATTTCAGCGCCATGATGCTCCCTCCGGAGCGAACGTTGCGCTATATAAATACCCCTTCAAATATCAAATATCAAATTTGTTGTCAACAATGCTGCGGACTGCACTGTAATGATCAATCTCCTTTACTATGTAAACTTCATCTGCCGATTTGATGACTTCCAGCATCAGATCCCACTCCAGTGCTATTGTTTTTTTTCGCAGGCCCTTTAATTCTTCTCTACGCAGTGCCGCACTCTCAGCAGTGCCCCACCGCAGTAATTCCTTGTGCCAGGTCAATACCTCTTCGGGTTTCCGCGATTTCTATCTTATAGTTATATTACGTATAGCTAAGATGAGTGCTAGGTCTATAAAGCGGTATTGCACTTTATGTTTGGATACTTGCTTGTGGAGTCCTAAAATGCATTCCTCTATTGTGTTCTGTATTTCCCGGTTTGCCGCTTCCCCTTTTTCTTTGCCTGACAATGTCCCAGTATTCCCTAACCTTTGGACAGTAATGTTGAGTTTAGGAGAACATTCTATCTAATTTATGGGGAGTAAGATAAGCTTGGTGCAATACCATTGTATGTATGTATTTGAATTTCGTGTTCCTCGATGTCTTCCTTGGGTGTTCCAGTATCCTTGCCCATTCTTTATCCGTTATGTCCCTATCTATGTCTACCTCCCATGCAGTCCTTGTTGTGTCTAGAGCGGTTTTCGTATGCAAATTAATGCCTGTATAGAGCCATCTTATAAGGTACCCCTTCCCATATAATATACCATCTTGACCAGGTCATTGGTAGGGGGTTCTTGCCTTTGCAGGGCCCAGTGCGTTTTTATGTATCTCAGCAGTGCAGCGTGTAGTATGTACAAGTGTGCCGGGACTCTAGTTTCATTGGCAAAGGTATCATGGTCTAGCAATATTCATCCCCAAACAGATCTGACACCATGCTAACCTCTGCTTCCAACCAGGGCCTCAGCTTGCTTTTTGTGATTTTGCCTCCCGGTAGTGGGATCCCCAACAGAGGAATGTTACCTGCATATGCCGGGGAGGCTTGTGTGTATTGTAATGCCGCCTTCCAGCATCGGAGCGCCGTGGCCAACAGTGGGGGAAGGTCTCTCAGGGATCTGCTACCAGGCATTAATAGCATGTGTAATGCACCGTTGTCAATGTCTGTCTCTGTGAACCCTAATTCCTGAAATATGCGTCCCGCCGTCCAATATGACAGCCACTGTAATTTGCTTGCATAGTAGCACGCTCGCATGTCCAGGACACCCAGACCTCCCATTCGTGTGCCTATTTGCAGCTTCTTCAAGCTTATCCATCTTCTACCGTTCCCCCAAATAAGGTCAGTAAGCATAGTGTTCAGCAGTTTGAACGTGGCCTTCGGCACAATTAAAGGTAAATTAGTGAAATAGTACAAGAGCCTCGGCAGCACCACCATTTTTGCAAGGGCCACCCTCCTCATAACAGATAGTGGCAATGCCGTCCAAAAAACTATACTGGACCGCAGAGCCTGGATTGCTTTGTGCAGGTTACCATCTAGCATATCTTCATGCGCCCTATAAATTTCTATGCCTAGGTATTTAAAAGCAGTCGAGCCACCGCTAGTTGAGCGTCTCCAAATTCTATACTTTCTGTTTCTGCATGCTCTGCGAAGAAGAAAGCATGTGACTTCCCCACATTGATAGCCAATCCAGGCATAGTTTCAAAGCGAGAGAACGTGTCGTATATTGAGGCCAGTGGCATATTGAGGTCCTGTAGATACAAAATGATGTTGTCTGCATATGCCGAAAACAAGTATAAGGTATTTCACAACGATATGCCCTGATCTGCGAATTCTTTTCGCAGCGTTATGGGTAATGGTTCCAGTGATAGTATGAAAATAAGAGGTGATAGGGGACAACCCTGCCTAGTCCCTTTATGTATGGAGTATTCCTCTGAGATGTGGCTACCAGTGCGGGCTCGTGCCGTAGGGGCCTTATATAGCAGACGCAACCAAGCGATATACCCCTCTGGGATCTCAAATCTCGCCAGTGCCTGAAACATATTCCCAATTAATGGAATCAAAGGCTTGTCTTAAATGTAAGGAAAGACAGCCTGCGTGTGGGTATCGGCTCGGGGCTTCCGTCATTAAGTGGTGTAACTGCCTAATATTTAACAATGTGCTACGTGACGGCAAGAACCTGGTTTGGTCAATGTGGATTAATTTGGACAGGGAGGGCAATAACCTATTCGCCAGCACCTTGCTTAGGATTTTATATTCTGTGCTTAGTAGGGACAACAGTCGGTAGTTGGCCATATCTGTGGGATCTCGCCCAGCCTTCGGAAGGGATATTACCAACGCTTGTGCCATTGTACTTGGTAAAGAGCCCTTCTCCCATGCTGTGTTATATTTCACCTCCAATTGAAGTACTAGGGATTCTGTGTACGTACTATAGAATTCTATGGGGAGCCCGTCTATACCAGGGGTTTTATTCCGCGGGAGTCACTGCAGGGCTATTCTAATCTTGGATTGGGTAATGGGTCCTGTTAGATCTTTCTGGGCTGCGGCTGTGAGGCTTGGGTATGTCAGATGAGAAAGGAAGGCTTCTGTTTGGGATTCCGTGTTGCAGTCTGTTGCACTGTATAATGCTGTGTTGATATCTGCCTGTGTGGTAACTTTTGTCCCATCCACTGTTTCTATTTCATGTATAACCACCGTGGGGGGGGCATCTCAGATTAATTTGGCAAGTAGAGCCCCAGATCTATCTGCTTCAGCATGTGCTTTCCTCGTATATGTTTGATAATCTATGACCCGCAGAGACTCTAGAAGTGCTGCATATTTTATTCTCGCTTCCTGCAGTGGGCCCTTTTGGTCATCGTTTGTTACAGCCTCCTGTTCCATTTTACCCATGCTATCTTCCACCTCTATCAATCAATCAATCAATCAGGTCATTTATAGAGCGCACTACTCACCCGTAGGGTCTCAAGGCGCTAGGTGGGGGGGGGGTGCCGTTACTGCTCGAACAGCCAGTTCTTGAGCTTCTTCCTGAAGGAGAGGTGGTCTTGGGTCAGGCGCAGGTCGGTCGGGAGTGAGTTCCAGGTCTTGGCGGCCAGGTAGGAGAAGGACCTTCCTCCTGTTGTCGCTCTTCGGATGCGGGGGACGGTGGCGAGGGCGTGGCTGGTTGATCTGAGGTGGCGCTTGGGAGTGTAGAAGTTGATTCGGTTGTTGAGGTAGCTCGGGCCTTGGTCGTGTAGGGCTTTGTGCGCGTGGGTGAGGAGACGGAAGGTGATTCTTTTGTTGACGGGGAGCCAGTGCAGGTCTCTCAGATGTCCGGAGATGTGGCTGTTTCGTGGGATGTCGAGGATGAGTCTGGCTGAGGCGTTCTGGATCCGCTGGAGTCTCTTCTGGAGCTTGGCGGTGGTTCCGGCGTAGAGGGCGTTGCCGTAGTCCAGTCGGCTAGTGACGAGGGCCTGGGTGACAGTCTTCCTGGTCTCGGTGGGGATCCACCAGAAGATCTTCCGTAGCATGCGTAGGATGTTGAAGCATGACGAGGAGACGGCGTTGACTTGTCTGGTCATGGAGAGGGAGGAGTCCAGGATGAAGCCCAGGTTGCGTGCGTGGTCCGTCGGTTTGGGTGCGGTGCCCAGGGTGGGGGGCCACCAGGAGTCGTCCCAGGCGGAGGGCGAGGAGCCCAGGATGAGGACCTCCGTCTTGTCTGAGTTCAGTTTCAGGCGGCTGGTCGTCATCCATTCGGCTACGTCTCTCATCCCTTCGTGTAGGTTGGCTCTGGCGGTGGCGGGGTCGTTGGTCAGGGAGAGGATCAGCTGGGTGTCGTCGGCGTAGGAGATTATGTTGAGGTTGTGTCGGCGTGCGATGGCCGCGAGGGGGCTCATGTAGACGTTGAAGAGGGTGGGGCTCAGCGAGGATCCTTGAGGGACGCCGCAGATGACTTCGGTGGCCTCTGACTTGTACGGTGGTAGGCGGACTTTCTGTGTTCTTCCGTTGAGGAAGGAGGTGATCCATTCCAGTGCCTTCTCCTGGATTCCGATGTTGCCGAGGCGCTGTACTAGGGTGCGGTGTCAGACAGTGTCGAAGGCCGCGGAGAGGTCCAAGAGGATGAGGGCCGCTGTTTCTCCGTTGTCCATCAGGGTTCGGATGTCATCGGTGGCAGCGATGAGGGCGGTCTCCGTGCTGTGGTTGGCTCGGAAGCCAGACTGTGAGGGGTCGAGGGATCCATTCGTCTCGAGGAAGGCGGCCAGCTGTTTGTTGACGGTCTTCTCGATGACTTTGGCCGGGAACGGGAGGAGCGAGATGGGACGGTAATTCTTGAGTTCGGTGGGGTCTGCTGTAGGTTTCTTGAGAAGAGCGCTGAGTTCTGCGTGCTTCCAGCTCTCCGGGAAGGTGGCGGTGTCAAAGCCTTGTGGAGTTCCTGTCAGAATCCCACTGTCGTGCTTATCGCTTCCCCTAAATCACTGCTTTAAAAGCGTCCCACTCTATGAGTCTGCCGTATTACTATTGTCTGCAAAGTAATGTTCAATGGTCACTGAGAGTTCGCTACGGAATACTGAGTCTTCCAGCAGCTGTGGCCATAACCGCCATGTGGAACCGGTGTGGGCACCCTCCCCCATGCCATAGTTATCTCCATTGGGTTGTAATCAGAAAAGGTTATTGGTAGGTACGTGGCATGAAGAGTTTGCATTGCTATCCTGGTTGAGCAGTATATCCTGTCTATTCTGTGTAGGTCATGCACTGCAGAATAATAGGAGTATTCCCTGTGTGTGGGGTGCATCATCCCCCAGACGTCACACACTTGCATCCTTGCGCCCACCTATCCAATGCCTCAGCTTGTTTGAACACACCTGCTCCATGTAGTGGCGGATGTGACCTATCTAGGGCCACATCCATTACAGCATTGCAGTCTCCCCCCAGTATCCATGGCTGCGACTCCCATCCCGCCAGTGCCCCGCTCACTATGTCCCAGTACTTATCTTGCTCGAACTTCATAGCATACCCCGTGCCCAGTATTACAGGTTACCCAACTAATGTACCCTTTACAAATATGTATCTTCCTACTTTGTTCACCCTTTATTCTGGAGCTATAAATGGTACTCCATGCCGTACCCAAATAGTGGTTCCTCTTGCATAGCTGGAGTAAGAGGTGGAAAAAACCTGCCCCCTCCTTTTCTTGCGCAGTTTCACTACCCCGCTGCCTATCATATGAGACTCTTGTAAATATACTATTTGTGCTCTACGACGCTGTAGCTGTGCATGTATCCTATGCCTCTTCTGCACTGTTCCCATATCCCTTATATTCCAAGTTATTATAGTGTATTTACCCTGTGCAGTCATTGCAAATAGTATGGAGCTTTTGGGAGATGCGTGTGGCGCATAAGGAAAATAGCCTAGTTTTCCATTGCCATACCATGAGACTTTCCCTCTCCCTGAACATCCGAATACTCGGTTTGGTCATCCAACTATACCGGACCATACAACTTACCTGAAACAATAAAAACTCAATGGTCATGCCTTTGCCATGTGGGGGACATCGCTAGTGCCCTTCATGTGATGTTCTCTTCTAACAACAATTCAGTAGAGCTTCTATGGAACCTAGGCCTAATCATTAATAAACATTGTACATGTACCTTCAGTACTGTATACATTTCACAAATGCCCATTGTGTAGTTACATAACATATACTTGCGGGTACAGTCAGCCATATAAGTCTTTAATGACTTGCGGGGTTGCAGATGGGAATAGAGCCACACTGCCCTCAGAGTCCGATTCGTGCCTCACTTCTTCTTCCGATGAGGTCTTAGCTTCCACTCCCGGAGTATGCGTAAACGTGGCTGCAGCTATAAGTGCCTTCGATTTGTTCTGTTGCATCTGTTGTGTGGTGAGGTATTGCCGTGCAGGAGTCCGATGCGTTCTTCGATTACCTCGCCCAGTGGTCCTCCCTGAGCTTGTTTTTCTCTTTACAGTGTTGAGAGTTAGGCAGTGCAGCACTTTTTAATTCTATCACCTCTATCCAATCTCCACATCTCCAAGGCTTTCAAAGAAATAGGATTTTTGTTCGTGCAAGATTATATCAGAAATAGCAGTGCATATTTCAGGTTTAAGTCTCGAAGTTTCTTCTTTACTACTATAAAGGAAGAGCGTTGTCTTTGGACCAACATTGTGTAGTCTGGGTATAGGGAAATTTTTGTATTCTCAAAATTTATCGGAAATGACTCACAAGTTTTTTGCAGGAGAATGTCTCTGTCGCGAAAGTTCAGTAGTTTCACAATTAGAGTTCGAGGCGGAGCTCCTGGTTTCAGGCGGCCAGTAGGTATCCTGTGTGCTCTCTCTATCCAGTATTGCGTGGAGAGTCCTTTATTGGTGACATGGTCTCGTAACCACTGCTCCATATATCTAGTTGCGTTGTTTCCCTCACTTTTCTCAGGCAGTCCAATGAAGCCGAAGTTATTACCTCGGGCCCTTCCTTCTGCATCTTCCACCCTGTCTAGCAGGATAGCCACTTGATCCTGCAGCTGTGTAATCTTGGTTTCAGCCTGCGACTGTCGCAGGACCACCTCCTCCAGCACCGCCGCATTGTCTTTCACTTTATCCGCAAGTTTAGCGTGGTCCGCTCTGAGTAAGTTAAGGCCCGTGGTTAGAGTTCCAATTTGAAGTTCTATCGCCTTTCTTGATTTGCGTACTTCCTGCAGTATGAGCTCCAGCTTATCTACAGGTGTAGGTGCTACTGTCTGTGAGGTACTCTCCATCTCGTTGTGAATCGCAAGAGCCGCTGTATTCGGGCCAGATTTCTGTTCTCTCTGTTACTGTTGCTTCACCCCCTTACGCAGGTCATTCAAACAGCAGGCAACTCGAGTGGAATGGACGCAAGTTTACAACGTGTCCCTCTCTGAGAGCACCAGTGTGTCTCTTCAGCATTCTTCTCAGTTCCCGCACTACAGCGTCACGGCCCTCTCACTTGCCTCACTCCACTCAGTGCCACCTGGCCTACTGTCTTGTCCTCTGTCTCTTACTGCACGGTATGTCTGGCAATGCAGCCACTTTGTCACACAACGGGGCGTGAGGCCTCAGTTTATCCACAGTGGCCACGCAGTAGCTTTAATCCATGCATTTATTGCTCCAGATCTCTTCCTGCGACATCTTGCATAGTCTGTGCCCTCGACAGCAGTCAGCAAAAATGTGGTGAGCCCCGGCAGCCCGGGGATCGTGTGCTTCGCGGACTTACCAGCGTCCTCCGCAGGCCTCTTGTTGTCCACCCCACCACAGTTGTGCACATAGGACTCGTGCCCCTGCTTCCTGTCCTACTGGAACTGTCCCCAATAAAGCCCTGTCCATTTATGGGTTTGCACTTCCTCCAATGCTGCCACAGGGGGTATTCAGCTCTCTGCGCCACTTCAGGCAATTCAGGCTCGGTTACATCTACATTCGGGAGCTCACTGCCGCCATTTACCCCGCAGCGCCCAACACGGCTCAATCAGGGTTTCAGAGTCTCACGCACAGTTCAGTCGGGGGTCTCACTGCAAGTACTTGTTCCCACTCCGCTTTCTGCCCGTACCTGCAGTGCGTATATTTCCTGCTCAGCGCTGTGACCACTTGGGAGGCGCTGCCTTCAGCGCTCTATTTGCGTGTCTTTCCACGTTACCAGGTAGTAGGCCACTCCTCATCCCCGACCTCGCGTAGTCGCAGGGTTCACCGTGATGGTATGCCTCACTCGCTGTGTCCCCCCTCGTGACATCTGACACCGCGTCTCCTCGCAATTCCGCCCGGTGGCAAGGTAATCCTGTTCCCGTGGCGGTGTCCTCTTGTCGCATCCGCAGTCACACCGCCTCAGGAGCGCAGGGATCACTTGCCTCAGTTTCTTTTCGACTCTTCGTGCTCGGTATTCAGCTGCGCCTTTAGGCCTCCAGGTACACAACTTCGGCTATGCTCGTTTCTCTGTCTTCTCAGCAGCACTGAGTCTTCTCTGCCTTCCCCGCTGCATATCCTCACACCTTTTATGGTGTTCCTGCAAGTATTATGCCATGTACGCCAGGATTATGTCGGCCCAGGTCCGGAGCTCCTCTAAAGGACAGCCGCCATGCTTGCCTGCTAGCCACACCCCCGTAATTGGGGACTTTTTATTATTAGTTATAAATTTAATTTTTGAGGGTGGGCCTATCCCTCTCTCATTTAGAGAAGGAAGTGCAGTCAGTTTTTAAAAAAAAAGGTAAAAATAGTGAAGACCCCATTTCATATCATCCCATTACGCTCTTAAACTCTGATTTGAAAAATAATTAGTAAACTTTTAGCTAATCATTTTAATGGAATTGCTTCTTATTTAATTTATCAGGATCAGAATTGTTTTATTGCTGGAAGGCAACTTGGCACGAACACACACTTTTTGGTGGAGGTACTTGATTATTTTGATACCCAGAAGATACCAGCCTTGGTGCTGTTTTTAGACGCCGAAAAGGCTTTTGATTTGGTGATCTGAGAATCTTTATTTTGTATCTTGGGCACATTTGGCATCCCCTCTAAAGTTACGGAGTTTGTTGAAAAGCTATATTTGATTGCTGCGGCCAATATTATTATTAATGCAGCTAGTGTCGGCCAAGTAAAAGTTAAAAGAGGAACTAGACAGGGATGTCCGCTTTCCCCGGTTCTATTTGCCTTTTTCATTGAACCTCTAGCGATAGCCATTAGGAACAACAGGGATATCTGCCCCCGCTTCCAAATCTAGATAAAATTAAATTATATGCGGACAACATTATGCTGATTATAAAACCAGAGAAGGAAGTTCAGGCATCGGCCTTCCAGATTTTTGAATGGTATGAGGCTTTTGGAGGGTATAAAATTTATTTTAAAAAAATGAAGTTTTACTTTGCAGTGGTGGGGCATGTGGGGCATTCAGGGATTTGCACCCCAACATTATCTCATGTTTGAACACAAATCCGAAGAGATATTTAGGGGTTTATTTTTCACCATTAAGTTTGGAATTATATGACTTAAATTTTGTTCCATTACTACGAAAAGTCCAAGATTTGCTTACCCAATGGCATCCTCTTCCATTATCTATTCTAGGCAGGGTAGCACTGATTAAAATGTCAGTGCTTCCACTTTTTAACTTTCTCCTTTCAGCAATTCCCTGTGTTTTAGTCAATTCCTTTTTTATTAAACTAGAGTCCATGTTTACATCATTTATCTGGGGCAAAAAGGTCTCCCGCATTGCCTTGAACACTTTATATGAGGAGCGGGCAATTGGTGGGCTAGTTCTCCCCAAATTGAAGGAATATTATTACGCATACTTTGCATAATATATGTTTATATTTAAGTAGGAATTACATTCGAGTTTGTTTGTTAATTTTTTTATGAACTTAATTTGTAAAGAGAATCAGATCCATTGCCCACTATCAATTTTCAGATCTCCTAAGTTAGTATGGTATAAGTGTCGACATTGGTTTTACCATAAACGGCAGGCTTTTTATAAAAGATACTTTATCCCGGCAATCAATAGTTCAACTCCTATAGAAGGTTTTATTTCCTCTGCAGGAATTACAGATTCATCTACTATCATTCAAAATTGAACTAAGGCAGGGTTTCAGAAGCTCTCAGATTTTCTGCGGAATGATAGATGTTTGAATATTGAGGAAATAGATAGGATAGGGGATAGATCTGGAAACTAAGGCTATGATTAAATGGGAAAAATACGAGGCGTTGGAAATTAATGCAAATGTTTGGTCTACAATAAATAAATTACATTTCAGCACGCTCAGGGGGGCCAATTGGCAAAGGATACTATTTTTTAGTAAGTGGCTACTGTATAGAACTCCAAGCTTTATAGCTAAGGCTTATCCAAATCAATCAGGGCAGTGTTTTCGGTGCTACAATCATCCCTCTGTCAATTGGACACACATAATTTCACAGTGTCCCCTGATCCAGAATTTTTGGATTGACATCTTTGAACATTTAACATCAGAACGTATATTAGCAAGTGGTCCCAATGCCTTGTTGATAGTTCTTGGTTATGACCCAGATCTCAGCCTAGCTGACAAAATGATTAAACACCTTTATATTGGAATGGCAGTTGCTAGGTCACTTTTACTTCAAAGGTGGCGATCAGATATATTACCATCAAAATATGAATGGATCTGGAAAACGGAACAGGTCAAAAGAAGTGAACGAGCATATGCCCTACGAACGGGTGGGCTGAAAAAGTTTGACAAAGTCTGGGCAGACTTTTTTAATGGGGATGCTTACTTCGACAGAATTGGTGGATCTTTAGGAAAAAGGTAGTAGCACTACACTTTGCTTATAAGTGTTTTTGGGTTTCAAATGAACTATTTAGGATCATGTTATACTTTTGATACGTACCTTACTGGGTTTATGTTTTAAGGAACGGAAGATCTGAGAATATGTTGAAAATTGATAGGACTATGGGGCAATCAATGACATTTTAGGGCAATAGGTGTTTTAAGCTATCGGACTTGAAATGTTGTTTCTGATTTATGAGTTTGATGAATTCTTGATTAATTGTTTATGTTAAATTTTTCCTGCAAATCCGATGATATTGATGAATTTTGATGTATGAATTTTGACATTTGGATGTATGAATATTAAGATGCTAAATTATGTAATATATGGATTTCAATAAAAAAAGTTTTAAAAAAAAGAAAACACTCTATGGGTACGATAACCCAGGACGAAATTTGGCACCTCTACGAGCCAAAGCTACTTCTGATGATAATCCTCTCCGTAAATGAGTTCAGGCAAAAGGAGGGGTCAAGACTATGATAACACCATAATCAGGTACTAGCCCTATAGATAGCTGCCCTAGAGACAACAGCCCTGGAGAGAGCAGTATGGAAAGCAGAGGTGCAGTGGGAGGTAATCCTTAGTCAGAGCCTGCTCTAGCTTCAAGACAAACCCTGACATTGATTTCGGCTCTTACTAAGGCTAGAGTGGATAACAATAGCATACAACAGCTACTACAAGAGATGACGACTAAAATAGGGTCTCTTATGAAAGACATTTCGGAACTACAGCAGAGGGTTGCTGATACTGAGGAGTCTTCCACCCTAACAGTCAACTTGGTACAGAAGCATGATGCTCGGATCCTAGTAATGCAAACGAAGCTAGAAGACTTAGAGAACTGCCAGCAACAGCATAATCTAAGGCTATTTGGGACCGAGGAGGGGAAGGAGGGCTCAGACCCAAGGGCATTCGTGGTTCAGCTTTTACAGAAGGCCTTCCCTGATCTGGCAGACTGAGATTGGGCCTCTCAGTTACAAAGAGTTCATAGACTCCCATTGGTTCAACACAAGCAAGGAGCCCGTTACCCTCTGCCACTTTTGATTTTTTTGGAAAATGTCCTGCTTAGACAGGCTGTGTCTTTGAAAGCTCGTCCTAGCTCTCCTGTTACAGGTAAATCTTTTACCTTCTTTGTCCAATCTGATCTCTGCAAGATAACAATGGATAGATGCTGGAAGTTACACTAATAAATAGATCCATTAAAGGCTGTAGGAGCCAAGTATTTCTACGGGAGCCTGCGCGGTTAAAAGTGTTGAAGGGGGGACATTCTTATTTTTTTTCTGATGAACAAGAGACTGAGCAAGTGATCTGCAAGTGGCAAGCAGAGGCAGCAAATAAGACTTACAAAAGACTAAAAATTGTTTCCAGGTGTTTAAAGCTGAAAGGGAATTGGGAGCTAAAGTTAGATCCTTTTTTTCTCTGTTATGGTACTTTTACAGCTGTTTTTTCTTCTTATGTCTTTTTTCTTCTTCTTTATATGGGATAGGATGCGGGGGCCACCGTAGTGGCGCTGTCTCTGAGGAGCTGCCTAACCAGCGGCAGCAGGTAAAAGGGGAGGATTCCTCCTTTGTGGAACAAGTTGGGGGGAGGGGACCTTAGAGGTTCCAGGGGAGATGAGTGGTTGGTTTGTGGAAAATTTAAGGGGCAAAAAAATTACATCAAGGGGGTACTTTAGGGTTTGGGCAAGAGGATGATAAGTAGACAGTTTGACTTAGACATACGTGTAAGAATAAAGTAGGGTATTTGGAGTAAAAGCAATTTGGCTGATAAGAACAATTTTTATTATGGATTGGGTTAAATGTTTGGCATGGAATGTCGCAGGGTTGAATAGTGCAAATAAGCGACAATTAGTGTGCGAGGTGCTGAAAATGTATTGCCCCCAGATAGTTTTATTAACAGAGACACATCTTGCAATTAAAGACCGGCACTTTCTTAAACATTTGGGGAATGAAATAACAGTATGCACTACACAAACTATTTCAATAAGGGGCATGGCTATACTAAAGGATAAGAGGTTTGCATGCATAATAGGTAAGACACTGGCTGATCAGAGGGGGTGATGGGTACTTCCACAGTTAGAAATCAGAGGCAAGAAGTATGTGTTTTGCTCAGTCTATGGATCTAATATAGACGATCCTTCTGTTTTTGATTTACTGAATATGAAAATGTTAAATTGGGAGGGGGAGCGGCTGGTCATGGGGATTTTAATTGTGTTATGGACTATAGTATCGATTTAACAAGACAGGGGGCTACTCCTAGAATGCAAGGGACACGTGCTGCTATATTGGAAATGGCGCGGCTGCAGTCCATAAGTGATGCATGGAGGCAGTTGTATCCAGCTGTCCCTGGTTATACATTTTACTCTGCCCCTCATAGGCTCTATTCAAGAATTGACATGGCATGGGTCTCGGATAATATAATGTTGGCCTCAGACATAGAAATATGCCCTCGGTTTACTTCTGACCACAATCCTATTACATTCTCTTTTCAGGCCAAAGCCGAATGTAAAACAGCTAGACCTTTTTATTTTCCTAGATATTTACTTACAGATAATGGATACTTAGCCAATATTACTAAACAGCTTGAAGTATTCTTTAGTGAGAATATATAGGGTCAGCGTCCCCGCTTACTGTTTGGGATACTATGAAAGTGATTGTTGCAGGCAATACTCAACAATTTATATGGCAGCAGAATAAAGAGCGGAAAGAGGACTTTAAGGTACTTATTCAAGCCTTATGCAATATTTAAAAACAGCATGCTGAGGCAGTTATGTGGGATACTAGGGATCAGGATCAGTTGCTTCTCTCTTTGATAGATGAAAAGACAGCAGTGAAGAAGTCTTTTAGGGAAAAAATTGCAGTTAGGTATAACAAATATTGGCTATAGCAATATGAATATGGTGAGCAAATTGGTAAGGTTCTGGCTTTTAAAGTAGCAGATGAAAGAACTAAAACAAAGATAAACACTATAAAAGGAGCACATGGAATCTTTTATATCCATCTGCAAGCAGTTCTAGAACAGTTTTCCATGTATTATCAGAAACTGTGTTCACATACTTTTATACCTGATAAGGGAGACATGTTACAGTATCTCCAGGATAGTAATCTCCCAGCTGCGGGTGAGGAAGATGCGGCTCTATTAGATAGCAATATTTCGACAGAGGAAATAAGTATAGCAATATCCGCTCTCCCTTCTGGGAAAGCTGCTGGAGAGGATTCTATACCTATAGAATTCTATAAGGTTTTTAAAAATGTTTTGCTTATACCATTTAGTATGGTTATACAGCATATTGGTCTAAGTGGGAAGATACCAGAATCATGGAATATGGCACAGATAGTTTTTTTTCTAAAAAAAGGATAAACCACCTGCCGAGTGTGGCTGATATTGGCCAATGTCGCTCATAAACGCGGATGCCAAGATTTTTGCAAACATTTTGCCAAATCGTTTGGCTCCAATAATGTCTAGATTAGTGTCTGATTACCAACATGGATTTATCCTAGGCAGGGATACCACTGCGCATGTTAATATGGCAGTGGGGGCTTTTTATATGGCCGACAAGCTGACAATAGACCTTGACATGATTTTGCTGGACGCCGAAAAGGCCTTTGACAGGGTGGGGTGGGACTTCCTATGGGCTACATTGGCAACCTTTGGCTTTAGAGGACAGTTCAGGCACTGGGTCTAAGCTTTATACAACAAACCTCAAGCTAAATTATCATACCTAGGGCTATATTCATTACCATTTTGAAGCTTATGTGGTACTAGGCAGGGTTGTCCTCTCTCCCCTCTGTTCTTTGCTCTCTATATTGAGCCATTCATTTGTGCATTACAATCCAATTTACAAATAAATCCATTAGCATCAGAGACAACCATTCTTAAGATTACTGCATATGGGGATGATATTGCGGTTTTCACAACTAATCCAGCCAGGGCGGTAACATCTATCGAGGAGGAAGCGATTTAGTTTGGTGCTCTGTCTGGAAATAAATTAAATGTAAAAAAAACACAAGTGCTTATTAATTTCAAACCTGAATGTTCAATTATGGGCACCTGCCCTGTAGCTACGCATTTGGGGGTTAAGATTTCAGCTAGGATCGATCTCATTTTTGCTTTAAACTACGAATTATTATTGAAGGAGACTGCTATGCAGCTAAAAAATTGGCAGAAACTGCCAATAGGAATCTTAGGGAGATGCAACTTAATTAAAATGAAAATATTACCTAAATTTCTATATTTAGTTCGATCAATTTGAAGGCATATTTAGTAGTTTCATTTGGGGATACAGAAAAGCCAGACGAGCGATAGACTTGCTTAAACTCCCTTACAACCAAGGAGGACTTGATTTTCCTGACTTTAAAATCTACTTTTGTGCAGCTTTCGCTGGGAGTTTTCGTAGTCGCTTAAGTCTCGAACAGGAAGACTCTCTCTAACGCTTGATCTTGGGAAGCGATAGTCATATGTTCCTATATCGGATCAATGATCCAAACTATTTTAAGAGAGTCATGTTTAAGGCTATTCGAGATAGCACATATATATATATATATATTCACTGAAAAAACCATAGGTTATAGACCATATATAGTTAGGAATTAGCATTTAGAAAACCTTATTTTACTCACACAAAACCATTGAAATTCCATATATAGTTAGTTGCACTAACTATATATCGCGCACCCGCAATCCACTGCTGATGATGTCACATATTACATCATTCATGACATGGTCAGTGACATCACTGATGACATCACTGATGACATCTCAAATGACATCACTGATGACATCATCTAGTGTCTGTGTGTTTTTGTAAAGTTTAAATACATTTTACATATTGAAGAATGACTGGATGTATGGAAGACTGAGTGTGTGTGTGGCTGGCTAGGAGGTGTGTGACTCTGTGCATATCAATGTGTACTTGTATCAGTGATTGTATAAGAGAGTAAGTATGTGTTAGTATATGTGTGAAAAGTATGGTGTTCTGTGTTTAACTATAGATGAGGAAATCGAAGTGTGATTGATTCTTCACAGGACTGACTAGGTGTATGAGTGCATATGATAGTGTTCTAATAATAAGTGACTGTATGTATGAGTAATTGTATGGGTGAATGAGTGAATGTGTGTGTAGACGTACGAATCAGTGAGTGCGTATGTAGTAACTGGTATTGGTGTGTCATGATGTCATCAGTGATGTCATTTGAGATGTCATCAGTGATGTCATTTCAGATGTCATTAGTGATGTCATCAGTGATGTCACTGAAGTATGGTGTTCTGTGTTTAACTGTATAGATGAAGAAATGGAAGTGTGATTGATTCTTTACAGGACTGACTTGGTGTGTGAGTAACTCCATGGATGAGTGGCAGTGTGTGACTGTCTGCATAGGTGTATGAGTGCATATGATAGTGTTGTAATAATGAGTGACTGTATGTATGAGTGATTGTATGGGTGAATGAGTGAATGTGTGTGTAGACGTAGGAATCAGTGAGTGCGTATGTAGTAACTGGTATTGGTGTGTCATGATGTCATCAGTGATGTCATTTGAGATGTCATCAGTGATGTCATCAGTGATGTCATTTGAGATGTCATCAGTGATGTCATCAGTGATGTCACTGACCATGTCATGAATGATGTAATATGTGACATCATCAGCAGTGGATTGCGGGTGCGCGATATATAGTTAGTGCAACTAACTATATATGGAATTTCAATGGTTTTGTGTGAGTAAAATAAGGTTTTCTAAATGCTAATTCCTAACTATATATGGTCTATAACCTATGGTTTTTTCAGTGAATTTTCAAGGTTTTGTAAATGCTAATTCCTAACTATATATGGTCTATAACCTATGGTTTTTTCAGTGAATTTAATTGGTTTTTTAACAGCTAATATCTGTAGCTGTAAAATGTATTGTTCTTTAAATCCAAAAATATATTTTATATGTTTATTAATAACTTTTTTTTAAAATATTTTTTTTTCTTCGTTCCCGCTTCGCGAATCGGGAAGCTTCCCGTTAGCTGACCTTGATGCCGCGAAATAGACCGCAAGCCGGTAAACGTTTCTTTACCGCAACTGCCGCGTTACAAAACAACATCGTGACGCCTCCCGTCCGCATGACGTTTCGCGTTGTCGCGTGATACGTCATATGACGTGCTACGTTAGAGAACTGGTACGCTTACCGAGTCGCAAAGCACAGGTTTCTGGAAGCAAACCGGGAGGCCCTGCAAAGCGCGTAACGTAAACACAGCAGGTCATGTGACTTGGTAATAACACTTTTCATTGGTTCATTTCACTTTTGGTTTCCTAATGATGTAAGACTAGGTCATATAATCTAAAATGAACACTTTTCATTGGTTGAGAACTATTGTTTTTCCCAAATGATGAAAATCCCTCCTTCTTTCCTCACTCTGACTTTCATCATTGTGAGAGAAAGACCCTTTGTTACCAGTGAGCAATGGCTTCTTTAGTAGCTTCAGCTGGTGCTTCCCCACCACCTCCACCACATCCAAGGAAGAGTGGACCACCTGCTGAAGTTATAATTCAGCAAGAAGAGGAAGAAGAGGAACAGGACGACGAGCACGAAGAGAGGCACTTTTTGCCTGAGGAGCCCAGGACGTCTCACCGGAAAGAAAACTTCATTTGGCAATTTTTTTAAATTCCCAAAGGTCAGAAAAAAGTAAATGCAAGATACGTAACTTGCCTTATATGTCAAGATAGACTGTCCAGAGGGACCGACAAAAAATACAGTTTCGGAAACTACACAATGCATCGCCATATGACTAGGTGGCATCCTAACTACTACAGTGCTGCACAGTTTCGTAACGACCTAGATAATCTCCCTATTACGGCCAGAAGATCTGTTGTACCGGAAGTAACGGGACCAGAGGGCAGGGAGATGGTGCCAAATATACAAACGAGATTTCGTGAAGTAAAACAAGTCTGCGTACATTGCAATGGATTCATTTGCTACGGAGAAAGAAGCATCACTCTGATCAACAGAGCTATTGACTATCATATGCAAGTTTGTACGAAACGCCCCAAATAATAAATTCTTTTTTTTTGTTTTGTTGCTCCTGTTGAGCCCTTTACAATGAATCGTTTTCGTTGCCCCCTCCGAAAAAAAAACAAAAAAAATATAAAACTGTTCAGAAAAATTCAAAAAAAGTAAAAAAATGTTCAGAAAAATAATAAAAAAAATATAAAACAACAAAAACAATAAAAAAAAAGTTCTTTTCAGAACTACCTCCACGTTATTAAAAAATTGGTACAATATTTGGAACTGTGCCAACCTCTATTTCTCGTAGTTCGCTTCCCAGTTCGCTCGCCGGTACGCGAACCGGAAGCGAACCAAAAAATTTTTTTTAAAAAAAGAACAGTAAGTATAAGGGAAGGAAACAGACACTTATGTTAAAAGAAAGACAGCTATAGGGGAGTAAACTAGAGATACTATTACCCGTAATCCACTGCTGATGATGTCACATATTACATCATTCATGACATGCTCAGTGACATCATCAGCAGAGGATTGCGGGTTTTTTGGCAACGTGCCTTATCCACGGTTTAATAATGCTGCCTTTTGCTTTATATAAGTTTTCAAATTGTATGAAATATATACCAATAGGTCGTTATGAACCTTTAGGTAGTGCTTTTCTTCATGAGGTCTGGTCGCTTCCATACACATACAGATGTTTCAAAGATGATCAAGAAGTTTATCTGAATGGAGAGGAATGCACTGAGATGCCAGATCATTCACTAATGTGTAGGCACATACAGTTACACGGTTCATGCAACAAACACCGACCAAATATGGCTTGCGTGTTGCAAGGCACGCCAGTTCCTGCTATCATCCCCACGTTCAAGTTGTTGGAAAATGGTAGTTATTTGATGCTCAATAATGAAGATTGTTCTGGGTTAATTAAAAGTATTCCTTTTATCGTAACAGTAAGTGAACAGGTTATTTGCTGCAGAAATGTTCTATTTCCTCCCACACATGATCATAGGGAGTTTTCAATCTGGCCACAAATACCAACCTTGGGAGCAGATTTCAACGGCATGGCAAGAATAAGAGCTCTTTTGTCTCAGAGAGAGGTGGCCTTGAGTTCGGCCCGTGAAACTTTCGTGCTTCACATAGCGAACACCCGTACAGAGGTGCAGACCCTTTTCAATACTGATTCGCCTTTCCATTTCAGCAAGATGGTTCGGACTATCTTTAACGCGTCCTCCACAGAGGCCCTGGCGCACTTTTTTAAAGTTGTTACCAGTGGTCTCGTGACTTCATTTGAGAAAATCTTTGGAGTCATCCCTGCTTTCTTTCAATCTATTTTTTCCACTGTGCTTGGTGGATTCCCATTTTTACTTGCATTACCAGCGGACGCTCTTGTGCTTTTTTACATTTTTAAATATGGATGTCCCTCCTGTGCAAGCTCCCGCCCTGCAGCTGCTGACGCTGTTCCGCAATCGCATGCTAGAATATTATGGCACAATGCCGTTGGCGATATTAAGCACGGCATATGGATTATCTTTTCGATTCTCCTACTTCACCTGTGTCCAGCCTGTATTTCACTGCCTGACCTGTGATTTCGATTGGGCCATTGATTTGTGTCTCTGCGGACCGGTTTCTCCTGACGTCGACTTTAATCAGCTGATGACTCCTATCATTACTCACGAGTTGGTTTGTCCTGGCGAAAGGATTATGGCTGTGGCATTGATGCATGGACTAATTGGTCCCTGGAATTTACTGGCGGCAACACAGTCTTTCTTGGAACAGAGCTTTCTTGAAAACCCACCGAGCTGTCCTCTGATGGTGATAGAGGATCCGGTGCTGGGAGAGCACGTATGTTCTTTTCCGCTTTTAAATTGGATGGCTGAACTCTTTTCGGATGAAGACGGTGACTTCCTATTGGAGGCTGTTGCAGCTTATTTTGCATACACAGTTATGTCATAGACCTTTTTCATGTTTGATATGCTGAGTACTAGCATTTCATTGACAATTCATTGACTTATTTGTCAAGTTTTTATTATTTAGCTTGCCTATTGGCTTAAGACTCGATAAAGTACTTGGCTGTTTTATTTTTCTTTAGCATTAAATTTTCCTAGTTTTTAATGTTTTACCTTGCGGACCGTCCACATATAAAGTTGCAATCTGCTCTCATGAGATGGCACTTCTATTATCTTATTCAGTTCGTTTCCGGATCATGGGGAGGTGTCATCTAGGTCCTGGATATCTTTACACCGTGTTAAGTTAGCATGGGCTCATTACCGGTTTAAACGCCATTTTTCCTTTTTTGCAACTTCTGCACACGACACTTAGTTGTTGCTTTAGCTTTCAACCTAGTAGTTCATCGTGGTTTACATGAGAATAATATGTTATTGCTCTACTATCTGCTTTGCTTGTTAAACTATATCTGTACAGCGAGTGCTGAAGTTTCAAGAACAACACGATACAGAATTGTTATGAGGTCTGATCTCCACAACTTCATACTCATAACATAAGTGCAGCTTCTGCCAATTCTGGGCATGAGGCGGGTTTTATATTGCTTTGCCGAACACACATACACAACACTTGATGCGGTTCACATGAAGAGAGAGCTGCTGTATGCTGATGTGATTCCTTCAAATCTAAGACACTAAAGTATGGGCACGCCCTAAACCAACACAAAGAGACCTTCTTAGCAAATAATATAATATGTGTATTAGGGAGGGTGAGATATAAGCAGCCGCGGGCCGTGGAGGGAGTTACGGTGGGGCAGGGAGGCGGGGAGGGGGAGGGGCAGGGTGGAGCCCTCTCCACCCTGCCCCTCCCCCTCCCCGCCTCCCTGCCCCACCGTAACTCCCTCCACGGCCCGCGGCTGCTTATAAGTGTTGCTAACTCTTATTCATTTACAGCATGTTAACATACTGTCACCATTCGCTTTTTATGTACTAGTAACTATGCTGGTAATTTTGCTACTGATAATATGTGTACTTGTATTATCTAAGATACTACGCCTGAGAAGACGGCATTAGTAAATAAACATTTCAAATACACATGTGTTCTTCTTAACTCCATGTTCTGGTTTCTAAGAAATATATAACGACCGACTGTTCATGAGTTCCACGTATCCTGAGGTACTATAAGTTCATATTCTGGATTGTCTAAACATTGAGAGTTTGTTATATCCAATGTGACACTGTACCTAGCTTGCTAAGGGGTTTTTGATTACTAAGGTGAGTTTTGGGGCACCCTAATTCGCCGAGGTTCCAATCCTCTGTCCACAGTTCTGTGTGAGAACAGAAACCCTGCGACAGGGGCACCCCTGAGCCTTGCTGGAGCTTCATCACACTTGCGATACAACTCCAGCAATGCGCCACCTTTACGGCACAGATACGTCACGCATCTGTGCTGTTTTTGCCCTATAATGCGCCGCATTGTAAATGCAGCACACCATAGGTGACGGAACAGCGGCACAGAATGACTAACACATCCCTGGTGATGCGCCAGTCATCATAAATCTATCTCTATGCTTCTTATCTTGTTAGAGATGAACCGCCATATGTATCATCAAAGTTTTTTGCATTTCCTAAATAGCGAACTTTAAGGAATAAATAGCGATTCTTTACCATTCCTAGTTTGCGATGAGCTATTTGCTAATTACAAATTACCCATTCATTTCCATGCAGCAGGAGGCCCATAGGAATGAAGGTGCAATTTGCGATTAGCAATTACCTCATCGCAAATTACGAATTTTTCCGAGGGTGCAGGGGTGTCTCAAGAACACCCTGCTGCACCCCTGAAAAAGAAATTTGGGGGCATATGGCGCACATAAATTTTGAAAACATTCCTTTGCCTCAAAAACGATTTTCAACTCATAATTTGAAAACACTGCACATGGGGAAATGACTTAAAATGTCCTTAAAACACATAAAAGCGTTTTTTGATTGCCTTTGCAGCATGTTTCAGTCACCTTTAACATGCCTATGTAACGCAAACATTCAAAATCTAAATTTGCCATGCACAGGTGGGAGCATATTTACAAGCAATTTGCTCCACAGACAAACTTCTTACATTAAAATGGGAAAAATAACATCAGAGACTCTCAATTACCTTATAAAGAAGCAGACACCATTATGTCCTTGTCATCAATATTAAAACCATTGCTTTTTCTCAAAAACGATTTACAAGTCATAATTTGAAAACACTCCACAGCTCCTATGCACATAAAAACCCTGTCAGTACTAATACTTCACATTTTCTCCAATTACAATTTCTCAAAGAAACAAAATCTATTTGTAAAACACTTGAGACAAAGCAACATTTAAAAAACACAACTTTCTTCATAATTTTCTCCTTAAAGCACACTATTTTCTATCTAAATTAAAGAAATCTTTTCTCACCTTAGCAAATACTTTGAGTTTCAAAACAGTCTCAGAAACACACCAATTTGTCTTCAGCAGAGCAAAAGGTATGCACTCCAGAGTCTGCAGCTATCAAAAGCACAGAAATGCTGTAATTCTTCACACATATCTCTCATGTCACCCAATCAAAACTCTTCCCTCACTTTTTTTCAAATCAAAACCCTTCCCCCCTCTGCCCCCTCTCTGCTTTTTCTGCATAGCAACCACCTCTTGCAAGACCTCTGGTGTTTCCAAGTTCACACAACAATGTTGCAATTGAACTCTGAACTCTCAGTGCACCTGCATATCCAGTGCAATCTTTCATTTAATGATTTTTTCTTCGCCACTCAAAATACATCTTTCAACGAACTCATCCATGCACCCTAACTTTCTGTTTTCAGCAATCAAAATCCACCAATCACTCTTACTGCTTCATTAACACAGAAACTCCTCAGTTTTTTTCATTTTACACTCTCATTTTTTCAACTGCCATTTCATTGCCACACTTCATCTGACTGCAGGAGAACCTTCTCTCGCCATGTTTTCTGTCTGGATTGTTGGACATAGTTACATCTATTGGGCTCCGAGGTACGCTGAAAACAGGAATTTACCTAACCTCAATTTACAAGATGTGGAAATTAAGTGGTTTGGCCACAGAGGATTAAAATGTCACCAATTGATACCATTGGTGAAAACCTTTATGCATTTGCCAAAACCTGACCTGCTAATTGTGCACTGTGGAGGTAATGATTTGGGCACTTTGACTGGGGTAGGTCTGGAAATGCTTTTAAAGGACACCTTTGAGCAATTGATGGCACTTTTTCCTCAGACTGCCTTGGTATATTCAAATATATGCCAAAGACAAAAATGGAGGTGGTCGAACCAATTTTGTCCACAAATTGAGAAATCGAGGAAGCATGTAAACAAATCTGTTTCAGCTTACATGAGAGACCATGGAATGGGCTCCCTGTACAACAATAACTTGCGTTACGACTGTGCATTGGTACCTACTTATAAGTACCTAAATGTACCATAAACCCAAAAGCTCTTCTCAGAGCTACCCTACATCTGATCACTCACAATTATTATTTTACTCTAACTTTTTTCACTAATTTTCAAGAAAGTACGCTCCCCAGAACGCTTCCCGGTTCGCGAACCGGGCGCACTCCACGCAAAAAAACTAAAAAAACGATATATTTTTTTTTTGCCCTGCGAGACCCTTTTAAAGCCTCCACATCAAACCTAGGGGGTCAGGGAGGATTTACTATGCCCCCTTATGGTCATTTGCCCCTTCGCTTTGGCCTCCTCTTGTCTCTCGATCCTACCGAGAGACAAGATGGCGGCCGCTACGGACTGTTTGGAATGTTTACAGACGCCGAAGAACCAATCAGCTTCGCAAAGCTCCGTAACGCGAAAAGTACGCGTACTGGAGCGCTGCCCGGTCCGCTGTTACAGATATATATCTTTTTTTAAACGTTAATTTCTCAAAATCCACTGGAGCACATATATTGAGACCTACAAAAGGCACATCGGGCTACCAGTCCCTACAATTTTGCCAAGTTTCGTGCAAATCCATTCAGCCGTTCGGGCTAAAAGTGAGGCCAACCGCCCTATGGAAAACTCAATGTTAAAAACACGTTTTGGGACCCCCCTTTTTTCTCGACCCCCCCTGGACGAACCCCCCCCCCAATTTTCAGGGGCTGCTCAGAAACAAAATGTGCCATTTTCCTGAAAATTTCAGCCAATTCCGTCCACAAACGCCAAAGTTATTAGACATAGAATTTTCAAAAATCCCATAGAGAAAAAATCCTAACTATATATACCTACTGGCGACCGCCAGTAGGTAATATATATATATATATATATATATATATATATATATATATATATATATATATATATATATATATATATATATATATATATAAATATGGTGTGCAATGGCTGCTAGATGCAAACTATCATATGATAAACCTCCGTTATGGGGTAACCCTATGTTCCCTGAGGTGTTTCATGATAGTGCAGGCAAGCGCTGGACTATGTACGGGATTTCGTGTCTTGGGGATTTATCTGCTAAAAATGGACCTGTGACATTTGAGAGTCTACAACTTTACTTCAAACTACCAGGCCACTTTTATTTGTAGTATTTGCAGATCAGGGACTATTTAGTAAAGCATCTGGCTTTGATTACAACAGTTGACTCTGAGATTTGGAACTGTTTGCATGGGGGTAAAACGAAGTCTCTGATTAGTGAAATGCATAAACACCTTAATAACTATAGACAGGACGATAGTGAAAGGTTGGTGGTGTGCTGGAGTCAAACTTTGGGGGGGGGGTGGTAACACCTATCGCTATCAAACATGCTTGCACAGCTTTTGCCATAAGAATATTCCTCGCCCACACCTCAGGGCCCTACTTGGGACACAAGGACTGGGTGGAATCACTTACCTGCATGTCGTGGACAGGGCATGCTGGTACCTGTAGTCAGCCGACGCTGCTGCGGTGCTGTTCGTGAATCCAACCCCGCCCACCTGAACAGCCAATCCAGGCGGGACAGAAGGGCATTAAATAAAGACTCTTCTGGCGATTTCAAACTGTAGCTGGGGCTGGCATCTGAGGAAGGTATTGCACCGAAACGCGTCATGCTAGCAGCTCCATGAAAATAAAGACCCTTCCCATACTCCCCTGCTGTGTCTCTCCGGTTCTTTTACTCTAAAGAATCTTTCGTGGCATTTACTTTGCACGCCAGTCCTGAGGCGTGCTGTGAGAGACCCGCTTCATTCAGAGGAAAGTGCAAACAGGACAACAGCTTCGGCATTCTTTTCTTCCAAGTTATTGGAACGCACTGACCCGCTGCACCCACTCTCAGCCTCTGTGCTTCTATTACTGTGACTACACGGAGGAGCTGCGATGACTTCATCGACGGATCCATGGCCCGGCTGAGAACGGATACATGCAGCTGAAGCGTCTAGGGGACCCGGGAAGGGTTCAAACTTTCACTTGCACAGCTTTTGCCATAAGAATATTCCTCGCCCACACCTCAGGGCCCTACTTGGGACACAAGGACTGGGTGGAATCACTTACCTGCATGTCGTGGACAGGGCATGCTGGTACCTGTAGTCAGCCGACGCTGCTGCGGTGCTGTTCGTGAATCCAACCCCGCCCACCTGAACAGCCAATCCAGGCGGGACAGAAGGACATTAAATAAAGACTCTTCTGGCGATTTCAAACTGTAGCTGGGGCTGGCATCTGAGGAAGGTATTGCACCGAAACGCGTCATGCTAGCAGCTCCATGAAAATAAAGACCCTTCCCATACTCCCCTGCTGTGTCTCTCCGGTTCTTTTACTCTAAAGAATCTTTCGTGGCATTTACTTTGCACGCCAGTCCTGAGGCGTGCTGTGAGAGACCCGCTTCATTCAGAGGAAAGTGCAAACAGGACAACAGCTTCGGCATTCTTTTCTTCCAAGTTATTGGAACGCACTGACCCGCTGCACCCACTCTCAGCCTCTGTGCTTCTATTACTGTGACCACACGGAGGAGCTGCGATGACTTCATCGACGGATCCATGGCCCGCTGAGAACGGATACATGCAGCTGAAGCGTCTAGGGGACCCGGGAAGGGTTCAAACTTTCACTTGCACAGCTTTTGCCATAAGAATATTCCTCGCCCACACCTCAGGGCCCTACTTGGGACACAAGGACTGGGTGGAATCACTTACCTGCATGTCGTGGACAGGGCATGCTGGTACCTGTAGTCAGCCGACGCTGCTGCGGTGCTGTTCGTGAATCCAACCCCGCCCACCTGAACAGCCAATCCAGGCGGGACAGAAGGACATTAAATAAAGACTCTTCTGGCGATTTCAAACTGTAGCTGGGGCTGGCATCTGAGGAAGGTATTGCACCGAAACGCGTCATGCTAGCAGCTCCATGAAAATAAAGACCCTTCCCATACTCCCCTGCTGTGTCTCTCCGGTTCTTTTACTCTAAAGAATCTTTCGTGGCATATATATATATATATATATAAATATGGTGTGCAATGGCTGCTAGATGCAAACTATCATTGTACTATGATAAACCTCCGTTATGGGGTAACCCTATGTTCCCTGAGGTGTTTCATGATAGTGCAGGCAAGCGCTGGACTATGTACGGGATTTCGTGTCTCGGGGATTTATCTGCTAAAAATGGACCTGTGACATTTGAGAGTCTACAACTTTACTTCAAACTACCAGGCCACTTTTATTTGTAGTATTTGCAGATCAGGGACTATTTAGTAAAGCATCTGGCTTTGATTACAACAGTTGACTCTGAGATTTGGAACTGTTTGCATGGGGGTAAAACGAAGTCTCTGATTAGTGAAATGCATAAACACCTTAATAACTATAGACAGGACGATAGTGAAAGGTTGGTGGTGTGCTGGAGTCAAACTTTGGGGGGGGGGTGGTAACACCTATCGCTATCAAACATGCTCTTGGAACTATTGATGTTTCAGTTCATGCGGTTAGTTTGAGATTACAACAATTCTGCTCTATATGCATGCTGTACTACACACCAGAGAAAATAGCTAAATGGGCTCAAGGAAGTTTCGGAGGGTATCGGACAAAATGTCCTAAATCTGGTACATATACAGCTAATATACTACATATGTTTGTAACTTGTCCAGAAAGTAGTGTTTTTTGGCAAAAGATTGGCCAAGTGTTTCATCTTAAATTGTGGATAGATTCTCCTCCAACAGCTATGGAAATTATGATGGGCTATAAGGATGGCAATCAGGCACTCAGGCAACTTTTTTCAATTCTGTTAGTTGCTGCCCGACTTGCAATTGCCCGGGCACGGGACCCTTCAACACCACCATCCATATGCAAATGGTGGACTATTGTCAGGAAAACGTACGGCATGGAAACAGCTCTGGCTAAAGCAAGAGGAGCTCGCTCTTTGGTAAAATTGGAGGCAATATGGGGACAATTGGCTCCAGATGCACTATGGTTAGATGGGTAATGGAGGCATTTATTACAGGTCTATCTGGGCTGATATCTATAATCGAGATGGTATGTAGTGCTAAAGTTATATGTAATGGCTTTTTCTTTGTTTGCGCTTACTTCTTTGTGTCTAATTAAATGTAAAATATATGTTGTATGACCTCTTGATAACAATAAAACTTTTTTTTTTCAAATAAAATAATGCTACCAAAGACCTGGTAATAGTATGTTTGTTGAACTGCCTTAAGAGAACCATTATCTCAACCTCCCTGAATAGAACTAGTAATCCTTTCTAGTTTTGCACCCATCTTCATTCAGAACAGAAGTGTATGATGATGTTGTCAGTAACGATGCTTATGTTGACACGGTTCCTTAGAAATGTTCCGCGAGACAATATCTGTATCTGTATCTGTATCTCCTAATCTCTTTGCTTATTATTATATTAACACCATACTGTGGAGAAATGGAACTGTTATATGCAACCATTGTAATTGCATTATTTTTCAAAAATTGTCTGCAAATAAAAAAGTAAAACAAAATAATGAAAAATCTAAACAAATATATTTTAATGTTAAAAAATCTAAGATTAAAATATATTCAATATTTAATTATAAGATATTTTAACAAACTTTTTTTGATTTATAAATTTATGAAATATTAGTTTTTACTTTAGGTGAGAGTTTATTTTTAATTTAAACTTCAGAAAAATATTTTGTCTTCAATTTAATATGTTAAAATAGCAATTATATATTTTTTCTACATTTTAAATAAATATATACAATACAATACATTTAATTATGGATTGTGGGTCAAAAGCAGTTGGTGGTATCCAGAATTCAGGTCTGCTTTGGAAAAAAACATCACCCATTCTTCTCTGCTACCTGGTCATTTACTGTTGGAGTGAGGTTCTCGTTTGATTGCTGCATTCGGGAAAGTGCATGTCTACACAAGGAGCCCTTCTTTGAGTTGTTGCGGTTTATTGGCAACAAGGATGGATGAGACCCACAGTATGGGCCCCTTAACTTGTTTAATTTTTTTGGCTTTTTCTAGTTTCAGCATTTTAGCTTCTACGTTAGGTCTCAGATGAAAAGCTACTCGTCGATGGTGCAGTGCAGCCAGTTGGACAGACTGGTCAATGTGTAGTTTCATCATCTTGCTTTTGAAGCATCCTTTATCTTTGAGTAGTGTTTCAATTGAGTCCCACCCATTGAGTTCACCTGGATTTTTGTAAAATTTTTTATCACCCTGTTTTGAATTTTTTACTGCAAATGAGTCTCACTACATGTGTCGCGCCCATGCTAATCACATGGCAAATGAATTGCGCGTGTTTACGACCAGTGTCCACCTTTTAAGATAAGGCCGCTGCGATGCAGCAAGGGTAAACAGCACTTGGCTTGTTATACGTGATTATGTGTATAACATGTGTACACCTATGAGGTCTGAGCATGTGAGAATAAAGTCACGCGCAGCCTGTCACCTGCACACAGGTAGCCTGGCGCAGAGGGGGATCTGCAGGATTAGATATTGACCTAGGGTGGGGATTATAATGTTAGTGTACACTCATAGGGAAGGTCAGTTTGGTTTACTGTTTCGTCTGTAGTGACACTTTATTATACACGTAGGAGGAAAACTACCTTAGAGCTTAAGTTTTGCTTCTCTTTGGCCTACAAAGTTCAGTAACATATCAAAATGGGATGAAGCATGTGCAAGAAAAACCATATCTGAGAGTTGCAAGAGGTTAACTTATGGGTCATCCATGATGGACAAATTTCTTTGGCTCACCTCAGGATTAGAGCCCAGGCCTTTTGTCTCCCTGCTGTATCAGGTTAATTACATTTCTCTCCAGCAGCAGAAACAAAGGCCACCGCTTCCCTGGCTCCTGAGCAGGGAAGATGGGGATAAAAAAACTGCATCTGTTAAATGCCTATCACACTGCACCAGCTGCTGAAGACATCCCAGGCCCACTGAACAAAGTAGATAGCCCAGATAACTGAAGCCAAAACAGGAGGGGTTTGAACTTTTGGTGGGATAAACCATGGCAGCGATGTCAGTGAGGGGCAGAGCTATGACCCCAGGAGCAGATGTAACTAATGAAACCTGAATTACACCATCTTTAACTGTCCAAGCGTGCTGTGGAGAAGGGTTGGGACAGGGGTGGAGAGGAGATGTAGCACCCCAGGATTGATCAGGGTGGCCCGGCTTTTAGAATCTTCTAGCCCCCTTTAAAAACTCTTGCACAAGGGGGAGACTTTCTCTTGGTTGGTGTTTTTGTGCTATTCGCTGCTGGGCAACAGCCATGGGCAACCGGAAGGAGAAGCCTCTTGATACCCAAAAATGACTAAGGACTCTGCCCCAGTTGACCCCAAGACCAGTGGGTATCCACAAGGGCCAGTGAGGCCGGACCCCAGAAACTCCCAGTGGATCAGGTGGTAGAAAGTCCTAGACTTTTGCACCAAGAGATGAAGGCCAGGAGGAAAGCTAGCACTGGAAGCCAGGAGAACCAGCTCCCTATACATTACCTGTCTTTGGAGGTTAGGAGGTCTGCTTAAACTGCTCCTGGTGGCTAGAGTTCGCAATCAGGAGTAAAATGAGCCCAAGATCGTCCGAATCCACCCAACAAGGGGCGGATGTTATGGCAATTTTAAGGTATATGACCTTTGACCTTTCCGAGCGATGGAGCATGCGGGGCTCCTAAGGTAGCCAGGCCCCGGAGGTCGGCGCAAAGATTATTTTTTCATTTTTACCCTTGGAGAGGGCATGCGTTTGGCCCCTTTCCCAACCTCATTCCTGTCCCAGGAAGACCCCTTTTCCCTGGGGACTATTGCGAGCAAGGGACCCTGGCTTCTACTCTGGGCCCCAGCAGAGCACAAGACAAATGGAGAACCATCATGTCCTTCTAGTGGCGTGAACTCGCCCCACTCCCCGTGCCCGTGAATGGGGGTAGTGGGCGACCACTGCAGACAAAACTCTATGCCCACACAGAGCAAGCAGGGAAAAACACAGCTGCCGGCAGGGACAGCTGGGATAAGCTCCTTGAGCTGCTCCCAACAAAAGAAGGTATGTGGGGTGCCCGGGTGAGTCTGGTCATCCCCCAAAAATTAAAAAATAACAAAGGATAAGGCTTAGTGGGGC
Source organism: Lissotriton helveticus (assembly GCF_964261635.1). Taxonomy (NCBI): domain Eukaryota; kingdom Metazoa; phylum Chordata; class Amphibia; order Caudata; family Salamandridae; genus Lissotriton; species Lissotriton helveticus. The sequence continues at coordinate 1,029,289,760 of NC_136059.1, forward strand.
AGGCTCATTTGCATTTTTTTCCTCTTGCTGTGGCCCCAGGAGGATAGGGGCCCCATCAACAAATCTGAAAAGATTAGTGTAGGGCTGTATGAGTTATAGCATCCTGCCTCAGAAATAATGTTTGCAAAACTGAGCCTATGTTTGCAGGGCCAACAAATCCTTGGTCCTCTGGGATTTTCACAAACGTTTTCTAAGCACTCCAAAGTTTGATCTTTTTCTTTGAAGCTGAGAATTCAGTGCTCTCTAAGGGCTTATTATATAGCTGCATATAGTGGGGTCTAAAAGTGTTTGTGGAAAATACATATAATGAAGTGTTCTCTAAGGCTCTAAATCTATGGCTGCATTTTATGCGATCAGAAAATGATGCCTGCAAGCAGCTGATTTTATCATTGCTTTGTTATGGTTTGAAAGTATATGAAAATCACATAGCCATGCTATGTTCATTTTAAAATGTTTTATTGTTATAATTATGTTGACAGTGATTACTGATCAAGGTGAATATGCTTTATTAACATCGATAAGTGCATTTACACATAGTTATTATGGATTATTTCATTTACTCCCAACATGATGGTGTTTTTGACATGTGGTGTGTTGATACAGCCGACTGAAACTGAACTCGGACAAGACGGAAGTCCTCATCCTTGGCCCCACCCCCTCTGCCTGGGACGACTCCTGGTGGCCGACCACACTTGGAACAGCACCGACACCCACGGACCACGCACGCAACCTAGGATTCATCCTCGACTCCTCCCTCTCCATGTCGAAGCAGGTCAGCGCCGTCTCCTCCTCCTGCTACAACACCCTCCGCATGCTTCGCAGGATCTACAAATGGATCCCGACCGAAACCAGAAGAACGGTGACCCAAGCCCTCGTCAGCAGCAGGCTGGACTAAGGCAACGCACTCTACGCAGGAATCCCGCCCAAACACCTACAACGGCTGCAACGCATCCAGAACGCCTCCGCCCGCCTGATCCTCAACATCGCTTGACGCAGCTGCATCACCTCCCACCAAGCTCCTCACTCACGCACACAAAGCACTCCACAACACCGGACCAGCCTCCCTGAACATCAGACTCAACTTCCACACCCCCTCTCACCAGCTGCGCTCCGCCAGCCTCGTCCTCGCCGCCGTACCGCACATCCAACGAACAACCTCCGGCAGCAGATCCTTCTCCTTCCTCGCCGCCAAGACCTGGAACACCCTCCCCACTCATCTGCGGCAGACCCAGGACCTGCTCACCTTCAGCAAACACCTCAAGACCTGGCAGCACCCCTCCCCTCAACGCCTTGAGACCCTCATGGGTAAGTAGTGCGCTTTACAAATTCACTGATTGATTGATTGATTGATAATCCACATCAACACAGAAAGGCAGCACTGAGTACTCGGGCGCAATTCTGTATTATTGGACCTCTTCAACTAACTGCAACTTGAGTTCCTGTGACACAGCGAGCATGGGACCCTCCTCTCTTTGGCTGTGTGCCGTGGAACGTAGGGTCACTCAAGCAGAAAATTAAGGGTGATCCATAGAATGATTCCTCCATTTTCGCTTTACCTGCTGCAGCATTAAGATCATGTCCCTCACACAGTTCCTCTCCCTTGCACGCAATTAATTCAATCACAATGAAGAGCACCAATAATTTTAAAAGAAATCTTTCTTGGCCTGGAAAAATGACTTTCAAAGTGACACTGAGGAAAGATTGTGACTTTATTAGAGGCACTCTGAAAAAATGAAACCACTCATCTTTTATCTGTTAATTCTTTCTGGGGGACATTACTTTATTTGGGGCACCTGGGCAGCTGTGTGTGGAAAAGCATACAGTTTTTAATGCATTACAACCATTACAACATATAAATATAGAGCTTTACTTCCCGAGTAGATGTATCTCACAACAAACCCACCAATATGATGGCGGCCTCTGGGCACTCTTGAAAGTAAATCTTCTACAAAATGGAAGACGAGTCGGCAGGGTCTAAAGTCAATGATGAAAATTGAAGTTTGTTCTTTCTTCTGATTGGCTATCAGTGTTGATTACACAAATTAATGATAATACAAGTTTACTGGAAAGCAGCGCTGCCAAGGGCCACGTCGGAGACTCTTGGCTACCTGCAGGATCCCTAATGCACTTTACAAGAACAGTATCTTTTGGCAGGATCCCTTGGATCTATATTTATAGGACATCATGGATCGCCTACTCCCCTGAGGAGATATTGACTTTTCCGATGCATTCTCATCTCTTCTTTCAGATGCACGCCAAATGCGTTTCAAGAAAATAAAATTCCTACAGTAGCACAAGGACATTTAGGCAACAAAAAAAAAAATCCAATCATGTATGCTATGAATCTTCACAAAACAGTAGAAAAATATGAAATGAAATCATGTGCAAATGGTGTGTTAATCTCAGAAGGTCATTTTCAAGAACACTCAAGGCCATAGCTATTGATAGTGCCACAGGTACAGTGGCACCGATTCCCAGCATTAGGGACTTACTGCAGCCAATTACAGCTGTCTTTTACAGTTCCATGTGACAACTTAGACTGCAAAAACATGTTTTTCAAAACATAGTTGCCAGTTCATAAGAGTGTTTGAGTATGGAAAGTAGCACTACAGGAGTACTCTTTTACGCATTTGTATATGCCTTTGTGAACCAACCTTGAGATGTCCCACTCACTATTAGTTAAAGCGCAAAGATGATACTGCCCTTTCTAATTGTCCTAATTGTATATTCATATTCCTGGAATAGTTCCTTTTTATTGTAATTTTAGATGTTTTCAGTTGGGGATGGATGTAACTGGACACGTTCCCTCTAGCGCAAATACATGTAATAACCACAAAATAACTCATAAATATGTGTCATTGTGTGAGAAGTGCAATCCAACTTTTAGCATTATTCCCTTAGTCCAAAATGCACCCTTGTGTCCAAAATGGGCCAGAGGATGCATTTTGCGCTACGAAAGTAGCACTAAATGCTGCAGGACACGAACAGCAGTAGTCAGCAGCCTCTCGCTGTCCCTTAGTCGTTCCTGTGCTCCTGCAGTGGGATTTTTGCCCAAATGTACTCTTAATTACCGAAGCTGGCAGAATGATGAAAGTTCTGTGATTTTGCATCACAAGAGTAATGTCAGGCTGACATTTTTGCAGGGATATATTTACGTAAGGTGAGCATGAAATTCAATTCACCAAAATTCCAATAGGTATAGCAGAAGTAACATTATACACATTGTGGCCTTTACTTTAACTCACTCACACACTTATACATATATTCACTCATACACACACTGTCTCTCACATAACACTCTCTCAATCCAAGCATTCACACAACATGCATTTAAAGGCATTTTTTACTTACCTTAACTGCCAGGAAGGTCACATTCCAGCTAATTGTACTTTATTTGTATTAGTCTTATAGTGAATAATGTAGTATTATTCACTGTAGTGTAATATATAAATTGATAGAAAAACAAGGACAGTGGACCCCTAAATCATTGTACATATGGACAGGATACCACTGCGTTCCTGGCACTGATTATGCCATCTCTGAGGCCAGGGGTCGCAAAAGCAGTGCCTGGGGTCTCAAGGGGCAAGGCAGGGGTCGCCGCTGTGATCCCTGGTGACCCCTAAATGACATACGTGGATGAGAGGGATGCACCAAGTTTTGCAGCAGCAAAGCCTAAGCTGGCTCTACTGGGGCAAACCTGACCAGGTGACCCATCTGCCATTGGCCGACGTGTTATCGTGAAAATCTTCCCACCCTGTTTAGGGATATTAAATAAATTGACTTTGACATGCAGTAAAAAAAAGTCCCTGGATGTGATGGACACTATTTTTTTGTTTTCCTGCAGCAAACCCCCGTTCAAGGGCTTGCTTCTGAAAGATGAATAATTTGCCAAGTGTGCGCAAAAAAAAACATGGTGCCACTTGGACATCGTCAGAGTGTTCATTACATCTGCTGCATCTCAATCAAGGAAGATGAGGCATTGTGGAGTTGACCTGGTAGGCCGGCATGCTACTGGCTATGGTCCAAAGTACCGTCCATGCTTTTACAAAATATGTTTTTGAAAACAGTTTTTTCACACTACCGTGATTCACTGCCCGCCCAGGAACTATGGAGGTCCATTTCCCTTACTTGTGCTACTCATGGCAAGCAATGCTTTAAGTGTAGCTCATGTCTTCAGCATATCAAGAAGTGCATCATATGTTGGCATGCTCCCAGAACAGGAATATATGCTAGCAAGAGTCCCCTAGAGGTAGTCCGAGTTTAAGTCTTAAACGTACTACTTTTGATATTCACAGAAGGCACTTACGATTTTTGGTATTCACAGAAATCACATACGACTGCTAACTTCACATCCACACTCGGTCGGAATTTCCGCATTCAGGCCGGAATGTTCGCAACTGGATTGGAATTCCCGCCCCAGGAGTGGAAATCCCGCACTTGTGTCGGATTTTCCGCACCCAGGCCGGAATCTCCGCATCAGGGTCGGAATATCAGCATTTGGGTCTGATGATCATTACAAGTGCCTACCACCCCCACCATGCTCCAGCTGAAGTCAATTAACACTAACTGCAAGACCAGTACCACAAACCACATAAAAGCAGCACACACTCAAGGAACAGGTTTGGCCACAGAGAGTTCCTGTTTTCATTTTCTATTCATCGCTACTGGAATATGTACCAATTGAGGAGGAAGAAGAACTTCACAACTGAGGAGACCACCATGATTGTGGAGTTTATTGTTAGGCACCACAAACACCTATATGGTCTCCCACCTTACTGCACCAGTGGTACACAGAGGGCAGCTCTATGGCAGCATTTAGCTACTGCTGTCACAGCATTGGAGGAGGATGTGCGCACAGTCAGGGACATCAAGGAGAAGTGGCAGGACGAAAAGGTGAGAGTGAAGGACAAGTACTCCAGGATCACATTGAACAGCATTCTCCCTGACCCACAATCTGGAACCCACCTACGTCTCACCCCACTTGAAGAGGATGTCCTCACTACAATCCACCCGCACATGCTCCATGGGCTGCCTGTGAGTGATGTCTGCAACGTGGTACCAGGTAAATGGGATGACACGAGCAAGTATACAAAATGACTGCCGATGTTGCACTGCCATTGTGAGTAAGGAAGTTTTCCAAAGTTTATATTAAAATATATAGTCAGTCAGAGGCTCATGTGTTTCTCTCTGTATGTTGCACAACAAGTCCCAGAATCCATTGTATTAGAAATGGCAAATCCCTTTCCCACTATTTAAAACATGGGCCCAGTACTGCTGCCGTATATACCTAACACTGTTAAGTAGCAATTGTCAGTCAAGTATGTAAGGGGTGGGGGGTGTGGTGAAGAGGAAAATCAACAGACAACGGAATAGAGAAACTACATACAAATGATCCTAAAAGTAATTCATCTTGTGCCTGCCAAAATCACAAAGCAGAAGATGAGAGAATCCATATTTTAAAACATTTAATTTCCATATTCCGTTGTCTATTTCCCACCCTGTCACGCCATTACATTCCCAACGCCCCACTGCTCCTACCTGCACCTGCTGTGGCAGTACTTCATAATACTGTTAGCATACAAAAGATATGAGGAAATGTCTAACAAGTTCTACATGTACATTTACCATTTAGTGACTGTTCTCTCTTCTCACCTATTGACACATTCCGCCGGAGTGCAGACAACCACAGTAGAAGAGGTCCCTGCATCTTCTGGGAGGAAACAACATCACTCAGAGCAAGGCCTACCACCCTCACTAACTGATCAGAAGATGGTCAAAATGCATACATTGTCAGCAGACAACAGAGGGACATATAGTGTCCGAATCTCAAAAGTAAACGGAGATGAAAATCTAATTTTACAACTATGGGAGTTCTTAAAGGACATTTACCTTTAGCAAATGACATTTGTGAATAGCGAAAGACAAAATATAGTATATCTAGGCTCATCATACCTTTGTGATTTCTGAACATTACATGTATTCCCCCAATAATTCCAGAACTGTGAACTCAATCCTGGAATCGAGTGCCACAACAAGTCAAAAAGGAGCCTCAACTATATTGTAATTGGTTTTGTAGACTAAATTAAGAAATCTGATGTTAACAAATATAACAATGATGAACAATAAGTGAGATACAATTGTCAGGAGTATTGAGACTGCGTCCACTGTCCTACTTAGAATGTTTTTTCTATACATGAAATTGTCCAGTCCCCCCATCTGGTTATATATGTTATCATCGGATGGCATGTTTTTTGGACATTAACAAAACACAATAGTGGACCTTACTTCAGGTATTGTTGTCATGTCAATTTGATAGATGTTGCTCATCGGCAGTGGGGCTATAAGTTGAATGTGTGATCACTCATGATAATTAGTGCTACACACTTCTGAAACGGTCGTGCCCACACTGCTTGTACTTATCCTTTGTGCCTGAATTTGGTATACAGCCTTTACAACGAAACTTTTACAACGACATACATTTACAACGCAACTTTTACAATGCAAACTATTACAACGCATTGCTCTGGGGGGCGCTCTAGGATAGGGAATAGGTTAATTTACTATCCAATAACTTTCCCTACTATCCACGGGGACTGGAGTTGGAATAGTAAATTAAACTATTCACTATCCAGCGCCTAAAAGTATTATGCGTTGTAAAAGTATGCGTTGTAAAAACTGCGTTGTAAAGGCATGCGTTGTAAAAGCATGCGTTGTAACGTCATACATCCCCTGAATTTGAGTGCATCACATGTGGCAGCAGAAATGTAAAGTTACAAACAAACTTATCATTGTAGGTCCAAGGATGTCCTCCCAGATTCCAAGACCCACATTGACCTCTGATACAAGGTTGGCTGTGACATCTGGTTAGGGACCACACAATGCGGGGCCATGGTAAGTAAACCCAAGAATAATGTACCTGAATGCTCATGAAATGTGCCTTTAATCTGCGCTGTATGGTGTATGGGTATTACATCACTGTTGTCCTGCATCACAATATGACATTCAACCACGTACCAGATCACACCATGGTGGCTAGTGAAAGGATGACACAAAATGTATGACAAGTGAGTGCAGAATGGACATAAAATAGTATATAGTGTCATTTGAAGTGTACTAGATGCAACTGTATTGTAATTCAAAGATATGAAAACTCCCTAGCAAAACTCCAATGGAAAAATCATATTGAAATTGGTCTGGATGAGGCTCGCACTGATGCCAGTTGTGTACTTTTGTGATGGATGTATGGACTGCGAAGGTGAATCTTCAGGAAGTGTAATTTTCAAATTTCTTGGCTGAAAAGCACAATGCATATCAAGTGTAGGCGGCAACCATCAAAGCTTCTCAACTTACCCACAAAGTGGGATCTGAGTCAAATGTTGCATTCTACTTGCCTTCTTTTCTACTGTATTCAGCGATGTAAGAGAGTGTATAATATATGAGGTTAGGATGTCTGCTGTACAAGATATAATACGTTGTCAGCTTAATTCTTGGAAATGGAGTATGGGAACAGAGGACACTCAAAGATGCACATAACAAATGTGTGATCTCTCATTCCAAAATGAGCTTTGTGGCTTCATGGGTAGGGAAGCACAATTAACACACAAAATTAACCTGACTATTGCACATCTCACATATGAAATCAGCAATGCAATGTTTAAACTGATTTGTAAATGTGAAACTGGCCAGCCTGTGGATGTTCAATCCTTTCAACTTGTCAACAAACAACATTATACTCATGAGACATGTTAGTCTTAACGGTGAAGGTGTAATCATTGTAATGCGATGGCGTCCTGATTATTTCTCCCCTTCCTTCAAATATCAGTAACCTTCTTATACACCTTTGTCTGTTGATGTGTCATCTCATTGATGTCTGTGTTGTGTGGAGGTAACAGCTGGCTACAGCTGTATGTGAGCAGGGGCCCAAATGTTAAGTCCATGAGGTAAACATGCTGCACATTGGCCATGAATATCATATCAATGGTCATTGAGAATGGCACATACATGTTAGCTCATAGTTACCGATGCTGATATCAAAATGGAGGGAAGAGGATTCTGGGTCCATTCAGTTCCCCTGGACAGATACGAGATAATCTAAAATAGAATGGACACTAGTTTCTACAAAACCATTGGTTTGTACTTCGAAAACCCTCATAGACAACCTGATTTACTATGGTGCGGTATATCTTTTTGTCCGCCTCATCAGGGGTCGTGGCGTATTCATAGGGTAATCGATTAACGTGCTGGGTGCCAAGCCTCACCCGAGGCTACCTCCGGTACAGGTAGAAGTGTCCAGAAATAGTGACAAAAGGAGGTAAGAAAATGGATAAAAATAGTGGCTAGTACAAAAATGTATTAATTTATTGAGAGATAGGTTCTAGACACTATAGATAAAATTAGATCGATATGGAGGTAATCAAGTAACTGGATTACCGCATGTCTTTGAAAAAAATGTCTACATGTTTCAGCTCTCTTGGCCCAGCCGGGTCTATAGAGCTTTCGTCAGGACAGGGACATATACGAAAATACAAATAAATAAAAAACTGCCACAATTTGTGTAGTATTTGTTGATAAGTATCAATGACTTATACTCAGAATGCCAACGCTGTATTCAGCTTGATGATAGCTTCAACAGGGAACAGGGAGTCGCTTAGTGGTCTTTTGCCACGTGGAACATCGTAGAATCCCCTGTGCTGACTCTGCCCCTGGCCCCATAGTTACCATCTGGTGTACTGAAATATGGATATGTATGTCTCATCACAGCTGCTGACAGGATGACACCAGTGCAGCGTACAAAACCATCCCGGGGAATGCAAGACATCCTGGCTGCAGCAGTGAAACCCTCTTGCACCTGTCCATCAGGTAAGTGTGGCGTGAAGTGTTTCCCTATCATAGATTACAAAACCATGACAAAGATCCAATTCCCCTTCTGCATAAAACCTGCAGTTGGTGTTTACAAAGTTAAATACATATCATAAGTGTCACGTGCCTGTTTGTAAATTGGTAGTGCAGATGATTGAGAATGGTGTCACTTCCCCTTAAAGCTGCTGGATCGGGGACAGCTTTGTCAACAAAACCTAGAGGAACATGGTTCAGCAGTTGACATCAGAGGGGGATCGTAAAGGGACACAAAGCTGTGGCTGGAGCTGGTGAGTTTGCTTGTGCAATGTACATCACCGTTTAACACCTCAGTGCAATGGTGTGAGCCGTCACTTGTAGGGGTACCCAAACCAGGTCACATGTGTGTCATCTGTTGATGCAAAGTACAGTAGAACCAACCCTAGTGTTGCATCACATCTTATACTAGGTCAATTGCTTATCCTGTTGCAATCTCTGTGTTCCAGGTGATGATGACGATGAGGACGATGGACTTTCCAGCAGTGTTGGGCGATGGGCAATCAAAGGGGAAAATCCACTGCTCCTCCAGGCAGTAATGTTGGCTGCAAGTTCTGCGCAAGAGGAGGAGGAGGAAGAATCTGAAGAGGCTGAAGGATTGGACGATGATGGTGACTATCTGTTCATCCTCTCAGAGGATGAATATTCTGATGCCATGGACAGAAATTTTCCAACATCGCCTACATTTTGCAAGGCCTCACACCCTACGCCCAGCAAAGAGCCTCAGCCTCCTCCAACAAAAATGTTTACCTGTCCCCATCATACAGCTAACCAGCTACAGCTTACACACACCCCACCACAGACATCTCTCCCTCACAGACCTCACATCCAGGACAGACGTGGTTGTTCCCTTACAAACTCCTCCCTATACAGTGTATCCCAGGCATTCTCTCCACAATCTGAGGGAAGTACCAACCCTGTTATGGTTGAGGTATCCCCTGGGCACCATTCTCCTATCCACAGGCTTCAACCTGCCACCCCCAACCCTGCTGTTGGACCTGCCGGTCTCATCCATGGCCGACCCCTGTAGAGAGGGCCTGCACCTGGCCATGGTGGCCAGTGGGAGCAGGACTTCTTCAAACAGCAGGCAGATGTGAGGCAGGACATTCATGCCATAGGGGCTACCCTGTCAGACATGTCTGAGGCCCTGCAGGACATGCGCCAAATCCCTCAGGTGTTGGACAGATTGACCCAGGTTTTGGATAGGATGGATAGATCTTGGCAAGACGAGTCCAAGAATATCAGAGACATGATATCCATCCAAAGGGAAGAGAATTTAAGACACCATACCTTGGTCATGAAGATGATGGAGGGCATGATGAAAGTGGTTCAAAGTCTCCCTTCATGTTTAGCACAGGGAGGTGAGCCATCACATCTGCTTGCCGCACATCACACCCACACACCTGCACTGGACCACAGCAAGGGTACACATGCACCACCGCACCATGAGCAGGTACTCACACCGCCTGTACATCTATCACCACCCTCTGAACAGGCACTGCTAACACCTGCACAACCAGCCCCTGTCCACGCACAAACACCAACAGTACATACACCATCTTCTCCTGCACATGAACTTCATCCTGTAGAGGCACATACACTACACCCACCTGTACCTCGGCGACAACCCAGACATGATCCCTTACAGTGATCCTCACCTCCAAAATTGGGAAGTCACAAACATGATCCCCATTGATCACATCCCAAAAACATTGTTACCAGTGTGAATATGTGTAAATAAAAATAATTTCTCTTCACAAGTCAAGATTCTGTTGCATAGGATGTCCTGATAGGCAAATGTATACCAAATTTGGTGGCCAAGAAATGTGAGGATGTATATATGTGTGTGACACATGAACAAGTGTAACCCCATCATTGCAACAAGCCATAATGGGCAGAGCAGATGACTCCCAAAATATATGCCCATATTTTGTACATGACATTCACAATGAAGTTAAACAAGTCGGAGAAAATATGATTCAAGGGCGTAGTTCGCGAAGTAGCGCTACGCGAAACTACGCGAAGTGCACTTCGCACTACGCGAACTTCACGTAGCACTACGCGAGCTGTGTAGTCGCATGTTCGCACTGTGCAAGATGCGTTTTCAATGATTGCACAGTGCGGACAAGCATCCGGCACTGTTCAATCATTGAAAACGGCATCTTGCACAGTGCGAGCTGTAGTTTTCTGCTGCTCGAGTAGATTTTAACTCGAGCGGCAGCTTTCTCAAAGCGAACTGGTAGTTTCTCATTGCGAGCGGTCGCGAGCATGCGTAACCACTCGCAATGAGAAACCTGACCTCCCGCGTTGAGAATTTCGCCGGGATGTCATTTTGCTTGCTCGCGGTCGCGAACATGACGTTGAGGACCGCGAACAAGCAGAAAATGGTCGCTGCACTACGCTACACTGCACTACGCGTGTTCGCACTGTGCTACGTGCAGCTCGCGTAGTGCGAAGTTGCGCAAACTTCGCAAACTACGCGAGCGTAGCGTAGTGCTTCGCCCAGGGTTAAATAAGAGTTTCTGTAAAGGAAATGGTGTCCAGATCCTCTGAGTCCAAAGCGGGCTCCTGGCTGGCCGGTGCAGGACCAGGCACCACACAGGGTTGGGACACACAAGGCGTACAGGAGGAAACAGTGTGGCGCAATTGACAGGGGGAGACATCAACGGCGGTGTGGAAGTGATGTTGGGATACCAAAGACAACATGACTGCAGTCAGTGAATTGACACTGGCAGGGAGGGTGCCACAGGTCAGGCAGTTTCATCTCGCATCATGCGCAGCTCTGGACACATCAGCAGCATAATGCGAGAGGACATGTCTGGCTGACTCTCTCATGCCCACATCAAGTCCTCTGGTACAGCCACATGAGGAAAAACATAGGGAGGGATTTGGGTTGAACATGAGGGGTGTGGAGCCTCAGGTTCAGGGGCCAGTGTTGGTGTCGACCTGGCAGCTACGATGAGGGGGACTGTTTGCAGGGGATGCAGCTGGAGGCCCCAATGGAATCTGACAGAGTTAGGGAGGGACTGATGGCAGGCCCAGGTTGTGCAGTGGTTTGCCCCGGGGACACCTTGCCAAAAGTAACTGGTTAATGGTCCAGGGGAGAGTAGATTCCCCCCCGACCAGAGGTGTCCAGTTCTTCACCGCCCTTCATTGTCCTCGGCCTCCACCCAGTCCGTAGCACCAGAGGTGTCTTCCTGCTCAGTCAGGGTGGGCACAATCCCCTGCCTTCTGATGTCAAAGTTCCCACCTCATCTTCTTCTTCCTCACTAGTTAAAAGAGGTTGTAGCCGCCGGCGCACCACAGATGTCCTGCTCCGAAACGTGTCCGGCTATTGGTCCTTTTGGCCAGCTGAGCCCACTAAAATATAAAACAAATCATGATGTACTGGTTGTACACGTCAGGACAAGACACATATCTAGATGAGCCAAAGTTAGACTTTGCTCTCCTCTGATCACACTATACAGTTGTCAGTGTTTATGAACTTAAATAACGTGTGTGTTCACTGTCATCTCCTGATCTGAGTCAGACATGGACATCTCACAAGATTATTGGTGACTTACACATCTGTACTGGCCAATCCTCAACTTTTACCTTTTTGTGATATGTGTGTCCTGTCACTGCTACATGGGCAGGTTCCAAACCCAGTCTACAAAAGGAGATCAGAGAGAGGCCAGATGGTATTGAAATGGGCCTGTGATATGGAGTCTCTGCTCTTTTATGTCAGGACAAATGTTATCTGCTGTGTAGCATTGTATGAGACAACACAAATGCCGATTGGGGGTCACACATTCATACAGGGCCTGGGCTATTAGATTTGCTAAGTTGTGAGTCTAACCTTTTGATATTCCTTCACAAAAGATGACAATCCAGTGCCACATATTGGCTTCAGAGACTGATCAGGTAGTGCTGGGCACTGGTGAACAGTAGTGGCTCGTTGTGACAGCTACCTGTACATGAAAAATTGGCATACAAGCCACTGAGGCTAAGACGTGTGTCTGTGGATACACTTGGCAAAATTGGAAGCAGTTAAGAGTGAGTTAAGGATCTCAAAGTCTGTCTTGACTAAGGCTGGGCATAGTGGGCATAGTGGGCGTAGTGGGGTTACACGGAGTGCCACGGAGTTGAAAACAAAACTCCACATACTCTGCGTAGCTCTGCTATGTGCCACCCGCCTCCCACCCACACTATTACAATTATGTGTCAGTTTTTTAAAAACGATTTAAAGACTATGAAAACTCTTTACCTTATCTGCGGTGTTCCCGGGCTGCCCTCTTCCTCCATCGCGACTTCTTCGTGAAAACTGCGCATACCATCTCCAAGATGACTTCTGGAGTAAAACAGTATCTGGCCCTGACATCTTGGCTGGACATCCCAAATAGGTTGATCCTTTGTCTGAAGATCCTCTCTGCTCTCCTACTCCTCCTCCTCCTCCTCATGTCTTCTTGCCGCTTGGCAAGCGGCAGAGCAACAAACATATTCTGCGACATGTTGAAAGAGTTTGTGTGTGTCTGCTCTGCTTTCATACATGCTGCAGTGCTGGGATTGGCTCTTAGGCTGCAGTGTGTCAGCTGATGCATGGTGGGGGATGGTAGGCACTTAGACAGGTGTTTAGCATTAAGGACAATGATCAACCACCCAGAATGCAGGTATTCCAGCCCGGACACGGAGATTCCGGACCTGGTGGAGACATTCCGGCACAAGTGCGGGATTGCCGCTCCTAGGGCAAGAATTCCACTCCGGGTGCGGAAATTCCATCCTGAGTGCAGAAATTTCGGCCCGAGTGCGGACGTAAAGTTAGGAGCCGTAAGGGATTTCTGTGAATACCAAAAATCGTAAGTGCCTTCTGTTTAGGATTTTGTCTCAGATTAGTTCTGTGCATCTGCCCCTAGGTTCCCAATGCCTTCATGAGTTATGTCTGCAGAATGAAAGTTCCAACAAGACTCACCTCTGTTGCAAGTTCCATTGTAGATTACTTTGAATGAGCTAAACATGGCACCTCATGGGGAACTCCCCTCATCACACACCTCCCAAATACACACCCATCACAACAGCGCAAACCTTCTTATCTTCATCCCTATATCTTTAGAAATTCCAACCCGCCTGCAAAAAATATTTTATCAAGCAGGACCAAGGATCGAAACTTGTTTTAAGTTCCTCATGCCTTAGCAATCAATGTACTGCATTGCTAAATCTCCACAATGAGCAGCATTATTATCCTTTAATTCATAATGGGCACCCACGCTTAAAATTCCTACACAGCAAGCTATGATATAATCTATCTAGGAATCAACTAATTTGTACCAATGAAAAACCAACATGGTCTCCAAAGATGATTCTAATTTCAGACATATTCTATTCCTAGAAATAAGTCAATTAACCTCAACCTACTCTTATACATTTGACATCCTTGAACTAAGCATTTAATTAGCATACCCTAAGTCTATCCAGGATTCCGCAGCATCACTGAAAAATTGCCACATCATCAAGTGCACTTCACACTTTCATTTTGAGTCGTGCAATAGCATAATACAAGCAAGTAATAAACACAAATCAACCTTTGACTCAAAGGCATAGCACTAAAAATCATCATACAAAAACAAAGGAACCTATTCCCATTCGACAACAAGAAACAAGGACGTCTTTAGTGTACTTCACAGTCTTTGTTGCCTCTCAGTCCAAAACCATGGACATACCTGGCCCTGCGCCCTGCTAACTCCAACAACCAACTTGAACTGACAATCCTCTAATTACATGCTAGAGAGAAACCACTTTGATGGTCCTGAAGGACCCCTTTCATTGGAAAGCACTGTCTCAGAGACTGTATGGTGGAAAGGCCCTGAAGCAATCAGATAACATATCCCTGTGGCACTGATGGTTCATAATTTCACCACAATCACTTAGGACCAAATTATGAATCTGGCGTTCTAAGGACCACAAGGCCCATGGTGGCACAGCAGTAGCGGTCCAGCCACCGCTGCATCCGGGGTCTGACCACCCAACTAGGACTTTGGCGGTCAGATCGTAATTGGACTGCCTGCTCTGCCAGAGAACCACAGTTCCCTGGAGGTGGCTCAGCAAGTCAGGGGCTATGTAATATACAGGTGATAACGATGTGGGATCACCATGCATTTTATAAGATTTAGGACAGCCAGCGGTTTCATGGAGGTCTTTCCTCCATGAAAAGGCTTGCAATGCTGAAACAAAGGGGACCCTACAGGACCCCCTGTGGACCCACAGCCTGGGGATGCATGCAGGGGGCCAGAACATGTGCCCCCCTCTGTGCATGTACCTAGGTTCCTGCACGGCATGGAATTTAAAGCTCATGCTGTGCAGAAACCCCATGTGGCGTTCTCATTGCGGTGCCTCTTTCAAAGGCACCGCTGCCTTTGAAAGATGCACTGCAGCAGGACTGCCACACTACCCGCCCGCCAGACCACAAAAGTGGTCAATAATCTGGCAGGTGGGCAGCAGTGAGCTTTGGCAGAGCAGTGGCGTGGAGGTGCAGCTTCATCAAAAGTCGTAGTTTGGCCCTTAGGTACCACCAATAGCTTAAAACTATCACCTCTTTTCACAAATTCCCACTGCCAATATCGTTCTGCTCTAGAGCTCCATTTGATTCAACAACAATCAGAGGCACCTAACTAATGCACAGTACACTAACTAATGTGCCCATAAAATACACAATAGTACCATGGAAAGATCTAAACCAATATCATGGCCCTCACAGAGACTTGGTTAATGATACTCTTCACAAATGATTTTGAATCTCTTGCCAGCTGACTACAACTTTTTGAGCAGGAGCCAGGGTATCAGCAGTGGTGGTGAATTGCCCCTCTTTTTTGTTAGTCTTCATTGCCTAATCATCATTGTTATGATGATCCTTGAAATACCGCCACATAATAAGCATCAGTACCTCATGCACATATAATATCTGTGCACTCATCTGTCAACTTCGCAAAAAAGCTCATTCAGCACAGACATCTTCCCTGATTTTTGTCATCTAACTATTGGAGTAGCACAATTTTGGCTCTATCCTGCTACGTTTGTCTAGGCCACATATATACATATTTACATTTGACCTTATGTACTCGTGCGATGCAATAAAACTAAAGAGATATGGTGCACCAAAGGTATAGAAATGCATCTATTGTGTGTTTTGACATATATGTGTGTGTGTGTGCATATGAATGTTTTTTTCTTTTCAGAAACATCTGGACTGCTGATATTAATCTTCCATAGGTTTATATTGTAAGGTGGTGCGCTAAAATGAATTTAATACAGGGCATTCATCGGAGATTAATGAGAATGAATCATATTAATGTTTAATGCTTTCTTTATAAATTGTGACCAGTTGACGTATACTGCTTAAAATTACATGTATTTGTTATTGCGCTACATATAAGAGTACCACAGGATACACTTTGATATATTATTAAAGATTTAATTTTTTGGATTATATGTAGGTTGTAGAAATAATATGCATTTAAGGAGAAATGTTAAGTTAGCACGATTGTGGGCCTTAAGCCTGCAGTTCAGACATTTAACTTTTACGTGAAAGTTGTTTTTCTGTACGTTTTGCTCTTCTGCAGGTGCAGACCAAAGGCATTCGTTAGTTAATGAAAAGCTCATTGTATTTCAGAGATAGAGTGTCGAGGAAGAGCTGGGTAGGTCAAATGATTTTAATGAAGAACAAAGGGGGTGCAACCAGTTGTTACTATCAGACAAAGGGAGTGACCAAGGATGCTTTGGAAGTGGAGAATTGATTATGGGAATAGTGTTCATGGTGCCAAGCTATTTTCTGGGACCTGGAACACATATTATGATGTGTATGAGGTTATGTTGTCTCAAATGTTCTTTGTGCATTTTAATTAGTGACTCCACCTTGGGTTTAGTCAGATTCCCTTTAGATTTAGAGAGGTACAGACCTCTCTTCACATCTCTGATCATGTGGTTTCATGCTATACATGGTTCTTTACTTATAGAACTTCTACAGAAGTTCGGATGCTGATACCTTTCTTGCTACCTTGCTTCAATGGGTTTCCCCTATCTTTAGGTTAGTATAGGGTTTAGTAGATGCTGCAAATCTTTTCCATGTATGGAGAGAAGGATCAAAACCATTCGACAAGTCATCAAATTATTTTCCTTATTTTCCGTATGGCGGCTACTGACATCCTTATATGTTCTTTGCTGGTGATGACCAATATTGTAAGACGCTTTCTTCAGCCTTTGGTTATTTTATACTTTTAAACTATGTTTTTGAGATTGATATATATCAATCTGGGTTTGAGTTTGTAATAAACCTTTTTGGCTTCAATGTATTGATTCATACTTTTATTATGTGGTCTTCATGATCACACTGTACTTTGAGATTTAAATTGTCGTTAACCCCTCTTCCACTCAGGCTACCAAAAAGGTCTATTGACCGGAGGTTTAATAAAGCTTTTTGACTTCAGGTTACTGATTGAGACTTTTATTGTGTGGTCCTAATGATCACACTGTCACATTGTACTGTGAGATTTAAATTGTTGTTAACCCCTCTTCCTCTCAGGCTAACACAAAAGTCTATTGACCAGAGTTGTATTGTAAGAAACGGCCTGAGCATTCTCACTATATTCTAATGAAGGTGTCTTTTTGGTGAAATGAACATCTGAATGAATGAGCTGACCAACACCTATGCACAATTACAGAGCGCATTGAGAATCGCAGCTTTACTCAATTTGTGAACAGCCACACACATAAAATCTAGGAACTTGACTTGATAGTGGCAGTAATTCTAAACCAACTCAGTACTGACAACCACCCTCTCGCATAGACACACTGCAATCTCCTCAACTTCAAAACCACTGATGAAGGAGAAATTAGGCCCTCCTCACTCAAAGGAGCAAGATTTTCCCTTATGGTCAGACACCTGATCACAATACCACCCAGAACCTTTCATCACCTACTCCCAGCATTCACAGTGCCAATATAGGTCTCTCCAGATGAGAGGTAAGTGATCTTTTAAAAGCTATCACAAGCCCTCTGACCCTGGTGTCTCTTTGAAAACCCAAGAAATCCAAACCAACCACAGTAAGAGTAAATCAATGTTGTTAAAAGACATTAGACAGTGGGGAACAATTTCAGAAAGGTTCTGGGGAAGAAGTCCAAAATCCCCAATGACACAACTTCATGTTAGTTTCACTACTGGGGCTCTAAATGTTCAACTCTCTGGGCCAAGCTGTTCTTGTTCCAGTCATTTGTTAATAAAACTGAAATAATCTTGAAAGAACAAATCAGAATCTACACGTAACTGGTGATTCCTCTCTCTAAACTGCCCTGCCAGCCCTGTTACCTTCTCTCTTCGATGGTCTAAACTACATGTTTGAAAATAATTCCTGTGTCCAAACAACTCTCTCCACTGAATACCATTTTACTCATCAATTTCTGGAAAATTCCTAAGCAACAGTAAACAGATAATCTGAACCCCACTTTTAAATAAAAGAGGTATTACTAGAAAATGTATTCAATTACTATCCCATCTCAAGTTTCCCATGCATTGGAAAGATGGAAAGACATTGGAAATCATAGTCTCTTGCAAGATCTTAAGACACTTAAAATTTCACTTCATTCTCAGTGAATTCCAGTCTGGCTTCTAATCGTTCTGAAGAACAAACAACACCCTTCTAAGTATTAGAAGGAATTACTAACTAGCAGGAATTAAGAACAAAAACATGTGCACAATATGACTAATCTATCCACCCTGATTAACCCATTGAGATGCTTGCTGTGATGGCCCTTATTGTTGCAAAGATGTGCATCCTCCCCAGAAGCCAACCCATTCGGAATGGCTGACAAAACTGTACAAACCTGTGATTTACGAATGACTTATCTATGGGATCCAAGATAAACTGGAGCCATTCACCCAAGTATGGGCCTTATTCTTGGACACAACCTTCGCCGAGAGGATGAGGGAGACTAACCATGGATTGAGTCTCTATGCCGGTACTAATGGTCAGGAACAGCCCTTCTTGTTCCACCCCTCACACTGCGCTCCAACCTCCCGCCCCTCTTTCTATCCCCTCCACGACTGATGCATTCTGTTTTTGTTTTTTTTTAATTGTTTTTTTATTGACAGCACAGGCAATCATTCGTTACAGTAATAAAGCACTTTCAAGAATATTATAGTACATACAATTCCTTAAAAACTTAATCGAGTAGCAATAAGCAAAGAAATTACAATAGGTCAAAAAGAAATACATCAATTTTGTTTTAAAAATCGTCAAATGACCGGAATCGGAAACTACGGGAGCAATGGACCTTTACGTGGAGGATATGATCAAGAACCAACTACAACCCAAAGGCCTCTCACATTTCTTCTCCGTGGAAAGGGCCCACAGGGTGCCAGGGGGTAAGCCGAAAACGGGAGGTCCTCCAAGGCCGATCTTAGCAAGGCTCTTCAACTTCAGAGACCGGGACGCCATTTTACAGGCAGCTAGGGTGGCTCCGGCCATTCAGATTCAAAACTCTAAGGTGTCATTCTTCCCGGACTACACTGCGGAGGTCTCCCGGAGGCGGAGGACCTTTCACGAGGTGAAAAAAACGCTACGAGAAAAGGAACTGCCCTATTCTATGCTATTTCCAGCCAGACTCCGAGTAGTTGCTGATAAAAAAGTTTGGTTCTTTGACTCCCCCGAGGTGGCTAGGGATT
Organism: Lissotriton helveticus; assembly: GCF_964261635.1. Taxonomy (NCBI): domain Eukaryota; kingdom Metazoa; phylum Chordata; class Amphibia; order Caudata; family Salamandridae; genus Lissotriton; species Lissotriton helveticus. Next base: position 1,029,309,342 of record NC_136059.1, read on the forward strand.
GGCTCGAGGGCTGGCATACTACGGACAGGTCTCGGAGGAACCACAGACCGAATACCGGACAGCGTGCTGACAGCCGGACGGGGTCACAAACTTCGGGAAGAGGAGGGCCGGGAAGGTCCCCAACTCAAGACCTCGTGGAAGAAGATGGAATTGTATGACTCGGCATGAGGAGTAGTGGACCGCTGTCTCTTATTTAAGGGACTACTGTTTTGTAGCTGCGACTGGACGCTGGCCTGATTTGCCCCGGAAGTGAGCAGGGATGCCTCCTGCCGGGGGAGACACTCTCCCCCCTACACGCAAGTACTCTGGTTTTGGGATGGGATAAGCACTCTGCTCAGTTGGGGAGGCGGGCAGTTGGAAGTCCGTTAAGCAGGGGGGCAGGGAGGGGGGGTTGTTTTGAGGTTGTTTGGAACACACATGTATGGTCGAGAACTGATATTCAATATTCAAGTGGTGTAACGAAACATTGGTTGGTACGAAGGTGGACTAGCTCTTCTGTCAGAATGCAGGTCAAACATTATAGCGACTTTATAGCCATAAATGGCGGATAACCCATCAATTGCTCCGGGTGACATAGACCCGAATTCACAGGGTTCGCCCTTACGGCTAATGACATGGAATGTATGAGGGCTAGGGGACAAGATCAAGCGGGGGCTAGTGTTGACCACACTGAAAAGACAGAAACCCACTATAGCACTGCTACAAGAGACGCATCTAACGGGAGGGGCTACCAAGGCCTTGGATAGGAAAGGGTACAAAATGTTAGTCCACTCGGAATTTACGTCCGGGTCAAGGGGAACCGGCATCCTACTAAAGAAAGCTTCACAGTTCATTCCACTACAGACTAAGACTGATGATCAAGGGTGCTTCGCGACAGTGCAGGGGCAGTGGGAGGGTAGACTCCTTAATCTGGTGTCAGTATACATTCCCCCTGCGCTTCACTCGGTGCAGCTCCCGAAACTAGCTGATTTTTTACTGGCCCTTCCCGGGGGAGATGTGATTCTGGGGGGGGACTTCAACGCCATTGTGGACGCTCAGCTGGATAGATTCCCGGCAGGGGCCCCCACCGGGGGACCTTCCCACTTCCAACGCTTCATGTCAGCCATGGGTCTCATCGACGTATGGAGGCGTTCCCACCCCCAGTCCCAGCAGTTTACCTTCCACTCCGCAGTGCATGGAAGCTTATCGAGAATTGACCACTTCCTGACCCTTGGTAACAGCACCCAACACATAGACACCGTAGACATTCACCCTAGGGGTATCTCTGACCACTCCCCGGTAACTCTGACGATATCCACCCACTAGAAGGCACGCAGGCGTATATTCCCTATACACGCTGCATATTTAAAAATCCCCCAGGTCCGTAAGGCTCTTACAACAGTGACGACACAGTATTTCACTGAGAATGTGGACTCGGTGCGTTCCTCTGAGGTTCTGTGGGAGGCGTATAAGGCGGTGCTCAGGGGGCAAGCCATAACCTCGATTACAGGTCACAGAAAAGAGAGAGCCTTGGAGCTCACTAATTTGGAAATCACATTACAGGAACTGACGCAGGCACATGAGAGGCAGCCCACTTCGGCTACAGCACACGCACTTAATATCCAACAGCAAATCTACACGGACCATTTAAGGACTCAAGTGAAGGGCCACATCTCTGACAAGCAGAATAGGGTCTATGAGGTGGGAGATAAGGCGGGTAGGATACTGGCCTGGCTAGATAAGCGGGAAGGTGGCTCTAGGGGCATCCAACAAGTGAGGAACAGTCAGGGAGCGACCCACGCGAGCCCTGAACTCATAGTCGAAGCGCTGGCGGCCCACTTCGAGGGGGTGTACACCCCTGAGCGGAATGTAACGACTGAAATGGCCAGAGAGGCACTAGAACGGATTGAGGTCCGGACACTCCCTGCAGAGGCTGCTGCGGAGTTGGAGGCGGACATCACGGCGGAGGAGATACAGCTGGCGATTAATGCTTTGAACCCGGGCAAGGCGCTCGGCCCAAATGGCATACCCATAGAATGGTATCAATCGAAGCCTGAGATACTGAGTACTCATCTGCTGGCGATGTACAGGGAATGTCTAGAAAAGGGAATACTTCCGCCTGACCAAAGGCTGGCTACTATAGTGGCCATTCCCAAACCAGGGAAACCGCCGGAGGACTGCTCCTCTTACCGTCCCATCTCGCTGCTTAATGCAGAAGTTAAGATCCTCGCCAAACTCTTGGCGACCAGACTTGTACCTCATCTGCCCGATCTTATACACCCGGATCAGTCCGGGTTTATGCCGCATAGGAACACGACGCTAAATCTGCGTCGGCTACATGGGGTGCTGGCGCTGGCAGAAGTGATCACAACACCAGCAGTAATACGGACACTAGACGCTAAGATGGCCTTTGACCTCGTGGAGTGGAACTACCTGTTTGAGGCTCTGTCTCGTTTGGGGTTTGGCCCCAAGAATATTTTGTGGATTATGTTATTGTACACTGACCCAGTTGCCCAAGTGGTGGCTAATGGCCATATCTCGCGCACGTTCACTCTGGGGAGAGGCACTCGTCAGGGGTGTCCGCTCTCGCCATTGTTGTTTGCAATTTCATTGGAGCCGTTGGCTACCCTAATACGGACCACACCACTGCTGAGGGGAATAGGCTGGGCGGAGGGCTGGGAGGACCGGCTCTCCCTTTATGCGGATGATATGCTGACATACCTAACGAATCCGGATCGGGGGGTGCCGGCCCTTTTACGACTCTGTGACAGCCACGGGAAAATTTCAGGCTATACGATAAATTGGACCAAGTCGGAGATGTATGTCCTGAAGGGTCCGATTCCAGCGCTGAGCGTAGATTGCCCCCTGAGGATCCCAGGATCCTCATTCAAGTACTTAGGAATCCACGTCACAAGGGATCCAGCAGAATTTATGGATACACATCGAGAGGCTAAAGCAGGATGTTAAGTTCTGGGCGGGGCTGCCCCTCACGTTACTGGGGAGGGCCGCTCTGTACAAAATGATGTCCTTGCCCCGATTTCTGTATGTACTCGAAAATACCCTGTATCCAGTGAATCCTAGATTCTTTCAGAAAGTGGCGGCATTGGTGTCCAATCTTCTGTGAGGCAACCTCCCGCCACGTATCGCGCAAGCCAAACTGCACAGGGGGTGGTATGACGGAGGAATTGCGCTCCCCAACTTGAAATTGTATTATTGGGCAGCACAACTGAAGCCTATCAATTACTGGATACATACCACACAATCCGAGCCAGCATTTAAGGCATACAGGGCACAACTAGGCACGAATAGTCTACTGGCCCCATTATACGACCAGACTAAAGTGCGTAAATTGGAGGGGCCTACCAGACTAACCGCGGCGCTGTGGCATACGGCGACTGGGGCATTGGGCTGGAAGGGGAAAATAACGAAGCTCACGCCACTGTGGGACTCACGAGCCTTGGGAAACATGAGAAACAGCAGAGGCTTCTCTCACTGGGACACTATTGGAATTTCCACGGTAGGGGACCTTTGGGAGAGGGGCACAGTAGTTACTTTTGACAGAGTGAAGGAGTTATACGACCTGGGAGAGAGGGAACTATACAGGTACATTCAGATACACCACGCGCTACTAGCGGTCATTCCCCCTGACACTGAATTGCCGGAGGGCTCCCCACTTGAAGACCGGCTTCTCACTGAATACATGGTCGAGCGCGCGACCTCCCTTACATACCGCAAGATACTAAATAACCTACCGGACCCACTGGCCAGGCTGAAGGAGCGATGGGAGGGGGACGCTGGGGAGATGGACGAGAATGAGTGGAATGAGGCGATAGCATCTCCTAAAGAAGTGGGCATCTCCGCACGACTGAGACTAGTACAACTGAAAGTTCTGCACAGGGTCTACTATACTAGAACCATGCTACACCGCATACACAGAACGCAACACCCGTTCTGCCTTCGTGGGTGCGGGGAGGAGGGCACATTTTTTCACACTATATGGGACTGCACCCGTGTCCAGGAGTTTTGGTGACAAATAATGCGGACAATATCACAAACGTTGGAGATCTCGCTGCTGCCCGATCCCAGGCGGTGTCTCCTAAATGTATGGGAGGCGACTGACGTATCTAGACATGGTCGAACCTGGGTTACGGTGGGCTTAATGGTGGCTAAACGAGACATCGCACAGAAATGGGGAGCAGCCGGCGTACCGACGACGGCACAATGGTGTCTTAACATGGACAGGGTTATGGTGACAGAACGGGCAGTGTACTCCAACAGAGCATGCCCCGGGAAGTGGAACAAAATTTGGTCTAAGTGGAACATGTATAGAGGGGAGATTTGTGATCCCTTACCAGAGGATGAGCAGGACGGGTCAGGTGATGAGGAGGAAGTGGGTTAGGGGACCCCTTGGAGCACATGTGGGAGAGGGTTCACAGATATTAGATCACGCCACAGCACTCTGGACTAGTTATAGGTGTCAGAGTGGTGTGGACAACATAGGAACCATACCCAGAAGGTCCCGCACACACACGACATTGGAACTTGGGGTGGGGTGGAGGTTTAGAGGGGACCTTTAACGGGGGGGGAGCAGCCCTACTTAGCCACGGTGCCTAATAACCAACAATGAACGACCATAATGTGATTCCTTAAGTTTTTATTGTTTTGTTCTTGTTTTTGAAAAAAAAAAAAGAAAAACCAAAAACCGTACTGATTGACTGAATAATGGAACAGTAGTGCCTTTTCTCTGAAGCAGTGATATTGTATTGTGCGAGAGGTACCAACCGGATTTTCATTGGACATTACTGCATGCTGATTATGTTATTGTGATGGCGGCCAGCCCGGACGGGTTGTAGGCCAATAGCTGTGTAAATTTGGAAGGCGCAATAAAGGTTTTAAAAAAAAAAAAAAAATCGTCAAATGAGCTCGCAGCTAGCTTTTAAATCAAAAATCATTCAACTGAATAGGCATTCCCCAATAATAATGGCCGGGTTCCTTGTTTTCCGAGCCGAGCAAAGACCTTAGTCGGCAAATATCATCCTTCAAGTTTACTAAGCAACATCAGATTAGTGCTAAACAATTAAAGTCCTGCGCGAGAAGAATATAAGTCCAGATCCCTAAATAATAAAGTGAAAAAAAAATATGAAATTTTCCCCAATCTAATATAACAAAGAAAAATCGTTCATTCGATATGAGGAAACAAGATATCCCATATTTTGTCCACTTTCTTCAGGGATGCATTCTGATAGGCAAATGTGTACATCTCCCTAAGGGACTGACCCTGACGTGTTGCCGTGCCTCTATCATATCATAACACACATCATGTCTTATACTGAGGGTCGTGAACAGGGGCTATCTAGGCGACCCAACTAGCTTTAGAATCCACAATTCAATTGTGCCCACCACCTTAAGGGCTGTCCCTACCCACAACGTCACGCCTTCTACCCCGGAAAACATGTTGCACCGACTGACCTTACTAGAGAATCCGTCAGAAATAATATTCAGAGGCCTTGACGAAATTATAACCAACCTAGACACGGCTCAAATGCCCGAGCAATCCCATAGAAGGACCTCTCCACCGACCAACTCTAACCTTCTAAAATCCCAGTCCAAGCCCTTTCCCGTCCTCAATATCCGGCCCCTGAGGCCCACAAAAACCATCGCTGAGATCCTGTTACAGACCCTCACTAGAACCAAATCCCCCGTGTCCAGGCTACTGAGTCCCCCAAGTATGGTTGCAGTGTCCCAGATGCATAGACCTTCTAGGACCAAAGCAGCAATATCCGAGGAAGAAGCAGCGGAACTAGCCTCCACTTACGACTCTCCTCCCACAGCCTCACTTGAATCCAATATTCAAGTGATCACAGGCTTCAGAAGAGAATACCCCCTCTAAAGTTAAAATACCTCCGTCCTCCCTCTCGTCCACACCTAAGGCCCCACCAGGAAAGTACCCTAGCAAAAAGAGTCTATCCACTAACTGCCTGCTCATTAACTGTAGCTCAGCTCCCAAACATGCAACGGAACTAGCAGAAGCCATCCTCTCTCACTACCTAGACATTGTGTTCATCACAGAGACATGGCTAAATGAGATCTCCCACCCTGTTTAGATATGCGTGTGCCCCCAGGCTACTCCATTGTCAACAAAGATAGAAAAGATCAACGAGGGGGAGGTGTAGCCATCATCCACAGAGACGACATAGAAATTGCTGTAACTGACTCCTGCAAGTACAACTCATTTGAATGTCTCTCTGTCAACATTAAGACTAAAGACAACAGCCCTTTAGTCTGTCACCTTCTCTATCACCCCCCCAGGCAACACCCCAACATTTGGGGAACACTTAGCCGACCTGATTGCCCATTGTGCACTCAAAGACACTAACTCCCTAATCCTGGGTGATCTCAATCTACGTTGGAATGAAACCAACAACTCTCTAATTCAATATCTCAACAACTTCCTATGTGACAATAATCTTTCCCAACACTGTTCGGAAGAAACGCACAACAAAGGTGCAACCTTGGATGCCATCATTGCCCACCAGGACGCAATTACGATCAACAACATTCTTCCAGTGGACTGGTCGGATCCGCACATGATTTTATTCCACATCAACCAAAGACTTTTATCCCTGCCTCCGGTCCTTGACCCCCCAAATGGTCCAGAAATTTCACCCAGATTCCCCTGGATGTCATGGAAGAGAGGCAAAATCTGCTCCTACCTAGCAACATTGAGCTCGCCACAACTGAGCTCATCTCGCTCTATAACGCGAACATGGTAACCTTGCTTGACCAACATGCTCCCCGGAAATTTAAAAAAAATCCTCCTATTCCGTCCAGATCATGGTTCGACTCAGACATCAATGATGAAAGGAGACAACTAAGAGCCACAGAAAGACGCTGGAGGACCATGCCCGGCACCACCCAACGCAATCAACTTAGAACAGCCCGGAAGAAATACAACAGACATATCAAGAATAAAAAATCCATTTATTTCTGCTCCGCACTTGATAGCGCAAAAAATAGACTCAAGGAGCTCTTTAACATCATCAGACGCCAAACCTCCTCCAGCAGACTTATGTATTAGTTCAGGCCAGGGGTCTGGGGCTCCGTGTAGTTCGAGCTCCGTAGCTTTGGACCACTGTTCTTTGGACTGCTGATGGTCACTGTTCCCAACCGGAGCTCACTTCTGGTTAGGCGACCAGGCTGTATTCCTCCGGTATTGTTATTTTCCTATCCCTCCTCTTTTCAATAAAGAATTGTAAGACAAAATAGTTCATTGGCACTACTTGACTCTAGGTAGCTGAAAATTACCTGGAGGTAGTAGGTAGCAAAAGAGGTATTGCCATGGCTAGCATCACTTCACTTCAACATGTATGAACCAACCAAGTAAGGGTCTGTTTTTTCTCTTCAAGATTCCTTAAATTCCTTCTGGAATGTTTAGAGGATCACCTCTCTTACACAATCACTGCACACTTTTTCTGTTTGCCACAGTTAACATTCAGGGTAAATACAAGTATGGTGTAAGGAATTGCCTCGTTTTTGTATGATCAACTTCAAGGTTTTGGACTGATGCTGCTGGGTTTTCGACTGCTCACCAGACCTCAGTACAAGTGTATGTTTAATTGGGTATACCTAATTGGCATAGGTTAACATACTTATATGTCATTTGGAAATACTATTTATACAGGCTCCCTTGAGCCGGTGGAGGTGACGACCTCGAGATTCCGCAAACCTGTGATTTACGAATGACTTATCTATGGGATCCAAGATAAACTGGAGCCATTCACCCAAGTATGGGCCTTATTCTTGGACTATTTATACAGGCTCCCTTGAGCTGGTGGAGGTGACGACCTCGAGATTCCGCACCTGCGCGCCATAAGAGGTATCTAGACCTACGAATATTTTCGGCAGCCCATACAGCAACCCGTGCACAAGCCTAATCCCTGCTACGAGCGTTAATCAATGCGAAACACGTGTCCAGGGATGGCAAGCACATCAGTGAACACCCTCAAGATTCAAGACTCGGGTAGAAGCGCACCCGCTGATACCTACTACTCCGACCATCAAGCTCCGGGGTCACTCGCTCATGGGACGAGCAGTGTGCAACCTCATTTGGAAATACTATTTATACAGGCTCCCTTGAGCCGGTGGAGGTGACGACCTCGAGATTCCGCACCTGCGCGCCATAAGAGGTATCTAGACCTACGAATATTTTCGGCAGCCCATGCAGCAACCCCGTGCACACGCCTAATCCCTGCTACGAGCGTTAATGAATGCGAAACACGTGTCCAGGGATGGCAAGCACATCAGTGAACACCCTCAAGATTCAAGACTCGGGTAGAAGCGCACCCGCTGATACCTACTACTCCGACCATCATGCTCCGGGGTCACACGCTCATGGGACGAGCAGTGTGCGACCTCATTTGGAAATACTATTTATACAGGCTCCCTTGAGCCGGTGGAGGTGACAACCTCGAGATTCCGCACCTGCGCGCCATAAGAGGTATCTAGACCTAAGAATATTTTCGGCAGCCCATGCAGCAACCCCGTGCACACGCCTAATCCCTGCTACAAGCGTTAATGAATGCGAAACACGTGTCCATGGATGGCAAGCACATCAGTGAACACCCTCAAGATTCAAGACTCGGGTAGAAGCGCACCCGCTGATACCTACTACTCCGACCATCATGCTCCGGGGTCACACGCTCATGGGACGAGCAGTGTGCGACCTCATTTGGAAATACTTATAAGACCTAGTATTTGGTACCAGGAGTACCTAGGGCCTTTAAGTTAAAGTGTCCTCAATGGACTGCAGCAGTTATTTTGCCACCACGAGTGTGACCAAGTAAAACATGTCTCCCAGACTATCACTCTAGATAGGTAGAGCAGTTTTAAACTGCTAACTCGATGTTGCCATTTAAACTAATGACAAAGTCTAGGCCTTACATTTTAATATACATAAGTCATCTCTAAACTAGTCTTGTCGAGCCCTAAGGCTAAGTGTTGTATGTAAAAAAGTAGGACATGTGTTGTTAAATGTCCTGACATTAAAATCCCCAAATTGCTATTGTTACTGTGGAAAGACTAGTATCCCCATTGGCATGTACAGGGTTACACGCTGGCAACTCAGCTGTGCTAACTTCTGAATGGGACTACTAAAGTTTGTGGTACTTCAATGCCCTAGTCGCATTTAATGTAACCTTTGCGTAAAATACAACTTTAGAAAGCTGCCACTCAGTTGCCCAAGTTTTCCAGAGGTCATTTACAGTTGGCAGCCACGAGATAGCTTTCTGTCCTTGTGGGTAGAGGGGGAACACAATAGAGGCCTGCCGTTGGAAGAGGTGTGACCACTCTCTGGCAGGAAGCCAAACAGTGTGTGAGCCCAAAAAGCAAGCTTCAAACGAGAAGCAGGATTTGAAGGGCATATAGTGGACACACACAAGAGGTACTGTTATTTTCTTCTGGTAGACAGTTTGGCATTAAGGAAAGAGAGGGGGAAGCAGTTGGCAACCAATTTTGCCATGGGTATGTAATCTTCAGATAGCCACACTTCTAGGGTGGGTTACCAAGCTCCACACACCAAGAGAAGGTTTCAGCCTTCTTCAGAGTTGGAAGAATATTGCACTCTGTGATAGATAGAGGCCACACTTTGCAGGAATTGGCTAGTAGTCATCGCATCCCTGAGTGCAAGTTGTGGGCATAAAAGGGGCACCCATGGCACCGAGACCTGAGATCATGCCTTCTTTGGAGAGAGGAGCGATGAAGTACTGCCCTACTGTTCCCCGGACCTGACAAAAAGAAGCAGCACCAAAGACTTGACTGCACCTTCTGATCCTTGGGCCAGCAAAGAGAGGACTGTGCCTGTGGTGCCCTACTTGAGGAAAAACATCCTGAGCCCCAGAAAGATGAGGTGAACTCCAAGGGTCAGTTGGCTGACTTCCTGTTACAGTCCAGGGCCACAAAAGGTGAAGAAACCTGCCTTGGTGAGATGGTAGACTCAATCGCTTGTTCACAAGTGACTGCTGAAGCACAGCCTGAGTGACTGAATCCCAAAGCTCAAAAGTTCTACTCAAGTCTGATGTATCAGAATGCAGTTGGTTGACCAAGATGGACACTAAAAGTTTTCAAAGTAACCACTAACCACTTTAGTTACCAAAGCATGTCTGCATTTTGAGTAAAAAGCAGTGTTGCAAAATGGCTCTCTCTGAAGGGTCACCCACAAAATACCTCCAACTCTTTTTTTGACCTCCTTTTTGTTGGTTTTAAGACTTTGGGCACTTTAACGCAGCTGACCTATGCTAAAGTGCAGGTGCTCTCTTCTCTAAACATGGCATAATTGGTTTCCACCTGTTTGGCATATTTGATTTACTTGTAAGTCCCATGTAAAGTGGTATATCAAATTCCCAGGGCCTGTAAATTAAATGCTACTAGTGGGTCTGCAGCAATGATTGTGCCACCCACAGAAGTAGCCTTTCATACCTGTCTGAGACCTGCCACTGCAGTGTCTATGTGTGCAGTTACTGCCACTTTGACTTTTCATTTAAAACTGCTTGCCAAGTTTGAAACTCCCCTTCTATTACACATAATCCATCCCACAAGTAGGCCTTAGGTAGCCCCACGGGCAGGGTGCTGTGTAAATGAAAAGTAGGGCATGTACTGGTATATTTTGCATGCCCTGGTAGTGGCAAACCACCTATTTTATTTGGTACTACTGTGAGGCCTACTCGTCTCATAGGATAGCATTTGGAATTCCTTTAACGCCTTTAAGTTATAATTTCTGATCCGAGAGGAGTAGCTTTTTCAAATTTCATGTTTGGAATGGTATTGATAAATCCTCCTTACTGGTAAAGTTGGATTTGACATTACTATGTTAGAAATTGCACATTTCTCTGTGCTTATTAGTCTGTGTGCTTGACAGCCTGTCTCTAATACACATCTGGGGTGGGTGACAGCTACACTTGCTTTCCCCCAGACGGCCACAACACAGGAAAGATAGGTGTGTCTGAGTACCCATCTACATACATCTGCATTCTGATGGCCTTGCATGGGAAGGATGGAAGGGAGGGGCTATGACTTTACTTGAATAGGCAGGGTCCTGTCCCCACACAGGGGCTGTTTACCCCCCACAGATAGAATTGTAGACATGACTGGGTTGAAAGGGATACTCCTGCACTTCAGAAAGCTGCTTTGAAGTCACTCCCACATTAGAATTATCATCATTGTATCTTTATTTCGACAAGTTCTGTCATAAAAGAATTCACACAAATTAAACATTTTAAGGGAATTAAAACAAGTTACATAAATTATCCAGGTGGTAAAAACGAATAAAGTGCAAATAACCAATGGGCCTAATGATCATGAACAGTCCATAGTTAATTAGAAACTTCCATAAGTTCATACATTGCATATCTGAGATATCAATTCATTCATATAAACATCAGTGCATCTTCAAGATATGTAATAAATAGATCTACATTCAGATAGTGTTAGTTAGCAGCCTTCTCTTATTCCACATGGCTGCCAGGTATTTAGCTACCGCAAATACAGTCACAGTGGAGAGATCTGTTTTAAAAATTCTGTAGGCTTGCATACAATGTGTGAAACCCAGGTTTTTGCTTAAGGGAATGATCCAGTACCTTCTGTGCTTTTTGTAGGCTGGGCAAAAGAACAAAACGTGCAAGTCATTTTCCTGTTCGCAATTACAACCAGGACAATTTTTGGGAGAAAACGGACACCACTTGCTCGTGAAAGCTCTAATTGGCAGGGTGCCGTATCTCCACTGTAGATACAATTTTCTTGTTAAAACAGGATAAATATCATTTAAAACACCTTCAAAGCAATAAAAATCTTTAGTAAGTAAAAATGTTGCGGATAAAGTGCCAGTTTGTGCGTTCTGTGTCAGGGTGGATAGTTTACTCTAATAATACAGCTTTGCCAAATGTTTACGTGGGACCCGAAAGCAGGCAGTCTCTGGATCGGACCACAGTAGAGGCAGACCTAACCTCCCAAACTCCTCTCTCAGATACTTAAACCATGGGAGTTTCCCCATGGTAGGGAGTCTTAAGATTTCCAGGAGCTCCAACCTATAGTTCATTAGCTCCGGGGTGGTCCAGAGCCTCTGCCAAAACGTTAATGGTTTCAGACCCAGTTCTTCATCTATGGGTCTGAGGCCCAAATCAAGCCTAACTGGTGCCAAGGGCGTGCTTGGGGGCAGAGCCAAGAGGCGTCTTAGAAATTTGTTTTCAGTGGCCACAATCTCGGGTCTACACTGTGGCCCCAGAGTTCACCGCCATATGTTCCTGCCCCCCTTTGCCTGTAATTTTTTTTGTTTCTAGGGGTGGGCCAATCGGTTTGACGGAAGATTTGTTCGATAACTTGAAAATAGCCCCCACTCGCTGCGCCAATTTGAGTTGAGATTTGATTTGATGGGGGCGCCCAAGTCATGGTTTCATTTAGGGTCACCCCTAGATACTCAAAGGTCTGAACCCTTTCCAGCCTCGCTACACCTATCCTCGGGGTTGGGCGTGTGGTTACTGGAGGGTTAAAAATCATGAATTTGGTTTTGAGGGCATTTATCTCTAGGCCCCGTTCGAGGCAAAATGCCTCAAAACCACCCAACACGCATTGAATACCCATGGGGGACAATAGCAAAGTATCGTCTGCAAACATAATTGCAGGCACCCGGCAACCAGCGAGCTTAGGAGCATCGCTGTTCGGTACCGCGTTCAGGTGAGCGATTACCCCGTTGACATAGAGGCAAAACAGGGTCGGTGCGAGCACACAGCCCTGTCTCACCCCCCTGTCAACGGGGAACCTTGGCGACAACGCACCGTTTTTCCCACACCTGACCTGTGCGAAGTTCTCCTTGTGGAGCCGTATTATTAGGTTCAGCAGTTGAAGAGGTATTCCCATCTCTAATAGCACAGACCATAACTTCCCCCGTGGGACCAGATCGAAGGCCGCACGGAGGTCCACAAACACAGTGTAAAGTGTACCGCCCTCGATCCTGACAGTTTTCCAGAATAGGAGGGTCAGACGAAAAATTTGATCCGTAGTGGATACATTCTTCCTGAACTCTGCCTGGTAGGGACTCAAGATTGAGCGTTCCTCCATCCAGTCTAGGAGGCAGTCTAAAATCAGCCTCGCAAAAATCTTTTGCGGCACATCGATAAGGCTGATAGGCCTGTAGTTGGCTGGGAGAAGAGGGGAGCCCTTCTTGAAGATAGGGACAATCTATGCTCCCAGCCAAGTACTAGGGACCGCCATTCCCCTCTGGACTGCGTTGAGTATAGCCGTTAAGTAAGGAGCCCAGACCATGGGTTAATGCTTACAGATCGCCTGGGAGTTTGTCCAAGCCAGGCGCCTTTCCAGCTGCAAGGTTGGATATTACTGCACAGACCTCTTCCACAGTGAAAGGGTCCCCATCAGTTTGAGCTGTAAGATTTGAAAGCAAGCCCCCTTGGTCCCCGTTACTTTCGACATTGGCCCCACATAGAGGGTGCGGAAGTGGTCCTCTCACAGACCTGCGGCAATATTTGGTTCAGCTGCCGACAGGGGCTCGCCCGACCCCGTATTCAAAATTTGCCAGAATTTCCGAGCGTCACTTATTTTGAGGGCAGACACTAGGGTGGCCCAGTTGTCATTATCCCATTCAATCTTGGCATAATGAATAAGTCACTTATATTCCAGTCTCCTAGTTTTTATTAATGCCTTGTTATTATGTTGCTTCACGGTCAGTAACAAATCTGCCTTCGCCCTTCGGCAGGCCGAATTGTACCAAGTGACTCCAGTACCCCTGGTTGTTCGATTTGGAGCCAGGGAATTTAGTACCTCTGCTAAGGTGCTTGTTAGCTCCTGATGTAAGTCCCCTAGTTTTTGATATGTGTCAGGAGTACAATTCTGTGTAGTTAAAGCACCGACAGCTTCCAATACAGGGACAAACCGTGCGTAAAGCTCAGCCACTTGCTCGGGATGTGTTACCAATTTGTCCCATCTAACTCTACGCCTATTGCTAGATAGAACCACCCTTGAGTCGAGGGCATCAATTGGGATGCAGTTATCTTTAGAAATGCCAGGAGAGGAAAGCTCCAAGATCAACGCATTATGATCGCTCTCACCTCTGGGAACGACCCTAAAATCAATGACCTTGGCCCATGCACGGCTTTCGACAAATATATAGTCCAAGCGAGATTCTTGCCCAAGCTTGTTAAAAGTACAGGTCGGGGGGATATCGGGTTTTACACGTCCGTTGCAGGCCCTGATTGAATAATTAAGTGTGAAGGCCATCATTTGGACGGCTAAAGGGGTCCATGACCTGGGTGGAGGCCCTCTATAGGAGGTATATTCCAGTGCTCGTCCTCATCCAGGTTTGCACCATCCATCAAGCCCGGAAGTGGCTAGGAGTGACAATTCAGGTCACCCCCTACCACAAGTGAAGTACCGTGAGGGATAAAGAAAGCTCCTCAATTGTTCTTGATTCGCTTGTAACATTCGTAGGCCTGGAATACACATTGACCAATGCGAGCCTTGAGGCGTTCGGCCACTCTAAGACTACCCGTTGTACATCCTCTGACAGAGTGTTCATGGTCCTGGCTTTACAACCCAGATGGGAACCCACCCAAATAGTTAGGCCTACCAGATTGCCGACCCTTTTCCCCCCACCTAGCCGGGACTGAAAATGAGACAAAGCCACTCCGTAGTTGTTCCTCCCTTGCCCAGGTTTCCTGAAAAAGGCACACGTCATTATTATCTATAAAAGAACCCCACTCTAGGCAGCCCATTTTGTTGCGCAGACCAGCCAGGTTCCAGGACAATATTACTAGTGAGTCGGCATCAGTTCTAGGTCCCCTTTTTGGGGAGCATGGTCCTATTTTAATTGTGTTAGCTAATAGGATATGTAAGATATTTGGGCCTGTTGTCGAGGAGTCACATTTGCTGGCTCCAATAGGTGAGCATGAATGGACACTCTCCCCTTGGGACCTTTCTTCACTCTTATGTTTAGCATACCCCCTCTGATAAATTGGGTTAGGGGTAGAATCATCAGTTGTCCAGGGTCGAACTGCTACTCCATAATTACGCTGTAGTCAGTCGACCTGGTCCAGACAGCTGTACCGGTTGTAGTCAAGGTACTGGGTAGGCATATAGGTATTGTAGGCCGTGTCCTTAGACCCCCTACTCTGCCCTCTGGGTGCCACCCTGGTCCAGCCCTCCTCTAGCCCCTCTTCAGGACAAGAAGTGTCAGATGGATAGAAGAAGGACAATGGGAGGGACTGGATGGTTGTATTCGGGTTACCGGCCGGCCAGTAACAGATGTGAAAAACTGTTCTGGGGTCCCTAAAGTTAACTAGGACACAATCCCCGCTAATATTCTTGGCAGTATTGCCCACCCAGCTAATCCTTCTAACCATCAGAATTTCACTGGAGATATGTGGTGGGAGAGGTCTGTGTTTATTCAGCCAGTTTGCGACTTTATTTTTAAGTGATGCAAACGATTCAGCTGCTGGGGTTTCAAGCTCGTGGACTCCCATCAAAACCACTGCTAGGGGAGCTGCTTCCGGGGGTAAGTCTATTACCATTTTCTTGCTCAATATGTTACCCTCAGTGATTTTTGCTCTCCACGTGAAATAGGCTTTTTGGCAAGCCTCGGAGAGCTGACAGGAGGGGCAGAATGGGTAGTACTAACTGGAAGACTCGGAGCTGTAGGGAGGGTGGTTGCTGTGGAGTGGCTGTTAGTTATGGGGGCTGCTCCCTCGTTGGTAACAGGCTTCCCTTGCGTGATTTTTGCGGTTTGTAAGTAGTCAGCCATGGCCCCAGCTACTTTTTCTAGGTTTGTTAGCCTGAGCTTAATTTGGGCAAGTCTGGCATCTGAGGGGCTAGCAGGGACTTCAAGAGAGTGCCTATGTTAGTAGTCGTTAGGTCTCCCTCAGCCAGGGTTACCCCACCAGTATTAAAGTTGTTAGGCATCACTGTGGGAGAACTCCGGTCAGTGGATGTGATAATTTCACTAGTTGCAGGGGGAGCTACCTTGCCTTGTACCTGGGCCGTGGGATCTTGATGGCTGGATTGTTTAGCTAACTTTGCCTTTCTCCCCCCACTTGCCTGGGCCCCGCGTTTTCTTTTTGGGACGGCCCCTCTCGGTTCCCCCGCAGCTGGCGGGTGTTAAGCTGCGGTAGGCTGTCAGCTGCCGAGTTGTAACAGATGTTGGGCGCTGGCGAAGACTCAGGGATAGCCTGTAGGGAATCTCTGCCCCTTACAGGGCTACTCCTGGGCTTCGGCGAGGCAGTGGTTATCAGGCAATCATCCTGGCTTAGGGAGTCGGGAACAGGGGAAACCATGCACCTTTTCGGAGTTCTAGCATTTACTATGTGCCTCAGTGAGGATCTCTTAGCATTGTCAATGCCCTGGGACAATCGACGTTCTAGAATAGTTATTTCGTGGGACAACACAGAGTTAGCTCTGACCAGGAAATTGTGCAAAGTACCTGCCACATATGTGCCTGAAGACGTTGCTTTGCTTCTGGTCTCTGGGCTCGTCATTGTCAGGCCTGGCGTATAGCAAGATATCCAGTATTGGTTGGAGCCCTGAATTACACCACAATGATCGCAGAGAGGGCCAGGAGGGGTGGCCCGGTCCGATCTTTCACGGTCTCGAACGGGCAAAACGGGCCCGCCCTTGGCCCGGGCTTCGCCCGGCTCACGCCCGTGCGCGTTCCGCGCAGTGGGCGGCGTGCCTGTAAATGTAGGGCATGGAGAGGGGGCGGGAAAAGCACACAGCGTCATGCCCCACAGGCTGCTGGTCCTCGCAGTCCCGCTGGCTTTGAAACAATGCCCCAAAACACCCCACAAACTCCTTCACTCGAGCGGCTCCCGCGAATCGGGGGCAGCGAGGAGCTGGTTTTATATACCCGGCGTGGAGGGGGGGTGGTAAGAGCACACAGCATCGCGCCCCACAGGCTGCTGGTCCTCGCAGTCCCGCTGCCGTTGAAACAATGCCCCAAAATACACCACGAACTCCTTCACTCGAGCGCCCCCGTGAAGCGGGGGCCTCGAGGCGCTGTTTTTATATCCGGTGTGGAGGGGGGGCGGGAAGAGCACACAGCGTCGTGCCCCACGGGCTGCTGGTCCTCGCAGTCCTGCTGGCGTTGAAACAATGCCCCAAAACACACCACGAACTCCTTCACTCGAGCGGCACTTTTGGGTATAAGTACTGGGTTTCTGACCTCCTAAAACCAAGCACTATTGGACTTTTAACTGAAGATCGACTGGCTGCGGGAGTAAAATTGGCGCAGTGTATCAGAACCACTGCTTTCCCTCCAGAGATCGCTGCATCGGACAGCATATTGCTGCTGCTGCAGCTTGGTGATATAGGTGAAATCCCTTGAATGCATGGCAGAATCCAGCACAGCGCTCGACTCCTCTCAACTCTGGCACCCGTCGTCGTACCTGACACATTGCCTTCACTACGTAGAGAAGATCAATGAGACCTGTGGGTCTCGACATCGACACATCCTGCTGTTTGGTTCCAGGAAAGGTACTGTGTTCATCAAGGCCTGTGTGGGTCATGTAACTGGCTAGCACTCCATCACGGTCAGCACGAACTTTGACTCTGCCCCGGCCCAGCACGGCCTAAAGTAACCTTTTTTGCCCTACTTGCTTCTAAGAGCTTTACTGCATTTATTCCTTTAAAATTCCATATCCCAACTTCTATACATTGGATTTTTGTCCTTTTGGTCTCGTTTTGTCCGGAATTCGATAATATAGTTTTCCAAATATGTGTAGAGTAATTTTGTGGTGTATTCATTGTGTTACTGTTTGTGTGTGTGAGTGTTGCACAAATACTTTACACATTGCTTATGTAAATAAACCTGACTGCTCTGTGCCAAGCTACCAAAGGGTGAGCACAGGCTATCTTTTAGTGTGTTTCTAGCTTACTCTGACTTGGATGGTGGTTTCTGCCTGGCCTGGGTGCATAACTCAGCCAACCAGGAATCCCATTTCTAAAAAGCAGTAATTTACGAATTTCTTAATAATTTATATGGTGTCAGACTCCTTTTGTAGTGTGTTTCTTTCCTATTCAATTGTTGTGGTACTTCTAAATGCTTTGCACTTGTTCCCTTGTTAAAGTCTGACTGCTTAAAGAACAGCGACTCAAAGTTGAGCTAGGGTTTTAAAAATCAGCCTGACTGGATCCAAGAAGGATTAGTAAGTTTATTAAGCAGTGAAGCCTCACAGCCACACCATATAATAAGCTTCCTTCCTCAAATATGGGCTTTGCTGTTTCACCATATGTATGATGCCCTTAAACTGTAGCACACTTACAAAATCTTTTGTTGACATGATTCGTAAAAATAGATAGTGGTGATTGCGTGGACAAAAATACAAAACAAATATTGTTAATTGATGTTATCACTCCTGTTTATATACTGGAAATCTAATTTAGAGAATAATAAAATATAGTCATATTAATACACATTGACCATTATCTCCATAGTTAGCACAGCAAAGAAATCATGAATTCTGCTGCAACAGAAGTCCCTTTGTTTCTGAAAAGTATCTCTGTATGGATGCTCACTGGAGACGAATACTGAGTTATGGGTGTGTTTCTCCAAGTTGGATACATGATTGTGGAAAAGTTGAAAATTGTTATGTTTATTCTGTTCTGCTTTCTGTGGTACTTCTTTTTATTGTGATGCTACTAGATTAGGTCTTATATAAAACTCCAACACCAGCCAGTGTTTGTTTCACTCTCTGTATTCTCGTGACCTTTCCCCAACCAACTGCAAGAAAACCTACATGAAAACCAATTCTTCCTCACAACTTTGGCCTCTACTACCCATACAACCACAAAGGGCGAACAATCTATCATCTCTGGCACATATACCAGCGTGATGTGCTCATCAATGTAAGGTCTACATTACTATGCTATTCGTATCATGACTGGGTACTCCCATCACCAAGGGTTTTGGAAATACTCTTCTTATAACAAACGATTGCTCCACAATGCAAAGAAGATAAATACATGATAATCGCACAAGTAACCATAGCTAGGCCCCGTAGGAACTTCACAGCAGTAGGTCTGTACTGGATCGAGCCATAGACTGTCTCATTGCTTTCCAGTCATGATCAGTTCTATTAATTATCTAATAACCCTAATGTTTCCACTTCACACAAATGGCAAGCTCCAATTTTTTTGTCTTCATGACACAAACGTTTAGGTTTAATATTCCTATCATGTCCTTACTAACACAACACCATGACTCCTACCCAAAAGGATAGCACAACCCAACAACCTTTTCCAAAACTCACACCTGTCAATAAAGTAAAGTCTTCTTCCCTACTCCACTTCCTCTGCAGTCGTAGATCAGCAATGGCACAACAAATTTAGATGGCTGAGTCCATTGTTAATCATGACATAAACATACTTGATCTCAAAGAGACTTCAGGCCAGCTATAGTAAGCATTTTAACGGTCGCAAACTTTCCAATTCAGAGTTTGCATATGTTAAAAAGCTTATTCTTATGTACTAATCCCTTTTAGGAGTCAGAATTATATTTTGTCAACTACTAACAAAGGATTAAGAGTGGATACCGATTTTTGGTATCTGGTAGGGGTGTGTTGTAAGTGTCTCATACAAATATCAAATCTGTATCTAATTTATCAATGTTTTGCGACCAAAATCTGTTTGCAAAACATTAATATTATACTGACATCACAAAGGAAGTGGTGACCCATTCACAAAAATATTTGCAAAAAAATAAATGTAAACAAAACCTTTTGTTTAAATGCAGGACCTTTCTCCTTAAGGAAAAGGGGCTGCATTAAAAAAAACTTTTGCTCTATTTAAAAGCAATCATAGGCATGGTAGTCCAATCTGCTGACCTCAGTAGGAGGCCACCCCTGTGGTGGCCTCCAATCATTGTGAGACAAGTTTTGCGACCTACCTCATTAATATTCACAAGGTAGATTTTTTTAGGACCCACTACCAGTAGGCTTTTTAAAAACCACCCTATTAATACAGGTCGGTTCTTAAAAATATTTACTGGTCTCAAAAATACTGGTTAGAAATTTGCAAACAGATATTTAAACATCTGGCCTGTGGTTCAGTGAGGCATCCCAAACTAATATGGATCTCTTCCTCCATCCAGTCTACTCCATCTTGAGAGATGTAAACTAAACCATGCAGAAATCTACTTGGTTTGATTTTACTTCATTGAGAAGAATTTTAGGGGCTCTAGTCTGGAACCCAACACTGGTACCCAACACTGGGACCCCATGACAGGATGCAGAAGGGGGAGCGCTGTCACCCCCCTTCAATTCAATGTTGGTGGGCTTGCCTCCTCTCCTCATGCCCATGTGTGGGGGGAGCGGGTGGCCACTACCAAAGCAAGCACCCTCTCCACAGGAGCAGGAAGGGAAGAAGAGCTTCCAGCTCCTGTGGCAGCAAGGAGGATGCTGCTCCGGTAGGTTGGGCTCCCTCCTCTACCCTTAACAAATGGAGAAATGTGGGGTGCCCGGCCATCTCCAAAAAATGAAAGAGGAAAAGAAAAAACAAAGACGTGCAGACTCCCAGCACAGTGGGAGACCCACTGCTCAAATATTCAGTGCTTTATTCATTTTTTAAAGCACTCTTAAGGCTGAAGCTTTTTCTCTACAGCTGGGAGTGGAGCGCTCACTAGGGACTTGCTATACGACTGCATTTTATGCAGCCTGTAGCTGTATAAAGAAGACTCATGGAACACAAACTTGATAGAGGCAATAGACCTCTTTTATTTCAAGTGATGCACCCCTATATGGTGATGAACTATTTGGTATAGGTAGGGAGTGGGGGTACTGTAAATGTAGGGGCCCCTTTAGGGGTCAAATGTGATTTCAATGTCATCTAAGGTATTTTCAATCTGTCATTTGTATATGTCTGTAAATTAATCGATAGTATTTAGTAATCTGTGCAATAAATATACTTTTTCTATTCTAAAGAAAAAGCCCTGATTGGACAATGAGCTATTCGGTGTTGCTATTGCCTGCCTGAAAATGGTTATTACAAGCCCACACCACTTTCCCTGAGTAGGCCTTAGACTGCTCTGCTTCACTACACTGAGAGAGAAAGGCACTAAAATTTGGTGCTTGGTTCCCAGCTAGGTGAAATTGTGGACCTATGACTTGCGCAGGCCTCATATTCTGCACAACTAATAACCAAAGTTTCTACAGGCTCCATGTGAGAAAGGGCAATATTTGTTTGGGTGGATTGTAGTTCACCGTAAGTAATATTGTCACTATTCCTGTTAGGTCAAGTAAAGGTTTCAGTAACTTGAACTTGAGTGCAACCCCTGGTAGGTATGGCACAGAGCAGACAGGCTTAACTTAAAAAAATGTGTAAGGCCTTTAGAAGTACCAAAACAGTTAAAAAGTCAAATACATAACACAATATAAATCTCACTCCAAATTGTAAAAATATAGAATATTTTAATGAACAAAGTGACACTGAAACAAAATAAATCCTATTAATCTGAAGCAGAGATATGGTTTTTTAAACTTTGTAAATAATGTTAGCACTAAAATGCACAAAGTGCTAGCCACAACAACTTGTCATGCTAGACCTGGACAAAGTCATAGTCAAGGTCAACTGCGATGTAGCACGGGTTGGAAACGAGACCTAGCTAGGTGCCTGTTAAAGGGTTACCTTTGGACTCCAAAATTTTTATGGAGAAAAAGTGGTCGTCAATGAGTCATCCATGGGAAAAGCTGCCAGCTGGATCCGAGGAGGTGTTTGATGACGGTGGGTTGCTAAAGAGCACGATCTCACAGTAATCAGAGAAGTTGGGCGACGTCTGGCATCCGTGCCCGGAAGGTCTTAAGACTGATTGACTTTAATTCTGTGTTGCTCTGGGTGAAGCTTTCTACATTCAAACTTACAAACTTTTCTGGAAGTCAGATCTCCTTCAGTAGGACAGACCAGTAAGATAATTCTGACCAGAGATACAACATCAATGGCCTTAGCTTGATTGTAGTCTTTGTCTCTTGCCAGTTATTTAATGATTACATTGGCAAAAAGTTTCAGCTTTAGCCATTTGGGCAGGAGGAGTACATTCTGACACTTATCTAAGGGCTTCTGACCTAGGGGGTACCACTTAGGGTTCAGGACTCACATTAGTAGAAGCCACCAGCAGGGTCATGGCAGGTCCAGTTAGAACTAGTCAACTGGGCTCTTCAGGAGAGTGACCTTCTACTAGCTTTTGTGTCCCTGTAGCTGATCAGTTCAGCAAACTGACTCTTGGAGTGCACTTCTTAGTTCTGGGTACAAGTGGAAGAAGGACCTCCCTTTTTGCAGCAGGTCTTATGTGTACTTCTGTAAACTATTCCACAGTGCGCTCTCTACCTAAAACCAACCTGATGGAACCTTGCGGCTAAGATAATGGGCGAATCCTCCTTTGTAGTCACTTCAAACCAATTCTGGGGCAGCTCCCTCTCCAAATGAGTTTGGAGGCAGGTGGGCTATGTGAACAAAAGGGAGACAGGCTTCGGTGTGAGTTTCATCTGCCAGAGACAGGCTTCCTTAGAAGCTCAGGAAGGGGCTGGCACAGCACCCAGCTCATCCTACTCAGTCATAATAACAGTGTTCCCATGCCTTTTATCTACTGTCTAGGAGTAATATGCATTTTACATTGGGGGGCCACCAAAAAGTCAGGTGACACTCAACACTGCCAGGAAGAAAAGACACATTTAGCTCATGCAGAAAGATGACAACTTTCTACAAGTGTCAAAGGAGACCCCGGAAACCCAAGGCCTGTGTTCCGCACCGCTGTGAGGCAAAAAAGCCTATGAACCCATTATTGATCCTTATGAATGTACTTTTATTTGTGCTTTACTCAATTGTCATTCCTTTGTTAAGGCATCATAGTTTCAAAATTCTTAAAATAAAGTATTCAATAATCCACAATGTACACAAAAAATTCAAATGTATCATAACATTTTGCTCAAATGATGTTCAATAGTAAATCATAAACAGAAAGCAGTTGCTGTTCTTCTGGGAGGTACGGTTCACGTGTCTACAACAAAATTCACAATTTCAGATAGTTAAAAAATGACCATACAGATTTTCCATAACTTGGAGATACTTATTTATACACTTCGGCTGTCTTATTCACGTTTATTTCATTTCCCCTTACTAAAAGGTTGGAGGCACATCAAGCTTCATTTGGTGAAGCTCTTTGTTTTTCACGTTTTGCATGCATGTTGTTTTTGATGAGAGTTGTTTTTTATGAAACTCACGGGACATCAGCTATAGTTGACTGAGCATGACACACTATTTGATTCTCGTTGCACCCACTTGTCGATATTACGGAGAATGCAAACCCTAAGACTATTGGTGAAGGTTATTCACATTCATGAGATGTACATTTTTTAACTATCTGAAATTATGAATTTTGTTGTAGACACGTGCACCGTACCTCCCTGAAGAACAGCAACTGCATCAAATGTTATTACAACCCCTGATGAAGGGTTCAGAGTGAACCCGAAATGCATTGGGTTTTCTGTTTATGATTTACTATTGAACATCATTTGAGCAAAATGTTATGATACATTTGAATTTTTTGTGTACATTGTGGATTATTGAATACTTCATTTTAAGAATTTTGAAACTATGATGCCTTAACAAAGGAATGACAATTGAGTAAAGCACAAATAAAAGTACATTCCTAAGGATCAATAATGGGTTCATAGGCTTTTTTGCCTCACAGCGGTGCGGAACACAGGCCTTGGGTTTCCGGGGTCTCCTTTGACACATTATACATAGGGGGGGTGGTACCCTTCCCCAGTGTTCAAGCACGCTCATACACTGATAACTGTTATCAAATACAGACTTTCAATTTTGAATAAATTTAGTCTAACAACAGGTGTGCATATCCACCCTCACTTCAACTTTCTACAAGTGCCATTTTTGGCCACTAAGTTGGATTTTAAATTACCGTTAAAATGAATTCTTGAATAATTTTTCTAGCTATTCTCAAACTATGGTCATACAATATATGGTATTATTATTTCACCCAGTGTTTTTCTAAGGGAGAGCCAACCTTACCACAATGAAAAAGCAACTTTAGAGGTATTTCACTGCCAGGGCATGTAAAACATAAGTATACATGCCCTACTTTTTAAATACAATGCACTTTGTCGGATATATGACGGTGCCACGTGTACTTTTACAACGCGTACCGTTACAACGCTACTTTTACCACGCAAGTCGTTACAACGACTTGCGTGGAGGGGCGCTGGATAGTAAATTTTTTAATTTACTATTCCAACTCCAGTCCCCGTGGACTCTAGGGAAAGGAGTTGGATAGTAACTTAATCTATTTACTATCCTGGAGCGCCCCCCAGCGCAAGTCGTTGTATCGACTTGCGTGGTAAAAGTAGCGTGGTAACCATACCGCGTTGTTAAAAATGCGTGCTAACCGCTGTATACCCACTTTGTCCGATGGGCATGTAGGGCAAACTTTAGAGGTGACTTCTAAGTAATAAAAAGGAAGGTTTAGGCCAGCGAAAGATTGAATATGGCACGTTGAATTGGCAGTTTTAAAACTGCCTTCCCAGGCTGCTGGGAATGGACTGGAGACATGCTTTGCACCGTCATTTAGTAGTGGCACAAATTGTGCTGCAGTTCACTAATGACATTTTCCTTTCAGGCCCTTTTGTACAATGTACTAGGGACAAATTAGTAAGTTAAATCTGCCAATGAGCAGGGCAGCCAGTTTCAATATATTTGAGGGAGTGAGAGCACATGCACTGGGGGCTGGTTAGCAGTGCTCAAGTGCACAGAATAAAAAAACAGAAGTATCAGTCAAGAAACAAAATCGGAGTGACCATGACCATACAAAAAGAATCATATTCCTACACTTCATTTTTGATCTTAATATTTCTAAGAATGGAATATACCAGGTATAAGGCACCTCCAAATGGCATTCTCTATGCATTTGAACAAATCTCATTTAATAGTCAGCTCAAACGAGTCTCGTTCTGGGTATGAGAAACCAAGAAATTTGGCTACGGTGAGATTTATCTGCAAGAGGTCACATTCCCGTCCTGTTCTTCTTACCTTGTGGCTTTTAACACGCTCCCCCCCACTACAATGCAGCCATGTCAGGGCCGGACTGGCCAGCCGGGCAAGCAGGCAATCCCCCCGGAGGCTAATTTTGATGCACAGAGGCCGGTTTCGGCACCCGGGAGTCCGTTCTTGGTCTTCGTACGTTGTGGTGCAACTTATGTGGTCCCATAGTAGCTTTCAATTGCTGCCCGTTCTAATTGTTAGGAGCTGTTTTAGGACACACACACATCCTGCACATGCGCTCCAAAAACAGCTACCTTGGCGCTTGTCCTTATTAAATGTGAGCAAAGGAAACAGAAAAATGACGACAAAAAGAAGATGGCAGGTAAAACAGTCCGACTCCTGCACTCCCGCATCATTGTACCTAAGTTAGGTATATGACTCAAGCATATAGGCAGGCATTGGTGCTAGACGCATTCCTGGTTGGGGGTGACTCAGGGTGTGGGGGGGTGCTCGGGCAGGTTTGCCTGCCAGTACAATGAAGAGTGCATGCGAGCCGAGCTTTAAAACAAAATGAAAATCCCTTGATTTGAAGCACATGCGGTCAGTCGCTGTCACTGTGCAACAGGCTCAGGCTGCTCCAGTTTTCCACAGTGCAGGAGCATCAGGGGCTCTCACTGGTGGCCTGATGGTCTCACCAAGGGCTAGGAGAGAGCTTTGAGAGCCACAGGTGAATACTACCAGCTAGCTGTCTGTACAGCAAAAACACACCGGCAGTCCTTGTTGGTCCAGGCACATTTGTGCAGCCTCCCTCCCTCTTGTATGAAAGGTCACTCCACAATGGAAACAGGACTCTCATTTGGGTGACGGGCTCAGAGCAGACAGACCTCAGGCCTTTCTTCTGTTCCCTTGAGCAGAACTGACCTTTTACCTTGTGGCCTGGTACACCATTTTCACAATTTTTTCCCAACATTTCGAGGGAGAAATACTCCCCAAACCCCACCTTGTAGTTGCTGAGCTCGCTCATTGTACTTACTTGCTGCACGCAGTATGGGGGCTGGTCTGACAAAAATTTCAAGGGCTGCTTTTGGTTCCCAGTCTAGCCCTGAGCCATGTCCAACATTATCTATGACTTTACTCCCGAAAAGCAAAAAAAAGATCTAACTCAAGAAGTCAGCTAAGTAGTTCACTGCAGAGTTCACTGAGAAAAGAAATAAAGTAAGGGAGAGAACACATTACACCATAGCCATTATCAAACACATGAGCCACTAAAATAATCCCTAGAAAGGGCATCTTTGAGGTCAACCCCTCATTCATGAAAGGCTGTTTAGAGTGGAAAGGATGGGCTTAACCCACTCAAGTAAAGGGAGTAAAGCTTAAAACCGGCATGTGCTAAAAGTTTGACAGGCAACTCCGTCAAACATGACGGCCAATGTCAAACTTTTAACTTGTATTTGTTTTTCAAAAATAAAATCTCAAATCAGGATTTTGTTTTCGAAAAACAAAAAGTAATGACCACGACACAATGGGAGTTGTCTGCCTTCATGTGTGAGTCATTTAAACATTGTTACTGTCCCTTACCACTAGGATCTTCATGACAGTAAGGGAGAGTGAAAGCTGACCATTCAATAACCCAGTCTATTTTGGGCAAGTGGTTGAAAGACCAAATCTCCAGAGGCCTGTTCTCCATTGGCTGTTTCCATAGCTGACATACTTAAATGAGGCAGCGGACAGAGAGTTTGGTGGGGAGGGTACTCCGTCACGGTTACAAACTCTAAATAAGGCCCTAAGTTTGGAACCAACCCAATCATCTTTTCAACATAGTCAAATGGTCACCAATCACCTTGACTGTCTCTCTTGTTGACCATTCCACTAAGTGTATTGGATAGGCTGAGGTCTTTGTGGAAAAAGTGAGAAACACAAAATCCAGTCAAGCGCTCTTCCTTTTCATCCTGTCCTTTATCCTACCAACACATGGAAGTCATTGTCCAGTTTCGAGACACAGTTTCACAAACAGTACTATCTCAAGCCTTATACCATCTAACACCTCCAGGCCAGTCATTGACAATGTTTAATCCACCACATTGGCACCTAATTAACCAATTTAATGTACTTCTTCATACTGATGAAAACAAATGCACTTCAACATGTAAGATGTAAGATCTATGTTAAAAAATTGCATAATTATCAATGCTTAGTTTTTCATCTGGTAAGACTATGGGCCTCATTTATGAGGAATTGGCATAGGACAGCGCTGCAGGTCTTCTTGCTGCGCTGCGCTGCCCTGCGCCAATGTGAAAGGGCAGGAATGCACCGTATTTATGAAATAGGGTGCATTCCTGTCCTTTCTCCCTGCGCTGGCGCACAATTTTCTGCCTAGCGTCAATGTAGGCTCCCTTGCCTCCGTTGCAGGCAGGATTGTTTTTGTGCAGGTAGGTGCACCTTCTTGCACAAAAACAATCCAAAGAGGGTGTTTCCTCTTTCTATGAGTACTGCAGAATGCAGCACACAAGGAATGAGGAAAAACAAGGAGAAATTAAAATATGTCTCCTCGTTACGCCTGCTCTGGGGAGACATAAGGTTTTGGCGGTGCCCCAGGTTTACGTAATTAAGTAAGTCTGGGGCAGAGTCTAAATCCATGTATGGTGCATAGAAAAACCCACCACAATTCCCAAGGAATGCCTCCTTGACACAGAGTAAGGCGAGGCAGTGACTTGAGCTGCGTTGACTTACTCCATAATTATGAGACCATGCAAAGCCATGCACAGTGGCTTTGTGTCGCCTTATAGATATGATTGAGAGGCTTGCGCTGCCGGAACGTCAAAGAAAGTGATGCGCCGGCAGCACAAGCCTCTCATAAATAAGCCCTCATGTTTGTAATTTCACTTTACTGCTTCTCTTTCCCACCAACTGGTTATTCTGAGACTCAATATGCAGTAGTGTTTGGAGTCTGGAACAAGGTGTCAAGAGCAGGTCACGACAGTTGCTCTTTTATTCTGGAGGGCTCTACCCCAAGGTAAAGGCGATTCCTTTCTGCAGTCACTGTACAGACTGGGGATTAACTACAGCAGCATGTAAGTGCCATTGGAAATAAATCTCTGCTGATGGAGGGAAAAGCCACTAGCTTAAAACTACCAGAAGATGGATCAAAAGCATAGACCAAGTTTAACAGCAACAGGAGAGTGGAAAACCTGTGAACCAAAAAGAGTTCAAGCTACCAGATACAACATGCAGCACTGGTAGGAAAAATAACTAAAAACCTGGGAAGAAGTAGTGAAGAGCATTGCAACGTAATGCTAAATTGTTTAAGAGGTCTTTATATATTATGTACTAACCCAGAAGTGAAAGCGGATCAGGATACCCAAATACCACCATCTTGGATTCGGAATCTATAACAAGTATTGCATGAGAGAAGCACCATCTTGGTTTGGTGATTACCATCCTTACTCCATGATGGCCTCACTCTGTGCCACTACCTGGCGTTGCAGAAGAAGCAGAAATGCTGTGTCTCTGTTTGGCACTTGCTGCCTGGCCAAACCATGGAGAAAGGGCAAACCCACAAGAAGCCACAGATCACATTGCTATCTGTATGGCACCAACCCTGGTCCCAGATAGGTTGTCTGCTGGCAGCGAGCCCCACAACCCACATACAGCTCTACGCTCAAGCTTGGGTCTTGAGAAGAACTGGGGAAGAAGTCTTCCAAATACTGGTTGAGTTCCCTAATTGCTTAAAAGTTAGCCAGGTCCCTCTCCACCTAAAAAATTCCAGTGCTAACCTGGGCAACTACATCTATTATCAGACCATAACCGTAAATGCTTTCTTGGAAAAAAATCAATGAAAACTTTGTGGCTTCCAAACTAAAGGCAAACACACAGGCAATATTGTACTAGTTAATTAACCAATCTGGGTTCAGGCCAGGCTATAGTACAGAAACCACCATAAACCAAATCACTGTTGATGTTCACCTCATCCAGGGTAAAGAAGAATCATGTCTTCTGATTGCCCTTAAAATATTTGCAGTCTTTGATATGGATGACCATAGACTCCTCTGAGACAACAGAAAGAATCACTTGAACATTGAGAGGCAAGTACTCAACTGGAACTCCCCTTATCTGCACAACTGCTCTCGAAAAGTGAGGATCAAGGACTGCCTCCCTTGTCTTGTCCCACAATGTTGAACCAGTGCATAGAGTTTTTATGGACCAATTGCATGACTCAGATATAGCTAACAACCAATGTTTTAATTACATGACATTGTACATAAATATATTCTCCAAGACCTATATTTTCCTCTCTCATAAGTTATGTGGCAATTACAAACGTGGATGGCATATGCCAATTTCAGACTAATTCCAGATAAAACGAAATTTCTGGAAATCTCATCTCCTCAGTGCCCTCTAACTACCCGGTCCAATCCTGGTTGACTATCGCCATTACGGACTTTCACTGAGAGCACCAAATCCCTAGGATTTCTGTTGGGTACAATATTACCCCTTTGATTGAAATATCATGGGCTAGAATGCTACTCATCAGCTTTTGGTTCTAAAAGGAACTTCATTGCCGAGGTTGACTTCAACCTTGTGGCTGAAGTGCTGGTATTGTCTAGAGAGGATTATTGGAAGCCATTCTCACACCATTTCCACTGCTATACCCAAGGTCTAACTCTCTGCCGCCTAGGCAGCCTTCCATGCAGTAGTCCATTTCATTTCAGTCACTATGCTTTAACTTAATCTTGCTAGTTTTTCTAGTACTATGCTCTGACAAGATCATGCCAGCCTTTGTCTCCCTACAAAGGGGCAAAAGGATTCCATTAATGTTAGATATATTTTAAAAACCTCCTGCTGGCTTTACAAAATGCTTCCACACACTGAGTCTACTCAGTGTCACTCTTAGAATTTGACCATCTCTCTGTCTCAGCATCGTCTGCTCATCACTGGTTTTAAAAAGAATGAGTGGAGTTTGGCACTGTTCTTTTTAGCATGCATGTTCAAATTATAGAACTATCGTCAGTGGAGTACAACCTGACTGCCCCACATGAAGCTGAAAAAAAAGGCACCAAATATTCAGTCTTCAGCTCCCTGCCTCATGGGAGGTTTTATTGCAGGATTCCGACATGTGATTTGTTGAAACTAACTTTACCAGATCTTCTCAGTGCTGCCGTGCAATTTGTCAAACGTGTTCTGCCTTCTCATCCATCTAAGTTATTGGAGGCTTTCCTACTCATTTTGTAACCAAGGCTAAAGTGAAATTAAGTCATATAGATACCACAAGGATGTGCATAAAACTACCATGAAAAACTGTGCAGCCTTCATGGATCACACCTGTGCTCTTACATCAGGTTAGGTCCTCGACTTTCTGCATCAGTCTGGATCTCACACGAGCATATGATTCAGCCTCTTTCGGACAGGGTGATAGTTGGAAATAATCTTCTGGGCATAGTATTGCTTGCACAATTATCAGATACTGTCCCAATTTCAGCAGTTTCATTATTTTGATGACGAGGCTGTTGGGGATTTTCTCCATGCCTTTTAACAACATCTTGATATACTCCGATTCTGACACAAACGCCTGAAAAGTATGTGTTTGGAACAAATGAATTAATTCCAATATTATGTAGACTTTTGAGGAGTTGGTATTTATCCACTAGCTGTTCATATGGATAAACAAAACATTCAGGTAGCCATAAATAGCCCGGCCCTAGGGGTGCATGAGCTAATCACAGTTTTTGGGGGATCTGCCAAATTTGACCGTAAATTTAGGAATCTCTTTTCCTGCAATGTGTCTCAATCTAAAGGTGTTAGCTAAAAAGGGTGTCATTTCTGTTATCTTCTGAGGCTAGTAAGGTTTTTGGGCACTGAGGTATTTTTGTTCATGAACAAATGTCTATAGTCGAAAATACCTCCATTTACACCTGCCAATAATTCACATAAGTATTTCAGGTGGGTATAAACACATTTACCTCTGCACCACTCTCCATCAGCGTGGAGAAATCTGCATAAACAAATCCAACAGAATAGATGGGAATTGGGCATTCTAAGACATGGTTTACCTGTTAAGTTTGTAAATGTCCACTTATATAAATATAACCAGGAAATGGTTAGTAATGTATTGAGGCTAAACTCACTTTCTGGGTTGACAGAGGGAATTATCACTCCTAGATTTGGTGAGGGAGTAGGGTCAGGGTATTCCTCCTAGGAAAAATGTTTTGCCACTCAGAAAAAAAAAGAAAAAAAGTACATTTGCACAATGGACCCTGTTTCTAGATATGTAGATTTTCACGCTGGCGGGACAGGAGATTGTGGAATATCTCGAATGACATTCACAATATTATCCCAGCTGTTCAGGTGCACGCCTGAGAATGTTTGTGAATGGAAAAAGATACATAAAGGCATGGCCAGCTGGTAGTAGATTTCCACACATAGTTGTATATTTTTCCCATAAATTGGGGTCATTGTTTACTGAAGCCCCTGCGTGTACTCATTCGGAGTATCAAGTAATTAAGATGGAGGCGGCTGTAGCTGAGTTGGAACCAAATAGAACAATTTTAGAGATGTCCTTTCTCTAGATACGTAGTCCCTCTTTTTACATCACGAGCAGACATACATCAATTTTGATTTATTAAGAAGTATGTAGGGGCGACAAGCATTAACGTACCATTTGATGCTTTAAGAGCGCCAGAATGAGGACTTTTTCGTTTTACAGCGGAATTGTGATTTAAATAATCCGCATCCCACAATCTGCAGAATTCCTTTGACTTCTTGAAGCGGCATATGCTACACTCAGCATTTACCTCGCTCAAAACCGAGGTAAGCCTCTAGACGTTTTCCGCATTTAATACCTAAATCCGATAAGCACTATGATTCTCAGTGCGGATCCCCTCCTGTGTCGCTATTAAGCACTTGGCAATCCACCTGTTTTATCACTCGATTTACAAACTGTCAATGAATAAAACATGTTCGTCATTCAGCACGGGTTTTTATTCTCACTTGACGACACCTTTGAAGTAACCACACGGTTAGCACCCACTTCGCTCCGCTGCTAATTCTCACTAGCACTACCCTCACAACTTCGAATTCTACAGCGAATTGACAGATAATTCTTGTGGTGGTTCTCCACCTCTGTACATGACTTTTGAAGCGGCACAATACCCATAGGTTCACTGCGGTTCCGAATATTGTAACTGTGTAAAATGCTGACCTTTCTAAACTTTGATTTTCTAAAACGAAATCCTTGTTCTTTTTCCCTGTTTTTTCCAAACAGGCGCACTATTTAACTCGGGCAAATAATTTGATTTCTAGTCCTGAAGATGATCCTTATGTATTAGAGCAATGGAATCGAAACGTCGTCGACTTTTATAAGTGGACATACATGTAACCATTGTCTCTAATACTGTGTATGATCTACTCTGGAGAACACTTTCTGCACTGATATAATAAGTGTCCAGGTTGCTCATTTCCTTGCCTGTGAAACTTTTCTTTTCTACTCTTCCTTACCACTCTGTCCCTATTTACAAGTACGGTACAGGATTGTGCCCTACCTTCAATAATTGCTGTTTTGTATTTATTTCTCATTGTGTCATCCTATGACAATAAATCCCTGGTCCGGCTGGACAGGAGAACTATATAGTTACTATTGTGTTCTATATATTGCATATGTTTGTATTCCTTGAATTTGCTCAGGACCTTTGTTTCTTGTAATAACGTATACCCGTGGTCCTTTGCTACCTTATGGGTCCCCCTTGTTTTTCTTAAAAAATAGAGTTTGTTGATACATAACATTTAGAACTCCCATCAGCAATGCATCACTGTCCAAACCCACTTTCCAGGTCCTTGGCACACCATTCAATTTTGACAATTTAAGATTCATGAAGGAGATCAAATATTCCAACCCCACAACTGAAACACATTGTTGCAACATCTTGAGACACCTTTTGGGTACCTCTTTACTTTCAGGGCGTACATAAACAGTTTCTAAAAGCTGTGTCTTGGGGCAAATGTGGTATATGCACTTCTCAGTGTTTCATTTGGGGCCGGTGTTTGCATTTGGGCTCACCAGTATTTATTTTTTGGGACTGGCACTTATTTTTCCCTCCATCTGACTTTGACCCAAAGCAAGAGAGAGAAAAACACACAAGGTGGAAAGAAGTAGGAAGAGAAAGACAGAGAAATAGTGAAAAATTGAGAAAGCAGGGAAGAGACTGTATCTGCACTACTTAACCAAAGAGGCAGGGACTGTCAGGTTGTGGATAAAAGAACCACAGGGTGGAATCAAGACTAAGCACCTTGCACAACTTTGGGCCCCAGCAAAACAATTACAAATTAAG
Source organism: Lissotriton helveticus (assembly GCF_964261635.1). Classification (NCBI taxonomy): domain Eukaryota; kingdom Metazoa; phylum Chordata; class Amphibia; order Caudata; family Salamandridae; genus Lissotriton; species Lissotriton helveticus. The sequence continues at coordinate 1,029,342,674 of NC_136059.1, forward strand.
CACGGGCATTTCTAACTATAGATAACTATGACGCACTTAATGCAAGAATTCAGATGTTGATAACATGGAAATGATATTTTACGATTGGATGATCGTGTGGCAAGTGCATTTTTAGGCTAGCACACAAAAGCTGTAAAAATAAAATTACTTTTAACTACTACGAGCTACTGGTTCAGAGAATTAAAAGCGTCATCAAGTAAGCCCTAGTAAATATTAACCCGTGGCTATATTTTTTATAATCAACAGCCAACTCAGCTCTCACCCTAATTATGAAGTACTGTACCACAAGACGGTTATTATACAAATTACTGTGAGACCACACTGCTCCGTGCCAAACAAAGGAAATACCAGCATAAACAGGAAAGATGGCCGCCATTTTACGAGCTGCGCAACCACCTTAGAGAATCATACCCTCTGGTCTCGAGGCTGCAGACGCCCACCACATTCCAAAGTAAATCACTTTTGATGAGGTTTTCCTCAAATAGACACATTTAGCTTTCCCAGACGGCATCCACTTCACAAACAACAAGTCTCACAGTTGTATGAGAAAGTAGGGTTCCTTTACTGGCACCAGCAGCCAAAAGCAAACCACAATCACAGACGTATGAGACATTGACCACATTAAAATGACCAGCAATGTTTCCTATACTGGTTCATGTCTATAGGAGGTTTGTTAAGTAAATAGTGCTTCGAGGGCAGATGTTCCATGTGTGAACACCTTTTAGTAGAATACATGTTACTTCTCACAGGAAACCGCATCACTGCACTCCTCTGTACATCAGCTCTGGAGGGATCAAACTAACATAGGCTGTAGTTACTAAAAGTGCTTTCACAGCATGGAATGGCATTAGTTAAGATGGATTTTTAGCGTTTCCTGACTCTGAGAAATGCACAAACGTGTATCACCAACGCTGACTGATTTATTTATTTTTTTTAACCTTCTTAATGATTTTGTAGTACCTAATGGGTCACCTCAAAGCCACTTCAGGCTGGTAGTGGGCAACCCGGGATAAGCATCCTTTGGAGGCAACTGTGGTAGGGCATATTGAGGACAAAGTATTGAAAGGTCACAAAATAATGACCAGAATATCGGGGCAAAATGTTGAACAGGTAATTGCACAGAGGGAGGTAAGGATTTACTATTCTTAACTCAACATATATGTACCATGAAGATCTCTCTCTCTCTCTCTCTCTCTCTCTCTCTCTCTCTCTATATATATATATATATATATATATATATATATATATATATACGAACATGACCCGGTATCGGGTATCAGAGCGCTTTCCATAGCACCAGTTGTGTTACATGAGGACACATTAATTTAATTTTTTGCTAGGCACGGGGAGTTACGTGATTTGCCCAGAATCACAGGATGTTCAGTGTCATTGCCGAGACTCGAACCCGGTTCCCCAGATTCAAGGTCGACAGCCCTAGCCGTTAAGCCAAACTACAGGTTTCAGGGACGTTATAGTTAGTTGGGCATTTCACTTGTACAAAACCAGCGAAATTTGGCTGTTATAGTTATTTGAGCTAACTATTCCTTGCGCCACCCGCAATGCACTGCTGATGACATCATATATTACATCACATATGACATGGTCAGTGACCACTGATGACATCTCAAATGACATCACTGATGACATCATCCAGTGACTGAATGTTTTTTTAAAGTTTAAGATTGTTTTATATATGTATACATTATTTGCTCCCTTTTTTCGAAGGAAGACTTTCAGTAGTATTTCACTGTTTTTCTTTTATGTCTATCACTAATTTAGTCACGTGCCTTTGGTGCTAGCTGTCTTAATGGTCCATTCAATGTTTGAACGTTGTCATGTGATCAAGCCACTCCTGTGGTGAAACGCGTTATGGCTGACTAGCGAGAGAATAAACGCTACTCTTTGCACTTACTCTGGGTTTGTGTCTGCTTCTTCGTTGTATGCTGGAGGACAACGTGCGGCATCCGATTCTTTTCAAGCAGCATCTTGGATATATAACTGGTGGAGCTTCGACCAGCTATACACGAACCCCCAAACGAATTGTGGTGGCTGGTAAACTGAAGCCTGTCTCCGAGCCACGGCGCGGAGCCTTTGTTTTTCAATCCGGAAGGATTATACCAGCGTTACCCCCCCACTGGAGATAGCAAGGCGCCTGGAACGCTTGCTTTTCCCGCGGTACCGGAGGGTGCACGGGACTACAAGCAGGACGTGAAAGGTAGGACCTTTCTAACATTGTGGGGTGTTTGGTGTGCTAAAAGCCCTCGGCAAACGGAAGGTGACCTACATCTTTCAGTCCGAGTCACGCTTTTAAGTGAAATCAGCGTTTCTCTTTTCTCAACGGAAATTAACATGTCGGCCGACACGTTAAAGGATCGAGAAGCGGCAGCTCAGGGAGTGTTCGTTAACATTGCCCAGGTTCGTGATCGTTCCGAACCATTAGAAAACACTAATGCCAAACCCGACGATACTTTGAAAAACAAAATGAAAGCATTGGAGAAGTTGATGCGCGCCGAACAGGCGAAATGGTGGGAGCACAAATCATTGAAGAGCTATCTGGAAGTTGGCAGAGTCCCGAGGGGGCTACGAATTTTATTGGCACCCACTTATGAACAGCCCAATCCAGAACTAATGAAAAGATGGGCACAGAGAAATCTTGATTCCTCCAGAGAATTGGTAATTCTACTTGTGGAGTTTGCAGAAATTGATCGTATCGAATTACAGAAAAGGGTGGTAACCTTAACAGACGAAATTGCACAAATGGGAACGCCTGAAGAAATAAATGGGCTTAATGCAGAAATGACAAAATGCCTTAAAAAAGAGGAAGAAAAAATTAAGGTACGCAAAGCTTTCAAATTTCAGCGCGACCTCATAGATTATGAAAGCGGGCGTATTTTCACTTTCGCGCGCAAATTCGATTCTATCAAAAGCGGGAAAACAGTGGGGAGAAACAAAAATAGAATGCAAGCTACTACATCCAATGCCTCTAATGAATCCACTCTCTCTGACTTCAGCTCTGCTGCCGAAAGTGATAATGAAGTCAACACAATGAGAACAGTACCTGTGGACCCCAAAACGATCCCGTCACCAGGCGATGAAATTGTTTTTTTAGCCATGGACCGATTATCAACTCTGCGACCAAGAAATCGGCAGAATCAAGCTGCCAGCGGAGAAACCGCAAACGCAGCCAAAGGCGGAAAGCAAGGAAACGCGCCCACAAGCAGCAGTTACAGAGGCAAGGGGAAGGGCCGTTGGAAAAATTAGCCATGGCAGGAAACTTTTGCAACTCTATCCCCCCTGCGGATCGTAAATCTGATGAAAACATCGAAAAATCTACGGAAAAAACTGTCATCAATCTAACCGAAACTACACTCACCCAAGCGGAAATACAAATCTTATCATTGGGACTTTCATATTGTAAGGAATCAAATTTCAACTATGCCACCACGCGGATGGATATATATCAATTTATCCGTAAGCTCAAATTGCGCAAATTCCACACCATCAAGCAAGCCACTGAGGCAACTAATGGTAATGATGTTTGTAGGGGAAGCCAAATAGTTACCGGAACACCTACATCCACTGAGTTACCATCAACCTTACTCAGTGTACTAACGGATCTTCATGCTGAGAGCCGCACTGAACCCTCGCAATCGTCTCAAAACAGTCGATCTGTCTACCAAGCTCCTGAAAAGAAAATTGTAACTCCCTTTAAGAACAAATCTAAGTTCAACCCTATCATGCCACGTGACGGCATTGACATTTACAACGAGCATGTAATAAATGAATTGAAAAAACTGAACTTTAAAACATGCGCCATGAAAAATAAGATACTTAGACAAAATAGAACTTATGATAATCTTGTGGCTAAAATACAACAAAACAACCAGATTGTCATCAGAAATTCGGACAAGGGGGGTAACGTGGTGCTGTGGGACAGAGATCAATACATGACTGAAGCAATGTCTCAATTGAATGATCGCAATTGTTACAAAATGAGCAGTGCGTCAGCAATTAAAGAGACTTTCAACTTATTTCATTCGAAACTTTTGGCCTGGAAGAGTGCTGGCTTAATCACTAAAGATGAACATTTGTATATGAAAAAAGACTACCCGGTTATTCCTAACATCTACTTTATTCCTAAAGTTCACAAGGACGCTGTGCACCCCCCCGGGAGGCCCATCATTTCCGGTAGGAACAGTTTGTTAGAACACACCTCAAACTACATTGACTTTTTTTTACAGGATTGTGTAACTGGATTGCCTTCCTATTTGAGAGATACCAGTGATTTTCTTGGCAAAATCCAGAACTTTGTTTGGGACCCTGGATATCTATTGCTGACTTTGGATGTATCATCCCTATATACCTGTATTGACCACAAAGATGGTCTAAGAGCCTTGAGTTACTTCTTTTCCAAAAATAGACCCACCTACCCGGAGCATAATAAAATGCTGCTAGATATGGTGACCTTTTGTCTACATCATAACATGTTCACCTTTAACCAAACTTTCTATCAACAAATGAGGGGGGTGGCAATGGGAGCCAGCTTCTCCCCCAGCTACGCCTGTATTTTTATGGGCTGGTGGGAGCAGCTGGTCCTAAAAGGGACTCTAGGCGATCTTTACAATAATCATGTCAAAATGTATTACAGGTATATTGATGACCTTATCTTTGTCTGGAATGGTAGTAGGGAAGAGGCCCAGGAGTGGGTTGACCTCTTGAACACCAATAACATTAATTTAAACTTCACCTGTACCATGAGCAATACCAACATTCACTTTCTAGACATAGAAATATACATCCATCACAATATACTGGAAACTAAACTATACCGAAAGGAGACAGCTGGTAATTCCATCTTGCATTATACCAGCTTTCATCCTAAACATCTCATTCGCAGCATCCCCTATGGGGAAATGCTGCGAATTAAACGGATTTGCAGTAATCCATCAGATTTGAAGACGGCACAAAATGAATGTAGGGATAGATTCCTCGCCCGAGGTTATCCTATTCATATTATTCAAACAGCCATCAACAAAACTGCAAATCAGGAAAGGAATTTTCTCCTTACATCCAAAGCAAACAAATTGCCCATAACTGAATCCAGTCAAGCATCAGACTCCAGCTCGGTCAGACTCATTGTGCCCTATAGTGCTCAAAAAAGTGCTATAAATAAAATTATTAATCAGAATTGGGCTTTAATTCGTTCTGACCCCATCATAGGTCAAGCTATGCCTACCAGACCCAGTATCACCTATAAAAGGGCTATTTCCCTTCATAACAGCCTGGTATCTAACTGTCCTGAGGTGATTACTTCAAAAGATTGGTTGAAAAGCTCACGGGGATTCACTAAGTGTCATTCGTGTAAAGCCTGTACTTACGGTATTAACAAAACTAGTTACCGTACTGCCTTTAGCAGCAAGGAGATCAAAATCTCCAAATCCCTCCATTGCAAAACCGAGTATGCTATTTACATCTTAGAATGTACTTGTCCCCTACGGTACGTGGGAAGTACCAAGCTACCGGCCAGCAATAGAATATTGCAGCACATCAGGGCCATCACCAACTCTGATCCCACCTACCCTGTGGCGAGACATTTTTGGGAGATCCATAACAACAATCTAATGGATCTCAAGTATTATGTCATCGACACAATTCCTAAAACCAAACAGGGAGGTGATCGTGAGCACCTAATGCGCAAGTTGGAGACGAGGTATATCCTGAACTTCAACAGCAAAAGTCCTGGGGGGTTAAACAACACCGAGGATTTACACACATGCTTATGAATGTTAACATTTTTAGTGTAACCCTTAGAAAAACTGTACAGAGAACCTGTCCGCCGTGTCCTTCTCCTTCTTGCTTTCATTTTGCAATTCATTGTGTACTGATTTAGCCTTACTTCTGTTTTAGGTTACAACGTTTCATTTAGTGGCATTGAAATATGTTATTTGAACTACATAGTCCTCGGGCTCTGTCCCTGTAGAGTGCCCCTCCTCTTTTAATTTATTCACCAAATCCTCACATCGAGGTTTGTTAAACTTTAGCACTTTTTCACTTTACGCACACAGTGACACTCTTTCTTTACTGTTTACTGTCCTTCGATTACTAGCTCTTATGAATTTGGAACCATCAATAATTGAAGGGGGACCACTAGCATACCCAGGAGTACACCTATGTTGATGACCATTAGGCATTATGCCTGAAATTATGTCATGACCAATTGTTTTTTACCCTGTGCAAAATCTTATGTGTAAATATATGAAATGATAAGTGTTTTTTTACATAGAACTATTTTTGTATGACTATGAAGTATTTTTTTATACATTTGAACCTAAGTCAAATAATACGTTGTATTTTTTCTTGGGAAATCATTTATGTAAATATATTTGACCTGCAGAGTTTATTTATAGGTTCTTTCGCTTTTTCTTATATTGTTTGGAAACAGCGTTGGTCAAGAACATAAAATTATTTAGATGTACTCGCTTTTTTGCGTATGATCGCTGAAAATACTTATTAGATGGTGTATGTCAATGTCCTCATTATTTTCAGGTTTTTCTTGTGAATTTAGCATTTGTATATTGTATACATTATTTGCTCCCTTTTTTCGAAGGAAGACTTTCAGTAGTATTTCACTGTTTTTCTTTTATGTCTATCACTAATTTAGTCACGTGCCTTTGGTGCTAGCTGTCTTAATGGTCCATTCAATGTTTGAACGTTGTCATGTGATCAAGCCACTCCTGTGGTGAAACGCGTTATGGCTGACTAGCGAGAGAATAAACGCTACTCTTTGCACTTACTCTGGGTTTGTGCCTGCTTCTTCGTTGTATGCTGGAGGACAACGTGCGGCATCCGATTCTTTTCAAGCAGCATCTTGGATATATATATATATATATATATATATATATATATATATATATATTACCTACTGGCGGTCGCCAGTAGGTATATATAGTTAGGATTTTTTTGAATAGGGATTTCTGAAAATTCTATGTTGAATAACTTTGGCGTTGATGGACGGAATTGGCTGACATTTTCAGGAAAATGGCACATTTTGTTTCTGAGCGTCCTCTGAAAGTTTGGAGGGGTTTCGTCAAGCGGGGGCCGAGAAAAAAGGGGGGTCCCAAAACGTGTTTTTAACATTGAGTTTTCCATAGGGCGGTTGGACTCACTTTTAGCTCGAACGGCTGAATGGATTTCCACAAAACTTGGCAAAATTGTAGGGACTGGTAGCCCGATGTGCCTTTGCTATGTCTCAAGATATATGCTCCAGTGGTTTTCACGAAAATTAACTTTGAAAAATATATATTGGGCTACATTGGGCTATATATATGTTAGAGCCCAAATGTAGCCCAATGTAGCCCAATGTAGCCCAATGTAGCCCAAAGATGGCCACCAGAGACAAAAAAAAACAAATGTAGCCCAAGTATCAGCCAGATGTAGCCCAACTATAGCCCAGTGACAGAATGTCCCAGAGTGTTCTAAAGAACAACTAGAGCGCTAACAGTCTTACTTATGACAAAAGTATGGCACACCTGAAGTCATCTTGATTGGAATAAAGTGTTAACACTTAAAACATTTAATTTGCAAAGGAACAAAATGAGGGGTTTCATTTTGCCATAGAAATGTTATATATTACCTACTGGCGGTCGCCAGTAGGTATATATAGTTAGGATTTTTTTGAATAGGGATTTCTGAAAATTCTATGTTGAATAACTTTGGCGTTGATGGACGGAATTGGCTGAAATTTTCAGGAAAATGGCACATTTTGTTTCTGAGCGTCCCCTGAAAGTTTTCCATAGGGCGGTTGGACTCACTTTTAGCTCGAACGGCTGAATGGATTTCCACAAAACTTGGCAAAATTGTAGGGACTGGTAGCCCGATCTGCCTTTGCTATGTCTCAAGATATATGCTCCAGTGGTTTTTACGAAAATTAACTTTGAAAAATATATATTGGGCTACATTGGGCTATATATATGTTAGAGCCCAAATGTAGCCCAATGTAGCCCAATGTAGCCCAAAGATGGCCACCAGAGACAAAAAAAAACAAATGTAGCCCAAATATCAGCCAGATGTAGCCCAACTATAGCCCAGTGACAGAATGTCCTAGAGTCTAAAGAACAACTAGAGCGCTAACAGTCTTACTTATGACAAAAGTATGGCACACCTGAAGTGATCTTGATTGGAATAAAGTGTTAACACTTAAAACATTTAATTTGCAAAGGAACAAAATGAGGGGTTTCATTTTGCCATAGAAATGTTATATATATATATATATATATATATATATATATATATATATATATATATATTAACTACTGGCGGTCGCCAGTAGGTATATATAGTTAGGATTTCTTTGAATAGGGATTTCTGAAAATTCTATGTTGAATAACTTTGGCGTTGATGGACGGAATTGGCTGAAATTTTCAGGAAAATGGCACATTTAGTTTCTGAGTGTCCCCTGAAAGTTTGGGGGGGTTTCGTCAAGCGGGGGCCGAGAGAAAAGGGGGGTCCCAAAACGTGTTTTTAACATTGAGTTTTCCATAGGGCGGTTGGACTCACTTTTAGCTCGAACGGCTGAATGGATTTCTATGAAACTTGGCAAAATTGTAGAGACTGTTTGCCCGATGTGCCTTTGCTAGGTCTCAAGATATGTGCTCCAGTGGATTTTGAGAAATTAACGTTCAAAAAAATATATATATCTGTGACAGCGTCCCGGTTAGCGCCCCGGTTCGCGTACCAGACGCGTAACGGAACTTCGCGAGGAGAAGCGGATTGGCTCTCCGGTGACTCTCAACATTCTAAACAGTCTGGAGCGGCCGCCATCTTGTCTCTCGGTAGGATCGAGAGACAAGAGGTGGAAATAAACGAAGGGGGAAATGAATGAAAGGGGCAAGGTAGACCCCTCCTGACCCCCTAGGAATGATGTGGGGGCTATTAAAGGGCCCCGCGGGGCAAAAAAATAAAATACATTTTTTTTCGATTTTTTGCGGTGGAAGCGCTACCCGGTACGCGAACCGGGTAGCTCACCGGTAGCGTAACGGGAGTCCGCCATCTTGTGTTTCGGACGAATTTAGTCACAAGATGGAGGATAAACAATGTTGGGAATGGGTATAAGGGGGCACGGGAGACATATCCTGACCCCCTAGGTTTTCTGAGGGTGGCTGAGGAGGCCCATATATGTGAATGTGTGTCTTTTAAAAAAATAAATATGTGTTATATATGTATATGTAAAAGTTTATGGAAGAATAAATGTTTAAATAAGTGTTTACATGGATGTTTTAAAAAAAAAATTTGATTGGTTAACTGGTTTATTAAGTGTATCTTAGTGAATACATATATTAGAGAGTAATGTTTAAATATTTAAATATATGTATTAGTGTTTCACTTTGTGTATAAGTGGCTGCATGGGTTGGTGAGTAGCTACATGTGTATGTATATGGGTTATTAGATGTTTTTCTTAGTATCAGTATGAGTGTTTGTATGGTTTGGTGAGGTATTACTTAGCACATAGATGCATGAATGACTGACTCTCTCTTTGTATGTGTTTTAAAGACAGCATATGTGCAGGACTGTATGGGTGGATGAGTGTGTATATGTGTGTGTTAGTGAGTGAATGACTGTCTCACTAGTGTCTTTATCAGTGACTACATATGTTTTAATCTAGTGTATGTGAATATTGATGTATATAAGTGAGTATATGTGAGAGTGAGGGATTGTAAGAGTTCCTGTTTAAATTAGAATGTGTTTCTATAAGTGATTGTTTAAGAGAGTAAGTATGTGTAAGTTTCCTTAGAAGTAAAGTGGTAGTGTGTGTATAGCTGTATATGCAAATAAATGGATGTTTAATAGTTTATTTGCATGTGTGAGTATGTGTCAGAGTATCTTTTAGATGACTGTCGGTGTGTAACAGGATGTATAGGTGTATCCCTACATATGATGAGTGAGTATATGTATGAGTGACTATATAGAACTGTTGGTGAATGAGTGGATGTGTATATAGATGGTGGAATTATTGAATTGGTTGTTGTAACTGGTATGGGTATCTTCATTTTTTTGAAAATTTTAGTTTCTATTTTTGAATATGTGTTTGAAGGGTTACATTATAGTGAAAGGAGGTCTGTCACTCTGTCACAAGGATGGTGTCATCAGTGATGTCATGAGTGATGTCACTGACCATGTCATGAGTGATGTAATATGTGACGTCATCAGCAGTGCATTGCACGCGCAAGTTATAGTGAGTCCAACTAACTATAACGTGGGAATTTCAATGGTTTTATGCGAGTAAAATTTCCAGCTAACTATAACTGGTGTGAAACCTATGGTTTTTTCAGTGAATTTCATAGGTTTTTTAATAGCAAATCTCTATATGTATGAAATGTAATAATTTTTATAATGAATTTTATATTGTATAATTATGTAATACTATTTTTTTTATGCTTATTTATTTCTTTATTTATTTATTTATTGTTTGCCCCGGAGCGCTCCCGGGGCGCGTACCGATGCGCTCACCGGTGAGCGCAGTGTTACAGCGCGCCACGGTGCGCGTACCGGTGAGCGTCCCGTTAGCGCTATTGCCGGGAACGAAAACATCATCGTGACGTATCGCGTAGCCGCGTGATGCGTCTTATGGCGCACGGCGTAAACGCATCCGGAAGCGCCCGAACGCATACGATCGCGCAACGTAAGCGCCGCCGGGCGCGTCCTGGCGCGCTTACGCTATGCGCCCCCGGACGCGCCCCGGGGCGCGTAGCGTAAGCGCGTCGGGTCATGTGACCTGAAAATAACACTTTTCATTGGTTCAGGACAGTTTTGTTTTCCAAATGATGAGAGCCCCCACCTATTTTCCTCATTCTCACTTTGTACTTTGAGTGAGGAAGACCTGTTGAAAGACCTCTCTGTACCTATTTGTCTGAAAAATGGCTACATTTGCAGCAGCTGCAGGAGCATCTGCACCACCACCACCACCACAAGGACCACCACAACACCACAGTGGTGGAGAACAAGAAGAGGAGGAGGAGGGGAGGTTCCTACCAGAAGATACTACCCCATATAAGCCAAAGGAGCACTTTATCTGGGAGTTTTTTCCATCCCAAAGGACAAGAAGAAAGTTAATGCGCCAAAGGCGACTTGTTTAATCTGTGGCTTTCCACTTTCAAGGGGGAACCATAACAAAAAATACTCTTTTGGCAACAACACCATGATTCGACACATGCAACGCCGGCACCCTAACAACTATGCTAGGGCAGAGGTCAGGGAACTGGCCAGAAACCCTGCCCAATCTTCTGCCAGCACCTCCCAAAGTAAACAACCCACCCCATCGGGTCCAGAGGCAAGGGAGATGATCCCAAGCATTCAATCCAAGTTTTCCAATTTTAAAATCGTTTGCATATTTTGTGGAGGGACAATATGCTATGGTGAGCAAAGCATTACACTTATCATCAGTGCTGGTGATCACCACAAGTGCCCGAAGAAACATTAATTTTTTCCTGTTTTTTTTTTGCTCCAGTTGAGCCATTTACAATTCCCTGTTTTTTGTTTCTCCCCATAAAAAATACAAAAAATATATAAAACTGTTCAGAAAAGCCAAAAAAAGTAAAAATTTTCAAAAAAACAATAAAAAAATATAAAACAACAAAAAGAATAAAAAAACAGTTCTTTTTAGAACTGCCTCTAATTTATAAAAAAATGCTACATTTTTTGGAAACTCTGTCATTCTTTTTCCTCCAGGGTACGCTCCCCGGTGCGCATACCGGGGCGCACACCAAAAAAAAGAAAAAAAAAGAAAGGCGTGAGCATGAGGGAAAGACACAGAGAGAGTGATGTTAAGAGAAAGAGAGCTAGAGGGATCAACACAGAGGGACTGTGTATTAGATAGTAAGACAGAGAGAAGGTGTAATAGGGTGTAAGTGAGAAAAGGAAAATGAATAAGGGAGCAAAAGAAGGGAAGAGAGAGGAAGAAGCAGAGGTACTGGGAGAATGTGAGTGGGTGTTGAAAGTAAAAGGAAGGACAGTAAAGGATGGGGAATGAGGGGTAGTGACAGAACCGGAGTAAAGAAACAACGGTGAGGGAGGGTGAGTAAAGAGCAGTGAGTGTAAGTAAAGAGGGGTGAAAGAGGGTGGATAAAAGTGAATAAGGGAAAGACATGGGGAGTGACAGAGAGAAATGAGAGAGAGAGTAAAGGAAGGAGTGACTGAAAGGGAGTGAGTGAAGCAGCAAAGAAAGGTAAGTGAGGTAGTGTGGGTGAGTTCTAGGGAGTGAGCATGACGAAAGAGTATTGACAGAGTGAGGGGACAGAGACAGCAACGGTAAGAGAGACAGAGTGAGGGAACGAAAGTGAGGAACTGTGAGGACAGACGGACTGAGAGAAGGAGTGAGAGGAGTGAAGTAAATGATTAAGGGAAAGGGAATGAGTGAGGGAACAAAGGAAGGGAACAGAGGGTAAGGGAAGTAAAGCAGGGGGACTGAAAGAAATTGAATGTGGGAGGGGACTTAGGGAAAGGGGAGTAAACATGGAGGATAAGAATAAGTGACGGAAGTAGAGCAAGGAAACAGGTGTGAGGTAGGGTGAGAAAATAGTAGTGAGGTTAAAGCAAAGGGTGATGACAAACTACATTTGTTAGTCACACTTACCATATAATTAATGTAACTTTAATTACATTTGTTTACTACACTTTGTATCTGTGAAAGAGAGAAGAAAAATAAGTTATAATTAGTAAAATATATATTTTAAAATAAAATATACAAATGATGAGGTTAAAAATCATAACAGTGTATTAAGAAATAAAGTGCGAGTGAAAGACACAGAAAGGGAAATAAAGTAATGTAGAAGGACAAAAAGAGGGTAAAAGAAATAGAAGGAGAGCAAATTACTAAGAGTAAGGCATATAGATTCACTGACAGAGAGGAAGAGAAGAAGAGAGAAATTAACTGAAGGTAAGAAAGATAGTAAAAGAATGAGAGTTAGCAAAACTAAATCAGGAAACAGGAGTAAGTAAAAAGAGAATGACTGAGAGGGAAAGGAGTCTGATTGAGGATGCATTCAGAAGAATGAGGAATGGAAGATAACTGAGAGTAAGCGAAGGAGAGTCATAGAGTGAAGGGATGAAGGGAGAGAGGATAATATAGAAGGATTGGGGGAAAAGGAGTGAGGAAGTTAGTAGACAGAGAGACTAAGGGAAGGACTGAGTGAAGTGGAGTACAATGAGTGAGGAAAGGAAAATAAGTAAGGGAGCAAAAGAAGGAAAGAGAGGAGAAGAGGACTAAAGCAGTGGTACTGAGAGAAAGTGATTCGGTGATGAAAGTAAAGAGAAGGACATTGAAAGATAGGAAATGAGGGGTAGTAATGGAACCGGACTAAAAGAAATGGGGTGAAGAACGATGAGAGAAGAGCAGTGAAGTTGTTGTAAGAGAAATGATAGAAGATAGATAAACACAAGTGAACATAACACAAGGAGAGTGAGGGACTGAGGACATAGAGGTAGTGAACGGAAAATAGAGAGAAGAGGTCAAAAGAAAGGAGCAAACAAAGATAAGCGAGGGAGAGTGGGTAAGTTATAGTGACAGAGTGCGACAATACTGGTGAGTGAGTAAAGAGGAATTACTAAAAGAGCAAAGGAGGAAAAGACGGAAAAGGGAAGTAAAGCAGAGAGACTGAAAGCTGAAAAGTGGTGTAAGGGAGAGAGGGGATGCAGACAGTTGAAATGGAAATGAGGGGTTGTGAAAGAAGTGGAATAGACGAATGGGTGTGAAACAGAGTGAGAGAAAGGCAGTGTGAGTGAGTAAAGGAAAGTGAGTGTGACAATGGGAATACAATATAAATTACACAATACAAACTATAGAATAATTTGTACAACATGTTAGATAGTTTATTTTTGCTGTTCTCAGAACATTTTGAATTTCACTAAAAACAGTGAGTTCAAACTATTCATCATATGACAGCGGAAAAAAACACAATCAAAAAGATTGTGTTTAAAAAAAAACATATAAACTTACAAATCACATATGTACACTAATCTTTGATTCACTTACTTTTCCTTTAGGCCAAATAGTACATCATGAAGGTCCTTTTTGTTGGAAGGTACTCTGCTGTTCTCTAAAAATTCCATTTCATCGACTCTCTAGAAGAAAAGCTCCAAGAACATCTGAAATATGTTTCAATGTTTTCATATACTCATTGGGGTCGATTCCGATCCTGTAAAAAGCGCTCTGAATCGTCGTACGGAGCGTTTTTTCCCCGTACGAATCGTACCTGAAAACGTCCCGTACGTACGACGAAGTACGATTTGTACCAGGAGCCGTACTCCGTACGAGTCGTACAAGACACCGTACGACTCTCCCTCGGAACCCGCTGTACGCGACATCTGTACGGTTCGCGGCTGGTTTTAACGACCCAGCAAGTACGATACGTGTCGGGTATGCACCGTACAACCCTTTTTCTACGGGAGCTGAAAACAGCCGTAAAAGCGTAAGTTCGCGCTGAAACAGGTACGGAACGGCCTCCCCCCGGGTACGGTGCGTACCCCCCATGATTGCAGGGGTACGCACCATACCCCTGCGATCATGGGGTGTACGAGCCGTACCCCCATTGTACGATCGGTGTACGAGCCGTACCCCATGTACGATCGGTGTACGAGCCGTACTCCATGTACGATCGGTATACGAGCCGTACCCCATGTACGATTGGTGTACGAGCCGTACCCCCATTGTACGATCGGTGTACGAGTCGTACTCCATGTATGATCAGTGTACGAGCCGTACCCCATGTACGATCGGTGTACGAGCCGTACCCCAATTGTACGATGGGTGTACGGCTCGTACACCGATCGTACATGGGGTATGGCTCGTACACCGATCGTACATGGGGTACGGCTCATACACCAATTGATACAATGGGGGTACAGCTCATACACTGATCGTACAATGGGGGTACGGCTCGTACACCCCATGATCGCAGGGGTACGGTGCATACCCCTGCGATTATGGGGGGTACGGACCGTACGGTGTGTATGTGTTTGTGTGCTTTTCCGTACGACTCGCCCTTACCTGACGTGGACCGTACGAATAGCGTCCTCATACCCCGGTCCGGATCGTACTCGTCGGGTCATACGGCATGTGTACGAGTCGTACGGTATGTGTACGAGTCGTACGGTTCACGGTTTCAGCCTTGCAATACGTAAGGATCGCGACGATTCGGACGGATTCACGAAATAGGGATCGTACTTCACGACTCGGACGGACGGGTACGATTCGTATGGAGAGGGCTCCGGATACAAATCGTACGGACGTTTTTTTTCCCGAATCGGAATCGACCCCCTTGTGTTCAGTCATGACTCTTTGCTCAATCCTTCACCTTTCCTTAAGACCAAATAGTGTCAGATGTATCAATATATTTTCAAATTACTTAAAACAAACTCTAAAATTACCATTTTCCCGATGTTCTGAAACAAAGGCTCAAACAACATATTCACAATATTTAAATATTCATAATTCCATCTCTGGCTCTCTCATGTTGAACATTTCCTATAATACTGATATCACTTACTATGCGATCCACTTACCGTACCTTTATGAGAACTATAATTTTTATATTATCTTCATCACTTTTACTCACAATATAATTATAAACAGCAGACTAACTTTTAATAACTGCTCCTGTCTTCATAGGCCAATTACCTTTACTTAAATTTTGGTTCTAAAAACACTAGGTATGAATTTTTTAAGTCAAAAGGCAAACGTTGTTTGAAAGTCAAATGAGTATCATTACAGTTAGTCCAACCTTTTCGACATTTTAAATATCATGTGTAATGCCCTGATGTTGTTGAAGGACCGTCATGATAAATAATAGCTACAGTTGCAAAAGTTCTTCCTGAAATTGATAACTGAGAAGCCACGAAATTTTTAATAGAAGTTGTCAATTTAGTTCCATCAGGTCTACATCGTTGGAACATTAAAATGACATACTGACCATAATTTTGTATAAATAATGTGGACAGCATTGCAGACTTACATTGGGTACACACCATATTGTGATCAGCTGTTTTAACTAGATTATTAAAAGGCACTGATTTGCAGTCTGGTAAAGTCAAATATATAAATCTTTCGGTGTCTATTGTAGTACTACTTGATAAACTACAGTTGTCGCAGTCATGCTGCCATTGATAAGAACGGCTAAAAAGATTTTTTATATCTACACCTTCATCTTCCAATACATCAAACATATACATTAAAAATTCCTGACAATCCTGCTGAATATTCTGTGAAAATTGATTTTGACCAGAACATATGTCTAGAAGATTTCGAATTTCTGAAACACTTTCTATTTTTGCTCTATCACTGCTACATTTCTCAAACACAGAATTCAATAAACAGCAGAATGTTTGATCCCGATGTTCAACAATCTGTTCTTGTAAATTTTGAAGAAAAAAAACAACATTAAGCACTACATTAGCATAGCAGTTGATACCAGAACTGTTTTCAAACTGAAATCCAACAACATCTTCAACAGAATCCTTTTTCTTTCTGCTTACAATTACAGTTTCATCTACTTTTTGTCTTTTTGCTACTACCTCACTGCAATTATTCTCATTTCTTCTTTTTCGGCCTACCACACGTTTTTCAAACAGAGGATATTGAGGCAAATGTGGAGCATACTCTCTTCTTAACCTATTGTATTCTTTAACACAATCTAGATCTGCACAAATCTTTGCTTCATCACACTCAATCAAGTACAATCCTGATAAAGTTCTGACTCGTGATAATGCCACATATGCCATACCCTCTTTAAACACAGAACTTCCAATGTTCACCAAAGCACTATCTACACTTAAACCATGAAATTTATGAATTGTCACTGCATATGCCAAACAAACAGGGAACTGTTTTCGGCGATCATATGCCATACCCTCTTTAAACACAGAACTTCCAATGTTCACCAAAGCACTATCTACACTTAAACCTTGAGATTTATGAATTGTCACCGCATATGCCAAACAAACAGGGAACTGTTTTCGGCGAACATATAAGTCTTTCACAAGCAAAAATCTAGCTGAACAACGACAAATTTGTTGTATTTCGTTAATGCCATCAAATTTAATTTTTAAAATTTCAATTCCATCTCTATTTTTGTAATTCACAAAATCAACAACATGACCCATTGCTCCATTTACCAGACCTCTTTCAACATTTAAATTCCTTCTCAAAATGATACGACAATTTAAACACACATTCAGAGTCTTTTCAAAACCAGCAGTTTTAGATATACTCTTCTCTAATTAATCCAATTTTGATTTCAAATTTTCTGAAAAAATAATTGTTGCTCCCATATGCTCTATTTTATCTATAGCTTCCAGTTTCACAATCTCTTCATTTTCTAACTTTAACATTTTGTTGTTGAAGATGGAACATTCTTGCAGAGTTGGCATCAAACATATCCCAGATTTGTTCTCAGTAATTTTCTTAAAAATAATCTCTGGAAGAATGTTTTCATTTGGATACAAATTTGAAATTAATCGTGCATGTAATGCTTCTTTCCCATGCTCACTTACTTTTCCGATTCTTACATCTTGTAGAATATTTTTATAATCTTCATCCTTTGCCTGTCGCATATTTTGAAGCAGTTCTGCATATTTGAAATTTAACCATATATTAACGTTTCCAATGCTTCCTAGGCACTTCCTGGTATCTTCATGCGTGAGCATTTTAAACACTGGTTGTCCTTTCACTGGAGTCAACTGCAGTAGATCTCCAAAAACAATAATGTGTTTTCCTCCGAATAAGACATCATAGTCTGTTCTAAGAATTTCTTGCATTCTCAAATGCACAAAAGCAAGCATTAGATTTGAGACCATGCTCACTTCATCAATGATAAGAAGTTTCATTTTCTTCAGGACTCTGGAAACTTCAGAACAAGCATCTCCAGATAGCTTGTGGTATTGTAATTTGTTATCATGCTCAACTGGTAGCATCAGTAAACGATGTAAAGTAATCCCTTTAATGTTATGTGCTGCAAGCCCAGTTGGAGCAGTAACAACACAAGACAGCGGTGATTCAGTCCTTTTCTGCAGATAAGTTGCAATTGCTTTAATCAGAAAACTTTTTCCAGTTCCCGCTTCTCCACTCACGTACAGTCGGACAGGCTTAAATGATGTACATGAGCACTCTTTTTTCTCATGACTGAATCCATGTTCAACCTGTTCTGTGACTTCATCATATATCTGTTTCTGCTCAAGGTTTAGTTGTTTCACCAAATCTTCTAAGTTAACTACATCATCTTGAGCTTGTTCCATAGCTTTTTCCACCTCATCCATGGCAGTGGCAGCTTCATTTTGGATAATTGGTCCTCCTAGTGGATCCTGACTCAATGAAGCAGAACTCTGACTGTCTTGAGAACTGTCTCTAGCAATCTCTACAGTAATTGTGGCTTCTTGCTCTATTTCTTCGTTCAACATTTGCAGATAATTTGGAAAATCAGGACATTCTATAGTATCCTTAGTTGCATTAAAAGAATCTTCGTAACAGAGAAAATCTCCAAGTAGTTCCTCTTCTGTACGCCATGGCTTAAAGAGTTGCAAAAGAGCTAAATAGTTAAATTCCCTTTTCTCTGGATTTTCGCAACTCAATTTTCAATGATTAATCAAATGGCCTTTTCTCTGCTTCACTAGACATCCTTCACACCCAATGATAGCATATATTCCATTATTGATATCTTCTCTGATGGTCCTCTTATAAATATAGTTTTGCAGAACTTCATACAAACAACTGTTCTCAAGATGACTACTTCTATTTGGATAGTATGTATCCAACATGTTTGTCTTCAAAATAGCTGTACTGTTTGGTTCTTTCTCCGCCAAATACTCAATTTCTTGTACAGATTTCAAAACTCGGTTTCGTGTTGCAGCAAGACCTAGACTCACCCAAATGATTGTTCTAGGCTTGGCGTAGAGACTTGCTGATGATAACCGATCAGAACATTCATATGCTCCAATTTCTCGATGCGACAACATCTTCAAACTGAAACTGTATCATTTTTTACTTATACTCTTTTCATGTGAAATGTCCTCCCACATTTCCTTCAGTTCTGTCTTTTCTTTTTTTGTGATGTAAGACGTCACATATCGAGCCACAGCAGTAGAGTTGTCAGCAACGAACTGAATATCCATGTTAGCATTCCACATGGACAAAATCACTGGGTTGTAGTCGTTGATGTACTTGGACTCTTCGTTTCTTTTTAAATTGTATGTATTTTTTGGTGATTTCCTCGTAACAGTATGTCGCAGAGAAGACATCAAATTATTTACTCTTCCTTTAGAAATCACTGGTCGTGGAAATCCGAAACGACATTTTGTGTAGAACTTGTCCTTGTTTCTGAATTTTCGACGACAGTACTTTCCACAACGATGGGATTGAAAGCGTAAAACTTGTTCGCCTTAAACTGTTTTCTTCGGTAGTTTTCGGAACAGCACATGTTGAATACTCTTCAATGAAACTCATCACTGTCTCATCCGAATCTGTTCCAAATTTGGGTGCCTCTTTAATCCATAACAACATATGTATGTGAGGAGCACCTCTCGCTTGATACTCCTTTCTCCAAAAGAAATCCAAAAGCTCTCGAAGGGGAGGATTTTTTTTGTTGGTAATGAAAGACATCATAGCTTCAAATCTATGATTGAAATATCTGCATACATTCACTGGATCCAAAGAACACAGTTCTACAGGTGTTTTGAATTCTATATTTTGTATGTTTGCATTTGCCTCTCGTAGAAATTGAAGTAAGTCGTCCCATGCATACTCAGCACAGCTAAGAGTGAGGAACCATGTAGGAGTTCCTAAGTTTCTTAGCATACATTTCAATTCCCCATGACGACGGTACCAATACTCGTTTGTACCACGCTGACATGCCATGAGATTGATTAGATGAGATTCCGAAATATTGTCTTGCAGATTGACTTTCTCCATAAAGTCCCTCGCCGAAACATTTTGCAGATGTGCTCCACTTTTCAGTATATGGTTTACTGCATAAGAAAGCCCAGACAAGTCACTTTCATACAGTAGATGAAACAAATATGGGATGCATTGACGAAACCTTGGATCTTCAGCATATAATCTTAAAGTCCGGTATTCAGATGCTGGAATTTGAAGTGGTCGATCGTCATATCGTCCACCTCGACCTGTTGGAAATAGCTGTGGAAAACAACGAGCTTCCAAACTTTCTTCCCATACACTAATGGGACTTCCTTTTGCTGCTTTCATTTGAAACAAGTCAATTGCATTCCCCATTACTTCTTTGGAATACAAAGGATGAACAGTATAATGTTCATATATTTCTTCACTTCTAGACACATCAACTTTTTCAATTTGGCCGGCTGCATAATCACTGTCTTCTCCTGCAGCTGTTTCCTCTGCTCCAACACATACATCTTTGTAGTACTCACTGTTTTTGACCAAATACAACGTTGCCTTTTTGACTTTCCTAACATCCACTAAATCTTGCCAGATTTTCTTACTCTTTGTCGGAACCCCATTAACTAGAATAACCAGAGGTTCCTCTTCCACTTTCTCTACACCAATTGTATCAATATTTTTCTTGAAATCTAGAGGCAAATAAACAACTCTTCCCTTTAATCCTCTCTGTAAATCCGAAGGAGGCAATTTCCCTATCTTAGGCTCCATGCGAACAATAGCCTGAAAAGGATGGACACATTGAATCAAAATAGATTCATATGTATTTAAATCCATCAATTCAGGAGGAATGTCTACCAACTCAAGATTATTATGAACAGCTCTAGCAGGCATTCTGTTTTCATTTAATTTATTATAACAATATTTACAAATACGCTGATCAGAACTCAAATCAAAAGAATTCTCCACCAACAAAAAAGTTGCAAAATTCTTCCATTCAGTATTATTTTCCATTTCACTTTCTGCATATAAATCAACTAACCTAGTCTGAATCTTATAATGAGTCCGTCGACAACACACACAAGTAAAATTAGGCCTTTCACTTGATTTCACCTTAAACTTGGTAATTTCCTGATCAAACTTTTCTGTACTTGAAAACTGTACATTGTCTTCCACATTACCTTCTATTACTGTGTCAATTTCTACACTGTCCTCTTTTTTACCAAAGTAACTTAACTCAATTTCTTCACAAATGTTCTTCACATCTAATTCAGTTCCATGCAAAAGAGCACTGTTTAACTGTTTAAGCTTAAGTGCTGGACTTTTTGCATAATACAACATTCTCACTAATTTCCTCATTTTAGTATGATGCACTGCTAACATCCTAAAATGATGAAAAACACTCTGACATACTTTTCTAGAAAGACAAGCCAGTGAATGCCCATGCAAACCTGTGTTTTCTCTGACTCTGCAAGGATCTAAGTCTTGCAACATCTTCATTTTCTGTTTTAGACTTTTCTTACTATATGTCCGTAAGAAATTACGAAGCAAATCAATTGAATCCTGTCGCACACTACAAATACTACTACACTTCCAAGTGTACACAGGACCCTTAGTACGTCTCCCTAAAACTTCATCAGCTAACACCTCCTCTGCATCTCTAGACACAAGTTTCTCAATCGGACAACCGTCTATCACCTCATATGCTCGACCAATGGTGTCAACTGCATGCACCAAATCATTCTCCTGGAAGTAACTCTTCTCATTAAAAAATGGCTCACAACTTGAACTATGCACCCATTCTCCAGAAAAAACTTTACAAAAATTAGTCCGCTTAATTACTCTTTTGCATCTACTGTTTGATTTGAAAACATCAATTGTCTTGTTAAGTGTCCTAATTCTTTTTTTAAAAAAATATTTTTTATTGAGGGTTTTTTTCACATATAGCACAGCACAGCATATAGTGTAAGAGAAAAATAAATAAATAAAAAAAACTATTAAAAAAAAGGTACACACATTGTTTATTTATCCATACAGAATAGATTGTTCCAAAGTAAAGAAAAAAGTGAAGATGATTTAGCATAATCAGTCGTAAATACCATAAGGGAAAAATCTTGCTCGTATATTCCATTAGCACAGAGCGGGATCTACCCGTATATCGTTACTAGCATCCCAACACCATAACTCCACCCTATCCCCTTTCCACAGCATCAATGGTTTCCAAATCTTCTTACCTAATGCCCTACCCCTTTTACCTTTCCTTTCATATATCCCTTTTTCGAGATTGTAAACCGCCAAAAGACTAGCTAGCCAATGCTGCATAGCTGGGGGAGTCTTTTCCAGCCATGTCCTAGCGAGCAACAATCTGAAAACAGCCATAGCTAGGAATAGAAATTCTTCGTACATACTATTGTATTCTGTTGCTACACCTAACAACATTAACTCTGGAGTAAGGACAATGTTGGCCCCTGTGACCCGTGATAAGAATTGCTCAATACTTTTAACCAGCGTATACAATTGCGGACATGTAGAAAAGATATGTATAATGTCAGCTTCTGGTGCAGCACAACGAAAGCACGTTGTCCCTGAAGTGCCGCCCCACTGAGCTATTCTAGCCGGGGTATAGTAGAGCGAGAAGAGCGTTTTGTAATGCTGAGATTGCAGCAGGGCTGAACACAACACTGTACAACCTAACTCCAGGGAATCTTGAAATTTAGCCATCTCGATCCCCAGCTTATTCGCCCATTTACCACCATGCTTCTCCATGTCACCTGGCTTAGTAGTAACCAGATTTGCGTATACACTGCGGATCGTCACCCCCCTCCCGTTCCTATCAGGTCCAATATGCAATTGTTATTAAATCCTGCCACTCCCCCCGTATATTACACAGGAAGCTGCGTACCTGCAGGTATTTAAAAAAACTGTTCCTACTTATATTAAACTTATCCCGCAGTTCCACAAATTGAACAATCCCCTGGGGGCCCATCAAATCACCCAGTTTTGTAATCCCTTTCCCTGCCCATTCTGCCATGACTGAATCTGAAAAGATTTCTAAGGGGAGGGATCTGTTTTTATAAAGCCGAGTATATCTATTATATCTTCCTAATCCCGTTCTCTTCAAAAAGGCCTCCCATACTTTGTATGCAGCCTGTACTGTCTTGAATCGTGTCCTTTTAAAGTATGATGAGTCCAAACGATTAAGAAATGCGTTCTCCGCTTTAATCCCGAGAACAGTGGCATAGACCTTGGTGGAATTGGCTGTGATCCTTGGACCCAGCCCTCCCCCTCCTATTAATCCCTGAATATATTGTAATGTAGCCGCCCAATAATACAGTCTGAAATCTGCCCCCCCCCGCCCCCCATCCTCCTCTATCCCTGGGGAGAGAAATGAATCTATATGCCCTCCTTGTCTTTCCATGGGCCCATATAAACTTATTCAGGACCGCCTCTAACTTGCTAAACCAGCTTGATTAAAAAAACAATGGGATTGCCCTAAAAAAGTATAGAAACTTTGGCAAAATAATCATTTTGATCACATTCGTACATCCTACCAGAGTTAAATGTAAGTTGTTCATTCGTACCAGATCTGGGGATACTTTGGCCATTAGAGGTGACATATTGATTTTGACAATGTCATCTAAATCTGCGGTGATCTCCACCCCCAGGTATACGGCAGATTTCACTACCCGGTGATCACTGCACACGGCATATGAGTTTTTAACAAACTGGGTCTTCTCCCTATTTATTCTGTATCCTGAAGCCTCTCCAAACCGCTGGGCTTCCGCTTCTATCTCTATAGCTTGTGTGGGATTAGAGGAAACGATTGCCACGTCATTCGCGTAAGCAAATGTTTTGAATTGCCTGTGGTTTATGGTCACTGCCGGTATGTTAATATTGGCTTTTAACCTCCTAAGCAGGGGGTCCATGTACAGGGCAAATAGTAGAGGTGAAGAAGGACACCCCTGTCTAGTCCCTCTGTGAATCTGCACCAAGGCTGTGTACCCCCTGTTGACCTTTATCCTGGCCATCGGTCCTGCGTAAAGTGCCTGAATCGCTTTAACGTATCCTGCACCTAGCCCATATCGGATAAGTACTGCCCATAGATAGTCCCAGGAAACCCTATCGAACGCCTTCTCGGCATCTAAAAAAAGAGCTGCGATAGGAACCCCTGGGACCCCTGTGGCGTCAAACAGGGTGATTACCTGCCTGACATGCTGCGTGGTTCCCTTCCCAGGTATGAACCCATGCTGGGTGTCACTAACCAAGCCCTCGATCGCTTTTGCTAGTCTGTTGGCTAATATCTTTGAGTACACTTTTGAGTCGGCGTTCATCAAGGTGATTGGCCTGTAAGATCCTGGGGCTGTAGCGATCTTCCCTTTTTTTAAAATGACAATGACATCTGCCCCTCCCCAAGACATTGGGATCGAGTTCCCTTGTTGGGCCTGCTTCAGCACGTGCAACATCTCACTGATAATCACCCCTTGAAATGTCTTATAAAATTCCACTGGCAGCAGATCCGGGCCTGCTGCTTTCCCAGCTGGTAGATCACCTACTGCCTTAAGCACTTCTTCTAGGCTGATCGGGGCTTTAACGTTGCCTTATCTTCATCCGAGAGGTGCGGGACGTTTTCACCTATGCTCTGGTCAAGATATTCCATTATACCTACTCCTCCATAGCCATCTTCTAAATTATATAAGTCTGCATATAACTGTCTGAAAACTTCTCTGATTCCCTCAGTATCCCTCCTAAGGGTCCCTTGATTATCCATGATCTCCTTAATCTCCCTCGATGCCAATTGCTGTCTGGTTCGGATTGCCAGGATATGCCCGACTCTTTCGCTAAGTTGAAACGCTTGCTCTTTCTTATTTATTTTTTTTTCTTTTTTTTTTTTAAAAACCTTTATTGTGCATGAAAAAGAACAAATACGGGCCCACAACCGACGGGTCGGACACGATACTTTGAAGCACAAATGCAAATAAAACAGTTCCCCAGCGGCATCAGGTGGTTTAGCAACAATCAATGGACGTTACACTGAATAGGAGCATGGCGCCGGGGAGAAGGAGCATTGAAGGTTAATTTTTAAAATTTTTCGTTCTAAATATAAATCAGTGAAGAATAAGAACAAAGGAATACTGAGTCCGTACAATAGCTTCACTACATGAGCAGGCGGCACCATTACTAGAAACAACAATGGAAGGTAATACATCGGACAACATGGTGGTACAAAAGAAAACAACAAGAGCAGCAACCAGGATTCACGTACCACTGACCGCGCCACCCCCCCCCCACCAACCCCTATCGCGGACCCAGAGCAGAAACAGGTAAAGAAAGCGCAGAAAGATAGAAAATAAGGCCCATAGAAACTAAATGAAGAAAACTAAATCCCTCCCCCCACCCTACAGCAATGCGGAGGCTACGGCCTACCCCCCCCCCCCGGCAGAGTGTCTGTCGCCCATTAAAGAACCCGAAATATAGACGAGAAAAGAAAGAAGGAAAAAGGGAAAAATGGAAAGAAAAGGGAAAGAAAAGCCCTAATAATAGAAAGAAAGGGAGTGAGAAAAGAATAAACTAATCCACTACTCCCAGAAAAAGGAAAGGAGGGGAGGAGCCCACCCAATATCGGATCTCCCGGACCTCCCAGCCATATACATCTTCTACGTCGCATTCAACAGTAAATTCGGAAGACATAAAACCAAAAGAGGGTCAGAATCAATTACACCCAGATCCCGGGCCAGCACAAAACCCCCGCCATCACATCAGCAAGAATAAAGAACCGGACATATCAATTACAATCTTAGGCGGGGAAAGTCAGCACCTGAAACGCAAGCAACATAGCAAAATGCAGTTCAGTCCGGGTCTCCGCCAGCCGATCAAACAAAACCAACGAGGAAAGCACCTTCAGCCCTGGCCTGAACGACCAAATTTCTCCAGGCATGGCCACCACTGCGAGCACTCCTCAGGCAGAACAAAGGAGCAAGATGGCCGCCCCCGACAAGGAAGAAGCAGAGGAGGAGGAAATGAGCGTCCCCAGGCAACCACAAGTTCAGCGTCCAAACCGATGAACACCACTGCCAACACAGGATGAGAGTCACTCCCCCATTGTAGAAACGAGGCTCCAGAGGCAAAAACGACGAGGGGGGCCAACAACTGGAAGGTCGATAAGCTGAACCTCGGTAGCGATTGCGCAGGCATAATCACAGTTTTCAAAGTGGAGGGAAACCTTGTAACCAAAGTCTCATCAATAACGAAACAACCAACATTGTTGCCAGGGACACATCGCTCCTCCGCCCTCTTGTTCTGTAACATTGTATCCGCATCAGAAGTAGTTAGAGGCAGCAGGGGGCCAGCCAGCCCCGGTCTCGGTACGCCAGGTAAAGCACCCTCCATCTTCAATATCAGCTCTCGGATGTTTCGCCGCCATGTTGCCCCTAGGTCAGCAAGGGCAACCAGGATGTCCCCACTAGTCAGGCCGCTCTGCGATCTTAGCTGGCCCACACTACTCAGCGGTACCCCCGGATCAGCTTCCACCAGGGGGACCGGCAGGACAGCACAGAGCAGGGATAGAGAAGCAGCCATCTCACCGTCACAGAAGGCAGGCGCCGTTGTCACCCCTGCAGTGAGTCCAAAATAGAGGGAGGGGGGCTATTCCGTTACCGTAGGAAAACAGACGTTCGAACCATCGATGAAAACGCGGCCCACAGTCAGGGAGGGGTCCGCGCAGGATGAGAGTCTCCTCGCCTTGTGCGAATGCGGGCAGTCCACGGTAGAGAAGGCGCCCCAAGATGGAGTCCGTGCAGTTTGCGAATAGCGCAGCGGAGGGAAGCGCCGAGTGAAGGGCTCCAGACGCGTAAAGAAACACTCCGTATTCAGAGGAATGCCCACTACACTGGAAGGATCCACTCCCTCCGCCGCCGTAGTCAGTCACGCTCCCGCCGCCAACGGCACCGTCCAGCGGTGGCGAGCAGCACAGGTCTACCAGGCAGCCTCGGATGTCGACAAACGTTGCGAGGGCTGCATCAAAACAGCCGGCGGAGACCTTAAAAGAACGCATTCGGCAGCAGCGCGTTCATGTCTCCGTTGCAGCACGGTGCAAGCAAGGATAAATGTCAGGATATCGAAGCGAAATCAGATGGCTCGCGGAGCCGGGAGCCTACACGTCTGTCCCGTCCGCCATCTTGGCTCCTCCCCCCGCTTGCTCTTTCTTAACTAAATATTTTGCTGCTGCCTTGCTGCTGATTTCCTCTACCACCTCTGCTTTCAGTTGAATGATTTTAAGTAGCTGCATCTCCAGTGGCGCATTCTGCTGTATTAAAGAGCACAGCTCTTCCTCTGCCTGTCCAATTGTCCTAACTAATTGTTCCACCCTGGCTCTTTCCTGCTTCTGCTTAGACAAAGTGTAACTCAACGTTTCCCCCCGGATTGCCGCCTTGAATGTGTGCTAATTCTATTGATTACTAAAATAAATATTTTTTTCCTAACTTCAAAAGCCTGATCAACAATTTTCTCTATATTTTTCTTTTTCTTGTAAAAAGCAGCTCTCTGTTTACCTTTCTTAATGTTTTTTAACAAATTTAAAACTACCCTATTGCGAAACATTTGTTAACGAATGTCCCTAAATTGGTTTTGCCTTCTATTCCTATACATATTATTCTCTCCTGCTGCAGTAGTAACATTTTTGGGGGGCCTCTCCTTCCTCTTTAAATTTGCTCTCTCCTTCTGTTTATTCACATTCTCATCAACATTTTTTTTTATCTACATATGTTCCGAAAGAAAGACTTAGTTGTCTTACCAGGAGCTTTTTTCCTGTCTTTTGAAGTATTTGTTGTAGAGGAGTGCTTTAATTCCGTTGCTGTTTTTGATTTTTTCCGCTTGGCATCTTTTCTTCTCCTCTGCCTTGAGGGCATATTTCCTTACTATTCAAATCTTGATTTCAATCTGTGTTAAAGAAAAAAGATAACACATTTTAGACCACTATTACCAAACAACAAAGCAATGACAATAAGCAAACGATATAAACACTACTTTACAACATATCTAAGTTTATATCACAACAACTATGTAACTAGGAGTAAGGCAGAGAAAAAGAGCTAGAGGAACTAACACAAAAAGACAGAGAGAGTCAGACAAAGAAACAGGTAGAGGGAGTAAAACATAGAGAAGGAGTAAGACAGAAAGAGTGTATAATATGTTGTAAGACAGAAAAAGGATGTAATAAGGAGAGGGAGGCAGTCAAAGAAAGGGACAAAGGGAATAAGTCAGAAAAAGGATATAACAGGGTATAAGACAGAGAGAGGGTGTAAGAGGATGTAAGACAGAGATAGGGTGTTAGAAGGGGAGAGGATGTAAAAGAGACTAAAACAGAGAGAGGCTGTAAAAGGTAGAGAGAGAGAGACTAAGTTTGAGAGAGGGTGTAAGAGGAACTAAATCAGAGAGAGGATGTAACAAGGAGTAATGAGAGAGAGGGAATAAATCAAACACAGGGTGTAAGAGAAAATAAGTCAAAGAAAGAGTGTAAGAGAGTGTAACATAGAGTCAGGATGTAAAAAGGAATAAGTCAGAAAGAGGGTGTTAGAAGGGGACAGGTGGAAAAATACAGTAAGTCAGGAAAAGAATATAAGAGAGACTTATACATTCTTGATAATACTTAGTAAAGAAATATTGGTGCATAAAGGAATTGTATTTTGTAAATGAGAGAGGTTTCAGTACTGTAATGAAATACTTATACATATGACCTTTTCTCTGTTTTTTAAATGTTATTTTAAAAAAAGAATTCGGGCACATGAATTGGTTTTACATTATTGACAAGGATTAGATAGTATCTACATGATTAAAAAAATATATTAGCACATTTCACAATCATGTCACCTGTGTTTCCCCAGATTAGTAAGCAGATTGTGCACATGAGGTGAGGCCTGTGTCCAGGGGTGCAGAGGAGGTGAGGCCTATGTCCAAGAGTGCAATGGACAGGACTCACCTCCTCTGACCCTTGAACAAGCCTCACCTCCTCCGTGCGCCCAGGACAGGCCTCACATTTTTTGGTAAAATTAATGGGAACAGGATGCAGATGTTACATACCTGTCCAGGGGTGTAGATGAAGTGAGGCCTGTCCAGGGGTGCAGATGAGGTGAGGCCTAACCAGGAGTGCAGATGAGGTGAGGCCTGTCCAGGGGAGCACAGGAGGTGAGGCTTGTGTCCAAGAGTGCAGTGGACAGGACTTCATAAAGCGTCTCTCCCACTGCACTCTTACACACAGGCCTCATCTCCTCAGCAAATTTCACAATCATGAAAGCCATTTCGACTTTCCTCACCTCCTCTGCACCTTTTGCAATCATGTCAGGTGTGTTTCCTCATATTAGGAATCACATTGTGTTTTTTTCTTATTGTTGCTTTCTGTTATTTTTTTTCTTAATGCGTCGTTAAAATTTTCTGCTGCATACAGGAATTGTATTTTGTAAAAAACTGAAGTTTCAGTAGTGAAATGGAATGCTTGTACATATAACCTGTACTCAGTTTTCTTAATGTTAATATAAAAACGATTAAAGGGCAAATGAATGGCTTTTACATTTTTTAGAAGGAATAAATAGTGTCTGCATGATTAAATAAATATTTTTGAACCTTTCACAATGATGTCACCTTTAGGCCTCTTTAAAAAACGATTTAGGGTTGCAGATGAGTTAAGGATTGTCCAGAGGTACAGAGGAGGTGACACCTGTGTTCAAGACTGTAGTGGGAGAGAGGCCTCTCCTGGGGAGCATAGGTGGTGAGGCCTGTGTCTAAGAGTGCACTGGACTGGACTTCATGAAGCCTATCCCCCACTGCACTCTTAGACACAACTCTCACCTCCTTTGCACCCCTGGACAGACCTCTCTTGCACTACACTCTTCAACACAGGCATCACCTCCTCTGTACCCCTGGACAATCCTCACCTCATCTGCAACCCTGAATAGACCTCAATTCATCTCCACCCCTAGACAGGCCTCAGCTCATCTACACCCCTGGACACGCCTCATATCATCTGCACCCTGTTACCATCAATTATACCCAATATATTGAGGCCTGTCTAAGGGGCACAGATGAGGTAAGGCTTGTCCAAGGGTCAGAGGAGGTGAGTCCACTCCACTGCACTCATGGACACAAGCCTCAAATCATTTGCACCCCTGGACATGCCTCACCTTATCTGCACAATCTACTTCCTAATCTGAGAAAACACAGGTGACATAATTGTAAAAGGTTCAAATGTATTTATTTAATCTTGCAGACACTATTTATTCCTTCTCAAAAATATAGAAGCCATTCATTAGCTGCAAAATCGTTTTTTAAATAAGATTTACGAAACAGACCGCAGGCCCTATGTACAAGCATTCCATTTCACTACTGAAACCTCACTATCTAGGAAATGTTGATACCAAACATTATCATTAAACTTAACAAAATGCAGCAAGAAAAAAGCTCAGTCTGCTCCCTAATCTAGAGTAACACAATTGACATGATTGTGAAATCTGCAAATATATTTATTTAATCATGCACACACTATTTATTCCTCGTCAAAAATGTAAAAGCTATTAATTTGCCCAAAAATCGTTTTTCAAATAAGATTTTAGAAACAGAGCGCATGTCCTATGTACAAAAATTCCATTTCACTACTGAAACCTCACTATTTTACAAAATACATTTCCTCTCTCTTCCAAACATTGCTACCAAGAATCATCGAAAACCATGACACAATCAACGAGAAAAATGCTCAATCTGCTTCCTAATTTGGGATAACAGAGGTGACATGATTGTGAAAAGTTCAAATATATTTATTTAATCACCCAGACACTATGCATTCCTTCTCAAAAATGTAAAAGCCATTGATTTGCCCCAAAATCGTTTTTCCAATAACATTTTAGAAACAGAGCGCAGGTCCTATGTACAAGCATTCAATTTCATTACTCAAACCTCACTATTTCACAAAATACAAATCCTCTATCTTGCAAATGTTGATACCAAGCATTATCAAAAAACATGACACAAACCAACAGCAAAGAAGCTCATTGTGCTTCCTAATCTGAGGTAACACAGGTGACATGATTGTGAAAGGTTCAAATATATTTATTTAATCATGCAGACACTATTTATTCCTTCTCAAAAATGTAAAAGCTATTCATTTGCCCCAAAATCGTTTTTTAAATAACATTTTAGAAACAAAGCGCAGGTCATATGTACAAGCATTCCAGGTCACTACTGAAACTTCACATTTTTACAAAATACGATTCCTCTTTCCAGCAACAATTTTTATCAAGCATGTTCAAAAAACATGAAAAAAGTCACATTAAAAAGCCACCTTTTGCTTCCAAATCTTCTCCATAGAGTATACAAGTCTCTATCTATATTAAATGAATCATTACTCACCTTTACAAATGCTTTGGGAGATTGAGAACAGTGTCAGACACGCACACCAACATTTCTTTAGCAGAGCAAAAGGTATGTACTCCAGGCACTGCAACCATGAATGGCACAGAAAATCTCTAATTCTACACACATATCCCTCATGTTAACCAATCAAAACTCTTCCCTCTCTATTTTCAAACCAACACCCTTCCCCCCCTCAGCCCTTTCTACCTGTTACCATAGCAACTCCCTCCTCACTGACCTCTCAGGTTTAAAAGTTTATTCTACAATGTTGCAAATGAACTCAGCAAGGATGTTTGACCTCTCAATACACCAGCTTATCCGGTGCAATGTTTCTTTAAATGACTTTTTCTTAACCATTCAAATTACTTCTTTCACACAACAGAACCATGCACCCTAACTTTCAGTTTTCAACTATCTGAATCCACCAATCATTGCTTGTGATTCAAGAGCACTAAAGTTCCACAGTTTTTTTTTAGCAAACTCCTACTGTTCCAACTGCCATTTCATTCCTACACTTCATCTGACTGCACCAGAACCGCCTCTCACCATGTATTCTGTCTGGATTATTGGACATAGCTACATCCACTGGGCTCAAAGGTATGCAGCTATCAGTAATTTTCAAACCTTGATTTACCAAATGTGCACATCAAGTGGATTGGCCAAAGAGGATTGAGATGTCATCAATTGATACCATTGGTGAAAACCTTTCACCATCTGCCACACCCTGACCTTATAATTTTGCACTGTGGAGGAAATGACCTAGGCACTTTGACTGGGGTAGGTCTGGAAATGGTTTTAAAGGACACCTTTGGGCAATTGATTTCCACAAACCTCCTTGGTATATTCCAATATATGCCAAAGACAGAAATGGAAGTGGTCCAACCAATTTTGTCCACAATTTGAGAAAGCACGGAAACATGTGAATAAATCTGTTTCTGCTTACACGAGAGACTATGGAATGGGTTCAATATACAACAATAACTTGCGTTACAACATGCAAGATATCTACAGAGGAGATGGTGTGCACTTCTCAGATGAGGGGAATAGAATATTCCTCCTCAATTTAAGACTGTGCATTGGAACCTACTTGTAGGTACCTAAATCAGCCACAGGACCCAAAAGCTCTTTTCAGGGCTACCCTACCTCTCATCACTCAAAATGATTACTTTACTCTAACTTTTTTCACTGTTTTTCACCAAAGTACGCTCCCCGGTACGCTCCCGGTACGCGTACCGGGCGCTCCCCCCGCGAAATTTTTTTTTTTAAATAATTTTTTTGGGGCCTATATGGGCCTCCTAAGCCCCCCTCAGAAAACCTAGGCGGTCAAGGGGTGTCTACCGTGCCCCCTTTTACCCATTCCCAACGTTGTTTGTCCTCCATCTTGTGTCTCAAATCTACCGAAACACAAGATGGAGGACTCCCGTAGCGCTGCCGGTACGCGTACCGGGGCGCGCACCGGTAAGCGCTCCCAAAATATTTTGAAAGTTAATTCACATAAAAACCACTGGAGAGACTTTCACCAAATATAGAATAGGCCCTACTACATACCAGTCCCTACCATTTTCCCAAATTTGGTGGAATTCCATTGAGCCATTTGGGCTGTAGCCCTGTCTAAATATCCTGAGGTAAATTACATGACAAAAACACATATGAAGTGTTAGAATTTACAACCAATTAAAATGTTACTTTCATTTTCTACTTTTATTTCCTGACATTTGATTGGTTATGTACATGAATATAAATGAAAAATGAGAGGGAAACACGGCCATTTTGACTACAACTACCTGAGGTACATCTTTAAAGGATTTTCTCATTTATCTTCATCACCTTTATATAAGGTAAGTTGTTAATTTGTAAGGGGCACTTTAATTTAAATTGTAAAAACGTTTTCTGATAGTTATTTACTGTCCCTCTGTTATAGTTATAGATTAAGATAGGCTTCTCTGTTATACTTATAGATTAAGTTAGGCTTCTCTGGTATAATTATGAATTTACTTAGGCTTCCTCACATACACTTTTTTATATTTCTACTTCCTGCCTGATACCATACACTGCCCAAAGTAAACTTCACTGTTAAAAACTCAGAAGTACCTCTCTGAACTTAAACCCAACAGTGCCCTAACTCTACTGATATAGTTATTTTTTATGCAATTTACAGCAAGAAAATGGAAGGAGAACAAGAAATCATCAATATTTCTTTCGAAATTACCGATGAGGAGATTGTTCAAGAAGATTTTGTTGACGAGGACTTCATGGATGAGTCTCTGGACCAACAATTTATTGACTGTTTACAAGATATTGAATTATGCAATTTTGAGGAGATTCCAGATCATCTGATGCTGGAAGTTTTATTAAACTATGAAAATTCTAACCAATACATTTTTATTTAATAATTAAAAATTGTTTGAGACATTATTCATTTTTATATGTAATTCATGAAGTAGTACCAAAATGATTATAATATAAAGTGAGACTTACAGTATGCTGTGCAATTTTAAAAGATCATAAGGGAGCAGGGTAGACTACCCATGATCCCCTAGGCCTACTCAGGGAGTGCTTAAAGGATCTGTTTCTGCTTTCCTGACAGCCTATGGTATGGATTCCATATACCACAATAACTTCTGTAACAACATGCAAGATATCTACAGAAAAGAAGGTGTACATTGAATTTAAGACTCTGCATTGGTACCTACATGTTGGTACTTAAATCACCCACACAACACAACAACTCTATTCAGAGCTACCCTACCTCTAAGCACTTTAAATTATTATTTTACTGTTTCACTGGGTTTTCCCCATGGTACGCTCCCCGGTACGCTCCCTGGTGCGCGTACCGGGCGCTCCCCCCGCGAAAATCGAAAAGAAATTTTTTTTTTGGGACCCGCGAAGCCCTTTTATGGCCCCCACATCAAACCTATGGGGTCAGGGGGGGCCTACCCTGCCCCATTTTAGTCATTTCCCCCTTTGTTTTTGCCACCTCTTGTGTCTCGATCCTATCGACACACAAGATGGCGGCCGCTCCGGACTGTTTAGAATGTTGACAAACACCCGAGAGCCAATCAGCTTTCCGCTCGCGAACTCGCGTTACGCGCCGGGTGCGTTCCCCGGTGCGCGTACCGGGGCGCGCTTATAGATATATATATATATTTTTAACCTAAATTACTCAAAATCCACTGGAGCACATATCTTGAGACATAGCAAAGGCACATCGGGCTACCAGTCCCACGTTTGGTGGAAATCCATTCAGCCATTCGGGCTAAAAGTGAGTCCAACCACCCTATGGAAATTAACATGGGGAAAACACGTTTTGGGACCCCCTTTAATCTCGGCCCCCACTTCACGAATCCCCCCCAAATTTTCAGGGAAGGAGCGGAGCGGAGCGGGCCATCTTCTTTGAGAAATTCGTGAAAATTCGTCCACCGGCGCCAAAGTTATTCCCAATAGAATGTTGCGGATTTCCTATGGAAAACAATCCTAACTATAACTACCTACTGGCGACCGCCAGTAGGTAATATATATATATATATATATATATATATATATATATATATATATATATATATATATACGCCAAGGTGTATTGAAGAATGAGTGGGTTTATGAGTGTCTGAATGGATGATTTACTGGGTGCGTGACTGACTGTGTAAGTGAGTGATTAAACGTGTCTTAGTGAATGCATGGGTGAATGACTAATCTGTGTGAATGTCTGCATCAGTCTGTCAGTTGGTGTGTAAGTGGTTGCATGGGTTGGTGTGTAGCTACATGAGTGTCTATATGGGTTAATGATTGGCTGTCTGAGTACCTGTATGGGTTCCTGAATGTCTGTGTTGGTGGGTGGGGAGTGTGTGACTCCCTGCATGGATGTGTGAGTGGGTGATTAACTGGGTGTATGGGCTCATGAGTGCATCCGCAAGGGGCTGTATGGATGAGTGAGTGTGCATAAGGCTGTGTTGGTGAGAGAATGGTTGTCTCAGTGGTATATGTGTGAGTAACATAGTGTTTATGAAGACCTTCACCCACCAACGTAGTTG
Source organism: Lissotriton helveticus (assembly GCF_964261635.1). NCBI lineage: Eukaryota > Metazoa > Chordata > Amphibia > Caudata > Salamandridae > Lissotriton > Lissotriton helveticus. Next base: position 1,029,377,996 of record NC_136059.1, read on the forward strand.
GTGGCATGCTTCATCTTCGGGTCCTACCCAAGGCGCCGAATGCACCTCGGGTGTGCTTCAACCCCTGAATGCAGCGGAGCGGGTATTTGTGTAGTGAGAGTGCAGTGAAGTGAATGAGTGTAAATTAAGAGCTGTCCAATGGGTCCCGTTTGGCTAGAGAATTTTAATAATATTGGGACCTTGGCAGTGTTAACAACAGCGGCACGGATATATGAGGAGGTACGGTTATGTCTCCAATATCCTACGAGGTCTACATGTTTCAGCCAGTCTGCTAAGTGTGCTGGCTTTCGTCAGGACCTATGTGTATGAGTGGTTTAGTGATGGTCAAGTGTAGCTTGTTAGACCAGTATGTGTTGCAAGCACTAAAGTGCATACATTGAGAGAGGAGCTGTTCCTCTGGTTGCTCAGATCCTGTAGGGATAAAAAAACGACAAACAAAACCCAAACAGACATAAACATTTAAGATAATAGCTTCTCTCGTTCACACATGGTAATGTGACTGGTTGAGAATCGTGTCCGTACAACGGATTGTGAGGAAGTGGCTGTTTAATAATGCCATAAGTTATGTGCTACTGTGCCTTAGTAGATAACGTCAGACCTTCAATATGCTCATGGTATGAGTGACAAGGTAAAACCTGCAAAAGAGGAAAAAATGCAACATGAGTCCCGAGAGGGGCCGGACCTATTGTCACACACTATGTGTGCGTGAGGAAAAAGAAACGAGAATGGTTAAGAGAGAAGTTCCCAGTCAGCGTGTGGAACTGCACCCACCACCTGGGTAAACGAGTCCCCCAGAGCCCCACTTACTTCCTCAAAGTCACTGGCCCGCACTCCATATCTACTGCGGCCTGCTACCGGGATTCCGTCGATGTGAATCAGTAGTTTGGAGGCGGTTTAAGTAATGTTTTGTTCAGCCAGGTGCTGCGTATCAATGCAGGTGTGGCCATCATCATAATCAGCGTCCACCTGCGTTGTAATCGCGACTAGCGTCCTCTTCGGATAGAGACCGAAGAAAGACTGTGTGGTCTACTCTTCAGTCAATGTCTGGAGGACTCCATGTGAACAAAGTTGTATTTAATAAAATTATGTGTCCACAAAGGTAAATTATATTGTTACAATGTGTATGAGATCCAGATCATGAATATGTGTAGGTTGGAATTAAATAATCATAATGCCGCTGTAGCGCTGTTCTGGTCAGAACAAGACCGGCAGTATGGCAGTCAGACCTACTGTTGGGTATTAAGAGTCCCTGTGTCAGACCTAGAATGGTGGTAACAGAGACAAGTGTGTTCTGTCTGTAATAGATAAATCAAGAGGTTAAGAGCCATATGTATGTATAAGGGGTGCTGTTGTGTGCGGTTAGGCGTAGAGAGGGTATGCTCACAAAGCCCCAGTACTTGGAATGGACTGTCTGGGTGGTGCTATCGCGAGGGGTACATGGTTACCCTTGTGTCATGTTGGTGTCCCAAAGATGGTACAGGATTACAAGGAGGTAATGTTAGTGGCACTCTTATCAGGGTACGGGGAAAAAAACAACTAACTCACTTTTAGGTTCCCCACCTTCATCAGAAATGATGTGACCAAGGTAATCAATAGAAATCCTCCTAAACTTGCACTTGTCCAATCTAAACTTGAGATTTAATTTGTCAAACCTTTGCAATACCTGTCTGAGCCTCAAATCATGTTCTTGCTCATCTTTTCCCAAAATTAGCACATCATCTTGATAAATTTTAACTCCTACCTGATCTTTAAGTACTTTTACCAACGCTCTCTGAAATACTGAGGTGGCTGACGCAAGACCAAATATAGTCTTATGAATCTGTAGGTTTCGAGAGGTGTGATGAAGGACATAAGATCTTTAGACTCCTCATCAAGCATAATCTGGTGGTACACAGATTTCAGATCCACTGTAGAAAAAACCTTGGCTCCCTTTAACAATATCAACATATCGGAAATCTTAGGAAGTGGATATCTGTCCATTACCACCATTACCATTAAGCTCTCTTAAGTCAATGCATAGACGTAGACTTTCATTGGCCTTCCTCGCGGCTATAACAGGTGTCAACAACTGAGTTCCTTCAACTTCCTCTATAATTCCTTCCACTCTGAGTTTCTCTAATTCTAATTTAATTTAATCTCTCATGGCAATGGGCACTCCCCGCTCCTTTCCAGACACAGGTACAGCACCCTTAACTAATTGTATTTGTGTACATAACCCCTAAAGCAACCTAGTTCATTCCGAAATACATTGGGGAAGTCCTTTTTTTAACATAGAGGAGTACCACTCATCTGAATCTTGTACAACTTTAATTTCATTCATATGGAAATTCTCCTTTAAGATAATGGGGGATCACTATTAGCATAAAGCATGACACCTAAGTTTCTTTGGTGAAACCAACTCAAAATACTATCACCCTTTTGAGACACATAGATTTTCCCAGAAACATATCTCCCATTGTATTTAATCAAACCCCAGAAATATCCTAAACGTTTTATGGATTCACCACCATAGGCACATGGTCTGATGTCAGGTTTCATTATTTTCACATTGCCTTGGAGATTATCTATGTAGAACTGTTTAGAAACTATGGTTATCTTAGCTCCAGAGTCAAATAGAACTTTTGCCATTGCCCCTTCAACCATTACATCGTCTAGTGGACCTTTCTTACTGGAAGCAGTAACTTGAGAAGCAATTTGTCCACAGTCAAAATCAGAACTATCACTATCACATTCATGAGAAACAACATTGACTTTCCCTTTGTGGATCTTTGTTTTACAGTCCGCAATGTAGTGTCCCACCTTCTTACACTTAGTACATGTAGATCTCAGTGCCGGGCACATTTTATCATTGGCTAAATGGCCTATGTTACCACATCTGTAGCACCTAGGTTGAAAACCACTTTTCTTTTCAGACTTATGTGGTAAATAAATAAATAATACCCTATTTTTGAATACATAAATGAATAACAGATAGCTCAATAAAATAAGAGTCAAGATTCGAGGTAGTAGGAGTTATGCAGGTTTAATACAAGATAAGGACAGGAACAGGACAACCTGCACAGGAATAGGATGGCAAGCGCTTGCCTGGGGCAGAATCAGGATAGGGATAAGGACAAGGCTCTCTTTTTAATAACAGTACATCAGCATATATACATAACGCAAACACATAGCATTACATTGCAGTAGGCGTAGCAGTGGGTGGAGCAGAAGGCATGACGCGTAGCAGTCGCGAAAGATAAGGGTAAAAGTGGGTGTAACAGGGCGTATACATAGACATGTGATGCAAACGTAACAGAATATGTCATGAATAGGGCGGGAACATTGGAGGGGGCTACCTAAGGAGCCGGGACCTCTAACCTGGTGGTGCGCGCAGACTGGCAATGACGTATCACTAGGAGAAGCTGGGGGCTATGAACTCTGTGCTAGGAGCAGAGACTGAAGTCTGGAGAGTCAGGGCGACATGTACCTAAACAGTATCTAGTATCTGATGTTTAGAGAACATGTTGATATAAACTAGAAGTCAGGAGGGGAAAGGCTAACTTGATTCTAAGACTGGACTATGCATTATTCTACATGTAGTGCGAGATGGAGAATACGAAATGACCATTAAATACAGTATTGCTCTTACATGGAGCCGGAAAGGCTAGACAATGACGGAAACTATTGATGCAGTTCAGTAGCTTAGGAATGCAGAGAAGGAAGACTGAACTGATAACTGGAATCATAACATACTTTTGGCAGACTCAGAGGCAGAGCCAGCTGAACCAGGCACTGCGAGGCAGGAAGTAAGTGAAGGGTCGAGGATACAGGTGGGGGCTGTATCGCTCCTCAGCGAGGCTTCAGGAGACAGGAGCTGAATCTGGAGTCCAGGCCCTTTTGAGGCCTAGAAACGGGGACTTTATAATGAAATAACGTGCACACTGAGAAACGTGGCAACGTAGCTTTACATAGGCCTGATATTCGTAGTATTCACGAGAACTGGAAACTAGCATACTAGAGGTGGACACAACTATAATTGCGTCAGGAATCGAACATAGGGAATACATATGCATATTTAATCATGCACACATAACATATGATGGATGACACGTAGGGACACAGAACATGGCAAAATTTACTTTTCCACATTCCCTCCTTGTCACTACGTTTCCATCAGGAAACATCAATTTTCATGATACCATCTATCATTTCATACAGTATCATTTGCTCGTCTCGAATTATCCTGGAACGGGATTTAGAACGGGGCTTGGGACTAGGAATACAAGAGGTAGCACAAATGCCGCAAATCGCAGGGCCACATTGTATACAGAGACAGCAGCTGAATATGATCGCTACTGCAATACCTAGGAAGGACAAGACTTTCCATCCCCATGCGGAAATTATATTCCAGAACCAACCGGACCATGTCCATGTGCCTGGATCTTGGTGTAACAGATGGGCAATCTTATGGAGTCTGGTTATAGCTGAATAAACAGACGGCGCGTTATTTGGAATGAAAATGCAGCAACTGGATCCGATGACTCTACAGGCCCCGCCCCTATCGGCCAGTATGACGTCAAGGACGAGACGATTTTGCAAAATGACAAATCTCATAGCAGATTGCTCTTCGGTTAAGTTACCTAGAGCAGAGGCAGTCTCATTTACTACAGCTTCAAGGGTTCTGGTTAACCTACGGATCAGTTTACTATTCTGGATAGGTCCTATAAAAAAGAAGAAACCTCTATTGAAATCTGTATACTGTTCTAGAGTAGTTTCAGTATAATCGACAATTGGGGACTCCCTTCTATGTCTAATGTGTACTAGATGTGTGTTTCTATGATAATCAGGTGGGGCTAGGAAAACTGGTGGCAGTAAGAAGGCAATGTAACAGGTTCCCTCCCAATCGAGGGGCAGACGAACATATGCAGTTTGACCACAAATAAAATAAGAATGACGTGAAGCTTTGAAAATGGATTTCCCACTGTCACTATACTTGACAATAGTAGTACATTCACTATGTCCTATATGTACAGAACCATAATTTCGGACACATAATTCGCCTTTGACTGGTAATACTGAAATAGCAGGTAAGTCTGGAGTAGAATCAGACTGGACATTCAGGACCATGAAATTCGACGAATAATTACCTAAATTGTACACTTCATTTTCTAGATCTAACCCGGTTCTGTGGGGGAGACCTTGCTTGTCTGGAAAACATGTACTGTTAAGAAAAGACATATCTGTTGAGGATGACGTTAACGTGGACCATGCTCCACACGAACCATTATGTGAAAAAGGATAAGGAAAAAGTGGCAGAACTCCCTTCGGTATCTGAAAAGGGGGGAGTCGACCACACACCCAACAATTAGTGGCATTGCTGGTCTGGTGTGAGTAATGTAACATGCGGATGAATGAGTTGTTTCGCATAGCGAGGCGATAAGAGAGTTCATGAGGAGGCAGATCACTAAACGTGTGCTCTACAGTAGCATTAGAAGACTTATTTACATGAGAAACTGGGAAATACAGGTAAAATGCATAACTGGTGCAGGAAGTCATAATGCTGAGAAATAATATGAAACATAGAAAAACGATACATCGGATTGAGTTTTGACTAACTCTCTCACTATGGGGGTCTATTTTATACATGTCAGAAACAGTCTAACCGTTTCACCTAGGGGAGGACTTATACAATCAAACTGACTGACTTATTTTACTAGACCGGAGTTTTAGCTTATACTCCTGTTGCGGAGTTTTCTCTAACAGGGGAGGGGCTGTAGCAATGTCTTTTGCGGGACAGTCCTTGAGAACAATATTTTGGCAATCCTTCAAATCCTGGGAAATGTTCTTTAAGACGGGTTTCAGTCCATTAAATTGTTTTATATGAGAAAGGTGCACCCAACCTTTGCGACCTTCCAACTTCACGGCTGTACGGGTGGTGAGGAGGACCTGTCGGGGCTCTTTCCAACGAGGCTCCAGCGGACTCGATCTGTCAAAATTCCTGACCATCACCATGGATCCTGGAACGATTTCATGCGGTGCCACCTCGGTATTGTCTGGAAATGCGGCGGCAACCTGTGAACGACATGAGTTGAGGGCAGACATCAAGGAAGCTAGGTAATCTGTCAGCATATTACTTGAAACATCGGTAATACTTTGGGGTCTAGGAGTACCCCACATGTTAGGGGGGCGGCCGAAAACGACCTCATACGGGGACAGACCTGATCTGGAATGTGCGACCATGCGCATATAAAATAAAGCGACTGGCAGAGCTACCAGCCAGTCCACACCTTTCTCTTTGCATACCTTTGCGATACGGATTTTTAGAGTCTGATTATGTCTCTCTACGAGACCGGCTGCTTCAGGATGGCGTACACAATGAAACTTCCACTGGTACCCTAATAACAGGGAAACATGCTTCATGAGTTCAGATGAGAATGGCTGGCCGTTGTCAGAATATACGACTCTAGGGAGTCCATAACGAGGGAAGAACTCACGAACCAACTGCTTGGCAGTGGTCGCGGCTGTGTAATCTGGGACTGGATATGCTTCTGTCCACCTGGACAAAGCGCATACAACTACAAGGACATACTTGAAACCTCGACATCGCTCCATCTGAATATAATCCATCTGGAGGACTTCAAAAGGGTGGTCAGGAGGCTGGAATCCCCCTTGTTCCACCGGGACACTTTTACCTGGATTAAACTGACAACATATCATACAGGTACGGACTTTCTGCTTGGCTGCAGCTCGTAAATGTTTGTTGAACCAAATGTTCTGGATACTGTCTAACATAGCTTTTTCTCCTAGATGTGCTGGACTATGTGAGGTATTAATAATGACTTGAACCATAGAGTCGGGGAGAAACCATGCGGCTCTACCCTTCGTTAACCATCCTTGATCTGTCTGGACCCCTCCTTGTTTGGACCATTTCTTGATTTCTTCAGGAGTAGCATGTAACTGTATGTCTATGACATCTTGTGTAGGGTCCTTAACTGTCATACATGTAGTCGGATCTGGAGTATGTGTCTGATTAACTGGAATGTCTGGAGTCTGTGCTGTAAGCTTGGCTGTGCGATCTGCTAGATCATTACCTTGGGAAATAATGTCAGTAACTTTCGTATGTGCTTTGCATTTCATGATAGCAATAGATGTCGGTAAATGTATGGCATCTAACAGAGCTTGAATAAGGAGACCATGCTGAATCTTGGTTCCATGAGAAGTCATGAAACCTCTCTCCTGCCAGAGCACTCCGAAGTCGTGTACAACTCCAAATGCGTAGCGTGAATCTGTGTAAACATTAACTTTCAGGTTCTTGGCGTGTATACAGGCTTGTGTCAGAGCAACTAGCTCTGCTGCTTGAGCGGACAGAGTGTCAATGCGGTGTGTCTTAATAACTTCAGTGTCAGTAGTCACTGCATACGCGGCGACTAGTTCTCCTGTGCTAGTTCTCATACATGAACCATCCACATAAAGTGTCAGGTCGGGATCTAATAACGGAATATCTGTCAGATCTTGTCTTGGCTTAGTCGTAATGTTAACTATTTCCACGCAATCATGCGTGGCAGAATTCGAATTAACTGATGGTAACAGTGTAGCAGGATTCAGGATGTTGCAGCGTCTGATTTCTATGTGTGGCTGGAACAGTGTCCATTCATAACCTGTTAAACGTGCAATTGTCAAGTGCTGAGTCTGTGTTCGGTTTAAAAGAACTTCCACGGAGTGTGGAACTTGTACTGTCAGGGTGTGTCCTAAAACTATGGAATCACTTTGCCTGATAGCTAGTGCTGTGGCTGCAACTGACTTGAGGCACGCAGGCAGAGCCTGGGCTACAGGATCTAATGTGCTCGAAAAATAAGCACATGGCTTGTATTGTCCTGCTTGATCTTGTGTGAGAACAGATAATGCTGTACCTTCGCGTTCAGTAACGAAAAGTGTAAAAGGCTTACTGTAGTTCGGTGTAGCTAGAACTGGAGCTTGGCATAGGGCTTTCTTTAACTCATTGAAACTAAATGTATGTTCAGATGTCCAAGGGAGGACAGTCGATACGGCTGCCTCCTGTGTCGTTAACTGTATCAGTGGCTTAGCTAGAAATGCATACTGAGGAATCCATTGTCTGCAATAAGAAGTAAGGCCGATAAAAGCACGTACCTCCTTCTGGGTCTTGGGCTGAGGAAGACTCGCTATTAACTTACGGTCTGGTGTCAACTGCCTACCCCTCTTGGACAGCAAGTGTCCTAAGTATACCACTTGCTGGACACAGAATTGTAGCTTAGAAGGGGGCACCTTGTGCCCCATCTCGGCTAGGAAATACAGGACTGTGAGTGATGCTCGCTCGCAAGCACGTTCAGAACGGGCTGTGATCAGTAGATCATCGACATACTGGACCAGGGCAGTGTCAGTTGGCATGTGAATGTTGTCTAGTTGTCTCTTAAGTGCTTGACTGTAAATACTAGGACTTTCTGTGAAACCTTGAGGAGCTCGTGTAAACATATAGCTCCTTCCATTTAAACAAAATCCGAAAAGGAACTGGCTGTCTGGATGAATTGGAACACTGAAAAATGCATTTTTAAGGTCGATTACAGTAAAGAACGTGGCTTCGGAATCAATGGCTGTCAATAGGGAAGAGATATCTGGGACAACTGGATACTGAGGAATAATACATTTATTAAGTTCTCGTAAGTCAATCACTAATCGATATACTGGGGGTGCATTTGGATCAGTACGTTTCATGACTGGAATGATCGGAGAATTACATATATTGGAGTCAGTTTCTACAACTACTCCTTGAGCCATGAGCTCGTCAATAATTTTGGATAAGGCTGCTACAGCCTCAGGTGGCAATCTGTACTGTCTGATTCGTGGTAACACTACACCTGACTTGAGAGTCACACGATGGGGTGTGATTTGCATATAACCTACATCAGTTGGACCTTGTGCCCATAGATGCTGTGGAACATTAGACAGTCTTGAATCAAAATCTCGTAATACATAGTGACCCTTGAAGTCACGTAGGAACAATCGTATTCCCTCTGGGGAACAGCATATAACTGCACCTAATTCTTTCAGTGTCTTAATGCCTAATAGATTTTCTGGACATGACTTAGTAAGTAACAGATCAGTAGTGCGGGACAATGGACCTACTTCTAGAGAAACTGGCTTTGAAATCTCATTTACGATAGGTTTTCCTGAAAATCCAAGGGAAACATTTCTTGAGCCTGAGAGTGGAGCCCCTGGAACTTCGGCATGACTAATTGTGGTCCTACTTGCCCCTGTATCAATCAAAAACTTTCTGTCTTTCCCTAATACTTGACTATGAACATAGGGACCTTCTTGATCTACAGGTATCTCGATGAGAGGCAAGCCTACCTCCCTCTCTAGGCTGTTTCATGAATACTGCTGGTACTCTGGATACTCAGACTGTGCATACTGGTACATCTGCGATGTGACATGCTGTGTTGCAGCAATAGGCTGCGGTGCTGTAACTGTCTGTGGTGCATTCTGTGGCTGAGGAGTCTGTGAAACTTGTTCTTGTCTAGGCGGACGTGGTCTTTCTTTAGTCTTACCGGTAGCTATGTTGTGTTTCAGAACTGCACACTCGTTTATAAAATGACCTGGTTGTTTACAATAATTGCAGTTCCCTTTAGCAGGAGCTGCTGGATCACTGGCTTGATTCGGACCCCTCTTCTGACTGTCTTGAGGAACAGATTGTGCAACTAGTACTTTCATTTTCGTGTCTTTCATACGTTTCCTTTCATGTTCTTGCTCTTCTCTAATTCTATTCTGGTGGTATTGGAGCATTTGCAACATCTGGGACGGGGTATTAGCTTGCCAGGTACTTTCGACTTTCAGAACTCGATTTTTAATTGATGGACTTGAATTCTCGACTAATTTAGTAACAAAAAGGTGAGGATATGACTCACTACTCGTCTTGAGGCCACTGTTGATACTAAAACATTTTTCAAATCTAGAATAAAAATCACTAATATCTTCGTCTTGTTTCTGTTTACAGGCTGAGATTGCATCCCAGTCTTCTTTTCTGGTTGTTAATAATCTGGGTAAAACTTGTATTAATAATTCTGGTAATTCTTTACATTTATCTCCAAGACCGGTACCTGGTACTCGTATCTTATCTTCAGCTTCTAGGACTGCCCAATCGATCTTTTTCTCTCCCACCTCCCAATCTTTTTCCTTGAGCTTTTCATACACCCCTGCGGGCAACAGAACTTTTAACATTTTAATTATATCCGGATACGTGTATTCTCCCATACGGAGCATGTCTTTTAATTCTCTATGGAACCCTGCTGGATCTTTGTCATGACAGGGAATTAATTTCTTCATTTCAAGAAGTTCCATCTTCGTGATCGGAGTGTATACAAACACTCGTTGCATTTCGCCACCCGTTCCTCTAACTGGGTGGACTTCCCGTAACGGATTCTGTCTGTCTATGTAAAATGGTTTACTTTCTGGGGGTGAGACATGAACAAAATGCGGGTTCAGAAACGTTCTATATTTGTGGCGCTGTTCTAGAATGACACTGATTAAATCGGTACCTAGACCTCTCCATCGATACTGGAGTAACTCGTTCAGGATATCGTGTAACGGACCTGGGTCAGAATGTTGACCCTCATACAGAGTAATGAGGTGCTGAATCATATACATACCCACCAGTCGTTGCTCGGCTGGGGGCAGTTTCAGAAACATTTGTGCCACTATTTCGTCTGGAAAAGTGGTAGAATCAGTAATCCATCGGACTGCTGATCGGGCTAGTTCTTGTTCATGCATAGTACTTAACTCACTGTAACCGATTCGTGATTTCAGAATGTGATCGGTAGCTTGAAATACTTGTTCTAGAGAACCTTGGTCTGGTACTAGATGATGGAACGTAGACTTGGATTCTAGGCGTAAATGGCGATCTGGAAATCTAGGTTTTCCTACATACGCTATTCTGGCGGAATTCTCGTCGTCTAACTCTTCAGTATCAGAGTTACTTTCTTTCTCGTTTACTTGTGCTATTTTACGTTGTTCGTGTATCTTTATTATTTCTTTACGGATCTTCTTGTACATACTCTCCATAGCACTGATAGTCTTGTGCTTACCCTCGGCTATACTATTACTCCACTTCATCAGGGCTTTCATTTCGGCCTGATTCGTGGACGGGTAATCTTGTTCCCTTATTAGACAATTAATCAGGAATTTTAATACCATGAGCTGGGTCTCAGCTTTCCTGTGGGACATGACATCACTAATACTTTCTGGATCTTCCCCTGTACGGATGAAGCGATATATTCTGTCTAGATCTTCCCTCATATCTGGTAGGGTGACTAGATACTCGGCCACATTTCTTACGCGTAATGAATATAAAACCATATCATCTTCGCCTGGGACTGGATCATAACAGCATTCGGCAAGGGATTTTCTTATTTCTGCAACAGACAGTCTGGGCGTACGTTGTGACGCTTGCATATGTAATTCGGCTGCCGTTAAACGTTTACGTGGCGGCGGGGTTTGAGGAAGACCTCCCCCTGCGGCCCCTAGACTAGAATCATCAACTGATGCTTTTCGTGCTGGCAAGGTGGGAAATTGAAATGCGGGCTGGACTTGTATGGCGGGCTGGACCGGGGGGACCGTAGCAGGTACCCCGGCGTCTGGAGGAGCAGGAATTACCTGATTTACAGGGACTGGCGGAGCCGGAACAGGATTTGCATATTCCGGGACTGTGTCGTCCAAATAGGACGAGATGAAAATATCAGCTGCGGTCGGTTTGTGACGTAGCTTGATCGGAACTAGTGGTGGCGGAAAATTACTGGATGCCTCCGGGGTCGCTTTTGGCAAGCCCTCGGCAAGAAGAGGATACATACCCTTAATGAGGGCATTCCTCTGCCTGTCTGATTGTTCAGTTTTAACTCGTTCACCAATCTCGATTAATTCCCTTTCTTGGGCTCGTTCCAAGGATTCTCTACTTAATTCTGACTTTCTGATTTCTTTTTCGGTTCTTTTATGAGCTTCTTTACGCCATAACTCGATGGCATCTTTCTGTGATTGTCTGGCTTTCTTTTTCCATAATGCTTCTTCTACTCGCATGATGCACTCGGCATCCCATGTACCCGATACGGGCCATCTATACTTTTCTTCTAACTGTTTGGTATACTCTACCCATAAATCTAGATACAATATGGCGCTTATGCCATGCTTCTGATACATAAAGTGACCTGGACTGTCCCTCGGCGGAACAGGAACTGCTTCTTCTAACAAACCCTTTCTAGTTTTTAACTGACGTAATCTTGAAAAGAGAGACATTGTAAACTTGAATCGGAACACAATACAATAGACGAGGAACAATAACAATTGGGAGAACAATTCAGGCATACCACGACATTGGAAATACATTGAACAACATCATAACATAACAGTTCGGACAGAATATTACCTGGAATACTGAGAACAGAAACACAAGAATTTCTCGAGAACGGAACAGACTAGAGTTACTGGATGCACTGCTGAAACAGTACGGAACATACCGGTCCCATAAAGGGACGCATCAAGACCCGTATCCACCTAGGTGAACACTTCGTTTGTGGGTCTGTGTACCACCAACCCACAGACCAGAGTCAATTTAGATTGACCCTGTCTAGATACTACCCCAGTAATGGTACTCACCGGGCAGCAAGAACGGAAGGCCTCGGATCGGACTGGACTGCTACGACGACGGACGACGAACTTCGGACTTCAGTTACGGGTGGACCTCCGGATACCTCGGACCTTGGACTCTCGGCTTGGGCTCTGGTCGGGACTCGCCGCGTTCCTCCACCGTCTCGTTTGGATGCTGGACCGCCTCCTCCGTGGGCCTGAGGGATACTTGAAGCAGAAATATCTGCATGTGCACGGTATGGTTCCGTCACGGCTGCAGAGGGTCAGGGGGCCGACGTGGCTTCACCGACGCGTGGGGAAAGGGCAAGTCCCTGTTCGGGCGCCATTATGTGGTAAATAAATAAATAATACCCTATTTTTGAATACATAAATGAATAACAGATAGCTCAATAAAATAAGAGTCAAGATTCGAGGTAGTAGGAGTTATGCAGGTTTAATACAAGATAAGGACAGGAACAGGACAACCTGCACAGGAATAGGATGGCAAGCGCTTGCCTGGGGCAGAATCAGGATAGGGATAAGGACAAGGCTCTCTTTTTAATAACAGTACATCAGCATATATACATAACGCAAACACATAGCATTACATTGCAGTAGGCGTAGCAGTGGGTGGAGCAGAAGGCATGACGCGTAGCAGTCGCGAAAGATAAGGGTAAAAGTGGGTGTAACAGGGCGTATACATAGACATGTGATGCAAACGTAACAGAATAGGGCGGGAACATTGGAGGGGGCTACCTAAGGAGCCGGGACCTCTAACCTGGTGATGCGCGCAGACTGGCAATGACGTATCACTAGGAGAAGCTGGGGGCTATGAACTCTGTGCTAGGAGCAGAGACTGAAGTCTGGAGAGTCAGGGCGACATGTACCTAAACAGTATCTAGTATCTGATGTTTAGAGAACATGTTGATATAAACTAGAAGTCAGGAGGGGAAAGGCTAACTTGATTCTAAGACTGGACTATGCATTATTCTACATGTAGTGCGAGATGGAGAATACGAAATGACCATTAAATACAGTATTGCTCTTACATGGAGCCGGAAAGGCTAGACAATGACGGAAACTATTGATGCAGTTCAGTAGCTTAGGAATGCAGAGAAGGAAGACTGAACTGATAACTGGAATCATAACATACTTTTGGCAGACTCAGAGGCAGAGCCAGCTGAACCAGGCACTGCGAGGCAGGAAGTAAGTGAAGGGTCGAGGATACAGGTGGGGGCTGTATCGCTCCTCAGCGAGGCTTCAGGAGACAGGAGCTGAATCTGGAGTCCAGGCCCTTTTGAGGCCTAGAAACGGGGACTTTATAATGAAATAACGTGCACACTGAGAAACGTGGCAACGTAGCTTTACATAGGCCTGATATTCGTAGTATTCACGAGAACTGGAAACTAGCATACTAGAGGTGGACACAACTATAATTGCGTCAGGAATCGAACATAGGGAATACATATGCATATTTAATCATGCACACATAACATATGATGGATGACACGTAGGGACACAGAACATGGCAAAATTTACTTTTCCACACTTACCATTACTACTTTTTCCTGAACCTTTTTCTTTAGAGGAACTTTTCACTACATGAACTGTATTATCTTTCGCCTCACTTTTGGTAATAACTTGCACACATTTTTGAGAATGTTCAATTTGCTTAGCTGTTATGATAACCTCATCCAGGGAGGGATCGTCTTTTTGCCATTGATCGTCTGGTACTTTTTCAACATAACAGCCTAACATAAATTGATCCCTTATTCTCTCTTCTAATAACGCACCCAACTTACACGAATATCCTAACTTCCTCAATGCTGGGACATAGTTTTCAATGGACTCACCCTCATTTTGAGTCCTACGGCCAAAATGCTAGCATTCTAGGATTGTGCTAACTTTAGGTAAGTAGTGTATCTAATTTCAACATACAAATTTCAAACTCATTTAAATTGCGATCATCAATTTCAGGTAAGTGATCAAACACTTCTTGTCCTACTGACCCTATACAATGCAAAGGAAGGGTTGTTTTCCTATCTACACTGAGATTAGTCCCACATACTTTTGCATATCTTTCAACTACTTTCTTCCACTTCTGCCATTTTATTGGGGAATCTCCAGGCAAAGTTAAAAAGAAAGGTGGTGTTGTACCATTTTGCATGGTGAGATTCTTATTATGGAGTTAACCAACAGAAAGTCACAAACAAAACGTGGCTAGTGCAAAAAAAATGCAAAGAGGAATATACTATACAAGAAATATTAATAAGTAATGTATTATCACATAGAGTTGCATATAAAGTTCGTTAAGAAATCTCAATAAAAAATGTATTTAACCAAGTTGAGAAAAAGGTATAAAAGAGTAACACAAAAAAAATACCCAAGTTGTAAGGTATATGCTTATCTGCAATACATTATGAGGATAAATGAGCAGAAGTACCTGAGAGTGAGAAGTGTCACACTTACATTAGTATGGATTAACCTAAAATCACATCTTCATGAGGTAATAACTGTGGAGAAAAAAAATAAAAAATTAATACAATCTCAGAAACATTACCGGAAATTAACTGTTTTCAGGAAGTATTCTTGGATAATATGTGAAGTCGCTACAACAGCAAGGCAAATGCTCAATTCGTAAAAGAAAACAAAAAAAATAATCCTTTTTGTCAGACGAAAGAAACTGACTTCCTGAAACCCAAAATGGCTCCCACGTTCTCACGTAACGTCAAACAACGTGAGTTCACAAGGTTAAAGTTCTTGAAGTCTTGAAGAGAGAACGCGCAGAAGCATCATGAAGATTAGGCAGGTAGAATGTAGAGGGAATCCTCAAGGAGAATAACGCGATCCATTGTGCTTTGAACGCGTGGGTTCGGATCCCATCCTCGTCGCCAGTGTAAACTTAGTAACTTTCTTATTAATGAGGACTCCAGTTTAGATGAAAAAGTAAGTTTAATCCATAAGTAAAGGCTTCATCCATCCAGTGAGCTGCCTGAGTTCAACTGACTACACAACTACCAAATAAATGCATCACCAGGTTCTATCACGATGGTGCTGCTCAAATGATTACAAAGCATGTTGAAACTAAAATGATGTACAGACATTATGCACAATGTTACAACTCCGTTGTCTGCAATGTTTATACAAAGTTTACTATATGTCATTCCATAAACACGCTTCAAAATGTATGAAGAAATACAAACTCTTGCAATGTTTACTACATTAACAATGAGAAATAAAAGGTGGAAGTTGGCCTTGATGGTGGAGGGGTCTGCGGATAGAGAGAGGATACGCTGGGTGTCATCTGCAAATGATATGATGTTCAGTCCATGGGTCCTGACAATGTTGGCCAAAGAGGTCATGTATTGAACAAATTAGGGCTAAGAGAAGACTCTTGGGGGTACCACCGATGATGTTCTTGGGTTCCGAGGTGTAGGGTGGAAGACTGATGCTCTGGGTCCTTCCGGAGAGGAAGGAAACGATCCACTTGAGGGCAGCCCCTTTATGCCCTATCTGATGGAGCCTTTTTAGGTCTCGGCTGCTCAGCGCTTGCGCTGTGCTTGAGAAATCTATTGTATTCAATATAAATATTAAAAGGGGCTTACATCCAGCCCCTCTGATTTCCTTGCTGTTCATTGGTTCCTGTGCTTGCCACTCACTTTCCCTCTGCTTCTATTGGCTGTAGCATACTGTTTCCTGCATTTACCAATGTTTGTTACCGTGTTGTTCCTCATGTTCTCCTATCAGTTTCCCAGTGCCGAAGTATTATTCCTATCCGCTTTTGTGGAACTCACAAAGCTTGACTTTAATATGGACGCCTGACACCAATGCATGTATTTAGCAAGATACTTTGCTTAGCCCTTTTTTTGCATGCTTACGGCACCTTCATAATCATGCATGATAATCACACCAACACACTCGTAGAGTCAGTTTGAAATCACTAAGACGCAGCCACAGGTCTACAAAGTATTCTCTAGTTGCATGTACTGATAAGTTGAAAAAACTATTCATGGGTAGTCTTGTGTGCGCGCACCCTAGAACTTTTCTATTTTGTTCTTTATTGTGATGTACATGGTAGAAATGCGCAAAAAGTAAATGACTGAACACTGGTCTAATTTTCACATTGACCAGCATGTTAATATTTCGCACTAAGGGTCTCATTACGATGTTGGTTGGAAAGTCACTGAATGGCATTCAGTTTGTCCGAATCCATCCCTGAACCCGTATTTCCGACCAACTCAGAAAGATTACCGACTGACCGATTACAATGATAGGTAACTATTCGGTCCTTCAGTCTCGGTTTTGACCCGGCTTCGGAGGAAAAGAGTCAGTTGGAGCCAACTCGTACAGCTCTATGGACCGTGTTTCTGACCGACAGATTACGGATTCGGAAAGCCTTTCTAACACAAATCAGCTGTTGCGATATGACTTTGGTGGCCCAAAGCAGGCCCCACTTCACCCGGAGGCCTCCGGTTGGGGCCCATGGGCGTACCCATGGGACCCCTCGTTGCAACCATGTCCAGTGTGGCAGGTACCATGGAGTGCGCACCACAGGTTGCATGGTTTTCCGACTCCCTGAAACCTTACCCTAGTCAGTTGAAAAACATTCACACACTGAATGCTTTCTGACCAACATCGTAATGAGGCCCTATGTGTTTTTCACCCAAGCAACATCCCAAAAATGTTTTTCAGTAATTTAATTTCTCTTCGTGTTTAAACACAAATCTTATTTCTCCCTGGCGCGTCGGTCTGTCTTTTATCTTCATTTCAACTTCCTTGATTGATCACGTTCATGTGTCAGCTTAAAAGGTGTCTATGCACTGACATTCCTTGTGGCGGTTCGGAAATTTGTTTAGATGGCACCAGCTCCACCAAGGTAATTTTAATAACCTGCCCCAAATGGAGCAACCTTTGGAGTAATTTGTTAAGTCTAGAATTGCCAGTATTGCTGCTTGTGTTACAGTTTCTGCTTTCATTTATCACGGCTCATTAATATATTTCATCATCAATATTAGCGAGCCTGAACAACATTGTACTTAGCAGTTGGTCATTTGAGGTAACAAACCTGCCATATGAGTACACTTTATCAATTTGCAGTTGTAACCTTTTTTATTACTTTCAAATTGGTATCTCCATTTCATGTTTCATTGTACGGAGCCTGTCTTAATGAGGCACAGCTGTGCCGTTCACTTTGAATATTGTGGTTAGCACCAAGTGCATCAACACAAGAGTCATGTGATGGTTGTTTCCTGAGTGGAACCAGTACCGTGATTCAGAGGTTTTGCTTTGTTAAAGCACACACATACATCATGTTTTGAGAAGCTGTGGCCTTTTCTAAACATGGTTTTCCTTTCACTTAAGGTTGTATTTCATGCACGTGAACAAATGCTCACCAACTTAAAACTTAATCTAAAAACTATATTATTGATTACATAGGCAAAATCTAATGCATTTACTAATGCTCGTTAAGAGGTTGTAGTGGGACACAGTGTTGAAGGCTGTTAAGGGGTCGAGAAGGATCAGGGTGGCTGTTTATCCCAGGTCTAGAAGAGTCCTGATGGCGGTGGTGGCTGTGATTAAGGCAGTTTCTGTGCTGCCGTTCCAGCGGAACCCAAGTTGGGATGGGTCCAGTAGGTCGTTGTTCTCTAGTTAGTTTATGCATTGGTCGTTAATGGCCTTTTCAGGACTTTGAC
This sequence comes from Lissotriton helveticus, assembly GCF_964261635.1. Lineage (NCBI taxonomy): Eukaryota > Metazoa > Chordata > Amphibia > Caudata > Salamandridae > Lissotriton > Lissotriton helveticus. The sequence goes on from NC_136059.1 coordinate 1,029,396,295, forward strand.
GGGAAATGGGTGCAGAGAGATGGGCTATTAGTTCTAGAGATCTTTTGGGTCTGCGGATTGTTTTTTGAGGAGTGGTTTGACTTCCGCGTGTTTCTAATCCTCTGGGAAAATGGTAGAGGTGGTGGAAGCATTTTTTATAATATATTTAAAAAAATTAATATTTAATTATTTTAAAAAAAAGTAATTAAATAAAAAATGTATTATAATTATATACTTACCTATACTTACGTTGTAATGGCATGCGTTGTAAAGGCATCTGTGACGTAATATCATGCGTTGTAAAGACATTTGTTGTAAAGGATCCTGCATTGTAAAAATTGCTTTGTAAAGGTAGGTGTTGTAAAAGTATGCGTCATAACGTCATACCTCCGGCAGAGGAGGTCTGCGTGGTGAGTGGGTCCCATGTTGTGACTCAGAGGTTCGGGTAGAAGTTGGTGAGGTTGAGGAGGCTTTCGATGCTTGCGTCGATGGGGGAGATCTTGTTCTGAAAGAAGTCTGCTAGGGTGTCACAGAGATCTTGGGAAAGAGTAATGATATTTATGGTTGCTGAGAAGTTGGAGAACTCCTTGACAATGCTGAGAAAGTATTTGCTTTGGCTAGGGCTGGCTTCGAAGTGGACTGCCAAGGTGTTCCTTTTTGTGTCTTTCAGGCCCTGGTGGTAGTTGTTGAGTTTCTCTTTGAAGGTGGAATGATCATTTGGCTTTTTGCTACAATGTCAAATCCTTTCTGGACATTTGCAGTTGTGTTTGGAGTTTTTTAGTTCCGGCTGGTATGCTTGGTGGGTCTGCCTTGTTTGGTGGGTTTGATAGGGGTGATTGAGTGGTCTGACCAGGTAAGTTTGGTGACCTGGCTGTACCTAACTCTGTTGCTGGCTGTAAAGATGGGGTTGAACGTGTGCTCGGTGATGGGAGTGGGGTAGGTTACTGGTTGGGAGAGGCTGAAGTTGGGGTCGTTGAGGTGAAAGTTGAGTTCTCTTAAGAAAATGAAGTTCTCAGAGTTGAAGGCCAGTGGGGCGATGAAGTCAAGAGTGGCCTTGCAGAAGTAGGTCTGCAAGTGAGGGTGTTTCTAGTGGTTGTCTTGCCATCTGCGTTGAATTGGAAGCTGAGGTGTTCCATGCTAGGGGTAGTATCATTAATGGCATCTGTGTAGTGGACAGATTCTTTGTGGATTACTGCTATTCCGCCTCTGTCTTTGTTGATGCAGTCCCGTTGTATTATCCTGTAGCCATTGGGAAAGGCTGTGGGGCTGTCGGGTGCTGATGGTGGGTTGTGCTAAGACTTGGTGAGGAAAACGACGTCGAGGTGAGGGAGGTGATGGTGACCCATATCTCAGTGGCGTGTTTGTGGAGTGATAGGGGTGTTAATCAGGAGTCAGTGGAGTTGTCCCAGCTCAGTAGTGATGGGCGGGGGCCCATGAGCGGGAGTTCTAACGTCACAGGACAAAAGACAGTGACTGTAGGAGAATGGTCCTACAATTGAGAGTGGAGATACGTGGCTGCAATTGTCGGTGAAGCGTCTTAGGTTCAAGGATAACATCTTGGCGCTGGTGTAGATGTGAGTGGGTGGAAATCCAGGGTTCCTGGTGCTGGGCGCAGTGCAGGCAATGACGGGCACAGGCAGGCTTGATTTTGCCATGCCTTCGGCTTGCTGGTGGCACAGCCATGCTGCAGCCTCCAGTGAGTGGGTTCCTGGGGGGGGCACTGGGCAGGGTCAACGGGAAGGGGAAGGGAGAGCAGCGCTGAGTGCAGGAAAAAAGAGCAGCAAAACAAAAATGGCTAGTTAAGGGAAAGAGATGTGAGTAGTCGGAGGAAATATGAGTAGTTAGGAAGGAGGCACAACGAAAAAGCAGAGTTAAGGGAGAAAAGATGCAATTAATTGGAGGAAAAACGAGTAGGGTTGAAAAGGCAGTTTAGCAGAGGTGCTCAAGCTGGCACCAGCAGTGTGGAGCTGGCCTGAGGACCTGCTCAATGGGGTTGCACGGCAACCTCCATTAAGTAGGTTCCTGGGAGGGGTGCTCAGTGGGGTCAACAAGAGGCGGGAGGAGGGTGGCACAGCAGCGCTGAGGGTGGAAAAAAACAAGCAGAAAAACAAAAAAGTGTAGTTAAGGGAAACAGATGCAATCAGTTTGAGGAAAAACGAATAGTTAGGAAGGAGACAAAATGAAAAGGAATAGTTAAGGGAAAAGGTGCGATTAGTTGGATGAAAAACGAGTAACTAGGAAGGAGGCAAAAAAGTGTAGTTAAGGAAGAAAAGATGAGATTAATAGGAGTAAAAACAAGTATTTATGGAGGAAGCAAAACTTGTGAAACAGTGGAAAAAAGCTTAGTTAAGGGAGCAAAGATGTGATTAGTTGGAGGAGAAACGGAAACGTGATTCAGAGAATGCAGAGGATCTACCATACGAATTTGACAAGGCGGTTCAGCTGAGGTTCTGGAGCTTGCAGCAGCAGTGGGGGAGCTGGACCAGGGACCTGCTCATTGGGGTCACGCTGGGGCTTCCATTAGGTAGGTTTCTGGGAGGGGGAGTGGAGCTGGGCATTGCCAACGAGAGGCAGGAAACTGAGGGAGGGAAAACGAGAGACAAAATGAAAAATTGCAATTAAGGGAGAAAAGATGTGATTAACTGGAGGGAAAACGAGTAGGCCTGGATGGTAAAATCCACTCAGCTGAATTTTTCCCTTGTTCGTGCTTTCAAAATGCGTTTTTGCGTGCATGGTGGTGACTTACCAGGATCCCTGCGTTCACCGGCGAGTTTTCATATCCGTTTGCGCGCGCCATGAGATTTTGGTAGCCGGCCGCGCGATCCCACAAAAGTGTTCGATTGTGAACACGTCGTTCGGTCGCGCCATTGGACATCTGGTGGAAGTTTCCGATGATGCTCGCGATGCCGAATACGCAACATTTGCAATCTGGAGAAGAATATCTCTTGAGTAGCATAAAACCTTCTCGAAAATGATGATTTGGATGAAAAAAACTCCTCAGATTGACATTTGGCTGTACTTTTTTGTGCAAGGAGTCCTTTTTCATTTTTTACTTTTTTTGGCGAGGAAGGAAGTGCCCCAGAGTCTCCAACTTCCTGTTCCTGTCCAGCAGGCTCCTCCCAGTGCTTTGTCTATGTCCTGTTCACTTTTCATTTAGATTTGGACCTGGAGTGATCACCCTTTGTGTCTGCTGCATATCATTGGATTTGAGGACTTTTGGATTTGATATTTGACAAACAAGTTGGTATTGCTTGTTTGATTGTGTCAGTTGCTGCAACTACAATTTTTTTACTTTTCATCATTTTAAAAAGTCATGGGTGCATGAAACAACTGTTTCTGTTGTGTCTGTTGAATGTAAACATCATTTAGGACATGGATGGCATTGGATGGAATTGCAAAATGTGTATTTTTGGGGGTATGTCAATGTTTTGGTGTGTGTTAAATAAATGCCTTTGTTGTGTGTGTGTGGTGTGGTTGTTGTGTAACTTGCACACCTAGTTTAGCCCTGTGGATTTTCGTTTTTGCATTAAAGCTGTGTTGTTTAGCATGCCTCCTTTGCCTGGCCATTATAGGCCTGTTTCAGTTCATTGTTTTCCAGGCCTCATGCTTGTGACTGTGAGTAACCATGTGGCTGGTGGCCGTTTTGTGGTGGTAGTTTAGAAGTGTGCTACTTTTGCCATATAGGCCTGCATGTTTTTCCTTTGTTCCTTTTGGCCTAGGCTTCTAGTTGCTGTGGGCCTGGCCATGTGGCTGGTGGCCATTTTCAAGCCAGGCAATGTGCATTTGCCATAGGCCTGCATTGTCTGTCTCCCCTTTGCTGTTGTTGTGGGCCTGGTGGCCATTTTGAAGCCAAGCAGTGCACTTTTGCCTGCAAGCTTGTGGCCTAGTCTGCCAATAGGCCTTTCATCCAGTAGGCCCAGAGCTAGTCATGTGTGCATGAAATGAAACAACTCTTTCTCTGGTGTCTGTTGAATTTAAACATCATTTAGGGCATAGATAGCATTGGATTGAATTGCAAAATGTGTATTTTGGGGGTATTTCACTTTTTTAGTGTGTGTTAAATAAATGCCTTTGTTGGATATGTGTGTGTGGTGTGGTTGTTGTGTAACTTGCACACTTTGTTTAGCCCTGTGGAATTTTGTTTTTGCATTAAAGCTGTGTTGTTTAGCATGCCTCCCTTGTCTGGCTATATAGGCCTGCATGAGTTCATTGTTTTTCAGGCCTCCTGCTTGTTGTGACTGTGAGTGACCATGTGGCTGGTGGCCATGTGCCTTTGCCATAGGCCTGCACTGTCTGTCCTCCCTTTCTTGTTGGTGTGGGTCTGGCCATGTGGCTGGTGGCCATTTTGAAGCCAGGCAGAGTGCTTTTGCCATAGGCCTGCATTGTCTGTCTCCCCTTTCTTGTTGTTGTGGGCCTGGCCATGTGGCTGGCAGCTATTTTGAAGCCAGGCAGTGCACTTTTGCCATAGACCTGCAAGCTTGTGTCCTAGTCTGCCAATAGACCTTTCATCATGTAGGCCCAGAGCTAGTCGTGGGTGCATGAAATGAAACAACTGTTTATGTGGTGCCTGCTGAATTTAGACATCATTTAGGGCATGGATGGCATTGGATTGAATTGCAAAATGTCTATTTTTAGGGGTATTTCACTTTTTTGGTGTTTGTTAAATAAATGCCTTTGTTGGATGTGTGTGTGTGTGTGGTGTGGTTATTGTGTAACTTGCAAACCTTGTTTAGCACTGTGGATTTTTGTTTTTGCATTAAAGCTGTGTTGTTTAGCATGCATCGTTTGTCTAGCCATATAGCCCTGCTTGAGTTCATTGTTTTCCAGGCCTCCTGCTTGTTGTGACTGTGACTGACCATGTGGCTGGGGGTCCTTTTGTGGTGGTGGTTTAGTAGTGTGCTGTTTTTGCCATATAGGCCTGCATGTCTTACCTTTGTTCCTCTTGGTTTACTGCTTTCATCCCCTTTGCCAGCTGCAGCTCAGCTCCCGGAATGACATGATGAGCACATTAATGCCAAACAGGTTCCACTTCCATTACAGTTGTATTTTTGTTTTTGTTCTTCTTCATTCCTATCTTCCTTGAGTGTACACTGTATACCATGAAAGCCCTTGTTGTCAAAGTCTGACAAATGGTTACACTGTTATGTTTTTTTAAATAACTTAAACTGAGGTAATACACGTTACGTCCACGTGTGACCACAGACATCTCTGCAACTTGTGCACCTGCGTCCTGATGACATCAGAAGGAAGAAGATGGCCCCAAAGAAAGGTAACACGTCCCCCAGTACCAAGAAAGTTGCCAGTAAGAAGAAGGAACAGAAGAAGGAAATGGCACTGCCACTTTACAAGACTGGTGTGCCGGCCAATATGTTGTTTGGGAAACAAAAAATTACGCCTGCATCAGCGGTGTCCGAGGACCAAGCTGGGAGCAGCGCCTCCGCATCCGTGGGCCCACCCCACCAACCACGGCCCAAGCCCATGTGGGTCGCAGAGGTAGCCAGTCTACTTTCGCAAACGCCAACGAGCAGAGATGTTGAAATGTCATAATCACAAAGCAGTACCCAATCAACGCAGGCTGAAACTCAGCAGAGAAGTGGGCCACAACAGCCGGAACAACAGTCGGAACAACAGCCAGAACAACAGCCGCAACAACAGCCGGAACAACAGCCGCAACAATAGCCGCAACAACAGCCTCAACAACTGCCGCAACAACAGCCTCAACAACCGCCACAACAACAGCCCACAATAGTAGTTGTTCCTCCCAAAGTAGGGGGAGTTCAGGAAATTGAGCTTCCTGCAGACGAAGAAGAGCAAGCCACTCTTTCAGAAGATCCATTGTCTTCCAGATCCCCAGCAAGGAATTGAGGGTTAGTCCATCAACTTCTTCTTCAAGCCCCCCTTCTGATGAACTAGATGCCACTTGGAAGCCACCAGCTCAGTCTGAGAGTGAGGCACGCCACAAGACAAGGCTAGGGAAAAGGAAGGTTCCAGAAAGCCTCCGAGTTATGGAGGTAGATGTAGAAGAGGGGGATGATGATGACAAGCCAGTCATCATCAACATCACTCCCGGCCCAGTGGAGATGGCAACTGACATTATTACCCTATACCAAATTTCTGTGAGGGATGTGGCACAGATACCACCAAGACAGGTAACGCCAACACCACCTCCAGCTTCCATATTTTAATTTGCAAAGGCCCGGCAGGGACCTACATCCAGCACAACCACCACTTCAGTAGGTAGTAGTGGTACTGCACGGAATCAAATTCCAGGCATACCCGCCAGTTCATCCGGCATTGCAAGTGGACCTCCACCAGCCCAAGAAAGTTCACCTCCCCAGTTTGGAACTTCTTTTCGGTTAGCAGTAAGGAGGAGAACGTTGCTATGTGCTCAATTTGTCGACATAGTTTTAGTCGGGGTAAGCTTGTTCAAACTATGGTATAGGAGAACAAACAACCCATCTGAGAAAACACCACTTGATCCAGTGGGAGGATCACCTTAAAGGCCTAAGTAAAACTGCACCCATTGCTGTTGGTGTGGATGAAGAGGTAGAAGAAGATATGATCGCGGTGGAAGGTGCACAAGAGGGAGACCTTTTCTCTGGTACACAAAGTGACCCTGTCCCCAGCAGTGTAGTGGTACCACCCACATCCTCAGCAACATCTCAGTGGCACTGTAGTAAGAATCAGGCACAGACACCAAGGCAACAGAGTACTGCAATGAAAAAAAGTGTGTCGTTGAGCCTAACAGGGTTCAAGAAGTCACCTGCATCAGCTGCACCAGAAAGGAAAATAATCTAGACTCCATTATCAGAATGCTTAGAGAGGAGGGGCAGTACGAACGCAACCACCCAACGGCACGTTTTACAATGTAAAGGGGGGATTCCTTGACTTTGTGATAGCAATTCGCCTAGAATGGAAGGTTCCTAGCAGGTCCTATTTCGCCAGAGTTGCTGTTCCAGCACTACATCCCGATGTTTTGGAATTGCTTGGACAAGCTTTGCAGCAGAGTGTTGTTCACAATATCCACCTGACAACAGACAGGTGGCCCATTTGCCAAGCCACTGATTACATGTGCATCACTGCACACTGGTTCTCTTTTGTGGGGGTTAGAGAATAGATATCTGAAGCAGGTGTTGCGGATACTGTTGAGATATTTAATGCTACTCGGAAACATGCAACTGTAACCATGTTCACCATGGAGAAATCTCATCCTGCTGCAAACATTTTGGAAGAGTTTAACAGCAAGGCCTTGGAATGGCTGCACCCAAGATGGCTTAACATTGGTTTTGTTGCCACGGATTATGGCAGCAATATAGTTAAGGCCATGGAGGATGGTGCCTAATTCAGGGTCCTGTGTTTGGCGCACTGCATTAAAATTATTTTTCAAGACTTTCTGAAATAAGAAACCAGAGTCAGCAACTTACTGACCACCTGCAGAAGAATGTGCACACATTTCAGCCATTCTTTTAAAGCCCGGAAGCAGCTGAGGATCATTCAACGTGAGTATAGAATGCCAGTCAAAGCACTCATCTAGGAGGTGCCAACATGTTGGAACTCAACTTATTACATGATTGAACGTCTGTGTGAGCAGTACAGACCAATCAATGAATATGGATGCAAAGAGGGGATGCTATTGTGAAAGGCATGACCGTTCAAATTAACCAATGGGGCCTAGGTAAATGCCTGACAGAGATGCTACTTCCTTTCGAGCTCTTCACATGTGAAGTCAGCAAGGAGGACTGTACTATGGGCCAAGCTGTCCCATTGTTGCACATGCTAGAGCAACAGCTGAAGGAGGTGTCTGTAATGTACACAGGTGTGAAGGAAAAACAAAGCATATGAGTTGGTGGAGAGCTTATCCCGTCGCTTGGCTGAAAATACAAGTGTGCAACCTTGCATTGTTTCAGAAAAAGATTACATTGTGCCATAATTCTGGATCCACTGTACAAATCGGCTCTGAGCAGTAAGACATTAATTCCTTTTTCAGAAGTGGATGTTGCTCAGTGCAAAACTTGGATAGCTGAGGCAGCCAGTAAATTGGAAAATGAACGGCTGGGAATTAAAGGCCCGCGACTCAAACCCCCAACAAGTACTGCAGCAGGGCATTCGGCAACAAGTTCAACTTCAGAGCCTGAGGGCAGTGCGTTTGACTCAGAGCTGTCACCAACGCTATCAACAACATCAAGAACCGGATCACCACCAGCCACAGTAAAATCAGCATGGGATTTGTATTTACAGCAAGGGCTTGCTAGGTCCAGTGCTGATGCAAAAAACAAAAGAGGCCCAGCAAAGTGGAGCACCCCTGAACATTGAGTGGATGGTCCAGGCCTACCTGGATGACCCAAAAGAGGTCTGCATTGATCAAAACCCATTGCTGTATTGGTATGGGGAAAAGGGCCAATGGTGAGGGCTCAGCAGGCTGGGGAAAATTATCTGGCTTGCTCTGTTCCAAGTGTCTCTTCTGAGCATGTTTTCAGTGCTGCTGGTGCCATTGTAATAGTGAAAAGGACCAGTCTCTCACCCAAAAACGTGGAGAGGTTAACCATGATCAAAATGAATCTGTACTTTATACCACCGAATTACAAAATACATGAATCAACACAGGAAGATGACGAGAGCAACTTAGTTGATGTAAGTAGTGTCTTGGATGATTACCTACATCTGGTTGAACCACCAGAGTTTAAGGACGAGCTATACTTCCATGACAACTAAGCTTTGAACTTCTTACTTTCTTTCTTCCTTATTTTAGTTTTATTTGTGTGTGTCTCTGGCTTTCTGGTCCGAAACTTCGAATCACAACAAATCCATCACCACCATCGTCTAGTCTTGTTATTGCCATATTGGATTGGCAGCTCTGGGCATTTAACTTATGTCCACTTTACTCCTCCGAGTCCTGCTCCATCCTCCTGACTTGCCCTAAATCCATTTCCCTCAAGACAGATGATGATTGGACGGAGTATACAGTAAAAGAAAATGTTGCTTTGTCGAGTTCCTCCAAAAGAAGTGGAATATGATGACTACTATCTATCCTCCTTTCTGAGCCGCGAGAGACTGCCCCTTAACTTAAGGTGAGAACAAGGAACAGGTAATGAGGCATGCATTGGACGCTGAGTCTGAGTGATTGGTGTTTGTGTTGTTGCTGTTTGTTGTGCATGAAGTGAATTCATTGTGTACTATTATTTAATATACACATTAAAAGTGACTCAAGTCAATGATTCTCTTGTTGTTTAATAGCAAAATTGTACTTCTACTGCAGGCCGATCCATTGCATCTTCGAATATGGAATCTGGACTCACTCGGTATACTGCAGACTGAATTGGACAACACCATGATGATGACCACAGTGACATAATATCTTAACAGTCAGTCAGTTGGATCGAAGATGATTAAAGAATAACTCAGGGCATTTCATGAGTGGCATAAAAGGTAAACAAGTCAACAACAACCACAGCAGACCTACATGTCTGTGTAGTGGTGGAGTCGAGTCACAAGTGTAGTAGTGGTGGTATGACGGACAGCTGTGCATGCCATTGATTTAGTGACTTACTTTCGAAAATGCTATGTTGCTGTGTATGTGACATGTGTACTCTGTCTGGCTCAGTCAAAATCTAAGCTAAGTGGCGGTTGGGTGGGCACCGTGGGCCAGCTCTGTCCTGTTGTTGTTGTAGGCTAATGCTGGAAACAGACAACAGAGTAGACATGATTTAGCCATGCCGTTCTGAAAGTGTTTGCACTCCTCCGTATTTTATGCTTTTTTTTCTCCTTGATTTTTAAATATCCCTTTTGTTTTTCCATCTACACTTACAGGCCGGCGTTTACCCTGTGTTAAACAGAGAAAACCAACTCACACTCACCTACCAATCCGCATCCGCCAGGCAGTGGCACCCAAGATTGACGGACGCAGCGTCCAAGGAAGGGAGGACCAAGAGGAATGCTGAGACGCAACTCCCAATTTGACCAGGATAACATACAGTAACACTTTAGTATCAACATTCATCATCTTTCAAATAATTTGATTAATTTTCTTTCTTCAAACATTACGACTGTTTGTTCTTGTTTGCTCTCTGCCTATAATTGATCCCCACAGCTATTTTAAATTATTTTTTGCTAGCTTTAAAAAGTATGCCCGGTACTACAGAAGTAAAAATGTATGCAATTTGAGTGTCCCTGGGGGCAGGCAGGCTTGGCAAATTGCCTAATAATTAATAATATACTGCTGCCCTGTACTGTCTACTAGTCTAGTTAGTAAGTACTAGTTATCATTAACCATTAAGTCATCATCATCATTATGCATGCATTTCCTTTTTCTCCCTTAACAGATTTAAGGATACGATGGTCGTCTGCCAAGATTGTGTTTTTTTGTTTGTCCATGCGTATTGTTTTTCTTTGTCAAACCTTTCCCCAAACCCTCCTTCCCAACCCATCATCAAACCCTAACCATCTTCCCCCGGGCTGTGTGATTTATATTGAGGTGTGACTAAATTAAATTGACACCAATAATTGATTACACGCTTGCTGGGCGAGGATCTTCTTCTGCTTGCTGACCCATGCTCAGTATATTTGCAATTTTTTGTCCTAAGGAACCTAATCCATCATAATTAATTGCCAGCATTGATTGTATTCACCTACCTCCTTTTACAGCACTAAAGGTTACGCTTGTGTCGAGTGACTAGTCGACACAACTACAGTTTGTAACTTGCTGCAGCCTCCTACTCCGCCAGAGCAACCATCCGCCAATATTCATTTTGGATGGCCTCCAGCTTCCGACGCCGGGCCATGGCGGCCAACTCCTTCTTGTCCAGTTTAGATTTTGTTTGTTCGGAAGGAGTTGCTATATCAAGAAAAAAAAGAATATTGTTGTCACCAATATACTCTTAGCAAAACAGTAAGACAAATTAATTCTAAACATAGTGGCACAGTAGCACTAGCAAGCACAGTGACAGTACATAACATTTGTGATATCTATCCTCCCTTTTCCTCGGCCTCTAACATTTGTGGGAGTTTCAGGCATTATTCTAGCACTTATTCCCAGGAAAGCCAGGAAGGGTTCCTAAGCGGTATACGGACAGCGCCGGGACACCTCCGGTGGAGGTAGCTGTGCGCTTTACAAATTCCGACAAATTCCGACATTTACATTTACTATGGACTCACTTGAGTAGTGCACCAGTCTTCTTCTTTTCTCTTGTTTAGCAAAATTAAGTAACCTTGCTGTAGTCGGCATTCCAGCTCAGTCAGCTTGCGCCCAAGACACATACTCGTCTCGTGACGCAGACTCACATTAGTTTTATTTACTGCTGTCTGCATGTGGGGAAGCTGGCTACTACTACACATACATCTTATTTTTCTATTATGGGTTGGACTGGCCATACTCTCTTACATCAAGGACAACTGCTCAATTTCACTTCACCCTGCCCTGACTACTATACTACAACAAGGTAACCCTGGGCGAAGCACTACGCTACGCTCGCGGAGTTTGCGAAGTTTTCGCAACTTCGCACTAAGGGTGGGCGTAGTTGGCGAAGTAGCGCTACGCGAAGCTACGCGAAGTGCACTTCGCACTACGTGAACTTCACGTAGCACTACGCGAGCTGCGTAGTAGCATGTTCGCACTGTGCAAGATGCATTTTCAATGATTGCACAGTGCGGACAAGCATCCGGCACTGTGCAAGCATTGAAAACGGCATCTTGCACAGTGCAAGCTGTAGTTTTCTGCTGCTCCAGTAGATTATTACTCGAGCGGCAGCTTTCTCAACGCGAACAGGTAGTTTCTCATTGAGAGCAGTCGCAAGCATGCGCAACCACTCACAATGAGAAACCTGACCTCCTCGCGTTGAGAATCTCACCGGGATGTCATTTTGCTTGCTCGCGGTCGCCAACATGACGTTCAGGACCGCGAACAAGCAAAAAATGACCGCTGCACTACGCTACACTGCACTACGCATGTTCGCACTGTGCTACGTGCAGCAGTGTAAACCTCTACTTCCTCGGAAAATGTTACTTAACCATTAACAGATTGGTTCTATTTCAAATGCCACAGTTCTATTCCTTTAGCTCGACAAAAAGAAAAATCATCAGGCTTTCATATTCGAGACAATTAGAGATACATTGGAGCTCCTAAATGGCACAAAGGTGCAGTACATGTGAGATAAGTTGATAGAAAGTGCGCAAATTCTATACGTCTATATACATAAATAGTGACTGATTGAGGATGCATGGATGGTTGATGCACACTCCCACACTGAGTGAAATGCCCCAGAACCAAACAAAAATAGTACATTACTAGTGTATCAACTTTTAAATACTATGTGTTCAATTGAGGGGGGTCATCATCAGGATGCAGCTTGGTAAACACCTGTGGAGGAGAAACCATGTGTCAGTAGGCGCCATTTGGAAGCACCAATTTATCTCTAATTGTCTTGAATATGAAAGCCCTCTGACTTTTCTTATTGTTGAACAACTGAATAAAACTCTGTTGTTTGAAATCAAACCAATATGTTGATAGTTACTAACATTTTCAGAGGTTGTAGAGGTTTACACTTCCCCCTCAAGAGATCATTATTTCCTTTATTACTTGACTACCAGGTCCCAGGGTTACTGGTTTGCCCCTTGTTCTTCTAATGCAACAAATATCTAACAGGTTTTTGATGTGTTTAGTTTTGCACTAGAGGTTTTGTTTGTATTCTTCATGGTTGCAAACATGCTCACTCTTTCATAAGAAAGAGCTATGCGTCACAGTTTTAAGTGGTTTGTGGGAACGGTGATGGTGTGACCATGTATTATTAGGGATAAAGTACCCCCTGGCATACATGATAAGGATATTGTAAGTCCCCTTGGAGTTTCATAACCTTATAAAGGGACTTGGCCTTCAGCCTCATTCCTCGATATAGTTATGGAACTCCTCAGTGACTTGCAATATCCTTATAATGTATGGCAGGGGGTACTTTATCCCTTATATTATTCCAGGACCCATCTCACATAATAACAGTTGCCAAAATATAGTTCATTTCATTGTTTGGAAAAACCTTTCAATGATAGTCTAAAACATGAATGTCAAACATAGGTTCAGGAGGACAAGATTCAATATTGCATACATTTACACAAAATTAATCTAAATGGAGCCCATTATAGACAAACTGGTATGCTTGAAAATCTGGACCAATCCATCCCTGCTGGACCTGCTCTGTGCAACCTTTCAAGCAAAACAATCAAGTAGGTGTTAAGAAAATGTTAATTAGAAACAACAAATAGAGTCACCCTGGAGTGTCAAGTAATAGTTGATTAATTTATTTAATTCAAGTAGTTTCTAAAATAGCTAACCAGTAATATTGTTTGGAACAAAGTTGCACACTGTTTTCTTTGTGTGCAACTTGGATAGGTGTAGTGTCTGTCACTCCTCTTGAAGATGTTTGGGTGGGTATCTTGATTTTAAGGAGAAACATAGCACCCCACTTCATTGATGCACTCCTAGAATCCACCCACTCTCACGTGGGCCTTGTGGCTGCCAAGAAAAAGCTGCATTATGAGTTCCGTACTCAGGGGAGCCCTAGTCCGATTTCGAAAGTGGTCCTGGGGCCCACTCCTGGTAGGATTCAGATTGTGTGGATAACAGTCCCTTTTCTCCCCTCTTCCACCAGCACTTCTTGGTGGTTTACATTCTGCACTACAATCTGGACCCGCATTGTCTAGAACATGTTCCATTATGGAAACTTTTACAAGGCGTATGCCTTGGTTTTCATGAGGATCATCCTATCACACATGATTGAACTCACCTCCTTAAGTGTTCTGATAGAGAGGCATCATCAACGAACTCCATTTTCCAGAAGGGGAGAGAAGACCACCACAGGAATGTTAAGTTGGTGACCCATGGCTTCTTAGAGTGACATTTGGACATTTTGTTCAACACCTAACGATTACGATTGCTGACTCTCTTCTTTCTAGTTAATTAATTGTAATTGTATTTATATAGGACTTATTGACCCCTATGAGGTGTTGAAGTGCTTTACGGTGAGTAGCACGCTACTCTGGAACCCAAGGTTAGCAGTTAATCTAGTGGTTATTGTGATTAGTCAAAACAACAACAGAGTGAGCCTTCTTAAGAAAAGAGCAAACATGAAGAATCAAATTTGATTCTTTAGAAAGCCCTCACTCACCAACCTAGTTGGCATTCTTCAGGACCAGTGTGAAGAATGCCTAGCTAGTTGCAAACATATAGGCAGAAACATGTTAACCACTCACAGTGATACATAGCTGAACCATCTATCCAGCATATACATCGCTCACTCCGTTTTTTAACCTTGCCTGGTTGGCCGACGAATAAAATTATTTTTGGACGCAACCTTGACACTTTTAACTCACTTCACATTCACTTGCACTAGTAAATCAAACAAAAAACAAACAGCTCTGCAGAAATTATGGCATTGAAGCACACCGGGTAGGTACTCGACCTTCCTGGTGGGGCCCGATGATGAAGCATGTCACCAACTAGGTTAGTGAGTGAGGGCTTTCTAAAGAATCAAATTTGATTCTTCATGTTTGCTCTTCTCTTTAGAAGGCATACTCTTTTGTTGTTGCTCATTACAAAAAATTCCTCTCTCTCTTGTTGTTTAGTGTCATTGTGATTAGTCATGTGCTCTCAATAAAAAAATTGCATGCATTTACTCCAGTTATTTAATGATAGAATATATTAATACCATTAAGAGTTGATCAATAGTGGGGGCAATGTGGTTTCAGGTGGAAGGTTGGTGAGATAGAGAAGCTGGCCGGGATCAGGTAATGTTAGGTTACAGGGATGGGGTTTTAAAGAGGAGAGGTTATGATCTATGAAATGAGGAATCAGCCAATTGCAGAATTGCAATAGGAATGATTAAGGTAGATATGCATGAGACTGAGATGAGCCTATACTCAGAAATAGAAGTTGTGCAGAGGATAGAAGGTAATAAGAGGTCCACTTGGGGAAAATAAAGGAGGGAATCAAATGGAATTAGGTCAAGGTACATTTTTCATACAGGGTTTTAGGAGTATAGTGGTAGAACTCTTTCTGAGATAACAAGCAATCGGAGGATGTAAGCTGGAAAAATAAATATTATAAATAAAGCTCCATATCTAGGGTAGACAGCTTAAACATATGATCCTGAAGTGTACACATAATTTAAAAATTAAGAGCCCAAACCTGCGTGCCAAGTCTAGTGCAGTGTTTTAAATATAGTCTGGTGTATCCCAAGTTGGTACAGGGTCTGTACTCACCCAAGGGAATATGGCATCGAAAAAGAGAAGGTCTCATTTAAAGATGTTATGTTATGTTATGTTAAAATGGTTTTTGTAGAGCGCACGGCTACTCAAAAAGAGTGTCCCGCCGCTTTTAATTGAAGAAGGCTGCAGTAAACTAACATAACACATTAAAAGAGAAAGAAACACCAAAATAAAAAAACAGCACACAAAGAAGGCCTACTGGATAAACAGCCAGGTCTTGAGGTCCTTTCTAAAGGCTAATAAACCAGTGGCTCCCCGGAGGGAAAGGGGCAAAGCATTCCATAATTGGGGGGCCAGTAATCCAAAGGAGCGACCTCCCAGACGTGCTCTCTTCACTCGTGGGACAGTAGCCAGAAATAAGGATTCCGACCTCAGAGAGCGAGCTGGTTGGTAAAAAGTCAGTCTCCTCTGTAGATACTTCGCTCCCGACGCATGGAGGGCCTTATATGTCAAAGTCAGAGCCTTGAAGGCGATCCGCTTACGGATTGGGAGCCAATGCAAGGTCTGGAGCAAACCCGCAGCACTGGTACGCCTGTTCACTCCGTAGATCGCTCTTGCCGCAGCATTCTGTACAACCTGTAGCCGCTGTAACAGGTACTCTGGCAGGCCCAGGTATAGCATGTTCGAATAATCCAACCTGGAGCCTATCAGGGCCTGTACAGTCAGCTTCCGGTGCTCCTCCGATAACAGGGGAAGAAACCTCCGAAGCATCCTGAGGAGGCCAAAACACATGCCCGACACCCCCAAAATCTGGGCCTTCATTGTCAGCCCCGTGTCCATCTTAACACCCAAGTTTTTAGCCGTTTGGGATGAACACGTAGGGGGGAACATGTCGATAGGCCACCAAGCCTGCCAGTCTGGCTCCGTGTCGCACCCAAAGAAGAGTATCTTGGACTTGTCGGAATTGCACTTGAGGCTGTGCAGTTGGAACCATTGAAACACAGCCCCAAGGCAATCCCGGATACTCTCCCCCTCGAAATCTCCTCCTCTCTTACACGAGAAGAGGAGCTGGGTATCGTCGGCGTAAGATACGATCCGGGCCCCAAACGACTCCGCCAATGCCGCCAAAGGGGTCATGAAGATATTAAAGAGGGTCGGGCTCAAAATAGAGCCCTGAGGGACCCCGACTCCCAGAGGAGGCATCACGGCGGAATCAGGTGAGGCCCAGACCGTTTGCCGGCGGCCAGCTAGAAAGGAGGAAAACCAGCTGAGATCTAACCTCAGATTCTGTAATTAAAGGTTTTTCCACTCACTCAAAAAACTTTGGTATTTGGCAGTGGCTGTGAGTATCTCGCCAATGTACAATCAGATTTATACCCTGTCACCTAATCCCATCCAACTGCATGTTGTGAGTGCTTGAGTATGTGACCATTGTAGTATATGTATTGTACGTATAAACGATGCCAAGCAGAGTGGTAAAGGCTTGTGGGTTTCATTTTGGAAGCTCCTGACCTGTTCTTTTGTAGAAGAAGTGGGTGATGCTGTGTTCCTAGACAGTGGAAGTGTATCAGAAGAGTTGCAGGAGAGAGTATTCATCAATATCATATCATTATAAAACAGGAAAACGGGAATTCAATTTCAGTAAAACAGTAAACAGCTAAAATCACTCAAAATAACTGACTTTAGTATTAAGAATTACAATTAGCAAAAAATAACCCAACGTCGTTTATGACTTTTTATCAGCTAATTCGCACACTTCTTCTTCAAAGGGGCTATCACATTGGAACTAAACAAAAAGCAAATTTGTAGCTGGTTTGCTGAACGAGCTCAGAATCATCAACACTGAACTAACATAAAATTATAAATGTGCCTCTGATGTGAATTACACCCTTTAGAACATGTGCTTAGTGATCAATGTGATCAGGTAGGCCATAGTTTGCAACAACTTTGCTGAGATGCTACCAGTACTTTGAATCCTATGCAGTGCTTGACTATACAGCAATTAAAATAATAAACACTCTTAGATATACTCTTTACAGTCATGAGCCATAGGGTTTTCCTTAGGAATAATTTCAGCCTGACTGTGATCCAACGGAAGTTGGCTACAACAAGCACATTGTTTCGTTCAAGGTTTTTACCTCTGGACTTGGTCTCTGAATTGAAGTCAAAATCTTTCTGACAGGCAAGTTCCAAAGATGAGGCTGGTGATGGACGATTGATGTTGGATATGTCATCATCAAGCTCCCGAAGATGCTGTCTTATTGGGACAAACGCTCAGATTGGGACAAATCTGAAATTCATAGAGCTGAGGTAATTTCACGACTTGGATAGATTTGCCACTCACCCCAATCCAACGTATTTAACTTCACATTTGTTCACGTTTTTAGAAGTCAAAATGCTCTAGCAGGGCAAGGCTGTAAGCCTTAGCTAGGCAGGGCTCAACGAGGCAGGATACCTTTGCTGTGTGGTACCACTGAACCAGTTTTCACCATAGTAAAAAACTCCAAGTGAAACAAGCAAGGTTATCATGCCTGCACTGGGGCAACCTACCTGAGCAAGCCTCATCACTTATCCCAGTCCTTCAGCAATGGGAAAAAGACGAAGTCCCAAAGCTTTCCAAGCGCAGGAAAGTTTCTCCTGGTCAGTCCTGTAGCCCTAACTCCTCCAGTGAAACGTCTAGGCAACATGGGCCGTATTTATGGCAAAGTGGTGCAGAGTAGCACAGCAAGTTATCTTGCCCCGCTGCCTCAATGGGAAAGGGCAGGAAGGCACCATATTTAAGGAATACAGTGCACTCCTGTCATTTCCCCTGTGCTGGCGCACAATGGGCTGCCTAGTGCCAATGCAGGCAGCCTTGCACCATGGTGCAAGGGTGCCTGTGTTGCATGAAGGATTGTTTTTGTGCAGGGTGCAAGGGTGCTTTTGTTGCATGCGGAATTGGTTTTGTGCAGGAAGGGGCACAAAAATAGTCCTCAGAGTTCTGTCCCTCTTTCTATGTGTGCTGCAGAATGCAGAATGGGAGGAATATCTTTTTGGTGCATTCGCTGGTTTACCAGATTTGGTAAATCTAGAAATACGTCAAAATCAATGGGAGTTGCATGGAATTACCCACACAACACCCATGGAATGCTTCCCTTATGCAGAGTAATTTAATGCAGCGATTTGCACTGCGTTGGATTACTCCAGATTTTTTAAGCCATTCAAAGCCACGGAAAGTGGCTTTAAAAATCTGACTAAGAGGTTTGTGTCACACATGTACCATGTTGCAAATCTTTCGTAAATATGCCCCCAGGTCTCTCTCCAGTCAGATCACCTGCAAGGTAAAGTCTTCTACGGGCAGTTGAACCCCTTTCAAATTGGAGACTTTCTTCTTTTTGTGTCCTTAAAGCAGGCAGATAGGAGACAAATCACTATCAGCCTGATTCATGTACATGCCGTTTTGCGTGTCCCTAATAGCGAATCATAGCGATTCGCTATTGAGGACACGCAAAACGGCATTCATGTAGGAATTGCTACTTAAATAGCGATTCCTACATGTTCTTTATTTGCGAGTAGCAATTTGCTACTCGCAAATACTCTCCATTCATTCCTATAGGCCAAGAGGCCCATAGGAATGAATGGGGAGTATCCCTCATTTGCGAGTAGCAATTTGCTACTCGCAAATGAGATAGCGATTTTAAGGGTGCCAGGGGTGTCCAAAGGACGCCCTGTAGCACCCCTAAAATGCACATTTGAACAGGTGTTGCGCGCACACATGTCCAAAGGACATGTGTGTGTGCAACATGCAACTTAGAAAAATGCTTTTAAAAGCATTTTTCTGAGTTTTTGCTATTTACCGACAGGTCTGACCTCTCGGTAAATAGCGGCCCCAAAAGTCCAAAATCGCTATTTTGTTTTGTGTCATGAATAGCATTTGAGGAATCTCTATTAGAGATTCCTTAAATGCCATTCCACGCAAATATGCAAATTCTTACATAGCGATTTTTGCATTTGGTATCATGAATACCAAATGCAAAAATTGCACTCGCAAAGGGCCAGATTCTGAGAATCTGGCCCTTTGCGAGTGCAATTTACCTACATGAATCAGGCTGTATATACCTTTGGAGAACAGTTTCAGTCCCATGGTATTAGCAGGATTTAGGGTGAGGCCTTCCCTTCCAGGAGGATACAGAAGCCATGAGTCTTCTTCCAGCATGGCCTTCTTAAGGTAGTCTCTTCTCAGGTCCAGAGATTTTCTGAGTAGGTGCGGTAGAGGTGCCTGATTTATCCTTTACACTAGTCAGCAAGAGAAGAAATCTACCGCACAATCCTTGCAATTTGTTTTGGACCCTGGGCCCCCACTTCCTTTTGCAGAAAGTCATCTTTGCCATAATATAAAGTTATCCAGGATCCCTTGTTTTAAGTAGGCAGAACTCAGCTGTCACCAGACAGACCTTTCTTCAGCTCCTTAGCCACTGCCCTATTTGGATGAGCTCTCCTCCCATCTGACACTGCAAAAATCGGTTTTCTAGCCTACAGTGACTCCAGTCTAGCTGTCTGGTAGGGTCTTGGCACTGAACAGTAGAAGCCATCCCTGGCATCTCCAAGACAACAAGGTTGTCTTAAAACTGCCCTTTGTTATGCCGACTGTTTCTGTCCACTCACAGATAGCTAATCCCTGCTAAGTTGTCAGCAGTTAACACTCATTTGCTCTTCCTGGTTCAGAGGCAAGCTATTGTCCTCTAAGCCAGGGTTGTTACTGTTGACAGCCAAGGATGTATATTCCAGCTCTGAAGGTGTGATGAGTGGCAGAACTGGTTTTAACCCAGTTGTGCCCCAGGAAACCTAAAGTACATTTGTAAAAATGAAAAGTAAGTAGACATAGCTTTCAAACATTTTCCTAATATTTACCCCAGCAGAGTTGGCAAAAAAATATAATAAACCTATGGAGGTCTGTACAGGGAAGAATCTAGCAAAGCCTACAGAATGAAATGGCTTTCGCTGCACTCTACTTTACTGGAAAACGGTGGTTGTGGAAAAAGACAGCTTGTACACTGCCTTTGTAGATTTAAAGGCACCTTTTGACCTTGTTTCCCGTAATAGATTGTGGAGAGTATTGCATGATTTGAACATGCCTCATGAATTATTATCTCTCATAGCTAGACTCCATGAGGACACCTACGCAAAAATCAGGTGGGGAAGTCAGGGACAGGTTACCCCCCCCCCCCCCCATTCAGAGTGGATAGAGGGGTAAGACAAGGTTGTGTTATGGCCCCAACTTTGTTTTTCATCTTCATTAATGGGGTCATAAAATTCTTGGAAGACATCCCAACGGACGCTCCCAAATTGGCAGGTGTAAGAATTCCAATTCTTATGTTCGCCGATGATACGCTCCTAATTGCAAAAACACTGAGCAGCTTACAGCGTGCCCTAATGCTTTTCGAGGAATTTTGCCTTCTGCTGGGTCTAGAGATAAATGTCGCTAAAACTAAATATATGACATTTAATCCCCATAGATCCTCAAGAGGAGCGATGCTCCTGCATAAGCGCCCGTTGGAGCAGGTAAAAGATTTTACATACCTAGGGGTCATCTTAAGGGGCATCATGAGATGGGGTAAGCATCTGGACATGGCCACATTGAAACATCACCAGTTAGCTGGTACCCTACTAGCCGTGTTTAATGCATCCTTCAGAAAACCAGCCAGTCCAGTCCTGACCATTTACAACATGAAAGTTGTTAGTGCAGTTTTGTATGGGGCAGACCTCTGTAGCTTTAAAAATCTTTCTAAACTGACCGTGGCGGAAAATAGCTTCCTACGAAAATCACTAACTTTCCGCAAATCACCCCAGCACAGCCATTCCTTTGTGATCTAGGTAGGAAGGCTTTGGCTGTCAGTGCCAGACTACGCCCCTTGCTGTACTGGCGGAGAATTTGGACAACCCCTGAATTGTCACCCTTTGTTGAGGGCCTTAAAGATCTAATGAGTGCCGAACGTTATAAGAAAATTGCATGGTTACAGCATGTTAGATCTATACTAGCAAACATTGGTATGGTTGCCCTTTGGGAGAATCCTGAGAACACCTGGTTCCCTTCTAAAGTTCAATTGAAGGAAAGCTACTGGGGATGGGTGGATGCCAACAGTTTCAGGAATAGCGAACCCTGGTCACTGACGGGCCAATTTCTTATGGCTAAACCAGCACAAAAGCTTGAAGCTTACTGGGACATTATCACAAAGCCTCATGATAGAAAGCTTTTGTTTCAACTGAGAGTGGGCACATTACCTGTTAAATCTTTCACCGCAAGGTGGGCGGCAGCAGATGATACTTCCCGCCCCATTTGCCACGCAATTTCGGAGTCTATGGCCCATTTGTTATTTGTGTGCCCTGCCTACACAGTCCTGGGGGCACATGGTTGGCCCCTATTTGTCGAGCCCTAGGCACTCGAAAATATGAAGTTGCACTTAGATTAATTTGTACCGAAACATGGTTACCACTTCTCATTGCCATAGCCTCGGAAGCTTGTTTCCGGTCCAGGGAAGACATGGCTTGGCAGTTCGGGCTGGACTGTTCCCATGAGGCACAGGGTCAGACTGATTTGCATATAGCCATGTCTGAACTGGGGTGGCAAAGTGGGCTAAAGAACGGTGATGGATTAAACCCAGATCTTTTGACTGGGTGTGAGTTTTTGATTGATTCAGATGCTCCGTCCATCACCACCCCCTTTTGTACCGCTTTTGGTCCGCCATAAGTGTGGCAGGGTATGCTCAGACGTGAGTCCCTTGCTCACTTTGCCACTGGATTCAAGCAAGCTGGGCTTAAGACGGCTGGAATGCCAGAAATCGGTCCTCGGAAGCTTGTTTCCGGTCCAGGGAAGACATGGCTTGGCAGTTCGGGCTGGACTGTTCCCATGAGGCACAGGGTCAGACTGATTTGCATATAGCCATGTCTGAACTGGGGTGGCAAAGTGGGCTAAAGAACGGTGATGGATTAAACCCAGATCTTTTGACTGGGTGTGAGTGTTTGATTGATTCAGATGCTCCGTCCATCACCACCCCCTTTTGTACCGCTTTTGCTGCCATAAGTGTGGCAGGGTATGCTCAGACGTGAGTTCCTTGCTCACTTTGCTACTGGATTCAAGCAAGCCGGGCTGAAGACGGCTGGAATGCCAGAAATCAGTCCTCAGAAGCTTGTTTCCGGTCCAGGGAAGACATGGCTTGGCAGTTCGGGCTGGACTGTTCCCATGAGGCACAGGGTCAGACTGATTTGCATATGGCCATGTCTGAACTGGGGTGGCAAAGTGGGCTAGAGAACGGTGATGGATTAAACCCAGATCATTTGACTGGGTGTGAGTGTTTGATTGATTCAGATGCTCCGTCCATTACCACCCCCTTTTGTACCGCTTTTGGCCGCCATAAGTGTGGCAGGGTATGCTCAGACGTGAGTCCCTTGCTCACTTTGCCACTGGATTCAAGCAAGCTGGGCTGAAGACGGCTGGAATGCCAGAAATCGGTCCTCGGAAGCTTGTTTCCGGTCCAGGGAAGACATGGCTTGGCAGTTCGGGCTGGACTGTTCCCATGAGGCACAGGGTCAGACTGATTTGCATATCGCCATGTCTGAACTGGGGTGGCAAAGTGGGCTAAAGAACGGTGATGGATTAAACCCAGATCTTTTGACTGGGTGTGAGTGTTTGATTGATTCAGATGCTCCGTCCATCACCACCCCCTTTTGTACGACATTTTTAGGCTGGGCATGGATTATAAGATCTAAGGCGATTGCGGCATTATAACCCATGTATATTGCATATTGTATTTTCTTAATCTTTATATATATATGTATACAGTTAAGATCATATGTGATTGCGACACTCTAATGAATTCAGATTGTAGGCTGCATCCTTTATTACTTGTGTACAGGGTTATGTTTCTGAGAGGCGTATAGGAATTTTATCACTGTTGTTTTTATACTTTTTTATAGATTGTTTTTATACTTAAGGGATCATTTTCTTTTTAACAGTTTTTATAATTGGATATTCAATATGTATTGGATTCTGCTTTTATGACAATTTGTCGAATAAAGCTTTGATGACTGAAATGGCTTTTGTGTTGCATTTCACTGTGAGAGCTCACTAGCCAAGCATCCTATCCTGAGGTATTACAAGGCACACTTTTGGAATTATTTATGGCAATAAAAAATATCAGCTTTTCATACATGACAAAGGCACTTTTCTCCTCTATATGTCACAACAGTGCATTCAGATTTGTAGCCTAGCCATAGCACAGTGAGGCTCCTGGTAGAGATATATTTGTGTCACATTTGTGGGTGGTGTAAGTGCGCTGCAGGCCACATACAACATTTAACTTCCATGCCATTAGATTATTTGTCTAGGTCATTTATATTGGTTTATGGTACAGTTAAATAGACCAATGATGTGAAACCAATTTTACCACCACTATTTTTGGGCCAGAGCATGAGTACTCTGGCACTGATTAACAGTGTCGGCTGTGTAGTTCTACCAGTAAGTGTCATTCAAAAGGCATATTATTCTCGATGCTGGACTGCAACAGAAATCACATCAAGTTTTATAGCCATTAGGAAGAGGTTTGTTAGGAAGAGGTTTGGAGGGTGAGAGGTTGGATGGTAGGTAGAAGTAATGAAAGACCTGTGAGAAGTGAACAGGTGAACGGGAAGAAACAGTAGTGATAGAAATTCAAAGGTGGAGGGTTCCTGATCACTGACAACTGGTCAAATGGTTTGAGAAAGGAAAGGAAGGCTAAAGCGGAGAAAATGTGGAGTTTGCAGAAGGTGAAGACGAGAAAGTGGAGCAGAGATGGGGGATGATGAAAAATGACATTATTGGGAATTACTAGAGGTGGGAAGTGAGAAAGGAGAGGTGTGGGCTGGGATAGAGGTGTGCCATGGAAAGTAACAGAGCGGGGAAGATGAACAGAATGACAGCTGGAGAAAAAGAGGAGTATTCAGTACATTGGAAAAGTGTGAAAGTCAGCAAGGGATGAGTTAAGAGAGTTAAGAGAAATGGTAGTAAAGGGATGGTAAGAGATGGGGAAAGGATTGAGAGAGATTCAGGGTGAAGGCTAGATGTGAGGCAAACACTATGAGAGGAAATGTGAGGATGAAATGAGAGTTTGGAAAGCTGTGCAATTGTTACAAAGGGGGTAAGTGGGGAACTGAAGTGTCAGGGCAATATAGAGAACGGGAAAATTGAGATTTAGGATGGTGCCATAAAGGAAGCACAAAGGAAGCAGTCTAATAGTAAGGGGGAAATATTTCAAAGTGTTGCAGGATATCTAGAAAATGTTGAGATTCTGACACATGAGGAGAGAACAGTTGCATTTGGAAAAATGGGAGATGATGAAGAGTAAATGTTGGTGAGCATAAATAAGAATAAACAGCAATATAGGAGCTGAGACAATGGGGAGATAAATAAATGGTAACAAAAAGATACTGCCTGATACTGATAATGCATGTGGGAACATTTTAAAAAGGATTTGAATGATGGTGTTTGCTTAGAGAGTATTTCATTAGTATCTGGGGGTTTTTCAGGAGACTTTGCATAATGTAACTAGCTAAAGGCCAGATATCTCACTTCTTGTGATGTTACCAAGTCAAAGGTCTTATGAAGTAATGTCCTGTGACATCCTCTGAAGGTCAAAAGGCATGTGATGTCACTTACGCTACCTCTCTCATTTTGGCTAATTGACACTCATGTAACTCTGCCTACACTTTAAGAATTGGGCAGCTTTACAATATTCTTGTGTAACTCTAAGAATTTCTGTGTTTTTATTATATGTGCTTACAGTGAAATGTGTGGTGTCCTTTTCTGTGTGCACTGTTCGTGCCTAAATATGTGCATGCTTTCATTTCTCCTTCCTGCTTTTTCCCCATTATGCAATCCTTTAGTTTCCACTACTGAAACTGACTTGGTCAAGCCGTGAATACTATTATGCTACAAGGGTGATGATGCATCGGTGAAGGTTTGTTCATATGTTTGTTGGTGTAAGAAAGTGGCCTAATGAGTTGTTGAAACCCTACTTAAGTAGAAACCACAATCCTTGTCAGGTGAATTAATCTGTCCTTACCCTCCAGTAGCTTGGCACAAAAGCAGTCAGTGTTAACTCAAAAGCACTGTGTAAAGTATTTGTACAGCACGCAAACAGTAATTCAGGGAAACAACATAAGAAAAATCCCACACCTATTTAGTAAAATGTAATAAATAAAATGACACCAAAACAAATTAAATCCAATCAATAAAACAGGAGTCATGATTTTTGTGGAGTTTTTAGTGAAAACTAGCACCTAAAAGATCAAAGTACCAAACACAGGCATCTTGGTCGCAAGACAGACCCCTATGAAATTCAGGGTGGATTATCTTTAAGTTTATTTTCACAATTTTTTTCACGCGCACGTTTCATTTCATTTATTATTTTTTTTATTTCACTTCGCCCTTCGGCGGGCATGTATAAAGTCTATTGTGTATGCTTATTTTGACATTTGAATGCTTTGAGTTGGCTTCAGAGTCACGTGTTGAAGATTAACTTTGCCTCATGTTTTAAGAGAACTTAATACACTTGTTGCTTGTTATGGAGCACATACTGATGGGCTGATCATCTTTGGTCTGTTCGGAACTAGAGGGTAAACCAAGTATCTTCCAACAAATATGGCATCTGTTTAATTCTGGGCATGAATTAAAGTGTTGCAATTTTTTACTTAACATGTTTGTTTGATACATTGGTGTTAGAGCAGCCGGCATGTCCCGCGTATAATTTCAACTCGGTGGTGATACAATAGTTCCATTATGTGATAGCAGTTTCACATTGCTATACAGTGAGTTTATGTTTGGTGTACATTTGGTAATTTTTCCACTGTGGTTTTTGGCACAGAGCATATTTTCCGTCACAATGGGTAAGCATGGGCATATTTTAAGTAATGAGATGAATACAGATTTCGTTTACTATTGGACACAAGTCACAAAGACAAACTTTTCTTCATGCATCAGTTTGTAACATTCATTTTAATTGATTGTTTCATGTGAGCACTTGTTTAATCACAGATTATTAAATGGGTGTCCTGGTGATAGGTTTTATGCATCGACCTTATGTTGTTGCACATTTTGTAAGTAGTATTAAACTGGTACAATTGAACGTTTAAATACATGCTGGGTATTGTTGGCTCTGATGTGATTTTTTGTATCACAGCTACCCCTGGCGAAGGGCTCACGCCCGAAATGCATTGCGTTCGCATTACAGAGTTTATGTATGAAGAATGGTGAATCAATATGCGCTGGGACGCCCCATTGCTGGGGTAGCCATGCGCTTTACAAGACAACATAACATAACATAACATAACATATGTGCTGCAAAAAAGCCTGGATTGTCAAATCTGAATATGAATATTGGCATCATGTTGAATAAAACTTTGAAGAATAAAAAATAAATGAAAACATTTATTAAAATTGTTAAAATTGGACTAAGACTTGCTGTTTATATTAGACATGACAGTTGGTTGTGCATGGTGGGTCTGGTGCATTCTCTCGCACCAGCCAGTGGCATTTCTTCGTCTGTTTTGGCCAGAGCACGCACCAGGATCGCACACCTAAACTGTGCCTTTGTGCATTCCACCATTTACACAAATAAAAAGGTTTATTTTGCCAGGTCGAAATGGCAGTTTAAAACTGTCCGACAGGCTGCAATGATAGCCCTGAGACACAGCTGCTGATCCTCCAGAAGGACAGAGGACCGGCGCCCCACTGGCTCGAGCCAGCATGTGAAAAATAAAACAATATTTTACGATCGCTTTATTTTTCACCTGATGGCGGAGCCAGAGTGTGTAGGGAGGCGCCGGGCCATGGGAGGGAGAAGTGGAGTGCACCTCTAAGTGCGCATGTCTGTTTGGCCACCCATCTTAGGCCGGACAAACAGACATGCGCAGTTACGTGTCTCCAACCCAGCTGTATTGCACAGCTGGGTTGGAGAAACAGCACAGACTCCCTGTGCCTGAGCGAGCGCTAACCCAGCCCATCCAAGCTACTCCCCGCGCTGCTTTCATAGCATGAGAGCAGCGCAGGGATCGCACAAGGAGTCTCTGATGCTGTCCCAGTGTCTGCTGGGACCAGGAAGAAGGGGACCACTAAGGCTGGAGGAGGGAGGTGGCTGGCACCTTCAGGCAAGTCTTTTTTTAGTCATTAACCCCCCACATGCTCCCCACCGCAATCTCCACTTCTTGTTTGTGTCGGCCGCCACTGCTGAGACATGTATTAAAGTGCTATTATAGTGGGTGGCACATTGAGTGCTGCAGGCCCACTAGTAGCATTTATTTACAGGATCTGTGGTGCAAGTAGTACCACTTTACTAGGAACTTATTAATAAATTAAATGTGCCAATTAGGTGTAGGCCAATTTTACTGTGTTTTAAGGAACGAGCATATCCACTTTAGCACTGGTTAGTAGTTGTAATTGTGCGCAGAGTCCTAACAACAACAACTAAAATATCAGAAAACAAGGAGGTGTGAAGGCAAAAAGTTTGGGGATGACCACAACAAGGATGTCTCATCTGACAGCTGGGCATTTAATAGAGTGATTCATGTCACCAAGATGACTGCAGAGCGTTAGGTGAAAGATGAGCATTACAGGATGATTTGGAGGAGCTGAATTAAGGAAAGTAGAGTCTAGTTGGATATGGTGTGGCTGACTCCAGCACTTTACGTTTGAACCCAGCCCCAAGCAAGCATATTTCTATTTTTGAAAATTGAGCAATTTCAACTTCCTGTGGTGCTTGTAGTATCTTTCAAACTTTTACAATAGGGACAAGAGGGCGGTACACTGAGCCAGTTTTGTTTTTTACTACTTTTCCAAGTAATACTATTACTTGTATACACTGTGGCCTTTAATTGATTGTGTCATGAAGTGATATGACCAATGAAGCATTAGTCATATTAATGCTGCTTTAGAGTGATCGTTTCAGTCATACTTGTGTGCCATTTGCTGATATTTTACGGCAAGATGAATTATAGATATGGAACATATACACCTAATGCTAGATTGATTGTAATGTTTTTTCCACTTTCGCTCTATATTTCTTTAAGTCTTTTTCTATCATTCTCTTTCCTGTTCTTTGTTCTTTCTTTTTCTCTGTTTTATTTCTATTTTCCTTGCTCATTTCTACTTTCCTTGCTTCCTTCTTTCTTTCTTTCATTTCTTTCTTATTTTTTTTTTTTTTTTTTTAATAAAGCACAGCTCTAGCCATAAGGTGCAACAAAGTGCTTTAGAGCAAACATGTTCTTGTAGCAGGAGCATTTAAGAACTAGCATTGGCAAAGCCAGTAAGTCGCGCCTTTTGGACCTATTGGCCTTGTCAGTGGTTTTTAGTAAATGTACAGCATCCAAGATGCGATGCCGCATTGCTAAAGATCAGAGGAAAAATAGCACCACCACCTGCGTCAATTTTTATGCTCGCACAGCACACATATGCATGCATACAAAATTATTGTAGCACTTTCTTTTTCTTTTTATTTACTGATCTAAGGAGGATTACTATATTACGATAATAGTAGCACAAAAGCTTAGCTTTTAAAGCAAGCGTGGGAAATGCAAAATTAGTGCGTTGATTCGGGAGCAACACTGAAGTTGGGGGGGCGGAAGCAACAGGGAGGGCGGAGGCACAATCAAAATGGAAGGCGTGGGTGAGGTAAGCAATTCGCATGGCCCAGTTAAGGGGAAGCAACATAGAGATAGAGGCAAAGCAACATGGAAGGCAGGGAAGAAAGTACCCGAAATGAGTGAGAAAGAACAATTTGGTGGTGCGGTGGAGAAGCACATGGGTGAGAAAGCAACATGGGGGAGAACCATAAAAGGGCATGCACCACACTGATTGGGGAAGTGAAGCACATAAGGGAGGTAGCTGGAAAACCCAAGCACTCTCATGGAGTGCCTAACCCGAAAGAAAAAAGTAGCACCTAAAAATTAAGCCGTGGAAAGATACAAGTATTGAAGCCATGCTTCAGGGCAGGGACAAACACAATAAGAGGAAGGAAAGCCCACACAAGCTAATGAATAAAAAGCAAGCAAATGACAGTGACAATAGAGGCAACCAATGGCAAGCAATGGGTGGGCTGTTGCTCACTATAAGCTGATAATAGGGGTCAGATTTACAATAACTGGTGCATCCCTGCATATCAGCAGGGATACGCCAGTTATTGTGCGTCAGGGCTCCACCACCATGGATGCGCCGCATTTTGAATGCGGCGCACCATAGGGCAAAAACGGACAGATGCGTGACGCATCTGTGCCATAAAGGTGGCGCATTGCAGGAGTTGCAACGCACCGGAGTGCCCTATCTTTTAAATGCTCTGTCAATCCTTACGCCTGCTTCAAGCGGGTGCAGGGTTTTGACACAGCATGGGCTTAAAAGCGACTGAGTGAAATCTCGTAGAGGAGGCGTTCCTGCGCCAAAACGCCCCCCCCTGCACCTGAACGCCTACTTCTGGTGCAGGGCTTTACAACGTGCTGCATCTCCCAGATGCGTCACGTTGTAAATACCCCGCAGCATCCCGCCTCTTTTGCGCCGCCGCTGTGTCACAAAAGTGACGCAACAGCGGAGTAAATGAGGCGTGATCCAGCGGGCTATAGAAAATATATCATAAACTACGCTACCCAATTTCATAACCTATAAACAAAATTCTAAACTATACATGGACCCATTTATGAACCTGATATATTTTTGGGCCTACTGAATCAGGTGGTCAAATAAATCTATATACACATTATTTACAAACTATAAACATTTTATACATTTGCAGAAAGAATATTGTCATTAGAATAAAACCCAATCATTTAAATGACCACTATAGGCGACGTGATCTAGCTAAAGGTAACCTATACTTCTAAATAACCAAGACCAGCTTGTTTGTCAAAAGTAAGATTTTATTTTCTAAATTATGGTATATAAGTTGTAAGTTTTATAATTGAATTTTATTAGCATTAAAGCAAACATGATGGTAAGAAATAAGAAAATTACAATTTAAGCAATTGAATCAGTTTAAAGAAATTATATAAAGTTTAGCATTTCTAAAACCTATTTCCCTAACTGAGCTAAAATAGACAGAAATTAAAGTAAAGTTCTTTGAGGATTCTTACGTGCTCCACGCAAAGTCCAGCAGCACATCACCCTCATCGGAAAGTCAGAAAGCAGCAGCCAGCCCAACCCTAAGGGCATGACTTTTTATACCTTTCTACGCTAACTAAACTAGCAAAGGAAAGTTTTCAGAAATACTCGACGTCCCATTGGCTGAGAGTGACAAGTGACATGTCACCCGATTCTTAAAAAGTTCCACAAAATCATGTCTTACAAAGACCATTGTCTCTTCCATGTGAAGCCAGAGGCTTCCTGCGATTGCAACTTTGTTTTAAGTCATCCTCGCAGCTTCCATAGTCTTACAGTGCAACTTCCGCGGATGCCAAGTTAAGGACTGACAAAAAGTTCACTTTCGACCTTGGCCATGTCCGACAGAATGATGTCAGCTCATCAGTTTTTGCTTTGTGAATGCAGCTTCAATAAACGTTTTAATTCAGAATGGGCGTCTCGTGACTTTCTGCAGAAATATGGATTAGCTCTTTTTGTGCGGCTCAAATAGTTAGGCCTCAAAAGCAGGCAACTTATGATTTCTAGTATAAAACAAACACAAGAAAAGTATTAATGTAAGAAATAAAGTATATTCTGTATCCACCCCATGGTTTACTAAATAATTAACCCACCCGATTAATCAAAATGTTACCTAGCCATTGCAAACAAATAAAGCAGCGTTTATATTTACCAGTCTCCGTTTTTCTATGAGACCCATATGCACCTAGAATAGTAGAAATGACATCACACAGACAAGAAAAAGCAAAACAAGCACATGCTTATTTTAAATATGCAGCAGTTAGTAATGACAAAAACGAAAACAATAAATTATTTTATTATTTTGCACGAACAAAAAGATGCAACATTTATGCACGTTTATGAGCACACATGTTAGTCCCCCCACGTGTAAAGTTTAATCTAGGTTGTATTAGCACGACATATCACAAATCATTAATAATTTTATTCATGTTATGGAAATGTGACTTTGCGAGTTTAAACAAAATTTTGTTTTCTATCTCGCTCCATCAACTCCCTCATCTGGTGATTAACAAATCACCACACCAGCACTCAAAATTTTGGTAAATTTATTTTATAAGAAATCGATTCAAATTCATTGTATTAGTAAACCTAAAAGTCTGTTTCAGCATAATCCTTGCAATTAACATGACGCTCTCTATGTAACTCCTGCAACTCAATCTCCCTTTCCTCTTCTTTTCTGGGTTTATAAATTCTCTTCTTTTCTCTTAAATGCTTCTTTCTTTTATGCAACAGACAACCTACTTTAGTCAAAATAAAAATGAATATAATTATAATCAAAGGTGCCAGAATCTTGCCAAGAATTGAACTTCCGATATTATGAAACCAGTTTTTAATTGCTTGAAACCTATTTGAAAGTTTCCCAGTAAAATCTTCTTCTTCTAAAGGAATTATTTCAGAATGCATTTGTGTGATATTCTTAATATACATTTCAATATTTTTACTTTCATCCGGTATATATGTACAGCAATGTTGGACATGTAAAATGCCACAGACTCCTCCCTCCTTTGCTAGGAGTATGTCTAAAGCAAGACGGTCTTGAATTACCATGGATCTAATTGCAATAACTTCAACATTCACTAATTGAAATCCATCAGCAGTGTCAGTTGATAATCTATCAACTATAGTGGACAATTTTCTGATTCTCCCTGCATTTAGGGTTATACCAACAAAAGGTATTACAGCTTGGAAAATATCTCCCAGAACTTCAGTAAAAGTTTCTCTTTTAGCTCTATTTACATAATTATGGATTTTAAATAATCCTTCTGAATCTCTGTCAACATGAAACACTTTAGGAAAAACAATTCCCACATAACAAGTTCCATACCAATGGTCTGGAAGGTTGTAGTAGGCTTTGTCACCACAGACAAAATAAATTCCAGGAAAGATAGGATCTTTTCCACCTTTAAATCCCCAACCTCCCATAATCTGATAAGTATCTTCACAGTTGCTTGCACCTACAAAATAATTATCAAAAAGTGTGTTATCTCTTCTAATGCAAAGCTTTCCACTAACAGGTTTGTCTATGTGAATTGCAATATTTTCAAGCATTTTGCCATTTAGTTTCTCATCCTCTTTTTGCCAGAATGATGACTTAGTCTGCTTGACTAATTCATTTCTCTTATAAATTGCTCTTCTCTCCTCAACCATATTCAAAAATTTCTTTCCTTCAGCACTTAATTTACATGTTAGATTATTCTTGTAAGCATACTCATAAGTGAGTTCGTTAGTAACAAGGAAATATTCTCTCATTTGTTTAGCTTTCTTATGCTTATTTAAAGCATTATCAATCTTGACATTAGCAAAAATCTCATCATAATTTGAATAGTAATATTCTAAACGACCAGTTTGATAAAATAAACTAGTTAATACACTACATGTAACAGCATAAGTGAGAGGAAGCATATTATATGTTACTCCCTCAGAAACAGAAGCGGGCAACTTAACGCATACATAACAATCCTTTGCATCCATTACCTTTACATATTCACTCAAAAGCTTTGTGAAAGTATTGCTTGAAAAATCACCTATTGATTTATCTTGATGAATGTTAGGCTGATGATCAATTACTTTTGCAGATGCACTATGTTTAGTTTGGCTAACCAGAGCTTTGCTTGTTATGTTAACTTTGTGTAATTCTCTATTCATTTCTAAAGGTATAATCACAGCTAGTACCAACCAGAGCAGAACTAAAATGAGCAGACACACCAGAGTCATCTTACAGCATCTTTTAAAAACAGAGCATTTTGAAGTGCTCTCCTTAATGTAAGGCATTTTTAGGTTAGTTTTAGCCTCAAAAATAAAATAAAAAATAAATTTTAAAATTTATATACACCCCCCTTTTAAAATATATTTTTCTTTTATAACCCTAAACAAGATTTCTTCGACCTTATGTCATACATAAGTTTTCTTCTATTAGACAGTTTTCTTCGACCTTGTGTCAACTAACAGGATTTCTTCAGCCTTATGCCAATTTAATAAATTTGTACTTTAATCATTGTCACTAATTTCTTGGATTTCGTTTTCTTCTTCACTACTATCATATATGTCTATAACAGGTGGAATTACTAAGTAAGTCCACTCAGGAGACTTGTATTTCTGGTTTGGTCTAATTATTCTCTTCCCTTTTCTTGATATCACTTCTATTTTCCTTCCAACTCCAACCTCTTTTCCAGGACTCTTTTGACTACTGATTTCTTCAACTTGTTCTATTGGCTTTTTAATCAATCTGACTCTCAATCTTCCACCAGGCCAGTAGTCTGCTTTTCTCACGTACTTTTTCTTTGGTTCACAATTATTCGATTCAGATTTCCAAGTCCTTTTCTTTCTGCTTTCACTTCCACCTTCCACGTCACTTTCCTCAGTTTCGTAGTCTGAAATTTCAATTGACTCAGGAACTTCTCTATACGGCAATTTCACTCCTTCAGGAACTTCACTTTGTCTTCCATCACTGGTACTCGGTAATTCGTTCTCCTCCTCTTCCTCAATTACCTCTAGCTTCCCAGATTTCGGATTTTTGTTCCTTACTTCAGAGCTTGTTCTCTGCCTTTCGATACTCTCCTGGTCTGAAACTTCTTTTGGTTCAGCTTCTTTGTCTTCAATATAGACAACCGAATCCTCAGTTATCCTTCCTTTTAACAGATTCTCTTCACCTTCAGAATCTATTTCAATTATTTCTAAGTCTTTTCTTGTCAGATTTCCATTCACTGGCACAGTTTCCAGATGTCGACTTTCTTGTCGATCTTCAGAATCTGGAATTACTTCACCTTCTGTTCTGTCTTCTGCTTCAGAATCAGAGTCATCTGTGGTATCACTTTCAACATCAGAACTCTCAGGAGTTGGTATTGGAATAGTATGACTTGGATGAATCCAACGCTTCAATCCTCTGCACTTTACAGCATTAGTAGTGATCAAGATTACCTGCCTAGGTTTCTGCCATCTAGGAGATAGACAATTCCTCCTCCGATGTACTTTCGTTCTGACCCAGTCTCCAGGTCTCAAATCATGTGTCAAAACTTTGTCATTTGATTGTGCTTCAGTTCCCACCTGATTAGACACAGAAGTTACCATATCAGATAACCTTTTACAGTAATCCAAAATTGCACTGTCATTTATGCTCAACAGTTTACCTACAGGTACAAAAGCTTGCCTCATAACTCTTCCCATCAAAATTTCATGAGGACTCAAACCTGTCTTTTTATCTGGTGTACTTCTTATTGACATCAAAACAAGTGGAAGAGCATCAGTCCACTTAACTCCTGTCTCTAGACACATTTTTCCAATTCTGTTTTTGATAGTTCCATTTATTTGTTCAACTACACCTGATGCCTCTGGTCTGTATGCACAGTGTATTTTCTGCTCAATACTCATAGCTTCGCAAATTAATTTCAACAGTTTGTTATCAAAATGACTTCCTCCATCACTCTCAATAGTGACTGGAAAACCGTACCTTGGGATGATTTCTCTGAGCATTAGTTTTGCTACTGTAATTGAATCACAATGTCGTGTAGGAAAAGCCTCTACCCACCTTGAGAACAAGCATACAATTACAAGTACATATTTCAAACAGTTGTGTAAGGGCATTTCAATGAAATCTATTTGTAACCTGGTGAAGGGACCACCCTCTCGACCAATTATTCCTGTCCCCACCACTGATTTTCTGTTTGGATTCATTTGTTGGCATGACAAACACCTTTGACAAAAAGATTCTGCAATGGTTCTAAATTTGGTATTGAACCATGTCTCTTTAAACAGTCTGACCATAGAATCTCTTCCTAAATGTGCAGGACCATGATATAATCTGGCCATGTCAGAAATCATGCAATTTGGTAAAACTACTCTCCCATCTTTGTAAACCCACACTCCATCTTCATCACGTTGTCTACAATCTGATCTTAACCACTGGTCTTTTTCTTCATCATCTGCTTCGTTTTGTAAATCTCTAATCTCATTCCATGTTTCTACAATAGTTGTTAGCATTAATGAATTTGAATCAGTTTCTGTACTTCTATTCCGATTGTAAGAATAATTTTTCCTTGCGCAGTACTTTGCTGTTTCATCTGCGAAGGCATTTCCTTTGGAAATATAATCAGTTCCTCTAGTGTGCGCTGCACACTTGACTATGGCAATTTCTTTTGGCAATTGTATTGCTTCAATTAATCTTCTAATGAAAACTGCATTTTTAATTGGTGACCCTGTTGATGTCATGTATCCTCTCTGTGACCAGAGTTGTCCATAATCATGCACAACTCCGTACCCATACTGACTATCAGTAATGATGGTAACTCTTATATCCTTTGATATTTCACATGCACGAATTAAAGCAATCAATTCAGCTACTTGAGCTGAACGAACTCCTTCAAGACATGATGCTTCTTTAATGTTTTCGACTGTACAAACTGAGTATGAAGCTTTCAAGACACCACCTTCGGATCTTAAGCATGAGCCATCTACAAAGTAGACAAAATCCGATTCAGGCAAAGGTCTGTCTTTGATGTCTTTTCTTGGTTTTGTGCAGAATTCCATGACATCTAAACATTCATGTTCTGTCTCAATGTCATCAACAATTTCAGAATCAGGCAGTAATGTAGAAGGATTCAGATTCAAACATCTTGAAATCGAAACATTATCTGCTCCTAGTATGATTTTCTCATACTTTGTCAATCTGCTACTTGTTAAATGTTGAGTCTTACCTCTTGTCAGTAATATTTCAACTGAATGAGGCACAAAAACTTTCACAGGAAATCCCATAATGATTCCTTCACTTTGTTCAAGACTGATACTTGTAGCTGCAACTGCTTTCAAACAACCTGGTAATGCTTTTGCAATTGGATCAAGAACTGCAGAAAAATATGCAATAGGTTTCTTTAGGTTTCCATGTCTCTGAATTAACACAGATAATGCACATCCTTCTCTCTCACTGCAATACAGTTCAAAATCTTTCTCATAATTTGGCATACCCAAAGCAGGAGCTTGGCATAAGCTCTTTTTCAAGTTTTCAAAAGATTCCATCTCAACATCACTGAGAATAATTGGATCTTTTACATCTGATTTGGTCAGTCTTTGTAGTGGTTTCGCAATTACTGAAAATCCACTTATCCATTGTCGACAGTAACCTACCATTCCCAGGAACATTCTGACCTGTCTTTGTGTTCTTGGCGGTAACATTGCTTGAATCATTTTTATTCTCTCTATTGTTACTTGTCTTTTTCCCTTTGCAATTCTGTGACCAAGATATTTCACTTCCTGTTTGCAAAACTGTAGTTTTGCTGGGGACACTTTATGTCCTTCTTCTGCAAGGCGATTTAACAGAATTATTGTGTCTGTTACACAATTTTCTCTTGTCTTAGCAGCTATTAACAAATCATCAATATACTGCACCAACGTAGACCTACCTGGTAAGTCTAAATCTTCTAATGATCTTTTTAACAGTTCGTTAAAGATTGAAGGACTTTCTGTATAGCCCTGAGGGATTCTTGTCCATCCAAGGGTCTTACCTTGGAATCTGAAAGCAAAGATTTCATAACTGTCTGGGTGTAGAGGAACAGTAAAGAATGCATTGCAAAGGTCAATGACTGTGTACCATTCAGCATCATATGGAATCTGAAATAGAATTACTGCTGGATTTGGAACCACAGGACAACATGGAATAACAATTTGATTAACCTTTCTCAAATCTTGTACGATCCTAAATGTTCCGTTAGCCTTTTTAACTCCCATAATTGGTGAATTACAAGAGCTACTCTTCATTTCTTCCAATACACCTTGCTTGATTAATTTTTCAATTACAGGTGTAATACCTTCAATTGTCTCTGTTTTCATTTTATATTGTGGAGTGTTTGGAAATTCTATTCCCTGCTTCAATGCAATTTTAACAGGATCTACGTTTTTCATCAGACCCATCTCATTCCCAGTAAAATCCCATATTTCAGATTTCACTGTTTCTTTTAGCTCTTCAGGTAAATCTTTTTCTTCAAATGCAGGAAACAATTTTGTTTCTTCTGCTTCCATCATCATCATTGTCATTCTGTACAAACCATCTTCCTCCATTGTTTGTAATTCAACTCCTTCAGGAGAACAATATATTCTGCAATTCATTTTACATAGTATGTCTCTACCTAATAGATTTACTGGACTACTATTACAAACCACAAATCTGTGTTTGTCTCTGTAATTTCCAATTTCAACTGGTACTGGATCAGTTAAATCTGTTTTAATTTGCTGATTACTTACTCCGACAACTTGGATGGTATCCCCAGAGAGAGGTAGGTTTTCAATTTCCACTGATCTAACAGTAGAACGGGTAGCACCAGTGTCCACTAGAAAGGTGATGTCTACATCATTAACTTTCCCGTTTACATAAGGACCAGACTGGTCAACCTCAAGAGTGGCTCCAACAACACACTCTTCCTCCTCTCTCGGGCACCGTCAGCAATAATCATCAGAATCACTGTCTTGGCTTTCTGTTAATAAAAATTGTTGTGAAGCATTTTGCATTTGAACCCTTTGCTGCTTTTGCTGTTTTTGTGGTTTTATTACCTGTTCACATCCCTGAAATCCCACGTTTGGATTATATTTTTGAACTCCCCCACAATTCGGAAAAGGTGGTTGTGGCAACTGGTCCTGACGATTATTCACCTGTTGTTGTTGCTGTTGTTGTAATTGTCGCTGAATATTAAATTCATTTAACCCCTGTTGCATCTGTAGCTGTTGCTGCACGTTAACACCATTCTGCATCTGTGGATTTAATAAGGGATTCTTTAAGTTTCTAGGAGGATGAGGACACTCGTCCCTCCAATGTCCAATTTCGCCACAATTAAAACAAGGTAATCTTTGTTTCAGCTCTTCTATCTTTGGGCTAAATTTCTTTTGGAAATTATTACCTTTAAACTTTCCTTGTATCTGGTTCGTATTTCCAGTTTGAACAAAATTAGTGTTCTTATTTCCCATGCTGGCAATCTGTTGCTCAGCCACTTTTACCTGTGCCCACATGGCTTTCTCCTTCAGCTTCTTCTGTTTTACTTCTAATTCATCGCTACAATATTTTGCTTTTCTCAGAATATCATCAATAGATAGTGCTTGCCATCCGACAATACTAGTTCTGATCATTTCTCCAATTTCAGGTTTTAGTCCATAAACAAATCTATAGATAAAATGACTCATGTCTTTCTCATCTAATTTTTCATAACCACTGTATTGTTTAAAGATTAACAGTAGTCTTTCATAAAAAGAATGAACTGATTCTTTTGTTTCCTGCTCTGTTCTTTCTATTTTAACCCAATCAACTTCTTTGGGTGGAATTTTGTTTTTCATCCAAACAATTACTTTCTCATAAAAATCCATTACAAGTGGATTTGGGGCACCTGTTTCTTTAATTCGCTCAGGTTCTGTTTTTGGCCAACTAATAGAAATTTTACATTCTGTCCAAAGATCAGATGGAACAACAATGTCAAAAAATCCATCCAAATCAATCCACAGAACTTTTGACACTTTGATAAATCTATCGACTTGCCTGTACCACTCAACAGGTTTCTCTCTTAATTTAGGAAAGTCATTTGTGAATAACAGAATGTCCTGTCTCGACCATGGGACATGAACATATCCTCCACCTGCAACTTCTCTCATTGGAAATTGTTTTGACATTCTTTCTAATCTTTCATCTTCCTTCCTTTTAGTCCATTTCACTCTCCATTTGTTCAGTTCTCCTAGCTTTTTGATATAGACAATTAAATCTTTAATGTGAACTATTCTTCCCATTGAGTTCAAACTCTCAATGTCGCTTTCTGAGAAATCTAATCTGTAATGTTTTGCAAAATTCTTTTGTTTACTCACATCGATTTCAAGTTCTGCAGCTAGATCCTCTAATTGATCATATTTATTTTTCGTTTTCCATTGAATACTTTTGCAAATGAATAATAGTTCATCATCCCGATAGTAATTTAAACTATCTGGGCCAATTGTTCCAATTATTAATTCTTCAATATTTGCTTTTAATTTGGCCACATCAAGCTTTGGTGTGGTTACCCTAACTTCAGGACTTCCTACATCTGACATAGCACCCATTGGTGTTTTTGGAGATAAATCCTCATTAAAGGTTAAATCAGGCATTCTCGATCTAGAAGTGTTTAATTCAGTCAAGTCTGAATAAAATTTTTCAGCAGGCTTTTGAATTTCTGTATTTAAAGGAATAGTTAATCCAGTTTTGTTTGTATTTCTTTGATCAAATACAGGTTGAACAGGACCTATTGTTACTGGAACTGTGACAGCTTCCATGCTTTTTGTCATTCTTTTGATTAATTCTTCTTTAGACCTTAAGTATTCATTATAATCGACCTCATCAACATTTCTTGTCTCTCTTGCATAATCTTTTGGAGGTTCCCTTGCTCTTGGAGTCATTGAAAAATGTCTACCCTCATTTCGAGCATTCTCAAATTCTGGTCTTCTAGGAGTTTCAGTGATTTCACAATTATTTGGATAAAGTTTAGGAGCTTCATTAATTGGAGGTGCACTCGGTGAAGTTTCAGTAGAAACCACCGGAGTAGACCATGATCTAGAAGGTCTCAAAGGCTGATTAGGCTGTTTATTTTTAGCAGTTGTATATATTTCTTCCATAATTGCATCCTCAGATTCACTTTCCATAGATTTTCCTGTAGGAGAACCCATTACCATTTCATGAATTAAATACAATCCTTCACTCATGTTTCCCTGTCTCCACATTCGTAATCTATCTTCATGAGTTTCTCTTTTCCATGATGGATTTTTAGAAGGTCTTTTAATTCCACTAGCTTCTCTTTGTAACTGATACATCTCATCTTCCCACTCAACTAAAGCTTCAAATTGAGTTGGTCTCGGTTTTGGAACAAGAGCATTCATTTTTTCTCGTAAGTTTCTTAAAACTCTTACATTAAATGAACCATCATCAGGCCAAGCCAAAACACCATCGTTTTTAGTATAACGTTTCCAACTGTCGAACCATAAGACAGTATGATATCCGTATTCACCTTCCATGTACGCTGCAGGTGTTTTATACTTATGAAGTAGTTTACCACCTCGCGTTTCGATTTTCTTGTCAGGTGAAAATAAATTCTTAAATTTCTGAAATAATGTTGTCTTTTTCTCAACATGTTTAAAATGATAACTCATTTTCAAAAGTAAAATTTATTTCACAAAATCGTTCGTAAAATTTTTCCGGGATGTTCCGCAAAACAACCAATCCGTGCGCGAAACACACCAACAAGCCAATGGCAGTTGAGCTACGTCAGTTTCCTGCTCAACCAATAATTTTGGAGATTTTCCTAAGGACCAATCAGCTCACAGGCCGTCAGAGACTCAGGAGCCAATCAGAATACAGCTTGTGACGTAGGTCACCCAATCCCAGCGCGGCTCTGTGACGTACACAGCAGCTGCGGTTTCTCGCTTCTCACTCCTGGCGCTTACCCCTCCTTCACAAAATCTTTTCACAGCGCCATTTTAAGAACACTTTTCAGTGTAAATTAATTCTTAACAATGACTTATAAAGACAACATCTGTTCGTTTCACTAATTAGGATAGTTTACATACATTCAAGTATCCACACTTCGGAATAGACGGCGCTATTCACACTAAGGATAATATTCAATTGTCAGTAGAGTAACCTTACCCCACCCTTCTAACACGTATAATTATGAACTCGCTTTGCTCTGAACCCACCGCGAAGTGAAAGTTCTAAGAGTTCCACTTGAACATAAAATACAACTCAAACTCGCACTTTTACACGGAAAATTCCCTAAATTCAAACACACACGAAATCCGTACAGGACTCTCACCTGTTTATAGAAATCATGCACCGTTAGCAAAATAACGACGTTATCCGTACAGGGCTCTCACCTGTTTATAGATATGAAACATGTACCCGTACAGGACTCTAACCTGTTTATAGATAATCATGCACCGACGTTAAATTTTACCCTTCACTCAAGCTTGGATATAACTATTACTCTCATCACAGTGAGTTTTATGGAAGGCGCTTTGTCCCTATTCTCATGCTGCTTTGATTTCTTAGAAATTCCTCACTATACAAGATTCAGACCTAGCCCTAAAACTGTGCTGCTCGGCGACAACACTATGGTACACGGCGATACCTCTTGTGATACTCGGCGATATCACTACAAACGAACAGATGGCTTGCGTGACTAATTTCTCGCCACACAATCTATACCGGTATAGCTTACAGATAGGCACGAAAAACGAACTTAACAAGTGTTAAAACATTAATCCTATTTGCATACCATGACGCAATCCTTAGCAACCAACATGTTACCTTG
The DNA here is from genome assembly GCF_964261635.1 of Lissotriton helveticus. NCBI lineage: Eukaryota > Metazoa > Chordata > Amphibia > Caudata > Salamandridae > Lissotriton > Lissotriton helveticus. The sequence goes on from NC_136059.1 coordinate 1,029,437,914, forward strand.
GTTACTCCTTAGCAACCATCAATTTCTGCTACCAGATAATTGATCCAGCGGGCTATAGAAAATATATCATAAACTACGCTACCCAATTTCATAACCTATAAACAAAATTCTAAACTATACATGGACCCATTTATGAACCTGATATATTTTTGGGCCTACTGAATCAGGTGGTCAAATAAATCTATATACACATTATTTACAAACTATAAACATTTTATACATTTGCAGAAAGAATATTGTCATTAGAATAAAACCCAATCATTTAAATGACCACTATAGGCGACGTGATCTAGCTAAAGGTAACCTATACTTCTAAATAACCAAGACCAGCTTGTTTGTCAAAAGTAAGATTTTATTTTCTAAATTATGGTATATAAGTTGTAAGTTTTATAATTGAATTTTATTAGCATTAAAGCAAACATGATGGTAAGAAATAAGAAAATTACAATTTAAGCAATTGAATCAGTTTAAAGAAATTATATAAAGTTTAGCATTTCTAAAACCTATTTCCCTAACTGAGCTAAAATAGACAGAAATTAAAGTAAAGTTCTTTGAGGATTCTTACGTGCTCCACGCAAAGTCCAGCAGCACATCACCCTCATCGGAAAGTCAGAAAGCAGCAGCCAGCCCAACCCTAAGGGCATGACTTTTTATACCTTTCTACGCTAACTAAACTAGCAAAGGAAAGTTTTCAGAAATACTCGACGTCCCATTGGCTGAGAGTGACAAGTGACATGTCACCCGATTCTTAAAAAGTTCCACAAAATCATGTCTTACAAAGACCATTGTCTCTTCCATGTGAAGCCAGAGGCTTCCTGCGATTGCAACTTTGTTTTAAGTCATCCTCGCAGCTTCCATAGTCTTACAGTGCAACTTCCGCGGATGCCAAGTTAAGGACTGACAAAAAGTTCACTTTCGACCTTGGCCATGTCCGACAGAATGATGTCAGCTCATCAGTTTTTGCTTTGTGAATGCAGCTTCAATAAACGTTTTAATTCAGAATGGGCGTCTCGTGACTTTCTGCAGAAATATGGATTAGCTCTTTTTGTGCGGCTCAAATAGTTAGGCCTCAAAAGCAGGCAACTTATGATTTCTAGTATAAAACAAACACAAGAAAAGTATTAATGTAAGAAATAAAGTATATTCTGTATCCACCCCATGGTTTACTAAATAATTAACCCACCCGATTAATCAAAATGTTACCTAGCCATTGCAAACAAATAAAGCAGCGTTTATATTTACCAGTCTCCGTTTTTCTATGAGACCCATATGCACCTAGAATAGTAGAAATGACATCACACAGACAAGAAAAAGCAAAACAAGCACATGCTTATTTTAAATATGCAGCAGTTAGTAATGACAAAAACGAAAACAATAAATTATTTTATTATTTTGCACGAACAAAAAGATGCAACATTTATGCACGTTTATGAGCACACATGTTAGTCCCCCCACGTGTAAAGTTTAATCTAGGTTGTATTAGCACGACATATCACAAATCATTAATAATTTTATTCATGTTATGGAAATGTGACTTTGCGAGTTTAAACAAAATTTTGTTTTCTATCTCGCTCCATCAGGCGCAAGGGGCTTGTAAATCTGCCCCTTGGTGTTTCTGCAAACAAACAGCTTGTTCTGTCTAGTATGCACGACCTAAAAATGGCACATGGTACAAAGAATAGGCTTGTCTTTAATTAAGACCAGACTTTAGGAACCAATATGTGAATGGACTGTGGATAAGAACATCTAACCTGGAAAGAATTCAACTGTGCATCGAACAGTTAATATTTACATATTTGCATTATGCCTATTTGTATTCTTATTTTCCAGTGTAATGTAGTTTCCAGAAGGATGATTAAGTATTGTCCTAAGAGAAACAATTGGAGCCAGTTTCCTTGCTGCCATATTGCAGCATCAATTCTCTAGCAAAAGTAATGACACTCAGCAATTCCATGTTAACTCTCCATCTGCCAGAGACTAGTATGACTTTTAGCTATTGAATATGCAATCACGGGAATGGGTGCCTGTAAAGAAAGGGGTGGAGCACTTGAAGATATGGACTCAGAAAGGTTTTAGTTTTTATACATGGATAAAAGTTGGATCCCCTTGGTAGCATGCATTTGCACCCTGCCCCAGTGGTTAGATGAAAAGGCAATCTAGCTGGTATCCTAACTACTTTGCTTGTCATCATCGGGTCATAACACTTGTACAATTACTGACATTTCATGTACTCATCCCTCAAATCAGGAAGCATTCTGTCTTATTCTTTCATAAACCATCTAACACAGGTATCAGCTTGGAAATGCATTATTTCTTATTAGCAAAGAAGCTTGTGCATAATTTAACAATCGATATGATCATACACACAGACAATGTCAATGCTACCTTTGTGTCCATTGGAGAACCAACACAGGCCATCATTTCCACTTCTGCCTGAGACGTGCCCTCTCAGAAATAGTGCATTGTGTGAAACTGCATCACTATTTTATCAAATCTAGAAAGGTGCAGGAGTGGACTGGCCATGCAGCCACTGTTGCATTTCCCAAATTGTGCTGCAGGCTAGGGTGCTGATTTCAGGATGAGCAGGATGGACTGCCATGACTCAACCCGGAGTCCATGGTCACATTCTAGACTCAGCCTCCGGTTTGAAAATTTTTGCCAGGGCTGGTTTTGGTTTCCAATCCTACTCAGGAATGGTGCCACCATCAGGAAGGAAAACCTACCAATTATAGACACTATTCACTCTTCTAGACGTCCCACAATGCACATTTTGATACAGAATTTCCATAACTGGGGCCAAAACAAAAGTACTTTGGGCCAGATGTATCAATATTGGATTTTGCGAATCCATAATATCAAATTTTACCGATTTGCTATTATGGAACCGCAAAATGCAATGTATGTAGGTTTCGCAATAATAATTGCAATTCCTACATGTTCCTTATTTATGACTCGCAAATTGTGAGTCGCAAATAAGGAATGGCTTCCCTTTCATTCCTATGGGCCTAGGGCCCCATAGGAATGAATGGGAATTGCATGCACAATTTGCGAGTACCCAATAAGTACTCGCAAAGTGCGCATGCAATTTCAAGTGTGCCAAATGGGCACCCTGTTGCACCCCTGGAATATGCATGTTTGCACTTGTGGCACCCATACATGCCCTAAGGGCATGTATGTACGCCACACGGCACCATTAAAAATGCAAAAAAGTGTCTTTTTCATGGCATTCGCATATTACCACCAACTTGAAGTTGGTGGTAATTTGCGATTCCTTAAAGGTAGGTTGCATTTTTTTTTTGCTTCCTGCATGTCATTGAAGGAATCGCAAATTGTGATTCCTTATTCGCAAAATATGGAATAACAATTGTTAGTGATGCCCTATTTTGTGAATGCCTTTTGGGATGATACATCCCAAAAGGCTTTTTCCCAATCGCAAACGGACCGATTCTGTGAATAGGCCCATTTGCAAACAAGAAAAATGCTTGATACATCTGGCCCTTAATGAGTTATGAGTCAGGTACATATATCAGAAAACATACACTGTAGCATATGATGCTCATAACTTACACATTGCACTTTATCATATTACACTTTAAAAACGTGTTAGCTTAAAGAAGACTTAAAAGTTAAAACCAGGGACCAGTTTATACAAATTGCAGAGGGTCAGTTTTACATGGAAATTTCCAGAGTCACCAGATTGCACCAACAGTGCTGTTTTGCATTATTCGGCGGTATTCTGAATTGGGTAAAATTAAGCCTGATCCCTCCACCACCACTGGAACCCAAAATTACCAGTATCAGGTGACATCATTAAATCCTTTTGGGTGGAGATTTTCCCATTCTGAAATTTTGGAGAATTATATTTGTGAATCTGTGATTCCTCGCCAATTCCTATATGTTTCTCTAAGTGTTTATCTGAGTGAAACATCACAACTTGGAATCCCCACGGGGCTAGTGGTTACCACTACCAGCACCATTGCCATTAGAGGTGCACTTATAAAAAAGAGCTGCTCTGTGTATGTTGATACAAAATTGGCTATCCTAGTGCAATCTATGCACCTGGCTCCAGATGCACAGCTGTTTGAACATCTACAGCTTTTACTCTCTGTTCATGAGTTATAGATAGACACTTATGATCATTATCATTTGCCATTTCTTTTCTCCCCTGTCCAGATGAGGCCCGAATGAATGGGCTGAAACATGTCGACCCTACACCATGGAGAAGTCCGTAAGATTTCTTTTCCGGATTGCCTTTTGAATTTTGCCTCTTTTTTATTAGGATGTAACCTGGCTATTCTGTTGACTACTTCGTACTTTGTCATCTACCAAGGGGTCGATTCCGATCCGGTAAAATCCCCGTCCGTACGAATCGTATCCGGAGCCGTTTCCGTACGACTCGTACGGACGCCGTACGACCGGACGATTCCGATCCTGATCGGCCGACCCGGACGCGATTCGTACGGTACACGTCGATTCGTACGGAAAAGCGCACGATCACCTACACACCGTACGGCGCATACCCCCCATGATCGCAGGGGTACACGCCGTACCCCTGTGATCATGCGGGGTACGTGCCATACACCCAGCGTACATGGGGTACGTGCCGTACACCCACCGTACATGGGGTACGGCGCGTACCCCATGTACGCTGGGTGTACGGCACGTACCCCGCATGATCACAGGGGTACGGCGCGTACCCCTGCGATCATGGGGGGTACGTGCCATACCCGGGGGGGGGCGTTCCGTACCTGTTTCGGCGTGAACTCTGCGTTTACGACTGTTTTCGGCTCCCGTAGGAAAAGGGTCGTACGGCGCGTACCCGACACGAATCGTACTTGCTGGGTCGTAAAAACCAGCCGTGAACCGTAGTGATGTCGCGTACATCCGGTTCCGAGTGAGACTCGTACGGAGATTTGAGTCGTACGGAGTCCTGTACGACTCGTACGGAGTTTGGCACCTGGTACGGATCGTACTTCGTCGTACGTACGGGACGTCTACGGGTACGATTCGTATGGGGAAAAAACTCTCCGTACGACGATTCGGAGCGCATTTTACCGGATCGGAATCAACCCCCAAGTGTTAGTACTGGATTATGTTGAGGACCTGATCAAATTAGCCCCTTTGCTATTTTGATGCTTGATGTGAGCAGGCATCTTCAATTAAAGAGAAAATACTATATTGTCTTTCATGCAAGGGAATAGAATACCCTGGCTCAATTATATTAAAGTTTGTACCATTGCCCTTAGCTGCCCATCCATCTTCGAGAACCCCCCTGATCTGAGAAAGTAGGATATAAATAGTACTTCATGTCTGATAAAAGGAAATTAAGAAGCAGTCCATGAGAGAATACTGTGTGACACAAACAACGTTGGGAGTGGAGTCTTAGCTGGACCCAGTCTCAAACTCATTGGAGAGAATGCTGTTGGCCCAGTTCAGGTTGGATTCCATCCGGTGCATACTTTGTTCCTCCCAGGGATAATTTGAGATATCTAGTATATGTATCTGACCATGAGATGAGATCTCCTCAGTCTTTATTGCACTTAATATTTTTTCAAAATTTCATCAGCCTTATACTAAAAGATGTTCAATGTCTCTTATTCGGAAGTTCACATTTACTAGGTGCAGACCGGCTTTGTTATAGCTGCAGCAACTTAACCGTCCTGAAGTTTGCTCAGGTGTATGTCTCATTTTTAAATCGGCTGTATGACTTGGTTTTTTACCATGAATAGCATACATGGATTAACAGGCTTTAAATCTGTCTTGTTCTTCTCAATTGGTTTTAGCCCTGATTGTAGATATTTTGTTTATGAACTGTTATATTTTTGTCTTTTTAACATTTTATTGGTGGCTACTAGAAACTGCATGAATCCAATTTCCAGGTTTTAATTATTATTTTGTGTTTCCTTATGTATGTGCAATCTTTTATAATCCCTTTTATAAGTAATCTCACAAAATAATTGTATTATTATTATTGCTATTACTATGTGTGTAGATGTGCTCCTTGTGAAAGGACAGAATGCAGTCACCCACATTTAAAAATGCGCAATGGAGTATGCTGTAGTAGACTGAAGAAAAATGTGGCTGGCACAATAACAGACCAATAAAAGCCCCCAAAAATATATAATACACATAATTTTAGCAAAATCAAGGAGCATTGGCTAACACCAACGATAAAAAGGCATGCTCTGGACCCAGATATTGTTCTCTGAAGGGAAAGGGAGTTCAGTTAATTTGTATTAGTAAGGAGGCTAAAATTAAGGAAAAGTTGTGATCTTTTTTTTGGAGCTCAGACAGATGTGGGGCAGCATGAGTGCGACCTGGGAGGGCCTTCGACCCAGACTTTAAGGAGGAAAGTAGGGACGTCTCACAATAGCTGCGCTTCCTGCTGAAGTACTGTATCACTCAGTGTAAATTATTCATCGAGCAGAGCCTTTCAAGGAGGCCAAAGAATAACTCAGCGAGCTGAAAGATACAAACCATTTGTGATGAATCTTTGATGAGCGTGAGGGCCTGTTTATTACACTATTTGACCTCAGCGCTCCGCGAATGTTTCTACTTTAAAATGTTGGCGGGGCTCTTTTAGAGGAATTCCATTCTCACTCCATTTACAGATGGAGACCAGTCAGAGAAACAAGAAGCCCTCCCTTAGCACCAGAACAAACCAAAAACGCGAGCTCCTTGTTCTGATTTCAGAGCAGGGCCGGCTTTAGGGCAGTGCGACTGGTGCGGCCGCACTGGGCGCTGGTCTGTGGATGGGCGCTGACCTCAGGTGGGGGTGCTGGGTTTGGTAATAATTCATGGTTGGAGAGATGAGGGTCATTTTTGCCTGGTGAAAGTGATAGAATCGGAGGAGGCGACCATGGGGTGTGGGGGCGCCAAAAACGAAGGTCGCACCAGGCGCCACCAGCGCTAAACCAGCCCTGTTTCAGAGTATTGCCAAATACGAGAAACAACCAGGGGCATCATTGGGGGAGTTGGGGGTGAGGTGCAAAGCTGGCACATACATTGAGAAATCCCAATTTCTAATTAGTTGAGTCGGACAACTTTCATGGGACCCTCTTGTTGTGATAAGCTCCCAAGCTCACCTTAGAAATCTACAGACTCCTCCCATCCTTCCCAGGGAAGGATAAATTCATCCTGAGTGAACTGGTTCGGATCTTAGGGTTCTACAAGGGAATTTCGAGCAGCAGAGACACCGCAACCTACAATAGGTTGTTGCTGGAAGCGCTTTCTTCATGATTGTCAATGGGAAAACATATATTTTTAAAGCCCACCTTTACTCTTTGGGATAGCTGAATAACAGATGTGTATAGTTACCTAGTTCAATGGTAGTCATTTTATCAACCTTTGGAAGGATGAAAGGCTGGATAGCCCTGCCAGGATTTGAAGTTATGACCATGAGGTTATACATATATTTCTGGAACGGATGACTCAGTGATCCAGTGCTACTGTAGATTGAAAAGGACATATACAATTAAAGACTGTGAAATAGGGAAAAATAAAGGCAATAGTGAACAGATTGCTCATCAAGCTTAAAGTAAAGGTCAAAGTAGGTCAAGGCTTAAGCAATCATTCAATGAATTAGCAGTTGGGGAGCGCAGCACTGCCACCCCTATGGGTATCTAGGCGCTGGGGTGCGAGGTTTCCATCAAAATGCCAGGTCTTGAGAAAACGATGGGAAGAGGGAATAAACAAGCAGAAAAAGGCAAAACAGAGGGCAGAAAAACGAGCAGAAACGCAAAATAGAGTACAGAAAAATGAGCAGAAATGCAAAACGGAGTACAGAAAATGAGCAGAAAAGCGAAACAGAGCAAGTAACGAGCAGAGGAGGCACAAACAGAGGACAGCAGGTAGACAGGCAGCATCCGGTAGCAGACTGCGGGCAAGCTGGACATGAGAACTGTTGTAGGGGGAGCTGGCATGAGGACCTGCTCAATGGGGTCACTCTGCGGCATCCATTAAGTAGGTACTGCTGGTAAGGCAGACCTTGGGTGGTGGGAGAAGGGAAACTACAGGAAGAGGGAAGAAACAAGCTGAAAAAGGCAAAATAGAGCAAAAGAGGGCAAAACAGAGGGCAGAAAAATTAGCAGAAAAGGCAAAACAGAGCAAGAAAAGAGCAGAGGGGGCACAAACAGAGGGAAGCAGGTAGACAGGCAGCAGAGTGTAGCAGACTGCGGGCAAGCTGGACAGGAGAACTGTCACAAGAGGAGCTGGCATGAGGACCAGTAGGCATATTTACAAGGGGATATTGCCACCAGAACATCACTTTTAGAAATGTTCTGGTGGTGATATACCCTTTTCCTTATTTACAAAGTGGTGTTAAGCCTCTTTTTGTGGCTTTACCTAGCCTTGTGAATATGGCCCCTTTCCATGCATCACTTAGCGTGAAAGGGGAGTGCAATAGGTGTGGCTAAGGGCGTTCCACCGCAACACCCATTGCTTTTGACACTGCCACAGATTTACAAGGAGGTATAAATCTGAGTTAGCACCAAAAACTAAGAGTAGGCGGTGAATAACGAAACGAGGAGAAATGCTTCTATTTCTGCTCGTTTTTGCTTTTTCTACGTGTGCCGAGAGCAATATGCCATTAATGATTGTTTATGTGCAGAAAGGTGTCCCTTCCTGCACTTAAACAATCATTAAAGAATGACGATTTGCTACTTCTAAGTGTGCCTTCCTGCACTTAAACAATCATTCCCTACAATGCAGGAACCTTGCACTAAGGTGCAAGGGTGCCTGTGTTGGTGCTAAGCAGCTAAACTTAGCACCAGCGCTAGGGAAAACACAGGGGTGCGGCGTATTCTTGTGAATACCGCACATCCAGGTGTTTTGAAAATTTCAGAGCGCGGCGCTGCCAAATTCCGCACTCTGACATTTTCTCGTAAATATGCTCCCAGGTTTAAGATTTTTCTCCAGTTCTACAAGTTCGCTTGTACAGGTCCATAAAAATATTCTTCTTGTTTTTAATGTCTTTAGTAGGATTCATTTAGTGTATAAATATACACAAGTAATTTTACAAAGTTTCTTCTGTAATGCAAGCAGTATGGATTGAAGGTATTCACTAAAGTGTAAATATCTAATTCCCGTTGCAGTAGCATTGTATACAGTTCTGAAACTCGTTGTACAGCCATGTTTTAATGCAAAGATGTCTCTCCATTTTGCCTGATAGTTATTCATGATAATGGATTTGTGCAAATCCCTGGAACATCAGGTAGCTGAACATCACTTTATGCATCCTATATTGTCTGCTTATTAATAGAAAATTCCATTATGGTAAGGTTTTTGTGCTTTTAGTTGAACATCAGTGTCATCGTTTACCACTATGTCATTTGGGGAACTGCCATAAAACCATTCTCAAGCTCCTTTGGCAGTGTTAGAGAGTGTCCCAAAGAGATGCTGTTTCCTCCTGGGCTTTAACCATGCATCCAAGGCCCGCCTGATATTAAGCAGAATGCAGATTGTAATTTTCCATAAGGCATGGCTACTGCTCCTTGGAAAAGATATGTAAGAAATTGGAGTGCTAGTTGAAAGGGGTGAGAACCCACTTCAAATAAAACAACTTTGTGTGTTTCTCACTGCCAGGATATGTAAAACATCAAATATACATGTCATACATTTTAAATAGCATTCACCCTTCCCTATGGGCTTATAAGTCCTACTTTGGGTGTGACTTCTAAGTATAAAAAGGAAAGTTAAGATCTGGCAAAAGGTTTGTTTTGCCAGGTCGATGTGACAGTTTAAAACTGCACGCTGGCCATAGTAGAAGGCCTGAGGTATGTTTAAAGGGCTACTTTAGTAGGAGGCACAATGAGTGTTGTAGTACCATATACCAGGTCCATACCAGTAATTTAAAGGTGCCAATTAGGGGTACACCAATTCTAACATGTTTAGAGATGAGAGCACATGCACTTGACCACTGTAGAAAGCTGGCTCTATATATACTCTATCAAAGTAAGGTATAGTGTGCACAGAGTCCAGTGGATCCCCATAGGTCTACAGAGGCTTAAGTACATAATACTAAAAGCTCTATTCATGGTAGTGTGGTCGAGCAGTGAGGCTTATCAGAGAGCTGCGTTAAGCATTTGTTGTACACACTCAGGCAAGAAATTAATACACAGACTCAAAGACTGAATCCATGACCAACTGATTTGTATAACAAGTTATTACTTTGATATTTTATTGTTAGAACCAAGAGGAACTCAGTTGCGGATCACTGACTAAATATCGAGGGACAAAATATAGACTACCCAAAATATAGATTCCAAAATATCGACAGACAAAATATCGAATTCCTATCCACAAACAGGTAAGTACCAAAATATCGAACCCAAAATATAGTTTATATATATATACATTATAAAAATATCGAATTTCTTAAAAGTAATGTAAAATTTAAAAAATATAAAAAATAAATAGCTAAAATAGACTTACAAATACTTACATTACCTTAAAATTATTAAATAACTAATTTAACTTATAAAAAAAAAGAATACAATCATATCTGTTAAAACATATATATATATTGGCGGGGGCGTGGCCAGCCAGGCAACATGGCGGGTGCAACTTGTTAGAGCTCCACTAGCGAGGCCCTAATTTATCCTGTACTGCCCCGGGAAGTGTGCAGCGTGTGTGTCGGCGACCAGTGAAGTGGTTACGGGATCGCCTGGGGACCCCTCCGGTGCTGCAGGAGCCGTGTGGCGAGACTGGGGAGCCGAGAAATCACCGGAGGAAAGGAGCAGCGGGAGTCCGGGGAGAAGGTGCGAAGATCGGCCGGGACCCGGAGAGGCCGGGGCCTGCCTCCGACGGTGTGGGTGGCATCTGGCAGCGACCGGAGGCAAGAAGAAGGACTGAGAAGGCACTGCTAGGGCCCCGGTGAGAGGCGCCTGGCCAGATAGCCGCGCTGTCGCCGGCGTGTTGAGTGGCGGAGCCCTGCGGTGCTACTGTGCGGACCCGGGGGGCGAGCCGCCATCTTGTGGCCGTGTGGACTGGACTGTTGTGGAGCCTGAAGTCCCGCGCTGTGCGGTGAGGAGCCCGCTCCTTGGTGCCTGAGGGGAGTGGAGCTAGAGAGCAGCAAGCAGCTGCAGCGGGCCACTGGGGCCCTCGAACGAAGGGAAGACGGGAGCGAGTCCGGCTCCATGCGGGGCAGATAAACGGCGCCTCGCTGCAACGGACGCGACAGGCAAGTTGAGCTGCGGGAGTTGGAGGCGGCTAGCGAGGGGGTGAGGTCGGCGCTGCCCTGTGCAGCTCGGGTGGCGGTGTTACATGGGCGCCACTTCGGGGCCCCCGCGCTGTGAGGTTCCCCCGGAGACAAGGCCCCCCCCTCGGTGAGGCCCGCCCTCCCCTTCACCTACAAAGCGCCAGCCCTCGGATTGTGAGCACTACTGGGCAGAAGAGCCCACTTGGCCTGCTGCCCCAGGACTTCCCTAGCTACTGCGGAGTGGGGGGCTGGCCTGGGAGAGGCCCTGGACAGAACACCGCAGCTGCCCACAGCGGAGGTCCCACATAGACTAGCCATAACTGCCTCTGTGTGGCCTTATCTACTGCGCAGTGGGTAGAGCCCTTGCTACTGGACTGGCGCCTAGCAGACCTGCCTAGCTACATAAGCCCGGAACCCCTTTGGTGACTGCAGGCAGCAATCCTGGGGCAGTGACGGTGAGGCAATTTGCGGACGATACGTGCGGACGCTTACGGATGCCCGGGAGTGCGACTGCAGAGTGACCTACTGCTGGCTGGTAAGGAGACGGACCTCGCTCCCTGGGGAATAACGCCCACCTGTGGCGGCTGACAGCGAGTGGCCGGGCGGGTGGATGCCCACAGCGCTGCAGCTTGTTATGGGCAGACTCAAGGAAAAGGCGCAACTGCGACAGCAGGAGGCGACTGGGCCCGATGCGACGCAAGACCGGAGGAGGATGGCCCTGGACCTAGCGGCTGCGCTGGCGGCAAAGATGGACACGGTTCTGGTGGCGGTGGAGTGCATTGGAACGACCCTAGAGCAAACCAAGTCGTCACTAGAGGGACGGATCGATAAGGTGACATCGGACTTCACCCTGCTGCACGCGGACCACCGTAAGCTGGCGGAGATCGTCACAGAACAGCACCAGGCGGTACAGGAGATACAGCCGGTGGTGCGCAGTCACGCCGCGGCTCTGCAGGACCTGATGGATAGGGTCCATGAACTAGAAGACTGTGCCGAGGAAGCGGAAGGGCGCTCTCGGCGCAACAACGTCAGGGTGGTGGGCCTGCCGGAAGGAGAGGAAGGGACGACACCAGAGAGGTACACTGAGGCATGGCTGAGGACAATCTTGCCGACAGGAGTGCTGTCCCTGCAGTTCGTGGTGGAAAGGGCGCACAGGGTGCCCGCACAAGCCCGGAGGGCGGGAGCTCGACCCCGCCCTTTCCTTTTCAAGCTCCTCAACTACAGAGACTGGGATGCGGTACTCCAAGAAACTCGAAAGATGAGCGATCTCCAGGTGGGCAACAGTCGTGCAATGCTCTTCCCGGACTACACCACGGCGACCCAGAAGAGAAGAGGGTCCTACATGGCAGTGAAGAAAAAACTCAGAGACCTGGAACTCCCTATTCACTGCTCTTCCCATCGCGGCTGTGTGTGGTCGCGAAAGAGGGCACGCGCTTCTTTGACACCCCGGCAGAAGTCTGGGACTGGCTGGAGGAGTCCGGGCAGTGGTCGGGGACGCGACCGGAGGCCCCAGAGGGCGGTGGATGGCAGGTGCAGCGCTCTAAGAGACGAAGAAGGAAGAGGGGGGCCGGACGGGGAGCGAGTCTGGGACAGGCGGCACCCAGCCCGGAGAAAATAAGGCAGGAACGGCAGGAGGCACTGGAGGCGGTCGCGACACTGGGAGCGGGGATAGGACATGGCAGACCGGAACATGGACAGCAAGATGATGCCGCAGCTAGCGGATCCTCCTCGCCATCCACGATAGTGTCGGAAGACGATCTACAGCCAGTGGTGACGCCCCAGACAGCGGACTACATAGTGTGACAACTGAGGACCCCATGTTGGTTTAATGCAAACTGGTGATCTGTGGATATTCCATTGTATACTTTGACTATCTGATACAGCACGTCGCCGGGCAATGCTGCTGTCCTGGGGTAACCCACGCATGCTGACACAGTACTCACGCATGCTGACACACTGCGAATGCACTGCCGCACTTCCCGCTAGGCCATGAGACCATACACACACGCACGAGCCGGCGCTTGAGGGGGACTCGTGCACGCTGACACGCTTTACTGCTGGGGCCAACTGACCACACCTCAACAGGGATGGGCCTTGTGGAGGGAGTCACAGATAACACTACTGACCGAGCGTTCCCCAAGCGCGCACACATTGCGCTCGCACTACACTAGGTGATAGTTTGGTTGATCATTCTGGAGGCACTCTCTGTTGGGGGTACGCCCATAAAGTTATGGAGTTAGTTTCAGTTCATATGTTTCAGATGCGGCAATTAGCACCTCCTGACCGAGGGCCCACCCTCAGACCCCACAAGATAGGCCCCCTGCCCCCCCGGGTGAGAGCGCCACAACACCGTTCATGGCATGCACTAACGTCATGACTTGGAATATCCGAGACATGCACACCCCGTCGAAATGATACTCTGTCTTTGCGTATATGCAGCGCCACCACACAGGGATTGCACTCCTCCAAGAAACACACATGTCCAGAGTGGAGTTAGAGAGGCTTCGCAGGCGATGGAGGGGACACATTTATGGCACGGCCTCCTCAGCGTATGCACGAGGCACTTTGATTTGGGTGAAGGCAGGTGTCCCCTTTGCACACATAGACACGCAGGTAGACGCGGAAGGGTGATACACGTTTGTGAGGGGGAGGCTCAACGGGCAAGAACTGTTGCTGGGCTCCATATATGCCTCTAACACGGAGCAGCCTGCCTTCCTGGCGTCTTTAAACCATGTCCTTCAGCAGTATGCGGGCCTGCCTTGGTTAATCGGAGGTGACTATAATATAGTGCTGGACATGCAATTGGACCGCTCATACCCACCCCTGCGCGCAGCGGCAGCGACCTCACTGGCGCAGACCTTTAGAGACTGGCTGACTCACTGGGGCATCCAAGACCTCTGGCGTACACAACACCCCACAGACAAAATATACTCCTATTACTCGCCGGTGCATGACCTACATGTTAGACTAGATAGGATAGTAGGCTCCCAGTCACTGCTCCCGCTCGTAACCAAATCGGAATACTTAGGCAGGACGCACTCGGACCATAACCCCCTGGTATTCCAAATTAGCTGGGTGGCCGATAGACCTCCGGTGCCCACATGGCGACTCCAGACGGTTGCGCTGGAAGATGCGGAGTTCAGGTCATCCCTAAGTAGCGCCATTCTCTCCTACTTTGAGGAAAACGGGGGCACAGCAAGCGACACTATGGTGGAGTGGGATGCCCATAAGGCAACCATACGGGGACACTGCATAGGGACCGCGTGGAACATCTGGGCGCAGGTGTCTGCATCCCTGACCCGCATAGAATTTGAACTACAGCAGTATGAACGAGAGGGGGAGGAAGCGGGTAGACATGCGCCTAAGTTGGCGGAACTACGAGGAGAGCACACGGTCCTCATGGAATGATTACGGTGTCACAATTATGCAGTGCACACGGCCCGGACACACGCCAAAGCAGACAGAGCAGGTCGCTTGCTAGCCTGGCTGGTACAGACTACGGAGCGCAAGACGCCGATTAGCGCCATTCGCTTGGATGATGGTACTGTGATACACACACAGCGCGAAATACAGCAAGCGTTCACTGAGCACTACCGGGGCCTTTATAAAGCCCGAGGCACCGTCCGGGTCAATGCGGTGGTTGACTTCTTAGGGTTGGTCACATTTCCCAAGGTCACCGACGTGCAGAGGGAGGAACTCGGTGCCCCGCTTACGCTGGAAGAAGTTGGTGACGCAATTCAAGCATTGGCGACCGGGAAAGCGCCGGGGCCAGACGGCCTACCGGATGAATACTATAAGGTGAACAGAGAAGTCCTGTCACCACTACTGCTCCAGGTGTATCAGAAGTCGATAGCCGAGGGCCGACTCCCACCCTCATTGAGGGAAGCGTTTTTAGTGTCCCTGCCCAAGCCTGATAGAGACCCATTGTCCATGGGCTCCTATCGCCCACTGGCGATGCTCAATACGGACTATAAAATACTGGCCAAGATGCTTGCTGAGTGACTGGCACCATTGGTCCCACATTTGGTCCACCCGGACCAGAACGGTTTCGTGCCAGCGAGGTCCACCTCCCTGAACCTTAGGAGGTATTTTCGAGTGGCGACGGAGGCGGCGATGGTGTGGCCTAGAGCAGGGTGCCTGATACTAGACCTGGAAAAGGCCTTCGATAGCCTCGAGTGGGGGTACCTCCGAGCAGTGTTGGAGGCGTATGAGCTGGGCAGTGACTTCTTGGAGATGGTGGGGCTTCTGTACAGGAACCCTGTGGTCCGCGTTCGACTGGGGCCATATGTCTCGGAGGAGGTGGCGATAGGCAGAGGCACCCGACAGGGATGCCGTCTGTCGCCGCTGCTCTTTGCGCTAGCCATTGAGCCTCTGGCGGCAGCCATGAGGCAACTGCTGGCTGATGGGATTCCACTGGGCGATGGCGTGCATCAGGTGTCCCTGTATGCGGACGACCTCTTGGTCTTTGTCAGGGATGTGAATAATATGCCGGACCAGCTCGCCCCATTACTGAGCCGATTTGCCGACCTCTCGGGGCTCCGAGTTAATGCGGGTAAGTCCTGCCTCTACGCCTTCAATAGCGAGGCGCGAGATCCAGAGTACAGCCTGCACGGCACGAGAGTGCAATGGCGCGCGGACACGTTTAAATACCTGGGGATCCAGATATGCCGACGGCCGGTGGACCTGATGGACGGGAACTTAGGCAGAGCAGTTACAGCGCTCAGGGCGCAGATGGGTTTCTGGTCCACGCTCCCCCTGACAACCATGGCAGGGTCGCTTTGACCAAAATGGTGATGCTTCCCCGCCTTCTATACTATTTCACGAATCTGCCGCTATTTGTGCCCGTGGCCTTCTTTTCCAGGCTCAATGGGATCCTACGCGACTTTGTGTGGGGCGTGTCGAGGCACCGACTGGCCCTGGGGAAGCTATTTCTCCCCACAGGCAAAAGTGGCCTAGCTGCCCCCTGCTTTGAGCATTACTATCTGGCGGCGCAGCTCCAATGGGTTGCTCGCTGGTTGGCGGACCGGGGAAGAGAGCCACAAGGGAGCCGCCTTATGCCTTGGAAAGGATCACCGCATTGTTTCACCCGCTGGCGGACAGGGCCAAACCTGCCCCGCTCCTGCTAGGGGTGGCACACACGTGCTTTCGTAGGGCACTCTACCTCACGAGGAGAGTGCTCCCGTACGTGCCTGCGATGACGCTGGAGGGCTCTCCGGGGGGC
Source organism: Lissotriton helveticus (assembly GCF_964261635.1). Taxonomy (NCBI): domain Eukaryota; kingdom Metazoa; phylum Chordata; class Amphibia; order Caudata; family Salamandridae; genus Lissotriton; species Lissotriton helveticus. The sequence goes on from NC_136059.1 coordinate 1,029,454,332, forward strand.
GAAGGCGTCCTCACACATCGCATGCTCGAACAGTGGCAAGCGACGGAGGTGCAGACGTTGGGCGACCTATACCAAGATGGAGCCCTGGTCCCCTTTGAGTCGCTGGTTGCAGAGGCTGGGCTCCCTCCTGGGGGATTCCTGATGCATAGATCGCTCACAGCCCGGATGGCGATGAGATGGGGTGACATAACGGAGGAGCCGGCGCAGCACCTGGTGATACAGTACCTCCATGTCATGGGTAGGGGCAGACACCTCATTAAATGGTTTGCTGCGTCCTTACGCTTGCACACAGGGTTGGACCAGGCCCCCCTTCGCGGGAAGTGGGAGCGGGATATGGGGAGGCGGCTGGCAGACAAAGAATGGGAACGGATACTCAAAAGTCCAGCACGCATACCCAGAAACATGTGCTTTCGCCAGATCCAGGTATATATCGTCCACAGGGCCTACCTCACTCCGGCTTCAATCAATAAATACTTTCATAGGGTGGATGCATCTTGCCCCCGATGCGGTGAGCTCGCTGCGGACCTCCTTCACCCTTGTGGCGCTGCCCGCGGCTCAGCAATTACTGGAGGGAAATACATGCCTGGCTCGTGCAATGCACAGGCCGCGAACTCCCTTACGACTGGCCGGAGTTTCTATTACACCATTTTAAACGGTCTCCAACTACCAAAGTGTTGTCCCGTTTTCTGGACCTGGGGATGGTCACGGAGGTGAGACTCCTGACAAAGCGGTGGAAAGCAAGGGAACCACCCAGTGTGCAGGCATTGACCCACTCTCTGCTCTCATGGGGCCGCGCGGAGTGGACCGCTACTAGGAGAGAGGAAACGGTAGGACTCCGCAAAGAGCCCATGGCGGAACGTTGGGAGGACATGCTCAAGACATTGCAGGCAATAGGGACTGACGCGGCTGGGGAAGGGGCTGAGGGCATAGAAGGCGAAATAGCTGACCATGGTGAGGGGTGCACAGAGGCCACCGCTAATAGCAGCATTGACAGCAGCAGGGCTGACAACAGCGTGCAGACGGGAGCCCACAGCCGGAACGCGGCGAGGGAGCAATAGACAGGGGGAATATATAAGCGCCAGGAGCGGGGGGCGGTGGAGTGGGGGGTGCGGGAGGCCAACTGGACAAGATGAGAGAATAAACATGCATATACTGTCTGTCAGGGGGGAGGGGGACCTTGGGACGGGGGAAAAGTGGGATTGATTTGTATTGTACCCAGAGGACACTGCAGCATCTAGTTACCACTGTTTATTGCAAATGTTGTGGTTGCAACTGAGTTATGTTTACATGAAATGGCACTCCGAGTGGAGAGGAGACGCAAAGACTTGAACGAACCATGGCCATGCACGAAGGCCCGGGGCTCAGTCGCCTGACGCATATGTCACAATATAGTAGCGTCTAAACGGCGAATGGTGATGTCAGTGTACTGATAGCAGAACACTGGGATAAATGTTTGATGTGCATGATGCGTACAATGTGTTATTGGAAATGAAGATGATAAAAATGCCAAAAAAAATTTAATATCACTAATGGCTTCGTAATTAACTAACTGGGGAGTATCACAGAAATGAAATGCAGTCTCTTAATGCATTTCAAACTCTATGAAGGTGTATACACACAGTTAGCAAACATTTACAGCATAGAGGTACTCTTTAAACACGTGCAGCTCATATAGGATGTCACACTAAAACATATTGGGGAACGGTTGTTTAAACCCTGTAAATAAAGTAATTGTAAAGATGTAAATTAAAATATGAAAAATTCAACATTCTTGTCTAATGAGAAACAAAATTATTCTGCCAAAAATACGCTAGCAAAATCTTTAAAAAAATCATATGTTCACATTGATCCAGAAACCTGTTATAACTTTTCAGCTGTACTACTGGCATCGCTCTGCTCCGTTGAAACGTTCTACTACTGTTGTTTTTTTGTATTTCTGACAATAGTACACATTTCCTTATTTTATTGAGGTGTTGCATCTTTGCATAAACATATGTGTACTGGTACTGCTTATTCCAGCCCTAAATAAATAGCATACTAAAGCAAAAAAAAAAACAAAAAAAAACATATATATATATATATATATATATATATATATATATATATATATAACATAATATTAATAAAAAATACACAATATTATTACCGTAGGATAGAGGGGGTGTAAAAATTACTATTCCCACTCCTAGGAAGTACAACAGTAGGGAAAGCGTTGGATAGCGTAGGGGTAAAAATTACTATTCCCACTCCAAAGAGTGCAACAGTAGGGAAATCGTTGGATAGCTTAGGTGTAAAAACGTACTATTCCCACTCCAGAGAGTGCAACAGTAGGGAAAGCGTTGGATAGCGTAAGGGTAAAAATTACTATTCCCACTCCAGAGAGTGCAACAGTAGGGAAAGCATTTTATAGCGTAGGGGTAAAAATTACTATTCCCACTCCAGGGAGTGCAACAGTAGGGAAAGCGTTGGATAGCGTAGGGGTAAAAATTACTATTCCCACTCCAGAGAGTGCAACAGTAGGGAAAGCGTTGGATAGCGCAGAGGTAAAAATTACTATTCCCACTCCAGAGAGTGCAACAGTAGGGAAAGCGTTGGATAGCGTAGGGGTAAAAATTACTATTCCCACTCCAGAGAGTGCAACAGTAGGGAAAGCGTTGGATAGCGTAGGGGTAAAATTTACTATTCCCACTCCAGAGAGTGCAACAGTAGGGAAAGCGTTGGATAGCGTAGGGGTAAAAATTACTATTCCCACTCCAGAGAGTGCAACCGTAGGGAAAGCGTTGGATAGCGTAGGGGTAAAAATTACTATTCCCACTCCAGAGAGTGCAACAGTAGGGAAAGCGTTGAATAGCGTAGGGGTAAAAATTACTATTCCCACTCCAGAGAGTGCAACAGTAGGGAAAGCGTTGGATAGCGTAGGGGTAAAAATTACTATTCCCACTCCAGAGAGTGCAACAGTAGGGAAAGCGTTGGATATCGTAGGGGTAAAAATTACAATTCCCACAACAGAGACTGCAACAGTAGGGAAATACACAATATTATTACCGTAGGATAGAGGGGGTGTAAAAATTACTATTCCCACTCCTAGGAAGTACAACAGTAGGGAAAGCGTTGGATAGCGTAGGGGTAAAAATTACTATTCCCACTCCAAAGAGTGCAACAGTAGGGAAATCGTTGGATAGCTTAGGTGTAAAAACGTACTATTCCCACTCCAGAGAGTGCAACAGTAGGGAAAGCGTTGGATAGCGTAAGGGTAAAAATTACTATTCCCACTCCAGAGAGTGCAACAGTAGGGAAAGCGTTGGATAGCATAGGGGTAAATTTTACTATTCCCACTCTAGTGAAAATAAATTAATATAATTCACATAATTATCAATTAATCAATTAATAAAATTTAATTATCAACTAAGAATTAATTAATTATCAATTAAAAATTAATTAACAATTTGTTCAAAATAAATACCAATAAATTAATTAACATATTTAATTAATTATAATTAAATTCCTTCCCACCCTATTCCCCTATAAACCCACAACCCGCTACAGAAAATAAATTAATATTATTCACATAATTATCAATTAATCAATTAATAAAAAATAATCATTTATAAATTAATTAATTACCAATTAAAAATTAATTAACTATTTAATCAAAATAAATACCAATTAATTAATTAACATATTTAATTAATTATAATTAAATTACTTCCCACCCTATTCCCCTATAACCCACAACCGCTACAGAATTAAATTACACAATAATTAAATAACATAAAATTAATTACTTAAAATAAATTACAAAAATATATACACTTTTCACACATATACTAATATAAAAAACACTTTAAAAAATTCGATATTATTAAAAATTAGATATTTTTAATAAACTATATTATGTACTTCGATATTTTGACTGTCTATATTTTTTTAATCGATATTACATTACTTACCTTCAAAACGATATTTTTGATGTCTATATTCTGTCCATTCGATATTTTGTCCATTCTATATTTTGGACTCGATATTTTGGTTTGTCTATATTTTGGAATCGATATTTTGACCATTTATCCTCAGTTGCAGAGAAGTAACAGTTTCAAGAATAGCAATACTTCCCAAATGCAGTAGGTATTGTGCTGTAAAGGCCAAGAAGTACTTAACACGGGTATTAAAAATACTTTTGCAATGTCAATCAAACAGTAGCAAACTTAGCAAAAGTAAGAGATACACATAGTGCAATATGTAGCAATGTAATGCAATCCTATGGAAAGAAAACAGTTATATGCAGTTACAGGTAATCCTCGACTTACACATCCAGTCTTCGGGAGTTTAGACCAACACTGGGCAAGGTTCAGATCAAGGTAGGGAATGCACCACTAGCTGCACTGGGGCGGACGGGTGCAGAGTTCACTGGGCCCAATGTTAGTCAATGGAAACTGGGAGCACCAACAAGAGGCGCGGTTTGCCGGCAAGTACCCACAGTTTCAGGGCACAGGCCCTGGGGGTTAAAGCAATCACAGGGTAAGGACAAGGCAGCACAAGTCTCACACCACCAGCAGCACAGGGGCGGCTGGGTGCAGGATGCAAATCAGAGACAGGCACCCAATTCAAGTTATTGGGGATCTCAGCCGCACAAAGAGGATGCAGGCTCTGACCAGGAGGCTGGACGAGGGTGACAAACAGTTGAGCAGGTTAGCTGAGGTGTCGATGATTGCCTGAGCACCATCGGCTGGGCCAATCAAAGTTGGGGGACTGAGGATGCAGGGGTGTTTTTGGTGTTGGATTCTCTTTACCAGAGCCTGTTGTGTTCAGGGGGACCCTTCGTGATGAGGCTGCATGTTTTGTCATGAAGTCCAGGAGAGGTCAGTCACTAATGGAATCAAGGTTAGGATTGCTGGGGAGACTTCACTGGACAGGTGAGCCACTTATACTTGGGCCGTGGGCGTTGGGTGCTGACTGGGTAGAAATCATGGTTCCAGCTGGAACCGGACCCCTTGTAGTTGGACTCTTCTGGACAGGGCTGCTGTCCTCTGGAGATCTGGTCTTTGTTGAAGAGTGGTAGTCTTACTATGGTTTCTGGAAGTCGCTTGCCACAGGACAGGTGTCGTCTTCTTCACAGGTTTTTTAAACTGGAGACAGGCTGGTAGGGTTGGGGACAAGTCAGTGGGAGTCTTCAGACTTTGCTGCACGGTGTCTTCTTCGCCCATTTTCATAGGTTGAGGAATATTAGGGTCAGGGTTCAGGGGTGCCTCTAAATGCTGAATTTAGGGATGTTACAGGAACTGGCAGATGGCAGCCAATGGGCTACTTGCCTTTAGGGTAACTACACCCTTTGAATGCCCCCTCCCTTTGGGAGAGAGCATCCCCTAAACTGATTGACTAAAATCCTTCCATTCAAGATGGAGGATTTTCTAAGGAGGAGGTCATCTCAGTCCAGGGCATGTTCGGGGAGACACGCCTTTGCTGACTACTAATTTTCCCGCCGACCTGGACGCCAAAAGTGGGGCTTGGTCAGGAGGGCAAGCATCTTCTTTAGCTAGAGAGAACCTGGCTGGCATATCAAAGAGCAGAAAGCCTTTGAGGCTCACCAACCTGAATGCTGTTTCTGCTTGTTGGTAGGTATGAAGCATCTCTACCCCAAGCTGCCTTTGTCCATGACCCACGAGAGCACAAGGGCTCTCATCTCAGGGGGGTCAGAAATATGTCTGTGTCTGGCAGTCCAATCAGCTGAACACCAGGGAGTTAGTCATTTTTTGGGGGTCATCTCTAGGATGCCCAGTGAGTGCATTTTGTGATAAATCCAGCACCAGCATCAGTGTGGGTTTATTATGCTGAGCGGTTTGATACCAAACTTCTTACCATTCAGTAACGCCATCATGGAGATGTGGAGTTTGTAATGACAAACTCCCAGACCATGTACTCAATCTGGCTTCACTTCACTTACAATGTCTAAGAATGGACTTAGACACAGTAGAGGCATATTGCTCACCTGTGGTATAGTGCACTCCACCTTAGGGCTGTGAGGCCTGCTGAAGGGGTGACTAACCTATGCCACAGGCAGTGTTTGTGGGCATGGCACACAGGGATGTTTGCCATGTCAACTCTTAAGTGTTGTCTGCACCAAAACACACAGGAGCATATTTGCAAACCCCTGTCACCACAATAACATCACTTTTAAAAATGTTCCTGTGGTGATAAGGGCTTCGCCAAATTTAGAAGGTGGCATTAAGCCACAAAAAGTGGCTTAACTCTGCCTTGTAAATACGGCCAACCTTTCATGCTATACTTAGCGTGAAAGGGGTTGACAATGGATGTTTCGGTGACCATTCCACCGCAACACCCATTGATTTTGGCACTGCCCCATATTTACAAGGGTGGTGTAAATATGGGCAGCACCAAAATTAAGGCCAGGTAAAACCTGGTCTTAACATGGCAAAACGAGGAGAAGTGCATTCTTCAGCACACATAGAAACAGCAGAACAACATGAAGGATTGTTTATGTGCAGGAAGGTGTCCCTTCCTGCACATAAACAATCATTAAGAAAATGACGATTTGTAATTTCTATGTGTGCTGCACTATGCACAATGCAGTACACATAGAAGTTTCAAATCGCCTTTCTGGATTGTTTATGTGCAGGAAGGGACACCTTCCTGCACAGAAAACAATCATTCCCTCAACGCAGGCACTCTTGCACTATAGTGCAAGAGTGCCTGCATTGGCGCTAGGCAGCTGAATTTAGCACAAGCACAGGCGAAATGCAGGGGAGGATCTTATTATTGTGAATACAGTGCATCCCTGTGTTTCTAAAGTGATGGAGCGTGGGGTTAGCTACTTCCGAGCTCCGCCACTTTTGTTGTTAATATGCCCCACAGTCTGCAATGGCAGTGTGAATATGTTAGATGAGGGTTCTTTCAGGGTGCACATTACATGCTTAGAGACCCTCTCTGGTCACAAGACCCTTGGTACCAGAGATACCTTTTACAAGGGATTTATATGTGGGCCAGAGGTGTGCCAATTGTAGAAACAAAGGTACAGCTTTGGGAAAAAAACACAGGCACTGGGAACCTGATTAGCAGGGACCCAGTGCACATTCTGTCAAAGTGCATCAGATATTAGGCGAAAGTGAGGGGATGCAATGCACAAGAGGGCACTTTCCTACTACCACTTGTTCACAGTAGTAAAGAGTAGAGTCCTATGGTCAGCAAAACAGGCTCCGAAAAAGAAGGCAATCATCTGGGTGTGTAGCATGCAAGAAATGGGAATTTTCATTAGGAAGGAACCAATCCTCAGATATTTAACGATGATGGGTGCATGCAGAAGAGTGGTATGATGTTTTTGATGTGATTACCATGCTAAAGGTATTTCTGCATAAATCTCAAGTCATCAAGGAGAGTTTTTCAATCCATGGAACCTTTGGACCTTCATTAAGACATCCTGCAGCCAAATACGTGTAATAATACTTCAAAACAGTCTACAATGTATACTGCTGTTTCTGAAAGCACAGTTGTAGCACACGCTTCTTAGTCACAATAAATTCCAAATTGCATATATCAGATATATATATGTTCTGACAATAAGTGCTAAAATTATTTAGTCCACAGGCGAGTATATTCAATTCAAGTCATGCATAGATTTTCAATGATCATCCACGAATCACATCCATTGGAAAAGCTAATTTATTCATGTAAAAGAAATTCCCAGCAGTTATTAAAGCCAACACATGTTTCGTCTGTACAAATCCGCATTCAGACTTTTTCATGGCAAAATCAATGAATTGTGAGCCAGGGTTCCCCGACGCAACAGGTCCTCTTTGCCAGTAATGTCCAGATTGCACTGCTGGTTTGATAAATCAATGTGTGATTCAAACTAGTTTTTGTCTCCTGAATTGCTGGTGAGTTTGCAGCTATAACCATTGTTTAATCATCATAACGCTGCTAAATACTGTCGGTTGTGGTCCAGAACAATGTAACCCCCAACTTCGGCCAAAAGTGCACCACGGACTGTTGTGAAAAACGTCCTTCTAGGCGTAGGGCAAAATTAACCCTTGTTCACGTGTGAATATCTGTAATGGGAAACAACCTTTACAATGCAACTTTTACAACGCACTACCATTACAACGAAACTTTTAGAACGCAACATCCATTACATCGCATGCCATTACAAGGCAACCATTACAACGCATGACACTACAACGCATACCACTACAATGCATGTCATTACAAAGCATACCATTACAACGCATAACATTACAACGCATAGTACCCTTACACTATCTAACACTTACCCTACTGTTGCACCCCCCTGGAGTTAGAATAGTAATTTTTACCCCTACACTATCCAACACTTACCCTACTGTTGCACCCCCCTGGAGTTAGAATAGTAATTTTTACCCCTACACTATCCAATACTTACCATACATGCAATGTAATGTTATGCGTTGTAATGGTATGCGTTGTAAAGGTAGTATGCGTTGTAAAGGTAGTTTATAAAAATTTGCTGTAATGGCATGCGTTGTAATGGAATGCGTTGTAATGGATGTTGCGTTGTAATGGAATGCGTTGTAAAGATATGGGTTGTAAAAGTATGCGTTGTAACGTCATACATCCTCCGTAATGGTGTAAAGATCTCTCTGGGTCAAACCCTGATAAGTCGGTCCCCTCTCACGTCAAGTAACTGGACAACACACTGTACCGTGTGACTCTCCGTACACCACAAAGTTGAGATGTACACTGGGCCGCTCAGTTAGTCTACAGTTCCGGTGGGGTAAACACATTATTTGAGAGAAATACACCTCTGTATTGTGTGGTTAAAGTTGTCACATCTATACATACAAGAGTATTCCTAGACAAAGCTACCAATGCTAGATGGTCCCGTAGACGTACATGGATTACACTCGGTGGTGGCTGCCACATGCTGAGGGTGGTGAGGCAAAGGGGATGCAAAAAAAGAAGAAATACATTTCTGAAGACATGACGCGAAGTCCTTCTTCACTGCTTGTCTCTCTTCCAGGGAGGCTCCAACGCGGGACCAGGAAGCTGCACTCACCGATCCTGGGGCATTTCTTAGCATGGGAGATGAGTCAGGATTGGAGAGAGCGGTCTCTCCCAGCACTCCTAAGAGTAGGACTGCAAGCTTGGTTTGCACACAAACCCCTTTTTGAGTGTAAGGCCCAAACATATCTTCAACTCCTCAAGTGAAGTGAGGGCCTAATCCCTCAGAAATTGATCAGCACGCAAATGTGTTTGCTGCACAATTTGCTCAAGTATGTCAATGTGCAAAAAGAGATGGATATTATCAATAGGATAAAAAGTGGCCGTATTGACTTTACATATAGCCTCGCCAGTGAAAGGCCAAATTTGGGGCTGAACTCAATTGGGGGGCTACCAAGAAAGCACGCCGTCTCTGTTTGCCACCACAGATGCTCTCTCCCTGGGTAGTCTACCCTTCTATGGTCACTCTGCTGCACAGAGTGCGCTTGCAAAGAGACAGCATGACTGTCATCATCATGTCCCTCAGAATCGCTGGGAGACGATTCGTAATATGAAACTTGACCAAATGAAAAAATTACTTCCAGATTCTGCTCCATTTTCCTCTCCCTCAGCTGCTGCCTTATTATCTGCTGTCTCTGTCTCTGATCCTACCTCAGAGCTGTCATCCATGGTAGGGCCAGGGCAGCATTCATCCACTGAGACGTCATCTATGTTGACTGGCTAAAACCTTCCTTCTAAAATACTGTACTACGTAGAAAATAGAAGTATTGTTCTTAGTCAGTGGGAGGCAAAATGACAACATCTATTACATACGACATGGGGTGATAAGAGGTAGGTAAAAAAATTAGTAATACATAAGCACTCACATAGAATAAATGAGAAAGAAGAGCAAAGGAAAGAACAGACATGAAAAAGCAAACAAAGGAGCAGATCAAAGATGAATGTCTAGATCTGAAAGGAAAAATACTTAGAAGTGTTACGAGATGTATCGGCACATGACAAGAACAACAACAGAAGCCAGATAAATACGTAAGAACAATTAGAGAAAAAAAGACATTACAAGTAAAAGGAGAAAATACATATGCATGAGAAACTCTTAATATTTCTGAGATAAAGTATTCATTACAAGAGATGAAATAGTCTGAAGAAATATTCTTAACTTAGCAGGATCATCAAAGGATTTAGAAGTGCCTTCATGTGTTATCCTACATAATTAAGGATGCAGAATACCCTAACAATTGTCTTATTTGAGATCTCAAAGCAAGGAACTCCTTGGTCACCTTGGATATGTCTTGAGAAAAGAAGATGTTAGGGCCAGACCAAACCCATCGGCATTTATCTTTACCAGCTTTCAAGATGAGTAGCAAGACTGTAAATTCGAGAAACATCACATTTATTACACTAGGTTAGAAGCATCAGTATTAAATTGGCCCAGCTGTGAGCTGACTGCAGGTTGAGAGGCGGTGCCGTAGGAAGACCAAGGAGATCTGGAAGAAATTTGTTAAAGAAGATTAGAGTCTTCAAGTGTTACTGGCAGTCCATAGAGGTGGTTATTATTATGATTCCTGTTTTCCAAATCATTTGTATGAAGTTTGAGTTTCAGGATCTGTTGTTCAAGCAAGGGATTTTAGTAGTCCGATCATGAAGAGAACTAACACGTTGCTCATGTTCAACTTTTTTCCCCTTCATGATGATCCATCAATCCTCAATCGGTGGCAGTTTTTTATTGGTTACACGTAGAAGGTTGCAAGACCCTTACCTCATCAAAGATAGAGTCAACAACTGGATTGTTAGAAAACATAATGGGTGATGGAGGATCATTTTCACCCTCTTTGACTTCATGCTGGAAGAGGAGGCTCTAGTACTTGCAAGTCGATCGCAGGCCATTTTGTTGTAGTGTAGTTTTAAGAGAGACCTTCTGAAAGGATTTTATTCTGCCCATAAAATGAAGAAATAGCTACTGAGGCAGAATAGAGACAATAATATATCAAAAATGATTGTAATGCAGTCACAATGAGGCATAAAATGGTATCAAATATCCAAAATATCTCCATCAAAGTGCTTGAAAAACGCAGGAGACATTAATAATGAGAATCATGTCAGTTGGGTTGCCGCAGGTGAAACATGAAGTGAAAGTAACATGAGTAAATAACCCCAGACGTTAAGCAACTCTTAGCAAATGTCCTTCCTGGACAAAGCAAATATACGTAAACAAGAACTGCATGTTCAAAGAACATGCAGTTGAAGCCCTCTTAGGTTGTCTGAGCTGGTGTAGTGTGCCCACTTACATAAGTTGACATCATATACCAGGCCAGCTTCTCACACTAGGGGTGTCAAATGTAAGGAATTAGAAGAGACATCAAAAGCAACCAGGTTCCAAAAAATCTTTTGCAGATTCTGAAAATGACACTAGATCTTTACATATTTGTGGAAGAAAAGCTTTGTTTTCATTGCTGGGTGGATGGAGTGGTTCTTGTTATTTAGCCCCAGTGTCTATATGTATAGATCATACCAAACAATTAAGGAATATTTATTTCTACTGTCAAAGTAGGGATGCTGGGGCGGATACTTATAATATATTCTGCACAAGGGAGGAAAGGTTTCCCAAGCTTTAATTCTAGGTATAAGGTGCACTGTGGGATTGGTTGCAGTAGGACAAACAGGAACTACTTGAAAAGTGGGTAGGGATCTTGTACCCCATTGGTTGGGAAGGAGCCAGCAGATCAAAGAACCCTCCTCAGAACACTTTCTGGACCTGTGGAAGATCAGAAGAGGACTGGACCCTTCTAGTTGTAACTTGAGAAAAGCTATGAAGGACTGGTTCAGCTCCCTCTTGTGCCTAGGATCAAAAAGAGAACTACAAGGCCATTGAGCTGACCTCCTTTGTGGCTACATGGACATACAAAGCTGAAGAACCAAATTTTCCTGGATACCCAGCAACCCAGTCTAAACTGGGCCTGCACTGGAACCTGTTCAAGGCCTGAGGCTGAGTCAAGCCCTAAAGTCCTAAGAGTCTTCCCTGAAGTCTGGGAGTCTAGGGTGAAGAGTTGAGTAAAAAGCAGCTTACCATTACAAAGTTTTGGGACTTAGAAGTCAGTGGACACTCGATCTCCTGAGGCACAGCCGGGAGCACGCTTGTATTTACTCTATTTTTAACCATTTTAAAACTGATGTTAGAATTTTAATCCCCCCTCCCTGAGCACTCACTCTCCTTTACCTTACTCAGGGCATCCCCGCGCAGCCAATATCAGCGCTGCTGCGGGCTACAATCTTGCGGCCATTTCGTCATCCCACAGGCGACGCCCACTGCATCAGGCCACGCCCCCCGCCGATGTCATTTAAGCGTGCTGATTACTAGCGCGAGTCAGTCAGTGGACACTCGATCTCCTGAGGTACAGCCGGGAGCACGCTTGTATTTACTCTATTTTTAACCGTTTTAAAACTGATGTGATACTGTGTTAAAATTTTAATCCCCCCACCCTGAGCACTCACTCTCCTTTACCTTACTCAGGGCATCCCCGCGCAGCCGATATCAGCGCTGCTGCGGGCTACAATCTTGCCGCCATTTAGTCATCCCACAGGCGACGCCCACTGCATCAGGCCACGCCCCCCGCCGATGTCATTTAAGCGCGCTGATTACTAGCGTGAGTCAGTCAGTGGACACTCGATCTCCTGAGGCACAGCCGGGAGCACGCTTGTATTTACTCTATTTTTAACCGTTTTAAAACTGATGTGATACTGTGTTAAAATTTTAATCCCCCCTCCCTGCGCACTCACTCTGGGCAAGCCCGTCTGCGCCCGTCCGCGCCTGGACCGAGCCTAGGGCCACCCCCCCCATGCCAGTTTCTCTAGACATGGCCCTGAGATAACCTTGACTTATGGCTCCGAGTACCTTTACTCATTAAACATCTCACCTCCCCTTTGCCCTCGTCTTGAACTTGCTAATCAGCCATACTCCCTTCCTTATGTGTGTCCTAGCTGCTCCTTTGTCACTAACAACTATCGTCGCTTACCAACAAGTACCACTTACAGGAAGAAAATATTGTCCAAACCATGCTTGGCAGCATTAATAAACGCACGTTCCCTGCCCAAGCATAAATATGAAATTTTAAGTCTCATTGAGGACCGCAATCTCGATCTTCTTTTTATAACCGAAACTTGGGGTGATCTTTCTTGTGGACCTGACTTTGTCACTGCAACCCCTGAAGGATTCTCGAACATTAGACTAGACAGACCACATCCTAAAAAAGGAGGTGGCCTGGCCATTATATATCGGAGCAATCTAATAGTTCGAATGGAGGCTGTCCCCACCATAAGCTGTGAAGCAATTGCTTTTACAATTTCCATTCCCCATGCTTCCCCTTTTAAAGGTACGCTTATCTATCGTCCCCCAGGACCTCGTAGTGTATTCCTCACTAACCTGGCAATTTTATTAGAACCATTAGCAGGCGAAAACCAGTATACCATTCTGGGTGATTTTAACTTTCACCTAGAGACACTGGACAATCCTGATACTGCAGCTCTTCTATCCGAATTGGAAGCAATAGGAATTCCACAACTAGTTTCTGGTCCCACCCATACTGCGGGCCACCTTCTGGACGGTCTTTTTTCTAGCAATACATCACTCAGGATGAAAGATGTTCTCCCCCTCACTTGGACTGACCATTCGGCTATTTTCTTCGACTTCTCACTAAAAGACTCTTCCCCCCCAACTAAAAATTCCTTATCCATCAATCAATTTAGAGCTTGGAAAACGTTGATATTTCTGCATCTCAGTCATCATTACTAACCTCTCTGCCACCCACTGTGACTGATCCTGAGTCCGGAGCTAATAACTACACCAACTGGATTCAGAACACAGTCAATATGACAGTCCCTCTAAAGAAACAATCTATCAATAGGGCTTCTAAATCTGCACCTTGGTACAATGAAGTCCTCAGACAAGAAAAGCAAAAATGTAGACGTCAGGAACGCAGATGGAGGCGAAACTACGACCCAGATCAAAAATCTTGCTACCAAGTCATGATGTCTAAATATAAACAACTTATCATTATGGAAAAAAGCAAATTTTACAGTACCCAAATTAATCTTGCACATGACTCTGAAACAACTCTTTCAGGTAGTCACGCATCTCTCTGGTCAGGCGACTACTACCCCTATCATAGCTACTCAAGAGCTCTGTGATTCCTTGGCGGATCACTTTCAAAGGAAAGTGACTGACATCTTTACTCAATTCAAGGCTCACACAACCAGTACTGGACACTCATCTTCCACCCCTAAGGATCATAAGTTCTTGGCTTGGTCAGGTCCTACCCCGCCTGACTCAAGCCTCCGTCCCTCCTTTCAGAACTTTACTCAGGTCCCGTCAGAATTGGTATCCCATCTACTATGTACCACCAACTCTGGCTCGCCGGAAGATCCATGTCCCCCTTCCATTCTTAACATTTTTCCTGATATCATAGGTCCAAAACTTACGGAAATATTTGATGTCATGTTTTCCTCTAATATCTTTCCTTCCATCTGGAAGAAAGCAACTATTAAACCTCTCATCAAGAAGAGTTCTTTAGATCCCTCTATAGTCGCCAACTATCGACCTATAGCCTGCCTCCCTCTCCCCGCCAAAATTGTGGAAAAGATTATGAATATCCAAATCTCAGATTATATAGATCAGAACAACTGTCTGGATAATTCACAATTTGGTTTCCGGAAGGGACACGGAACAGAAACCACGCTTGTTAAAGCCACAGATGAAATCAGGATGACACTCGATGGTAAAGGATCGGCAGTGCTTATCTTGTTGGACCTGTCTGCCGCGTTTGACACGGTCGATCACTCCATCTTGATCGACCGTGTCTCAGCGGCAGGGATCACAAATGGTGCTAAGGATCTTATTTCCTCTTACAACCGAGTACAATCGGTCGCCTTTGGTAACTTCACCTCACCACCTTTTACTCTTCCTTGTGGTGTCCCCCAGGGATCTTTGCTAAGTCCGACACTATTTAGCATCTATGTGTCGGACTTGGCGAGGGTCATTAAATCCCATCACCTGGCGGTAACATCCTACGCTGATGACACCCAGATTGTCCTGGCTATTAACAAAAACGGAGATGAAGTGGCTTCTAATTTTAATCTGGGAATGCTAGCAATAAGTGACTGGATGTCTACAAATTGCTTGAAGCTTAACTCTGATAAAACGGAGGTGATGGTGTTTGGTAATCTCTCCCCAGTCTGGTCACCCATCTGGTGGCCGGCTACCCTTGGACCACCTCCTTCCCCAGTGACCAAGGCAAGAAATCTGGGAGTCATACTGGACACCAAGCTTACTCTTATGCACCATGTTAATGCGGTGATATCATCCTCATTTTACACCATGAGAATGATAAAAAAACTCCTCCCCTATCTTCCCATGAGCATGGCCAGAACTCTGGTCAGTGCATTAGTGATATCTTGCATCGATTATTGTAATGCGCTCTTAGTCAACGCTCAGGAAGGAGTCATAAAAAAACTACAGCTGGTGCAGAATGCTGCGGCCAGACTGATCACGGCGACCCCAAGTATACCCCCATTTCCGGCACCATTGAACAGCTTCATTGGCTGCCAGTAAAGAAAAGAACCACATTTAAAGCACTCTGCATTGCGTATAAGGCAATTCACTCTCTAGGACCTGCTTTCTTAAAAGATGCATTCCGCCCTTACAATCCTATTAGATCCCTCCGCTCTTCTACTGCCGGTCTCGTACAGGTCCCAAGGACTAAGAAGGTTTCTTGGGGCGACAGATCCTTTATAGTGACCACTACCAAACTCTGGAATAGTCTCCCAAGCCAAATCAAAGCCTGTACTTCCCTTCTCTCTTTCCGCAAGCAGATAAAGACTTGGCTTTTCAAAGAGTAATTATTTCATGGACAAGCATAGTGGACACTCAGCGCCGAGACACCCTCGGGTATTTGTGCGCTTAACACATTTCCTAAATCAATAAATAGAAAAATCTGACTTCCAGCCATCAGAGAAGCAGCACAACTCACTAGAGTCAATCTGACAAAAACTGAACTTTGCGGGACTGAAGAAAGAAGCTCGTCCAGCTTTGAGCTTCTCTGCAGCAAGCAAATCCATTTCAGCGGGCCCTCGACAAGAAGGTTTGTGGCCTTGTGGACCCCTCATCAGATACAGAGTGCTGCCTTGCCCACTGGAAGAAAAGGACTGAGCCTCCTCAGGTGGGAAATTCAAAATCCTTCCACTCTGAGCTTCTTGTTGAAACCAACAGCTTCAGTGGGACCTCGTCCAACGACTATCTGACTGCAAATTGACTTAGTCGGATACAGACTGCTGCCTTGCCCAACTGGAAGTCTTTCTCCTCCATTTTACAGATTAAGTCAGAAGGTTGTCCCAAATTCTTAACTGGGCCTTAAAGTGCATGTAGGTCCTGGTCTACTGCAACCATAGACTATCACTGCTGCTGAGTGCTTTTTGGTTCTATTTTCACTGCTAACTTTTAAAAACTGAAATCTTCGGTTTCCCCTGTTGTATTTTAGTCATTTTGGTGTCATTTTTTCAATTAAAATGTACTCAACCTTTTTAATTCATTCTGAGAATGTTATTGTTTGATGTTTTGACTATATTCGCGTTTTGGCACTTTGGAAATACTTTACATGTTACACTAAGTTAAGCCTGTTTACTCCATCACAGAGATACCAGTGGTTCGAGCTCAGGTTAAGTTAGTGAGTTTTGGGGCTCATCTTGACAAATTAGTGATAATATTCCTTGAGGTGGAGGGGATCAACCACTTAGATATTAATCCACATTCTTACAGTCCTGATCTGTCAAAAAAGAAGATTTGTCAAATGACCCTGTCCATCAAGAACTAGTTTCAGGCATTCTGGATGAACATATTTATCCTATGTTCCTTCTCTTATTCAGCATGGCAATACCGCAGCAACCCTTGTATTAGATCACAGACTGGTTGTGGTCAACTTATTCATGAAAAGTGTCTAGGACTCAAAGAATGGTACTCAGCCGGCCCAAGTGTCCAACTGGAAGAAGTTGTCAGATATGGTAGATACACTTACTAAGATTTAGAAGTCACAGAACAAGACATGAAATCTAGGGATCCAGTAGACTGTCATATCTAATTGGCCTTTTTGTTTTGTTTTAGTTTTTGCTCGTAATACAAATGTTGCTATTTCAATGGGAAGAAACAAAGTCCTGTTGCTTAGTATCAAATAAAAATTGGGTAAACTTGCAAGTTCAGAGGCTGGTCCAGCAACTCAGGTTTCCTTTTTAATGACCAGTTTATTAATAAACATAGTTATGCATCAAGGCTATTCCTAATGATACAAAGTATAGTACTCTCTGAAGAGGGTGTTTGGATAACATGTTTTTGACTAAGCCAGTTGGTCTAGGTTCAGTTGCACCAACCATTACCACATTAAAATGAGTCAATTCCATTCAATCAGTCTTAATTTGATAATTTTCCAATCATAAAAGACACAATACATCATAAAAATGTCATTAAAAAGGTTATACCCTAAAAACATACAATCTTAAAAAAATTAATATATCATTATCGAAAGACCCTGACGATATTTCATTGAAATAGCTCTTAAAAACAATCCATATAAGCATTCCATCAGAAATCCGAAGAAAAAGAATAGGAACCGATAACCAACGTATTTAAAATAATAATTCATGGGGAGGGGAGATTTTTTCTTCGCAGTACCCATGCCCAGCTAAGGAATATCGCAACAGCTATAACAATATCAGATCTGGTGTTTGTTACCAAAATACGCAGTGCTACCATACCCGATCTTGTACCCAAGTTAGCGCAAAGCCGCATAAGCCACTTGCGACGAGGACTACTGTAGGCAGGACACACAAAAAATATGTGACTAATAGACTCTTCCTGTAATGAGCATGATGGACAGTTAATATCTGGAGCATTATTTCAGTTTGCAGTGAAATTACTTATCGGAAGAGTGCCCACTCTGAATTGGTGACATAGTTTCCTATCACCAGGTTTCGTAATCAGATTCCAGTAGGCCTCTGCTTCCACATCAAACTTATGTTCCATAAAGATACCTGTGAGCGAATTACTAGCCACCACAGATAGGGTCTGCTTAGTAATCATAGCCCAATAATACGCATGATAATCATTTTTCCTGGGAAAAGAATTCCCTATCGGGTCATCCCACATGTATCTAAGCCCCATGTCATACAGATTACTCTTAAGCTTCTGTAGCCATTTGATTATTGAAGATGAATCAGCATTCCTAATATACATTAGAGCCTGTGCATAAGTTACCAATTCTGGAGTGGTCCACAGCCTCCTCCAGTAAGCTAATGGTCTAAATACCACCACCTCATCAAAGGAGGTACAGCCTAAATCTAATAGCAAAGGCCTGATAGGGGTAGATTGTCGGAGGGCGGTCAATGTTCTCAGAAACTTGTTTTGCGCCCTAACTAGGGGTGATAAATCTTTGAACGCCCCAAAGTTTGGCACCATATATTATAGAAGCTCTGATTTTCCCATTGTAAATTGATATAGCTGGCCCCACCGGTTTTGTAATTGAGAGTCGGTGTTCTTTTAATAAGGCACCCGCTAACTGGTTATGCCTTAAGACCAGAACATCTAACTGTGGTGACCAGTTCATCCTTCTACCCACAGTCACACCTAAATATGTGAAGGTGTCGGTTTTTTCCAAGGGTGCACTATTCAATTCTACTCTGCCTTTAACAGATTTATGTTTCTACAACACCATAAACTTTGTTTTATCAACATTAACTATTAGATCACGGTCTTTGCAAAAATCACTAAATCTGTTGAGGACACGTTGCAGACCCGATTGAGTTTTAGATAAAATGAATGTATCGTCTGCAAACATTAATATAGGAGCCCTTGAACCGGCTAGAGTTGGTGCATCAGTTGGAAAATTATTGTAATAACTGACTACCTTATTTATAAACAGGGAGAATAGGGTAGGGGCAAGGACACACCCTTGCCGCACTCCATTATTGACAGGGAAACGATCTGTTAATTCGCCCTGCTGTCCCCACCATACCTGGGCATAATTTGCCTCATTGAGTTTAATAATGAAAGACAAAAGTTCAAGAGGCACCCCAGCCTCCTTTAAGGTGGCCCATAACTTATGGCGTGGTACTAAATCAAAAGCTGATTTTAAATCAACAAAGGCTGCATAAAGAGTCCCCCCTGCAAGAATCACTGTGTTCCAATATATCATCACAAATCTGAAAACTTGATCTATGATGCTGAGGTGGGGTCTGAAGCCCGCTTGGTAGGTAGATAATATATTCTGATCTATTACCCATTCATTAACCCTACCTAGCACAAGCCTAGCAACAATTTTCTGAAGAGTATCAATTAGGCTTATCGGCCTGTAATTGCTTGGGCTAGCACGGTCTCCCTTTTTATTAAGCATGGGTGAAATCTGCCAAATCGCGGTCCGCGAAATCGTGCGAAAGCAAATTCGCGATCTGCATAATTCGCGAATTTGTGCAAAATTGCGAATTTTGTGTTTTTTGCGTGTTCGCGGGATTTTTTGCATGTTCGCGGGGCTTTGTGCGTGTTCACGAGCCGCTAGCACGGTGAAGTTACCCATGCGGTTGTGTATGGGCACAGCACCCTCTGGTTCACCACTGCAACCCTCTGGTTCACCACTACCACTCTCTGGTTCACCACTGTCACCCTCTGGTTCACCCCTGTCACCCTCTGGTTCATCACAGCACCCTCTGGTTTACCACTGACACCCTCTGGTTCACCCCTGCCACCCACAGGTTCAGCACTCACCAGTGCCACCCTCTGGTTCATCACTGCCACTCTTTGGTTTGCCACTGCCACCCTCTGGATCATCACTGTCCCCCTCTGGTTCATCACTGCCACCCTCTGGTTCATCACAGCACCCTCTGGTTCACCAGTGCCACCCTCTGGTTCATCACTGCCACCCTCTGGTTCACCACTGCCACCCTCTGGTTCATCACTGCCACCCTCTGGTTCATCACAGCACCCTCTGGTTCACCACTGTCACCCTCTGGTTCATCACTGCCAAACTCTGGTTTGCCACTGCCACTCTCTGGATCATCACTGTCCCCCTCTGGTTCATCACTGCTACCCTCTGGTTCATCACAGCACCCTCTGGTTCACCAGTGCCACCCTCTGAATCATCACTGCCTCCCTCTGGTTCATCACTGCCACCCTCTGGTTCATCACAGCACCCTCTGGTTCACCAGTGCCACCCTCTGGTTCATCATTGCCACCCTCTGGTTCACCACTGCCACCCTCTGGTTCATCAGTGCCACCCTCTGGATCATCACAGCACCCTCTGGTTCACCACTGACACCCTCTGGTTCACCCCTGCCACCCTCAGATTCAGCACTCACCACTGCCACCGTCTGGTTCATCACAGCAACCTCTGGTTCACCCCTGCTGCCACCCTCTGGTTCAGCACTCACTACTGCCACCCTCTAGTTCATCACTGCCACCCTCTGGTTCATTACTGCCACCCTCTGGTTCGCCACTGCCACCCTCAGGATCATCACTGCCACACTCTGGTTCATCTCTGCCACCCTCTGGATCATCATTGTCCCCCTCTGGTTCATCACTGCCACCCTCTGGTTCATCACAGCACCCTCTGGTTCACTAGTACCACCCTCTGGTTCATCACTGCCACCCTCTGGTTCACCACTGCCACCCTCTGGTTCATCACTGCCACCCTCTGGTTCATCACTGCCACCCTCTGGTTCACCACTGACACCCTCTGGTTCACCCCTGCCACCCTCAGGTTCAGCACTCACTACTGCCACCCTCTGGTTCATCACAGCACCCTCTGGTTCACCCCTGCTGCCACCCTCTGGTTCAGCACTCACCACTGCCACCCTCTGGTTCATCACAGCACCCTCTGGTTCACCACTGTCACCCTCTGGTTCACCACTGACACCCTCTGGTTCACCCCTGCCACCCTCTGGTTCAGCAGTCACCACTGCGACCCTCTGGTTCATCACAGCACCCTCTGGTTCACCACTGTCACCCCCTGGTTCACCACTACCACCCTCTTGTTCACCACTGTAGATTATGGTGGGGAAAGCACACCTTCCCAGCCTCAACTGAGATGAATTAATTTGGGGCTGGTTAATGTGTCACTGAATTTGAGCTTCAAGTCTGGCACCTGCTTCCTTAGCTGTAAGTGCTTCCTGTTGCAGTTTAATTTTTTTTACAGGAGCATTGTGCCATACTTGTAACTATTCTCTGACCCTGCTTTGAGGGTCAGAGCAGGGTCAGAGAATAGTTGCAAGTAGGCAACTGAACTCTGGAGGGGCCCCTCAGGAAGCGCTACAGGGAATGGTTACAAATTAGCTTGAACTAAGTTAAGTGCTTTCAGTTTTCCAAAATTAGTTTTTCTGCCATTTCGCGAGATTCGCGGGGCGCGAATTCGTGCGAAATCGAACTTGCAATCCGCAAATTCGTGCGAATTTGCGTATTTCTTTTTTTTTGCGTGTTCGCGCGGTTTTTTGCTTATTCGCGGACCGCTTGCAGCGCACCGACCCCGAGGTTGCCCATGCGGTCGTGTATGGGCACAGCAATCTTGTTTGCGTGACGTGTTTCCGTCTGCTAGTTGCATGCTTGCGTCGTATGCGGCGCGCGATTACGTGTTCGCGGGCGTTTTTTGCGTGCTCGCAAGGGAAATATCGCGCAAACTTACCCACGTGGTCCTCAATGGGCGCGGCCATCTTATTTTTCATTCATTTTTCATTCATTGCTATGGTTTTGTGCATGCTTTCTAATCCTCCTTTCATCTATGCAATCCTTTGTTTCTTTGGACTTTTTTTTTATCTTTTCTACTCTATATCTATCCCTAACTTTTCGTTACTTTTAAAGCTACTTTTAAAAAAAAAAAAATTACTTTACTTTTTCCCTATTCTTTCCTTTTTTTTTTCTTCCTGCTGTACAGGACCATGGCAAAGGGAGCCGGGAAGGAGAAGGGGAAGGGTCCCGCACCCCGTACCCGGCTCCCATGCGGGCGATTGCGGGGGGGAGACTGTCACAGTCCAGGAGATCTTTAGCACGGAGGAGGTGGCCGCACTGGTTTTATATGTCCAGCGCCGCCTCCCCAAGACCATCGCGGCAGGCAGCAGGATCGCTGGCGGGTATGGCTCCGGGAGCGTCGGAAGCGGTGGGAGAAGGTGTGCCGGGCCATGTATCAACAATCTCGGGTCCGGCGCACCTACAACCAGGCCACGCACTGGTGGTCCGACCTCCTGGACAGTGAACGCGACCTGCTTGACCTGCTAGGCGTCGAGATCCCCGGGCTTGGTGAGTAGTAGTAGCTATTTAATCACTACTCTGTTTTTTCCTGCTCTATGTGTTATCATATTGCAATTTTTTTTTTTGTTTCCGAAGAGCAATAATGCTGCCGATTACATTATAGGTAAATTATGTTTCAAAATGTTCTGTGATTGCATTTCAGGTGCACTGCTCTCCTGCTCAGTGGCGGTGCTACTATGCTTATTTGTTTTCGATTTTTGTGTTCATTTCATTGGCCGGAGTAATTATGTGGGAGTGTACTTTACAGAACTGCGTAATGCTAGACACCAAGGGGCAGATTTACAATTACTGGCGCATCCCTGCTAATTACTATAGCAGGGATGCGCCAGTAATTGTGCGCCACGCCTCCACCACCCATGGTGCGCCGCATTTACAATGCGGCGCACCATGGGGCAAAAACGACACAGAAGCGTCACGCATCTGTGCCCTAAAGCCAGCGCATTGCTGGAGTTGCGTCGCAACCATGACGCAGCTCCAGCAATGCTCTTGGGTGCCCTATCTCCCCAATGCTGCATCAAACCGTACGTCTGCTTCAAGCAGCCGCAGGGTTTAGAGTGACGCAGCATTGGCCTAAAAGTGACTCAGTGAAATCTTGTAGCTTTCACTCAGCCACTTTTAGGATGCGTTCCTGCGCAGGAACGCCCTCCCTTGCGCCGGAACGCCCCCTGATAACGCAGGGCTTTACAACGTGATGCATCTCCCATGTGCGTCACGTTGTTAATATACACCGCACCATGGTGCCTCTTTTGCGCTGCCTCTGCGTCACAAAAGTCACGCAACGACGGAGCAAAAGAGCCGCAAGAGACTTGTAAATCTGCCCCTAGAGACTCAAGTCCAGTCCTTCCTTTGTACACCTGCCACTAATAAGAGGGGTGGTGGATTGATAGTTTGAGTATTTTAATGACTGGTTATGTAGTAGGAAACTTACTTTTTAGTGTTCTCACTGGTCTGCAATCACAATGGACTTTGTCTGTCACTTCGAGTGCTGCGGAGTGCTGCCTGCCAGTCCTAGTCGAACCTTTTTGTAGTTGGTTTAGTGAGTTACATAACTTTCCAAGTCGACGGTCCACGAATCCAGCAATACTAATATCCTAGTAGACCACACCAGATAGGTCAATAAATGTAGTGCAATTGTTGTCTATTTGCTATTTCCCCGAAATAATTTGTTATTGTTCTTTTGAAATGTTTGATTTGGTTGACAACAATCATCCATGTTTGGGTCTTTCTTTCATGTTGTACATCAGCTCCCCCTAGGGGCAAGAGGACAGAGGAGGAGGAGGTAGCGGCGCCGGCGGCCGAGGACCAGGAAGGCCAGGATCAGTCCGGCGAGGGCTCCTCTGCTGGCCCCAGTAAGTTTTCATGTTAATATTAATAATTATACTTCCCTACCTTTTAGAATACCTATTTTTTACTAACGTTCCTCATTCGATTTTTCCTACATCGTCTTTGATCTTCTTGTAGACTGTTTCTAAATTCTTATCCTGCCTCTACTATGACTCCCTGTGGTACTACTAGGTTATTATTATTAGTCTGTCTGTGTAGCTAACTAAGCTTGCACAGTTGGCAAAAGGTGTTAAACGAAACTCCCATTCTATTCATCAATAGCTCTATGCACTGAGGTCAGTCCTCTGGGTTGTCCATAATGTCTTTTGAAGTCTTCTAAATGTTTATGCTTTGACAATTCCCAACAAGTAACTGTAAATGACCACCAAGAAAGAATAAGATACTAGTTTACTTTTTGATTGGATAGGAGGACAATCCATACTACTATTATTGCAGGGACAATTCTGCACAAACAGAACTATGGACACTAAATAGTGCTTTGTTTATCAATTATTATAGGCGCAGTTAGACTTTCCACATACCTCAGTCATAACAGAATTTGAACCCCCATCTCTTTACGGACTAGCTAGTGTGACAGAGTCATTTAGCTCCCTAATTCATCGATGATTGATCCCCAATGATGATTATCCAACCCAGGACATAAGACTAAGGAGTCAGAGTCCAGAACTGTCAGAGCCACGGACTCATGCTTGCAAATTGCAAACCCTTTTGCTCACTCACTCATGACTAAAAACCACAGAGTCTATGTAAGTTTTAAAGCTTTATTAAAAGTAAAAACATTTATTAAAATCAAGTTCATCATACAACATAAACGGTGGATTGAAAATGGAAAAGTGCTTAATGATGTCACACATTATGGGGCTCATTAGGATGGCGGACGGACTTGCGTCCGTCCGCCACCCTAGAGTAGGAGGGACCGTCCGCATGGGCTGCGGCGGTCCCTCCGTGCAAATTAGGATGTGACCGCCACCCTGGCGGTCACATCCTGGATATTTAACATTGCGGCGGGTGCAGCTTCAAGCTGCACCCGCCGCAATGTTAAAAAAGCATACATTGCATATGTATGCAGCAAGCAGCAGGCACCGCGCGGTGCCTGCCGCTTGCTGCATACATATGCAGGGGGTTACCATAGGTACCCCCCATGTGCACCCCCCACCCCCCCTTCACCCAGGGGGCCCGCAACGGGCCCCCGCAGTGAAGCACCGTATGCTTTTACACGGCGGAATATCCGCTGTGTAAAAGCATTTCTTTCTGTGCATCCTAATATGGTGGACGGTGTCTGAGAGACACCGTCACCATATTACAGCTTTTCCGCCGCGGTTGTAAGCCAACCGCGGCGGAAAAGCTGCGGACGGAAACCAGGACCCACCAGCCATCCTAATGTGGCGGTGGGTCTTTGGTCGGTCCGCTGCGGTTTTTCCGCATCCTCCGGGCCGGCGGTGGATTCCGCCGGCCCAGAGGATGCGGAAAAACCGCAATCCTAATGAGCCCCTAATTGTGGGCGAGCCCTCACCTGGTTGGAACTTCAAATCTTCTTTGTGGTGCTGAATCGTTGCTGACTCCCTCATAGTGATGATGATCTGATGTTGCTCTTGTTCTTAGAAGGGAAGCTTCTGTCTGTTATGAGAAAAACGGTGCATGTTAGAAAGCAAGCATTCATCAGTTGTGCCAAAAACGGTACCAAGACAAGCAACACCCTTCCCTGATAAAAAGTGCAATTTTTAGTTTTGACTAGACAGTCAAAAATGATTACATTTGTTTGTGTAGTCGTAGTGAAATTTTTTCATTCCTAGACAAAATACTAGGGAGTGGTGTATATGGCATCTAAGAATCTGAAATGTATTTTCTAGGCGGAACATCGGCACAACCATCCACCGGTGCCGGGGCCAGCGCGGAGGTGGGCACTCCTGGGGCGGAGGCGGTGCAACAGCCAGCGGAAGCTGCTGTGGGGGATGCCACGGTAGTGGTGGACAGTGGTAAGCTATTATATTCCTTACTTATTGAGATAGCAGACTGCAGAGTGTGCTCTCTGCATGGGTGTATATGTTGTACAGTACAAGTATACTATACTGTTAAGAAGACTTACAAATTTAGAACTACGTTTTTATTAACCAGGTAGTAGCCTCCTCTAAATTGACTTCAACTCAGCTGTGAAAGATTTTTCGAGAATCCAAGTCAGATCAGAGATGAACTTAATGGATGGGATGAAGGAAAAGGGAAAGAAGGGTGTAAGTAAGTGTGGAAGGACGAGCAAGTTAAAAGTAATGATGACTGGCAAATAATGATACGTGTTTTTCAATGCTGCCCGAGGTGGCTGGGAATAGGATGCATGGCCGGTTGAAGGATAAAGCAAGGATGGGTGGAAGGAGAAAGGAAAGAGGACTGCCTGAGTGGGTGAAACAGAAACTGTATGTGTGCGCAATATATCCTTTGGTTGAAATTCAAATGCAAGTCAAGCACGGATGCATGGCTTGCGGTTTCCAAAATAAGATGAAAATGTTGTTTTCCCGTGAGAAAAAGTAAGGTTTGTCCACTTGAGACATTAAGAAGAATGATTGACATTTACTTTGAATGGATGGATGCCTGGATCATGGTACTATCTAACTCATAGATGGCATATGTGTATGTAGAGAGAGTAGACGGTCACTGGATGAACTAAGTGTTACTTTGAAGAGCATGTAACACCGCACCCGCACGTCCGTTCCAGTGTAGGAAAGGCAAGGAAAAGAAGTTGTAATTTTTCCGAATACTACCATGAATAGTAGCAGTACTTTGTATTGCAAGCACAGCATATATCCGGCGATTACGGGGGCCACTCATTACCTCTGTTAATAATTTTAGTACAACTCTGTCATTCATGTGTGGCCTATCAGTGTTCACTCAATAAAAAACAAAGCACCTAAAGTCATCCCATATGTAATCAAATACATATCCTGTGAAGGGATAGATAATCATATTATTTTTCTTCTTCATTTTCCTTTTCTAGTAGTCATTGGCACTGTAGGGTGAAAGTTAAATTAATTAAGCAGTAGCCCTTGTAACAGAGTTTTCTCAGTGACACCCGTAATAGAAAAGTAAGAGCTTCACCACCTGCATGTACTGGACTGGTACAGTAACGCAAGCCCGTGTCATCATGGCGTGCGTCTGTTTTTCTCGGGTGCAAGTTGACTGCGCTGGCAATATTCCGGCTTCCAGAAGTTTACGTACCAATTTCGCTAAACAAGAGAGAAGAAGAAGAATAAGACTGGTATACTGTCATAGTCAACTCTATTGTAGTGAGTCCATAGTGCTCATAGAATTGATTCCTGAAACTCCCACTAATGTTAGAGCAAGGCTGAAGAAGTGGGAGGTTAGATAGATACAGGCCACAAATGTTATGTACTGTGCTCGCAAGTTGCTAGTTCTACTGTGACACAACTTTCTGCTGAATTATTTTGTGTTAATCTTAAAGAGCATTGGTTACAGACTATGGTTTTTTTTCTTCATATAGATGCTCCTTCCAAACTGTCACGGAAGGAGCTGGCTAGACGGGCCCGGCAACGGAAACTGGAGGCGACTGTCGCCGAATATCGGCGGCTGGTGGCCCAGGAGGAGGAGGAAACGCAGTCGCAGACCACCACAACATCCACAGGGACAGCTGCATCCTCCTACGCGCTCCCTGGGTCAGCCAGTCAGCGCAGGCCTCCAGCGGTACGGGCCGTGGTAACGCAGCCACCCGCCACCGCCAAGCAGCCAAGAAATCATCTGCCCCCACAGCAGGTGCAAGGCACGCGTGCACCGCCTAACACTCAGGGTGTCCTACCTTGAGCAGGAGCAGAAGAAACTGAGAATCCTGCTCAAGAACCTCCGCAAGGAGCATGACCACCTGGCCCAGAAAGTACGCCGCCTGCGGCATTAGAGAAGGAGAGACTGTCCCTTGCCCCTTTTTTAAAGACTTTTGGGGGGTGGGAATTGGGAGTTGGGTTTTTGGGACTTTAGGGACTTTTTATTTCACGGACATTCTTTGGGGTTAGGGGGGGGGTGGGTCGGGTCTTGCGGGATAGTTTATTTTTGTTAGGGATATAAATAATTATTACTTTCAACTTAAACATAGCATACGTGTTTTTACTGCAGTTGAGGCTGGAGGGGGGGGTTAAGTGTAAGTTTGTTTTCCGGAAACTTAAGTGGCTTCTTGATTCAAATCGCGTAAGTAATTGCCCAAATGTTTACAAAAGTAAGTGCCTCTCACAGAGTTAATGAATTCAATTGTCCTAGGACTTTACTAGTACTACCGCCAGTCTCTCATCTCTCATACTACTCCATTATTCTTCCTCCCCCCAAACGCTTATCTTACCTGTAATTCGTGTTTGAAATTAGGGCTAGGCACAGGGCTGGCTGCATGGCAAATGGCGATTAAGGTTGGCAATCCTCGCGGTTGAAATGGCATCATTGCGGTGGTACTAGTGGTGGTACACAGTGGCAGTTGCAGCATATGAAAAAAAAGAAATTGAAACCTTTATTGGCCTTAGCGGAGCATTAGAACGGTACGATAGATACTATAGCACGTGACAGTACAGTAGAACAGTGCCAAAATGTAGCCTTACAAATGCTAAAGTATTGAAAGTATAACTACTACTTGCGTGGAATTTGACATTGGCTACTACTACAAGAAATAGTACTGAAGGTGAAGGACACAGCAGCGTAATCATTTGCCACGTGTAGGGGGAGGATGTTCTTCATGATCAATCCATTTCATGGCGCCCATGAAAATCTGCTTTGATTTGCAAATAGTCATGGGTCTGTGTCAAGCTGAGTAAGAATATATCCTTCGATTCCTTCACCAGCCTTGAAATGTAATTAATTTTCAGTTGCTATGACCTTATCCTCCCCAGCAAGTGTGTGGAATTATTGCTGTCATTTACTCACACATCAATGAAAACCACATAGCCCGGGGGAAGAGGGTTAGGGTTTGGAAATTGGATGGGAATGGGTTTTTTGGGGAAAGTTTTGTTGAGAGAGGAAAAAAAAACACAGCATGGACAAACAACAAATGAAGTTAAACAAATCTTTGGATACGAAGATATCCATAAATATTTTAAGGGGCATAAAGGAAGTGCATGCACTTCTGCAGGCATGAAGTTGATTGCTAAATGGATGGTTAGGTTACTTTAACTAAGTAGTACTTTCTAATGAATGAAAGAATGCGACAGTACAGGGCTGCAGTAATTATGCGTTTTCACTTGCCTATCTCTGCACCCGGAAAAACACTTTGTTCATTAAATTAGTTTGAAAAATAGCAAAGTAAAACTATACAATGGCTGGAGGGATGAATTTAGAAGCAGAAGGCAAAGAAATGCAGAGTCACACTCATAGAAGTTCACAGCAATAACATTACTTAAAAGATAAGTAGAAATGAATGGTGCTGCGAGGCCTCCGGGTAGTTATGCGCTATAGAAGTGTAATTTTTCATTTCATTTCATTTCATACTGTTACTGTATGTTGTTGTACTTGTCCTGTTGAATTTGGGAAGTTGCATGCATCAAGCCATTCCTCTTATTTGCGGTACTCCTTCGTTCCATCTGACGCTCCGTCGATCAATGTTGGTGACCAGAAGACACCCTGTCCACTGCCTGCCTGGCGGATGCTGAATTGCGGGTCGCTAATGTGAAGCCTGACTTCATCCTTTGTTCCATTGCACAGGGTGAAAGCCGCCCTGTAAATGTTGATGGAAAAACAGGAAGTGATATTAAAACACCACAGAGAAAAAAATATAAGGTACGTACGCTGTGTAGTGCAAAAAGTCACACTTTCAGTTTCAGAATCGACAGTACAATAGTTTCGAAAGGGCGTACTCTGAGTCTCCTTTTGAAAGATAAATAAGTGTGGGCGAATTTAGCGGATCTTTCCCCTCAAGCTGGGTGTAGTGTAAACTACGATTTTAGAACAAAATTAGACCTTCCCAGAAGTGCTCCCAGACCCTTAAACACAGACGCTAAAATGTAGAATACCCCCAATCAGACCCCAAAAACGTGCGATACTGCTACCTGTCTGAGGCCTAGTGGAAAATGGTGACAAAACGTACTTTGAAAGTAAAGTAGGCCCAAATCCACCCTTTCCCAACATGGATGTTCTTCAAACCACTTGCAACCAAAATTAGACATTTCTCGACAAGTGCTCCAAGAGTAGACCCCAGAACCCAGTTGCCAAAATCTCGAACACCCCCAAACACATGCAATACTGCTAACCCAACGAGCCCTAAGTTAAAAGTAGTGTCAAACGCTTTCTTCAACTAGGCCCTAACTCCCCTTTGCCACCATGGATTTGCTTGAAACCTCTTGCAATTAAAAGTATCCATCTCCAGCGTTGCTCCAAGACCCCAAAACCCAGAGCAAAAACACAAAAACTTTTTCACCTCTGATTTTCTCCAAACCACTTTTATCCGGTATTAGACCTTCCCAGCAATGCCCCCAGACCCGTCAACCCAGGCGGAAACAAGTTTAACACCCCCAAACAGCCAAAAAGCAAAACCGCAAAAAGTGAGACAGAATTATTTTGGCCTCATTCCAAAATCACTCCATGCGAGCTCTGCAGCTAGGCCCTAACTCCCCTTTGCCACCATGGATTATCTTCAAACCACTTGCAATCAAAACTACCCATACCCAGCGTTGCTCCAAGACCCCCCAACCCACCCCCAAACACCAGGAACCCCCCCAAGCAGGCCCCCGAAAACACGAAAGTGAGCAAAAACTCTAAAAAGTGAAAAACTTTTTCACCATGTATTTTATCCAAAACACTTTTATCCGGTATTAGACCTTCCTAGCAATGCCCCCAGACCCGTAAACCTAGGCGAAAAAAAGTAGAAGACCCCCAAACAGGCAAAAAGCAAAACCGGAAAAACTCACACAGAAATATTTAGGCCTCATTCCAAAATCACTCCAAGCGCGCTGTGCAGCTAGGGCATAACTCCAGCTTTCCACCATGGATTTCCTGAAAAACAAATGCAATCAAAATTAGACTCTGCCAGCAGTGCTCCCAGACCCCAAAACCCTCCCCCAAATACCAGGAACCCCCCCCAAACAGCACCCCAAAGACAAGCGAGCAAAAACGCAAAAACTTTTTCACCTCCGATTTTCTCCAAACCACTTTTATCCGGTATTAGACCTTCCCAGCAATGCCCCCAGACCCGTCAACCCAGGCGAAAACAAGTAGAAGATCCCCAAACAGCCAAAAAGCAAAAATACAAAAATGGGGACTTAGAAATTTTTAGGCACATTTCCAAAATCACTCCGTGCGCGCTCTGCAGCTAGGCCCTAACTCCCCTTTGCCACCATGGATTTGCTTCAAACCTCTTGCAATCAAAAGTATCCATACCCTGCGTTGCTCCAAGACCCCGAAACCCACCCCCAAACACCAGGAACCCCCCCAAACAGGCCCCCGAAAACACGAAAGTGAGCAAAAATTCTAAAAAGTGAAAAACTTTTTCACCATGTATTTTATCCAAAACACTTTAATCCGGTATTAGACCTTCCTAGCAATGCCCCCAGACCCGTCAACCCAGGCGAAAAAAAGTAGAAGACCCCCAAACAGGCAAAAAACAAAACCGGAAAAACTCACACTTAGAAATATTTAGGCCTCATTCCAAAATCACTCCAAGCGCGCTGTGCAGCTAGGCCATAACTCCCGTTTTCCACCATGGATTTCCTGAAAAACAAATGCAATCAAAATTAGACTGTGCCAGCAGTGCTCCCAGACCCCAAAACCCACCCCCAAACACCAGGAACCACCCCAAAGACAAGCAAGTGAGCAAAAACGCAAAAACTTTTTCACCTCTGATTTCTCCAAACCACTTTTATCCGGTATTAGACCTTCCCAGCAATGCCCCCAGACCCGCCAACCCAGGCGAAAACAAGTAGAAGACCCCCAAACAGCCAAAAAGCAAAAATACAAAAATGGGTACTTAGAAATTTGTAGGCACATTTCCAAAATCACTCCGTGCGCGCTCTGCAGCTAGGCCCTAACTCCCCTTTGCCACCATGTATTTGCTTCAAACCTCTTGCAATCATAAGTATCTATACCCAGTGTTGCTCCAAGACCCCAAAGCCCACCCCCAAACACCAGGAACCCCCCCCAAAACAGCACCCCAAAGACAAGCAAGTGAGCAAAAACGCAAAAACTTTTTCACCTCCGATTTTCTCCAAAACACTTTTATCCGGTATTAGACCGTCCGAGCTATGCCCCCAGACCCCTGCAGCCACCCGCCAAAAAGCAGAACACCCCCAAACAGGCAAAAAGCAAAAATGGGCCTACCTTCAATTCAGTCCAAATACGCTCTGCAGCTAGGCCCTAACTTCCCTTTTCCACCATGGATTTCCTGAAAAACAAGTGCAATCAACATTAGACTGTGCCAGCAGTGCTCCCAGACCCCAAAACCCACCCCAAACACCAGGAACCCCCCCAAACAGCACCCCAAAGACAAGCAAGTGAGCAAAAACGCAAAAACTTTTTCACCTCCGATTTTCTCCAAACCACTTTTATCCGGTATTAGACCTTCCCAGCAATGCCCCCAGACCCGTCAACCCAGGCGAAAACAATTAGAAGACCAACAGCCAAAAAGCAAAAATACAAAAATGGGGACTTAGAAATTTTTCAGGCACATTTCCAAAATCACTCCATGCGCGCTCTGCAGCTAGGCCCTAACTCCCCTTTGCCACCATGGATTTTCTTCAAACCACTTTCAATCAAAACTATCCATACCCAGCGTTGCTCCAAGCCCCCCCAAACCCCCCCAAACACCAGGAACCCCCCAAGCAGGCCCCCGAAAACACGAAAGTGAGCGAAAACTCTGTAAAGTGAAAAACTTTTTCACCACGGATTTTCTCCAAAACACTTTTATCCGATATTAGACCTTCCTAGCAATGCCCCAGACCCGTCAACCCAGACAGAAACAAGTTTAACACCCCCAAACAGCCAAAAAGCAAAACCTTAAAAAGTGAGACTTAGCAAATTTCAGGCCAACCTGGAATTCAGTCCAAATGCGCTGTGCAGCCAGGCCCTAACTCCCCTTTTCCACCATGGATTTCCTGAAAAACAAATGCATTCAAAATTAGACTGTGCCAGCAGTGCTCCCAGATCCCCCGACCCAGCCCCGCAAATCTAGAACACCCCCAAAGAAACCCCCAAAAACCTGCAATACTGGTATATTCAAAACATGGCAAATTACGCTGTTCACAAATAACAAACAGCAATTGTTTTCAACAGAGACAGACAGCCATTGCTGTCAACTGCATGCCATCTTCTCATTATTCATTACCAGTTCTACTTTTTGTCCGCATCTTCTTCGGAAAGGGAGGGCCCACAGGGCAGCCTCTCATGTAAATTTCAGAAGTAGGTCTGTCAACAATCAGCAAGCATGTAGTCAGTCAGTTATTTCAGTCCCACTTGAGGGGACTCGTCTACGAAGACAACGTTTTTTTTTTCTCCATAATCCATCCGTCTGCCTTGAGGGAAATGGATAGGGGGAGTCTGGAGGAGGAGGATAGAGGAGCATGATTGAGTTGTGAACTTGTGAACATCTGAATGCAGACTGCGGCACCTTCAAATCAATTAAGAAAATAAGATGAAGACCGTGCTGATGATGGACTTGTTGTGATTAGGTGATTAGAGTTTTGTTGTGGTAAAAGTAGCAAAACAAAGAAAGACATACAGGAATAAAAGTGAATAAGTACGGAAAAAAGGAAGTAATTTTCAGGCCTCGGTGTCAGGGAAGCAGAGCTCGTCCTCAAAGTCTATGAATTGAGACGGGAGTAGGTCTGGTGACCGAGAAGAACTTCCGTTGGCGTCACCTAAGTCGGTGTCCTCTTCTTCCTGCGTGCATTCACGTATTTTGTAATCGGGTGGGATGAAGTGCTGATTCATCTTGATTATTGTTCACCTCTCCACATTTTTGGGCAAAAGGCGGGTCCTTTTTGAAGTAACAATGGCACCAGCAGCACTGAAAACACGTTCAGAAGACACGCTTGCGAGTGGGCAAGACAAATAATTTAGAGCCAGGTTGGTGATCAGTCGCCATACAGAGCTTTTCGTATACCAATATCCCAATGGGTTCTCATTATAACAGACCTCTGTTGGGTCATCCAGATAGGCCTGCACCACCGACTCAAGGTTCTCCAGGGTTGATCTACTTTGCGTACCATCTGCGACCTTTTCATCAGTGGACCGAGCAAACCCTTGCTGAGTTAGCCAATCCCCTTCCGACAATATTTTTTTGCGGCCTGGTGCAGGTGAGGATGATGATACGGTTGCTGGTGTCGTTAACGGCTGTGAGGGAAAGTGACTCCCTTCGGCCACGGATTGAGAAGTGGAACTTGACGCCGGATGGCCTGCTGATTCAGTTGTACTTGTGCTGCCTCCTTGAAGGTTCTGCCGCTCTTTTTCGAACCGAGTGGCTGACACAGCTAGCCAATGTTTGTACTTTGAAACATCTGCTTCATCAAAAGGAATGAATGCTTTGCTAGCCACTGCCTTTTTGTACCGTGGATCCAGAATAGTGGCACAAATGTAATGTTGTTGTGTATGTATGTTTTTAAGCCTTTCATTGTGAAGTAGGCGCCTTAATAACTTCTCTGCCAAATCATATGCTTCTCGCTTTTCACCATCATCTCTGAACGTTGAAGACACGTCCTTCAGTTGGTGCTCTAGCATGCACAACAATGGGATAGCTTTGTTCAAAGAACAGTCCTCCCTGCTGACTTCACGCGTGAAGAGCTCAAAAGGACGAAACATGTATGTCAGGCTTTCAATTTGCTTCCATTCCTCCAACTCTAGCCTCATCTCTTTGTGAGTAGAACCCAGTTTATAGACATACTCATTTATTACCTCCCACTGCTCAGACAGACGCTCAAGCATGTAAAAGGTTGAGTTCCAACGTGTTGCCACCTCCTGGATGAGTCCTTTGACTGGCAGTCTACGTTCATGTTGAATGGTCCTCAGCTCCTTCCGGGCCTTAAAAGAATGGCTGAAATGTGTGGAGATTCTTCGGCAGATAGTCAGTAACTTTTT
Source organism: Lissotriton helveticus (assembly GCF_964261635.1). Lineage (NCBI taxonomy): Eukaryota > Metazoa > Chordata > Amphibia > Caudata > Salamandridae > Lissotriton > Lissotriton helveticus. The sequence goes on from NC_136059.1 coordinate 1,029,489,031, forward strand.
GACTGTGTTTTCATTTTTCAAGAAATCTTGCACCACGATGTTAATACTGTGCGCCAAACACGGCACTCTGAAATAGCCACCTTGCTCCATGGCCTTAACTATTTTACTGCCATTATCCGTGGAAACATAACCAACTGTGCGATTTCTTGGATGCAGCCATGCATTGACCTTCCTGTTAAACTCCTCCAAATGGTTAGGTGCAGTGTGAGATTTCTCCATGGCAAACATGCCTACTGTTGCATGTTTGCGAGTAGCTTGAAAAACTTCCTCCGTGTCAACATCTTTGTGTTTTAACTGTTTTTCGACCCCTGCAAAAGAGACCCAGTGTGCAGTGATGCACATGTAATCAAGGGCTTGGCAACTGGTCCACATGTCTGTTGTCATGTGGATAGTGTGAACAGCACTCTTCAGAATAGCTGTGCCAATCACCTCCAGCACATCTTGATGTAGTGCTGGAACAGCAACCCTTGCAAAATAGGACCAACTAGGAACCTTCCATTTAGGGCAGACTGTTGCCACCAATTCACGAAAACCCACCCCTTCCACGAAAAAGAAAGGGAAAAGGTCCAGCGCTAGCATTTTAGCCAGCTTTGCATTATACAGACGTAGCGTTGGGTGGTTGCGTTCAAATGGCGCATCCGACCAAAACATGCTGCTAATGGTGGGTTGGACCATTTTACGTGATGATGATGATGATGCTGATGACGCAGACTTCAAACCAGTTAGGCTCATTGATTTAGTTTTTTGCATTGGTGTCTGTCCCAGACTCTTAGTGTGCCTCATACATTTCATCCAGAAAGTCACCTCGGCTTGCTTTGGCAAGCTCCACATGTTAAAAAAAATCTCCCCCTTTCTTCCCACTGAGTCACTGAAGACAGTGACTCACGCCTTGGTCACTTCGCACCTGGACTATGCGAACAGTCTGTATGTGGGACTACCTGCCTACCTGCTACACAGGCTGCAGATCATGCCGAACGCCGCAGCCAGGCTGATTTGTAAGGTCCCCTACCATCATTCCATTTCACCTCACTTAAGGAATTTGCACTGGCTCCCTATCACTGCTCGCGTCAGATTCAAGGCCCTTGTACTAGTTTTCAGGGCTTTGAACGGAAAGGCCCCAGATACCTTAGACATAGACTAAAAAGAGTCCAATCGTCTCTCAATCTCAGATCAAACCACCTCCGTCTCTTACTCCCTCCCAGATTCCGCCTTGCGAGAAAGGGTGGTAGAGCATTTGCAGTGGTGGTATCGAAACTTTGGAACTCCCTACCCACCAGCCTACGTCTCATTGACATCGAATCACAATTCAGGGGCAAATTAAAGACCTTTTTATTCTCCAGCTGCTAGTTCTTCTCCCTCACGCTCGCAGTCCTCAGCGCCGGGACACCTCCGTTGGGGGTAGCCGTGCGCTCAACAAATGTCAATAATAATAATAATAATAATAATAATACATGTTGCAGGGGTAGAGGGTGTGGGCGCTACCACTGCAGTGCTGCTGCCAGGGGTACTGGGTGTACCAGAAAAAATGTCGATCGGTACTTGACTTCCCTCCTGCACAATCAGCCCCTCGTCAGCAGAAGATGCAATGTCAATGGATACATTTGGATCAGTTCTACTTTGGACTTCCTGGATCTTACTTAGGTGCTCATACCACTGGATAGGGTGGTGTTTTTTGAGATGACCTCTCTGGCCTCCGGTACCATAGTTGATACCAAGCTTACCCCGACTAACTGATACTTTACAAATCGAACAAACGACCATGTTTTCCGCCTTTTTGCTAACAGTAAAGAAGTCCCAAACTGGGGACTGGAGATGTCTGCTGGTGGTGGAGGTGCTACTTTGACTTTCAATGCCAGATGAAGTGGAGGATGGGCGTGGCTGAATTTGTTTCTGTTGTTCACTTACAGCACCACTACTTGAGGTAATGGAGGTCGAGCTGGATGGAGGTCCCTGCCGGCCCTTCTGACGAGAAAATATGGAAGCTGTAGGTCGTTTTGGTGTTGTAGTTAACTGCGTTGGTGGTGGTACCAGTGCCAGGCCGCCCACATGATCATCCCGCTCAGCAGCCATTCAGGATAGGCTGAAAATGTCAGTCTGCTGCATGCCCGCTGGGGCTGGAGTGACGTCTGTGATGACTGGGTCGTCATCAGACTGTTCATCAGCAGCAGAAGACACCACTTCTTGTTCGTCGTCATCACCCATAAGTCGAAGCCATGCTGGAACCTTCCTTTTAAGCTTAGCTACCTTTGTCGGCTCATGGCGTGCCTCACTGTCAGACTGCATTGCTGGGTTCCAATCAAGATCAAGGTCATCAGAATGAAGGGGGCTTGAAGAAGAACTTGTAGTAGTAGTAGTAGCAGCCCTCCTTGACCTTTTTCTTGCTGGGGATCTGGAAGACAGTGGATCATCCTCAGGAGGAGTGGCTTCCTCGGATGATACCTCCACTTGAATATCAATTTCCTGATGTGCCCTTACTTCTGGAGGAACAAGCGTTGTAGGCAGGTGTGCCGCTCCATGAACCTCTAGTTGCACCTCTCCATGCACCTCTACTTGCGCCTCTCCTTGTGCATGTACTTGCGCCTCTCCTTGCCCATGTACTTGCGCCTCTCCTTGCCCATGTACTTGCGCCTCTCCTTGCCTATGTACTTGCGGCTCTCCTTGCCCATGTACTTGTGCCTCTCCTTGCCCATGTACTTGCGCTTGTACTAGTTGCACTTGTGGTTGTCGTTGCGGCTGTGATTGTTGAACACTCGCCAGCTGAGTTACACCCGGCGTTGATTGGATGGTACTTACTTGTGATGAGCCAACATCACTGGTCGATGGTGTTTGAGAAAGTAAAGTGGCTGCCTCAGCAGCACTCATGGTCTTGGACCTAACTTGGCTTGGTGGCACTGACCCCAATGAGGCGGAGGTGCTGCTTCCAGCTTGGTCCCCGGCGGACACCGCTGCTGCTGCAGACGCAGGTTTTTTTTCCCCAAAAAAGGTGTCGGTGGGCACACCAGTCTCCTTGGTAGGTGGTGCCACTTGCTTCTTCTGCTCCTTCTTACTGGCAGTGGCACTGGCAACTTTCTTCGCTGAGGCGCTACGGCCACCTTTCTTTGGGCCCATCTTCTTCAGATGTCAGAACAGCAGGCCGCAGTTGCACGAGTTGCAGAGTTCTCTTGTCTGTGGCCACACGTGACGTCGCGTGACGTTGTGCTGCACACACCGCTGCAGGACTTCTTCCTGGCACTGGTGGTTCTCTTGTGCACCTAAAAGCAATGGAAGCCAGAGGAACATCAGTTAAACACCCCAAAAAGTCAAAAAACACTCACAAATCACCACAATCCAATGCCATCCATGCCCTCAATGATGTTTAAATTCAAGACACCCCACAGAAAGACTAGGCCCATGCACCACTGAGTAACCCTGGGCATAATGGATGAAAGCAAGGCAAAATGGGTGCAGGCCTGAGCACACTGCCTGCCTTCAAAATGGCCCCTTGACCCCCACCACATGGCCAGGCCCTGCCTGTACCAGCCCTCAAAATGGCCCCCACCCACATGGCCATGCCCCATCAACACCCCAAAAAATCAAAAAACACATAAAAATGACCACAATCCAATGCCATCCATGCCCTCAATGATGTTTAAATTCAAGACACCCCACAGAAAGACTAGGCCCATGCACCACTGAGTAACCCTGGGCATAATGGATGAAAGCAAGGCAAAATGGGTGCAGGTCTGAGCACACTGCCTGCCTTCAAAATGGCCCCTTGACCCCCACCACATGGCCAGGCCCTGCCTGTACCAGCCCTCAAAATGGCCCCCACCCACATGGCCATGCCCCATCAACACCCCAAAAAATCGAAAAACACATAAAAATCACCACAATCCAATGCCATCCATGCCCTCAATGATGTTTAAATTCAGGACACCCCACAGAAAGACTAGGCCCATGCACCACTGAGTAACCCTGGGCATAATGGATGAAAGCAAGGCAAAATGGGTGCAGACCTGAACACACTGCCTGCCTTCAAAATGGCCCCTTGACCCCCACCACATGGCCAGGCCCTGCCTGTACCAGCCCTCAAAATGGCCCCCACCCACATGGCCATGCCCCATCAACAACACCCCAAAAAATCGAAAAACACATAAAAAGCACCACAATCCAATGCCATCCATGCCCTCAATGATGTTTACATTCAAGACACCCCACAGAAAGACTAGGCCCATGCACCACCGAGTAATCCTGGGCATAACAGATGAAAGCAAGGCAAAATGGGTGCAGGCCTGAGCACACTGCCTGCTTTCAAAATGGCCCCTGTCCCCCACCACATGGCCAGGCCCTGCCTGTACCAGCCCTCAAAATGCCCCCCACCCACATGGCCATGCCCCATCAACACCCCAAAAAATCGAAAAACACATAATAATCACCACAATCCAATGCCATCCAACCCCTCAATGATGTTTACATTCAAGACACCCCACAGAAAGACTTGGGCCATTCACCACTCACTACCCCTGGGCCTACTGGCTAGTGAGGCTTTACAGACACCCCAAAATTAAAAAAAAAAAAGCAACATATAACAGTGAGCTAAAATTCCATGACATAAATGAGAATTAAGTTTAAAAAAAATCACAGAAACAGTTGCATCATGCACCCATGACTAACCCTGGGCCTACTGGATACTGTGGATCCCCACTGCAATATATATTTTGTTAAAGTTGTGAAAAAAGTTTTAGAACTACAGTTGCCTCAAATGCAATGCCCCAAACAAACAACACCAACTTACTTGTAAAATCTCAAGTCCAAAAGTGATCCAAACTCCAAAGTCCAAAAAGTCCTCAAATACAAATATCCAGCAGCAGCAGCCACAAAAAGTAATTCTTCCAGCTCCACAGCCAAATGAAAAGTGAGCAGGACATGGACAAAGCACTGAAAGGAGCCTGCTGGACAGGAACAGGAAGTTGGAGACTCTGGGGCACTTCCTTCCTCCCACCCCACCCCAAAAAATGGACTCCTGCACCAAAAAGTGCAGCCAAATGTCAATCTGAGGAGTTATTCTGATCAAAATCATCATTTCCACAAGGTTTATGCTTCCTGCGGTGGATTTCTTGTGCAGAATTGCAATTTTTGTAATTTCGGGAAAGCGAGCTGTTCAAACCTCCCGCCGGAAGTTAGCTGCGCGCCGTCGCGGGCCTTTATGACGTACTCGCGTTGTCAAAATTTCGCCGTGCAAGATGGTAAGCCGCGATAACGTAATTGCGTTCGAAAAACTCTTGCGCGATCACGCAGCAAGATCGAAAATGGCGCAGCACACGCAAAACCCGGAGAAAAACAACTCGGCAGGCTCAGAGTCAACGCCGTGCACTCGATATTGTATTTTTCGAGCGCGACCAAGCAAAATAATTCGTAGCTTGCGAATTTGCGGATTATTGGGTAAATTCGCGCGATTTGCGGATCGCGAAATCGTCAAAAATCCGCAACTTCACCAGCGAAACGGATTTTACGCCCAAATATGGGGACAATTTCTGCCCCACGTCAGGTATCTGGCATTGGTGTACCTCTAGCAATAGCATTTATGAAGATAAAAATATAATCTGTCCAGTTCTTCCTGTCCAGTTTATAAATATCAGCCGGGATACAATCCGGGCCAGGGGCCCTCCCTGTTGGGACCCTCTCCAATACGCTTTTGATCGCTCTTTTGCTAAGTGTAAGGACAACCTCACTAATAACCTCAGTGTAAGCAATTACATTGCTTTTTGGGGAGGCAAACTGGGCTTGATAATGCTCCACCCAGAGTTCTGGAGGTACATATTAACTGGTATAAAGTCGGTCACACCACTACCCCACTTTACTATTTGCCAAAACTTAGTCCAGTTCTTCACCTTACTAGCATTGGATAGGCTCACCCATCTATCCTCGTCAAAGTTCTTCTTTGCCTGCACTTGTGCTTTCTTATAATTTGCCCTTGCTATTTTAACCTCATGTGGAGCTCCTATTTTAATTGTATTTGAAAGATTCTTGAATGCAGCTCCACATGCTTCATCGTTCAATTTGGCTGATTCTTTCTTTATAATATGCTTATGCGGTCTTCTACTTTTTGTAAAAAGGGACTTTAATTTAGCAAATAAGTCCTCGTGAACATTCATAAGGTCTGGGGGAAAGTTATCCTGGGTATCTCCAGAGCCAAGCCGTGTTAAAGTTTGTTCAATTATCGACTTAATCTGCTTTAGGACACCTTCGTCTTCAGAGACTACTGCCCACTTCAGCCGGGAATCGTGGGGCATATTATTAAGGGATTTATCTCCACTTTTTTGGCTTTAAAAGCCAAGAAAGCGGAGATAAAATTATCTCCCTATTACCTAGCTATCGCTAACACCAGTTAGCGACAGCTAGTAGGAGATAGCGACCATCCTGGGCCCCGCTTTGCATGTCAGAGATATTTATCACTAATGACATGCAAAGTGGGCGTGCCAAGATGTTAGCGACTGGAAACAGTCGCTAACATCGCTATCTCCAATTACCAACATTTGGAGATATTCGCGCTAAGCGCGAATATCTCCAAAAGCTAACACCTGTCCTGAGCAGTTCTTAGCCATGTTATCCAATGGGAGGTGGATAACATGGCTAAGAGCATTAGCGCGGTAATGCATGAATATCGCTGACTTTACAGCGATATTCATGCATTTCGGCCGATTTTTATCGCTTAGGAGATAAACCTTGATAATAGCAAGGCTCATAGGCGATAAAAATCGACGCAACACGGCGATAAAATTATTGCCGCTAAGCCAACATAGCGATAATTATCGCTAGTTGTTGGTAATATGCCCCCTTGGGTCATAATTGCATCTCCTATATTGCTTACCAAAGCAACATTAGGGTGATCCATCCCCTTCCTAACTAAAATTAATAAAAGTGGGTCATGGTCACTTTCCGGTCTGTGGTAAACACGCATATCCACAGATCTGGGCCATAGCTCCAGACTAAGTAGGATGTAAACAATTCTACTACCTCTAATCCCATTGGAGAAGGTATTAGTGCCTTCCATATCTGATTGAGGTCTCTCATTGGTAGCCCTTAGCCCCATCCCCAAGGATAAACTTTTCAGATGCAACGCCACCTCAGACCACTTATTAATAGGCGGCAGCGATAAAGATGGGATCCCCCAGTTCCGATCTTCCTCCATGCTAAGGCTATGATCATCTAAGCCTAAGGGCTCGAATGTACAGTTCAAATCACCTGCAACAACCAAGACGTTTAAACTAACCAGATCATTTATAAATGTGTCCAGGAGAGCAATAGTTAGTGATGCTTTCCCACCCGCAATCCCTCTCGCATACACATTAAGCAATATGAAATCTGGCTCACCCTCTAAACTGATCTTGATAGCAAGAATGTCTGGGCTATCTATTGGTAATTCCTCTATATGGATCGATGACTGTTGCTTGAACCATATTAACAGTCCCCCACTAGGTCTCCCCCTGGGATTTTCAATTGCAGCTTTGCCAAAAGCCAGGTATCCTGGGCGGTAGATCATATCCACGGACCAGGTGTCCTGGAAGGCAATAACATCATATCCTTCAAAAAACTTGACCATTCGTGAGATAGTGTCTTAGTCATTAGGCCGGCGATATTCCAAGATACCAGGGAAATCTTTGTTGATTGTATACCCTGGGTAATTGTAGTCGATGGTAAAGGCCTTAAGTGATAGAATCAAGCGAAACCGCTTGCCCTCTACGCACTGTTGCGAATCCAAATTGGAAAAGACTAATTAATAACTCAGTATAAAAACGTTCAAACTGTACCTAATACACAGAAACACATGAACTCTAGAAAATTCATTCAGTGAAGAATTTTACTGGCATCATAACATTGTAATACGTGATATTCAATGCATTTAATACAAACAGTTCATCACATCGAAATATCTGTTATTTAAATCACAAAACATATATTTTTTATCTCGCAAGTTGCCCTTGCCCAATGCATTTCGGGCCTGCCGGCCCTTCGTCAGGGGCGATATCTGAAAAACATAAACATAATGTGCTATCACTCCATTAAAAGTTCTTCAACTACACAGTTGAAAGTATACCACTGCAATTGACTCAATATGACAATGTTGTAAAGAAATTAATCAGGCCATTCATGTTTATGTATGTAAAAAACGATGTACAGGTGTAAAAATAATCTCTAAGAGTTTTTTCAAAAAGATAGTGAACCTAGACTCACATGTTATGTGATCAGACGGACGAGAAGGGGATATGTAATCTGTAACGTGCCCACTCTGACATGTCACGGTGAATACTGAAATGGAAACACACCAACAGTAAGAAGATGTTTGATGCGAATAGTGAAAATAGATGTAAAAGCTTGAGTACCACACTCACTTGTTGAGGAATGTATAACGATGTGCCCCAGTGACTTATTCCTGGAATGTTAGGCTTAGCGTTACGGTATGCTGGAAATGAAAAAAATCGTGAAAATCCTAACTATTTGTTGTGGATATAACAATAAAAATGCTTAAAACAGTAAACACCGCACTCACTAGTGATCGGAAATGACAACTAAATTGGACCGGGAGCGGGAGTCAAAAAGTCCATTCAGTAAGGATACATTGTTCCAACACCTAAGGGGATGAAACATACACAGCCACTTAACGGTATATTCAATGTGCAAAACAAAGGCATAATAATCTTGGGGCATTATGGGCGTTGCACCTACCTCTACAGCACGCATTGATTAATGAAATTACAACTATTATTGTAAACCGTTGAATCATAGGAGTGCCTCTCCCACAACTAATTTTTGTAAAGGCCTTAAGTGAACCTGACATCCTCCATTTGGTGGGAGATCCTTTTGGGACAATGGGGTGGTATTGCACAGCTATCATGGTGCTCCTCCAGATTCAAGGTGCATAAAGGTAGTCAATCACATAGGTCTAGATCAGATAATGGAGCAAATCTATTAGACAAAGGGACCTCTACTAATCTTTATGCCGCTCCAGAGGTAACCCATTTTTGCCTATCTATCCCTTGCTGTTTCAACACATTTGGAGGCCGGGAACCCGATTTATAGGAGTACCCCAGTGGTAAGATGCACACTCTATCGGTATGTCCTCCCGACACCCCTCCCAGATTCTCCAACAAAAACCTTGTTATGTATACATTGTTAAAATTAACGACTACACAATCACCGCTCAAGTCTTTCCTAGTAAGCCCTAACCACGGTGTTCGTCTAGCCATAATCATATGCTGATCAAGACCTTCATCCCATATCCCAATGTCTTTAAGATGAGTGTTGAACCAATGCAGTGCTTTAGATAATAATTGTTCAGTGGTTTCATTCTGAGCTTCCCGCAAGGGTGGAACATTCGTCAGCACAACCACCAGGGGTGCAGCTGCCGGGGGAAGGTTAAAAGTAGTGAAGTCCGGATGAACAGTGTTGTAATTCAAATCCCTGTTTCCCTGTGGTCCTATAATTGTGCTTGCTTGTTTGTCCAAAGAATAATTTTTGCAATTAGTATTTTTGGTTGTAGCTGTTACTGTTAGCACATTGGCATCACCCGGGGTGCTCATAACTGATTGAGCAAATTCTCCTAATGAATTCCCTAGGTGGGCATCACTTCCATGCATAGGAGCTATTCCCTTGTGTGGTGCAGGGACTATATCTTTAGCCACCCTAGGGGCAATGTGTTTTGTTGCTCCTAAACAAGGAGGATTAGATTTAGCTGTAACCAAGACTAGAACCTTATTCCCCATGTTGCTAGATGTAATCTCAGCTACATATTTCGATTTAACCAAGTGATCCTCTAGGACAGAGAAGCCTTTCTTAACCTGAGATTCAGTGTTCCCTAAGTGTTCCTCAATTCGACTCAATCTATAATTAATGGGGGTTAATAAGATTACCAATAGATTTTCCAATCTTCTTCACATTTCCTCACTTGAATTCAAGCCGGGGCCACCCATGGAGGCAAAGTTAAAATCCAAACTGGCAGTGTCAGTACTATCTTGTAAAACGCAATCATCCACTAGGACTCGGCTTCCATTTTTATTAATCCTCTGCACTTTAGCAGTCACTGGTCTCTGTGACCCATCTCCCCTTTTCCTTTTTGCTGCAGGGTCGGGGGTCAATTGGTTAGTTAAGTTTTTAGTTTTGTGTTTAACTTTATTTCGATACAGTACGTATCATAAAAGCAGTACAACATCAATTAAAACAGTACAGAATATACAAAGTAGTACTTTAAGATTTAAAAGATAAGAACAATTGGAACAAGTGTGCAGATAATAATATCCCTTTCCATATATACACCAACTTAAAATTCAGTTTTAACAAGGGACATTTTACTGGAGCAGCAACATCCTTGAAGTTCTTAAGCGCCAAGCCCAACCTAAAAATTTCGCCATGCAACATGCAAAAAACGGGCGTGCATCTGAGCGCAATATACGTAGGGCTTCAACATGTGACCTTGTTCCCAAAGTCTTGCACAAGGGCTTTAGCCATTTCGATCTTGGTGCTACATAGATTTTGCACTCAAATAAAAAGTGGGCGACAGACTCAGCCTTTGTAACACAGAACGGGCAGTAAGGAGGAGTTTGGAGCGGGGGGTTCCAAGAGGAAGTAAGTAGTCCTAAAGGGAGCACACCCACCCTAAATTTAAAATACAGCGATCTGTCTCCAGACTTATGGATTTGGTCCAGATAGGGTTCCCTATAAGGTAGCTCCTTAACTAGCAAGAACTGGACGACAGATTTACAGTGGTTGGGATTGGACATTCGCTTGTTATCTACCCATAGCCAATATGCCTTCTTGAGTAGCTGTTTGGGAGGTGCAGTTTTGTTAACCCAGGCATCTCCCAAACCCAGCTCATAGAGCAGGAGTTTGACTTTCCTCAACCAGGGTACCTTATTACAACCTGGGAGCGACAGAAGATCTCTTAGGGCATCAGCATAGCTACAGAGTTCAGGGACATTCCATATCCGAGACCAGAGTAGCAAAGGGCGCAGTTTTGCTTGCTCGTAGATTGGGCGTGTGCCTGTATCTAACAAGAGAGGGATTGTAGGGGTACTGTGGGGAAGCCTCATCAGGTCTTTATGAAAATTATTTTCGAGATGGGCCAAGGTATCAACTCTCTGCGAACCCCACAGTTCAGCCCCATACAGGGCTGCACTCACAACCCTAGCTCTATAGATATCAATCAGTGCCCCAATTGGTTTTAGAGAAGAGGCTCGCTGTTCTTTAAGCAAGGCTCCAGTAGCCCTCTTGTGTGTCAGGAATACCTTCTGGTGGTGTGCTTTCCAGGACATGGTATCGCTGAGACGTATTCCTAAGTAGTCGAATTCTTTGACTCTTTCCAGAGGGATAGAGTCTAAGACAGGAGGAATAACAGATTTCTTGGGGGGGTTAAGGACAAGAAATTTTGTCTTGCCTATGTTTATTGCAAGTTCCTTGGAGTCGCAGAAGGATTTAAAGGAAGTGAGCAGTTTCTGAATGCCCGCTGGTGATTTAGATATCAGAAGGGTGTCATCCGCAAACAGGAGCGTGGGAACTTTAATGCCCGCCAGGGTAGGTGCATCTGCAGGATGTTGTAGCAGATGCTCCACCACTCCGTTGACATAAAGAGAGAACAGAGTGGGGGCAAGCACGCATCCCTGGCGGACGCCCCTGTCTACTGGGATTCGAGATGTTTTTTCTCCCTGGACACCCCATCTGATCTGGGCAAAGTTATCCTCATGGAATTTTCTGAGGAGGGACAGCAGGTAGGGGGGTAAGCCTAAACCATCGAGGACATTCCAAAGTAGTGCCCGTGGGACCAGGTCGAAGGCAGTTCGCAAGTCAATAAAGACTAGGTACAAACTGCCCCCTCCCAGCACCACTACTTTCCAGTATAACATTAGGAGACGGAATGTCTGCTCGATGGTGCCTGTCCCTGATCTAAATCCTGCCTGAAAGTCAGACAGAATCTTTTCCTCATCGATCCACTGCAAAATCCTGCCCAGTACCACCTTTCCTGCCACCTTTTGGGTTGAATCCAGTAAACTGATGGGACGATAATTGGCTGGATCATCCCTACTGCCTTTCTTAAAGATTGGCACTACTTCAGCGCCTCTCCAAGAGTCAGGAAAGGAGCCTCCCAGTAGAACCTCATTTAAAAGTGTGGCAATCAATCTGCCCCATACTGCTGGATGGGACTTTAGCAGGTCACCAGGAATCCCGTCAGGACCCGGAGCCTTGTTAGAAACAATACCTCCAATGGCCCTTTCGACTTCCTGGGTGGTAAAGGGGTCGTTGATAACTATAGGAATAGTTGTTGGGCAGATCATGAAGCCTTGAGAAGGAGTTTCCCCCGGTGTACCAGAGTATAGATTGGAAAAATGGGCAAACCAGACATCGCCGGGAATGTTGCAGGTTAACTGCTGATCAATGGGCTTATTTCTTGCTCTCAAGAGATCCCAGAACCCCTTTGAGTCCTTCCTATTACTGGCCTCAGTTAGCTCCCGCCAAAAGTGATTTTCATGAGTCTCCTTCGCCTCAGTCACCGCTTTTTTATAAAATTTCCTTGCGGAACTGATAGTCGCCGGGTCCCTGTTTTTTACTGCAGAGATGAGCTCCCTCTTCGTAGCTCTACATTTAGCAGAGTACCATTTATCTTTAGCCTTAGGGACACTATTAGCAGCGGACCTAACCTTAGGTTGAGGGATAACAAACAGCTCACTCAGCATTGCTATGGTCTCTGTAAATAAAGGTAGCACGTTTAGGCTGGATAAGCATAAGACATCGAGCTGGGACTCCACCACAGACAGAATGGCCCCAGCTCGCATTAGTCTGCCCTCGTCTGCTTTGACTCTAGCCCACTTCAAGCGCCTGCTACAGTTTGTCGGTGCAACATTATAGGATGATTTCCAGATGTGGGGGGACTTATCCTGTTTCTTTATCTGCCACGGGGAAGTAATGGTTAGAGAGAGGGGGTTGTGATCGCTGTCGATAGACACAATAACCTCCATATCTTTATGGAGAGGCCAAAGATTGTAATTCAGCATGATGAAATCAATTCTGGAGGTGTGGCCCGTCCTATTATAAGTATGGGCACCTCCAGGGTCCGATTTGGAACGACCATTCGTTGAGCGTAAATTGTGCTCCATGCAAAGTGCATTTATATCTATCGCACTTTGCGTCCATTTTGGGATTGGATCGAGAGTCAATATCGGAATTCCTCTTTTTGAGTCCTCATCGAAAGAATCCAAAATGTCCTCCTTTGCCAATGGTTCGAAACAGCAGTTGAAATCGCCTGCAAGGAGAACATAGGAGTCAATTTTGCAGGCAGCCAGGTCGTTACTTAGGCCTGTCGATGGTAGATTTGATAACCCGTTCCTAGCGCCTCTCAAGTAAAGATTAAAGACCTCTAACGTCCTCCCCCCTTCGCAGTGGATTGAGATTCTCTGTAGGTCAGAAGATTTAGTGGGCCCAGAACTTACTTTTAGGCCCAAAGCAATACTGACCCATATTAGGAGACCTCCCGACGGACGACCCTTGGATCCATTTTTCTGAAGAGCTGGAACAAAGTAGGTTGCAAAGCCTACCCTATGTTTTGGTTCCTGGGTCCATGTTTCTTGCAGGATACAGATGTTATAAGGCTCAAGAAACGCATTCCACTCTGGGTTATCAAGGTTACGGACAAGCCCTGCCACATTCCAGCTAACAATCTTTAGCAGTGGTGCCTCTATAGGGGAATGAACAGCGAAGTTGGCAGGTTCGAATTTGGGAAGCACAGCCTCAGATGGAAGACTATCTAGGGGCTCATTTTGTGGGATGTTAGATGTCATAGTATCCACCAACGCAAAGTTAAGTGCTGGAATAGCTTGGGTTGGAGGCATAGGTGTAATATGTGGGGGCACCAACTGGACCTCCCTACCACCTGGACAAAAATCACCTAGAGTCAGATCGCCTTGAGCTACCCTGCTCGTAGTTATCAACCCTCCCTCCCGAGATGGGCTGTTTGATGTTCTAACCAGGTCAGAAGGGAGGTCGATAAATAAGGAATCCCTACCACCACAAGCAAAATCAGGGGGCCCTTCAGCTTCCAGTGATTGTTCATTCCTCAGTGTGTGGAAACCCAGGTCCCTGGGCAGTCAGTCTACTTCCTCAAGGCCTCCGAATCTGTTTGAAGTAGGGAAACCATTCCAGTTTGGGTAGGGATTCACACGATTGTTAGGGCGGCTTCTCCTAGCTTGGTGGTTAACAAGTGACCAGTTGTTTGATTGGTTATATGTAGGGCGTGGAGGATAGAAAAAGGACAATGGCCTGGGGATGACAGAAGATCCTTCACTACAGGGCCACGAGCATATATGCTGCGCTGTGTGTGGATCATCAAATGTTACAACTATACAATCCCCAGGGTTGCTTTTCCTCGTAGGACCCACCCATGGAGTTCTACGCACCATCAAGACTCTGCTTCTATGGCCATTGGGAATTGGTCTATTGACGTTAAGCCAATGCATTATTTTATTTTGCAACGACCAATGATTCTCATATTGGTCATTAACAATCTGGGGAACACCCGTCAGGACAACCACAAAATCGTTAACCTCCGGTGGGAGGTCAATGTAACCCCCTCTAAAGTTGCTCTTAACTGGGGGATCCTTGATAGGCTGGTAGCCCTTGTTACCAGGATGAATTATGGGGGTGACTCCAGGTTTAAGATTTGCAGGGTGGTGTGTAGGAACGCATTTAAAGGTCTTGGGGTTTGTGAGACTCGAAATTTGATCCACAGGCACTGTCCTTGGTTTAGGGACCGGGCAAGTGGTAGGAATTATAGGGAGAGGTTGATGGACTTGTGGTGTTGGTACTAAAGGTACAGTGTTAGTGACAGAAACACCCTTATTCTCAAGACTTCTCAGGCCGAGAGTGGCAAGAGCAATAATGCTCTTTTCCATTTCGAGTAAACTATTTTCGATCCGTGAGAGTCTGAGGTCTAGAGGGGAGAGGAGTTTTTTTAAAGATTCCCACACTAGATCAATGAATTCTCTATCGTTGTTGGCCAACCCATCCACCCGCAGGTCCTCATCTACAGAAAACAAGTTGGCCTGCTCAGTGGCTGGCTTGGTGATTAACCCAGCCCCCCCCCCCCTCCATTAAGGGCTGTACCACTGGGACCTGTACACCATGAGTGGTGCTGGCTACACCATCTAGTCTTACCAAGTCATGTGGGACCGCAATCTTCGCCTTCTTCCGCGAGTGGGCGGAACAAGAACGATGTTTCCGTTTAGGTAAAATTGCGCCAGAGGCATTGAATATCACCGGAGATGGAAATTTAGCGATAGCATTCTGAAAACAAAAGGTAGCGGGTGCACTCACTTCATTTGGTTTGGGTAATAGGGCGGGGGGTGGAGTAGGAGTAGGAGGGAGCAGGGTCGGATGGACCTCGGCCTGTGTGACTATACATCTGGGAATGGTAGTTCGCTCTGGGGTAATGGCTACAGCTATGGAGCCTAGAGAAGATTTTTTGGAAGTAGCAATAATTTCCGACAGTCTTCTAGCAGCGCCCAACTCTAGGGATACCCGGGCTTGAAGTTTCGATATTTCTTGATCTATAGCGAAATTGGTGCGGGTAATAAAGTCATCCATGGGGCCACTAATTGAATGATCGTTTTTGGCGGATTTACTCCTAGTTAATCCTGCAACTCATACCTTAAGGGATAAGAGAAAACTAATAACGCTAGGAGTGGGAAGGAGAAAGGGTCGCAGTGGTTTGTTAGTCCAGGAATGGAGTTTAAGATGCTATGCGGGGCGAAGGAGAATGGGCCAGTCCAGTCCGCTCAGGCCTCGAACGGCCTCAAACGGCCCGCTCTTAGCCCGGTCTTCGCCCCGAGCTGCGTCCCGCGCTGCGGGAGTGTGGTGCCTTAATGTAGTGGGCGTGACGGGCGGGGGGGCGGGCCGGCGGGGAGAGCGGATCGGATGGCAAGTCCGTGGTCTCGCAGGGACTCCTGGTAGTTGGAGTCCCTGCACACTCGCAGCCCACACCAAACCTCACACCCTACCTCCGCCTAGAGTGCCCAAGTGCCAGTTGAAGAAGCTAACGCACTCCTGTGCGAAGCGGCACCCGCGGAGCGGGTGCGGCGAGCTGTGGTGCCGGTATCGCGCTAGGAACCCTTGACGAGGTGCTGCTTGCCTCTGACGCAGGAAAGAAGGAATGTCCTAGCAGGTAGGGCAAGGAGGCGCCTTTTGCAGCTACAGGCGGGCGGGGGGGCGGGCCGGCGGGGAGAGCGGACCGGATGGCAAGTCCGTGGTCTCGCAGGGACTCCTGGTAGTTGGAGTCCCTGCACACTCGCAGCCCACACCAAGCCTCACACCCTACCTCCGCCTAGAGTGCCCAAGTGCCAGTTGAAGAAGCTAACGCACTCCTGTGCGAAGCGGCACCCGCGGAGCGGGTGCGGCGAGCTGTGGTGCCGGTATCGCGCTAGGAACCCTTGACGAGGTGCTGCTTGCCTCTGACGCAGGAAAGAAGGAATGTCCCAGCAGGTAGGGCAAGGAGGCGCCTTTTGCAGCTACAGGCGGGCGGGGGGGCGGGCCGGCGGGGAGAGCGGACCGGATGGCAAGTCCGTGGTCTCGCAGGGACTCCTGGTAGTTGGAGTCCCTGCACACTCGCAGCCCACACCAAGCCTCACACCCTACCTCCGCCTAGAGTGCCCAAGTGCCAGTTGAAGAAGCTAACGCACTCCTGTGCGAAGCGGCACCCGCGGAGCGGGTGCGGCGAGCTGTGGTGCCGGTATCGCGCTAGGAACCCTTGACGAGGTGCTGCTTGCCTCTGACGCAGGAAAGAAGGAATGTCCCAGCAGGTAGGGCAAGGAGGCGCCTTTTGCAGCTACAGGCGGGCGGGGGGGCGGGCCGGCGGGGAGAGCGGACCGGATGGCAAGTCCGTGGTCTCGCAGGGACTCCTGGTAGTTGGAGTCCCTGCACACTCGCAGCCCACACCAAGCCTCACACCCTACCTCCGCCTAGAGTGCCCAAGTGCCAGTTGAAGAAGCTAACGCACTCCTGTGCGAAGCGGCACCCGCGGAGCGGGTGCGGCGAGCTGTGGTGCCGGTATCGCGCTAGGAACCCTTGACGAGGTGCTGCTTGCCTCTGACGCAGGAAAGAAGGAATTTTAGTTTTAGAAGTAGTTCTTGCCGACGTTCGTGAGGGCACTGTCTTGGTAGTTTTAGTTACAACTGCAGGTGATGGTACGACAACCTCCAATGGCCCGATTAGGGGAATCTCAGAGCCATTCTCCTCATCAATAGGCATAGGTGTAATAAAGCTGGAAACAGAAGGGTACTGGAGAACGAGCTGTTGCTATTAAGCCTAGAGAGTATCTTTTAGTTTGTTGCGGATTCAGGGACAAACAGTGCTCTGTTATCGCAATTTCTTTTTCCAAAACAGACGTGGCCCTTAGTATAAATTGATCTAGGGTCCCCGCCACGCTGCCACCAGTGAGAGCCCCTATCCTCTTCCCTTCACGTTTAGCTATATGGTTGTCAGCAACAAAATCCACACAAGCAGCTGTGTCGCTATACTCAAGGATAAAAAAAAAAACAACTGACCTTACGATGAGATTGTAGTTAGAGGGGGGCCGGCCCGGCCTCATCCGGTCTCAGACGGGCCCGCCCTTGGCCCGGGCTTGCCCTGCAAAGCGGGAGCGGCGAGGAGTGATATAGCCCCCTGCAGGCACAGATGAAGGCGGTCACGGCACTTGGGCTGCTGGGACCTGGAGTCCTTCGTTAGTCCAGGAATCCACAGAGGCAAAGAATGTCCGAAGCTGCTCCCCAGTCTTGTTCGTGAGCGGGTGCTCCTCTGTCTTATGTAAGGTTCCGACGGCGTAGGTGGCAAATGGTGAGTGCCCTCTGTCAGGGTGTCTCGCGTGTGTCAGAGCTCGCGCTGGCACGCAATTTCTTCCAGAGCGCTCTGGCAGCGGATCCTCGCTCTCACCCGCAATGGAGTCACAGTTGCCACGGAGGAGGGATAACAATGACTCTTGTCTTCCCCAAAGCCCTTCCTGGCGCTGGATTACTCTCTCGTACTTGACTCGAGAGTGCGCCCCAGAAGCGTCCCCAGAAGCGCTATTGCCGCCGATGACGACTCGCTGCTCGTAAACTCACAAACTCACACACACTCTATGGTGCAGCAGCCCAGAGTCTCCTAAAAACCTGTGAGTCTCACAAGTTTCTAGTGACTTTAAAATGAGTCACAACAGTACCCATGTCGTGGCCATGTTAAGTAATACACGTGACTCTCCTATCTCCGAAGATAGAATGACAGATATGTTCCCTACGACAGAGGACAAGAGAGAGCTTTTACTCAAGGCTAGTATCCCATTTTCTTTCCCAGTATTATTGGGTTCAAACCAGCTGTTTCTTCAAATGTAGCAAACAATTTCAGAGAATTCCTGGTTTCCTCAATCAGTGCAGGGTTTTTCAAAGTTTTTTCTCTCTTTTGTTTCAAGCTTTTTATCTGATGCCAATGTATTTATGTGTAGATGAATCACAGAATATAGACTAAAGGAAAGCGTATTTCCAAGAGATCCAGAGAAAAGCATTTCCTCAATCCTCAGGGTTTTGAGAGCAACATATCTCTTGTAAAAAATAATTCTACAACAAATAACTGTATTTTTTAAATAAAAGTGAGTGTTCATCTCAAGGATGTTCCTTTTCCAGGAGAATGGATGGTAAAGCCAGACCTCAGGGACTATTATCTCTTTGTTCCAATTTGACTGGAATACAGGGGGTTCCCTTAATTTCACTGGCAACACGCTTTCCTGTAGGTTCCAAATTAGAGAGTCCAAGATAACTCTTATTTAAGAAAAGTAAGGATGATGGCACTGTTTCACACATCTCTCAGGCAATTAATCAGAATGGTAGGGCTCTTGGTATTGTTTATTTAAGCTGTATTCCCAGGACTACTTCATTACCATGTGCGCTAATGTCTCACGATCAGACATTTACAGATAGGTCTCTCATGTACAGACAAAGTACCGTTAGACAAAGATACTCCAGAACAGATGCCAAGGTAGCAAGCCCATTTGTTTCTTGGAATGGTACTACCATCAGTACCAGAAATATCTTGTCTTAGAGTCAGGTGCCATTCTGTGGAGATGAGGTCCTTTGGAGTGTTCAGTACCGGGAGGAGACGGTCTGAAAAGGAACTGTCAATTTATAAAAAATAATTAGATCTTTTGGAGGCTCCTTTGCCATTCAGTTTCACCAAGAATAAGGTACATTTCACCATGCTTTTGCAAATGCATAACATTTCTGTGGTCCAATACGTCTAGGTACAAGACATTTTGGGAGTCCTGCCCCCATCAAATAATTTCAATTCAGACAGAATTTCGTCCTGGTGTTCACGCTGTGGCAGGTTTCTCTACAGGCACCTGCTGACAGGGGACTTCATCCACTGGTTTTCCAAACATTGAATAATCACTGGATCCTGTTACCAATAGATCTTTGCCTCCTGTTTGAACTCAGCATGCTTTTGTTCCAGATATTTGTCATGCAAGTTTGGTCAACTGGTCACATGTACACCTTTCCTTCATGTATCTTGATCTCCAGGTGCCTGGCTTTGATTCTTAGCCAGTAAGCCTTGGTGATCCTAAGAAAATTAACAAGGCCCCAGCACCACCGGATCATCACTTTTTTGAGGCTTCAGTGGCGCACAATACTGAGCCATATTTACAAGGGCATGCAAAGCCACCCTGAGTGGCTTTTCATGGCCTTGTAAATATGGCCTCATTTTATGCATTACCCTGCGTGAAAGGGGCACTCCATAGGTGTTGCTGTGGGTGGTCCCACACAACACCCATGGATTCTGACACATTCCCATACTTACAAGCTTTTGTAAACCTGGGAATGCGTCAGATTCTAATCTCCCTAGAAAAGGCGTTAAAGTCAAACAACAAGGAGAAATACCATTATTTCTCCTCGTTTTTTATGGTATGTCTCTTCATTTTTTGCTCTTTTTATGTGTGCTGCAGGAGAGAAATACCATCAATGATTAGTTTAGTGCAGGAAGGTGTCCCTTCCTGCTCAAAAACAATCATCCCTGAAATGCAGGCACCCCTGCACCATGGCCTGCATTGTCAATTCTGAGTCAGCCCAGAGGAATGCACAGGGATGTGTCGTATTGATGTAAATACAACACATCCCTGCACTTTCCTAATGATGCAGCTCGGCAAGGCAAGATGGCTTGCAGTGCCGCACTGTGTCATTTTCTACTAAATATGCCCCAAAATTCCCCACTCTGGGTAATTTAGGCGTGGTTCACAGCTCTCTTCAGAATGGCCCTAGATCTTCCAATCTGATCTTATCTGCCAGTTTAAAGTTAATGACATCAAAGCATCCTTGCACTTTTGGTCACTAAATTGCCTTTTACTTTCAATTGTCAGTCTCGCAAAATCTTCCTGGGCCATGGGTATCATCAAGGCAGCTTGGCAAGCTTGGGGTTGGTTGCTGTGTGGATAGGAACCACTTTCTCATTTTAGAAAATGTCTCTTCAGTTCTTAATTCTCAAGCTTCGATGGCATCTCAGGACAAGCCTTTTAGGAATATTGATGGCTGCAAATTAGCTACTCTGATGACCCTGAGCTTTTAAAGTACACTTTTCATAGGGGAACAGCCTTAAGTCTGTAAACTTCTGATGGATGTTAGATACCATTCTCTAAACCCTGATATTCCTCAAATGCAATTTGAATCTACTTTTGTCGTTGTTCCAAACAAGGCTTGACAAGGACTCCCTCCCTATGCAAAATTAACCTCTCTAATCTGATTGACTAATTTTAAAAGTCTCTCGAATGATAGGGCGCCAGATATTTCTACAAGGCATTATTCTCTTTAAGGTGTTTTTTTTTCTGTTAATAGATGCATGAGGAATGCCTCCAATAGTGTTGAGTATCCTTATTTTCCTTCTTATCCAAAGTTCAGTGTAGTGTGCCCTTAAATTATAGTTAATCCTTCTAAAACAAACAATGCTCCTCTGTCTTCTCCTGTTATGTGGTCACAATAGGCACAGCCAGGAACACCACCATTTTGCATGCTCACGTTTAAAGTTGACATCTTTTTTTGAACGTTGACATAAGACACACATTTGCTTGCCTGCTTATATGGATAATGTTTTCATGAAATAACTTTGCTTACATTTACACATCTTTTTAGGCATATTATCAGACCTTTGAACATTATGTACGAAAGCTAAAAATATAAAATGTTGTTGTTATTGTTCACTTGGCAACAGCTTTGGCTGGATGGAATCAATAACAACAGCCTCTCTGGGGCATCGGCATGGCAACATCGGTGAAGTTTATTATTTAAATGACATCATTCCCTTGTTTAGGCATAGGAGCAGTTCACTGATGCTTCTGAGGTCACCCTATGACGAAATCACAGCCCAGCTGAATCCTGTTTACCTCCTGAGAAAGATGGTACCCAGTTTTACACCAAGACGGGCTCCCAGATAAAACATACCCACATGTAACTGGGGAGTTAGATCACCCACAGGGATTCTGGAAGATTCACCCACCATAGGCACACTAGGACAGGAGGTGCTATTTAGGAGCATAACTATAACCATCATCATATGCAAGCATATAATCTACGTAACAGCACAATGGTTGAACTGTTCATTTTCTTTACCACTCTTGTGAGCTGATTACTCTGTTTTGCTTCCTCATATTGATTATTGCAGCACAAATCTTTTGCACAAGAATCTTATTGCTTCAATAAATATTGAAATGCCAATTCAAGTATTTCTTGTGTCCATCTTTGGGCATGCATGAAATACCAAATGAAAGGCGTTTAGATCTGTTTCGCGATTTCCTTGGGGATTCAGGGTTGTCATGTTCTGAGGTTGCACATATCACCAGTTATCTTGCTAGATTAGGGGTATAGATGGTGCACTGTGAGCTAGCTAGAACTAAGGTCAACATACCCCGATGGTCTGCGTTGAATCAGTCTCGCTCAGTTTAGACGTTTACGTTGTTCAACAAATGCACAATTTTATTGCGAAAGTATTAACTGTACGCCACTCCTACTTTTCCCAGATGGGCTAAAGTTATGATTTTGGGTGAAAAAGATACAGATTCCTTTGGGACTTTTGCCACCTCTTGTGGCAGAGAAGACACAGCCTCCACAGCCTTTTTGGGAGAAAAAAGTTAGAGCACATGGTTAGATCTGATGATTGGTCCAGCGTATCAACTTGCAGGACGTTTATTGTAACCATGTGGTCCATGCCTATTTTGTAGTATGGGAATTGTAGACCAAGTCCTAATATGGGGGGGGAGAAGTCCCAGCATGCTTGGGTCTATTGGCTGGACTACAACACCTGACTAATGACCAGTTTAAGGACTGGTGACTGTGTAGTTCAACTGTGCAATCCTATTCCCTCTGCAAGGAAAGCCCTTGGCTCATTTTAGCGGCAGAAATTGAGCTTTGCTTAGTGTAAGACATAACTATCTTTTCTTTTTACATGTCTAGAGATGCCTGAATCTGGCTGGAGTGTTTTAGGTAGAGGAGACAGTTGCACTTCGACTCATGCTCCCTCGAATGAAGGGCGGTAAGATTCATTAAGAGTTTTAAAATTTTATAGGGAATTTATTGTTTCACCAAATAAACCTTTAGTGGCATAGCGTTAGTTTCAATATTTTTTTTTACTTAGGGGCTCCTCACGATGTCAGGCAGAAAGCCTCCTCTCGACAGTCAAATCTCCTCAACCGTGTCAGAGCCCTTCCGACTGACTCGTTCAGTTTACATTCTGACCGACCGATTACGATATTCACGGTCGGAATGTAAACCACACGGTTATTCCTAATCGAGCAACTAGCGGAGTATTTTTGTCGGTTGGAAGCACATTGTTCACCCCTATGGACAGCGTTTCTGCCCTCTGGATTACGATGTTGATTTCCCATAGCCTTTCTGTGTCGTCCTGTCCGACACAGAAAGGCTGTTGGAAAGTGACTTTGGGGGCCCCTGGAAGGGCTCCCTGTGTGGCAAGCACCGTGGGGTGCCTGCAACAGAGTGCAGCATTTTCCGCAAACACCCTATTTCATCATAGGTGCCTGTGTTACGGACGGTTGTCTGGTGGAACACAAGCTCCTATCGAGAACAATGAGAGTCTGACCGAACAGTGTTCGGTCGCCTCTTAATCCGGCAGTCAGAACCGCAGACTGCAAGTCAGTCGGTCCCGATTCTGAGTCAGTGTAGGGTAAAGGCTTTCCACCCGACAATGTAATGAGCCCCTTAGATGTTCAAACTAGTAACATGATGATGTCCCTCTAAAAGACCTTTATTTCCTTTACCATTTAATTTTACATATATTTATTTTATGATTTGGTTAACTCCCATTAAAACTGCAAGACTTCCCATAAGATTTTAATATAATCAGGATAGACAACCGATGCTTGCTAATCTCTCTAGAACCTATTATTCTTTACAGAGTTTCTACTGAAACACAGATCAAAACTGAGAGGCGAGAACGTGTACCACAAGAACATCTGGGTTCAGGATGCATTACCTTATCACAGCACCCACTTGCTAATGCGATTACATTAGCACATCCTCACTGGCCAGATAACATCCTGGACCAATGCAGATCTGCAAGGCGAATAAACAGCACTGGGCTGATAATGAAAAGTCCAGCGCCAGATTATGTGTGATTATGTGATCTGTGATGGAAGAGAGCCAAGAGAGGTGAGCGAGTTAAGTTGTGTTTCAATATTGTTTCCCACATTTCCCCAGAGGTCTCTCTGCACGGCCTGGAAGGAAGTCATCGATCGGATGCACTTACTGCTACGAGGATGAATAGCCGAGGGGCAATACTGCCCTCTAGTGGACATCACTCACCTAACATCTCCATCATGTTCTGCAGGGGGTGTTTGTTCTTATTAGTTTTCATTGGCTTGGTTTAACTTCATTTTAAGCATTTACGAGTTCTTTTGCAAAGTAAATTTGCTTTACTCTTTCATATACTTGCTATTTATTAATTCGGTGGTTTTGGAAATGTACACTTTCTTTAGATGTGGGAGGTCCCATAGAGATATCTGCTGCCAAACCACACAGTCAAACGTGTCGGCAATTACCGTGTTTTAAAAATCACTGTGCAATCTTGCTGGGGGGTAACACCATGGCATTTATAATGTGGCGGTGTTTGTATTGTATTTCGAAAGCCCTTCAAATAGCAGTGATGCACATAGTAATATAGGCGCACAGGAATGCTTGAAGGAGTTTGGTTACATAAAGTGAAAGTGAAGAAGCATAATTAAGTGTGACTTAGACAAGATAATTTAATACAACATGCAGGAGCATATTTACAGATATATATCTAGGCCGAATGTGAACCACAAAAGTGGGTATGGGAGGACTTTTGTGGCACGCAGAGGTTATTAACGGTGGATGTGCAGAGTGGATCCTAGATGCTATGTGAGACTGTAGAGGAGAAGGGGAAAGAGAGATAGATAGATAGATAGATAGATAGATAGATAGATAGATAGATAGATAGATAGATAGATAGATAGATAGATAGATAGATAGATAGATAGATAGATAGATAGCATCTTGCATTGTTCTATTTATATCGGAAGTGGTACTACAACAGCAGGCTTGATTAATTAAAATACAGTTTCCCATGTTAATGCCCATAGGAGCTTTGAACACAACTACAGCCGACCTGCTGGACAGAACTACACCAAATTTGACAGGAAGGTAGACTTTGGTTTGTAAATCACGCTTTCAGTTATTTGGTGTAAATCTGTTCCGTAGTTGTTGAGAAATTTTAAGGGAAAATAAATAAGGAAATCTGGGGGCAGCCTAAGTACATATCTCATGGTGAGATCTGACTGGCCGTCAGTACTTCAAACAGAAAATGCTGGCAGCCACATTGGGACAAATATACATCAAAGCACACCATTGAAATGCATTGTAGTGAATGGCAGGTTTTGAGGGTGACAAAAAGGAGAACGCATTTGTTGATGGTACGTTACTAATTTTAGGAATTGCCGGGTGTTATAAGGTGATTTTACCCTGTCAAGACGCCTTCTGCTGGGAGTACATTAAGATACGTGCTCCGTGAAGTTTAAGACAGTCATATATTATCCCAGCGTGTGCTTCACATTTGAGCGCGAATGCAAGTTGTTCTAAATCAGCGTTCTGAGACTGAAAGTAAAGAAAATCAGCTTGAGGGTGTGTGAAGAGTTTGCAGCAAAAGTCAGCCAGATGGTCGAAGCTACAAGCAACCTTCGCCCATCACAAGGCTAAAACGCACACACCGCCTAGTCTGTGGGGCACAAGCAAGGAAAGCGCTTTGAACCTGACACACTGCATCAAGGTAGAGATGTCCCTTTGTCCCAGGGCTTTTGTGGCAGAAATCCAAAACATAAAGGAGAGGAAAGAGGAAAACAAATATACCACGCAATCCTACCCAATTTGTGGGCAGCAGTACTATACTTCGAGCAGGACTTGAAGTGACGTTCTTCATTATTCGGCCTTTGTGGATTTTAGCCTTGCTCGATTTCCTCAGGAAGAATCCCTGGTGGGTAAAACAAGGTGCCCATGTTCGGAGAAACTTAACAGGAAGAGATTTTCTGCAGTCAAAACTAGTTTTTTTGGAGAGCAGTGCCACCTACTGGAATTTACTCACTAATTCCTGTTCATGCAAACCAATTTTTTAGGTCTCGCGACCTGTCAATGCGCATGCGCATTGAGCGGAAGCGAGACTATAGGGCTTTAACCAGACTTTAACTAACTGGCGATTTGATGCTGTGCCCGTGCGCTTTTAGGTCAATGCGCAAGCGCATTGACCTAAAATGCGCGTGCACAGCATCAAATCGTCAGCCATCTGTTCCCCAGCTTGGTGCCGCCAGCAGCTCTTGAAAGGATTTCTCCTCCCCTAATTATTCACGGCCGGCCGTACTTTCACTTTCACGGCCGGCAGGCCGTGTCGTCGCGTTTCTCCTCCCCCATTCCCCCCTCCCCACAGCAATGCAAAGAGCTTGTTGTCCCTACCCCCATCCTTCAATAATAATTCCTCTTGCGCATCTTATAAATATTTCCACAGACTGTTGCACTTTATTTCGGCCTCGCATGCTCAGGTGCTTCATGTTCGCTGCTTCTCTTTCTCTCCCATTCGTTACTCACCCACGCCTCTTCCTCCTATCCGTTACTCACACTGCCCCCTCTGCATCTCCCTCTGCCCCACCCGTTTCTCAAACTCCCCCCTCTGCCTCCTTCTGCCTCATCAGTTGCCCACTCTCCCCATGCCTCTCGTTCTGCCCCATCCGTTCCTTTTACCTCTTCTGCCTCTCTTTCTGCCCACTCGAAGTTCATACTCAGTCTCTTTCTGCCCCATCTGTTGTTCATACTCCCCCTCTGTTTGTCTGCCCATCCTTTGCTAATATTCCCCCTCCTCTCTTTCTACCCTTTCCTTTCCTCATACTCCACTCTGCCTCGCTCTCTGCCCCATTCGTTGCTCATACATCCCCGCCTCTCTTTTTGGCCCATTCATTGTTCATATTTCCCCCTCCGCCTCTCGTTTTGCCCCATCCACTGCTCATACTGCCCCCTCTACCTCGCAATCTGCCCCATCCGTTGCTCTTACCCCGCCCTCTTTCTGCCCCATCCGTTGGTCTTACCCCAGCTCTATTCCTGCCCCATCCGTTGCTCATACCCCCGCTCTCTTTCTGCCCAATCCGTTGCTCACAGCCACGCCTGCCTTTCTATCCCATCCCTTGCTCATCCCCCCTCTCGAATCTCTTGCAGTTCTGACCCTGCTTTAGACGCAGGGGTCTGCTTTCCTCTTTTGCACCCTTGTCCTACGCTTCTCCTTTTATCTGATGCTGTCCCATCACTTCCACATACTCTCCTCCCCGGTCTTGTCCTGCCTCATTTGAAGCTGATGCGCTCCTCCCGTTATCTGTTTCTGCCCAATTCCTTACTCACAACCCCTTTCTCTTTCTGTCAATCCCTTGCACACACTCTGTATCTTTCCCTTCCTGTCCCATCCCTTCCTCATACTCTCCGCCTTTTATGTGTCTACCCATCCATCGATACTACTCTGCAAAAATGTCCCTCCTTCCTTCTCTCTAAGCCCGTCCCATACTCAAGCTTTCATCCTTCGCCCTCTTTCTGTCCCATCTCTTGTTCACACTTTTCCTACTCCCCCTTCTGCCTCTTCCTGGCTCATGCTACACCTCGCCTTCCTCTCACTGCCCCAGCTCACGTCTCCCGTTTCGTTCTTTTTCTCTCCCGTCCATTGATCATCCCCTCCCTCCCCGCTCTGCCCCATGCACATACACTTAACCTCCCCTTTCTATTCCTTCTCGTGCCCCATCATCACCTTTCTTTATGCCCATCCAATGCATATACTCTACCATGTTCTTAATTTCTGTTGCGCCCTCTGCTCAGAGTCTCCTCTTCCTGTTCCATCTCTTGTTCATACTTCCCCCACCTCCCTTTGCCTGCCTGTTTCTTGCACGGACTCTCCTCCTCCATTCCACGTTCATTTTACCCTCGTTTCTTTTCTGCCCCATCCTAAGCCAGGCTCTTCATGACTTGGGCCCCAGGTATATTAGAAAGCGTCTTGTTCTTTACAAACCGAGCAGAGCTCTTCGCTCTGCCTCCTTGTTCAAAATGTTCGTTCCATCCATCAAACGCACGCGACAAGGGGGGCGCTCGTTCCACTACCTGGCCCCACGCGCTTGGAATGAACTGCCTCTCGCTCTTAGACAGGCCCCTAGTCTGATGTCCTTCAGAAAGGCATTAAAAACCTGGCTTTTTACTTATGAATTGTGAAGTCTTTTAATCCCAGTTGTGTTTCCTTTCCAATAAAGGTCCTCTTCGCCAAAGCGCCGGGACACTCCATCGTGAGTAGCCGTTGCGCTATAGAAGAGCCCAATTAACATAACATAACATAACATCTGTTTATAGCCATAGTGTTATCTCTTTCTGTCCCGTCCTTCTCTCATTCTCTCCCCTCCACTCTCGTTCTGCCCCTTCCCCTGCTTACATTGTCCCCCTTTTATCTGTTTTGTCTTATTCCTCGCTCATACGCTCCTCCTTTCATCCATTTTGTCTCACCCACTGCTCATACTCTTCTTCTGTCATTTCTTATCGCCCCACACCTTTATGTCCTTTTGTCCTTTCCCTGGTCAATGCAACTCTACTTTGATCAGTTTCTGTCCCATCCCAAGCTCTTAGCTCCCTCCTTTCATCATTTTCATGTCGACCTCTTCCTCATACAGTCCATGTTCTCTCTCTCTTTCCGTCTCACCCCTTGTTTTGTTTTGCTGCTTCTCCTTTCAGTCCAGCTCTGATCTTAAATGCACCCCCTGCAGCTCGCTAGGACATTCCCACGGAAGTGGTCCCCCTTGCTCCCCTCCCTTCTGTTTTCAACTTACCATGTGCCTTTCAGCACTCTCCTCTCTCCAGTTTCATAATGCGGCAAGTGGGCAACACTGGGTAGTATCACCCTTGGTAACCCTGTCTTTTCACCTCCCTGTCCTTTGTCCCAGTCCTCTGATCACGGAACGTGGTTAGCAAACACTCTCAAGGTTTCCTTGACTCCCCAATGGCTGGTGGGGCTCAGGAGACAACAATTCCCTGTTGGAGGTGGTTAACTCGTTCTCGATTCAGGTACGAAATATTTGAGGCACAATTTGTACGTTTTACTGATTTTTGTTTAACACAAAAAAAACCAGAAAATAACCTATTCTTTTTCCTCTTGCTCTCTCTTTTCACTCACTCATTCTCACACTTGACAGGACCAACAGAGGGCGCATCTCACACAGACAGGAACTGGGGGTGCATCTCACACAGACAGGAGCAACAGGGGGGCATCTCACAGACAGGAACAGGGGGTGCATCTCACACAGACAGGAACAGAGGATGCTTCTCACACAGACAGGAACAGAGGATTCTTCTCACAGACAGGAACAGAGGATTCTTCTCACACAGACAGGAGCAACAGGGGGGGCATCTCACAGACAGGAACAACAGTGGGCGCTTCTCACATACAGGTACAACAGAGGGCGCATCTCACACAGACAGGAACAGGGGGTGCATCTCACACAGACAGGAACAGAGGATGCTTCTCACACAGACAGGAACAGAGGATGCTTCTCACACAGACAGGAACAGAGTATTCTTCTCACAGACAGGAACAGAGGATTCTTCTCACACAGACAGGAGCAACAGGGGGGGCATCTCACAGACAGGTACAACAGAGGGCGCATCTCACACAGACAGGAACAGGGGTTGCATCTCACAAAGACAGGAACAGAGGATGCTTCTCACATATACAGGAACAGAGGATTCTTCTCACAGACAGGAACAGAGGATTCTTCTCACACAGACAGGAGCAACAGGGGGGGCATCTCACAGACAGGAAAACAGTGGGCGCTTCTCACATACAGGTACAACAGAGGGCGCATCTCACACAGACAGGCACAGGGGGTGCATCTCACACAGATAGGAACAGAGGATGCTTCTCACACAGACAGGAACAGAGGATTCTTCTCACAGACAGGAACAGAGTATTCTTCTCACACAGACAGGAGCAACAGGGGGGCATCTCACAGACAGGAACAACAGTGTGCGCTTCTCACATACAGGTACAACAGAGGGCGCATCTCACACAGACAGGAACAGGGGGCGCATCTCACACAGACAGGAACAGAGGATGCTTCTCACACAGACAGGAGCAACAGGGGTGGCATCTCACAGACAGGAACAATGCACACACACACAACCCCCCACACACAACCCCCCCCACACACACACAACCCCCCACACACACAACCCCCACACACAACCCCCACAAACACACAACCCCCCACACACACAACACCCCCCCAGACACACAACCCCACACACACACACAACCCCCACACACACAACCCCCTACACACACAACCCCCTACACACAATCCCACACACACAACCCCACACACGCACAACCCCCCACACAACCAACTCCCCCACACACAACCCCCACACACAACCCCCCCACACACACCAACACACAGACACCCCCCCACACAGACACCCCCCACACACACACACCCACACCCCCCCCCACACACACCCACACACACACCCCACACACACACCCACACCCCACATACACAACCCCCCCCCACACAACCCCACACCCACACTCTATCTCTCTATTGCCCTCACTCTATCTATCTATCTATCTCCCTCACTCTATCTATCTATCGCCCTCTCTCTATCTATCTATCTCTCTATCTATCTATCTATCTATCTATCTATCTATCTATCTATCTATCTATCTATCTATCTATCTATCTATCTATCGCCCTTACTCTATCTATCTATCTATCTATCTATCTATCTATCTATCTATCTATCTATCTATCTATCTATCTATCTATCTATCTATCTATCTATCTATCTATCTATCTATCTATCGCCCTCACTCTATCTATCGCCCTCACTCTATCTATCGCCCTCACTCTATCTATCGCTCTCACTCTATCTATCGCCCTCACTATATCTATCGCCCTCACTATATCTATCGCCCTCACTCCATCTATATATCGTCCTCACTCCATCTATCTATCGCCCCCTCACTCCATCTATCTATCGCCCCCTCACTCTATCAATGTATCTATCTATCGCCCTCACTCTATCTATCGCCCTCTCTCTATCTATCGCCCTCTCTATCTATCGCCCTCTCTATCTATCGCCCTCTCTATCTATCGCCCTCTCTCTATCTATCGCCCTCTCTATCTATCGCCCTCACTCTATCGCCCTCACTCTATCGCCCTCACTCTATCTATCAATCGCCTTCACTCTATCTATCTATCGCCCTTATTCTATCTATCGCCCTGACTCTATCACCCTCACTCTATCTATCTATCGCCTTCACTCTATCTATCTATCGCCCTCATTCTATCTATCGCCCTGACTCTATCCATCGCCCCTCAATCTATCAATCTATATATCTATCGCCCTCACTCTATCTATCGCCCTCACTCTATCTATCGCCCTCACTCTATCTATCACCCTCACTCTATCTATCGCCCTCACTCTATCTATCGCCCTCACTCTATCGCCCTCACTCTATCTATCTATCGCCCTCACTCTATCTATCGCACTCTATCTATCTATCGCCCTCTATCTATCTATCTATCTATCTATCTATCTATCTATCTATCTATCGCCCTCTATCATTCGCCCTCACTCTATCTATATGTCTATCGCCCTCACTCCGCATCACCACAGCATCACTCAGGGTCACCACACATCACTATGCGCTACCACCGCATCACTGAATGCCACAGCATCACTCGTCGCTGCCACAACATCACTCCGCGCCACCACCGCATCAATCTGTGCAACCATTCAACAACAACTGGCTCAAATATGTTCTCTCAATGTTTCAAGCTTTATTACAAATGTCCCAAAAAGATGTTAATATTTCACTTCTGTTCTTGGATTTTCGTCACAATAAAATACACTAAACATAATCTTCACAAAAGTTATTTATTTATAAAAGTTTAAGCTATTGCTATTATAAATTACAATAACTTTTATTTAAGTATTAATTATTTAAAAAAATGAAAAGCCATTTTTATTTGTAATACCAATACATCTAAGTCACATAAATACAAAACATGTTGCATTACAAATGCTATAGGTGTCACATTTGCGAAAGTTAAAAGTATTGGCATTGTAAATGACAAAGCTATTTTGCTATTTTCAAAACCAACACATAAATAAAAATTGTGTCATATTCAATACCAATAGCTCAAACGTTCCTAATGCGAGACCTATTGCATTGCAAATTCTTGTTTTCCTTTGCAGGTCTTGGACGGTGAATGAACTCTGAGGGGGAGATTTACAAGCTCCTTACGCCACTTTTGCGTCATTTTTCCAAGGTTAAAAATGATGCAAAAGTGGCACAAGGGGCTTGTAAATCTGCCCCTGGGTGTTTTAGATATAGGTAATGGGTGTTTGATGGTGTTGGCGTTATTCGCAGGTGCCTCAGTGTAGGGATTTCATTTAAACAAAACAAAAAAAACAAAAAATTAACACAGCCATGCAGAATGTAACTTTCCCACGGTTTTTTATGCTAAGTTTTCGGGCCGTATTACGCATTGTCATTGTTTGCGCCCGGTGCTCCTTTTAAAAGGTGAGCCGGGCACAAACAATGACAATGTGCCCCATTATGGTAAATGCGCTGCCCCCAGGGGCAGCTGCTCTCTGCTTTCATGGTGCAGGCGGCAACCACCTGCACTTTTAAAGGGCATTAGACATCCTCTTGCAGGCAGGTGCAGTCAGTGACTGGTCAGTGACATCAAGGGGATGTCTTGGGAGTCCATAAGACCCCCTTTCTTCCCTCCATAGGGCTGCTCTCAGATGGCGCACTCACGCTATGAGTGTGCCCCCCACACTGTGAGTGCGCCCCCTGAGAGTTTCTTTGCCTCTGCACCCACATCTGTAATAAGACGGAGCGCAGAGGCGAAGGAATTCCCTAATTTGCATAGTGCCGGCTCCTATGCAAATGAGGGAACACCCCCTGATGATAGCACTAGCGTTTTAAATGCACCAATGCTATGGGTATTACAGAAGAGGACGTACAAGCGTCTACACCCCCTTTTGTAAAACCGAAGTGCCTGAGGGGTGTTCAAAGCTGGCGCAAATGCCTGTTGCGCCCCGGGGCACTTATTGTAATAAGGCCCCGGGTGACCCACTTTTAAGACGGAACAAGTGGAAGAAAGTGTTCAAAAATTTAGCAGTAGGTTGTGGCGCCAATCTAAGGTTGGAGTGAAAGTAGCTTTACATCAGGATTACCTAGAAGCAAAGGGGCAGGAGATTTTGGAGCACTTACCCGCATTGTGTGCTAATGACGCAAGAGGGCTCAATGAATATCAAATAAGAATAAGAAAACTAGATAACCATTTTTCACCCAAAGTCAGCACAATAAGGAAGCGTTATCACTTTGGGAAGAAGGGTCAGAAAGAATGGGAAACAGTGGAGACAGTTGTGTCAGATTTAAGAAAGCTGGCTGCAACATGCAAGTTTGGGGCAATATGTGAGGAGTGTATAAGGGATCAGTTCTTGCTAACGTGTAAAATTGAAAGAATATGAGTAGAATTTTGGTTAAAGGATGATCCGCCACTGGGGGAGGTGTTCATAGAAGCCAATCAAGAAGAGCACATGATACATTGTGTGAAAGACAAAAAACAGGATAGTGAGGAAAACCCAAAGGTGAGCGAAATTACTGAAGATTTGGGTGGGGTGTTGGTGGTCAGAGGAAACAAGTGGAAGCACAAGGACAATAAAAGTGAGGTGTCATTTAGAAGCAATTGCTACAGATGTTGGAAAACGGGACACATGGTGAACAGCAAGGATTATCCAGCATTAAAAGCAACATGTAATAAACTTGGAAAAAGGGCCATTTGAGAATAGGCTACAAAAGTAACATGTATAGCAGGAAATATCCCAAAGGGAGTGCAACACAAGTGTGTGACGAGATCATTATACAAGTTAAGGAACGGGGTTTGAGCAACCCTTAGGATATCAATAGCACGGAGGGTCAAAATGTTGAAGCAATGTTTGATTTGTGTTCAAAGTTGAC
Organism: Lissotriton helveticus; assembly: GCF_964261635.1. Classification (NCBI taxonomy): domain Eukaryota; kingdom Metazoa; phylum Chordata; class Amphibia; order Caudata; family Salamandridae; genus Lissotriton; species Lissotriton helveticus. The sequence goes on from NC_136059.1 coordinate 1,029,522,628, forward strand.
AATAATTGCTGAGATAATGTTTGAAAAAATGTTTAAAGGAAAGAAGAAATTATACAAAATGGATATCAAACCAGGGGGGTATGGTGGACAACGTATACAGATTAAGGGAACCTTTTGGGAAGCATAGCTTACAAGGACAGATACACAGTCACCAAAGTGTATGTGTAACATATAAGATGCTCAATATTCTGGGATGGCCAGCACAAACGGACCTTGGAGATACCTCAACCCAAACAAGGATCCTCAAATACTAGTCTAGAGTGTAGAAAAGCAGTTCCCTGAAGTGTTCATTGAACAACTAGGATGTTTAACACACCATGTACATAAGATAAATCTGAGAAAAAACTCTCAACCAGTATCATCCAGGGTAAGGAGTCCACCCCTATCCACACATGAGGCACTTAGGGAAGAATTGGAGAGACTATGCAGTCTAGGAGTGATTGCACCAGAAGAAGCCACAGAGTAGCTGGCCCCAATAGTAGTGGCTAAGAAAAGTGATGGGGCAGATCCTCTATACATAGACTTAAGAGCACTGAACAAAGAGATGGTGGTGTACAAATATCCACCACCCAATATCACAGACATGATTACCAAGGTAGCAGGAGCCAAGGTTTTTTCCACGTTGGACCCAATGTCTGCATACTATGAGATCCGACTACACCCAGAGTCCCAAGAACTTACTGCGTTCATTACTCCTATGGGATATACAAGTTCAAACGGATGCTGTTTGTACTTGTATCAGCAGCCGCTGTCTTCCAAAGAATAATGACCAGTTCACTCCAAGGGATCACAGGAGTGTTCTGTTATCAGTACGATGTATTCATCTTTGGGGAGAACAGGGAACAGCATGACCACAGACTAAAACTATTTTTGAGGAGGTTCAGTGAGCAGGGACTAACGGTAAAAGAGAAAGAAGTGCAAAATCGGCTGCCTGGAAATAAATTACTTAGGACACAAGGTAACAGTAGGAGTCATACTACTTAAGGCTGAGTTCAAAGATTCCATCATGAATCTGAGTAAAGAAGAGGCTAAATCCTTTCTGGGAATGCTAGAATTCTACAGCAAGTTTGTCCATAATTTTGCAAGACGAACGTATCACATTCATTTGTGATTAATAAATGGGTTACAATTTGTCTGGAGGGGAAAATATCAGGCAGAATTTGAGGACACCGAGCTGCATTAGCAACAGCTCCTAATTTGAAGATATTCATACCAGGCAGACAAACTTTAATAACAACTGATGCCAGTTCCAAAGGCCTGGGGGCTGTAATAGTACAAGTAGAACAAACGGGTGAAGAGGCAATTGTCTATATTTCTCGATCTTTGAAACAGGCTGAAAATAACTATTCAGTGATAGAGAAGGAGGCACTGGCAGTACACTGGGAAATCAACAAGTTAAGGAATTTCATTTGGGGGACAAAATTCACTATGAAGACCGATCACAAGCCACTCATACAAGTGTTTACGAAGAAGGGTTTAGACTCCATCTCAAGTAGAATGAGGAGGTGGGTGGTCAGTCTCTAAGAATATATGTTTATGGTGGAATATGTCCCAGGAGTGAAAAACTATGTGGCAGATTGCCTCCCTCACCTCATTGAAAACCCAATGTCAGAACTGGATACTCTCTAGTGCGGTCCCCTCAGGAACAGATTATCTTGCCCCAGATCCCTCCAACCAAGGCCACCGACAGGCGATGACCACTGTCACTAAACTTAGCTCGGGGGGGGAAAGGGGAAGTGGAAGACAAAACAAGAGAGACACGCCTCAGGACACTGGCTCCTACTTCAGGAAATTCGATAGGAAGTTCTGTAAAGTAAACACAAACAATTTCCCCTCCTATGACTGTGCAACTCCTCTGCCACTCTCTCTCTCTTCTCCACTAGAATGTTCCTTACCTGTGTCTATTTAGAAGCTAGCTCCTCTCTTTACTGTTTTGTCCAAACAAATGTTTAATGTAGATCTGATTTACTGGAAGAACCCAGCCTATTCACAGTTCACTCTTTCATTAAATTATTTTGAGCTCTTGCGGCTAGGGTCTATCCTTAGGACTTTTTTATGTCTTTAGCAAACAAGTCTCTACTAGATTTCTTCTTAAAAAATATAGGTAATGGCTCTCTCACAGTTTCTAATGAAAATGTATTCTCCCTCTAGTGGACATCACTCACCTAACATCGCCATCATGTCCTGCAGGGGGTGTTTGTTCTTATTAGTTATCATTGGCATAGTATAACTTCATTTTAAACATTTACGAGTTATTTTGCAAAGTAAAGTTTCTCTTTCATATACTTGCTATTTTTTTAATTCGGTGGTTTTGGAAATGTACACTTTCTTTAGATGTGGGAGGTCCCATAGAGATATCTGCTGCCAAACCACACAGTCAAACGTGCCGGCAATTACCGTGTTTTAAAAATCACTGTGCAATCTTGCTGGGGGGTAACACCATGGCATTTATAATGTGGCGGTGTTTGTATTGTATTTGGAAAGCCCTTCAAACAGAAGTGATGGACATAGTAATATAGGCGCACAGCAATGCTTGAAGGCGTTTGGTTACATAAAGTTAAAGTGAAGAAGCATAATTAAGATAACTTAATACAACATGCTGGAGAATATTTACAGATATATATCTAGGCCGAATGTGAGCCACAAAAGTGGGTATGGGAGGACTTTTGTGGCACGCAGAGGTGATTAACGGTGGATGTGCAGAGTGGATCTTAAATGCTGTGAGACTGTAGAGGAAAAGGGGATAGATAGATAGATAGATAGATAGATAGATAGATAGATAGATAGATAGATAGATAGATAGATAGATAGCATCTTGCATTGTTCTTTGTATATCGGGAGTGGTACTACAACAGCAGGCTTGATTCATTAAAATACAATTTCCCATGTTAATTCCCATAGGAGATTTGAACACAACTACAGCCCGACCTGCTGGACAGAATTACACCAAATTTGTCAGGAATGTAGATTTTGGTTTGTAAATCACGCTTCCAGTTATTTGGTGTAAATCTGTTCCGTTGGTGTTGAGAAATTTTAAGGGAAAGCAAATAAGGAAATCTGGGCGCAGTCTAAGCACATATTTCGTTGTGAGATGAGATCTGATTGGCTGTCAGTACTTCAAACAGAAAATGCTGGCAGCTATATTGAGACAAATATACATGATAGCACACCATTGAAATGCATTGTAGTGAATGGCAGGTTTTGAGGGTGACAAAAAGGAGAATGCATTTGTTGATGGTATCATACTAATTTTAGGAATTGCCGGGTGTTATAAGGTGATTTTACCCTGTCAAGACGCCTTCTGCTGGGAGTACATGGAGATACACACTCCGTGAAGGTTAAGACAGTCATATATTATCCCAGCGTATGCTTCACATTTGAGCGCGAATGCAAGTTGTTCTAAATCAGCGTTCTGAGACTGAAAGTAAAGAAAATAAGTCTTTGTTTGCCTGGGTGTGTGGAGAAATCTTGGGAAAACAAAGCTCAGACCTGCGGAGGAGATGCACATGTTCTTACAAGTGCCTGTATTCGGTCAGCGTGAGGGTGTGTGAAGAGTTTGCAGCAAAAGGCAGCCAGAGGGTCGAAGCTACAAGCAACCTTCGGCCATCACGAGGCTAAAACGGACACACCGCCTAGTCTGTGGGGCACAAGCAAGGAAAGCGCTTTGAACCTGACACACTGCATCAAGGTAGAGATTTCCCTTTGGCCCAGGGCTTCTTTGGCAGAAATCCAAAACATAACTAAGTTGATGTTACTAAAGGAGAGGAAAGAGGAAAACAAATATACCACGCAATCCTACCCAATTTGTGGGCAACAGTACTATACTTCGAGCAGGACTTGAAGTGACGTTCTTCACTATTCTGCCTATGTGGATTTTATCCTTGCTCGATTTCCTCAGGAAGAATCCCTCATGGGTAAAACAAGGTGCCCATGTTCGTAAAAACTTAACAGGAAGAGATTTTCTGCAGTCAAAACTAGTTTTTTTTGGAGAGCAGTGCCACCTACTGGAATTTGCTCACTAATTCCTGTTCATGCTAACCTTTTTAGGTCGAGGGACGTAGCTCTCACTGCGAAGCAGTGAAGGGGCGGAGTCCCGAAGAATTAATGTTTTGGAGTTAGGGGCTTTGAACCCGCCTCTCCCCTCCATTCTCCTCCATTGGCTGGCTTCCTAAACGGAGGCCAGCCATTGGAGGAGAAAGGAGTCACTCCAATAAAGCCCCGTCTCTTTCGGATTCGGGGGCGTGTTTTTTTCGTTCTTTAGCCCTGTGACATCACCCGTCACTCAGAACGCCAAAACACGCCCCCGAATCCAAAAATGTTCGGAGCTTTGCGCCGCCATTTCTGCCCGACCGCCTGACGCGACAGACCATTTCCCTGCCCCTGCTCTCTCCCTCCGTTGTTTAATCCTCGCTCTCTCTGCCTCCCTCCCTCCCCGCTCGAGTGGTGATGTGCCCCCTTTGCCTGCTCTGTCCCTGCTCGAGGCTCAGTGTGTTCGGCTTGGGGTTTGGGCCTCTCCCTGCTCTGTCGGGATCTCCGCTCCGAGCGCGCCTCCTCCCCAGAGCCTGGAGAGATGCGGCGCTGGAACCCCCGTGCAGTGGCTGTCCATGTGAAAGCACGCAAATGAACGAGTGATTAATCACACCCGTAGTGGATCTCGGGCCACAGCCTAGCCGACGAAGACTTGCCGGAAATATATAGAGCCGAAGGAGAGTGCAAAAGAAAATAAAACTGTGATTGTTAGTTTGACAAACGCAGACCTTGTAGGCGTGAGCTGTGTGTATCAGATCAGATGAGCTTGCTGGAGGAGGGGCCAACAGTCAGGGACACTGATCGGCTGTTTTTGGAGGGCGGTGATTCTAGGGTGGAGGGGTAGGGGCAAAGATGCAAGTTACAGAACATCCAGTGTTGTTTTCTTTTCAGTTTCGATCAGCTGAACTCTTGTACCGTAAGGTGCATCCCGCTGACAGAGTAGGCAGATCGCGCACATGAAAACGCCCATTCCGTACTGAAAGACCCATGATAGCCTGTTGCAGGCGGGATGCTGCTGCTCCACGAGTGGTGAGACTGCACTCCTTCTGGCGGCCCCTGCTCTCCGCTGCTGCACCCATGCTTCTGGCCGGTCTCTCCGCTTGCGCGGCGGCGCTGCTGGCCCTGCACCTTGTGCTGCGGCTCTTCTTTCCCTACTTCTGGCTGGACCTGGGCTACTTGCTGAAGGTGCTCCGCAGCGGGTTGCGCGTGGAGCTCTACAAGCGCAGAGGTCGCGCGGAGATGGTCCTGGACCGCTTTCTGGCCATGGCAGAGAGCGTGCCCGACATGACGTTCCTGATTTTCGAAGGGCAAAGCCACACCTATCGGCAAGTGGACTGCAGGAGCAGCCGGGTGGCCCAGGTCTTTCTCCACCATGCATCGTTCAAGAAAGGGGACACGGTGGCCCTGCTCATGAGCAATGAGCCCGACTTTGTGCACGTCTGGCTGGGGCTGGCCAAACTGGGCAGCCGGGTGGCCTTCCTCAATGTAAACGTTCGCTCCAGGTCACTGCTGCATTGTTTCAACAGCTGTGGTGCCTCGGCGCTTGTGGTGGGGGCAGGTACGTATGATGTAACTTCCGCAAGTGACTTCAAAGCGATAAAGCTAGTTTAAGAAATCGGAGGTTTCTTTATACAAAGTAATAGAGATGCTAAGTAACTTTAATGCCATGTGAAACCGTCAGTTAGCCCATACGCTTTGCCAATGCACTTCGCACCCCCCTTCCCTCCGCCCGCAGCTCTCCTTCGTCTCGCACCCCCCTTCCCTCCGCCCGCAGCTCTCCTTCGTCCCGCTCTCGCCCCCCCTTCCCTCCTCCCACCCCCCTTCCCTCCGCCCGCAGCTCTCCTTCGTCTGTCTTCGTCCCAACAAAAGCACATTTGTAAACACTGCCTTTCCTCTGATGCACCACGTGAAACTAGGCAACAACAACCACTCACCCCCAACTTTCGGGGCAGAGTCTACTTGGTTTTATTGTCCCCTAAAAATGTTCATCTGACCTGTACTTTCCTCTCAGCTAACTGTTTCACATCTCCCCCTTGGCACCTGACTCGCCCCCATCCTCACCGGTTCCTCCCACCCCTCAGCTCTCGCTCTCCCTGGCTTCACTCCCTCTCCATGGCTCGCTCGACGGATGCACATCTCTCCGTGCGTGGACCCGGCAAAACAACATCAGGAAAGCACAGCCGAGCTTGGCAGGAACTGGGGCTCACACAGTGTGGGACCCCGGGCCTCGTGCCAACCAACACCAGTCACATGGGTGGGACGGGAGGGGAGCAGGGCGGGAAAGACAAGGGAACCACTTAGCCTGTGCCAGGCACGTCACACCTCAGGACAGGCAGGCTCGCGTCTCACGTGAGATGCGTGGGAGTTGGTAGGAACGTAGCCGATAGCCCTACCGCGGCGCTCCAGAGGGCTGTGCTTGCTCCCATGCCCCCTGGCTGTGTTTGCTCCCCTGCTCCCTGGCTGTGCTTGCTCCCCTGCCCCCTGGCTGTGCTTGATCCCCTGCCCCCTGGCTGTGTTTGCTCCCCTGCCCCCTGGCTGTGTTTGCTCCCCTGCCCCCTGGCTGTGCTTGCTCCCCTGGCTGTGCTTGCTTCCATGCCCCCTGGATGTGTTTGCTTCTCTGCCCCCTGGCTGTGCTTGCTCCCTGCCCCCTGGCTGTGTTTGCTCCCCTGCCCCCAGGCTGTGCTTGCTCCCCTGGCTGTGCTTGTGTCAGGTCCCAGCGGGGGTTTGAAAGTTCAGTCCCAAGACTAAATTATCGGTTCAATGCTGGTTTCGCTCATTCACTTTCTGCATGTAATTGGAGGCAGAGAGTAGCTCAGTTTAGACGCAAGTAAACACTTCCTGATTGTGCCACCGTTTATTTGCTTGAGCGTTCTAGCCTTTCTGTGCAGGCGGCCATTTTGTGCGCTCGTGCCTTTCTCTCAGCGCACTTCAACGGTCTTTTTCCTGAGGGATAGACGCTTCCTTCTGAGCGCATCTTTTTGGAGCTGCTTTGTCCTTCCAGTTCTTGTTCGTAGGATGAGTTCCTTCTCATATTTGCTCTAGCGCTATTGACGTTAGTTCTTCGTCAACGAGCGCTTCCTGTTCAGCTCCGAAGTCTGTCCTGAGTATCCTGCGTATTACCTCCCCTCTCTCTCAAGTACCTGGTAGGATGAAATCTATTTTCTGAGGCACTTGTTCTTCGAGGGCGGTAAGAAATTCTATTCAACTTGTGCCTGTTCCTGTATCCTGTTGAACATTGCTATAGTAACATTATTAGAGGCACTTCGTTTTAGTTTCTGTTTCCAGTGAGCTTCAGTCGCAGAGATAAACCTACATTTTGAAATATTGACTTTCCCAAGAAAGAGACTCTTAATCAGTGTTCGGTTAAGCAGCATCGCTATTCTCCCTCCCAATGCCTAGATGACATCAAGTATAGTAGTGTATTATTTGATATGCATATTAGTTATACAATATTATACCACCTTTAATTCATCAGCTGTTGTGGGAGATTCAAGGAACTGTGAATATTCGACTGTTTTTCTGGATACCGTATTTTCCTTTCTTGGAACTAAATCTTAGATCATATACAGAGAGGAGCTAAGGTCCACACACATTCAGGTACTTGATAGTAAATCACTGAAGGGTTAGTTGGGAGGTCAGAGCCAGAGTAGTGTGGGAACTGTAGTAATGTTGTGCTTACTTTTGCAGGAGAAGATCTTCCTGAAAGACGAATTGTAAAAGAAAACCAGTGTGGCAGTCTCTCTTTGTTATCCACTTCCCCTTTCCCTTTCATTCCTGGGCTTAGAGTTCTCTGGGTCCAGGGGTGTGGGGGCGTTGGGAAATACTCATCTAGATAGAACCTTCTAGCGGTCTGCTCCCACGGATTCAAAGGAATTCAGGTACGCTCTTGACAGATTGAAGTGCCTAAAAAACATTTCTTTCCGTCTGGGCAAGATGGCAGAAGGTTTAGATGTTAAGGCTTTGGCAACCATTCTTGAGGATTTGCAAAAGCAGCTTAGTGAAACTAGGGAAGAGGTTAGGAAGTCCAATCAGGAGGCAAGTTATTTGAGGCAGCGGGTGGAAGAACTTTCCGTGAGTCCCAGTCCTAATTTTGGGGGGCTTAAGTCTCCAGCCTTTGCTCCTTCCTCTTCGTCATCATCTGCGTTAACCACGCAAGTAGTCCATGCCATGTCTCCCACCATTCCTTTGGCCCCTCCAGAAAGATTTCAAGGAGATCCTCATAAGGCTCAAATCTTTTTGACACAGTGTTCCCTGCATTTTCTGTGTAAGCCCATTTTATTCAAGGAGGATCAGTCTAAAGTGGCGTTTGTGCTGTCCTATCTTAGTGGTGACGCTGCTGCGTGGTCCATGCCCTTGGTCTCCTCTAATGATCCGGTTTTGTATAAATTTGAAGATTTTAATGCAGAGTTTCTACGGATCTTTGATCGTCGCACCATCTCGCAGACTACAGATAACGAGTTATTGGACTTGAAACAGGGAAACAGAGAACTTGTGGCGTATCTGGCACAATATAATAAGTTAATTGTAGAAACCAACTGGCCTGCAGCGAAGAGAGCGTCAATTTTTTACAGAGGCTTAAGGGATGAGTTGAAGGATGGGTTGTCTCAAATTCCTCGTAGACCAACGGATGTCTCAGAATTAATTGACTTAGTCCTTCAAATTGATCAAAGGCAGGCGGAACGTCGAAGTGAAAAACGAAGGGATGTTAAACCCTTCCCCCCACGATTTGATCAAGTACGTTCAGAGCCTCATAAGAGCAGTGATGTAAATACGAGTGAGGAACCAATGCAGATTGGCGCAGTTCGAGGTCCTCTTTCTCAGGAAGAGCGAGAAAAGTGACGTTTAGGGAAATTATGCATGTACTGTGGTCAGTCAGGCCATTTTGTTAAAGAATGCCCAAAGAAACCAAAGACCACTTCGTGGGTAAAAGACAAGCTCCACCAGTAGACGGAGTTGCACTGGTGGGAGCAGCCCCGGAGACAACTCCTAAGACTCAGTTACTTGCAAATGAATGGCAGGCAGTGGCTCCACATTTGATCTTGTCCTGTACCATTTGGTTCGGTGAAGGTCGGAAGGAAAAGGTGTCTGTGATGTTGGATTCCGGAGCAACTGGAAACTTTTGTGACCTACAGTTCGCCAAATTGGTGGGGATCCAGTTTGAAAGGAAGTTGAAGCCAGAACCAGTGCGTGCAGTGGATGGTATGGAATTATCGTCAGGTCCAAAAGTTTTTGATACTGAAGTCATTACAGTCATTGGTCCAGAAGAACATCGGAGTTTTGTCAGTTTTAACCTCATCGATGCTCCGCAGTTCCAAATGATTTTGGGGCTGCCTTGGCTCACTGAGCATAACCCGAAGATCGATTGGGCCAAACGAACCGTTGAGATGAATTCCACATTTTGTTCTGAGAACTGTTTTCATGCACCTTTGGATCTTCAGCAGACTACTATGTCTTCCAATTTGGCAAATCAAATGCCAATGATCTGTACTGTGGAAGTTCCGGAAATTCCTGAAGTCTATCTCGACTTAAAGGAAGTCTTTAATGAAAGAGAAGCTAGAAAACTACCTCCTCATAGGGAATATGATTGTCGCATTGAGCTGGAGCCAGTAGCTACTTTACCTTGTAGTCGCATTTATGCGTTATCTGAACCTGAGAACCAACATCTGAAGGAATATATTGAGCAGAATCTAGAAAGTGGTTTCATTCGACCCTCTCAGTCGCCAGTATCTTCCCCCCTCTTTTTTATTCCTAAGAAGGACGGAACCCTGAGAACTTGCATAGACTATCGTGCCTTAAACCTGGTCACCAAGAAAAACCGCTATCCATTGCCTCTCATTTCTGAGCTCCTGGATCAAGTAAAGAGTGCGAGTGTTTACACGAAATTGGATTTGAGGGGAGCGTACCATCTGGTGAGAATGGCGGAGGGTGAGGAATGGAAGACGGCGTTTCGCACACGATTGGGTCTGTTCGAGTATCAAGTCATGCCATTCGGCTTATGCAACGCTCCAGCCGCGTTCCAACACTTTGTAAATGACATCTTACGGGAGTTTTTGGATCGCTTTGCTGTGGTTTATATAGATGACATCCTCATTTTTTCAAACAATCTGGAAGAACATGTCCAACATGTTCGAGTCATCTTAGAGCGTTTGTTGAAGAATCAGCTGTATGTGAAATTGGAGAAATGTGTTTTTCATTCAGCTAAAGTGGAATTTTGGGGTTTTATCCTTTCTCCTGATGGAGTCAACATGGATGAATCGAAACTGGAAGCTATAAGATCTTGGCCTGCTCCCAAATCCATAAAGGAGATACAGAGTTTTCTGGGATTCGCCAATTTCTATCGACGGTTCATTCAAAATTTTTCAGAGAAGGTCAGCCCCATTACTCGTCTACTAAAGAAGAATGAGCGTTTTGTGTGGGGAAAAGAACCTGAAGACGCCTTTCAACAGTTAAAAGAAGCCTTTGTATCTGCCCCTATTTTGCAGCACCCAGATTTGAAAGAACCATTTTTTGTGGAAGCAGATGCTTCCAATTTTGCTATTGGTGGCATTCTATCTCAGAGACAGAAACAATCTGGACAATTACATCCTGTGGCCTATCATTCACGGAAGCTATCGATCGCTGAAATTAATTACTCCATTTCAGACAAGGAGCTTCTGGCAGTAAAAGAGGCTTTTAAGATTTGGAGACATTACTTGCTTGGAGCACAACATGTGATTACGGTGTTTACAGATCATCGCAATTTGCAGTTCTTAAAATCAGTCAGAACCCTCTCCCCTCGTCAGTTGAGATGGTCTCTTTTCTTTGCGGACTATGATTTTGTTCTGACATACAAACCTGGATCAGCAAATGGAAAAGCAGATGCCCTTTCTCGTTTAAGTCTTGGTGATGTAACTGACAAGATGGTGGAGGGTTATATCATTCCACAGAATAAGATCGTGGCTGCGATTGTGGAGGATGATCTGGAGAAGCGAGTTCGAGAAGCCTTCCAAGAAAAAGAATTCACAAATTGGATATCGGAAGGCCCTGAAAGAGAAATTAAGGATGGGAAACCATATTTTCAAGGGAAACTGTTTGTTCCTGGAGAAGAGTTACAGTCGGAAATCATCCAACAGTTTCATGATCATCCCTTGGCAGGTCATAAAGGAGCAGTCAAAACTTTGGATCTGGTGAAGAGGATGTATTTTTGGCCAGGCATGGAAGCGCAGGTTAGGCAGCACATCGCCACTTGTGAGCAGTGTGTAAAGGGGAAGAGTTCTAGACAGTCACCTCAAGGGTTACTTATGCCTTTACCCGTAGCTCCTTCCCCTTGGCATACCATTTCAATGGATTTCATAGTAGATTTACCATCTAGTCTGGGTTATTCGGTAATCTGGGTGGTGGTTGACCAGTTCACCAAGATGAGTCACTTCATTCCTCTGAAAGGTCTCCCAACTGCCCCCCAATTGGCAAGTTTGTTTGTACAAAATATAGTTCGCCTACATGGAATTCCAAAGATAGTGATCTCCGATGGAGGGTCACAGTTTGTTTCTCGATTCTGGAGATCTTTTTTGAAAGGTTTGGGGGTTGATTCTCGTCTGTCCACCAGTTTCCATCCAGAAACGGATGGACAGACAGAGAGGGTGAACCAGGATTTGGAGCAGTACCTTCGCTTGTATTTGATGGATCAAGAGGGAGAATGGCCCTCTCTATTAAGTACTGCGGAGTTTGCTTACAATAATTCAGTCCATTCGGCTACTGGATACTCTCCATTCTTTCTCAATTCAGGTAGACATCCAAATATGTTAGTGGGAAGAGTAGAGGTAGAGGTTCCAGCGGCAGAAGAGGTAATTCAGGAGTTGCATAAGTCCTTTCAGTCAGCATCAGTTAATCTCTCAAAAGCTAAACAGGACTATAAGAAGCAGGCAGACAAGAAACGTAGGGAGAGTCCAGTATTTGAGGTGGGGGATCTGGTTTGGGTTTCCACTCGCCATATGCGGTTGGTGGGGAACAGGAAGTTTCAGCCTCGATATGTGGGTCCTTATCCAGTAGTAAATATGGTAAACCCAGTCAGTGTTAAGTTGGCGCTTCCAAAGTCCATGAAAGTTCATCCCACCTTTCACGTTTCATTAATAAAATGCAATCCACCAAACCTTCGATGTTCACTTCCCCCAGCTCCAGTTCAAGTCCAATCTGCAGAGGAGTTCGAGGTGAAGAGAATTTTGGACTCAAAATTGAGAAAGAAGACTTTGTTCTACCTTGTAGATTGGAAGGGCTTTGGTCCAGAAGATCGATCATGGGAGCCTTGCGAGAATGTACATGCCCCACGGTTGGTAGCTGAATTTCACAAGACACATCCTCAGAAGCCCAGAGAGGGGGTTTTGGTGGGGGGTACTGTCAGGTCCCAGCGGGGGTTTGAAAGTTCAGTCCCAAGACTAAATTATCGGTTCAATGCTGGTTTCGCTCATTCACTTTCTGCATGTAATTGGAGGCAGAGAGTAGCTCAGTTTAGACGCAAGTAAACACTTCCTGATTGTGCCACCGTTTATTTGCTTGAGCGTTCTAGCCTTTCTGTGCAGGCGGCCATTTTGTGCGCTCGTGCCTTTCTCTCAGCGCACTTCAACGGTCTTTTTCCTGAGGGATAGACGCTTCCTTCTGAGCGCGTCTTTTTGGAGCTGCTTTGTCCTTCCAGTTCTTGTTCGTAGGATGAGTTCCTTCTCATATTTGCTCTAGCGCTATTGACGTTAGTTCTTCGTCAACGAGCGCTTCCTGTTCAGCTCCGAAGTCTGTCCTGAGTATCCTGCGTATTACCTCCCCTCTCTCTCAAGTACCTGGTAGGATGAAATCTATTTTCTGAGGCACTTGTTCTTCGAGGGCGGTAAGAAATTCTATTCAACTTGTGCCTGTTCCTGTATCCTGTTGAACATTGCTATAGTAAAATTATTAGAGGCACTTCGTTTTAGTTTCTGTTTCCAGTGAGCTTCAGTCGCAGAGATAAACCTACATTTTGAAATATTGACTTTCCCAAGAAAGAGACTCTTAATCAGTGTTCGGTTAAGCAGCATCGCTATTCTCCCTCCCAATGCCTAGATGACATCAAGTATAGTAGTGCAAGTAAATAGCTTTATTTCGAAATGTTTCATTTCATAAAAGCATTACAATAAGACAAATACAAGATAAAAACAATTATTGACTTTAAAATCACAAGAAAAAATCATTTGAAAAGTGCAATATACAGCAATGCTAAAAGCGACCATCATAGGGCAAGCATAGGGGCACATACTAAATCGACCTTACGGGATAGAATGAGACACAGCAGTAAGTAACTAGGCCGATGGATCCAAAAATGGAACCATTTACTGGAGGATCATCATCCTTGCAGATCTTATCCTCCAGACCCAGACCAAATATTTCGCCAGGCCACATGCGAGCAAGGGTTGGGAATCTGATCTTAACAAATATAGGGCCTCCTGGTAAGACCGTGTACCCAGCCTCAAGCAAAGTGGTTTCAGCCACCTACGGCGAGGACTAGAATACGCGGGACATACAAACATTAAATGGGAAATAGATTCGACACTGTTTGGACAGAAAGGGCAAGTTGATACAGTTTGCCAGGGGGGTTTCCAGTTTGCTGTCCATGATCCCACGGGCAGAACCCCGACCCTGAATTTAAAATACAACGCCCTATCTGTTGGGTTAGAAATCACATCCAAATAGTGCTCTCTATAAGGACGGCCTTTGAATGACAAAAACTCCACCGCAGATCTACATAGGTTGGTTTGTTTAGGTCTCTCGTTATCTACCCACGCCCAAAATAATTTCTTTAGTAATTGTTTGGGTGGTGAGGATCTGTTGGCCCAGGCGTCAACCAGGCCAAGTTCACAAAGCAGACGCTTTACTTCCAAGAGCCAACCGATCTTATACCAACCCGAGGTGGAGAGAAGCTCGCGGAGAGCATCCGCATAGCTCGCGAGTTCAGGAACATTCCAAATGCGCGCCCACAGGAGAAGGGGGCGTAACTTCGCCTGCTCAGCTATGGAACGTGTACCAGTATCCAATAAAAGTGGGAGTGTTGGGGAGCTATGGGGGAGCCTCATTAAATCTTTGTGGAATTTGTTCTCAAGATGGAATAGAGTGTCAAATTTCTGAGTACCCCACAACTCTGCCCCATATAAAGCCGCACTCACAGCTTTTGCCCTATAAATGTCTAGTATCACCCCAATGGGCTTGAGCGAGGAGGCACGGTGTTCTTTCAGTAGGGCACCCGTGACCCTCCTATGAGCCAGAATGATCTTTTGGTGGTGCGCCTTCCAGCTCATAGAGTCACTAAGGCGGATTCCTAGATAATCGAATTCCCTTACCCTTTCTAAGGGAACTGAATCCAGGGATGGAGGGTGGACTGTCTTTCTAGGGGGATTCAACACCAGGAACTTAGTTTTGCTGATGTTAATAGCCAAGCCCCTGGTGTCACAGAAGCCCTGGAACCTAGTTAGCAAGGTTTGAAGGCCCACCGGGGATTTTGAAATCAGCAGGGTATCATCTGCAAACAGGAGTGTTGGTATCTTCCTGCCCGCCAGGGAAGGTGCGTCAGCTGGTAGCTGTAGCAGATGCTCCACCACTCCGTTTAGATATAATGAAAACAGAGTGGGGGCTAGCACACACCCCTGGCGGACCCCCCTGTCTACAGAGATACGAGCTGTTTTTTCGCCCTGCGCACCCCATCTAATTCTGGCAAAATTTTCCTCATGGAATTTGATGATTAATGCCAGCAAATAAGCGGGCATGCCCAACCCCTCAAGAACGGCCCACAGTTGGTTACGTGGGACTAGGTCAAAGGCAGTCCGCAAATCTATAAAAGCAAGATACAGACTGCCCTTGCCCAGTTTAACCACTTTCCAATACAACATAAGGAAGCGGAATGTCTGCTCAATAGTGCCGGTACCAGATCTAAAGCCGGCCTGAAAGTCAGACAATACCTTTGCTTCCTCAGCCCATTGGAGAAGCCTCCCTAAAACCACCTTCCCTGCTACCTTCTGGGTGGAATCAAGCAGACTTATGGGTCGGTAGTTGGCAGGGTCATCCCTACACCCTTTTTTAAAAATTGGGACAACTTCTGCACCCCTCCAGGAATCCGGGAATCCTCCGCCCTCCATGGCCTCATTTAGGAGTTTGGCAATGAGTAGGCTCCACTCCTCTATATTTATACGCAGCAGGTCGCCCGGAACTCCATCTGGGCCCGCTGCCTTATTGGGCACAATACACCTAATTGCTACTTCTACCTCCTTGGCTGTAAAGGTAGAGTCAGAGTGTATGCTGTTAACCGATATTATGTGGCTTTCGCCCCTACAGTGGCCCCTAGCCCCCTGAGAATTAGTATAAAGTTTTGAAAAGTGGGCCAGCCAAGCGTCCCCTGTGATATTGCAAGTCAGCAATGAGTCAACCGGCCTGTCCCTACCTCTAAACAAGGCCCAAAAGGCCCTTGAGTCCTTCCTGGAACCCGCATCCATTAGTTCGCTCCAGAAGTTGGTTTCGTGAGTTGCCCTTGCCACCTCTTGGGCTTTTCTATATTCCTTCCTAGCAGAGGAGATCAACCCAGGATCTTTCAAGCCGACTGCTCGAATAAGGTTGCTTTTGGCCAGACGACAGGCAGGTGAATACCATTGATCTCTGCCCCTTAATACAGTTCTCCGCCTAGCCCCACCCCTTCCCTGGGGAACTAAAAACAGGTTACCAAGTAGTGCGATAATCTCCGTGAAGGTTGTTAAAACTGCTTCATCGGAGTCCAACGTACTCAAGGTACCCTTGGCTTCCAGCATTATGGTTCTTGCTTGGGCCATTCTTGATTCATCCAAAGCAACTTTGGCCCATTTCAGCCGTCTGCCACAGTTGGATGGGACAACTTCATTGGATGATTTCCAGGTGGAACGAGGCGATGCTAGATCCCCTGCCTCCCGTGGGAGAGCAAGTGATAAGACCAAGGGGTTATGGTCACTGTCCGCTGTTTGTTGGACCTCCATATCGAGAAAATACTCCCACAAATTGTGGTTCAACAATATATAATCTATTCTAGAGGTGTGGCCCACCCTATTGTAGGTGTGCGCACCCCTAGTGTCTGATTTGGAACGGCCGTTTGTGGCTCTTAGGGCATATTCCAAGCAGAGAGAGTTGAAATCGATAGCCTTCTGTGACCATTTTTTAATGGGGTCGAGATCAAGCAAGGGAATACCTCTCTTGGCATCATCCTCCCACGTGTCCAAGATATCTTCAGAGGCCAGCGGTTCGAAGCAACAATTAAAATCGCCAGCCAAAAGGATAAAGGAATCAATCTCACAACCCCGAAGCTCCTCTTCAACTCCAGAAGAGGATAGAGGAGAAGAGTCCCCCCCCCGACCCCCCCTGACGTACAGGTTAAGCAATTCCATAGTCCTACCCCCCGGGCACCGAATGGTGAGTCTCAGCAGGTCTGGCGATTGGGTGTTGATATGTTTTATGGTAAACCCCAGAGAGATACTGGCCCAGACGAGAAGGCCACCAGAAGGGCGTCCCCTACTGCCTTTTGGCCTGGAGGCCGGCACATGGTACGTTGCAAAACCAACCCTGTGCACGGGCTCCAGGCACCAGGTTTCCTGTAGGAGACAGATCCCAAAAGGCTCCACAAAAGAATGCCAATCAGGTTTATCTAGATTGCGCACTAGCCCCGCCACATTCCAACTTAAGATCTTAAACGAGGACATGCCTACCAAGCTTATGCAAGGTTGGGCGGCAGTAGCTGGGTACACAACGTCGAGACCGTCAGGCTTGGGATGCTGAGAATGAGCCACAATTTCCAGCGAATCCTGGGCTAGCAAGATCGCTGCTGAGGAAGAACTAGCATTGCCATCGAGCGGCGGGCGGTGCAGCAAACCCCGAGCAGGGGTGGCCAGGGGCGTGACCTGGGGCAGAGGACCAGTGCCCCCCCTGTCCAAGGTAGTATACAGTGGTGGAGAGACAGCCTCCACCTGCGGGGTATTAGGTTTGAGAGATGGAGCCAGAACAGGGGGTGTTGCACGTCAATCTACATCTTCAAGGCTGGCAAACCTGTTAGAGGTTGTAATACCAAGCCAGCCACTAGCTGTATTATGGGCCCTGGGAGCAAACCCCCAGCTGGGCTGCTGGGGAACCAGAGTCCAATTACCCCCCTGAGGGTGGACCATCCGGGGTGGATAAAAGAATGACAAGGGCCTCGGGGCAATAGAAGAGCCCTCATTCTGGCTCACCCAGGAGCAGATGTAATTGGCCGTAAAAACATCATCGAACGTTACGACTATGCAGTCCCCGGGGATTGATTTCATGGTTGTTCCCACCCACGGGACTCTGCGAACCATTGTGACTCTGCTCTTCCTACCATTTGGGATGGGTCTATGGGAATTGAGCCAATGCATGACTTTGTTATGGAGGGATTGCTGATGTTCATAGAGGCCATTCTGTATTTCAGGCACCCCCGTCAATACTGCCACGTAATCGTTGGCTTCAGGTGGAAGGTCGATATAACCCCCTCGGAAGTTGCTCCGAAGGCTTGGACCCCCCAAAGAACGAATGCTAAGTTTGTTTTGGGAGGTTTGCGCAGAACGAGAACTAAACCTAGTGGGATTCTGTGTTCTCGCATTGGCCGGGTTGGCACGAACATATGGTTGAGTAGTAGGGGCGTTAGAGATGTTGGCCCTAGGCTGGGGAGCCGGGGTTGCAATGTCAGCTCTCTTGGTCCGTGGTTTGGGAATGGGCTGAGTGGAACGAGGCGCAGTGAGGTTAGGCTGAGAACCCAAAACGACCGTGGGGGGGGGAATAGCTGCCTGGTCAACTCTATTGTTATCTATCAAACCCTGGTGTTCAAGGCCTCTCAGGCCAAGAGTGGCCAAGGCAATAATGCTTTTCTCCATCTCAAGGAGGTTGTTCTCTATTCGAGAGAGCCTTAAATCCAGGGGAGACAATAGGCCTTTAAGGGTGTCCCAGACTACTCCTATAAATTCTGATTCCCTCCCTTCTTGGTCGTTTGGGGCAGAGTCCGATCTCCTGCCAGATAGAGACCCACCAGATGCCACAGAAGCAGTCCCCTCGTTATTAGCACACCAAGCAGTCTGGGGGGCAATGGAGGGCATCCCTGTGCTACCAATAACTGGTGTGTTACCCATAACAAACGCATTACCTCCCCTCTTCAGAATCTTTTTATATGGGGGGGAAATGCTAGGTGAGCGTTTTCTTTTATTAGTGTTGCCAGGGATACTATCTAGTCCTCCATAGGTAGTGGAGGCAAAAGAAGAATCTGGCGAGTTTGGGGAAGAGGTAGAAGCAACAGAGAGGCTACCCACACCCGTAAGTTGATCCTCGGGCGAAGCATGCGGACACAAAGATGATAGGGGGGTAGGTGAAACTGGGATATCGTGGACATCAACCTTAACTTCAGTTCCCCCTATATTGTGAGCCCGAGTAGGAGTAATGGCAGATGCAATATGCCCCAGGGAGGATTTTTTAAGGGTGGCAAACTCCAAAGACAATTTTCTAGCAGCTTCTAGGTCCAGTGACACTCTAGACTGTAATTTAGTAATTTCATAGTCTATGGCAATGTTCGTTCGTGTAATAAAGTCATCCATAGGTCCATTCGGAGCTGGCCCCGCCTTGGCCGCCCTGTTGCGGGTTACCCGAGTGCACATGTGTGCTAACAGTGACGACCAAGTAGGACCTTGCTAAGAACAGTCCCAAATGGCAGCAGCAACCACAAGGAGGAAAAAACAAGGCGACAGGGAAAGGGCCCAGACCAGACCGCTCAGACCTCGAACGGCCTCAAACGGCCCGCTCTTAGCCCGGTCTTTGCTCCGGGCTGCGTCCCGCGCTGCGGGAGGAGTGGGCCCAGATATAGCAAAGACTGAGGGCGGTAGGCGGGCCGGCAGGGAGAGCGGACCGGAAGTGGTCAGCGGTCACTCAGGGACTCCTGGGATTTGGAGTCCCTGATACGCTCGCAGCCCTGCAGCCCTCTGGTGGTATTAGACTCCCACTCCTCCTCACTTGACGGCGAAGCGGCACCCGCGAAGCGGCACCCGCGAAGCGGGTGCGGCGAGTTGCTGGCTAAAAGTCTAAAAAAGTCCTCCTCGCAGTAAGCAGCCAAAGGTGAGCGCGTCCCAACAAGCGCTGTGCAGAAAGGTTTCCCAAGAGTCTGTTCCGCTAGTGGGGCTTTAACAACCCCTCAGGTGGGCGGTGGGCGGGCCGGCAGGGAGAGCGGACCGGAAGTGGTCAGCGGTCACTCAGGGACTCCTGGGATTTGGAGTCCCTGATACGCTCGCAGCCCTGCAGCCCTCTGGTGGTATTAGACTCCCACTCCTCCTCACTTGACGGCGAAGCGGCACCCGCGAAGCGGGTGCGGCGAGTTGCTGGCTAAAAGTCTAAAAAAGTCCTCCTCGCAGTAAGCAGCCAAAGGTGAGCGCGTCCCAACAAGCGCTGTGCAGAAAGGTAGTAGTGTATTATTTGATATGCATATTAGTTATACAATATTATACCACCTTTAATTCATCAGCTGTTTTGGGAGATTCAAGGAACTGTGAATATTCGACTGTTTTTCTGGATACCGTATTTTCCTTTCTTGGAACTAAATCTTAGATCATATACAGAGAGGAGCTAAGGTCCACACACATTCAGGTACTTGATAGTAAATCACTGAAGGGTTAGTTGGGAGGTCAGAGCCAGAGTAGTGTGGGAACTGTAGTAATGTTGTGCTTACTTTTGCAGGAGAAGATCTTCCTGAAAGACGAATTGTAAAAGAAAACCAGTGTGGCAGTCTCTCTTTGTTATCCACTTCCCCTTTCCCTTTCATTCCTGGGCTTAGAGTTCTCTGGGTCCAGGGGTGTGGGGGCGTTGGGAAATACTCATCTAGATAGAACCTTCTAGCGGTCTGTTCCCACGGATTCAAAGGAATTCAGGTACGCTCTTGACAGCTTGCTTCCATGCCCCCTGGATGTGCTTGCTTCTCTGCCCCCTGGCTGTGCTTGCTCCCCTGCCCCCTGGCTGTGTTTGCTCCCCTGCCCCTGGCTATGTTTGCTCCCCTGCCCCCTGGCTGTGCTTGCTCCCCTGCCCCCTGGCTGTGCTTGATCCCCTGCCCCCTGGCTGTGTTTTCTCCCCTGCCCCCTGGCTGTGCTTGCTCCCCTGGCTGTGCTTGCTTCCCTGCCCCCTGGATGTGCTTGCTTCTCTGCCCCCTGGCTGTGCTTGCTTCCCTGCCCCCTGGCCGTGCTTGCTTCCCTGCCCCCTGGGTGTGCTTGCTTCCCTGCCCCCTGGTTGCCCTGCCCCCTCGCTGTGCTTACTTCCCTGCCCCCTTGCTGTGCTTGCTTCCCTGCCCCCTTGCTGTGCTTGCTTCCCTGCCCCCTCGCTGTGCTTGCTTCCCTGCCCCCTCGCTGTTCTTGCTTCCCTGCCCCCTCGCTGTGCTTGCTCTCCTGTGTGTGTATGTGGCTCTGGGTGTGTGTATGTGGCTCTGGGTGTGTGTATGTGGCTCTGGGTGTGTGTGTGTGGCTCTGGGTGTGTGTGTGTGTGTGGCTCTGGGTGTGTGTGTGGGGCTCTGGGTGTGTGTGTGTGGCTCTGGGTGTGTGTGTGTGTGTGTGTGTGTGGCTCTGGGTGTGTGTGTGGCTCTGGGTGTGTGTGTGGCTCTGGGTGTGTGTGCGTGTGGCTCTGGGTGGGTGTGTGTGCGTGGCTCTGGGTGTGTGCGTGCGTGGCTCTGGGTGTGTGTGTGTGTGGCTCTGGGTATGTGTGTGTGTGTGTGTGGCTCTGGGTATTGTGTGTGTGTGGCTCTGGGTGTGTGTGTGTGGCTCTGGGTGTGTGTGGCTCTGGGTGTGTGTGGCTCTGGGTGTGTGTGTGTGGCTCTGTGTGTGAGTGTGGCTCTGTGTGTGTGTGTGGCTCTGGGAGTGTGTTGCTCTGTGTGTGTATATGTGGCTCTGGGTGTGTGTGTGTGTGGCTCTGGGTGTGTGTGTGTGTGTGGCTCTGGGTGTGTGTGTGTGGCTCTGGGTGTGTGTGTGGGGCTGTGTGTATGTGTGGGGCTCTGTGTGTGTGTGGGGCTCTGTGTGTGTGTGTGGCTCTGTGTGTGTGGCTCGGTGTGTGTGTGTGTGGCTCTGTGTGGGTGGCTCTGTATGTGTGGCTCTGTGTGGGTGTAAATGCAATAGGTCATGCATTTGCGAACTATTAAGCTATTGGCATTGTAAATGGCAATGCCATTTATTTAATGATTAAGCTATTGGCAATGTAAATGACAATGACATTTATTTATGATTTTAAAAAAATAATAATAATGTCATGAGCAATGCCAATAGCTCTACCTTTAATAATGCCGAGACCATTGCATTGTAAATGCTTGTTTGTTTCCTTTGCAGGTCTTGGATGGTGAATGAACTCTGAGGGGCAGATTTACAAGCCCCTTGCGCCACTTTTGCGTAATCCCATGTTAAAAATGATGCAAAGAGGCACAAGGGGCTTGTAAATCTGCCCCCGAGTCTTTTAGATATGGTTAATGTGTGTTTGATGGTGTTGGTGTTAATCGCAGGTGCCTCAGTGTAGGGATTTCATTTAAAAATAAAATAAAAATTAACACAACCATGCAGAATGTAACTCTCCCACGGTTTTTATACTAACTCCTCGGGGCGTATTACGCATTGTCATTATTTGCGCCCGGCGCACCTTTTAAAAGGTGCGCTGGGCACAAACAATAACATTGTGCCCCATGTGCTGCCCCCAGGGGCAGCTGCTCTCTGCTTTCACGGTGCAGGCGGCAACCACCTGCACTTTTAAAGGGGATTAGACATTCTCTTGCAGGCAGGTGCAGTCAGTGACTGGTCAGTGACATCAAGTGCATGTCTTGGGAGTCCATAAGACCCCCTTTCTCCCCTCCACAGGGCTGCTCTTAGGGCGCGCACTCACACTGTGAGTGCGCCCCCCCACACTGTGAGTGCGCCCCCTGAGAGTTTATTTGCCTTTGCATGCGCATCTGTAATATGCCTGGGCGCAGAGGCGAAGGAATTCCCTAATTTGCGTAGTGCAGGCCCCTATGCAAATGAGGGAACGCCCCCTCATGGTAGCACTGGCGTTTTAAATGCGCCAGCGCTATGGGTATTACTGAAGAGGACGCATGAG
Organism: Lissotriton helveticus; assembly: GCF_964261635.1. Lineage (NCBI taxonomy): Eukaryota > Metazoa > Chordata > Amphibia > Caudata > Salamandridae > Lissotriton > Lissotriton helveticus. The sequence goes on from NC_136059.1 coordinate 1,029,544,771, forward strand.
CGTCTACGCCCCCTTCTGTAATACCGAAGTGCCCAAGGGGTGTGCAAAGTGGGCGCAAATGCCTGTTGCGCCCCGAGGCACTTATTGTAATACGGCCCCTGGTGACCCACTGTTAAAATGGAACAAGTGGAAGAAAGTGTTCAAAAATGTAGCAGTAGGTTGTGACGCCAATCTAGGGTTGGAGAGAAAAGTAGCGTTACATCAGGATTACATAGAAGCAAAGGGGCAGGATATTTTGGAGCATTTACCCGAATTGTGTGCTAATGAGGCAAGAGGGCTCAATGAATATCAAATAAGCATAAGAAAACTAGATAACAATTTTTTACCCGAAGTCAGTACAATACGAAAGCATTATCACTTTGGGAAGAAGGGTCAGAAAGAATGGGAAACAGTGGAGACAGTTGTGTCAGATTTAAGACAGCTGGCTGCAACATGCTAGTTTGGGGCAACATGTGAGGGGCGCATAAGGGATCAGTTCTTGCTAACGTGTAAAATTGAAAGAATATGAGTAGAATTTTGGTTAAAGGATGATCCGCCACCGGGGGAGGTGTTCTTAGTAGCCAATCAAGTAGAGCACATGATACATTGTGTAAAAGACAAAACCCAGGATAGTGAGGAAAACCCAAAGGTCAGCGAAATTACAGAAGATTTGGGTGGGGTATTGGTGGTCAGAGGAAACAAGAGTGAGCCCAAGCACAATAAAAGTGGGGTGTCATTTAGAAGCAATTGCTACAGATGTAGGAATACAGGACATATGGCGAACAGTAAGGATTCTCCAACATTAAAGGTAACTGTAATAAATCTGGGGAAAAGGGCCATTTGAGAATAGGCTACAAAAGTAACATGTATAGCAGGAAATATCCCAAAGGGAGTGCAACACAAGTGTGTGACAAGATCATTATACAGGTTAAGGAAGGGGGGTTGAGCAACCTTAAGGATATCATAAGCATCAAGGGTCAAAATGTTGAAGCAATGTTTGATTCGTGTTCAAAGTTGACAATAATTGCTGAGATAATGTTTGAAAAAATGTTTAAAGGACAGAAGAAATTATACAAAATGGATATCAAACCAGGGGGGCATGGTGGACAACCTATACAGATTAAGGGATACTTTTGGGGAAGCATAGCTTTGTCATACCAAACTTCGGATGAAGAAGCTGCATTGGCTCCCTGTGACTCAACCTACCATTTTCAAAACAGGATGCATCATTTTTAAATCACTTCATAATAAAAGATTGAAATGAATATCCTAAAGAATCCAGAGCTATACTCCAAAGCGCAACCTCAGATTGCCTCACATGAACCTTCTAAAGGTACTGAGATTCAAGTAAAAGAGGTTGGGCAAGGTTTTCTGTGATAGGTCCTCATACCTGGAACTCACTACCGCCTGAAATGAGATCAGCAGCAAATTATACAAGCCTCAGGAAGCTCCTGAAAACTTGGCCATTTAAACAAGCATATGACTAAAATTCTGGCTAAATATTGACTACTCTCTACCCCAGTGCCAAGAAACCTTTTTGGTGTAAGTGTGCTAAACAAATACGGTATAATATAACATATCCAGGTCTCTATCTTATGTCAGGCAACACCAGACACCAGACATCTCCGATCATGTTTACACCCTCCTTGAAGTCCCAAAGTTCCAGGAATGCCTACAAATGGCAATAGATTTCCAAATCCATCTTCCAGATCTACCTTTCCTCCTAATTGATCTACCTTCAGATCAATAGCACAAATGTTTACTATCGGGCAGTCTGCAACCTTGGACTGGAAGGGCTCAGGACTCATTGTGCTGTCCCAGAATGTTTGGCGGGAGGCTTGGGGCTATTTTTTTTTGCACTCATTCTTTTTGGCGATTATCATAACAAATAACAAATATTAGATATGCATATGACTCAACAATACAAGAGACCTCCATATATGGTGCAAGGCAATGCAGAATTGTTTAAGAATAGGGAGGGGACAATAGGGAAATGAGGGCAACAGATCAGGAATCATGTTTCATGCTAAGCGGAACGTCAGTTCAGTGCCTCTGCCATCTTTTAACCATAATTATAAAAATAATGAAGAAATACTGTCGTGAAGCGTGTAACTCCCACAGGCCCCAATCCCTGGGTTTGATAATTGCAGAGCTAAAGTAAAGCGTCCAGGTAATACGTTTATTTGTGTCAATTAATGAAAATTGAGACAAGTGCAGCAAATAAATCGTAAAATTGCAAAAGTTAAAATTTCAACCTTAAAAACCAAGCATTAAAGCATTACTTTTTAAAATAATAGCTAACTTTAAAACAGGTGATCTTGTAACGTCGAGCTGCAATAGAATTGTTTTGACAAATTTAACAAAGCAAGCCACGTTATGAGAAGAGAGGTAGTCATACACAATTTTAGGGCATCCTTGCAGATGGAGACACCATTTGCCCTAAACATCGGCTTGAATAAAGTGCGACGTGCGGTTAAAAACTCCAGGCAGCAACATAGTAAATGTAACATAGTTTCTCTTTTATAATCGCAGAATCTGCAAGTCATGCTCCCCAATGTATCTGTCCAGTCTGAACGAAATTGAAAGATTGTCTAGCATCTTTATTTAGCGCTGACTTAAAGTATAATTGGGGCTTTGCACCCTCCAATCTTTTTAAATTAGAGGCAACTTAAGCAATGGCGTGAACAGATTCCAAATCAGATTTCCCTGAGTTTAGGGGCATATTATCAAGGGGCAGCGATAATTATCGCGGCCTCGCTTAGCGTGATTTTTTTTCGACGGCTATCACTCGAAATTATCGCCAAGCTAGTGCTGTATTAACAACGCATAGCGCAATGACAATAATAATTCCAGGGATGTTCCATGGAAAACGGCGATAACCTTGCTGATATGACCCTGTGTTCGTATCAGCATGATCCACCCCCAATGTTAAGTATACATAAGTCAGCATTTTAGCAGACATTAATTTTTGGCGAAAACCGTGCTAACGTCTGCTAAAATGGGTGGGCCTCCTTGTAAATATCGCTATGTGCACATCAGTGATAATCTACATGCAGTACTGCCCAGTGACGCCTACTTTGCATCTCATTAGAGATGCAAAGCGAGGCTTCAGGAAAACGTGTGCTAACATGCGCTAATGCATGTTAGCACCCACTTGTAAATAGGGCGATAGTTTTATCTCTGCTTTTTTTGGCTTTTAAAGCCAAAAAAGCGGAGATAAGGCCCTTGTTGATATGCCCCCTGGAAAGCCTTTTTTAGAGAGCCAGATTTGGCTCCTAGAGTGGCATAGAAGTACATCAGGAATGCAGCTTTGCTTTCACTGTCTTGAATGTACAAATTCCAGATGAAGTAGTGAGCGACAAGTTTATTTTGGAAGTTGGAACAGCAGCCTGAATGTGTTACACTGCGCTTGTTCAGTGTTGTGGTGAAAGCCCAGAAGTCGGAATGTTGACTAAAGGGGAGTGTGGGTAACAGCTTCGCTTGAGTGACTAAGAGTATGGCCTCGGCTGCTGGAGAGTGTAACTGCTGGTTTAGCCTCCATGAAGCAAATGTAAGTGCCTAAGCCGTCCTATTAATTTGTTTGAGCTGTAGGGTCGGTTTGCCAGTGTCCATGAACCAGGTGCCAGGATATTTGTACTTTGATGTTTGAGAAATCCACTGGCTGCCAAGCCCCCATCTTAGATTCTTTTTGTTTTTGTACTTGCAGAAAAATCATCACCTTTGTTTTGTCTGAGTTCACTGCCAAGTTGTTTGCTGTGTTGTAAACATGAAACTCATTAAGTGTGAGCTATAAACCAGTTTTTGTATGATCTCATATAAGGAGATTGCAATCAACACTATCAAAAGCAGCGGATTAGTCCATGAAGCATGCGGAAAGCGGTGGCCTTGAAGGAGTTGAGATACAGTGCGCAAAGTATGACAGGGCCAGGATATTGTCAGTGGTGGACAAACGCAGTCTGAACCCGGTTTGGTAGAAAGGTATATTTGCTTCAGTCACCCATGCCTAAGTGTTCGCAGAGAAGGATTTTAGCATAGGTGTTTGCCTTTACGTCCAGTAGTGCGATTAGCTTATAGTTTCCTGGGTTGTCATCGCTCCCTTTTTAAGGATTGGGTGAGGGATGGATCCCTTCCAAGATTCTGGAACCTTGGCTCTTTCAAAAATGTTGGCGAAGAGGGGAGTGAGGCAATTAGCCTGGAAGTCGACATCAGCTTTGAAGAGTGAACTTGGGAAGCCATTAGGGTCTGGGTTCCCGTTAGTTCTGATGGCCGTAATGACTTAATACACAGATTCTCTGGTGAATATTGTAGACCCAGTTGTCGCATGTTCAGGGTCCAGATCCAATTCCCTCCTCCTATTAAGTACGCTGTGATGGGCCGTGGAACCTGTATTCGCATTTTAAATTCTGTACATGTTTAACCCATGTTGATGCTGGGACGCAGTTCCCTCTTGTGACAGATTTGCAGTTTAGAGTATTGATGTAAAGCCTAAACTACTTGTCTTGATTTTTACAAGACGTCAGAGAAATTAATTGAATCAATTCCAATTCTGCTAGCTTTGATTTGACTTCCACATCAGGGCATCCTGGTCTCCGGACGTATGGCACATTGTGAATTAGAAATGGAGGTTGCACCATGATCCTTCCACTCGTACTCCGTGAGCATGGAATTATAGAACTCCTGGCTATTCTCCAAATCATTTAGATGGCACAAAAATAAGGAGATATATACATCGAAATAAGACTGTATGAATAGGACTTGGTATACCAATAATTAAAGTGTTATAATATAAGCTCCGACATACATTATTTAAATTTCAACTATTGATTAGTCCACTTCGCTTCTGGATCTAAGGTGGACCTCAAACTATCGAAGAATAACATTTAGATAATTTAGTGACACCACATTTGATCAGCCATTGTAATCAGACATGAAGTTATGCAGAAAAGGAAAGGAATAGTGCTGTAAACCACTGATGTGAACACCCTGAGGAAGGCTTCGGCCGAAACGCGTTGGTGAAGGGAAACCATTGTAACCAGTGTCTTCTAAAAAACCAGTGCATATATGACACCAAAAAACTGACAATCTGTGATCATTTTTCTATTTATTTAGTGTAAATTGCTACAGGTTTAGTGTTCATTAGGTCATCATGAAAACTGTATTATATACACTGTGACTGGTTTGTAACAACTGAAGTCACTTATATGTATATCTTTTTCTCTCAGGCATATCATATCTTGTCAAAATCTGTGGTTGTTATATATAAGGAAATATTGATAACACACAATGATATGATTGTTGAATATATGTATGTATGTCTCTTTATGAAATTTGAAATAATTTATCAGAAAAAATACAAGAAAAAGAAATGAAATAAAAAATATATATTTTTATAAGATATTAGTTTGTTTCACATGTATTGATTACAGATCTATGGTTTGAATGCTACATAGTACACTTCCAGTACTATGCCCGGTTTACTTTTGTTTTCCAAATAAGTTGTTTTCCCTGCTAGGGTATTATCCTTTTTTGCAGGGGGCCCGTTTGCTTTTCCAGTTTGAGGGATGGATCTCTTCCAGGATTCTGGAACCTTGGCTCTTTCAAAACTGTGGACGAAGAGGTGAGTGAGGCAAGTAGCCTGGAAGTCAACATCAGCTTTGAAGAGTGAACTTGGGAAGCTATTAGGGCTTGGGTTCCCGTTAGTTCTCATGGCCGTAATGACTTAATACACACATTCTCTGGTGAGTATTATAGACCCAGGTGTCGCATGTTCAGGGTCCAGATCCAATTCCCTCCTCCTATTAAGTACGCTGTGATGGGCTGTGGAACCTGTATTCACATTTTAAATTCTGTACATGTTTAACTCATGTCGATGCTGGGACGCAGTTCCCTCTTGTGACAGATTTGTAGTTTAGAGTATTGATGTAAATCCAAAACTTGTCTTGATTTTTACAAGACGTAAGAGAAGTTAAGTGAATCAATTCCAATTCCTCTAGCTTTACTTTTGACTTCCAGGACAGGGCAGGATGAGCTATCCTTTTTCCCCATAATTCCTGTAAAGCACTCTTCTTGGTTTTGTCCTTCTTGTACCTTCTATTGGCAACATTCAGGGCCATTTTGCTTCATCGTAACTCAGTCATGCGACAGGGGGGACCCTTCAGGCTGGAATCCTGACTACTTATTGAGCGGTGGTTTCTCTTGCCCTCAAGATCTCTAAACACAGTATGGATGGTTAAATCCCAGTCCTACTGCAAGTTCCCTGAACTGGAGGAAGATTTTGGGACTTTCATCTTCCACCTTTTAAAAATGTCTGGCTGCATCTTTCCTCACTTTAAAAGCTTGACCAGGGCAGTTCATTCTAGACCAGTGGTGTTGCTTAATACGTTGATTGAATGACATGTTGAGAGCTCCAGATCAAACTGTATTTTCACTGGGTAAGGATCGCTTTTGTGACGTTCGGTAAACAACCTTTACAACAAAACTTTTGCAACGACCTACCAGTACAACGCAACTTTTACAACACAAACTATTACAACGCATTGCTCTGGGGGACGCTCTAGGATAGGGAATAGGTTAATTTACTATCCAATAACCTTCCCTACTATTCACGGGGACTGGAGTTGGAATAGTAAATTAAACTATTCACTATCCAGCGCCTAAAAGCATTATGCCTTGTAATGGTATGCGTTGTAAAAACCGCGTTGTAAAGGTAGGCGTTGTAAAAGTATGCGTTGTAACGTCATACATCCGTGACGTTCTGTTGTGATGTAGGATTTGCATTCAGTCAGCAGTCCTGCAGGTGCAAAGGTGTAGTCTATTATAGAAATACAAGGATTTTTGATGACTTTGTGATTTAGAGACCAGAGATTGTGCGTTTTCAGCCAGGCGGCTATGTTACCAAGTAAAGGGGAGGTGAAGTCATGGTGGATCTCTGCCATGCAATCTACACTTTGAGTGTTACAGTCGCCTTTTATTATGATCTCGTGGGTAGGACATTTTCAGACTAGATCATTAAGTGACGAACAGAGGGAGAGATAATTGCTGCTTCTATGAACGTTTAGGTGCACATTGATTTATGATATTGTGATCACCCTCTAGTTGAAAATCTGACCCTTAAGAGTAGGTGCTAGGAGTTATGGGCAGCGTTTCCACCCCAGTTGTCGAGATTAGCGGTTGTGACTGTGTAGATTACCAAGCCACCTGATGGACGTCCAAAGTAATTGGTTTTGGTGGCAAATCTCCATAGGCCATAGAAGCCTGCTATCGGAATCACTGCCAGGGTCCATATTCCTTGAAGGCATAGGAGAGCAGCATCCATAAAGAACTTGTGCACCTCGTTGTGCATTATCACCTGCTTTAGGCCAGCTACATTCCAATAGATCATGGTGGAGCTGGACCTGTGAGACACTGCCCCTATATGCGAGCCTTTCTTTATGGTGCTAGTAGCAATAAGTCGAATTCGCTGTGAGTGATGTGGCAATCCGGACCAATCTAACACTGTCATGGGACTTAAAGAGGTTAGAACTGCATGTTCTTCCTGACAGAATTTATCTGAGTGGACTTGTATCCTGAAGCTCCTAGCACAACTGGAGTTTGAGGGGACAATTTGCTCCCCTAGGGTGCTTAATGCCGGCTTGCGTTTTGGGGAGAGATAGTAATTGATCAGAATGTGTGGATATTTTTCTGATTGCATTGGTCTTATATCAATGCCCTATGACGAAAGGTGTTTATTTCCTTCAGCACTTGGGTTGCAATTGTCGGGGTTTTTAAAGTTCTGATTGTCGATTCAGTGCTACCGATTGGCAGTCAACTGCCAAACTGGACTATGAGGATGTCGTTTGATTGGAAATTACCAATTAGCTAGGTTCGGTACATGCTGTAAAAGGTGAAGAATGATGCCCCTGTTTAAAATGTCATTCTTACTACTTGATGTGTATGTTGGAGTACAGATTATCTTTGCAGTTGCTTGTCGATCATCACCCGGTGTGTTAGCTGACTCTGGTTCAGATGAGTCAAGTTTTAAGTGACCCACTCTTGAGCAACTGGTCAGAGATTTGGTGGTGGTGGGACCAATTTGATTACCGCAGTTCTGTAGGACTGTGTTGGATGTTGGTGTGCGAGTCCGATGTTTCTTGAGAGATATATATATATTTTTTTAAAATCTTTTTATTAAGGTAAATCAATGAAACACAATTAAACAGTGACCGGAGTACATGGGTGACCACAATTGCAAATCATTGACATAGACTTCTAAACATTGCATGTTGAATGAAGGAGAAGAAAAAACAGGCCTAAGAGTTCTCCGAGTCCACATTAATCGGGTCGAAGGCAGGGGGTTCACAAATATCACCTCGAAAGGCATTCCATGGTCCCCATATCTTGACCCACTTACGAGGCTGCCCCCTAGAAACATACACAGACTTCTCGCGAAACATACACCAATCAAGATCTTCCATCCATTTACCAACCCTGGGCGCCCTGGCGGCACCCCAGAGTTGTGCGATGTTACGCTTGGCTACTGCACAGGCAAGAGCCACCCAGATCTTGCCGTGGCCCGGCAGGTCCGTGGGCTCCCACACATTCAACAAACACCTCCTCGCCTCTGGGTCAACACGCAGCTCCCACACCTCACTCATTTTTGCATGAATCCTGTTCCAGAAATCCCGGACCCTCCCGCACTCCCACAAAATATGCATGAATGATCCCGGCAGCCCGCAACCCCTACGGCATCCGGCCGACCCAGCCAATCCCATCTTCTGCAGTCCCAGGCCCGTGATGTAAGAACGATGCAAAATTCTGAGTTGGACCAAGCGGAGCCTCATGGGGATAGCCACCTCTCTAGGGGACGCCACCGCCTCCCTCCAGTCCTCCTCATCTAAGACGAGACCATCAGCGACCCACTGGTCGCGTAGACGCACCAGAGAGTCCTCCAAATGGTTAATCAATGTACAATACGTGAGGGATATTGCCTTGGTGGGCAGAAGGCCGTCCAGGAGGCGATCCTCCAACGGAGAGGCCACCGGAAGCTCTTCCCCACCCAGGATAGCCGCATTCAAGGCGTGGCGAATCTGGAGGTAGCGGAACCGCTCCGAGTCGCTCAATTGGTATTTAGCCTGCAACTCCTCAAACGTCAAGACCCTATCTTTACCCCACATGTCGCGTATCTGCGATATACCAATCAGGTCCCAACGATCGAAACCTTTCGATTTCCAGAGCATCTCTAATTTCTCGGAGCTCCACAGCGGCGTGGACAACGTTAATCGCCCAGTCCACCGAAGAGCGCTGTTGGCCTCATGCCACACTCTCGTGGAGCACGAGGCGGGCCCCCTTAACGGAAAGCGCCCGCGTCTTGCGTACAAAACACGGGTGTAGTCTCCTCCCGGCACCTGTCCACGGTCCATTGCGTAGCCCGGGTCAGCCGGAGAGCCATAAATTGCTTGGTTGATAGGGGACAGCTGAGACGCCCAGTAGTACCTCCGGATTTTTGGCAAGCCTATCCCACCGTCGTACCAAGGTAGCATCAGTTTCGAAAGCGGTATGCGCGGCCTCCCCTCCCACAAATGTACGCGGTGCAGTGACTCGATCTCGCGGAAGTACGACAAGGGCACCAGATCGAAGGAATTTTGTAGAGCATACAAAAAACGCGGGAGGGCCATCATTTTAAAGAGGACCGCGCGGCCCAACATGGAGAGCGGCAACGTCTTCCACCTTGCAATGTCGGCACAAAGCCTCACCAAGGGCGGTAGCAAATTCAAACGGTAGCGCACCTTGGGGTCCCCCGAGATGTGGATCCCGAGGTAGTGGAAGCTGTTCGGCTCAATCCACACGGGACAGTTCACGGGCACCCTGGGGGGATCACCACTCAGCACAAATAGTACCGATTTCGCCCAGTTAATCAAGAAACCGGAGTACCGGCCAAAGATTGCGAGGACGTCCATAAAGACAATCAATGAGGCCCGGGGGAAGTCAAATACAACAGGATATCGTCAGCGTAAAGCGAAATCTTGTCTTCCCACTCTGGGGTCCAACGCAACCCCTTAATGGAACTATCCCACCGCACCCAGGCCACCAGCGGCTCCAGGGCTAGGGCAAACAAGAGGGGCAAAAGAGGGCAACCCTGACGAGTGCCACGACCAAGGGAAAAGTCGCGAGACCTGTGGTTGTTCACGACAACACGGGACAGGGGGGCTGAATAGAGGAGGCGAACCCAACGGATAAAACCGGGACCAAATCCCAACTTGGCCAAGACCGCAAACAGGTAGGGCCATTCCACACGGTCGAAAGCCATAGTGGCGTCTAGTGACAACAGGACAGCAGGTTCGTGGATTTGAGACGCACCAGCCAAGACACCGTGGAGCCGCCTAAGATTGAGTGCAGTATTGCGTCGAGGCATAAATCCAGATTGATCGGGATGGACCAATGCGGAGATAACCTTAACAAGACGCGTGGCAAGCAATTTCGCCAACACCTTAAGCTCCACATTCAGCAGAGAGATTGGACGGTACGAAGAGCAATCCAGACGAGGCTTGCCTTCCTTGTGAATGGCTACAATGTTCGCGACCCGTTGATCATAAGGCAACTGACCCTGTTCCACGCTCTCGATAAACATAGCACGCAAGTGTGGAGCCAGCCTATTGGCGTGGGGTTTGAACAATTCAATGGGGAGACCGTTAGGACCGGAGGCCCTACCAGAGTGTACTCCCTTGATAGCCATTGCCAACTCGTCATTAGTTCAAGCGGAATCCAAGTATGTCCGATCGTCGTCCGACAGCACCGGTAGGGGAATGTCACGGATCATCTCGGAATTCTCGGCCTCAGTAAATGCACCCGACGAGGTATAGACTTCCTCGTAGTAACGGGCAAACTCTTCAACGATCAACTGGGGGTCCGACGTGTCCGCGGAGCCCGCTATTTGCAGCTCCGGAACCAGCCTGGAGCCCCAGTCTCCCTTTTCCAACCAGGCAATCAACTTCCCGGCCTTGTCGCCGTGCTCATAAATCCTGTCCTGGGTAGTATCATGCTGCGCTCTAGCGGCGTCACGAGTCAAAGTTTTGTATTCGTCCCGAAGCAGCCCGAGACGGTGATCCGCCCATGGGTCGCCCCCGGAGGAAAAAGCAGTCTCCAAGGCCAAAAGCTCCGCCTCCACCCTGTCCAGCTCTGCCCTCCTCTTCCTCTTCTGCTCAGTGACAAGGGAGAGGACCTCCCCCCTGACAACAGTCTTATACGCCTCCCAGAGGGAGCATCTAGAAGTGACCGAGTCCTCGTTCTCACTAAAGTATCTATCTGTGACTCGCACCAGTTCCTTCCGTTCCGCGGGATCTCGCAGGTGCCAAGCAGGGATAGGGGCCACCCTACCCACATCACCCTGTCCCACACACAGTCGGAGCCAGATTGGCGAGTGGTCGGAGACCCCCCACACCAAATGGGTTACTTCGCTGACCGTAGCCGCGTGAGCCGCGAGCAGCAGTACATGGTCAATACTGGAAAGGGAATGATGTGCCGCCGAAGCATGCGTGTATTCAACGGCACTTGGGTGGCGAAGACGCCACCCGTCTAGCAATCCAGAAGTTGAGAGGAAATCAGGCAACCATCTGCGGGAGGGCAACAACACACGGGAGGGGAGCCTATCCAATTCACCATCCACAACGGCATTAAAGTCACCGCCAAGCACCATTAAACCCATGGGTAGTGTAAGAAACATCCGGCCCAAATCACGGAATGTATCAACCTGCAGCGCTGGGGGGACATATATGGAAATGAATGAAACAGTTCTCCCCTCCCAGACACCCGAGACACCAATATAACGGCCACGGTTGTCAGACCAGGTAGACTGGATCGTGAAGGGGAAGGAGTTTTTCACCAGGATGCCCACCCCTCTTGAGCCAGTTGTGAAACCAGCATGTGCAACAAGCTTATACCCACCCCTGTGTAGTGCCAGACAACGTTTTCCCAATAAATGAGTTTCCTGCAACAGAACAACATCAGGTGAACGCCGTCTGATAAATTGATTCACAGCAGTGCGTTTAATCCTATCACCCAGGCGTTGACATTCCAGCTAAGGATGGAGAATCCCAGGCCCTGTCTAACCGAAGCCATGAGTCACCAATAAGCATGCAAGATTCAGAGGGTCCCATAGCAGACCCCGGTCACAAACATCAAACAAACCAACATACAAACCCCCCCAACCCCCAGGTAGAACTCCCCTCACCCTGCACCCCTGCATGGGAATTGTACACATCCCCAACTCGCAGTGTGCCTGTCGCCCCCACTAACTACAAATATCTAAACATAAAAAACGGAGAAAAACCTTAATACAGGCTGCCGCCCCCTCCCACCCCACTACACTGAGGTGTGCAATGAAGGAGCTTTGGTGAAATGATTGTGGCTGCAGGGGGAGTGAGAGACTCATGCGTTGGGCAAACAGTGCTTGTTAAGGAATGGGGACCAGAGGGGATCCAGTAGGTCCCTTTCTGGACAACCTTCCACTGCTGCTCACACTGGCAACTCACTGTCCCTGGTGCAAACACTGGCCACTTCCACCCCACGGCTTGGGACGGCCGTACCTAATGCACCTCGAGCCTGGCCGTCTATAACCTTGTTGCCACTTTATGGACAGTTTTGGCTTTCTATTGGTCTTCTTATGCAACTTGGGCTACTTGGGCTGCTGTGTTGCTGGTCCGCCGGGGCCACGCCATGCTACGTCGCGCCACACCCCTCCGCTCTAGTCAGCACTAAGGCAACAGCAGGAAGGTAGGGGTCGAGGGCCCCCCCCAAGGACGTCTGTATGCAGGTGGGTGGCATAAAAGAAAACAATGTTGCAGGCAGCATGCAGGAGGGTGAGTGAGCGGTGCCACGTGCCTGGGAGATCAGCCTCGGTTTTCATCGCAATCGTCGCAATAGTCGCAATCACTTTGGCAATCACTCCGGTACCAGCGAGCGACTAGCACCGCTGCACCGAAACACCTCTGCTCCACTTCCAGATTCCTCATCCTTAGTCAGAGCAGTGTTTCCTGTGTCCATGTCTAGGTGCTAGACAGTACTGCAGGAGAATTGCAGATGGTATTTACATGAATTACAATCTAAATGCCACACAGGACCCAGATCCAGTTGCTGTTAGGGGCTCGGGAGAGTTACACCTGCCCTGGTAGAGAATAGCGAAAAGACAATATGGAAAGATAAAGATATCGTCAAATCTGTGCCGGCATCTGCACAACCCAACTTTACGGAGTGGAATGAAGAAGAGCAAACTCCAGGATAGTTTCTTACGTAACAGTAATCCGGGTTGGAATACAGTCTTCATCAAGTATGAAGTAAATTGAAAGACAGACAGATCTCAGGGTAAGATAGATATGACCCCAATGGTGGGAACAGTCTACAGAAAAGGCAAACAAAAGACTTTGGTGTGTGTGTTTTTTTAAAGAAGCATGAGTCAATAAAGTCATTCTTTGGAACATCGTCTCCCCAACTCGTTATAGTTTTTCAGAAACCCCATGGTCCAGACTCTTCCCCTACTCTTGCAAGATGGGTTAAAACTGTCATGCATCTGGGCAGCATTGACATTTCTTCTTCTGGTGCCAATTCTGCTAAACTGAAGATGGTCTCAAAAGTGTTTGGTCTGGTATCAGTCGCAAAGACAAACTTAAAGCGGCCAATTGGTCCAGAATAATTATCTTCAATACTTTTTATAGTAAACCTTCCTCTCATATCTCTTTTATTGTTGTTAATACGTTTAAACATGCATTATTATAATCATCTTGTCTTGATAAAAAATGCAATTATTTCTCATTTTAGTGACTGCTTTATTTTATTTCAAAATATCTTCTGCCCTATTTCTCAGATTATTACGAGAACTTTACATTTTCTTCTAGTTTCATCTACACTAACACCCCCACTTCTGTGAGGACATTGTAATTAACATCTACAGAAACTGGCATCTCCCTTACATTGTATTATGTGTATTTTGCCTCCCAGTCACTGTTCTATATTACTTCAAATAACTCCTTTGCAGCAAGAAAGAAGCCTCCTGTTCAGCCAGGATCTACTTGCATCAGGCCATTCCTGATTGACGGAATCTTGCATTTTTTCTACTATGCATACTGAGATTTGTGTTTTTTTGATGCTGATATTACAATAAAATGCAAGAAGGAAGCATAACACTTGCCTCTGTGTCTTTAATAAAATTAGACTTTCCATCATTAAAATTACGAAAATCCCCACTGCTGTTCAAAGTGTCTCCCTGCTGCATCTCTGGCCTTTGTGAATCTCTTGTAAGGGAGTTTAAAGGAGCGCAGGGCCTCTGTTTCCCTTTTGCTCCTTCTCCGAGTGGCCTCCTCTTTTGTTCAACCCCATTGTATCTCGCTTGAAATCCTTGTCACTGATAGTGTCACACCAGCAGACCTTCTCAGCTATTGCAGGGAGGTATATTTATGTTAGGTTATTCTATTTTTTTTATTTCCCTTTGAATTAAACTTCTTGGAATGTACACGTGATGGAACTTGCAGTGCTTAATTTGAGCCGGTGCTTTCAGGTGCTCAGCACATCACTTAATTGTCAGCACCAGGTCTAGTGACAGTCCACCACACGGGGTCTAATTTTGAGATGGGCATAACAATATTGTTTTATAAGTCAATATACGTTAAAAAAGAATAACACCTGTCGCTCATGTCCTTTTTATAGCTTTGGGTGGCTGGGAATAGTCTGAAGTGTAACACTTGTAGGAGTGCAATAGTTAGTTGTTGTGTTGGAAATTTCCTTGGCAGAGGTGGAAGGGGCAATTGGTAGTGCAGGCTTCAGTGGCCCCCAAAGAAGGGCTGTGGCACTTTTTTTTGTTTTTTTACAAATTAAGCACTTCATGCTGTTTTATTCACAAAAGCAATGCAGCTTCTCATATGTCTTTCCTGACCAATCAGTACAGCCCCAGGCATTGTACTCATCGGTCTTTATCTATCGTTAGCCCTGGCCCTGACACTGAAATTGCTGACTGAGCTAAATATGCTGGAGCCCACACGTGTTTGAATGAGTGTTAATAGGGTTCATATGATCAATACTGTGAAATTGTTGGCATACCTCCAAGATCAATCTCCTGGCGCAAGTTCAGCAAGAACATGATAGAACTTTATGGGCAGGTGCATTTCCCTTCATTTAGTTACAATTTACTCATCTATATTTTCCTGCATGTCCTGTACCGTGCAGCTAGGATAACAGCAAAGGAAAGACAGTGCTGTTTAATGTTCACTGCAATCCCAAAACACAACACTCTCAACCAGAGGACTCAAGGTATTTGTGTAGTGTCTACAATAAAAGTCAGTAAGCAGTTGCTACCAATATCTCGCCAGCTGCCACTAAGTAGCTCAGGGACTTGAAGCCCAGCTGCATATGTCATGCTGACCTGCCATGCAGGGGTCATCTCTGGAACAATGGTAGCCATCTTTGGCATACTGCTGTTCCCTTGCAGGATGGTAATCCTGGCATAATGGTCCTGACTTGTTTTGTGCTTTGTTGTCTTAATAATGCTCCCTGGCACAATCACGGCTATCCTTGACATACTAGTCAAGTCAAGTCATAACATTTATATAGCGCACTACATACCCAGAGGGTTTCAAGGCGCTTAGGAAGGGGAGGAGGATTATTTGTCAAATATCCACGTTTTAAGCTGCTTTCTGAACGCTAGGTGATTCTGGGTGAGGCGGAGGTAAGCGGGGAGTGAGTTCCATGTTTTGGCAGCCAGGATTGAGAAGGATCTGCCTCCCATGGTGGTCTTGTTGATGCGAGGTACAGTGGCGAAGGCTTGGCTGGAAGAGCGAAGTTGTCGGGAGGGGGTGTAAAAGGACAGTCGAGAGTTGAGGCAATCTGGTCCGATGTCGTAGAGTGATTTGTGTGCGTGGGTAAGCAGTCGGAAAGTAATCCTCTTATTGACGGGTAGCCAGTGGAGGTCTTTAAGGTGACCAGAGATGTGTTCGTTGCGTGGGATGTCTAATATGAGCCTGGCTGAGGCGTTTTGGATTCGTTGTAGTTTCTTCTGGAGTTTAGCGGTGGTACCTGCGTAGAGGGTGTTTCCGTAGTCCAGTCGGCTCGTGACTAGAGCGTGGGTGACTGTTTTCCTTGTTTCGGAGGGGATCCAGCGAAATGTTTTTCTGAGCATGCGAAGAATGTTAAAGCAGGAAGAGGATACGGCGCTGACTTGTTTGTTCATTGAGAGTGAAGAATCCAGGATGACGCCAAGGTTCCGTGCGTGGTCTGTCGGGATGGGTGCATTTCCGAGGGCTTCCGGCCACCAGGAGTCGTCCCATGCAGAGGGGGATTTACCTAAGATGAGGACTTCTGTTTTGTCTGAGTTCAGTTTCAGACGGCTTTGTTTCATCCATTCGGCGACTTCTTTCATTCCTTCGTGTAGGTTAGTTTTGGCGGTGCTGGGGTCCTTGGTGAGAGATAGGATCAGTTGAGTGTCATCCGCGTAAGAGATGATGTTGAGGTTGTGTTGGCGGGCGATGGCCGCGAGGGGGCTCATGTATACGTTGAAGAGGGTGGGACTGAGTGAGGATCCTTGTGGTACGCCGCAGATGACTTCGGTGCTCACACTGATTGTGGTCATCTTTGCCTGAATGTGGCAATCATTGGCATAATAAAGTTTACGCCTGGAATAACAATTATCTTCCTTGATGCACTGTGGCAACCTAGGCATTTTGCTGTCTAGTCCTGGCATGATAACTTCAAGGAGAAGGATGACATATACAGGTGGTTTCAAGGATATGAGGTAGCTCTAGAAGTACACAGGATCCCTGAGGAGAACTGGGGATCTGGTATATGGAGTCATATTCCTGGTGATGGACGAGACAACCTACTGGCCCTTGAACAGTGCTGTAACTAAACTTGAGGGGGTTCCCAGACAAAGTACATGCAGGGGGTCCCCCATTCTCTGGAGCCAGTCTGGAGCTCTCAGGCCAGGGACCTGCCAGTGCCGGAGGAGGGCCCCAGGGGCTTGGCCCGCCCTGACCGAAGGGGCTGGGGGGCTTTTGTTACTCCACTGTCCTCAGAGGGAAACATGCTAAAGTATACCAACATGAAGGAGACCAAAAGTATGGATTTACCCCAGAAGACTGCAGGTTGGGTTTCAGGGGCAGTCATTAACTGTCTCACCAGTCCTGTGAGGATTTTATGGGGTCGTTGTGCAAAGCACAGGATGATTAGGCGAAGGGTAGCAAGGTAAATAATTTATAGGGTCTCTACAATTTGATTTCCAGAGCTACGCCAGCACTTGGTGGATTGTAAGTTCTCTGACCCTAGGGTACTTATGAAGTTCGCAGAACTCTGGGTGGATACCAGAGTATCTGAGGAGGCATTTGGGAGTGATCATAAGAAGGGTGGCTCAGGTTCCTCTCAACAAAGTAAGAGGGTGGTAGGCAGTGACCTAGCCAGGTCCCAGTCTAGTGGAGGGGGTGAAGGGTCCCATTTCCATTCTAAGAGTAGGATGAGAGGTGGGGGTGGGTGTGCGAGAGACCCTTGGGCCCTATTGCTAGCCCCAGAGCTTAGATTGTTCCCAGAGGGAGCATAACCAGGTGTACCTGGCCTGTACCATGAGACCAGACACTGGGCGGAATCCCACAGTGTCAGGAGAGCTGGGTAGGGAGGCTGCCACATAAATCCTACCAGTTCTATTTTCTCAGGGTACCACTCCATAGTGGAGGGTACAGAGGCCCAATGGTAGGGATAGGAGGTAAAAAAACAGTTCACAGTGGGAGGATCAGTGGATCAGGGGTTACCAGCTCTGAGATCAGAGCACCCCCAGACTGTCCTTTGTGAGGCTAATTTTGGCTCAGAGGGGCTCCATGCACTGTCACGGGGACAGATGGCTGGAGACCTGCACCAGGCAGACTCTTGTATAACACATGGAGAATGTGTTTCCCTTGGGGAGGGTAGTTGTACTCACTGGAAGTCCTGGCTTGCCAGCCATATGTAAGTCAAATATAACATCCCCTTTGGACAAATTACAAACAAGATAATACACTTTCAACCTCATCAAACAGAATTGTTTCAATCCATCCAGTCTAGCAAGAGCGAAGATGATGCAACAATAGTCAGAAATTAAAAGCGTGTACAATTTTTTATAACATTTATAAGAAGCAAAAACACAGTAAAATAATTATGCACATATCCTAATACAATAAAAATGATTACACAAATAAAAATAACACAGTGGGAATAAAACATAGAAAATATTTCTAATTAAAATAGAAAAGAACACAATAGTCAGACTTAATTAAATCAAACTCCAAATTTGTACAAATATCTTTGAAATGGAGAAGTTATATAGTCCAATGACTTAGCGTGTCACAATTCAGAATGGCATCGACGCGTTTCGGTTTTGGCAACTTGATTACAAGCCAACACCTTCTTCAGGATTAAAATATAAAAATTCCACACATTCTACAGTATATCTCACTCTAGACGGTAAAGGCACTCCAAGATCTTCTAATGCTTTGTCCAAACCTTCTTGATAGGTTGGTACACATTAAATGGAGACGCCTATTGAATTTTCCTTTAAATTCGTCACAGGGTGGCTTGGCGATAGTACGACATGGGTCCCTATGGTTCTAAAAGCAAGGCCAGTAGATGTTGCACGTAGAAATACGTTGCAGTGAAGGCTCTTATGTCCGATAGCACTCAAGATGAAGGGTAGTATCGACTCCCGTTAAAAAGCTAGACCGCCCGCAGTCTGCTCACAAATAAAGTGCCGCCGTGTATATGGGTATCCGTGCCTCAATCAGAGTTGCCAGGCATATGTTCAGCCTAAGGGTACAGACCCTTGGCTGAAGGAGCAGGTTCAGGTTATCACCCCAGAACAGGTGGGAGTGGGAGGGAGAGGGGAAAAAAGATGCAATTCATCTAAGGACATAGCCCCTTCACTCTGAGAAACGTCAGAGAGCTCTGAATGGCCTGTGGCCTGGCTCTTGGCACTAACAGTTGTCAGTGGCCTCTGTTGGTTGCTGTCCTTGTGGACAGAGTTTTCCTTGGGTTGGGAATAGAAGTAAGACCCAAGGGGTCGAATGGGCCACATCGGTTTGTTGGCCATGGTGGTACTAGCTGTGTACTGGAATGCATCTATGAGCAGATCAAAGTTAGATGCTGTACACATGGGGTCCACACAGGAGCAGAAGGGTTCCCCATGGGTCAGTTCAGTGGCCCCATACAGCATAGCAAGAGGCAACCAACTGGGTTCAGAAAGGCTTAGAACTGGCAAGTGCCCCTGCAGAAGTGGGTCATTGTCCATGTTCTATCTCCCTAAGCAGGGAAGTCTGTAAAGGTATTAATTAGTCTACCTTAGCTTTAGGCTGGAGGAGGGTCTTGTTGGAAAATAGCCCTCTCTGAAAGGTCACCCTAAGCATTTCCCCTCCCTCCTCCCACCTTTTATTAACTTCTTTTTGTTTGCCTTAGGACACTTTCCCACTGCTGACCAGTCCTAAAGTGCATGGGCTTCTTCCCTAAACATGGTACCATTGGTGTATACATAATTGATATATTTAGTTTACTTGTAAGTCCCTTGTAAAGTGGTATACTATATGCCCAGGGCAGGTAACCTAAGTGTTTGTAGGGGGCCGGCAGCCCTTATTGGGCCACCCAAACAAGTACTTTTCAAACCTGTCTCAGGCCTCCCTTAGCAGGGCCCATGTGTGCAGTTTACTGCCACTTCGACTTGCCATTTATAACCTCTTGTCAAGCCTCCAAATTGTTCCATGGCACAAGGGTGCCTGCACTGGCGCTAGGCTGCAGATTGTGTGCCAGCGCAGGCAGAGGAAAGGAATGCTCCATACCTTGATAGGTAAGGAGCATTCCTGACCTCTCCCTTTCTTTCCGTTCTAGTTTCATACTTGCTTGTAAACATTTTATTTTGACAGCAAAGAACCATCAATCTTCCTTTCAAGCTTCTACAAGTGTTTGCATCAAACCAAAAAGCATTCTGGAATCATTATACATAGTCTCATATTGTTAAGCTTTGCAAACATGTGCACATATTTTTTATACTGCAGCCATTGTTAGTGGAGTAATGCAAGATTACAGAATTTTCTTATGGAGCACACACTAATAATAAAGGTTTTGAATTAATGAACCATAAACTCAAGTTTGAACAGCATTAACTTGTGGATATGATTCTTACCTTAACTGTAAACAATGCTCTGTCACAGATCCATAATGTGGTTCTGAAAACTGCCTGCCAAAGGGTTGGGCCTACTTGCCCCAAGGACAAAATAAACATGAAAACGTGTTGTCCGTGACCCTACACAATATGCCCTAGGCATGGGGCTATAGAAATGCCACACCCTTGCAGTCTCAAATAAGACACATGGGGCCTGATTCACAAAGGTAAACTTACACTTTTCTGTAGATTTACTATTTGTATGGTATTCACAAACTACTAGTTAACAGTAATATTATGACTGCAAAGACTCTGCAGTTTGGGCTGAGTACTCTGCACATACAAAGTTAAGCCTGCACCTAATTCTCATAGGAGAAGCTACTTGATGTGGTCAAAGCACATTCAAAATGGCCGATCTGGCAATATGAAAATGCCAGAAGGGATGGTTCAAAGTGCTAGTGTGGGCTGTTTTCCCAATACGGATTGGTTAAGTATCTAAAGTGGGTTGTCTGGCTGAATTTTCAATTGTTACTCATTCCCTGTGGTCTACACCTTTGTTTGAGCCCTGTACCTTTGCAACTTTCAGGTTTCAGTTACTTAAAGCAGTCTCTATTACCATGGTGACATACGTAGCATGTACAGGTTCATTGTTTTTGTGGAGGACTGGGCCAAGAAAGTCGATATTCCAGTTATGGACAAGTCAGGGACATAGATAGTTAAGGAAGAGAAAAAACAAAACATGCTTACCTGGCAGATGGTAGATTTTTGTGGCAGGAGCCATGGATATGTTGTTGTCCCTATCTTCTTTTGTACTCCAAGTAAGTTCTGAAACGTAAGGGGTTCTTAGAAGGAAAAGTAGCATAACATTAACCAACGCTCTAAAGCAAAACATTTATGACGTGGAACTCCTCATGCGTGCTCGGCACGTGCACATAGATTGATTCCTAAAAAGCTGGTGACCATAGTGTTTCAACTGTCCCTAGGGCACAGCCTGTGAAAGCGGGGCCATTGGCCCATGTGATTCTAAGTACATTCATAGTAAACACATTTTATCCATTTTAATCCAATGTTGTTCTTTTGAATACAATGTAAAGAAAATGAGGTGTTTATATTCAAATCTTCTGTCTTTATTAACAACATGGGGTCAGAAGTACGACCATTTGCTTTTGCGACTTTCAAATTGTGAAAAACTGCAAGTCGCAGATACACGGTTTCGCGATTCCAAATGGGGTCGCAAAAAGCAAGGCTGATGAATATTAATGAGTCACTAACAATTTGCGACCCTATTGGGAATGGCTGTCCCTCCCACGGATGGTGGCCTACTGGGCTCAGCAGACCTCCATGTCTGGGACTGTTTTTAAATAAGGATGTTTTTTTGTAAAGCAGCCCGTTTTCCTTAAAGGAAAACAGGACGCCTTTAAAAAAATATATATATGAACCGTTCTCATTTCATTTTTTAAGGGCAGGCAGTGGTCTTTGGAACCACTGCCTGCCCTTAAAAAATATTTTCTGATGCATTGCCAAAGGGGAAGGGGTCCCCTGGGGACCCCTTCAGGTAGGCGAATGCTTTACCACCTACTTGAAGTACGTGTAAATTGCAACTGTTTTGCAACAACAATTGCGATTGCAAAGCAATCATACATAGGGCTCAGACTCACTATTAGGAAGGGACCCCTTGAAATGCCCCTTTCTAATAGAGAGTCGCAAATCCTAATTAGTGAGTCGCAAATAAATTGTGATTCGCTAATTAGGGTGTGTACATGGCCCATAGGTATTTCTGCATGCGCAAACGGGTCGCAAACTCATTTGCACGTGCAAAAATACTTCGTACATCTGGTCCATGGTGATTTCAAAATATAAAATCCACAGTAGATTGTTTCTTTGCTTGTGACGAACAAGCAAAGGAACTATCTACTTGGGACAGTTGAACCCCTTTGGTCACCAGCTTTGTTGAAAGCTTCAACACTACAGGAGAAACCTCTGGTGCTAAGGAGCTCATTTATTCTCCTCCAGCTCAATTCAATACCATCAATTGACTTTAAAGAGATCCCAGCACAATCTACAGCACTATCTAGTGAAGTCTTGCTTTGCACCCAAGCCTCTGAGCCTGCGTTCTTCATGAAAATAACCACTAGTAAGTCACAAACTCTCAAGCACTAACCTGTGCAGCCCATCTGTTTTCTTTGAAGCTTCAGGTTTAGAAGCAGGGCCAGACTGGTCGTAGCAGGCACTGAGAGTTTTCCCAGTGGGCTGGAATGGTGAAGAACACCTTTCCAGCAGTGAGAGGCGATTTTCTTACTGGAGACTAGTTTTGCAGCGGTGCTGCAATATTGGCCCCTTGTATCAAAAGCGGCAGTTCCTCCCCGCAGGCCGGTCCAGCAGAATTGCCTTGCTGGTTTGAGATCCCACTCTGGACCTGCTTAGAAGCCTTCCAGGAAGATTGCTGTGAAGTTGAAGCAGACATTTTTTTTTTAAGAGTTATATATAGCTCGAACTTGACGCGAAGATATTGGGTATCAGAGCGCTGTACATAGCACCACTTTAGTTACATGAGGACACATTCATTTTTGTTAGGCACGGGGAGATTAAGCGATTTGCCCAGAATCACAGGATGTTGAGCGTCTTTGTCAACCTCGAACCCGGTACCCCAGCTTCGACGTCGACCGCTCTAGCCGTAAGACTACATCCTCTCCGCCAAGAGGGAGATTGACTTTTCAGACAAAGGTGCAAATAAGATGAGCAATGGCATGGTGTCAGACTCATAGGTCCCGATTCACAGAACTAACTTAAGACAAAATCCTAAACTTACTACCATTTTGGTATTCACAGAAGGCACTTACTCATTTTGGTATTCACAGAAGGCACTTACTCATTTCGATATTCACAGAAGTTAGGGGGCATATGTATCAAACGATTTTGTATTTGCAAACGCTGCGATTTGCAAAAAAACTGCGTTAGCAAATATAAAATCGCAAAACACGATGTATGAGCCTTTTTCGCATCGCATTATTAAGGAATTGCTAATTTTGCGATTCCTTATTTTTGCGTAAGCATTTAAGGAATTGCAGATTGCGATTCCTTAAATGCTATGTAACAAGCACCCAAGTTGCGCGATTTCTCCTTAAGAAATCGCAAATTACCACCAACTTCAAGTTGGTGGTAATTTGCTATTTCTTTAAAAAATTCACTTTTTGGCATTTTTGGAAGTGCCATGTGGTGCACATACATGCCCCTAGGGCATGTAAGTGCAACATATGCGTACACATGCTCATTTCAGGGGTGCATCAGGGTGTCCTTATGACACCCTTGCACCCTTGAAATTATTCTCAATTTACGATTCTCTAATTGTGAATCGCAAATTGAGAATGACTTCCCATTCATTCCTATGGGCTTCTTGGCCCATAGGAATGAATGGGAAGGTATTCCTTAATTGCGATTTTGCAATTTGCTAATCGCAATTAAGGAATACTAGAGAAATCGCAAAATATTTGTGAATTTTTAAATACATCCTGTTTTGCGATTCTCAAATAACGATTCTCAAAAAATCGCTATTTGAGATTCGCAAAAACGGATTTTGATACATATGCCCCTAGGAGTCCTAACTTTAAGACTCCTAAATGCCTTCTGTGAATACCGAAAGTCTTAAAGTTAGGATTTTTCTCAGTTTAGGAGTAGTAAAGTTAGGACTCCTAACTTTAGGGCTCCTAAATGCCTTCTGTGAATACCGAAAGTCTTAAAGTTAGGATTTTTCTCAGTTTAGAAGTAGTAAAGTTAGCTAACTTTAGGACTCCTAAACTGAGAAAAATCCTAACTTTAAGACTTTCGGTATTCACAGAGGTATTTAGAAGTCCTAAAGTTAGGAGTCCTAACTTTACTACTCCTAAACTACTACTCTAAGACTTTCGGTATTCACAGAAGGTATTTAGGAGTCCTAAAGTTAGGAGTCCTACCTTTACTACTGCTAAACGGAGAAAAATCCTAACTTTAAGACTTTCGGTATTCACAGAAGGCATTTAGGAGTCCTAAAGTTAGGACTCCTAACTTCTGTGAACACCGAAATGAGTAACAGATAGATTCATAAAAGACCCGTTTTGCGAGTCTGTAATAGCGATTCATAAGGAATCGCTATTACAGACTCGCAAAACGGGATTCATGTAGGAATCGCAAAATTTATTGCGATTCCCACTGATTCCTTATTTGCGATTAGCTAATTGCTAATCGCAAATAAGGAATAACTCCCCATGCATTCCTATGGGCCTAAAGCCCATAGGAATGCATGGGGAGTTATTCCTTATTTGCGATTAGCAATTAGCTAATCGCAAATAAGATTGCGAATTCAAGGGTGCCAGGGTGTCCAAAGGACACCCTGTAGCACCCCTGAAATGTACATTTACACAGGTGTTGCGCACACACATGTCCAAAGGACATGTGTGTGTGTGTAACATGCAATTGAGAAAAATGCACTAAAGTGCTTTTTTCAATTTTTTCGCTATTTACCACGAAGTCAGACTTCGTGGTAAATAGGGACCAAAAATTGCGAATTCGCAATGTAAAAATGGTTAATGAATTGCATTTAAGGAATCTCAAATAGAGATTCCTTAAATGCATTTCCTCGCAAATGTGTGAATTCTTTATTAGCGAATTTTGCATTTGGGATGATGAATCCCAAATGCAAAAATTGCACTCGCAAAGGGCCAGATTCTCAGAATCTGGCCCTTTGCGAGCGCAATTGAGCTTGATGAATCTAGCTGTAAGTGCCTTCCGTGAATACCAAAATGAGTAAGTGCCTTCTGTGAATACCAAAATGGTAGTAAGTTTAGTATTTTGTCTAAAGTTAGTTCTGTGAATTGGGCCCACAGTTCCACTGCTGGGATTCCAGAACCCTAATACTGCTGTGTCTCACCCACCATGTTCTCCGAGGTGGCAAACAGATGTCATTCCCAAAGGCACAATGTTAAAGTGGACTGGGAAAAGACACACATGCTGAGCAGCACCCTCATGTAGATCTAGCTCTAGGATATTGCATTATGACATACCTTTTAGAGTTGTACAACCTTCTTCTCAAGTTTCATCTGAGGATGTTATGGGAGCAGAACCTCAAACCCCAAATGCACCCCAAAATTTAAATCAACCAAATTTATCATAAATGTTCAGCTCCTTTGATCTTGCAATAAAGAATACCCTACTCAATGAGAACATATTTTAGCTTAGCAGAGAAATAAAATAAGTAACTGGGACTACTCAATAACTGATTTCTAGATTAGGGAAAAAGTTAAAGAGTTTTATTACAAAATCTCAACTAAGCGGTACAGAGGAATGCAACATATATGCCATGAAGAATCAAATACAACGCACATAGTCATAAAATCAGAATTATTCTTAGTCCCAATAAAAAGCAAAAATCATAAGCGGAACGGGCAGCATCCCTAGAGGAACTTAAAAAATCTGGCTTTTCCCCAGAAACAAGAGGTTTTTACACACATTTTATGAGCATATAATAAGCAAACTGCAAATTCATTGTGGCATCACTAGCGATAACACATATTGGACAAATCAGAAGTTGCAGCATCATAAGTAAGTTTATAACACTAACCTATCTTTATGGAAAACTCCGCTTCTGGCCTGTTGCTGTGCAGAGATGCACAACAGAGTATGAAACATTTTTCAAACAATAACCCATACAATAGTATATTCTACCAAGCCCACTTCCGAACTGCTGCTGAAATGTCCTCGGGATTGCAACATTTAATACACAAAGAAAGTTCCATTACCAATAAGTGCACATTAAGGGAGATAACCAGTTACGTCAAAGTATGCATTGCTTTTCAAAGACTGTGGGGGGAAAGACATGCAAGGGGAAATTGATTGGGAAACCTCAGCCTCTGGCCGTCATAGGTTTAAGGTATACACACTACTCCAAACCTTATTCTGTCAGGCGATTTTAACCAACATATATTAGGTATACCCCCAAATAAAGGCACCCAAGCACAATCCTTCTATTGGAATATTCCAACTCAACAGTTCAGCCCTCATGGGAGAAAAGCAAAGGGTATGCTGGAGTTGTTAAATGATCTAGAGAACATTGGCCTACGAGTGCTAAACGGCAGATTTGTTGGATGATTCTCCCACATCCGTCTCTTTTCTTTCTGGTTATACTACCTCCACAATTGACTACACCCTAGTGACTCTCTCATTTTTTCAATATATAAAAACCTACCGTCTAGGAGACAAAGAAGACAGTGACCACCGGCCGCAGGAAATCTCACTTTATGCCATACCGGACAAATCGATTCCAAACCCAGCTGGAATGCATGCTGCTCAATAAATCTTAAAAGAATTAAGGGCCAGATGTAGGTGGGAGATTTTGGCCATTTACCGGCCGGTAACGGCCGAATTCGGCCGTTACCGACCGGTAAATGGCCATGGAGATGTAGGGGGATAAAAAACATGCATTTTCAGTAATTTTACCGAATCGGTAATTTTACCGATTCGGTAAAATTACAGAATCTGTAAAATTTCCGATTCTGTATATTTTACCGAATCGGTAAATATACCGGTCGGTAAAATTACCGAAAATGCATGTTTGGTATGTAGATGCCAATTTTAACATTGACACAGGGCTTTGAAAATCGGTATTTTACCATGCAATACAATTGCATGGTAAAATACCGATTCAGGTGTACATGCACATCTGTGCATGTACACCTGTGCCATGTGGCACACATACATGCCCTAAGGGCATGTATGTGTGCCACATGGCACACAAGCCTAAAACAGGGGTGCCAGAGGGTGTCAAAGTGACACCCCCTGCACCCTTGCAAAATTCGGTATTTACCGATTCGGTAAATACCGAATCGGTATTTGATATTGAATCCTATGGGCTTCAAGGCCCATAGGATTCAATAGCAAATACCGATTCAGTATTTACCGAATCGGTAAATACCGATTTTTACCGATTTGGTAAAATTTACCGAATTGGTACCTACATTAGAAATACCTACTCTTAATTACCGAATCGGTAAAATTCGGTAATTAAGAGTCGGTATTTCTGATTTTGCTACATCTGGCCCCAAGTCGTCAATTGCAAATTCCAGGAAAGTACTAATGGAAGCAAAATAAGAATTAAATGAGCTTAATCAAACTACGGAAAATCACATATCTGGGAAACTTTTATGGCCACATTTTCGAATTCCCACTCATCTGTAGTCCGGCACACTGTGCCTAACGATCAAACCTTAGCAGGGATGGCCACAAGTGCACAAAGGGGGACCCTGAAAAGCATTAAAAAAGCTATAAATAAAACACTAAGGTCACTGAGGGAACGACCGGGGGACACGGCTCCACACCAACAGCTCCACGAGAAAAAGGCCGAGCTCAAGAAACTGAAATGGGACATAAGAAATTCACAAGAAAACGAACTTTGGGCTAAACTCCATCATGACTCCAAAGGGAATAACGGTGCACGATTCTGGGCAACAACAAACAAAATTTTACAACCGGCACATGGTGGTCTAACATCACACATAACAGAAAACAACTGGACATCCTTCTTAGAACACCACTTTAATCAACAATTTCTTGGATCAAACACTAGCATTGACAAACAAGCCGTATTTCAATCTCATACCACAACGACAGGCAAGGCAAAATCTTTTGTGATCGATGCAGACCAGATCAGAGAGCAAATACGTAAAGGGAGGAAAGACGGTGCACATGGCCCGTACGGGATCCAGACAGCTCTTTGCAAGACCCAGAATATTGGTCAGAATCCCTAGTTCCCATCTTCTGTGCAGTCAGGCAAACGGGGTGTATGACAGCATCATGGAAGGGCTCCATTATATCACCAATCTATAAGGCGGGGGACAAAACACTACCAAAAAACTACCGCCTATTTGCACTACTGCCTGTAGAAGCAAAGTATTATGCGAGGAACTTACTAATCGAATTACAGGAATGGGCAACAGAACAAAATATTATCCCTCTAGCCAAACAGGGTTCTGTAGAGACACTGGCACCTACAAACCTCTTAGCTATGTCACTACTCATCGATAAAGCGATTTTCAGCAAACATACTCTTCACTTCTGCTTTGTGGATTTTAAGGCGGCGTTCGACAACGTTAACCGAGCTAACCTTTGGATGAAGTTATCCCACTGGGGGATTCCTTCGTCCCTCTTGAACCCTCTAATAGAATTTACATTCCAATACGTGGGTACAGGTCAATCTCGGCAACGGTTCTCATCTGTTGAGGCGCATTCAAACAACCAAAGGCCTTAAACAGGGGTGCGTTCTCGCACCCTTTCTCTTCAACCTTTACACTGCGGATCTGACAACAGCACTTACTGCTTGCAATGCGCATGCTCCCCGAATAGGAGGAAAAACCACTTCCAGTATGTCTTATGTGGACGATGTTGTTCTAACCAGTCATACTCAAGTTGATCTACAACAGCTACTCAACATACTTCATAGATATGCCGACGATAATTATCTGGAAGTCAACATCGAAAAAACCAAGACTCTGACAATGAATGGGAAACGGCCCCATTCTTGGTCACTAGGTAAAATTGCACTCACCAACTGTGAGGTGTATGAATACCTAGGAGTTATGATCGACAAGGGCGGTCACTTCACGAATCAGCTCAATGCACTTAAAAGGAAGGGAATGGCGGTTGCGATCACGCTAAGACAACTCAAAACAAAACTTAATGGTCCAACATTCGCTCCACTTCTCCGCGTTGCGGAAGCATAAATTCCATCATCAATTACATATGGCAGTGAGGTTTTGAGAGGCAGGGATGCTCGATTACTGGACACCATTATGACAAAAGCATATAGAGTAATGTTAAATTTACCGCCTTATGTCTCGCCAGCACAGATTTGTCTCGAGGTTGGTCTAACGAAGCAACTCCTCGCAAGGCGAGGCTCATACATCAAGTGCTGGCACAAAATTAAGAACTCCGCCACAAACACATTGAATCACCAGCTCTGGCAGAAACTGTGCAGCACAAGTACCTCACTGGCCAAAGCTTACTTGGAGGAATCGCTCGTCATAACGGGATTGGCCAACCTATGGGAAATCCCAACAACGTATTTGCACTTTAAAGGCATCACTAATAAGGTTGTTAAGAAAGTCTCTTTTATAGAAGACAAAGCAGCATTTGCACACAGGAGCCACGCATGGATGACGTTATCCAATTATAAATCATTTGGATCACAGGCATACTTTGTATTAGGGTATTCAAGGAAGTGTAAAGAAGCCTTTTTAAAGCATAGGCTAGGTATCCTGCCAGCCATAATACATCTTCCACCATGGCTAAGAAAGAACTACGGGAACTTATGCCGGCTATGTGGGGCTGGAAAGGAAGACATCGAACACATAATATACTCCTGTGTCAAGCTTAACAAGGAAAGGGTTGACCTGCTAAAAACTAACTTTAACGAACGAGGCATACGCACACGGAGACAAGCAGTACTTGCATGCTTCAATCCACTGGATCCACCACTGAATGGGAAGCTTGTCTAGTTTTTAGTTCTAGTAGCATCCAAGCAAAAGATGCTTGTTACTACAACTAGCGTATAATTCCTCACAGGCCTCCAGCAAAAAGACTCTGAATATTCTGGACTTTTTACTTACGCACGTGTGCACTGATACCTAAAAACCTTTTTAACAGAGCATTGATTTGAAAGCCTTTTTATCAAAACGTTTTATCTGAATGTATTTTGTAATGGTTTTAATTAATCAAAAACAATACATTTGACTTCCTTATATAAGATGCACAAGGACATTAGTTGGTAAACCTCAGCCCTGTCCGCCTTAGTTTTAAGGTATATGCGATGTCCAAGGACATTAGTTGGTAAACTTCAGCTCCTGGTTCACCATAGGTTTAAGGTATACAAGATGCACAATAACATTATCTGCACATCTGAATCAGCGGTCATTACCAGTGTTGCATGTGCGCATGCAACCATGCATACACACATTTTACATGCTGTAAGGGGCACACCTGAGCCACAGGTTTAAGGCGTAGGACTTGCCGGTGTTGCATGTGTGCAGGCATATGCACATGCTACAGGCAGCTAGATGGGTCCCTTAAGCTTCCGGCAGCCATAGTTTAGGGTATATGAGGTGGGCAAGGGCATTAGCTGCACACTTGAGTCCGCTGCCATCACTGCACAAGTACATATGCACACGGTATTTCCAGCAAGGCAGAACACTCAAGTCTGCAACTATCACAGGTTTAAGTTTAGATACACCAGGTGCACATGGGCTTTAGCTACACACAGATCCAGCTAGCATCACAGTATAACCCACTGGTACAGATGTGCTCAGATTGCACACTTGAAACCACAGCTGCCAGACTCGTCACACATCTGAATAAAAGAGTAAAATACACTGGAACTTTGTGCTTTCAACCATAGCGGCTCCATGGAGTGTGTATTCCTGCATAAGTGGTCTTTGTGCTTTCGATATGGGTATGAAATAATGAGACTGTCCTTAATCAGTGAGACCAGGCAGAAGCAGCCAAGCACTGAACATAGAACGTCGACAGACCAAAGCAACTGAGTACCTATCTAAAGCTGCAGGTGAACGTTTGAATGGAGATTAGGAGAAAGAGGACGCTGGAAGGATGTGAATAGCGTGACATTTGCCTGATGTTAAAATGGCTCACGTCTTGCAGAAGCCTTGCTGATGCGCAAAGATAGATGTGCAGTTGTGTGCTTCTCTCTTTGTGATGGGGACAGCAGACTTCGCATGAATTTAATGGGGGAAGGGGGTGCGGTGCAAGGCCCGGGCGGAGAGTAAATGGAAGCCAAATGAGCCTGCCAAAGCTACGTCCAGTGTGCTCAAGGGACTGAGAGAGCCCAGCCAGCACTATCATAACTGTGGCATAAAGAGGACATGGGAGGAAGGAATGCTATATTAAAATGTAAGCAGCTATGGCGCCGAAGCTGAACACAGGCAAATAGTAACAAAGCAGGACACCAAGAAAAAATAGTCTCCCAAAGAGCAGATACGCAACCATAGGGTAATGATACAGTACTTAGACTGTGCTCCGTGGGAGAGCCGGAGTGGATGGAGTTCATGACGTGGATGGTGTCTTCACTACTGATGGGGGTCAATAAGCTGAGAGTGTTGGAGGGGGTCGCTGGTTTGGTGTCCGGAGGTGGAGATTGGGGTCCGAAGCTGTCATGTATATCTGCGATCTTGCGGTAGAAGAACGTGGCGAGGGCGTTGCAGAGATCTTGTGATGGGGTGATGTCGTTGTTGCTGGCGTTGAGGTTGGAGAGCTCTTTGCCGATGCTAAAGAGCTCCTTGCTGTTGTGGGTGTTGTTGTCCAGTCGCTCTTTGAACGATGTTCTCTTGGTGGCCCGGATCTGCTGCTGGTGTTCGCGGGTGGCGTTTTTGAGGGTTGTCATGTTTTCTGTTGTCCGTTTGTGGCGCCAGGTCTTTTTGAGTGTTCGGCAAGATTTCTTTGCGGCTTTGAGGGCGTCTGTGAACCATGGGGGTTTTCTGTTGCCGCTCTTGCCTTGGGGGTTCTTCAGTGGAGCGAGGTCGTTGGCGCATTTGGTGATCCACTGAGCGAGGTTGTGGGCTGTGTTGTTAGTGTCGGGTAGATTGGTGTTGGCTGGTGGGTTCTGGCTCAGCAATGTGGTTAACTGGTCTGTGGTGATTTTGCTCCAGAATCTGCGGGGGATCCGATGCGCGAGGTGGTGAGATGTAGTCTTCTTGAAGGTGAAGTGTACGCAGATGTAGTCGGTCCAGTGTAGTCCGGTGGAATGGTTGAAGGCGACGTGGTTACTGGCGGAGAAGATGGCTTCGAGCGTGTGGCCGGCGAGGTGGGTGGGGGTGTCCACCAGTTGCTTGAGTCTGAGGTTGGCGAGGTTGTCGAGCAGAGTGGAGGTGGCGTTGTCGTTGTTTTTCTCCAGGTGAAAGTTCAGGTCTCCTTGGAGGATGTATTCTGGTGAGGCTAGGGCGTGCGGGCTGATGAAGTCTGCGATGGTTTCGCTGAATCGTGTGCACGGGCCTGGGGGTCTGTAGATGAGCGTTCCTCTGAGGGTGGTCTGGGGGTCGGTGTGGATTTGGAAGTGTAGGTGTTCGGCAGTGGGGACGATGTCTTCGGCGTTGGTCGTGACATTGATGGTGTTCCTGTAGATGATGGCGATTCCTCTTCCCGTTTTGTTGGTGCGGTCCTTTCGGGTGATTTTGTAGCCGTCTGGGATGGCTATGGCGATGTCGGGGGCTGAGGAGGCGTTCATCCAGGTTTCTGTGAGAAGGCGACGTCTGGTGCTGATGTGTCGAGGAGGTCCCAGAGTTCGATGGCGTGCTTGTGAACGGAGCGGGTGTTGAGGAGGATGCACTTAAGGTGGTTGTTGTTGGTGTTTGGTTTGGCGGGCGGGGTGCGGGGTTGAAGGCAGGTGAATTTGCAGGCTAGACAGGTGAAGGGTCCGTGGGTGCGCTTAGGGGTGGCTTGGTAGCAGGCGGTTGGTTGTCCGGTGTTGAGTGCGATGAGGGCGCTGGTGTCGTATCTTAGTTGGGTATCCTGGTGTCGGCGGGGGCCAGGGGTTCTGGCGCTGGGCGCGGTCCAGGCACGGACGGGCGCAGACGGGCTTGCCTTTGGTGCGCCTTTGGCACGCAATTGGCGCGCCTGCTGTGCACATCCGCTGTACTTCCGCGTGGCGTCCTCCATAAATGGCGAAGTGCGAGGGAGGAGCAGCTGGGAGGCGGGAGCGGGGTGGTCAATGGGCGACAGAGGGAGCGTGGCACAGAAGAAAAAGGGGCGGTCCGCAGGGGAGCAACGGCGGGAAGCGGGGAGCGGGGGGGCACAGAAGCGGGAATAACAGTCACGGAGAAACACAAAATATACTGGCAACAGGCAATAAACAGGGCACAATGCAAGTAAAACACTGGGTGCAGTCAACAACAATACTCAGAAATACGGGTGCAGCGGCAACCTCGCGGCAGCAGCGGTGAAGAGAAGGAGTCCTGGTCACCCACGGGGAGCCGTGCAGTGTGTGGAGCGACCGGCCCTGCGAGCAGGGTCAAGGGTCACAGCTCACCACCGCGCGGTGTCCTCCATAAATGGCCAAGTGGGAGGGAGGAGCAGCTGGGAGGCGGGAGCGGGGTGGCCAATGGGCAACAGAGGGAGCGTGGCGCAGAAGAAAAAGGGGTGGGCCGCAGGGGAGCAGCGGCGGGGAGCAGTGGGTCACAGAAGCGGGAAAAACAGTCACGGAGAAACACAAAATATACTGGCAACAGGCAATAAACAGGGCACAATGCAAGTAAAACACTGGGTGCAGTCAACAACAATTCTCAGAAATACGGGTGCAGCGGCGAACTCGCTGCAGCAGCGGTGAAGGGCAGGAGTCCTGGTCACCCACGGGGAGCCGTGCGGTGTGTGGAGCGACCGGCCCTGCGAGCAGGGTCAAGGGTCACCCACTTTCCTGGTCTAAAATGTTGTCATGTATGATAGTGGGATCCAGAGCAGGCAGCCACCGACTTAACCAGGCTGCCACAGTTTGGACCCATAAAGAAAATTATAGTAAACGGAAAGTCTGCAACAAAGACAAAAAAAACAGGATGTGGGAGGGACTTAGTGTAGAGGTGATATAATGGAAGTTATGACATCAGTAGAACGTGGAATGCTGAAGTTAGAATGTGAGAAATGACAGTTGGAGAAATCAGTTGATAGGAATACACGTAGTGCTTGGTTGCAGGCTAAATGAGCTTATTAAACTTACATTTGTGTAGTGTGTTAATACACAAATTCCCTTTTTTCAATATGGTGCTATGGTAGGGTTTTGGGGCCTCGTTCACAATATTTTGATGCACTGCAGTGCAGCAAGTCTCCCAGCTGCACTGCAGTGCATCGAAAGAAAAGAGCAAGAATGTGCCATATCAACAAGATATGGGCATTCCTGTCCTTTTCCCATGCGCTGGTGCATAATGGGCTGCCATGTGCCAACACAGGCACTCTTGCACCATGGTGCAAAGGTGTCTGCGCTGTAGGGATGATTGTTTTGCGCAGGAAGGGACACCTTCCTGCATAAAAACAATCATGTTGAGGTGTTTTCCTCATAGATAAAAGAACAATTATTGGCTTAGCCAATAGGTCTCGCCTTTGGGACCTTAAAAGTGTTTAGTTATTCAGCACAATATCCTTGGTGCAACAACATCAACTGTTGCATGGCTACACACTTATAAGGTCCCAAAGGCAAGACGTATTGGCATTGCCAATGCTTGTTAACAATGGAGGTTGGGGCAGGTATAATGCTGCAGTGCACTTCTGTTGCCTTTGTGTAGATAATAAAATCAATGTTGTGATTGGACTCCACAATTCTTGCCAGCTCAAAATGAAGACTTGAGTTTTAATCTCATCTTTCCTCACTCGATTAATTGTGCGACCATGGGAATTGAACTGTAATGAGTTTTCCAAAATGACTTCATTTGTCAAAAATTGTGAGCACTCTGGTAGAGCCCCACCCATCAGAAGCGCTGTGGTTAATTGGCGTTTAATCACTTCAACCACAGAATGGTGTCTGCAGGTGTGTGCCAAAGGAGCGCGCAAAAGATTATACATTCCAGCAAACCACGCTTGCAGAAATACCACTGCCCCCAAAAGCACAACATGGATTTAAAAACACAGTTTATGAGATGTAATAGAAGGCTGCTTACTAAGTATCATTGGTAATTTATGAAGGCGCAGTTTCACAAACTGACTGCGTCGTGGCACTTTAGTAATGGGTATGTATAAGTAGTAGACACTCTGCACACCTTTTTTTTAAAAAAATATTATTCGTTGCACTTAATTATTCAAATTATCTGTTTTATCTTATGGTGCTGCCGCCTAATCTGACAGGCTCACGTCAGTAGCAAAATATGAACACAAACATGTACTGTTTGGAAGCGACGCACTATTCACATGCCCCCTGGGGGTGCTCTATATCCAAAAGTAATGCATAATTTCACCAAACTTTAGAAAACGATTTGTGAACAACTCATAGTGTAAATGCATTCAACCAAAATCATATACACATGTCCGTGATGTTCAAAGATAAACACAAACTAAATGAAAAGCGTTGTATTTTTAATTGCTATTTTTCTTTTTTCTTATGCTTGGTTCTTCAAACCGATGATACATTACATCATGTACATCCCTTCCTTCTGTTCAGTCAGT
This sequence comes from Lissotriton helveticus, assembly GCF_964261635.1. Taxonomy (NCBI): domain Eukaryota; kingdom Metazoa; phylum Chordata; class Amphibia; order Caudata; family Salamandridae; genus Lissotriton; species Lissotriton helveticus. The sequence continues at coordinate 1,029,580,052 of NC_136059.1, forward strand.
CCCAATGCATTTCGGTATGATTATACCTTCATCAGGGGAATACTGCAATAAAAATCAATGCAATAACAATAATCAAAATTAGAAATGAGGGAGCCCCAGTCTCCACCTCATGTACATGTGAACTATTGTGCAAATTTGTCATAACGAGTACCAACTTAGCTCAACCCTCACCTCCGTGGGCTTGAAATGATACTGATAAACCCTCACCACCAAGTGCAGAAAAGAATAAATGAAAAACGTGCGCTATCCAATGTCCATGCACAGTGCGCTCTATGTAACAAGTACCTGACTCTGCGCAATGGTAAACTCGAAGCTTCAAAAGAATGGTGTTCCTAAATAAATCGAAAATGACTTCTTGAGCAATCATTATCACAAAACTTCTATCAGAAAGCCAAAATAACCAAACAGCGACCTCCGCCTACCTTAATGTGTTCGTTCTCCCGTGTACCAATAATCGACCCAAGTCCGCTATATCGCTGTCTCTCTATCTGAAAAAAATATATAACCATCACTATGCGCCCTCCACGTTATGTGTCTTAGTGTCTCACCGCCTAACTGCTGCCCCCTTCTCATCCGTGTACCTGCTCCAAAGAAACTCCTCTCTCCTGCTCTTCGTGTCGCGTCCTCGTGCAATCGCCCCTCCGCCTTCTTTAAAGGAAAACCGGCGTTTCCGTGTAAACACTAAAAACGGATGTAATGGGTGCCATGCATTTACCTGCGCGGCATGTACTGATAATACGGGGTCTTGTGGTGCAGTTGTCACCTGTGGAACAGGAGAACTGGATTTGATTAGTATATGGTGCCCAAGCCTGGACAGGTGCTCGTGCCTCGTGATGGCGTCTGGAAGTGGAGGTGCGTAGAAAGAGAACCAGCCTCGGTAAAACTTGGAGCAACAGTTACAGCGCTAAAAAAAAGGGCAAGTTTGGGGTTTAAAGTACCATATAAAACTAGAGTTAGATTTAATAGTAGGAGGTGCATGTGATGTCATGACAGGTAGCTCACTTCATTGGGCTCAGATGGAAGGAAGACGCAGTCTAACATGGGACATACACATGTGCATTTGTGTGTATTCATAAAACACTGATAAGCCGAAGACTCTGTCTTCAACAGGCGCTCAACAAACTGAAATAATTTACACACATGATATGTCCGCGGAAAATCGTGTTACAGAACCCCTATAACTACAAACCTTGCAGGTAACTGCGAAGCGACTGCCACTCGCAGGATAAATGATATCCTAGCTGAAATAATGGCTGACCGCAAAAGCACGGGCATTGTAGCACATTGTTTTCAGTATTATATCATTTTCAATTATTAGAGCTTCAAAGTCTGCTCCTGCTGCTCCTAAGCGCTGGACGTAGCCAGACAAGTAGCGCTCTACACTTTCAGTCACTCAGCGGGCGAATGGGTGAATGCAGAAGAAAGGCTCAGTGAGAGAGCAAGAAAATAGAATAAAAAGCAACGGATGAAAGAGGAGGCTACCTGAATGGTAGGGGAGACGCGTGCAGGCTGCAGCTGTAGGGACGTCAGAGGGGGAGAGAGGCAGAGGGGTGCATGGTTGGGGAAATGGAGAAATAAGTTGGGTGCCAGGAGGAGGGAGTGATTTAGGATGAGGAAGAGCAGGCTTCACTTTTCAAGTACTGCACTCGTGCTAGTGGTGCTGCCGCCACAAGTATGAGTGCAGGGCTTGAAAAGTGAAGACCGATGGCTAAAGGCCCTCCTAGAGAAGCGCACACGCGCAGCCTAGGCGAGACCTAAAAATGAGGAGAGTAAAGGTATTTCCCCTTTTTGCCCCTCCCTTACACCTCCCTGTAGTAATTTGATGCATTCCCAGGTTTATAAAACCTCATAAATCTGAGAATGCGTTAGGTTTCATGGATGTTGCGTGGGAAATCGCACAACATGGAACCCATGGAATGCCCCTTTCGCTCAGAGTAATGTGTGAAAGGGGGCCATATTTACAAGGCCATGAAAAGCCACGTAGAGTGTCTTCTAAATAAGCCGCTAGGTGTCTTCCGTGTTTATGACACTTGGAGGTTGTCTGCAAGGAGGCGGGCCTCCTCTCATGTAAAGGACAGGGAAGAAGAAGAGGCAAAACTAGATTACAATTGGCTGTTACGATATTAACACACAGGCACGTCGGAAATGTTTACTACATACTTTTAAACTAATACTGCAAACAATTGTGAAAATGTAACTAGGCCCTGTAGAGGTGGGGCTCGGTTGCTTAACTGCAGGTCCTGACTGGTGTCTGGATGTTTCTGTAAAACTATTACGAAAAGGACGAGGAGTTTGATTTATTCTTTTATAAAAAATATATATATATATATGTATTCAAATATTTGTTATTTATTACTTGAATTTATTAAACAAAATACCAATTCATTTGTGTCTCCTGTATAGTGTAAAAAAAGCGATGGCAAAGAGTGTTACCTCAAAGAAAATCCATCTCCTCTCCTCGCAGTTCTCTCCGAACTTGTCTGACCTATTTTCGTGCCACCTGCCCTTACCTGGCCCGTGGATGTCTTCATAGCTATGACTCACCCGCCAACTGTATCATTGATGAGCAGGAAAAGGGAGTAGAGAAGTTGCAAAATGTTGTGTTTGGACTTGTTATCTGAAAGCATCAGTAATCAAACGCGTTGAAAGCGGTGTGACCAACTGAGGCGTAGTCGTCAACCCTTTCATGAATCCAGACCTACAAGATTCGAAATGGTTTTAAAAGGAAGAGAAACTGAGAGATTAAATCAGAGTATCTGCATCTTCCAGAGTTTCAGCAAAACGTCGATGTAATGTTTGCGTTGCTGTGCATCTTTGGGACACAAGGTGGCAGTGTCGGCTATGCCTTGTATTTTATTATTAAGTAATATTTCATACCGTTGCTCTTCAACCATGGGCACGTGTTTTGGGGCATTTTGGTGAAAAATATGATGCTTAGAGAGAGGTACTTACGAATAGCCCCCATTTCGCTCCGAGGAGATCACGGCGCCAGGGTTTCTTACACATTCCTCGGCTCGTTCAACAAGATTTAGACCACAAAGGCGCTCATTGACTGTTGACTGAATGGCGCCATCCTTATCTGTGCAAACCACAGCTTATGATTACATATAGTTTACAATAACGTTCAGTGTGTATCTTGTCCACACTGTCTGTGTCCCAGCACAGCATAGGTTGCTCCTTTCAAGAAAACAAGCCCTGGCAAAGCCAACATGTTTTACTTTTGTACATTGCTTTGCACGATCAAAGAGAAACGCAGCATCCATGCAGACACTGACTTAGATCACACACACGCATGCATGCATACAAATAGCGCAGCGCACACAGGAAGACATGCATATTGAGAGAATACCCACAGACACCATTTCACACAGACCACCACACTTACAAAATTCAACAAAAGCAAATATTTAGACTTACAGTTACCCATACAGACAGGCGTCGGGCACTCATGCATGTGGATCACCAGACATGCCCTCGTCATCATCCATGCACACACATTACCAGACATATAATTATACATTGGAAATCAAACCAATGAAAGGAGTTTTACAGAGACACACAGATGCAGACACACACCATAGAGACACACACTCTCATCAGGCTGCACAAAAGCAGAGTCAGAGATGCCATTGCTATGGGGAGACAGACTGAGGGATATATTGATGGACACAAATCGTGGATTCGAGCTTCAAAGGGGGATTAACCTTAATCCCCTCTTAAAAAAGGAAATAACTTTCTTGGTGAAAATAAGAGTGAGGTGTCAACGTCCATTCAAACCGGGAAATGGAACACTCCAGTCTCCATGGCCATCCTGTTGTTCATGTTTGAAAGAAAAAAAAGCAATGTGAATATGAATCAAAAGAGGTCATGGAGGAACGGGGGCAGATAGGTTACAGTTCATGTATCTGTTCGGTTTTAATTACTATAGACTACCTCTTAGTGCTGGAACAATAACCAGACGCTGAGCGGCAGATGCGAGAACACCCTGAGAATAAATAGGGAAGAGCATAAGCCGAGGATTACTAGGTGATGGGTAGCAAATCTCAGTAGGTCTCGGGGACTAACAGTGGTGGATGGCATAGCTGTCAGTCACTGAGGATTGCTGAGGGATTGGGCAGCATTTGGGCGTGTAGAGATGATTACTACTGAGCAACAGGCCTAGTATGCGAGGCTGTGTCAGCTACATCTCTTCACCTGGAGCAGTGGCACACTGGGAACCAGCAGCGGGAAGGGGCTACGGGAATTATGGAACTTGTTCTCATGAACAAAGGTACTCAATATACATTAAATAATCTGAGTAGAAGTTGTAGAAACAAGAATAACTACATTATTTATTGGAAAAAGGGTTTAAATTGTGCAACATAGGAAGCATAGTGCTCACAAAGCAAGGGTAAGGTTGAGACTACATGTCTCATGAACAAACAGAAAATAGGCAGACCAGTTGTGATTCGTGGTCTCTACATTAATTTACTACAAACGTATTTCAATGATGAGAAATGGGAACAACAGTAGCAAGAAAATCTCAGATAAAGCGTTAGACCATAATGGACACTTGTATCTTGAAATGGGCAAACTACACAGGATTTAGGGCTCCATGATCTGTCCTATTCTATATTTCTATGAGTAATCGCTAACCTCTCGAGCACTGTCCACCTATTTATTCTCCCACATAATTAATTTTGTGAGTAAAAAATAAAAAGATGAAGAACAGTTGAAGGAACGGGTACATGATTAACTGCTGCTAGGGACACGTCAGTGTAGGTGGCCAGCCCATCGTTGCCTTCTTTGAAATGATCAACCTTTAGATAACAGTGTGATGCTTTCTACATGGTCCTTCCATCCTTGGCCTCTTTGCCACAATCATAAACACTGTTCTTTGAACTCCTAATAGCGGGTATCCTGTCCTGAACTGCCATTTTACAAACAATTATTAAGAGTGTCATTCTAGTTAGATAAAATATTGGAATCTTTGGAGGTCCATGTGTACAATGAAGTGACAGAGTGTCAATAAAGGCCATCCAGCATTCCAATACATGTAATTCTGGTTTATTTTTTAGGTCTCACGCCTAGCGATACACTGCGCAGCGGTGTTAGCGCAGCGAGAGTCCTTTTGGCCGGGTTTTGAAAAGGTACCTGGAAATTGGACACGCTCGTGCGTGTGATTTAACCTTTGCGGCCTGCTATTGGCCTTTCCCTGCGTGTTTTTTTTGTAAAATCGACACCAATAGGCCAGAGGCGGGCGCATAGCTCCGCCCCTGGCCTATTGGTGTCTATTACATGCATTTCCTACCATATGCTTTTAATTATCGTGCCCAGACACGGGTGCGATAATTGAAAGCATATGGACACGCGCACCACTCGAGGGCGTTTTTTTTTCCGCGCCCTTATATCAGCTATCATTTTATTTTAAAGTGTGTTTACCCGAGAATTAAATGGAAGGCTGACTACAGATTTACTTTACAGCAGTTATGGTTTGTTCAAGTTATGACCATGAGGCACGTTTTTCATTGTTTTTGTTATTAGAGTCACAAGTGCGCTACAGTTCGTGTTTGAATCAGCAGACATTTAATTTACAATTTATCAAGAGCCCTTTATGCTCAGCAGAGGCCATCTATTTGAAGCATTTAATTTACTAGAGTGTTCCGGTAGCTCCTGCAAGGTTTGTTTTTAACACGTGATTTTTTAAATGTCCGGGGGCCCGGGACCCCATCCCTGGCCCCTGAATGTGGAGGAAGCCAGGGGAGTGCTGTCCCACTCCCCTGAAGAAGCGGGGAAGCTGACTCTCGCCTGCCCGCCGGAGCAGGCAGACCAGAAGAGGACTGCCGTCTCCCGCGGCAGCACAGAAGAGTGCTGGCCACGCGGGGAGCCAGCGGGTGCAGCCGGGGGAGTGCTCCCCGAGTTGCCCTCCAAAGAGGAAAGCATGCGGGGGTCCCGGGTGGGACCGGAGCCCCGGGGAAGACAATCAGCGGTGCGAGGGGCCCGGGTGGGACTGGGCCCCGGATAAGAGGAGTAGCAGCCGGGGGTGGGCTCCCCGAGCCGTCTGCGTTTGTTATTAGAGTCACAAGTGCGTTACAGTTCGTGTTTGAATCAGCAGACATTTAATTTACAATTCATCAAAAGCCCTTGATGCTCAGCAGATGCCAGCTATTTGAAGCATTTTAATTTACTAGCGTGTTCTGGTAGCTCCTGCAAGGTTTTTTTTAACACGTGATTTTTGATTAATGTATTTAAGAGTGCAAGCCCTCCTACGCTGATTGCTCGAATGCTGTAGTGACCGGGAAACAGAGCACTGCCAGTCATATATTTTATGGTGTTTTCCCTTGTTATCCCGGCCACTGCCGAGGCTGCTGTCCGCCAGCGATCTGGCACAGAGGACCCGGCCCTGCTGGTGTCTAGGTGAGGAGCAGGAGGAGGAGGATATGGTCTGCAAGCGTAGCCAGGCTCTGCTCCTCCCCTCCGTTTCTATGTGGTAGCATTAAGCATGGCAACTGTTTATTTAAATTTGTTTTTGTGTGTGCCTCCTCCGCTGCACTTCTCCTCCTGTTCGAGACCGCTAAGGCTATTTCCCGGTCAAATTTAAAATATCAATGCTTATGTATGACAGTTAATAGCTGCTGTTGTCTCTGCTCGTCAGTACCCTTTTCCTGCATTCGGGAAGTCAAAAATCTTTTCCATTCACACCGCACATAATGTTTGTAAATGTGTCCCGTAACTGAAAATAGCAACCTAAGATGGCAGCTTTAGTTAGTGTTGTTGTGGAAACTGAGGGCCTGATGTAGGTCGGTCGGTAACGGACGAAAATCGGTATTTTCGGCCGATACCGACCGGTAAATCAGAATTGGTATGTAGGGCCCTGAATTTTACAGATTCGGTAAATTTACAGATCGGTAAATTTACAGAATCTGTAAAATACCGAATCGGTATTTTTACTGATTCGGTAATTATGAGATGTAGGTGGGACTCTTCAGAGTCCCACAAGCTTTACAGAATCTGTATTTTACCATCAATTCTATTTGATGGTAAAATACCGATTCCGGTGTGCATGCACATGTGTGCATGCACACCTGTGCCATATGACAGGCAGACCTGCCCTTAGGGCAGGTATGCCTGCCACATGGCACCCGAACATGTTTTGGGGGTGCTAGAGGGTGTCAAAGTGACACCCCCTGCACCCTTGTGGAATTCGGTATTTACCGATTCGGTAAATACCGAATCGGTAATGCCCATTCTTTCCCATGGGCTTCAAAGCCCATAGGAATGAATGGCCATTACCGGTCGGTATTTACCGAATCGGTAAATACAGATTTTTACCGATTCGGTAAAAAAAACATCTGGATGGACCTACATGTCCACCCTTCATATTTACCGATTCTTAATTACCGAATCGGTAAAATTCGGTAATTAAAAATCGGTAAATGTTTCCTACCTACATCTGGCCCTGAGTCAGTCTTCCCCCCCTTCATCTGCTTCACTGCTACCCTGTGACCCAGAAGTGGTTGATGTGTTGATGCACATGTGGCTAACTTCAGAGTTGCAATGGAGATGGAGGAACCTGAGCAGGTGGCTCGCCTGCTCCTTCGGCTGAAACGCCCTTTTTCTGAACATCTTCTGGAATATTTGGAAACCTCAGCAGAAGCGGCGGTTGGAAGCTAGTAAGGGACGGATTCTGTATATTATTTGTTTTACTTCAGCAAGGGCTAGATGTAGGTAAATGTTATTTACCAATTCATAAATACCGAATTTTACGGATTCGGTATTTATGAATCGGTAAATATGAAGGGGGGAGATGTAGGTATTTCCAGATGTTGAAATACCGATTCGTTAATATTCGGTATTTTTACCGATTCGGTAAATACCGAATCGGTATTTCCTATTGATTCCTATGGGCTGTGAAGCCCACAGCAATCAATGGGAAATACCGATTTGGTAATTACCGAATCGGTAAATACCGAATTCTGCAAGGGTGCAGGGGGTGTCACTTTGACACCCTCTTGCACCCCAAATACAGGCATGTGTGCCATGTGGCACACAGACATGCCCTAAGGGCATGTCTGTCTGTCACATGGCATAGGTGTGCATGCACACATGTGCATGCACACCTGGATTCGGTATTTTACCACCCAATTAAATTGGGTGATAAAATACCAGATCTGTATTGCCTTTGGAACTCAGAAGAGTCCCACCTACATTTGGATTTACCGAATCGGTAAAATTACCGATTCGGTATTTTACAGAATCGGTAAATTTACCGATTCGGTAAATTTACCGATTCTGTAAAATAAATGCCCCTACATGCCAATTCTTAAATACCGGTCGGTAACGGCCGAAATCGGCCGTTACAGACCAGTATTTAGGCTCCTACATCTGGCCCCTACTGTTTAATTACTGTACTTCTCTTCGTATAGTTGAAGCACCCACTAATCCCATGCAAGTCTGCCTTCCCACACTATTTCCACGCCTTTCCTAGTACAAACACCAGTTTGTGCTCCCAGCCTCACTGCAAAATTGTTGCTAGTTTTCTTTTCAACTGCCGCACTCTCATGGCTGCTCGCCATTTAATTAAGCACCAATTTCCACTTTTAGTATTAGTTGCTGCACAAACCCGAAGTAACAGTGTTTCTTTAAAGTAATCAAGCGTGACTTCGTCTATGGCTGTTTCTTATGTAGTCCTAGATGTCTTGTGTCTCAGTGTATTAGCAAATTGCAGGGTTTCCACCTCCCCACGGATGGCATTTTTGTACTGTATGATTCACAACTTTTGGTTTTCATCCATATTTAACCACTGGCTCTTCACTGCACTGCTATCTCTGCAGTGACAAGAGCAGCACAGGGATTGAAGGTATGCGGAGCGGGCTGATTGGGTGGGTCTAGACATGAAGTCCTAGCCTGCGAAACACAGGCAAAGCCAGTCCAGAAACAAGCCTGATTTGGCTTCGGGAATTGTCCCTCTATCCCTCTGTAATGTAGCTCCTGCGGCAGTGGCAGGATAACTTCCCTACTCCACGGCAGGCTGAAAGGATGGCTCAGTGAAGGGAAAGTGCGGGTAGTAGTGGGAGGTGGCAACGTTGGCAAGTCTGCACTCGCCATTCAGTTTATCCTGGTGGGTGCACTATGTCTGGCATGCACAGCTCATCTATGCCCGCTCTCCTCACACCGGCTGCAAACTGTCCTTCATCCAGCTGCTAAGTCCCTGCACCCTGCCTCTGCTCTCCTTGACCCACCTTACTCGGACTTGACTCTCCCAAAGCAGTGGGCCCTGCACACTAGACACTGCCCCCTACCCCGCAAGCCTTCAGGTCACTAATGCCCATCCACCTGATATCGATTTAATTCCACCTCATCCACACTCACTGCTCCCACTCTGGGCCCCTGTAACTGGGGCGGTCAATCTTCCACCTTATTATGTGCTCCCAAACCAGTGAAATCTGTTTTTCCCTAATCCTGACCTGTTCTACCTCCTTAGAACCCTGAACAACTTGTCTCCTTTGCCTTTCCAACCTTTACTGTCTCTCCTCCAGAAACTGCTAGCAACCCAATCACTGTGTCTCTCAGATACCGTCCTCCATTTAAAATCTCTCCTCCCATCCCTTAGATAGTTCACTCCACTACCCAGCAAACAGTCTGCACCCAAAGAAACGATGCTCCACCGCCCAGCATCCCTGTCCATTTCTGCCCACTGCGGAACGTGTTTAACTTCGCATTACCATCTGTCTGGCTTTCCCAAATATTTTGGCCTTCTTGCCAACTCACACTCTGCCCCTCTACTCCATATCACTTTTTTGTCCACACAGCAGTCAAGTCACTTTTGTCCACACAGCAGTAAAGACACTGCAGACTGCCCCTTTTTTGCCTTACTGTTTTTAACTTCTGCATCCTCTTAAGCCACATGATGCTCCTCCTTCTACTCAAGTCCTGCTCTACCCTCTAGTACTCCCCCACCTCATGTACCTGCTCCTCCCTCATCTCCTGCCACACTTGCTTAAAATATCAATATGTGCGCATATGCTTTTTGAGGTCGAGCAGAGTCTGCTCGAGACCTATTGCTGCCCGTTTCTGGGAATGTAGAGACGAGAGGGGCACGATCGCAGATTTCCCCTTTGGGCGCGCACGGCGCCGTGCCCATCTCGTGCCTCACATTCCCGTGCGCACACAGCCAGCCCCCACACCCCTGCACACACACAGGCAGACGTACACATGTTGCCGCCCCCACGACACACACACATACAGACAGGCGCGCATACACACGCCGCCGCCCCCTAACCCCCCCCTGCACCCACACACAGACACACACCCCCACCCCATGCATCAGGAGATCTGCCATACCCCCGAATCGGTACTTACTGGTTAGGCGCGGGGGCGCATCCCCGCCAGCCTCCGCCAACATCGCAGGGAGCGGCGGTTGGAGGCCCCCAGCGTAGGAAACAGGCCCCCACGGTGCACACACTGGGAAGAGGAAAAGGGGACGAGACCCACGGCGCGCGACACGACACAGGGAGGCGGTGCGCGCCAGGCCTCCGTCGCTGCCTGGAACCTGTGCGCGCGCTCCCCAGCCTGTCGCGAGCACGCCTCCTTCTGGCTACTAGCGTGTCCCAGCCGCCGCGGTCACAGCGGGCCGCCTCTCCTCAGAGCTGGATTCGCTGGCGGGGGCGGGGTGGGGGGCGGTTCATTGGTTCCGTCTGCGCTCGGAGCAATATTACATGTCGCATTATATAGGCATCCATTATCGTGTTTTGCAACAGGGAAAACTTGCTGCACGTCACAGGAACATATTGCTCAAAATTCGATCGTACACAACTTGCAATCGTTAGAATCGTGCGCATTAAAACCTCTTTATCAACGTGATTGGCTGATGTGGAAGTCTGGTATGCAACAACTGGTTCAAATATGTTATCTCAATGTTTCACGCTTTATTACAAATGTCACCAAATTTTTTTTAATATTTCACTTCTGTTCTTGGATTTTCATCACAATAAAATACAATGAACATAATCTTCCCAAAAGTTATTTACAAAAATTTAAGCTAGTGCCATTATAAATTACAATCACTTTTATTTAAGTAATAATTATTTTAAAAAATAAAAGCCATTGTTCTTTGTAATATCAATACATCTAAGTCATGTAAATACCACACCTTTGCATTACAAATGCTAAAGATGTCACATTTGCGAAAGTTAAAACTATTGGCATTATAAATGACAAAGCTATTCATTTCGCTATTCTCAAAAACCAACACAAATAAAAAAATTGTCATTTACAATACTAATAGCTCAAACTTTCCTAATGCGAGACCTATTGCATTGCAAATGCTTGTTCTTTCCTGCTGCCAATTCGTCACATTTAACACTCCTTTTTTTTATACAACTGTCCTTTCCGTTCTCTTTTTCCAGAGTCTAACAGCCCATAATGTTGTCTATTATGCTGCATAATTTTCCTTTTCATGCCCTTTTGGCACATAATTTAGTAAAAAATGCTGCTTAATTTGGTTCATTCCTGCCACACAATTCCAATAGCGGCGCCTACAAGTTTTCTGGAGGTTTCATGCCACAGCACTCAAAGGCTGAACAAATGAAGAGCTTGTGGCCAAATAAGCCTTATGGCAACCATTTGGTTCCAAGTGAACGAGTTCACGCACACTTGTGCAAAGAGCATATCGTGCCTCACTGATATGTGAGTACACAGGGGCATATTACCAACAACTAGCGATAATTATCGCTATGTTGGCTTAGCGGCAATATTTTTATCGCCGTGCTGCGGCGATTTTTATTGCTTAGGAACCTTGCTATTATCAAGGTTTATCTCCTAAGCGATAAAAATTGGCCGAAATGCATGAATATCGCTGAAAAGTCAGCGATATTCATGCATTACCGAGCTAATGCTCTTAGCCATGTTATCCACCTACCATTGGATAACATGGCTAAGAACTGCTCAGGGGCAGGTGTTAGCTTTTGGAGATATTCGCGCTTAGCGCGAATATCTCCAAAAGTTGGTAATAGGAGATAGCGATGTTAGCGACTGTTTCCAGTCGCTAACATCTTGGCACGCCCACTTTGCATGTCATTAGTGATAAATTTCAGTGACATGCAAAGCTGGGCCCAAGATAGTCACTATCTCCTACTAGCTGTTGCTAACTGGTGTTAGCGACAGCTAGGTAATAGGGAGATCATTTTATCTCCGCTTTCTTGGCTTTTAAAGCCAAAAAAGCGAAGATAAACCCCCTTGATAATGTGCCTCACAGTTCCTGCGCAAGGTCCTGTTTCATTAACAGTGCCTGCATGCCAGAGGGATGGCCAAACTGCTGCATAGATACTGCATAGTGGGATTGAACAAATCTCCCCTTGCGCAGCAGGCTGTGTTAATTGTCATTGGATGCAAGGAACCATGTGAGCAGAGGGACTGGGGCATGTTCATATCGATAGGCCCATGATGGTCCACGCACACAGTGCAGGGGGTGAATTCTCTATCTGTAATGTGAAGCAGCACAAAGCACACAACAAACATTACGTGTCTTAGATTTGTCCTCAGTATGAATTGTTAAACAGCGCCCACGTGAACTGAATAGCCTCACAGCACTGTGGCTAGCGAATGTGTTTGTGAAAGAGATTGTCTAACATTGGACATCACAGGTTAGGTGTGAGTAGAGACAGCAAGCGCTGCGTTAACACTTCTTTACATCTCTTCAAGGACCACATGTCCCATAATGCAAAGGAAAACTGCATCTCTTGAGTCTCTGCTCACAACTGATCGGGAGGAGTTTTAGATCTTTGTAATAAGTTTACCAAGCAGCTTAAGTTCCTATGCCAGGGCTGAGTATCTGACCAGCTCTATGCTTTAACTTTGCATTCTGGAGCTTGTAGTTCGGAATGTTGTGAGGCACTAAAAAGAGTACAAATAATAGAAAGACATTGTCATTTACAGCACCATTACTTGTTTCTTTTTTGGTCAGCCGATGCATGAAAGTCCATGAAACTTTTTTGCTAGAACCAACAATCATGAGCAAAAGGTTATGCATTAACCTAAGCATGTTGAACACCGGAAACGATATGAGTTACAAGTAGCCCAGGAGATGGTATCTATACAAGATTACAATCATACAATAGAAATTCAGCTCAGTCTAGTTTCATGTCCTCTTAATATTTGGATCTGTTGCTGAGAAAATGTAATATGTGATGGAGAAAGATCAGTGTCAATGCATATTCAGTGCTTGTTTACCTCGATTACGCCCCCTTTGTCTTTTGCTTCCCCAACGCTATGCTTTGATTTAATAGAACAGGTTTGATTTATTGGCTTTCATGGAACGCGACAAAGGACTTAGTCTTCTCAGAACACTTTAGAAAAGATTGGTTCTGACATACTGACAAATTCACTAGCAGTTTTAGAACAAGCATTTGCAATGCAATAGGTCTCGCATTACTGAATGTTTGAGCTATTGGTGTTGGATTATTATTAGCAATGCCAATAGCTCAAACTTTGATAATGCGAAACCTATTGCATTGCAAATGCTTGTTTATTTTAGAACGTTTTAACCTCAGTTTCTGAAATGTTCTAGTGGCATTATAGATCTTTTGCCTCGGGTTACACTACTTGTTAAAGGCCCACTCCCTCAGGAACAGCGGAAGTTTATCCATTACAGGATGTGAATGGAGAATAAATAACCCAAAATGGTGATGGCATTGAGTAACCTTTAAGGAACCTGTGATGCTTTAACCCCTTCGATGCTGATGACGAGCTGAGCTCGTCATGAGTTACGCCTCTCGTACGCTCATGACGAGCTCAGCTCGTCATGTAACGCGCGTTTTTAAAAACCGCCGCGCACAGCGGGAAAACCGCTAGCGCGCATGCGGTTAATAAACATTTTTCCACTTCCACAGGGAACTTGGTCTACTGGCCCTTGCAGAGGGAAATGGAATGTGACAACCCTCTAATAGTCAGTCAGCCCAACAACTTTATTCGGTCAATTGACCATAAAAGCACAAAAAATTCCAATAACAACAGGGTCAGAAAATCATCTTGTCACGGTAAAACTATAATACATCAAACACGTATTTTATACTCCTCCATTACAAGACTCAGAGAATATAAAGTTGGGGTCAATAAATAAAGAAGATTTAATAAAATTCATCATAAAAGGATACCCATTATATATGGATTCTGGTGTGGGTAGTTAGGCCAAGGAGCCTGCAGCTGGGCTAGCAGTGTTTGTGGGGTGGTTTCCTACTGGGATTGGCAGCTGTCATAGCACAGACATACGCCTCCAAGAAACTTTGCAGGGCATGCATACACCCACCTCTCCTCTTTCCTCTCGCCCAGAAGAGGCTAGGAATAAACTAAGTACTTGACGGATCTTATGTGGCTCAGTGAAGCCTTTTAAAATTAACATTATTTTCATCCATTCTGCTATCAAAAAATGGACAGTTTATGTTTCTTGAGGTTCCTTGGGGCTCACCAAAAATTACAAAAGATATTTGACGTGATGGGAACGAGGAGAGTAGCTAATTAAAAGTAGTCAACTTGCAGCACTTACATTTTTTTCAGAGTTAGATGGAGTATAAGACGAAAGTGGGCATCCCTTCCTGTATTTATGTTTTATAGGTGAGAGGTAGGTAATGCACACATCAAACGAACAACATCTTCCTATCACGCACCTTCTCTTCCTGATCTATATTGGTTTCGCACACATACTACATGAAAAATTTGGCGCTACGTACTGCACCTAAAGTTTCAGCGCTCCTACTGATATACAAATATGCTTTCTATAGTGCTCTTCAGCTCTTCCAAGTTGGGTTCATGCTAATTTAAATACCTCATATAAAATAGCTACAACTTTGACGTCACACACATGCAAACACTTAGGACCTTATTTATAAGGAATTAATGCAGCGCAGTGCCACAAGCCATTTGGCTGCTCCGCGCCGGGTTAATTCCAAGGCAAAGGGATGTGTCATATCTACCACAATATGACGGATCTCTTTGCTTTCATTTGTGCTGGTGCAAAATTAGCTGATATGTGCTGATGCAGGCACCCTTGCACCATGGTGCAAGGGTGCCTGCATCACGGGGATGATTGTTTTTGTACAGGAAGGGACACCTTCCTGCACAAAAACAATCACAAGAGGCGATTTCCTCTTCCTACGTGTGCTGTAGAATGTAGCATGCCTAGAAAAAGGAAACAAACAAGGAGAAATGTAAACATTTCTCCTTGTTGCACTTCCCTAAGCCTCCCCTGGGGAGGCGTAGCATTCTGATGCATTTCCAGGTTTACGATTTCTCGTAAATCTGGAAATGTGGCAGACGCCATGGATGTTGCATGGGAACACACACAACAAGACCCATGATCTGCCCCTTTCACGCAAAGTGTTGCGTGTAAATGGGACATATTTACAAGGACACAAAAAGCCACACATGGTGGTTTTATGTGTCCACGTAAATATGGGGCAGCAGGTTGCGCCACCGGTGTGTCACAAAAAATGATGCACTGGCGGCACAAGGGGATTGTAAAGAAGCCCCAGGGTGCATTAGCCCACAAAGCTATCTCACTGCCACTGCAATGGCAGTGACTGTTGGGGAATGTATGTTTGACATCACCTGAATCTAAATGACTAAGATTCACTCCTGGATATAACTGTATGGGAGTTCACCTAATTTGCTTTGCATCGCACCAGCACTTTCCCTATACTCCCTTGAGAATCTCATATTCTATACATCCAAGTTGAACTGATAAAGGCTAAGGTTCTGCATTTCTTAGATGTTTCACAGCAATAAATGACATCTTTTTAACTAAGAGACTTTACTCTTTGGAAACCCTCCATAGCCATACATGGGTGACTTTTTCACTAGAAGTGAGGTTGAGGGTCCACTGGGGCATGCACCACCCACTGTGCAAGGGAAAGGCCCACCCTGAATAATGGTAAGTAAGAGACTACAGCTGGAAGGAGAGCAGAAGTAAGGACCAAGACATCCCAGATGATGCAAGGAAAATAGAACAATGGTTATCAAAAAATAATTACTAAGTACTTTATAATTTGCCAACAACGAGGGGAATTAATTAACTTGCATTAGACATAAAAGCCTCAGTAAGATAAGAAGTCCCTCACAGTGCTACATGGAATAGGAAATCCAAGTTACTCTAATTTCAACAGAAAAAAATCCAAATCTTTAGTCAACTCAAGTATAAGTCAGTGGTAAGAAAGTTGCGTTTTAGATTTTGCGATATCTAACAGCGGCCAAAGTGTCACAAAGAGCCCTTCCAAATATGGTGAGTGTACATTTATGGTGGTTGCTGAAGCTTCATGTGAACTTAAGTCCATACTGGCTGGTGGCAGAAGTACAGAACAAACGGGTGGCACGATTATGGGTGATCTGCAGAATTTCGGAGCAAATTGTACACCTGCTAATTTAATATTGTGCAATTTCCCTAATTAGCAAATGTCTTATTGGATATGTTAGAATGGGGAACAACCTACTAATAGAACATGATGTTTGTGAAAACACCGCATGTGTAGAATTGGCTCCCGTAATTTGCGTCAGGTTTCACCTGCCACTAGTAGCAGTAGCAAACTCCGAGATTAGCTTCCTCACCGGAATCCTGTTTTGGGAACAAAATGTTTTTTTGGTGAGCAACTAAGAATGAGAGGCAAAGTATTCAGTTGCTAATTTTGAAGGCAAAATGCAGTCACTGAAAGGCCAAGGCTCACAACATTTCAAAACAGAATGTTAAAAATGTCAGGCAAACACACTTCAGATCGGTATCAGGATACACATTGAAGAAGGATGTATGACATTACAATGCATGCATTTACATCGCATGCCTTTACAACGTAAGTATTACAACGCAGTCCATTACAACGCATAGCGCTTTGGGGTGCTGGATAGTGAATAGTTTAATTTACTATTCCAACTCCAGTCCCCGTGGACACTAGGGAAGGTTATTGGATAGTAAATTAACCTATTCCCTATCCTAGAGCGCCCCCCAGAGCAATGCGTTGTAATAGTTTGCGTTGTAAAAGTTGTGTTGTAAAGGTAGTGCGTTGTAAAAGTTTTGTTGTAAAGGCTGTTCACCATTGAAGAAGCAGAATAACAGCACAATCCGATTAAGAGAGTTGTAGAGCACTAAGCGGCAGACTAGTGCCCGTGTTATAATGCCTTTATTGGAATCACCACCCCTGTAGGGCTGGGAATTGTACTTTTGGTTTTGTACTCGTTTCCTCTGCTCTGGCACTTAATTTGCAGAACAATGTGTGAAGTCCTTCATGAAAAGATACCCTGTTAGGCCGACCATTTGATTTGGGTGGACCCCAACACCGCCATGTGTCCCCTGTGGCCCTCCGTGAAAGATATGAAAAGAGCAATGGAGGCCTGCACGGTTAGGCAGCTCTACTCCATCTGGGTAAAAAGTTTGCCTTTGGGAATTAAACAGCAGAACTGTTTTAGCAATATGGCAGTGTAAAGTAATGTGTGTGTTAAGTCATATCTAATCAGCAAAACAAAGGTTTGAAAATATTATACGGGGTACGGGGTTCAAGTCCAAAAGTGACAGGAACTTTATTTTTTACGTAGAAATCTGAGAGTGAGAGCTCTGACCTTGGGAGCTAATGTATGTTTGAACCTTACTGAATCTCCCCATGTCAAGCAGGATAATTTAAGAATTCATCCCAGAGTCACTCAATGATCATCCAATACATTAGATGTCATCAGAGACCATCAAGCTCTTAAAGTAATCAGCAAAGGTTAAAAGCTCAGCCTGATGATTTAAGGATGACTTCAAAATGAGTATTTGATTACTTTACAAGATGAGCTTGCTCCTGATGAACTTGCTCCGGATTACTTGAGGATGGTTTAAAAATGAGTATCTGATTACTTAACAAGTACCATTTTTTTTTTAATGGAGTTTTTGCTCAAGATTTTAGCATGATTTGCTGATTATTTTAACAACATGCCTACCACTTTGGTTTCAATTTTGTTAGAAAAATTAAACCTGTTGGATTATTTCAGTATCATTTGCAGATAAATGCCCAATGACAGATGGGTTTTCTATTATCCACAACAAAGCATACAAGGTGTTTCAGAGAACTATGTGTAAGTCACAGGTTATATGTTATCAGGCTTTTTTCTTTTTTGGTATTTTGTTTTACAGAGCAGGCAAAACAAGCCTCCACTGCTATGATGATGAATGCATAATATTAATAAATACACACATTGGCCATTTCATGCATGGTCACAGAAGTTAAGTGACAATTGATGAAACTATGTGGCAGGGTGAACGTTTATATATAAAATACTTTGTAGGTTACTTGCATGACGAAACTGTATGCAGAAAGATTTGAAGATGTGTGATCTGCAGGCTGTTATGCGGCAACTAGGGAAGGATTTAAATGATACTTCATGGTTCAGAAATGTTCTTGTGCCAAAGAGAGAATTACACAAGCTCTTGGAGAAAGCCAAGGCAGCTCAGGACAGTGCAGGAGTTCTCCTGAATGGTGTCAGTGAAAACCTTTTTTCATCGAAAGAACTCTCATCTGCCAAAGGTGCAACTAAGGATAATACTGGAACAGTTGTCCTTGAAGAGGAGAAAATTTATGCATTATTTGGTAAGATATTCCAAATATTCTAATTAACCTTCAGCCTATCAATGATATTAGGAAAATACATAAATACACATAAAATATTAAAATAAATATTTGTGCATATGTGGTCCCCCTATCACAAGGATTCCATCTCACTTAACTAATAGCTTTCTGGAAAGGAGCAAGGGGGAAATTTACTAACAGTTTGTGCTGTGTTTGTGCTACAAAAGACATGCCAACCTGGGGCAAAACCTTGTGTTGGGATTTCAGTTTTCAGCATTGAGGTCCAGACGAGGGACTCAAACCAGATGCCTGGGTCATGACAAACTTCACTGAAAACAGGGCGCTCACAGCTTTTATTTAGACCTGGTTGTAAGTACCTATTAGGCATTCTGGAATGTAGGGTAGTCTCTTATAATGTTTTCCAAATAGGAATGTTGCAAGTATAATTTTGGGTCAACATAACTGCCTTTAAGATGGTTATCTAAGGGAGATCTGGTGTTGATTACTTTCTGTTTGCAAAGGAAAAGTCTTGTTAACGTAATTCCTGATAAATGAGATTACATCTCAGCTTCCCCACATCTGTACTTGAATCAATCTTACATGTATTCCAACATTTCAAAAAGTCGGGGAGATTTTAAATTACACTTAACTGTGAAACAGCCAGGTCCTTGTTGACCGGATCTTGAACCTCCTATATCCTCTTCTGTTTTGAAAAGGAATACAAAAAGTTTTCAGACTGCAAGCTTGAAGAACAGAGGACTTTAAACTGTTCATATTCCCATGAAACACAAATGCCTCACCAACTACTTGTAAATGAAGATTGCCTGGAAGCATGACTTTGTTTATCTAGTGCTTTACCAGGCTGTCTTAATTAAGGGTGGGTGTAACTTGTGTAATTTGCTAATTCGTAATTATACATAATTGTGCAAAATGACAACAAAATTACACAAGATTATGCCGAATTAGACAAGGAGTTTAACTCAACATTTTACACAATTTTCTCAGTGCAAAATGCTCCTATGTTCCTAAAATGAACCTGAGGTTGAATTTTGCACTAAGAAAATAGGGCTAAATGCAACAGAACATGAACAGCAGCAGTCGACTTGTTAAGTTCATTTTTCCTGTGCTCATGCGGTAAAATTGTTGTGCCAAATTACTCATGATTACGAGAACTGGAGCAGCTGCATAACACAGCATCACAAAATTCATGAAATTACACAGTTACTGTGGTGTATTTAAAATTTCGCCTAGATCTAGTCTTAATTTACAAGCAGCAATTGAAGTGCAAACAAAAACCGTATGAGAACTGTGCTCCAAAATGCCATGGTGGCGGGGTCAAAGACATGACTAAAACGAAGAATTTGGTATTTTTCACCTCCAGATAACGGTAGATAAAATTAAACCTTAAATGAAAAATTAATGCAAGTTAAACTAATCAGTCGGGAATGCATTTTGTAGTGTTATGACACCTCAATCACCGCAAATGTCTGTGTGTGACCAGAGAGTTAAAATATTAAGGGCCTCATTTGGGGTTTTGGCACTGGGTGGCGCTTCAAAAGAAAAAGGCAGGAATGCACTGTATCTATGAGATTCCTGTCTGTTTCCCCTGAACAGGCACACAATGGGCTGCCATGTGCCAACGCAGGCACCCTTGCTCCATGGTGCAAGGTTGCCTGCGTTGCGGGGCTGATTGATTTTGAGATTTCTGCACAAAATCAATCAATGAAAGCAACTTCCTCATTCTATGTGTGCTGCACAATGCAGCACACACAAAAATAGGAGAAAACAAGGTGAAATAAAAACATTTCTCCTTTTTGCACCTCCCTAACACTACCCCTGGGGTGGCGTTAGAATCTGACGCATTCCCCGGTTTACGATTCCTCGTAAATCTGGGAATGGTTCAGATTCCATGGGTATTGCGTGGATACACCCACAGCAACACCATGGAATGTCCCTTTCTTGCAGTGTTCTGTGTGATAGGAACACGTATTTACAAGGCCATGAAAAGCCACGCAACATGGCTTTGAGTGGCCTTGTAAATATGCTGCGTCACATTGCGCCACCGAAACGTCTAAAAAGGTGACGCTTTGGCTGCACAAAAGTGCTGCAAGGGGCCTGGTAAAGGATGCCCTAAATCCTAGCTGGTGCAGTGGGGAACAGGGGCTTGTGTATTGATAGTGCTGCAAGGTCTCAGTTTGTAAAAAAAAAAAGCATTTTGAATATGTTGGTCGTTATTTTAAAACTGTATTAAACTCAGTATAAGATGGGCTCTCACAAAATCCATGGGCAGCGTCAAAAGCATGGCCCATAGGAGGGGGTGCTATCTGGGGTCTAAAGTTTCCTCTAAAAATGGAAATAAGACAGCTTTCTCAAAGATATTCCCTGGGGATGTGGCAAAATATGTTTGTTTTTTAAAGGACCAACGCCACCATTAGTGCAGCCGGTGCATTGGCACTGAGACCAACGGTCTGAGGGGCCCACTGAACCTCATTTGTCGTAGCAAAAAGTGAGTGGTGGGCCCAGTTTCCTTGCATGTTTTAGGTTCTAATTCATTCTTATTGCACAGGTAACAGGGCCCAAGAATCATCTGAGGGCAGTTGTGGGGCTTTTTCTATTACACAAAGGGGCAGATAGAGTATTTTGTCCCTCAGGCTTAGTAGTGATGGCCCTGTGGAGTGGGCAGAGTAACACGCCTGCTTCGTAGGGCTGTATATATTATTGGTGCTGCAGGGGCAGTGGAAATGAGGCCCAGGGGAGTGAGGGCCAACTAAACCCCAATTAAGGCTCATTTCCTATACTTCCTTGCATTAGTGTACATGTGCTGTGCCAGTGTTGCTTTGGGCCTCGTACCATTGGTACATGGGAAGGTAATACTGAAGCAAAGGAGACAAGTTAGCTAGGGCCGCAGAGATGACAGATGGGGATGGGGCAAGATAGGAGCCCATGTTTTAGCGAAGATCAGATGAGACTGCTTGCTTTGCAAGGCATTAGCTATCTTTAGTGAAGCAGGTAAAGTGGCACTGCGGCCCAGGAGTGTGAGGTACCCTCTCCATCACTATCATGACTGTCTTACTTTCCAAAAGAAGCATGGGGTCTTGCTAACCATAGAGCTGAGGAAACCATTGCTTCAAAGGGAGGTCAACACATGGAAACTTTTTTTGTAAAGGGCAGAGTCTATTTCAACATATGAGAGATGGCCAGGCATGGTGAGGAAGAGGTGAAAGAGGCAGAGATGACAGCCTGCTATTCAGGGCTGGAACTATCATTAGTTCAACAGGTGTAATTGCATTGGGGTCCAGGAGTGTGAGAGGCTCAAGAGCCCTGTCATGCAGGGCAGTGTTTTGTGATCAATTTCTGTTTTTGTTTGACGTATTTGCTATTTAATAATTTTCACATTTAGTGGCGATTTTGAGCTACAGAAATGTACCCCTGAAATTATCTCATAAATCCCACCTCCACATGGCCATGCCACTCATGCTTCCCCGAGGCTCGTAATAAAGTCTTGGAGGGGGTGCTGAACTATAAAACATTTTGCTGAGGGGGCTCAGAGCAAAAAGGCTTGAAGATATCTGCTGTAGATGGATCTTTTCTGGCCTCTACCTGAAACTCTGGAACTGATCTAATTCCACAACCTGCTTCATCACATTTTCATTCCGAAACATCTGCCTCTCTTCATGAATGTCTTGCCCTCACCTGCGCCTCTTTGACCAAGTGCATCTAATGTTTATCTTATGGACCTTTGTAACCATAACCATTTCTCATTGTGCACAGTAGAACAGATATTGCACTTGGAACATCTTAAAGTCAGCCCATTAAAAACCTAAAACAGTAGTAGCAATGTGATACTGATGTATATTTTCAGAGTATATAAAGTCTGTGTGCAGAGCCAACAGCTGGCCATCACTGGACAACAGAACTATGAGATGGAAGCGTGTTATGAAGATCTGCAATGACTGAAGAGGACTGAAGAAAATCCAGAATCTAAAAACAAACAGAAAGTTACTGGTTTTCGTTGAGCCTTTATGTTCTGTTTTGCAGTATCTTTTGGCTTTCTTTTTGTTCTCTTGTTCAATGTCCTAGGCTTTCTTTCTGTTCTCTTTCAGTATCCTGGCCCCTGTGGAGTGAAATATGTTGTTTATACAAATACAATTACATTTTGAAAAATCCTTTCAGATCATTTTTACTTCAACCACTGTTGTATTTGGTCTTTTGCCGCTAGTCACTGTGTAAACAACTTCAGATAATGCTCTGTACCTTAAAGTAAATCAAGTACCAGTGTGCTAAGTGTGGGAGAGGAGCGGCATCATTTTCTATGCTTTTTTGAATGCAAAGAACGACATTCTTGCAGACAACTACTTTTGTTTGTATACAATATTTCTACATCACAAACCAAACAGCAACTTTCTCAGATTTATTTTTATGCCAGTGCACAACTCTCACAGTGGGGATTATAAAGTAACCATTCAAAATCAGGGGAATATTTATCTGATTTCTAGTTATTTAGAACTCATGGCACTCAGACGCTGCTTGGGGAAGAACTTGACCCCCGTTCTCAATTCTACCGGAGCCTTCCTGACTCACCTGGGATCCTGACGCTGTTGGTCTCCCCTGCTGCCGCTGCCAGCGCCACCGCGCAGCCGCAGAGGGGGGAGACTACAGCTCCCAGCTTGCCTAGCGGTCCCGCCCACAGCCCACACCTGAGCAATCTCGCGCCCGGAGGCGCATAAAGAACAGCGGCTCCCTCGGTGGTGCGGGGCACTCAGGCGCTGCTTGGGGAAGAACTTGACCCCCGTTCTCAAATCTACCGGAGCCTTCCTGACTCACCTGGGATCCTGACGCTGTTGGTCTCCCCTGCCGCCGCTGCCAGCACCACCGCGCGGCCGCAGAGGGGGGAGACTACAGCTCCCAGCTTGCCTAGCGGTCCCGCCCACAGCCCACACCTGAGCAATCTCGCGCCCGGAGGCGCATAAAGAACAGCGGCTCCCTCGGTGGAGCGGGGCACTCAGACGCTGCTTGGGGAAGAACTTGACCCCCGTTCTCAATTCTACCGGAGCCTTCCTGACTCACCTGGGATCCTGACGCTGTTGGTCTCCCCTGCCGCCGCTGCCAGCACCACCGCGCGGCCACAGAGGGGGGAGACTACAGCTCCCAGCTTGCCTAGCGGTCCCGCCCACAGCCCACACCTGAGCAATCTCGCGCCCGGAGGCGCATAAAGAACAGCGGCTCCCTCGGTGGAGCGGGGCACTCAGACGCTGCTTGGGGAAGAACTTGACCCCCGTTCTCAATTCTACCGAAGCCTTCCTGACTCACCTGGGATCCTGACGCTGTTGGTCTCCCCTGCCGCCGCTGCCAGCACCACCGCGCGGCCGCAGAGGGGGGAGACTACAGCTCCCAGCTTGCCTAGCGGTCCCGCCCACAGCCCACACCTGAGCAATCTCGAGCCCAGAGGCGCATAAAGAACAGCGCCTCCCTCGGTGGAGCGGGGCACTCAGACGCTGCTTGGGGAAGAACTTGACCCCCGTTCTCAATTCTACCGGAGCCTTCCTGATTCACCTGGGATCCTGACGCTGTTGGTCTCCCATATTGGTTTCATATCTGCAACAAGCTAATTCTCCCGAGGGTAATATTGTATAATACGCTGCCGGTACCCAGATATTAACGTGTGTGTACCGCCACGGTCTTGCAGTCCGTGCCCGCTTAACTCACAAGCCCACATGCACATGGGGCACTACTGGGATTGCGATGACTAACTGTACTATATCCGTGGCACACATACCGGGGTGCTGGCATTCCCTCTTTTATAAGTTTTAGAAGGTTTATACCTCTATGTTATGTGTACCTTTGTATGTCCTTTGTCCTTTGTTGTCTGTGGTTCCTATCACCAACCATTCTGGAACCTTTTTCCACAGGTTTTTCTTCCAGACCGGGATAGAAAAATTTTGTACAAGAAACACACTTTTTGTGTTTCCAACTTTCACTGACCAAGGGCAGGACGCACCTTAGCGTGTGCGGACCACCCTGGTCTATCACTGGTCCTGACAAATACCTACAATTGCTTGATGGTTGAAACATGTAGACCGACCTTTTAACTCACATAGCACACGTCGCTATTTTAATACACGATACGTCTTTAACACCGAAGCCTACCTAATTAGGCATAGGTGTCACACTTCTTTTATTAGGTGTCCAGTCACTCAAGAATAAAGTCTTGGAGTGAGTAGTACTGGCCCTTTTTAAATCACTTACCACCGTTCTTCACTGCACATATAAAAGAAACCATTACCCGCTCCACTGTAATCAGGTGTCGTAGCACACCCTGTTGGCATCGGCCTACGGGGTGGGACCCCGATGATGAAGCATGTCACCAACCAGGTTGGTGAGTGAGGGGTCTTCATAAAGGACATGCTTTGTCCCACTTACGTGTTGGGCACAAGCGATTCTTGCACAGAGACTTTCTCTGTTGCGCCTGCAGGGGGTACTCCTCTCTTTGTTTTGTTATATTTCCTGATGCACCTGATCATCGTGATAAACCATTGTTTGACTTAGTGACCGATTTATGTGCCCTAATTAAGGGTATGCAAGTTAAGATTGATAACTTAACTACTGTTGTTAACAACTTAAAGGTGGAACAAACTAAAATTGCTGTAATACCTTAAGCCCCCATCTCTAACCAGGCAACTGTACCAACTCATGTAGGAAATGTTACTGCCTTATTAAGTAAAAAACCCAGACCAGATACTGTGGTACCCAAAGACAGTAGAACAAATGGGCCTGTTAGACTAGGGAATTTGGGGCCTGTGGAGAAATGGCAATCGCATGGGCACCGCTCATTTCCAACAAAGGGCACACCATGGCAATCTGTGGATGAACGACCATCCAGGTTATTACAAGCTAGGAATAATCCCCCACCTAGCCGGCAGCAAATGGGCCACTCAGGATCAAACACTGGTTTTTCCACATCCAATTTTAATTCCTCCAAATCACCGCCAGTATGTTTGATTAACATACCTAAGCTACCTGTTGGCAGGGAACGCGAAACTCCCGATTCTCTGTCCAACAAAGCTATCCACTGGATCAGATATGTAAGGGGATGTAGATCAGTGATTTGAGAGGATATTCAGTGTGCAACTAGGTTAACTTCCCAGGGTGATCCCTATGACTGCATAGAACTTATTTTTAAGAACCCAATGGTAGCTGGAGAACTATTAAATTTGGAATTTAGATCTTGTTCTCCAGATCATTCTAGGATTCAGATGAGAGCAACTCCCCGCCAATCCTGGAAACCCATAAGAGGGACACAGGTCGATAGTTCATATGGGGAAAGTTCGACATTAGATTTGAACGATTGACTTTTACTCCCATCCCCAATTGAACCTGTGGAAATATCTTCAGGACATGAAGATTATAGATAGGGTTGAGAGCGACCATAATCCCCTGTCTATGAATCTCTCTTACTGGGAATCTCCTGATCATCATGGGGTTGTAATGACTCCTACTCCCCCTCTTGGCATTGTGATATCTAATGATATGCGCCATGTTCGATGGCCTAAAGTTTCCCTTTATAAAGAGAATTTGGACTTTATAACTAGTAAGCTTGGGCAGGCGAAATTAGATTTATCATTGATATCGGAAGGGGACAACAATATTTAAAAATTGCAAGATGGAACTAGGATCCATGAGGTCCTTTTTGAAGAACTTAAAAGCCTTTTTGTTAAGTCCTGTAGGCGGAAAGGTTCCTGCGCACCGGAACCACCACACTGGTACTCCGGTGAATGCAGGAAGGCCCGCCTTGATTTGGGAAAAGCAATTAAATCTGAGTCCATTGAGAATATTAGGGCAGCCAGGCTGAAGTATATAAATGCTGTCTCAAGAGCTAAGCGTGACTGGGACGAGAAAAGGTGGAATGACCTTAAGGAAGCAGGATCCTGTAAAGACACACGTAGGTTTTGGAATGTTTACAAGTGGGGCGTGGAGGGCAATCCGGATAAGCCACAGAATTGGTTCCCCCAAGAAAAGTGGGTTGAACATTTCCAGCCACAATATGCCAAGGGTAAGGACTCGCAATTAACAGTGGAAGTCCCTTTTGAGCCCTTAACTGAGGATCTTTTCACTTTGAAGGATGTCCAGTGTGCACTAGACCTAGTGGTCCCTGGTAAAGCGCCAGGTATTGATGGCATACCCGCAGATCTTTTTCTGCATGACCAGAAATCATGGGGTAGTTATATACTTCTTCTGGCAAATATAGTTGCCAGGGGAGCCCCCATACCTAGTTCTTGGAACGGGGCTGACATCATACCCGTTTATAAAAAAGGCGATAAGACGCACCCAGGTAATTATCGCCCTATCAGCCCGATTGACACCTCCCCAAAAATATTTGGCAGGCTGGTTTTAAACAAAATTCTTGATTGGGAACGTAATAACAAGATCTTATCCCACTTGCAGGCAGGGTTCAGAACTTCAATCAGCACGGTCGACCAGGTGCTGCATTTTCCTATGCTGTACTGGAAGACCGTGCTGATTGGACATGGAAGTGTATATGCCGCTTTTATAGATTTAAGAGCGGCTTTTGACCTGGTTCCTCGTTTTACTCTATGGAGAGTCCTTAGTGGCATGGGCTTGCCAGGGCCTCTCTTATTGCTGGTAAAAAGACTCCACGAGAAAAACTATGCACAGATCAGGTGGGGGAGTCCCGGGAATGTTACGCCACAGTTCCCAGTGGAAACTGGAGTACGTCAGGGCTGCCTCCTGGCGCCAACTCTATTTTCCTTATATATTAATGATGTGGCAAAGATTTTAATTTACTCCAATATTCATGCACCGATCCTTGCTGGAGCAAAAATCCCTATTTTAATGTTTGCCGACGACTATCTTTTAGTTTCAAAAACTCCCAGCGGGCTTCAAAAGGGCTTGAAACTTTTTGAAGATTTTTGTACCGCTCGGGGCCTAGAAGTAAACGTGCAGAAATCAAAGTTTATGACTTTTAACGCTTCGAAATCTTTTAAGGGTACTGTGAACATGAATCAGTGTCCTTTGGAAAGGGTCCAAGCCTTTCCTTATTTGGGTGTTTGTATTGACCGCAATTTGTCTTGGAAACAACAAATTGAACTGGCCACCCTAAGACATAGGCAGCTAACAGGAGCCCTGTGCCTGGAACATCAGAAGTCTCCCACTAAGCCTATATCTCCGGTACTGGCGGTCTATAATGGTAAAGCAGTCAGCTCCGCTTTGTACGGGGTTGAGATATGGGGATGTGAAACCCTTAGGGGGATGTCAATCTCTGAAAATTCCTCCCTAAGGAATCTAATAAAACTACCTCAGAGTACTCCTATGAATCCCCTTTTTTATGATCTAGGGTTATCTTCCTTTCGTCCAGTTTTATACTGGAGGAGGATTTGGACCACGCCGGAACATGAGATTTTTGCAAGAGGCTATTTTGATATTATCCATAGTGACATCTTTCATAAGATCAAGTGGTTAGAGCATGTTCGGGGCCTCCTGACAAATATGGGCTTGCGGAATCTGTGGAAGGATCCTACAAATTCAAGGTTTCCGTCTAAGAAAATTTTAAAGATTTTGTATTGGCAGTTCGTGGCTTCTAGGGCCTATAGGTCGGTCTATTGACCCTGGGTCTTTGACTGGAATATTTTTAGTCACTAAGGATGTGCCAAAATTGGAAGCCTTTTGGGACGTTATCTCAAAACCTCTTGATCGAAAATTATACTTTCAACTGAGGATTGGGAGCCTACCAGTAGGGGCATTCACTAGTAAGTGGTCTCCAGGGGCTAAAGATGTGTGTCCATCATGCTCAGCTCGACCGGAGACTATTGGACACTTGCTTTTTGAATGCCCAGTATACATGGAACCCCGGAGAACGTGGCTTCGCCCAATGTGCAGGTTACTGGGTACCGACCGGGGGTCGGTGGCAGTTCGTATTATCCGTTCCTGTACTGATATGATAGTTTGTATAGCCGTGGCAAAATACTTGGGCTGGGCCTGGATTATTAGAAGTAGAATGCTCAAAGATTAACATGTAATCACTGTACCGAAATTAATTTTAACTATGTATATACTCATTTTAATTCCATAGATGAAATGGATTTACTGTATACCGAACTTATGGGTGTTTATGTATATATGTACAGTTTAAAAAAATATATATATTTATACGTCTAAACTCCATTTGTATGTACTGTTTGCTTTTATGACTATCGTCGAATAAAGCTTGTCTGACCTGAACTGAACTCATGGCATTGCAGAGAATTCATGGTATTGTGTAAAAAAGGCACATTGCATCCAAGTGAAATTCTGTTTTTGATAGGGAAATACATGGAGGAGATAGACCTCAAAGTGTTTACCTACCACCAAATCCATATTCCTAAACTATTAGTGGGACACTGCAAGGGAATAATGGCAGTCAGCTTATGTACTTGTATCATGGAATCTTCGTGGTGTAGCCCCAACTCTTAATGATTTATTAGGGATCCCCAGCTATTCTAAGTATTCATCAAATAATTCTGAAGAAATCCACACTTGGCCTGCAGTTGTCATAAAATCATCCAAGAGTATTTCACAATCATTTGAAAGACCTTATGTAGTCATTGTTGAGTAATCCACACTTATTCTGTAGTTGTCATAAAATCATCCGGGAGTAATAAATGCCCCTTCTTGAGTTGCCATTAAATTATCCTTGAGTAATCCACACTCATCCTGAAATTGTCATGGAACAGTTCCAGCATAATCAACAGCCTTCCTGAAGTGGTCCTAGGAACATCTGAGCATACACCACAATCATCCTGAAATTGTCAAAGACAATGAGAAATCCACAGACATCATAAGAGTGACCATTCTGGAGTAATTCAAACTCATCCTGAAGTTATCAATTAAAATTTGTGGAGATGGTACAGGTCATCACTAGCTGTCAGTGGACGCCATCAGAACACCATCTTAGAGTAGTTTTTGTGATGACTCTAGAGTCATCTCATTTAAATATTTAGCTGTATACACATTCTTCAGGATGGTTTGGGATGGCTTCACAGATATTTGCAGGAATATCCCAGCTGATGACTTCAGAATCACTCCAGAAGATTTTCCTTTTGGATGTGGGTCAGCTGTCTTCAGCTACTACAGTGTCTTGATGTTTTACTTTTATTCACATCCTATCATTTCATTGACACCATTTTAAACGTTAATAATCTATAACAATGAATCCTTTATTTTAACACCAGCGCCTTCAGGAGATGAGCACATATTTTATTTGTGCTGCATTGTTTTTTCATCAGGGATGTGATCTGTTGTTCCCATATCAGGGATAAAACAGTGTTGTATGGGTGATACAATTTTCTTTATGATCCCTGAAAACCTTGAGGCAAAAATGTTTGTGTTGCAGTTAATTAATGTAATTGGATGGTGTGACGCTAGGTCTTGCACTGATATTTCCTGTTTAGGGAAGACTGCGATCCTCGCAGAGGCCCATGAGTCTGGAGGAGGTGTACCCCTCTGAATAGCTAAAAATACCTTGAGCATAAATTTGTGACGGGTAATAGCAAAGGTTTTATAAAATTCCCCAGGAATTAGGTCTACCTCCGCCGCTTTACCAGATACAAGCCTGGAGATTGTAAGTGTGATTTCCTCTGCAGATATAGGTTGATCTGAGAGCTCCATTTCTTCACTATCTAATATTTCTATAGCCGTGAGCTCTAGATATGGCTCTATCTTGTCTAGATCTATCTGCTCCTTGGCATAAAGTTGCTGATAGTATCACTGGAAAGCAGAGAGTATACCCCCTACATCAGAGATAAGACCATGCTGAGGATCTAAAATCTGCTTGATATCGCCAGAAGCTGCCTGTTGCCTGGCACGGAATGCTAATGAGCGCCCAACCTTATCATTACATTTGTATGCTTTGTTTTTCCATACAGTATATTTGTCTGCCACCTTCTTTGTGGAAATATCCCAGAGAGCTGTCTTAGTGAGTATAACCCGGACCTGGGCATCCTCAATATCTAGTCTAGCCGAAACCGCGTCCATCGGTCCTGCCTAAGCCCACAAAAGAGCCTAATAAAGCTCCTGGAGAGGTTTTTTCTTTCTTTTCTGTCTACCCCAGCTGAATCTTACAGTCTCCCCCGGATCCCCGCCTTAAATGTATCCCATACTATGCCCATAGGGGTGGACCCCAAGTTCTCAGCCATGGCTAATGGAATCCACTTCCTCATGTGCAAGAGATAATCTTTGTCTAACAACAAGCCTTGCTTGAACGACCAGGACCTATTTGTTAGCGGGATAGCTTGGATATCAACCTCTAGCACTAGAGGGTTGTGGTCAGACATCACCCAAGGATATTTAAAAATACAAGAAGCAGGCAACCACCCACTGGATATACAAAAATAAACTTTGTGGGGAGAGGAATAATATGTAAAGCCGAGATCGGTAGGTTCTTTCTCCGCCCATACATCTTAGAATCCATGAGTTGTTACAAGCTGCACTAATGACTGAAAATACCTTAGGTTTTCGCCCTTGATAGACTGCTGCACCTGTCCTCAGGACACCCCTTTTAATATTAATGTTAAAGTCCTCACAGACAACCAGCGGGAGCGCCCACCTGGCTAGTTCAGCACACATCCAATCCAGTAATGCAGCATCGTCAATGACAGGTCCGTCGATAGAGCAAAGTGTGAAAGAACCTCCTGCATAAATGGATTCTGCCATGGCCCATCTGCCATAATTATCCGCCCTGGTTTTAGTATGTCGAATCTTACCTTGCGGACCAATATCGCCACCCCACCTGTACAGGTTCTTTGCAGAGTCCTAGAAATAATGTGATATCCAGAGAATCCAATAGATGTATTTGTGACCCCTCCACATGTGTTTCTTGCACACAAACTATGTCAGCATTTAAAAACTGCATGTCTACATTCACCCTTTGTCTCTTTCAACAATTATTCAACCCACAGATGTTAATTGAGCCTATTCTTATGCTAGTCATGTTTTATTGTATTGCAAAATAAATCTGGTAATCACCTGCCCGCACAAACACCCCCAACAAGTGTCTTGCACCCCCCCGGCACCTTTCCACGAGGCCCCCAGCCCCGCGCTCTCCTATCCAGACCCCCTCTCCACCACCCATTCTCTGTCGTAAGCAAAAGGGTCAATCCTGACCCTAGTGATGGTGCCTGCCTATCAGCTGTCCCCGACCCAAACCATCTGGCCTGACAGACCAAAAGAAAAGCCCAAAGATAACCAAAAACCCAGAAGCAAGACAATACACTCGCAGAAGAGAAAACAGCCCCCTCTCCAGAAACCTAAGAGGCCCGCCCATAAGGTTCAAAGATATAAACAGTGAGGGAAAGAGAAAGAAAAAAGGACAATAGCAGAGAATTTTGTCATTTAATCTCCAAGAGAAATGTCTGAATCTTTCCTTTGAATATAATCTAAAGGCAGACCGGACTTAACAAATACACTTCACAGCTGAGTCACTGAAACGGGGGAAAAAGCTAGCGAAGACGCCACCTCCTCTCTGCCGTCACATGGCAAAAATCTGGACAGACGAAGAAGCTATGCCCATCAAATGTCCTCTTTGCTTCTGGTCTTGCCTTATCGAAGATAGCCTGGCGTAGGAGAAAGTTGCTGAAGTAGACCGGTATAGCTCTTGGTTTCTCCTCCTGCTGAGAGTTTTTTGGGTATCAGAGGAAAGCTGTGGACCCTTTCGACTTCCAATTCCCTTTCCCATTGGGCAGAGTCGGGGGAAGGCTGCTTTGAGTAGCTTCAAAATAAAGGATCTGATGTCATTTCCCTCCACTTTCTCTGCGAGACCAAGAAACCATAGGTAATTTCTACGGTGGTTGTTCTCAAAATCCTCCAACTTCCACATCACATCCACGAGCTGTTTCGCGACTACCGCTACAGCACCGGCAGTTGCCTCTGCCCGTTCATGTTATTCGGTCTGCCATCTCCAAGCATATTTTGTTAACTTTGCATACTGCACCTTGAATTTTCTTAGTATCTAGGTGGGCTCTTTTATGTTCCTGTCTAGCCTCAGACGGCATGTGCTTCAGGGTAGAATAAATTATATCCATTGAGGGTGCAGCATTTGTATCCGAAGGGGGAAATCCCTGCAGTATGCCTGATCTCTATCTCTCATTCTCGCTATAGACCTGGCGAGTCGCCGAATAGTCCCACTTCAGTTGTCGGGTAGTGCTTAGTTCTGGTCCTGACTCTCCATCAATCCTCTCTTGCTGCATCTTTTTGAGAGGGATAGTCTCTATTGGGTTGATAGTTTTATTCCCCCCCATTCGTGCTATCCCCAGATGAGTCCGGAACAGAATTAACATCCGTAAATACCTCACTGAGGCTAGAAAGATCAGACTCATCCATAAGGGAACAAAGATGATCTGCTCCTTCTGGAGATCCTCCTGTCTGAGTCCCTCGGCCCCTGGTGTTCCCCTAAAATGATTCTCGAGTCCCGTCCAGTCAATCTCACCTCTAATGATGGAGAGATAGTTGTCTCAGACCCCTGCGGCCCGACCCCTCCAACCTCCACGATCTCCATTCTTGGCTTTGCTCTTTCACCACTGTCATTTTCTATTTCTTTTTGTAAAGTGCAATTTAATGAGCTTTGAACCACCCTGTCAGCCCCACTGATACATTATCCCTTAGACTCGCAGGTTCGCTCAAGAGATGTGCTGGGGCAGACGACCTACCCTGATCCCTTCAGATGTTGTCCCACAAATTTACCAGAATTTCCGGTATAAAGGCATGTCTCTCCTTAGGCAGTTCAGGGCATGACAAAGTTGCTTGTGCACCAGGTTGGCCCGTTTTCAACCCCTCCGTAGCAGCATGGGATTTGCCAGTTGCAACCCCTGTATTTTACTCTGTGCTCTGTACTAGCTTCTTGCTTCG
The DNA here is from genome assembly GCF_964261635.1 of Lissotriton helveticus. NCBI lineage: Eukaryota > Metazoa > Chordata > Amphibia > Caudata > Salamandridae > Lissotriton > Lissotriton helveticus. Next base: position 1,029,613,510 of record NC_136059.1, read on the forward strand.
TGGAGCAGAGCGTACAGAGGCTGACCCCGCAGGCTCCTCCCGTTCCTTTGCTTGCTTACTTCCTTTCGGTGGCATCGCTGGGCTTCCAGTCCACCGAAATCAGGAAGAGAGCCTGCGTCGCTTGTTGGGCGATAGAGTGGCTCTCCAGAAGATCCTGCCCGTCTGCATCAGGTCTGAAGCGTAGCTAAGCTGCTTAGGGAGACGGAGACGGAGACCTGCGCGATCCAGAAAGGAGGTAAGATTGAGAACCCAGGCGAGATATTTAATTTGCAAATGGGGGAGCAGATAGCGCTGCAATCTAAGCTGCCGCCATCTTGCTCCTGGTCGCCAGTATCGTATTATTTCTATAGAAACTTAAAATACACAAACATTGCAAATTCTTAAGTTATAGTTCTACGTTAATTTTATAATTTACACGCCGCCTTTAAATAACTTTTCACTTTATTTATTCTTTATCTACAAACTAAGCTTAAACTACAGAAAATTTTATATTTCTAAACTAATACTTATGTCTAATTTATAGTTTATGCAACACCTTCAAATTATCATAACTCATGCACATCAATACAGATTGTATTCAACTGGGTGACCACACTACATTAACTATTACCTGTGCTTCTCCATGCACTACTTATACCATTTAATATTATCTCATTTATACCGTGTAAAATAATAGTATTTACAAGATGACATCGCAAATCAAATCTTTTCTGAGAACACAGTGCCTGATTGAGTGGAATGTAGTGCAGTAGAGTAACAGTGGAGTAAATTGTTATATGGTGCAGTGATCTATATATATATATAACGAACCTATGTCTGTCTGTCTGTCTGTCTGTCTGTTTGTCCTTTATGCATTATTACACCATTCATCCAATCGCCATGAAATTTTGGCAAGTTGTTGAGTACACTCCCGCGAAGGTTTCTGGCATAAATATTTTTTAAATATCGGCCCCCCAGGGCCCTCATAATCTTTCGAATACTGATGTATGAACCAGACGGGAAAAAAACAAATCGTGTATCCACAAGCACTTGAATAAATAAATAGAATTAAAACACCATTCATCCGATCACCATGAAACGTTCGGAAGTTGTTGAGTACACTCCCGCAAAGGTTTCTGGCATAAAGATTTTTTTAATATCGGTCCCCTAGGGCCCTCATAATCTTTCGAATACTGATGTACGCACAACACGGAAAAACAAAAAATTGTGTATCCACAAGCACTCGAATAAATAAATAGAATTATAACAGCATTCATCCGATCGCAAGGAAACCTTGGGAAGTTGTTGAGTACACTCCCGCAAAGGTTTTTGGCATAACATTTTTTTAAGTATCGGCCCCCCAGGGCCCTCATAATCTTTCGAATACTGATGTACGCACCAGACGGAAAAACAAAAAATCGTGTATCCACAAGCACTCGAATAAATAAATAGAATTAAAACGACACTTTGAAATGTTTTCCATATTAAAATGAATACGTTTCAATAAGAATGACACAATGTAAATTGAATGTTATCATAACGAGTTTCCTTGAATTTCCTTTCTTCGGAGATCGCAGCAACGCGCGACGGGTAAGCTAGTATGTTATATAGTACAGTGGTGTGGAGTGCATTAGAGTGGACAGGCGTAGTGTAGAATCAAGTAAATTGTTATAAATTGAAGTGGGGTCTTGTACAGTCCAGTGGAGTGGCGTATCGTAGAGTATTGGAAAGTGTTGTAGAGTGTTGTACACTGAGGTGTAGAGGCATAGAGTTGAGTAGAGGGTTGTACAGTGTAGGGGCATAGAGTGTAGTACAGTGTTGTATTGTGGCACAGACTGTAGTAGAGTCTTGCAGAATGGAGTTGCAAAGAGGGGAGTAGAGCATGGTAAAGTGGGGCAGTGTAGAGTGCAGTGTTGTACAGTGCCTTCGAGTGGTGTAAAGTGTTATGCAATGGAGTGAACTATAGTGGCGTTCAGTAGAGTGGCATAGCATAGGGTGGAGTAGCATGTTCTAGAGTACAGTAGCATAGAGTTGAGTAGATTGGAGTGGCATAGTATACAGTGTAGTAAAGTGTTGTAAAGTGTTGTAAAGTGGAGTGGTGTTTGGTACGATGGAGTGTAGTGGTGTATTGCACAGTGTTGGAAAGTGCCACACTGTGGAGTAGAGTAGAGTCAGTAGAAACAGGAAGAGTCCCTGTGTGTGAGGAGCACTGTTCCTAATGAATGTTTTTTAACAATTTACATCAAAAGTAAACACAAGACATCAATTAATAATTGGTTCATTAATGTCTGTTTTCTTTCGCAAAACATTGAAAAATGCAAACTTTTTTCATTTGTCAATAAACAATTATTATACAAACATTGCATACAAACAGTTTTTATATCACACAAAAATTTTCAAAACATAAATACATAGTCTTTTTTGAGACATATGAGTATCGTCCCATTGATGACAAGCTCTTGTAATTAAGCCTTTACATAGTTCCCAGCCTTTTTACATGGAAACTTTTTCCAATGCTTTTATCCGCAGAGGTTCATTGCGGATTGACTTGACCGATTACGCTACGGGCAGTTATTTCACCATGTGGTTAGTGCTAACATGTTTACATTCACGATACCTTTTTGTTGCATTTCAGCTGTATAGTAAACTTTTCGCACTGTTTACAGGAGGATCACACTACTCAACGCATTATCCAGTATTTCGTTGCCGATCGATCACTTGGCACTTTTTATCACCAGGCTCCATTTTTAACATATTTATCCTTTCTCACAGTTTGCCCATTCTTATGGGCACTTCACCCACTCGTATTTTCCCTGAGATATTATTCTTATTGTCTAAGGTGAGCCTCACTTTTTTGTAAACAGGTACTTTGTTCTTGGTCACTTCCCCTCGTTCTTACAAGTTACCTGTATCACTCGAGGATGCACTCTATCAAATAACAGGCACTACATTTCGTAATGGTTCACTTTCCTTTGGTAATTTACACTTATTACTCAGTGTGCTAATGTTGCAGGGATTCTGCTCATACACAGAACTGTGCATAGAGACCCAGGACCTCAGTGAAATGTGGTGGACCAAAAAACTCACCTCAGTACCTAGAACCCCTAACCGACTAGCAACAGTGTCTCATTAGCTCTTCGTCCTATAGAAGGTACCAATGATTAGACAACAGAGAACATGCAACTTAGGTTACTCTCAGGAATGGTGGGAATCAAGAACACTCTTTCGTTTTATTCTCATACCAGTCCACAACAGACACGATAAAGTTTAAAATGTTTATTTTAACGACGTGCTCGAAGATGCAGTATTTTTGCTAACATAAGCAGGCATATGATTAAAAATAATACAATCAGCATTGTTACAATTCCATAAAACACAAAGGGAGAAATCATATTCTAATGATAGTGGAAACAGGTCCTATAGTGCCTTGTATGCCATCCTCCCTAGCTAGGAACTGGGTTTTATAATAATAGAAGGTCTTTTAGGCTTGAATGGGGAACCCCATACCTCCAAGATCAGCAGGAGTGAATCACAGCAGGATCTGCAAAAGCTCTCTCTCTCTCTGGAAATGGATTTTCTCCAAGTGTTCAAATCATGCATGCAGTGCAATATTAAAGGAGCCAGAATTTCAGCTAGCTGCAGCTGCATGCATGTTGTGTCTAGAGCATGAGCCGATCAGCCCGAACAGCACCTAACATTGTTATGATAACCTTGGAGGCTTCAGCACTCACTATGCAGACTAAGGTTGATATGTAAGTCTAGGGATGTTGAGAACAAGCCATTCTCATGTCAAGAATTTCACGCAGCCTAACTTACAACAGTTACATATAGTGCTGTGTGCAAAAGCAGCAAAAAGGTAAAATGGCGTTTAAACTTCTAATAAGCCTATGCTAACATAGCAATGAGCGCAAGCAGGGCCCTGCCTTCACCACATTAACTTTTACCCCAAGCCTGTTCTGTCACATATTGTCACGTGATTTGGGTTGGATCTATTGACATAACTACTTGTTGAGGAGTAAAAATCCTCCATGTACAAATGTAAATAAAACACATTGCTTGTATTTGTTTGTCTACAGATATACCCCTGAGGAAGGGACCCCAGAGTCCCGAAATGCATAGGGCTTAATTACAAGAGCTTGTTACCAATGGGAAGATACTCATATGTCCCATAAAAGACTTAGGGCCCAATGTAGGTCACCAAATACTAGTCGATAACGGCCGAATTCGGCTGTTACTGACCGGTATTTGGTGATTGAGATGTAGGAGGCAATATTTTGCACAATCTGTAAATTTACCGAATCGGTAAATTTACCGATTCTGTAAAATACCGAATCGGTAATTTTACCGATTCGGTAAATTCCAGATGTAGGTAGCACTGTTTACAGTGCTACAGGCCTTCAGAATTCGGTATTTTACCACCCAATCCTATTGGGTGATAAAATACCGAATACAGGTGTACATGCACATCTGTGCATGTACACCTGTGCCATGTGACAGACAGACATGCCCTTAGGGCATGTCTGTGTGCCACATGGCACACATGCCTGTATTTGGGGTGCTATAGGGTGTCAAAGTGACACCCCTTGCACCCTTGCTGCAATCGGTATTTACCGAATCGGTATATACCGATTCGGTAATGCCCATTGATTCCTATGGGCTTCAATGCCCATAGGAATCAATGGGCATTGCCGAATCGGTATTCACAGAATCGGTAAATACCGAATCTCAACGATTCGGTATTTACCGATTCTGAAATACCTACACCCCCCCCTCCATTTTACCGCTTCTTAAATACCGAATCAGTATGATTCGGTATTTAAGAAGTGGTAAAATTAAATTACCTACATCGGGCCCTTTGTATCTATGTTTTGAAAATATTTGTGTGATATAAAAACTTGTTTGTATAATAATTGTTTATTGACAAATGGAAAAAGTTTGCATTTTTCAATGTTGCGAAAGAAAATAGACATTAATGAACCAATTATTAATTGATGTCTTACGTTTACTTTTGATGTAAATTGTTAAAAAACATTCATTAGGAACAGTGCTCCCCACACACAGGGGTTCTTCCTGTTTCTACTGATTCTTACTAGCCTGTGGGGAGAAGATGGCTAGCCATTGAATATTCCACGAGTTACGATTGTTGGCTTATTCATCAATATATATAGTTCAGAACATGAGACTTCCTGGATGTTAGTTCACTTAAGTGAAGATGATAATGCAACAGCGACATCTGGGACTGAATTCCTGCCTGCTCAAATGCGACGATTCAGCACGCCATCTTCCATGATGTTCATGGAGGATGGCGTGCTGAATCATCGCACATGATTTCAATGTGTATGCAAATCCTAATTATGATGATAGTTCCGGATGAAAATGACATAAATATTGGAATTGTATAATTGCATTGTTGCACTTTGAAAATTTTGAGTGGTCACATTGATATGATTTTAGCTGTTATATAACTAAAGAAAATAACAGAAAAGGTTTTCTTACAGAAAAGAGTAAAAAAATAATTTAATAAAAGAATAAAATGAAAGAAAACATAAATAAAAGTTTTAGGTGTATGTATAGTAGTGGGTAGCCCAGAGAGCTTATATAAGCCTACAAGAAAAGGATACAGGTCGGGTGGGAGTTCCTCACATTATTATTATTCGAGATACTGGAGTGGCGTACAGCGCAATAGCATATAGTAGAGGGGCATAGAGTGGAGTGGCATAGAATCGAATGGCTTAGAGAGGAATAACATAGGGCTCGATTAGGATCGTGGTTTTCCCGCATCCTCCGGGCCGGCGGAAGCCATTGCTGGCCCGGAGGATGCGGGAAAACTGCTGCGGAGGCACAAAAGACCCACCGCCAAATTAGGATGGTGGTGGGTCTCAAAATCCGTCCGCAGCTTTTCCGCCGCGGTCGCCTTCCGACCGCGGCGGAAAAGCTCTAACATGGCTGGCGGTGTCTATCAGACACCGCCAGCCATATTAGGATGGCGGAAATCATATGCTTTTCCACGGCGGCTTTTCCGCCATGGAAAAGCATAAGGACATTGACTTCGGGGGCCAGTTGCGGGCCCCCTTGGTGAAGGGGGGATGGGGGGTGCACATGGGGGGTACCTATGGTACCCCCCTGCATTTGTATGCAGAAATCGGCAGGCACCACACGGTGCCTGCCGCTCTCTGCATACAAATGCAATGTATGCATTTTTTACCATTGCGGCGGGTGCAGCTTGAAGCCGCACCCGCCGCAATAGTAAAAATAGAGGATGTGACCGCCAGGGTGGCGGTCACATCCTAATTGCAGAGGAGGGAACTCCGCAGGCAATGCGGAGGTTCCCTCCTACGCAATGGTGACGGACGGACTCAGGTCCGTCCGCCATCATAATCGGCCCCATAGTGTGGAGTGGGGTAGAGTGGAGCTACAACCAGTGGAACAGCATAGAGTACAGTGTTATACAGTGCAGTGGTGTACAGTGAAGTGCCATTAACTGGAGTGGCGTACAGTGGAATAGCGTACAGTACAGTACTGTAGAGTGGAGTGGCATAGAGTGGAGTGGGGTAGAGTTGAGTGGCATACAGTGTAATAGCATAAAGTGGAGTGTCATACACAGACATTGCATAGAGTGGAGTGGCGTAGAGTGGAATTTTGTAGACTGGAGCATCATACAGGGGACCAGCGTAGAGTGGAATGGCATAGAGGGAAGTGGTGTCGAGTGGAATTGTATACAGTGGAAAAGTGTACAGTATAGGAGCATTCACTTAAATAGCGCACAGTGCAGTAGTGTAGAGTGGGGTGGCATACAGCGGAGTGACATTACCTGGATTGTCATACAGGGTAGTAGCGTAGATTGTAATAGCATACAGTGAACTGGCTTAGAGTGGTTCAGTGAAGTGGGGTATAGTTGAGTAGCATACAGTGGAATAGCATATATAGGCATAAAGCGGAGCGGGGTAGAGTGGAGTGGTATAGAGTCGAACAGCCTACAGTTGAGTGGTGTAGAGTGTAGTTATGTAAAGTAGAATAGCATATAGTGGGGTGGCATAGAGTAGAGTGGGGTACAGAGGAGTTGTGTAAAGTGGAGTGGCTTACAGTGGACTGGTGTAGAGTGGAATAGCGTAGAGTGGAGTGGACTGGAGAGGAATGGAGTGGAGTGGAGAGGAGTGGCATAGAGTGGAGTTGTGTACAGCAAAGTAGCGCACACTGGAATGGTGAAGAGTGTAGTGGCGTTGAGTGAAGTGTAGTATAGTGTAAAAGAGTACAGTGGTATAGCGTACAGTGTAGTGGCATAGAGTGGAGCAGCATACATTGTTGTGAGGTACACTGTAGTAGCATACAGTACAATAGCATATGGTAGAGTGGCGTAGAGTGGAGTGCTATAGAATGGTATATCACATAGTGATGTGACATAGAGTGGAGTGGTATAGAGTGTAATAGGGTGGACTGGAGCGGCATAAAGTGGAGTGAAATAGAGTGGTGTAGTGTAGAGTGGGGCGGGGTGGGGTGCAGTAGACTGGCGTAGAGTGGAGTGGATAGAGTAGAGTGGAATAGGGTATATTAGAGCGGCGTACAGTGGATTAAAGTATAGTTGAATGGCATAGAGTGGAAAAGCATACAGTAGAGAGTCGTACAGCGGAGTTGTGTACTGTGGAATAATGTAGCATGGATTGGTGTACTATGGCATAGCATACAGTGGCGTTCAGTCGAGTGTCGTAGACTGTAATGTTGCACAGTTGATCAGCGTATAATTAAATAGCATACAGTGGAGAGGTGTACAGTGCAGTGGTGTAAAATTGAATGTGTTGCAGTTAATTGGCGTACAGTGGATTGTGTAGTGGAATAGCATATAGTGGGGTGGCGTGGCATGTCGTACAGTGTAATAGAGTAGATGTTATAAAGTACAGTGAATTGCCAAAGAGTGGAGTGGTGTAGAGTGGATTGCCTGAGAATTGATTGATATACAGTGTAATAGCGTGCACTGGATTCTCATAGAGTGGAGTGGCATATGGTGGAATGGCATACAGTACAGTGGTGTACACTAAAGTGGAATAGACTGGAATAGTGTAGAGTGTAAGGTCATAGAGAGGAGTTGCGTGCAGTGGAATAGTGTACAGTGGAGGAGCGCAGAGTAGATGGGTCTACAGTGGTGTGGTATAAACTGGAGTCTCATAAAATGGAGTGGTGTAGAGTGTAGTAGTGTACAGTGGAGTAGCCAAGAGTGGAGTGGCGTACATTGGAGTGACGTATAGTGGATTAACATAAAGTGGAGTAGTGTATAGTAAAATGACTTAGAGAGGAGTGGCGCAGAGTGTAATAGCATAGAGTGGAGTGGGGTAGAGTGGAGTTGAGTGGCAAAGAGTTCAACAGCATAGAGTTGAGTGGTGTGGAGTGTAGTTGTGTACAGTAGAATAGCATATAGTGTAGTAGCATAGAGTATAGTGGGGTACAGAGGAGCAGCATAGAGTGGTGTGGCTTACAGCGGAGAGGTGTAGAGTGGAACAGTGTAGAGTGGAGTGGAGTGGAATGACATAGATTGGATTGGCGTACAGCAGAGTAGCATACAATGGAGTGGCGTACAGTGGAGTGGTGTAGAGTGTAGTGTGGTACCATGTAAAAGTATACAGTGGTGTAACGTACAGAGCAGTGGTGTAAAGTGGAGCAGCGTACATTTGAGTGAGGCACACTGTAGTGGTATACAGTACAATAGTGTATGGTGCAGCATACAGTGGAGTGGCATAGAGTGTAATAGCATAGAGTGAAGTGGCTTAGACCCGAATGGCTTAGAGTGGAGATGCATAGAGTGGAGTGGCATGTAGGTACAGAAGAGTAGCTGACACTGTAGCGGCGTACAGTGGAGTGGCATACAATGGAATAGCGCATATTAGAGTGGCGTAAAGTGGAGTTGCGTATAGTGGAGTGGCATAGAGTGGAATAGCATACAGTAGAGTGTTGTACGGTGAAATAATGTAAAGTCGATTGGTGTACCGTGGAGTACCATGTAGTGGCATATAGTGGAATGAAGTAGACTATAGTGTTGTACAGTTGTTCAGCATACAGTGGACTAGCGTACAGTGGAGTGGTGTACAGTGCAGTGGCGTACAGTGCAGTGGCGTAAAGCCGAGTGTGTGACAGTTGAGTGTTACCAAGTGGAATAGTGTAGTGGACTAGCTTAGAGTGAAGTTGCTTAGAATGTAGTGACATAGAGTGGAGTATCGTACAGTGAAAGAGTGTCCACTGGAGTGGGGTAGAGCAGAGGGCCATAGAGTGCAGTGGTGTAGAGTGGAGTAGCGTAGACTGGAGTGGCATAGGTTAGAGTGGCATACAGAGTAGTGATATAGAGTGGAATGTTGTAGAGTGGATTACCATAAAGTGGAGTGTTGTACAGTGGAGCGGGGTAGAGTGTCGTGGGTTGGAAAATGGACTGATGTACAGTGTAATAGCATAGAGTGGAGTGGAGTGGCACATGGTGGCGTGGCATACAGTGGCATAGCGTACAGTGCAGTGGTGTACACTAAAGTGGCATAGAGTGGAATAGCGTAGATTGTAAGGTGATAGAGTGGAGTTGCATGCAGTGGAATAGCATACAGTGGAGTAGCGGAGAGTACATGGGAGTACAGTGGAGTGGCATTCACTGGAGCCTCATAAAATGAAGTGGCATAGAGTGTAATAGTGTAGTGTAGTGTAGTAGTCTAGATTGGAGTGGCGTAGAATGAAGTGGTTTGGAGTGGAATGGCATACAGTGGATTAGCGTATAGTGGAGTGGCATATAGTGGAATAACATAAAGTGGAGTGGCGTAGAGCATAATAGCGTAGAGTGGAGTGGTGTAGAGTGAGAGCAGTGGTGTAGATTGGAGTGTTTTCATTAAAATAGATGTGACATGAAAGTGTGTGAACAAGTGTAAAAGTGGCAGGAAAATACATTATTAGGTGTAAATGGTAATTTTTTATGGTATGTGTGAGAATAGTGTATGTATACCCACAGTCAAAGCGGACCGGTAGCCGTGAGGGCAACGGCTTTCCCCGCTATTTGCCACGCCGTGAGGGAAACGGCCAGACCAACGCGAACTACCCTTCCCAGGTGCCCCAGGGAGGCGAGCAGCATTCGCGTCACCAGCACGCCCGGAGGCGCTTAAGTAAACGGAACGCCTCTCGCCCCGCGAGTCGCGCGCGGGAGCCGCCCGGGAGAAGCCCGGGCAAAGGGCGGGCCCTCTGTGGCCCTCAGAGGCACGAGGTGGCCGGGACGGGCAAGCTCTCTTGGTTTCACAGCCAAAGAAGGTACAGTACTGCTTACCACTCATATGATTATCCATGGACTTCTTGGCTTCTCCTTCGCAGCCACAAACTTTGAACAGACTCTACTATTAGCAACACTTAAGGGGGCATACCAACCTTCTATACTACTGCCAGAGAATGGAAAAGCTTATTCTGAGCTATGCATCACCCACCTCTATCTGCGAACTAAACATTGATGATTGTCGCCAAATGCCATCCCCGTCACATACCCACGTTAGTTTGCCAGACTTGTCCTACTGGGAGGAACTAAATGCTCTGTGCGGGTCTAAGTTTGTTCCAGTGATATCCCCCTCCCCCGTAAAAGGCCTTAGCATTAACACTTCCATTAACACTCCCCCTGACAGTCCTGGTGAACTTTCCCTACCAAATGAGGACATCTTCCAGGATACTGTTCTGTCGCTGGGCCAAAGTTTGAAAAGGAAACACGAAGGGGCAGATGGGTGTGAACTCCAACCCAAAATACAAAAACGCTGTCACGATCTCCCATCGCCTGTTAAAATCTCCACTACACCCAGGGGGGTTGGTGAATGTTTGGACGATAAAGTAGCTTCGCCTCAATTGCAACTATTGCCCCAGCTTGAACTGTTGTTGAATTCTGTATTGGCACCCTTGCTAGAACGAATCACCGCTTTAGGAGATAGGCTGACAAGTATAGAGTCTGCTATTAAAGTCAACTCTTCACATGTTATAAACATGGTAACACCCAATTGCTCGACCTCACAAACCATACCTGAAGTGCTTACGTTAACTGACACAATAAAAACTGTCTCAGCTCCCAGCACGTTACCTCCAACTGCTATTAAAACCACGCATAAACCATTGTTTAATACAAAAAATGTCCCGATTGAAAGACAGCCTCCCACGAGCCAACCCCCACTGGCTACTAAAATTGCCCCTAAACCTTTGTTAAGAAATTACTCTGCTATTAGAGCAGAGCCAAACCAAACAGCACATATAGACTTACCTCCGGAAGCCGCCCCCTATGTGCTTATTCTTTCAGGAGTACCAGCTCCCGCTCACAGGAAACCCGAGAGCTATCAGGACTTATTATACAAGGTCATTTTCTGGTTAGCTAAAAATAGACCCCTGCTACCTAATATGGATGGTGGTATCCTGAGTGTTAGAAGGGTGGGCTGGTTAGGGCCACTACCAAAGGACATTCCTGGGGACCTAATCCTTGTAAAATTTAGGAACAGGAACATCGTTCCCTACTTACGATCCTCCCAGCCCCATGAAGGTGACGGCCCCATCTCCATTTGGGATTTGTATGATTTTTATCCGTGTACCCCTTACATTCCCTTACCAAGATCTAAAGCAGCACACAATTATCTGCTAGAAAGGGGTGGTATTAGCTCACCAGCTCTCCATAGATATGACTTATTTTAAAAACACTGCAAAGCTTGAATAGATGTTATTAAGGGTCAAGTTTACATTTTAACTCAATCTGTAATGTGGTTTCTATGTAGTTTGTTCTTAAGCAAGGAAAAGGCCCCTATAGATTGGGCATATGTCCCTTTCCAATTATATTATATGTAATTGTGAAAAGCCAATAGCTGGGTGTCTAACCTGTTAAACTACTTTTCCTGGGAAGCATTCCTAAATTGACTCTTTATATCAGTAATAACATCGACACAAACGTCTTTCTATGTTATTTAATTGTCTTTTTAAAACAAGATTTCTGGAAAAATTTTAAATTGTTTGTATAAACCTGTACATATTGGTTGTGTGTTTTGAGTATGCATTTTTTTTATGTTTGCCTTTTATGAAGGAAAACTTCGAAATAAAGACGTTAAAAACTGAAACTGACATAGTTATATATTGTGCCGCGGTATATCATGGTAAGTTCACCGTATACCACCATACAGGCACATGATAAGGCAGTATGTGATTGCACATTGGCTGTTTTTACCAAACACAAAACACAGCCATGTAGTTTCAGCACAGTTTAGCTGAGCTCTGCGTTTCGATGCATTCTGGGTAAGGATCTTAGATATAGGTAAGTAGTACGTTGTATTGTTGTTCCCTACCTATTACCACTTTATTAAAGTGTTAATAGGTAGAGGAATGTATTTATAATATTCTATATTTTTTTTACAGCAGTTTAGGGAGAACCATACATTTTTTGTAATTTGTGCAGTAATTTGCAGGTATTACATTTGTACTCTGTAGACTTTTTTGTGAAGATGTACACATGTTAAAAATAGAAAATACACAGTGGTATACTATATTTGTAAAATAGAGGGTAGTACAGCATATTTTTAATTTTTGAACATATTAATTTTTTAAGAATGTTTTTTAAGTGCTGCAGTATACCCGAGGCAGTACCGCAGTACCCTGCACATTCTTTAAAAAATATATAGAAACTTCTAAATATTTCTGTCAACTTATCATCACTTCATAAAGTGATAATAGGTAGGGGAATGTGGTAATAGGTAGCGGAGAATTTTCAAACCTAATACCTAACTATATCTAAGGATGAAACACAGAACACAGCCAAAGTGTACCTAAAAGCAACATAGCTGCCTTTAACTTTGGTAAAGGCAGTCATTAAACAATCACATAATGCCTTGCCATCGCTATGTACCACTGTACTTCACCGAAATACTGCAATAGTTTGTGACAAAAGATTTCAGTGCCTTATAACTTTATAAATATTTACCCTACTCACATGTAGTACCCAAGAGGATCATCTTCACACCATAATGTGTAATCCTGCCAAATTTCAAGTAAATCCATTCAGTTATTTTTACACTTTGTGAGATACAAAAGTCAATACAAAATGCATTGTGAAAAAACATGTTTTGGGACCCTCTTTTTATCTTTGTACCCACTTGACCAGTCACTGTGAAACTTTCCATCCTCTGCCAATGTAGAATAAGCTATAGTTCTGGAATGTTTTGTGGAGATTTGTCAAACAAGGACAAAGTTATTAGAAAATGAAATTCTTCAGAGGGATTCCTATACCTGGGAATCCTAACTATAACTACAGAGTGGCTACCAAAACTCTGAACTCTGTAGTGTGTGTATATATATATATATATATATATATATATATAAATTTATATATATATATATATATATATATATATATATATATACATACATACATACATACACACAGACACACACACACACACACACTGGGGGCCCCAGTAAAATGGAGACTCTTTTGGAAATACTTGATGGAGGGGGCATGACCCACTTGAACTGGCACGCCAGCCAAATGGATTTCCACAGCGATATGGTGAGAGGCAGCGAGAAAGGGAGAAGGGAGAGGCAATTCATCTTTCTGGCAACACCGCATTTGAAGTAAATTATCAGCGCTGTAGCATATGAAGGCACTATGCAGATGAACAATTTTTAACAGCATGCGTCATTACTTATGACATTTGTTTTCGTGACTATTGCAGTATGAAACGCTATAAAGCAACAAGGAAAGTGCAGTAAATCATGCTATTGAGAATATATATGTGTTGCATTCTGGGGCCTGCAGTACATTTCACAGGTCACATGACCACTGGGAGGATACAAAACCACTCACCTGTGATCAAGGCGGCAAAATTGCTGAAACGCGTAAGGAAGAAAAGAGTGGTTGTAATTCTGCGGCGCGGACCAATAAATGCCCAACTTGAAAGCAAGTCGGAGTTGGGCTCTTTGTTCTTTTGGATGATATATATATGTATATATATATATATATATATTATCTACTTCCAGTCGCCAGTAGGTAGTTATAGTTAGCACCTATTTTCCATAGGAAATCCGCAACATTCTATTTGGAATAACTTTGGCGCCAGTAGACGAATCTTGGCGAAATTTTCAAAACTGGTGGGGCGCTCCGGTCCGCTCCTATCTTGGATGTCTCATGGTGATTGGGAAGTGGGGGCCGATAAAAAAGGGGGTCCCAAAAACGTGTTTTTCCTTTGCAATTTTCTATAGGAACCTTTAATCGCAGCTACAACCCGAACTGCTGAACAGAATTACATCAAATTTGGCAGAAAGGTAGACCTTGGTTCAGAGTTGTGCCTTTTTGTTAAATGGTGTAAATCTGTTCAGTAGTTTTTTAGATATTGAAGGAAAAAAATACATATATATCTGGGCGGAGACTAACCACACATCTCATTGTGAGATCTGATTGGCTGTCAGCACTTCATCCAAGAAGTGTTGGCAGCCATCTTGGGACCAATATACATGATAGCACCTCTTTAAAAAGCACTGCAGTTAATAGAAGGTTTTAAGACTTTAGTTACATTATAAATCATTAGTTGATGGTACCATACTCAGTTTAGGAATTGTGGTGTGTTCTAAGGTGATTTTACCATGTGACAAAGCCTTCTGCTGGGATATCATGAATCATGTTTGAGAGAAAACTATTTTCTCATGCTTTTCCCACAGAGGTTTGGAAGGTGATCTATAAGCTAAACTGAGAGCATATTTTCTGTAAAATCACATTATCTTTATCAGTCATGTGAGACTGAAGTCTGACATTCTCTGTAAAACATGTACACCCAACAAGGGCAGAGACTGCCAGTTGATTCCTTTGTGTTCTACCGCAGCTTTCCAGAGTGTTCTAAAGAACAACTAGAGCGCTAACAGTCCTACTTATGACAAACGTATGGCACTCCTGAAGCCATCTTGATTGGAATAAAGTGGTAACTCTTAAAACATTTAAATTAAAAAGGAAGAAAATGAGGGGGTTCATTTTGCCAAAGAAAGTGATTAGTGCTGCAGAAAGAAGTATTAGGGCTTTTTGAGTGACTTCTCAAATCCTCTTCTATTTCATTAAAAAATTCTGACATGCAGACTGAAACATGCACTTTCAATACCAGCAGCAGACTTCCCAGGTGAGCAGTAGCTTTACTACAGATATCTATTAACCAACTAGAGTGCTAACATTCTGAATTGATGGCAAATGTGTGACACATCTTAATGCTTTCCTGATGGAATCAAAGTAAAAAACTGAAAGTATTTCCTACTAAGGAGACAGTAGTAAATGAGGAAATTAGGAAACTTCATAACAAATAATGCTCCCAAGATGGCCACCAGAGACAAAAGAGCCCAAATGTAGCACAAATATCACCCAGATGTAGCCCAAGTATAACCCAATGACAGAATGTCTCAGAGTGTTCTAAAGAACAACTAGAGCGCCAACAGACTTAGTTATGACAAAAGTATGGCACGCCTGAAGCCATCTTGATTGGAATAAAGTAGTAACACTTAAAACATTTAATTTGCAAAGGAACAAAATGAGGGGGTTCATTTTGCCATAGAAATTATGATTAGTGCTGCAGAAAGAACAATTAGGGCACACTTTGACTTCTCAAATCCTCTTCTATTTCATAAACAAATTCTGACATGCAGACTGAAACATGCACTTTGAATACCAGCAGCATACTTCCCTGGTGAGCAGTAGCTTTACTACAGTGATTGAGCAACTAGAGTGCTAACATTCAGAATTTGTGGCAAATGTGTGGCACATCTGAATGCCTTCTTGATGGAACCAAAGTAAATAAACATTGAAAATGCAATAGGTCTCGCCCTTGTTTAAGTTAAAGCAATTCTGTTTGTAGTTAGGTGGCTTTTGAGCTTTGCTTTTATTAGTGTTTTTCAAACTTTCATGTACATAACATGCATATGTATGCATATATGTATATGCATATGTAGGATGTATGTCAGTACAACGCGATCTTTTAGATCGCGGTACTTTACAACGCAGTTTCTACAACGCAAGTTGTTACAACGACTTGCGTTGGAGGGCGCGGATTGAGGATTATTATAATTTTATATTCCAACACCAGTCCGCGTAACAGTAGGGAAGGTGTTGGAATATAAAATTACAATATTCCTTAACCAACAGCGCCATCCAGCGCAAGTCGTAGTAACGACTTGCGTTGTAATGGCAGCGTGGTAAAGGTAGTGCGGTGTAAACACCGCGTTGTAAACGATGTTTCCTGTATAGGTATGCATGCATTTATATTTGCATCTATATAGATATGCAGATTATATATGTGTTTATATATGTATGTATATATATATCTATATATACACATACATATATAAATGCATGTGCCTATATATCCATATATATATGTGCATATGTGTGCGTGTAGAGCGAGGTAGAGAGAGATAGAGAGGTAGAGGTGTAGAGGTAGAGGTGTAGAGGTAGAGAGTAGAGGATCAGTAATGGAGTAGAGAGTAGAGAGTGAGTAGTAGAGAGAGTAGCAGAGAGTGAGTAGTAGAGAGTGGGTAGTAGAGAGTGAATAGTAGAGAGTAGTAGAGAGTGAGTAGTAGAGAGTAGTAGAGAGTGAGTAGTAGAGAGTAGTAGAGAGTGAGTAGTAGAGAGCGAGTAGTAGAAAGTGAGTAGTAGAGAATAAGTGGTAGAGAGTGAGTAGTAGAGAGTGACGAGTAGAGAGTGAGTAGTAGAGAGTAGTAGAGTGCATAGTAGAGAGTGAGTAGTAGAAAGTGAGTAGTAGTAGGGAGTAGTAGAGAGTGAGTAGTAAAGAGTAAGTAGTAGAGAGTAGTAGAGAGGGAGTACTAGAGTGAGTGGTTGAGAGTGAGTAGTAGAGAGTAGTTGAGAGCGCGTAGTAGAGAGTGAGTAGTAGTAGTAGAGTGAGTAGTAGAGTGAGTAGTAGAGAGTGAGTAGTAGAGAGTAGAAGAGTAGTATAGAGTGAGTAGTAGAGAGCGAGTAGTAGAGAGTGAGTAGTAGAGAGAGACTAGTAGAGAGTAGTAGAGTGAGTAGTAGAGAGTAGTCAGTCAGTGTCAGTCAGTCAATGTCAGTCAGTCAGCGTCAGTCAGTGTCAGTGTTAGTCAGTCAGTGTCAGTCAATCAGTGTCAGTCAGTGTCAGTCAGTCAGTGTCAGTCAATCAGTGTCAGTCAGTGTCAGTAAGTCAGTGTCAGTCAATCAGTGTCAGTCAGTGTCAGTCAGTCAGTGTCAGTCAGTGTCAGCTAGAGCAGCTCTGCTGACCTGGTTCTCTGGCTCTAAAGCAGCTCTGCTAACCTGGTTCTCTGGCTCTAAAGCAGCTCTGCTAACCTGGTTCTCTCCCTCTAAAGCAGCTCTGCTGACCTGGGTTCTCTGGCTCTACAGCAGGTCTGCTGACCTGGTTCGCTGGCTCTAGAGCAGCTCTGCTGACCTAGTTCTTAGGCTACAGAGCAGCTCTGCTGATCTGGTTCTCTGGCTCTGCAACAGCTCTGCTGACCTGGTTCTCTGGCTTTAAAGCAGCTCTGCTGACCTGGTTCTATGGCTCTAAAGCAGTTCCGCTGACATGGTTCTCTGGCTTTAGAGCAGCTCTGCTGACCTGGTTCTCCCCCTCTACAGCAGCACTGCTGACCTGGTTCTCTCCCTCTAAAGCAGCTCTACTGACCTGGTTTCTCTAGCTCTAGAGCAGCTCTGCTGACCTGGTTCTATGGCTCTAAAGCAGCTCTACTGACTTTGGTCTCTGGCTCTAGAGCAGCTCTGATGAACTGGTTCTCTGGCTCTAATGCAGCTCTCCTGACCTGGTTCTCTGGCTCTAAAGCAGCTCCGCTGGCCTGGTTCTCTGGCTCTAAAGCAGCTCTGCTGACCTGGTTCTCTCCCTCTAAAGCAGCTCTGCTGACCTGGTTTCTCTGGCTCTACATCAGCTCTGCTGACCTGGTTCGCTGGCTCTAGAGCAGGTCTGCTGACCTAGTTCTTAGGCTCTAGAGCAGCTCTGCTAACCCGGTTCTCTGGCTCTACAACAGCTCTGCTGACCTGGTTCTCGGGCTCTAAAACAGCTCTGCTGACCTGGTTCTCTAGCTCTACAACAGCTCTGCTGTCTGGTTCTCTGGCTCTAAAGCAGCTCTGCTGACCCGGTTCTATGGCTCTAAAGCAGTTCTGCTGACCTGGTTCTCTGGCTCTAAAGCAGCTCTGCTGACCTGGTTCTATGGCTCTAAAGCAGCTCTGCTGACTTGGTTCTCTGGCTCTAGAGCAGCTCTGCTGAGCTGGTTCTGTTAAAAGTTAGGCTGCAAACGTCAACATTATCGGCGCCATCTTGCTCTTCTTGAACCCTTTTCGTGCACGTAAGCGGCAGCCATTTTGAGCACCATTGCCTCCCTGCCCCTCGTTGATAGCCAGCGCGTCTCTCTCTCTCCCTCAACATCGCAGGCACCCCCCCCTCGTGCGCTGACAACCCCCCCCCGCTCTCACATGCCTTGAGTCGTAAACCCCTCTTCAGCGCAGCTCTGCCTCAGAACCCCATCCTGTTCCCAGCGCGACACCTCCCTTTGTTCCTTTCATGGTCCCAGACCCTTTGATACAAACCCCCTTTTCCTGTGTGCCCGTTTGTCTTCCTCGTTCCCAGGCCGCCACCCGGCTCTGCGGATACTATTTATTGCCCCCCCCCGTACAGTAGGAAGCTTCTCCCGTCAAAGGATCAAAGCCCCCACCCTATGATATCCGATCAACCCCACACATTCCGTGAATCGGCGGAATGTCCAGCTGCGCGACAATCATCACCTATTGTGACCGGGGTGGGGACTTCAACTGTAAATGTGTGTGGGAACGGGCCTGAAGGGGAGATTCCGAGGATGTCCTTTCGTACTTCAAAGCATTACAAGCATGTGTAAACTGCAATAAAGATCATAAACATGTGTATAAGAGGCCAGGCCTCAGAGATGCGGTTAGAGCACCTCGTGACGATACTTGCTGTCCGAACTGATGTGTTCTCCTCCGGAGAGAATAAAACCCTTGTTTCCTGCCTTCCAGTCTCCAGCGCCTGCCTCTTCATTGATTAATATCTTGTGGGTTTAAGAGGCGACACCGCCGGGCAACACTTAAGGGTCTTTTATTCTGGTTGGTAGCCTGACGCTTTTTACAATTGGCGTCCCAAACGTGGGGCCCATCAGTGACTCGTGGATCCAGTGGGAGAGGTCCTGACGACAGAGTGAACGACTGCAACGATCGGGAGTGCACCTGTCTGATAGACCCTCGTCTGACAGCCGATCATCCGAACTTCACTGGTTCCGAACAGACCTCTCTCTCGAGTGATCTACGGTCCTGACTGGGAACCATCAGGAGTGCCGCGAGGATTACGAAGAAAAGAGGACGATCGGGCGCTGGATTCGGAAGACAAGAAACTGTCCATGCGGTCCGGGTAAGGTCGTGTAAACACGACGAATTGCGAAATGATTATTTGAATTGTTTAGAAAATACTAGTATTACTCTTTGTTAATTTATTTGGAGATCCACTGTCTGCAAACGGAGAAACAACAGGCTCTCTCTTTGCAAGCAGTGGAGGATAGGCAATGCAGCCGTCGTGCCTATCTTTCTCCCCCACTGATTAATTATTTGAAACTGAACTATTGTTCGCAGACTGTTTTCTGGAGATTCTCTGTCTGCAAACAGGAAAGAGCCCCCCTCCCCCTTTTTACAGATAGTGAAAGGGTAGGTAACGCAGACCTTTGCGGGCCTACTTATTCTCCCCACTGAATTGTTTTTTTGACCGAACGTTGACTATTTGATATTGGTTCATGAGGTATTCACTGCCTGCAAACAACGTAGAATAGGAATATTCTGTCTAGTCTTTGCACGCAGTGATAAGATAGGCAGTGCTGACTTTTGTCCCCGTTGTGCTCCGTCATGTCTGTCTTCTCCCCACTGATTGGTAGCCTGTTTAGCCCGGACCGCTTATTAGAGATGAACCATCCGGCTCCACTGGAGGGCACCCCTAATAAGGACATGTTCATGAAGCATGGATTGATCGCTATAGCCTATAACAAACGGTGGCATAAATATACGAAAAAGGATCGAGAAAGTCAGTGGCCACTGATAGGATCCTTTGATGATGACAATATAAACGCGCTAGAAGCAGCCCTTGGTAAAAACAAGACAACGCCCACTATGCTTGATAGTTTCGGCATGTGGCGCAAAGAAATTGAACAACGTAAAAAGAAAACTGAGAGTAGGTTGGGAAAAGAGCTGCGAAAAGCAGCCCACCTAGCTGCTCAGAAACTAGAAGGAGAGATTAAGGAAAGAGAGAAAGCCAAACAGAAACTAGAAATGGAAACATCAAGTCAGTGTCCGGTTAGAACGTCCTCCATGCTCTACCCCGATTTACCCTCGAGACAACGAGACAACGATGATCTGCTGTTAGGTCCTCCGACCATTTACATGCCCCCTCCATATGCCCCTTCCCAACCCTTAGCACAGCACCCACCACCCCCAGGTACAAACGAAGGTAGCACCACAGCTTCGGCCCCCATGGCCTCTGTGCCGGCCGAACCCCTTGTATTAAATACTACACAAACGACAACGTTAGGCGACCCTGAGACCCGAAGGGCTGGTTCTGCAAGAACAAACAGACTAAGCAAAGATGAGCGAACAGGGATCGACAAGATAGCAAGGACACTGGTAGAAAGGAAGGAAGATGAAGAGTACATCACGGATATGTTTAACTCGTATACCGGGAGTCACAGACGACATTTTACCGTACGACTGTGTTACCATGTCTTGAACGCATACGAGGACCGATATCGAGACAAAGGTCCCGAGAGCCTAACGACTCTGTACCGGAAGGTCGATATCGGGGATGAGGGCGAGTGTGATGTGACGGACCTCCTTACGCGTACGCTTGAGGTTTTCCGCCACCTCACTGAACGAGAATCGGGAACTAAACCCATGACATCCGTAGCGACCGAAACACAAACTGAGCAATCTAACACCATGATGCCGATACGAGAGGCTGCCCCTTACTGGGTTCCTCCACGAGGTGCAGGGACTAACGATGATGCAAACCACCCAGATGCAAAAGGAAGGGTAGTGTACAACTGGGTCTACCAGCCATGGGACCGGCAAGAGATTCTGACATTCCGAAAATCTCTGCCTGACCTACGTAAAAACCCCACTGCCTTCTACACTGAATTGGGTACAGCCCTAGGTTCAACGATTATGACCCTGGCTGACATCGACTTGTTTTTCGGGTTATGTCTACCAGCTGATGTGTGGAAGCAAATCCGGAAAGTCGACCACCTTGAGCTGTTTGGACATACCTGGTCACAACTCGATAACATCGATAAACAACGAGGACCTGGACAAAAGCCTTTGAAATCCATTCTAGACCTTCCAGATAAAATCGTACAGAAATTAAAAACCCTGATCCCAGAAAAGAAAGTGGACTGGTCGATAGTAACGGCCTGTCGCCAGAAACCCCAGGAGGATGTATCGGAATACTTCTCCCGGTTTGAAACGGTGTTTTCCGATTACAGCGGCCAGGACATGACCACTGCAACCGGACACCATCTGTTTGTCCAGAATTATGTTAAGGGTCTGTCATCGGAGGTCTCCCAGAAACTGCAGGCTAGCGAGAGTAGTTGGGCAGCCTCCAAACCTACGGCTATCCTCCAGATGGCCCAATATTATGAACATCAGAGAAATGAAAACGATAGGGCAACAGAGAAAAAGAAGAAGGACTTGAAAGAGAGGGTGATGATGGCCCAACTGCAAGGGGTGACTATCGAACGAGACCAATACCGGGGAAACTATCAGACGAACGCCCCTAAGGCTGCATTTCCCCAGGACCGCACTTTGACTCCCCACAGTGGACGTACAGACCTTAGAGCGGACCAGTGTGCTTTCTGCAAAGGAACTGGCCATTGGAAATCCCAGTGCCCAGTTCTTCTGGAAATAATCAGTAACAAAGACCCCAAGGACATAGCAAGTGGACCGAGAAATAAGGGACAGCAGCGAGGGCCCCCAAATGACACGACCAACGACAGACCAGGCAGACCAAATACATTTGATCGACCCAGACAGAACCAATACCAGCAATCTGACTATGATGACGCCCACAACTTTGCATAGGACTGCCAAGGGCAAGGGAGGGATCCAGTCGAGCTCTATGTTGACCAGCAAGGCCCTTACGTCACTGCTAAGGTCCTGGGTACCAAGTCTCCATTTCTGGTAGACACTGGCGCAACACGTAGTGCGTTATCTAAATGACTGATTCCAAGGGCACCCTTGTCTGGCTCACTTATAACATCGACAGGTTTCGATGGAACGCCCTCCACTAACCCTTTGTCCGCCCCGATCCTCTTTGACGTAGAAAACAACACCACTGACACCACGTTTTTACTTTCCTCCAATAGCCCTGACGCCATTATGGGACTTGACTTATTGAAACACTTCCGAGCGACGATCAGATGTTCTCAAGACGGAGTTCGAGTTTTCCTTTACGACAACCCCGTTCTGCTTAGACATTGCCCTCCCCGACGCATGTTTTCCATCACCGACGTTGACACATCCCTGCTTGACACTCTGCCTCCGTATCTGTGGGCCAAGGCGGATTCGGACGTAGGGCGCATGTTGATTGACCCAGTGCACATTACTGTCCGACCAGACGCAACACTCCCAAAACTTCCACAATATCGGATATCGCCCGAGGGCGAGAAGGCATTGGTAAAGATTATCCAGTCACTGATAGACGCAGGAGTGGTAGAGGAAGTGGTTAGCAACGTTTGCAACAGCCCTATCTTGCCCATCATCAAGAAACAGGGAGAGGGAGATGAGAAAGCATACCGTTTTATCATTGACCTTCGAGAGATCAACAAAGTGGTGGTACCCCAGTACCCTGTGGTCTCAGACATCACCACCATCCTGACTTTGATTCCTTCTACCGCCACCACCTTCACTGTCATTGACCTCAAAAACGCATTCTTTTCCATCCCCATCCACCCAGACAGCCGATATCTCTTTGGCTTCACCCTAAAAGCCCGCTCATATAGGTTCTGCCGAGCACCCCAGGGCTACACAGAAAGCCCTAGCATCTACAGCCAGGCCCTCAAGAGACAACTGGATCAAGTCCAGTTACCCGATGGAGTGGTGTTAGTGCAATATGTCGATGACATCCTTTTGGCAGCCGACACCACTCCATTAGCAGTTACAGCCACCATTCAACTCCTGCATTTCCTTGCGGAAAATGGCCACAAGGTCTCCAAGAAGAAGTTGCAATTCTGCCAACCCCAGGTCACTTACCTAGGCCACCTTTTGTCCAAAGAAGGAAGGAAACTCACTCCTGATCGAATCCAAACCATTCTCGAAACTCCTGTCCCTAAGACCCAGAAACAGGTTCGCTCCCTACTAGGCCTCACCTCCTTCTGCCGACAGTGGTTACCAAACTTTAGCCTCGTTGTGAAACCGCTGCTTTCTCTGCTAGGTAAAGACGTCCCCTTCCCACTCCCTTGGACCCCTGAGTGTCAAACCTCCTTCACGGAACTACGAGATGCCCTTTGTTCGGCCCCTGTCCTAGGTACCCCTGATTACAAAAAGGCCTTCTCCCTTTACACTCACGAAAGGGAGGGGTGCGCTCTATCTGTCCTGACCCAGGCCATCGGCCCAAAGCAACGACCGTGCGCTTACTTCTCTGCCACTCTTGACCCTGTAGCCAGAGCCTTGCCTGCCTGCCTTCGAGCTGTAGCTGCTGCTGCAATCTCTATCCGACAGAGTGAGGGGATCGTACTCTCAAATCCCCTCACGGTACTGGTACCAAGACGCAACACCTGACGAGTGCACGACTGACTGGATACGAACTGACTTTGCTTGCACCCCATATCGCCCTGAAAAGATGCACCACACTGAACCCGGCAACTCTGTTACCCTTGCCAGAGAACGATCCCAATGTGCACCCTGTACATGACTGCGTGACTCTTACGGACGAACAGACTAGAAGTAGGGTTGACCTCAGAGACACGGCTTTCCCTGACCCTGACGGGGAGCTGTGGGTGGACGGTTCCTGCATCAAACTCCCCGATGGCACCACCTCCGCTGCCTATGCAGTCACCACGGCTCGAACTATAGTCGAGACAGCCCGCATCGCGCAACGATCTGCCCAGGCAGCAGAACTGATCGCCCTGACACGAGCCTGCATTCTGGCAGCCGGAACCACAGAGAACATTTACACCGACAGCCAGTATGCCTTCGGGTTGGTTCACCATTTTGGGCTCCTTTGGAGGGAAAGGGGATTCTTGACCTCACACGGCACCCCCATTTTGCACGGGGATCTAGTCTCCGCCTTGATCGAAGCTGTCCTTCTCCCCAAAAAGCTTGCAGTCGTCAAATGCCAGGCACACAAAAAGGTGACAGACATCATTGGGCAGGGAAATGCGGTAGCCGACATCACGGCCCGAACGACAGCTGAAAATAGGACGACAACACATATGTACGTGACCAGGTCACAAGCAGAAAAATGGACTGACACTAGGGACACTATTAGAGACATTCAAACGGCTAGCACACAACACGAGCTGACTGAATGGACACGGGTGGGATTAAAAGATGACGAAGGCTGCTGGTGGACAAGAGACACAAACAAATGGTTGCTACCTGACTCGTACCTGATTCCCATACTGGCTATGGCGCACTCCCCTGCCCACATAGGATCAGCCCCCATGATTGAACTTGTCTCCAGAGTTTGGCACAATGATAAAATCACAGATTCCGCCAAACGTCTGGTCCAACAATGCTTGATATGCCTGCAACACAACCCCGGGAAAGGAACTGTAGTACCCCGGGGAGGATTTGGGGTCCCAAATCACCCATTTGAAGTCCTGCAGATGGACTACATCCAGCTAGACAGGTGCCAAGGCCTGAAATATGTACTTGTCGTGGTGTGCGCATTTAGCAAATGGGTGGAAGCATACCCGACCCGTGACAACACTGCTATGGCCACTGCAAAAGTACTGTTAAAGGAGTTTTTCCCCCGCTACGGCCTTTGTCGTATTTTATGGAGCGATAATGGCCCCCACTTCATAGCCGAAGTCATCCAGTTCATCTTAAATGGGTTGGGCATCAAGCAGAAATTTCACGCAGTCTTCCACCCCCAGTCTGCTGGACTTGTTGAGCGACACAATGCCACACTAAAGCTTAAACTGGCCAAGATAGTGGCTACCACAGGTCTGAAATGGCCAGACGCCCTCCCACTGGCATTGCTATCGATGCGTTCCACCCCCACCAGACATCACTTAACACCTTATGAAGTTGTTTTCGGTCGACCCATGAGTGTCTGGTCTGCACCGAAACCAACTTCCATTCATGACGTCCCGGACGTCCTAATGTCTGATTATCTGTATAAATTGACTGAAACTCTGTCTGTCATTCATCAGCAGGTGCAACAGGCCATCCCCGATGCTTCCAGGGGTCCGGGTCACGCCATCCAACCTGGAGATTTTGTGCTGATCCGGAACTTTCAGCGGTCGAAGAGTTTGGAACCCCGGTGGACGGGCCCCTGGCAAGTGTTAATCACCACCCGGACGGCTCTTCGTGTGGAGGGGAAACGGCACTGGCTGCACGCACACCACTGTAAGAAGGTCTCCTTGACCCTGGCCACGACAGAAAACATCGACAACCAAGAAGAGCTCCTGAACAAAGACCGACCGTCGCTAACCTGCTATCCTGTTACCGAAGCACTTGAACTTTCAAAATTCTCTGATCCCACTGTGCCATCCAGAGAAGGGTATTTCCTGCGTCGAAAGGAGGGAGCTTCGGCTAAGTAGACCACGAACTAAGTTGAATCTCAAAACGGTGACCCAAAGCAACCAAGGGTTACCTGGAGAGAAGCTAAACTAAGTCTGTGGTTCTGCCCACTACCGAGCACCTTGAAAATGAAGATGATGGAAGCGCCAGATAAGAAGATGATGGAAGCAACAGGAAATACCCACTACAGAAACCCAAGTACAGACAGACTCCACAGCTCAAAGACAATTACACTCTTCATCGCAATCCTTTTCTGCTTTCTCCTCATGACCACACTCTGGATTGTGGAAGAAAATGCACCTGCTCACGAAACATTCCTGACCACTGCTCAGCCTACCACCATGAAGGAACATTATCTGATTTCGCTCTCTCCTCAACTCAGAGAGAGACGAAAGGAGTTTTGGAATAACTCTTTCGTGCAGCTCCTTCACCAGCACAATCTCGCCACCAATGCCACCAACTGTTGGATCTGTGGGTTGCTACCCCACGCCACTGGACACTCGATACCATTCATCCATTCACCCTTCTCAGTTCATGGCTCCTGCCTTGCTTGGCTGATCCTCCTGCAAGAAAGCTATAAGGACAATGCCACCTCCAGCAAAACCGTAACGCATTTCTTCCACGGGGTCTGGCGAAACAAAAAAAAGGCACACTTCTGCCCGCAGACCTCCAACGACTCAATCCACATGGACATCCCTGCAAAAGAACGAATTGAAATGCAGGTGTTCAACAATCCAACCAGACCCACCTTCTCCTACCTGCGGAAACGAACGGCTGCCACTCTGACGGTGGCCCTGTCAGTCATCAACGTCACAGGCCACATGTGCATAGAAGGACATGGGACACAGCTGGTGGGCCGCAGTGCTTGCCGTTTTACCAGAACTTTGGACTCCACGGATCCACCTTCCTTTGTGTCGTCCCCAAACATGTATTTCGTCTGTGGCACAAAGGCCTACACCTGGCTCCCCAAAGGCTGGGGGGGCACTTGTTTCATCTCTTTCATCCTTCCTCCAACTTATGTGGCCCCAGCGAATCATCATAGACAAAAACGAGCCAAGGACATTGAGCAAGCCGACTCAACAGGAGCACAGTTCCTCGATGCTATGAAGGGACTTGTTCCCCTCTGGGGCCCGATGGCAAACAGCCGTGCCATCCGACATCTGACTCAGGCAGTTGAGACAACAATGAACATCACAGCTGGTATCTTTGCTAACAACACCGCCGAACTTCAAGCGGTCCGCTTGGTGGCCCTCCAAAACCGCCTTGTCCTAGATGTGGTTCTTGCGGACCGTGGTGGAGCATGCCGCATTATTGGGTCCAGCTGCTGTACATACATACCGGACAACTCACCCTCAGTGTACAAAGCCATCGAACATCTTCACAGACTCTCTTCAGAAGTCCACCAGGAACAGGAAGAATGGTCGCTTGGTGGTTGGTTCTGGAACACCGTTAAGAACTGGGGCTGGAGACTGTTCACCATTATCCTGATTCCTGTGGTTGTAATATGCGGTCTATGCTTAGGAATTCAATGTCTGCCACCTCTGTGTTCATTATGTACAAATTGTATTTGCCCTAAGACTGTGGATTTTGGAAACGAACGCATGGGAGCATTATATGATGCCGAGGTTAGGAATTTGATGAAGATTGACATTGAGTAGGCAAGTTGGCTAGATATGTTGAAAAGGGAGGACTGTTAAAAGTTAGGCTGCAAACGTCAACATTATCGGCGCCATCTTGCTCTCCTTGAACCCTTTTCGTGCACGTAAGCGGCAGCCATTTTGAGCACCATGGCCTCCCTGCCCCTCGTTGATAGCCAGCGCGTCTCTCTCTCTCCCTCAACATCGCAGGCACCCCCCCCCTCGCGCGCTGACAACCCCCCCCTCCGCTCTCACATGCCTTGAGTCGTAAACCCCTCTTCAGCGCAGCTCTGCCTCAGAACCCCATCCTGTTCCCAGCGCGACACCTCCCTTCGTTCCTTTCATGGTCCCAGACCCTTTGATACAAACCCCCTTTTCCTGTGTGCCCGTTTGTCTTCCTCGTTCCCAGGCCGCCACCCGGCTCTGCGGATACTATTTATTGCCCCCCCCCGTACAGTAGGAAGCTTCTCCCGTCAAAGGATCAAAGCCCCCACCCTATGATATCCGATCAACCCCACACATTCCGTGAATCGGCGGAATGTCCAGCTGCGCGACAATCATCACCTATTGTGACCGGGGTGGGGACTTCAACTGTAAATGTGTGTGGGAACGGGCCTGAAGGGGAGATTCCGAGGATGTCCTTTCGTACTTCAAAGCATTACAAGCATGTGTAAACTGCAATAAAGATCATAAACATGTGTATAAGAGGCCAGGCCTCAGAGATGCGGTTAGAGCACCTTGTGACGATACTTGCTGTCCGAACTGATGTGTTCTCCTCCGGAGAGAATAAAACCCTTGTTTCCTGCCTTCCAGTCTCCAGCGCCTGCCTCTTCATTGATTAATATCTTGTGGGTTTAAGAGGCGACACCGCCGGGCAACACTTAAGGGTCTTTTATTCTGGTTGGTAGCCGGACCCTTTTTACAGTTCTCTGGCTCTAAAGCAGCTCTGATGACCTGGTTCTCTGGCTCTAAATCAGCTCTGCTGGCCTGGTTCTCTGGCTCTAAAGCAGCTCTGCTGACCTGGTTCTCTCGCTCTAAAGCAGCTCTACTGGCCTGATTTCTCCGGCTCTATAGCAGCTCTGCTGACCTGGTTCTCTGGCTCTAGAGCAGCTCTGCTGACCTAGTTCTTAGGCTCTAGAGCAGCTCTGCTGACCTGGTTCTCTGGCTCTACAACAACTCTGCTGACTTGGTTCTCTCACTCTAAAGAAGCTTTACTGACCTGGTTTCTCTGGCTCTACATCAGCTCTGCTGACCTGGTTATCTGGCTCTAGAGCGGCTCTGCTGACCTAGTTCTTAGGCTCTAGAGCAGCTCTGCTGACCCGGTTCTCTGGCTCTACAACAGCTCTGCTGACCTAGTTCTCTGGCTCTAAAGCAGCTCTGCTGACCTGGTTCTCTGGTTCTAGAGCAGCTCTGCTGCCCTGGTCCATTGGCTCTAAAGCAGCTCTACTGACCTGGTTCTCTTCCTCTAAAACAGCTCTGCTGACCTGGTTCTCTCACTCTAAAGAAGCTTTACTGACCTGGTTTCTCTGGCTCTACATCAGCTCTGCTGACCTGGTTATCTGGCTCTAGAGCGGCTCTGCTGACCTAGTTCTTAGGCTCTAGAGCAGCTCTGCTGACCCGGTTCTCTGGCTCTACAACAGCTCTGCTGACCTAGTTCTCTGGCTCTAAAGCAGCTCTGCTGACCTGGTTCTCTGGCTCTACAACAGCTCTGCTGTCTGGTTCTCTGGCTCTAAAGCAGCTCTGCTGACCCGGTTCTATCACTCTAAAGCAGTTCTGATGACCTGGTTCTCTTCCTCTAAAACAGCTCAGCCGACCTGGTTCTCTCACTCTAAAGAAGCTTTACTGACCTGGATTCTCTGGCTCTACAGCAGCTCTGGTGACCTGGTTCTCTGGCTCTAGAGCACCTCCGCTGACCTGCTTCTTAGGCTATAAAACAGGTCTGCTGACTTGGTTCTCTGGCTCCAAAGCAGCTCTGTTGACCTGGTTCTATGGCTCTAAAGCAGCTCTGCTGACCTAGTTCTCTGGCTCTAGAGCAGCTCTGCTGTCCTGGTTCTATGGCTCTAAAGCAGCTCTGCTGACCTGGTTCTCTCGCTCTAAAGCAGCTCTACTGACCTGATTTCTCTGGCACTACAGCAGCTCTGCTGACCTGGTTCTCTGGCTCTAGAGCAGCTCTGCTGACCTGGTCCATTGACTCTAAAGCAGCTCTACTGACCTGGTTCTCTTCCTCTAAAACAGCTCTGCTGACCTGGTTCTCTCACTCTAAAGCAGCTCTACTGACCTGGATTATCTGGCTCTACAGCAGCTCTGATGACCTGGTTCTCTGGCTCTAGAGTCCCTCCGCTGACCTGCTTCTTAGGCTCTAGAGCCCCTCCGCTGACCTGCTTCTTAGGCTCTAAAGCAGCTCTGTTGACCTGGTTCTATGGCACTAAAGCAGCTCTGCTGACCTAGTTCTCTGGTTCTATGGCTCTAAAGCAGTTCTGCTGACCTGGTTTGCTCCCTCTAAATAAGCTCTGCTGACCTGATTCTCTGCCTCTAGAGCAGCTCTGCTGACCTGGTTCTATGGCTCTAAAGCAGCTCTGCTGACCTGGTTCTCTGGCACTAGAGCAGCTCTGCTGACCTGGTTCTCTGGCTCTAAAGCAGCTCTGCTGACCTGGTTCTCTCCCTCTAAAGCAGCTCTGCTGACCTGGTTTATCTGGCTCTAGAGCAGCTCTGCTGACCTGGTTCTCCTGCTCTAGAGCAGCTCTGCGGACCTAGTTCTTAGGCTCTAGAGCAGCTCTGCTGACCTGGTTCTCTGGTTCCACAACAGCTCTGCTGACTGGTTCTCTGGCTCTATAGCAGCTCTGCTGACCCGGTTCTATGGCTCTAAAGCAGTTCTGCTGACCTTGTTCTCTGGCTCTCAAGCAGCTCTGCTGACCTGGTTCTCTCGGTCTAAAGCAGCTCTACTGACCTGATTTCTCTGGCACTACAGCTGCTCTGCTGACCTGGTTCTCTGGCTTTAGAGCAGCTCTGCTGACCTGGTTCTCTGGCTCTACAACGGCTTTTCTGGCCTGGTTTCTCTGGCTCTACAGCAGCTCTGCTGACCTGGTTCTCTGCGCTCACGATGCACGCACCCGACTTCGAGAAAACATATTTAAAAATAATATAAGTTTATTATAAGTACAAATATATTATTTTTATGAATATCTTAGATACTCTCTTGCCTTAATATGTATATTAAAGACACATACCTATCATTTTGGAACCTAAATTTTTTTGATCGGGAGTCGTGCACCCCAGCACGTATATGGCGTCACGCTGGACCCGCCACCGCGAAAGCGTCTTGTACCATAATACGCATGTGTCCCGAATGCACGGGAACAGGAGTCGCAGACTGGTCGCATACCAATCGCGCACATCATGTAATAATAAATGTATATGATGTAACTGAAAAACACGCAGCCGTCGCACACCGCACGTGGATCCTTCATGACTTTTCTAAAATGGCAAACAGTATCCACACACCCACTGCGATGTGTACTCTTTGAGTGCGCGACTCCGAAAAAAATGTGGTAAATAAAAAAAAAAAAAAATAACATAAATATATTAAAATAAAAAATGAAAACAACAAAATTAATCAATATTTCAGTTTCATTTTTTTTACATTTTTTTTGCAATTTTCAGAAAAATATATAATGTTATTTAATTAATAAAATATTTGTAAATAAACAGTTAAATAACTAGAAAATCAGTACAAAAAAATAGGTATAACTACTATCACACTTAAAAATTAGCATTTATAAAACCTTTGAAATTCACTGAAAAAAACCATTCTTTTCAGAGACGTTATAGTTAGAAATTACCATTTAAAAAATCTTTGAAATTCACTGAAAAAACCATAGGTTTCAGAGATGTTATAGCTAGAAATTAGCATTTAAAAAAACCTTAGAAATTCACAGAAAAAAACATAGGTTTCAGGGTGTTATAGTTAGCTGGCCATTTCACTCGTACAAAACCATAGAAATTCCTCTGTTATAGTTAGTTCTGCTAACTATAACTTGCGAGCCCACAATGCACTGCTGATGATGTCACATATTGCATCATTCATGACATGGTCAGTGACATCACTGATGACATCTCAAATTACATCACTGATGACATCCCTGATGACATGTTCCACGTGACAATCTGATACACCTCATCATACACTAGTATAGCCTTTCATCACTCACTGTAAAATACAGAGTACCATATTTGAAACCATTGATACACTAATACCAGTTACTACATACCCACTCACTGATTCCTAAGTCTACACACACAACTACCCATTCAACAACAATCAATCAATCAGTGGGCTTAAAGCGTGCTACTCACCCGTGAGGGTCTCAAGGCGCTAGGGGGAGGGGAGATTCGCTGCTCCATGTCACTTGAAGAGCCAGGTCTTGAGGTCTTTCCTGAAGGTTTCCAGGTTAGGGGAGCGTCTGATGTTCACAGGGAGCGTGTTCCATGTCTTCGCCGCGATGAAGTAGAAAGCCCTCCTGCCTGTTCTGGTTCTGCAGATGCGAGGGACTTCTGTCAGGGCGAGGTTCTTTGAAAAGAGGTTTCTTTCGGGCACGTGGAAGGAGAGTCATTCATTGAGGTATGTTGGGCCGGCATCGTTGAGGCTCTTGTATGCGTGGGTGAGGAGCTTGAAAGTGATCCTATCTTCTACGGGCAGCCAGTGGAGTGTGCGGAGGTGTGGGGTCATGTGTTCGCGACGGTGCGCACCCAGCACTAGTCTGGCGGCGGCGTTTTGGATGGTTTGTAGTTTGTGGATCAGGGTTTTGTTAGTCCCGGCTTAAAGTGTGTTGCCGTAGTCCAGTCTGCTGGTGACAAGTGCGTGGATGGCGGTCTTCCTGCAGTCCGCAGGCATCCACTTGAAAGTCTTACGGAGGATGCGAAGACAGTTGAAGGTGGTGGAGACCACAGAGTTAATTTGGCGACGCATGGAGAGGGAGGAGTCAAGGATGATGCCTAGGTTTTGAGCATGGTCGGTGGGGGTGGGCGGCGTGCCGAGGGAGGCGGGCCACCAGGTGTGGTCCCAGGCTGACTGGCAAGGTCCGAGGATGAGGCTCTCGGTCTTGTCAGAGTTCAGTTTCAGGCAGTTGTCCTTCATCCATTCAGCCACGTTCCTCATTCCTTCTTGGAAATTGCATCTGAACAGAATCATTTATACATGCAGTCACTAATTTATAGAACACCATCAAAATGCACCTGTACACACATATATAGACATTGACACATCAGCAGTCATCTTAGTTGGTTATGCAGTCATCCTACTCACTCATGAAAAAAATTGATCACATGTACATTTACTTACTTAAACAATTATCTAACAACACCTCATTTATTCAAACACATAATAACTCATAGTTAATATGTTAAAAAAATCACCATTACAATTATACACTCCTTCATATAGTTACTCTCACGATCACTGACTCTTACATATACTTATTTATATACAACAACTCTCACATACAATGCCTTTTATTTTTTTACTTTGTTGAAGATGTACAACTAAAACATATATTCTGTCACCAACATACACATAAATACACTCAGTCACCCAAACAACTGTTTCCAAATGCACTCTTAAACCTATACACCTAGACAATAAACCATTCACACATCTATGCATAGAGTTACACACACCCCATCCAGCCACACACAAACTCAGTGTCCCATACACATACTCACCCAACTAATCAATAACTAATATACACACTCATGTAGGTAGTGACCAACTGATGCAGCATGTTATCCAAAACAGAGACAGTGATGCACACATTCACATAGTTTAGTTACTAATCCATGTATTAAGTGAGACACTTTTAACTACTCACTTAAACAGACAGTCAGACAGCTACTAAATCCTCCATCCAGACCGTTATATATCCACTCAATCTTCAATACAGATTGGTATATATATATATATATATATATATATATATATATATATATATATATATATATATATATTACACAGTTTCCAGATTCCCAAATTGAAGGACCACCAGGAAGATTCTTTTAGAAAACGCCCAAGTTTTATTCACGGCTTGCTAGTGGCGTGTACACAGGTCAAACACTCCAGAAATTGAAGCTGCCAGACGCGTTTCGGGAGAAACCTGCTCCCTTCTTCTGTGGCGCAATTTGCTAAACACAGGAACTCACTGTCTTTATTTGTAGCCACGCCCCTGGGCGGGGACGCTGCCACTCCTGCGGCATTATGGGCTTCGTAGTTTTACCTATGTAGGTGTGGAGTTCAAGTGTTTGTTAGCACCTATATTTCATCCCAGGTGGGCGGAGAGGGTGAGATGTGAGATGTGAACTCCACACCTACATAGGTAAAACTACGAAGCCCATAATGCCGCAGGAGTGGCAGCGTCCCCGCCCAGGGGCGTGGCTACAAATAAAGACAGTGAGTTCCTGTGTTTAGCAAATTGCGCCACAGAAGAAGGGAGCAGGTTTCTCCCGAAACGCGTCTGGCAGCTTCAATTTCTGGAGTGTTTGACCTGTGTACACGCCACTAGCAAGCCGTGAATAAAACTTGGGCGTTTTCTAAAAGAATCTTCCTGGTGGTCCTTCAATTTGGGAATCTGGAAACTGTGTAATGTTTAGCGGCCGTCCCGGTCGCGAAGTTGACCCCCCAGCCATTGGATCCGAGTCAGCACCACTGGGTGCGTGATGTCAGCGGATGGAAGACGCGTGAGCACGATCCCAGTAGTGCTCACGCGAACGCTCGTTTATGGCTGCAAAGCGATGTGACATGGCACATCTCACCCTCTCCGCCCACCTGGGATGAAATATAGGTGCTAACAAACACTTGAACTCCACACCTACATAGGTAAAACTACGAAGCCCATAATGCCGCAGGAGTGGCAGCGTCCCCGCCCAGGGGCGTGGCTACAAATAAAGACAGTGAGTTCCTGTGTTTAGCAAATTGCGCCACAGAAGAAGGGAGCAGGTTTCTCCCGAAACGCGTCTGGCAGCTTCAATTTCTGGAGTGTTTGACCTGTGTACACGCCACTAGCAAGCCGTGAATAAAACTTGGGCGTTTTCTAAAAGAATCTTCCTGGTGGTCCTTCAATTTGGGAATCTGGAAACTGTGTAATGTTTAGCGGCCGTCCCGGTCGCGAAGTTGACCCCCCAGCCATTGGATCCGAGTCAGCACCACTGGGTGCGTGATGTCAGCGGATGGAAGACGCGTGAGCACGATCCCAGTAGTGCTCACGCGAACGCTCGTTTATGGCTGCAAAGCGATGTGACATGGCACATCTCACCCTCTCCGCCCACCTGGGATGAAATATAGGTGCTAACAAACACTTGAACTCCACACCTACATAGGTAAAACTACGAAGCCCATAATGCCGCAGGAGTGGCAGCGTCCCCGCCCAGGGGCGTGGCTACAAATAAAGACAGTGAGTTCCTGTGTTTAGCAAATTGCGCCACAGAAGAAGGGAGCAGGTTTCTCCCGAAACGCGTCTGGCAGCTTCAATTTCTGGAGTGTTTGACCTGTGTACACGCCACTAGCAAGCTGTGAATAAAACTTGGGCGTTTTCTAAAAGAATCTTCCTGGTGGTCCTTCAATTTGGGAATCTGGAAACTGTGTAATGTTTAGCGGCCGTCCCGGTCGCGAAGTTGACCCCCCAGCCATTGGATCCGAGTCAGCACCACTGGGTGCGTGATGTCAGCGGATGGAAGACGCGTGAGCACGATCCCAGTAGTGCTCACGCGAACGCTCGTTTATGGCTGCAAAGCGATGTGACATGGCACATCTCACCCTCTCCGCCCACCTGGGATGAAATATAGGTGCTAACAAACACTTGAACTCCACACCTACATAGGTAAAACTACGAAGCCCATAATGCCGCAGGAGTGGCAGCGTCCCCGCCCAGGGGCGTGGCTACAAATAAAGACAGTGAGTTCCTGTGTTTAGCAAATTGCGCCACAGAAGAAGGGAGCAGGTTTCTCCCGAAACGCGTCTGGCAGCTTCAATTTCTGGAGTGTTTGACCTGTGTACACGCCACTAGCAAGCCGTGAATAAAACTTGGGCGTTTTCTAAAAGAATCTTCCTGGTGGTCCTTCAATTTGGGAATCTGGAAACTGTGTAATGTTTAGCGGCCGTCCCGGTCGCGAAGTTGACCCCCCAGCCATTGGATCCGAGTCAGCACCACTGGGTGCGTGATGTCAGCGGATGGAAGACGCGTGAGCACGATCCCAGTAGTGCTCACGCGAACGCTCGTTTATGGCTGCAAAGCGATGTGACATGGCACATCTCACCCTCTCCGCCCACCTGGGATGAAATATAGGTGCTAACAAACACTTGAACTCCACACCTACATAGGTAAAACTACGAAGCCCATAATGCCGCAGGAGTGGCAGCGTCCCCGCCCAGGGGCGTGGCTACAAATAAAGACAGTGAGTTCCTGTGTTTAGCAAATT
The DNA here is from genome assembly GCF_964261635.1 of Lissotriton helveticus. Classification (NCBI taxonomy): domain Eukaryota; kingdom Metazoa; phylum Chordata; class Amphibia; order Caudata; family Salamandridae; genus Lissotriton; species Lissotriton helveticus. The sequence continues at coordinate 1,029,649,348 of NC_136059.1, forward strand.
GCGCCACAGAAGAAGGGAGCAGGTTTCTCCCGAAACGCGTCTGGCAGCTTCAATTTCTGGAGTGTTTGACCTGTGTACACGCCACTAGCAAGCCGTGAATAAAACTTGGGCGTTTTCTAAAAGAATCTTCCTGGTGGTCCTTCAATTTTGGAATCTGGAAACTGTGTAATGTTTAGCGGCCGTCCCGGTCGCGAAGTTGACCCCCCAGCCATTGGATCCGAGTCAGCACCACTGGGTGCGTGATGTCAGCGGATGGAAGACGCGTGAGCACGATCCCAGTAGTGCTCACGCGAACGCTCGTTTATGGCTGCAAAGCGATGTGACATGGCACATCTCACCCTCTCCGCCCACCTGGGATGAAATATAGGTGCTAACAAACACTTGAACTCCACACCTACATAGGTAAAACTACGAAGCCCATAATGCCGCAGGAGTGGCAGCGTCCCCGCCCAGGGGCGTGGCTACAAATAAAGACAGTGAGTTCCTGTGTTTAGCAAATTGCGCCACAGAAGAAGGGAGCAGGTTTCTCCCGAAACGCGTCTGGCAGCTTCAATTTCTGGAGTGTTTGACCTGTGTACACGCCACTAGCAAGCCGTGAATAAAACTTGGGCGTTTTCTAAAAGAATCTTCCTGGTGGTCCTTCAATTTGGGAATCTGGAAACTGTGTAATGTTTAGCGGCCGTCCCGGTCGCGAAGTTGACCCCCCAGCCATTGGATCCGAGTCAGCACCACTGGGTGCGTGATGTCAGCGGATGGAAGACGCGTGAGCACGATCCCAGTAGTGCTCACGTGAACGCTCGTTTATGGCTGCAAAGCGATGTGACATGGCACATCTCACCCTCTCCGCCCACCTGGGATGAAATATAGGTGCTAACAAACACTTGAACTCCACACCTACATAGGTAAAACTACGAAGCCCATAATGCCGCAGGAGTGGCAGCGTCCCCGCCCAGGGGCGTGGCTACAAATAAAGACAGTGAGTTCCTGTGTTTAGCAAATTGCGCCACAGAAGAAGGGAGCAGGTTTCTCCCGAAACGCGTCTGGCAGCTTCAATTTCTGGAGTGTTTGACCTGTGTACACGCCACTAGCAAGCCGTGAATAAAACTTGGGCGTTTTCTAAAAGAATCTTCCTGGTGGTCCTTCAATTTGGGAATCTGGAAACTGTGTAATATATATATATATATATATATATATATATATATATTACATATTTAAATTTCAAACCACATTCACTGGATGATGTCATCCGGTTGTTAAACCTGTTGCTAAATTAACAACAAATCATATAGGGACTTCCATAGAGAAGGCTGCTGATAGTAATAGCATAGTCCATTCAAGTAATCAGTTTAACCCGGAGGACTTATGTTCTCTATTAAGAGAGAAAATAACAGTAATGGTAGACCCCATACTCAAAAGACTGGACTCAGTTGATGAAAGACTAAATAAGATCGAACATAGTCTTACTTGTAACAACCATATGAATCCAGCTCAATCCATCGTATATGGGAATGGGGTGGTATCAAATAATATAACGGGGGCTAAGAATGGCGTGCAACAGGGAAACCCAGTTAATGTCCGCCAAAGTTCTGCACCAGCTTTAAATGTGACAAGTACAGATTGTAATCCTACATCAAGTATAAGTATTGGAACTTCTATCATGCCGATGCAGCAGCAAGGGGACGAAGGTAGTAGGAGGAGGCCAGATGCGCTGGGTGTAGCAGGCAACATGAATCCACACTCTAGTTTTCATCTTCCGCCAGAGGCCACGCCTTATACAGTGGTACTTGCTAATGTGCCCACGCTCCCTTTAGGCTCTCTGGAGCATTGGTCAATGCTTAACAAAATGGCTTTACATTTCTGGGTAAAAGGACAGGCATCAGAGATCAATTGTTCACGGAATTTAAAATGGTCTGCAGAATTAAATGGATTGGACAACTACGCAAGTCCATGGTAGGAGATTGTGTTGTGCTTGGTTTTAGATCACCATCACTGGTACACCACATATACGAAATGGCTGGTTAATCTTCCCCTGCAGTAGACGATATAAAAATACTCCCCTTGGGTTATTTTTACAAACTATGGAATACGCCTAGGTTTAAGGAGCAGTGGGATCCTAATAGGGCACAAAATCGGTTTGACAACCCAGTCCAAATCAGCAATCACTTCGACATACTTTCATCTTCAGAAGATATTGATTGACTGGGAGGTTTTGAAAATTCACTAGGGATTGATTCTGAGGGTCTCAGTGACATAGAGGAGGTGGGAGGTAACCGGGGCGTTTCACAGTAGCTCTGTTGGTTAAACAGGATGTACCTCCATGTGATAAACAGGTTGACGGCATAAGGCACATAAGTGTAGTGGGTGAATCTCCAAGAGATCTTAGTAATAGTGGGCTAGTGACTGTAATTCCAGCAAGATCAGCAGCATGTGCCCACCCCAATTCTAGTCTACTGAGAGAAGGCGTGTTAATTACAGATAAAAGCAACGATGGGGTGGAAATTATCAGTTTAGAGGAATCTGGTATTAGCCCCCCGAAATCATGTATGATCTTAGCCTCCTGTAATATTGCGGGAATATCATCAAAAATAAAGTCTACGGAATGGTCATCATATATTGACGGAACTGATGTCTGGTTATTCCAGGAGACGTGGTCAATAGATAGAGTCTTCTACCCGGGTTACCTAAATTTCTCAAAAGCTGCAATAGGAGGTCTGAGGGGATAAGGGTGGGTGAGTTACTAATAGATAGCCCCGACATCATGGCCATTCGGGTTAGATCACCAATAGGCCTTGATATAAAGTTTTTTAATGTCTACTCACGGGGACAGCCGGATGGTGGGGTTCTAGTGTAGTCACAGTTCTTGATAGGTACTTGGAAAACGTTGGAGTAACTGGTAATTTGATTATTGCGGGAGACTTCAATTGTAATTTTGAGCACCTGGACTCAGAAGATGGAAAGCTTAGTGAAGATGAGGATGTGTTATGGAATATCCCCCAATTAGAATTACGACCTATAAGAAAATGGACCGAGGCCGCTTTACAACTGAAGGGCTTTTGTCTGGAAAGGGGATTGAGGGCAGCTAATGGGAGGACGCAGTCAGACAGCTTGGGTGCAAACACCATTGATAACGGAGTAAGTAGTAGTTGCATAGACTACATCCTTATTAAAGTAGAATTTTAGCCATCAGTACCAGATATAGAGTTTCAGAGGAGGCCGGAAAGTGATCACAATCCACAGGTTTTAAAAATCAATGATACAAGCTTTTGCTGCTCAAAACTTCGGGAGGGTGAGTTTGTTACCTAAGAGGTCACTGTTACCAATGACCTGAGAAGAGTTCAGTGGGCAAGGATTGCCAATAATAAGGGTGAACTTGCCCAGATGAGGGATATGGTTTTGGGGTCATTGTCTAAAGTCTCCGACTGTGAGTCTCAGGAGGTAGTAAATCTCATCTTACCTCGAGTCCATGAAGAACTATTTAGGAACCTGAAAAAGTTCTTCGTCAAAAGTAGTACTCGTAGGAAGCACAGATTTTCAAAGCCGGGTTCTTGGTACAACAATGCATATAGAAAGCCCTACAAATCCCTTGCGAAGGCTATTAGAGCAAGGGCACATTGAAATATTAAAAAGTTTAGAGCTAGGGATCTCGGATCACTCTCCACTTACACTCACACTCTCCTCACAGACGAGATCACGTAGGCGACTGTTCCCCATACTGGCCGCTTATCTCAAGGTTCCCCAGGTCCGCAAGGCGCTCAAAAAGGTAACATCGCAGTATTTTACTGAAAATGTACACTCAGTGCACTCCTCCGAGATACTGTGGGAGGCTTATAAGACAGTTCTGAGGGGGGAAGCCATAAACACCATCACAGGGTACAGGCGTGAACGCTCCCGAGAATTGGACAGTATAGACCTGACCTTGCAGGACCTAGCGGAGACGCACGAACAGTCCCCCACACCCTCCACCCTGCACGCACTGACATTACACCAACAGATCTATAGCGACCATCTCCGTATGTATGTCAAGGGTCATCTGAAAGACACCCAGAATAGGGTCTACGAGGTGGGTGATAAAGCCGGGAAACTGCTGGCATGCCTCGATAAACGGGAAGGGAATTCTAGGGGAGTTCCGCGTCTGAGGGACAAAGATGGCACGCTGCACACTAACCCGGAGCGCATTGTGGATCTCCTTGCAGAACACTTTGAACAGGTATACACCCCTGTCCGGGTGGTCACCTCGGAGATGGCCAGAGACGCACTAGCGCCGATCGAAGTCCAAACACTGTCCCCGGAAGCATCAGGAGAACTGGAGGCGGATATCACCGCTGAGGAAATACACTTAGCTATTCAGGCCTTGAACCCGGGTAAGGCCATGGGGCCTAACGGGATACCGGTAGAGTGGTATCAAGCAATGCCTGAGGCCCTTAGTTTACATCTGCTAGACATGTTTAAGGAATGTCAGGAGAAGGGTACACTCCCGCCTGATCAAAGAATAGCGACTATAGTGACCATCCCCAAACCGGGCAAACCACCTGAAGAATGTTCCTCTTATCGCCCTATCTCACTGCTCAACGTGGAAGTAAAGGTACTAGCCAAACTCCTGGCGACGCGACTCTTGCCCCACTTATCTTCTCTGATACACCCGGACCAGTCCGGGTTTATGCCACACAGGAATACGGCATTGAACCTGCGACGCCTACATGGCGTGCTGGCTAGGGCAGACTCGATAACGTCCCAGGCAGTAATTTTAGCACTCGATGCCAGGATGGCGTTTGACCTGGTGGAATGGGCGTACCTGTTTGAGACGCTGTCGCGCCTAGGGTTTGGGCCCCGCTTCATTGCATGGGTCAGGTTGCTCTATACAGACCCGGAGGCTAGAGTGATAGCTAATGGCCATGTCTCTCTGAGGTTTTCCCTGGGAAGGGGTACAAGACAGGGTTGTCCCCTCTCCCCCTTGCTATATGCGATCTCGCTGGAACCCCTCGCCACGCTCATCAGAACCTCGCCCCTACTTAGGGGCATCTGCTGGGGGGAGGGGTGGGAGGACCGGCTGTCCCTCTACGCGGACGACGTGCTGGTCTACTTATCTAATCCCACCGACGGAATTCCGGCCTTGTTGCAACTTTGTGATGCCCATGGCAGGATCTCGGGATATACGTTGAACTGGAATAAATCGGAACTGTTTGTTCTGAAGGGGCAGCCTCCGGCCCTTGACCCGAGCTGCCCTCTACGGGTGGCAAGTTCATCGTTCAAATACTTAGGCATCCATGTCACCAGGGACCCTACAGAATTCATTGAAAAAAATTTGATACCCCACGTAGATAGACTCAGACGAGACGTTAAGTTCTGGTCAGACCTTCCGCTGACGCTCTTGGGACGGGCCGCACTTTACAAAATGATGGCTCTGCCCAGGTTTTTATATGTCCTCGAGAACACGCCATACCCGATAGCCCCCAAATTCTTTCAAACGGTGGCAGCATTGGTTTCCAGCCTCCTGTGGGGGACCCACCCTGCCCGTATCGCCCAACCCAAATTACATAGAGGCTGGTTTGATGGGGGTATCGCCCTACCCAACCTAAAATTATACTACTGGGCAGTGCAACTTAAACCCATCAACCACTGGCTACATGCTTCACAGGGTGAGCCGGCGTTCCGGACAGACAGGGGACAACTGGGCTCTGCTAGCATGTTGGCGCCGCTATACGATCACCGCAAACTTCGCTCCTTAGTGGGACCCACTAAATTAACAGTCGCGGTCTGGCACGCAGCGACAGCTACACTAGGATGGCAGGGGGTGATCACCAAGCTGACCCCACTGTGGGACTCCCGAGTCCTCGGTCACATGAGAAACAGCAAAGGGTTTTCACATTGGGACACAATAGGGATCTCCACAGTGGGAGATCTTTGGGAAACAGGCGGGGTAATACCCTTCAGTAGGTTGAAGGAAATATATGACCTCAGTGAAAGGGAGCTCTACCGGTACATCCAGATAAGACACGCAATACTGGCAGTGCTGCCTGCAGACACCGACCTGCCGGAGTCCTCCCCGCTAGAGGACCGTCTTCTTACTGAATTCATGATAGAACATGCAACGTCCCTTGTCTATCGCAAACTACTCAATAATTCACCAGACCCGACACTGAAATTAAAGGCGAAGTGGGAGGGGGACACTGGTGAGATGGACGAACATGAGTGGAGTGAGGCACTGGCGTCGCCTAGGGAGGTCGGAATCCCCTCGAGACTACGACTAGTGCAATTGAAGATAGTACATAGGGTATACTACACTAGAACAATGCTACATCGTATTCACAGGATAGAACACCCTTACTGCCTTCGTGGGTGCGGGGAGGAGGGTTCATTCTTCCACACCATATGGGATTGCCCTCGAATTCAAGAATATTGGAAACAGATATTACGGACAATCTCGCAAACACTAGAGTTAACGCTACTACCTGACCCGAGGAGGTGCCTCCTCAATATATGGGAGCCTACGGACCTCTCACGACACGGACGTATCTGGGTCACGGTGGGATTGGTGGTAGCGAAGAGAGATGTCGCGCAGCGCTGGGGGGTTTCAGAAACACCGACCAAGTCACAATGGTGTTTGAACATGGACAAGACAATGGTGACGGAAAGGGCGGTCTACTCTAGCCGCGCCTGCCCGGGGAAATGGAATAAAATCTGGTCCAAATGGAATACGTACAGAGGTGAGATATGTGACCCATTGCCAGAGGATGACCTGGAAGACTCGGATGAAGAGGGGGAGGGGGGATAGTTGAATAAGCGGTGTGTGAGATTGAGAGGCGCGGACACAGAAGGGGAGACAACTGCTCCAATACCCCGCAGAGAACTAGGGCCAGGAGGGCATAGACTTATACATTACAGGCCCACAGGATTGGAAATAGAATTACCTCTTACAGGATGGGATGCCACCTTAGAAGGATCTGTCATGGGAAACCTCAGTGAGATACTTCCACATGATCAATATTGCACTAAACTTGACCGCAATCTTGTTCCTAAAGGTTATTTTGTTTGTTTGTTTGTTTGGTTATAAAACTGGGAAATCAACAACCTTTACTTTCTGGCTAACTGCTCGAAATGCCAAGACCTGTGAATGCAACGGCTGTCATGCTACAAATTTTGTTGGATATCTCTCTGAAATATATGTAACATAACTCTGACAACATGTCTGAATAATAGCGGCCGGCCCAACGGGTTGTAGGCATTCCGCAGTGTAATTGAAAGATGCAATAAAAGTTTTTGATCCCCCAAAAAAAAAAAAAAAGTTTAGAGCTAATTATAAGGCATTACAGAACCAGGTGAAGAAAGAGTGGTATGAAGAAAGATGGCAGGACCTGTTATTGGCATGTAACAGGAGGAATATGACCCAATTCTGGCACTTAGTCAAATGGGGCAATGGTATCCAATCCCAGACACCGAGTAACCATGTTGACCCAGAAAAGTGGGTGGAGCATTTTGAGGCACAGTTTAAATCCACAAATAGTAATGAGGAGCCCCTTCAGCCTATCTTAACCAACGAACCACTGAGTTTTACTAGCACTGAGGTTGAGTCTGTGTTAAAAATAGTCCAGAGAGGTAGGGCCCCGGGGCCCGACAGTATTCTGGCAGACTTATTTATACAGGACAAAGAACTATGGGTACCATATTTAAAGCTTCTAGCAAATGCCATAGCAAATGGTGCCCCACTTCCAGAAACTTGGTCTGGAGCGGAAATATTGCCGATCTATAAGAAGGGGGACCGTTCTGAACCGGGGTACTACAGACCTATCAGTCGAAGAAACTCAGTCCAGAAGATTGTAGCCAGACTAGTGCTTGGTAGAATACAGGTTTAGATGACTGAAAACGATATTTTAACACCACTACAGGCAGGGTTTTGGACGCATACAAGCACTCTTGATCAGGCATTTAGGTTTGTTTTAATATATTGGAAGGTGGTAGTCATAGGTGGGGGCACACTTTTTGCGGCTTTTGTGGACTTAAAATACACATTCAATCTTGTTCCTCGTGTGAAATTGTGGAATGCGTTACTTAAAATGGGGATGCCCCCAGGATTGGTGGCTATTTTGGTTTTACTTCACAAATCAACCTATGCACAGGTTCGTTAGGGCAAACCGGGAGGGACTACAGAGAGGTTTATGGTGTCGAAAGGGGTCCGACAGGGGTGCGTGCTGGTACCTACCCTGTTTTCATTATTCATAAATGAAGTAGTCCAGTACTTTTCAAATCACCCAACTGATGCACCAACGTTAGCTGGTATGAAAATACCCTTGATCATGTTCGCGGACAACATCCTGCTAATATCCAAGACTAGACAAGGGTTGCAGACTGTCCTGTCTCATTTCGAGGTGTTTTGGCGTGAACATGAGCTTGTGGTTAACGTAGGGAAAACAAAGTTCATGGTGCTCCATGAATCTAAGTCCATCAAAGCAAGAGTATTTATGGACGATGCTTTATTGGAGCAGACTGATGTTTTTACTTACTTGGGTGTTATATTTAGTAGAAAGTTAAGCTGGAAGCCCCAAGTCGATATGTTGGCACTAAAACATGCACAGTTAGCTGGTGCCCTGATTAAGGAACATAGGCTCTCCCAAACTAAGCCTGTTGCCCCCGTATTAAAAATATACACAACTAAAATCAGCCCAGCCATATTATATGGCGCGGAATTATGGGGCTTTGAACATTTATCCCCTCTTACAATAGCCCAAAACAAGTTTGTGAGATCAATAGTTGGCCTTTCACAATCCTCCCCTTTATTACCCCTCGTCCTTGACCTAGGCTGTCATAACATTGAAGATGTAGCGCGATACAGACCTCTGGCATTTTGGAGGCGACTCTGGATTACTCTGGAACTCTCCTTGTATGGAAAGACACTACTAGAAGTGAGGAGTTTAGGTCGACTACAAAAGATCCCATGGTTGAATACCATCAGGTCCTTATTGTATGGAACGGGGATGAGTAACCTATGGGAACATCCTGATGTTATGGAATTTCCTTCGAAGAAGACTTATAGAGCAGCCTATTGGAAAATGGTCAAAACTAAGAAAGATTCTTCCCACATAAGGCAGTCACTGTCGAGGGAATTCCTTGATATTGAGGATGAGGCCATTTTTGAAGCCTATTGGGATCTTATTACTAAGCCTCCTGGTCGGAAGCTATATCATCAGTTTAGAATAGACAGGCTGCCAGTAAGATGCTTTACAAGTAAATGGAATTCTGCTATATGTGATGAGTGTATATTTTGCCAGGAACACAGTGAGAATGTAGACCACTTTTTATTTGTCTGTCCTGCGTACCATCTGCCTAGTATAAAATGGCTTAAACCGGTTTGTATGGCCATGAACATAAGATCAGCGAAGGAAGCCTGAAGAATTCTAAAGTCAGACACCACTGCCCTAACAGTGATTGGTGTGGCAAAGTTTCTGAGCTGGGCATGGGCCATTCGAAACAAAAATAGGGGGCCAAGCAGTATATAGAGTAAAGATGGACCTTACTTTGCATGGGCATGACTCATGAATTGAACTATTCTAGTCACCGTAAGGTAGATATTTTGGCTTTTAGTGCACCTGATGTTGAACCTAAGATTGCATTGTTGTTTTCATATATCACATTTTTAGCCTTTAAGATCCTGTTTTAATATGTACATATATGTATTTATTAATATTTGATGAATTGGAGCTTCAACTGTGATCAACATCTTTCCATTTATGCGATGCATTTTAAGTTAAGATGTTATGTGAAGGAGTATTTGTTTTAAATTTGGATGATTTTGTCTTTTATGATGAATATTCTAAATAAAGACTTTATTGAACTGAAATCAAACCAGGAGCATGAAGTTGAAACATTCAAGCAATCCATACAATCAGAGCACACCTGCTGCCATTTAGGGCTACAAATGCAAAAACAATAGTTGATGGACAGAAATCAGAACAATGTCATACATTCACCCCAGTACAGAGATCTGGGCCTAAATCCATTGTTTTTTTGCACTCCACACCACCCCAGTTCAGACATGGCCATATGCAAATCAGCCTTGACCCTGTGACTCATGGGAACAGTCCAGCTCGAACTGCCAAGCCACATGTCTTCCCTGGACCGGAATCAAGCATCCTAAGACCGGTTTCTGTCTATCAGCCATCATCAGCCAGGATAGCTTGACTCCAGTGGTGTGGAGAGCACAGGACTCACGTCTGAGCATACCCGTCCCACTCGGGGTGACAAATGCAAAAACAACAGTTGATGGACAGAATGCAGAACAATGTCATACATTCACCCCAGTACAGAGATATGGGCCTAAATCCATCGTTTGTTTGCACTACACACCACCCCAGTTCAGACATGGCCATAGGCAAATCAGCCTTGACCCTGTGCCTCATGGGAACAGTCCAGCCAGAACTGCCAAGCCATGTCTTCCGTGGACCGGAATCAAGCATCCTAGGACTGGTGGGGCTTGGTGAGCAAAATAACGATGGATTAAACCCAGATCTGTGACTGGGGGTGAATGTTTTGCCATTGTGCAACATTCCGTCCATTATCTTGTGTGTTTTGCTGCCATTTAGGGATACAACTGTTTAATCTAAAGATTGTAAAACCAAAAAGCTCCTCTGGACAGGACAAACACAAGAATAGGAAGGAAGGACATCAAATCAGCAGCCGGGTGGTGAAATAAGCAAGCCAAAGGTATCACCCGCAACCCAGTCTAACCATATGCTATGCATTGGAATCAATAGGTCTGCTTGCAGACTGCTAAACTTAGATTCGATTTAAAAAGCCCGGATTGATCACCCCTCATGCCAAATACTTTCCACATAGGCCTTACTAAACACCCACAACTTGCACATACATGCTGCAATAGTTTTTAAGTGTAATAGCTTTAACTCTCACTTCTTGTCACTGCAGAGTGCATTTGTAAGGACAGATTGTAACTGAAGAGCAAACCGGTGTCTGTGTACAGGAATCATTGGCTCAGAGAATTCCCCGGAGTTTGAAGCTCAGCCCAAACATTTCTAGCACATTTTCCGTCCTCTTACTTTCTCATATTGACATTTTTGATGGTCATGTTCATCGAATTTTTCAACTAAAAAGTATTTCCTTTCTGCTTTCATCCAGTAAATTTTCAAAGGTGTTTTCTTTCAGCTGAAATTCAGTTACAATAGGCATTTGATGGGCAAAAGTGGTGTAGATGAGCCATGGGTGTTAACCTGTGCTGTAAGTAGACCTTTCTCCTACTCTGAACTCCTGCTTTTGTAAGACCTCCAGCCCTCCTACATGACACCCTGTCAAAAAGCAAAAAATCCTCCTGAAAATCTAATCATAAAAAATAAAAGCTATCCAACAGCAGAATTTCAAATTTGAGACTGAACAAAATCTAAAAATATGCACGAAAAAACTTAAAGTAAGTGGACACAATCTTGATAATAAAAATCATTTTTGCCTCCCAAAAAACTTTGCATGAAAATTAAAAGTAATATTTTACAAGGACTAGGAGCCTGCGGGCATGTGGTAAGATCAGGCAGATAATGCCTAGTGAGAAAGAATAACTTTACATTGCAGAATGGTGCTTTTATATAGCCTTCAATAATTTAATTTTATGTGTAATACTCGAAAGAAAGTTGTGCCAGGTAAAGAAGTTTATTTTATTTATTTATGCGCTTTTATATAGCGCGGACTTTACCCGAAGGTGTCAGAGCGCTTCACAATAGGAACAGAAAATTACAAATGAACAAAATTACAAAAGCAGATGATAAGTTACATGAGGTAAAAGTGACAATTATGAGCAAACAAACTACATGAGGTAGCAAACAGTGCAATACAGGAGGAAAGAGTGACATGTGTGCAGGTTACAAGAGAAAACAAAGTACAATTAGAGGTATAATACTGCAATATATGCTAGACACAGAGGCACAAGAACAAACGTTGCGTAGGCAATGGTGGCACTTGTGCAAGTATCAAAAGCAAAAAAAATGTGAGAGGTAGCAAACAGTGTGTTACAAGAGAAAAGTGAAGTGTGCAAGTTACAAAAGGGTACCATACACAGGTACAAGGATAATACTGCAATAAATGGTAAACGCTCAAACTACCAGAACACTCTGGGAAGACACTTCCATAGTCATGGAGAATAGTTTTCACTGATGGGAGGTCTTCCTTCAGATAATAGAGAGGACGTGAATTACTTTAGGAGGTGTCTTTGGAGGAGGAGAACTTTGAGGTCCTTTTTGAAGACCTGGGAGGAGGTGGTGGTCCGGAGCTGAGGCGAAAGTGAGTTCCATATTTTCACCGCGTTGCCTGAAAAGGATTGGGCCATCGATCTTTCCTTCATGAAAGTGGGAGGTTCAAGCAGTAGGTTTTCCGCATTACGTGAAGTTAAGAAAAAACAAATAGAGACGAGGTGAACATAGAGAAGAGTACCCCTAGGTTAATATGTTTTAGCAAGAATTGTCAAAGTCAACCGGTCTGAATTATCACTGAAAGTGCATCTTCAATGATTGCGGAGTTTGTGTGTGCCTGGGTGAGTGAGTAAATGCAAGAATGAGTAAATGATCAGACGTATGGGTGAATGAGTGCAGGGGTGAGTGACCTAGTGTTTGGCTGATTAATGCAGGATGGATGCATGAGGGAAAGCACAGAAGGAAACACCACTCCTTCACGCACTCATCTATACTACCCACACATTCATAAATCAGTGCAAGGGGCAGGGACTGACTCACAGAGCTCTCCTGCTAGCAGTACTGGTTTAATATTCAACAGTTTTTCGTTAGCCTGACCTGCGGCTGATAGGACGACATTTATACACACTCAAAGCGTTTGCATCTTGGGTTGTATAAAGGCCTACCTGTTAGAGTGTTTGGTTTGTTTTGGCCACCTACTGCACAGCTCATGACAGGCATGTATGTAGAGTAGTCACATCACAACCTTCGAGTCCAGAAGCAGAGCAGGTTAAGCAAAAGTGAACTCACACATTACAGACTCAGATATAAAGAAGGTAAATGGCGTAATTGGTCCTAAGGCAAAGAAAAACGGTGCCCCTTATCCACTAGTTGGATAGTACAATAAAGGCAATAGTTGGGAAGAAGTGGGTTCCTAAAGGGCTCCAGTGCCACTACAGAGGTTGCATTATTGATAGTTCAGTCTGAGGGCGGGTCTTTGAATGTCTCCCACAGCCCCTCTCTTTGTTCTTTTTGTTTTTTTAATTCCCAAAGATTTTGAAGACACCTAAGGCTATCACATAAGACATAAAAAGGAAGCATTTTTGAAAGAAAAAAGCATTCACCAATGTTGATATGATGTTTACACCCTTTTTTTTGTTTAAATCCCCATTTAGAAATATGTGCTTTTGGGGGGGCGTGGCTACGGTGCCGTTCGAGATGGCCGCCTAGCTGTGGGGTCTCTGCTGCGCCGGGACTGAATTTGCTATCTACTTCGGTTTCCCGCCTTCCCCGTCGATGTAGGACAACGGGAGGCGCTGCCGGAATATACGCATTTTAAAGAACAATGGTCCCTATTTTGGAAGGAAAAATAGAGGAACACAATAATCATATGCTTAAATGTATCGTATGTCTTTTGTCCAGCCGGACAAGAATTTCTTTTCATATAGGTTCAATTAATTGTGATTCAAAACATTAAATAACAAGTGGGCACAGCCGTGGCCCACAGAACACAAGACAAACCAACGAAAAACAGAATGGCCAAAGGCAGGGTATAAGATGTGTCTGTATGTTTGTAATCACTTATGACAGACTTAGATAACCAATTACAGACCATTGATCATTACAATATTATAAAATCATATTGCATATGGTGTTTTTAGTGTCGACGACGTTTCGATGCTATTCACAACAGTATAAAGCATCATCTTCAGGACAAAAGATAAATCATTGTTGTCTTAAACTTAATCACATGTATAGCCTATATCACATTAGTTTGAAGGAGCAGGTAGATGTACCGGTAATTGAACGCACATTGCGATCCGTAACTAGCGACGGCAGCCACTAGATCATTATTAGGCCGTCGGCCTTCCTCGAAAAATGTAATTCTTGATATCGATATGAGTCAGCACGGAAGCTCCTGCTCGCGCTGAATAGCCCCGCTATTCAGCGCGAGCAGGAGCTTCCGTGCCCTGTCCCTCCGCAGTTATTCAAGAGGTGCAACTTGGCACCCAGTGGAAATATTATCTAACCCAAAGCCCCAAGTGCGATCCGGCACTGACTCATATCGATATCAAGAATTAAATTTTTCGAGGAAGGCCGTTCCTTTCTTCGCTGCCTTGATGCCTCTCTTTTCAACCTTCTTTGAGATTGTTATTTCTAGTTTGATTGTTGTTTGTTTTATTTGTTCCTGTTATCAATTTTTGTTGTACTGATTGTTGTAATCTTCAGAGTGTATTTGGTTGTCCTGGTATTGCTTCTAATTATTTTTTCTCCCCTTCCACAGATTTGTGTTTATTATCCCAACTTTCATGTAACCTTCCCTTTTGGTTCTATGATGTCCCGGTGCGGTTATATCCCTGCTCCTTGGCTGGTTCATCTTGTTAAGTGTCGCCATCCCCCCATCTTTCTTTCGTATTTCCCCTTCAGGTATGTTTTTTGCAGCCATCCTTCTGGATTTGTGCTGTCTCTTCTGTCTACTCCTTCCACTTTGCTTCTCTTTCTCTCTTTTCTCCTTCCTATCTCATCTCTCCCTTCCCCCTACTTGTACTCTTCTTTCCTTTCTTTCTTTTTTCTCTTTTTCATGTTATAGTTGGTTAATATTTGCTTCTTCTTTTGCAATATTTGAATTTGCTATGTTTATTCTGTTTACATATTTAGAGTTGTTTCCTGGAATGTGAAGGGTTTTAATAATCCTATTAAATGGCAGAGAGTACTTTCTCACCTATCCTCTTATAATCCCGATATTGTCCTTCTCCAAGAAACCCACCTCTCTGACCTTGAATCTTTAAAATTGAAAAGAAATTGGGTTGGTACTGTTCTATTTTCTCTGTCGATTAACAAAAAAAATGGTGTTGCTGTTTTAGTTAATAAAAAGCTTAAATGTACGATCCTATTAGAAGAAAAAGATATTGAAGGTTGTTGGATTTTAGCTAAGCTGCTTATCAATGCAATACCTATCACTGTGTTTAATGTTTATGGCCCTACTAACTTTGACCCTTCCTTTTGGTCAGTAATCACTAGTAAATGTATTCAACATAAAGATGATTTTTTCCTTTTAGGAGGCGATTGCACTCAGATAGTTGATCCCTTTTTGGATTGTAAATCCTCTGTCCGTTTTACCCCTCATAAACCCCATAAACAATTTTTGGACACTATTTCACAGGCACATCTTACTGACTCTTGGAGACTCACTCATCCAGATACCTTAGACTTTTCCTTCTTCTCTCCCCCATGCCTCTTTTTCTCATCTAGATTATATCTTCATCTCCTCTACCTTATCTCAAAACCTTCTGTCTTCCTATATTGAACCTATCGTAATTTCGGACCACGCTCCTATCGTTACAGACTTTGACTTGCTTCCCCCTCTTCCTAAATCCTCTCGTTGGCGTTTTAATTCCTCCCTACTTACTGATCCTAATTTTTCCTCTTCCTTCCGTTCTTTCACTAATGAATTTTTCCAACTCAACTCTGATCCACACATCTCTCCTCACGTCCTTTGGGATTCTTTCAAAGCCACAGCTCGCAGTTTCATTATTGATTTTGTATCTAAGAAAAAGAAACAGTTTATTCAAAAGCAGAAAGTAGCTTTGGCCCATATCAAAAACTTGGAACATCAGTTTTATACCTTTTCTTCCAATCGCATGTCCTCCAAGCCAAGATTGCATTCAATAAACTCACTACGGATTCGGCTTCTTCCTTTCTTCTCCGCAGTAGTGCACGTTATTATGGTGGCCGTAATAAATCAGGCAAACTCCTTGCTAACTATCTTAAATCCCGTAAAGAGCGTACTTTTATTGAATCTATTTATTCCCCTACAAACACCCTCCTCCATACGGATAAGGACATTCTAGACCAATTTCAGTCCTTTTACAAATCTTTGTATACTCCGGAAGCTCCTCCTACGCCGGCTCTTCTTCAGTCTTATTTTGATGAATTGCCTAAGCCTGCTACTTCTCCACTTCAGTTCTCAGATATTAAAGTAGATTTTTCCTTGCATGAACTTTCCACTGCTTTGTCCTCTCTTACCAAAGGCAAAACTCCAGGTCCTGATGGTTTTCCGGTTGAGTTTTATTTACATTTTTCTGACCTTTTATTGCCCAAACTTCTTTCTCTTTTCCAATTATTTTGTTCTTCTGGTCTTGCCCAGGGCTCCTTTCGAGATGCTACCATTTGCCTTATTCCCAAAGAGGGCCGTGATTCCAAGTTTTGTCCAAATTACCGGCCAATTTCATTAGTCAATGTAGACTACAAACTTTTTGCTAAACTGCTTGCTCTCCGTCTCGATCCCTTCATGCCACACCTCATTGGAAAAGAACAATGCGGTTTCGTTCAGGGTCGTCTTACTTCTGATAATTCCAGACTTTTTCTCAATGTCTTAAATAAAGCCTCTTCTCTCTCTATTCCTTTAGCAGCTATTTCTGTGGATGCTGAAAAAGCTTTTGATAGGGTTGATTGGTCTTTTTTACTTGCCTCCCTAAAATGGCACGGTTTTGGCCCCAGATTTATTTCTTTTACTACTTTGATATACTCAATGCCCAAAGCCTCAGTCCTTGTTAATGGTCAACTTACCTCTTCTTTCACACTTCAGCGTGGGGTTCGTCAGGGTTGTCCTCTCTCTCCTCTTCTTTTTGGGTTAGCTCTTGAACCTTTTCTTTCCTCTATTCGTAATAATTCTTCTATTTCTGGTTTTCCATATGGGGATCACCAACTAAAACTCTCTGCTAATGCTGACGACATTCTCTTATTCATTTCAGGTCCAGAATCCTCTGTCCCTTCTTTATTAGCTGAATTTGAAAAGTTTTCTCTTGTTTCGGGCTATAAAATTAACTCAGATAAAACAGAAATTCTTCCATTAACTAAATTTTGTCTTCCACATTTCTTCTCTTCTACCGGCTTTGCCTGGAATAGTACTAAAATAAAGTATCTTGGTGTTTTATTCTCTAATTCTATTTCATCCTCTATTAAAATAAATATGTCTGCAGTTATCTCAAGAATAGAACAATTGTTTTCTTCCTGGAATCCCTTATTTCTTTCTTGGTGGGGTCGTCTTGATTCTATTAAAATGATGATTGCTCCTATTCTTATTTATATGCTCTCTATGCTTCCTGTTCATATCCCGGCTTTTTATTTCAATCGTATTGATTCCGTTTTGTCCAAATTTCTTTGGAAACCAAAAAAAGCCAGGATATCTTTGTTAGCTCTTCGCAAAGTCAAATCAAATGGAGGTGTCAATTTTCCTGATTTTCGTCTTTATCACAAATCCTTTTCTTTACGTCAGGCTTCTAGGTGGTTATCGTTTGAGCTGTCTCCTTTTCCCCCCTCTGGCTCCATATTGAGCATTCTTTATTGCTGCCTTTTTCATTTCAAGATGTACTTCGTTTTACTACCAAATCTCCTTATACTATTTCCCCTCTGTTTAAACATACTTCTTCTCTCTTGAAACCTTTGCTTTCCCCATTGACTATATCTCGTGACTCTTTCTTGCTCTCACCCATCTGGTATAATTCAATTATTCTGCTAAATAATAGACCTATTGCTTGGTCTTCTTGGAGATCAAAAGGTATTATTTGGGTTAATCAACTCTTCGACGGTTCCTCACCTTGCTCCTTCCCCCAATTTCGAACACGGTTTTGTTGCTCTCAGTCGTTTTCCCAGAAATATTATATTCTTATGGAAATTATTCTTGACCGTTATTATTCTCTTCCTTCTTCCGATCCACCTCTCTCTCCTTCCCCTCTTCTCGTCATACTTGCCACTCTTCCTAAAGCTTCTCTTATTTACCGTTTCTTCTCTGCCCCAACCCTGAACGGGCCAAAACTAAACTGGAGCTCTCTTGGGAATCAGATTTCGGTTGCTCATGGCCTGTTCCTTTCTGGGATAAGTTATGGTCTAAAACTCTGAAGACCTCTCGTTCTGCTTCCCTTACTCAATCCCTCTTTTTCCTTTATCATAGACTTTATCTTTCTCCCCTTTTTCTCTCTCGCTTTATTTCTTCCTCTAATAATTCTAATTGCTGGACATGTAGTGCACCTGATGCTGATCTTCTTCACCTTTTCTTTTTCTGTCCTTCTGTAGCAGCATTTTGGAAGCAGGTCTGGTCTTACATTTCACACATTTTTACACTCTCTGTTCCTTACTCCAATGCCCTTGTGTTTTTGGGGAGTCTCTTGGAATCCTTAAATCTCCCGTCACACTCACTTGGTCTTTTTGACCTTATGCTGGCCCTTGCGTTTCAACATATTGCCTCTAATTGGAAGTCCCTTACCAAAGTTTCCATAGGTTGTTGGTGGAATTTACTATGCAATATCCATAGACTTGATGTTGCTTTTGCCTCCTCCTGTAAACCCCTTCGCAATGTTGAACTTTATTGGTTACCCCTTACCATATACTTAGATCAATCTGCCAATCGGAATTACACTTCTTTTTCCTCCGAGAATTTTAAACCTCCTTGAAGGATCATTACTCTCGCCTACAAGTGTTATTTCTTACAGTTCACAATTTTATTTATAATATAAGATTTTTAGATAGTGTGTACCTTTTCCTTTTATTGTGCAATTGTTTATCTGCCGATACCTTTATATAAGCATAATTTGTCATAACAGGTTTCTATTTCCTCTTTCTCCCTCCCCCTACCTCCCCCTAAAAACGAAAATGCTTAGTTTCTTAGTGTTGTCATCAGTAGTCTTCGGTTTTTACATATGTTTTTCCTCTGCATTTTTGCTTCTCTACTGATGTCACATTGTTGTTATATATCCTTTCTTTCAATAAAGCTTTCAAACTTAAAAAAAATATGTGCTTTCAGCCTAGCTTATTAATGTTTTGAATTTATGAATATGTATGAGGTTAAAATTCTCACATTGAATCGCCTATGAAAATCCACAATCACCAGCACCGTTTCCCTATATTTTGAGCACTCACCTCGAAAAGCATGAGTGAGACAATAGAATTATGAGGGGCCTGTTCCTACATGTGAAGTGGGACCGCTGCAATCCTGTCAGCTCTACTATATTTTCTGGATACTCGGGGCCAGATCCTGGCTGGGCTGCCTAGGAACATCACTTTGAGCTTTCCCATTGCTGTTTCACTTTTGTTATTCCTGCCTCTTTTTCTTATTTATTTAATTATTTAAACGTAACAATGAAGCCCCCCCCTGTGGACTTCATTGTGATTAGAGAACAAAATGGATGTTTGCCTCTAATCCTAAATCATTCCTGTTCCTCGCCTTCTCCAAACTCTGGAGAATAAGCCATTTTCTCTACACAGAGGGCCAGCACTGTAGAAGGACGTCTTCTGTTGATAACTGTAAGGCATAAAAGTAGAGGTGAAAGTGAGAGGATGTGTCTTAACGGCTAGAACGGTCAACTTTGAAGCTGGGGGGATCCAGGTTCACTACTGGCGGAAGGCTCAGGCATCCTGTGATTCTGGGCAAATCACTTACAGCTAGATTCATCATAGTCCCGTTTTGCGAGTCCTTAATAGCGATTATTAAGGAATCGCTATTAAGGACTTGCAAAACGGGATTCATGTAGGAATAGCAAAAAATATTGCGATTCCTACATCATCCTTATTTGCGATTAGCAAATTGCTAATCGCAAATAAGGAATAACTTCCCATTCATTCCTATGGGCCTACAGGCCCATAGGAATGAATGGGGAGTTATTCCTTATTTGCGATTAGCAATTTGCTAATCGCAAATAAGGATGCGATTTCAAGGGTGCCAGGGGTGTCCAAAGGACACCCTGTAGCACCCCTGAAAAGCAAATGTACACAGGTGTTGCGCACACACATGTCCAAAGGACATGTGTGTGTGTAACATGCAACTGAGAAAAATGCACTAAAGGGCTTTTTTCTATTTTTTCACTAT
Source organism: Lissotriton helveticus (assembly GCF_964261635.1). Taxonomy (NCBI): domain Eukaryota; kingdom Metazoa; phylum Chordata; class Amphibia; order Caudata; family Salamandridae; genus Lissotriton; species Lissotriton helveticus. The sequence continues at coordinate 1,029,669,373 of NC_136059.1, forward strand.
TTACCACGAAGTCAGACTTCGTGGTAAATAGCGGTCGGAAATTGCGAATTCGCATATTTTAAAAGTTTCATGAATTGCATTAAAGGAATCTCAAATAGAGATTCCTTAAATGCAATTCCTCGCAAATATGCGATTTCGCTATTAGCGATTTTTGCATTTGGGATGATGAATCCCAAATGCAAAAATTGCGCTCACAAAGGGCCAGATTCTCAGAATCTGGCCCTTTGCGAGCCGATTTGACAATGATGAATCTAGCTGTTAATCTCCCCGTGCCTTAAAAAAAGTCTGTAGTGTAACTGGTTCTCATATAAAGCGCTCTGTTACCTTCGTGCCGAGTTCGCGCTATATAAAACTGCAACACAAAAAAGTTAAAAAAGGAATTGGGAGAAACTAGTGGTTTCCCAGTCGTATCCTATTTTCCAGGGCAGCTCAGGGTCCCGCCTCTAATCTACACTCAATGAGCTTGGGGACTCCTCGTATCAGTTACTCCGGGGCTGTGGAATTACCTTGAGAAAAGCCCAGGCCTCTTACTTGCCTCCTTAGTGTAGGGTGTGTTATCTCTACTTTACCTTGGCAGAAAGAGTTATTAATGATGCGCCATTTCCTGATAGGAGCAAGTGTGCTTTCTGCTGTATTCTATCTTGACAGGAGCAGGTGTGCCAAATCAGTGCCGGCTTTAGGGCGGGGCCACCTGTGCCATCACAAGAGGCTGGGTAAAGGTGAGAGCAGCCTGCAGAGATCTTTGTCTGCCTGCATTTTTCAGGGCACAATAACAACAGCACATCTTAGCACACTTAAAGGGGAGAACAGTGATTTGTTGAGTGATAGTTTTGATTCATGCTAAAGTAGTACAGAGGGTTCATGTTCCTGCTGCAAAGATCAACGTGTAGTATACACATCACAGGTTTGCATTTTTAGATAGCTCAGTGGGTTACTGCTTTTGTTACAGAGATCATTCTGTTATTTGCACTTCTTAGGTTATCATCTTTCAAATCTACAGCACAGTAAGGTATGAACTAGCATCAAAGTGCCTCATGCAAATTGTAAGGCATGGCTTTAGAAACCTTTTGCTTTTTTTCCTCATATGTTGGTCATTCTAAGGTTGCTAAAAAGGGGTTATTTTGGTTAGTATTGCATTTTTATTAGTATAGACAACCCCAAACACTGTGTTAGGTTTTATATCCTAAGTTTACATCACAAAGTGACACAAATCTGGTGCAAAGTGTTGTTTTGGTATTTACTCCCAAAGCAAATCTTGAAATATTATCAAAATCTCACAAATATAGTGGGGCAACTATCATTTAGAGAGCACCTAGCAGTGGACATCAGTTCTTTAACCTGTTTTCCTTGATATAATAACTGAAAACTTGAATTATGTTGGAAATTAGCTCTAACGTAACATGAATTAGCACTTTGCTCTACGTTGTGCTACTTTGTGTCAAGGGGACGGGTCATCGGTGAAACATGGATGTTCCCGGACAACCAACCATGGATTTTGATGCCAATCCCTATCTGCTATCCCAAAAAATAACAACTTCTCAAAGGAGGTATAACTGTTCAGCACACATACAAAGTGGTAAAGTGTTAAGCCTTATCAAAACATTGAATTGTGTACCAGAAGGGTACCCTTCCAGTGCAAAACAAAAAGGCATCCTTCAAGTACAAAATCCATTATTGGCATCACATACACACCATTGCACTGTAGTGCAAGGGAGTGTGTGTTGGCACAAGGCAGCCTAAGGTAACCCAGCACTAGGGGAAAGAGCAGCAGCGCCATATCTTAGGAGACATGCTGCTGTTGTGCTCTCTCCTTGTTACACAGCACGGCAACTTTGGTTACTTCAGTGTGTTGCCTGAAAATTTTGTAAATGAGCCCCTTCGTTTCTCCAGATGAAACACTCTTAGCATTTGATGCCTACCAGTATGGTTGACATGTGATTCCTAGACCACGTGGCCTTCATTGCCTTATGTAACATTTCCAATACATTGATTTACACATTCATTCATTGTTTCTGTATAATATGTATGTGTGATAAAGTGTTCTGACACCCTACAGTGGCATGAGGAGCGTTATAAAAGAAAATGAATAAATGTGAGAGAAGGGGTAAGGCGAGATGAGGGACGCAATTGGAGGGAAGTAGTGAGGGAATCTGGGGAGAAGGATGTCACCAGGGCCCGGGCAGGTGCCAACAATGATTGTTACACTGGGCCCCACCAATGCTAAAGCTGGCTCTGTGTCAAATGCTGTTCCCCATCATGTCAAGAACATTTGTGTGTGGTAGAGTACCCTATCATGTTAATAGCAGGTACGCTCCATGTTACGCATCATCTTGACATGAACAGTTGTGGTTAATGCTCTACCTTACCCTGGCATGAGCTTACTCTGGGCATTGCCCTGCTCTAGCAGCAATAAGCACGCTCTGTGCTGTATCCTATCCTGAGAGCTGTCAGCCGTCATTGTGCTGGGTCCTGCCCTGTTTCACAGGATGTGCCCTATGCAGTACTGTATCCATATTGGTACTGGGTGATTTACTATTTCTAGGGTAACCGGTGTGACAATTTCCTTGCATAGGAAAGCAGCTGAAATGTTTTGATTCTGTTACAGAAAGTTAAAATTCACTCCAGCATTGCAAATCTATGAGAGAAGAAAACATTGCACTTGCAGGACAATAACAATTTCACACCTCTTTCAAGGACGATGAGAGCTTTCTCTAAAACAAAGTGTGATGACAATGTATGGCCTGCTGTCATGTATTTAAGTGCACTCTCACAAGTAATTAACAGGTAAATAATACAAATTAAAAGAAAAATATGAAGGCTCAGTAGAAATGGACAATAGCCAAAGAATATAAAGAACATGTAGACAAGAAACTCAGACGTGCCATGATGATGGACCCCACCCTGGCCAACCGAGAACGGTCAGTTGTGGCCAATCAGTACTGTACAAGACAGCAAGCAATTCGCGAACGTTGGGCCAGATGCTGAGCCATGAGAACTTAAGCATATGTCGAGTTATTATCATCATATCTCCTACTTGACAATAATCTAGGCAGACCAGTGGCTGTGCGGGTGGGGAAGACCAACGCTGTATATTACTTCAAGGTGGGCCCATGAGATCTCCCAATCCTAGAAGAATGTCAATGGGAAGCCCTGCGGACGCAAGAATTCCCCATGGGCATCTGGTTATGTGTGGGAGCCCACTGCACACCCAAACAGCCAATTTCCATTCTGGAATGGATAAAGTCTGGACTAGGACCTGCAGCAGTGTGAGGACAAGTGGGTCCCCAAGTGGCCATTGTGCTGATATGCTCATAACCCCGCCTGGTTGAATGGCCTCTCTTGGGTTTTCTTGTTTGTTCCCATCTCCTTCACAAACAGAACTCTCATAGTTCCACCTGCTTCTCCATGGGCCTCTCTAGACTGCAGGGTCAGGATAAGTAGTGGTTCCTTCAATTAAATAGTATCTTCACTGCTAGAGAAAATGAAACAATTGTCTCACAATTTAGGGTTCATGTGGATGCTTGGATATTCAATCAGGTTGGCTGGCTCTCTATGTTTGCAGATGCCATGTTTCCTGGAGATTATGATGACCCCAATGTGGAGGCAGCCAAAAGGAAGTCCTATGCTGAGTCCAACCTGTTACTCAATGCGGATATTTCTTGGTTTATCTGGCTTAGGTGTGTCACTTCGTTCGTGCTTCCGTTTTCTGAGGCGGTCACTCGCTGGGAGCGTACGTGAATTTGTGAGTCCGTGAGCGGAAGTCTGAATCTCCTAATTTTTTTTTTTTTACCTCACATGCTTTTTCGGGGTCAGGCATTGTTCAGCCTTAAGTAGGACCGCTTGGTGATATCGTTCTATGAGAGACCTGTAAGCAAGCTTTCATGTTCCAGTGCAATTCCAAGCCCAGCCTCTTCCAGTGTACAACCATATCTGGTGAAGTTGATCATTGTTACACAACAGCTGCTCCTCTCTTCTCGGAGAACTTCAAAATGACATATGGGGCAGGAGTTTAAATGAAGGAGACCTGTCATGTTCCCTTTAAGAATAACGATGTGGAGAGGTTAATGAAGCCAGTTATTAAATTTAGATCGGAAATCGGTTGGAAAAATGAATGCTTGGTGTAGACATGGGTTTAGTGGATGGGTTAGAGCTCTCTCTCCTTTACAAAGAAGAAAACTGCCATACTAGAAAACACGATTCGCCATTTCTGGAGAGCATGAGTTGCTCATATTCAAAATATTGAAATTGTCACAAGGGAGGAATTAGTGAGATTGAAGATGCAGATTTAATCTTATGTTGACAAATTTAGAGAATAATATGAATAGCAGAAATGCATATTTAAGAATAATTTGAAGTACACATCTTTCAAGTGTTTGTTTGTTTGGTTTTTAGAGTGAAACGTAGATTAAATGTAGAACTTTATCTCCTGATGAACAGGGTGTATATACCCGTAGATCCACAGAGCAGTACTTGAGTTTGAAATGTGAGAGATGAACTTCAAAAAGTCCAAGAAATGATAAACTTTAAGAAGAAGACTTAAGTGGACGAGGGTTGTAGAAAATCCCTCCCTCCTAGATGGCATTACAGAGGTAGTATCATCGACTCTGGGTGAAATCTTGAAAGTATCGCCTGCTGTGGCAGCCTTAGATCAGATCTGTGACCTACACGAACAGTGCTTTGACAAACTTAAGGCCCTCTTAACCCTCCCATTAACACGAGGCAAAGCGAGGGCACAGGGTTGTCAAGAAAAATGGTATAACAAGAATTGCAGGATCGCGCATAGCGAATTAATCAAAGCTGTCAAATCTAGGATCACCAGCGACATAAAAGAGGCACGTCTAAGGTATAAAAAAGTTCAGTGGGAGGCGAAAAAAGAGTGGGATGAACGCCATTGGTTAGATCTCCTAGAGGCCTGTAGTTCCTCCAATCAGGTCAAATTCTGGGAACTAGTGAAGTGGGGTAGGAACCCCGATTCACAAATTCCTGCTAACCATGTGCCTGTGGAAGCATGGGTTGAATTCTATTCCAGCCAGTTTTTGGATCCTGACTTAGATCCTAGTACCGGACAAGCCACGTGGAAAAGTTCCTCTCACACTCATAACCAAGTGTTAATGTTTACGCCCCTAGATACTGAGTTAGCAATCCGCTTGGTCCAGCGTGGGAAAGCGCCAGGGATGGATTCCATCCCGACCGATTTATTTAAAAGCAATCTCCAACTCTGGGTCCCTTATATATCATCAGTAGCGAATGCCATCTCAAAGGGGGCACGGATTCCAACTTCCTGGAAGGGGGCGGAAATCCTTCCCATCTTTAAGAAAGGGGACCGATCGGTCCCGGGTAATTATCGCCCCATAAGTTTAATAGACTCCCTTCAAAAATCATCGCTAGGATGGTCCTTGCTCGGGTCCAGGGTTGGATGGAGATGCAAAGCATTCTTTCTCCCATGCAGGCCGGCTTCAGATCAGGCACCAGCACCATCGACCAAGTATTCAGATTCACTCTGATATACTGGAAGGTGGTGCTGTTAGGCGGCGGATCCATCTATGCCGCCTTTGTTGATCTGCAGTCGGCCTTCGACCTCGTGTCTAGGGCTAAACTGTGGGCTGTCCTAAAAAACCTGGGACTGCCGATGGAATTGCTGACCTGGTAGTAAGATTACATGAGGGTAACTTCGCTAGGGTGAGGTGGGGGGGTCAAGGGCAGGTGACGGATTGCTTCCCCGTAACACGAGGCATCCGCCAGGGGTGTGTATTGGCACCCACGCTCTTTTTGTTGTTCATCGACCAAGTAGTGAAGTTTTTTGCCGATACCCCCACTGATGCCCCCTCACTGGGTGGGAGTAAGTTACCCATGCTCATCTTTGCAGATGACACACTGCTCCTCTCAAAGACCCGCAGTGGCCTGCAAACTGCATTAAATAGATTTGAGGAGTTCTGCTTGGCTAACGACTTGAAAATCAATGTTAGTAAGACCAAATTCATGGTCCTAAATAAAAGTCGTTCAATTAAAAGTCATGTGAGGATGAACGGAGTAAGTCTAGAACAAGTAGAGGTCATGACCTATCTAGGAGTAACCTTGGATCACCGCCTCAGCTGGAAACCACAGGTTAACACACTTTTTCTAAGATTTGCACGTCTTACTGGCTGTCTTTTGCAGGAGCAAAAAAGGTCCCTAACCAAACGGGTTAAGCCCGCCCTCAGGATTTATGAACCTAAGATCAGCTCCGCAATCTTATACGGGGCTGATCTTTGGGGGGTTATGGACCTTTCAACTTTGGTTAAGGCTCAAAATAAATTTTTGCATAAGCTGGTTGGACTTCCCCAATCCCCTCCGACAAAACCACTCTGTTTGGATATGGGCTGTGCACCTATCAACGAGCTGGCCCGATATCGGCTAGTAGCCCTGTGGAGACGCATTTGGACATCTTCAGATTTAAGCCTCTTTGCTAGGGAATTAGAGGAAGTGAGATCGCTTCGGGGTTCTAATACCATACCCTGGCTGCGTGAAGTTAAAACAATTTTAGAAGACATGGGCTGCAATCAGCTGTGGGTCTCCCCGTAGTCTACTCCCTTTCCCTCTAAGAAAGACTATAAAGCACTATTCTGGGCCTGTGTTCGACAGGAGTCTGTCATAAGCTCAGATGCTACCAGTTTAACCGGGAGATTCCTGTCCCACAAACTAGACCCCTCCTTTGAGAACTACTGGGACCTTATAACCAAGCCACTAGATAAAAAACTGTACCATCAGTTCCGAGTCGGGTCCCTGCCTCTAAGGTCTTTTACCAAGAAATGGTTCGCCCTTTCGAATGACCGTTGCCCTTGGTGTATCGACCATAAAGAGAGTATTGGTCATTTTCTATTTGCTTGCCCCGCCTATTATGCACCGAGAAACAAATGGATTAGGCCCATTTGCCTCCTCCTCAAAGTACGAGGGAGTACTGAGGCGCTGTGGGCGCTACGTACCACCACCTCCGAGGCGGTGGTTGTAGGTGTTGCAAAATTTCTGGGGTGGGCATCGGTTATTAGAGCAAAACAGTTATAGGCATCTTGATTCTTAATGGGTTTTGTAAAAATGGTCTTTATTACATTGCTTAATTCCATTTTAATGATAATTTGTATTATGTATTATGTAATAATGATGTTCTTAAACTCAGAACTGTATCCTTTTTTATCTTTTTAATTGTCTTTTATGATGTAAAAATCGAAATAAAGACTTTAAAACCTGAACCTGATAAACTTTTTTAAAAAAAAGAAAAAAAAATACATGGAGACCAACGATTTTAATAGAACAAATTAAACACTATATGGAAGGATTGAGTTTTAAGAGTGATATAATGCAAGTGAGACCATCTCAGAAGGAAGATCCTTTTGGAAATATTTATATAGTATTTGTAACGAGTAACTGGTTGGAAATCCACTCACACTTGCACCATAACCACGGACATATCTCATAGATGAAAGTGGAGCCTGCTCTCAATTCAATGAAGATTTGAAACTTTTTCCAAAGTATTGCACCTGGTTTCTTGCTCCCTCATAATGGGGAGAGGTTGTATTGCCTGTCAATTGGTTAATGTGGCTCCTGTGTTTCTTTTCCCTTACCCTCATTCAGACAGTATTGATTAAAGTCTGTGTGAGAAATGACCTCATTTCTGTCACAGTATCCCATATTTCCTGTGCCATTTTGTTGTCTTTGGGACTGTGTGTGCTTTACCACTGCCAAACAGTGGTAAAGTGGCTGTGCTTCCCCTAAAAATATTGTGCTGCCACTGGAACTCCATGGTTTGACTATGTACATTTCATATACATCCTTAGCAAAGGGTGTGTAAAATGTAGCAATGACATGCTTTGGTAACTGTCATGTGTACAGCAGTGTGAATTTACACAATCCACTTACATTGAAACATATACGTTTGCCAGAAGCATGACTGTGCTCTGGCTGGGCTCCAGTTTAAGGGCCTAATTCACAAAGGTAAATGTATACACTTGTGTAAGTTTACGCTTCTTCAGTATTTACAAAACTGCATTTTAATAGTAAGGTTACTAGTGCAGAGACTCTGCAGTAGGGCAGTGAAAGCTGCACATAAAAAGGTAGGCCTGTCCTATCTTTTTATGTCAGAGTTTCCGACCAGACTACAGACTCTTCGCAATTGTAAACTTACTAATAAAATGCAGTTAATTTTGTGAATATTGATAATACGCAAGCTTACACAAACATATATGTTTACCTTTGTGAATCAGCTACTTAACTCCTTGACCACGGCGTGAAGTGCGCCGCGGTGCGGGAGTTCTAATCAGTGGGCGGGGCTGCATCAGCAAACGGACATGCGCAGCAGCGAGGTAGTGTTTGCGATGGCCATTGGCCGGAGCGAGCACAGAACGGGTTAATGCGTTCCAGTGACATCTTGCAAGAAAGTGCCTTGCCATTCAGGAGAAGCTTATTTTTATACATTTATAAGTCCCCTTTAAATGTGATTGGATACCCCACAGGGAAGAGTCTTGATATAAAAAAATAGGGCATACTACATATTGGAGTAGTGTAGAGTCACAAGGACCCAGAATAAAATAACCAATAGTCCAACTAGTAAGTACAAAAGAGAGTGTTTAATAAAGGCACCTTACCCTACGGAGATCTGGAACAACTGATATTCCAACCGACAGCCGCTCCTGATCTCATCATTCTACATTCCTCATTCCAATATTGTCTAATCATACCGTATTCTAAACCCTTCCCCAGCGGTGTTACCCCTAGTTCACAGCACAATACCACAACTGGCTATTTAATTGTGTAGACCTTGCTAGTCTTTTCACTGAACTGGCATAAATGTAACTGAAATGATAATGTCCTATCTTTGCTTGAGGAATTCCTGGGAAACTGCTTCAAATATATTTCCATTTTTGTTTTATATTTAATGGTGAAGGAAGATGCTTCATAACGTGAGCAAAAAGGTAACTTTGTAAAACTGTACTATAGGCTACCTGATCTCAAACTAGCTTTAAACCATTTCTCAAACAAACAAAGAATGGCCAGGTCACTGAAATCTGCTATACAGGAAGTTGTACTCCCCCTGAGTCAGAAGAGATTTTGGAGAAATTCCCTCACCTACAACTTCTCGTGGCATGCTACATCATTGGCGATTTTCTACATCATGGCGGACTCTACACCTTCTGGGAGTTCTTAAATAAAACAGATATTGGATAGTTGCAGGGATCCAAATGAAAAACAAAATATCTTGAGCTATACCCAGAGTATTTCCTTTATTATGAGTACCTCAGATATGATTCAAATCAAATCTTAGGTGTAAGGTAAAAAATAATGCTTCACCAACCCACATGGTTATGCCAACATGTTTAGGTCATTCTTAAAAGCCAATGAGGGCCTCAGGCCTTCATCAGGGCTATTCTGATCCCTACCTAGCTGCTCATACATTCCATCTGATTAAATGAGCCTAATGCTCTCACCTTTCTTGATTTCTTCTGTAAGAAATAAGCTGTGAAAACAGATTTGCAACACAGGGTGACATCAGAACATATCTGACTAATTTCTCAGATGGAGCACTCACCCAGGCTGTGTGGAAACTGTAATATATTTTTCTTGACTTTTGAACAAAAACTCACTGTGAAGCCACTTCTAAATGCACAGCACCCATGAGCTTGCATGAGTATGCATTCTCACACACTTGTGCATCATGCACTCACCCTAGAGACTCAGGGTGATTCAAGACTTTACTGATTAGAACAAGGAGGCACTCCCCTATAGTCACACACTGAGGGCGGAAAACAATTATATTGTCATCCATTGAATGGTATTGCGGCATAAGCCGTGTTGGCACCAATCTCCATTGCACAACAAATGTTTTGATTAACCCAAGGTTATTTTTAATCAGTTTACTAGTGGTATCAAAGATTCATAAAAATAAGACATGTTGCGTGGTTTTGCTAGTTTTTTTACAGACAACAATAATGGCCCATAGGATGCATGCCGATTGCTAAGAGTAGGAGAGATATTGTAAAGAAGACTTGGATGGTCTGAAGTCCTTCTCACCCTACTCAGTGGAACTACAAAATGTGTACCCCACTTGCCAGCTACTTAACTACCAACAATAATTGCCCGTAGGATGAATGGCATTCCTTACGAGCTGGAGAGATAACGTAAAACAATACTTGGATGGTATCAAGTCCCTAGCACCCTGCTCAGCTAAACTGCAAATTGCCCTCTCCAGGTGTTTCACCACAGATCGAGGGTGCTCTCGAAATGGGCAGTTTACACTGAACCCCACCGGGCCTGCTTATTTCATCAAAGTGGATGTGCTTGCGTGCTCACACCTATAGTTACCCCTGTCTGACAGCCGCAGAACAATTAGTAAGTTAAGGCAGCCAGTATTTGAGGACCCTTCCTTGTGGTGAACTCAGCGATACTGCATCACGTAACATGCTTGCGTCAGCAGTTATATGAGGCTGAGCCTTGATGGAAAATGTAGTCCCCTGCCATTAGCGGCTGTATAGAGAGATCCAATGCATCTGGATTTGAGGTCATTGCAAAGATAAATCCGTGATCCAATGAAGTATTGAAGTAAAATGTATTGTAGTTGAAGCACCAACACAGGTGTATACCTTCCTTGCTCCTGTCTTCTCAGCAACTGTCCTGAGATTCCAGTTGAGTAAATCTGGAATACTCAAGACAGCACGCTGAAGAACACATTACAAAAGATGCATATGCAAATACTTGATGTTATATCATATTTAAAGGAAACTTACCCTACACAACACATCTTCCCCTCTTAAAAAAACAAAAATAAAAACTAAATATGACAGAATTAAACATTTCAACCACTGTCTTCTAAACTGTCACATACAAAATCAGAAAGCTATTTAAGTCTTCTCCGCAAACTTTTGTTGTCCTCATTACCACTCATACCTTCAACACTCACTTCCAAAAACACTCTCCCCACACCATGAGCAACCTCTTCTGCTCCTTCAGCAACCACTGCATTACCATCACCTACAATCTCTTCCTCTTCACAACAATGCACCCCTCTTTCCACTGCTTCAGCAACATCTGCACTCATTACTTTCTATCTCCTTTTACAGAACCTCACTTCTCAAAACCTCTCTTTCCCCACCTTCCTCACCCCTAGGAGTTACATCAACACTATCAAAATGTTCAGGAATTTTTTTTGTCTCATGCTGGTTTCACTCCTCGAAATTGCTGTTCCCAATCTGTTCTTCCTTCTCTTTCCTGTGAAACCTTTCATATAAATCCTTATTGCCCTTCAGCACAGCAATTCTTGTAAGGTTCCATAGCTTACTATCACTGAGTTGCACAGCATCGCACAACACTTTCGATATTTTAAAGGTTCTGTGAATTGGCTTTGGCCTTTCCTAACCTTCCAAGGTTTTTTGACTTTCATCCACATGCCAACTTTGATTTCAGGACTGCCAGAACCTCAGTCACAATCGCATTTCTCCTTATACTTCAAATGTGTCCTGATGATTCTGTCCCTAATAACCGCAACAGGAACAGTAGTAACAGGGGTTTGTAACATCCATTCAGAATTACATATGGTTCTAGCTCCTCTGCCTCTCATAATCTCAAAAGGAGTTATTTCTAAGGCTTCATACACAGTATTCCTATATGCCCATACAGCTTTAAAAACGTGGTTTTTCCCAGTCTGCCCTGTTTTTAATAGCCAACTGAATGGTGTCTTTTAAGACTGTATTGAACCTCTCAATCATTCCGTTCCTACTGGGATTGTACGAAGACGTAGTCCTATGTACAACACTTATTTTCCTGAAATACTCTTAAGCCAAATTGGATAAAAACTGAACACTGTTGTCACTGATGATCTATGCAGGTAATCCCTCATCTACAAAAAGAGTGTCCATAAATCGTAAAACTGCCTTAGAATCCAATTTCTTTACAACCTTGATCACAGGCCATGTTGAGAAAACATCAATAAGACAAATAATGTTCCAACAGTTCCCATTATGTCTATTGCTACAGTGTGCCAAGGCTTATTAGGTATTATGGGCTCACACATGTTAGGTCTTCAATGTCTTAAAGGCTTAATCCGAATTAGCACACCAAAGACAATTTCTAACAAACCTTTCAATGAGTATATCCATGCCCGGACACCAATACCACTTTTTGACTCTCTGTTTTGCCAAAGCCATCATGACTGTCATAACACAAATGTACAATGTGTTTCCTCATTAACTCTGGGGGAATAATCCTATCACCCCGGTGAACAGATCCTTGAACTACAGAAAGCTAATTTCTGATTTCCCAAAATGGTTTTAAGTCCTTATTAATCAACCCACTACCTGGCCATCCGCGCTCCACAAACACAATGATTTGTTGCAAATTAGTATCCTGAGAGTATTGAGATTTCCACTCTTCTTCCTTTAAACGTATTACCCCATCTCCATGCACCAATGCTATTTGAAAGTCATTACAAATCATTCTCACCACATTCCATAATGTCAGTAGACATTCTAGATAAGTAATCCGCAACAACATTTTTTTTACCTGGCACATATTTTACTAAGTAAATAAAACCTTGTAATCTCATCAACATCCAGGCAATTCTTCCAGATGCATTGTACATGCCTTCAGTGGATAACAGCTTTACCAAAGGTTTGTGATCACTATGTATCTTACATTGTTGACCCCAGATGAAAGGTCTAAAATGCTCTACGGCCCAAGCTAATGTTTCTTTCTCAATGACTGAGAATCTTTCTCTGTGGGAGATAGGACTCGAGAAGCATAAACAAATATGGACTCCTTCCTCTCAGGATTTAATTGGAATAATACACCAACTAGGCCTCTGTTACTAGCATCCACTGTGATTATGTTTTCATAATCCTGGTCAAATCCCTTAAGTACAGGAGTTTCAACAATGGCTTTTTTAATATCTGAGAATTCCCTACTACATTCTTCCATCCAAAAGAATCTTATTTTTTTCTTGAGTAACGGCCTTATATATTAAACTCTGTTGGAAAAACCTTTAACAAATAGAGTGAAATTCAACTAACCCATTAAATGATCTTACGTCATCTTTGCTTGTCGGAGGTTTAGAGCTTCAACAAAAGCCGGTTTAGTGCAAAGTCCTTCACCACACAAAACAGACCCCAAATATGTAACTGATTATACAGCAAATTTGCACTTTGAGTGCTCGAGTGTAAGGCCTTTTTGTTGCAGAATATTTAAGACATTTGCTAAGATATCATCATGCTCTAGCTTACTTTTCGAAATGTCATCTTGAAAACATTTCACATTTGCTAAATCCCCAAACATTTGATACATAAGTCTTTGAAGGTTGCTGCAACAGATGCCAGCCCGGACGGCATTCTGAGGTATTGAAAACGTCCAAACAGAGTGATGAATGCAGTTAATGATTTGCTTTCATGGCTCAGAGGAATCTTGTAGTATGCAGCTGAAAGGTCAAGGGGAGAGAAATATTTGGCATCTTTGACTAAAGCAAGCATTTCTGAAATTTTCGGAAGGGGAAATTTATTAATCACTATATTATTATTAAGATATCTCAAATATATGCAGATCCAAATATTTCCATTACTCCGTCTTGCAACAACAATTGGAGAAATCCATTGTGTGGACTCAATTGGTTCAATAAGCATCCACAAGTTTCTTTTAACTCCTTTTCCACTTTTTCTCTTACTAGGATAGGGACATTCCTAACTTTATGCATTTTAGGACATGCATCAGGTTTTAAAATTACTTTATGTTCAAAATCGTTCGATCTACCTATTTCTCCACTAAACACCTTCGGAAATGTTTTTAACATTTCAGTACTCACCGTTTCACTTTCACTCGCAAGCATTACTGATAACGGACTGTGGGGGGTCAGAATAATACGTAGTTCTCCCTGATCCTTCCACCCTAAAACCGCTGGAACTTTCTTAACGACATACAATTTTCCAAAAGATTCTCTATTTTTGAATCTGAAAACTAAATGGCGGTACCCCAACATGTCAATCTTCTCTCCAGAATATCCATCGGGGTGAACATCAGTGGAAAATAGTTTATGACAAACATGCTTGGCAAATTTGGACAACCATTCATTCTCAGTAACAATTGTGTACAGAGAGCCAGAATCCTCCAATACACATGGAACATAAGGGTTTTTTCTCGTCACAGACGATGTTGTCATTAATGTTCAGAATAAAGAGATCCTTAGACTCAAAATCTTGTGCAGGACATTCTGGTTCCTCTATGTTGAGTTTCCTCTCCATCATTCCGCATTCATCACTGGAATCCCCCCATCTGCACCCTTCACCTTTACATTCCTCTTCTTTTTACATACTTTGGTGAAATGCCCTACCACATCACAGTTAGAACACTTTTGTCTAATAGCAGGACAAAATTTGCTAGATGCTAGGTGTGAGGCATTGCCACATCGGTAACACATAACATTTTCTTTTTTGTAGAAATCGCTATGTTTTGTAACTTCAATTTTATATTTGGCGGAAGTCTCACTTTTAACCTTACAAATAACCTCTTCAGGATTCATTATAGATTCTAAATTGAGTGCTTTAGCACTTCAGCTAGATAACTCTGTGAAGTAAGTGGCTGACATGGTAATAGCAGTAATTCATGTATTTATTGTTGAGCAAGTTACATAACAAAGCCCTAGACCGCTCCAGGCAGAGTACAGCTCCTCACCGCAATGGTCATGTAAAGAACCCTGTCCACCACACATTCCACTATGAAATGAACGGAACACAGAGTGCGATCCCTCCAAATACAGTACATAATGACAAAATACTACATTGAGTTTTCCCTTTTTGCTTTTAAACATCCTCACCTAACCAATCACCCCAAAAGAAAGAACATACACCTTCCCAAAAAAAACAAAGAACAAAAAAACACATCACACCAAACTAAAAAACAAAAAGGAACACAAAACCAACACTAGCAAAATGAGATACAAAGCAGAAACGTAGTCACTAAAGTGATATCTCATTCTCAACCAAAACCTGTGCAAGTCTTAACGGAATCTCCATGGTACACTACGAGTACTAACACATCTCGGCACAACACCTTCTAGGGACAATGTATCTTGTGAGTTTTTGGTTAACCCACCCTGAGAGCGTGTAGACACTGAACACAACTCTTGCCCTTTTGATAAGTTGACATTGCAAGACAGACCACTGATTCCACCCAGTTTATTCAATGGAGAGCTTGCCCTATGTCTTTCTGAACTCTGAGAAGCTTTCCAGTGTTTTACCAATTGTGTCCTATCACTCTCGCAGAGTTACCACACAAGCTCAGAAAACTTTGAGTCACCTTTTTTCTTACAAACATAGGTGACTTTATGCGGACCCAATCACCAACTTTGACTGGACTCTCCCTCACGCACTTTCTTGCATCATAGTATTCCCTTTGTTTAGATTGAGCTCATAGAACATTATGTTGGATGATGACATCACAACACTCATAAGTTAATTATCCCTTTAAAAATTTACAAAACCATGCTGGCCTAAACTGAGTGTATGGTTTCCTGCCATACAAAGATTGAAATGGAGACACTCCATTGATTGACCAGCACCATGTACATGAAACCCATTAGCCAATGCCTACTTCACACATTCCACCAGAACACTGGTAAAGCGTTCCACTAAACCATTTGTCTGAGGATGATAGAGTGAGCTCTTTAAATGTTTGAAGGAACTTTCAGACAAGAATCTCTCCACTTCCCTAGACATAAACTGTACCCCATTGTCCAAGATAAGTTCTTCAGGAAAGCCTTCATTCATGAAAATGTCTTCACCATCTTATAGTTGGGTTCACTTATGAACCTGACATATGGCCTTTTCGAGTAATAATCAATAAGAACTTATGCATAACGCACTTGATGCGACAACACATTGAATGGCCCTACCAAATCTATCCCCACTTTCTTTGGGGCCCAGAAGGACACTCAATAGGCATCAAAGGTGGGGTTTGCTTTTTAAGTGTTTTTTGCATGTAGCACACACAGGGCACGCCTTTAACTAACAGATCAACTTCACCATCCATTAGTGGCCACCAGAATGAAACGTGTACCCTGCGCTTAGTTAATGTTGGTCCGAAATGTCCTTCATGAGCTTTTTCTAGAATAACATGTCTCAGATTCACGGGAGGTATCAACTTTTCACCTCTCATGAGCAAACCATCCTCAGTGGTCAATTCGTCAGAGACACTCACAGAATGTTCGGAGATTTAAACTCAGGGATCTCTCACAGGACCCTCCTATTCTGAAAAACTCCACTACTTCTTTCAGGACACCGTCATTAGCCTTCTCACACCTCCATTGATTTTCAGTAAGTTGACTAACACTTCCAACTTCCATGGCTGCAATCAAATAACATTCATTATCATATGTGATGCAGTGCGCGCAACGAAATTAGTTTTATTTATTTAAATGTTTACTTACCTGTAAAACTCCGTAATCCATACATTACTACCCTCCACCCTGCCCCTCCCCCTGCCCACGTCACCGCCCTACAGTAACTCCTACTGCCGACCGCTACTGACAAGGGGTGAACGTCACAGTGAGGAGTCCACAGGCTCAATGACTTCTTTCAAACATAATCCCTTTAATTACTTCTCTAACTCATTGTGAACACTGAAAGGAACACCCCTCATCTTATGCTTTACAGGTAAAGCATTTTCTTTTGTCTTAATTTTCTGTTAGACTCCTACAATGTTCCCAAGCTCACCAGAAAAGACTTTTGGGAATTCATTTAACAATGACTCAATGTCTTCAGATTCTCAAATAACTGTACTTTGTTCTTTAGCTCCTGTGCGAAGAACTATACCAAATAGCCCTTGTTGGAACAACCCTAGGATATTCAATCCCTATACTGCAACATAGATTTTACCATAAATGCATCTTCCTTTAAACACCATGTTGTACACAAAGATACCCTGGAGATCTATTTTCCTCCCATCTTAAGAGAAAGGAGAACTATAAGGCGGACACAATGAGTGCCCTGACCATTTCTGTCTGAACAACTCTTGTGTGATCAATGTGATTCTTGCTCCAGAATCAACCAAAAGATGAAGTTGTTCGTCCCCAACCTGAACATAAATATTCGGATCTACACATTGTTCTCGCTTAGACCTTTCCATTTCATCTTGGCTTACAACCAGAACCATAACTTGCAGTTTCCACATTAGATCTTCAACATTGGTCTCATACACACGGCTGAGACCCTAGTTCCCTTATGCTTTACACTTTGACACACTTTAGCAAGATGTCCCATTTTTGCACATAGTCTACACTGGACATTTCTTGCCAGACACACTCTTCTTCCTTTATGATGTGCAGGATTATCACACCGGAAACAAATATTAATTGTTTAAAAAATTAATTCTGCTGCACGAGATTTCCATACATCAGTGCTGATGAAGAAACATTATTCATCTGTCTCTTCAAGTCCCTCGTAAGCACTGTGTTAACCTGTTCCACACATTTGTCTCCAGTTCCTTACATGATTTAATAGATGTTTCAAAGCTTTTTGCAACCCTGATGGTATCTGATAAAGAAGGATTACCCATTGACACCAGTTTTTGTTTAATGGACGTATCCGTGCAGTCGCAAATTAACTGGTCTCCAATAAGTTGCACTCCCCCAAAAAATTTTGACACTCCACAGCTAATTTTCAAAAAATTGAAATATATGTCAACGTCTTCTCCAGACCTTTGTTTTCTCTTGAAAAGCTTGTGCCTTGACACCACCAGGCTGGGTGCAACATCGAACCTTTGAACCAGTTTTATTATTG
Source organism: Lissotriton helveticus (assembly GCF_964261635.1). Lineage (NCBI taxonomy): Eukaryota > Metazoa > Chordata > Amphibia > Caudata > Salamandridae > Lissotriton > Lissotriton helveticus. Next base: position 1,029,687,156 of record NC_136059.1, read on the forward strand.
CTTCTTCATAGACATCTAATTCTCCCTCATCAGCATGAATCTCAGGGAGGTGTTTAAAGGTTGACCTTCCTTCTAATCCTAGTGAATGCAACAATAAATACTTTCTCCTCCCTGGTCTGAACATGGAAGCACCAATTGCTCCCTAGTAGGTCTCGAAGGCATCATACCACGGCTTCCCGGGTATTGATGGATCCCCTGGTGTTTCTAAAAAGGGTGGTGGAAGACTGACTGACTGCATGACAGCTGCAACACACTTCCAAGACTAAAGTGAAATGATAGACCAAAAGGTTATGTGTAAAGAATACTGTAACCACTTGAAGCAGCAATGAATGAGGCACTGCAATTGAATATGACCTGACTGCTGAATATCACATTGACACACTAGGACTATTCAACATGGATGAATATAGGTCTGGTGAAAATATTGTGTATTAAAACACGAGCACCAACTTCGTTTGTGTGAATTATGCCTGGAGCACTGTATATTGAAAAAAAAATGCCACGCTTTAAACATCTGCCATATGATCCATCCAAACCACATAAGACTTTCTTCCGTTTTCAAAGGGGGATTGGACACAAAACCAAAGTGAGAAGTACAATCTTGGATGACCGCTTTAAGAAAAGCCACCGGTTTTAACTTTTTATCCAAAGGAAATAGAACTCCCTGCAGCTAATCAGGCATGCATGTGAAGTCACAGTCCTGCGGTGCACTCTGCCATGCCACGCTCCATGTTGTGCACTGACCTGATGTAGTAAGATTGCTGCTGCTCATCTCCTCTTTCTAGAGGAAATCGATGTCAGGTGCCACCTGCGCATCTGCTTCCTCTCACTTAGTCTGAATCCTTCCTTTGCTCCAAGCGGGAGCCAGTCAGCTGGACAACCTATGAAGCGGCTCAGTTTTAACGCAGTCCGCGACAACAGGTACGTGTCAAAGTAACAACGCCTACCAAAAATGAACTCCACGGCAGCCAAGCGATCTTGTTGCATGCCAATGTGGGTTCTGTAAGTCTAGGGCAAAGACAGTCTGCTCGTTACCACATGTAGTAAGTGGCTAACACAGTAATGGCAGTAATTAACATATTTATTGTTGAGCAAGTTACATAACCAAGCCCTAGACCGCTCCAGGCAGAGTACAGCTCCTCACCGCAACGGACAAGTTAAGAACCTTATCAACGCCACATTCCACTATGGAATGAACGGAACACAGAGTGCGATCCCTCCAAATACATTACATAAAACAGAATAATACACTCTGCTTTTCTGACGATTGCTAAAATATCTTTAAGCTCAACATCACCATTTTTCCACAATCTATCTTGAATAGCAGGATCAATAGTGTGCATAACAATTTGGTCTCTAATAAACTGTTCTTATAGGTGATAAAATTTACAATCATCTACAAGTTTAGTGAGTGCAGCCACGTATTCATCAACTGTTTCATTCGCTTCCTTTTTTCTTTGAAAAAATTTCTAACAATGCCCATACAAACTTTATGTGAGAAATGATTGTTAAAATCTTCAATACTAGATAAAAAACATTAACATCACCCCCATCTGAAGTTTTAGCCATACGTTCATATACTTTAAGACCTTCAGGGCCCAGAGAATGTAGGAAAGTCTTTTTTTCTGTGCCAGAGCCATTTTTTCATCTTCATCTATGGTTTCCAAGAAATTTAGAAAGTAGTCTTTCCAGTCTACCCATTTCATGCATGGGTTAATCCTGCTGGCTAAAAACGCTTGTGGGTTACATAAAGACAAAAGTAGATCTGCCCCGTATTTGATCAGGTATAGGCTCAGTTAGAGTCCAAAAGTTTTCAAAAATCACCCATTTTAGCGCTCACCGATTAATCAAGGCCATATGCAATTTAGACAGAGGCACTTTTATAGAAAATGTATCATTTTTATTTTTATTTGCTTCATATATTTTTATGTATACCACAATTATACAAAATCATTTTTTTTTAGAAATTACACGATTATAAAGTAAAAACATATATATATATATACAACCCATCAACCTTCCAACATTCAAGCTTCAACAAATTCATACATCGCAACCAATCATACTCATACAGGTCTCATTCATGCATTCTGCTCAGATAAGATTTGAGATAAATTGCTCTGAGAACATCCTGAATATTCCTCTCAGCCATAGGCCGGGGATAGATGGTAGTATGTTCAGGGTAGATGGTTTCAACGCCGACGCGCGTTTCGGTGCCAGGCCCCAAAATAGACCGCACCTTCGTCAGGGCAGGGAAGGGGAAGGAGGGGTTGTACTCAAAAGTAAGATTAATATTTCTGTTATCCAGGCACTCTGTAGAAAAAACACATCATTTAGTATAGTGTTTAAACCCCGTTCCAAACAACATTTTATGTTAGTATATTCAGTGCTAATCGCATAATATTTAATCACAGTAAAGGATTCACAAGTGCGAGAGACACTCATTGGTTATCCTCATCCTTTTCCTTTTTATACAGTTTTCAGTATGTCAATACATAGAGGAGCTGGTCACATAGGGCTTTAATACAGTGGTAGTGTCATAGCTAGGGGGCATTGGTGAGCTCGAAAAATGGGTGAAAAAACAAGATAGGGCTAAAAAGCAAACAATTAATGGTAAGCATTCAAGAAATCTTAAATACCCGTGCAATGGACCCTCCCACTCACGCTGGTTCATCTGTTGCATTATTTTTGTACAATGAGCTTAGCTCATATGAGCATTCATTCATTCATCTATCTTACGTGTGTAGAAATATACGCACTTTCGTAATCCTTCACAGGAGGCCTGATTTTTCGGACACTGAGTTTTTAGCATGTTTCTAAACCCCGTTGCACATCGCATTTATCAATAGAGGGCACTACCGGGCATTCAAAAATGCATTCGCGTGTAGCATACTGTTCAGGCCTGTTTCTGAGCTCCATAGCTTTTAGTTATATAGCGTTAAAGCGTTACCTGACATTCAAATATACCTCAGCGTATGGTCTGCTGTAGGGGAATGATGACCAATCTTTTTCAATAGATCGCACGTTTAGGGCGCCTTCCTGGGGTCCTATGTAAAAGATGATTATCATATCTTAGAGTCAGGTTTACCGCATATTACACCGCTATTCTCTTAGATTTAAACAACTCCCTTCTTACCTAAATAGACGTGTTTTTTATGATGTGGGGCGAGAAGCGGGGTGTGGAGACAAGTTCGGATAGAGGGTCGTGTTCTGCCAGAATACAGAGAAATCAGTTAGAAGCCTCTCCTTTCAAATGCTGGAATAGAAGGCATAGATAGCTGGAAGTTAGAGGTTACCTTTTAGATAGCGTTTTGTAGTTTATATCATAACATAGCTTTTCATCCTTTATGATCCAAGGTGCTCTGGCAATTGGTAGCTCATACTCTGCATCCGCGTTCTGTTACAAGGACAGCCCAAGCGGCGCTTTCACCGGGGGATGCTGTCAGAATCTGCCGGAAAAAGTACGCAAAGGGAGATTAACCATTAAGCTGCACGTTGCCTCACAGATACGTTCAAGAAGGTAATTTAAAATACACGGCGACTCACTACACTCTGGAATTGGCATTGCTCGATAGAATGAGTACATGCCAAAGCTTCGGCTAATCTCGATTTCTAAAGTTTGACCAAAGAGAGCTTCAGCGCGGAGTACTTACACGAGCGGTGCGGTAGAGATTCCTCTCCGTTTCACATCCGGCAACCGGTGGTCGTAGGCTCGGCCCCCCGCTTCCGCCTTTTTAAAGGGTGGAATCAATACCGGACGTTTTTCAGGTGTGCTCGGACAATGAGCGGTACACGCAAGTTGGAAAACCTGGGTTGGATTTCTGATATTCCACAAAACCCGAGATGGAGTATGCCAAACCCGATCTTTTGTTCTTGATTTCACAACATGATGGGGTAGCAGGCAGGGTTCAATGGAATCGTACTTCTAACACGTGCAAGCATCATTTAAGTCAAAGTTCGTCGCAATTTAGATAGCTGTTTAGATTTTACTAAATGCCATGAGTAGCAGGCAGGATATTACATAATGCTAAGGTGGCATGGCAGGCGGGGTTTCAATAGATCGCGTTTTCCCACGGGCATGCCTCATTCAGGCCTGTGTTCGCCGCGTCCAATAAAAAAATCCAGAAGACCTCCCTCTTTTTCCGAATGCAGGTAGAATTTTTGCCTGGGACATCTCGGATCTTTTCTAAGATGGACCATCTTATGTCATCTTCAGTGTGTTTCATGTTCGTCCAGTGGGCAACGAGGGGGGCACGCTTGTGGGATCTGTAATGTGAAATGTTGTGCTGCCATGAACAATTATGAGCATTAAATTAAGGAATAACACAGTACAAAAATTCCAAAGTAATGAGCAAACAGCATCCGTTGTTCACTTGAGAAGGACTTTTTCGCTGTGATAAATAAAATGTACCAGAAGAATAAAGTACATTTATTTGAAGTAAAACGGTTATTTTCTTTAATAATATGCTGGAAATTCCATAGTACAACACTCCCAATGAAGAGTTGTCATCCAAGATGGAGGCACACTGGACCTGAATAGCGTGACCTCACAAAGTAAAATGAAGGAGCATTTCGTTCCACATGCGTGGAACAGTGCTGGTAATAATGTGGGATGGAGATCCGTGCAGCCAATAAATAATAAAATCCAAACAAAGATGGAGGCACGCTGGCATAGGTAGCGTGACCTAGCAACATAAGGGAAATTGTTGTTGCGTTCCAAACCACGGAGCAATGTTAGCGCAAAGAAATGCGGAAAGGTAGAAAACAACGCTCTGTTGCAGCCTAGTAACCTCCGATGGTTGCAAAAAATGCCAGCAAACATCAGGTGGACTCAATAGAATCCTCAATGTAGCTTGAAAGATGCCGACTGCAACCATAGAAAAGGTCCAAAGGAAGGTCCTCATAACATGAAGGAATTCCTGTGGCACAAATGTCTTCACCCGGGAAGGTAGTGGAATACAGATAATCCAAAAGACATGTACGAAATAATCAATGGTAGATCCAAATCATGTGAAGTGCTGGAAACTGCGTATTACAAATTGCACACAATTTAATGGGTTCCCTGATGCTTCAACAGTGCTAGTCGCCAGTTTTGTAAAGATAAATCCGTAATCCAATGAAGTATTAAGATAAGATTTATTGTAGTTGAAGCACCAACACAGGTATACACCTTCCTTGCTCCTGTCTTTTCAGCAACTGTCCTGAGATTCCAGTGGAAGGAATCTGGAACACTCAAGACAGCACACTGAAGAACACATCACAAAAGATGCATATGCAAATACTTGATATTACATCATATTTGAAGGAAACTTACTCTACACAACAGTCATTTATCTAACCTTTAAAGTTATTCATAAATAGGAGATTACATCACATAAGGGAGATCTCAGACATGGACACATTTTTTGGGGCTACAGATTTGGCATTATTTGGCAATTTCTTGAACTTATGAACCATTAACTGGCATTTACACCACTTCAGGGATATCTCAAAAGTAGCCAAGACTATTTAAAAGGGGACATGTACAATATTTGTTTTAAATGTGTTAAATATGTTTTAAATGTTATTCCCACCATCAAACTCCCAATAAAATGTCATAGAGAAACAAACTTATATTGCCACTACCTTACATAGTCTGTATCTAGATTGAATGGCCTCCCAAGTAGAATATCATGTGTTGTTACAGACAGGAAGCGGTTGTTTAGAAGACTTTTATACAACAGGACTACATGGTTTTAATCAGGGTTAATCATGTGTAGCTTTTAGAGTACTCTGCAGGCTTTCTGTATGGCTCCAAATGGGACATTTTCAGCCTGAATCATGGAGAACATAGACAACCAGCCTTTACTTTTAAAAACAGGAACTCCAAAAGCAATACCCACAGGCATACACTTCATGTGAGGTCACCCAACAATTGGGACCATTGGATTAATTCAGTCAATCCTAAAGTTGACCTCTTCAAACGGTATATTCAGGGTTGTTCTATGTGGAACAGCCTCTGATCGCTAGAGCTTTGGTGTTATTTGTATTTTATATACCATTCCAAACCACACTCAGCTCAATGAATATGGCAACGTGCAGGATCAATCTATCCAACCGCTGTGCGTCCGCGCTGTCATGCAGCTTATGTGGTGGGAGACCCGGAAGCTCATTCTGAGCTCCTCCTCCGCCCCGCCTTTACTCCCTCCACTCAAACGAAAAGCCGTTGTGGAACGGGGAGCGAGCAGGGACAAGCGTTGGCAGGCTCGGTAAGTGCAAAATGGCAATACTTGTTAAAACCAGCTAAAAGCAATTAATAGATTGAAATTTAAAAATCTTTAAAGAGACACAGCTCAATGGATATGGCAACGTGCAGGATCAATTCATCCAGCCGCATTTCCAGTAGTCTTTTGACTGCATTGCCAATCTTCCCTAGCCATCTTCCCTACCTTACATCTATCTTGTCCACATTTACTGAGCTATATGTGGACCACCGAAAATGAACTGCATGCTGTATATCAAATCTGTTCTTTTGAACAGCAGTTCTAGTTTAAATAAGATAGCTGCAAAAATATAAATGCATACTTTTTGTGGAGTGCCTCCAAAGAAGAGAGTGATGGGTCATTCCCCTAGGGCTAAGCACCTTCCTAGGTGTAGGGAAAGAGTGGAGAAGGTAATCATCTGTCACCACTTCCTCTATTAAGGGCTTGATTATGAGTCTGGCGTCCACTGTCCACCAGACTCATGGGGTGCGGCAGTGGCGGTCTCCCGACCGCCCTATTACAATTAGGGCAGTTGCAACACTATTACCCCAATGCAGCTGCCTGGGAACCGCCGTGCCCTAGCGGTGGTGTAGAGGCGGAAATGTGCTTGGCGAGACCCTTACAGTCCTGCTAAGCATTTTACAAGTTCCCTCTCTGCCCCGGTTTTCATGGCTGCTCCAACGCCTTGAAAACCATGGCGGAGAGGAAACAAAGGGGGCCCTACAGGGTCTCCTGCTGTCTCGCACCATGTATATGCACACAGGTGGGCACAACATGTGCCCCCCTGTCTGCATGCATACCAGTTTCTTCCCGACATGGACTTTGCAGTCCATCCATCCAGGAACTGTCTAGGAACTGTATTTGGCATTCCCATTGTTGAGTCCATTTTCTTAGGCCCACCGTAGGAACGTAACAGAAAGCCTGCCAGACGCTAGGGGGGATATGTACAAGTGAAATGGCGGGGTGAGGCGTTAGCCGTCTTGACTTAACGCCTCACTCCACCACTTCTGAAACGCAAGGCTGCACCATATTTACAAGGATACGGTGCAGCCTTGCGTTTCCCCCTGCGCTGGTGCTACACTTAGCAGTGCCAATGCAGGCACCCTTGCACCATAGTGGAAGGGTGTCTGCCTGAAGGGGAGGATTGTTTATGTGTAGGAAGGTTTCCCTTCCTGTACATAAACAATCCTGAAATGCCATTTTGTCACTTTCATGTGTGCTGCTTAATGCAGTACACATGAAAGTCACCAAATGGCTTTTTTAAGATTGTTTAGGTGCAGGAAGGGGGACCTTCCTGTACGTAAACAATCCATGGCATTTCGCATTTTCCATGTGTGCAGCCCAAGGCAGCACACATGCAAAAAGCAAAACTAGGAGAAATAATGCATTACTCCTTGTTTCGCCATCTTAAGACCAGGTTTTGCCTGTGGTTCATTTTGGTGCTGCCTCCTATGTACGCTGACCTTGTACATAGGGGGTAGCGTCAAAATCGTGGGTATTGCGGTAGAACGCCCACTGCAACACCCACTGCCCACCCCTTTCATGCTAACCATAGCGTGAAAGAGGACCTTATTTACAAGGAAGAGTTAAGCCACGTTAAGTGGCTTAACTCTGCCTTAAAGCTGCCTTGTAAATAAGTCCAATCCCCTATCGCCACCACAACATCGATAAAAGTGATGTTGTGGTGGTGATAGGGGCTTGTACATATGCCCCTAGGTTTCCATAGGTGTAATTGTGTAAAGATCACATTCTCGAATTGGGAGTTATATATGGGAATTGTATTTGAGACCACAGACCTACAGTTCAGGAATTCAACTTTGATGTGATGTGTAAGGGATAGGTTACTGGATTGAGAGGAGGTAATTCTTCTGAGGTTGTTTGTACTTTTAGATCATTGAATCTGTTTATGCTCTGGAGACAAAGGGAATTCAGTTACAAGGCCACAGAAGTGCAGCAGTGAACATTTAGGTGTCTGTGATTCAAAGCACTGAGGTTGGAGTGCAAGTAGGGCACCTCAGGAGAGGGAAGTTATGTGAAGTGTGACAACCCAAAGGGCAAAATCACTCTTCCAGCAAAGTCAGTTAGCCAGTCAGTCTGAGATGTGATATTACATTTAAGTGCAAAATCATTAGATGCAGAGAGAAAGTGTAGTAGTAACATGTCACATTAGGTGTAAAAGGTGTGCTTCAGTATAACATCATGTGAGAAATTGGGTTACTGATTGAGGAGGATGAAAGCCTTCTCAAGAAGCAACTACAATCAGGGTGAGGCACAAGCAAACCCAAAACTAACCTGTGCTCAACCCTTTGGTAGCTTGGCACAGAGCAGTCAGGTTTACCAGAGAGGTAATGTGTAAAGTATTTATGCAGTACTTCAAGCAGTATTAAAGTGACAACGCAACACAAGAAAAATACGACACAAGTTTAGAATAATAGAGTAGAATTGTATAATATAAATCAAGACCAAAACAATAAAAAATATCCTATCAGTAGAACCAGAGATATGCAATTTTAACGATTTAAGTGAAAATAGCACCAAAAACCCCACAGTACTGCATACAGCTGTCTGGTTGTGTGAAACTGGGTAGAAAGTCACAAATTCAGACTGAAAGCGTTGGAGTACATGTCAGATACAGGGACCAGGTTAGTCCAGCTGAAAAGCTACAGTTTCAGACCAGCGCTATGAGTCCCGTTCGCGGTAGAGGGGGCAGAGAGGAGCAGGAAAGCGTTGCGGATTGCTATCGCTGCAGCGCAAGGATCCTGTTGTCGCCATGGGCATTCAGGCCGAAACATCGTGATGGCGGACCGCGTGAGTTGTGGAGGTTTAGCATGAACAGTCACGTTGACGGAACTTTGGGTTTGCTGGAAGTGTGAGCGACGAGGTTTTAGCACCAACACGCCTGTTCACAGTCGAGCAGAGTCCAAAAACTTCAATTTAACCCCACTGAGGACACTCTAAGGGTCCTGTACTTGAGGTGCACCACTCGGGGGTCAGGGGCACACTCCAGCCTGATGTGGGTGTTGGCTCAGGTGATTAGGAGCCTTTCATGTCCCTGAGGCTACGAATAGAAGGCCAGCAGACTAGTTCTTGGAGTCACTCTGGGAGTCCTAGGTTCAGGTCCAGGTCCAATCCTTCTGACTCAGGCAACAGGGTAGCAGGCAGCAGTCCAGCAAAGCAGCAGTCAAGCAAGGCATTAGATGACCAGGGCAGCAGTCCAGCAGAGTGGCAGCCCTTTTAGCAGCACAGCAGTCCTTCTCTTAGGCAGAGGTTCCACAGGTTCAGAAGTGTGCTGCAGAGTTGTCTTCTAATGGCCAATATTTATACCTTGTATCTTCTTTGAAGTAGGAGAAGCTTCTAGACGTTTCCCTTTGAAGTGTACAGGTTTCCTGTCTCCCCTGCCCTGGCTCTAGACTAACTACAGCGGGTACGCAGCCCTTTGTGTGGAGGCAGGGCACAGCCTATTCAACTGCAGGTAGGGCTGTGCCCAGCTCAAACCTCCCATTCTGACTGTGATGGCCCATCCAGGCACACCTAAGCTCTCTGTTGTGTGTGGCTGTCTCGGAGGAATATACAAAGCCCAACTGTCAGCTTCACCCAGTCATGTGATCTAGAAATGGGCTACAGGCAATAAATGGCTAAGCAGGAAAATGGCAACTTTCTAAAAGTAAAAGACACACAAATAATGGGCAGACTGCAGAACAAATCCAAACATTTATCCCAGTCAAGAGATCTGGGTTAAATCCATCGTTCATTTGCTCACCATGCCACCTCAGTTTAGACCAAGCCATATGCAAATCAGACTTGACCCTGTGCCTCATGGGAACAGTCCAGCCCGAACTGCCAAGCCAAGTCCTCCCTGGACCGGAAACAAGCATCCTAGGACCCGTTTCTGGGTTTCACCCGCTTCTGCCAGGCTAGCTTGAATCCAGTAGCACTTTGCCACTGGATCAAAGCTAGCCTGGCTCATGAGAGTTGATGGAAATCTTTTAGGGGACCAAATCACATTTATGGGCACTATCATCTTTAGGGAATTATATCACCACTGGAGCAAAGTAAGCAGCACTGTTTTATTTCTTTCAGGAGCAAAATCACATCTGGTAAAATAACAATATCAGTGTGAAAATATTCAAATAGAAAAAAACCACATTTAGATGTAAAATCACTTTTAGGTGAAAAATCAGTCTTGGTGCAACATGAGCAGCTGTGTGGGAACACTTTTGTGGCAAAAAACATTTAGGCGAAAACGGATTTTGATGCAAAATCACTGTTGATTGAAACTCACTCTTGATTCAACATCAACAGAAGTGTGGAGACACCATTAAGTGAAAAACACATTCATGAGCAAAAATCACAGTAGGTGCACCATCATAAGTGTGGTAAACTTTTTGGAGTACAACTCATATTTATGTGTAAAATGACTTGCAAAGTCACTTCAAATTAAACAGCATTGTGGCATCCCATTTAGCTGTAAAAGCTCATTCACGTGCAAAATCACATTACCCAAAATTACCCTTGGTGCACATCTGAAGTGTGGAAACACTTTTATGACTGCAAACGCAACTCTGCTGCAGTGCATGGACACTTCTCTTTGCCTTACATGCACTTAAATTGCAAACACCCTTTAGGTATTTGGACAAACAGACCTAAGGACCTTATTACGATAGTGGTGCAACCGCCACCAACAGGACATCGGTGGCGGTCCAACCACCGAGAAACCGTCTGTCCAACCGCCACATTTTGATGCATGCGGTTGGACTGTCAGCTGTCATGGGAAGGATTGCTGCCCCGACAGGATTTATGATCCCATTAGGCAGCGGTTGGAATCGTACCCCTTGCATGGCGGTGGTGCTTGTAAGGGCACCGACATAGAGAGTACAATGTACCTTTCTGAAAACCTTTTGAGGGCAGTCCGACTACCATGAAAAGGCTGTCAGAAATGGACTTTGGGGCCTGAAGCAGGGCCACTGTAAAATGACCGTGGGGGCACATGTAGAGCCTCCACGCACATTCCTGCACCATGTGCCAGGCACCACGTGGTGCCTGGCACACGGTGCAAAGATGTGCACAAAGTGCTCTTTTACACTGTGGATAGTGCTGCGGCCCTTTTTCTGGGCTGCAGCACCAGCCACAATGTAAAAGAGCACTTTTCCGACCACCAGAAAGGCAGTCTCATCCTAATTCGGTGGTCAGACAGCCGAGTGCTTGTCAGGCGGTCTCCTGACCACTGTGATAGTGGTCGGCGATCCGACCGCCCGGCATCATAATAATTCCCTAATAGTCAATAGCCAAGTGTGACACTGAAATATTCCTTCTGGCTTGATTCAAAGCGAGAATGACATTTTCTTCAAGCAATCACTCAAGGGGCTGCCCCATGCAAACACATGCTGGAAAAAGGTTGATTCAAACCCCTGTACATGTATGTTTCTGTGTTTGATGGCATAAGTTCTCGAATATAGCTAAAGTTATCTGTTGACACATCTAAAAAAGGGCACACAAAGAAAGAATAAAACTGCAGCCCTTGCTGGAATCAGGACGAAGACCTTTCGATGCACTATACACACAAGAACATTAAAATGGATAAAATTGAATGAAGTGGGACAATCTGCTCTTTCACTTCCTACCCCCATCTCCTGTTCCCAGAAGGCTTTTCAGGTCCTCTAAAAGGGCTGATTTGAGGGTTAACCACGAGGATTAAAAGCCCAATGGACACTAGGGCACATTTATCAATTTTTCATGCAGAGCAATGCAGCAATCCACTTTGCTGTGCTGCGCTGAGTGTAAGGGAAAGGGCAGGAATGTGCCACATTTAACAGTATACAGTGCAGTCAGGTCCTAACCTTGCACTGGTGCATGTTTGATGGACTACCATGGTACAAGGGTGCCTGCGTTTTAAGCAGAATTATGTTTGTGCAGGAAGGGACACCTTCCTGCACAAAATCAGTCCTGAGAGGTATCTTTCTGTTTCTATGTGTGCTGCACAATGGTAGTTGTAGCATTTTAACGCATTCTCAGGTCTACCATTAACAGTAAATCTGGGAATATGCCGAAGTCCATTGGTGAATGAGTGGGAACACCCATGCTCTACCCATCGAATGCCTTCCTGAGACAGAGTAACGCAAGGTAGTGATTTGCACTGCCTTGCGTCACTCCAGATTTATCAAGCCATGCAGAGCCACGCATGGTGGCCTTGCGTGGCTTGTAAGTCTGACTTTGTTGTTGTATCGCCCTTGTGTCCACTTGCTTGGTGCAATGGTGACGCAACACAATGATAAATATGCCCTTAGGGATTTTTGCATTCCTCTCCTGGGATAGTGTTGCAACCCTCATTACTTTGGACTAGCACCGTCTTTTAGATCAAACAATGACAGGACCACAAGACACCTGGTATTTGTAGCAATGGTTTGACCTTTGCAGGGCACTTTGGTTATGAGAAATGGTGGTCTCCTTGTAAACCACACCTGCTTGGATCGCCATGGGACCCTTGGTGACAGTCAACCCCAGACCCAAATATTGTAAACATCATCTATGGGTATTGTCTAGTATTGTCCACAGTATCTTCTCCTCAAATTTACATTTAGTGTGGTTGGGATTTTGACCCTTTCTTGTTCCAAATTACAAACTCATCCACACATTTTAGACAACATTTTATTAAGGATATGTGTCGGAATGCAGGATGGTGAAACATTTGCCATTATCATTTTATTTAGACACAATGTTTGATTTCCTATTTTGACTGTCTGCAAAAAAAGTCACTTTTTGCAAACACACTCTCATGTAGAATAATGAATATTAAAGATTTCTGAGTAGTACTGCTAACATCTATCCCTTAACACAGATTCTTGGGTATATTTAAAAATGCAGAGCTTTAATTTACTTCAAAAGCTATCCCTTACCTTCATCTTAAACCAACATTTGGACTACTGTGAGAAATTGGATTGTTGGTTGAGGAGGGCATGAACCATTCTCAAGAAAAATCCACAATCCTTGTCAGGTAAAACTTTAAAAGCCTCAGAATTAACCTATGCTTAACCCTCTGCCAGCTTGGCACAAAAGAAATCAGGCTTAACTTAGAGGCACTGTGTAAAGTACATTATGCAGCACTCAAATAGGAATAAAGTGAAAAGACAACACAAGATTAGTCCCTGAAAAATGCAGTAAAATAGAGTAAAAATCAATAAATTATTTGAGACCAAAATGGCAACAATCCAATCAGTAGAACATGTGTTAATAATTTTTAAAACTTAAAGTAAAAAATAGTAACAAAAAGAGCACAGTACCAACTGTGGTCATCTGGTCGTGCCACACTAAGATATAGTCACAAGTTCAGACGGAGTGCGGGCCAGATAAAGGGACTAGGTTAGTCCCACTAAGAATTTCACCTTAAGTCCTTGATATGATGCGTTGACTACATCAGTTCTGATGAAGAGCTGTGAGGGCTGCAATGAGGCCCTGCATTTGTCGAGTCACTCTGCATTAGTCCTGATGAGGAGCTATGAGGAATGCAATGCAAGGTCCGGTGTTGAGTTGCGTCCTGCTGCATTTATTTTGATGGAGCTCACGGTTAGGCTGGTACAGCACCTTTAGCCCCACTTCCAAGGATCAAGGACTGGGAGGCAGCACTTGGGGGGGGGGGGGTCAGGACTCATTGCAAGCAGAGTCGAGGAGCAGGGTTCAAGTGTATTGGATCTTGTTATGTCCCTGTAGCTCAGAACAGGAGGTCAGCCAACTAGGGTGTGGAGTCATTCTGGTGGTCCTGAGTCCAAGAAGCAGGTTAGGTCCTTTTTCATTCAGCAGGGCAGAAAGTCAGTCCTTCAAGCAGCATGGCAGTCCTTCTGACATCAGGTAGTCCTTCTGAATCTGTCACAGATGAACGTCCTAATGTTTTTTTTAAACTGGTGCCAATTTTGAAGTGGAAGAAACTTCTGGAGTTTTCACTTCACAGAAGTGTCTAGAATTTCCTGCCTCCCTGTGTGGCTCCACTGCCTGGGGTACAGAAAGGCTAGTTCGAAGTTCTTTGGTTGCATGCTGATGTAGTGAAGTGCAAGTGGGGCTGTTCACAGCTCCGCCCCCATCCTGCTAAGATGGCCCATCCTGCAAACTCCCCTAATGTGTGGCTGTCTGGGAGGAATATACAAAGGCCAACCGCCAACTACACCTAGGCATGTGACCCAGCAAACTGGTTGCAGGCAGCAAAGGGTCAGTACAAAAAAATGACAACTTTTAAAAGTGCAATTTTCAGAATTGTGACCTGAAACCCAACTTTACCTTTAAAGAGAATTTGATATATTTTGAGTTGCAAAATCAGGATACAGAAATATCAGAAAACATATTGTGATACAAAATTATTATGATGCAGAAATATCATCAGGAATAACGATTTCTTTCAAGTAAGTAATATCACTGTTAAGAATATCATTGTCATTAATATAGTTTTCAATAAAATACTTGTCAAATATATTGATTTTTAATTATTCTGATTTGTTTTAGTTCATATATTAATTGTATGTTATTGCAATTTTAAATGATTTCTATTTTTTAATGTAATTGCTAATAGTAATTTATAGTGTTGTAGAGGGTTACTACTATTGTACGGGTGTAGATTGGGAAGTAAAATAATAATAATTAATTAAAAATTAATTGTTGATCTATTATCAAGTATTTAATTGATTATTATGTAAATTGTGTAATAATTATATTTTAGTTATATTTTAGGTGTGGGCTGCTGGGTTTGTAGCAATATAGTGTTGGAAGTTAATTAAGCAATAATTTATTAGAAATTAATTATTCATTTTTAACAATTATTTAATTGGTTATTAATTATGGACATTATGTAATAATTTTATATACTCGTTATATTTTAGGTGTGGGCTGTAGGGCTTGTAGGAATATAGGTTGGTACTTTAATTAATTAGTTAATTGATTATTAATTATGTAGATTGTGGTATGCTTATTTATTTTAGTTATAAAAAAAATGTATTATTAATTATTAAATTGTTTAAAAACCCTGTAAATTGTTTTATTTTTTTTTATTGTTATATATGCATTTTTTTGTTAAATAATGATGTTCATACTGAGGCCCACATGCATCAAGCATTTTTGGAGTCGCAAACGGTGCGATTCCTTAAAATCGGCCGTTTGCGATTCCAAAAGTGCTTTTTGGGATGCATGAAGCAATTTTAGAATTCGTAACATTTTTGCGAGTTCTAAAATTGCGATTGCTTTTAAGAAGTCGCAGATGTGCGATTTCTTAAAAGCAATGCATCATTACTTTTAAAAGTGCAAAATCGCAATTAGGGTGTCAAATTTACCGAGTGATTGAACCACTCGGTAAATTTGGAAAAAGTGTTTAAAATGCTGAAAATGTTTTTCAACATTCATGTTTCACACACACATGTCCTTAGGACATGTGTGTGTGAAACATGATGCGAAAAATACATTTCAGAGGTGCATGGGGGGGTCCTTTGGACCCCCCCTGCACCCATGAAACTTTCAAAGTGCCACTCGCAATTTGCTAATGCCTTCCCATTGACTCCTATGGGCCTTTGGCCCATAGGAATCAATGGGAATTGCGAAAATTAACTTAAGAATTCGGTATTTATTTGGGATTCGGTAAAAATTGCGATTTTTACCGAATCACAAAAGAATACCGAAAATAATGATGCATAGCATTTTGCAATTCTTAATTTGCGATTCCTTATTTTTCGCAAATTAAGAAGTGCAAAATGTCTCAATGATGCATGTGGGCCTAAGAGTTCTATATTTGTTCTAAATTAATAGGATTATTCAAATATGTAATGTGTTTGAAGTAAAATACTTTTCCTACTGTTGCACAGATTGGAGTGTAAATAGTAAACTTAACCCCTCTGAAGTCCAACGTTTTCCCTACTGTTACACTAACTGGAGTGGGAATAGTAAAGTGAAGTAGTGTGGCTCACTGGTTAGAGGCGGCAGACCCGAGAGCAGAGGACGGCCCAGGACCAGGGTTCGATTCCCGGCGCGGCAGGTTTCTGGACCAGGGTCAGCGGACTCGATAATTCTCTCGCCTCGGTGCCCACTCTGATCAGCGTTCACACTCGGCAACTCTGGGCATTAGCTTGCCTCATCTTCACTAACGGCCCCACCAGACCGCCGGGGATGCCTGGTCTCACCCTGGAAAAACCCATTAAGGGACCATCTCTCAGGGAAGCCAGGAAGGGTTTCGCAGAGGTCGAAGCACCTTGGGACCCTACGGGTAAGTAGTGCGCTATATAAATGCCTATACATACATACATACATAAGTTAACCCCTCTGAAGTACAGCGTTTTCCATACTGTTGCACAGACTGGAGTGGGAATAGTACATTTAATTCCTCCGAAGTCCAACATTTTCCCTACTGTTGCACAGACTGGAGTCGGAGTAGTAAATCTTACCCCTCAGAAGTCCAATACTTACCCTACTGTTTCACAGACCGAAGTGGGAATAGTAAAGTTAACCCCTCTGAAGTCCATCGCTTTCCCTACTGCTACATAGCCTAGAGTGGAAATAGTAAATATTACCTCCCGAAGTCCAACGCTTTCCCTAAAGTGGCACAGACTGGAGTGGGACTAGTAAATCATACCCCTTATAAATCCAGCGCTTTCCCCACTGTTGCACAGACTGAAATGGGAATTGTAAATCTTATCCCTCTGAAGTCCAACACTTTCCCTACTGTTACACAGACTGGAGGTGGAATAGTAAATCTTACTTCTCCTAAGTCCAATACTTTCCCAACTAGTGACCTGTTTGAAGTGGTAATAGTAAATGCAACCCCTCTGAAATACTACATTTTTACTACCGTTTAATAAACTAGAGTAGGAATAGTATATCTATTATCCCCAGACTGTAATACTTTTCTTAATATTGCTTAAATAAATGTATTAGTATTTGTTTATTTTTATTTATTTTATATTATTTATTTGTATTTTTTCTTATCCCTTATTAAATGTAATAAAGTAACCTAGTGCTATCCTATGGGAGACGTAGACCCACAGCAGTGATAAACATATTTGTGAGTTTTTCATTACCAGGACATGTAAAACTTAAAAGTACCTAACCAACTGTTAAAATACAATGCACCTCATCCTATGGTCTGTTCAGCGCCTATCCTAGGGGTGAAATTAAATGTATTATGAAAGGAGTTTTAGGCTTGGCAAAACATTTATTTTGCCAAGTCGAATTAGCATCTCAAAGCTTCTCACATGCTACAATGACAGGCTTGCAACTTGTTTGAAGGGGCTACTTAAGCGGGTGGCACAATAAGTGATGCAGGTCAACTAGTATGTATACAAAAATTGTACCTGGAATCCTATTTTTTCAAATGAAACAATCACACTATATGCTTTTTGTGATTGGGGTTATTTATTTCCCCTCTTTACTATGTTTTTGTTACTTCTTTTTGGAATTTCTCTTGTTTGGAGAATCACACAAAAATTATACTGTATTTAAAATTAATAACAATGACATGTTTAGACAACGTAAAACAATCAAATTTTTCACAAACATCGTATAATACACAATATGTCAAAAAACTCCACATTAATTACACCATATACATCACATATATATATATACATTCCTACATACGTATCCTACTTGGGCATATATGTGCAAACCAGTTTTTTGCTCTCAATTAACAATTCATTTTGCCTAATTTATAGTTCAATTATCAAACATCATAGATTGATTATGCCGACGCGTTTCTAGCCTCGTTATTTTCTTTACGGGCTTTCATCAGGGCTCCTTACTGTGAACATATTAGACATATCTAAAAACTAAAAGTGAAAAAATCAATAATACTACCTCCACCTTCCTGTTACACTGTTAGAACTCCACTCCACCTGAATGGTAGATCATACCTTTTATTAATATCTTGTGGACCAAGTTCCTAGGCCTCCAAAAAATCCAAATATAGGCAGCAAGATGATCTGTATGTGCCCTATAGAGACAAACCAATCAATTTGTCTCACTATATCCATGTCCTTCGTTTAGTCATGACACATGTATGGTACATCAAACCTTCAAACATACCTTTAATGAATGGGCTAAGGGTTTGTGAGTGTTTTTCCTTGCCACTGGTACACGATATTCTGTGTTGGTCAAATCTGTGTAAAGGAAGCACGTTCATATTAAAGCCTCCCGTACATTGTAGTGTAGTTCCTATTATACCAATAGGCTCTGCGCATTGGAATAATATCTTCAATAGTATAGACTTAGGGCAGAGGTTAACTAGGTCTTCTACCGACGATATTAGACTTAAAGTTTTGTGTTTGCCAGCTAGCTCAGAGTTCACTAGAAACTTTCTCGAATAGGCAAGGAGGATTTTAACCTCCCTGGATAGACAAGAAGGGATTTAGTTTCTGACAACCATAGAACATGACAACTTTGCTCTCCCCTAATCAAGAGTGTATCTCTAGAGTCGTGTGAAAACAAAAGACAACTTATTTTACTCAGTCAGTTCAGTGCATTCTTAGTTTCACCAGATTGTAGAGAAAAGGAAGAGACGGGCGTGTTCAATAAAGAATGGTGTTTATTGATCAGTCTCTTTTCTCATACAAGAGAAATGAATCGCTATTATTGCAATACTTATAGTTAAGTAAAGTGCATACAGTAAAGACAGAATTATAAAATAATACTGTAAAAGCATTGATATGGTTTCTGAGCCATATGATACTTTAAAATGGATAAAATAGATACATACATATATACATTTGACTAATCGTACTCAACTGGTGCTTCTAACCACGCCTACCCCAGTGTACCTGACCTAAGCCTAATACGTGGGCGGGAGTAGATAAGTAGCAGTTTAAGTTAAGTTTGTTTTGCCAAGGGGCTGACTCGAGAATTCTCTGCAAGGGGTTATTCAGTTCTGTACCTGAGATCTAGAATGATGGAGGGCTGGTATCTCTTATCCCAGGTCTTGATATTCCAGCTGCCTGCGAGGGCTGCTTGGAAGCGCCGGAGCTGGATTTCTCAGCAGGAGAAAGGCAGCGTCTCGTTCTCAGCGCGTCAGGAAGGCGGGGCAGTGCCTGTGGGCTTCGCTCTCTGCTGGGCTCCTCGGCACGTCTCGCTGCTCCAATCTCGTCACCACCGCATGTGTTTGCTTAAGGCAATGTCGGTAATATTTATACCTGAAAGGTGCCGAGATTGACGTAAGGATGGACATATATACGTCAATAAGGATGTCATATGAACGGGCTCGTTCGCACATTCTTTTGCTGAAGTTATCGGTGAAATCAAAACAATGGCTATGGGAATTTCCCAGGTCGCTGTAGGTTTGATTTGTTTTGAGAACTCCGTATGCCTTATCAGGGGCTGGAGGAATATCGCTTGTCTAATTAGATGGCATGCGTTATGACCTAATCAGATAACGCGCTTCTGTGCCGTGGTGTGGCTTAATCAGATAACGGTTTTTGCACCGTTGGATGGCTGCTAGTTAATTATTAACCAGACCAGGGTCTGGAATAGGGGAATCGATACAGTACCTATAGGAATACATCACACCCACTCCACGTAGACTATGTCCATATTTACAAATCTAGGCAGTAGCGTTTGTGTATATCGTACCACCCCAAAATACATTCATATGTATCCTGAAAAATTGGAACTACGAAATATATGCAACACAATCACATCTACTATCACATGTACTATATGCACAAGCAGTCTAATAATGCTAAACATATAACGCATATTTTAAATTTATCATGAAGAAATGCGAAAAATACACATGAAATGGCTCTTAATACAGAAAAAAAAAGGTGCGAGACCATTTCATCACAATCATAAAGTTATGTATAATAGTGCTAGAGGATAGCGAATGTCTCGTGACTACCTAAAATAGAAATTTAGTTCTCTAAGAATAATGTCTACTTTAAGCAGAAGATAAGTGTCCCAAAAAATCGTAAATATTTTTGAATTGGGGAAAAAGCTCTTGCAGTCTGAAAAAATGATGAGAATTTTTTTTTTCATATCGCTTTTTAGAAGTTGAAGGCCAAATTCATCATGTAGGGAACTCCGAGTGCTAGCTTGTTCAAAGTTATTCCTGCTGCTCTGGTGAAAACATCATATCATTTAGACTGTTGAAAAAACTGTCAACAGCTTCTTGCGTAAGTTCCACTAATTCTGAAAAAGTTGTTACCATGCATTCATGAGCCTGAGCATGATTGCCTCCATTGATGTTTTGATCAGCATAGCTGACTGAAGGTCGTACCTGATCGATGCTGCTTTCATCTTGTACTTCACTACCCCTCAATCGTAGTGGTGAAGTCTCCACGAATGCCGTCATCAGGATTGGTAGCCGCTGGGGACAGCACAATGCATGAGCCGTTACCGGACCCAACAAGGTATCTGCGTCCATTGGCACATCCGATAGTAGTGCCAGACAGGTGTCCAACACGCATTCTTCGCCGCATAGCAAGCACCTTAATACAGGCATAACACAACTTTGCCACATTGGTCTAAATGAAAGAGACCAAGTCATGTTCAGGTCTCTAAGCCGGGATAGTCCAAGGATTTTAGTTACCCGGTCCCGGTAGCCAATGGCTAGGATCATTTCTTCCCTTGTCGCAGGTGGTTTGTCTGTGACATGGTTTGCCATAGCGAAATAACAGGATCAAAAATAGAATACCCGCTACTAGTCCCAAAAGGAGTGGAAGTCCGCCAAAAATGGAATGGACAAAGTCTGGAAAAATACCCAGGATGGCTTTGAATGGAGTTAAAGCACCCGAAAACACTGCTTTAAATACACTGGAGACACCAGTGGTATCAGAAATATTTAAGATTTCGTTCAGTATTTCTGCGAAATGTATGGGGGAATTAGTTGATAATAATGAATGAATCTCTTCTGTTGTCCTTGCAACTTGGAGATCATACGTTTCTTTTGATGACGTGAGCCTGGTCGGCGTCTGTAGGAGCACAGTCTTCATTCTGCTTAAAGTATCTATTCGAATTGAAGCAATTTTCAAATCGGGCCATAACCTTGCCTCCCTGTCTGGAGAATTGTTCGGGAACAATACTCGTTCACAGCACATGACCTTCCTAGTTACGGTTATGAGATAAGGTTTTCCGGGCAGCAAACTACAACATCTGCGATCTACTATTAGAATGTAACTCCCGTTCGAGAGTCTCCTAAAGAATGGTTCTATTTGTGTTGCAGGTGTGCCTAGCTGGTAACATGAAAGGTTATTTGAGGTCCCTTCACAGGCTCCATGCAAGCTAATACCCTGACACAGAAGTGTACCGCTTAGTGATTTTGCACAATTATGGCCACTGAAGAAACACTTTCTGGCCTTTATTACTGACACATTTGTGTGTATAGGGCAAGTTCCATATTGACTTAATGTACCCTTTACCCAACCTTTCATACTGGCCTGCCTGTATATATTTTTGGCAGAATTGAAACTGGAAAGTAGTTATCGGAATATTTATTATTCCATGTATTATCCATTCAATGACAGGTCGTTCTGACATTGTCAATGGTAATCTCTCAAGTCTTTCAATGCTCAGAATTGTATAGTCAGCACCCTTCTGCGCCAAACTGATTTGTTTATCAGTAAGGTTAAAGATATCAAATAATGACGTTGTGTTGATTAAACGCCAAGGCACATAGCCAGAACGCAGATTTTGTAACGTCCAGCCAAGCTGTACAATAGAACGCAATTGGGACTGACCGTGTTGTAACATCAGTAAGTCTTGCGATATTATATCGATTGCAGAAGACACAATGCTGTCCAGAGAATATATTCTGGAGGACAGAGTCATTAACCCATTGTCCACCACAGAAAGTGATTTTTCCAAATTAATACGGTCAATTTCCCGTATTTTTTCTGCTGTTTCAATTTGAGTTACTTTCCAGGCTTCGTTATAAGCTGCATATCTAGAGGCCGCTATGAAACGTTTTTGACGCTGTTTGCGTGGTCCCATAATGAAATCACGCAAGTCAGCACCTTCTGTAAGTAAAGTTAGGTGTTGCTTAATTTCAGCCAGTGTGGACGTTTGTAGCCATTGAAGGCAGAGCTTGCCCACGTTGTAGGTGGTTACTATCCCTGGATGTTGACTTTGGGAATATCTAGGGTCTGGCCTAGTCAATGTGAACCCCTGTTTTTTGTTCAGGAATCTGTCTTGACAGTTATTTGTATCTGTGGGCCAGATCAACCATTTTTTCCATTCAGGATGTGTTCTGTTTTGGTTTAATATATGGTTTACGTCTATCTCATCATCTATATTTATTTATTTATTTATTTTTGACATTTGTAAAAGCGCGAACGAATACCCGTAGGCGTCTCGGCGCTATAGAGCTATTACTGTTCACTGTTGGCTTTGGAATAGACGATTTGTTCAAATCTTTGATTTTGGCTAAGCCAAGACAGGTAGTTTGTTGAATAGTGTCATTCAAGAATATAATTTGTTCTGGGATCATGCAGGCTCTAAACAATGATTCTATACCTTGTACTTGCCAATCTCTTGTACCCCAAACAGTTTTTGTTTCAATATTATTGTTCCAGAAATCAAACCCAAATGTATTCATTTGTTCAAAGAATGAATCGGAATATATCAATTTTGTGTTTGTAAGCATGGTCTTCATACCTGTCTTATTTGACAATTTGAAATAAAATGTTTCTGCATTACTTGTGTTAAACCCTGAAAAGTATGAATATTTATCATAAAATGTTTTCGAGCTATCTTTTGGAGGAGTAGCACAATGTTCCCATTGGTTATAATTTAAAACATTTCTAGGTTGTGCAGATTTATGTAGATAATGGTTACCATAGTGGTTGTAGCAGAACATCTGATCATAATTAGACGAACCCTGCAAATAATCATGTTCTGTAAATTTAGCAGACATCACAAGATCAGACATCATATCATTAATACTTTCAAAGTCCCAGTCATCAGCAAATGTGCTTGGTTTTACAAAGTCACTCAATGAGATCTTGAATTGGTGTGGATACTTCAGGATTTCAACCGGACCATAGATTTCATAATCAGTTTTGTCCCATGCTACACCGCCTGGTATAGGATTGGCTGTGAAGTTCACTGAAGAAAGTTCTCTTTTCTCGATGTGTGAAGATGTGTGTGGTTTAAGGACCAAGTTGATTTTCTGGCTTGCTGTGTCCATTTTAGCATATTTTCCTTCAATGAAATGTCCCAAGCATAGTACCATGATGAGCCAAAGAATGAGGATAAATGCACCGAAGGCCACCCAAAATTCAATCCATGGAGAAATCAGATAGGTTTCTTTCAGCTGTTGAAAAAGTTCCTTAGCTTTGTCTTTAAAAGTTTTTGTTGATGGCTGTTTCTTTGCTTCACTCAGGTCTTCAGATGAATCATCGAAGTTGATGAAGTAGCCGGATGCTGTTCTGTCAATTGTTCCAATTGCTTTTGGATTTTGCTTTGTTTCATTAGCAAAGTCTGCAGTTACATCATCATAGGTTGTTGTTTCTTGATAAAAAGCTTTGATTTGGGTTTTAAGAGGTTCAAGTTCCATTGCTTTGTTGCATAGTCCTTGTTGATTCACTGTAGATTTTCCAAATGTGATCAGTCTTCCAGTTTGAGCCTCTGTATTCGTAGCAAACATTGGTGTTCTGCTACTTCTTGGGAGTCCACTTGGCCTACTGTTTGTTATCGGCCACATGATTGTGGTTTAACCAGGTCGATAGATACAACTCGGTTCTCCTTTTTACCAGCAAGGGGCGGTAGTATTACTGATCTTGTCCCGTTGACAGACAAGACAGGAACTGCTTTTCTGTAAGAAGGCCCAAATTCCTTCTTTACCGCGATCTTCTCTCTGACTAGATCCCCGACTTTTGGAATCCAGACAGGCCTTGCTGGGACAGGTGGTTTCTCTTCAGTGGTTGTTGGCTGTTGTTTCAACTTTATGTTGCTCAGGTCTTTTCTTGTTTCATTTAAGTCCTGTAAAATAGCCAAACGATCTTTGATATCAAAGCTTTTGTCTTTAACCACTGAAGTCTGACTATCAAGATCTTGGATCATCATTCTAGTCCCGAACAATAGTTCGTACGGACTGAACCCTTTCAGAGAATTCCTTGGCAGGTTATTTAGACTACGTTGGACACTTATTAAATGTTTGACCCACCCAGCTCCTGAACCTAATACCTTTGCTGTTATAGATTGCTTTATGTCACGTTTTTTTCTTTCTACGATTCCGTTTCCCTCAGGATGAAAAGGACAAGAATACCGCAATGCAATGCCCATGCTGGTCATGGCCTCCTTATAAGCTCGAGAGCTAAATGCAGGACCCTGATCAGAATGTAGCATGCCAATTGCGTATGTGCCGATAAAGACTCGCAAATCTTTTATAACAGTTCTGGCGTCAGCCGATCGCTGGGGCCACAACCATATGAATCTCGTGCATGAATCCACTGCGACCAAGATATATTTATAGTTACCATCCCTTTGTAAGGGACCACAGTGGTCTAGGTAAACACAGGCTAATGGTTTATCTGAGATTAGAAGGTGCGTCTGTGCTGGTCGTTTCACTGTTCATACTTTCATTCTTTGACATATTTCACATTCTAGAACATAGTTCCTTGTTTGTCTTCTCATTTGTGGCCACCAGTATCTCTGTTTTAATAATGACACTGTGGCTGAAACGCCAGCATGTACAGAAGCGAGTCCTTCGTGTGCCGCTATAATGAGTCCTAACCTATTGTAACAGCGGGACCAGGAAAGGGCAGGAGACGTGTTTTAGTGATACCGGTTTTTAATTGTTCAAACAGCGAATCAGTACAAGTCCTGCGAACTGCTGCTCGTCGGGGTGATCTACTTCTCTCCCTGCGGCTCTTCCGGAGTACTCCCTCCTCTCTCCTCCGGACGGGGCTTCTCCTTCGGTGGGGCTCTGGAGGCTCCGTGCTGTCCAACCTCGCCGACACCAAGAAGGGAAAAGAAAAGAGAGGCGGGTATCAGTACTGCGGAACATGTACTTCGCTGTAGGCTCAGGGAATGGGCTGTGAGGGAAACACCCAGTGATGTGAACCCAGTCGGGTACGTGAGTCTAAAGCACTGGGGAGGGAATGTGCTAGTGAAAGTAACCCGGGACCCGACCCTCTGGCCTCCCCCCCCCCCTTTAAGTTATCCGTCTAGCTCTTTTCGTGAACCACCCCAGGAAGCGGTTACGCAACTCTGCGAGCCGTACCCCTCCTGGCGTACGGCTGGGCGGATCGTGGTGTTGGCCTCCAGGCGTTCCCGGTTCGTCCTCGGCTCTCCCGTCGGGTCCGCCCGTCTGTGGTGAGGTGTCCGGGATGCTCCCAGCGTTCGGCTCCCAGCTCCAGTCCCGATTCGACCTCTCCTCTTCTTCCGCGAGGCTGGCTTCGCTGATCCACCTGTTGCAGTTGTGCCACTCGGTCTCCCCGTCGCCTCGTCCTCCTCTTCGCCGCTCCTCTTCTCTGCTCTCTCGTCCTCCTCTTCTCCGCTCCTCCTCGCTGCTTCCCGCCACTCCGCTCTTCTCCTCACTGACCGCTCCTCCGGTGTAAAGACACACCTGGTGTTGGGCGTCTTCACCTTTTATCCACCTGTTGGGCCCCTCCTCCTCGGTTTCACCTTCGGTCTTGTTAAAGGGCCAGACGTCCTCCTCGTCACAGCTGTATGTGTCCCGGCCGGTCCACTCCGAGTACTGCGTGGGCTGTGGAGAGAAGAGGGGGGGGTCACATATGGTCAGGTCGCGCCCTACAGCGGGGCGCGCATGGTGGACCCCGTTACACACCTCCCCCTCAGGACACTTCCGATCGGGAAGTGGGTGGCGGGATAGGAAATCCGCCCCCGTGTTATCCACCCCCCTTTTGTGGCACACCCTGAAGGAGAAAGGCTGCAAAGCCAAAAACCAGCGCATGACCCTGGCATTAGCGGACTTGTTACGGGCCATCCACGTAAGAGGCGCATGGTCCGTGTATAGCGAGAAGGACCGTCCCTCAAGGTAATAGGCCAGTTTCTCTATGGCCCATCGAATAGCTAGGCACTCCTTTTCCACGGTGGCGTATTTGAGTTCGCGAGGAAACAATTTTCTGCTGATGAACAGGATCGGATGATCCATCCCGTCTCCGCCTTCCTGCGAGAGAACTGCACCGATCCCGTAATCGGACGCATCAGTGTGCAAAGAAAACGGACGCGTGAAATCCGGCGAGTTGAGTATCGGTGTTCAGGTGATCCTTTTCTTGAGCTCGGAAAAAGCGTCCACCATAACTGGAGTGGGCTTCGACAACGCGGCCTGTTTGAAGGTTGTCTGTAGGGCATCCGTGAGGGGGGCTGCTACCTGTGCAAAGCTTGGAATAAAACGTCTGTAGTATCCTATTAGCCCCAAAAACGCACGTAATTCTTTTTTTGTGGTGGGAAAGGGAGCCTCCGAGATGGCCCGTACTTTTTCGGTTTGGGGCTCTATAAGCCCATGACCCAGCACGTACCCCAGGTACTTTACTTTGTGAAAGGCTATTCTCGATTTCTTGGCGTTTATCTTCAATCCCGCTTGGTCGAGGGTCTCCAGCACTAGCTTTAAGTGTTCCAGGTGAGTCTTCCAGTTGGGGCTGAACACCACGATGTCGTCCAGATAGGCGGACGTAAAGGCTGTCAGACCACGGAGCACATTGTTCATAAGCCTCTGAAAGGTGGCGGGTGCTCCGTGCAGGCCAAACGGTAGCACCGTAAACTCGTAGTGTCCCTCAGCGGTTGAGAACGTGGTTTTGTGGCGGTCCTCCTCCCGGAGAGGGACCTGCCAGTACCCTTTTGTGAGGTCTATCGTGCTTATGAACTTAGCATCACCTAGCTTCTCGATGAGTTCATCTATCCGCGGGATGGGATAAGCGTTGAATTTAGAAATGTCATTCAAGGCGCGAAAGTCCATACAAAATCTTCTTGTACCGTCGGGTTTGGGTATTAGGACGATCGGACTAGACCAGTTACTATGGGAAGGGCGTATTACACCGAGTTTCAACATGTCGGCCACTTCGCGTCGTATGTCCTGTCGCCTGGCCTCCGGGATCCGGTAGGGGCGGAGTTTTATGGTCTTTCCTGGAACTGTGTCTATTCGATGTTCTGCCAGAGTGGTTTTTCCCGGAAGGTCTGAAAATACTTGTTCCTGTTTCCGAAGGACTTCCATCAACTCCTGTTTTTCTTCTTGTCTCAGGTCTTCGTTGAGGACTAGTTGTGGGATTGTGGTGAGGCATGGTTTCTTCTCCTCTTCCGCTAGGAGTATTTCGGTAGGGGGTTTCCCCAGCCATTTCTTCAACATGTTTATGTGATACACCTGCCTTTTCCTAGCGTTCATCTGTAGTCTGTAACTGGTGTTACCAATCGTTTCCACTACTTGATACGGCCCACTCCACTCGGCTTTAAACTTTTGCGTGGACGAGGGCAACAACACCAGTGCCCAATCCCCTTTTTCCATTGTCCTCCATTTTTTTCCTTTGTCGTAAACATTTTTTTGTTTGTTCTGGTGTTTCTCCAAATTGGCGAACGCCACGTCCCGTAGCTTTCCTAGTTTGGAGCGCAGGTTACGGGCATATTCCAGTGTGTTTGCGATCTCTTCAGGGGTTTCTTTCTCCCAAGCCTCCTTGGTCATATCCAATAGCGATCTTGGCCGTCGCCCATACAGCATTTCAAAGGCTGAGACCCCTAAACTGCTTTGCGTCTGTCCTCTGATTACATACAAGGCAAGGGGGAGTACCTGATCCCACTCATTACTGTTGACCTCCAGCATTTTTCTCAATGTGGTTTTCAGGGTGCGGTTGTACCGTTCCACGAGTCCATCCGTTTGAGGGTGGTACACTGCGGTACGTATCTGGTGGATGTGTAGTACCTTACATACCTCTCCCATGAGGCGGGACACGAAGGGGGTCCCCTGGTCTGTTAGTATTTCCTTTGGGAAACCCACTCGTGCGAACAGTTCCAGCATTTTGTCTGCTACGTTTTTGGAGGTGGTAGAGGTAAGGGGAAAAGCCTCCGGGAATCTGGTGGCGTAGTCAACGATCACTAGGACATAGGAATATCCTTTTTTTGTCTTCGGGAGAGGCCCGATGATGTCCATCCCTATTCTTTCGAAAGGAACCCCTATGATGGGGAGGGGTTGCAAGGGCACCGCTGGGGGTCGGGTCATGTTTCGGGTTTGGCATATGTTACATTCTTGACAATAAGTCATTGCGTCTTTATAGATCCCAGGCCAATAGCAACATTTCAGGAGATTCTGTGTTGTTTTTTCTGCCCCCGTATGACCTGCTACCAAGTGGGAATGGGAAAAAAACAGTACTTGTTCCCTGAACGACACTGGAACCAACAACTGTTCAGGGTCATCTTTTCCTCCTTGTCGGTATAGCAGGCTGTTTTTGATGAATAAGCGCGGATACCGCATGGGCTCCGTGTCCTGGTTGTGGTGAGCCTTTTCCCAGGCGTTGAACAACGTGGCATCGTTGGCCTGGGCGAATTGAAAGCTGCGGTCCAAGGTCCAGGGATCAGTGGACGTCAAGGCTGCTACCGCCGATGGGCGTCCCATCGTCTCTCTCTTCCCTTTTGCCTTCCTCATGCTTCGTTTGAACATCGACAGAAAGGCCGGATTGTCAGTTCCGATTATCAGGTCTTCGGGTAGCGTAGATAACACCCCAACTCGTACACGGGAGGGGGGTCCTTCCTGTGGTTCCAGTGGAATGACGGCCACGGGGTAGGGTTTCACATCCCCGTGGACGCACCGTATATACACCTGTTCGTGGGGGATGAGTTGTTGGGGACGCACATGGTGGGCCTGGACTACCGACTGGCGGCATCCGGAATCTAGGAGTGCTTGCACGGGGTTGCCGTTGATCCTCATACTTACGCGGTATGCATGTCCCATCTCTGCTGAATAGAGGACGGTGCGGGGTAAGTACCCCACTTCCATGGGTTCGTCTGCCGGTTTTCTCCTAGGGCAAAGCCTAGCGATATGGCCCCAGGTCCCGCACTCAAAACACTGGGGCCCCGTGTGAGGGAGAGGTTTGTTTCTCCAGGGGCGAGGTCTCGGATTTTCGGGGACCCTCATGGGCTTTTTCTCCGGTCTGAAGGGCGATTTCTGCTTGTCTGTCTCGGTGGTCTGTAGAGGTCTCTGTTGCACACGGGAGTAGGTGTTGGCCATCTCTATGGCCTGAGCAGTTGTTAGATCATGGTGCTGTTTCAGCCATCTTTGCGTGGCGAAGGGTAATGCCTCTAAGAACTGTTCCAGGTATATCCGGTCCATTATCTCTTCCTTTGTGCTATCGTTGGGGCTGAGCCACTTGTCTGCGGCCATCTTTAGCCGAACAAATAGGGTTTTCGGCGTCTCTCCGGTCACTCCTCTTTCTCTCCGGAATCGGAGCCTATAGGCTTCTCGGTCCAAGCCTAGATGATCAAGGATTATCCTTTTGATTTCAGTGTAGGAGGTGTCTCCTCTCGGGTTCGCCACCTGGTATGCGGCCTGAGCCTCTCCGACCAATAACGGGGCCAAAAAACGGACATTTGGCCCCGGGCCAGCCACAGGCTCGCGCTGCTCGTTCAAAGTTTATGAGAAAAGCGTCGGGGTCTTCTCCTGGTTGGTACTTCTGTAGGGAGACCCCTCCTATGGTGTGTGGTATGTTGCTCACTGTAACCGGGCCTGAAGAAAGGGGAGGGTCCAGTGCTCTGGCTGTCACGGCAGTCTTAATCAGCTCTCTGTCGGCTTCGGCCGCCCGGAGTTGCTGCTCCGCCAACCTTTCCAGTCTCTCCTGCCCTTGCACTAAAGCTTGTACTACTCCTTCCATCTTCTGGTCGCAGACGGCTACGCTGCCCGCATTCTCCACCACTGTAACAGCGGGACCAGGAAAGGGCAGGAGACGTGTTTTAGTGATACCGGTTTTTAATTGTTCAAACAGCGAATCAGTATAAGTCCTGCGAACTGCTGCTCGTCGGGGTGATCTACTTCTCTCCCTGCGGCTCTTCCGGAGCACTCCCTCCTCTCTCCTCCGGACGGGGCTTCTCCTTCGGTGGGGCTCTGGAGGCTCCGTGCTGTCCAACCTCGCCGACACCAAGAAGGGAAAAGAAAAGAGAGGCGGGTATCAATACTGCGGAACAGGTACTTCGCTGTAGGCTCAGGGAATGGGCTGTGAGGGAAACACCCAGTGATGTGAACCCAGTCGGGTACGTGAGTCTAAAGCACTGGGGAGGGAATGTGCTAGTGAAAGTAACCCGGGACCCGACCCTCTGGCCTCTCCCCCCCCCTTTAAGTTATCCGTCTAGCTCTTTTCGTGAACCACCCCAGGAAGCGGTTACGCACCTCTGCGAGCCGTACCCCTCCTGGCGTACGGCTGGGCGGATCGTGGTGTTGGCCTCCAGGCGTTCCCGGTTCGTCCTCGGCTCTCCCGTCGGGTCCGCCCGTCTGTGGTGAGGTGTCCAAGATGCTCCCAGCGTTCGGCTCCCAGCTCCAGTCCCGATTCGACCTCTCCTCTTCTTCCGCGAGGCTGGCTTCGCTGATCCACCTGTTGCAGTTGTGCCACTCGGTCTCCCCGTCGCCTCGTCCTCCTCTTCGCCGCTCCTCTTCTCTGCTCTCTTGTCCTCCTCTTCTCCGCTCCTCCTCGCTGCTTCCCGCCACTCCGCTCTTCTCCTCACTGACCGCTCCTCCGGTGTAAAGACACACCTGGTGTTGGGCGTCTTCACCTTTTATCCACCTGTTGGGCCCCTCCTCCTCGGTTTCACCTTCGGTCTTGTTAAAGGGCCAGACGTCCTCCTCGTCACAGCTGTATGTGTCCCGGCCGGTCCACTCCGAGTACTGCGTGGGCTGTGGTGAGAAGAGGGGGGGGTCACATATGGTCAGGTCGCGCCCTACAGCGGGGCGCGCATGGTGGACCCCGTTACACCTATGTTCCATGTTTGGAATTGCCCTATCCCCCACTCCAGGGATTCGAGCAAACGGAACATTATTTGCATCAGTTATGTATGAGTACTTTACTGGAAAGCCTTTCGGGAGTGTTTCTATCGCATCTTTTACTGTAGCGCTGACAGCCTGTAATATTTCGCTGTCTATTTTTGTTTTTGACCGGGTGATAGCAGCTACGGAAGCCGTTTGCACTGCTACCTTCGCTGCTTCGTCAGCCAATGAATTCCCTGCAACGTGAACGCCATCACGTTGATGACTCAGTGTATGTATCACGTGAGTCTTTTGTAGTTCCTTTTGCAAAAGAACTACTTGTTCCCAAAGCATTTTATGTTTGATTGTGCCACCTTTTGCATCTTTAAAACCATTCTGAACCCAGATCTGCAAGTATTCATTGTAAGATTGGACGCAGTAATACGAATCGCACACAATAAGTGTGGGGAATTCTCGATCGGTATTTTCAAGCGCCATCTTGAATGCTAGTAGTTCTGCTCTTTGAGCTGTACAGTCTCCTAGAGATTGCGTTTTAGTGACCACAGGTTTAAATTTTCCTTGGTGCCAGCGACCTTTAACAATCGCGCACGCAGCACTGTAGGCTTGCTTACCCCCCACTGCGGGTTGTGCTGATCCGTCTGTATATATTATACAGCCGTAGTGTTCTAGAGGCAGAATTTCGGTCGGCGGAGGACATTCGAATTCATATTGGAGAAATTCTTGTGTTTTTAAATTGGGATCAAATTCGTATACCACGTCTGTTGCAGCAAGAGAGTTAGCCCACTGTATCCACCTCGGATGGAGTGCTTTAGCATTCAGAATGCTTGCCTTGGTTACCGCCTCTAGGGCTGGTATAGGTGTCACGATGATTATTCGTTTACCCTGTGCTAGGGCCCGCTCCTTTGCTACAGCAGTCTGTACCGCGGTCAGAATTTTTTCCGTTGGGCTAAATTTCATTTCAGCTTTTGTGTACAAGTGTGATTTGTATGCTATTGGTACCTTCTCTCCCTCATTAGAGGTCAGGTATGTGAATCCGCATCTTCCTGGGATGACTCGAATCACAAGGTTGCGTCTATTGTCACGTGTTTGTAATTTTGTTTTAACTAACATATCTGTTTGTAAAGATCTCAAAATTTCTGTGTGTTTTTGAGTCCAATTGATTCTTTTAAAATCTGGTTTTATAAGATCATAGAGAGGTTTAATTCTCTCTGCATAATTTATAATGTAAGTTCTTCCGAAATTTAGGAAGCCTAGAATTGATTGTAAGTTTTTCAGTGTTCTGGGTGCTTGGATTACAGCACATTTCTCTAGGAAATTGTCAGCCAGGCTTTTGCCTTCACTTGATAGTTCATATCCTAAAAACAGGACTGTTAGATGGGCAATCCTTGACTTTTTAAAGTTGAATTTGTAACCCTCTGCTGCGAACCCAAGTATTATGGTGTTCACTCTTTTCAAGTGAGTATCCAAGTCATCATCTGTTAGATAGATGTCGTCGACATAAGATAATGCCTCGTCATCATATGTTTGTAGTAATTCTGTTACTCTCGCTGAGAATAATCCTGGGCTGTTTTTGAACCCCTGGGGCAAACAACAGAAATTTTTTTGCGTGCCATTTATTGAGAACGCCGTCAAATATCTGCTCTCTGGTGCTATATTTTGACAAAAGAATCCATTAGAAATGTCTAATGTGGTTTTGTATTTTTTGCGCACTATGTTATTCATTAGTGCAGCACTATGCGAGTTTTGTACTGCAAATGTTTTGCAACATGAGTTAAGGTGTCTGTAGTCCAAAACAAGACGATATGAATTGTCTGGTTTGGAGACAGGAAACAAAGGGTTGTTCATTTGTGAGGTGCAAGTTTCAATCACCCCCTGGTATTCAAGTTGATCTAGGATCTCTTTTACCTGTTTTTTAGCTTCTTGCTTAATCGGGTACTGCCTCTGTGCAGTAGGTTGTGATTTTAACTGGATTTTGTGAGGAGGAGAGTCCTCATCCCATCCCACATGATTTTTATATAAGGCAGGGGCTTGAGCTACTGCCCACTTTCTTGCAAGTGTATATTTTTTATGAATTGGAATATTGTTTGAGAAGGCAGGCATAATTATTTCTTCGCCATGTGGGCACTCCCTGACAAACTCTGGAGGCCAGTCTCGTTCAACTAGAAGGATGTCATAGCCCTTGGAGAGATTATCCCAAAATAGACCCCTTATTTTTCTAGTCTTATCCCCCTCTATACGCAATGTTATTTCATATATTTTATGAGGTTTGCTAACCCTGGTATCTGCAGTTTCCACCTGAATGTATTCATTCGTGTCCACTGTCTCCAGATGATTCATAAGGACTTTGCGAGCTATGCTCACTTCTGCTGCGCTGTCTAGCATTGTCTGAGCCCATTCTCCGTTTTTCAGCTGTGTCCTCAGTATTCTCGGCATTGTTGATTACTTTAATACTGGCTACCTTCTTTTTTGGAAATTGTAATTTTTTATTCAGATGAGCAGGTTCTTTGTCTTTGGACTTGACGTGCTCTTCCCTGTGTTCTGATCGTCCTCTTCTTTCCGATTTCTGCGAGGAAATCTGAAAAGATTGAGAGGGACGTGTATCAATATCTTGATATCTATCAGGTTTTTTTATATTATCCCTATTTCTAAGGTTGTATTTTTTCACAGAGGGCTCCCTTTGGGGAGACTTGCATCCTTGATCAGGAGATCTTTCTCTCCGCCGAGGAGACCTTCCTCTGGACTGGAATCTTTTTTCTTTAGGATTGGATTGCTTATTTCCATCCCAGCTCTTTTTTTGAGTGTTTAAATTATTTTTTATAAATACCTTTTCAGGACTTTCAACTAGTTGGGGTTTCACTGGTATTCCACCCAAACTATCTCTTCCTAGTTCTTCATAGGATTTTTGTATGATTCTGGCAATTTCAGATGGTTGATCTGCTATATTTGTCTCTTTTAACCTCTGGCGAATCGCCACATTTGCTGCTTCTCCCTTTATGTTGGCTAATAATATTGCCGAGACCTGCTTGAAATCTTTCAGTAGTTTCATACCGAGAGTTAAGGCTGGTTCTGGACCGTATTCATCTTGAAACTGTTTTAGCACTGGTATTACTGGCATGGATGGTACACCATGTGTTTTTGTGTAAATGGAAGCAAAGACTGTTCCCCAAGTGTCACAGTCCTCCACATGTGGTGCGATTCCCATTGGAAGACAGATAGTCAGAATCCTATGTTTCTCAACAGGGGTGGTATCTGGAAACACCGCCTCTATTTGAGTGATTTTTTGTGCTAGCCAGAAAGGAATTTGTTCCCGTTTTGCGGGTACTTTACCTAGACAGGACTGTATGTTCTGTGGTGTAATTTTATTTGTGTTCCCCTGATGAGTGGTCAGCTGTGGAATTTTAATTGCTGGTTGGATTGTTGAAGTCCGCATTACATATTGGACTAATTGTCTATGTATTTTTTTTAATTGTTTTAGCTGTGCCAAAAGCTCTGGTGCAGGCGGATCACTGAAATAATATCGACTACCAAAATATCGACTACCCAAAATATCGAGGAAAAAATATCTACAACCAAAATATCGATTTTGTATGTACAAACAGGTAAGTACAAAAATATCGAGTACAAAATATCGTTTACAAAAATATAGTTGTAAAAAATATCGACTTTAATAAAAACAATGTTTAATTACATTAATATAAAAAATTAATTACTAAAATATAATTAACAATACTTAAAATAACTTTTAATCATTAAATAATTAATGAAAGTAAAAAAATAATATTTTTTTAATCATATTTCTTAAAACATATATATAGTAACAAAATTTAATTAAATAATAGCCAATATTATTAACGTACAAATACAAAAGAGTAAAAATTACTATTCCCACTGAAAAGAGTGCAACAGTGGATATATGACGTTACAACGCAACTTTTACAACGCACTACCATTACAACGTAAGTATTGGTAAGTATATAATAATTTTTTTTAATTTAAATTATTTAAAATTATTTAAATATAATTTAATTTAATTTCATTTCATTAAATTAAATTAATGTAAATTTAATTTTACTTTATTTTTACACTGTACCCCTGTACCCCTGTACCCCAAAACTGACCCTGAACCCTAAAAAAACCCTTTAGCCAAAAACCCAAAACTGACCCTGAACCCTAAATATACCCCTTTACCCAAAAACTAAAAACTGACCCTGAACCCTAAAAATACCCCTTTACCCAAAAACTAAAAACTGACCCTGAACCCTAAAAATACCCCTTTACCCAAAAACTAAAAACTGACCCTGAACCCTAAAAATACCCCTTTACCCAAAAACCCAAAACTGACCCTGAACCCTAAAAATACCCCTTTACCCAAAAACTAAAAACCGACC
The DNA here is from genome assembly GCF_964261635.1 of Lissotriton helveticus. Taxonomy (NCBI): domain Eukaryota; kingdom Metazoa; phylum Chordata; class Amphibia; order Caudata; family Salamandridae; genus Lissotriton; species Lissotriton helveticus. Next base: position 1,029,722,654 of record NC_136059.1, read on the forward strand.
CTGAACCCTAAAAATACCCCTTTACCCAAAAACTAAAAACTGACCCTGAACCCTAAAAATACCCCTTTACCCAAAAACTAAAAACTGACCCTGAACCCTAAAAATACCCCTTTACCCAAAAACTAAAAACTGACCCTGAACCCTAAAAATACCCCTTTACCCAAAAACTAAAAACTGACCCTGAACCCTAAAAATACCCCTTTACCCAAAAACTAAAATCTGACCCTGAACCCTAAAAATACCCCTTTAATTTAACATAATTAGCAATTAATCAATTAAATTAAATTAATTACCAATTAAATTTTAATTAATTAACAAATATTATTTAATTACCAATTAATTAATTATTACTACCAATTAATAAATTTACATATTTAATTAATTATAATTAAATTACTTCCCACCCTATTCCCCTGTAAACCCACAACCCGCTACAGGAAATACATTATTTTAATTTACATAATTAGCAATTAATAAATTAAATTAAATTAATTACCAATTAAATTTTAAATAATTAACATATATTATTTAATTACCAATTAATTAATTATTACTACCAATTAATAAATGTACATATTTAATTAATTATAATTAAATTACTTCCCACCCTATTCCCCTATAAACCCACAACCCGCTACAGAATAAAATTACACAATAATTTTAAAAAAATCATTAATTAAAAATAATTATAACATAAAATGACACTTTTCACACATATTATAACATAAAAACACTATAAATAATTACATATATAAAAAACGATATTTTTTACTTTCTATATTATTTACAGTCGATATTACTTCACTTACCTTAAAAACGATATTTTGGCTGTCGATATTCTGTCCTGTCGATATTTTCTCCAAACGATATTTAAAACTCGATATTCTGTCCAAACGATATTTTGGAGTCGATATTATGTCTGTGCACCGGTGCAGGCATTTCTTCAATGTCTGGATGTGGTTGCTCCTGGTCTACCTAGTGGACCGAGCCTGGTGATGTGATTATTATGTTTTAGGGCGCCATGAAACAAGAGCAGGTGCTCTTGGAATTTGAGTGATATTTCCACCTCCTCGAAAGGAGTGTACTCATTAGGAGGTTCCTCTATTTTGTAATAGTGGAAGTCCTTTGTTACAGCGTTTGCTGCTGGAAAGTTTATCCATGAATAGAATACCTCTGTCTGCCGATATTCGTGTGCCTCAATTACGAATATGACTGTACCACCTCTTGGTGTCAGTCCATTTTCTATAAGTTTTAAGGTTATAGATTTCCTTATGTTGACCGGGATGAGTATTATATCCGGGTCATTTTGCAGCAGAGTATTGTCTGCTACTAGGAGTTCAGCTGCTATTCTAACTGTCTCCCTTTCTTCTTCACTTTCTGTCATTTTACTGACAGGAAGGTTATTCTGTTTGTTTGCAGATCAGGTTTCTATGGAAACAAAGATTAGATGCACAATATTTTGGAACAGTGTATCCTTCAACGTTGAATAAACCAAGAACCATACATAGGAGTCTCCTCCTGCGAGGTTTGGCGGATATGACCTTTCACCCACTCCAGACGTCTTTGGAGTATTATGGGAAAAAAGGGGTTCTGTGTGAAAAAGCACGACTGAGTTACTCTAATGTCTTGCGTTAGTTTTATCGCCTATCCAAACGTTGGGCGCCATGTAGTGTAGTTCCTATTATCCCAATAGGCTCTGCGCATTGGAATAATATCTTCAATAGTATAGACCTAGGGCAGAGGTTAACTAGGTCTTCTACCGACGATATTAGACTTAAAGTTTTGTGTTTGCCAGCTAGCTCAGAGTTCACTAGAAACTTTCTCGAATAGGCAAGGAGGATTTTAACCTCCCTGGATAGACAAGAAGGGATTTAGTTTCTGACAACCATAGAACATGACAACTTTGCTCTCCCCTAATCAAGAGTGTATCTCTAGAGTCGTGTGAAAACAAAAGACAACTTATTTTACTCAGTCAGTTCAGTGCATTCTTAGTTTCACCAGATTGTAGAGAAAAGGAAGAGACGGGCGTGTTCAATAAAGAATTGTGTTTATTGATCAGTCTCTTTTCTCATACAAGAGAAATGAATCGCTATTATTGCAATACTTATAGTTAAGTAAAGTGCATACAGTAAAGACAGAATTATAAAATAATACTGTAAAAGCATTGATATGGTTTCTGAGCCATATGATACTTTAAAATGGATAAAATAGATACATACATATATACATTTGACTAATCGTACTCAACTGGTGCTTCTAACCACGCCTACCCTAGTGTACCTGACCTAAGCCTAATACGTGGGCGGGAGTAGATAAGTAGCAGTTTAAGTTAAGTTTGTTTTGCCAAGGGACTGACTCGAGAATTCTCTGCAAGGGGTTATTCAGTTCTGTACCTGAGATCTAGAATGATGGAGGGCTGGTATCTCTAATCCCAGGTCTTGATATTCCAGCTGCCTGCGAGGGCTGCTTGGAAGCGCCGGAGCTAGATTTCTCAGCAGGAGAAAGGCAGCGTCTCGTTCTCAGCGCGTCAGGAAGGCGGGGCAGCGCCTGTGGGCTTCGCTCTCTGCTGGGCTCCTCGGCACGTCTCGCTGCTCCAATCTCGTCACCACCGCATGTGTTTGCTTAAGGCAATGTCGGTAATATTTATACCTGAAAGGTGCCGAGATTGACGTAAGGATGGACATATATACGTCAATAAGGATGTCATATGAACGGGCTCGTTCGCACATTCTTTTGCTGAAGTTCTCGGTGAAATCAAAACAATGGCTATGGGCATTTCCCAGGTCGCTGTAGGTTTGATTTGTTTTGAGAACTCCGTATGCCTTATCAGGGGCTGGAGGAATATCGCTTGTCTAATTAGATGGCATGCGTTATGACCTAATCAGATAACGCGCTTCTGTGCCGTGGTGTGGCTTAATCAGATAACGGTTTTTGCACCGTTGGATGGCTGCTAGTTAATTATTAACCAGACCAGGGTCAGGAATAGGGGAATCGATACAGTACCTATAGGAATACATCACAACATCGTCACCCAACTGCCTTATATCTATGCACTGCTAAGAGCCCCCCGGGTACCTGAAATGTTCGTGGGCAATTCTGAGGTTTATTGCTTCCGCATACTTGTGTTCATGTTCCCCTCGGGGCGATCTGAGGAAAAACCCGGAACCCATTATTGAGCGATGCCTCGACTTAGTGCCAAACGCTGCTTCGCTTGCACGTTTAACGCAGCGATTCTTATCTCTCATTCGGTGTTTATGGCCAGACGGGGAAAATTTCTTTCAACCTCGCGGACAGAGACGCCAGTCTAGGACTCGTATTTACCGCGTCTCTGCTCGCAACATCGGAAGTGATTATCCGTCATTTCCTGTTTCTTGTAAAAAAGGCCCGCAGCCTCATGGGGGATGTAGTCTCCCCAATACCATGTACTTCACTATAGTATGACTTCACACATATCCTGGCCAATTACGTAGCCTAAAGGTCAACTAGTAGCATTGCATTTACCCACCCTGGGTAAATGGTATATGTTGGAAGTGGGGATCCTTATCCCTCACCGCCACCACCAAATGCTGGAGGCAGCAGTCCCTGTCCCAAACTGCTGTCACCAGGTTAGAGATCCAGACCCCTCATTTCAACGTTAGGCTAAATAAGGACACAGTCTGAGACAGCCCTGCTCACCCCCTTAGTAGCTTGGCACGAGCAGCCAGGCTTATCTCCAAGGCACAAGTGTACAATATGTGCAACCACACTCACTGCAACCCAATGATGTCCCCACAAATAGACTTCACATGAGTCTTTATGAAACGAGTATAATCTTTATATAAAATATACAATATCACCACTCAATACAAAACCAACATATAATAATGGGTAGGATTGGTAGGTTCTAATCCCAACCACCGCTTAATTCTAACCAACAGTTAAGCTTACGTCTAACCGTTTCAAAAAGGTTAGGCAGGTCGTGTTGCTAGAATCACAGACGTTGCAAAAGAAAAGAAATACTGCAATGGGTAACAATATACTCCTGTACTGTGCAATAGAGAAACAATGCCATGCGTAGTGCCACAGTCATGTACTTTGCAGTAGAAGGAATAATGCAATGAGTATCACTACCAGCATGCCCTGTGCAAGGAAGAAACAAAGCAATGCGTCACGCTACAATCATGTACTGTGCAATGAAGAAATAATGCAGTGCGCCATGTTATAATCCTGTACTCTGCGATGAAGAAATAACAAAGTGAGCCGTGTTACAATCATGTAGTTCGTCAGGCACAAATAAGGTCAGGCGTCATACGACAGTTCGATAGTTCGTTAGCAGCAATAATGCAATGTGCAATACGATAGTTTAGGTGCTCCGTTAACAGTTGCCCCCAATATGGATCAATGATGACACAAAAGTACCGCTTCTCACTCCGGCCCAAATACAGCCCCTCCTTGGGCAAGCACGAGCCTAGATCCGAGCTGAAGCAACAGTCTTGCGCGGCTGACAGAAGCGAGAGGCCGAGAGAGTGTCCCACCGGGCAAGCACCCTACCCCAGGTGGTGATCCCGTTATCTGGGGGGGGGTTCAACCCCACTCTCCACTCCTCCTTCAGCGACTTGGGCCTTGATCCAGATCACTGTCAATGGGCACGGCAAGCTCGGGCCGGCGGCTCTGCTGCTCCGGGGCTGCCGGTGCGGGCCGCTACCATTTCTCTCCGAGGGCCCAATGACCTCGCCCTCCTTCCGGCGGTCTCAGTGGTCATAGAGACTCGCCCTCAGCACTGTGGAGACTTACTTCGATTTCGGTACAAACACTACCCAGGCACTCTTCACCAGCACCTCTGGTTGCACCTTGACACGCACTCTGCGTGTCCAAGACTCGACTCTTCCTTGGTGCCCATGATGGCCAGGCATTGTTCACCAAGGCCCCAGCTAGCACCTCGACACGCACCCTGTGCGTCCGAGTCTCACCTCTTCGCTCTGTGCACACCACAACCAGGCGCACTTCACCAACGCCTTGGCTGCACCTCGACACGCACCCTGCGCATCCGAGTCTCACTTCTTCGCTCGGTGCACACCACGACCAGGCGCTCTTCACCAACGCCTTGGCTGCACCACGACATGCACTCTGCGCATCCGAGACTCACTTCTTCCTCCCGGTGCACACAACGACCAGGCGCTCCTCACCAACACCTTGGCTTGCACCATGACAGACACCATGCACGTCCAAGCCTCCACTTTCTCCCGGTGCACACAACGACCAGGCGCCTTGGCTTGCACCACGCCTTGGCTTGCACCATTACACGCACCATGCGTGTCCGAGACTCCGTTTACTTCCTGTGTGCCCATGATTGCACAGCACAACTTCCAAGGGTCTCAAGCTGCAAAAACACTCACACACCGCGTTGCATGGGACTTCTCCAAAAACTTTTATGTTCCTGTGTTTCCAAACAGGGAGCCAGCTCATCTCAGGCCCTTGGGGTTCAAGACACAGCACAAAGCAAAGTTTTCATCAAGCAGGGGGACCCAGTGCCTCCAAGCACATTCCCAACAGCCTCTTCCATGGTTAGAACAGCAAACTGCAGACCAGCCCCAGATCACGAAGCAAGGATTGGTCTTTCCCCAGCAGTCTCTTCAGTTGATTCTTCCTTAGCAGAGGTTCCTCTTGACCACAAAATGGGTCCAAGCTTTTTCAGTCTCAATCCATTTCTGTTTCATTCCAACGTTTAGGTGTTTCAGCTCTCATAGGTATACCCCTAAATGTCTTTGACGTTTGTTGTGCTCAAGGGTCCCTGACCCCTCCCTAAATCAGTTCTGGGTGTCTCCTGCCCATTGTCATCTTTCTCCCTTTGATACTGGGGGTCTGGAATCTTAATCACTCAGCAGGAGATGGGTCAATGGTCTTATAGCAGCAGCCCAGGCCTTTTCACCTCTCGGGGCTTCTCCTCGCCTACTATCCAGATGCAGGTCAGCATGGTGCCATCTCAACCCCTACCTTGGGTCAAGACCTCCCCCAGCTCCTATCACCTCTCAGATCCAGACAGTGAATCCACATTCAGCAGAGACACACAGAAATGCTTAAAGCACAAAACTCAGCCACTTTCTAAAAGAGTGGTTTCTGAACAAACAGTGACAAAACCACTTTCATGGAAAGATGTGTTATGACATGGTGAGTTCATACATGGAGTGTGTCTTAAGATAGCCGCTGGTAGGAGGCTCTCTCGGGAGCTCCAGGGTTAGGGACTACCGACTCAGTCAAAATTCCCGTTAAACCCTGCCATCCACCCCCCACCCACGGACCACCAGCAACATAAAGTGGCTGGAGATCAAGAAGAGTAAAAGAGCGACTTACCCCGAAGCAGAGATGGTCATCGCATACGACTGGCCAGCTCAGAAAGCGGAGACGGTACTGCTGGGAAATAGAGGAGTGCGGGGCCCCGAGGACATCAGTGAAATAATCATGAGCTGCGGAAGAGCTGCGCATAGACGACGCCTCACATAACAGAGGAATTACACCGGATTAAACAAGCAACGGTATCGGACTATGGAGGACATCTGCCGAACCTCAGGAGAGCAGCGGGGGAGCTGTGCAGAGGCGACGCTTCACACGACCTAGAAGAACTCCGGAATTCGGAGAGCAGCAAGTCGGGGAAAAATAGCAGCGGAGGGGACTCGAGCTGAGCGGAGACATTGGAGCGCCCTGCGAGTGACATCAGCTGTGCCCCGGTGAGCGGATGAGAGACGCTGCCAAGAGGCGGAAGGTAGGAGGCTGAAACATGCTGGCCGCACGGCGATGATTGGAGACGGATGACTGATAGCTTCCCCAGCAGCACGTCCAGATAATAGATCGCCTACAAGTAAAGCTATCGTCACGAGCGAATAAATGTCTGAGAAGGTATTTGAGCTCACAAACCGGCCTGCCTGACCTTAACATGGCGGCCGAAGAAGACAATAAATGCTGAATAGAATCACGGGCCTTCTGAAACTACATTTTACCCCTATTTGAGGAACTACCCACAAAATGGCAGAAAGAAAGCATGGCAAATAAAGAAGGACAATCATAAAACAGAAGGACTAGCAGAAAACAGAATAAAAGAAGGACAACTGGTAACAGGAGTTATTCAATTGAACACAAAATGGTAGAAAGAAATCAAGGTAAATGAAAGAGGACAAGCAGAAAAACAGAATAGAAGAAGGACAATTGGAAACAGAAATTATGCTATTGAACACACAAAGGACAAAGAAAGAGGACGACTAATATAATTAGAAAGAGAGAAAGTCTCCTCAGTGCACAGAAAGCCTGCTAATCAGGCGGACATCTTGAAAGTACCTTTTCACCATAACTACAAGACATCTTGAAAGTACCTATCCACACACAAACAAGAAGAGGATACCCCATTTAAAGCTCATCTGCAATTCACAAATATGGAGGTCAACTACCTAGAACGAATAAGTAGGAATGCCCATATCATAAATTACCCAACCAAGCTCTCAAAAAATGCAGCCAAAAAACTCAAACACAACATTATGAGAAAAAACCCTGACACACTAATTTCCGACACTGCCTACTGCGCGGCCAATGGTATAATTGCGAAAGACATGATATTCTTCACCAGAAAAACGGCGAGATGGCGCAATGCCATTACTAAGACGCTTAATATAAAATCTATAGCTAATATCCCACATGATACGAAATTCATGACAACAGCATCACTAAGACTCAGAGCGGACCTTTGCATAACGATTTTTAAAAACGGAATAGTGATGATTCAAGCCTCTAACAATGAATTGGAAAAATTCGATAACATGTTCTCAACATTAAAAAGAATGGTGGAAAACTCAAATCCACTATACCTGCAAAGTCCTCTAACGGAAAACACAATCTCAGCGAACAATAGCAACACAACAAGCATACCAATGAGAGGCCGCCAGGATCAGGATATAAATAGAAAAAGATCTACTGAAAACGCTAATCCTCTACACCATCAAAGTCCTCTAGCAGACAACACTATCCTAACGGATAGCATCATTACAACGAACTTACCAACGAGAGATCACCAAGAACGGGAACTAAATAGGCAATTAAGAGACTCAAGCCACGTACAACACCAGAGACCCTCAGAAGAAGAAATCACTAACCCACATGACTCTACCACCACAATTAACACACCAACTAGAGACCCCCAGGATACTGAACAATCTACGCAACTAGGAGTCATAAACAGAACAGAATTCTCGACATCTGGGAGAGACTCTGACAGAACAGCAAATCCACACATCAACATAGAACCTCCTCAGAGGGAAAAATCGATCGCTGACATCACACTAACTTCTAGGGACTCACCTAGAACGATATACTCCTCTAACAAGAAACCAGGAACGCAAAAGAAAGACAGCACACCAAACATAACAAACAGTGTCATGAGAGATGACCGAACTAAGGGGAAACGGAAGAAGTTACTGGTGAAAAACCCAGAACGAAAACTCAAAATCAAAGTTAATGAAATTCGAAATAAACAAAGAAACAACCCCAGTACATCGCCTAGGATCATGAGAAAATTCAGTGAGCTCCAATCACAAATTAGCAACCTATCACTGGAATTACTAAGCACCCTCAAAGGAATTGAACAACTACGGGATATTTCGCAACACACACAAAAGTCGAGCTCATTCGAGATCTACTTAACACTCCTCAATACAAGAGCAATAAGAAGGCTATGCCTCTGTCAAACAGACAAAATAGACCAGACAGAAAACAGAATTACCTAACTGAAGAGGAAATCCTATCCCTAGTCAGGGAATATGAGATCACTGACTACAATAGAGGTGATGAAATCAAAATAGTACAGATAAACGCCAGCAGAATACCTAAGTCAAATGAAAGAAGACCCAATTTCAACAATCTACAACAAATACATTTAATCCCCGAAACGCAAATTTCAAAACCACGTAGATCAGAAAAGTCTCTAAAATGCCTACTGCTCAACTGTCGATCAGCAAATAAACATGCGTCTGACATAGCCGACATCATTATTAAACAGGAAATAGATATATCAATCCTCACGGAAACATGGCTAACTGAATCTTCATCCCCAGTCATGGACCTGCTAGTGCCACCTCTCTACAACATTGTAAGACTTGATAGACGAGGAAAAACAGGAGGTGGCATAGCCTGCATACACAAAGCTGACTTAGAAATTAACCAAATACAATCCGACCCTCTGGAATCCTGAGAATATCTTGGTCTCAATATAAGATGAATAATACCCAAAGTTGCATCCTACATGCCTTATATCACCCTCCGGGAAACAATATGAACTTCATTGACCAGCTAATGGAGATCATCACAGCCAACGCTAACACTGACACTATTAACATATTTTTGGGCGATTTCAATCTACACTGGAATAACAATAATGACAAACAAGTCAACATACTGAAAGACTTTTTAACTGATCTAAACTTATCCCAGGCATGTTTACAACCAACACACTCGAAAGGAGCAACATTGGACTGGATAATCTCGAAAAACGATAATATCTCAATTAAGCATGGGCGGATCTAGCGGATCTCGCGTACGCGAAATTGCGGATTTACGGATTCGCAATCCGCGAAGATACGCGAACTCTAGCGGATTTGCGGATTTTCCCGTTTTTTCTGTTGGCGCGCGTTCGCGCCGATTTTGGGACAAGTTCGCAATTGCGAACTTACTTTTCGGCTCGCAACGGCCGCGACTATGTTGTTTCTACGTCTGGTTTATCATCACAGGTTCACAGCACCCTCTGTTTCACCACTGCCACCCTCTGGGACACCCATGCCACATTCTGGTACATCCTCACTGCCACCCATTAGGTTTATTTATCACTGTAGATTATGGTGGTTGAAAAAAGCAAGCACACCTGCCCTTCTTCAACTGCCATCAATTAATTTGTGGGTCATTAATGTGTCAGTAATTTTGAAACTTCCAGTCTGGCTGGCACCTGCTTCCTTCCTTATCTGTAATTTGCTTTTTGTTGCAGTGAAATTTTTTTTCACAGGACCTTTATGGTCTACTTGTATCTATTCTATGAGCCTGCTGTTTGGGTCATAGCAGGGTCATAGAATAGTTGCAAACTCTGGAGGGGCCCCTCAGGAAGCACTACCTTGAATGTTACTAATGTTAAGTTTGAACTTTTGCACCTGCTCATTGCTTTCAGTTTAGCTAAAATCGTTTTTTCTGCAATTTCGCGCGTTTTTTGGGGCTCGAATCCGTGCGAGATCGATTTCGGAAGCCGCGAATACGTGCGAATACAATATTGTTTTTTGTGCGACGTGTATGTTCGCGTGATCTTGCGCGTGTTCGCGAGGCGCTTCTAGCTATACGTTTGCCAAGTTACCCTATCGGTCGTACACGGGCGCGGCCATCTTGTTTGCGTGACGTAATTCCGTTTCCGGCCGCTATGTGTAATCTCGCAAAGTGTGCTGCTCGCTAGTACAATTTCGCGCGTGCTCGCAAGGAAAATCTCGCGCGAACTTACCCACGCGGTCGTGAACGGGCGCGGCCATCTTGTTTCTCATTCATTGCTATGGTTCTGGGCATGCTTCTCTATCCTCTCTCAATCTCTGCCATCCTTTGCTTGTTTGAAGTTTATTTGATCTAATTTTACTTATTATCTATCCCTCTATTTTTCTAGCTCTATATTTTTGTGTTTTCTGCTGCTTTTAGTTACTTTTAAACTACTTTTTTAAACTCTTTTCTTTTCTTCTTCACTATTCTATTTCTTGTTTATCATTTAACTGTATTTCTGCCCAGACCATGGGAAAGGGAGCCGGGAAGCACCCTGAGAAGGGGAAGGGTCCCGCACCCCGTGCCCGGCTCCCGTGCGGGCGTTTGAGGGGGGAGCAAGTGGTCCCGCGGGAGATCTTCAGCGCGGAGGAAGTGGCGGCACTCATCTTCCACGTCCAGCGCCGCCTCCCCAAGACGATCCTGGGAGGCGGCAAGATCGCGACTGGCTATGGCATCCGGGAGCGCCGCCAGCGGTGGGAGAAGGTGTGCCGGGCCATGTATAAGCTCTCTGGGGTCCGGCGCACATATAACCAGGCCACCCACCGCTGGACCGATGTCATGGACCGGGAGCGGGACTTGCTGGACGCGCTCGGCGTAGAGGTCCCCGGGCTTGGTGAGTAGTAGTAGCTATTCATTTACTACTCTGTTTTATCCGGCTCTGTTATTTGCAAATCTTTGTTCTTTACCAAGAGCAATAATGCTGCCGATTACATTGAGGTAAATTATATTTCAAAATCTTCTATGCATTTCAGGTGCACTGCTCTCCTTCTCAGTAGCCTTGCTTGCTACTATGCTTCTTTGTTTTGTATGTTGTGTTCAGAAGCATTTCATTGGCCTGAGAAATTATGTATGAGTGTAGTGTAAAGATAAGAACTGTGTAATGCTGTGTAACACTAAGGGTCATATTTTCAATTACCGGCGCATCCCTGCAAAGTAGCAGGGATGCGGCAGTAATTGTGTGCCATGCCACCACCACCCATTGGCCCAAAACGTCACAGAAGCCTTACGCATCTGTGCCGTAAAGGCAGCGCATTGCTGGAGTTGCGTGCCAACGATGGCGCAGCTCCAGCAATGCTCTGGGGTACCCTATCTCCCCAATGCTGCATCAAGCCGTACGTCGGCTTCAAGCACGCAGGGTTTGAGTCATGCATCATTGTCCTAAAAGTGACTGATTGACATCTTGTAGATTTCCCTCAGCAACTTTTAGGATTCGTTCCTGCGCAGGTACGCCCTCCCTTGCGCCGGAACGCCCCCTGATGGGGCAGGGCTTTACAACGTGATGCATCGCCCATATGTCCATATGTGGTTTTTTTTAATATATACGCCGCACCAACACCATGGCGAGTCTTTTGTTCTGCCGCTGCGTCACAAAAGGCACGCAACAATGGAGGAAAATGAGCCGCAAGGGACTTCTAAATCAGCCCCAACAGACTGAAGTCCAGTCCTTCCTTTAGACACATGGCTATAAGAAGAAATAGTGGCGGTGGTGGGTGGATTGATAGTTTGAGTATTCACTGATCTGCAAGCAGGATGGACTTTGTCTGTCATGTCACTTCGCGTGCTGCGGACTGCTGCCTGCAGTGCCAGGCCTAGGCAAACCTCTTTAGTAGTCTGTTTATTGAGTTACATAGGAACTTTCTAAGTCAACGTTCCGCAAATCAGGCAATACGAATAACGTAGTATACCACATGAGATAGATCCCGTGGAATAGTTGTCTATCTATTTGCTATTTCTCCAAAATATTTTGTTATTGTTCTTTTGAAATGCTTGATTTGGTTGAAAAATCTCATCCATGTTTTCTGGTTTTTCTTTCTTTCATGTTGTACATCAGCTCCCCCCAAGGGCAAGAGGACACAGGAGGAGGGTGCTGAGGATGCAGGCCAGGATCGGGCAGGCGAGGGCTCCTTTGCTGGCCCCAGTAAGTTTACATTTTAATAAAGAGTACCTATTTTTTCCTAGCGTTCCTCATTCGATTTTTTCTAAATCGTCTTTGATCTTCTTGTAGACTGGATATAAATTCTTATCCTGCCTCGAATATGACTCCCTGTGGTATTACTAGACTATTCTTATTAGTCTGTCTGTGTAGCTAACTAAGATTGGACATTTGGCAATTCCATTGGACTCCCATTCTATTCAGCAATAGCTCTATGCACTGTCTCCTTACTGACTAGATAGTGTGGCAGAGTCATTCAGCTCCCGAAGTCACCGATTATTGATCCCCAATGATCTCTAGATTATCGTACGCAGGACAAGAGAGTACGGAGTCACAGCACAGTCAAGAAGTGTCAGAGGCACTCATGCTTGCAAAAATTCCAAAACCTTTAGCTCATCCACTCTAGTCTGGAGGAACAAAAACCACAGAGTCTATTTAAGTTTAAAAGCTTTATTAAAACGAAACACATTTATTAAAATCTACTTTGTCATAAAACTATTTAACTGAAAACGGAAAAGTGGTTAGTGCTGACGATTAATTGGACACATTTCTTGTGGTCGAGCCGAGCTCTCACCTGGTTTGAACTTGATCCTGGTCGTGTTCTTAGGAGTCAAGCTTCTGTCTGTTAGGAGAAAAAGTGTTGCGTGTTAAAAATCAAAAGCAAGCATTCATCAGTTGTGCATAAAAGTGCAGCAAGACAACAGCCTTCCCTGGAAAATGGGACATTTTTACTTTGGAGTAGACAGTCACAAATTATTACATTGTATTCAGTTTTTTTAACATTTCTCCTAGACCAAATATTATATAGTAGTGAGTGGTGTATTCTAACATTCTTAAATGTACTTTGTAGGTGTAACATCTGGTGACGGGGCCAGCGCGGAGGTGGCTGTGTTGGGCGAGGACTCGGCGGACTCTGGGGAGGAGGCGGTGCAAGAGCCGGCGGACGGTCCTGTGGGGGTTGAAACGGTGGTGGCGGAAACAGGTAAGCTATATATTCCTTACTTATTGAGATTGAAGACTGCATAGTGTGCTTTCTGCACGGGTGTATTACAAATCAACCAGGTAGTAGCCTCCTCGAAATGTACTTCGACTTAGCTATGAAGTTTTTGGTGAGAAGAATCCCAATAAGTTCTTAGACGAACGTGATGGATGGGATGAACGAAAAGCGAAAGAAGGGTGTAAGTAAGTGGGACGCGAACTTGTAGGATGGCTGGCAAAGAAGAACGATATGTGTTTGCTTGGCCCCCGAGGTGGCTGGGAAGGAAAGAATATGGTATGGTGCATGGCTGGGTCAATGATGAAGCAAGGATGGGTGGAAGGACAGCAGCCTGGGTGGGTGAAACAGAAACTGTATGTGTGCGTATACTTTGACTGAATGGATGCCTGGAGCATGGTATTCTCTGACTCTTAGATAGCACATGTGTATCTAGAGAGAGTAGATGGTCGCCAGATGAAGTAAGTGTTACCTTGAAGAGCATGTACCACCGCACCCGCACGTCCGTTCCAGTGCAGGGAAGGCAAGGAAAAGAAATTGTAAATGTGTCCAATACTACCATGAATAGTAGCAGTACTTTGTATTGCGTCTGCAATCACAGCATATATCTGGTTATTACGGTGGACACTCCGTACCTCTCTTAATAACTTTAGTTTACTTGTAGTACGTCATTCATGTGTGGGTGTATCACTGTTCACTCAATATTAAGCAAAGCACCTAAAGTCATCCCATATGTCATCAAATACGTCCCATGTGAAGTGATAGATAATCAAATTAGTTAGCTTCTTCATTTTCCTTTTCTAGTACTCATTTGCACTGTAGGGTGAAAGGTAAATTAATTAAGCAGTAGCCCTTGTAACAGAGTATTCTCAGTGCCACCCGTAATAGAAAAGTAATAGCTTAACCACCTGCATGTACTGGACCGGTACAGTAACGCAAGTCTGTCTCACTCATCATGGTGTGCAACTTTTTTTCTCGGGTGCAAGTTCACTGTGCTGTCCATGTCATTCTGCCGGCTTGCATAAGATAACGTACCAATTTCCCTAAACAAGAGAGAAGAAGAAGAATAAGACTGGTGTACTGTCATAGTCGACTGTAATGGAAGTCCATAGTGGTCGTAGAATTTGTTCATTAAACTACCACTAATGTTAGAGCAAGGATGCAGAAGTGGGAGGTTACATAGATACTGTCCTCACTAGTTATGTACTGTGCTTTCAATTTGCTACTTGTACTGTGACCCAACTTTCGGCTCAATCACTTTGTGTTATTAATGCTAAGGAGCATTGGTTACAGACTATGTCTTTCTTTCTTCATATAGTTGCTCCTTCCAAATCAACAACACGGAGGGAGCAGGCTAGACTGGCCCGGCAACGGAGGCTGGAGGCCACTGTCGCCGAATATCGGCGGCTGGTGGCCCTGGAGGAGGAGGAGGACACGCAGTCGAGCGGGGCAACAACAACATCCTCGACTGTGACCACTGCATCCTCCTCCGTGACTAAGCCAGCGGGACCGAGCCGGGCTAAGAAAGACAACCGCCACCGCCAAGCAACAGAAATACCAGCTGCCCCCCACAGGAGCTGCAAGGAACGCCAACGCCGCCTACGAGTCCGAATGTCCAACCTGGAGCAGGAGGTCCTGAAGTATAAGAACTTGGTTAAGGGCCTCCGCTCTGAGCTTGCCACCCTCCGCAAGGAGTATGATGCCCATGCGGCAAAATGCACCAGCACCAGCACCCTCCAGTAGTGGAGTGTCCCTTGCCCTTTTTTTATAGACTTTTGGGGGGTGGGATTTGGGAGTTGGGATCGTTTTGGGACGTTTCAAAGACAATCGTTGGGGTTAGGGTGGGTGAGGGAGATTATTTTGTTAGGGCTACATAAATATATTTTTAAACTTTATCTGACCATACCTGTTTTTTACTGCTTTTCAGTCTGGTGGGTGGGGGGCGGGGGTGTAACAGTAACTTTGTTTTCCTGAACAGTCGTAGGACTTTAGTAGTACAACCGTCAATCTCTTGTCTACTCCGAAATAATACTCCATTATACTACCTCCCACCAAACGCTTATCTTACCTGTAATTTGTGTTAGAAATTAGGGCTAGGCCCAGGGCTGGCTCCACGTGAAATGGGGATTAACGTTGTCAATCCTGGGCGGGTGACATTTCCTCATTGCGGTGGTACTAGTGGTGTGACACAGTGGCAGTTGCATGCCTATGGAAAAAAAGAAAACGAAACCTTGTTTGTCCTTACTGTAGCATTACAACGGTTACGGTACGATCGAGAATATAGCAGGTGACAGACAGAACAGTGCCATAATGTAGCCTAACAAATGGTAAAGTATTTGCTTGCAAGTATAACTAGTACTTGCGTTGAATTTATTTGACATTGGCTACTACTACTAGAAGATATAGTACTGAAGCTGAGTAAGTCTAGAAGATATCCTCGTATTCCTTCACCAGCCTGTTGCTATGACCTTATCCTCCCCAGCAAGTGTGTGGAATTATTGATGTCATTTTAGTCCGACATCAAGCAAAACAACACAGCCCGGGGGAAGAGGGTTAGGGTTTGTAAAATGGATGGGAATGGGGGTTTCTTTTTGGGTAGGTTTTGTTGAGAGAAGAAAAAAAAAGCAGAGCATGGACAAACAATAATTGAAGATAAAGACAATCTTTGGTTACAAAGTAAAGCTAAGCACATGCAGTCACACTCATAGAATAATACAATGGATACTGTATCTGTATTGCGTATGTTTTTGGTGTTGTCCTTGAATTTGGTAAGTAAGTTGCATGCAGCAAACAATTCCTCTTATTGGCGGCACTCCTCCATTCCAGCTGACGCTTCGTCCATCAATGTTGGTGACCACTGACAGAAGACACCCTGTCCACTGCCTGCCTGGCGGATGTTGACTGAAACCCGGCCTGTAATTATTGAACGGAAAACAGGAAGTGCTATTACAATACCACTGATAAATAAATAAAAGGTATGTACGCTGTGTGGTTCAAAATGTGACACTTTGATTTCCCTAATAGACAGTACAATATTTTTGAAATTGCGTGCTCTGTCGGACTCACCTTTTTAAAGATAAATAAGTATGGCCAAAATATTATAGCGGATCTTTCCCCTCAATTAAGGTGTAGTATAAACTGTGTTTTAGAACAAAATTTGACCTTCCCAGCAATGCTCCCACCAATACCCTTACTAAAGCCAGTCGCAAAAATGTAGAAGAACCCCAATCAGATCTCCAAAAACGATGCCTAGCAGAAAAATGGTTACAAAACGTACTTTGAAAGTAACAGTAGGCCCAAATACAGACCGTGGATTGTATTCCAACCACTTGCAAGCAAGCAAAAGTATCCATAGCCAGCATCGCTCCAACAGTGCTCTACAACACCAGAACTGCGTTGCAATAGAACCCCCCGAAACACATGCAATCGTGCTGGTAGGGCTAACCCTAACGAACCCTAACTTACAAAAAATGCCAAAACTGGTGTTTCCTTCAGGATTTTGTCCAAAACACTTCTATCCGGTATTGGACCTTCCCAGGAATGCCCCAGGCAAGACCCGCCAACCCACCCGGAAAAAACCACCCGACAACACCCCCAAACAGCGAAAAAGCTAAATCTCATACTTACAATATCTCTCGGCCTTCGGTCCAAACGCGGCGCTGTGCAGCTAGGTCACTCATCATCATCAATCATCATAACTCCTGTTTTCCACCACGGATTTCCTGAAAAGCAAATGCAATCAAGATTAGATTGTCGCAGCAGTGCTTCGACAGAGACCCCGGCCGCAACCCACCCACGAACAGCAGGAAGCCCCCCAAAACGCTACATTGAGCAAGATGACAGAAGAAATAGCAAAAAAAAGGCTGTTCCTTCAGGATTTTGTCCAAAACACTTCTATCCGGTATTAGACCTTCCCAGGAATGCCCCAGGCAAGACCCGCCAACCCACCCGGAAAAAAACACCCGACAACACCCCCAAACAGCGAAAAAGCTAAATCTCATACTTACAATATCTCTCGGCCTTCGGTCCAAACGCGGCGCTGTGCAGCTAGGTCACTCATCATCATCAATCATCATAACTCCTGTTTTCCACCACGGATTTCCTGAAAAGCAAATGCAATCAAGATTAGACTGTCGCAGCAGTGCTCCCAGACACCAAAAATTACCCACAAACACCCGGAACCCCGCCAAAGAGCACCTCAAAGGCAAGCAAGTCAGCAAAAACGGCAAGAAATTTCCACCTCATATTTGGTCCAAAACACTTTTGTCCATTATTAGAGCTTCACAGCAATGGGCCCAAATCCGTAAACTCACCCGCAAAGAAGTACAACACCCCCACAAGTGCTGAGTCTTTCTTCATTGGGCGTAATCCAGCACTCTGCTTTGAGGGAAATCGCAGTCTGGAGGAGGAGGATAGAGGAGCATGTTCTTCAGAACTTGTGAACCTGAGGAATGTAGACTGCGGCACCTTCAAATCAATAAGCAAACAAGTGAAGACAGTTCTGATGATGGTCTTGTTTTTGGGATTAGGTGATTAAAGTTTGAATTAAATTAACTGTGCAAAACAAAGAAAGAGAGACACAAAGCACACAGGAATAAAAGTGAATAAGGACGAAAAAGAAAGTTCTTGATTGATTGTCTCATTTTCAGGGCTCGGTGTCAGGGAATAAGAACAAGATTTCGTCATCATACTCTGCGAATTCAGGCTGGATGAGGTCAGTGCCACCGAACAGAGAAAAAATCCCCTCATCTACGTTGCCGTCCTCCTCGTCTTCATGCGGCGTGCTTTCTCGTACTTTGTAATCTGGTGGTATGAGGTGCTGATTCATCTTGATCATTGTCAGCCGCTCCACATTTTTGGGCGAGAGGCGGCTCCGTTTGGGAGTTACAATGCCACCAGCAGCACTGAAAACACGTTCAGAAGACACACTTGCGAGTGCGCAAGACAAATAGTTTATAGCCAGGTTGAAGAGCTGTGGCCACAATTGTTTTTTGCCATGCCAATACTGCAATGGCTCATCATTAAGAAAGACCTCTGTTGAGTCATTCAGATAGTCCTGCACCATCGACTCAAGGTCATCAACTGTTCCTCCACTTTGCTTACTTTTTGCTGTGCCTGTGACATTTTTTCGAGAACCATACCCCATCAAACTTAGCCAATCCTCCTCCGCAGCCACTGTTAGTGTTGTCATTGTGTGTGGTGCAGATGATCCAGTTGCCGGTGTCTTTAACGGCTGAGAGGTCACTTGTGCCCCAGCCACAGGTGCAGAAGTGGATTCTTGTGACTGGGGATGGCCTGCTGATGCTGATGCTGATGTACTGGCTTCTCCTTCAATAACCTGCCGTTCTTTTTCAAACCTCTTGGCTGACCAGGCTAACCAATGTTTGTACTTTTGAACATCTGCATCAGCAAAAGGAAAGAATGCTTCGCCTGCCAGCGCCTTTTTGTAGCGTGGATCCAGAATAGTAGCACAAATGTAATGCTGATCTGACTTGATCTTTTGAAGACGTTCATCACCACGTAGGCGCTCTAATAATTTCTCAGACAAAATAAAATGGTCTTTTTTTTGTACATCTTTTTCAAACTCAGAAGACACCGCCATCAGTTGGTGCTCCAGCATGCACAACAATGGGATAGCTTTTCCCAAATTACAGTCCTCCTGGCTGACTGCACGCGTGAAGAACTCAAAAGGACGAAGCATGTCTGTCAGGCTTTTAACTATGTCCCATTGCGCCGCACTCATCCGCAGGTCCTCCTTCTGAGATGTACCCTCTGTGAAGAAATAGTGATCGAGTACCGTATACTGCTCATACAGACGCTCAAGCATGTAGAAGGTTGAGTTCCAACGTGTTGCCACCTCCTGGATGAGTGCTTTCACTGGCATTCCACGTTGAAATAGCAGTCTCCGCAGATGCTTCCGGGCCTTAAAAGAATGGCTGAAATGGTTGCACATTTTGCGGCAGGTGGCCATTACCTCGAACGCTGGACTCTGTTTATCAATCAAGAATTTTTGAACTACCAGGTTGATACAGTGCGCCAAACACGGCACTCTAACATGGTCACCCTTCAACATGGCCTTAACTACATTGGCGCCATTATCCGTGGAAACATAACCAATCTTGCGTTTTAGGGGGGATAGCATTTTCAAGACCTTTTTGTTAAACTCTTCCAAAAGGTTTTCTGCTGTGTGACTTTTCTCCAAGCCAAACATGGCTAGTGTTGCATGTTTCCGAGCAGCTTTGAAAACTTTGTCCGGGTCAACACCTGCGTTTAGCTTTGCTTTAACACCTGAAAAAGAGACCCAGTGTGCAGTGATGCACATGTAATCAGCGCCTGCGCCACTGGTCCACATGTCTGTTGTCAGATGTATTGTGTGAACAGCACTCTTCTGCAAAGCTGCCCCAATCGCCTCCAGCACATCTTCATGTAGTGCTGGAACCGCAACTCTGGCAAAATAGAACCGGCTCGGAACCTTCCATTTAGGGCAGAGCGTTGCCACTAATTCAAGAAAACCTACCGCTTCTACAAAAGAAAAAGGTAGAAGGTCCACAGCTAGCATTTTAGCCAGCTTAGTGTTATACAGACGCGTCAGTGGGTGGTTGCGTTCATATGGCACGTCTGAAGTAAGCATTGTTCTAATGTTGCCCTGGACCAAGCATTTACGGGCTGATAATGACTTCGTTGACCCAATTTTGCTCGCTGGTGAACTTTTGTGCGTTGGTGTCTCACTCGCTCCAACACTCTTAGTGTGCCTCACATTGGGTGTGCTGCTGACAGGGGTACTGGGTGTAAGGGAAGTGTTTGACACGTCTTCTTCCTGCTCGTCATCATCAGATGAAACATCAACGTTTCCTTGAATTTGGCCTTTCTTGATCGCATCTAGGTGCGCAAACCATTTGACAGTGTGCTGTCTCCTAAGATGACCTCTCTGGCCTCCGGTACCATAGTTGGTACCTGGCTTACCACGACTAACTGCTTGCTTACAAATGGTACAAATGGCAAACTTTGGATTTTTTGGACAAACAGTAAAGAAGTCCCAAACTGGGGACTTGAAGTGTCTGTGGGACATGGAGGAGGCGGCGATACTGGTGGTGGTGGTCATGAAGCTAATGCCAGATGAAGTGGAGGATCTGGATTGCCCAACTTTTGTACGTTTTGCACTTTCACCGCCACTAATTAAGGTCGAGGTTGACGGAGGTCTCTTCTTGCCAGAAAGAAATATGGAAGCGGGACGAGTTGGTGTACTACTTAACTCCAATGATTGTGGTGTTTCCACTGCCTCCTCATCGACAACATCATCATCATCATCACACTCAGCAGCTCTTCGGGCTAGGGTCAAAATGTCTGTTTGCTGCATGCCCGCTGGGGCTGCAGTGACCTTTATGATGACTGGGTCGTCGTTGGCAGAGTCTTCATCAGCAGCAGTATCCGCCACTTCTTGTTGAGACTCATCACACTCCATAACTCTGAGACTTTGGACGAGCTTCCTTTTACGCTTAACTACCTTTGTCGGATCATGGTGTGCCTCACTCTCAGACGGCTGTGGTGCTGGTTCCCAAGTTTGATCCGTATCATCAGAAGGAGGTGTGCTTGAAGAAGATGTAGACACCACCCTTGATCTCTTCCTTGCTAGGGGTGTGGAAGACAATGAAGGATCATCAGGAGGAGTGGCTTCCTCAAATGATACCTCGCCTTGATTGTCGATTTCCTGATGTGCCCCTACTTCGGGAGGAACAACTATTGTGGGCACTTGTGACCCTCCATGCACCTCTGCTTGCGCATCTCCTTGCGCTGCCTCTCCTTCCACATGTACTTGGGCTTGTACTTGCACATGTGATTGTTGTTGCGGCTGTGGTTGTTCAACACTCGTCAGATGAGCTACAACAACCTGTGTTGATTGAGGGACATTGCTGCTGCTTTCTTGAGATGAGCCAACATCACTGGTCGATGGTGATTGAACAACTATACTGGCTGCCTCTGCAGCACTCAAGGGCTTGGACTTAAGTTGGCGTGGTGGTGGTGGTGGCACTGAGCCCAATGGAGCGGGGGTGCTGCTGCCAGCTTGGTCCCCAGCAGATCCCGCTGCTGCTGCTGCAGGCATACTTTTTTTTTTACTCCCAAAAAAAGGGGCGGGCAGCACACCAGTGTCCTTGGTAACTTGCTTCTTCTGCTCCTTACTGGCACCTTTCTTGCTAGAGGAGCTACGGGTTACTTTTTTGGGGGCCATCTTCTTCAGAGCAGGTCAGCACGGCAGCAGTTGCACGAGTTGCAGAGGGTTCTGTGTCCAGACGTGACGTCGCGTGACGTTATGCTGCACACACACACCGCTGCAGGACTTCTTCCTGGCACTGGTGGTTCTCTTGAGTCTTTTTGTGCACCTAAAAGCAATGGAAGACAGAGGAACATCAGTTCAGTTATACACCCCAAAAAATCGACAAAGCACAGAAAAATGAGCACAATCCCATGCCATCCATGATGTTTACATTGAAGACACCCCACAGAAAGACTAGGGAGTGGGACATGCAAGTATGCAACACTCAGTCACTACCCCTGGGCATAATGGATGAAAAGTAGGCAAAATAAGTGCAGGCCTCAGACACTGCCTCTCCTCAAAATGGCCCCTTACACCCCAAGCACATGTTGCCTGTACCAGCCAGCACTCAAGATGGCCACCACCACCACCCACATGGCCAGTCCACATCAACAGTACACCCCCAAAAAACAGAAAAACAGCCAGAAATCACCACAATCCAATGCCATCCATGATGTTTACATTAAAGAGAGTGAGACCACACCACAGGCACACTCAGTCCATGCACCACCACCCCTGGGCAAAAGGCCACACCAGCAGCCCCCCCAAAAACGACAAAAAACAATAAAATCAGCACAATCCCAGCCCATCCATGGCCTCAATGGTGTTTAAATTCAAGAAGACACCCCTCAGAAACACTAGGCCCATGCACACTCACTACCCCTGGGCATAATGGATGAAAAGTAGGCAAAATAAGTGCAGGCCTCAGACACTGCCTCTCCTCAAAATGGCCCCTTACACCCCGAGCACATATTGCCTGTACCAGCCAGCACTCAAGATGGCCACCACCACCACCCACATGGCCAGTCCACATCAACAGTACACCCCCAAAAAACAGAAAAACAGCCAGAAATCACCACAATCCAATGCCATCCATGATGTTTACATTAAAGAGAGTGAGACCACACCACAGGCACACTCAGTCCATGCACCACCACCCCTGGGCAAAAGGCCACACCAGCACCCCCCCAAAAACGACAAAAAACAATAAAATCAGCACAATCCCAGCCCATCCATGGCCTCAATTATGTTTAAATTCAAGAAGACACCCCACAGAAAGACTAGGCCCATGCAACACTCACCACCCCTGGCCAAAGGGCCCCACCAGCAGGCCCAAAAAATCGACAAAAAACAATAAAATCAGCACAATCCCAGCCCATCCATGGCCTCAATGGTGTTTAAATTCAAGAAGACACCCCTCAGAAACACTAGGCCCATGCAACACTCACTACCCCTGGGCATAATGGATGAAAAGTAGGCAAAATAAGTGCAGGCCTCAGACACTGCCTCTCCTCAAAATGGCCCCTCCCTTACACCCCAAGCACATGTTGCCTGTACCATCCAGCACTCAAGATGGCCACCACCACCACCCACATGGCCAGTCCACATCAACAGTACACCCCCAAAAAACAGAAAAACAGCCAGAAATCACCACAATCCAATGCCATCCATGATGTTTACATTAAAGAGAGTGAGACCACACCACAGGCACACTCAGTCCATGCACCACCACCCCTGGGCAAAAGGCCACACCAGTACCCCCCCAAAAACGACAAAAAACAATAAAATCAGCACAATCCCAGCCCATCCATGGCCTCAATTATGTTTAAATTCAAGAAGACACCCCACAGAAAGACTAGGCCCATGCAACACTCACCACCCCTGGGCAAAGGGCCACACCAGCAGGCCCAAAAAAAGGACAAAAATCAGCACAATCTCAGCCCATCCATGGCCTCAATGGTGTTTAAATTCAACAAAACATTTGTATCATGCACCCCTAACCAACCCTGGTCCTACTGGATACTGTGGCTACCCACAATATAATTTATTTAATGTTCTGAAAAAGTTCCAAAATTTTACTTGCAGCAACTGTAATGCCCCAAACAAACTTACTTGTGAAAGTTGATTTCTAATCCAAAAGTGATCCAAAGACAGTCAAAAAGGCCTCAAATCCAAATATCCAGCAGCACCCACAAAAAGTAATCCTTCCAGCTCCAGATCCAAATGAAAGTGACCAGGAGATGGACAAAGCACTGGGAGGAGCCTGCTGGACAGGAACAGGAAGTTGGAGACTGTGGGGCACTTCCTTCCTCCCCCCCCCCCAAAATGGACTCCTTGCAAAAAAAAAGGCCATGCAAATGTCAACCTGAGGAGTGATTCTGATAAAAATCATAATTTTCTGAAGGTTTATCCGGTTTGCTGGTGATTTTCTTGTGCGAAATTGCAAAATCTCTATTTCGCAAGTGCGAGATTGTTCCTTTCCGCCGCAACTACGTGTTCGCAATTGCGAACTCTCGCGAGGTGTGCTGTGCAAGGTGGCAAGCCGCGAGTACGTATTCGCGGCCGCCAAACTCCCGCGGGAACACGCAGCAAGATCTAAAATGGCGCGTCACTCGCAAAGAAAAACAACTCGGCAAACGCTAAATGACGGAAAGTGAACGCCGTGCACCACGCCGCGCGCCGCAACCAAGCAAAAAATCCGCCGCGAGCGGATTCACGGATTTTCGACAAATTCGCGAGCGTTCGCGGATTGCGAATTTGCCGAAAATCCGAAAAATCCGCGAGCGGAGCGGATTTTACGCCCATGCTTAATCTCAATCCTCGCTATAGAACCATGCGACTGGTCAGATCATCATGCCATAACCTTTATGATACCCACATGGATGAAAACACAAACCATTCAACCTATCAAAACCAAAAGATGGATGCGGGATACGAGAGACTCTGCAATGGAACTACTAAGCGAAAACATCAAGAAAGACCTAATCCTTCCACACAACATGCAGAATGTGACTGACTTAACAAACCATTACACTACATCAGTAACAAATATAGTCGACGCCACTATACCGCTAAAATTGAAAAGAATCACAGAAAAAGGAAAAAAAACATGGTTCAATGAGACACTAAATGAAGACAGGCGAAAGTTAAGACAGGCAGAAAGAAAATGGAGACAACACCCTTCATCCCCGGAGCTGAAATTTCTTAGAAAAATCAGAAAGGAATATAACAAAAAGATCCTCAAATCTAAAAAGGAATGTATTAGAACAGAACTAGACAATGCCAAGAACAGACCTCGGAAACTATTCGAAATCTTAAAACAACAATCAAACAAGCAGGCCAAATCTGCCCAAGAATTCACCAAAACTCCACTAAGCTGCGAAGAGTTCTCAAACTTTTTCACCGACAAAGCCACCAAACTAGACAGAGAACTCAAGAATGCTGCAGACAACAATGACTACCACACACCATCATCAGTCAACTCTACGTCAAGAGAAGGGGAGATGTTGCCAAAAAACAATGCACACTGGGACTCCTTTAAACTACTGAACCAGTATGACATTGCTAAAACATTAGCTGACATCAAACCTAACAATCACTATAACGACCCACTACCATCAAAATGCCTGAAAGATGTCAAGCATATCTTGATTCCAATATGGACAGAAATAGTAAATGCCTCTCTCGCCCAGGGGATCCTCCCAGAATGCCTAAAAACAGGTCAAGTAATACCGATCATCAAAAAACCTACAGTAGACCCAGCTGATCCAAATAACTACCGCCCAGTGACCAACATTCCACTCCTTGCCAAATTAATTGAGAAATGTGTTTAGAAACAGCTGAACCAACACATCGACAATTTCTCGCTATTAGATGACTGCCAATCGAGATTCAGAACAGGGCACAGCACGGAAACGGCAATCCTTCACATTGTCGATGATGCTCTACAAGCACTAGATCAAAACCGATCTTGCCTACTCATCCTTCTAGACCTATCATCGGCATTTGATACAGTCAACCATGAAAAATTACTGAACAGACACCAGGACAGGATGGGATTATCCGGCACAGTACTAAAATGGTTTGAATCCTTCCTACACAACAGAAGTCAAAGAGTCCTGGTCAACCAATCACTCTCACCATCTTGCCCAAATGAAATAGGAGTTCTTCAAGGATCGACTCTATCTCCAGCATTGTTTAATCTGTACATCGAACCCCTTACAAAAATACTGCAAAATTCCAAAATATCCTACCACATGTATGCGGATGACACGCAGATGTACATCAAGATCGCGTCCTTGGAAGACATCATGCTAATGAATGAAGCCCTCAAAATGACGTTAAAATGGTTATCTACCAATCATCTGAAGCTAAATGCACATAAAACTGAATTCTTACATATTTCGCCTCTAAAGAACCAAACAGTAGTGAAGAAATGGTCTAAAATGATCACTGCGTTAAACTGCACCCCAACGCTAGTGAATTCGGCAAAATCACTAGGAATCACACTGGACGAGAACCTAGACATGAAAGCCAACATCAAGGCAATGACAAAAAACGCTCGTTTTCACCTAAACTACTTAAGAAAAATGAAATCGTTTCTAACGGAGTCAGATCTAAAACTAGCTGTACAATCACTGGTCATTTCGAGAATCGAATATGGATGCACAACGTTAACAGGTTTACCGAAAATTTCAATAGCTCCACTGAAAGCATGCCTCAATGCAGCAGCAAGACTTATTACTGGTACAAGGAAATTTGACCGTATCTCCCCACATCTGAAGGCGTTAAATTGGCTACCGTACGAAGCTAGAATACAACTAAAAATGGCATGTATCACCCACAAAGCTATTCATCACAACACACCTACATACCTCACCCAGAAAATTTAATTATCGGGAGGAAACAGACCTGCAAGGAGTGCCAATGATTTGTTGCTGAGACCACCAATTTTCAAAAAGAAAAGAACTTACGATAGAGCGTTTTCTGGAGCGGTCCCCATAATCTGGAACTCTCTCCCTCCGAACATTAGGAAAATTACAAATACGGCAAGATTCAAGAGAGAATCTAAGATCTTTCTTATGAGTAAATTCCTCTCATAGACAAGACAACACATCAACCGGACTTAAAGGATACAAAAATGTTATAACTATGGGAAGTTTGCAGGATCTCATTCCACTCTTTGACAATATCAGAAGTTGTCACGGTACTGACTCTGGACTGCAATTACTCAGAAGCCAAATGTAAAGCTGCTAATTAAGATCGCATAACCCCAATCCTACTTCCGATTATTGTACTATACGTAGTGAACACGTTTGAAAGATATGTATATAACTTTTTATTTCCATCCTTTATTTTTATTGTCATTGTCGTGACCTGTCATGTTAAGCGCTCTGATACCTAAGGGTCTTGTTTGCGCTATAGAAAACTTTTAATATATAAATAATAAATAAATAATAATACATACTAAACTTCACCTCTCCATTATAAACTTACAGGAAACTAGGCTACCAAAACACAATACCCACCCTCCCCCATTCTGTCCTATGGGCAGAATGCCTTTCACCAGTGAAAACGAAATGGAGTGTTTTTCACTGTCAGGATTTAGCACACACCTCAGTATATATCCTGCCTCTTACTTACACTGTACCGTGCCCAGGGGTTTCCCTGGACCTACCACAGGGGTGCCTAATGTGTATGCAAAAGGGAAAGTAAGGCCTGACAAGTGGTTGCGCTTGTCCGGACAACATGCTAATTTAGCAAACTGCGCGCAGGCCCTACACTGCAGGCCTGAGTTCCCTTCTCCGCGCGCCTTTACATTACCAGCCCTGGCACACAGTGCACATCACTAGGGACTTTACTAGTAAGGAAAATATACCAATCATTGCCAACCACTTATCATTACACTTTACACAGGGAACACTTGTACTTTGACACTGCTCAGCAGTGGCAAAGTACCCAAAGCATTTAAATTGGCAACTCTATGTCAGGAAAACGGTCTAGGGGGAAAGCAAAAAGTTTAGGGAACTTTAGCCAAAATGGCCAAGTCCTATTGTATACCACATTACTAAGGACTTAAAAGTAAATTAAATATCCCAATATGGTTTAAGCTCATTTTACCATGTTGTAGAGAGTGGGCACAAGCACTTTAGCACTGATTAGCAGTGATAAAGTGCACAGAATCCTAAGGCCAACAAAAACTGGTTCAGAAAATAAAAGGGGTGAAGTCAAACAGTTTGGGGATGGCCCTGCAGAGAGCCTAGTCAAACAACTACCTACTCCACCCCTAAACCAAACCCTTGCCCCAAAAGTAAGCACTATCACCTAACCTTGCCCTAAACCTAAATCTAACAATACCTAATACTCTAACCCTTACACTAAAAATATGCTTACATCATTCAATGAATGGGTATTCTCAGTAGTACCATTATCAGGAGTGGAAATGTAAATGTATATGCATCTGTGTAATGGTACATCAATGTAGTCGATTCTCAGCAGCAGTGGTGCACCATCCTGTGATGCTGCACTCCTCTGGCCTTCTAACTGGGTTGCCTCCTGGTGTGATTAGATAACACTCAACCAAAGCACACCTCAACATATTTGGTAATCATATAGTGTTTGAACCCGTTACACATCTTCGGGAGTATGTGTGTTGTAGTTCACATGTATTGCACTCGTATATTAGCCATATCTTCATAAACCTCATTCTTCAGTCTCCATATATAAGTTTTTGAAGTGTGCCATCTGTGATTGCGTTTGTTTTGAGCATCCTGTGTTCAAACACCTTTAATGCTCCTAAAGTGACATGGCCCTGGAGAGGGAACCTCAGTCATTGCGTGGAAAACTTTCCTCCGGCTGGTTATGAAATCATAGATCAACATGCCAGAACTTCATTAAAGCAGCCCAGAGACCAGCAGACACAATAATGTTATTTTGATGTGCAGTGATGCTCCCTTACTAACCTGTAATCTAGATTACAGTGAATGCCCTTTTCACGTACCAATACTTACTGTGGGAGCTGACCTACTTCCACCCAGGCACCTTGTGACCCAGCTAGGGCCAATCAGAATGTCTCCCCTTTAATGCTCTTCCTATTTTACCAGCAATAAAGAGGGAAGGAACCCATCACACTTCCTAAATACAACCCACGCTGTAAGGGAATCTAGATTGTGAAAAATGGGAACAGGAAGGGAGGGTTGTAAGTACTAATATGATCAAAAAAAGGTATTCGGAGAATGGAAGATTACTGGTAAGTAACCAAGTCATTACCTCCTCAACCCATTTATCATACCACTGCTTACTAGATGAGATATACCAGAGCAATTTTCCAAAGCCAGTTGGCTCAAAAAAACGACACAACTCCCAATTAATAAAAATATAGATTTTAATACTAAACAGAATAGGAGTAAACAATGATTCAGTAGATAGTGGTTGTGGGTACCACGATTTGAGCATGGGAGAGAGTAAGGGCCCAAAGGCCAGATGTACTAAGAATTTATTTGGTAAAATTGGTCCCAAGTAGTGCACCGACTTTTACGAAATCTATTCTGTTTTTGTGAACTGACCTATGTACTAATAGGTTGGTTCACAGAAATCAATTCATAGTGGCTCGCAGTTCAACCTAACTCATGAACATTAATGAGATTGGTTGCAAATTACAACCCATTATGAATCGCAGCCATCACAAAGATGGCGGCCTGCTGAGATCAGAACACCACAATGTCCGTGACTGATTTTAAATAAACTTTTTTTTTTATTTAGCTCGTTTTCCTTATAGAAAAAACAATGTTTTTTTAATGAAATATTCAAAAAACATTTTTGTCAACATTCATAAAAACCCTAATTGTTTGCAAATGGGTTACCACTATCTTTGTGTGGTCAATAAAAGCATTAATATTTTGCGACCAGGTTGCAGTTGCAAAACATTAGTTCATTCCATTCCGAATTAGTATTTGGGATGGACGCCCTAAACATGCCCCTTCCAAATATTAAATTCAATATGTCCTCCGAAACACAAATTCTGATTCTCGCAATTTGCGTTTGTTATATACATACAATAAAAAGTTTTTTGCGGTCATAAATGGCCCGATTCTGTGAACCGGAACTTTTGCAATTTTGCAAAGGCAAAAGAGCTCGACACGTCTGGCCCCAAGTCTTTTGGACGCAGTCAATAGGCCTGCATAATTTGGCAACGCCGCATAATCGTTTCATATTTGGCATAAAGTGCTTTTGCACCGCTGCGTGTCGTTATCTATTCGCGGCCTTTGCCCTTTGAATGCTTCCTGGCCGGACATCATTGTCGAAAGAGTGGTTCACGAAACCAGTGAAAATGGATGACGTGTTTGCTAAATATTTAGCAAGGAGAAACATTGACTTCTTGCAGGTGGACGTCAGACATCCATCATTAACAGGCTTTTCTTTACTTGTTTTCCGGGTCATTCTCTCTGCGAGGTAAGATGAAAGGTAACCATTCTTTAGGGGCTAAGACTGAAAGCGCATTTTGTTAAGTGGATCTGTTTGTTCAGTGGGATGGCGGGAAGGGCTCTGAAAAATACACTGTCGAGGATCCGTGCGTTCCGGGCGTCCCGGTGAAACTCTGAGGGAGCGCCCAGCCATCATCCATTCACCAGTGTAAACACCCGCTGCAGTCAATAACTTAGCTATTGACGTTGAAACTTTACCTGCTTTTGACGCAGCATTTTACCTCAGGGAACCTCTAAAGAGGAAGACACCATTTTGAAGCTAGATAAAAGCAGAATGTTTGGCCAGTCCTGGCACTGAACCATTCTAGCCTTTGAGCGACGCTTGCTTTGTCAACAGAGCTCGTTACTTCTCTGTCATATCACTCTTCTTTCTTTCAGTGGCTGTGGTGCTCCTGGCGCGCTTTTAAGAACCCGCTGATACTTCCCACAGAGTCACTCGCCACTGGGTGTCCTGGAGGTGACTTCGATTTGGAAATCCTCAGGCTGGAGTGAAGACACCAAGGTGCGGCGTGGGCGTGGCTTCCTGCGAATAAAAGCCTGTTGAATTGGGGAGGCAAGAGGCACTTGATGCGGGTTGCGGCAGCGCAGGGATTTGAGCCGGGAGGGACGCACCAGCCGCGCCAGACATCATGGAGTTGAAAGAGGAATCCACCCTTGGCCCTTGGGCCGGCGGCGTCTCCAACACTGCATTTCAGGTGGGTCCCGAGTGACTGTCGTGCCTTGCAGTGAATGCACGCTGAAACATGCATCTACTTAGGAACAGATCAGAGGGAGATTTAGAGCATAACACAGAGAGAATGTAAACATTCTATTATTAAACTGCATTGAAGTGGGAACAGTTTTGGAAGAAAGCTTAGATAAAGCCTTTTCCCCTGAAACAATCGGGAGTCGTTCGCCCAAATAGGAAGTGGTGGCGAGTAAACACAGTTTAGAGAATGTATACTCACACATGCACTGAAAAGCTTTTTTCATTCCAAACATCTCTTACACAATATGCATACCTGTCCAAACAATGGGAGAGGGGTGTAGCTGAGAACGCTTGCATTGCAGGTGGATAGAGAAAGGCTACTTAGTGGGACCGCCCAATACCTCGCAGGGGGCACTGAGCGGCCGCTGGATGTGTGACTCTCTTGGGTGCAGTAAAGAATGATTCAGACACTCGCGGGCAGATTTACAAGGCCCTTGCGTCACTGTTTCCATGTTAAAAAATTACGCAAAAGTGGCGCAAGGGCTTTTGTAAATAAGCCCCTCACTATCTTACACACCTTTGCCAATCACAAACGGAGGGTGAGAGGCACACTTCTAATTCTCCCTCAACTAGCGTCATTTGTAACAGTGGTACGCGCGGGAAACAGCTAAAAGAATATAGGAAGCTAGCTGAATAGAGTGAGTGCAGTGCTTAATTTGAGGCGGCGGTTGTCGGTGTTGAGGGTACCAGCACTTATTTTTGGTCAGGGCACTTTTGTTCTCAAGAGATATTTTACGAGCGCACATAAGCGAAAACACAGATCGGAAAGACGAATGAAGAGAAAGATGGTAAAACGGTCTAAAAGGGAGAAAGCATGAACCTACAAATGTGAGATAAGGATTGTCCGGTAGTGGATTGAAGAGGCATGAGCTGGATTCAAGACTACCACCCTTGGTATTCGGCGCACAGACGTTTAATTGAACTGGCCGCGTCCTTATGTGCAGAGCTTCGGCGCCCACACTCTTTCTTTTACAAATTAAGTAACAAAAATAGAGCGTAACCCTTTAACCAAAAAGGGAACTGGGTAAATCACAATATTTAAACAAGAGTGTTCCCTTGGTCAATACTGGACAAACATGAAGGAAACCTGCATGAAACTCCCCGAAATCTTGAAATCCTATTTTGTGTTCCTGCGGCCAGAACTGCCAGGACCCGTAATTCTAGGATGGGGAAATAATATGGATTTTAAAGGGCCACTAAAAATCAGGGCCTAAGTGTCCTTATTGAGGGTTCCTGGTTAGTGCGAGTAGGAGTAGTGTGAGGTCACGTGGTGTTTTTAGGAGCACACTAACAAATAAATGACTAAAATATGGAGTCTAGATTATATCCAGAAACTTGAAATTGGACCAGGATTCTAAAGTGCAAGACCAGCACACTTTTTATCAGCACTAATATTGTCCTGGCAGAATTACAAAGGGCAAATACCTCAATATCCAGAGTTTACAGTTCAGAACAAAGTCAAAAGTGCTTCTATCATGATATCCCCCATTCCCAGGCATAGAAATCAGAATGGATGGGCAGAATCACCCCTGGTAAACACTGCACTGCAGCTGTATTTACTGGGCATGGTATCACCGCCTCACAAACTGTGGGTCTCATAATGGGCCCCACCTTGTTTCAGTAGTGCTGGGTTTCTTTAAATGTTTTAAAAGCTCAGAGTTATTATTTACACGTGGCTGATAAGACATTGGCATTCTGCAGCCTTCCCTTTCACACTCCCCTGTCGCCCAAGAAGAGTGTCACTGTAGTCAGATTACAAAAGGCTTTCGCTTTTAATTCAAAGGAGGGAAAAGGAAACACTATGGGTCTGATTACAGGTAACCTAATAAATAAAGATGCATGTGCAAACACCTCTTCGCACAGGGATCGCAATTATAAGTCATGCAATTTTTATACTATCTTGTAACTACCAGGTGTAACAAAGTTCACACTCTTCATTACATTTTGGCAAGTGAAATTTGCGGAAATTAGCAGGAGGAAAATGACAGACATTAACTGGGATGGAATTTTACCAGCCAAATCTGTTATTTCCTAAAATCTGTTATTCCTCCAAAAATTGCCATAGGTGATAATTGACATGTCATATACAATATTAATACCCCATGTCGGGTTTTTATGAGGGGCGATAATTCTCACATCCGAAAGGAGCTACTCATGATCAGATCCTGAATAAAAAGAGTTATCAGCTGCTAATCAAAAGAATCAGGCTGAACGTTTGACTGTATGACAATGAAAGAGCGATACCCAACTACTGTAGCGACAACAATGTAAAAGGAGAGCCGTAGACCTCTCAGCCGTAGAAACAGTCTCAGCTTGTGCTGCGCGCGTCTCCTCAAATGCTGCTCCCTTGCTGCCTGCATGAAGCGAGTTCATTTTGTTTGGTCCAGCCCCTCAGCCCCAGGGGTTGTGGCTGAGGGGCTGTGCTGCAGTCTAGCAGGGTTTCAGCAGCCACGGCCGGTGGTAGGTGCAACTGCAGGGCGGTGACGTATGGAGGGGGAGGGGCAGGGTGGGGGGTTGTAATGTATGGATTACGGACTTTAACAGGTAAGTAAACATATAAATAAATAAAACGAATTTCGTTGTGTGCACTGCATCACCAAATGCGATGCAGTGCGCGCAACGAAATTCGTTTTATTTATTTATGTGTTTACTTACCTGTTAATGTCCGTAATCCATACATTACAACCCCGCACCCTGCCCCCCCCCCCCTCCCTACGTCACCGCCCTGCAGTTACACCTATCACCGGCCGTGGCTGGGTTTCAGCATGGTTGATTGCACAAGAGCAGGATTGTAGGGCTACAAAGAGCAGCAAAAGCTCTAGAGGTGCTACAATATAGCCTTAGAGGCCCCCATAGCATGCACTACAGGCCATTAAAGGCCCGCTCCAGCGTTAAAGACCCGAGCCAAAGACGAGGGCCTTTAGCAAGGGAGTGGGCCTTTAATGGCCAGTAGGAACCACTACGGAGCGCTCTAAGGCAATTAGAACATTCTGCCCATTAGAGGGCATAATGTTCTAGTTTGTAAAACAAATGCCTCACGGAGTCCAAGGGGGTTGAAATCCCCTTGGGCTCCGTAAGGCCTTTCTCAAACATTGGAATGTTGATGCTCCAGGCTTCTGCCAGCCACTAGAATCCCGGAGCACTCCACTCTTTTCAATGAAGGTCTCAACATTTCAGTGTTCTAAAACTTCAATAGAAGGAGCTCACAGAATTGTCAGGGGCCTTCTTTTCAGTCTATGATTTTCAAAGGGTTGCAAGTTCAGACAGTCATGGCTTAATCTTGGTGGGTTTTGTGGGGTATAATATTTAATTCAGCTATCTCTTGTCCCACCCAGATTAAATATAGTGTCCAGGCAGTGTCACTATGTTTTTAAAAAACAGATAAGATGTGATTCACACTAATTTAAAACTGATTGGCAACTTATGAATTTTAGTCATATTCATTTAGACAGGCTGGGTACCTGTGGATGGGAAGCAGCCTTTACAACGCAACCGTTACAACGCATGCAGTTACATTGCATGCCGTCGCAATGAAAAAGGTGTGCAGCAGTGGGTAGAAGGTGTTGGATTTAACTACAACACCTTCTCTACTGTTACACACACTGGAGTTGGAATAGAAAAGTAATCTATTCCAAATTCCAGCGTTCCCCCGCCAGAAAGTCGTGGTAAAGTTTGCCGTTGCAACAGCATGCGATGTAATGGCATGCGTTGAAATGTCAAATATCCCCTGTGGATTATCTTATTT
The DNA here is from genome assembly GCF_964261635.1 of Lissotriton helveticus. NCBI lineage: Eukaryota > Metazoa > Chordata > Amphibia > Caudata > Salamandridae > Lissotriton > Lissotriton helveticus. Next base: position 1,029,757,173 of record NC_136059.1, read on the forward strand.
TCATTGTATGTGAGGCAACACCTAGGCACATGCAAAGTCAGAGGTGTAGTCTTGAAAAAAGTTTAAGCAAAGTGCCACATGTGGTTTAATCAGAAGCATAGCTGTTAGAAATGGGGTCTCTAGTTGGTAGTGGCTTGCACCCTGCCAAAGTGGGGACCCTCATGTAGTCAGGGTAAGGGAGTCACAGAGCTAAGATAGCCCCTGCTCATCTCCTCCGTAGCTGGGCAGAAGCATCTCGGTTTATCGCAAAGGCAATGTGTAAAGCATTTGTACACACACAGTAACACAGTGAAAGCACTACAAAAGGACACCACACCAGTTTAGAACAATAGCCAACATTTATCCAAATAAAACAAGACCAAAACAACAAATATCTAACATACACAAACCGAGATGTCACTTTAAAAAAGATTACTGTAGAAATATAGCTCCTATAAAACATTAGCTCTAACCGGGGCTATCAAGACGTCACGACAGGTACTAATCCAACAGTTTGGCACTGACCGCGAGAAGCACAGGCCAGCTACAAAGTCACACAGACCCCAGTAACAGTACCTTGGAAATGGTGAAAAACAAAAGACATTACAGTACGTCGGGGAGGTGAGGCATCACTGGGCCGGTGCAGCATCGGTTCCTTATTGCCACAGGGGAGGTGAGGTGTTGGTTCATTCCTGCTAGGCAGGGGAGGTGAGGGGTCTGTTCCTTACTGTTGCAGCGTAGGTGAGGCGGCATCGCCGGGGATGCATCATTTCCTTATGATGGGACAGTGTTGAGGAGTTGGAGAAGTCACACACAGTGGTTATCAACTCCATGGTATCACGGTTGAAGCACTGGCTGCAATAGGCATCAGGGCTCTGGTGTAAGTCAGGGCAGTGCATAATGCTCTTCATGAGTGGTGCCACCAGCTCCGAGAAGGCTACGTTTAGAGGTCTCTGGAGGGGAGACTAATGCCGGCTTGACACATCGCAGATTCATTTCTTTGCTAGTCCAACTTCATGCCTGAATTCAACGACTGCACTTCGCAGCTCCTTCTCATTGCTTATCCTTTGGACATTCCCTGGACTCTCCTCCATAGACCTCTAAACGTAGCCTTCTCTGATTCAACAAGTCCTATGGATGCACCCTGACTCAGCCTGACCAATTACGGGCCTCGGCACGTCCACGAATGGGACACCCAGTTTCGTTCTACGTCACTGTCATAAGAATAAGTGTAACCTGGTTCTGATGATGGCCTAAACATTCCTACAGGCCAAAACGCTGTAGACTCTTACAGTGAAAATTACGGCGCTATTCCTTTGAGGGTACCTATCTTGAATTCCCGAGTATATATTTAGATTTATTGTTTGGATATTTCTACAATGTAAATTCTGTCACCAACTGTTATTTTGTTGTGCCACTTCGTGTCGCTGTACATACTTCCTCACGTGTCACTTGATTCGTTCACCATTTAACGAGCACTTGTGCACAATATCCCACAGGTTACATGCAATTTAATGTAACGCAGTGCTGTTTTCTTTCATGTTTAAATATATGAAGTTATCTATATAACAAATATATGTAGTTATCTAAACAACAAATTTATGTTGTCACATTGAATTGTTTGTCTCCCTGTTTTTCCTTGAGCTCCTAGCAATTTATTGTGCTTCCAAAAATGTGACCATTAACTTACACCCTTAGAAATATTGTTGAATGTTACACACTTTCTAAAAGTGGCATTTTCAAACACACAATTTAAAAACCAACTTCATCAAAAGATGTATGCTTAAATTGTGAGTTCAGAGACCCCAAGCTCCAAATCTCTGTCTGCTCCCATTGGGACATTACACTTAAAAGATATTTCAAGGCAATCCCAATGTTACCCTATGGGAGAGATAATCCTTGCAAATGTGAATAACAAAATTTGCAGTATTTCACTATTAGGACATGTAGAACTCACTAGTACATGTCCTACCTTTTAAATACACTGCATCCTAACCATGGGGGTGCCTTGGGCCTACCTTCAGGTGGCTTGCATGTAGTAAAAGGGAAGGTATGGACCTGGCAAGTGGGTGCACTTGCCACGTCAAAATGGTAGTTTAAAACTGCAAGCACAAACACTGCAGTTGCAAGTCTGAAACATGTTTGCAGGGCTACTCATGTGGGTGGCACAATAAGTGCTTCAGGCCCACTAGCAGCATTTGATTTACAGGCCCTTGGCACACCTGGTGCACTTTACTAGGGATTTCCTAGTAAATTAAATATGCCAATCATGGCTAAATTATCCCCAATACAAATTAGACAGAGAGCGCCTGCACTTTAGCACATGTTAACAGTGGCAAAGTGCCCAAAGTCCTATAGCCATCGAAAACAGGTCAGAAAAAATAGTAGGAAAAAAAGCAAAACGTTTGGAGATAACCCTGCAAAAAGGGCCAGGTCAAACAATAGGGTTCCAATGCTTTATCATACTCAGCCTCCTAGAGTCAGGTGACTCATGCAGCTCAGTCCATAGGCCACCAATAGTAGCGGTGCTGCTCAGGCTGTCTGTGGCTGTTATACCAAGTGCAGTTGACGGAGTCCAGCTGTGGTTTTCACATTTGTACGGCAGAGGCCCTTGTGGGTGTAGTCTTGCACAAAACGCTGCCAGTTTCAGATGGCTCTGGTGGCCTGTACACTTAGCCTTGGGTGTGGTGGGATGCGAGAGGCTAAGGTAGAACAATCCCCTGCTGGGGGTCGTGTTGATGTGTTGCACCACTATTTAGTGTTGTTCCGTTGAACTTTGAGATTGCTCTTGTTTTTCCACCTTTATTATTTTCTCCTTTCAATTTCCAATTTGTGTTTGTGTCTTTATTGTTTCACATTTGTAAAGGGTAGCACACCTTTTTTAACCAAGCGTTACGAACTCAACTTTAAGAACATTATTGACTCACAATATTCACTTACGGCGTGCTCACTGAATCGTGCCAAGCCCAAAACAGCACGTGCTTAAGACATAACTACGAAACTTTTGGGGCTTCTCTTTGCCCCAAAAACAGCTGCGACAACCTTTTGCGCATTTGCTTTCAATATTCTTTAGGTTCAAATTCATTATCATCCTTTATGGGTCAGTTTCACTTTCCAAACTCCATGTCCATTTGATGTTTACTTTCACCATGCAAGTTAAATTTTGCCAATTTCCAAAGTTTCTCATATTCCTGTCGGCCTTCCGAACCTTTTTCCAAGAATACGCACAAAAAGCACCATTCTTTTAAAAGCAGTTTATTGATATCCAATGCATTTCGGACCTGCCAAGGGTCCTTCGTCAGGGAAAAAACTGCAATAATAACAAGAACAACCTATTAATCACATGTCCCACCTTTAGGCTAGCCTTAAAAGCTTGTTTTTTTAAAAAAGAAACACAAAGTTGCACATATTTTTCTTTTACTAGAATACTCCATATCTTACACCCCTCTCTCTATTGCAACTTAAAAACTTCACCAATGCCATTCCACTACCACCCTCCAGTGTCTCACTATCCACCCTCTAGAAACTGTAACCTCCCCTGCTTTTATAACCTTCTACTCGTATTTTAACATTTATATTTCCTTCCGTAATTACTATGTGCACATACCTGCGCTACCGTATCATTCTTACAGCCCAAAGCCGGCGAGTTAACTCTCCTGTGTCAGTTTCACAACGCTACTTAAATGCGCTCCCTCCCAACTGTTTACATAAGCCCCTCCCTCTTTTTCCGTGGAATGATTAGCACCTGGAATTTCTTACAAAACTACAACTCCCATGCAACCTGTATATTATCGTTTCAATACGTAGTGACAAATGCGTCTCTCTAATAAATCTCACTTGTAAACAGGTTTCATTTATAATAATGTCGTATTATAAAAAAAAAATTGTCCAAATTAATATGCAGTTCCAGAAAACACTTTCATTTAAACGTGCTCCGTGAATGTAGATCTCTTTCCTTGCATGAAAAGAACTCTTTTCGAATGTTCAATGGTCTTCCTTCATCGTGGGTGCTTACCCAGGCGGGCTAAAGCAGTACATTTCACATTTGTAAAGTGTCTTTATTGTGACATATCTCTTATTATCTTTAAAAAAGAATTAAAATTATAGAGCAAGAGTGCTCTGATATACAATGTTAATTATACGGGATGCCAGCGGCTCACAGGGTTGACACAATAAGAGAACAGTGTGTCAGCAGCAAGTTGTAGGCTCATGCGTTCAGGACAATCATATGGAATATGTGTGACAGAACAACAACTCCTATTCCCTCACTCAAAGGATTGGCACCACAATGGAAGATATGTGGATGGTGGTAGGTACCTATGGGGGTTAGACCATGGGAAACCCACTTCTTGCTAGTGGTTTACTGGTGGTTGCTTTTTTCTCTCCATATATCCCAATGCTCACCTGGGGTCATGATTTTGTTCAGGTTGGACAGCGGTTGTAGGCCTAAAGTATATGCAGTCTCTTTTGAACAAAAAGTTCCTCCTATAAGTCCAGTGAACAGGTGGACACTGGCTCTGGAATGAAGTAAGTGACATCAAGCAGATCCTCACATTGCCACGAAGTCAGTCTTCTTTTCATCTTCATGATTCAACAGAAGTAAAGTCTTAACCTCAATCTTGCAATCTACTTCCTATGTCTCAAGGAAGAAAGCCATGTTATTCTTATTTTTGTGTGATCCATCATTTCTCTGTATATATCTGTGCAGGTACACAGAGCTCCTCCAAATAAAGAGGCAGTTTATGTTCAGAAACAATGGCGGCTGACATACACAGAATTAAGGTTGTGCCCAAGGTTTGGAGGTAACCAATCATGTTAACCTTTACATAGGTTTTGTACAGTGGCAATCAGTTCCCAAAATGTGCATTGTCACTTGGTATTCTAGGGGATAACAGGCATCCCATAATGCCTATTGTATTTTGTAGGTTGGAACAAGGCAACCCTTTGGCAAATTAAAAGTTTTTGCTTTGTTCTTGCATCTTCAGTAGCTCATGACACAGGATGCGAGGATGGGCAGGCTGCCCATCTCTTTTGTGTAAGTCTGTGGCTCTGGCTGAGCCCATGTCCACAGTAATTTGTCCAGATGTTGGGTCTTCCAACCTATAGACTGAGATTCTGCACCAGTCTTAATCTATTGAGGGTGCACACAAAGAACTCTTTCTGCTCCATTCATGTTTATGTTGTTACAAACCAGAAGCATGGAATGGGCTTGACAGTGGTTCCTGCAGAAGCCAGTAAAAGAGGTGCAATTCAGCAAAAAAACAGGGGATGGGAGAGTTGCTCTGACTACCATCAAACCTTATGAATCACCCGGCAACCTTATAGCATACATACATATGTGCGGAATGCAACTATAGGTATCCTCCACTCATTTCCCCAGTAACTACTCCTAAATGCTGCTTACACTCAGGGGTGTTAGAGAGCAGAGTCCTTACAGACTACACACATTTCCACAGGGAGAGATGATATGCAGTTTCCCCAATGCGGTTCAGGTACAAACCCTGCACTCTGTGACTATTTATCAGCTGGCACTAATTGTTAGTTGTGTCATGACAACCATAGTGGCTTTTGATAAAAAGGAGTCCCACTTTGGGTCCCCCCATTACTGAACAAAGTCTAGCTCTCTGGTGAGCAACATCTGAGACATGTAGAACACCTGTCCTACGGTTTCAACATTAGTCTCCTGCACCTGTAAACATTCTAGATCAGTCTAAATGTGAAAATGAGGAGTAGGCTCCAATATCGATACTGCACCATGGACTATAAACCCCAATTGCTGCTTTCACTGGTGGCCTTTACACTTGTCCTCCTTCCTTTCTGACCTCTTCGTCAACCATGATGTCACACCATCCATCATTGGTGTCAACTATGATGTTGCACCACTTTGTCCGCAACCACTGGCGTGACCTGTCCTAAACCAGTCCACTCTAGAGCTGATACCTGACATGAACTGACCAACACCCTACCAGACAAAGGCTCCCAAGTCACCCCATGGCAGTCACAAACAGCCTATCTAGACCTCACTGGAAAATAAGACTAGATGGCCTACTCTGTTCACCCATGTCATGGACAACTTCAGAGCTGAGGTAATGCGGCAAAGTCACTTTTCAGTAGGTTGGTGTCGCTGACTGTGGCTAAGAGACTAAAATAAATAAGTGCAGCTTCCCAACATGTAAGTGACAAAATGTATTGTCTTCTGTGGCTGAGAGTCACTATTGGTCGGCCAGGGTCTATGGAAACTGAGCAGGGGCTAATGGTGGTCGCTTTCTCCGTTGACCTGTCTCTAAGGAGCCATGAAGGGCTTCACAGAGAGCATGATCTTATTGTAGATCAAGGCTGTGGCATGTCCAACAGGGAGTATTGTATAGAACATATCACGTGTGCCTTCTGGTTCAGGCTTTTTTTATGCAAACCAGGATGTGATGGGGGATGATCCTAAGAGGGAGTAAAACTAAAAGCATTTGCGAAGCCCACTTTTGAAATGAACGACTGTCTGCCCAATGCTTTGGCTGCATTCTGGATGTCATGCATGCAATGTTGGAGGTTCCCTCACCTTACCCTAAAGGGGCTGTCGCTCATGTTTTGTTATGCCAATGTGTTCGATACATTGCACAGCCAAGGAAGGGCTTCAGCAGAGGAGTGAACCACCCAAGGTATCTCGCTAAGTGTTGAGGCTCAAACCTGAACCCGTACCTTAACAACAGAAGAACTCTTCTGTTGGTTTTAGAGGGTGAGAGGGGACACATCACTCTACAAACCCTAAAGCCAATGGAGTCCCCATCCAGGCCAAGGTTAATGAATATCTGCGCAATACGGGAGACTCAGGGCCCCCTCATCGCATTTTGGATGGGGGCCCCATCATTTTGTCTTATGCCACTGGTTTCTAGATGACTGACAATTTCATGTGCCAAGTGTTTGTGTGTAACACACACATGGCAATTGAAGGGGTAAAGGTTTATTAGGAGCCAGTGCCCTCAATATGATTACTAAGAGTGAATGAGAGAATGTCTGACTGAGAGAGTATGAACACGTATTAGGTACAGGTATTGATATATGATACATATATATATATACACAACATGTTTTATAAGACATTATATGAAATGATATGTTATGATATTAAATACGACATGACATAATGTATTATGATATGAAATATGATGGATGTATTATGGAATTATATGATATATTATTATATGGTATGATATATTATTATGCGATATGATATGCTATATTTCGATATGATATAATATTGTGTGATATGATATGTTATATTATGATATGATATAATATTATGTGATATGATATGATATGGCGCTTAGCTTGGGTGCTGTGTTTTGAAATATCCTCTGAATTTAAAAGCACCTGCTGCAGAGTTTTTAGTGTGTCCAGCAATGTTTGGGCAACAATAAAAAGGTCAAGATAACTGGTGATTAACGCACCTGCAGGAGAGAGATGGTGTTTTATCTAGTGGTACAAAAGGGGGTGGTGATGGACGGAGCATCTGAACCAATCAAACACTCACACCCAGTCAACAGATCTGGGTTTAATCCATCACCGTTCTTTAGCCCACTCTGCCACCCCAGTTCACACATGGCCATATGCAAATCAGTCTGACCCTGTGCCTCATGGGAACAGTCCAGCCCGAACTGCCAAGCCATGCCTTCCCTGGACCGGAAACAAGCTTCCGAGGACCGGTTTCTGGCATTTCAGCCGTCTTCAGCCCGGCTTGCTTGAATCCAGTGGCAAAGTGAGCAAGGGACTCACGTCTGAGCATACCCTGCCAACTTATGGCGAACAAAGTGGTACAAAAGGGGGTGGTGTTGGACGGAGCATCTGAACCAATCAAACACTCACACCCAGTCAACAGATCTGGGTTTAATCCATCACCGTTCTTTAGCCCACTCTGCCACCCCAGTTCAGACATGGCCATATGCAAATCAGTCTGACCCTGTGCCTCATGGGAACAGTCCAGCCCGAACTGCCAAGACATGCCTTCCCTGGACCGGAAACAAGCTTCCGAGGACCGGTTTCTGGCATTTCAGCCGTCTTCAGCCCGGCTTGCTTGAATCCAGTGGCAAAGTGAGCAAGGGACTCACGTCTGAGCTTACCCTGCCAACTTATGGCGAACAAAGTGGTACAAAAGGGGGAGGTGATGGACGGAGCATCTGAACCAATCAAACACTCACACCCAGTCAACAGATCTGGGTTTAATCCATCACCGTTCTTTAGCCCACTCTGCCACCCCAGTTCAGACATGGCCATATGCAAATCAGTCTCACCCTGTGCCTCATGGGAACAGTCCAGCCCGAACTGCCAAGCCATGCCTTCCCTGGACCGGAAACAAGCTTCGGAGGACCGGTTTCTGGCATTTCAGCCGTCTTCAGCCCGGCTTGTTTGAATCCACTGGCAAAGTGAGCAAGGGACTCACGTCTGAGCATTCCCTGCCTACTTATGGCGAACGAAGTGGTACAAAAGGGGGTGGTGATGGACGGAGCATCTGAACCAATCAAACACTCACACCCAGTCAACAGATCTGGGTTTAATCCATCACCGTTCTTTAGCCCACTCTGCCACCCCAGTTCAGACATGGCCATATGCAAATCAGTCTGACCCTGTGCCTCATGGGAACAGTCCAGCCCAAACTGCCAAGCCATGCCTTACCTGGACCGGAAACAAGCTTCCAAGGACCGGTTTCTGGCATTTCAGTCATCTTCAGCCCGGCTTGCTTGAATCCAGTGGCAAAGTGAGCAAGGGACTCAGGTCTGAGCATACCCTGCCAACTTATGGTGAACAAAGTGGTACAAAAGGGGGTGGTGATGGACGGAGCATCTGAACCAATTAAACACTCACACTCAGTCAACAGATCTGGGTTTAGTCCATCACCGTTCTTTAGCCCACTCTGCCACCCCAGTTCAGACATGGCCATATGCAAATCAGTCTGACCCTGTGCCTCATGGGAACGCCAACCAAGTTTGTCGCACCGGGGAACGCCAACCAAGCGCCTTGAGGAACGCCAACCAAGACTGAAGCACCGGGGAACGGCAACTAAGATTGTCACAAGGAGGAAGGCCAAACCAAAATTGTCACAACGGGGGAACACCAACCAAGATTGGCGCACCGGGGAACGCCAACCAAGATTGTTGCACTGGGGAACACCAACCAAGATTGTCGCACCGGGTGCCACCAGCGATAAAGCCAGTCATGAATACAGAAGGACAGAGTAGGAAATACCGAATCAGGGTGCATAAAATAAAATAGAGAGAGAGTCTGATCATATGGAATATATATTTATTTTTTATTTATTTGTGGTATTTATGAAGCACATGTTTACCAAAGTTTCTTGGCAATGAAATACCTGTAGATAGTCTTAAAATGATGTTAATGAACTATGCAGGCAATAAGAAAGTTTTCATATATCTGGAATTCACAGTGTTGGGTTCATTGTAAAGGCACATCGGTAAGGAATTTCAAACTTTCAGCGTTGATCTAAAATGGACAGCCATAGAAAGAGGAGGATTTGTTAGATCTTAAATTGCATGAGGATTGGCAGCATTTACATTTTGTAGCCATAAAGTCAGGGACTTGTTGAAACATAGCTCAATACAATGGTCATAGAGTTAAAATTGCCTCTCTCCCTTTCATGGGCTGGAAGCCAATGTAATTGCCTCAATATCAAAGTTATATGTTGGTAATTCGGGGTCCTACTGATGAGACGAGCTGCCAAATTTGGAATGATCTGTAAGGAACTTAGAGTTTTAGCAGGAGCTGAAGAACAATGGCATTACCACTATGCATGATTGAATGATAGCATTGACTATTACAATCTGATGGTATGCGTCCAAATAAGGACGGCTATTGCGGGGAATTTTGAAGTAAAAAAAGGAGGTACTGGCAGTTTTGTTTGCATTGTATGACGACTGAATGTTAAGTTTGAGTCCAAATGGACAGATGTAAAGGCAGAAGGGCATTACTACATCTCCAAGGCCTTGTAACGTTCTATGATTCTTAAACAAAGCATTTTTTGTGTTTAGTGGGCTTGCCCAAGTATAGGTTGGTATGCAACAGAGAACATATTTAGGGCAGAGGGGAGGGACGTCAAAGTGCTCTGAGGCCAAACGCAGATGCTCGTCCATTGGTTGGTATGAGACGGATATTATGTTGTAGGTCAAAGAGTAGGGTAGGTCCGGAGCCTTGGAGACAGATTGAAATATTTTTTGCACTATTAGATATGAGCTGAGGAACATGTTTTATGGAAGAGAAGTGGTATTCAATTGTTCTGGGGCCAGAATCGGAAGTTCATGCATTGTTTGGGATGAGATGGAGATCATGTTTATGTTGAAAAGCGATGTCGTCTGGTGCCAGATAGAAGTGCTTGTGCACTATTAGATATGAAATGGTAAGTATGTTTGATCACGAGTAGTTGAGTTCAGGTAGTTGAGGTTATATAGGGAAGTTCTTGCCCCACTAGGTAGGAGTTAGTGAGCATGTTTGATGGATGAAAAGTAGAACTCAGATACTGTAGAGGAAGACTGGGATGTCCATACTTAAGTTACTTTAGTTGCTTTGGAGCAAATATCAGATTGAAAAGCACTGGAGTTCAAGGTTTTCTGCAGCCTATTGGGGTGTATGGTGGATATTAGTATCACTTTAGAAAGGATACCCTGAACCCACAAATTAGATAACCCAGTTCTTGGATATTGAAATCAATTTACAGAAAAACAACACTCCGCATTTGTTGTGGCCCTGCCTTCATTCGAGACGCAGTATCTGTGTGCAGCTTTCAAATGTGTATGTGTCTTTTTTGTAGGAATGCAACCACTGTGGTCTGTGAGGCTGGCCATCTTTGCGTATGTTGTTTTTGGGAAGCCATTTTAAAACTTTGGTACCTTCATGATTTTAAGGGCATGCACGAATGATAAAAAAAGAAAATCAGGCGAAGAAAACAACATAAAAGTTGAAAATCCGAGCAACACCTGCAGGGGTTATTCACCAAAAAAAGAATTTTTTTTGTTTACAGAACTTGCCCAACAAGCGAAAATGTGGCCAAGCCACAAACTTTGCTGCTTCTGAAAGCTGTACATGTTCCCATCTCCACAAGGGCCTTAACTGCTCGGAGACCACAAACTAACCTATCTCTTGCCCGAAGTGTGTGAATGCAGCTATGTGGAGAACACACAGTTAATCAGCTCGACTGCCACCTCTCTAATTAGATCTCTAAGTAAGCAGGAGAAATACAGCCTCATTGTTTAGCAAAGCAAACACAAAAGGGTTTAAACAATGAAGCCGCAATAAACTGTTCGCTTAAAGAAACACTAAATGAATTAGCTCGAAAGTGCCTGATTTAAAAATACAAGTCTTTAGTGCAGTTGGACTCTGTTGGGAACAGTAGTGCTGGGTCTTAGGAGCAATACGCCCTCAGCATTTTAAAGGGCAGTACGCTATACAGTGCTGTCCAAACCATATACAATAGTATAAAGTATTTTTTGCACCCGAACTAGCTGGGATACATGTCAGCGTGGACAAACACATTATTGATAATTATCTCGTTCTCTCACGTTTAGGGTATTTCTGTGCCCCTCTTTCAAGAGGAGGCATAGAATGTGACTAAACCCCACACCATGGCAAGAGGCTGTGGGGCATATTATCAAGGGGCTTTATCTCCCTATTACCAAGCTGTCGCTAACACCAGTTAGCGACAGCTAATAGGAGATAGTGACCATCTTGGGCCCCGCTTTGCATGTCAGTGATATTTATCACTAATGACATGCAAAGTGGGCGTGCCAAGATGTTAGCGACTGAAAAAAGTTGCTAACATCGCTATCTCCTATTACCAACTTTTGGAGATATTCGCACTAAGCGCGAATATCTCCAAAAGCTAACACTTGCCCAGGAGCAGTTCTTAGCCATGTTATCCAATGGGAGGTGGATAACATGGCTAAGAGCATTTGCTCGATAATGCATGAATATCGCTGACTTTTCAGCGATATTCATGCATTGCGGCCGTTTTTTATCGCATTTGCGATAAACCTTGCTAATAGCAAGGTTTATCTGCAATAAAAATCGCCGATTTGCGGCGATAAGTTTTGTCTCTAAATAAGTTAGAGACAAAAATTATCTCTATTGGTTGGTAATATGCCCCTGTATTTCCATGCCTCCCCCATGCTTCCAAGAGGTGACACACAAATATCTATACTTAAAAATACGGGTACACTTGTGACAGCCTACCTGACAATGTCTAAATGCCAATGATGTACTGGCTCTGTGATACGGTATTCCTGCTTCTACATTGTGAACATTTGTAGTATGCACTCGCCCAGTAGTCATTATAATTTCATGAGTTTATTAAATAAAATGATTTTTTTTTAAATACGAGTACAAATGTACAAGGAAATGACACAATGCAGCGCAGCAGGTAAAGTTGCTGTGCTCCGTTGCATCAACAGGAGAGAGCAGACTGGCATTGTATCTACTAAAATGTGGCGCTGTTCTGCTCCCCCATGCGCTGGCGTACTTTTGGCTGCCATGTGCCAACATAGACACCCTTGTGCCATAATGCAAGCGTGTCTGTGTTGTGGTAAGTATACTTTTTGTACAGGAAGGGGTCCTTTCCTCTTAAAAAAAACCCTTTCCTCCAAAAATAAACTATACTTTAAAGCATTTCTCTCTTTATATGTGTGTTGTGGAATACAGCACATGTGCAAAGTGGGAAGAACGAGGGGAAATGAAAAGATTTCTGGGGGGGGGTGCAGGATGTTGGCTCACAGGTGGTTACATCAGTACACCCATGCACCATCCGTGGAACACCCCCATGACGCAGAGTAACACAATGCGCCACATTGCGCAGCATTGCATTACTTTTGAGATTATGAATGCCACTAGTAGTCTTTGCATTGGGCTTACGTTAAGAAAGTAACGCAAACCCAACACAAAGTCTTGGCACATCTGGGCGACAGAGTGTGGAAGTATTATAGGACACCCTGCACTTCCAAGAGGCATGGAATAGCAGGGGGGGCCAATTGGTTAGATTCCGTCCATGTCCCCGAGTGAAATAAATTTGGAGCACAACACCCCGTCACCCTCATCGATCACCCCTAACTACACAAATGAAGGAACTCTGAATATTTTTACATAATCAGTAGGTAAAATGTTGTGAATGAACAAGCTAACACTTTATAAGGAGTATGGGGTATGGGGGAGGATAGCATACAATGAATGTTTTGGAAAAAGTTGAAGTTCATCAAGGTGATTTTTATTTTCTCTGGAAAAAAACAGTATGTGGCATAAATAATGTTCAGCATTTACAGTGTTCTTGCTGCACATATGTCAAATTGAAAACATTTTTGAGAGAGTTGGCAGATCATTACTAAAGGGGTTGGTGAGGATAGGGGCATTGGAGACATATACCGCACATGATTTCTACTAAACATAGATGTATTGTTACAGTTATTGTGTTTTGTTGTAGATTATTAACAAGTATTGGTAAATGCATTAGGTTTTGCCTATGTGATCAATAATAATCTGTTTTTTGTAAGTTGTAGATTGGTGAACAGTTGTGCAATATAAGTTTAAGGGGGGTGGGAACACACTGCCTTACATCACAGCATAGTTCACCCCTTAGCATTATGGTAAATGTGGTACTATGTTTGTGCTTACTTGAATATTAGCTGTCGTTTTTCACCAGAGTTGGTGCAGATAGCACTGTTCATCTCTAGACACGTGTTTCTGTATTTTATCCTTCATCAGTAGAGACCAGAACAATGAATGACATCAGGGGTTGCTGAGAATCCTTCTGTAGTCCTTTCAGGTCTCAGTACCTCTCATTGGTGCACAGGTGGAGCTCCAAAAGATCTTCAGCTCACTGGCTCAAGGGAGCCTTTTCAAACATAAGGGGATAGGAGCACACTGCCCCACATCACACCACACTCAGCATGAATGTAAATGCAGTACTATGTTTGTGCTTACTTAAATGTTAGCTGTAAGTGTTTCACCAGCGTCGGTGCAGATAGTGTGTGCCTGTGGAGTGGTACTGTGATCTGTGAAGACTGGGGCAGCATTTTAGCAACCCCAGATGACTTTTTTCTGCTCTCTACTGATGAAGGGCTAATCCCAAAAACATATGTCTAGAGGTGACAGCACTACCTGCACCATCCTTGGTGAAAAAGCTACAGCAACTTTGAAGTAAGTTTACTGCATATACCAGAATGCAGTGGTGTCAACTGTACTGGGATGAGAGGCAGTGTGCGCCCCCCCCCCCCTGTGTTTCAAAGGCTCCCATGAGCCAACGAGCTGAGAAGCTCACCTGGGTTGTGCCTGTGGCGTGGTACTGTGACATGTGAAGACTTGGCAGCATTTCAACAACCCCAGATGACGTTTCTATGTTCTCTACTACTTCAGCTCTCTACTGATAATGGGCTAAACTCAGAAACATATATTTAGAGTTGACAACACTATATGCACTAACTTTGTTGACAAATTTCAGCAACTTTGAAGTATGCATACTGCATTTACGAGAATGCTATGGTAGGAACAGTGCTGGTATGTGAGGCAGTGTGCTCCCTCCCACCTTGTGGTGCAATATAAGTTATTGAAAGTCCATTAAAGTGTTATGACTTGTTTATTGAGAAACGCAATGCTTTATTGCAAACAGTGTTCATGGAATCCCAAATTTTCCATAATGCTGTTATAATAAAAGAAGTGGTACAAAAGGGGGTGCTCGTTTTTTAGGTCTCGCCTGTCGATGCGCATGCGCATCGAGCTTGCGAGCCTATTGCGGCCTAACCACGCTTTAACTAACAAGCAAGGAATCGTGGCGATTCCTTGCAGTGCCCGTGACTTTTAAGCTCAATGCGCATGTGCATTGAGCTTAAAAGCGCGTGCACAGCCGCCCGCATTCCTCCGACACCTTTGAAGTGAAGCTTAGCTTCACTTCAAAGGCCCGGCTTCTTCACGCCCGGCTTCTTCACACCCACATGCCGCTCTCGCTCTCCCCGCTCCGCCCCCTCCCCTGCCCGCCGTGCTGCCCCCTCCCCTGCCCGCCGTGTGACCTCGTCTTACACTCACCCCTCCTTTCTCCCCTTTAGGCTGCTTTCGGATGCTTTGTTCGCAGCTTGTTCCTGCATTCTGCCCATGTTTTCCTCTCATCCTCTTCAGTCCCCTTAGTCCCCTTCTGCCCTCTATCAAGCCGACTCCCGCATTCACTCCTCTCCGTTGACCCATGCTCCTCCTCTCTCGCCCTCAACTTACCCAGTATTCTCACCCCCTCCACTCCATGCTCCCCTCGGCCCACCTCACGCCTCTTCCTGGTGACTGCTCTCTGCTGCTTGCCCTCAGCTTCCAGAATCTCCCTCCTCTCTCGTGGTTCCTGGAAACGCTTCATAGACTGGACTGGCATCCCGGCAAATCCCGACAGCCAGATCACTTAGCCTCGGGCCTCCATGGCACACTTGTATATGTGTGCATCAGTAATGCAGGCGATGCTCTTGCAGAGGCTTCCCTGACAAATAGCCCCAGGCAAGGCAATTTTTTTTAACAAGGATGAAACCTGAAAGCCGCCGCTTGGCTTGCGCGTGCTACCAGCTCCCACCATCAGGCAGAAATGTATAGCAATTTAGAACGGAAGTATGAATGTATAATAGCTACAATATTAACAGTCATAACATTGACGTTCTTGCTATTGCGTCTACAGCTCATGTCAAGTTAATGATATGGAAAGCAACTCATGTCGGATGTGGGTGTGCATGTTTGTCGTGCTTACAGAACTCAGTGATACCATCCCTTTCAAACTTCATTGCTCTCACTCTCCATCTGACACACGCACTAACCAGGCAGCCCACCCCCTCCCTCTACCACATCAAAGGCAGCCCAGCCTCCTTCCCCCAGCGTGCGCTCTGCCTCAGGCCAGCATCTCTCCTCCCATAATTATTCACTGCAGGGCCTGCGTCTCATCACCCTTCCTCCCAGTCCCCACAAGCGGGCTTCTCCAGGGGCTGCATGAAAATCTGAGCCCCAACCTCTCTGACATCGCATCTCTCTTTCCATTTGTCTTCCCCAGCCTCTATCTTTCTTTCTGACTATTTTTTTTCCTTTCTAGTACCAGCTCTGCCTTTCTCCTTCTCTCTCTGACGTATTAGGTTCGCACCTATCCGCAAACCTTTACTGCTTGGTTTTTTTTTCCGTCTATCTTTTTTCTCTCTCCGTCGATTGGCCTCTGCCCGCCTGCGCCCCTGTGCCTTTCAGCCTCGTGGGGGTTATCTAAGCAGCTGTCAGTTTCCACTGCTTCCACTTCGCTGCAGCTATCGGTGTGTATTTGTCAGGCACTCGGTTCCTGTTGCTTTCTGTTTGTGGTCCACCGCTGACTGACGGTCACTCTCTGCCCCTGTGCTGATATGCCTGCCAGTATCTTCCTCAGTTTATTGGCGTCGGTCTTTACTCTACTCATCCACGCTACGCCACTCACACACGCTACGCCACTCACACGCGCAACGCCACTCACACGTGCAACGCCACTCACACGCGCAACGCCACTCACACGCGCAACGCCACTCACACGCGCAACGCCACTCACACGCGCAACGCCACTCACACGCGCAACGCCACTCACACGCGCAACGCCACTCACACGCGCAACGCCACTCACACACGCAACGCCACTCACACACACAACGCCACTCACACACGCCACTCACACACGCCACTCATCCACGCAACGCCACTCATCCACGCAACGCCACTCATCCACGCAACACCACTCTTCCATTTGCAAAACGAAAAATTTCTAACTATTCTATTGCGAGACCTATTGCATTTTCAATGCTTGTTGCATTTGTCACCCCGAGTGGGACGGGTATGCTCAGACGTGAGTCCCGTGCTCTCCACAGCACTGGAGTCAAGCTATCCTGGCTGAAGACGGCTGATAGCCAGAAACCGGTCCTAGGATGCTTGATTCCGGTCCAAGGAAGACATGGCTTGGCAGTTCGGACTGGACTGTTCCCATGAGGCACAGGGTCAAGGCTGATTTGCATGTGGCCATGTCTGAATTGGGGTGGTGTGGTGAGCAAAAAAACGATGGATTTAGGCCCAGATCTCTGTACTGGGGTGAATGTATGATATTGTTCTGCATTCTGTCCATCAACTGTTGTTTTTGCATTTGTCACCCCGAGTGGGACGGGTATGCTCAGACGTGAGTCCCGTGTTCTCCACACCACTGGAGTCAAGCTATCCTGGCTGAAGACGGCTGATAGCCAGAAACCGGTCCTAGGATGCTTGATTCCGGTCCAAGGAAGACATGGCTTGGCAGTTCGGGCTGGACTGTTCCCATGAGGCACAGGGTCAAGGCTGATTTGCATATGGCCATGTCTGAACTGGGGTGGCAGAGTGGGCTAAAGAACGGTGATGGATTAAACCCAGATCTGTTGACTGGGTGTGAGTGTTTGATTGGTTCAGATGCTCCGTCCATCACCACCCCCTTTTGTACCGCTTTGTTTGCCATAAGTTGGCAGGGTATGCTCAGATGTGAGTCCCTTGCTCACTTTGCCACTGGATTCAAGCAAGCCTGGCTGAAGATGGCTGAAATGCCAGAAACCGGTCCTAGGAAGCTTGTTTCCAGTACAGGGAAGGCATGGTTTGGCAGTTCGGGCTGGACTGTTCCCATGAGGCACAGGGTCAGACTGATTTGGATATGGCCATGTCTGAACTGGGGTGGCAGAGTGGGCTAAAGAACGGTGATGGATTAAACCCAGATCTGTTGACTGGGTGTGTGTGTTTGATTGGTTCAGATGCTCCGTCCATCACCACCCCCTTTTGTACCGATATATTGGCAGTCAGCTGGGAGTGGGTAGTACTACTAATGTGTTTAGTGGCCTTTGATTGGAGTATTGGGGTTAGCCCTGCCAATCTAGTGTGCCATAAAGATTGCTGAAGTTCTTGAGTGTCTGTGGGGCTTCGCATGTATTTTTGTCCCAACTGTACTTGAAGTCGACGGTAGATGCTGCTGTTGTCAAATCAAATCAAATCAAAGATAGCTTTATTCGATTTTACAATAAAATCATAAAAGCATACAAAGTAAATACGTCCAGAAAAACAGTTACAATAAATGTTTAAAAGAGTGTGTACAAATAAACATAAGTCACAAATTCAGTTTCACCTTTCCCAAGGGATGGTACAATAAAATATAACACAATCATTAATATTCATATAGATTTGCGATTATACCATAGTGAATCTACATCTGATCGCAAATTTCAGGTACCTAGACACAGCAATGATAGTCATTTAATCAGACAAAGTGAGTAATTTAAATAATGCTGGTCTACATTGTCTCAAGTTCCAGAACTTAAGTATGGGTAATAGATATCTCTTCTGCCCCCACTCATAGAATCTGCAGAACAAGACACAATTTATGGTTGATTGGATAGAAGAGTCAACACACGGACAGGTGGTTAATTGTGAGGACCAATCATTTGGATTAGGAAAGGTTAACATCCTAAAAAAGCATCCAGTTCTCAAACGGGCCAAAAGCATTCTACTATAACTTGTCTGGTCGGGTGATAAATAAAGCTGTAGTCCAGAACTCTGCAGCAAAAATTGATGATGAATAACAGAGGGCTTTTTCCCCTCTAGGCACCAACGTCGATCTTCCAGAAGGGTAAAGCAAGATTCCTTTAATGCCTTTCTGGAGATTGAAGACAATGTCAAAGGTGAATTAAAAAATTCAGGGCGCCCTAAGGTTTTGCAAAATTCCTGAACATAGGAGAGCCACTTGATCTGTTTAGACCCTTCAAGTTTAATACAGTCAGCAATAATCACCCTATTAAAAACAGTTTCAGTTGAAGTCCAGATCTTATGCCACAGCAACATAGGGCTAATTTTAATTAGATCTGAAATAAAAGGTAAGGCTAGTTCCTTATGGCAGACATAAGTGGAGGTGGAACGGGGGACAGCAAGCAAGTAACAAAGGAAACCATTTTCCCTTGTTTGGATGTCATGACAATCTGCCACCCCCCATATGCCAGCTCCATACACTGCCGTCGATACACATTTGGCCCGGTAGATATCAATCAGGATGCGTACTGGCCTATCCCCTAGCTTATTTGCAAACTGTTTCAGGACACCAATAGCCCGTGAAAAAGCTAAGTTCCTAGTCATGATGGCTGATTTCCAGGTACCCCTTTTGTTAAAACAATCCCCAAGTATGAGAAAGTATTGGTTAAGCCAATCTTTGATTTTTCCAAATGAGTATTACAGGTAATTTTTACCTTGTTCGAGGAGCACATGGTAAAAGTCTTCCCTATATTGATCTTTAGGCCCCTGTCACCCATGTATGCCGAGAAGCGGGTTAAAGCCTTCTAGAGACCTGTTTGAGTTCTGACCATAATAACCGCATCATCGGCATACAGTAGGATAGGGACACGTTCTCCATCAATTTGGGGGTAATCCACCTCCAATTTTATTAAATGGTCTGCCACCCCATTAATATACAAATTAAAGAGAAATGGAGCCAGGATACATCCCTGGCGAACGCCTTTCCCAATTGGGAATTAAGAGGTACATTCGCCTGTTTTCCCATAGCGGACTTTAGCCCCTGCTCCTCTGTATAACTCTTTCAGAAAGTTAAGAATGTTAAAATCAATGCCTAGATCAGCTAAGGTAGCCCACAAGATGTCATGGTTCAGGCAATCAAAGGCCGAGCTGAGATCTACAAAGGTCAAAAATAGATTGCCCTTCTTTGCTGCTGTATATTTGCCTATTAGCAATGCCAAATTTAGGCCTTGTTCGACAGTACCAAGGCCTGACCTAAAACCATACTGAAATTTGGAGAGGACAGCTTTCTCCTCAGCCCATATCTGGAGACGATTTAAGAGAATTCTACCCGCCACCTTCATCAACGAATCGAGGAGGGAGATCGGCCTGTAGCATTTAGGGTCGTTTCGATCCCCCTTTTTAAATATTGGCACTACAATAGCTTCCTGCCAGGTAGTTGAAAAGCCTTTGATGTTATAGCTATTTAAAACACTGGTCAGGAGCGGTGCCCACAGGGCGATGTTATCCTTATAGATGTCAATTGGAATTCCATCTGGTCCCGGTGCTTTGCTGTTTGTACTATCTGCTAAAGCTGATTCAACTCCTGCTAGGGAGAAGACTACATTGAGGGGAAATAGATCTAATTCCCCAGATTCTGTAGTTCTAGACTGTCCCAATCCTAAACTCGTTGATCCAGGTCGAGTCTCTTGGTGGTATAGCTCGGTAAAATATTTTACCCAAACATTTTCCTCTATCGCAATTTCTAACTGGTCAGAGTTCCTATCCACAAAAAATGGGGCATTGACTGCGTTCCAGAATGCAGTGGTATCTTTAAGTGCACTCGCCTTAATTAATGTATCCCATGCTGCCTGCTTCAAATCTTTCCTCCGTTGTTGTATGGCAGCCTTGTAGGATGCCCTAGCTACTCTGATATCTAATAGGTTTCTTGGAACTTTTTTTAGTGTTTGGATCAGATGGGTATGTGCTTTAGAGCACTCGTGGTTAAACCAGCCCACAGCTTTACTCTGCCCCATTTTTCCGGCTGGGCCAGTTAAATTACTACTAATTTGGGCTGAGATTTTTTGGAAGGCTACGATAACCTTTGTAGAATTAGGATTCTCCTCTAGGCAAATCATAAAATCATCTTTCTGGACCTGTACTAAATTCTTTAAAAAGTTAACCGGATTTACCTTGTTCCATTTGATTAAATAACCATTTGTTCTGGCCAAGGAAATCCCGTGTAAGTATATGTTTTCCGCTACATTAGGAGCTTTCCTACCGTCCCACCCCAGTTTATAGCTAGTGCTGATTGGATAGTGGTCGCTGAGTGCGATGTGATCTGTGTTAAATGAGAGTACACTACGATGGTGGCTTGTAGAAACCAATGTGTAATCAATAATAGAGCTGGTCCCCCGACCAAAAAATGTGGGTTTGAAATCAATAGGTGGGTCACAGAATTAGTTTGCAAAACCCAGGTCCCACTAAAAAATTAAATGATTTAATAAATCCCCGAGCGGAGAGTGCTCAAAGTGTGTACAGGGATCGCCCCTAAGATTCACAAGTCCCCATATCACTATGTATACATAAGTGGCAATTGAAGTCCCCCGTTAGTATAATAAAATGTTCATTCTTATCAGATCCCAATCCCCTATGCAAGACTTCATTTAACTCCTCTAAGGCCCTATATTGGTCTGCCTTTGGGATGTTGTTATATAGATTTATCAGAAAAATAGGATGATTTTCACCTAACCTTAGGGAAAGGACCTGAAAATACTGTGAGCCCCCTTTGGATAGGCAGTTAGTAGTTAGATTAATTTTATTAGAGATAAAAGTACATAACCCCCCGGAGCATCTTCCTCTGTTATTAGGCTGTGCTGCTAAAAAGTGTATACGGTAACCCACTAGATGTATCTCAACTTTCTCCCAACATTCCTGCAAGCAGATTACTTCGAAATTGTCTATAAATTCCAGGAAAGTTGGGTCCTTTGCTTTATTCGAAAGGCCCGCTTTGTTCCATGATAATAGCTCCAACCTAATCCTTTGGGCATGTCGTGATATTCCTTCATCTTGCATGCTACGCTGAGAGGTTCGGGCTGGACTGGGTGTATGAGCTAGTCCAACATCATGGTCCCCCATAATCTCAACGGGTAACAGACTACGCATTGGGCTGCTTATACTGGGCATCTTGGTAAAGGTTTTTTCTGGTGGGCTTACCCTTAGCCGCTTGTTTAATATGCGACATGAAAGGCTAGGGGTTGCTACTAGATCCGGAGCCAGTCAGTCCACCATCTCTAGACAATCATATCTATTCGTAGTCTGGATACCTCTCCAGATATCTCTGGAGGGACGATCTCTAATAAAATTAAAGTTAAACTTGCCGCTCCAGTCCCCCCAATCACCCCCCCCAATCACGTCTGCCTACTCTACGCCAGTTTCCCTCGTAAGCATCATAGTCAAAACCAGAACGCCAGCTGGGGGTATAGAAAAAGGAGAGGCGTTTAGTCTCAATGCCTTCGGTTCCGCCTTGCATATTCCAAGAACAGATGTGGTCAACTGTATGTGGGTCCTCGAAATTTACCACGATACAATCGCCCCGGATTGTTTTTCTTTCATTCCCTATCCAGTGTACCCTGCGGACCGTTAAGATCCTGCTTGCGCGGTTTGGCGGTGGCGGTCTGTTACTGTTTAACCAATGTTGGACCTTGTTTTTCAATGACCAATTCGCTTCCTCCTTGAGGTCAGCCAACTCTGGGACCCCCGTCATAATCACCACATAGGGGGCTGACTCAGGCAGTAAGTTCAAAATGGGTCTGGCGTCTCCTTCACCCCTATTTCGTATTCTAGTGAGAGGAGCGGACAGAACCCCATTTGATCGCTCTTCCTGATTGGGATGTGTAGAGGGATTCTTGATGTTAACTCCCTTATTATTCTCTGTGTCTACAGGGGTCTTTGGTTTTGTCTGCACCACTGGGGTAGCTAAAGTTTTTGTAATTGTAGGGTGCGCGACCGATTTATTTATTTGAGGATTGCAGGACTGATTAGGTTTGTTAGCCTCTTTTTTAGGTAACACTTTAGTAGTTCCATTTTTGATGAATACACATACTTCGGCTAACTGTTTCTCTATACAGGACAATCTGGCCTCTAGAGGGGAAAGATGGGATTTAAGTAGCTCACCCATTTTGATTAAAAGTCGGCCCTCGGTTTCGTCAACTTCAGTGTCGCCCACAAGGATAGGAGAAACCTCGAGGCTCACTGAGCCGACGTCCCCGTTAGTCGAGTCCAAATCTGGACGTGCTTGACCCAGTGGTGCTATTTGGTCAGATTCCTCACTGGTAATATCAGGTACGTTTATTGTTACTCCAGTATTTTCAGTATTCTTATTATTGCCCTTTTTTTATCCTTTTTTTCTTTTTTGGAATGGCGCCCTCCCTCCTCCCCGTAGATTGCCCACTAACATTGTTGCCTACCGATAGATTTAGAATTAAATCCGGGGATTTTTCCAAGGCAAGACTTAGCTGTGAGTCAGTTAAGAGTTGGGAAACCGATAGGTCCACCTCTTTCGGTACGCTATGGATTTCAGCTTGGGCATGCACAAGGGCTCTATCGTTAGCGTTAACGGGGGTTCTAGCAGCTGAAATAGGACCCGAGGATGATCTTTTCTTTGCCAGCGCAAGCTCTTGGGAGATTCTGCGTTCCATATGGATAATCTCTTGATCAATAAACAAATTTGCCCTGATGACAAAACTATCTATTGGGCCTGTTAGTTTTTCTTTGTCTTTATCCCCCCCTCTGCCGTTTTACTCCATAACCCTCGGGAAGACATGATGTGGTGTTGGCTGGGCCCTAGGCGTGGACACGAAGGCGCGTATAGCATACAAATAAGTATAATGTAAAAGGCGAGATCCAATACAGAAGCAGGATATGATTAATGAATTAGACGAAGTCAGGGCTTAGAGTGGGGGGCCAGTCCAGTCTCTCTCAGTCATGAACGGGCACAAACGGGCCCGCCCTTGGCACGGGCTTCGCCCGGGCGCGTCCGCGCGCGTCCCGTGGGCCTGAAGTGAAGGTTGCCCTATATGGTGGGAGTAACCACGCCCCTTCAGCAAACATAGGTATGAATGGCCAGCCCAGATTTTAAAGAGCAAGGTGGAGGCGGGAAGAGGACCAGCTGCGGCAGACAAGCCGCACTGTACGCTGGTCCTCGCAGTCCCGCTGTGGGCCTCTGTGTAGATATTCCGCTGAAAGGCCAGGTCCTGTAGCGATGGGCAGGTGGTGGCAGCGCTCCCTCGATGAGAAGCAACACGAGCGGCTCCCGCGAAGTGGGGGCCGCAAGGAGTGGGGTCACAAGTTCCAAAGCGATTCCCAGGGGAGACAAAGTCCACAGGGCTTCAGCAGCACGCCCCTTCAGCAAACACAGGTATGAATGGCCAGCCCAGATTTTAAAGAGCAAGGTGGAGGCGGGAAGAGGACCAGCTGCGGCAGATCAAGCCGCACTGCACGCTGGTCCTCGCAGTCCCACTGTGGGCCTCTGTATAGATATTCCGCTGAAAGGCCAGGTCCTGTAGCGATGGGCAGGTGGTGGCAGCGCTCCCTCGATGAGAAGCAACACGAGCGGCTCCCGCGAAGTGGGGGCCGCGAGGAGTGGGGTCACAAGTTCCAAAGCGATTCCCAGGGGAGACAAAGTCCACAGGGCTTCAGCAGCACGCCCCTTCAGCAAACACAGGTATGAATGGCCAGCCCAGATTTTAAAGAGCAAGGTGGAGGCGGGAAGAGGACCAGCTGCGGCAGATCAAGCCGCACTGCACGCTGGTCCTCGCAGTCCCACTGTGGGCCTCTGTATAGATATTCCGCTGAAAGGCCAGGTCCTGTAGCGATGGGCAGGTGGTGGCAGCGCTCCCTCGATGAGAAGCAACACGAGCTGCTCCCGCAAAGCGGGGGCCGCGAGGAGTGGGATCACAAGTTCCAAAGCGATTCCCAGGGGAGACAAAGTCCACAGGGCTTCAGCAGCACACCCCTTCAGCAAACACAGGTATGAATGGCCAGCCCAGATTTTAAAGAGCAAGGTGGAGGCGGGAAGAGGACCAGCTGCGGCAGATCAAGCCGCACTGCACGCTGGTCCTCGCAGTCCCGCTGTGGGCCTCTGTGTAGATATTCCGCTGAAAGGCCAGGTCCTGTAGCGATGGGCAGGTGGTGGCAGCGCTCCCTCGATGAGAAGCAACACGAGCGGCTCCCGCGAAGCGGGGGCCGCGAGGAGTGGGGTCACAAGTTCCAAAGCGATTCCCAGGGGAGACAAAGTCCACAGGGCTTCAGCAGCACGCCCCTTCAGCAAACACAGGTATGAATGGCCAGCCCAGATTTTAAAGAGCAAGGTGGAGGCGGGAAGAGGACCAGCTGCGGCAGATCAAGCCGCACTGCACGCTGGTCTTCGCAGTCCCTCTGTGTAGATATTCCACTGAAAGGCCAGGTCCTGTAGCGATGGGCAGGTGGTGGCAGCGCTCCCTCAATGAGAAGCAACACGAGCTGCTCCCGCGAAGCGGGAGCCGCAAAGAGTGGGGTCACAAGTTTAAAGCGATTCCCAGGGGAGACAAAGTCCACAGGGCTTCAGCAGCACGCCCCTTCAGCAAACACAGGTATGAATGACCAGCCCAGATTTTAAAGAGCAAGATAGAGGCGGGAAGAGGACCAGCTGCGGCAGATCAAGCCGTACTGCACGCCGGTCCTCGCAGTCCCGCTGTGGGCCTCTGTGTAGATATTCTGCTGAAAGGCCAGGTCCTGTAGCGATGGGCAGGTGGTGGCAACGCTCCCTCGATGAGAAGCAACACGAGCGGCTCCCGCGAAGCGGGGGCCGCGAGGAGTGGGGCCACAAGTTCCAAAGCGATTCCCAGGGGAGACAAAGTCCACAGGGCTTCAGCAGCACACCCCTTCAGCAAACACAGGTATGAATGGCCAGCCCAGATTTTAAAGAGCAAGGTGGAGGCGGGAAGAGGACCAGCTGCGGCAGATCAAGCCACACTGCACGCTGGTCCTCGCAGTCCCGCTGTGGGCCTCTGTGTAGATATTCCGCTGAAAGGCCAGGTCCTGTAGCGATGGGCAGGTGGTGGCAGCGCTCCCTCGATGAGAAGCAACACGAGCGGCTCCCGCGAAGCGGGGGCCGCAAGGAATGGTGTCACAAGTTCCAAAGCGATTCCCAGAGGAGACAAAGTCCACAGGGCTTCAGCAGCACACCCCTTCAGCAAACAAAGGTATGAATGGCCAGCCCAGATTTTAAAGAGCAAGGTGGAGGCGGGAAGAGGACCAGCTGCGGCAGATCAAGCCGCACTGCACGCTGGTCCTCGCAGTCCCGCTGTGGGCCTCTGTGTAGATATTCCGCTGAAAGGCCAGGTCCTGTAGCGATGGGCAGGTGGTGGCAGCGCTCCCTCGATGAGAAGCAACACGATCGGCTCCCGCGAAGCGGGGGCCGCGAGGAGTGGGGTCACAAGTTCCAAAGCGATTCCCAGGGGAGACAAAGTCCACAGGGCTTCAGCAGCACGCCCCTTCAGCAAACACAGGTATGAATGGCCAGCCCAGATTTTAAAGAGCAAGGTGGAGGCGGGAAGAGGACCAGCTGCGGCAGATCAAGCCGCACTGCACGCTGGTCCTCGCAGTCCCACTGTGGGCCTCTGTATAGATATTCCGCTGAAAGGCCAGGTCCTGTAGCGATGGGCAGGTGGTGGCAGCGCTCCCTCGATGAGAAGCAACACGAGCGGCTCCCGCGAAGTGGGGGCCGCGAGGAGTGGGGTCACAAGTTCCAAAGCGATTCCCAGGGGAGACAAAGTCCACAGGGCTTCAGCAGCACGCCCCTTCAGCAAACACAGGTATGAATGGCCAGCCCAGATTTTAAAGAGCAAGGTGGAGGCGGGAAGAGGACCAGCTGCGGCAGATCAAGCCGCACTGCACGCTGGTCCTCGCAGTCCCACTGTGGGCCTCTGTATAGATATTCCGCTGAAAGGCCAGGTCCTGTAGCGATGGGCAGGTGGTGGCAGCGCTCCCTCGATGAGAAGCAACACGAGCTGCTCCCGCAAAGCGGGGGCCGCGAGGAGTGGGATCACAAGTTCCAAAGCGATTCCCAGGGGAGACAAAATCCACAGGGCTTCAGCAGCACACCCCTTCAGCAAACACAGGTATGAATGGCCAGCCCAGATTTTAAAGAGCAAGGTGGAGGCGGGAAGAGGACCAGCTGCGGCAGATCAAGCCGCACTGCACGCTGGTCCTCGCAGTCCCGCTGTGGGCCTCTGTGTAGATATTCCGCTGAAAGGCCAGGTCCTGTAGCGATGGGCAGGTGGTGGCAGCGCTCCCTCGATGAGAAGCAACACGAGCGGCTCCCGCGAAGCGGGGGCCGCGAGGAGTGGGGTCACAAGTTCCAAAGCGATTCCCAGGGGAGACAAAGTCCACAGGGCTTCAGCAGCACGCCCCTTCAGCAAACACAGGTATGAATGGCCAGCCCAGATTTTAAAGAGCAAGGTGGAGGCGGGAAGAGGACCAGCTGCGGCAGATCAAGCCGCACTGCACGCTGGTCCTCGCAGTCCCTCTGTGTAGATATTCCGCTGAAAGGCCAGGTCCTGTAGCGATGGGCAGGTGGTGGCAGCGCTCCCTCAATGAGAAGCAACACGAGCTGCTCCCGCGAAGCGGGGGCCGCGAAGAGTGGGGTCACAAGTTTAAAGCGATTCCCAGGGGAGACAAAGTCCACAGGGCTTCAGCAGCACGCCCCTTCAGCAAACACAGGTATGAATGACCAGCCCAGATTTTAAAGAGCAAGATAGAGGCGGGAAGAGGACCAGCTGCGGCAGATCAAGCCGTACTGCACGCCGGTCCTCGCAGTCCCGCTGTGGGCCTCTGTGTAGATATTCTGCTGAAAGGCCAGGTCCTGTAGCGATGGGCAGGTGGTGGCAACGCTCCCTCGATGAGAAGCAACACGAGCGGCTCCCGCGAAGCGGGGGCCGCGAGGAGTGGGGCCACAAGTTCCAAAGCGATTCCCAGGGGAGACAAAGTCCACAGGGCTTCAGCAGCACACCCCTTCAGCAAACACAGGTATGAATGGCCAGCCCAGATTTTAAAGAGCAAGGTGGAGGCGGGAAGAGGACCAGCTGCGGCAGATCAAGCCACACTGCATGCTGGTCCTCGCAGTCCCGCTGTGGGCCTCTGTGTAGATATTCCGCTGAAAGGCCAGGTCCTGTAGCGATGGGCAGGTGGTGGCAGCGCTCCCTCGATGAGAAGCAACACGAGCGGCTCCCGCGAAGCGGGGGCCGCAAGGAATGGTGTCACAAGTTCCAAAGCGATTCCCAGAGGAGACAAAGTCCACAGGGCTTCAGCAGCACACCCCTTCAGCAAACAAAGGTATGAATGGCCAGCCCAGATTTTAAAGAGCAAGGTGGAGGCGGGAAGAGGACCAGCTGCGGCAGATCAAGCCGCACTGCACGCTGGTCCTCGCAGTCCCGCTGTGGGCCTCTGTGTAGATATTCCGCTGAAAGGCTAGGTCCTGTAGCGATGGGCAGGTGGTGGCAGCGCTCCCTCGATGAGAAGCAACACGATCGGCTCCCGCGAAGCGGGGGCCGCGAGGAGTGGGGTCACAAGTTCCAAAGCGATTCCCAGGGGAGACAAAGTCCACAGGGCTTCAGCAGCACGCCCCTTCAGCAAACACAGGTATGAATGGCCAGCCCAGATTTTAAAGAGCAAGGTGGAGGCGGGAAGAGGACCAGCTGCGGCAGATCAAGCCGCACTGCACGCTGGTCCTCGCAGTCCCTCTGTGTAGATATTCCGCTGAAAGGCCAGGTCCTGTAGCGATGGGCAGGTGGTGGCAGCGCTCCCTCAATGAGAAGCAACACGAGCTGCTCCCGCGAAGCGGGGGCCGCGAGGAGTGGGGTCACAAGTTCCAAAGCGATTCCCAGGGGAGACAAAGTCCACAGGGCTTCAGCAGCACGCCCCTTCAGCAAACACAGGTATGAATGACCAGCCCAGATTTGAAAGAGCAAGGTAGAGGCGGGAAGAGGACCAGCTGCGGCAGATCAAGCCGTACTGCACGCCGGTCCTCGCAGTCCCGCTGTGGGCCTCTGTGTAGATATTCTGCTGAAAGGCCAGGTCCTGTAGCGATGGGCAGGTGGTGGCAACGCTCCCTCGATGAGAAGCAACACGAGCGGCTCCCGCGAAGCGGGGGCCGCGAGGAGTGGGGCCACAAGTTCCAAAGCGATTCCCAGGGGAGACAATGTCCACAGGGCTTCAGCAGCACACCCCTTCAGCAAACACAGGTATGAATGGCCAGCCCAGATTTTAAAGAGCAAGGTGGAGGCGGGAAGAGGACCAGCTGCGGCAGATCAAGCCACACTGCACGCTGGTCCTCGCAGTCCCGCTGTGGGCCTCTGTGTAGATATTCCGCTGAAAGGCCAGGTCCTGTAGCGATGGGCAGGTGGTGGCAGCGCTCCCTCGATGAGAAGCAACACGAGCGGCTCCCGCGAAGCGGGGGCCGCAAGGAATGGAGTCACAAGTTCCAAAGCGATTCCCAGAGGAGACAAAGTCCACAGGGCTTCAGCAGCACACCCCTTCATCAAACACAGGTATGAATGGCCAGCCCAGATTTTAAAGAGCAAGGTGGAGGCAGGAAGAGGACCACCTGCGGCAGATCAAGCCACACTGCACGCTGGTCCTCGCAGTACCGCTGTGGGCCTCTGTGTAGATATCCTGCTGAAAGGCCAGGTCCTGTAGCGATGGGCAGGTGGTGGCAGCGCTCCCTCGATGAGAAGCAACACGAGCGGCACCCGCAAGGATTGAGGTCACAAGTTCCAAAGCGATTCCCAGGGGAGAAAAAGTCCACAGGGCTTCAGCAGCACGCCCCTTCAGCAAACACAGATATGAATGGCCAGCCCAGATTTTAAAGAGCAACGTGGAGGTGGGAAGAGGACCAGCTGCGGCAGATCAAGCCGCACTGCACGCTGGTCCTCGCAGTCCCGCTGTGGGCCTCTGTGTAGATATTCCGCTGAAAGGCCAGGTCCTGTAGCGATGGGCAGGTGGTGGCAGCGCTCCCTCTATGAGAAGCAACACGAGCGGCTCCCGGGAGCGGGTGCAGCGAGGAGTGGGGTCACAAGTTCCAAAGCGATTCCCAGGGGAGACAAAGTCCACAGGACTTCAGCAGCACGCCCCTTCAGCAAGAAGTCGACGGTAGATGCTGCTGTTATATATGTCATTGCAAAGGTTTGTTGTATTTCCATGCTCAACAGCTGCTCAATACTGTTCATTACTGACAGCCAGGCAGACCTCTCTGGCCTCTCCGGGCTTGACAGTTATACGTGGTGCGACCCTGTCAGCTGAGCACATTCGGGGCACAAGTGCAGATGCTGTGAACACGTTGGACAAAACAAAACGGAGCCAATAAGCTGACTTGAAATGCATGCAGTCAAGGAGAGAATGATTATGTAAACAAGCACAGCGCAAGTGCTGTGCAGACTAAATATTTTTTTTAAAGTGCCCCAAAAGCGAATGGAAACAGTACTTCGGGGACGGGGGCACTGATAAGAGCAGCACACAAGGAACAACAGGAAACAGTATGCTAATGCCAATAAAAATAGAGGAAAAGTAAGTGGCAAGAACAGGGACATATGAAAAGCAAGGGAGCGGGATGTAAGCCCCTTTTTAAATTTATATTGAATACAATAGATTTCACAAGCACAGCGCAATCGCTGTGTAGGCGAAACCTAAAAATTGGAAACAAAACGAAAAATTGTAACAGTTACACCTTTCAAACATCTTTAGCTAAGTATATTAGTAAAATTATATTGGTTTTTAGAGACACATTATGCAGCTGAGGCTGTATCAATCCTGCTTTTTGAAAGTCTCATACCCACTAGCAATCTTCCCTGTCCCCCTTGGTGGGCAATCCACACAATTTGAAAATGACTATGCTGCAGCATAATGTCAACTCCCAGTTCACAATAATGTATCACAGTATCATATCCCAAAATAGGTCTGGTCATCTGTGGACCTTCTGCGTAATTTTTCTTCAATTATACATACCAAGGATAATCCATGAGCCAAAACACTTCAAACACTTCATCACAGCTGCACTGTTTGTTGAAAACAAAATAAAGGTGTTCATGTTTTTTAATCACTATTGGAATGTCGGTGCCTGATTTTAAATACGAACAGTATTGTTGGTGGATTATGGACAGGCCTTCTAAGCTCTTGTTGATGTGCACCAGCTATGCTTTGGTTCCCTGCCAGTTTGTCGCTGTTCAACTATGGAGAATATTGGAGTGCATTGACAGTGAACTTGAGTCTGTGTTAGTGGTACGATAAACACTAGCCACTGTAGTAGATTTCTTTGTTTTAATATGTAATCAGTGGCCTTTTCTCAAAGAAGCAAAATATACTAGCTGGCTGATATGACACTGTATTCTCACTTAAATGTTTGGCCAGATTTGCTGCAGGGCAGTGCGCAAACAAGGAAATATTGGCAGGCACCTTATTTACTGAGAGTCACACACTGATACTCCATTGGCACACTCTCTAGTACAAATTCCTACAGAAGGGCAACTACCTATGGGTAGGCTTTGTAAAATGTGTAAGTTTGAGTACCATAGCAATGTTATATGTGGAAATATTCACACAAAGTCAAGCCACACTACTAAGTTAATTTGGCTTTGCTTGGAAACATAAGGTTGTTTGTTCTAAACCTATTGCATTATCCCCACTGTTCATAAATTATTAGGTGTTGAAACTTGGCAATCATCATCAAATACTATATTTTCGATCACAAAGATCCTGTAAAGTGTGAAGTGCCATATAATGTAAAAATCATACAAGCAATAAAAAGCAGTTTACAAAACACAATATACAGCAGTGGTTAAGAACAGTACAAAGTTAAAAGTCAATAAAAAATAACCCCGATTTAGACATACAAAAACTTTAGGAAACTATGTAAAACATTTGGAGCGTTTGATCCATAATGCATGCCAGAATCTGGCCAGACCAAATACCACCACCCTGCATGTATCAGTGGCTAGGATTCTCATAACCTTCAAGTAATGGCCAGGTCCTATCAATCTACATAATGGCACAATCCACTTGGCCCACGGATTTTTAAGTAGGGGCAGGAGAATAGCAAGTGAACTATTGACTCTAGGCAGGCATTGCATGCAGGACACTGATCGTCTGCGGAGGCATTGCTACACCACTTTTTACAAAACACTTTAGTTGGCAAAGTTTTGAAGCGGTATTGAATAAATAATTTCCGTGCCAGCAGTGGGACAATTTCATCATTGGTTTCCTCGTAAAAAGGGACACATTTAAAATTTGTAAAATCTTGGGTCAGGGTACCTGCCCTTTTGGCCGCCTCCTTCTCCGCAATGCTATCCCAATATATCTTTTTAACCCTGCATTTTGGAATAGGTATAGTTTTTTTTGGGTTGACTAGTATTCCTCCATCCCTAGACACTTCAATAGATTCTTCAAACAACTAAACACTGGGATAGAGTTGACCTGGCAATACTGTTTCAACGCTGTCAGTCTGACCTTCATTCAGTCAGACGGCCACGCATAATGCACTTACAAAGTGGGAGGGCAGAGCCCTAATGTTCTTACTAACAGGCTGCCAGTGTTTCTCCTCCTTTTTCCTTCTCAACTCTATTTTTGTTTCCTACTTCTCTTTCGTCATAATATTTCTCACACACAAACAAAGACCCACATGCATTCCTTTTCTTCTGAATCACATAAGATTATTTTGAGAAGGTGAGTAAACCTGATTATGCTGCCATGGTGGCTCCTTGCTACACCACCCTTGAGTTTCTTTCTGTGCTCCATTGGATGAAAGCACTAGCCTTAGGTCAGGTCCATTCTGAGGGTAGTTTTGTGAGCTAAGCAGTGGGGTACAAGACTCTATGAGTCACGGATAATGGAAGAGAGTGTTAAGAGAGTCTCAGTAAATAGAAGTCAAGAAAAGAGACATAAGATAGATAAACTCTGCGTGAGGCAGATGACAACATTATGAAGGATAAGAAAACTATAGTAAAACAAGTACTGGCAAAGCCAATAGGTCCGAGTTTAACGTGCTAATGCATGCAACCGTAGCACTTTAGATGAAAACACACTGAAGAGAGACAGTAGGAGCAGACTTAAGGGCAATGTTTGTAAAGAAGTTACTGATACAGTTCAAGGCAAGCATTTATTTGGAGTTAGGAGGATGCACACACATACAGCAGTATCAGGTGAGACTTGAATACTCCACCAGGCTGAGACAAGACGTGATTGACAGAGTCTCAAGCAGTGACAAAGTCTCAAATCAATAGATGGAAGAGACTGGTTGGAAAAGCCAGTGGTTGAAAGGGTTGGATCCAGAACCCTCTCTTTGTTTAGTGTTATGATTAGGTCTGTTTGACTAGCTGTGCTGTCAAACCACAGACCTAATGAAGGGCTTGAGTTAAGTCGAGTGAAGAAATCAGATGATGCATGCCAGTAGATATTTGAAAGTACTAACTTTTAATTGAATGAATGATTTCTTTTATTTGTTTCAATTAATTAAATCTGGTACAAAAACCGTACATAGTATGATCTTTAACAAAACACCTTGTGTAATCATAATGAAAACATCAACATACCATTTTCTTTAGATGATTTCAAAATAGTACTACTAAGCAAATAAGATAAATCCATTAAAATTGAATACATAGTCCACAATTTGTAACTTTCGTTGTGCCTTTGGGCCAAGGCTGAGCTTTCGCTTAGGAGTCCTTGGAGTTGGTGTGCAAATGTTGCTAACCTTGCCAGTTCCATCAGGATTTCCAAATTAAAAAGAAGTTCCATTGCTCCTTAGCAAGTGTGGTACACCATACTTTAAGAAGAGTGGTTCTGCCAATAAAAGATATAAACTCCCACTGGAATTCCCTTGAGAGGGTTACCTCCTGCAGACTATACCACCAGTATGAGGAAACTTTAGTCCATCTAGTCTGCATCTGCCGAAACTCTGTTTCTGCTTTATTACTTTATTGAGTATTTTTTTTTTTATCTTGCACCTTATCTCTTGAAATGGTTACTTTACTTCCGATGTCTCTGATTAAATAGTTGCAAAATGTAACCCATCGTGTTTTTTATAATGACATTATTGTACTGCATGATGCACATTATCCTATGAATAGAATGTCGGTCCCTTGAAGGGACGCGAAACATAAGCGAAGCTTGCACTTATGTCCTCAATGGTTAATCCTTCCAAACTCTGTACTTGGAACTTTACTGCCTCTCTGTGGGACATCACAAAATGTGTCCACAGAACTGAAACTCATTGGGCCTGCCTCGCAAAGTCTTTTCCGGATGTGACTGGTCCCCTTAGTTAGATTTAGGCAGAGGAATCCCCTTCACCCAAGCATAAACACCAGGTTATGGCTGAAATATGGTGCAGTGGTTGCATGCATCAGCATTTCATATCAGGCTCCACCACAACTCTTTTAAGGCATGGCCAAAGTGGGCAATTGCCCAGGGCCCCCACATTCCAAGAGGCCCCTTGGTAATGTGATCCTTCTATCACTTGATCAAACCTTTCTCAAAGTTTCTATATTGCTTCCTTCATGCAGGTTTGAATTGGCATAGAACAAGCAATACAATTCAAGGTTGTTCTGGATAGGGCCCAAAAATATGTTTTGCTCAGTGCCCCAGAATGTCTTAAGTCTTAAGATAACACTGAGCTCTTCCATGCTGTTGTCCCTGTTCCTCCCGGTAGCCAGGAATCAATGGTAGCTTGTGGTGGTACAGGGGTCCCAAGATACTGTAAATCTCTGTGAATACCTCACACATGGTAAGCAAGACCCCAATGAAAGGTCAACCAAGTGATTATTTTGCTGACACTGTGCATGCAAGTGTAACAGAAACCCTTGCAACGAAATCTAGATAGTATGGAAGTCTTCCCTTCCATTCCACCTCAACATAATTCTATCTTTGACTTGTTCCTTCTTGTGCTTTTCGTCAATTTTACTAAGATTTGATTCAATGTAGAGCAGTAACCAAATGTGTTGCACTGTATTGCATCAAAGCAGTGGTGTAACAATAGCCCCTGCGGCCTCCGTGTGCGGATGAGCTCCAGGAGGCCCCCTTCGGCACTGTGCATGGGCAGCGGCTGAGAGTTCTTGACTGGGTCTGGAGCATGGGGGTCCCCGACATGTACTTTTGCAGGGGGGCCCCCTCAAGTTTCGTTACGCCACTCCGTCAAAGGGAGGGAGCAACCAGTGCCATATCTACTAGGATATGGTGTGTTTCTCTCTCCCCCTATGCTGGCACACTTTGGACGCACTAATTCTTTTCATGTGATGTGAGATGATTTCTTATTTTTAAATTGGTGTATTCTGTGGAGACAGCAAAATGTGAGAATACACACACTACCAGGATGCTTCAATTTGTAAATGGTGTAGTGTGCTACTGGGGATTTACTTTCGAATCCAAAAAGTGTTATATCTGAAGACAACCAAGTAGCATCTCCCGATTCGGAGGTCCCCCTGTACACAGCTGAAAGTCCCCAGTCTTGGGTAGAAAATAGTGTTGATCAAAACAAGTAATCAGACTGTTGTATCAATTCGTATTGATTTTGTGATGTTTATTAACATCAATATCCAATATTAATTCATATCGGACGAAATGGTTCGTAGATTCATATATGTGAAGGTTTCATATGTGTAACATATTGGAATTAAGCCCAACATAGAATCAGTCCTGATGCATTTTGAGCAGCACAGTGCCCTTCGTCAGGAGTAAATAAATATGTAATGAAACAAATACCGAGAGCTTACATGAAGAAAGGACCCCAACGGAGTCTAATGAGACAAAACATGTGTCCCGCAACCTATATCAATAGGAAATAATACCTTAACTCCCACAGCTGATGATGAATAGTGAACAGTGAAGCGAAAACGCAACAAAAAAACACAAGGTGAGCGAGGAAAAACACACGTAATGAAACCAAACCAGATAAAAAACGGGTGTCCGAAAAAATAAAGGTGACGAAAATGTGCGGTACGATGACTACACTAGTATGTGACACATGGTGATGATAAGCAGTGTACAAAACAAATGCAAAACTGTGTGAAAAACATGCGCGGGAAAACAGGATAATACCAGGTTGGTCCTCTAAGGGCCTGGTGTAAAATAGGAGTGGTGTGAATCGTGATGCAAAGGTAAAAAGTTAAAAAAAACTGTATGAGTTGGGGTGGCGTGATAGTGTTGAAAGGAGTGCCAAGCACATGCAAGTCGATCGAATGAGGACAACCATGCAGTTAGTTAGCCGTAACCGTACTCTGTATTACTCACGAAAAAGTTTACAATCGTGATGCCGCTGAAACCTGAATGAAATATGACCGAGGTTAAGAAGGTGCAACACTCAGAGTGTGGACTGATTACTTGTTTTGATCAACACTATTTTCTACCCAAGACTGAGGACTTTCAGCTGTGCACAGGGGGACATCTCCGAAGTGGGAGATGCTAAATGGTTGTATTCTGTGGAAACACATGTTTATGTCAACCAAGAGAGAACACACACTCAGTGAGCTCAGATTATAACCCTAGGAACTCCTTGTCTGACCACAACCTCACACCACCATATCCAACATTTCGACCCTGGCAAAATTGCTCGAAAAATACGTTCACATGCAGCTCAGTAACCATATTGACCAGTTCAATCTGCTAGATCAATTTCAATCAGGCTTTCGATATGGGCATAGTACCAAATCAGCCATGACCCACATCATAGATGACGCCTACAAATACTGGATCAAAATAAAGCCTGCCTACTTGACTTATCCTCAGCCTTCGATACAGTCAAACACAGCAACCTACTAAAGCTCTTAAAACATAGAATCGGTTTATCTGGAACAGTGCTAAACTGGTTCACTTCGTACCTCCAAGACAGAACGCAGAGATTCAAGATCAGCCAATCCTTATCTAACCCCACCCCAGTCCCTCTGGGAGTTCCCCAGGGATCTTCCCTCTCCCCTACACTCTTCAAGTCTGTTTATGGAACCACTCACTGAGCTTATCAACTCCTCAAACATCCAATATCACATGTACGCTGACGACACACAGCTCTACATTAAGGTCGACTCTCTTGAAGACATCAAGTCTCTTAACTCAATGGTCCAAAAAACACAGATTTGGCTGGCAAACAACCATCTAAAACTTAACACACTAAAAACAAAATTCCTCCTCATCGTTCCCCCTTAAACAAACAGACACGATCCCCGATTGGATGCAGCACCTAACTGCACTCGATGGTCAACCTCGCATTATTGACTCTGCGAAATCCCTAGGAATAATTCTGCACAATAATCTAAACATGCAGAAACACATCAGCGCTGCAACTAAAGGAGCCAATTTTCAGATGAACACCCTGAGAAAATAGAAACCATTCATACACGCGAACGATTATAAACAGGCAGTCCAAGCCCTAGTGATTCCCAAAGTGGATTATGGAAGTGTCGCTCTCTGCGGCCTTCCTAGATCAACAACCGCTCCGCTAAAAGCATCAATCAATACTGCCGCTAGACTGATCACAGGCACCAGAAGAAATTGCCATATTTCCCCCGACCTTCGTGCCCTCATCTAGTTACCTTTTGAAGCCAGAATCCATCTGAAAATCGCCTGTATAAATCATACGGCATTGCACCGAAAAACACCAAGATACCTTGCGGAGAAACTAGTACTATCGGGTGGTAGCAGAACAACTAGGAGTTCTGATAATCTTCTACTTAAACCACAAAGTTTCTCCAAGAAAAAAATCTACAATCGTACTTTCTCAGGAATGGCCCCCAGGATTTGGAACGCCTTACACAGAGAAAGAAGACTGATTCCGTCCGCTGCTTTCTTAAAAAAAGAAGTGAAAGCGATCCTCTTAGCTAGATTCACCTGAACTTTCTTATATATATATACTTGTTGATATGTGCTAGTCGCTAACTTTTACCTGGAATGTATTTGCTTAAATCATGGTATTCGTATGTATTTGTCAAAT
Organism: Lissotriton helveticus; assembly: GCF_964261635.1. Lineage (NCBI taxonomy): Eukaryota > Metazoa > Chordata > Amphibia > Caudata > Salamandridae > Lissotriton > Lissotriton helveticus. The sequence goes on from NC_136059.1 coordinate 1,029,794,677, forward strand.
TACCTTTATGTGCCTTGGAAAGCGCTCTGATACCCGCAAGGGTCTTGTTCGCGCTATACAAAACGGTCAAACTAAATAAATAAATAAATAAAATAAATAAGCCTTCTTGCTGAGGCAGGAGAGCCAAAAACCAACAAGGCATTTGTCTCATCACATCACCAAAGCGCAGATAAAATATGCAAGCTCTGTGACCCACACGAGCAGCAGTACAGAAAGGACCATACCTGCAGAGTGATTCACAACAAATTCCATCACCAAAGCCAGCCACCAAGCACCCACATTCTATAGTGCACAACGCACCAGCCATATATGGCCATGGAGATAGTTTACTATACTTTGTTGTCCAACTCCATGACATTCAAAAATAATCAAATAGTTACCTTAACATAGCAAAATGTCCGATAAGCCTTACACTCTTTGAGATAAGACGAGCACATGGAAGGTTGGAGAACCGATTGTGTTCAGTTACAAAAAATGCTTCAGCTAGGGAATTTGCAAATTGCAAAGCTGAAATAGAAAATGCACTTTCATTTACTCAAGAGATGAATAAAGGCACTTTGTCTCCAAACTATATTTGACAGAAGGGCTTTTTTTCCAGGTGCCTTGATCTGCATTTGCCATGGAAATGACCAACTTGAATGCCGTTTCTGTGACTGACTTTGGAACAACCTCAGTATGAATCCAATGAGAAGGGATTTCGGGATGCGAAATTTAAACTTGTGGAACTGAGTGGGGTCACGGAATATGTCAGACTGCACTGAAAGAGATGTGGCAACGAGGGCAACAAATGCAAGACTTTACAAGTTTCCATGTTTCCTTATTTCAAGACCTCTTGGTGAAGGCATCGCTTAGCATCAGCCTTCTTCTTCAAACAATTATGCAGGATTTAGCTGTGAAGCAGGCATTCTTGAAGTAGAAGAATTATCAACATCAGCATCCAGTCTTCTTCTTGATCAGAGGCAAGGCTTCAGACTTAGTAGCTGAGAAAGCCCTCTCCCAAAGGAATCTTGGATCCAAGATTTTCACTCACTTTCATTTATTTCTGGGAGAGGAATAAACCTGGATGGAAATATTTTCGCTTGGAGGCAAACTGTTGAGCATCAGGGAAGCCACACCTTTCAAACCTGATAAAATCCCAAACAAGGTGTTCAGATCACCACCAGAGGGGATCAAAACAAAAACGTCAATAATATTTGCGTTTTCAGCATGGCTTTGTTTATTTTCTCAGTGAGACCCCTAAGTAGGACAGGTATGCCAAGAAGTGGGCCTTGAACCCAAAAGTGCCTAAAAAGCACCCTACATCTCACTAGCGAGGCCCAGCAGGGTTGAAACCACTCTGTGGTTGCTTTTGTTCCCATGAATAGGGAGCGTGGTCTGACAGTTCAGGCTGAACTGTTGATACTGGAACAAGAAAAAGCTGATTTACATATGGCTGTATGGAGTGGCTCTTGGAGAGAAAAAAACAATGGAATGGAATACGGCTTAAAATAATTTCCTGGGCAGAGATTAATTCAAGTGTAGTACCCATTCCCATTTTGCTGTTATGACAAAATTCAAGCCTGCTAGTTCTATGTAATATTTGCTGCAGGGTACATAGGACAGAAGACAAAGCTGACGCCTTATTCTTTGGCTATGAGCTATTTCCCACTCCTTCTGCGAATTAGTTACTTTTCAAACTATTTTGACAAGGCTTTGTGAGATTCTTGGAATTTGACAAGACTGGGAGAATGATTTCTTTCAATAAGAGAAGTTGAACAATCATACACCTTTATAAAAACAAGACACTGGCAGAGGACCAATGATTCACTGTAGCTAAAGTTTTGTTTTGAAAGAGTGGCACAATTGCACATAGACACTGTCTCAAGACACCATTTGATTTCTTTCGCCTCACGAAGTAACGCCATGGGCTGTTTTTTTAAATAGTTGCTTATATTTGGAAGAAAGGGTACATACATTGGTCTTTCGAAAAAGATGATAGGGGTTCCAACACCTGGAATTCTGAGCTCACACAGCAAGAAATCCTAGGAAATAGAGTGGAAAGTGTACTGATTTGCTTTCTCATAATTGGTTTTGCTAAATGCTAGCCCTTGAAGTTTGAAAAATGTTGGTGGTGCATGTGTACTACTGTTTTATTTAAATCTGGCCTACAAAAAGCGTTACCTATCTCAACAGCCTAACGTTTTCTCCAAAAATTGTAATAATAATACATATATACATACACGGTCCTTAGTTCAGGTCTCCTTATCCATTGGTCTATTCAAGGAACGTTCATACTTTGCTTCTGACCTTCAAAGAATACAGCATGAGGCAATGGGTCAGCCTACTTCACCCATTGGCTTGTTGGCATTTTGGCTGGTCTCATGTGTACAACCATCTTAAAAGGGTATACATTTCAGTGTGAAGGCCAGTGTGCCCGGGTCGCTGAGCTACTCATTTATTTTTTATACTTTTGCCATTTTTTTGCTTATTGCATATGTTTGCACATCCACATGCTTGTATAGTTATCCAACTGATCATGCAAGTTTTCCAGGTGTTTGTGTGAGTTCCTCATCCTGGCCAGTTTCCCCTTTACAGTCTGTTTACAGTCTGTTACTTGTATTCCAGTTTTGTAAGGGATTGAACAGAGTTTCAATAAGAACAATGCACAGGAAAAAAAACTAGATTTTATGCGCTGCTTAGGAAGGACAAGGGGGGCCTAAGAACTATGAATGATTTCTCTTAAAGATTTGGGGGCAGATTTACAATCCCCTTGCGCCTCTTTTACGCCACCGTTGCGTCACTTTTGTGACGCAGCGGCGGCGCAAAAGATGCTCCATGGTGCGGGGTATTTACAACGTGACGCATCTGAGAGATGCGTCATGTTGTGAAGCCCTGCGCCACATGAAACCTGCGTCAGGTTTCATGTGGGCGTTTCCACGAAGGGGGGGCGTTCCGTCGCAGGAACGCCCCTGGAAAGTGACTCAGTGAAATCTACAAGATTTCACTGAGTCACTTTACTAACGCTGATGCGTCAAAACCCTGCGCCTGCTTGAAGCAGGCGTAAGGCTTGACGCACCAGGTTAACAGATAGGGCAAGTTGGAAAAGTGCTGGAGTTGCGTGCGGCATGCAACACAACTTCAGCACTGCGCCAACTTCACTCCCTAGATGCGACACGCATCTGTTTATTACTGTGCCATGGTGCGCCGCATTGTAAATGCAAAAAACACAGTTGATGGACAGAATGTAGAACAATGTCATACATTCACCCCAGTACAAAGATCTGGGCCTAAATCCATCGTTTTTTTGCACTCCACACCACCCTGGGTTAGACACTGGCTATATGCAAATCAGCTCTGACCCTGTGCCTCATGGGAACAGTCCAGTCCGAACTACCAAGCCATGTCTTGTAGTGTAGTTCCTATTATCCCAATAGGCTCTGCGCATTGGAATAATACCTCAAATAGTATAGACCTAGACCAGACGTTAACTAGGTCTTCTACTGTCGATATTAGACTTAAAGTTTTGGGTTTGCCAGCTAGCTCAGAGTTCACTAGAAACTTTCTCGAATAGACAAGGAGGAGTTAAACCTCCCTGGATAGACAAGAAGGGATTTAGTTTCTGACAACCATAGAACATGACAACTTTGCTCTCCCCTAATCAAGAGTGTATCTCTAGAGTCGTGTGAAAACAAAAGACAACTTATTTTACTCAGTCAGTACGTGCATTCTTAGTTTCACCAGATTGTAGAGAAAAGGAAGAGACGGGCGTGTTCAATAAAAGATGTTATTTATTGATCAGTCTCTTTTCTCGTACAAGAGAAATGGATCGATTTTATCGCAATACTTATGGTTAAGTAAAGTGCATACAATAAAAGCAGAATTATAAAATAATACTGTAAAAACATTGATATGGTTTCTAAGCCATACGTTATTTAAAATGGACAGAATAGATACATACATATAAACATTTGACTAATCGTACTCAACTGGTGCTTCTAACTACGCCTACCCCAGTGTACCTGACCTAAGCCTAATACGTGGGCGGGGATAGAAAGTAGCAGTTTAAGTTAAGTTTGTTTTGCCAAGTGACTGACTCAAGAATTCTCTGCAAGGGGTTATTCAGCTCCGTACCTGAGGTCTAGGATGGTTGAGGGATAGTATCTCTCGTCTGAGGTCTCGATATTCCAAGCTGCCTGCGAGGGCTGCTCGGAAGCGCCGGAGCTGGATTTCTCGGCAGGAGAAAGCAGCGTCTCGTTCTCAGCGCGTCAGGAAGGCGGGGCAGCTAGTGGGCTTCGCTCTCTGCTGGGCTTCGGCAAGTCTCGCTGCTCCGATCTCGTCACCACCGCGTGTGTTTGCTTAAGGCAATGTCGGTAATATTTATACCTGTAAGGTGCCGAGATTGACGTAAGGATGGACATAGATACGTCAATAAGGATGTCATACGAGCTGGTCGTTAGCACATTCTTTTACTGAAGTTCTCGGTGAAATCAAAACAATGGCCGCAGGGTTTTTCCCAGGTTGTATTGGTTTGATTTGTTTTGAGGACTCCGTATGCCTTATCAGGGGCTGGAGGAATATTGCTTTGCCTAATTAGATGGCAAGCGTTATGACCTAATCAGATAACGCGCTCCTGTGCCGTGGTCTGGCGTAGTCATATAACGGTTTCTGCATCATGGGATGGCTGCTAGTTAACTTGTTAACCAGAATAGGGTCAGGAATAGGGGGATCGATACAGAACCTATAGGAATACATCACACCCACTCCACGCTAACTATGGCCATATTTACGAATCTAGGCATAGTAAAACATACTGTAGAGTATCGTGTATACCTTACCACCCCAAAATACATATAAATGCATTTCGAAATTATGTAATGTACGGGAAAAATAAAATAGCCGTATGTACTATATGCACTTAAGCAGTAGACTAATGCTAAATTAATCACGCATGTATACATTATTAGTAATCGAATATGAGAATTACACATGAAATGGCTCTTAATACAGAAGAAAAGTTCGAGACCACTTCATCACAGTTCAAGAGAAAAAAATATTTATGAACATACCAGCGGGCAGCTAATGTCTATGAAGTTTCTAAAAACAGAAATTAGTTCTGTAAGAATAGTTCTTACTTTAAGCAGAAGAAAAGTCTCCCGTAGAATTTTAAAAAATTTTTGGGGCTGCTAAAAAAATTGCTGTCCGTGGACTGGAGGAAAAGTTGATCTTGCTACTTTATTATTAAAGTTGAAGGCCAAATTCAAGGTGTCGGGAACGCCGTGTGCTAGCTTGTTCAAGAGTCATTATTTCTGCTCTGGTGAGAACATCATATCATTGAGACTGCTGAAAAAGCTGTCAACAGCTTCCTGTGAGAGTTCCACTAACTCGGAAAAGGATGTAACCATGCATTCATGTGCATGATTGTCTCCATTGACGTTTTGAGTAGTATTGCTGACAGAAGGTTGTACCTGATCGATGCTGCTTTCATCTTGATCTTCACTACCCCTTAATCGTAGTGGTGAAGTTTCCACGAATGCCGTCATCAGGATTGGCAGCCGTTGAGGGCAGCACAATGCATGAGCCTTTACCGGACCCAACAGTGTTTCTGCATCCATTGGCGCATCCGATTGTAGCGTCAGACAGGTGTCCAACACGCATTCTTCTCCGCATAGCATGCACCTTAATACAGGTAAAACACATCTTTGCCATATTAGCCGAAATGAAAGAAACCAAGTCATGTTCAGGTCTCTAAGCCGGGTTAGTCCCAGGAATTTTGATATCCGGTCCCGGTATCCAATGGCTCGGATTGTTTCTTCCCTTGTCGCGGGTGTTTTGTCTGTGACATGGTTTGCCATAACGAAATATAAGGACCAAGAATAGGATTCCTGCAATTAGTCCCAAAATGAGGGGAACTCCTCCAAAAATCGAATGGACGAAGTCTGGAAAAATACCCAGTATGGCTTTGAATGGTGTTAATGCCATCGAAAATACTGTCTTAAATACATTTGAGACTCCACTGGTATCAGAAATATTTAAGATTTCATTCAGGATTTCTGCGAAATGTATGGGGGAATTAGTTGATAACAATGAGTGAATCTCTGCAGTCGTCCTTGCGACTAGGAGATCATACGTTTCTTTTGATGACGTGAGCCTGGTCGGCGTCTGAAGAAGCACTGTTTTCATTCTGCTTAAAGTATCAACTCGAATAGAAGTAATTTTCAAGTTAGGCCATGCCCTTGCCTCCCTGTCTGGAAAGGAGCTGGGGAACAATAAGCGTCCACAGCACATGACCTTCGCAGTCGTACTAACGAGATAAGGAACCCCGGGCAGTAGACTACAACATCTGCGATCCACAATTAGAATGTAACTCCCGTTATAGAGTCTTTTAAAGAATGGTTCTATCTCTGTTGCAGGTGTGCCTAGCTGGTGACATGAAAGGTTATTTGAGTTCCCTTCACAGGCTCCATGCAAACTAATTCCATTACACAGAAGTGTACCGCTTAGTGACATTGCACAATTATTGCCACTAAGAAACACTTTCTGTCCTTTATTACTGACACATGCATGTGAATAGGGCAAGTTCCATGTTGTCTTAATGTACCCTTTTCCAAATTTTTCGTACATGCCAGCCTGTATATATTTTTGGCAGGATTGAAACCTGAAAGTAGATATCGGAATATTAATTATCCCATGTATTATCCATTCAATGACAGGTCGTTCTGACATTGTCAATGGTAATCTCTCGAGTTTCTCAATGCTCAGGATTGTATAATCAGCACCCTTCTGTGCCATACTGATCTGTTTATCAGTAAGGTTAAAGATATTGAATAGTGACGTTGTGTTGATTAGACGCCAAGGCACATAACCTGAACGCAGATTTTGTAACATCCAGCCAAGCTGTACAATAGAACGCAATTGAGACTGACCGTGTTGTAACAACAGTAAGTCTTGCGATATTATGTCGATTGCTGATGACACAATGCTGTCCAATGAAAAGATTCTGGAGGACAGAGTCATTAACCCATTGTCCACTACAGAAAGCGATTCTTCCAAATTAATACGGTCAATTTCCCGTATACTTTCTGCTGTCTCAATTTGAGTTATCTTCCAGGCCTCGTTGTAAGCTGCATATATAGAGGCTGCTATGAAGCGTTTTTGACGCTGTTTGCGCGGTCCCATAATGAAATCACGCAAGTCAGCACCATCAGTAAGTAAAGTTAGGTGTTGCTTAATTTCTGTCAGTGTGGAAGTTTTTAGCCATTGAAGGCAGAGTTTGCCCACACTGTAGGTGGTGATTATCCCTGGGTGTTGTCTTTGGGAATATCTAGGGTGTGGCCTGGTCAATGTGAACCCCTGTGTTTTGTTCAGGAATCTGTCTTGACAGTTATTAGTATCTGTGGGCCAGATTAACCATTGTTTCCAATCAGGATTTGTTCTGTTTTGGTTTAATACATAGTTCACATCTATCTCTTCATCCGCAGAGTTATTGCTGTTCATTGTTGGTTGTGGAATAGACGGTTTATTTAAGTCTTTGATTTTGGCTAATCCAAGACAGGTAGTTTGTTGAATACTGTCATTCAAGAATATAATTTGTTCTGGGATCATACAGGCTCTAAACAATGATTCTATACCTTGTACTTGCCATTCTTTTGTACCCCAAACACTTTTTACTTCAACATTTTTGTCCCAATAATCAAAACCAAATGTATTCATTTGTTCAAAAAATGAGTCCGAATATATCAATTTTGTGTTTGTAAGCATGGTTTTTGTTCCTGTCTTATTGGACAATTTGAAATAAAATGTTTCAGCATTACTTGTGTTGAACCCTGAAAAGTATGAATATTTGTCATAAAAGGTTCTTGAGCTTCCTTTTGGAGGGGTTGCACAATGTTCCCATTGATTATAATTTAAAACATTTCTAGGTTGTGCAGATTTATGTAGAAAATGGTTACCATAGTGGTTGTAGCAGTACATACTATCATAATTAGATGAACCCTGCAAATAATCATGTTTGGTAAATTTAGCAGACATCACTAGATCAGACATCATGTTATTAATACTTTCAAAGTCCCAATCATCAGCAAATGAATTTGGTTTTACAAAGTCACTCAACGAGATCTTGATTTGGTGTGGATATTTGAGGATCTCAACCGGACCATAAATTTCATAGTCAGTATTGTCCCATGCTACCCCACCCGGTATAGGATTGGCTGTGAAATTGACTGAAGAAAGTTCTCTTTTCTTGACGTGTGAAGACGTGTGTGGCTTGAGGATCAAGTTGATTTTCTGGCTTGCTGTGTCCATTTTAGCATATTTTCCCTCAATGAAGCGTCCCAAACATAGTATCATGATGAGCCAAAGTATCAGGATAAATACACCAAAGGACACCCAAAATTCAATCCACGGAGAAATCAGATAGGTTTCTTTCCGCTGTTTCAAAAGTTCCTTAGCTTTATCTTTAAAGGTTTTTGTTGATGGCTGTGTCTTTGATTCACTTAGATCTTCAGAAGAATCATCAAAGTTGATGAAGTAGCCGGATGCCGTTCTGTCTATTGTTCCAATTGCTTCAGGATTACTGTTTCTTGCAGCTTCAGCATATTCATTTGTTACTTCATTGTAGGTTGGTGTGTCTCTACTAAATGTTTTTATTTGGGTTTTCGGAGGTGTGAGTTCCATTGCATTGTTGCATAGTCCTTGTTGTTGTTCTGTAGGCGTTTCGAATGTGATTAGCCTTTTAGTTAGCACCTCTGTACTTGTAGCAAACCTTGGTGTTCTACTACTTATCGGGAGTCCACTTGGCCTACTGTTTGTTATCGGCCACATGATTGTGGTTTTACCAGGTCGATGGATACAACTCGGTTCTCCTTTTTACCAGCAAGTGGCGGTAGTACAACTGATCTCGTCCCGTTGATGGACAAGACAGGAACTGCTTTTCTGTAAGAAGGCCCAAATTCCTTCTTTACCGCGATCTTTTCTCTGACTAGATCCCCGATTTTTGGAATCCAGACAGGTCTTGCTGGGACAGGTGGTGGTTCTTCAGTGGTTGTTGGCTGCTGTTTCAACTTTATGTTGCTCAGGTCTTTTCTTGTTTCGTTTAAGTCCTGTAAAATAGCCAAACGATCTTTGATATCAAAGTTTTTTTCTTTCACCACTGAAGTCTGACTGTCAAGATCTAAGACTAGCATCCTAGTCCCAAACAGTAATTCGTACGGACTGAATCCCCTCAGAGAATTTCTTGGCAAGTTGTTTAGACTACGTTGGACACTTATTAGATGTTTGACCCACCCAGCTCCCGAACCTAATACCTTTGCTGTTATAGATTGCTTTATGCCTTGGTTTTTTCTTTACACCATCCCGTATCCCTCAGGAAGGAAGTGAGAAGAATCCCGCTTCGCTATGCTCATTTGGCCGTGCTTTCCCACAAGCTTGAGGGCTAAAGTGAAAACATTGGTCAAACGTAGCATGCTCCTAGCGTATATGCCATTTAGACTTGCAAATCTTTGTATAACAGTCCCGACGTCAGCCGAGTGCTGGGGGTCTACATTTATAAGTGGAAACTAGTCTTTATTTGTTAATGGGACGCATTATTTACACTTGTTTCACTGATTATTGTTTAACCCTTATTGAGTGAAACGCCATGGTATTACCCCGTTCCTCTCGCCGCTGCGATCTCTGTTGCAGCCCGGGCATTTTTTTACAAAAATGTGATGATGCAGGCTCATGCCTGGCCACCAGTACACTCATTGTAGTTCTTCCAGAGAATCTTTTAGTTTGAGGTGTCTGAGACCCTCGCCCATATGTGCGTCTGCTATTAACAAAGTTCTCCTGTCCTTGTTTGGAATTACTCTATCCCCCACTCCAGGGATTCGAGCAAAAGGAACGGAGTTCGCATCGATTATGTATGTATATTTGAGTGGATAACTGATCGGTAACGCTGAGCAGTTGCCTTTTGATGACGTTTTCACCGCCAGCATTGTTTCACCGTCAATGTATTTTACTGCACGCTTTTTTCTAGCTACGGAAGCCGATTTAGTTGCTACCGCTGTGGCTTTCTCAGCCAATGAATTCCCTGCAACGTGAACGCCATCACGCTGATGACTCAGTGAGTGTATCACGTGAGTCTTTGGTAGTTCTTTCTTTAACAGAACTATTTGTTCCCAAAGCAGTTTTTGCTTTATTGTTGCACCTGTGTCATCTTTGTAACCGTTTTGAATCCATTTCTGTAAATCGCTGTTATATGATTTGACGCAGTAATACGAATCGGACACTATGAGTGTCGGGAATTCGCGATCTGCATTATCTAGCGCCATTTTCAATGCTATTATTTCAGTCTGTTGTTCTGAATTAGTTTCTACTGAGTGTGTTTTTGTTAATAGAGGTCTTAGTATACTTCCGCGCCACACTTCTTTTGTAATCTCACATGTGGGGTTGTATGCTTGTTCTCCCCAAACGGATGGTTGAGCATGTCCGTCTGTATAGATTACACAAGCGTACTGTCGTAATGGCAGAATGTCGATTGGCAGAGGGAATATTCTTTCATATTCTAGATATTTTAGTTCCTCTAGTTCTGGATCAAAGTAGTATTTTACTTTGTCCATTGTAATGGAATTCACCCATTGTATCCATTCCGGATTCAATGCTGTTGTTGGTAAATTACACGGGGTTGTTAATGCCTCAAAGGCTGATTCTGCTGTTCTGACTGTGATGTGTCTACCGTCAGCTTTATCTTTTTCTCTAGCTATTGCGGTCTGAACTGCATGAACAATGTTTTCTTTAATGCTGAATTTCTTTTCAGCTTCTGTGTACAAGTGCGATTTGAATGCAATTGGTACCTTTTCTCCCTCATTAGAGGTCAGGTATGTGAATCCGCATCTTCCTGGGATGACTCAAATCACAAGGTTGCGTGTGTTATCACGTGTTTCTAATTTTGTTTTATTTAACATATCTGTTTGTAAGGATCTCAGAATTTCTGTGTGTTTTTGAGTCCAATTGGTTTTTTTTAAATCTGGTTTTATTAGATCATAAAGGGGGTTGACCCTTTCTGCGTAATTTGCAATGTATGTTCTTCCGAAATTTAGGAAGCCTAGAATTGACTGTAGGTTTTTTAGTGTTCTAGGTGCTTGGAGTACGGCACATTTCTCTAGGAAATTGTCAGCCAGGCTTTTGCCTTCACTTGATAATTCATATCCTAAGAACAGGACTGTTAGATGGGCAGTTCTAGATTTTTTAAAGTTGAATTTGTAACCCTCTGCCGCGAACCCAAGTATTATGGTGTTCACTCTCTTCAAGTGAGTATCCAAGTCATCGTCTGTTAGGTATATGTCATCGACATAAGATAATGCTTGGTCATCATATGTTTGTAGTAACTCTGTTACCCTCACTGAGAATACTCCTGGGCTGTTCTTGTACCCCTGGGGTAACCGACAGAATTCTTTTTGAGCGCCATTTATTGAGAACGCTGATAAGTATCTGCTCTCTGGTGCTATATTTTGACAAAAGAATCCATTAGAGATGTCTAAAGTTGTTTTGTATTTTTTGCGCACTATGTTATTCATTAGTGCAGCACTATGCGAGTTTTGTACTGCAAAAGTTTTGCAACATGAGTTAAGGTGTCTGTAATCCAAAACTAGACGATATGAATTGTCTGGTTTGGAGACAGGAAACAAAGGGTTGTTCATTTGTGAGGTGCAAGTTTCAATCACCCCCTGGTATTCTAGTTGATCTAGAATTTCTTTTACCTGTTTTTTAGCTTCTTGCTTGATTGGATACTGCCTTTGTGCAGTAGGTTGTGATTTTAACTGGATTTTGTGAGGAGGAGAGTCCTCATCCCATCCTACATGATTTGTATATAAAGCAGGAGCTTGAGCTACTGCCCACTTTCTTGCAAGTGTATATTTTTTATGAATTGGAATATGATTTGAGAAGGCAGGCATAATTATTTCTTCGCCATGTGGGCACTCCCTGACGAACTCTGGTGGCCAATCTTTTTCAGCTAGAAGGATGGCATAGCCCTTGGAGAGATTATCCCAAAAAATGCCCCTTATTTTCCTAGTCTTATCCCCTTCTATACGTAAAGTTATTTCATATATTTTGTGAGGTTTGCTAACTCTGGTGTCTGCAGTTTCCACCTGAATGTATTCATTCGTGTCCACTGTCTCCAGATGATTCATAAGGACTTTGCGTGCTATGCTCACTTCTGCTGCGCTGTCTAGCATTGTCTGAGCCCACTCTCCGTTTTTCAGCTGTGTCCTCAGAATTCTCGGCATTGTTGAATACTTTAATACTGGCTACCTTCTTTTTTGGAAACTGTAATTTTTTATTTGGATGAGCAGGTTCCTTGTCTTTGGACTTGACGTGCCCTTCCCTGGGTTCCGATCGTCCTCTTCTTTCCGATTTCTGCGAGGAAGTCTGAAAAGATTGAGAGGGACGTGTATCAAAATCTTGATATCTATCCGGTTTCTTTATGTTATCCCTATTTCTAAGGTTGTATTTTTTCACAGAGGGCTCCCTTTGGGGAGACTTGGGTCCTTGGTCCGGAGATCTTTCTCTCTGCCGAGGAGACCTTCCTCTGGACTGGAATCTCTTTTCTTTTGGATTGGATTGTTTGTTTCCATCCCAGTTCTTCTTTTGACTGTTTAGATTATTTTTAATAAATATTTTTTCAGGGCTTTCAATTAGTTGGGGCTTTACTGGTATTCCACCCAAACTATCTCTACCTAGTTCTTCATAGGATTTTTCTATAATTCTGGCAATTTCAGCTGGTTGGTCTGCTATATCTGTCTCTTTTAACCTCTGGCGGATCGCCACATTCGCTGCTTCTCCTTTTATGTTGGCTAGTAATATTGCCGAGACCTGCTTGAAGTCTTTTAGTAATTTCATACCAAGAGTTAAAGCGGGTTCTGGACCGTATTCGTCTTGAATTTGTTTTAGCACATCTGGTATTACCGACATGGATGGTACACCATGTGTTTTTGTGTAAATGGAAGCAAAGACTGTACCCCAAGTGTCACAGTCCTCCACGTGTGGTGCGATTCCCATTGGAAGACAGATAGTCAGAATCCTGTGTTTATCCACAGGGGTGGTGTCTGGAAACACTGCCTCTATTTGGGTGATTTTTTGTGCTAACCAGAATGGTATTTGTTCCCGTTTAGCTGGTACTTTACCTAGGCAGGACTGTATGTTCTGTGGTGTAATTTTATTTGTGTTCCCCTGATGTGGGGTCAGCTGTGGAATTTTAACTACAGGTTGGATGGTTGAAGTCCGCATTACATATTGGACTAGTTGTCTATATATTTTAATTAGTTGTTTTAGTTGTACTAAAACATCTGCTGTAGACATTCTTTCGATGTCTGGATGTGGTGTGTATCCGGCTAGGACCGGCCATGTTGCTCCTGGTCTACCTAGTGGACCGAGCCTGGTGATGTGATTATTATGTTTTAGGGCGCCATTAAACAAGAGCAGGTGCTCTTGGAATTTGAGTGGTACTTCCACTTCCTCGAAAGGAGTGTAGGTATCCGGTGGTTCCTCTATTTTATAATAGTGGAACTCCTTTGTTACAGCATTTGCTGCTGGAAAGTGTATCCATGAATAGAATACCTCTGTCTGGCGATATTCGTGTGCCTCAATTACGAATATGACTGTACCACCTCTTGGTGTCAGTCCATTGTCTATAAGTTTTAACGTTATAGATCTTCTTATGTTGACCGGGATGAGTTTTATATCCGGGTCTGCTCCTTGCATAGTATTATCAGCTTCTATTATTTCAGCTGCTAATCTAGCTCTCTCTCTTTCATCATCACTTTCTGGCATTTTACTGTCAGGAAGGTTATTCTGTTTGTTTGCAGATCAGGTTTCTTACGGAAACAAAGATTAGATGCACAATATTTTGGAACAGTGTATCCTTCAACGTTGATTGAACCAAGAACCATACATAGGAGTTCCCTCCTGCGAGGTTTGGCGGATTTTACCTCTCACCCACTCCAGACGTCTTTGGAGTATTATGGGAAAAGGGGGTCTGAGTGAAAAAGCACGACTGAGTTACTCTAAAGTCTTGCGTTAGTTTTATCGCCTATCCAAACACGTTGGGCGCCATGTAGTGTAGTTCCTATTATCCCAATAGGCTCTGCGCATTGGAATAATACCTCCAATAGTATAGACCTAGACCCGACGTTAACTAGGTCTTCTACTGTCGATATTAGACTTAAAGTTTTGGGTTTGCCAGCTAGCTCAGAGTTCACTAGAAACTTTCTCGAATAGACAAGGAGGAGTTGAACCTCCCTGGATAGACAAGAAGGGATTTAGTTTCTGACAACCATAGAACATGACAACTTTGCTCTCCCCTAATCAAGAGTGTATCTCTAGAGTCGTGTGAAAACAAAAGACAACTTATTTTACTCAGTCAGTACGTGCATTCTTAGTTTCACCAGATTGTAGAGAAAAGGAAGAGACGGGCGTGTTCAATAAAAGATGTTATTTATTGATCAGTCTCTTTTCTCGTACAAGAGAAATGGATCGATATTATCGCAATACTTATGGTTAAGTAAAGTGCATACAATAAAAGCAGAATTATAAAATAATACTGTAAAAACATTGATATGGTTTCTAAGCCATACGTTATTTAAAATGGACAGAATAGATACATACATATAAACATTTTACTAATCGTACTCAACTGGTGCTTCTAACTACGCCTACCCCAGTGTACCTGACCTAAGCCTAATACGTGGGCGGGGATAGAAAGTAGCAGTTTAAGTTAAGTTTGTTTTGCCAAGTGACTGACTCAAGAATTCTCTGCAAGGGGTTATTCAGCTCCGTACCTGAGGTCTAGGATGGTTGAGGGATAGTATCTCTCGTCTGAGGTCTCGATATTCCAAGCTGCCTGCGAGGGCTGCTCGGAAGCGCCGGAGCTGGATTTCTCGGCAGGAGAAAGCAGCATCTCGTTCTCAGCGCGTCAGGAAGGCGGGGCAGCTAGTGGGCTTCGCTCTCTGCTGGGCTTCGGCAAGTCTCGCTGCTCCGATCTCGTCACCACCACGTGTGTTTGCTTAAGGCAATGTCGGTAATATTTATACCTGTAAGGTGCCGAGATTGACGTAAGGATGGACATAGATACGTCAATAAGGATGTCATACGAGCTGGTCGTTAGCACATTCTTTTACTGAAGTTCTCGGTGAAATCAAAACAATGGCCGCAGGGTTTTTCCCAGGTTGTCATAGGTTTGATTTGTTTTGAGGACTCCGTATGCCTTATCAGGGGCTGGAGGAATATTGCTTTGCCTAATTAGATGGCAAGCGTTATGACCTAATCAGATAACGCGCTCCTGTGCCGTGGTCTGGCGTAATCAGATAACGGTTTCTGCATCATGGGATGGCTGCTAGTTAACTTGTTAACCAGAATAGGGTCAGGAATAGGGGGATCGATACAGAACCTATAGGAATACATCACAGTCTTTCCCAGACCGGAATCAAGCATCCAAGGACCGGTTTCTGGCTATCAGCCTTCATCAGCCTGGATAGCTTGACTCCAGTGGCGTGGAGAGCCTGGGACTCACGTCCGAGCATACCCAGCCCACTCGGGGTGAAAATTGCAAAAAACACAGTTGATGGACAGAATGTAGAACAATGTCATACATTCACCCCAGTACAAAGATCTGGGCCTAAATCCATCGTTTTTTTGCACTCCACACCACCCTGGGTTAGACACTGGCTATATGCAAATCAGCTCTGACCCTGTGCCTCATGGGAACAGTCCAGTCCGAACTACCAAGCCATGTCTTTCCCAGACCGGAATCAAGCATCCAAGGACCGGTTTCTGGCTATCAGCCTTCATCAGCCTGGATAGCTTGACTCCAGTGGCGTGGAGAGCCTGGGACTCACGTCTGAGCATACCCAGCCCACTCGGGGTGAAAATTGCAAAAAACACAGTTGATGGACAGAATGTAGAACAATGTCATACATTCACCCCAGTACAAAGATCTGGGCCTAAATCCATCGTTTTTTTGCACTCCACACCACCCTGGGTTAGACACTGGCTATATGCAAATGTATGACATTGTTCTACATTCTGTCCATCAACTGTGTTTTTTGCAATTTTCACCGCGAGTGGGCTGGGGATGCTCAGACGTGAGTCCCAGGCTCTCCACACCACTGGAGTCAAGCTATCCAGGCTGAATGAAGGCTGATAGCCAGAAACCGGTCCTTGGATGCTTGATTCCGGTCTGGGAAAGACATGGCTTGGTAGTTCGGACTGGACTGTTCCCATGAGGCACAGGGTCAGAGCTGATTTGCATATAGCCAGTGTCTAACCCAGGGTGGTGTGGAGTGCAAAAAAACGATGGATTTAGGCCCAGATCCTTGTACTGGGGTGAATGTATGACATTGTTCTACATTCTGTCCATCAACTGTGTTTTTTGCAATTTTCACCGCGAGTGGGCTGGGGATGCTCAGACGTGAGTCCCAGGCTCTCCACACCACTGGAGTCAAGCTATCCAGGCTGAATGAAGGCTGATAGCCAGAAACCGGTCCTTGGATGCTTGATTCCGGTCTGGGAAAGACATGGCTTGGTAGTTCGGACTGGACTGTTCCCATGAGGCACAGGGTCAGAGCTGATTTGCATATAGCCAGTGTCTAACCCAGGGTGGTGTGGAGTGCAAATAAACGATGGATTTAGGCCCAGATCCTTGTACTGGGGTGAATGTATGACATTGTTCTACATTCTGTCCATCAACTGTGTTTTTTGCAGTTTTCACCGCGAGTGGGCTGGGGATGCTCAGACGTGAGTCCCAGGCTCTCCACACCACTGGAGTCAAGCTATCCAGGCTGAATGAAGGCTGATAGCCAGAAACCGGTCCTTGGATGCTTGATTCCGGTCTGGGAAAGACATGGCTTGGTAGTTCGGACTGGACTGTTCCCATGAGGCACAGGGTCAGAGCTGATTTGCATATAGCCAGTGTCTAACCCAGGGTGATGTGGAGTGCAAAAAAACGATGGATTTAGGCCCAGATCCTTGTACTGGGGTGAATGTATGACATTGTTCTACATTCTGTCCATCAACTGTGTTTTTTGCATTGTAAATGCGGCGCATCATGGGTGGCGCAAGGATAAACTTGCCTGCCGTATCTTTCCTGGCGCATCTCTGCTGATTTGCAGAGATGCGTCAGGCAACATAAATCTGCCCCTTGGATTTTTTTGATCCATACCTTCATTTACGTCACATGCATCAACAAACATTGGCTTTAAAAAGAATTGGGGGCACGTTATAATTAGGGCTCCCTGTGTTCCCTTTTTACAGATTTTATAGATAAATACAGACAGAAAACATTGGGGCATATTCTCAAGAACGTGCGATAATCATCGCCAAAATAGATTAACGCAATTTCACACATCGCCGTCTATCGCGGGAAAATAACTCTGTGTCAACAGCACTTTCAGGCCAATTGCTGTACATATTGGCAGCATGGGAAGCTCAATGAGATGTACTAAAATTACTGCATACATATGTTTGTACTAATATGCTATTTTTTTTTATGTGGGCGTATTATTTTTGGCAGTGTTATGTGCTAAAACCAGGTAGGTATCGAAGTATGAGTGCACATTTATCCGTTAAATAAATGCAGGAAATATACATGTTATCACCCCATCTGTTCACAAAACACAATATAAATATAGATAAATTTCTTATATTATGACAAAAAAAATATATATGGATAAATACAGACGGAAATGATCAAAAAATAAATACCATAATACCGCGATCCCTAGTTATAATGAATGCAGGGTTCTGGGATTGTTTAATGCACTTTTGGGGAACTTTCTGAAACTGTGCAGCCACCTGGTACTGCCACCCTACCATAGAAACTGAGGAAGAGGAGGCAGGCACCAGGGGGTCACTTACCTCAACTATGCTATATTAAACTACTCTTTCACGCGTAAGCAGTGAAGCAAGTAATTCCCATCCATCAGAAAAGAAAAGAAACATCACAGACCTTTTTGTAATCCGCCTGTGGTTGCCAAAGACATAAATATAGGTGTAACATATATTCACGTAGAAGCCAAAAGTATTGCATAATGCGGAGAGCGGTTACTCCATTGAGCTTGAACAATGCTGGCTGTCTCTCCACCCTTGATAATGTTCGCTGACACCTGTTTTTGCTCCAGGGCAAAAAGTAATTCATGCACCTTGTACCTGCAGTTCAAGAGCTGGCATGTTGCTAATGCTTCTCTTTACATGTAAAAATGTCTGCCATTGGAGCTCAGTGTTTGTGGTGGAATGTAACATAATGGGACATGCCGCCACAAGGGCGAGGGAAGTCCAGGGCTGCCAAAAGGACAGAGGCAGCGAAACTCAAAGAAAAGTTAAGCACTTGGCAATTCAAGCATTGAGTAGTGTGTTAATGGAGCAGGTACAAACTCACACACTGCATACTAAGTCAGTGTAAATCAAGAGTGATCCAACGCTTGTCTGCCAGGTCCACAAACATGGCAGGTAAATATAGCCAGGGTTTCCCCTTTTAAAACATTTGGTGTGCTGAAAACTGACTCAGCGGGATCTTGAGGTAACGTTTCCTGACTTTTTGGAGCCCTGCCTGTATACAGCTTCCTGCCTTGCTCCACTGGTGGATTTTGAGATCCAAAAAAGTGGCTAAGTCTAAAGGTAAAACCGGGGACGTGGCCAACCAAGATGGCCAAATAGATGTCCCCTAGGGAAGCTCTGGCAAAGAGGAGCAAAATCCTGTGGAATCCTGTGGTTTATGACCCGGATTGCTGGCAAGGACAGGTGATGCCGAGAGCAGGCCTGGCGATGCTGGATGTTGGATCCTCGCAAACCTGGCTGGAGGCTGATCAAGGGGCAGAATCACCACAATTGGCAGTGCTCCAGAAAGGAAGGAAGCAGGAACTGTGCAGCGGTGTGTGGGAACTCCTCAATACAAGTAGGTGCCATACCTTGATTGCAGAGGCACTGAGGGATGGTCTCTTTGGAACTACCGGGCCTTGAATGGGATGCCGGCGACAATGGGAGTGCCCCAAGTGAGGCTGCAAGGTTGAATTGCACACAGCACTGCAATATCAGTTGCTCCTGAGGCTAAGCCGGGAGCTAGGATCCTTTGCTGCTGAATTTTAACCTTTGCACTGTTTACTTGTCACTGCCTTCTGTCTACCAATTCATCTCCATCAGGGTTGGGTGTGGAGCGCCAAGATGCTCCTCGGAGCGATAGCCGCGCTATAAAAATGTGTGCTTACATTACATTACATTACTTTGTTCGAACTTGTGTTATTTTTAATTAATAGCTCAGCCGCTCCTGAGGCGAAAAGCCGGGAGCTAGGTTCCAACGCTGCTGTAATTTTAAACTGCTCTTTGCTTTGTATTTCGGCCGCTCTTTGATCGGGCGGTATTGTGCTGAAATTAAACCCCTACCTGACGTTGGGAAGCTCTTTCCTGTTCCGCCGATTAGGTGCGGAATTGACATCTCCCGCGCAGAGTGGCTGCCGGTAACCTCTACACCCACCTCGGAGGCGGGACGCTGGGGGCGCGGCCTAGACCGATGACGCGACCTACGGCTGCTTAAAGGAATATGGGTCTGTTACCGCGCAGCGGTCGCGAGCAGCGGGCGTGCCATGGGCGCGCCGGAGGTGCGCCAGAGGTAAGCCCGTCTGTGCCCATCCGAGCCAGTCTGCGGCCAGAGGCCAAAACCCCTGGTCTGCTACCCGTTAAGTCCTTCCCTAAGATAGCCTTCTCTTCCTCAGAACTGTGGAATATCCGGAAATCTGCTATGGAACAGGGAGGCGTCATGTTAAATTGCTCCCATCACTTCCCTTCCCAACTCGAAAGTCCGGTGGCTTGTAAATACTGCGCTTTTCAAGGCCGCATGCAGTTTATCCAGGCGGATCCTACAGTCCCGGTAATAACTTCTCTCCCTGGAAAGCGCACCTTCATCCTGTGCAATGTGCGCTCTTTGCCTGGACACTCCTTGGAGATTTGGGACATGATCAGTTCATACTCGCCAGAAATTTGCTTTCTGACAGAAACGTGGCTGAACACCACTAATTTCCCACTGATTAATATAGCTATCCCTGAGAACTGCAAAATTATCCATCTGGATAGGATGGGGAAATCGGGGGGGGAATGCTATTGTTTGTAAGAGCCATATAAAAATTGCTTGGGTCAACACGCAAATGGACGACAGCATGGAAGTTGGAATTTTTAAAGCCAACTTTTCCCTGTCGGAGAGCTGGACGGGGGCCCTAGTCTATCGGCCCCTGGGTCCTAAGGCGGACTTTGCGAACAAACTTGTGGATTTGATCGCCACACACGTTCTCGCTGTGAATAAATTCCTGCTCTTGGGCGATTTCAATTTTCACGGTGAATTACTCCCCTCCCTGAAGTGAGCAAGCTCTTTATGGATCTGGAGCAGCTGGGGCTCTCACAGAGAGTCCTGGGGGCTACACACAAGGGGGGTCATACCTTGGACCTAGTCTTTACAAACATCGACTTTGTCAGTTGTGATCCTCCGGCGCCCCTCACGTGGACAGATCACGCGTTGATCAAGTTCACGCTGGCCCACAGCTTGTCGAGTATTTTAGGTCATCCTATGGGGAGGGGAAAACAGCCTCAGCCTGTCGCTTCAGAGTTTTGAAACCGAATTCCAGGCGTTGCCCCCGCCGAAGGACCAAGATGTGTCAAGGGCCCTGAAGGGTTTCGGAGAGGGCCTGGAACATGTATTGGATACTATCTTACCTGTAAACAGACAGGCCAGACCCAGCCGAAGTCGTCGCTCAGCCCAGTGGTACTCGCTGGAACTCAAACAGGAAAAAGCTTCCTGTAAAAAGCTGGAAAGAATATGGCGACGTAATAAGTCCTCACAGTCGAAGGCATCATTTAAAGCTGCACAGGGGATTTATCATCATAACCTTAAGGCAGCTAGATGTCAGTTTATCGTGAGTCAGATCGAAAGGGCAGACAATTCATCTAAAGCCCTTTTCGATATTGTAAAGGACTTCACTGCCCCGGCTGCCTGTAAACCGCCACCCATTGAATCGCAAGAGTTATGCGACTCTTTGGCCGACTTTTTTCAACAGAAAATTGACAGAATATATGTCAATTTTCCAACCCAGGAACAGTGTTTCCCCCTACCGGATTGCAGGTTAGGATACCGTATGGGGCAGTTAGACTGCTCACTGGAATCTTTTACCCCGATCTCCCTTCTGGAGACACAAAGAGCTTTGGAGGCGGCGAAATCAGGCGAAAACTGGCCTCCAAAGGTTATGTCACTTCTCTCTAATATTATGGCCCCCGTCATCCAAAGCATCTTTAATCTTTCAATCCTGGAAGGTGTGGTTCCACTACCTTGGAAGGAAGCCTTTGTTTGCCCCATACTCAAAAAACCCACGGCGAACCCTCAGGATTTAGGTAACTATTGCCCCATTTCCCTGCTCCCTTTATTGGGGAAAATAGTGGAGAGCCTTATAAACCAGCAATTAAATAGCTACCTAGAAACAAATACTATCCTGGACCATTCTCAATCTGGGTTCCGACGGGGTTTTAGTACTGAAACTGCCTTATTGGCGGTAACAGACTCCTTAAGGATGACCATGGATGCTGGGTGTTCGGCTTTTCTGGTCCTGCTTGACCTCTCCGCGGCTTTTGATACCATCTCTCATGTGAAGCTCGCGGAGAGGTTGAGTTCTGCAGGCATTCAGGGCTTAGCCCTGAAGTGGTTGCTGAGTTTCCTAAGGGACAGATACCAAACGGTCACCATGGGCCCTTATCAATAAAAAAAAACACTGCTGGACAAGGGCGTGCCCCAGGTCTCCTGCCTTAGCCTCACCCTTTTTAACATCTATCTGGCACCACTGGGGAGGGTGGTGGAAGTCCTGGGGTTTGAGATGGTGTCTTACGCCGACGACACCCAGCTAGTGTTCAACTGTGGGCCAGATGTGGCGGCCGACAGACTCCGTTTTCGCACGGGTATGCTGGAGATCGCGAATTGGATGGCTAATAATTGCCTCCAATTAAACCCGAGCAAGACGGAAGTCATGCTGTTAGGAAAGGCCGATGAATCCTGGTCTTCGGACTGGTGAAACAACAGTGTGGATCCCAATCATGGGACCCTGGGGCCTAGCTCAGTTCAGGTGTATGGTTGATTGGAACCCTACGCCGTCAAGAAAGAGAAATTTCTTTCTAGTGTCCCCTCACTCACCGGGGTTGCCCCACGGTGACATGCTTCATCATTGGGGTCCTCCCAGTTCTCTACGAAAAGGGGCGTGCTGCGACTCGCGAACTACGCAGGAGCACTGTTAGTGTGAATGACTATGTGTGGTGCGAAAAGAATAAGTGGAGTGGGTGTGTGTGTGTTAAAAATACCATACTTAGTGGGCCTAACTGTTTTATTGAGCTCCTATGCAGGTATATTAAAAGTGGGGTTGATGTCACTGTAGGACAACCTATAATGTGGTTGACTCAGTGATCAATATGGTCGACATGTTTCATGCTACCCCTAGCATTTCATCGGGACCATGCAGGGACCAGCCCTGCATATGCCACTCCAAAATCCCACTCGTTGGGATCGTGAATATTATAACAATATTAAAGTGAATTCATGCATGCATTTATTTTAAAATACATACGTTCCTCTCAATTAGTGGGTTCTGTAAAATAAAACATATTGTTAATAACAAATCTTCCCCGAGGGAAGATACACATAGTACATTTGCATGCCACTCGCATACTGTGTTTCGAAGGATGGTTGGCGCCATATTGGCGTGTGCATGCTTTCCATTAGTCCAAATAGTCGTGAAAATGTTCGTGAATTCACACACATAAACAAGACAGGACTTTTGTGACCAAACAATAGACATAACAACACATAATAGGTACACAGAAAGGGTTTCAATAGTTACTTATAGAAGCGAAAAATGACGCTTGATGGTCACGCTGGGGGTCAATTTCACTTATGGGATACACTGCTGCAAAAAGATGATAGATATATACAGTGCCAATTAGATCTTTGATCATTGAGTTTAGAAAAAATGATCACCTTGTTGCTCGGACTCACAATGTCCATTCACTCAGGGTTAATGTACTTACATCCTGTCTTGTGAAATCGCGCTTTTCTACCTACTCGGCACCTCCCCGGACCGCATCTTACCTGGCCTAAGCCGGCGCCTTGGTTTTGTTTGTTTCTGTCCCGGCACTGAGACGGAAACGCCCTCGGCAACTAGACCCGTGCGAGCTTGGCGGCCATATTGGAAGTATGTCTTTCGGAATTGTATTTAGAAACAGATGACGGTGGTCTCTGTCAGTGTTAGCGCTAATGGCATGAAATGTGTAGAAGGGGAAATAAGGGAAAATAAAGACTCAGAGCTCAAATTAGACGCTCTCTTGTCTCATAATATGTTTATATTTATTTTTAACAAAAAACGGAAGGATGATTGTTCGTTTTTTGAAACAATAACTACCACAACCAAAGTGAAGAAAACGTTTGCGGTCTTGCTCTATATTATTAGTACAATATCAGAAATAGATTTAACGTCATGATATGGTTTCTTGGAAAATATATTAGCGTTTTATTGGTTCAATTGTTCTTCAGGATCATTAATTAAAGGTGTATGATTTCTGGGTCATTCATCTTGTCCCATAACAGTTCAGAAATACACTAAGGGCTCCATTTAATTCA
This sequence comes from Lissotriton helveticus, assembly GCF_964261635.1. Lineage (NCBI taxonomy): Eukaryota > Metazoa > Chordata > Amphibia > Caudata > Salamandridae > Lissotriton > Lissotriton helveticus. The sequence goes on from NC_136059.1 coordinate 1,029,818,321, forward strand.
TATTCAAGTGGTTATAGTGTTTACAGGGCGGATTCAGTCTCTAGGATAGGTCATGGTTCTCAGCGACCAATTCTCGGTATAAGACTGTGGTTAGATCTTGATCATAAAAAAGCCCCCCACGGAATATCATCGTTCAATCCAAGGGTGTCTGTACGTAGTCTAAACACCCATCGTTGTTCACGCTCATGGAGAAATCTTTCTTGGTTTTCTTTGGTTTTTGCAGTCTCTAACACTACCCATCTCATATCATTGGGAGTGTGATTTGTTTCAATGAAATGATTCGTCATTCTTGTTGTTGTCCTTTTGCACCTAATCGTGCTGCGGTGTTCAACTATCCTTGTACTCACTTTGCGTGTCGTCATCCCGATGTAATGCAAATTGCAAGTACATGTAATCATGTATACAACACCACTGGTATTGCAGTTAGACATCTGCCTTAATTCCCAGTTGGTGCCATCATTGAAAGTCACCATTTTCGTGGTTGATGTTAAGTGGCAGACACTGCAGTTGTTGCATGCATAATGACCAGTTGGTAGAGAGTGTTGTCTGGTTGGAGGATGGTTGGATTTTGGACGAGTATGTACCAGATGATCTTTCAAATTCCTTGCTCGGCGGTGGCTGAACATTGGGATAGGTATCGTTAGTTCGCCACTATTGATGATAGGCCAGTGTTTCTTCACAATTTTGGTTACTTGGTCTGATACTTTAGTGAAAGTGGTGATGCAGATTGGTCTCTTGTTCTCAGTAGTGTCTTTCACCTTAGGTTCCAAGAGTGCATCCCTGTTGTTGTTGGATGCCCGTTTATTCGCCTTTCTTACTATCTTCTTAGGATAGTTACGTGCTTGTAATTTTTTACTCAAATCCTCAGCTTGCACTCTATAGTCCTCTTTATTTGAACAATTTCTCCTCAACCTAAGGAATTGACCGAAGGGGAGATTCTGTCTCAAATGTCTTGGATGAAAGCTATCATATGTAAGCAGGCAATTCCGTGCTGTAGCTTTGAAATGTGTCATGGTCTTCAAAAGGCCATCCTCTGCCATGATGTTAAGATCAAGGAACACCAGTTGGGATCTACTGAGGGTTATGGTGAATTTCAGGAATCTGTCCTGTTGATTTAGCCATTCGAAAAAGGTTCCTGCCTCTTCTTCAGTTCCTTTCCATATTACCAGGACGTCATCAATATAACGTTTCCACAATGTGATATGTTTCCTGTAGGGGTTGTTCTCATGTAATATTTTGGTCTTCTCGAGATGGTGAACATAAAGTCCTGCTAGGCTTGTCGCAAATGTGCTTCCCATACCCGTCCCATGCAGTTGACGGTATAGGGTGTCCTCAAATCTAAAAAAAATTTCGGTAAGTGCCAAGCGACAACATTCTAGCACCACATGTCTTGGGGTTTTGTAATCCCAATGGGAGTCAAACAGTACCTCCTCGAGAATTTCAAGGGTTTCACGGTGGGGGAGGCTTGTATACAAGCTCTCCACGTCAAGACTTATAAGGATGTCAGATGTGGGTTCAAAGGTTTGTTCCTTTAGTAGGCAGAGTACATCTTTAGTGTCTCTTAAATAGGTATCCGTTTTCTGTACTAGTGGCCTTAAAAAGGCATCTGCAAATTTGGAAAGCGGTTCGAGGATCGATCCAATGCCCGAAACTATGGGTCTCCCCGGTGGTTTGGTTAGCCTCTTATGTATTTTCGGGATAGTATAAAAGTATGGGGTCACTGGTTTGGTGTTTACCAGAAACTCCGTTTCTTTTTTGCTCACCCAGTCGTTTGCTTGGGATTCCTCAATGAGATATGCTATGGATATCCTAAGACGTTCAGTTGGATCATCCTTGATGATAGTGTAGTTCCTGGAGTCACCCAAGAGACGGAGACATTCCTCTCTGTAATCAGTAGTGTTCTGTAACACAATAGCGCCACCCTTATCCGCCGGTTTGATTACTATCCTGCTTTCGTTTGATAATTCCTGGATGGCTTGAATTTCTTGATTACTAGTGTTTTGAAACACCTTTACTGTTCGTGGATCCAGATCTTTTATTTCCTTCATTATTGCTTTTTCAAAAGCTAGAATCTCGATTGGTAAGTTTGCTGCGGGTGAAATTAAGGTAGACTTTTTCTTCAGACCTGTATCTGTGGCGTCCGTTCTTGTTTGGTCTTTGAAAAAGACTTGGAGTTTTATTTTTCTTATAAACTCTTTCAATTCACAGTATAATTTAAATTTGTCAACATTAGCCGTTGGGACAAAACCAAGTCCTTTGTTAAGAATTTTAGTTTGGATTTCCGTCAGTACTGTGTCTGATAGATTCACTACTAAATCTGGGGTTCGCTCGTTGACGCTTCCAGGGGTCCCTTGCTTCGCGTGTGTGGTCCCTCTGATATCACTGGTTGTGCCCATCTCAATTGTTGTCCTGGTTTGTTTCTCCCTCTGTTGGATGATTGGCCCCTGCCTAAAAAAGGACGGCCTTGGTTTCCCTGGTTTCCTGGGTTGGTACCCCAATTCATAGGGGGTTGCTGCGGATACATTGGTGGGCCATAATAAAACGGTCCCGGTGGTGGTGGGCCGTATGATGGGCCAAATTGTTGTGGGCCTTGAAAAGGTGTCCATACGGGGAACTGTTGGTACCCTCTTTGTCTGAAGGAATTTCCTCTCCCTTTCCTTGATCTTCTGTTCGAAGGGTAATTGTGATTCGATGTGGAACCCGAACTATTTGAACCGGTATCGGATCCATCGCTATCAGAATTATATCCGGGATTCCTATTGTTTACCTTGTAATCCGCTCTTATGTAAGGATACACCTTTTCATGTGAAAAAGTTTTGTGATCCTTGGAAAGTTTCTCATACTTGGTATCCTTTAGAGATTCTTCAAATTCTGACATGCTTTTATTCATTTCATCCAGTCTCTTTTTTAGTTCACTGGGAGTCTGATAAGATTTCAAACGTATCTCTAAAGTGTGGATTTCCTCCAGCAGTGTTTCTGAAAGGCGGGCAGCCGTCTTGACTATAAGCACTAACCAGTCCCTGGTACAGTGCCACGAAATGAGTGACCAATCTTTTTTTAAATTGTAGATCTTGTTGGAAAATGAATGGTTCATTCTTAACAATGAGACCTCTTGGAGCTGCACTGATTTTTAAATATTCGGCCATCATCACACCATGGATTAATGTTTTAATCTGGTTACGTTTGAGTTCATTCAATTCATCCCATATCTGGGATGCATCTTTATTTTCCCTGTTTGGTGCCCCGGTGCGTGGTAATATCGAGGCAATAATTCTGTCTACCTCGTCCTCCGAAAAGGAGAGACCTGTAATTTCTGCCATTATATGTAGTTGTTAATTCTGTGTACTGGTCTATATTGGTTGTTATTTGTTTGGTCTTAGAACCACTGATAACACCCGGACCGTGTTTATCAGTGTATGTCTCCCGCAGCCCTGCTGCTGCCAGATAACTATGTGAAACAGGGGGAGGAGGAGGATAGATGAGACTAGGTTGTCCTCCTAGAGAGCAGTCAAACAACAGTGTGGATCCCAATCATGGGACCCTGGGGCCTAGCTCAGTTCAGGTGTATGGTTGATTGGAACCCTACGCCGTCAAGAAAGAGAAATTTCTTTCTATTGTCCCCTCACTCACCGGGGTTGCCCCACGGTGACATGCTTCATCATTGGGGTCCTCCCAGTTCTCTACGAAAAGGGGCGTGCTGCGACTCGCGAACTACGCAGGAGCACTGTTAGTGTGAATGACTATGTGTGGTGCGAAAAGAATAAGTGGAGTGGGTGTGTGTGTGTTAAAAATACCATACTTAGTGGGCCTAACTGTTTTATTGAGCTCCTATGCAGGTATATTAAAAGTGGGGTTGATGTCACTGTAGGACAACCTATAATGTGGTTGACTCAGTGATCAATATGGTCGACATGTTTCATGCTACCCCTAGCATTTCATCGGGACCATGCAGGGACCAGCCCTGCATATGCCACTCCTAAATCCCACTCGTTGGGATCGTGAATATTATAACAATATTAAAGTGAATTCATGCATGCATTTATTTTAAAATACATACGTTCCTCTCAATTAGTGGGTTCTGTAAAATAAAACATATTGTTAATAACAAATCTTCCCTTATGATCAAGATCTAACCACAGTCTTATACCGAGAATTGGTCGCTGAGAACCATGACCTATCCTAGAGACTGAATCCGCCCTGTAAACACTATAATCACTTGAATATGAATTAAATGGAGCCCTTAGTGTATTTCTGAACTGTTATGGGACAAGATGAATGACCCAGAAATCATACACCTTTAATTAATGATCCTGAAGAACAATTGAACCAATAAAACGCTAATATATTTTCCAAGAAACCATATCATGACGTTAAATCTATTTCTGATATTGTACTAATAATATAGAGCAAGACCGCAAACGTTTTCTTCACTTTGGTTGTGGTAGTTATTGTTTCAAAAAACGAACAATCATCCTTCCGTTTTTTGTTAAAAATAAATATAAACATATTATGAGACAAGAGAGCGTCTAATTTGAGCTCTGAGTCTTTATTTTCCCTTATTTCCCCTTCTACCCATTTCATGCCATTAGCGCTAACACTGACAGAGACCACCGTCATCTGTTTCTAAATACAATTCCGAAAGACATACTTCCAATATGGCCGCCAAGCTCGCACGGGTCTAGTTGCCGAGGGCGTTTCCGTCTCAGTGCCGGGACAGAAACAAACAAAACCAAGGCGCCGGCTTAGGCCAGGTAAGATGCGGTCCGGGGAGGTGCCGAGTAGGTAGAAAAGCGCGATTTCACAAGACAGGATGTAAGTACATTAACCCTGAGTGAATGGACATTGTGAGTCCGAGCAACAAGGTGATCATTTTTTCTAAACTCAATGATCAAAGATCTAATGGGCACTGTATATATCTATCATCTTTTTGCAGCAGTGTATCCCATAAGTGAAATTGACCCCCAGCGTGACCATGCAGCGTCATTTTTCGCTTCTATAAGTAACTATTGAAACCCTTTCTGTGTACCTATTATGTGCTGTTATGTCTATTGTTTGGTCACAAAAGTCCTGTCTTGTTTATGTGTGTGAATTCACGAACATTTTCACGACTATTTGGACTAATGGAAAGCATGCACGCGCCAATATGGCGCCAACCATCCTTCGAAACACAGTATGCGAGTGGCATGCAAATGTACTATGTGTATCTTCCCTCTGGGAAGATTTGTTATTAACAATATGTTTTATTTTACAGAACCCACTAATTGAGAGGAACGTATGTATTTTAAAATAAATGCATGCATGAATTCACTTTAATATTGTTATAATATTCACGATCCCAACGAGTGGGATTTAGGAGTGGCATATGCAGGGCTGGTCCCTGCATGGTCCCGATGAAATGCTAGGGGTAGCATGAAACATGTCGACCATATTGATCACTGAGTCAACCACATTATAGGTTGTCCTACAGTGACATCAACCCCACATTTAATATACGTGCATAGGAACTCAATAAAACAGTTAGGCCCACTAAGTATGGTATTTTTAACACACACACACCCACTCCACTTATTCTTTTCGCACCACACATAGTCATTCACACTAACAGTGCTCCTGCGTAGTTCGCGAGTCGCAGCACGCCCCTTTTCGTAGAGAACTGGGAGGACCCCAATGATGAAGCATGTCACCGTGGGGCAACCCCGGTGAGTGAGGGGACACTAGAAAGAAATTTCTCTTTCTTGACGGCGTAGGGTTTCAATCAACCATACACCTGAACTGAGCTAGGCCCCAGGGTCCCATGATTGGGATCCACACTGTTGTTTGACTGCTCTCTAGGAGGACAACATAGTCTCATCTATCCTCCTCCTCCCCCTGTTTCACATAGTCTTCGGACTGGTGGCCAGTACAACTGGGCTCGCCCCCCTCGCCATCTCAGAGTGTGAACAATCTGGGCATCAAACTTAACCGCACCCTTACAATGCAAGATCATATCTCTGCGGTGGCCGGGGCGTGTTACCATAGATTAAGATTATTACGGAAGATTCTCCCTTTTATTCCGATGACACACCGCAGAACGCTGACTTAGGCAACGATTATTAGTCGGTTGGACTATGGAAATGCTCTGCTTGCAGAGGTCGGTGCAACCCACATGAGAAAGTTGCAGGTTATTCAGAACACGGCCGCCAGGCTGGTTCTGAATCAACCAGCGGGCACTCCGTCTTTGCCTCTGCTGAAAACCTTACACTCGCTCCCAGTCAAGCAAAGATCTTTTTTAAAGTCTGCTGCCTGACGTTCACTGCCCTCCAGGGCCGTGGACCAGTGTATCTCCAACAGAAACTGAAAAAATATGCGCCCAACCGCCCACTAAGGTCCAGTTTGCGACATCTACTGCATATTCCACGCATCAAACAATGTAGGACTGGGGGCAGGGCTTTCTCCTACTTGGCCCCTAAATATTGTAATAGCCTTCCTGTGACTCTTCGAGACACCCCCTCGTATCAGTTTTTTAGGAAACATCTTAAAGCTCACTTGTATTAGCGCTAGCTGTCCAGTTTTTTGTTCTTGTGGTGGTAACTAAGGAAAAAGCGCAGAGATGCCCCCCGGTGATTCGTGCGCTATATTAAGTTGTAATAACATAACATAACATAACATATATGTGAAAGAACTTTGCCTGGAGAGCCTATGATGGACACTGCAGGACATAGGTATTTCCTGCAAATATATTATGTCGGGCTAGCCCGGACCCCCGGACTGGGAACACTGTGGTGCAGCCTGCCTGAATCAGCGAGGAAGCGCTACAGTAGCGCAGATATGAGACTTTCCATGTGAAGTTTAGAAACAGAGGGACCTAGTAGGAGACTTTTGGTGCACAACTGAAGATTGGCAGTGGTGCAGTATAGGCCAAACGAGGCCCTACATTTGCCTGCAGAGGAGCTGCTAGTTTATTGCAGCAGAAGCTACTGCACCTGCCACGTGCGAAGACAGCAATACTCAGTTGTTACCTAGGAGTGGCTACAGTCCTGGTCCTGAGTAGTTTTGAGTGCAGGGAGTTGATGGTGTATCCTAGATACAAGCTGTGTGCACAGTGCCAGCTGCACATTTAGACAACCCAGAGTGCCTGAGGGAGGCATTGTGATTGTCTGCAATGAATTGCCTGGTGCAGGAGTGCTGGATACGGTTTCATTGATTCTATCTCATAGATTACCCTGGTGGATCTACCATGGTGAAGGACAGAGAGTCCAAGACCCCAAGAAAAGGACGTTAATATAGCGCAGGCATCTGCGGACCATCTACAGGGCATCGCTAAATTACTGGCCACAATCCAAGGATCCAGACAGGCGTTGGAAACAAAAATGAATGCAATGTCTTTGGACATTATTCATGTTCGTGTAGACCTGCGTAAGGTGGTTGAAAGGTTGACCACTACTGAAGAGAACATAGTGATTCTCAAGATGGAAATCAAGGACCTTAAGTCCATGGTTGTCGGACTCATGCATAGTCAGACACAAGTTGACAAGCGTGTGGCGGATGCTGATGGGCGCTTCCTGGCGAAACAATCCACGCTTTATTGGTTTCCATATTTGAAGACCTGGCTTGGCAGTTCAGGCTGGACTGTTCCCATGAGGCACATGGTCAAGACGGATTTGCATACAGCTGGGTCTGAACTGGGGTGGTGAAGTGAGCTAAAGAACGATGATGGAGTCAACCCAGGTCTGTGACTGGGGTTGTCTGAGTAGTTTCAGTGCTCCATCCAACATCTCCTTGTGTTTCCCTATGTGTTTTACCTATTTGTTTTCAATAGAGAGGGCCCACAAAACAGAGACGGGAGCACCACACCAGGGGGCGCCACCTAGAGCATTGATAGCCACATTTTTAACTATAGGGATCGTGGAATAATACTACAAAACGTGCGCACCCACAGCCCTCCGAGGTATGAGAATAAACAGATACAGATCTTCCATGACTACTTGAGGAGGTGCAGGAACTCCGGAACACTTTTTTATCTATCAAGAGGCAACTTCAAGTGCATAATATAAAGTATGTATCTGGCCAGACTGCATATCCAAAATGATGGGAAAGTACACATCTATGACCCGCCAGCAGCAGCGGTCCAATGGTTGGAGCCTCTGGGCTGCGAAAAGCACTCAACTGCATGGCAAGAGCCAATGGGTCAAACATCGTGACGATCCCTGAGCAATAAACCTCTGCCCAAGACACGGTGTAGCTCCACTGTATCGATGGAGAAGAGCGTATCCTGTTGATATGGACAGTCCACTGCAGGCTACACTGGTGTCCTTGTAGACACAGAACCCCTTCTTGAAGCTGAGTCATATCCCGGAGACAGAAAGTGATGGCACTGAGGTGGGGTGAACAGGTGCAAGCGGGTTGACCACTGATGATGGGCACAGAAGGGACGGTAACAACATTGACTTTGTGCTAAGTTCTATTAGCGAACTTACTGGGACACTGAAAAGTTATTGTTGACTGAAAGCATATGCACTACTATCTCCTTTTTGCTAGATATAGTGCATGTATAACATCTTGGCTGGGTGTGACCAGGGATGAGGCAGACACGGATTACTGAGCACCACTTAGGAGCTCACAACTCACGGAGGTCTTGGCCTCCAGGATAACACCTGCATCAAGTGGAGTTAGGCACATAAGTTGACGGGGGAAGGGTGGGTGACTGGGGCAGGGTTTGAGGTCACCTGTGGCCATTCGTTGAGTCAACAGAGGTCCACAGATTCCACCTGTGGGTGGGATAGAGGAGGGATACTTGGGGGTACACTTGTTACAGTTTGAGTTTTATAAGGGGGTTGCTTCCTACGCTGGCCATAATGCAATATTTTGAGCTTTATTGGAATGGCACATGGCATAGAGCAATTGAATGGGACGCCATGATGGTGGTACTGAGGGGATTATGCATGGCAACCATGGTAGGCAGATGTCGTACTTTGGAGGGGGACTTAACGCGCCAGGAAGCTGAATTGAAAAGACGAGAGTCTTCTTTCCGATGACCCGGCCATACTAAGCAATCACAATAGACAGCGTCATAAGGTGCGTCAATTATGAGCTGAGCTGGAGAAGCATATACACCATACTGGACGGAGGTGCTGGTATATGGAGGGGGACAAATCAGATTGCCTACTGGCATGTCCGATTCGGTCGGAGACAGCTATCCACCCGGTTACTTTGCTTAAAGATCCGGGGGGGGGGGGAGAAATATGGTATTTACCCATAAGGTGATAAATGATGTCTTCCCTACACATTTAAGTGCAGCGTATACTGCGTTCCCTGCAAGGAGGGTTTTGCCCAGCTTCCAGGGTACTTGCAAAATCTGCTGTGTCTTTCTCGGGAGGACTGAGACTCCGTTGGGAGCCTTTGTCACAGCTGGTTTTGCTGAATGCCATAGATCGCCAAGGGGAGGGGGGCCATGCAGAATTCTATCAAATGTTTGCTGGGACACTGGTGGACCCCCTGTTACTGGTATACAATGAGGCATTGGAGAGGGAGGTGCTTTTGGATTCCAGGAACGAATTATTCATTGTCCTAATATCAAATCAGGGGGAAGGACCACCTAGTGGCAAAGTTTATATCCACCTCTTTGTATCCTGAGTGCGGACCGAAGGATCCTAAGTCATGCCCTGGCGGCTAGGTTGCTTACACATCGCCCCCAGTTTGTATACACAGACACATCAGGCTTTATACCACACCATAATATACTGCGAAACCTTCACCACCTTATTCACGTAATGCATGCCCCAGTATTAGAAGAGGACCAGAATACTCTGGAATTTCTAGACATAGAGAAATTTGTTGGGCACACCTATGTTTGTTGGATAAAGCTTCTGTATGGTTGCCCATGGGCGAGAGTATTAACAGGCAGATTTATTTCTGCTGAAATCCTTCCACAGAGGGGCACCAAACAGGGATGCCCCCTGTCTCCGTTAATATTCGCATTGGCGTTGGAGCCTCTGGCATGTCACCTTTGACAGATGCTACATTTACGGGGCATACATGTTGGCAGCTTGGATCATGTGGTGTCATTATACGCAGATGACGCTATGATATACTTGTGCAGATCTGATATATCCAGACCCATAATATTCAATGTAATGAATGAATTTTGGGAATTCTCAGGACTCCAAGTCAACAGAGGAAAGTCAGCCCTCTTCCCCCTCGGACAACTACGTGGCTTATCACTTCCCCGGTTGCCTCAAGTTGGGATATCTTTGCAGGTAGAAAATGTTAAATATTTGGGCATTTACATCACCAATGGAGGACAATGGGTGTATGACTTAAATATGGGGCACGTGATTCTGAATCTGCACCCCTCTATGGCATTTGGGAGCATGCTAAAATTGTCATGGATGTGGAAAATATCACTCGTGAAGAAGGCAGTCGTACCCCGATGTTTGTATGTGCTGCAGGGCGCTATGTACGAGATACCAAAGAAGGTGTTTTGGGAGCTTGACTACTTGCTGGTGGAGCTCTTTTGGGCTGGTAAATGCAGCAGGATAAGCTTTGGAACCCTCCAGAGAGAATGGGGCAAGGGCAGAGTGATGGTCCTCTACCTGGAACTTTAATACTTAGCAGTGCATTTACAGCATGCTATCCATTGGCTGGATGGGGAACCTAATTCGGAGAGGGCCTTATTGGATGGCACTCACCACGGTCATCAACTGGGGGTGTTGCTGATGTGAGGTGTAGTCATACCTGATGTATTTCCACATCTGATCTGTCAGATTGGCCAGTTGTGGGAGAGAGCCGTGCGGTGGGTCATAGGTAGAGTGCCATATGCGCCAGAACTAGATATATAGATAGTGTGCCCTTTTGAGCAGATGTCATGAGCAATGGCAGTAGACCAGTTGCTGGAGGGAGTTTGTATTATGCTGGTGGGTCACTTTGTAACCCTGACGGATCCAATGGAGACATTTGGTGTGGAAAATGCTGAATTTCTCCAATACGCCAAAATAGCAACCACGGTCTGACAGCTCTGGCCATCATTCCCTGAGGCTCCTGAGCCTAAGCAGAATTTGGTGACACTTCTTACTATGGTGGGGGATATAAGGTCATTACATTTATCTACCGCATGTCTGCGCTGATAGGTATTTAACTCCACTCTGTCTGGAGCAAATCTGGCAGCGAGATAGTAGAGAGCCCTTTGAGCCTAAAGATTGGTCGAAGATACATGCAGCAGTATGAAGGGTCTTCGTTAGCACATTAAACAAATTCAATTTAATATAGTGCACATGATATATCTCTCACGTAAGAGGCTACACACGATCTACCCCTCCAGATCACCGGCTATCCTAGATGAGGGCCAGTCTGACTGATTTTCTACATATCGTGCGGCGATGCCCGGTTATCTTGCTATACTAGACTGAGATAGTAGGTCATCTTCAAGAGGGGACGGGGTGTGAGGGGATGCGTACAATTAAACAGAGTGTGCTTGGCGTCTTCCCCGATAACCCAAAGAAAAAATTGAGCCACTGCTTTACAATGTTAGGGTTGATAGTTGCTAAATGGCGCATAGCCATCAGCTGGATCAGCCTAGACCCACTAAACAAAAGGACTTACTCAGGGTTTTACTCGAATGGGCTGGAGGAGAGCAGGCACACATGAGGCAAACCCGTAGGTATGACAGGTTTACAGACGACTTACTCTCCTGGTGAATTATGGCACAAGCAGTGTTGGAGTCTCCAAATGAAGCTCTGCCAGAGGCAATAGACCAAGAGGATGGGGAAGTGATTGAAACAGGCGAGTGAAGTGGCTCAGTGGCGTGACAGGAGGGACATTCAGATCAGTTTGACCATCTCACAACATATCCAGAGGAACATGAATGCTCCATTAATTGCAGTTTAGTGTTGTGTATGGACTTTTTAGCTTTTCTCTCTCTTGTCTTATGACTTAATGTTGTCACCGTGAGATGGATATTGATCCTGCAGCACGAGGGGAGGTTGGAGCATGGGTAAGTTCACCCTGTAATGCTTTACAGTATGTTTAAAATGGGACAGCTGTGTAATGCTCCTTTCATAATAAACATGCTGGTTTTCTTTATGCATTTTGAAATGACAATAAAGAAATTTACGAATAAGTCTAAAGGAAAAACCTTAAACCAGGACAGGGCGCAAATCCAGCTTTGTCTCATTCTGAGATTTGATATCAAAACCAGATGATTTAGAAGGAGCCTTGAAACAGCATTTTTAACTTTAAGAGACTGTTGCTGGCGCTGCATTCTGACATTACCAACCTGTGCATCCGTTTGGTGTGGCCGATCCCTACTTCATCGCAATCAGCCTGAAGTCGCACTTTAGTCTCCACAAATCGAACATTTATATTGCTACCTTGTTTCTTCTAACTTTTTACCTCGTGTTTTAAAAATTCGTACCTCCGGTTCGCCTCATTTAATTTTGATCATTTTGGAATCTTGTAAAGATTAACAATTTCTCGTTTTTTTAAAATTGGTCTAAGAATTGTATTTTGTTTTTTTCCTGACTTTAAATTTGCCGGTACAGCTTCAATTTCAACATGCTTCCTCTGGGGAATTTTCTGCTGCTTGTGCCACAGCTACCTGAAGCTGAGCACTGTTTATGGGAGAACTGTATTAAGATCTACTAAAGTATACAAAAGCGATGGACGGAATGCTTGAATTAATCGCAGCTACTGGTAATTACTCGGAGCCATATCCTAGATCATCATTATTTTGCACACCATGCCACCTCAGTTCGGACCTAGCTATTTGCAAATCAGTCTTGACCCTGCTCCAGTAGGAACAGTCCAGCCAGTACAGCGAGGCCAGATCCTCCCTGAACTGGAACACAAGCAATCCAGGACAGGCTTCCCCCTTGTCGTGGCCCATCAGCCAAACTGAGGTGGCATGGTGGGCAAAATACCAATGGACTGAGATGCATATGATTTGCATATAGCTGGGTCCAAACTAAGGTGGCATGATGCACAAAATAACAATGGACTGGAAATCTGCCTGAGTAATTACCAGTGGCTGAGATTAATCGAAGCATGGATTAGTTATGTAGAGGGCACTGTTTGATAAGGGAAAGGAAGACAAGACGTTCCGCTGATTTGTGGACTTCAGTGTCAAGGGTTTGAAATGAATACATCAGAAGACATAAGACAGAACTACTGAATTATTCGTTTTCTGATTATAGCCACATTTATCAATGAATCTGTGGAGGGAAGGGATGAGACAATGGGTCACATTTATTTTATGGTAAATATGTGTAGGTTGGCAGCATTAACGATTTTCCTGAAAGATGAGAGAGGCACCTCTTCAGCAAATGTGTCTGGTAGTTGGAGGAAGAATGGGGATGGGGAATTATGGACATGATTTATGCAAAAAAGCCAGAGAAACAGGCACTTTTTCTAATAGGAGCAACATAATTGAGGAAGCAAGGACAATCCCTGTAATCCATTCATCTCATTCAGTCTTTTTGACTCAGACGTGGAAGGAGTACGTTCGTCAGCCGTTTACAATTTGGCATAATAGCACAACACTCGATGCGCTTGGGTTCGCGATGCTACCATCTGCGAAGCTTTACTAGTAGCCACAATTTTTCCATTTATGACTGCTGACGGGTTCAGCATTGTATGCATATTAAAGATTTGTTGCTAGGACCATGCACAAGCTTCATCCACCATCACATGTGACTATTGTGTGATATTTTTGCTTGGTGGATTACTCTTTGCCCTGAAGAAGCCCGCAAGGGTGAAATGCTTTGGCTGTGTTGCATAAATTTACAAATAAAAGATCTATCGAATCAACTCAAAACTTGTTCCTGTCATCATCACTTTTCTGTGTATTGTGTAATGAATCCAAAGATTATTTGTGCTTCTGTCTCTGTACATATGCCTATCTTATTCTTGTTTATATATGTTGTATTTAAGACCATTACCGGTGGCTGGTGTTTAGAGGTGGGCAATTTGTGAGAGACCTCATTAGGGTTTCCCTATCATTATTACTTTGTGGATAATATTGATAGTGATGTGGCAGCTTACACCCTGCCACAGAGATTCTTTGTGTTACAAACTTCCTAAATATGCCTACAGTTACTAGTTGTCACAAGAGCAAAATCTGAGTCGTGCAATCAGAACCTGACTCACAATACATGTAAATGCAAAAATGAGTGAAATATCTTTTGTGCCTGTTTTCTCACGTTTGCCAATCTCTAAATGAGATGCTGGTGTTTGGAAGCCTGTCCTAAAGACCTGTGGGCTGCAGGAGAGATTAGGAGTTACTTCCCCAACACTTGAAGGAAAGTGGGACTTAGTCATTTTTCCACCCTTGGTGAACTGAGGCAGGGTCGCATGGCTTCTCTAGGGATGGCATGCTTTGGAGGGCAAGATAACCAGGTTTATCATCCTTAGAGCTCTTGGTGTGCTGAAAACTGGTTCAGGGAATCTCAAAGTAAAGATTCATGGCCTGTGGAGCCCTGTCTGACTACAACGTTCCGTCTTGCCCTGCTGTTTGATTGTAAAAACCAAAAAAGTGACTAAGGACCGATTTAGACTTTGACAGAGAGCTTACTCCAACAGCGACAGAGTACCCTTTTCACTAACACAAAGTTTTGCCCACCTCTTTTAGAGTCTGTTGGAGCTTGAGCATGCAGATGGTGGAGATTGACCTCTGTAAACAAGCAGAGATCTGACTTGTTTAATATAAAATGCCCAGTAATCTGAGCGGATGCTGGGTAGAGCCCAAGTTCCTTTATAATTGACTTTGACGGCTTCTTCCATGCCAGGCGGTACCGTGTGTTTGCCCTTCAAAGCTATTGATTAATACCGAGAGCATTTCCTTTTCCTTTTGTCAATTTTCAAAGGAATATTATTAAAAACAAAGCGGAATTTGGAGAGGATAGCTATAATAAATTCCACTGAGTTAAGTGGCATAACACTTACTTGTAATTAAGGCGAAGCCCGTATCGCCACCACAACGTCAAAAAAGTGAAGTTCCGGTGGCAATAGGGGCTTGTAAATATGCCCCATAGTGTTTTCTTTATTATTAAAAGTACCAGTTTAAATTCAAACGAAAGAGGGAATGAAAATGAGCATGTACGCTAGCATAGGGATGGAGGTGTGGAACGCAGCAGTGATAATTTGTGAGACAAACGTTAGAAATCAGCCATTTCTAATGATCAGAAACGTCATAAGAAAGCACACACATGCACATATAGTGCTTTTATTGTGAGCCGTTAGTGGGAAAAAAATATATAGGTGCAAGAACTTGTTACATTTGAAATGGTTTCACATCGAAATAATTTCCCATTGATTAATGGCAGGGGAATTTGGGGAAAATAGTCTATTAACCATTTCATTAATTTTAGGAAAGTATAGTACTATAGATTCTCATATCTGGTTTTAATATTTTATAGCTGAAAGGAAATTCAAGCAGTTCCGGTGAGACAATGAGCCCCAGTCACATAAATTAAGATGACTTTCGTAATTCTAATTGTTATGTTAAATTGACCAGAAAACCATGTTTTTCATATATTTGAAATGATGACTGATGGATTCTGAATTATTTGAGTATTTGGGTATCTTTTGTTTATTTCCAGGACCCTGGGAAGGTGTCGGAGCTCTGATTTAAGGTTTAGGTGTCAGGCTATTAAGCATAACACCAGTGGGGTAACAAAACCCGCCACAGACCCCGTGGTACGGGGGGTGCAAGCTCCAGGACCCACTCTGGCACTGGCAGGCCCGTGGCCTGAGAGCTTTGAACTGGTCAGGAGCATGTGGGGGCCTCCTGCATGTACTTTGCAGGGGGCCCCCTTAAATTTGGTTATGCCACTGCATGTCAAGTCAAGTCAAGTCAGAGAATTTATATAGCGCACTACCTACCCAGAGGGTCTCAAGGCGCTTAGAAATGGGAGGAGGATTACTTGTCAAATATCCACGTTTTAAGTTGCTTTCTGAATGCTAGGTGGTTCTGGGTGAGGCGAAGGTAAGCGGGGAGTGAGTTCCATGTTTTAGCAGCCAGGTAAGAGAATGATCTGCCTCCCATGGTGGTCTTGTTGATGCGAGGTACAGTGGCGAGGGCTTGACTGGAAGAGCGAAGTTGGCGGGAGGGGGTGTAGAAGGATAGTCGTGAGTTGAGGCATTCTGGTCCGATGTCGTAGAGTGATTTGTGTGCGTGGGTTAGCAGTCGGAAGGTGATTCTCTTATTGACGGGTAGCCAGTGGAGGTCTTTCAGGTGACCAGAGATGTGTTCGTTGCGCGGGATGTCTAATATGATCCTGGCTGAGGCGTTTTGGATTCGTTGGAGTTTCTTCTGAAGTTTAGCGGACGTACCTGCGTAGAGGGTGTTTCCGTAGTCTAAACGGCTCGTGACTAGAGCATGGGTGACTGTTTTCCTTGTTTCGGTGGGGATCCAGCGAAATGTTTTTCTGAGCATGCGAAGAATGTTGAAGCAGGATGAGGTAACGGCGCTGACTTGTCTGTTCATTGAGAGTGAAGAATCCAGGATGACGCCTAGGTTCCGTGCGTGGTCTGTCGGGATGGGTGCTTTTCCAAGGGCTTCCGGCCACCAAGAGTCGTCCCATGCAGAGGGGGATGTACCTAAGATGAGGACTTCTGTTTTGTCTGAGTTCAGTTTCAGACGGCTTTGTTTCATCCATTCGGCAACTTCTTTCATTCCTTCGTGTAGGTTAGTTTTGGCGGTGCTGGGGTCATTGGTGAGAGAAAGGATTAGTTGAGTGTCATCCGCGTAAGAGATGATGTTGAGGTTGTGTTGGCGGGCGATGGCCGCGAGGGGGCTCATGTAAACGTTGAAGAGGGTGGGGCTGAGTGAGGATCCTTGTGGTACTCCACAGATGACTCCAGTGGCTTCGGACTTGAATGGTGGGAGGCGGACTCTCTGGGTTCTTCCGGTGAGGAACGAGGTGATCCATTCAAGTGCTTTTCCTTGTATTCCGATGTTATTGAGGCGTTGTAACAGGGTGCTGTGACAAACTGTGTCGAATGCTGCCGAGAGGTCGAGGAGGATGAGGGCGACTGTGTCTCCATTGTCCAATAGGGTTCGAATGTCGTCTGTTGCTGCGATGAGGGCGGTCTCAGTGCTGTGTTTTGCTCGGAAGCCAGATTGTGAGGAGTCGAGGGATTTGTTGGCTTCGAGGAAAGCGGCGAGCTGGTTGTTGACGGCTTTCTCGATGACTTTGGCCGGGAATGGAAGGAGCGAAATGGGGCGGTAATTTTTGAGTTCGGTGGGGTTCGCTGTGGGTTTTTTTAGAAGGGCGGTGAGTTCAGCGTGTTTCCAGCTTTCCGGGAAGGTGGCGGAGTCGAAGGAGCAGTTGATGACGTCTCGTAGGTGCGGTGCTATGACGGAGCCTGCTTTGTTGAAGATGTGATGAGGACATGGGTCTGTGGGGGAGCCTGAGTGGATGGAATTCATCAGGCGGATTGTGTCCTCAGTAGACATTGGGGTCCAGTCGTTGAGGGTGTTTACGGGGGGAGAGTGTTCAGCAAATGGTTGGGTGGGTTGGTCTCTGGGTTGGTTGTCGAAGCTGTTGTGGATGTCGGCAATTTTGTTGTGGAAGAATGAGGCTAGGGAGTCGCAGAGGGCTTGAGAGGGGGTGATGTCGTTGGAGTTGGCTGAGGGGTTGGAGAATTCCTTGACGATGTTGAAGAGTTCCTTGCTGTTGTGGGCGTTGTTGTCAAGTCGATCCTTGAATGCTGTTTTCTTGGCCTTTCGGATTAGTTGGTGGTGAGTGCGGGCGGCGTTTTTGAAGGCGTCCTTGGTGCTAGTGGTTGGGTCTTTTTTCCAGGCCTTTTCAAGGGAGCGGCAGAATTTCTTGGACTTTTTAAGATCATCATTGAACCATGAGGCCTTCTTGTTGTCAGGTTTGCTTTGACGTTTTCTCAGTGGTGCTAAGGTGTCGGCGGTGTTGGATAACCATAGGGTGAAGTTGGCGGCGGCTTGGTCTGGGTTAGAAGAGTGGGCTGGGGTGTTTCGAAGGAGCGATGCGGAGATCTGGTCGATGGTGATCTTGTTCCAGTTTCTTTGCAGAGTTGGTTGGAGGTGGTTGGTGGGTTTTGGCTTGTTGTAGGTGAAGTGAACGCAGCTGTGGTCTGTCCAGAGGAGATCCGTAGTGTGGCTGAAGGAGACATGATTGCTGGAGGTGAAGATGGGGTCGAGTGTGTGACCTGCGATGTGGGTGGGGGAAGTGACTAGTTGTTTAAGTCCGAGGTTGGCGAGGTTGTCCAAGAGGGTGGAGGTGTTGCGGTCGTTGTTCTTTTCAAGGTGAAAGTTGAGGTCTCCCAGAAGGGTGTATTCTTTGGAGGGGAGCGCGTGTGGAGTGATGAAGTCCGTGATGTCTTCACTGAATTTAGCGCGAGGTCCTGGTGGTCTGTAGAGGAGGGTGCCTCTGAGTGTGGTCTTTGGGTCGATGTGTATTTGGAAGTGGAGGTGTTCGGAGTTGGCGAGGTTGGTGTCAGAGCTGGTTGAGATGCGGATTGATTTCTTATGGACGATAGCGATGCCTCCTCCTGTGTGGCCGGTACGGTCCTTGCGTATGATCTTATAGTCTTCAGGGATGGCAATGGTGATGTCTGGGGCGGAGGAAGCGTTCATCCATGTTTCCGTTAGGAAGGCGACGTCTGGAGAGATGGTGTCTAGTAGGTTCCATAGGTCAATGGCGTGCCTGTGCACCGAGCGGGTGTTGAGAAGGATGCATTGTAGGTGGTTGGGGTCGGGAATCTGTGGTGTGGTCGTAGCGGAGATGTTGTCGGTGCCGCTGAATTTGCAGGAATAGCAAGAGAATGGTCCATGGGTGTGTCCAGGAGCGGCTTGGAAGCAGGTGGGGGCGCGACCGGGGTTAAGGGCTAGGAGGGTGGCGGCATCGTAGGTAATGCGGGAGGGCTGGGCAGCGCGAGGGGCAGGGGGTCTGGCGCTGGGCGCGGTCCAGGCGCGGACGGGCGTAGACGGGCTTACCTTTGGCGCACCTTCGGCGCGGATTGGGCGCGGTCGCTGCGCGCGGGAGAAACTGTCATAAATGGATGGTGGAGGGGGAGGGGCGAGGGCGGCTCAGCTGGGAGGCGGGTCGGGCACACGAGGACGACAACAAACAGGCAAAATGGAGGCGGGGGGAGGAGCAGAGCGGAGCGCTATTGACAAATGCGCAATCAATGTTAGGAAACAAGCAGATTGAATAGCTACAGCGCTAATTGGGCAAAGCGCTATACAAGGCACAAAGCAGGCGAAAATAAATGCAAGTTTTTAAGAGCTTCTGAAACGGAGCAGCGCTACGATACCAGGTGTCTGCCAGGGAGCGACCACTCAGACCGTGAGGAGGAGCGAGTCACAGCGTCTGCAGGGCGAGGAGCGCTATAATAAGTTAGTGGGAGGGCGGCTCAGCTGGGAGGCGGGTCGGGCACACGCATGACACTATACACAATAATTGAAGGCACGATCCGTCTGTCCTCAATTCAACAAGCATACCTTAATACCGTTTTCTAAGGCACAAGCTCCATGTATATTTATTATATAGAAGAATAGATGGGTAACAGTGAATTACCAGGATGTTTTTCACCGAAGGGACCTGAGTGATATCAAATAGACAACGAGAGCGAAGCTCGAGCTGTCTATGATGTCATCAGAACCCCACTTCGCTCTCGTTGCCTCGTTGTCTTTTTGTCTTGTTGTCTAATTGATGCTAAGGAGTGCAGACAGCAGTCTGCATGCAGTGTGCACTGTACCCTGTAAAACTATTTTCCACTTGAAATTAATAAATAAACAACTATTTGCTTGTTCAAAACGATTTCTTTATCTTAAAAAACCATCGTATTTCATAATTAAGAAACAATTACATCATTATTTCTAGATGTGCATCATATATTATTTACATACATCTCTAGTGTCAACTGTCTATCTAAATAGATACATTTATATGGTTCATCATTTCAATAACCAGGCAGCTCTTTGTTGAGGACATCATGTATTTACAAAGTCTCTGAGTTCATAGGATAATAAATGTCATAGAGTCCGGAGCCCAATCCATTTTGGGAAACGGATTTCCCTTCATCAGGGGCAGTTTCCTGTAGTTAAATTCCGTGTCTGTCCTTTCACATCCAGTGAATATCGGCGTTTTTTAAATGTAGCAATCCAAGCGTCCCGCTAATCTACAAGAAATACAACATCTCTCTTATAATCTGAAAAACTGTAAAACATGTTGCGGATGATGTCCCACTGATAGGTGTGCATACCTGCTGAATGTTCTAGAGGATCAACTTGATGAGTACTAATGTGCCGATTCACGCCTCACAAATAACATAAGATTTCCTATTAACTTAATGCTCCGTACGTATCCGACTTCTATCCTCTTGAATACCCAGTATCCAATGTTCACCATTGTTGTCACTCACAACCCGAGGTGAGAAACATCCCTGGAATTCACTTTTTACCCATCTTTAATTGTATGTTATGTGTGGCCTCCAAAATCATCTGCCACTGCCTCAATTGCATTTTGAACCAATTATGGCAGCCAGGGAACTGGTGCTGCACAGCCTAATGTAGCCACTAATTCACTGTTTTTGGGGCGGGTGGCGTTGTGTCTGTCGACTACCACCATCCCCTGTCCCCGAGAACAAGTCGTCTGTCAGCCGCCATCCCCCCACCCTGGGACAAGTTGTTTCTAGGCTGCCGCCGCCCTCGCTCTTACCTGCACCTGGGTGGCAAACTTAGGGGCTGCTCCAGGTAGCAGTACCTCTAGCTTTACCACTGTACAACATGATGTAATTGTTTTAGCTTAAAAAAATTCGTGAAACAGTTAATTTTTAGATTAAATTCAGGCTGAGTAATGTTCAAAATGGATTTTGTGACTTGCAGGTTCCTTAGAGGGCTTTTCTCATTGGACCACAAGCACAGGTCCTACTTCTGGGGCTCCGAGCAGAGAAGGGGTAATCGTGTGCGCTCAACCAAAACAAAAAGGAGCTGTAGTAGAAGAATGGAACACTGCCGCTGACTTGGCTGGATTTTTGGTTGCCCTTCGTTGGCACTCCGAAAGTGACGAGCTGCAACCCCTGACACATAGGGCATATTTACAAGAAATGATTAATTGATGAGCAAAGGCAGCGAGGGATCAACATTTCTTGCACCTGCATGAAAAATCCTAACAATGCTATGGATGCGCTGTATTTACAATACGGGGTTCCATGGCAAAAGGTCCCAAAGTCCTATGGATGCGTTAGAAATTTTGACATATCTGTGGGAAGGATGACGCAAGGCATTCAGTCCACAAGTGTCGGATTGCTGTTGTTGGTCATAAAACTGATGCAACTACAGCAATGCGTCAAAAAAAGAGGCGATGCATCAGTTTTGACTGACACAAGTAGCCTTTGGTGCGGGACCAATGAATTAGAATGTCAAAAGGAAAAAACTCACCTTTCACTCTATTCCATTGGTCCTGGATGCGGGCATGGGGTACCTATGTGCACCACCTTGCCTACGTATGTGTGACATAAGTAATTATTGGTGTGTAGTATGTGATTTAATGTGTTACTTACCTCACATGTGCACACCTGTTGCGAGGACGTGACTTGATTGCAGTTTACAATATTTCAACCTCCTTTAGCTGGTCAGATTCCGCCTGAACAGCCAATGCATCATTCCTACGCCTGGGTTTTAGAGGCGTGGGATTTTCGACGCGTCTCAAGGGCAGCGGCTCACTTCCTGACGATGTGTGACTTTTGGAAAAAGTCATAAATACCATTACGTCAGTTTTACTGGGTATTTTACGAAGGAAGGCCTACCTTGCATATATTCATTCTAATCTGACGCAGCCGATTACGATGAAGGAAAATAATGATGAGTCCCAACAAAAAGTGACACATCTACCTAGATGTGTCTCTTTGTAAATATAGAGCAAAGAAAGCACGGCCCGGCATAAAAAAAAATGACGCAGCTGCATTGTGCGCACTTTGTAAATATGCCCCACAGTGTGATCCAATATTGGGCCCATCAATGTCCTGCCAGAGGGAGGTGAAAGCTCTGCAGGAAGACAGCTGTGGCAGAGCCAGGTGCGTAAACTTCTCAAACTGGGTTACATTATCTGTGGTGTAGACCATTAGTACATTAAGGGCCAGATGTACCACCGTTTTTTGCGGTTGCAAACGGTAAATCGGGCCATTTGCGGCCACAAAATAGGTCTGCCCTATTTTCAATCCCTATTTTGAGACTCTGTAACCTATTACCGACCCTCAAAATAGGGTTTTGACTCGCTTTTAGAAAGAGGCATGTCCTTTACCAATAGTGACTCGCACTTCAATGTAAGATTGTTTTGCGACACATTCTCCTTTATGAATGGCATTGAAAATATTTTTTAAGAGCAGGCAGTGGTCCCAAGGACCACTGCCTACTCTTACAAAATATGAAACAGTAAGATAAAAAAAAATTTTTTTAATGCATCCCGGTTTTCTTTGAGGAAAATGGGCTGCAATAAAAAAAAACTGCTTCATTTAAAAAGCAGTCACAGACATGGTGGTCTGCTGACGCCAGCAGGCCAGTATCCCTTGGAGTGCTCGCCATTCTCAATAGGGTCGCAAATTGCACCGGCCTAATGAAAATGAATGAGTCAGGCAATTTGCCACCCCATTAGGAATCGCAAACAGTGTCTGAGACACTGTTGTAAATTCCAATTTGCGAGTCGCAAATTGCGAGTCGCAAAACGATGCAATTTGCGACTCGCAAATTGGAAGGGTGGTACATCTGGCCCTAAATTTTTTTGACTCTTCCTTTATAAACTATCTAAGTTCAAGCAACACAGTAACTCTGAATATTTGAGACAAACCCTTTATCTAGCTTATAAACATTACTACACTTCTCAAGCTGTCAGTGGCATGAGTCATGGTTGCCCCCTTCACCCTCATATCAATCACATAACCTCAAGGGTATCTGTGGGAAGGTTGATCATTGGCTCAATCAGCTATGACATGTTGAGCTCCTTGTGTCAAGCTACATCACAACACCTTTTTGTAAATAGTTCTGTCTTACTGTCGGCTCAAGACATGAATTTCCTGGGTTGAGAAATGCTTACTGAAGAGAAGGGTAGGTAAATGTGGGTAAAGGTTTCTAGGTGAGTAATATACACTTAAGTCAGTACACAATACAAACACTTATGTAAAGCTTTGAATCTGGTTCTTTGCCTCAAAACTCATCTCCCCTGCAATAACAGTCATTGTTCGATGTCTGTGTTCAACTCTTTAGAAACATTATCACCACAACAGGAGAGAGTTTCTTATGTGAGATTGAGATATTTATATTTGATCTAACCTTGAAAGGAAGTTGCTTGATATTAGTACAGAGTTCCTCAGAGAGTCTGATGTCTCATGGAGTCCCAAGAGAAAGTCATGTTTACTCTCTATCCTAAAAACATGTAGTTACTAAATAGTTTATAATTCTGAAAATTTTGAAGCATTTCGCACCTAAGACAAGAGAAAGGCCAAACATTCACAGAAACACCTTTAATAAGCAGTTTGTTCTTTAAATAGTGTTCTGTGGGCTCTTCTCAATGGATTTGGATTCAAATGTTGAACAAATATTACTGCGCTTTTTTCAGTGATTTGAAAATAATATGACTTAGCTATTTGAATGTTGCCACTTGATTTGTGACTTTTCATTTGTGCCACAATTAGCGGTGAGGGGTTCGAGAGACGGCCTGCCGCCATGTGTCCACCCAAATATGGCAGCCTCACAAGGAACATAAAAGTCGACTATCGGCCGAATTACAGAGAGTGCCTCAGGGGCGCAATGGGTGTCTGAGCCAGCTATGTGCGCCCCTCGGGCACTTTGGTATTACAGAATGAGCTGCAGACGCTTGTGCGGCCCCTTCTATAACACCGATAGCACTGGCACACATACACCGCCAGCGCTATCTGCAGAGGGCGTTCCCTCATTTGCATGGGGGCGTGTCCCATGCAAATGTGCAAATGAAGGAATCCCTTTGACTCTGCGCCTGAGCCGTATTGCAGATGCGGGCGCAGAGCCAAAGAAGCTCTCTGGAGGCACATTGACAGTGCGCCAACATAAAGGTTGTGCACTGTCAGTGCACCCCCTGACAGCAGCCCTCTGGAGGGGGAAAGGGGATCCTAGTCCCATGGACCCCCAGACCTCCCCTTGCAGGTGGGTGCAGTCAGCGACTGCACCTGCCTGCAAGGGGCTCTTTGAACCCCTTGGAAAGTGCAGGCGGGTGCTGCCTGCACAGTGAAAACACTTTAAAGCAGCCACTCCGTTTTTTATAGGAATGAGCTCCCCCAGGGAGGCGTGAGCTGGCGGCTGCCCTGGGGGAAACGCATTCTATGTCATAGGGCGCACTTAACCAGTTTGCGCTTGCGCACCTGTTTCAAGGTGCACCAGGCACAAACAGGGAAAGTGCGTCCTTTACGTATTAGGGCCCCATATCTTCATGCTGCTGTCTGAAAGTACCAAGACGGATACCACAATAACCATCAATTGAGCCCTTATGATTATTCGAGCTTAAAAAACAACATAATGAGTCTAATAGTCATCATTAAAAACAATCTGTTTTGACTGGAGAAAAGATAGCTATATACCTGCAAAGGCCTGCGAGATGAAGGGTTCTGTTACTTCAAGTTTAATTCTCACCAAGAACAATCGAGTTTTAAAGGATAAAAGTTTCCACTAACTTTATCCAAATTTAAAGAACGAGCTCCTAGTTCTGACCTGACTTGTTTTCTTTGGATATCTTTCAGAATGATGAAGGCGATTTTGCAAAACACAACGCGTTTCGAAACAGGGCCCATGATAATGGGGCTGCGGTGAAGAATGATCAGGTAAGACTGACTTTCTTTTTCAAGGTTTGGAGTTTTGTTTATTTTACAGAAAAAGAACTATATTTTTATATATTGTTTTTCAAAACTCGTTTATTCAGATCGCTGTATGCATACTCTCAGTACTAACGGAAAGCCCTAGCATTGTTTTAATTTCTTATCACTCTGTCATAGGTCATCCTTACTCTTGCCCCTACTAATAAATGTAATACTGCATAAAAAATGGAAAATGTCAGTTTCCAAACCTACCAAAGCACTTACCTCACCAAAAGCGAGGCTGCCGGACAGTGTGTCAGTTTCAACGTGAACATTAACAAGTTACAGACCAGGAACATTACCCAGGTTTATGGTGAAAACAGAAATTACAAGACAGCCTCTCTTTACTCAGTGTCACACTAGGGATATTCCTTCCAAGGATTTGCGATGTTCACAGCTTTAGGCTCATCACTCCATGGCTGCTGTATTCAGCACTGGCTAAGCGGACTGTCAGGAGGGCAGTAGGGCTGCAGCCTCCCTGCGGGGACAGGTTTTCAGTTTGCAGGAGTTTTACCATCTTTCCTCTTGGTTTTGTAAGCTTCACAGGTTCATTGATTATATACTCAGTCTTTTCAAGACTTTGGGCCTGAAGGCATAAAAGGTTTGCCGTGAGTTAAAGTAACTTACTCTTGCATCACTCTTGGCTTACTACTAAATTCTAGGAGTTAGACAAAGACAAGAGCAATAAAACACTAAGGGCCTGGTTTAAAAATGTGGCGGACAGGTCATTCCATCACAGATGTGACATTCTTCGTATGACAAGTGCCGTAAGATGTAAAACACTTGAAATAAAGATGATGGAATATCTGCCACGTTTGTCATGAAATAACTCGACATCGAAACTCTAAATCAGGCCCTTAGTTACAAGAAAGCCCTTGTGAATTTGTGGGTGGACCACTGTCTCTTCTATTAGACTAGGCCTGGCCTTCTTTCCGTCTGAATCTACCTTCTACTTGTAGGTCCATGCTATAGGGGTGCCTGAATTCTTGATAGAGCCTTTCTTTGAACTGGCCCCACCACTGAAATCTCCTTTTTGACCCTCTAATCTAATTCCATGCATGGCACACAAAGCCATCCACTTCAAGACCCCGCTTTACCTCGTTCAGAAACTTGAGCTCTCTTGTGGTACAAGAGCCTCCAGAAGTGCCAGCACCCTCCTACTCAAACCACAAAAATTCAAGGAAAAAAAGACTTACAATCGTGCCTTCTGAGGCTTTGCGCCGAGGAATTCTCCGCCCCCCCCTAGTCAG
This sequence comes from Lissotriton helveticus, assembly GCF_964261635.1. Taxonomy (NCBI): domain Eukaryota; kingdom Metazoa; phylum Chordata; class Amphibia; order Caudata; family Salamandridae; genus Lissotriton; species Lissotriton helveticus. The sequence continues at coordinate 1,029,844,399 of NC_136059.1, forward strand.
GGTGATCCCTTCCACTGTCTGCTTCAAAATGGAAGTTAAAGGACTCTTGATGAAGAAATATTTGCCTCAGTCTGCCTTCCCCACTTGACCTGGGGTCCTGAGCTTCTGTTTGTTGCCCAGAGGTTTTGCTTGTGTGACTGTTGGACATTTTTAATAATCTTTTATACATTTCGCTCTGTTGACTATGTATGTTTGCCTATACCCTTCCTTGCTGCATTATCTGTAAAGCGCTCTGATACTCTTGGTGGTCATGTTCGCACTATATAAAACTTTAGAAATAAATAAATAATCTGATCTCTAAATACATCTTGCCTATCTAAAAACTCCTCTTTTCTGTGAACTCATTTACTTTGGTTTCCGGGTAGCTTGGTATTATTGACTCAAATCTGGTATCCTGTGCTAGTGACACGATACATATTGGCACTGACTAAATAACTTCATTCATTCATTAATGGAACTAATTGAAAATTGTCAGCCTCTTTAAAACATGGAGGATATGTGCGAGTAGGTCTTGATGTGTATCCTGGGCATTTCCTTACAAGTGTCAAAGTAAAGGAGAACTTTTACAGGACAAAATACTGTAATATAACTGATAGGGGTTCAAAAAGACCAAGAGCAACATACATACGAAAGAAATAACAAATCATAAAAACAAATGCATACACTAAACTTTTTAAATATGAGCCATCTTAAAAGGGTAAATGTGATATTTAAATGTGAGATTTCATTTCAGATGTGAATTTTGATACAAAAAAACCACATGTCACTACTTACAAGATAGCCCTGCAAGTAAGATTAAACTAGCAGTCAACAGTATGGGTGTGGACTGAAATAGAACAAATAACTGTGGACATTATGCCCTTAACAAATGGACAGATTTGTCCATGTTCAGTCACTCTGATAAATGGGTCTTGTGCACGAGAAGACCTGAGGGGACGGAGGTCAGAGAGAGATGTTTTATTGGCATATTAACTTAGGGACCTTTGGGGTGGTCAGTGTCCTGAGCTTATTGAAGGGATGGAATATTGGGGATGTCTGTGGGAGAAAGTCAAATCTCAGGCTATAATTGAAAACAAGAAAGGAAAGAGTGATTTCCCTAGTTCTTCTCTCTCTTGACTGTTGGGATTTATAATAATGTTTAGTGAAGATGAGTTGTTGCTAGTGCGTCGGTTTACTTGGCAGTTTTCCAACTTGTTGGCTGATAGTGATCAGTGCCACACCATAGGGCCCGCAGCTCACGCGATGCGGAGGCCCATGCTCCAGGGGTTCCCTTCCGCATAATACCCTGGCCTGAGAGCTCCTGATTGAGTCCGAAGGGGACCCCTCCATGTACCTTGCAGGGGAGGGGCTTAAAGTGTGTTACGCCACAGATGGTGAGCTGGGTTAAGCTGTAAGGAGTGTTTAAAGCTGTAGTACTGATGACAAGCCACTGAGTTGTCAGAATGGAGCTCCTCAGTTGTGAGGTTTTGATTTCTGTTCAATGTTTGGCTGCTGCATTTGTAAAGCCTCTTAGAGGAGAAGGGTGGGGTTGAGAGGACCACTGAGACGATCACTGTTAGGTCAGCAGAGGGCCAGCCCTTGTACGGATGTGATGAAACATGCTGTGGGTGGAATTCCGGATTTCGTTGGTGGCAATGCCTGGGAGGTAGGAGCTAGTGAGAGTAGGGATAGTATTGACGTTCAAGGCAAATCTTAGGTAGGAAGATCTGAGAAAAATTAAGGCTCTTTATAGGGAAAAAAGTTAATACAAGAACAATTTAGGTGATACATTTCTATTAATTCTGGTACATTCCAGTTGAGGACCTAGATAGGAGCCAACACACAAATGTAGACACAGATGCAAAGGAGGAAGAGGCTATTACATTTGGGTTAGCTTCTCTCCTAATGCAGTAGACATGCATATTCATAGAAGCTTTCAGTCAGACTTAGATTTAGACAAATATTCATCAATGACTAAAGAATATGTATATCTAGTGATGTTTGTTTCTACCAGGGGGACCTGGCAGCAGTGATTCTTCTTCTCAAGAGACAGAAAGTGTTCTTGTACAGGTCAGGTTTCATATCTTTATATATATATATATATATTTCCTCCCAAATGCCCTGAGCTTTACAGAGCAGCCTCGCTTGTAGACCGGATGGTAGGAGCTGCATCGTGTGACCTCTGTAAAGCTCAGGGCATTTGGGAGGAAATATATATATATATATATATATATATATATATATATATATATATATATTCACTGAAAAAACCATAGGTTTCAGGCCTTATATAGTTAGGAATTAGCATTTAAAAACCTTTAAAATTCACTCAAAAAACTATACGTTTTAGGGGTGTTATAGTTAGCTGGACATTTCACGCATACAAAACCATTGAAATTGCTCCTAAATAGTTAGTTGTACTAACTATATTTCGCGCACCCGCAATCCACTGCTGATGATGTCACATATTACATCATTCATGACATGGTCAGTGACATCACTGATGGCATCTCAAATGACATCACTGATGACATCATCCACGTGACAATCACATACACCTTTTCATACACCAGTAAAATCTTTCATCACTCTTTGTAAAATACAGAGTATCATATTTGAATCCATTGTTACAGAAATACAAGTATCTAAAAACCCACTCAGTGATTCATAGATGTATGCACACATCTAATCACTTACCTGTAGATTCACTCATACATGCTGTCAATGAACAATAGAACACTATCAAAAATACTTATACACCTAAATCGACATTACACACCAGCACACATCCTATTCACATATGAAGTCATCCTACTCACTTATGCAAACAATGGATCATACTTACATATTTACTTAGCTACACACTTATACAAACACAACTTCATCTATTCATTTAGATAGTAAGTCATACTTAGTGAATTATAAAATCATTATTACAAGTATAAAGTTATCCATACAGTCACTCACACAATCATTGAGTCTTATGTATACTTATTTATATACAACAACTGACACATACACTGCCTTTTATTTTTCTAGTTTATTGGACATGTACCATTGAGAAATATATTTGCTCATCACCACATCCATAAAGATATTCACTCACCCAAACAACTGTTAGAACATGTCGTTTTAACTTCATATATCTAGTGAATCAACTATTCACACATCTTTGGCCAGTCACACACCCCCACCGAACCACACACACACCTTCACTCTCCCATACAAATTCTCAGGTAACTAATGAATAACTAATATAGACTTTCACATAGCTAGTAACCAACTGGAGAACCAGTTTACACAACAACTGACAAAGTGATACAGATATTCAAACAGTTTAGTCACTATCCACTATCTTTAGTGAGACACTATAAATTGGTCAAGTAAACAGTCAATTACACTGATACTAAATCCTCCATCCAAATATTTGTTTTTATATATCCACTCATTCTTCAATGCAAATTGCTATATATATAATGCATATTTAAATAACGAAGCAAACCACATTCACTGGATGATGTCATCAGTGATGTCATCAGTGATGTCATTTGAGATGTCATCAGTGATGTCACTGACCATGTCATGAATGATGTAATATGTGACATCATCAGCAGTGGATTGCGGGTGCGCGAAATATAGTTAGTACAACTAACTATATAGGAGCAATTTCAATGGTTTTGTATGAGTGAAATATCCAGCTAACTATAACACCCCTAAAACTTATAGTTTTTTGAGTGAATTTTAAAGGTTTTTTGAATGCTAATTCCTAACTATATAAGGCCTGAAACCTATGGTTTTTTCAGTGAATATATATATACATACATATATAAACATATATAATCTGCATATCTATATAAATACAAATATAAATGCATGCATACATATACATATATGCATACATATGCATGTTATTTACATGAAAGTTTTAAAAACACTTATAAAAGCAAAGCTAAAAAGCCACCTCATTACAAACAGAATGGATTTAACTTAAACGAGGGCGAAATCTATTGCATTTTCAATGCTTGTTTACTTTGATTCCATCAAGAAGGCATTCAGATGTGTCACACATTTGCCATAAATTCTGAATGTTAGCACTCTAGTTGATCATTAGATCACTGTAGTAAAGCTACTGCTCACCAGGGAAGTCTGCTGCTGGTATTCAAAGTGCATGTTTCAGTCTGCATGTCAGAATTTTTTTAATGCAATAGAAGAGGATTTGAGAAGTCACTCAAAATGTGCCCTCATTTTTCTTTTTGAAGCTCTAATCATACTTTCTATGGCAAAATGAACCCCCTCATTTTGTTCCTTTTTAAATTAAATGTTTTCAGACTTACCACTTCATTCCAATCAAGATGGCTTCTGGTGTGCCATACTTTTGTCATAAATTTGACTGTTAGCGCTCTAGTTGTTCACTGAGCTGTTACTTGTAACGGACTTTTTTGATGCACTGTATTTTGCATTTTTGTTGGCAACAAACCCTGCATCGCATGTTACTCTCCATGCTTTCACCCCTTTCTAATATGGCCGCTCACGCTTCACCATCTCTCTAACCTCCCGTCACAGTCCTACCTTTACCCTCACACCACCCTCCCAGTCCTTCCTCTGTTACCATCACCCTTCACCCTTTCTAAACTCCGCTTCAACTCCGCGGAGCCATTGAAACTGACTCCCTCACGCCGTGAGTGAGACGCTGATTTTTCAAGTAAGTTTTCCCTACCGCCACCGCCTTTGACTTTGAAGAGGACACAAGTCTCAAGTAACATTGAGCAGCCCACTTCTTGAAGTTTACCATACCGCACCGGTTTACTGCACTTCGTCTTCTAATCTCCTTTACCCCTTTAATTTCACCAGTCTTGTTCCTCTCACCCGTTTTTCTCTTCCTGAACACGCCGGTATTAGTATTTCACACCCTCAGAACAGTCACTCGATTCTCCCTTTCACATTTTGGGTTTCACAAGGGTTGCATGAGATTATTTAATATCCATAGCCTGGTTTACCCAGAATCCTCATTGATCTGTATTTTGTTTACTCTTTCTGTTGTAGCGCTCCTTGACAAAGGACCTCCAGTCCGAAATGCATTGGAGTTAATCCAGCGTCATATAATGATCATAAACTTTACCGTGATGTTTCATATGATAAAAATATGAATTTCCATGAGAAACGAATGGAATGAATAAAAACCTGAAACTTTAACATATAACTTTTGACTTGAACTTCTTTTGGAATTCGACGCACCATCCCTGGTGCCTTCGAACCACAAAAGTGTGCCCACGGCAGGGATATGCCTACGCTTCAGTAGCATACTCAACTATGTTTTAAGAGTTACCACTTTATTCCAATCAAGATGGCGTCAGATGTGCCATACCTTTGTAATAAGTAGGACTGTTAGCACTCTAGTTGTTCTTTAGAACACTCTGGGACATTCTGTCATTGGGCTATACTTGGGCTACATCTGGGTGATATTTGTGCTACATTTGGGCTTTTTTGTCTCTGGTGGCCATCTTGGGAGACTGCATGTCAGAATTGTTTAATGAAATAGAAGAGGATTTGAGAGGTCACTCAAAATGTGCCCTAATTTTTCTTTCTGCAGCACTAATCATATTTTCTATGGCAAAATATACCCCCTCATTTTGTTCCTTTTTAAATTAAATGTTTTAAGAGTTACCACTTTATTCCAATCAAGATGGCGTCAGATGTGCCATACCTTTGTAATAAGTAGGACTGTTAGCACTCTAGTTGTTCTTTAGAACACTCTGGGACATTCTGTCATTGGGCTATACTTGGGCTACATCTGGTGATATTTGGGCTATATTTGGGCTCTTTTGTCTCTGGTGGCCATCTTGGGAGACTGCATGTCAGACTTTTTTAATGAAATTGAAGAGGATTTGAGAAGTCACTCAAAATGTGCCCTAATTTTTCTTTCTGCAGCACTAATCATACTTTTTCTATGGCAAAATATACCCCCTTATTTTGTTCCTTTTTAAATTAAATGTTTTAAGAGGTACCACTTTATTCCAATCAAGATGGCTTCAGATGTGCCATACCTTTGTAATAAGTAGGACTGTTAGCGCTCTAGTTGTACTTTAGAACACTCTAGGAGGCTGCAGTAGAACACAAAGGAATCAACTGACAGTCTCTGTCCTTGTTGGATGTACATGTTTTACTGAGAATGTCAGACTTCATTCTCACATGACTGAGAAAGATAATGTGAATTTACAGAAAATATGCTTTCAGTTTAGCTTATAGATCCCCTTCCAAACCACTGTGGGAAAAGCATGAGATAATAGTTTTCTTTCAAACATGATTCATGATATCCCAGCAGAAGGCTTTTTCACATGGTAAAATCACCGTAGAACACACCACAATTCCTAAAATGAGTATGGTACCATCAACAAATGATTTATAATGTAACTAAAGTCCTAAAACCCTCTATTAACTACAATGTTTTTTAATGAGGTGCTATCATGTATATTGGTCCCAAGATGGCTGCCAACACTTCTTGGATGAAGTGCTGACAGCCAATCAGATTTCACGATGAGATGTGTGGTTAGGCTCCGCCCAGATATATATGTGTTTTTGAAGTTAATTTTCATAAAAACCACTGGAGCAATTTTCACCAAATATAGCAAAGGCACTTCTGCGTACCAGTCCCTACAATTTTGCCAAGTTTGGTGTAATACCGGTCAGCAGTTCGGGCTGTAGACTTGTCAGAACGTCCTATGGAAATTAACATGGGAAAAACACGTTTTGGGACCCCCCCTTTTTTCTCAGCCCCCACTTCACGAATCCCCCCGAAACTTTCAGGGAAGGAGCGCAGCAGAGCTGGCCACAATTTTGGAAAATTACATGCGAATTCCTCAACCGGCGCCAAAGTTATTCCCAATAGAATGTTGCGGATTTCCTATGGTAGCTAATCCTAACTATATATACCTACTGGCTATCGCCAGTAGGTAATATATATATATATATATATATATATATATATATATATATATATATATATATTCTCCCCAGCACCTTCCAAGAAAGGAAGGTAATTAGCCGCACACCACGATAAAGCCTGCAACAATTTATTTAAAACGCAGCCTTGTCTTCCTGACATGTTTCGCTCGTGTCGTCGTGAGCTTTCTCAAAGGTTTCACACCGCTGACGTTCAAAAATGGTATGGCGAGAAACTACATCACTTCTTTATTTATTTCTTTTGTAGTGGGCGTTGTCATTCCCTCGCTTTGCATTGTGGTCTATGTAGTTTCTTGTTTTCATTTTTTAAACCCTCCATTGGGTATGTAGCTCATACCTGGCTTGGTGCACAGTCCATCGTGTCCCCAACAACTCATTTTCAAAGTTGTCAGAGAACCAGTACCTGAGACAGTCTCTGGTGGCACCCACCTGACCTAAATGCTTGCGCAGTCCAAAAACAGGGGTTCAGTTGCGGTCAGGCTATGGCGCTCTTGTGGCGGTGCGTCGCATACGGCTGAACCACGCCGTTAAACATTCTCCCCAGCACCTTCCAAGAAAGGAAGGTAATTAGCCGCACACCACGATAAAGCCTGCAACAATTTATTTAAAACGCAGCCTTGTCTTCCTGACATGTTTCGCTCGTGTCGTCGTGAGCTTTCTCAAAGGTTTCACACCGCTGACGTTCAAAAATGGTATGGCGAGAAACTACATCACTTCTTTATTTATTTCTTTTGTAGTGGGCGTTGTCATTCCCTCGCTTTGCATTGTGGTCTATGTAGTTTCTTGTTTTCATTTTTTAAACCCTCCATTGGGTATGTAGCTCATACCTGGCTTGGTGCACAGTCCATCGTGTCCCCAACAACTCATTTTCAAAGTTGTCAGAGAACCAGTACCTGAGACAGTCTCTGGTGGCACCCACCTGACCTAAATGCTTGCGCAGTCCAAAAACAGGGGTTCAGTTGCGGTCAGGCTATGGCGCTCTTGTGGCGGTGCGTCGCATACGGCTGAACCACGCCGTTAAACATTCTCCCCAGCACCTTCCAAGAAAGGAAGGTAATTAGCCGCACACCACGATAAAGCCTGCAACAATTTATTTAAAACGCAGCCTTGTCTTCCTGACATGTTTCGCTCGTGTCGTCGTGAGCTTTCTCAAAGGTTTCACACCGCTGACGTTCAAAAATGGTATGGCGAGAAACTACATCACTTCTTTATTTATTTCTTTTGTAGTGGGCGTTGTCATTCCCTCGCTTTGCATTGTGGTCTATGTAGTTTCTTGTTTTCATTTTTTAAACCCTCCATTGGGTATGTAGCTCATACCTGGCTTGGTGCACAGTCCATCGTGTCCCCAACAACTCATTTTCAAAGTTGTCAGAGAACCAGTACCTGAGACAGTCTCTGGTGGCACCCACCTGACCTAAATGCTTGCGCAGTCCAAAAACAGGGGTTCAGTTGCGGTCAGGCTATGGCGCTCTTGTGGCGGTGCGTCGCATACGGCTGAACCACGCCGTTAAACATTCTCCCCAGCACCTTCCAAGAAAGGAAGGTAATTAGCCGCACACCACGATAAAGCCTGCAACAATTTATTTAAAACGCAGCCTTGTCTTCCTGACATGTTTCGCTCGTGTCGTCGTGAGCTTTCTCAAAGGTTTCACACCGCTGACGTTCAAAAATGGTATGGCGAGAAACTACATCACTTCTTTATTTATTTCTTTTGTAGTGGGCGTTGTCATTCCCTCGCTTTGCATTGTGGTCTATGTAGTTTCTTGTTTTCATTTTTTAAACCCTCCATTGGGTATGTAGCTCATACCTGGCTTGGTGCACAGTCCATCGTGTCCCCAACAACTCATTTTCAAAGTTGTCAGAGAACCAGTACCTGAGACAGTCTCTGGTGGCACCCACCTGACCTAAATGCTTGCGCAGTCCAAAAACAGGGGTTCAGTTGCGGTCAGGCTATGGCGCTCTTGTGGCGGTGCGTCGCATACGGCTGAACCACGCCGTTAAACATTCTCCCCAGCACCTTCCAAGAAAGGAAGGTAATTAGCCGCACACCACGATAAAGCCTGCAACAATTTATTTAAAACGCAGCCTTGTCTTCCTGACATGTTTCGCTCGTGTCGTCGTGAGCTTTCTCAAAGGTTTCACACCGCTGACGTTCAAAAATGGTATGGCGAGAAACTACATCACTTCTTTATTTATTTCTTTTGTAGTGGGCATTGTCATTCCCTCGCTTTGCATTGTGGTCTATGTAGTTTCTTGTTTTCATTTTTTAAACCCTCCATTGGGTATGTAGCTCATACCTGGCTTGGTGCACAGTCCATCGTGTCCCCAACAACTCATTTTCAAAGTTGTCAGAGAACCAGTACCTGAGACAGTCTCTGGTGGCACCCACCTGACCTAAATGCTTGCGCAGTCCAAAAACAGGGGTTCAGTATATATATTATTCAGTATATATATATTCACTGAAAAAACCATAGGTTATAGACCATATATAGTTAGGAATTAGCATTTAAAAAACCTTATTTTACTCACACAAAACCATTGAAATTCCATATATAGTTAGTTGCACTAACTATATATCGCGCACCCGCGACACTGCTGATCATGTCACATATTACATCATTCATGACATGGTCAGTGACATCACTGATGACATCACTGATGACATCTCAAATGACATCACTGATGACATCACTGATGACAACATCCAGTGACTGTATGTTTCTGTAAAGTTAAAATATGTCTTACATATTGAAGAATGAGTGGATGTATAAGTGTCTGGATGAAGGATTTAGTAGGTGCGTGACTGACTGTATGAGTGAGTGATTAAATGTGTCTCACTGAATGCATGGGTTAGTGACTAAACTGTCTTAATTTGTGCATCATTATGTCTGTTGTGATGTAAACTGCTGCATGTGTTGATCATTAGCTATACGAGAGGCTATATGTGTTATTAATTGGTTGCCCAAGTATTTCTATGGGAGATTGAGTTTGTGTGGGGGTGGCTGGAAGGTGTGTGACTCTGTGCATAGATGTGTGAGCAGTTTATTCACTAGGTGTATGAGTTCAAGAGTGCATGTGGAAACAGCTACATGGGCAGTTGACTGTGTGCATGAGTGTATTGATGAGTGAATGGATATCTCAATGCTACATGTCATAGTAAGTACATATGTAAAACACAGTACATGTGAGAGTTGGCATATATAAATAACTGTGCATGAGAGCCACTGAATGAGTGAGTGGTTGTATCGATCATTGTGAACTTTTATCAGGGATTGTATAAGAGAGTAAATATGTGTTAGTATATGTTTCAATAAGTAAGGTGTGTATAACTGTATAGTTGAAGAAATGGAGGTGAGATTGTTTCTTTGCATGACTGACTGGGTGTGTGAGTAACTCCATGGATGAGTGGCAGTGTGTGAGTGTCTGTATACACTGAGTGTATCTAAGGTTATATTAGAGTCTGAAGAGGTTTATCGTATTAGCACAAGAATGATGTCAAATGAGACGTCATCAGTGATGTCATCAGTGATGTCATTTGAGATGTCATCAGTGATGTCATCAGTGATGTCACTGACCATGTCATGAATGATGTAATATGTGACATGATCAGCAGTGGATTACGGGTGCGCGATATATAGTTAGTGCAACTAACTATATATGGAATTTCAATGGTTTTGTGTGAGTAAAATAAGGTTTTTTAAATGCTAATTCCTAACTATATATGGTCTATAACCTATGGTTTTTTCAGTGAATTTTCAAGGTTTTGTAAATGCTAATTCCTAACTATATATGGTCTATAACCTATGGTTTTTTTCAGTGAATTTCAATGGTTTTTTAATAGCAAATATCATAAGCTGTCGAATGTCAAGTACGTGGTAAGTAAAAACATTTTCGTGTTTATGCACACTGATCTGCTTTGAATGCTGCCCCCCACCCCTCATTTCTATTAGGAGTACTCTCTCTTTGCAGATAGTGAAGGGTAGTTAACGCAGGCCTTTGCCCCCGTTGTAATCCGTCGTGCCTGCTTCTCTCTCCATTTGATTGATTGTTCTCTTTGGTTCATTCTCTATTTACAAACAAGCACAGAGTCGCAATACTCTGTTTAGTCTTTGCAGATAGCGAAAAATCGTGTAAAAAAACAAAAGGAATCGAGCAAAATCAGTAGGCCACTAATGGGATCTCTTTTTGACCTCCCTAAAATAGAAACATTAGGAACAACCTGTTGATAATACCAATGTGTATGTACATAAGCGGCGTTCATTTGTGTTCACAGTACCCCTTGTTGATTGTTTGAATCGACCATTGAATTGTTCGAAGTTGGTTCTCTTAAGAATCTTCTCTGCCTGCAAACGAGGAAGAATAGGAATATTCTCTCTCCCTTTGCAGATAGTGAAGGGTAGGTAACGCAAACCTTTAACACGTCGTGCCTATTTCGTTCCTCATTGATTGATTGTTTCCCCAAACATTGACTGTTTGGGAATTGGTTCTTTTTGGAGGTATTCCCTGTTTGCAAATATACGTAGGAAAATCTTTGCAAATAGTGAAAGGGTACGTAATGCGGACCTTTCTCCCCCGTTGTAATCTGTCATGCTTATCTACTCCCCACTGATTGATGCACCTGTTTCACCCGGACCATTTACTAGAAATACGTCATCTGGCCCGACCAGAGAGCACCCCTAGTGAAAAGGACATATGCAATAATAATGAAGTGATCACTGTATCCTGTTAACAGAAACTTTAGCATGAAACAACCTGGAAAGAAAAGAATAGGAAAACGAAAATCAGTAGGCCACTGATGAACATGAACTTTTATTAAACAACGAACAAAGAAACGATAACATAACGTAATGATAAAACCTATTAATGTCCTAGAAACAAGAAAACGTTAGAAATATGCCAGTGGTGAGAGACCAGAAAAACAGTAAGAGAAACCAAATCACCCCTCGCTGTCCCACCGCCTGCCACGCCAAAAAAATTGATAGACTAGGGAAAATGCAAGTCAGTAGAACATCCGCCCCCACTCTGGAAACTTCCAAGGTGGGGCAGGGTTGCGGCTACGCCCAGCCGGGAGCAGCCCATATAAGGCGGGTCCTGCTGCCACGCCTCGGCCAGGAGATCCTAACGTAGGGTGTAGCCGGAGGAGAGGCCGAGGCCAGCGGGACCCGGCCAGGGGATTGCCTTTACAACGCTGAAGAGTTGCAGGGGGGGGAATGTCTCCTCGACCCTCCCCTCTCTCTCCCAGTCCGGCCGCGGTGGCCCTTGAGAGTTTCAGGTAGTCCCGCCACATGCTCTTCCGGTCCGGCCACCAACGGTCGGGGGGCCGAGGCCGACGGGATCCGGCTGCAGCCGATAAACCAAGGAACCCGTTCATGGGGCCAGAGCCAGGGGCGTCCGGCCGACATCCACCGGAAGCCCGGCCCAAAGACGGACGGGGCATTTTTTCTTTTCTCCTTCGTAATAGCAGCGGCAACACGCCAGGCACCACTTCTTTCTTCAAAAATGGCTTTGACAACACTGGGGGGGATGTCTTGCACATGCCTCCGACCCCCCCCCCCCGTCCTCATCGCCACCGGCCATAACAAATGTCAAGCGGGGCGCCGTGGGGTGCACTGGGAGGGAGAGACGGTGCGAACAGGCCTCTCCCGCCTCCTCAGGTGAAGGCTTCCCAGCTGCACCCTCAGCGCTCCAGGCGCCCCGAAAAGGGTTCGTCCACTGTGGCGATGCTGCAACGTCTCGCCCGGCAGGGTGGAGCCCGTCCGCTCATGTGACCCCGCGATCGCCGGTAGCTGCCGAACTCTCAAAATGGCGATCGACCTGGCAAGAGCGGGCCCAGCATGAAGAAATGGCCCGGTCACTGGTTGACTCCACCACCGTAGTCCTCCACGACCTTGAAGATTCTACAGGAGCCGCGGGAGTCTCCGACCCCCGATGGGGAATGACTGCCATGATCGCCGGTGGAGTGACGAAACTGTAACCGCGGGACGTCGGCGCTCCCATGCTGGCGCCAGCCTCACTTTGAATTACTAGAATCCTGCAGACCTCAGTTCCGGTGAAAGCACAGTGTGACCCGGTAGGAAAAATTGTTGCACCCCCTCCCCTTTTGAAGTGATAGTTCAAACCACCGATCCTTTCCTTTGCCCTTTTAACGGAACTTTGGACTGCCTCCCCCTCTTTTACATTTTCTAGAGAAAACAAAACATTAACCACTACATCACCATAGCAGTTGACACCAGAACTGTTTTCAAATTGAAAACCAACAACATCTTCAACAGAATCCTTTTTGTTTCTGCTGTGACCCTGCTACAGCACAGGCATTGTCCCCAGCAGTAATTCTGCAATGCCGGTAAGAATAGCTGTGGTGCCTACTGGACTCACTCACCCCCGCGGCGCCCCACGCCGTTATTTGCTGGGCGGCAACTTACTAGACATCACTTTCGTGCCATCTAGATTTCAGCGCGTTCTGCTGCCTTGGAACTATTCGCACAACAGACTGCTACTGACGACCCACCCCCAGGCAACATCTTCTGAATTTTCATAATTTGAAAGAACTAGTAACATGATCTCATCAGGAATTCAAAAGAAATTGCCACGGTCTCTTCGTTGTTTAAATGTTTTTACTGTTTTTGTTTTGTTGTATATATTTATATGTTATTAAAGTTTTATATTCCTACTACTTTGTTGGAGTGCTATATATTTTTAATGTGACACATAATTGTAAAAACTTTGATGTACAAAGAGTCATTCCTAGAATCTTCCGCTTCAGGCTCGGTCCCCTCCCCAATCACAATACAGGATGGTTTTCAGATAGTAGGAACACGTGTGGTGTGACGGATCTCATCGGTTGTGGGCCTTGATCTACTATAACTCCTTTGAAGAGGGGTGATTCTTTACAGCTGGAGCCATAAACTACATCTGCAGGGCTAGCTGATAGCCTGGACAATCGGACACAGAGGAAGAGGAGTGTCAGAGGGTGCGGTAGTGAATAGGGCGAAAGGGAGGTGTCGGGCGGGCACAGAGTGTGATTCTCAGGGAAGAGCAGCGCAGATGGGGGGAGGTTTATTGCCCATGCATAAGACAGAGAGCAGGGGTGACCAGTGCCTGGGGAAGATGCTTGCGAGGGTGGGGAGCCATGCTACGAATCGACAGCGTGCAGAGAGTGGGTCTGGTCAAGGCATCTAAAATGGCTGCCGTGCACGACAAAAGTGTGGCATTTCAAATAAGGCAAGATGGCGCAAACAATGTTTTTCAACACTTCCTCATTTCCTTCGAATCGAACGTTAACAGACGTTGGTGCATATTACCAAAGTTAAGCGATATTTATCGCTAACGATGCTTACCAACGAATTTTTTACCGCTAAGCATCGTCAGAAATTATCGAAGATAAACCTTGCTATTATCAAGGTTTATCGCAAATGCGATAAAAAACGGCCGCAATGCATGAATATCGCTAAAAAGTCAGCGATATTCATGCATTACCGAGCTAATGCTCTTAGCCATGTTATCCACCTCCCATTGGATAACATGGCTAAGAACTGCTCAGGGCAGGTGTTACTTTTTGCTTAGCGCGAATATCTCCAAAAGTTGGTAATAGGAGATATATATCTTGCATGTTGTAATGCAAATTATTGTGGTATATGGAACTCATACCATAATCTCTCAGGAAAGCAGAAACTGATCCTTTTGGGACCGCCTGAGAAGGCCTAGGGGGTGAGGGGTACTCTACTTTGCCCCCTTTTCACGTTCCGAACTATTTTATTTTACTCTCTTCTGTAATTACACAAAATAGCAGCGATAAGATGCATCAGAGACACACAGTGAGAGAAAGGAGGCCGTAGATGAAGAAGAGATGTCAAATACACATTGGAGATAATATAGTGGGAGAAGGGAAGTAAATATGAGTAAACTTACCATGTAACATAAAAATGTTGCACTCTATACTATAAGTCTCATTTTATACTACAATCACTTCGCTACAACCTCATAAATTAAAAATAAAAATGAATAATGTCTCAAACAATTTTTGATTTCTAAATATAAATTTATTCTTCAGAATTTTCTAAATTTGAAAGAACTAGTAACATGTCCTCATCAGCAATTTCCTCTTCAATCATCTCATCTGGAATCTCCTCATTAAAAGTCTGCAATGATGATTCTTGTAACTCTATGGTCTCCAAACATTCGATAAATTCGCCATCAACAGATTGATCAAAAAAATCATTCAAGTCATCTCCTCCTTGTGACAATATTTCATTATTGGTGCTGTCAATTTCAATCAATGTAGTGGAATCATTCAAGTCATCTCCTCCTTGTGACAATATTTCATTATTGGTGCTGTCAATTTCAATCAATGTAGTGGAATCATTCAAGTCATCTCCTCGTGACAATATTTCATTATTGGTGCTCTCAATTTCAATCAATGTAGTGGAATCATTCAAGTCATCTCCTCCTTGTGACAATATTTCATTATTGGTGCTGTCAATTTCAATCAATCTAATGAAATCATACAAGTCATCTCCTCCTTGTGACAATATTTCATTATTGGTGCTCTCAATTTCAATCAATGTAGTGGACAATGCAAAAGAAATTGCCACGGTCTCTTCATTGTGAGCCATTTTATTTTGAAATTGCTTGCTGTAAATTGCAGAAAAAAATAATCACTTTCATTTATCGTTTTTAGTAATACATAATATAAAACTAACTTTATCAAGTATTTAGTATAACAGAAGGACTGCAAATAAATAACAGAAAACATTTTTCAAATTATCTTCAAGTGTACAACATAGTTCCCCTTACAAATTAACAACTCACCTTTTTAAAAGTAGGAGAAGTGTTAGTACTGTGTAAATCAAACACCAGAAATTCACCACCAAAAATTCCTCACAAATGTACCTCAGACAGTAGTATCACAAAATGGCTGTGGTTTCCTGTCATTTGAGATATATACATAACCAATTAACTTTCATCACACACAAATACAAAACCAAAGTAACATTTTAATTGGTTCTAAATTTCAACACTTTCAAATGTGTTTTCCCCATGCAATTTTCCATAGGACATTTACATACGTCTACAGCCTGAATGGCTGAACGGAATTACACCAAACTTGGCAAAATGGTACATCAAACCTAAGAGGTCAGGAAGGATCTACTATGCCCCCTTATGGTCATTTGCCCCTTCGCTTTGGCCTCCTCTTGTCTCTCGATCCTACCGAGAGACAAGATGGCGGCCGCTACGGACTGTTTGTAATGTTGACAGACGCCGGAGAACCAATCAGCTTCGCAAAGCTCCGTAACGCGAAAAGTACGCGAAGCGGAGCGCTGTTACAGATATATATCTTTTTTTGAACGTTAATTTCTCAAAATCCACTGGAGCACATATATTGAGACCTAGCAAAGGCACATCGGGCTACCAGTCCCTAATATTTTGCCAAGTTTCGTGCAAATCCATTCAGCCGTTCGATTATTGACATTTAGATACGTCTACAGCCTGAATGGCTGAACGGAATTACACCAAACTTGGCAAAATGGTACATCAAACCTAAGAGGTCAGGAAGGATCTACTATGCCCCCTTATGGTCATTTGCCCCTTCGCTTTGGCCTCCTCTTGTCTCTCGATCCTACCGAGAGACAAGATGGCGGCCGCTACGGACTGTTTGGAATGTTTACAGATGCCGGAGAACCAATCAGCTTCGCTTCACAAAGCTCCGTTGCGCAAAAAGTACGCGAACTGGAGCGCTGCCCGGTCCGCTGTTACAGATATATATCTTTTTTTAAACGTTAATTTCTCAAAATCCACTGTAGCACATATATTGAGACCTACAAAAGGCACATCGGGCTACCAGTCCCTACAATTTCTGCTAAGTTTCGTGCAAATCCATTCAGCCGTTCGGGCTAAAAGTGAGGCCAACCGCCCTATGGAAAACTCAATGTTAAAAACACGTTTTGGGACCCCCCTTTTTTCTCGACCCCCCCTGGACGAACCCCCCCCAATTTTCAGGGGCTGCTCAGAAACAAAATGTGCCATTTTCCTGAAAATTTCAGCCAATTCCGTCCACAAACGCCAAAGTTATTAGACATAGAATTTTAAAAAATCCCATAGAGAAAAAATCCTAACTATATATACCTACTGGCGACCGCCAGTAGGTAATATATGTGTGTGTGTTTCCGTAATTTGCCCTTGAGGTGAGAATGCACTTGTCTGCTGTAGAATTATCAAGATCCCTTTATTTTCAAGTAAACTGGCAACTTGCTTCCAGAAACATTTCTATCATGCCAGATGCATTTCGAAGCTGTGTATATATATTACCTACTGGCGGTCGCCAGTAGGTATATATAGTTAGGATTTTTTCTCTATGGGATTTTTGAAAATTCTATGTTTAATAACTTTGGCGTTTGTGGACGGAATTGGCTGAAATTTTCAGGAAAATGGAACATTTTGTTTCTGAGCAGCCCCTGAAAATTTGGGGGGGGTTCGTCAAGGGGGGGCCGAGAAAAAAGGGGGGTCCCAAAACGTGTTTTTAACATTGAGTTTTCCATAGGGCGGTTGGCCTCACTTTTAGCCCGAACGGCTGAATGGATTTGCACGAAACTTGGCAAAATTGTAGGGACTGGTAGCCCGATGTGCCTTTGCTAGGTCTCAATATATGTGCTCCAGTGGATTTTGAGAAATTAACGTTCAAAAAAAGATATATATCTGTAACAGCGGACCAGGCAGCGCTCCGGTTCGCGGACTTTACGCGTTACGGAGCTTTGTGAAGCGAAGCTGATTGGTTCTCCGGCGTCTGTAAACATTCCAAACAGTCCGTAGCGGCCGCCATCTTGTCTCTCGGTAGGATCGAGAGACAAGAGGAGGCCAAAGCGAAGGGGCAAATGACCATAGGGGGCATAGTAGATCCTCCCTGACCCTCTAGGTTTGATGTGGAGGTTTTAAAAGGGCCCCGCGGGGCAAAAAAAATAAAATAATAATAATCGAACGGCTGAATGGATTTGCACGAAACTTGGCAAAATTGTAGGGACTGGTAGCCCGATGTGCCTTTGCTAGGTCTCAATATATGTGCTCCAGTGGATTTTGAGAAATTAACGTTCAAAAAAAGATATATATCTGTAACAGCGCTCCGCTTCGCGTACTTTTCGCGTAACGGAGCTTTGCGAAGCTGATTGGTTCTCCGGCGTCTGTAAACATTCCAAACAGTCCGTAGCGGCCGCCATCTTGTCTCTCGGTAGGTGCGAGAGACAAGAGGAGGCCAAAGCGAAGGGGCAAATGACCATAAGGGGGCATAGTAGATCCTCCCTGACCCCCTAGGTTTGATGTGGAGGTTTTAAAAGAGCCCCGCGGGGCAAAAAAAAATAATAATAATAATAATCGAACGGCTGAATGGATTTGCACGAAACTTGGCAAAATTGTAGGGACTGGTAGCTCGATGTGCCTTTGCTAGGTCTCAATATATGTGCTTCAGTGGATTTTGAGAAATTAACGTTCAAAAAAAGATATATATCTGTAACAGCGCTCCGCTTCGCTGAGATAAAATTATCTCTGTATTACCTAGCTGTTGCTAACACCAGTTAGCGACCGCTAGTAGGAGATAGCGACCATCTTGGGCCCCACTTTGCATGTCAGTGATATTTATCACTAATGACATGCAAAGTGGGCATGCCAAGATGTTAGCGACTGGAAACAGTCGCTAACATCGCTATCTCCTATTACCAACTTTTGGAGATATTCGCGCTAAGCGCGAATATCTCCAAAAGCTACCACCTGCCCTGAGCAGTTCTTAGCCATGTTATCCAATGGGAGGTGGATAACATGGCTAAGAGCATTAGCTCGGTAATGCATGAATATCGCTGAGTTTTCAGCGATATTAATGCATTGCGGTCGTTTTTTATCGCATTTGCGATAAACCTTGATAATAGCAAGGTTTAGCTGCGATAATTTCAGACGATGCTTAGCGGTAAAAAATTCGTTGCTAAGCATCGTTAGGGATAAATATCGCTTAACTTTGGTAATATGCCCCAACGTCTGTTAACGTTCGATTCGAAGGAAATCAGGAAGTGTTGAAAAACATTGTCTGCGCCATCTTGCCTTTTTTCAAATGCCACACTTTTGTCGTGCACGGCAGTCATTTTAGATGCCTTGACCAGACCCACTCTCTGCATGCTGTCGATCCTTAGCATGGCTCCCCACCCTCGCAAGCATCTCCCCCAGGCACTGGTCACCCCCGTTCTCTGTCTTATGCATGGGTAATAAACCTTCCTCCATCTACGCTGCTCTTCCCTGAGAATCACACCCTGTGCCCGCCCGACACCTCCCTTTCGCCCTATTCACTACCGCACCCTCTGACACTCCTTTTCCTCTGTGTCCGATTGTCCAGGCCGGTCCTAGGCTATCAGCTAGCCCTGCAGATGTAGTTTATGGCCCCAGCTGTAAAGAATCACCCCTCTTCAAAGGAGTTATAGTAGATCAAGGCCCACACTCGATGAGATCCGTCACAGCACACGCGTTCCTACTATCTGAAAACCATCCTGTATTGTGATTGGGGAGGGGACCGAGCCTGAAGCGGAAGATTCCAGGGATGACTCTTTGTACATCAAAGTTTTTACAATTATGTGTCACATTAAAAATATATAGCACTCCAACAAAGTAGTAAGATTATAAAACTTTAATAACTTATAAATATTACCACCAACCAAACTTTCATCATCAAAAGAGGCGCTGACTCCGTGTATCTCAGTTCAAGGGTTTTATTTGTTACATCAGCTTCTGCTCAGACGCGTTTCGGCGGCTCTTCCCGCCTTGCTCACTAAATATATACAACAAAACAAAAACAGTAAAAACATTTAAAAATTTTTAGGGAAAAACAACGAAGTAGCGGTCGGCTGTGCGAATAGTCCCAACGCAGCACAACGTCCAGATTTCTGGACGGCACCCAGGTGATGTTGCCTGGGTGCCGCACTGATTTCGGCATCCGGCGTGGGGCGTCGCGGGGGGTGGGTCATCAGTAGCAAACTGTTGTGCGAATAGTTCCAAGGCAGCAGAACGATGGCACCAAGGTGATGTCCAGTAAGTTGCCGCACTGGTTTTGGTATCCTACAATGCTGCTCCGAATAACGGCGTGGGGCGCCCCGGGGGGGGGGGGGAGGCGGCGTGAACGGGCCTCTCCAGGTGGAGTCTCGTCTGTTGTAGTGGGGCGCCCCTTTACCGTTTCAGTTGCCATTCCGTCCGCTTTTGGTCCACTGTGTCAAAATCCGCAATTCAGCTGAGTTGCGCCCACTCTTGCGGTGCAGCGATAGGCGGCTGTCACAGGACTCTCAAAATGGCGGCAGGCTCTTTCCTTTTTGGGCCTGGTCCACTGAAATGGCCCTGGGACACCTTGGAAATCGGACGCTTGTCTGCTAGGTCTTGGACCCCATTCTCGAAAGCGTCCCCTCCGCCTTGAGGATTCAACAAAAGTTTTGGGGGCCCCCGACTCCTGCAGGCTTCTGGTGGGGAGCGGCTGCCATGATTGCTCGCGGAATGACCACGACGGAGCCACGAGATGGTGGTGCTTTCATGGTGACGCCAGCTTCAGTCTGAAACATCCAGAAACAAGGTGGGGCTTTCATCGTTTGGGAAAAAAAAAAGTTTTCATCCAATGAAAAGTGTTATTTTTAGGTCATATGATCAAGCCTTCCATCATTAGGAAACCAAAAGTAAAATGAACCAATGAAAAGTTTTATAAACAAGTCACATGACCTGTTATGCGGCATAGGGTATAAAATGCGGAGAAAATACGTTGGCACGTGAGGCGGCGTCAGTAGCGGACCGATGTGCGAATAGGCCGAAGGCAACACAACGCGCCAAGATCCGGATGGCACCGAGGTGGTGTCCAGCAAGTTGCAGCACTGGTGTGGCCATCCTACAATGCTGAAAGTCGGCGTGGGGCGCCCCGTTGGCCTGTGAGTTCGCGTCAGTAGCGGACCGATGTGCGAATAGGCCGAAGGCAGCACAACGCGCCAAGATCCGGATGGCACCGAGGTGGTGTCTAGTAAGTTGCTGCACTGGTGTGGCCATCCTACAATGTTGAAAGTCGGCGTGGGGCGCCCCGTTGGCCTGTGAGATGGCGTCAGTAGCGGACCGATGTGCGAATGGGGCCAAAGGCAGCGCAACAATATTTTCTGAATAGAAGACACCACAAGGCGCTGAGATGCCAAGATCCGGATGGCACCGAGGTGGTGTCTAGCAAGTTGTGGCACTGGTGTGGCCATCCTACAATGGTAAAAGTCGGCGTGGGGCGCCCTGTTGGCCTGTGAGATGGTGTCAGTAGCGGACCGATGTGCGAATGGGGCCAAAGGCAGCGCAACAATATTTTCTGACTAGAAGACACCACAAGGCGCTGAGATGCCAAGATCCGGATGGCACCGAGGTGGTGTCTAGTAAGGTGCACTGGTGTGGCCATCCTACAATGCTGAAACTCGGCGTGGGGCGCCCCATTAGCCTGTGAGATGGCGTCAGTAGCGGACCGATGTGCGAATGGGGCCAAAGGCAGTGCAACAATATTTTCTGAATAGAAGACACCACAAGGCGCTGAGATGCCAAGATCCGGATGCCACCGAGGTGGTGTCTAGTAAGTTGCACTGGTGTGGCCATCCTACAATGCTGAAAGTCGGCGTGGGGCGCCCCGTTGGCCTGTGAGATGGCGTCAGTAGCGGACCGATGTGCGAATGGGGCCAAAGGCAGCGCAACAATATTTTTGGAATAGAAGACACCACAAGGCGCTGAGATTCGGTTAGCACCGAGGTGGTGTCTAGCAAGCTATGCAGCTGAGTTGCGTGCGCACTTGCGGCGAATAGGTCGAAGGCAGCACAACAATGTTTTCTGAATAGAAGACACCACAAGGCGCTGAGATTCGGTTACCACCGAGGTGGTGTCTAGCAAGTTGCTGCACTGGTGTGGCCATCCTATACTGCTCCGAATAACGGCGTGGGGTGCCCGAAGGGGGGGGGGGGAGGCGGCATGAACGGGCCTTCCTAGGTGGAGGCTCGTCTGCTGTAGTGGGGCGCCCCTTTACCGTTTCAGTTGCCATTCAGCTGAGTTTCGGCCGCTCTTGATGCTACAGCGACAGGCGGCTGCAACAGGACTCTCAAAATGGCAGCCTGTTCTTTGGATTTGGGCCTGGTCCACTAAAATGGCCCTGGGACACCTTAGAACTCGGACGCCCGATTTTTTTTTCCTTTCCTCTACATGCAAAAAAAGGTAAATGCCCGGTACGTTATACGCTTCATCTGCCACGATGTACTCTCCAGAGGAACCAAAAAAATATATAGTTATGGTAACTATACCATGCATCGTCATATGGAGAGGTGGCACCAATTAATTATAGTGCTGCATAAAAGAGAGATTTGGAGGAGAACCCCCGACCTGCCTGTACATTCATCAAAGAAGTGGCACTGACAGCATCAGAGGCAAGGGAAACGGTCCCAAATATTTAGAAGAACTTTGGAAAGATTAAAATGACATGTTTAGATTGTGGCAAATTAATTTCATGTGGACAGATGAGTGTTACTCTATAAATACAGCATATGAACATCATCATAGTCGATGGTTGGTAGAGACATTTTGACTATATCCTGGACCTGCCCGTCCTCGCCCAAAATGGCGCCGGAATAAATGGGACTCGTAACTCCTTGTTGTGTACTGGTTGCAGAACCTTGAAATCACGAGATACGTATGCAGTTTTGAAGCACATGGCGGGCGGGGACGAGAATTGATTGAGTATTTCGACATCCCTATTGATATTAAGTTCTGATGTGTTATTGATTACTGTACTATTGAAAGTTCGAATTAACGTCACCCATGGTACTTGCCCGCAAATGTATATCTAGATAATTTTATTGTAACTGGCCCTGTCGTATTTTAATTATAAAATGTACGTCCACCGATTCCGCAACTGTTAGACACCTTAGTTCTTGCAACCTAATGGCCCGCCCGTTACGTTCCTCTACAGTGTAAATGTCTACTCATCATATACGATTACAGTTTGCTCCGTGGCCGGCCCACGTGGTTATAGGCTCGTATTTGTATAATGAAATTTTCACAATAAAGGTTTTTAAAAGAAAACATGGTAGTAGTATACATTGGTAAAGTTTTTAATAATAGTCACTGTTTTAGAATCATTAAAAGGCAAGTGAAATAAAGCAGACCAATTACATGAAGGGTAAAAGGTATAATACGCAGGAACGCAGTAAAGATAAATGGTCAAGGGCTGTTGTGTTTTCTACTCCTGCAACATAAAGTGATCGATAAGAATCTCATATTCAGGCGTATCGGCGACTAAGACAGCAGGTCGACCCTCTTTTGCTCAACGGCTCCGTCATGGGACGAAGAAACGCCCTTTTTCTCGAAAAAAGAATATATTTTACTTGCAGGACAGTTGTAAATTTTCCGGGAAAGTACATTAGCCTGGAACATTATAACATATATTTAAGAAAAAATAATGTTCGGAAGTAATAAAAAGCGTAATTTTTAGGTCTTATGACCAAGCCTTTCATCATTAGAATAAGAAAAGTAAAATGAACCAATGAAAAGTTTTATTAACAAGTCACATGACCTGTTATGCTTACGTTACGCGCTGCGCGTCGCGCCCCGGATGACTTCCGGATGCGCTAACGCGGCGCGTCATATGACGCATTACGCGACAACGCAGGTCCAGAATATAGTCAAAATGTCTCCACCAACCAGCGGTCGGAACACAACCCCTTTCAGCAGGCTAAATAGTTCTGTTAAATGACAACAGAAGGGACAGGCAACAAGAACCATCAGTCAATGAGGGGAGGGCTAGTTCAGTGATGTCATTTGAGATGTCATCAGTGATGTCATCAGTGATGTCACTGACCATGTCATGAATGATGTAATATGTGACATCATCAGCAGTGGATTGCGGGTGCGCGATATATAGTTAGTGCAACTAACTATATATGGAATTTCAATGGTTTTGTGTGGGTAAAATAAGGTTTTTTAAATGCTAATTCCTAACGATATATGGTCTATAACCTATGGTTTTTTCAGTGAATTTTCAAGGTTTTTTAAATGCTAATTCCTAACTATATATGGTCTATAACCTATGGTTTTTTCAGTGAATATATATATATATATGTATGTGTATATATATATATATATATATATATATATATATATACATGCATGCTCTGAAAAAACTCAAAGGAAGGTTAGAATGAAGTTATAGTTGTTAAAAGCATTACTTGCACCTCCTTTTATGCTTTGCTCCTCACCTCACATATTTCATTACTTCTGACATGTTAAAGTTTTAAAAGAAGAGGGCTAGAACGTGGGGTGGGAGTTTGTGCAAGTATGGGTACAGGACTGAATGCCAGTGCATGATGGAGGTGTCCCAAAAAAAAGTTGTGTTTATTACGAAGGCGATCATTGTATTTTAGGCTTTAAGCATATCCTCACAGGCATGAATAACCAAGATCTGGTGTACTTTTTAGTGAAATGTCTGGCAGTACCAAAGTACCTAGAAACTGCCCACGTGATACCTGTTACTGAGAGTGAAACTATATTTCATTGGCTAATGTGGTTGTACTGATGTATTTTGAAGGTGTTCCCACGCTATCATTGTTGCTAGAGTTTGGCACCTGAGTGCACTCCGTGCTCAGTTTTCGCTGTATATTGAAAGTTTTTTGAGGATAAGACTTGGGTTATTAGTTGAGAGGGTGAGAGCCCTACTGAAATAATAATCACAATCCTTGTCATCCTTGTCAGAGTGCAAACCCTAAAGTCACTAAAAATCCTGTGCTTACCACTTATCATGAAACCAAAATGGCAAAAATCCGATAAGAAGAACCGGAGTTATGAATTTTAAAAGTTTTAGGTAAAAATAGTGCAAAGAAGCACAAAGCACCAATCGCAGTTACCTGGTCCCTAGACCGGGTCAAAGCAGAAAGTAAGGAGGGCTGTGATGGAGTGCAGGTCAAGTACAGGGACCAGGTTCATCCCGGTGGAAAGTGTATCTTCTGCATAGTCCAGCTGCATGTGAATTTTGTGTTGCAGGAGATGCAAGGAGATCGTTGTTGGCGCGAAAAGTAGCGTGCCCTCGAAGTTTTGTGTTGGCTGGAGATGCAGGTGGTGATTGCTGGAGCGAAGAGCAGGTCGCTGTCTGAGATTCACATTGACAGTAGACGCAATCACTGGTTGCTGATGTAAAGTGTCCGCCTGCGGTCACTAGGGAGACCAGGGATGGTTCTTTTCCAATGCAAGGATCCCAGATCCTCTAGATTTTCACCAGGAGTCCAGTTGCAGTTTTCAGGTTGGAAGAGTACACTCTTACACCAGCCAACAGTTCAAGATCTGGGGAGCCATGTCTTGGGGCCCAAGCCTCATTCCAGCAGAGGAAAGCAGAGGGTCCAGGCAGGTCTATTTAGTGCTGGTCAGTAGGGCAGTTGCAGGGAAGGCCTCTGGACAGCGGCGATTTCTTGTCCAGGGTGTCCATTCCCTTTCACCACATCTCCATCTCCAAAATAGATCTAAAGTTGTTGCTTTAGATTGAAGCCCTGTAATGCTGGGGCTTCATGTCACTCAGGGAGTGGAGAGCATGATCACCCCCACCCTTTCCCAACTTGTCACAGGTGGGTAGTCCCTCCCTGTGACATATTGACAAAAGGGTGGAAAAGACACTGCAGGCAGAGGGGAAGTCAAGCACTCAAGTCTGTGCAGTTTGTCATCCACATTTTTAAAGACACATTGCGTAGACTCGAGATGTCTGCTACCCACACTGCACTTTGTAACGCCATTAGCTCTGGTGCGTTTCACTTGTATGGCACTAAACGATGTGACTAACTGTCTCGCTGCCATGGAGCAGACACTTGGACCTGGTGGCAGCATGGAGCGAAGGTGGTGCTGATGGACACTACAGTTGTGTGGGACTCGGACCAGCGTCACTAGCTTAGAGACTCCAGATGGTGCCCTGGAACCCCAACCCTGTGGACCTAGAGTTGAGAGGTTTATATTTTACGGCTCCGTCTGTCCCTGAAAACATTAGATCCGCAAATGTGTCTGCTTCCGATTTAAACTCTTTATGCATTTCTCTGCAGCTTTTACCTAGCGACTCAGAGAATTCACCCCGCAGGCAGCGCTAATGGTTATTGTACAACTGGCATTCATGCACATATTTTGAAATACTTCCATGCGCATGCAATAATGCTTTTTGTCAGCGGCGGCTCCTCCATTAGGGTGGAGGAGTGGTGCCCCACGCTTTCTCACAGTGCGAGAAGCAGAAACATAAAATGGTGTTTTTAATACCATTTTATGTTTCTGCTTCTCGCGAGAAAGCAGAAGACAGGGGTATGCCTGGTTTGGGGCCGGTGGGTGGGTAGGTGGGGGACTGCTTTGCAAACCTTTTTCCATCGCCGTCAGCACAGCGCGAATATTGCCTTCTGTTTCCTCCTGGGTTGGATCCTGTGTACTATCTCCATCTTTGGCGGGTGCGTCTCGCCCTATGGACTTCCTGTGGTCGAACAACAGTTTTGGGTGGGTCCTGTCAACCATCCCCATTGCTAGAGTAGCTCTGTAAACAGTCTGGGCCAAGATCTGTACTTTTTTAGCTCGGGTATCTCAGCTGCCACAAATGCTCCAAGCTGGAAGCAGTTATGCCACAGCATTCTCTGGGCAAAGCAGCTGTCCGGGCATCAGCCGTCGCAGGGCTATAGGGCACTGTCTCTCCACTAGGGCACACCGCATTACAGGGACACCATGGCCAGGGCACTTCTCAATCACCTGGGGGCCAAGTCGACACTTCTTCGGCTCAGTTAAGTGCCACCGCTACCAGCGCCACCACGCCCCTACTTGTACATGAGGTGCAGCTAGGCAGTCATACGCAGAATTCTATAGCTGGGGATATGATACTGCTCAAAGACAATGTCCTGAAGTCGACATAGTACTCCCAATTCGCCGAGCAGTCAGTCACTTCTTTCAGCTTCTCTGATGTGGGCCGACTACAATTTCCCATGCGAGGTGCGTCCTGAGGCCGACACGCACTTCCCAGACACCCCCAAGTGCACACTCCTCATCTGTCTTCACTTGGGTGCATAATCAGGGGGCAACGCAAAGGGTCCTTCGCTCTGAAGAGGTGAGGCACCACCAGGAAGCAACAGACTGCGCTCACCTCTCTGGCAAAACTATGCAGTCAGGGGAATCCGTCGCTCCTGCCTCCAAAATGGGGGAGTCCACTCGTTGCGATATGCGGGTCTCAGTGTAGCAAGGGTCGAGCTGACGCACCCTCAGTGGAGCCTAAAACACACAGTTCTCCGATTGCACTGTAGGGAGACTGCAGTCACCACACCTTTCAGCTCTGCCGTCGCGTCGTGAAGGGTCCCTGCACTCTCCCATAGACTTCGACAGGTACGCTGCCGCTCTTCGGCATTTCCAACTCAAGACTCGGGCATTCAGCCGCCTCTCTAGCCCGGGAGAGCCTCCGCCTTCTCACCGCATGCGGAAGGGGCCGCCGTCCAGTGCCCGTGCTCGGCTACTGCAATTCCAACCTTCACAGTCGTCCTCAGGGCTCCGTCACAGCGCAGCAGTGCCTCAGGCCCCCTGGGCTTCTCACGGTAGCCCGGGGATCCTGGCCAACCTCAGCTATGCACCGACCGCAATCTCTCGCTCCACCGTCCAGGCAGGCGCTTGTATCGGAGGCAGTTCAATCAGTTCTAAGGCTCCTTCGCATGCACTATTCAGATGCCGGATAAATAAAATATCGTCTGGTGGTTGTGCTGAGCTTCTCGCTTAAGTGGCCATCTTCGTCGCGAGCAAGCTTCGCCCCCCTTTGGCGATATCATTATTGTTAAATCATGGGAAGGTGATCCATCAAGGAAAATTATTTGTTGTCCAATGTCGGAGTAAGAACACATTTTTTCATTTCGTCCTAAAACTGAATGCCTCTATACTCTCCTCATTTAGGCTGTTAGACAATTCTGAACAGCAAGGCCAAGTGTATTCGAGCAAACTGTGGGTGCATTCCATGATTTCCAAAGCAAGGAATACATTAAAGGAGAGATTTTTGATGTTCTGAACTGCTTCAAGCATCTTTTTCCTCCCATTATTACTTATATCTCACCCCTAAGGTAGACCCTAAAGGGTAGGGTGCATGGTGTTGAAAAAGAGGGACTCATGTTTTTACGTTTTCCATTTCTTATCAGTGAAAAGTTCCAAAAGTCGTGTTTCACTGATTGAAGCCTATCTTTCACATAGACTAACAGTGAGTTACCTTATTGCATACATGATAGCTTTAGTTTGGGATCAGATAGATAAATGCTGTTTCCACTCAAATGATGTGTAATTTAAAAACCTCTTTAATGCTAATTGCAAAAAGAAGAATTGATGGACAGAATGCAGAATAATGTCTTACATTCACCCCAGTACAGAGATCTGGGCCTAAATCTATCGTTTTTTTGCTCACCATGCCATCCTAGTTGGAACCCAGACATATGCTAATCAGTCTTGACCCTGTGCCTCATAGGAACAGTCCAGCCTGAACTGCCAGGCCAGGTCCTCCCTGGACTGGAAACAAGCATCCTAGGACCAGTTCCGGGGTTTCACCCCTCATCAGCCAGGATAGCTTGACTCCAGTGGCATGTAAGATTTTAAGTTACTATTCTGAAAATACCACTTTTAGAAAGTTGCCATTTTTGTCCTAAATGAAATGTGCCTTTCTGTCAGTGTCTAGGGTCACATGACTGTGTATGGCTCTCATATGGTGTTTTGTGGAGTACTTTCAGAATTTTGGACAAAAGGGCCTTGGAAGTGGGGCAGTGTGTTGCTCTTCTGAGCAGGATGTCATGGGGATGTACTCAGCCCTTCCTGAGCTTCATAGGGTAGCCTCAGGTGTTGACCCTCCCGGTCCTGATGTGTAACTGCTTCCTGCCCTGCCTCTGACAAATGCAGCTCGCACCTAGGCCTCTCCGCCCTTTGTTACCCTAGACAGCTTGGATTCAAAGTCAGGAAAAGGGGAAAGTTAGGCATCCCCCTCTCACAGTCGGGCACTAGGAATAAAAGTAGCTCATTCTGTTACTCTCATCAGAACACTTGTGGACCTGTGGAAGATTCAGCTTGCCCGGCTGTCTGAAGAAGGAAGATAGGACCGCTTGAATTGAACCCAGGCTCCCCAGAAGTGGCTCCTATGGTCAGTTGACAGATCTCCTGTTTGAGCTAGAGGGACACACAATCTTCTAGAGACCTCCCTGCAACTGCCTAGCTGACAAGCACCAGCTGAACCTACCTGGACCTGCCTGAGCCCTTCTGCTGTCTCTGGTTGAGTGGCTCCAGATTTGTAAGTTGCCGCCCATGTCCTGGACCCATGACTGGCCTCAGGGTGTACTCCTCCTGAAGAAAAGATTAATATACTCAGGTTTTGGGCTCCTTGCGACCATGAAGTGACCTCTTCATGCGAAAGAATGACCCCCTGTAATGACTCCCAACACAAAGATCCAGCAGGATCTGCATTTCACGCCAACAGCGATCATCTATGACAACCTCCAACATGAAGCCCCAACGAGGCTTGAACTTCACAGCGACAGACCACGTCGACCGCCAACGCAAAGCTGGAGCAATGACAGGCTGTTCACGCCAAAACAGCGACCATCTACATTGCCCCACCTGCCCCTTGTGCTGACAACAACCTCCTTGCAGCTCTAGCCAAAGCGAACAGCAATCCTAGCACAGACTTGAGAGGGTAACTCTTTAGTGGGATAAACCTGCTCCCTACACAAGACGTGCACCCCATCTTGGTTGGCCTGAAATTGTGACTTTGCCCCGGTCTATCATGATCAGATTGTGGTGCTTTGTGCTTTTTGGCACTATTTTCAACTAAAACTTTAAAAACTCATATCCAGTTTTACTAACTAGATTTTTTGACATTTTTTGTGACATTTGATTTATTAAAATGTATTCTATTACTTTATACATTGGTTTGCAATATTTTGTGTGTTGTATTTTCACTTTATTACTGTTTGAGTGCTGATTTTACACACTGCCAATATGTTAAGCCTCACTGCCAAGCTGCTAGAGGGTTAAACACAGGTTTATTTAGTTTCTTTTATCGTTCACCCTGACAAGGATTGTGTTTATTATTTGAGCAGGGCTTCCATCCCTCTCAACTAATAACCCCATTTCTTACAGAGAGTTTCTCAAGTAGCAGGTCACTTCTATAGGCGGTCTATTTCATGCCACTTATATTTCTATCAGGTCGTACAGGGTGTAGCCTCTTGCATTGAATCAGGAACAGGGTAATACATTTTAGGCAAGAATCCACACATCAATTTATTGATACTTGAAATTATAATATCAGGTTTGTTGAAAAGAATGGGTTATACTGGCCCACTTTGCCTTAAACCTCAGCTTTCACCCTTTGTTCTTTTTATCCATTTTACTTTATCCTCATCTCCTGGTGAAGTGCCATTCTTGAGTGCTTTGAGAGTTCATTTCCAGCTTTCCTCTATTTTAGAATGGAATTTTATGCGTATCCCAGTAGTCACAGATTTCCTCTCGGGATGTGGAAGTCAACCCATGGTCCCTGGGCCGTGGTTTGTGCGCTGGGCTGTTGTCATGACTTGGGGTGCTCGAGTGCTCAGGTAAAGGCCTAGTCAATCATGGTTGTGAATGTAGCTTCACTCGTGCCTCGGAGGGCAGCTGAGCTCGTTTGCTGGGCGAGGTCCTTCCTCACTATCTAAAATGTCCTCGGAATGTACCATTGTAGTGAGGTCGCTGGACCATTCATGCCCCCTCGCCCTCCCCAGACTCCTCCCACCCCATTTCTCAACCTACACGGAAATCATGCGCTGGAAGCACAGCACCGGTTAATGAGGGAAGTAAAACAAACATTGTTTGAAAAAGGTTATTAGTCATCTGGGTGACAGGTTTTTTTTTTTTTTTACCAGAACTATCATTTGCAACTTTTCCCATAAATGATGATTCAGTGCAACCTGCCTGGGAGTGTCTCTTATCTGGAACTTTTGTTCTTTCGAATTGGATTTTTTGCTATGGCTAATTATTGATCAAAGTCGAGTGCCAATGTTTTTCTATTTCATAGCCAGTCTTCTCTCACTTGAATCAACAAACGGAATAAAGATTGGTTTAAACTAATGTGTGTGTGTGTGTTTTTTTTAGATTAGAGTGTTCTCGCTTCGTCCACATGGCTGCCTGAAAGCAACAAAGCTGCCCACAAAGTGCAAATAACTGCCATTGTTTAATTCTCTCTGCTCATGCAGCTATTAATGTTTGTCTTTCCGACAAACATTAAACTGATTTAACTCATTCATCTCTACAGACAAGATCAGCTACTATTAACAGAACCTTCTGTTTTGTTGAGAATAATAACTTGGCTGAGCAGCTTTGTTGAAGAACTCGTTTTGGATGTGCCAGTGCTTTGTTGTGATTTCCAAGCCATCTTACAGTGTTGTTGATTTCAATCCACCTCTGTGAATCCATGGCGGTTTGCCTCTGTGCCAATGTGGCATCCGGTGCAGTGTCGTCTACAAGAGGTCCTGGATAGCTAGTTCCTTCTCAGATCTTTTCCTGGTAACACCTAGGAGCAGAGATACTACAATACAGCGCATCATAGTGAGGCAAGCAAGGGTGCTGTTCTGTGTTGTGCAAGGGGAAGAGCAACTCAGAGCCATATTTACTAAATATAGCCAGTTGCTACTGTCTTCCTACGCATTGGCACACAGACAGGCTGCCTAACATCCTCACACCACTTCCCACTCCCCAAACGCACACACACATCCCTTGGCTTTGCATCATGATATTAATCTCTAGCATCAGTTTTGTACTGGAAGTATATATATATATATACTCTTCCAGTACAAAAACACATGCCTAGACAAGGTTTAAACCATTTTCCACCTTGGATGTGTGCTGTACAGTGCAGCACATGTGCAATGTTTTAACTGTTTGGAGAAGTTAATATATTTCTCCAACTTAGTGCCAGCCTCAAGGAGGCAAAGCCCAGTCTGACAATTTTAGTAGATACAGTTACGCGTCAAAAATTACAGGTGCTTGCACTGGCACCCCCTTAATGCGAAGTGATGTAAAGGACAGCAAAGTGTATTTTGTGCTCAAGAAAGAACACTTTTCTGGCACAAAAAGGTTTCTGGAAATTCAATACCTTTTTGAGAATTTGTGCCGCTTTGTGTCATTCCGCGTGACTTTGCGGCAGCTCAAACTCTTGATAAATCTGCTCCCTGTGGTTTGGGTATTGAGGCAAAGGAGCTGTGATACCTTTGTGCTTAGAGGAAGCATTCCGCACTGTAGCTTGGTACTTTCACTTTTCTTTTCGTTCCCCACTGTTTTCAGCCTGGCAAGGAGCTAGACTCAGGGTGGGGGTGGGCCTATCACTCCAACTTAGGGTAGACACTTGTCTATGCCTGAGAGGTCGATCAATCATATTTCCAGAGAGTTAACATTTTAGCACTGATTCGTTAGTTATTATTTTGCTTTGCATGGGCACTGTGCGGAGCAAGATGGGAAAACAGGTTCACGACGTGTAAGGTGTAAACGTGCTTCTCTCGGTTACTCTACCTCACGGAACAGAAGTGGTGGGGCGAGAAAGAAAAGATCATTTACCTGCTGGACGCCTCCTCCCCTCTGTCCTCTTCTCTTCCTGTCAACGTCCGGCAGCACACAGGCTCACAAACACCCCAAAGCCAATCATGACGCAGCTGCCATGCTGGTAATGCTCGTCATGATTGGCTTAGAAGCCTGGTTTGCTGCTCATACAGTGCCTGGGAGCCTGGGACTGCAAAATGCGATGCTGTGCGCGCTACGAATTTTGTTTTATTAATTAAATTGTGTACTTACCTGCAATTATCCATATGCCGGTTTTTAGCACCCTCCCCCTCCCCGCCTCCCTGCCCCACCGTAACTCCCTCCACGGGCCGTGGCTGAACAGAGACTCAGTGCCCAGATACCCCTAAGGGTGACAGTGTTGCGCTTTACAAATACTGTTTTATTGATTGATTAGAGAAATCAGGAAGTGGGAGTTGTTTTTTGAATAAGTCTCAAATCTGCCTCGTGCTACTTGCACAACACAGATTTGCGACTAAAGTTATGAAATATCAACGGTTGTTTTCATTATAATGATTACATTTTGCACCTGTTTGATGACATTTCCTTCGAATTTCCCCCAGTAGCATGTTCGTGGGGTTTTCGTTAATGGCCTATAAATAAATATATTACACAGAGCTTTCATACTGAATTCAAAATCAAATATATAATTTTTCCATTTCAAAGGGCATGACATGCAAGAGAAGCCCTTAACCTTTAGTGTAACTAAATAAGTTGCACAGCTTCAACCCGATTTTGTGACATATAATATACATTTTTCTTATTCAATAGGTAAATGAGTCTAAAAGCCCTACAATACAACTCTAAAGATAAAAATCGTAATCTTGGCCTAATTCCTAACGATAATGAACATAGCGAAATAAGTCACTGGTAGATAAGATGGCGCCTTCGCCTTTCAAGGGAAATGTTCATATCTACAGACACCCATGCTTGGAGAGTAGACATTTTATTTGCTATGTCGCTCTTAGGTTTTCTTCAAATTAAAATAAGGCCTTTATTATGTGACTCGCGTCATTGATATCCTCAGTCAAGGGCTCTTTTGAAAATAAATTTTATCTCCGCAATACCTCGGTACCCACCGAAATCACAGATAACCCTCAATAAATACGGAAAATGAGGCTTTACTGCTCATACTGTATGGAACAGAGACAGCAATGTGTCTGTATTTCTGACTGAATATCCAAGCTACGGACTACTTCCCCCCCCCTACTGTGGTAGACTACAGGGCCTGTCAAGTGGCATTTTCTTGTGTCTCCTATTTCCCGCAAACTGTTTGCAAACGAGAATCGACTGTGTCTGCCCGTGGTGAAGTGCACAAAACCAACATCACAGCTACCCTCTAAATGTAAATGTAAATGTAAATGTAAATGTATTGGACTTGTAAAGCGCACGGCTGCCCGTAAGCGTCCCGGCGCTTGCTTAGGGAACCCGTCCTGGTATTCCCCTGTGAGAAACCCCGGCAGGGTGTCCACAAGGTGAAAGCCAGGCATCCCACCGCGAGGGGCCGTAGTGGAGATTAAGCAAGCTATTGCCCAGAGTTGCAGAGTGTGACCCCGTGAGTTGAGTAGGCACCAGAGCGAGAATTGTCGAGTCCGTGGAATTTTTTTTTTTTTTTTTTTAGCCCGAGACCCGCCGAGGCGGGTAATCGAACCCTGGTCCACGGTCGATCTCAGCTTCCGGGTCTGCCGCCTCTAACCACTGAGCCACGCTTCTCTAAGCAGCACCCCCCTGGCAGTCGTACAGAATTCAAGTATGACATGATCCTGAAGTCTAGAGTACTTGCCTGGTTGGCTCAAGAGCTTTTGGCACAAGAGACTAAAAGAGTTTGTCAGGCACCTCTTATCAGGACCAACCCTGCATTGTTTTATATGCATACGTACTGGCGCTATGCATCACTCTCGAAACCACACTTATGCCCTCAGAGCATTCCTTGCCTCTCGCCCTCAGGGGGCGCTCTGAAGCAGACGGTAAGCCTGGTATGTGGCATGCAGGCCTTGGTCCTGGAGTGTGCCATCTGGACGTGAATTGTGTTTTTTAGGGTCTAATGACAACCTTTTATTAGCTGAGCATGCGAGTGTAACGTAGATAAACATTCCAAAATTAAGGGGAAGTTCTTGAACTCACAATCTTTGGACTTAGTCCACAAGAAGAAGGCTGGTGATGATTCTATGCAGTTTAGGTTCCTGCCCACATAACTCCTCTGCAGCTGGAGCAAACCTACACACACAGCTGCACAGTCACACTTTGCTTGGTTTCTGTGGGCGGATTGGTTCAGATTATAGCAATGTTGACTGGTTAGAGGCAGCAGACCCGGGAGCAGAAGTCGCCCCGGGACCAGGGTTCAATTCCCGACGCGGCAGGGTCGTGGACCAGGGTCAGCGGACTCGACAATTCTCGCCTCGGTGCCTACTCTAACCTGGGGTCCCACTCGGCAACTCTGGGCATTAGCTTGCCTAATCTCCACAACGGCCCCATCAACGCCGGGGATGCCTGGCTCCACCTTGGGGATTCCCAGTAGGGACCATCCCACAGGGAAAGCAAGGACGGGTTCCCCAGCGGTATACAGCGCCGGGACGCCCCTTTCCTGGGGCAGCTGTGCGCTTTACAAGTATACGACATTTAACATTTAACATTTAACATTTATAGTTGCTGCACCTGTCAAATGGCGTCGTGTGTACAGGACTGCCTTCAACCCCCCCCTTTCCCCCCGGTCTCCCCCCCCCCTCACCCCCTCCCCCGTCCCTCCCCCCACCACCACCACCACTCCTGTGAAAGTTGCAGTCTGCTCAGCCTGGTCATGATGGCCAGCACGTGGCCGTGTATTTATTTTTCTACATTTAATTTTCTCCCCTGTTACTGAAACAGCACGTAGGGTCTTCGTTAACTTCAATCTAAATGCACAACAGTCTATAACTGCTGAACTGTGACAAGCATGAAGGCCTCTGACCCCTGTAAGACCTCATGTATGGCTGTGCAGGGCACGTCAATAGATCTATAGCACGTCAGTGGTAGAAATCATGCTTCATATAATAGCACACCTGTAGTAAATGCCATCCCACCCCATTTTAAAAAAAAACAACTAATGTTTCTATGTATGTATATGGTTTTTGTATAGCATGAACCTAGTCAATGGCAGTGGAATGCTCTACAGGACTATGGCAAAGACACGCATAATAGTGATTTACGGGTTGTCCGGTTTGTGAACTGTTACTGCATCATGATGTTCCTTAAGAAGGTGTGTCTTCAACTCATTTCTAAATTCGAGCGTGGTTGGCGTATTCCTGATGGATACGGGGATGTTATTCCAGACTCTATGTCCATTGATGGGGAAGGAATGAAGACTTGATTTTTCTACTGTACACTTTGTCCCCAGTCTTATCGTGTTGTGGCTGTGCCCAGAGGTTGGGATGCAGGTCATGATGGTTTTGTAAATAATGCAACTAGTTTTGAGAATGGCGTGTCCTGGTACTATCTACCCAATCCTTTTCCTACCAGGTCCAAGACTCCGCAAGGCCCTCACATGAATGTTAGATATGGT
This sequence comes from Lissotriton helveticus, assembly GCF_964261635.1. Lineage (NCBI taxonomy): Eukaryota > Metazoa > Chordata > Amphibia > Caudata > Salamandridae > Lissotriton > Lissotriton helveticus. The sequence continues at coordinate 1,029,880,484 of NC_136059.1, forward strand.
CTTGCTTACTGCTATTTCAGAAGGAAAAAACTCACCTTCTCAAAACCGTCCTCATACCTGTGTTTAATTTGAGCTGGTGATTGCCAGTGGGGGGGCATTGGCATTTATTTTTGGGGACTGGTACTTATTTTTCCGCATCTGATGTTTTCCAAGTGCAAGAGAGGAAAAACATACGGATCGGGAAGATGGACAAAAAGAGAAATGAAATTACCGGGACAAAGCAGAAACCTGCAACAATGAGATAATTGGACAAGGAGTGTCCAGGAGTGAATTAAAGAGGCATAAGGTGGATTTAAAACTACTCAGCCTTGGTGTACGGCACAGTGATGTTTAAATGCTCCTGCCCGGGGCTTCTGAGCAGGGCTTTGGGCACCGGTACACTTTCCTATACAAATGAATCACTGTCTCATACTTATCTTTTCATCCTACTTTAGATAGGATACTCCCATTGAATTCTCTCTGTTGTATATTCCATCTATTAGAATGTATTTCTGTATGTAAAGTGCTTCACTGTCTCCAGCATGGATCAACCTAAAGATACTAATAGACCGAGGAGAGAATGAAAGGTATTTTAAGGTCTATTGTATATCTTTCCTAATATACACCTGAATATGTCCATAAGATACACAAGACCTCTGACTACCTGACAAGGGCACTGCATTTTTGTTTGAAAACCCGTTCTAACTCCATTGGCTATGATTATTTATCGTATGCTAAGATCCTTCACCATGAAGGTGGCATGCTTCATCATTGGGTTTGCTTCTCCTTCAGACAAAGTCAATACCTGATGGTAGGAGCTCTTTGCAGCAATCTTTTTAGCAGAGAATTCAATAACAGGAAACAGAATCCTATAATTAGAATGTAAAATTGCCTGGAGGCCGCCCAACTGCACTTTGTTAAGTTTACCACCCATAAGATTTACCCTAAAGCTCAAATTGAATCTTCACAAATCATAATCGGTCTCAACATCCGCTGGTCAACATGTTTTCATCAAAATTCATGTTGCCAGATGTAGATCGCAGAATTTCAGTGTTTGCGATCGCAATTTAGCTGTGTGCAATGTAGGTAGGCAAAAACCTACTCGCAAAATAAGAAGTAGCAAAAATTGTGATTCCCTATTTTGCGCATGCATTTAGAGAATCACAATTTGCGATTCCCTAAATGCTATGCTAGTAGGCATCGCAAATTGAGATATTGCCCTAAGGAATCGCAAAATACCACCAACTTGAAGTTGCGATTTCCGAGAAAAAAACACTTTTTCGCTTTTTTCAAAGTGCCATGTGGCACAAATACATGTCCGTAGGGCATGTATGTGCGCCACATATGCACACATGCATATTTCAGGGGTGCAACAGGGTGTCCTTTTGGAACCCTTGAACCCTTAAAATTGCATGCGCAATTAGCAAGTACCTTTTGGGTACTCGCTAATTGCGCATGCAATTCCCATTCATCCTATCGGCCTCTTGGTCCATAGAAATGAATGGGAAGCAATTCCTTATTTGCGACTCACAGGACTGTGTAGGAATCGCTATTTTGAATACGAAGCCTACCTGCATAGCAGTTTGCGAGTCCTTAATGGCGATTCGCAAAAAATCGCTATTGAGGACTCGCAAAAATGTTCTTTGATACATGTGCCCCATAGTCTCTTATGCAGTCTAACACTTTCTTCAGGACCCATAGATCCCTACTCTGTTGCTAAAAACAATGAGGTGCATGTAAATTGAGGTAAGGGTTTTCATCATTGAACCACATGACAAAGGTCAAAATGATGAGGATATCGCCTAATTATCTCTGCCAACAATGCAAGTTGGTTTTGACATGCTTCCCATCTGAATACACAATTTCAGTCTCAAAATGATGAAAATACAGGCATGCCAACTTCAGCAAAATGTGCTGCCTATAGAATTTGGTGATAGCGCCTTCAATTTTGAAATGATTTTCATTAAATCTAGCCCAGCAAAATCCATCACAAAATATATTGGTGTCATCAAGTCTAAAGAACAATTGAGAAGGAGACTCTCAATTATCACCAGGGCTTAACTTCAGTCACACAAAAGGTGAAGGAAGGCATGCCCAGATGTGGCCCTGTTGCTCACCGTACCAAAGGATCCACGTTATACCTCATTGATGAGGCATAACAAGGCTTAACCATTCTGGGGTTGCTTGTGTTCCCTTCTCAGGGGATTTGTCTGGCAGTACGGGATGGACTTTTCCCAAGAGGAGCAGGGTCAGTATTGACTTGCATAAGGAGAGCCCTAGTAAGTGAAAAACAACGGGTTCGAACGGTACAGCATGCAATTGTCAGCAGTTAGACTATTTGCAATCATTCTACCCATCAGCTCTTGTGTGATTGGTGTTACACCCTAAGTGGCCTAGAGTATGCCCAGACATGAGTCTTTTGCTATCTGTCCTATAGGTTCCAAGCAATGCCTCACTGATGAGGCCTAACATGCCGAAACCAGTCTAGGATTGCTTAGGATCCCTTCTGGAGGGGACATCATCTGGCAGTTTAGGATGAACTGCTCCCAGGAGGAGCTGTTCTGCATAACACAGGCCTTTGTCTAGAGTGGCACACTGAGTGAAAATCGATGGGTTGGAATGGTACCCCAAACGTTTGCCAGTGGTTAGACTTTTTTCAGGCCTTCTTCCCCTCAACATTTGTGTTATTAATGGTAGGATATGCTATTCATTTGCAGTTCTAGCTACAGACCGCTTGACAGAGCTAATGTTGTTATTCTGCTACGGTGCTTTATATTAATATTATTTTCACGCTACTTGATATTGACTATTGGGTGTATCGCTCTGCCTGGAGTGTTTCTGTTGCAATCAATAAGACATACGCAGGGACTAAATTAAATCTCAAAACTGCAAAGAATGATCACACTTTTCATCACACTCAGGCCACCATACAATCACTACATCTCTCAGGAGTACCAACACCACCATGTCATTACCAACTTTGCGCTGTGTCACCACCCAAGGGCACCACACTTCCATCCCATAGTATCACACTACCAACCCTTTATTATCATACTATCATCACAGCAGTCCTCCCTCTGACCTACTCCCACAACCGAAGATCATGCAAAAACTCAGCAGTGTACTACCATCTTCCCATCATAACAAAGTACTTTACAGCAACACACTACCACCCAGCAACCTGACACTACCACACACCACTACTATAGTGCTTCACATTACAGGAAAGTATCTTACTACTACCCATAGCAATCACAGAAGCACACCATAGCTTATACACCACCATCTCACAGCACTGAAACTGCACACTACCAAACACATACACCATGCTGTTACCATCCCCCATCATTGACCTAATTGATCCAGGAGGTCACAACAACACAGTCACACTGTAGCCCCCACACTGATCTACCACCTAACGGAACTGCAGTATTATCCACCAATATCACACTGCCAAAGACCTCTACTTTGCTGGAACAAACACGTTTCTACCACCCCCACTAAGGTGCTATTACCTAAGAGCACTATTTTAGGAACTCCCACCAGCAATTGGCTTGCACAACCACACCGCTACTTTTTACACTGCATACCCAATCATAGTCACCAGATTATCCTACCCATCCTGTACCAACCCAACACTGTGCTCCAATCCCAAACTATAGGTGAGTTATAGTTGAGGTACAGCAATGGTAAAACTCAACAACATACTCTTTTATAAAAGCACAATTCCCCAATAACACAACCTAATGTTAGTAGTACAACAACCAGAACAACACATACATAATAATGTATCTAGACACAAGACAACTAGCAGCACAAAAAAGCAAAAGCAATAGCACAACAAAATACAAAACTGAAATACATTAACAGGACAATGCAACACAAACATATAACACTGTAACAACACAAAACTCAAGAAAATGGCAACACACAAAACTATCATGACTGCATAACAAAACCCCAAAACCCATAACAATACAACAATTATCGCTCAACATGTTTAGACTATCATCTGAAAGTGTCTTGCTATCTCCCACCATCCTACCACAACACACTCACCACACCATCACTTTACTCCCACAGCACTGTACATCCACCACATACCACTGACACTGCACACAGCCACCAAATTTCCACCAAAAAAACAATTAAAAAACACAACAATGACAGAACACAATTCAAGGGAACAGCAGCACACACAACACAATGACAATGGTTGAACATTACAACATATCAAACATAACTGTAGACAATACATTACAATAACAGCATAACACCTCATAGTAGCAATTCAACACCACTAACAAAAATACACAAGCACTTGAACAAGATCACAATGCAAAAATGTAACACAACGCTACTTCACACTAACATGATATCTAACAACAATACAACACAATAACAGCAAGTCAAATTGGCCATTAGAGCACATGAAGAAATGAAACATCCACAAATCAACTCATATCTTAATTTCACTTGCAGACATGTCTAAACCCCTTCCATGCTGATGACAGCCCCCGGCCGTCATGCGTCACGGTGGGCATGTGCTGATGACGGCTGGGGGCCGTCATGACCACACCCGCGATTGGAATGTGCCGCACAGGTGCGGAATTCCGGCCGCGGCAGAGGGGTTAAAATACAGCAAATTTTTAAAGCGTAACCTTTGAAAAGATAAAAATTAATTGCTAAAAATACCTAAGTGCAGGAAAAAACATGTTAAAAAATACGGTACGAGACTCAATACAGTCCTACCACATTTGATAAGCAACTCACAAGTAGGCTTTCTTAAAAACCGTATGTCGAACGATAACACCTGTCTGTTATGTCATGTACTTGAAAATGCAACTATTAATATGGATCCTTCAATTGCAATTACCCTGGACGCTGAAAAGGCGTTTGACAAAGTTTCATGGTCATTTTTAAAGCAATGCATGTATTCTTTTAACTTAGGGGAACTCTACATAAATTTGGTCTTGGCCCTTTATTTGGCACCTGCGGCGCGTATTGCAATTAATGGTTCAATTTCGGAATCTTTCACTTTACAACAAGGCACAAGACTAGGCTGCCCACTTTCACCATCCCTTTTCCTTCTGACACTAGATTCCTTAATACAAGATATTACATTGAATACAGACATGAAAGGAGTAGCGTTTAATAATACTCAAGTTAAATTAGCCGCTTGTGCGAACGTTATCCTTATAGTAACTGAAGAACCGGGTCCCTCAATTAATGCTCTGATGTTAACGATAGAGAAATACTCTTTATACTCGGGTTACAAACTAAATAGGGACAAATCGGAGGTAAAACCCCTAAATATTCACTGTTCCAGAGAGATCATGGGCAACTCAAGTCTTGCGTGGCAACAGGGTTGTATAAAATACTGAGGTATAGAATTTGGTAGCAATACAATAGGTACACTACATCACAATGAAAACATAACACTTGAAAAAACATCTAGACACATGGTCTCCAAAATGTATTACTTTGTGGGGGGGATTGAAACGATAAAGAGGATGATTATGCCACTTATTAATTATCTAATCAACATGCTCCCTCTTATCCTAACAGAACACTTTCACCATAAACTTGATATCCTTCCTTCAAAATTCATATGGCAGCGTAAGAAAGATAGAATTGGACTTAAAAGCTAAGGTTGGACAACTCCCTAGGTGGAGTCAATGTAGCCGATTTTAAAACATACCAAACAGCCTTTCTAGCAAAACAGGGCTCTTATTGGATAACGCCTCCTGTCAATTACACTACTGTATGGCTAGAAGTTGAAAAAGGCGTCCTTGATAATCTCAACCCTCTCACCCTGCTCACCTCTAACCAAATGAAACTAATTAGATCTATGTCTATTTTTAAAAATACGAAAACAGCGTTACTACAGTTAGACAAGAAACTTGACTCAAGAATTAAGCGTTCCAAGTTGGAATCCATATGGAACAATCATAATATTTTATATAATAGGAAAACTATACATTACGATACTTGGATTAACAAGGGGATATTTTTCCCCCACCAGCTAGAAAACTACTCATACTCAATTACGTTTAGGAAACTACAATCTAGATAAAACTTAAACAACATCGAATTTTACAACTTTCTAAAAGTTAGAGCAGCTTTGTCAAAAGCCAAACTACACAACTCAACCCCATCCCTAACACTTTTTGTGAAAAAGATCAATAAGCTAGGCCATCAAGTATCACATATATACAAACTTCTCCGTCCTAAAAGCTCGAATCTTAATAAAAAAATGTATTGACTTCTGGGAAATACATGTCTCTAACACAATACTCGAATCTAAATGGCCTGTAATATGGAGCTCGACTACCCGTAATAAAATCTCACCGATCTTGTCTCAAACAAAACTATGGCATCTACGTGAAGCCTTCTGGACACCTGCTCGCTTGCACTCACAACATCTCCGCGATGACCCTGTTTGTTGGAATTGTAAAGAAGAAACAGACGATTTAGCCCATCTTATATTACACTATAAAGCTGTATTGTCATTTTGGGATAACATATTTGATTTTCTATCTAAACTATTCAACTGTAAGCTAAAAAGCGAATTCCTCACATTGACAACTGGTTTTGTTGATGATGACACATTAAATTGTGCTGACAAAGCCGTAATAGATCTTTTATTTACATCAGCTATAAAAATGGTCCCAAATAATTGGAAAGATACACTTAAGACTTGATATAAAGGATGGATGAATTGGATTATTCATCTCAGGGGCGCAGATAATATTGCTCTTCAAAATTCTCCCTGGAAACCTTCTACCAGATACATGTGGGATACACTAGATATATATTTTTCCACACATAAACCACCATGAACATACAGACGCTATTTTTCTTTAAGAGATTTTCCTTTTACATATTCTCGTAGCCTTAACCATTTTTTAAAGATGCATAATATTCTGATTGACTCTTGGATATATTAACCTAGTTGGCTCTGTTTCACAGGACTTTTTTCTTTAATAACATGTATTTAGATATAATAACCACTGTAAGTATGTGCAGATCTTAATATTGCTCTGACCCACCTTCATTTCTCTGCTCTTTCTTTAGAATTAGTAGTTTCTTGATTAGTATTTAGTTTGTTCTTCTTTTTCCTCTCCTCTTTATTTCGTGGATGATCCGATGTTTACCTATCAGTGTACAATATTTGATATCAGCTGGCACTTTGTCCTCACGTTTCCTGTATGTTAATGGAGATCATTTTTCTTGTTTTTTCCTATTGATAAGTTTAATGCTTTTTTCCAGCCGTGGTGTTGCGTTATATATTGCATTTTTGTACATTCTACTAAGTATGTAGTCATTTGTTGTTTTTTCTTCTGAAAATATCTAATGAAATTATTTGAAATACAAAACAAAATACTGTATAAAAGGGCGCCAGGGCTGAGCCTAATAAAACCTAACAAACAAAAACCTCCAAATAGGAGTATGCTATGTAAGTAGGGAATAATAGGAACCGCCCAAAAAACAATAATCCATTCACGTTTTAACCAATTTACATGAACAGTACATTTATAAAATGGTTCACTGTCACAGTTAATTTCCCAAGTTAGCAAAATACACCCCTGCCAAAAACCGGGATAAAAAACAACATGTTTCGGTGAATCCAAAAGTTGCAAGTAGAGTAAGGCTGGTTTTTGATAAAAATCCAGAGGAGCAAGTAGGGGATGAATATACTTTCATCTTTAGGCTGACCAGTTCGGGCAAATAAAAACAAAGTGTCCGGTGCAGAAATCCTGTCACTTGTGCAAAAAGGACAGTCTAACGGCTTATGCCACCCCATCAACAGCTGTGGAAACAGATTTAAATGAGAGTAGGTTAGCAGTCTTCTATGATGAGAAGTCATGTCCAAAGTTAAGTAGGTTTTCATTTTGAATAACTGTTTTGAACTGTTCTGAGCGGATGTATGACGTTACAACGCATGCTTTTACCACGCATGCTGTTACAACGCAAGTATTACAACGCAAACCTTTACAACGCATTACACTTGGGGGTGCTGGATAGTGAATAGTTTAATTTACTATTCCAACTCCAGTCCCCGTGGACACTAGGGAAGGTGTTGGATAGTAAATTAAAACTATTCCCTATCCTAGAGCGCCCCCAGTGTAATGCGTTGTAAAGGTTTTTGTCGTAATACTTGCGTTGTAACAGCACTGCGTGGTAAAAGGTTCGTTGTAAAGGATGTTTCCCGTTCTGAGCTGACACTATTTCTTGACACCGATATGCAGAATTTTGAGACAAGATGGCTGGTCAGTTTCGTGTGCAGCACTTGTCCTCTCCACTTTGACGTTCCTCTGCTTCCCTCTTAATTATCTTATATACAGTTTTATGTTCTAGGTGGAGCACAGTGCTTCTGAATCCTGCTGTTAAACTCTGGGACATATGTACTAAACACAATGGTAACAAAATGCTGGGCTCAATTTGCGACCAGTATTTTTTGGACCAATGTGGAACTTTTAGAACAGACATATTTACTAATAGGTGGGTGCACAAAATTCCAAATTGTAGTGGTTTGCAATTTGAAATATTTCATCAATATTCATGAGGGAGATTGGAAATTGTGACTCACTATGACTGGATGTCTTACCAAATAGTGGAGAATTTTGGAACACAATTAATAAACTATCAAAAGGAGCGGGTGGTCAATACAACACAGGAATAAGCGAAACAACATGGGCCGCTTATATTGAAAGCTTATATAACATTCATATGAACCAAAATGACAAAGAAATAAATAAAACTTTAAAAAAAGTTTGGATCAAAAAGAAACAGAAATCAAACAAAGAAAAAATGATCAGCAGGAAAGTACATACCGAGAGGAACAGACACTTCTGACAACTGTTAAACAAACAAACGCCCTAATAAAAAAACTGAAAGCGGAAGGAGCAGCAGGCCCAAATGGGATGCCAAATGCCTTATTTAAATACGATCCTGACTTTTGGGCAGAATACCTGACACCGCTATTCAATCATGTTTATAAAGAAAAAAAGATACCACAGTCCTGGCAGGGCAACATCTTCCACCCAATACACAAAAATGGATGCAGAATGGAACCCGGGAACTACAGATTAATAGCTTTAATTGATGTAGAGGCAAAGCTCTTTGCATCTTGCATACTGATTCAACTCCGACAATGGATAAATGAAAACAAAATAGTACCCAAATTTCAAACGGGTTTTATGGAAGGCATGGGCTGCATAACCAATCTTTCAGCATTGTCACTACTAATCGAAGGAGCGGGAAAAAGGAAGACCGGATTAATAGCCTGCTATATAGATCTGAAATCTGCCTTCGATCGAGTTCCAAGGCAACGTCTATGGAAAAAACTGGAACTTTGGGGTCTTCCACCGGCTCTAATTGAAACTATAATAGCCCTATATAGTGGAACATGGGCAAAAGTAAAGCTTGGAGATGGGAGAAGAATATCCGCAGAACTAAAAATAAGAAATGGTCTCAAACAGGGCTGCGTGCTCTCTCCAAGCCTTTTTAACATATATTTGGCAGATTTGAATGACCAACTTCAGAACGTGAACGGACACCCGCCAAAATTGGCCAACGAATGCATCCAGTTTTTACAATATGCAGACGACATTGTAGTTTTTAGTCAAACACCGATAGGCCTCCAAAGAACAATATCCGAATTACCGGACTACTTCGACAGAGAAGGTCTGGAATTAAACACCAAAAAAACAAAAGTGGTGAGATTGGCGGGCACAAACAGACGATCTTTCAAGTGGTATACAAAGGACAAACACATCGAGGAAACAACTGCATATAAATATCTGGGGGTCACAATAAGCAAAAATATGTCCCTTCAAGATCAAAAAAGAAACATCGCAGCAAAAGCACAGTCACTAAGCTTTGCGTACAGAACACTTCAAAAGAAATTGCAATGCCCATCATATGATCATCTGCTAAAAGTAATGGCAGCCCAAGTATTACCATCCCTCTCATATGGACTGGAAATATGGCATGGGAAAGAAGCAGTCATTTTAAACACCCTCCAGACAAAAATATATAAATCTGTGTTTAACCTTTAAAAAGGATCAGCTCCAGCACAAATAAGACTGGAATTTGGCTTGCAAAATCAAATATATCAAAGGAAAGCAGTCCTAGCGAAATGGTGCTGGAAATTGAGATCAGCGGAAATAGGATCATTAAACAACCTATGTTGGCAAGAAATTAAAAAACAATATGATCAACAAGAACCCAATTCATGGTGTGATGACTTGCGAGCATCACTAGAAACCCTCAAAGTAGAGGAGATCTGGAATAGTCAACTAGAAGAATCATCCTTTAAAAAGATGTGCAAGCTAAATGGAAAAGCTCTATCATTGATAGAAGATAAAAAGACTTTGGCCAAGCGGCGACACACATGGACTGTCTTAAATTCATATAAACGATTAAAACCGCAACCTTACCTCGTGGCACACTTCCGGCTATCCTTAAAAATGAAATTCATGGCTTTCAGAATGGGTGATCATGTCTCAAAAGATTTGATCCCGTCATGGAAAGACACACACCAGGGACCAAGATGTAGACTATGTGGTTACCATACGGAAACCTTGTGTCACCTCCTGTGCACATGCGATTCTACTAAAGACGAGAGAAGAACTTTATTGAAACCAATTTTTAATATGTTAAAGATCCGCACCTGCAGGCAAGCAGTTACCAGCTGGATGGGAGCAGGCTCAAACTTTTCAATATGCCGCGGGGTAAAATTCATGAAAATTGTAGAAACTCAGTTTTTAAAAAGCTGAAACAGACTAAAGACGGGGTCTGGAAAATAATGTGTTATAATAAGGAAAAAGAAAATATATTTTAAGAAAATGAATTTTTATCTTTTGCTATTTAATTGAAATTTTTTATATGTATACTTTATGGTTGTGATAAACCAAATAAAGTAAATTTTTGATTTGATTTGATTTGACTGGATGTCATCACATCGATAGTGCCTTGCTGGGTTTAGCAGAGCACAATGTGTGTGAATGCATTTAAATAAAGCAAACTTTAAAAAACAAATGCAGCCTGGTTTCCTATACGGAAACTGGACTGTGTTTAAATGTTTTTATTTAAGTTTGAGAGCTTGCGGTGGTCCCATGGATGACAGCCTACTCCCCAACACACCTTTTTTTGTTTCATCACATGGACTTTTTAGGGGCATGTGGGCCGTCACAACCTTTGATGTTACAAAAGAGCAGAAAGCAGAACTAGGTAAATAGACACATTACTGAGATCCTAAACAAAGGCCATGTGGAAAAGCTTAGTTTTTAGGGATTTCTGTAATCAAACTGACTGCCAATAAGTGTCCACCAATTGCAACCTTTAGTTTTTATTCGTTTATCAATTATTTTATCAGCATAAAATAAGTACCAAAAAAGAATCATCTTTAAATTCAATGACATGCAAGGCCGTCATATATTCACAGTAAGATACAAATGCTGTTTGTGATACATGTACCAATACCAAACGTTATTAAAAAATAAGAAAGGAAGAAAAAAGATGGAAAGAAGTGAGAAAATAAGCCATAGATAGACAGAAGAAAAGAAAAGTAAGGAAAAAGGACAGGAGGAAAAGAGGAATTGGAAGACGTAACTAAGCTAACAAACAGGGTTGCGAGGGCAGAGAAATGGATCATTCAGGCAAAGCCCACGTATACTAATGCTGGAGGCGGGGGGGGTGGAGTGCAGTTAGAATGATAAGACAAAACCAGGAGTCATGGCGAATTTGGGGGGGGGCATCCTGCAGAAAGGAGATCATGTGAGGAGAAAAATATCTGCTTTGTCCGTTAAGTTGTAAATGACTGTTCCATAGGACACAGTCTTATACATTTCCGCGAGCCATGTTATCCTTTTAACTATGGGGGCTAAGGTGGCGCACAACACGTCCTAACGTTTTGGTTTTGATGTGAGGTTTTTTTGCTTGCTTCTAGGGATGTTTGCATGATTGTCCCTGCTTTGATATTTGCTTCTGTTAGGACAGGCCCTTTTCAAAACAGAAACATCCATTTCTGACACACACAGATTTCAAAAGGCCCTAGTGTGCTGTTTGCAGGGCCTCCTTGGAGCTAAAATGTATAAGACAGTAAACATGGCAAAGCAAATTAAGTACATTGAATATACCTGTTGTCAAAGTAAATAGGCATAACGTTACCGTATTTGCCTGGAAGAAAAATGAAAGTGCAGTTGATCAATACTGTGGATCATTTGAAATTTTTTAATGCAGCTGACCTAGTTCCCAGGCTGGGGAGCTAAGTAAACACTTTCCATATTAATTACTATTTGCCATGTTAAAGATGATCAGTACACCTCCTTGTGCAGGAACCCCCATTCATTTAGCCTCCCACACACAAACACACACACACCATGCATACGCTATGAAGCATCAACATGTGGTGTTCAATAAGACAACACAAGGTATAGGTTAGTACTGCTTGTGGTTTCTTCCAAAATGTTATTTCATAATCCAGACATGCTGCCGCCTACAATGGTGATGCTTACTGAGGAATAAAAAAAAAAAGGGCAGGCTATTTGCAACATTGGGCGGAAATGAACTCACTACTGGAAGCATGGGTGAGTCATCAACAACTCACACTTTGATTACAAAAGAACAACATTGCCATTTAAACTATACACACATGACAGGTTGAGTGAGGAAGTCAAGTTGGGACAGATGTAATTATAGCCACACCCACATGCAGTAGCTTTGTTTGTTGTCTGTGAGTGTTTAGTTCACTTTTGCGCAACATATTTTAGCCTAAGAGGCCTTCTCTATCACCTCCACAAAACCAGAATGCAGTAAGACAAAATATGGTCCAAAGTACAGTGGTCTCCAACCTTTTCTGCAGTAAGAACTACTTATGTTCAATGAAAATCATCCCAAGCTACTAATACTAGTATTGTTACAATATCGGTGACCACATCAAACAATTACATTAGTGGCCACTATATGAAAGATTACTAGAAGTGATCACTTCGGTACATCAGCCAGTGTTCACAGCAATAATATAAAGGGTTTTTTCAAATTCAAATACCTTTATACTGGGAGTTCATTACAACCATAGCTGGAATGCCCCTGGCACCAACTTAATGATATTAGTAATAAGCCTCTCCAATGCCACATGGTTTATCACTCAAACATCAGCTTTAAAAATATTTTGGAAATGCAGCCATTTTTGCCACACTTCAGCTTATGAGTTCAGAAAAACACACATTTTTGTCAACAGTGCACACAGTTTTGGTATACATATATTAACTTAACCAAGGACAAGCTTCTAATTTATTAGGCTTACTGCACACAGGAGACCTACTCACAGGTAGCTGGAGAGCTACCAGTAGCTCCCGATCTACTCGATGGAAAAGCAAACACTATCACATGACCAGAACTAATACAAAGTTATAACAATAATTAATCATTAGTATGTAAATATTTAAATTAGCCCCGAACATAGGTCCACTGCATTTAAATCTTCCTACTGATCTAAATTGTTAATTAACTGTACTGTTAATTTTTCTTCCAGGTTAATTAGCCAAAGATGGATCATTATATAGGTTTACTTTGACAACAGGTTTATTCAATTCTTTTCATGTTGTTTATGTTCTTCACAATACCCACCAAATATGTTTATTACATCAGAGTGTGTAGGTAAGAGAATACATAGGGCCAGATTTACGACCCTGCCATACAACACAGAACAGCACCCAAAGTAGCTGTGCTGCACTGCGTGACAGGGAGAGAGGAGGAAAGCGCCATCCTTACAGAGAAATGCCTTTTGAGAAAAGTTGTTTACAACGTCATCAAAACTGCAAATGACTTTACAATGAAGGCTTTACCATGAAACAGCCTTAAATACTACTGTTTTTCAAGAGACTTTTTTAACACGAGTATGGGTTTACCATGGATTCCTTCACAATGAGTTTCCTTGTAAAGGCATGGTAGAGGCATATGCCTGGTAAAAAATTTACATTTAAATGTAAGCATTTTGCAAGAAAGTATTAAGTGTATTTTAGAGGTTAGGGTTGGAATGGATTTTTGGGTGGCAAGGGCAATTTTAGGGTTTAGGGTGGGTATCGGTTTTTGAGTGGCAAAGGCATTTTAGCGTTTAGGGTGGGTATATATTTTTGGAAGATGAGGGTAATTTAGAGTTTAGGGTGGGTATGAGTTTTTAGAGAGGCAAATGTATTTTTAGGGTTTAGATTGGGTATGGGTTTTTGGCTGGCATCGGAATTATTAGGATTTAGGGTGTGTATGAGTTTTTGGGTGGCAAGGGCATTTTTCAGGTTCAGGGTGTGTATGGGTTTTTGGAAGGTAAGGGTAATTTTAAGGTTCAGCATGATTTCTGCTAAAAATCCTTTAAGGGAAACCCTATTCTGGGTAATGGTTTGATTACTTTATTCGCTATATGGCAGACATGGCATTTTGCCTTGTGGAGGCATATGCGTTTCAGCTTATTCAGCCTTTTTAGCTACTCTAGCGCATATTCATCACTCACTATTTACAGGTCACTTCATAAACATTAAAGGTGGAAAAACCGCACTTCTCTGTTTGTGACAGACATATTGGTACATGTGTGTACTATACATCTTAATAACATAAACATTGTCACATGCACCATTGCCCATCATAGTGGCCAATGTAAAACTATACATTTTAAACAAGTGATTTTATATGACATTGTTACATTGTGAGACCTAAAATACACTGTATTTTATGCTGCCTTGTGTTTACGTAACAGTGTTCAACCACTGAGTATGTCCATTATGCCCCATTGGGCAGAAGAAGTCTGTCGGATTAGGCCCCATTGGGCCAGGATACCTTTTAGATTACTTACACCCACAACATCAGGTGAAACATTATTTATCTTAGTGGTCATTGTAGAACTACATGTATTGGGCAATGAGATTGAACCTCCAATTGTGCCCACTGGGCTGACCTACTTATGTGAAACAAAACGGATATTCTCTTCCACAGATATTTATGACCACCAGCACTGTAACGAAAATTCAGTAAAATATGGAGAAAAAAAATCTAATCTAAGATCACTTTCCTAGATTAAGATATCTTAGGTCTTTTGTGTTCCAAGCTGCTGAAAATCAATTTTGGATCCACCCTACTGTGTGCATAACTCCAAACAAATAAACAAATACACACATCAGTGCTTTTAGAAGTGAATAATCAAGCATTGTTATGCAGTAAAAATCTCTAAAAACCATCTACAAACAATTGAGGCAATAATGTACATTCTTCAATATACTTCATAAATAAGTATACATCCCTTCATCCGTATTCAAACCAATCGGCTCCTTGGTGCCCATTCTATGAATGTATTTGCTTTCAAGTTGATGCAGTGCGCTTTCTCTATCTCCCCCATGTGGAGTTTTGATTCCACTCGCTATTACACTGCAGGTCATAAGGGTCGGGTCACTGTTGTTATGGTCTCTGAAATGCCTGGCTACTGGGTAAGTGTCATCCTGATTCTTAATTGTAAGCAAGTGCTGCAGAAATATTTTGTATACAGGAAGCTTGGTGCTCCAAATTAATTTTTTGGAGCACAGACATTCCAACATATATTCTGTTTGGCAGTTCAGTGCATGCCTGATCTGTATTCTTTCTCCTATGTCTGTTGCAATTTTGGTGAAAGTTTTCCTTTAAGGCATGCTTTACATTTTCCACATTTCCTAAAGCTTTTTGTAGGCCTTAACCACTGAGTTTTGCTGGTACTCACATAGTTTTGAACCAATATGTCTTTTAAAGACCAAGCTTTTCTGTATGTACTGTTCGGATCAGTTTCTGCTACCTTTCTAGAGTAGAAACAGGTCATCAATAAACCTTGTCCATATCGCTATGTGTGAGGACCACTTCTGTAATCCTGTGCCATGTATTACCTGCTCCTCCCACCAGCCCAAATGCAGATTCACATCACTAAAGGCGAAACAGGTACCCAACACTATTCTTTGCATCTGTTTAAAGAGTTCATTACTGAACAAAAAAATGCTATTTGAGTGACACCACTGTATCATTGCTATCAACATCTCATTGTGCCTGTAAAATTTGCTTACAATGAAAAATCACGACGACTTTTACCCTGTAGCCTGGCACTTCAGAGACCATCACAACAGTGACCCAAACCTTGTGCTTTACAATGCTATAGATAGTGTAATCAAAACTCCACATGAGAGATACAGAAAGACCAGTGCGTCAAATCGAATGCAAATACATTCTTAGAATGGGCACCAAGGAACTTATTGGGTTGAATATAGATGAAGAGTTGTATACTTATTTATGAAGTATATTGAAAAATGTACATATTGCTGCAATAGTTTTGAGATGTTTTTTAGAGATTTTTACTGCATAAAAATGCTTGAATATTCACTTCTAAAAGCACTGATGCATGTAATTGTTTATTTGTTTGTAAGTAGGTACAGGAGTATGGATCCACAATTGATCTTCTGCAGCCTCGAACAAGAAAGAGCTAAGATAGCTTAATCTAGGAAAGGAATCTTAGACTAGTTTTGCTTTTTTTTTCATATTTTTCTGAATTTTTGTTATATGGCTAGAGTGGTTATAAATGTATGTAGAAGAGAATATCAGTTTTGTATGGCATAAGTAGTTCAGCATGGTGGGGCACATTTGGGGATTCAATCTCATTGCCCAATACATGTAGTTGTACAATGGCCACTAAGATTAATAATGTCACGCTTGATGTTGTGTTTGTGAGTAATCCAAAAGGTATCCTGGCTCCACGGGGCCTAACTCGACAGGCTGTATCTGCCAAATGGGGTTTAATGTACATGCACAGCGGATATTAAAATGCTGGGTTGAACACTGTTTCATAATCCTAAAGCGGCAAACAATACTGTGTTATGTTATTAAGGTCTATAGTACACACATGTTCCAGTGTGGCTGCCGCAAACAGGGAAGTGTGGTTTGGTTCGTCTTTAATGTTTATGGAGTGACTTGTAAATAGTGAGTGTTGAGTAGCGCAGGCATCGTGAAAAAGGCTGGATGAGCCAAAACGCGTCTGACACCACAAGGTAAATGCTATGTCTACCACATAATGAATAAAGTGATTAAACTATCACCTGGAGTGCCGTTTCATTAAAGTATTTGTGGTGGAAGTCAGAGCAATATATATTCACTGGGAAAAAAGGTTACTGGGGCGTTATACTTAGGCTTAGATTTCCCTTTTTAAAAACCAGTGAAATTCAGCAGTTATAGTTACCTGAGAGAACTATAACTTACGCCCCTGCAATGCACTGCTTACAACCTCACATATTATATCACTCATGACATTGTCAGTGAGGATATCTCAAATGACATCAGTGATGACATCATCAGTGAGTGTAAGTGTTTTTAAGAGTGTATGGGTGTTAAACATATATAGTAACCTACTACAAAATTCTGATTAGTATATGAGGTGTATTACAACTGAGTGATAATACTTCTAACATATTATGCGAGTGACTGTATCCTTGTGTGTATGGTGTGTAAGTGGCTATATGGGTGTATAAGTGGATGTGTGAGTAGCTGTGTGGGTGAGTGAGATGCTATGTGAGTTGCTGTATTGGCGAGTGAATAGGTTTGTCAGTAGCTGTATGGGTGAGTCATTGGGTGTCTGAATGGTTGTATGAGTGAGAGGCTCAGTGTGTAAGTGGCTGTATGGGTGAGTGAGTAGCTGTTTGAGTGGGTGTTTGGTCAAGTGAGTTTGTGTGTGAGTGTATTGGAGAGTAAGTGTCTGTGAATGGTTGTATAAATGAGTGAGTGGATATGTGAGTGTTTGTATGGATGTGTGAATAGGTATGTAAGTGGTTGAGTGGGTCTGTGAGTGAGTGTGTGACTGCTTGTATGGGTGAGTGAGTGGCTGTGATGAAAGGTTGTATAGGTGAGTGAGTGAGTATATAGGTAAATAAGTGGGTGTGTGAGTAGCTGTATAGATGGGTTTGTGGCTATGTGAGTGGCTCTACAGGTAAGTGACTGGCTTTATGAGTGGCTGTATAGGTGAGAAAATGGTTGTGTGAGTGGCTGTACAAATGAGTGAATGGGTGTGTGAGTGCTTCTGTGGAGGAGTGTGTAGGTATGTGAGTACTTGTATGGGTGTGTGAGTAGTTGTATGGGTGTGTGAGTGGGCATACAAGAGGTTTTATGGGGGTGTGAGTGGATGGGTAAGTAGTTCTGTGTATGGTGTCATCAGTGATGTCATGAGTGAATTCATTTGAGATGGCATCAGCAATGTCATCAGTGATGTCTCTAACCATGTAAGGAGTGATGTAATATGTGAGGTCATAAGCAGTGCATTGCAGGGGTGTAAGTTACAGTTAGTCAGGTAACTATAACTACTGAATTTCACAGTTTTTTTACAAGGGAACTATAACCTCCCTTTAACCTTTGTTTTTTTCAGTGAATTACTAAGGTTTTTTTTAATTATATTTCCTAACTATAACATCCCTGGAACCTTTGTATTTTTTTCAGTGAATTTCTAAGGTTTTTCAAAATTAATTTACTAAATATAATGTCCCTGAAACCTGTGGTTTTTTACCTGCTAGTAGTGTTTGCAGAATGGTGGGAAAAGGGGGCAGGACCTCTGACCAGCTCTCAGGACTCCCACAGTAAGGGACTTACTGGAGGTAACAGAAGGGCTCCTTGGCCCCTAAGGCCCCTCAGCATCCAAGGAGGAATTCATCCTCCAACCACGATGTGTGAGACTTAATGGAGGTACCAGGAGGGGTAATTGGCCACCAAGTACCCTCAGTATTCAAGGGGACTTCCTCCCCCCACCAGCAGTGCAGCAGGAGGTGCGCTTGCAGAGTGGTAGAGAAAGGGGGTGTTCCAAAAACCTCTCAGCAATCCCACAGTGTGGGACTTACAGGAGGTAACAGGAATGGTAGTTGGCTGTCAAGGTCTCTCATGAACCAAGGGGACTTCATCCCTCCACCAGCAGTGCGCTAGGAGGTGCATGTGCAGAGTGGTAGAGAAAGTAGTCAAAGTCAAAGTCTCCGGCAACTAGCCATTGTTTTTTTTATTTTTTAGGTAGGAGGCCAATGGAAACTTTGGTCCTAACTATAACTACCTACTGGCTACCGCCAGAAGGTAACATGTGTTTGTGTTAATAAGTTGCCACCTGCACTGTGAAAACAAGAAGCTGCTTCAAAGCAGGCGCTCCATTTTTCACAGGAAAAGTTCATGGCTGCCTTGGGGGCAGCGCATTCACCATAATATGGCGCATTTTCATTGTTTGCTATGGGCGCACCTTTTAAAAGGTGCAACCGGCGCAAACAATAAAAATACCCATATTAACATAATATGGTCTCTTGTGTTCTTTTTAAGAAGACCTTGGTGAACCGTACAATATTCTGTGTCCGTTAGAGATCTACAGCATTCTTTCTTTGTCATACCATAGGTTTAAGAAGGATGTATTGTAGACTTAACATTCCTCTCACTGCCTCTTGCTAGTTATTGATCGATAGAGCAGCAGATAACAGTTCAACTGAGGTTAACAATAATTTCCACATAGTCACAAAGTATTTGCATCCTAGACTTGATTACTCGAGGTTCCAGTTTCCCGTACATGGACTCTATTTTTGGGCACTTGTCTCTCATCTTATCAGACAGTGTGTTCACTGAGAATGGTCTTTTGTTTACCAGTGAAATGGTAGAAACCATATTGGCTGTTTCTTCTTTTTTTGGCAGGTACAAATATAACCCAACTGCTTAACCTTATGGATTAATGGGAAGCCTTGACTTCCCTGGAAATAATCAAATTTTGATAGTCCTTCTCTGGGCTATGGTGACTAAATATCTGAGAAGGAAATCAGCACCTGATAGTTGTCAATTAACTACACATTTGTTATAATTCAGGAAGGACAGGTCAATAAAGTAGGGAAGTATACCAGGAATTAGCTAATCTTGTTAATAAGCACCGTGAAACAAACATCTGTTGCTGTGCAAGGTGAAATTTTACCTAAAGCAAATAGCATAAAAAAACATATAGGTGCAATTATATTATGGAAAAGTGGGTGAACCACAATATATCAAAAGTTAACCAACCCTGCCAAACTTGTGGTTCCCCCGCCCATTCGGAGATGGGGCAACCACAACATTTCTACCGGTGAAGGGTCAGCTGGCTTCCCTGGTAGAAACCTTTCAAATAGGGGTAAAACCTTCACAGGTCTGCCTGGTCATAGGGACAATCATTCTGTGCTCTTTAGGGCTGAGTGACCCTTAATAGATTTCCTTGCCTGGGAATGCCATGCCTCACAGAGACATTAAACAATGACCACAATACTCTTTACACATCAGGGTCATTAACATTTGTTTTTCAAAAACATGCTCCAGCTTCGTCGATTTTGCATTAAAAAAGAAACCTTTAACTTTTAAACTATGCCACAGAATCAGTACTGAAAAACAAAGGTCAAAAGTAGAAACAAGCTCCCACTAACTAGACCTTCGCTTGAAATGGACTGAATTTGTTTGGGAAAAAGGCATTATTTTAGTGGGACAACATCAACAGGGACAATTCTGCTCAGGAAATTATCCATCGAGCAGAACTATGGATGGAAAGTTCACCATATTTAATGAGGAGCTGGGCAAGAGGATTTCAACAGAACTCGTAGTAGACTTAGTGGTTAACCTCCTTGAAACCCCACTGACAGACATTAAGAGAAGAGTACTCAGTTAGGTTTATTACCCCCCCACAGGTACACAGTACAGTACTACACCAGTTCATTAGGCTAATATGATTACACATTTTCTTTGACATACAATAACAATAGTCATCCCCATCCATCAGGGAGACTGAGTGAAAGAAAAAATCTAACTTCAGTTTAACTACCAACTGTACCACCCCAAACTTTTAGGAAATCTGTGCCAACACATCTGGGAGGTTTTTAATGTGTCCAGAAGAGACGACTCGATAACCTGCATAAGAATGGAAGTTCTGTGAACATTAACCAATAGAGATACTCCAATTATCAAATAAGTAGAATGAGGAGGCACCATGACAAAACTACATACCTTTATGAATGCCTGTGACTACTATCATGTGAAAAGTGTTTAAGAAAGCCTACTCTAGATCCTTCTTAGGCTATAAAAATACAGGTAGCATCTCAGGCTGGGGAACGAAAGACAGGTGGATTTCCAATCAAGGAAAATAGGTTTCGATTGCCGAGAAACCCAACACTCGCTTTATTTATATGTAGTCAAAATCCCAGAGGAACAAACCTCCAGCGAGATCCATTGTTGTTGGGTATATCTTACAGTTTTTAGCTCCAAACACAATTTTTGTGATTATTTTTTACATCCTGAGGTAGAGATGATGCTGGCATGCTTAAAAGAAACCAATGATGTACTCTTTAGATAGATGTTGAGGCTCTGTACACCAACATCCCCCTAAAAAGTCACCTTACAAGCTATAGGAGAATATAAAATATACTGACGGTCCTACCTGGAACTCATCAGTTTAGTTATTGATTGCACAGAATTACTCTTTAGAAAGAACTTTTTCAAATGTTCTGAAGATTTGTAGCATCAAGTGGGAGGCACCTCAATCGGCAGTTCCTTTGTACAAAGCCTGGTGAATCTGTATCTGCACATGTTTCAGTCACAGGGGATTTTTTCAAGACCACTTCATTTAAGGATTACTCAAAGATTTTCTTACATTGATGACATTTACATCATCTGGAACTGAACAGAAGACTGTTTCCTTTTTTGAATTCGCCAAACAATGAAGATGCCCATTTGCATTTCACACTTGGATAGGCGAAAAACAAATTGGCCTTTCTTGACCGACTGTTAATCACTAACCATTGGAGACTACACAGTGAAGTTTAGACTAAGCCAACTGACAATAATTCACTACTCAGATTGGAAAATCATCACCTGACAGCACTCTGAGAAAACCTACCAGTAGGCCAATTTTTAGGCATCAGCCTTAATTACTCAGACATCACTGCTTTTGAATTTCAAAAAGAGATAATAATGAAGACACTTCCAGCAAGACACTGCTCAAATAAATTATGATGGTAGCAACGGAAAGGGCACAGAATAATGAATGAGATTCCCTTCTTGGGGCACACCTAATGGCAGACGACAATAGGCTCATATGTGTTACCACACAATGGGGTATATAATGCATACTTGCGCCCAAATAACAATAATGAACCTAAATCAAAAGACACTGTGGGATCTTCAACAGGATAGAGCATGGAATGCATGTAAACCAAGGTCCCTGGAATTATGCAATTTTGTGGGTGCAGTGTTTTACGTATGGATATGGATTTACTGCATTTGCAACATAATCCATCATCTACTGCATAATCTGCAGATTTCAGCACAAGAAATTGGTTCCAGCTCAAACAGATCAAAATTTTCTAACAATGAGGCAACATGTGCTGCGGTGCAGCAAAGGCCCTTCACAAAGGTTGACTGGTCAACTTTCTGTTGCTTATTTCTGTATTTGGTTGTTTAAACGTATTAACGAGTTGAAACCTTTGGCCAGAAAGGTGTAAAAAAGCCAAAATAATGAGGTAATACCAGCACACATGTCCTGCATTGTGCTGCATTATGTGCATTTTCTTGCTACATAAACTAGTCAACACTGCCCCATAATTTGGTCCTGCTTAATAATTCCAGCGGCTCTTATCTACATACACTGAGTCATGCAAGAGAATTGATCTAGATTTAACCACTCCCTGGAAACAAAGGATAAACAAGATGTGCAATAGCAACAAAGTAATTTATATACTTGCATGTCTCAGTTGTATGTAAATGACCATGAGGAAAGTTAAAGTTTGTATCCTGAAACAAAAGAGCAGCATCCTCTGTGCCAAATAAATCACTAAGGGCCAGATGTATGAAGGCCCTATTTTGCGATTCCCTAATTGTAAATCTTTGCGATTGGCAATTAGGAAATTGCAAAATGGAATGCATGAAAGTATATTTAACACTTTTAGCGATTCCTATGGAACCGCAAATGACCTACATTATGAATATTATTGAGGTAGGTCGCAATTTGCAACCCCCTAGGAATCACAAAAATCACTGGGATGGTGGCCTGCTGGGTTCAGCAGGCCACAATGTCTGTGATTGCGTTTAAAAGAAAAGTTTTATTTGGCCCATGGGACCACTATCTGCTCTTAAAACATTATTTTACTAACATTCACAAAGAGGAAGGGGTCCCTACGGGACTCCTTCCTATTTGCAAATGGGTACCACCTACTTGAAGTAGGTGGTAAAATGCGAATGTTTTGCAATCTCATTCACAGTCACAAAACATTCATGCATACCGTTAGGATTCGATATTTGAAGGGATGCCCTAAACATGCCCCTTCCAAATAGCGAATCACAAATCCATCTTGTGATTTGGTAACATGTTATTGAATCGCAAACTTGGGTTTGCTGCATCGGAAATGCATTGTTTGCAATCGAAACGGGTCGATTCTGCAATTCGGCCCGTTTGCGACGAGCAAAATGCTTGATGTATTTGGCCCTAAACTTTCAACACATTTTCGTAGAGATGTTGACTCAGAGAATGTTCTTAAATTAACCGTAATTGTAAATGTGAAAAATCAAGGAGAGATAAGTGATCAAGAATTCACACGTTGTATACTAAAGATCAGTGATCAGCATTTAAACTATCCATGCACCTGACAGGTTTGAATGATGATGGTGAGTGAGGATAGAGCCCATTAGTGCATTCCCACTATCTGTAACCTCGTCCTTTATTGTTTGGAAGTTTTTAGTTCAAAGATGCCTCGGCCCAGGGGCCCTTTTTGTTCCTTATAAACATTTAGCTACTTTTCATACACTTAAAAGAGTGTATTCTATCAGTATGCACCCTCCTAGCAGCACCATTAAAAATACAATACAGTGTCCCCAATGAAGAGACAATATCTTTTAATAGACTTTTGTCACTGTCACTAAACTCTCCTTAACATGTGACATGGCTTTCTATGCATTTGTGCTCAAAATGGAATGTTGACAGGAGTGCATTTCTAATTGGCAGCATAAATAGTATCCTCAAATGCACATTGTAAGGAATTGGATGATTAGTTCTGAAGGATGTGAATACTGCACAAGTCATAGGTCCTCAATTGTCTCCTGATGGGGAACCAAGTGCCCCATTTTAGCACTTGACTATCTCATGGTAGTGAAGCAGAGCAGTCCAAGGCCTAATTCAGGGGAAGTTGTATGGTTTAATAATGCCCATTCACTGGCACACAATGGGAACACTCGATAAAGTATTTTCCAGTTAGTACTTTTTTCTTTGAAAAAGGGAAAGTACATTTATTAGACACACACTACTAAATGATATGCATTAAATTACAAATATATACAGCAGATAGATAATATGAGCTTTAGTGACAACCATGTATCACATTGATCCCTAATGGATCATAAACCCAACAACCAAAATACCCTACACCTATACCAGATGTAACATCACAATATCAGGAGGTATCCTTTTATTTAAAGAAAGCCTATTCACTTTGTCAAGGGGTCACCACATTAAAACATAAGGCAGGCCATTTGGCTTTGTCTTTGAAAACAATAATCACATGTTAGAAATCACCTTTAAGCCTAGTAGAATCAATAATGATGTTTAAATGCATTCATTATTAATATACCCATTGCAGTGTTCACCTGTAATCATTGTCAATGAAGTATTCTAAACAAAGCATTTTGAAAAACATTCACAAAAATGTTTTATATTTTTTCCTTTACTTTCTTTAAGCCACATAATGCAGTCATATGATCAACCACAAGGGATCTCCAGAATCCATAGCCTTAGACCACAAGCTCCTATTCTAGAGTGTTTTACAAATTATGAAAACCTCTCCTGGGTCACGCCTGTAAGGCTCCAAGAGAGTGACGATTTGTTCACATGAAATATTCCTAGGCTGCATTCTGTACCTGCATTTAGAGGCACCACAGAAGGAAGTACACTATGCAAAATAGCCCACATATGGTATTATGGAGCAGTTTTTATCAGAGAAAAATAACTACTTTATGAGCAGCTGCTCCACTCAGCAAAGTTAAATGAGGCCTCACGCCTCAGACATTTCCTATCTTTTAGGGGTGTCCCAGTTCCACTTTACACTTAGGGGGGCTGCAGGGGAGCCCCAAGGCCCTCATAGCTCAAGACAGCCCCTCAGGCATGCACTTCATGTGGGGCTTGCAGGAAACTTCCCAGTCTCTGACTTGTTCCCACTCACGGCTGATGCAATGTAGTACCCTCCCTGCGCTCTGGGCAGAAAGAGGAGTGGATAGCGTGACCCACCCCGCCCAAACACAGGGACAGGGTCAGACAATGGGACCAGTTCTAGAAGGGCTGGTTTTCTTGTGGTCTTTGCCCTGATAATTGGGGTCCTAGCAACAGTCTTGCGTCGGGCTCTGGGGGATAGGGTCCTCTGGGCCAAAGTCTGGCTTGTGTTACAGGGGGCACACACACACACTACTCTCCCCCTTCTATTTGTAAAATTAACATTGCACTGGCTCTGGGTCCCTAGCACACCCCTTGGGATCTAGAGAGGAATATGGTGGAGCCTTGTGCTCCATTTCTTTTCCTAGGGGACAATGGCCATAACTCATGCCCTATTTGCAATCAGGCCATGTCTGACCTGGGGTGGTGTGGAGTGCAAAAAAACGATGGATTTAGGCCCAGATCTCTGTACTGGGGTGAATGTATGACATTGTTCTGCATTCTGTCCATCATTTGTTGTTTTTGCATTTGTCACCCCGAGTGGGATGGGTATGCTCAGACGTGAGTCCCATGCTCTCCACACCACTGGAGTCAAGCTATCCAGGCTGATGACGGCTGATAGCCAGAAACCGGTCCTTGGATGCTTGATTCCGGTCCAGGAAAGACATGGCTTGGCAGTTCGGGCTGGACTGTTCCCATGAGGCACAGGGTCCAGGCTGATTTGCATATGGCCATGTCTGACCTGTGGTGGTGTGGAGTACAAAAAAACTATGGATTTAGGCCCAGATCTCTGTACTGGGGTGAATGTATGACATTGTTCTGCATTCTGTCCATCATTTGTTGTTTTTGCATGTGTTACCCCGAGTGGGATGGGTATGCTCAGACGTGAGTCCCATGCTCTCCACACCACTGGAGTCAAGCTATCCAGGCTGATGACGGCTGATAGCCAGAAACCGGTCCTTGGATGCTTGATTCCGGTCCAGGAAAGACATGGCTTGGCAGTTCGGGCTGGACTGTTCCCATGAGGCACAGGGTCAAGGCTGATTTGCATATGGCCATGTCTGACCTGGGGTGGTGTGGAGTGCAAAAAAACGATGGATTTAGGCCCAGATCTCTGTACTGGGGTGAATGTATGACATTGTTCTGCATTCTGTCCATCATTTGTTGTTTTTTCTATTTGCAATCTGTGGCTTGTTTTGCTCCTGGTGATGAGCTCACTTTGCGGGTAGCTTGGTTTTCAGGCTTCCAGCCTTCTCCTCTGCCTGGTCCTGGCTGTCCTAGGCACTTAGGATGGCAGTGGAGTCCAGGTCTGCCCCCAATTGATCCTCAGGGACATAAGCAAGACAGCACCCTTGACCCTGCACAAACCCATCTAGTCCTAGGGGCCAGCTGGAGACCAAGCCCTTAGTCCATCCTTTCAGGGCATCTGATGGCCTCTCATTCAGCTGTCTATCACTCCACTGTTTTTGCATTCCAGAGCCAGTGCCTTGTTCTCTGCCTCTCCCATGTGCAAGTGGGTATGGAAATTCTAGATGACAGGCACCCCGTGCTAATCCTAGGATGCCACATCATCCCTCCACCCCTGTCCCAACCTCCCTGCATAGTATTCAATGACAATCAAACTTAGTGCTGTCAAGTTTTCCCTATGAAGAGCTCCTCTGAGGGTCTCAGCTCCACCACAAGATGACATAATTCCAAATTCTTTCCCTCCAGTACTTCAAAATGGAACCACTCCCGTGTAGGCTCTAGATATCTGGGCTTCCTCCTTTTTTCAGTGGGCCTAAGCTGATTGAGCCCTAGAGCAGTGTAATAGCTAATTATCAGATGAATATTCCCCACACACCCTTTTAAATATCCCATGAACTGGGTTATTTCTCATAATTGTTCCACTTGTGTGGGAAGGACTTTGTTACTTCTGCTGTGGAGCAGAGTAATTAATTTGGTCCTCCAGGTGGACCACAGGCCTAGAATGTGATTACGAGCTGAGACAGGGAAATATGACAATGACAATTCTTGATGCATCATAAGATGTATATGTGGGTTGTTGAAACTTGAAAAAGCAAGCTCAAAGTGCATGTTTTACTCTGGTTTGATATGCTGCTGGTCAGTAATGGCCGAACTAGAGGAAAACTGCACTTTAAGGCAGATTTCACCTTTATGTATAATACGGTGAAAGCATTACAGATTTTCCAGTAAATCCTACGGCTCTATCTATAAATGCCCACTAATAATAACAACTACCCCAGATCAGCACCTCTCATTACAGTGTCCTTTTGTGCCATCTACCTGTGCGCAATTACCAAGCTGGGCATGACCTTAGTCTCACACATGCAGCCCACACACATGTTTACACATGTGTTTACGTGTAACCAGCCCAGTGATCTAGCTATACTGAAGCAGCCTTATCTTAAAAGGTGGAACCTGGCAGTTAACCCACTCAGTCGAATTATTAAAAAATTCTAAGGAATCTTTTTCTAGGTGTTTGGCTTTGCTGGGAAAGAGTGGTCTCTCCAGCATATGTGGCACATTAGGGAGCCTACCTAAGAACATTAACATCATATAGGTAATTACTCAATAACTGCTAGTTCCTCCCTGCCCACTCTCCAATGGAATCTCATATTTTTTAGTTCCTTGGGAGCATCCCCATTGTAGGAGGTGGTGCGTCTTTGGATTATGAAATAAATAATAAGTCATACAGGCTAGTACCTTAGGTTGCCACATTGAACATATTTAAGGCCTAATAACAAAGGTAAACTTACATGTGAGTAAATCTACATGTGTAAGTTTAGTCTCACACTTTTAAGTAACTTTACTAGTTTGGGATATTCATCATTTCTGAGTGTACAGTTACTCAAAAGTATAAGCCTACATATCCCCACCTCCTGAAATACAGACTCCACCGTAAACCATACGATACAACCATAAAGTTACTACTAGTAGTGACTTTGAGACCGTATTTAATGTTCTGCACTCTTTATGAAGACCTTCGCTCTCGGAGCAGAGTTCTCTGTATGGTAAATTATAGAATTGTTTTTTAAATTGTATTTAAAAAATGTAATGGTAAATGTTAACATTAATTAATTTTATATATTTATTTTAGTTGTAGAATAATATATTAAAATGTTACAGCAGTGTTACTAACTTAATTTTGTTTAAAAAATGTAATATATTAAATAGATCAAGTTTCAAATAAAATTCTTTTTCTGAAATTTAATTAAAAAAATCCAATCTAAAGTAAAAAAAGATTTTAGTATGTATTTAACATTATTAGAAGTGGTGTATTAAATGAACAGTAATTAAAAAAAATATGAATATTACATTATAAAAGAAATGATTAATAATGCTTTTATTTTTAAACATTAAATAAAATGTAATTAAAGTTTTAAACAGTTTAAATAATGTAATTTATTTTAACGTTTGTTTGTATATGCTTTGATAATAAGCCCCTTTCTCTAATATTTCCCAGAGAAGGGTTTTGCAGATGAGCTGGAGTATATGTCTTACTGTTTTGGGGTCCTTTTGGCTGTAGTAACTGTGGAAGGAGAGTTTGTGAATAGGAAGGGGCCTATTATTTTGTGGATGGGTGGATGTCCCTTCCTAAACCCCTCTCAAAAACCTACCTTACTACTCCCTTAACCCCTCCCCTTCAGTACTAAGCATTTACTATTTTCCAACCACTCACCTCTCTTCCGCCCACATTTACTACTAAAATATATACTTACATGTTAAGAAATCTCTACAGTCAGAGCGGAGTTTGCCACACATAAAAGATAGGTGAGGCAGAGGCATAGCATTTTGTTGTAGGTGAATAGCACTATTGTAGTACTACTACAGGATACTACAAAATGCATTTTGTGCCTATACCCCATCATGCCCACTTTGTAGGTGAGCCATTTGATAGGCCTTCTCAAATAGAAGATTTTATTTAAATATGCCAACCTTCATGGTTGCTGTTTGCTAAAATGGTGACAATTTAATGCATTTGAAATGGGGCCCTTATGAAAGTTTTATGAATTAAAAATATAGAAACCACTTACCTTGCTATTCACTTACAATGCCACTTCCTGTTCTCAAAACTCTTGAGCCACGTGACCTGAAGTGTAGTGTAAGTTTATTATTTTTTGGTAATCACCAACAAAATGTAATAAATAAATATGTGGAGGAGCCCGAAGTTTTTCCTAGAAGCCAAATTCCAGTATTACTGTATGTTGGGCTTGCCGCATACCAAATTTTGATTCTATCTCACTCCTCTTTTTCTACTATCCCACACTTCCGGACCGTTTATCTCACTCTTGCGGGTTGATTTTC
This sequence comes from Lissotriton helveticus, assembly GCF_964261635.1. Lineage (NCBI taxonomy): Eukaryota > Metazoa > Chordata > Amphibia > Caudata > Salamandridae > Lissotriton > Lissotriton helveticus. The sequence continues at coordinate 1,029,909,990 of NC_136059.1, forward strand.
ATCCCTACTGTTTCAATTTGTCACTCTTTTCTTATATTTCTTTACTCCTTCTTTCTCCCCTTTTTCTTTGCTTTTTCTGGATCAATGTCTGGTCCACAGAAATGAGGGCCAGACCCCATTACCCGAAACCCCCAGACCAAATAAGCATTGCTTTTATTCTACCGGGGGTAGGTGTACCTCACCCCTCTTTGTAGTTAAAGCTATGCATGTGTTGCACTGATGAGACGTAGGGCGTGGAGACATTGCTTGATGGCTCAACAACGTCCCAAATTATAGCTTCTTGTTTCTCAGGGTCATACTACAGCACCAGATCACAGCTGTCAAATTTACGTCAGGAATGTTCTTAAAAGCAATGGTTATTTTTACAATAAAGTCATAAAAACACATGTAATGCCTAAAAACACATATTTTAATTGTATATCGAATAAATGACAATAATGTAAAATGAAAATGATGAGAACGAATATGATTAGGCCATACACATAAGAGCAAGAAATACCAGATAAAGCAGCCGTTCTACAAGCTTAGCGAAACAACAACTTCCAGCACCCAACGGCTGTCAAACAAATACTGCTGCTATTAAAAACTGATTAACACCCTAGTGCATCAATAAGTATTCATCAGCAGTAAGATTGCAAAGGTTGGCCCATGGACATTAACAGGTGCAGCTTCCCATGCGTATTCCTGGAAAGATTACATGACATTTCCAGCAAGACCCTATTCCGGCTATCAGTGGCTTAACACAAAATGAAGCTCAGGCTCCTTGTGATGAGGGGCCCCTGAGTCTGCTAGATCTGAGAGATATTCCTTGGCCTTTGGTTGAATAGTGGACCCCTTAATCGGTTGGGGCCGCTGGAGGGTTGCGGGCCTCCTTGCAACACAGGGGCTGCAGGGACCTGGTTACTCCTCTGCTGCAGGGACGGCTCCTCCATTAGGGCGGAGGAGCATCGCCCCACTACTGGAACCTGCAGATGCATATAAAATAAAATTATTATAAAGCAGTTAATAACTAGTAAAAAACTGCTTTATAATCTTTTTATTTTACTCCAGAGCCTCCGCTGAGTCTTGAGGGAGAGACCATCAGGAGTCGGAGGAGTGGTGTAGGGTGGCCAGCCATCTTAGGAGGGTTAAACCGGCATGCACACTTGGATATCTCCAGGCTATTGATTGGTGATATCGGCAGGCTCAGGAGCACAGGCTCCCAGTCCCTGCTGGAGCGTGGAGCCAGCCCGCTCTGCGCTTCTCTCGTGCTGGGTAATACCAGCATGAGAGTAGGATCAGGATTTGCACAGTGGAATCTGGGTGCCTGTGTAAACATGATCTGAAGAAGCGGCGGACATCAGGTTGCAGGTAAGTTTTTATTTTTTGTATTCACCCCGTGCTGCCTCACTGATTTCCCCAGCTAGCAGCCACCACTACCCTGCTGGCTATGCAGAGCTCTACATAGCAGAAGACCCCAGACAAAGGCAATCATATCTTATGTACAAATGCATTTTTGTGTTTTTTTTTCTACATAGAGAAAATATTTTTCTCTGCAGAGAAACCACTGAAAATCTGGAGGTGATCTAAGTTAGGCCGCCCTTTCCTAAAGAAAATTCCCTACCTTTTTCAGGGTCAAATGGGAAAGGAGAGGAATTTGTGAATGTGGACCAGAAGCTATGTTTGTGGGTGGTCACAAATTTCCGAGGCTTACTCCATTTTGGAATAGCCACATCCTACCATTTACGGGTGTAGAGAGCTCTGCACTCGTGCCTGACACAGTTGTGGATGCTCCCGCGAAGCAGTAGTGGATTGGGGAGAAGGTGGGGAGGAAAAATAAAAAAATATCACTTACCTGCCGTTCTTCTGTTCTCTCTGTCGTCTTCCTGGCTTCTGTTTGAACAGTAAGCAGGACGCACCCCTAAGCCAATCACAACTCCAGATGGGGAGTGGGAGCCTGGACATGTTCTCCACCTAGGCTGTAATGCAGTCTAGGTTGAGATCATGCAGAGTGCTCATAAATGCTTGGACAGCCCCAGAGGGCCAGCCAAACATTCATGCGCACTTAGGAGTGTGCCACCACTCCTCCTCCTGCGCTGCCCAGCCTACCCACCCTACAAAACTGCCTCCGCATGGAAAAATAAAATGATATTAACATCGGGGCCTGACTGGGAACAGAAACGGGCCCTGGCAAACTGCTCAGCTGGCCCCCCTGGGGTGGAGGGGAGTACAGCTGAGCAGTTTGCGATGGCCGGTTTGGGCCGATTTTGTTACAGGGGGCCAATATTGCCGACCCCCGGTATCAAAAACAGCTGTCCGTCAAACTCGTGGTGTAAATATGTGAAAAATACTATCAAGCACATACGGTGAGAGATGCACCTCCGAAGATAACGAGAGGATGTATTTAAATGGTTATAGGAACGGATTGGTTCTCGGAAAGGGCGGAAGCTGCAAACGTGATTAGTCAGGTGAATAGTTCTGTGAGTAACAAGACTATAGAACCTAAACTGATGTTACTTAATATTTAGATTATGAAAGGTGTCGATACATTATTATGCTGCTCTTTGGAAAGGTTCTTTTAGTGCTGTGGGTTCTTGTGTCTCTAGTGCCTCAGCTGTTGAACAATTATGCACTTACGTCATTGTTATGCGTCATCTCTCAGGCCTTCTTTGTCGCATGTATTCTTTTTGGAGCAATATAAATCTCACATTGTGTTTGGGTAAAATAAGCATTGTCGTCTGTCTTTTGACACTGCGCTCACTCTGTTCCATGTTGTGTTTTTGCAGCCAGCTTCCCTGACTTATATTGAGGATCAGCTCCCTAAAAGTAAATTGGAAGATGAAGAGGATGAACTCAGACGCAAGAAAGGGTAATACGTATTTCAAGGCGGATAGAATATGTTTGTCCATAATTCATGCTTTTGTTATAAATCATCAAGTGCTAATGTTTGTAAAAATGCCTTGAGTTTGATTATGCCTCACGGTATTCAGACGTGAGCATGTTTCTACCTCAGAGGCCATGGGAGGCTTGAAAGAAACTGCCCCATTTGTACGAGAGAAATAGATCAGATCATCTTGCAGTAATCGGACTATCCCTGAAGCTAACTCTGCCTTTTGCCAAGATCACATCTAAAGGGACATCATTTAAGGTCACCGGGGTCGCTCCCTGAAGCAGCAACTTACTCCAGTCCACCTTAATAAGGATTCACCACTGCAACACCAGATGGATGCCCTACTCCACATCTCTCCTTTTGACAAAATGTGTCCTTCTTTAGGTCTCACTGGAGTCAGTGCATGCGCTGCCCTTGCGAGACATTTAGTAGCTGCTTCAAAAAGCGCTACCTTGCCGGCCACCGCTTGCTAGAACGCGCACAAGTACATGCAACGTGCACAGCACTTTTTCCCGTGGCGCGGGCGTGCACGCAACTCGCATCACCACTTGCATTTATAAAAAATTTCATTTCCCGGCCGTGCGGCGTTACTTTTATGGCCATGAGGCCAATGCTGGTTTAATGTGTTAATCTGCGTGGTGTCGATGCGCTTGTTTCTTACGTTCACACCTTGTTAAGCCATCGTCACAGATGAAACTCACCAGCGGTAGGCTGAAAACACCCTCTGGCCACGTTATAAACCTATTTGATGCCTTACAATGTTTGAAAATACAGGCCGGTGCTTGTGAGCATCTCCCCTCCCTTCTTAAGGTCAGAAAGAATTATTTCCTAAATACAGATTGTCCTGTCTCAGAATGATCCCGTGATACACCGAGACCGGCCAGGCCCACGGGACATGTCATGAGTGCACGCACGCGCTCCTCTATCAGCTGCTCTCCTACTGGAAAAAATGCAGTCGCCGCAGGAGCCAAATTTGATGTGTGGAGGGGGAGTGAGAGCTAGAAAGCAGTAACAATGGTTCAGGACAAATAATAAACCGAGCAATGAAAAAGCTTCACGCCTGGCACATTTAAAGTGAATTTGTTATGTCTGTATTTAAGCTGAAGTATTTACCTGGTGAGCTATGTGATCCGCTATTGTCTCAGATCTACATCCAAAGTGCTCAGACATTCTTTGAGTCAAAAAACACTGACTTCTCTGATCCGAAGAGATGAATGCGTGAAAATGGCTGCCGCGAGCTACAGGGGTTACCCTAGTGAAGGTGCAGCCCAGGCACACGCAAGCAGTCCGCTCTACTGAAGAGGAATGTGGACATACCTGTAACCTGATGGTGTACTGGACTCAGATATTTAAATGTCTCAAAGAACAAGGAGTTTTCGCTGCAAATAACAACACGTTTCAACATGTTTCATTCCAGCTTGGACTCCATGCTCCCGGCTTCAGGGACACATTGTAATGCTTCAGTGGTAACGCAACTCTACCCCATCATGGTCCAAATCGCAACTTTGAAACCACACACTTTATGGTCTGAATCATGATTAGGTGTGTTTTTGTAGGGCTGGCCTCAAGGAATAACTGCAGCACCAAAAGGGGTCTTAGGTTGCATATTGCATCGTCCCACCAAAATATCTTTTAAAAATTAGCACAATATGGTGAGATGTTTAAAAAAAAAATAGCAAATTTAGCTGTATTTCTAATATATTACCACATTTTTAACGTATGTGTATAATGCTACCTTTACAGCTATTTATGACAATTTGTAGGAAATGGCAAGCGTTGTGAATTTATCCAGAAATGTGTGTCAAATTGTGTTTTGAGAGCAGTTCCTAATAGTGCGCTTGAGGAAAACTGTATAGAATATACTGTAAACCAATAGAACCCAAATGCAGCACTCTCCTACACAGTATTGATAAACCATTAGGTATTCAGAACTATTTTCTTAACAATCAATCAATTAAACTTGATTTGTTTGAATGTTTCACAAAAATCACACTACAGATTGGTCGCAAAATTGAAGTTTTTTACTCTTCTCTTGAAAAAACAGATTTAAGAGTCCATGTGATTGGTAAGTATTCACAGTCTTTTTTATTTATTTTTTTACTTCACAAAAAGTTCCGCCTTCACAACAATCAGCCGACACGTGTTTCATCTTAAAACAAGACTTTTTCAAGGCAGTTCGTCAACTGTATGGTTCCCACAGTCACATTGTTGTAATGTAAGACTACACTCGACATCCACAAGTCTGTGGTTGATTGTAAAGAAAGACGTCATTGTTGCCGGAAACTAGTACAAGCACCAAGTAAAGGAAGAATGTGACGTGTTTTCCTGTTCCAAGGAACACTGTGTAATAACTGCCCGATCTCCTAATAGTGTTCTAATACGTCGCCACTCGGACGCGAGCTAGGTTTCGGTGAGGGCTCGGTACGGGGTTCTTTGTAAGACTCCATTCGTATTACACTTTAATGTCACGGCAAAATGCATGCTACAGGGCCCTTAATACGACTCCATTTGATATTCAATGATGTATCGTGGCGCAACTCATGTCCCCGATTCCGGTATACTGTGATTATACATGGAGTTGGCAGTTCTCCTGAGGACTTTTAGTCAATTGCAGTTCTAAACACATCAGTGTATTGTTATGAGTATTCAGACATGGTGCACACAAAGATATGGTCCCACTGTCATTCAGCACTGCGCCAACTCTACCTGTCTTGTGCATAAGAGTCCTCAATGAGATAGGCAGACAAGGTAGGCATAGCGTGCTTGTCGAGCATGAGCATAGCTCATGGCGTGACTGTGATGAAGGGTTCACTTACACTAGTCAAAGGAGCAAGAACTAGCCAGGCAGCTGCCCAGCCATCATTCCACATCACTTGCTTAATTTGAACAGGTGGTTGCTGGTGGTGAGTGCTGGTACTCATTTTTTTGGTGACCGAGACCTATTTTGCAACATCAGACTTTGGCCCAAATTAAAACAGAGTAAGGCAGAACAAAGAGAAAGATAAAGAAGGAAAAGACAGGGAACAGCAATAAAGGAGAAAGGCATTAATGAAAAGAATAAGAACTAGAGTCAGGAAGTGTAGGGTGGCAAAAGAAAGAGGCTTGTGCTAGAATCAAAACTAGGAAGCCTTACTCTTTGGCAAGCTCCACGTGAAGCAGGCACAGTGTGAATGAAGCCCTCCTCTCAGTGCTTCAGTGGTTCACCATTAGTTTTTATGGACTTGTCAGTGCTACTTGGTTAGTAGCCCATGTCAGTGTCTGCATATGTCACTGCCCATCTGTTTGTTTCCTCCTATCAGTGACACATAAGCAATGCCAGTGTCCCTATTACCTGGTATTCCTTTCTCCGATTGCCAATATCTAGTTGTCAGTGTCCCCATGTCCTTTTTCAGTTTCATTGTTCATGTTCCAATATCCATGCCCCCATGTTTGTTCAATGGCCCACAATCCTTGTCTCCAAACCTTGTCACTTTGACAGTAACCCATGGCAAAGTAGCAGTTCCGAATATCCATGTCTAAGTGTCCCTGTGTAAATATCACTTTTAATGCCCCATGGCTAACTACTTAGACCATCATAGGTCTACTTTGAGGCACCAGGAGGATAGATAAGGGCTGAGAGTAAAACAGAACAAGAGATTATGGGCCATATGTAGGTAGCCAAATACCGGTCGGTAACGCCCGAAATTCTGTAAATTAGCCTTACCGACCGGTATTTAGCTTTTTCTAATGTAGGTGGCTGGATTTAAGGATCTGGTAATTTACTGATTCGGTAATTTAAGGTATCGGTAAATTACCGAATCCTTAAAATACCAAGGGCCAGATGTAGGAAGACAAATACTGATCGGTAACGGCCGATTTCAGCCGTTACCGACCGGTATTTTGAGTTTGAGATGTAGGGGCCTTAAAAATTACCGATTCGGTAAATTTACCGATTCGGTAAATTAAAGAATCGGTAAATTTACCGAATCGGTAATTTGAGATGTAGGTGGCCTCAAGGCCCATAGGAATCAATGGCAATTACCGAATCGGTAAATACCGATTCGGTAATTAGCGAATCTTAACGATTCGGTAATTTTTACAGAATATTTACCTACATAGCATTCACCGATTTGTAAATACCGAATCGGTAAAATTCGGTATTTACGAATCGGTAAATACCATTTACCTACATCTAGCCCCAAATCGGTAAATTACTGAATCCTTAAATCCTATGTAGGGAGCATTCAAGTGAGTGCATTTTTGATTTTAGGATTCGTTATTTATCACCAACTACAAGTTGGTGGTAAATATCAAAAACCTTTGAAAAAGCAATTTTGTGCTTTTTTAAAAGTGCCATGTGGCAGACATACATGCCCTTAGGGCACACATGCACGATTCAGGGGTGCAACAGGGTGTCAATGTGACACCCTGCCACCCTTGAATATGTTCCCCCCTATTACCGATTCGGTATTTACCGAATCGGTAATAGTGAATGGCTTCCCATTCATTTCTATGGGCCTCCAGGCCCATAGGAAGGAATGGGAATTACCGAATTGGTAAATACCGAATCGGTAATACCGAATATTACAGAATCGGTAAAATTTACCGAATTTTTACCTACATACTATTTACCGATTCTTAAATACCGAATCGGTAAAATTCGGTATTTAAGAATCGGTAAATAGAGATTACCTACATATGGCCCCTGGTAACCTAAACAAGCATTTACAATGCAACGGTCTCGCCTTCGAAAAAGTTAGAGCTATTGGCATTGTAAATTACAACATTTTTATTTATGTGTGGGTTTGGAAAACAGATAAATAAATGGCATTGTCATTTACAATGCCAATAGCTTAATCTCCCGCAAACACGAGAGCTATTGCATTTGCACCCACACACAGAGCCTTACACACACAGAGCCACACACACACACACACACACAGAGCCACACACACAGCCCCACACACACAGCCACACACACACAGAGCCACACACACACACAGAGCCACACACACACACAGAGCCACACACACACACACAGACACAGAGCCACACACACACAGAGCCACACACACACACAGACACACAGCCACACACACAGAGCCACACACACACAGACCCACACTGGCATGGCATTCCCTCGCTAATCAAGCATTCCCACTCTTGCCCTCTCCACTGTCGGGGCACTTTCAACACTGTCGGAGCATTCCACAGATGACACTGCTCCCTCCACTCTAGTTCCTTATGACTTATGGCTAGGAGACTGGGGGGCAATAGCAGTCTTTGCAGAAACTGTTTTCACTAACCTGGAGTGGTCAGTGTACTCCCATCCTCCTGCACCATAGGAGGCTATCAATACAGATCTGGCTTTATACATTTTAACAACATCAAGTGGCATGGACCCTAGTTAGACAACAAATTTGAACAGTGATGCTATGGTAGGTTTGAATTGCATTGTCCTCACACTCATCAAATGCTTCCAGGAGCTCGTATTATCGAAGGGGACCCCCAGGTAAGTAAAGTTCACATTATTTAGCAAAACATTTCATTGCCCAGGATACATAGTGTATTCTTTAAAAAAAACTGGCTTCATACGTGTACATTAGTAACTTTTCTCTAACAAATACTCAAGACAGTTGTAGGGTGCAGAGAATTGGATGCACAGCCACCCATGACCATTCTACATTAAGGGAAAGAGGAGTAAAAATATATGTAAGGCTACTTTACATAAGCAAAACTTTCTGTACCATGGAACACTGATGACAGTGCTATATACAGAAGTTGCTAAGCTGGTTTATGCATACATTCAGGGTCATAGAAAAGACATGGATTGTAGGGCATGAAGGCTAGGAGGGGGTTCTTTTGCAGCTTATAGCCAGATCAAATCCAAATTTTAGCACTAGTAAATAATTTGCATAAAAATAATGCATGCCGGGGAAGTGGCCAGCAGCATGGCTAAGTAGCCACATTTGCAGAGGCTCCGTCTACCCGGCACGAATTCTGCCTGGTATCCTGTCTTGTAGCCACCAATAACGCTCTCGCCTTCCAGCTGCCAAGATGGCCGACCGGACCCGATAAAGGCGCAACATTGACCCGGGGGTCCTCATGGTGACAGGAGGAGGCCCCCTGCGCTGTGACATGCCCACTGCGGACTCTGCCCACCAGTGAAGTGCCGAACCTGTAGACCCACAGTGGGCTGGATATCGCTGGGACTGGGCCCTGTGGACCCCGTGGTGCCGGGATGGCAGTCGCCTCCATCTGGGGGGGCTGAGGAAGTAATTCGCGCTGAGTGGTGGGGAGGTTCTCTTCCCATCCCACCCTGCCGCGAAGTGGAGTGCCGTGCGGAGATTCTGCTGAAGTGTGGGCTGAGAGCGGGCTCGGATCAGCGTGCGCCCGGGCCCACGTCTGGGACGTGGTAAGGGCAGCAACTGCGCTACAGGCACACCCGGAGGCGGTGAACGGCTGCCGACAGTGGAGGCCGGTGGGGGAGCGGCGCTGAAGCGGTTTCTCTGGACAGAGACGATATTGCCCATGACACGCCTAAACAGCGAGACGGGCAGCAGGAGTCTGTAAGCCCCGTCCTTTTCAGACTGGGGGGCGTGTTTTTATTTCTCCCCTCTTCACCATTGGCTGGAATGTAAACAAAGGGCGTGTTTTTGACTGTTGTTGTTTACATTCCAGCCAATGGAGAAGAGGGTAGAAAGAAACTAAAAAACACGCCCCCCAATCCAAAAAGGACGGGGCATAGATCGAGAGAATGTCGTCACTGGGACCTCTTCTCCAATGGCTGGCCGCCGTTAAAGAGGCCAGCCAATGGAGAAGAAGGGCGGGGCTTAACCTCGCTACTCAGAGACATTAAATCTTGCCAGTGAGACTGCCCTACGCTAGCTGAGACCTAAAAACGACTAGTGGAATGCGTGTTTAGGAAGGATAACTTGAAAACTGTTTGTAAAAATGTTTTCTTAGAGAGAGTAAAACCCACTTAAAACAAGCTTTGGCATAGCCAATAGGTCTCGTCTTTTGGGCCTTATAAGGGTTTAGTTATCCGGCACAATATCCTTGGTGCAACAACATCAACTAATGCATGGCTAAACACTTATAAGGTCCCAAAGGCGAGACCTATTGGCTATGCCAATGCTTGTTCTGTCATGTTTCTCTCCAGGATGGCCATTTTCTCCAGAATCGCCACAGCCATCTTCAGGCTGTCTCGCCACCATATTGGGCCCTGGTTGGCAACAACTCCTTATCTGTCCACATGCGTCTCACTGATTGCCAACCTCATGATGCAGGGGGTTTCATCTGCCTTCCTTGTTTTCTACGCCTGACTCCCTCCACCCCCTTCCTCACATCACCTTCTCTCTGGTCTCAAACCCACACTCTGAAGTCCCCGCCCCCCTCATTTTCTAGCTCCTTAATCCTCTTCCTCGGGCCAATTAGGTTTAATGTGCCTATTGCTATGCCTGCTACTTGCCTTTTCTGAGCCTACTTGATTTCTATACCAGGATAGTTTTTGTGTACTCATAGATATGATTGGAAGGTTAAACTCCTGGTGGTCATTCCCTTTCATTCCTTCATTTCACCATTTTCGGAAGTACATGTTTTATGTTTTGGTTTTATGTTTATGCTTACTTTACACACTCTCTTAACTAGTCATCACAATGGGAGTGTGATGTCCTACCTTGCTGAGTGCTGCCTGTCCTATGTCTAATACCCAATCCATGTGGCTTCTGCACTTGTACTTTTTACCCTTTCTGATATTCATTCTTACTGCTAATCCCTTCAGCTTGTGAATCCCTTCTACCACATTCCCTTCATTGTACTCTATGCCAGCTGTAGCTCAGACTTTGGCTGTGCAGTCTGTAGGAAGGTGGAGTTTTATGTGGTGATGCTGGTAAGGCTATACCATGGAACACTCTCAAATTACCCCAAAGATGGTTATTGGATTCACAATAATCTTTAGGTCAGTCCTGATAGGGTGGCAAAGAGCAGTCAGGCTTTATGAGAGGAACATGTGTTAAGCATTTCAGAGTAGCAACATGGATGATACGTAATTGGCATGAAAGAAACCCAACACCCATTTTTAAACATAAAGCAGATTTTTATATAAATTTAAATGCCAAAACAAAGACAACCGGTTAAGTATAACCATTGTTATGGATATTAGAAGCAAAACGATGGCAACTTGTACTAGGCTTAAACTGTGAAAAACCAATAAAGACAATTAAAAAAAAAATGGATATTAGAAGCAATATTAAATCAGTGCAAAAGAGTACTGCAAAGCATTATCATTGGTGGTCACGTGCAGGTCAAGGTATGTGTAACCCAAGGAACGTAAAGGGAATGCGGGTTCCAGGACTAAGCCACACCAGTCAGTTTGATTTTACCTGGCTTGAGAAGCCCAGGTGCTGAGTTGTCCTCGCTGTCCGTGGTGCTGAAACGGAAGCCGCAGGGAAGCCGATTTTACAGCTCGCATGGTGCTTCTGGGGAACCGGATGCAAAAAGTCAGCAACAAAGCCACTGCTGACAACGAATGAAGGTTTCGTGGAGTTCCCTTGAGGTGCTGCGTTGAGTCAAGGGGACAGTTGCCAGACTGGTGACCAACGAGCCTTTACAGCAGTAAGGTCAGCAGATAGTTATTTCAACGTTCGAAAGAAAATCATAGCCACCTGAAACTTGTTGGAGGTCAGGACTACGATTCCCACAATGCTCTGGACCATCCACTTCTGGGTGATCCCTCGGAGGCCCCAATGGCCAGTGATTCTTTGATTCTGAAATGTTGTTTTTATCTGAGGCATGCAGGGACCTAGCACCGCTAGTCCATGGGAATCTGGAGTTGCTTTTGGCTCTCAAAGGGGTCCCTCTGTCTGAGAGAACCAACCTTTAGTCAAGGACTAGTTGCGGTCATGTAGTTCTAGGAAGGGTGCCACAGGTGCAGCGTATCACACCTTTTCTTTGTGCATATCCTGTTGTCGCCGACACGGGTCTCCTCTTTGTCCTTTGTTGCAAGTCAGGTCAGAACTGAGGTTTGGGTGTCAGGGGTAGCCCTTAAATCCTAGATTTAGGGGAGTTAGAGGTGGGGATGCAAGTAGCCAATGGGCTACTAGCCCCAACAGCTAATCGGCCCCTGAGCTGACCACATCCGGGGGTGTGAGTCACCTTTTCTACCCAGAACCCTCTAGTCTACCACTTTAAAAAATGGCTGAAGTCTTTCTTAGCTGCACAGACCAGGTAGCTCCCCCAGGAGGTGTGGCTAGCCTTCTGGGGTTCTACACCTCATAAATACCTAATTTTCCCACCTGCCTTGGTGCAGATGTGCCTGGGGCAGGGGTAAGGCTCTTTCCTTCTTTGGGAGGCAGCCTGGTTGCATATCACAGGCGGTGGAGGTGTTGAAGATCGCCGCCTTGATGTACCCCTTCACTAGCCATACTGTCAGGGAGGGAGGTGCAACATCCTTCGCATCCAGGCCACTGTTTCTGACTCATGGGAGATTTCACACCCCTGGCAGTTGGTTAGATTCCCGTCTTGGCAGCAGCAGCTGTGGGCTGGTAGCCAGTGGACAGGAAAGGCTAGGGCAACCAGGTGAGAAGCCTCTAAGGTAGCTATCTGGGTGCATGCCACATCGTCCTCGACACAAAATTGATCTCAGGAGTGATGAGGCACATTGTTTGATACCAAACATGACATATTTTGGCAGTGCCATAATGGAGCTGCAAGCTTCGGGTTTGCCAGGGTGCCAGCCCATGTTATCCTATTGACAGCCTATCACTTATAATAGCTTTTAATTGTAATGATACTATAGTGACATATAAGCTTGAAGTTGAAAGGCCCACACCTTTAATATGATGCAACTTGCCTCCTGGGCTTAGGAGGCCATCCTTAGGAGTGGCTGGCATATATTAAAAATAGTGCATTGACTTTGCCACACATGGTGATGGCAACGTTGAGTTAGAGCAGTTTGCACTGCTCCTGCAGTCTGCAATGTCATGCCTGCTGTAAATAGTTTGCTCTGGTCACTCTGGGTGGCTCAAACAGTGCTACAGGCCTTGGGGACCCCTTTAACACACATGCCCTGTACCACTAGTACCATATACTAGGTACTTATAAGGGGGTTAAAGTCCTTGCCAAGTGAGGTTACCAATTCACACATCAGTTTTAGGGAGAGAGCACGGGCACTGAGGCCTGTGCAGCAGTCTCTAGTGCACTCTCAGAGTCCTAACCTACAGAATCTGACAAAAAGTCATAGTGGGGGTAACCATACAAAAAAGTCACTTTCCTTAACTTGCCTACTATGATTTTCCATGTTCTTCTCCATATACTGGACCCTGCACACTACTGACTTGCTGGTGTAGCTGTTCTTGTGAGTTTAATATTCATTAACAATGGGCGCAGAATGGTATCCAATTCTCAAATCCACATGTGTAAACGTATATGATACTATTGCCTTTGAAAATATTTTGCTATGGCCTGTTCAAGTGCCTTCTCTCTACCATGTGCTCAGTAACATTACATTTCTCAAGGTGTTGTTCTGCTGATTGCAGTATTGCTAGCTGAATCCTCCAAATGACATTAACATAGAAGGGGCTGAACCAATATTTCTGAGTGGGATAGCACTTAGATTCAAAGGTTCAAAAATACTTTATTCGGATAACATCGTATCCATAAAGGCATAACACAACAACAAACAAATTTTAAAAATATACAGAGAGAGTCATAATAAAAACCATTAGCAACATGCAATGTACGGCAGTCTTTGAATTCCTAGAAATTCATAAATGGATAAAAGCTCAGGGGTTAGACATCATTCGGCATGCATGAACTGCGATTCTCAAAAAAGTGGCTGTTCGAAATACCAGCTCTTCATCATCCAGGGTTAGTAGCCTCAAATAGGCATTTTCCAAACTGATGAGCATGCACTTTTTAAACTAAGGGGTTACGAGCCACTTGGTTTACTTTAAATAGTAATTACAAAAGAACAAGAAATTTAAAATAGATTGACCACTCTGGCCATCACATGGACAGGGTATGCGATCAAGGTCAAAGTGGTGGTCAAGAGGGAAACATAATACAAATTTAATAGTGCCTGCCCTTAGATGGAACAAAAGGTTCCTCTCCCAATGGCTCATAGGCAGGGTGATGTAGTTGGGCAGCTGGTGTACAGAATTTTCAATAGCAATATAGCTGTGGACAAGTGATTTTTTAGATTCTGTATTAATCCTTTCTGCTCTATATAATGAATAGAGCGCACTCCTAAGCTCATTTTTATTTGTGGTCATTGCTATGCTGCAGTCTAAAAAGATTCCCCCCTTATTAATGCTACCTAGGCTCTGGTACATCCCTGACAGCCATAGTATGTCCTTCCCTTTCACACATCCCATGCAATCACTAATCATCTCTCTCGGTAGGGATGCAGCTGGGTTTTTCCAAACCGATAGCCAAAAAAGGGCAGGGCGGGCCCTGATAAAATCTTCAATAAAATGTAAGTTGAGTTCCCTGTGGCAAGTGTATTGTGGAGTTGAGATTGGGGATGCCTAATAACTTCCTGCAGAATCTGTTTTCTTCCTGTTGGATGCATGTACTCTTGGCAAAGTCCCAAACCTCAGTGTCATACGTGGGGCACGCAGTGGGACTTACATTTTTTTTTAAATGGCACATGTTCTCTTTGGGCACGGAAGGTTAAGGATCGAGTTGGTGGTCTTGAGAACTTGCTCCTGGAGTGAGTAATATGCTCAGTCCAGGAGTCATTCTCAGCAAAGACCACCCCAAGATAAGGAAAGGTGCTGGTGCTCATCAGCTTCTGATTACCCACCGATATTGAACTGAGTTGACGTTTCGTTGGACTGCACAACATTATGAATGACTTTTTTAAATTAGTGTATAGGTCCAGGATATCCATTTGATTAAGAAAGCCCTGCACTAAGGTCCACAAGGAATTCGGAGTGCGGCCCATAGGGACCGCCTCGTCTGAATAGAGTAATACGGGGAGTGATTTTCCGTTGATTTTTGGGACGTCTTGGGGTGATGTTTTCAATGTTTTATTTAGTCCATTAATATAGATGATAAAAAGGATAGCACCTACGTGGTAAGGCTGTATGATGCTCTTTAATTCAATGTTCTGATTTACTGAGAATGTATTTCTTTTGATCACACAATGATGAATCTAACGTTTCTGTTATGTTGTATTAGAAGATTTCCTTTATAAAACATCCAATTTGGGGGTGAGACAGAGACTTTTTCGATGCTACTCGGGATGCCGATTTCTTACTGATTTTGCTGCTCTTTGAAACGTACAATATTTTTGTTTTGCTTAATATTCCGTATTGCCTTATTACTGGATGCCTTCATTGCAACAACTTTATGTATTTGTGTTTTATCCGGGATCCCTTGTTGGCTGAGGTAGGTACCTTAGGCCAAATAGGGACCCGCGTTTCTACATCAGGGAAAGGAAGGACACCGTCTGAGATAGCTCCACTCACCCCCTTGGTAGCTTGGCACGAGCAGTCAGGCTTATCTTCAAGGCAAATGTGTAAAGTATTTGCAACCAGGCTCACAGCAACCCAATGATGACACCACAAATAGACTCCACATGAGTTTGATAAAAACAAGTATAAATGTAGTATAAAAAGATATACACTAAGACCACACAATATAAATCCAACATATGAGTATGTGCACTATGGGGGCGTGGCTTGGCAAGCCACGATGGCGGCTGTGTCCTGCTGAGGCTCCGCGATCGGGCTAGCATCTTGCCCACTTCCTACGATCGCTGGGAGCCTCAGCCTACAAACAAATACTCCACGGAGGCTTACCTGCAGTGGGGCATCCTCTCGCTACGTCGCGGGAGCTGCGGACGGATGATAGATGCCGACCCGTCCTTTTCCGAAACCGGAGCCGAGCGCCAAGCACCCAAGATGGCGGGCGCGGCTCCTTCTGCTTGCTGGGGGCGCCACTGAGAACCTGTCACCGAGGCGGCGACCCTCGCCGAAGCGAACTGTTGGCGGCTCCGGAACCCCGGCGAGGAGCGCAGTGACCGGCTCACGGACTTTCGGTCCAGGCCAGGCTGATTTTTGCGGTGGCAGTCCGGCGCACAAGATGGCGGCCGCTATGCTGAAGCGGCGCTGCGCCGGCGCTCTTCCACGGCCAGGAGCCTTATCCCAGCACTGACCAGCCCACCGCCACGGACCAAGGAACACCAGCGGAGGTGCCGCCTGTGTGACGCTGGGCCCTTCGAGCGACCACGATCCCACCTAGAGGCGGTGAGTGTCGACCCCCTCCTCCCGGGGACCGCGACGCCGGCGACCCAGCGGCCCCCTACCCCCTTTGGGGCTCGCAGAGGGGTCGCGGACCGCGTCGGCCCCTGCTCGGGGGGGGGACAGAACGCCTCTGCCTCATCGCGTAGCCCGGTGGACCCGGGTGCCTAACCCTAAGATGGCGCCCACAGAGATCAGGGCGCCGTGATCGGCGTGGGCTCCACCCTGGAGGCACGGTGCTCTTCTGACCCTGAGGCGGTAGCACGCCACACCGTGGACACTCATCGACCCGGGGCCCCCCCTGAGCCCTGGTCGCCTACACCTTGACCCCTGGGGTCGCCTGAGGGACGGCGCCGCGCGCCGGGGAGGGGGGGCGCAGGATCCGGCCTCACTGGGGGCGCCCTGTCTCCAGGGAAACCTGGACTATGGTGGCAGTGCCCTCCTAATGCGCATCTCCTGACACCTGGACTGTCGCACCCTGCAGCCACGAGTTACTAATCGCGCCCCGACCTGGCAGGGGTCCCCCTAGAAGGAAGACAGTGACTGCCCCGGGACCGAGAAGGACTGGGCGCCCAACCTGCACTGAGCTGCTGCCTACCTGGATGTGCAGAGGGGAGGTGGCCTGCTGAACGCGGGGTACACAGGGACCCGGCCCCCCCCCCCCATCTCTGACAGCACTCATGGGGAAAACAAGGACCTCGCAGGTGACGGCTATCCCCGAGACGGCCCCCGAGAGGATGCCACAAACAAGAACATGGACGCAAACCAACGCGTCGCAAACCGACCCTACACTGTCGGCGAAGTTGGATCAGGTGTTGGCAGCAATCGAATTGTCCCGCCTTTCGATGGAGGAGAGATTGGGCGCCCTGACAACGGACATCAGTCTAATCCGCGACGACCATCGCAAGTTGGCGGACAGAGTGAAGGAAGGAGAACGGATCGTGACCGAGCTGCAGCCTGCGGTGAAAACACAGGAAGCGGAACTGAAGGAAGTCCTACACCGCGTGGCGGCCCTCGAGGAACGCACAGTGGACTTGGAAGGGCACTCAAGAAGATGTAACATCCGCGTCCTAGGCCTGCCGGAAGGGATTGAGAACTCGGACCCTCTGACATACATGGAATCCTGGACCAAATCTTTCACACCGGAGGCGGACAGGTTGGCATACTTCTCCATTGAAAGAGCCCATAGGGTCCCGGCCCAGGCACCCAAGCCGGGCCTTCCTCCGCGACCCATGTTGGCTAAATTCTTGCACTTCCGAGACCGCGATGCGGTGCTCCGTGCGGCCCGGACGGCGGGCCCCCTACAAGTGGAGGACCAGCATGTTATGGTGTTCCCGGACTATGCCCGAGAAGTCCAGCACCAGCGTTCCACCTACCTAGACGTCAAGAGGCGCCTCCGCGCAAATGATCTTCAATATTCCCTGCTGTTCCCGGCCCGCCTGAAAGTGCTCCACAAAGGGAAAGCCCTCTTTTTCAACACGGCGGAGGAAGCGCAGGACTGGACTGAGTTTCACTGCCCAATAATCCCTAATCCTGGACCCCAGACAGCACGCAACAACGACTTCAGACGATCCAGACGACGAGGTGCGAGCCGTGCTCGATCGGGCCGCCCCAGGGGCCAAGCGTCATCCCCCACGTGCTCACCCGACCTCACGCAAATCATGCAGAGCGACGGGATGCCTTAAGAGCGGTGACCGAACTGCACAGGTCACCCATAGCGTCGGATCTAGAAGGTCGACTGCACCTGTTCACCCCTGAGAAGGACCGGGACAGTGACGGAACAATGTCAGGGATTGGACCAATCTCCTCCCCCCTTGTTGCGGTGCACACCTTGGACGCTACCCTGGCCGGCCAACCTGGCACCTCTTCATGATGGAAGGACTGCCCACTGTCATATCCTTCTCATGGTGGCCTATTGTATTGCGCGACGTCTAGGAGCCTAGACTGCTTTGTCAAATGCTTGTAAGCGCTAGCGAGCGATAGACGCTTCTCCTGCAAGAGCCCGACCTGCGCACAGGCCCAGCAGTGACACACGCTGCCGCCCCCGCAGATATCCGTTGTATTTCTCCCCTAGTGGGACACTAGTTTGGATATGCCACCTCCGGTGAGATATCCCCAGTATTGGGACTGTTTCCCACCTAAGGTTCTGTTTGCTGTTAATCCCCTTAGTCCCTCCCCCATGACTGTGGAAGCTCGGCGCATAGAAGCACACGTGACACATACACACTGGCGGCCGTCGGGGGCTGCAGGGGGATCCCTCTCCCGCTCACGACACCCTAAGAATGGCAGTCTCATGCTCAGACATTAATGTCCTTACGCTGAATGTACGAGGCCTACACACGCCCAGCAAACGCTACTCTGTTTACTCATACATTAGGCGCATGTCAGCCAATATTGCGTTTCTGCAGGAGACACACATTAACACTACCGAACTCACTCGCTTGCAGGCCAAATGGCGAGGGATCCTCTGTGCCACACACTATTCAGCGTTTGCGCGCGGCGCGTTAATTTGGGTCAGGCCAGGCACTCCCTTCCGAGAGCTTAGACGGGTAGTTGATAGAGAGGGCAGGTATGTGCTTCTAGAGGGTATACTTGATGGACAGGGAATACTCCTTGGCAGCATATACGCCCCCAACACGGATCAGGACAAATTCTGGGACCACCTCACGGGCGTTTTGGCCCAGTTCACTACGTGGGTATTGGGAGGTGACTTTAATTGCACACTGGACCCCACCCTGGATCGCTCGCATCCTCCCCCCACACACTCCCCGGCCCCCCGGCAGGCAGAACTCTTCAGGGCAAGGACCACGCATTGGGCGCTCACCGACGCATGGCGACACCTACACCCACTGGCTCGCATTTACTCCTTCCACTCGATTCCACATAATCTCAGGGTCCGCCTGGACCGTTTCCTCTGCTCTACACCAATCCTCCCTAAGATCACATCTACGGATTACCTGGGTCGGATCCTCTCGGATCATGACGCCCACATCATTCGGCTGAACTGGCGCCCCCCGCACCCACCAGTCCCCACCTGGCGCCTCCCTAGAGACTGCCTCTCAGACCCAGTATTCAGAGACGCACACGAAACCAGCATCCAAGACTACTTCACACACAACACAGACACGGCATCGTCGGTACTGGTGGAATGGGACGCGTTTAAAGTGGTGGCAAGGGGTGAATGCATCAAACAGGTAGTCGGGGTTCGCCGCACCTTGGAACGGATGCTCCAAACCTCAGAGCAGACTCTGGCCGCACTCACTAAACGGCCTGACGACTCGGAGGAGCACGCCATGCTCACGGCCAAGGCTAAGACGGAGTATCAGACTGCCTGCGCTGACCTCCGAAAATACAATTTTAGGGCTTACGCCTCTAGGGTACATAAGGACAGAGACAAAACTGGAGCGCTACTGGCTTGGATGGCGAGGCAGGATACCGAAATCAAGCCGATCACGGATATTGTCAATCCGGACGGCGTGCTGGTGCGCTCACAGGCCGAGATCCTCCTAGCGTTTCAGCGACACTATACACAAGTGTACGGGACCCCGGCCCAATACTCCCCATTTTCTGTGGATAGTTTTTTAGACCCACTGACGCTGCCCGCAATATCGGATGTGGACAAGCGCACCCTTGACGCCAGGATCAAACCCTCTGACATTACCCAGGCGATTCGGGCCATGTCCCAGAATAAAGCGCCGGGACTGGACGGCTTTCCGCTGGAATACTACTCGACATTCTCTCCCCTAGTGGTCCCCCATCTGTCACGGGTGTTCGGGGCGTCCCTTCATCTGGGGAGGTTACCCCAGTCACTGCGGGAATCCGTGATTGTCACCTTTCCCAAGCCCCACAGAGATCCACTCCACATGGGGTCGTACCGCCCCATCACGCTCCTGTCGGCCGACTGTAAAATCCTGGGGAAAATTCTGGCTGATCGTTATGCACAGGTCATACGCCCGCTGGTCCACCCCGACCAATGCGGCTTTGTTCCGGGGAGGAACACCTCCCAGAACCTCCGCCGAGTCTTCCATGTTCAAGATCAGATACGTGGCAGATTTCCCCGCGCCGCCTGCCTCATTATGGATCTGGAGAAGGCATTTGACACCCTCATCTGGCCCTATCTCTTCTCGGTCTTGCAGCGCCTCAATGTCGGCCCGACGCTCATAGCATACACACGCCTCTTGTATACCGATTTGACCACGCGAGTCCGTATCGGGAAACGTATATCACCAGCGTTCGAAGTTCGGCGAGGCACGCGACAAGGGTGCCCCCTGTCGCCTCTCTTATTCACATTAGCAGTCGAGCCGCTGGCGGTCCGGCTGCGCCTGGAGGGTGTGGAATGGGGCATCCCACTTGCGGACAGCACGCATTGCGTCTCCATGTACGCGGATGATCTCCTCATATACGTCCGAGACATCAAAACGGACCTGGCCCCTATAGGGGCGACACTGGTGGAATTTGCAGACGCCTCGGGACTACAGGTGAACTGGGACAAGTCCACAGTTTACCCCTTACATCCGAGCCTGCCCCCCCGGGACGTCGAGCTCGGAGCGCATAAACTCTCATGGTCCGCGGAAGCCCCCCGATACCTCGGTGTTCGCTTGTACCATTCCCCAGCTGACCTTTTCGAGGGGAATCACCGCAAAGCACTTGCCAGTCTGCGCCCGGCTGTTGCCTTCTGGAATAAACTCCCACTGGCCCCAATAGGACGGATAGCGCTGGCTAAAATGATAATGCTTCCCCGACTCCTCTACCACTTCACGAATTTACCGGTGGTACCACCCAGATCTTTTTTCCGCGACGTTGACTCCCTCCTAGGGACCCTTATCTGGGGCGAGGGCCGACACAGGGTCGCCCTGAAAACCCTCCAACTTCCCACGACGCTGGGTGGGCTCGGGGCTCCGTCCTTTGAGTCATATTTCCTTGCGGCACAGCTCCAATGGCTGTCGTACTGGACGGCGGACCGTTACCCTCAGGAGACTGTCACCTCTACCGGCAGAATCGCAGCCCCGGAACTCACCCGTCTACTGCTCCCGGGCACCAAGCCACGGCGCACATACCCCCTCCAAGTGGCGATAGCGCGCCGGTGCATGATGCGGATCCACCGAATGTCCCCCAATAGACCTCCGGACTCCCCGCTATTACCACTGATAGGCAGCCCCAGGCAAGACTCCTACTTCTCGGCTCCGTTCTTCACCGAGTGGTCGCGCTGTGGCATCACGGATCTGGAATCGCTCTTTGAGGAAGGCCAGATAAAATCACTTGACCGCCTGACCGCTGAATACGGGCTCCCCCCGGGTCAATTCCTCAGATATCGACAGCTGATTGATGGATACCGGCCCCATTTTAATCTTCGTACGGGTGAGCCAGACACGCATCCAGTAATACACGCTATCCTGCGTATGGGGGTGGGACGCCACTTAGTCACCTGGCTATATAAATCCATCCGGGAACTCTCACACGCTCCCCTGACGACCTTGCGAGCTACATGGGAGGAGGACATAGGTCATGCACTACATGACTCTGAGTGGACTAAGGCGCTTGAGGCCCCCAAACGCGTCTCTAGGAACGCCCGCTTCAAGAACATCCAATACTACATCCTACACAGGGCGTACCTCACCCCAGCGCGATTACAGAAATTCTATCCCTCCACGTCATTCCTATGCCCCAGATGCTGCTCCCCTGCTGCAGATTTTCGCCACATGTTTTGGAGCTGCCCTGACCTTCATCCCTTTTGGCGGGCGGTACACGACACCCTGTCGGAACTGACAGGTCTCACTACATTATCCACCTGGGAGTCTAGCGCATTAGGCATCTTTCATGTCCCTAAGCAAGACCCAGTGCATAGACGCTTCGTGTCCTTAGCGCTCCTGTTAGCGAACAGATGCATAGCCATGCGCTGGCGATCCCCGGAGGGTCCCCCTATAGCAGCCTGGACGGGGGCGGTCGGTAAATGGGCGGCGGCGGAAGAGGATGCTCTTAGAGAGGAAGAAGCCAGGGGCGCGCGTAAATTTCCCATATCCATGGAATGGGCCATGCTCCTCCACAGCTTCCGACAGTCCACAAGTGTTAGTGACCCACCTACTCCTCCCCCCCCCCAGCCCGAGAAGACCAATAGCATCTACCTGGTGTCCCCCTCCCCCAGAGCAGGCTCCTGATTGGCTTCCCACCCTTCTGAAGCGCAGGCTGATTAGCTCCTTGGGGCCCCCCCCCCCTGACGCCCGTCACCGGTATCCCCCTGCTTCGACCATGCTGGCGCCCACATGCTTCCCTCCCACAGTTTTGTCCCCCCCTGTTCTCAGGTAGCACCGTTCATGGACAGTACAGACCCCGATCCAACGCCCTTGAGACGGGAATTTACATACCTGTTATCATCCACTGTCCTCTTGGCTATGCAGGTTCACTGTCTCCCAGCCTGCAGACATGGTTGCACGATCTGTACTGATTAATTGAGGAACTGTATATTTGCACCAGTTGTATAAACCAAAAAAACGTTGCACGCATGGCTGAATGTTGAGGCCACGTCAGCAGATTATTTCCACTGTACCCGTTTACTTTGATGCAACAATAAAACAAATTTGAAAAAAAAAAAATGAGTATGTGCACTATTTCACCTGGCCGGTTGCTAGGCCAGCCAGCCCTTGTAAGTTCTGGCGATATTAATGAGCACTTCTAAACATCCACTGTAATCCTAATACCATGTTATGCAGTTTGCAATGCTAGAATCAGGCACTTTTGCAAATGTAAAACAAATTCAATGCGTAACCCAACAATCAGGCACTTTGCAATGTAAAAATAATGCAATGCATAACGCAACAATCAGGTACTTTGCAATGTAAAAATAATGCAATGTGTAATACAACCACCAGGTACATTGGTGTGCAGAAATAAGGCAATGCGTAATACACTAATGAGGTTGTTCATTATGCAGCAACAATGCAATGCGTCCTACGACAATCAGGTAGTTCGTTGTGCAGAAATAATGCCATGCATCATACTCTAATCAGGTAGGTCGTCATGTAGGAATAATGCACTGCGTAATACACTAATCAGGTACTCCGTTATGCAGAAATGATGCAATGTGTAACACGACAACCAGGTACTGCGTTATGCAGAAATAAGATAATGCGTAATACACTCTGGTACCGATCACGGTGCCTTAGCAGGTCTCTCCGCCACTCCTTCTGACTCGCAGTCAGCCTCTGTCAACAGTTGCCCCCAACACGGGTATGGTGTGACAAAAAGTGCAGCTTCGCACTCCGGCCCCGGTACTGCCACTCCCTTGGCAATACGGGCCACAATACGAGCCGAAGCAGAGGCTTGCGCTGCTGGAATGAGAGAGAGGCCTAGAGCGTCTACCTCCGAGCCTGAACCCCGCCTCAGGAGTTGACACACGTCACCTGGGGAGCGTAAACTCACTCTCCTCACCTCATCCAGTGACTTGGGCCTCCAATGCAATCTTTGTGAATTGGCAACGGCGGACCCAGGCCAGCGGCTCAGCTCCCCCAGGGCTGCTGGTCCGGGCCACTACTGCTACGAAGATCTCAGGCTGCCACAGGGCACAAGCACACAGTGTCGCTGAGACTCCCTTGAGCTTCGGGTGCATCAATCACCGGGCACTCCACATGAAGGTCTCAGGCTGCACGAAGAACACGCACACATCGTCGCTGAGACTCACTTTAACTCCGGGTGAACGTTAACAAGGCAAGCCTCACGAAGGTCTCATGGTACACAAAGTACACGCACACAGCGTCGCTGAGACTCACTTGGACTCCGGGTGTGCACGATAACAAGGCAATCCTCATGAAGGTCTCACGCTGCACAAAGCACACGCACACAGCGTCGATGAGACTTACTTGGATTGCGGTGCACACGATAACTAGACAATCCTCACAAAGGGTTATGGCTGCAAAAAGCACATGCACAGAGCGTCACTGATCTTCGCTTGGACTCCAGGTGCCCATGATCACAGGGCACTGCTTATGAGGGTCTCAGGCTGCAACAAGCACACACACACAGTGCCGCTGAGACTCTCCAGGATACTTTTGTGTTCCTGAGTTTCCGCAACAGGGAGCCAGTTCACCTCGGGCCCTTGGGGATAAGTTACTTCAGGACACAGCAGACAGCAAAGTCCCTTCAGCCTTTCCTTGGTTAAAACAGCAAACTGCAGGCCAGCCCCAGAACACACAGCAAGGGTCAGTCCTTTCCTTCAGTCTCTTAAGTTGTTTCTTCCTTGGCAAAGGTTCCTCTTGACCACAAAGTAGCTCCAGTCTTTTCCAATCTTGATCAAGCCATTCTCCAAAGTTCAGGGGCTTCAGCTCTCATAGTTATATCCCTCAATTGTTTTGAAGTCTTTGTGTTCAGGGGCACTGACCTCTGTTCAAACCAGTTCTGGGTGCCTCCCTGCCAGTGACACCTTCTTCCTTTGATTAGTGGGGGTCTGGATTCTCAATCACTCAGCAGGAGATGGGACAATTGTTTCATAGCAGGAACCCAGGCCTCTTCACCTCTAGGGGCTACATATCCCCCTACACTCCAGATGTAAGTCAGCCTGTTGTTGTCTCACCTCCTCCCCTGGGTCAAGACCCAGATCGCTTTCAAATCCAGACAGTCAATCCACAACCAGGCAGAGACACACAGAAATGTTAGAGCACAAAGATCCAGCCACTTCTAAAAGAGTGGCTTCTAAACACACAATCCAAACGATGTATTACATTGTGAGTTTAGGCACACTAAACGTCACCTCTCCATCTTAAGCCTTTGGGAAGACAGACTGGAAAACATATTACACAGCCTTCCCATGCTATCCTATGGGCAAGATGGCCTTTCAACAGTCAAAAACGAAATGGAGATTATTTACCTGTCAGGACATCGTACACACCTTAGTACATGTCCTACCTTTCACATGCACTGCACCCTGCCCAGGGGGTACCCTGGACCTACCGTAGGGGTGTCTGAAGTTCATAGAAAGGAAGAGTAAGGTCTGGCAAGTGAATGCACTTGTCAGAACAACATGGCAGTTTAACAAACTGTGCGCAGGGACTGCAGTGGCAGGCCTGAGTTCCCTTTTTAAGACTACTTGTGTGGGTGGCACACTTAGTGCTGCAGGTCCACTAGTAGCATTTGCATTACCAGCCCTGGCACAAATAGTGCACTTTACTAGGGACTCTACTAGTAAGGCAAACATACCAGTCATGGACAACCAATTATCATTACACTTTATACAGGGAGCACTTGCACTTTGACACTGTTTAGCAGCGGATAAGTGTCCAAAGCATCTAACTTGGCAACACCATGTCAGAAAAAATGTCTTGGGGGAAAGCAAAAAGTTTAGGGCACTTTAGCCAAAAAGGGCCAAGTCCTACAATTTGCACTTTACTAATTTTGTATTGCACCTTTGAATTTTTGTAATAAATCTATATACATTTTCTAATCCTGTCCTAGAGTGAATTGTTTTCATCTGCCTGGCTGTTGCTGGTCTCTTTATCTTTCATTGGCTAATAAGATGAACAATTCAGGAGCAAATGTTGTAGCCTGCTGGCAAAGTGAATCTTTTCATCCTGATACTTGCAGGAAGAACAATGTGAAAAAGCATACATTTATGCAATGTATTATAAAGTCTTTTTTTTCTTCTGGTGAAAAAATAAATCAAGAATACTTGCAGAATATTATAGCATTTGTATTTTAACAGTACAAGGGCCAGATGTATGACCCGCCAATTTGCGAGTCGCAAATTGAGATGTACAACAGTGTCTGAGCCACTGATTGCAATTCCCAATTGGGTCGCAAATTGCATGCCTCATGCATATTAATGAGGCTGTCGCAATTTGCGACCCCATTGGGAATGGCTGGCACTCCCAGGGATGGTGGCCTGCTGGGTCAGCAGACCACCATGTCTTGGACTGCTTTTAAATAAAGCAGTTTAAAAAAAAAAAATGCAGCCCATTTTCATTAAAGGAAAACGAGCTGCATTTAAAAAATAAAAATTAAACTTTTCAGTTTCATTTTTTAAGGCCAGGCAGTGATCCCTGGGACCACTGCCTGCCCTTAGAAAATATTTTTAGAGGCACTCACAAAGGAAAAGGGGTCCCCTGGGGACCCATGCCTGTTTGCATGTGGTTAACCACCCTTCTGTGAAGGGTGGTAAACTGCGACTGTTTTGAGACCGCTTCAGGAGTCACTATTAGGAAGGGATGTCCTTGTAACGCCCCTCCCTAATAGCGAGTCGCTAATCCTATTTTGCAAGTCGCAAATTGATTTGCAACTCGCAAAATAGGATTAGTACATGGGCCACACTTTTTTTTTTGTGGCAAATGGGTCTAAAATCCATTTGCGCCCGCAAAAAAACGTTAGTACATCTGGCCCCAAGTGTCTTGACAGAAAGCAAGGGAAATGTGTTTTTATTTCCGTGCTAACAGAATGTTATGTATTTAAACATGTCACCATTTGATCTGTACAATCTGTATTGTGCAAAACAGTATAAATGAACTTGTGATATTGTCTGCTGTTGCTCTTCGCTTTTCTTTTTGGAGCCATTTTTGCTGGCCACTTCACTTGGATTCTTTTCAGATCATTTTGCACAGTTACTTTATTGTTGCCAGAGCTAATTTCAAATCATATTATTGCTTTGGAGCTCTTTTGTTTGCCAGCTACCTTTGATTTGCTTGGCACAGTTGCACTGCTGGCTGATTTTTAATTATCAGGCTTGCTCGGCATTTTGTTACTTTTTCTAAATAATTCGACTTTTGAAGTATTTCTTTTTAATCTGGCGTCCCTATTGTTTCCTTAGAAAATTCATGTGCTGTGTGGAGTTTGCATACAATTGATTTTCTGTTTTGCATTTTTATTTGCTACATTATTCTCGTAATTTTAATTGAATAAATCTAAATATAAAAAGAGCCTTTTGGTAAATTAGTCATGGCCTAGTTTTGAATCCACTTTGCCTTCTAGTGGTCCTTCAGATTGTCCCTTTTTGATAGAAGGAAAACGTCGACAAATATACCAATGCCTGAGATATGCCAATGCCCAGTGCTCTTGCTTATCCTCTGTAGTGTGTGGAACCATATGATCTGCTCTGCCAGTCGGAGCCTACTGGGTTTACCATAGGTTTGAGCACAATTTTGATTATGCAGGAGTAATTGGAGTAATTTCTGTAATTCTTTGACACGGAATTACCGATAATTCCAGGATTACTCCCCCTTCCTTCATTAAGAGTAATTTTGGGGAAAAACCCGTAGCGAAAGCATATTTAATGAGCGTGAGCGGCCGTTAGCACTGGCTATGTTTGTTCTGCTGCATTTTGTGCTGTTTCTTAGCACAAAATTCATCCTTGCTTCCATGCATTTTGCACTAAGAAAGTAGCACTAAATGCCGCTAGTAAATTGGGGGAAATTCCTACCCCAAGAGCATACTTAACTCACTCTTTGTGTTCTGTTGCTTTTAGCACTATTTTCTAGTGCAAAATGCATCCTTGTGTCTATTTTTAATGCCATGGGGCATTTTTGCGTAAAGAAATAGTGCTAAAGGCAGTATTACTCTTCTCGCGTAATTAATTTGTAATCTCGTGGAATTCTTAGGTTGTTCCACTTGATTAGGATACACTGAATTACATAAATTATGCCCACCCTTGGTTTATACACATACAGCGCATGTGTTGCCTGATCCAACAGCATGGTGGGAGAAGACGAGGCTTACCTATCTCCAAGGAATTCAGCCGAGATTTTACCTGCTTCTGAAACTTTTAGGCATATGATGCTTCTCCACTAAGCAATGTCCTCCTCTATATGTATCTATCTACACTCATATTTTTCACCATTGTTGGTAAAAGACCACATACGAAGGAACATTCCTCATTCCAAAAGAGAATGGTCACTCACAATAGCGTCTACTTTCCGGCCTTTCTCTTTACAAAGCAGACGACTACAGTGCAAAGAAAGGAAGGGAGCTTGTATGTTTGTCCTTGAAACTTTTCATGTAATATTTTGACAATAATGCTAGGGACTTCCTTGTATTCTTTGACTAATTAACCTTCCATTGATTTTTCGAGTAGCATTTATTTCTCCAGCTGACGCTGACGCTCCTTTCTCTTGCTTTCCACAGGTGTCTGGAGCAGAAATATGACGCTGTGTGTGATTTCTTCAAGAAGCATAAAACCATCATCCGGAGAATTATCTATGCAATTTTGATAGCAGGTATATGAATTGTATATGTTTTTCCTAATGTTTTCCATGCACGCAGTGTCACTGCGGAATTTGGTGCCAACTGTGCCTGTAGAGTTCCCAGAATGTAATGGCTTGATCCCGGGTAACGTAGGGGTGGTTCACATTCCTCGGAATGTGACGTAGACTCAGGTGAGAGGAAGAGGCAGATTTTTCAGTCTCATATCATGTGTTCTTCTGGCATTGAAATCCCCTCGGGCTCCATGAGGCCTTTGTTAAACATTGGAATGTTGGTGCTCTGGACTTGTACCCGTCGTTAGAGGTCCGGAGCACTTCACTGTTTTAAATGGAGCTCCCAACATTCCAATGTTATAATGTGGCGGAGCACATGGTTTACAACTTCATGAAATCTCATAGAGTTTCCCAAGCCCATTGAAATCATCTCTAGCTACATATAACCAAGTACGTACAATATAGGCCTCTAATGATTTTTTACATGTTTTGCGCATATCAGATGACCATAAAATTCTCTACATATGTTCCTATACCGTCTCCTCTTAGTGCTGCCTCTCTTTTATTCTCTGTCCCGTAGGTTTCAGTGAGCCTGAGATGGCGGGTGATCGCCTTACATGATTGCACTCTTCTACTTAGAGCAACCGTATTCTCTATTTACAACTTTTGAAGACTATAGTCCCTTCAGGAAAGCACTTAAGACATGCCCATTCTGCTGAAATTAGAACCTTGCGATTCTGTATTACAGGCTGTAAGCTCATGGCGCCAAGATGCTCCATGATCACGCTGGGATGGACAAGTACTGTCCCCACTTACATTACCACCAGTCAGATCAGCAACACTATGGCTTATTGTCTATTCTACCCTATGTTACATCCTATGTGCGTAAGAGACGATCCAGTGCTCGTGTTGCAGCTCTACAACCCTGCAAGTGTGAAGGCATTTTGTTGAAGGAATATTGCTGTTATCTTGAATTAAGGGCATGCTAAAATATGCTAGTCGTTGTAAACATGTGTTGGGTGCTGCACTTTGAACCTAATGATCTCTAGCCATAGCATTAGGGAAAATGATAAATTGCTGATTAGAAGACAACTCTTCTAGTAAGGTGCCTCCCATGGTCTTACCTCTGGATTCAGAAGAACAAACCCTGGTTAGAGTCAGTCAGTGAATTTCATCGGAGATCTGAAGACGTATACGTAAATGTATCCTGCAAGAACCAACAAAACCTTTTTTCTGAACAGTTTGACCCCTTACACTTGTTTCCTGATTAGCAGAGGGGTTACCCCTCTTATCTTGGGGAACAAAGGCTCTAGATTGTGGGACTTTGGTTAAAGGCAGATCCTTCATTACATACCTTTACTGATCACCTTTTATAAAAGCTTAAAGGAATACCTGTTAGCCAGACAGACCTCTCCCCCAACCCCCAAGGAAGCAAACTCAGATTACTGCTTAGAGCCCTACACATTTGCCTGAAGCACCATTTGTATTTTTATAATGGCCTCCTCCCTGATGCCACCTTGGGTTTCATATATGGTTGGATTCAGTGCTTAAGTTGAGCTGGTGGCTTCTGATGCTCAGCACCGGCACTCAATCATCAACACTGGCGCCTTTTTATGAGCACCAGTTAAGGACACATTAATTTACAGGATGTTGAACCAACAGCGAGACTTGAACCTGCCTCCCCAGCTTCAAAGTCGGCAGCTCTGGCTACTACGCCACATCCTCTCCTAAATTTCATGGTTAGTAGTTGGTTGTGTTTTAGGAGAACTGGGCTGGTGCAAGTTGCCTCTTGAGAAGAGGCCCAGCACTTATTCTTTTACAAATAAACCACTGGTCGGATTGATAGATACTGATAAATCCGCCCACCAAATCTGGTAGTTTCCCTCTTTAGCCTCCAGTTGGTCCTTCATTTTAACCCTTTGACTACTAGAGTTGTTCTATAATTTTTCACTTTGGGATATCATCTTCTCTCAGTAGTGCAGAACTAAAGCTGTTGTGTAAGCTTTTTTCTACATGAATGCACTGAAAACCTTCCCATTATAACATTTAGCACCTCTTTAAATTACAAGAAGTGACAGACTGAACCTCTTAACAAAGATGGATTGGTGCCGCCTGCGTACAATTACCCTATGGTACCATTTCTAAGCAGTACCCTTTGATGTATATTATTGTGAAATAACTCACAATTATCTTACTTTCTGAAGATGGTTCAGTGACAAACTATCCTGTGAGTTAATTGTGTTATAGTGAAATTCACCATGTAAATAAACAAGTTTCCAATGAGAATTTCTTCTCACTATAATATTTACGTTGGGGTTGTCATAAAAGGTGGACTATAC
Organism: Lissotriton helveticus; assembly: GCF_964261635.1. Classification (NCBI taxonomy): domain Eukaryota; kingdom Metazoa; phylum Chordata; class Amphibia; order Caudata; family Salamandridae; genus Lissotriton; species Lissotriton helveticus. The sequence goes on from NC_136059.1 coordinate 1,029,940,591, forward strand.
TTGTTGATAAGACTGATTAAAGGCAGACATACATTTGTAGGTATTGTGTTAGCCAAGATCTTATGATTTTACTAAAATGATATGTATAATATACTTTAGGGGGCTTTCAGCAAGCCATCCTTATCCATTGGTCTTTTTTGTCATTCAAATTTTTCTGCACTCAAAACAGCATCGGGCAGTGGGTAAGTCAGCGTCAGCCATCCTCTAACTTCACTGTGAGTGACAGCATTCTGCCCTTTCTCAAGGAGCACATCAACACACAAAGTAGTTGCTTTCAGTGTCATGGACTTCATTGGCAATGTGCGCTTTTTGTGCTCAAAAGTTTTTTTGTAATTTTTAACAACTGCTCTTTTTTTGTAGATCATGGAGGCATAGCAGCTTGCCCAACAATGAAGTTTTGCAATGACAAAACAAAACACGCATTAACAAAGCCTAAAAACTGGCAGCTAATGTGAGACCTGTTGGCTTTGCGAATGCCTGCTGTTAAATTGACTTTAAATTTAGATTAAAACAAAGATAAGTTTGCCACGCTGCAATAAACTTTCTGAGTAAGCGATATCAAATTCAAATTTCTATATGTTAGGAATTGGAGAATCTCCCAAGAAGACTAAAAAAAGACTTACCTTGAGGCAGACATATTCACTGGCAGTCGAAGTCTATTTATCCAATGGCAAAACCTAACCAAATCTCTACTAATCATGCTAAATATGCACTTAAGAAACATGCTATAATTCTGTATGCTGAGCAGCAACTAGACTTTCCAAGGTAGAAATAACAGGTTTCACACATGATCAGCAAGTTAATTCCTCAACTGAATAGTGTGTGATCAAATTCTGAGGTCAGTTATAGTGTTATATTGAAAGTAAAAATAGTATATTTTCTCACAACCACCGCCAATACCATTTCATTATAGACACCAATGTACAGCATAGAGTATATTGTTATGCAACACAACTTGTTGATTCAATGGATTGATTTCAGGTGAACTAATATAGCGTGCATGCACTATCTTCTCCAGTCAATCACCATATCCTCTGAAAGTATAGAACTTTCTGGTGCTCATTTGATGTCTATATATCAGCCATAGACCTGTCAAGCATTTCAGATTACAGATCTTTTAATGTATACCTTTGACCTATGCTTTATTCCTGAGCTGCTTTTCTAATGTCAATGGAAGTCCCCAAAAAGAGACAAAGTGTAGAATCCTAATCCAAGAAAGCATCATTCAAAGCAATTCTCCTGAGAATTCCTCAGTTACACTCATTGCTAAATATGCCTACATTCTACACACACCCTCAACAATTCACCACACAGGGTTCAATCAATAACCACATGCTACGTTCTTTGACTGTCTATGTGCATTGGAACAATTTCTTTCAACCAGTCAGAATCAACCATTCAGACTATATATATATATGTATCTACACTATTTTCCACAAGTTCTCTTCAAGCTGCCAAAACGCTAGTTGTGCACAGTTGAGGCTGTCATAAAATGCTTTTAGGACAGCTCCTTGACATCAAAGGAATCCACAGCACTCCGGTGCAGGAAAATTAATTTATTAAATGTGCTGTGGCACAGACATATACGCCAACGCGTTTTGGTGCTTCCGTGCACCTTGGTCACTACGCTGACCATGTTACACAATACTTACAATGAGGTGTAACCATCGTAGAAGGACATCACAGTATCTAAATATTTGGCCGCCATCTTGGACTGGCTTACATTGCTTTCTACAACCAGTAATTCATAAATTCAAACAATAATGCTTTGGTTTCATCTATTGTAAATTCGCATTCATAAATTACAACCAAATCCCTACTAAGTCTCTGTAAGTCAGACTCAAATTGATGGCAATCCACTTTTTCTTATTATGTGCTTTTCCTTCATACCATCTTTAAACCTGTTTATACTATTGTGTCAAAGTGGGCTTTGCATCCTTTAGTGTGATGCGAATTATCCTACTGATTGGCCCATACTACTGCTTTTCTTTCAGCGACTAAGTTATAGTATAATGCAATATTAAAAACAAGTATTCAAACTTAAAACAATTTTTCATTCATATTTATAAACATAATATCCTAACTTTATCAAACCAGCACTGCTGCTGCTACTCTCCCGTAGAAGTAGTCTCTCTACTTAGCCACCATATGGTTTCATGTTTGTACTAAAACAGCTTGTCCACCTGTAAATGAAAAGAGAAAATATAAACATATTCATTAAAAACAAAACATTCTAAGCTCAAATTTTAAATCTTTCACATAGTCACTGAACTAGCAGCATTGATTCAAGAATAAAATGTATAAGTGGACACAGAGCTCCTCATCAATGTTCAAACCTACTGGTTCATGCAATCCATTTCTAAAATGTAACTAGATTCAAGTCTTCTCAGCTCTTTCTCTCTGTCCCCTTCTCTAGATTCTTTTGAGCACACTGTCAATTACACTGTATAGTAAACCTCTGTGGTCCCCAGCATGTGTTATGTGAAAGTGCTGGGCCCCTGGTTAGCAGCTGTCATTGTTTTTTATCATTCCAAAATGTTGTAAGATGCATTTATGCACTGGTAAAAGTGTGCTCCTCACATACTATTTAGGGTAGGGACAAGATAAGGCATATATAGCAAATTCAGTTTTACAGGTCAAATTCTTCATTATGTTTAAAGCTTTGTCAAATAGGGTTTTTAGTTCACTCAACTTTTGGCCATTTTTACATGCTTTACATTTGGTACACTTTTTACAGCCCGGTTTTGGTCAAAGCCAAGTGTGTACTGTAGATACTACTTCATTCCTGACTAACAGGTCTATCCTAGATGTCGCTTTTATGTACGTTACCTGTAGTTTGTCCGGTACGATATTCCCTATGATAGGATCCTTCTTAATTAAATGGCAAAGCTTAGAGAAGGCTTTCCTGGGCCAGCCACAATACATTTACATCAAGTAACTTGATGCTAAGACACTTATTTGACCCTTTACCTACTCTTATTTGACCTCTTGTCGATTGTTGCTACTACTTGTTCTCCCTCTTTAATGTGCTGACTGCTATTTTGTTTGAATTTATCTTACTACTTTCTTCTGTGTTTTTTCTTTAAAACTTGCCTCAGTATTCAATGCAAAGACAGTCTAACTCCCCATTCTATTTTCTATAAAGCACAGTGACACCTTCTTCTATGTCATTTAAAAATGCAAAAAAAGTAACTAAATGCAAACTATATGCCGGGCCTGGTGGCTTAGTGGACTAATGCGCCCACTGTAGGGGCATGTGTTTGACCTTATGGTCATAGGTTCACATCCCAGCTGATCCTCTCAGCCTTTCATCCTTCTGAGGATGATTAAATGAGTATCATTGAGTTGGGTAACAGTAAACATCTGTTATTCAGCGACAAGAGACCCTTCTGGGTGAACGTGTGTTTTACAAAAATATCAGCAACTTCCAGACAAAAAATAATGGTATTACTATGATAGAGTTGTTAAAGTGCTCTACATCACTCTGTGGTCTCTTGCAGGTTTCTTTGCTTTGGTGATCGCGGCATGTGTCCTGGATTTCCGACGAGCTCTAGCTCTGTTTGTGTTAACTGTACTGGCCCTGTTCTTCATTTTCTGGGACTGGTTCATGGACAAATATGAAGCAAGAATTGTGAAATGTTTTTCTCCCTGTGGGAGATTTCTAAAAAAGCATTGGTTTTGGCTGAAATGGTAAGTGAATAGAATATCACTTTCTGCTAGACTGCGCAAAGAATAAAATTCCCAGCAAATAACATATATTTAAAAAGTTTATGTGACCCAGAGCGATCAGACGCACTTAATACGTGGAAGCTTCGTTTGTGATATGAAAAAAATTGTAAAAATCGTTTACCACGCATGCGATACAACGCATGCCTTTACAATGCGGTCATTTCAATGACCGCTTTGTTACATCGCATACTATTATAATGCAAGTCATTACAATGACTTGCTGTAGGGGGCAGAAGGTGTTGGATTTAAAATCCAAAACTTTCCCTACTGTTCCACAGACTGGAGTTAGAGTAGTAAATTATATAATTCCAAAATCCAGTGCCTCCCCTACAGCAAGTCGCTGTAATTACTTGCGTTGTAATGGTATGCGATGTAACAACGCGGTCTGTGCAATGACCACATTGTAATGGCATGCGTTTTGAACGCATGCGATGTAATGTGGCCTATTCGGAAAAAACATAGAAAAGCAGTGTTTGACAGCTTAGGCATGACATACGGAGTCCTATTTACAAGCCGCTACCCAACAAGAGCGTCACGTTTGTTGACTCTCCGGTGGCGCTCTATGCTAGCCCATATTTACAAGGCTGCACTATGCCACTTTGCGTCGCTTAACACAGCCTTCTAAATATGGCCCTCTGCAAAGCAGTATTCTGCAGCAAAGGGGCATGCAATGGGTATTGCTGTGGGTGTTCCTCGCAACACCCACAGCTTTTTAACACTGCGCCAGTTTTACAGGGATCGGTAAATCTGAGGCGGCGCCAAAAACTAACGCCTTTCAAAAGGAGGCATTAATGTGCTGAGAGGAGTAGTAATACTTTTCTCCTTGTTTTTTGCTTTTTCTGCAGCACACATGGAAGGAGCAAAACACCATCATTTATTATTTTTGTCAGGAAGGTGTTCGTTCCTGCACAAATACAATCATGTTACACCATGGTGTAAGTGTGCCTGTGTTGGCGGTTTTTTTAGCGCCGGAGCAGGGGTGAGCACAGGTATGCGCTGTATTCTTGATACAGCATTTCCCTAAGTTTTGAAAAAATTGTTTGGGGCACCTCGCTGCACAAAGAATCTAGGGCTAGATTTAGGTAATTCTATTTTACCACTTCTTAAATACCGAATTTTACCGATTCGGTATTTAAGAAGTGGTAAAATAGAGGGGGATGTAGGTATTTCTGAATCGGTAAATACCGAATCGTTAAGATTCGGTATTTTAATGCCCATTGATTCCTAAGGGCATTGAAGCCCATAGGAATCAATCGGCAATACCGAATCGGTATTTACCGATTCGGTAAATACCGATTCCAGCAAGGGTGCAGGGGGTGTCACTTTGACACCCTCTAGCACCCCAAATACAGGCATGTGCGCCATGTGGCACACAGACATGCCCTAAGGGCATGTCTGTCTGTCACATGGCATAGGTGTGCATGCACAGATGTGCATGCACACCTGAATTCGGTATTTTACCACACAATAGGATTGTGTGGTAAAATACCGAATTCTGAAGTCCTGTAGCACTGTAAACAGTGCTACCTACATCTTGGATTTACCGATTCGGTAAAATTACAGATTCGGTATTTTACAGATTCGGTAAATTTACTGATTCGGTAAATTTACCGAATCTGTAAAATGATGCCCCTACATCACAAATACCTATTTACCGGTCGGTAACGGCCGAAATCGGCCATTACCGGTCGGTAAATGGCCTCCTACATCTGGCCCCTAATGTCTGGTACTGAGCTGGACAAGTATATGGTGTTTACAATAGGTGTCTGCCGCTCACCACCAACCTCATACCCCGTTCTAGCACAGGTAATGCACCAGTGGCATGCATTTGATAGAAAAAAGATTAGTAATACCCTTTTCAGGTACAGTATGCCAGTGGGACCCTGTTTGATGTCCCAACAATATGTTCATGGCCCCGGGACATCGGTGTTTTCACAAAAACAGCCAGAGATGGAATTTCAGGAGCAAATATCTACATGATGAAGGCCTAGGATTCTGACAATTGAGAACCAGCCCTTATCTATGTTGTGATATTGTGAGATTCACAATCACAATAGCTTTGCCCATCAAAGGGCACATTGAAATGTCTGCATTATTATACTGTATCATTGTTCACCACTGATATCTTTTCCCAGTTCCCATACTTAATCCACACTCATCTTCTCCCAGGTAGTTTAACCTCACACTACCAACCACCAATCATTGTTCGCGTGGCAGCAAGTTGTTAGTTCTGGGTTAGTTGGGAACCTCCTGGAAACCACATAGGGCCAGTTTGGGGTGGGGATCTGCAGCCCTGCAGCCCTTTTCAGGTGTGTTGGTTCAATCCGATCTTTACTGGATTTTGTTTTGGTGTGGAGCGATTGGAGAGGTTAGACACTGCCTCCACTGGTCTAAATATGGCTGCCACTCCATGGCAACACAGACACTATGCTGTATCCCAACAACAAAACTGGTTTCCCCATTGACAACTTCTCCCACAATTGGAAACGGAAAGGTACTTCTTATTATAATCCCTCTCCGTCAGTTTCCCCTAATACCGCATGGTAGAAAATCTCGCCACCATTTTAAGTATTTGGATATGCAATTGTTGTATGTGTATAAAAAATGTATATCATGAGCCAAATCAGACAAGACATTCACTGTTCTCAAATATCTCTGATAAATACACATATTGATTTGTAGTGTTTAGCACACATCAAACATGTTTAGTGTGTAACTCTATTTCCCTTTATTTTCCTCTTTCCAGGGTTATTTATATAGCATTAATTGCTGCAGTGATTTGTTGGCTTATTTTTGATACGGCCAGCATGGGCGCTAATCAACTGATATCATTCGGAGGCCTTGTGATGTATGTCTTAATAATGTGGGTGTTTTCTAAGTATCCCGCCAGGGTGAGTACCTTTTCAAATACTTGTTCTATTCTTCATCCTCAGAAAAATGTACTAAGAAAACGTCTGTCTTCCAAGACTCTCTGGCTTACAATAGACGTCCTAAAGCATAAAGCAAGTGTGCACAAAATTATAATGACCAGGGTCGGATTAGGACAGCGGCCAGTCGGGCATTTGATGATGGGCCGGCGCATCAGGGTCATCTGTGGACCAGTTTTTAGGTCCTCTGTAAACCTGCACTCAGAAACGTACTATTTTCCCCGGTCTCCGCCAGGCCACTATGAAGCGTCGCCATTATCATGGGCACTCGCCTGCCATGCTGTTAAAGTCTGCAGGACCCTCGCAGGGTGAGGCATTATCACCTATGCCCATGCCACTGTGGAGTAGCAGCGTCAGCCGTGTGCTTTTCTTGATCCCCCTCCCCTGCCAGGTCATACCGTGAGGCTATAATGGGATGGGGAGGGTGTTAGTAGAAGTGTCCTCGTTAGGGGCCAGGTGTTGTCACCGCCGTCCCAGTGTTTTTTAGGCCTTGATGGAGGAGTGGCGAAATATGCCTCGCTGTGAAGTCACAGTCCCCAGAGGGGAAAAAACATAACATAGGACTAAGCGTTATGGTCTCAGAGCTGCTCACGTTGGAACTGGGGGCGTACGTTTGAGTCTGGCTGCACCTCAATATCCAGTGATTATGGGCAAATAACATAATCTACCTAAAATAAAAATGTATTTGATTTTGTGCAGTGTAGCTGGTCCCCATGGTAATTGCTCTAATGCCTTCGGACCTATTCCATGTTATATAAAGCTACAAAACAAAGTACTAACCATTTGAGAATGTGGGCCACTTTTTTGGGGAGTGCCTGAGCCTTATTGTGATCCTAATCCGACCCTCATAAGGATCTGTTGTGTTACTCGGCAGAATAGGAGCCGCCTGGCATTACAGATACATTTTTAATTTGCAACCACTTTGTCAGTGTGTGTGTGTGTCTGTGCGTGGCCTGTGTATATGTGGGTGTTATGTACACCAGTGGCAGCTGGTATTTGAAGGCAGTGGGGGTGGGGGGTCAGGTCAGGAGAGGAGGGAATGACATTTTTAAAAAAACACACTTACCTGTCTGCCACTGCCGACCGCCTTTACCGCCGCCTCCTCTCGGTCCTCTTCCAGGGTAGGAAGCAGAATGCACCCGGCTCCTAGCCCCTCGATAGCCAATCCCAATGCTACAATGTTGCAGCATTGTGATTGGTCTGAGCACCGTGGAGCGGCGCTCGATCAGAAAATGGGAGGCTGGGCATGTTCTCCATCCCGAAGTAGCAAAGTTAGATGTGTAAAAAGAGGTTGCAAAATTTGCACCAACGTTTTGTAAATCCAATGATATTATGTGAACTGACTTAGTTGGCAATAGTATGGTTCACAAAATGCTGAATCGTGGTCACTAACAACTCTACCTTCCTCATGAGTATTCATGAGATAGGTTACAGATTGCAACCTACTACATTATTCTTTCATCACACAGATAGCGCCTTGCTGAGGACAGTAGACCGCCATTTCTTTGATCACTTCACGAAGTTGCACAGCGGGGTTTAGCCACCGGGTCGGGTCTTCTGCCAGGTCCTATCACCAACAGCCCAGAACAAATCCTGCTGCGCACAGTCGAAGGCTTTGCACAGCATGGGTTGGCCAAGGGGTCTGACCTGTCCAAAGCCCTGAACCCAAAATGCCAAGTTTTGGTCCACCCTCTCTGCGCATGACCACAGGGAGGCTTACTGAGTGCCGCGGTGGTACCGGTGGCAAAATATGCTTTTTTAACATTTCATTCCTGGAAGGTCCCCATCTGGGCCTGGGGGTCTGGGTGTGCTAACCGTCCACGCCTATATTGTCCTGTGTTAGTCAAAACCATAGATACCCAAAAATAGGACACCATGTAAATTTCTTGCAACATCACCAGAAATTATTTAGTAATCAAGCTAGGAAAAATCTGCGTTTTTTAACTCTGTACTCATGTACGACACTTTTTAATCATAAGTGACAGCTAGATGAGGGAGTGTAGGCTTCACAGGAGGTGCTGAATGAGAGTAAAAGTATATGCTGTCCAAATTAGATGAACATCCACACAGTCATAAGTTTGTGGATTTTTCCATGTACTTACAACCAGATTTAGGCTTTGGTAGATAGGGTACTCTGTTACAAATGTGACAGAGTACCCTGTTCACCAAACTCTTGGTCTGCTCACCTCATTTAGAGTTGGGCAGACCAACAGCTTTCCATCAACAGAGACCCCGTTGATTCCGTCATCAGAAAACCTCCTCTGACTTCTCAACTGAGCGGTGACCATCAAGGAAAGGACATTACACCACCCGCTTAGGGTGCACTTTGTGATGTCCTTTTTTTATGTCCATCACCACCAGGTAAAACCTGGTGGCGAGGAACAGAAATAAAAATAATGACCCCCTTACCCAAGGACAAAACTCCATTGGTGTAAGGATTGTTAGTTATTTATTTTTCACTTCCCACTTTGGGAGTTTTCTTTTGACAAGCAAAAACTTTTGTTAAAGTAAAACCTTTGCTAAAGTTCAGTGAACAGCCATCAAAAACGATGGCAGCAGTCCACAAAACCTTTTGTAGCGTGACATGAACTGCCATGACAGTGGTTCCTATCAAGTAATAGAAATCACTGGGGGCTAGCGGTGATCTCTAAATTTGTCACATGGTAGTCTGTCATGGTGGTAAACAGAATGTCCTCCACCATCTTGATGGACTGTACTCCTTTGCCAAACTTTAAAGCTGACCCTTAGAATGCATTACCTGGATATCATCACTTCTAAGCTCATACCTGAGAGACTCAAGTGTTAATGACACAACATGTCCATGTATATTCTCGATTTCAATGGGGAGGGGTCTGCGAAAATATTCTCTCATTGGAAGGTTTTATATCAGACTAGACCTGATATAAATATTGTTTCCTAAGTATTGTTTACAAATATTTCGTACTTTGAGGTAAAGATTTCTATTATTAATTTCAATGGGGCAGTATGTTATTAGACAATATGTAGTACACAATATTTATGCCAAACAATATTCGGGTCTCAAATTTCATGCTGATTGTTTTTATGAAAAGAAAAAAACATATATATTTTTCAAAACTGACTAAATTCTGTCAGAATTTGCATGTGCACGGTTGGAGAAAGAGCAGTATATCAGAAAGTATGCAAATAACACACACGTTAACAACTTTTGAAGTTTGGAGGTTATACTTACATATGCTTGGGACTTTTGTAAATCAGTTGAACAGTCAGAAATCACCAAAATACTTACATTTTGACATCACCTCCATAGATTTAGGACTTGCATTGTGATTTGGGTCCTCTTTGCACATTATAGTATGACATCTGACTTGTAATGTACCAAGCAGATGGACACTTTTTGAGTTTCCTAACATATATCTTCAATGGTGGTTATTGCTGCTAATCAGAATGTGTGCCAATATCAGTGTCCCTTACATTTGAAATTGATGACTCTCTTTATTTTCATGCACAGGTTACTTGGAGACCAGTGTTTTGGGGAATAGGACTACAGTTCATTTTGGGTCTCATCATTCTAAGAACCAAGCCAGGATATGATGCTTTTGATTGGCTCGGAATGCAAGTTCAGGTATGGTTTCCATTAAACAACATCTTTGATTGTCAAGCAGAGTCAATGCAAAGGACATCTCTATAATGGTATTTCAGTAGACCTTTATGAACCTGTGAAAGAATGGGGACAACCGTGCCACTCAATCTGTCTGGGGATGCCACCACAAATCTATCCAGATGTCTCCAGCAGGAAGAGCTTCAAAATAGTAAAATAATAGTAATTCAAATATGGTAAAGCTAGCTGCAATCAACGAGCCGCTATTGGCCAGGAGGGGGAAAGGACACATCAGACAGCTCCAATGGCAATGCCTAATGCAACATCCATAGTGAAGAATGCTTCAGATTCATCACCCCGTTAAAGAAGAAATCTTGCTAACATTCGCAATCATTGAATTGTTATTACCACTTTTGTCTAATGTGCATTATCTACTGTCGTCCTAACAGATTCTAGCTCTACTTGTTGTGTTGGCATTATAGGATGCAGGGAGAGAGGATGCCCTCTTTCGTTTAAGTCTGTAAGTATTTTAGACTAGGGTCGTTGATGGACACCTGGCACTGGTTCAGCCCCATTGGTCCATAGAAATTGTTCTCATTTTTCTTAAATTTAATTTAGACCTGTTGATGCTTAAGACTTTCACTGGAGCAAACGCTTCTATCTAGAGCCTTGGAAAATCAGTGTTGATGTAGCACCCTTACCGTAGACGGTAGCAGTAATGTTAGTTTTGTGATTAATTCAAATTGATCACATCTACCATATGGCCCTGTAACTATTTTATTGTTTTGTGGTCAACTTGTGACCAGTCTTTGATTTACTAGGATTTTTAACAATATCAAAGTCTTCACTTGTTAAATTCGAGATTATTTTTTGTTTTGTAGGCTGGCTTTTTGTTACACTTTACAACTATGCAATAAGAATTGGTCAATACATACATTTGCTTATGCCAGGAAGAACCTGAAATAGATGGTCATAGTCCCCTTTACTCAAAGTCGAAAATGTACGGATGTGTCCGTCTTTTTCAGCATAGCTTTATATTTACATAATGATGCACTGTCATTCGCAGAGTGTGACAAAACTCATATCCTTTAAAATGGTCATAGGCATAATCCTGCCTCAAGTGAACCATTTTCCAAGTTTAATTCATTTATACTGCTGCTACATAAAAATGCAAAGCTAGCTTGTTCTATTTTTGAGCACACTTGCTTGCCATCTAGTTTGGATGTATGACGGTACGACGCGTACCGTCACAACGCCTTCCTTTACAATGCGTCCCTTACAACGCAAGTCGTTACAACGGCTTGCGTTGGGGGCACGGATTTAGAACAGTATAATTTACTATTCTAACACCAGTCCCCGTGAACACTAGGGAAGGTGTTGGAATAGTAAATATACTATTCTTAATCCTGTAGCGCCCTCCAGCGCAAGTCGTGGTTATGGCTTGCGTTGTAACGGACGCGTTCTAAAAGCCACGTGGAGTAAAATCCGCGTGGTAAAGGATGTTTCCCTCTAGTTTACAGCACATTTGGACTTTTCTAAAATGAAAGTTAATGTGCCTTACCCTCCTGTCTACAATGGCCTATTTTGTTCAGAGTTGCTGCTGCTCAGTGAATATTTTAATCTTTTGTGTAGGAACATTATCATGTCAGATTTTAATATTCATATTAAGAATTTCCACATATTGTCAGATTTTTTGTTTAAATGATTACATACATACATGGCAGTGGGCCTTTTCCGTCTATGTATCTAGGATCAGGAAGAACCACCCCCCACCCCCCATCCATCATGGTCGCTGAAATATTGCTACAGTTTAAGAAAGAAGTGAAGACTCACCTCTTTAAAGAACACTACATCACAATGCATTAACAGGCCACAAACCAGCTAGCACTCCGATTACACCTTCACTTTATGCTTATCTTTGACAGGTACAGAACTCCACTGTCACTTAGCTACATTTAGGCTATAGAAATACCACATACATACATACTTAGCGTTGAATTCCAGAAGTGGGTGGAAACACGGACTCAAAAGACTGGTCATATTCTGGACCTCATACTCGATATTTATGCCTCTATTCTCAATTTAGTTCTGATGTATGTGTCTGGTTTGATCGTACAATGTTACACATACCATGAATGACAAGCTAAGTATATCATCCTAGATATCGCTGTTAAACCTACATTAGATCTAGGACAAATTATTTCTCCTTTGACAAGTGGATGCTTTTCAACACAGTATCTGAATTCTACCATCAGGTGGATATTTAAACCAACCTCAATGTATATTAGCAAATTCTTTTGAGTAAAGTGAGTTGGCTACGTATCAGCTGGCTCCTAAACAAACCAAAACATTATCTGCTCCCAAAAAATCATACTAACCTCCCATAGCTTGCCCATCTAAAGAGGGAGTGGCTAGCGGACAAATAGAGGAGGATTAATGCTTCAGAAGAGGCCATCAAATAGTCTTCCAAACGTCAGATTCACAGAATATGCGAAAAAATTAGCTGAGGAATAGAGATTTAACAACTCTTCAGTCACTTAAGTACTGGAGAGTCACTGCCAGTTTACCAAATTTGATCTTGTGCCCCTGGTTTGGATCCCATATAGGGAAAAAATTGAATTATGACTTGGCAACTGTAAACAACGGGGATGGTTTTTACCAGGAGGTACAGTGTATGATAGTAAGTAGACAACAAAATTGAAGCGCAAGTTGTCTATGATGTTTCTCAGAAACCCAAGGTGAGAACATTCCCTTTATTCATAGTTAATCATTCAAAAATCGTATGTCAAGTATGTTGCGGTCCCTTCAGATCAGCAGTGCAGGAGTAGGAACATCATTGGGAAGCCACCCACAGCACGGCCTGCTTCAGGTACTTCATCCTGTATGAACATTCTACATGCTAGACCCCCAGCCACCACTGGCTATTGCTCTGCTACCCCACTGAAAATTAATAGAAACTCAAATTCCCTCACCACCATCAGCATTCCTCTTCTTAAAAATTCATAAATGTGGTAGCTGGTGATTTACCACCCACGCCATTGTACTCCTCTTCCCCATCCAAATATTTAAAAATTACCTACTTTTCAGTTACCCACTCTCACCACCATCAGCATTACCCTCCATTCTTCCACCCAAATTGTAGGACCAGACCCTTTCTGCAGGGTCACCCCACATATTTGGCTTCCTTTGCTGAGCCTATTTCTGTTGGCTTTTATGGCTCTGTGCACATTACTCCTGCTAATCAGTGGTAATCTACTTGTCCTCTCTTCCTTGAACATGGTAACATTCCTATAAATCTGATTGGTCCATTTACTTATAAGTCCATAGTATATGTATTAGACCTGTCATCCATAGGGTGTTTTTCCCACAACGTTTAGAGAAATACTTCTTTCACTCATTTGAATTGTAATTTTAAATTATATTTAATGGTAAAGTTGGATTTTAAGTTACTATTCTGAAAATGCCACTTTTAGAAAGTTGGTGTTTTTCTGCCTTAACCAAATCTGTCCTTCAGCCAGTGTCCAGGGTTGCATAACTGGTAATGACTCTCCTGTGCTGTGATGTGTATTCCTTCCAGAAATGGGACTAAATGGGCCTGAGTTTAGAGGGAGTGGGTCTTTCTAACAGGTTGGCTAGGGCGAAGTTTGGCCCTGGCCTAGTTACACTTCTAAGGACCCTGCCTGTAGTACACACAAAGGAACCTGACACCAGGTCTGCCCTTGCCTTTGTCCCCCTAGCAAAGCTAGAGCCAAACAAGAAGAGTGGAGAACTGGACAGCACTAGTTAAGGAATAGTCCAGTTATTGCCCCCACACAAATGTTGACACTGGGTATAAAAGTGGAACCCTCAGTATCTCACATCAGAATACTCTTGGACCTGTGGAAGATTATGAAGAAGGACTGCCCTTCTGTCTGAAGAAGGAAGACTGCATCTGCTTACCATGAACCTAGGATCCCCAGAAGTGACTCCAAGTGTCAGTTGGATGACCTCCTGTTTTAGCTACAGGGACGGATTATGCTATCAGAGTGTTAAGCACAAATTTATTTAGTAAACGTTTGTGGCTCACCCTTACTAGGATTCTGTTTATTGCTTGAGTAAGGCTCTCACCCCTCTCAACTCATAACCCAATTTCTTGCACAAAAATTTCAAATGGCCTCAAGGAATTGTCCTCCTCTCCTCAACCCATATGTTATCAATTACCTATGTTATCAATTACCTGGTGGAGTGCCACCTAAAGTGCCCCCCCCTCGCACCCACAGCCACTTTGACAATTTCCATCTGAGAGCTGTTCTTTATTTTCCTGTCAGCTATGGGTCTCTGCAAACCCACACCTGACAGTACAGAAGGCGGTTGGCAAAGACAAGTGCCACTAGTGATTTTCTGCCTCCTCGTGTCTGTGAAGACCTGAGAGAGGCAGGAAAATGCAGGTGAGATCTTCAGCTGTCATTCCAATGCATCCCTCGGGTCACTGGGTACCAAGACGGGACTGGGAAACACAGGACAAGTAACCATTTGCCCTGGTGACATAACAGAAATGGAAGAGCAAGTTCTGTGTTTTCCCTGCTCTTATGTCATAGTCGTGAATAACCAGATTCCTGCCCTTCGCTCCCTCCCACCTCTCTCTTCCATTCACCTCTCTCATTCCGCCTCTACCCATGCTCCCTATCAAACCCATTCAACCACTCTTTTTGACAATTTTGTTTTAAGTTTAGGATATTTTAGAAGCATTAAACAGGTTAGAAACAATTTTACTAAGATAAATATTGATTCTGAAACATAATTAGGTTTATTTATTTCTGCCCAATATTTCCTAAAAGAATTACATCAAAAACAATAAAAAATTGACAGATAGAACCATAGTAACTGGTTACGAACGAGTGGGGGCAACAGGTCTTGGTATGGATAGAGGACCTGAAACAGAGAAAGTAAATGTAGCATGGGGAAAATAATATGCAAGTGTGGAGAGGGGCGGGCGCGATTGAGGATGTCAGGTCTTGAAACATTCACGACGCCTGCGGCACTGGGAGTCACCAACAGCTGTAACAGGCCCTGAGGTAAGGGAAATCAGAAGGAAAGCGAGGGGTACGAGTAATGGCACAGAAAGAGGGCTGTAGATTGGGCAGGGGGCAGATATGTCTGAAGAGAGCCTCGAAGGGCACTGTAATGCCAATGAGTTAACCGTGGGACTGAAACTGTGATGCCTTCACAAAGGCAAATGATCATCTCTGTGGGCATTTTTAAAAGCAGTCCAAATATCATCTCAAGAGCTAGCAACTGGGAGTTTACACAGGCCTCTAGCTTCTTTCCTGCGAAGGGCTTTGCTTTCCGCTTATGCCCGGTGTTGACCAATATGTCTCACGGTGGCGACCTGGGATGGGGCCGCAGCTTTCCAGCGGGAAGTGATCAGTGATCACACGTTTTGCTAAGAGGAGACTCTGATCGTTAAAGTCAGTTGCAGCTCTATTAGTATTAAGGTAGCTTATTTAGGCCCAGAGCACAAACAGACCAAGTGTCAAGGGTGGGGAGTGCTGTGCTGGAGGTGAGGGAGTGGTGCACACCAGCCTAGAAAGCAGAGAGCACTGAACAGTTCCAAAACATGTGATTTAAGTCAGTATTGGATGTTGAGCAATGCGGACAGGAGGCTGCAGAATTCGGAAATATCCTGTTTATCCTCCCTGGAGAAAAGTCTGCCTGTGCAGAACAAAGAATTGGATTAATTCAAATTCCACATTTCTGGTAATTTTGTGGGACTATTCAAGCCCTTCAGGCCTTGGCATGAAGGGATCTCCCTAGTTCAGACTCCCAAGTATCTCAAAGTGGATGGAGTGGGTCAGATATCGGTACATAGGGATCTATAGAGCCTGAATCAACCACTATTTACCAAGAAATGTCACCCAACAATGATTGACCACTGTGGAAACATTCATAGAATCTACCCCAGGTCTTTTCTTCTGCCTGCATTGAGGCTGATTGTAGTGTAAGGAATCTGGAGCAGAAATCAGGTGGAAGTGCTTCATTTGTTGCTTGTGGCAATACAGTCAATACTGACCACTTAGTGGTAGCTTGTTGAGAAGATTTATTTTTGTGTGCACTGCACTGCCTCTGCAATTCCTTCATTATATAGAAATCCAGGAAACTTGGACGGCTGAAGGAGAACTCCTGTCATTAAATAATATCCTGAGTTGGCCAGATCTACAGAAGCATGGCAGGAGAAGGCTGAGAACCTTTGCAACCCCAATGGCAAAACATCTTTGAAAAGTACAACCATACAGTTCCAATCTGCCACACTTTGAGATGAGACATTTGTTTCCATACTAGACTCTCTTCCATTGAAAAACTGTGGCATAAAACAGGACATCAACAGCAATGATGCCAGGGACTGGATTTCAGACCAAAGTATTTAACAATGGCTGAGATTATTTCAAGATATCCAACAATCTAGGGTTGGCACCCGACCGCCCTTCGTTTATGGCGGCCACTGCTACTTTGATCGCATTAGTGTGAACTCTGCAATATCCTTTTTTCACATCAACATCGAGATTGTCCCCAACTGTGGATGGGCCATAGCCTGGAAACCCCAAGACAATCAAAACTGAATGTACCGAGCAATCCTGTATGCACAAGTTGCTGATCTCAGTTCAAGATCTTTAAAGTCTTTCTTTTAATGCTTATCTTCTATTTATACCTTTTAGGTATTATCTTACTATCTTATTATCTGCATGTTAATGCCACCAACTGGCCAAAGGCCAATAAAGAAAAAATAATGTAATTGCCCAACTAATGTGAACAAGCTCAACCCGCAAACTACACCCTACAACATCATAAGCCAACTATCGGTTCTTAGCAGAAACATCCTCTAAATCTCATCACTGCCTTCACACAAAGTTACACAACTTCACACAGAATGTTGTACACAACTGATTGATGTAAGCTTACCCTCCTACACTAAATGACACTTTTTTTATAAACTTTTTTTATTTATGTTTTTGAAAATAAGCCAAAACATCATCAGGAATATCACATGTGTTACACATTTAACATCGTCAGCATTAAACAGTATTGGTAGAAATGTAGGCAGTATACTTAAGTAATTCTTCTTCATATTTCCCTCCCGATCACCCTTCCCGAGTACCAGACATTTCTCAGGTAGATACCTCTTGTTTGGGGTTCTCTGAGCATTGTTACTCAATCTGTGCTGGTTCCAGTGCGCTAAGTTGTGTCATTTTCCCACCCTCCTCCAACATTTCTAGTCCATAATGGCTGCCAGATTTTGCTAAACTTCCTGGGGCACTGTTCTTTCTGCCCCCTATACATATCCATACTGGCCCTCCATTTCAACACGGTAGGCAAGTCTGGTCTAACCCATTACTTGGCAATATCCTGTTTTGCCACTACAATTCCTGGATTACTTAGTAAAAGTTTATATCTGGGAATGTCAACCTCTGTAATTATGCCTAGGAGAATATATTTTGGATCCAATGGGATTTACGTCTCTAGTACACTGTTTAGTTCTTTGATTATTCAGGACCAGTATCTGTGTATCAATGGACACTCCCTTAATGTATGAATATATGAACCCCTATCTGTTTTACAGTGCAAACATGTTGGTGTCTCTGCTCTGCCCATAGCGTGAAGTCTCGCCTGGTCATAATATATCTTATGAAGGACTTTAACCTGTATTAGGCGTAGCCTCAGCATAATCGCTACCTCTCTGGGGTGTATTAGTGCCATTTCCCAGTGTGGTTAATGTATCCAGAATATTGATTATAGTTTTGTATGCCCAGGACACTGTTTTTTCAAGTAATTCTTATTCTAACAGCCGTCCGACTAGCGGTGCATATTCGGGAATATCGGCTATCTCAAGTTTCTGGATTCTCCAGTCTATTGCAGTTGCATATATTTGTATCTTTGCTTGTTAGACAGGCTGTATTCGGTTTGGAGCTCTGTAAAGGTAAAGAGGTCTCCTTTCCGTATTATGTCTCCTAGTGTCTCGATCCCAATAGTGCCCCAGCCTTTGAAACCCTGCAACGTCGTGAATTCTGGAAGCGGTTTACCCTCCCATAGTGGTGTGGACCTGGTTAGCCTCTTCTACCATTTTATCTGCCTCTCCTCACATTTCCAGGCTTCAATTGCCCTCTGTGTTCTGGGCAATAAGCTTTGTGTTCCAGAGCCCCATAGATATAATGTATGTAAGAGTGTTACCTGAACTTGTAGCCTTTCTAGGGCGTGTGTGGGGTGGTCTCCCTGCGTGTGTCTCCATTCGTTAATAACTATTAGGGGCTCCGCCCTATAATTGGCCCGTATATATCTGGGAGGGCAATACCCCCATTGTATTAGCTGTGTTGCAACGTTTGGAGTGCAACTCTGGGGTGGCCACCATCCCATAGGAGTTTACAGACTTTGTCGTTAATTGCCATGAAGACCGCATCTGGAATTTTCTGATATGTATTCTGCAAGATGTAAAGTAATTTGGGTAGCGTTACCATTTAATACATAGCCGCCGTTCCTAGCAATGTCAGCGGGAGACATCTCCATCTGGCAACGTTGTTTCGAAATTCCGCCAGTACCTGCTTTATATTGTGTGTGAGGCATTCAGCTTCATTTGTGGAGATGTGGAGCCCAAGGTATCTAAAACCATCTTTGGTGATAACCAAACTAAATCAGGGCTGCACCACTTCAAAGAGAACAAATTATTACAAATAATTATAATCAAATGGGCCTCAAGTCGAAAAAAGTTTCTTCTTTATTATTTTCTTCCTAAAAAGCCACAGCCAGCGCGTTTCCTCCTGTTGCGCTGGACTTCTTCAGGGCTGTAAATTAAAAACACAAATGGGAATAACAAATATAATACATTGAAATATACATGACATACATGACATAAATATATACATACACATATAAATATGATTCAAAAGACAACACAATCCCTAGACACAACAGTACATGCGATACACGAAAACACTGTGAAGTGTACATGTAGAATTGAGATAACAACTAAGCCCCAAAAGACTAACAACGTGTTGGCTGTGGCTTTTTAAGAACAATATAATAAAGAAGAAACTTTTTTCGACTTGAGGCCCATTTGATTATAAATATTTGTAATAATCTGTTCTCTTTGAAGTGGTGCAGCCCTGATTTAGTTTGTTTGTACGATTGCCCTAAGTCCTGGACTGGGGGTACTTTCAGGAGCATGCACACAGGCTAGTGTGCAATTTTTTTTTATTTCATCGGCATAATTGTTTGTGATTGGTGCCACACCTTTCGAAACAGGTCCCCTGTCCAAGTTGTGTTTTTCCATCTTTGGTGATGCATAGGTGCTCCGGCATAGTATACATGTCCGTTATACATATACGTTAGCATCTCACTCCACTATCAAATGAGCCATTAAGTGGTGAGCAGTTACTTATTCAAGGGACAGTGGCTCCAAGCACTGTGCCCCTTACCTTCTGAGAAGCAAATGTGATAGTGTGCCAGGCAGCAGCTGAAAAGGACCTTTAAGGTAAAACACATTCTGTGGCCTTGTGGTCCCTATGTCTCCGTGTTGGAGAGACATAAAGAAAACACATAGGGGCATAGTCTCAAGAAAGTGGCAGAGCGCGGGTTAGTTCCAAAATTACTAACGCCACGCTCCGTCACTTTAGAAATACAGGAATGCGCCGTATTTACAATAATACGGCTCACCCCTGCATTTCTCCCTGCACTGGCACTAAATTCAGCTGCCTAGCGGCAATGCAGTCACCCTTGCACCATAGTGCAAGGGTTCCTGCGTTGAGTGAATGATTGTTTATGTGCAGGAAGGTGTCACTTTGAGGTGCTCAAAAAGCGTTCTCCACAACACACGGCTTCCACAACATGATTTCCATAACACAGCATCCATGAAAATCACTACACATTGCTTATAAAGTTGACATTCACAATATATAGCTTTCACGGCCTATTACTTCAACAACGTTCAGCTTTTGCAACTTAAGTTATCTTGTTGCATGGGCCTTGCACCACACACCTTACACTACTTCCATCAAACATGACACATGATTGCTTCTTTTAGAAAATCTTTACAGAGTTGCTTTCACAAATCATAAAAGGTTCCATCAATAGTCCTAAAACACTTAACATTGTTATTTTGACAACATTTACAGAACCAGAATTACTTATAAAGTGTTCCCATTACGTTGCAAAACATCCTTTCAATTTAACAAAGAAATAATTTTCTGGGAGCTTTATGAATTATAGTGGCATGAAATTATAAGGTGTTTTGTTAATCTCAGCAAAAAGTGTGAATATGAGTAGGGCATGGTGAACTGGGTGGATGCCCAAATTTTACAACCACAACCCAACTTAGAAAATGTGCTCCAACCCGCCTGCTGACTTTCCCAATAATTAAAATGAATTAAAAATTGCTGCTGAGACAAAACTTCCTTCATTAACATCAAAGTGTGAACCTTTCTCTGCTCCATTGTTAGGCTGAAGTTGCAAAACAACATTTTAATTGACTGCATTTGTTAACCTAGGTAGTTTTTGGAACTTTAAAAGTAGGTGTTAACCCATTGATGACAAATGGGTATCATTACAAATTTCCTCTGCCTGGACAATAGGCCTCTGCACGGACAACAGGTTCATTGCGGGCCCAGCGACATCACGCAAGTGCACATGGTCCTGGCCCCAGGCTGAGCTCCATGCTGATTTATTCGCTAAAATCAGGTGTACAACTCGAGAGGAAACACCTCTTGCACATATAAGCACCGTAGAGTGTTCTTTATACACAGGGCACTGACAAACTCATACAAACCGCTGTAACACCCTACACATATAAGGTCCTGACGAAAGCCAGTAGAGGAAAAGGCCTGGATGAAGTTAGTTGACCGCACAGGACGTCGGACGTCCGAAAGCTTTGCTTTTATTGACTGCCTGGGGCCCACCATTAAAAAAGTCTTTGGGACACCCAGGACAGTATTTTAAACCTCACTCAGAGCACACTCTCAGCACCCTCACGAACCAAAAAATGCGCTCTGCAGTAATCTGACGTCGAAGCACACCTGAGGTACACTCGGAACCTCGGGTGGGGCCCGATGATGAAGCATGCACCAACTAGGTTGGTGGGTGAGGGCCTTCATAAAACCTAATGGTTTTCCTCCACCCGCAGACATACAAACAATTTAAACCAGAGCTAGTTCTCATTGATTGCTAGCGTCTAAAAAAGTGACACACCGGCAGCGCAATGGGCTTGTAAATAAGACCCACAATTTTTAAATTAATGGTGACGGGATGTGGGCCAACACCAAAGGTGGAGCCTGCAGCAACCACCATCCTTCACTAACTCTCAGGAGCCTTCTTGAATTACATGACGTCAGGGTCAGGTCTATGAAGTTAATGACTAAGTAGCAGCAGCACACCTAGGGCCTTGTTACATGTGTCCCGGTTTGTTGCCCAGTGATGTTATCTCTTTCCCCCATCTCCAGACACGCCTGGGTATTCCTCATTTGGCATTCAATCTCTCAACTGGAGATCTTTGCAACCAAAGTGTTCAGGTGAAATACACCAGATTCGTGGTGTGCCGGCGGGGCATGGAATACTGATGGAGCGGGTATCTGCAGTTGCATAGGCACTCGTAATCAAGGTCACTGTTTGTATCTGGGGTGGCAGATAAAGGACAGTTAGTCTCTCTGCATTCTACTTCAGTGACACGCCTGGCTCTGAGTGAGCACTACTTGGGCACACCTCAAACATAATCCCTGTCTGAAGTAGAAAGAAGCAATCGGCAAAATGTGCATGTGAAAGATCAAGGATTTCACTTAAAATTAATTCTCACGTCGATGCTCTGAGACCATCCTTCAATGAGTCAACTTGGGGCACCAGGCAGGGATCAAAGTCCCTGTTGTTCTTTGGGATGAGGGCAGATGACATCTGTGGAACTGTAGGAGAAGGTGATTGTGCAATGCCATTTCCAGAGTATATTTCTCAGAACCATCACTGTCTGTTTCTGGTCCCAGAAAATGCTGCATGTGCATGAGAAAGGATTTTGCCTGCAAGTTCATGTGCATGTGAAAGGATACTGGCCGACGTCACTGTGGCGCCTTTCCCATCAACTATCTCAAAAAGCCACAAATTGAATTGTATATGAAACTTGTCCCCTGACTGACAGTCCTTCAAAAATCCACATAGCCTTCCTGAAGGCCCCAGATCCGCATCTTGTGCTCACCATCTCATTGCCTAGCTTGTCTCATGTCAGTTTCTTCAATGCTAATGAGAAGTAGGTGCTCATTAATGAATGTTGAGGTATCGTATTTGGTTATGGGAGACAGATTAGCAGCAGGGGAGACCTTTTAGAATTTGATGAGTGGTGTTTTCTCAATGCTCAGCATCTTGGCAAGAGACCACTTTTCAACACATCTGCATGTTGGATTTAGGTATTAATTTAGAGTTCGTAGTATGTAGAAAATCCTTCAGATTCTGGAAGGAACCCCTAAATACAGCGGAGAAGCCACTAGCTTATTTTTCTCATTGATATTATCATCATGTTAGAGGCAATTCAGCTAATGGACTACAACCTCACACACTGGCAGAAAACTCCTTGTGCAAAAGGGCCATAGTTGTATTTTTTTCAATAAATTTTAACGCTTTTGGAGTTTGTTAATGAAAATTAAACAACTTTGCCGAGCGGGTCCATTAAGCATGTAACCCACTTTTCAGAACTTCAGTGCTTTCAGTGGAGCCACCATAGTCATAGCTCCACTGGAGATACATACAACTATGTCTGCCTGGCAGGGACTTTTAAATATGTTGGATTGTCTTCCAACAACGAAAAGGAGTCCACTGAGCGTGAAATTGCACCCAAAATTCTAAATCAACCCCTTAGCCTTGTTAACCTTTTGGTATTTCATGTGTTCCAGCACAACTAAAGAGACTTACAGGCAGTGGTGTAACGAACCTTGAGGGGGCCCCCCTGCAGGATAAGTGAAGGGGCCCCCTTCGGACTCAATCTAGAGCTCCCCAGCAGAAGTGCGGTCCTGCGGGGCCCCCTGGAGGTTGAGGGCCCCCCCGTACCGCGGGGGCTGCAGGGGCCTGTGTTAGGCCCCTGCTTCTAGGGAATGGAGTCACAATCTTTTGTGATCCACTCAGTACAATCCCTTCTTCAGGTATTCTTAACTCCTTTGGGTTGGTCATAAGTGCTGCTGTTTCTCTTTGGCCTTCCAATATTCTATGTTTTTTTCTTCTAGAAGGGTCTTCTACCAGTTTCCTATGTTTGCGGCTTTTATTATTCAAAAGCAAGTCTCTGCTCGGTTGACTCAATATTCAGTCCTTTCTACATTGGCACTGGTACAACAGCTTCAAAACGTGGCTGTACTTGTTATCTGGTGCAACTAGCTTCCTCTTGTTGATGTGTGCTGATCGAAGTTGTTAAGCCTGTGTGACCTTTGGTTCTTTGCCAATCCAACACAGTAAACTGGTACCCTAGCAGCGGCAGCCTGCATATTTCTGTTTCTATGATTCACTGAATAGAGGTCCTAGCCCTTGTGGTAGAGCACCACCTTAAATGTATGTCCACAAAGTTAAGTGTGTGGGTGGCAGTACCACAAAAAGGACAAATGCTTCCATTCAGCATGGTAGTACAGTGGATCAGTGGAATGCTCAGATTTGTAATGGGTTACTGCAATACCTCAAGTGGACAAACACACTACACTAAAACTAGTTCTGTTGAATTATAAAAGGTAAAAGTAAACCATAAAAGTACCCTTTAACAAGAGTTTCTTTTTTACCTAGAAACTTTTATATAGCGGTATTCTTTCTCCATTCCATGAATTACTTCAATTAACCTCACTGAGGATGAGGGAGCATTGGTTCCAGCCTTGGTGATGAACCCTTTCCCAGGGACTTTCACCTCACCATGCTTCATCATTAGACCTGACCACCCTTGACGTGGTATTCCCCCAGACTTTTTGCTTGCACTACACTATTTTTGCTGAACTCTTTTTTGGTGACTTTGGGACTCTGTGCACTTTACCCCTGCTAACCAGTGGTAACGTGCGTGTGCTTGTCCTTCCAAACATAATAACACTGGTATATGCACAATTGGCACATTTATTTTACTTATAAGTTCCTATTAAATGGTCCTTCATGTAGCCAGGGCCTGTACATTAAATTCTACAAGTGAGCTGCTGCACTCATCGTGCCACCCACTAAAGTGGCACTGTAATAGACTTCTCAGGCCTACCACTGCAGCCTGTAGTGTGGTTTTAACCTGCCATTTCACCCTGGCAAAATACACTTTTGCAGGTCCAAACCTTCCTTTTCAGTACTTTTAAGTCACCTCCAAGGTAGGCACTAAAGGATCATAGGGCAGTAGGCATGGTATTTGAAAGGAAGTACATGTGCGCTCACGTTGCACATGTCTTAGCAGTGAAAAACTCCCAAAGTCGTTTTTCACTGTAGCAAGGGTACCTCTCCCATAGACTAATTCTGGCTTGGCATATTATACTTAATAAGTCATAACTCCAGTTTGGGAGAAGATAGAGAAATACTTGTTCCACTCACTTGAATTGTAATTTCAAATCCCCTTTAATGGTAAACTCAGATTTTAAATTGCTACTCTGAAAATGCCACTTTTGAAAAGTTGGCATTTTCTGCATAAACCAAATGTTCCTTTCTGCCAGTGTTCACAGTCTCATGTATTTCTTCCAGACAGGGAACAAAAGGGCATTGGGTGTGCATGGTGTTCCTCTCCTGAGCAGGGTGGCCTCAGGATTATACCCAGACCTTCTTGAGTCTTAAAGAGTAGCCTCAGGGTTGTGGCCACTCCTTCCCTGACTTTTAAGACTGCCTGTCCTGTCACTGTCAAATGCAGCTCATACCTAGGCATGCCTACCCTTTATCCCCTTAAGACTGATTGGAACCAAATCCAGGCAAAAGGAAGGTTAGACAAAAAGGGCATCCTCCACACACAGACTGGCACGCTGCATAAAAGTGACACCCTTAGAACCTCTCATCAGAACACTTCTAGGTCTGTGGAGAAGATTCAAATGAAGGACTGCCTTGCTGTCTGAAGAATGAAGACTGGACTTCTTTGTCTTGAATCCAAGATCCCCAGAAGTGAATCCAAGGCTTGGTTTGCTGCCCTTTTCCCCTGTTTGAGCTGCAGGGGACACAGCAAGTTTTCAGAGGCCTTTCCTGCTTTCCAGCTGAGTAGACACAACTGGTCCAGACCTGATCCCATCTACTGGCCTCTGTGAGAGTGAGTCCTGACTCTACAAGTGCTGTTCCTAAGTCTTGGACTGTTGGCTGGAGTTAGAGTGTACACATTCCTGCTCAACTGAAGGGTTAACCGGAACCGATGGAGCATGGTGCAGGCCAACTCAGGGACTCACATCGCAGCTACTGATCATTGGCTTCACTGGATCTGACACAGAACAATGCTGGATGACGCAAGGGCCTTGCAAGGTTGTGCTGTGCTGCTCCTGATCGGCGGCTTGACGGACCTGATGCAGAGCTTCACGTCGCAGTACTGTGCCACCCCAGCACCACGGAAAAAAGGTACAACTTCCAGCAGGCCACACTTGGTCCTGCATCTGGCCTCTGCTACATCACGATTGACCTGAACTTGTGACTTTCTCCCAGTCCAGCTAGCCTAAAAACCTACAGTTGGCACTTCACACCTTGTTGGCACTATTTTTACCATAAACTTTAAAGGTTCATAATTCCAGTTCTACTGATTGGATTTTTTTAGTTTTGGTGTTATTTTATTTATCAAACTTTAATCTATGTTTCTAACTTGATTTGGGGATTTTTATTGTGTGGTATTTTTACTCTATTACGGCTTGAGTGCTGCATAAATACTTTACACATTGCCTCTAAGTTAAGCCCGACGGCTTTCATTCCAAGCTACCAGAGGGTTTAATACAGGTTTATTTAGTGACTTTTGTGCTTCAACCGGACAAGGATTGTGTGAATTATTTGAGTGGGGATCTCATTCCTCTCAACTAATACCCCAATTTCCTACATTCATTTTTCATTGAGAGCTGAAACAACCCTCCTGATGCAAATATGCCCAGTCCTGTAACCCAGTGGAGGTCAATCTCTGTTAAGCTCATACCACACAAATTGAGTCTACCAGCAGTAACATGGCAACCTTGTTTTTTGTATGGTGGTTTGGGAGCATTAAATACTGTTGTCATTCCAAGGTATAGGGCAAACATTATAGAACGGGTGGTAAGATAACCCTGTGCTCCTGCCCTTTTCTGTAATTGAGGTTTAATATGGGCCGATTCTGGATGTTGCTTCTGATTTCCATATGTATGGGTTTGATACTCAGTTCCTCATCCTTAAATGAGACATCCTGCGCATCATTGCCTCTTGCTTACAACATTGACCAACATGATGAACCTGGACCGGAACTTGACTAAGCCAAAGGTGATTCTTGTGAAATAGCCAGTTATGATTGGTCACATTCTCTCTGGTGAATCTCTATGTGCACTTTCCCAACCCCTTTGTGCAAAGTTCATAGATGCAAATCACTCCCTTCATCCGCAGGTTGCACCAGTTAGGTGCATCTCAGGAGGTTCCGGAAGTTGCATTAAAAGCATATGCATTATATACTTATTGAGCTAATTTGCTGTGAAAGCTCACCACACATGTTTGACTTGGCACAAACAATCAACATATTTTTAAGAATTCGGTATATCTGTCATTGCAGGTGGATATGTGGCTGTCGGGCTGTTCAGTCAATTGTTACTAATCATTTATTAAAACATTTTTACGAACCATACTGCTGTGTTTGTTTATTTTAGTTTTTTAAGTTTTTATACTGCTTCTTCTCCAGGGTTACGGCAGTCTGTCTACAATCGAAATATTAAGAGTTATTTTTATATCCCAGCCAATAAAATCAAGAAATCACTACAAAAGCAATATTCTATCAATATCTTGCCATGAAGGTTTTTGCCATGGCTTTTGTGACTTATTTGCTCTTCTTAATAATTCTAATTAGTTTATTTGTACATCAATTTAAGTTCTTCAAAGGCTCGTCAAGGACAATAAGGAACATGTAAATGCAATGACAATACATACAGCTGTGCACTAGGGAGTTCCGCATATGTGCTTTGCCAAGTCTGATCATTATGGGCCTGATTATGATGTTGGCGGGACCTCCACCGCCTAGGCCGTCGTTGGCTGTCCCACCGACAACCAGCATAATGGTCCGACAGCCGCATTATGATGTGGTTGGTCGGACTACAGTGTTTGGAGGGACTGACAAAGCTTTAGACAGGCTCAAGGAGCCCATCAGGTAGCGTTGATCCGATCATAAACCCTACAAGGAAGGCGGTGCCTGTGCAGGCACTGCCGTAGGGATTACGATGTCCCTTTCCAACAGCCTTACCAGGGTGGTTTGACTGCCATGGAAAGGTTGTTGGAAAGGGACTTTAGGGGCCCTAGCATAACCGCTGTCCCATATGGGCCTCCACTATGTGACCATGGGGGCACCTGTTGTGCCCCCATAAACATCCAGGCAGCATATGGTGCCTGGCACATGTCCATTGATTTAAAAAAAAATGCTCTTTACCATTGTAGCTTGTGCAGCGGCCCTCTTCCTGGGCTGCTGCTTAAGCCGCAATGCTAAACAGTATTTTACGACTGCCTCCATGGCCGTCGCATCGTAATTGGGCTGTCGGGTCCACCAACTCCTTGTCAGACAGTTTTGTACCCGAAACGATGGTGGTCGGACGTTCATCCGACCGCTATAGTAATGAGGCCCTATGCGTTGCATGTTTCACTGACAACTGTACGTAAAAGATGCTACTGGAAGTCCATATAGAGATTATACTATATCATTACTCTTAAACAAGAAAATAAATTAGTAGACCTGATTTAGCAATTTGTGTATCTAAATTTATCTAAGGTGAGCAAACATAAGTCTTTCCCTGTATAAAATCCTATTTTTGATCCATAGAATCAGGAATGATGGAACTTTACCTGTGAGTCATATGCAGGGTATAAATGGCTCCCTCTCTCTTTCCATCTGGGTGTCTTATTTTATGTCATTTTGGCTCCATGAGTACTTCTAGAAAGCTGTAATGGAACATATGCAGAAATATGTACATGCGCAAGGTATCGTCCAACAAAGGCAGAAGTCGCCTTTTGCTTCCTCATCAGGGTAAACATCCTTTACCACGAATGCGTTACAATGAATGTCATTACCCCACATTTTTTACTCCGCAAAATCTTTTACAATGCAGGGCTTTACACGGAAAACCATTACAACTCATTCCCCAAAGCAACACCCCGTGGAGTTAGAATAGTAAATTGCCTTGTAATGGGGAATGCGCTGTAATGGATTGCGTTGTAAACGCATGCGGTGTAAAGTGTCCTGTTCATTTCAATTATCATTTTGTTTTAAAAAATAGTGTCATTTCCTCTTTCGTTGGTATGAAATCCAGTAAAAAAATGAACTGAGTTTTCAATTGCAATTCAGATTTTGAAAGCATTTAAATGGATTTGCATCTGTAACTATATTTCATTTAAAACCACTATCTAACATCACTGACTTAGAGTTAAAGAGAACACTGATTAAGATATGTACATATGAGGCCAGCTGCCATTCTGCTTGAGTTTGTTTGCTTACATTTTCAACTTTATAAGCAATTACATACAGTGGCTGTTTTTATGCAGTTTTGTACGACTTTTTATTCTCTTTTAAATGTGTATTTGAAAAAAAATTTTGAATTGTGCAAAGCAACTATTGAAAATGATTTTGTCGTGCTTGCAGTACTTCACTTGGTTGGGAGGGGAAGAATTTCCCAGTTTGCGTCAAGAGAAAATTCTCACAGAAACTAAACTGAATACTAAAAAGGTAGTTTCTTCTAAGTAGAATAAAATTCGGAAAATACTAGCATAATGTGGGAAATTATTACTTTCTGCACACATGTAGTCTTTAAATATGGTTACAGTTTTGCAAAGAGTTTTTACAAAAATTGTGATTGTTTGTTAAAAATATACACAACTTTTAAAACGATTTTTTTTTAATGTTATAAATAACTTTCACAACCTTTTATTGGGTATCTTCAATATTTTAACTGAAATATTTATACACATTATAACTGGTTTGGTGGTTATTTTTTAATGGCACGCAAATGCCACAAAAATAGAATGAAGAAGAAAAAAAAAACATTGTGTCGCCTAAAAGTGGCAGCCATATGATTGTAATAAAAATCTTAAAATAAAAAATATATACCTTGCTTATAATATTTATAGAGCAGTATGGGTGCTTCAAAGCAGGCAGGTGCAATTAGAACGAGTACAGAATTCCCTTTTAGTTTTAGTACACATAACAGGAAAAAGGATTCTTAGCACAATGAGCAGTACTATTAGCTTTGAATTCAGGAAACCTAAAGACAGAATTAAAAGACACAAAGATGACTTAATTATACAAAAGAGTAAAAAATAGAAGAAAAAGAGCATGGGCAAATTAAAGCATTAGCCCACCATCCCTGGCACTAAAGTGCGCTACTTTTTAAGTGTATGAGCACATGTGTAATTAGACGAAATGCAGCACTCGCAGTAAAAGAGAACTATTGCCGTTTGAGGTCATTAAGTTAAAATGGGGCATGTGATGACCTCTCACCCGCTACGCCTGTGATTTTTTTTTATGTAAACACCTTACCTGTTTGCAACAGAACTACAAAAAATGTCAGAAGGGAGGAAGGAAATTTACCGCAGCTCAAAAACACAAAAAACACATTGATGCATGCAACATTTAAAGCTCAGCGTATGCATGGTAATGCTAATAACACAACTAATGTAAAGGTAGCACATTTTAAACACACTCCTTTTTCTACAGCATTTGCTTCTTTCAGTGCCATCAGAAATTATGCTTGAAAGTGTATCTGTGATCAGGAGATACGAGAGTAGAAGATCTGCCTTTTGTCTTGTCATATCACCTTCGAAGTTTGTCTCTATTTACACTTCGACTGAACTTCAGAACCCCCCACCCGCGCCTTGAAACCGGGTGATTAGCCATGCTCTATAAGAACCCCGATTGATTGATTGATTATTTACTCTGACCATGTGAAGACCTTTCTTGGACTAATTTTCCACCCCGTAGTGAATGTAGTTTACTTGTGTCTCATGAGAACATCTGTATTGCCTTACAAACAGTATATTTGTAAGAGAAGCTCCGCGTGTTAAACACTTTTTCAGAATCACTGATAGACCTCTTTACCTAGAAAAATATAAAAATTTCAAATGCTGTGTTTCTGTTTTTTCATCAGACATTCCTGGAGTATTCTGACACAGGTGCCAAGTTTGTATTTGGTGATAAATATATGGATCACTTTTTTGCCTTCAAGGTAAGATTCACACAAAATGTCATTGCTTGTAGTATAACATTTTGTTTGCAGTTCAAAGGCAAAATCATATGTATTGTATATGCTTTCATTATGGATTATCCTTTACCCATTTGATGCAATTTAAGTGTGCAGAAGTAGAAGTCAGGAACAGGAGCGTAACGAATGCCCCTGCATCATATGTGGTACAAAAAGGGGTGGTGATGGACGGAGCATCTGAACCAATCAAACACTCACACCTAGTCAACAGATCTGGGTTTAATCCATCACCGTTCTTTAGCCCACTCTGCCACCCCAGTTCAGACATGGCCATAGGCAAATCAGTCTGACCCTGTGCCTCATGGGAACAGTCCATCCCGAACTGCCAAGCCATGCCATCCCTGGACCGGAAACATGCTTCCTAGGAACGTTTCTGGCATTTCAGCTGTCTTCAGCCAGGCTTGCTTAAATCCAGTGGCAAAGTGAGCAAGGGACTCACGTCTGAGCATACCCTGCTAACTTATGACGAACAAAGCGGTTCAAAAAGGGGTGGTGATGGACGGAGCATCTGAACCAATCAAACACTCACACCCAGTCAACAGATCTGGGTTTAATCCATCACCGTTCTTTAGCCCACTCTGCCACCCCAGTTCAGACATGGCCATATGCAAATCAGTCTGACCCTGTGCCTCATGGGAACAGTCCAGCCCGAACTGCCAAGCATCATATGTGGCACAGGGGGACCCTGAAACTTCATGGGCCCCCAACTCTTCAAGGGACCCTCACTCAGCCCCCAAGACAATGAATATCTGTGAAATATGCGATACTCGACACATTATGCAGGGTAATCCCTCCATTTTGCATTATATCTCTGACTGGGAATGTTATTAAAATGAAAAAACAAGTTGTTTTTCTGTAACTCCCTGAGGATGTGTTGATGTGGGTGATCTTTATTTCAATATTGTAAAAAATTCAAATTCTCAGTAAATTTTTATCGACCGGCACTTTGTCGGTAATGTCATTAGCAGCTCCAAGTTGCCTAATGTGCGATTTCTTCTACTTATTATGTATGTGTTACAACAATTGTGGACTTCTGAAAGTGCACTGTGCTTTACCAATTTTGAAACATTTTCTTTAAGGGGAAATTAAGCTTTACTCAGCGAAGCACGGAGATGCTTTACAGATCTTGAGGGGGCATGTAACAAAGTTAGGAAAAAATAAAATTAATAACATAAATGCCTCCCCCTATTCAAAATAGTAGTAGAGTCTTAATATCCATTCGGACATTAAAATTATCAAACTCAGACTACAAATTTAAGTGAGCTGTATTCTACAATTGAGAACCAAATATACATTACGGCAATTACATTGTGTGTCACTTAAAGATGATGGTCAAAAAGTCAAATTCAGCACACGATGCCAGGAACCTTGCCTGCCGCAAATGTCAGCAGTAGAAAAATACTTGCCAAATATTGTAAAATAGGTTACAGTAAATAAAAAGTGGTGAAAAAATGGAAAAACATTTCACAGCTCTATGCTTTGCAAGCTAACAGCTTCTTAGTCATCCACTACTGGTTGTGGCACTGGTACTCAAGCTGTGTACCACAGAGACCAGAAACTGATATCTGTGAAAAAGAAAGCAAGATATGTTTGGTGCTGTTACAGAACAAAAATACGTATAAATTAAGAAATAATGAATTCAGAATATTCACTCAAGTATGACAGGAACCTGGATTGTAATGGTACCAGCAGGGTGCATGGCTCATGGGTTTCACACACAAGGACAGCTTTTAAGGCACTTGCAACCAAAAGGACAGGAATTCAGTGCAGATGATCGAATGGGGATGTGTCCATGCATATACATGGTTCAAGCAGAAAGTAATTAGATATAATTTATGTGCGGTGGGGAGTTGCTTTTTAGGTACTGTTTGTTTTTTAGCATTCATCCGAAATTTATATGTCTAAGATGGGTCCAAAAAATATTTATCTGATTGAGACTAAGCATAAGGGTCTTGAGATTGCAGCAATATTATTTTGTACACACATATATACTTTAAGTTTCCCCTGAAAATGTGTTTGAGGTTTGCAAGGCTCTTTAGGCAATTTAAATGCTGAGATCTTCAGTAGAATTCCTCATGGCACAGGCCTTTATGTTGCTCCCTCTTAATGTAGAACATTCATTCCTCAGTGGGTGGAATAATATTGCAGCCCATCTGTTTTGGGTTGCAATATAAATGATACAAAACCAATGTAAAAAGACAACTCAAGTTCTGTACAAAAAAGGAAGCTTGAGACTACAATAGACAAACATAGAATAGAAGCAAAGAGTTGTACTGGGAGTCATGGGGTTAGTCACATGATCAAAAGCCAGTGTTCTGTAAAATCAAGAACTGTTCTGCCAGTCTATGGTCTGAATGCCAGAGCAAAGGTTTATCTCCTGCAGACTGCTGTATTACTCTTTCCTTAAGCAATGTTTATTCAAATGAAATGTGTTTTGATTGTGGCAGTCAAAGTAGTAGTAGAAAGAAATGAATCAGTTCCTACCACCCCTGTATCTCGATTTCTTTGTTGACTCTAATTTTGAGAGAGGGTTAATTCCACACGACTTTTCTTCATGCTTCCACCAAGACTCCACATAAACTCTATAAATGTGGGCGAGTGCGTACCAACAGAAACCGTATGGTCTGCCTATGTGTGTGTGTGTGTATATATATATATAGGTATTGTTAGTTCAGGTAATTGTATCTGCTGAATTTCACTAGTTTTGTATGAGTGAAATTGGAGCACATATATATATATATATATATATATATATATATATATATATATATATATATATTCACTAAAAACATCAAAGGTTACAGGAGCGTCATAATTAGGCTCAGATATCACTCATACAATACTAGTGAAATTCAGCAGATAGAATTACCTGAACTAACTATAACTTACACCCTCGCACTGCTTACGACCTCACATATTACATCACTCATAACATTGTCAGTGACATCACTCATGACATCATCCAGTGAGTGTGTTTCGCAAACGTTTCTGAGACTTAAAGATAAATACTAAGCTACACCATATGTTAAATTACTATTCTTTCTCTAATACTAATGAGTGATAGTGTTTCTAACATATGTCATCTGAGTGGCTTTGTGACTGTATCAGGGTGCGAGTGGGTGTCTGAGTGGTTGTATGGCTGTGTGAGTAGGTGTGTGAGTTGCTTTATGGATCTGTCACTGGGTGTGTCAGTGGCTGTATAGGTCTGCTAATGCGTATATGGGTGGCTGTATTTGAGTGCTTGTATGGGTCTATGATTGGTTTTTGGAGTGTGTACGTGGATGTGTGAGTGGTTGTCTGGGTGTGTGAATGGTTGTTCAGGTCTATAAGTGGATGTGTGAGTGGTTGTATTGGTGTGTAAGTGTTTATATGGATCTGTGAGTGGGTGTATGAGTGGTTGTATGGGTGTGTGAGTGGGTGTGTAAGTGGTGGTGTGGGTGTGTGAGTGGGAATGTGGGTTTGTGAGTTGTTTGGCTGTGTAAGTGGGTGTGTGAATGCTGGCATGTGTGCATGACAGGTTGTATGGGTGGGTGAGTAGGTATGTGAGT
Organism: Lissotriton helveticus; assembly: GCF_964261635.1. Classification (NCBI taxonomy): domain Eukaryota; kingdom Metazoa; phylum Chordata; class Amphibia; order Caudata; family Salamandridae; genus Lissotriton; species Lissotriton helveticus. Next base: position 1,029,974,744 of record NC_136059.1, read on the forward strand.
GGTTGTATGGGTCTGTAAGTGGATGTGTGAGTGGTTGTATTGGTGTGTGAGCAGGTGTATGAGTGGTTGTATGGATCTGTGAGTAGATGTATGAGTAGTTGTGTGGGTGTGCGAGTGAATGAGTGAGTGGTTGTATGGGTATGTGAGTGGTTGTGTGGGTATGTGAGTGGTTGTGTGGGTATGTGAGTAAGTGTGTGTGTGGTTCTGTGGATGATGTCATCAGTGATGTCATTGACCATGACATGAGTGATGCAAAATTTGAGGTCATAAGCAATACATTGCGGGGGTAAGTTAGAGTTATACCAGGTAACTATAACTGCTGAATTTCACTGGTTTTGTACAAGTGAAATCTGAGTCCAACCATATCGTCCCTGTAACAATTTTTCAGTGAATTTCTAATGTTTTTTTAAAAATCGATTCCCTAACTATAATGTCCCTGTAACCTTTTTAATGTTATTTGCAAACTATACCATTCCTGTAACCTTTGTGTTTTTCATTGAATTTCTAAGGTTTCAAATTTTAGTTCCCAACTGTAACCTGGAACCGTTGAGAGTCGGTATGTGAGTGCCAGAGTGTTAGTGTCTGTATGGGTTTTTGGATGTATGAGTGGGTATGTGAGTAGTTTTGAGGGAGTCTGAGTGGGTGTGTGAGTGGATTTGTGAGTGGGTGTGTGAGGTGCTAAATGGGTCTGTAAGTGGATGTGTGATTAGCTGTGTGGATGTGTGAGTGGGTTTGTGAGTGGCTGTATGGGTCTGTGAGTAGGTGTGTGAGTCAGTCTATGGGTCTGTGAGTGGGTTTGTGTGTATATGTGGGGGTCTGTGAGTGGGTGCATGACTGTCTGAGTAGGTCTGTGAGTGGGTACACAAGTGTCTGAGTGGGTTTGTGAGTGGGTGTGTGAGTGTTTGAGGGTCTGTGAGTGGGTACATGAGTGTCTGAGTGAGTATGTGAGTGGGTGTGTGAGTATCTGAGCGGGTCTGTGACTGGATGTGTCAGCCTCTGAGTGGGTCTGTGAATGGGTGTGTGAGTCTTTGAGTGGGTCTGTGTCTGGGTTAATGAATGCCTGAGTGGGTCTGTGAGTGTATGCATGAGTGTCTGAGAGGATCTGTGAGTGGGTACCTGAGTGTCTGAGTGGGGGGTGCATGAGTGTCTGAGTGGGTCTGTGAGTGGGTTAGTGAGTTCTTAGGTGGGTTTGTGAGTGTGTGAGTCTCTGAGAGGGTGTTTGAGTAGGTGTCAGAGTGTTAATGGGTCTCTGAATGAGTACATTAGTGTCTGAATGAGTATCTATATGTATTTTTTTTAGCGATATCTTGAATATGTCAAAAGTGGATCTGTGATTGGGTCTGTGAGTGCCTGAGTGGGTTTGTGAGTCTGAGAGGGTCAGTGAGTGGGTGCATGAGTGTCAGAGTGGGTCTGTGAGTGGGTGCATTATGTCTGAGTGGGTCTGTGAGTGTGTGAATGAGTGTCTGAGTGGGTCTCTGAGTGGGTGTGTTAGTGCCTGAGAGGGTCTGAGTGGGTGTGTGAGTAGGTGCATGAGTCTCTCAGTAGGTGAGTGAGTGGGGGTGTGTGTCTAAGTAGGTCTCTGAGTGAGTGCATGTGTGTCGGAGTAGGTTTGTGAGTGGGTGCGTGAGCATCTGGGTCTGTGAGTGGGTGTGTTAGTCTAAGTGGGTCTGTGAGTGGGTGTGTGAGTTCTTCAGTGGGTCTGTGATGTGTGCATAAGTGTCTGAGAGAGTCTCTGAGTGGGTATAGGAGTGTCTGATTAGGTCTGTGACTGGGTGTTTCAGTCTCTGAGTGGGTCTGTAAGTGAGTGCATGAGTCTCTGAGTGATTGTCTGCGTGGGTGTAAGAGTGTGAGTGGGTCTCTGAGTGAGTACATTAGTGTCTGAATGAGTATCTGGATGTATTTTATTTTTCTGTGATATTCGTGAAGACATTGCAATGTTACTTAGGGGCCACGTTGAGCGCTGCAGCTGATTCACGAATATCACACTAGGAAGACAAAAATATTTCTCGACATGTTGTAAACATAGAGGGTCCTACAAACACCTCTATATTCCACCCATGGGATCAGGGTACCTCTACCATGATCATTTCTATCACTCTCAATGTTTATTTTCAGCCCCCAGGGACCATGTCCCATTACATAAATTGTCAGTCACAACTTTCTACACAGGTTGCAGCCAGCCAATCACAGCATTCCTGTTGGTGTGCGTATTTACAACTCATCGCAAAGTATTTGTGAAGGCTTCATGTCTCTAAATATACAAATTTGTTTTCCCATTAATATCTCAGAAACTACAGAGCGGATTTACACCAATTCACAAAAAGGACACTTTCTGGACCAAGAGCTACTTTTCTGCCAAATTTGGTGTAATTCTGTCCAGCGATTTGGGCTCTAGTCATGTTCAAAATCTTTTTAGGAATTAACATGGGAAACACTCTTTTTTTTACACCCTCCCCCTTTTCTCACCCCTGTATGACTGATCACCCCGAAAATTTCCATGCACAATCAGACCCAGCAGCACACTTTTTTAAAAAAAGCTTGTGAAGATTTGTCAAAAAGCGTCAAAGTTGTAAGCAAGTCAAAAAACATTTCTCCTATATATATGTGGTTAGCTCAGATAGTACAGGTCTAACTGGGGGCACTCAGGAGTCAGACTTCCACCATTAACATGATTGTTGTACTCTCCATGTTAACAGCCTATCTTTGTCAAAGTTAAATTGTTCACTTTGGAGTCCACAGACAGTCCTATCAAAACGTTCTGACCTACTGTACACGTCTACACACCTGCATAACAAGGTGCTCCGAGGTAGCCATGAGGCAGCATGTTTGGCTCTTATTAAACATCAAATTAAAAAGAAATAAGTACATGCAGAGTTGGTTCAGGATCAAATGTGAAAGCGAAAACTAGTCTGACCACTTACAATTCATGGGAAGCTTGTGCTCATCAAGATGTTTGCTGATCATGCAACAACAGTTTCACACGCCTGTAGCCCAGCAGCAGTAAGAGCAAAGGTCAACTTCCAAAGCTTTAAGATGTAAATGCTCATCACATGCTCACTGTGTACAAACCCAGGAGGACAAGTCCACCTTCGCAGGGAGGTCTTCGAGCACCCAGGAGTGGACAGACACTGAAACAAGCATTTGCAATGCAATCGCTCTCGCCTTTGGGACCTTATATGCATTTCGCTATGTAGCGCATTAGCCTAGGTGCTGAAACATCTACTTTTCTTTAACATGGAGGGAAAGTAAGCACCAAACTGTGTGAAACGCCAGGTATGTGAATACATGGAGAGAAATATTGCATTTCAGCTGGAAATGGTATAGTCCAAAGCTCTGTTTTTAATAGAAAATCAGGGTCTTCGGTGGTCATATTACTGAAACTACAAGATTTGAAAAAAATATTATTGTCTACTGGTGCTCGTGGAGGACAATTTCTTTGGACTGGAATCTAGAGAATGCTAAAGTGATTCTGGTATTTTACTGACTTCTGCTGGTCGTTTTCTATCAAGAAAGTTAAATAGAGGCAGTTGACAGAAAAAAAAAGAAAAAAAGTCCCTAAGCAGAAAGCAATTCTGGTATTTGACTGATCTCTACTGGTCCTTTTCCATCAAGACAGTTAAATAGAGTCAGTTGAACAAGCAGATAGCAATTCTGTTATTTTACTGACCTCTGCTGGTCGTTTTCTATCTAGACCGTTAAATAAAGGCAGTTGAACAGAATAAAAAAGTCCCTAAGCGGAAGCAGATAAGTTCTAGGGCTGATTTCCAGAGCCCACAAAGTACATACACATATAAGTATGTACTAAAGTATATACAAGAGGTCTTGAATGCTCGACCGAAAAAACGGATTGGGTCTGGCACTGGGTCCAGTAATTCGTTCTAGAATAAACAAATGCCTTTCTTGACCCGAAAGTGGAGCTGGCAGCCATAGCTATGTGGAGATCTGTAGCTGATTCAGAGTCCACAACAAAACCCAGACACTGCAGGCTGGAGCCACAGACCTTGTGAATGATGCTTTAACACTCAGAACAGAGTTTGAACATGGCTGACTGGAGGGTTGAACCTAGCTAAACGGTTTGTTGATTCGTGCGCAACACTTTATTACAGGTGCAGCTTGCTTGAAATCTTAGTAAACAGCGAGGTGAAAAATATCAGTACATTTCCTGCCTCTAAGTAGTCAGTGGAAAGAGCATGCCACTCTCAGGACTAATTGAGGTCAGTCTCTGGGGAAATTTGTCTCAGATAGTAAACAACATTATTCCTTTCCTAACTGAAGAGAATAGGGAATATGTGCCTTTCATTACTGATTGGTGACGCGTGTAAATTGTGGCACCCTCGCCATCCCCGGCCTATTATTTGCATGCTGGGACTTGTAGTTGTACAGCTACTAGTACAAGCATGATAGCTAACCATGTAACCCAGTCATGAAATTGAGTAATTACTCTCTTCAACGGCAGCTATTTGTTGACTTCTGAGTAATTAATTGCGACCCTGGCCCTGGCAACATTCAAACACTTGACGTGCAGGTTGCAAGCGTTACAGACTCATTGACGTACTAAAATCCTCTCGCTCCAGAGTTTAATTGGCTGTTCTGTCTGTCTAGCATAGACAGGTGGACAGTAGCACAGAGCTTGCATTCAGCACCAAACACAAGAACGAAAACAGAAAAAATATATTCTTTTTTTTTTTTTTCAAGAAGTTTTTATTGAGTTTTTTTTTGTTCAAGAAGTTTTTATTGAGTTTTCAAAGATATATAAGCAAATAACATAGTAGTGTAATATGAATAATATGAATCAAACATTGGAGAGAGAAAAGAAGAAAAAGAGGAAGAAGAGGAGAGAGAAGAGAGAAAGAAGAGAGATAGAAAGAAAAAGAATGGGAAGGAAGGTCTAGAATTTTATATGAGAATAGTATAGAGAAAAGAAGAAAGGAATTAGTGTACAGGAGTATGAGTAGAGAGGTATGTGGTAAAAGGTAGCCATAAAAGATCAGATTTAATTTTTTGAGAGAAGGACATGGAGAAAACAGTGAAAAAATCTGAGTAGAGCATCAATAAAGTTTGTGTGACTCCAAGCCCGTAGGATATTATTGCTACTGTATGTGACAACATTGAGAGCCGTGGAGCGGTAACAGGTATACAAAGTCTTATTTTAACCTGCAAGGAAAACCACCCCACAAGGCGTGCTTCTGTAAACAGTAAAACAGCGTCCACTGCCAGAGCAAGCGGAAAAGTGCCAGAGATTAATACGCTGGAAGCCTTGTTGAACGCCTTTGTTTACTATCATCTGCGTGAACAGAAACCACATTTGATTCAAGGTAGTTAAAAGCGTTGGCTTCTGCCCTCACAAAAGAATTGAACACAATGCTGGCATTTACACCTTGAACAATCAAGGTGCTTCTGATCTTCATTTTAAAACGATGTTTTCTGTTTAAAATGACTTTTAATGTGTAATATGGAAAACTGATAGACACTGGGATGGAAAGCTGCCTTTCCTCCATGCTTCCTGGTCTATCTACCCACACACACAGAAATCAAATCCATGTCTGTGCATGTTTCCTGGTTTCAGTCGTTCCCTGCACCTGCTTCTATACATTTCCTGACATGTTCTCATACACATATATATGCATAGTAACTAAATATTGGAATGACAGTCACCTTCACCGGTTCACCGAGTCATAAGCCAGCCCTGCTATTTTTACCGATATGCCTAAAGCATACATACTAGCTGAGGCTGAATGTTTTTGGCGGAATTTCCATCCAGCAGGGTGGCGGATGTATAGCCGCTGCTGTGCACACTGCGGTGGTGGCAGCAGTTACTAGTCCCTCAAAGTGACTTCACTTCAGGGGTGAACACAGTGGCGCCACTAAGGGGTGCGGGGGGGGGTGCGGACAGCACCGGGTGACACCATCACATGGGGTGACACCGTGACAGGCCTGCCAAGTATCACGCATCACATGATTGGGCACCATCTCTGCAACGCACCGCCTCTCCAGTAGTTAATTTGAGCACATTTCAACCTAACATGCACACATGCACTGCCCTACTAGTTTTATCATCCTCAGAAGGATGAAAAGCTGAGCAGTCCGAAACGGCAACAAAACTGTAAAAATAATGTCAAAAACAGATCTGCGCGCTGGATGCCCAGGTCCACTGAGCGCCCAGCCTAGCCAAGTGTCCCTTTATCTAGATCTGAACGTAGCCACTGGAGGGCATAGCTGCTTCCGAATCCCTGGGCACTGGCCAACACCCCTATTTCACCGAAAGAAGTAAACCTCTTACCTTGGACAGCAAAGTCGCAGATGGCGAGAAGAAGGGCCCGCTGGCGAGGTGTGGCACTGGCGGTGAGCATGGGTAGCTGTGCGTCCCTGGTGACTGCGCGTGCACCCTGGATAAAAGATGCTTCATGCACATATATATATATACACTCTCCACGTTTACGTAACTGCCGACGCAGAGCTGTGGAACTGGACATGCTTGCCTCATAAAATATTGCAAAGTTGTTTACAACACCGGTCTCTTGCCGGTTATTGCAGAATATGCGCAAGACCCCTCCCTACCTGGGGTCAGAGATCAGAGACCTTTAAAATGTTATCAGATCAGATTGCAAACTGTACCTGTTCACCCAGATGAATTACATCATGACATATTAGGGCAGGTACATGCACCATACTCGAATAGGACTAGTTAGCATCTAGGCACGGCCACTGGATTTGTGGGATTGTGCGGCTGCAGTGATTTATGCATAATTAGTTTGTCACAAAATCTATAATCTGAAGATGTTACCCCCCAATTTTTACATTTCTAGCTCAAACGGTTCAAAAGATGTTAAAAATGCAACAACAAGTGTTGCGGCCCACTGAAAGACACTTTACGGAACTGGTCACCTTTCTGTTGCTTATTGCCATATCTGGGTGTTAAACTGGTACTGAGGTGCGACCAATTCCCAGTGTTACCAAGTTAAAAAAAATCTTAAATAAGTGATTGTTTTAAAAAATGTGCCGCATTATGCCGCATACTTGGTCTTTTTACCACATAATTTGCTCAAACGGCCGCATAATTTGGCCGTCTCCTGGCGCATAATTCCATGTCATACGCACTGTACGCAGTATTAAATTATTCCTAGACACTGGCGGACTTGGAGGAGGTCCATGAGGTAAGGGGTGTGAGGGGGTGACAACATGAGTTACGCATTGGGTGACACCAACCCCAGTGACGCACTTAGGTGAGATTTCATCAGTGTCTGAGTAGGATGGTAGAATTTGAGGCACCTAATGTAGACATTGAAATTGTACATATCAAATCGGTGGTATATTGTCAGGGCCCTAGTATCTGGTGCTACTAACATAGTTGGGGGAGAGGGGTTTCCCAACATGTTAAGGACAGACACTATACTCACTTTTTCCTCAAAGCTGTCTAGCCTTTTTCAATGGGAGAGATGTAGGTGGGAAGGATCTTTTGTGGTTCTACTTCTGCCCAGTATGTCACTGATCTGTCGCTATAGATGGGCGACTGAACTGCCATCATCTTTGTAGGAGTTAGCACTGCACCTTGGAGGAACAGATGGCGTCTCAGCAGGTGCAGGTGGGATGTTTTGCCATTAACACGTTGTTAATACAAAAAAATCTCTACAACAGGTAAAGTAGCTGAGATTCAAGTCCCATTAGAGCAGCTATATAGCTTTGCATATAGCTGTGTCTGGACTGGGGTGGCAAAGTAAGCTAAAGAATGATGATGGATTCAACCCAGATCTGTGACTGGGGGGGGAGTGTCTGAAAAGTTTCAGCGCTCCGGCTATCTTCTCCTTGTGTTTGCTTTGTTCGCCCTAAGCTGGCAGGGTATAGGTCCCTTGCTCACATTGCCATTGGATTCAAGCTAGCCTGGCTAATGGCGGCTTTTAGCCCAAACCCGGTCCGTGGATGCGTGTTTCTGGTCCAGGGAAGACAACATGGCTTGGCAGTTTGGGCTGGACTGTTCCCATGAGGCACAGGGTCAAGACTGATTTGCATATAGCTGTGTCTGAACTGGGGAGGCGAAGTGAGCTAAAGAACGATGATGGATTCAACCCGGATCTGTGACTGGGGGTGAGTGTCTGAAAAGTTTCAGAGCTCCGTCCATCATATCCTTTTGTTTGCATAATTATTACACCTCATATATGTATTTTGTGCAAATGTGCAGAACAATACTGCATTAAAGATTATTTTATCAAAGAGACAGGTATGGCAAACTTTGAAAAACAAAGTGATTAGTGTGCAACTTTAGAGAGCCACAGATATTACAGAGGTCAAAAACCTCAAATGGGCAGAGTGACAAAATGGGGAGGGAAGGGCACAGCTAAAAGATGGATTCCATATTACTGGCCAAGCAATAATAAGAAAATTCCACACCCCTGTTTTTAGTAAGGTTACTAGGAGTCTACCCTTAATCTAGAACGAGGCGAGAGAGCTTTCTCAGGTTCTAAACAAACGTATATTTAGTTAAGTGGGAGCGATGTGACCACCATGCCTATTACATTTACAATAACGTATTGGAAAGTGGTAGTGTTAATGAATGTCATTGGGGATCCACCAAAAACATTATCTTTTTGGGACCTAGAGAGACAGTAATTTGGGGTATTCTAATTAGATATTCCCTTGAAACTCACAATGACATGTTCAGGTTGCTTATTGTTGCTCTCAGCCTCAATCATAATCTTACAATGTTCATGAGAAAGTTCTGAAACCTAGTTATCTGGTTAAGTGCTTCACCCTCAATTAAAGATAATTCTGTGACTTTTGGCTACAGAATGTTTAACACCATATAGTATTGTCAATACAATAAGTAACATATCGAGGAAATAATCATAAACTTTGACTATGGTCTTTTCCATCAAAGTGCACAAAGGACAATACAAGTAAATATATATTCCTGATAATCGGAATAAACATGTTTATGATGATCATGGATGTGAAAAGTTTCAATGGAATTGTGAAATGTGTTGATAGAGATGAAATCATGTTTTACAGACGTGCACCTGGAATAACTACAAATGTTCCCATCGCACGTGCCATCAATGAAAGAGGAATGATTATTTGTCACTTTTAGTAATCCAATGCATTTTAGTGTGGACTTATATTAGTAAACAATGAAAACTGTTTAAAAACAATACAAGCCCACCGACCTCTAACAACAATACAAAAATGATTTCATTACAGGGATTGATAACATTTTTATTCAGAAAGCACAAGTTAATTACAATGCATTGTGTTTGCGTTCAAGGTCCTGCCAATCGTAGTATTCTTCAGCACGGTGATGTCTATGCTGTATTACACTGGATTTATGCAGTGGCTCATTAAAAAGGTAAGACTTCCTTTCAGTTTCAGCAAATAAATATTATTAGGATTTTTGCCTTATAATTGCTATTTGTACATTGCACCTCTTACCACCCACCCTCACTAAAGTAAGGAACAGCTATCAGACAAGGTAAACAAAGTATAACACTAAAAGAGAAAAATGACCTATAACACAGTGTTTGTCAAAAATGTATGTGAGATATATGTTTTCATGGTCAGAGAGAATACTGTTGTAAAGTAACTCTTAGGGGCTTATTTATGAGAGCCTTGTGTCACTTTTGCACCATGTAAGTAGTACATACTTAACGCAGTGCTCTCATAAAGATTCATGAAGCCACGCAAAGCCACCCTGCGTGGCTTTGAGTGGCCTCATAAATCATGAGTAAAGTGAAGCACAAATCACTGCTTAGCCTTACTCTGCGCCCTGGGTTTTCCCAAGCAAACACCCATGCGATTTGATGAGGCTCCACATTTACAAAGTGATGTTAGCCTGAGTGATGTAAACCCGTGGAAGCATCGAATCTCTATGCCTCACGAGGTGAGGCATAACGAGGAGAAATGTGTTAATTTCTCCATGTTTGTTCCTCTTTCCATGTGTTCTGTATTCTGCAGCACACATACAAAAGAGGAAAACTCCTCATAGGATTGGATTTGTGCAGGAAGGTGCCCTTCCTGCACAAAAACAAACCTGTCTGCGACCGAGGCACCCTTGCAACAAGGTGCAAGGGTGCCTAAGTGAGCGCTAAGCTGTCAAAACAGCACCAGCGCAGACAGAAAGGACCGGAATACTCCAATTCACAAAGTTAATCATACATTGAAGTTAAACTTAGATGTGTAAAACAATATTGCAAAGCCATGTTTGATATTCACATTTCTTGACACATAATATTAGATCAGTACTGTGTAATATTAAATGTGAGCAAATCTGCTTTGGGAGGCTGGTTTGTGAGCTTACAGGACAAGGATGTCTGACTAATGAGGTGAATATCCACAATTTTCTGAATTTGTGGGAATTAACGCACCCTTGGCAGGCCTATTTACATTATGGGTACTGCTAAAGATTTGCACCTACCAAGGCCAGGAGTAAATGCCTATCTATAAAGGTGCTGATAAAGTACAGGAATTGTTTGACCCATGGACAGTTTTCTGTTCTTTACTTTTTTTTTGCAGTGGAATGCCTGAGACAGGTTTGAAAGGCTATGTCTGTGAGTGGCACAAGCAGTTCTGCAGGCCCACTATTAGCATGTGCAGCCCCTGCATATGCTCTACCACTGTACAAGGGACTTATAAGTAAATCAAATATGCCAGACCGGTGTCAACCAATCCTATCATGTTTAAAGGAGAGAGCACATGCACTTTATTTAGCACTGGTTAGCAGTGCAAAAGTTCCCAGAGTCATAAAGGAAGCAAAACGAAGGTCGGAAAATAGGCAGAGGAAGGCAAAAAGTTAGGGGATAACCCTTCAAAAAGGGTCCGGTCCAACACTGGGTATTAATTTCTACAGTGTGGCATGACATCACAGATGTGCAGTAAAAATGTACATTTTTCCATTCCACTTGGGGGATATCCATGCTTTCTAATTTCTTTATGCAGGTTGTGTGTGTAAAGAGCGTACCACTCAGAGGTTGGCAGGGAATCAATCACTCCTCTTCTTCAGCAGCATGTCTGGACACAGGTTTTCTAAAACGAAACTAAAAAACACACAAGAGAACGATACCATTACTAGGTGTTACAACATATAAAATAATTTTTATTGCTCCAATAAAAATGTACTCAACTGTACTGTTCCCTATCAACTTTGCTACTTTTGACAAGAAGAAATCTATAAATACATGAGTAAATGATTTAGAATAAAACACAAATAGCAATGTGTCCGTTTAGGCTTATTATTAAAAAAGAACAAGAAATAATGGTCCAACTTTTAAAACCCAAGTAAAATAAAGTCAGAAATGTATTCTGTGTAGTGATTCCAATGATTGGAGTTTATTTCTGACTTTAACAAAGAGTCCCAGGAGTACTACTCGAAATAGATAGCAGTTGTATATTTCCAGGAGTACTTATTTTGTCTTAACTCAAAAAGTGTCACACCACCTACTGTCTTGGCCTGTTTCTCTATCTAATAAAAAACAGATAATAATATAGCCAGGCATAAACGTTGCCTCAGATCTAAATCTTTATAGGCATTTAGAATTTATCTCGACATGTCTTTCACAACAGCACTTGTAGTTGGTAGATTTGGGCACAAGTCATTGGGTGGGCAAGCCCAAATTGCACAGCAGTCATAAATGAGGATTCTGTGGCGTAGCAGCTACACCCTGGTTCAGGAAGTTGAGAAAGCTTCAGCTTTTATATCCAAGATGAGGAAAACGTTCAGAATCTAAGATGTATTATTTGCCTACTTCTTTATTGCCTTTGATCCCTTATTGAAATGAAAGGAGCCTCCATGGAGGGAGTGATCTCTGCACCCCCCCACTCCGCCCACCATCTAGTTCAGATCCATATTCCCTGAAGTACATGGAGTGAGAGGGAGTGGGATGGTTACTCTCTATCCCACTGGGAGGTTGCCACCAAGGAGCATGGGTTGTGGAGGGGGGTACGGAATGGGGTTGAACGATGGATGGGAGGGGCGGCGTGTGGATTAAGGGTGCCTTTGTGAGGGGCGAAAATGAGACAGAGCCCAGTCAGTTATATATGAAAGGAAGGCTGTGCACGGAAAACCAACCTTGGCACTTAATTGTTGGAGATGATTAGTCTTACAGTTCCTGCATAATAATAATAATAAATTAAAGTTAAGAGTACTTAACTCAAATAGCAACGGTTTGCATATCGCCATTTAGATAAATGCAGTTATCTTAAAAATCTGGCATCGATCCGGCCCTCCGGGACCGACTTTGGAGAACCCTGCTCTAAACAAAAAATAACCTTAGTTAAATGTAATCTTGAGAGATACACTGCTGATATAGTGTATCTTCAAGAGACCCACAGAGCTTACTTAGATCGGGAAGTGTTTAAGCAGCTCAGCTTAAATTTGGTAGAATGTTTGTTTAAACCCATGTCTACCAGAGATGGAACCATAGCCATGACTAATAGACACTTCAGAGCGAAACATGTTACTAAAGTATTAGCTGCCACATATGGCAGGTAGGCTATTGCAACACTTGTAGTTAGCAATCAAAGGTGTATGGTGTGTACTGTGCATGGTACAAACACCAATCACCCTTCATTATTTAATTTTCTGATGTGGGGGTGGCAGGTTGGCAGAAACACTACATAGTGTGTGGGGATTTCAAGTGACCCTTTGATTGGGTAAAGGAGGCAACCAAACACATTAGGATTTATTAGATTTACCTAATTTTGGGGGTGCCTTAAGTAACTTGATTAAAGTATTAGGGTTAAGGGTTTGTTGGGTTAATATATATGGGAATGATGACAGTCACCGATTTATGTATTATTCCAACCAGCACACCCAACATCGCAAACTGATTATGTGTGTCTCTCATCAGAAATAATGCAGTGGGTCAAAATGCTAAATCTAATTGTTACAAAATGGATGCTTGATTTTTCTGACCACCTTGCAAACTGTCAAATCTTTTAGGAAACATATTATGGAGAAGATTACAGAATTTATCCTTTTTAATAGATATTCTGCTTCACCTATAATTGTATTGGACGCTTTCAGCGCTACAATGCTGGGGAGAAAATAACTAGCTATAGTGTTGTAAAATGAAAAAACAAACGGAAATGAGACCCTACAGTTACTTCAAAATATACAGGGGTTGAACAAAAACATACGACAGGAATTCATAGTCAATCTTTAGATAGAAGAAAAATCTAATTATATATTTTGTTGGCCAGGACTCAAATTACTAGAGTATTCCAGGAGAAGAATGTCCAACAATTTTTCCATTGTGTCAGTGTAAGAGTGCAATGAAACTGCAGGGCTGATATTTGCGCTACACTCTAGGGAACAACAAGCTAGTTCCAAGATCACTGAGTTTAAAGATGATTGAGCGGTATAGTGGCTGAGGTGGCACCACCATTGATTCATGTTAACACAATTATGCACCATTATATTCACTGGAAGAGGTGAGCTCCAGATCTAGAATAATTAAATTATTGGAAAAATTGGTCTTAATCATCTCTCTTGTCAGGAGGCCAACTCTCTTGAGTTCCCATTCTCTAGAGAAGAGGTAAAAAAGGCCGTTGTAAAATTGGATATTGGCAAGGCAGCTGGATTGGACTCTATCCCTGCTGAGTTATATAAAACATTTGTCTATATAATACTTTTTTTGCTCACTGCCGTTATTAACAGCATATGCAGTGCTAATCTGGTCCCTTTATTCTGCAAAGAAACCATGATTTCCATATTTTTAAAGCGAAGGAAACTGGCAGAATCTAGATGATCATATTGGCTTTTTTCACAAATTAATTCAGACGCCATAATATATTAGGAATTATTATCCAAATGATTATCAAGTGAAATAAAAACTTTGGTATCAGTGGAACATGGATTTACATCAGAATGGGATACTATTACAAATATAAATATGGCAATAACTATGTTTGACCGGATCAATGTACAAGGGCAACAGTCCGTATGATCCAACGAGATGACGGGAAAGCATTTGACTGTGTTCCCTGGTAGTACTTGTGGTTAATCTTGGAACAGATGCATTTTGGCACCAAATTCATCTCTTAAGTCCCCAAATGACACAACCAAACGAAAGTTAGCCATAGTATTATGGGGAAATTGTCAGCAAGCATCCCAATACAAAGAGGCAAGTGCCAGGAATGTCAGTTGTCTCTTGCTTTATATCTGCATCCCTACCTACGACTGGTAAAAACAAGCAGCAAATTAGTCCAGTATGTCTCAATTTGGTTACTGTGAAGATTGCTGCCTATGCTGACGACGTCGCAATATTTTCCAAAGATATTCACAAGGATATTCGAGCAGTTGAGGAGTTTGCATTAAAGTTTGGATAGGCACCCAATACGGCTAAACCTGAGGTAATCAAACATTATATGTACAACAATGCTAAACCAGTGGTCAAGTTTATGTGGGACAATGTTAGTCCACTATACATAAGATTTTTTTAGATTAATTACTACCCATTGTTAGCAAGATCAATGAGGCGAATGAGCTAATACGAAAGATCAACCATTATAATAGTAGGCAGGTGTAATTTAGTGAAAATGAAGTTATAATTAAATGTTCAATTCTATGCCTATTTATTAACCAACATTCCTTTTAAGGGAATGGAGGCAGGTATATCCACTTTTATTTGGGGCTTTAAAAAGATATGACGAGCAGCTAATTTCCGTAAAACACCACAAGATTGAGGAGGATAAGTATTTTGAGATTTCAGCTTTATTACTGGGCAGCCATTGAGAGGAGATTAGCTATATTGATTAATTGTGAATTTAATGGAGCAGGGACCACCATGTAGGAAATGTGCTTGGGAAAGGGTGTTTTTGATTGCCTGGTGATAATTAATTACCTGGATTTTTACAAAAGGGTTAGGTTTAAGATCCTAGAAGATGCTAAAAAAATATGACAGCGGTAGATAAAAGTCTCCCTATACCATTATTAAATAGGTCTTGGGAAAAAGTTGATACTATCTGAAATATTTTATGATACCATGACCCAATGATGGACACATTGTGGCTCTACACTTCTTTGCATGCTATATGATTTTACGACCATCGAAACCTATGAAGACCTTTCAGTCCAATATCAGCTACCCAGTGGAGGGGTTTATAAATATCGTCAATCAAGAGACTATTTGCAGTGAACAGATGTCAAATTGCGCAAGATATGGTTATTAGAAGTGCTTGGCAAGTATCAAACAGCCACAACTCATAATTTCTATGGTATGTTTTTGTTATATTTTCCCAAACATTTACAGACAGTAAGCATAGGACTGGTCAATGGTTCAGGCTGGACTTTACCCGTGAGGCACAGGGTCAAGACTGATTTGGATGTAGCTGTGTCTGAACTGGGGTGGCGTAGTGAGCTAAAGAATGATGATGGATTAAACCCAAATCTGTGACTGGGGGTGAGTGTTTGAAGAGTTTCAGCACTCCGTCCATCATCTCCTTGTGCTTGCTTAATTTATTAGATCAACAATACAAAAATTGTCCATCAATTATATCATATTCCACATTAACTATTTATGTGGGAATATCGGGCTAACTCAAACTGCCCTAGATGTTTGGCAGAGAATGCAGAAGATGCATGTACGTTTACTACTTGCCCTGAGCTCATGGCTACAAAAGTATCTGAAATCCTGATAGATAGCTGTTTGATGGTACCAATTATTGTGTTAGCTAATGACACCTCTAAGGCTGAACTCCCAGCTAATTACATTTGATTATATCTTGTTACAACAACAGTAACCACACTAATTATTGTTAAGCACTGGGTAGATACAAATACGCCCAAATACACACAATGGTGGCATTTGAGTTCAAGAATACATATATAAGAACAAAGGCAGAAGGGGGGGAAAAAGTTGGGCTGAAGTATGTGCAAAATGTCATTGATATTGGCCCATCCTGTAGATGTGGAATGATCATCTTTTGGGGAGTTCCACATCAATAATCAAAGGGAGAAGTGCATTTGCACTGTCTTTCTTTTTGTTTACTTTCCTTCAGTTGGAAAATGCTTCCCAATGGAAACTCACTTCCCTCTATAGCCCCTGAAATTGGTGGATGTTCCCTTTCCATTCCCACCATGAAAAAACACTTACTCCTGCCTTGGACAAGAGCTAATCTGTATGGGCGATCAGTGTCACCCCTGATGTCGCGCACAGTCCTTCAGTTATTTGGGAGAGACCCTGCCTGCTGCAGCAGAGGAATGAAGGAGCGACAGGCACTCATAAATACTAGGCGAAGTGTGGAGCAGGCATGATAGCGAGATAGAGTACTCACAGGCATCACACCAGTGACTTCCTCAGCCAGGGAAACCACTATACAGCTACAAGTGTGCACAATGTATCATCAGGAAATCTACACAGGTCATACCTCCTTCCTACTCCCTTGCAGCTTGAAACATTACTTAAAATGTGAGGATTGGTGGAGCCTAACATCCTGTCTGAAAGGGCCACCGTCTTCCACCTTGGCTCGACCAGCCTGCCCGGCCCCATGTCTTGATACTAGGAGGAGCTCTCCTGGCCCTACCCTGGGCAACAGTGAGCCCCCCTCCCCCCACCCCCCGAGGCAGACAGCATTAAGTGGCTAAACCCAGGGCACGGCTCACACATGACCAGGGCTGGCTTCAGGGAGGTGTGACCGGTGCAGCCGAACTGGGAGCTGACCTGGAGGATGGCACTGACTTTGGAGGGGGGGGGCTCTGGTTTAGCAATAACTTAGGATTTAAAAGACCCTGCTGCAGAGTTCCTTGTGCTGTCAGCTTTCAGGCAGCAATAAAAATGTCAAGGTAGCTTTTTTATGTTAATGTTAATGTTTCTGCTACAGAGAGAGATCAGAGTGTTGTCTAATGGCAGCTTTGACTGCCATAAAGTAGCACAGAGAGTTAATATGCCTGCTGCAAAGAACTGATCGGTATTTTATGTGGCTAGCGGAGTCGATTAGTAAAGTCAGACATTATCAGCACTTTAAAACAAATGACATGAATGTGGGACAGGGACTATGGATGGATGAGGGTCACTTTTGCCAGGTCGTAATGAGGGAATCCGAGCAGGAGGAGGTCATGCCAAACAAGAATGGTGCAAGAGTTACACATGCCTACTTGTATCTCCACAAAATACAAGCGATCTACAGCCTCATATACAATGGAGCCGACAGCCTCATACTTCTGAATTGCTCATGTATTCTCACTTCGCTTCTCTCTCTCCTTCTTTCCGGTTCCGTAACATATTAGCTGTGGAAAGACTGGAGGCCAATGTCAGTAGGGAATAGATCAGCATTAATATAGGATGGGGGCTGTTAATAGACCACTCGGTGTCAGGGCTCCGAGTTGGGTGTACGCCCCACGTTAATATACTTTAGTTTCCAACCCACTTCCGTGAGATACGAAGGCCTGGTCGCCATTTCCTTGTTATGGTAAAATTTCAGCAAACTGTGGCCCAGTGCCCACAAATCGTGCAGATGGAGCAATTTTGGGGTGTTTTTGTTAGCTTATGTTTCTGAAAGTTTAAAATAGAATTCAACCATATTTGAGAACGTTTTTCCACAGTTCCATGAATCTGGGCTCACAAAGTGACGCTGCATTGCATCATTTCGTACCCCAAGACTGTGGTGGAAGATAAAAGATACAATAATGGGACAAACGTATAACTATTATTGCTCACTTCACACCAACAGTGCATGTTTCGAGAGAAAACCTCTTCCTTTCTTAGAGCCTCATTTACTACAAAGTGACACCACGAAGCGCCGCAAGCCATTTTGCTGCGCCGAGCTGCTTCATTTTAAAAGCACAGGGATGCGTTGTATTAACAACAATACGACGCATCTGTGTTCACTTTCCCCGGCGCTGGCACACAATTGGCTATTGTGGTCCAGTGCAGGCACCTGTGTGTCATTTTGCCAGAGTGCCTGCCCTGCGGGATGATGGTTTTTGTACAGAAAGGGACACCTTCCTTCATACAAACAATCATTAATGGCATGTTTCTCTTTCACTGCAGTGCATGTTCCTCTTTCACTGCATGCAGCAGAATGTAGCATTCATAGAAAGAGGAAAAAATGAGGAGAAATAAAAGTATTTCTCCTTGTTGACCCATTTCAATGCCTCCCCTGGGAAGGCGTAGGATTCTGACGCATTCTCAGTTTACAACACTTTGTAAATCTGGGAATGTGTCACGTTCCATGGATGTTGCGTGGGAACACCCACAGCAACACCAATCAACCGTCACTTTCATCGAGAGTAATGTGTGAAAGGGGACAATATTTACAATGCCATGAAAAGTCACAGGGTGACCTCATGTGGCCTTGTAAATATGGGCAGATCCACTGCTCCACTGCGCCACTGGTGCATCAAAAAAAGTGACACAATGTCGGTGCAATGGCCTTGTAAATTAGGCACTTACTGTTTTACTGGAACAAACACGCTAGCACAGCAATGAATCATTTCAACTACACAACTGTTAATTAATTGATCTCAATTATTAAAACCGCTCTTTCAAAACCATCAAAGTGAATGGACTTTATTTTCATAAAACCCATAGCAATTAACAACTAATTACTCAGCTTTAAATTATCAAAGAGAAAACAGCAGTAGTAACAAGCACTGGCAAATCCAATAGGTTTCACCTCTGCAAAATATATTGGTTTTGTCAATGTTTTTTCGACATGTTGCACAGCAGCGCAGAGAGAATGTGGGAGCCTCCTTTGATTTGGGCAGAGGACAGTTTCTACAATATGTAAAGATCTCCTGGATAGGTAGAGAGCTCTGGCCGTCCTTCCCAGAGAAGCCTCCCATAACTAAAATATTGCAAGTAATGCTCTATATGACTCTAGGTCGACATTTGATTACCCACCTATACCGTGTGATACGTGAGGATTTGCAATGGAGGATACTCCCTATACAGTTGAGATGGTATGAGGTGGTGGGAGATCCCATGACGGAACAGGAATGGGGTAGGATACACGAAGGGGTCAAAATGGTGAGCTCCAATGCTTGCTTGAAACTGATCCAATACAATTTTGGTACACCAGGCCTATCTCACCCCCAAAGTGCTTGGCAAAATGTACCCGGACTCGTCCATTAATGTCCCCGATGTAGGGAACAGGAGGCTGGATTCCTGCATACGGTGTGGACGTGCCCATCTCTAACCTCATTCTGGTCAGAAATCCTACAAAAAATACAGGAGGCCAAAGGCTGGGAGGTCCCCAGGTAGGTACGTACAGTACTATTAGGTCTATTGCCCACCCCCCCAAAATAGGAAACCTAGCAGGAAATTTGTACTCCTGGGGTTAATTTTGGCGAAAATTCGAATTGCGATCATGTGGATGAGCCCTATACCCCCGAGATGCGAAATATGGTTGAAGGATGTGTGTGAATGGGCAACAGTGGAAAAAGTTAGGAGGAAACTGGTCCAAGGAGATGATAAATTAGAAGATGATATCAGGGCTTGGATGGCAATGATCACTGATCTAAAAGCTCTCCCCCCCTACCAGTTAGTGATAACAACGGAGACAAACACAGAGACAACATAGCACAAGATCTATGACAACCCTTAGATAACAGAGACCAGTAACAGCTCAGACATACCAGTGAGGGGAGGGAGGAGTTGTTATAATCTTGGCATATGTAAATATTAGGCAAACTGATGTGAAGCAGTAAAAATAGATCACAAAGGATATAATTATGTATGATTGTTATTTGGAAATCCTTTCCATGACGAAAAGGGACATGTTGTTAAAATGTCATCCGCCTTAAAGAAACTGAATAGATTATCTGCTTTGTTGTCTAAAAATGCAAATAAAGTTTTGTGAAAAATGTTACACAGCAGCATCAGCTTCTGTGCAGCATGGTTTGAACTTTTAAGAAAAGGACTGTGACACAGTAAAAGCTGTCCACATATTAGCTCTTAAAAAACATTGACAAAGCCACTAGATTTTGCAGAGGCAAAACCTATAGGCTTTGCCAATGTTTGCTATTTGATCCACTCATTGAGAAGATGCAGCAAGTTCAGGACCTATTTTATGTATTTTTGAGGAGTTTTCCAAGGTGCTCTTGAGTATCCCTTCTCATTTTGTATCATTAATGGAAAGAAGTAGATGGGTTGTTTTTTGCAGCTCTATGCAGCACAAACTAGACCAAAGGTAATGGAGGGCTTTACGTGAGCACCAGTTACAATACACATGGACACATTCTTTTTTTGTTAAGCACGGGGAGATTAAGGGACATATTATTGAGCCCCCTGCGCCACCCTAGCGTCAGTTTTTGTGACATTCTAGTGGCGCAAATCACAAAATCATATTCATGAGATCACACAAAGCAACTGGCTTTGAATGGACACATGAGGCAAGGCAGCGCAAATCGCTGCATTGCCTTACGCTGGATTAGGGAGGCGTTCCATGGGCATTGCAGTGGGTGTTTTCATGCAACCCCCATGGATTTTGATGCCTCCCCAGATTTATAAAACCATGTAAACCTGGCAATGTGCCAAAACCTTATGCCCCTCCTCGTTGTTTCCTCTTTCCATGTGTGCTGCATTGTGCAGCACATTTGGAACAAGCCTCCCAGGATTGTTTTTGTACAGGAAGGTGCCCCTTCCTACACAAAAACAATCCCGCTGAAAACACAGGCACCCTTGCACCATTGTGCAAAGGTGCCTGCATTGGTGCTAGGCTGCCGAAACTGTGCTAGAAGTGGGGGGGAGGACAGCAATGCACCGTATCCTGCCCTTTCCCTTTGAGGTAAGACAGCCCAACAAGCTGACTAGCTGCGTTGCCATACGCTAAATTCCCATAAATGAGGCCCTAAGGATATTGCGGCAAAGCTGAGGTCCGAACCTAGTTCCCCAGCTCCAAAATTGGCTGCTCTGGCCGTAACGCCACACCCACTTAATGAATAATAAGCCTCATTCTGATATTCTTTCTCACAGCCCCTAAGAGAATAGACATCAGTTTTTTAGGCACGATGGAAACGTCTGTTTTAAGATTCTACCTGAGGCACAAACTCTCGACACAAGACAGTTCTGCATGGGGAAAACTACAGGTTTGCTGGTAACCAAAAATTGCGCACACAATGCCCGCTGGCGCTTATCATACTCCCCCTTGCCAAAAACTATTTGTCTCGCTTTCCAAACCTGTGTTATTATTTTCATGGCTCGGATTCAATTGCAATTTCCACTCAGAGAGGTAGAAGAAAGCTGAGTGGGTTAATGCGACTGTGGCATGGATAAGGCGAACACAAGACCAGCTTTACAATTCAAGTTATTTCAACAGATATCGCATGTGAAGGCTAGACTCCTGCTTTTATAGCATTCATGTTTGCCATTTAACCACTTGGCCTTTCTGACTCCAGGTTTGAAATCTACCTGCACAAAGACAGTGTTAGAAACGCCATCTTCTGTTTGTACATAAAATAGCATTTATGCTTAGTTTAAGGACCAGATTCAGATAAACCGATGAGGACGTGTAAAGCAAGGAAATCCTGTGAAACGTCTTTGTGTAATAGGATCTCAATTCCTTCCAACACCAAATGAAGAGATTATTTTATCAAAACACCAGTGAATATATTTTGGAAGATAGCATGTGAGAAATGGTCCAAATAGTTCAGCCATACTTTACTAAACAAAAGAAGTTGTGTGCCGCAGAATGAAGATAAATTCACGTTTTGAAATCTGCTTTTCATCTTTGGTTTTTAAGATGTCCATAATACTGTGTCTATTAAGCATTTTAAATACACTAAAAGGTATTGAGTGTATAATACATATAAAAAAATGTAGCCAAATGATGGCAATTGTGAACAGTGCAACTATCATACAAAAACAAGATGGCCGGGCTGCTATGGAACACATAATGGGAATACATTATAATTGTGAGTTCTAAAGGAGTGGCAGCCACCATATATGCTGATCTCGAGGGGAGAAGATGTGGTGTAAGGGCTAGAGCGGCCACCCTTGAAACTGGAAAACCAGGTTTGAGTCTTAGAGGGAGGCTCAACATTCCATTATTCTGGGAAAATCCCTTATTCTCTTTGTGTAAAGTGCTCCAACACTTGGGGTCGGTTTTGCTCTATGTAAAATAGCCAAATAAAATATCAAAAGAACAAATAGCGGGAGGGTGTGGTGAACAAACACCAGGAAGTCTATTAAACAATAGGCACTGGAAAGACCGAACTCATACGCTGTGCAGGTATTACAGTAGAGCAGAATGTAAAAAGTATTCCAAAAGAATGGATATACACAGACCTACACAAATAACATGCAGTTGACAAACCCACTGAATCACAAAGAAAAAAGTTGGACCATAAAATGCAGAGGAAAAGTTCATGGGAGTGCTTGGTCCAAGCTCCACTGAAGAAAACACCCAAAGAAAAAGACAAACACAACAGGAAATAGCATGCTGCAGCCAACAGGAAGCGAGGAAAACAGAGTGACGAGCATACAAACAAATGGAAAGTAAAGACCAGCTGCAAGCCCCTTTTAAGATCTTTTCTTTTATTGCAAAAGATTTCACAAGCACAGCGCTGTGCAGGCGTAACCTAAAATTGGAATTCTCAATCATCACACATAGGGGCATATTCTCAAGGACTTATTGCCGAGTTAGCGGCACTTTATCGCAGCCAAAGTCGATATAAATGTATCACCCCATTCACAAGCTGGTGCTAACAGCCCATATCACCAGTTTACCTGCTATAGCAGCAGCAAAAAACATCGCCACAGATGACCCCGGAAACTAGCGCTAATGATATGCAGAGTAGGCGTTCCCGTGCAAAAAGCCGCGACAACACCACGTCACAACATTCTCAACTACCAGCCAGATCTGTGATAAGATCACAAAACAGCCAATACTGCGCGTTAGCAGCAGGAATGTAACACCTGCTCTTACCTGGTGTAAAGTCAGACGACAACCTACACCAGAAAAAGGAGCCCAGCCAAACAAAATATGACAATCAAATTTGACTCTAAACAACTATATGTAAGAGTCATCCCGGGTCATCCCTGGACAATCTGTAAGTCACAGCCTGCAAGACAGAATTTAAGATAAGAAGGTGTGTCAGGCACTCATCAAGGGACAGAGAGAAAGAGATGAAGAGAGAGAAAGAGAGGGAGAGAGGGAGGGAGAGGGAGAGAGAGAAATAGAGAGACAGAGAGGGCGAGAGAGAGAGAGAGAGAGAACGAGAGAGATTGGACAAGGAGTGCAAGGCCAATTGGGCTCTTGGCTCATACATGACACATCTGTGTGATTCTGAATGTTTTATTCACATTCTGTGGAGTGTCGGAGCTGGAGCAGTACATGGCCATGCCAAGCCCACATTACATGGTTGCCCAGTGGTGGGCCAACCAGAGTCCTTTGGGGAATGTAAAGTTAATCTGAAGTGGAAGAGTTCAGCCAGCAGCCAGATTGCTGTGTCATTGGTAACCAGAGCAGATATGGCAGTCCATGTCAGGGTCGAGGTGAATATCGCAAAGTGTTTCGGGGGGACAGTGGGAGGTGTTGTTCCAGGGCATGATGCATAGGGCTGAACCAGGCATGGACAGGCCATATGGCGGGCAGTAGCGGTCGGTGGTGGGAGTGCTGCCGGGCGGTGACGTGGGGCGGGGGATGGGCAGGGTGGGGGGTAGTAAACTACATAATACGGCCAAATACAGGTAAGTAAACATAAAAATAAATAAAATGAATTTCGTCTAGTGCACTCAACGAAATCTGTCGTGGAGCCTGCATCAGCTCCATGGTCTACATTGTGCTCTGCATCTGTGCCAACTCTGTGCTGTCATCTCTGGAGCCTGTCTGACTAGACATTGCTTGTATCCGAGTAATGGCTCCAGCGATGTCAGCCAAGGATTGTTGGAGGGCATGAAGCGGACAGTGGGTGTCTATTAAGGACTGTAAGTGGTCCCTGATGGGACTCAGTCACCCACGCATGGCATCTAGTTTGGCTGCCCTGAGGTCGAACCCCACACGCTGCTGATCAGCCATCTTCTCCTGGCACCCTAACACACGGAGTTGCAATTCAGTGTGTTGGTCGTGGGGGTCCTGGGAGGCAGCCGTGGTGGTAGGTGCGGTCTGCTGTGTGGTCTGTGCAGGCGGTGGGGTCACCTCGATGCAGCTGGGCTGCCCTGCCCCTGCTCAGAACCTGGCTACATGCAAATTAGTCTGACCCTGGCCCAGTGCATCATGGGAACAGGGCAGACCAAACTACCAAGCCAATTCTTTCCTGGAAAGGAAACAAGCTTCCG
Source organism: Lissotriton helveticus (assembly GCF_964261635.1). Lineage (NCBI taxonomy): Eukaryota > Metazoa > Chordata > Amphibia > Caudata > Salamandridae > Lissotriton > Lissotriton helveticus. The sequence goes on from NC_136059.1 coordinate 1,029,998,947, forward strand.
GGGACCGGTTTCTGGCATTGCAGCCGTCTTCGGCCCGGCTTGCTTGAATCCTGATGGTGCAGTGAGCAAGGGACTCACATCTGAGTATTCCCTACCACACTTATGGTGGCCAAAACGATTCATGAAAGGGGGTGGTGATGGACAGAGTATCTGAATTAAGCAGAACACACCTACCCATGTCAAAAGATCAGGGCTTGATCCATCACCGTTTTATAGCTCACTGCACCATCCCAGCTCAGAACCTGGCTACATGCAAATTAGTCTGACCCTGGCCCAGTGCATCATGGGAACAGGGCAGACCAAACTACCAAGCCAATTCTTTACTGGAAAGGAAACAAGCTTCCGGGGACCGGTTTCTGGCATTGCAGCCGTCTTCGGCCCGGCTTGCTTGAATCCTGATGGTGCAGTGAGCAAGGGACTCACATCTGAGTATACCCTACCACACTTATGGTGGCCAAAACGATTCATGAAAGGGGGTGGTGATGGACAGAGTATCTGAATTAAGCAGAACACTCCTACCCATGTCAAAAGATCAGGGCTTGATCCATCACCGTTTTTTAGCTCACTGCACCATCCCAGCTCAGAACCTGGCTACATGCAAATTAGTCTGACCCTGGCCCAGTGCATCATGGGAACAGGGCAGACCAAACTACCAAGCCAATTCTTTACTGGAAAGGAAACAAGCTTCCGGGGACCGGTTTCTGGCATTGCAGCCGCCTTCGGCCCAGCTTGCTTGAATCCTGATGGTGCAGTGAGCAAGGGACTCACATCTGAGTATACCCTACCACACTTATGGTGGCCAAAACGATTCATGAAAAGGGGTGGTGATGGACAGAGTATCTGAATTAAGCAGAACACTCCTACCCATGTCAAAAGATCAGGGCTTGATCCATCACCATTTTTTACCTCACTGCACCATCCCAGCCCAGAACCTGGCTACATGCAAATTAGTCTGACCCTGGCCCAGTGCATCATGGGAACAGGGCAGACCAAACTACCAAGCCAATTCTTTACTGGAAAGGAAACAAGCTTCCGGGGACCGGTTTCTGGCATTGCAGCCGTCTTCGGCCCGGCTTGCTTGAATCCTGATGGTGCAGTGAGCAAGGGACTCACATCTGAGTATACCCTACCACACTTATGGTGGCCAAAACGATTCATGAAAGGGGGTGGTGATGGACAGAGTATCTGAATTAAGCAGAACACTCCTACCCATGGCAAAAGATCAGGGCTTGATCCATCACCGTTTTTTTGCTCACTGCACCATCCCAGCTCAGAACCTGGCTACATGCAAATTAGTCTGACCCTGGCCCAGTGCATCATGGGAACAGGGCAGACCAAACTACCAAGCCAATTCTTTACTGGAAAGGAAACAAGCTTCCGGGGACCGGTTTCTGGCATTGCAGCCGTCTTCGGCCCGGCTTGCTTGAATCCTGATGGTGCAGTGAGCAAGGGACTCACATCTGAGTATTCCCTACCACACTTATGGTGGCCAAAACGATTCATGAAAGGGGATGGTGATGGACAGAGTATCTGAATTAAGCAGAACACTCCTACCCATGTCAAAAGATCAGGGCTTGATCCATCACCGTTTTATAGCTCACTGCACCATCCCAGCTCAGAACCTGGCTACATGCAAATTAGTCTGACCCTGGCCCAGTGCATCATGGGAACAGGGCAGACCAAACTACCAAGCCAATTCTTTACTGGAAAGGAAACAAGCTTCCGGGGACCGGTTTCTGGCATTGCAGCCGTCTTCGGCCCGGCTTGCTTGAATCCTGATGGTGCAGTGAGCAAGGGACTCACATCTGAGTATACCCTACCACACTTATGGTGGCCAAAACGATTCATGAAAGGGGGTGGTGATGGACAGAGTATCTGAATTAAGCAGAACACTCCTACCCATGTCAAAATATCAGGGCTTGATCCATCACCGTTTTTTGATGGGAGGCAGTGGACATTTCGACTACATGACGATATGCGGTTGTACTCGTACATTATCATCTCACAGTTTCATGCACAAGCGGCACCAGTTGTGTCCTCTGTCCTGTGGTTTAAGTGTTGCACTTTGTACCACATTGTCATCAATGTTGATGTGCTGTGATTGCTATGTGTGTGTGCTGCATTGTGGGAGAGTCGCGCCTGCAGCTCTGATTTAGCGGGACCCTTATCCCTTTGAGGTGGTGTGCCATTGACATGTGTGGTTTTCGGGTGCTGAGGTGTGGACAACTTGGGTCATTTGTGCTCTTGGATGGTTTTTGTACTCTTGTGCATTGTTTGTCTGCAGATGTGTAGTTGCCGCAAAGGATTGTATGTGCACGTGGATGTGTCAGAGTGTGACCTGCTACTTTGGGGATGTGATCTACACTGGGCCACCTCAGTATTGTCATCATGCCATGTATTTTGGTTGCAGCCATGCTATTGGTCATGCAGTGTCACTTGCATTGTCAGTGTGGCTCACAGAGCCACTGCTTTGCTGGATTCAGCACCTGTGCATGGATAGGTTGTGGGATTGGTGATAGGGATGGGGACCCCTTTGTGCACATAGTGGCCGGGGGCCTACTTGGTGTTTCTATGTGTGCTGCAGTGTGCCAAGGCTATCAGGGACATTTTCCACAATCATTGTGGGTGTGCAGTGTGCTACACATGATTGTGCATGTGTGCCATTGTGCCCATCTCCCTCCGTCCCGCAAAGCACTGGTCGTTCTCACCCTGTTGCTGTTGGGTCAGGGTCACCATTTCCTCCAGCTCATCCAGCTCCTCCTTTGGCGCAGGACTCCCACCTCCAGTCGCCTTTGTTGCCTTCCTGTTGGCAGCGAGTTTCTGTTTGGTTTGGCTTAGCACATCATGCCAGCGCCTCTTGACCTCCTCCACTGATCTCCTCATTCCTCCTACTCCATTCACATTGTTGACAATGGACTGCCATATTTCCGTTTGTGTTGCCAATGACGCAGTGGAGGTGACGAACAGTTGTTGGTACTGTTCTATCACCTCTGTGATGAAGATCCGGTCTTCCTCTGGACTGAACCCCGTCTTCCTCTTCCTCTCTTCCTTGCCCTTCCCTGAACACGGGGTTCATGGCTGGTCCTCCATGGAGCTTGTGGAATTCGGGTTGTCCTCTGCACTCGGTCCGGGTGCATTCATGGTGCTACGCGGTTTGATTTGTTTTTTGGTGTGTTTTTTTTGTTGCTTTTATACTGCATTTTCCCGCATAACACTTGGGAATTGCAGGCCTATCGCTGGTTGACGCCGATTTTTGTATCGCGATTTGGGGCATAGCAAAATTTTTCTCATTCGTGTTTTGCCTTTTTTGGGCATCGCACTGATTTTTACGCGGTTATTTGGCTCGTTATCCTGCTACTATCGCATAGTGCGGCAGGTTTGGGAATACGACGTTAAAAAGGTGTTATTTTGTCACGATAGGCTGCGATGTACAAAGGTGCATTAAGCTAATTTTGCGATGATTATCACACATTCTTGAGAATATGCCTCTGAACTTCTTTTTACACACAAGAAATGCGACAATTCAGGTTGGAAAATAAAGATAGCGTCCTGTCACCATCTAATGGATCAATCAGTATCTTCCGACAAATATAATGTGAACGAATATGGTTTTTCTGCACATTCAATTCAGTTTTACTAAAGGTGCCTAATATTACTTTATAACCAGCATTTATGATTGTTGAGCTTAAGCACACCGAAGCAATGGGAAGAGGATGTGGTCTCACGGCTAAACTTCCGAGCTCATGTAAAGCACTCCAAGAGGTCGAGTTCTCGCTATATACATTTGCACACAAGAAAATGCCTAAATATATTGTTGGGAAATCAGAACACGAGAACTAATCAAAAGATCCACTAGATGGCGCTAGGCTGCTATTTCTGTTTCTAATTTAAATTGGCGCATTTCTCGTGTGTGAGAAAAAAAAAAGCTCGGCGTGATGACTGCTGGTTTCCTTCTAATACTGTTTTCTCTCTGATAATGTAGAGCCAAGCAATGGTTTGTTAATTCCTAGGTTTTTTTTGTGAAATCAAGGCCTATTGGCTCAGATGATTTTGAACAAACAGCTGTAATAACTAAAAATAAACCAACTTACTCTTGTGTAATTGAAACGTATATATGCTTGTTCGATCCGTTGCTTACTATTGCCTCTAATAAAACACGGAGGAAGGTAGTGGTTTCTCTCCAATTACCCCATTCTGATGTACTTTTTTGTTTTGAAAGTTGCTGATTTTTGTACTTTTAAACCAACCGAATGATCGGTATGTGAGCATAAATAGTATTTGGTTGTGGCCTCATGAGGTTTTGAATGCGAAGAAAATGATAATGTTGCCTTTTACTGCATGTGATTTCGTTACCAAATTAAGGATGACTTGTTTTTATGTTTTCAAAGGTTGGTTGGGTAATGCAAGTTACCATGGGAACCTCCCCGACGGAGTCACTCGTTGCATCGGGAAACATATTTGTGGGACAGGTAAGTGACGGAAATAGTGCACTGTTCAGTAATAACTTCTTTTACATGAAGTATTACAAAGTGATCCTATGGAATATCTCAAGTGATTATGAATCGATTATGCTTTAAGAAAACGTAAAATATATATATATATATATATATACATAATACATGTTCACACACTGAAAACGGCGTAGTACTTTCACTGTAATTCGGCTTTTCCTGACGTATCGCCACATTTACATTTTAAACAATGAGACTAGGTGAAGTTTGTGATTCAGTAGCACAGATTGGCATACTTACTTTTCAACCACTGAAATTCATTGTGCTTGAACTATCCACAATTTATTGATCTATTCTAATTGAGGATGGTGATACATTTTGTTTGTTTTTTGCACACAAGAGCAAGAGAATATTTTTCTTTAGTAAGCTATCCTTAACGCCTTATAGAAAATGAGACATAGTTTTAAAAGAGTTAACACTCAAATTCACTTTACACATTAATAAGTCTAAATAATGTTAATATTTTCCCGGTAACTTTCAGTTGAAAGAAGTGGTATAGCTGGGTTCAAGAAAGATCTGCACTTGGGGCTTATTAGTACTACAATCTTTTGTCAAATTAATACAATTAGGCATGGGATTAATTCCTGCTAATAGAGAACTATGGGGCATATTATCAAGGGGTTTTATCTCCGCTTTTTTGGCTTTAAAAGCCAAGAAAGCGGAGATAAAATGATCTCCCTATTACCAAGCTGTCGCTAACACCAGTTAGCGACAGCTAATAGGAGATAGCGACAATCATGGGCCCCACTTTGCATGTCAGTGATATTTATCACTAATGACATGCAAAGTGGGCGTGCCAAGATGTTAGCGACTGGAAACAGTCGCTAACATCGCTATCTCCTATTACCAACATTTGGAGATATTCGCGCTAAGCGCGAATATCTCCAAAAGCTAACACCTGCCCCTGAGCAGTTCTTAGCCATGTTATCCAATGGGAGGTGGATAACATGGCTAAGAGCATTTGCTCGATAATGCATGAATATCGCTGACTTTTCAGCGATATTCATGCATTGCGGCCGTTTTTTATCGCATTTGCGATAAAAATCGCCGATGTGCGGCGATAATTTTTGTCTCTAAACAAGTTAGAGACAAAAATTATCGCTAGTTGTTGGTAATATGCCCCTATTTTCTCTACTTTGTCTAATTATTACAACAATAACAACATTGACGCGTGTTTTATACACTCCTCAACTACCACAATCTTGCCATTTTTAATTGTATTCAGTTTATTGTTACGTACTCTATAGACATTAGAAAGATGATAGAATAGATGCACTTGCCAGTTCGACATAGCAGTGTAAAACTGAGTGCAGACACTGCAGTGGCACTTTCAACATTTGAGTTACAACCCTGGGCGCACTCAGTGCACTGTACTAGGAACTTACTAATAAATCAAGTAAGCCAATCATGGAAACACCAATCCATAAACATAATTTACAGGGTGAGTTAAAAACCTCCTCAGCATCTTCAGGGTATGGAAGCATAAAGCAGTGACAACAGTGACTTGGGCGATCATGTCAAGGTTGCTGTCAGTGATGATCCTGAGGTTCTTGGAGTGGCTGGTGGGGGTGGGGTTCGACCTAGCTCTGTACGTCCCTTGGTGGTATCCCACGGTGATGTGCTCTTCCCGAAGATCATGTTTTCGGTCTTGTCGGTGTGCAGCTTTAGACAGCTGGTCTTCTTCCAGTGAGCGATATCAGTCATGCAGGTATTGAACTTGATCCAGGTACTGGGCATCTAGCCCGTGAGGGAGAGAAGCACTTCATTGATTTAGATTAATGGCGGCTAGCACAGTCCACGTAAGTTGTCCGTCGCTGTAGTTAGTGCACAGACATAAAATGGTTGACTGTAGGGTCTGTCGGGATTTTGCAGTGAATTTGTGATTTGTGTTGTCCAATTATTTCCTATTCTCTTGGTTACTTTGACCAATGTAAAGTTTGTCTCATGGATGGATGGATGGATATTAAATTGGTAAGAAATTAGTGCTACTCCCCAGAACAAATGAATAGCATCAGAACTACCGCTTTTCTGAACTTCTCTGCTTGTTAGACGTTGTCGAAAAAGCTTTAATGTATGCTTTTTCCTTTTTAGACGGAGTCTCCTCTTTTGATTCGTCCATATCTAAATGATCTCACAAAGTCGGAAATACATGCTGTCATGACAGCAGGATTCTCTACCATCGCTGGAAGTGTGCTTGGAGCATATATTTCCTTTGGGGTAAGGGCAGAAAACATATGTCTGCATTTCAAATGTGTTTCTACTTGTCGTAAATTAATTTCTGCATACTAGATGCTCATTTCAAGTAATTATGCACACAACGTCCCAAGATTACTGTCCGGGTGTATCATAAGAGACATTCTATGTATTGTAGGTTCAATTACATTGAACCAGATTTCCATTTTTTCGATCCTAAAATTACTTTTATAATTGTGATAAGGCCGGGATCCGGGTTTACAATACGGTGTACCCCTACATTTTCTATTGCGCTGGCGCCTAACTAGGCTGCCTAGGGCCAGCGCAGGTACCCTCGCACCATAGTGCAAGAGTGCCTTGGTTGTGGGAATGATTGTTTATGTGCAGGAAAGTGCCCCTTCCTGCACATAAACAATCCAGAATGGCGATTTGCAACTTCTATGTGTGCTGCATTGTGCACCACACATAGAAGTTGCAAATCGTCATTTTTTTTAATAATAATTTATGTGCAGGAAGGGACACCTTCCACCTTCCTGCACATAAACAATTATTCATGCCATTTTGCTGTTATTATTTGTGCTGCGCAATGCAGCACACATAGAGACAGCAAAAACAAAGAGAAATAAAGCATTTCTCCTCGGTTCACCGATATTGCTCAAGAAGAATCAGGGGGCATATTACCAACGATTAGCGATATTTAACGCTAAAGAGGCTTAGCAACACATTTTTTAACGCTAAGCTTCGCCGGAAATTATCGCAGAGATAACTTGCTATTAGCAAGGTTTATCTCAGAAGTGATACAAATCCTCACGCTAACTGCCAAATGAGAGATTATCACTGGAAAACCAACGATAATCTCTCGAAGTTTGGAGTTAGCTTGATGATAGGGGCTCACAAACTTAGCCATGATATCCACCTTCCATAGGATATCATGGCTAAGTCAGGAAAATAACAGGTGTAAAAAAAGCAGTGCTAACCGCGGTTAGCACTGCTTTTTTTTTATCACTAACTGGGTTAGCGAAATCCTTGATAATAGGAGAAATGTCGCTTAACAACATTTCTCCTATTATTTTTCTCTGGAACGCCCCCTTTGCATCTCATTAGAGATGCAAGGGGAAGCGTAGAGAAAAAGGGTGCTAACATGCGAATTTGCGTGTTAGCACCCTGTTGCTGATAGGGAGATAATTTTATCTCTGCTTTCTTGGTTTTTAAAGCCAAGAAAGCGGAGATAAATCCCTTGATAATATGCCCCCAGGTGTTTTATTTCAGCATAAACTTTCTTCGAGAACCAGGGAAGACAGGGTTTGGGGCTTTTACATTTACTTCACAGCAGAACATATTCATAAATATTCATTATTTCAGCATCAACTTTTATCGAGTACCAGGGGAGAAAAGGTTTGGAGCTTTTTCCTTTTTGCTTTTCAGCAGAACAAATTCAATAATCAAGTATTTCATCCACTGACTGTAGCCCATCGTTGTGGCATTCATGTACCACTGCATACAAGTGGTGTGAAAGATACCTCCAGCCCTGTTGGCAGAGTTATCGGTATCAATGTATTTGGTGTCATGAAATCATGATTTTTCTCTCTTAAATTAACCTAAAGTTTTTGGTCGAACAAAGGATTTCATTGTCCACTGAAATGGAGACAAGAGTAGCCAGAAGTGTGCCCTTGCAGAAAATGAGGCCCAAAATAGAGCCTTTGTAGTGAATTGGTTTCTGACAGTGTGGTTGAAGATTGCTTTCACATTGAAAAGAGAACACATTAAACAGATTTATTATTATCTTCCCCCTAGTAGAGATTGAAGTCCACCAAAAAGAAGAGTCTCTGGGGCATATTATCAAGAATGGGCGTTACATTATCGCCGCTTTTATCGGCAGGAAACTGCCGATAAAACGGCGATAATGGGCTTGATAATATGCTCTATGAATTCCAATCGAAGCCCATGTTAGATGTCTTCACATCTAGCATGGGCTTCGATTGGAATTCATAGAGCATATTATCAAGCCCATTATCGCCGTTTTATCGGCAGTTTCCTGCCGATAAAAGCGGCGATAATGTAACGCCCATTCTTGATAATATGCCCCTTTGTGTGTATAAGTTGTGCTAGTTTAATTTCCAAGCATTCCTTAACAAACGTGTTGTTTTCACCTGGAGGGTGACATATGACATTCACTATGAGGCTGGAAGAATTGTGAGTACATATTTCAAGAGACAGACATTGGAAGGAATGTATTTTTTAATTGGAAGTCATTTGCATCTCCACCACCACCATGTCCAATTTCACGGTCACGGCAGAGAATGGAACAATGGGAAGAAGAAGAAGGGATAGGGCATTGTTTGAAGCAAGAGTTGAGAGAGTGGATTTGAAAGTAGGGCAGTTGGGGTAATCAGTGGGAATCTGAATGAGGTTGGTAGGTCCCTTATTTTTGGGTGGAAGGTATGGATGGCGTCTGGATGATGTCTGTGGTTCTGGATAATGGGGATATCGAAGCTACCCTGGATTGGGTTATGGGTTTTTGTTGACTACGTAAAAGTTACCATAACGTTCCAGTAATTCATTAAGAACTTAATCATCCAGTGCAGATTTTGTTCTGTTATGCATAGGGCCACAGTTGCTTCTAGGTACCGACCTCTTTCTCTACCCATCTCCGTTTAGCGCCGGGACACTCCGATTGGGGGTAGCCGTGAGCTCTATAAGCTACATATTATCATTACTATTAGGTGGATTTTCGCCCCAGGAGTTATTCCCCATACAGTTGAGGGATATGGTGTGAGCCACATTTGAATTTGGACAATGAAGTATTGACTTGAAAGATTGCTTGGGACAAGGTGTTTATTTTTTGGGAAAGAAAAGTCAGCAGGGATCAGATCTCAGAAGAAAGAGAAATAGAATGCGCAGAGAGAGATGGTTTATAATGATGCAACGTCATCGGGATGAGGTTGAGGAATCTGTTAATAAGGTATGCATCCAAGTAATTAATCTTAGAGAAGGGAGGTTGGTGTTCAGCTGAGCCCTATCTGGAAGTCTGATGTGGAGGATGGGTTAGATAGTGAGCAGATAGAAAAGAGGCAGAGAGAAGGATGGGGCAAGAAAACTGAAGAAGTTGCCACCTCTGTATTTGTATCAAGAAGACCAAAATTAGTGAGAGCGCAGTAAGAGGTGAGTTTCCCCTGGGAAGACTGGAGAGAGAGGAAGGGAGGTGGCTGCATTTCAGTTGGAGGAATTAGAGTGGGCAAGGGTCATATGAAATGGTGTGTACAAGATGCACATTGTGTATGTTGATAGAAGGAGTAAGGAGAGTGATGGTTGACAAACCCGTTGGATCATCTATCTATATTAAGGGTTCTGTGTAGAAAGTAAAACAAGTGGTCTTTGTGAGTAAAAAGTAGATCTGGTTTGAGAGACTCTTTCTGACCACAGTGATACTGATCAACAATCGGGGTATGTGGGAATTCCCGTTAAATCTTTTGTTTGAAGTTCATAGTATTTTACGATAGACGTGAAAGGCAGGCAGTGTTAAAGGAAAATATCCCAGTTTAGAGAGAGAAGAATTCTCAGAAGGCCATGATTAGATTAGATTAGATTAGATTTAGATTTATAGAGCGCATGGCTGCCCTGGAGCGTCCCAGCGCTGAAATTGACCTGAACATAGTGAACTAAAAAGGGACGGAATTAGGAAGTAGTAGGGAAGAGAAAGGTTTTGAGTGCTTTTCTGAATTTAAGGTGAACGGGTTCCATCCGGAGGTCTCTAGGAAGGGCGTTCCATTTGTTTGATGCATTCAGCGAGAACCGGCGGCCTCCCGTACGTGCCTTCCTCACTCTTGGGATGATGGCCAAATTTTCCCTATCTGAGCGGAGGGCCCTGGCCGACTTGTAGGGGCGAATCAGTCCTCTCAAGGCCGGGGGGCCTTTGCCCTGCAGAGTTTTGTGGGCGATGCAGAGTGACTTAAAAGTGATCCGCTCTTGGATAGGGAGCCAGTGAAGGGCTTTTAACAGTGGTTTGGCTGATGCCCGTCTCGGTGCCCCCATAAGCAACCTGGCTGCTGCATTCTGGGCTCGCTGGAGAGTATTAATAGTGGCCCGGGGAGCAGCGAGGAAGAGGGCATTGCCATAATCCAGTTTAGACAGAATCAAGCCCTGGATTAGCAGCTTTCTGGATTGAAAAGGAAGGAGGGGGAGAACCTTCCGGGCTGCTCGTAACAGACCGAAGCAGCCTCCTGCAACCTTCTGCGCATGGGTCTTGAAGGTTAGTTGGGGTTCGAACCAGATCCCCAAGCTCTTAATTTGCTCCTTGGGGGGAGGAAGGTCGCCCATACAGGGAGGCCACAGCTCAGGGGGCAGGGAGGTGAGTTGATTGCCTAAGAACATGATCTCTGTCTTAGTTCCATTCAATTTGAGTTTTGAGCTAGACATCCAGGAAGAAATGGCTGTGAGGCACTCCGGGAGGTCGGCCGGGCGGCCCCCTTGTTGTGACAGCGAGACGACGAGCTGAGTGTCGTCAGCATAGCTGATGGATTTAATCCCAAATGGGGCTACTACCTTCTCTAACGGGGCCATGTAGACATTAAACAGTGTGGGGCTGAGGGAGGAGCCCTGCGGCACCCCACACTGGAGGGGGGTGGAATTGGACATGGACCCATTTTCCCAAATCCTGAAGGATCGCTCTTCCAGGAAGGACTGCAGCCATCTAAGGGCTGATCCTGTAATGCCCAGCATGGACAGGCGATGGGCCAGAACTGCATGATCTACGGTATCGAATGCAGCGCTTAGATCCAGGAGGATCAGGGCAACCGATCCCCCTGAATCCAAGATGCATCTTACCTCTTCAGTCACCGCCAAGAGGGCGGTGTCTGTGCCCTGACCAGGGCGAAAGCCCGTTTGGGAGTCACTTAGGAGATGGTTAGACTCCAGGAACTCTGAGATCTGCCTATTCACCACTTTTTCGGCCACTTTGCTCAATCCAGGTAAAAGAGAGATTGGGCGGAAGTTGGCCAGATCGGAGGTGTCTAGTCCCGGTTTCTTAAGGAGCGTTTTGACTCTGGCCTGCTTCCAATTTGGGGGCACTATGCCCGTAGATAGTGACATATTAAGTAGCTCGGTGGCTGCAGGGGCGATGGTATTCATGATTTGTTTTAGGATGTGCATCGGGATTGGGTCAGAGGGAGAGCCACTTTTTATGTATGATGAGGCTATCAAGATGGAAAAGAGGCTCGGTTAGGGAATTCTGACAAATTTGCAGCCTGAGGCTAAAAGGACAAATACAAGGTGCAGAAGGTAGCTAGTCTAATGAGACTGCTAATCAAGGTCGGTAATGGGGCCATTCCAGTGAATGTGAGCCCTGTACTGACATCCATGTTCCCTGTTGAGTTGCGCCTTGAGCTCCAAGGCATAGGATCACAATCTGTGGGAATCCCTTTGTTGTCTGAACTATCCAATGCTAAAACCCATTTGCTCTGTAGACTTGGATAATCAACTTTCTGTCGATCAACTGTTACACTCTTTGGGAAGCTGCTGGGCCCTTGCAAAAGTTTAGAAAATGTTGATTAAAGAGCAAATAATATACCTATAAACATAGTACAAATTGTCCCAATAGCTCTGGGAATGAAGGGACTATATTTATGGTGAAAGTACACATTGTCCACAAGCGTAATGCAGTCACCCACAGAAAGGATCGCAAATGACTGAAGTGGACTGATACATTGCCCAATGATATATGATGTGGAGGGTGGAAGCAAAATATGAAAGACAGTGCATTATGTATACTTTTTAAAAATTGTCAGGTGAGGCAGTTAAGGCCAGACCTAACAAAGGTTTAAACTGTTCTTTTTGCAAAGTACAGAGATCAACTAACCGCTTTCTGGAATTCCAGGTTTCCTCTTCTCATTTACTGTCTGCATCAGTGATGTCTGCGCCAGCAGCATTAGCTGTCGCTAAACTCTTCTGGCCTGAAACCCAAGTAACCAAAGTAACTCTGCACTCTGGCATGAAACTGGAAAAAGGGTAAGTAGACAATAAAAACACTCTTAAGACATTATGATTGCTTCTCTGCCTTCTTCACTGTTAAAGCAGAAACAATTTGATGTACTATCGTGGCTTTGTTTGATTGGCCACTTGCAGTGACATCACAGCAGCTAATGGCCGCGAGCTTTACTAGGACATGGAGCCTAAGTAATACCAGAAAGACATCTGCAAGGCAGGGGAGCAAAGCGTCTCAGGTGGTGATTTCAGCAGAAATCTGCCCAGTTTTACAATTGGCATTTAATTGGCGACTGGGAAACTTATTCAACAGCCATTTGTGCAATTTCCTTTCAGAGTTGTTGCTTGTCTAGCGGTATTTTGGAAAACATATGTAAAGTTTGCTTATGTTCAGGATCCCCAACAATGATCTTGCTGGCAAAACCACATATGAGTATTTGGTAGCCAGTGGCCTGCAATGTGTGACTTCAAACACTCATTACGTCATAGCCAAGGGCCTTATCTTCAGAAGGATGGCAATACATAATGCTCAGTAAAGCAGTGTGACATAATTTTCTCCATGAATGTAATTTTCACTATAGGGGTCTCCGCCTGAGAAAAATACAAAAATGGAGGACAGTTGCACTTAATGGGTGAAATTATGCTACCACTGCTTTTTGAAGGAGTGTACATAATCGGTTCTTGCTTGAGTTAAGCTGAAACTGCCCTTCACAACCTGGCTGACCTCAAGGCTCTTTCTTCATACATTGACCATATCGGAGAGAGGAGCCTTTCTTCTAGGATGTTCCCTTTACCTTACATTGTAGCATTATATGTAAACTAATGATGAACAGTTACCCCATAACACCCAAGGGAGGGTTTGCATTTACATTTAAGACTTTCTGTAAACACAGCAACAACAGGTAACTTTATTAATTGTGTGGAGCGTTTTGTGGCTGCAGCAGGAACTCAAAATTATCATTATCTGACCTATTTGGATGTTATATTTTTATAAGATTAATTTTTTGCATAGTTTTCTGTGTAATGCATACTTTTAACTAAAATAAAGTGTAATACATTATATGTGATGCTACTGAAACAAATTAAGGTAGGTCTGATTTTGCTCGAATTAGACTTAGACCCACTCCCAGCTTTACAACCGGATATTGTTTGCTTTATACTCCTGTTTTTCAGTGAAGTATTGGAGATAACTGTCTGCAAAGTAACCTCAGCAGTAACTTTTAGATTAGCTTTAATTAAGTATCTAATACTTTCTAATTCTCTTAATGTTTACCTAATTGTCATATTTGCTTACTGTGGGCAAAAGCTAACATTTTGGGTTGCTTGGTGAACATGCCTGTAACTGGCAAATTAAAAATGTATCATAATATTATTTTTTACTGTTAATAAACACTCCCATAATTCACCCTATGATGTAACTATGCAGAACTTGTCAGTAAAAAACAAAATGGCTGCCTAGGCGAGTGTTGCTTGCTCAATGTCATTGTGATTTATTTTATTCACTAAGAGATGCAAGAAACCTGTTGGAAGCAGCCAGTCTCGGGGCTTCTGCTTCCATCCCACTGGTGGCAAACATAGCAGTGAATCTCATGGCCTTCCTCTCCCTGCTGGCCTTCTTCAATGCGGTCCTGGCCTGGTTGGGGAACATGTTTGACTATCCACAACTGAGTTTTGAGGCGAGTAATCATATTTTTTCAAGAACTGATTTTATGTGGATAATATGGGGGTTTCTGTGGGGCTTGGATGCTAAATTAAGATTGTTTATTCCAATGTTGGAGGGATGATCAATGGAGCTGCTGGGTTAAGATATCCCATAAAAGTGGGTCTTGGCACAATGCCAGCATTTCTAGCTGGCAAAACTAAATTGAATGAAGTTGATTGATAAAGAAGTTGCACGTATCTGAATGTGTAGGAATTCTCCTATGTCCTATTGATGGAGGAAAGTTAAAACTACATGCCAACTTGCAAGACTCCCTCAGATACACATACATGCGAATTTCCACTAAGTATGTATAGTAACATTCTTTTCTGGAATAGGTTTTTTTGGGTACTACTGCTATGTATGGGGGCCATCTGCATTGTGGAGAACTTCATGTGTAGGATAGGTGCACCCCTCTCCATCGAGTCCAATACTTCGCCTAACAACTATCATGTAAACTTAGCCATGAAGACAAACAAGGTGAGGATCACATTGCTGGCCACTATAGCACCAATTTAAAAATCGTATTGTAAGTAACAGGTTACCGAACAATTAAGACAATGACATAAAATTATATTAATAAAATTAATTAATAATTATAAGTCAAATAAAAATTAGGGGACTTTGGAGAGTTTCTCCCACAGATATATTGTTTGCATATTTTATGTCTACGTTAAATCAAAATAATTTAATAATAACTAAAGTAGTGCTATAAATTATTTAAATACTAGGGTTCACTTAAAAATGAAAATACATATATATTAATTAAATATATTTAAAGATCAAAGTTAGTTTATTACATTAAATTCATTATATATTAGATTTGCTAAGGTAAATTACATTAATTAATAATGAATTACACATGTTTAAAAGTTATAGTTTAGGTAATAAAATAAATAATAAAATTAATCAAAATACCTAAAGGTTAAATTAATAGCAGGTATTTAAATGCTAATATTTGGCATAATAAATGATAAGCATGTACATTTCCTCAGTACAATGAAGAACAAATTAATGATAGAAAGATAAAAAGTTGAAGAAGATGTAGGATAGATGTAGTGGGTCCAGCAGTTGGCAAAATAAATTAGAAACTTCCCTTGAGTTTTTCAGTTCTCTCTCCACTCAAAAGCGTTTGGGAGAACTGTTTCATATAAACGTTATACCATTGTGTATCAGTTATTGATTTTTCACAGTATCCCTTCCTGCTCAAAAACATTTCTCTTTGTAACGCAGACACCCTTGCACAGTGGTGCAAGGGGGCCTGCGTTGGCACTAGGCTGTCTCAAGTATGCCAGCGCTATGCGAGAGCAGAAGTGTGCCATATCTTAGTAAGATGGCGCCTTCCTGCTCCCTCCCTTCCACGCAATTCAGCACAGCCAGTTGCCTTGCTACACTGGGTTGCTTGAAAAGGTTAGTAAATTTGGCCTCTAATTGCACGAGTGGTCAACTGGTCCATGGACAACTAGCCAAAGCACAGAAAAAAGACATCAAGTTTCCACCTCCTATAGCCACTAGTCTAAGAAGAATAATCTACACAGCAAGAACAAGAAAAAGCCACTGAATCCTCTAGTCACCTCAACAAACATTTATTTAGCATCCTAATTAATGCTCCAGGCTTAAGAAAGAATGAGATATACATACATGACCTACTTAATGATTCCAGCCTAGATCTGTTCTTTATAGGAGATGAAACTACAGCAATTCTGTATGAAGTCATAACAAACGTAAACCTAAAACACTCTACAGAAACAGACCAAATAGGTGTGATAAATGAATAGCTGTAGTCTACAAAATCTCTCTAGCAGCTACCATGATTAACCCCTTGGCTGCGGGGTGTTTTCCTCCTCCTGTGCGGGGGGAGGGGGCCGCACGCGGCGCCGCTGTGCTGTTGACGAGCTCGGCTCGTCATGAGGCACAGCGGAGCTGCCCTCGTGACAAACTGAGCACATCACAACCACAGCAGTTTTGGAACGTTCAGCACAGCGGGGAAATTATCCCCGCGTGCGAACGTTCCAACGGCTGTGAGGAGTTCAGCTCGTCATGAGGGCAACTCAACCGTCCCTCATGACGAGCTGAGCTCATCAAGAGCACACAAGGGGTTAAAGATCATCACCACCAGAGTGTGATTATTTACGTATTCGCTGTTCACAACCTTAGTCCGTCAGCACTTCGTTCCTTTTAATCTACCGATCACCTCCGCGCAATACCTCATTTGTGGATGTCCTTGTGCTACTAAACCTGTTTCAAATACACAATTTGTGGTCCTATTAAGTGTATGCAATCAAAACTCAACAACTTGTTTGATAAACCGCACCTCCACCAACTGGCTGATCTACTTAATAACTTTGAGGTGCTCAATTACCACCAGTTCGTGACCGGGAATATGATACTAGCCATGCCCTTGCTGTCATATACACATCAGAGGATTTTCTTTTAGTCAAAGAAACACAGCCAATCATGTGGAGTGACCACCATATCATTTACTTCTATTCAAAACTTAATGACATCTCCTTTAACAGACCATGGAAGACTTTACATATCAATAAGTCCAGAAGGAATTCCTGGCAATGGAACACGTTAACCCGTTAATATCTATGAACCAATTCCATCACGGATGCCTTCAACAAAGTGGCTTCTCTTAAATCTTCTTTACAGAACCAACCATGGCAAAAGGTGAATTGGCTCAACATGAATAGAAATCTACAGTAAAGGAAAATCTTAATTCTAGACCACATGAGCCTAAAGATGAAAACATGATACTAAGACAATGCAAAAACTACAATTCTTCTGTAAAAAAAGAAATCTAGAAAATGCACTACTCCTAGTGCTTTTCTGATGACACCAACTTGAATGAAGAACTATTCAAAGTCATCGGTAAACTAGCCCGCACCTCAGATTATACCAATTACTCTCAAAAAGTGTGAGATTCTCTTGCACATCACCTTACTAAAAAACCAAGGCTCTTCCGAACTATGACAGCCAGCAACCAGATCACTATTTCAACAACGCTGAATCGTGATTCTTCATAACCTACATGCAAAACTATGATTTCATAGTCTTCTATCTGTAATAGATACAATTGAACTAATAACAGCAAACAGCATCTATGGATCGCCTTCTGACCTTTGTCTCCTACATATATTCAAGAACATTCTCAAATCTACCCTGCATCCACAACGGCCAGAGCAAAATTATCAAATATTATCATCTGAAGAATTCACCAGCAAATTTAAAAACATGTTACGTCAAAAAAAGTCTGAAAAGCAAAGTCTAGCCCACAAGGACCCAACATATTATAGATCTGTTTGAAGTGTGGTTTCTTGCATGCTGTAAAAAGGAGCATTCATCCAGATTTCAGATTTCCTAGAGAAAAACAACCTCCTTTCTGAGCAACAAACAGTTTTCCGTCCTGGTAGAGATGCTGACTCACCATTAGTTGCAATTTCAGATGACATCAAGAATACAAAAGAACATAGTCCTCTTACCGGCCTCGGTGCAACTTTTGATGTTGAGGGCTAACACTACCTACTTAAAGGACCAAAGGATACAGGAATACAGAGCACAGCCTTAAAATTGAATCAGTACTCTCTCTCACAGACACAGCACAAATAGTATCTACCTCCATACCAGCAGCACCATACGTTCAAAGGGTAGGTGTTCCTCAATGCTCAACAACTCACCTTTTTTCTTTAATGTATAATTTGGCTTACTTGAGCTTATAAACGCCTTCAATCTCGCCTGATACAACACCCATGACACCAAAATTATCCTTAAACGTATAAGACCATCAGACCATGAGAGATTGGTACTTACCAAATACTTATAAACAGTCAACAAATGGATGCTAAAATCATCTGAACCTAAAGCCCTCCAAACTGGGATCTTAACCTGTGAAACATGGAAAACATATGATTCAACTACATTCTGGCGTAAGGAGATTGGATCTACTCCTACCACATCAACAGAAGTAAAGAACCTGGGGGGATCATGGACTCCAAATTCACACTCAAAATACAGGACAACAATGTGATGAAAAGGGTCTTCAGCATCAAGAGAACATTACCACTGACTTTTCCATTACGCAGGCAACCCCCATAGGATCCAAGCCTCAGGAACCCAAGTGATGTCAAGTCTAGGCTGTGGCAAAGAAGCTACATCTGGCTTACAAATCCTTAATCAACAAACTTTAACAAATCTATAATGCTGCTACCAGACAGGTTATACCCCTGAACAGACGTGACCATATCACCCCTGTCTTAAAAGCCCTACACTAGATAACCATTGCAAAAAATATCCTTTAACCCTCTCCATGCGTCGGACTGCCCCCGGCCGTCCGACATCATGGCGGGCGTGTGCGTCGGACAGCCGGGGGCGTTCAAGAGGTTAAAACACTTGCCACTGCCCACTGGGAAGTCCACAAGACTGGACCAATTTTTCTCTAATCCAAATTGCAACTCTGCAACAAAAGCAGAAACCTTATATCAAGATTGGCACTGCTAATAATAATTCATCCTTACAGCAGAAACAGCATAGGTGGAAGATACGTCTCAGTACAACATTACAAACTACAGAATATCCTTCCCAAGAAAATAAACATGATCAGCAACCATTTAAAATTCAGGTTAAAAATAAAAAAACGCCTTTCCCAAAAACATGGCCCAACCTCTGAAGACTACCCGTGATTTCCCTATCCAATGGATGAGCATGTTACAAGATCATTTTCTACAAGTCTCTAGTGGATTAATCCCACAGCACAGCTCTCTGTTCTACAAGTCTCTGGTGGATTAATCAGGTACAATCAACAATTCAACCTCTATATAACAACGAATGCAGTAGGCAGAGGTCCACATGCATTCTCCGCATTCTTGAGAGAATCAGGAGAATGCAGGTGAGATGGAGGACTGCTACACATCTTGGGTATCTGGAGAACTAGATGAGGCAAAAGGACTCCAAGCATGCAAGAAATTTCCATTGGTGACGTCAGAGCGGTGCAAAATAACTTCTGTTGTTCACTGCTGTGGCAGATACCCAGTAATTGACAAGATTTCGAATCTGTCTGTTTATGCTAATGGCTGTCATTGAGAGCATACAGAAAAAGCATCCATGGAGAATACTGCAAGTAAAAAGCAAAATATATCAGTTTACCAGGCGCTCACAAGTGCCTTCACCCCATCTTCATGCTCTGTAGTAATAAATAGAGAAGGACATTTCTTTCCCTTCACTTTTCATAGACTATCCAATATTCTACTTCTTAATTTCAATCTTTGGCTAAACCCAAGGTCTACATAGGTATAGCCATAAATAGAATTGACAACACAGCAAAGCATTATGTTCATCTGAACGAAAGTAAATGAATGATTTCTGTCTTAGTGTTCTGTGGTAATGGAGGCATTTACAATACATTCTCTACTCTACATTTGCTTCTGTAAATACCTACACGCAATAACGAACTGACTATAAATGTATCAGTTTTAAATACTTCAAATGATCAAAGTTTACAGTTAATGTGTCGAACAGTATGCCCATCTAGCCAGTGTTTTGGAACCTGCCATAGACCCTTAGAAAAATTCATATTATCATGTTATGTAAAGAGACAGTGTATGTTACTAGCACAGTTTCTTCACCCATGGTACTTACTTTTTACAAATGAGCTGTTTCTAATTCAGGACGCTTTTATTAACTAGGGTTGGCCAGAAAGTTCCATACGGCCTACAGAATTGCTGGCATTTTGCCCACTCCACGTTACTCTTTAACACAGAGTTGTGGCCAAATCCCACCAATCGGCTAGTGGTAGAATGTTTCTCCAGCGAGACTTCAGAATATTTGAGCTGGTGAGTGCGAGCAAGATTTGGCATCTCCTAGCGCGATTTTCTAACTCGAGGGGTCGCTGGTGTTCACGAGCAGTCAGAGGGCTGCAATTCGAGTAATAATAATAATAATAATAATAATAATTCTTTCTTTATTTGGAAGCAAATGCAACCATAAAAGATACAATCATACATTAAAGATAAAGGAAAGAGAAAAAAATATATACCATAATTTAAGATAATAAATAGGAATATTGCACAACCTGTATTAAGAAGGGAAGAGTAAAACAACAAAAAACTCACCAATTCATAAACAGTACATACTATAGATATAAAAAGTACAACATAGACAGACAGAGCACAATTCAATTGGGCCTCAGAAAGTTTGTCACTGATCATAAGGTAAAAGCATTTGGCATCAGCTGTAAATACAAAAGTGCCACTCTGGCATGCCTGAACTTTAAACTCTTTAAAAGGGGACAGAGGAATTGTCTTCTTGGCAAAGAAAAGAATTTGCACAATAATACAAAATGTAACGTGTCCTGTGGCGATCTAGAATCGCAGGCACAGGGTCCTCTTTGGTTTTGTGGGAGAAAACCTGCAGGAGATGCTAAAAGTAAATGGAGATAATTAAATCTAAAACGAGTGATTAAAAATCTATCATGAGCACTAGTAAGGCAGAAAAGGTAATGTTCCATTCCCAGAACTCTAACATAGCATAAACCCTCACTGAGGATTTTCTTAGCTCAATATTTTCACGATGAGCAGAAGACTGTTTACGGTATAAGTCTTTTATAATGTTACCATCCCTGGGACTTACAGTATCATGCGCAAGAAAAACATCTGGCCTCCCTAGAGCCTGAAAAGACTTCTTTACATAATGTAGCCAGGGGATTTTATTTCTGTGCTCCTGAGAAAGGCAGTCTGATAGAATCAGATGATTTAAGTCCTTGTTTTCACTTGTCCATATCTTTATCCAGCACAATAAGGGATTAATTGCCACCTGATCCACTCCTAACTCTTTGTGCACTAACCAAGCTGGCATGCTTTGGGGAACACGCATGATCCAACGCAAAAACTTGTTTTCATCCACATGAAGCCTGTGTGTAGAAACGTACCCCCATATTTCTCTGCCATATAATTCCTTTGAGATACCTATGGACCGGTACAATTTTAAAATGACCATGGGCGCTCATGATTCCAATCTGCTAGCAAAACTGGTAATAGCGCCCATAGATTTATTCAAATCACCCAGCTTGCCCTCTAGGAGCGTGCTCCACTGTAGTTGGTCATCGAATAACACTCCTAGGTAGGGGAAAACCGGGACCTTTGCTAGGGTATGCAGGCCAGCTTTAAATATTTTCAACCAAAGATCCGGGGGACCCCCAATTAGTACATATGACTTTGTAAAATTAACTAACTAGTCCAGCCTATCCATAAAAGCAACAAACCCATCTACTAAATCCTGCAAGCACTAAGCCATATGGGCGATAAGCACCGCATCGTCGGCATTCCTTCTTGCACATAAACAATCGTTCCCTGCAATGCAGGTACCCTTGCATTAATGTGCAAGGGTGGCTGGATTGGCACAAGAGAGCTAATTTGTGTGCCAGCGCTAGGGAAAACACAGGGTGCACCATATTGTTGTAAATACAGCACAAATTTGGCGCAGCTCCGAGCTCCAGCATTTATTTGTACATATGTGTGGTGCTAGTCGGCCTTTAGAGTGCAGCAGTGCAGGAGATGACAGCAGCAGCAGCAGACCACCTTTAATAACTACGGACCTTTGTTGCTTTCTCCCTCTTGTTCAACGCAGTGAAGCAACAATGGTTTCGGTGTTAGACTAAAAAATAATAAATCATCCCCTAATTGTAAAAAAGAGTACCTAATTTTGAAATGTTCATGCCAGAGCAAAATACCCTGGGGCTTAATTATGAGCCCCTGCGTGACGTTTGCGACGCCTTTGTGACGTAGTGGCAGCGTAAAATTTGCGCCATGTTTCGCCCCATTTACAAAGGGACGCATCTAGGCAGATGCATCACTTTGTAAAGCCCTGCGCCACATTATACCTGCCTCAGGTATAATGTATTTACAACAAGGGGTGGTGAGGGACAGAGTCTCTGAATTAAGCAGAATACTCTCACCCAGTCAAGAGATCAGGGCTAGATCCAACACCGTGTTTTAGCTCATTGCACCATCCCAGTTTCAGAACCTGGCTGTATGCAAATTAGTCTGTCCCTGGCCCAGTGCATCATGGGAACAGGGCAGACCAGACTACAAAAGCCAATTCTTACACTGGGAAGGAAACAAGCTTCCGGGGACCGGTTTCTGGCATTACAGCCGTCTTCGGCCTGGCTTGCTTGAATCCTGATGGTGCAATGAGCAAGGGACTCTTGTCTGAGTATACCCTTCCACGCTTAGGGTGGACAAAAATATTTACAACAAGGGGTGGTGAGGGACAGAGTCTCTGAATTAAGCAGAATACTCTCACCCAGTCAAGAGATCAGGGCTAGATCCAACACCGTGTTTTAGCTCATTGCACCATCCCAGTTTCAGAACCTGGCTGTATGCAAATTAGTCTGTCCCTGGCCCAGTGCATCATGGGAACAGGGCAGACCAGACTACAAAAGCCAATTCTTACACTGGGAAGGAAACAAGCTTCCGGGGACCGGTTTCTGGCATTACAGCCGTCTTCGGCCCGGCTTGCTTGAATCCTGATGGTGCAATGAGCAAGGGACTCATGTCTGAGTATACCCTTCCACGCTTAGAGTATACCCCCCCCCTCCCGAGACCCATGGGGTGTGAATCTTGTGCATTACAAACAGTACAGGGACCTCAAATTGAAGGTTTCCCATCACTTTTGTTTGGTTTTTGCACTTTATTTTACACACTTGTATTTAACTTTCACGTCCTCTGGTAAGGGTGGGCCTTAGCGCGCCCATACTGCCAAGGTACACCACCTGACGGTCCTGATGAAAGCCCAGTAAATGACACATAGACGGGCAGAAACATGTTGACCCCACTTTAAGTGGAAACAACCGAGTCATTAACTGGGAAGTTTCCCACACATATTTTACTTATGTCAAACTTACCATTGAATAATTATTTTTCCGTATGGTACAGTTTCTGACATTTTCAATTCACATTTCTTTTTGACACTTTTGCCACAAAGAACCTGCTCCGCAGTAATCTGGCGTTGTAGCCAACCAGGGAGGCATTTGGCTTCTCCTGGTGGGCCCGATGATGAAGCACGTCACCACCCAGGGTGGTGAGTGAGGGCTTCCTAAAAAAAAAAACGCTGATTTCCACTGTGACTTCTTCAGGGAGAATTCTTCTCTGTGTCTAGTGCTTACACACTTCTCTCACGACACTCTTTTGTTGTTTTACAAGATTTAACAGGGGGACCAAGAGTGTCCTTTTCCCTCTTTCTCAATTTGTTATTACGCATCCATCATGTCTTAAGGAGGGGGCAGTGAAAATTGACATATCGCTGTTTTCACGCAGCGATGCAACCGTTTTCATAAATAAGGCCCCCTATACTTTCTAGACTTCGAAACTGCTTGGGATGGTGACAAAAAGCATACGTAATCTGTGGTAGTGAACACACATAATTAGCTTTTATAAAATACCACAGAGAGCCGCTGACCTTATTTTATTGTACGTAGCATTCTCTCTTTATTCAAAGATGTATTATTTTGAGCTAAATACTGGGGTTTGGTCGATTTTGCAGTTCATTTTTTTCTAGATCCAACTTCCACTGTGGAAACGCTGGAGCATAAGCGTAACACAGGCACCTACAGCCCTGCAGCGCAGGAGCCCTCATCCTTTAGGGGGCTCCCAATTCAATCTAAACCCACTGAGAATCTGAGAGACGGATATGGGAGTTTCAGCGGCCCTCACCACAGTCTGCAGGGGAACCCCATCATTTTGCTCTATGCCACTGACGCCTGGAAGGCCTGTTTGTCACTTGGTGCAAACAGAGATTTGTCTTTTCAATATTATTATAATAATTAATCTTTTTCTTTTCAAGGAATCATAAATCAATAAAGGGCTTTCATTTTCATAGATAGGGCCTTTCTATTATCTTAAGTAGGTATCAATTTTTTCCCACCATGAGTCTCTTTTACTGTCCATACAGAACACATATTTGTTGTTAGTGTTTCATATTCTCAAACATGAATACTTCAGTGGAAGGCATGTAAATAATGTTGTAACCTTTTTATACTTGCATTGGATCTTGTATGTTACACATCATTTTTCTAATCCAAGAATTCATTTGTTTCCATTATACAGGTCATTTGTTCATATGTCTTTATGCCATTTTCTTTTATGATGGGCGTGGACTGGGAAGACAGCTTTATTGTTGGAAAGCTGTTAGGATACAAAACATTCTTCAATGAGTTTGTCGCTTATGAAAACCTTGCAGCTTTGATCACAAACAGGAAACACCGGGGTCCAATGTACATTAATGGGATAAAACAGTACATGTCTGTAAGTAGCACATTTCTGAACATGTTATCCAATTTTTCGCTTGCTAGAATATGCATTGCATGTTTAATTGATAAATATCAAGTATTTTTGTACAAAACACATGTACGTCAAAGTCCAGTTTAATAACATACACACACACATACACATTGTTTCCTCACACATGCACAGACACACACCAGGGGCGGCTCCTCCATGAGAGTGAAGGAGCATTGCCCCGCCACGTGTATTGCCCCCAAAAGTCCCAGAGATGAAAAATACAATGGTAGTGGAGTTAATGTATTACCATTTTATTTTTCGTCCTTTCGTCCCGAAGCGAGAGTCAGGTCGGGGCAGGGTGTGCACAGTGATGGTAGCAGGGATGACGATGGGCTGCCTGGGCACTTTTAAAAGTGTGCATGTCCCTTTGACCGGGTGTCTTGCGACAGTCAGCCTGACATGCGCACTTTGAAAGCTGTAATCCAGCTGTTTTAAGACAGCTGGGTTTGAGCAAGTGCAAAGCTCCAGTGCCCTCAGGGCGGGCAAGAGAAGCCGCTCCCTCCGACCCCGGCACTGATCTCACACTGATGAGAGCAGCGCCAGGATTGGTTAAGGCAGCAAGTATGGGCCCGCGTTGGACTGCAGCAGCGGGAGTAGGACAACATACTTTGCAGGAGGAGACCAAATTTAAGGTACGTGATTTTTTCAATTTTCACCCACCAACCATTTTCCCGCCCCACCCCGCCTTATAAATAGATGCCAGCCATGATTGACTGACAGACACACACACACAAGCAAAGAGGCCTGTTTACGAGATAATTATGCAGCACGGTGCCCATCTTGCTGTGCTGAGCTGCATCATTAGGAATGTGCAGGGATGCCACATGCACCTTTATTAGTATCCTTTGGCAGACAGGTATCCTAAAGACAGAGAAGGTAAAGTGGAGAACAAGACTCAGAGGAAAAACAAGTGTTGGAGGAAAGATGGGAAGAAAGGACAAGGTCGAAATGTGATGGAGAGGATAGTGGTGAACAATTTTGTGTTAGATCGCTGGATTCCCAACAGGCATGCTTGACAAGGTCAAATTAAAAGCAGTGTGCCCCTTTGCATCTGCATCCGAGAAATTCAATTTTTTCAGTTGATAACAGGACAAAAGGGTCACAGCACAGAGCTTGAAAGTAAGAGGAATTGCGAGTAAGTATGTGACCATCTCACCACGCAGTGATAGTTTACCCTTAAATGTTGGTAAATTTGTATGCTTGTGGTTCATATGAGGGGTCATATTTGTGAGTGCTTTGTGTTCAGGGACACTAAAGTATCCAAAGAAAGGAAGGATGGAATGCTTGAATTAATCTCAGCCATTGGTAATAACTTTTGTTTGCATCTCAATTCACTGTTATTTTGCACACCATGCCACCTCAGTTTAGAACCAGCCTCATGCAAGCCATTCTTGAACCTGCCTCACTGCCCAGCTCGAACTGCCAGATCAGACCCTCTGTGAACCAAAATCCAAGCAGCATAGGACAGGTTTCACCTTTGCGAGGGCTAATCAGCCAGATATAGCTTGACACAGTGACACAGTATGCAGAGGACCCACATCTGGGCATACCCATCCCACTTAGGAGAACACCCTAAAGTATACAAAGAAAGTAATGAATGAAATGCTTGAAATAATCTCAGCCACTGGTAATCTCTTGGCGCATCCCAATGCATTGTTAATTTGCACACTAAGTCACCTCAGTTTGGACCCAGCCATATGCAAATCAGTCTTGATCCTGCTGCAATGGGAACTGTTCAGCCCCAACTTCCAGGCCAGGTCCTCCCTGAACTAAAAACACAAGGAACCTAGGACCTCAATGCCCTAGTTAGGGCTCATCAGCCAAGTATAGCTTTGTTCCAATGACAGTGTGAATGGGACCCATGTCTGGGTTTACCCATTCCATTCAGGGCGAAAAAGTGATGGATGGAATGCTTGAATTAATCTAAGTCACTGGAAATCTCTTCAGTTTGGACCCAGCCTTAAGCAAATATTTCTTGACCCTGCTCCAATAGGATCAGTCAAGCCTAAACTGCTGTTACCAGTGGCTGAGATTATTTCAAGCATTCCATCCATCATTTATTTGTTTACTTTATTGTGCTCAGAGAAGCACAAGTAGTCCTTGGAAGAGGTGTGAAGACTGCGCTTGACTTCACGTATGAGCATAGCACTTCATTTCGTCTTTCAGGACAGTGTCTCAGGATTGTACCCAGAGGTGGGCTGGAGTCAGATATTTCAAGCATATAAGGGAGATTGGTGTGAATCTTTTCCCAAACATGAGTTTACCAGAAGTTGCCCTGCAGTACTATGAGAAGTGTCTCTATAACATGTAGAATTTGGCAAAGCATCTTCAAAATCGAGCAGCGTGTAATATTGGCTACTTGGAGTCCATTTTTGAGCATGGAAGGGTTCAACATTCCATTGGCTTAACTTCACAACAGAGTTATTGCCAGGGCATTTGTCTGGAAACAAATTGTTTGAATTCTACTCAGCAAAAAGTGAGCCATTATCTGACTTCATCACTCTAGGAATGCCCACTATGGAGAAAAGTTTGTAGTGCACGGGTATGACTAATTCAGGCCCAGTGCTCGTAACAGCTATCACCTCAGGAAAGCTCGAATTTTAACACTGACTATGAGCAGTGTTGGCCAGTTGCAATGGGCCAAAAGAAGTCAAATAAACCTATTTTGTGGGGCGTGGCTTCGCCGAGGAGCGTATTGGCCACGAGTTCGAGTAGCTCCGATAGCACCTGATTCCGTTCCTAACACCCGTAACACTGATCCGACACCTGAGAGGCGGGGCGACTGTTGGATTTCACTGGGCTACTGCTGAGCCTAGAAAGGACTCTGGGGGGGCCGTGCAGATAATTTGTGGCCTCCTCCGACCCTGAAGCCGGAGGCTGCAGTGTGGTGCAGCGGGTCGTGGCGACGCGGCAGACCGGGCATGCCTGCAAAGCGAGATCATGGTTTCGGCCCACAACCTGTGCTGGAGGGATCGAAACTGGGCAGAGGCCCCGAATGCCACACAAGCACCTGACACATCGTCACATTCAGTGCCACGGAGGTGAGCCGGGACTCCCTGTTGTAATTTTGGCCGCATCGCAAGGCACGCACCTGAAGCTCCCGGCGAGCCGCTTCTGCCCTGAGTGACCGCGATCACCTGTGCACGACACAAATATCGGGAGAGATACTGTCCCTTGCCTGAGTCCTTGAGCAGATGAACAGGAAGCCCCTAGGGGGCTGTTTTCTCCTTGGTGGCCATATGAACGGACAACGAGAGCCTTAATGGCAGCCCGCAGTGATTGGCCCTGGACCTGGAGCGCAGTGGGGGAGGCTGTGAAGTAATATTTCGCCTGGCGGTGAGTGGTTGCCTCGAGATCCACCTGCCCTGAGGAGCTGCTGGTGCTACGAGGCAGAGATCCAGCCTTTGCGGAAAATAATCTCCCATCATACTGGGGGTGGGGAAGATGTACTGCCCGAGTGAGCAATAGGATAGCGTGTGTTTCTCTGGTGGAGGGCGAGTCGGTCAGTGACATAGCAGAGCGGCATGAGACTGGGCTGACCAGTGGCACGTGCCTGGCTGTCGTGCTCTGCCATGGGACGCACCACATGTGGGGCCCCCCTGCTGTGCTGCCACTTCTACCATTTGGACCTCTGTTGGCCTTGGCTCCCCCCATCCGAGTTGCCACGCCTGGGCGCATTTGCTAACAGAGCCCACAGCCTCGCTGGGGAACCGGGCGAGGCCGCTACAGTACTGGAAGAAATGTCATGATCAAGGGGCCATAAAGTAATTTAGCAAAATAAGCTGGATAGATATGCTCTCCTGAAAACGGCGATCTCTAAACCTCTTCTCACGGCTAAAATGACGGCAGGATCGGAAGGAGATCTCCCCAAACTAACACTGAAGGATGTGATGGACGCTATCTCTGGGGTCAGATCGTCCCTGGAGCAGGTAATGGACGCAATCACGTCACGGCAGACATGATGAAAATAGGGGAGAAAGTCAAACAGATGGAGATCACTACCTCCAGCCTCATCGATGACGCATCGCAAATGCAGCAAGACATCAGATAATTGAAGGCCTTCAGGAGGTTTGCAGAGGACAAGCTTGATGACTACGAAGGTCGCACCGGTCAAAACAACGTGCACATAACCAGGGTGCCTGAAAAGGCAGAGGGGCGGGCAACCGACCTATTGGTAGAGGATCTTCTACTTAACCACCTGCAACCTGAAGACCCGTCTAAATTCTTCGTGGTTGAAAGGCAACTCAGAGTTCTTGGAGGGAGACCGCAGCCTGGAGGACCCCCGCCCTATCTTGGCAAAGTTGTTGAACTTTCAAGACCTGGGCGTCCTCTTACAAAACGCCAGGGTGGCCCCGCCTCTTCGCTATGAGAATGCAGTAATCTTCTTTTTCCTAGACTTCACCCTAGCCATGCATAAACAGAGGCGATCCTTTCTTGTGGTGAAGAAAAAACTGTGAGACAAGTGGGTCAAATATGCAATGTTATTTCCAGCCCGTCTTTGAGTGGAGGCAGATGGCAAAGCCTGGTTTTTAGATCATCCTGAAGGGGCTGCTGACTGGTTGGAGGGCTGGAGAGATGCAGAGGAACATACCGCTCTTTAAGAGTCAAACTGTTTCCAGAATGTTAGGTGCATTAGACCTATTTTGGCCTTAAATTCACAAACCTTGTTGGGTGGTGGGGGTTTATAGACACATTTCGAGGATAGGCTCATATTACGCTATCCTGTTTAATAAGCCTGAATAACACTGTAGCTTGTACTTCTTCAGTTGAAGTACTCTTTTTTTCGGCGTTTTAACACATTGCTCAAGAAGTGTCACTTGAGGGGAAAGAATTGCTGATCCCAGCAAATCCTCAGTCTGTATCTATATCACTGGTCATCCTTAGTAAACCAAGTCCCAATCAACTTATAAATAATTTATTCCTCATATAAATCCAGGGCTGTTCCACAAGCTTGCGCAAAGTCTGTTACATTATTTAGCGCACGGAGTGTCATAGTTTTTTCAAAGAGTCATGGCACACTTCAGGGAAGACCCGATCAGACATAGAACATCTTTTTAGCAAGTTAGATCGTTTGAATGATCAACTGTTGATAGGAGCATTCACATCTGTCAAATTGTCCTTTGTGCATTCAATAAAGGCAGAAGCACACACCCAAACAGCTAATAGTAAGACAGTGAGACTAAAATACTCTTGTGGGCTGATCAAAGATGTGATGGACAATGTCTCAAACCACTGGGACAGTGTTACGAATTCTTGTAAATCCCGGGCAGTGTCAAAAAGCCATGGATGTTGCTGAGAACGCCCCAAGCAACACTCATTGCACGCCCCTTAACGCAGAAAACTGCGTTCAAGGAAAAAGTATTTACGAGGCAGCACAAGCCACTTTTTATGGCTTAATGCTGCCTCGTAAATATCGAAAACAAAAAGTGACCTTCAGACGGCTCAAATACTTCTGCCTTTCATCTCAACATAGAATCTTAAAAGTAATCACATAAATGATATTAAACTTGTTTTTTTTAATTAAAAATGAATAGAATTAGTAACAGTTTGCACTTTTCATCTTTTTAGGTACGTTCTGAAACCATTGCCACCTATGCCCTCTGTGGATTTGCCAACTTTGGCTCTCTGGGAATCCAAATAGGAGGACTAAGTAAGACGCATATCATTCTAGTGCATCTTAACGCTATGCATAAGTAAAGTATTGTTAGCAATCTTCTATGCACTTCATGTGGCACATGTAGCCATTTTCCAAGTTACCAGCAAACACTGAAAGTGTATTTCGGGTAGTGGGGAGTGTATCTTCCGAAATACTTGGCTATAATGTAGATTTGAAAACTTCAGATTGCATTAATGTGATAGTGGGTTCTTGGAGATAATAAGCAGCATTTTAGTCCATATCTCCATCCCCTCTAGAAGTGATGGTGAAAGTCTCTTGATTTATGCTCAGTCATGATCTTAAACTGAAAACTACTCAGTAACAATTGTCATTCAGATAAAACCCACAAGAGCTTGACTAAATGGTAGAGGGGCATATTTACAAGGGGATTGTGCCACCAAAATGTCACTTTTACCAAGGTTCAGGTGGCACAATGCCCTGCACCATATTTACAAAATGGCATGCATGGGTGTTCCACTGCAACCCCCATTGTTTTTTGACGTTGCCCTAGATTTACAAGGATGTGTAAATCTGAGGCAGTGTCAAGAACTAACACCATGCAAAAGTAGGCGCTAGATTGGCGCAGCGAGGAGAAATACTTTTATTCTTCCTCTTTCTATAGGTTCTGCTTTATACAGCACACACAGAAAGCGCGAAACACCATTAATGATTGTTTATGTGCAGGAAGGGATACAATTAAATAATGACGATTTGCTACTTCTATTTGTGCTGCATAACTCAGCACACATAGATGGAACAAATCACCATTAGTGATAATGCATAGGAAAGGACAGCTTCCTGCACATAAACAGTCATTCCCTGTACTATGGTACAAAGGTGTCTGTGCTGGCGCTCAGCAACTATTTTTAGCACCAGCACTGGGCAAAACACAGGAATGCCACCGTATTCTTTAAACTACGGTGCATCCCTGCATTTTGGAAATGGCGCAGCGTGGAGCTGCAAAATTTGACGCAGCGCGACTGCGCCATTTCCATGTACACATGCCCCATAGTTTTCTAGCTTGCCCAGCTGGCTTCAGTCATGTCATTTGCATGCTGTGCATCATGGGAAAACAGGTAGAGGCTAAGAATGTGAATGATTTGCAAAGGCCAGCAAAAATATAGTGTTTTCTAACTGAAAGTCAATCGTGTATACTTAGTTTCACCAGAGTTGCTGAGAAATTAGAGAGACGGGCGTTTTCAATAAAAGGTATTTATTGAACAGTCTTCTATCTCAAGCATGAGAAATGTACTGCTACAATAGTAATGCTGGTTATAAAGTACAAGGCATATAATACAAACAGTATTATAAAGTAATACTGTAAAAGCATGATATGGTTTCTAAGCCATAAGTTGCTTTAAATAGATAAAATGCATAAAATACATACAATGATAAAAGAGATGGCTAAAAGTACTCAACTGGTGCTTCTAAAATACGCCTACCCCGATGTACCTGACCTAAGCCTAGCACAAGGGAAGAAATAAGTTTAGGAGTAGTTTTAAGTTTAGTATTCTTTGCCTAGAATCTGCCAAGAGTCTAATCAAGAATTCTCTAAGGGTCTAATCAGCTTCGTACCTTGGTTTAGAATGAAGGAGGTCTTGTATCTCTCTCTCAGGACTCGATCTCCCAGATACCCGCATGGGTAAGCTGGAAACACTGGAGCTGGATTTCTCGGCAAGAGAAGAAACAGCGTCTCTCAGTGCGTCTGTTGGAGGGTCGGCTTCCTTCGGCACTTGCTGCTTAGTCGATCTGCTCCAAGAACCACTGTGTGTTAGTTTGGGCAAATGTAGGCATATTTTTACCATGAAGGTGCCAAGTTTGACTCATGATTGGACTTAATAACGTCACTCAAAGGTTCAATTCCTAGAAAACTCCAGCATTTCTTGGATAACTTAATATTCAAGCAGGGGGAAGATCCTAGCTGCTGAAGGCGGGTTTCTCCAAGAAATCGTTGTGAATTCTCGGAACTTAGTGGAAGTAGCCTTGCCGTATTTGGGCTGTAAGGCTCAGGCGACATATGGTAATGATTTCTGTAAAGCATACCTATATAAGGGCATGAATCGGGAAAAGTTACACTCGGGTCCTAGATTCGTTTACAACAATGTGGTTACCAGTTGCAAAGGTAACCAGTTGATTTTCCTCTAAAACTTAATTGAATTTTTTTCAGAATAAATGGGGTGAGGAGGGTAAGTGTCGCCTGATTCTTACCTAACCCGGCCTGCATCAGCGGCCAGAGTATTCAGCATTATCATATAGCTTACAAGGATGATTCAGAAATTGATGCCACCCCATGGCTTCAAATTCTATCTGTAACATATAAATTATGTTGGCACCTCACGTTTCTTCCCCTAATGGAAATACTTTATAGATATTTTGCTAGACATAGATTAATGTATTTCAGTTTTTCTGTGTTTTTCACCACATGTCAATCACCACCCAGAGATGCCCCCGTTTTCAGCATCCCAATATGTACTGTCTGGAAAATGGAAGGGACAGGGCGTATATTAAACACAAAAA
The DNA here is from genome assembly GCF_964261635.1 of Lissotriton helveticus. Classification (NCBI taxonomy): domain Eukaryota; kingdom Metazoa; phylum Chordata; class Amphibia; order Caudata; family Salamandridae; genus Lissotriton; species Lissotriton helveticus. The sequence continues at coordinate 1,030,031,836 of NC_136059.1, forward strand.
TCCAAATATAATGTCCGAGGATAACCTAGAATGGTGTTATCATGCTTTCTGAGGGTCATTCTCGAAAACTAATATCGCAGTAAGACTTGACACAGGACCTTACCTATTAGGTCAGAAGGAGGCAGGTAAAAAGGTAGACACAATCAGAGGTGGGTATCTACTCAAGTGCTGAGGAACCTGACCCCAGAGCAAGCACCTTCTTTTAAATTACGGATCTAATGGTTTGCAATTGCCCTTTCCCGCTTTGATACACGTTATTTTCCCTTTAGTGATTTTTCCGTTACTTTGTATTGCCTACTTAGATGTTAATACAGCTTTCATAAACGGTTATCTGAGGCAGGGTTAGACCTGCATGTGTATTACTTTTGCAATAAAACTATATATATATATTTAATTATTCCTCTATGGCCAATTTGTTTTCAGCATCCATGGCTCCTGGGAGGAAAGGTGATATAGCCGGTGCTGCTATCCGTGCAATGATTGCTGGCACTATTGCCTGTTTTATGACTGCCTGCATAGCAGGTAATGTATACAATTGTACAATTATTTCTTTATCTTTTTTATGACTCATTACATAACACAAATACGTTGATTAGTGTTGACTGAAATCATCCTTAAATTCCATTGTGCCTCAATCCTTTGGAGGCCCTGCCCCCTATTTGCAAATGGTTGACCAAATGGAGTGTTTGCAATTTATTTTAATTTGAATGTGTGATAGTGCAACATGTTTACGTCCAGCTGCATACATATGGATACCACTAATGAGGATTTTTCTGTCTTAATGAAGTACTATACCAGTTCCCAATTTGCAATCTTTCGGTGCATTCATACTATGACAAGTGACCTCATAACACATTACATTTTCCTCATTGTTGTTCATTTTTTATTCTTGCTATTTATTTATTTCATCATTTATTATGAATTTTCAAATGGTGCAGTAAACCTTAGGAAGTCTGCGTGTTACACAAGGGACATTTGAAAAATAGCAACTATTTTCTTAGAACAAATTTAAAAAAAAACAAGAAGAGGTAGCCAAAGAGAGATATCACCTAGCTAAACATATCAAGATTTCCAGAAAAGCATTTGCAAAGTTACAGGCATCTTATAGAAGTGTAGACCCAGATGATTGGTTGCATGGAATACTGGAGTGCTACAGCATTTATTGGGCGAAAGTGTAACTGTTCAGCAGGATGACAATGTTTGTAGTCAGTTTATTTTAGTGGCTAGTCAACTAAAAACAATAACAACTATCACCCACGCAACGTCAAGTCTAATACCTTGCAAGAGACAAATAGCCTCTTTCTTTTGCTTTTAAAATATTTCCCATAGATGAATTTATTCGTAAGAAAACCACTGTAGGTAATACACATGCTACTAGCCAATCATTTAAATGTTTGAAAATATCATACCACTACTTCAACTCTCCTGGAATTCTTGCTATTGGCGACATCAGCATCTCTTCCCTGTTTATTGCCATGAACATCCTGCTAACTGTTTGGCACTCTATGGACACCAAATGGGACTAATCTAATGTCCATTGAGTCTCCCCAGATATCAGCATTTACAGAGTTTCCTGATTTAAACATTAGGAAATATTCCTATATTTGTTAGGCAAACAAACGAAACTCAAGAATTTCTGAAAAAGGTACCAGGGGAAGCAGTAAAATGGTGGCAAAAGAAGTAGCTTCATGTTTTGCATTATTGCCAACTTCACATAGTTTGGCCATAGAAAAGTAGTTACATAATGTTAACTAAATACAAGACTTTGTACTTGCTCTGTCCATTAGGTAGATGGACCGTGCATGACAATCTTCAATGAAGGTTATGCGGCACATAAGCGCACAGGAAGTACATGGAACATTACTCCTTGCAAAGCACTCCCAGATAGCCGAAAGCGTCATGTAACACTTTATTAAAGCTTTCATATAAATAGATGCATGTAGTTCCTGACTTAAATTGAAGGGTTGTCAGTGCTCATATTACTAACATCTGGTGTAAATAAACTGAAGTTTGAGACATAATTTGACAAAGCCATAATGTCAAACTTGCAACCCAAAGTTTGTAGGTCTTGGGCCATTTTAATGACTCAACATTGCTTCCGGTGCAATCTTAGCACTACTGAAGCAAGTGCATAGGCAAGGGGAACTTGGGGACTGCTGATGACCCTCAAGGAACATTATACAGCAACAGACTCCACCCTACTTTATGGTACGTCTATAGCCCTCCCAAAAGTTATTACAGCCTTAAGGTCCTGCTGTAATGCTAATGTGCACCAACCAGTGGTGCAAAGGCCCACGTGGCCAAATGTGATGGGCCACACTGGCATTGCATATCTAGTGGCATCATCCTGAACGTCCAAGAGCTCAGATGGTGTTTCTCTTCGGTTTTAGAAGGATTTAGCAGCATATTAAACTGCTGTAAAATTGCTTGTTACTAAAGTTTTATCTGATAATCGACACACCTTCGCTGACACCACAGTGCAATTCACAGTGCAAAGAGCTGCCACATCCAGGCAATTATCCGCTGCACTTGGCATTTGCCCCTGATTTATCTCATTCAAGGGTGTCTAAAACAGATCAGTACAGCCATTGCCAAACCAAACCAGAATTTCAAAATAATCACGGACTATAAAATTATTCTAGTTTAGGTATTGGTGTGTTTGTATCTCATATGGATCTCCTGAAAACTTGGCGTGATGTCTGCTCTTGTGGATACACGAATGGGTCGAAAGTTGGGTACCTGCATGAAAAAGGAGTTTGAAAGCCATCAAGAAAGTGTAGCTATCATCAGCTCTCTTTGACCAAATTTACAAGAAAATATTGCATTTTAGCAGGATATATATGTCTACGTCAAATTCTTGTCATTTTTTCCCCTATTATTTTCTAATTAATCTCTAGGCATATTGAGTCCTCCTGTTGTTGAAGACGCATGCAACACCATGTTGGGAAATATTGACTTCAATATATCCAGTTTGCCATTGAATTCTACTGAACTTGTCGGCTGCTGTTTGGATCTTTTTAACAGGTACAAGTGTTGTTCCTTTCTTAAACTCACCACACAATTTGAGAGATCCAGTAATGGAAGCACAACACTTTCACACTGACTGTATGACCTGTCAAAATCTGAAAGCATTGTTGTGACAATTCAAATTCCTTTGCTTTCTATTCCTATCAGTGTTTTTTTCTACTGTTTTCTTCCGAAATATACAACAATCCAATGTGCATCAGCCTCTACTTCACAACTCCATTCCTAACTCGTCTTAAAAGTGCATATTTATATATGTATAGTATATGTGGATGCACAGAGTGTAAAATGCTATTTGTCAGGGATGGGGTTATTAATTTGGGAAGCGGATTTCATTACCAATTCATTAAACCCACTCTGATTAGGTCAAAACAATGTTCTGTGAGAATCTCCACCCGCTCAACCACAGGTAGCTATAGCATAAGCAGCACAATACCTAGAAAAGTGTGTTTTAAGAAGAGCAATACCAACAATTTTAAAGTGAAGTACCCAACAAAATAAAATTCCCAACCCAATTTTGAAAAATGGAGATCATTTTATTGAGTACAAAGATACATGGATGATTACATTATCCCCAATTTCATTCAATATCATGCACAGTGGTAAATTAAAAACCATGTATTTAATTCTTTTATTTTTTTATTGTATTTTACACTAAAAGTTCATATCTCCATGGCCCATCAACTCAAAGTTTAAAGGAAAAAATCACAAAGAAAAAGTAAAGCGCTAATCTTAAATTACCGTTTGTGGTTTAACGTGACTTAGGCACAATTTGAGACTGATCGCGATATAGCAGAGGTCAGATACACCAAGCAGGTTATCCCAGCCAAAGATTTTACCTTGGGACCTGGTCTTTGAAAGGAAAGCAAATTGTTCCAGTGGAGCAAGGTCCAAATGTTGAGGCCAGCAAGAGTCCATGGAAGTCCGGAATGTCATCATCAAGATCCAACTGAAGCTGCCGGTTTTGGCACCCGCAGCTCTGAGAGGGACACACCTGTATTTAGTAGCCACCTAGGTTGCTTTACAGGTAGCATAGATTTGCAGTTTCAGCCTGGTCCAAAGTTTTACCTGTGTACTCCCAGTAAAGTCTCTTACAGGATCTACTCCTTAGTGGTCAACTGAGCCCTCTTGGAATAAGGAGTCCTTACTAGCCAGTTACTGCAGAAATTATACCATCCAAACCTATTTTCTCTCAGTCTCCGTCCCTTTTTGCAGAAGATTCTGTTTAATTAACTGTAAAAGTACCAATGAGTCTTTGTTTTAAGCTGGCAGAACCTAGCTGCCACCAGGCCCGTCTGGCTTCAACACCTTTGCCGGTCCCCTATTTAGATGAGCTCTCTGCTTATTTAACATGATTTTCTTCCATACTGTGACTGGGGCCTGGTTGTCTGGGATGGTCCTGTGAATGAATAGGTGAAGGCCTTTCTGGCATCTCCAAGTCAAAAGAGGTTGTGTTAAAGCTGGTCTTAGTTCTGCCAACCGTTTCTTTGAATTCCCAGATAGCTAATACCTGCAAAGCCATCAGCAAGTTAATATCCATTTGCTCTTCCTGTACTTAGAGGAAAGCTAACAGTTAACAGACAGTAACATTAAAGCTCAAGGCGTTTGCATTGTTTACAATTTTACAACTGTTTTAGGGATTGGTTTTTCAATGACTGTAATTACTATATTCAGCACAATAACACAATACTGATTCATGTTGTATATTTCACTCCACATAAGTCAAACTGAAATTCATGTCACATACATCAAGAGTTGAAAGGGTAGCGACTATAAAGGGTGGCCATTGTTATATTGGTAGTGATACAAGTACAGGCTATATTATGCTTGGGTCATTAAACTGTTATCTGTGGTTTCAGTTTTTAGAAAGATCAGATATCCCAATTCACAAGAGTTAGAGATATATAGATAATCTAAAGCTAGACAGACAGACAGACACAAAGATAGATAGAATGATAGATAGATAGATAGATAGATAGATAGATAGATAGATAGATAGATAGATAGATAGATAGGCAATTTAGATAGAGGGCGAGAGAGGCTGAAGTATAATTTATGGGCACTAATAGACTTATCTATTTTAGATAACCACTGTGAGCAGTTGAAGCACAGGCCCAGTAAAACTGATAAGTCAGAGTGGTGATCTCCATTGTCTTTTTTCTCTATCTTATACCATTCCCAATTCCTGCCAGTGTATTGGAACTCTGTTGGTTTGGCAGTGGATATTGTATTGTATTGTAATTGCATTTATATAGCGCTTACTACCCCTGACGAGGCGTCGAAACGCTTTTTCGGCGGGTAGCACGCTACTCCGGGACCCACAGAGGATTAGTGTTGAATTAGTATAGTGAAACATGCAAGTACATTTTAAGTGGTGGATAGGTTAGTCAGTTATTTGGATTTGGAATTATAGCAGAAGTATAGATGAAATATGAGGTAATTTCAGTGGTGTATATTAGTCTGTTACTTGGAGTGAGAAGGAAAGCGGATGGATAAAAGGAGAAGAAAGATTTGCATTCATATAGCACTTGTTACCCCTGATGGGTGTTGAAGCGCTTTTTGGCGAGTAGCACGCCACTCCGGAACCCATAAAGGATTAGTGTTGAAAATTAGTATAGTATAAATATGAAGTAATTTGAGTAGTAGATATGTTATTCAGTTATTTGGGCAGTATATTAGTATAGTTGAATATGGAACATGGAATTTGAGAAGTGAACATGTTAGTCTGTTAATTTTTATAGAAAAAAAGAATAGTGGAGGGATAAAAGAGTGAAGGGGTTTTTTTTTAATGAGAAAAAGGGCAGCATTTCTGTCCCTAGTCCCGATCAGTCTCGAACAGGCCCAAACAGGCAACTACCCTTGTCCTCTCCACCCTTAGCCTCGATGCCCGGGCTGAGACACCCTAAGCCTGGCCTTTTTTGTAGCCCTAGTAATCAGGTGACCCCTTCAGCCAATGGGAACCCTAGCCCTAACATTATCCAATCACAACATTAGCCCTAACTTCTAGAACCAATAGGAGACCAGGACCTTGCAGCCAATCTTAACCCTAGTCCAAGCACCCAATCAGTTCAAAAACCCTGATCTCTACGTCCAGTAAAGGCCCTAGCCCTACCACTAGTCCCAATCCAAGTCCAAGCAGCCAATGGTACAGGTAGCCCTAGTCCCTACTTCCAATAGCAAACCTAACCCTACTCTTAGTCCCACACCTGGTCCAACAACCAATCACACCAGAAGCACTAAATAGCTACTTCCAATTGAAGGTCTAACCCTAGCCCTAGTCCCACCCTACTCCCAACAACCAATAACATAGGAAGCCCTACTCCCTACTTCCTATAGAAATCCGAACCCTAGCCCTAGTCCCAACCCTGCAATGATTGAATCACAGACCGTGAAACCAGTCAGAACCCTCAAATACCCAACCAATGAGGACATTAACCCTAACCCAATAGAAACACCAGATACAACCACCAATCAGTGTACACATGTGCCAACCACCAGCACACCATATAAGGTCCCAGCAACCTCAGACAAGGTTTGCTGGCCAGGGAGTTGGAAGCTGCTTGCTCCTGTTCAGAATCTCCTAGGAGACAGACAGGCTCAATCCACAACTTTGGACTTCAGCAGGTAAAGGCTTCACTAACTCGAAATCTAACAAAACTGTTTGAATAAAGCTTTACTCCCCCTGCTGGCCAAAAAACGAAGTGCACAGGCCCCAGTAAATACAGCTCACAGAATGGTGTTGTGTGAAAGCGTACATCGTTCCCACCCACGAACCCCACAGCGATATTTCTTTTTTTTCTTCATATTCACAACAGGGGTTTCATGTGCCACACTCCGCCTCACCTTAATCCACTCATTTGTTTCTACAGTGAACTGTTGTTCATGCCATGTATTAAATCGATGACGCTCCGATCTATCTATCCATTAGTTGCCCATACTGAGGTTATTCTTGCACAAAGTGCAAGTAACATAATTGGATGTCTTTTTTCTTCATCAGGTGGGGAAAATCTTCCATAAAATAGATTCCGGTGGTGATTTGGAACCCTCATTGTCCCCACTATCAGTTTGTCTTCCACTGCCAATTACAAAAGGAAGATTTTCTCTTTAAAACATAAAAACTGGTAAAGGAAAATACAACACATTTGGGAGGAAGTTCAAACTTTATGCAAGGAAGTGCCTCTTTGTTTTGGTTTGGGGTAAATCTGTTCAGTGGTTTTTGAGAAATTAACATTTAAAGAGGGATCCAGGTTGGGAATGAAGAGTCTAAGTTTTGGAAACAATTATAGACATCTGGGTCATTAAAGATCCATGAATATCCTCGAATCCACCAAAAAATAAAAAAATGCTCAAATCTTACTGGTAGCCTTTTCTCCCGCTCGCCATTTCGAATCTATGGATCCAAAGTTAAGTGCTCGGATCTGATTGGCAGACAACACCATGACAGAAAATGTTGTAGCTGCCATTTGATGACTTAGGCCCCAAGTATGGAAAAAAATCTGAAAGGACACATAAGTGGGTAGCCCATGTGCGTTTGAGTTGAAGTTAAAAAAAAAAATTGTAATGGTTTTTTCTCACTGCGTTTGCAGATCTGGAATCTGGCCCTGAAGGACGTGTGCAGCAGGAATTTGCCATTTGTGGGGGCAAGAGAGCAAGAGTACAGGCCATGCACTCAACTCTGCTGCGCACGTCCATGCGCAGCAGGGGTTGAACACCTTTTGCGGAATGGGTACAAGAGGCCAAGGTGAGGGTTGGCCGCCGTGGAGAGGTGGTTTAGGGTCATGTATGTGCATAGAGATCCAAACTCCACCCCTTTACAAAGAAGGCCCTAGCTGTCCCAATAGTGACAGTACGAAGGAGCCTGTGTGAGGACCCTTTTACATGTATGCAAAAGAATCACTGGCGAATCACACAATAAAATGTCAGATGCTCATGGAACAGTGCAAAAAACATATAAAATACAAAAAGTGTCCGAATGAGATTAGTTATACAATGCATTATGGCACACAGGACTCAATCATGGGTAACGAGGATCATAGGAATTGTATTTAAATAGTATATACAGCTACATTCATCAAAATGGGGAAAGACACAGTGTCATCCATTGTGTGTGCTAAGAAGACCAAACGCCCAAGTGTTAGCTTAATATCTTTCTTTATTCTTCACTATACAAAACATCATAACCACACCCAATACGTTTTGTTTCTATATATCAGGCAGAACTTCTTCAGGACTGTACACTAAAAAAATACAAAATATTAAACTTTTATACACACCATAGACAAATGCCAAAGTACACATTAAGAAATACTATAAAAAGTATATTTACACTCATATATTGGAATCAGAGGCTGTCTTCCTTAATGTACAGATATATAGCATCAAAAACAATTTTTGACATATTGTTTTACATATGATCATGCCCTACATTAAACAACCAGCCAGATGTTACACATGAATTCTAAGTATCAGGAGTAATTCACATTAGTCAAAAAAGGAAAGAGCTACATGCCCACAAAATTCAATCAATTCATTAATCACAATTATAGTAACGGAAGATACCAAACTAACTTGTCATATTTCATTGCAATCCCAGTATTCATCCTTAGCTACTGTGTGTGTTCAGTCCTGTACAAAACGTCACGTGATGAAGAAGCTAGCATTGATCGTTAAATAAGATAATGAATTCAAAACTCATGTCACTGAAAGCTGGAAAGTAAAATACAATGTTATAAATACTAACATAAACATTCACTCTATTTGAATCACCTGGGTGGACTCAGAATAAATACAACAGTGAATCCCTAGCTGAATTTATCAGGGCAAACCATGCATCCATTCCAAGGACAAGAGATGAGTTGAAAACAGTAGGTAAAATCTATTGCTTTGTTTAATCAGATGGTTTTTAATAAAGCCATGTGGTAAAAGGGCTTTATATGTAATTAACCCATTCGGTCTGCCTTATAAATACCTAATGATTTCCCAATTCTTTTTTATATTCAAGCATGCCATATGTATCACGAGTGAGGCAATACCATGTGGTCCAAAACAACTTATTTAGTTACTCGAAAAATTGCATGCTTCTGGTTACATGGTTTGTTATGATGCATTGGTCCCCAAAAAACAGAAAAGGTGTTCCTCCCATCTTCTAATCACTTCCCATGACTGGAAATGTAATTTTGCGGTCTGGACAATCATGTTAAATTATCTACAAAGCCTTAAAATGGTTAAGGGAAATAGAAACATTTGGTTGGCATGGCAACCCCGTTCATAACAAGTTGCCTCTGTTTCCCCAATCTGAAGTGTTCATTACACAGTATCAAAATGGGTGCCATCTTAGAATGGAGTCTATCACCTGAAACACATCGATACCATATTATTTGTTGTTCAAAAACAAAAAAGCAAACCAAGCAAATTCCAACTATCCTTTGAGAACTTAATGATTGCGTATGTGCACAATTACGCATTACATTTGTCAATATCATTCCTATCATCGTGGGCTAAGATAACATCTTTAGGTTAAAATGTTCCTTATAACCAATACATTACATGATTAGTATATGCATTAGTATATACAACTAACAAACATAGAAAAAATACTTCTGAGAAGCCACCAGCAGGCAATGCATCAGTATTGCTCATCCATCTTAGAATGGAGTGAATATGACGGAACCCAATGACACGAAAGAATATCACACCTTGAAACTTAACGTTATGCTATATTTGCCCATTAAAAGAGGCAGAAATCCCCAAATCAATTAGAATATGAATAGAAGCAGAGATCAAGTGGCAAGAAAACTGTTATGAATAATATATAAAACTAAAAATAGAAGATGATACATTGCCAATCAGGCCCAAGTGGGTTACTCTGGACATGACATGACAATATATCACTAAAAGGCCCAATTGGGCAAATCAAAACAAACACTGATTGGTTGTCATTCCTATGTTGTTTTTATAATGTTATGCCTGCAAGACAAAAGATTACCAGTTAAAACTTCTTGAAGAGTAATTGAAGGCAGTAATATCTCATAACATTTCATGTATTACCAGTTCCACCTAAATACACAATGTTGAGTCCTCCTGAAAACGTAGGGGCATATTTACAAAGAATTGGTGTAGAGAAGGGTGCAAGTCATTTAGCTGTCCTGCCCTACACTAATTCAAAAGGGCAGGAATGCACTATATTTACTGGATAAGGTGCATTCCTGTCCTTTCTGCCTGCGCCAAGGCACAATTAGCAGCCAAGCACCAACACAGGCACGCTTGCACTATGGTGCAAGGGTGTCCGTGTTGTTGGCATAATTGACTGGATAATGGTTGTAATGAGTTATCACATAGGCAGACCACTGATTTCCCTGCAAAATAATAGTTGCATGCAATACATTTCTTAATCTCTATTAGAGTCAGAGTCAAAGTCACTTTATTCGATTATTTTAAAATCATAAAAGTATACTATACCTATACAAATTTTTTTCACATTTATATAAATAATTAAAAATACGATTTGCTAAAAGCAATACAGTACATGAGTATGAATATATACAACAGGCTATATAGATGATTCTATGGAGACATTTTCAGATGTTTTCAGATGTTTTCAGATGTATACATTGTTTCATATCAACTATACTACGTTATTAATTCATTGTTATTGATTCATTATTTACATGGTAATAGTTAAAGGCTATGGCAATTAAACATTATGCGGTTCCAATGATGTAATATCCCTTACTCTGTTCCGTCTAGCGCGAATAGAAGCTATCAGAAAGTTCGCAACCACAAACATCACTACTGGGGACTCCATGAGCTGTAGATATAACAATGCAGGTTTTACCTGTGTAAACCCCTTATCCCTTAGCAGTGGTACAATATATTTTTTTCGACATTCCACTAGAAAAGAGCAAAAAAACATAAAATGTATAAGATCTTGGTCAGAGAAATGATCACATTTGCATGGTTCACTTTCCATTGGTCTAAACCACTTCACATAATTGCCCAGCAAAAAATGAGCCTGATTGAAGCGAAATTTTGTTAAAAGCCACCGATGGTATAGTCTTGTGACAATAGTCAAATAAGATTGTATAGATATTGTCATGATCAGGGAATAATGTACCCTTACTGTTGGCTTAACCATTTCACGGGCTTCTCGCTCTAAAACTCTATTACCCACAAAATGTTTCTTTACCCATGCAATATCTTCCTTGCATAGGTTTTCGGGGTTAATACATATTTCAGGCCGACCTAGTTGCTTAGCTGTTGTTTTTATAAATGACAGCCATTGGATATCCTTTGCTCTATCACGTCCCATACAGTCCTTGATGATCTTATGATTTAGGGTAAGGTTTGGGTTCAGCCATGTTTTGATCCAAAACAAGAGTGGTGCCATGTTAAGGGAATCCTCAATATAACCCAACCCCAATTCCATATGTATTGCAAAGGATGATGTGGAATGGGGTAGCCCCAGGAGTGAGCGCAGGAATTTGTTTTCCTCTCTCTGTATTTGGGCAGTGTCTTTATAGCCCCATATCGCTGCTCCATACCTTGCTATGGCTATGGTTTTAGATCTGTAGATGGCCAGTATGGCCTCTGCTGGTTTTCCGCCCAATCTTTTTGCAAACCCCAAAATTGCAGCCGACGATCTTTTCACGGCAGCCACTTTGTTAGAGATTTGGGGTACCCAGGAGCCCGTGTCATCAAACACCACTCCAAGGTAGGTGAAAGTTTTAACTTTTGTTAGTACAACACCATTACAGGTTAATGTTTTCGTATTATTTTTCCCTTTCCCCACGGACATAACATGGGATTTCTCCATATTTACCACAAGATCTATTTTGTGCATAAAAGCCCCAAAGGAGTTAAGCAAAAGTTGTAGGCCGATGGGAGTCCTTGAAATTAGGACTGTATCATCAGCATACAGTAAAACAGGCAATGGGACCCCCCCCCCCATATATGGGACATCAGTGGTAGCTGTAGCCAAGGTATTACCCAATGAATTAATGTAGATGGAGAATAACATTGGGTCCAAGATGCAACCCTGGCGTACACCTCTACCCGACTTAAAACCAGCAGTACACTTCCCCTCCTGTGTCATACGTATTGAGGCCTTCAGGTCTCTATGTAGTTCAGCCAGGAAATCTACAAGGGCCCGATCCAGACCCAGATCCAAGAGCATTGTCCACAGCTTTGACCTATTGACTAGGTCAAAGGCTGTGGACAAGTCCATAAAAGCCAGGTGGATTGACCCCCTAGACGCCACTGTATATTTATTAATTATAAGCTGCAAGTTTAGACACTGGTCTTCTGTGCCTCTTCCCGATCTGAACCCATATTGCTCATTACACAAAATATTGTTGTTATTAGCCCATGTAGATATTTTTGCCAAGATAACTTTCCCTAGTATTTTAAAAGAGGAATCAATTAGGGATATCGGCCTATATCGGCCTATAACACCTTGGGTCCCCCCTTTGACCCTTTTTAAAAACAGGGATTATGATGGATCTGGACCAGGATGTAGGCACACTAGTGTTATCCATGCAGGCTACATTAAAGACATTTGTAAGTACAAGGGACCAGATATAGGGATTAGCTTTATACATATCAGCCGGTACCCCGTCTGGGCCCGGCGCCTTATGTCCCGCTGTGTCATCTATGGCTTTCCGCACTTCCTTAACTGAAAAACTCAGGTAGGGGTCTGTGTGCTCCGTTATTTCGGGAATATAAGGCTCTGCAGCGATATTACTGCCATATATTTTCTCAAAATGGTCCAACCATTGCTGTTCTGTAATATTAAGTTCAGAAGGATAATTTTCTTTACCATTAAAAAGAGGTGTATTAACAATCAACCAGAATTTAGCACTATCCTTTAGGGTTGCTCTCTCAAAGAGGGACTCCCAAGCATTTGTCTTTATTTCATTCTTACGTCTCTCTATAGTTGTTTTATATTTTTTCCTTAGCATAGCCACTACCTGGTTTTCTCGAGGTACCCTTTTTAATGCCTCCATTAAATCTTTGTGAGCTTTGGAACACTCCTTATTAAACCATCTATATATTTTTGGTGTCTTAAAATTCGGCTTACACGATAAATCCAGGGCCACTTGTTTGCAGATTATATCAAAGGCAGTAGTGACATTCCCTCCATATTTTAACGGGTCTCGACAAATATTTATTTCATCACCCACTTTGTTAGAAAGTTCATCAAAAAAGGCATCTGGAATGATATTGCGCCACTTAATACATCTTCCCTGATCTTGTATCCCTACTTTTGAGGGGTAATCCCTATTATCTTTTTCACTGAGTTATTATTAATCAATTCCATGATCACCGGGTTGTGGTCGCTAAAAGCTGCATATACAGCATTATAAAAAATAACATTACGTAACAGGCCTGGAGATACAAAAATGAAATCTATTACTGTATTACTGCCCCTCGCACTATATGCTGCCACTCTATCATTGTTATCAATAAACTCTGGCTCCGACAGATCTATGTCTGATAGTAAATCTTCTAGGGCAACCCCTTTTGCCGAATGTTCAAAATGAGAGTGGGGCAAAAAATCCGCATCTACATAAACTCCATAATGACAGTGCAAGTTACATAGGTGTGTATTAAAATCTCCAAAAAGAATAAAATGAACAAAAGTGGTTTGACCCTCTTTATAATCCATTAAAAATTTAGCAAGACAATCAGTATTCTCATTAATATAAGTGCTATGTGGGGCATTATAGAAATTGATATACACAATTTTATGTTTATTAGGCATAGTTACTTCCAGAGCCATGAAGTTAGGGGAGGTGGTGTTAAGTACCTTAATAACCCCCATATGTCTAACAGAAACTAAAAACATGAGCCCTCCTCTATCTCTCCCTATGGTTGAAACTTGAGCTGCTAGAAAGTAAGATACATAGCCATCTATCCAGAAATCACATTTACTGTCCCACGTCTCCTGTAGAGCTACAACATCACAGTCCATGATTTTCTCAAGCCAGATTCTATCTTCCCTTTTTGAGCGAAGACCTGCAATGTTCCAGCTCATAAGTTTCACCGCTTTCCCTCTTTCCTTTGTGTTGGTGGGGCTACATTGTTTCTGTTTAGGCGAGGCCGCAGGGCGAGTCAGTCAGTCGTTTTCCTCTAGCTGCGATAGGACTGTATATCTATTTGTAATCTCTATTAGCTTGGAGTCATACATTACCTGGTATATTTTCATAGTGGAACTACTGTGGGTGGCTTTGCATTTGTTACATCTGAAAAAAGCCCACGGTTTTGGATGTGTGAACAGGGGATGTGTTACCTATATTACTTTGAACCTGTAAAGTATGATGGAATCTAATTGTAAAATGTACCATTGCGTCCTAAGTAATCTCATGATGTTATTAGAGTGATGATTATCTATTTCTAGATGTGTTCCCTGTCCTCAACTCAATCCAGGACCAAACAGGGACATCCCCTTTCATTGATCTAATCCAGCGTCTGATTGTACTCTAGTTCAAAATCTTTAGTGTCACTACAGTTATGCTTAACCTTTAGGAGCTCTCCATTATTGATACTCATTTAAGCTTGTTAGTTTGATGACTCATTGCATTCAGGAAACAATTCCCTGCAATAGACTTGCAGAACAATGCACTGGTCAAAGTTTTGCTGGTAACTGTTATTCTAATGTCCATGAAGTCAATTGACTTATCGCTGATAGTACTTGTAAAAAGAAGATTGACATCATTATGATTCAAGGTGCATACCAATTCTACAACCATAATGTGCGACCCTCTCCAAATAATAAAGAGATCATCTACAAAGTGTAGCTGTAAACATGAGTGATGTATTTTTCATGGCAGAAAACCTGACCACCTACTCCTCGCACCAGACCATTAACACATTTGCATAGTTCGGAGTGAAGCTGTTGCCCAATTATGTACCTTGAATCTGTCTATAAATCATGGTATTGAAAAGAAGGATGTCATTATGACAAAACTCGTTATTATTTAAAAATGATCTGTTGTCTAGGCTCTCCCTTTCCACCTCCATCTTAAGAAAATGTTGAATATAGTAAACACAGAATGTAACCAAGTATGGTTACAGGCACGTGTTATACACACTCAATATGCATTCTCTACACGTACAAGTAATGTACAGCCATGGAACATCCATGTCCCATACGGATTGGTGAAAGACCCAGTTGTAGGGAATGGACAGGTCAATTTAAAAACATTTAAGAGGCTGGCAGGCCACTTCCTCTAGCTGGCAACAGGAAAATAGACCTGTCTTTCTTTTAGAATCATATTACTGCCATGACAGTCACTTCTCTACAGGTCAAGAGATGACAGTAGCCATGTTCATCACAGGCCTGGCTATGGGTCTCATCCTAGTTACAAAAAGAGCTTTCTGCACACAGACATGATGACCATTTGAGGAGAAACAAGAATAAAGAATCTATGGCTGGCTCCTATTATTTCAAGGGACAAGCACATTCTCCTGAGCAATGTTTGTGACCTTTTTCTATACCTACACATCCAATGGGAAATCATTCAATCCAGATATGGAGATACTGCTTTCTCACCTGTTGGTGGAAGTCCTTAGGCAGTAACCTAAATAGGCTCCAGTTCCCTCCGTGTGTACATTAGGGTTCACCTAAGGGTTGCTTGGGCCTTGCCACGACTAATGTGGGTGCCTCAGATACTCTTATCACTGGGGAATTCTACTTATCAGTAACATGATATCAGTGAAGGAACGGGCACATAGCCTAATTCCCCACCTTCACTTGTGACGATGGATCCTGCAGATTAAGTGATCTCAGAAGCTCTCTGTCCTCAGATGTGGGGGACACCTATCAGGCAGGGTCACAGTACTTTGAAAACACCTTTGCAGACCACTATTTGGACCTAGAATGTCAGACTTGTGTCCACAACTGGCATCACATAAGAGGTATCTTGACAGCTGAACCAGGAACCTCCACTTTGGCACTGTAAATTCCGGTTCATTATGGCATCAGTACTTTCAGAAGTGGGATCACTATATCTTAAATGCCCAGTCTCCGGAAGGCCACTGGGTTTGAAACACTCATCGGAACACAGGATAAGTTATACCCATGCTATGGTTTTGTTTCAAGGGCTAACATATTCTCTAGGGAGAATATTAAGCATCCTTTGAGGGGCACCCTCTTAGACAGGACATGGCCTAGTGCACCCTTCCTACAGCAGGGAAGCTCAATGGGCTTACCACCCTGCTCCTCTGAGTGCCATGCTGATGGCTATCAAATCCTAGCCTGAGGATGTGCTCCTGTCCCCATCCTTCATGGAATCTTACTGAAATTGTGCAGGTTTCCAGGCAACCTGGGCGTTAAGGTCATCCCCTTAAGCTTCTAACAAACTCCTACAACTCACACATCTAACACCTGAGGAGATGTACCTAGTGAAAGCTTTCTCCTCCCAGAATGTCAACCTATCAGAGGTCTCTGAAGTGCCAAGTGCCTCTGGGTGACATGCGTTTTGGGGGTCCTGAGCCTCATGCTATTAGCACCCTCCTCCCAATCTCACCTTGATCTCCCAAGTCAAACCCAGAGACTGATCATCTGCTCTCAATAAAGCAGCTAAGGAAGACATCTGAGGCACCAGAGGTCTCCTGGTGATCTCTGGTTGGATTCCTAAACTGCATGCTACTTGTACATGCCTCCCTATCTGTACCACAACAATGTCAGGAGTGGTACCATGAGATGGATCATATGTAATTCCCTTTGGAAGGAAAACAGTCACTAGCCATAATTCCACACTCAAAGTAGATCACCACGTCCTTTTCGTTGTATGCCTCCCCGATCCATAGTTGACCATGAGGCCATCACCGAATTTAGGTCAGTAGGCAGATCCTATTACTCACCTAGAGGTCAAGGACAGCACCACAAAGCTGAATAACTTCCACAGATGTCTCTCAACCAGGACACTCTAGTGCAGTGGTCTTCAAACTTTATAATGCCACACCCCCACAGTATAAAAAAGAATTATTGACCCCCCAACTCTTTCACAATTATTCTTTTCAATTTGCCATGTTTAGGTATATCTAGACTTATTTAAACATTAGAGTTATGTTAAACCTCTTAAAAATTGCCCAATACAGAGTTGTTGACTGCTGATCATTTGTTTTCTGCTTCTAAAAAAGCTGAAAAAACTGCCCCCCGTCCCGATCAGTTAAGGCCCCCACTAGGGGTTGCCGCCCCCCAGTTTGAAGACTCCTGCTCTAGGATGACACATTCAGCTGGGATCTATATAAGGCTGCCCAGCAGGAGATCCTGACAACTGCACCTCAGTCAACCGAGACGGCTGCTGCAAGCCAGAACCAGCAGCTATAGTTCCAGGCCCAAGAAACATTTCATGTAGGACACGTAACATCAGTCCCACTGACTACACCACCGCAGATAGCAACTTCTTACTATCTCTTACTTTTGTCAGCGGGCCCTGAGCCTTCCCCTTAGGGAAAGCATACTAATACTGTACCTGAGATAGGACCTGGGACCTGGTCCCTCACAAACACAAGCTACTCAGGGTCACACTCTTCACCACCTGTGGAAATTAGGAACTTCAATACACCATCCTGTTTCCTCAGCTACACACTCCATCCCCCTTGGCAAACTCAACCCCTCTCTTGTCACATCAGAGGCCTATTTCACCCCATATGGGAAAACTAGGGAGCCAATTATATTTCCTTCTGCCACCCTAGGGGCACACTCCACTCTGCTAACATGCTCAGCAACTGTCTCAGTTGATGTTTTTGATCTAAATGTCTTCAGAGGACAGCCCTCATTCTGTTTCTCATGGCTGGTTTCTCTGCAGACCTGCTATTTTCTCCTCGGTCTCTGATCCGTGGATTCTTTACTATGCAGGGGTACTTACCTGACCAGCCATGGTCCTGTGGGGCCCAGCTCCATTAAAAGAGATTTAGGGACATAGGGGCTGCTCATTTTTTCTCTCCACCACTCTCAGCCTGTGAGTGGGTGCATTCAATATATCTGCATTCTGAGGAGCTTTCATGTACACAGTAGAACACACCCAATGATATGTCACCCTAGCAATATTCCTGAAATGTAGGGGGATGGCTTCCACACAGTGCTGGGCCAGCTTTTCACCACTAATACTTAGTGTCCACTCTGTCACTTTCAGATCACATATACCATATACCATTGCATGTCTTAGCATTTTCATAGTGCCTCCGGCTGCTGACAAACATTGTGCTAAGTCCAGGCCCCTGTTTCAGAATGTGGAATAGGTACTAAGAAGTGTCCTTAAACGTTGTTGCCAGAATGTAATTCATGCTGATATAGTGTCAGTAGACCTGTCGATCAAACTAAAACAAAAACACAGTCCATTTAACTTAACCAGCACCAAACTCAAAACTGCTTCTTCATCGGATGTTTCAGAAAAGTTAGCTCTGTGGCCCGAAAACACGGGCAGCTATCCCCACAAATAACACAACTCATTGCTGGCACTTCTCATATGTGAGAAGACCATGGTCTGTTAACTCCATTCAATATGTCATCGTGCATGCAGACAAGAAAGAGGGGTTGACTGATCTCTTAGGATTTCCACATCCAGTTTTGAAGGTCTTTGGGGCCGATTACGATGGCGGGCGGACAAAGTCCGCCCGCCATCGCTGCTGGAAAAGGGACCGCTGGCCATAGGTGCGGCGGTCCCGTGAAACGAATTAGGATGCGCCCGCCACACTGGCGCATCCTGTATGTTTACATTGTGGTGGGTGGCAGCACCCGCCACAATGAAAAAATACATGTTTTGCATTTGCATGTACAACGTGGCAGGCACTGTGCGGTGCCTGCCACCTTGTACATGCAAATGCAGGGGGCTACCATAGGTACCCCCCACGTGCAGCACCCCACCCCCCTGGGGGCCCGCAACGGGTCCCCGAAGGCATTTTCCGCCTGTCTTTTTGCGGGCGAACTCCGCCGCAAAAGACAGGCATCATAATGCCCATGGCGGTGCCTGCATGGCACCCCCACCATAGCCCCATTGTACCTGGTCCCGCAAGGCAGGCGGAAAAGGCCCGCCTTGCGCGACCACGGCGGTCGGTCTTTCCGTTCGCTGAGGTACCTTTCCCATTCCCACCGCCATCCTAATTTGGCGGTGGGATTTTTAAGGGTGGTGGTGGGAAGTCCGCCACCGCCGGCCCAGCAGTGGCCGACTTCCCACCATCGTAATCGGCCCCTTTGTTCTTAAGGCAGTTTGAGGGTCTGTTGTTCCTCACCCTCCTCTTTCTCTTCCCTTTCATCTTCAAAGCCAGGAATCATTTTCCATCACAAATATTACAAACTCAAAAACCCCAATCTCATAAATAATCAAAAATGGTATCACGTAACCTTTAGCAAGTACCTAGTTTCCACTACAAACACAAATAATACAGCTAAAAAACACATTTTAGGACTTACTACTAAAGAAGGCTGCAGAGGCAAACATTCACAGTCTTGATCTGAGCTGCAACCGAGTTATCACTGCCCACCCACAAAGGGACTCCTCAGACACGAGTTTCGCTATGAGTGCCTTTGCACATCTGTGGCAGCAGTGTTCAAGAGTCTAGGTAATCCCAAGAAAAGATGCAAGTGGTGTATAGAAAACAAAATTACCATACAGTTATTTACCAATAAAACCAATGATGCAAAAAAAACAATGATAAGATGTTAAATGTTTTAAAGAAATCAAATGTAATCTAGTGGGAAATAAGGATGGGGTGGGATAAAGTCACCTTTGTCCACAACAGAATTCAAGAATAATCGACATAATTCAGAGTATGGTGGATGGGGCATCTGCCATAATTTGCTTCGTTTATTGTCAGGGTAAGCTTTGGGAAACCATAGGTGAAACCTCAGCTGGCTCTGCCATGGGAAACACATCTGCCACACGGTTGCTGTTTTTTTAGCATCAGAATGCCATTGCTATTTAGGGCATATCTTCTGACCATGATTTTACTTATACTGGGCCACCCTGTAGAGAGTGTCAGGCCAGGGCAGTAAAAAATACAAACGCTGCTCTATGAACACCCCCACTTTAGGGGTATGCAAATCAAAAACGAAAAATGCTGAGTGGGCCATCATCAGCATTATATGTTCACCAAAAATGCATTCACTGTGTGAAAAGTCCCCATCACAGCAGCAGGGAATTCTAAATTTGGTGGCAGGCAGCTAGTAGAAGTGTCTTAGCAGATTGGGGTCGATGTGTCACATTTTACATGATCTTCCAAGTCTGTTATCAAAACAGCCCCTATCGGGCAACATGGTGCCAAAGATGTTCACAAGAGATTCTGGGAGCCCCAGTTCTCACACAGGCTGGTGAGGATGGGAAGAGCCAGTTATCAGAAATTGCAAACAGCCAACTAGTGAATATGTTTGTAAAGTCTTTTTGAATTCTAGTTTATTTTCTCCCAAACAGGTTTCTAAGACATTAGCTCTATGGTACTTAATTTCCCATATGGTTTTCTCCTCTCTCTTCCAACACACAAGAGGATTTCAGCTCACCGGTTAACTGAGACTCCTTCCTCTGCTTAGAGGTTTCCCCTGTGGCCCACTCTTCTCAATTTCTAGGTGCATTATGGTACCCTTCCTCTCCAAGGTCCTGCATTTCTCAGCATACCATTTCTCACAACACAGATGATACCAGTGCTCCATATTCCTGGATCCCCAGTAAGCTATGGATAACTTCATAGGTCAGCGCTTCAACTAGGCGTAATACCTTATCAGGCCAGAAGCACCCTGTGCTTTGATAGACTCCAAGTTCTCCCATAATCAGACAACAGTGATCTTCAGGCATGAAGGCTCTAAATGTTCTGATCAATTTGGCTCAAGAACTGGTAGGACTGCTTATTCACAAATTTTCAGAGAAAGGATCCCCCCCAGACAGGTGCAATCTCCCTGTCTGCTTACAAATCTCTATTCCGAATGCCAAGGTTGAAGTCACCTCACTCCTTTCTCTCCAAACACATACGTGTCCTAATCTGTGAGGCCTATTTAAAAATGATCTTTTGTAGTACATTAGTAGGAGTACTATACTAGCACTACACACTATTCCCAAACCTATGACCAAACATCTCCGATTCTGCCTCTCCTAAATTTTGTATGCAGGGATCTCCGTCGGACTGCAGAGATCTCTGTACATGTAGGTTTACGTTTTAGTAGTAAATGTGGGAGGGACAGGGGAGTGGCTGGAAAATTGGGAATACTTGCTATTAAACAGGAGGGGTTAAGGGAGGGGTAAAGATGTGTTAAGATAGAGAGAAAGGACAGGTTTTAGAGAGAGAGACACGAACCCACCCAAAAAAGAGAAAGCCCATTTATGTTCACAAACTACTACTGCCAAAAAAGACCTAAAACCTACATAAATGTACTCCTGCTCAGGGCTGGAGTAGAACCAGCACCACCCATGGCCACTCACAGTTACTATAGAAAATAATGGAAGGGAAGTAGAGAGTTAAAATAAAATGGCGTAGGAAATATTGTTAAAATATTTTATTTAAACCTTTTGAAAATATGGACTCAATATACACAAAATATACATACTTTTTTATGTCAAAAAATAAAAAACATATATTAATATAAATAACTTCTTTTCAATTTAAAAAAAATGTAAGTTTAAAAAACATTATTTAATTCTGCACTAAATACGTTTCATAACATTTAATATATAATAATTGAATATAAACATTTAGGTGGTTAGTTTTATAAAGACATCTTTAAAAATATTTTAATGTAATTTAATAGGCATAAATTAATTTCCTTTTTTATTTAAAATGTAGTTAATAGTGTAGTAGCATTTTAAAAAGATATACTACATTTAAAATATATATATAAAATTCATTTATATGAGCATGTCCCTTACAAATATTCTTTGGTAACTTTTGAAAATTTCCTTACAGTTTTCCACTGTTAAAAGCAGAGGTCTCCGCCAAGTGTGCAGAACGTTCAATATGGTTGTAAATCCATTACTAATTGCAACCTTATGGTCATATATAATGTTTTTACTGATTCCACCCACTGTTTCAAGGGTTGGGGACAAATAAGTCTACACTTTTCAGTAAATTTACACTCATTAATGGGGAATAACCAAAAGTAGTAAAGTTACTAACAAATGTAAGAGTAAACTTACACATGTAGATTTACACACATGTAAGTTTATCATTGTGAGTAGGGCCCAGAATGTATATCCATGAACCCCACTCATTAGTCAATCCCTCACCAACGTGAGCAACATAATCAAACCCATAAATGTGGCCCCACTACGCTTATCTAATCCTTTTTAAATTCCTGATATAGAACAGAAGAGAAGGTTGATTATAGGTGAAGTGAGGATCCCCTCTATCTAGAGCAAAAATGTTTCATACCATATCATTACTAAACTTACCAGCTTTGAAAGGATAAAAACTAACATTAACAGTCTCAATGCAGATTTATCGGCCTCAGGCCAAAATAAATGGTTGTTTTTATGTATTGCCGCTTAAGCCCAATTCTTGCAAACGTTTAATGTAGTTCTTTTGTGGTACACGATCTATACATAAATGATATTCAAGCAGAGCTGCCTGACACATTTTCAAACTTTGTGGGCTGACACTGGCCCAAATGCAACATTAGAAGGAAGTCTGTACCTCTCCTGTTGTCTCATATTGGACAAGATATTGAACTTTCCACCTCTACTTGAAAGCCACGAGTTCTTTCTTTCAAGGTCATTTAGACTGTGTTGGTTGGACCTCTGGCCTACTAAGCCAGCTGAAGTTATGGCACTGCTCCTCTAGCGGAAGACTGCCCATCATAGTTTGGGAGTGGGGCAACCATCTCTATGACCTGATGAAGCTGTGCTGGCAGGCCACCAAGTTAAATGTGCACATCAATGGACTCAGCTGAGACTATACAGATGTCAAAACAGCTCTTCTAACCCCTCAAAAGAACTGAAAGAACTGTGGGGCAGACTTACAAACCCTTGCATCACTTTTGAGCCGCCGTTTTGTCACTTTTGAGACTCAGCTGCGGCGTAAACAATGCGTCCAATTTACAATGTGATGCATCTAGGGATATGCGTCCTGTTGTAAAACCCTGTGTCACATTATACCTGCGTTAGGTATAATGTATGCAGGGTGGACATTCCTACGCAGGAAAGCCCTGCTTGAAGCATGCGTAAGAAGTGACGCAGTACAATAAGTATAGACCCCAACATGCATTGCTGGAGTAGCTTTGTGCTTGCAACACGACTCCAGCAATGCTTGACTTTTGGGCCAACTGACGCATCTGTCGATCCTTGCGCCAGGTGTGTCGTATTGTAATTACGGTACATTCATGGTGGCGCAAGGGTATCGCAGGCTGGTGCAGGGAAACTGATGCGTCAGTTTCTTATAAATCTGCCCCTGTATGTTTAGAGGGATAAAGCATCACCAAAATATGGCAGTGTTCCTCCTCTGAATGAGCCCCAATGCCTTTGTGTCCAGCTGTGAGGGAGAGTAGCACTGCATGGTCAATTTTCATAAAGCATGTAAGATCTGATTCATGTCCCAGAGGAGATCAAATTGGAATGGGTCTATATGAAATAAGAAATCTGGGTCATCAAACAGTCACTTGAATATCAGAGACTAGGTTTTCTCTGACCCATATGGTAGTTAATCCAACCGAATCATCTGTCAACCTATGTATCCACATATTTTTGTTCTAACGCATTACATTTATATCGTTCACAGCACGGTTGCAAGCAGTCCAGAGAACTTCACTCTCGGAGGAAACTACAGCACAGCCTCCCTGACAGGATGTTGCCTCATGGTGCCTTCTCCTTCATTAAACTGCAGTTGGTTTACCGTACAGACTCTGTGAGCAGTACTTGTTGGAACATGGATGTCCTTCATGCAACTGGACTGTTTTAGAGATAGCACAGAACTAAAGGCAAGCCTTTTTAATAGAAAACATTATTACCATTCCTGGAATTGTTTCAGATTTGTGTCTTGCCTATGTCACCTGGTGGGGAGCAGCATCAAGAAGAACTTTGACAGCGAGAGGAAATACAGAACTATGACGGTGGAGGTTCAAACTGACGTTTTTCATGAGATGTCAGCGTTTGTGGTTTGTGGGACCTGCGTTATTATTTATGCAATAGATCAAGAGATGGAAAGAGACAGGCTGTGGAACAGAGAGCGTAAGAGGCCCACAGACAGCAAAAAAAGGACTTGTTTCCAAGACACTGCACTCTAATCTACCTCTAAACTTCTCTTTTGTCTAAGAATGACCTGATTTAGAGTTTGATACTCATGGAAAATCGGTGTTTCTGGAGGAAAAGTCTTCAATTAGGAGGAGAATGCTCGAGCTGAATTTCCTTAACAACAATGATGGGGGTGGAGGAGAAAACTCTTCCGGTGGATCCTCCTGAGGATTCACCACTTTCTTCAGAATGATTTTCTGTTGCTACAATCTCTAAATCAAGTTGAATTGTTGGTGTATATCAGAATATCAAGGTCATAAATATCGCCTACAAATTATCGACTACAGAATATGAACTAATATATTGACAAAGTATGTGTGTGTAGGTATGTAAAGTTATACTATTCTTAACTCATGAGGCCATACCACATAAAGTGAGCACTGGACTTGCTAATTTTAGACAGGACTCTGACAAAGTTTTGCACTGCCTAGAGTCTTAAATCAATGAAGAGCTCGAGCAGAAGAATTATAAAACTTTTTACATGTAATGATTTTTTGCTGTAAATGTACCAGTATTTTTGACATCTGTAAAGGAAAGCAAAACGAGCTCTTGCGAGCTATAATGTACACAGAAAAAGGAAAAATATGCTATTTGTATTTTTATAAGGTTGTGAATGTGCCAAAGCAATGGAAGTATATCTGAATAAACTTGCACTATAAACATATATTTAGCAAGCACTAATTCTGATCAATTTGACCATTACATAGGCTATTCGAATACAAAACACTTAGTAAATAGAAACTAAATGTACAATTATTATTGAAAATAAACATGTGTAGTTAAGAATAATCTTCTATCTGCAGATACAATTTGTTGCGACAAAATACATAAACATTTTATAAGGGACTCTCACCATCCACACCACTCATATACAAATACATACACACAAGTAAAAAAAACATGGATGTAGTCTTGTCCGAGGTGACAGCAATTCAGGACTCCAGAAAGCAGATACATAATAATTCAACCTTCATCCACAGCTTCCAGTCCCAACTGCCTCACCTCTAATCATAACAGATTCCAACATTGAATACGGAATGCAGAACTCATTGACCCAACAAATGAACCCCAGAGAAGAGCAGAGCAGATACTACAATGGGCGCTGTAGTTGTTTGAGTTTGTAGGTGAACTTTTTCACTACTTTGTACTTCTCTAATGTGACACGACACATGTAGGAGAGTCCAAAATATAATATATTATAATCTGAAATAACAAAAACTCCAATCACAACCTAAGCCAAGAAAGAGGCAACCCTGTTCAGAGCTTTGCACCTGAGGGGTAATAATTTGGAAATGGAGAAAAGAACACCAATCAAAAGACAGAAATACCACCACCATGTGTTAAGAAAAAAGGTATGACTTCCCAGTGGAGGCCCATCCAGGTGAGAGGATAGCAACCAAACTCCTTACAATTCTTTTACTTTCAAATTACTCTTAATCCTTTTAAATGTAAGCCAGGAAATTATCATGGAATCCGAAACAATTATAATGAATAAGCTGAATAATAAAAAGAGAGCACACAAAATGCTAGCCAGGCTGCATGTTTATGTTTAGGTTTTTGAGATTTTTATTGCGCGCAAATACCCGAAGGTGTCTCGGCGCATATCGGACTTCCTGAGATGAAACTACCCTAAAATCATTGATCGAATAACCACGTTTTCAGGAGTTTTCGGAAGATAGTGAGGGTTGGACTGGATTTGATGGGCAGAGGAAGGGAATTCCACAGCCTGTGGGTGGCTACCAAGAAGCGTCTATCTCCCCAGCTGGTAGTTCTGGTATGCGGAACAGCAAGAAGATAGGTGCTGGCAGAACGAAGAGATCTTTGTGGGGCATAGATTCGTAAAGCATCTTTGAGGAACCTTGGTCCAGAGTCATGAATGGCTTTGTAGGCGATACAAAGTGCCTTAAATTTGAACTCTTAACTCGTAACCAATGCAGATGGTGTATGGCCATGGAGGTGGGGCGGCGACTGGGGATATTAAGCAGAATTCTGGCCGCAACATTTTGCACAGACTGCAATTTAGATAGAATCTGTTCTTGTGCGCCAAGGAAAAGGGCAGTACCATAGTCCAATTTTGAGAAAACAAGCGTGGTAATCAAAGTTTTCCCTGCTCCTGGAGGGAGATATGGCAGCAGTTTTTTGATCTTCCTTAGCATGAAGAAAGATGAGGAGACCACCGCATCAAATGAGGCTAACTATAAGTCATAACCTGTACTTACTAAGGGCCTGATTATGAGTTTAGCAGTGTGGGAGAAGCCAGCCATGCCACACCACCGACTTACTCCCACACTGCCAAACCTCACCACCGCCCGCATTCCAGATTATGAGTTACCTCATGGTCTGGTGGGCGGTCCTTTGGCGGTGCCTATTAAAATGGCACCATAATGGGAGCCCCAATGCCCGTTCCTGCATAGCATGTTGTACGTGGTAGGTCTGTCGGTGCGGCAGTCCCTGACCACCACCTCACCTCCACCCGAGTTTGATGGTCCTATGGGCTGCCAAACTCGTAATTAGGCCCCTAATAACAAATCAAAAAATGTACATCTCCTAAAAAGGATTATACTCTGAGCTACTTATTTAGGACAAATTGTTCTAAATACACATGTGTATAAAGTTCTGGGCAAGAAATTAGTTATCAACATAACTTGATAATATAGGTTTTCCTCACGTGTAACTGTAGGCTGCTAGTGAAGTATGAATCAATAATATGTGTCTAAGTTCAGAAATATCAGTTAAAACACTAACAGAAAGGGCAACATAGAACAGAGCATTCATGATACATACCTAAATGTGTATGGTGCTCTTAGTAAGAATCAGTGAAAATCAAATATTATAGATTTCCCCTCTTTATAATTATAGCAGTTATCTTGAAGCCCAAACTGACAGGAAAGGTCCTCCCTGGACCGGAACCAAGCATCCTAGGACCCGTTTCGGTGTATCATCCCTCCTCAGCCAGGCTAGCTTGAATCCAGTGGCATCATTTGTTGACTGGGGGTGGATGTTTCATTTACTCAGCATTCTGTCCATCATTTGTTGCTGTAGCACTTATTGCCCTAAGTGGGATGGGTATGCCCAGACATGGGTCCCTTGCTCACTTTGCCACTGGATGCAAGCTAACATGGCTGCTGAGGAGTGAAACTCTGAAACCGATCCCGGGATGCTTGTTTCCAGTTCAGTGAAAATCCGGCTGGTCTGTTCCCATGGGGAGCAGGGTCAAGAGGATTTGTATATGGCTGGGTCCAAACTGGGGTGGGGTAGTGAGCAAAAGAACAATGGCTTTAACCCCCTTGACTGGGGGTGAATGTTTGATTTACTCAGCATACCATCCATCATTTGTTGCTGTAGCACTAAGTTGTATATACAGCTCCACGTTGAACAAAGTAAACAACAGAATGCAGCACAATGACATAATATAAAGCAAAATGACAACACAATCAAAAAAGGCAAAATGCAACAAAACTATCAAAACAGAATGCAACACAACTATCACAGTACAATGAACCAACAACACAATAATGCAGCATAACCACAGCCACTGCCTCACAACAAAATACCACACAACAAATATGCACAAACATTCTAGTCACACATTACCACTACACCACATAGGTCACATAATACAGTGACAAAAGAAGTTTGTACCAAGCACTGCCTTACTTACTACAAAGGACATGTATTTGCACCAGTCAATAATGTTTTATGATCTAAGCCCACATGTTTGTGCCGCATATATATTCACTGAAAGAAATTAAGGTTACAGGGGTGTTATAGTTAAGAAATAGAATGAAAGAACATTAAAAATTCACTGAAATAAACAAAAGTTACAGGGATGTTATAGTTTGAAACTAGAATTACAAAAACCTTAGAATTTCACTGTAAAAAACAAAGATTACATGGATGTTATAGTTAGGAAATAGCATTATAGAAACCACAGAAATTCACTGAAAAAAACAAAGGTATTAGGGACTTTATAGTAGGGCTCAGATTTAGCTCATACAAAACCATCAAAATTCAGCAGTTATAGTTACCTGAGGTAACCATAACTTACGCCCCAATGCACTGCTTATGACCTCACATATTACATCACTCATGACATTATTGATGACATCACTCATGACGTCATAGATACCATAACTGATGACATCCTCTAGTGATTGTGAGAGTTTTCTAAAAGTTTCTTAGTGTTAAAGATACATAGTAAGATATTATAAATGTTAAATTAGTAAGCTTTGTGTCCTACTGATGATAGATACTATTGATAAAACATATTATGTATGGGACTGTGTATCCATGTATGAGTAGCTGTCTGAGTGACTATGGGTGTGTGAGTTGTTGTATGGGTGAGTACATGACTGTGTGTTGGCTGTGTGAGTGAGTGGGTGGGGGTGTCAGTGCTGTATAGGAGTGTGCATGAGTATGTGAGATGAGTGTTGTATGGGATGGGTAAATGAGTGGGTGTGAGTGAATATATGGGTAGGCAAATCAATCATAGAGTAGCTGCATGGGTGAGTGTGTGCTGGTGTTGGTGACTGTATAGGTGAGTGAGTACATATGTTAGTTTATGTATGAGTAAGTGAGGGGGTGTTTGAGTAACGGTATGGGCGAGTGAGTGGCTATGTGAGTGACTATATGTGTGAGTGATTTGGTGTGTGAGTGACTGTATGAGTATATTAGTGGTATTGTGAATGGGTGTATGAGTGAGTGGATGTGTGAGTGGCTCTATGAGTCAGTGAGTGGGTGTGTGGGTCTGTGAATGGGTTTGTGAGTGGTTGTGTGAGAGTGGGAGTGGGTGCATGAGATTTTGTACAGGGGTGTGTGGGGGGGTCTGTGGATGATGTCATCAGTGATGTTATCAGTGATGTCTTTTGAGATGTCATCAGTGATGCCACTGACCATGTCATGAGTGATGTCAAATGTGATGTCATTGGAGGGGCATAAGCAATAGCTCAGGTAATTATAACTGCTGAATTTCTATGGTTTTGCACATGTGAAATCAGAGCCTAACTATACTGTTTCTATATCCTTTGTTTTTTCCAGTAGATTTCTATGGTTTTTGTAATTTTATTTCCTGACTATAAACGTCCCAGTAACCTCTGAATTTTCAGTGAATTTGCATGGTTCTTTTACTTCTATTTCCTAACTATAATGTCCCTGTAACTTTTTTTCTGTGAATTTTTAAGGTTTTAAAAATTCTGTTTCCCAACTATAACGCCCCGTAACCTTTATTTTTTCAGTGACTTTCTATGGTTTTAGACATTTTATTTCCTAACTGTAACCTGTAAACTTTGAGAGCGGATGTGTAGGTCAGTGAGTGGATGTGTGATTGGCTGTATGGATCTGTGAGTAGATGTGTGAGTGGCTGTATGAGTTTGTGGGTGGGTGCGTGACTGGGTTTGTGAGTAGCACTGTGGGCCTTTGAGAGAGTTTTAATCCACAACTCTGTGATAACGTGAAACCTCATCCTGAGAAGACGAGAATACAAAGAGGTGAATCACCACCAAACAGGTGTATTTCTTCTTGACTAAATGAAGTAACTGATTCTTTGTTTGTAAGACATCACCAAAATCATCTGGAAACGCGCTCGGGGGACCTTGTTAAGCTGTTCATCAACAAGGGAAAAAGGAGTAAGACCTGTGCATACTACTAAGGAATAGAGGGAGGGTGGCAAAGGGGCCCCCTCCCTGGGCTGATTTCAGCCCCAGGTGAGCCTGAATGCCCCACGCGCTGTCCCTGCTGGCTCCTGCTGGAGGCAGGAACCGGCATTGCTCTCACACACAGGGAGTTGCTAAACATGCAGCATCCTCTTTGTAGGAGCAATAATTGCATCAGTTTCCCTGCCCGCATGACAGTGGGCAGAGAAATGGACGAAAACTTCACTCGCAGCAAGCGGAAGCAGTTTGACAGCTCCCGCTTGCTAGGAGGGAAGTTAGTGTTTGCTCTGACTTGATTGGAGCTGTCAAAGCTCCATCAAATCAGAGCAATCAGCTGTGTCCTGGAGGTGCGCACCTCGGGACATAGAAAGCAGGACCTGGGGAGTGGCGGTCCTCAGGGCCTTTGATGGTCAAGGAGGGTGGTCCCTGCCTCCTTGTGTGTTCTTGGGCTGGTATCACAGAGTTGGGGGTCTACGGACCATATATGGTCCAGAATGGGGGCCGCACAGCCCCCCTCATAGTTTAACATATTTCTTAGCCCCAGGGAGGTAGTGGTCCCGGGGCTTCTAAGAAGCCCAGGAGGGGGTCCACATGGCTCACCACCATTTATAGAAATAAATACCTGGGTGATGGTGGTCCCTAGGGCTCAAAGAGCCTTAGGAGGTGGCCTCATGCACCCCCTTCCTTTTGTTGAAAAATGCACCCGGGACCTACCCCCCCTGGGGGCTCTTTCAAAATCGGCGCTTGTTTTTCTTTCCGCCAGACTCGCGGATCTTTGACAAACATTTCACAAAAAATGCTCTTTAGCCTTGGCAGGGTCCCAGGGGGGCTCCAGAACCAAAGGTAAGGGGTCAGGGTATTTCGACCCTACCCACTTTTCTTTTTTTTAAAGCAAACAGCCACTAGCACTTCCTGCTTGAAGTGTTGGCAGCCAATCATATTTAAGCACGGGGACTGTGGGATCCTTAGAGGATTCGGTTCCCTATATATACAAATATGGGTTTCCCTTACTATCTCAAAAACTACTGAACAGATTTACATCAATTCACAAAAAGGTCGCTTTCTCGACCAAGAGCTACCTTTCTGCCAAATTTGGGGTAATTCCGTTCGGCTGTTCGGGCTGTAGTAGTGTATAAAATACCTATTAGAATTTACACGGGGAAATCACATTTTGGGATCCCCCCTTTTCTCAGCCCCGGCTTGACAAATCACCTGTGACATCAAGTATAATTATCTTATGCTTTTATAGCAATCCCTCATACTTCTGTTATTATTATTTTTAAAAAAAAACATATATATATATATATTTATATTACCTACTGGCGCTTGCCAGTATGTAGTTATAGTTAGGACCTAGTTACCATAGGAAAATTGCAGCATTCTATTCCCAATAACTTTGGCGCTGATTGAAGAATCTTTGCGAAATTTTCAAAATCATGGTCCGCTTCGGTCCGCTCCGATCTTGAAAGTTTCAGGGTGATTCGGCAAGCAAGTGCCGAGAAAAAATTTGGGTCCCAAAACGTGTTTCTCCATGCAATTTTCCATAGGACACTTTAGACACGGCTACAGCCTGAACGGCTGAACATAATTACATCAAATTTGGCAAAAAGGTAGCCCTTAGTTCAGAAAGAGCCCTTTTGGTAAATGGTGTCAATCTGTTCAGTAGTTTTTAAAATATTAATGGACAAATAAATATATATATCTGGGGGAGCCTAACCACACATCTCATCGTGAGATCTGATTGGCTGTGAGCACTTCATTCAAAGAGTGTTGCCAGCCATCTTGGGACCAATATACATGAAAGCATCTCATTAAAAATCATTGCAGTTATTGGAAGGTTTTAAGACTTTAGTTACATTATACATCATTTGTTGATGGTACCATACTCATTTTAGGAATTGTGGTGTGTTCTAAAGTGATTTTACCATGTGAAAAAGCCTTTTGCTGGGATATCATGAATCATGTTTGAAAGAAAACTATTATCTCATGCTTTTCCCACAGTGGTTTGGAAGGGGATCTATAAGCTAAACTGAGAGCATATTTTCTGTAAATTCACATTATCTTTCTAAGTCATGTGAGAATGAAGTCTGACATTCTCAGTAAAACATGTACATCCAACAAGGGCAGAGACTGTCAGTTGATTCATTTGTGTTCTACTGCAGCTTCCCAGAGTGTTCTAAAGTACAACTAGAGCGCTAACAGTCCTACTTACGACAAACGTATTGCACAGACTGAAGCCATCTTGAATGGAATAAAGTGTTAACTCTTAAAACATTTAATTTAAAAAGGAACAAAATGAGGGGGTTCATTTTGCCACAGAAAGTATGATTAGTGCTGCAGAAAGAAAAACTAGGGCACATTTTGACTTCTCAAATCCTCTTCTATTTCATTCAAATATTCTGACATGCAGACTGAAACACGCAGTTTGAATACCAGCAGCAGACTTCCCTGGTGAGCAGTAGCTTTACTACAGTGATCTGATGAGCAACTAGAGTGCTAACATTCAGAATTTATGGCAAATGTGTGACACATCTGAATGCCTTCTTGATGGAACCAAAGTAACAAACTGAAAGTATTTCCTACTGAGGAGACTGCAGTAACTGAGGAAATTAGGAAACTTCATAATGAATAAGTCTCCCAAGTTGGCCACCAGAGACAAAGGAGCCCAAATGTAGCACAAATATCATCCAGATGTAGCCCACGTATAGCTCAATAACAGAATGTCCCAGAGTGTTCTTAAGAACAACTAGAGCGCTTACTGTCTTACTTATGACAAAAGTATGGCACACCTGAAGCCATCTTGATTGGAATAAACTGGTAACACTTAAAACATTTAATTTAAAAAGGAACACAATGAGGGGGTTCATTTTACCATAGAAATTATGATTAGTGCTGAAGAAAGAAAAATTAGGGCACATTTTGAGTGACTTCTCAAATCCTCTTCTATTTCATTAAAGAATTCTGACATGCAGACTGAAACATGCACTTTTAATACCAGCAGCAGACTTCTGTGGTGAGCAGTAGCTTTACTACAGTGATCTAATGGGCTACTAGAGTGCTAACATTTAAAATGTATCTCAAATGTGTAACATATCTGAATACCTTCCTGATGGGATCAAAGTAAAAAACTGAAAGCATTTCCTGCTGGGGAGACTGCAGTAAATGAGGAAATTACGAAATTTCATAACAAATAAATCGCCCAAGATGGCCACCAGAGACAAAGAGCCCAAATGTAGCACAAATATCACCCAGATGTAGCCCACATGTAGCCCAACGACAGAAGTGTGCAAAACACCTTTTATTTTTTGTGCTTTTGCAGTTTTATATAGTGCAGACTTGTCAGGTATTGGGGTGCTTTACATGAGCATTGGTTACATCACACACAAACAAATTCATTTTGGTTTTAGACATGGGGAGATTAAGTGATTTGACCAGAATCACAGAATGTCGAGCTGAAGCAGAAACTCCAACCTGGTTCCCCAGTTGCAAAGTATGCAGCTCTGGAAGTAACACCACATTGTCTCCCATAAGTGCAACATTTAATCAAGTGTTCAACTGGATAAAAAAACATAAAGATAACAAATAATTTAAAAGTGCTTTGTCGCTATTTGAAAACTCAGAAAATATGTCCTCATTTTAGTTTTTTAGAGCACTAACCATAATTTTGATGCAAATAAGACCCTCTCAAATATGTAATTACCAAAGGAAATGCTCTAGGTATTACAGTTTTGATTACATCAAGATGACGTCAAGCGTTCCACACTTTTGTAATAAATATAGAATGTTAGCAATCTAGTTGTTCATTAGGATACTGTTGAGAGGCAGAGGCCAGGGGCACGCACTCTGAAAATTGAAGGCAGGTAGGAGGGTTCAGAGGCAGCAATTTGACCACACTGGGCAGGGAGGAAGGGCAGTGGCAGCACAACAGACTATGGACGGCAGTGGAAAGGGGGTCAGGGGCAACAAATCAACAATACAGGACTGGCAAGAGAGGCTGTGGCAATATAATAGACCATTCTGGGCAGAAGGAAGAGGCAGTGGTAGTAAAACCATACATGCCAACGGACCCGATTCAGCCAGGAAACGTCCAATGTTTTTAAGCCCAAATGGGCTTTATTTGATCTGTCTCCTGTCTACAATCTCCTCTTTTCTATGTAAGTCAAAGGGGAAAATCAATACCAAAAGGATCATGGAAGGCAGGAGGAATTGGGGTAGGGACATGGACTCGGATAACAGAGGACATGAGGGACATGGAGAGGTGCACCAAACTGACCCTACAGGGCAGGCATCAGGGTTTGCAGCAGCACAATACACCACTCAGGGCATGTGGGACGGAAGTACAGCACAACAATCCATAGAAAGCAATAGGGAGGGGACAGGACCATAAACATGGACAACAGAGAACAGAGGGGAAATAGGCAATGGTAGCTAGCTGACCGTAATGGACTGATGGGAGAGAAAGCTGCAGCATAACGGACCATAAAAGGCAAGAGGGACGGTTCAGGGGCATTACAATGGAACAGACAAGCCAGGAAGGAGGGAATAGGGGTCTGCACATGGAAACAGAGGGCTGGGGGCAAGGGGGCAGGGCAGGAGCAGAAAGATGACCATGGAGGTCAGGCAGGATGGGCACTAGAAGCAAGACACACCATGGAGAGCAACAGTGAGACTATAATGGCATACACACAGACCATGAGGGAATGTGGCAGGGGGTCAGAGGCACCTAGCTGACCACACAGGACAGGTGGGAGGGGCCATGGCAGCACAGAAGACCATGCATGGCAAGCAGGAGGGTTAGCGGCAGCACAATAATATGATGGGCAAGAAGGAGGGTGCAGGGGCATGCACAAAGGACCATGGAGGATAGAAGGGAGGGTCAGGACCTGGGCACAGACAAGAGAGTTCAGGGGAAGAGGCCTCACAACAGACCATGCGGGGCAGGCAGGAGGAGCAGTTGCAGCACAACAGACCAGGGAGGGCAAAAGGGTGTGGCAGTAAAATGGACCATGGGGGACAGGAGGAAGGGGATAGGGGCATGGAATGTGGACACGCAGGGTGGAGGTGGCAGGGACATGTTACATTCATCTGACAATGCTAGGCAGGTGGGAGGGGAGTAGCAGCTCAACAGAACACTCAGAGTAGATAGGAGTGGCAGGTCCATGGAACATGGTGGGCAAAAAGGATGGAGCAGGGGCATGCACACAGACATCGGAGGGCAGGGGGAAGGAGAATACGGGCAGCATGCTAAGCACAGAGGCTAAGCAGGAGGTCAATGATGGGGCATAGAATTGGGAAATGGAGGGCAGGAGGAGTGGACTGGTAAATCATGCTAAATGGAGGGCAGTGGCAGCACATCAGACCATGCATGGCAGGAGGGAGGAGGCTAGTCCATGGATTCAGAGGATAGGGAGGAGGTGGATGGGGCAGCAAGCTAACTGTTCAGAGAATGCGGGAAGGCCAGTGGCAGAACAACGGCCACAGAGGGCTGTAATAAGGGAGAAGAGACATGGACTTGGACAATGGATGGCTAGGAGGAGGGAAGGCAGGAGCAGCAAGCTTGGGTGGGAGCAGCACAATGCCAGGCCCTGCTTCCAACCCCCCACCATCCATTGTGATATGCATCTTACTTAACGTTAAAAAACACTAGAAATTTGCTGAAAAAAACAAAGATTATAGGGACGGTATAGTTAGTAACTATAACTTACGCCCCTGCAATGTACTGCTAATGACCTTAGACATTACATCATTCATGACCATGACATGGTCAGTTACATCACTCATGACATCTCAAATGAGCTGTGAATGGAATGCAACTATAATCGCTAGAACTTTATTTAGGGATGGTGTGTGTATATATTAACACCCCTTTTTTTCTTATCTTTCGTGTAAGAACCATTATAATACGCAACGTTCCCAGATTAATATGGCCGATAGCCTTTCACTTTAAAGTAATGTGTAGTCCAGTGTTTATGTTGATGTTTGCAATCCTAAGTATGTTTACTATGAATAAGTCACGTTGACGAACATACAGGTATGGTGGTCACAGGGCAAGATATGCTGAAATGCAATTGTGTGCATATTAACACTTGTTTTCTTTTCTTTATTGTATCAATTCCTGAATTTTTACATCGTGGCCAGGCCAATATGACAGGCAGATTTTTGGATTAAAGTAATATGTAGTCCTTTGTTAATGTTGGCAACTTTAGGCATTTGTACATTTAAATAAGGATGCTACAATGACGTCTTGTATCGTTGCGTGCATCACGTCCTTTGTAGATTAAATATTTTGAAACTCTAACCAGCTACATACTATTGATAAGCTCTTCTAAATACCCAGTTAGTACCTATGCAGTCTAGGAATCCTTCTGTTTGTCCCATGCACTTCTCCATTCACCCATCCAGCACTATCTACGTATCCTATCACTCCACCAATACCTAAGCACTTATAAATTCAGCATGCACTTTCTTTGCAACACTAAAATTACTCCAGTTCTTAGTCGTATACTTAAGAAATGGTGTAGTCACTAACACAAGTGCAGATACAATATTGTGTACACTATGCATGCACACCTCTAACCAGCTACAAACTATTGACACGCTCTTCTAAATACCCAGTTAGTACCTATGCAGTGTAGGAATCCTCCTGCCTGTCAGATGCATTTCTCCAATCACCCATCCAGCACTATCTACTTATCCTATTACTTCGCCAATACCTAAGCACTTATACATTCACTATACACTCTGTTTGTAATACTGTAATTATTCTAGTTACTAGTCATGAACTTATGGAATGGCCTAGCTACTAACACAAGTACAGCTATAATATTGTGTGCACTATCCAAGCAGACCTCTAACTAGCTACTTACCATTGATACAATCTTCTAAATACCCAGTTAGTACTCATGCAGTGTAGGAATCATCCAGACTATTCCATGCACTTCTTTAATCACTTATCTACCACTATCTACTTATCCTATCACTCCACCAATAAGTAAGTACTTATAAATTAAGTGTTCACTCTGTTTGCAGCACTGTCATCATTCCAGTTACTAGTGGTATTCTTATAAAATGACCTAGGCACCAACACAAGTACACATAAAATATTCTGTGCATAATCCCTACAAATCTTTAAGCATATACATACTATTGGTCCACGCCATTAAATACTGAAGCAGTACCCATGCAGCGTAAGATACCTACTGTCAGTCTCATGCAATTCTTCAATCACCCATCCAGCACTATGCTCTTATTGTATCAGTCTGCCAATACCTAAGCACTTATGGTGCAGATTTACAAGCACCCTGCTCCACCAGTACGTCACTTTTTGTAATGTAGTGATGGCGCCAGGCACTTCTCCATATTTACAAGGATGTCATTTGAGATGTCATCAGTGATGTCACTGACCTTGTCATGAATGATATAATATGTGACATCATCAGCAGTGCATTACGGGTGCCCGAGTTATAGTTAGCAGAACTAACTATAACGGAGGCATTTCTATGGTTTTGTACGAGTGAAATGTCCACCTAACTATAACACCCCTGAAACCTATGGTTTTTCTTTGAATATCTAAGGTTTTTTAAATGCTAATTTCTAACTATAACGTCTCTGAAACCTATGTTTTTTCCAGTGAATATATATATGTGTACAACCACACCCAGACACACACATATATACTGATACATAGATATATATACATATATATTGCTTTAGCACCAAAATACTCCTTACTGAAATTCAGGAAATACAAGCGACACCAATGAAGTTACTTGCAGTAATCTTTACTTGGTAAAAGAACAGAAAGCAAACACAACACGCTTTCAACAGTCACAGTGATGTGTAGTTGTCAAACCAGGCGTTTAAAGGTGTACTGCTACTATTAAACATAGAAAACAGACTTTTGCTCACCCTCAGCTAGATATATACATAAATCAACAAAAACAAAATGGTGTGCATTCAACAAAATGCAAGTGAAAAAATATAAAAATACGAGTATATGGAATCACCTTCACTTTACAAATTGCTTGTTTTTCTCCTAAACTATCTGGTATATGTACTCCGTATCCCCAAACCACTCGTGTAATAGTATAACAGTGGAGCGGTTGGCCTCGTAACTGCTTAGTATTTATACAAGTTATACAATGTGATGCCCTATGGGTTCCTGCTCTGATTGGGCAGAAAAAACATACAGGACAGACATAATTTGGCTTTAGTAGCTGGTATCAGTTGTCAAACCTAAAGTCCAGATTTGTTCTTAACCACTATGTCTAACATAAAGCCTCGACCCCAAATGAGCAGTGACATCATTTATCATCGCTTCATCAGGAACCAAAACATGCATACACTACAATGCAATCATTTGTAACTTACTTGTAAGAAAGCAAATGAACAATATAAAGCTTGATCCCGAGAGGCATTTAGTATTCCACTTCATCACATACTATGGGGTCTAAAACCATACAGTAATGAGTCAAATCAATAAAGCTGGGTGTATAATTCCAAATAATCACAGCATAACTGTCTTCTTAATTGCAACGGTGGTCTGTGAACATGTTGACCTATGATATTAACTTGATTCTTGAACAAAAAATA
This sequence comes from Lissotriton helveticus, assembly GCF_964261635.1. Taxonomy (NCBI): domain Eukaryota; kingdom Metazoa; phylum Chordata; class Amphibia; order Caudata; family Salamandridae; genus Lissotriton; species Lissotriton helveticus. The sequence goes on from NC_136059.1 coordinate 1,030,070,315, forward strand.
AAAAAACATTTGTTGTTAAATCCTTCATTATCCAACTGTAGAGAATTAATGTTTGAATTTGAAGACCTCTAAAAACACAGGGCCCGATTCACAAAGGTAATCTGAGACAAAAGTCTAACTTTACGAATTTTGGTATTCACAGAGGTAATTTACGAGTTATATCTTTACATCTGCAGTCGGGCCGGAATCTCCGCACCGGGGTTGTACTATCCGGCTCCATCTGTACTCTTCGACTCCAGCTGTATTCTCAGGTTTGGGCCGGATGAAGTGTAATCAATGGGACGGAATACAATTTTTACAAAAAGGAATATTAGGAACATGTGATAAATGGTAGAGGAGGCCATGAAAATCAGTTTGGGCAGGGTAAAGTGTGTGCCCGACACTACATCATAGCCCAGAAAAGTTGGCACCTTTGCATCATGGTACATGCAGTCCATGATTTGCGCTTCCCTACAGATCTGGGTTAAATCCTTCGCTTATTTGCTCACCATGCCACCCCAGTTTGAACCCTTCCAAAAAAAACGATGGATATAGGCCCAGATCTCTGTACTGGGGGGGAGTGTGTGACAATGTTCAGCATTCCATCCATCATCTTTTTGCGTTGCTATAGTCGCCCCAAGTTGGAAGAATATGCCAGATTTGATTCCCATGTTCACTATACCATTGGATTCAAGCTAGTCTGGCTGACAAGAGGGTGATACCCCAAAACCGGACCCATGATGCTTGTTTCGGTCCAGGGAGGACCGAGTCTGGCAGTTCAGGCTGGACTATTCCTATGGGGAGCCAGAATATTGGGTAGAAACGCTGACCCCCCTCTATATGTCTGTTAGCCAATCTGGGCACCTTCCTGCCTTATGGAGGGGCTCAATCATTTCACCAATATATAAGGCGGGGGATAGCACTTCTTGACATTGAGGCAAAATACTTCGCAGGGCTCTTATTGACCCAGCTCCGCGAATGGGCAACCAGCCGTAACATAATTCCATCTAGTCAAACGGGGAACAACAACAAACCTCCTGGCAATATCGTTACTCATCGACAAGGCAAGGGTGACCAAACAGGCTCTTCACCTTTGCTTAAGTGGACTTCAAAGCGGCTTTTGACAATGTAAACCGAGGCAACCTTTGGAGAAAACTAGCCTCTTGGGGAATCCCCGTGCCTTTACTAAACCTTTTGATTGAACTGTACACCAATACATGGGTTCAGATAAAGCTCGGGAACGGTACACACCTTTCTAGGCATATTCCGACCACAAAAGGTCTAAAACAAGGGTGCGTTTTAGCACCCACCCTTTTTAACTTATTTACAGCTGACTTGCCCCCTGCCCTAGAGGCTTGCAATGCCCATGCCCCCCGATTGGGGTGCAAAGCGCTGCCGAGCATATCTTATGCAGACGACGTGGTCCTGGTTAGCCATACAAAAGTAGGTCTCCAGAATCTTATCAATACGCTTCACGGATATGCCAAAGAAAATCTGCTAGAAGTAAATATTGACAAGACCAAAGTCTTGTCAATAACTGGGAATAAAAAGCCGCAAACCTGGGTACTTGGAACAAAGATAGTCGCAAATTGCTCGGAATATAAATACCTTGGAATCTTAGTTGACAAAGGAGGTCGCTACTCAAATCACCTAGAGGCATTAAAGAGGAAAGGCATGCTGATAGCTACGACACTCAAACAACTAAAGACAAATTTGAATGGTCCAACCCTTCTGCCACTGCTTCGCGTGGCTCAAGTCAAAATAGAGTCGTCTATCACGTATGGTAGTGAGGCACTAAGAGGCACAGATGTGAAACTGCTGGACATAATCATCTCAAAGGCCTACAGACTCCTTTTTAACCTGCCAACCGACACCTCACAAGCCCAGATCCGGTTAGAATTTGGACTGACCTGCCAAACGATTGCACGGAGAGGGTCATATATAAAGTCCTGGCACAAAATAAAGAACGCACCAGATAATATACTGAACCATCAGCTCTGGCGAGAACTGTGCAGCTTCTCCAAGATGCCGGCGAAAAAATATTTGGAGGAGTCGCTGACTGTTACAGGACTGAAAGAATTATGGGATACTTCAGTATCGCATGCGCAATTTAAGCACGTAGCAAATAAGAGCATATAGAGACAGTCGCACGTGGAAGATAAAGCCATCTTTTCCCACAGGCGTCACTCTTGGATGACTCTGGGCACATATAAATTACCGGGGCTACAAGCGTATTTTGTTCTGGGGTATGGCAGGAAAACTAAAGAAGCCTTTCTAAAACATAGGCTAGGTATCCTACCAGCCATACCACACCTACAACCATGGCTGAGATGGAACTGCGGGACAAAATGCAGGCTGTGCGGTGCAGGGAATGAAGACTTTGAACATCTGCTATGCACCTGCCCGAGGCTGAAAGAGGCAAGAGCAGTCCTGCTAAAAACTTCCTTCAATGAACAAAGAATTCGCACACGCAGACAAGCTGTTCTCGCCTGCTTTGATCCAGGTCTTCCCCCACTTAATGGAAATCTGGTGAAGTTCCTGAAACTAGTGGAGTTCAAACTAACAAGCCAAGAACTCTGCCCGAATTAGACCTAAGGAGCTATGGCCAAGACAGGACGCAATGAACAATGCTTAGCTCCCACAACCCACTGATTTTAGCACTACTACTTTTATAACTAAAGGCCTCTTGTTTTTAAAATCTTTCCCTTAACTTTTATCCGAGGATATGTGTACTCAAATGTATTTTTTTTTTTTTGTAATGGTTTTAATTAACCTAAACAATAAAACTTTACTTACTTACTTACTATGGGGAGCAGGGTCAAGACTGATTTGCATATGAGTCCACACTGGAATGGGGTGGTACAATGGATTTAGGCCCAAATCTCTGTACCGGTGAATATTTGACAATGTTCAACCTTCCGTCCTTCATCTTTTTGTATTGCTACAGTCATCCCAAGTGGAAAAGAAATGCCCAAACGTTGGTCCTGTGCTCACTATGCAACTGGATTCAAGCTGGCCTGGCTGACACGGGGTGATACCCCCAAACCGGTCCCAGGTTGCTTGTTTTCGGTCCAGAGATGACCAGGGCTGGCAGTTTGGGCTGGACTGTTCCCATGGGGGGCAGTGTCAAGACAGATTAGGATATGACTGCGTCCAAATTGGAATAGCATGCTGAGCAAAAAATCTATGGATTTAGGCCCAGATCTCTGTACTGGGGTCAATGTTTGACAAGTTCAGCATTGCGTCCATCATCTTTTTCTGTTGAATTAAGATATCAACACATTCTCAACAGTCAAGCTAGTAATAACTCATTCAAAAGAGAATCAACCATCACTTGGAACAACCATAAAGTCAGCATTATGATAGACTTTTGAAGAGAACTGACGACACAAGGAAATACTTTCTTAGCATGAGGACACACCTAAGAAATCTCTCTAAGGCACGTTCCCAGCTAGATCTATCAACAATAAAAGTAACACACAACTTTAACATCATGTTGTTCACCTCACTGACAGGTCTAAATGAGATCTTAATCTAGGTTGATGACTCAAAATGGAAAGGTACAATACAAACTGAAATCCTACACAAGCTTGACAACCAAAATCTGAACAAAGTAAAAAGGTTCATTGTAATAATTGACTTTCGAAAACAACTTACCACAAGAAAGTAGAACATAGGAAATTGTGTAGCCTGTCGTCAAAGTATAAAACAATAATGGAGATATATACACAAAGGAGAAAAGACCAAGTGATATTGAGGTAACAAAAAAACAAACAGCTTCATAAGTCATAAAACTACCACTTAATTTCGAAAATTCCTTTTTAAGCACTACTTTTCCATAGAAATACACAAATCAGCTCCAAAAAAGGAAGGAACTTATGCCCGCTTACAAAAAATACCCAATCATATTACAGAATCTAGCACAGACAGATAAATGCAAAATAAATGAAGGTAAGTAATAAAGAGTCAAACAAATATGCTAGTGACAGAAAAGGCAATTACAAAAGATTGAATCAAAAGGAAAGGAAAAAACACATCACAAACAACATAAAGAAAGGTAGGGGCGACAAAAAACAAAACAAATAAAATAAGAACACGTTTAACAAAAATAGACCAATAAAGATGACAAATACTTGTGAAAAAATATGTCCATATACATTCTGCATAGGGTGGCTAGTTGCAATTAAATACATAGAGGGTACCTCTTGATTTGTGAAGGAATATTTCTTGGATTCCTTGAGAGCACATTTCTAGAATCCATTTATCAATGTTATGGCATTCTTGTTTTTCATAAACGATCAATTTAAATTGTTACCTGCATCTGGCCATGATTTGCACTTAGGGGCAGATTTACAAGCCCCGTACGCCACATTTGCGCCGCTGTTGCGTCACTTTTGTGACGCAGCGGCGGCGCAAAGCCAGCGCCATGCTGTGGGGTATTTACAACGTGACGCATCTAGGAAATGCATCACGTTGTAAAGCCCTGCGCCACATGTGGGTGTTCTGGCACAGGGGGGGGGGGGCGTTCCGGCGCAGAAACGCCTCGGAAAAGTGGCTGAGTGAAATCTACAAGATTTCACTCTGCCACTTTTACGCCCATGCTGCGTCAAAACCCTGCGAAGATTGACGCAGCATGTTAGGCCTAAAGGCACCGCGAGCCTTGCTGGAGCTGCGTCGCGACTCCAGCAATGCGCCACCTTTTGGCAGGAGGATGCAACACGCTGTAAGTTCTCCCTCCAAATCTCACCTACTGTGGCGATGACTGGTTTACTAGTCTATCGTCCTCCAGGGAACAATGGTAATTTTACCGGCTCCCTTTTGGAGACGATAATGGTCCTTGCCGCCTCTGCGACTAACTTTATTACCGTGGGAGATTTTAACCTTCATTTTGACGACCAGGAAGACCGGTCGGCAACAGCCCTGCAGTGTGACTTGAAGACCTGCGAGATTGATCTCTTAAACCTAGAGGCTACTCATAACAAGGGTCACTTATTGGATCCTATCTTCACCAACATCAGCACCATGAAAGCAGCCTCCCCGATCCCTCTTCCATGGACTGACCATTTTATGGTTCCCTTCGCCTGGCAAATTTTGCCGGAGAGTGCCCCATCCTGCAGTGTCAGCGTGCCTGAAAGACCGTGGGCTAGACTATCTGTGGAAGGTCTGACACGCAGTCTAGAGGCCTCACGCCCGTTACTAGAGAAGGACCCAGTTCGGGCGGACGCAGATCTCTGCAGTTGGATTTCTAACTCATTAGAGGCCGTTCTCCCATTAAGACCGGGAGGAAGGAGGGACAAAAGATCGTGCACTGCCCCTTGGTACACACCTGAGCTGAGGGTTATGCGAAGGGCCTGTAAAAAATTAGAACGTGCCTGGAGGAAGAATTGGGAGGTGGCTTGTAAGACGGAATACCGAGAGGCGATAAAGAACTATAAGCTTACTATTCGGTGTGCCAAAACCCAATTCTTGGAGAAAAGAATTAGTAATGCCTCCAACTCTTCCAGAGAAACTTTTCTAGTGGTTAAGGAGCTCCTGAGGGTTCCTGTACCGCCTGCCTCGACGGACAATCTGGAAGTAAAATGCAACGACCTAGCAGAGTACTTCCGCACTAAAATTGAAAAGATTTTGTTAACCTTGCCCCAAATAGACATAGGAGCTGAGCCTTCTGTGGTGGAGGGAAGTTCTCTGAGGACCTTAGAGTCTTTCGGGCCAGTCACAGAGGATGAAACTCTTAGGGTTTTAACGTCTATTAAGAGTGGCTCTCCCTTGGATGTTGTTCCCATGAGGATTCTTAAAATGGTTGCCCCTGCCATCGTGGAGTCTATCACGGAGGTGATCAATGACTCGTTGGGCACAGGGGTGGTCCCTCCTAATTGGAAGGGCGCGATAGTTAAAGCCCTCTTGAAAAAACTCAGCCTAGATCCCCTTGACATGGCGAACTACAGACCTATCTCGCTTCTTCCGGGACTCAGTAAAATCACGGAAAAGTTGGTTAATTTCCAACTATCCAACTTCCTTGAGTCCAACGGTGTGCTGAGAAGCTCGCAAACCGGCTTCCGCCCGGGTCAAGGCACTGACACTGCCTTATTGGCTGTCGCAGAAGAGGCACGCTGCATTTTGGATTCGGGAGGATCAGTGGTAGTGATCCTCCTGGACCTTAGTGCAGCGTTTAACACGGTTAACCATCGCGTGTTACTTCGGTGACTGTCCGAGGCGGGAGTGAGGGGGACATCGCTGAAATGGCTTAGGTCATTTCTCAGCGAACGGACCTTCCAGGTTTGGGAAGGAGGGGCACGATCGGCGTCCACCCACCTCCATTGTGGAGTGCCTCAGGGCTCCTCCCTGAGCCCTACACTCTTCAATGTGTACATGGCCCCCTTGGAGGATGTGGTGGCTCCTTTTAACATAAAGATCGTGAGCTACGCCGATGACACCCAGTTGGTGGTTGCCCTCTCCCAAGAAACGGACAATCCTCAGGTGTTACATTCCTGCCTATCCAAAGTCCACACCTGGATGGGGGAATCAACACTAAAGCTGAACGGTTCTAAAACCGAGATAATGCTGATGGGGATGAAAAGCCCCTCACTCCCTCGGTCTGTCTGGCCCAGCTGCCTGGGATCCCCCCCCAAACCCAAGGCTGAGATCAAGAGCCTGGGTATCTGGTTGGAACAAGATCTCTCCTTCAGGACCCAGGCTACCAAATTGGCTGGTGTTTGTTTCGGTCTTTTTCGATCGATACGCAAAGTGTTGCCTCTGCTTCCTCTTCTGTCGCGGAAGCTCCTGATCCAGGGCTTGATAATATCCAGATTAGATTTCAGCAACGTAATCTATCTGGGTGCCCCTGAGACCACCTTGAACAAACTCCAGCAAGTGCAGAATGCAGCGGCACGAATGCTTTATAACATCCCCCTGTCACGCTCGGCCAAACCCGCGTTGAGGGCGCTGCATTGGCTTCCAGTGCGAGAAAGGGTGAAATTTAAGTCCCTCTGCCTTGCTCACAAGATCTTGCAAGGCAATGGCCCCCCTGCCCTTCATAAACTGGTTGCCCCATATAAGGCAGGTAGATCATTACGGTCAGACCAACAACACTTGCTCACGATCCCCAGGGTCAAAAAGGCCCGCTCAGGAGGGAGGAGATTTTCCGTTAGGGTTGCCACTCTCTGGAACTCACTTCCCCATGGCTTACGCTCAGAGACATGTCTTCTGCGTTTTCGTAAACAACTGAAAACCTTTCTCTTCTGCTAAACCGCTCTGCTCCTCTTCTTCTTCCTCTTTCTTATCTGATACTCTGCTGGTGAAGCGCTGGGATGCTTAAGGGTAACTACGCGCTATACAAAACTGTTCTAATAATAATAATAATAATAATCTGCCCATCCGTGTGCCACGGTGCGCCACATTGCAAATGCGGCGCATCAGTGGTGGCGCACGGGTGGTTTGGCGTGTCGCAACTGTTCTGGCGCATCCCTGCTGATTAGCAGAGATGCGCAAGAAGCTGTAAATCTGCCCCTTAGAGCACAAATATGACAATGAAATAAAAAGAAATATAAAAAATAGAGAGCCTTCATAAAAACATTAGTAGAAATCCAGATATGGTGGGCAGTTTGCTTGCATCAAGTGTGAGGACCTACATAAGTTAGCCCGCAGGGGCATTTCAACATGTACACCACATTTGACCTGTCACATGTGGCTGTTACTCTCAATTTTATTTGGGTTCCCTTTGAAGGATGAAGAATTTGGTTTCCTGTAATAATAGCATTACAATTTCCGCAATTCATGCAGGCTAAAGTCCCACGATATTTTGTTTCTTGGGTGTCCTTTTTAGGTTTCGCCTGGCATCCACTGCGCAGCAGTGTTTGCGCAGGCGAAATCTTTTGAGACTCAGTATGGGGCTTTAATCCGCCTCTCTGTTCCATTGGCTAGCTCCATAAATGGAGGCTAGCCATTGGAACAGAGATGCGTCAGTCATTGTCCGAGCAGATTCGTGGGCGTTCCGGCGTTTTCTTCGCTCTTCGCCCCTTTAACAACGTCATTGCGGCGGTGGGCGGATGTTTTTTTTTTGGGGGGGACGGCATGTTGTGTTCAGTTCATCGTGGCTTTTGCGGGAGTGGGCTGCACGATTTATGTTGCTGGGATGTTTGCGAGCAGGTAAGCAGCATTTTCTTCTAATTTTATTTTAACTTTGTACGTCTTTCCGTTTTTGTTGTCTCTGTGTATTGTTGTCCGTGGCTATAGAACAAGAAGAGAGTCACCCTTACTTGACCACAAGGGAACAGGGTCAGTCAACAAGTCAAAAAACAAGGGGTTCCCTTGGTCGTATCACACAATTTCATACACTAACTCCTTTCTTACTCAGGTCTGTTACTCTTGGCCTGTGGGACTCATCAAGCATTCAAATCTTTCAGGTACAAGTGTGAGAGTTGTTTTAAAAGTGACACCACAAAAGGCACTTACAATCTACTGGAGGTCATTGTATAACCGAGATTAAATCTCAAACTTTTATTTTCATAAAAACATAGAACCGCATATAATTCATACATAGTCAGTACATCAACCTATTATGAAGATATCAAACACATTAAAAACAATATGACCACTGTGTTGTCCGTGGCTTCTTTCCGTCATGTCGTTTCCGTGTACCGTACTGCTTGTCTTTTGTCTTGTACCGTCGTGCGTGGCTGTTGTCTTTGTGTCCTTTACCAGCGTGCGTGGCTGCTGTCTCGTCTCTGTGTATTGTTGTCCGTGGCTTCGTTCGTGATGTTTTTGGCTGACATTTTTTCAGGGAGCTGGGGCGGGCGGGTCACGAGTGCCTGGCGTTGCTTGTTATGTCTTGCCATTGAATTACTTTTTGACCCAACAGGTACTTGCATTTGTTTGCCTCTTCACCCGATCTTCGATTAAGAATAGTCCGAGGACTAGAGCCATCTATTAACATTAGAAGTACGCATCATATGGTCAGATAGTAATTTGCAGTAATTGTAATACGTAGAAGCTGAAATTCTAAGTGTTTTCTAAACGCAGGATAGAAATGAATACAGGCACTCTTTATTCGACCACTAAAGGTAGCACCATTTATACCTGTCCAGTGTTTATACCTCTGCATCCAGGCATTCTGCTGATCATCTTTCCAGGCAGACTGTAAGCGCCACTTTTGTCCTGCAAATGGCAATGAAAGCAACACTAGCCATCCTGTGATGCTTTTTTCTTTCTTGCTCTTTTGAAAATCTAAGGTCTGTTTCCAAATGGTGTCCGGGTTATTATAATCTCAAATGAGTGTAGGTCAGTCAACACTTGCAAGAACGTGTTCGTTGCTATTCATATTTGTGAGAGATTTAATTTTGGAATCTAAATACTGTAAAGCTTGGTATGCAAAGACAAAGAAAAAGCCTGTTTGTAAATACATGTTTTCACTCAAAACTTTGTTGTAGGTAATTTATGACTAATGTGTCTCACAAGACATTGAAAAACTGCATACATTCACTAAAAAACCAGAGTTAAAGTGACATTGTTTTCAAATTTCAGTCGAACAAAACACCGAAATTCGTTAGTTACAGGAAAACATAACCTGCCCCCAGTGCTCTGCTCATAACCTCGCATGTGATGCCACTGATGCATCATCGGTGCCATGACTAGTGTCATCATATCAGCAAATCAAAATGGAGAGAGAGGACTAGATAGGCTAGTCCGGATTCCCTGGTTTATATGCAGTAATATCAAGAAAGGACTAGCTTAGTTGTGTTGGCGAGACTCAGAGGGTACGTCTGTGGGCAAACCATTTGGTTTGGTCATGAAGCCCTCACCCACCAACCTAGTTGGTGGCATGCTTCATCATCGGGCCCACCACAGTGACACCGAATGTGTCCCGGGTGTGCTGTGACTCCAGATTACTGAGGAGCTGGTATACTTACTGAGTGTGCTGTGATAAGTGGGTGTGAACGTGATGTTAAAAGCTATGCAGGTAGTCCCAGTTCCCGAGGGTATAAGGATAATTTTAATATCTGGGCCCCTGCTAGCAGATAAAAAGGCAAGTGGACGTTGTGGAGTGAATTATGAGCTCCTACGTCCTATGTGGTCTACATGTTTCAGCCAGGCCTTTTGTTTACAACTGGCTTTCCTCAGGACCAATGAGTATGTGTGGGTGATAAAGTAAATAAACTATATTAAGTGGTTGGTGTGTGTTAAAAAGTGTCGCACTCGCTAAGGTGCTATACGTGTTAGAGGGGGATTCCCTCTGCTTTACTGTACATATAACAGAAAGACACAAACAGACATACAAGGTAGAGTCAATGAGAATTGTATATTTGTAACACAACATGTTGCCGGCTTCTAAGGTGCGTGAACGACCTAGAGCGGCAGGTACAACGTGGCCATGAGGATTGCCATGGCAGGTGTGATTATAGCGTTATTTACAGCGTAGTGGCGGTGGTGGGCTAAACAGCGATGCGAGCGTAGCGTGAGGTGCAGGTAAGTATAATACATATTTCCTCACACTTGCTATTTGCTGTTAAAGCCTCCTGGGTCACCTGGCAGGGAGAGAAGACCCTAGGCATTGCAAAAAGGTATAGGTTAGGGCTTAACCTGTGGAAAAAAGATACTGCTGCTTACCCAGTTCGTAGAGGTGAATCACCATGTTTACTCACGGAATTGCCGATCTGCGTGCTCCTGCAGCCTATCGTCCTGCTCCGGTGTCCCGAGTGAGAGTCTAGAGCTTCGAGGACGGCTTTATATAGCCTGTTTCATTCGCAGCACCTGGGGCAGGACTGAAATAGAGGGTGTGGTCGCGCAGAAAGCGTGGAGTCATCTCCTGTATTGCGCATGTGTGTGAGACAAGCGCTGGTAGTGGTCAATGCTGGTTTCGCGCATGCGCGGAGTATAGACTCTGTGCTGGTGCGCTTGCGCAATGCGTGCTAGTGCGGTTCAGTGGTGATGGCAGCGTGAGGGGGTAACTAACCATGTTGCGGTCAAGTAAAATGATACGACTAAGTGCCAGTCGTGTTGGGGACTGAAGGGTGAATTTAAAAATAGGTTTTAAAATGAGGTTAGAGGGGATAAAAATAGTACAGACTTGGGACAGACCACGAGTCAGAGCGAGTCTAGGAATGGAACAAGGAGCCGGTTAGTTTGACAGCGCATTCCACGGAATGAAATCATTCAGCCCCTCTATATGTGTAGAGAGGCGGTATATCCAGCGCTGTTCTTTGGTGAGAACAGTTTTCTCATTGCAGTCAGATACTGCGAATTGTTCAATTACTGTCCATGTAAAGTCATTTGGGGTGTGATTTTGGGTGAGGAAGTGTTGTGTCAGTTTACTGATGTTTTTACCACAGCGCATGGTGCTTCTGTGTTCAGTCATCCTGGTTCTGACTTTTCGGGTGGTCATGCCAATGTATCTGAGACCACACCGGCATGTGATGAGGTACACAAGATTGGATGAGTTACAATTGGTAAACTGGCGTTGTATCCAGGTTTTGCCGTTTTCCAGGGACAGTGTTTTGGAAGGGGTGGTCAAATGACAGACACTACAGTTGTTACAGGGTTGGTGGCCTGTTATTTTGGGTAGGCCCCATGCGTTTAAGATCGTGTTGCCTGGCGGCCGGGGATTTTTCTTAGGTCTAGTGGACACCAATTGGTCTTTAAGGTTCTTCGCTCTTTTGAAAGCGAACCGTGGTGGCTCCCACTTTCTAGTGCCAGAATTAATGATCTTCCAATTTTTGCGGATTATGTTGGATATCTGGTTAGAGGCTGTATTGTAGGTAGTAACGCACGTCAAGGTGGGCGTTTCCGGTGGTTTGACGAAGGTTTCCAAGAGTGCTTCTCTATTCTGGTTGCGTGCTCTTTTGCAGGTTTTGGCGATGATTCTAGTCGGGTAGCCTCGATCCTCAAGTTTGTGGACTAGTGCCTTGGACTGTGATTTGAAATCCTGAATTTTGCTACAATTGCGTCGTATGCGCAGAAATTGACCGAATGGTAAAATCTCCCTGAGCGGTCTAGGGTGGAAACTGTCAAATCTCAGCAAAGAGTTCCGCGATGTTGGTTTATAGTGTGTGGTGGTAGTCAGGCCCCTCTGTTCAGCTCTGATATTGAGGTCATGGAAGGCGAGTTCAGTGGGACTGCTAGTGCAGGTGAACCGAAGGTAGGAGTCACGGTTGTTAATCCATGTTAGGAAGTCCTTCAATGTGTCCTCATTGCCTTCCCAAATAATGAAAATGTCGTCAATGTAGCGACGCCAAGTTACAATGTTTGCTGAGTAAGGGTTAGTGGGGGCATCAATGTGCGTCCGTTCAAAATGATGAACGTACAGCCCTGCCACGCTAGGGGCAAAAACACTCCCCATAGAGGTTCCGTTGGTCTGGAGAAAGAACTTACCCTCATATTCAAAATAGTTCTCTTTCAACGCGAGGGAAGCACAGTCCAGGATGAAATGACGTGGAGTTCGGTTTTGCCAGTCGTTCTCCATCAGGACATCATGGAGTACTTTCAGGGTGGCATCCTGTGGCAGACTTGTGTACAAGCTCTCTATGTCTAATCCGACAAGTAGTTGTGTGTCTGGATTGAAGCTGATGTCTTTAATGATGTTTAGGAGATGCTTTGTGTCCTGGATGTAGGATGGTGTCTTTTGGACCAGCGGATTTAGATAGAAGTCACAGAAGCGTGATAGAGGTTCTAGAAGGGACTGGATGCCTGACACGATGGGTCTGCCTGGGGGCGGAGTAACCCCTTTGTGCACTTTGGGCACTGTGTAGAAGTAGGGTACTCTAGCATTTTGTGTACAGAGGTAGTCCGCCTCCTGTTTGGATATGTAGTCTGCATCATTGGCCTCTTTCACTAGTTCGTTGATTTTCTTCTGTAGTTCTTGGGTGGGATCTTTTTGTAGACACTTATAATTACGTGTGTCGCTTAAGAGTCTGCGGCATTCAGTGTCATAGTCGCTCTTGTTCATGATCACAATCCCTCCCCCTTTATCCGCTGGTTTTATAATGCGGGTGGGGTCATTTTGTAGGCGCTTGACAGTCTCCCTGTCCTGGTGTCACAGCACACTCAGTAAGTATACCAGCTCCTCAGTAATCTGGAGTCGCAGCACACCCGGGACACATTCGGTGTCACTGTGGTGGGCCCGATGATGAAGCATGCCACCAACTAGGTTGGTGGGTGAGGGCTTCATGACCAAACCAAATGGTTTGCCCACAGACGTACCCTCTGAGTCTCGCCAACACAACTAAGCTAGTCCTTTCGTGATATTACTGCATATAAACCAGGGGATCCGGACTAGCCTATCTAGTCCTCTCTCTCCATTTTGATTTGCTGATACTAGGCAGCGCACAGCTGCGAGAGATATTCAACCTATACGACATGGCAGAAAACACAGGCCTAACCTTCACTGAGGATGGTGTCAGTGAAATCCTCGCCGACCCCTCCCTCCTGGCAGATTTTAACACAGCTACTACCATAGCACAGACTACAGACTGGGACACTCTCACTGAGAAAAAGCGGAATAGGATACGAACAATCCTGCATGGTGTTATCCTCGCACAATATCTCCGCACCAACACAGCACCTAGAGGCCTTCTGGTTACCAACGCACCCAGAATCTTTCTTGATGACGCCACCTTCAGAAAGGACTGGGCACAGATAGCCTGGCATTGCACCAGGGACTGGCTCATACTCATTATTAAAACTGCTAAACGCCTGTCAGACGCTGTCATTATAGAAATTCAGGCAACAGAAACTCACTTCCGAACCACACTCACGGGTTACAAGAAGAAACTGGATGACCAAAATCGTGAAATGAATGAATACAAAGAATACCTGACCCAAACTAAGATCAAGAAATTTGAAAAAGATCTCAAAAACTTCAGCTACTTAAAAACCTACCCCTACGCTGATGATCAGTACACTGCACCTACAAAAGGCACAGACAGCTCAGGAGACAATAGCTCTATATCGAGCGGCTCCAGCACAGGATCCTACAAAACCAGAGGGAGAGGACACAGAGGCCAACACTGGCAACAACCCTGGCAAGGACCCCCGCAACACCAAAACTTTGGGCCACCACCCTTTGGACCAATGCCACCCCCATACTTTGGATACCCACCACTGTATGCCCCTGGACAGATGCCGTACTACCAAAACAACCAAAACCAGAGATACCCTTTTTTAGGCCAAGGCCGCAGACCTCGCGGCACGAGAAGGAATCCCCCCCAACAAGTACAGTGGGCCCCCCAACCAGTGCAGTGGGCAACAGAAGAAGACCCAGTGAGTGCCAACACACGGAACAAATCCCGGGAACAAGCAGGACCGAGCAAATAACAACACCACAGACCAGCAGCCCCTTGGTATTCAACATCTCTGATGTACCTCTGACGAATGAAGAAACTGCCGTCCTCAACAAAGGACTTTCTTTTGTCCCCACCACCAGACTGGACACCTTCAAACTCCATGTTGAGTTAGCCGAGTTTTTTTAGAAAACTTAAACTGAAAGCCTTTTTCGAAAACAAGGAGACACCAAGTGATGACACGGAGAACATCAATGAGACTGGCCTCAGACTTAAGTCCAATTTCACCCCCCCACCAGCCAGCATACCAGTGGAAATTACCACATTCGAAATTGCAGTATACTCTGAGATAGAGAAATTACAACCTAAAAATACATTTAACAATCTCTCCCACCAGGACAGGGAGACTGTCAAGCGCCTACAAAATGACCCCACCCGCATTATAAAACCAGCAGATAAAGGGGGAGGGATTGTGATCATGAACAAGAGCGACTATGACACTGAATGCCGCAGACTCTTAAGCGACACACGTAATTATAAGTGTCTATAAAAAGATCCCACCCAAGAACTACAGAAGAAAATCAACGAACTAGTGAAAGAGGCCAATGATGCAGACTACATATCCAAACAGGAGGCGGACTACCTCTGTACACAAAATGCTAGAGTACCCTACTTCTACACAGTGCCCAAAGTGCACAAAGGGGTTACTCCGCCCCCAGGCAGACCCATCGTGTCAGGCATCCAGTCCCTTCTAGAACCTCTATCACCCTTCTGTGACTTCTATCTAAATCCGCTGGTCCAAAAGACACCATCCTACATCCAGGACACAAAGCATCTCCTAAACATCATTAAAGACATCAGCTTCAATCCAGACACACAACTACTTGTCGGATTAGACATAGAGAGCTTGTACACAAGTCTGCCACAGGATGCCACCCTGAAAGTACTCCATCATGTCCTGATGGAGAACGACTGGCAAAACCGAACTCCACGTCATTTCATCCTGGACTGTGCTTCCCTCGCGTTGAAAGAGAACTATTTTGAATATGAGGGTAAGTTCTTTCTCCAGACCAACGGAACCTCTATGGGGAGTGTTTTTGCCCCTAGCGTGGCAGGGCTGTACGTTCATCATTTTGAACGGACGCACATTGATGCCCCCACTAACCCTTACTCAGCAAACATTGTAACTTGGCGTCGCTACATCGACGACATTTTCATTATCTGGGAAGGCAATGAGGACACATTGAAGGACTTCCTAACATGGATTAACAACCGCGACTCCTACCTTCGGTTCACCTGCACTAGCAGTCCCACTGAACTCGCCTTCCTTGACCTCAATATCAGAGCTGAACAGAGGGGCCTGACTACCACCACACACTATAAACCAACATCGCGGAACTCTTTGCTGAGATTTGACAGTTTCCACCCTAGACCGCTCAGGGAGAATTTACCATTCGGTCAATTTCTGCGCATACGACGCAATTGTAGCAAGATTCAGGATTTCAAATCACAGTCCAAGGCACTAGTCCACAAACTTGAGGATCGAGGCTACCCGACTAGAATCATCGCCAAAACCTGCAAAAGAGCACGCAACCAGAATAGAGAAGCACTCTTGGAAACCCTCGTCAAACCACCGGAAACGCCCACCTTGACGTGCGTTACTACCTACAATACAGCCTCTAACCAGGTATCCAACATAATCCGCAAAAATTGGAAGATCATTAATTCTGGCACTAGAAAGTGGGAGCCACCACGGTTCGCTTTCAAAAGAGCGAAGAACCTTAAAGACCAATTGGTGTCCACTAGACCTAAGAAAAATCCCCGGCCGCCAGGCAACACGATCTTAAACGCATGGGGCCTACCCAAAATAACAGGCCACCAACCCTGTAACAACTGTAGTGTCTGTCATTTGACCACCCCTTCCAAAACACTGTCCCTGGAAAACGGCAAAACCTGGATACAACGCCAGTTTACCAATTGTAACTCATCCAATCTTGTGTACCTCATCACATGCCGGTGTGGTCTCAGATACATTGGCATGACCACCCAAAAAGTCCGAACCAGGATGACTGAACACAGAAGCACCATGCGCTGTGGTAAAAACATCAGTAAACTGACACAACACTTCCTCACCCAAAATCACACCCCAAATGACTTTACATGGACAGTAATTGAACAATTCGCAGTATCTGACTGCAATGAGAAAACTGTTCTCACCAAAGAACAGCGCTGGATATACCGCCTCTCTACACATATAGAGGGGCTTAATGATTCCATTCCGTGGAATGCGCTGTCAAACTAACCGGCTCCTTGTTCCATTCCTAGACTCGCTCTGACTCGTGGTCTGTCCCAAGTCTGTACTATTTTTATCCCCTCTAACCTCATTTTAAAACCTATTTTTAAATTCACCCTTCAGTCCCCAACACGACTGGCACTTAGTCGTATCATTTTACTTGACCGCAACATGGTTAGTTACCCCCTCACGCTGCCATCACCACTGAACCGCACTAGCACGCATTGCGCAAGCGCACCAGCACAGAGTCTATACTCCGCGCATGCGCGAAACCAGCATTGACCACTACCAGCGCTTGTCTCACACACATGCGCAATACGGGAGATGACTCCACGCTTTCTGCGCGACCACACCCTCTATTTCAGTCCTGCCCCAGGTGCTGCGAATGAAACAGGCTATATAAAGCCGTCCTCGAAGCTCTAGACTCTCACTCGGGACACCAGAGCAGGACGATAGGTCGCAGGCGCACGCAGATCGGCAATTCCGTGAGTAAACATGGTGATTCACCTCTACGAACTGGGTAAGCAGCAGTATCTTTTTTCCACAGGTTAAGCCCTAACCTATACCTTTTTGCAATGCCTAGGGTCTTCTCTCCCTGCCAGGTGACCCAGGAGGCTTTAACAGCAAATAGCAAGTGCGAGGAAATATGTATTATACTTACCTGCACCTCACGCTACGCTCGCATCGCTGTTTAGCCCACCACCGCCACTACGCTGTAAATAACGCTATAATCACACCTGCCATGGCAATCCTCATGGCCACGTTCTACCTGCCGCTCTAGGTCGTTCACGCACCTTAGAAGCCGGCAACATGTTGTGTTACAAATATACAATTCTCATTGACTCTACCTTGTATGCCTGTTTGTGTCTTTCTGTTATATGTACAGTAAAGCAGAGGGAATCCCCCTCTAACACGTATAGCACCTTAGCGAGTGCGACACTTTTTAACACACACCAACCACTTAATATAGTTTATTTACTTTATCACCCACACATACTCATTGGTCCTGAGGAAAGCCAGTTGTAAACAAAAGGCCTGGCTGAAACATGTAGACCACATAGGACATAGGAGCTCATAATTCACTCCACAACGTCCACTTGCCTTTTTATCTGCTAGCAGGGGCCCAGATATTAAAATTATCCTTATACCCTCGGGAACTGGGACTACCTGCATAGCTTTTAACATCACGTTCACACCCACTTATCACAGCACACTCAGTAAGTATACCAGCTCCTCAGTAATCTGGAGTCGCAGCACACCCGGGACACATTCGGTGTCACTGTGGTGGGCCCGATGATGAAGCATGCCACCAACTAGGTTGGTGGGTGAGGGCTTCATGACCAAACCAAATGGTTTGCCCACAGACGTACCCTCTGAGTCTCGCCAACACAACTAAGCTAGTCCTTTCTTGATATTACTGCATAGTGTCATCATATAACACCTCATTGTGTCCTCATGGTCTCATCCCCCTCATATCAAAGCAACTGCGCAGTGCGTCAGCTATACAAAAAACAAGTTGTGGATGCAAGGCCTTGTCTAATTCAATCTCCCGCATCCAGCCATCATGCCACTGAGCTCACTTACGGCTCATTTACTGCTCAGGGTCTTAGTAAGTGAGTACTGGGCTCAGACCTTGAGCCTGACACCTAGCATATGATTGTGCTCAGCAGCACTGGAGAGCAAGTTTTGGGCCTTCAGCGAAGCCCTACAGCAACCCCATTCTAACAAAGCTACGGTGCCTCTACTTTGGCCATGGATAGCAGTTTCTCAGTCTTGGCCCTTTGGCAGCTACTGTGCACTTTGCAAGACTGTCATTCTTGCACAGAAATCGGGGCAGTTACCTCTCTCGTCAACCATGTGCAATACATGGTCTTTGTGGATAGTCTTACTGTGAAGTTTTGGGCTTTTAAAAAACTTTTTTCAGGATTCACCATAAAAAATAAATAAAATGTAAAAAATCTGCAAACTCTGGATTGCGTATCTGAAACTAAGTCTGTGAGTTCTACAAAAAATTGGATGTTTTCTTTGTTTTAGGGCAGTGTCTGTGCTTTTAAAGCCCCCACCCCTTAACCCTATGATTACCCTTCCATCTGATTACTTATAACCTCACCATAATACTTTATTAAATCCCATCAAAATGTTATTTTAATTTAAAAATTCACATATATATATTTATATATATATATACACACACACACACACACACACTCATATATGCACACACACATAAATACATACAAACATAATTTCCTGTGTAACAAAGTACTACATGGTAGAGGATGCACAATATAAGTAAAAACCCATTATATTTACTTACCTGCGTGGTACTTGCCTCTGTGGTACATTCTGCGGTGTAAAGGTAATGCAGAGTAAAGACTGTGTGGTAAAGGCTACATATCCCTTCTAAGTATATCCAGAGTTGTTCTCCACTGACATTTCATTTCATTCTAAAATGTACTTGTCACACCATTTAGGAAAATATATCAATCACCCAATCACCTCAGGTTCTAAAAGAGATCACTCCTGCCACAGTCAGAGGTTCTGTTTATTTTCTCATGACATCTGTCCTTGGGATCTAGAGCCTGAGCACGGCTCGGATCTTTTTCAAGTTGTGCCTTCATTCTATCGATGGGCATCACAAGACAGGAAAATCATTTGATGGCTCAAGTAAGTGACAGAGAACAAAGTTTTTGCATCTCCAGGTCCAGTTTCAGATCCTGTTACCTAAGTACATTCACGGAGATGTTTTCTTTTCTGTAGTCACCCTCCCACAAAAACATAAAGGTAGTACCAAATGAGTATCTTCTATTATTCCCAGGTTGCTCAACTTCTTTCCCTGACTCCGACATCTGTGACGTCTGTGGACTTGATCTCTCTCCAGGAGAGTTTAAGCATGATGCCAGAGCCTGGCTTCATTCTGGCTGTGCACCAGGTGCTGCAGAACTTGTTTCTTACTTTTCCAGTCTTTATTACTGACCCCACTCAATTGACTTCATTCACCTAGGCCTGGTTGGCTATGTTCTCTGGCTCCCTCTGTTGCCCTTTCTGCCCCCAAGGCAGTTAAAATACTTTTGACCATGTCGCCATCCATGGCCTCGGAATCATAGCCAGCTGAACCTGTTGATATTCCTGGCTCCATTCTCCAGCATTGCCAGTCTTACAGACAAAGGCCTGGCGAGTGTTTCTGTATCAGTGTAGGCGTTGGTTATCTGTGGCACTGGCTTCAGATCCACTTCCCCCCCACAGGGCCATTTTGGTCAAAGAGGAACACACAGTGAAAGCCACCATTAGCGTTGAACCTCTGTGCAAGTCTCTACCTCCGACACCACATTTTCTTGCTCTCCTTCTGACTTCAGCTAAATGACAGATCGGCTTCTGAGAGTAAGAAGATAGATAACTCCCCCTTCCCTCACATTCTGATGGAAGTCTCTATTTAAGCCTGTGACATGCCAGTGGCTTAGATTCCTCTGCTGATGTTGACCTTGACTACTCACAGGGTTTCTTTTCGCTGGACATACTTTCTTTTAATGTGGTGCTGCTATTCAAGGCAGCTGGAAACGACAGACCTGCCTTTATCCTCTGAACAGGTGGAAGCGAACTTTTTGATGGAAACCCAGTTTCTCTGCATCAAAACCCTTGCTGCCTTTCAATGAGGTCCTGTTCGATCTGAGTGTTACTGCTTGGAAAAAGTCGGCCTCCACTCCAGACCATCAGTTACCAAGTTGCCCGCCACCCTTTCCTGGCTATGGGCTGTCCAAAATGTTTGTACTCTCTCCCTTCGCTTGAGGGCCTTCTATCACAAACGTCCTCACGCACCATACTTAATCCCAGTTCGTTTTCACCAACTCCATCTATTAGTGAGTGGAAACTGATTGACGTGATGGGGAAGAAAGCTTTTTGTTTGGAAAGCCTGGTTGTTTGTTCCAGCAGCGCTACATGTCTTTTGGCTTTCTGGTTGAATACCCTTTGGGAGATGGAGCAGATGGCGGTTCTGTTATAATCATTTATAATATATTTTCTCCTCTAAGTACCCCCGTTTTGAATTATATATGTTCATGTATTTAGGTGTATGTTTGAAATATAAATGCACATTTATTGTTGTTCATTTCAACATAGCAATTCTGCCTGCTTGAATATATTCATGTTTTTCTATATGGTTTAAATTGTCTTTCCAGTAATTGTTTTTGAAACAAATGAACAAGGCTTCATATCTTAATTTCTCATTTATTGTTTTTAAACAATATGCAGAGTTTCACAGAATGCACCTAAGAGATAGGTAGGTTGAGTTTTACTATTAATTGTTTATTTGGAAAATGTTCAGCAAAGTTCACAGAATACATAAACTAGAACAGACCGTTATTAGATAAAGATGAAGTTCATACCATGGATTAGAGACTGAGGGTCATTCAAGCTTAAGTCGATTAGGGAAATGAGTGACTGGGGTTACTGCTGTAAAGAAGTCATACATCATCATTACTGTGCAATGCTTTCTATTACTTTCCCTTCTGACAAGTATCATTTGTATCTTTATTCTTATAATAGTTACTATTCATATTGTGTGCACTAAACCTGGAAACTGGAATACTATTTTCTTGAGTGTGCCTATTCATGATGAAAGAGGGATTGACTTCCAATAACTTCCTTTGTGAAGTCGTTCGTACAAATCTGAGCCTAAAACACACTTCACTCAAGTAATACTCAGTGGGTTTCTGGGTGGTTGCAGTCCACTGGGTTCTCTGCCTCCTATTGATGCATTGTCCTTAGAGCCAGATGGTCTAGAAATCTCAATTCTGTTCTGTTCCGGAGAGAAATCCAGAAAACATATTAGTTCCACTTCTGTCAGACAATGTGTGTTTTTTACCCATTAAGCAACTTCTAAGATCGGGGTTTGACACCATGGCTTTGGATGTCTGGTGCTTTGGTTCCTCCGTGTCCATATGTAGGCAAATTTATTTGTGTTCTACTGGCCTCTTGGGAGATGTTCAGTCATACCTGGTGGATATGTCCTTTAAGGGCTCCCGCCTCTTTGGCGTAAATGCAGATTCATCCTTGGAAAGATTAAAAAGTTACACACCACTGCTTGCTCTTGGGGCCATGTCCTTTCTGCTCAGCAGCGCCTTCAGCAGTTCAGGGAATCTATAGGCTGCTTTAGAGCTTGGCCTTACGGACAACGCAAGCATTCGCCCATCAAACCATTTTAGTGCATCATTGGAGGAGTACATGTACCCTGTAAATATGAGCTAACTTCCTGTCTAATGCCCCGACACCCTATCATTATAGACTGTTGGGTCTCTCATATTATAGAGGGGTAATCTCCTCCCATTTCAGGTATTCCTTCCTGTCATTCCTTCTGTTTTTCTGTCCCTTCAGCTGGCATTTATGTACCCCTGGTGGGAGATTCATGTCCCCCTAGTGAAGGGGGAAATGCAGCTGGTACTATAGAATTAAATTGAGCGGGTTGGTACCCTTGATTGTCCTTCTCAAGAAAGTTAGGGGTCTCATCCCATTCTGGATCTTTGTGCCTTTAGCCCCTCCCATGCTCATGACGAGCTGAGCTCGTCATGAGCCACGGCGCTCCGGAGCTCATGACAAGCTCAGCTCGTCATGAGCCGTGGAACGCTCGCATGCGGGGATAATTCCCCTGCTGTGCGCGCGTTCCACGGCAGGTAATGCACCTGGGACGAGCTCAGCTCGTCATGAGCACAGGAGCGCCGTGCCTCATGATGAGCTCAGCTTGTCATGAGCATGCGGGCGCTGTGCGCGCCCCCCCAGCGCTGCGGGGTGAGTTTCCAAGGTGCACACTATGTTTGAAAAACCACCTCACTAAACGCCATCAGAGTAGTAATTGTTGTAGCTACTCGGCGTGTTTTTAAACTTAGTGATACCTAGATCTCTATTTGAATACGCTTGGAGTCTAAGTGATCTATTTTAGTCACCACTATTATTTTGAGCACTGCACTTGATGAACACTACCAACGTAGAGGAACGATTGACATATACTATCTATGTTATTCTGACACTAATATGGTCAGGAGTGGTTTTGAATAATCATCAACTCCCACATGATGAAACTCCACCAATTGGGTGGTCTGATGGGATTTATTCAAACCTGTGTGACTATTCAGTCTTTTGTCTCATCTGCATCTGCATCCTATTGTTTCGCAGTCACATGTCCAGACACACACCATCTCCAGACCTGGTCTACTCTTTTGTGTATTTTCTACTGTATTTGGGGAGTGAGTAGACAGGTCGTTAAACTTTCCCTTCGACCCTCCATTCCTGTTGTTTTTTGAGCACACTATGTTTGAGCATTATGTGTAAGTGTGATCACCCAGGTAAGAGCAAGAGGAGAAACTATTAGGGTGGGAAAGCATGCTCTGGTGACTACACCCATGATCTGACACTAGGACCGAAGGGTAGATCTGTGGACGTTTTACAAGAGAATGCCTGCTGCACTCCCTGACTGACTGGAAACACGTAATATGTTCATAACTTCCTCCTAATTTTTGTCTACCTGTACAGTTTTCCTTCATTTTCCTCCATTCAAACTAGTGAAGAGGAAAATGTTTAAAGCCTGAAGGAAAACTAGGCAATCCAGATCTTCAGTGCTGTTTGTCTAAAATGACGTTATTACACTTCTCATTAATTCGTTATTGCCCTATATCAACAAAACCAATGTTTTGAGGTATTTCTTTTATTTATTTATTGTTTTTCTACAGCGCAAAGTAGGCACCATGTGCATATGTGTGCTGTATAATAATAATAACTGTACAATGACAATAGCTTACATACAAAAAATAAATGACAAACATTAAGAGAAATGCATAATACAAAACACAAGTATAAAAGTCTTCAAACGTAAAGGTTATCATCTTTTTTACAGAATCAGAAGAGGTATTCCCAAACTCAGTGAAACGACTGCCAAACAAGCCTGACTTTTCATGGGGCAATCTAAGGTACATTTTTTGTTTAACGAAACCCAGGGCAAGTAGTACATCAGCTTTCAGTGACTTGTCAACTTTGTAATGATAACGGGGCAGTCAGTGACCTAAGATGGTTAAAATATGAAAGGGACCAGTGTAATCTTCTCCCTTTTACCTAGTGTGATTTCTCTCTAGAGACAACGGCCAGGTGAATATACTCACTCTGCTCTGACACCAAGAATTACTGTAAATTTCTAGCGATGGAATTGCTGTTTGTAATGTGATAGCGCGAGAAGACTTCAGGGCATGTAGCTTTCTCAACACGTTCATTGATTTGCCTTTTTATTTTACTGCATACAAACTGGTTACTTTTATTGATTTATTATTGTACCAGTGCTTTCTCTCTCTGCACAGGTCGTCTCTTGGCAAAGCAACACTTGTGACCTCTGGGACATAGAAGCCTTTCTCGGGAGGAAGCATAAACACGTTAGATCCCCTGTCTTGGTGAGTGAGGTAAGGGGACCGCTGAGGAGTAGTAAAAGGAGTGCCTGGAGACGTGGAAGTCAGTGCACTCTGAGGGATCATGGTTCCATATTTACTTATTTCTCTGGTTTCTCTCATTTGTTTGGAGAGTGAACCCTGTGTCCTAGGGATGCGGAATGGTTCCCAGATGTCCTGAGGGACAAGCGATCTCAATGAATCAAGAGTGTATACTGCATATAGCGGTCACTCAGTCTGCCTTTCTTTGTCAACCAGTGTTCTCTCACAGCATTGACGGGCCAGCTCACACCTTCAGTCTGGTACCTAGCTCCCTTACAGTTCTGGCTGCACAGCTCTCCCCTAAGCCCTGAAGGCAGGAATAATAGGATGCTGCTGGCCAGGAGTGCCATGCTGGTGGGCTGTGCCTAGGACATAGGACCACAAACAAAGCTCTGCGATGGCACAGCTGCCTTCGGTCAGGAGACAACTGCTGCCAACTGTGCCACTAGAGCACACAAGAGCCTTTCTAAGAGCAGTTACCGTACCAGGGAACTAAAGAGAACTCAAAAGCAGAAATCAGACACAGCTTTTTTAGGAAAGCCTCCTGGTGGGTTTTTGTCAAGCAAAAAGGGGTGCCAACATTCTGTTGACCTATATAAGAACTGTTCACTTCCGCAAGTCACCAGGCACAAAGGCACTTATTCTGAGTTTTTTAGCCTATTATAAAAAATGTGTATGAAAAACATATCCTAAATACTGGAAACTTGCGTGCTTTGGAAAGAGGTTGGCCTTGAGCAACGTTATGTACTTTAAAATTACAACCAAGGAAGAACAAAATGATCACAAACGTTTTGCTACAATTACATAAAGAGTAAAATAAATAATAACAGTATATGGAATACAGAAAAAATTGATAGAAATAGAGAACGGAGTAATTACAAAAGCGATAACAAAATGACGAATTTAAATAAAGTGAAATCAAGTGTGGCTACCTAAGTAGGTGGAGTGTATGTATGCAAATTAAAGCCATTTTAAGACATTTTAAGAAATATCGCCAGATAGTTAACATGATGAGAGTAAGAAAAGGGTTTCCAAAACAAAATCACATGGACGATTTGAATTTGCAACCCACAATGACCTTCAGTGACATGAGCACAAATATATATTCCCTAAACTTGACCAAAGAGCAGATCTTTTTAAAATACTCATGTTAGAAACATTCTGCCCCCTACTTTGGCTTCTGTTTTTTAAAAACAAACCTATCAGCATGAAAGTCATGAAAAAAGGCATCAGTCTAGAACTG
Source organism: Lissotriton helveticus (assembly GCF_964261635.1). Taxonomy (NCBI): domain Eukaryota; kingdom Metazoa; phylum Chordata; class Amphibia; order Caudata; family Salamandridae; genus Lissotriton; species Lissotriton helveticus. The sequence continues at coordinate 1,030,095,563 of NC_136059.1, forward strand.
GAGTAGGGGATCCTATAATTTTTTACATCCATTCCTACCATTAAGCCGAATTTTTTGCTACAATATTTTCCCCTTATAGTGCAGGTCCCACGCTTTAAGAATTGGAAATAAAGCCTTTCCCTCCCTAAATTCATGACTAATGACTCTTGATCTTCTGCTTTATACAATCCTTTCAAAATAGATTGTAAGTTTTTCCATTTTTAAATCACAAACAAACATGATGCTGCCACAATTCTGTGTTTTCTCACGGGTAAACTATTTATCGATCTTTGACAAGTATAATTCACTCATTAATTTAGAAACCAATGAATCATTTCTGGTAGAAGTATCTACTAGAATTGTGATTGTTAAAATAAGTTAGCATAAGTGCTATAGTTTAAAGTCATGGGATCGTCTGGCGATTTCTATTGAATCTATAGGAATCGAACCAAGGCTCGCGCCGATACTGGACCTCCTCATCGACAGCTCAAGTGGTGGTATCTGCCGCAATTCTCGACGAGATACTTTAATTGGAGTCCCCTTCTGGACGGGAAGAACACCCTCTAGTGTTTGCGGCTGGGTGAACAGCTGATTCTGAGGTTTTAAAGATGACAGTTCCCCATCTTCCACCTGCTCCTCACCACTTGACAATGTCCTTCTCATCGGTATCACTGATAGTGGAGGCTTTGCTGGTTCAGAGATATCTCCCAAAAGCCTGAATGAGTTCAGCTGCACTTTTGAACTGGAATCCAGGTTCACATGATCTCTGTCCTTTGATCTTCCATTCATTTTGCTACTTTCAGCACTGGATGTCCATTTAAAGTCTTCAGAAACAGGGCCAATTTCCTCTAGGTTTTGGATTCCACCAGAAGTGCCAGTGTCTGAAAAAAACACCCAAAAAAGATATTAATGGTTGTTATTCCTAAAACCATTCAAGGCTACCAAATGTCAATTTCCTTAACTGTGGTTCCCATAATATGTTTATAAACTATATTTAGAATCAAATTGGGAGTTAAAATTAGAATAGAAAAATTAAGTAAAACATTCCCCATTTTTTAGGCAAACATACACTGTGTGAGTAGGGAACTTAGGTCCTCATTCAGAGTTTGGCAGATAGAGTAATCTGCCACAAACGTGGCGAAGTACTGTGTTGCAAAAGGACAATCTGCCCACTCTATCTAGAGTTGGGCAGAGCACATGCTGGCTCTGCCGGAGGAAACCTAACACCGATGGCTGATGGACTTAGGGCCATCGATGTCAGTACACAAGACAGCCCGTCCTACTTAGGGCGAATGTTCTGATGTCCTCGTCTTCTGTTTGGGACCACTAGGAAAACAGAAAAAAGAAAAACTACCCACTCACTCCAGGAGAAAACACTCAAGGTGTCAGGGTCATTAACTGTTGTTCAAAAATAAACTTCCACTAGAAATTTGTTTTTGAAAAAAAAAACATTTGCTGAGCAGCTGCATGAATCATGGCGACTGCTCAGCAAACTGTCAATGCTTTTAGAAGAACAGTTGTGTTGGCTATTGCTTATAGATCTATGCTAGGCTGGCGCAGATCTCCAAATAGGACAGGCAGTAGTCAGCAAGAGTGATAGCCTGCCAACTCTAAATGAGGTTTTAAGTGTTGCACCTTTAAGAACAGCATTACTGCATCACCTTAAATGACCAGCTCAACTCAAGTACCTTTGGGTCAATGACAGACAACATAGATGTATCCTTCGTAGGAAACGTTGGCTTGGTCAGCCATACATGATGAAGAGGCAAATGATGGAGAACTACAATTATAGATGAGAAATGTCATATTCTCTGGCATGAGAATTTGAACATCTCACGCCTCCTAAGAGAGAGTTATAAGCAGTAGCTCCAAGAAGAAGACAGAAAAAAGACCAGACACCCTTTGAAACATATATTTAAGGGTATCTATTCTACACCCACTGCTCTCCTAGCAGCAGATTCAACATAGCAGAATAAATGGATGGATATCTATGTAGCTTCTAATTAAACAAAATAAATATTATTACTGTTTCTTCTTACCTTGGACGCTGCCCAATTGTTTTTGTGTTTTTAATATTTAGGTTTTGGATTCCTGCTGTGCTCTTTGTAAAATGATATTTCCCTTCATCCCAGTCGAATGCATGCGAAATTAGGCCACTTGGATGACTTTGAATTTTAAAATATTCCAAACTTGATATCTTGTAAGGTAACTGTAGGAGTATAATCTTCACTCTCAGTTGCATATTTATTTTATTGATTTCATGTGAGCTGGTCTCAGATCAAAATTGGTGAATTTTGTTCCGGAGAAACAATATTCACCAAATTCAAAAGTCCAAATTGGTGCACATCTATCAGAACCTTTTCAGAGGTCCGCTGGTAGGAATGGACTGCTGGGCCAGCAACCCAGGAAGTGGTGGAGGACCTTCCTAACTGTTGTTCAGTGACCGGAACCATACTATGGCCCTGAAAACTGAGCACCAACACAGTGGTACAGCAGTTAACTCACAGAGTAGCATGGCAAGCAGTGCAATGCAGCCTTCCCAGTGAGATATTGTGGGGAGACAGCCAACACTCAACAAACAAAAGAGGAGTACTTTGTTATCCACTAGACAGTGCTACACAAACTCATAAACAGGGCACACGAGAAAAGGCAGCAATGTAATTAACAAGGCAAAATCACAGGTGCAGGCTTACAGTAAAGATACAAGTAGTTAGTTGATTCTAGGACCTGTAGGTCAATCTCTGGGCCATTCAATCTTGATTCACTTTAGCAATTAAGACCGGTCTGAAGTCAAGGCCCACTTGTCAGGTTAGGTACAGATAAGGTTTATCTGCTCTCCTGGAAGCAGTTGAACCCTCGAAAGAGCTCCTCACCATGGTGTACTGCAGGTGGGGGGCCCCCACCTCTCTTCTGAGGATGCAAAGGAAGCGCCAAATGCCACAGCTGGCCTGTGAATGGAGCAGTGAGTTAGAGAGGAGCAAACAGGCCCAGTGCAACTTCCCTGGCTAAACAGTGAAGAGCCCACCCTCAAGTTCTTGGTGATGTTGTCATTTCCAAACACTTGAAGGTCACAGCCAGAATCAGCACCAGTTGCCGATCCTCAAGCACAACATGGGGAGACTGCAGGCTTTGGTTAAATTTGTCTTTGTTGGTGCAGTGTATTAATATGCTGTTGGAGCACAGGGAGGCTCATTCTCCTCCCTTGCGTTGGCTCTGACGACATCAAACCAATTAGGGGTGACCACAGGCATTCATCACACCTGATGAAATTACTTGGATGCAGGTAGGCACAGCTCAGCACTCGGATCATTTGATGAGATTTCTCTCATTTGAGTCCTTAGTCCTTGGTAGTTCCTTTCTCCCAGGCATACACATGGGCTTCTCCTCTAGACAAGCTTCCATCTGAAGAGGTATTCTCCACTCCTCTCTCTCACCAGGCCAGTAAGGCTTCATGCCAAGATAGATCTACAGCTCTCTTCTAGTGGCTGATGCAGATTTCTGGATTATGTTCCCTCCTCACCTATGGGAAACTGGCTGACACGAGCCCTACGTCAGTAGAATTCTGTGACACTATGTCGAGTGCCTCATCTTTGAACAAACTTTCTCAACACCTTTGGTAGGTTTACAGCCCTTTCTTTACTTTCCCGAGAATGGTGATTCCACTGTCATTATTCTGGGGCCAGTTTGAGGAGGCTCTCTCTGACCGTGCATCCCTTCTCTCCAGAGCACACACAGTCTTTGCTCCAAGTCAAGGTTCCACAGGAGGAAGTAAGAGGAGTGTCTCCAAATGTACCACCAAAAACAAGAGCACAATCAAGAGTGAAGACCTTGCTCTTGGAAGACATCTGCCTTTTGGAAGTAGCACCTACGGGACATTCAAGAGGCAGACCCTGAAAGAACAGTTCCTTCAGCACTTCAAAGAAGATCACTGTCTGCACCTCCTTATGTCCTCCGTCTTATCTAATGTGAGTGTTCAGGAAGGAATAATCTGGCAGACCATTAATAAAAGGCCACTGTTACAATTCTAAAAGCAGCCCTATCTCTATCACCCACAGCCAAATATTCTGTACCTCTTAAAAGCCTCAGGAATGCCAGAAATACACTTTGCTAGTCCAGGAGGCAGTGCTTTACTCACCACCATCTTGAGTCATGCTTTACCAGGGGCAATCCAAAACGGATCCCACTCATACCACTCACCTATCTGACATAAAGCTCTATGCTGGCAGTCACCTCAACACAAGATGTCAGTCTGAGGATCTAGTTATAATGTTTCAGGTGAAATTTACACAACAAGGCATGTATGCTATTTGTTAATTACAAGAAGCTGGAAAAAAGTCTATACCACCTTGCCATGGACCAATATAAGCAAAGATTGTATTCTTTTTTTTTTAAAGGTATTCAGTCACCACCACTAAGCATCTAAAAGACTACAAGAACAGAAGGTGGGTATAGCTTTCAATAATGTAACACATGCCAAAACTCGAAGCTGCTCGAGCCAGCTCCTTGCTTATGCCTGGATGGCTTTGTTATCTATCTCACTTGTGAGCTATTAATTCAGTGGCTTTCCTCTCTACTTTCTCACAGTGTTCTGACTAGATGAATTGTATTTTTCTTTTGCTGATATGAAGAAACTCATTTGCTTAGTATTCAGCACTCCATGGGAGTGCATGTTTTTCCGTGCACTGACTAGATCTGAGACCTATTGGCTTTGTCCATGCTTATTTGAATTGTTATGCTGCTTGTATGTATGAAGAGGAAACCCCAGTCGACCCAAACCCTCATGCCCCTCTCCCATGTCCCTTCTCTGGAAATGTGTTGATGTTCGGTTTTTTTAAGCACATTTTCAATTCTCTATTATATCCTAAGAATTTATGAGTAATAAATCTTAAGAAGCTTTGAAGTTTACATTTTCCAGATATCAGGCTCTGAATGGAATCCTAGATATAATATGTACTTTTTTGTGAAATCATGTTTTCATGAAATTGTTGAGTGTCTGTAATGGAGAGTCTCCATTTTGACTACATCAATAATGTGTTCTCCGGATCCATTTTAAACACTGAGTGATCCAGTTAGGACACTGCAAAGGATAATATTAAAATCAACTATCCAGAAGTTTGTCTCTGGGACGTAGTGCACCATACTGCACCCTGTGAGCCTTTTTCCATGAAAGGAATTATAACTTAAACTCAAATTTCATAACTAGCCTTGTGTGGCAGTAACTGAAATTCACAGATTGTAAGAAATTAGTTACTTACCTGTACGCTATAGTTCTCCAGTATTATCTTTCATAGATTCACATGCTTGTATCTTCCCCGTCGTCATGGTGGGAGTCTCACGGTAACAGAATGACTAAAGCAGTATCATAGAGAAGAAAACTGCATAGAAAAGCCCCTAGGGACTAAATCTTGAAATCGCCGCCAAATGCACCTTCAGCGAGGCATGAGACAGACCTGCTTTTGATAATGACAACAGGTAGGGCAGAATACCTTCTGGGGGTACCGTCAATGGATGTAGACTTTGACTAGTACACCAGTGACAGAAGCGTGTCCATTTGGCTGTGTATGTCTTGTTGGTTGACATAGCTCTGGATTGTGAAAGTATTTGCCTGCAGTCTTGTGGAATACTCATGGCTTGAAATTCCCGCTCATGAGGTTCCATGCGGATAATTTTAGCGATGGAAGGTCTGGATGCAGAATTTGTCCGTTGCTCATCGATATGAGGCTCTGGAATGCCGGGAATTGCACCCTGTTGCCTTTCGACATCTGCAGCAAATCTGAAAACCATGCCTGCCTCGGCCAAGCTGGTGCTATCAGAATGAGATGACATGGTTCTGATCTCTTTTTGCGAATCACTTGTGGTATAAGAGGAATTGGTGGGAACGCGTAGGCGAACATTCCCGTCCAGTCCATGTGAAACGCATCTCCGTTGGAATCCCGCTGAGGGTACCTGGACGCAAACTGATCGCATTTCGAATTGTCCCGGGTTGCGAACAAGTCGAACGTTGGTGTGCCCCATCTTTGGAATACTCTGTGAAGCTGAGTGTCGTTCAGTTCCCACTCGTGCAGCACACTTGTCGTGCGACTCAGGACGTCTGCTCTTGTGTTGAGGATGCCTTGTATATGCTGCACCCGAATAGAAATGTTGTGGTTTATCAGCCATTTCCAAATTCTTTGCGCCAGCGCAGAAAGAGGTTTGGATCTTGTTCCTCCTTGCTTCAGAAGATAAAACATAGTCGTGGTGCTGTCCGTCTGAATGAGCACCGACGAGTTCTGTATTCTGGGTAGGAAAGCTTGGAGCCCCAAAAACACTGCTTTGAGCTCCAATAAATTTATGTGAAGCTGTGTTTCCCACTCTGACCAGTGGCCCTGGATCTCCAGCTCCTGGAGGTGTGCGCCCCATCCTTGCAACGAAGCGTCCGTCGTCATCACATATTTGTGAGTTTGAGGTACAAAGTTGAGACCCTGATTCAAGTTCTTCTGAACCTTCCATCATGGCATGGCCACCTTCATACGTTGAGTGATGGTAATCCGATCTTCGAAGGTTCCTTTGGACTGAACCCACTGCTCGTCTAGATGTTCCTGCAAGGGTCTCATTCGAAGATGGCAGTTTGGAATCAGTGGGATGCAAAAGGACATCATCCCCAACAAGGATTTGTACATCCGCACAAAAGTGAACCTTTTTGTTTGAAGGGATGTCGCAAGGCTTATTATTTTCCTCATCCTTTCCTCGGATGGGTATGCTTTAGTTTCCTTGGTGCATATCCATGCTCCTAGGAATTGAATGCCCTGAGCTGGAATCAGTGAAGACTTTTCCAAGTTGGTCCTTAGTCCTAACCGATGGAAAAGGCGGATGCAGCACTGAAGGGACCTTCTGGCTCTTGTGAATGATGGTCCTGTCACCAGCCAATCGTCGAGATATGGTTAAATGCAATGCCCCTTCAACCTTAAGTGGGCCGCCACCGGGGCCATGCATTTGGTAAACACCCTCGGGCCGATTTGAGGCCAAAAGGCAACACCTTGAATTGGAAATGGCGACTCTCCACAGCGAACCTTAAAAACTTCCTGTGCTTCCGATGAATTGGGATATGGAAGTATGCATCCATGAGATCCAGTGACGCCATGTAGTCTTTCTCTTTTAACATTAGAAGGATCTCTTGCAAGGAAAGCATTCGGAAGAGAATTTTCTTTATGTATTGATTCAGATCCCTCAAATCCAATACCTGTCTCCACTTTAGAGTTTGTTTCTTTTTGATGAGGAAGAAATGCGAATAGAAGCCTTTCCCTCGGTGTTGATGAGGTACTTCCTCTATAGCCCCTTTCTGCAATAGTGTAAGGACTTCCTTTTGCAAATCCTGGCGATGTTGATGATGCCTGAGCACCGGTGGGTGATCTGGTGGCATTTCCACAAACTCTAGGGTATGGCCTCTGCTTATTACGTCCAAAACCTATTTGTCTGATGTTATGGACATCCAATTGTTGAAGTATTGAGACAGATAGTGGCGTTTTCCGGGTTCTGCTGTGTGGGGAGCGCCTGCCTGAAATCATTGTCGTTTGTTAGATTGTTGATTTCTCCCTCTATTGGAGGGCTTGCCCCAAGACTGCTGCTGGTAAGAGGAGTTGGAGGTCCTGTACTGATTGCCTGTATTGTATTGCCTATATCCTTGTTGGTTATAAGGTTGATATCTGTTGGTCTGAAATGAAGACCTCTGATTAAATTGACTCCTTGCACCTCTTTTATGAAAGGACTGGAACCGTCCTTGCTGAAGGGATCCCAGCGCTCTAGCTGTATCCGTGACTGATTTGATACCCTGCAGCGCCTCGTCAACGTGCTTTCCAAATAGATTTTCGCCATTGAAAGGCATGTCTACAATCTTTGCTTGCACCTCCGGACGAAAGGATGTTGCCTTTAGCCAACCCTGTCTCCGGAGCGAAACTGCTCCTGACATCTGCCTGAACGCGATAGAGGATACATCCATGGCAATGTCAATAGATTCTGATGCTGACTTTGCCCCGTCTCGAAGGATAGCCGCTGCCTCTTCTTTCTTATCCTCCGGCAGTGCAGACGGAATGGGTTCCAAATCACACCACATCTGTCTATTAAAACGGCTAATAAGGGTCATAGCATTGGATGCTTTAATCGTAGAGGCTGCCATGACCGCAAGCCTCTTCCCGGCTCCATCCATCCTTCGTCCTTCCTTATCTGGCGGCACCAATGAAGTAGCAACTGGATTCTTTGAGTGCCTCTGTGCCGCTTGCGTCACCACCGACTCCGGTCTCGGGTGTCCTAGAAGACAGGCCGCCTCTGGTGCTCTATATTTCTTTTCGATTCTGGGAACCGAAAACGCGATGGAAGCCGGTGTTTTTAAAATTTTCAGGCCTTCTTCCCAAATGTGAGGGATAAATCGGGATTGAGCGAGCAGATTTCCTGGCATCATCTTTGAAATCATATAAGAAATATTCAGTTTCTTTAACCTCCATATCCAAATCAAACCTTTTAGCCGCTTTCTCCATAATGTCATGGAAACCTCCAATGTCCTGAGGAGGGGAAGTGGTTGGCGGCGGAATAGGTGAAGGAGCCGACGGCAAAATTTACTCATTCCACTCCTGTCCTGTAGAATCTTGTACAAGCTCACCTTCCTCAGGCTGATCATCATCATCAGACTCCGTCAGATCATCCCTGATTGTTATCAGTGGTGGTGACCTCACCACCTGCTCCTGAGGAGTAGATTGGGTCTTCGGAGGTTGCGATGTAACCACCGGTGTAGATGACGGAGGCGCATTTGCCTCCGGAAAACGACGATAATAGTCATTAATCATGAACCTCAGGCCAGAGACCAGAGAAGTAGGTATGGAGACGGACTCTTCTCGCGACTCCTCTCGCGACTCTTCTTGCTGCTCGTCCTCCTCATTATAATCACATGTTTCCTGGAAAGATTCATATCTCGTAGATTGAGGTCTTTCCTTGAAGGAAAACACCTCTTCCTCGTCTGTGTCCTGGCTCTTTATTCTGAGTTGTGAGGGGCTGTAGGCCGCACCTGACGACTCCTCTCCTTCTGAATCCTGTTCCAGTAAAGAAGATGGTGGTAGAGGCGAAATCTGCGTCCACGACGTGAATTCTGCAGATTTGCTTATAGTCGCCGAACCCCTCGACGACTGAAAAGATCGAATAGAGATCATAGTCTTCGACTGTGGCGATTTAAAAGCCTTTGCCATTGAAATTACAGTCGTCGTCGACGGTGTCGTCGACGACATAGCCATCGTCGACGGAGCCGTCGTCACCAAAGTCATCGTCGACGAGGCCGCCGTCGACGGAGTCGTCGACGTCTTCGTCGTCGAGCCTTTTGTCGTCGACGACGTCTTCGTCGTCGACGGTTTCTTCATCGACGGGATGGTCATACTCGTCGACGTGGTCGTCGTCGACACCTTAAGTCCTGTCGTCGACGGAGCTGCCGTCGTCGAAACAATTGTCGTCGACGGTGAAGTCGTCGACGGGGCTGAAGACTTTACCACAGATTTTACAGTAGAAACCAGGGAACTAGTCGACGGAGCAGACCCTGCCCCTTTCTGACCTGACGGCTCCTTGAGGGGAGTAAGAGGGAGAGATGACGCCACTTTCTCCTTTGATTTAACCTTTTTAGGCTCCACCATCTCCTCAGAATGTGAGGCCTTTCTCTTTTTAGGTGTTAATTTAGAAGATTCCTCCCCAGAATCTGAGTCTGATGCGGCCTTCTTCTTTTGAAGCCACAACAGCAAACAAGCCTCTCTGTCCCTCAGAGTTTTAGCAGAGAAGGTTCTACAATATTTACAATCCTTGGCCACATGCTTAGGATGAAGGCAATATAAGCAGTCCTTGTGAGGAACTTCAGAGAAAAGCCTAGCCTTTCCACAGGGTCTGCAAGGCCTGAAAAGCCTCTTTTTAGAGCTTTCAGACATTATGAAAGAAATTAGGTACACACAATACCTTAATCCAGATGAAAAGATAGTAGAAATAAAAGGTCAATAGTTCACTCAGGAATAGCAAAACTGAGCAGAGCTCAGGGAGACTCCTTTCTCACACGAAGGCGGTTGGAAATCTGAGGCAGGAAGCTTCTGCTGGGGAGTGTGAGGGCAGGGCAGCAATGCTGATTGGCTGACTTTTGGACCAAACAATGAGGAGGTCTGGTTACCAAATACTACAGTCCCTAGGGGCTTTTCTATGCAGTTTTCTTCTCTATTATACTGCTTTAGTCATTCTGTTACCGTGAGACTCCCACCATGACGACGGGGAAGATACAAGCATGTGAATCTATGAAAGATGTAACACTGGAGAAATCAAATTACACATTCCATACTTTTTTGTACTGAGATCAATTTACTGGGATAACTGGGATCAATGAACGTCTTGAGCTGAGGACAGATTCAGCTGCAGGTAATATTGCTCTCGATATCGCTTCCAGTCCAGAGTTTAAAGGCTTCCTTGGACAAAGGGCAAGGTCAGGAAGAAGAGCCGTAGAACAGGTTGAGGGGCCCTCTCCCATGTCCTTTTCAGGAGGACAGTAATTCTAGTCACTCTATCTACATTGCTTTTCTGGGGTTACTGCCTACTTAACAGGAGCGATGTCCTGATTTTGACATGTGCTGGGGAAGGATCAGATTTTGGAGAGAGCTGTTTCTTTGTGATGATGCTTCTGACATTTCTAAGAAGTCATCTGTATTACTTGCCTAGCTGAGATTTAGCCTTACAATAATCCAGTGACAGCAAGCTGTAGGAAGGGTAGGAGGGCAGTGTGAGACCTTGTGACCTTGAGACCTTCGGCTGGGTAGCACAATAAGTATTTAACAACAGTTTGACAGCAGTTGCTTTTCAGCACAATTGCTCAGGTGGTTTTGCCTCAGATCAAGATTTGGAAATAGACAAAAAAGACTTCTTAACTGGGGCGGAGTTGAATTAGATTTTCACTGCAGATGAACATTGGGAGGATTCTGCCTAATCATTACTCCAGTGACTTGACACAGAAATGTGAAAGCAGGTGGCCTGATTATGTCTTGAAAGATAGTTAAGTTTGGGTCTGCTAAAACTACTTTATTCTGTCTACTGGGGCAAAATTAATTTTTGATAACTGGCTACTTGGAGAATGTTCGGTGTATCGAGATGAATCTCCTGGCATCACAGGATTTCCTGTTACCAGAAAGCACTGGAAATATCAAGCAGACTTCTGTTTTTTGTAACAGCTTTTTTATTAGCATAAAAGACAAATGAACACTATACAACGTATTGTGTGTCATGAAAATTCCGTTCATCATTAGGGATGTGTTTACTTTTTCGGAGAACCTTGAATGTGTTTATGGGGTTATGCCTCAGTTCCCATTTGTCATCCATAGTTATGGGCCGATTTGCGTGTGTGCTTGTGTTTGTATCCATATCATGCTCTAATTTGGTATTGCCACTTAAAAAAAAGGGGGATTATTTAGTACCCTGTGTAACCTATACTGGACCTGTGTTAAGTTATATGGTGTAATGTTTACATCTGTACTGTGATGTCAGCAGGGCTACTCATACTATTAGGGAGTTGTGGTCACTCCTGAGGCGGAAGCCGAGGGTTAGAGTTGCTGCGCGTTCTGCTCATTTTTAATTTTCACCTTGTGGCATTTTGCTATTGTGGTAACTACCTTCACGCTGTGGCATTTTGCTAGTGTTTTTAAATTGCACTTACCGCATACCCACTATCACTCAGCCGAGTAGGTGCTGAGTGCTCACATGCCTCGGCGGCTGCCGGACTATCGAGCAGCCATCTTGGAGGGGATCAGGGTAGCGGGCTAGTGGTTGGGACGCCACCTGACTTGCTATAAAAAAGGGGCTTTCTTGCACGACGCAAGTTCTAGTCACTCTTGAGGCGGAAGCCGGGAGTTAGAGTTGCTGCGCGTTCTGCTCATTTTTAATTTTCACCTTGTGGCATTTTGCTATTGTGGTAACTACCATCACGCTGTGGCATTATGCTAGTGTTTTTAAATTGCACTTACCCCATACCCACTATCACTTAGCCGAGTAGGTGCTGAGTGCTCACACACCTCGGCGGCTGCCGGACTATCGAGCGGCCATCTTGGAGGGGATCAGGGTAGCAGGCTAGTGGTTGGGACACCACCTGACTTGCTATAAAAAAGACGGTTATGCCTCCGCTCAGCGGACGCTAGCAGCGGACGCGCCGTCATCGCGCCGAAGGAGCGCCAGAGGAGAGCCCGTCTGCGCCCAAGGAGAGCCCGTCTGCGCCTGTCCGCGCCAGGACGGGTCCAGGGGCCAGCATCCATGACCCTACTACCTCAGGAACAGGAACTGTGAGGTACAATAGGGACAAGCTCTTAGCCTTCAGGGAAAAAAAGGAATTCTAAATGCTCAAACCTTATTTTTCACGATAGGACACATAGTTTGTGCCCCGGTTGTAAATTTGTCCTTTCGCCCTGTGAACCCATCGGGTCATCTAATGGCACCACTACGACTTATTCTTTAGCATTACTCAACTGCCGGTCACTTCACAAGCATGCTCCTAGAAGAAAGATGCCCCGATGTTCTCTTTTTGACAGAAACGTGGATGAATGCATCATCCGACCCCGATGTGGTCAAGGCTTTACCTCCAAACTATTCTATCTTGAGGCAGGACCGAGACAAAGGCCAGGGTGGGGGAATCGCAATTATTTATAAGAACACCTACTGCTGTAGAATAACTAGCTGCATTATTGCGGATTGTGAGAGCTGTTTTTTTTTCCATCACGTTCGCACACACATGTACGTTATCAGGGATTCTTTTATATCGTCCTCCAGGAGTACACTCCAACTTTTGTAACGATCTTCCTAACATCGCTATCAATCATGCAAGCTCCACCCCAACTTCTTTATTCTAGGAGATTTTAACATCCATCTGGATGAACCCGAGGCTCCCGCCTCCCAAGTCTTGTGGCAGGTTTAGACGTGCTCCAATTGAGACAAATTGTCACTTGCCCCACTCATAGAGCAGGCCATCTGCTGGACCATTTCTTCACCAACCTCGATAATATCACTCTGAGGGAGTCCATTGTGGTTCCTTGGTCAGATCATGCGCTCTTGTCTTTCGCTTGGTCCCCTTCGGACCTGGTAGCTCCGGCTATAACAACTGAAAGAATGAGTCGTATTTGGTCTAAATTGCCTTTGGAGGAATGGGTTATCAAGCTTTGCCAGACTATTCCAGCTATTAGTACCAATCCTTTAGTGGCAAATGTATCTTTTGATAACTGGATGGAATCTTCTTTGGAGGTCATTCTCCCGAAGACAGAAGTTTGTCATCGTATTGGAGCTAATAAAAAAGCATGGTACACCCCGGAATTAAAACTGCTTAAGCAATCTTGCAAACAGCTGGAAAGGAAGTGGAGGAAGGACTTCTCAGTGGTTGATAAAAATAATTACAGAGCTGCCCTTCGATCCTACAAAAACAAAATAAAATCTACTCAATCTAGTTATTATTCGGATAAGATCACCTCTGCTTCTAATTCCCCTAGGGAAATTTTAAAAATATTCAAATCTTTGGTTTCTCCGGCAGGTCCTTTTACAGGGTTATCCAACGCACAGAATCGATGTGAGGAGTTAGCAACTTTTTTCTCGGCCAAAGTCTTTAATATATATTCGAAATTTCATCAGGTAGAATCCACAGTACCTCTTGCCCCTCCGGTAGGACTGATGTGATTAGAAGAATTCACTCCCCTGGACCTACCCACTCTCCAGCATTTGCTGGGAAAACTCAAATCGGGGTCTCCAGCTGTTGTCGTACCACCCACCATTCTTAATAGAGCCTCGGAAACTGTTTCCCCAGTTTTGCGAGACGTGATTAACTGTTCCTTTGCAGCAGGGATGGTTCCTCCCCCCTGGAAACAGGCAAGAGTGAAGGCACTCCTGAAGAAGCGAAATCTTGACCCAGAGGACTGGTCCAACTATCGTCCCATCTCCTTGCTACCAAGCAAGCAAGTTGGCGGAAAACCATGCTAACATCTTATTATCTTCCTTTTTGGAAATCAACAGTGTCCTACATCCTACCCAGACGGGTTTTAGACGTAAACAAGGCACAGAGACAGCTCTCATTGCAGTAATCGAAGATGTGAGAAACATTGTGGATACGGAAGCTGCGCTGCTATCATTTTATTGGATCTAAGCACAGCTTTCGATACTGTCAATCACTCGATAATGATGCAGAGTCTGAGTGATGTTGGGATAACAGGGCTGGCCTTAAGTTGACTTCAGTCCTTTCTCACGGACAGAACGTTTGCTGTTTTTGAGGAAGGGGCAATATCGAAGCAGATTCCTCTGCAGTACGGCGTCCCCCAGGGTTCCTCATTAAGTCCTATATGTTTAATATATACATGAGGCCGTTGGCTCAGATGGTTCTACCCTGGGGGGTTGAGTTGGTCACCTACGCCGATGATACACAGCTGGTAGTTGCCCTCTCCAGACAGAATACCTCTGGCTCCAACCTCTCTTCATGCCTTTCTAAAGTCCTCGAATGGATGGATGCATCATTTTTGAAGCTTAACGGATCTAAGACCGAAATCATGATGTTAGGACACATGGCACCCACCAATTTAGATCCTTGGTGGCCGAGTTTTCTTGGGTTACCGCCCCCTCCCAAGAAGCAAATTAAGAGTTTGGGTGTCTGGTTGGACCCCAACCTTAACTTTATGATACAGGCACGCTAGGTTGCGGCAACCTGCTATGGTATAATTAGGTTACTTAGAAAGATGTTAATTCTTCTCCCTTTTGTAGCCAGGCGTCTGTTGGTCCAATCACTCATCTTGTCACGTTTGGACCACGCGAACGCAGTTTATTTGGGCGCTCCAGTGGGAACTATTAAAGTTTTGCAAACAGTAAAAAATTGCGCCGCTCGTCTGCTTATGGAACTGCCCAAACGTAGCTCGGCCAAATCCGCATTACATCAGCTGCACTGGCTTCCAGTCCAGCAAAGGATTTGGTTCAAAGCTATGTGTACTGTCCACAAATCTATTTCTGAATCTGGGCCTGCTATACTTCAACCTTTGTTTCAACTCCACCATATTCCACGGACCCTTAGATCAAATTACAAGAAGCTGTTAACAATCCCCAGGATTAAAAGGACTAGGATGGGTGGCCGTCGTTTCTCTCTTCATGCCGCAAAGTTCTGGAACCAGCTCCCCGATCTCATCCGAGGGGAACCTAGTTATCTCACTTTCAGGAAACAGTTCAAAACCTTTTTGTTTCCTTGAGCTGGAGGAATGACTAGGTACTTAATGCGCTGGGAGGCCTAAGGGTAGCCATGCGCGGTACAAATGCGTATTCATTCATTCATTCATTCATGGGTATGGCAGGTCAAGGGAGCTAGTTCATAGAAGTCGGGCTGAGGCAGTCCCGGAGTGGGCAGTGCTCTGATACATAGGTAGAGCCAGTGCAACAGAGTCTAGCCCAGGGCATATGCTTATGTCATGTATGCCCCTTATGTGGCACCCACCACCTGTTCAGTCATGTAAGCTGTGTCAAATGGAACAGTTCTAAGGTGGTTTATTATTATTTCTGAGCTCCTGAGAAAAATTTGATGTTAGTTCATCCCAATCCCTAGTAATTGTGAATTTACTCAGGCCCCTGGCATCCTCCCTGTGCAATGCTACGATTTCGCTACATAAAAATTGAACTACAGTCAAACACCACACTAGCCTTTGAGTGTATGGTGATGGCACATTGGGCAGTTTGAGCAATAGATCTGCAAACTTTGTTTTAGGCTTCCCCGTTTTGAGGCGGGTGCCAAACGTAGGATGTATGTCTTTATAGTTGTGTAATTGCCCCTCCCAGTCATGGTCTCAATGTTTGCTCAAACTTCCCACCAGAACTGCTTTATGGTAGGGCATTCTCACATCATGTGCAGGAAAACCAGCATAGTCTTCATCTCAGTGAGGGCAGTATTATTTATATATAGTTTACACATTGTGTGTCTGGTCATATAGACCCTGTGCAACTGATTTAACTGAATCTACTGAACTCGGGTGTTGCATGAGATTTTCGGGGGGTATTCTAATATTCTGTCCCACTCGTTGCTCTGTAGCGGTCTGCAAAATGTCAGTTTCCCATTTGTGAATACCAAGCAGACCTGTACCAGCTATCTATGATTAACTGGTCTGCTATGGACTTCTAGGTCCTGCTTTGGAGACTTATTGAATGAGACAGAGTTTAGGGAATGAAAGTAGATCCTGCAACAGGCGAAGCCTGTGGTCACTTGTAGAAATCTTTGATAAATGATATGCTGGGTGAATTGTGTTAAATTATTTAATTTGGTGAGAACCTTTGCAGGTTTTCGTGAGGATATAGGTTACAGTAGTACTACTTTTATCATACAAGGTTTTTGAATCAAGAACCAAGATATTACAATTAGGTAGGTGCTCAAAATTGATATCACCAGGCTTGCGATCAGCTACAACAATTGTAAGTGTGCAGCTTGCTCTAAGATTTTTTGAACTTGACAATAAGTATAGAGCAAAGAAAATGAATCCGGCCTTATGTAGCCCTTTGTGGACTATATGTAAATGTGGCCTGTTGGAGCATTTGAATCTTCAGAAAAGTAATAAAGTCCCTAACTAGATGTTATAATTAAGAAGAAGTGGCCGAAGGCACTTACAAGTCAGCCTTTTTACATTGTACGAATAGGCTATCTAAAGCTTCCATCCTGTGGAGCATTTTCAAAAATAAACATTTTGATTACTATGGATTTTACAGTTCAGTCTTATTTTGTGACAATGACCCAATTACACGTTTTTCATCCAGATGTCTGGGCATTGCCACTCAAATGTAAAGCAACTTTAACCTGAGGCTGTACACTCTGGGACTACAGATCCAGGTTAAAATTGCTTGAAATGTTTTGAAATGATTTCTTCCATAACTTATAGAGTAAAGGAACAATTTACGAGCTAGTTAGTATTCGGCTTAGTCCACTCACAGGTAAGCCCCAAGGCCTGCTGGGCCGAGGTCAAATCTGAAAAGGTCACTTATAAATGTTTTATTATTGTGTGCTGATTTTTGATAATTGCAACAATTTGGTTTTCATTATAAATATTTTTCCTCCTGACATAATTTAATGTATCTATTTGGGAGTCTTTTGGGTAATTAAGAGCACTGAATGTCTAGGAGGAGAAGTTTTCTTTGGTTGTTAATGTGGGAAAACAGATTGGTGTTTTAAACCGCTCTCCAATATTCTTCAGGTATGGCACCTTTGCTATCTGAAGTTCTTTATATCTTTTTTTTCTATTTTGGACCTTTTTCTTTAGTATTTTATCTTTTACGTGGGTGTTTTTCATTTCATAACTTGTGCTTCTCTGTTACCTTCTAAAAGCATTTTTTCGGTGTGTTGCCTCCCAATTCAAGAATTCAAGTCCTAGCTACCAATGAGGATTCAATGTTAAACCTACTGAAACCTGTCAGCGTCAGTGGTTCCATCATATTGGCCAGTGTGGTAGCTCAGTCACAGCCAAATTTAAGTGTGTGCCTACTCTCCTTTGTTGCCTGGCAGTCAAATTCCCTACAGGTAAATAGTAGCACTGAGATATTGGGTTTGCCCTTTTACAGTGAGCTCCAAGTCTCCCTGGACATGCACATATAGTATTTTGATGACGTAAGCAGATACAGAAAATTATCCACTTAGCTATGGTTATTATAGGTACATGAGACTCTGCATCTATAGAGGCATGAGACTCATTTTTTAATGTCTGGTATTTTTCATTTTGTATACATATTATCTTAGGACATACTTAACATCTGAAGCATACAAGAATGGCATGCAAGGGTTGTAAGAAAAATGAGTTACTTACCTGTAACTACGGTTCTCCACTGTTGTTATCTTTCATAGATCATCCTCGCCGTCGTAGTGGGAGTCCCACAGTATACTTATAAAAGCAGTAGATAATACTACCATAGGCTACAATGTAATGAACAGTCACTGCAATAGCCTATCCATTTTCTTTTGGAAAAAAGAACCAAACTTAAGTAGCAGCCAATCAGGATACGGTACCCTCTAGTGTTGGTATCTTTCATAGATTCACATGCTTGAATCATCCCCATCATCGTAGTGGGAGTCCCATGGTATACTTCTAAAAGCAGTAGATAATACTACGATAGACTACAATGCAATGAACAGTCACTGCAATAGCCTATCCACTGTCCACTGGAAAAAAGAACCAAACTTAAGCAGCAGCCAATCAGGCGACTGCCCCCTCTAGAACACTCCCAAGAGATGCTAGATTCCTCAGATTTTTGAGAGCGTTATACCTTGAGGACATAAGGGAAGCCTCTCAGGGGAGGAGGGTGGGTTGCATGTGAATCTATGAAAGATACCAACACTGGAGAACCTTTGTTATATGTAAGTAACTCATTTTCTTCTCCAATATTGGATCTTTCATAGATTCACATGCTTGAATCAGAGTAACTAGCAGTTGCATAGACAAACGTATATAGAAACAATCCAATATATACATATCTGCCCTGAGAGGATGGTGGGTAACACTATACATGCATATACTGAAACAAATATAATCTATACACTGCCATGGCGACAAAAACAAAATAATTACCCTCCTCATGTTCAATGCCCAAGTCTACCCCCAGCAAAATGGTAACAGGTGTTAAACTAGTAGATAATTTCAATGCCCTTTGTAAAAACATTTCTATCTCATTCAAGGTTGTCAATAGACATGGGCATGTTGCAAACATATGAATAACATCTGCCTCTAAACTTTTACACCTAGGGCAGTTTATACCAGTGGTCGCCCCCCATTGTGCAAGTTTCGCTGGAGTGTAGTATAACCGATAGATGGTTTTATAATGCTGAGCCTGTAGAGACGCAGAGCATAGAATATTCTTTCCTAATTCTAATGATTTGTTAAAGCATTCCTGCTCTATGCCCAGCTTCTCCGACCAACTTTCCCCCCACTTAGCCATATCATCTGTTTTAGAGTCAATTAGCTCGGCATAAATCCTTTTAATTGTGCAGTCTACTCCATTATGTATTATCTCTAGTATATTGTTTTTCTCAAATCCCCTCGATCCCCCCCTTTTATTTTGTAGGAAACTTCTTACTTGTAAATATTTGAAGAAGTGTCTTGTTGACAAAACATACTTCGTCTGTAAATTTGCAAATTGTTTCATCCCCTGTGGAGTCATCAAATCCCCCACTTTTATTATCCCTTTTTGATGCCATTCTGTATACACTGAATCAGAAAATATATCTTCAGGGAATAACGTGTTCTCCTTCATCCTCGTGTATCTATTAAATTTCCCCAATCCAAATTTCTTAATGAAAACCTTCCAAATGTTGTGTGCACCCAAAATAGTCTTGAACCGTGTTCGTTTAAAATAAGCTGTATCAAAATTTTTCAAAAAAATATTTTTAACTTCTTCTCCCATCAATATGCCATATATTGCTAATGAACCCAATTGATCTTCTCCTTCTGCCTCTGCTCCACCTATTAATCCTACCATATATTGCAAGGCTGCAGCCCAATAATAAGATTTTAAGTCCGGTAATGCCCATCCTCCTCTTTCTCGTGGAAGTGCCATAAATCTTGCTGCTCTCCTGGTTTTACCTTTGGACCAAATAAAGCTGTTAGTCACACGTTCGATCTTTTTAAACCAAAAGTTATCAAACCATAGTGGGATTGTCCTAAAGAGATATAAAAACTTCGGCAATATTAACATTTTTATGATGTTTACTCTGCCTACCAGTGTAAAATGTAGATTGTTCAATCTATCTAGCTCTATCCCCACTTTTCG
This sequence comes from Lissotriton helveticus, assembly GCF_964261635.1. Taxonomy (NCBI): domain Eukaryota; kingdom Metazoa; phylum Chordata; class Amphibia; order Caudata; family Salamandridae; genus Lissotriton; species Lissotriton helveticus. The sequence continues at coordinate 1,030,115,321 of NC_136059.1, forward strand.
TATGATGGGGTCTATATTTAGCTCTACTAGCTTTCCCAGTTCTGAGGTTATAGTTATGCCCGAATACGTTCCTTTCTGTACCACCCGTGTATCCTGGCAGTTAGTATTACTATTCTTTATGATTTGTGTTTTTCCAGTACTCAAGGAATATCCTGACACTTTTCCAAATTCTTTGGCCTCCTGTTCCACATATCTTATAGCCTCTGTGGGTGCTGGTGTTACGACAGCCACATCATCGGCATAAGCCAATATCTTACAGTCCCCCCTCAATGTGGCAACTGGAGGTATGCTCCCATTAGCTTCTAGCCTCCGGATTAGCGGATCTAAATATATTGCAAAAAGTAGCGGGGAACACGGGCATCCCTGCCTAGTCCCCCTATTGATTACTACTTTTTCTGTTGTTCCTGAATTAATTCTGATTGTAGCAACTGGAGCGCTATACAGAGCCTTTATCGCTGTAAGAAAGCCTTTTCCAAACCCCATTTTTTCCAGAACACTCCACAAATATACCCATGATACGCGGTCAAATGCTTTTTCAGCATCCAGAAATAAAGCCGCAAGCGGCTCCCCACTGACCTCCGCTTTATCCATAAGGGTTATTAATTTCCGTATATGATGCGTAGTCCCACGTCCAGGTATAAAACCGTGTTGACTAACAGTGACTAGAGGTGTTATTACACTGGCGAGTCTTATTGCCAGTGCCTTTGAATAGACCTTTGTGTCGGTGTTCATGAGGGTAATTGGCCTATACGAGCCCGGGTCTGTTGGTGTCTTCCCTTTCTTTAAGATAACTACTATTTCTGCCCTTGCCCAGGTACTTGGTGTTGACATTCCCTTCTGTGTCTGTATCATGTTGTATACCATATCTTCCCCTAACTCCTCCCAGAACACCTTATAAAATTCCAGCGGAATCTTATCAGGTCCGGCCGCCTTTCCAGAGGGTAAACTGTTCAAAGCTCCTTTTATTTCCTCTTTATCTAATGGGTTATCAATCCTCTGTTTCTCTATTTCATCCAGCTGTCCCCCATCATAATGATGCAAATACTCGTTAATATCTTCTGGATCTTTTATATCGTTTTCATGATATAAATTCGTATAAAAACTCCTGAAGACTTCTCTAATTTGTTGGACATTTGTTACAATCCCTCCTGAGCTATCTTTTATTGCCTTTATCTCTCCAAGTGATGTCTTTTGCCTTGTTCTTATTGCTAGCATTTTGCCAACCCTATCGCTCACCTCGTAACAATTCTCCCTATTCACCACATATTGCTTAGCCGCCTTCACTGCTATAGATTCTTCTGCTTCCATTCTCAGTTTCGCAAGCTTCATATATAGAGGATCATTTACCCCTCCATCTATAATCTGGACTGGTCTGTTGCTTAGTTCTTCCTCTGCTAGCAATAATTCCCTTCTCAAGGCCTCATTTCTTTCTTTCTCCTGTTTCCTTCTCCTAGCCCCAAAGCTGATAGTCTCTCCCCTCACTCCTGCCTTAAAGCAATCCCATACTATCCCTACAGGCGCTAGGAATGGAAATTTGGGAGCCAATAATGAAATGGAAGGAAGAAGTGTGAACTGTATATATAATGTATATAATTTGTATATAATGTAAATAGTGTAGAAAATGGCACAAGAATCATTGGGATGAAACTGAGGTGAAAGAGTTTTTAATTAGAACTAAAGTGATGTATAGCATGTTTAATTACAATAAGTAAGATTAACGAATTGATGCACTTGTGTTAAGTTTGGTTGTCGTAAATATTTATTACGAGGAAGGATTTTTTCCTTTTCCCTTTTGTAAAAATCTAATGTGCCATATGTTGGGTATAATGTAAGAGTATGCATTAATCCCTTTTTTATATTATATCTTTATGGTTTAAGCATTATGAATGTATCTTAGTTAATTGTTCCTCGCCCCCTCTGGGTTCCAGAAGGGGGAATAAGTGTTAAAAATTGTCAATAAAAAGATTTAAAAAAAAAAAAAAAAGAAACAAATATATAATATAATGTAGTTATTTACTATCAGTATATAAATCAAGTAACATAAGAAAACAAAATTCCATAACATCATTATAAGCTGGTAAAGACACATAATGCCGAAGGAAAAAACACCTCTAAGAGTAGAGGCATACCTTATTGAAACAGATGACGTAGAACCGCCTGTCCTACCGCTCCTTCGCTGTAAGTTGCCATATCCAGACAATAATGCTGCATAAAAGTATGTGCATTCTTTCATGTAGCGGCACAGCAAATATTGTCCAACAGTACTCCAGCAACAAGCGCAGCAGAGGAGGAAACTGCTCTTGTAGAATGTGCCTTGGCCTTGATTGTAAGCGGTTTACCCGCCTTAGCAAGACAGAGCTGAATAGTGGCAGCAACCCATAGTGCAATAGTTTTCTTTGTGACAGCGGAACCCAGTCTTTGAGGCCCATAACGTACCAGCAGTTGATCCGTTTTGGGTACCTACTTAGTCCTTTGCAACTTGAATTTAAGTCACCTTTTAACATCCAAGGACTGGAGAGATTTCTCAGCTGGAGAAGAAGGATTTGGAAAAAAAGTGCGCAGGACAACAGGTTCATTAAGGTGAAACTGAGATGGAAGTTTCTGGATAAATTTAGGATTTGTTCTTAGTAAATTGTAGTCTTCTGTAAATCGTAAATAGAGTTCTCTTATGGCGAAAGCTTGAATTTCTCTTACTTTCCCTGTGAAAGTAAGTGCGGGAAGTAATGCCTCCTTCCATGTGAGAAACTTGAGCTCAATTTTGTGAATTAGTTCAAACTGTGGTTTCATTAGTTGAAACAGGCCCACATTGAGGCACCATTCTGGTGGAGGAGGCCAAATGGAAGGAAAGATCCTCAATAATCCTCTCATGAATAGTTAGATGATGCGCGCAGGCGGGGGCTCATGGCCAGAATGCTGTGAGGGTGCAGTAGACATGGGGAAGCATATATGCGACGAGAGAGAAGAGGAGAGGATTGGGGGGTGTGGGAGGCCGGTTAGATAAGATGAGGGAACAAACACACATTTACTGAATGAAGAAGGGGGAGGTGGACCTCGGGAAGGGAAATGGGGGAATGTTTTGTATTGAACCCTGGTGATAAAGCTGTATCTCGTTATTAATGTTTCTTGCAAATGTTATGGTTGCAACTGAGTTATGTATATATGAACTGGCACTCCAAGCGGAAAAGAGACGCAAAGACTCTCACAGGAAATGGACATGTAGGAAGGACCGGGACTCAGTCGCCTGACGTATATGTCAAACTACATTAGCGTCTTAATAGCAACAGGTGTAGTCGCAGTGCTGATAGCAGAACACTGGTGATAATGTATTTGATGTACATGATGCGTGAACTGAGTTGTTGAAAATGACATCGAAATGTCAATAAAAAGAGTTGACAAAAAAAATAAATGAATAGTTCGATGATGCGAGAGGAACAAAGGGAAAAAGCATCAGAGGTGCATCTGTATTTGGAGATGGCAGCGAGGTGGACCCTCACTGATGCATACGCCAATTCTGATATTGCCAAAGAGAGTAAATAAGGCAAGATTTGTTCTGGAGATGAGAGAAGAGGGTGAATTTTGTTCCGAAGGCAACAAGAGCAAAAACGTTTCCATTATAGTCTGTACGTCTTGGTGGTTGACTCAGCTCTAGCCCTGGACAATATATTCCTACAATCCTGGGGAATGATTAAGTCTTTGAACTCATTGAATTCAGGTGCCAAGCATGCAACTGAAGAGAAGCTGGATGCGGATGCAGGATTTGTCCTTTGCTCATGGTCAGTAGAGTCGTTGTTACTGGCAGGCGATAAGGCTTGGATCACGACAGCAGGAGTAGCTCCGTGAACCAATGCTGGCGAGGGCAACATGGAGAAATGAGAACAATCAGAATTAGCTGGCACAGTTCCCTCTTTATTTTCATTAGCACTCTGGAGATGAGAGGGCATGGGGGAAAAGCGTACGCAGAGATTCCTGATCAACTTATCGAAAATGCATTCCCCCATGAGCCCCATCTGAGGTTCTCTGCTGGCGAAGAACCAGCATTTCTGGGTCTAATGAGATGCAAATAGGTCTAAGTTGAGTGTTCTCCATTTTTGGAAGATGGAGTCAAGGATTAGCTGATCGAGTTCCCACTTGTGATTTGTTTGAGCTAATCTGCTCAAGGTGTCTGCCATGTTGTTGTGTCTGCCAGGTTGTTTCTTACGCCTGGGAGATGTTCCGCATTGATGGTTATGTGATGCTGTAGTGCCCACTTCCAGACCCGTTGAGCTTCCAAAGAGAGAATTGGAGACCTCGTTCCTCCCTGCTTGTTGAGATAGTGCATTCAGGTGGTATTGTCTGTGCGAATGAGGACTGAGGATGCTCGTATCCTTGGGAGAAATGACTGGAGGGCTTGGAAAATTGCTCTGAGATCCGGGAAATTGATGTGCATTTTGGATAGGGAAAGACTTCGTTTGCCGCTTATTTGAAAATCCTGAAAGTGTGCCCCCTAACCTTCCAAAGAAGTGTCCGTGGTCAGAACGAACTCTGGAAGAGTAGAAAGGAATGTCTGTCATACAGACTGCTACCAAGGAAGTGCTTTCCTCATGACCGGGGTGATCTGAATAATATCCTCAAATGATCCTGTTATCTGAAGCCATTGTCTATCCAACGGCTCTTGAAAGCGTCTCATCCTTAAGCGTGCGTGAGGCACCATGAAAATGGCAGAGGACATCATACCTAGAAAGGACTTGAAGAGACGGACAGAAGCGATCCCTCTTTTGTATAGATTGTGAGCCAGAGATAGCATGGTGTTCTGTCTCTGTGGATAAGATTGCCTTGTTTTGGGAGGAATCCAACGTTGCTCCAAGAAACGTTATCCATTGTGAAGGTGGGAGAATGGACTTTTGATAACTGACGTAAGCCCTAGACAGCGGAACAGTTGTAGGCAGAAGGAGATGGCCTCTGAGGCTTGACGGAGAGAAGGAGCATTTACTAGCCATTAGTCGAGACATGGGAAGATCTGTAGGCCTCTTAATCGTAGGTATGCTGTCACAGGAGCCAGACACTTGTTAAAAACCCGAAGAGTTGAGTGGAGGCTGAAGGGAAGTGCTTTGAACTGATAGTGCACGCCTGCCACAGAAAAACTGAGAAATTTTCGATGCTTGGGATGGATAGGGATAAGGAAATATGCGTCCTGTAAATCGAGGCTAGCCAGGAAATCCATATGGTTCAGAAGCTGTAATATCTCCTGGAGAGTTACCTTGCGAAAGTATTTTTTCTGCAGGTATTTGTTGAGCTTTCTGAGGTCCAGAATGGGACGCCATTATCCCGATTTCTTTTTTACCAGGAAAAAACAGGAGTGGAAGCCTCTCCCTCTCTGAGAGCGAGGTTCAGCTTCTATTGCTCCCTTCTGGAGCATGATCAATGCCTCCTTCTTTAGCAATTAAAGATGGGATGGTAGAGATTTTTGAGGCGGATGAGAAGGTGGTGTTGAGACAAACTCCAGGGTATGGCCATATTTTATTATACCCAGGACCCATCGGTCTGTGGTAATTTTCTGCTATTGACTGAGATAATCAGAAATGTGAGTTCTTATGGTTGAGGTGATGGCAGGAAGAGTGGCAGGCAGGGATACCTCATCACTTTTTCCTGACATTATCCCTGGACTTACCTTGTTTCCGCCTGGGCTGTCTGGGATAAGCAACCTGTGGTGGGGCACGATATGCTTGATCATGCTGGTAGTAAGGGCGAAAGGAGGTGTAAGCCTGAGGTTGATATTTCTGGTAGCGCCCACGAAATGAATAAGCTCCTCTACCACGTGCTCCACGAAAGGGGGTCTTCCTGTATTGGAGCATGCCCAAAGCTTTCGCTGTCTAAGTGTCCGCCTTAATGGCCTTTAAGGTGTCATCAATATGTTTGGCAAAAAGTGCATTGCCATCAAAAGGCATATCTAGTATTTTACTTTGGACTTCAGGGCGAAATGTTGTTGACTTCAGCCACCCTTGACGCCTAAGAGCAGCAGCTCCAGCAAGCTGACGAAAGGCTAAAGAAACCACATCCATAGAAGAATCTATTATTTTAGATGCAGACCTCTCTCCTTCAAGAAGAATCTTTCTTGCCTCTAGTCTCTTGTCCTCCGTGAGGAGGTCCATGTACGCAGCAATATCGGACCACATTTGGCAGTCGTATCTTCCTAAAATCGCTAGCGCGTTAGCCGCAAGTACAGTAGTGCCTGAGGTGCCTGAGGTGGCGGAACGCCTTTTACCAATATTATCAAGGCGCCTTCCTTCTTCAGGTGGTGCAGGGATAGGCACCGAAGGATTTCTTGATCTCTGCTGGGAAGCCTGTGAGATAACAGAATCCGGTTTCGTATGCCCTACTAGACAAGAACTGGGGTGGCAGAGTGGGCTAAAGAACGGTGATGGATTAAACCCAGATCTGTTGACTGGGTGTGAGTGTTTGATTGGTTCAGATGCTTCGTACATCACCACCCCCTTTTGTACCGCTTTGTTCGCCATAAGTTGGCAGGGAATGCTCAGACGTGAGTCCCGTGCTCACTTTGCCACTGGATTCAAGCAAGCCTGGCTGAAGACGGAAACCATCTCTCTTCTGTATCATTGGAGACATTATTAACACAAATTGCATGTACAAATAATATATCTATTGAAAGAAATATTCTTACTGTGTTTTTTTAATTCATCATCATGTCAATGAACTGTTTCATGACACTTTTTTATCAAATTTATTAAATTGAATTCTCTATGTTACTCCAGTGCCTTATTATTACTTATTATTGTCTTGTTTTTTGAACTTTGCCAGAACTTGTGGGTTGCCTGGGTTTTTTATTTACCATATACTGAAGAAGGCTGAAATGCCAGAAACCAGTCCTAGGAAGCCTGTTTCCGGTCCAGGGAAGGCATGGCTTGGCAGTTCGGGCTGGACTGTTCCCATGAGGCACAGGGTCAGACTGATTTGCATATGGCCATGTCTGAACTGGGGTGGCAGAGTTGGCTAAAGAACGGTGATGGATTAAACCCAGATATGTTGACTGGGTGTGAGTGTTTGATTGGTTCAGATGCTTCGTCCATCACCACCCCCTTTTGTACCGCTTTGTTCGCCATAAGTTGGCAGGGTATGCTCAGACATGAGTCCCTTGCTTGCTTTGCCACTGGATTCAAGCAAGCCTGGCTGAAGGCGGCTGAAATGCCAGAAACCGGTCCTAGGAAGCTTGTTTCCTGTCCTGGGAATGGATGGCTTGGCAGTTCGGGCTGGACTGTTCCCATGAGGCACAGGGTTAGACTGATTTGCATATGGCCATGTCTGAACTGGGGTGGCAGAGTGGGCTAAAGAACGGTGATGGATTAAACCCAGATCTGTTGACTGGGTGTGAGTGTTTGATTGGTTCAGATGCTTCGTCCATCACCACCCCCTTTTGTACTACTAGACAAGCTGGCGCATCATCAGGAGCTTTATATTTCTTGTGAATCCTGGCAAGACTGAAATAACCGTGGCAGGTGTATTCATTACATTTACACCTTCCTCCCAAATATGATCTATAATTGATATCGCTTTCAGTCTTTCTAGATAGGTCCTTGAAATCATAAAGAAAACAATCAGACTGTTTGACCATCATTGACAACTGAAAGCGAGAAGCAGCCCTTTCCATTAGTACGTGGAAGCCGCCGATGTCCTCTGGCGGAGAATCCACTGTTTGAGGAGATGGAGAAGCAGGTGTTGAAATAATATAGTCCTCCCACTCATTACCTGGTTGCTTTCCACCTTGTGGTTCACCCTCCTCAATGTCCCAATCATCAGAGTCATCATGTTGTTGTGACGGCAAAGCAGTATCAGTAACAGGAGACCCCGTAGGAGAGGGCTCAGACCTACGTGGAGGAGACCATGAAACACGTGTCTAAAGATCCAAGGACTGGCTACCGTAACACTGATGGCAAACTCTTTCTACTTGTGGGTACCTACTATGAACTTCTAACAACCAGAATACATTAGAGAGCACTGGAGCTGATATGCTGCATTGTGTGTGCCACACCCGCTATTGTTATCTACTGCTGGAGCTGATTGGCTAATGAAACATGAGATAAATCTTCATTGTTTGGAGTGGAAGTTTACGTGAGAGACTATACCATTGGCAGCTGTAAGGTAACAGTGGTGGGAGTTGGGAAGTGGGGGGTGTTTAGAAAAAAAGGGAAAAAAGAGAAGACTTACCTGCTGGTCGCCGGTCACCAGCCACCGCCTCTCCCCCATCCTCCCTGTTTTCCTGGCAGCACCCAGGCTCCCAGAATCCCCTAGCCAATCACAACACTGCTGTCACCAGCATGACAGCGGCATCGTGATTGGTCTGTGTGACCTGGTTTGGCTATCAGACAGGCAGTGGGAGCCTGTGAATATCCCCCACCAGTCCAAGACAGCCAGCCAAACCGTCATGGGCACTTACGGTGCACCAACCACTCCTCCTCCCTCTGATGAGAGCCCCGCCCGCTCTGCCCTAACCTGGCACCATACTAAAAATAAAATGATAATAACATTCTTTTATTATCATTTTATTTTCCTCTGCAGTACTCAGAGTGCAGAGGGGTGACGCTCCTCCACCTTAGTGGAGGAGCTGCAGCCAGACTATGCACAGCATTTTAACACTATTAAATATGCTTGCTATTTTCTATTAATGACTAGCAATGACGTGTCCAGAGATTCAAGCACTGGCTAAGCTAACACTGATGGTTAACACTTTGAACTTGTGAGTACATGAAACTTCTGTGGGCTGCAATAACCAGAATGTATTTGGGAGATCTGGTGCTCATATGCCATCAGTTTGCCCCCTGTAATTGCAGGAGTTTGGTCGATGAGAAAAGCAATGTTTCTATTTAGTCTTTTATCTTCACGTTAAGGTCACACTGTTGCATGACAAAGGGAGATGGAGAAAACAAGTGTTGTTGATCTTTCAAAAAACCCATCACAACTGATGACTTAAACAATAAGGGCAGGACAGGCAACTGTAAATGGGCCAAAAGAGCCTAAATATATCATTTAACTGTGCCCAAAGCAAAGCCTTGCTGGGCGAGAGATAACAAAAACAACAGTATGTCAGATAACTTGGCCTGGAGGGGGTTAATCTGGCATGTGCTGACCTTTGTGTCGCATCCTTTAGGCTGCAATCACCAGGGTCCACTGTAAGTGGAACACGTCTCCAGTGAGAGAAGCCTTGGAAACTCCATCTTGCAGAAGTGCTGGCATTGCGCCTACTCGGAGGTGGCAAATAGATTGAGCCAAGGTTCTCGCCAGCTGTAACTGCCATTCTTGATTCGCTAAATGTTGAGAGCTGAGTTTGTTCACCCTGGCATTCAAAGATCGTGCCGAGTGGTTCCCCACCAGGAAGATCCTGTGATGGTCCATCCATTTCCAGAGGCATATTGCCTCCTGGGCCAGGACCCAGGACCGCACTTTGCCCTGCTTGTTGCTGTACCACGTGGTGGTGGTGCTGTCCTTTTGCACCTGCACCAGCCCCCGTGGTGGATGGAAGAAAGGATTTTAATGCCAAGAGTACAGCCCACAGATCCAGAAGGTTGATATGGAGTCGGTCTTTGCCGGAAACCAGAGCAATCTGATATCCACCTCTACCACCCTGCTCTCCTTGAACTGCTCTAGGGCCAAATCTGCTTTGTCCCCAAACAGGAAAGTCCTGTCAAAGGGCATGTCCATGAGGGACGACTGTAAATTGCCTTAAAAAATGATGTACTGCTGCCAAGCATGGCAACGAATGGCAACGCTGGTGCCAATGGCCCAGCCAATGGAATAATGAAGATTTGTGAACTTGGCTGCATCACAACCGTTCTGTATGGCTTCAGTTAGGAGAGGCCAGCGTTCTTCTGGGCTATCTAGACGGACTTGAGCCACTGAATCCCAAAGAGCGTTGGAATAGCGGCACCCGAGTCCATCTGGCATTCACAGATCTGAGGACCAGGCTGGTGGAAGAAAATACCCTCTTCCCAAAGGTTCACCTCCCGCCTATCAGGGGAAGCAGTTGGAAAGGTATTTGGGTTCTTCCAACTTGTGGAGGCCAGCACCAGCAAGCTTTAAGGGGAGGGGTGCCATCATACCAATTTTCTTTGTGGTATGGTTGATATATTGCATCACCAGCATTGTGATTGTGTCTAAATCCGTACGAAATAAGGAATGCAGCATATGTTTGCTTCCTTGTGGAGGAGGTAAGTCAAGTGGGGAGGCAGCTCTTCAAAGGAGGTCGAATGCAGTCTTGGAAACATCGCAATGGCCCAGACTTGGTTTCGGAGAGCACAATGGGCCCTTCATCCTCAAGGGTCGGTATTGGCATTGAGGTACCAGGAACCAGCGTGGAGCATGGCACTGGAGGTAGGGTCGATGCAGGAGGCAGCGGACAACCAGTGGTTGAGTTGGAGTGTCCAAATTGCGGCGAGGGAGTCAATAGTGATCCGAAGAGTAGGTGTATGACTTCGCAGAACTCTGCAATCTACCTTGGTGTTGTAGGCGGGCCCAGAAACTCAGGTTGTGCTGGGACAAGTGGCAGGCTGGGCTCCGAGTTTTACCAACTTTAGGAGCGAGATCGCGAGGCATGGCAACACCCTTGCTGCTTCTCAGGAGAATTCAAGTTGCGGGAGAGGACTGACTCCCACTTTCATTTATTATGTTTCTTCTTCAATATACCCTAAGGCTTGGAGCGTGACGCGACTGATGTTGGGAACGACTTCTGTGACTTCTGTACGTGGAAGGGGACTAACCCTTCGATTTGGACCAGTCTGGTCACTGAGTCTTTCAGTGCTTGTTGATGTAGAGCTTTGCCTCATGGTCCTATATGGCCTTCAGGTTCATCAACCCGCAGTTCCTTAGGTCTTAGAGTCATGACTTGACCCCAGGCAACACAGGCAAACTTGATGAGGACTTTTCACAGGCATTTGTTTGAGACAGTCCTTACAGGGTTTGGAATCTATCAACTTAGGAGGTGACATTTGCCTTGCCCACTGTAAAATGTTTGGAAAAATTCTGTCTCAAAGAAATGAGAGATGGCCCGGATACTTGTCTGGTGGCACGGAAAGAAAGGAACTAACATCAGCCCACTGGAGCAACATTTATATGGGCCATGCATGTCATTTCTGCAGAGGAACGGCATCATTGCAGAGCTGCATAGCACCATGTACCAGCAAGCAGAGGTAGTGCTCAAAAGTTTCAGGATCCAGTCTGACACTTGGGGAATATTCAAAAGATGAGGAATCTGTGGTTAGAAGTCAGCATTGTGGCTATCCACTGGAATAGTACTGGTCTATTATTGACAATATTTTAGTTACCCTTGTCATAAAAGTGCCCATGCTTCACATATTGTGCCCATTTTCAACAACATACTAAGTATAGCTGGAAAATAGTCTATTATCCTTGGCCTATTGTGGCCATCCTTTACAACATTAAGGATATCCCTAGCATAATAGTGTCCCACCCTTCACTGAGCTCTCTTGAAGTATCACCTCATTATGGGTGGTGCTGCCTTACTGAAACAAGCCCCGCCACAAGGCATTACTGTGGCCCTCTACTGCCCCGACTCACCCCATTTGCCCTTGTCTTTATTTCTTCTAAATGAGCTGCATTTTTAGCTGCCACTGTCGTGGACTGCTCCTGAAGTACAGAAATCCATACATAGTATTAAGTGTGAGGATGTAAAATGTGCAGCTGAGTGCACTGATTTTAGTAGCTATAGCAAAACACTGTACTTTTGTTTTCAATTTCCACTGCAGGTATTTCCTCCTTCTTGGCTGTGCTCATGTATTGAAAGCAGTGGGGCCTCACTAGTTCCACCCACTTCTCCTTCCCCTGTCTCTGCTCGAAGTGCATTTCACCAGCTCTTCCAGGGCGTCAAGCTCAGTTGTCTAGGTACAAAGGAACATAGGTTAAGGATCACTTTAGTGACAACTGCCCTGTTTTGTTCCACATGAGACCCGGAAACAGCCTAGTGCCTGAATCCCGGCCATATTATTCTTATATTCTTTCCCTTTATGCACTCCTTTTGTCACTTTTAACTAACTTGATGTTTCCACAAAGTGCTTACTTTGAGCCAGCGGGTGCAGGTGAGGCCCCATCAGCACTTATTACTGAGGAGCAGCACTTATTTTTCCTTAACAGAATTTGATACAAGGCAGTACAGAGAAAAACACTTAAGGGGGAAGATGGAAAACAGTCACAAAGGGAGAAGACAGGGATGAAAAATAACCTTTGAGAGTTAGAAAATGAGACATTAGGAGTCTTGTGGTGGATTAAAAAGGCATGAGTTGAATCAAGACTATGAAGCCATGGTATTTGGTACCCTAACCTTTGATAGCATTGGCTGTAGGCTTCTGAGCAAAGGTCTGGGCCCCAGCGCTTATTCTTTTACAAATCAAGCACTGTTTCCACAGTTGTAGTGAATATCGCATCTTCACCTAAAACCAGTACTACCTATTCTCAAGATTTGCTCATCTGCTGCTTCTGGGTCTACCCCTCCCAGAGCATACCTATGGCAAGCGGTGTAACACCCTTCCTCTTTGCCTTCCTCCTCCTTGTTCGGTAATTCCAGTTTTGTGCAAAACCTTGAATTGCATTTTTTGTTTCCTTGTAAAGTGTATATATACCTTTAGTGACCAAGTACAGTATAAATATGTGAAATAACTAAATAATTAAAGCCCTCAGAAGTAACTAGGAATCTTAGAATCAAAGAAAACAATGTTCTTCCTTTTATTTTGAACTTGCCATGCTCTGCAGCAGTCTTTCTCAAAAGCACCCTAAACCTTTGGGAACTTCCTGCCTACTGAAACCAAAACTGGACCAACCCTTTTCTCCTTCCGTTGCCTGTGAAAGATGCACTAGTTTAGACTGTACCTGATGCACCTGGTGCAATCATTCCACATTTACCAGAGGATCACAGTCTTGTTCAAGTTTATGCTGTTAGAGCAGAGCTGTATGACATCCACTAATCAACCATTTTCCATTATTCTACTCATCCCTACACTCCCTTCTTTTCTTTTATCTAGCTTTCCCATCCTCCCGCTTCTCTACTCTCCGAGTTCAGTCCCATTTCCTTATCTGCTCTTCTCCCTTCCTACATCCTGTTTGGCTGACAGGGTAACCCATCCCATTTACAATGGTGTACCCTGTCCGCCAAACTCTAAATCAGCCCCGTAGTTGAGTCATAAATAACCATTTGAGCAAGTTCCTCAACATGGATATATTGCATTTTTAAACACATAGTCCAACAACATTTTAGCAATTGAGGTCACTCTAAAATATCTAATAGAAAAGCTAACCCTTGGATGTATAAAAAGCAAACAAATACCTACTTTTAGAATTTGGATGCTGAGGATGAAGGGATTCACCAATCAGTTCTCTTAATTTTTTCTTTAGCTCACGGCTGGTTTTCTTATAGAAAAACAAATCTTTTTCAAGCTGCTGGACTTTAGCTTCGTATGCATTAATACTTTCTGTAATACCATCTTTATCTTGGTCTACAAAGGTAACAACATTTAATTAGAAATAGCATAATTAAAGAGATCTGTAACACTGCCTTGTCAGTGATCAAAAACTGCGTACTCTGACTGCATCATCTAAAGAAGTGCCAATTGTGTTTGAATTTGTCGTTAGTAAAACATATTGACAGTATTTTAATTTGTTGTGCAGCAATGAAAATATATAATGGAACGCAGTCCTCACATAAAGCAATAAGTAATTTACCATTGACAAATTTAAATATTAAAATATTCCCTACATTCCCTACATCTTCTACAACTTAAAGGAAAAGTTACTTACCTTTGATAACAATGAATCTGGTAGAGACATAGTCTAGCAGCAGAATCCGTAACTTATGAATTCTCCCCAGGAGTCAGATTGGATCTGAAATTTTTCAGCAGTTCATCTGCGCGCCAGGGGACGGTGTCGTACAGCTCCATGATTACGTCAACTCCGGCTGTCAGTGAACCATATAAGTCCCCTCCGTGCGTGGATGTCAGTTTCTTCTGTGAAACCTTCCGCGCTAAAACGTGGAGCAACTATAGAAACTGGCTGTGGAAAAAATTATTACAAAGTAGCAATATATTGTATGTCAATATCAGCCAAGGGATTTAAGGAAAAGACCAAATGAATCACCGAACCACAGCTACGTGAAACCCTGCACACTGGTGTATAAACCAGCCTTGCAAAAGAAGACACCTCTTACTCTACCAGTCACTCACAAATGGAAATGGATGGTATGGTAATACCAGAACAAAACCTATGAGGCAAGACGACGTGGTTTGTTGAGTCATACCACTACACGAAACAGTGATCATTGGAGTATAAAACCAGTACTGAAAAGGGGAATAACCCCTGCATCATATGTTGTTGGCAGAGCGGTGAGGATGGGCAGGGAGTTAAGGAATCTGTGGTGAGACTGTGTCTCTACCAGATACATTGATATAGTAGGTAAGTAGCTTTTCCATCTGATAGAGACATCTAACCGCAGTTTCGTTAACTTTTTAATTATATACCATAGCTGTACCCAACCACGAGGTGGGTCTGAGAACGAATCCTACAAAAGTTCTGAAAGAGAATTAGCGGGTCAAAATTAGCCACAGACCAGACATACGGAGGAAATAGATGAAAAAGAGCATGGCTCCTTATAAAAATTGTGGCAATGACCACAGACAATGTAAATAAGAAACAACTCCGCAGGCATGGAAAAAACAAAACCTCAAGGGAAACAGGACAAAATCCTGCCAGGAGATACCAAATCCTACAAAAGGTCTTGGAGAGGACCAGCGGGTCTAAATTAAAAGGCTGAAATGAAACCCTGGATTAGGAAGACTAAAGGTGAAACGAACGCCAATCCAATGTAAAGTTCTTGATAGCAAGACAGTGAGAACTAAGGACTCACAATGGACCTCTTATCTAGAGAGAAATCAGCGGGAACAGAATGAACAAAGTGAAAGATGCCACAGTCGTTCATATATATATTAATATATATATAGTTTTAAACAATGGTGTCGGCCACAAAAATGTTACACACAACAAGAGCTACTCCTAGTTTGGTGACCTCTATGGAATTATGGTTATATTATGAGGGAGGGCATCTAAAAAAATGTGACGGACTGGTCTCACACACCACCTGGTATCATGCTTCATCATCGGCCAGTCCTCGCCCTCTAAAACCTTTGTTTGATAGAGGGCGGGTATACACCTGACGACAGGGATGCACTTCTAAGCTAAGAGGGGGCCCGTGCAAAAGTGAGTGAGGGTAAAAATCATTATAGTTATCAAATAATATTTTAATGTAATTGGTAACTATATGATATTAAAATCAATAAACAGTGTATGGGGAAGTTACTGTTCCCTAACCGTAGTGTGAGCGGTCAACATGTTTCTGCCGTTTCGGCCCAAGTGGGTCCAGGGCATTCATCAGGACCTAAGTGTAAATAAATGGGGGCTCTGTTCTTACCAACTGGTGGCAAGAAGATACCACTGTGCGGGTGTGTCCTGTGTCACTCTCCACTATATGAATGGCTTCAAAGTTCCAGCCTGGAAGAAAAAGTTGAAAGGTATAACCTGAAACAACATAACTGGGTCACGAAAGAATACTGAAAACTATACATGCATCGATTCAGTTATAAGTGAGTCACTACTCATGTGACATGTGACACTCTATATGTGTACACAATTAAAAATTGATGAAGTGAGATGAGATCTCACTATTCTTACCCTAAATACCCAAGCTACTTGCCCCATAGGAGGAGGGGAGGGGAAATCCCTGTTGTCAGACATTGTAAGGAAAAATATACACAGACCGCAATTGGCGAGAAAATTGGGCTCATGGTAAAGGAAAATACATGATAGGACTCTCCTTCAGAAAAACAGTCAGACCGTCATACCGCACACAAGCACACTCACTGCTTCAGGGGAAAGTTTCCCGCGTTGCTCCTAGGTGTCTGCTTCCGGTCCTCCCCGATGTCGGAATGAGGAAGAGATTGCTGCGCTATATATAGTGCAACTACCTAAGCTTAATTGATGTTGATAGGATCGGCATTGGAGAAAATAATTGCCAGGTGCGAGGTTTCCATTGTCCTTATACGTTCAATGCTTGTAAGTGAGCAACAAGCCTGACTAGGTAATGGGGTCGCTTCGCACATGCTCAGGTGACCGGCGTGAAGCTAAATACGCCAGTAGCTGGGTGTGCCCGGGGGAGAGAAAATAATGGTTGCTATCCCCATAGCCGTCTCCAAGCTGTAAGAGGCTGCGCATGCCTCCTAGTTAACATGAGGCTGGGAGACGCCCAAGTGTGGGCTCCGCTGTAACCGCAGGAGGGGTTGTCGCGCAGCCCATAGCTGTAAGGGGCTGTGCATGTCTCTTAATCCAAAATGAAGATGGGGGACGCCCGCAGTTAGGCGCAGCGTTAGAAAGAGACAGGGGTGATTGTCATGCGCGTACTCAGTGTTTGCAGAGTGACGCCTGGCAGAGCATGAATTCAGATCTGCGAGCCGGGTTAAAAATATATTTTCTACGTGGCTGTTGAAAAAAAGAAAAGGTGTCATCAGGTCAGCAGTATCAGACTATGCTTGTTCCATATATAAATAAAGGCTGTGCTGTAATAGGACAAATGTCCTTTTTATTAAGGGTATGCATGAAAAGTTGCAGCCGGTAGATGAATATTAAATTAAATTACATTAAGAGGAGCTAACTTGTGAGATTTATATATGTACCAGAGCACTCCACGTAAGAAATCCCGACACAAAAATGTGTCATATTTAAAGTACCATCTTCATCACAGCTGAAGATAGATAATCATATTTTTTCGTATGTAACAAACACTGACAGAATAAAAGGGTCATGAGTCTGAAAGACCCCAGACAAGGTATTTCTAACCAGGTAATAGTGAAACATAGATAAAGAAGGATCCAATGAAATGTCTGACAGATTAAAACCTAGAACAAGGACTGCTAAAATCAAGACCTATCCTTGAATAAAAAGAATGCTCGTTAGAATGAACTGCAAGGCTCACCTACCATGTACCCCTACAGAAGTGGAAAAGAAGAACAATAGCATATATAAATACACTACAAGCTAGAAAAGACATATCTAAAATCCAATACCAACTGTCTTCCAACAGACAGGTAACAAGTATACGGATATACATCTGCCATAAATATGTATATCCACATAAATACAAAACACCTATGCAAACCTGCATATTCATTGCCCAATGAATGTGTATATCAATATACAGACCCCATACATATAAGCACTAGTGAAGAAGGCACTCACTGCCTCCTAATCAGACACTTGCAAAGAATATTGCTACATAATCTGTACCATTAGCAAGAGCAGAATTATATCCAAAATATACAACAGGAAAACCTGCCTGTACACAATAGAAATACATACTCGCAAATAGAAAATAAAAATATGGCTAAATTAAAGAAGTGTTACAAACAAAAAGAGAGTAAGGGAGTTCGTTCGCTCAAAAGTGAACTAGAGATTTCTCCTATTCCCCTGGGAGGAGATGTTTCAAAAACAATGAGAGGAGTATCCCCTATGAAGTTGAAGAACAGACGTATCTGGAGGACCGGTTTTTGGCAAGAAGGAGGATATTCATCCTTTTGTTTAAAACCCCTCACTCACCACCTGGTGGTGACATGCTTCATCATCGGGGTCCACCTTGGCGTCCTAGCGACACCAAGGTGTGCTACGACACCTGAACTACAGTGGAGCGGGTTGTGACTGTGGGTGCAAAAAAATAAATATGAAAAATTGTCCTGGTTGTACTCAAAACATTTAGTTTTTATTATAGAGCAACTGAACAATGTTTAAAAATACAAGGGCGAGATCCTGGTAGGGGGGTTACGACCAGAGGATCTCTATATGTGTTGGGTGGTCAACATGTTTCTACCTTAGGGGCTATTGCCCGGTATTCATCAGGACCAGAAGAACAGGTGGACAGGAGGTGTGTGCTCCCTAAAAAGCACACCCGTGCCTTGATCCCCTGTGTGCCTACTGGCAAAATGGCCAGTGGTAAGTGCCGCTCAATAAAATAAGTGAGCAGACGAATTGGCGAAAAAGAGACCTGTGAGGAGAGAAGAAAGGGTAAAAAACAATCAGGTATTGAGTGATTGACTTACTCTCCTGTAACGTCGTGCAGTTTCTCAGTGAAATGAAAATATAGTGCCAAAAAATGGTGGGTTGATCTCCAAATAAACATTATACCGTGGTGATTGAGTGAAATACTAATCAATATCTATGCCAAAAGTAGGTGCACGCGAGTTGCATGCGGTGTAAAACACGACACTGGTGAATTTATATATTCCATAAATCGAAGTGCCGGTATTGAAGAATGCTAAGGGTGGCACTGCATGGATCGTAAATATCACGTGGTGCCTGTGCTATTTGCAGGATAGTAAATAACAGGGCGGATCCTCTGCCATGGTAGGTGAATGAAAGGTGGAGTGATCTTAAGGCATAGCGGTAACTCGATGGTGCTATATACATTTGACAGCATCTGACTCATACGTGTGAGTGAATAACATCTAATTGACATACATGACGAACACACAAGTAACACTGAGGGACAAACTACAGCTCAAATGGCATAAAACTGGGCTTACTCGGATATGAGCTCTCTGCGCTTCAACGGGCAGGGCGTAGGGTCAATGCCTATGGCGTAACATATTCTGTAAAGGTAAAGAGAGCGCCGGCGTCGTAAATCTCTGTGCCTGCTCAATGCGCTCTGTGAATGGTGAACGACGCCCTCGTGGACCCGGTACATGAATGTGTACCCGGGTACTGATATGGAGAATCTACTTACAGTTACTGGCAAGAAAGATCAGGTCCGACCTACTCCTCGCGTCCTCTGCTCGGCTAATGGTTGCGAGGGCAGCTGGACGCGGTAAAGAGGAGTTGGCCGTTTCCGGAATTGGGCGCGGCCTGGGCGGGTATGGGGGCGGGGCTTGCAGTACGCCGTGGCGTGCTGTCGGTAGCTAAGCTACCGTCAGGAAACAGACAGGAGGTTAGGGTGTGACACAACATAGGACAGGTTTGGTAGACTCGCGGAGCTTGAAATGCACCGCAGAGCTGGGATCAAAGTATGTTGTAGCGCGAAGTGCACGCCAAGGAATACAGAATAGCAGTGATTACAAAGGCTGTATTCAAGGGAGGTGGAGAAAGGAATTATTATACTGGCCTAACAATGAGGCAGACACTGGTTTGTGTGATCGGTAGTGGGTCAATTGGGAAACATGACACCACGTAGTATAAAGTGAGCCTACCACAGATGAATTACCAGTATTGGGTCACGTGTGGGCTGGGCATATAAGATAGTTATGGCGCATGTTGCTTATTGGTGGGCGCCTAAGTGGCGCATACGGCCATGGGTAAATCATATTAAGGTCATGAGTAAATCAAATTATAGTGTGGGGAACACTAAGATAAATGCCCGGTAGGGCAAAGCGTGGATCTAAGCTGAAAGTATCTTGTTGCATCTGTGCTCTGCTCCTAGTCACTGGTCGGAGCGACCAATGGCAATAGTGTCTCACTTCAGCACAGAGTTCCATGGAATATTATCGTTGAGCCCAATTTTGTGAGAAGAAAGACGATAAATCCATCGCTGCTCTTTTTCAAACAGTCGTGCTTGTGCATTAGGGCCTGGTTGAATTTGCTCAATCACCGTCCATCTCATGTCGTTGGGGGTGTGATGCGCTGTAAGAAAATGATCAGTGAGCCTGGTGTTGGTCTTTTTGCATCGGATTGTACTACGATGTTCTGCTATCCGTTGTTTCACTTTTCTTGTCGTCATTCCCACATATGGTTTGTCACAACTGCATCGGATCATATAGATGACAAATGTGCTGTTGCAGTTTGTGTGTGACCTTTGTTGCCAAATTTTGCCTTCTTCAAGGTTCAAAGTTTTTGTGTTGTTGGTGAGGTGGCAAACGCTGCAGTCACCACATCTGGAGTGTCCGATCACTGGGGGTAAACCCCAAGCGTTGGTGATGGTTTGATTGGTTGTTGCCATATTCTGTTTTGGTCTGGTGTTGACCAAAGTGTCTTTTAGGCTTCGTGCCTTTTTGTAAGAAAAAAGTGGCCTGTCCCACTTGTGATTGCCCGTGTGCAGTATTGACCAATGCTTTCTAATACTTTTGCTGACCTGATTGGACACCGCATTATATGTGGTCACGCATGTAAGTGGAATCTCCTCCTCTGGTCTAGGTGTATCCTCTAGCAGGGCTTGTCGCGGTTGATTTCTGGCCCTTTTCTGGCATCTCCTTGTGATCTTTTCGGGGTATCCCCGATTTGTAAGTTTCTTCGTCAGGTCTTCTGCCTGAGTTTTGTAGTCCTTCAGCTCGCTGCAGTTTCTCCTAAGCCTGAGATACTGGCCATAGGGTAGATTCACACTCAGGGGGCGGGGATGGAAACTGTCAAATCTCAGCAGGTTGTTCTTAGCCGTGGGCTTGAAGTGGGTTTTGGTCTTGAGCTTGTCAGTGTCTCTTTCGATCTCAATGTCAAGAAAGACCATTTTGTCTTTGTCAACACTGTGTGTGAACCTAAGGTTTGGGTCACAAGTGTTTAGCCACCTGATGAATTCCATTAGGGTTTCTTGCGGTCCTTGCCAGATGGTGAAGACGTCATCTATGTACCGTCTCCAAAATTTGATGTGGTTGCTGTAAGGGTTGTTGGGGGTGATGACATATTTTTTCTCAAAATCATACACGTAGAGGCCCGCTACACTGGGAGCAAAGACACTCCCCATGGATGTCCCGCCTATTTGGAGGTATAGTTTGCCATCATGTTCAAAAAAGTTTCTTTTAAGAGCGAGAGTTGCACACTCTACAATGAACTCTGTTGGTGTTCTATAGTCCCATGTGGAATTGTCCAGTGTTTGCTTAAGTACTGTGATGGTGGCGTCTTGGGGTATATTAGTATAGAGGCTCTCTATGTCTAGACTCACAAGGATGTGGTCTGGTTCAATCCTGATGTCTTCCAACATTGTCAGTAGGCTTTTGGTGTCCTTCAGGTAGGTTGCAGTGTTTTGTACAATAGTTTTTAGAAAGTGATCACAGAAGCGTGACAACGGTTCCAAAAGCGAACCTATGCCTGACACGATTGGTCTGCCAGGCGGCGGGATCTTGCCTTTGTGCATCTTCGGGACTACATAAAAGTAGGGGATCTTACCCTCCGTTTTGCAGAGGTAGTCCGCTTCTTGTTTGGAAATCTGGCCTGAGGCCTCTGATGCTTCCACCATGTTGGTTATTTCCACCCTTAGGTCTTCAGTGGGGTCGGCTGTTAGCCTTCTATAATTGGTGTTGTCCCCCAGGAGGCGTTGGCATTCGGTGTCGTAGTCAGTCTTATTCATTATTACCAGCCCCCCTCCCTTGTCGGCTGGTTTTATTATGATTGAGTCATCGTTTTTTAAGTCAGCTATGGCTTTGTTCTCCGCTTGGCTGTTATTGTGGTATTGTTTAGTGACTGCTAGTGCTTCAATGTCATTAAATACAGCTTGCTCGAAGGTGTTGATCTCCACCGGGATTGAGTGTGGCGGGGGCGTAAAGGTGGACCGTAATCTGAGACCCGTTTCATTCGTGGTTTCGTCAGAATCAATGATGTTGGTTTTTTCGAAATATGCTTTCAATTTAAGTTTCCGAAAGAAAGCGGCCAGCTCGCAATGTAATTTAAATTTGTCCAAGGCTGCAGTGGGTACAAACCCTAGACCTTTGTTTAGTACATTGGATTCTGTAGTTGTCAGTGTACGCGAAGATAGGTTGGTTACTAGCTCCTCGCTGTGCTGGGGCCTGCTTTGTTGGCTCCCGATTTGCTCCTGGTTATGCTGCCCGTTGTGTCTTCCTCCTCCCAATGGACGTTGTTCCCTCGTCTGTTGCGTCCCCTTCCGCGCCTGCCTCTGTTCTGAAAAGGAGGGCGGGACTGGGTTTGTTGGAAGGGGAACTGTTGGAAGGGTGGCTGCCAACCAAACATTGGGTACTGTTGAGGATGTTGGTAAAGAAGTACCATCTATCTCAGTATGAGAGTGGAGAAAAGATAGGCAAGATCTTGGCATATAAAGTTGCAGAGGACAGGACCAAGAATTTTGTAAAAGCAGTTAAGGGACCTAATAATTTGGTCTATAATCAACCTAGGCAGATCTTGGAGCAATTTGTTAACTATTACCGAGAACTTTATACTCCTGAACACCGCCATGAAAAAGACGAAATACTAAGATATATAGATATGAGCACAATAAAATGTATGGAAAATGAAAATTCTGACTTACTAATAGGGGATGTTACGATAGCAGATATTAGACATGCAATCAATGCTCTACCAACTGGTAAGGCAGCAGGAGAGGATTCAATACCTTTACAGTTATACAACATATGTATGGACGAGCTAATTCTACTTTTTAGGCAGGTAATTAGCTCTATTGGGGCAGGATGGGGCAGGAAAAAAGGCTCCTAATTCATGGAATTCTACACAGATTGTCTTTTTTCTTAAAAAAAATAAACTAGCTGATGAATATGGGTCTTATAGACGGATTTCGCTTATAAACACGGATGCAAAGATATTTGATGAAAATTTAAGAGACTCGTCTGGCACCAATAATGTCTAGTTTGGTATCACATCAGCAACACAGGCTTATCCCAAAAAATAGATACTACAGTCCATGTCAATGTGGCTGTGACAGCATTTGACGTGGCTCGGACTAAATCAACCCCACTCGGTATGATATTATTAGACGCTAAAAAAGCTTTTGACCGAGTGGGGTGGGACTTTTTCTGGGCTATGCTGACAGCATTTGGCTTTAAAGGCCAATTTTTACAATGGATACAAGCTTTATATGACCATCCGACTGCTAAAATTAGCTATGCGGGGATGCAATCTTCGAAGTTTCTAATATCTCGAGGCACACGACAAGGGTGTCCTTTGTCACCCTTGCTATTTGCATTAACAATGGAGCCATTTCTCTCGGCTCTACAGAATCAACCCCGGATATCACCTTGTGTTTCAGGTCCGAATTCTTTAAATGTATATGCAGACGATATCGCAATACACTCAACAGATCTTGGTGAAGCTATGAAGGGAATAACTCAGGAGGCTAAAAGATTTGGGGCTATTTCTGGATACAGACTGAATACCAACAAAACTCAAGTTTTAATGAATTATAAATCTTTGGTTACAATACAGGGAGTTTGTAATGTTGTTACCTATCTAGGGGGTCAGAATTTCTGTAAAAATAAATGAAATAGCTGCCCTAAACCATGAGGTCTTGCCGAAAGAAACGGCTATTTCATTAAAAAAAATGGCATAAGGTGCCCCTAGGTATCAGTGGGCGCATAAATCTAATAAAATTGAAGATTCTGCCCAAGTTTCTTTATTTATTTCAGTCTATCCCTCTACATATTGATAACTCTTTTTTTAAAATGTTTAGATGGGATCCTTAGAAGTTTTATCTGGGGTTACAAAAAAGCACGCTGAGCAATCGCTTTGTTAAAACTTACATTTAATCAAGGGGCTCTTGATTTTCCTGATTTTAAATTATATTTCTGGTCAGCTTTTCTAAGTCGTCTCCGTAGTTTACTAAATCCTAGTAATAATTTTTTTTTCACACATTTATGTTAGACGAAGATTCCAATATGTTTCTTTTTTAGAATTAATTACCCAAATTATTTTAAAAGGGTCAAATTTAAGAACCCGCGGGATAGAGTAACTATTTGGCGTGCTATCCTTACTACGTGCAAGACATCGTTTTATCATGTTAAACTTCCCCTGTGGGGTAATCCGGGCCTTCCAGAAATTTTTCATGATGGGGTGGCAAACAATTTTCAAACTTGGGCATAAAAACTCTTGGGACCTATACGATCATAACGGGTTTATGGCAATTGAGACATTGAAGATTATATATAATCTTACTGAAGGTGCGCGGCTTAAATATTATCAGATGCGTGATTATTTTATACGTAGGATGAATCTTACAGCTATCTCAGATTCCAACATATGGAATTGTCATTATGCGGTTAAGGCTAAATCGCTAATTAGCATTGGATATAAACGTTTTTATTCTTACAGGGTTGATGACTGTGTGAAATTAGCGGAGAGATGGAGTAAAAAAATGGGTATTATTGTTACAGCTAATACTATCTCCGCAGCTCTCAATAGTATTAGTAGATCAGTACATTCTTCTAATCTGAGATTACAACAATACAGAACAATATGCTTGCTATACTACACACCTGAGAGAATAATAAAATGGTCCTCAAATTACTAGCGATCCGATAAAGTGCCCAAATTGTGATCTAATGGAAGCTGACCTGAAACATATGTTTTTTCTTTCCCCGGAGCTAATAGAACTTTGGCGAGGAGTCACTCAAGTTTTGTCTCAGAAACTTGGGAGACCCATATCATTTACAGTATTGGTGGGTGGGCAGAACGGGAATATTTGTCAGAATGATTTAATAACTATCCTAATTGATTGTGCTAGACTGACAATAGCCCGGGTCTGGATATCGCGGAATGCACCAACAGTTGTGGATTGCTGGGGTTTGGTCAAAGAAACACACAATATGGAATCTACATTAGCTAAAACGAGGGGGACTCAATCATTACGGAAACTAGAAAAAATCTGGGGTTTGTTTATTTGATATTCTTGGGATATTTATCTTGTGTTATAATTATTATGAGTAACTACTTTTTCTCCTCTGTTTAATGAGTTTCAGAAAAATATATTTCTCTCTGTTTGTTCTTTGATGGTATGTGCTTGCTGCTTGTTATTTCTCATGTTGTCAATAATAATGTAATAAAAAAAAGAATATTGTTACATAATCTGTTCCATTAGTAAGAGCAGAATTATATCCAAAATATACAACAGGAAAGGGAAACAACCGTTACATCGCAACTATTACAACAAACTACTTTTACAACGCAACTATTACAACGCAGGATCCTTTACAACGAATGCCTTTACAACGCATGACATTACATCGCAGATGCTATTACAACGCATGCCATTACAACGTAAGTATAGGTAAGTATATTATTTTATTAAATCATTTATTTAATTACAAAAACATTTTTTATTAATTAAATATCATTAATTTAAAAAATATTAAAAATAATTATTATTATTAATTTAAACAAGTACTTTAAATAAATTTTAAAAAATAATTAATTTAAGTAATTTTAATATTAATTAAAAAAAGTTCTAAAAATAAATAAAATAAATAAAAAAATATAAGTAATTTTTATCCCTACACTATCCAGCACTTACCCTACTATTACACCCCCCTGGAGTTAGAATAGTAATTTTAACCCCTACACTATCCAGCACTTACCCTACTATTACACCCCCCCTGGAGTTAGAATAGTAATTTTTACCCCTACACTATCCAGCACTTACCCTACTATTACACCCGCCTGGAGTTAGAATAGTAATTTTTACCCCTACACTATCCAGCACTTACCCTACTATTACACCCCCCTGGAGTTAGAATAGTAATTTTTACCCATACACTATCCAGCACTTACCCTACTATTACACCCCCCTGGAGTTAGAATAGTAAGTTTTACCTTACACTATCCAGCACTTACCCTACTATTACTCCCCCCTGGAGTTAGAATAGTAATTTTTACCCCTACACTATCCAGCACTTACCCTACTATTAAACTCCCTGGAGTTAGAATAGTAATTTTTACCACTACACTATCCAGCACTTACCCTACTTTTACACCCCCCTGGAGTTTGAATAGTAATTTTTACCCCTACACTACCCAGCACTTACCCTACTATTACACCCCCTGGAGTTAGAATAGTAATTTTTACCCCTACACTATCCAGCACTTACCCTACTATTACTCCCCCATCAGTAAATTAGATGAGGATCACTGAAAGAAGGAAGGGAAAAAAAACTGCCACCTCAAAAACTGGTAATTGGCAGCACTCCCTTTTAAATTTAAGAGTGATAAGTGTAACGTGCTCTCAAAGGGAGGACACAAAAACGATGTTTCTTGTAAAAGAAAACCATCAAAATGAAACACAAACAACTTAGGTGTGAGAGACACCAGGAAGCCACACAGATGGAATTACCCTTTATCCTACCGGAGTAGGTTGGTAAACCAGTAGGAATAAAAATACTTTGATGGCATAAAATGGAAGGTAATAAATATAAATGTGTCGCAATCTGCAATCATTGAAGAACACACTCCCGAAACAAGCGGAGGAAAAATCACTCCATAAGGAGGGAACTAAAAGCTGTGTATCATCACATCTAAGGAATACAACTTGTTGAAATAAGGCAAGAAGTTATCGAAGAAATCCGTGATCCAAGAAACTGTAGTTCCAATAAAATAAAAGGTGAGGTTCTGTACCAACAGAGACCACGCATATTGAAAGAAATGGCAATAAACCTACTGCAAATGCTTCTACAAGCATGTAACACAGGTAATCAATTTCACATGAGAAAGAAACCATAGATCCAAATCTCTTGAGTGAGGATCGCCTCATCAGGGATAACCCAAAAAAAACTACCTACGGGTAGGAAAAAGCCTATATAGGGCTTCAAAGAAAAACAACCTGTCATCGACAGCAAAAATACCCTAAGAAATAAGGCCTGCAAAGGCAGGAACACCACATCTGGTGACATTACACTGCAAAAAGCATACCATAATGTAGTTTAGAGCCAAACTGCAAACCAAGAGGAGCCTTCTGCACAGGAGCACCTCACTTAAAATACAGCAAAAGTTGAAAGAAGGGAATAAGGCTAATGGTCTGAGCCACCCGACTGTCTCTAAACCTAAGAAAAGCAGCATCTGCATGGGCACTAAACAAATGAACGCCATCAAACGGTATGTCAATTAAAGCTGACAGGACTGCCTCTGAAAATCCAGTAGAACGAAGCCAAGATCGCCTGCGTAATGCCATAGAGGACGCCATGGCTCGACCAATCGAATACGTGGTGTCTATTCCACACCTAATGATTAACCTAGCCTCTTGCTGCTCATCCAGACTCAAATGACTCATTTTGTTCCTATTAGCCACCGGAAACAATGGCAATAACTGCGGCAACGAATCCCATATGATATGAGACAAACGTCCAAGGACACAAGTTATGTTAATGGAACGTAACGCCGCACTGGTGGAAGAGAACATACGTCTCCCACAAGAGTCTTGCTTACGGGAATCTTTGTCAATTGGAGTATGTGAACGGCTATTAACATTGTGGGAAGCTGTAGCGGCCTGAACCACAAAGCTGTGGTGTGTCGGTTGACAAAGAAGGCAAGCAGGATCATCAGGGTCAGGGCGGTGCTTGTGGGCAATAGTACTGTCTACAGGCCCACCAGTATCAGGTCTAGCCCATGCCCCCAGTGAAATATCATATAATTCCTAACAAAAATGTAGCACTGGCTGAATCCCTGACTGACCTGGATGAAGAACCTCAATTAGGGAATCACTGTCAAAAGCAAGAAAACTAATGTTTTAGCTTAACTACTGAGGATTATAACCTAGTACAATATTTTAATGGACTAATATATATGCTGCAGAGATCTGTGCGTAAACTGAAGATCACAGTTTGAATTTTTGAAAGCTCCACTAAGGTTCCGATACTTTTAAAGTTGATGCTATAAATACCAGTGAGTAGGCGTCAATATCCCCTGTTATTAGTGGGTAAAGACAGTTCATCTGGAATAATGGCTATTACTGCCCCTGTTATTCGAGGTTCAGCAAGGGCATTCTCCCGTATGGGTACATGGTATCTCTCTCCCCAGTTTGTTTTTGTATACATTAGACACACCTCACTAGCATCTTTTCCTATTACCGAGGCATTTGCCCATTTTCGAGTTGGTTTAACTTGTAAGAGAATCCTCAACATGACAAGGAAAAATTTGCCAAAATCATACAACTGTTAAAGTAAAGAGAGTACACACAGGGAGATATTTGGCCAAAATACAAAAGAGAAAAGCAATGGAAAGACACATAAAAGGGCATCAGTACCTTTAAAGTGTAGTAATAATAGCTGCATCTTTTGCTCATGCTCTTTCTGTTGCAGAGTCAAGCGCCTGTCACACTGCATATTAAGTCGCTCAAGGGCAGATTCAAGTTCCCGAACTATATTCTCCTGTTCGACCACCCTCATGCTCATCTCTTCAGATCGCAGATGTAACTTGCGCTCAGATTCTCGCAGACCAACCACCTGCCAAGCAGATTTGTAATTTTTTAACAAAGCCAATAATATGATCCCAAAAAATTATGTCAACCAAGATTAGGGAAGCAAATACATTTAAAAAGTACAATAGAAATATATTAATATGAAAAATGACAAAGCAGAGAATACGTTTGTGTCTAATGAACATTGCTTTTCGCCTAGAATTTTAATGTCATGAAATAATCTGAGCTGCCACTGTGGGACTTTTGATATTGTATTTGTGGTATGGTTCCTACCAGGGGTGCTTTCCTTGGCTTGACTTAAACTTCTCAATGTTTCACTGCTATCCCCTGTACAGAAAACAATTATTTCTAATGTTGCACCCAACACGTTTTCCTGCTTTTCATCTCCAAATGCAGCTCACCACCGCTAATATAATACAACTTTAAACAGGAGGAGATACCAATACATATGCATCTGAGAAAAACGTAGTTCCTGATTCCGGGCCAAGTGGCCATAGTGGGCACCAGGCGTTTTTCGGTGGGCTGGAAGGGTGAGGGCCGGTTTTTGAGTGGTCGGGGCTGTTTTAGTTACTGGGGCCGGTTATGCAGCAGTAAATTGCCAGGGCTGGTTTGTGTTCTCGGTCCGGCCATGGCCGTTTTGGTCTTAAGTTTAACTCAGACCAAAAGTCCTTGGTCTCAGTTAAACTTATGACCAAAAGCACAAGTTACTTACCTTCGGTAACGATATATCTGTAAGAAACAGTAGTTAGTGTTAGATTCCTTACCTTAGAATATTCCCCGGCGTCAGACTGGATCCGGAAAGTTTTGCGTAGCAGTACCCCTGCGCGTCGGTAGGCGTCGTCTGCGGCTCCGCGTTAGTCGTCGGCGTCGTGGTCGCAAGGATGACGTCTTCGGAGTACTTAGACGCCGCCCTCGCGCACTGACATCAGTTCTTGTATATAGCTTTCCGCGCCAGGATCGCAGAGCCATGCCAGAGACTGACATTGGTGCAATGAAACTAGGGCCTGAAAGGGATGTCCTTAACCCTAGATGTCGGTTCGCAGAACGGGGAGGATGGGTGGGGCGGTAAGGAATCTAACACTAACTACTGTTTCTTACAACTATATCGTTACCGAAGGTAAGTAACTTGTGCATCTGAAAGAAACAGGTTAGTGTTAGATTCCTTACCTTACAATAGATACCCCAGCAATACCAACCTCGGTGGTGGGTCTGCGAACCAAGATCACACCAGAAAGTCCTGGAGAAGGGAACGGCCAAAAAAGCCATCTCTACGGACTTGGCTGTCCAGGCAGTAGTGTCTAGCAAACGTGTGCAACAAAGCCCACGTAGCTGCCTGACAGATGTCCTGTAAGGGGACTCCCCGACCCAGGGCAGTATTAGCTGCTGTGGCCTGAGTAGAATGGGCCCTCAGCCCATCCCTTCTTTGCGCCCACGTAACCAACAAAGAGCTGGTCGTCCACCCGGAACTGGCGTGTGCGGTCAAGATAATAGGAGAGCGCACATTTTGGGTCCAGACGGTGGAGCCTCTCTTCCTCCTTCGAGGGATGCGGAGGCAGAAATAAGGTGAACAAGATGATGGACTGCCCGATATGAAATGCTGTGACCACCTTGGGCAGGAAAGAAGGACGAATTTTCAAGACAACTTTGTCCAGATGGACAGAAAGGAAAGGAGGCTTTGAAGAAAGAGCCTGGAGCTCACTCACTCTCCTGGCAGAGGTGATGGCAACCAGGGATGCAGTCTTAAGAGTCAGAAGATGAAGAGGGCAATTGTGAAGTGGCTCGAAAGGATTGCACATCAAATAGGTTAGAACAATGTTCAAGTCCCACTGAGGCATCACCAAAGGAACAGGAGGAAACGTGCATGATGCCTTTCAAGAATCTATTTACAACAGGGGACTTGAAAAGAGAAGGCTGATCAGGAAGCCTCAAGAAGGCAGAAATGGCAGAGAGGTAGCCCTTAAGAGCAGAGCCCTGCTGGGCAAGAGAAAGAAGGAAGAGGAGAACCTCTGAAAGGGGGGCAGATAGAGGATCCACAGCCTTTGCTTTGCACCATGCCACAAATGTGTTCCACCGTCAGGCGTATACCGATTTTGTGGAGGGACGCCTGGCTGCCAGAATCACATCACAGACTTCAGGAGGCAAGTCAAATGGCCTCAACTACCGCCGCTCAATCTCCACGCATGGAGGTGAAGGCTGGACAGGTTTGGGTGGAGGACCGTCCCCTACTGCTGTGACAGAAGGTCCTCCTGAAGAGGCAGACGAATCGGGGGATCGAATGACATGCTGAGTAGCTCGGGATAACAGAACCTTCGTGCCCAGTCCGGAGCCACAAGGATGACTTGGGCCCATTCGCGCCTGATCTTCTTCAGCACTCTGGGCAGAAGTGGTATAGGCGGAAAGGCGTACAACAGACCACAGCTCCACTCGCGATGAAAAGCGTCTTCGAGCGAGTGCCGCCTTGGAAATTCCAATGTGCAGAACTGATTGCGTGTTCTCTTCGGTGGCGAATAGATCTAACCAAGGCTCTCCCCACTGCTGAAAGAGGCCTTGCACCACGTCCGAGTTCAGACGCCATTCGTGATTCTTCATGCACCGGCAGCTGAGTTTGTCCACCCTGGCGTTCAGGGAACCTGCCAGGTGTTGAACCACCAGGGTGATGCCCTGGTGTTCCAGCCATGTCCAGAGGCACAGAGCCTCCTGACAAAGGGTCCACGACCCCAACCCGTCTTGTTTGTTGCAGTACCACATGGCGGTGGTGTTGTCCGTGAACACCTGCACTACACTTCCCCGGACAGAGGGAAGGAATGCCTTCAGTGCAAGCCGGATCGCCTGTAGCTCCAGAAGGTTGATGAGGAGCCGGGACTCCGCCGGAGACCAGAGACCTCTGATCTCCCTCTCTCCCATGTGGCCCCCCATCCCAGGAGGGACGCATCCGTCACCACTATGTGCTCCGGTTGGGATAGGGAGAGAGATCTGCGGCTGACCCAATCACGGTTCATAAGCCACCACTGTAACTGTCTTGCAGCGCCCTCGGAGATCCGGACGTGGTCGGACAGGTTGCCCTGATGCTGTGCCCACTGAAACTTCAGGTCCCACTGCAGAGCCCGCATCCGCCACCTGGCGTGATACACCAAAAGGATGCAGGGGGCCATCAGCCCCAGGAGCCGCAGCGTCAACCTGACCGAGACTCGGGATAAAGGCTGAAAGATCGGAATCAGAGCCTGAATATCCTGAACTCTCTGTTCGGGTGGATAAAGCCAAAACTGCGCAGTCCAGAACCGCTCCGATGAAAAGGAGCTTCTGAGAGGGGCACAGGTGTGACTTCGGCACGTTGATGGAGAACCCCAGTGAGTGCAGGAGGTCGGCCGTAGTCTGGAGGTGGGAGACGACTGTTTGGGGCGAGCCCGCCTTCAACAACCAGTCGTCGAGATAGGGGAAGACTGAAACCCCTAATCTGCGCAGATGAGCTGCGACCACCGCCATCACTTTCGTGAACACCCATGGGGCGCTGGTAAGGCCGAAGGGGAGCACGGTAAACTGAAAGTGCT
Organism: Lissotriton helveticus; assembly: GCF_964261635.1. Taxonomy (NCBI): domain Eukaryota; kingdom Metazoa; phylum Chordata; class Amphibia; order Caudata; family Salamandridae; genus Lissotriton; species Lissotriton helveticus. The sequence continues at coordinate 1,030,147,022 of NC_136059.1, forward strand.
CGTGTCCTACCGTGAACCGCAGGTAACGCCGGTGGGCCGGCAGGACGGGGATGTGGAAATATGCGTCCTGCAAGTCCAACGCTATCATCCAGTCTTCTGGGTCCAAGGCAGCTAGGAACTGAGCCAAAGTCAGCATCTTGAACTTCTCCTTCCGGAGGAAGCCGTTGACGCTCCGAAGGTCCAAGATAGGGCGTAGACCTCCTTTGCCTTTCTTGGGTACCAGAAAGTAGTGGGAATAGCAACCACGTCCTACTTCTGGTCCAGGAATGCGCTTGACGGCCCCCTGGGCCAAGAGGGCCTCAACTTCCTCCTGTAGAAGTCGCAAGTGATCCCCCGACATGCGGAGGTACTGAGGCGGCATGGCTGAAGGGGTCGCCTCGAAGAGGAGGGAGTAGCCCCTTCGGACAATTTGTAGCACCCACCTGTCCGATGTGATGGAGCACCAGTGAAGAAGGTGATGGCGAAACCTGCCCCCCCACTGGCGTCAAATGGGTCGGAAAATTCGGACTAGGAGGATTTTGATGCAGATGCTGCGGGGCGGGTGTGGACTGACCTTGACCTTGCCGGTGTCCCCCGCCACAGTGGTTACCACGTCCGCAACCGCGTTGAGGTTGTTTCTGCGGCCTGTGGCTAGCTAAACGTGTGGGCGGGCCCCTTCCTTGGCCACAAATGGGACGAAAGGCGGTAGTTTGCTGGCGTTGGCAGAGGCCCAAGGACTTGGCCGTAGCCCTGGAGTCCTTGAAACGCTCCAGCGCACTGTCCGCCTTGTCGCCAAAGAGGCGACGGCCATCAAAGGGCATGTCCATAAGGGAGGCTTGGACATCCCCCGAAAAGTTGGCGAACCTCAACCAGGCGTGGTGGCGAACCGCCACCGTCGTCGCAATCGCCCTGCCCAGCGAGTCCGTGGTATCCAGTACACACAGAAACGAATAGCGTGCTGCATCCTGTCCCTCTGCTAGGGCTTGGGCAAGCTTTGCCTGGACCTCCACCGGGCACTGCGGCAGCACTTCCGCAACCGTATCCCACAGAGAGTGGGTGTAACGGCCCAAAAGGCAGGCTCTCAGGGGTGGGGCGAACGGACAGGAAGCTGGGGTCGCCCGGAGCCGGGCGGTGGCGTTGGGCCACGTTCCGATCTACAGGGAGGCCTGTAGAGGGCTTGGACTAGGTGCCCAGCAGAACGTCAGTGAGGGCTTCCTTAAGCGTTAAAGGAGCTTGCCTGCGGTTTGAGCACCTCAGTGAGGAGGTTAGTCCTCACAGCTGCGACTGGGAGCTCAAGAGCCAAGGCCTTGGCTGCCCTAGTAAACACCACGCTGTAAGCAGCCCCCTCCTCCAAAGCCACGGTAGGAGGGGAGACAAATCCAGTGTCGGGCGAAGTGTCCAGACCACTGGCCTCCCCCAGCTCGTCTACCCAGTCCTGGCTCAACTGGCACTGCAGTGCCAGAGGATCCTTAGACCCCTCCCAGTCCCCCTCATCATCCATCTCCTGATAGTCACGAATAAATGATGGAGCCGGGTCGTCGGTGAAGGACTCACCAATCGGCGTCGAAGACGGCACTGGTCCGACACCGGATCCGGATCGGGTGGGGATCAGGGACGGCACCGGGGGCAACACCCTTGGTGACGACGCCAGCGGAGGGGTCGTAAGGTCAACCGGCATCGTCACGGATCCCGGCCTGGATCCTGAGGAGCCCTGCAGCGTCGGGACCGGAGTCGTCGACGGCGCCGGGGCCGAAGCACCCGCTGGACCGCTTGGGCTCCCAGACGGACCCGCGGTGCCCGAAGGCGCCTCGGCGGGTTCCAACAGAGGGAAGCGCGACCTCATGGCCGTGAGGAAGGCGCTGATCTCCTCCGGCGTCGCATGCAGTCCAGGGACCGGCAGGTGTGGAGCTGGACGCGGCGCTTGCGGCTCCGGTGGAGCTGCGTGGGCGGTGTTGCCCGAATCCCGCATCGCGCGAGCGTCAGGGGGAGTCAGAAGAGCGATGTCGCTTCTTTGACTTCTTATGCCTCGACTTACCTGAGGACTTGGAGCCCGACAAGTGGTGTCGACTCGCCAAGCTGTGATGACTGTGGCCCTGCGACCGGTCCCTCGACCTCCTTCTGGACCGGGACCTCAAGTGGCGCGGGGCCGACTACCAGAGCTCAAGACGCTTACGGGACCGCTCCTGCCTAGACTTCGAGATCAAGGCCCGGCAGTCGGGGCACGACTTGTCATCGTGGTCGGCCCGAGACAGTAAAGGCACCAACGGTGTGGGTCGGTTACCGACATCAAGCGGTTACAATCGTCGCAGGGTTTGAACCGGGGCATCCCTATCGGCACCGAGAGTCGAGGTATCGACTCGAGAAGATCCAAAAGAGATCAAAAAGTTTAGTCAAAAATTGACTGGGAGTACTGCTCTTCCCGGATCTGCGCTTGTTGGCGCGGAAAAAAGAAGAACTGACGTCAGCGCGCGAGGACGGCGTCTTAGTACTCTGACAGACGCGGAGCCGCAGACGACGCCTACCGCCGCGCAGGGGTACTGCTACGCAAAACTTTCCGGATCCAGTCTGACGCCTGGGAATATTCTAAGGTAAGGAATCTAACACTAACCTGTTTCTTTCAGATCGTAAATTTAACTGAGACAAAAGTCTAACTTTACTACTCGTAAATGCCCTTTGTGAATACAGCAAGTCGTAAAGTTAGACTTTCGTCTCAACTTACCTTGTGAATCGGGCCCATCATATTTATCTGCAACCATAATATTGTCAGGAAAAGAAGTTCAGTGCTAGGAATATTGTTGGAAAGGGGAGCAGGCAACATAACTGCATGTAACTAAACCTCAAATATGAATCAGTCGTGCACATCTGTTGTTAGCTGCTTGAAAGAACTTAAAAAATGAGCAACTGGAGCATGTATGATGTGCAAATGAATAATTGCCCAAGACAGCATCAGACATTTTTTTAACCACATGGGTAGCTTATTCCTTGTAGGTTAGTAGGAAGTTCAATTGCTTCGTACACACCTTGTTGAAGTATCGGATGAGAAGAGATCTTATCTCGGAGGGAGATAAGGAGCTCAGCTTTTCCATCACATTAGCTTCGCTTTGTCTCAGTATTTGGGTGTTGTCATTTATTGAGGGTTGTCGACTACTGATGTTTTCATTCTTGTAATCAATGGCAGCTTCCAGGGCCTCAATCCCCTCTTCCAACTGGAATAAGACATGCTCCTCCTTCATGAAAATAGAAAAAATACAAGTTAAGGGCGGTAGCAGCTTGCTTTCTTAACAAGTGGTGCAGCGGGGGTTGAGGGGAGGTGAAGGGGTAGGAGGAATATAATGAATACATTAAAAAACATATTTATATGCTGCTGCTCTGCTGGCCGCCATCTCGGGCTTTTCTCCTCGGGTTCCCCACACACTGCGGAGGCTCCAATACGCCAATCAAGGCGCTGCTCTCATCAGAGCAGCGCCTTGATTGGCCTGAGCGGGGTTGTTAAACGCTTGCTCAGTGCCTAGAGGCCTGTGCCTCTACTCCGCCCAGACTTGGCTGTCTGCAGCAGAAAGAAAAATAAAATGATAATAAAATGGTTTTATTATCATTTTATTTTCCCCGTTTCTGTCTGCGGCATGGCACTCAAGCAGGGGGCGATGCTCCTCCCCCATAGCGGAGGAGCCGCCACTGGCTTAAGGCTAACAAAGCAAATGTGACTCATATCATATCCATTACATTTACATAAGGGACTTTTCTCCTGAACTAACTCACTTTAGTATCTAATGAACTTTTCTGTTAAGTTAAAAAAAAATTGAATAAGGCCTGATTTAGACTTTGGAAGAGACTGTCACAACGGCGACAGAGCACACGCCCCACCAGTGCTTTAAATGGAAAAAAGTGCAGGTACTCACCAAATTTCAGATGTGAAGTGAACAAGAAAGAATCCCACATGATGGTCGCTAATCACGGCATGTCCTAACGGGAATCACGCAATTCAATCGTATATCCATAGGTATTATACCTTGTAGCACGTTTCGTGTATCTCATGCTGAGTATTATTCTAACTCACTACATAATCAATGACTTACAATGGATTCATTCCCTCTATATATAGATTGAATCCTGACCCGTACAATCCTTCAAGGTGAAGTTGCCATTTATCATTGGATACCACACCGAGTCTGATTATATTAGGTAACTTAAAGCTTTACCTATTACTATACACCAGTCCTCGACTTAAAAAATCTTAGAGAAGGTCATCATTGACACATCATGTTTAATTTTTCCAGTTTCTCGAATCAAGTTTCTTGCGAATTCCTGAGACACTCTGTCGGTGCATTATTCTTGCCCTTTTTTCATTTTTAATATAATTAGGTAAGATTATATTGTTCAACTTTGAGAGACATCCTAGCATGCCCACTACACATTAGATCTACTCTTGGGTATCCGTGGTAAAACATTGTTTCTATGGTTAATTTTACCACTCCACCATCGATTTCCATGTGCTCTCCACCCTTCCAAATCACTACTTAGGGTGTGGTTCTTTAATTCTCATTTCTCATTCTTTTTCTTAATCTCATTTCTATTTGGTCAGCACCATCCAGCTCTCCGTTGCACACTTGATATACAGTTATGGGTTGAACTACAGTGTACTGTAACATATGAAATGATCTGTTTTTGTCTCTTTATTAGGATCTTCAAGTGGTTCTCCAGAAGAAGGCGTGTAATACGCCGAAACGCGCGTAGAGACCAACATTATAACCACTGTGTCACATTATAGATCAATATTTTAACCATTGTGTTGTAGCAATTTTACAGTTGACATTGAATTTTAATATCATATATGTATTGATTTTGTTATTGTTTTATGTTTTCCACTGTTTGTCATTATTTTTATGATTGTTTATTGTAGTGTTTACATATGTTTTATGTATAATTTTTTACAATAAATGTAATATCTTTGTTCAATCAATTTGTTATCATCTGTTCAGTACACTGTTGTTTATTTTTATCTATTGTGTTGCTTGACCTGCCAACCGGCGGGCTCACTAGTTGCCTAGGAATTGTTTTTTTGAGACATGTCCAAGATGTTACAGGTTTGAGAGTTCATGAAGTAGCAATACCAATGAAATCTTAGGCATTTGATTGGTGCTGGTTCCTGACTCTGTAACTCAGCGATTCCGAGTGATCCCCCTCCCTGTATCCTCCCACACTCTGTTACAGTGTGGGAACTACCATCTCCTACAGTAGGTGCTTAGGGCACCAAAAATGTGGATACCTATTTTGTTAACATGGTTACTGTAAGGATTTTCTGCTAAGGAGCAGGCACGGCCTTTACCATGTGCAAGCAGAGCCTATGCCCAGGGCGCATACCTTTAAATGGCACAAAAGCTGCCTGCAGCAGGCTTCTTCTGACGTGGCTCCAAAGAAAAGTACATTTAAACATGGTCAATGGAGGCTGCTGGTGCCCGTGTCTGCATTTTGACTGCTTTACTTCGCACAACTCCCCAATCTCTTGTCACCGCACCTTCCCCCACCCCTCCAATCATTTTCTATACAGAGTGTTAAAAGGATGAATGAGAAGGGAAGCTACATTTGGTGTCGCCCAGGGCACTGTGAGCAGAGGGCTCTGCTAAGGAGAGTTCTATCTCTACATCTATTTTCTCTCTCTTTCGTCCTCTCCGGAGCTCTGAAGTTTCTCAGGTTCTTCTCATCCAGTCAATGCTACTTATTTACACTTCATACTTCTATTTATGTCATAAAATCAACACTAAAAATACCATAATGCTAAGGGAAAACTAAAGCTGGGCAAGCTACTCAAGAAAAGATCTGGGAAACTTGGTTGCTCTGCCTCTCTTTCCATATCTTGTTGATAAGATGAAGCGACCTCTTATAGGAAGACCAGTGTAAAATCAGGCACAATAAACACAAAAACACAGGCCATTGTTGGCAGAATTAGAGTTTGTCCCTGTCTGCTGATTATAACATTACTGCAATTAACTAGCTCTGGGCCTTAGTTAATATGCATTTGCTGCGCCAATGAATAACCCAGTACTTGTTTCTTGCAGTTTGGCAGAAGCTGTCGCCGTTCTTAATCTTCGTGTCTCCTCCATGGGTTTGATTGAGAGTTCTGGACCTGTAAGCTAAAGTGAGTCTGATAAAGTGCTGCCAGGCACAAGGACAGTCTGTGACCAAACGAGGAGACAGGCTCAGATAGGCATGAACAGCCTACACATTCCGACCCGTAGCATCAACCAGCCAATTGTAAGCGGTTCGAATAGGTTGGCTCGCACAGCAAGAAATATGTCGGAGACGCTGTACAATGATAGTGTTAATTGCATACATATATAGATGAGCTTTGTCTGATTGGCCGAGTCCCTGCTGCAGGTATCCAGTCAGAAGAAGCAAAATTCAACCTGGGGTTGGGGAAAGGGGACAGTAAAGTACCATGGCACCAACCGCAATAGTTTAAATACACGTTATTGAGTACAACAGTGCTTGCGCAGATGCTGGGTCACTACGAGTACCGGTACACTCCTTGTCTGAGGAGAAGTTCCAGTACTCAAGAGGAGAACATTAAAAAGTGGCAGTACTCAGTATCGTGAGCACCGGCCCATTTAAAGCACTGCTCTCCACCAAACTTAAGAGATCTGCCCCCCTCATTTAGATTCAGGTGGACCTTCAGTATGTCAGCGATGGAGGCTACTCCCCCACCCTCTTTGGCATACTCCTCCGACAGCCCGATGGAGTAAGGGCCATCGCAGATTTGGCCTTTTAACTGCCAGCCCGATTTAGAGTGGGCGGTCAAATGCACAGTTTTGACTGTCAGTCACCACCACATAAAATCTGACAGTAAGAGGCAGTGAAAACTGGTAAATGACCCTCACACCATGGAAGAAAAAGCTCATGGTGTGGGGGGTCATTAATTTCTCTATTTTCTCGTTTTTGGATTTTGAAAATAAAAAAAAATGTTAAACGTTTGACGGACAGAAGCATCAAGTTGACGGATCCGTACATCAAACTTCTAATACATTGACAGGAACCGTTGTGACAGTGTTTCTTGCCAATGTTAAAGATTTCCGCTAGGGCGGTGGATATCTCTAAATTCTCAGTGCAGGATACTCTGTCAGGGCAACAGAGTATTTTACTCCATTCCCCCCCAACAGAGAAGAAAACAAGTTACTTACCTGTAACTTCAGTTATTCAGTATTGGTATCTTTCATAGATTCACATGCCTGAATCATTCCCCGTCGCCGAGGCGGGAGTCCCACGGTATATAAAAAAGCAGTGCCAAAAGAAAATTACAGTAGTAGGCCCTATGAGAAAGGCCTGAGGCCTAGATTGTAGTAGCCTATCCACCTCATTATGCTAAAAAGACCTAAGTCTTTGTTCCAACCAATCAGCTCACAGCACCCTCTAGAACCCTCTCTGCAGAGCCAGTTCTCCTCAGATTTTCATTAGCACAAGTGGGAATGAGTATCCCAAAATTAGAGAACTGACTCTCCGGGGAGGAGGGCGGGTGCATGTGAATCTATGTAAGATACCAATACTGGATAACTGAAGTTACAGGTAAGTAACTTGTTTTCTTATCCAGTATTGAGGTATATTTCATAGATTCACATGCCTGAATCAGAATAACAAGCAGTATGCCAGACAAAAGTCGGTTGCGGATGGTGGGAGACTTACTGCGATACACTCCCATGAATACATGTTTAACAACCAACAATTGCGAAGTAAATACATTACTAATGAAAAACATGACTAAATGCCAAAGAGCAGTCATATAATATTAAACAGGAAAAGTAATATCACTACAAAAGAAGCAAGTAATCTGCACTACATGTACATCTTTAACCCTTACAGAAATCTTGAAAGGCATAGACTCATAAGATGAATAAAACATTGGTTACCTGAATTTGTTCTTATGGAAACAGGTGACGTAAAACCGCTTGACCAACTGCCGCATCATGTTGGTTTGCTGATTGCAGGCAGTAATGTCTTGTAAACGTGTGGACATTCTTCCATGTCGCAGCACGGCAGAAATTCTCTAGCGTCACTCCTGCAAACAATGCTGTAGACGCTGCTACAGCTCTTGTAGAGTGTGACCTGACAGTTCTTTGTAATGGCCGGTTGGATTTGACATGGCAAAAATGGATCGCGGAGGTTATCCACCTGGAAATTGTGGCTTTAGTGACCGCTTTCCCCAGTGCAGCTTGGCCATAAGCCACGAACAACTGATCTGATTTCCTGAAGCTTTTTGTTCTTTGAAGATAAAACTTCAAGCATCGTTTAATGTCCAAAGAATGCAGTGTTCTTTCCGCCGGAGTTGTCGGATTTGGGAAGAAAACTCGCAATTTCACTGGTTCGTTTAGATGGAACTGAGAAGGCACTTTGGGTATGAAAGTTGGATTCGTTTGAAGAGTGACATACTCTTGAGAGAAATGTAAGAAAGGTTCCTTTATAGTGAAAGCCTGAATTTCTCCCACTCTTCTGGCAGAAGTTTGGGCTAAAAGTAAAGCGACCTTCCATGTCAGGTACTTGAGGTCGGCTTTGTGAATTGGCTCGAACGGGTGCTTCATCAGTTGTGAAAGGACCGTGTTGAGTTCCCATTCCGGTGGTGAAGGTTTTATCGGAGGATAAGTCCGGAAAAGACCTCTCATGAACTGTTTTATCAGCGATGAAGAACATAGTGAGGGAATGTCAGCCATCTTCCTGAACCTGATAGAGCCGCTAGACGGACCTTTACCGAAGAGAAAGAAAGACCAGAACGAGCCAAATATAATAAATAACAAAGATTTTTTTCTGCTGGAGCTTCAATAGGGTGTAAAGCATTTGAAGTACACCAGGAGCAGAATCGCCTCCATATGAGACAATAAGTCTTCAACGTGCTCTGGGCTCGTGCTTTCTTTAAGATGTCCCGGCAATCCTGATGAATTTGGAGATGTTGAAATTCAAGGAAGGTAAGAGCCATGCGTGCACTTTCAGAGATTGAGGGGCTAGGTGAAGTACCTGACCCCCGTTGCGTGACAGTAGTATTGGAGCCAGGAGAAGTTTGATTGGAGGTTCCAGCGATAGCAACATGAGCTCCTGAAACCAATACTGACGAGGCCATCTGGGAGCAATTAGGAGGACACGGCAGCTCTCCTGTTTCATTTTGCGCAACACTCGTGGAATCAACGGGATCGGAGGAAAGGCGTAGGCATAAATCCCTGACCATCGCATGGACAGGGCATTCCCTCTTGATCCTTGTTGAGGGTATCTGCTGGCGTAATACCGGCATTTCTTGTTCTGTTGGGTCGCAAACAAGTCCAACTTTGGCTGGCCCCAAGTCTGAAACACCTTGATCAATTGAGTGTTGTCTAACTCCCATTTGTTGCAATCCGACAAGGATCTGCTGAGCTTGTCTGCTAGGGTATTGTGAAGGCCTTTGACATGTTCCGCCTTGAGAGTTCTGTTGTGAAGGGTCAGCCATTCCCATAACTCCTGAGCCTCCTTTGAGAGCATAGCTGATCTTGTCCCTCCCTGCTTGTTTACATAAAACATGCTGGTGGTATTGTCCGTTAGGACCAGGACTGAAGACCCTGCGAATCTGGGAAGAAACGCTTGTAGGGATAGAAATATGGCTCTCAACTCCCGACTGTTGATGTGACATTGTCTGTATTTCTGGGACCATTTGCCCTGCACTTGCAAGTCCTGGAGATGCCCTCCCCAGCCCTCCATGGACGCATATGTTGTTAGGACGAAGTCCGGAGGAGTTTGTAAGAATGTGAGTCCTTGTTTTAGATTGTGTAGTTGCGTCCACCATTGAATAGCATCTACCATGCGTGGGGTGACTTTGATAATGTCCTCGAAGGAACCTGTCGCTTGTTGCCACTGGAGGTGTAGCACCTCCTGTAGAGGCCGCATTTTGAGACGTGCCAGTGGAATGAGATTTATGGCCGAAGAACACATTCCCAGAAGTGAAGCAAACAGGTGAACAGAAAGTGACTTTCTTTTTGACAGTTTTATGGCCAATGTCTGTAGATAGAGCTGCCTTTCTTGAGACAAGAATGCCTTGCATTGTATCGTGTCCAGACGAGGCCCTAGAAAAAGTAGAACTCTTTTCGGAAGAGTTTGAGATTTGCTTTCGTTCACAGTGAGACCTAGGGATGCAAATAGATTGCGACACTCTGTTATGTTGTTCTGTACTCTGCACTTTGATGGACCTTTGACTAGCCAGTCGTCCAAGTACGGGAAAACCTGGATCCCTGATGAGCAAAGTGCTGCCGCTACCGGAGCCAGGCACTTCGTAAAAATCCTTGGAGCCGACTTGAGGCCAAATGGGAGTACTTTGAACTGATAATGGGCGCCAGCCACAGTGAAACGGAGATACTTTCGATATTTTGGGTGAATTGGGATGTTAAAGTAAGCGTCTTCCATGTCCAAAGAAGCCATAAAATCTCCCTCGTTTAGGCAACTTAGAATTTCCGAAAGAGTGACCATGCGGAAACCCTGCTTCTTGAGATATCTGTTGAGATTGCGCAGGTCCAAAATCGGTCACCATTCCCCTGATTTCTTTTTTATTGGGAAAAAACGGAAATAGAAGCCTGTCCGCCTCTGATGAACTGGGACTTTTTCTATCGTGTTCTTGAGGAGCATTGAGTGAACTTCCTTGAACAATAAGTGAAGACGAGGGGGAGGGGGACCCCTGGGCGGAGTTATTGGTGGTTTGGTGGCAAACTCCAGGGTGTGTCCATGTTGAACTCAGTCCAGCACCCACTAATCGTATGTAATCAGCTGCCACTGTTTTTGAAGGCAGATATCTTCGCGCCCACAGGGAGGGAAGGAAATAAGGTTGGCGCCCAGCTAATCTCACTGTTTTCTGTGAGTGTCTCGCCCTTGATTGTTTGTGCGCTTTGGTCCGCCTTGGCGAGAGAAACTAGCTGTTCCGGACTGGCGATATGAAGACTGATAATTTTGCTGGTACTGAGGCTGATATTGTCTGCCTTGTTGGTAGTAGCTTCCTCTAGAGGAGTATCCACGTCCTATAGCACCTCTAAAAGATCCTCTCTTATACTGTAAAGAACCTAGGGATCTTGCGGTGTCAGTGTCCGTCTTGATTGCTTGGAGATCCTCGTCGATGTGTTTTCCAAATAGAGACTCTCCATCATAAGCCATGTCCAAGATCTTTAGTTGGACCTCGGGTCTAAAGGCGGTAGCCTTTAGCCAGCGCTGTCGTCTGAGAACTGCAGCTCCTGCCAGTTGTCTAAAGTTTGTATTGGCAATATCCAAAGTGCAGTCGATGGTTTCTGCAGCTGCACGTTCCCTCTCCATTAAGATTCTGCCTTTTATCTTCTGGAATTAGATTAATCATACCAGCCATCTCGGACCACATTTGGCGATCATAGTGTCCTATAATCGCCAAAGAATTTGCAGCTCTGATCGAGGCAGCAGCCATGGTGGAATTTCTTTTACCGATAAGGTCCAAACGACGCCCCTCCTTATCTTTTTCGATCTTTGTTGCGCGGCCTGAGAGATAACCGAATCCGGCCGCGGGTGTCCAATGAGGCATGAATATTTTTTATCAATCCTTGGTAACACGGCCGGCACAGAATTTTTCATCCCTTTGACGCCTTCTTTCCAGATATCATCTATAATAGGAATGGCTCTTGACACCTTCCTAGTTTCTTCTTTAAAATCATGAAGAAAACATTCTGTCTGTTTCACTGTTACCGGCAGTTGAAATCTAGTTGCAGCTCGCTGCATGAGATTATGGAACCCACCTATGTCTTCAGGTGGTGAGTCTGAAGGTTGTGGAGTTGGTGGAGATTCCATGGGAATAACGTAACTATCCCATGGATCTAACGGAGGATTTTCTGGTAACTCTCCCTCCCCTACTTCATCATCCGAAGGAGTATCCGGGGTCTGAGTAGGCAAATCAGGTTGTGGAGGTTCCGTTACGGGAGACCTAGGTGGTGGAATCTCAGGTTGAGGAACCGGAACTGCAGGTTGGGGTGGAGGCACGACCTGCTGTGGCGGAAAACGTTGTTTATAGTCTGCCAGCATGGCCTGTAAATCCTGAATAAGGCTCGGTGGCAGATGGCTGGATTCCGAAGGATGAGATCGTCTTTGGTATTCCGTCTAATGAAGCACTACAATGTCCTCCTGATAGTAATGTTCAGAATAGTCATCATCCTAATCATCATCCTGGCACTTAATGTTCAATTCTGAAGGATGGTGAGCTAGCCCAAAAGCTCCCTCATTGTCATCATTCTCAAAATCATCCTCCTCTTCATGAGTATAAGTCTCTAGGAGATGGGAGGGCGTAAGTGGCGAGATGTAAGCACCTTTTTGCCGCTGGTGGTGATATTAATTGAAAAGTTTTAGAAGTAAGCGGCGTAGAAAAAGCCTGTATAGTGGTTGGAGGCTTTGCTGAAGCAACAGCTATTGGTCTTGCTGGAGGCGTCGACGACAGGACCACCGACTGCGGAATCGACGTCGACGGAGTCGACGGAACCACCGTCGACGGACTCGACGTCGACTTCATTGACGGGCTCATCGTCGACGGACCTTGCTTCTTCATCGACGAGACGCTCGTCGACGGGACCGTAGATGACTTCGTCGACGAGTGCTTCTTCGATGACGAGACTGTCGTCGATGGATCGTTGACGATGGGTCTTTTAGTCACAATGGAGATCTTAGTAGACAGGATAGGAGAGGTGATGGCTTTGGTGGAAATCATAGCCGTCAACGAAGGAGCAGAAGATGAGATGGTAGTCACAGATGAGGAGACAGAGGAGGTCTTACTCACAGTTTTCTTTGTAGATTCCTTGAGAGCTGGGGCTTTAGGGAGAGAAGATGGAGATCTCTGTGAAGAGTCCGAAGTGGAATGGGAGGTATTAACATGTTTTCTCCCCTCACTTGGATAATCCTCCTGTGATCTAGCTCTCTTACTTGAGGTTGAAGCTCTGTCTTCATCATCAGTTGAAAAGGATTTGAGCCATAAGAGGACTCTGGCCTCCCTATCCCTTAAGGTCTTGGAAAGGAAGGTGCGGCAGATCTTACAATTTTTTGCCTCATGTTTTGGATAAAGGCAATAAATTCAGTCCTTATGTTGGTCATCAACATAGACCCTTTTCTTTTGACATGTTCTGCAAGGTTTAAATAAAGCCTTTTTGTCAGACATCCTGAAGTAGAGAAGAAACTGAGTAAAGACTCAGGGAGACTCCCTTCCACACGAAGTGCGGTGAAAATCTGAGGAGAACTGGCTCTGCAGAGAGGGTTCTAGAGGGTGCTGTGAGCTGATTGGTTGGAACAAAGACTTTGGTCTTTTTAGCATAATGAGGTAGATAGGCTACTACAATCTAGGCCTCAGGCCTTTCCCAGAGGGCCTACTACTGTAATTTACTTTTGGCACTGCTTTTGTATATATCGTGGGACTCCCGCCTCGGCGACGGGGAATGATTCAGACATGTGAATCTATGAAAGATACCCCAATACTGGATAAAATCCATACTCAGAAGCCTAAATCAGCCTTTTAGTTATTACAATATTGTGTGTGGAGGACATCAGAAATTACCAAGTGGCAAGCAGGATTCCTATGTCATCCATTTGGTGCTCTACCCACACATAACTGCATCAAGATTCACCAATATGCCAATGATACTACTTGAAAGTCTCCTCAGCTTCAGACATTCAACACCGCAAACACTGCTTGCACATCATCCAGACCTGGATGTCCAGCGCCTACCTGAAGCTCAACCCAACTAAGACAGAATTTCTATTATTTGCCAAAAACAACAAACAAGAATAAAGTGCAAACCTGGCTCAATGACATGAACCTTCATGGCTTCAGACCAGAACTCTCACCAATGCCAATTCACATGGATTCACCCTGGACACCAATCTCAAGAAACACATTGCCAAAAAAACAAAGATAGCATGATATCAGCTATCTTGTCTAAAGAAAGTCAAACTGGTGCTTCCAGAAAGCCACTTCAAAACTGCTGTTCAAGCCCTTTTACTCTCACATCTGGATGGTGGTAATGCTCCATGGCCTTCCAGACTCCACTGGCACCCCTTAGGGCAGTGGTTCCCAAACTTTTTTGACCTGAGGCTCCCTTGACCTATTTATTGGTCGTTGGCCATGGCACCCCATCATGTTACTTTATTGGGTGGGTGAGGGGATGTAAGCCCAGACTTGGGAGTACTTAATTTTTCTCCCTGAAAGTAATTACAATGCATTTATTATAATCAAAGATGTATCCTAAGTGATTTACCATGTTGCCACGGGTTCCTTAGACCACCGTAGTTACAAAGAAAGCTGTGCACATAGGAGGAATTCATGAACGAAAACAACATTAACAATTCGCTATATAAGGAATTCCATAATTAACACCAAATGCACAGTACATACCATGCATTGCTGCCATGTTCTGTCATGCTGGTGTGATACTTTACTGAGTGATGTCCTCTCGTGTGAGAAATGGGCTCCTGAGAACTCCCTCACTGCCAACTGAAACCGTTTTACTTTACTAATGATCTTAATCTTAAGGATATTATCACTCACTCAAATAGTCTGCTTTAGTGGACTAAAATAAACCTGATTGCATGTGTGCAAATACAGAGGGCACATGAAATACAAAGTATTGAACACCACCTTGCAGAAGAATCTTTAATAAAGAGTTGGTTATACACTACACACCCTGGCAGGGTCTGTTAAAGGTACAAAAATGACGTCAATTGATCATCAGGGTGCCACTCTCATCTGGTCATAAAAGTGAAACATGAAATGTGTGGATTTATTTTGCAGGGGGGGAATGATATCTGCTCTGGATGTTAGCACCTGTGACATTATTTTGCAAATTAAATATTGGAAAATCGTGAAGTGACTTTGAGCTGGACTTTATAAATAACCACCCCTGGGGAAGAAGGAGCCTGCTATACTAAGGGACCAACTTCGGTTAAAATGATTTGGTGCATGTAAAGAGTCCAGCGGAGGCAGTTGGGTTTTGAGCTCTCTGAACAACCTAGCCCAGAATAATAGGTGGGGAATCGCTCATTAATAAGTGAGCCTTGGAAAGAAGGACTGGTTGGACAGGTGATGATGCCTTTATGAACTAAAAAACTTACCAGCAGCTGTTTATCTGTTGTTACGCTTTCACTCCTTCAGACGCAAGAACTTGGGCCCACTTCTTGCCTTCTGCCATGTTTATGGCCGATTCTCTGCTAGATTTATTTGGAAAGCAACCGCTAGATGGCAGTACATGCCAATAATTTTATGAGAAACGACGTGCAGACTCTCAACTGGAATTCCAATTTATTATAAAATGCAGAAGCATTTAGAGGACCAGGAATGTGTGGTTCTGAAACTCTGTGGTTGTTGCGCGACGCCCCTAGCTGGATTTCATGGGGCACTGGGGTACCGCGGCGCACAGATTGGGAACCACTGCCTTAGGAGCATCCTACACACAGCAGCACATCTCATCCAGGGCCTGAAATACCATTACTTCCTCCTGATTGAACTCCATTGACTCCTCTTGCCAGTCCCCATCACCTTCGAAACTAGGTGAACACTTTACTTACCTTCTGTAATGCCATATCCAGTAGAGACTCTATCTAGCCGCAGATTCCATACCTTTTGAATCATCTCCAGGCCTCAGACTGGATCTGCAAATTCTTCCTGAGCAGTACCTGTGCGTACTGGTAGGTTGCGACGTTCAGCTCCGCGTGGCGCTACCAGCATTGGAAATGACATGTGGGGTGCCTATATAGGCTCCACCTCAGCACGCTGATGTCAATTTTCTTTCATGACATTCCATGCCAGGAGCACCGAGCCACGAAGAACACTGACCCCTAGTGTGGAAAACTTGGGCCCTGAAGCGGGAAAAGCCTTGTCCCAAGAATTCCATTCGAAAATGGGGAGGATGGGTGGGTCAGGAATTTGCAGTTAGAGTCTCTACCAGACAAGGTGTTACCGAAGGTAAGTAACTTGTTCATCTGATAGACTTCTAGCCCCACATTCCTTACCTTTTGAATAGATACCCAAGCAATACCTCTCAAGAGGTGGGTCTGCAGATCAATTTCATCCAAGAAAGTCCTGCAGGACCGAATAGACAAAGTGCCCGTCCTGACAGACCGGACTATCCAGGCAGCAGAGTTTTGTGAACGTGTGCAAAGAAGCCCTCGTTGCTGCCTGGCAGATATCCAGGACCAGAACTCCATGTGCTAATGCAGTGGTGGCAGCTTTAACTCTGATGAAATGAGTCTGCAAGCCCACTGGGAGTTGCTTTTTGGCCGGTGCGTAGCAGATCTTGATACAAAGCAGGATCCATTAGGAGATGGTCTGCTTCTGCACCGCCTTTTCCTTACTTCGCTCCGACATACCCCACAAAGAGTTGGCTGTCCACACGGAACTGTTGTGTGCGGACCAGGTAGAACAACAACTCTATTTTTGGTCCAGGCAGTGAAGCTGCTCCTCTTCCTTAGAGGGATGCAGCAGAGCATAAAAAGTAGACAGAGTGATAGATTGGCCTACGTGAAAATGAGTGACCACTTTCGATACAAAGGAAGCTCACGTACGAAGCACCAGTTTGTCTGGTGGCTTCGATGATAAAGACTGAAGCTCGCTGACCCTCCAGGCAGATATTACCTCTACGAGAAAGGCCTGTTGATGACAAGGAGCCTGAGAGGACAATTGAGCAAAGGCTCATAAGGAGCACACACAAGGAAAGTGAAGACAAGATTGTGGTCTCACTGAGGCATAATAAATGGGGAAGGTGAAAACAAATGTTGCAAACCTTTCAATAATCTATTTACAATAGGGGATTTAAAGAGGAATGGCTGGTCAGGCAACCGGAGAAAAGCTGAAATAGCAGAAAGATAGCCATTGAGAGTGCCCATAGCTGATACCTGCGGGGCAAGAGAAAAAATAAAGAGGAGGACCTGAGAAAAGAGGGCAGAAAGGGGATCGATCTGTCTTGCTATACACCATGCCACAAATTTTTCACTACGACAGGCGCATACTGTCTAAGTGGAGGGATGCCTGGCTGCCAAGTCAATGTTGCAGACTTCGGGAGGAAGATCGAAAGCTGTTAACTGTTGCCGCTGAATCACCACGCAAGAAGGTAGAGCATTCACATGTTTAGGTGAAGAACCCTCCCCCCACTTCTACGACAGAAGATCTTACCAAAGGGACAGTCTGATCAGAGGATCGATGGCCATGCTCAACTGCTCGGAATACAAAACTCTCCAAGCCCTGTCCGGAGCCACAAGGATGACTTTTTGCTCGGCTGTTCTTGATAACTCAGGGCAGGCGTGATATGGGTGGAAAGCCATACAGGAGACCTGAGCTTGAGATGAAAAGCATCTCCAAGCAAGAGCCACCTTGGAAACTCCAGCGTGCAGAAATGCTGACATTGCACGCACTTGGTGGTGGCACAAAGATCTAGCCAAGGTGCTCCAACTGCTGAAATAACCTTGCACCACCTTCGGATGGAGATGACATACATGATCTGCTAGGCATCTTCAGTTGAGTTTGTCCGCTCCAGCATTCAGAGAGCCCCCCAGGTGTTGAACCACCAGGGAAATGACCTGACATTCTAGCCAAGTCCAGAGACGCAGGACCTCTTCACAAAGAGTCCCCAACCCCAACCCGCCTGATATGTCACAGTACTACATGGCGGTGTTGTCCATGAACACCTGCACTAGCCTTCCCTTGATGGAGGATAGAAAGGATTTTAATACCACCCAGATGGCTCTGAGCTCCAGAAGGTTGATGTGGAGTCCGGATTCCACCAGAGACCAGAGGCCTCTGATCTCAACCTCTCCCAGTTGGCCAAACCATCCCAGGAGTGACGCATCTGTCACTACTGTCAGATCTGGTTGGGGGCGGGAGAGGGGTCTGTTGCTGACCCAATCGCAATATGTTATCCACCACTGCAGATCTTTCGCTGTTCCCTACGAAATCTGAACCATGTCGGAGAGATTTCCCTGATGCTACACCCACTACAGAGCCTGCGTATGCCAGCGGGCATGTGTCACAAGCAGGATGCAGGAGGCAATGAAGCCCAGCAGCCATGATGGTAAGAGGACAAACTATAAGGGTTTGGAGGCTGAGGCTGCTGGGGCAGTGGTGGACTGATCCGGCCTTTGGCTGGCCAACGAGGTCTGTGGGTACCGTGTCCTCGGCCACGCATAGGCTAGGATGCTTGCGCGCCGGGGTGACAGATCTTGGACTCCGCAACCAATCCCTGGACCTTCCTCTCGACAGGGATCGACATAATTGTGGCATCGCACGTCGAGCCGCCAGGAGCTTCAGGGATCGCTCTCTCAAGGCCTTCAGGTTCATGGCATGGCAATCGGAGCAGGCCTTCGGATCGAAGTCGCACTCGAGGCACCAAAGGCATACAAGATGTGGGTCAGTAACTGACATCGAGCAGTAACTGGCACCGCAGGGCTTAAGCCAGCCTTCCGAGATAACAACTCTGCCATACCAGGAGAGGATCTAAAAAAAAAAAACTTCAACAAAAACTCGAAAAAAGTTTAGAAAAAATGACTAAGGGGCAACTTTCTCCATATGTGTGCTAACTGGTATGTAAATAAAAAACTAACATCGGAGGGCTGGCGCTTATATAGGCACCGCGAATGGCACTTCCGGTGCGGTTCACCAGTAGGTGCCAAACGCCACCTACAAGCACGCAGGGGTAATGCTCCAGTCTGAAGCCTGGAGATAATTCAAAAGGTAAGGAATCTGCAGCTGGAAGTCTGTATTACATGCACCATTTACAAAACCATCACAACCACCACCCTGCGTACCTTGCAGGCAAGCTCACTATCTCTGGTGGCTCTTAGCAACCCACAGAAAAGACCATCTATACTGCAGACTATGAAGTGTAAACATTTTTTAAAAAAGGCAGAGGCATTTTCCATCTATGCACATATGATCTGGCACAACGCCCCTATATCCAATGTAGGAGAGAAAGAGTTGAATACTCTCCTCTTTAAAGAACACTACATCACAATGCACAGTTCGACTTTCTCATATTACTTGCTGACTTTAAGCTCACCTTTGACCATGTACAGTGCTTCACTGCCATTTGGCTTGATTTGCACGACATAAATACAATATAAATACATAATAATACACTTAATACAATAACAGTCTCCTAATTGGTGTTACTTAGTGTAGTCTCACTTTTCCAGCATAAGAAAGAATTTCAGGTTTGCCCAGCTCAGAGCTTTTTGCAGTTAAGGAAAAGGTTTCAGCTAAACCTCATAATGTTAGTATCAGGCCTTGGGAGCCCTGACTGGTTACAGCGTTCAGAATTGCTGCATTGGAGGGTTACAAGCTCTAAAAAGGTGACTATGTTAGAAGGAAAAAAGTGGGACAAGAACAAGATGCAAAGTACCCTGGGGTGAAGTAACTTCAGCAGCTACAGAACCCAGCCTTGTCTCATTTAGATTTTTAATGAAAACCTTTTGCGGAAACCCAAACTCCACTTTTCGAACTTTGAAGGACCCTTGCTGATTGCAGCATTTGCCTTACCTTGATAATGGAGTCCGACTTTCAGAAAAAAACCTAAGGACAGTTCCCATCAATGAACAAAACATTTGGTGGACAGCCACAGTTGATCTTGAAAGAATTCCACCAAGCATTTTGTTTTTCAAAAACAAACTCACAAAGAGATAGTTTGTTATTGAAAGACAAAAAACTCCCACTCTATTAATGACTCCCACATGCAGGGAGGTTTTTCTTATGCGTGTTGGAATCACTATTTGTCTTTCTATATTACACACTAAAGTTGGTGGTGATAGACAAAAAAAGGACATCACACATTAGACCCTAAATAGGGCAGGCAGTGTAATGCCCTTCCTCCGAGAGCCCTCACTCCATCAGGCCACTGGAGGTAGCTTTCCATCAACATGGCCTCCCGAGCCTAAGCAGGGAAGGTGCATCGTTATTTTTGCAAACAGGGTACTACACCACATTTGCCAAACTCTGTTGTGTCTGCCAAACTATAAATCACACACTAGGTCCATAGGTAAATCCTTTGACTGGTAAGACCACAAGGACTACCTGACCGGCACTCCGTGGAAATCATCCTGAAATCTCACGTACTTCTAGGTCATCTGTAACCAATAATTTGCATTGGCACTTCGTGTTTTCTTGTTGATTTCCGACTCAAAACTTTCACAACTTCATATCTCTGGTTCTCCTAATGAGATTTTGATCATTTTTATGGCACTTTATTTTTTTTTAAAGATTATTCTTAATGAAATTGCTTTATGAATTGTATTGTATTACCTGATTTAATGTTATTTTGATGCTGCTGAAATACCTAACATACATTTCTCTAGGTAAAAGCCTACTGCTTGTACTATAGCAACCAGGGATTAAGCCATAAAGTAAATCATTTTTAATTCAATATTTAATTAATGTAAATATAGACATTTAAAGATTTATTTTAAAAAATCACACCTAAAGTTAAAGATCTGTATTAACTTATTGTGTATTAAAAGTTGCATGAACTTATCAATGGAATTAATTTAAACTAATGTAATTATGTTTTTTTATTGCATTTATGTTTTAAAATAAAAAGTTTATCAAAATATTTTACTATAAAATAATATTTACTTTTACTTTTTTTATTGATATAATTCTTTAACATTAAATTAGAAGTATATACTTTTTTTTAAATTATTCCCTATGAGGTTCTATTTTAAGTCCATGCCTCCATTATTTTCTATAGGAGGGTGTTGTAGTGTGAGTGGTTGGCCATGTGTGGTGCTGGACTTACTACAGGTCTGAGCTGTAGTACATTTTCTTCTGTTTGGGCCCTTTATAGCTGCAGTATATTTAGAAGTACGGTTTGTGAATAGCAGGAGGCTTAACTCTTTTATAGGTGGGTGTTTGTGCCTCCCAAAACCTCTCTGTAGTCTTCCTTAAAACCCTCCATACTCTTCTCTAAACCCCTCTCCTTTAGTAGTAAGTATTACACTTTTTTCAGTCCCTCCCACATTTGATACTAAGTTATATACCTACATCTCCCCACAGAAAAGATAGGAGAGGGAGTGATGGAGATTTACACTCATTGGTTTGTGAAGTGCTTAGTAAGCAGTACTACTCTGGTACTACTGTATGTACTACAGAGTGTGAGTCTGACCCAGCATATCCAGGATTCTGAAGAGCACCCAGTAAAACCCACTAAAAAGCTTATGCTTTAGCATTCAAGAATTATGTTTATCAACTACAGTGGTGATGAGGGAGAAGGTAGATCGGGGCAGTGCAGGTGAGGCATGGAACAGCTGGGAGACACCATGGTGCATCAACTTAAACCATACTACTATGTAAAAAAGAACAAGAAAAAGAACGGAGAGCTAATAGGACATGAGATGTGAGCACAACTAATTTTGTGAATTATTTTTCCGGTATCTGTTTTGTACAGCTAAATTCACTAAGCAAATTTGTAGGATTTTCTAGCCTGGGCTGGCTTGATTACATCTAGTTATGATTTTCCTCCTGTGGATAGGTTTAGTTTTAAAGTACTTAGTAGGCAGAGGTCAACAGGCGTGTGATTGGGGGTCCTAATCAAACTTCAATCGCATTTTTGTACCAAGCATTGACAAAGTCTTTGTCTTTGACTTGCATCTTGAATCCTGACTAAAACCGTTTAACAAGTATTGGCAATGCCTGTAGGTTGTGTGTTTAAAATCAGATTGACAATGTATTGTTTAAAAAAAGGTAAATTAAAAATGGAAGATACTGAAGGAAAAGCAAATGCATATCTTAAGGAATCTCAAAACTCAATTCAGTAATTTCAGTCTTTATAAAAAAGCCTGGTTTATTTTTTGAATTTCACTCAGGAAACTCTGAAAAGAATTTATCCAGCTTAAAAGTAATACGAAGTACATAACAGATGTTTGAGGAAGGGCCAGAAGTTAAAGAAAACACTTGCCATTGAGTCTCCAAAAGACTCTGAACTGGAACAAATGCCCAGGCAATTTGGTGTCTGGAGCAGGCCAGGGAGCAGATTCATGGCCCTCTTGGACAAGAGACATCTACTATCCAGTCCCTTTAAGTAAACCTTCAGCCTCAGATGCAGCCTGAGTAAGTGTAGGCCCCCACCACTATAAATACTGCAAAACGTGCGATAGGCAGAAGATAAAAGAAAACCAACCCAGTAAAGTCTGCTCTTTATTCAACCCTGGAACAACATACATGTTGCTGTGCTCTTATGGATAACCTGGGAGGGGTGGGGAGCAATAGAGAGAAAAATAGGAACAATGTTGTGAGGAAGAAATAGGGTGTGAGGGAAAGAACAAGAAAACACATGCACTCCCAAGGAGTACTTAAAGAGAAAGAAATAATAGATCCCTATTTGAGCCATGGAAGAATGCAAGTCATCCAATCAAAAGGATAGTAAAGAAGCTATGCTCGAGAGGAGGGACAAAAACAAGAAGAGGGAGGAAAGCCGTTGAATAAGAAGCAAGGAAATGAGAGGGACACTAAAGTCAACCAGTGGGGTAAGCAATAGACAGTGCCCAAAGTCCACAGTAGTTACTGGTGTTATCCATAACAGGTCTTCAGCATCAAACAGCAAGCAGCTAAAAGCGATCTGTAGGCAAACCTATCAAGCCTTCAGCAGTGAAAAACAAAAAACAAGTACTTTATTTTTTAAATGCATTAATGATATATGGATTTTAATGAGTGATATTTCAGTGTACCGTGGAGATGCAAAATAGTCTCTCAAGCATGGCTATGAGAGCACTCCAAAGGAGGTTGAATAATACACCAGACAACCAAAAGCATATGGTGAGTGAGTGATACTCCTCTGGGCGGAACCAAAGCTCACTCTATGTATGTTTCAAATAATTTGTATCAAAATGTCAAGTAGACAGCTATGCTGTCAAGCCAAATATAAAAATGTCCACATTTCCATTTATATCCCTATCATTGTAAAAGTGAGTTTAGTTCAACTTATCGCAAAAAAACTCTTTATGGAACCTCTTTAATGTGAATTACTCTCATCACAGCATAAAAGTGTTGTCGTCTATGCTCTTAAATAATCTCTCAGATACAAAGTTACTTTAAAAAATGGCAAACACGTTTATTTTAAACAATGCATTGAATTGCCATGGGAATTTACCACATATTCAGTACCCAGTCAAAGGCAAGAATATTTCAAATAAATTTGCTCCATTACTTACATCAGGTGACAGAACCCTTCCATGTTTCAGTTTTTCGTCCATGCTATCTCTTCTCTTAAGAAGGTGATCTCTTTCCTTTTGCAGAGTCTGAACTTCTTCAGAAATCTTTCTCTCTTGGTCTGTGGCTCTGTCATGCAACTGTGTGCTTTTATTAGTCAGCTCCGTCTCCACAACATTCAACCGGGAAGATAATTTCAAAATATCCTTATTTAAAGCCTGTAAAACATAAACCAAAGCAGAAAGATACCTTTATGGTGAATCTAGTTCACTAAGTCCTAGTTTCTCTTCCAGTGCCACTTCACCTAGTTCGAGGAACTGGAAATGTGTCTTATAATATATTTTTTCAATAAGCAAATGAATAGGGCATATACCTTTCAAAATACTTTTCCTGATGGACATTCTACCTTTCTGTAGATAAGTCATCTAAAAAAATATCCATAAGAACCTCACTAGTTCAGGAAGATTTTAAATTTTTACTGTATTGGGTACAAATTGTCCAGACCTACTACACAAGAAGAGATACATGACATCTCAATGAACGTACCTCAGCTGCTCTATAAAGGTGCTACCAGTGTCTGTGACATCAACTCTAATTTAATTCAATGCACCAAAGAAGCAAGAAAAGATGAAGTAAAAGAAACCGATATTCACACAACTCTCAACATATTAACAGAATGAAGAGGCGGGTGTAGAAAGGCAATGAGTGAAGGAGTATGGGGTATTATCAGAAAAGGTATTACTGAAGGTTACAAACTTATTATATCATTTTTCCTGCAGATTCCTTCAGGAAGACTTTATAGCATTTTGAACATAACACAGAGAAGGGTCTCAGTAGACATATTCACATCACAGAAGAAATGGCTTAAGCAGTGTTTAACCTGTGAGTTATTCCTAATTACAGGTCGTAGTGCTTTGTGAATGTTTGAACTTTAAATTTCTTATTTACGGTTATTTGCAGGTCCCCCTCCCCTGTCCTGAGGAAGACCCGCTGTAGAGGAATCTACTTACCCTTATGCGCTAGGGTCGAAATGTCGACATCCCCTGAATGGGCCTGTAACCAACTTTGATCCCCCTCATACCCCAATCACAGACGGAGTTGTGCTGCATCAAGAAGTTTGCAACAAATTTACTGAAATTGAAATTGTGTATAGGGGTAGGCCTTATACTGAAGGGATATCAGTTCTGTCAGGATTGCTTGCTGGATCCCCTTTTGCTTTAACAGATTGAAATTGTCTTCCGATGCCTTTGGATGATTCTCATCTCTATTTTCTACTCTTCACATGAGCACTTACTTTCACACTCTCCTTTTTCCCCCTTTTACAATAACTGTGTGAATATTATATGTTGCATATTATGCTGTTGCATATATGGTTCATTTTTAAATGAATAATCGGTGCAAATGAATAAATTGAAATCTGCAAGTTAACTAATTTTGAAGTGGCCAGCAGTTTATGATTTGATGATCTCTTTGCCTTTACGAATGTGTCTATAGCCTCTATGAATTATTTACAGAAGTATACTTTATCACTGTTATAGTACTGAGTATAGATAAGGAGTGTCTAGGGCCACTGTTTTCTATATTGATATGCATATACAGCAAAGGAAAACACAAAGGAGAACACAGAGAACATTAAAATGCATATGTCGTAAAGGTATTTACCGTTGAAAAACCACCTTTATGATACATTTGAAAGGCTCTACTTTTTCTGAAGCGCTGGCCATGGAGAGGGCAAGGAGGCATGAATGTTGGATTCAACTGTCTTTTTGTCTTCCTCTTGGAAATGTCCAGATTATAAGCAGGATTTAGATATCTCTGTGCTACCTAATCATAGGGGTTAATTAGTGGATACAGAGGGTTTAGCACTGGTACTGGGTTATTTAAGGGACAAAGTGGGACTTTCTTCTGATCCAGTAGAGGTTCCGAGCACCAGTTCCACACTGTTTTCCTACATTTTTAGGCCTCCCTCTAAGACTGTGCCTGACATTCCTGTGGTAGAAGGGGACATCCTTCAGGAATGGAAATACATGGAGAAGTACGGCATATCTAGATTCCTGGTCAAGATGTATGTGGTAGGAGACATATTTTACAGTGTTGTGGGTCCAATGCTTTCCAATCTGGTGGCCACTCAAAATGTCCTTGGGGGATATTTCGCCCTCAGATCCTGTGAATAGGAAAGTAGATAGGGCACTAGGTAAAGCCTACTCTAAGCTCAACCAAGTCACTTGCTTCTACCTATCCCTTTTATTACTCTCAGGGTCTAGTTTCAGGAAATCTCACTCATTAGGTATGCTAGGAGCATAGAATTGTGCTGAGTTCCAAAGGATGGAGTTGCAGATACAATGTCTTGATGATGTATCCTTTGATACCCTTCATAATATGGCATTGCTTCGGGTGAGGCCAATAGAAATAAACAACAGATATGGACCCATGATTGGAAGTTGAGGTCTTCAAAAAAGTTTGCCAGTGGTTAGTTTTATTGCACGAGGCACCGATCACCTTTTGTTTGTTTCATGTACCGGCCTAAGTGGCATGAACATGATCAGATGAAGATCCTGTGCTCACTGTGTCACTGGAACCAAGCTGTACTCAGTTGTTGAGCCCATAACTAGGGAGAAACCGGTCCTAGGTCGCTTGGGTTCCAGTTAAGGGAGGACCTGACTTGGCAGTTCAGGCTGGACTGTTCCCATGAGAAACAGGGTAAAGACTGATGTGCATGTGGCTGAGTCCAAACTGACGTGGCCTGGAAAGCAAAAGAATGATGGAGTGCTTCCCCGATATGCAGCCAGTGGTTAAACATATTGTAAGCAGCCTTCCACCACCATTTGCATCTTCAAAATACAATAGTTCTTAATCCTCCTTATCATGGGTCATACATAACCTGTTTGGACTCAATGATCTAGTGTACAAATCCTTAATGAAAAGGAGGTATGCAGTGCTTTTAAGAAAATAATTAAGTGTATTGGAAGCTTCAAGGATGGCTCACTTCAGACACCAGCATCATCCTTACTGCCTTCCTCTAAGCCTATATTCCCTGGAGATATATATGGCAACTGATTTATGCAATCAATCTCTGGCTCAGTGCAGTCATTAACCAGTTTGCACAGTTGAAAAAAAGTACTCCCAAAAGAGCAAATCCCTCTCTTCCCTGGTTTGCTTTGGATTTTAGAGAAGAGAAAAATCATTGCAAAGAGCTTGACAAGAGGTTGGCGGAAAAACTTTGATGGGACAGCAAAGAATTTGAATACTGTGCAGGCCACCATCCATGTAGCAATGGTTTGTTTAGTGGATGTCATCCTAGCATGGAGAATATGTTGATTGTTTTTATGTTTTCCTAAATAAATGACAGATGACAAATAGTTTCCACTTGAAACTGCAGGATGTTCTGGTAGGAATGTTCATGCATTCCTGAAGCAGATCTAGGTGTCCATATTTTAGGGCTTCAAGAGCCATACAGCCGATCGCAACGATTATATGTGGAAATGATGGCTCAGCATTGGACACAGTTGTAGAGACTCAATTGCAAAAGATCTGACTGCCTATGACAGATCAGTTTACTCCAACTTGGCAAGTAAGGAGTTGAGAGAGGCTTTACAAGATTCAAGAGTCTGGTAGCTAGTGAAGAAAAAAATTCTGCTACCAAAATCCTGGGAGCAAAAAATTCTGCCAAGGAGGTGTATCAAAAAGTGAGGGATTTTTCATCACAAAAATGTGTATCAAATAGAATTTACAACACTCAAAAGTTAACAATAAAGTTGTCAGATTCTTTTTAGAGTATGATTGAGGCCATCCTGGATTTCCTAGCCTCCCACCCCACTGTCCCTGATCTTCTGGTCTCAGAGGGTATTGGTAAAGCTTACAGAAGAAATCCTGGATATTTCTAACCAGGATATCACTCTAGGCCAATGGGCTCTGTTGTCCTGGGATGAGTTTTCCTCCATTACTAGAAAACTTAAGTCAGGGTCTCCACTGGAATCACTACCTCCTCTGCAGTGTAAAGCGGTGGTGGACGTCCTGGGATCCCTACTACTGGAAGTGTGCAATAGCTCTTTGCCCACTGGACTGGTTCCTGAGGTGTGGAAAAAGTTACTAATAGTAATACTGCTAAAAGAAACTAGTGCAAATTCCGCAATACTCTCTACCGTTTGCTGTCATGATTCTCGAAAGACATATTAACCAACTTTCTGTCTGAGAGATTGGCAAATGGGCAGATTTTAGATCCCATCAATCTAGTTGCTGTCCCTGGCACAGCTCTGAAACAGCCTTGCTGGCTGTGGTGGATGACCTTTGCATGCTGCTGGACTAGGCTGAGTGTTCAGCTTTGGTACTACAAGACTTGTCTGCAGCATTCAATGTGGTCTCCCATGGCATCCTCCTGGCCAGGCTGCATGAAAGGAGGATAAAAGGCAGGATCTTAGAGTGGTACAGATCGCATCTTACCAACAGAACACAAGCAGTTTACCTTCCCATGTATATGTCTGACTTTAAGACTGCATTGGGAGTACCCCAACTGTCAGCACCTAGCCCTACCTTCTTTAATATTTACAACTGTCACTGGAGAAAGTGATTCATTTGTTTGGCCTGTGGTGTATGAACTACGCTGATGATACTCAGTTAATCATCACAAAAGAAAAATCAAGCGCTGACCCCTTTGGACCTTTTCACCAGTGTATGATAACCATTAATGCCTGGCTGCAACATAAGTCTTTAACATTTAACTTGGATCAAATGGAGGTACACTGGCTACAACACTGTTCTAAACCTAGTCAGCTACCGTCAGAGTTCTGTCCGGCTTCTTGGTCTGTCCGCCCTGCACTTGCAAGGGCAGGCAAAAATAATATGGAGGTGTATCTGGAACCGGTCCAACATGTGGTCTCAACCTGCTTTTTATTTGCTTACGGTGCTGAATAAAATTCTGCACTTCCTCCCTAGGAATGTCCACAGAGTAGTAAATCAGGCGACAATACTTAGTCTCTTGGATTACTGCAACTCTTTTTTTTTTCTTGGGATGGATAAGGGTCAAATGAGGAGGTTACAGAGGATACAAAATGCAGTGCAAAACTGGGACTAGGTATTTCACGTTTGTCCTCCTCATCAGATGAATTAAAAACCTTGGTAGCTAAAAGAGTGTTTTCAAAGCAATTCACGGCATGGGCCATATTAACTTATCTCAAAAATGTCATAATTACATTCCTACATGCTGCCTATACTCCTCCGATGCTCGACTGCTGGTCCTAAAAAGCGCTGGCGCACAGGAAGTAAGGCATTTTTAGCAAGAGTAGTCAAATTTAGGAATGAGTATCCTGTCATCCAGCGGAAGATTCCATCTTTGCTCCATTTTAGGAAGTCACTAACATCTGTCTATTCAGGAACTAGGGCTCATTAGTTAATTGTGGCTTGTTTTGGTTGTTTATTAAGGATTCACCTTATTGACGTGTCAATTCTCCATGTTATTGTCAGGACACCCCTTTGGGTAATCTTTGCGCTGTACAAATGGATTAACATAATGTAACATCTTCCCCTGCAATTTCAACAGTAGATTCAGCCTGCACAGCAATTTCTTGTGTGGTCTAAAAAAATAGATGAAGAAGCTTTGGGAATCACCACGGTCATTCTGGGATAATATGTATTGTTGCACTTCAGTGTTTCACCCACATTAATACCAATAGAATTAGTGGTGAAGAGGTATACAGAAATTCATCAAAAGCGCATCACCCACTGATCCTGGTTCCCGGACTTGTGATGCAAAGCGTTGGCATTTTGTGTTTTGACTTGTAGCAAACAAGTCAATTAGAGGACACCCCGATTCTTGGAAAATATCTTGGAGTGTGACGCACAAATTACTTACCTTCGGTACCGATATATCTGTAAGAAACATTAGTTAGTGTTAGATTCCTTACTTTAGAATATCCCCAGGCGTCAGACTGGATCTGGAAAGTTTTTGTCAGCAATACCCCTGCGCATCGGTAGGCGTCGTCTGCGGCTCCGCGTCCGTCGTCGGCGTCGTGATCGCCGGGATGATGTCGCTGGAGTACTTAGACGCCGCCCTCGCGCGCTGACTTCAGTTCTGTACATAGCTTTCCGCGCCAGGAATGCAGAGCCATGCAAGAAACCGACACTGGTGCCATGAAACTAGGGCCCTGGCAGGGAAAGTCCTTAACCTTAGATATTGGTTCGCAGAACGGGGAGGATGGGTGAGGCGGTAAGGAATCTAACACTAACTAATGTTTCTTACAGATATATCGTTACCGAAGGGAAGTAACTTGTGCACCTGAAAGAAACACGTTAATTGTTAGATTCCTTACCTTAGAATAGATACCCCAGCAATACCAACCCCAGTGGAGGGCCTGCGAACCAAGATCACACCAGAAAGTCCTGGAGAACCGAACGGACAAAGAAGCTGTCTCTCCGGACGTGGCTGTCCAGGCAGTAGTGCTTGGCAAAGGTGTGCAGCGAGGCCCATGTAGCTGCCTGACAAATGTCCTGCAAAGGGATTCCCCGTCCCAAGGCAGTAGTAGCCGCCGAGGCCCGAGTGGAGTGGGCGTGCAGCCCCACAGGAGGATCCTTTTTAGCCAAGGAATAACAGATCTTAATGCACAAAACGACCCGCCGAGAGATGGTTTGTTTGTGCACCGCCTGTCCTTTCTTAGCGCCCACGGAGCCAACAAAGAGTTGGTCGTCCACCCGGAACTGTCGTGTGCGGTCCAGGTAAAAGGAGAGTGCACGTTTTGGGTCCAGAAGGTGGAGCCTCCCTTCCTCTTTTGAGGGATGTGGAGGCAGAAAGAAGGTGGGCAAGGTAATGGTCTGCCTGAGGTGAAAGGCAGTAACCACCTTGGGTAGAAAAGAAGGATGAATCCTCAGAACAACTTTGTCCGGATGGACAGAAAGGAAAGGAGGCTTAGAGGAAAGAGCCTGGAGCTCACCCACTCTTCTGGCAGAGGTGATGGCAACCAGGAAAGCAGTCTTTAGAGTCAGAAGGCGTAAAGGACAGTTGTGGAACGGCTCAAAGGGAGCACACATCAGATAGGTTAACACCAGATTCAAGTCCCACTGAGGCATTACAAAGGAAACAGGAGGAAACATGTGAGTAATGCCTTTCAAGAATCTATTTACAACAGGGGACTTGAAAAGAGAAGGCTGATCAGGAAGCCTCAAGAAGGCTGAAAAGGCCGAAAGATAGCCCTTGATAGTGCCCAGAGCAGAGCCCTGCTGGGCCAGGAAAAGAAGAAAGAGGAGAACATCTGAAAGAGTGGCAGATAGGTGATCCACAGCCTTTGCTGTGCACCATGCCACAAATGTGTTCCACCTGCAGGCGTATATCGTTTTTGTGGAGGGACTCCTGGTTGCCAGAATGACATTACAGACTTCAGGAGGCAAGTCAAATGGCATCAACTGTTACCGCTCTCCACGCATGTAGGTGGAGGCTGGACTGGTTCGGGTGGAGGACCGTCCTCTGCTGTTGCAACAGAAGGTCCTCCTGAAGAGGCAGTCAAATCGGGGGATCGATTGACATACTGAGTAGCTCGGGATACCAGTATCTTCGTGCCCAATCCGGAACAACAAGGATGACTTGGGCCTGGTCGCGCCGCATCTTCTTCAGCACTCTGGGCAGAAGTGGTATAGGCGGAAAGGCGTACAACAGACCACAACGCCACTCGTGACGAAAAGTGTCGCCGAGCGAGTGCCGCCTTGGAAATTCCAACGCGCAGAACTGATGACATTGCGCAAATAGATCTAACCAAGGCTCTCCCCACTGCTGAAAGAGACCTTGCGCCACGTCCGAGTTCAGATGCCACTCGTGATCCATCATGCACCGATGGCTGGGTTTGTCTGCCCTGGCGTTCAGGGAACCTGCCAGGTGTTGAACCACCAGGGTGATGCCCTGATGTTCCAGCCATGACAAGAGGCGCAGAGCCTCCTGACATAGGGTCCACGACCCCAACCCGCCTTGCTTGTTGCAGTACCACATGGCAGTGGTGTTGTCTGTGAACACCTGCCTACACTCCCCCGGACAGAGGGAAGGAATGCTTTCAGTTCAAGCCGGATCGCCCGAAGCTCCAACAGGTTGATGTGGAGCCGGGACTCCGCTGGAGACCAGAGGCCTCTGATCTCACCCTCTCCCATGTGGCCACCCCATCCCATGAGGGAGGCATCCGTCACCACTGTGTGCTCCGGTTGGGGAAGGGAGAGGGCGCTGCCCCGGACCCAATTGCGATTTGTGAGCCACCACTGCAGTTGTGTCGCAGTGCCCTCCGAGATTAGGACGTGGTCGGACAGGTTGCCCTCATGTTGTACCCACTGGAACTTCAGGTCCCACTGCAGAGCCCGCATTCGCCACCTGGCGTGATGCACCAACAGGATGCAGGAGGCCATCAGGCCCAGAAGCAGTAGGGTCAACCGGACCGAAACCCGGGATAAAGGCTGAAAGATCGGAATCAGAGCCTGAATATCCTGAACCCGCTGCTCGGGAGAATAAACCCCAAACTGCGCTGAGTCCAGAACTGCTCCGATGAAGAGGAGCTGCTGGGAGGGAATCAGGTGTGACTTTGGCACGTTGATGGAGAACCCCAGCAAATGCAGGAGATCGGCCGTAATTTGGAGGTGGGAGACGAATGTCTAGGGCGAGCCCGCCTTCAACAACCAGTTGTCAAGATAGGGGGAAGACTGGAACCCCTAATCTGCGTAGATGAGCTGCGGCCACTGCCATCAATTTCGTAAACACCCGAGAGGTACTGGTGAGCCGGTGAGTCCAAAGGGGAGCACAGTAAACTGAAAGGGCTCGTGGGCCACCGTGAACCGCAGGTAGCGCCGGTGGGCAAGCAGGACGGGAATATGGAAATAAGCGTCCTGCAAGCTCAACGCTACCATCCAGTCTCCAGGGTCTAGGGCAACCAGAACCTGAGCTAAAGTCAACATCTTGAACTTCTCCTTCCGGAGGAAGCCATTGAAGCTCCTGAGGTCCAAGATAGGGCGCAGGCCCCCTTTGCCCTTCTTGGGAACCAGAAAGTAGTGGCAATAACAACCACGTCCTACTTCTGGCCCATGAACGCACTCAATGGCCCCCTTGGCCAAGAGGGCCGTAACTTCCTCCTGCAGAAGTTGCAAGTGATCCCCCGACAGGGGGTGGTACTACGGTGGCATGGCTGGGGGTGTTGCCTCGAAGGGGAGGGAGTAGCCCCTTTGAACGATTTGCAGCACCCACCTGTTCGTGCGACCGCGTTGAGGTTGGTTTTGCGGCCTGTGGCTAGACGAACGTGCGGGGGCGCCCCTTCCTTGGCCACGAAAGGGAAGAAAAGCAGAAGTCTGCTGGCGCTGGGCCGACAGGCCCAAGGACTTGGTCGTAGCCCTGGAGTCCTTAAAGTGTTTTAGCGCGCTATCTGCCTTGTCGCCATAGAGGCGACGGCCATCAAAAGGCATGTCCATGAGAGTGCTCCGGACATCCCCCGAAAAGTTGGTGGACCTCAGCCAGGCGTGACAACGAATCGCCATCATCGCTGCAATCGCTCTGCCCAGCGAGTCTGTGGTGTCAAGTCCACAAAGAATGGAATATCGTGCTGCATCCCGCCCCTCAGCAAGTGCTTGGGCGAGCCGTATCTTGGCCTCCTCCGGACACTGGGGCAGCATGACCGCCACCATATCCCACAGAGAGTGGGTGTATTGGCACAAAAGGCATGCAGTATTAATGGACCGCAGTCCCAGATTAACCGAGGAAAATAGCTTCTTTCCAAACTGCTCCAGCCTTTTGGATTCCCAGCCCGGTGGTGCGGTAGGGAATGCGGTTTGGGACGTGGAGGCCTGGATAACCAGGCTCTCAGGGTTGGGGTGGGTGGACAGAAAGCAGGGGTCGCCCAGAGCTGGGTGGTGGTGCCGGGCCACGTTCCAATCCACAGGGGGAACTGTGGAGGGCTTGGCCCAAGTGCCCATCAGAACGTCAGTGAGGGCCTCATTAAACTGCAGTAAAGGCTCCGAGGAGGTTACTGGCGGTTGAAGCACCTCGGTGAGGAGGTTAGTCCTCACAGCCGCCCTGCGCAGCACCACAGCATAAGTTGCTCCCTCCTCCGTAGCCACGGAGGGAGGGAGCATTGCAGGGTGAAGCCTGCTCACATCACGATGGCAGTAAGAATTCCGGGTGGCTGGCTGGCAGCGATGTGACTTTTACCCACTTGGGATTTATTTTGTGATTGATGTTGAGCAGCAAGCGCGCCCATGAACTACATTATCCAGAAGGCTGAGCTCTTGGCCACGCCCATCTGGGCGGGAATATTAAGACTCACCTGTGAAGGCGCTGCTGCTCATTACAATCTATGCCACTGAAGAAGAGAGTGTTAGCTCTTGAAACGCGTCTGGCTGCATTTTGAAAGTAACTGTCTGCTAAAGCTTTGCTGCCTGAAGACTGCCATTAAACAGTGTGAAATGCGATGTCCTGCGGTTTTCTTACATGAGGTTCCTGTTTGGATGGATGGATGGATGGATACATATATATATATATATATATATATATATATATATATATATATATATATATATATATATATATAGATGAATATATATTATACAGATCTCTGTATCTGTTTTCGGGTGGAGTAACTGATGCTTTCATGTCAGAAACATCTATAAAAAAAAGGCCTCTTCTGGCCCTGTGGCACCTGCAGGAAGATTAGACTACATATCGGCGATCCCCATAAGGACTGCATTTATTGTCTTCACCCAGACCGTCCCAAGGACTGTAAGGTATGCCGCACGTTTTCCTCCAAGACTTTAAAAAAAGATTGTGAAGTGAGGCTTTTATTAGGGCTGCAGAGGCCTAAAGACAGAGATGATCCTGTTTCTGATGAGGAGAGTGATGTTTCTTCAAGATCCTCCTCTAAACGCCTCAAAAAAGACTACTGGATGACTCCGCAGGTCATTCCTCTCAACAACATCCCAAAAAAACACACAAAAAGTCATCTAAAAAGGTTTTCAAAAACATGGCTCCTCTTCCAAGTTGCCTCTTCAACACAATGTTAAAGATTCAGTTTCTGTCAAAAAATCCTCTCAGAAACTGGCTTCCGAATCTTCTACTCCCCCTCTGAAGGTTAAACATACTTTCAAAAAGCCTACCTCAGCTCTGCCGATGGACAGCTCATCGGCAGCAGCCTTGACGACGAGGAAAGCCTTCTCGGGTGCTACTGTGGTAACGTCGTCGACGTCAACCGTCACCACTGTCACAGTGTCATCAGCGTCATTCTCATCATCGACGTCATCATCAACAAGCCAAGTCCCTCTGTTGTCGACAGTAAAGATTCCGAAGGCTTCCAAGTCATCAGCGACAAAGCATTCAACAACGGCGACGCCAAATCTCAGGTCGACAGTGATTGCCGTGTCGACGACGAGCCTATCGTTAACGGCAAACCTCTAATCTCACCCATCATCTTGTCGACGGCCTCGTCGACGATGGATATATCGTTGACGGCGATACTGTCGTCCACGCCTTTATTGTCTACGATTGAATCTCTGTCTTCATCGACGCCGCCTACCTTGGTTGACGGCTCATCGTGGACGACAACAGTAACTTCCAGAATGCAGTCAGATACTCCAGCGACGACGACTGCGTCGATGACCTCATTGATAACCTCAACATCAAAAGCAGGAAAATTGATTTTTCACCCAAACTTAGAGCAAAAAAACTAACTCCTTCTTTGACATCACCAAGTAGAGTCCAGTCTTTGTTGCCAACACATCTCTTGGATGATGATTACTCTGAAAAAGAAAGCCTCTTTGTGGTGTGCAAAGCCCGTCAGAGCTTAATGTGTAGTATCAGGAAGACTCAGATGAGCAAGAGTATTATGGTTAGCAATTCTATTACTCTGACCAAGGCCGCCAACAACAAATTCAACAAGATATGATATGCCTTCCCGCCACTCTTGTTATGGATTTACAATCCATGCTAGCGGATTACAGAAACAGATTTCTGCCAACATCGCTGTTTCCTTCACAAGCACCTCTGCCACCTTCTATGGTGTAAAGTCAACCTCCGCCTTCTCCTCAATCAGAAGTACCTTTACAACAACTATCATCCATTGAGGAAGAGGAAGAAGAGTAGGAGGAAGGGGAGATACAACAGGAACAACAACAACATGATGAATAGGACGATTACATAATTCCTCCACCAGCATCTCCGACCCCACCAAAACTGATTCACCTCGAGGACATAGGCGTTTTCCACAAACTCTTAGGGAGAGGAGCCAGGCATTTTGAGCTTCCAATGCCTATGCATCAGTAAGACTGTTTCCTTTATGATTTCAAGAAGCCGTTCAGGAAATGAGTCAGATCCATGCCCATTATTGATTATCTCTGGGGCCAAGGTTTGAAATAATGTGGACTCCAGCAACAGTGCCGTCAGTCTTATTTTATTTATTTATTTAAAAGATTTATAAAGGGCACAGCCACCCAACAGGGTTTACAGCCGCTGAGCAGGACAAGCGAGGTTGAAGTTAGTTGGAAGCAAGGAATTAAACCTGACTATAAAGAAAAGTCTTCAACTTTTACGAAAGGCCAGGAGAGACAGACAGGTCCTGAGTTCCAACAGGAGGGAATTCCACAATTTAGGGCCCAGGTAAGAGAACAAGCGGCCTCCCATATGGGTCCGCCTCACTCTAGGAACTGAGAAAAGAGAAAGGCTGGCCGATCTCAGTTTATGAGTGGGTTGGCAAGGCTTGGCAAGGCTTTGTATGCACAAGGGGACCAAACCGTGCTGAGTTCGGAACATGTAACAAAGAGCCTTGCACTCAATACATTTGTGTACTTTGAGCCAGTGAAGTTGATGAAGCAGAGGGGAAACAGAGACGTACCAAGGCAACCGAAAAAGCTGGAGATCCGCCGCATTTTGAATAAGCTGGAGATGGCAGACAGAGGCCTTGTCCGCACCCAAATACAGTACATCACCATAATCAAGTCTGGAGATCACCAAGGCCTGCAAGACGGTTCTTTGGGCAGCTGGTGGAATTAGCCAAAGGATTTTCTTTAGCCATTTAAGGACCGTAAAGCAAGCCGAGGTTACTCCAGACACTTGGGCTCCAAGATAACGCTTACTATCAATGGTAAAACCCAAATTCTGAACTCATGGGGCCGGAAAAGGTCCTAAAGAGGCAGGCCAATGGCTTGCTCCCCATAGCTCAGGGTTCTTCCCCACGATGAGGAGCTCAGTATTGGAACCATTCAGCTTTAAAGCATTTCTGGACATCCAGAAGGAAATATTATGCAGTGAAGGGTCCTGATGCTGAGCAGATGAAAGACAAAAAATATTCTGCGTTTCGTCTGCGTAGAAGAAGATGGTCAACCCAGATTTTTCTGCAATGTTCGCCAAAGGGCGAACATAAAGATTGAAAAGTAGAGGAATCAGGATCGAGCCCTGAGGTACTCTTAAGGAAACTGAGTTAGATTTCGAGGAGTGTGAACAAACGTGAAAGGAGCAATACTCCAAAAAAGAGATCAGCCAGTGCAAGGACACACCTCCAATCCCTGAGGCTTCAAGGGGATCCACCAGAATGGAATGTGAGACCGTGTCAAAGACTGCACTCAAATCCAATAAGATGAGCAATGCCAAACCACCACAGTCAAGCTGCTGCCTGAGGTCCTCCGTGACCCCAAGTAGAGCCGATTCAGTACTATGACCAGGACGAAAGCCAGACTGTGACGAATTGACTAACTTGTGCAGTATCACATGTGCAGAGAGTTGAGAGCTAATGTGTCTTTCCAGTATTTTGGAAAAGGTAGAAAGAAGAGATATGGGCCAGTAATTAGACCAGCAGAAGGTATCCAAACCAGTCTTTTTCAGCAATGGGAGCACAAGAGTGGGCTTCCAATTTCGGGGCACCTGCCCAAGATTTAGAGAGGAATTGAGAAGAGTAAGAATCACACAAGTTGATAAAAAGTATAAGGCACCAGATGCCGCACCTGCTTGTCTCAGTGGTCATCCAAGACCAGACCCAGTGATATCACAAATGGCGCAAAGTAGTTAAAAACCCTTCAGCACCATTATCAGCACCCCTGGACAAGGAAGGTAGAAGGCTTGATAACATAGGCAAGCGTTTCTCCACTATGTCTGCATTAACTGTCAGAGCATCTAATTCTGTGGTGTTATTGAACAAGTTACTTACCTTCGGTAACGCTTTTTCTGGTAGATACTATATCTGCCTGTGGATTCCTCACCTTGTGAATACCCCCTTGCGTCAGCAACATTCGGAAATTCTTTTTTCGTAGCCTCGCGCCGACGTGGACTCCTGACGTCATAGAGACACGACCTCGCTCGCGACTCCGCTGACGTCACCGACGCCTATAATAGGCCCACGCCGGCGTGATGACATCAGTTCCGCCCTTTTTTCCGTGCCATCGAGGCACACGGACGGACCAATGACAGTAGAAATATACAAGTATACACAGTACACAGTACTCAAGGCAAAACACACAGTGTTAAGCAAAAGCAGGAAAGCAACTGAAACATTTCCTTGACAATAAAATATATATATATATTACACTACAGTAACTCTGGCATAGAAGAGTGGACAACGGGGAGGCGGGTGGGTCGGTGAGGAATCCACAGGCAGATATAGTATCTACCAGAAAAAGCGTTACCGAAGGTAAGTAACTTGTTCTTCTGATAGATACATCTGCCGTGTGGATTCCTCACCTTGTGAATAGAGTCCCACAGCAGTCCCCACTCCCGGAGGAGGGTGTCCACTCTTCTAAACCAGGAAATCCTGAAGGACAGAGCGCGCAAAATGGCCGTCCCTCCTCACTTCGGAATCCAAGCAGTAATGCTTCGCAAAAGTGTGGAGGGAAGACCAAGTCGCCGCCCTACAAATATCCTCCACAGGCACACCTCTAGCCAATGCTGAGGTTGAAGACTTAGCTCTAGTTGAATGAGCCCTTATACCCTCTGGTGGTTCCTTACCGGCCAAAGAGTAGCAGATCTTTATGCAGAGGACGATCCATCTCGATAAAGTCCTTTTATGGACCGCCCTTCCTTTCTTGCAGCCAGCAAATCCAACGAAGAGCTGGTCTTCCAAGCGAAAGTCCTTGGATCTGTCCAAGTAAAAGGACACCGCCCTCTTAGGGTCCAGACGGTGCAGTCTCTCCTCCTCCTTGGAAGGGTGAGGGGGAGGATAGAAGGTAGGTAGGGTAATGGACTGTCCTAGATGGAAGGGAGTTACCACCTTAGGCAGAAAAGCAGCCCTGGTCCTAAGAACCATTCTATCAGCATGAATGGTCAGGAATGGGGGCTTGGAGCTAAGAGCTTGAAGCTCACTAACCCTCCTTGCCGAGGTTATTGCCACCAAGAAGACTGTCTTAAGGGTAAGAAGCC
This sequence comes from Lissotriton helveticus, assembly GCF_964261635.1. Taxonomy (NCBI): domain Eukaryota; kingdom Metazoa; phylum Chordata; class Amphibia; order Caudata; family Salamandridae; genus Lissotriton; species Lissotriton helveticus. The sequence continues at coordinate 1,030,185,517 of NC_136059.1, forward strand.
TCATGGGACATTTGTGGAGAGGCTCAAAGGGAGCCCCCATCAAAAAGGTCAATACAAGATTTAAATCCCACTGAGGCACAATGAAAGGTGAAGGAGGGAACATATTAGTAAGACCCTTCAAAAACCTTAAGACCACAGGAGACTTAAAAAGAGAGGGCTGGTCAGGCAAGCAGAGAAAAGCCGACAGCGCCGACAGGTAACCCTTTACCGTGGCAACCGCCAGACCCTGCCGCGCCAAAGAAAGAGCAAATTGTAGAACATTAGACAAATGGGCCCTCAAAGGATCAACAGACCTTTCCCCACACCACGTGACAAATTTCGCCCATCTATAAGAATAGATGGACTTAGTGGAGTCACGCCTGGCTGACAAGATGACATCCACAACGTCAGGCGGGAGGGAAAAGGAATTCAGGTTGCCCCGCTCAATCTCCAGGCATGAAGGTGCAATGTCTGGAGGTGGGGGTGTAAAACCTGCCCCTCCATCAGAGAGAGGAGGTCTGCCCTGAGAGGGAGACGGAGCGGCGGGTGAGAGGAGAGGTGGAGTAGATCTGTATACCACACCCTTCTTGGCCAATCCGGAGCGACCAATATGACTTGGGCCCGGTCTTGGCGAATCTTCCTCAGAACCCGAGGAATCAAGGGTATGGGGGGAAACGCGTAAAGGAGTTGATCTTTCCAACTCAACTGAAACGCGTCCCCCAAGGCTCCTTGCATCGGATACTGGAGACTGCAGAACGACAGGCAGTGCGCATTCTCGCGAGTGGCAAACAGGTCCACCCGAGGAGTCCCCCACATCTGAAAGATGTCGTGAACCACCTCCGGGTGCAGCCTCCACTCGTGGTCGGCAGAGAACTGCCGACTGAGACTGTCTGCACGAACGTTCAGAACACCGGCCAGATGATTTGCCATCAGACAAATCTGATGGTCCTGAACCCAGGACCAGAGACGCAGAGCCTCTCTGCAGAGACACTGCGACCCTACTCCTCCCTGCTTGTTGATGTACCACATCGCAGTCGTGTTGTCCGTCAGGACTTGAACAGACTGACTGCGAAGGGAAGGGAGGAAGGCCTTGAGCGCCAAACGTATCGCCCGCAATTCTAGAAGGTTGATGTGAAGCAACCTTTCCTCTGGAGACCAAAGGCCTTTGACCTCCAGATCCCCCAGATGAGCACCCCACCCGAGAGTGGATGCATCCGTTATCACCGTGGCCACCGATGGGGGAAGTTGAAAAGGCTTTCCTTGGGACAGATTGCCTTCCACGCCCCACCAAGACAGATCCGCTGCAGCTTCTCTGGAGATCCTCACTGACTCCCTGAGGTCTCCGCTGTGCTGATACCACTGCCTGCGGAGACACCACTGGAGCGCCCTCATGTGCCAGCGTGCATGGTTGACCAACAGAATGCATGAAGCCATCAGACCGAGCAGGCGAAGGACCTTCAGGACTGGAACGACCGCTCCATTGTAAAATAAAGGAATCATCTCCCGTATGTCGCGAATCCTTTGAGGGGGAGGGAATGCACGACATACGGTTGTGTCCAGTACCGCACCTATGAACAGGTTGCGCTGGGAGGGCACCAGGTGAGACTTGGGTACATTTATTGAAAAACCCAACCTGTACAACAACTGGGTTGTCTCCCGCAAATGATGGAGCACTCTCTCTGACGACTCCGCTTTGATCAGCCAGTCGTCTAAATAAGGGAATACCGGAATCCCTGACCTTCTGAGATGTGCCGCCACCACTGCCATCACCTTGGTGAAGACTCGAGGCGCAGTAGTAAGTCCAAACGGAAGGACCGCAAACTGGTAGTGCTGCGATCCCACCGTAAAACGGAGATACCTCCTGTGCGACTTCAGGATTGGGATGTGAAAGTAAGCATCCTGCAAGTCGAGTGACACCATCCAGTCTTCTTCTTGCAGCGCTTGAAGAACCTGAGCAAGGGTGAGCATCTTGAATTTCTCCTGTTTCAGATAGAGATTCAAGATCCTGAGATCCAGGATTGGACGAAGCCTGCCATCCTTCTTCGGAATCAGGAAATACCGGGAGTAGCATCCCTGACCCCTTTCCTGCTCTGGGACCACCTCTATCGCACCCTTTCTTATCAGAGTTAAAACTTCCTCTTGCAGAAGAGACAGATGCTCCTCGGAGCAATACCCTTGGCAAGGAGGGAAATTGGGAGGGAATTCCCGAAAGGGAAGGGCATACCAATGACAGTAGAAATATACAAGTATACACAGTACACAGTACTCAAGGCAAAACACACAGTGTTAAGCAAAAGCAGGAAAGCAACTGAAACATTTCCTTGACAATAAAATATATATATATATTACACTACAGTAACTCTGGCATAGAAGAGTGGACAACGGGGAGGCGGGTGGGTCGGTGAGGAATCCACAGGCAGATATAGTATCTACCAGAAAAAGCGTTACCGAAGGTAAGTAACTTGTTCTTCTGATAGATACATCTGCCGTGTGGATTCCTCACCTTGTGAATAGAGTCCCACAGCAGTCCCCACTCCCGGAGGAGGGTGTCCACTCTTCTAAACCAGGAAATCCTGAAGGACAGAGCGCGCAAAATGGCCGTCCCTCCTCACTTCGGAATCCAAGCAGTAATGCTTCGCAAAAGTGTGGAGGGAAGACCAAGTCGCCGCCCTACAAATATCCTCCACAGGCACACCTCTAGCCAATGCTGAGGTTGAAGACTTAGCTCTAGTTGAATGAGCCCTTATACCCTCTGGTGGTTCCTTACCGGCCAAAGAGTAGCAGATCTTTATGCAGAGGACGATCCATCTCGATAAAGTCCTTTTATGGACCGCCCTTCCTTTCTTGCAGCCAGCAAATCCAACGAAGAGCTGGTCTTCCAAGCGAAAGTCCTTGGATCTGTCCAAGTAAAAGGACACCGCCCTCTTAGGGTCCAGACGGTGCAGTCTCTCCTCCTCCTTGGAAGGGTGAGGGGGAGGATAGAAGGTAGGTAGGGTAATGGACTGTCCTAGATGGAAGGGAGTTACCACCTTAGGCAGAAAAGCAGCCCTGGTCCTAAGAACCATTCTATCAGCATGAATGGTCAGGAATGGGGGCTTGGAGCTAAGAGCTTGAAGCTCACTAACCCTCCTTGCCGAGGTTATTGCCACCAAGAAGACTGTCTTAAGGGTAAGAAGCCTCATGGGACATTTGTGGAGAGGCTCAAAGGGAGCCCCCATCAAAAAGGTCAATACAAGATTTAAATCCCACTGAGGCACAATGAAAGGTGAAGGAGGGAACATATTAGTAAGACCCTTCAAAAACCTTAAGACCACAGGAGACTTAAAAAGAGAGGGCTAGTCAGGCAAGCAGAGAAAAGCCGACAGCGCCGACAGGTAACCCTTTACCGTGGCAACCGCCAGACCCTGCCGCGCCAAAGAAAGAGCAAATTGTAGAACATTAGACAAATGGGCCCTCAAAGGATCAACAGACCTTTCCCCACACCACGTGACAAATTTCGCCCATCTATAAGAATAGATGGACTTAGTGGAGTCACGCCTGGCTGACAAGATGACATCCACAACGTCAGGCGGGAGGGAAAAGGAATTCAGGTTGCCCCGCTCAATCTCCAGGCATGAAGGTGCAATGTCTGGAGGTGGGGGTGTAAAACCTGCCCCTCCATCAGAGAGAGGAGGTCTGCCCTGAGAGGGAGACGGAGCGGCGGGTGAGAGGAGAGGTGGAGTAGATCTGTATACCACACCCTTCTTGGCCAATCCGGAGCGACCAATATGACTTGGGCCCGGTCTTGGCGAATCTTCCTCAGAACCCGAGGAATCAAGGGTATGGGGGGAAACGCGTAAAGGAGTTGATCTTTCCAACTCAACTGAAACGCGTCCCCCAAGGCTCCTTGCATCGGATACTGGAGACTGCAGAACGACAGGCAGTGCGCATTCTCGCGAGTGGCAAACAGGTCCACCCGAGGAGTCCCCCACATCTGAAAGATGTCGTGAACCACCTCCGGGTGCAGCCTCCACTCGTGGTCGGCAGAGAACTGCCGACTGAGACTGTCTGCACGAACGTTCAGAACACCGGCCAGATGATTTGCCATCAGACAAATCTGATGGTCCTGAACCCAGGACCAGAGACGCAGAGCCTCTCTGCAGAGACACTGCGACCCTACTCCTCCCTGCTTGTTGATGTACCACATCGCAGTCGTGTTGTCCGTCAGGACTTGAACAGACTGACTGCGAAGGGAAGGGAGGAAGGCCTTGAGCGCCAAACGTATCGCCCGCAATTCTAGAAGGTTGATGTGAAGCAACCTTTCCTCTGGAGACCAAAGGCCTTTGACCTCCAGATCCCCCAGATGAGCACCCCACCCGAGAGTGGATGCATCCGTTATCACCGTGGCCACCGATGGGGGAAGTTGAAAAGGCTTTCCTTGGGACAGATTGCCTTCCACGCCCCACCAAGACAGATCCGCTGCAGCTTCTCTGGAGATCCTCACTGACTCCCTGAGGTCTCCGCTGTGCTGATACCACTGCCTGCGGAGACACCACTGGAGCGCCCTCATGTGCCAGCGTGCATGGTTGACCAACAGAATGCATGAAGCCATCAGACCGAGCAGGCGAAGGACCTTCAGGACTGGAACGACCGCTCCATTGTAAAATAAAGGAATCATCTCCCGTATGTCGCGAATCCTTTGAGGGGGAGGGAATGCACGACATACGGTTGTGTCCAGTACCGCACCTATGAACAGGTTGCGCTGGGAGGGCACCAGGTGAGACTTGGGTACATTTATTGAAAAACCCAACCTGTACAACAACTGGGTTGTCTCCCGCAAATGATGGAGCACTCTCTCTGACGACTCCGCTTTGATCAGCCAGTCGTCTAAATAAGGGAATACCGGAATCCCTGACCTTCTGAGATGTGCCGCCACCACTGCCATCACCTTGGTGAAGACTCGAGGCGCAGTAGTAAGTCCAAACGGAAGGACCGCAAACTGGTAGTGCTGCGATCCCACCGTAAAACGGAGATACCTCCTGTGCGACTTCAGGATTGGGATGTGAAAGTAAGCATCCTGCAAGTCGAGTGACACCATCCAGTCTTCTTCTTGCAGCGCTTGAAGAACCTGAGCAAGGGTGAGCATCTTGAATTTCTCCTGTTTCAGATAGAGATTCAAGATCCTGAGATCCAGGATTGGACGAAGCCTGCCATCCTTCTTCGGAATCAGGAAATACCGGGAGTAGCATCCCTGACCCCTTTCCTGCTCTGGGACCACCTCTATCGCACCCTTTCTTATCAGAGTTAAAACTTCCTCTTGCAGAAGAGACAGATGCTCCTCGGAGCAATACCCTTGGCAAGGAGGGAAATTGGGAGGGAATTCCCGAAAGGGAAGGGCATACCCATTTTCTACAAGATTGAGAACCCAAAGATCTGACGTAACCGATTCCCAATCCTGTAGAAAATGGGTAAGCCGGCCCCCAACCGGACCCACATGATCCTGAATGTCGGATCTAGGGCTGCTTCTCAGGGGCAGGAGGGTTGGAGGAAGTGGAGGAGGAAGAGACCTGACGTCCACGAGGACGCACTCTTTGCTTTCCCCTGTAGGACCTGTATAAGGAGTTTTGCTGCTGCTGTTGTTGCTGCTGCTGCTGCTGGCCTTGCCGGAAATTCCGAAAGGCAGGACGGCCAAAACCTCTGAATCTTCTGCCAGTTGAAGAACCTCTCATTTGGAGACCCAGGGATTTAGCAGTCGCCTTGCAATCTTTAAACCTCTCAAGGGCCGCATCAGCCTTCTTCCCAAAAAGGCCTGAACCATCGAAAGGAAGATCTAATAATGTCGCCTGAACATCAGCCGAAAAGTCAGAAGATTTCAACCAGGCAGACCTCCTAGTAGCGACAGCAGTGCCCATAATGCGCGCCACAGAGTCTACAGTATCCAAACCGCTCTGAATAACCTGGCGAGCCGCTGCCTGAGCGTCAGAGAGGACTTCCTCAAAATCCTTCCTGCTGTCATCAGGAACTTTTGGAACCAGAACATGTAAAGAGTCCATCAGAGCGTGTAAATATCTCCCCATCAAGCAAGTGGCATTTGATGACTTCAATGCCATACTGGCAGAGGAGAAGGACTTCTTTGCCACCTGATCCTGCTTCTTTGCTTCCTTCTCAAAAGGAACCTGAGGGAAAGCACTAATGTTCTTTTTGGAGCATGCAGCCTGAATGATCAAACTCTCCGGTGAAGGGTGAGAGGTTAAAAAGGCAGGATCATCAGGGGCAACCCTGTATCTTCTGGCTACACTTTTAGAGACAGCTGGAGCAGACAAAGGTTTTTTCCACACCTCCAGAATGGGCTCTGTTAGAGCTTCATTGAAAGGAAGAAGAGGTTCCACCACTGAACTCGGAGAATGGAGTACTTCAGTCAGAATATTAGATTTGAATTCTGCTGTAGGCAAAGTCAACTTAAGCAGACTGGCAGCCTTTCTCATAATCAAATGATAGGGTTGAATGTCCTTAGAAGGAGTACTAGAACCTGATGGTAACTCCCACTCTGGAGAGAAATCCAGGCTTCCTGCTTCTGCCAAATCTTCAAAAGTATCTTCATCCAACTCACCCTCCTCGAGATCAGATTGTGAGTCCAAAAACCTCCTTTCCTCCAGAAGGCGCTGAGCCTCTCTTCTGGATCTCATCTTGACCCGTTTTGCCCTCGGATCCACCATCGGCTCCGACGGATTCGGAATCGACGTCGGGATCGAATCCGCAGGTTCAGAGGGATGTGTTCTAGGTCGACCCGGAGCTGGCGAAGCCGGAACCGGCGTCGACGGCTTCGGTGGAGCCGGAAAATGCCACGGCGGCGTCGGAGCCGGCATGTAAGGCATAAACGGAGCCGGAGGGTAGGAGTGAGGGACTCCTAAGTTAAACGCCAAAGGACCCATGGGACCCGAAGGTGCACCAGAGGGGTACCACGACCTCGAAAAGACTCCATACATCGCGTTGAGAAACGCAGAAGGGTCCTGGCCTGGGGCAGGAAATGGTGGATGAAAACCTTCAGGCCTGTCCCGAGGAGCGTTCGGATTCGGCTCACCTAAGGGCTCGGAATCCTCATCCTCACGAGGCTCCTCCTCATCTCGGACCGGGGACGGCGCCGGAGATGGATTCGGAGCCGGATTCGGAGTCGGAGACGGAGCCGGAGACGGCGCCCGTGACTCAGAAGGGGAAGCCTCACCTTCAGGTTCTGGATCCGAAACTTCAATGGTCACCACCTTCGAACGAACCTTCGGTGACCTCGACCTCGACCCCGACTCCTTACCAGAACGACGTCGGGACTCATGTCTCCTCTTCTTATGTTTCCTCTTCTTTGAAACATGGTCCGAAGCCGACTTCGAAGACGACCTTCCTCTAGATCTAGACCTGGACCTCGATCTCGACTTCGACCTCGCCCTTCGAGAACGAGACTTCGACGATTTTCCTTTTCCAGCTTTCATTTTAGCCACCAGGAGCTTCGCCTCTCTCTCTCTCAGGGCCTTCGGGTTCATTTTCTTACACGAAGAGCAGTCCTCCACATCATGGTCCGAGCTCAAGCACCAGATGCAGTCGCTGTGTGGGTCGGTAATGGACATCATTTTGCCGCATTCTCTGCAGGGCTTGAAGCCGGTCTTTTTTGAAGACATTGTCGAAGAGACAGGATACAGAGACGCAGAAAATGTTAATAATAAAGACAACAAAGTATCCGTTGGCTACAGAGATTCCCGATAACCGTTAGCGTCGACGACGCGGAAAAAAGGGAACTGATGTCATCACGCCGGCGTGGGCCTATTATAGGCGTCGGTGACGTCAGCGGAGTCGCGAGCGAGGTCGTGTCTCTATGACGTCAGGAGTCCACGTCGGCGCGAGGCTACGAAAAAAGAATTTCCGAATGTTGCTGACGCAAGGGGGTATTCACAAGGTGAGGAATCCACACGGCAGATGTATCTATCAGAAAGGCCATTACAATAGGCAAATGTGGTCAGATATTGCCACTTATATCAATAACTTTCCATCAGACGTCAAAGAAGAGGCTAGGAATATTTGGCTAAAGGACGAACGGTCCGCCTCAGAGATAACAGATTGTGCGATGGGCATCGTTTCCACCGGTTTCCGTCAACTGGCAGGGTAGCACTTTTAAGATGTCAGGGATGGCTGAAAGCGACAACATTCAGTCAAGACCAAGATTGTAGATCTGCCTTATAACGGTGAGGAGCTTTTTGGAAAGCATATCGATGAAGCGTTACAAGGGATAAAGAAAGATACAGACACTGCTAAGGCCCTTGGCACTTTACAGTGTAGAAAGATGCCTTTTTGTAGTGTATGGGGCAAGGGTCAGTCATACTCCAGAGGAGACTACCAACAATACCAGTATCCCACTTATACCTCTTCCAGCCAACAATATACGCAACAAATTGTACAAAGCTAACCACCTTGGCTCCTGAGTCGCAGGAGTTTCAACACTTAAAGATCCCACAAGCATTTACGCCTCTTAAAGTTAGAGATCGTTTCCATGATTCAAAAGGGACAATAGAAAGCGTTTCATTTCACCAGAGGGGGAAATGATTCTACTCCTGATTCTCCTTGGTTCGCAAGAAGTCAAAAAAGTGGAGACCAATTCTAGATTTGAGAAGTCTAAACAAATTCCACAAGAAACAGGCGTTCCAGATGCTCACCATCCAGGATGTATTACAGCTTCTCAACAAAAACGACTACATGGCATCCTTAGACCTTCCGGATGCATATTTCCATATACCCATACACAAGAAACACAAAAAGTTTCTCAGATTTGCGGTGGCCGGCAAGCACTATCAATTCCGAGAATTGCCTTTCAGCTCAAATTGGCCACTCACATTTTCACAAAATGCCTAGCACTAGTAGCAGCATATCTCAGGCAACATCCTCACCAAATATTTCATTACCTCAATGACTGGCTAGTCAAGGCTCCAACCCACAACACCACAAGAACATCTAACAAGGACTGTCTGGGCCTCTTCAGTCAACTAGGCATCACCATAAATCCAGAAAAATCAGTCCTCCAACCCTCCCGGCGACTAACTTTCTTAGGAGGCATCCTCTATACTACCTTAAACAGGGCTTATCCCACATTGGAAAGACAACAGAGGTTAATAACTTTGGCAAACCGCATACAAAAAAGAAAGTTTTCCATACGCCTTCACAAATCTCTCCTGGGCATGATGTCCTCTTATATTCTTCTCGTGCAGGTCAGCGGAACATTCGACGACATAATTCAAGTAACTTTACCCATGGTTTCCTCACTAATCTGGTGGACACAGCCTCGTCATCTGTCATTAGGCTTACCATTCCTGTTGCAAGCCTCTCCCCTAATGATAATAACAGATGCTTCTCTGGATGGCTGGGGAGCTTTTCTACAATAACTTCAGATCAGTGGCAAATGGTCACCATCTCATCGGAACCTTCATATAATTCTACTCGAACTAAGAGTCATGTCCCTTGCTCTACAAGCCTTCTTACCTAGAATAAGGAATTCCTCAGTGGTTTTCATGACAGACAATACTACGACAATGCACTACTTAAACAAGCAAGGTGGAACACAATCCCTTCCTTTATCTCAAGAAGCTCAACTGATTTGGAACTGGGCAATTGAGCACAAGGTCTCAAGGACAGCAGAGTATATACCAGGAAAGCAGAACACCATAGCAGACACACTAAGCAGGCTACAAACATTCTGCGACGAGTGGGAGTTGAATCCAAGCACTCTAAACCAAATTTTCTCCCGCAGGGGCAAGCCAAACATAGACCTATTTGTAACATCTGACAACCCCAAATGCCAGTACTTTGCAAGCAGGCATCCCCAACAGGGATCATTGGGGAATGTCTTTTCAATAGCATGGTCTGACATATTTGCCTTTGCTTTTCCTCCCATTCCTATCCTTCCAAGGGTGCTAAAGAAGATAAAGGTGGAGCCCTGCAAAATCATCTTAATAGCCTCAGCGTGGCCCCCATCAACACTGGTACACGGAACTTCATCCTCTGTCATTGCAACCTCTGATACCCCTCAAACCGATTCAATTTCTATTAACAATGAACCAGGGAGAAGTAAAACATCCAGACCCCGGTTCTCTGAGATTATCCGCTTGGCTCCTGAGTCGCAGGAGTTTCAACACTTAAAGATCCCACAAGCATTTACGCCTCTTAAAGTTAGAGATCATTTCCATGATTCAAAAAGGACAATAGAAAGCGTTTAATTTCACCAGAGGGGGAAATGATTCTACTCCTGATTCTCCTTGGTTCGCAAGAAGTCAAAAAAGTGGAGACCAATTCTAGATTTGAGAAGTCTAAACAAATTCCACAAGTAACAGGCGTTCCAGATGCTCACCATCCAGGATGTATTACAGCTTCTCAACAAAAACGACTACATGGCATCCTTAGACCTTCCGGATGCATATTTCCATATACCCATACACAAGAAACACAAAAAGTTTCTCAGATTTGCGGTGGCCGGCAAGCACTATCAATTCCGAGAATTGCCTTTCAGCTCAAATTGGCCACTCACATTTTCACAAAATGCCTAGCACTAGTAGCAGCATATCTCAGGCAACATCCTTACCAAATATTTCATTACCTCAATGACTGGCTAGTCAAGGCTCCAACCCACAACACCACAAGAACATCTAACAAGGACTGTCTGGGCCTCTTCAGTCAACTAGGCATCACCATAAATCCAGAAAAATCAGTCCTCCAACCCTCCCGGCGACTAACTTTCTTAGGAGGCATCCTCTATACTACCTTAAACAGGGTTTATCCCACATTGGAAAGACAACAGAGGTTAATAACTTTGGCAAACCGCATACAAAAAAGAAAGTTTTCCATACGCCTTCACAAATCTCTCCTGGGCATGATGTCCTCTTATATTCTTCTCGTGCAGGTCAGCGGAACATTCGACGACATAATTCAAGTAACTTCACCCATGGTTTCCTCACTAATCTGGTGGACACAGCCTCGTCATCTGTCATTAGGCTTACCATTCCTGTTGCAAGCCTCTCCCCTAATGATAATAACAGATGCTTCTCTGGATGGCTGGGGAGCTTTTCTACAATAACTTCAGATCAGTGGCAAATGGTCACCATCTCATCGGAACCTTCATATAATTCTACTCGAACTAAGAGTCATGTCCCTTGCTCTACAAGCCTTCTTCCCTAGAATAAGGAATTCCTCAGTGGTTTTCATGACAGACAATACTACGACAATGCACTACTTAAACAAGCAAGGTGGAACATAATCCCTTCCTTTGTCTCAAGAAGCTCAACTGATTTGGAACTGGGCAATCGAGCACAAGGTCTCACTGACAGCAGAGTATATACCAGGAAAGCAGAACACCATAGCAGACACACTAAGCAGGCTACAAACATCCTGCCACGAGTGGGAGTTGAATCCAAGCACTCTAAACCAAATTTTCTCCCGCAGGGGCAAGCCAAACATAGACCTATTTGTAACATCTGACAACCCCAAATGCCAGTACTTTGCAAGCAGACATCCCCAACAGGGATCATGGGGGAATGTCTTTTCAATAGCATGGTCTGACATATTTGCCTTTGCTTTTCCTCCCATTCCTCTCCTTCTAAGGGTTCTAAAGAAGATAAAGGTGGAGCCCTGCAAAATCATCTTAATAGCCTCAGCGTGGCCCCCATCAACACTGGTACACGGAACTTCATCCTCTGTCATTGCAACCTCTGATACCCCTCAAACCGATTCCATTTCTATTAACAATGAACCAGGGACAAGTAAAACATCCAGACCCCGGTTCTCTGAGGTTATCCGCTTGGCTCCTGAGTCCCAGGAGTTTCAACACTTACAGATCCCACAGGAATGCAGAGAAGCCCTATCTTGGGCTCGGGCGAACAGTACCAAAAGAGCATACCCTTTAAAATGGAAATGATTCTGTATTTGGTGTAGATCAGCTAGGGTGCACCCTCTTTGGTCATCTCCAGAGGAGATTTTGCCATACCTCCTACATCTGGCACATAAACAGTTGTCTTATGCTTCCAACAAAGGACACTTAGTGGCTATCTCTCGTTTCCAGAGATTATCTGAGATTCTATCTTTGTAATCAAACAGACTGGTAAAGCAATTCCTTAAAGGTTTGTTCAGGACTTTTCTGCCTGTGAGAGCTCCTCCTACTACATGGCAGCTCAACACAGTGCTTGCACAACTGAACCTATACATAGAGCGGATACAAAGTTCCTGTCCTGGAAGGCCACCCTCCTCCTGGCTCTTACATTGGCAAGGAGAGTTGGTGAACTCCAGGTTTTCACTATCCAGAAGCCATTCTTTCAGTTTAAACACAATAAGGTAATTCTGCACACCAATCCTAAGTTTATCCAGAAAGTCCCTTAAACAAGCCCGTTGTACTAAAATCAATTTACTCAAAATCCTCTAATGTCAGCTGAACGTGCTTTGCATTCCTTGGATGTCAAGTGGCTCCTAAAATTCTGTCTGGCCAAACCAAATCATTCCACAAATCCACTTAATTGTTTGTAGCTTACAGTGCACATGGGAAAGGTTTCCCTCTCATGGAGCAAAGAATCTCTAGATGGATATCTAGTCCAATTCTTTTTAGCCATCAACAGTTGGGCCAGCATCTGCCGTAAAAAGTCCATGCTCACTCTACTGGAGCCATAACGACGTCTCTGGCGCTGTTTGCCGGTGTGTCCCTATCAGATATCTGTAGGGCAGCAACCTGGAAGATGCCACACACATTCACTAAGCATTACTGCTTGGACTCTGAAGTCATGAGAGATGCTGCAGTAGGACAAGCAGTGCTGGACATCTTTCAGTGAAGGTTTTTTCTTTCTTCCCATCATCCATTTTTTGCGCACATTTTATATTCCTGTTAGATGTGTATTTATTTACTGTTATGTATACACAAAGCATTGTTTCATCTTGCTGGTATAATTATGTATCTATATGTATATACATACATTCAGAACACATGATCAAGGCCGCAGGAGTCACCAGCTGCTACACGGCCCCCCCTTTGCTGAGCAATCCCGGGGCCCACATGAACAGTATTCGCTCCTGCTGCTGCACCTGCTCCATCAGGTGTATGTTGGGAGTTGTGGTCATACATTAGACTACAGCTGTTGTGATTGGTCTCCCATCAATGGGAGCGCTCAAGTACATACAAAGGAAGGAGAAGGTAACACCTGGTGGTGAAAAGCTTCAGAAAAAAGCGAGACTGCCGAAATGCATCATGCTGTTACCCATCAGTGAATAAAGACTCTCGTCAAGTACCCGGCTGTGTCCTTGGATTACTTTTGAATAGAGTGGTTGTGTGGTGATATATATATATATATATAGATATAGATATATAGATATATATATATATATTAGCATACTCCTTTCGTTCCTTCAATTCATACGATGCCGCAGGAAAACAGAGGAGACCGGATGCCGCGTTTCGATCCCGTGGGATCTTGTTCACTTGACGGGCTACATGGTGGTTGTTTCGGTTTTATAGGCCATATTTTCGTTTGTAAAGTGAAACGCACCAAAAAGTGTCCAAATGCTTTTGTGATACAAATCGTTCAACAAAACTTGGTTAATCATTGCTACTTTAGTACCTATATATTACGGTACACATGATTTAAAAAAAGAACATACAAATAAACATACTCAATGGATGTGGCACATCCCATACAGTAGTTGAGTATCTATAGAATATTAGAATCATTGACCAAATATTAGTCTGATTTATGCATTATTTGTCAATCAATTTCATTGGAATCCATGTATAAATACCATGGGGTGGGGTTCCCACCCTTCTAAATAATGCATAATAGATCACAAATACAGTACTGTAATCATAAATATCAAACATTTTCAGAGCAAAAATATGTGCAAACGTTGCAAGGTAAAAAAGATTTTAACAAAAGATTTTTAAAAAGAGGATAAGTCATATGGACATACTAATAGATGTAATATAGTAATAAAATGTCTTTAAAATCCTTAAAATCATTCACCTTTGATTGTCTAACTAATGCATTTTTTGCCAATTGAATTCATTGGAGTCCAGGTATAAATACCAGAGGGTGGATTTGCCACTCTTCTGTAAAATGTATATCAAATCATAAATTCAGTACTTTGATCATAGAATTGCGATTTGAAGTTTTGTAAACACGAATATGTGCTAATATTGATAGAAAAAGTGCCAAGTTCTAATATATCAAAGAAACCTATTACCATAAAAAAACATAAAACCATGTGTAAAATATTTGAAGAGTGTTTCGGCGGTGGTTACTTAAAAAAACAAGTGTTTATATTTAGTCTGACAAACAGCTCACTACTTGATGGTCACATTATTGTGTTAGTTTATACTGAATTGTGCAAGGTTAATTGAACTAGAGGCGAGTATAAAGGTCTTCAGTAATATTAAGACCACTGGGGGATCTGGAATAGAGTTCTAGAATATAGTTTGTTTCCAGTCGTCTCGGCGCTTTTACCATGTCTCCTTCTCTTTTCCCTATATATGTATATATATATCCATTAATTAATTTCATGGAGCAATGTGCTAATTACTGCTGTTTACTCCGATTCAAGCATGTGAATCGATTAAAGTTCCAATACTGGAGTAAGAAAATAAGTTACTTACCTGTAACTGTAGTTCTCTAGTATTGAAATATTTCATAGATTATGCGACCCACCCACCTCATGGAAAGGCTTTTCTTTGTCTCTCAGTTACTTCTATTGGTACGCACTGTGCTTAGAAAATCTTAGGGACTAGAGCTTCTCTCAGGAAGGTTCTACAGAGTGGTGTCATCTGATTGTTTTTTTTCTAAGTTTGGTCCTTTTTTAAATAAGGACACAGATATGTTACTAAATAATGAGGCATTAGGCCTTTAAGTTCTATGTCTATTGTGACATTACATCTTAAATGTACCAGGGACTCCCATCTTTATCTCGACGAAGCGGGAAATGATTAAAGCATGTGAATCTATGAAAGATTCCAATACTGGAGAACTACAGTTACAGGTGAGTAACTTATTTTATTATTATGATTTGCTGATTTTATTAATCAGAACAATAAAATCATGAATGCAAATCAATATTGAGACAAATGGTCCACGATGCATAGCGTAAATGGCCTCAATTCATAAATTCAAAATCCAAAATTCATCAGATGCCCCGTTTTGCTCACTCCTGCATTCCTCTTTCATTCAGAGCGCGGGGGAAGGTGGTATTCTCAGTGGCAAATATGCTGCCCCTCCACCATCAAAGTCATCTGCTTTGACAAGAAAAGTGTTGAAGGTACTGGCCCCTCTGACTTCATCAAGAACAAAGAGAGACTGGAAGCGTGTTTAAGGGCAAACATACATGCCCCCTCGGTATACAAATTTCCATAGAAGGTATGCAGATCCTATAACGGTGAGGAAGGGAACATTGAGGGGGATGGGGGAGAAGCTGCACGTCAGGGATGGCTGATCAAGTCGGATCGGTGGATCCGATTGATCAGAAACAAGAGCCCTCAAACATCCAGATGGATGTCATGCTTCATCATTGGGCAGCTACTCATCGGGCAAGTGCAGGAATGCCCAACGTGGCCATCAAGGGAGCTTTTTGCAGTAGATCTGTAAAAATAAGATGCCACGATGAGAGAGGGTATAGTGTCTGTAGATTGGGGTGAGATGTAATCTTAAAATGAATAAGAGAACCCTAAAAGATTTTAAATGTGTGAGTGCTCCTGTCATGAATAAAAACAGAGTGTGGCTGTGTATGAAATAATGTTCAAAGGCAGCTCAATTGGTGGTATCAACAAGGGTCAACATGTTTCTTGCCTTACATTGACATGAGAGATCTTGGCAATTCATCAGGAACAGTTTTTGCCTAATTTACAGGAGATTGGGAATATGGATAAAGTTAGATACCCAAATTGAATATTTTTGATCTCTTCTGCAGGGAGCATGGCCTGGAAGTCAACGTGGGCAAGACCAAGCTGATGGCCTTTACACCAAAACGTAGACCCCGGCCAAAAATATTCTGTCAGCTAGAGGTGGTTACTGTATTTACCTATCTTGGGATACAGATAGCAAACGACTCGAGATGGTCGCAGCACATAGAAAAGGCGGTCTTGAGGTACCAACAGATCTCGGGGGCACTTCGGGTGGAACATAAAAAATCGAAGTCCAAGCCAATAAAACCCGTCTTGGCTGTATATGACGCCAAGGCTCTTGGGTCTGCCCTCTATGGGGCAGAGCTGTGGGGATTTGGGAAGCTCCTCCCCTTGCAGATATCTGAGAATAGGTTTTTCAGGGGAATTATAGGACTCCCACAGAGCACACCATTAATTCCACTTGGTCTTGATCTAGGGAGAAGATCAGTTAGCGACCTAGCGAGGTTGCGCCCGATTCTCTATTGGAGACGCCTCTGGACTACCCCGGAGATCCGGCATTATGCAGAGGGGTTCTTGGCCATCAATAATGCTGACACCTTCCACAAGATAGTCTGGCTAAAAAATCTCAGGACTGCCCTAGGTGATCTTGGCCTCTCAAATTTATGGGATAATCCATCTGGGGAACCCTTCCCAAGTAAAAATACGATTAAAGATCTATACTGGGATTGGGTAGCTGTAAGACTCTGGAACAAAACCAGATCGGACTCCATGACGGGGCGTTTTTGGGAAATCAAACTGTATCCTACCCTGGAACCATATTGGGACAGCATTACTAATCCTGGGGATAGGAAGCTCTTCTTCCAGTTAAGATCAGGTGCCCTTCCTTTGAGATCATTGACAGGTAGGTGGAGGAGTTCCTCCACCTCTTGCTGCCCAGCCTGTGGTGTAGCAAACGAAAGCATAGGCCACTTTCTATTTTTGTGCAAAGCTTACACCACCCCGAGAAAAGTCTGGTTAGTCCCTGTCTGTAGAAACTTAGGGACATCTAGGGGTGTCGAGGCACTACGAATACTTTGCACCTCCACCGATATGCCTGTTGCTCTAGCAACAGCAAAGTACTTGGGGTGGGCATGGTCTATTAGACGGAGGGCAATTCTCTCTAAAGCAAATTGATCGGGGTACTTTTTGTGGCTTTTGTGTAATCATGCATCAAAGTTTTTTGATTATTGCCTATGTCTGCACAATTGTTTTAAAACTTATTGTACAATTGGGATACAATCTTTTAAATTATGTATTTTAAATGTATGCTTGTGCTTTTATGAGTATAACCCTCGAATAAAGCATGTCTCTTAAAAAAAAAAAAGATACCCAAACAGACGATTCACCATAATATTTTGAAGTGTACCTTAAGTAGACCAAATGTGACCCTATCTGGGTGCACGCACTGCACCTTAGGTTAGGCAGAGGACTGTGCTTAAAGGTGTCCTGCGTAGGAATCAAAGGTGTCCTGCATAGGAATCTCCTGGCAACCTACCCTTCTCTACCAGCCTGGAGACATTAGTCCCATCCGTTGACTCTCTGAATCCCATAAAGAACAAACTTATAATGTCCCCCGTGCATTAGCAGACAATTCCCAAAGTGTAGGAACTTAGTTGTGTGGTTTCTGCAATTGGCCAAAAAATTGTTTTTTCCCCAAAAGTGTCTTCTGAGAGCTATTTCAGGGAAAAATGCTTGCAAAAATGATCAACTAGTTTAATTATGATGGCTGGTGTGATGCAGGAGATCCAATGAAATCACGGTTGAATCACCAAACTGTAAATGAGGGTCAAGAAAATCAATTACTCAGACCAATATTCAGTACATTTCCTTTTTGGCTGGCCTCTTTCCATTACAGGTGATGTATGATGGTTACACTAATGGCAAAGGAAAGCAAAGCACCATCAAAAAACACGAATCCATGAATCAAAGGTTGAACATCTAGAGAGAACCACACATTATAAGTGAAAGGCTTCTGTTTTACAGCATACCTGGCTAGATCGGAGTTTCTTGATTTCCAAATGACTCTTTTCCAGTTGCAATGCCTCCTTTTTGCTTAAGATTGCCTCTCTTTTCTTTAGGTCTTCTTCAAGCTCCTCTAAAGCTTGTCGTTGCTGAAGGACCCTCTCTACTTCATCATCCAGCCATTTCTTTTGCTCCTCCAATTTCTACATTAATGCAGTGTAGAGATAAAACATATGTTTGAATGCCGGTAAAAAATGTATATAGCTGAAAACTAGGAGCATACTTTCATGTGATTTTTAATCAATTTAGCGCTGCAAATGTTGTGTACATGAGCTATGTTATGAGCTGTGTCAATGTTACTAAGGTATAAGGAGAAAGAACAGGGCTTGCCTACAAACTACACAAAGGATAGCTTTGGAGAGTCCTGTTTTATACAGTTATGAAAAACTAACCAATATCTCAGCATCCAAGCTATGTGCCATTTCTAGATGGATGGCGGTGGGGGTAGACATTGGAAAGCCTAAGAAGTAAATGCTCAATCTTTGGCCTGTCAGCAATACCAATACCCTTCTATGCAGCTGAAGGACTTAATTATGGCTTTAACCTTTCAACAAAAGAAAATACTTAGTAGGGATCAGCCTATTGAGAGGCAGCTTCCCTACAAAAAGCAATATGGTTGAGAAGTCATGTTGAGGTCATGTTTATACCTCAGACTTTGCCCAATTAGCACTTAATTGCATGTAGCATTATTCTCCCTGGATTGTTTACTCGGGGGTAACCTGCACAGGCCACTCCAAGGAGCCTGCTGACTCAAGGAGTGGAATTACCTTGGCTACAAATACTGGTACTATTAATACTGGGCCTGGAGAACCCAGGTCCAGTTTTACAGGATGTGCACCTGGTGAAACAGCTGCAGGAGAAGGGCAGGTCTGGCAAGCAGAGGCTCTGTTCAGCCCTTACTAGACCCCTGCATCACGAGCCATACCCACTTGCCTACAGAACAACCCAGAAGGAGCAGACAGTGCTCCCTCCAGACAGATCGAACACTACCCTGACCCCACCTAGCCCCACAATTTGCTCTCTCATGCTGACCCCCTCCAGCCCTCCCATTGACAACTTTCAACCTCACCCAACAGGCAGAAAATGTCAGGGGGAAAGTCCCTGGAATTAAGGAAAAACTGCTATTCTATTCCATGTAGGTTTTTCCCATTCCAAGGGCAAAACTCATAATGTCCAGATTTTGGTTTGGGACTACAGGTCGAATTCAGAGATTGCGGCCAACATCATCACACCAAAATCTGGGGCAGTGGTATTGAGGGCCTTAGACTTCTAGGCCAAAGTAAGATAGTTTTATACTGCACTGAAACACAATATGTTAATAGAGGCAGATTGACATACTGCTTTTAAGAGCGACAGCTTCTAATCTCAATCCAGTGTTTTCTACAGATTGTGAGAAATGGGTACAGCATATCATTGAAAAGCCCAAGATCTCAAAAACTGTTACATACAATTTCACAAGATCACCATAGGAGAAAAAACACTGCATTAATGAAAATGTCAGTAGTAATCAAGATATATTCTGACTACAAAAGAGAAAGGAATACCAAGGCCCTCTTTAGATCTATGGATGCACAACAAATGAAAAACAGTATTGTGCAAAAAATAATTAAATGCTCTCATATATAAAACAGCAGTAGAAAGGCTGAAAAACTATTTATGGAACATACTATACAATTCAGAGGGAACCACACAGAAGTTAATAGTAGTAATGGATAGCATGAGCTCATCAACCATTTCAAATATTTGATCTATTCCCTTCTAAAGCTAGACAAAATACCAGATAAAATACAATTCAAATACAAATGTTGGAACTTAAAAGAAGGTATTGTAAGCTGACCTCATACACCATTTTGATCGGGGCTTGTAATGAGGTGCAACAAAGACACACAGAAACATACCTCACACAACTCCAAAAAAGGCAGAAGAGCACAAACATGCATATTTTCTCTTGCCCATTAGCAAGGACATGGAAAGCAGGAAAGCAACTATTAGATGGTGGGCTGATGAACTCTACCAACAAGGGGACTCAGCATACATGATTTTCGATGAAATGAAACAGCAAATTTAGCCCGGGACTGACCACCATCATATTCGCTGGACTGACAATCAGCAACTATTTTGAAGACTGTACTCCCCAGAGAAGAGGAGGAGGTTCTTACAAAGTTTATGGTTAGTGTAGTTGCTATAACCCCAGAAAGTAGGGTTGTAACATTCCTTGAGGGTAAGAGATCTACTCTGCCACTTCCAAGGTCTTTCAAAAGCCATGTGAAATGGATGTGGCCACACAGGCCCCTTCTCCCCTTCAGTTTTAAATTATTTTTTAATTGATTTGTGAAAGATAAAGTGTGAGAAATTCGGTTTTTGGTTGACTGGGGTGTGAGCCCTAGTCAAGCAACTGCCACCATCCCTAGCAGGATGAAGCACAAAATGTAATTAAAATTAACTGTGCTTAACCCTGGGGAGTTTGGCACAAAAAACAGTCAGGCTTAACTGTAATAAAGTGACAACACAACACAAGAAAAATCCCAAACCAATTAAGAAAAAGTAAATCTTTATTATTTGATACCAAAATGACAAAAATCCAATCAGTAGAACCAGAGTTATGATTTTTTTAAAGTTTAGGATATAATATAGCCGCAGGTGGTGTCCGGAGAGAGTGTCTCATCGTCAGATGTTCGTGGGTCAAAGCTGCGGTAAAGATTTCTACATTCATACTTAGTCGCCGAAATGGAAGTCGAAAAATGAAAGTCAAAAAACTCCAGCAGGACAAAGCAGGGTGTGGTCGCTGAAGACAGTTCCACAAGGTCAGATACAGCTTTGGTGAAAGAAGGCTAAAGCTGATTTTCCGCTGCGTAGAAGAACATATTGGGAGAAGCCTCAAAGTCAATCCGACCGGCGATGCACCTCTGGTGGATAGGCGAGCAGGTTTGTCCCGGTCTCCTCCGGGTTCTCAAAGCAATTTTGTCAAAGTCCTCAGTATTGGAAATTGGCCATCTGGGCACCTTTAGCACCTCAACAAAGGGTCCAGGACTGGTGGGACACCTCTTGGGGGTTCAGGACTCACTCAGTCTGGGTTCAGGTACAGGTCCAAGATGGTGAGAGCCTGCAATGTCTCTGTGGCTTTGAACAAGAGGCCAGCAAACTAGCCCTTGGAGTCCCTTCTGGTAGTCCTTGGTGCAGGTGTGCAATTGTGCATGCAGGGTACAACAGCAGGGCTAGCCTCTGAGGGTTAAGGCAGGTTCAAGGAAGCAAAGCCATCCTTCGAGGTACAGCAGCAGTCTGGCAGAGTGCACAGCAGCAAGCAGTCCTCTGAATGTCCCTCTGCGTGTCCAGTAGTGAACAGAAGAGTTGGTTTGAAGGTCCTATTTTTAAACCCTGGTGCACTTCCTCTGGAACGTGGAAAACATTTCTGGAAAGGTTCTTTAAAGTGGTTGGAATTTCCTGACTCCCCTGCCTAGGCTCTAAGCTGGCTGCCGTGATAATACAGGGCTGTTAGGCCCTTTGTGTAAAGGTAGAGCATAGGCTATTCAGGTGTAAATTGGGCTGTGCTCAGCTGGGCCCCCTCATCCTGCCAGCAGATAGCCCATTCAGGCACACCTAATGCCTCAATTGTGTGACTGTCTGCAAGGAATTTACAACGTCTAACTGTGAGATACACCCTGTCATGTGACCCAAGACAGGTACCGGAGGCAATGGTGAAGATAGCAGTCTTCTTTATTAATTTAGGAGTAAAAGTATAAGCGTCCTAACCACAGGCAATCCAGCAGCAACTGCTCACTGCGGAACTTTGTAGCTAGGCACCCAACTCATTCCTAATTCCAGAGCTACTCACTAGGCTTGGAGAATATAGAACAACATAACATAACATATTGAATAACATAAGCAGATACCACATACCTTCCCCCAAACACGAACATAAGAAGAATATCTGATAAACGTAGTTACAAACATAATCATGAAATTTTACAGGAGCAGAACAAGCACGAGATATCCTAGGCAGAGGAGGTATACATTGTGACGGTGAAGATTTTTGAGCATGAGTACTGGAAGAAGTAAAGATACGTGCAGGAGCAATTCTATTAAGATTCCAAATGTGACCATCATCAAGTTTTACTGCATTTTGGAACAACTTAACTGCCTTACGTGGAATAGAGAACTTATTTCCTCCAGTTTTTTGTGGAGACCGAACTCTTACACAATCACCTACATTAACTATTGTGTGAGCAACAGCATGTCTGGCATCGAAGTTTGCTTTCATATTTTTAGACTTAGTATCCTGACGAATCCTCCACTGAGGTTCCTCAGGAACACTAATATCAGCTCCATACCCTCTCATCCAGGATTGAAAGAAGCTATAGCTATAGGTTGGTCAAGTTTCAAGTTCCATTATGACTTTTGTTCAAGGCCATGGGAGGGCAGCCGTTTTCCCTCGTCACCATGCCTACTAGATATATAAACATTGTTTTTTATTAACAAAGAGCTGGGTACTGCCACATAGATTTTAAATGTGCTCTCCTTCTCTTATTTTAAAAATATTAATAACTCAGAGTCTACCTGACGCTAATGTTACAGGTGGGACTTTGGCATGTTGATCGAGAACCTATCAGGAGGTTCGCCATCATCTGAAGGTGGTCTACAATTGACTGTAGCAAGAACGAATCACAGCCAGTCATCAAGTTAAGGGAAAATTTGAATCCCCTTATGCTGAAGATGGGCTGCTACCACCACCATAATCTTCGTGAACACCTGAGGAGGACAGGGGAGGTTGAAGTGGTAAAATAGCAAATTGAAAATGTTCCTGGTCTACCTTGAACCACAAGTAGCATCTGTGGAACTCCTAGATGGCCTATGAAAGGTCCATAGCCACCATCCTGTCACTTGGATACAAGGCAGACAGAACCTAGGCCAAGATGAGCATCTTTAAATTGTCCTTTTGCAAGGTGTTCAGAGGGCAGAGATCTAAAACAGAGCGTATGCCTCCATCCTTCTTCAGCTAGAGGAAATAGAAGGAGTAACAGCCAGGGCCTATTTCAGTGCCCAAAACCCTCTCTATAGCTCATTTCGCTAAATGAGCCTGCACCTCTTGAAGCAAGATGGACTGGTGCTCCTTTCGAAAACCATTCTAAGGAGGGTGGAAGATGCAGCGGGTTGAAAAGGAATGGCAAGGTATAGCTCCATCGAATGATCTGTAGGATCCACCTTTGGAATGTTGTATTTTGCCACCCTTGCAGGAAGTGCCTGTCCCTGCCTCCCACAGGGAGATCATGTTGCCCTAAGAGCAAACTAAACTAGTTTAGAAGCAGATGCCTCATGGGCAGGTGACTTGGAAGATCACTGCCCCTGATGGCCTGGACATTGTCTGCTGGATCCCTATGCCCAGCCCCAAATGGGCTGGGGTGCCTACTGCACAGGCAGAGGGCCTTGGCACTGCCACGAAAGGGACAAAACTACTGAGGGTACTGTGTTGTCTAAGCAGAAAGGCTCAAGAAATTAACTATGGCCTGGCTTTCTTTGCAGAAATCTCTCGAGAATCAGTCTTCTCAATAAATTGGGGAGATACTTTGAATGGCATATACCATCACTGAGGCCTAAATGCCACCAGAGCCTGTAGAGCTCATCCAAGCATGCCAATGAAGCACCATGCTAGTGCGAACTGCTCTGCCCAAGGAGTCAGTAGTAGCCAGTCGACAAATATTATGGGCCTGATTTAAATGTTGAAGGTCTTCCCGCTGAATCACTGCTGTGGTGGTCCGAGGAAGACCGCCAAGCTGTCTGCAGTCCCACCCACCAGATTACAAAAGTAATCAAGGGTGGGTGGTGCAGCTGTGTCATGGCGGTGGGAATGTTTGGCTCATAAGAGAGCCTATAGAGCGTTATTCTACGAGTACTACTCCAGTGTTTACAAGGCTCCTACACAAACAAATAACTGAGAAATCTCTCAGTTTCTCAGACCGTTACAGATTCCACATATATCACGAGCCGACCAAAAAGAGCTGGAGACCAAGATCAAAGCCCCAGAGATCAACCACACCATAGGAGAGCTAGCACGTAACAAAGCTCGGGGAATGGACGGCTTTCCGCTTGAATATTACAGCACATTCTCCACTCACCTCGTCCCCAAGACAGTCGCCATGTATGAAGACGCACTAAGCAGAAAGGAGCTCCCAGGCTCACTTCGGGAATCCATTATAGTGACATTCCCCAAACAGCATAGGGATCCCATCCTCCCAACCTCTTACAGGCGAATAATGCTGCTAAATGCAGACTGTAAGCTATTAGGAAGCTGCTAGTGGACCGATACACTCAGATCCTAGCACCGCTGCTACACCCAGACCAGAACGGTTTCATACCGAGACGAAACACCTCGCTTAACATACACAAGACAGAGCACGGGCGCACTTCCCGAATGCAGCATGCCTTCGACACCCTATTATGGCCGTACCTATTTGCTGTGCTTCGTAGGATTCGAGTGGGCCCCACACTAATGGATTACACGAAGCTTCTCTACAAGAGCCTCACATCCCAAGGGAGAATAGGTAAATATATCTCCGCCCCCATCCCAGTAGAAAGAGGAACCAGGCAGGGATGTCCCCTATCCCCCCTCCTTTTCGCCTTAGCGTTAGAACCCCTGGCAATACGGCTGCGGCAGGATGGCGCGGCGTGGGTTATACCACTGGCGGATACAATATATTTTGGGTCCCTGTATGCCGACGACCTCCTGATCTACGTTAGAGATATCAATAACGACCTCACCCCCATTTGGTCAGCACTGAACGACTTCGCGTTGGCATCAGGCCTTAAGGTTAATTGGGCTAAGTCCACGATATTCCCATTGAGCCCGCATATGCCCCCGCGAGACATAGCGATAGGAGCCCACACACTCACCTGGAGCGCCACGGCGCCGCGATACCTCGGGTACAACTGTTTCATTCCCCCACAGATCTGTATGAGGGAAATCACCGCAAGGTAGTAGCCAGACTACGCGCTTCAGTAAATTTCTGGAAGACACTACCTCTGGCCCCCATCGGTCGAGTGGCCCTCGCAAAGATGATCATGGTCCCAAGGCTCCTCTATCACTTCACTGACCTCCCGGTGATACAGCCACGCTCCTTCTTCAAAGAGCTGGACACAATCCTGACTACTTTGATCTGGGGTGGGGGAAGACATAGGCTGGCATTAACCACGCTTTTCCTGCCCACAACACAGGGAGGGCTAGGCGCTCCATCCTTTAAAGCATACTTCTTGGCGGCACAACTCCAATGGTTGTCGTACTGGACAGCAGAACGATACACTGGGGAGACAATTACAAAGCAGGGACGGATCACCCTCCCAGCCATACGTAGACTGCTGCTTCCGGGCACCAAACCTCTCCGCACCTACCCCCTACAGGTGTCAATAGCACGCTCCTGTATGCTGAAGATACATCGCATATCCAAAGGGAAACCCCCATGCTCGCCCTTACTCCCGCTGGTAGGATTCCCGCGTAATGGCAAATATTACACAGCCCGTGCCTTACAAGTATGGACTGACTCCTCTATCACGGAAATGGAATCTCTGTATGAAGATGGTCAGTTAATGACATATACCCGCTTGACGGAACTGTATGACCTCCCTCCTGGGCAGTTCCTTCTACATCGGCAGCTCATGAATGACAGCCGCCCTTTTTGGGATCCACAGGCAGGAGAACCCTCTACACACCCTGTAATACATACCATACTTCATATGGGGGTGGGCAGACACTAGGGGCCAGATGTAGGTAATTTCCATTTACCGATTCTTAAATACCGACTCATACCGAATCGATATTTCAGAATCGGAAAATGGTATGTAGCAAAAAAATCGGTCAAACTTACAGATTCAGAATGACTCAGTATCTCAAATCGGTAAATACCGAATCGGTAAATTCCGAATCGGTAAAATCTGATTCGGTAAAACCCATGCATTCCTATGGGCCTTCTGGCCCATAGGAATGAATGGGATTTACCGAATCAGATTTTACCGAATCGGAATTTACCGATTCGGTATTTACCGAATCGGTAAAATCCGATTCGGATGTATGAAAAACGCCATGTGAGCCTGCCAACCAATCAGGGACACCCTACACACCCCACAACCAAGGCCCTGAGAATCCAACCAATCAGATTGAAGCATCCCTCAGAACAAACAATTGAGCTGAGGTGAGAGGAGCTGAGCATCCACAGGCAAGCAGTGCTACAGAATGGAGACTCATGAAGGGCAAAAGGATGGTGGGGAGCGAAAAAGGAAGATAAAGTTCAGTCCAGAAGAACTACAGGTGGCTGTAGAAGAAATAGTAAGCCACTACAGCCACATTTTCGGGAGACAGTCTCTGCATGTTGCAGAGACTGTGAAGAGGAACATTTGGCTTGGCATACAGGGCAAAGTGAATGCCATTGGTGTGACCCACCGGGAGAATTAAGACATCAAAAAGCGATGGTATGACCTGCTCATCGTAACAAAGAAAAAGATTGCAGCACAAAAAAAGGATGCTGGTGAGAGTGGAGGTGGCAGGAGCAAAGCACCAAAGCTGACTGCAATGGAAGAGCTTGTGGAAACCACCATGGAGCCAGAATGCATCCATGGGATAGGAGACCTGGACAGTACTACAAAAGCTACAAAGAAACAAGGTAAGAGGCATGTACCCTAATCCACAACCATTAACCTGACCCCGTACCCCACTGTGTAGAATCATCACACTGCATAACAGCTCATACTTGGTGGCAGCAATGCATCATGGTAGACGTAGTCATGAATACATTGATGCAAAGCATACACCACATGACTCTGCAAGGCATGCCACACACATCACCAAACACACAATGTGCACTGGGCAAAGGTGTGTAAACAATTTATTTAAGAACTACACACAGATGAACAACAACATTGACCCTATGTCAATTTCATTCCACAGGAGAGTCCTCACGCAGTTCTGCACCAGCAAGGGAGGAGAGGGCACCAGCAACTAAGAGAAGGGAGAAAGAGAAGAAAAAAACAGGTCACAGCGCTGTAGAAGGAGGCAACAACACCACCCAGGAAGCCTCATCACCAGAGCGAGCCTCAACACCTGTCCCGCTATCACCTTTGTTGTTCGGATCTCCTGATTTGTCAAGCACACCGCGTACACCCATAGCAATGTCCAAGGTGTCCATGCAGGGAAGGGCAAGTAGGCATGAGGAGCCCCCTCAGAGGATCCTGCAAACCTCTGATTCGGAGGATGAGGATGTTGTACCTAAAACAAATGCACCTGTGGCTGACTAGGCTAGACCACAGATTGCAGCAGGCGCTGCGCGCACCAGTGTCCTTGGCAGGAGGGCACGTGAGGGTGGCGAGGGGCAGGAAGGGGAGAGCGTCTTCGGTGGCCTGGAGGGCACAATGGTCAAAGTACAGCGCATGCAGGCCAAAGCACTGTTAGCCGTGCATAGGCAGGTTCGCTGCATGAACAATAAAATGACCAACATGGACAAGGGAATAGGCCACATAGCATCTAGTTTGGAGGCAATATCAAAGGGGATAACAGACATCTCCACATACATGGGTGTACTGTCGGATAAGTTGGACAGGGATCATCTACAGCGTGGCAGGGATCGGCAGTATATGCGCCAGCAAACAAAGGCAATGAACAGATTTGCTTCAAGTACGTCACTACTGTGCCGACGATCTATATCCATGGAGGATGCAATTGTGCACTACTGCACAGACTTGACACGGGGCATGGGAAGAGTGACCTCTGCGATGGAGCAGATGCTCAACACAAACACAGGCAATGCTGGTGACACGGGTGTAGAGGAGACAGAGGGGTCAACCAGCAGGAGTGGCTCCAGCACACCTGTACCGAAGGTGCGCAGGAGCGGCAGGCGCAGCCATGCTGAGTCAGGCCCCAGCAGAGAATCTGAAAGCCAGGCACATCAATCGCGCAATGTAGTGTGTGGACGTAAGCACTGACCTATGCTGCAGATCAACACAACTGCACACAGTGACGGCAACTGAGCAGGAGCAGCCAGGGACATAGACTTTGATGTATAAGGCCTTTTCCGATGATGATGTAGTGTATATTAAACTACACTTGTCAAACACTATACCTGTCTATGTGTCATACATTACCTAGAAATATCGACGTGTAATTTCTGTCCGTCTCAATCTACCATCTATTGCTGCTGGTCCTGTTGCCTGGGGGTCTGCATGTTCTTGGTCATCATCAATGTCCTCGTGATGTGTCACCTCCACCTCTGTGCCTTCCTTGGTGGCAAGATTGTGCAAAATGGCACAGGTCACTATTATCTTGCAACACATGATGGGGGCGTACTGTCGAGCACCTCCACTCTTGTGGAGGCAGCGGAACCTGCTATTGAGGAGTCCAAATGTTCGCTCAACTACGTTGCGAGTTGATCTGTGTGCCACATTGTATTGCCTTTCGGCTCTGTTAGTTGGGTTGAGGTACGGTGTGAGCACAAAGGAACGCAGGGCATATGCACTATCGCCTGGGAGGGAATGAGAGGTACATGAGTTACAATCACATTACACATTCATCTGCCATTCATTACAGGGTGTGTACACTTATTTACCTAGCAGATATCCATCTCCAAAATCTCCAGCAAGAAGCCGTGTGTATATTCCGCTGTTCTGGAAAATGTAGGAGTCGTGCGTGCTCCCAGGAAATTTGGCCACTATGTCTGTGATGATGTTGCCAGCATTGCATATCACCTGCACATTGATGGAGTGCGTAGACTTACGATTTCTGTAGATGTGTTCAGTGGCTGCAGGTGGGCATAGTGGAATGTGGGTGCCATCTATGCAGCCTATCACATGCGGGAAGTGTGCCAGTCCATAGAAATCTGTTTTTGTTTTGGCAAGTTCCGCAGGTGTGTCAGGGAACCGGATGTAATGTTCCATTCTCTGCCTCATGGCATCCAGAAACTTCCTGAAAAAACGGGACAGGCAGCTCTGGGATACACCACCTACTGCAGGTATCACACTCTGGTAGCTCCCAGAGGCAAGCAGGTGTAAGCTACACAGCACCTGCACATGGGATGGGATAGCGTGGGCCCTGGGAGTTGGGTGATCCAGGTATGGGTGGAGGACCCCAATTAAGTCCATGATGGTTCTGGGGTGTAGCCTGTACCTCTGAAGTATCTCAGGCTCAGTCAATTGGAACAGGGTGATCCTCTGCCTATACACCTGCTCCTCCCTTCTCCATACCCTAAGACCTGCAGGCTGTAGCCTTTGCCTCCTCGCAATCACATAGAATGCCGCCATTCTTACAACACTCTTGCATTTTGGGGCTTTTTTTATAGCCTGCACCTGGTTACCACCTGCTTCCAGTCCATGGTAAATACCGACTGTTAAATACCGAATTTCATTGAATTCGGTATTTTTTTCCTTTCCTCCATCTCGATAGACATTTTTTCCGAATTCTTATTTACCGATTCGGTAAATAAGAAATCGGTAAATTAGAAATCGCTAAATACCGATTCGGAAAATATGTACTCGGTAAATACAGATTCAGTATTTTACAGATTCATATTTTCCGATTCGGTACATTTTTGACTCCTACATCTCATTTTCAAAAGACCGGTCGGTACCGGCCGATTTTACCGAATTCGGGCCGTTACCGACCGGTATTCGCCTACCTACATCTGGCCCTAAGTGTCCTGGCTATACAAAGCCGTTAGTGAACTTACCCATCGCCCACTAGACACACTACGACATACATGGGAGGACGAAATAGGTCGCGTATTCAATGATAAAGAATCGGAGAAAGCACTAGATACCCAAGAAAGTCTCCAGAAACGCACGCTTCAGGAACATCCAATTCAACATTCTCCATAGGGCATATCTCACTCCAAAGCGTCTCCAACGCTTCTACCCGGACACACACTTTGCCTGCCCTCAATGCCAGTACCCCGAAGCAGACTTTAAACACATGTTCTGGGACTGCCAAATCATTCACCACTACTGGGAATAGGTTCACCACACACTCTGGGAGATAACGAACAACCCGACCCTCTCCTCATGGGAGGCTACTGCCCTCGGTATGTTCCGCAGGCGGAAAACCGAGAAGGTGCAGCATCGCTTCGTTTACTTAGCCATTTTCTTAGCAAAAAGAGGTATAGCCATGCACTGGCGGGCCCCGGCAGGGCCCCCAGTGGCAGCTTGGATCGGGGCCATGAAGAAGTGGGGCGTAGCGGAGGAGGAGGTGCTGCAGGAGGAAGAAGTGAGAGGAACACAAAAGCACCCCATCTCCCTAGAAATGGGTGCAACTGATGAACAGCTTCACGCATGAAGCCGCACAACCACCCTCAACAACACCATCCCCTTCGCAGTCTGCGCAGCTATCCCCTCAGAGGCAGGCAGGCGAGAACATAGGCCCAGACGGGGATACATAAGATGGGCATTATAGCAGGGAGGGCACGGACCTCAAGAGAATACATACAGCATGATTCCCACGGTCCTCGCCCCGGGGACCGATATAGTGCCAAGCGATATACTCACACCAGACTACCACCCACCAGGTTCACCCCCACAGTTAATGGTTTCCCCCCCACACTGAAGATCTAGAAATCGATGATATCTTGTTGAAAATACGAATCCTTAACACTCAGCGACAGCTAACCACGTGGGGACGCACTAGTGACACATGCTAGACTTTGACTCAACTTCTGCTGTACCCAGCCGAGGACTTGTACATATCTTTTCACCCTGCTTCAGGTCAGATATGAGATAAATCCTACGGCAACTAGCATGTTGTATCCGAAATGTAAAAACATGTGTAAGAGTTTTTCTATCAATTGCTACTGTGATTTCCTGTCGACTAATAGTCAAAGATCTACATGTTTGTTAAATGCAGTGACCACTATTGTTGATGTACCCATTGTGGGGAAATGTGAAAATCAAATAAAAAAAACTGAAACTGGAAGAGCGTCCCGCCAATATGACAGCACCTCCAGCACGTCGGTGCATGGTGTGGCATATACCATGTCATGCATATCACACAGTGCAAACATGACTGTGCACTTTTGCACTGTACACACCCCCATGGGCAGAAGAGCCTGGGGTCCTTGTTGGGGTCCCTCTATATGTCTTTCCACCAAGCATTTTATGGCGGGATGCCCTCCATGAAATGCGTGGAGAAAAGGCAGGTCGGAATCTGCTCAACAGTGCCGGCATCAGCACAACTACGATTCCCGCCGGCTTTTCCCACCACCACCAGCATGATCGGAAGGGAGGCCTGGCGCAATGGCGCCGGTGGGACCAACAACCACCTGTATGGTGGTCCCAGGTCAGCCAACATCTAAATAAGACATATATATATTTTGCAGCATCCAGACCATCCTCAATAGTTTGAGCGAGATTAGACCAAAATTCTTCAGGGACTGCTGGCAAGACCTTGCCAACCATGTCCCATAAAGGATAGAAGCAGATTGATGCCTACGAGGGTACAACCAAATAGGCACATTAGTGCATACATTGTGGGAATATCTAAGGGAGCAAAACGTATGGGCCGAGGATACACCGAACATCTGCAAGAGCCATTGGTTCAGGATGGGATGGGATATGAATAAACATGTAGTTTGTTTGGGGACATAGCAAGAACAAACAATACAGAGGAATACCCTTCCATTCTGTAATACTGCCTGCAAAGTTGTCAAAAGGGATGTGGTTCTTTTTTTTGGGGAGTGCTGCCTTATGCAAAGTTCACAATAGATCCACAATAACGACTAGTAAATGCAGGTTGAAGAGATTTCCGGCAGAAATTCAAAATGATTTGGGATCCTTGCGAGAATTTCAAAATCATGTTTAAATAATGGTTACAATACCAGTGTAGACAGAACATAACTAGACCAGCAAGAGAATAATTAGCCCAGTAAAATTCATGTTAAATTATAAGACTGTGCTTGTCTAACTAAATGAGAGGTAACGAATCAAACCAACTTTGTCAGTGGACATTGTACTTTCTTGAAAGAGCACTTCCTTAACTGCCAGAAGGCCGTCCCGATGTCTATGATATATATCCTTATACTTATGTATGTAAACCTTTATTGAAAAATAAAAGATTTTTTGTTAAAATAAATGTCCCTAAGGAATGGGTATCTCTTCCCAGCAAATAGCTGGTATTAACTGATCTGAAGGCAAGAGCAGCAGAGAAAAACATCTGTTTCCCATTTGATTATATTTGGTTCAACTCTGTCTGGCAGAGTTGTGGGGAATGAATTGGGGTTCACTCTATTGCTAAAAGCCTAAACCCACCACACCTTCTGGCATAGTGTGCTACGTCAAGAAGTCAGGGTCACCTATCACTGGCTTGTGGCTTCTGGTAAACTACCTGCTGACTGGTGCGCACAAATAAGCTTTAACCGGGTGCCCATTAGAGTGTCAGTCAGAACTTCATTAAATGGGAAAAAGGGCCCAGAGGAAGTTTGTCTGGGTTGCAGAACTTCAGTTAACACATTTGTTTTGACTTCCATAGTTGGAAGCTGTAGATTTAAGCGTTCCACTGCTTGTTCAATAACAAAGGCAAAGAAGGCTTTCTCTTCTGTTGAGATCATAATGAAGTCTGGGGAAGTGTCCAAATCACTGGCCTCTTACAAGTCCATAAATAAATTGCCAAGACCATAGTGTCAAGGATGATAATCCCCCTCATCTTCATTATCATTTTGAAAGGCTGGTTGGCTTTGATTAAAGTCAGAAATAAAAAGTTGGAGAAGTGCTTGGGTGTGGCTCAGAGGCAAAGGCATGCTTCTGTCTGAGTCAAATTGAACTGAGACTGGGTTTGTCAGAACAGCTGCAGAATATGACCCCAGTCAGGGCTGGGTTGAATTTTACTGGGAGTCGGATAGGACTACAGGAACTGGGCCTTCCTCCGGTCTCTGTGGCATTGGGCCTTGCATCGATACCACAGGGACCAGTGAGAGTTTGGTGCTGGATTTGAAGTCGACTCTGATGTCAGATTGGAATCCAAGATGAGTTCAGGAGGCACATATGGTGCTGAGGGCAGACCCATCAGCGGTACCTTGACCGTGGGCCTCTGTGGATCCTTGGGGCACAAAGGTTCTCCGAAGGGAGCCAGAATGCTGCCTAAGATTTGCATCTTGTAAAGCCTCAATATGTTGTGACTTCGTCAATGACCCAGTGCATCATAATCAGCTGCAGAATCGTCTCCAAAGCAGGGGACCAGGAGCAAGACCTGATGGTACCATTACGTCCTTGTGACTTCTCAGGGAGAGAGTGGGAGATGGGGAATAGTCTCGCTTGGACCCCTTATGCTTCTTCTTATACTTCGACTTACCCAAAGACTGTGATGGTGACCCGTCACGTTAATGTTTTGAGAGCGGTAAAGGGTCCATGCCCCTTGACTTCAAGCAGGAGTGGGACATATGAGACATCTTGTGGTGTTCGTCAACAAACAGCTTGGCTTTGCGTTCTCGGATTGGCTTAGGATTCACAAGGGCACACTTCTCACACAACTGGGAATTACGTCCCATACCCAAACACCAGAAACACTCCTCATGGGAATCTGTCACATACAGATGTTAACGACAGTCCCTAGAAGGTTTAACCCCTGTAGTTTTAGTAGGGGACATGTCCCTTGCACACTAGAAAACAGGAATTTTGAGGAAAAAACTTGTCAGTCAAAGCTGCACAGCCAGCGCGTTTTGTCCCCAATGACATCAGAAGGGCTCAATATCACGATTCAGTCAGAAATCTCTGTTAATTCCTCTGTTGTGTCTATCAAGGTGCAGCACAATTGACAAATGTTTCATATCCTGTTCTCATTGATGATGTCCGTAGGGACGAAACATGTTGGCTGGGCTGCGTTGACTGCCTTTGATGAAAAGCATTGATTGAATAAAACATTTTGGATCCATTAAGAAACACAAGACTACCAAGTGAATTTTTTTTAATGGACTGATGGTAATTAAGGAATTAATAGTATTATTCTTTGAATTTTGGAAAGACAAATCAAGGATGGATTTTTACAAGCTCCTTTTCTTTTTTTCACAACAGCCCAGCACCTGCAAAGTACTACCAGGCTATTTTCTTCACACCCGGTTTTCTCTGTTTCTTAAATTGTAAATCGCTTTTCCAATATAACCAGCCACCATGTTAGAATGGTGAATTAAAAATATCAACCATGCATCAGTCCCAACATACGTCTGTGAACACAGGTGTATGAATGTGTGTGAGCTTCTGTCTTGGCCTGGGGTTTCTTTAACATCTTTCTTTAATATAAAATCCATTGCAAATTTGTTGGTCATGCATGACAACGATGCATGCATTTGCACATGATTGCCAAAAAAGCAATGGCAAAGAAATCCGTCTGCATTTTACAGCAAAGATCTATTAGATTTGCCAATGTTTCTTAAAACTAGTAAACATATATATTTACAGCACACACATGGCTATAAGACAAAAGAGAGCTTTTCATAGGGGTACATTGGAAAAAGAACCATTCTCACAGTCCTAAAATGCTCCTCCTATAATGCAAGTGTTTAGACATACACTCTTTGAGGAGCATATTTAGTACATTTCTTTAATGATTGCGCACATTGTACCCTAATAACAACTTCATTTGCGATAGTGCATTGTTCAGTAAATCCACTCATAAGAGTTTATGACTTTTAGTGAACCAACCCCATACTTTAAAAGGAAGAGATGTGTCAATATAATGAGAACAATGTTCAATTCTTACATATATCTGAACGTATAAACAGGCAAAACAAATCATTATTATTGAATGTATTACTGTGACAGATACCTGAAGCTGATCTGGTGTGCCAACAATACTCTTTCTCTTCCTTATTGCTGCTATCTCCTCTGTTTTAACCTTCAGAATCTTCTGCTGCTGCTCTGTCTTCAACTGGAGTTCCTGAAAAAGATGGCAATGGAACTACTGTTGTCACTTTGTTAGGTTGCCAGTGAATCATATTCATGCTCAGAGAAACAGTACTTTTAAACTATGGCTCTGCCTGCACATCTTTACCATGATGGTTGAAAGAAGGCCAAGGAGATTTACTCTGCGTCTTCAAGGCACTGTACAACCATCACGATAAATAGGAATGAATGGAATAAGGAGCACAGCAGCTGTGAGGGGGAGAGATTAACACATACTGGACACCCAAGCAGGAAGCTGTGTGTGGGGGGAAGGGTGAGCGGACAGGGCACAAAGAGGTGGAAATGGACAGGAGAAGTGAGAAGGATTTGTGAGTAGAACATCAGCCATGATAGGTAAATTGAATTTAAGTTATCTGAAGTAGGGGTGACTGAAGATGGTATGCGATGTTGAGGATGGAGAGAGTAACTGGGATATCCAACAAGCAACATCAATTTCATGAGAAGGCAAGAAGAGAAGGGACAATGAGCAGTCAGTCCAGTGAGTACACTGCAGACATCAAAAGTGCCTGTGTAGAGCAGAACAATGAATGACAAGAAAAAACAGGATAAGCAGTCGATATACAATCCATAACAATAAGCAAATAACAGAAAAAACGAAAAATTACTTAAGTTTATTCCAAGTTCTCCATCACAGAGAATTTTGCAATGAAATCAAAAATACGGAATATTTCCACATATGCAGCTTCACATAAACATCATAGAGATAATACTTGTTAGAGGCTATGAAAAGTGGCTTTTAACAGCTGATAAGACTAGCATGTTAAATATATTGCAAAATGGCAGACACGCCCTGCTGAGTCTCTAGGCCATAATCCCCAAGCAATCTTTCCTTATCCTAATTGAGCACAAGTAACTCACCGACAAGGAGCTCATTGTGTAGTTAACATGGAACAGCACAATGACTGTGCTTTAGACCTCAAAGAGTATATAGGGCATCGGAGAGAGCAGCTACGGTGTGGCTTGCCAAGCCTGGTGCATTGCAGAGAAGTGAAGTTATGCCTAGATCCTAGGGGGCGTGGCTACGCAGGCGAACGGAATGGGCGCCTGACTGTAGAGCTCCGCCGGGCGAGAAATGAACGGGGCCGTTCGCACGTGATCCGGCGCTGCGCTGGGGTCGGCTTATGCCTGCAACTGATCCCTGAAGCCACCTGATGCAGCCTGCCTAGTCTGGAGGACGGGGGACGACGTGAAAGGTCGGAACAGCTGAGAGGTGCTGAGGCCGGCTGTGCCTCGCGGGCCGTTACATTGCAGCTCCGGAGCGCCTGGTGAGTCTCCTGATTGCCCCCTTGCTGTCCCCCTCGGCCCTGGGGCCGCTGTTGTGCTCTCCCAGGTCCGCTGCTCGGCCCCGGTGGTGTCCGTGGGTGGAGGTGCGGCCCCTCGGTGCTCGACCGGCACTTGCGGCCTGGTCCGGCCTTGGGAGCCGGGGCCTCGATTTTCGGGGACTGCCCGGGAAGTGCGGCGGCGGGCGGGGAGCGCGGGCGGCGGGCTCCGGGGTTGGGGGGTGATTGGCGAGGGGTGTGGCCGGCGGGCTATTGGGCGCTCTGCGGACGGCCTGACATCGCTGCATTCGGTGGGGGCCTGCCACCTTTGCCCCCACCGCTACCGTGCACCCCAGACCTGCGCCTGTCCCCCTGCAGACCCAGGACTTACAAACTCTCCTGCACTCCTGCTGATGCGGTGGCCTTGATTATCGGACGCCTGTGCAACTCCTCATGGCCGGCGCTGGCTGCATGACCTGCGGGACCTTGCCCATTTGTGCTGCTTTTGCCTCGAGGCCTTGCCTACCTGGTCCCCCCACTACACCACCATTGGCTGACTGTCTTGGCGGGCCCATTGATCCGCCGGCTGCTGCCGAGTGGTTGCCGCGGCCACCTGCTGACCCTACTTCTTGACCTCTGGCACATTACTCCAGCCGGATTCATACCCTACCGTCCTGTGTGCAACTGCCTTGGCGACTCGTGGGCCCCTGCGGCGTGGCTCAGCCCTGGGGCGGAAGAACAACGAGTACCCCTAATCCTCTGGTCCCGACCTGACCGCCTTGCTGC
This sequence comes from Lissotriton helveticus, assembly GCF_964261635.1. NCBI lineage: Eukaryota > Metazoa > Chordata > Amphibia > Caudata > Salamandridae > Lissotriton > Lissotriton helveticus. The sequence continues at coordinate 1,030,222,381 of NC_136059.1, forward strand.
TGGGGTGCCCTGTCACTGTGCTTGACTCTCTGGGTGTCGCTGTAGTCGTAGAGTCCTGTGCCACTGGTGATTTGTCCAACATTGCTTCCAACATGGTGAAGAAGGATGTTACCCAGAAGAGACTTACCTTCAGTTCAGCGCCCGTCCGTGCTTCTGCGGTTTCGCCGGCAGCGGAGGCGGACACTGGGGGCCAGGTGGCGGTGAGAGACACTGCGGGTATGGTCGCTGAGATGATGGGTGAGATGCGGGCTGGATTCAAGGCCTTGGATTCTCGCTTTGATACCCTCGAAAAGAAAATGGCGGACATGGGCGCGACGATCCAACTGCACGATAGGCGCCTGGACCTGGCGGAATCCAGAGTTTCCGACATCGAGGATGGAGCTGCGTCGACGCTGAAAAGGTTGGAACGAGTGGAGAAGATCCTTAAAGACGTCGCAATTAAGAACGAGGATTTAGAAGCGCGCAGTAGGCGCAATAATATCCGAATAATTGGCGTGGCGGAGACGACAGCTACCGGACGCTTTGACACTTTTGTGGAACACCTCCTGATCGAACTTTTTGGCCGAGACACGTTTACCGCTGGCTTCGTGGTTGAACGCGCACACAGATCGCTGGGGCCCCGACCTAACCCTGGCCTGCCGCCCCGGCCCATTATTGCCAGGCTCATGAACTTCAGGGACAGAGATGCGGCGCTGAAGGCTGCCAGAGAGGCGGGCGAGGTTCGGTGGCAGGGAGATGTGCTCTCTTTCTACCCGGACTTCACCATCATGGTCCAAGATGCGCGCCGTAAGTACACTGGTGTCAAGGCTGCATTGCGCAAACTGGGGTTGCGCTATGGTATGCTGTATCCTGCCAGGCTCAGGGTGGACGTGGATGGCAGGTTTCGAATTTTTGACTCCCCTGCGGAGGCACAGGAATTTTGTCGAGCCTACAAAAACAGAGGGTCTCCTCGAAAATCGGATGATGCTCAACGGTCTCCGCCACGCACTGACTCACAGGCTAGTGCTGACCTGTTTCATGAAACCGGACAGGGTTGACTTATCTCCTCCCCATCTTTTCGTGCCAGGCTGTTTGCCTCAGTATTCTGCATCTGACAATACTGTTATTTTTTTTTGCAGTGCTTATACATAATTGCTGACAATTGAACGTTGCCCCGATTGTGGTTCTCGCATGGCGGAGCGTCGCCTACCCCCATGGCGCGAGCCGTATTGTACTTTTCTCTAACGTTGTCTTTATTTTACAGGTACATTAATGGACAACTGTTGTTGTTTGTTGCTCTAGATTGTCTCCGGAGGGGTGGGATTAGCCTCCTTGGGCTTAAGGAGTGGCTGGGTGGTGGGTGGTTGGGATGGGTTTGTTTCTGCTTTGGTTCTGTTGTTTGTGCATACGCACTGTTTTTCTATTTGAGTGATGCCTATTTTGTGGGAGGGAGCTGGCGGATCCGCACACACATGTTTTCTTACGATTCCACCGAGTTTGAATGGCTAAATTAGGGCAGCAGTCTGGTCCTTCCAGACTTACCTCCATGTCTTGGAATGTCCGGGGTTTAAATGACACGAGGAAACGGCGACAAGTTCTAAACTATGCAGCACGACATGGGGTGGATGTCTTATTCCTGCAGGAGACACACCTGGTGGGTGCTGACTCTTCCTCCTTTGCGAAAAGCTGGGGCGCGCACAGATTTTTTTCTAGCTATAGCAGATATGCAAGGGGGGTTGCGATCTTGATACATCGACGCGTTCCATTCGTGCTCTCAGACAGTGTATTAGATGTAGATGGCAGGTATGTTGTGGTTACGGGGGTGCTTCAGGGCTTTAAGGTCACCTTTGTTGGAGTATATGGCCCCAATTCGGACTCCCCTGCCTTCTTCCAGGGTCTCCAGGATGTTCTGCTGCGATTAGACACTGATATGATGATAATGGGGGGTGACTTTAACCTGCTCATGACCCCTGCCAGGGACAGCACCTCCTCTTCCCCGGATTGTAAGCCCCGCTCCCGTGCTGTGCTGGCGGATGTGTGCGCTCACTACTCACTGATTGACATTGAGGCCCGTTTACACTCCACCGCACCCATCTACACCCACCACTCGGGGTATCACAACACTAGTACCAGAATAGACTACTGGCTCCTTTCCCCAGGGGTGGCCGGTTGGGTAAGTAACCACTTGACACTCCTGCGCACTCTGTCTGATCACTCTCCCATAGTGCTGACCCTACTGATCCCCAGGTTGGGAGGGTATGAGAGACAATGGCGTTTTCCTGGCAAGGCGTTATCAGACCCGGTCTTCAAGGAAGACATTCGTATTGCCATAGAGGAGTATTTTGAGTTCAACGAGGGCACAGTGGACACTTGGGCTACATTGTGGGAGGGATTCAAGGCCACTATTAGGGGGGTTTGCATCAACAAACATGTAGGGGCTTTGCGCGACATCCGTGCCTCCCTGACCCGTATTGAGAAGGACATTGCTGCATTGGACACTAACACGCTCACTGACACGGATGGTGGGGTAGAGGCGAAAAGGTTGACACTACTGCAAGAATTCCGAGACACTGCAGACAGGGAACTGACCTATCTCTGCACACAACATTCGGCTAGGCAATATGGTGAAGGTGACAGGCCTGGCAAGCTCTTGGCCCATTTGCTTCGTCCCCCCCGCCAGGCTTCATTCATCTCTGACATGGTAGATGATCTAGGGGTTCGTCATCAGACCACCCCTGCCATTTGCGATGCCTTCCTATCCTACTACAAGGACTTGTACACCTCAGGTCTGTCGGCTGACTGTCGCGACCCTGGCCCCTATATTAACGAAATCTCTATGGTGTTCCTGGAAAAACATATGCAGGAATTTCTGGCGATGCCTATTGAACCGGACAGCGTTGTGGAAGCTATTGATGCATTAAAGGGCTCCTCGGCGCCGGGTCTGGATGGCTTTTCGGCTGACTTTTATAAGGAGTACAAGGAGGAACTGGTACCTCGCCTGATCGAGGTGTATGCGGAGTCACTCGAGACGGGGATTCTGCCGCCCACATTGCGGGAGGCAGTTATCATTTTACTTCCCAAACCGGGTCGGGACCCCACTAGGTGCGGTTCCTACCGACCCCTTTCCCTACTCAATCTTGACTATAAGATTTTGGCGAAACTCCTTGCCACTCGACTATCTATACTTATGGAATCTATCATTTCGCCAGCCCAGTCCGGATTCGTTCCCCATAGATCCACCTCCTTTAATCTGCGGACGCTGTTTTCTGTCCTTCACAAGATTGAGCCAGATACGCCGGCAGCTGCGGTGTTTCTAGACGCCGAGAAGGCATTTGACTCCTTAGAATGGTCGTTTTTTCTGTCTGTCATGCACCGCATGGGCATGCCGTCCTTGTTTGTCTCCACGGTCGAGCTGCTTTATACTGCCCCCAGAGCGAGGCTGCGCCTTAATGGCACGCTCTCTGATAGCTTCCCTCTTTCCCGGGGAACCAGACAGGGATGTCCCCTGTCCCCCCTGTTATATATTCTGGCCATGGACCCCTTGGTACGACACTTTCAGGAGCGCCACCTGCACCGCGGGCTCCAGTTCCGGACGGGCCCGTTACTCATCTCCCTTTACGCTGATGATACCATTCTATATGTCAGGTCTCCGGAGACCAACCTGTCGCCTTTGCTGCTTGAGGTGGAACGCTTTGGGAGGTACTCCGGCCTTCGTATTAATTGGCATAAGTCTGAAATCTTTCCGCTCACCCCCTCCACTGCCCGCTGGGACTGCCCGTTCCCGCTGGAATGGAATACTGAATCGGTGAAATATCTGGGTATCCACATTCATCTAGACACGGTATCCATGATTAGTCTTAATTACGGACAGGCGTTAGACTTTCTGGAGGATAATATTACACGTTGGATTCGCCTCCCTATCTCGATGGCCGGCCGTATCGCCATAATTAAAATGATTATACTTCCCCGTTTTTTGTATTTATTTAATAACATACCGATCCCGCTCACTCGAATCTTTTTCACCCAACTCCGTTCATTGTTGTTGCGCTTAGTGTGGGGGGATAAGAATCCGCGAGTTTCTTGGCGCATCTTAACGCTGCCTTATGAACGGGGTGGCTTTGGAGTGCCAGACTTTTATATTTACTACCTAGTCGCGCAGTGCGCCTATGCGCATCCTTGGTTCCATCCGGACGCTCGGATCCCGTATTTGAGACCTGAAGCGGACTTGGTACTACCACTTACCCTCAATTCGATCTTGCCCAGGGGCTTACCACGTGACCCACTTGACATACAAACTGTGTCCACTACATCATGGGCCTGGATCCAGTTGCGTAGACTGCTCCAGCTGGACGTACTGTACTCCCCGGCTCTTCCATTACCTAACCCTCACTGGCTCCCCATCACTGCGGAAGCGGTGGTCTGCAGAACGCTGTCCAAATACCAGCTCACCACAATAGGAGATCTGTTCCCGGACGGACATGTTTTTTCTGTGTCCGAGGATCCACAGTTCACGGACCGGACGTTTATGGATTCCTTTGTCCTGACCAGGATGAGGTCCATGCTTAGAGCGCAGTTTCCATCGTTCCCATTGCCGCCGGATGAAATGGCAGCACTGACTTTCCTACTCCAGTCGCAAACGGGAGCCCATATGGTCTCCAGGTTGTATGGACTTTGTGTGGCGGCCCTCCCGGCTTCGGATGCGAAGGTTCGTGCGGCGTGGGAACTTGATTTGGGTGGCCCCATCACGGATGCCCAATGGGATGCCTGTTGCCGCTCCACTAAAGAGGTCTCTGTCAACAGTAGACATAAGCTAATTCATTTCAAATTTTTGAGGCGACTATACTTCACACCGGCGCTGGCCCACAGAATCGACCCGAACAGACCTCATCACTGCCCTAAATGCAAAGCTCCCCATGCCGATTTTGCACATCTCACATGGACCTGTCCGAAATTGCACACCTACTGGCTACAGGTGCACCACATCTTGGGAGACATTCTAGAGTGCGAATTGCAACATAAGCCGGAGATTGCACTGCTTGGCTATGTCGCTGAGTTCCCCCGGACCACGCGTAAGCTTGCCGCCATAGGTTTCTTGCTGGCGAAAAGGGAAATTGCTCTACTTTGGGGTCCAGGCGAATCCCTGATTCCACGACTTGGATGCGCAGCCTTGCCCAATGCAATACCAATAGTGTGGAATACTCCACCCAGATCCCTACAGCCTCACGCCCAATCGACATCTGGGGCCCATACCGACAGTATATTAGCAAGATTACACGGGATACACACTCCCAGGCTGCTAGCTCTATTGTCCCAGAAGGGGTGGGCTAGGTGATTTTAGCCGAACTGCCAGTGCGCTGCTTATTGAGGTATGCAGGGCTTAGCGTCCACACACTACTGGAGTGGGTTATGCGTGAGCTGCTGATTTTGGACTGTGTGCTGGTTGGGGCCGGGACGTCTCCCTCTTCAGTTCCCTTACACACCTTGCCCCGGCTGGAGTGGTTGCTTCACCCTAGTCTTTACACTTGTCGTTTTATCTACCCTCGTCTGCCTATGCCTCTGGTTATGCCATCTTACTAGTCAATAGGTGTATTGCTTGCCGCTCTCTCTGTCGCGAAGGCTCACTTGTTTTCGTTTTGTTTGTAGAAGGTTTTATCTCTTTGTGCCATCTTTCCGCATGTGCAATTTTCCTTCAGATATGGAAAAGTGAAAATAAGATTTTAGAATGTGTTACACTGCTTGTAATGTCATTGGTCTAGTCATCCATTTACTTCCTTTGTATAATGAACATTAACGTTTTCATTGTTAACAATTTACTGTGTACTTGTATGCTTGCACGGACCAATCTGATGCTAATAAAGAGATTTCAAAAAAAAAAAAAAAGTTATGCCTAGATCCAAAATGGGCAAGGCTCTTGCTGAGTGGCTAAGAGCAAAGCTACAGAAGCCCCATCAGAATACCAGTAGTCCAGATTTCTGCAGTGCTGTGCTGAGGGACGACAGCTGGTGGCTTTGCAACTTGAGGACGTCTCAGGAGGCAGCTGGGCACAAGATGGTCGTATCGCAGCTCTGAAGGGCTCGTGCTACAAGCAGTGACTGAAGAGCTGCTGAACACTAGGAGGACTGAGCTTATTCTCTTTCCACAATCACTTCTGCCCCCGCTGGACAACATGGACCAAAAAGCTTGGGGCACATGGACCGGATGGGGTGGACTCAAGCACAGCTTGATCTGTGGAGCTCGATGCCCCTTAAGACACAGGAAAACAGTGCCATCACAAGTCAGGTTTCATGCCACTTTCTTCTGGAATCCTCTCTCATGTATGGATGGCAAAAGGATCTGGCCCCAGTTAAAGCCTTGTCATCATGCATGGCAGACCAGAGGCTCCAATAGCACAGCAAACAACAAGGTCTGATGCAGCGCTCAATTCACACAGGTCTGAGATCACTCTCCCAGAGATCACCATACAGGAGGTGCATTCCACACATAAGTACTGAGCAAAAGTTTATTCTGATGGACAGTTTTAACTGCAGGTTCCCCACCATTAGAGTATTTGCTAGGCGCCAGACTGGGTACAGAAGATTTCGCAGTAGTCCTCCAGTGCACTGTCAGGTGCCGTTGTTCGGCTCCATATTGACTTCCTTCAGCCCCGGAAATGATGGAGCGGAGCAGCATATAAACCCCACCCCTGACTGCCAATATTAGTCCCTTTCTTCTGCACTTTCAAATGCAGTTCTGGCGCTTCACTCCCTTTTTCGGCAGTTAGACAACTCCTTTAAATTGAATTCCAGTGTGCAAGGGAACTATGTCCCACCCTAATTCTACAGGCTTTAGACCATGCTGTGACTTTTGTAAACAAATATCTGAGATGGAAGCGCACAAGGTGTGCCTTTGGTGTTTAGCAGGGCCGTACTGGCCGTGGCGGGCACCGGGGATTTCCCCGGTGGGCCGCTAGGGTGGGGTCCAATTTTGGGCCCCTGGGCCCGTTTTTGCAGCATAGCTGCAAAATCGGACCCTGTAACAAAATCGGCCGAAACCGGCCCTGACAAACAGCTCGGCCGCTTCCATGGGCCCCGGCCGAGCTCTTTGCCAGGGCCAGTTTTTGTTCCCAGTCCGGCACTGGTGTTTAAGATAGGAGAGCCACTCCAAGTCATGCGATAAGTGTCTCTCAAGACACCAGAAGGCGATCCAGGACTGTGACCAAAGCTGTACATCACCAAACATCAAAACAATTTCCCACTTTCAAGGCCAATCTTGTGACAGATCTTCTTCACGGTCGAAGCCATTCAGTAAGCATGAGTCTAAAGTGAAGAGGAAACATAAAAAGACAAAGCTGGACTCAACCCCCTCACGCCCCATGTATCTAAAGATAGTTACCAGAGTGTCAAGGTACCACTCAATCTCACTCCCAATTTCTGATTCAGGGGCTAAACCCATAGCTAATCCCGATGCTCTCCTACGTTTGTCGACCCATTGATGAGGACGCAGCAGGTCAAGGCTCTTAGGGAAGTAGCGCAGCATATTTATGGCACTCTTTCGGTTCCCACTGGCACACCTTTGGACTCCAAATATCTGCATGGGCCTCCGGTCAGGTTACTGCTGCTAATCCGTCCTCAGTGTCATCTCAGACCGTGGAACTCACCTCAGGCTCTGCACCGACTCCGGTGTTAACTTAAATTCTGGCTCTGAGACCAGCACACGGCCCTCTTTAATTGAAGCTGTTCTAAATGTTGCAGCAAAGAGATCAACTCATTCCCAACCGAGATCATGCTCTGACTCCACTCCAGCACAATCAGTACCTGTATAGTTTGATTCAGACAATACACTTCCACTTCCGTGAAACTATTCACAAATTCCCCATCATCGTTTTGGTTCCGATTCTGACCAGAGTTTACCACCGCCTGGAGATGACAATGGTGATGATGGGGATTATTTACTACCACATTATGATGATGACCACTTATAAATGGATTTACAGGAAGGCAGTGGGCTCTCCTGATACAGCATTGATCCCCCTTGTTTCACCAACAGAAGAGAGTGCTTCCTTTGATGTAATATTTCAGATGTGCTGCTGAGGTCCTGGACCTACAACTACCTTCTGCTGCAGTTAAAACAAATGCCCTTACTAAAGTTTTACAACCCAGGCTACTTCCTCCCAGCTCGTATTCTCGTTCAACAAAGCATTAACAGATACTCATATGGAAACTTGGTCAAAGTGGCGCTCTTGCCCACCAAGGAAAAAATCAGCCACTGGCAACCCACATTTTCTTAGGCATAATCCTTGTGAGAAGTTGGCCTGGTATATGATGTCCACTAATTAAAGTGGGCTCCTTGCACCAGTCCTGCCAACCCTTATGGTGATTTAAGAGGTCAAAGGTAACCTTAGAAAGCTATCAAAGTGGTAGCTGTGGAGAGCAGCCATCAGGCTTAGTCTTGAAGGAATGTTAAGCAGCTTGTTTTACCAGAATGCAACCTTATTGTATTGGTTAAATGAAAGGAGAACCACACAGTAGTAATAAAAATATGTATTTATAATTATAACACACCTTAAATACCTCACAGTTTCTGCTATATGCAGATAAACACAAAGCACACAATATTGTAGCACAGAAACAATCTTAAGTAGCATTAATACACAGTGAGCCCAGGGGGAGACCAAACCATATACTAAAATAGTGGTATAAGAACCACGACTCGAGTCAAGACAGTGTCTAGTGGTTGTAGACTCCCTGGAACCCCAAGGAACCACACAAGGTGAGTAAGGAGGGACCCCACGGAGGGCGGGTGCAGTGTGAGAACACGACCGCGTGCTACATACAATTCAATGGAAGTGTCGTGGTTGCAGTTTTAGTGTTTAAGGACCCTTCCCAGTGGATTACGAAGAAACCCTTTAGAACATAGAAGGTTGGAGAGCCACCCCACCTGTGGATACCGAAGTACCAGAGCTATCTATCCCAGGGAAGCCGGATGCATAGGGTCGAAGTGGCCTTGGAAACCGCAGTTGTTCTCAATGGGAGTCTTCAAAGAAATGCCACTGCTGGAAAGAAGAAGAGTGTCTGGTGGAACCCACATGTGGATATTTGAAGGAAGGAACCTGAAAGCAGAGGGGACAGAGTCTGGGTCACTCAGGAGTGACCAGGGGTTCGGTAGACGAATGCCCACTGCTGTTGGGTACTTCAGGTGTGAAGAGGGAGACTTTGACTCTGCAGCCACGGGGACCAGGAGACGTCGAGGAGGACCAGGATCCAGATACTAGCTGTACCACGAAGGATGCCGAGTGCTGAAGGGTCGGTGTCCGACGGGAGCCCCAACAAGCCTTGGCAGCGGCAACCCACAAAGAAGGTCGAGTAAGGTCGGGATTGTCAAGGCCTGCAAGAGGGGTGACTGATTTTAAGTGCAGTGACCTATAGATATAGTAAACCTATATCTAAAGTAAGTGGTGCATGCACCATCTTACACAGGCTGCATTAGCAGGCCTGTAGTTCCATTTTGCATGTTCTCTCATGGGTGGCATAATACATGCTTCAGACCATGGGAGGCCTCTGGGGTACCTATGCCCTGGGTACATGTGTACCATATACTAGGGACTGACAAGGGTACCCCAGTATCCAATCTGGAGTGTACCTAAATACATGCATAAGAGTTTAAGGAGAAAGCAGAGAGACTGGGGTCCTGATTAGCAGGATCCCAGTCAGACTAGTAAAAAACAGTGTAACATCAAGTACAAAGTAGGGGTAACCATAATAAGCTGATCCTACTTTCCCACAATCCTACTCCTGCGAGTTTGGTGTTCTAAGCTTCCAACAGCAAGGTGAATCTTAATTAATGTCCCTCAACCCCAAGAAGGGGCCGAAAAGGATTGAGGCATTCAGAAAACAAATGTTCTATTTTGGCCAGCCACGCCTTGAGGTTGGTCAATGCGGTTTGCGTACTGAATTGTTATATGAATACCCTCTGGGACATCGCCAGAGAGATCTTGCCAGCAATCCATTCTCAGACCATTCAAGAAGGTCAGGATGCAGCCAAATATTTGATTTCTGCTGGTCTGGATACTACCGATTATTTGGGGTGAGCAGTGGGCCTTAGTGTGGTACTTCATCGCCATGCATTGATGCAATCCACGGGTCTTTTGGGAGATGTGCAGACATTCTTTATGGATACACCTTTTGATGGATCCGGCCTATTTGGTGAAAACCCTGATTCTGTGATAGAATGCTTTAAACAAAGTAGGGCTGTGGAGCGTTTTTTTGGCATTTCAACCCTTGCCAGGCAGCTTCCTTATCCGTTTCGGCCCTTCGAAAGCTCCTGCAGAGCGTTGGCATATAGGCAACGCTAGGATCTTCCATCCCCCTTGGAGTCACCCCAGTCTTTTTGTGGCTGGAGACAGGAACGGGAATAAGGCGGGCAGCCTGTAGGTGACCGGATCTTCACAGTCCCCCTACCCTGTGTCATTATCTTCCAGACCACTTTAATTGGCCCTTAGTGGCACACTGATGCCTGGTTGGCGGCAGGATCCAACTTTGTCTTCCTGGGTGGCAATCCATCTCATCCAACAGATGGGTTCTCCAGATTTTACAGCAGGGCTATGCCCTTCAGTTCCTTTGTTATCCACTGCAGCTTCCTCCAACATCAAAATGGCTTGCTGAGTGCAAGAGGTGTGAGCTCTGCTGTTCAAAGGCCCATTGAGAGAGTTGTACACTAGGAAATAGGGCCGAGTTGGTACTCCCGCTATTACCTTGTGTGGAAGAAGGATGGAGGTCTTTGTCCTATTTTAGATCTTCACCCTCTAAATACCTTCCTGCAAAAGTACAAATTCAAAGTGCTCAGTGACCCAGGTTCTACCTATGCTAGATCTAGGTGACAGGATGGTATCCTTGATCCTGGTGGACAATTATGTGGCCGTCCTGCAGTTCCACATATGTTGCCTGAGATTCAAAGTAGACCAAGAGCTTTTTCAGTTGGCAGTGTTTCCCTTTGGCCTTATCAATGCCTCACAGTTGTTTATGAAAGACAAGGCAGTGGTTGTCATCAATCTACAGAGATTAAGGATTTGAGTTTTCTCCAACCTTGGTGGCTGGCTGTTGAATGTGAGCTCGCCAATGTCAGTTGTATACCACCTCCAGACAACCGCAAACTTCCTGATATCTTTTGCACTCTTGATCAAGGAGCTGCAGTCAAACATGACTCCTTCACAGAAACTTTCTTGTATAGGAGCTTTCTTGGTCATGGTGGAGTTCAGGGTCTTTCCTTCGTCACAATGAGTCCAGGACATTTGGGCTATGATATCGATGTTTCAGCCTTGGTCCTGGACCTCAGTGATAGCAGCTCTGAGGCTTCTTAGACTGTTGGCCTCCTGAATCCAGCTTGCCCACTTTGCCCGGTGGCAATGCAGGCTCTGCAGTAGGATCTGAATTCTCAGTGGGCCTAGCAACAAGGAAACCTGTCAGATGTTGAATGGCATCCAGATCAGACTGGATCCACTACCTAACCAGCAGCAGATCCCCCGCTCTCTTCCCTAACCAGAGCAGTTAGTGATGAGGGATGCATACCTGCTGGGAATGGTGAGGTCATCTGGGAGAGGTGGAGATCAGAAGGCCCTGGTTTTGGGCCCTTGTCTCCAGTGGAGCACTGCCTCTACATCAATCTATTGGAGTTAAAGGCCATTTGTTGAAGGACTTCCAACTGTCCATTAAAGGGAGACTGGAACAGGTTCTTAAGGATAACACTCCCACTATATGGTACTGCAACATGCAGTGTGGATTTGAGTCATATGCTAGGCGGCTCTATGTCTCTGGAGATGACTAGGACATCACCTTGATTGTACACCCCAAGGTGGCTAGATCTTTTAGCCACCATTGAGAACAATCACTGTCCAAGTTCGGTGCATTGGAGTTCCCATAGAGGTCCTCCCTAGCAGATGTATTTTGACTGGGATGGAACACAGGACTACTGTATGCCTTCCCACTTCTGGCTCTTCTTCCCATAGTTCTGAAAAAGTTTGAGAATGTCAGGAACCACATAATCCTTGTGGCCCTAGAGTGGGCTAGGAGACCATGGTGCCCAAAACATTTGAGAATGTACAGTCTGCTACTTCAGGAAAATCTTCTTTTTGCATTACAGGGCAGAGTTCTCCACCAGAACCCGCGCAAACAACTCCACCATGCGTGGAGACTGAGTGACAGCATTTGACGGCATATGACTTGATAACCGAAGTTGTGGATGCCATACTGGCTGCAAGGTGCCCTTCCACGAAGTCTGTGAATGCTGGTGCTGGGACAAATTTGTGACCAGAGGTGGAGTCTGCAGGACTGACATTATGTAAACCATGCTGTTTGATTTGTTTTGCGTGATTTATTTTGCCTTTGGCCGAGCAAGGATTCCGGTGAGCACTATTAAAGGGTATATATCATCTCTTTTGGCTTTTCTGCATTTATCGGACCAACCAACCGTGTTCAAATCACCTGTTCTGATGAAGTTTATAAAAAGGCTTAACACTCGTGCTCCCTCACAAATCCTTTGTGCTGCTACAGTGGAACCTTAATGTGGTCCTGACGTTTCTCTGCACTTTCTTTGAGCTGATGTACAGCTGCAGATTGCTTCTTCTGGCACTAAGGACTTTTCCTTATCTTGATTACTTCAGTTTGTTACATGAGTGAGGGCCATGATCTCTCAGTGCAGTCAACCAACACCACCTATGCTACGGACAAACTGGTGCTGAAGACCAGGGTGGGGATCTTGCCGAAATTCATGACTCCAATTTACTTTGGGCAATCCATCGCCCTACCAACATATTTTGCCCCATCACACCCCTCGTAAGAGGAAGAGAGACTCTACCAACTGGACCCCAAAAGATCTTCAAGTTTTTACATTGATTGCACAAAAGACCATTGGGTGGATGATCAGCTTTTTGTGGGGTTCTCTGTGGCAAAGAAAAGAAGGCGGATCTGAAATTGGCTCAATCAAGTTGGATAGTCCTTTGCATTAAGATCTGTTATGCATTGGCTCAAAGTATCCTCCAGAAGGATTGAGGGCACATTCGACCAGGTCAAAGATTGCCACCTCTGCACTAGCCTGTTCTTGATATCTATCAGGTGCATTCATGTAGCACTACTGCCTTGACAGCCATATCCAATGAAAACGGCATTTCACCCATTCGGTTCTACAGGACTTTCTACTCTGAGCAAACTGAAGACATTCGACCTTGGAAGGTACTGCTTTGGTAACTATTCAAAAGGTGAGTAATCTGGAGTTACAAATATACACCATAGGAACAAGTTACATACCTTTGGTAACAGGCCTTCTGGTGGATAGTCTATTTAACCACAGATTACCCACTTTCCAGTTTTGTGGAGTGGTCTCTTTTCACTATATAAAAAGGTCCCAAATTAGAGATCTGCATACTGGTACTTCTAATTCTTTTGTGCACTGAGTTCAAGGATGCACAAAGAGTCAAGCAAGAAACAAACTTGTGCACGCAGGGGTGGTGCTTATATGCAGCTCTGCCCTGTTGCTTCCAAGCTGCAAGATGTCTCCTAGCCGTGTGCGGAACCACTGCTGTGAAATCTTCCAGATTCAGTCTGGCAAATCAGGGATATTCTAAAGTTGAGGAATCCATTAGAAAGAGCGTTATCAAGGACCATGTGCAGGTATCCCCAGCGTAGGAAGATACCTGCACATGGCCCACCAGCGTAGGGAGACTTCAGCCATCAGGTGAAACAGGTGCTGTAAATTATAGGTGGAGCCTTGGGTTGTATGTCCGAATATTGTATACAGAAATATTGGTGTGCACCCTGAATATCAACATCAGAATAGCAATGGGACATGATATTGGGGACAAAATATCGAAAAAAATATATCAACAAGTATGTAAATGTAGATTTATATACTTAACTCCACATACATTTACCTAGATGTAGAATTAGGAATAGTAAATATATACTTCCCTATATGCACTTAATTGTTTTTATATTTTGTCCCTCAACGTGCACGCCAAATGCCATATTCTTGCACCACGAAATTCTGGAGGGGTCAAGTTTCAAAAGTACAATCAGACATATTGTCTCACATAAATAATGTGTCCTAAATATCATTTACAAAAATATTGCGGCCTTGAGCATACATTTTTATTTACTAACTCCAGGGTGACAATATTTTTGTTAATATTTATCACACAATATTTACAGGAGAATATTTTCTACAAATTATATTTTGGTACCACACCAGTGTTGTTGCAGGGTTTAAAGTCAGCTCAGTGCAAATTCATCAGGTGGTCACAATAGTTAAAATCCTGGTCACTAGCAAGATTCCCAGAATCTAGTAGTCTAGATTTTGCATCAACAGCAGATGGTAGAAGAATGACCTAGGGGATTTCTTATCTAAATGTTTTGGAATCACTGCTTCAAAGGACAGATAGTGCTTCCCAGTCGAACAAACCTAAATGCACAAGCAGGCCATTACACACATCATCAAACTCAACCTGGAGTTTATCTGGCCAGGTGTTTTGCCTCTAGGTAGTGATTACGCAGTAGAACAGTCTCACCTGGGGTGATAGGTGACTCCAACCACTCTGTTTGTGCGCTTGTCAGAAGCTGTGCTCACAAATCAGACAGAAAGTCATGAACCTGACCCAGATAAGACAAAGTACGATGTAGTACTAAGGTTTATAAGAATAAGCAAATGCATGACTGACCTCTTAGTTTGTGAGCAAGCTACGGAGCAGACTTCAACTCTTGCGGTGGTTAGAATACTCCTAGCGATGTCACCTCCCAGCAATCGTGCTAACAATATTCGCACTTTTTACCCCTCTTGATGACTATGTAGGTACCATAGTCTTTCCAACTGGTCTACTTGTTCAGTCCTCATTGCTAGAAGGCCTACTTTCAATGTGGGATCTACTATGCATCTTACCACTAGGTCATGGATTGTGCACTCAGGGAAGGACCAGATTCTCATAATAACCCCTTGCAAACCAAAGATCATTAACGTACAAGTTTCCTGTACCTTAAATGCTTTCCATTCTTCCCTATATCACCTGTGGATCCCTTAATCTCATTTAAGTAGTTACATGTAGAGTCAACAAAGGTGCTATTAAAGGCAGCATCACAGATTGCAGCCAACTGGAGACACCAGGTTGGCATGTGGGCAAGTGGGCATCCCCAGGCCAATCTATGCAATAGAACTCTGTGATCAGAGACAGTCTTCAGCATGCTGCACTAAATGGAAGAAGCCTGGCCATAGCCAGGACATGTCCAGTCTCGAGTGCAACATGTGCACAAGAGAAAAAGGAGTATTTTCTGATTTGTTGATCTGTTTTCTACCAGATATCCTGTGGCACCAGTTTTAGAGACCAAGCATGGACCTGTCACTAGCTGTAAGTCTGGGAGGAGGGCAGAACTTACTCAAGGAAGGGTCAGCTATGCAGCATAATTCCTCCCTCTCCACCTCCACTCCAGAGCCTAGAACTCAATTGCCACATCATGTAGGAACACAAAAGGGAGTATACTAAGTGCTCATATATTAGCGAGTCCCAAATAGTCAACATCTAGGTGGCCAGAGACCACCACAGATCCAAGGCCCAGTGCAGCGTCCCCAGGCAAAACAGGAGTAAGAAGGTGTACAGCTAAAGTCCAAGGCACAATGTCCGTAAATCAAACTGCCCCTCATTTTAACCAGACTAAGATGTATCCATGACTCCAGTCATATGACCAGTGCTTGACCTGACTACTTGTCGAAGTACTGCAGGCATCAGGACGGTATGTGACCCTGCAAGAGGCATCACTTGAGCGAGCCTATCACAATTGTGAACCTCTGTGTTCACACAAACCTGCGGCGGTGTGTGGCCATGCAAATGGCACCTGTGTTATGTTATGTTATGTTATGTTAAGTTGGTCTTATATAGCGCTCAGCTACTCCAAAGGAGTGTCCCGGCGCTTTAGCAGAATTGGGAACAGATGACCAGGAGCGGACAGACAAGGCAGAAATTATTGAACAAAGAGCCACGACTTTAGCTCCTTCCTGAAATTCAAGAGGCTGGTATTTAATCTCAGGGAAACAGGCAAGGAGTTCCAGAGCTTGGGGGCTAGATGGCGGAAAGAACACCCGCCCAGCCAGGCCCGTCTGGCAGGAGGAACAATTGCCAAGGCCAAGGAAGCTGACCTTAGTGTTCTCAAAGGCAGATAGAAAGCCAGTCGGTTTCTGATATATTTAGCTCCTGTGCCATGGAGTGCCTTGAGAGCTAGCGTGAGAGCCTTAAAGGCACACGTTTTTTAATGGGGAGCCAATGAAGTTTTTTTAGTAATGCAGTCGCGCTTGTTCTGCGATGAAGACCGAAAATGGCTCTGGCAGCAGCATTTTGCACAACCTGGAGACGAGAGATGAGAAACGCCGGCAGGCCCAGGTAGAGCACATTGGAGTAATCCAGGCGGGAGCCTATCAAAGCCTGAAGAGTCATTTTCCGGTGGCAGAGGGACAGCATTGGAAGGAATTTTTTAAGCATTTTTATTATGCCAAAACACTTGCCGACAAGGCCCAGGACCTGAGGTTTCAGCGTCAGGCCATCATCGATCTGCACTCCCAGATTCTTGGCCTTGGGGGAGACAGCATTGGGAGGGAACATGTCCGGTGGCCACCAAGACTGCCATCTGAGGTCAGCTGGACAGCCAAAGAATAGCAGCTCCGATTTATCGGAATTGCATTTAAGGCTGTGTTGCTCAAACCACTTGAAGACCGCCCCTAAACAGCCTCTGATCTGCCCGCCATCGAAGTCAGCACCCTTCTGGCAAGTAAAAAGAAGCTGGGTGTCATCAGCATAGGACACGATCTGGGCACCATAGGACTCCGCCACAGCCGCCAGGGGTGCCATATAGATGTTAAACAAGGTAGGGCTCAAAACAGAGCCCTGGGGCACCCCGACCTCCAATGGCGTCATCTCGGCGGAGAACGGAGGGGCCCAGATCGTTTTTCGGCGGCCAGCAAGGAAGGACTTAAACCAATTGAACACCGCTCCCCTCAGCCCGATCTCCTTTAGTCTGAACAACAAACCGCTGTGGGGAACGGTGTCAAAAGCCGCCGACAAGTCCAGCATAACCAGCATGGCCTTACCTCCCACATCCAACACCTCTCTGATGGCATCAGTGACCTCCAGTAATGCCGTCTCTGTGCTCATATTGGCACGGAAGCCCGACTGGGTGTCATGCAAGATGTTATTAGTTTCCCAAAAATTGGAAAGAGAGGCATGGACGTGCTTCTCCACAAACTTAGCCAAGGCCGGGAGAAGGGAGATAGGCCTATAGTTGGCATGCAGCAGCGGGTCCAGATTGGGCTTCTTCAAAAGTGGCAAGATCAGGGCGTGTTTCCAGGCCTGGGGGACCACTCCTGTGCTCAGTGAACAACTGAGCACCGGGTTGACCAGATCGTTTATCACTAGGGCCATTTTACCCAGGCACTTTGCAGGACAAGGGTCCAGAGGTGAGCCGGACTTAAGCTTAGACATCAGATCTAGAGAAAAAACCAACGAAGGGAAAGGAAAGTTAGCAAGAGCAGGTCAGTCACCAGGAAGGTGGGCAGAGGAAAAGACACATGTTTCAGATGGAGTAGTCAGAGTGGTGGAGGAAAAAGAGTCTTGGATGGTTTGAATTTTGGAGATAAAAAAGTGGCCAATTTCGATACCCAAAGTTCAGAGTGATGGTGTGTGGGCAAAACGGAACTAAGTGAAATGAATTCTTTAACTATAAGAAAAATTTCCTTGCTGGCTACAGTGGCGGCCTCGATTCTTCTAGCAAGATAAGCTTTCTTTTCTAAGGTAATGCTGCCATGATATGCCTTGATGGACTCTTTATAAGCAATCTTCTCCAGAGGATCATAGTGACGGCGCCAAGCTCTTTCCGCCTTTTTACAACTGCGCCGCATGTCCGCTAGGGAAGCTGAAAAACACGGGGCAGATGCCCGCTTACAGCTTTTACGGGAGGTCGAGGCGGGTGCAAGTTCATCAAATCTCTCCTCCAACCAGCCCTGCAAGAGAGCAAGATCAGTCTCAAGGCTGCCTGACAACAGGCACGGATGGTCAGAGAGAGCTTGTGCCAGCATAAGCGGGGTCACTCGATTGAAAGCTCTCGTTGTCTGGCGCGTACACTCTAATGGTCGGGTTAAGGGTTTATTAGTCACAGGGATCTGGAATTTTACACGGTGGTGGTCTGACCATAGAACCGGGCTAGGGGGCAACACAGCAATGGGAGTGGTGGAGAAAACTTGGTCCAGAGTGTGACCTTTAATGTGTGTGGCTGTAGTAATGTAAGGGACCAGACCTAGTGGGGAGGTGACATCTAATAGCTTAATGGTGTTGACATCAGTACTTGAGTCCATATGAATATTAAAATCCCCCAGCAACAGGCATTGGTCAGTTCCTCACCTCCTGAGATGTGTGCATTCCGACCTGAAGGTGTACCTGGAAGTCAGCATTCCAAAGGGATGACCCGAAGATGCACAGACAACACCAACTCCCAAGCACACCTGCAAACATCATTGTGAAAGCATAAATCTCCATCTTCAGTTGCACCCTGCTACCATGCATTATTCTCAAGCACAAATACTTGCACTTCTGCAGGCTAAGTGACACCACCTGTTCAGTCCAATGGCACTATAGGACTGAGAGCTTCTAGGTGCGGATCCCCTTCCTCTATTGACCAGTGGTCCCGAACAAGACATACTATGAATGCCCCTAGGAATCCTTACCTAAATTTGTATATTTGTGAACCTGATTTCCAACATGCTTTACCCCTCACCTCTGCAGAGAAGATGGTGGAACTTTATTTACTATGAGAACTCCAAGTAACAAGGTTGCCACAAGACTCCTTAAAGTTAATGCACGTTATCTTTACATAATGATAGGCTTATTCCTTTTTGTAAAAATATTAAATATACTGCTGGAAATATCCGTTTATTGTGAGTGACACTAAAATGCCTTAACTAGAGTTCTACTCCTTTATCACCCTCAAAGAGAAAAGTCTTGATTGTTTGACAAAGTTAACCCCTGAACGTCAAACAGAAGACCCTTGGCATTTCATTGAGATTGTAGTAGTATCTGGTTTCTACATGTTAGAAATGGGGGTCTCTAGTTGACAAGAGGTTGCACCTTTGTCCAAGTAGGGACCCTTCCTTCTAGTCAGGATACAGGAGTTACACTCCTAAAATAACCCCTGCTCATCCCCTTGGTAGCTTGACCCAAATAGTCAGGATTATCCTAGAGGCAGAGTGTAAAGCATTTGCACATAACCAACAGTAATACAGTGTAAGCACAACAAAAGGACACCACACCAATTTAGAAAAAGATCCAATATTTTATATACTTAAAACAAGACCAAAAATGATAAAAATCCCAAATATAGTACTTGGGAATCTTCAGTTATCAAAAAGCTCCGTTTGGGGCTATCACAGTGTTGTGAACAACAAATCCAAACAGTTCTTGCTGACCGCCGCTTCGCAGGCCAGCTACGGTGTCGGGAAGACCCGCAAAACAATACCTTTAGAAATGCAGGGCGTCGGTTACCATTTGTTGAGCTCTGAAAGCACGGTGTCCGCAGGCATCGGTTCCGGAGGTTGGTGCAAGAGTTGTCAGGCCCTTGATGTCACACACGTTGCAGATCGAACTCCTTGCAGATGAAGTCAGGAGCGCAGGCGTCGACAGGCATCGCGTGCTGCAGTGCGGCATGCAGCAGTGCAGCGTGCAGCGGTGTGGCGTGCAGGGGTGCTGCGTGCTGTGCCCTCAGGTCACGGTGCAGGCAGCGGCTCGGTGACCATCGTCCAGCGGCGTCGGTGAGACGAGAGCTGCGGTGCAAAGTGATGTGGTGCTTGTCATGGCGCTGGCAGGTAAAAGGTGCAAGCAGCGTCGTCGTCGTTGCTGAATCGCTGTCGTTGGGTGACGAACTGGAGTCGATGGTGCAGGCGCCGGTAGGACAAGGTTATGGTGCCTGATGAGGCCGGTGCGTCATGTAACTTATGAGCGGTGCCCTCGAACCATGGTGCAAGCAGGGGCGTCGATATTGGCGTGAAAGGGCGTCGTCGGGGATACCAGGGTGAAGGTGTGAAGCGAGGCGGTGCAGAGTGTGGTGCCCACAGGTCGGGGTGCAAGCAGCGGCTCGGTGACGGCATTAGCAGGCGTAGTCGTTCAGACCAGGGTTGCAGTGCGGTGCGGCATTGCGTCGGAGCCCTCTGCGGTGCCTTCAGGACACGGAGTCGGCAGCGGCGTCGTAGACGGCGTCGGATTGCTTTTCCTTCTATTACAGCACAAAACACACAGTCGCCAGTGTGTTTACTGAGACATCTTGAACAGGGGGCACGCTTTACCTCAAGCCCCTGTAGAAACCCACAAAAAGAAATTGCAGACAGTTCAGTCCAGTCCTTTCAATGCCCAAGACAGAAGCAGCAGCTGCAGGCCAACACAGCAAAGCACACAGCAAAGTGGCAGTTCCTCCTCACAGCTTCTTCAGCATATCTTCTTGGCAGGCTTCTTGGTCCAAAAGAGTTCTAAAGTTCTGAGGTTTGGGTCCCAATATTTATACCACCAAATCCTTTGTTCTCTGAAGGCAGAGAGTGCCTGTACCCAGCCCAAGTCAGTTCTGTCCTCACTGGTGCAGCTTCCTGGCAGGGGGTGAAGACAGCATTGTGCAAGGCAGACCAGGCCCATTCAGGTGCAAGGAAATCTCCTCCCACTATTCTAAATGCAGCCCAGGTCTATTCAGCACAGCCATGAACCATCAGGCTCTCTGGAGCACTGCCCCCCTCCAGCCCCTGTCATCCCAAAGCCAGACAGTCAATCCACAACCCCAGCAGAGGCACACAAGATGGCTTAGCAAGAAAATACCTACTTTCTAAAAGTGGTATTTTCAGACACAGAATGTAAAAATCATCTTCACTAAAAGATGCATTTTACCATTCCGAGTCAAGCCATTCTAAACTTTATTTTTCTACCTTGTTCCTAGGGGTAGTTATGTTTATAAGATGGTACAAACAAACTCCCCATTCTGTCCTATGACAACAGGCAGCCTTGCAATGGTGAAAAACGAAATACACTGTAATTCACCACCAGGACATGGCACACACATCAGTACATGTCCTACCTTTAACATACACAGCACCCTGCCCACAGAGGTATCTTGGGCCTACCTTCAGGGTGACGGACATAGAAAAAAGGAAGGTTGGGGCCTAGCATGAGGGTGCACTGGCCAGGTTGACATGGCAGTTACAAACTGCGCACAGACTCGGCGGTGGCAGATCTAAGTTACCTTTTCAGGGATACTTCTGTGGGTGGTACAACCAGTACTGCAAGCCCACAGGTAGCATTTGATTTACCAGCCCTGGCACACTCAGTGCACTTTACTAGGGCCTCACCAATAAATTAAATATGCCAATTACGGAAACACCAATCCATAACATAATTCACAACAGGAGCACTTGCACTTTAACACTGAAAAGCAGTGAGAACGTGCGCAGAGACACTAAACCAGCAAAAATAGAGTAAAAACCGGCAGGTCAGAAAGCAAAAAGACTGGGGAAACAAGCCAAAAGATGCCAAATCTAACACTACAATTACAAGGACAGCAGCAATACTTGTTACTAGGATTGCCTAAAACCCCTTCAGATTTTCAGGCCCTGGCAGCTGGCTTGACCGTAGTATAAAATGGTGCTAGGAACAAGAGCATGTACTTTGGCTGAAAGTCAGTTATCATCTTCTTTAATTTCATGAATGACCTTCATTGTGACTGGATAATATAGCTGAGATAAATCAAAACCTTCATGTTATCATAATTCATGGGAACAAATCACAAAGTGATAAAATGAAGTATTTGAACTAATCTCATACATTGGTGATTTCTAAGGTCATAAACCACTCCACTGTTTTCACCTGCTATTTTACTCTAAACAGAGACCACTGCATGCAAATCAGTTTTGGTCCTCATCAATAGAAAGATTCCATTCTAAACTGCCAGGCACATACCCTCCAGATATGAACACAAATAACATCAGAAAGGACTCTGCCTACTTAGGCCTCATCAATGACTTACAGCTCTAGTCCTATGGCAAAATGAGCATGGAACTCCCTCTTAGTATCCCCTTCGCACATAGGGCATCTTCAGTAACAAACATCAAAGATATATAAATAATACTTAACAATATTTCAGCCATTGGAAATCTCTCAGGGCACATCACATTCCATTTTCTTCACCCCCTATGCCTTTCTAGACTGATGCCATTCAAATGTAAATCCAAACTTCTTAGGATTGTATTCACAAGTCATCTGCGGCATGAGGTATAGGTTTCTGAAGTTTAACAGGTATGCTGTGATGGTGCGTGGAGAGGCTCTAGATGGTAGGGAACCACAAGATCCCTGTGTACTCATTTGAATGAGAAGAACTTTGGGAGTGGTGGTGGCATTGGTGATCCACTCCTCAGGCAAGAGTTTGAAGCTGGTGCCCTACAACCATTCCAGCAGGTCAACCACCTGACTGTTATTGCACCTGAAATGATCCTCCATATTCTCTGCTGTGAATTTGAGGTTCTTCATATAGTCCTGCATCGCATTCACATTTAACTCGAAGAAGTTCACATTTAACTCAGTTTAGTCAATGATTTTTCAGTACCTTATCCAAGACTTTCAACCAGTCATAGTGGATTAAGTCACACATCAATAGTCACAGAGGAACTGTTACTTTCTTGTAATCCTAGTTATGATTCGTAGGTATTCTCTCCTAAGTCATAAACATGCAATAGACTCATCTGCATGCGAGAACACTGCAAGACCCACACACATATACATATATGAGTGTGTGTGTGTGTGTGTGGACCAAGTTTCCATGTGAAATAGATTTTTTTGTTTTGCTTATGACTTTGGCGCCATTTGACAGCCCATGACAAACCTTACCAAACAAACTTTCATCCACTTCAGTTCCTTCCTGGAAAGCTGGGGTGCAGCAGCGGCACGCCCTCTGCCAAAGTGGCAAGGTGGGCCAGACGAGATAGCTGGGAGGGGAGGGGTCGCGGGACAAAATAAGAATTTAAATTTAAAAAAGCTTACTTACCTCATTGGCGCTGCCTTCGCTGTCCGCTCCATCACACTCTTCCTGCTCTGGGACAGGCTCCCAGAATGGACTGCGGCCAATCATGACACTGCAAGAAAGCAGTATCAGGATTGGCCTGAGCGCTGGGACTTTGTGCTCCTAAGCAGACTGGGAGCCTGTGCCTGCTTTCTCCAGCCCCAGCAATGTTGCTGGGGCTGGAGAAAGCTTCACTGCACATGAGGGTTTGGCCGGCCTGAAACGGCTGGCAAAACCCTCATGCACAGAGTGCACAAGGGTGTGCACTACCACTCCCCCACGACATTGTCATACCCTGGAACCGCCCTCAAGACTCGTCAGAGTCCTGGGGGCAGGTCCAGGGGGATTAAAATAAAATAATAATAAAACTGGTTTAAAACCCTTTTTAGTATCATTTATTTGCGGTGGTGGCAGGGGGGTGGCGCTACCCAACCCTAATGGAGGAGCCGCAGCTGTAGGGGTGGGCCATTGAGTGGGGGCCGAGAAAAAGAGGGCGGTCTCATAATGTATTTTATCTATGCGATTTTCCACATAAAAATTTACTATTGATCTCTCAAAAATAGCTGAACGAAATTACACCAAATCTGGCAGAAAGCTAGATTTTGGTTTTGAAAGAGAGGTGTTCAAGATCTGGTTTTACTCCATTCAGTAGATTTTGAGAGATTAAGGTTCAAAATGTATGTACATTTCACGCCAAGGATTGCCTGCAAAAATATCTAAAGATAAGATCTGATTGACTGACACCACATCAATAAAGATGTGGTAGCAGCCATTGTAGGACTCACAGTCAGATGTTTACAAATCTAGAACTGCGGTTTCCAAATTGCAATCTTATTCAATTGCAATTAAGAAATCGCAATTCCTGATGTAAGAAACATACATCTTTTAAACAGCGATTCCTAGTGGGTCACACATTGACCTACATCATGAATATGAATGACCACCATGTCTGTGATTGCTTTTAAGTAAATTAGCCTTTTTTTTTTTAAATGCAGCCCATTATCCTTATAGGAAAATGGGATGCGTTTAAAAAATAGAAAATTAAACTCTAAAGCTTCATTTTTTTAAAGTAGTCAGTGTTCTGCGGTAAGACCCTAAACAGCCCAAAGGGCAGGGTGCACTGTATTAAAAAAGTTGGACATGTACTTTTAAGTTTTACATGTCGTGGTAGAGAAAAACTCACACATTTCTTTTTCACTACTGTGAGCCATACCTGTCCTATAATCTAACATTGGGTTACCTTATAAGGGATAACTTTTGTTTGGGAAAAGGTAAGAATGTCATGTTTGGTGTCTAAGGAATTGTAATGTAAAAACCTCTTTAATGGAGAGGTCAGCATTTAAGTCACAATTCTGAAAATGCCACTTTTAGAAAGTTGGTATTATTTTGTCCTTACCATTTGCTGCCTGCAGCCTGTTTCCTGTGTCACATGACTAGGTGTAGTTGGCAGTTGGCTTTTGTGTTTTCCTCCCAGACAGTAACACAAAAGGGGGCTAGATGATGGCAGAATGAACTACCCTAACATGATGGGAGGGGCAAAGCCGTGCACAGCCCCATTTGCACCTCAAAGAGACTGCCTCAGCACACTGACAAAGGAATTAGTACTAGTTTATTGTCACCCCAGAGATCCTGAGACCAGGCCAGGGAGGAAAGACATTCCAGAACAATCTATAGGGGAAAACTCTATAAGTTTCTCCCACTTCAAAGCTGGCACCAGGTATAAATATCAGACCCTGAGACCCATTTTTCATTACACTCCTGTACCTGTGGATACTACAGAAGAAGGACTGCCCTCCTGCCAGAGGACTCCCAGCTGCCTGAGGCCTCCCCTGCTGTCTGAAGAGGAAGACAGAATCTCCTCCCTTCATCCTAGTTTACCTCAAGTAACTACAAGAGTAAGCTGACTGATCTTCTGTACAAAGATACATAACAATCCCCAGAGACCTCCCTGCACTGTGCAGCTGACCTGCTGCATCTCAATCTGCCTAGAGCTGCAACTGGACTTGCCGGAGCCCTGCCGGCTTCTTCAACAGTGAGTCTCTGATCCCCAAGAGGTGACTCCACAGGTTCTGGACCCTTGGTGCATCATAGTGGGTACAAAGTAGAAATCCTGAGTTTTTGGGCTCTTTGCGATTGCAAACAGCCCTGTTCGTACCAAGATATTGTTGCCTCTGGTAGCGGGCAACAAAAAGCACAAGTGGACCGAACTCTACTTGCTACAGTGACCGCCAGTAACAATTGGCAGATTGAGATCTGCACTTTGCACTACAGCATCGACAGCCTGCGACAACCTCCAATGCAAAGCTCCAACAACCACATCTACGACGCTCGACAGGATCGTCACAATACAGTGATGACTGTCTGGGATGCCAGGCCTGCTTTTCGGGCTACAGCAGTCCCCATCCGAGCCCGTTGTAGTCTCTCTCACTGTGAACTGGACCCTTCGTGCCAGAGTTCGAGAAAGTTACTTTTTTTATTGGAACTAACCTGGTCCCTGTATCCGGTCCGGCCCGTGCTCTATTGCAGTCGACTGAACTTGTGACTTTCATTTGGTCTCACAAGACCAAATAACCATGAGTGGCGCTTTGTGCTTTTAGGTGCTATACTTACATTAAATGTTATATAGCACTGGGTAGTTATAGTTAGTTATATATATATATATATATATATACATATATATATATAGATATAGATATTACTGAAAGAAACAAAGGTTACGCCGATGGTGTAGTTAGGTTGACATTTTACCCACACAATGCCATAGAAATTCAGCAGTTATAGTTAGACTTATGTTAAGAAACTATAACTCGTGGCCTGAAGTTACTTAATGGCATAATATATATACTACTCTGTGGCAGTCGCCACGGAGTAGTTATAGTTAGGTCAGATGCTTCATAGGAAAAGCGGGGGAGGCACATGATTTGTTTCAACTACTGGGACGCTCTCGGGCAGCTATGCGCTCTATAAATCTATTTTCTTTCTTTCTTCTTCTTTCTTTCTTCTTCTTCTTCTTTCTTTCTTCTTCTTCTTCTTCTTCCTTTCTTCTTTCTTTCTTCTTCTTCTTTCTTCTTCTTCTTTCTTTCTACTACAGCCGGGTCAGTTTATGCAAATATGCTAAGCTGTTCCTGACAGCTCTGGATGGACTTTCCTGCGCAGCCAGCAGAATCACAGATACTGATGCTGATTAAGGATCCGGTAGAGGCCTGATATCCTGCATCTAAAGGCCCTTAAGGTGGACCGAAAGACGGACATGGTGGTAGTCCCTGACAGGTGGATGGGTGACTTACCTGCGCCACTTACGGAGGGCGAATGGAAGCGGGCCTGTACTCAGGTCAGGGAAGTAGCTACTAATGCACAGTTCAAGCATACTCAGTTTTATTGTTTAGATCTGACCTACTTATCACCACAACTGCTGCACAGAATTTGCGTTTTGCGGTCGAGTGCATGTCCCAGATGTGGGTCAGATCAGGTGCCATTTATACATATGATGTGGGAATGCAGTAGGCTGCAGAGGTGCTGGGAGGGTGTGCTGCGGATTATATGCGGGGTTGCATACATACAGTAGGACTTCTTGATCAAGCACTGCCTTCTTGGAGTGCTCATGATTCCCAAAAGAGGGGCTAAAATGTAACACAGGTTTGTCCTTCTGGGACTGGGATTGACTAAGTGGCGTTTAGTCAAAAGCTGGATGCAACCCAGGCCGCCAACCATCCGATAATGGCTGTACGACACGCACGAATGTAGAGTGGCAGAGAAACAATGGTTGTGGTTAGTGTGCACTGATGAGCACTCAGACAAGGACTAACAACTTTGGGGAGCCATGATGGAAATTCTGGTGGCTATGGAGCTGCTGGGGGATGACCCAACCATTGTTGCTCCAGTTCTGGCACCTTGATACCCAATGTGGTGACATAGTCGGTAATGCTCCTAGTCAAGGATGGGATGGAACATGTAGTTGATGGGCCTGGAGGCAGACATGGACACGCTCTGCGGCCAGGGGGCTCAACCCCCAAAATATATATATATATGTGTGTGTTTAATGTTGTAGATGGGCTGCCTGCTTTTCTCCCCTCGGCGCTGCCTTGGGGTGTGAGGAAAAAGTACTGCCACGGACTGTCCACTATTGCTGCTTAGTATTATAGAATTTGTATACTTAGTTTTGGTAGCCAATCTACACAGTTTATGTCAGGGGAAATGCTAGTGAAGGTTCGTCGATAATGAGCTGAATGCTAAGTGGCTGTTAATATGAAGCTAGACAGCAGCAACAAGAGAAGAGAAAGTGTTGGAGGCCTGTGGTTGCTGACGTGCTGTATCCTATCCTGTAAGGGATGTCCCTTGTTTGGTAACACTGTATGTTTCAGTGTTGGCATAGCCATACTGCTGTCTTTTAAACATTATACTGTAAGAAATCTCAATCAAGACATGTTAAAAACAAAAAGTATCCACCCAGTAATTTTCTCTTTTGACCTGCTGAAATGTACCTTGGGGAAACTGCCAGGGTGTTGAGTTTATTGCACCAGGTATTTACTGGTTGAGGCAATTTCCACATAACTTATAATTATGATCCCTACACTGCAGTGACGTGGCATGGGCTCTGCCACAGGGGCAGCTGCCCCTGGTGCAAAATTCTTAGAGACGCAAAATATTAAAAGAAAAAAAATTCAGCAGCAGGTCTCGCGACCAAATTTATTTTCTTTTAACATTTTGCGCCCTCGCGAGTATTGGGGGGGGGGGGGGGGGCAATATTTGCCTTGCCCCAGGCACTGGCAACCCACGCTACGCCACTGGCGCAGGGGTCAACATTATCTAGCCCACATGTAAACAGGGTCACTGTAGTAGGAGTGCAAGGGGATAACTATGGGCAACATAAGAATGACAATGCATGTTTTTTTTAATGATGTGGCAGCAAGTGAAGCAGCTACTTCCCCATACCAAACATTATCTTTAAATTATTTTATTTCCTTGTCTATGGTGCATTGTAAAAACAGTCCACAGAACTGTTAAAGAAGAATGATCCCTACTTTTATTTGCAGTTGATTTTGTTGAATCTCCGACTCCAACTTTCGCTTTTTGTCAGCCTCCTCGCGTAGTTTCTTTTGTAGTTGTGCTTGCTGTTGTCTCATGTGATCAACGTTCTGCCCCAGCTCAGTGACTCGTTTCTCATTTTGTGTGGAAAGCGATGCCAACTTCTTCGTATCCTGTTGTTTCTTGTTTAACATCTAAGACCAGACAACATAGTCAATTGCATAAAATGAATATTAAGAGCCGTAGATCGCTTTCATGCATATACCAATAGACTTTTGTGGAGAATCAAAAGGATTAACACATTTCAGCTCTAGGAGGACTTGAAAGTAGTCCAAGGTTTTTTTAACTGAGTGGCAAGGAGACCAACAACGGGCACTTCAAGAACAAATTAATGGAGCATTATCAAAAGGTTAGATTTACTAGTGGACAAAAACAAAACTGTCCTATAGTTTTGTGTTGACTTTAAAAAGGACTCTCAGTAGAAACAAAATGTGTATGTGAGTGGAAAGTTGTGCAGTCTCCTCACAGGCAACTCGACAATTGTTTAGACAATGCAAGCTTGATTTAATAAATAAAAAAAAAAACAGGCATCTGAAATTATTTCTGATGCAGTAAAAGCAAAAGGCTGTGCAGGGCAAAGGGAAGACTACCACTACACTGTGGCTGCAGTGCCCATCCCATGCTCAAATGCCTCCTGCACCACCAGTACACTAGTGCTGTTCCCACATGCCTTGCCTCGCACTCAGCCACACCTTCCAGGTCTGAGCAGTGCACAGCTAAGGCATAGCCCAGTCAGCAACAGTCTTTGGCTCTCCCACAGACCACTTCCTGGTCCTCACTCTGTGGGCTCCCTGCTCCCCACCACGCGCCTCATATCCAAACGAAGAAGGGTTGCTACATGTCGTCACAGATATCCTGCTGCAAGATGTCCCACCCAGGAACCATCCAGCAGCAGCTAACCGCTGTCTCACAGCAGTTTCATGAGTCAAAGTTTTGACTTTGGTTGGAAGTCAGAAATGTTGACGCACAGTTTCTGACTTTACCAGTGTCAGGGGACCCATGACAAGCATGGGTTATTAGGCTCCATTCAAGTTTGAAGCTCTGCACCTGGCTGTCAACAACCATTTTGGAAGTAGCAGTTGGAAGAAGGCAAAACAGCAGGCCTTGTCTCAAATATTCCCTTTCTATCACAAAATCATCTGAGTTAATTGCCTCTACCCACTATCAGCATTGATGGTAGAGCTCTGAGAGAGATAATGGATGTATGACGTTAAAACGCATGCTTTTACCACGCATGCTGTCACAACGCAAGTATTACAACGCAAACCTTTACAACGCATTACACTTGGGGGTGCTGGATAGTGAATAGTTTAATTTACTATTCCAACTCCAGTCCCCGTGGACACTAGGGAAGGTGTTGGATAGTAAATTAAAACTATTCCCTATCCTAGAGCGCCCCCCAGTGTAATGCGTTGTAAAGGTTTTCGCTGTAATACTTGCGTTGTAACAGCACTGCGTGGTAAAAGTTTCGTTGTAAAGGATGTTTCCCGAGATAATCCGCAAGACCTATACCGAAAAGTCCCTAAAGCAGCCCCTGACTCAATCCTCTCACACTTCCGTGTCTCAGTGCCTGGGGATGTTTCCTTCAGACCAGAGATGCCAACAATACACTTCCTTGCCTGGGGAGGCTAAGTCACAACCTCCTCATGTGCTATGCTGTACCAGTCAAAAATGGATCCCAGTGATCTAGTCAAGCATAGACTCACATTTAACTGGAAACGCTCCGCACAGGACCGTAAACAGCACACAGTACCTGCTCATAATCACTCTGAATGTCAGTGCAGGATCTGGGCACTGCAATCAGGCAGAACCTTACTCATGTGAGGCTAGTAGGCACCACTGTCTTCCTACAAAGGAAAAAGGTCTGTTTAGAACGATCAAATGGATATGTATGTCCCAGGACACAGACAGTAGTTTTTGTCAGCTCAAATGTACACTGGGTGGAGCCTCCAGAACACAGAGCTAGTCCCTGCGTCTCACAGCTTACAGAACCACCAAGGACATAGCATGCAAGCACCATCGTTGTGAGCACTAGGCCAAAAGAAAAATGTCAGCACAACAAATATGTTGTTGGGTTACTCAGGGTAGGGGTTGCACAGCTGTATTACCATGCAGGGAACATTCTCCTCCCAGCAATCAGCAAAGTAATCATCTTGGCCTGGCCCTAAACTAGAGCAATTCTGGGAGTTAGCTCAAGTGAACTTGTCTTAAGGGTTATTGATTTTATTGTATTAATTTTATTTATATGATTTCTAATACACCAAAATATTGCCTCTGTGTTCATGTTTACACACATAATGGAACTCTAGCAACATAATCAGAGAGAAACAACATGAATCTATCACTGGCTTCTGAGAAGATTATTTGCACCCTGAAGCAACCTTTTGAGTAATCTTGGTCTACGTCTGCCATGTAGCTGGGATACATGTTAACAGTTAGGTGAGAAGAGTCTACTTTGGAATCAGTCAACATTTTCCATTTTATTAAGTAAAATTGTGCAGCTAAGTCAGAAACACTCAGAACGTTTAGTCAACATTAATATGCAGCGCAAAATGTACACAAATAATGTTCAATTTTCAAAGGAGAGTAAAATATCGATCAAGGTCCCAGTGCTGGCACACTTTGCCAGCAAACATTTAACCCAAAAGTATTTTACAGTAATCAGGTCTTTATTCAGAGTTTGGTCGAGAGGCAGGAATGCCCTAAATCACTTTTCCACATGTCCTGCCAAACCAGTGGTTCCCCAGCTCTCTTTAGAGACGGGTAACGGCTGAGCTAACTTTGGCATACCCCTGACCGAGGGGTCCGCCTGCCACAGGTCCACTGGGTTACAGTGACAGTTCCCCCACTCTATTGAGGGTGGGAGAATCGTTTCTCATTTTCCCTGCCTGTGTCCACCATCCAAGGCATGGCGGACACAAAAAGGGAAAATATTAAATGGCCCGACAAACGGAAAAAACTCTGTCCGAGTTGGGGGCCATATACACAGAGTAACCTTCCGCTTGAAAATAAGGCTCATACGGGCAGACACAACGGCAGTGCTTAATTTGTATTAAAAAAAAGTATCAGGCCCTCGTCAGGAGGCCACGGCAGCTTGTGACACCTATTACCCCTGCCAGTGCTGAAATTTATCAGCACCCACACAACTACTAAATCAACATCAAGTGTGATAATTCAGACTATACCAGCCCTCCCAAGCTAAAAGAATGGCTTGGGCGGCATGTCATAGATATCTTTACTGTATATTGAACAAATAAACAACAGACTGTCATACTCTCCTGGAGTTGACAATTAGCACCAAAAACCACCGGCTCAAATTAAGCACTGCACAACTGCCTTTAGTTATGTCAATGTCACTGAGATTTCTAATGACAAAACAGTGGAAGCTGCAACCGGAGGTTAATGGTCAGTTATCGAGATGTTGGTAAATTGCGATGTAGCCCTGATGTCTCAATCTTAACAACAAGGAGATCAAACATGGATTCAGGCATGCTTGGTGAGAAATGTGTGGAAAGGGAGAGGCTGTCCCAAGATACTGTCATGGGTACAAAAGAGGGAGGGAGTATGTTAATTTATGGCGTTTGGCCAATCTCCTGCAGGGGGTATGAATGGGCACTTAAAATGCAGTTGGCCTGATTCACACAGGTAACTTTCACTTTTGTGTACGTTTATACATGCTATAGTAACTTTACTACTTTTTGGTATTCACATACTACAAATGTAATTGTACTACCAGTAAAATTACTAGTAGCAAAATTACACTTGTAGTTTGTGAATTCCAAAACAGTAGTAAATTTACTACAAAGGAGCTCATTACGATGTCGGGCGAAAAGCTTCTGCCAACACCGTCACGGTTTCGGGACCAACCAACTTGCGGTCAGAGGTTCTGACCGCCGGATTACGATGCGACCAAACACTGTTCGGTTTGATTCCCATTGTTTCCAATGGGAGTTAGTGTTTTGCCCGAGGACCAGCCGTAACACAGGCACCTATGGGGAAATGGGGTGTGTGTAAAACCCTGCACCCTGTCGCAGGCACCCCATGGTGCCTGCTACACAGTGCAGGGTTTTATAGGGGAGTACCTAAGGTACCCCCTCGTCCACCAACTGTAATCCGAGGGGGCCCTGCCAGGGACCCCCATAGTCACTTTCCGACAGCCTTTCCATGCTGGTAAGGCTGGCGCGGAAAGGCTTTTGGAAACCGACATCATAATCCTGACGGGCGGGAACACCGTCCCTAGGGGTTACAGTGTGGTTCCGACCGCCAGGAACACTCCGTGAGTCGGTCAGAACCGAGTCAGAATGACTGGCCGGTTCATGTTCCAACCACAAACATCGTAATCGGAAGTCAGACTGTAAATTGACAGAGTCGGTCGGAAGTGCTCCGACACGGTCGGGAGATTCTGACTGTCGGGCAGAGGCTTGCTGCCCCACATCGTAATGAGCCCCAAAGTGAAAGTTTACCTTTGTGAATCAGGACTTATGGGCCTGATTCACAGGGCTGATTTACAAAGGTAAACTTACACTTTTGTGTAAATTTACACTTGATCTAATAACTTTACTACTGTTTTGGTATTCACAAACCACAAGTGTAATTTTACTATTCCAGTAGTAAGATAACACTCATAGCTTATGAATACCAAAACGTAGTAAAGATACTACAGACTGTGAGTAGTATTCTGTTATGTGACATGGACAAAGAAAACACCAGAAAAAGAGCCCCCTCGTTTACATGCATGACCATGCTTGACAATGACCCCCTTCGTACTCCACTATGCTGTTCTGTCTTCTTTGCTGTGCATTGTGGCGATTTCTGTAAACAGCATTTCAATGAAAGTTTTTGATTTCCAACTGGAGCAATGGAGGGAGATATGAAGAGCTTCATCCAAACTTGCTACATTTCACTGGTCACGACCCTGAGAAACTGCTCATATTACATGACCGGACACATCAAGTAGGCTCTGAAGACTCTGGGCGCAGTGTCCCCAGGCATCCTCACAAGGATTCATGCAGACTTTAAGTCCATCAGATACTTCCTGTGCTCACTCTTCACCTGGTAAGGAACAAGGTTGAGGACAGATCACTCTAGTAAATTAAGACGTTCTTTGGCATAGGCGACGAACCAACAGCTGGCCCAGCTCAACAGATGACCACTGTGGTGAAGGTTCAGCCATACATCGTCCAGAGTGGTAGACAAAGAGAGCCCATAACAATAATGAAAACACCACCTCCTGAAGATTTTGCAGAGACTAGGCAGGTGTCCTTCAGCATTTGAGAGCAGCCAGTCATCAGAAAATCGATCCCTAAGACACAGACAAATCTGCATCAGACTTGTGTACGTTACACACTTAAACCTCAGATTCAGCTTTGGATGTCAAAAGGGCTTTTCTGTAATTCAATAAGAATCGGGAAGTAGCAAACCTTATTTGTTTAAAGTATGACCTAGATCTTGGAAGGGCTGAAGACAGTTTGTTTTAGACTACGCAGATGCTTTTAAGGTTTTTGCTTTGATTAGTCAATCGTCTAAATAGGGTAATACTTGGTAACATTGTTTCCGGAGGTAAGCAGCTACCGGTGCAATGTACTTCATACACATTCTTCGAGCATATTTGAGTCTGAAAGGGAAGACTTTAAATTTATAATAGCGATAGGTCACCTGGAATCTCAGGAACCTTCAATTAGTTGGATAAATAGGAATATGAAAGTATGCATCCTCCAGGTCCAAAGATGACATACGGTCTTTGTTTCGTAGAAATTGTAGAACCTCCTGCAATGTCACAATGCAGAACTTTTCAATCAATCAGGTGGCTTGTAAAGCATGATTATTCACCCGCAAGGGTCTCAAGGCAATGAAGGGGGGGGGGGCTGCTGGTCTGTCAAAGGTGCTGTGGATAAGCTGAAGAGCCAGGTCTTGAGGTCCTTCCTGAATTGAGGCAGTGACAGTGATTGTCTGAGGTGGAGAGGCAGGGTGTTCCAGGTCTTTGATGCGAGGTAGGAGAAGGATCATCCTCTGGCTTTAGTTTTGCAGATATGTGAGATGGTAGCCAGAGCCAGTTTGGCAGAGCAAAGGTCTCTGGTGGGTGCGTGGAATGCGAGGCAGTGGTTGAGGTACATAGGTCCTGCGTCATATAGGGGTGTGTGAGGAGCTTGAAGGTGATTCTTTTCTTGACTGGGACCAGTGGAGGTCTCTCAGGTGGCTGGTGATGTGGCTGCAGCAGGGGATGTTGAGGAGGAGTTTGGCTGAGGAGTTCTGAATGTTCTGCAGTTTCGTGAGGAGTTTCTGTGTGATGCCGACATGGAGTGCATTGTCGTAGCTGATTCTGTTCATGATGAGTGCGTGGGTGACCATCTTTCTGTACTCAGTGTGGATCCATTTGAAGATCTTTTTGGAACAGGCATAGCTTGTGGTAGCAGGATGATGAGATGACGTTGATCTGGCAGTTCATGGTGAGCGAAGAGTACAGGAGCATACTGAGTTTTAATGCGTGGTCTGTGGGTGTGTGTGGGGGGGGGTGTTCCAAGCTCTGCGGGCCACCAGGAGTCGTCCCAGGTGGAGGGAGTGGAGCTACGGTCTTCTCTGAGATGAGCTTGAGGCAGCTGTTTTTCATCCAGGTGGCGACAGCCTTCATTCCATCGTGAAAGTTGTTCTTGGTGACTGTGGGTTCGTTGGTGAGGGAGAGAATCAGTTGGATGTCGTCGGCGTAGGAGACGACGTTGAGTCGTGGATCTTGATGATGGCTGTGAGCGGGCCATGTAGATGTTGAAGAGATTGGGGCTCAGGGAGGAGCCCGGAGGCACTCCGCAGCTGATCTCTGTTGGCTCTGAGAGGAAATGTGGTAGTCTGACTCTCTGTGATTGGCCAGTGAGGAAGGTGTGGATCCATTCTGGGAATTTGTCACGGATACCGGAATTGTGGAATCTTGAGCATAGGGTGCAGTGAGAGATGGTATCGAAGGCGGCTGAGAAGTGCAGGAGGATGAGGGCTGCAGTTTCGCCTCAGTCGAGGAGGGTGTGGACATCATTTGTGGCAGAGAGGAGGGTGGTATCGGTGCTGTGGTTGCTTCGGAAGCCAGACTGGGAGAGGTCCTGGATGTGGTTTGCTTCGATGATCTCAGAAAGTTGGACGTTGATGGCCTTCTTGATGACCTTGGCTGGGAAGGGGAGAAGAAAGGTGGGTCTGAGGTTCTTGAGGTATGTCAGGTCGGCAGAGGGTTTCTTCAGCAAGGGGTTGGTCTGTACGTGTTTCCAGTCTTCCAGGAAGATGGCAGGGTTGATGGAGCAGTTGATGGTGCAGCAGAGTTCGGGGGCTCCGTTGAAGATGTGATGCGGGCAGGGGTCTATGGGTGCCCCGGAATGGATGTTCTGCATGATCTTAAGGGTCCGTGGTGAGGGGAGTTTAGCTGAGTAGGGTCTGTTTGGATCCAGCATCATAGTGTGTGGTGGGTGGGGTGGGAGGGTCTTGGGTATCCAGGCAGTCAAAGCTGTCGCATATCTCCTTGATCTTGAGGTGGAAGTAGGTGCCTAGGTTGTTGCAGAGGACTTGGGGGTGGGGGGGAGATGATTGCTGTCTCTGTGCTGGGTCTGGGGAATTCTTTGACCACAACAAAAAGTTATTTACTAGTGAGTGCTTGGCGTTGATACTCTCTTGTAGGGCCGCTTTCTTTGCTGTTCTGATGAGGAGGTGGTGTGCAGTTTTGCTTTTATGGATATTTGCTGAGGTTTTGAAGAACCAATATTGGTTTCCATTCTCCCATTTGTTCCTCTGGGAAAAAAATTGGAATACAAGCCGAAGTTCCTTTGTGTCTTTGGGATCGCTTATATTCCTCTTTTTTCTGACATGGTACAGATTTTCTTCTGAAAGAGATGTAAATGTAGACAATTCATCTTGTGAGGTGGTGTCGTTGGAATTTTACCAACAAATTCTAGCAAGTGACCTTATTTTATAAGCTACAACATCCAATAGTCTGATGTAAGGTTGACCTATTTGTGGCAATGAGAAAAGATCTTTCATCCTAAAAGCGTATTGTGAAGTACTGTAAACATCACCAACTTGTCACTGCCTTTGTGAACCTTCATTGTTACTGGATAGGTTTCCGGCTTTCTTGTGAGGGGCTTGTTTATGGTAGGAAGCAGATGGGTGAGTACTATATTGCTGGTTATAGGATTAGTGATACTGAAAATAAGGGGCGGTATACTGTTTGCATCTTAGGACTGATAGACCCCTCTGTATAGATACATGCACCTTCCACATACCACCTCAAAAGGATTGATGGTGTCTCGGTTGAAGCACAGAAAGGGATCTCGATGTTTATGTCTGATTTATTAGACTGTAGAACTTCGTTGTGATGGTGGTAAATAAAGCCTCGCCATCATACTGCATATCTAATATCCTGCATTACATTTCAGGTCTAAAGGAAGTGACTGGCAGCCAACCTTGTTTATGCCACACAGCTGTCCCAGCTAGTTGTCTGAAGCCAGCTGACATTTTTGTCCATAGGTGTATCAACAATTGCTGAAAACGTTTTCCTCCTTCCTGTAGCTTTTTAATGATCTGGCAAATGCTCTAGGTATGGCCCCATGTCTGACCACATTTAATGGTCTTATCTAGTTAATATTTCTAGAACATTTGAGGCCCTGATGGAGGTGGCTTTTTTTGTTTGCCAATGTTGTCTAGTTTCCTGTCCTCCCTGTCGGGCGGTGCTTTACAGTTTGATGTAGGGTTTCAAGATTGTCTTAGAGCTGCTTGTGTTACACCAAGTCTGTTTAGAGGTGGCAAATTTGGCATGCAGGAGTGTTTTCTGGTACTTTTTACTTTTTGTCCAGGCGTGGAATCACTGCAGGAATTATAGTTGGTGTCTTTATATTTTTTAGGCCCTCCACCCATATGTGGTCTATTATAGCGATTGATTTAATCATTTTTCCGGCATGTTCCTTTAACTCATAAACGTTACAGACATTCTCTTCTGCCGTCACTGGTAGGTCAAACCTTTTTGACACTCTTTTTATCAAATTGTGGAAGACACCAATGTCATCTGATAAAGAGTCAAACACTGGGTGAGTGACACCGCCTAGTGTGTGGAAGCGATGTAGTCAACCAATCTAGGCATGAATATTGGGGGGTATTTGCTAACTGTCTGCCTTCCTGGTCATCATCTGTATCTGTTGCCTGTGGTGTAATTGACTGTGGTGCGGAGGTGAATGGCGCGACAACTGAGCCATTGGAGGGAGGTGCTGGGAGGTGAAAAGTACTGGGGTTGCGTTGTGTGCTCAGTCTTGTTTGAGGCCTGGAACCAGTTGGTGTTGTAGGTTTCAAAAGCAGTCTTTTGGATTGAGAATCAAGTGACTCAGCAAAGCGTCTACAGTAGTCCTTAATCATCTACATAAACCTTAGACCAAGGCCAACTGCATCATCTCTTCTTGTGGCCCTAGCATTGTGTTTCAGAAATGTCCAAATCATATTGCCATCCATCATCCTCATCATCTTCATCCTCCTGATTTTACATATAGAACTCATATGTGTGTCTAGTCTCCAGGTTGACAACCTGCCTTTGTTCTGATGGATATATCATGTCTTTGTTATCGCCATCCTCTACTTCTGGATCCTGGGCATTCACCTATAACTCAGTGGGAATGTATGTTGGTCCAAAGGGTTTAGCCTGTCTGACTCTTCTGTGTAGAAGAGGTGTTGTAGTGGGTTGAGTGAAACTTTACTTGGGCACGTATATTCCAGCATCAAAGTCAATGGAAAACCCTTGTCAGAAATCATGGTTATTTTCGTGCTCTTGGGCGTTGAGGTTATGTCCATTCTCGTTGATGGAGTAACGGTGTTGTCGTTGATGACCTTGTCGTCGGTGATGGTGCTATCTTAGTCGGTGCTGTTGTTGTTGTTAACTTCATCAACAGTATTTTCATCAGTGTCTTTGTCACCTGTGTTGTCATTAACGGTGCTCCCATTGATGAAGTTATAAGTGATGAAGACAGTCGTCAATGCTACTGGTGTATTTATTGCTGATGGAGTCTTCGACGGTGATCCAGATCAAATTGTCATTGCTGGTAAGGATAAAGAGTATTTTGAAGACTGCGGAGCCAGCTTCTTCTTTCTAGGACTTGAAGGTGCAGAAAAGGTTCTGTAATGTTTTTCTGACAGAATTTTTCTAGTCAGAGTGTTTACATTTGAAGGAGGGCTCTCTTCTCTTGTAGATTTTTAAAAGCTTTGAAGTTTTTTTAGGAGGTTCTCCTTCAGATCTTGTCTTTAAAGTGCACTCAAAGTGTGTGCACTCAGAGTGTTTGTGGAGAATGCGCTACAAATTTAACAGTTGTCTGCCTTGTGTGTTGGAGGTAGGCAATAAATGCATTTCTTGTGTGGATCTTTAGAGCGAATCCTCTTTTTTCCACAAGTTCCAAATGGACTGAAAAGGCCTTTCTTGGAAGCTCCAGCCATGGTCTGATTTATTTTAAGCTTAATAAATTGCTAAATCCTTTCTAAGTTTTGAGCGAGATAGTAATTTATCTGACTGACTGAGCACAGCTCAAAGGCACAATCTTCACACATGACGTGCAGTGGAAATCTGAACTGTGGTGGCCTGTGGGAGGAGAGGTGAATGCTGTACTTTGCCCTGTTTGGCTGAGTTTTGGATCTCTTTTAATGATGTGAATAGACAACTATTGGGTCAGGTTAAAGCTACTCTCTATATCTTTAACATTGTACAGCCCACTATGTCTACTGAGAGACTCCCAACATTACGATGGGGATGATTCAAGCATGTAAATCTATGAAAGATCAAACTTACTAAAGAAGGGATGTTCCATATTAGGTCCACATTGTTCCTGTGCCAGGTCTTCTCCTCAGGTCAACTACGATGGGAGAGGCTGCCATTTTAATAGCTAATTCATGTCCACATTAAGTCCTAAAAGTAATACCACTGAAAATACTACAAAAAAAGATACTATGTACATTTTACAATGCACACAGAACTTATAAACAGGACATATTATCAGAAATATGCAGGAATAGAAAAATGAAAACAATATTTAACATATAGAAAGAAAGTTGAAAAACTATTTTACTTGTCTCTGTACTTTATTATGTGGAGCTTTACACCCCAACTGCGGAAATCTCCCTTTGGTATTGAATGGGGAAAATAAAACATGTTTATTCACTTGGAAAACATTTTTTATATTCTTTTATTTAAAATGTTACTTTTAGAGTTAGTCATTTTATTTGGGGAATTAAAGACAAAAATGCTACTGTACTATCAGCTACATTCATGCTCAAAAATTTAATTATTTTAAATATGTTAAATTACATTAACATTATTTTTTCAAAGAAAAACTAAAAAATAGATACCAAC
Source organism: Lissotriton helveticus (assembly GCF_964261635.1). Taxonomy (NCBI): domain Eukaryota; kingdom Metazoa; phylum Chordata; class Amphibia; order Caudata; family Salamandridae; genus Lissotriton; species Lissotriton helveticus. The sequence continues at coordinate 1,030,261,876 of NC_136059.1, forward strand.
CTAAAGTAAAACCATATATATTTTAATTATGTATTAGTAATTATTAAAAGTGTTTTTATAGAATTAACAGTAATGTAAATATAATTATTAAACTGGGTTATATGAATTTTTAAATGCAAAAATAGGTTATTAAAATAAGTAATTATTAAATTAAACATTATTTAACATTAAATTATATTTATTTATATTTTTAACTAGCTAAATTAATTGCATTTATTATTTCCTATGGGGTATAATTTTAAGTCACAAATGTCATTGATTTCAAAGGGAGATTATCGCAGTACCACTTGTTGGCGACGTGGTGCTGCACTTTCTCCAGCTCTGAGCTGGAGTACTGTACTACTGTTTTGAGTAACTCTGTGGCTGTAGTAATTTAAGAAGCGCAGTTTGTGAATATGAATTGGATTACTCTTTTGGTGGTGGGCAGATTTCCCTCCATGAACCCCTCCCTAAACCCCTTACCCTCTCCTTACTCCAACCTATTCCCTTTCCCTTTATGTTGTAAGGATTCCACATTTCCAGGTACTCCGCTATGTCCTTTTCTAAATTTACTATTAAAATGTATATTTAAGCGGGTAGGGACACCGGGGCAAGGATCTCTACACAATAAAAGATGGGACAGGAGGCGTCCTAAACTTCACATGGAGGTTTGTGAATAGCATTCTATAGTAGGATTTGTAGTGCTACAAACCATACTGCAAAGTGCATTTTAGGATTAGCCCTCCAAATAGTTTTCTTTTCCCTTCTTGGGAACAAAGATGGTAATAACCTGGAGATGAGTAACCAAAGCAACCATGTTGTATATGATTGGACATTTGTTTTTATTTACACAATGATGATCTTGAATGTGTGGTGTTTAATTTAGATTTTTCTGACCCTGGCCATGAGCAGTTTCCATATTTGCATCTGCAAGACCATTTATTAAGTGTACCCGCTCTGCAAACAAGCTGAAACAAAGACACTCGACAGCTCACAATGACAAGGCAGAATCGGACGCTTTAATACCAAGACCGTACTAAATTGAACGCACTTTCTTAACCACTTTATGGGTGGTACCCACTGCAATGGTCTAAACCCTGCCATGTATCTGCAGCTGAGACAGTGGTGCATGTCTGAGATATAGCACTCTCTCTGTCATTCATCTATACAAGTGGTTTTATGCATCCAAAAGAGAGATGCAATCTAGGTTTCTACCCAGAAGAACTCAGTAAGACATTCATTCATGCCCTGTGGCCTAGTGACAAACCACATGAGCTTGTGTTTTAGTGGGCTCTCCCTTAAATGAAAATATGTCACAGTGTTAGCTTTCAAACTCCCAGAATTAGAAGGTTGCATATCACTACAGAAAGTTGTGCATTATAGTGAACCAGTGAGGGGCCTGTTCATTGAGGAGAACTCTCTCGAATCCTTGATTATGAATTGTAGGAGGCAGGCCATCAGGTTCCCTTGTGTGAAACATTTAAGCAATGGAGAATTGTTGGCTTTGCCCTTTGGGCACTGGTATCTGCCTCTGAATTCTTCACAGTGGGCTACCAGTACCTATGCCATGTAAATCGCAGGGCACTGCTACATCGTTGGTGGCTTAAGAAACATGTCCCTTACTCTTCTGAGTAATTATAAATTTCAGTGCCTATAGACTACTGCAGGTTACCAATCTCTCCTAGGATATCCTCTGCAGAGGAAGGGTTAGACCCTTGGTGATAAACATGCAGTAAATGGATTATCACACATGTATCACTCGCCACCTATTCAAATTATTGCAATATGAAAGCACTGTCCCTTCTTGTGGTGCCATCATGGCAAAACAACAAATATCAAATAGATGCTATGTGATGTCCCTTGCAGCTTAGTCACTTGGGATTATAAGGCAGTTTGATGTCATTCAGCAATGACTGAAAAGACCCTTTCTGCATATATTATCATTAGTAATTTGATTTTCCACAATTAAAATAGTATGGCTCTAGGCCACGCTTAAAAATGAAATGCAAGATAGCAGAAAGAACAACTATCAAAGGTGCAATGGTTTTTAACATGCACACGCAGCTGCACTACAGATAATAATGTACTTGATAAAAGACTGGGAAAATGTGGGCAGTCAAAGGATTTAAATGTATTAATCTTAATAGAGAAATAAAGTACCTGCACTTTTAGCTTTGCTGCATCCATCTTCTTCCGAAACTCTCGTTGCAACTTTGCCTTCTGAGCACTGTCTCTGGTTTCTTTGCTCTCAAGTTCTTGAAGAAGTGCTTGTGTTTCAGCTAGCTCTGCTTTGGCTTGTTCTGCTTCTTGTTCCAGATGTGAAATTTTCATTGCATACTGTTGGTTCACAGTCTGAGCATCGTTACCTTAAAAGAGCCAAATGCATTAAATATTGAAAAACATATTGAGTGTCATATCAAATCGATATCTAAGTGCATCTATATAGCGTTAGGCAGGTGGATATGAGGAGAAGAAAACTTAAGTCCGTGTTCGATCATGTTCTACAGTCAGTCGCGGTACCAGCTTCTTGGCAAGGAGTAACAATTCAACCACTGCTTAAAAATGGAAGCTGAAATATCCCTGCAAAATTCCACCTGATTGCTCTTTTAGAAGAAGAAGGAAAACTTTTTGCCAAACACATACTTTCACATCTAACACATTGGATAGCATCTAACAATCTGCTGCTACTTAATCTGAGCAGGATGCACAACTTTAGACGACAAATTCGCACTGATTCCCCTAATTGAAAAAGCATTACATCTAAGAACATCACTATAGGCTTGCTCTATGGATTATTCTTCGGCATTTGACGAAACAGATCACTACCTCTTATGGTTAAAACTCTCAACATTGGGTATTGACTCTAATTTGTTATACGGCAGGAGACAAAGAAACAAGAAAGCAATAAAAGTAACAAACAGTAACAGAGTTACCCAGTAGCTACTGAGGATCCCTAGAAAAACCGTTAGCGTCGACGACGTGGAAAAAAGGGAACTGATGTCATCACGCCGACGTAGGCCTATTATGGAGTCTGTGACATCAGCGGAGCCGCGCGCGATGCCGTGCTTCTGTGATGTCGTCCACGTCGGCGTGAAGAGCTACGAAAGATTTTCCAAATGTTGCCGACGCAGGGGGATATTCACAAGGTGAGGAATCCACTGGCAGATGTATCCATCAGAAAAAAGTACTACACTCGAATTTATGGATGCATATCGAGCTGTCCACCATGGCTCCCCTAAAATTGCCATAAAAAATGGGCTAACGCAAGGATGCATACTAGCTCCATCTCTTTTTTCATTATACTTTTCCGACTAGGGCAATTACATAAAAATCTGAATTCCTGCCACCAAAACTGGGAAACTGTCCAGCCAGCTATCTGGCAAACGCAGACAACCTAGTTGATCTGCTCTCAGACTCCAATAGGATAACACATACATTGTTCTATATCCCCTCAGAAAACTGTGCGATCTTTACCATCAAAATATCATCCAATAGTTGATAAAATGTTTTCACTGAAAAGAATCTATGAAACTGCTCCCTGTCTTGCTGATTTAAATCGGATTCATTGATTGTTAGCAATTTTAACAGCCACCTGCGAACACTGAATTTGTTTTTATTGCTAATGCAATGTCTAATTTCATGTGCAAATCAGAACAGTACATTATCAAATTAACTGTGGATATTAGATTCCTCAGTTCATGTGCATCGGAGAAGTAAAACAATTGTCTGTACTGTACAATTAAATGTGTGGAACAGCTAACAAGTCCTAGGAAGATTATGCTAGCAAGCAAAGAAACTGTGCTAGTTGCAAAGAACATTGTCCATTGTTATAGATAGGGTTTTCATGAAGACCTTATTGTGCATAATAGGGTTATTCATCCATTACAGGGTTCTCTCTACAATATGAAACATGCTTTAAAGCTAACAGTGTCCTAAAATATGGGTTGACGTGCTTGCTTCTTTTCTGATTATCGGGATTTGGTATAGAATGTTTTTCTCTGGAAAAGAAAGTTCTCCAGTATGGTTAATACTTTCAGATTAACACTATTAGAATGATTTGCTGTTATATGGGTGTATATTTGAGCATGTGTTCAATCTCTGATTTAAACTTAATCTCTCAAATTGATTTTTCAATGTCTCTGCTTCTAATGTAAAGTTTAAAAGGTATTAGGAATAGTCTGTTACTCAATATGTACACTAACTGCACATACATCCTTTAAGAGATCAACTTGTGAGTAGGTTATAGTGAAGCTGTAGTTATGTTTATATCAGATTCCTCCTACTTGAATGGACAGCTATTCACCAAACGTGGATGAGGCAAATTTGTTTAAAGCAGCTCGTGATCCTTTTATGATTCGGTGAGATCCATTAGCCATTTTCTACATAAAAGACAAACAAGCATTGGCATAGCCAATAGGTCTCGCCTTTGGGACCTTATACCTGTTTAGTCATCCTTGGTGCAACAATATCAAGTGCTGCATGGCTAAACACTTACAAGGTCCCAAAGGCGAGACCTATTGGCTATGCCAATGCTTGTTTTGAGTGAGTGGCTCATGCCACTGTGAGGTAGAGATGTTGCGAGTGATTTTACAGGAGCCCCTGTGACATTGCGCCTCTTCAAAATGTATCTTGGGTCTGGTGTAATACTTCTAGTCCCTATTCCCGTCTTCTCGCACCGAATGCATCCTTAAATGTCCCATGTACAGCCGGGGTTGACACTATTACCCCTGCCCTCCAGTGACACTTTACCGGTCACGGGTGGTGGTGGTGAATGCGGTGGTGGACGTGGTGGTGGATGTGGTGGTGGTGGACGTGGTGGTGGTGGACATGGTGATGGTGGTGGTGGACGTGGTGGACGCGGTGGTGGTGGTGGATGTTGTAGTGGTGGTGGACAATGTGGTGGGCTTGATAGTGGTGATGGTCGTGGAGGTGGTGGTGGTGATGGTGGTGGTGGTGGTGGACGTGGTGGTGGATGTGGACGTGGTGGTGGTGTTGGACGTGGTCATAGTGGTGGACGTGGTGGTGGAGAACATGGTGGTGGTGGACGTGGTGAATGTGATGTTGGTGGTGGATGTGTTGGTGGTGGTGGATGTGGTGGTGAACGTGGTGGTGGCGGTGGCCGTGGTGGACATGGTGATGTTAGACATGGTGATATTGGACGTGGTGATGGTGGACGTGGTGATAATGGATGTGGTGATGGTGGACGTGGTGATGGTGGATGTGGTGGTGGTGGGCGTGGTAGTGGTGGACTTTGTGGTGATGGTGGACGTGGTGGTAGTGGAGGACATGGTGGTGGTGGACATGGTGGTGGTGGATGTGGTGGTGGACATGGTGGTGGTGGACGTGGTGGTGGGCGTTGTGGTGGTGGACGCAGTAGTGGTGAACATGGTGGTGGTGGACATGGTGGTGGTGAATGTGGTGGTGGACGTGGTGGTGATGGATGTGGTGGATGTGGTGGTGGACGTGGTGGTGGTAGTGGATGTGTTGGACGTGTTGGTGGTGGACATGTTGGTGGAGGACGTGGTGGTGGTGGACGTGGTGGAAGTGGTGGACGTGGTGGTGGTGGACGTGGTGGACATGGTGGTGGTGGACGTGGTGGTGGACGTGGTGGTGGTAGTGGATGTGTTGGACGTGGTGGTGGTGGACATGTTGGTGGTGGACGTGGTGGTGGTGGAAGTGGTGGACATGTTGGTGGTGGACGTGGTGGTGGTGGACGTGGTGGTGGTGGAAGTGGTGGACGTGGTGGTGGTGGACGTGGTGGTGGTGGACATGGTGGTGGTGGACGTGGTGGTGGACATGGTGGAGGACGTGGTGGTGGTGGTGGACGTGGTGGTGGTAGTGGATGTGGTGGACGTGGTGGTGGTGAACGTGGTGGTGGGCGTGGTGGTGGTGGACGTGGATGTGGACGTGGTGGTGCTGTTGGACGTGGTCATAGTGGTGGACGTGGTCATAGTGGTGGACGTGGTGGTGGTGAACATGGTGGTGGTGGACGAGGTGGTGGTGGATGTGTTGTTGGTGGTGGTGGACGTGGTGGTGAACGTGGTGGTGGCGGTGGCCGTGGTGGTGGTGGACATGGTGATGTTGGACATGGTGATGTTGGACGTGGTGATGGTGGACGTGGTGATGTTGGACGTGGTGGTGGTGGATGTGGTGGTGGTGGGCGTGGTAGTGGTGGACTTTGTGGGGATGGTGGACGTGGTGGTAGTGGAGGACATGGTGGTGGTGGACGTGGTGGTGGACATGGTGGTGGTGGACATGGTGGTGGGCGTTGTGGTGGTGGACGTGGTGGTGGACGTGGTGGTGGACGTGGTAGTGGTGAACATGGTGGTGGTGGACATGGTGGTGGTGGACATGGTGGTGGTGAACGTGGTGGTGGAGGTGGATGTGGATGTGGTGGATGTGGTGGTGGACGTGGTGGTGGTAGTGGATGTGTTGGACGTGGTGGTGGTGGACATGTTGGTGGTGGACGTGGTGGACGTGGTGGACATGGTGGTGGTGGACGTGGTGGTGGATGTGGTGGTGGGCGTGGTGGTGGTGGTGGTAGACGTGGTGGTGGTGGACGTGGTGGTGGTGGGCGTGGTGGTGGTGGACGACTATTGGGTAGGAGGGTGCTGGCAGAATGCGGAAGGAGAGGACGATCTGGAAGAGGGCACATGGGAGAACAAAAGGCGGTCGAATATTAGAAACAAAAAACAGCAAGTAGATAGAACACAAAACAGATTTAATGGGGTGGTCCCTTCTTATAGCGCATGTGAATGTTCCTTAGCATCCCATTTTTAGTAAACAGGGGGACCATGGGGAGATTAATTGATTAATCACGCATGATGATCGCGTGCGATTAATTGATTAATCACGCATGATGATCACATGCGTAACCTGGTGATGGTCGAGTCACGGCCAATGTGTGATTCTGGGCAAATTAGTTAATGTCCTGTGCCTTCTAAAAGGCAATGTGTTCCTGTGTGAATGTGCTCTTGTGTAATGTAACTGGGTGTCTTGTAAAGGTCTCTACTACTCTTGAGTTCAGTTTGAGCTGTATGAATTTCCTAAACAAACAGCCAGCCGACCTTGTAGAGCAAGAGCCTATTATATCCGTTCATGTAGCACATGCACAGCAATGAGGGCTCTGTACAGCCCAGTACTGCACATTACACAACAAATAAATATCTGTTCATGTAGGGCACGCACAGCAATGAGGTTTCTGTACAGCCCAGTACTGCATTTAAAATGTAAAGCGCATTAAAGCACGATGCTCCGTTAATAAAAAAAACATGTCATGCCTGCAGTGAGAGTGGCTCACAAAGAAAACAAAAAAGTGGTTAGCGGCTAAATAAGAGACACTGTCTCCCACCGCAAGTACAAGATCCAATCCCGGTGGACAGGGCCAAAAGTGGACAGGAGGGACTAAAAAGCCTCTTGGACAATCGTAACACCCGGTTTTGACTAATTGGTGATGCAAAATTACGCGCACCAATGCAAAACACGGGCGGAGCAAAAAGCGAGCTTCTGGAATCGTATTGATTCCGAGAAGCCCTCGCATGGAGAGAGAGGTGCATGCGCGCTGCAAACGCTAGGCGGGACCTAAAAACTAGAGCTCTAATGAGGCAATAGTCAAGCCAAGTCAAAAGATCTTTATTCGGAATAAAAACATCCATAAAAGTACGACAAAGATTACTCAAAACAATACAGTACAGTAATATGTCAGCTGGCTAAAGGACAAAAGGCCAGTCAGTCAATTTCACATCAATATACAAAGTGTCCCTCATTGTTAAAAACAACAACTTTTACACCATTTAAAAAGAAAGAGATAAATTCTAAGAACATGGTTAAAAAGGATGAATATTATCAGCATCATTAATAGGTCCACATCAGTAATGTGCAAAAATGCAAAAATGTGCAAATAAGATTACAAAGTGCATAAAGGGCAATTGTGCGGATGTTATACATCAATATGTAAAGTGGCTCGTGAACAGACAGCAGCTTTGAGGAAACAACTCACTCTGAATATCACTTCATCTGATCCCAGTAGTAAAAAAGACCTCAGTGCAGTTCTAAAACTAAACAAATTATGTTTTCTACAATAGGGCATTAAATAATGAGCGGAGAGATTTTTGTAAAAACCACAGAAAAACAAAAAGTGCATAAGGCTCTGTTTCATATTAGGATTACATGGGCAATACAAGGTTTCTAAGTGTTTGTTGTAGCCCAGAGGGAAGTTTAGTAAATTTACTATACTCCCATCTCGAAAGCGAAACAGTAACCTCCTATTCCATCTGCCAAGGTCTAAACATAAATACCTATGTGGGGGACCTGGATTTTTAGTGTGAGGTTCATAATAACCCTTGTATTTTATGATAGTACACTTTGACAGGTTCTTCCTCTCACGCTCATCTCTATACAGCTGATATAATGCCCTATGAATAATAGTTTTATGAGTGTGATTTATTAAACTGGGTGATGTAAACAAAAAACCATGTCCTACGCTATCAAGGCATTCTTTTACAGCTTTTAGCCATGGTATACAGTGTGCCCTATCACACTTTAAACAATCCAAGATTATATCACGGGTGAGGGTGGCTGCCGGGTTAATCCATATCTTTAGCCAGAAGAGTGCTGGTCTAGATTTTACAAAGTCTTCTATATATGAGATGTTTAATTCACTGTGGCATATATAGTGAGGGGAACAAATAACCCCACCCAGCACCTTCCGGCAAAACCTATTTTCTTCGGTTTGGATATGGGTGCAATTTGTATAACCCCAAACCTCGGCGCCATAAGTACCAGTTGGGATGCATTGGGTTTGGTAAATCTTTACTAGTGGTGTAATCACATCAGCATTGTTGGGTTGTCTCAAAGAAGTGACACAGTTTATGGCTTTACCCAACTTATTCCTGGCGTAAGATACATGTGGTTGCCACGAACCAGTATTCGAGAATAGCAACCCCAGATAGGGAAAAGTGCAAGTACTTTTCAGAACATTTAACCCTGATTTAATCTCAGGAATTTTATATTTTTTAGGGCCACAGCTCATAATTAAAGATTTTTTAAAATTAGTGGTCAGACCAAGGTCTGCCATAAAGTGAACAAAGCCTGAAATTAGGGAACGAAGTGCCTTTGGTGTGCGGCCCATTAGGACCGCATCATCAGCGTAAAGGAGAGTTGGTATGGGGACTCCATTTACATAGGGGACATCATGTGTAGAAGTGCTCAACCAGCAGCTCAGGTTATTTATGTAAAGAATAAAAAGGAGGGGGGCCAGCACACACCCCTGTCTGACCCCCCTACCAATCCTGATGTCGTCAGAGACTTCGCCAAATTGGTTAATACGCACTCGTGCTCTTAAATCACTGTGCAAAAAAGCTAAAAAGTGGACCAAATAATCATCTAAACCATAATTAAGAAGAGTGGACCAGAGACGGGAACGGTTAACAAAATCAAATGCAGAACTTAAGTCCATAAAACCAAAATAAAGAGGGGATTTTTTAGCAATGTTATATTTTGCCATAATCAGACTAAGGTTCAAGCATTGTTCTACCGTGCCAACATTACTACGGAAACCAAGCTGGCTGGGATGTAGAATCTTACTCTCATCTGCCCAGGTTCTAATCCTTTTAAAGATAACCCTCCCCAAGACTTTCAAAGTGTTATCAATTAACGAAATAGGGCGGTAGCACCCGGGATCCAGCCTATCGCCCTTTTTAAAGATGGGGACTATTGTACTGCAGGACCATGTTTCTGGAATTTGCTCATTCGTTAGATTGTTAAAAACGTTACATAGCAATGGGGCCCAAAAGTCAAGCTCACATTTTAACTGATCAATTGAGAGCCCATCGGGGCCAGGCGCTTTATTTCCGGCGCTTTCAAATATGGCATCCTCAACCTCAGACACAGAGATGTTAAGGGGGCTTAAAGGGAGGGAGGTTAAAGGGGGGTTGTCTGGTGTAGCATAAATCTTAGCAAAACGTTCAACCCACGTAGGACCAGTGATGTTACAATTAATTGCTGTTAGGTTTGAACCTAAAGATCTTAGCTTCTTTACCTCACTCCAAAACTCAGTAGTGTCTTTCAATTCGGCCGAGCGTGCCAAAGAACCCCAGTGGGTCTTGACCAGTTCATTTTTTCTGAGCCGTAGGGTACATTTATACTCTGCTCTGAGTAACCTTATTTGGGAAATGTCCCTGGGTTCTGCTTTTAAAGCGGCTCTCAACTGCCTATTTGCCTTAGAGCAAGCAGCATCAAACCATCTGGGTGTTTCCATAGATTTCCTTAAGACTGGTTTGGAGATCTCACTTTTTATTACAGAGCAGAGTTCTATAAATGATGTAATAATATTACCCCCATGTGCATCAGTAGTGAGACAGTTTTCAATCAGGGCTGGATGTTTTTTAATGACGTTTGCCAGGATTCCCCTGTTATCCACGCCCCTCCAAATTACCCTCAAGTTATCTGTCGAAACCTCCAAGTTTCTTGCACCTATTTCATTTTGTGTATGCTTACCCCTCGGAAGTAATAGGTGAATTACGATAGGGTAATGGTCGCTATATACTTTGCAGACAACTTCCGCCTTCGTTAAAACATTTGCAACAGGAGGTGAAACAAATACATAATCGATTGTGGTACCTCTCCCATGGCCAATGAAAGTTGGAAAGGGGGCAGAGCTGGTTTCCCTGCCAGCATGCTCCATGCAATTTACAAGATCTCTAGTTGCAAGGAGATTTGACAGTTCTGTGCCTCACCTACATGGGGGATTTCTAGAATGTATATGGGCATTGAAATCCCCTCCTAAACAGATACCGTCAAATTTCCCATATTTCTGCCCATCCGTGATTCTATCAATAAAATCAAATAAAACAATAAGATTACTATTAGGTTGGGACAAAAAGTCATTATTGTAAAAATTGATCAGACATAGCCTTGTCTTTTGAATATATGATAATGCCATGAAGCTTGGAGAATCGGTTTGGAGTGTGTCGACTTTAACTCCTGCAGCTATTTTGACCCAGATGGATAAGCCCCCGCTAGGGCGGCCTAAAGAAGGGGTCGGAACGATCCTATTATAACAGCTGTACCCCTCAAGTAACAAATCATCGGTACACCAAGTTTCTTGGAACATTAATACGTCGTGGCAATTAACCCAATCCTTCCAGGATGTAATTTCCATTTTAGCCTTCAGGCCAGCAATGTTCCAGCTGAGGATTGACAAATTTTTGTCTGGCTTCGAGCAAAGGCCCTGGTCAGTTCCTGGGGAGGGTATAATTGTAGAAAGCCCATGTTGTTCACATAATGTTTCAAGTAAAGAGGTTTTTGGTGTTAGCAGAGGCGCCTCAGATGATGTTCCCACTGTGTGATCAAGAACTGGACACGCAGGAACAGGTTCTACCGTAATAGGGGACAGTCAATCCAGTGTTCCCTGGTCATGAAGTATTGAGAACCTGGTATGTAGAGGGAATACAGGTGGTGGCTGCATCATTTTGTGTGGGGGACGGTAAAAGTAATTTAACGATAAAGGAGTCACCACAGTGGATGGGCCATGTTGAGCAGAATTTTTGTTTAACAGAAATTTCGCAGTGCCCGGGTTCCTAAAGTTAACTACAATACAGTCCCCGTTAATGTTTTTAAAAAGAGGACCTACCCAAGTTACTCGGCGTGTGGATATAATTTCTTTAGAAATATCATAACCCACCCCCTTGTACTTAGCTAGCCAGTCGATACATTTATTATGCAATTGGACCCACGATTCTCCTTGCCCTTCCCTAAGGGGTGGAATGCCAGCCAGAACCAAGACGTAGGGACACGCCTCAGGTGGCAGATGTAAGGCAGGGCCTTGATGTTTAACAGGCCTGGTGTCTACGTCAGGAGTCTTATTATAACGTTGGCGTTGGCTGGAATTAATGGACGTCTTCTGGGTTATAGTGCTTGTAGCAGGATTACTGTCATGATTGGTTTTTGGAGCACTAGTAAGAACAATGGGAGGCAAAGGAGATTTATTCAAGGGAACAGAGGGATTACTTTCCCTTATGCTTGTAGTCGCCACAGATGTTATAGTTGTGGGTAAGTTAGTGGCAACCTTAGGTTCCTTGGCCCTATTTGTAATATGATCGCTGCTAGTTAACGCACGGGTGGTGGATTCCAAGTCTTTAAGCAGGCGTTCACCTCTTAGTTTATCCAAACAAACTGAGCCTTTTCTCTTGGCATCATCATTTTTAATTAAATTTTCCAGTCTATCAAGTCTTTTAAAAATATTATTAAATTGTTTGATCATTTGACCTTCAAGTTGCTTACTAATTGTATCCGCGATAGTCTCAATTAGATTCCCCTCGGATTTTGGGTTGTAGCCATTTACATTGAGGAATTCGGTCTGAGTGGAAATAGACACTGAGTTAAGACCATCATCGTTTACGACTACAATGTCATCCAAGTGAGGTTGGTCCTGCACGGATACTATAAATTGCTTTTGTTTCTGTTTCTTACCCCTGCTCCACATGCTTTGTGGTGTCGGTTGATTGGCACTCCTGAGGGGCTGCTTCCTTTTGTTATATGACAGTTTCACTGGGCCCCTTTTACGCTTAGCTCCTGTGTTCTCAATAATCTCAGTAACTTCAGTTGTTGGTGGTAATGAGATGGAGTCAGGAGCTACAACTGGGACAGTATACACAATAGTATTTTCGTCTTCCTGGACAATGGGCACACTGGCAACAGAATGGGGTGGTTTAACCACGATGACTTCAGGGGTTATGTGCATATTACCACTTAGACTCCCTGTTAGACTTGTTGTACTTGAACGTGATCTGTTAGTTGAACCTGGGCCCATGGAAAACCTCCTCTCGGTTTCGGCAATTTCATTGAATGCAATGTCTATCAAAGACTCGAAAGATGTAATCAGAGATGCAGAGGTTTCAGTGCCCTGAGTAACGGGCGCTGTGATATTACTGTTACCAATAGCGTTACAATCACCCATTTTTTGAAAGCTTGCTGGAGTGCTCACCTCTCACAGGGGATGTCAGGGGTGTGGCCCGCCCGACCACTGCTGACCTCTGAGGGCCTTAGAGGGCCCGCCCTCTGCCCGGGCTCCGATCGGCGCTGCCCGCGCGCGTCCCGCGACGCGGAGGGAGTGTCTGGACTTTGTAGCGCCTCCGGGCGCGAAGGCAGCGGGAAACAGGAAGTGCACGCAAAGCCCGCTGGGAGCTGTAGTCTCCTGCCGCGTTGGTAGAGCGATGGCGGCGAGACCTACAGCGTTCCCCACCCAGGGACTGGAGCTGCGTGCTGGCGTGCTGGCGAGATGACAGGTGAGCTCGCTTCTGAGTTGATAAAGTTGAGGCAGTTGAGTAGAGTTGAGGCAATAAAAAGTATTGACACCTTTACAGTTGGGTCGCTATTTTGGTAAATATCGTGAATGAAGACATTTTAAACACTAGTGGTTGTGTCATGCTGAGTGTTGGAAATGGGGGTTGCCCAAGTCTCAAAGGGGGTAGCATGGCATCGAGCGGGCAGGCCAAACTTGGAGGACATGTGAAGCACTCACGCAGTACCCTCAGTCAACACACCAGGCACACCACAAAAGAGGCAGGACACCAATTTGAGTTGGAAAAAGATACGTCATTTAGTAGGGTTTCCAACCTGCAAGGCAAAAGAATGCAAAACAGTAGTGTCACACAGGGCACCAAATGGCGCCAGAGCCAAGTGAATAAAGGGGGGAATTATTTACATAGGAAGTAGTCCATGCTGAAATAAAGAACAATTGTGATTAAATAACAGTAGTCCTGGGGCTGATCTGGCGGGGCCAACTCAGGCTCTCATCCTTCGGGGGTTGTAATTGCAAAATTCTACGTTAGCATAGAAATACATCATGCACATTAGCACCAACCCACCCCTGTTAGGGAAAAACAACAACAGAGCATTACAGCACATACTAGTCAGGAGCACCTGTAAGAAATCAGTACGGCAGGCTCATTAATCAGGGGCATAACAGGGGCCTGGAATAACTCTTCAGGCCAGCATAGGGCACCACGGCACTAACAGGGCGCAAAAGCATACGATCACCCATCAGGTGTAAAACCACAGTATACCTAGGCCTCAATAACCTTAGTGTAGGCATAACATTTGCATAACCACATTAGCAGGGTAATCAGCAGACCATAACACTAGGCGCAGTGGCGCATCACACCTGGACAGGTAACATGAAACGCTGCGTTACCCTAGGCAACCAGCATCCTGATCAGAAATGAACATGGCAAATAACCATTGCAGGGCACAGGGGTCAACAAGCCATTAACAACCAGGCTGAGTTACCCAGCCCTTCACTCTGCAGGGCCTGACACCTAGCTAGGGGTTAACTTGTCCCTCTACCAATCCCGGGGAGGTTTCAGTAATGTCCCAGCCCAGTCTAGAGGCTTAAAAAGGAGATCAATAGGGCCAATGAAGATCAGTACAGTTTCCAGGGGCTAGCACAAGTCCTGGGGCGAGCACCGACCCTGTGCCCCGACCTCCACACAGTTTAATCCAAGCCCCACTCACCAGCTACTCCTGGGTTCTAGATCCGGGCTCCATCCACACTGCTGGCCCCTTTTGTCAACGGGGGGGGGCGAGCAGGAGGCTCCACGCGGCCTTCTCCCGGGACTTCTGAGATAAGGGGGGGGCAAGCACCGACAATGTGCCTCGAGGCCCCCCCTCTGGGACCTTGCCACCAGCCGCAGGACTCACGGCAGCACTCAGGGCTTGCAGGCTCCGTCTGGGCCCTCTCCCTGCTTTCCCCCGGAATCCTCCACAGCTCAGGGACCCGGGATTTCCCTGTGTGGGGTTCTCTTCACTGGCTCCCACAGGTCGGGAGGCGGGGCTGGTACCGGCAATGCACCCCGGCCCCTCTTCTACCATTACCGGCCCCTCGCGTGGGGCACAGACCGGCGGGGTGGCCTCCCGCTCCGGTCGCTCTTCTCAGGGCTCCCTCCTGATCACGGGGGCCCTGCAACGAAGCTTCACCCGGGCCCCTCCTTCCTCATGGGGACCCGGGGCTGCCTTAGGTCCGGGCAGGCTCTCTTTGGGGCACAGACCGGCGGGGTGGCCTCCCGCTTCGGTCGCTTAATCCTCGGGGCTCCCCCCTCGTCCACGGGGGCCCCGCTCCAGCGCTTCACCCGGGTCCCCCTACCACCTCACGGGGACCCGGGGCTGGGATTCCGCTTCTCCTGGCCTTCCCGGCCGTCAGCCAATCCCTGCGCGGCCTTTACAGGTCACGGCCGCGCAGGCCAATCAGTGCGCGACGGGGGCGGGCCGATGACGCGGCCGGGCCCCCGTCATGTGACGGGAGAACCTGACGGCCTCAGGGCCTAGCGCGGCCCTTCCTGCACTTCGGCGGCCCTCTCCTGGTACCGGGGGCCGCCGCAACGATTTCCACAGCGGTGGGGGGGTCCCCACGATGGCGCCGGGCCGCGGCGGTGATTTCCGGTGGCAATAAGGGGTAGGCTCCCTTCTGATTAATTATTTATATAGCGACAGAAGCGCGCCTCCTCACACCACAGCGCTATTCACAGCGCACTGCTCCTTGCCCCAGTCTCCTCAGGGAACAGCGTTTTTCACCGCGTACTACTCCTCAGCAGATGGCGCTATTTACAGCGCACTGCTCTTCAGCGCTTCACCACACAGCGCTATGCAGGGCACAGTTCGAGTTCCTAGCGCTTCTCAATTATAGCGCTTGACAGGCAGTCCAGAGGCAGTCTAATAGACACAGTTCCTCGAGGGCACACTCCTCCTCAGAATAGCGCTTGACGGGCAGTACCTCACAAGGGCAACAGTTCCCTCAGGCAGCTCCTCACGACCCAGTACTCCCACAGGGTCACAGCTTCAGCAGGGGGAGTGGACAATCCTATTTCTCACCTCCTGGGCGCTTCTTCATTGTAGCGCTGGCGTAACTCCCGGTTCCCACAGTGTCAGGGACCTGGGTAGGGGCCCTCCCTTGTCAGGGGCCCATGGGGACAGCAGAGGGGGAGTCATAGGGGTACAGGGCCCAGCTCACAGGTCCATGTGGCGGTAGCACCTCACAGCAGGTCCCCTCTCTTCCTTGTCCCAGCGCTGACTGACTCTCTGGTGACACTTCACCCTATTTATACCCTCCTCCCAGGCAGTGCCAGGACCTTCTAGAATGTTGGCACATCTAGCCTAAACTGGTTCTAGGGGAGGGGGTGAGCACCCTGGGTGCCAGGCTTTCCCTCCAAAACTAGGGGTAGCTGGGTAATATTATCTAGACTGCTAACCTATGTCAGTCCAGTGGCAAAACCCATGGCCATGGCATCCATTTTAAAAACAATACATTTCAGTCAGGTACATTTCCAAAATGGGAGTGCAGTTTTAAAATGGGGGATTTTACAAGTGCTCACTTTATGTCAGGTAATTACATTTTCACAAGGTGTCTCACACCACTCATGGCCTATACAGGTTTAATCCCATGGGGGAGACATTCAAGTTAGGGGGTCAAAAGCGAAAAATTTTGGGGGGAAAAGGCCAAGTCCAACACGACTCCCCCCCAGCCAAAAGCCAGGGTAGACATATCAATGCCTTGATGGGCTTCCCTGCTTGGGGCGGAAAAAGGTGGACGCAGGCCTGCAACTACAGGAGCACCTGCAGTCTCTCCTCCACTCTGGAACCCAATGGTTCTTTTTCGCATCCCTCCTTTCACCAACAAAACCACCCCACTGGTGTTCCCTAGTGGGATGTCTCTCCTTCTTAGAGTGGGAGGCTCTAGCCTCAGGCTTGTAATTCCCTTGGACCACTCTCTTCTCTCCAAACTGCCACTGGTCCACCCATCTGGGGTCTACACCCTCAGACTGACCAGCCCTTAGGGGCGAGGCTCTCCTCCCCCTACTTCTCCTCCTAGGGTTCCTCCATCTCCTACGCCGGGGGACACCCTCACACAACTCTCTCCCCAACCTGGAGCCGAAACCCACAGGCTGAACCGGTGACAGGGGCGAGTCCTCCCTCTCCCTGCACCCCCTCCCAGAGTCCCGCACCCTCCTAACTGGAGTAGTACCCCTGGGAGTCAACTTTGGGGGGGCCCTGATTACAGAGGTCCCTCCCACCAGGGCAGGCAAACCCTGTCCCTGGCCACCCAACCCAGGATCTGCGCCCTGTGGCTGAGCTGGTGACAGAGAAGAGACCTTCCTCCCTCTGCACCCCCTCCCAGAGTTCCGCACCCTCCCACTGGGAGTAGTACCCCTGGGAGTCACCTCCGGGGGGACTCTGGTTACAGAGGTCCCTCCCACCAGAGCAGGCAAACCCTGTCCCTGGCCACCCAACCCAGGATCTGCGCCCTGTGGCTGAGCCGGTGACAGAGAAGAGACCTTCCTCCCTCTGCACCCCCTCCCAGAGTTCCGCACCCTCCCACTGGGAGTAGTACCCCTGGGAGTCAAATTGGTAGGGACCTGAATTACAGGTACCCCACCCTCCAGGTCAGGCAACCCCTTAACCTGGAACCCCAGTCCAGGATCTAAACCCTGTGACTGGTCAAGCCCCCGAACCACTGGAGCTCCAATTAATGATGCTCCGGGTCCTCCTGACATGAGGGGATCCTTTCCTCTGGATGACGCATCGGGACAGCCTAGTCTCCCAACCGGAGGTTCTCTTAAAGAACACTCCAGGCCCGGTGACCACAGCTGGGGCCTCTCGGGACACCTCCCCGTCTCACTCCCTTCAGGATCACTTCCCTCAGCCTTCCCAGACGCACTGGCACTTACCCAGAGGTCTGCCTCCCGTGCTAGTTCCCTGGGGTCTGAGAACCCGCACCGCAACAGATGGTGACGCAGTCTTGGGACACAACTCCTTAGCATGTGCTCCCGGATAACGGCATGGCACAGCCCTTCCCAATCCTCCACTGCTCTCCTCACCACCCAATCCTCCAGTACAGTCCAACACTCCTCCTCGAACTCTCCCCAGGACTGATGGAACAGCTTTCCCCTGCCCCTAAACACTAACCCGTCCTCCTCTTCCGGGGAATCAGGCACAGTCTCTTGGGCTTCGGGAGTGGGACTCCTTGCACTGGACCTACACTCGCTGCCACCACTGGATCCCACCCTCTTCGGTGAATCCAGACTCCTAAAACCACTCTCAGGGGACAACCTACCCACCTGAGCTGATCTCTCCCTGGCGAAGGCCCTCTCCGCCTCCGCCATCCTCTCCAGCGCTAGGACTTTTTCAGTCTCTAGTCGCTGCTCTTCTACCCTCAGCTGCGCTAAGCCCTCGGCATGCCTGAGCTTTGCCAGCGCCAGCTGATACTCCCTCTCCTCCCTCCTATCTACCCACTCTTCTGGGGACAGGGAAAGGGATGGGGCAGTGCCCCCGGGACTGGACCCAGTGCGAGACTCCCTATCTTCGGTGTCTTCCACAGCTACTGGCGTCTCTGCCCTGCTAGACTCTTCCTCCTCCTCATCGGAGCAACTACCTCCCAGGGTTCTGGATGGGGAGCCCTCCCTCTGGTCTCTAACCCACTGACCCTTCAAAACTTCGGGGGGGTAGTCAGACAAGTCCCCATTAACCTCTAAGGGCTCTCCCCTCTTGAGGGCCTCATAGAGAAACAAATTCCTCCTAATGTTCCCTACTGGGGGTATCCCTCTCTCCAGGAGGAAGTCTATCACCTCCTGTTCGGTGTACTCCATCAGTTCCACTTCCTGGTAAATCAACCCCATCGTGGCGAGGTACACCCGGGACACACCCTCCCAGTGGAACAAGGGGACAATTCAGAATACCCTTCAGGAGGAAGCAATCAAAAAAAACAATATTCAGCCAAACAGCAATAATCCCCACCACAAGGCTCTACCTGTGGTGTAACCTGTGGCCGCTGTGGTACTGCGCAAACACAAGTCCTATCCCACCGCTCTGCCACCAAATGTTGGAAATGGGGGTTGCCCAAGTCTCAAAGGGGGTAGCATGGCATCGAGCGGGCAGGCCAAACTTGGAGGACATGTGAAGCACTCACGCAGTACCCTCAGTCAACACACCAGGCACACCACAAAAGAGGCAGGACACCAATTTGAGTTGGAAAAAGATACGTCATTTAGTAGGGTTTCCAACCTGCAAGGCAAAAGAATGCAAAACAGTAGTGTCACACAGGGCACCAAATGGCGCCAGAGCCAAGTGAATAAAGGGGGGAATTATTTACATAGGAAGTAGTCCATGCTGAAATAAAGAACAATTGTGATTAAATAACAGTAGTCCTGGGGCTGATCTGGCGGGGCCAACTCAGGCTCTCATCCTTCGGGGGTTGTAATTGCAAAATTCTACGTTAGCATAGAAATACATCATGCACATTAGCACCAACCCACCCCTGTTAGGGAAAAACAACAACAGAGCATTACAGCACATACTAGTCAGGAGCACCTGTAAGAAATCAGTACGGCAGGCTCATTAATCAGGGGCATAACAGGGGCCTGGAATAACTCTTCAGGCCAGCATAGGGCACCACGGCACTAACAGGGCGCAAAAGCATACGATCACCCATCAGGTGTAAAACCACAGTATACCTAGGCCTCAATAACCTTAGTGTAGGCATAACATTTGCATAACCACATTAGCAGGGTAATCAGCAGACCATAACACTAGGCGCAGTGGCGCATCACACCTGGACAGGTAACATGAAACGCTGCGTTACCCTAGGCAACCAGCATCCTGATCAGAAATGAACATGGCAAATAACCATTGCAGGGCACAGGGGTCAACAAGCCATTAACAACCAGGCTGAGTTACCCAGCCCTTCACTCTGCAGGGCCTGACACCTAGCTAGGGGTTAACTTGTCCCTCTACCAATCCCGGGGAGGTTTCAGTAATGTCCCAGCCCAGTCTAGAGGCTTAAAAAGGAGATCAATAGGGCCAATGAAGATCAGTACAGTTTCCAGGGGCTAGCACAAGTCCTGGGGCGAGCACCGACCCTGTGCCCCGACCTCCACACAGTTTAATCCAAGCCCCACTCACCAGCTACTCCTGGGTTCTAGATCCGGGCTCCATCCACACTGCTGGCCCCTTTTGTCAACGGGGGGGGCGAGCAGGAGGCTCCACGCGGCCTTCTCCCGGGACTTCTGAGATAAGGGGGGGGCAAGCACCGACAATGTGCCTCGAGGCCCCCCCTCTGGGACCTTGCCACCAGCCGCAGGACTCACGGCAGCACTCAGGGCTTGCAGGCTCCGTCTGGGCCCTCTCCCTGCTTTCCCCCGGAATCCTCCACAGCTCAGGGACCCGGGATTTCCCTGTGTGGGGTTCTCTTCACTGGCTCCCACAGGTCGGGAGGCGGGGCTGGTACCGGCAATGCACCCCGGCCCCTCTTCTACCATTACCGGCCCCTCGCGTGGGGCACAGACCGGCGGGGTGGCCTCCCGCTCCGGTCGCTCTTCTCAGGGCTCCCTCCTGATCACGGGGGCCCTGCAACGAAGCTTCACCCGGGCCCCTCCTTCCTCATGGGGACCCGGGGCTGCCTTAGGTCCGGGCAGGCTCTCTTTGGGGCACAGACCGGCGGGGTGGCCTCCCGCTTCGGTCGCTTAATCCTCGGGGCTCCCCCCTCGTCCACGGGGGCCCCGCTCCAGCGCTTCACCCGGGTCCCCCTCCTACCTCACGGGGACCCGGGGCTGGGATTCCGCTTCTCCTGGCCTTCCCGGCCGTCAGCCAATCCCTGCGCGGCTTTTACAGGTCACGGCCGCGCAGGCCAATCAGTGCGCGACGGGGGCGGGCCGATGACGCGGCCGGGCCCCCGTCATGTGACGGGAGAACCTGACGGCCTCAGGGCCTAGCGCGGCCCTTCCTGCACTTCGGCGGCCCTCTCCTGGTACCGGGGGCCGCCGCAACGATTTCCACAGCGGTGGGGGGGTCCCCACGATGGCGCCGGGCCGCGGCGGTGATTTCCGGTGGCAATAAGGGGTAGGCTCCCTTCTGATTAATTATTTATATAGCGACAGAAGCGCGCCTCCTCACACCACAGCGCTATTCACAGCGCACTGCTCCTTGCCCCAGTCTCCTCAGGGAACAGCGTTTTTCACCGCGTACTACTCCTCAGCAGATGGCGCTATTTACAGCGCACTGCTCTTCAGCGCTTCACCACACAGCGCTATGCAGGGCACAGTTCGAGTTCCTAGCGCTTCTCAATTATAGCGCTTGACAGGCAGTCCAGAGGCAGTCTAATAGACACAGTTCCTCGAGGGCACACTCCTCCTCAGAATAGCGCTTGACGGGCAGTACCTCACAAGGGCAACAGTTCCCTCAGGCAGCTCCTCACGACCCAGTACTCCCACAGGGTCACAGCTTCAGCAGGGGGAGTGGACAATACTATTTCTCACCTCCTGGGCGCTTCTTCATTGTAGCGCTGGCGTAACTCCCGGTTCCCACAGTGTCAGGGACCTGGGTAGGGGCCCTCCCTTGTCAGGGGCCCATGGGGACAGCAGAGGGGGAGTCATAGGGGTACAGGGCCCAGCTCACAGGTCCATGTGGCGGTAGCACCTCACAGCAGGTCCCCTCTCTTCCTTGTCCCAGCGCTGACTGACTCTCTGGTGACACTTCACCCTATTTATACCCTCCTCCCAGGCAGTGCCAGGACCTTCTAGAATGTTGGCACATCTAGCCTAAACTGGTTCTAGGGGAGGGGGTGAGCACCCTGGGTGCCAGGTTTTCCCTCCAAAACTAGGGGTAGCTGGGTAATATTATCTAGACTGCTAACCTATGTCAGTCCAGTGGCAAAACCCATGGCCATGGCATCCATTTTAAAAACAATACATTTCAGTCAGGTACATTTCCAAAATGGGAGTGCAGTTTTAAAATGGGGGATTTTACAAGTGCTTACTTTATGTCAGGTAATTACATTTTCACAAGGTGTCTCACACCACTCATGGCCTATACAGGTTTAATCCCATGGGGGAGACATTCAAGTTAGGGGGTCAAAAGCGAAAAATTTTGGGGGGAAAAGGCCAAGTCCAACACTGAGGTTATGTGCAGTGCATGGCATCGTCAAGCTTATTATAACTAGGGAGTTTTAGCAATTTAATATTTTTATATAGATACCGTTTTTAATGGAATTTCCGATGTTTTTCATAAACATATTACCTTACATTAATATGAGCAAAGGACATTTGTGCTTCCTATTAAGCAACAAAACCATAATGTAATTCCCACTGCTGCCATGCCGGGTGACATGTCGAATACATATGGGAATAAGAGAATGATTGAGTATGTAGATGAGGTGACATAGTTCCTGGACAGAAAAATGATGTAAATTAGTAATTGTCCAGTTGTTTACATATCTTATTTATTAAAAGCATGTACCATTGTGGAAGTCAGTCATAAGTTTGTTTGAAAGGCAATCACTTCACAACCTACAACACTAAATGCTCCTTGCATGACACTGTTTTATTTTAGTTTTGATATTATATGGTAAACTTCCACGTCTTTTTCCTCTTCAAATGCTATACCATTCCATAAATATGTCAACAGTTATTATGTTAATAGTGAAATCCATAATGACGTAATGTGCATGATAATGTGAAGCTAGAAAGACTGAGAACTGGTGTGGATTTAAGGTTATGCTACAACGATAATTGGTGAATTTCCCATCATTACACACTATTGTCCCTAGCAGTGACGATAATATGTGAGGGTACAGGGGCACCATCAACTCGCAAAGCTTGCGGGTAAAGCTGGAAGGCTAACTGAAATTGAGTGCAGAGGAATGTAAAATACTCTTAGAACAAAAAAAAAGAAACACAATTGCGGTTTTGGGCTTCCAGTACCAGAAGATTGTTGAAAGCCTTTAAAATGTTACACCAACAACACGTTTAGATTTATTTTTCCCTCTTTTGGTATTTGCAAACACCACAAAAGATTTTTTTTTTAAAGGAGCTCTGTTAAGATTTGGACCACTCCACAGTTACAAGTCTGCCAAAGTTCGGCAATCTTATTGGTGTTTTCTTTCATATAAAGCTGTCCAGATGTTCCCGAACACTACAAGAGATTATAGATTAAAATAAATAGGAAAGCCTTTTTTTTAACTCTAATGTTTGAGGTGATCGGCAGCCCCACACAGCACGTATTTATTTATTTCATCTGGGCTTTTTGTAAAGTGCTGCAAGCCACCTTCTGTTGTCCTCAAATAACGTACATGTAATTTTACTTTCTTTTGTTAAAATCTATGGTGGATGTCATGCCCACATAGATTAAATTTCATCCACCCCCATGACATTTGCTCATTGGCAAGATAGTTGATGCTGCCAGTGTATGTACCCCCAATCTATCCTTCCCGTTCTGCAATGGGATGAAGCAAATGCCTCTTTCTGCCCCTCACTCTAACCTAGATCAAAGACGGTACAGGAGTTCCTTTGTTTAACATATAATTTTGAAGAGGCCAGCTGAGAGCTGGATAGCCATCCTGTTCGCAAATATAAAAATATGAATAGGACATTGTTACATCCATGTATGTTATTAGAGATGTTCCTTTAATTCCTTTAGAATGTTTGTATTTCTATCTGGCTGGAATGTGGGAATTGCTGTGAGCAGTTGGAATGAGCAGTTACATGAGGCAGTATCTCGGGGGTTTTCCTCATGAATAAACTTATCAAAAATCAGCTTATTCCTGATTGCTGAGTGCCAATCAGTTTTTGAAAATGTTAAGAAGGACATCATGAATGCTGTAGCACTTAAACCTTTTGATCCCAACAAGAAGTCAGTCATTGTTGTGGATGCGAGTGCATATGGACTGGGGGCTGTCTTAATGCAAAGGAAGGACAAGTTTGAATGGGCAGTAGCGTTTGCATCGCGTACTTTAAAAGGTGCTGAACCCTCATACTCGGTCCTAGAAAAAGAGGCGCTAGCTTGTTTTTGGGGTGTAAATTATTTCAGGAATTATGTTTGGGGTACAAATTTTGAATTAAGAACCAATCATAAACCCCTTGTGGATATATTTTCAACTAAAGGGGCTGGCAGGGCTACTCCTAGAATTGCGAAGTGGATTTACAAGCTGCAGGAGTATGATTTTCAGATGAAATATGTACCTGGCATTAGGAATGTCAATGCTGATTGTTTATCTCGTCTTCCGGTATGTGAAGATGACATTGTAATGGATCAGGATGAAGATTGGTCAGTAGCTACGGTGGATGAAGCTTGCAATGGTGCTATTGATTTGGAGGAGTGGAAACAAGCTGTACAGGAGGATGTTGTGTTGAAGCAAGTGATTGCACGGTTAGCTTCAGCGTGCAATCATTTTTCATGGAGTGATTGTGAATTATCTGAGTATAAGACGGTATGATCAGAACTTTCTTATGATCCTGTTGTTGGCGTTGTTAGGAGGGCAGACAAACTTGTTGTACCATTAGGTTTGCGTAATAGGTTGTTAGATCTTATTCATGAGGGGCATTCAGGTATGTCTGGTATGAAGAGAAGGTGTAGGTGTGATTTCTGGTGGTCTGGTATGGATACAGATGTTGAAAGGTGTGTCAGGAACTGTACAGCGTGTACTTGTAGTGACAAGTCTCATGTTTCTCAAGAATCAAACATTAGTCCTGTTCCATTTCCAGATAAACCGCGGCAAAAATTAGCTATGGATATTTGTGGTCCATTTAGCGTTGGTAACATTGCAGGGAAATTTGCCATTGTTTTAATGGATTATCACAGTAAATGGCCTGAAGTAGCATTTGTTAGAGAGATCAAAGCCTCTAGTATGATTAGTTTTTGTGAAGAGCTGTTCCATAGAGAGGGATTTCCAGAAACAATTACTACTGATAATGGTCCACAATTTGTGGCTGGTGAGTTTCAAAACTATTTACGTTCGTGTGGTGTAAAACATGTTACTACTGCGGTATATTGTCCAAGGGAAAACGGTATGGTAGAAAGATTCAACCGTGTATTGAAGGAGTGTATACAGTTGGCAGTGGTTGAAGGTGCAGACTGCAAAATTGCTGTCAAGGATATGATTTGGAGTTATCGCAATACTCCACATTCTGCAACCTTAGTGACTCTGTTCAATCTTCTTAAGGGACGTTCTGCATGTAATAAAGTAACTCCAGCATGGATGTTCAAAACTTCTTCTAGACATATTTCCAAGGAGTGTCTTACAGATAGAATGAATGTATGTCAGGAAAGGTATGTTGACAGACACAACAACAATATTAAGAAACGTGTGCAAAGCTTTCGTGTCGGTGATTGGGTGAGATCCTCACGATTTGGTTTGTCAAAGGATGGTTCTTCCAAATGGTCTCAACCAAAAAGAATTTTGGAAGTAAGAGGAAATTGTGTGTTATTAGATGATAGACGCAAATGGAATCTTAACAATGTTGTCTTGTGCAATGATTTGGAACGTAACATCTGGTTGGACAGGAACAGTGATGTTTCTGTGCAGTCAAATTCTGGCATTGTTCCTTCTAAATCAACTGCAGTATTTTCAGGAAAGGCACAATCTGGAGAGGTTCAGGCTAAGTCTGTCGTCATTCATCCCAAGTCATTTGTATCTGTTGAGAAAACTGTTCCTAATACAAGAAGGTTATCTGGGCGGATTGTAGAGAAACCTGTTAAGCTTAATGACTATATTTTGTATTCATAAATGTACATAGCATGAATTTTGTCATCATTTTTTTATTATAATTTGTTAATTTCTCTTTTTTTTATTTTTATTTTAGGTAGGGAGATGTGTTACATCCATGTATGGTATTAGAGATGTTCCTTTAATTCCTTTAGAATGTTTGTATTTCTATCTGGCTGGAATGTGGGAATTGCTGTGAGCAGTTGGAACGAGCAGTTACATGAGGCAGTATCTCGGGGGTTTTCCTCATGAATAAACTTATCAAAAATCAGCTTATTCCTGTGACTCCACTTTGTAAAAGACACTTACTGCCACGGTCCTCCTGGTGTTGTATGGTTTTTGCTGCTTAAGGAAAGTGGTCAGCTGGCCCGGTGCCATGATTGTTATTGCTATTGTGAATTGGGACAGCTGTCACCTGCCTTAGTGTAATTTCTTTTGGAACTCCCTGCCCCGTCTTTGGACAAGGTGGAAAGCATTGACAAGAGCCATGCAATCAGTGGGCTTACGGCGGGGGATTTGGGGGGGGGGGTCATAGGATCCTCCACCCAACCCCCTGAGACCTTTGGGAAGGATGAGCAGAATTGTATGTTGGGGAAGAAGGTAATACATGCCACAATGATTGTGGGACATGTTTGGAGCTAATTATATATGGAGCAACCCTCCCTGGCACAAGGACAAGGTCTGGAAAATTTAATGAAAGGAGGACTACACATTTTCAATGACCCAAGAAACCTCTGTGCACTTGGGCACAATTGTTTAGGTGTGGTGTCAAGACTACAGAATATGCACTGAATATATGTCTTTATAAATTGCATTTAGAATAAATAGATAAAAGTTCCCTCCTAGTGCATAAATGCATACAACAAGCATAACACTTGTATTAGAACAAATGAAAAACTCAGCCAGTGGCCGCACCCTGGAGCCTTCCCATAATGGTGTTTTTAGAGTCAACTGAAGACTCCACCCTATTTCCCTGGTTAGTTTATTCCAATCCTCACCACTGTTTCTGTCACTGGGCAAGCTTCAGGTGTCAGTTTGCCCCCATATAGTAGGTAACTCTTTGCCCCATTCTTATTCTGTCTTGTCTAAATGCTGGCTCATCTCAGTCCGTGTGCGACCAGCCGTTCACCACGCTCACTTGTGCCACCTTGAAATATTTCCACACATTCGTTAAGGCAATACCCCCATCGTAATTTGACCTATACAGGACTCCCACTGCTGTTCTGGGTTGTTACCCTCCTCAAAGTAGTGTTCGGACCAATGAGTCTACCTTTGTGAAACAGGTCTCTGGTATTTTATGGGGGATATTGTGGAGTACATTGCCGCGCTTCACATTAGGGAGAGTGGCAGTGATTGCCAGCGTCTCACTTGTTGCTCCAGACGTTTAAGCAAGTGTTCCAAGTTTACCCTATAGTGCGAGTTCGGGCATCTAGTTATCCAGATTCCCAGATACTTAAACTGCGACCATTCTTTCTGCAGTGACAGATGGAGTATCTCTCCCCCTGTGAATCTCTCCATCTGGAACAGTAGTGATTTCTCCCAATTTATGGCAAAACCGGACTAATTCCCAAATATGCAGAAGATATATCGTAGCCTATCCAACGATTGGGCAACATTGGTCGGATAAAGCAGGATGTCATCAGCATACAGTGAGATGCGTTCGTCCACTCCCCAACATCCGGGCCAACCCCAAACCTGTGCATCCACACGCACCCATGCTGCCAGTAATTCTGTAGCCAGGGAAAAATCACATCTGCGAAAATGGACACACTTTTTGGGTGCCCCGTTGTACGCTAAATTCATGTGATAAGTTACCATTTACCCGCACACTGGCTACATGTCAGTCATACAACATTCTGACCCACCAGATGTAATTAGGACCAAACCCCATCTTGGCTATCACCCCAAAAAGGTAGGCCCCCTCCACTGAATCAAAAGCTTTGTTTGCATCCAGGGACGCATTCAACCATCCCGCCGGCAAGCCCCAGGCTGCCACCAAATTATTATGCAGCAGCCTAAAATTCAGCCGGGTCGAACGTCCCGCCATAAATCCATTCTGGTCCGGATGCACTAATTCCAACACAACTGTCCTCAGCCTGGCACCCAGCAGTTTGGCCAGGATCTTAATATCCACATTCAGTAGTGAGATTGATCAATACAAGTTAAGTCTGTCCAGGGGTCTGCCTGCTTTATGAATTACAACTATAGTTGCAGCGTGCATGTCATTTGGTAGCTCTCCCTCCTGAACCGCCTTTACATATACAGTGTGTAGAGGGGCCATAGTCCACCTATGAGGCTTCCTGTACATTTCAATCAGGAATCTGTTTGGCCACGGGGCCTCCACTGTGATATGGACATCCACGTCTCTTGCGTGGGTCCCCACATCCTTCTCACGGGGCTATCATTTCTAAATGCTAACACTTCCTATTCAGGGAGTCATAGAAGAGTTCCAAATGTTTGGCAAATTTCTCTGCTATTTCACTCTCACTGTGTTGTCGGAGTCCATCTCTAATTGTCTACGGGCATGGCATAATTATGAACCACAATCAGGGTGTAAGTAACACTAGAGAAGTTCTAGAGCCTGGAACAAAAGGAATTGGAACTAGCATAAGGGGGAGAAATGTCCATGCACTCTAAACCCGGATTGTGGTTCATAATTATGCCACGCCCTCTAGCAAGGTTAGTTCCCAATCTCACCTTCACACCACTCAGGCAAGAATTTTCTTCTCTACACCTCAGCTCTTGCTATCACACCTTGAGCCTAGGCACATTCGTTATTTCCTCATCTTGCGCTCACTTCCTGTTTGAGTGCAGCGTGAATTCATGCATCTTGCCTGACTCTTGTCATTATGACATCTCTGTCCCTTGATGGCTCATCCGCTCAATCGGTCATATATTTTTCTATCTACTTCGAAACCTTTATGTCATCTATCATTGCGTGCCCTGGTCGACTTTTGATTGGGTTTATCTTTTTCTATACAGAACTTTTGTAAAAATAAGTAACCTGGTGCTGAAGATGGCCTGAAATCTGAAGTTGAAACGCCGTCAACATTGCAGCGCAAATTAGGACACCATCCTGATGGTTCTCACAAAAATTTATTGTACTCATTGATGTATTAATCTATGGAAACAGTAAGAGTTCATTGTATATATTATTGTTCTTTTTTTGCGCCGTTTCCCGCTGTATATGTACCCTTCACTTGTCTCTTGTGCCGTTCATCTTTTTCACGAGCACTTGTGCACAGTTTTGTACAGGTTACATGCCATTTAATGTAACAGAGTGCTGTTGTTAAGTTGTCGCATGTCAGTCAGGCAGGATTGGACTATCCAATCATGTCTGTTTTTTTCAGGAAATTCGAGTCCTGCATTGATAATCAGAATAACCGTCAAGTACCAGTCAAGGAATCGGGGAAGGGAAATAGATAGACAGAGAGTTTGTGTGGCATGAGGGTGCATTTTGTTTGTGTTTGTGTTTGCATGTAGCCAACTGCATGTATGAGCTTGTATAGGGTGTGTATCTGTACATTTGTCATCATTAATTACTAATGAGATTTCAACCTGACATTAGTTATCCACCTCGCGGTCCCTGACGTTAGTGTGTGATATATTTGAGCACAAGGCGTTGGTTATTTTCCTGTAACCAGCTAACATAACCGTGTAGCTGATAATGCAGGAACTGTTAACGGAATCTTAAAGAGGCTCCGCCTTGAAGGCTGGGACAGCCCTTTGAAACTTATGGCTGCTTTGTCATAACAAGAAAAAGAAGTAATACAACGGCATCACCTGCTCCATACAACTGTTATTGCAAATGGAGAGCTTACCAAGCAAAAGCAAAAGTAAACAAGCAGGAGAGAATCTGTGGCATAACCTCCACAGCTGCTGATTTTGGACCTGGGGAACCTGGTTCAATTCTCAGTATAGGTAATGCCTTTAAAATAAGAAATAGAATACATGACTATCGATCACAATTGCAGGAATGCCAATGAACTAAAAACAAAATTTCCAGCAGGAGTAGCTGGGAGCTGCGTCATCGGGACGACCAGGAGGAACCATGAACACAGAGGGGGAGTGTCGAAGAGTGATGACAGCATCATCAGCCGTGAAGCGGTAGCACTGGTTAATGGTTCGGCCGGCAACCTTTCAGCATGCGCAAAGTAAAGATAACACGCATGGGAAAAGGCAGGCCAAGAAAAAGTCAAGTGTGTTTTCCAAGTCCCATAAATTAACATGAAGAGTAACAGCACATGTAAAAGCGGCAGTCCTCAAGGGAGGTTACGAACGTAGAAAAGGAGTGACTACTAAGCATACTAATCAATGAAAAGCAAGTATTTAGGAAAGACAGCAAAATGAACCAATGAAAAAGATGGGCGTTTTTTCAAGCCCATATCCTAGATACAGCATGTCTTGAAGAGACAGTGCAAGCGCTACCTAGTCAAGACCTAAACAGATGGACAGGAATGTGACTCTGACAGTAGCATATACTAATTCCAGCATTACACCTATCACATTTTTATTTTACTCAGGGAGGTGCTCTAAGTGCCACAAGTATGCTCAGGCATAAGTTCCATGCTCAGGCATAAGTTCCATGCTCGCTGTGACATAGGAATCAATGTGCACTTCACTGATAAGACCCAAAAAGCCAAAATTGGTTTGCAGGTGCTGCTGTTCTCTGTCAGATATGATGTGGCCTCACATTTCAGGCTGACTATTATTATTGGGGTTTGGCTAAGGCCAATCTGCATGAAGTTGATCACGGTCTTTGGCATTACAGTTAACAAAAAAGGATGGCCCTTAGAATTATCTACAAGAAGCAGTAAGAAGTCTGTTACTGAACAGGCACATGATGCAACTCTCATCTTCTTGCAATAGATTCTTGAAATAACTTGCAAACTGGCAGCAATGCATCTTATCTCTTGGTCCCTGGTGTAAAATGTTGTTACATTTTCATGACTAGCCACCTGTTAGGAAGAGACTTCTACAGAGACCGTAATCAGTTTGTCACTAAGTCTTGCATCCCCAGACTTTATCATCTTCCTCCTCCCTGGTTCCTGTTTCCCCATCTCTGCTCTAATTCCTTATAGAACTTTGATTCTTTCGTTGATATGCGAGTGCAGAACCCTCAAGACTCAACCTCATCAACCTTTCAACTCCTTATCTGAGCAATGGATGTCCTACCACCAGTCCTTCACTGCCATCAACTCTGCATTGCTATTTTCCTCTCCCCTGCATCTTTCGCCACTGAACCTTTTTCCTGGTAAAACCAGGCCTACTTACAGTCTTCCCAAGCCGAGCGAGAGCTAAAATGCTAACACTCCTTACTTAATGTTCATATATTTGTTATATCACAACATTGTCTTAAGTTTTGTTCTGTATTTTGTTTTGCCAAGATTACAGAGTGGTGGTTCTGTGACAATCCAAGGCTGGTGGTGGTGCCATTTTGAATCAGTGTCTCCGGTGTCTTACCTGTAGTACAGTTCCCACTTTTCCAGTAGGAACTGTGCGTTTGATGGGCAACATAAACGTTGGGATTGGTGCCAGACTGATTCTATGCACCGCCCTCAGGATATGTTGTCCTAGAGGCCAGCTAGCTCACAGTGCCACCATAAGCCCCCCTAACCTAGACAGTTACCAACCTCAGAACATGACAACCCTGATCCCTCCTAGGAATCAAAGAAACAAATCTAGCACATCTTCACTCAGGATCTCTTGTGCTCTCAGCGAGATATACAAGACAGACACAAAGGGGCGTTTTCAATATTTATTGAACCATTGTGATTCTTGTGTACAAGTAGATAAAAGTGATTAGAAGTATAAGGACAGTGAAAAGAATGAACAATTCCATCATCATACTAAAACACTGTATATATTCTGGCATATAAATACGGAGTATAGCGTACTCCTACTATGCAATCCCTAACCTAGTTGTCTAGGGTGTGTGTGTTCTCTGCCAAGAATCCCCTATAGGATGATCTAACTCCCCTTTACCTGGAGGTAAAGTATGTAGGTCCCAGTCTTGGTCACAGGTTGTGCTATGTGCCCTAGCTAGGCCCATGTAGTAACACGGCCGTTTTCTTACATTGTCCTCTTTTCTGCACAATAACATTATTTGCTGTGACATTTGAACATATTCCTGTGCGAGACAATGTTGGATTTGTTTCTCGGAAACCACTTTTGTTTACTCTGAAACCACTTTTGTTTACACATCTGGCTTTGTGCAACATTATTACAATGCCTCGAACACAGAGTACAAGGCCTTTACGCACGATGTATAAATGTCGTTCTATCTTCATCCACGGGGCGAAAGGGCTATCTACATATCCACAACAATGCTAATCTGCATATATATTGCAAGGATGTTTTTTATTTTAAATAAGGAAGCATTTCCGGGGGTTGGCAGAGGAGGCACTTCAGCTGACACCGAAGGTCCCTGCATGCTAAGACTTCACCAAGCAGCGGTCTGACATCTCCATGAGGAGTGTCCAGTTTGTGACCACATTCTCTCCCACCAGTTAATGGGGTTGGATCATCCCTTGGGGGAATTCTTGGCTATACACCTACACATACCCTAGACATACACAGTGTATGGATTGCATAGTAGGAGTACGCCTGATTCATGCATTGTATATATACACTGTCTTATTATCATGGTGGAACTGTATCTACTATATACTTAGGCTTTCATGTTTTCAGTTTCTATTTTTGGTCAATTCTGGTGTTTTTTTTCAATGTTTTCAAATGATTTCAGTACCTTAAATCTTGTTTGCACCAGGTCCTTTTTGCCTCACCTGTTACTATCTGCTCCTGCCCAGGGAAGAACTGCGTCTGGGGTCCTGCCTGCCCGCCTCCCGCCGCCTTACTCCTTGCACCATCGTGGAGTCGGGCCGCCGAGCGGAGTGTGGGCGGGGCATAAAAACTACAATCCCCAGCAGCCCTAGCGGCACCCAGTGACAGCTTTTCGCGCCAGGAGGCGCTTAAAATCACCGTCACCCCGGTCGAGTGGGGGAATCTTGTTTGCACCAGGTCCTTTTTGCCTCACCTGTTACTATCTGCTCCTGCCCAGGGAAGAACTGCGTCTGGGGCCCTGCCTGCCCACCTCCCGCCGCCTTACTCCTTGCACCATCGTGGAGTCGGGCCGCCGAGCGGAGTGTGGGCGGGGCATAAAAACTACAATCCCCAGCAGCCCTAGCGGCACCCAGTGACAGCTTTTCGTGCCAGGAGGCGCTTAAAATCACCGTCACCCCGGTCGAATGGGGAATCTTGTTTGCACCAGGTCCTTTTTGCCTCACCTGTTACTATCTGCTCCTGCCCAGGGAAGAACTGCGTCTGGGGTCCTGCCTGCCCGCCTCCCGCCGCCTTACTCCTTGCACCATCGTGGAGTCGGGCCGCCGAGCGGAGTGTGGGCGGGGCATAAAAACTACAATCCCCAGCAGCCTTAGCGGCACCCAGTGACAGCTTTTCGCGCCAGGAGGCGCTTAAAATCACCGTCACCCCCGTCTCGCGGGACGCCGGGCGAAGCCCGGGCCAAGGGCGGGCCCGTTTAAGCCAGTTAAAGACCGGGTAAGACTGGACTGGGCCACCTTATTAACATTTGCATTGCGCTATCTATCTTCATTGATTTAATACCATTCTACATCTGTTGTTACATTGTACCCCTCTGACTGTTCTGCAAACCTGACCATGTCACCTAGAGGCACCAGAGGCAAAAAAGCACAAAGTGCTGCTCAGGTAACCGGCCCAATTGATCAATTTATTTCCAAGGCAAATGAGGCAATTGACCAGGGCATAATCCTGCTGGAACTGAGGGTTTCGCAGGATTTGGCTATGGCCAAATGCTCCTCGTTGGGCTTGCTTGCTGCCACTAAAACTCCCTTGCGCCTTCTAGAACCTGGCGCACTACTGGAAGAGCATGCCGACTCACACACTGTTCCATGTACTGTTGACTTGTCTGTATCCTTAGAGCTATCAGGCACTCAGGCATCTTTATCACTGGAGAAAACCCCGGCTCTTTTCGTAAGCCCGTGCAGGGAGGACTCCACCACAGCACTAAATAGGGGATTAAGGGAGGGAGCGATACCCAAGAAAAAGAGAAACCAAAATAAAAAATCCCGCAAACCGACCTACTCCAAGAAACAATCTAACCACCAAGCTTCACCTACTACTCAGCCTCCAAGTCAAGCTATTTCCTTACAGCAAGAGCTAAATCCCACACCCGTAGAAACAATTAACCTTTCCACAAATACTGCTAACCTCAGTGTTAGCAGTAATGGGGGAAGAGGGTGTGAAACCTGTGGTTCTAACAACCAACTATTGACTAGATATGGGGAACTAATTAAATCTTACGTGCAACCTATTGAACAGACTCTGTTAAAGATCGAAAAACAGATAGCAGCATTGACCACAGCTTTAAAATCCCAAAAGGGTACAGTTCCCGGCCAAACTGTGGTGCAAAAATCTAACCCCAAAACCATTAAGGAAGGGCCGGTAGCACCAAAACCGGACACCACAGTGTCAGCTCTACCACATAAACCCCCACCTACAGTGGCGAAGAAGGGTCCTGCTGTAACAAAAGTTCCAGCTCCTCCACCTATACAGGTGCCTGTCCAAGCTAAGCCACTAGGGCTTCAAAATACTATCCCTAGGACTAGTAGGAGGGGTGGCTATCCTGTCCACTTACCCCCAGAAGCTAGTCCGTATGTGGTGATCATGACCGGAGTTCCCGAGCTGAGTACAAATTCGGAAGAACCAGGTTGGTCTTTAAGAAACAAAGTATTACACTGGCTATCTACTAATAGACCTCTCCCACCGTATTCAGACAATAGAGTCACAATGGTCCGCAGGGTCCCCTGGATAGGTAAAGAGCCAAAAAGAATCCAGGGAGATTGCGTTATTGTTAATTTTGAGGACCCACTCACAGTCGAGCATATTTGCTCCTGGGGTACGCAAATAACAAATGATGGGATAGATACTAAAAGACTCTCTTATTTCTACCCGCCAACACCCCGATATAACGAAGGTCCGGAATGGAACTGGTTTCAAGTTGGAAACTGGGACAGAAGACGAGATTGGGTTGACTGGCCAAGACATGGAGGTAGAGACGCTGACCCAACTTTTGGATGGAGAGGTGTTCCACTAGCAAATAGATATGACTGCCTGGAAATGGTGGATTGACCACCAACCTGCAATAACCAGGATAGCACAGGTCCCTCCCTCCACGAGTCTAAATTTTTGCAACTAGCTCATCGCTCCTCGAACCTCCATCCCACCAATGGCATTTTAGTTATAATGGCAGAATCCACTTCAACATCACCACCTCCTCCTGCAGAAATGGCCTACGAACCACTAGTGCCCTCTGAAGTAATAACATCGATTAAGCACCCTGGCGATACCAGGCAAGCAGTTTCTTTAAGGTCATCAGACTTAGATCTAGTGCAAGATAACCCTACCAAGTGTGACGATCATTCTGTACCATATTCCACTGTCTTAACAACACACACTTCCCCACGCCCAGGAATTTTACCTTCTGACGTTCCGTCAAATATAAGTAACGCAGCTACCTCTAACCGGACGCTTTCTGTTTTATTTTGGAACGTAGCGGGTCCCCGCTCCAAGATAGACCACAAACCATGGTTGGACATAGTGAACGCACACCAAATAGTATGCTTACAGGAAACCTGGGCCACCGAGACCATACACATTCTGGGCTATATAACATACCATGTTCCAGCTAGTACTACAACTCATGGTAGAGCAAAGGGAGGCCTAGTAGCATATTTCTCTAATAACTTACCTTCAACGAACGTAACAGTCCTTCTTACCAGCGTGAGTTTTCAAATTATAATGGTCTCATTTAATAAATGTATGTTACACTTTTTTATTAATTTATATAACAACCTCCTGCCTGCTGATTGTGTCAAGACTTTATTCGAAATTACTTCTTTTATAAAAGAACAACGAAACAAGTACCCCTCTCTTATCTGTTATGTGATTTGGAGGGGTGATTTCAATGTTCCTTTGTGTAACAATTACAAGAAAGGTATTTGTGGTCTTCAAGATGAAAACGACTGCCCTTTGACCCATTTCACACATTCGTATATAGGTAATACTCTGAATGACTGTCTTTTCTCCTTGGAATTGGAATGTGCAAATGACCTCGAGGACCCACCCGCTGAATTTAAGCCTACATTTCACGGTAGGGGTCTGTCAAGTCTCATTGACTATATTCTATGCTCCCAAATATTGAAGGGTCAATTGCAATTATTTAAAACAGGTTCCAACATATCCAGCGACCACTTCCCAAATAGTATTATCCTGTCAATTAACACTGCTCTACCTCACCCCACCAGGATCAGCTTATTAAACCAACAATCTTTGACCATGGACAAAGTAAACGGTTTCTCCGTAAAATGGTCCAAAGTTGATCCTGAAGTAATTACTGGCAAAGTTATATCTAAAACCCTTCCTTGGTAGAATAACTGTCTGGTAGAGGATTCCACACCCCAGCTGATTTTATCCAGTTTTCTGGAGATCTTAAAAGTCATACGGGCAGAATTACTCTGTCACCATAAACCCCGAGAACAGGAATCCATAGGATGGTTTAACTCTACCTGCCGTAAAGTGCTAACCGCCCTAAAAAAGCCCTTCATAGTCAAGACAGAGACACAGTCGAGATAGCCAAACTCAGAAAGGCTTACAAATTGGCACAACACATCCGCAAAAAGGAAATAAAGAAAAATCTTTGGGCCCAATTACATGAGAGTTGTCTAAGTAAAGACAGCTCCCTGTTTTGGCGCACAGTTAAATCACCCTTTTTGGTAGATGCCACAGCTTCCCAACACTTAGATGTGGCTGTGTCGGCTGACGAGTGGGTGGCTCACTTTTCAAGGATATTTGGCGGTTCCTCCGTCGATGCTATAACTGTGGCTCAGACGGAAAAGGATCGTATTAAGGATCATATATACCCAATTGACCTCTATTTCGACCTAAACGAGGTCATTAAAGCACTATCATCCTCTAAAACTGGTAAGGCCCCCGGTCCCGACGGAGTCCCACTCGATATCTTTGTAAGTAACATAGAACTTTGGTCACCCCTCGTCACCCAGGTAATGGCAGCAGTTTCAAATATAGGTCTAATAGACTCCTGGTCTTCTTCTATTCTGCTCCCTATCTTTAAAAAGGGCGAACGTAACAACCCAGCCTGTTACAGGCCCATCTCTCTCCTGGACTCCCTGGGGAAAGTCGCGGGCCGACTGATCTTGGATCGCCTCCAGGACTGGGCGTCGGGGAATAACATTCTAACTGATCTCCAGTATGGATTCCAGGAGGGACCTGGCACTCTCGAACAGGTATTGAACCTAACCCTCCTAATAGGCAAGTACGCAGGGGCAAAAGGAGGTAATCTGTACTTAGTTTATGTCGATCTCAGCGCAGCATTTGACTGCGTGATACACTCCAGGTTGTGGTCCATTCTTAGTGAACTGGGGGTAGACCCCCCTCTTATAAAATTCCTCCGCGAGCTCTACTCCGATGCTACTGCGTGCGTGAGATATGGGATCGGCGGCGAACTATCCCCTTCATTCCCAGTAAACAAAGGAGTTAGACAGGGCTGTGTCCTGGCCCCTTTCTTATTTAATCTATATACCAACGGGATGGAACTGGCCATGTTAGCAAGGAGCCAGGACCTTCCATCTATTAATCATCGCCCTATCACCGCTCTACTATATGCGGATGACTCAGTCATCTTAGCAAGAACATTAATTCAGCTACAAAGACAATTAGACAAATATTGTCAGTTCATGCTTTCCTTGGGGTTGAAAGTAAATAAAAGCAAAACCTTTGTTATGCATATCGGCCCCAAGGCGAAGAATCCTAAACCTGTTTTTATAGATCAAGTTAGATTGGAACGTGCCAGGGAATATCCTTATCTAGGTATCCTACTGGATGACCAATTATCCTGGAAACAAGCAGTGGCAAGTAAAAAGCTACTCTATCAGAGAGCAACTTCAGCTCTGGTTTCCTTTTCGAGAAAATTGGGCAAACCAGCCCCAGCCGAGTTGCTCAAAATATATCACGCCAAATGCCATAGCGTAGCAACTTACGGCGCAGGTGTCTGGGGCTACGCTCCCGTAGATGATTTGCAAAAGGTCCAAAACGGGTTCTTTAAATACATTTTGGCACTTCCTCAAAGCGCCCCCATATACGGTTGCGTTATCGAGCTGGGCATCGATTACCTAACAGATAACATCAGATGTCAGCCGATTCTCTTATGGCACCGTATTTGGAATAAACCGCAATGCCATTTAACCCGCTCATTAATAACTGACTGCTTATCTTTGGCAAGCCGGAGCAAAATTCCTTGGTTATTATATGTCTCCAATTTTTTCAAGGATTTGAACCGCACATCTTACTTCTCTGAGCCTAGTTCAACATCAGACATAACCAGGAATGCCCTGAAAAATCTCTGTTTAAATCATCTCAGAGACTTGCGTCTTTCTCAAGAAGTAACTAAGCCAACAAATGTGCAGATCCTAATGGTTCAGACCTCCCCTGGTATCCAGCCATATTTAACTTGTTTCTTATCTAATTACGAAAAAATTTTAACCAGGTTCCGATTTAATTCTTTCTTTTGCCTTGTTACTTTCCCCATCGAGTTAAACTGGTCACATGATCTGATTAAATGTCCTTGTGATGGAATATCATCTCAGTCCACAATTCATGTAACTTTGTTCTGCCGATAATACGAGCAACCCCGCAAGCGCTGGATTATCCCCCTTTTTCGTGCAATGGGTTTGAGAACCTGCCGGCCAGCCTACCTGGCCCTGCAGTCACTAGATTCACAAAATGCCGCTAAATGTGTAGCTTGCTTCTTAAATTCATGTTTAAAAATCCGCTGTAAAGTTTGAGCTACTGTTTTCATGATTCCATGCCTTCTTGTATACAATTCGCAATAATTGTTTTTTACCTAAAAGTTTTTAATGTTAATCAGTTTTTTACTTGTATCATAATACTGCGTTTTAACTATGTACCGTAATTTTATGATGTACTTTTTATGATTCTGCTAAGTGCCAATCGAATAAAAGTTTTGATACGATACAGTACCTTAAAAAAACAGTTGTTATCAGTGGTTTCACATTTTCCCGCCACTAAAAACAACAGAAAAGGTGTTTTTCCGGTATTTATGGAATATTTTGCTTTTATTATTGCTTGCTTTTTGCACTGATAGCACATGGTATATAGACAATGTCCATATAGTGTATATGAGGTCCAAATAGATTTTTGCAAATTAAACTTACTGTGGTACACCATACAATACTTCTTCAGTGAGTCTTTGGTCATGTGCGCTTGCTCTTTCTTTCCCATATAAACTTCTGTGAAAAGGCCCTCTCAACATTGGCACTTGGGACGGCAACACCAAAACTGCCAGTACACAATTTGTTAACTCTGGCCACTGACATTTTTTTCCATGACAATACTGGTGCAATTCTCAGGGGAGGTACTGCAACATTTAAGTTGAGCTGGGCGCTTATGCCCTCAGAATTATTGAGGCGGTCAAAAATTAAGCAGCACTTTTGAAACTACGGAGGAAATTCCCCTTTACTGAAGGGATCTAGAACTTGTACAGAGTACCACAGTGAGGTTTCATTGACTTCAAATGCCATTGGTGGTGAAGGGACATTTTTATGCATCATTGCAAGCCATTTCTCATACAATGTACAATAAACATTCCTGAATTGCCCTTCAACATTGCTTTGCTTACCAAGTGGCACGCAGTCTAACATGTAACATGTTGCTGTGGCAAAGTCTCTAAAGGTGTTGCCCAGCCTTCTCTCAAGGAGATGAGAGTAGGTTTCACATCTACACCAATTATGCTGAACACTTGGCAGACAAGGGTTTTTCACACTTAATTGTTTTTTAATATATCCACTACAGCAGTTCTGTATTCCTGCAAAAATCTAAGAATGCAGTAGAGTGTACTTTTTTCACATCACTATCAATATGCAACCAAATATCCTCACATTTCTTGCCTTTGGCATCATCCCTCAGCAAAAATTCTGTAATTGGTTGCCACATGGATAATATAGCATTCTCAGCCCCTTGGACTGAATATCATCAGCTAAGAGACACAGTTAAGATGACTCTTTCTTTGATGCCACACAAAGCACGAAATGAAAAATATTTGTGTTTTAGTTCCTGTGCTTAAGAAAAAGGTGCACCAGAATGGACTAAAAAGTCAATAGCATCGCTAATTACTCTGAAGATTGTAAAGATGTGTTCAGCATACTATCTAACAAGTGGCAAGGATCACTTACAGGGAATCACTTCAGCTCAGGTATCAATTTTGACAGGTCATTACACAACTTTTTCATATACGTAGCCGAATCACTGCAAATACAAACAATATCACTCCAATCTTTGTTGAACTTGGAAGAACCTTTTTTTCAAAGCATTCCAAGTAACACTGCATTCCATGTTTTCCAAAAGTTTGGTGTCATGTTTTCACCACTATCCTAGATGCTTGGTGATAGCGCTCTTTTTACATATACTTGTCACTATACCTTGCATTGAATGTTTTATATCCTGAGGCGTTGGCAATTCACCTACTATCAATACAGACCCACTAGAAACTGGGGGCTGGTGCATTAAGGGTTTTTACCCATTCTCTGTGGGTAAATGTGATGCACATATTAGGATGGATTCTTATGAAACCAGTCTTTTTACCTATCAGTGAAAGAATCAAACGCAGCCGAAATATATAAAATATGATTTTGATATTTCCTGATTCTCTGCAGTTTATAAAATAATTAAACAAGACCTAAAACATGCTTCTAAACCCTGTATCTTTAGACCAAAGACCACAAAACTGAAAAAAGAAAAAGGAAGAAGAAACAATATTTTAGTGGCATCCCTAAACTTCAAAACTCAAGCAGAATAATGTTATCCCAGTCTTTCTTACTGCTAGCTTGTATAACAAAGTTACATTGTATTGGCCCCTTCAGGAAGAAACAAAATGACTCTTTCGCTCTCTTTTTATTTTCTTTGAATGGCATTTAGTTTGTGGTTGTGCAGGTGTTATTTCAGTGTTTATATGTTTTCACTAGTGAGGACTATTTCTTTTTCAGTGGGGTTTTATCAGTTATTATAGGTTTAAACATAAAACCCCACAGCCTATATATACTCTTTTGCTGCTTGTAATCACTTTCATTTGCTTTTGTCTACTGATTATCGCAGCATATGCATTCTATACGAGAATAACATTGGTTCAATAAATATATTGAAAGCGTCCCACTGTGTATTCTCTGTATATTGCTATGAGAGCAGGAGAGCATGAGTGACTGAGCAAAACGTTTCTGATCTGTTATCACGATTCCTGGGGGGTCAGGGTTGTCATCTTCAGTGGCTGCTAGAAACCATTTGCTCCCTGTTAGGGTTAGTGGGGCTTATGGTGGCACTGTGAGCTAGCTGGTCTCCTGGCCAACACACACTGCGGGGGTGCCGGGAATCAGTCTAGGCACCTCACCCAAAGTTTATGTTGTCCACAAACATACAGATCCTATGGATTAGTGGGAATTACGCGACAGTTGGACATCTCGCCTTGCTGAAGGATCAACAGGAACCAGCTACGCTGAAACACCAACACAGCAATGACTTCGCAAGTGACAGCAAAGTGCTCCTCTCTCAAGCACGGAAGTGCATGTGTATTTATAACAATGGCATCCATGTTTCCGTGTGATGCCTCAGCTGTTCTGACATTGTTTATTGTCTCTGAGAAGGCAAAGTTGCATTATGAACGAAATAACACCATTTACACAATGTGTGTTGGGCCTTGTACGAAATGTTCACAGTGTCATGATAGTGTTCTTGCAAAGTGGTTTTGTAAGCAAAGTAGTTTCGGAGAAACTAACACAGCAATGTCACACAAACAAATGTGTCAAATGTCATTGTGTGAAAGAGAAGGCAACTTAAGAAACGTGTGCATGTTAAAATGGCAGTGTTTCTTACTGGGCCTAACTGAGCCACGTGACAACCCTTTCTTCCATTTTTTCTGTGTTCCTAATTGAGTTATTATTATTCAGTACATTGACCGAAACTGGTGGACAATTAGGACTGTGTA
Organism: Lissotriton helveticus; assembly: GCF_964261635.1. Lineage (NCBI taxonomy): Eukaryota > Metazoa > Chordata > Amphibia > Caudata > Salamandridae > Lissotriton > Lissotriton helveticus. Next base: position 1,030,303,488 of record NC_136059.1, read on the forward strand.
CTGTATCCCTTGGGGCTCTAATCCACTCTTTGAATCCTGGTGGGAAGCTTCTTCCATGCAGTTACATTTATCTAAAGGTGTTGTTAGCACAATTTTATTCACCGCACCATCAAGTAAAGTGTTATGATGATTACTTGTATCCTTCAAATGCAACAATGTTACGTAGCCCCGTTCTTCTTTCATAATACCATACTTAATATATAGGTGTTTGGATTCTGAAAAGTTTACACCCCAATTACTTATATCAGATTATACCTCTGACTTGCTGAACCATCATTGGTCCTATGAAAGGCACAATTTCTGGCACTGACTGAGTGAAGTGGAGAGCAATAATAATCTCACAGATAAAGTTTCACTCAGACTCATCAACCCCTGAAAACCGGAAGTGCATATATGCTAGGATGATTCCACTAAGATACCACCAGGCCCAAGAATGTAGTACCAAGATAAAAAGCTCCTGTCCTCTGTTCTGAGAAACAGGTTTCTATTTTATATCAGATGTACGTTGGTGTTCCATTCTAAATAGACCATTCCAAGGAAAGTGCTTTATTTGCCGTTATTTTTAATAACCCGAAATGTGGTAATGCACTGGTTCCGTCTCTTCAATGATAAACACTCAAAGTCATAGCAGCGGCCCCACCTATTCTGTTTCTGGGTCACCGCACCAGGTATTTGTGTATAACCCATGTCTGTTGATTCTCTCTTCACGGATCTAGTGTTCCTTCTATTTCCCTAGGCTGCAATGACTTCGAGTATTTATCATTGAAAAGAAGGTCAGCCCCTACAAGAAAAAAAGTCAAGTGCAAGTATATGGCGGGATGCCAAGTGCAAATCCGTTGCTGAGAGTCAGGTAGGGCTGAGTCGAGGGCAGCTACTAAACCCCTGACTGTGTACAGAAGATGGTATCAGGCGGGGGCCCAGAGAGCGTTGCAGCCTGCCCTTACCTCTTTGTTGGCCAGGCTACCCCAGTGCGTCGGTGAATTGCTTGACCGATGGCAGAGAACTCGCTTTTTCAAAATGGTTTGTTGGATAGTTGTGAAGGGAGAATTTTCATGGCAGTTGATTAGTGCAATACTTGACTCACGGTGTAAGGTATTGTGCACTTTTAGACACTTCGCATTGCAACAGAAGAAGCAACTCGTACTCGGCTTCGTACTGAGGTAACTAAACATTGCACTCCAAATAATCATTAACTCCCCTTCCATGCTCTATTGAATGGAGTCTGATATAAAACAGATACAACACACACACACACAGCACAGTTTGATCAAATTACCTGTCTTGATGAGTTCGTTAATGAGTTCCTCCTTCATTTTGATGCTGATTGCCAGTTCTCTCACTTTTTGTTTGGCTCCTGCCAGCCGCAGCTCAGAGTTCTTTAATTTCTTCATATTTAGCAGCTGACTCTCTCTCAGATTTTCTATTTCGGCGTCTTCAATCAGAAACAGAAGAAGTTTTATGAATGGTGCAGCCAAACTATAACATTTTGACAGAATAGTGTTAGTGTAATGATAAGTGACTGAGTTATCTTGTACAGATAAAACTTTGTGTGACTACTTAAAATCTTTACAAAACGTGTTTGCGTTAAAACCAAAATACATCGATTTTTGTATTTATTGATACGACGGTGTGAACATTTAAAGCCAGTGGTAAACTACTACCACAGACAATCGGTCACGGAGGTGCTACAACTTTTGACAGTAGCACACACTCTTTATTAACCGAGTTGGGGGGGGGGAGGTTTAAGGGAAAGTCCAGTGGGGGTGGGGGTCGTCAGTGTTAGAAACCCACAAAGCCAGAACGTTGTGGATATTTACAATGATTTCCAAAGTCTTTCCCATTCTAACTTTTGACATAAAATCGGTTGTGAAAAAGTGACAGCAAATACGAAATGACATTGGCAAATGCACCAAATACTCCATAATTTTAGGGATGCAGTTCTAAGAAATCCAGTGTGACAATGTGATACTATTACCCGGCTCAGTGCAGCTCTTTTCTTTCCGTCGCAGAAAGATGAAGGGCAGAGCCAGCCCTGCCCTTATTTGAACTGCTCACCTCCAGCTGTAAACACAGTGTCAGCAACAACTGTTCAACTCACTAATCTAGCTAAGTGACTGAATTAATATAAAGCTGCTGTATGAAAAGTCAATCGGACATTAAGGTCCCACGTTACCAAAATCATACATTTGCTTCTGAATATTGTCATCTACCTTTGAAGTAAATTTACAATCTTTGTGGAATTCTCAAAAAAACCTACAACAGTACTGCAGCTAAGTTCCCCCAGTCGCAGCTTTCCAGAAGTACTCAAAGCGGTAAGCATTGAAACATCCGTACATGTAATACTTTATTTACAAAGTGATTAAAGACCATTACAATATCTAAATGTACTTAAAAATACGATAAACCCCGTAACCCTGGCCCTCAAAAATAAATAGAAATTAGAATAAAAAAAGAGTTGGTCGGGGGGATTGAGGTAAGCTAAAAATACAATATATGGTCTAACAGTGGGTACTCCCTTGTTACATTGTCTACACACTTCACAGACCTAGCTGCCACTTGCTAATGCCTACCCCTCATACACTGTAAAACTGGCTTCAACACAAGGCCACAACAGCAATCCATATTTATTAAACGCTGGCGGTAGAACTCAAATCTCGCGCTCCTCCATAAATGCCGGGCAAACATGGCAAATATTTATGCATGCGTAAATGCTCAGCAGAAGTGTGCTTCATACTTTTTTTGCCTTTCTCTGTGTGGAACACCACCTTCCTATCTCCTCTCTGGTTATGGATTTACTTCTCCCCTATTCCAACCTGGATATAGATTTACTTCTGCCTCCTATCATATCCAGGTGTGAAAGGGCATGAACACAACTGCAAGGAACTCTTCAACATCGTGAAAGAGCTTTCCAACCCCAGCGCAGGAAACAACGACATCACCCCATCGCAAGACCTCTGCAACTCCCTCGCTTCATACTTCCACAACAAGATCGCGGACATACACAACAGCTTCAACAACCAACCAACGCACACCAGGACCGAACAACCACCCCCCACCACCACCCTCCACGCCTGGACCCCGATCAGCCCCGAAGACACCATCCGCACGATGAACTCCATCCACTCCGGATCACCGACCGACCCCTGCCCTCACCACGTCTTCAACAAGGCCGACGCTGTCATCGCACCCCACCTGCGAGACATCATCAACACATCCTTCGACACCACCATCTTCCCGGAGAGCTGGAAGCACGCCGAACTCAGCGCTCTACTCAAGAAACCAACAGCGGACCCCACCGACCTCAAGAATTACCGCCCCATCTCGCTCCTCCCGTTTCCAGCCAAAGTCATCGAGAAGACCGTCAACAAGCAGATGGCCGCCTTCCTCGAGACGAACGGATCCCTCGACCCCTCACAGTCCGGCTTCCGAGCCAATCACAGCACCGAGACCGCCCTCATCGCCGCCACCGATGACATCCGAACCCTGATGAACAATGGAGAAACAGCGGCCCTCATCCTCCTAGACCTCTCCGCGGCTTTCGACACGGTCTGCCACCGCACCCTAGTGCAGCGTCTCAACAACGCCGGAATCCAGGGGAAGGCACTGGAATGGATCATCTCCTTCCTCGACGGAAGAACACAGAGAGTCCGCCTACCACCGTACAAGTCAGAGGCCTCCGAAGTCATCTGCGGCGTCCCCCAAGGATCATCTCTGAGCCCCACCCTCTTCAACGTCTACATGAGCCCCCTCGCGGCCATCGTACGCAAACACAACCTCAGCATAATCTCCTACGCCGACGATACCCAGCTGATCCTCTCCCTGACGAACGACCCCGCCGCCGCCAGAGCCAACCTGCATGAAGGGATGAAAGAGGTAGCCGAGTGGATGACGACCAGCCGCCTGAAACTGAACTCAGACAAGACGGAGGTCCTCATCCTGGGCTCCTCACCCTCCGCCTGGGACGACTCCTGGTGGCCCCCCGCCCTGGGCACCGCACCCAAACCGACAGACCATGCACGCAACCTGGGCTTCATCCTGGACTCCTCCCTCTCCATGACCAGGCAAGTCAACAACGTCTCCTCGGCGTGCTTCAACATCCTACGCATGCTACGGAAGATCTTCTGGTGGATCCCCACCGAGACCAGGAAGACCGTCACCCAGGCCCTCGTCACCAGCCGACTGGACTACGGCAACGCCCTCTACGCCGGGACCACCGCCAAGCTCCAGAAGAGACTCCAGCGGATCCAGAACGCCTCAGCCAGACTCATCCTCGACATCCCACGAACCAGCCACATCTCCGGGCATCTGAGAGACCTTCACTGGCTCCCCGTCAACAAAAGAATCACCTTCCGCCTCCTCACCCACGCACACAAAGCCCTACACGACCAAGGCCCGAGCTACCTCAACAGCCGAGTCAACTTCTACGCTCCCAAACGCCACCTCCGATCAGCCAACCACGCCCTCGCCGCCGTCCCCCGCATCCGAAGAGCGACTACAGGAGGAAGGTCCTTCTCCTACCTGGCCGCCAAGACCTGGAACTCCCTCCCGACCGACCTGCGCCTGACCCAAGACCACCTCTCCTTCAGGAAGAAGCTGAAGACCTGGCTGTTCGAGCAGTAGCGGCACCCCCCCCCACCCCCCCAGCGCCTTGAGACCCTACGGGTAGGTAGCGCGCTCTATAAGTGCCAATGATTGATGATTGATTGATTGAACATGTTTGTCAATAATCTCAAACCCAAACCTTGTGGGGACTCACCCGTGAACCTGGCATCCCCGCACTGAAAAGCCTCCATGCATAGGAACAGTTTTACACCTGCAGAAAATACAGCAAAGGCCCTCATTCCGAGCGGTGCAAAGTGATCATTGTGCAGCCCCCTGCGACCCCGCCCTCCTGTTCCTGTTGGTGTTTGTCCCATGGAAAGCCTGGGTGAAGTGTGCGTCGGAATAAACATTGTCTTTTCTCCGCCAGGCACCTCATCTTGCTGATTGTAGCATCCTCAAAGGAGATAAGGGGTGGTCACAGGTGATTCACAACATCCAGGGCAAACAAGCATTGTCCATGCCAACTCGTCTCGCTTTTAGGACCTTATTCGTGTTTAGCCATGCTTCATATTATCCTGATTGCTGTGCCGCCAGATGTTGAATAAGCTATATACTGGGCCATGGAGTCTGATTCAGGAATATATGCTTGCCTCGGCTGTGCGCTTGTACTTTTTTGAGGCGAGTGCAAGTGACTTCTATATTTTTAAGTTTATAAACATACTATTTAGTGCTGTGTAAACACAACATATTGGTCGTGTAATGTTAGCATCATTGCTTTTAATATTAATGCATAGGAACTCATAATACTCTTGCGAGGGCAGTATCTTTCATATATTTCGCCAGGAATTGTTTACTGGAGTTTTCACTTACGGTTTTTAGTGTCACGTGTTTATGATTAAATATTAATCAAGATACCGGAAACTGCCATATTAAAACCCGCTATAGTAGAAAACTAAGCGGAACTGAAAAATTGCAACTCCTCAACAACATTAAATAGAATAAAGCACTATAATATTCTCCATGTTACTGTTGAAAAGAGGTTTAAAAAAACAAACTGAAGGGACAAAATGAGCTGAAGTCAGAATCCAAAGGACAAAGACTTTTGTCAAAAATCCCAGCGGTGCTCATGACCTTTCATGACAAGCACTAATTACAGCCAGATCTGCCCATTACGGATGAAAACAGCACATTAACCTTCATTCCCGCTCTGATGGAGAGCAAGATGTCGAACCCTCAGCAGTCCACAATCAAAGTGCTAGCATGCAACCGCAAACCCGCCAAGGACATGCTGGACAAAGAATCATCCCTGAAAGTGCCGCTCTCTGTTGAACTGAAGAGCACGGCAGCCAGGATGCATTAAGGACCACTACCTTCCCTTATTGTGCTGTTGCCCTGCTTTTGAGGGTAACTATGCTGATGCACATCACTTTAGCGCTGCCTGGAATGCACAATCCTGGCCCAACTGTTTGATGGTCAGCCGATGTCAACAATCTCCAAAAGGGTGGTCCATTGTTTGTAGTGTGAAATGTCAAGATGAATGGAGGCAAGTGGACCCTGCATTTACAGTAGGGCCTTGAAATCCAACGGAATAGCACAGATCAACAAACCCATTGACCCACGCTGAAAGCACCTGCCTCCGCTACTCCTCCCTCCACCTCACTGTTTGGATGGCTTGCTCAATTAACCGACTCCTCTTGGTTTATGTCTGTAACACTGCCACCCACCACCAAATTGTCACCATAGCGGTGTTATTGATAAATTGCCAAAACACTACTCTCGATGTGGGTGACACTCCTGTTGTGACAGGGTGCCACAAGGCTTGTTAGCAGTGTGGAAAAACAAGTAGCCAACATAATGTTCAAAGGCAATCAGGCTGCCAAGCTCCAACTGATCAAACTGGACCTCACAGCAATGTTCACTGCAGTCCATTCTAAATAGGAAATGAAAAGCATCACCGAAACCACATGGCAAGAGATCAACGTTTGAAGATGAGACGGAACTTCAAAGTTAACTCCAAGTTTACTCACTTTATACTGTGAGCCCAGTGAGCGCCCTAAGTCTTACAATTGCCTCTACCATCTGAAAGTGTAACAAAGATCCTACATTGCTGAACTAGAGCCACCCATTGTGTACCTCGTACTTTCTCCTTCCATCTACCACTGATCCATAGGGCAGCTCTCAGGATGCTAATAGATTTCCGACAAGAGGTGTCCCCTTGAATCTGGAGACCAATCATAGTACCATTTAGACTCCCATTCAACTGATTACAGTGTTCAATGTATATCACCCATTGGAGCCTGGTAGACCTGTTACATGGAGACTGCAGGGTTTCTTTTGGACGAGTTATTTCTCAAACTCAAACCACAATGATTCTGTCCATGGACATTCCACTTAAGTTTGTCTGATGGGGCTTTTGGGTACCTCAACATCATCATCATTTTTTGCCAGATTGTTGACTGCCATGGCACAAACCTGGAGTTGTTTAATACAGAATTCACAGTCTCTGGGACACTAGGATAAAAGGCTGAGACTCTGGAGCCCACAAACATTCCTGGCTTCAAATGTCGAGCAACAAATAGTGGCACATTCACACCGAAACGGAAGTGGTCTTTTTCAGTATAAAGAGATAAGCAGAGATGGAGCATATCTGTTTGCCCTCCCTCAAACAGATATGCTCCAAAGAAAAGTGAAGGAGAATGTGTTCATTCTATTTTATAAGGTGCCAAACAGCCACAACATACTTATACTCACTGATTACCATTCTCACTCACTAACACACTTACACACACTCACTCACTACGGGCTCTGGTTGATAGGGTTTGTAGCTGAACTATGCCCCTCAGACAGAGCATGGTGTAGAGCATGGGTGTATGAGCACAATATATACCGGTACACCTATTGCTGAGTGTTTCGAACATTATGTTGAGTAATTGATCATAATACATATTCTTTGTCCCCCGTTTAGGGTACCTACCTGATAACATGGTATGTAGGTTTTTCACTTATCATGTTGTGTATATAGTCACATTTGTCAGGATGCAAACCCCCATCGACCATCACACCCACACTAGACATGGTGGGAACTGAAGTTGGTATTTTTGAAAAGAATGTTCTCCAAGACATTGCACGAGTTATAAAAAATCCTTACAAACCAACAACTAATCTCTCTGCTACAGAAACTACCTCCTTGAATGAACTAAAAACTAATTCGTCAATTGTCATCAAACCTTGTGACAAAGGTGGTGGCATTGCTGTTTTTGATAAAGAGAGTTATGATGCCAAAATGTTGGAGATGCTGGCTGTGACTGAACATTACAGACCAGCACAACGTAGGGAACTGGAAAGACTGAACAAACACATCCAGGAATTGACTCAGGTAGCATTCACAGATGGTTACATTTGTGAGGATGAATATGATTTTCTCAACAAAACAGCTCCTGTCACCTCTGTGCTGTATGGTCTTCCAAAGACACATAAATCGGAAACTGATCCTCCTATGCGTCCCATCATTTCAACCATTGGCTCTAATACAGAGCCGTTGTCGAAGTATGTAGATAAATTTTTGTGCCCCTTAATCCAAAAGTACAATTCCTACATTCGCGACACAGGGGACATTATTAACAAAATAGAGGGTCTCCCTTTCAACCCAGAGACGGACATTCTCGTAACGCTCGACATTGAGGCATTGTACACCAACATCCCTCAATGTCGGGCGTTACAATCGGTGTCCGATCTCCTCAAGAGATATCCATCTGATCGCCCTGATGTCTTTATTCTCCAATGTCTGGAGATTGTACTGATGAATAATTTCTTTGAATACAACGGCAAACTTTTCAAACAAATTAAGGGTACATCAATGGGGGCTTCCTGTGCTCCATCCGTGGCCAACGCATTCATGGGAGAATGGGAACTTAAGAACATTTATAACGAACTGGCCCCGTTTTTTGAAAACATCTCTCTTTGGAAGCGTTTTATTGATGACATTTTTTTTATTTGGAGTGGACCAGAAGAACTTTTGCAAACATTCTTTCTTTGGCTCAATGCGAGTGATACCAATCTTAAGTTTACCATGAACTTTAGCACTCGGAAAGTAGACTTCCTTGACATCAGTATTGAAGGGATCAATGGATGCCTGACAGTAAGTCTATACAGGAAAAGTACGGCGAAAAACACCATCTTAGAATATAATAGCTACCACCCGAACTGCCAAAAGGACTCTGTACCCTTCGGGGAATTCTTACGAATTCGCAGAAATTGTACAGATATCTCCTCCTTTCATCTACATGGAGACGCACTCAGGGAAAGACTACTTAAGAGAGGCTACCCGCGTCGCCTTGTGCGACATGCTTACAAAAGAGCCAAATATTATGATAGGTCGGCACTTCTTCTGGGTAACAAACGTGTCAAACAGGAGCGGATCACATGCGTGATCGATCATTCAACTCTGAATTTTAAGATCCAGAACATCATCAATAAAAATTGGAGAATTCTGAATACAGATGACAATGCTCCTGCGCTCCCACTCCCTATGCTCGCATATAGGAGGAACAAAAATTTACGAGATATGCTAGTTCACACGAGATCATTGGCAAGGAGCCCTTTTTCCAATCAGCCTTCCATTACTGGCCTTCCTGCTGTGGCAGGCAACCACAGGTGTGGTTCCTGGCACGCTTGTGACTCAGCCATTACCTCTGACACAATCACTTATAATGAAAGACATATCAAACTGCGATTTTTGACTAACTGTCGCAGTAGTAATATTGTGTACATCATGTTCTGTGGCTGTGGATTGGCTTATGTAGGTGAGACAGGCCGTGAGTTTCGTGTCCGCTTCAGTGAACACAAGTCTGCAATCAGGACAAAGAAGCTGACAGCCCCTCTGGTTCAGCATTGTATGGATAAATCTCATAAAGAAAATGAGATCAAATGGTGCATTTTGGAAAAAGTGACACCTAAATTGGGCCAACTCAATGAAATTACGCGGAAGAAACGCGAGACCTTCTGGATTTTCCATTTGGACACCGTGAAACGTGGTCTGAATGAAGAATTATCTTGGTATGTGACCAAGTAAACAGAAATTCTAAAACGTATCCCACTTGTAATGTATTATCTATTAGATAGTACTTGTCTCTGAATGTATATCAGGTGGCTTGCCTCTAATGCTTTCCCCTCCTTAGTACTGCTCCTCTAGGTGTATCCGACATTTGAAAGATGTTTGTCTAAATAATATGGGCTTTTTCAACTCTTATTGTGTATTTGATTGATAAATTTTTGAAAAAGTTATGACTTTTCGGTTAGTTAATATTTTCATCTAGATAATAATTTTCAGATATTTATTTCCTGTTAGCCGTGGTAATCTTAGAATGCCCGTTTTAATTATTTCTAAGCTCAGGCTCACTAGAGATAACATCTGGTACGAGCGGTTGTAGACTGAGTTATGACATAGTCCCTTGTTTGTGTTTACAAACGGAGTGAAGTCCCTTATTGATGTTTGCGAACGGGGATGTTTGCGGCTTACATCATGATGGCGGTCTGGAGCGCAGTCCACTGTCTATGTTCATGATGAAGGACGCCTGCCCTACGCTACCTGAAAGCGACTCCCCACGTGACACTTGGATCCGCTGACCGTTCTTAAAACAGGGAGGACTTCCCAGTTCAGTCGTTTGTTGGTAGTGGAGACAGACGGTGCGGAGACACGATGCTACAAGCATTGACGTAAGGTAAGCGAACTAGGGCAGTGCGAGCTCGCTAATACCTAGTGCCGACCCTGCCATGCACCCAACTGTTTGGTTGTGGTTTGGCTTTCATATTCGCCATCAATTTTGCTTAAAAGATGCTACAGACACTTTGTGCAAAATAGCGCAAGCAAGGTAATGCGCCATAGGAGCACCATAGAATAGAGCGTGGCCAGGGACATCGCCAATGGACCTTGTTGTTTTCCTTAAAAAAAACGCAAGGTCTGAGAATTATCCATCTCAAGCACCCTCTGGGGGTCCTCGACCGCATTAAATTCGGGAGCATAACCAAACGATCTTGGCATTTTGGGTTAACTGAGTTGCCTTACGTTATCCACCCGCATATAAAATACCATATTTCTATCCACATTTTAGGGACGCAGACTACGGAGCAACTTTACACACGATTGTGCCTTTCTCATGATGGTGTCTCTCCAAATAAACTAAAGTAAGAACTTATCTTGCATGCCTCGCTTTAAACACTCACCTTAGCAACACGTGTATGTTAACTCAATTGGTTCTTCTATCTTTTTACCATCATAGATCACGGCAAGCTCATCCACGAATATGCCTTCCTAACAAATGTGCCCTTTATAATAAATTGAAGTAAGAACTCATCCTGCAGCCTTTTTTTCAAACGCTTACTCTAGTAGCACGTGTTTGTTAACCTAATCGGATTTCTTATTCTTTTATCATCATAGATTATGGTAGGATTTTAATTGAATTCCCGCTGACCGTTTATGTCTCAAACCACTCCATGACTAGAAAACATCTAGGAACTGACCGCCATACCGGGCCTCTCCAACTACTATTAAAGGTATACTCTTTCAAGGACGAAATAGATGTCCCATAAATACGGGCCTCTTTCTTAGTGCTTTCTTTAATCAGTTCCATACTAAGAGGTCTGTTTGGTTAAAACAAGTAATTTTTTGCTTATAGCCATTTTAAGGACAAATAGGATATCCCGTCCTATGACAATCACGAGAGCCGGTTTTCCATGACTCCACTGCTGTTGGTGCCAATTGGTAAGCTCACTGACACTTGTATTTGAATAACAGGAGTACCCGGTTATGGCCCTACCTTAACTCGTAGCCATTGGGAATATGCCTTATTGACACATGACCGTGTAAGTCTGATTAATGCACCCTTGAAGTCCCTTTATTAGATGGCTTAGATTAAATTTGTTCCCCCTTATTAGTCATATGCATCACATTTTGTCTCCGCTTGTGGTCTAGTTGATGAGCTTCTGGTCCATGTAACACAGTGAATAAATTAGTGCTGTAAGAAGATCCTATTCTCTTGGGTGGTAACGAAATGGTGATTTGTTGTATATATATTTTTCAGATCCCTTGGTATTTACCGTATCATGAGGAAAAGGTCCTGATGAAGGCGGCCGAGTGCTGCCGAAACGCGCGTAGACCTGCTGCGATGGCCAATTAGTACATCTGGTGGCCAATATTCTAGCATTGTTATTCTGCTTACTGTCTATTCAGTTCCTTCTCCATTTGAGTATGAGGTTGAGTGTGGTATGACTGTTAGCATGTGAGTATGTTGAGAGATATGCTTGGTACCAAGGGGTAATAATTTTTAGATATTATTCGTGTTGTATATATTTATGATTCTTCTGTTTTTTGTCAAGGTTTTTGATATGAATTGTAATTCTTTCTCTTGTGATTTTTTGGATGAAAAACAGTATTTAAATGAACTGAAAAAATGAAAAAGTAAATTTTGTAATGTTTTGAATTCATTTAGTATGTTATTTGTATTTATCACCCAATTAGAAAATTTATAGATGGAATTGTATAATTAAAATATAAGGCCATTGCAGGAACGTCTCCACATTGCAGTGTTCATGCTCCCCTCTGTTCCTGGGCCAAATTTAACCTTTTGAGGGGGTCCCTTCGTACATGTTGGTTACCTTCGCGGTTTTTCAACCGTGGGATTTTTTTCATCAATTTTTTGTAATTTATGGTTTTTTTGTACTGCTTCACTGTGTTGCAGGTTTCAGTTAGTTCTCACGTGACCACACCTTAGGACAGTTAATTAATATACAGAATTTCTTCTTTATATTTGATTTATCAGGTATTTCACCCAGTTTTTGCCCCCACAGGATTATCCCTGGGAGGAAGGAGAGGTGAATTAAAACCCATCATGGATAGCTTTCAGACTTTTGGGTTTACTGATGAGGATTTTAATACACTTATAGGAAAATTAGCAGGAGACAGCGGCCCAGTACCCTCCCACCAAATAGGTAATAGTGAATGGCAGAATCTCCTTAACATGCGCAAAAGATTAAAACGTATAGAATCACATGCATTCTATATGTTCGAATACCTTAAAGCAGGCGTCATTCCTTCAGGCCTGAGAGTCCGGAACGCCCCCGCTCTCTTTATCGACGTCAAAAAGTTCCTGGAGCGGTGGTCATTAATTTCCAACCGCTGCTCCAGGGACTGGATGATGCTGATTATTGTGACGGCTAAAGATGTAGCGTCCACCCTTTTACAGGAGATCAGTGATCTCGAGGCAAAACTCAGTGCATCAACGGCGGTGGAAGAAGGCAAAGATTGTCTTGAAAAAATAAAAACAGAAATGAAAGACTTTGATACCTATCTTACCAACAAAAAGATGGAGAAGTTAAAAAAGGATGTTAGATGGTTCACGAAAGAGAAAGTTTATCCCTACTTAACGTCTAACTATTACCAGGAGGCACCACAAAGTAACCCTAACACCAACTATAATGGGTACTCGGGAAGGAGATATACCAACTTCTCCGACTCGGGGTCCTCCGGTTCGGAAGGGGATAACTATCAGGACACCAATTACAGTCACCCAAACCCTGGCCCATTCAGAGGCAGATCAAACCAACGCCCATTTCATGGAAGGGGTTTTTTACCCCGGGGCCAATTCAGGGGGAGGAATGTTCGGTGGCAAGATCAGGCAACCCATGCCCAGATGAACCCTCCACCTCCACAGCAATACGTGCGAACTCGCAATCAGCAGTATTGGTGGTAGAAGGACAGGGAGAGTGTAACTCCAGACTGACCCATGACTTACCTATTTATAATTTGTCCACTGTCGATCTCAAACCGGAAGATGTGAAAGTACTAAGTAGGGGACTTTCATTTGTGCCGAGCATCCACCTGAATAAATTTAAATTACATCAGGACCTCTTTGCCTTTTTTGGCAAAGTTAGACTTAATAAATTTTTCACTGACCGTCCCCGGACTGAAGATGACAATAATATGTCAGGATGCAAACCCCCATCGACCTTCACACCCACACTAGACATGGTGGGAACTGAAGTTGGTATTTTTGAAAAGAATGTTCTCCAAGACATTGCACGAGTTATAAAAAATCCTTACAAACCAACAACTAATCTCTCTGCTACAGAAACTACCTCCTTGAATGAACTAAAAACTAATTTGTCAATTGTCATCAAACCTTGTGACAAAGGTGGTGGCATTGCTGTTTTTGATAAAGAGAGTTATGATGCCAAAATGTTGGAGATGCTGGCTGTGACTGAACATTACAGACCAGCACAACGTAGGGAACTGGAAAGACTGAACAAACACATCCAGGAATTGACTCAGGTAGCATTCACAGATGGTTACATTTGTGAGGATGAATATGATTTTCTCAACAAAACAGCTCCTGTCACCTCTGTGCTGTATGGTCTTCCAAAGACACATAAATCGGAAACTGATCCTCCTATGCGTCCCATCATTTCAACCATTGGCTCTAATACAGAGCCGTTGTCGAAGTATGTAGATAAATTTTTGTGCCCCTTAATCCAAAAGTACAATTCCTACATTCGCGACACAGGGGACATTATTAACAAAATAGAGGGTCTCCCTTTCAACCCAGAGACGGACATTCTCGTAACGCTCGACATTGAGGCATTGTACACCAACATCCCTCAATGTCGGGCGTTACAATCGGTGTCCGATCTCCTCAAGAGATATCCATCTGATCGCCCTGATGTCTTTATTCTCCAATGTCTGGAGATTGTACTGATGAATAATTTCTTTGAATACAACGGCAAACTTTTCAAACAAATTAAGGGTACATCAATGGGGGCTTCCTGTGCTCCATCCGTGGCCAACGCATTCATGGGAGAATGGGAACTTAGGAACATTTATAACGAACTGGCCCCGTTTTTTGAAAACATCTCTCTTTGGAAGCGTTTTATTGATGACATTTTTTTTATTTGGAGTGGACCAGAAGAACTTTTGCAAACATTCTTTCTTTGGCTCAATGCGAGTGATACCAATCTTAAGTTTACCATGAACTTTAGCACTCGGAAAGTAGACTTCCTTGACATCAGTATTGAAGGGATCAATGGATGCCTGACAGTAAGTCTATACAGGAAAAGTACGGCGAAAAACACCATCTTAGAATATAATAGCTACCACCCGAACTGCCAAAAGGACTCTGTACCCTTCGGGGAATTCTTACGAATTCGCAGAAATTGTACAGATATCTCCTCCTTTCATCTACATGGAGACGCACTCAGGGAAAGACTACTTAAGAGAGGCTACCCGCGTCGCCTTGTGCGACATGCTTACAAAAGAGCCAAATATTATGATAGGTCGGCACTTCTTCTGGGTAACAAACGTGTCAAACAAGAGCGGATCACATGCGTGATCGATCATTCAACTCTGAATTTTAAGATCCAGAACATCATCAATAAAAATTGGAGAATTCTGAATACAGATGACAATGCTCCTGCGCTCCCACTCCCTATGCTCGCATATAGGAGGAACAAAAATTTACGAGATATGCTAGTTCACTCGAGATCATTGGCAAGGAGCCCTTTTTCCAATCAGCCTTCCATTACTGGCCTTCCTGCTGTGGCAGGCAACCACAGGTGTGGTTCCTGTCACGCTTGTGACTCAGCCATTACCTCTGACACAATCACTTATAATGAAAGACATATCAAACTGCGATTTTTGACTAACTGTCGCAGTAGTAATATTGTGTACATCATGTTCTGTGGCTGTGGATTGGCTTATGTAGGTGAGACAGGCCGTGAGTTTCGTGTCCGCTTCAGTGAACACAAGTCTGCAATCAGGACAAAGAAGCTGACAGCCCCTCTGGTTCAGCATTGTATGGATAAATCTCATAAAGAAAATGAGATCAAATGGTGCATTTTGGAAAAAGTGACACCTAAATTGGGCCAACTCAATGAAATTACGCGGAAGAAACGCGAGACCTTCTGGATTTTCCATTTGGACACCGTGAAACGTGGTCTGAATGAAGAATTATCTTGGTATGTGACCAAGTAAACAGAAATTCTAAAACGTATCCCACTTGTAATGTATTATCTATTAGATAGTACTTGTCTCTGAATGTATATCAGGTGGCTTGCCTCTAATGCTTTCCCCTCCTTAGTACTGCTCCTCTAGGTGTATCCGACATTTGAAAGATGTTTGTCTAAATAATATGGGCTTTTTCAACTCTTATTGTGTATTTGATTGATACATTTTTGAAAAAGTTATGACTTTTCGGTTAGTTAATATTTTCATCTAGATAATAATTTTCTGATATTTATTTCCTGTTAGCCGTGGTAATCTTAGAATGCCCGTCTTAATTATTTCTAAGCTCAGGCTCACTAGAGATAACATCTGGTACGAGCGGTTGTAGACTGAGTTATGACATAGTCCCTTGTTTGTGTTTACAAACGGAGTGAAGTCCCTTATTGATGTTTGCGAACGGGGATGTTTGCGGCTTACATCATGATGGCGGTCTGGAGCGCAGTCCACTGTCTATGTTCATGATGAAGGACGCCTGCCCTACGCTACCTGAAAGCGACTCCCCACGTGACACTTGGATCCGCTGACCGTTCTTAAAACAGGGAGGACTTCCCAGTTCAGTCGTTTGTTGGTAGTGGAGACAGACGGTGCGGAGACACGATGCTACAAGCATTGACGTAAGGTAAGCGAACTAGGGCAGTGCGAGCTCGCTAATACCTAGTGCCGACCCTGCCATGCACCCAACTGTTTGGTTGTGGTTTGGCTTTCATATTCGCCATCAATTTTGCTTAAAAGATGCTACAGACACTTTGTGCAAAATAGCGCAAGCAAGGTAATGCGCCATAGGAGCACCATAGAATAGAGCGTGGCCAGGGACATCGCCAATGGACCTTGTTGTTTTCCTTAAAAAAAACGCAAGGTCTGAGAATTATCCATCTCAAGCACCCTCTGGGGGTCCTCGACCGCATTAAATTCGGGAGCATAACCAAACGATCTTGGCATTTTGGGTTAACTGAGTTGCCTTACGTTATCCACCCGCATATAAAATACCATATTTCTATCCACATTTTAGGGACGCAGACTACGGAGCAACTTTACACACGATTGTGCCTTTCTCATGATGGTGTCTCTCCAAATAAACTGAAGTAAGAACTTATCTTGCATGCCTCGCTTTAAACACTCACCTTAGCAACACGTGTATGTTAACTCAATTGGTTCTTCTATCTTTTTACCATCATAGATCACGGCAAGCTCATCCACGAATATGCCTTCCTAACAAATGTGCCCTTTATAATAAATTGAAGTAAGAACTCATCCTGCAGCCTTTTTTTCAAACGCTTACTCTAGTAGCACGTGTTTGTTAACCTAATCGGATTTCTTATTCTTTTATCATCATAGATTATGGTAGGATTTTAATTGAATTCCCGCTGACCGTTTATGTCTCAAACCACTCCATGACTAGAAAACATCTAGGAACTGACCGCCATACCGGGCCTCTCCAACTACTATTAAAGGTATACTCTTTCAAGGACGAAATAGATGTCCCATAAATACGGGCCTCTTTCTTAGTGCTTTCTTTAATCAGTTCCATACTAAGAGGTCTGTTTGGTTAAAACAAGTAATTTTTTGCTTATAGCCATTTTAAGGACAAATAGGATATCCCGTCCTATGACAATCACGAGAGCCGGTTTTCCATGACTCCACTGCTGTTGGTGCCAATTGGTAAGCTCACTGACACTTGTATTTGAATAACAGGAGTACCCGGTTATGGCCCTACCTTAACTCGTAGCCATTGGGAATATGCCTTATTGACACATGACCGTGTAAGTCTGATTAATGCACCCTTGAAGTCCCTTTATTAGATGGCTTAGATTAAATTTGTTCCCCCTTATTAGTCATATGCATCACATTTTGTCTCCGCTTGTGGTCTAGTTGATGAGCTTCTGGTCCATGTAACACAGTGAATAAATTAGTGCTGTAAGAAGATCCTATTCTCTTGGGTGGTAACGAAATGGTGATTTGTTGTATATATATTTTTCAGATCCCTTGGTATTTACCGTATCACGAGGAAAAGGTCCTGATGAAGGCGGCCGAGTGCTGCCGAAACGCGCGTAGACCTGCTGCGATGGCCAATTAGTACATCTGGTGGCCAATATTCTAGCATTGTTATTCTGCTTACTGTCTATTCAGTTCCTTCTCCATTTGAGTATGAGGTTGAGTGTGGTATGACTGTTAGCATGTGAGTATGTTGAGAGATATGCTTGGTACCAAGGGGTAATAATTTTTAGATATTATTCGTGTTGTATATATTTATGATTCTTCTGTTTTTTGTCAAGGTTTTTGATATGAATTGTAATTCTTTCTCTTGTGATTTTTTGGATGAAAAACAGTATTTAAATGAACTGAAAAAATGAAAAAATAAATTTTGTAATGTTTTGAATTCATTTAGTATGTTATTTGTATTTATCACCCAATTAGAAAATTTATAGATGGAATTGTATAATTAAAATATAAGGCCATTGCCGGAACGTCTCCACATTGCAGTGTTCATGCTCCCCTCTGTTCCTGGGCCAAATTTAACCTTTTGAGGGGGTCCCTTCGTACATGTTGGTTATAGTCACATTTGGTCCTGATGAAGAGCCTTGATCCTCCTGACTCATAGAGCATTAAACATGTTGACAGCTAGTAACCTTACATCTAGTTCACAGCCACTCTTCCTGTTTCTACTCAGGCAGTTTATCTTCCTGAATAAATTACTGCTAGGACTAACTGACCTGTTTTAATCCACTCACTCTACATCTACACACACTAGGCCCTTTAACCCCACTGCACCCAACGACAGGAACAAAAGATCCCTGCCAAAGAGCCCCGTACTGGGTGCCCATCCGGTATTACAGCGCCGACCAGACGAGGGGCAGGCTCATATGATGAAGCATAACACCCAGCTTGCTAGGTGTGTGAGAGCCCTAGTTCCGACAAGGGATATTCCCACTGTTTCTACTCCAGGTGGGACGACCATTCCTTAGTGTTACTCCCACCTGCATCTCGTCGTTCATTCACTCAGACCCTGAGGAACTTCATACCCTCTTTGCTCACTAGAGACGACGCTGAACATGTTTCACGGTCTCTATCCCTTTCACTCATTGTTCATTTACAGTCCACTTGCAAACTTTTTGGTTTTGCTTATATACTAGTTTGACGAAATAGGAGTGCCTATAAACTTGAAATATGCTTCTTGTATATTTTAGTGGTGTGCCATTTTGTGGTGATGTTCTGCTTAACAGTGCATTCATTGGTTTTGTGTTGATTCTAAATGTGTGGGTTTATTTGATTAAAACACGTTTTATTAAAACAACTACCTTTGTGGTTGAAACACAAATAACACAAAAAAACACACAAAAAAGTGTACTACCTTGCCAAAAATGTTGAAATAGGAAACAGATGTTTCAGGGAATGAAGGGAATTAGGAACATCCTCTTAAAAGTTGCACCAGATTCATGTACGTACTAAAATATTTTCAATAAGTTAAATGCCAATTAGAAGGTATTTAAATCACATGACAAAGTTGCCTCTTTACAGATTTTATATCATTGTTATCTCAAAGTGAAGTATTGCATTAGTAAATCGTACCTGTAGCATTTTCTGTCTCAGGAATGGAGTCATTTTGTAAAGTGTGCTTTGGCACTCGGCGCTGGCGGTTCTGTAGTTCTACAGCAGAATTGTCTGGAGCCTGCTTTCTTGTCCATGTACGGTTTATGGTTCGCCTACAATGTAAAAGCCATACAAAAAATTGTTCACAAACATAAAAACACATGTCACAAGGAGAATATCGTATACTAAAATGTCTATTCGAGCTTTGAAAAAATAGGGAATGTCTTCCTATTCTGGACATCTCTGTCAACTTCAACAGCAGAACTGATGGAAAACCTATCAAAAGAAAGGCAGGAATAGGGCATATACGGGTAGACCTGGTGTGTTGAGAAGGAAAGTGCATCCTTCCTAGCGTTAACATTTTAATCCATGCAAACATATTTAAGAGTTTGCATATTTTAAAACATGGTTAAAGTTATGTGTTAACCCTTATGGTGACACTTTATGAAAACTATAAAAATATGTTTCCTTCAGTTTTTCTCTTTAAGAAGGAGAGAAATAAAAGTGTGCTTATAATTCAGTTAGAGGCCGAAAAACAGCTCAAACATGCACTGGCAAAGCCATTATGTCTGGCCTACAGCGTAGAATTTTGTAACTCATAAGCTTGGCTGTGCAACTGAGTGAGTGAATGAACGAGAGAATGAGTCAAAGGCTTGAAGAAACGATGGTTAAGTCATTGCACGGATGGGTTTATTTTATTTATTTAGTAATTTAAATTTACAAGTGAAATTCTGCCGAATGATACAATGCACAGTTAATAAATCACATGACCATTAAAACATTTGCTAAAAAATCTAAAGAGTCTTGAGCACGACCCCTAGATTTTAAACCCGGTAACCCAGGCGAATTCCCTCAACAGATATACTTTGAAGAAGGAGCAAAGATACTCTCCACATACTTCCTTTTCCTGGCCACATACTGCAATTCCCCACACTGCTATCTTAAGGATTTTTGTGGCCCTGGGCAAGATATATTTGAGAGGCATCTGCGGAAAAACTTTGAATTTTATTAGACATTTTCTGCTAACTCAAGTCAACAAGATGCCAAACAATAGTGAATGATACACTTTCAGAAATGGGGTAACACAAATGCAGTGGAAATATATCTTGCCTGGGTCCCAAGCATCCTTTGAATGAGACTGCATACAGCGATAGAGCAAGAGGTAGTATAAGCAGAGGGAGGGAGTGTAGTTCAGATATAGAAATAGACACACGTGAGAGAAAGAGAGAGAAAACTACTTTTCCCCAGAGGCCCCCTTGAAGGTGGGGGGCCTAGGCAATTGCCTGCTTTGCCCATGCCTTAAAACTTCTCTGATTCCACCATATGTTAGGCTTTCAATTCCATACAGTGCAAATGCTGGGTTCTTTGTGTTATAGCCATGCAACAAAGATGCAATATCACTAAAGTCCAAGGATTAAAAAATACCCGTAACTATGATTATTATTATTAATATTATTATTAGCATATGCCGCTAACACAGTCAACTGTCCAGCAGCACAAGATCATCAGTATACATGGTTAACGATAGTAGGGGGTGCCAGAAGGGACTCGTGGAAAGATCTTAGATTCTTTAGATATACTAGCAGATATAAGTCTGTGATGGATAACAACACCATTGTTAAAACACATCCATCTATTAAACCATTATCCATATAGGCCCTATATCGATTTCCAGTGTGTAGTGCGACAAGAAATTAACAATCCTCTTGGGATAAAGCATCGACATAGTTTATTCCAAAGTAATGTACAATGAACAATGTATGATGCACAGGATAAGTCGATAAAAACTGGAGGTTTGGTGTAAATTACTGTTGTGTAATTACGTGAAAACTTAGAAAAATGATGCAAATTTAAGCACAAAACAAATCTGTTAATTAGTGCTATCCTTTGGTATTCAATGTGGCCTCGTGTGTATTTTGAAGCGGAGGACGTATTTCGCACTATAAAAATAGCACACAAACCATAAGTGTTGCGAAAACAGCAGCTCACGTTCTGTTTGTTTGCGTAGTTATTGTTCTTACTGATCTGCCCCAACTGGGCTAGAAATGACATAATGTGGCATAACTGTAGTTTTGGAAATTTCGCATAAAAAGCATAACATAAAAATCAGGAGATTGTGCAAGATTATGTAGACTAATGAAAAGTTTGCCCGGGACTAATAAAAACTGCCTACATCTGTTTCTTCGAAACCACATACTTGTTCACAATCAACCACTGCCAAGACATCTTATTTTACTTTATTAATTCATAAGACCAAGCCTTTAAGAACATTAGCTTCATACTAACAAGCAGCATCATACTAACAACATCATACTAACAATATAAATGTTCATTCATATCTGTGGGGTAGCAAAGGGAGGGCAGCTTGATTTTTGGGGGCGGCATGATATTTGGCTGCGGCAGCTTCCCCCGATCTTAACTGCGGCCGTCAAGTGGCAGCAAATGCAAGAATCGCCAGGACTACCCCACCCCCACTCTTACATTCGGCCACCGCTAGCGGCAAACACAGGTACCGCAGCAGTCGGTCAAAGGCCTAGCTCCGCCACGGGTTCATGTTATCGACATTGAAAATGTACCAAGTCTAATTTCTATATTAAGGGCCCGATTATGACTTTTGGCGATGTGGGGCGTGGCGGGGCCTGCAGGGCCCCCTTTGTTTCCTCTCTGTCCAAGTTTTCATGGCGCTGTAACAGCCAAGAAAAACATGGTGGAGAGGATACTCATAATATGCTTGGCAGGACCAGAGCGATCCCGTTATGCATATTTCGGCCTCTGAACCACTGTGCCACCTCCAGGGAACGCTGTACCCTGGCTGCAGCCCCATGGCAGTCTGACCACCAGTAATAATGGAGCGGTCGGACCGCTGGTGCGGTGATGGCTGGACAGCTGACCCCGTGCCACCACAAGTTTGGAGGTCCTGGAACCACAAACTCGTAATTGGGCCTATAGCGTTTCATTTCTCCTGTTGAAATATTTGCATACTTTCGACACCGTGCAGAATACTTTAGAAATACAGGCCACCTGTGCAGACAGGCTAAAACGAGCTGCACCACTTAACTGAACATGTACATAGGGTGGAATATACTGCACCTATGAAAAGGACATACACACATGGGATTGAATGTATACAGCACCTTTTTGAAGTGAACATGCAGAGGGTGGAATAAATTGCACCAGTCTGAAATATAATCTACCCTTCTAAAACAAACACACACCCAGAGTGACATCTACTGCACCGCCATGAAACAGGTATGAGTGAGCATATGAGCTGAGCAGTTAAGCGGACAGGCGAGTAAAGTATGGAGTCCGTGTATTTGTAAGTGACAGAGCAACCAGATGATTAAATAGGTAAATGGGTTGGAGCATGACTGCATTAGAGAGACACTGAGTGAATCAGTGCATCAGTGAGAGGACAAGTAAGCAGCTGAATGCGAAGGCGTATTATTTAGACTTGACATCCTTGGCATGGTATTCCTCCAAACATTATGCGTTCATGCCCTTACTTTGAAAACATATTTTTGTTTGCATTAGGACTCTGTGCACTTTACCCCTTCTATGCAGCGCTAAGGTGCTTGAGCTTTCTCTTTACAATATGGCAAAACTGGCTTACACCTTATTGCCACATTGAATTTACTTGTAAGTCCCTAGTAAATGGTACCACATGTCCACAGGGCCTGTAAATTAAATGCTGCTATTGGGCAGCACAAATGCCAATACTGTTTTTTACTTATAGTCTAATCAATGCGACCATATTGAAACTTCAAACAACATGTGCTGAAGACTCCTAGTTCTGTCTGAATCACTCTATTTTTACTATTTTTTATGTCAGAAGAATTTTTTGATTTTGAAAAACATTTAAATTTTTACATCATAATTGCAACACAAATATCACATTCAAACATTCACATATACAAATTCCTGATTTCCCCATACAAACTCTCTAACTCTCTCAGTACACTCTCAATCCTCTCAATCACCTCTTTTTAACACTCATACATTCATATACTCCATTAGTTCTTTCTTAATGCAAAGTTTGCGAGTTTCATGATAAAACCAGTAGGCACCTTTTGGGGTCTTTTACGGTTTTCAAGGAAAGACTAAATCACGTATAGCCCTTCATCCTGAGGGATCTGGGTGTACAGTGACACCACATCAAGTGTCACAAGGAAGTGAATGTTCTCCTCAAATTCTATTGTGGCCGACTTGTTAATGAAATCGGTTGTGTCTCTCAAGAAAGACTTCACTTTGGGTAGAAAACCACCGTTCTGGAATAAATTGAATACACAATTGCAGATTTTATCTGGCAATAAAGAAACCAAGTTGAGGATCTAAGTTTTTGCAGGGTGTCCCACCACATAAGAACAATAAAGTTGTAAGATCCACTGCTTATAATTTTAAAAAACTATCTGGAAGAATGGCATCTGTTGAGCCACTCACCCATGAGGACCCACTGATGTAAGATATGGTGTGATACACAGCAATAGATTTCTATCCATAGAATCAAGTTCCTATTGTGGCGCGCCTAGCGGGGAATACTCTCAAATTATCGCACGTTAAAAACCATCATGCATGATAAAGCGCAACCGTTTTCAGATATCGCAACATAATAGAAGCATGATCGCTTCCAAATAGAATTATATGGACACATATGAATACGTTAATTGTGTATATACCACAGCACCGCAGCCGCGAACTCGCGGATGACAACAATTCCCAGAATTCCCGGCGCCAGGAAGTCGACACAAGTAACTGACATGCCCTTCTCGCATTGAATGATTGCGACGGGCAGGACCCCGAAACAGACTGTCGGTGTTCCTCGAACTTGTTCACAGGTAAATCGGCGTTTAGAGAACCGCTTTCTCCTCACTTCTTATGACTCCAGAAAATATGACCAGCTGATTCTAAGCTGTATGTTCGAATATAGGTTCCCCTGAAGTGGCCAACCACCATCTTAATACAAGAAAAAAAGAAAACCAGAAAAGATCTGCGACGCTCACATTGAATAATAATAAGTAAGTGAAAACCACTCCCTGCTCATACACATGTCTTTTTATGATTAGCAAGAAAACTCACTAGCGCTGGCATATTATTATTTAGGTGCAGCAGGCAAAGGTGAAGAGTCTGAATAAGACATGAGTTGAAATAGACTGATGTAAGTTCTGTTCGTGTTTTTAGTGGATGAGATAGCTTATGAGACAACCTTTTCTCCCCCCTCCTCATTTGTCATGGTTGTGGTTTGTTTGTTTTTTGAAACAGTTTCCAACGTCGGTTTGATTAGAGCGTATCAAGAGAAGGTAAGAATTGATTAGGAGACATGAGGTGGTGTGCAGCTTTTTTGTTAAAGAAAAAGGATTAGAGCAAAATCTTCTTTTGTGTTTCTTCCTCACAGCTTTGAAGAGAGCTCTACATCCAACAAGAGTTCGAAACGCGTAGACCATTGTTTCTAGCCATACGAATATCAAAATCAAGCTTGAATTATGCATAAAAAGATGAAGTGCTGATATTGTTTTTTCTATGGCATTGTTAAAAAAAGACTGAACTGCAATTATATTGTAAATAGATAATGTTAGCTGTGAATGGAGTGTATGAATGTTTGAGTGTTTAAAAAGGTGATTGAGAGGATTGAGAGTGTACTGAGAGGGATAGAGTGTTTGTATGGGGAAACCAGGAATTTGTATATGTGAATGTTTGAATGTGATATTTGTGTTGCAATTATGATGTAAAAATGTAAATGTTTTTCAAAATCAAAAAATTCTTCTTCTGACATAATGTTTTTCAAAATCAAAAAATTCTTCTTCTGACATAAAAAAATAATAAAAAATAGATTGATTCAGACAGAACTAGGAGTCTTCAGCACATGTTGTTTGAAGTTTCAATATGGTCGCATTGATTAGACTATAAGTAAAAAAACAGTATTGGCATTTGTGTTATTAAATATAGGTCAGCGGCTTGGCCTTACTGTTGGAAGCCCAAACCCAGTAGTGGTATTAGCTATTGGGCAGCAGCACCGATTGTGCCAAAAATTACAGTAGCACTATAAAACATGTCTTAAGCCTGCCACTGCAGCCTCTAGTCCAGTTTGAGACTGCCACTATGTCCAGGCAAAATAAACCTTTTGCCAGTCCTATAACCTTCCCTTTTCAATACTTATAAATCACCCCTAAAGTAGGGCCTAAAGACTCATTGGGCAGGATGCATGGCATTTAAAAAGTAGGAAATATGTGTTTAAGTTTTATATGTCTTGACATTGAAAAACTCCTAAAATCGTGTTTCACCACTGTAAGGTCTATCTCTCCCAATGATTAACAATCGGTTACTTTATTGTGTTTACTAAGTGCAAACTTCAGATTGGAAGCAAGTAGAAATATGCTGTTTAGACTCAAATTAATTTCAATCCTCTTTAATGGTGAAATCGGATTTTAAATTACAATTGTGAAAGTGCCAATTTTAGAAAATACGTATGTTCTTGCCCAAACCAACTGTGTCTTGCTGCCAGTGTCCCTGGTATCATGACTGTGAATGGCTCTGTTATTGTGGGTTGTGTATTGCTTCCAGATAGTGAGACAAAGGAAGCTTAGATGTGAGGAGAAAGAGTCTTCTCGACATGTTGGCTGGGGGGAGCTCCACACAGACCCAATTACATTTCAAAGAGATTTGCTGCAGCACATGCAAATAAGCCTGACACCAGGCCTGCCCTTGCCTTTGTGAGCGTAGACAGTTTGGAGGCAGGACAGTAGAAGTGGAATAAATGACCAGAATCAGTTTTGTGGGTAAGTCGGGGAATTCCCCCACACTGCCCTGCTGCTGGAAGAAGTGCTTTGCTGTCAGAAGAAGGAAGATTGGACCTGCTTACCTTGATCCCAGGCCCCCCAGAGGGACTCTAATGGTCAATTGGCTCATCTCCTGCATGAGCTACATGAACATAAAACGCTTACAGAGGCCTGACCTGCATATGCCCAGCTGCCCACCACCAACTGGACTTGCCTGTACCTGCCTGAGCCCTGCAGCTGGCCTTTTGCTGGATAGAGTTCTGATGCCCCTAGGACCTGGAACCTTAGTTGGTATTAGAGTGTACTTCTCCCTGCCTCAAAAAAGGTTCCATCAGATCCGATGCAGAGCCGCACAGCTCTGAATCGAAGGCTCCACTGGAACTGATGCCAAGCCTCCAAGAGCCATGCTACGACACTCCAGTTTGAGAGCTGTATTCCAGATCCAAAACAGAGCGATACAGAGCACCTCAGAAATGAACAGAAGGATGCCTCAGACCTGACGGCTATCGACGCAAAGGCCCTCAAAGCCTCGGCGTGCACCTGATAGCTTCACCGGAACTGATGCAAACCACCGAGTAAATCCGCAAAGCCTCACCACGCAGCTGAAAGCCTCATCAGATTCAACACCGAAGCCTTACAGACCTTTGTATCAAGGACGTAAGGTACCACTCCCAGGGGGCCAAGCTCGGTCGTGTACAGGGCCTGCGCTCCAATGTGGTCAACCTGCATTTTATCCTTTAACTTTATCCAGTGCAACCAGATACCCACAGCTGGCGCTTTGCACCTTTTCATGCTATTTTTACCTAAAAATATAAAAACTCATAATTCCTGTTTTACTGATTGGATATTGATCGTTTTGGTGTAATCTTATTTATTGCATTTTACTCTACTCTCCTACATTGGTTTGGAATTTTTCTTCTGCTGTGTTTTCACGTCTTTATTGTTTTTGTGACAAGCTACCAGAGGGTTAAGCACAAGTTTATTTAGTGACTTTTGAGGCTCAATTTGATAAGGATTGTGTTTATATTTGAGTGAGGTTTCCACCCCTTTCAACTAATAACCCAATTTCTTACAGTTAGTAAGTAAGCGAATGAGTGGATGGGGAGTAAGCGAGTTGATGCATGCACAATTAGTAAGTGAGTCAGTAAGTGACGCAGTAAATAAGTGAGCAAAAGTGAGTTCACACATGCATGAGTAAGCGAATGCGCATGCAAGTGCACGAGAAAGTGGATAGACAAGAATAGAGTGCTGTTATTTTTGTTCCAAAAGCTCACAGGGCTGGTGCCAAGCAGCACCAAAAGCTTGCAAAATATAAAATGGGGCACAGATACAGGAGGCACAGAAATAGAGAGACTGCACAGCGAGAACATGGCAATAGTCTGTCACATTTCTGCATGCCTATGTTTGCATGCATAATCATATTACAAAGAAAATACAAGGAGATGATGGACGGAGCGCTGAAACTTTTCAGACACTCACCCCCAGTCACAGATCTGGGTTGAAACCATCATTGGCTTTAGCTCACTTTGCTACGTCAGTTCAGACCCAGTCATATGCATATCAGTCTTCACCCTGTTCCTCGTGGGAACAGTCCAGCCGGAACTACCAAGCCAGGTCTTCCCTGGACCGTAAACAAGCATCCTGGGACCGGTTTTGGAGTAATACCCCTCATCAGTCAGGCTAGCTTGAATCCAGTTGCAAAGTGAGCAAGAGACCTATGTCTGGGCACACCCTGTCAACTTAGAGCGAACAAAGAAAACACAAGGAGATGATGGACGGATCCCTAAAACTTTTCAGATACTCACCCCAGTCACAGATCTGGTTTGAATCCATCATCGTTCTTTAGCTCACTTCGCCACCCCATTTCAGACCCAGACATATGTAAATCAATCTTGTACCTGTTCCTCATGGGAACAGTCCAGCCCAAACTTCCAAGCCAGGTCTTCCCTGGACCGGAAACAAGCATCCTGGGACTCTGACCCCTATCCTGCAAAGGGTGATAGCCTGGTCTGCACAGACTGATACATCACCCTCAAGTATAAGGGTCGTTAGGCTATCCCAATAGATCTGGCAGAGGGTACCCCCGCTATGCTCTCGATAGTTTAGGTAATGCTAGGTAGGAGTATAACCAAATAACCATATATTTATATAGCACAGCACATCACCCGTGAGCAGAAATCACAATAGTGTGTCAGAATCTTCAGCGTTTCTGGTTTCGAGAGCAACTAATTACTTTATTGAAGTTGTAACACCAGATCAGCGGGTTAGCCCTCCTGACAATCTGTCTGATCTGAACATCCAAATTGAGGGTGACATACTGTGTACTATCAAACTAATATTCTGGAAACATTTAACAAATACCTAGGACATTCTCTTGGCTGAAATGGATTGGCCACCTGAGTTTGTTAGAAAAGTCCCACAATGAGGGGGGTTATTATATCTTCCTTCTCAGTTCTTGTTGCTGATGTTATCAAACAAGCGCATGCCGCACAATGGGCCATTGCAAAGTCCTGGCATTATATTGCAATCATGTAGACTGGGATAAGGACTCAACTTATCTTGTTATACCCATAAGGTCCAGCCCGCAAGTGCAGACAATATACATTATACATGAAGCAAAAATCCCGGTTAGGGAAATGGTCTCATAATTAGAGAATCAAGACTTCATTGAGGATTATATTTTAGCCAAGAACAATCCATTATTTCCAGCAGCCAAACAAGATAATTCCCACCATTTAGCCTTAGACTACAGACTTTAAACAGTCATGCACGCACATTTATAATTTAAAATTCACACAGCTCAGCACTAATGTACAACATGGTGCGCAAAAAATACAAAACCACTTACGATATTTCCAATGGCTTTTACTGCTAAAATATAGTGCCAGAAAGAAGAAAGTTAACGGTTTATAGCACAATAGGGCAGCCTGAGAAAATTCTGATGACTTCCTTAGGGGTATAAGATGAGCCCTAGACTATTTTTTGCAGACACAAAAGAATTCAGCCCATGGTACAGAGAAGGAGTGCCAGTCCTTTGCACTGCAGGTACCAGAATGTGATTTTACCACTGCTTGCTGGTTGTAGAAACAAACGGTTTGTATCAATTGATCTAATCAAACCAAACAATGTGACCAGTCCTACACTGTAAGTCACAAGGGGTCCTTGGTGGCTTCTCTCGCTAGCATACAGGAAATACACATAACACCAGTTTCCTCACGCTACCAAACAGGAAATTCCTCTACAAACACATAATAATACAAGTATTGCTTCTTCCTGGCTGGGGACTTCAGATGCTGAAGTCTTACTACTTCCTGTTACTATTGCTGATACAGGATGAACATCAGATGTGAATTTACAGCTTTCTACAGCTGTTGCTAACAACAACATTGTTTATTACCAACCATAATTAGAGTTGTCAACCGGTTCTCCTATACAACAAGATGCTCCTGTTTTTACACAAACTGCCTCTGGCTACGTAGCCGACAATTATCATTTCTCTTCTGATTCTTCACATACTACACTATATGGTGCACAGCATTCCTTTTTTGGCTGAAACAAACTTATCTGATTCCTCCATGGTCCTGGCATTTCGCTACTTTTCCTCTTTACTTGGATTGGATTTGTTACAGTATTTTTCTTGCTTTTAAATGGCCATTACCTTCCAGAACGCTTTGCTGTAGAACTGGTAGCAGAGGTATTAAAGACTCATTCTTCTTCTCACAAAGAGACCTGTCTCTTGTGAGCATTTCTGCATTTCCTGTCTCTGATGGAATTGCGTGGGATCCGGTCTCTTTGATATGTTTGGTATTACAGAAACACTGCAGATTCCTTATGTTTTTAAGGTGACGATGGACAATGTTATTACTCCTGGATAAATCTCCGATGAGTGGGATGTGGACACTGTCAAAAACATGCTTTCTGAACTAGATTAAACAGGATTTAGAACTGAGGATATGTATTTAAATTCTGCTAATTATGGTGAAATGTTTTGTTATCATCAACATGCCCATCACTATTTTCACAGAGCTAATACTCCACGTACAGTTTTTAATTTCCACTCAATGGGAATATTGCCCAACACTACCAGTGGTAAGTTTAAAAAACATACATAAAAAAGTTTGCAAGTTTTTCTAGTCACATTCCTTTAGACCCGGTTTAATATTATTATAAGCTTACCCGTTCCCCAGCGAAGAAAAATAGGCTGACCCAAATAAAATGAATCTATTCAGATTAATTTATATCCCAGTTGGCTATACAAGACTGCGAATATTGGAAGGAAAACATTAAGGTAAAAACAATTTGGGGAGCACACACTGGCAAGTCCAGGGCTAAGAGGTTTTGTTTAGAGCTTGTCTGATTCCTAGACAAGCTCTAAAAAAAAGTAAAGACATGATCACACCTAGCTTTCCATCTCTTGCAAGTTTTGATAATTGGCAATACCTCGCAAATCTTACAGAAGAACAGCTCAATAGTAGTGCACAGAATGGTACATATAACTCTACAATTTCAGGTTCAGAGGGTGGTTAGTGTAGCCAGTTGACAATGATTGTAATGCATGCTTTTTAAACTCAACTATGGGATTAAGCTGGCAGACAAGACTCCCATTACATGCAGTTCCAACATTCAAGGGTACTTACTACCTACAGCATAGGAAAGTTATGCCAGCAATGGTTACAGCATTCCACATTATCTGCGATTAAACATCTTTCTCTCATTTCTGATGACATAGATTTACAAGATTTCTTGTTGGGTCCTAGGTCACCATATTCTAAAAGATTTACATCTGCCACTTAAAATGAATTGTGGAAAATTTCTCAGCTAGAAGCCGCTGAACGTTTAAAACAAATTGACAGGATTAATTTGAAAAAGGCATTAGCTCTCGTGGATAATGGCATGACTACATTGTTGACTTGTATTAATTCTTTGAATAATATTGTATCATCTACCTTCAGTATAATACAGAATGACGTCACTCCTCCAGCATAGGCAAAGTCAGCTAAGATAGATTATGCAATTGAGTTAGCCATTGCAGGTTTTAAAATCAAACTGTGTGCCTTGGAACTGCTTGAGTGCAACAAAACTGTTTTTGCCATACCATTTAACATGCACACAAAGGCTAATAGCTAAGAATGATGCGAAAAATGCAAGAAAAATTGATGGACAGAATGCAGAACAATGTCATACATTCACCCCAGTACAGAGATCTGGGCCTAAATCCATCGTAAATATACAATGCTGAACATCGAGCATTTAGAGAAACTGCCTTTCACAGTAGCCAAGACACCATCAGCTGCTTGGTTAATCCACAGCTTTATTTCATTGCAAATATCCACATTTCAGTTTATATCTTGTCTGAAACACTTCCAAGTAGGTAGATATGAAGCCTTAGAGGTGAGTTTTGTTTACGAAGCCTTAGGGGAGAGTTTTGTTCATGAAACCTGGGTTTTGCCCTTCGATTATAAATGCTGGAGTGGAGAAACTGAAGAATTCATTAGTGGAAACTAATGTGAACCTTCGCCCAGCCATTCATTAGTTTGTAAAAATGGTGACACTTCATGGAACATGCAATGCTCCATTGGCAATTTGGCATGTTATCTTAAGGATGTCCCTGTCTTCTTAATTTGGCCAGTGTTCAATTTACTTTTAAATGAAAGTTATTTGATCCTGAACGATCAAAACTATTCTGGGATGAAATCGGGAGTGCCATATGTGGTGACGGTTTCGAGGGTAGTGACTTGCTATAATAACGTGTTATTTCCTCTCACTCACAAGATTAGGGAAGTTACTGTTTGGCCCTCAATTAAAAATTTTAATGCCAACTTTGATAAGTAAAGTCAACTGAAAGTCTTATTGTTTCAGAAGGACGTTGCCTTAACATCTGTCCGAGAAACGTTTAATCTCCAGGTTGCAAGGTCTTCCTTTGAAGTACAATCACCATTGCTCACAAACCTACCACAATATTTTGGTGATCTTGTGCACCGCATAGTTAATGCATCAAAAACCGCGGGAGTGGTACACTTTTTTAAAGCGAATGGGTCTGGTTTTGGTAGCAACTTCAAGACAGTGTTCAGAGTGATTCTGTCCTTTTTACCCTCTTTGGGATCCAGAGTATTTGGAGGCATACGGCAAATGCTATTTCTGTTCCCTGCTGTTTTGATCCTACTTTGATAATTACTTCTTCATGCTTGTTTAAACTGTCTTTCATTGTTACTACAAACTTGTTTACTTTCTCTTGATGTGTTTCTTTTGATAAAATCCACAATTATCTCTGTCATGATGGTTTGTCTGTCAATATCTGTTTATTTTATCAAAATCTGTATCAACCGCCGGGATGCTTCGGTGTTGCTCTGTGCCCATTGCTTTAGCATTTCGGTGTGCAGATTTTCAAAGCTAAGTGCTACTAAAATCCGTAGTCCTCTGGGAATTCTGCCACTTCAACGTACTTTTCTAAGGATTTGCTTTCCTGCCATTTTGTTAACGCATGGAAAGATAATTTTTCCAAGTTTCCTAATTTGACCATTAGATCACCACCTTGGGTTAAATTATGTTAGTTTTCATAATTTAAAGCGGTATGTTTTAACTGTCATTTTCACCTAACTATAATGTCCTTCTAACCTTTGTTTTTTTCAGTGACTTTCTAAGGTTTATTTGAATACCTAACTATAATTATCACTTTAAACTTTGTTTTTTGCAGTGAATTTCTAGGGATTTAAAAAAAAAATTAAGTCTTTGTCATTATATAAAAGGCAGGCCTATTTAATTTCTCAAGGAGTCAATCATTGCAATGTCTGTCAATACACATTTAAATACAGCATTTATAGTCAAAACAACATTGTTGTTAGAGTCATTATGTTACATGATTCAAGGCACATAATGCAGCCATAACACCAACCACAAGGAGTGCTGTGACCACAAAGTCTTTTCAAGTGCGACAAGTCACCGATGAGGGTCTCAAGGAACTAGGGGAAGGGGGCGTGGGGGCTGGGTCTGCAGTTCCGTAGAAGAACCAGTTCTTGAGGTCCTTCCTTAATTGCGAGCGATGGTGATTACTTCAGGTGCACAGAAATAATCTATTCCATTTGAAGGAACAAGATGCCCTTGCTAATGGTATTTTCATCTCTGTTAAGATGTTAATGCATTCTTGAGATAAGTTTAGATGTCAGTATTACACAATCTCAAAAGCTATGCAGCAATATTCAAGGACAGCAGACTGTGATGGTAAAAGGTTCTTGCATCCTGGTTAGAAAATTTGGGTTGGATGGCAGCCTCATGTGTGGTCTTATCAACAGGTGAAAAGCTCTAGGAACCACCACTGCCTTGGCCATTCAGTAGCAATTAGAATCTCTTTGCACTTGCTTACTGAAATTTCACCAGGGCCAAAAGGATTAGTGGCATTGATGGAAAAGCATGGAAAATGTCGACGATCAACCTATCAAAGGGGCATTGGCCAGTAATATAGGTTCCCACATTCTAGAGATCAAGCTAAGACAATTAGCTTTTTGCAATATTATATACAGATCTATTGAACGAAGATCCAAACCTGAGGATCTTGTAGCATGGTGTCAAAAACTCAGTTATGGTTTTCTAAATAGAATATGTAGGCAAAGTATGGGCATTTTGCAACTTTATAAATAGATCTATTTAAGGGTGCTAGCAATCAGAAACAAGCATTGAAAATGCAATAGGTCTCGCAATATCGCAAGTCAGAACTATTACCATTGTAAATGAGAATGCCCTTTTTTTTTGCGTTGTTGTTTTTGGAACATAAATAAAAGGTTTTTCCATTTACAAGGCCTATAGCTCAAATTTGCGTTAAAAGGAGACCTATTGCATTGCAATGTTGGTGGTGCTGCTGAGTTTTCTCTGAATATGCACTCACAATATGCATCCACAATCTGCACTCCCAATCTGCATCCACAATCTGCACCCACAAGCAGCACTCACAATCGGCACCCACAATCTGCACCCACAATCAGCACCCACAATCTGCACCCACAATCAGCACCCACAATCTGCATCCACAATCTGCCCCCACAATTTGCAGCCACAATCTTCAGATACAATCTGCAGCCACAATATGCAGCCACAATCTGCACCCACAATCTGCATCCACAATCTGCACTCACTATCTGCACCCACAATCTGCTCCCACAATCTGCACCCACAATGTGTGAGTGGCGTTGCGTGTGTGAGTGGCGTTGCGTGTGTGAGTGGCGTTGCGTATGTGAATGGCGTTGCGTATGTGAATGGCGTTGCGTGTGTGAATTGCGTTGCGCTTGTGAGTGGCGTTGCGCGTGTGAGTGGTGTTGCGCACGCATGTGAGTCGCGTTGCGTGTGTGAGTGGCGATGTGTGTGTGAGTGGCGTTGCGTGTGTGAGTGAGTTTGCGCGTGTGAATAGCGTTGAGCGTGTGAGTGGCGTTGCACGTGTGAGTGGTGTTGCGCGTGTCACTCGCGTTGGGTGTGTGAGAGGCGTTGGGTGTGTGACTGGTGTTGCGTGTGTGAGTGGCGTTGCGTGTGTGAGTGGCATTACATGTGTGAGTGGCGTTGCGTATGTGAGTGGCGTTGCGTGTGTGAGTGGCATTGCGCGTTTGAATTGTGTTGCGTGTGTGAGTGGAGTTGCGTGTGTCAGTGGCCTTGCGTGTGTTAGTGGCGTTGCGTGTGTTAGTGGCGTTGCATGTGTGAGTTGCGTTGCGTGTGTGAGTTGCGTTGCGTGTGTGAGTGGCGTTGCGTGTGTGAGTGGCGTTGCGTGTGTGAGTGGCGTCGCGTGTGTGAGTGGCGTTGCGTGTGTCAGTGGCGTTACGCGTGTGAGTGGCGTTGCGCGTGTGAGTGGCGTTGCGCATGTGAGTGGCGTTGCGTGTGTGAGTGGCGTTGCGTGGATGTGTGGGGTTGTGTGGATGAGTGGTGTTGCGTGGATGAGTGGTGTTGCGTGTATGATAGTATGCAATTAATTTTATTTTTTATAATTTTTTTATTTGTATGTCTGTTTTTGTTAATGTATTTTGTGTGTGTTGTGTGTGTTAGTGTAGTGTTTTGTTACGTAAATAATTATTTTTAATTTTTTTAATTTTTTAATGGCGGACGCAATACGTCCCCTTGACGCTACTTACGTTTAGTAGGTCAGCAGTCTAGTTTTTTTTTTTTCTTTAGACTTCCGTGTTCTATATTTATTATTGACATTTTTGTCAGCCAATCGTAGCGCTACGTTTTTGACGTAGTGTTGCGATTGGCGTGCGTCACCGGGGAATTTTCCAGAAGATCGAGAATGGTGGTGTGCGGAAGGCGTGTTCTTGGTGCAGTGCTGTTTTTGCGTTGTTTAACAGGTAAGACTTTATTTGAATGTTTATGTTTAAAGTCTATTGAATCTACTATTGATAGTGTGTTTAAAATAAAGAATGTATAATAATGTTTTTCTACAAATTCTTCAATGTTGTGTTCGCGAATTAATTTGTAATAGCGTATTCACTTAATGTAAAAGAAATGAAATGTTTGTAAAATTGATATATTATGTATATGTTTCTGACACCTGATATTTAATTAATATATTGTTTGTATACGAATTATTACGTACCTAAAATTTATTATCTCGTCGAATGGGTATGTATTTTTAGCCTATGTATTTTTCGGATGTGAAATGTTGTAATATTTTATGTTTTTGTGTATAACATTAATGTATGTTCTTGCATTGTATGTACTTTATTTAGTGACATGTATTTATTGCGAGTATATCAATATTTTATTATGGTGATGGGATAATGACAAAAAGTAAATATTTTCGTGGATGACCAGTGTTTATACGAAGATTATGAAATGTTTATTGAATGTTTTTTTACGTTATTTTCGTGTGAATTGAACTATGCGAATAGTGTTAGCCAACATATTTAGAAAGTGCACATGTTCATGTCTCTTTGAGTTAGCATTTTTCTTGTAGTTGTATGTATTATTATTTCCTATTTATTCTGCTATTTTATTGTGTTGTTTCTTTAGGTAAGAATATCAATTTTTTACGACTGTTACTTTAGCGGTGATATTAATTAACATATTCACCTTTTTTTTGGTATTTTTTAGCTACTGTAGTTGTTAGGTACTTTGTGAGTAAAAGATAATTTTCTGATTTAGTACATTTGATGTGGTGTGACAGTGAGTGTTTCTCCTGTCTTTATTATTTGTTATTATTATTTATTTTATTCAACTCTATTTTTTATTTGGAGATCGTATTATTTATTGCGCCTATGTAAATATTGGATTATGGTAATGGTATAATGATAAAATGTCAATATTTTATTGGATGCAGTGTTTATATGAACCTGTCTCACAGTTTATTGAATTTTTTTTAATTCTTATTTCCGTGTGAAAATAAATATGCGAATAGTGTTAGTCAATGTACTTTAAAAGTGCACATGTGGATGTAACTTTGAATTTGCAGTTCTGTTTTAGTTGTGACTTTAATTTTTTTCGATTTATCCTGATATGTCATTGTGTTGTTTGTGTAGCTAAAATTAAAAATTGTGCGAAGTATGTATGAAATGTGATATTAATGAACCTTTAATTCTATATTTTATTGTTGTTTGGATAGTGTACTTTTCATGTACTTTCTGAGTAAAATATTATTTTGTGAAGTAACATATTTGATGCCGTGTGAGTGTGAGTGTTTATCCGGTGGTAAGTATTATTTTTTAATACATGTGTATTTTTATGTTTATAAACTCTAAATATTTTTAAATGTAACGTTTTTCAAAATGGCGGACGCTATGTATTCCCTTTACGTCCGTTACGTTATAGAATTTTGCGTTCTCGTTTCCCTTTTTTTTAATGTAATTTTAAGTGTCACGTAATTTCTAGCCAATCGCATTGCTACTTTTTGGTGACGTAGCGTTGCGTTTGACGTGCGTCAACGTGGAACTTTACAGATAGGTCCGAATGTTATTCCGGCAAAGGCGTGTTCTGCTTCTGTTCTTGTTCCTGCGTCGTTTGACAGGTAAGCTTAAAAAAAATGTATTTACTACATGAATATGAATGTTTTATTTATTGTGTATCTATTGTTATTAAATCTATCATATTTTAAAATGTATTATTGAGTTTTTTCAATTTATCCTTGTTTATTGGTTACCATATATACTTTGTATCTAATATTTGTCAGTTATTTACAATTGGTGAAATGTATTTATCGCGCGTATGTAAAAAGTGTCTAATGGTATGATAAAATGTAATTTTTTTATTCGATGCAGTGTTTATATGAACATGTCGAACTGTTTATGGAATCATTGTTATGTTTATTTTCGTGTGAAATGAAATATGCGAATAGTGTTGTTTGTTTAGCTAAAATGTCAAATTGTGCGGAGTATTTACGAAATGTAATATTAATGAAGTTATCATTCTATATTTTTTATTTTTTGATAGTGTACTTTTCATGTCCTATGTGACTAAAATATTATTTTGTGAAGTAACATATTTGATGCTGTGTGAGTGTGAGTGTTTATCCTGTGGTAAGTATTATTTGTTAATACATATTTTTCTTTTGATGTTTATCAACTGTCATAATTTTCAAATGTAACGTATTTCAAAATGGCGGACGCTATGTATTCCCTTTACGTCCGTTACGTAAGAGAATGGAGCGTTCTAGTTTTCTATTTGTTTTTATGTAAATTTAAGTGTGACGTAATTTCTAGCCAATCGCATTGCTACTTTTTTGTGACGTAGCGTTGCGTTTGACGTGCGTCAACGTGGAACTTTCTAGATTGGTGCGAATGTTATTCCGGCAAAGGCGTGTTCTTCTTCCGTTCTTGTTCCTGCGTCGTTTGACCGGTAAGCTTAAAATAAATGTATTTACTACATGAATATGAATGTATTTTTTATTGTGTATCTATTGTTATTAAATGTATCATATTTTTAGATGTATTATTGAGTTTCTGGTATTTTTCCTTGTTAATTGATTACCATATCTACTTTTGATATAATATTTTAGTTATTGACATATTGTGAAATTTATTTATTGCGCGTATGTAAAAATTTGATAATGGTATGATAAAATGTAAATATTTTATTGGATGCAGTGTTTATATGAACATGTCGAACTTTTTATTGAATGTTTTTTATGTTTATTTTCGTTTGAATTGAAATATGCGAATAGTGTTGTTTGTTTAGCTAAAATTTAAAATTGTGCCGAGTATTTCCGAAATGTGAGTAATGAACTTTTAAATCAATATTTTCGTCATTTTTTGTTAGTGTACTTTTCATGTATTTAGTGAGTAAAATATTATTTTGTGAAATAACATATTTGATGCTGTGTGAGTGTGAGTGTTTATCCTGTGGTAAGTATTATTTTGCAATTCATATGTGTTAATGTTTATAGACTGTAATTAAAGTCTAATTTTACGTATTTGAAAATGGCGGAGGCTATGTTTTCCCTTTACGTCCGTTACGTAATAGAATGTAGCGTTCTAGTTTTCTATTTGTTTTTATGTAAATTTAAGTGTGACGTAATTTCTAGCCAATCTCATTGCTACTTTTTGGTGACGTAGCATTGCGTTTGACGTGCGTCAACGTGTAACTTTCCAAATTGGTGTGAATGTTATTCCGTGAAAGGCGTGTTCATCTTCCGTTCTTGTTCCAGCGTCGTTTGACAGGTAAGCTTAAAAAAAAATTATTTACTACATGAATATGAATGTATTATTTATTGTGTATCTATTGTTATTAAATCGATCAATTTTTTAGATGTATTATTGCGTTTTTGATATTCTTCCTTGTTTATTCGTTACGATATCTACTTTTTATATAATATTTTACAGTTATTTACATATTGTGTCATGTATTTATTGCGCGTCTGTAAATATTGGATTATGGTAATGGTATAATGATAAAATGTAATTAATTTATTGGATGCAGTGTTTATATGAACATGTCGAACTGTAAATGTCAGCTATCGATAGGTTTTCTGTAATTCTTGCTGTAATGCCAAATGATAGCTGTTATATACTGTATTTTGCTTGTATTTGAATACGTTAAATTTATATAAAAAAATTTCATTTACAGGTTTTGACTGTACCGTTCTTGTTTGACTCTGTCAAAGTGACGTTTCGATTGTTTATGTGAAATGTGAACGGTAAGGACGAAAAATAATTTTGGGAATTAATTAAGGAATGTTTGTGTTTCCGAAGTACTTCTGTGTCTCTTTATTTTTTTTTGGGTACTGATTGTGATCTTTCGTCACTTCAAAGTGCTATTTTCGGCAACACACATCAATTTTGTTTATTAACGTTTATGTTCTCTTTGTGTGTTGTTTGTCTGATCTCTACACTTCACTGAATGAGCTGCTCCGATCGACAGGTAATTGCTTTATTTGATATTTTATTGAAAGTGTGACTGTGACTGTTCACTTAAAAATGTATACATTTTCTTTTTTTTTAATTGAATGTAATTATGAACATTGCAATAATTTCGTTGACAGTTGGTTTGTGTCCGGCTCGTTTCTTCTTAGTGCCGTTTTTCATGCGATCACTGGCTCGCATTTAGGTTGTCTCTTCGGCATGCCTTGACTCATGTTTGCGCGTGTCGTTATGGTATGCGGGTCCTGTGGTGTTGTTTCGCCTGAGTTCGCACCTAGTAAAATGTTTATTTCGCATCTTGTCTCTTCTTTGGATCGTTGTTGGCCCGTATCTTGCTTGTGTCGCCGCTATGCATTGCCGTGTTTATTGTGATTTAATTTTCTTGTAAAGATTATTATGTATGCACTGTCTATGTTATATTTGTGTGGTGTTTTTCTGATCTCTACACTTCACTGACTGAGCATCTCCGATCAACAGGTAATTGCCATTAATTTTTTATTTAAAAAGTGCCTTTGTTTATTTACACTTAAAAATATAATCATGTTCTTTAGTGTGCATTGAATGTAAATAAGAAATTTGCAATTATTTCTTTCGCAATTGTGCTTGTGTCCGGCTCTTTTCTTCTTAGTGCCGTTTTTCATGCGATCACTGGCTCTTATTTAGGTTGTCTCTTCGGCATGCCTTGACTCATGTTTGCGCGTGTCGTTATGGTATGCGGGTCCTGTAGTGTTGTTTCGCCTGAGTTCGCACCTAGTAAAAATTTTATTTAGCACCTGGATCTTCTTTGGATCGTTGTTGGGCCGTATCTGGCTTGTGTCGCCGCTATGCATTGCCGTGTTTATTGTGATGTTTTATTTTTATTGTAAACATTATTATGTATGCACTGTCTATGTAATATTTGTGTGGTGTTTCTCTGATCTCTACACTTCACTGACTGAGCAGCTCCGATCGACAGGTAATTGCCATTAATTTTTTATTTAACAAGTGCCTTTGTTTATTTACAATTAAAAATATAATCATGTTCTTTAGTGTGCATTGAATGTAAATAAGAAATTTGCAATTATTTCTTTCGCACTTGTGCTTGTGTCCAGCTCGTTTCTTCTTAGTGCCGTTTTTCATGCGATCACTGGCTCGTATTTAGGTTGTCTCTTTGGCATGCCTTGACTCATGTTTGCGCGTGTCATTCTGGTATGCGGGTCCTGTAGTGTTGTTTCGCCTGAGGTCGCACCCAGTAAATTGTTTATTCCGCACCTGGATCTTCTTTGGATCGTTGTTGGGCCGTATCTGGCTTGTGTCGTGGTATCCATTGGCTTAGTATGTATGCACTGCCTCAGTTCTTTTTTTGTCACGTTTGTCTTATTATTAGAATTCACTGACTGAGCTGATACGATCGAGCTTTTAATGCAAATTGTTCAAATGTAATGAAAGCGTTCTTTTGTGATTTTTTTGTATGTACGTTGTATACAGAACCTTTTGTGTGATAATGTAATTATGGACTAGGGCTCACAGTTTTCTTGTGTCCATGTCGCCATGCATTGACTCATTTATTTTGCTTGTGTCGTCCTGGGATGCGGGTCATGTAGTGTAGTATCGGCGTATTGGGAGTATGCCTTGTGAAAGAGTGCATTTATAGCTGTTGTTGTGTGTGCCTGATGAAAGCGTACATGTTCTGTTTGTGTGACGTTTGTCTGCTGAGTAATGCTGTCGTGGTGATGACAGGTGCTGTGGCGGTGATGAGTGTTGCTGTGTCGTTGTAGAGTGATATTGTGTGGTTGTGTGGAGTGATGATGGTGTGTTGCCGAGTAATGTGAAAGAGTGCACTTACGGCCGGTGGTGTGTATGCCTGTTGAAAGAGTGCAGTAATGGCTGCTGGTGTGTGTGTATGCCTAGTGAAAGCGTGCAATGATAATTATAGATACATAATTACAGATGTTTTATGTGTGCTGTTGGTGTGTGTGCCTGGTGAAAGCGTACATGTTGTGTTTGTGTGACATTTGTCTGCTGAGTAATGCTGTTGTGCTGCTGAGTGGTGCTGGTGTGGTGATAGTGCTGCTGTGTCGTTGTAGAGTGATATTGTGTTGTTGCTGAATGATGCTGTTGTGGTGGTGTGGAGTGATGCTGTTGTGTTGCCGAGTGATGTTCGTGTGGTGCTGAGTAATGCTGTTGTGGTGATGAGTGGTGCAGTGCTGGTGATGAGTGTTGCTGTGTTGGTGTTTATTGATTACCACCACAGCATAACTCAGCAGCACAATAGTAGCACTTCTCACAACAACTGCATCACTGAGCCCCACCAATGCAACACGCAGCGACACAACATTATCACTCAGCACCTCCACAGTACCATTGAACAACTACACAGCATCACTCTGCACCACCACAGCAGTATGTAGCACAACAACAGTTTCATTTATGCACCTTACTGCAGTACTCATCAGCCAAGTGAGGTATTTATTCTTCACACCTTCACCTCACCTTATTACTCACACCTTGTCCTTTACACACATACACATAGTTCACTTATAAGTGCTCCTGCGTATACGTGAGTCGTAGCACGCCGCATCCCGTAGAGGGGTGCGAAGGCCCCGATGATGAAGCATGACACCAAGGGGCCTGTTGGTGTGTGAGGGGCATTTAAATAACACTGTGTGCTCCCCATCACATTAAGGATCACTTCCACTTTTTTGTGAATTCCAATATGTGTATACGTATTGTCAAGTATGTCAAAGTTTTGTATTTGTTATCAAAAATGTTTAATGTAGATGCAACATAGTTTTAGAGATGTGGCAAAGTGGTGTGATGTGTGTGTCCCTTAGGAGGGAGCATCGGAATAGGCTCAAGATACTGCTTTTTTTTTGGGTCATACTGAATGTGGTATTGTAATTTTGTAACGTTAAAAGTCTATGCCGTATCTAATTAGTGTAGTGTGTGAATGGTTTAAGCAGCCAGTTACGGATGTTGCTATGCGTGTTTGGTGTGTAAGTTTGCACTTTCAAACTGTGGAAAAATAAAGAAAATACCATTGTACGTGCATGTAATCTAATGTGTAAAAAAACGTTGTGCTTGACACATAGTTTCGAAAGTTGCTTCCCTTGTTTTATAGTTTTCAGGGCGAAGGCGACTTTAGGCTTCTTTGGTTTACATTTGCATTTCCCAGCGGATGGTCGACAACAGATTACAATCTTTACGACTGTGATTAAAGCAATTCAGCCTCCTGGGGTGGTTAGGCCCCAGACGTTTTGCTCTCGGCCCCTCCCCACCTTACAGAGGGGAAAAAGAAGACAGCCATGTCGTGCATAATTGTGAAAAGACTTTAGAAAATGTTCGTTGTTTTGGTGCGTATTTCCGCGAGGGAAAGGCAGAAATGTCCAGATGAATGAATGATAGTGAATATAAGGCAGGGAACAGAGTTGGATCACGAGTTTCTGCATGCATGTGACTAATGTGTGTATAAATGTAGAGTCTGTGAATTGTGATGTTTGTAAAAGTTTTGTATTGTTGCAAACAATGCTTAATGTACATGCAACA
Source organism: Lissotriton helveticus (assembly GCF_964261635.1). Classification (NCBI taxonomy): domain Eukaryota; kingdom Metazoa; phylum Chordata; class Amphibia; order Caudata; family Salamandridae; genus Lissotriton; species Lissotriton helveticus. The sequence continues at coordinate 1,030,346,285 of NC_136059.1, forward strand.
TAGAGGCTTTGGTGCAGTGTAACTGAGTGCTAGGTGCACTGTGAGTGAGGGCTGTGTGTAGTGTAAGTGAGGGATGTATGCAGTACAAGTGAGGCCTTCGTGCAGTGTGACTGAGTGCTGTATGCACTGTGAGTTTGGTCATATCTGCCTCCTAGGATTCCAATAATAACATGGAGTCTGCTTGATATGTAGCAAATGCACCACTAAGTATTGGATGTGCCCCAACAATAACACATACCTTATGGAGGCAGAAGGCACACTAAATTGTTCTGGCTGAAGATTTTCTGTCACATAAAAGTTTACCATTCTGATGCGTGTTGCGATGCGTGAATGGAACAGAGAGATGTTTTGTACGCGTCAATGTTGTGAAGCTATTAGGCTGTTTGTGTGAAGCTACTGGGCTGTTTGTGCGTATTCGTGTGCGTGTTGCGATGCGTGAATGGAACAGAGAGATGTTTTGCACGCCTCAATGTGTACGTGTTTCAGCAAGTGAAGGACAGAGTGTTACGGTTTAAGAAAGAGCCGAGGTTATAATACATTGTTTTGTTCCTACGAGCCAGGTATTTTTATTCTTCACACCTTCACCTCACCTTATTACTCACACCTTGTCCTTCACACACATACACATAGTTCACTTATAAGTGCTCCTGCGTATACGTGAGTAGTAGCACGCCGCATCTCGTAGAGGGGTGCGAAGGCCCCGATGATGAAGCATGACACCAAGGGGCCTGTTGGTGTGTGAGGGGCATTTAAATAACACTGTGTGCTCCCCATCACATTAAGGATCACTACCACTTTTTAGTGAATTGCAATATGTGTATACGTATTGTCAAGTATGTCAAAGTTTTGTATTTGTTGTCCAAAATGTTTAATGTAGATGCAACATAGTTTTAGAGATGTGGCAAAGTGGTGTGATGTGTGTGTCCCTTAGGAGGGAGCATCTGAATAGGCTCAAGATACTGCTATTTTGTAGGGGCATACTGAATGTGGTATTGTAATTTTGTAACGTAAAAAGTCTATGCCGTATCTAATTAGTGTAGTGTGTGAATGGCTTAAGCAGCCACTTACGGATGTTGCTATGCGTGGTTGGTGTGTAAGTTTGCACTTTCAAACTGTGCAAAAATAAAGAAAATCCCATTGTACGTGCATGTAATCTAATGTGTAAAAAAAAGTCGTGCTTGACACATACTTTCGAAAGTTGCTTCCCTTGTTTTATAGTTTTCAGGGCGAAGGCGACGTTAGGTTTCTTTGGTTTACATTTGCATTTCCCAGCGGATGGTCGACAACAGATTACAATCTTTACCACTGTGATGAAAGCAATTCAGCCTCCTGGGGTGGTTAGGCCCCAGACGTTTTGCTCTCGGCCCCTCCCCACCTTACAGAGGGGAAAAAGAAGACAGCCATGTCGTGCATAATTGTGAAAAGACTTTAGAAAATGTTCGTTGTTTTGGTGCGTATTTCCGACAGAGAAAGGCAGAAAGGTCCAGATAAATGAATGATAGTGAATATAAGGCAGGGAACAGAGTAGGATCACAATTTTGGGCTGGGCTGTTTATGCGTGTTTGAGTGCATGTTTGCGGTGCGTGAATGGAACAGAAAGATGTTTGAGTGTTCGTGTTTCAGGAAGTGAAAGACAGGGTGTTACGGTTTAAAAAAATGGACGACGCGATGTTGTGAAGCTACTGGGCTGTTTGTGCGTGTTTGAGTGCATGTTTGCGGTGCGTGAATGGAACAGAAAGATGTTTGAGTGTTCGTGTTTCAGGAAGTGAAAGACAGGGTGTTACGGTTTCAAAAAATGGACGACGCGATGTTGTGAAGCTACTGGGCTGTTTGTGCGTGTTTGAGTGCATGTTTGCGGTGCGTGAATGGAACAGAAAGATGTTTGAGTGTTCGTGTTTCAGGAAGTGAAAGACAGGGTGTTACGGTTTCAAAAAATGGAAGACGCGATGTTGTGAAGCTACTGGGCTGTTTGTGCGTGTTTGAGTGCATGTTTGCGGTGCGTGAATGGAACAGAAAGATGTTTGAGTGTTCGTGTTTCAGGAAGTGAAAGACAGGGTGTTACGGTTTAAAAAAATGGACGACGCGATGTTGTGAAGCTACTGGGCTGTTTGTGCGTGTTTGAGTGCATGTTTGCGGTGCGTGAATGGAACAGAAAGATGTTTGAGTGTTCGTGTTTCAGGAAGTGAAAGACAGGGTGTTACGGTTTCAAAAAATGGACGACGCGATGTTGTGAAGCTACTGGGCTGTTTGTGCGTGTTTGAGTGCATGTTTGCGGTGCGTGAATAGAACAGAAAGATGTTTGAGTGTTCGTGTTTCAGGAAGTGAAAGACAGGGTGTTACGGTTTAAAAAAATGGACGACGCGATGTTGTGAAGCTACTGGGCTGTTTGTGCGTGTTTGAGTGCATGTTTGCGGTGCGTGAATGGAACAGAAAGATGTTTGAGTGTTCGTGTTTCAGGAAGTGAAAGACAGGGTGTTACGGTTTCAAAAAATGGACGACGCGATGTTGTGAAGCTACTGGGCTGTTTGTGCGTGTTTGAGTGCATGTTTGCGGTGCGTGAATGGAACAGAAAGATGTTTGAGTGTTCGTGTTTCAGGAAGTGAAAGACAGGGTGTTACGGTTTCAAAAAATGGACGACGCGATGTTGTGAAGCTACTGGGCTGTTTGTGCGTGTTTGAGTGCATGTTTGCGGTGCGTGAATGGAACAGAAAGATGTTTGAGTGTTCGTGTTTCAGGAAGTGAAAGACAGGGTGTTACGGTTTAAAAAAATGGACGACGCGATGTTGTGAAGCTACTGGGCTGTTTGTGCGTGTTTGAGTGCATGTTTGCGGTGCGTGAATGGAACAGAAAGATGTTTGAGTGTTCGTGTTTCAGGAAGTGAAAGACAGGGTGTTACGGTTTCAAAAAATGGACGACGCGATGTTGTGAAGCTACTGGGCTGTTTGCGCGTGTTTGAGTGCATGTTTGCGATGCGTGAATGGAACAGAAAGATGTTTGAGTGTTCGTGTTTCAGGAAGTGAAAGACAGGGTGTTACGGTTTAAAAAAATGGACGACGCGATGTTGTGAAGCTACTGGGCTGTTTGTGCGTGTTTGAGTGCATGTTTGCGGTGCGTGAATGGAACAGAAAGATGTTTGAGTGTTCGTGTTTCAGGAAGTGAAAGACAGGGTGTTACGGTTTCAAAAAGTGCACGACTCGATGATGTAAAAAGAAGCAAGAGGAACGCGCAGGGGAGAGAGATGGTGGGCGGAGGAAGCAGCCTGAATGAGGCGTGGACAAAGTGAAGAGCCAATGAAAACAATTTATGGCACTAAAGCTCGTGCATGTGCCCACGTGAACTCGAAGAAAACGCCACTGGAAAAGCGGTAGTTTGAAGAGTCGATAGAGCACTTGAATTCTCCCCATTTCCCATTCCTGCGGAATGGTAAAGGCGAGACCTAAAAAATGCACATTGTCATCAAGAATTCATTTGTGGTTGTCTATGTAGACTCTGTGGAGTATGTTGGCTTTATAGTTTTAGAGACCTCTAAGGAGAATAGATGTATTAGGTACATTTCTTGATAAGAGCCAACCCCAGACAGTTTGGGCCTCCACCAAAAGGATCCTGGATCTTGTATTTCCCTTGCTTGTTGAGGTGGTACACTCTTGTCTTATCCTCCATTTGAACTGTTTATCATCAGAGAATGTAGGAAAGCCTTGAGAGTTAGAAGATTTGCCCTCCTCTCTGGCACATTAATCTAAGTGTATGAGGATATGCCTTGCACTATTAAACTCTGAAGATGAGCTCACCTTTCTGGAAAGGAGGGAGCCGTTATGATGGTTTATGATTTAATTTACTAATAAAACTGATCTCTCTTCAAGAGATTCAACTTCTTGAACCCATGATGAGACTACTGGGCTGTTAGAGTCCAAAGTAATTTACCTTCCTAGTCAGCTTTACATTGATGCCACTGATCTTCAAGCATTGTTACAGAGGTTTTGTATGGAGCCTTGCATTCAGACAATGAACAAGCATTGGAATAGCCAATAGGTTTCGCCTTTGGGGCCTTATAAACGTTTAGGTATGCAGCACATTATCCTATGGACTGTGTTGCTAAGTAATGAATAGCTGTACAATTACTATAAATTGGGTTATGCAGCCTGATTTATGACAAAATGCTTGCCTCTTCTATGTGCTTCTTAATGCAGCGCGAAATGCTCCCTTTCACATTTGCATGCATGTAAACTGTAAAAGTATGTTGATGCTGGGGGTGCGAGCAGAGTAACCAAAGTGCTTTGGTTTAGTATATTCTTCCCATCCCGCCACCCTCACTACTTTCCCACAGTCACTTGGCCCCCGCAGTCTCAAAGAGCTTGGCCCACATTTCCGGGTTGAATAACTCTGCCATGAAGCCGGGTGAAAAGTTAGCAAAAGTTGCCCCTGGGGCACAGCATTGTTTCATGAAGTTTATGTACTCCGGCTTGTGCTCGCCTGCCCAGTTCCACCAAAACCATTCGGAGCCGAAAGTAAGGTACTGAGAAGTCTAAGTGCAAGAATATCCCAAACTTGTCCTTAACGAACAAGGCTGGCAACAGGCGCACGTCCAGGGACCGTCCGTTAGGGTGTAGCGAGCCCAAAGTGTTGGGATGGCAAGCAAGAAGAACACACGAAAAAGCAGTGACATCTTGAGCCCGAATGACAAGCAGGGCAATTGGCAGTGGAACACGGCATGGGTGATGATGTGGAATAACAGCCAGAGCAGCCGACAGGGGAGCCGGCCCGGGGAACCTAGTTTGATGCAAATGGAGTGACGATGGGAGTAAGAAATTGCATAAAATGTGGAAATTAGAAGGTGTTTGTTCTGATGTGGACAGAAGAGCAAAAAGTGACCAGATGTGAGTTGTTGAGGATAAGGTGAGCAGCAGTGAGTTGTGAAGAGATGAGATTTTGTTCAGGGGATGAGAATATGATCGGCAGTGAGATGGAGTCAGTTGAGAGAAGTTCCTAAAATCATCTGGATTGGGCAGCCTTCTCTTCAGCTGAGAAAACTGCACGAGTGCAACAACATTGTTTGTACTTTTCTGAGGAGGGCTGCTGCCTGGCTGTGAGGAGAGAGGTCACATGACGAGAGCCAGAGACACAAAGGGCTGTACGAGAATCCAAGGAGGGAGGGAGAGGGGCTAGCAAAGGTGCAGGCAGAAAGCACGCTTCTCTCTGCTGCTTGCTTAGGAGTTATGAACACCGCAGCACGTGACCAGCTCAGTATTTGAATATATCTTCAGCACCAGACAGGTGTCTGTGAGAATTCATCTGTAGAAATAAATAAAGCATAGGTGAACGCTCCACCGGGCGAGTTGGCAGTAAAATGGCTCAGAACTTTGTGTGTATGTTAACTGACTTCCTGCACTGAGGGGTAGTTTGTGCGGCTGGGTGGGGTGGTCACCGGGTCTTGACAGACACAGTGCTGGACGCTGTCAGTGACTGGGAGAAAGGGACTACATTTATAAACATGGAGGGAAGTTCTTAGCAAACTCAAAGATACATACTCGCCTCCATCTGTAACAATACACAAGGCAAAGAAAAACAAAAACAGTGATCATTCAATTCAGTGCAGGGTGAGTAACTAGAGGGGAAAAGGTGCTCTTTTATTAAGGAGCAGTTCCCACAACAATTTCTGTATAACACTACAGGAACAAGCTGCACAAAGCCGTTCTCTCTTAAGCAAGATGCGCGGCCCCTTTCTCCCAGTCACTGATAGCGTTCAGCACCATGTCCGTCAAGCACCAGACCCGGTGACCACCCCACCCAGCCCCGAACCTTCCTTACCTTCAGCCTTCTGATGTGCTGGAAAACCAAAACTCCAAGCTGGCGAGTGAGTGTTTACAGGTGGCTAAAGAAGCTGCAGAGCCAGAGTATAACTTGGACACAATATCTACCGCCACAACCGGTCTCCACATTCAAACACACTGAGCACCTGGCGGCGAGCATATCCCGGGAAAGGAATCCCAAAACGGAGCCAGGACAACACAGCTGGCTGACTGCAGCCTGCCGCACAACTCCTCGTCCCCTGCCCTTCCCAAACTAAGAGTGCCCCCGTCAATGCGGATCAATGCCAGCTCGATGGGCATTTGGCAAATCCTCACACTCTGTGAAGCTGGTGCAAGATTTATAGCTATTTGTCAGCTAATACTTTTTATTTTATTGCCAACAAAGAGTCTGTTGCTGAAGCTAGCTTTTGCAAATTGAGGTGGGTTTGGTGTGTAAATCTTTTTTTGCACAGTTACACGAGAAATAAACCCAGGCTGAATGTAGCCGCCTTTCCCGTTACACCTGAAACAGTTGAATGTTTACATTTGCAGTGCATTGCCAAATATGCTCCACGTGGACCCAAGGTTCCCAGCCTCACACACCAGCGGCGGCGGGTGGTGAAACATTGAAACAAAAGTTTAATTTGCCCGCCACTAATGCAAGATGGCTGTGTCTGGTCCGACCATGGAACAAACAGCATTGCGGCTGTGAATGGAATGCCGTAACACAACCCAAGCGCTCCGAAAATAAACTTACCAGGGAGGTGCTGAACATGACAACAGGAGGGGGTGGGAGGAATGGTATCACAACATCGGACCACGCTGGTAAATAGAAGCATATCGCAGATATACTTAAAGGGAAACCAGAGCGGCCACGGGCCAGGCAGAGGCAGCTGGGCCCATCCCATGCAAATCAAAGAGTGCCCAAAACAAACGTTAAAAGAATTCAAGCATTATGGCACGTGTAACAGGGGAAGTTGCCTCAAAATTGAAACTACACCCAGAGGGGGGACAAAGAGCAGCTTTCCACCAGTAAAAAACAAGACAAAGAGTCCTCAAGTCTTGAAAAGAGAATGCCTGGTGCCCCGTAAAAAGCCACCACGATTGTTCCACTCCGAAAATGATGAAAGACGTGACATTCCTGTGCGGCGGTGTCATAGGACGGTCCCATTACCTTGTTCCAAATTAGCCCGGCCCCCTGCAGGTGCTGCGTGCCCTCCAGGCTGCGTCTGCTGCTGACAGAGCTGTGAGTGACACATACCTTTCCCATCGTCCACATAACTTGCCCTTCCAGGGTTAACCCGAGTTGAACTAGTAAGGGCGAACACTGCAAAAAAACTCTACCACACACTTCGTGCGGCGAAATACTTAACATCAAACTTAGAAAAAGAGCATTACGCGTGTGTGCCAGTACCTAGGAGCATTCGGGGGAGGGAGGAAAAGCGAAAGCACGCATACGGACAAAGAAATGCGCGCGCGTGTCAAAGATGGGGTCGGACTGTTCACATGCACGTGCATTTTTTTTGTCCCTACGTGTGCATGTTTAACTTTGCGGATGGCGAGAGCAGCCATCTTTGTCCATCTGGACGCGAGTGCATTCGGCTTTGGCTGAATCGATTCCAAAAGGTTTTCTCCATGGCGAGAGCAGCGCATGCGCTGTTTTCGCCAGGGAAGACCTAAAAATAGGCTATCAACCACAGTGGGGAAGATATCTTGACAGCTGTTGGTGAAGAAGTCTTTTGAATTTGGATATATGTCTGAAACAGGAAGGCTATAATTCTTCTTGTGCATCAAGGGTGGCCTCTAGGTAAGTCCGAACTTGAACTGGAGCTTTTGTGGTTATTTGTAAGTTGATATGAAGGCCTAAACAGTGAAGAAGACCTAAGGTTTAGTTGAAGTCCTGGATAACTTTCTCTGTTGTGAGATCCTTTATTAGCCAGTTGTCAAGATAAGGCTAAATGAAATGTATCTGCTTGCACAGAAAAGGCACCACCACTGCCATACACTTTGAAAAAGTCAGAAGAGAGTTCAGATCAAAGGGTAGTACTTTGTACTTAAAGTGGGATTTGTCGACTATGAATCTCAGGGACTTCTTGCGGTTCAGGTCCAAAGCAATATACACACATGTATCTTGCAAGTCCACATTCCATACCAGGTCCTCTATCTTGAAATGGAGAAATATTGGTGGCAAGTGAACATTCAAAAGTGTTGCTTTATGATTCATTTGTTAGCTAACTTGAGGTCCGAAATCAGTCTGAATTCCTACTTGAGACCTTCATTAAAAATTAAAAAAATATCTTGGATGGATGTCTTTTCCTTACTGAGAGGAAGGAACATGTTCTTTTGTGCACGTCTGTAGCAGTTTGGCACCTTACTTCACAAGTAAGTGCAGCTAATGTTTTGAAAAGTGGGGTAGGTCTTAAATTGAAGAGTGTAACCTCTATGACTGATTAATAATGTCCTTTTGTCAGAAGTTGGTTCTCATTTAGATGGTATGAAACAGTTCCTTCCATTGGAGTGTTGCACAGTGGAGATGAAGTAGGGGCAGTTATTTTCTGGAATGAGACTGCATTCTACCTGACGAGGAAGACTGTTGTTGCTGTCTTCTATCTCTGGAAGATCATTTATAGTATGTGGGCTGTTGATGTTGCAGTTGATCTTGGGATTACAGAAGATAAGCCCACCAAGAGGATTGAAGCCTCTGACTTGGATGGTAACGGTGGTCACATCACCTGGTACTGAGACTACTGCCTTGAAAATATCAACCTCAATTTTAATGCATTGCATCTCATCATCCATGTAAGAACCAAACAGGAAAAAGCCAGTGAAGGGAATGTTCATGATTTTTTCTACTGGGCATCCAAGTTTAAGGAAGTGCGATGCAGCCATGAGGAATGTCACAGACATGCTCTGGCAAACTCTGATATGGCTAAATCTGACAACTGTGGCAGACTTCAGCGGTGGGCAGGCTACTTGCGCGTTCCTACGCTGACTACTTTCATTTTTAAACTTGCACAACCCAGCCGACTGAGGGCTGTGTTGCGCACGCTGTGTGTACTTGAACACTGTTTTTATGCTGATTTAAAGCATCGCGCCTGTTTAGTGATTTTGAATATTGTGAATGTTGGCAAATTGATCCCAGCTTACCTCCATCATTTTCGCTCCCGACCCCGTTCCGCCCCGGCTGTGTGCCGTTTGAGCGGAGGGTCAGCCCATGAGCGACACTTCCTGTCTGGTCCTGCACCACTTCCGCCCTGCCTCTCCCCGTGCAGGTCAGCGGACTAGTGGTTGCAGTATCTTTTTGCTTATCTTGTTTCCTGTTCCACCCCGCGATCAGACAACTGTGGCAGACTTCAGCGGTGGTCAGGCTACTTGCGCGTTCCTACGCTGACTACTTTCATTTTTAAACTTGCACAACCCAGCCGACTGAGGGCTGTGTTGCGCACGCTGTGTGTATTTGAACACTGTTTTTATGCTGATTTAAAGCATCGCGCCTGTTTAGTGATTTTGAATATTGTGAATGTTGGCAAATTGATCCCAGCTTACCTCCATCATTTTCGCTCCCGACCCCGTTCCGCCCCGGCTGTGTGCCGTTTGAGCGGAGGGTCAGCCCATGAGCGACACTTCCTGTCTGGTCCTGCACCACTTCCGCCCTGCCTCTCCCCCGTGCAGGTCAGCGGACTAGTGGTTCACGGCAAGCCGACATAAATGACGACCTGGAGCAAGCGTAGCGGACGAGCGCAGCGGGAGCGCGACTTCGCGCCAAAGTCGCGCACAAGTCAAGCCCGTCTGCGCCCGTCCGCGGCCTGCCGGGGCTCGGGGCACGTTACTCTGCCCAAGGCATTACCTATTCCCCCGCTCAACTTCGCTGTCTCCAGGGCCCATGGCCTCTAGCCTCCACTACCTGTTCCCGCATTTTCTCCCTTGGTTTGTCTCCTGCCCTCTCTTCCGTTACCCCTCCCCTCATCACATTCTCCCCACCCCCCTTGGGGGTGATGTCAATCTTGGAACCACTAAAGCCCTTTCGGTCTATTATTTGAACACCCGCTCCGCAGTAGCCCACTCGCATGAACTGTCGGTACTGCTGGAACTTCATGCACCAGATCTTTCTCTTTTTAACAGAAACCTGGTTTTCCGAAGATTCTCTCCCCGTTCTATTGGCCACTCTTCCAGCCCCATATTATGCTAAACGTGCGGGTCGCCTTAATGGTAGGGCTGGAGGTGGTGTAGCGGTCATCGCCCGGGCTGACTTCCCTTTTCAAAATCTCTCCCTGCCAGATATTGCCACTACGGAGTACCTGGCTATCCGCACCACTGCTATTACGCCCCCTCTCACCTGCGTACTTATCTACCGTCCCGCTCAATCCCCTTTATCGTTTCTCCCCAATTTTTTGGAAGTATTGGCCACGATCACGGTCAATAACTCCTCCATTTTGCTTTTGGGTGATTTCAATTTTTGGCCTTCAGACCCCGCAGAATGCCCTTCCTCAAAAGATTTCTCAGACACTCTTCAATCTCTCAATTTTACATCCCATATTCACTCCCCTACCCATGTCAAAGGACATATCCTGGACCAGATTTGGTCCTTGAATTGTCCCGTAAAATCCCTTTCCATTTCACCTTGCACATGGTCGGACCATCATTTGATTTCATTTGCCCTTCCCACCCACCCCCCGGTTAAGCCCCCACTTCCTAAGAATGTCTGGGTCCGTGCTTGGGGGCGAGTAGACCCCGACAACTTATCCGCCCTACTCACTGCTTCCTACCCCTCCCTACAAGGTTTATCCACTCTCTCCCAGGCTACGTCCATTGATCAGTGGCTTTCTTCAGGTTGCGATTCCATTGCCCCTCTGAAGCAGGTCACCTCAAAGCGGGAGAAGGATGCCAACCTGTGGTTCAATGAAGAGCTCAAGACCACCAAATTAGCGGTACGCCGAGCAGAGCGTGCCTGGAGGAGAAACTATTGCCCCTCACTCCGATTGGAGTTCATTAACATCTTGACTCAATATAAAAAGGCTATCTTGGCGGTTAAAACAGCCTATTTCTCCTCTAAAGTTCTCGCAGCTGAGAACCAATCGAAGGAAATTTTCTCGATTGTGCATAACCTGGCATTCTCCGACAGAACTACCCTGAAGCCCACCCCCTCCCAGGAACTCTGTCACTCCCTAAACAACTTTTTCATCCAGAAAATCGCCTCCATCAAAGCCAACATTCCTCTTCCTTCTCCTACTTTTGTAGATCCTCAGTGTCCTCCTCCCAAGGGACAACTCGATGCCCTCCCTCCCTTGACCAAGGAATCCCTGGCTTCAATAATCCCCCTTGTTAAATCCGGCTCCCCCCTAGACCCTTGTCCTGCTCACATCCTCCGTCACATTTTTATCACTTGCCCTGACCCCCCCCTTCATCTCCTCAATAGCTCTCTTTCTCAGGGTGTCGTACCCATCTCACTTAAAACAGCAGTTATTGTCCCTATCCTGAAGAAGCCGGGCGCAGACCCCTCAGTCCCTGCCAATTACCGGCCCATTTCCCTCCTGCCATTCTTGGCAAAAGTGCTCGAGCGCCATGTCACCAGCGCTTTGAGCTCTTTCGTGGAGATGTATGGGGTTTTAGCCTCCCGCCAGGCCGGTTTCCGCCCCGCACACTCTACGGAGTCCGTGGTACTTTCGGTCCTTGACAACCTCAGGGAGGGAATGGACACTAACCAGACCCAGGCCCTGGTCCTCCTCGATCTCTCAGCCACCTTTGACACGGTTGATCATACCATCTTACTATGTAAATGTAAATGTACAGGAATTTATATAGCGCAAATCACCAAGCGGTTTCTAAGCGCTTGCTTAGGGAACCCGTCCTGGTATTCCCCCGTGAGATAACCCCGGCAGGGTATCCGCAAGGTGAAAGCCAGGCATCCCGCCGCGAGGGGCCGTTGTGGAGATTAAGCAAGCTATTGCCCAGAGTCGCAGAGTGTGAACCCGTGAATCGAGTAGGCACCGGAGCGAGAATTGTCGAGTCCATGGACATTTTAGGACTCAAGACCCCGCCGAGACGGGAATTGAACCCTGGTCCTGGGCTGACCTCTGCTTCCAGGTCTGCCTCCTCTAACCAGTGAGCCACACTTCTCCACGTGTCAAGGCGGCGGGGATCGGGGGTACCGCCCTGGTATGGTTATCCTCCTTCCTGAGGGACCGCACCCAGGCGGTTCGCCTGGGTGATTTTTCTGCGGACTTCCGGAAAGTTCAGTGCGGGGTCCCCCAAGGCTCTTCCCTTTCACCCCTTTTGTTTAACCTCTACATCGCCCCTCTTATTTTTTCACTGCAGCAAATGGAGGTCAGCGTATTTAATTATGCGGATGACCTTCAACTTGTCTTTAATCTGTCCTCTTCCCCTGCTTCTGTTCTTAATTTTCAATCTATTATGATTCATATCCGGGACTGGATGAACCACAACCATCTGAAACTCAACCCAGACAAGACCGAGCTGGTGTTGACGGGTGGTTCATCCAGTCCCTGGTCTTCTTTGTTTTGGCCCCCTTCCTTAGGTTCCCCACCTGTCCCCTCTACCTCAGTAAAAACATTAGGCATTAAACTCAATTCCCAGCTCACCCTTCACTCCCAGGTTAGTTCTGTGGCGTCTTCTTCCTTTCTTTCACTGCGCACTATACGCAAGGTGTCACGTTTTTTTTCTTTTGACGCTCTGAAACTGATCACCCTGGCAATGGTCATTTCCCGCCTGGATTACGGCAACGCACTATATGCAAGTATACCTGCTTATAGTTTAAGGCGTCTGCAGCAGATCCAGAACCAGGCGGCACGGCTGGTGTTTAAATTGCCAAAGTTCCACCATGTCACCCCCCTCCTCAAGTCCCTACATTGGCTCCCAGTACGTGAACGTGTCCAGTTCAAGCTTGCCTCTATCACCTTCCAGGCTCGACTGGGCACGGCACCGGCTTTTATCTCATCTGAAATCATCCCATATGTACCTACTAGGGAACTGCGCTCATCCACTAAAGCCCTTCTCACAGTCCCACGGTTCCGGAGGAAGAAATGGGGAGGATCGAAGTTCGCGACTCTTGCTCCACTCATTTGGAATTCCCTCCCTCCAGAGCTTAGAGCCTTAACTCTCTATCCGCAATTCCGGAAGCAGCTCAAAGCTCATCTGTTTACTAAATCTTCTAATTAGTATACTAGCAGTCCTGATTTCTTTTAAACTTAGTTTCTGCCACTCTCGCCCTGATATCTGTAAGTTGTAGCGCCATGAAACCGCTGGTGTACGTGCGCTATATAAATAATTTTAAATTCAAATTAAATTAAATCTGTTGCATCTATGGAGGTAGTGATTGGCTGATTGAAGTCTAGAAACCCCTACAACACAATCTCCAAAAGACCTTCCTTCGTTCCCTCGGGGAGGTCATCAGCAAAGTCCTACAATTTTCCAATGCTCTCTGTCATATCTTCCCAAAAGCACAGAAGAGCAGGCCATTTTGAAGATTGTCGCTGCCGTGCCACAGACATTCCTTCCTGCTGCAGCTATCCAATTGCTCTCCTTTTTAGGAGTAACAGTCGTCTTTGGGGTGTAGCTTGCATCATTCTCCTTACTGCACATACTATACCCAAGTCCAGTTTAGGTTCTTGATGGAGGAAGATCAGATCTTTCTCTGGAGATTTATATCTTTTGAGCTGTCTTGGTGTTGCATTTTACTTGTCGCTGGTGAAAGCAATTTTTCTATAGCCAATTCAGAAAACCCACTTGCCAAATGCAAAAATGGCCTAGATAATAAGCAAGGCTGCTGAGTTTTCATTAAAACCGAGACCAAAGTGGGAGGTATCTCGACTAGTATATTTTATTTTACTGCTCCCCTAAATAAAACATTCTGAAAGGTTGTGATTGTCACCTATAGGTGATGACTTAGTTGGTGAACCCATAGATAAAGTAGTGTATGAGAAGAATGCCTCAATGACAAATCTGACAAATGAACTCTACTCATAGAAACAGACAGAGATCTCTTCCTCTTGTGTCTAGGAGGGAACTTAACAAGAGATGGTTGGTCACCTGACATGTTCTCAGATGTACGATCAGGAAGGTACAGGTAAGTCATCTTTCTAATGGGCGACACACAGGTATGTCTTTTTAACATTTGCAGCTCTTGGGGAAGGTGTAACGGTTGCAATGGTTCCTGAAGTGGGTCTTCTGCATTCTAATCATCACTGGAGGTCTTGATGGCAATAGGGATTTCTCGGAAGACAGTTAAAACACAGTCTACCATACAGTTACTGAGACAATACCATTGATGTTGAATGCACAGATGTGGATCTTTCAAATTCAAGCAATCATAAAAGATCTCAACGCTAAGCGCCTCACCTCCAGGTGTCTTAATGTGAAAGCATGAACACCAGATGGAACAACAACAAATGCTTTGTTGCCTGCCAGATTGTGGAAATTATCCTTCAGCATCGAGGTGCCTTTGTGTTTCTGCATCAAAATCCTACCTTCGGTGGTGAGGGTTTTTGACGGCAAACATGCAGTAATGATCCTGAGCTTCAAAATTGAAACCTACACCTAGACAGGAGTCATGGGAGTGGAAGAAATGGCCTATATGGCAGGAATGGTGATCTCCTTCTGTGAGAGTCATTTGACAGAGTGGTTCTCAGTGGAAGGGGGTACCTTTACTGGCTATCCTGTGTTGTTTTTGTATTCCTCCTTTGCCTTGAGCTATTTAAACTTTAATCTGAGGTGGATCCCTTCTCTGGCCATAAGTGTCCTTTAAGATATATTTCTGTAGTATCTAGAATATTCGGGCAAATATGAAGATGATAAACAGACCACATTTTAATTTTGTGGGTCTTATCCAGTGTCCTTCCCCCCACAGGGTTCAGAAACAGTGAGGGCATACTTCAAAATGTCAAACGCTCAAAAGATGATGGGAGGAATGCTTGCAATAAGTCTAACCACTAGCAATTGCTTGGGTAGCATTCCAATCTGTTGTTTTTTTGTCCAACATGCCTCCTCAGTTTAGATCCATCCATAAGCAAACTAGTCTTGACCTTGCTCAAATAGGAACAGTCCAGCCTGAGCAGCCAGGACAGGTTCTCTTAACCCAGAATATAAGCAACTCAAAATCAGTTTAGATCTGATTGGGGTTGATCAGTCGGGTGTACCTTGGTTCCAGTGGCAGAGTGAGCACGGAGCCCACTTCAGGGTATACCCTTGCCACTTAGGGAGGTACATCAAAAACACAAAAGGTGATTCTAGCCACTGTCAATTGCTCTAAGTAGCATTCCAACCCATCATTTGTTTGACCACCGTGCTACCTTAGTTTGATAACTTCAACATTCAAAAGAACAAAAAGATGGCGGAGGAGCTTCACACAAGTAAAAACATCAAATGAATACATTTGTTCTGAAAATTGAGGTAAAAACCTCCCCAGTATCATCGAGATATAGGAGCATGTGATCCGCGTAAATTGATGTATTGTACTCACCATCATGTAGTGGGATGTCGCCACCTCCCCACTCTGTCCTCACTATACTGGCAAACGGTTCCACCACCAGTGGGCATGTGGCACCCTCTCCCCCTCGTCCCTCTAAAGACTGTAAAGGGTTTGAATGTACACTGGCTTGTCTCGAGTGTGCATCCATATATAATACAGTAACCCACTTATCCCACCTCTGTCGCGGGGCCATGCTCTTAATTACAGTAAGAAGAATTACAGAGAAAGCAGAAATGCATATGTCTGGCAAAATTCAGCAGGCAGATCATCAATGCCTGGCATTTTTTCCATTTTTTCCATGCTAGCTCTTTATTTCTGCCTCAGTTACAGGTACCCTCCAACACCTCTCCAGAGTCAACTGTAGGCATGAAAATATTGCTCTATCTAGGAAAGTTTGGATCTGTTACCCTGAACATGCTCTCTGTACAAATGTTCATAGTGGTGTAAAAATTTGTCCGTGTAGGTTAATTTTTGTGTGCACTACAGTTCCGACCTGATTTCAATCTGGTGATTGGGATGTTTCTGCCCTCTGATTGTAATATACAAGCTGGCAACCTGCCTGCCCTGCCCACTCTTCATGATTTAGTATGATACATTTGCAGTGTGTAAGAGTGTGTGGACGTTGTTTGCGGGTAGGTCTCCCTCTAATCTATAGATGTTCCCTTTTACAGGAATTAGGGCTTTCTCCAGTGATCTCTTAATGCCTGTGGCCTGACTTAAACAGTGGCCCTGCACTACAATCTCCAAGACCTCACACTCAGTGCCAATGTGGTCAGTGTAGCGATTGACCAGGTAATACTCCTGTATGGTGTCCTTGAAGGATTCATTAAACATGGGGACCTACAAGAACAATACCGGTAATGTCCATGTAGGCACTGGAGCTAATCATTTCACAGATAGCAGCAGAAGGTTGAGGTCTGATATCGTACGGCATAAATACTTACCGTTTATGACCTTTTCATGAAATCTGTGGGAAAACATTTGTCCAGTTAATAGTGCATTTCATAAACGGGAATAAAAAGAATATTCCTTACGTCTGTTGTTTCTGTGTCTCCAAGTCCTACTTCTCTATCCATGATGTAGACTATTGCACTGACTTAAACATAGGGGAATCCACTAGTGGTGCAAGTCCACGTCTGCCTCAAAATATAGTCTCCCCTCAGAATCCAGAAAATGTTCTTCCCCATCCGGAAAGGATAGGAAGCCCAAGAGGCCAAGAACTGCATCTGCCCATGTCGGAAATGTAACGTAGCCTAACATCACCCGAAATCCACCTGTTCTCCCCATACATCTGCCATCCCAATCTATGCCTGTGACCCCCTTTCAAATGGGACTCCAAGCCTTACACAAATCAAAGAACTCCTGGCATAGTAGGAGAAACCTGTGGGAGGCGCCTGGCCCCTCTATTCCCTCTTCGATTTGACGACTTTATGATGCAACAGGTGTGTTTTCTGAATCATGGGTAAGCCCACACTCCACCTCTTAAGGTATGCCAAGACCTTGCATTTCTTAGTCACCGTCCATATACCTCTCACATTCCATGTGAAAAATTAATATTTGTTTATGTGTTTTTCCATGATAGGTATGTGAAATTGCTGGATGTTCCGTTACGAAGGCCTGCTCTCTCTACAGGCAAGGTACTGTTATAGACGATGCGATGCGGAACATGTTTGCTGTCACCTATTTCCAATCAATAGGTTAGGGGGCAACCAGTGCTGTAGTTCCCTGGCTAGGAAAACAGAGTAAAACTTTCCCTGACTCTCACATCCCAGGTCAGAGTAGCAACCGCCAGCTGTCCAAAGAACTAAACTGTAGAACAGAATCTAGCGTGTGCTTCAGTGTCACTTCCGGCACAGGGAGTATTACGAGTTAGTGGCAGCAGTACATTTTTCTCCTCACCCACCATCTGACCAAGGAAACCTACATAAATATTATAATTTAATTCTGTACTTTGGGCTCTGCAGGTCCCATTACAGTCTCACATGACCCCCTCTACATAACTGACCCTGGTCACCAGCAGAGTTCAGCACTTCGCAGTTCACTTATAAGGAGAAAGTGGTCACAAGTCATCTGCAGACCTAGGTGGTAACCTAGGCCTATTCTGGGCCTCCTTCAAGAGAATGTCTCAGTCTGAGCCATCTCATATACCCTCCAATGTGTTCCTGGTTTTCTCTAGATATGCCAATGAGTGGAATGCTTTCACCATCTCCACAGCTGCCACCCTTTCCTGCGTTGCCTTAGAATATAATTAGGCACTCTGGCCAGCTTTGCGTATCACCTTCTTTACTGCCAGAAGGACGCACGCTTCCGCTGTATTGCCAGCATTTAGTCAGGAAAAATGGCCACTTGGTAGTTCTCAACCTAGAGGCTCCCCAGAGACTGCACGCTTTGCAGTATCAGGTCTTTGTCTCTATAATGAAGGAGGCGCACCACCACAGGAAAAATGGCCACTTGGTAGTTCTCAACCTAGAGGCTCCCCAGAGACTGCACGCTTTGCAGTATCAGGTCTTTGTCTCTATAATGAAGGAGGCGCACCACCACAGGGCAGATCGGTCCTCTAGGCGGAGGGCACCTAGAAGGCACTCTACCCGATTGTTCCATGGTTGAGTAGGAAGGCAGGCCTTGCAGAGTCACCTATGCAAAAATCCACTTTTCCAAATATGCAATCATGTAGAGCCCCTCTACACCTTCCAAGAGGTCCACCACTTTGATTTTATCCCTCCTCATCTTCCAGCCCTTCAGTCCAGAGTATCCAACCTTTCAGTAAGGACTGACATTTGTTTCTGTTAAAGTGCCCACCGAAGTGCACACCTCACTTTTGGACTCTAAGACCTCTGTGGAGGAGTTGATAGCCAGGAGTATTTGGTTTACTTTGTTCACCAATCTCGAATTCTTGTGTTTCAGGCATGTCACCAATGGTTGTCAGGTCATCTAAGTGCAATGGTGGGCCATCCAACACTGACTTTTGAACCCCACCTGCTTCTTTCACAGATCTTTTCCTGCCCAACCTCATCTGCATGTGATGGGGCGACAATGGGGGTAAGCTTATAGTGTATGTTTCCCCTCTCACATCTTTCAAAGAGTCTTATGGTGGGCAGGCCCCCTGGTAAGATAGATGCCTTGTTTGAAGGCATCTTCAGAAGTTAGGCATGCCCTACATGGCAGTAGTAGGGGAGGATAAGAGATGCACCTCCTTCCGGTGTCGCTACACTCAGTCATTCAGTACAAAGAAAGTAGTCCTGCCGTATTTGACATTACATGCAACTCTCTCAGGCTCAGTTGTACTGCTGGGCAAATATGCCATAGTTTCTCACTAGCTGTGCTGGTTCTGAGTGTTAGTAAAAATAGCCTACTCCTCACCCAGGGGACGCCCGACCCTCAATTGTTCCTCCAGCAGAACACATATCGGCAGCAGAGCTTAGCCCCAGTCCTGTCTTTAGATGTGGGGGTCCTCAAATAAGCTGGGTAGCCATGAGGCGCATCCCTCAAAGCTGGGTTCAACATCCTCGTGAATGTCCTCGCTCCATCAGCTGTCTTCCAAAAGCATCCTGTGCTGGGCAGCAGCATCTCCCAAAGCATTATGACAGCAGACACTTGTGTGATGCCGCAATGCTCCACAGAGGGAGTTGGGTTCTTTCACTCAGCAGATGCAGCTGCCAATTTGAGGACTGTATGGCTTAGCTCTTGTTTTGCCATTTCCACTGTTGTACTTGTACGCCAATTGCGGCTGGCAGCTTCACTCCGTTAGCAGCCTCGACAGATGGCAGGGAAGAAAATGAGTTACTTACCCGTAACTACGGTTCTCCAGTATTGACATCTTTCATAGATTCACATACTTGAATCATCCCCATCGTCATAGTGGGAGTCCCACGGTATCCTTAAAAAACAGTAGATAATACTATAATAGGCTATAATGCAAAGAACAGTCACTGCAATAGCCTATCTACTTTCTTTTGTGAAAAAGAGCCAAACTTAAGTAATAGCCAATCAGGCGACAGCACCCTGTAGAACACTCCCAAAAGAGGCTAAGTTCCTCAGATTTTTAAGCACAAGTGTGGTATCTTGAGGAAATAAGGGAAGCCTCTTGGGGGATGAGGGTGGGTCGCATTTGAATCTATGAAAGATACCAATACTGGAAAACCATAGTTACAGGTAAGTAACTCATTTTCTTCTCCAGTATTGTATCTTTCATACATTCACATGCTTGAATCAGAGTAGCCAGCAGTTGCATACACAAATGTGCATAAAAACAACCAATATATATATCCTTAGAGGATGATGGGTAGCAATATATATGCATATACTTTAATATATAAAATATACAATGTAGTTGTTTAACATTAGCATATCAACAATGTAACATTCGAAAGCAAAAACAGCATACCATAACTTTTCAATGGTAAACACACATAAATGAAGAAGGAAGAAATACCTCTAAGAGTAGAGGCTTACCTTATTGAAACAGATGAAGTAAGTCCTACAGCTGCCTCGCTGTAAGTTGGCGCGTGAAAGTATGTGCACTCTTCCATGTAGCAGCACAGCAAATCTTGTCCAACAGGACGCCAGCAAAAAGAGCAGCGGTTAGGGGACTGTCCTTGTAGAATGTGCCTTGGCCTTGATCGTGAGCAGTTTACCCGCCTTAGTTTAGCAGAGCTTAATAGTTGCAGCAATCCATCTTGCAATAGTCCTCTTTGTGACAGCTGCACGGGTCTTTGAGGCCCATATGAGCGCAGCAATTGATCCGTTCTGCGTAGCTTCTTAGTCCTTTGCAAATAAAACTTAAGGCATCGTTTAAAATCTAAGGAGTAAAGAGACTTCTCTGCTGGAGAGGAGGGATCCGGAAAAAATGCGCAGAGGACAACAGGTTCATTAAGGTGAAACTGAGTTGGAACTTTTGGAATGAATTTAGGATTTGTTCTCAGTAAAACATAGTCCTCTGTAAATTGTAGATAGGGTTCTCTTATAGTGAAAGCTTGGATTTCACTAACTCTCCTTACGGAGGTAAGTGTGAGAAGCAATGCCACTTTCCAAGTGAGAAACTTGAGTTCAATTTTGTGAAATGCCTCAGAACGGTGGTTTCATTAGTTGAGATAGTACCACATTGAGACGCCATTCTGGCTGAGGAGGCCGAACCGGAGGAAAAGTTCAGAATAATTATTTCATGAATTGTTTGATGATGGGAGAGGAACAAAGGGAAGAAGCATCGGAAGTATGTCTGTATCGGGAGATGAATGCGAGTTAGACCGCCAGTCCTGACTTTGCCAAAGACAGTAGATAAGGCAAGACTTGTTCCTGAGATGAGAGAAGAGGGTGGATATCGTTCCAAAGGCACCAAGAACAAAAACGCTCCCATTTTAATCTGTATGTTTTATTGGTGGACTCAGCTCTAGCCTTGGAAAACACATCCCTACAGTCCTAGGGAATGTCTAAATCTTTAAATTAATTGAATCCTGGTGCCAAGAATGCAACTGAAGAGAAGCTGGATGCGGGTGCATGATTTGTCCCTTGCTCATGGTCAGTAGAGTCGTTATCACATAATGGCGATATGGCTTGGACTCCGAGAGTAGAAGTAGCTCCGTGAACCAATGCTGGCAGGGCCAACATGGAGTAATGAGGATCAGCCGGCACGGTTCTCTGTTGATCTTCATTAGAACCCTGGAGATGAGAGGGCATGGGGTAAAAGCGTAAGCAAAGGTTTCTGACCAACTTATCCAAAACGTATTCCCCCATGACCCCCTCGGATTTTCCCTGCTGGCGAAGAACCAGCATTTTTGGTTCTCTTGAGATGCAAAGAGGTCAAAGTTGGGTGTTCCCCACTTCCAGAAAATAGAGTTGAGAATCGCCTGATCGGGTTCCCACTCGTGACCTGTTTGTCCTAATCTGCTCAAGGTGTCGGCTAGTTTGTTTCTCACTCCTAGAAGATGTTCCACATTGATGATGATGCGATGCAGTAAAGCCCACTCCCAGATCTTTAGAGCTTCCAATGATAGAATCGGAGATCTCGTTCCTCCCTGCTTGTTGAGATAGTGCCTGCAGGTGGTACTGTCTGTATGAATGAGGACGGAGGATGCTCATATTCTTGGGAGAAACAACTGAAGAGCCAGGAAAGTTGATGTGCATCTTAGAGAGAAAGAGACTCCATTTGCCACTTACGTGAAGGTCTTGAAGATGGGTCACCAAGCCTTCCAATAAAGCATCCGTGGTCAGAATGAACTCAGGAAGTGGTGAGAGGAATGTCAGGCCCACAGAGAGATTGCTGGTTGACTGCCACCAAGGAAGTGGTTTTTTTATGATCGGAGTGATCTGAATAACGTCCTCGAATGATCCGGTCACCTGAAGTCATTGCCTGTCCAACTGTTCTTGGAAAGGTCTCATCGTGGACGTGCGTGAGGTACCATGAGGATGCCAGAGGACATCATGCCGCGAAAGGATTTTAGGAGATGCACCCGAAGCAAACTCTCTTTTAGATAGACTGTGAGCCAGTGATAGTATGGTGTTTTGCCTTTCTGTGGATAAGAATGTCTTCCTGTTTTGGAGGGTATCCAATATCGCTCCGAGAAAAGTTATACGTTGAGAAGGTGTGAGAATGGATTTTTGGTAATTGACTGCAAGCCCTAGAGAGCAAAACAGTTGTAGGCAGATGGAAATGGCCACCGAGGCACAGTGGAGAGATGGAGCCTTCACTAGCCAATCGTCGAGATACGGGAAAATCTGCAGGCCTCGTAATCATAGATATGGGGTCACGGGAGTGAGACATTTGGTAAATACCCGAGGAGCAGAGCAGAGGCTGAAGGGAAGGACCTTGAACTGATAGTGCGCGCCTGAAATGGAGAAACCTTCAATGTTTGGGATGAATAGGAATATGGAAATATGCATTCTGTAAATCGAGGCTGGCCAGAAAATCTGAACGGTTCAGAAGCTGTAATATCTCCTGGAGAGTTACCATGTGGAAAGATTTTTTCTGCACATATTTGTTGAGCTGTCTGAGGTCCAGAATGGGATGCCATTCTCTCGATTTCTTCTTCACAAGAAAAAAGCGAGAGTAGAAGCCCATTCCCCTTTGAGAGCATGGTACATATTCTATGGCTCCTTTTTGTAGTATGACGAATACTTCCTTGTTTAGTAACTGAAGATGGGATGGTAGAGATTTTTGTGGTGGGTGAGGAGGTAGTACTGTGACAAACTCCAGGGTATGGCCATATTTTATTATAACAAGGACCCAATTTTCTGTGGTAATTTTTTGCCATTGGCTGAAATAGCGTTAGATTTGAGTTCCCCTGTTTGAAATGATAGGAGAGAGCGCAGCAGGCACTGAGACCTCGTCACTGTTTCCTAACAGTATCCCTGGACTGTACCAGTTGTTTACGTCTGGGTTGCATGGAGTATGCAGCCTGTGGTGATGCATGACATGTCAGTTGATGTTGGTAGGAAGGGTAAAAGAGTTATAGGTCTGGGGTTGGCATATTTGGTAACCTCCACAAAATGAATATTTTCCTCTACTACAGACTCTACGAAAGCGGGTCTTCCTCTATTGGAGCGTGCCTAAAGCCTTAACCGTCTCGCTGTCTGCCTTAATGGTCTGCAAGGCGTCATCAATATGCTTACCGAAAAGGGTATCGCCATCAAAAGGCATATCTAGGATTTTGCTTTGCACCTCAGGGCGAAATGTTGTTGCTCTCCACCACCTTGCCGCCTAAGGACAGCTGCTCCAGCAAGCTGACAAAAGGCCAGAGAAGCCACATCTTTGGACACATCAATGTTCACTGAGGAAGAACTTGCACTTTCAAGAAGAATCTCTCGCCTCTAGTCTCTTGCCCTCTGGAAGGAAGTCCACGTATGGAGCGATATAAGATCACATTTGGAGGTAGTATCTCCCTAATTTCACTAGCGTCTATAGCAACGCACACAGTAGTGCCTGAGGTGGTGGTAAACCTTTTGCCAATATTATCAAGGTGCCTCCCTTCTTTATCAGGTGGAGCAGTGATAGGTGCTGAACGATTCCTTGACCTCTGTTGTGCAGCTTGAGTTATTACTGAGTCTGGTTGCGGGCGCCCTACCAGACAAGCTGGAGCATCATTAGGAGCCTTGTATTTTTTTATCTATTAAAGGCAAAACTGTAATAACTGTAGCAGGTGTTTTCATAACCTTCACACCTACCTCCCAAATATGATGTATAATAGGTATTGTTCTCACAGTCTTCTGAGATTAAAATCACAAAGAAAGCAGTCAGTCTACTTGACAGTCATTGACGTGAAGGCGAGAAGCTGTCCTTTCCATCAATTTGTGGAAGCCACCAATGTCCTCCGACGGAGAATCCGCATTCTGAGGAGATGGAGAAGCAGGTGTTGAGATTACGTAATCTTCCCACTCACTGGCAGTTCTTCTATCTCCCCATCATCAGAGGTATCAGGGTGTTGCAAAGGTAAAACACTATCTGTCACAGGCGACGCTCTTGGTGAAGGATCAGACATGCGTGGCGGATATGTCAGTGGAGGTGGAGGCGGAAGTGGACTTGTCGATAAAGTAAAATGAGTACGATAATCCTGCAGCATGTCTTGCAATTCTTGGACTAATGCCACAAGAAGGTGGACCATGGGTTCATAAGCAGGTTCCATTTATTGCATCTTTGCATGTGGAGTGTGAAAGTCCTGCTGATAATAACCCTCATAGTAGTCTTCATCATCGTCTTGATATTGGACATGAAGCTGAAAGGGACTGTGAGCAGGGCTAAACATGTCATCTTGATCTCACTCAAAAATGTTGAAGGAGGTAAAGGAGAAACCAATTAAGGATTTTGGAGAAAACACTTTGTCGCAGAGAACGTCGTAGACGGATATAATGGTGTGAGTTGTCGGCGGTCACTTGAGGCTAGGTGTAGCATACAGCGCTGTCAGCTTTGTCGATGACAGTGGTGTCTGTGTCGTCGACGAGGGCATAATGAGAACTGATGACAAAATCATCATCGCCGTTGATGTGGGAACTGTCGTTCTCGTTGCAGTAGTGGTCGACAAAGAGGTGGCCGTCAATGGAACAAATGTTGTCGACGAGGATGTAGACGTAACGAGGAAGTCGAGGTCGACTAAGAAGACATCGATGATGAAGTCGTCTGTGGTGATGATACCTTCGTTGCCGCTACAAGCATCGTCGGTGGAGCCGCCGTAGATGGAGCAGCCGTAGATGGAGCAGCAGAGACCTTCGTCGACGATGGGTTTTTCGATGACGAGAATGGTGCCATCAACTATACAAGTTTTTCAGAGACTGTAATCTTCATAGATGGCGCTGAAGTGGGTTTCTCATGCTTAGAGGTCAGATGGCCTTTCTCCTCAGTATGAACATGAATGCTTTCCTTTTTGTGATGGACGTGCTGCTTCATGACGGGATTTTTTGTAAGCCTTTTTATTATTACCCTCAGGAGATTCTTGAGACCTCTCTCTCCTTTTAGATCTCTACAGAGAAGTATGTGAGGCAGAGCTTCCCTCATCATCAGGGACGACATCAGATTTATTTTTCAGTCTCTGCAGCCAAATCAACTACCTACCGTCTCTATCTTTAAGGGTTTTGGTTTAGAAAGTTCTACAAATCTTGCACTCCTTTACTTTATGCTGGGGGTAGAGACAGTAAATACAGTTTCTATGGGGATCTTTAGCATGCAGCCTCTTTTTACCCCATGTTCCACATGAACTGGAGAGACCTTTCTTTGAAGAATTCTACATTTTCATGAAGACATCTGATAATTTTGAAGAAAAAACTGATCAGAGCCCAGGGAGACTCCCTGTCACATGAGGTGGGGTAGAAAATCTGAGGAACTTAACCTCTCTTGGTAGTGTTCTACAGGGTGCTGTCACCTGATTGGCTATTACTTAAGTTTGGTTCGTTTTTACAAAAGAAAGTAGATAGGCTATTACAGTGACTGTTCTTCGCATTATAGCCTATGATAGTATTATCTTCTGCTGTTATTAGGATATGTGGGACTCCCACTACAACGACGGGGATGATTCAAGCATGTGAATCTATGAAAGAGCCAATACTTAAGAAGTCAAACTATTTAGCCTGCTGGCCCTCATTGCTACAGGATGACAAGGGATCTCAAGCAGTCGGCTGCCCGCTTGCTGAAGCGAGGCCATTTTGCGTGCAGTTAGCCATACACCGACGATCACTAACTAACTTAGGATATAAAAAATCTAAATATTCCCTAACAAAAACCTCAATTAAAGAGGTGTTATACTTAGGATTGAAAATGTCAAAGCCACAGTAATTCTTCTGTAAAGGTTAGGTACACAACCACAGCACTGCTTTCCCATACTGATATCATGCATTACCTCAAAAGTAGTAACGTTGTGAATGACAATCACCAATTACATCATTGTCCTTAGAGTTATTACAAGCACTTGAAAGGCATTCAAGCCGCACCAGGTGCACCCAGAAAGTTCATATAAAAACGTAAGGGTTGCAATACACAAAAGTAAATATATGATCTTAGAACTATGCACGTGTAGAAGTACAACAGTCTATTGCTGGGTTCCCTCACTAATTCTTTTACCCATTTGAGTAAACTCCGAAGTTCACCACAAAGGCCTCCTCAAACACACAACTACACCATACTATAACCATCAGGGCACAAGCTGTTAGCCAAAAAACTTAGCATTTGAAGCTCCCCTAACTACCTCACTGAAAATGTATTCATTCACTTCTCATATACAAAGCTCAGCCATTCAGAACCTAATTGTCACATGGTAAAATTACTGAGTGAGATTCCAGTTCTAAAAGCTACCAACAAACCGCCACTTTAACCATCTTCCTGCAGACCTGTGTGGAAGCCCATTTCTTACCATCATTCAAGACAGCTCTCAAGGCTCACCCCCTCCCTTCCAAAGGAATGCAATATTGATGAATGGCTTTTCAATCATCTACCTACTTGCATCACTCCTACTCTCTCCAGTAAATCTACTGCTATAAATAGACACTGTACGCAAATAGTGTAAAAATCTTACAGGGAGCTTTTGTCTCGTCATCATTTACCATCCATCATACCTGCTACCTTTTCTATATCCATTCAAGTTGAAAAAAACATATCTATATTATGTTGTTGCTTAGCACCGCGTTTCTTGTGAAAATGTTCCTGTTGCTCAATAAATACAAACACAAAATACAAACAATGGAAACAAACTTACCTAAATGTTAACTTATTTCTGTTCTCTTTATTTTCCTCTCCCTCTTCTTCATCACTGTGATCAGAGAACTGACAGTGAAGAACTTCATCTTTCTCTTCTATATTACCTAATAGCATCTGACTCCGAGTTCGAAATCCTGCTACTACTCGCTCCAGTGAGTAGGTAGGAGGACTTGTATGAACCTTCAAGAAAAGATTAACAATTATTTGATTAGCTCTAGTCATCTTCTACAACACTGGAAAACAAATCAAAATGTGTGCATTTGTATAATAATATATTCTAACACATGAAAAAAAAGGAATGTCTGCTGTAAGCATGACTGAAATCAAACGATGTTATTGAGATCTGGCATATAAGCCAGTCATGGTCCGCATTTACAGGCACTGGGGCTCTGGCCCCTTGTCTTAAAGCATGATGAATGTCTGTCAGGACGAGCAAAGGTCAGCTTACAGGCACTCATCATGTCAGGGTCAGACATCCAGACAAAGTCATGAAATGAGATGAGTTGGCAGCGTCTCAATTGTCCTGGTGCCTCCCTTCCCCGAAGCTCTCAAATACTTCCTGAGCCATTGTTGTTCTTCCTCCGACAGTGATTCATTTGTAAAAAAAAAGTAAGTGCTAGCGCCCCTCTCCAGATGCCAATGTAGCTCGCACCACCCATTGCCCCTGCCAGCGCAGTCAATGACAGTACCAATAAGTAACACAAATGCTGAGGCACAAAAAGAAGTCCAATATAGTATAGCTGGCTGTTAGCCACTCAAGTAGATAAGAAGTCCATATAGCCATCTTGATTTTTCTTTATGTATCCTTTATTCCAAAATTATGATTTTCATAACATCCAAAACAGGCAGCCGACACGTGTTTCGTCCAAAAGGATTTTCTCAAGGCTAAACAAGACCATAGACCATTATGGAATTAAGAGTTCTATGTCCATAGGAAACGTGTACCACCTTCAGTCGACGGTGTGAAAGCTGCAGACCATGCGTGACGAGACTGCCCATCTTTGCAGGTTTATCAAGATCTCAATCGCAAAAAGTTCAAGGAGAGACGATATCTAGTACTCTCTTTATTGCAGGTGTCACACCGTCGACTGAAGGTGGTGCACGTTTCATATGGACATAGAACTCTTATTCCTTTCTTATTTACTTGAGTGGCTAACAGCCATCTATACTATATTGGACTTCTTTTTGTGCCTCAGCATTTGTGTTACTTATTGTTTAAACCTCAAGTGGGTTTCGCCATCTTGAGTGCTGATCCAGGCAACTATGAGCAGAGGGATGCTATATGCTTGGAGAGCACTACATTCTACTTACATCTAGAGAAGTTACTTCCCGAAGGACGAAAGGGGTGGATGTGCATGAGTAGAATCTGCACCTCTGCTTTGTTGCTTTCATTTATATTGAAAGAAAGTACCATCACAAATGCTAACCATCATAATTCTACAGCTGTGATAATTTAAAGTATTCCAGGCCACTGAAAGTTATAAGAATGGTGTGGACATAAGGTACTGTTCTTTTTTAATGTATATTAAAATATTAAACATTGTGCTGTGCTTATCTCAAAATTAGGCAAACAGTGCCACCATGCAGTGGACTGTTATAGGTGCTGGTGTTGAGAATGAAGTGCGGGGGCTGAGCAGTGGAAACAACAGGCTCAAATTAAGTACTGCCCTCCCACCGCCTGCTGATCCCGGCATCACAGCTTAGGCCTAGTGAGTACTTTATTGAGTATTTGGGTGTTTGTATGAATGTATGTATATTTATGCACATGCTGTGAATGGATGAAATCAGGTGTGTGCATGTACATGCATGTGAATGGGTGGCTGTGAGTGTGTGCACTTTTGGATGGATGGGGTGGAGTAGGTGCACAAGTGTCTGCTTGTGAATGGAAGGAGAACCGTTAATAGACAAACAGTAAGTAAGTATTACTTTTACTTTTATTTTGATTTCGTTAAAAATCGTAAAAGCATGAGAAAAACACATATTACATAATAATTATCTAAGGTTAAAATCTATGAAATATAGACGAGTAAAACCAATGTCCTTTCGTAAGCTTTGGTCACTGCAACAGTTAAAACGATAGCAATGTAAGAAGTTCATTGCGGTTCGATATGAAAAGAGCAGTATTTGATACCTGTACAGAAAGGGAGTGACCAGTCAGTCATATGCCTTTGCCGTGTGGACTATTGTCTTTTTTGTCCAGTTCTTTGGCAGCTATTTTCCAAAAGGTGATGGCTCGACATGACAGCTGAATTGACAGTCCACCAAGGCATTGTATCACTGCAGCTCTGCACGATCTCAATTGGTGCTTCCTAAAAATCTCCCGAAGAACTGTTTTTCGATGTTCCAGTAGCGCGGGGCAGATGCATAAAATGTGTAATAACGACTCTTCTCCTGGATCACACAGGCGACATTCTTTCGTAGGCCATGTAGACTTCCATTTCGGGGTTAAATCCTTTATGGGAAACGAACCCAACCGCAACAGCGTCAAATAATGCTTTTTGTGATGCGAGAAGTGTTCGGACAAGTACGGTTGGGGTTTCAAAAACTGGTATCATTGAATCACTGCCCATGCGTGATTTTTCTTAGCAAAGGCAGTTTTGTCCGTTAGTAGCGAAGTTCGCTTTATTGCGCTGTTCACCATATTTTTTAACCCGGAGTATGACATTGTTGTATGCCATGCCTCTTCAAGATGTAAATCAGCGAGTGATTCTTTTAGGACTGCTGCAATGGAGTTTTTTTGCCTCGTCTGATTTTCGATTTCTTCCCAACAGCAGTGGGCTAAAGTGTCGTCTTCCGCTTGCCTCATCCTCCAATAGTATTTTACCATCGCCCCTTGTCTTGCTGGTTTCTGATTTTTCAGCCCGTATTCCAATCGAACTTGTGCCTGAGAAATGTGTTGAGGAATTAAAAAAAGGCGCTTGAAAAAACTCGATTGGGCTAGATTTAAGGCGGCTGCATCTTTGGTATTCATAATTTCCGACCCATATGATATTGAGGGTAAAAATTTGGCTGCGATTATCTTAAGCAACTGGCCTGTTGGGCAACCTTTTAGCTTCTTCTGTAAAATTTTGAAAGCATACAGGAGTTGTTTTGCTTTGGTATTCCCTTGGTCCAAATGTAGCTTGTATTTAAGTGAGTGGTCAAGTTGGAACCCAAGGTATTTGTATGAGTCCACCTGGGATATTGGTTTTTCCTCCAGTTTCCAGGTGAATTTTCCTTTTGACCCTTTTTTGTGGTGACTGCTAAAGCATAATACCTTTGTTTTCTTAAGGTTAATTGTTAATTGAGCAGAGGTGATATAAGATCCTAGTTGTGTCATTGAACGCTGCAGGCCTATTGGTGTTTGTGCTAGGAGCACAATATCATCTGCATATTGAAGGCTCCTGATCGGTGTTTTGCCTAATTTTGGTGGGTCGATTTGCACTTGTTGGAGGCACTTCTCAAGATCAGCTGTGTAGATGTTGAATAAACAGGGGGCCAGCACACACCCCTGTTTTAGACCGTTTGATGGTGGGATCTTGTTTGTTATGGTGCGGCCATCTCCTTTCCTTATCTGCACCCACGTATTTGAGTAAAGATTGATTATTGCCTCCAAATGTTTGGGTGGTGCCCCCCAGGTTTTCATTTTGGCCCACAACTTCTTTCTTGGAACCTTGTTGAACGCTGCTTTAAGGTCGATAAAGCATGCATACAAGGTTCGAGATTTTGCGTAGGCTTGATTAGCTAGTAATGTCACAGCAGAAATATTGGTAAGGGTGCCCATTCCGGCCCGAAATCCAGTTTGGGTGTTAGGTATCAGGTTTATGCGTTTGACCCAATCCTCTAGATCTGCCAAGAGATTTGCAGCATATATCTTGGCCTCCACATCGATCAGTGTAATCAATCTATAGTTCGCAGGGTCTGCACGTGAACCTGTTTTGTATATAGGATTTAAAATACTTCCTCGCCATAGATACCAGACCTCATGCTTATTTCTAATATTTCTCTGGAAAACAGACTGGTTCAAAAATGGGGTAAACGTCTCTGAGGACACCCACAATTACCAGGGAGATAATTAGAACACTGAAAGCTAAAGAAAATAGAACAGCAAGAATCAGCAACCTCCAAATCTTCACCCTACAGCAACAGCTAGACTGCTATTGACACAGAAATTTTTAGAAAAAAGTATACTTTGCTTCATTTTAATGGGTATATCAGATCATGAGTACATGGACTGAAAAGGTGGAGTGCTTTACAGAGAAAACGTGGTCCAGGCAGGAAAGTTCACACAGATCAAGACATTGCCATCTTTATAATAAGGGGTTGCAGTTACTTCTGAGTCCAGGTAACATAGGAAGACGGTTAGGAGATAGGGTTTTAGGCATTTTCAGAATGGTAATGTCAAAGAGAACCGCCTGAAGTGCAAGGGCAACTCCTTAAACAATCTTCGGTTATTGTTGGTGAAATCCTGCTTCCATGCACATTATTTGAGAATCTTTTGAGTTTATGTCTGGGAAGGAAATCACTAAAGGAGTTGACCCAAACAACCACAGAGGTGGGGTGACTGTCCTTTTAGATCATGCAACATGTATGAAACAGAATCCATGCATGGAAGTAGATATTTAAGAGTAGTGGTATTTCTTTTTTTTCTACTTATTGAACAGACAAGCCATCGGCCATTTTTGCTGGTGAAAGGGGGGTGTGAGGAAGGCCAGTCAGCAGCACAGCACTGACCCATCAATGTTAAAAAAGACAGGAGCTTGGAGTATGGCTTTGAAATTTTTGCCCGGTGGCGTGGTACTCAGTATGTGTGAATGAACTGTTGTGTCCCTCAATGAAAAGTGATAGCCATATTTGTACCGTTTCAGTGATATGCATGCTTGATAAGAGAGTCTTTTCTAGGGAAGAATGGTCAACCGTGTTGAATGGTCAAGGTGCATGAGGAGGCAAGGAACTCTGTTGCCCATGCTCATCAATGCATCACCTCCACCCCCTGAATTGTGCTCCAAGAAATTCTTCCAAAAATTCAGGTACAAAAATGTCAAAGCAGCTCAACTTGTTTCAGCCAAACAATCCTAAGGGGCCGATTATGATGTAGTTCAGAAAGGCAAAGAAAGGCATTGGATTCGGTTGAATCTGATTCGGAAGTCTTGTTTGCGACCGACTCAGACAAATTTCCGGACGACCGATCATGATGTCCAGAAACCGTTCGAACTGTCTGACTCGGTTCCAAACGGCATTTGGAGTAACGCCGTAATTCGGAGCCGACTCATACAGGTCTAAGGGCTGTGTTTCCGGACGAGCAGTTAGGATGTTGGATTCGGACAGCCTTTCCGAATTGGTTTTTACAAAACGGATCGGCTGCCGGAATCTGACTTTGGGGGCCCGTAGCAGGCACCCCTTCACACGGGGCCATCCGAATTGGACCCATGGGGGTACCCATGGTCCCCCCTTTCCATGCCTGACACATGGTGCAAGGTTATCCCTAACTACCCCTTTTTTCAATGGGAGCCTGTGTTCTGATTCGGAACACAGGCTTCTATTGAAGTCAATGGGAGTTCAACCGAACAGTGTTCGAACACACCGTAATCTGTCGATTAGACTCCCTGGACCAGAGTCGTTGGGAAAGTATTCAGGAATAGATTCGGTTGGACTGCTTTCCGGACGACATCATAATCGGGCCCTGAGTGTATGGGATTCTTGAAAACACTCAATATATGTTTAGTTGTTGATTTTCAGATTTATTAATGAAAACCATTCTTCCATCCAAAGGGTGGTGAATGTTCAAATAAGTATGTGAAACTGTGGGAAACCCATCACTGGAAAATTTGATGAAGTCCATTTTGTCACTCCAATTGAGGATTTCACTTCGATGGTGGATGTTTCTCTAATTTGATCAACTTTCTCTTGGCTACTCATAATACGAAACAGTGCTCGACTAACTTCCAGCTATGTTTATCGATACAGTGGCACACATGTTTCAAAATCATCAGATGCTACTTCTAATATGGACATCTTCTTGTGCTCCAATATTTCATTATCAGAAACAATTGTGAGTGCCATGATTTGGAATAATGCACGTATCATCGCTCCCCAACCTGTCCATCACTACCCAGAAGACATAAGAAAACAAGGCAGATATAATGGTCTTATTCTGTAAACACTATTCTGTGATTTCACACAGACTGCATTAAGTAATGTGCTTTTAATAATGGTCCCGCATTCTTTTTCCTTGGCTGTTGTTGTTAGATTAGTTCACTGTTCTACTGCTTCACTTAACCAAGTTAGAAGATTTTCCTATGTTTTACTCTACTGCAATTAGAGCAAGTGGAGAGATATATATGGCTATGAATGTATGCTCATTTAATAGCGCAAATGATGCATTTCTAGAAGCTCAGATCTCTTTCTTAATAAAAATGTGCTTCATGAATCAGGCCTGAAATATTTATTCCCTCCGAGTAACAATACTATTTTTAAAACATTGAACATTATTTTGTGAAATCACTGAAAGCATGAAAAGACGGTATAGGCATACTGATGAAAGTGACAAGGCAATATAACCAATTACAAAGATGTTATGGATGTTAGGAGCAAGGCAGAGGGAGTACTTTGAGTATCAACTTTGTTCATACCTTTCTAGGCTCAGGCCAGTCTGAGAGGTGATTGGACTGCGACATGCTGAAGGAGTAGGGCTGAGAGGTATTGGTAAGTGGAACGCTGTACGGTCTCCTGCTAAAGGGAACAAGATTCAAGCCATCACCCTCCCCATGTGCAGATGCCATCACAAGCGTCATCTTCTCGAGTTCATCTTGCATATGATTTATCAGGAGATGCTGCTCAACCATTTTCTCATTCTAAAAGCACAGCAACATTTTAATACGTTAAAACAATATTCACTGTGTACATTTGCCTGATAATTATGAAAACATTATTAAATATGTCTATTTACTTAGCAAGTATAGATTATGACTTCCATTGATTATACCATTTCCATAGGTAAGCATGACACATGCCTTTAAACACTGCACAGTCAAAGGACTAACAGATTTTCTAAAACTAAGGGTTCCTAGAACTCCAATAAAACACAAAGCAACTTTCTGTAATATACGTCATTCAGCACAGTCATTAGTATAAGATCTCAAGTAACTGGACGTACTGGGGGACGTCAACAGACCACTCAGAAAAGAAATCTGTGGCTGAGTACGCACCCAGTGCTACACCCACCTAACCCACTTAGCTTTCTATATAAGACCCTTCACTTCATCCATGAATAATAGTATATTATGGGAATAGTATATTAGGGTATTGATGGGGTTTCATTTAAATCTCATGTCCTGTTACATCCCAACCCCATTGCTGGAATGTAAAAATGTACAAGGGCTTTCTATGGGAAGATTCAAAAGCATAACTCAGAGTGGGGTGTAGTCCCATGATATACAACATATTAGTTAAAACCCCTTTTTAGGATGGCCTGGCTATCCTGGGATTCACCTCTGAAACTAAAATCACACACATTGTATTGTGTTCATTTCTGGCAGCTCTTGCTTCCTTATAGCTTTTCCAAAGCAGAAAATGAAGATACAGCTTAGCTTTTAAAAAGATTACACTTTCAAATCCCAGTCTTCGGTTTTTGCAGGTCACACATTTATGTTGGTTTATCTGTCGTTTAATCTGAATTATGCTCTTTTTTTTAATTGTTGTAAGGTTTGTGGCTCAAGTAAGACATTAGTTTCAGCATCAGAAGCAGGATTCTAACCTTTAACAATTTGTCAACTTTACTTTTAGCCATAGTTTTCTTTCAAATGCTTCCCTTTTTCAAGGGATATGTCGTTAATATTTTTACTTGATACATGGAAACCTGTCTCTAGAGAGCTATTGCGTGGCACTATGTGGATAACGAATATCTACCTGACCCAAGAAATAGTTGAATGGGCTATTGAGACCTCTGCATTCTCTTTCCTTTGAAATGTGTCAACATATCAACGTGTAGCTTCTTGTTCCTCTGGAGTCAGACTATTGTGCTTATTTTATACTTTTTTATTGATTCAATCCGAATGCAAATATTATTCACTATCTCTTGAATCAAATAGAGAGGCATTTGTTTCCGAAAAATTATAATAAAAGGTTTTTCTAAGATTCTTGTTTGATCCTTCAGAGTACGAGTATGTTTCTGATATATTCACTGTATCACCCTATTGTATTTTCATTTTTTCTTATACGTGATCTTTGTCCACATTATGTTATAAAAATCGCAATAAAATTGCATTGAAATAAAAACAATTGGTTCTTGAATTGACACAAAACGTTTGGTATATTGAAGCAGAAATTGAGATTTCTACAAGCATTTAGGTTAAGGAGAATTCTCAGAAACCTGTAGAAGGATTTAATAATAATTCTAGCAAGATAATTTGCTTGGTTTAGATGGAAATCTGGAAAAAAACTGTGAGACTTGTCGCAGACTGCACAGTGTGTCTGCATCCTGGGGGACGTCTTCAATGTGGCAAGTGCAAGAAGAAAAATTCCTTATATAATTGCTCTTCTCAGAAAGGGTAACTGCCTATTTCAGTGCATATATTTGTTCTGGTCAAGGGAAGACTTTGCCTGGAATATCTTTGGGTGGAAAGATTAGGTGTCTGAAGGGAGTTTTTTTGATTTATGTTTTTTTCCAGCAAAATAGAATGTGATGTTATATTACTCTGGAAGAAGTGGCTGGACAAAGAAAAGAATACAGGCCATTTAATAACACCATTAACATAAGTCATACGTCATAACAATATGGTTTCATCAAAGAATTTAATTGGAGAAGAAAAAGAATTAAAATGCAATTTGGAATACTTAATGGTTAATTAACATGAAAATTCTGCTTACCCTAGTGGAAAAGGATAGATTTTTTGAGAACAAAGTTTACCTTTAATTGGTTTGAATATTCTATCCAAGCAATCCAGTATTTGTAACTCATCTTAGACATACAGGTGCCAAAAAACCTTGTCACTAGAAAACTAAGAGCAAACATTGGGCAAAAATATTGTGCCTTGCAGACAGCCATGTTATCAGATGGGCAATTGAAGGTTGTATTTCCAAATACATAGAGGAATTTCCATGTCCAGGAGATTCTAACTGGATAATTTAGAGGCTAAAAATATGACCATCAGAGTTAAGTTTTTCTCTGTGAAACATTAAGAGGCTCTCTCCTATATGAATACTCTGTGGTACACAAGTCCTCTAGCCAGTTCAAGAGCTCTGTGTATACCTACATTTCCCTAAGTGATAACCATAAAATTATG
The DNA here is from genome assembly GCF_964261635.1 of Lissotriton helveticus. Classification (NCBI taxonomy): domain Eukaryota; kingdom Metazoa; phylum Chordata; class Amphibia; order Caudata; family Salamandridae; genus Lissotriton; species Lissotriton helveticus. The sequence continues at coordinate 1,030,381,991 of NC_136059.1, forward strand.
TATGTATGTAATAACCATAAAAAAATGATGTAACCATAAAATGGTGTGTGTATGTATCTTGAAGTTGTGGGACTTGCGAAGGATCTAGAAGCTCTCAGAAGCTTTGCTTGGTTCGGATGTGCCCATCTAGTCCTGATCGAAGACACATCTGTCAGCTCGACAAAGCAAAGCAAGTTGTGGCAGATACAAGGCACAGGCACTAAGGTGGTGCGTTTTTCAACTGGCAGCCAGTGCAAGCTTCTACGAGCCTTTAACACACAACTGTAGTTTCAAAGGTTGCAGGTCACTCTTACCACAAAGAAATGAATTTTTTGGAGCACTGCAAACCAGTATGCCAAAATATCCAGAAAAACGCAGCTGCAGTAATCAATTTTTGATAGAACACATAATGCTACTAAAACGGCATTCTTTTCCCTGGAAAGAAAAGGCAAGATCGTCCCTAGCAGAACGAAGCATAGACGTGCAGCTGGAGGCTACTGCATTTACCTCTGCCATCAGGGAAAGCTTATGATTGATTACCACCCCCAGGGATATAGCCCTTTCCACAGGGCAGAAGGGTTTTCCAATGAGCAATGTTACTATACAGTACAAGGAGCTCTGCTTATCAGCGTTAACCAGCAATAGCTGTAATTCATCCATTTCTGTGCTTCAGTGAATCAATGAATTTGGCAGTTGATGAAGGACCGTTATTGTCCAGTAAAGGATTAAGTGAGGATAATCAGCATGGGAAAAGGCTGTGCCAAAGGATTTGATGAACGTAGTAGCATTATTGGCCTATAATTGGCCATATCTGTTTTAAGTATACCTGCCTTCTGCAGGGTCATATCTTGAGGGTGCTGGTCCTTGCCAGTGATCATAGTCTAGATGAGGAAAGTAGAATTATTCTCAACTATTGAGGGGGTGGTGGAGGAAATGATGATGTGGTGGAAGGGTATTAATAGCTCTAACGACGTGAAGGTTGACATGAAATATGAGAGGGCAGTGAAGTGATATGAAAACATACTATGCTCTTTTAGAATTTCAAGTGGCTCTACATCACACATAACAGAAAAGTGGCCACAGATTCAAACCTCTCCCTTGTGCCTCAGGTTAGTCATGGGAGACCTTTCCACACTTAGGATTCCTTCCCCTAGATTATGCCAAAGGCTGTACCTTGTGGTTCTGTTCTACATACTGGCCCATTAATAAGGTTGCAGCCGGCAACTTCTACACAATGATGAGCACCCACATCACTCCAGCACTTCAAGGTCTCCCATGGCTGCCTGCGGCCTGTGGTCAGAAATATCTCATTCATGACTCTCTGCACCCTCTCTGAACCATCCATTGTACTCGACCAAACTTCCTTTAACTTGAGTTTTGCACCTACTACTAAAGAAGAATGCTCCCGACCATCCCTTCTTTCAAAAAGCCTTTCAGTGGCAGAAATTCACCTAAGTTGAGATGGCCAACTCTGGAACTCGCTCCCTGTTACAATAATAATGCTGCATAAGCACTTTGAATTTGAGAAAGAGGTAAAGACTTGGATGTTTACAGTCAGTCAACTTCGCTGAATATATAGCTGCACTGATAATCTAGAAGGGCACAAAAGAGCTTTTGTGTACCATCTCATGAAAGTTCATCCTAAGGTGACTTGGTAGACCATCAGCAAAGGATTTAAGACTACATCAGATGTCCTGATCATAATGGTCTAGGAGAGTAGTGGCATTCACATTTGTTACTAATATGCCTGCTGTTCTACACATTTTTTACCAGACACATGCAATTGTGTTCTCTCTCTGTCTGGTGGTCCAGAAGTTTATGGAGTTCATCCATGTATTTTTTCTAACAGCCAAGACTATTACACAGTCCAGCTTGGATCAGCTTTTTTGTGCATGCCCAGTCGTACAGAAATGCAGCACTCTCCTCTGGTATTGACTCCCAAGTAATCTGAAAGATAATAACTCATGTTTGGGGAGCAGAGTACTGACTATAAGGTCTGTGGGTGGTGCAATTCAGGGAATGCATGGTAGAACAGCGAGGTACTACTATCCACTGGTGCTATCTTTATAATGTATTGTTCTGGGCATGCACAATAGAATGTTTTGACACCCGGCAACTCTGCTGCTGGGCATCCTGTCAAGATCTGTGCCTTCAAATGTACAACACTATAGGGAAGGTCAGAATCACTCTCTTAACAGTTTGTCACTGCCATCCCCAAACACCACCCAACACCCCGCTCCCCATCCAAGTTGCAGAATGGTAAGGCACTAGTCCCTATTGTTTTTGCAAATGAAATCCATTAAATTAGGCTTTGAACATGGGGATTCAGCAGTTCGTGCATCAAGCATAGAGGACTTAGATGTAACTATCATGGGGGATTTCAGAGACAGACTAACACCTAGGGGCTTGTTGCGAGTACTGTGGTCCATAGGACCGATGTGCTCGCGGTGGTGGTCCGACCACTGCCACACTGCAGGAGCGCCCACAGTATTATATAGGTGGCGGTCGGACAGCCACAGAACTGCCGCGACCATCAGGGAACATGGATCCTACAGCAGTCGCGCAGTGGTCAGAGGCTGAAATATGCTGGCGGTGCTGCAGGTGCAATCAGCACTCTGACAGTCTGCAAGTTAGGCTCTCCTATGAGCCTAACAGACCGCCACAGGACCGCCCGCCAGACCAGGATTGAAGTCCTAATCTGGCAGGCGGCAGCACCACAGCTTTGGCCGTCCTACAGCAGATCGCCAAAGTTGTAATAAGGCCAATAGTCATGTGTGAAAAAGGACACCAAAGGTGTCTGGCCAAACATTCCTGAATGTTGCAACTAAGCATTTCTAATGATTACAGGGCTATTGTATAGATTGATTGGAAAACCAAGATGGCAGTCTCTACTGGAATAAGTCCATAAGGCAGTATGGTAAAAAAGGTGACTAGCACACAGGAGCTGGAGTTGCAAGGAGTTAAGTTCAACTCAGTAGCTGGGAAGTTGCAGATAGTGGGTGAGTCAGAGGTTGAAGAAGGACCGGCCATGAAGCAGACAAGAGAGACAGAATGGTCCCCTTGCCCAAGACAGTTTAGGTCTGTGGAGGGGCGGCCTGAGGGAATGAAGTGAGAGAAAATATCCCTACAATACAAATTAGGTCATTATAAATCACGTCAAAATGTGGAAAAATTAAATGAAATTGTTAGTTTGTTTCTTTTCCTTTTAGAATTCCGATGCAAGGTTTTCTGGGGGTGGGAGGAATACTATTTATACGATTTAAATAACACTACCACCTACCACAGAATAGGAGTACTTAATATTCCACACTTATTTCCTAAACTATATATCTGTGATTTTGACACGTAAAACTATATAAAAGCTGTCCACAAATGTATAAACCAGACTCCACAGAAGGGCATTGTTTGAAGACCACAAGGGAGTCAAAATATATCTCATGAGCTTCCATGATGTTGTGCTTTATTTCTATAATAATTTTTTGAATCCACAAAATTTCACTTAAGCCTCACTTTCCATTAGAAAAGATAAAGGAAAACCCACTGACTGTGTTTTGCTTTGAGTTTTAAAAAGCAGCTTCCAGCATAAGAAATACATTGCAACATGTGGTGTCAATTAAAGTCAGGAAGAGTATGTCAGGTATAATCTTTAGAAGACAGAATTCTATTTACATGGCTCAAAGTTCAGATCGCTGACATAATATCGATCCAACAAATATCAAACCACAAAAATATCGGAAATTAAATATCAATGACAAAAATATTGACTGTGTATACTTAACTAAAAAAAACAGAAATATCAAGAATACAAATATCGTTGTTAAAATATAGATTTTTACACTTATCGAAAACAGAAATATCAAAATATATTGTAAACTTATAAGAAACACAGGATATATAAGAAATATCGATTCACACAATATTGCGTACAATATTAATGCCAAAATAATTACTCATTTAACAATACTAAAAAAAACACTTTTCACATAAAGCAATTACTTTAAATAAATCCAAACCTTATTATACACATATTTAATTTAAATGAATAATATTATATCAATGAAATATTTACCATTCACCCCAAACATTTACAAATTTAAAATACATACAATAAAACCTTCCACAAAATTACCATTTACTACAAACAAGTAAACATCAACCTAAATACTACTAAATATACATATATTATTAATTTTATAAACAAAAATGTGGAACTATATATTAAACATAAATAGTAAAACACAAATTAGTGTTTACCATAGAAGGATTCAACTGATTAAAAAGAAATCAAACTATACTAAACCAACCAATAAAATTAAACTATAAACAGCTTTAACCAATAAAATCAAACAAACGATTACATCAATAATATAAAAGGCACAATAATTAGAACAACTAAATACTTCAGAATGACAAACTTTGCAAGATGAGGAACATCTGCAAGAATCTTTCTATAAACCATTAAAGAAGAAAAATATACATCTCAACAACTACATCTCCAAGTAAGTAATACTTATAGTCAAACTAAAAAGTAACTGTTAATAAACTTAAAAATATAAAATAGCAAAAAGAAAATAAATATTAACACACTTTTCATCTTCTATCTTTTTTACACAGCCCTCATAAAGGAAAAAATCTACAACTTGAAAACCAGTAAACTACCAGAAAATATCAACTATCATAAGCCAGCAAAAATAAATAACAAAGTAAGTATAAACAAATAAATAACTAATGATAAACTCAGTCAATTAGTAAAAAAACTAAAAACCTAACTGCCTCAACCCCTACAAGCTATCAACAAATTTCTATTTAAAATGTAACTTACATTTTGTCTTTTTCAACCAACAGAAATGAAAGCACCTGCTGCACACCTCCAAGGGAAAAACTGCAAAACTGGATGAAACATCTCACCAGAACATACAAGTAAGTACACAAAATAGAAGTAAATGCATTTTTAGACACGTTAGTAACAAACGTGCAAAGGTTTAAAGATATTATATATTTATACTATTACAATACTTACTGATACAATGACAGAGGTTGCCAAAATGTATCACTTCACAGACATGAACGCAGTTACAAAATCAAATAGGCTACACCTACAGACAAGAAAGTGCATCATCAGAAACTATAAACTGGAAATGTTCTAAATATTATTCTAAGGCACGTTATATGGGAGAGCCAGTACAAAAAAATATGTAGTAATTCATGTAGAAAGGCATTACCACCCCCCAAATGTAAGAAAAATAGAAGCACAAGAAATAGTGCAAAATATAAGAGAGGCAAGCACTAACTCCCAGGAACCCCCAAGCAAAATCTTGAAGAATATTTTACCTAGAGCCCCCAAACACATAACAAGGGAACTACTACCTATCCCCACTTTAAGAGATTAATTGCACAAACGAATAAAGGCACCAGCAATACGCAACATGCCCCTAGAAGACACCAAGATATAGAAATACCTGAACAATTAACAATTACACATAATGAGGAACATTTCCATATACACGACAACCTAAATAATGAGAAACCAATTCTGATATTCTCTACAGCAAACAACTTTAATGAAACTTAGCCAATGTCAAACCTGGATGATGGATGGGACCTTTAAAATGTGCCCAAACCATTTACTCAGATATACACCATACATGGAGGATATCAAAACACAAATTTGTGTATGCCCTTCTAATAAATTAACAAAGCAGCACTCATTACAAGCTCTTAAACTGTGTCAAACATGAAACAAATAACTACTACCCCCAAAAAATAATCATTGGCTTTGAAAAAGCCATGATTCAAGCAATTCTAAAACTATACAACCACACAGCCTTACAAGGCTGTTAATACCATTTACATCAAAGTATATGGAGACATCTCCAAAAAACTAACCAAGTGTAGAATATTTCACAAACAGCCAATTTGCCTTGAAATCAAACAGATTATAGCACTAGCCTATGCCCGTCACAGAGGTAGTCAATCACTACAATCTACTAATAGAAAGCCATTTCTACCAGCAAAATGAAGACAAATTTAGTCCCCTAATGTACTATTTCGAAGAGACTTGGGTTAGCAGATTGCATCGCTTCCGACACAGACATCAACCCAAATTCAAAATACCATGGTGGCAATGCCTATGACAGCACCTTGACACAGTAAGCCAAAACAAACAACACAGTCTAAGGATGGCACAATTCTTTCCAATCCACACTAGGCAGAATTCAACCTACACCATACAAATTTATCAATACATTAAATAAAGAGCAAAAAGAATGTAGGACATGCTATATTTAAAGTCAAACTCTTCATGAATCCACAATTTCCACAGTTTGAATGGGTTTGAAAATCATCATGTTATTAAAGAGACAGAGGCAAATATTACGCACTGTCTCCTTTATTGCCTCATACTCAGCAGCAACATAGAACGTATAATTACAATAGATCATCTTTAAACATTAAAGAACACTTAGAACATGCTTATAACCACAGAACTCGCAGCCATCTTTCTTCTTTTTTCCTGCACATAACTCAAAGTCCAAACTCAAGGAAAGATCTGTAAACTGCAACAGTCATAAATCTGAACACACTTTCCAATTCAGCATGTCCCTCCTCAGTAACCATCTTCTTAGCTTTTTCCTAGGAAACAAAATCCAACACATCAATAGGGCTGGGTATTACCTTTGGAAGGGATAATATTAGCCTCCCTGTCTTTAATAAAATCATCATTTTCTTCCCATTTAAACTGAATTTTATGGCAAGGCACAGAGGCCAATATTATGCATGTTCAAAGCTCATTCTCTGTACAGCATTTTCCACAGGTTTAAAGTAAAATGTTTTAAACGTAGAATCACTTGACCAATCTGCTGGTCTCATGATGCTAAGCATACTGCTTCCTAACAAAAAAGCCTTACTTGCCATAGCCCTTTTGTGAATGTGCTCAAAATACACTCTCATCAATGCCAGCCATTTGCATAATCTCTTTAACCCATCTTGTTAAAGTAGGTGCAGACACCGCCTTGAAAGGTTTCCTAAAAGAAATTAGCAATTGAAAACATGCCCGCTCTCCCAAACCCACAGTCCTTTTCTTATACTCCCTCAATCATCGCACCACACACAAATCATCATGTGCCACCATTCTAGGATAAAATACCATCATGGACATAGTTTTTGTACATTTCCGTTTCTCAAAATACACACCCGGCTGAAAACTCCTCGAGGTCACCTCCAAAGCTCTTATATCTGAAACTCTCCTAAAAAACACCAAACACAGTAAGACTGCCATTTTCCATGATATTAACTTCTATAGGATAAACTAATTTCCTCCCCATCCCATAACCACCTTTAATACCTTGGACATACCATAAAGAAGCATACTTGGCCTTAGGTGCAATCCCAAAACGAACATACTTAATAATCCTTTTCACTAAAGCATGTTGTCCTACCGGAATCTCATTCTCCTACTCCTACTGAAATTGCTGATCTTCTCAGATTCACTGAACTGTAAGCCAAACCTTTCCTAAACAACTCCGTCAAATAATTTACAACTTCAACTACATCTGCTGATAAGGGATTCAGAGTCCTTGCAAAACACCAACTACTTCATCTTCTCCATACTGTACTGTACACCTTTGTTGTCCCTGGAGCCCAGGATTTCTTAATAAATTCTGTAGCTTCCTCCCATAATCCAGGTACTTGCCACACTCTACTGAAACCATCCAACCTATGAACACCAACTCTCCCTCTTCACTTCACCAACTCAAGGCACTCCACTTGGGCACCCACCAGCAACTGTGGAAAACATGGTAACAAGACTGGATCGTCAATCAACAAGTTCATCACATCTGGAAACCACACTTGTGATTGCCAAAATCACGTGATCAACACCAACTCTGCTTTCTCCCACTTGACCATCATAATAACCCTCTGAATCAATGAGAATGGAGGAAATGTGTATAACCTCCCTTCCCCAAATCAGTAGAAAAGCATCCACTGCTTTTGTTCCTGGAACCGGTCTCCAGCTGTAGTAGCTCTGAAGCAGCACATTCAACCTGTCTGCAAACAGATCCACCTCTAACAGACCCCATCTCATGTCTAGATTCAAACAAAAACACTCTCTCTTTAACTTCCAATTGCTTGTATCCAACCACCAGTTCACCTCCTGCATTGCCTCCTGATTCATCCTTATATTCTGAGCATAATTCTCTCCCATGCGCAAATGACAATCCTTCATCCTCAGCAGTGCTCTGTAATGCAGGGGAGCAAGAAAAATTGACTGAATAGACGCTAATAGCAGCCTTAACAACCTTCCTACCTGATGCAAAGAAATTCATTCCGCTTGGTTCACTCGCTTCAACTCCTTGCAAATTTTCCTCAAGTTCTCCATAGGTAACTTTAACATACCCTCTACGGTCTGTATCCGAAAACCTAAAAAATTCATCTCCTGTGCTGGTTTCAAAGAAGACATTTCCCTGTTTACTATAAATCCTAAATCTTCCAACACTCGCACAGCCAACTCGGTCTGTTCCAAAGCCACTCTCTCTCCTCTGCCATAATCAACACATCGTCCAGATACATTATCAGACGTACACCCCTTAATCTCAACCATGCCATCACCGGTCTCATGACCTTTGTAAAACACCATGGTGCTGACGTAAGCCCGAATGGTAGACTCTTGAACCTCCATCTCACACCCTTCGAGCGGAACTGAAGGTAATCTCTGTGCCTCACACATATTGGAACCATCAGATACGCATCTTTTAAATCCAACCTTGTCATCCAATCTCCTTTACCTTAACAAAGCTCTCAAAATTTGGATCCCTTCCATCTTGAAGTGATTTTATCACATACAATCGTTCAGCTCTCTCAGATTGATCATAGGCCTCATCTCTTTGTCCTTTTTTTGATGAGGAACATATTGCCCATAAAACAAGTCAGGCTCTTTGTTAGACCTGTCTGCCTTTGGGTAGTCCCTCCTGATTGATTATTTATTTTGTCCCCTTTTTGCCCCTCAAACCTTTTTATCTTTTTTTTTATGCCCACTGGATTTTTGTGGTATTGACCTAGGGGTTAGATGCTCTTTTACCCTCGTAGTCCTTTTTCCTGAGGCCTAGGTGCCTTTTCTGACTAAAATCCTACAAGAACCACAAAATGGTGGACAGTAACTGCCATAACTGCCACCTTAGGAGAAAGACCCATAGGGTAGAATAGGGACCTTCCAGAACCTTCTGGACCCTTTGTGGACAGCCTATATAAGGCCAGGGTCAGGGTAGCCATTTTGTGATGTCCAGAGAGCTTGAGGAGTGAGGCAGTGGCGTGGGGAGGTGGGCGTGCAAGAAGTAGTTAGTTTATCTGTAAGGTAGACAGCCTCTTCTTGAGGACGTTCCCCCCCTAGTCCTTGACCGAGCCCTGACGTTGGTTTATGATACCTGAGGGAAGCGGCTTTGTAATTTCTGCTGGCCCCCTTGGGTCCCCCTTTTCTCCTGCCTTCCCGGACACTGCCTGCTGACTGTGGCATGCCCCGCTAGTCCGCCTTACCGGTTTCCAAGAGAGGGAGTCAGGAGTGAATTAGGCGTCCTGTGCTGCCCGGAGAGTCACTGGTGAAGAGAATAGTGTCTGCGGAGGTAGCGCCGATCAGTGCGCAAGCCCAGGGGTAGCGTGGCCGACTGCTGGTGGAGAGCGAGGTAGCGCCGATCAGCGCGCAGGCCCAGAAGCGGAGTGCTCGTCTGCCGGAGGAGAAGAAGGGAGGCGGCGCCTTGCTGAGACACTGCCCCCAGCGCCTGCTCAGTGGCGCGATCATCGGGGAAACTGAGGAGACGGCGTGAGCGGCCGTAGCGCCGCTAGCCCCAGGCAGGCCTCCCCTCGGTGCCGGTTTGGAGAACATTTGACCCGGCCCACGAGGGAGGAGCCGCCGGGAGAGGAGGTCTGTTGACAAAGGGCTGGTTGGCTGTACTGGCGCAGTACTCGACTGGCCCCCAAGTAAGGTGGAGACAGGGGGGGCTGCTGTATGACTAAGAAACAACAGATCGTGATACCGGTAGAGAGATCTTTCATCCCCTCCCTAACTTCTTTGATAACTGAAAGGCCAGCTCTGGCAGGTTTGGGGAAGACTGAGGCTAGAAGTCGTCAGACTTAAGAGTAAAGAAGAATAAGTGAAGCAAGGGAGAGCAATTGTGCTGAAGAGGAAGACTGAACCCCCTGTGGCTGATAAAGATGGGGATTGTGGTCTAATTTTGTATTCTCTTTCAGAGGTGGAAGGGGAAGAAAACTCTGACCTTGCCTTACTCAGACACCTGAGATATTTACAAATAAGCTGATTGTAGCATTGAATCTGTCATCTGAAACCCTGGGGTTACTTACCTGATTGAAGGGAAAGTGTCACTCTCTGGGTACCAAGGTACCAAGCCAGTTTCATATGGCCTGAATGTTCTCAGGGTGTTAAGCAAGGGTATATTGTGAATTAATGGTTAGAAACTGTATTAATATAAAGCCAGAAATGCAGAAGTAACTTTGAAGAGAGGGAGTGAGGAAGTTTACAGAAACAAAAAGTGTAAATGCACTGTATTCATTGTAACTGTGGTACTGATTTAGCATCTGAGCACAAAATAAGAAACTAACAACAAAAGAGATCATAAAGCTTTTCTACTTTTATAAAAAGTAAGGTGTAGTGTCATTTTTGGATGGATGGGCACTGAGTTACTGAGAGGGTGAGACGCAAACTTAACACATGTACTTTGGAGTTAGGCCTTCCTGCTTAGTGTCAAGCTACCCTATGTGACTTGGAGACTCCAGGTCCAACATAATTGGTGTCTAGTGGTGGGATGAGAACTGTGTTTGCGTCCACTCTTTAGTAACAAAGTGTACTCCACAGGCCCACACCTGGAGTTTTCTCCTGGCAGACTTCCTAATTACTTCTTTTGTTTTTTCCAAATTTACTCCTGGTGGTGGGTGGAGGTAGCTTCGAATTGTCCCTTTTGAACCAATTCTTCCCGAGTGGTTGTCCCTATATCTCTCATAAGCAAAATGGAATTTGCTCTGGAGGAACTGGAGACCTATACTACAGCCCAGCTTAGAGACTTTTGCCAGAAGAAGATGGGAGTTTTTTTTAATTGTGGTGCCAAGAAGGGGGAACTCCAGACCAGTTTGAGGGCTTGGGTGGCAGCACATGGAGAGGGAAAGGAGGAGGAAGAGGAGACGGACCGGGACACAGTCATAGAGGTAGAAGGATTGTTTCCACTTGAGATGGGGAACCTACTACCAGGACCTAGGACCCTTTCAAGGGAGGGCAGCAGTGTCTCCGGAAGAAGCTTAACCGAAGCTGAACTAGTGGACAGGAGGGAAAAGAGACAGCTAAAGTGGGAGTTAGCCAAGATGGAAAAGGAGAAAGAGGAACAGAGGATGGCTCACGAGTTGAAACTTAGGGAGCTAGAACTCAAGGCCCTACAGATGGGACCCTCTAATTCTCCAAATGGTGGCAGCGAAACAAAAGAACTGACCAGGGAATCCAGACCCTACCTACCTAAAGATATAGTTGCCAGTTACAGCTAAGGGGATGACATCGCCAAGTGGCTGGCTGCCTATGAGGTCTCCTTAAGAGCCCATGGGATCCAGGAAAAACACTGGGGGGTGGTTTATACAAATAAATGCCTCCTACTGGACGGGATACACTATTGGCCCTAGAGCAGGATGAGCAGACCCACTACCCCACCATGAAAGTGGCGCTGATCAAAAAGTTTGGACTGACCCCAGAGAAGTACAGGCAGAAGTTCAGGGGAAGTCACAAACTAGGCACACAAAATTGGGTGGATTTCCTGGACTATGCAAGGAAGGCACTAGAGGGTTGGATACAAGGCAGCGAGGTGAAGGACTTTGAGGGATTATATGACCTTTTTCTCAAAGAGCACCTACTCGAGAAATGTTTTCCCGAGCTGCGTCAACACCTGGTGGATAGCAAGCTGACCAGCCCCCGGAAGCTTGCAGAGGAGGCGGACATCTGGGCAAGTACCCGGGTGTCCTCAAAGGGGACTGGAGGGGATTCCCAATGGGCCGGACAGGGCGCCCCCCAGAAGAAGGAGGGGGGAGATAAAAAGCGGGAGTTCTCAAAAGGTCCCCAAAACAGTTTCCAGGGAAAGGGAACAGGATTCCCCCCTAAGGCTAACCCGCCCAGAAACCCTCTTCCTGGCCAAAGCCAGCAGCCAAGGGTTGTCCACTGCTTTGAGTGTGGTGGTGTTGGACATTATAAGGGAGATATCAAGTGCCCAAAGAGACCACCCCCTCCCACAGGAAGAAAAGCCCCGGGAGTAGCTAGTGTAGCGCTCGGGGAGGAGTTGCCCTTAGATAAGGGGGGTGAGTGGGCGGATGTCACCTTAGTGACCCTGGGAGATCGGGAGATGGTTCCCAAGATTCAGGTGCCCTTCAATACTACCAAGTATGGGCAATGGATCACCATCAATGGCCAAAGAGGGGAGGCTCTGAGAGACACAGGAGCCAGTATGACAATGGTAAGGAGTCAACTGGTGTCTCCAGAGCAGGTGATTCCACATGTACTCCACCCCGCCGCGATGGCTGACGGCAGATTGGGCTACTATCCTGTGGCCGAGGTTAAATTTGAGTGGGAAGGGGTTGCAGGTTCACTTCGAGTTGCCGTAAGCCCTGCCGTGCCAGTTGATTGTCTGCTGGGAAATGACATGGAGCACAATGCTTGGAGAGAGGTGGAATACCGGACTCATTCGGAGATGCTGGGTACACCTGACTGGGCCTGTGCAAGCACCAGGTCTGCGACTGCCCAGAGAGGGAGTTCGCCTGGGCTGGAGCCTGGAACAATGGCCCAGCCCGCTGCTAAAAAGGGACAGACCCGAAGACAGGAGAAGCCTGCTTCGGCTTCCACGCCCCATGAGACAGATCGGCCACCTGCGGTGGTGGGCCAGGAGTCCGTGGAGGAGGAAGTAGTCTCCCTGGAGGACTTACCTATCCCTGCCGAGTGGCATGTGGAGGGAGGGCCTACCAGGGAGGAGTTCTGTAAGGGCCAGAAGGAGTGCCCTACCCTTGAGGGACTGAGGCGTCAGGCCGAAGCCCAGGCAGCAGGGAACGTTGCAGGGCACTACCACATTTACTGGGAGGACGGACTCCTCTACAGTGAACCTAAGGTACCTTTGCCTGGTTCATCCCGGGCCTTGGTAGTCCCTCAACGATATCGAGCCTTTCTTCTCGAATTGGCTCATGAGATTCCCTTGGCAGGACACTTAGGTCAGGACAAGACCTTTGCCCGGCTTGTCCCCCACTTTTACTGGCCTCAGATGAAAGTGGCATCTGACACCTACTGTCGGACGTGTGTATCCTGTCAAGCCAGTGGGAAAACAGGGGTGAAGCTAAAAGCTCCCCTGGAACCACTACCTGCCGTTAGCACCCCCTTTGAAAGGTTGGGCATCGACATTGTGGGGCCATTGGATCCACCAACTACAGCTGGTCACAGGTTTATCCTGGTTCTGGTGGATCACGCCACGCGATACCCAGAGGCAATTCCTCTGAGGACTGTCACTGCACCTGTGGTGGCTAGGGCCCTGATGGGGATCTTTACCCGAGTGGGTTTCCCCAAGGAAGTTGTGTCCGACAGGGGGACCAACTTCATGTCAGGGCAATGTGGAAGGAGTGTGGAGTGACCTACCGGTTCACCACCCCATACCACCCCCAGTCCAATGGACTGGTAGAGAGGTTCAACAAGACCTTGAAAGGCATGATAAGAAGTCTACCGGAGAGCCTGCGGAGGAAATGGGATGTCCTCCTACCCTGTTTGCTATTCTCCTACAGGGAAGTGCCGCAGAAGGGAGTGGGCTTCAGCCCCTTTGAGCTACTGTACGGGCACCCTGTGCGTGGACCTCTCAGCCTGGTGAAGGACGGATGGGAAAAGTCTCCCAGAAAGCCTCCCCAGGATGTGGTGAGCTACATGCTGGCCTTCCGGAGCCAAATGGCAAAGTTGTGGAAGCAAGCTTCTGACAACTTGGAAGCCAGCCAAGCAGTATTGAAAGAGTGGTATGACCACAACGCTCACCCGGTGGAGTTGGAGCCTGGCCAGAAAGTGTGGGTGATGGAGCCTGGAGAGCTAAGTGCCCTCCAGGATCGCTGGACAGGCCCCTTCGAGGTGTTAGAGAAGAAGGGTAAGGCCACCTACCTGGTGGACCAAAAGACCCCTCGACAGCCCCTACGGGTGTTGCATGCTAACCGCCTCAAACCCCACCATGAGAGGCCAGAGGTCATCTTGATGATGGTGACTGATGGAGGAGAGGAAGCGGAAAGCGAACCTCTCCCTGACCTTTTTTCGTCTCAGGAAAAGGATGGGTCGGTGGAGGGAGTGATTCTCTCCCCATCCCTAACTCCTGAGCAGCGGGAGGACTGCCGCCAGATATTGGAGCAGTACTCTACGTTGTTCTCCATTGTCTCGGGAAGGACCCACCTGTGTACCCATGATGTGGACACAGGAGACAGCCCACCAGTGAAGTCAAAGACCTACCGGCTGTCAGACAAGGTGAAGGCCAGCATCCACGGTGATGTTACCAAGATGCTGGAGCTAGGAGTTATTGAACCTTCCAGTAGCCCCTGGTCCAGTCCGGTGGTTTTAGTACCAAAAGCTGCCCCACCGGACACCACCCCAGAACTGAGGTTCTGCGTGGATTACCGGGGACTGAACTCAGTGATCAAGACTGATGCGCATCCGATCCCTAGGGAGGATGAACTGATTGACCGGCTGGGAGCTGCCCAATATCTGAGTACCTTTGACCTTACTTCAGGGTACTGGCAGATCTCCCTTACAGATGAAGCAAAAGAAAGGTCAGCTTTCTCCACGCCTGAGGGACACTTCCAGTTCTGCGTGATGCCCTTTGGGCTCAAGAACGCCCCTGCCACTTTTCAGCGGCTGGTGAACCAGGTCCTCTCCGGAATGGCGGCTTTCTCCGCTGCTTACCTGGATGACATTGCCGTCTTCAGCAGCAGTTGGGAGGACCATTTGCGTCACTTGCAAGCTGTTCTCCAGGCCCTGAAACAGGCTGGCTTGACAATCAAGGCCAGCAAATGTCAGATTGGGCAGGGGTCGGTTGTGTACCTAGGCCACTTGGTGGGACAGGGAACAGTGCAGCCCCTCCAGGCAAAGATTGAGGCAATCATGGCCTGGGAACCCCCCCAAGACCCAGACTGAGGTCCGAGCCTTCCTGGACCTCACAGGTTACTACCGTCGCTTTGTGAAGGGGTATGGCACTATTGTAGCGATCCTCACAGAGCTCACATCCAAGAAACAACCTCGACGGGTAGTCTGGACAGAGGCTTGTCAGCAAGCCTTTGTGAAACTGAAACAGGCAATGTGTGCAGCACCGTTCCTGAGGGCCCCAGACTTCTCCAAGGAGTTCATTGTCCAGACAGACGCGTCAGAGCATGGCATTGGGGCAGTGTTATCGCAACTCAATGAAGAGGGTCTGGATCAGCCTGTAGTCTTCCTATCCAGGAGACTGCTTCCCCGGGAACAGCAGTGGAGTGCAATTGAGCGGGAAGCTTTTGCGGTGGTATGGGCTCTGAAGAAGCTGCGGCCATACCTGTTTGGCTCGCACTTCCTGGTTCAGACCGACCATCGACCTCTTCGTTGGCTGATGCAAATGAAGGGGGAAAATCCCAAGTTGTTCAGATGGTCTATCTCCCTACAGGGAATGGACTTCCGGGTGGAACATCGGCCTGGAGTGGACCACGCCAATGCAGACGGTCTCTCTAGGTATTTCCGCCTTAGTGATGAGGACTCCCAAGGGGTTGGGTAGCTCTCCCCACTTTCAGCTGGGGGGGGACGCGTGTTAGACCTGTCTGCCTTTGGGTAGTCCCTCCTGATTAATTATTTATTTTGTCCCCTTTTTATTATTATTATTATTATTATTATAGAGGCTTTTGTTGCGCGCTCTGTTACTAAAAAGTATAGTATCCTGGCGCGGGAGAAAGGGGAGGCAGATCAAATTACAAGCAGATTAGAGAGACATCCATTAGGCAGTGATGTTAAAAAGGTGGGTTTTTAGGCCTTTCCTGAACGCCATGATGGATGGGGATGTTCTCAAATGAAGCGGAAGGGTATTCCAAGCTCTCGCTGCTCTGACAGAGATGGATTGGCCGCCGAGCCTGCTATATTTAAACTTTGGCAAGTCATTTGGTGGAGGTTGCTTGATCTGAGAGGGCGGTTGGGAACATAAAGGGAAAATCTTTTTCTCAGATAAGCTGGACCCGTTTGATGGAGTGCTCGGTATGCTAGCACGAGGATCTTAAATAAGATCCTTTGAGCAACTGGGAGCCAGTGAAGATCTCTAAGAGGTTGGCGGACACTAGATCTTCTGGGTATGTTAAACAGCAGCCGAACCGTGGCATTTTGAATAACTTGGAGGCGGTGAATCAAATAGGCTGGGAGTCCGCAGTAGAGGGCATTCGCATAATCCAATCTGGATAATATGAGAGCGCGAATGACCGTCTCCTTGGCCTCTCTCGGGAGCAAAGGGAGAAATCTGCGCACGGTTTTGAGGGTGGAGAAGCAGATTCCAGTGAGTTTTTTCAGGTGGTCCTCAAATCTGAGATTGTTATTAAACCAGACTCCTAGATTTTTTGCCGGTCCACCAATGGATTTGGGACATGGGAGATCGGTGGGCCAAAGGGAGTCACTAAAGTTATCAGGAAAGGAGCCGTACAGCAAGATCTCAGATTTACTCTCATTACATTTGAGCTGGGCACACGCCAGCCAGCGGAAAACCGATGATAAACAGAATTGGACCCTCGACGTGTCCGAGTTGTTTTTGGGCCATGTAAACAGAAGCTGAGTATCATCGGCATAAGCCATAATTTTGGCTCCTAGCTGTTCCGCAAGATAAATGAGGGGGGTCATATATAAGTTGAAAAGCAGGGGGCTTAGAGTGGAGCCCTGTGGGACACCAGTAGAGAGTTTTTTGGGAGAGGAGGAGAAAGGTGGCATCCACACTTGCTGGGACCTGTTATCTAAAAAAGACGTTAGCCAGCCAAGAGCGGAGCCAGTTATGCCTATGGCTGCTAGTCTGGTAAGTAGGAGGGAATGAGGGACCGTATCGAAGGCGGCAGAGAGGTCCAATAAAATCAGAGCCGCTCTGCCACCTCCGTCCAAACATTCCCGAATGGCCTCAGAAACCTCGACTAGAGCCGTCTCTGTGCTGAAAGCAGCTCTGAAGCCTGATTGCGCAGGGTGAAGAGCTTGAGAGCTTTCAACAAATTTGTCTAGCTGTGTGAATGCAACTTTTTCACATATCTTTGCCAGGGCCGGCAGTAATGATATGGGCCGGAAATTAGCAGGGGCCTTCGGGTCTAGTCCATTTTTTTTAAGAAGTGGTAGCAGTTTGGCCTGTTTCCAGCATGCCGGAACAGTGGCGGTGGAAAGAGAGAGGTTGACAATATGTGTTACCTCTTGGCCGACTGTATTAGCCAGGCCCGCAAGGACTCTGGCCGGGCAAGGGTCGGCGGGGGATCCTGATTGTAAAGTAGCAAGAATTTTAACAACCTCTGTTATGTCCACTGGAGTGAAGAGGGCAAACTGGTCCATAGAGATGGGCATAATGGGGGAAGGAATAATCATTGAAGCTGGAAAATTGTTACATACAGTGAGCAAGTCATCTTGGATTTTTGCAATTTTGTCCACAAAAAACACAGAGAGTTCTTCACACCATTTTGCCGAAGAGGCTAAAAGAGGTTGAGCGGCACAAGGGGAGACAAAGCTTTTAACAATAGCAAAGATTTCCCTGCTGTTGTTGTTGGCCTTGGTTATGCGCCCGTCGTAGTATAAACTTTTTGCTGATTTAATTGCTGCGTAGTACCTCTTTTGAGCCGTTCTTAGTTCTTTCTTGGCTTCAGGGAGATAGGCTTGTCTCCAACGTCTTTCAAGTTTTTTACAGCCTGATTTAAGATCGCGGAGAGTATTAGAGAACCAAGGTTTAGAAGGGGTGGAGCGCACTCTACGGACACGACCTGTTTTAGTTGAAGAAGCAACACCACCTTCAATCCATGAGTTGAATGAGCTAACGGCTGCCTCGATTTCAGAGGTAAGTGTGGGGCGAGAGGTATCAAGCTGATCACAGAGCATAGCTATGTTAATTTTCTGTGTGTGAGCAGCAGAATGATTGGTCTCAGCGGGGCGGGACAGGGGCCAGGTGAATCTTATCAACATATGGTCAGACCAATTTACTATTTCAGGGTCAGACATATTTATGTCAAAGTTGGTACATAGTAGGTCAAGGACATGACCCCCTGAATGGGTGGGAGCTTTAATCCACTGTTTTAGCTGGGCCATCGCCAAAGCATCGTTTAGCCGAACTGTGTCAGGTAGATCTAACTGATCAACGTGAATATTAAAATCTCCCAGAAGGAGATATGTGGAGTATTTCAGGGCACGTGGGACTATCATGTCCTCTAGTGCCTCTAGAAATTTTCCTGCGTGGCCAGGTGGCCGGTACACCAAAGATCCACCTAAAGTGAAATGCGCCCCCAGAGTGAGAGAGAAGTGGAGCACCTCGGCATCAACTGAGGGGCCCATAGGATCAAGAGAAAAAGTCCACTTATCTCTGAAAATGGCTGCTATGCCACCTCCTCTGCCTAAGGGGCGATCTTGTCTAATGATTTTAAAGCCACGTGGAATAGCCAGTTCAATCACTGGATTGCATGACTCATTAAGCCACGTTTCTGTGACAAAAAGAAGATCAAACTCATTGTCACTTAGTAGTTCAAATATGTCATTGGAGTGTTTGACCAGTGATCTAGCATTGATCAAACCGGCCCGGAGACATGCCGAATCGGTGGGAAGCTGGGTGGGGGTAGTTAAAGTAGGCTGAAAGCGAAATTTGCATGCCTGGCAAATACGCTGAGGTGTATCAGCCAGGTCCCAACAATGCATGCAGGGGCATGAGTTAGCACTAAGTGTTAATAGGTGCTCACGAGTGTAGGTAACCCGCGACCGATCAGTGAGTGGGGAAGCAGCAACAGGGGGGCTGGCGCTGGCCACGTCCGGGACACGGACGGGCACAGACGGGCCCTCCTTTGGCGCTCCTTCGGCGCGCAGACGGCGCGCCCGCTGCGCGTGGCCGCTGCGCGTCCTGAAGGGCATAGCTAATTATAGACTGAAGCCCCAACCTCCGCTGGACCGCTAACTCCGGTCCGGCAGGGTCCGACCCACACCTAATATGGCGGCCGACCTAGCCCTCCACAGCGAACGGCACGTGAAGCCGCGGTGGACCGGGGCTTAGGGGGAACACAGTCGGTGACAGGCAAATAGCGGTGAGTAGTTAAATGAGCAAACAATATATCACAGTCAATGTAAAAGATTTTAAAAAGTTCAGTTTTTTTAAAAATCACATCAGTTTAAAATGCATCCAAAGGTAATTGCAAGCAGAGGAGAGCCCTCGCAATCTGCTCGCCCTTCTCGAGCGTTGTGCCGAGGTACTGCCACTGCCTCAGCCCAAACGCGCTACCCAACGAGCATCAGGTCTAATTATAGACTGAAGCCCCAACCTCCGCTGGACCGCTAACTCCGGTCCGGCAGGGTCCGACCCACACCTAATATGGCGGCCGACCTAGCCCTCCACAGCAAACGGCACGTGAAGCCGCGGTGGACAGGGGCTTAGGGGGAACACAGTCGGTGACAGGCAAATAGCGGTGAGTAGTTAAATGAGCAAACAATATATCACAGTCAATGTAAAAGATTTTAAAAAGTTCTGTTTTTTTTAAAATCACATCAGTTTAAAATGCATCCAAAGGTAATTGCAAGCAGAGGAGAGCCCTCGCAATCTGCTCGCCCTTCTCGAGCGTTGTGCCGAGGTACTGCCACTGCCTCAGCCCAAACGCGCTACCCAACGAGCATCAGGTCTAATTATAGACTGAAGCCCCAACCTCCGCTGGACCGCTAACTCCGGTCCGGCAGGGTCCGACCCACACCTAATATGGCGGCCGACCTAGCCCTCCACAGCGAACGGCACGTGAAGCCGCGGTGGACCGGGGCTTAGGGGGAACACAGTCGGTGACAGGCAAATAGCGGTGAGTAGTTAAATGAGCAAACAATATATCACAGTCAATGTAAAAGATTTTAAAAAGTTCAGTTTTTTTAAAAATCACATCAGTTTAAAATGCATCCAAAGGTAATTGCAAGCAGAGGAGAGCCCTCGCAATCTGCTCGCCCTTCTCGAGCGTTGTGCCGAGGTACTGCCACTGCCTCAGCCCAAACGCGCTACCCAACGAGCATCAGGTCTAATTATAGACTGAAGCCCCAACCTCCGCTGGACCGCTAACTCCGGTCCGGCAGGGTCCGACCCACACCTAATATGGCGGCCGACCTAGCCCTCCACAGCGAACGGCACGTGAAGCCGCGGTGGACCGGGGCTTAGGGGGAACACAGTCGGTGACAGGCAAATAGCGGTGAGTAGTTAAATGAGCAAACAATATATCACAGTCAATGTAAAAGATTTTAAAAAGTTCAGTTTTTTTAAAAATCACATCAGTTTAAAATGCATCCAAAGGTAATTGCAAGCAGAGGAGAGCCCTCGCAATCTGCTCGCCCTTCTCGAGCGTTGTGCCGAGGTACTGCCACTGCCTCAGCCTCAAACCTTTTTATCTTTTTTTTATGCCCACTGGATTTTTGTGGTATTGACCTAGGGGTTAGATGCTCTTTTACCCTCGTAGTCCTTTTTCCTGAGGCCTAGATGCCTTTTCTGACTAAAATCCTACAAGAACCACAAAATGGTGGACAGTAACTGCCATAACTGCCACCTTAGGAGAAAGACCCATAGGGTAGAATAGGGACGTTCCAGAACCTTCTGGACCCTGCTGGACCCTTTGTGGACAGCCTATATAAGGCCAGAGTCAGGGTAGCCATTTTGTGATGTCCAGAGAGCTTGAGGAGTGAGGCAGTGGCGTGGGGAGGTGGGCGTGCAAGAAGTAGTTAGTTTATCTGTAAGGTAGACAGCCTCTTCTTGAGGACGTTCCCCCCCTAGTCCTTGACCGAGCCCTGACGTTGGTTTATGATACCTGAGGGAAGCGGCTTTGTAATTTCTGCTGGCCCCCTTGGGTCCCCCTTTTCTCCTGCCTTCCCGGACACTGCCTGCTGACTGTGGCAAGCCCCGCTAGTCCGCCTTACCGGTTTCCAAGAGAGGGAGTCAGGAGTGAATTAGGCGTCCTGTGCTGCCCGGAGAGTCACTGGTGAAGAGAATAGTGTCTGCGGAGGTAGCGCCGATCAGTGCGCAGGCCCAGGGGTAGCGTGGCCGACTGCTGGTGGAGAGCGAGGTAGCGCCGATCAGCGCACAGGCCCAGAAGCGGAGTGCTCGTCTGCCGGAGGAGAAGAAGGGAGGCGGCGCCTTGCTGAGACACTGCCCCCAGCGCCTGCTCAGTGGCGCAATCATCGGGGAAACTGAGGAGACGGCGCGAGCGGCCGTAGCACCGCTAGCCCCAGGCAGGCCTCCCCTCGGTGCCGGTTTGGAGAACATTTGACCCGGCCCACGAGGGAGGAGCCGCCGGGAGAGGAGGTCTGTTGACAAAGGGCTGGTTGGCTGTAACGGCGCAGTACTCGACTGGCCCCCAAGTAAGGTGGAGACAGGGGGGGCTGCTGTATGTCTAAGAAACAACAGATCGTGATACCGGTAGAGAGATCTTTCATCCCCCCCCTAACTTCTTTGATAACTGAAAGGCCAGCTCTGGCAGGTTTGGGGAAGACTGAGGCTAGAAGTTGTCAGACTTAAGAGTAAAGAAGAATAAGTGAAGCAAGGGAGAGCAATTGTGCTGAAGAGGAAGACTGAACCCCCTGTGGCTGATAAAGATGGGGATTGTGGTCTAATTTTGTATTCTCTTTCAGAGGTGGAAGGGGAAGAAAACTCTGACCTTGCCTTACTCAGACACCTGAGATATTTACAAATAAGCTGATTGTAGCATTGAATCTGTCATCTGAAATCCTGGGGTTACTTACCTGATTGAAGGGAAAGTGTCACTCTCTGGGTACCAAGGTACCAAGCCAGTTTCATATGGCCTGGATGTTCTCAGGGTGTTAAGCAAGGGTATGTTGTGAATTAATGGTTAGAAACTGTATTAATATAAAGCCAGAAATGCAGAAGTAACTTTGAAGAGAGGGAGTGAGGAAGTTTACAGAAACAAAAAGTGTAAATGCACTGTTTTCATTGTAACTGTGGTACTGATTTAGCATCTGAGCACAAAATAAACTAACAACAAAAGAGATCATAAAGCTTTTCTACTTTTATAAAAAGTAAGGTGTAGTGTCATTTTTGGATGGATGGGTACTGAGTTACTGAGAGGGTGAGACGCAAACTTAACACATGTACTTTGGAGTTAGGCCTTCCTGCTTAGTGTCAAACTACCCTATGTGACTTGGAGACTCCAGGTCCAACACTCTTGTTCACTCTCTCTATGGCCCCGTTCCCTAAAATTGCCTCCACTTCCTGAGTCACTAAATCCTCGTGCTCCTCTCAAAAATGAAATAACCTTGGATAAAACTCCTGGACTAGCTGTCCTATAAAATCTATATGATAGCCCTGTACTGTCCTCAACACATAGAGATCCTTCGTAATTTCTCTCCATCTTGGAATACACTGAGCTAGTCTTGGGTACATATAGGGTTCTCCCCTGTTCCACCTCTTGCTCTTCTATCACTCCACATTCCTCACGACCTTGACCTGTTTCTGTGAATAAAATCGACCCAGCTCTGCTCTGTACCCATTACCATTGGATCTGAATACTCGTGTGAAGGAGCCACGAGTGGTTCCCTGCACACAGCCTGGGAATCCACCCGCATCCTCCCGGCCACACTAAAAACATTATGCATGTCCTTCTGCACCTTTTGCAACAAACTGAATGTGCTCACATATCTGGTCATGTCTTTGACGAATTCCTCGCCGAACAATATCCTGTTATTCTCTATGTCAAATTTCTTCATCGCCATTTCCGCCAACTTGGGGCCTATTTTTATTAAAATGCTCTTAACCTCTCCATACACAATGTGGCATTCGTATTACCTAAAAGGTGGATTGTCATTTGCACCCACTAGCTTAAGTAACTCTACCACATCAACCCCAATGTTGCTTGTGTGCGTCTCCTTACACGTGTCAAAAACCTTTGTCAGGGGTCCTAGGATGTCTAATAGCCTATTCTGACACCCCTTCAATCCTTTATCCAACCCCTTTCTCAGATCCCTTCCTGTTTTATTGAGGAAACTCAACATTTTAGGGTCCAAATCAGGTGTGCATGCCACTTTGGATTGAAAGCTAGGTCTAAGACCCAGAACGTAGACAAGACCAAACCTCCTTTGGAATCTCTCTGAAAATCCAGTATGATATATACAAAGCCACATGCTCATCTGGTGTCCACTGTGGCGAAAATGGATGTTGTATTAAAATAGAATCGAATTTCTCCTCACCCAATAGATCTACAAAATCACCCATTTCCGTTTTAATCTTCCTTTTCTCCAACTTACATTTCTCACTTTTTCCTCAGACTCATCAAAATCTTTTGAACACACCAATTCCACATGCCCACTTGTGGACGATTTATCACATGCAGTCACGGCCGGCATGACTTGCCGGTGGGAGAGGGGGGTGTCGCGCGGGGGTTCGCGCAGGGGCTCTAATTTAAAAATAAAATAAACGTACCTTCCCGGGTTCCGCGTCATCACTCCTGACCTGCTCGCCTGCTGTCCTGCCTCTGGCAGGAACAGGAAGCAGGTAGGTAGCCTCCCTCCCCTCCCCATAGCCAATCACAACACTGCAATGGCAGCGCTGTGATTGGTCGGGGCGCCGATCAGCCAGGCACCTACGGGGAGGCCATTTTCTCCATGTAGGCTGCATCGCGCTAATACTGCTTACTTTCTTTTGAATTGTAAACGTCCAAACCTGACTTGCTTGCATCGCCTAAATACTGAAAAATATGCTTGAAACCCAAGCTCTGACCCATGCAACATGTCTCGGTACCCAGCAGTACTTATTTTAAAAATATTGATCTCTTTTGCTGCTGCCCCTGCTGTAATGACGATTAGCATTCTTCACATATTCTGTAAAAAATATACCGTACAACAAATTCCAAACATCAAACAAAGCACTGCCCTGTCTCAATGCTCCTCATCATTCCTCATGTATCCTGAGCCCTCAAATTTCTGCTTTTTAAGGCATTCTGAAAACCCATTCTCAAAGTCAATCACATACTCCTACTATTACATTAATTACCATACATCACTCATACCATAAATCAACTTCTATACTCTCATAAACTGCTTAAGTATTTTTAAGATGAACTTATCTGTGTATGATCAGCAAAAAAAGAAGGAAGAGGGCTGCAAGTTCTGTGGTTATTTATATATTCTAAGTCTCCAAGAATGTTTAAAGATATTCTACTCTAATTCTACATTCAATTTTTTGCAGTGTATGAGGCAATAAAGGAGATAGTGCATAATATTGGGCCTGTGCCGAGCCATAATATAAGAAAGGACTCCATTATTAAGAAATGATAACCAAAAGCATACACTAAAATACATTTGAACCTATGAACGCCTTGAAAAAGTACAACAAACTGAAAACCAACATACCAATCTTTTTTTTTAAATAATGAATATAATATCTTATTAGATTAGTTAAAATGTTTAAAATAACAATATTAATAAAGACTGATATAAAAAAAATGAGGTATAAATTATATTTTCAATAACTATCACA
This sequence comes from Lissotriton helveticus, assembly GCF_964261635.1. Taxonomy (NCBI): domain Eukaryota; kingdom Metazoa; phylum Chordata; class Amphibia; order Caudata; family Salamandridae; genus Lissotriton; species Lissotriton helveticus. The sequence continues at coordinate 1,030,406,686 of NC_136059.1, forward strand.
AACCATAATAGATAGAATAATATTCAATCCATCACATAGTATCAACACATAATCCAAAGAATTCCACATAACGGTCAAATATGTTTAATATAAACAACATGATATTTGATTTCCCACCCAAAATAAATGACAGAATTAAAACGTACTGTTCTGCAACTGCACATCTTTCTCTGACTCCACGTAACAAAAATGTGTGATCCATTAAAAATAACATAAACAAATCCAAATAATCCCCCTAGAAAATGCACAAATATAATGATTCAAAATTCCTTAAAGTAGTCCAAAGTCTCACGGTCCCATAAAAAATCTGCAAAACTGTTGTAAAACCAATGGTTTATTATAAACCAAACTGATTTCCTTTAAAAAAAAAAAAAAACTTCATATGCCCGTAGAACGTATTCGTTAACAAAAACCTGTAAAAGAAATAGACAAATGCCACCTGCAAAACACATAAAATTCCCAAAAGTACATATACATAACATCACACAATTTACCATAAAATAGTAATAAATTAATAACATAGTGTAAAAAATGGTAACTAGTGTAAAATAGTAACATCATAACATCTAAATAAACCAAAAACCAGTAAGCAACACTATAACATTTAAACGTTCCTCCTAAATCCCCAATAGCCTCAAAACCCTTAAAAAATCCTTAAAAATGGACTTACCTGTACCGACAAACAGCAGCAACTTAACGTCACCTGGTCTGGGAAAGTAGACTAAAAATAACACAAATAGATTACACAATAAAAGATAGCGGTAAAAAAGAAAAAAGGCCACCAAATGAAACTAGAAAAAGCCTATCTTCCAAAGAAATGAATGCGAAATATTAAAAAATGTTTAATAAATGTTTACAAAATTGAACAAATTACTGCACATGTAAAACATATCAAACAATGTTATAACTAATTTATGAAAAATTTGTAAATTATAAATTAAGTAATAGTATAAAATATGTATAATTATTTAACATATACTAATAAAACATATGTCAAAATAATTTTGAAAATATATAACTAAAAAAGTTAGGAAATGTTCCAAAAATTAAAGATTATTAAACATAACACATATCAATACACTTTAGAAAATATTATGAAAAAATTGGAAAGAATACATTTAAAATGAGCATAATAATATATACAATTTTTTAATAAATACTAATAAAACGTGAAAGTAATGTTGAAAAGGTTTATGTATAAAAAGTTAATAAATGTTTAAAAAGTTTAACAAAAAATAAATAAAATTGGAAAATGTATAACATACAAATGTATATAAATATTATGTACCTTATATATCATATTAAAAAATACTGACTTTATTTTAATCTACTCAATTTTATATTTTTTTACTTGAAGTAAATATAATACAATTTGTAAAACTATACAGTAATAAAAAACTGGAAACAAAAACTGAAAAATGTGTGAAATGTTTCTATTACATTAAATTTGTGAAAGGTTTTGGACACTAAAATGGTAATTTTTACTATTCCAACGCCAATCTAACCATTTTGGGGAAAAGTGCTGGACAATAAGGGGGTGCCATTTATATTTTCACTCCAATCTAACCACCACTGGAGAAGGTATTGGACACTAAAGGAGTAACACTTACTATTTCTACTCCAATCTAACCATTTTGAGCAAGGTGTTGGACCCTAAAGGGGTAACATTTACCAGTCCCACTCCAATCTAAACCAATTTGGGGAAGGTGTTGGACTCTAAAGAGGTTACATTTCCTATCCCACACCAGTCTAAACCAATTTGAGGAACGTGTTGGACACTAAAGGGGTTACATTTACTTTTCCCACTCCAATTTAAGCCTATTTGGGGAAGGTGATGGACACTGAAGGGGTGACATTTACTATTCCCACTCCAATCTAAATCATATTAAGGAAGGTGCTGGACACTAAATGGATTAAAATTACAATATCCACTACAAATTAAAACATTTTCCATAACATATTACAAAATAAACATATTACAAAAACAATCAATGCTACATATTAGCACATTTTTGTGTGGTATAAAATGTAGTAAATTATTATGTAAAAACACTAATTTAACTACAAACGTTTATATTCATAGTTATATTGTAAATTATAAAAGTACTATTGTAATAACTATTAAAAAACTAAGCATATATATTTATTAATATTCATCAACATCATAATATCTTTATTCGGACCAACAAGATCATAAAAGTTGAACATACATAAATCCAGCATATTGGGATACAATGAATCATAGAAAAAACCTAAACAACAAGCCTGGAACCAGACCACCCTCCCTAATCCCTCCTTCCCCCCAGGGAAGATGCTTCTTGGTACACAAGAGTTATTACAAAAACCCTGATACAGGGCAACAAATACCTGGATAAGTTCATTCAGATAAACCATTAAATTGTTAAATACAATAAATAGTATTAAAAAAGAATTCAAAATATATCAGTTGAGTAGGAGTTACAGACACTTTTACTTCCTTTATAGGCATATGCTTTGGGTAAACACAAAAAATACACAGCAGAGAGTTGCAAAGGGACAAATTCAAAGTAGACCCATGAGTCAGTATTCAGGCCTCTATTAATGGGCCCTTTGCTCTCTACTAACAAGAACAGGCGAGCTTGTGAATATCAAAATAGTGGTTCGTCGTCAGCCTACTCCCTTTTTTCAAGGCTACAAAAAGTGAAAAAACATTCAAATACAAACATAGGGGTCCATTATGATTGCGGGCGGATCACCACCGTCCGTATGGGAGACACCGCTATCCATATTAGCATTATGGTGGGGACATGCCTTTCCGTGGCGGCAAAACCACAACGGAAAGGCAGGCGGGGATTGCTTGTGGGGTCTCGTTGCGGGCCCCCAGGAACTCTGGGGTGTAGGGGTGCACATGGGGGTACATATGGTACCCCCTGCAGTTCCATGCACAACATGCCAGGCACCGCGCGGTAACTGCCATGTTGTGCATAGAAGTGCACAACATGCCTTCCTGGCATTGTGGCGGACGGTGCTGAGTGCACCGCCCGCCACAATGTCAGGAATGAAGGATGCGCCCGCCACTGTGGTGGGCGCATCCTAATGGCCCCCACGGGACACCCGCCCTTATGGGGGGCGGTCCCATTTTGCAATAGGATGGCGGACGGACAAAGTCCGCCGGCCATCCTAATGTGCCCCATAGTTTTTAAAATAGCCATGGTAAGACACTGATTCGGAGTAGAAGCTCCTAATATTGGGCCATTTAGTGAACACAGTTTAATAACAACAAGGGACCCCAAATTAGTCTGCAGGGACCATGGGGAGCATACTTTTGAACAACAACAGCGGTCCCAAACATAAGGAATATCGCGAGGATAAAATATAGACAGAGTCAATCTATATTTTTAGGACAGACATGTCCAGCCGGACAGGGGTCTTCCAGAGATTTTACTCAAAATTTATGTATTGAAATCACATAAAAATACCATCCAACAATCAACCAGAGTGGACCACAAGCCTGTGTCCAGTACTGACAGAGCGAGTACAAGAGGTGATGTAGACAGCAGAGAAGGGCTTTGTAAGGCGAAACAACGTTACTCTATCAACAGTACAATTGTACAGAGTATAACATACATGCACTAGACATTTCAGTAGTAATCACAATTAAGTTCAAGTGCATAAAAGGTCGACGGCGTTTCGGACCCCTATAAAATATCAGGGACCATCATCAGGACAAATACAATGAAAAGCCTTAGGTTAATTAAGCCTCTAAATGCCGAGTCGCCTCGTTAGATAGAGGCTGGCTCCTCGGGCAGAAGATTTGCACGCGATAACCCAGAATCGGGTCGCGGCGGCCGCGGACAATGTGGATTCCGTCGGCTGGCCAGGATACCGGGTTAGTCGGCATGCATCATGCATGCCGACTAACCCGGTATCCTGGCCAGCCGACGGAATCCACATTGTCCGCGGCCGCCGCGACCCGATTCTGGGTTATCGCGTGCAAATCTTCTGCCCGAGGAGCCAGCCTCTATCTAACGAGGCGACTCGGCATTTAGAGGCTTAATTAACCTAAGGCTTTTCATTGTATTTGTCCTGATGATGGTCCCTGATATTTTATAGGGGTCCGAAACGCCGTCGACCTTTTATGCACTTGAACTTAATTGTGATTACTACTGAAATGTCTAGTGCATGTATGTTATACTCTGTACAATTGTACTGTTGATAGAGTAACGTTGTTTCGCCTTACAAAGCCCTTCTCTGCTGTCTACATCACCTCTTGTACTCGCTCTGTCAGTACTGGACACAGGCTTGTGGTCCACTCTGGTTGATTGTTGGATGGTATTTTTATGTGATTTCAATACATAAATTTTGAGTAAAATCTCTGGAAGACCCCTGTCCGGCTGGACATGTCTGTCCTAAAAATATAGATTGACTCTGTCTATATTTTATCCTCGCGATATTCCTTATGTTTGGGACCGCTGTTGTTGTTCAAAATTTAGTGAACACAAGCAAATATATTTATTTGGGACGCCTGATAAACCTCTTGATTGTAAAGTGCAAAAGATACAAAAGTCAATAAGATAGATACGTAATTAATTACAACCAATGTTACGAAAGAAATGACTCCCACTATGTAAACTTTGGACTATTAAAAATATCTGAGTTAATACATGATTTCTAGGAGCAAGTGGATTCTAGCAGCTTCTCTCCCTTCTTTAAAAGTGCCAATGTGCAATGAGTGCCAAAGTGCACAAACATTATAAAGTGCAACATAATTGTAAACCAGTTAAAAAAAAAGAGTAGAGCATTCAACAAAATCTCAGTTGGTGCCACATAAGCTAAAAAGAAAATGAAGACGACCACAGCTCGACTCAGCAAGGGACTCTAGTCAATGTGTTCACTGGAACTTTTTTAAAACAATAGACCCCAGAGCCCACTTTGCTAAGGACATGGGAGCGAAAACCATTCACTGATCTGTATACACTTGAGGGGCAGAGTTATACATCAATAATAGCTGCTAATGAATGAATGTGAGGCTTCAGTGTTTCTCTGCAGCAGCCCATGAAGAAGAGGACTTTTCCTCAAAACACGTTGGCTTTAATATTTAAAGAGCGGAAAGGCAGACTGCATTTGGGAGCCAGAGGACGAGGCTCCGTCGAGTGACCTCCCGAACACTCAGGCAACTGGATTGAATAGTTTGGCATGGCGACCTGGCCGTGGGGAGGAGCACCATCACGGGCTGGAGGGAGATGCATATCCATCTTGGAGAGGCTATCGTTTGCACTAATCAAAGCGATTAGCACGGAGTTTCATGTGCTAATCGAGCCTGCCATTCCGCTCAGCACCTACTAAGGATTATAATGACCCTCAATGTGCATGGAAACACTTGAACTTACTGGAAATGAAAACTGACGCTTGCATTTAGGACTGCATGTCCCAGCAATCACTAGAACTTACACTGAGGAAATGCCCATTGAGGGGCGGAGTTATACATCAATAAAAGCTGCTGATGAATGAATGTCAGGCTTCGGTGTTTCTCTGCAGGCAGCCCATGAAGAAGAGGACTTTTCCTCGAAACGTTTTGGCTTTAATAATTGAAGAGCGGAAATGCAGACTGCATTTGGGAGCCAGAGGGCGAGGCTCCGTCGAGTGACCTCCCAAAAGCTCAGGCAATTGGATTGAATATATATATATATATATAATGAGAACTCCGTTGGCTAGATATCTTGTCTTCCACACAATCACGGACCCAATTCAGTGCTTAAGGTATTTTATTTACCCGTCGCCATATATATATTAACTGGATGCATTACAAACTCTTCTTAACATTACCTCGTGGCAGATATTGAAAGATGTGCCATAGCTATATGTTGTATGCCCAAATGTTTATATTTATATTTTAGAAGCTAGAGGTAGGCAGTCACTGAAGGCTCAAGCCAGATGCCTCACTATGGCTTAGCTTAAGGTCCCCTTGGAACCTCTGTCCAACCTTTAGCCGAGCCTTCATAGTATTTATGTTGATTCCATCACCATTTTCTATTAAGTCTTTTTGTCTCAACTATCAATCAATCAATATTCCTTTATTTCGCCATATTTATATTGCATATAAAGTACATATATGAAAACCATTTCATCACATATAACAATATATTTTAAAATCGACCTTCCATCTTGAAAATGCGTGAAAAAAATACAAGAGAAATATAAAATGCCCTTACAATAATTTACATGTACAACTAAAAAGGGTGATAAAAGACGTTACATTTAACTACAGACTAAAAGTCCAGAAATAAATTGGGTTCGTCTTCGCCTTAAGGCTGACCAAAGATAGAAGGCTAGAGAATAACACAAAAAGCGTCTCCAAGCATCTTGATTAAATATAGAGCTACCCGACATTGCCTGAAACTGTATTTCCGAACAAGAGATAGAATTCTTGACTCTTCATAGAATTTACAGAAAAAGATAAAGTGTAGATCTGTTTGTGAAGATGAACCATCACACGGACATAAGGTTAGTTCTTCTAGTGCGTACATATTACCCAGGTAACACAACATCAGGGGGATATAATTTAGTCGGAATCTTACTAAGATAAAACGATGTTGTAGATTTGGGACATGAGCTATATAAGAATAATTAACCCTGCATAGGAGGAGACAGTTGATAGAGCGTTACTGAGGCTTTTGCCAAATTTGTGTCCCTTCTGTCCCGAGTCGACTTCAGGCAAAAGGCCCCTTTCAGTTTGGCTTTAGAAATCAGGTTACAACTAGGCGGGTTCTCAAAAAGTTCAGAAAGGCCCAATGCTCTCAAAGTGTTTTTAACATAATGTAACCATCTAATTTTTCCGACATGATCCAATTTTAGACAATCACTCAGGATGGTTTGATTAATTTAACCGGCACCCTTCTCCATATAGAATGCCACAATGTGATTGGTGCTAAACGAATTATATCAGAATTTAATGGGGCCACCATTTCATTGTGAAAGTTATAATTTGAACAGGTACGAGGGAGGGAAAGTAGTCTTTTATAAAAGCGCGCTGAAGGATGCCGATATTTGATATAGCTCAAACCTGTGCCCTTTATGAGGCCACTGATATTGCTTGGCCTGGTAAACCTTCATGATTTTCGGGATAGGTTTGGATATCGGTTTTTTAATGAAGGTGAAGATAACCATAATGCTCTTTTCAAGAGACAGTCCTCTATTAACTACTATGCTGCTCCAGGTTAGTTTAATTTCAACTACATTTATTATGTAATACGTGCATTTATTTAACACAGGGTACTGAGATCGCTCCTCCAGGAATTAAGGGCAAAACATTAAACTTTGATGTGAAACAGGAGAGAGAGATACCCATCTAATGACTGAATTGCACAACCAGGAACCTAGGAATCAATCTCTGCTTTCCTGCATGACCAAATTGTGTGATCCTAGGCTATTATATTATTTCATGGTGCACCATTTTGCTTGATCACATTTTAGAGTACTATGAAATACATCAGTTCAGGATTTGTCCTGAACAAAATCCACTCTTGTAAATGTTTTAATAGACTTTAATATTGTTTCATCAATAAAACCAACCTGGACCACCAATAAGATACATATGCCCAGTGGTTTACTCACAGCTTCATCGTTAAGGCAGGGAGGGAGGGGGGCGTATAAATATTTCTAAATTCATGGTTAGAATCTATCACTTCTAAAAAAAAAACGCTACTCAATGCAGTAATACACTCAAAAGTGAAATTCTTCCACAAGTTACAGAAATGCACCTATTTGAATTTTGAAGACACTTTAGTATATTTTTACGTGATACTTGTTGCACAATTTACATGTCACCTATGTTGACGGCAAGGCCCGTGAATGGCTGTTCGACCAAAGTCAGACCATTGGCTCCGCTATGGCTTGACTCTCCCTCATTTGCGACGTGAGTCATGACCCCTCACACACTTCACTCCACTCAGCCTTTGTTTTTCCCTAGACTTTACGTAAAGAATACTTAAAAGATGCATGAAGGGGCGTGGCTTAGCAAGCTATCATGGTGGACGTGTGTTGAGCGATCTCCGTCCAGCCCGCTAATTATCCTACACTTATCCTGGCTCTCGTAACTATTCAGAGATCCTCGTAACGACCTAGCAGCATGGTAAATCCCTGGGGACACTCGGTGCAATTTTCAGGCACCTGGGTCAACTGCTGGCCGAGTGGGCGGGGCCCTTGTGGAGTGCGGCCTAACTGAGAGCGGAGGAGCCGGAGCCTCGCGTCTGGGGTACCAGAAGACGTCTGCTATCCGGTTCGGTGGATGATTGCTGTTGGCTGCCCAGAGTACCCTGGCGACGCTGGGGGGCGGTGGCGGCAGCCGGGAGTGTGCCTGCTGCTTTGTGACCCTGCGGCGTGGCCTGTGTCGGGAGCGGAGGAGACGTGGCGGCTGACTTACGTAGCACAGGTGAGGAGCGGCTGGGAGAGGGGCCCGCGCTCGGAAACCCCCGGCCACTGAGACGCTCCCTGGAGACCAGCACCTCGGCAGGGGAGTTGGCCGGTGGAGCGGCGAGGCAGTGCTTTCCTCCACGTCTGGGGTTATTTGGCAGATCGGCGGCGGAATCCAGTCGCGTGGAGTGGAGCAGTGGGGCCTGCTTTCGGCCCGGTGCCCCTCCCGACTTTCCTCCTTCCCCCTCCAGGGGTCCGCCCCATCGGCGGTTGGGCAGACAGCGAGGCCCCCGAGCTTGGGGATTTCAGTGGCGGACAGTTGGGAGGTGCAGCCTGAGGCGTGAATATGGCCCCCCCATTGTCCGCGCGTGTGAACGCATCCGCGGTCAGTCGGACCGTGTGCGTGCCGCAGGAGGGCCCTGCTGGCGGTGAAATTGGCCCTGGCTCTGCGCTGCCCCTGGGGATACCTGTGAAGTGCTCCGGCTGGACTACGGGGGCTAGTCCAGGTGTGACATCCGAATTTGCCGCTTGGTGACTCTGCGGTGTGGCTGGCAACAGGAGCAGGGGGGAGGTACGGTACCCCATTGCTGTTGAGACATTTCCTCGGGGATTAGAGCCTTGGCGGAGGGGCAGGACAGCGACGGGAGTGGGCAGTGCCCTCCGTCACACTTGGAGTTGCTGCAGAGGTTCGGCGGCATAATCGAGCCACGCGGGGAGGAGATCAGTGACCTGCTACCAGATCTGCTTTCTTCCATTCTTCTCCCCCCCTCCCCCCCGATACCTTCCCCCCGATGGGGGTCGCTTGCACCGGCGGTATGTCGTGCCACACGGCCCCGGGGTCTGACGCTAGCGGTGTGGGCAGAGTTCCCCCCATGGACTCTACGCGCGAACGCATCGGTGGTCAGTCAGACCACATGCACTCTCCTCCCTGGGGACGCGCATATCGACGGTCAGTCGGACCGGGGGGCCCCAGAGGTGTTGCCTGCAGCGGAACTACGCGGCTCCGGATGTGGGCTCCTGAGGAGGCGTGCTGGCCCTGGGTCGGGGCGCCTCCCCTCCAGTGACTGCTCGTGACCCGGATAGATCGGTTTGTACCTGCAGCAAGGGAGTCACCACATCGACGTCTGGCTTGGCTTAGCCCGTACCTGTGGGACGACCACTAAAGGCAGACATGACAAGGGAAAACTGCAGCGGTGGCTCGACCAAGCATGGGCCCATCAATAAATTCACTGACCCAGGAGCGGCGGGTGGTGCTCCTGGAGGCCCACAGGAGGCAATTACGGACAACGCGGCCCTGATGGCGGCGATTACCCAATCCAGAGACATGCTGGATGCCAAAATCGGGGCGGTGGGCTCGGACGTCATGCTGCTGCGACAGGACCTGCAGAACGCAGTGTTCCGTATCACGGATGCAGAGACCCGCATTTCAGAAGTAGAGGACGATGTCACGACTCTGAAGCAAAAGGTAGCGAGCATGGAGAATATTCAGAAGGGTCTGATGATCCGAGTGGAAGATGCAGAAGGACGGGCCCGGTGGAACAACCTGAGATTTGTTGAATTTCCAGAGGGATGCGAAAATGGCAACATGGAACGTTTCCTTACACAATGGCTTGAAAGCTGGCTCCCTCTTATAGGCCATGTCCCGAGGCTTCGTTGTGGAGTGGGCCCATAGAGCGCTGATCCAGAAACCCCCAGTGAGAGCCCGCCCATGGCCAGTGATAGCTAAACTCCTAAATTATCTTGATCGAGATGCCATACTGAAACAGGCCCGGGCCAAAGAACCTCTGCTCTATGAGCATTCTTGAATCCTAATATTTCCGGAATGCATGTGACTGGTTCAGCAACAACGTCAATCATTCATGGCCGTGAAGGCCCGACTAAGAGACCTCAAGCTCCCGTACGCTCTCTTGTTCCCGGCTCGCCTGCGAGTGGTGTACCGCTCTCGCACCCACTTCTTTAATACTCTGAAGGAAGTCTTTAAATGGACGGATGACACAGTTTGGGTGAGGGTGAACAGGCCGCCTGGGCGAGAGTCGGAGGGGGGATAGAGGATCCAGATCCCGGCAATGCTCCAAATCCTGGGGGCCCTTCTCCTGGCCAACAGACATTGAAACCTTAGCCTATGTTCTCCAGGTGGTGCTGTTGTGCTCATCTAGCTGATTTGGGTGAATGCTTTGGGTAAAATTCGTTGGGGGAGTATTTGTGTATTAATGTGGCCTGAATCCCCACCTATCTGATGCTGGTTGGGGATATGCCAGGAAGCCATGGGCTGTAAGTTGGGGATCCATTGGCTGGGGTGGCCCTCGTCTTCCCGTTGGGGACTGGGAGCCCACCCTGCCGCGACAGGTACTTTTTTGAGGTATGGGGTTGGGGGGTTTGTTGGTGGAGGGGGTTGTTTCAGGGTACAAGTTGCACCTCTACGATGGGTCCACTACGCTACACACATGCGCCTTCACGGACCTCCGTCCGTGCTATGGCAATGCCCGTTCCCTAATGGCTGGTCACTCTGAAGGCGGTCAGGTGTCCCCGGGTACCCTTTGTATTGTCAGTTGGAACGTGCGTGGGGCTCTAGACAAAATTAAACGTGGGGCTGTTCTTCGTCAGGCAAAGAGGGCCAGAGGCGACATCCTCTTGCTGCACTAAACCCACCTAATAGGTACGAAGGCCCTGTGTCTGAAGCAATATGGGTACCAGCAGGTTTTTCATGCGGGGTTTAAGAGTGATACGAGGAGAGTAGCAATCCTAGTGCACCGCAGAATCCCATACGTACACTCGAAACAGTGGGTTGACACGCAGGGGCGCTACTTGTTCATCCTAGGCATGATTGGAGAGGATCCCCTGATACTGGGTTGCGTTTATGCCCCCCCCCTTACAATGGACATTGGTGTCGAAGCTACTTACGTTATGGCCTGACATGCCCGATGCGACATCTGTGGTGGGCGGGGATTGGAATGATGTCATGGATGTGGCCAAGGATAGGAACAGGGCTGGGGGAGGCCCGGGAGGTGGCCAGCCCACGAAATGGCCCTCTATGGCTGTGGGCCTTGATTGGGTGGACACATGGCGGAGCGTGCATGGAGACAGACGGGAATACACATATCTTTCAGCAGTCCAAAAGTCCTTCTCCAGACTCGATTACATTTTCGTTCCCCAAGTAATGGCTGGTAGGGTGGCGACGGCCGAAATCCCCCCTGACGGGCTCTCCGATCACTCCCCGGTGTCCGTTGAGCTTTGGATGGGCAGGGGGCAGCAGCCATTCCGTTGGTGCCTCTCGGTGTGGCTCCTACAAAAGGAGGAATACAGGAAACATATGAGCGAGGCGATTGCAAACTATTTCATTGTTAATAAGGGGTCTGTCTCCAGTGCAGGGACACTATGGGAGGCTTTGAAGCCCACCTTGAGGGGGTGGATATAGCCTGGTGCGCGGCGGGTCTTAAGCGGCACAGGGAGTAATTGGTAAGTGCTGAGGCAGATGTAGAGACGCTTGAGCGCCAGAGCCGGGAAGCAGGTGAGGGGCAGGTGGTGAGGCAGCTGCTCCTGGCGCAACAGTCCTATGCTGCCCTCCTGATGGACATGGCTCGACAGGTTTGGCTGGCAACGAATAGCAGGATATGCCAATGGGGGGACAAGTCAGGCAAGATGCTACATCAGCTCTGCCAGGGCACCTTCCACGCCCAGGCTCTCCCGGGTGTACTAGATGAGGCAGGAGCGCCGATTACGGACCCGGGTACCATAGCGGAGAGTTTCGCTGCCTATTACGCTGAGCTCTATGCCCCCTGGAAGTGCCTACCGGAGGCTACAGTGGACAAATTAATAGCAGACTTGCCACCCAAAGCAGTATCGGATGAGGTGCAAGACCAGCTGGAGCTCCCTCTGACGGATGAGTAACTAAGCACCGCCCTGGGTGAGCTCATCTCCGGGAAGGCTCCTGGACCCAATGGGTTACCAAGCGAATTCTTCAAACTATATAATCTACAGCTGGCCCCTCAGTACCGGACGGCCTTGGAAGAGGCCAGGGAGCAGAGCAGGCTTCCCCGGCTTGGAGGCATGCGAAGGTGGTGGTGTTCCATAAGCCCGGTCGCCCCCTGGAGCAGCACGCCTCCTATTGTCCTATCTCCCTTCTGAACGTGGAGGCCAAAGTCTTGGCCAAAGCATTGGCCAATCAGCTCCTGCCTCACATCTCAACACCTGTGCACCTGGACCAGGCTGGTTTCATGCTCCAGAGGGCGACCAGGCATAACATATGGCGGGCACATGTGGCGATGGCGACTGTCCGACAGACTGTTGAGCAGGCGGTGCTCCTTTTAGCGGACATGGACAGGGCATTCGACACTTTGAGCTGGGTCTATTTGTTCGTGCTGCTGCACCAACTTAATCTTGGCCCTCATTTCATTTCCTACCTGACACTCCTATATGCAGATCTGACAGCATTGGTTCGGGTGGCAGGAGCGATCTCTTCCAGCTTCACTGTCAGACGCGGCACCAGGCAGGGGGTGTCCCCTCTTGCCGTATTTATTGGCCTTGGCTATGGAACTGTAGGCAGCATGGTTGCGGATGGACGCACAGCTCAGGGGCTTTGAGTGGGCTCTGGGCCTGTTTGACAGGATCGCTTTATATGCGGACGATGTCCTCTTCTTCCTTACGGCCTTTGATAGAATGGGGCCACGCCTCCTGTGGATCATGCAGATCTTTGTGGAATCGTTGGGGCTGTATAGGAACCCCAGCAAATCCATGCTGTGGGTTTTGGGGGATCGGGTGAGAGTAGGCAATTGGCCGTCCGCGCTTCAAGTGGCAGTGGGGGGCCTCAAGTATCTGGGGGTGTTCATCTCGGAGGTGCCGGCCATCTCCTGGGAGCGGAATCTGGTGCCGGTATGGGAGCGAGTCTGTGCGGATATTGGTCGTGCATGTCACTGACACTCTATGGTAGATCAGCAATCTTTAAGATGGTAGCGCTTCCTCTGTTGCTTTACCAGTTACAGGATCACCCGTACCCGATCCCGCCCAAATGGTTCCGGCTGGTGAATTCTGTACTTGTGCAGTTCTTGTGGGAGGGGGGAGCAGTGCGTGTAGTGCTGCGCACATGCTTTTTTCCCACCTACTGCAGAGGACTCGCGACCTTAGATATTCTTTCGTATTACCAGGCCTCGCATTTACTGGTACTTAATGAGTGGTGGTATGGCGACAGGGAGGATCCCGCATATGCGTTGGAGCGTACCCTTATGGGATCTCACACGCTACACACTATTCGTTACTTGGCGTCGCTGTGGGGCGCGTTGCCATCAGCCACAAGGGTAGTGTTTCAAATCTGGAGGCAGGCGTTGTGGTGCATAGGGTGGTGGAATACCCTGACCTGAGAAACCCCCCTCTGAGATAATGGGCGTTTGCCCAACCTCGCGGCATTTCAGGGCTTTCGGGGCTGGGATGCTATAGGCATCTCGACCCTGGGTACTGTTACGAGGACACGACACTCAAGTCCTTTCAAGATTTGCAAGAGGAATTTGACATGCACTGGCCCCAGTTTTACCAATACCTCCGACTCCGTCATGCACTGTCCCCCAGCCTAGAGGGCCTACAGTCTCTCCCTGAATTTAGCCCTTTGGAGGCGAAGGTTTTTATGTGGGATCTAGAGACAAAGAAGATATCCCAGATTTATCGGTCCCTGGTTACTCATTGCTCCCCCACATTACAGAGGCTTTGGGGAGTTTGGGAAGAGGATGTGGGCACACTGGAGGAGGAGGATTGGAGGGAGGCTCTGCCCGCCCCCCGGGGGGCGGCCATAGTAATGCATCTCCGCCTCATTCAATTTAAATACTTACACAGGGCCTACTTCACCCGGGCTCGACTGTGGCGGGCGGGACTGATTGCCTCCCCGGAGTGTCTTCGGAGTGGCCGGGAGGAGGGCACATTTCTGCATACCGTCTGGCACTGCCTATCCCTGGACCAATTTTGGAGGGGGGTCTTTGCATGCCTGCTGGAGGTGTTGGGGTGGGGGCTCCCATGTACGCCACAGTTTGCCCTGCTACATGTTATGGAGGGAATAGGGAGCAATGTATATAAAAGACATCTTATGCTGCTTGGCCTCACATTAGCAAAACAGGATATAGCTAAGGCATGGAAGGATCCACGGGCCCCTTCGGTGGCAGCGTGGAAAAATGACCTGGACTTTTGTATGGGGTTAAAACAGCCAAACTTTGTTGCCAGGGGTTGCCCAGTTAAGCATTATAAAATATGGAAGCGTTGGGCAGAGTACCGTGTTCTGCGGCTGGAACCCCCCGTTGTGGCAGAAAACCTTCCAGGGGAGTGAATGCTGGGACTCATGGGGTTGTTTTGGTGCTGGGTGGGGAAGGGGGTTCTGGGGGCGTGTATACATATGCTGACATTCTTCCGCTCTGTATAGGATGATCGTGGACTGGACTATATGGACATTGTGCGACTCGGGGGGCGAGGGAGGGGGGAGTTGGGGGGGTCTTTTTGAGAATTTTGCTTGGTATACATAGTCATGTATCTTAATTGTTCTTCAAAAGTTGATTGCTTCCTTGCTGATGTAATGTACGATACGAAAGAAAAACCAAAACAGAGCACCAATATTGCCAACTTATTCTAACCAGGGCCTGTATTTGCCTTTAGACTGACCGAACTAAACAGTAAGTCACTGGACTAGTTTTTCAGTCCTGAATGAATCAATTTTAATTAAATTTTTTAACAACGCATTTTGAAACATTTATAAGGTTAAGAACATTGCTTACTTCACTTCACACAGTCTCACATACACAAATGTTTACACTGCAATCATTCAACCATTCATACAAGGCATAGAAAAACATAGAACCAATTTACATCAGTTATTACAAATAATTATTTACAAGCAACTTTTCAAAGGGCACAGCATTGGGAAACTTTTTGATTTTCGGCCGTTTTAGATTTCACAATAATACTCTTAATGCTGTCTATAGCGAGGTCTACGCGTTTAGATCTCCCTATGTTGGGGGGGATCTCATTAGGACCACGTAGTTGAAAATGGAAAAACAGGCAAATGTCAGTCTACTAGAAGCCTGCCCCTAATTCACTAGCCACAAGTTGTAAAACAGTGCACCTAATCCTACCTCCAAATGGTGCTCTGATTCTTTTAAGTGCTGATTCTGAAAACAAATGATATCACTTAGTACCAAGACTTCCAATGAAAGTATTACCAAAGAAAAGAATTACCAAGATCCCTAAAAAACAATCGATCTCATAGCATCAGATATACTCACATACACCACTTGCAGACTGTTGGATGATTCGTGGGAGTGGTAGAATTTATTTAAGGAAAACCATATGTAAGAAGCAGACATACAAGCTGCTGGCAGACCACAAGAGATTAAGAATGTGTCTTACTTTATGTATCAGTACAGGCGTCTTCCAATAATAGAAGAGGGACACGGGCAGCTGAATGCCTGTAAAGTGCAAGGAAACGCATGTGAGCGAGCAAGTTGTTTAACCGATCTCCAAAGGCAAACACGAAGGCGCCTTTTAACACTCTGCACCTACCCGTTAGCCTCGGTCAGTGAGGTCCTTCTCACTCCCACGCTGGCAGCCTCCGTATTGCGTTGCCGGGAGACTGGCGCCATTTTAGTTACGATAGTTAAGATTTGCTCGTCACCTTAGACGTGACGTCTTTATATACTCAAATCTCCCAGAGTGATGGACTGGAATCTATCCAATTTTTTCTAGAAGGAAGAGAGAAACCGACAAGAGTTCCTATGGAATTCATAATGGAGCTAGCATCTTTCGCGCTGAAGAAAAACTATTTCAAGTTTAATGGAGAATATTTCTTCCAAATAAGTGGAGTAGCGATGGGGTGCCCTTTTGCCCTGGAATTGGCAGTATTATACATGGCACTCTATGAGGAGAGACTTATTTATCAAAATAACCCCTTTGTTGAGCAAATCTCAAGTTGGAGTCGATACATCGACGACGTTTTTATGACGTGGAAGGGAAGTGAAGAGGATCTCAAAAATTTCCATGATTGGCTAAACTCCAGGTTTCAAGAGATAAAATTCAGTTTACATTTCTCTAAGACAATAATGGCATTCCTGGATGTGGAAGTCTATCCGACAGAAGAGGGTTTAGTCACTACCCTCTATAAGAAAAAAACTGATCGGAATAAAGCGCTCCATTTTCATAGTAATCATCCACGGAGTCTAAGAGAAAACTTGCCGTTTGGCCAGTATCTCCGGATTAAAAGAAACTACCACTACAAAGATGAATATGTTTTCCATGCAAATAATCTCACCGAGAATTTTTTAGCGAGGGGCTACCCCAAGAAACTCTTAAAGAGAACAATGAAGAGAGCGTGGTGGGTCCCCAGAAATACGCTTCTGGAAAAAAGAGAAAAACCATCCCTCAATAGAGTTGTCTGTGTATCTACATTCTGTCCAAATTCGAACCAGCTTAAAAAGACAATACTACAGAATTGGCACCTGGTTGAAAATGTTGATGCCTCTTTAAAAGAAAAAACGCTCTTTGCTTTCAAAAAAGATCAAAGCATCTCAAACCATCTAGTTAGAGCCGAACTAAAGAAAAAACGCCCTACAGTCTGCGAACTTCTGGGATTGCCACCTGTCCAGGGGCACCATAAATGTGGCTCTTGTATTTGCTACTCCAGTACAGAAGAAGGCTCACTTTTTCAACACAACCAAGTGTTTTGGAAACATGAAAAGTTTTCTAACTGTAAATCGCGTTATGTGATCTACGGCATAAAATGTCCGTGTGATAAACTATATATCGGGAAAACTAACCAAGAGGTTAGGTGCCGCATCACCCAACACAAGTCCCGTATAAAACAGAATGTCATCACTGCACCACTGGTCAATCATTGGATGACCAACAACCACAATCTGAGTGATTTAAAATGGACGGTAATTACGAAAGTCGAGAGAGACCAACGAGGTGGGGACATTGACGATAAATTATCTCGGATGGAAGCAATGCTTATTATCAAATTTAACACTGCCATGGATGGCTTAAATGAACTCTCCGAAATATATAAACTGTAGGAGCAGTCTGCGCCTGGCATCCCCGGATTGGTATTGCTTAATGTTGTTGAGCTATTCCATCCATCTACGGACATGTCTTTGAACAGTGGAGGCATAAGGATGGTATATAAAGCTGTTACTAACTTGCATTTCAGCCCCGCTATTATGATTTACAATGGGGAACTTTAAACTTCGAAGATGTATGCTCCGTTGACACTGGATATACGCATACATACACAGGCATGGCCATTAAAACTTCAATTCCCAAGATTCTCGGGACGAAAACGCGACGTAATGCGCACAGATAAACACTATCGTAACTAAAATGGCGCCAGTCTCCCGGCAACGTAATACAGAGGCTGCCAGCGTGGGAGTGAGAAGGACCTCACTGACCGAGGCTAAAGGGTAGGTGCAGAGTGTTAAAGAGCGTCTTCGTGTTTGCATTTGGAGATCGGTTAAACAACTTGCTCGCTCACATGCGTTTCCTTGCACTTTACAGGCATTCAGCTGCCCATGTCCCTCTTCTATTATTGGAAGACGCCTGTACTGATACATAAAGTAAGACACATTCTTAATCTCTTGTGGTCTGCCAGCAGCTTGTATGTCCGCTTCTTACATATGGTTTTCCTTAAATAGATTCTACCACTCCCACGAATCATCCAACAGTCTGCAAGTGGTGTATGTGAGTATATCTGATGCTATGAGATCGATTGTTTTTTAGGGATCTTGGTAATTCTTTTCTTTGGTAATACTTTCAGTGGAAGTCTTGGTACTAAGTGATATCATTTGTTTTCAGAATCGGCACTTAAAAGAATCAGAGCACCGTTTTTTAGGTAGGATTAGGTGCACTGTTTTACAACTTGTGGATAGTGAATTAGGGGCAGGCTTCTAGTAGACTGACATTTGCCTGTTTTTCAATTTCCAGCTACGTGGTCCTGATGAAATCCCCCCCATCATAGGGAGATCGAAACGCGTAGACCTCGCTATAGACAGCATTAGGAGTATTATTGTGAAATCTAAAACGGCCAAAAATCAAAAAGTTGCCCAATGCTGTGCCCTTTGAAAAGTTGCTTGTAAATAATGATGTGTAATAACTGATGTAAATTGATTATATGTTTTTCTATGCCTTGTATGAATGGTTGAATGATTGCAGTGTAAACATTTGTGTATGTGAGACTGTGTGAAGTGAAGTAAGCAATGTTCTTAACCTTATAAATGTTTCAAAATGCGTTGTTAAAAAATTTAATTAAAATTGATTCATTCAGGACTGAAAAACTAGTCCAGTGACTTACTGTTTAATTCGGTCAGTCTAAAGGCAAATACAGGCCCTGGTTAGAATAAGTTGGCAATATTGGTGCTCTGTTTTGGTTTTTCTTAGTGTGAGGCTTGTCCTTATTGCCCGTGAGCCCAGACCTAGTGTTGGTTACGGTAATGTATGATACTGCAGTTGTCTCTGGAGTGCAGAACCCTGCAACATAAGTGCAATTTGACAATAAAATATGTTTTCAAAAGATGCATGAAGCTGTAGGGCATGGTTTGTGTTGGTCACGAGGTGGTGCCTGTAGCGTCTTTCCCAGCCCTGGAGCATGCAAATGCATGCAAATGAAATACGTCATACTGCAGTCAAATACTTCTTTATTCCTCAGCATACACTTGCACACTGTGCATTATCTCATACTTTATGTTAACCACACTCTAACACCTCCCCGCTTACCATGTGTTTCCTCTCCAGAGTCCGCCCAGAACCACAAGGCTACTAGAGTGCATTATATCAATAAGCTACAGTGCACGATCAATGCGATAGAGGAATTGAGGAAAACATATGAAAGAGTAGGTGGTGCATGCACTTACTTGTAATCTGTTAGTTTGTTCTGCTTCTGCCAAACAAAGTTGCTGTTCTTGGTTTTCATGTATCAGAGCTTGTATTTGATCTAGTAGATCTTTCCTTTCCTGTTCCTTTTGACTAAATACTTCTTCATCTGCAGCCAATGCATCCTAAAATAAAACAAACAAAATCATAAAGAGAATGCACAGCTAAGAGTCAAACATATTTATCAAAACACTAATACTTCAATATGGTTAGCAAACAAGTACTGGCAAAGCCAAAAGGTGTCACCTTTGGGACTTCTTGGCAACTGCTTTTGGCAGTGCAGCACCATACCCCCATAAAATAGGCACAATGGCAGTCGCTTCATTCCACGCAAGTGTGCGTGTATTAGACTGCATATGCGTGCTAGCAGAATAACGTGGGCTTCATTCAAGCTGACAAACGCCACTTGCTTCAGTTAATTTAAAAAATACGTTTTTAACCCTGATAGTGCAAAATAAAACACATAAGCACCAATGGTATAGGGTGTGTGGGGGTAAGGAAGGAGCGGGTGGTTGGCGAAAAGCAGCACACAGTGGGAGGCGGGAACACAATTGGATGGGGACACCACAGGCGTGAAAGAGCGAATAACAAGGAGGGCTGGGTGGGGGAAGAGAAACAAATGTGTCACCTTTGGGACTTCTTGGCAACTGCTTTTGGCAGTGCAGCACCATACCCCCATAAAATAGGCACAATGGCAGTCGCTTCATTCCACGCAAGTGTGCGTGTATTAGACTGCATATGCGTTCTAGCAGAATAACGTGGGCTTCATTCAAGCTGACAAACGCCACTTGCTTCAGTTAATTAAAAAAATACGTTTTTAACCCTGATAGTGCAAAATAAAACAAAAAAGCACCAATGGTATAGGGTGTGTGGGGGTAAGGAAGGAGCGGGTGGTGGCGAAAAGCAGCACACAGTGGGAGGCGGGAACACAATTGGATGGGGACACCACAGGCGTGAAAGAGCGAATAACAAGGAGGGCTGGGTGGGGGAAGAGAAACAAATGGGCAATAAAGAGCAGCATGGTGGGGGGGTAGGAGAGAAACAGACGAAAGACAGCAACAGGGAACAGTAGAGGGAAGAACACATGGTAGACATCTGGAAAATACATAATTTGTGGATTGCTTGCTCAAACAGAAACAAGAGAGAGCAGCGCAGACAGAGAAAAGAACATGGACGAGAGACAGCAACACTGAGCCGGAGGGTAGAGAGGAGCACATGTGGGAACCAGCTGGAAAACAAATGTACTTTAAGGATTGTTTAAGCAAAAAGAGAGCAATGGAAAGAGAAAATGAAAGAGGTTATGCTCCATGGGAACAGCAGAACAGCAGAAACAAGATGGACCAGGGAAGACATTGAATAAGAAGGAATCACATCAGAATGACAATAGTGAAAACTAATTGTAAACAATATGCAGGTTTGAATCCCAGCCTACTGTAAGATCTGCTTAGCTGCCAAAAGGTATTTTCCAACCAGACTGCCTGCCCTGTCTGGTAGGCTCAAACTTAACAAGCATTTACAATGCAACGGTCTCGCCTTTGTAAAAGTTAGAGCTATTGGCTTTGTAAATGACAAATTTTGTATTTATGTGTTGGTTTTGAAAACAGATAAATAAATGGCATTGTCATTTACAATGCCAATAGCTTAATCTCTCACAAATGCGAGACCTATTGCATTTGCGCACACACACACAAACACACACAGACAGAGCCACACAGACAGAGCCACACACACAGAGCCACCCACACAGAGTCATTCACATAGAACCACCCACACAGGGAAACATCCTTAACAACGAAGTATAAAGCACGACTTACCTGAACAACGAAGTCCCAACCACGAGAAATCCTGAACAAAGACGTTCTAAACCACGACTTTTCCCGGACTGCAATGTTAAACTATGCTATCACGTCACTCATCTCCGCCCCACCCCTTAAACCTGGAAACGGAAGAGAGGCAAACTGGATGACTGCCAATCACGACTGAAGAGCATAAATGCCAGGCGCATGAGAGAAATGCCCAGATTCTGACAGCTCAAATGCATGTTTCTTCTCTTGTTTTGTTCCTGGGTACGTGCTGTGTGCCCAGCTGTGGTCTCACTATGATGCGTGAAAAAAAATGCCTCCGATTTTGAAGAGATAGCGCGCTATTCTTTTTGAATTAGGTAATGCATCTCCCCCAACATGACACTTGAATGGAAGTATCAGGCTGACGGGCTCAGAGGAAAGTAGGGAAGCAGCTAGCCTAAATAATGGCAGCATGCAAACACCACGAGTCTGTCCTCCTCCCCATCCATACTTTTATAGCGACTTTCAAGTAGGAACAGACTTGCAATACAAGTTCCAAATATTTTCTGTAGATTACTTTTCACACTCTACAGAAAAGTCAAGTCTGCAGCTGTTATCTGAATTGCTCTCCTTCGACCAGGGTGCACGCAATACGTCATCACTCTGCTCCGATGCTAAGCCAGGCGCACTTATAGCTGAGTCCCTTATTTTATTAACACATACGAGCACTTGATGAACAATATTCACCAAGCTAATATTATTGTTTTCTGGTGCCTTTAAAGTTGCCAACTGCTGGTTTGACCACTTTTTTGGAGTTTAATGTGAAAAAATTACGACGAAGTATTGTTATTAGAATAGTGCCATCTAATGGCCAGTCACGAAATGTTTTTTTTTCGTGGTTTAGGAAGTCGTTGAAAAAAACAGTAGTGCTTTAGAATAGCTCGTTGTTCAGCTTTCGTGGTTAAGAAAGTCGTGGTTTAGGAAGTAGTTATTTAGTCATACATTCACCCACACACACAGAGCAATATATACACAGAGCCATCCTCACTCACACGGAGCCACCTACACAGAGCCACCTACACAGAGCCACCCTCACACAGACAGAGCCACCCACACATAGAGCCACCTACAAAAAAAGCTATCCACACAGAGAAGGGCACAGGCACTTCCATGAAGTGTCAACTTATGCCGGTGGGGTGAGGGAGTGTGTGGGGGGCTGCACCCAGGCCCCTGGCTCCAGGCTGGAGGGATGGGTCTTCCATGAAGTGTCAACTTATGCCGATGGGGCAAGGGAGTCTGAGAGGGGGGAGCTGGAAGGGGGGTTCACCCCTGGCTCCAGGCTGAAGGGGTGGGAGGTTCGGGAGGGAGAGTCCACAGGGACTTCCATGAAGTGTTAACTTATGCCGGTGGGGCAAGGGAGTGTGAGAGGAGAGAGTGGTAGGGGATTCGCCCCCGGCTCCAGACTGGAGGGGGGGTCTTCCAATTCAAGAAGTGTCCATGTGTGCCGGTGAGGGAGGGGGAGCTGCCGGGTGTGGGGAGAGGGCAGGGTTAAGGTAGTTATGGGCGAGAAGGAGGGGTTCAGTCTGAGTGACAGAAGGTATGAGGAGTGAGGGCGTTGTAGGTATTGAAGGAGAGGTCAAAGGTGAGCAGTGACGTGTGGGTGACAGGGAGGCTGGAGAGGGGAGACAGTGTACTTTAGGGTTGATATTGCTTATGTTGATGATATAATGCCTTCTGTGCTGGATAGTGCCTCTTCCAGTGATTGTCACTCCTGTCAGTAAACATGGAGTCTTGCTAGTTGCTAGTACAATACTATATTAGGGCCCTGATGCTGAACATAAAAATATTCGTTGCCATTTTCCCTGCGGCTGAACATGAACATGCTCCTCACCTCTGCTGTGGTTACAGTCCAGCTTTAGAGTATATAGCCAATGCCAGGGGATATTACCAGAACGTTACTTTAACCATGCAGCCTTTAACATGCTGTGCCTTTAGCAAGCAAAGATTCCCACACAGGTAGGTACCAGACAGAACATTTCTGGTACTTTCCAATGCAGGGGGGTTAGGTGCAGGACCTTCCCTTGGGTCAGGCCCTGCTCCAACCCGGCTGCGGGCAGCTTAACCTTGCTGCGCACAGCCTTAAGCAGTGTGCAGCAGGAGCTTGGCCACTCGTGGTGAATTGGGCGCAGGGCCAACCCCCCCTACTGCACACAGCAAAGGCTGTTCACAGCAATGGGGGGGGGTAGCTGCCCTCAGCAGGGTTAAAAACACAAACATTTGAAGGTGAGAAGATTTGGAGTGTCAGGTGTGTTGTAGATTGTTCCATTGCTCTGAAGCTTAATCAATCCAAAACTGTAATATTGTACCTGGAATGGCAAGAGAGTTTGTCATTTTTCAGTTCAGCATGTATGACACTATGTTTAAAACACTGCTAGAAATGGGAATGATAACCAGAATTGGACCTGGGAACGTATTATCATAATGGGAAGTTTTGCTAGTGGAATTGGGCAGATCAAAGCAATTGTTGGTCTTGTATGTTGTAAAAATAGCAATAAAATAGTTCAATTAAAAAAATAACTCTGCTAGAAAAAAAACACATTTGAGGAAAACAGATCTGTAGTGCCAGTGTTGTACAGTGTTCCAAATAAAGGAGCTGCTCTCCACCAATAACTTGGGAAACACCCATAATTAGCTATCCATCTATATCTATACACACACACATAACATTACTTCTGTCACCCAAAAGATATGAGTTTTTAGGTTTCAAAAATGGGTTGGGGAAGGGGTTATAACAGGTTTTTAGGGATAGGTAGGGAAGAGATAGTACACAATTTTTTAGGTTTCATGCGGGTAGGAGTATGGGCTAGTAAGAGTTTTAGGGTTCAATGATGAGATAAGTGATGGAACATTGATGAGGAGAAATGTTTTAACTATATATCAGCTATAAAATGGGGTATGTCCCTCATTTTAAAAAGAAAATAATATACAT
Source organism: Lissotriton helveticus (assembly GCF_964261635.1). NCBI lineage: Eukaryota > Metazoa > Chordata > Amphibia > Caudata > Salamandridae > Lissotriton > Lissotriton helveticus. The sequence continues at coordinate 1,030,430,737 of NC_136059.1, forward strand.
CTTTTTGTTTTTTGTAAATGGCTTTTAGGGGGATTTTCCCCAAATAAAAACAATTTTAATATATATATCAATACTTATTAGCTGACTTACTTACTCCCCGGACAGTGGGTATGACCCCTGCAATGGAATAAAGTGCATGACTGATGGCTGAAGCCCCTAATCCACAGTGACAGGTAACAGCTACCCTTCTTAGACACTACTACATATTCTTGGTATACTAATCCAGACAGATCTAGTTATACATCTTCTCTTTTGAGTACACAGCCCCCGAGCTTGTAGTTACACAATGCTGGTGACTACAGTGATGCTAAATTGTCAAAGGTCATGGATGCCACAGTCAGCCAATCCTGGTTTTTAGGCAAGGGGCGTTTTCAGTCTGGAATAGACGTTTCAGTGCTCATAATACAAGTTAGGCTCCCTACTAACGTCTGGCTAAAAATCAAAGAAAAGATGCGAGAGACACACTACAATCGGCCCACTTGACAACAAAGTGGATACGGTCCCTGTCGGGAGATATGACTCCCACTGGAAAATCCTTCCCCCAGTACCCGTCCCGCGGACAAGCAGCCAAATTGCTCACCACGAACATCAGCGCAATGAGCACACAGACCAGGAGGCAGAAGCAGATGTTGGCGTGGTTGTGGATGAAGAACTCCTGGCTGAAGAGTGGGTTACTTTTCGTCCTCCTGCGAAAAGCCATCTTCCTTCCCCCAGGACTCGTTCCCTCAGCCTCCGTCCACAACTTCTGCAGTGCCCCGGCCAACTTCATCCCAAGCCCTGCCCCTTGCTTGGCCACGCCCACGCCGGTAGCCGCCCCCTGATGGTCCAGCAGGAGAGCATGCGAGCATGCGCACTTCTGCCAGTTGTCGGTCAAATGTATTTCCACGGAGTACGTTAACGGAAGAAGCTGCCAAATATTCCGCGAGGGACTAACAATATATTCCAAGAAATGCATGTTACAAAAAATTAACCATATCGGCAAATAATTCATTGGAGTTATTTTTCATTAAGTAACCTAGTCACACCTATGTGCAATAAACTATTAAAATATTGACTGTGTGATGTTTTACTGTAGAAAAACGTTGCTATAGTCTTTATAGACTTGAAGAAAACACTTTTTCTGTCAACCTTATGAGTCTTAGTGGGCATTCCCATTGAAAATTTTGCACTCAAACATGGCCGCCAAGATTGCTCTGCTTGAAAGCCTGACTAAGGATGCAGCTCAGACCACATATTCTGCATTAACCTTTTGTCACCCGTGGGCCAGGTTACGGGACGTGGAATGAATACGTTGGTAGTAGTAGCAAAATTACTCTACTTATGAAAGTGTTTTGCCAATATCCGGTGATTCTTCCCCCAGAAGAACATTTAAGCAATTTACAAACAAACTACTTTCCCATCAGTTTGAAGTTTTTTTCTGCTAGCCTATTGCAACTTTAACAGTTTCATGCAAAGACCGTCCCAGCCGAGCCCCGGCTCCGCCCCAGTCCTGCCCCTTTTCCCATTCCCACTGTGTTCTGAACCTTAAGAAACATCTGGTTTATGGAACGCATGGGGTGAGACATTGTTAGGCGAGTTTACACCGTAATGATTGCTGAAATCTACAAGCTTTTTTCCGTAAAATTCTATTCTCCAAAATGTGAGCAATAAAAGTTGGCCCTGTATTCCTTGTTCGTGCACTAATACAGGGCAGCGCCACGGTTCCTACGGCGTGAAACGCCCCATGACCTACAAAACAAGCGACATTAACCTCCACACATAAGGAACTTTCCCTTTCCTGCACGGTTATGTTAAACGCACTTCTTGCCCAAGCGGCAACTGTAGTGATCTGCGAGGGGGGGGGGCGGGAACAAAGACAAGGGCAGCGGGAGGGGGGACGGACAGCGGGAAGGTGGTCAGGATACAACCACGCGGGACAGGGACGAGGTTAACAATGAAGAAAAACATCGGTGTAAAAAAAAAAAAGTAAACACCCACAACTTCATGACGGAAAAAAGGGGCGGAGCGAGAAAAAAATCACCGGATCGCCCACGAATCTGCTCCGAGAATTACTGACAGATCTCTCTTCCAATGGCTAGCCTCCATTCATGGAGCTAGCCAATGGAAGAGAGAGGCGGGTGAAAGCCCCTTACTGAAAAACATAAGATTTCGCCTGCGCAACACTGCTGCGCAGTGAATGCCAGGCGAAACCTAAAAACTACACCTTAAATGTCTAGACATACATATTTTGCCTCTAGCAGATCGAGGAAATGAAAATTATATCCATGTGGCTAGGTCTGTGATATACAAATATCTTTAATATATAAATAAGAAATATGAAATGTGTGCTTCTCTTCTCATCTCTCTATGCTGTTTTTGTAGCTATGTTTTCTCAGATACTTGTGAAACACTGTGAGTGTTCATATGTTCTGTGAATTGGAAGTATTGTGAGGCAGTTCCAGATTTGAAATCCAACTACAAAATGTTAAAAACATTAGATCTTCACTCAGTCACTACAACAATAGACTAAAAACTTGCTACTCCATCACAATCTGTTTTTATATTGTTGTTAGAAATATGTCTCTAAAGCAGTGCTTCTCAAACTTTTTAGAATAACTCACTTTTTGTATGACAAACTTTTGTTACCCACCGAGCCTTAATTTACAAAGTGGGTGATTTTCTTAATGTAACTACAGCATTTTGGGGTAGCCCAGTGTCATTTACAGACAACGCATGTTCTAATGAAATGGTCACTACATTTGCACAGAAATAAGTTTTACTGATGCCATGTCTGACTAGGGTAGACAGAGATGCTCTGGATGCCCCACTAACCAGAGACGAAATTATTGAGGCAATGAAAACGATGAGAACCATGAAATCCCTGGGCGGTGATGGCCTACCAGCCGAGTTTTATCACACTAGGCAGGGTGATCTAGCTGATTGACTACGGGAAGTCTATAATGAGGCATATTAGAGGGTACTGCAGCCCGAGTCGATGAGTGAGGCATTAATAGTCATGTTGCCCAAACCTAACAGACAGCTCAGAGGTTTCCGCTTACCGTCCTCTGACTATGTTAAACGTGGATCTGAAAATCTTAAGTAAAATATTGCCCACGAGACTGTTGCCCCATTTACCACAATTGATTGATGAGGATTAATGCGGTTTCGTCCTAAAAAGGAACACTGCATAATTTACGTAGGCTCACTCTCGTTATGCACTCCCCAACTTTGCAACTGGATCAATATGCACTTCCACTATTGGACATCGAACAAGCTTTCGATTTACAATCATGGGATTTTCTCTGGCTGGTTCTACGTAAAGTGGGTGTAGGGGATACTTTTATTAAATGGCTTCAACTGCTGTATAGGGACCCTGTAGCCAGGGTTCGAGGAGATTTTGGTTGTGTCGGGGGACGTGCCAAGGATGCCCCCTCTACCACTACTTTTTGCTATGGCTATAGAGCCACTTGCTTGCCGCCTAAGGACGACACTGCAAGGATGGGGTATACAGGTTGGGGAGACCACCCACGTGGTCTCCCTTTACACAGATGTCCCATAAAATCTATCCCCATAATGGTAAAAATTTTGACTGAATTTGGGGAACACGCAGGACTAAAAGTCAGTCGTAAAAAGTCCAAGCTATTTCCCTTTAAGACCCTGGTTGGGCGACCGGAAACGGATATGCCTCTCCTGCATCTCCCGTGGGAGACCAAGATGGTTGGTTATATGAGGATCCGGGTCACTCATGGGGTACAAGACTTCAAAAGGGAGAATCTGGACAGGATTGTTGAAGGCTTGAAACATAGTATAAAATTCTGGAATACATTGCGACTATCCTTAATGGGTAAAATAGCCGTAACTAAAGTAGTCATTCTGCCCAGATGTTTGTATCTCTTCTAGGGGACCCTCTTTGACATCCTGAGATGTCTTCGTGGTCCTAGATAAACTGATAGTGGAGCTTCTATGGAATACAGGTAGGCGGAGGGTTAGTTTAGCAACATTGAGACGTACTTCGAGGAGGGGTGGGTGGGAGGCCCCATGCGTGGAGTACTACTTCTTGGCCTCGCAACTCCAACATGCAATCCATTGGTTGGATGACTGTGAAAATTGAGAACGCAAGCTACTGGGGGGTTTGAACGGACAATACTCACTCCTGAAGGTGCTCATGATGGGATCAAAGCACCGATGTGAATGCCTTACATAGAGCGAATGGTTTGTGAAGCCTGGGAACGGAGAGTGCCATTCGCTCCTGACATAAATATCTGATTATTATTATTATTATTAATAGCATTTGTTAAGCGCATGGTTGCACAAAGAACAGTGCGTCCCCGCGCTGAAAATCCCAATAATCATCATATCAGCCCAGCTCAGAAAGAAGCACTAGGACCGGGAGGAAGAACTAAACTAATTAACCTTGGGGAAGAGATGGGGTTTCAACCTCTGTCTGAACCTTGCTTCAGACGGTTCCATCCTCCATTCGATGGGTAGGTCATTCCAGTCTTTACTGGCCAGGAGTCTGAAGGATTGTCCTCCCATCCTTGCTCTGTGGATCCGAGGAACCACTAATAGCATGCTGCCCATTGACCTAAGAAGGCGCGAAGGACGATAGATAGGAAGCAAATCCTGGAGATATGAAGGTGCCTTTTTGTGAGCTATGTGATGAGTAATGCACATAGTTTTAAATTTAATGCGTTCTTTAATTGGAAGCCAATGCAGGCAACGCAATGCATGTTTCCCAGAGGCCCTCCTAGGGAGGTTCAGGACGAGCCTAGCAGCTGCGTTCTGAACGCGTTGCAGCTGCATTAGGCCTTTTTTACTGAGTCCACATAGGAGGGAATTCCCATAATCCAAATGGGAGGTGATTAAGGCATGAACCATTGTTTTTCTGGTGCTGGGAGGCAGTAGGTCAAAGATTTTCCTCAGGACCTTCAAAATGCCATAGCATTTGCCAGCAACATTATCAACATGATTAGTATAGGCTAGATTAGAATCCAGAAGTATGCCAAGGTTTTTGACTGTGTCCACCGGTTCAGGGACAGAGCCCAGTTCTACGGGCCACCAGGCAGAAGTCCAGATGGAAGGACAGGGACCAACGATAAGAACTTCAGTCTTATTACCATTAAGGCGGAGATAGTTCTGCTTCATCCACCCTTCAAGTGCCACCAAGCAGGCCGAGAATTTCTCAGCATCCACAACTGGATCACGGGATAGATTGATCACCAGTTGTGTATCATCTGCATATGAGACAATGGCAACACCATATGACTCCACCAGTTTGGCAAGGGGTTCCATGTACAGATTAAATAACGTGGGGCTCAGGATCGAGCCCTGTGGAACCCCTTGTCTGAGACATCTTATACTGGATTTACATGGAGGGCAGTGCACTTGAAATCTCCTGTTCATGAGGAAGGAGACTAACCACTCATGAGCAGGACCAGTTATTCCCTTCTCACTTAGACGGCCTAGTAATACGGAATGTGATACGGTGTCAAACGCCGCACTTAAGTCCAATAGGACCAGTGCGGCCGTATGACCCTCATCAGCCCTACTCCGCAACAGTTCCGTAGATAGAAGAAGGGCGGTCTCCGTCGAATGTTTGGCCCTGAATCCCGATTGAGACGAGTGGAGGAGCTTATTTTCCTCCACAAAGCTCACCAGCTGTCGGTTAACCAATTTCTCTACTACCTTCGCACAATAGGGAAGGAGGGAGATTGGTCTAAGGTTATCCAGTTGTGTCATGCTAATGTGGGCTTTCTTTTTTATCGGGACAACTTGGGCCAATTTCCAGCTGTCCGGAACTAGACATTCCTGGAAGGAAAGTGAAGCCATGTTACCTATATGCTCCGCTACCTGGGGAAGATGACTGCGAAGAATCCTCGTAGGGACCACATCCAAGGGGGAGCCAGAGTGAATATCCAATAAAATGTTAATTAGCTCCTCTACTCGGGGGACCACAAACTCCCTAAGTTTGTTCATTGCCTGATTCTCACCGCTAGAATTAGGGGGATTTGTGGATTCTGGGTTTATCTGAAAAGATCCATAGATCTTTTCTACCTTCCCTACAAAGAAGTCCGCAATCTCATTGCATGACTTTGTCGAAGGGGGGACTTCCCCAGAACTCACTAGAGGGGCGGAGAGTTCCTTCAAAATCATAAAAAGCTCTTTAGATGTGTTCTCTGAACAGTCAATCCTCTTATGATAGTGATCTCTTTTCGATTTCCTAATCTGACTGTGGTAGGACCTTAATCCACTCTTATAGACTTCACGTAGTGAGGGGACATATTCCGCTCTCCATCTACGCTCCAAAGTCTTACATTTAGCTTTGGCGGCACGCAGCTCGGCGGTAAACCACGGAGCAGATTTCGTGTTCCGTGCCGTAGCTTTTTGAGTCCAGGGGGCAACTTTATCCAGTGCACCCCCAACCCAGTCATCATACCTCCTGCATGCCTCAACCCATGGGTACTCACAAACTTTCTCTCGGGGGCCAAATTTACAGTGTGGTTTGTGGCCGAGGGCCGCACCGGTGGGGGCGGGGTCACTGGGGGAGGGGGCGGGGCTAGAAAGAAAAAAAACTGTGACCATGAAGTTGGACACAGGCACCTGCAGCTGACGTGTTCATCCACTGAGCCAACAGACCAGCATACACACACATCTCTCTTTCTCTCTCTCTCTCTCTCTCTCTCTCTCTCTCTCTCCCTCTGTCTCTCTGTCTTACCTCTCTTTTTCTCTCTGTCTCCCTCCCTCTCTTTCCTTCCCTCCATCTGTCTCCCTCTGTGTCCCACTGTCCATCTCCCTCTGTCTCCCTCCCTCCGTCTGCCCTCTGTCCGTCTCCCTCCCTCCCTCCCTCTGTCTCCCTCCCTCCCTCCCTCTGTCTGTCTCCCTCCCTCCCTCTGTCTGCCTCCCTCTGTCTGTCTGTCACACTCCCTCTGTCTGTCTCCCTCCCTCTGTCTGTCTTTGTCTGTCTGTCTGTCTCCCTCTGTCTGTCTGTCTCCCTCTGTCTGTCTCCCTCTGTCCCTCTGTCTCCCTCCCTCTGTCTATCTCCCTCTGTCTGTCTCCCTCTATCCCCCTGCCTCCCTCTGTCTCCCTCCCTCCCTCTGTCTCCCTCCCTTCATCTGTCTTTCTGTCTCCCTCCCTCTGTCTCCCTCTGTCTGTCTCCCTCCCTTTGTCTGTCTCCCTCCCTTTGTCTGTCTCCCTCCCTCTGTCTGCCTGTCTCCCTCTGTCTGTCTCCCTCCCTCTGTCTGTCTCCCTCCCTCTGTCTGTCTCCCTCCCTCTGTCTGTCTCCCTCCCTCTGTCTGTCTCCCTCACTCTGTCTGTCTCCCTCCCTTTGTCTGTCTCCCTCCCTCTGTCTCCCTCCCTCTGTCTGTCTGTCTCCCTCCCTTTGTCCGTCTCCCTCCCTCTGTCTGTCTCCCTCCCTTTGTCTGTCTCCCTCCCTCTGTCTGTCTCCCTCCCTCTGTCTGTCTCCCTCCGTCCGTCTCCCTCCCTCTGTCTCCCTCCCTTTGTCTGTCTCCCTCCCTCTGTCTGTCTCCCTCCCTCTGTCTGTCTCCCTCCCTCTGTCTGTCTCCCTCCCTTTGTCTGTCTCTCTCTCTCCCTCTCTCCCTCTGTCTCCCTCTCCCTCTGTCTGTCTCTCTCAGTCTGTCTCCATCCCTCCCTCTGTCTGTCTCCCTCCCTCTCTCTGTCTCCCTCCCTTTGTCTGTCTCCCTCCCTCTGTCTGTCTCCCTCCCTCTGTCTGTCTCCCTCCCTCTGTCTGTCTCCCTCTGTCTGTCTCCCTCTGTCTGTCTCCATCCCTTCCTATGTCTGTCTCCCTCTCTCTCTCTCTCTCTGTCTCTGTCTGTCTCTATCGCTGTCTGTCTCTATCGCTGTCTGTCTCCGTCTGTCCCTGTCTCTGACCCTATCTAGCTCCGTCTGTCCCTGTCTCTGTCTCTATCTCTATCTGTCTCACAACACCCAGGCTCTCACTCCCTGCGCTGCCCTCCACCTCCCTCACCCGGGCTCTCACTCCTCCCTGCTCTGCCCTCCACCACCCTCACCCGGGCTCTCACTCCCTGCTCTGCCCTCCACCTCCCTCACCCGGGCTCTCACTCCCTGCTGCCTTCCACCTCCCTCACCCAGGCTCTCACTCCCTGCTGCCCTCCACCACCCTCACCCGGGCTCTCACTCTCTGCTCTGCCCTCCACCTCCCTCACCCGGGCTCTCACTCCCTGCTGCCTTCCACCTCCCTCACCCGGGCTCTCACTCCCTGCTGCCTTCCACCTCCCTCACCCAGGCTCTCACTCCCTGCTCTGCCCTCCACCTCCCTCACCCGGGCTCTCACTCCCTGCTGCCTTCCACCTCCCTCACCCGGGCTCTCACTCCCTGCTGCCTTCCACCTCCCTCACCCGGGCTCTCACTCCCTGCTGCCTTCCACCTCCCTCACCCGGGCTCTCACTCCCTGCTCTACCCTCCACCTCCCTCACCTGGGCTCTCACTCCCTGCTGCCTTCCACCTCCCTCACCCAGGCTCTCACTCCCTGCTGCCCTCCACCTCCCTCACCCGGGCTCTCACTCCCTGCGCTGCCCTCCACCTCCCTCACCCGGGCTCTCACTCCTCCCTGCTCTGCCCTCCACCTCCCTCACCCAGGCTCTCACTCCCTGCGCTGCCCTCCACCTCCCTCACCCGGGCTCTCACTCCTCCCTGCTCTTCCCTCCACCTCCCTCACCCGGGCTCTCAGTCCCTGCTCTGCCCTCCACCTCCCTCACCCAGCCTCTCACTCCCTGCTCTACCCTCCACCTCCCTCACCCAGCTCTCACTCCCTGCTCTGCCCTCCCACCTCACCCGGCTCTCAGTTCCTGCTCTGCCCTCCACCTCCCTCACCCAGGCTCTCACTCCCTGCTGCCTTCCACCTCCCTCACCCAGGCTCTCACTCCCTGCTGCCCTCCACCTCCCTCACCCAGGCTCTCACTCCCTGCTGCACTCCACCTCCCTCACCCGGGCTCTCACTCCTCCCTGCTCTGCCCTCCACCTCCCTCACCCGGGCTCTCACTCCCTGCTCTACCCTCCACCTCCCTCACCCAGCTCTCACTCCCTGCTCTGCCCTCCCACCTCACCCGGCTCTCAGTTCCTGCTCTGCCCTCCACCTCCCTCACCCAGGCTCTCACTCCCTGCTGCCTTCCACCTCCCTCACCCAGGCTCTCACTCCCTGCTGCCCTCCACCTCCCTCACCCAGGCTCTCACTCCCTGCTGCACTCCACCTCCCTCACCCAGGCTCTCACTCCCTGCGCTGCCCTCCACCTCCCTCACCCAGGCTCTCACTCCTCCCTGCTGCCCTCCACCTCCCACACCCAGGCTCTGACTCCGTGCTGCCCTCCACCTCCCTCACCCAGGCTCTCACTCCCTGCTGCCCTCCACCTCCCTCACCCAGGCTCTCACTCCCTGCTGCACTCCACCTCCCTCACCCAGGCTCTCACTCCCTGCGCTGCCCTCCACCTCCCTCACCCGGGCTCTCACTCCTCCCTGCTCTGCCCTCACCCGGGCTCTCACTCCCTGCGCTGCCCTCCACCTCCCTCACCCGGGCTCTCACTCCTCCCTGCTCTGCCCTCCACCTCCCTCACCCAGGCTCTCACTCCCTGCGCTGCCCTCCACCTCCCTCACCCCGGCTCTCACTCCTCCCTGCTGCCCTCCACCTCCCTCACCCAGGCTCTGACTCCGTGCTGCCCTCCACCTCCCTCACCCAGGCTCTCACTCCCTGCGCTGCCCTCCACCTCCCTCACCCAGGCTCTCACTCCCTGCTGCACTCCACCTCCCTCACCCAGGCTCTCACTCCCTGCGCTGCCCTCCACCTCCCTCACCCGGGCTCTCACTCCTCCCTGCTCTGCCCTCACCCGGGCTCTCACTCCCTGCGCTGCCCTCCACCTCCCTCACCCGGGCTCTCACTCCTCCCTGCTCTGCCCTCCACCTCCCTCACCCAGGCTCTCACTCCCTGCGCTGCCCTCCACCTCCCTCACCCCGGCTCTCACTCCTCCCTGCTCTGCCCTCCCACCTCACCCAGCTCTCAGTTCCTGCTGTCCTCTCACCTCCACCCTCCCACCCCCCACCCCCTCTCCCCTGTGCGTCAGCCTGGCTGACACAGCCTCCCGGGCACCCCAGTACTTAACACGTCTTTAACAAACCATTTGTTTGTTAATGAGGCTTTGTTCACCTCTTAGCGCCCCTGCAGCTCCACTCTTGACTGTGGCTGGAATCGCCCGGGCCCCCACAGAGCAGTGTCTCTGACTCGCACTGCTGCTCAGCGAGGTGTTTGCTGAAGTAAAAAAAAAAAACACATGACACACAGCACAAACAGGTGCGATGTGTCTCAAGCTCCGCGGGCCGCCAGGGAAGGCTTGCCGGGCCGCTACTGGCCCGCGGGCCGTACTTTGAGTACCCCTGCCTCAACCAAATTGTCACTGAGCTTTGGGGGGTCCTGTCCTAGGGTTTGACTGAAGACATCGTGACTGAAATTCCTCCAGTCCCTGCGCCTGATGGCGGGGGGTTTCTTTAAAGGCGCCCTTTTGGGCAGTCTAATCTCTGCGCAAATTCAAACTTATTGACAACACTATATCCCTACGAAGGTGGAAGGATGGTGGATGTGAGGTGCTGGGGGACCTCCTCCCCCAAAAAACAGTTTATAACTATGACGGACGCCTTCGATACGTTTCAACCAGGAAATGGGCAGTTCCTGCAGTACGTTAAAGTAGCAGCAACGGCATGAGAGATTTGGCCTGGGTTCCCCGGAGGCCTCTCCAGTCTCCCATACACTGGATACACTGCTGTCGATGTCGGGTGGCTGGAAACTGATATCACACCTCTTTAGGGCCCTAAGGGAGGATACTCCCACAAAAGTGCTCGGTACAGAATAAATGGGAGTCCCAATTGGAGGTGCCTCTTGGCACACACACTTGGGAACTTAAACATAAAGGGGTCAAGTCCACCTCCACCAGTGTCTAATTTAAACTACTAAAAATACAATATAATACATCAGGTCTACCTGAAGCCTAAGCGGCTTCACGCCATAAACAGTGAGAAATCATCTAGTTGCCCTAGATGAGGGGAGCAGGGAGCATATTTCCTACACATGCTCTGGAGGTGCCAGATATACAGGGATTCTGAGAATCTATAGTCCATAGGCTCCACCTGGTTATGGGGTGGGAGGTCCCCAGGGAGATGACCCACTGTCTTTTGGGCCATTTCCTTTTTTGTAAAAAACAAAAAGTTGAGCCGGAAATTCCTGATCATCGGGTCAGTATTGGCTAAACCCAGAATCATAATGGGGTGGTTGTCTCCTCAATCCCCGAAAATAGACTGGCTGAAAGATATGGCGGAATAGATTAATGCAGAGGGATGCCATATGAAGCTAACAAGAAGTGACAAGAGGCTAGAGGAGGATATGAGAGCATGAGCAGCTATGCTCATTGAATTGCTGACACCAGTGGGTGAATTACCTCTATAGGCTATAAAGTCACAAGCTCCAGCGTCTGATGTATGGTATTAGAATGGGGCACAAAAGGCCGGTAACTCCTGGGTGACATCGGGTGGGTCTCAACTGCCAGGAACGCTTGCGCTGTTTTACCTTAATACTGTATTGAATTGTGAAACTCACTCACTAGGGGACCTAAGCAGGGGGTGGGAAGGGAGTGGGGTGAGAGTCGAATGATTAGCGAAATGTACCAACTAGGTGCGCTCACACCACCAGCTACAGTTTGTTGTATAATGCCCAATGTATTTTTCACTGAAATGCTAATCAAATGTATACTTTAAAAAAACTATATAGCTCACAATAATGTGAGGAAATCGGGTTTCAGTGAATAAGTACTATTCGTACATCACCAATTAAAGTGTCTTGATTTGTTCAAATCCTATTAAGATCTTTGTTTCCATAACACTTTAGAATTACAAACAAATCTTCTAATTTGTTGCTTTCCTAACTGATGGTCATTATGTTTTGTGTGTGCTACGAAAACATAACATCCTACAGCCTTTCCTTTAACCCTTCATGTACCCCAGAGAGATTGCCACATAATTCAAATACTTTTCTTTCCCTGACTAAAAAGTGAGAGGAGTTGGTAAGCACCAGAACCCATGTTAAAAAAAAGCAGCAGAGACATAGACTGACATTTGACCTCTGTCATTGAAGCGCCGCAATTATGACAAGAAAATACAGAATTAAAAGGCAGTTTTATTTATTGCTTGGATTTTGGGCGACCCTCTAAACAGTGGTGGATTCCACACAGAGTGGAGGGAAGGGGGAGGAGGAGGAGCACAGGACATGGCGCGGGGAGGCGTAGTGGAGGTGGGGGACATAATAAGAATAAAACATTTTTAAAAAGTAAACTTACCTGCTGCTGGCTGACTCCCCGATCGGGCCTTGCTGCTGGAACTTCCTTGTCCCAGCAGAGACCGCAGATTCGTCACAGACTCCCAGTCCAATCCCTGCGCCAGAGCAGGCTAGTAAGATGCCCTGCTCAGACCAGGGAGTCTGTGGCATTTCTCTAAATCAAATGTTCAATACAGCCGCATAAGAGAAATCCAAGTTTGCATGTGAGTGTTGGTCGGCCTGAGACAGCCGGCCAAACACACATGAGCACTTGGAGAGTGCACTATCACTCCCCCTCCCCCTCCCATGCCTCAGCCCTGCCTATCCCTGCACACGCTGGCTGAGCCAGAGGTTTAAAAATAAAACGATACTTTAATATTGTTTTATTTTTTTACTGCTGGCTCTGAACCAGTGGGGCGACGCTCCTCTGCCATTGCAGAAGAGCCACCTGTGCCACTTAAAATCGGCTTGCGAGCCACCAGTGGGTCGCGACCCACAGTTTGGGAAACACCGCTCTAGCCGAATACATCTGGCCAGCAGCAGCTGTAAGCTTTGTGCTGAATATGAGGAAAATAATATTTCAAAAGAAATTAATGATAAATGTAAGGAGTTTGAGATATCGAGTTCACCAACTATTTGGAATCTAACATCATTCTGTGAATTTTGAGAATTCTAATGTACCTACATGTAAGGATGAAGACTAGGGTTGCCAACTTACCGGAATTTTACTGGCCTTGCCAATATATTTATGCCATGACAGGTAAAATCATTCAAATCTCGAATTTCCCCCTTCGAAATATAAACTGAAAGCATTAATGATAAGTTGAAAACATGACAAAAAAATGTACCGCTGACTAGTCCTAAATGTTTTTTGTCACTTGCATACATTCTCTCAAAATTGTAAGTTTTCCCAACCAGGTCAAAGGAGGATTACATTCTGAACCACTGAAAATAGACAGTTCTCTATAGAAAGTTAAGACAGAATTGGAGCGTTCAGAATCAGTTTGGAGGAAACAGCAGTGAAGGAAGACCAGAAGGAACAGAGGGAGGCAAACGAAGCAAAACATACTGGGTCTTACAGCCAACACACCCACATCAGCATAAGAAACACAAGGTACAGTAAAAAATATTTATGAAGGATGGTGGAACTAAAAATCAAACAAGGATAGTAAAGAAAAAAGACGCCATGGACACAAACAAGAGAAAGTAGAGTGATCTATATCTACAGAGGATGCCATGTTATATTATCCAGGAGAAACATAGGATGAGGCTCACCCACTGGATTTGGTTTTCCATATGCGTTGGATTTATGCAAGTAGGAGTCCAGTCGAGTAGAGGTGTCTGGAATGTTTGTGAAAGCAGAAGCGATGATTACGGTATGCTGGCCCAGTGTTAACAAAAGGCTGAATTGTGTTTGTTTGTGAACGGGGAACCAGTGGAGCTCCTTCAGCTGTGGTGTAATGTGAATACAGCATGGGAGATTGAGAGTGATTCTGTCAACGAGTTCTAAATCGTCTGCAGCCTTCTGTTGAGTTTTTTGTTGATCCTGGCATAGAGGGGTTACTGTAGCCCAGCTTGCTTGTGACCAGGGTGCGTGTGGTAGTTTTCCGGGTGCTAACAGGGAGCCATTTGAAAATCTTTTTCTGCATCTTCGGGGTATGGAAGCCTGAGTTAGTGACAGCATTGACTTGGGCGGTGATGTCGGATTTACTGTCAATAATTATCCTGAGGTTCTTAACATGGGTGGTTGGGGTGGGTGTTAGTCCTAGTTCTCTTGACCACCTGGGGTCCTAATACAGATAGATCACACTTTTCCTGTTTGTGCAGCAGTGCACCTTTAAGCAGGTGCGCCGGGTGCAAACTAGGATAGTGCGCCCTATTATGGTAAATGCACTTATGCTGCCCACGTGGCAGCACATTCAAGAGAAATAAGGAGCAGAGGTTTAAAAGTTGCCCCGTGTTTCTCAGTGCAGACGGCTTAGAGATTAGAGATCCTCTCGCAGGCGGGTGCAGTGAGTCACTGCGCTCGCCTGCAAGGGGATGCCTCGGGGGTCCATGGGACCCCCTTTCATTCCTCCAGAGGGCTTCCTTTATGAAGTGCACTTTCAGTGTGCCACCTCCTGGCTAGCAGGGCCATGTATGCATTGAAGACGGTCAGGCTTAGAGAGGATGCTTGCGGAACTCTGCAGACCAGGTCATGGGCATCTGAGGTGAACGGTGCCAGGCTGACTGACTGGGTCCTTCAAGACAGGAAGGACCAGCTCCAAAGGAATGCTTGTCCTTGGATTTGGATGTTGAGTAGGAGTTGGATGAGTATAGGGTGGGAGACTCTGTCAAATGCAACAGAGAGTTCCAGAAGAATGAGGGCCGTCATGTCTCTATCCATAGTCATGCAGATGTCATCCATGGTGGCAATGAGGGCAGTGTCCGTGCTGTGGTTGGGTCTTAAACCAGACTAAGTGGTGTGGAGGAGTTGGTGGTAACTGAGGTATTTGGTGAGGTGTCTGTTAATGATCTTCTCTAAGACCTTGGCCAGGAATGGTAGCAGAGAGATTGCCCTGTAATTGGCAAACATTAAAGGGTCTACAGAGTGTTTCTTTAGCAATGCAAGGACAGATGTGCATTTCCAGGCATCTGGGAAAGTCGCAGAAGAAAAGGAGGCATTCAGAATGGGTCTTGAGCATGGCGCTGATCAGTTGCAGTTCTCTGGGGTAGGTTTGGAGTTGACATGGGTCCAATGGGCCCCTGAATGGATGGATGTCATGGTGGTGCCAGGTTCTTCCGGGGTGATGATGTAACATGTGGTTAGCGTTGGCTCATTAGATAAAATTGGGAGGTGTTTAGCGAGCTCTATTGGGTCGGGTTGGGGACTGAAGTTTATTTTTTTTTTTTTTTTTTTTTTAAGTATAACTATTTGTAGGGGGCGCTAGAGGGCGCGCTTGCGGAATGGCTGCCTAGACCTGCAGCTCCCGCTCCTTGGTCATTTATCCTGCCGTGATCCTTCGCCACGGGGTGCCGCGGTGCCCCCAGGAGACCGGGTTCCGCAACCGGGGGGTGCTATCTACAATCTTGTCAAGTCTGGAGTGGCTGCGATCCCCAGAGCCGTAGCTACGGGCTTCTGAAACCTGCCCGGTGCCTGCTCTGGAACTGCCTGTGGCGGACGCTCGGCTGCCACAACTACGCGACCCCGGTGCCTGCCACGAGGCTCCCGGGCCGCAACGGACCCTCGCCTGCCCGATCCTGCTGAGACGGCGTGCGGAGAAGACGGTGAAGGTAGGAGACTGCTGCCTGCTCTCCTTGGGTCTCCCCCCGGCCGTCGCCAAGCTGCCGTGGACGGCGGACTGCTCCTGCTGCGACGCCTGCGAACGCGGCGCTACCTGATTGCCGTGCCTGTCTCCCCTGGCGCCACAGCCCCGCACCTGCGCGGCGATGCCCGCCTGAACTCCTGGATCGGGTGTAGGGGTTGCCCCATCGAGCGGAGTCCCCCTCACACTATCCCGCATTGCTGGGTTATAGACTATTTCGAGCGCTGGATGCGCTGGGGGCTGTACACGTATCACACAGCTGCCATACTAGGAGGCACTGGTCTGTGTGCGGCGCTACTCCTGACACTGGTCTGCCTCCCTGGCTTTGACCCTACAGCCCATCGGGGGGGGCGCTGCTCTGGCCTCTGCACTACCTGGCTATCACACGGCGAGTGCCTGCTACTGCAACCGGGTGCCCAGGACTGGACCAGCAACCACTACCGCTGGGCGGTTGGCGACCATTTAGCGCTACTGGTGGCGCCGGCTGCATTGCGGTATACTACAGTACACTGAGCCTGGGACCCTATTACCTACTCCTGGCTGTCTCCTGCCCACAGTGCTCTGTCGCCCTATTTCTTCCTTTTTGGCCTCTCACCTGCCTCCGGTCACAACCATGGGACGGCCTGAGACTCGCCAGCCTAAGCTGAGCTTCGATAACACACGCAAGAGCAACACGTCGGCGCAGATGAATCCGGGGCCCAGCGTACCGCCACCACAGCCTGCCCCACCCATCGCTCCTGCTGCGGACCTTACCAACCTGATACAGGAGATGCGTCAAGGCTTCGCCACCGTCGTAGAGAAGGTGGACGGCGTCACGGCTAGGCTGGACGCCCTGGTCCATAAGGTAGATCGCCATGAGGAGCGCCTTACATCTGCGGAACAGAGAATCTCCGACAACACTGATGCCGCCGCGTCCCATACGACGCAACTAGCGAGAATGGACAATCTCCTCCGCATCATAGCGGCAAAGAACGAGGACTTGGAGGCGCGAAGCCGCCGGAATAACATCCGCATTACGAATGTGCCGGAATCCACTGCTACGGGCAGGATGGAGCTCTATGTGGAGAAACTGCTCAAGGGATCGATCGGAGATGATGCTTTCTCATCCCAATTCATTGTGGAGAGGGCTCACCGATCCTTGGCGCCTATGCCCCAACCAGGCCTGCCACCGAGACCTATCATTGCTCGTCTCTTGAATTATCGGGACCGCGACACGGCCCTCAGGGCTGCCCGGACACAAGGATCACTGAGGTTTGAGGGCATTACATTCTCCATTTATCCTGATTTCACCCCGATGGTCCAGGACGAGCGGCGCAAATTCCTCCCAGTGAAGAAAAAACTGCGGGAGGCCCAGATAGACTACGCCCTCTTGTACCCAGCGAAGCTTAGAGTCACCCACCAGGGCAGGCAACGCTTTTTCACCAACCCGCAGAAAGCTGAGGATTTCCTCAAGACGGTCCGAAGAGCACGCAGAGATGGCCAGGCCCCTGCAGACGAACAAGAGAATGATGACCTGCCTCCTGAGCACCATGCAGACTAACGGATCTTATATACTCTGCCTCACATTTGCACCATACCGGATCACTAGCTGGCACTGACTCACCACTTGAGAATTGGGGAGATGCGTGAGCGGCGATCATCTGGACATTGCACCCCAGTGGTAACGTATACCAAGGACCACTCTCTTGGCCCTAGACTCCACCAGGGACGGTACAGTTTGGAGCTATGGGCCGGATAGTGGCAGCGCGTACTTTCTGATGTACCCCTATTGGGTGTTCCCCACTGACTTATTGTTTGTTTGGCTGTTTGCCTCTCTGAAGTTGGGGGGGAGGGTGAAGGGGGGGTTCACGTTGAGGGGATCCAAGGCTACTGGCATGTTTGGGATGCTGGGGTGGGTGGGGGGGGCTAGTTTTTGTGAGGTTAGCATTGAATGCGCTGTGTATATATTACTTCGCCTGGTGTATGACTCGGTCCTTTGGGGGTGGCGGTGGATCCTTTGTTTGGCCCTCTTGGGCTCGTCTATGCTGTCGCTATGTCCATGGCTGCTGTGAACGCTGCTGCGCGACTGACATGTCTATCGTGGAATGTCCGGGGGTTGAACAATGCTAAAAAATGCAGAAATGTTATTGCTTACTTGAATAGACATCATGTACAAGTTGCCATGCTGCAGGAGACGCACATGCCCATACGCAGGGACAACTCCTTTGGACTCAAATGGGCAGGTACCCGTGCCTTCTCCTCCTATTCGACATATGCGAGGGGCGTGGCGATTCTCATTGCCCGTGGCGTGCCTTTCCATCGCTTTGGGGAAGAGGTGGACAGGGAGGGGCGGTATGTCTTGCTGTGGGGCAGGGTAGGACATGACATCTATTTATTTGTCTCTATGTATGCTCCGAATGTTGACTCACCTGCCTTTTTTTCCACACTATGGGGTAGGATGGTTTCCATAGGGGCACGTCACGTCATCTGGGGTGGTGATTTTAATCTGGCGCTGGTGCCCCCCCTTGACAGGGCGGATGGTGTTAGCTCCTACAAGCCCCGAGCCAGGGAGATTTTGGAGGGAGTGGTGGAGGAGGGTGGTCTGTTTGATGCCTGGCGACACCTGTATCCCCTCGGGCGGGAGGGCACGCACTTCACGCCTCACACCGGGACATGGGAGCGCCTGGACTATTTCTTGGTTACCCGAGACATCACTAAGGAGCTGATGGGGGTTGACCACTTGCCCAGAACTTTTTCAGATCACAGCCCTGTGAAGTTGCAGTTCAGAACCCCCGGTTGGGACAGTCCGAGACCACAGTGGAGGCTAAGCCCCGACGTGCTCCTTGACGAGCTCTTTCGCACAGAGCTGGGTGAAGAAATTAGAGACTTCTTCCCTAGAAACAAGGGCTCAGTGGAGTCGGTAGAGCACATATGGGAGGCCTTCAAGGTCACTATTAGGGGGTTCTGCATTTCCAAATGTCACGGGGTCCTACGTGCTATCCTGCGCACCATCACCACACTAGAGACAGAGCTGCGTGCTTTGGAGCTCCAAATGGCGGTAGATGATGATCCACGCCTGCAGGTGACCTTTAGGGACACGCTGTCCAAATATGAGGAAGAAGCTGCCAGGGAAGCGAAATATCGGGGTAAACACTGGGTGGCCCGGAGATACTGCGAAGGGGAGAGACCTGGGAAGGTGCTGGCTTCACTTACACGCACGCCACGCGCACACAACACTGTCTTAGAGCTTACGGATGCAACTGGCGCCGCCATTAGAGAAACAGATGCGATCCTTACTACCTTCACGACACACTACTCGACACTATATACATCCACGGCGGAGGAGGACGCTCCATATGCCGAATATTTGAGCGAAGTGGCCCTTTGCTGGCTTAGTGATGGAGATAGGGAATTCCTTGCTGCGCCCTTCGAGCTCGATGAGATCCGCGAAGCCATCATGTCCCTCAAGAACGGTAAAGCCCCGGGGCTCGATGGCATCCCGGCTGAATTCTACAAGGCCTATATTGAAATCATGGCTCCCGTGCTGAGTGAGGTGTTTGCCGAATCGTTGGCTGATGGGATACTGCCCTGCTCTATGCGGGAGGTGGTTATCACTTCGCTTCTGAAACCGGATAAGGATCCCACTTCCTGCGACTCTTACCGCCCACTCTCCCTTCTGAATTGTGACGTCAAGATCCTTGCTAAGGTCTTGGCCACACGACTTTCCCTACTCATGACCAGGCTTGTCCTACCTGATCAGTCTGGATTTGTGGCGGGCAGGTCTACATCTCATAATCTCCGCACCCTTTTCTCCCTGCTCCGCACAGTCCACCCTGATATCCCTGTGGCAGCTGTGTTCCTGGACGCCTCCAAGGCGTTTGACTCTGTCGAATGGCCCTACCTCTTCTCGGTCTTGGCCAGCATGGGTTTCCCTACAATGTTCTTGGCCTGGGTGCGCCTCCTATACACAGATCCCACGGCAAAAGTGCTGATAAATGGAAAATTGTCGCCACCCATCAACCTTACGAGAGGCACCCGTCAGGGATGTCCGCTCTCGCCTCTATTATTCGCTATTGCAGTGGAACCTTTGGCTTGCCGTCTGCGCCAATTACACCGAGCAGGAGCGGTACAATGTCTGCAGCGGCAAATCGATGTATCCCTCTATGCGGATGACATAACGCTGTACGTCAAATACCCGGATCAACACCTTAATCCCCTGCTTCGTGAGTTTGTCCTTTTCGGAGGTCAGTCGGGCGTTCACATCAATTGGTCTAAATCGCAATTTTTTCCTCTCACTGATGCTGTGCACGACTTCCCCCTAGATTACCCATTGGTGTGGTGCCGTGATGATCTCAGATATCTTGGGATTCGTATCGCGCGCACCAAGGACGAGACACTCCGCTCCAATTATGGCGTAGCCATGACCAAACTTGCTGCCTCTGTTGATAGGTGGATCACGTTGCCTCTCTCCATGGCTGGTAGAGCTTCCCTTATAAAAATGATATTATTGCCCCGATTCCTGTACCTTTTCCTCAATATTCCCTACTACCCTGGTGCCTTTTTCTTCAAGACACTTCGCACGGAGCTGCGCAGACTTTTTTGGGGCGGTAAGTCTCCCCGTTTGAAGTGGTCGACATTGACCCTACCCTACGACCAAGGGGGGTTTGATGTCCCCGATTTCGAAACATACTATTTATGCGCGCAGGCGCATTACACCTATCATTGGATGGCCCCTACTCCATTCATGCCACACATAGCGGTGGAGGACTGGATAGTACACCCCCTCCCGCTGAATGGCCTGCTGCACTGTCCCGAGACTTCCATCACCACTTCGAATACCTCGGTTTCTTGCACGCTGGATGCATGGCGCCGCATTGCTCGGCGACTGCTCTGCACGCTGCCCTACTCCCCCAAACTTCCCCTTACTTATCATCCACGTCTGGCCTTGCTATCGGAAGTAGGGTTTCGGCAGCTTTGTGGCAAGCTTCTTATTGCCTGCTGGGGAGACCTGTTCCACGACAGACTTTTCAAATCAGCCGATCAATTTTTTGGAACGCATAACCATTCGCCCCTTGACCTATTTTACTATATCCGACTGCGTGCTGGGATGCGTGACATACTACCTGACTATCCTGATGAGCCTGCGACCCTGCCGCCACTACACTATCTTTTAGAGTCACAGGATGGGACCCATTTGGTCTCTGGGCTCTACCGCCAGGTTCGCGGAGCTGCTCCTTTACAGGCTTCTGCTGCCCGATTGCACTGGTCGGCGGAACTGGGAACAGATGTCTCGGATGACCAATGGAAATACTGCTGCGTATTAACTTCCCGCATCTCGGCCAGCTGCAGATTGAAAATAATACACTATAAATTCCTTCAGAGGATGTATTACACGCCGGTCCGGAAATTCAGGTTTGGACTGGCCGATAATGATCGCTGCGAACGATGCCGTGCTGAACATGCTGATTTTCTCCACCTGGCATGGTCCTGCCCCCAGGTTGCTGACTACTGGCGACAGGTCATCGAAGCCGTCGCGGAAATGGTAGATGAGGAGGTTCCTGCGGACCCTCTGGTAGCTATCCTTGGATATACCAAGCAATTATCTAGGGAATGCAGAAAATTCATTGACATAGCATTGCTCCTGGCCAAGAGACGTGTTGCTTGCCGCTGGAGCAGGGGCAGAGCTCCCAAGTTCAAGGGTTGGCTAACTGACTTGACATACTGCCAAGACCAGCACACCACCTTTGCTGAGCTGTTGCCTCTCTCTTGCCGGCCTGGGAACATCTGGGACCCACTGGTACACTATTTGCTTAAACGCTCACCAGACGATGCGCAGTCAAGCGATGAACCCGACACTCCCCAGCTACAATGACACATTTCTAGACATTGCCTATCACCCTGGATAAACAGCGCTGCCTCCTTACCCCTTTCTGTGCCCAAGCGTCCTCCTTGCCACATAGACGGACGGTCCCGCCTCTGGTACACTATGTCCTTCATACCCTGCTGATCCTGAGATTGCACCCCGCGAACTTCCATTCACACTAGAAATCGAGACTAGGACAGTTAATCTCCCCGCGCAGCGCCACCTGCCAGGATGGCCGCGATGCACCATTACCATACTCTAACGCAACACAGTCATGCGACACCTCTTAGTTTGTTAACTCGTTGGGATGTTTCGAGGTTCTTGTTTCACAGACAACACAACAATAGTGAGACTATTCTCTCGCTCAGAAAATCTGTTCGACTGCTGCTCATCCTCGCTTGGCCTGCTCCACCGGATACTGATGTGATACAGCGACACTCTATACTTTGCCGCCGGGCCTCCGGGATGCCGGCTTCCAGGCTGTGTATTGTTGCTTCTCCATTGCTGCCGGCCTCCGGGTTGTAGGCGATCCAAGCTGTGTATCCTACTACTTTTATCTCAATAAAGCAGATTTGAACCCCGAAAAAAAAAAAAAAAAAAAGTATAACTATTTGTATTAAAATCCTTTGAATTTTTACACTTAAGAATTTGGTTGTTAGGCAGAGTTGTATTGTTGACCAGATAGAACCTTTTGCGTAATCAAACATATAAGGCACCTTATTATTAAAACTATTCATTTTTATACAGTAGTACAAACTACTTACTTATCTTCTTTCTATTCCTTCGAAATATTCTTTCCACATACATTATATTCACCAATTGAGTTGTCTTGATCTGATCCTTAATGACCAATGTAAAAGTTTTTTTTTGTGTAAGTTTTTTTTAATTGAGTTAAGGCGTAATATACATTCACCGCAATAGCGGTTAAGCATTCAAGGTAAACATGAGATGTCAGTAATTCAATAGCAAGTACATCCACAATGATCAGAACACACTGTAGGTCTAACACATAAACCTTGCAGATATATCACAGTGAGCGCAATTACACAGTACTACAACAGGCTCCGTGATTATTTAAGATTGTTCATCATCGCTTGAAGGTGTTGAAATAGCAAGAAATTGTTCAAGTGGACCCCAGATATCCTTTGGTCTAGCTGTTACAGGCAATTCTTCAGCGTACGTTGCCAGATTTTCTTTACAATATACCATATCTTATATCCACCCTTCCAATTTTGGAACAAGAGCACTCTCCCACGTGAACAGTATGCAACGCTTTGCTAGTAGAAGGCCAACTCTAACAAATCTGCCCATGGTACCTTTCAGATGTGGAACGTGATGTAGTAAGCATATGAGAGGTGTGCAGGGTAGCGTCGCACCCGTCATGGTGTGGAGACGGTCAAGCACTCCCTCCCAGTATTTGAATACCTAGCAAAACTCCAAGCAAGGTGTAGGAAATTAGCATGTGGTTGCCTACAACGTTTGCATTGATCCGATTCCCTGAGGCCCATTCTGTGTAACTTGGATGGGGTATAGTATATCTGATGTAGGAATTTAAAATGGATAATGCATAGATTCCCATTGGGTGTAAAACGGCCTGTTAATTGACATATACGCTCCCATTCCTCCCCGGAGATTTGCGGGTCTAATATTTCATTCCATTTATCTAGGCTTTTATCAGGCCCTCTGCTTGTCTCTTCCTGAACCACCCTATATAATCTAGTAACTCATTTTTTCATAGTGGGCAGCACTAGGAGAAGCTGCAAAGACTGGAGTGACGGGGGCTCAATAGGAAAGTCAGGGTAGTGGTCTCGTATAGCACTTTTAAGACAATAGCAGGTATATTGAAACAAGGAGGTAGGGTTTTGTATGTATTCCGAGTCGCTGCTTTCAAGATATTGCACATTAGGGTAAAGGTCTCCCATTTGAGCAATGCCAGCTTCTTTTAGTGATTTTAGTGGTCCTGCCTCCTGGGTGACCGATAGGGTGGTGTGGTGGGCCTGGGGAAGTGCGGGTGTATACAGCGGTAATTTGTGTGCTCTATTACCAATCCCCTGCCACGCAGCTACTGTTGTATCTAGTGTGTTGATTTCTATCTTTGGCGTGTGTCTATTCACATGCGTCAGCATGCTTCCGAGTGGGGTTGGATAAGCATCACCATCTTCCACCGCCACATGCAGCGTAAAGGCGTGTGGTCGGAACCAATAGTATGCATATTGGGCTTGAGCACAGAGGAACAAGTTACTTACCTTCGGTAACGCTTTTTCTGGTAGATACTATATCTGCCTGTGGATTCCTCACCTTGTGAATACCCCTTGCGTCAGCAACATTCGGAAATTCTTTTTTCGTAGCCTCGCGCCGACGTGGACTCCTGACGTCATAGAGACACGACCTCGCTCGCGACTCCGCTGACGTCACCGACGCCTATAATAGGCCCACACTGGCGTGATGACATCAGTTCCGCCCTTTTTTCCGTGCCATCGAGGCACACGGACGGACCAATGACAGTAGAAATATACAAGTATACATAGTACACAATACTCAAGGCAAAACACACAGTGTTAAGCAAAGGCAGGAAAGTAATTTAAACAATTCCTTGACCACAAAATATAAATACATTACAATACAGTAACTCTGGCATAGAAGAGTGGACAACGGGGAGGCGGGTGGGTCAGTGAGGAATCCACAGGCAGATATAGTATCTACCAGAAAAAGCGTTACCGAAGGTAAGTAACTTGTTCTTCTGATAGATACATCTGCCGTGTGGATTCCTCACCTTGTGAATAGAGTCCCACAGCAGTCCCCACTCCCGGAGGAGGGTGTCCACTCTTCTAAACCAGGAAATCCTGAAGGACAGAGCGCGCAAAGTGACCCTCCCTCCTCACTTCGGAATCCAAGCAGTAATGCTTCGCGAAAGTGTGGAGGGAAGACCAAGTTGCCGCTCTACAAATATCCTCAACAGGCACACCTCTAGCCAATGCTGAGGTCGAAGACTTAGCTCTAGTTGAATGAGCCCTTATACCCTCAGGTGGTTCCTTACCGGCCAAAGAGTAGCAGATCTTTATGCAGAGGACAATCCATCTCGATAAAGTTCTCTTATGGACCGCTCTTCCTTTCTTGCAGCCAGCAAATCCAACGAAGAGCTGGTCTTCCAAGCGAAAGACCTTGGATCTGTCCAAGTAAAAGGACACCGCCCTCTATGGGTCCAGACGGTGCAGTCTCTCTTCCTCCTTAGAAGGGTGAGGGGGAGGATAGAAGGTAGGAAGGGTAATGGACTGTCCTAGATGGAAGGGAGTTACCACCTTAGGCAGAAAAGCAGCCCTGGTCCTAAGAACCATTCGATCAGCATGAATGGTCAGGAAAGGGGGCTTGGAACTAAGAGCTTGAAGCTCACTAACCCTACTTGCCGAGGTTATTGCAACCAGGAAGACTGTCTTAAAGGTAAGAAGCCTCATGGGACATTTATGGAGAGGCTCAAAGGGAGCACCCATCAAAAAAGTCAATACAAGATTCAAATCCCACTGAGGCACAATAAAAGGTGAAGGAGGGAACTTATTAGTAAGACCCTTCAAAAACA
The DNA here is from genome assembly GCF_964261635.1 of Lissotriton helveticus. NCBI lineage: Eukaryota > Metazoa > Chordata > Amphibia > Caudata > Salamandridae > Lissotriton > Lissotriton helveticus. Next base: position 1,030,455,765 of record NC_136059.1, read on the forward strand.
TTAAGACCACAGGAGACTTAAAAAGAGAAGGCTGGTCAGGCAAACAGAGAAATGCCGACAAAGCCGAAAGGTAACCCTTCACCGTGGCAACCGCAAGCCCCTGCTGTGCCAGAGAAAGGGCAAACTGGAGAACATTAGACAAATGGGCCTTCAATGGATCAATAGACTTTTCCCCACACCACGAGACAAATTTCGCCCATCTATAAGAATAGATGGACTTAGTGGAATCACGCCTGGCTGACAGGATGACATCCACAACGTCAGGCGGGAGGGAAAAGGAAATCAGGTTGCCCCGTTCAATCTCCAGACATGAAGGTGCAATGTCTGGAGGTGGGGGTGTAGAACCTGCCCCTCCATCTGAGAGAGGAGGTCTGCCCTGAGAGGGAGACGGAGCGGCGGGTGAGAGGAGAGGTGGAGTAGATCTGTATACCACACCCTTCTTGGCCAATCCGGGGCGACCAATATGACCTGGGCCCGGTCTTGGCGAATCTTCCTCAGAACCCGAGGAATCAAAGGTATGGGGGGAAATGCGTAAAGGAGTTGACCTCTCCAACTCAACTGAAACGCATCCCCCAAGGCTCCTTGCATCGGATACTGGAGACTGCAGAATGACAGACAGTGCGCATTCTCTTGAGTGGCGAACAGGTCCACCCGAGGAGTCCCCCACATCTGAAAGATGTCGAGAACCACCTCCGGGTGAAGCCTCCACTCGTGGTCGGCAGAGAACTGCCGACTGAGACTGTCTGCACGAACGTTCAACACTCCGGCCAGATGATTCGCCATCAGACAAATCCGATGGTCCTGAACCCAGGACCAGAGACGCAGAGCCTCTCTGCAGAGACACTGCGACCCTACCCCTCCCTGCTTGTTGATGTACCACATCGCGGTCGTGTTGTCCGTCAGGACTTGAACCGACCGACCGCGAAGGGAAGGGAGGAAGGCCTTGAGCGCCAAACGTATCGCCCGCAATTCTAGAAGGTTGATGTGAAGCAACCTTTCCTCTGGAGACCAAAGACCCTTGACCTCCAGATCCCCCAGATGAGCACCCCACCCTAGAGTGGATGCATCCGTTATCACTGTGGCCACCGATTGAGGCAATTGAAAAGGCTTTCCTTGTGACAGATTGCCTTCCACGCCCCACCAAGACAGATCTGCTGCAGCCTCTCTGGAGATCCTCACTGACTCCCTGAGATCTCCATTGTGCTGATACCACTGCCTGCGGAGGCACCACTGGAGCGCCCTCATGTGCCAGTGTGCATGGTTGACCAACAGAATGCATGAAGCCATCAGACCGAGCAGGCGAAGGACCTTCAGGACTGGAACAACCGCTCCATTGTAAAATAAAGGAATCATCTCTCGTATGTCGTGAATCCTTTGAGGGGGAGGGAATGCACGACATACGGTTGTGTCCAGTACGGCACCTATGAACAGGTTGCGCTGGGAGGGCACCAGGTGAGACTTGGGCACATTTATCGAAAAACCCAACCTGTACAACAATTGGGTTGTCTCTCGCAGATGATGGAGCACTCTCTCTGACGACTCCGCCTTGATCAGCCAGTCGTCCAAATAAGGGAATACTGGAATCCCTGATCTCCTGAGATGCGCCGCCACCACTGCCATCACCTTGGTGAAGACTCGAGGCGCAGTAGTAAGTCCAAACGGAAGGACCGCAAACTGGTAGTGCTGCGATCCCACCGTAAAACGGAGATACCTCCTGTGCGACTTCAGGATTGGAATATGAAAGTAGGCATCCTGCAAGTCGAGCGACACCATCCAGTCTTCTTCTTGCAGCGCCTGAAGAACCTGAGCAAGGGTGAGCATCTTGAATTTCTCCTGCTTCAGATAGAGATTCAAGATCCTGAGATCCAGGATTGGACGAAGTCTGCCATCCTTCTTCGGAATCAGGAAATACCGGGAGTAGCATCCCTGACCCCTTTCCTGCTCTGGGACCACCTCTATCGCACCCTTTCTTATCAGAGTCAACACTTCTTCCTGCAGAAGAGACAGATGTTCCTCGGAGCAATACCCTTGGCAAGGTGGGAAAATGGGAGGGAATTCCCGAAAGGGAAGGGCATACCCATTTTCTACAAGATTGAGAACCCAAAGATCTGATGTAACCGATTCCCAATCCTGTAGAAAATGGGTAAGCCGGCCCCCAACCGGACCCACATGATCCTGAATATCGGATCTAGGGCTGCTTCTCAGGGGCAGGGGGGTTGGAGGAAGTGGAGGAGGAAGAGGCCTGACGTCCACGGGGACGTGCTCTCTGCTTTCCCCTATATGTCCTATACAAGGAGTTTTGCTGCTGCTGCTGCTGCTGCTGCTGCTGTTGGCCTTGCCGAAAATTCCGAAAGGAAGAGCGACCAAAACCCCTGAATCTTCTGCCAGTTGAAGAGCCTCTCATCTGAAGACCCAAAGATTTAGCAGTCGCTCTGCTATCCTTAAACCTCTCAAGGGCCGCATCAGCCTTCTTCCCAAAGAGGCCTGAACCATCGAAAGGAAGATCTAACAATGTCGCCTGAACATCAGCCGAAAAGTCAGAAGATTTCAACCAGGCGGATCTCCTAGTAGCGACAGCAGTGCCCATAATGCGCGCCACAGAGTCTACAGTATCCAGGCCGCTCTGAATGACCTGGCGAGCCGCCGCCTGAGCGTCAGAGATGACTTCCTCAAAATCCTTCCTGCTGTCATCAGGAACCTTTGGAACGAGAACACGCAAAGAGTCCATAAGTCCGTGCAAATACCTCCCCATCAAGCAAATGGCATTTGATGATTTTAATGCCATACTGGCAGAGGAGAAGGACTTCTTTGCCACCTGATCCTGCTTCTTCGCTTCCTTCTCGAAAGGAACTTGAGGGAAAGCGCTAACGTTCTTTTTGGAGCATGCCGCCTGAATGACCAAACTCTCCGGTGAAGGGTGAGAGGTTAAAAAGGCAGGATCCTCAGGGGCAACCCTGTATCTTCTGGCTACACTCTTAGATACAGCCGGAGCCGACAAAGGTTTCTTCCACACTTCTAGAATGGGCTCTGTCAGAGCATCATTAAAAGGAAGAAGAGGTTCCACCACTGAACTCGGAGAATGTAATACTTCAGTCAGGATATTAGACTTGAATTCTGCTGTAGGCAAAGTCAACTTAAGGAGACTGGCAGCCTTCTTCATAATTAACCACTTGGATGCTAAGGCATGCCGATCATGCCCATTGACTTTCCATTGAAATCAATGGAAACTCCATGACGAGTTACCCTTGTCATTAGCGCTGAAGGGGTTAAATGATAGGGTTGAATGTCTCTAGAAGGAGTACTAGAGCCTGAGGGTAACTCCCACTCTGGAGAAAAATCCAGGCTTCCTGCATCTGCCAATTCCTCAAAAGCATCTTCATCCAACTCACCCTCTTCAATGTCAGATTGTGAATCCAAAAACCTCCTTTCATCCATAAGGCGTTGAGCCTCTCTCCTGGATCTCATCTTGACACGCTTTGCCACCGGATCCACCATCGGTTCCGACGGATTCGGAATCGACGTCGGAATCGAACTCGATGGCTCAGAGGGATGTGTTCGAGGAAGACTCGGAGCAGGCGAAGCCGGAACTGGCGTCGACGGCCTCGGTGGAGCCGGAAAATGCCACAGCGGCGTCGGAGCCGGCATGCAAGGCATAAACGGAGCCGGAGGGTAGGAGTGAGGGACTCCTAAATTAAAAGCTAAGGGACCCATGGGACCCGAAGGTGCAAGAGGGGTACCACGCCCTCGAAAATACTCCGTACATTGCGTTGAGAAACGCAGATGGGTCTTGGCCTGGGGTAGGAAAGGGTGGTTGGAAACCCTCAGGCCTGCCTTGAGGAGCGTTCGGATTCGGCTCATTTATAGGCGCGGAATCCCCATCCTCTCTAAGCTCTTCCTCATCTCGGGCCGGGGACGGCGCCGGAGATGGATTCGGAGACGGATTCGGAGCCGGAGTCGGAGCCGGAGCCGGCGCCCGCGACTCAGAAGGGGAGGCCTCACCTTCAGGTTCTGGATCCGAAATATCAAGAGTCACCACCTTCGAACGTACCTTCTTCGGTGACCCCGACCTCGATCTCGACTCCTTCCCAGAACGACGTCGGGACTCATGTCTCCTCTTCTTATGTTTCCTCTTCTTCGAAACATGTCCAGAAGTCGACTTCGAGGATGACCTCCCTCGAGATCCAGATCTCGACCTCGATCTTGACTTCGACCTCGCCTTTCGAGAACGAGACCTCGACAATTTCTCCTTTCCAGCTTTCATCTTAGCTACCAAGAGTTTCGCCTCTCTCTCTCTCAGGGCCTTCGGGTTCATCTTCTTACACGAAGAGCAGTCATCCACATCATGGTCCGAGCTCAAGCACCATATGCAGTCGCTGTGAGGGTCGGTGATGGACATCATTTTTCCACATTCTCTGCAAGGTTTGAAGCCGGTCTTTTTAGAAGACATCTTCGAAGAATAGGATACAGAGAAACAGCAAAAGGTAACAATATAGGCAACAAAGTATCCGTTGGCTACAGAGGTTCCCGATAACCGTTAGCGTCGACGACGTGGAGAAAAGGGAACTGATGTCATCACGCCGGCGTGGGCCTATTATAGGCGTCGGTGACGTCAGTGGAGTCGCGATCGAGGTCGTGTCTCTATGACGTCAGGAGTCCACGTCGGCGCGAGGCTACGAAAAAAGAATTTCCGAATGTTGCTGACGCAAGGGGTATTCACAAGGTGAGGAATCCACACGGCAGATGTATCTATCAGAAATAGTATACATAAAAATCTGGTGCAGTAAATCCACCCTTGTCATAGGGTAGTGTTAGCGTGTGCCAGCTAATTGTAGGTTGTCTTGTACCCCAGATTAATCTTAGGAGAAGGGTCCTTATTGTTTTAAAAAGATGTTGAGTCAGTTTTATTGGTATATTGCTAAAAAGATATAGAAAGCGGTTAGGTACTACCCTTTTTATCACAGCAATACGATCCGCTAGGGATAAGGGCAAGTGCATCCATCAGTTCACTTGTTGTTCTAAAGTGTCGTGTGCCCGACTATAATTCTCCCTGATTACGACTTCGAGAACCTGATGCACCCAGACTCCCAGGTATTTAACTGGGTCCATGGTCCATTATAAGGGGTATTCCAGGTGAGGCTGGTGCATGATCGTGGTTAATGGTATGATGACCGACTTCTCCCAATTGATTGTGAGACCAGAAAACAGACCAAATTTTATATATTCTCTAAGAACCGGGGACAGGTGTTGTTGAGGGTCTCTGATAAACAAGACCATGTTGTCTGCATTCATTGAAATGCCGACTGGTCGTGTCTAAAGTTGAGGGCAGTCGCTCTGTGACCTTGCCGAATCTTACAAGCAAGTGGTTCGAGGACTAGGGCAAATAGGAGAGGGCCCTGCCTGGTACCACGTTGTATCTGGAATGGTGAAGAAGTGTGGCCTCCCACCTGCACCCTGGCTGTCGTGTCAGTGTATAAGATCTGGATCCACTGTAATATGACATTAGGGAATCCCATCTTGCGTAGAGTATGAAACATGTATCCCCACTCTATGGAGTCAAATGTTTTGGCCGCATCAAGCATAATAGCGGCCGCTGGTAAGTCAGGATTAAGTATATGAAACATGGAGAAAATGGTCCGCAAGTTGTGGGAAGTGGATCTTTCCGGTATGAATTCAGATAGATCTGGGAGGACGAGGAGGGGCCTTAAAGGTTGGATCTTTGTAGCTATCATTTTTGCTAATATTTTGGCATCTAAGTTGATCAGTGACAGGGAGCGATAAGATACACAAGAGGTAGGTGATTTGTCTTTTTTAAGAAGTATAATGATCATGGCTTGCTGTAACGAGGGGGGTAGGCTGCCGGATTCATGTGCCTCTGCGTACATTTCCAAGAGGTGAGGCACCAGAAGGTCCGCATATGTTTTACAAAATTCTGCTGTTAGGCCATCCGGTGCAGGGGCTTTACCATTGGGAAGGGAAAGGATAGCGTCTTTGACATCCAATTCATCTATGGGCAGGGATAGGTATTTTCAATGCACATCTGATAACCACGCGCAGGCTATGTCTGATAGGTATTCCGTCATGGCGTCTTCAGCTGTAATGCCTTGTGTGGTGTTTAATGTCTCATAGTAGTCCCTGAACTGTTCTACTATGGCTTGTGGGGTAAAATGTTCGGACCCGCTGCTGTAAACGATCTTGTCAATCGGATTATAAGTTCCACAAAATAGTAATGTAGCAGCTAGGATCCTGCCCCGTCTGCCCCCCTCACCATATTCTCTGGCTACATGTCTCCGCCCTCTATATCGCGCCTTGGTGTCCACTAATTTGTCATATTCTTCCAAGAATTCTCGTATGCGGGCGAGGGAAGCATCAGAGGGCGCCGCCCAGTACTCTTTTTCCAGCCCTTCCAGTGCAGTCTCTGTTTTGGAGAGTTGCCCTCTAATGTCCTTCAATATGCCTGATGTAGTGCCGATACAGACCCCTCTTATTGTCACCTTGAATACTTCCCAGAGGGATGCCTGACTGTCCACTGAGCCTGTGTTTTCGTCGAAATAATGAACTATGGCAGTCTTAATAGCTTCGTTGAAAATGGGATCAAGTAATGCTTCAGCACGGAAGCACCATGTGAAGGGGCGGTGGGGATACGCAACTGTAGGAAGACAGGATTGTGATCCGACAAGGTACGGGGTAAGTTGTGTGTGTGAGTTACCCAGTTTGTGCCTTCATTAAGCAGCCAGTAGTCCAACCGGTACCAGCTGTTATGGGCGGGCGTGATATGTGTGCCTTCCTGAATCTGTCCATTCTGCAATCGCCAGACATCCACCAGTCCTAGCTCTGACATGGCTTTGCGGATACATTGGGCCACTTTGAGTGTACGAGCCCCTGACTGGTTAGATTGGTCTACCTGTGGGTCGAGATGTGTGTTAAGATCCCCTCCTCATATTACTGCTGTGTCAGGCCAGGATCGCAGAGCAGAAAGCATCTGTATAAACGGTGTGGGATCATCGACCACCGGTCCGTACATGTTAATATTTGTGAGGTTAGTCATACCTAGTTTGCCTAGTACCATTGCACAGTGGCCCTCTGAATCCATGTGAGTGCGCGTGGGGCAAAATGGGATACCTTTTTAAATCAGAATAAGTACACCACGTGCATATGTGGAATAGGACTAAGCCAGTCAGAACCCCGACCACCTCTGGGTAATTTTAGAGTCTGTGTGTTTATTCACGTGGGTCTCCTGTAATAAGGCGATCTGTACATTATGCCTATCCTAGTATGACAACACCTGCAATATCTTTTTTGGGGAATTGAGGCCACGGATATTCCATGTCCTGCACCTGTAATCTTCACCCATTATCTATGTGGAAAGATCTTGATACATAAACTACGTATAGCAAACAGCATCCACTGAGCGACATCTCTGCAATCATCACTGTATCTAGTGTTCTGATCACGCTATTGACAATCTCTCAAAACAGTACCCACCTCCCTCCCACTTTAGCAACCCAATCTTGCCAAAGACAAATCCCATCGTCTCAACCAAACAGAAGAACAAAAAAATGGTAGTGGGGTACACCCAGTAGGGGACGTAGAGTCTACAACCACTCCTCGATAGACCGGGGGGGGTGGCGCCTTAGAAGTTTTGGCGCTCCTGACCGGTAGCCCACCATGTTAAAACAAGGAGAACATGCTCAAGAATACCTGTGACCCTCCCGCCACTATGAGCAACAGGGAGTCATATATAATTGGCTAGAATGTCACACAACATTGCCGCGCATATCCATGCAGTTATAGGTCCAATGTACAATGTCCATTTGCATTTAGGCACTGTCCAGAGCCACTTGCAAACATCTTGATACTGTTATACATGGGTGACAAAGGTATACATAGAGTTGGCATTCAGTACACAAATCAATACCCTAGCAGTTGGCCTCTGTCAGTGAAAACATTGAGTTATAACCAATAAGTACGCCAACCCTGTGGCAATTAAATAACTAGCGTAAAAAAAGTTTACATGATGAAAAAATATGAAGTGCAACAGTCACTCATCAACGTCGGACGTCGTTATGGAAGATCGTTGGTTTCTTCGCAGTTGTTTGGCGTGATCCATAGCCAGCTTAGGGTTCGAAAATATCTTCGCTTCACGATCCGTACCTATGCGGAGCGGGCAGGGTACAGCATGGCATTTGGGATCTGCTCTTCCATAAAGAGTTTTTTAACGCCTTGGAATTCCTTTCGTGCTGCCTGTACTGTGGCTGTGAAATCCAGAAAAAAGGATAGGACGTTGCCCTGATGATTAATGGTGCCTCTCTGCCGAGTGATGCGTAGTATAGTTTCTCGATCCCGAAAATGTAAAAGTCTCGCAATAATTGGGCGAGGTGGACCACCGGGTTTCGGGCGTGGTGCCGGTGCAGAGCAGGAATATCGACGGAGAAATATCGTCTGACATAAATATCCCCACAGAAATATCGATTTGAAGAAATATCGACAACAAAAATATAGTTTGACCAGAATATCGACTGACAAGGTAAGTAATACCGATAACTATAATATAGTTGTAATATATATCGTTTACAAAAATATAGTTTACAAAAATATTGATTTTTTAATAATGTTATGTATTTTAGTGTTTTTAATGAGAATTGTTCGTCATTTTATTTTATGTTGTAGAATTCTATTAGTTATTAATGTATATTATGTTGAATTTTGTGTTATTAGTTCCGTAGCGGGTTGTGGGTTTATAGGGGAATAGGGTGGGAAGTAATTTAAATATATAAAATTAATTGATTAATTAATGTGTTAATTTATTAATAATTGTTCAATAATTATTTGTTAATTAATTTCAATTAGTCAATTATTAATTAATTATGTTAATTAATTATGTTAATTGTTTAATTAATTTTAGGTGAGTGTAGTGGAGTTTATATGTGTAAATGGTGTGAAGTAATTAAAATATTATTGATTAATTATTAAATACTTTATAAATTAATTACCAATAATTAATTAGTAATTACTAATTGTAAATGTGTAATTAATTTTAGGTATGTGTTGTGGTGTTTATAAGTGTATATGGTGTGAAAGCTGTCAATTAAATAATTAATTAATTAATTACAAAATACTTTAATTTTCATTAATTAAGTAGTAAATATTAAATGTAATTGTGTAATTATTTTAGGTGTATGGTGGATATTATAGTGTTAAATAATGTGTAATTAAATATTTTTGTATTATCTTTGTTAATAATAATATATTTAAATGTATATATTAATTATGTTTATATTGGAAATTTAATTTAATAAAAAATTTGATAGTTTGTGTTTTTTATTGTTTTGGGTTCCAGCGCTTTCCCTACTGTTGTACCCTCTGGAGTGGGAATAGTAATTTTCACCCCTACGCTATCCAACGCTTTCCCTGCTGTTGCACTCTCTGGAGTGGGAATAGTAATTTTTACCCCTACGCTATCCAACGCTTTTCCTACTGTTGCACCCTTTGGAGTGGGAATAGTAATTTTTACCCCTACGCTATCCAATGCTTTCCCTACTGTTGCACCCTCTGGAGTGGGAATAGTAATTTTTACTCCTACGCTATCCAACGCTTTCCCTACTGTTGGTACCTCTGGAGTGGGAATAGTACTTTTTACCCCTACGCTATCCAGCGCTTTCCCTACTGTTGCACCCTTTGGAGTGGGAATAGTAATTTTTACCTCTACGCTATCCAACGCTTTCCCTACTGTTGCACTCACTGGAGTTGGAATAGTAATTTTTACCCCTACGCTATCCAACGCTTTCCCTACTGTTGCACACTCTGGAGTGGGAATAGTAATGTTTACCCCTACGCTATGCAACGCTTTCCCTACTGTTGCACCCTTTGGAGTGGGAATAGTAATTTTTACCCCTACGCTATCCAATGCTTTCCCTACTGTTGCACCCTCTGGAGTGGGAATTGTAATTTTTACCCCTACGCTATCCAACGCTTTCCCTACTGTTGCACACTCTGGAGTGAGAATAGTAATTTTTACCCCTACGCTATCCAACGCTTTACCTACTGTTTCACCCTCTGGAGTGGGAATAGTAATTTTTACCCCTACGCTATCCAACGCTTTCTCTACTATTGCACCCTCTGGAGTGGGAATAGTAATTTTTACCCCTACGCTATCCAGAGCTTTCCCAACTGTTGCACCCTTTGGAGTGTGAATAGTAATTTTTACCCCTTCGCTATCAAATGTTTTAACTACTAATGTTTTAATTTTGTTATTAAATGTATGTAATATTATTTTTAAATACTTTTATGTGTTAATTAAATATAGAAAATTTTATTTTATTCAAAATGTTTTATATATGTATTTATTTTATTTTTATATAATTATTAAAGTTTATAAATTAAATAAAGATAATAATAAAATGTATTTAAGAAAATATATGTATATGTACACATTTATTAAGTTTATATTGATTAAATTAAGTTTATTTGTTATAAATAGTTAAAATATAAATGTAATGTAATGTATTTTGTTAATAATATTAATATTAGTTAATTATTTAATTTACGTTATAATATTTTCGATATTTTTTACATCTATATTTTTTACATCTATATTTTTGAGTCAATATTATTGTACTTACCTGTTTAAGTATAGGGAGTCGATATTTTTGTAATCGATATTTTTACATCTATATTTTTGTAAACTATATTTTTGTAATCGATATTTAAACATGGAACCCGTGGGGCCAGGGATCTGTGTGCGCGTTCAATGACGAACGTGGTGGAGATGTTCTCAACTCCACCGATGTATCTGATCATTGATTCTACGAAGTCTTCCAGTCGGCCCACGTTTGTGGATTACGGCAAGTCCTAAAATACCACACTATTGCGCCGTATGCGTGCTTCAATCTCGTAATTTTTAGCTTGGATTACCGCCAGGAATTGCGTGATGTCGTTGGTTTTGGCTGCGACTTGTTGTAGGCCGTCTTTGGTGTCTGAAATGCGTTGTTCAGCTTCGCCGATTCGCGCCGCTTGTTTGTCTAGTTTCGTGGACATGTGATCCATTCTACCGTTAAGGGCTTCTATTTTTCCATCTATGGATTGTAAGCTGGCTTGGACGGCAGAGAGTGTTTTGCGCGGCATAGTCTAACTCGGAGTCTGATGCCGCGTTTTGCGATGTTTACCCCCTTTGCGCAGTTCAAAGGTAAGTCTTGGTTGGCTTTTCTCAGGTTTACCCAAAGTGTTGGAGGTGTCTACGCAAGTTTTTCACCAAAGGCCCTACTTGGAGACTCACAAAGCGGCAAGGTCCTCGGACAGATGATATTGGTCAGCTAGGGGACTGGTTGCTAGAGCCGGTTACTTGCTCCCTCGCACTGTATATGATCAGCAAGAGGTAAGTGCGTGCCCAATCCTGACCCGTGGACTGCGTGTTTCAGTAGTCTCGCCAATTCGGTTGCGTCCCTGTAAGATGGCAGTGAGTTCAGAGGGTGTCACCAAGCAGGGAAATGGCCACTGCGTGAATGGGCCCTAAAAAAGCTAGATGTGCAGTGGGGCAGTTCGAGTATTCAATGCCTCTAGCTCTTAATGTAGGTCTGCTGTAATCAAGGTCAGCCTCTCAGCGATTGAACAGTAGTTGCAAGCAGTGCACTATCAATGCTGGGCCGCTTTGTAGTGAAAATGGGCCCCTCAGGTTACCCTTTGCCCTATATCGTGCCGTTTGTAAGTGGGATCACCAGGCAATGCTATCGGACAATCGGAGCCTTGACTCAGGAGCGCCCTCCGCCGCACTTGTAATCCCACTGTTTGATTCAGGCAACGGCACGCTGAGGCCTAGCACACCGGTACAGGCCGGAGGCTCGCGTAGGTGCAGTGCCCTGCGACCTCTGTGACAGCCGCGGGGACTCACCTCAAAGATTGCCGGCTTCCGCGACGTGGAAACTAACTGGGAGGCCACAGCATCGGCACAGATATCCGCACGGCTCTCTCTCAGTGCTGCGCCGCAGTGCAAACTTCTATTACAAGTTCAGTGTCGCTGCGGGTTGTTTTTGCTGAGCTTGTCTCGCCGCCAGCAGTAGTCCACAAGAGGGCCTCAACACTCGGCGCAGGGTCCAGGAACCTCCCCTCACACCATCAACGGCAAATGACGGTAGCACGTCTCATAAGCCACAATGTTCGAACAGTAGGCAGCAACAGTGGACGTTCCAGGAGCAGGATGTTGCAGGATAGTAAAGGCGGCCGGCGGAGCAACACTACAGTGTGGCCATCTTGCCGTTCGCCAGACCATGCCCGGGTTGTGGACTGAAGTTGCTGTAAATGGCAGTGATTTTGTTGCTGAAGAATTGAGAGAGATTGTTCAGAGGTCCTGCGAGGGGGCGATTGAGTTGGAGGCGGCTAATGGAGAGGTAAAATCTTTCACAATGGTGAAGATTTCTTTGCTTCTGTTGGAGCTGGCATCGATGTAGTCCACCAGAGCGGTGCATTTGGTGATCCGGATCTTTTGGTGGTAGCACCATAGCATGGATTTGAATATGCTCCTGTCTTTATTAAGTAAGTGACCAAATTAGGGCCACCCGGGTCACTCTCGACCTCCTCGAGCCTTTCAATAATGAAGAGTCGATGACGCAGTAGAGAATACAAGCAAACTAGTTTATTCACATAATACACTGCTGTGGATCCAATCTGACCAGCCTCCTATGATGGCTGATGAGGGACTGACTCAAGTAAGCATAAAGTTACATTATGTATGTTGCGGAGCCCACAAAGACCCGCCTACTATGGAAAAACACTGGTAGCTGTTGTAATACAATGGGGGTACAGAACAGACGTTTCAATTCCTCAGTCTGGTACGAGCTTCCTATTGCTCAAGGTCATCTGACTTATCCTCCCCACAAGACAGGTGGGAGAAGGCCTCTATGTAACAGAAAAGGCATGCGTTAATAAGCAAGTTTCAACATTAAAGAAACAAAACTTACCAAGGACCATTTCTTGTAAATGAGCAAGTAACAGTTTTGATTATAATACAATCTTCAAGACCTAAAATGGTGGCACAGATGTCAACCTAACTTACATAACATCTGCATTTACTAATTGTGTCTACATATAGTATGCAAATATAATGTATTAGCTATATAAATGCTAACAGAATATTGGGTAAAATATGAGTAATATGACAATGTTACATTTCAATTCTAACATTCATTGTCCTGGTTCATTCTTCATTTGCACTACAGTTGTTTGAAGTGGCCTGTACCGTGTACCAGTTAGGCTGGGGTTTGAATCTTGTTGTACTGCTGTGCTTGAGAATGCCAGATAGTCTGTGCAGGAGGACTGTACATTGCATTGTAGCCTATGGTTATAATATTTACTGCTTTAGAATAATTCTGTGGGAATACCACAGCGACGACGGGGATGATTAAAGCATGTAAATCTACGAAAGATCCAATACTGGAGAAACACAAATACACAGCGAACTGGGTGCGAGACCTAGAGTTTGAAATACCAAATGACACATCGATTAAAATTTTAACTAGGATGCCCAAGTTGTCCATCTTTGTACGTCAAAAATAAAATGGATATAAAACTATGACAGGATAATACTTATTTCCTACCAGATTAAACGCTAAATTTGGTATGCCAGATATGTACTGGAAGGGTTGCAGTGACAGGGGCAAATTCCTACAAGCATGGAGGTCATGTATTCACATATAAACTTGTTGACGGGAGATACTATCTCAGATCAGAACAATCACATAGATAGCCCTGCCACTCCAGCCCTTCTTACTACTCTTTTGATATCCAGGAAAAAATAATATACACCCTTTTACTGGCTGCTAGACATGGAACTGCTCTTGTTTAGAAACTCACGAGTACTCCTCAAAATAAAGATGTGCTGAGAGAAAGTATGTAATATTTAACTATGGGAACATTATTTGCTATCAAACATGATAGATTTGATAGGATTTGGCTCTCATTCATGACACATGAAAGAACACTTTTGGGGGAGACTCAGTTTCATTGTCTGACACATCAAACTGTTTACTACTGTCTGAGATGCCGGTCTCCTCAGAAAGTGTAGAAGATATTGAACACCATCAAGAAGATTTCCTAAGAGAGCTGGACTTATAAATGAAATTGTGGCTAAATGATCCACACAGTCTAGTAGCTAATGTTAAGTTCATCATATTAATTTATTAAGATGCTGCATAATGTGTGCCGTGTAACCATGTCAAGAACCTAAAATAAAGGTGTTAGAAAAATAGTGTACTACGCCATGGTCTTAACAACCCAAATACCCTATGAGTGTGGTCGAGGCTCATCAAATTGTTTGCTTAATAATTATAATTAGGTCTGGATTGCAGTGGTATATGTAACAGACCCAGTGAATACCATCCTAACACTTTCCCAAATACTGGGAGATTATGGTGTCCACTTGGGCTATAGGGTCACTTTGAACACATCAGTGCTTTACCCCCCTCACACGATACGAACACCACTGCCACTGCCCCAGGGACTTAGAGAATCAGAGGAGGGCTTTAAATATCTAGGAATATTCCTGACATTACACAAAGACCTATGCTTCTGTGGCAATGTGGGAAGGGTACTGTTGGTCTTCCAGGCTGACATGGCTAGGTGGAGAGTCCTGCCTCTCTCTCTGATGGGGAGGGTGGCCCTCTTCAAAATGATTACACTGCTTCAGCTTTTGTATGTCCTCCAAAACTCGTACAAACTGGTCACACTGATAGTGTTTACTAGGATAAACAGTGACAACAGAACTCTTTTATGGGAAGGGGGACACCCCAGGATCTTTCCTAAAACTCTGCAACACAACCAATATAATGGTGGGCTTGCACTCCCAAAAATAGAGGGTTATTACTGGGCGACACATCTGATTAATATTAATAACTGGATTTATGTCCCACAAGACCCCCCCACATTTAGGGTAGAATACATCTATATGGAGGGAGGGAACGCAGATGTTACTTCCTGCAACACAGGTGGCATTAAAAGCCTGGGCCAGGGCGATGAGGACACTTGGGTGAGCCCACAAAATAACTCGGGAAACATCCCTCTGGAAGGGAACTTGGTTGCGAGAGATCGCAAAACTGACGGGCTTTGGGGCATGAGATACGATAGCCATCTCCAGGGTGACTGACTTACTAGAGAAAGGTGACTTCATGACGTCCTCCTCAATACAAAAACATTACCACATATGCCCGTCCTAATTCCTTTGCTGAGCCCAACTTCCAGGATTCACTTTAGAGGCTTTCAGGGGTGTGGTGCTGGGTGAGTAAAGCTGGGCCGAAAGAGCAAGAAGGTGGCGACGTGCAATCATCCTGTGCACGGTGAAGCCTAGAAGGACATCAGAGAGGGCTCCATTGAAGAGCAGTAGACATTTGGAGTGGGATAATCCAGCTGAGGCACCTCCGTCAAGACACTGATCTTGACCTCCAAGATCTTTCCTCCTAGTGTGGTTAAGGAGGAAGTAGTATCCTTTGATATGGTGGTGAGGAGGGCAGCTAAGATCCTCGATCTTCAGCTTCCCTCCCCACCACCATATCAAAGGATACCACTTCCTCCGTAACCACACTAGGAAGAAAGACCAGGCCAGTGTCTGGTTTCATACTAGTTGTTATCATCTACTTGGGCCAAATGGTCTTCATGGGGATCAAGACACCCGTAAGGATCCTCAGATCTACCTTAGTACAAATTCCCACAGGGCCAGTCAGAGAGAGAAGGCACTGTATCCAACCCAGATGGTCATTGGGGTCCAGTCAGCACTGGTGTTGGAAATGGCCGTTTTGCAAGGTCACCCCCAAACCTTTTGCCTTCCTTTTTGCTGAATTTGGGTTTTGTTGCCCTTAGGACTCTTAGCACTTTACCACTGCTAACATGCTAAAGTGCATGTGCTCTCTCCTTTAAACATGGTAATATTGGCTCCTACACAATTGGCATATTTAATATACTTATGGGTCCCTTGTAAAGTGTACTAAATGTGGCCAGGGCCTATAAATTAAATGCTACTGGTGGGCCTTCAGCACTGATTTGCCAACCACTTAAGTATCCCTTCAAACATGTCTCAGGCTTCTTATTGCAGAGCCTGTACGTGCAGTTTAAACTGCCATTTCACTCTGACAAAGTGACCCTTTTGCCAGTCCTAAACCTTCATTTTTAATACATATAAGCCACCCCAAGGGTATGGTGCAATGTATTAATAAGCAAGATATGTATTTTTAAGTTTACATGCCCTGGTAGTGAAAAACTCTTCAATTCGTTTTTCACTACTTCAAAGCATATATCTCCCATAGGAAAACATCGGGATTACCTTATTAGATCTTAGAGGAAAAATTTCCAAATGGGAAAATATAACTGGTTCATGTTTCGTCTTTCTGGATTCATAATTTAAAATCCTAACTTATGGTGAAGTCTGAATTTAAAATTACAATTATGAAAATGCCACTTTTAGGACATTGCCATTTTCTTGCCTTAGCTATTTGGTGCCTGCAGCCTGTCCCTGATCACCTGACTGGGTGAAGTTGGCGGTTGGCCTTTAAGTATTCTTCCTAGACAATCATACACAATGGGAGCATTGGTGTGTCTCAATGGGCCATCACTGGCAAGATGGGAGAGAAGAGCTGGGCACATCCTCACTTACACCTGTGTCCTGTTCCCACACAAAGGGCTGCAAACCCCCTGTAGTTAGTAGCGAGCCAGGGCAGGGGAGATAGGACATCTGTGCACTTCAAAGGCATGTCTCTTGAACCCCTCCCCACTTAAAAGTCACCACAGGGTATAAATACTGGACCTTAGACACTCCAGTACAATTTTGGACTCTACCAGGAAGAAGGACTGCTGTGCTGCTGAAGGACTGCCACTCTGCCTGCTGGACTGCACTC
The DNA here is from genome assembly GCF_964261635.1 of Lissotriton helveticus. Lineage (NCBI taxonomy): Eukaryota > Metazoa > Chordata > Amphibia > Caudata > Salamandridae > Lissotriton > Lissotriton helveticus. Next base: position 1,030,472,636 of record NC_136059.1, read on the forward strand.
TTCTGGACTGCTGCTTTGCTGTGGTGATCTGCTGCCCTCTTGCCTGGGGGAAAAGGACTGGACTTACATCTCTTAACCCCATAATACAGAGTGACTAATTTGGATCGCCTCCTTATTTGAAGCCTAAGGGACATAACAGGATTCCATCCCCTTCACCTGGACTCTGCCCTCTGTGAGTCTAGTCTGCCAAGTGGTGTAAGTCCTAGACTCTTGGAAGCGGGATTAAGGTGCTTGCCAGCGAAACTGATGCATCTTCTATTCTGAGCGGTGCATCCCCGTGCAGAACTGATGTATCTCCTCGGCTGAGCAGCGCATCCCCGAGCAGAACTAAAGCATAGCTGCTGCTGCGTGGATTGGACCCATCGTAAAAGACTCACATTGCCACCGCAACCCTCATCTTGAGACCAAACATCACTTTTGGAACCACCAGTGCAGAACGCTTTCCCCGGCACAGCTCCTAGCGTCTTTCGTCGATAGTAGCCTCAACAACAACGGCACAACTCTGCATCGCAGCTTCACCACTCATCAGAATTGACACATCCCCTCAGCTGTGTATCGCATCCCCCGACACTTGACTTGTCATCTCAAGACTGTACGACAGGATTCTTGATGTCCACTGATCAGGACCTCGCACCACAGCCTCGCCGCATCTCGGAAACCGATGCATCGCCGTGGCTGCGCAACGTATGCTTGACACAGACCGACACAACCAGGATTTAAGGTACTATGTTCAGCGGGCCTAACTGGGTCCCTGTAGCCAGCCTGCACTGCATCACAGTTGGCCTGAACTTGTAACTTTGTCCTGGTGAGGCACGACCTGATATCCCCAATAGAAGTTTATGCTTTTTGGCACTATTTCTCACTATAAACTCCATAATTGAATATCTCCAGTTGTATTCATTGGATTTTTGTTGTTTGGTCTTGTTTTATTTATTAAATTAAATTTTATTTTTGTAATATTTGTGGTAGCTGTTTGACCAGGGCTCATACCCCAGTCGACCAGTAACCCTATTTCTAACAGCCAGTATCAGCATCAGTCTGGCTTCTTATTGGAGTCGGGAATGACTATGGGCTTGGCGTCAACAAGAGGCTACGGCGGTGCCAGGAACTGTACCATAGGGCTGAACCCCGGCGACGGTTGTGGATTTGTGACCGGAGTCGGTCCGGATCTCGAAATGCATCCAGAGGGCTCTGCTGGCAGAGAGAGCAAACTCGCTGGCAGTAATCCAGTCGAGCCACCTCCCATACCCGGGAGGCCTAAAGACTCTCCAGATAATTCAGATTTATTTATTATTTATTTATTTATTTTAAGGTTTTATATAGCGCTGGCTAGACCCGTAGGTATCACAGCGCTTTACATGAGAATCAGACAATAATTGCAGGTTACATCTTTACAAAGGTTACACAGTTATTAGAGCATGGCAACATAGTGACCAGTAAAGTTGAGACAAACAATAAGGAACATATAGGTAAGGGAAAAAGCAGGCAAGGGGAGATATTCCGTGGAGTGGGGGGGTAAGAGCAGGGGAAGTAGAAAGAGAATGGAGGAGGGAAAGAGGAGGGGAGAGTTAGAGACACAGCATGGCAAGAGGAGGGGAGGGTGACGGGGACACAAACCGGTAGATGAGTCAAAGCTGCGCCCAAAGTCCAGTAAGCTGTGATCCCAGGGGGAGTGGTATCATTTCCCCATCACTGTTCGCCGAGGCTCCCTAAGCGCAGTGGACTCTCTCAGATGGGTCTCTGAGACTCCAAGGGCTACTTACTGGATCCTTTCCCAAAAAGGGGAGAGGGAGTGCTTTGGCAAGGGGTGCCATACCATACCTCAATTGTGAGTGACTCCCTTGGTGCTGTGGACTCCCTCAGCGGGTACACTGAGACTCCAGCGTATATATCTTGGAACTTTCCCCAACAACGGGAGAAGGAGTGCTTAGTCAAAGGGCACAAAAGGACAGGGGGCTAGGCGGTGTAGCGAGCAAAGGGAAAGATTCAGGTGAGAGGGGATAAGAGCAAAGGAAGTAGACAAAGAACGAAAGAATGCTGAATGGGAACAGATAGATAGATAGGAGACAAGGAAAAACCAGAGTAACAGAAATACGATGAGGAGGGGGGCGATACAGGGAAACGGGGAGAAAAATTGTGCCCAGAGTCCGGCTGGGTAGGTGACGGTCAGGGGATGAACCAAGGCCGATCTCCTCAATAGCTGAGCAGAGCAGCTCCACCGGGCGTCGGATATAGTGCTCGGACTCCACTGCCAGGACGGAGATCAGGAGTATGCTCAGAGATTGTCATTGTGCGTTGATTAGGTGGTGGTCGCTTCCACCCCTCGTTCACCTCTGCTCCATTGCTGCCTCTTTGGTCTGTTTACTCTGCCCCCGGGTCCCAACAGGCATTCCCGTCCCAGGCACATTCCATACCTCTTCAATGATTTTGGTACTCTAAAGTCAACTGATGGATTTTCAGGGACGCTTACTTTCCCAGTGAAAGTCTGATAGTGGTTGTTAATGTTCCAGTCTGTCCTACTCTTCTCGGTCAGGACATTCTCGTAAGCCGCCTGCAGAGCCGCACCCTTCTGGCTGAGGTTCACAGCCATGTCTGCGGTGCATCGGTACCTCACTGCCAGGTGTACCTGACCGCCTCCCAGATATCAGGTGCATAGCCTCATAAAACTCTTTGAGTTGGGCAGACACAAGCCCAGGCTCTGCAGGTGGAGTAAGGGAGCGGTGCCTCAGCTTGCAGTGTTGTTTCCACGCCTCGTCGGATGACTTGGTTCAGTGCTGCAAAGTCTAAGAGCGCTTCAACTTCTTAGATTTCTTGTGTTTGTGGAAATTACCTGATGACAACTTCGACTGCAAAGACGACCGGCAGGAATGACTCCGAGAGTGGGCCTGAGACCTTACAAACAACTGGGACCTGGAGCGGTGAGGAGTATTCCAATGTCGGGCAACCAGTACCTTCTTCTCCCGCTCCCAAATCACCTTCAGATTCATTATGCGTCAATCAGGACAGTTCTGGGAAATGTGGCTCAGTTCCAGGCACCATAGACAAACCAGATGTGGGACCACTACAGGCATTTGCCTGTGACAGGCTCCACAGGGTTTAAGATCCATTGGTTTCTTAGGGGACATCCTTGAGGCAGACTGGGTGCAAAATTCTCAAAATGAGGTTGACAAAATATCAAAAAAGTGGTCGAAAAAATACCGGGGTAGCTCCGACGGATTTCGGCTGTTGGCGCAGAAAGAACCGAACTGGTGACAGAGTGCTGGGGTGGTGCCTATATAGGCATTGCGCACATCACATCTAACGCTGACTACGCCTACAACGCACATGAGGGTACTGCTCATGATTTTCCAGATCCAGGCTGATGCGGAGGAGATAGTCTTAGGTAAGGAATTTGTGGGTAGAAGTCTCTATCAGATTAGTATGGGCGCACGTTTTAACTGCTATATGTGCATTCAAATTTTGAATGTAAGAATTAGTGTTCTAGGCAGTCATGTAGAATAAAACAGTACAGTCACGTGACAGCTGCACTGTAGTTTAGTGCACTGTGCTAATCTATAGTGTTTAAATTCATAAGTAATCCTTATCCTCTTCTTTTTTTAGTTTTCTATGCTTTCAGTATACACAGCTACTTACCAATCAGCCATGTGTGACACCTTTGAGAGAAATGAAGGCTTAAGATCTGCATTTAAAAAATATATGTAAATAGATACGAAACTGATTTTTATGTTTTTTATTTGGATTTAAAAATCAGTAAACACTGAAAACTGGCACCCTCAATTTTATTTAACAAAGCTTAACGTGACCACCTACCACCTTTCAATGTGATATAACTGGCAAAGCACCATAACGATACATGTGTGTAAAAAATGTAAACAAATTAAAAAGAGTGACATCCATTTCTAGGAAAGTGAAAGCAAAGAATATTTAAAAAACATGTTAATACAAACTAGAACAAATGTTTATTTTAATATACGCTAGATCAAATGTTTGCTGGTGGTGTGACAAGAACTCATAAAACCTGTTCATCCTAATAAAAAATAATAGAAAATGAGCCAATATGTGCCAACTTGTACAACAGAAGGCTCATCACCTTCTTATGAGTGTTTTGCCATCATGCTGGCACATACTGGTGGGAAAACATGTAAGTACTCATGGCCAGAGCCAAAAAGATTAGATTTGGCAATAGTTTGTTTTTATAATAGCATGTAATTCAAATAGTGTTTACCATGACAAAAATAAAAAATGCCGACAAAAATAAAAAATGCCAAAAAGATAGAATTCAGAAAAATATCTGTAAATACCTGGCATTTTTTCAGCTCCCTCTTCAGTTGGAGAATAGTTATATGATGTGGCTCATCTCTTCCGCTACCAGTTTGGTTATCAACACCAGAAACGTTTGGGATTTCGTTTTTTAGATCCTCGACCATATTCAGCCAGTCCTGCAACTTCAACTGTTTACTCTTCGTTAAGTTGCAAGTATCCTTAACATCTGTGATGAATGTAAGGGCTTCCTCAATGCAGTTTCGTTGGTTGAAACACTCAGTCTGAAGCTGTGCAAGCTGTTCTTCAAGGGAACGGAGTTGGGTTTTTTCCGGTCCCCATTCTTGAGATACCTGACTTGTACGGGCCATCACACTGGAACGCTGGTTCTGCAAGGCTTCTCGCAGAGCCTTGATTTCATGTTCCATCTCATCTATCCGGTCCCAGTCTGGGTTGTAGTTCACAATGGGTTTGTTTCTAATATTTCGAGCCCTGTTGGAGTATTTGAGGGAGTTTAAGGACTCATCAAAGTCAGAGGAGGAAGGGCTAATGCAAGTGATCATAACGGTTTTGGCATTTCCCCCAAGTGAGTCTTTGAGGATACGTGTGATCTTTGCGTCCCTATATGGAACATGAGCACTTTTCCTCTTGGGATCTCCAAGAGCACTTATCACGTTGCCCAGGGCTAGCAAACCACTGTTTATTTGTATGGACTCTTTGAAGCGTTCACCTGTGTTCCCTGTTTTCGTCACTCTTTCGGACCCTGCCAAATCCACAAAGTGGAACTTTGAGAAGATCATTTGGACTGCTCTCGGGTCACTATTTTGAGCAGTGTCCGGAGAGTTCAGTGGTTGCTTTGGCCGCTGTTGACAAATACTGATGGTAAAAATGGCATGGGATCGACTGGAGTGTTCATTCATTTGCGTAGTGCCTGTGTGACGAGCAGCATTTCCAATTTCTAAGAGGCTCATGACGTCCTCTGCACTCTCCACCTGGCATTCCTTGGCACCTATAATGACTAAGAACACAGAACAAAATGAGGAATGTGTTTCAATAGGTACTGCTCATCTACATCACAAAATTCTCACTATCCCTACCTACAGCTGTATCAAATACTTCATAAAACAAGACATTATCTTGTTTGTTATCAACACATATTCAGTACATACATTTCCATCATATTTCCAATGTGATTGTCCCTATTGTGTCAGCAGAACATTATTATGGAGTAAAGTATGACATTAGCATATGAGAGGACAGACTGAGTTACCATTTTGGAAGCAGCAGAAATAAACCATTTCACAATAATTCAAGCAAAAGAGGAATTTAGTGGGTATGTGGAGATTTTCACTGGGAAGCGTCCATTTTTTATAACTTTGGTTATTCCAAGCAAAAGTGCAGAATAATGTCATAATCTACAGACAGTTTCACTTTAAACAGAATGTTTCCCTTCGAAGACCAGCACCTCCAAATTATTCAATAATAACCCACAAACCATCCCCTAGTTGGGGCTCATTAGTGTAAAACAGGCGGTCAACATGGAAAGAGCTGAAACTGTTGCTTAAAAATGTGGTGGGGTGCCAGACAGTAACACTTTTAGGAACAGTTCTCTTCTGGCTAGCTAGAGTGCTGTAAGGAATCTGCCTACTACATGCACTGCACAATTGTTTTAGGTCTCGCCTACAGGCAGATATCAGCTGATGGCTATCGAAGACCTATTGTGGACAATATCAATAGTGCAGTGGACTTTGGCTCGGTCCATTACTTACCATTACTTGACTTTCTTGTTAATCTTATTTGCTTGCATCATATTCAAGGGTTTACCTTCCTCTTCTTGTGTTTGTCTCTCCCCTAGGTATAATTTATTTGAAATGTCTTTGATTGGACAGCTTGTATCTTTGCACTGCTCACATTCAGAGAACTACTCTTTATTTTGCCTCTAGCACTCCATTGGAGTGTGTGTGTGTTTTTTGCTCTCTCCTCCGTGTGTTGCTTTCCCCTTCACATCCCCATCCCCGTGCCCTTTGTAACTCAAAAAAGCTTGTCCTTTTCTTTCCTTACCCTGCGGCTGAGCTTTTTTGTCTTTTCTTTAAATTAAGCAACCCCCTGCACCTCGTCCGTTACTTCTCCAACCTTGTTGCACATTAATCTTGCTGCTGTGTGGCATTTACTTTTCCTCAACCACACACCCACTCCACAATTGCTCTCCATTTCCTAGCCAGCTCTGTATTTGAATTTTATTTCCTTTTTTGTAGGGCACGTCAGTTGTAATGTGCTCCTTTTCGAAAGTGAGCTTTCACACACATTTAACTTATTTTTGTATTCATCTCCCCAAAAGTGGAATCTGCCATTTTGGAATGGTACATAAGAAAAATAAAATCTCAGCCGGGTCATTCCACAACCATGAGTATTTGTCATTTGGGATCACACTGTGCTACTGTAGCATCATGTTGCATACTTTCGTGCACCTCATCATGGCTTTTTTGCCAGTGCTGTCCATATGCGCAAACAAGCATTTTTATTTTCTTTTTATCAATGCTGAATGGAAAAAAGCATTGGTAAAGCCAATAGCTGTGTGTTGGCAAAGCGAAAAGGCACGACTTACTGGCTTTGTGAATGCTTGCTAAAGACTGGAGGATGTTCTGTTAGTAGGATAGAGAAAGTGTGATTATGCCGGATTCTACTCTAATAGTTTTACTAAGAATCCTCTGTCGACTGGACCTTTATTACTTGCTGAGAAGTGTAAAGGGGAGAAACAAGGCATTCAGGACAAACTAGTATGGACCAAATAAGTAAAACTCGGAGAGGATCACAGACTCCGAATTCCAATTTAGGGGTTTTATTACAAAGACAAAAATAACTGGACATACAAGGACCTCATGAAGAGGTTGTAAAAACACAAAGGTACTAATACAAAGACCATACTACGAATAAGTCTGATCTGGTGCAACATAAAAAAATTAGCAATTCCAAAAATACTAGACAGGCAATAACTGCCCCAACATCTATATTAGTCTTCATAAGTGGTGGCTGCAAAAGAAATCCGTTAATCTATCCCACGACTATACTGTCGTGGCATCCCTACTTCGCAGGTGTCAGCTCGTGAAGACTTCCTAAGAAGTACACTCACGTTGTAAAGGTCAGTAGCCAAAACTACAGAGTTTGTTCTAAGACTTCCTTCTAAGAATCAATCCCTTCTGTCTGCCCTTCTAACTGCTCTGCCCTCTCATCCCTCAGGGCACTGTCCCTAATACAAAATGCACAATTGATAGAACAAGCCCACGAAACGCCTCCTCTGGCCAGGCACCTTTCGTAGGTGATTTTCCATCAAAACTTGTACTCGGTCCAGCAACGGTTGGTGTGTCCTTGGGTCTCAGGCCTGTTCAGCAAGAAAGAATATCAGCTCCCAATTATCGGCATTCTTGAATACTTTGTAACAGGTCTTCTCCATGCCTAACTCCTAAAACAAAAGGTGTTAGTCTAACTAACAAGGATGGCTTCCTTGCACCTGCAACAGAAACATGAGAACAGAACAACCTTGCACGCACATGAATTTCGCTGACTGCCTCTAAATGAGAGCTTTGGCAGGGGAAAATGCATTTCAGGCCTACACAAACCAGCTAACATAAGAAATATGAATAGGCCTTTTTATAGCATGAAAGAGTAAATACTCCATCTAGGCCTTTGACATCAAATTAAACAGGCATTTATGAATTGCATCTGCAAAGCACTACATTTCATCACAATCTAAGGCACAATCAAATCATCTCTACGTGTACAGACTTTAAATGGTTCACGTTTAAATCTAATACACTACATTACATATGAGCTACTTTATTAAGCGTTTGCAATGAACATCGAGAATTACATAATTCCCTCTAAATCCCATTTTACTTTTCATGAATGGCACGACTCATTCCAACACTTCATTTACCATCGATTATTACAACACAATATACTAGCTAACATTAACCCCTAAGAATATATGCAGGTACGGACTACTCAAGAATATAATTTACCCCTACAATTTCCAGAATATCATGACGCTCTGTGAAGTATAACATGTAATCCTTTTTGAGTCTGTTAATGGATGTTGACTTTGGACAGTGTGGGCCTAGCAATGTCAGACGAGTGTGGTGGACTGTGCATTGTACGAGTCGATGTACGGTAAAGTGAACAGAGTGAGAATGGATGAGCCTAGACATAGAGTCACAGTATAGATCAGACCCACTTGTGCCAGAATGAGTCTCTGATATTGTGCAAAATTGTCCCAAAACCATAGTATATTATTCAACAACTTGGTGTTGTGTCATCATTTATAGAAAATATATAAGTAGGTCTTCATTTTCCTCTGTCTCCATTTATCAAGCCTTTGGACTCTCTTGACATAAAAAACACCCCTTGTCTGCCTGTTCCGCCATGCATGGAACTTCCTTTATTTTCGAGGAGGATTACCCCCAATCCCCTGACCACCCCACATCCGATGTGATCAGTGTTATTCTTCCTCACTGAATTTTTTACTATGTCCACTATATTATCCCCAATGGACATAGCCATTGCTATATTCCCACGTTTTTCAAACACCAGCCGTACATCGACCACAGCTGGCTGTCACCCTCAGACCGGAGGGCCATCCCCAGCAAGCCGAGGGCAGAGAATTCTGATGCCTTTTGGGCCCCATGCGGCTCCCGTAGCACTCCGCAACAACCCTGTTTCCTGGGCAACGCCGAGGGCAGAGAATTCTGATGCCTTTTGGGCCCCACGCGGCTCCTGTAGCACTCCGCAACAACTCTGTTTCCCGGGCAACGCCCCACGTGACATGCAACCCCGCGCTACCCGGAAGCCGGCTCCTCAATTTAACACACCGAGAATCACCGGCACAGGTAGCAGGGCAGCGGGAGATAGATGTAGGTATTTGGCCTCTATCGTCATGACAGAACTGTAAGTAGAACAAACGGGCTCCCCATTCTTTTTCTAATGACTCACCTCTTTTACCAAGTCCGGAAACTATCACGTTTCGCGGCCATTATCGGATCTGTCTCTCACATCAATTGCTTACATGTTATTACAGAATACGTTCCACTGAGTGATAAGACTACTCCCTGCCCTCCGAAGCAATTGACACTACAATTGGAGTAAGCCTCTCCCTTACTACCATGAATTACCTGTGTGTCTTTAAGTGTTACATATTTGTCAGTCCTTGTGTGTCCTTTGTATTTTACGGGCAAACTTTGCACATCCTTCAGCGACCGTCCCGACCACCATAGTTGGGATGCAAGAATAAGAGATCACGCCTCTACAATTAGTATGAATGAGCGAGATTGGAATAAATATAGTGTAAGTGACTGAGCACGCACCTCTTGATAAGTATGCGTGTGTTGGCTAAATAGCATGCCCGCAGCGGGCACTCGACCAGCACGACAATATCACGCAGATACGAACCTTTTTCCTAATGAGAGTAGCATGAAGCATGAAATCATAGAGACACTGCACGACGTAACAGGCATGTAATATTGATCACGTCTGATAGATGTTCGTTTCTCTTTCCTCCCCACAGGTCTTTTGATTTTTAATACATAAGCTCGCCTACTTTTGCTTGAGCATCTCGCCATTAGCGATTTTTGCTAATAGGTTCACGAGGATCTAGGATTGGGTGCGCCTTTTAGGGGGTACATACCGTCCATTTCCTTGATTATGGTCCTGACGAAAACCTGGAACATCCCATTAAAGGTTGAAACATGTAGACCAGTACACATATAGAGATACTTTGGCCGTAACTTCCCTTAGTATCTCGCCACCCCCCTTTTTAATATTGTCCAGTTGCTTTAAAATAAAATTCATATTTTCATTAAGTTAAACCAGGACAATTTTTAACACTCCTTTTTTTGCACTCACACTCACAACCTGCTCCACTGTATTTCAGGTGTTGTAGCACACCCTGGTGACGTTAGGCCACCAGGGTGGACCCCGATGATGAAGCATGTCACCACTAGGCTGGTGAGTGAGGGTTTTTTTTACAAAAGGTTAAATTCTTCCTTTTGTCAGTCAAAACGCACCATTAGGAAATCGTTTATTTCCCCTTTTGGTGGTACTCCTCTTTTTGTTTATTTAATAAAAAACAAACCTCCATAACTCTCATTATGGATACAACATTTTCTCTCTCCACTCATGTTCTCTCTAGGGCAAGTAATGATATTGCATTTCTGCAGTACCACAGACAAATACCATCTTCAGGGACCAGCAGTTCCAGTCTCCTATACCACACTCTCGTCTTCTCCGCTGTCCTTACTTTCTTCTTTGCCCTAATTCTATCCCTACTCTTTTTGTTAAAAATATAATTGTTAAGCTGTTGCATTGTGTACAATTCATCCTATTGAACAGTAAATACATAAGACGACACAATACTATCACTTGCATATGTAACATCCTTATTTGCATAAGTATCCTGCTACTTTTATGTATTCAATACTCTGATACATTCATATACCTATGCTACAAATACAATTCCTTAATATAAACTTCTGAAATGAAAACAAAAAATCAAGCACCATCGGTAACAGCCATATCTGCCCAGACGAAGACTGGCTGAGGTTTACTTGTGGCCCGGAGGAACAAGACGGGGGGGAGCACCTCTATGGCTGGAGTATCATCTGCAGTGCCAAGCAGAGATGTGCAGCAAACATCTAAGATGAAGGGCTGTGATTAATGTAGCAGCCCATTTTAATTGAAACTCGCTCACATGACCCCTTCTTCCACGTTGTGCACAGGGGGTGAATGACGATACAACCTACATTCGTTGTTTTACTTCGAATGGGATGTCAACTCAGGAATCCTAGTCTGACAGCATCACGCACACCGCTGGGTGCACGTCGACGCCAGCACTGCTTAAAGGCTACAAATCATTCATCCGTCGGTGCGTGTCACTGCTAAAAGAAACAACGTGAGGTGCCTGCCACACAGTGCAGGGATTCACACAAACTCCCATTTCTCTATGGGAGCTAGGGCTACGGCTGGTTTACAGCTGCAGCACAAGCTCCCATAGTGCAATGGGAGTTTGCAACCGCACACTGTCCAGTACCATTGTAATAAGGTATGCAGAACCACTGACCAATGGTTGGGCGGTTCCCATACTGATGGTGCATCCGGCCGACATCGTAAAAAGGCCCTATATGTTTTCATTGTCTCATGTTTTGCGTGTTTAAGCACTGGGGTCATTTTAATTTCACCATGTATGTGTTTGTGTGATTCAATGTATGTATTCTTTGTGTTATGGGCAGCTGATCATTTACAAAAAACAAAAAAGTTTTTTTTTAGATATATGACAATAAATATATTGAATACGAAATTGCTCTTTTTGTGTTGTGTGTGTGGTTTTCTTCTCTTTTCAATATTGGTTTGATTTATCTCTCAAAAAGTTGATATTCTCAGCCTGAGACTAAAGTCCTCTGATCTCCACCTCCCTCGTATGAACTCCACGGCCCACCAGGGATGAGTCAGTCAAAACCGCCAACTCGGGGTGGAAAAGGGAGAGAGGTATGATGCAGCTCCTACTGCAATTTAACAGCCACTACTGCAAATCTCCATGGATGGCATTGGCCACATTGTCTTGATGCTGAGACCATTGGAACTTCAAATTCCATTGCAGGGTATGCTTGTGTGACCTGCTGTATCTGACAAGGAAGGTGCACAAGGCTAAGAGACCAAGAAGCCTCAGAGCTGCTCTCAGCAAGATCCTGGACCAAGCCTGAAACATCAGAACCAAGATCAGTGATGCAGGAGAAAGAGACAACATGAAAGACATGTCCTTCAAACCGTTATTCCAGACGCAAGCATTGTAGAAAGACAGACTGTGGCATTCTCACAACATGAGATCACAGTTTAGACGATGGGAACCTCAGAAGAATTAATAGCTGGTCAAGTACCATCTTTCATTCATTGTTACCCATTCTGGCAAACTTGGCACAGAGTAGAGCCCGCTATGGAGGCCCTGAAGAAAGCCCACCAGCATTTTTTGATTAGGCCATACTACAGGGCTGTAACATGTTGACCATCTCAGGATGGATTATCCCCCTCGATTTTAACACACCTTGTGACAGACAGTAATAAAAGATATTTAGTCGACCTAATTCTTTTGTCAGCACCCAGTCGATGGGGGATTAGCTGACCCCCTTTTTTTAGATTGACACCACACCCACACAAACCTTATCACAAAGTGCTCTCCAAAATGCCACCCTAAGAGCTCCTCTGCTTTGTCAGATTGTGCCCATGCCTCAGGGCATGAGGAGGAGCCCTATGATGAAGCGTGACACCAGGTCAGTGGGTGAGGGCTTCCCTCCTTAATAGAGAAACTCCACAGACAATTATCAGTTCACATCAGTCCATGTTTTGCTCTAGCCCTTTTTCTCCCCAGGAATCTTTTTGTTATATGTTTTATCCAAGGTGTATCTCTGTGTTTAACCCCTTTCCCCCATTGGTCTTTTTCACATCAGAATCGTAGACTGAACGTCCTGGACTCATTGTAGTTGAGGGAAAGCTCTGAACTCTTCTGTGTCCAGGATTGCCCCAATAAATGGAAGCCTCTGAGAAGGAATCAGGTGGACTTTGGTTCATTGATAGTGAACCCCAATGATGTGATTCGGCCTGCCATCAACCGACTAACTGTAACGGGCCTGCCTTCCACAGCCAGTCCTCAAGGTGCAGGAATACTGGAATTCTCAAACTCCAAAGATGGGTAGCGACAGCAGCTATCACTTTCGTGAACATCAAAGGGGTGCTGGAGAAGCCGAAAGGAACACAGCATACTGAAAATGCCCCTTACCTACCTTGAACCGCAGATAATGGTCCAGTCACCCGGGTCCAGAGCAGACATGATCTAGGCAAGCATGAGCACTTTTATTTTTCCCATTCCACTGGAAGGAAATAGCAGGCTGAAGGTCCAGAATAGGCCGGAGGCCCCCATCCTTCTTTGGAACTAGGAACTATCAAGAGTAACAACTCTCTCCTTTTTCAGAGTCCAGAACCCTCTCAATGGCATCCTTGGAGAACAATAGGAGCACCTCCTATAAAAGAATCCACAAGGGCTTTTCCGAAATTTGCCCTGGTGAAGGAGGAATATATGTGGGGTGAAAAGAAAAGGCAGGGCTTAGACATTTGGAACAATCTGTAAGACCCATCTGTTGAATGCTGCCCCCCAATGCTTGAACATGCACCACTATGGGCAAACTAAAGTGCTTTGGTGGCTGTTGTTGCAGGGGAAGAGGAATGGGAGGACTGATGCGTAGTGTGGCTCACTGGTTAGAGGCGGCAGGCCTGAGAGCAGAAGTCAGCCCGGGACCAGGGTTCAATTCCCGACGCGGCAGGGTCGTGGACCTTGGTCAGCGGACTCGATAATTCTCGCTTCGGTGCTTACTCTAATCAGGGGTTCCACTCGGCAACTCTGGGCATTAGCTTGCCTAATCTCCACAACGGCCCCACCAATTCCGGGGATGCCTGGCTCCACCTTGGGGACTCCCAGCAAGGGACCATCCCACAGGGAAAGCCAGGACGGGTTCCCCAGAGTTATACAGCGCCGGGACGCCCCGTTGCTGGGGCAGCTGTGCGCTTTACAAGTATACTACATTTACATTTACATTTACATTTACATGCCCCTGCTGGCTCACACGCTGTCTGCCAGACTCGCATTCACATACATGGACGGACTAGGGTTATGCAGCATCACTGGTTAGGAAAGCTGCTTCTGTTTATATGCCAGCCCTCTTGGGTAGACTTTAAACCTTTGAAATTGATGTGGAAACTTGCTTGGCAGGGCTCAATAACCAGAATGAAAGTGCTGCAGCACTGCTGTCTTTAAAGCATTCAAATCTGAAGTCCTCCTTCTCATGGAAAAAGCCAGACCCATCAAAAGGCATATCCAATGGGGAGGGCTGTATATTTCAAAAACAAAAAGAGGAGTATCCACTATGAATTTGAAGAACAGACGTATCTGGAGGACCGGTTCTTGGCAAAAAGGAGGAAATTCATCCTTTTGATAGAAACCCCTCACTCACCACCTAGTGGTGACATGCTTCATCATCGGGGTCCACCTTGGCGTCCTAGCAACACCAAGGTGTGCTGCAACACCTGGACTACAGTGGAGCGGGTTGTGGCTGTAGGTGCAAAAAAATGTTAAAAATTGTCCTGGTTGTACTCAGAAAAAGTGGTTTTAATTATAGAGCAACTGAACAATGTTTTAAAAAATATATATAGGCGAGATCCTGGTAGGGAGGGTTACGTCAAAATGCCAGTGGGAGATGCTGCTCGCGTCCACTGCTCGGCTAGTGGACGCGAGGAGTAGGTCGACCATGATCTTCCCTGCCTGCAACTAATATGTTACTATACAGGCACTGACCCTACGCCCTGCCCGTTGAAGCGCAGAGTACTCTTACTCTTACTCGAGTCTCTTTTTTTATTCGCCAGCTCACTTATTTTATTGAGCAGCATCTCCCACTGGCATTTTTTGCCAGTAGGCACACAGGGGATCAAGGCCGGGTGTGCTTTTTAGGGAGCACGCACCCCCTGTCCACCTGTTTTTTCTGGTCCTGACGAATACCGGGCAATAGCCCTTATGGTAGAAACATGTTGACCACTCAACACATATAGAGATCCCTTGGACGTAACCCTCCCTACCAGGATCTCGCCTATATATATTTTTTAAAACATTGTTCAGTTGCTCTATAATTAAAACCACTTTTTCTGAGTACAACCAGGACAATTTTTAACATTTTTTTGCACCTACAGCCACAACCCGCTCCACTGTAGTCCAGGTGTTGCAGCACACCTTGGTGTCGCTAGGACGCCAAGGTGGACCCCGATGATGAAGCATGTCACCACTAGGTGGTGAGTGAGGGGTTTCTATCAAAAGGATGAATTTCCTCCTTTTTGCCAAGAACCGGTCCTCCAGATACGTCTGTTCTTCAAATTCATAGTGGATACTCCTCTTTTTGTTTTTGATATATTTCCTCCCAGGGGAATAGGAGAAGTCTCTAGTTCACTTTTGGGTGAACGAACTCCCTTACTCTCTTCTTTGTTTGGAACATCGAGGGCTGTATATTGACAGGAAATCCAGTGGATCACCTCCATGCTTATCTACGAAGGATAATACTGGTATCAACTGCCCTTCAAAGGCAATCTCCAGTATCCAGACCTGTGCGGATAACATATTTGGCTGAATCTTGTCATCATGGATCGTCTCTGCCAAAGAGGTCCTGAGGTCTTCCAGGACAACCAGCTAATTCTCACTGAACATGTCCCAAAGGGAATGTATGTAATGGCCCAGCAGACAAACAGCATTTACAGACCACAGAGGAAGACTGCGGCCAGAAAACTTGTGCTTGTCAAAAGCATTAATACTCTTGTATTCTCTATCCAGAGAAGTGGACAGAAATAAGACTGGATTCACCTTATTGACTGAAGCCTGTACTTTCTGGGGCTGGGCGGTAGGTGAGAAAATCTGGGTTACTGGGCGCAGGTCAGGCCACCTCCTCGTTTACATGAGGTCAACAACAAGGCTTCAATCAAGTAGACATCAAAGTATCAGTGAAGGCATTTTACCATACCTTGTAGCAGGCAATAATAAAGGATATGTAGTCCAGGTACAGGTAAGTATTTTTAACAGTAATTCTTTTCTCTGTACCCACTTGATGTGGGATTAGTATACCCACTTTTTTTAGGTGTACAGCACCCCCACAGAAACCTTATCCAATAGTGCTCTCCAAAATACCACCCTAAGAGCTCTCCTGCTTTGGCAGGTTATGGTCCATGCCTCCAGGTGTGAGGAGGAGCCCTATGATGAAGCATGCTGCTAGGTCAGTGGGTGAAGGCTTCCATCCTTAATAGAGAGACTCCACAGACAATTATCAGTTCATATTAGTCCATGTTTTGTTTTAGCCCTTTTTCTCCACAGGATACTTTTTGTTATATGTTTTATCCGGTGTGTACCTCTGTTTTTAACCTCTTTCCCCTATAGTGTTTTTTTTCACGTCAGAATCAGCCTGAACGTCCTGGGCTCTTTGTAGTGGAGGGAAAGCTCTGAACTTCTCTGTGTCCAGGATTGCCCAAATAAATGGAACTCTCTGAGAAGGAATCAGGTGGACTTTGGCTCTTTGATAGTGAACCACAATTATGTCAATCGGCCTGCCATCATCCAGAGGTGGTCCAAGACTAACTATCCCATGTCGGCCTTCAACAGCCAGTCCTCAAGGTACAGGAATACTGCAATCCTCAAACTCCAAAGGTGGGTAGCGACCACCGCCAACACTTTCGTGCACATCAGAGTGGTGCTGGTGAGGCCGAAGGGGAGCACAGCATACTAAAAATGCCCCTTACCTACTTTGAACCACAGATAATGTTTGTGATACTGCAGGACAGATATATGAACATATGGGTGCTGCAGGTCCGAGGACATGATCCAGTCATCCGGGTCCAGAGCAGACAGATCTAGGCCACCATGAGCACTTTTATTTTGCTGATTCCACTGGAAGGCAATCGGAGGCTGAAGGTCCAGATTAGGCCTGAGACCACCATCCTTCTTTGGAACAAGGAACTAGCAAGAGGAACAATCCCTCGCCCCTCTCCCTCCTTGAGTCCCTCTCAATGGCACCCTTGGAGACCAATAGGAGCACCTCCTATAAAAGAATCCACAGGTGCTTGTCTGAAATTTGCCATTGTGAAGGAGGAATATATGCGGGGTGAAGAGAAAAGGCATTTGGAACAAGCTGTAAGACCCATCTATTTGTTGAATGCTGCCCCCCTAATGCTTGGGCATGCACCACTATGGGCAAACTAAAGTGTTTTGGTGGCAGTTGTAGCGGAGGTAGAGGAATGGGAGGACTGAAGCCCCTGCTAACCCACACGCTGTCTGCCAGACTCGCATTCACATCCATGGAAGGACTGGGGTTATGCAGCATCACTGGTATATGCCAGCCCCCTAGGATATACTTTAAGCCTGTGAAATTGATGCAGACGTTGTTTGGCAGGGGTCAACAGCCAGAAGGAAAGTGCTGCAGCACTGCTGTCTTTAAAGCATTCAAACGTGGAGTCCTCCTTCTCATTAAAAAAACCAGACCCATCAAAAGGCACTTCCATTAGGGAGGACTGTGCACTGCCGGGGAATCCAGTGGATAACATCCATGCTTATCTACGAAGGATAATACTGGTATCAACTGCCATTCAAAGGCAATATCCAGTATCTAGACCTGTGCAGATAACATATTTGGCCGCATCTTGTCCTCATGGATCATCTCTGAGAAAGAGGTCTTAAGGTCTTCCAGGACAACCAGCTACATCTCACTGATCATGTCCGAAAGGGAATGTGTGTAATGGCCCAGCGGACAAACGGCATTTACAGACCACAGAGGAAGACTGCAGGAAGAAAACGTGTGCTTGTCTAAAGCATTAATCCTCTTGGATTCTCTATCCAGAGAAGTGGACAAAAATAATATTGGATTTACCTTATTGACTGAAGTCTGTACTTTCTGTGGTGGGGTGGTTGGTGAGGAATGGTGAGAAAATCTGGGTTACTGGGTGCAGGTCTGGCCACCTGCCCATTTACATAAGGGCAAGAACAAGGCTTTGAAAGAAAGAAAGTAATGTCAGTGCGCAAGGGTGCCTCCAGTCAGGTTACTGCAGGTGAATCATCTCTGTTGCTGTATATCCCATCAGGACCAGTTCTTGAGCCCATACCAGTGGCAGCACAGACTTCCACTCCAGGCCCGAGATCCATGCCAGTCCTGATATCTTGATGCTAGTACTAACGTCAGTAGCGTCAGAAGATAATCTTGTGCTTAGGCCAATGTCAGACCCCTAGCTGACTTGGGTAATTGCCCATCCCTAAAGGTTCATTTGGAGCAGCCGAGACTGCAAGTGGGTTAGACAGCTGAAACAGAACTTGCACTGCTGGCTGTAACAAAGTACCGCTTTTGGCCGCCATAAGTGTGGCAGGGTATGCTCAGACGTGAGTCCCTTGCTCACTTTGCCACTGGATTCAAGCAAGCCGGGCTGAAGACGGCTGGAATGCCAGAAACCGGTCCTTGGAGGCTTGTTTCCGGTCCAGGGAAGACATGGCTTGGCAGTTCGGGCTGGACTGTTCCCATGAGGCACAGGGTCAGACTGATTTGCATATGGCCATGTTTGAACTGGGGTGACAGAGTGGGCTAAAGAACGGTGATGAATTAAACCCAGATCTTTTGACTGGGTGTGAGTGTTTGATTGATTCAGATGCTCCATCCATCACCACCCCCTTTTGTACCTCTTTTGGCCGCCATAAGTGTGGCAGGGTATGCTCAGACGTGAGTCCCTTGCTCACTTTGCCACTGGATTCAAGCAAGCCGGGCTGAAGACGGCTGGAATGCCAGAAACCGGTCCTCGGAAGCTTGTTTCCGGTCCAGGGAAGACATGGCTTGGCAGTTCGGGCTGGACTGTTCCCATGAGGCACAGGGTCAGACTGATTTGCATATGGCCATGTCTGAACTGGGGTGGCAGAGTGGGCTAAAGAACGGTGATGGATTAAACCCAGATCTTTTGACTGGGTGTGGGTGTTTGATTGATTCAGATGCTCCGTCCATCACCACCCCCTTTTGTACAGCTTTTGGCCGCCATAAGTGTGGCAGGGTATGCTCAGACGTGAGTCCCTTGCTCACTTTGCCACTGGATTCAAGCAAGCCGGGCTGTAGACGGCTGGAATGCCAGAAACCAGTCCTCGGAGGCTTGTTTCCGGTCCAGGAAAGACATGGCTTGGCAGTTCGGGCTGGACTGTTCCCATGAGGCACAGGGTCAGACTGATTTGCATATGGCCATATCTGAACTGGGGTGGCAGAGTGGGCTAAAGAACGGTGATGGATTAAACCCAGATCTTTTGACTGGGTGTGAGTGTTTGATTGATTCAGATGCTCCGTCCATCACCACCCCCTTTTGTACCGCTTTTGGCCGCCATAAGTGTGGCAGGGTATGCTCAGACGTGAGTCCCTTGCTCACTTTGCCACTGGATTCAAGCAAGCCGGGCTGAAGACGGCTGGAATGCCAGAAACCGGTCTTCGGAGGCTTGTTTCCGGTCCAGGGAAGACATGGCTTGGCAGTTTGGGCTGGACTGTTCCCATGAGGCACAGGGTCAGACTGATTTGCATATGGCCATGTCTGAACTGGGGTGGCAGAGTGGGCTAAAGAACGGTGATGGATTAAACCCAGATCTTTTGACTGGGTGTGAGTATTTGATTGATTCAGATGCTCCGTCCATCACCACCCCTTTTTGTACCGCTTTTGGCCGCCATAAGTGTGGCAGGGTATGCTCAGACGTGAGTCCCTTGCTCACTTTGCCACTGGATTCAAGCAAGCCGGGCTGAAGACGGCTGGAATGCCAGAAACCGGTCCTCGGAGGCTTGTTTCCGGTCCAGGGAAGACATGGCTTGGCAGTTCGGGCTGGACTGTTCCCATGAGGCACAGGGTCAGACTGATTTGCATATGGCCATGTCTGAACTGGGGTGGCAGAGTGGGCTAAAGAACGGTGATGGATTAAACCCAGATCTTTTGACTGGGTGTGAGTGTTTGATTGATTCAGATGCTCCATCCATCACCACCCCCTTTTGTACCGCTTTTGGCCGCCATAAGTGTGGCAGGGTATGCTCAGACGTGAGTCCCTTGCTCACTTTCCCACTGGATTCAAGCAAGCCGGGCTGAAGACGGCTGGAATGCCAGAAACCGGTCCTCGGAGGCTTGTTTCCGGTCCAGGGAAGACATGGCTTGGCAGTTCGGGCTGGACTGTTCCCATGAGGCACAGGGTCAGACTGATTTGCATATGGCCATATCTGAACTGGGGTGGCAGAGTGGGCAAAAGAACGGTGATGGATTAAACCCAGATCCTTTGACTGGGTGTGAGTGTTTGATTGATTCAGATGCTCCGTCCATCACCACCACCCCCGTTTGTACGTCTGTAACAAAGTGACTGGGGCCAGTAACTGACCTTCAGACCTTGGGATCTAGACATGGGTGAATGAGAGGAGCAGTCAGGTTGGAGGCTGACGGATCAAGCTCGACTGCCTAGCCTTTAGTTTTGTACTATGAGTACTATTGGATATTCAAGAAGTCAGAGCTGATGACTAAGAACAGCCTGGAGGCATAATGTACTCTGTTTGGTACGAGGAAAGTTGGAAGGGGTTTGGCAATTTGTGGTCTGACTGCTCCTGGTACGACGGGTCTATGAGTCCGATCTCTCTGTATGTATTTGAATACCCTTGAGGTGAGAGAGCCTGATGGAGAGCGAGTACTGGAGGGATTGACTACTGGTTACAGAACGGACTCTGGAGTAAAATGCATTAGGGAGAATGGTTCCAACTTCTGAACCTTCAATATCTGTGCCACCAAAAAGGCTGTTAAGGTCACATACTCCTTAGTGTGATGCACCTTCAATATTGGGGTGACATCCAAACAGATTCTTGATGTTTCTATAAGTTTAACGATCATGTATAATACAAGATAAAATCTTACCTGTATTTCCTTTTTCATCCTCTCTAATGTGTAAATCTTTCATTGACGTCTCCAGCTCCAACAAGTCTCGCAGGTCTTCCTTGTACACCTCTATGTAGGACACTTTCACACTGAAGTCAATGTTATGGTTTTCAGAGATGCTCTGGAATAGATCTTGAATAGCGTGTGGTATGATGCCTTTCTCATCTTCAGCCACTGTGGCTGAAATAATAGCAAAAAACATACAAAGGTTTAGCAGTTTTACTTATGATTCAGAACTAACATTGCATTTTAGGAAGAGACCCAGGAGAAATATCAAATATAAATTGACGGAAACGATTGACAAAACAACTATTTGTATGACTCATACTTTTAAAATCATGTGTGATAACTTAGTTATTGCCATTAAAGGCAGGTGAAAGGAATAGGCCATCTACATGCAACCTGTTTGATTATCAGCTGCATCAAAGGGGTCCTTAAAGATAGTACTTTTATAAAAATGTTTTTATCTTTTGCCAGCTACCATCATGAAGGAGACCTCGAAGACATCTGGTTTACAAATTAACCTATCTTTTTAATTGTATTAACCTTACCCCATCTGGCCATCTTACTTGTTTGGAGATGGACCACAGAGACATCTATGATTGTAATGAGGGCCGAATAAAATGGTGGCATTACCCATGATAGAGGACCACCATTATAGAAAAGAAACATAAATGAATATCAACGAGCATTCAAAAGGTAAGGTACAAGTAACCCAGCTTATATTGAATCATTTTTGAGAAACAGACTTCCTCAAATAGTAATTTACTTTGAAATATTTGCATGACACGTAGCACTGCAATAGTAACAATATATGGCTGAGCAGTTCGATAACCGTGAATTTAGTTTCTTCTTGCACCTTTCCAGCCTCCCTCACTTCCTTTTACTTCTCCTCAAAACTCAGTTGTAAAAATGGACAACCAGCCTGGAGGAAGCCTGGAAGAAGCTTTATACCATTAGTTGGCAATAATGAGGCATAAGCATTGGAGGAAGAGGAGACGCTAATGGATTAAGAGTACCAGATGTAACAAAAGCAAGGCACAGGTAGAAGTCCTGATAGGTTAGTGCTTGTTCGGGCTAAACAAATTAAAAATGTATTATTTTTCAGCTGCCACTAGTATAGTTTATGTTCAAACCTTCCCAAACATTACCCAGACAAGCTCAAACTTAAAAATCAAACAATATGCCAGCTCAGGAGACTTGAGAACACATACAATCTTTTTCCATCTGTCTGTTCAACATAATTTCATATGGTTCAAAAGACACACAATTAATGGACAGAATGCAGAACAAATCAAAACATTCACCCCAGTCAAGAGATCTGGGTTATATCCATCATTCTTTTGTTCACCATGCCACCCTTGTTTGGACCTGGCCATATGCAAATCAGTCTTGACCCTGTGCCTCATGGGAACAGTCCAGCCCGAACTGCCAAGCCAGGTCCTCTCTGGACCAGAAACAAGCATCCTAGGACCGGTTTCGGGGTTTCACACCTCATCAGTCAGGATAGCTTGACTCCAGTGGCACAGTGAGTCCGGGACCCACGTCTGGGCATACCCGGCGCACTTAGGATGAGGAAGCAAAAGACACACAATTGATGGACAGAATGTAGAACAAATCAAAACATTCACCCTCAGTCAAGGGATTTGGGTTAAATCCATCCTTATTTTGCTGACCATGCCACCCCCGTTTTTTACTTTTAGAAAGCGGGCTTTTTCTTGCTTAACCATTCTGCGCCTTTGCCTGTCTGAAGAATCCAAGTCTGGGTTAGGGTGACAGTTAGGCTGTTTGTTTGGGGTCTCCGAACTCCCAATTTAAAGTACATCTTATGGTGAAGTTGGTTTTCAAATTGCGTGTTTGAAAATGTCACTTTTAGAAAGTGATTTCAAAAAGGGGGTGGTGATGGACAGAGTATCTGAGTTAATCAGAACACTCCTACCCAGTCAACAGATCAGGGCTTGATCCATCACCGTTATTTAGCTCACTGCACCATCCCAGTTCAGAACCTGGCTCTATGCAAATTAGTCTGTCCCTGGCCCAGTGCATCATGGGAACAGGGCAGACCAAACTACCAAGCCAATTCTTCACTGGAAAGGAAACAAGCTTCCGGGGACCAGTTTCTGGCATTACAGCCGTCTTCGGCCCGGCTTGCTTGAATCCTGATGGTGCAATGAGCAAGGGACTCATGTCTGAGCATACCCTTCCACACTCATGGTGGCCAAAATAATTTCAAAAAGGGGGTGGTGATGGACAGAGTATCTGAGTTAATCAGAACACTCCTACCCAGTCAACAGATCAGGGCTTGATCCATCACCGTTTTTTAGCTCACTGCACCATCCCAGTTCAGAACCTGGCTCTATGCAAATTAGTCTGTCCCTGGACCAGTGCATCATGGGAACAGGGCAGACCAAACTACCAAGCCAATTCTTCACTGGAAAGGAAACAAGCTTCCGGGGACCGGTTTCTGGCATTACAGCCATCTTCGGCCCGGCTTGCTTGAATCCTGATGGTGCAATGAGCAAGGGACTCATGTCTGAGCATACCCTTCCACACTCATGGTGGCCAAAATAATTTCATTCAATTTAGAAAGTGAGCATAGGACACACAATTGATGGACGGAATGTAGAACAAATCCAAACATTCACCCTCAGTCAAGAGATTTGGGTTAAATCCATCATTCTTTTGCTCACCATACCACCCCAGTTTAGACCTGGCCATATTCAAATCAGTCTTGACCCTGAGTCTCATGGGAACAGTCCAGCACGAACTGCCAGGCAAGGTCCTCCCTGGGATCAGAAACAAGCCTCCTAGGCTCGGTTTCGGGGATTCACATCATCCCTTCATCAGCCAGGATAGCTTGATTCCAGTGGCACAGTGAGCACAGGGCCCACATCTGGGCATACCTGGCGCATTTAGGGCGAGAAATACACTAAATGTTGAGGTCCTCTTGTCTAGTCTGGTCACTTGCATGGGGTTGTACAGATGGCTCTTTCAGATACTCACCCATCGTAAAGGCATATTGAGTGTGTGTCATGGTTCCATTCTATCGCCCATGTATTTCAACCTTTACTTAATATCACTGAGCGAGCTAACAGACACATATCCATATACCTGTAGCAGGTTAATGGCACAGGTTCTTTTTCCTCATTTCGTCTCTTAATGTATGTTCGCTGCCAGAGAGACTGTCTGACTGTCAGCAAGGAATGATCTTTTCACTTAAAATCAACCGCTGCAAACTGAGTGTCTTCTTATTTTTTATTCCTTAAAAGTTTATTTAGGAACTGCCTATATTTCCTGCTTGGCCACAATATGCATCAGTCTTTCTGTATCACATTCTGTAAAATCCCTGGGCTCCACTCAACTCTTCATCGAAAGTTACACATCCGTAAGTTAGCCTTGTGCCTAACTTTTCCTGGATGTGAAAATAAATATAAGAGGAGCCTGAGACACTCTAAACCTAGGATGGAAGTTATCATTTGGAACTGGTGGAACTATTCCTCCCATAATTAAGGCCTGGTGGTCAGGGTCATTCCTCGTCAGAGTGAAGCCTCCCTCCAGTGTCCAGAGGAAGGGAGGAGGCAAGTCTCTCTCCTCACCCGGTGAATCTGAACAGAGGACAAACCCAGGGCCCAATCTTCATTATCTTTCTTACTTGCTGCCCTTGAAAAAGGCTGCAGCTTGGCACATACCTTAGGGGCCTTGCTACATTTTACCCATCTCACAGGCTGGGAATCCGTTATGCCTAGGAGCTATCTTATGCCTTTAGAAGAATTACAAGCTTCTGCTTTGTGTTGTCTTCTTCACAGTGGGCCTTGAGGGACTGCTTCTTCATTTAATTGAGAGGCCAAGATGCAGTACCTCCAACCATGCATTCTATGACCAACCTCGACAACTAGGATTTTCCAATAGTTGATAGTTCAGGCAAATCCCAGTGGTTCCTCTGTCCCGAGGTGTTTAAACTGGGGACATGACTAAAGTACTCACCTCTGTGTGACTTCTGGATGGAATATGGAGAGACAAGCTCCAGGTCACCAACCTCCTAGCAGAACGCATCCTTCTAAGGGTGCCCTGATTTGGTATACTTGCCTGTGGGGACATATCTTCCAAAGGAGTCAAAGTCAGTGTAGGAGAGTAGGATCTGCTTACTATGGTTACCCCCACTTTTTGCTGGTGTTTCACCGTTTTTCGACTTTAGTCTGGCTGGGGCACTGCTATCCAGGACCCCAGCTTAACTGCTTCCTCTCTAAATTGATTGCATGTACTTTAGGTACACTCCAGTTTGGTTACTGGGGTACCCTTGTGAGTCCCTTGTACATGGTACACTAGGTATTAAGTGCATAGGTACCCCAGAGAACTACCAGGGGCTGAAGCATGTATTATGCCACCCCTGGGAAGCCTTCCAAAATGGCACCACAGGACTGCTACTGCAGCCTGGGTAAGGTGGTGCATGCACCCCTTACTAAGATATAGGTTACCTATATCTACCTTTAATCACTGACACATATAAGCCTATCAGTCACTCATATGGCAGGCCTTATCAATCCTGAAGGCAAAGTGCTTGGTTTTGTGTGAAAGGGTGCCCATGCATGAGCTGGGCCCCTCAGCAGCTTTCGGAGCATATTATCTAAGGCTGTTCTGTGATGCAGCCAGACCATATACTCTTAAGTGTATTATAACCTTGCGGTAAATGCTAACTTTGGAATGGCTGCATGGAAACATGTTGTGTTTGGTGTCTAACACTTTGGAATCCTACCGCCCCCCCACCCTTTTAGAGGGAGAGACATGTACACACTGGTCTAACCGGTATTAGTTCAAAAGAACCCTGGCATCACAAAATGGATGCTGCAGCCACAGACACGAGTCTGGCCTCCTGCTGCTGACAGAGACTCCGGCAGGGGAGGCCTGGACAATAGGTTTCCTGTCACAGGGAGGTGTAACCATATCCCAGACAGGCTTTAGTGTATTGGGGTTGGGTGGGTGCACTCCATGAGTGCTTTGAAAGTCTACACTGGGGCACACTAAGTGTTCCTTGCATAGCCCAGTTCAAACCGGTTGCAAGGGCTACCAGACCCCTGCTCTGGTGCAAACTGGACAAAGGAAATGGGTGTAACCACCCCTCTTTCCAGACCCTCCCATAGGTGGGTCCCCAGAGTATGTCCAACCCCTTTCTTCAGTATAAGTAAGGGACCCCTGGCAACAGGACTTTAGATTACACCTGGACGAAACTCTGAAACTGAATCCTGGAACTTTGACACTCTACTAAAGACTAGAGGACGTAGGAATTTCCCTTGGGGTCAAGGAGTGACTCCCCTGCTCAAGCAGGCACCAACGAAGCATTTTGCCGGTCTGCATTTCCGAAGCTCCCACCGGACTCCAAAGTATTTACAACACAGGAAGAGGATTTCCAGACTTCCCAGAAGCCGACACGAGTCCCCAGCAAAGCTGAGACCCACAGTCCTCATGAGTGACGTGGAACCGAAACCCGTGGACATCGTGCACCTTTGCTAGTGCATTGACTTCTTGACATCCCATGAAGTTGTGCTTTGGGTTACTTGTAGCCCAAGCACCGAGCACCAGATGAACTGAAGCTCCTTTGCGATCCTGGTCCGTCGATGGTGGGCCCCCACAAATTCAACTCTGATTTTCCTTGGGCTTCCCTGGTTGCTCCAGACGTGCCCTGCCTCTCCACCGTATGGTGAGTCCCTCGGACCTTTCTGGTCCACACCAAAGCATTTCTTTGATTCCTGCGTGGGTTGCTGTTGCCAAGGGTTGTTGGGTTCAATCCGGGCACCGACACCGCAGCACTCGACATCCTTCGTGGGACAGCTGGATTCCAGATCCTGGTCATCGTCGACGCCTCCTGATCCTGGTGGCTGAAGAGTCAAGCTTCACCTTCTTCACCTGAAATCACCCAACATCGGTGGGCATTCGACTATCTTGCCCCTGGTCACTCACTGGCAAGTGACCCAGACTCAATCCCCTCTGCTTTCAGGTTCTTCTCATCCTCGATCCAGGCTTGGATCACACCGGACACTTTCCACTTGGATGGCAGCAGCACTTTGCAGCAGATCGCCATTGAAAACGATGACAAAACCCGACACCAAAAGCCACCTATGCACCTGGCTTCCCTGGGTGAGGTAATTCGAGTACTCCAGTGTTCCCGTGGGTGTTGGCTCTAGAACCCCTTAAGTCTAAGGGGGTTTGCTCCAAGTCCTCTCCTAAGTGTCCTTTGTCTTTACAATTCCAACCGCGACTTTCCCCATAGAAGTTAATGGTGATTCGCGGCTGTGTTCACACACTGCACGTGTCTCCCGTGGGTCCCCTGTGCACTGCCTTGGGTGGTTCCTGGTGGCCCCAGCGGTTCTACAGGCTCTAGGCCTTGTGTCTATGCAAGTTGTGGTTCTTATACCACTTTCTTAATATATGGTTTGGTACGCCCCTAGGGCTCAACGTATATTGTGCTAATTTACTGTGTGATATTAAGTTTACTGAATGTACTTTTGCCTCTAGCCTCATAAAGAGACTAGAGGGATGTGTTTAGAATAAATACATATATTTTATATATATACCTGGTGTGGTTCTCCTTTCATTTGGTCATTCACGAGATTATAGACTGGTAAAACAAGCTGCTTTACATTCCTCAAAGACTTAGCCTGAAGGCTGCTCTCCACAGCTACCACTAGGATAGCTTTCTTTAAAGGTTTTCTTTAATCTACCATCAATAAGGGTCGTTTGGACTGGTGCAAGGTGCCTACTAGAATATTGGACAGCATATGCCAGGCCAACTTCTCACAGTCAGACTCTCTAACTCTGGTCATTTCCTCGACTGGTTCCAACCAGTTTATGTGCAGATGGGGAATAGGCTCATATGACTGGAAACACTCTTAACACCTTGGGTGCTCATGACGAGGTCAGCTCGTCATGAGCTACGGCGCTCCGGTGCTCATGACGAGCTGAGCTCATCATGACCGCGCCCGTTCCGTGGAACGCTTGCACAGTGGGCTGATTCCCCAGCTGTGCTGAACGTTCCATGGGAACGGGTGTGGCCATGACGAGCTCAGCTCGTCATGAGCATCGGAGCGCCGTAGCTCATGACGAGCTGACCTCGTCATGCGCACCGGTGCGCTGTACGCGCCACCCGCCCCCCAGCACAGCGGGGGAAACAGCACCGCACGGAAGGGGCTAATGCAGTTCAGTCAGGAAGAGGGAGAAGATCTGTGAACACTCAAGCAGAAGTCCACGTACACTTTATTAAGTGGTCTAGGGGATAGACTTTAAAAAAGTGGACTAGGGATTAAGATATCATACCCCTCGTGGGGGTCAATATGTTTCTGCCCAGTTATGATCCCATACAGGGATTCCAGGGCATTCATCAGGACCTCAAAGTTATCTAGTCACTCTGCATCAATATGTGATCATAAGAAGTGTAAATAAACTGGCCACCACGTGATCAAGGCTACCAGGACTGCGATGACCCGTATTAATCTGTGGCCACTGTCATTCTAGTGATTAGGAGGTGGAGTCCACTCTCGAACCACTGGGTATGTCTAGTAGTGCACAACTAAGTTGTCAGTGCCGATTCCCTACAGACATCCCGGTGAAAGTCTGGCAAGCATTAAGGCTCCCACCTTAACGTTTGCTTATAATACACTTCTACTATCTAACTCACCTATGAGGCTACAAAAAATCCTAGATTGTTTTGACAATTTCTGCAGTCAGAGGGGCTTGGAAATTAATGTGGCGAAACAAAATACATGGTCCTAAACCCTTGTCATTCCACAAGATCTAACCCCAATCTTAAAGGGATCCCCATGGAACATGCACACACCTTTCAATATCTCGGGCTGATCCTCGCAGAACAGCTAGATTGGCTGTGCCACATTTAAAGGTGCATGCTTAAATTAGAACAACATACTGGGGGGTTAGCTAAAATGCAACTAGGTTCCCAGTATCACCCAATTTCACTGGTGATCCAAATCTACAAACAGCAGGCCCTGGAAGTGAACCTTTATGGTGTGGGCGTTGGGATCATAAGGATACAGCTAAAATGGTAGCTGTGGAAAATCGATTTCTGCATCAGTTTACGGGTTTACCCATCAGTTCTCCCCTGCTCCCCCTTAGGCTAGATATGGGGCTCAGGTCCATCTCTGATGGAATTCGAGTGAGACAATATTATACTGGTGAAGGATCTAGGCCACCCCCAAGCTCCACTCTTACTGTGAGGGAGTGGAGGAAGTCATAGGTATCTCTGGCTCAGGTAGCATACCTTGGATCAAGTATGTTAGAGTAACCCTGGGAAAGATGGTGAATGGGATTTTGTGGGACAATCCGCTGGCAGCCCCCTCAATTAATAAATCAATTATAACGGATAACAATGGGCAGCATAAAATGAGCCAATTGCAAGTTCAATCTTGTTTTAGCCCCCTGACCGATTCCTTTCTTCTGACGAAGGATAAATTAAAAATAGAACAGTTCCTTGATGAAATTGAACCCACAACACCTAGGAAGCTGTACCTCCAGTTTTGGTATAGTACCTTACTGTTCGCCTCTTCCTGCTAAATGGGCCCGCACTCCTGAGTGAGCTAGGTGGGCATTCCCATCTTGTGGAGACACTAAAGAAATGGAGAAGCATGCCCTGTTTTTCTGCCCAGCCTATCTGAACGGGAGGAGAAAATGGTTAGGTCCAGTTTGCCGGAATATAGGTTTCAGGAAATATGCAGAGGCCCTATGAATTCTGAAATCTGATTTGCAGCAAAGTTCAGTCTTTGTTGTCTCAAGTTATCAGTTATTCATGTGGAGGATTAGGCAAAAGATGAGTCCGCACCCAACTGTGGCCCAGACACTATGGAGGTAGTGTGCCTCCTCTGATCCTGACCCTTCAGAAGCACACTTAGCACTTTATTAGGTAGAGTTGGAAAGGATGCATTTATTATTATTGATGTGAATTAAACTGTGTTATTATGATTGAAATGGATTTTAACAACTGTTACACAATGTTTTAAGCACTTGTCATAATGTAGTTCTGTTTTTGTCAATTTTAACAGATGTATTTTTTAAATTGTGCTTAAACGGCAGAAATAAAGATTTGATGAAGAAATACAAAATATTTTTTATTAAGAGGTGAAGACATATGTATATTTCTAGCAACTAACATCGCCTCCGGCACCGTTTAGGCTTCTCCTACAGGAACAGCTGTATTCTCCCTCTGGATGAATTATATAATGTAAAAAAAGTCACGTACTAATTGTCCCCATAAACAAATTTCATGATTGAAAATTGGACCTTCAGGGGTTACAAGGACAACAGCTAAACTTTTCTCTGGCCATCAAGTTGGTAGGCACTATAGCCAACAGCTCTTGCTCTTGTATTTTTTGTTTAAATGAATGGTATGTAACAACCAATAAGCCATGACAAATCACAAAATCCATAAGTAGCTACATGCCCGCATTTTCCAAATAACTTTGTTCGTGAAATAACATTACAGATGTATAGTATGGGATTTATACAGGTCGATGCGGTATACAGGCCTAAAAGGTTACTTTAATAAAAACAAATGTAAAAGGAAGGTAGGTAAAAGCAACATTGATGTCTTCCACATTTTAGATTCCGTTGTTCACCAGTAGAACACAACAATAAACACGATGACCTACACATGGAAACAAATGGGTTCCAGCACAGACAAGCTTTACAGGTGAAGATGTCATAAAGTGTTGTACATCTGTAAATACCATTTCAGTTACTGCATTAGCTAGAAAACATTTCAGCTCTGAGAGGTAATCAAGCATAAAAGAACAAACTAGCGTGATTTCTTGTCTAATTGATCAGTTAAAAGAATGTATCTGCATGTAGGAGGGTGGATACCTGACTATGGTTACCCCAGATTTTTGCCTTGTGTTTAGCTGGTTTTCGACTTAGTTGGCCTGGGATCCTGCTAATCAGGGTCCCAGGCTATCTGCTCTCTCTTTAAAATGGACTCCATGTACCCTAGGTGCATAACTAATTGGGTATTGGATCACCTTATCAGCCCCTGTACAGAGTACTATAGGTACCCAGGGCATAGGTGCATCCAAGGCCTACCAGGGGCTGCAGCATATCTTTTGCCACCCCTAGCTGGCCATCCAAACAGACACAACTGTCTGATCACTCAGCTGGGGCAAGGTCGTGTAGTCACCCCTTGCTTAGATATAGTATACCTATGTCTAAACCTATATATGGACACATATACACCTATAAGTCACTCCTATGGCAGGCCTTAACAATCCTGGAGGCAGAGTGCTTGGTTTTATGTGAGATGGTGCTCTAGCATGAGCTGAGCCTGTCTGCAGCTTTCGGAACCATGTCCTTATAGCTGTTCCAGGGTATTGCCATACCATATACTCTTAAGAGCAGTATAATCCTCGCGGTTATTGCTAACTTTGGTTTGGCTTTATCAAAACATGTCGTGTAAGGTGTCATACACTTTGGAATACTACCCCCTCGCCAGTTCTGGCGACGGGGGTAGCATTCCACCCTTCTAGAGGGAGAAGACATGTTACTTTACTTTAACGCGGTTACATCTAACCAGAGCCTCAGCATCACAAAATGGATGCTGCTGCCACAGACACAAGTCTGGCCTCCTGCTGCAGACCGAAACTCCGGCAGGGGAGGCCTGGACAAATGGTATCCTGTCACAGGGAGGTGTTACACCACCCCAGACAGGAGATAGTGGATTGAGGCAGGCAGGGCGAGTGAAACTAGACACTGCCTGGGGCGCACAAGGCTCCCCATGCATAGCCCAGTTCAAACCTGTGCTGGGGCACTCCAGCCCCAGCTCTGGCGCGAAACTGGACAAAGGGAAAGGGGTGTAACCCTTCCTGGGTCCCACCCATAGGAGGGACCTAGCAGGTAATCCAGCCCCTTGATTTGGAATAAAGGTAGGAGCTGTGTCCATAGACTTTAGATAATCCTGACTGAAACTTTGAAATGAAACTCTGGACCCTTCGACATCCCACTCGACGTGGAAGACTGAAGAATCTCCCTTATGGTCGAGGAGTGACCACCCTGTGCAAACAGGCACCATCCAGCGCCCAACGGTTTGCTTTGTTGCAGCTCCCGCCGGAGCTCGAGCGATAGAGATCGACAAGAACCGGATTCCCAAACATCCAACAGCCTGATGCCCAGTCACAGCAAAGCTGAGACCCGTGGAGGCGACGTGAGACGTGGGACCGGCCATCTTGAAAAGACTGTGAAGTGCTTCTAGTGCAGCTCCCGAGGCACCCTCGAAGCTGTGCATTGGGGATTGAGAAGCCCCAGCCCCGAGCAGCTCTTGCACCGAAGATCACCCCTCCACACTCACCGAGTGCTGCATGGGGCCCTTTTGCATTTTCCTGCTCGACGCGTCTGTCCGGTCACTAGCCCGTTGGCTAGTGGTTACTACGATGAAGAACCTTTGAATTTACACTGCTGGTCTGGTTGCTCCAGACTGGCCCTCGCTCCCCTGAAAAGGAGCAGTCTCTCTGACCTTGCTGGTCCGAGTAAGAAGCGATCTTCAAATCCTGCGTGGGTTGCATTTGCCAAGGCCTGTTGACTCCGATCCGGAAGCCGACACCGCCGACAGCGAGAGCCTTCGTGGGACAGTCCGTGTTCCACTCCTGGTCATCGTTGATGTCCTAGAGTCCACGTGGCACCAGAGACAAGCTTCTCAACAACCACCTGATTGCGCCCGACATCGCCTGGTTCCTTCCTGGTTCCATCCTAGTCACTGGCTAGTGACCCAGACTCTGTCCCCTCTGCTTTCAGGTACTCTACATCTTCGATCCACCCTTGGATCCAACCGGATTCTTCTCTCCTGGCCGCCTGCAGCATCTTCATCTCCAGGCTCCATAGAACTCCACGACGAAACCCAACACACTTTGACACCTATGCACCCGCTTCCTGTGGGTGAGATAACAAGAGTACTCTGGTGCTCCCTTAGTGGTTCACACCTCTAGTGTCCTAGTTTAAAGTGGGGAAGTTCTAGTCCAGTCGGAAGACTTCTAAAACAGTAACTTTTACGCACCATTGACTTTGCATTGGGGCATGCATGTGCTTTAGGCACTGCACCCGAATCCCGCGGGCCTCTCCCGTCCTAACTACGGTTAGACCAGTGTAGCCCCAGCGATTCCCAAGGCCCTAGGCCTTACCATTGTTCGAGACGTGGTACTTATACCACTATTTTATTATATGGTTTAAGTGGCCACCAGGCCTATCCATAATTGTGCAACTTTTGTATCTTTAACTGTGCTTTTGTTTAAACGCTTGTGCCTCTGTCCTCATAAAGAGTACAGAGGATTATTCTAGTAATAAATACATATATTTTTATAATATATAACTTGTGTGGTGTCCTTTCATTTGGTATTAAAAGGATTGCATATGGTAAAACAGCTGGCTTCACATGCCCTCTTGAGTTAAGCCTAAGACTGCTTAGGCCTATGCTACCCCTAGGATAGCTTGTCTATAAGGTTGACTTACAACCACCACTGTTGGAATTAGGTAGCCTGGCCTAGGGCAAGACTAACATCTAGAGGCACAGTGTAAAGGTTGCAGACCACCCAAAAGTAACTTCACGCAATAGCACTCAAAAAGAAAAACACTACACCAAAATTATATGAAAATACGTGCTGCTTTATGTAAAAATAATATTCTCTTTGTTGTCAATTATTAGTAGCTCACATATAAATAGTTCAAAGCAGTTTAGATCACTTTCAGGGTCAACAATTACACTTTGTACGTTACTAGCAGATTGTCACTTTTTCAATTACTAACAGTCACTGTATTTCTGAAATCTTATCACACTTTTGCATTTGGAGAACCTGTACCTTAGAATCAATAATTACTTTAGAAGCTACTAAACAATTTATCAATAGAGTTTCTAAGGTGCATTACACTTTCCAATTAATCAATAATGACCCTTTCAATTATAACAAATCCACATTCAGCAGGATTAACAGTTTACCTCATCAAACACTGTGCTTATTTAATCTGTTAAATTATAGCTTCCTATGACTCCTCAACGAGATAATACCAGCACTTTACTTTAGAACAGGCTCTAGTATTCCAGATTTGTAGGTACAATCCCCTCTCTCACAGTTGAACCTCAACTCACTAAGAGGACATGCACCCTTTCCCTCTCCAGCAGGCACTTTCAGAGATATTAGGTTAATTTAACATTGATAGTGCAGTTAACTAATCTCCAGAGTCAAGGAGGGTTTCCTCAGGCTTCCCACCACTTTATAAACTGCAGTAGCTGAGAGGAGCAACAACCATTAACGGATTACCAGATGATCACAGGCTCTAGCGCCGCCTTCCCCCTCCAGATGACCTCCTTACTGTCAGTTACGGCTCCTTCGAGGTCCCACCGGCCTCACTTCAAACCCTCCTGCCGAGCCAGCTGCCTTTTTAATGCTGGGGCGGGGGGGGAATAATGAAGCGCACTCGCCTCCTCGTCACTGGGGCAGAGAATCAGTGAAGCGCACACAGGAAGGCCCCCTTTCCGCTCGCGCTGGCTCCTTTCTGAAGCGCCTGAGCGAAGGGGGAAAACGAAGCCTCAAACTCCCTCGTCGGAGACGCGCTGATCACGGGGGGCATGCGCAATGCTTCTCGCTCCTCCGCAGTTGCTCCCGCCTTCCTCGATCCGGCTCCACCTCACGGAGCCCGGCGGCGCCACAGGGCATGCGCGAAAGATCAGCGTCTTGCCGCTGGAGGCCGCGCTGCACTTCCGATGCTGTTCTCTCCTCCCGGCTCACTCCTCACGCCGCCGAAGACTTCCCTGGCTCCGCTCCTCACCTCAGCCCTTGACACAGCTCCACAAGCGCGTCGCTCACTCGCACAGATGAAAGGACAGCACGGCCAACTGAACAACCGGTCCGGCTCCCTCAGCGTTTCCACACCGACCCAGGTGTAGAGCGACTCGTGGTCCTGCGGTCCCCGCTTCTCCAGCCCTGGTGGTCGCAGGTAGGGGTTTGGCACCAGGGGGGCGCGATCTCAGCAGATAGGCAGCACTGGGGTACAAGCAGAACAAGGGGAGGGCACCAGGATCAGCCCTTCTCCGTAGGAGAGTCCTTCTTTTCAATCTTCTCCAGGGGTTTACAAAGTAGGGGTCAGTCTAGAACCATTTACCAGTCTCTGGACTCCCTATGCTGGGCAGAGGACTGCACACCGCAGCGCTGCAGTCTCCTTCTCCTGAAGCTGTCCCTGTATAATTTTAGACAAGGGGCTAGCTAGGCGCCCAGGGTCTCCAGTAACTTCCCACAGCGGGGCCAGGACAAGTAACCAACAGGGGAGTTGTGGGCTGGGCCAAATAGACAGCTTCCAAGTCCAGGAGGTCAATCCAAAGTCCAACCTTCTCCCACCCTTAGCCACCACCTGTCCTCCAGCTGACTTCCACAGGTAGACAAAATGGCTGCCCCGCATTCCGCCTTATATAGGCTGCCCTTCAGTGGTCCAGAATGGACCAGAAGGTTCTGGAATGCCCTATGTTGGTCTATAGCCAGGTTCTGTTGGTGACAGTTGGGGCAGTTGGTGGCCACCATTTTAGGTGGTGCCAACTTTCCTGTCAGAACAGGCCTCTGGACCTGAGGTAAAAAACTATGAGGGGGAGAGGGAACACCTATCCCCCTGGCCAACACCTATAAAAATCCAGTAGACACAAAAATTAATAAGGGTATGAGGGGCAAAAAGGGGACAAAATAAATAAAAATTAGGAGGGACTTCGCCAAAAAGTCAGACAGGTCTAACACGCGTCCCCCCCAGCTGAAAGTGGGGAGAACTACCCAACCCCTTGGGAGTCCTCATCACTAAGGCGGAAATACCTGGAGAGACCGTCTGCATTGGCGTGGTCCACTCCAGGCCGATGTTCCACCCGGAAGTCCATTCCCTGTAGGGAGATGGACCACCTCAACAACTTGGGATTTTCCCCCTTCATTTGCATCAGCCAACGAAGGGGTCGGTGGTCGGTCTGAACCAGGAAGTGCGAGCCAAAGAGGTATGGCCGCAGCTTCTTCAGAGCCCACACCACCGCAAAAGCTTCCCTCTCAATGGCACTCCACTTCTGTTCCCGGGGAAGCAGTCTCCTGGATAAGAAGACTATAGGTTGATCCAGGCCCTCTTCATTGAGTTGCGATAACACTGCCCCAATGCCATGTTCGGATGCATCTGTTTGCACAATAAACTCCTTGGAGAAATTGGGAGCCTTCAGGACCGGTGCTTCGCACATTGCCTGCTTCAACTTTTCAAAGGCTTGCTGACAAGCCTTTGTCCAAACTACCCGTCGAGGTTGTTTCTTGGAGGTGAGCTCTGTGAGGGGCGCTACAATAGTGCCATACCCCTTCACAAAGCGACGGTAGTAACCTGTGAGGCCCAGGAAAGCTCGGACCTCAGTCTGTGTCTTGGGGGGTTCCCAGGCCATGATTGCCTCAATCTTCGCCTGTAGGGGTTGCACGGACCCCCTACCCACCAAGTGTCCAAGGTACACAACCGACCCCTGCCCAATCTGGCATTTGCTGGCTTTGATGGTCAATCCAGCTTGTTTCAGCGCCTGGAGAACTGCTTGCAAATGTTGCAAGTGGTCCTCCCAACTGCTACTGAAGACAGCAATGTCATCCAGGTAAGCAGCCGAGAAACCCTCCATTCCAGAGAGGACCTGGTTCACCAGTCGCTGAAATGTGGCAGGGGCGTTCTTGAGCCCAAAGGGCATCACACAGAACTGGAAGTGTCCCTCAGGCGTGGAGAAGGCTGACCTTTCCCTTGCTCCATCTGTCAAGGAGATCTGCCAGTACCCTGAAGTGAGGTCAAAGGTACTTAGGTATTGGGCAGCTCCTAGCCGGTCAATTAACTCAT
The DNA here is from genome assembly GCF_964261635.1 of Lissotriton helveticus. NCBI lineage: Eukaryota > Metazoa > Chordata > Amphibia > Caudata > Salamandridae > Lissotriton > Lissotriton helveticus. The sequence goes on from NC_136059.1 coordinate 1,030,509,287, forward strand.
CCGCCCTGGGGATGGGATGAGCATCAGTTTTGGTAACTGAGTTCAGTCCTCGGTAATCCACACAGAACCTCAGTTCTGGTGTGGTGCCCGGTGGGGCAGCTTTTGGGACTAGCACCACCGGACTGGACCAAGGGCTGCTGGACGGTTCTATCACTCCTAGCTCCAACATCTTGGCAACTTCGCCATGGATGCTAGCCTTCACCTTGTCCGACAGCCTATAGGTCTTGGATTTCACTGGGGGGCTGTCTCCTGTGTCCACATCATGGGTACACAGGTGGGTTCTGCCTGGGACAAGGGAAAACAGGGAAGAGTACTGCCCCAATACCTGTCGGCAGTCCTCTCGTTGCTCAGGAGTGAGAGACGGGGAGAGAATCACTCCCTCCACCGACCCATCCTTCTCTTGACATGAAAAGAGGTCTGGGAGAGGCTCGCTTTCTGCTTCCTCAGCACCATCAGTCACCAACATCAGGATGACCTCTGGCCTCTCATGGTGGGGTTTGAGGCGATTGGCATGCAGCACCCGTAGGGGCTGCCTCGGGGTCTTAAGATCCACCAAGTAAGTGGCCTTACCCTTTTTCTCCAACACCTCAAAGGGGCCTGTCCAACGATCCTGAAGGGCACTTAGCTCTCCAGGTTCCATCACCCAGACTTTCTGGCCAGGCTCCAACTCCACCGGGTGAGCATTTTGGTCATACCATTCCTTCATGACTGCCTGACTGGCCTCCAAGTTGTCAGCAGCCTGCTTCCACAACTTGGCCATCTGGCTTCTGAAGGCCAACATGTAGCTCACCACATCCTGGGGAGGTTTTCTGGGAGACTTCTCCCATCCTTCCTTCACCAGGCTGAGAGGCCCACGCACCGGGTGTCCATACAACAATTCGAATGGGCTGAAGCCCACTCCTTTCTGTGGCACCTCTCTGTAGGAGAACAGTAAGCAAGGTAGGAGGACGTCCCACTTCCTCCGTAAGCTCTCTGGCAGACTTCTTATCATGCCCTTCAGGGTCTTATTGAACCTCTCAACCAGTCCATTGGACTGGGGGTGATAGGGAGTGGTGAACCGGTAGGTCACCCCACACTCCTTCCACATGGTCCGCATGTAAGCAGACAGGAAGTTAGTCCCCCTGTCAGACACAACCTCCTTCGGGAATCCTACCCTAGTAAAGATTCCCATCAGGGCCCTAGCTACCACAGGTGCAGTAACAGTCCTCAGAGGGATGGCCTCTGGGTACCGTGTGGCATGATCCACCAGAACCAGGATGAACCTGTGACCAGCTGTTGTTGGTGGATCTAATGGCCCTACAATGTCGATGCCCACCCTTTCAAAGGGGGTGCTAACGACAGGAAGTGGTTCCAGGGGAGCCTTTAGCTTCACCCCTGTCTTCCCACTGGCCTGGCAGGATACACATGTCCTACAGTATGTGTTGGACGCCGCTTTCATCTGAGGCCAGTAAAAGTGGAGAACAAGCCGTGCAAAGGTCTTGTCCTGGCCTAAGTGTCCTGCCAGTGGTATCGCATGAGCCAATTCCAGCAGAAAGGCTCGGTATTGCTGCGGGACCACCAAGGCCCTTGATGAGCCAGGTAGAGGAACCTTAGGTTCACTGTAGAGGAGGCCATCCTCCCAGTAAATATGGTGGTGTCCCGTAGCATCACCTGCTGCCTGGGCTTCAGCCTGACGCCTCAGTCCCTCAAGGGTAGGGCACTCCCTCTGCCCCCTACAGAATTCCTCTCTGGTAGGGCCTCCCTCCACATGCCATTCAGCAGGGATGGGCAAATCCTCCAGAGAGTCTACTTCCCCCTCCACGGACTCCTGGCCTACCACTGCAGGTGGCCGATCTGTCACATGGGGCGTGGAAGCAGGAGCAGGCTGTCCCTGTCTCCGTTTCTGACCCTTCTTAGCAGCGGGTTGGGCCATTGTTCCAGGCTCCAACCCAGGCGAACTCCCTCTCCGGGCAGTCGCAGACCTTGTGCTGACACAGGCCCAGTTAGGTGTACCCAGCATCGCAGAATGCGTCCGGTATTCCACCTCTCTCCAAGTGTTGTGTTCCATGTCATTCCCCAACAGACAATCGACTGGCACGGCAGGGCTTACGGCAACTCGAAGTGAACCTGCAACCCCCTCCCACTCAAAGGGAACCTCAGCCACTGGATAGTGGCCCATTCTGCCGTCAGCCATCGCGGCGGGGTGGAGTACATTAGGAACAACCTGCTCTGGGGACACCAGCTGACTTCTCACCATAGTCATGCTGGCTCCTGTATCCCTCAGAGCCTCCCCTCTCTGGCCATTGATGGTAACCCATTGCCCATACTTTGTAGTATTTGGGGGCACCTGGATCTTTGGCACCATCTCCCGCTCTCCCAGGGACACTAAGGTGACACCCGCCCACTCACCCCCCTTATCTAAGGGCAACTCCTCCCCGAGCGCTACACTAGCTACTCCCGGTGACTTTCCTCCGGTGGGAGGGGGTGGTCTCTTTGGGCATCTGACATCTCCCTTATAATGTCCAACGCCACCGCATTCAAAACAGTGGGGAACCCTGGGCTGCTGGCTTTGGCCAGGATAAGGGTTCCGGGGCGGGTTTGCCCTAGGGGTGAAACCTGCTCCCTTCCCTTGGAAGTTATTTTGGGGACCTTTAGAGAACTCTTTCTTTTTCTCCCCCCCCCCTTCCTTCTTCTGGGGGGCGCCCTGTCCGGCTTTTTGAGATTCCCCTCCAGTCCCCTTGGAGGACACCCGAGTACTTGTCCAGATGTCCGCCTCCTCTGCAAGCTTCCGGGGATTGGTCAGCTTGCTGTCTACCAGGTGTTGGCGCAGCTCGGGAAAACATTTCTCGAGGAGGTGTTCTTTCAAAAATAGATTGTACAGCCCCTCATAATCCTTTACCTCACTGCCCTTGACCCAACCCTCTAAGGCCTTTCTGGCATAATCAAGGAAGTCCACCCAGTTCTGAGTGCCCATCTTGTGACTCCCCCTAAACTTCTGTCGGTACCTCTCTGGGGTGAGCCCGAACTTCCTCAATAACGCCAACTTCATGGTGGGGTAGTTTGTCTGTTCCTCTGGATCCAGGGCCAGCAAGGTGTCCCGACCAGCAGGAGGCATGTACTTGTACAAACTACCCCCCCAGTGCTTCTCCTGCACTCCATGAACCTTCAAAGAAACCTCATAAGCGGCCAGCCACTTAGCTACATCATCCCCCTGACTGAAACTCGCTATCAGGTCCTTTGGGATATAGGGTTTGGTCTCCCTGGCTGACTCTTTTGGTTCGCTGCCACCATTCCTAACAGGAGAGGACCCCCGTCGCAGACTTTGGAGCTCCAGTTCCTTCAGTCTAAACTCGTGGACCATCCTCCTCTCCTCTTTCTCCTGCTCCAACTTAGCCATCTCCCACTTTAGCTGTCTTTTCTCTCTCCTATCGGTGAGCTCGGCTTCTGTTAGGCTTCTCCCAGAGATGCTACTGCCCTTACTGGAATAGGACATTGGTTTGGTGAGTAAGTTTACCCCCTGATCGCGGAATAACTCTTCTACCTCCCCCAGCATGTCCTGGTCAACCTCTTCATCCTCCTCCTTTGTCTCTTGGTGTGCCTCCACCCAGGCCCTAAGGCTAGTCTGGAGCTCCCCCTTCCTGGCACCCTGTTTGAAAAAGACCCCCATTTGTTGGCAGAACATTCTCAATTGGGGCACGGAATAGACTTCCAGGTTTTCCACTGCAAACTCCATTGTGAGTCTGGCAAACCTGGATACACACCAGAAATTTCAGAGGGGTAAGGGTAACCTAAAACCAACTCCACCCACCACCAGGAATAAATTTAGAAAAAACAAAAGGACTAATTGGGAGGGCCGCAAGGAGAAAACTCCTGGTGTAGGTTAGGTGTATTACGTCAAATTACTAGTAAGTAGCTGCAACCAAGTCCGCAATCCCACCGCTAGGCACCAATATGTTGGAATTAGGTAGCCTGGCCTAGGGCAAGACTAACATCTAGAGGCACAGTGTAAAGGTTGCAGACCACCCAAAAGTAACTTCACGCAATAGCACTCAAAAAGAAAAACACTACACCAAAATTATATGAAAATACGTGCTGCTTTATGTAAAAATAATATTCTCTTTGTTGTCAATTATTAGTAGCTCACATATAAATAGTTCAAAGCAGTTTAGATCACTTTCAGGGTCAACAATTACACTTTGTACGTTACTAGCAGATTGTCACTTTTTCAATTACTAACAGTCACTGTATTTCTGAAATCTTATCACACTTTTGCATTTGGAGAACCTGTACCTTAGAATCAATAATTACTTTAGAAGCTACTAAACAATTTATCAATAGAGTTTCTAAGGTGCATTACACTTTCCAATTAATCAATAATGACCCTTTCAATTATAACAAATCCACATTCAGCAGGATTAACAGTTTACCTCATCAAACACTGTGCTTATTTAATCTGTTAAATTATAGCTTCCTATGACTCCTCAACGAGATAATACCAGCACTTTACTTTAGAACAGGCTCTAGTATTCCAGATTTGTAGGTACAATCCCCTCTCTCACAGTTGAACCTCAACTCACTAAGAGGACATGCACCCTTTCCCTCTCCAGCAGGCACTTTCAGAGATATTAGGTTAATTTAACATTGATAGTGCAGTTAACTAATCTCCAGAGTCAAGGAGGGTTTCCTCAGGCTTCCCACCACTTTATAAACTGCAGTAGCTGAGAGGAGCAACAACCATTAACGGATTACCAGATGATCACAGGCTCTAGCGCCGCCTTCCCCCTCCAGATGACCTCCTTACTGTCAGTTACGGCTCCTTCGAGGTCCCACCGGCCTCACTTCAAACCCTCCTGCCGAGCCAGCTGCCTTTTTAATGCTGGGGCGGGGGGGGAATAATGAAGCGCACTCGCCTCCTCGTCACTGGGGCAGAGAATCAGTGAAGCGCACACAGGAAGGCCCCCTTTCCGCTCGCGCTGGCTCCTTTCTGAAGCGCCTGAGCGAAGGGGGAAAACGAAGCCTCAAACTCCCTCGTCGGAGACGCGCTGATCACGGGGGGCATGCGCAATGCTTCTCGCTCCTCCGCAGTTGCTCCCGCCTTCCTCGATCCGGCTCCACCTCACGGAGCCCGGCGGCGCCACAGGGCATGCGCGAAAGATCAGCGTCTTGCCGCTGGAGGCCGCGCTGCACTTCCGATGCTGTTCTCTCCTCCCGGCTCACTCCTCACGCCGCCGAAGACTTCCCTGGCTCCGCTCCTCACCTCAGCCCTTGACACAGCTCCACAAGCGCGTCGCTCACTCGCACAGATGAAAGGACAGCACGGCCAACTGAACAACCGGTCCGGCTCCCTCAGCGTTTCCACACCGACCCAGGTGTAGAGCGACTCGTGGTCCTGCGGTCCCCGCTTCTCCAGCCCTGGTGGTCGCAGGTAGGGGTTTGGCACCAGGGGGGCGCGATCTCAGCAGATAGGCAGCACTGGGGTACAAGCAGAACAAGGGGAGGGCACCAGGATCAGCCCTTCTCCGTAGGAGAGTCCTTCTTTTCAATCTTCTCCAGGGGTTTACAAAGTAGGGGTCAGTCTAGAACCATTTACCAGTCTCTGGACTCCCTATGCTGGGCAGAGGACTGCACACCGCAGCGCTGCAGTCTCCTTCTCCTGAAGCTGTCCCTGTATAATTTTAGACAAGGGGCTAGCTAGGCGCCCAGGGTCTCCAGTAACTTCCCACAGCGGGGCCAGGACAAGTAACCAACAGGGGAGTTGTGGGCTGGGCCAAATAGACAGCTTCCAAGTCCAGGAGGTCAATCCAAAGTCCAACCTTCTCCCACCCTTAGCCACCACCTGTCCTCCAGCTGACTTCCACAGGTAGACAAAATGGCTGCCCCGCATTCCGCCTTATATAGGCTGCCCTTCAGTGGTCCAGAATGGACCAGAAGGTTCTGGAATGCCCTATGTTGGTCTATAGCCAGGTTCTGTTGGTGACAGTTGGGGCAGTTGGTGGCCACCATTTTAGGTGGTGCCAACTTTCCTGTCAGAACAGGCCTCTGGACCTGAGGTAAAAAACTATGAGGGGGAGAGGGAACACCTATCCCCCTGGCCAACACCTATAAAAATCCAGTAGACACAAAAATTAATAAGGGTATGAGGGGCAAAAAGGGGACAAAATAAATAAAAATTAGGAGGGACTTCGCCAAAAAGTCAGACAGGTCTAACAACCACCATAAAGGTTGTTTGGACTGATACAAGGTGCTCACTAGAATAGTGAACATCATACATCAGGCCAACTTCTCACACTGCAGAACTAATAGAATTTTCTTGACTTTATTGAAAAGGCAGAATATAAAACCTGGCTCTTCTTAAACTAATTATTGGCCCTGCTGCTTTGTGTATGGCTTTTCTGTCAGCGACAAGGTGCCCTCACGGGTAGCAAAGTGTTTTATAAAACCAAATAAATAAAGAAATACAAAATATCAATTCAAATAACATGAATATTAACATACCTATGTGGCCACCTCCAATGGTGTACGTCTTTCCTGAACCGGTTTGTCCATAGGCGAAAACTGTTGCATTATATCCCTCAACCAAGGAGACTACCAGAGGCTTTATGCAAGTTATGTAAACATCATCTTGGGTAGACGTTTTGCCAAAGACATAATCAAAAGTGAAGACCCGGTCCTTTCCAATGATGACTTGCTGAGTGTTTGGGACCAGCCTAACACACACTTGCTGGTTGTGCAGAATTTCCTTGGATAAAAGCGGCCTTACTCTCACAGCAACCTTCACTGCAGTCTCTTCCATGTCAGTGACCCCAGTCTTCCCTTGCTTAGTATGGATTGCTGTAAGGAAGGGAGATGCCTTCTGTGCTTGTCTTCATAGTATCGTTACACAACCTAAAACAAATAAAAATGTTTACTGTAATGCATGAAATCTGATGGAAGGTTTTTTATCTTCATTGTTTTTGCAAATATTACTTGAAATCATATAAGAGTGTGAGACAGCATTAGGACAATTTTACAATGGTCAAAATACTTTACATGCATAAAACATAATTCTATGTCAGGACCAGGGGCAAGGATTATGCATTTCTTTCTCTTTTAATTCTCACCAGCAACTTTGATAAGAAAACCAAACTACATTTCCCAGAACACCAGGGAAAAGAAGTAACATGAACCAATCAACAGTCTTTTATCCTTTGAACAGACAAGTGAGCTTCGTGCCCCTGCTCTTCGTTCGTTGCTCCAGAAGCAGATACGTATCTCTACATATCCTCTCTCATAGTATTTATAAACGCAGTTTTTTATTTTATACTGTTTTTGACACGTTATATTTCATGTATTTTATATTTTTGGCACGTTAGATTTCATATCCCACGGGTGTAACTTTTGATCATGAAAATCGACTTTCCGATCCAGGTGAGATTGCATCAGGAAGGGGCTGTGCACCCATGCTGAGGTTCTCTGACCGTTAGATGGCCCGCTTTCGAGCAGCCCCGGTGCCTTGCTCCTCTCCTCATTGGTCATGGGGCCGCAATTTATTTATGCATTTTTATATAGAGCAAACTTTACCCAGAGGTGTCAGAGCGCTTGACAATAGAGCGAAATAAATAACATAAGGAATGAGAGTAGCATGGAAGTAGGTAAACCTACTTATAGGTACTCGTGGTGAAAGTTACAAATAATGACTCAAAAAGTGAGTTTGATAAATCAGAAACTTAGAAAACCACGAAGGTTTAACAAAATATTAAAGTGCAATACATAAATTATAAAAATGCAGCAGCAGTCTCAATAAATCAGTCAAAGGATATAGAAATCAATTGTCATGAAGGCTCTCGGAATGTAAAGTACATGGAACAATGAACAAAATCTGACAAATAGACTAAGAGCCTGATTTAGATTGGCAGACGGTTTACTCTGTCACAACTGTGATGGATATCCCATCCGCAAAATATAAATTCCATTATATCCTTGGTGCGTGCTTTCAAATGTGTGTCAAGAGTCACCGTTTAAGAAAGATGTCAACTTTAAACGTGAACATGTAAAATGGTGGTGTCCCTCGTCCGAAGCCTATGTAACAACATAACACCCATTCCTTGGATGTAAGGTGATTAAAAAACTTCCCAAAACATATGCTATAGTATAAGTTCAAATATGTCTTTAAGCCTAAAACCTTAAAAGCAATGTGCTCTTTAATATTAAAGTTGTAAGGAACACAGGAGTACAACCCATAGACCAAGCCAGGACTGGGTAGTAAAGATACAGTTAGCACACAGTGTCCTGAAAGGTAAAAGTTAGTAGGCAGTTATAAATAGCATGCATATAGCATTACTAGGTTGGACAAGGAGATTACTCAATTTGTGAATAGAAAAATAGTTCTTCATCTTTATATTTTAACATTCATTTCATGGTTGGAGGCATACAGTTGAAACAGCACTGCATAGAATGTAGGGACAACCACATGAAACTTGGTGCAGCAGACGTGAATAAATAGTGCAAGTGGCGACGCAAGTGAAGGAGAGCAAGAAAAACAGCGTGGTCGGCGCACTGTAGAAATGTGCAAATTATATACAGTGAGTGGCTAAAGGCGGCACATGTGTGACTTAGTGATATCACAAAAAGCACAGTTAATTGATTAAATTTGGAGCCACTGGGAAGTAGTGTGCCTATAATTTAGGCTGTTGAGTCGACGGCGTTTCGATCCGGATGATTTCGGATCATCATCAGGACTGGTTGTCAGATTTGGAAAGTGCTTGGAGAATCCGGGTGATTTGGAATCCTAGTAACCCACCGGGGTTCAATTGGATGAGCCAGGGACCATCGAGGAATCGGGTCACAGGGAGAGGCTGGCAATTACTGGCTGGTCTTTGTATTCCTGCCTCAGTGCAGCTCACGTTGGGTGCGACCAAGTTAGGACAACTTCGCGCTGTATCCGGCCACATAAGTCAGCCAAGTTCGGAGGGCGCTGGGCGAGTCAGCGCGTCCGTCTGGTAAGTGGTGACGAGAGTTCTGCAGGCAGCGTCGGTTATTAAAAGCATAAAGAAAGCTTGTATATTGGTGGACAGAATAACCCGTCCACCAAGATCTAACTCAGGCACTAAGTCCAAAGTGTGCTAAAAATCAATAGATAATTATCCCTTGTAAAAGCTCAAAAGTGTCTGGTTAACCCCCAAATTTGAGGGTTTATATAGTCAAGAAAATTTTTGAACTTTTTTGACAAATTACATTTCAGCATTATAAACTGGTCATATAACTCTTCCATTTGACACTATTCCACTACATGAATAAAACGTTTTTAGGCTTGTTTCAAAGCCTAATGAATGGATGAATGAGAAGAAAGCCTCTCATATGGTACCAACATGTCCTTTTTCTCGTCAGGCCCACTATTTTTGCACAGGTGTATGTATGATTAGAATATGTGTAGAAATAGTTTTGCGAGGTACTGATAATTATAATCCTTTCAGACAGCCAGGAAAACTAGCATATATAATTGAAAAAGTATGCAGTTAACATGAATTGTTAGGCTTTTTCAAAATAATCCTAGGGAAAATCATACTGAGCAACGCGTTGGGAGTCACTCACCTGGTGCAAATGGGGGCTGACTTTATCATTTTTGCCTGGGATGTTTCAAGTTTCAAGTCCTGCCCTGGAAATGTGCAGTATTCTTTGTGACCCCTGACCTGGCTGAGTGTTCTGGTGCAATAAATGTTGTCCGTGTTTTAAATATTTCCTTACCTTGATTCCACCAGTGTCTGTAGGAAGGGTCAGAGAGAATCTGAAGGCTGAGCATAAACCTTAATAGGTCATGGTGGGGTTTAGTGTTACATAAGGGCTTGAACCTTATATGGAACACGGAACTATAAATAAACTCACTATCTGTTGTACCTGAACACATAAAGAAGGTTTCCTTCTACCAATGCTAGAAGAAAATGCTATATCGAGAGATAGCCTGTTAGAATCTAGAGAGATAATGGTTAAACATTGGGAAATGTGCAGAAGCTGTTCATAGCAACTCAAAGTTTGTCCAAATTATCTCCTGCCTTACGTTTCTAGATATGAGTGTGAAAGGGGAGTTCAGGTTGAGGGTGGCAGACGGTGAAATGAGAATTTTTTTATAAAAGTAGGGTGAGAGAAGAAAGGCAACAGGTACAGAACACAGAGACAGGCTATGTTTTTGACACGGAACGGTCGGAGCAAGATAGCCGACGGGATGGTTGGAAAAGAAGCCTCAAGAAGCAGGAATTAAGTAATTTAGATGTATAGGAGTGAGAGAAAGTTTTATTAAAATGCAAAAAAAATACATAAAAGAGACATGCGATGTTAGCATGCAATTTACATTGAACTGGCATGACATTAAAATGTACAAAATCGCAGTATGTAAACATATGTATTCGTATGAGGCCTATAAAGTCTAAAGCAAGCTACAAATGGCAACGTTAAATGTGCTGAGATGTGCAAAAAATGCTTAAAAGCTGACCTTACCCTGACATGTCTTTAGTGAAAGCTGCACATCATATTGCAGAATGTACGTGATTAACAATGTTTTATTTATTTATTTATTTTAATTATTTTCACCATCAGTATTCCTTCAGTTTTTTCACTGAAGATAAACAAAAAATAATTAAGCCTCAAAATATATAAACAATATATACAAAAAATCCCAAAATAAGAGAAAGATAAGAGATATCAGAAAGAAGCAATAGCATAATACACAAGAAAAAAAACCACAAAATATTACATATCATAATTAATTCTTAGACACCAAGCACCAATAATCCACATTTATGCTTAAAGTGATTACATCCCAGCCTTCCAGTCCACTATCGGAGCCCAGATGCTTTTCCCAGCTTCCTAGCTTTCCACCCTTTCTTCTTATAAAGACCTTTTTCCAAATTATACATGGCCAAAAGCCAAGGACCCATTGTTGGAATGTGGGGGAGTTAGAATCTTTCCAGGCTGCAGCAACACAAATCCTAGCAATCACCGTCACAACAAATAGAAACTCTCTGTGAGGTATTACAGCTCCCTCCCTACAAGTGCCTAAGATCATTAATTCGTTAGTTAGATTTACTTTAATTTTTAGTGATTGATCTAAAAAGGACTCTATAGCTTTGTTCCATTGTTCAAGTTTTGGACAGGTTGCGAACATGTGCAGATCATCAGCCTCCAAGCAACCACAGCGTGGACAGTTGATTCCCGTTTGCCCTCCCCACTGGGCTATTTTTGCCGGAGTATAGTAAAGATTGAAAATTGTTTTAAAATGTTGGGCTTGTAGGTTTGCTACTTTCAAAACCACGCAGCCCATTTTGAGCGAGGTTGCCAATTCGCTACCATCGATACCCAATTTCTCCCTCCATTTCTCAGTATGTTTAGTAAGATCATCATATTGTTTTTGATTTAGCTCGCCATATAGTTGGGATATGGAGCAGCCTTCGGGGTTTTGCAACCTGTCCATAACTGTTTCTTTACACAAACCTGTTACACCCCCCCTCTACCTGTCCATAACTGTTTCTTTACACAAACCTGTTACACCCCCCCTCTTTTTACTTAAAGCTGAGCGGATCTGCAAGAATTTAAAAAACTCCCTTCGGTCGAGGTTAAACCGACTTTGTGCCAATTCGAACGTTATTATACCATCAGAGTCCATTATATCACCGATAGTTTTTCCTCCCAGCCCATCCCACCGCTTCCTTATGTTATCGTGGAACGTCTCTGGGAAGGCTGGATTTCCGAATAGGGGCGTATAAAAGTTCATTCTGCTTATTCCTAGTATTTTTCTGACAGAGGTCCAGACTGAGATTGCTGCTCCTAGAGTCTTGAATTTCACCATCTTGTGGTAAATGGCCTCGTGAAACTTTAAAAGCCATTTGTGTGCCGCACCTTTTAACAGGAGCCCATATACTTCTGGCACGGTTTCATCCTCCCTCCAGTCATCAGTCACAAATCCCCCCGGTAACCCCCATGTATATATTGCAGTACGGTTGCCCAATAGTATAACTTTAGATTGGGAACTGCCCACCCACCTCTCTCCCTCGGGAGCGTCATAAACTTATATGCTCTTCTCGTCCTTCCATGGGCCCAGATAAATCTATTAATCATTCTCTCCATCTCTAAGAACCAACTGTTATCAAATTTTAGATGTATTGTTCTAAAAAGATATAAAACCTTTGGGAGAAACAGCATTTTAATAATGTTGCATCTACCCACGATTGTAAGATGCAGGTTGTTCATCTTATCTAAATCCCTCCTCGAGTTCTTAATTATGGGAGAGATTTTTTTTTCAACGACTTTAGTTAGATTAGATGAGATTACCACCCCTAGATATGGCTGATTCAGTGACACGTGAGTCTACCAAACTAATATGCTCATTGATAACTATCTGAGTTTTCCCCCTGTTAAGTTTGTACCCGGAGACTGACCCAAATAGATCTGCCTCTTGTTCAATTTCAATCAGAGCCTCTGCAGGATGAGGGGACATAATCGCCAGATCATCAGCGTAGCCCAATATTTTTGTTTGAAATCCCTTAATCTGTATTGGGGCGATGCGTCTATTTGATACTATTCTCCTTATAAATGGATCGATGTAAAAAGCGAATAGGAGGGTTGAGCACGGACACCCCTGCCTAGTTCATCGCTTGATATCAATAAAATCACCCGAACCCGAATCCTAGGGTTTTTATATAGAACTTGTAATGCCCTTAAACATCCCCTACCGATGTTAGCTCTCTCCAGTACTGACCAGCGAAAACCCCACAAGACCCTATTGAACGCTTTTTCTGCGTCAAGCAGGATAAGCGCCATAGGGTCCCGCGTGACTGATGTACCATCCAGAAGGGTGAAAACTCTCCTCACATGCTCAGCAGTTCCTCTACCTGGTATAAAACCATGTTGTTGGACAGACATCACTTTTCCTATAATCAGGCTAAGGCAATTGGCCAGGATCTTCGAGTAGATTTTACAGTCGCTATTCAGACCATCCAGGATTTCGCGGTTTGCAGCGAAATCGGCACTTTTGTAAAAATGCCGCGTTTTTTACAAAAGTGCCCGCGAAATCGGCCACTTTTGTAAAAATTCGGCGATTTTTACAAAAGTGCCAGCGAAATGGAAGGCGTGCAGGGAAAAGGTTCAATCTGTATGGGAGGTGATAGTGGGGAGCGCGAGGAAGGTCCGACTCCGACCAGGTAGCGGAAGGGCTGCAATCTTTCAGTGCTTACTCCTGAGTGAAGTAAAAGAAAGGATATTACTCCTCCTGTCCAAGAGCCACCACATCCTATCTACAATCAACATCTCCGGGGAAGGTGTGGGGAACTTCCAGGAGGCCTGCAAGTTAGAAGAACCTCCTAACCTCTGGATTACACACAGATTGCATAACACTTTCACCCGGGACTTCGCTCTTTCCCTTAAAAGATGGCTGTTCGTTGTTTCAGTGTATGTAGAGATGGTACAGGCAGCGCAGCCTCCCAGTACCTGATGCTACCTCAAATACCCTCAAGAACGCCCACCGGACACCCGAGTCTCTATGCCACGGGCTTAGCCCAGCTCCACGAACACAGCTAAGGAGACACTCGCCTTCTCATTTACGCCAAGCTGTCCTCCATTTCTAGTTAAACAATCCATAAACCTCCAAACTCAATATCCAGAAAAAATAACCCAATGCAAAACAATTCATTTGTGTTATTCCTGTCATAAAGAACTTGTGGGCACACGGACGTCTACTCGACGTGTTTAAGTATTTACAAGAACCGTTCGTTTAAACATTTTAGTAGTTCTTTTGGGGGCTTGAAGAACGCTGTTGGCCTGTCTGAGTTCCCCATGAGTTCCTTACTGAGCCAAGAGAGGTAGAATGTGCCACCATCTGCAGGAAGTGACCTTTAATTCACCTGGAAGTATTTTTACCATCTCTTCAACCCGGAGGCTGACTATACAGAGAGTGAAGAGAAGATGGAACCCCTCCAGGAATCTGAGCCAGACTGTGGTATGGCGTATGGGGTAGATCTGACGGCCCTTGTAACTTCCAGTGACGGGGTCTATAAAATGCAGAATGCAAGTGGAAGTGAGCCAGTCCGACAGTGCAGACTGGGCGCAGAGGCGCTGTCGCCTGACAGGAAACAGATTAGGTGTCTGGGAATACTTGGGATTTTATAAACCCATGGACACATACAAGACCCCGAAATAGATGACTGTGCCCAGGCAGGGAGGCATAACAGACACATGTTGTGATCACCCTGTCCACTATGAACACACGCTTTTTATTCATATCCTACATGGATGGTGTGAAGTACCTGGGGGCACTAGCAGACTTTTTAATAGGAGACGACTGTGAGTATCCCTCCACTGACGGCGCCAGGCAAAAAGGGTGTTTAGTCTTATTTGTGTGTGTATGTAAGATGTGGTATTGTCTGCAACGCATTAGTTGGGAGATAGGGTTATCAGATACAAAAATCAATATACTTATACATTGTATTACATTCCATCTATCAGGAGCCACTCCATCGCCTAGGTGTCACTCTGTGATGCTTATAAAATCCAAGACTTGAATAATATATTGAGGACTATGGAATCAGGATATGAGAAGTTATAGCTGGACTTAATACGATTATGAAATTCGGCCTTATTGGAATCTCTGTGCCATCTGCTGTATTAAATGGTGCACAAGAATAGATTGCCTGAACATAAAAGGTTATATACTTGTGATTCTGATGATGTTACTCGTACACTACATGTGGATAGCTGGTGTAAAGTTATAAGGGTGCGTCTTTTCTCTCATCTTTGCTTGAGAAATAATCTTTGTAATTTGCAATTTATCGATATTATGCGTTCTTTACAGGACTTCACATGTGGGCCTTTTTTTCTTGGGTCTTGTTTTCAAGAACCTATTTTTGTAATAGTATGTTTTTAACTTGCGTCATAGTTTTTTAAGAAATAAACCAAACACACATTTGTTAGGTTTATGGTGCTCGAGTATGGCATATATGCATAGTGCTACTTTTAAATAGTTTGTCTTTAAGCTTGTAGTTCTATAAATATTTTATACCTTTTTATGTATTATGTTACAATCCTGATGAAGTTCCATGTTCAAACAAAACACGTTGGACAGGGATATAATTGTACTAATTTGTGTGGAATCAAGAACTTTTGGGAAAAAACATAAAAAATACACGAAAACCTTTTGAATGATTGTTTCTAGACTGATTTATTCTAGATACACCTCTATGTTTGGAAACACAGGCAAAAGGGGGGTGTTATTACCATTATTATAAGTGAATGTTTCTACTACAGCCAGTCCCTCTCAGCCCAGGAGAGGAGATGAAGTCACTTTCAAAAGGAGGCGTGCTTTTTTGATGCCACTCAACTGCAGAGCCAGACTCTGGGATCTCAGTCCTTTTAAATCAGAGGCCCGAAGTTAACTGAGGCAAAATGTAAAAAACCCGCAGAAATATAAAACGGCTTCCCTAGCAGTGCAACATAGAACAGGAGCACACACTCTTCCAACCCTTGTAGGTACAATTTTTGTTCCAACATGTAATCCGTTTCCGGTAATGGGATTATTTCCTGACATATTTCTTTTTGAGGCAAATATTGCGTCAAGAATTTAGCCAGCAGAGTGCGTGGACCCAGTGAGTACATGACAGAAGTTAAGTTATTTAAGGTTAGTAGGGAGGGGTGAGGTCTGCTGCAGCTCAGGCTCGTCTGAGTAGGTGTTGAGATGTCCAAAGATACATCAGTCTCGGTCAACGATTGAGCCCACGATTGAGCCCAGGAGACCATCAGGGAAGGCTGGGGCTTTGTGCAGGTGGTCGATAGATTGGTCGATAGATTTGAATGAACGAGGTAGAGAAGGTTGGGGAGGGTGAGCAATGAAGGATTTATACTCTAAGACTGAATATTCTTAAATACTGGACATGGACATTGGTAAGGAGTTTTCTATGTCACCACTGGTCCCCATTTGCTCTTCCTGTTCAGGCAATTTCTGAGCAGAGCTATGTTGCGCAGAGGAATTAATTAATAAATTCAGCCCAGGGTATGTCGTCATTCAATCCCTGAGTGCTGGATCTCAAACAAAACACCCAGAGTTGTTCCTGTGTGAACAGGGTTCTCGCTGGCCAGCTAGGGTTGGAGTCAATAATGGTCCAGCGCAAACTGTCTGGTGTGTGGTGTGCCTCAAGGAAGTGTGGGCACCTTTCGGTATTTGTTCTTTTGCAACGGATCATGCTGCGTTGCTCGCTGATTGGTGATTTTACTAGTCTTGTTGTCATTCCCACAAAACAAAGTTGGCAGGGGCATGTTGTATCGTTTTTAGTGGGTGAAATTCCATATGCTTTACCCTCGGGCGAAAGAGATGACACCCTTAAGGGCAGAATGGTGGCAATTGTTGGAGAGGGGCAAATGGTAGGAGAATTATCACTGACCCCTGGGACCAGAGCCAGATACCAGGCATGCTATAAGTTCAACTCGGTGATGCAATCCCTGGGATAGGAAGAGGGCCATTCAACGGTTAGAAGAGAGCAGGAGTTTGTGCTTTCCCAATACGTGCGGCCTTGGGAAGATAGGCTAAAAAGGAGGTGAAGTTGCCAGACCAGAGGTATTATAAGTTCACATTGGTTCTCGAGCCACTGAGAGCTAGGAATAGCAATGCTATGCGGCTGGCCTTGTCGCCTACAGGGCTTCTCAGAAAGTACACTAAAGGAAATGGAGGATTGCCTTTCCTAGGGATAACAGCCTTCACCTGTGGGCTGCTTCCTCTGTTCCATATTCCAGGCTGCCTGTTTCAAAGCGGATTACTCTGCTAAAACCGTTTCCATTGATTTAAGGCTGAAAATGAATGATTATGAGTAAAATAAAGTGCCACAAAAATGCCGCTAAATTTCCATATTTGTGCCGCTAAATTTCCATATTTGTGCCGCTAAATTTGCTAATCCATGCCGCTATATCCTGGGGGGTCTGGCTATTCATTAGACTTATTGGCCTATAAGACCCAAGTTCAAGTGAGGGTTTACCCTTTTTTAAAAACACAATCATAGTTGCCTCTCCCCATGTTTGTGGAGGTTTTATGCCGCTCTGTACCTTTCGCAGTATACTACATAAGAATTTATTTAACGAAGAGAAAAAGGTTTTATAAAATTCCAAGGGAATGAGATCCGGGCCGACCGCCTTCCCTGATGGCAAGTCAAAAATAGCTTTCCTAATTTCCTCATCTGTAAAGTTTATTTCCAGTGCGTTTGAATCCTCTGGAGAAAAAACATCAGCCGAAATTGATTCTAAGTATTCCCTATTCCCCTTGGGATCTCTTATCTCTTCCTCATTGTATAATTTTTGGTAAAACCCTTGAAAGGCCTTACAAATATCCTCTGGAGTTTTAGCAACCGTACCATCTAATGAATTAACTTCTGTAATCTCCCCCTTAGAAGCTAACTGTCTTGTCCTTACTGCCAACAAATGCCGTACTTGCTCGCTAAATTCATACTGTGTTTGCTTCCATGCTAGGAATTTCCCTGCTGCCTTGACTGCGATAGCTTCCCCTGCGGTCGCTTTTGCCGGCGTCAATTTACACAAGATCCCATCTATATTCGAGCCCTGTGCAATTGCCTTGACCAAATCATCCTCAAGATCCCCAATTAACCTCTGCGAAGCCTCCCGTTCACATTTTTCCAACCGGCTCCTTCTCAGTGGAGAAGCGTGGCTCAGTGGTTAGAGGCGGCAGACCTGGAAGCTGAGATCGGCCGTGGACCAGGGTTCGATTCCCCGCCTCGGCGGGTCTCGGGCTCAAAAATTCCACGGACTCGACAATTCTCGCTCCGGTGCCTACTCGACTCACGGGGTCACACTCTGCGACTCTGGGCAATAGCTTGCTTAATCTCCACTACGGCCCCTCGTGGCGGGATGCCTGGCTTTCACCTTGTGGAAACCCTGCCGGGGTATCTCACAGGGGAATACCAGGACGGGTTCCCTAAGCAAGCGCCTTGATGCCTTCGGGTGATACGTGCGCTATATAAGTCGCAATACATTTACATTTACAAGGAGTAGCTCATTGTTTCCCCCCGTATTCCTGCCTTAAGAGAGTCCCAGACAATACCAGGTTCAGCACTCCCCCAGTTAATCTCCAAGAAATCCTTGAGCCAATTATTCATAAGGGATACATATTCAGAATCATGTAATAAAGCTTGTTCAAATGTCCAATTAGCTGTTTTTTAGACCCCCCCCCCCCCCATTGATCTGGATATCTAAAATCAAAGGACTATGATCAGATATTAATTTTGCAGGCTGAAATAATTGAAAGGGAAACTAAAAAGTAATCTAGACGTGCCACTATCCTATGAGGTGTAGAGTAATATGTGCTACCAGTACCTAAGGAATTATAATGCTCCCATACATCAACAAGGCCATTATCCTCCATCGTTTGGGTTACCGCTCTATGGCCCTTCTTTTTCCGGCCTGTAAATTTAGTTGGATCCCCCTTCCATAGTCCATTCATACCGTTTATATTAAGATCTCGACAGTAGATAATCGGGAGTGGCCAATTCGCCAGTTGTTGGTTAACTTAGTCAAACATCTCTGCATCATCAACCGTGGGGCCATAAACCGAACACAGTGCGAATTTGAATCCTGACATTTGACCCTCTACAATTACCCATCGGCCGTATTTATCTGAGAGACACTTTTTAAAGGTTAACCCACTGCCTTTGGCCAATATCGCCACCCCCCTAGTCCTGGTTCCCTGTGAGGTACATGCTATTAGTTGAAAGCCTAGTTGTGGCCTGAATGACCCAGTCAAAAGGAGAGCGGTGAGCAAATATCTAAAAACACTACGGGCAGATATTATATGCCTGCAAGAGACACATGTTGAGGGGTCACGCAAGTTCCTTTTGGGATTAACAATGTTTTAAAATGTTTTTTCTAGAAACACTTTATCATTCAATAGAATGACTTATTTAATACGCTAAATACAATGCATGAAAAGAAAATGTTGATAGTTTAACATAGTTTTTTTCATTTTATAATGAAGAAGATGTGGTGCTGAATAATATTCATTGCAGCTGATCTTTCTATTTCAAATAGCCTATTGTTTAGCCTAACTTTTGATGGACGAGTGCTTGAGCAAATCAAACACTCACCCTCAGTCAACTTATCTGGGTTTAATCCATCATCATTCTTTAGCTCACTCCACCACCCCAGTTCAGACATGGCCATATGCAAATCAGTCTGACCCTGTGCCTCATGGGAACAGTCCAGCCCGAACGCTCAGTCTATCATCTCCTTTGGTATCACTTTGTTCGCCCTAAGTTGGCAGGGTATGCCCAGACGTGGGTCCCTTGCTCACTTTGCCACTGGATTTAAGATAGCCTGGCTGATGTGGGTTATGAACCTGAAACCGGTCCCAGGATGCTTGTTTCCGATCCAGGGAAGACATGGCTTGGCAGTTCGGGCTGGGCTGTTCCCATGAGGCACAGGGTCAGACTGATTTGCATATGGTCATGTCTGAACTGGGGTGAGGAGTGAGATAAAGAATGATGATGGATTAAACCCAGATCAGTTGACTGGGGTGAGTGTTTGATCTGCTTAAAAGCTCACTCCATCATTTCCTTTGGTATCGCTTTGTTCGCCCTAAGTTGGCAGGGTATGCCCAGACGTGGGTCCCTTGCTCACTTAGCCACTGAATTCAAGATAGCCTGTCTGATGAGGGTTATGAACCTGAAACCGGTCCCAAGATGCTTGTTTCCGGTCCAGGGAAGACATGGCTTGGCAGCTCGGGCTGGACTGTTCCCATGAGGCACAGGGTCAGACTGATTTGCATATGGCCATGTCTGAACTGGGGTGATGGAGTGAGCTAAAGAATGATGATGGATTAAACCCAGATCAGTTGACTGGGGTTAGTGTTTATTTTGCTCAAACGCTCCGTCCATCATCCCCTTTGGTATCCCATAATGCAGTGAAGCTGAATGCTCACAACTTAATGCTAAAGGCTGAATGCTGATTTGCTATCTTACCTGACCTAATTGCAGTTGCTACTGCATGATTATTTCACTTATATTTCTGAGACTCTACTGAGTTTTCATGAACCTCTCTTTATGGGACGTTCAACTGATACTGATTGATCGGAATTTTGAGCATCATGCTCTAACCTCACTCTTGCCTCTCAAATTTAGACTCTTTACAAGATCCTGCTAACACCATTTTCACCCCATTTGTATTAGAATAGGGATTCTTTCCTTTATGGAACGCTCTGAATGCATTCTTTTGTTATGGTTTGTTCTAACCATATTTTATTATCAATTCTGTGATTTTACTGATACATATGACTAATTGAATAAAAGAGTAAAAGATAATTTACTAAACCTTTTAAGGAAAAAAAACACTTAAAACTAGTTAAAACTCGCATTATTGACTGAAATTAGAAATGGTATTGCGATTTTGATTTTGGATGCATAGCTCCTGATCTTCCCATAAACGACGTCAAAGGTCTGTCACATAGATGTAAGACTTTTACAGAGATTGGGGATCAACCCTGTGAATGAGTGCCAGAGATGCTAAACCGTTTATTTCAATTGATTCCCGCTCTTGCAGAAGAGGTGCTGAAAATAGGTGTGTAACACAGTGGTGCATGATACTGGCGCACACCGATGCATTCAGATATCTCCAATTTCCCCAGGAGATTGGAAGATTATTTCATATGTAATGAACTAACATTTTAACATTGTTACTGAACATTTGATAAACTTTTTCTTGCACCTTTTCACTATAGCATACTGGTTAGAACAAAATGTCATACCGTTCCTTCATTAAGGCATAAGCAAGATAGGATGTTGGTTGACTTTGGAATGCTGTCCGATAAAGGAGGATGGGTGAGAGAATGCTATAAGGGTGATTGTGGTACATTTGCTGGACCTCTGTTCCTTGCATCAATCCCATTTACTTATCTGCAATTAAGTGGCGGCTCACTACAAACTCTCTCCTTGAAAGCCTAAAAACCCTCCAAAAAACAGCTATCTTAAAAAAAAACAGGATCACCCACTTAGGCAACTAAATCCATACTTATTGAACATCTAACAAATGAATAGTTACACGCCAACATTTTATATAGCACTACAAATGGACAACTATTTTTGTCACTTGTTGTGGGTTAACATTCCTACATTTCCCACACGATGTGCGACATTCAGCATCTTCTTTTTAGAGGTTCTGTCAGCGCACAGGTGCAAAATAAATTATTCTTGGGCTGAAGTCCGCTTCCACCAATGCTCAATTTACCAACCACAAGCTATATTTTTGTATTTTGTGAAGGGTACTGAGGTTGTGAAATTACTGCACAACCAAAAGGGAGCATCAGTCCGGAACTGAAATCTATGGGAAATGTGTGGTGCAGAGGTGTACCGCTAGTCATACCCAAGCAGAGCTACTCAGACGCTCCTTCTACAAAGGGAAACAAAGACGCCCACCTGAAGTGCTGTCGATGGGCTTCCACTTCGTGCGACGCTGTAAAGCAGCCTCTTTGCGAATGCGAGGTAGATGACAGTTCCCCAGATCCCTCTCTGTTTATGACACAATACACATCTACTTCTGCAGGCCACACCAGCACTTCTAGTACTTTGTTTTCGTCTGTTTCCATAGCAACCAACGAACGTTGCGTGACCTTTCACCTAAACTGTCGACGCTACACCGCGAGGGTACAAGAGAGAAAACGCTTGCTTGCACCTAGTAAACTTTCAACCTCCGAAATCACAGCGCCACCCAGTGGATCTGGTGTTCTATGAAAATTTAGCCAGAGACTCCCTTACTGCGGCGGACATGTTAGGGTCAGGCATAACGACCCTGATTTACTGTAATTGCATTTTATTTCTCGCTTGCTATCACTGAGGAGGTATGGAAGCGGTTTACGCCGCACGCTGCTTTGGAATTCAAGGCTTATTTTGCAAAACATCAAGCAAATAGCTTCCCAACTGCGATTGCCATCCTTCCAAAAGAAAAATGCTGCCCATTTATTCATATTTAAAGCATAGCTAATTACGTTTTCAGATTGCTTATGTGTGACATTTCCATGGTTTCAGTGGACTTATGAGTGACATTCAACTAAAACCAAGCAATGAAGTGCACGGAAATCGATAAATATCAGAAATTACACCTGTTTGAGTATAGAGTAGCTCTAAAAATATGTTAAAACTGCTGCAAAACCAACAAATAGAAGGTTAGCACTTGTTTTATAATGAACAGCCCATCTTATCTTGTGTGTAATAGAGTTTTAAAAAAAATTGCCTATTCATAGTCCTTTCACATACATGCCAACCCTCCAAATTCAGGACACTAACGATTTCAAGGCTAGTCTGCGCTTCCTGATTCCTGCATGCAAAAGCCTGTTACCTAGGTGGGCTTCTGCCAATAGGGACAGGTCTTGGGGGACTTGGAGTATGCACTGCCAAGAACCTGCTCCTGCAGGGCAGTGCACAACATTGTTGTCACGATTTCTCTGCCTGCCATATACCAGTCCGCCGTAATAATTACGTGGACACACTGTCTTCTTATTTAAGATTTATTGTTCCGAGCGCCGGGAAACGCAACTTGCTTCAGGGCAAACTCCGCGGCACCTAAAATGGCAGCTGCACGTTCCCAGCATTCCTAAGCGCACGCTCTGAAACACTAGAGCACGTCGCCACATATTTCCCCCCTTTGGCATCCACACAACAATTTTACAAAACAATGAAAGATGACACAACAGTCCAGAGACTACCGTAGTAGTCGGTGGGAGCAAGTACATACAGTCTTACTTGTTCTCCATGTTATTAACCTCAAACCTCTTAGGTGCTCTGATCAGTCTTCCCAGCCTGGTATGAGTCTTCATCGGGCTGCTCCCAACCATCCGGTAGCTGTCAGGAGGGCCGACACTCACCTTCACCTTCCTTCTCTGCCCTCCTTCCTTTTCCTCGGTACCAGGGCTACGAGGCGTGACCTGATATGCTGATTTCTCACCCCCACTCTCTGCTGGCTCATACTGTTCTCCGTAGCTCCACTCTGCACTACTGGTTTCCCGCATGGTCCCTTCCGACGCTTGCGCCCCTTCAGGTTCTGGGCTTTCTTCCTGGGTGGGTGAGCCCCAAGCTTCCGGGTCTTCCCACTTCACGACTCTGTTGTACCTTGCCATTCTATCTTGTGACCATACTTTGCCATCGCTTAGCAGGGCCGACCTGGCATACGGTTCCACGACTTGTTGTGGAGGGCTGAACTTACTGTCGCCTTTCTTCTTCCTCACAGCCGGCTTCACTCTCACCCACTCGCCCTTCTCTAGGGTCACTTCTTGGACATTATGATGTTTGTTATAATACTCAGTGTACACAGCCTGTGCCCTGTCCATGTTGTGACGTACTACTGCCGGGGACCACTTGCTTTGAACCACCAATTGCTTCCAAGCTAGATTGTCCTTCGTGAAAGGGTCTCGCCCCCTGAGAACTTTGATTGGGCTGTACCCTGTGTTGGCTGGGGTGATGCGATATGGCCATAGCATCCTTTGTAGTTCCTTCTCCCAGTCCTTTCCCGCACTTATTGCCGCTTGGAAAGAGCCCATTATCACTTGGTTGAATCTCTCCGCTAGTCCGTTTCCTGCCGGATGGTACACAGGAGTGTTCTTGAGTTCAATTCCATTGCGGTCCATGAAGGCGTTCCACTTTGCTGAAATTAACTGTGGCCCATTGTCACACGTGATTGCCTTGGGAAACCCTTCCCTCAAGAATGTGGCAGTTAGTAAGGCAAGTATTGCGTCGGTGTCCGCCTCTTCACAAATGTCCACTTCCAGCCACTTGGTGTACCTGTCTACCAAGACGATTGCGTATTTGGGTACGCCGTTGGTGTCCGATATGGGGCCCAAGATGTCTACGGACAGCATTTCCCACGGGCTTGAGGGGCACGTGAACTTCCCTAAGGGGGGGCGTAGCAAGACTTGAGCCTTGTCTGCCTGGCTGCAACTTTCGCACATCCTGACGTGTTTTTCTATTTGATTGTCCATTGCTGGCCACCAAAAGCCTTTTTCGCCCTTGCCTTTGTTTTCATTATTCCGAGATGTGCTTCATGTAGAATGGCTAACAGGTGATTTATCATCAGCTGCGGGGGCACCACCTTGTCTGCTCTGAGTAGAAACACTGGATTATCTCAGATGGATAACTCTTCCCTGACCTCCCAGAATTTCCTCAACTGGCTGTCCAGGTGCTTTTTGTCAGGCCATCCTTGCGTCACGTAGCTCTTCTCTGTCTTCAGCATTTTGTCATTGGAGTACGCTTCTGGTCATTCCTGACTGCTGATCACTCATTCATGGTCTTGCGTGAGCGCCACTATGTAATCCTCCCACTCTGAGCACTCTTGTTCTGCAGCAGACTCCATTGCAGCTGCTCGGCTCAAGAAATCAGCTACTTTGTTTCTTGTCCC
Organism: Lissotriton helveticus; assembly: GCF_964261635.1. Classification (NCBI taxonomy): domain Eukaryota; kingdom Metazoa; phylum Chordata; class Amphibia; order Caudata; family Salamandridae; genus Lissotriton; species Lissotriton helveticus. The sequence continues at coordinate 1,030,533,659 of NC_136059.1, forward strand.
TGAGATGTACTCTACTTCGTATACATAATCTAACAGTCTCAAGGTCATTTTTGCTATTCTCGGTGTCGCGTGTGCATGCCCACTCCAGGTCAGGACTCTCGCCAGTGGCTTGTGATCTGTACGGACTACGATCTTCGAACCCCACAAGAATTGCCTGAACCGTTCGATGGCCCACACTGCTTCTAGCATTTCCTTTTCTATAACATTAAACTTTTCTTCATTGGGAGCCAAAGATTTGGAGGCAAAGCTGACGGTGGTGATTTCTCCTTCCTGGGATGCCTTCATTAGCACCGCTCCCAATTCTTTGTCGCTGGCGTCAGTTGTCAGTATGGATAGGGCTTCTTGGTCAAATCCTTTGAGTGGAATGGCTGCACTGATGTCCTGCTTGAGTAGATCAAACTCCGTCTGTTCCTCACTTGTCCACTGGAAGCTGTTCTTCTCCTTCAGGAGTTGTCTCAATTGGTGCGTTTTGGACGCAAAGTGTGGAACGAACTTGCTATAAAACTCTGCCATGCCTAGGAATGAGCGGACATCTTCCTTCCTTTTTGGCGTTGGTGCTTCTTTAATAGCGTTCACATTGGCCCATTTCGGTTCGATACCCCTTTCGCTGAGCTCGTGGCCTAAGTATGTCACTGACCCCACTCCAAATTTGCCTTTTCCCCATTCCGCAGTGAGGCCATTCTGTGCCAGTATGGTCAGGACTGCGTGTAGTTTGGCATCATGATCACTTTTGGACTTTCCCATGACGAGGATGTTGTCTTGGAAGTATTGAACACCTTCCACTTTCTGAAATAATCGGTGCATCAGCTTTTGGAATACCGCAGCAGCGGATGCTAGCCCAAACGGCATCCGTAGGAATTTGTAACATCCGAAAGGTGTGATGAACTATATGAGGTGATTGCACGAAGGATGCAGGGCGATTTGGTGGTACGCATATGTGAGGTCCACCGTGGAGAACCACTTTACTTCTTTCGTTTTTGCTAGCATCTCGTTTATCCGGGGCAACAGGAACTTGTCCACGATGATGTTCTTATTGAGTTCCCTCAAATCCACACACAGATGTACCTTCCCATTGGGTTTCTGTGCGACCACCAACGGCGCAAGCCATTCAGCGCTTTCAATGGCTTCTATGACTCAGTTCTTTTCCAATCGTTGCAGCTCTTTTTGTACTGCTTTTCTGCTCCTGAAGGGAATATTGCGCACCTTGTGGCTCACTGGTTGTGCTCCTGCCTTTAGGCATATTCTGTGTGTGAATTTCGTCATCCTGCCGATCGTTCCTTTGAAGACTGAATCCGCCACTGTGTTGATCGGCACTCCTCCTATTTTCAGTTGTAATACTGGTTTTCTGGATCTTGTGCAGTTTATTCCCAGAACTTGGTCGTCTACACACAAGATTTCATCCTCTTCTCCTTCCGGTGCCTCTTCCTTTCTGTCCGTCTCTTGAGCTACATACTTTACTTCCGACCTCCTGAGTTTCCGTCTGCACACTTTTTCATAGTGCCCCATTATCCCGCAATAGGAGCATTTAGCTCTGAACGCCGGGCATCCCTTATCGTTGCTGGCATGCGTTTGGCTACCGCACCTGTAGCAGCTGTTCCTGCTTTCACCCTGCGGCCTCTGGGTTCTCACGGGTCTCGGGGGGTATTTCTTTTGGAACCTGGTGTTCGATTGAGTGTGCTGCGGGGTCGCTTTTTGTTTGCTCTTGTCTGTAATTCTGCACACTGCCATCTTGTTGATATTCTCTCTTTTAGCTGCTTCTGCGCACCTCTTTGACAGCTCCGCCTTCTTCACGAGTGCTACGACTTATTTGAGGGGCGCGTCACCGTTCACCCACAGTTTCTCCTGGATCGCCGTGTGCATTATGATCTGATCTCTGGTGAGCTCATCATGCAGTGTGCCAAATTTGCATGTCACTGCCAACTTCTGCAGAGCCGCTACATACTCATCTATAGATTCTATGCTGTTTTGTTTCCTCTGGAAGAAACTGCATCTGTCTATCGCTATGCACACCACTGGGCGGTAGTGGTAATCTAAATCTTCTAGCGCGTTCTGGAATTCATCTGTGTCATTGTGGAGTCTCGTTTTCTTCACTAAATTATCATACACTCTAATGCCCTCAGGACCTAGGTTATGTAGAAGTATTCTCTTCCTTCTTGCGCTGGAGAATTCGCCTTCTCCCTCATCCTCCAAAGCAGACAGGTAGTTCAGGAAGTATTGCTTCCAGTCCTCCCATGGCATCGCGGGTTCTCCCCTTTTGGGTAAGAATGGGACTAGAGTGGTGAGGGATGACGTCTGGGCGCACATCCTATCCTCTCGCAACTTTTGTGTGTTGACTCCTGGTGGACTTCCTGGGGCTTGTCTCCCTTCTGTCCTTCCTGTCAGCGCGTGTGTGGGACTCCCTTCCCCGTCTTGGGATGGGCCTTGGCGCTCCAGCTCTGTGCCTTGTCCGGTGTCGGCTAGGATATATGGATTGCTGCTCTGGAGCTCACTAGCGTGCCCCTGTGTTGCTCTGTGGCTCTAGTTACCTGATGTGCACTGTGGGAAGAAGGGGTTGCTTCTGCGTGGGCTGATGCTATGGGTGCATCACCTGGAGCTCGGTCCTTTAGCTGCTGGTCAGTGACTGTCTTGTGGATGGAGCTTGTGCTAGTGGGACCTGCCTCTGGTTCCTGGGTGATCCCGTGACTTTGTTGGCCCACTCCCTGTGCTTGGGCACTCTTGAGCAGCTTCTGAGCGTCTCCTGCGCTCCCCTGGGGGGGCCTGCCACTGTTGCAGTGTATTTGGGGATGCTAGGGATTCTCCTCTCTCCTGGTGGAGCTGCGCGCTCCTCTGCCACGCTCGGGTCTTGGAAATGGTGCAGGGTTTTGGTCCAGCGCTGACTTGGGGGCTGGTACAGCGTCCCGCTCCTCGTCGACAATTTATACCAGTCCGCCCGTAATAATTACGCGGACACACTGTCTTCTTATTTATGATTTATTGTACCGAGCGCCCGGAAACGCGACTTGTTTCAGGGCAAACTCTGCGGCACCTAAAATGGCCGCCACACGTTCCGAGCATGCCTGGGCGCACGCTCTGAAACACTAGAACGCGTCGCCACATGCCATAGCACTTTATCCGGGCTGACAGACCAGAGAAAATTAAACGTATATTTCTGATATCCTTTGCTGCTGCAGCATACTTACAAGTTCCATATATGACAACACACCTGATGCAGGCCTCAATCGAAGTAAATGGTAGAAATATATTCTCCCTATAATCTTTTTAAAATCTCGCACTTTTCTCTTCTAAAATGTTGGTATGTATGGTAGCGGGCTGCAACCTCATAGCACTATCACACAGAAGTCTCTATTTCCCACTGCACCAACCAGTTTTTCAGGGTCAGGGCTTAGCTGTGCAATTCTTCAAGTAAATTCAAAACTGACTGACTGTTCTAGTGCGCACAGTCTTTTTTATTTGAAAATGAAACCCAGACGATTTGGCCTTGTAAATGTTTATATCTGGTGCACTAATGATAAGTACTGTGAAGAGAGCCAAGATAAGTGATTGTCATGCGCCTGAGCACTCATGCCCCTGCAATGATTTCCCTAGCAGTCAACCACAGCTTTGCCCCTTAAGAGGAAACACTATATAGCTGGGAGGGAGCAGGCTCTGCAGCAGTCAAGTGGGTCCAAAGTCTTGTCTATAAGATCAATACTTACATTATGAAATGTTTTTTAAATTGTGGAGCTTTGAATAGAAGCTGGCTGCTGGGCACGAGAAAACTGAGCAACAACCAAAGCTTAGACATTTGTATAAGTTACAAAAATTACGTTAAATGTACGGTAAAAGGCAAAATGGGCATTCCCAAGTTCCAACGCCAAAGGTTAAAAAATATAAGCGTAAACAAATTAGAGTATGGATATAACTCACATTATTTTGCCTATAATATGTAAAGTTTATGCTTAAAGTTGCGTGCGAGAGGGGCCAATCTCGGACTTTTTTTTACACTTGTAAGCGCAACATCTCTGATGATGGGACATCAGAAAGAAAAAACAGAACTGCCTCTCACTGCATCAGTTTCTGCTCTGGGAGACGCCGGAGCCAATCTGGCACTGTAGTCACAATAGGGCCAGCCCCTTGCCATAAAATAACAACAGACAAGGTGCCACCCCTGGATTGTGTTTATTACCACAGGCTGCACTGATAGAAAGAGGCCACGTGATCAACGCACTGTGAGATGGGCTGGGCTGGGCAGTCCAACTTTATTGAACTGCCTAGTGAAAATTAATTCCCCGGACCATGGCGCAACATAGCCCCTAATAGAGTGTGATGGCCAGCTAGTCAATAACAAGCATTTGCAATGCAGTAGGTCTCGCATTTGTTAAAGTTAGAGATGCAAAGGTCTTTCTACTTTCAAGAATTATAAAAGTGCCAAAACATGTTTTGTATTGGCAAGGTAGCACAAGGGTTAATAGACCTACTGTAAGCGGTCAAAGTAAATGCTGGTTGTTCTTGGATTGATGTAAGTAAATGTACTTTATGTGAGTTATTGCTCTGTATGTACACTGCTTCTGCAGGGAGGGCTTGGGCAGATGGCGGAGGAGGGGCAGGAATGTTAGGAATCTACAGGTTTTGTTTGCAGTGAACAAAAAAATTACAGTGGGCATTAAGGCACAGACAAAACCTTAGCTATTAATCAAGACTAAAGATTTTTTTCAAAGTATCCAGCGGAAAACAAATACACAGAAGCTTGCTTTTAAACATTAGCTCGCCGCATTGACTGCACACTGTATGTATCCACCGGAGTATCTGTGGTGGAGATTGTTGAGGCAAAACTTAGTTTCGATTGAAGTGTTCAGGGTGCCAGGTGCGGAGTCTTCCTATAGTGCAGGCTGATCCTATTGAAGTGTTCATGTGCCGGCGGTGGAGTTTTCCTACAGTGCAGCCCCCAGCTTTGCAGGCAGCGAGAGGGTAGAAGATCCTAACCCCTACTGCATTGCAGTGGCACAGTCGGAAGCGCTATCTTCCTCTTTTTTGTTCTGTAGCAGGCCTGATGTTTACCACACATAAAGAGCTTAGTAATAAGCAAAATGTGCAGTGTATATACAAGCAAGGCATGTGCCCACTTTATCAAACTAAAGCTAGGCATGGCGAGGCGCAAAAATGCAGTGTGCATAAAAGGCATGTGCTGCCTGTATCGAAGTTAATGCGCAGAATGACGCAGGTGCAAAAATGGGATGTGGAATAAAAGTAAGGTGTGTGCCGCCTTTATCAAACTGAAAGCGCGGCATGGCGTGGGGGAAAATGCAGTGTTTTTGTCAGGACAGCAGGGGGCACAATTCATAGAAACAAGGTGTCTACCTTACAAAACAGCAAGCAGTGAAAGGCCAATAGCAGGCCACAAAAAGAAAATCACACGCACTAGTGTGTGGAATTTGCAGGCCTATTTTTAAACCCCCTTCAAGAGGGCTCTCTTGCGAGCCCTAAAAAGAGAAACGAGGACTTTAAACAGACAACAGGTGGGACCAGAAAACAGGCAATGAGGAGGCAGTGACGCAGGGGATCAGAAGACAGTTAATACGAAAGACAGGCGTCATGTGGGACCGGAAGATGGGACCGGAAGACTAGCAGCGGGTAGGTCCGGAAGACAGAATACACACGACACCAGAAGACGGAAAACTTGGAGGACCATAAGGCAGGCAACTCTTAGGACTGAAGACAGACAACTCGTAGACTGGAAAACAGGCAAGTCTTAGTACCGGAAAACAGGCAAAGGAGTTCTAACCGCTTCCTCATAAACCTACCTTTCGGTGTATCTGACTTTACTTGGCTAGTGTGATGCTGTGTGTGCAGCGATTCCTGCAGTTAATAAACTTCTACTTTGTGATTAGAACTTTCTGTATATTCCCCTGAATGTTCGCTGCAGTTACAACCATGGAGAGAGAGTTATCTGTCTTTTGGTTTCTATGGTATTATTCATCAGACGGTTGGCGAGGGTGGCAGCTTTTCATTACCACTTTGCAGCACCCTAGCGAAGGTGAAAAATGCAGTGTGCATAAAAGGTGTGCGCCTCCTTTATCGAAGTGAAAGCGCGGGCAAAAATGCCCTGTTTTATCAAACTGAAAGTGCAGCATGACGCGAAGTAACAAATGCGGTGTGCATAAGATGCGCATGCCACCTTTATCAAAGTGAAAGCGTGGCATTGCACGGGGGCGAAAATGAGCAAAAATTTATAGGGAGTGAGTTTGGAAAGGCGGGGCTGCTGTCAGGCAGCGGAGAGTGAGGAAGTGACAGACAGCCTGCATTTTAAAGCGGCGCATGTTTTAATCTTCAACACTTTTGCTTTATTGAAGTAGTCCCCAAAGGCACAAGTAAACCGCTACAGCGTAAGGAAACTGTAGTTGGCCAGTGCTCACAAGTGAAAAACGAAAATGATGTCTCGGGAGTGAAAACCAATTAGGAGCCAGCAAAGAAGACCTACGGAGAAGGTAATCAATGGTAAGCAGCAGGCAAAAATACACTGCTGTATAGTGATTACAACAAGGTCTTGCAGACAGCGCATGCACGCTGCCAAGGCTCGACAAATACAAGAGAGACATCCATTGTTAGGAGGACAGAACATGCAGCTCTCCTTTGGGAAGCACAGTGTGCTTGTTGGTAAATTCATGTGAGAACTGTGTGTGAAGCGAGCAACACTGAACCACATCGACCATGATGCATGAGGTAATTCAGCTGTGACGTGTCAGCAGGGTGCTACAAATCCCTTTGACTGTAAATTCATGGAGCACACTTTGCAGTGGTCCTTGGGACGCTATTATGTGTGACTAAGGCATTTTAGTGTGGTGATGCGGACACCAGCACTAAAATGTGTTAGTCTAACTACTGACGCGGGGTACTTGGCAGGGCTGTTTAAGAGTCTGCAAAGGCCCCGGTGTGATACTTGAGTAGAACTTCATAGAACATTGAATGTATTCATTTGTATCACAACTTTTCAGTTTTTATTTATTGTACAGTCAGGGTTAAGGTTGCCAACGTTCCGAGGTAAAAATACCGGACATTTTTAGCTACTTTAAGAGTCTGAAAAGGCTGGGACATTATGCTAAATAAGACTTTAAACAAAATCGTATGTACTCATTTGTAGCATGACTTTTCTGCGTTTGTCAACTTTAATTATTAGTCAGGTATCATTAACGCAGCTCTAGAACACATTTAAAAGTGTTCTCTGTTTATATTTTCTGTTTGAAGTATGTACAAACAAGGGCTGCAAATACTGTCTTCCAGTGATTTTGCTTATTTTTATACCGGCTGGGACATTAAAATACCAGTGTTGCCGGTAGAAAACCAGCCAGGTTGCAACCCTAGTCGGGGATTGTAAGAAGCTGGCTCTGTATATCCTATACCAAAGTAAGGTATAGTGTGCACACAGTCCAAGGAGTCCCCGGAGGTATAGCAGAGGCTAAATTAGACAAGTTCTAATAGCTCTCTTTGTGGTAGTATGGGCGAGCAATTAGGCTTATCAGGAGGGTGTGTTAAGCATTTATTGTTAGGGGCGTAACACAGGCCCCTGCAGCCCCCGCGGTGCTGGGGAGCCCTCACCCTCCAATGGGGCCCCATCAGCACCGCATTTCTGCTGGGGAGCTCTAGATTGAGTCCGGAGGGGGCCCCTTTACGTACCCTGCAGGGGGGCCCCCTCAAGGTTCATTATGCCACTGTTTATTATATTCACCCAATCAAGGCTGAGGGCACACACTCAGAGGCTGAATCTAGACCAATTAGGTAAGTATAAAAAGGTATAGTTATATTTTATTTTGTAGAACCAAGCATGACTTGGTACAGGAAAGTAAGAAATACTTCCAAATGCCAGGAAGTACACAGAAATGCAATTGTGGATTGTATTGGAGTAGATTACAGGTTTGTATTACTTTTAAAACAGTTCAAGATACAGTAAGATTACTTTTGATTACTCTTGAATTACTTCTCAGTTACTTAAGTACTTGAGCTGATATGCCAAGATATCATACACTGGAGATTGTCGCTTACAGATAAGTGCGACAATTCTTAAGTTAAAGCATGGTTACTTTCTGTTCATACAAAACAGTAGGCCAAAACATTTTTCAGGAACAAAACTTGTAACATTGGTTCCTATGGGAAAAGAGTGTTAACGGTTTACAGGTAAGTACATGACTTACGAATATGGCTTTTCGGGTTAGGACCAAGGTTCCCCAAGGCCAAGTTGGGCACTTAAATTGCACCACCAGGGGCACAAGGGTGGCTGGGTGCAGAGTGCAGGGCCCAATGTTAGCCAAAGGGGCCCTTGGTCAGGGACTCCTTGCGAGCAGGCCGCTTGGCTGTGGGAGCAAAGCTCCTGGGGTTAGGAACAGCACTGCAGGGGCCAACAATCAGCACAGGAGCTGCACCACCAGCGGCACAGGGCGGCAGGATGCAGAGTGCCAGGGAGATGTCGGGGACACTGTGGGTTTCAATTAAGATCTCCGGTTTGGAAAGAATGCTGCAGACTTGGTCAGGAAGGCTTTCTGAAGGTGGCCACCAGCTAAAGAGGTAAGTTGGGTTCTTGGGGGATGCCTGGACACTGTCGGTTGGGCCATTCAAGGCCGTGGGGCATTGGGTGCAGAGGTGTCTTTTGGCTTTTGGTCTTCTTACCAGCTCCGGTCGCAGTCAGGGGTACCCTTCAGGTTGAGGCTGCAAGCGTCAGCTTGAAGCTTGAGGTTTGTCAAGGATCACCAGATCCCAGGTCATTATCGTTGGGGAGAAGACCTCGTGGTGTTGGGCCACTCAAAGTCGGGCCGTGGGCTTCAGGTGCAGAGTGGTGCAAAAGTGCGGAGCCGCCTGGATCCTGAGATGTGTGCTTCACCTCGCCTCCCCCACCTGAGGGGTGGGGTTGGCAAAAGTGGGGACATCTCCCCTAACTTGGTTTTTCCACCAATTCTCCTACCCAAAGTGGGAGTCAGAACCGGTAGAAGGCAGTTGTTGGGGGCAGCAATAGGCAGGGACAACTTACAAAGGTAGCAGGCATTCGAAGCTTCCCCTTCATTGACCCAGCCCATCCTGTGGGAGGAGGCATGACACCTCGGCCCAGGATGGGCTTTATTCCTGGATTCAGAAAGCAGAGGCTCTCTACCCAGGGGGACAGATACCTGTCTGTTGGTGGCACATGGCGAGTGGCCATTTAGGAACCACACTAGGGCTGGTTGCTTTTCAGGGGGCATCTCAAAGATGCCCTCTGAGTGCCTTTTTATATTAAATCCCACACTGGCATTAGTGTGGTTTAATGTGCTGAGAAGTTTGATACCAAACTTCACAGTTTTCAGTAAAGCCATTATGGAGCTGTGGAGTTTGTAATGACTAACTCCCAGACCATATACTCTTTATTTCTTTACTGCACTAACAATGTCTAAGAATGGACTTAGACACTGTAAGGGTAAAGTGCTCACTGGCATGTGTGCCATGTTGACTCTTCACTTTTCTCTGCACCAAAACATGCAGCCTGCAATGGCAGTGTGTAGGTGTTAAGGTGCAGGGCCTCAAAGGGGGGCACAACAGGCGCTGAAGCCCTTAGAGGCCTTCCCTGGTCACAGTGCTCTTGGTAACCATGGTACTTTTTACATGTGGCTTACCTGAAGTCAGAGATGTGCCAATTGTTGGTACAAAGGTACCGTTTTGGGAAAGAACACAGGCCCTGGGAACCTGATTGGCAGGGACCCAAGGCACATCAAGTCAAGTTGCATCAGATGTCAGGCAAAAAGTGTGGGGTAACTATGCAAAAGGGGCACTTTCCTACTGGGATCATTAAGCAGGCCTAAAAAATCATAAAAATGTTACTAGACCTGCAGTTTTAGCAGCTTGAATAATCTGACCTAACTGTAACGTACTTGACCCCTAAACTGGTCTGAAAGTGTGTGATCCTAGGCAAATATTTAATATTTTGCAACCGCCTTTTTTTCATTATCACATGTAGGAGCCCCTTGGCATACGAGAGTTCAGCATTTCTGCTGTCCCAAAAAACACTTTTTTTTATTTAATAGACTAAATGTTTGCTCCATGTATAATTATAATCGAGCCTACATATGCAGTACACATGACCTCTTACTTGCCTCTTAGTTCACTAAAAGCATTGTCATAAGGGCGGGGGCAGGTATATTTCTCAATTCATGTTTAAAAAGTAACTTTTCATAAATATATTACTAAAGCACAATGTGGTAGTGCACTGCCCTTTACAGACAGCACATTTTCCATTGAAATGGCCACAAACTTTCCCACTAACATGTAGTTTTATTGCTAAAACTATATAACATTCAATGTTGAGTTTCAGTAAAAAATATATATATATATTTTTTTAAACTCTTTATTTATGACTGTATTCAGACAGTGCATTGTACATATAACCATCATTTATATCATACAGTCTTTTCTCGTTTTCTCCCCTTAAACTATAGGCATTTGACTTATTGTCTCACAGAACTGCGTTCCTACAGGGTGTTAATGACTTCATATCTTGAACAATTGTAAAATTACACATTCATATGCGCGGGTCCCTTCCGGTAATATCACAGTTTCCACCGGACTTAGTATATCATTGGACCCACATAGTCAAGTCGTAGCCATTCTCCGTCCCACCCAACAGCCTCCCCTCCCCCGCACGTCTCCTGGCATCTCCACCCATCTTGCACTGTCACCATTGGCCTTAGAGGGAAAGAAATTCACCAATAATTTGGTGTGTCCGGAAAATTATGCTTGTCATCGTCTGGCAAACCTGCGAGCACCCTGAGCGAGGCCCTACTCTCAGTCTCCCCTACTCCTGTCCAACAGTCTCAGTTATGCAGTCCCCGCCTGTGAGGGCGTCAAGTCTATATCCTCTAGCTCCAGCAGCATTCGCTCCCAGTCTTGTGCAATTGGGTGTTTCCGTAGCCCTCGCTCCTCTTCTCTACGCAGAATTACGCTTTCAGCCCTACCCCACTTTAACACTTCAAATCGCCAAGTCACTACAGCTGGGGGTCTTGCGGACTTCCACTTCATGGTCAAAGCTCTGACCGCCAACAACAGTGCCAGGCCCATGAATTTCAGTGGGGCTTTATGTCCCTTGGGTCTTTTCCTGTGTCCGATCAGGCTAGACATCGCTCCCCCCGGTATCTGCATGCCCGTAACAGTGTGAAGTATGTGTCGGACCTGTCCCCAATATCCACTTAGGCGTGGACAAGACCACATCATGTGGAGAAGACCGGCCTCATCCGCCTGACATCGAGGGCAGCAATGGGAGGAGGCCTGGAACATCCTGTGAATCCGCTGGGGAGTAAGATATGCCCTATGCAGTACCATGGCCTGTATACATTTGAACTTTACATTCCTGGACACCCTTATGGGGTGTTCCAGAACAATTTTCCAGGCCCCGTCCGTCAGAACCTCCCCTGTGTCTAGCGTCCAGGTGTCTCTAAGTGTGTTAAGAGGCATAGCAGCATGTACTCTAATCCCGGTGTATAGCCACCGCACCAAGTGTCCCCCTGTCCCCATGTAGTGAAGGAGATGCACTAGTTCATGTTGCATGGGTTTATAGCGCTGCGGAGCCCATGTTCGTCGTATGTAGTACGACACTGTGGCATGTAGGAAGTATTGTCGTGGTGGGGCTCCCGTGGCCTGTATAAATGAAGCATGGCCTAGGAGTACGTCATCCCCGAACAAGTCCCCTATTCTATCCACTCCCGCCTCCGCCCATGGTCGCAACCTGCGTTGCGTCAGCAGTCCCTGTGGCGTTGGAAGTCCCAACAGGGGGATATAGTCTGCGTAGGGCTGGGCTGCCGACGTGTACGTCAAAGCCCTTCGCCAACACATCAGAGCGGTGTGTAAGAGAGGATGGCAATCTCGGGGTATCTTGGCCCCGGGTAATATGAGGGAGTGTAACTCTCCTCGCGCTATCTGGTCGCTTGTGATATCAATTTCGTGCAGGCTCCTACCTGCTACCCAGCGTGACAACCATTGCAGTTGACTCGCATAGTAGTAGCCGCAGAGGTCCGGCACTCCTAGACCTCCCTGTCTGGTACTTATTTGAAGTTTTTTGAGACTTATTCTCCGCCGTCCAGATCCCCAAATGAGGTTAATCAGGATCGTATTTAGAGTATTAAATATGTGTTGCGGGAGAAGAACCGGCAGGTTTACAAAATAATATAACATGCGGGGCAGCATCACCATTTTAGAAACCGCTATCCTTCCCATGACTGACAGCGGTAAGGACGTTCAAAATTGTACTCTACCGCGTAGGCCGGTAATGGTCCGCCTGATGTTACCATCAATCTGATCTTCCGGTCGTCTATATATGTTTATGCCTAGGTAATTGAACGTGGCCTGTGCTATCGGGATTTGGGAGTCACCAAATTGTATGTGGGAAGGCCGTCGCCCCTCCTGAAAGTAATATCCCACCGACTTCACCGGGTTCACCGCCAGGCCAGACACCTCTGCAAACCGGTCAAAAATGGCCGCTAGGGCCGAGTGGTTTTCTTCCAGGTCCTGGAGATATAAAAGGATGTCGTCGGCATATATTGATATCAGGTGGTGCGTACCCCTGACGGGAATGCCCATCCCAGCCATCCTGGTCCTGAGGGCGATCGCGGTGGATGTCATAACTGTCGGAGACGTGTCGGCCAGTGCGTGCTCTGGCCATTGGGCGTGTATACAATAGTCTGATCCACCGTATTAGGGATTCGGGGAGTCCAAAACGTGACACAGCCTGCCCGAGAGAGGGCCAATGGCACATCAGACATTAGGGCGTGGAGCCTCCTCGTGTTTTGGGACGTGCTCCTCCCCGGTAGGAAGCCGCATTGGTCCGGGTGTATTAGGGTCGGGAGGTGAGCCTGTATCCGTAGGGCTATGACTTTACTGAGTATTTTGTACTCCGTAGAGAGTATTGAAAGGGGTCTGTAATTAGTTAGGTCGAGGGTGTCCCTACCGGGTTTCGGGATTAATATGACTGAGGCTTGCATCGTCGAGACGGGCAGGTGACCGGTCTCATATGATGCCTTATAGATTTTCTCCAGGACTGGTACCAAGGTTGTAGCATAGGTCTGGTAGAATTCTACCGGTAGTCCATCTTGACCGGGAGTCTTGCCTCGGTTGAGAGAGCGAATGGCCACTCTGATTTCCTGCTGTGAGATGGGCCCGCCTGCTCATCTCGGGACAGGACCGGGAGAGGCAGGTCTCCTAGAAATGTCACCATTTCCTCCCAGTTCACCAGAGGGGGGGAGACGTATAGTTCCCTCCCGGACCTGCGTGATCACTGGAGCTTCGGGACTATCTCGTACCAGCTGAGCCAATAAAGCACCCGATCTGTCTGATTCGGCCTGTTGCCGTTGTAGATATTCTTTATGATCAATAACTCGCAGCGTCTCTAGGAGTTCTGCGTGTTCTATATTGTTTGCTTGCAATTCCTCCCTGCGTTCGGTATTCCCTCCTGCCGCTGCCTCCAAAGTCTTCAGGCGGGCCTCAACATAGCATAGTTTCCTGTGGATTTCCTGCCTAGCACCCACGGTCTGTCCTATGGCCGCCCCCCTTATCACTACTTTCATAGCATCCCATACCGTTAAGTTAGAGGTCGTCGAGTCCCAGTTCTCCCGGAAATAGTTGTCCAGCGTATCCGACAAGAATTTGCGGAAGGGACCGTCTTCCAGCAATAACGGGTTGAATCTCCAGGTGGGCACTGGAGTTGGCACCCTTCCCCATTGTAGGTCGAGTGTCAGAGGTCTGTGGTCAGAGAAGGTTTTAGCCAGGTAGTCTGAGGACGCACATTTGGTTATCAAAGAGTTAGTGCATAGGAACCTGTCTAATCGAGTATGTAGGGCATGTACCGGGGAGTAGTAGGAGTATTCCCTGTGTGTCGGGTGTAATGCTCGCCACGCGTCTGTCAGTCCCCATCCTTGGAGCCAGGTCCTGTAGGAGTCCGTCATTCTATGTATGCCTGTTGTCTGGAGGGGGGGATGCGACCTATCCAGGTCCACGTCTAGTATCAAATTCCAGTCTCCTCCCAAGATCCAAGGGATATCAGTCCAATCAGCCAGTGCTCGGCCCACCCTCGTGGGGAATGTATCTTGCTCAACATCCGGGGCATATACGCTGCCCAGGACCACCAATGTGCTGTCCAGTGTGCCTTTCACTAGGATATACCTCCCCTGATTGTCAACCTTCCTCTCTAGCTCAACAAAGGGAGTGCCGTATCTCACCTATATGGTAACCCCTCTGGAGAAAGCAGAGTATGTCGTGGTAAACACAGTGCCTCTCCACTTCTTCCGCAGTGTGTGTGCCTCGGACTGTGTTAGGTGGGATTCTTGCAGGAATTCAATGTGTACCTGTTGTCGGAGTAAGAATGCGTGTATTCTGTGTCTCTTCTGTATAGCGCCAAGTCCCCGCACGTTCCAGGTAGTCAATCTGTACTTCCCTATATTGTCAGCCATACTCGGTAGGGAGTGCCGCGGGAAACAGTGCCCTCATCTGCAGTACAGGTAATACTATCAATAGCCAGGAGACGTACTTCTGCCCATCCCAAACTTGAACTCTTTTGGCGCAGCTTGAAAACACTGCTGGGCCGGACCATAATATGTAAACCATAACAAAACAAACATTGGTGCATATGCCTTCGGGGTATTGGTTAAGCATGTACCTTTTCCTCATAGTATTTCAGTTCTGCGCCGCCGGCTCAACGGCGCCGCCAGGGAAGCTTTGTTAACAATAATACTTATCTGCCTCCAGGGGGGGAGGAGGAGGAGAGGAGGGCCCCCTCACCGGCTATCATAAGGTCGTCTGAACCTACAGTAGTCCATTTTGGTAGAGCAGCGGCTCGTACCCACTCTGAGGGAGGTACATAACATTATAGCCCACGCTCCGCCGCTAGGCGTTCCAGAAAAAGAAAACAGAGGGCATCTCCCAATCACTGAAAGGACCCGCACCCCCCGCTCCCCACACCCCAGCCACATTCAGAACACCATTAAAGGATATCAATAGGACACTGGAGCACAGGTTACTTTGTATTGGGCAGTCACTCCTGTCCATTGTCCAGTAGTTCATCCGCCGCCCTCGGCGTCACAGTCAGAAACAGGACCATGCTATGTTCGGAGTCTGAGTGCATTGTGCTGTCCTCCGTGTCCGTATTGATTGTGACATGTTCGTTCCTGAAGGAGCCCACCATGTCCACAGCTACCATCTGGTCCTCCTTTTGCTGTGCCGCAGAGGGCTTGCGCCGTCTCGATTGCGCAGACTGCGTGGGGGAGGTTCTGCCCGTGTGCTCCGAGTCTTTCCTTGAACTGTTGGATGTCGCTCCTTGGGTCGCCTCGACGTCCATCACCTCCAGCCATTCCTCCACGTCCGTAGGACTCTCGAAAAAATGGGTCTTATTGTCATATATTATCTTGAGGCGAGCCGGGAACAGCAGGGCGTACCAAAGGTTTGCCTTCTGGAGCCTCTTCTTGACCGCAAAGTAGGAGGATATCTGCCTCTGCACTTGATTAGTGTAGTCTGGGTATAGCGAGATTCGCTGATTTTCATATTCTATAAGCGATTTCTCCCGGGCCTTTTGGAGTAACATGTCTCTATCTCGATAGTTAAGGATCTTGACGATCAGCGGTCGTGGTGGTTGTCCTGGTCTAGGCCTTCCCGTGGGAATTCGGTGTGCTCTTTCAACACAAAACAGCGGCGACAGACCCTCCGCGGTGACATGATCTCGGAACCACTGTTCCATCAACTCTGTTGCGCGGGACCCCTCGCTGCGTTCCGGAAGCCCAATGATGCGGATGTTATTGCGCCGATTGTGGCCCTCGGCATCCTCCACGCGCTCCATTAGGGTTGTCACCTGTTCTTGTAGTTGTTTGATGGAGGTAGTCTGGTCGGCCACTTTCGGGGTTATCTCTGCCAACACCACTCCCTGATCTTTCACCTTGTCAGCCAACTTGCAGTGGTCCGCTTTTAGTAGAGAGAGGTTAGTGGTAAGGGTTCCCATTTGTGCCTCCATGGCGAGCCTGGAGTCTCTAATCTCTTGTAGGATCAAGTCCAGCTTGTCAACTGGCAGGTTCCCAGCAGGAGCTTGGTCCGTTGGTTTTGTTATGGACCCCTCCGCCAGGGCCCCCGGGGCTTGTCCCGCAGCCATCAGGCCGTCTTTCCCCTCTAGGATACTAGTCCCCTTTCGGACCATGGTAGTTCCAGCCAGGCGTGCCCAATGTCTAGGTGCGGGTATCTCCTAGGGCGGTACTCCGCGACTCTCCCTAGCCCTGCCAGCCGTTACTCTCTTGTCAGGTTCTCAAGCTCTCTCAATGGGGCTCGCCACATGGCACAGGGGGGGCCTCTCGGACCCTCTCTCGACGGCCTCTTCTGGCTGTGCAGGCCGTCACTCAGGGGGTCGGCCGGAGGGGTGGTGTTCCCCCTCGCAAGAGAAACGAAGTCGGTGGCGTCGTCCTACCTCTGCCCCCGGAGTCCCTCCGCGGGAGGCAAGGCAGCCCCGATAGGCGTCCGTAGGCACCATCTATTCCACCGGGCCCGGTCATATGGTGTTGCAGTGCCTCCCGCAGCGGCCAGGGACAGCTCCGGTTCTGGGTCTCAACAGTCCCCGGTAAGGCCGAGATATGCTGGGAGGGGGGAAGAAAAAAAGGGGGTGGGGGAGGCCCGGGCCCAACAGCAGGGGTCGCCTCTGGGTGTTGTCTGCCTCGCCCCCCCACCCCCAGGCGTCTGTCCGCTCAGGTCCACAGGGCTCCCGGTGTCCTCGCACCCCTCAGGGTCCCCCGTCCCACAGCCTGCAAGGTATTGTGTCCCCGGAGCCGGCCCCGTCTCTGTCGCCTCTCCTTACCGCCAATAACAGTGTAGTCAGGTCTCGAGCGGTCTGCTCCGGCGCAGCCTCAACGTCCCCCGCCTTAGGTGCCCTGTAGTCCGGGCGCGCCTCCTACTCCAGACCCCGGTCGCCTCTCAGGGGATTAGGCCGCATTCGCGGTAGGCTCCTCGTCACAGTTCCCCCGGCTGTCGGAATCGCCGAGGCCGTCCGGCGCCGCCAAAGAGCTCGGGGCGTTCAGATCCACCCTCCTCAGGGTGTCGGACAGCCTCGTAAAGGCTTTCCAGGGGTGTTTGTGGTCCGGGTGCGTCCCACCTTCCAGGCCCCGGCCGCCGTCAGAGAAACAGGCCGCAGCACCGCCGGGCTCTGCTGTGCAGCCCCCTTGGCCGTCACGGATATCAAAACCCAACCAGGGTGGTCAGGGAGTCCAGCGCCAACAGGTCCGTCCCTTCCGCGGTGTCGAGCGGCCCCGTAGAGGCTTATCTAGGATGTTTGCTTCCCGGCGGCACCGGAGCTCTAGCTGACTCCGTCCGCCATCATGGCCTGTTAGCCACGCCCCCCATTAAAAAATATTTATCATTTCCACATCATCATGTAAAGTGTTCTGATTTGTTTTCATCCTATAAAAATCTTTTTTTCACCATGCAGAAATACAAAAATATGCCTTCATAATTACTGAAATATATTTTGAAATGTTTGTACAGTTCACTTATTGACTATTTCAATGTTGTGTTAGAAAAAAAGCTTGACATAATTTCATTTCACACGCTTTGCACAGCATGATTGTCATACAGTTCACTTTAAAACATCCTCTAACTTCACAGTCAGAAAAAGAAACGTAAATGTTGGAAGACAAACTAACTTTTGACCTCTTTCTCTGACTGCTGAGCAAATGTGACAAGATAAAAACAAAATGTAAATGCATCTTAATTGCTCATTCACTTTGTGAGTGAACAAAATAGCTGTTATTTGTCAGCCCGCCAAAACGGGCGGGTAGGCCCTTAAAACAGCTCACCCTGATTAAATCTGACTCGCCATAGCGAGTAGGCGAGTAGATTTCTCGATGCCTGCATTAAGGCAACACTGCAACACATTTAAAAGTACTTTCTTCTATTTGCTATTCGAAGTATGTACTGATAAGGGGGAAAATACTAACATTAAAAGATTTTCCTAATTTTATTACTGGCGTGCAATAAAATATCTGTCATGTTGTTAGAAAACTGGCCAGACGGCAACCCTATTCACTGCTTCTCCCTCCCATCTGCTAATTTTCAATATTGGCTGGAAGGTACAAGAACCCACCCTCCACTACCACTTCTATCAGAAACACTCTTTAACATCAATTAATTGCAGCAACACTAACAGGAACACCCCTTCTCCACATTCCCATGATGTACTCCCCCATTCATGCCAATGGACCAGTATCAGGTTTGAGCCCCCCGATTTTTTAAGCCAAAAATGATTTTATTTTGACTGTCTCCTACCTGAAATTACCTCGGCTTCAATAGCAATAAATGGAGGAGATACAGTCTCCCGATTATTCTTTTTAAATCTCCCGCTTTCCTTTTCTAAAATGTTGGCAATGTGTGACCTCCATATGTCAGCAAGTCCATCCATAAGCAAACAACACTACCTTTTTACAAAAACCAACATGTAAAGTGGAAGATGCATTGAAAAGGGTAGAACCTTTATATCTATATGTTCCATATGTTTATCCATGTATGTCGTTTTATATAGTGCAGACTTTACCCAAAGGTGTTAGAGCGGTTTACAAAAGCACTGCAGCTCGACATATGGCACATAGAAATGCCGTAGTCATAAATAAAGAATAGTAGAAAGAGCGCATGTGCAAGACTGGTAATGTGTCAAATAATATTGAGCTAGAACAGAAGGTCCCAAGGCCCAGAGGATCATTGTGGACATTCCCAGGTGTTTGAGTTCTTTCTGTTACAAATAAAATATTGTATCTTGCACATAGATTGTGCAGAATGAAAGTCAGAGTAGTAATATGTGGGAGCCAAATCAAATCTATATAGGGAATTGCTTCTCTGGGCATCTATCATTGTGGAGTATCACACACTAAATGAGGGGCGAAGAACAGAATTAGCTAAAATGTCTCTTGAATAGGAGGGATTTCAGTTCCGATTTCAATATTGTCAATGAGGTGGTGGTGCATAGGTTGAGAATTCCAGACTCTGGTCAGACTCCCTGGAAAGGATAGTGCCATACATCATTCATTTTAGAGGTTGGGCATTCTAGGAGCATTTCAGCATTCCTAATGTTCTAGACCCACCAGAGGTCTTGGGTTTGGCAACCAGATACTGTGGAGTAGTTGTACGAAGAGCCTTGAGTGTGAAGGAAGCCATTTTGTACATAACTCTGACTTCATTAGGAGGTCAGTGGAGTGATAACAGTACCAATGTGATATGACGTTTCCTTTTGGCCACAGAGATGCAACGTGCTGCTGCATGTAAATCTGCTTTCAGAGGAGAGAGATGAATTTTGAAAATGCCTATTAGGAAAAAATTGAAGTATTCGATTCTAGACAGTACAAGTGATTGAGTTAGTGTTTTGAGATCTTGTTCTGGAATGAAGCAGCTGATTACCCATAGAAGACTCAATTGAAAGCATGCAGTTCTGTTCATGGTGTTGACTTGTTACTGTAGATTACGTCTTTTTTGTCTAGGATGACCCCAAGTGATTTGGCACTCTCAACGACTGCAGGCTTGCAGTTGAGGACGCTGAGGGTGCCCAACCGTGATTGCACTGATAGGAGCAACTGAGATGGGGAAATAAGGAGAAATTCAGTTTTGGATGGGTTTAGCTCTAAATGATAGGACAGTGTTTAGAGTGTTGGCTATGTGGAAATTGTCGCTTGGCGAGGAGATCTTTCGCTACAGTTCGGTGTCATCGAATTATTGAGGAACGAGGATTCCTGACTTTTTTAGTAAGATTCCTAAGGGTTCAATGTAGAGGTTAAGGAAGCCATTGTGTAAGGATGATAGGTGTAGCTAAGCATAAATGTATTTTAGACCCTATGATCTGTCGATGAGGTATGATTTGAACCACTCCTTTAATGCCCATCTGATTTTTGAGAGTTTCAAGAAGCATGTTGTGAATAAGTGTGTGAAAAGCTGTCGATGGATTGAGTATAATCAGGAGGCATGAGGTGTCTTAGTCCAGGATGCGAAATGATGTGGAGAAATGATGTTTCAGTGCCACAGCCTTGATTGAATCCTGATTGGTATTCATCTGAGAGGTTGTCGTCTTGGAAATGTTGAGTAAAATAGTTTGTTACAATCTTCCAATTACTTTTGCAAGGAATGGGAGTTTGGAAACCCAATGAAAGGTGTTGCGGTTCTTCGTGTCTGCCGAATGTTTCTTTTTTGTCATGTGATGACTTGTCCATTCTCGAGGAAGTGAGGAACCACTCCTTGTGTAAGTGAGAGATTTGCTAGTTTGGTCCATGTAGGAAGGGGGAGTCTCTAGTTGGCGCAGTGCAGCACTGGCGACAAGCAGGGACTCTCTCTTCCCCGTTAGGGCTGAGGGCTACCTTCAAGACAACCTCTGCTTACCCTCTAGGTAGTGTGGCTTAAGCAGTCTTAGGCTAATCTCTGGGGCATATAGGGTTAAACATTTGCAACATTACACCATCACCACTAACCCACCACACAATGACACCAAACTGTATTTGTAAAAATATATCTTCTTTATATAATTGCAAGCAGGCTTGTAAATACAGTCTTGGTTACTTTAAATGCAGGTTCCAGTTACTCTTTAGGTTAAGTTGCCACAGTTCTTTCTTAGCAATAAGCAATCTTTGTTTAGTGTTATTCCTAAACAGTTCTTTAAGTTCCTTTTACACAAAAAGGGGGGTCAGGCTCTTCAATGTATCGTTGTGGTTCGGCAGGCGCTGTTCCTTATCAGCCAGGGTCACCCCGGGCTGTCTGTGGACCTCTCTGCGCCCCTCGGCTCCTCCGCGCTGGAAAAGCGGGCCCGGTCTACCCACCCTCACGCTTCTGGCGGGGGCGGCGGCCGGGGAGTCAAAGTCCGCCTCTCTCTGCGCGCTGCACGGCTGTGCGCGGCTGGCGGGGGAGAGAGCGGGGGCCCTGGGAGCGCTCAGTACGCGGCTCCTGGGGCGAGGCGAGGCAGCGGGCGGTGCGAGCGAAGCAAGGCAGATGCTCGCACCGCGGGGCAGGACACAGTACCTTTTCTTGTTGAAGCAGCCTGGGCACAGTTCAGCGCGGTGATCCGCGTCGCGGTGTCTTTCTTCCGACGTTGGAGCGAGCGGCGGCTCGGCTCTGGCTCGGGGGTTGGCGTTGCGGCGCGGGCCGGGCTGATGAAGCGCCTTGAGATTTCCTGACACAGGGGGCACACGCAAACGGGGTAGCGATCCTCGGCGCGGGCCTCTTTCTATCCAGGCGACGATCAGGCGCCCCACGCAACAGCTGTTTCAGCGGCGGCGCGTTCAGGGGCACAAGACTCGAAGGGGTGCAAGCAGGCACCGGGCGCCACCTTCTCTTCACGATGTGAGCTGCAGCTCGGGGCCAGTCACGGTGTTTGGATCAGCTGGGCTGGTCTTCACGATGCTCGGGGCCAGGCAGGCGGCAGTCACTTTGTTTAGAGCGAGGGCAGCTCCCAGAGTGGTGCTAGAAAGCGCGATTGTCAGAGCGCGCTCTGCTTTTCCTGGAGAGGCTCGCAAAAGGAAAACAGCGTCTTGCAGTGGTTCCTCTGTCAGGGGATAGCGCTCACTGTTCCTGGAGCGCTGGTCAGGGGGCAAGTTCAACAGCAAGCCCTTGGAGATCTTTCAGCAGAGTTTGGCACAAAGTTCAAAATAAAAGTACAAAGTCTCTTGTAATCTTTTCTCTTCCTCTCCTTTGGCAGCAAGGCACCAGACACAGGCCAGAGACAGCACTCCTCCTTGTAGTCCTTCCAGGTCCTTCTCTTCGGGCAGAGTTTCTTCTGTAGCGCAAACAGGATCTAATTTACAAGGAGCAGGGCTCCTACTTTTATACCCAGTTTCTTTTGTTCTAGCAGGCCAGGGGGGCCTCTGCATAACTGCTCCAGTCTCTGAGCACTTGTTGTGGGTACTTCTGGCTTCTGCATGCAGTGTGAGGGCAGGCACATCAGCCGCTCCCCAGGGGGGCGGAGCCGGCATTGTGAAGACAGGGGCAGCTTGAGCACTTTGTTGACAAGCTTCGGTCCTTCCTGGGCCAGGTGCAGGCTGAGTCATCAGTCGCTCCCCAGGAGGGCGGAGCCAGCATTGTGGAGGCAGAGTACAGCCTGATGCATCATTCAGGGGAAACTCCCACCACCCACTAAGGTGTCATCCTGCTATTCCCTACCTGTCAACTCCCAGCCCTGTCACTCACACACACCAGACAGTCAGATCCACATCCAAGCAGAGGCGGGCTGAAATGGTTAGGCCAGCAAATGCTAACTTTCTAAAAGTAGCATTTGCAAACCCAGGATATTAAAATAAACTTTACTAAAAGAAGTATTTTATTATTCTGAGTTCAGGCATACTAAACATTAATTTCTACCATGTTCCCTGAGCCTGCTGGGATTATAGAGTGTAATAATTCCAGCAGCCCATCTGGCCTAGAAGGGAACTGGTAGCCTTACAATAGTGAAACACGAATTTGCCAGTAATTCACTATTAGGACATGCCACACACATCAGGGCATGTCCTACCTTACACTTACAATGCACCCTGCCCTCAGGCCTACCATAGGGGTGACTAATATGAAGTTAAGGGAAGGTTTTAGGGGCTGGCAAGTGTGTGCACTTGCCCAGCCAGTGTGACAGTACCAGACTGCACGTAGGTTCTGCAATGGCAGACCCTAGACACATTTTAAGGCTGCTTCTGTGGGTGGCGCAACCAGCGCTGCAGCCCACTAGCAGTATTGGCATTTACAAGCCCTGGCACTCCTGGTGCACTTTACTGGGGACTAACAGTAAATCCAATGAACCAATCATGGAACATCAATCACAGTTACACTTTATATAGGGAGAGCATATGCACTTTAGCACTGGTCAGCAGTGGTACAGTGCCCAGAGTCATTAAACCAACAAAAACAGGTCAGAGAGAGTATTGGAGGAAGGCAAAAAGTTTAGGGATGACCCTGCCAAGAGGCCCAGGTCCAACACAACCCCCTTCCAGCCAAAACGCAGGGTAGACCAATCACCACTGTGATGGGCTTCCCTGCTTTGGGCGATAGAACCTGGACCTGGCCCGCAACAGCAGGGGCACATTCCAGTTCTACGCCAATCTGAACCTATTTCAAAACCTCTGTCCATACTCTCAGGGTCCACCAAGCCAATCCCTGGGGCACCCTTCTCTTCCCCTGGGGACAACACCTGTGCAGCGTCTAACCTTAACTCGCTCCCAGGTGTGTCCCAACAGGCAGTCATCAAATCACAGTGGCCACTGACAGTAGTCAGGGCTGAGACCCAGGCCTCATGCCTCTCAGGGCTCTCAAACCTCTGTGGTCTCAGAGAGCGGGGGGCGGTAGCCCCACGTGCTTGGCACCCTTTGTCCACTCTCCCTCCTGTCAGGTCAGGTATGACATCCTGGCACTGACCCACCAGTCCCAGGTCTGTACCTGGCGGCTGTACCAAAGGCTGGGGCGGCCTCTCCCACACCCGGTCCTCCTCCTTGGGGCTCTGTACCCTCCCACCTGGAGTGGTACCCCCTTCCAGAATTGTCAGGGCACCTGGGGCAGGTGACCTGCACAATTCGCCCACCAGTTCAGGGGTGCTATCCTGCAACTGGGGCACCAGGTCAGGGGGGACACCCTGCACCTGGCCCTTAAACCTAGGGTCTAAACCCTCAAACTGCACCGGGGTCAGAGGCGAGGACTCCCTCCCTCTGCACCCCCTTCCAGAGTACTGCCCACTCCCCACTGGAGTGGTACCCCTAGAAGTGACATGGGTCAGGACACTAATTACAGTGGTCCCACCCTCCAGGTCAGACAACACCTGAACCTGGCCCCCTAACTCAGGGACCCAACCCTGCAGTTGAACACTTGCCTGGCGCACCAGGACTTTCCGGGGAGCACGCCTGCCCCCCCTGAGGGTGGCACATAGCTCATGTGCTGTGCGACAGTCTGCCTGGCGCAGATCTCCCAAACCCTGTCCCTCTGACAGTGTGGGAAGATCCCCCAGGACAGAAGTGGTGTCCCCCTGGTCATTCACTGGGGACGCAGCCCTGCTGGCTGGCCCCTGACCCACTGGTTCTTCCACTGGGGACTCTTTCCCCCTCTCGCCCCTCCTTCTGGACTTCTGCACCCTCCCAACTGGAGTGGTACTGCCAGTCACCAGAACTACTGGAGCTCTGTTTACAGAGCCTCCACGTTCTCTAGCCACTGGGGGATCCCCCTCAGAGGGTGACTCATCCGGACAGCCTAGGCTCCCCACCTGGTGTTCCCTTAAGGAACCATCCAGGCTCTGAGACTGAGGTTGGGCACTACCGGGACAAAACCCATTCTCACTCCTTCCTCTTAAGGACAGGACATGAGGCCCTACACCCATCTCACTACTACAGGACCTAGCTGGGCTACTCTGCGCCACTTCCACCACTCTGGGCTGGAAGATACCTGAGCCACTCCCCACAGGATCACACCCCAATGCCTCTCCAGACCCTCTGGAATCCACCACAAGGTCTGCCTCCGTAGTGAGCTCCCTGGGGTCAGAGAACTCACTCTCAAACAGGTGTTGGCATAGCTCTGGAAAACTGGGACTTACAATATGCTCTCCCACAATTGGATTACACAGCCCCCTAGCAGGGTTAACCAAATTATCCTTCACCTCACCATCCAGCGCCTCACACACATACTCCACACCATTCTTCTGAGACTGGCCAGACAGTAGCGAACTGTCTCTGTCACACAACCCACACTCTTCTGGGCGGTCCTTACACTCACCCACCAGGACCTCAACCATGGGGGAAACCCTCCCGCCACTAGGACCATGAACTCCTACGCCAGCTACCCTATTCCCTTCAGGGACGCTGCGCACTACTGGAGCTACCTCATGCCCTTGAACCTCCTGGTGTAAGTTAACCCCCTCCAAGTCAGGTGCCATATCTCTAGGTGCGCGCGCTATGCTGTCTGCACTAGATACCTGAATGTTGCTGCCACCATCTGAGCTGGACTCCACCTCCAACTCAGCAAAGCTCAATCTCTGAGCTACACACATTTCTTGTTGCTGGGCTGAAGCCCTCCTGGCCTCAAGCCCCTCGAGCTCCAAGTCAAGTTTCCTCATTCTTAAGTCATGCGCAAGCTCCATTTTCATTACTTCCAGGGCTAACCTCCTAGATTCTAGCTCCAGTTGCCCATTTATTTCCAGCTCTGCCAACTTCAATTCATG
Source organism: Lissotriton helveticus (assembly GCF_964261635.1). Lineage (NCBI taxonomy): Eukaryota > Metazoa > Chordata > Amphibia > Caudata > Salamandridae > Lissotriton > Lissotriton helveticus. The sequence continues at coordinate 1,030,558,815 of NC_136059.1, forward strand.
ATCTCGGGTTGCCTGTCTGTCCGCCAGCTCCTCTGGCGACAGACCTCGGCCAGAAACACTGCTACCCAATGGGGAGGTTGCACCCCTACACTCTGGAGTCAGGGGTCCCTCCAGCTGCTGTTCTGCATCCTCAAATTTAAAATCCTTTCCAGGGGCATTCCTTGCCTTGACCCAGGCCCTCAGCGCCTTTTGGAACTGCTCCCTTCTGGAGAGTCCGGTCATGGAAATGTTCAAATTTTTGCAGAAGCTCCTGAGCTGTTTCCCAGTGTAGTTTTCTAGTTTCTCCCAATCACAGTCAATAGAAGAAATGGATGCTGCCTTTTCCATTTTCACTGACACAGGCATGACTTCAAAAACACATGGAGATCTCTTCTCGCAAAACATAAAAAAAGTCTGTGGCTTAGTTACTGGACTGTACTCACTATGCAATGGTCAGTAGCTAAGGTAAAACACTGCAAATGTAAATTCGCGATCCTCACCGCTGCGTCCAATGTAGGAAGGGGGAGTCTCTAGTTGGCGCAGTGCAGCACTGGCGACAAGCAGGGACTCTCTCTTCCCCGTTAGGGCTGAGGGCTACCTTCAAGACAACCTCTGCTTACCCTCTAGGTAGTGTGGCTTAAGCAGTCTTAGGCTAATCTCTGGGGCATATAGGGTTAAACATTTGCAACATTACACCATCACCACTAACCCACCACACAATGACACCAAACTGTATTTGTAAAAATATATCTTCTTTATATAATTGCAAGCAGGCTTGTAAATACAGTCTTGGTTACTTTAAATGCAGGTTCCAGTTACTCTTTAGGTTAAGTTGCCACAGTTCTTTCTTAGCAATAAGCAATCTTTGTTTAGTGTTATTCCTAAACAGTTCTTTAAGTTCCTTTTACACAAAAAGGGGGGTCAGGCTCTTCAATGTATTGTTGTGGTTCGGCAGGCGCTGTTCCTTATCAGCCAGGGTCACCCCGGGCTGTCTGTGGACCTCTCTGCGCCCCTCGGCTCCTCCGCGCTGGAAAAGCGGGCCCGGTCTACCCACCCTCACGCTTCTGGCGGGGGCGGCGGCCGGGGAGTCAAAGTCCGCCTCTCTCTGCGCGCTGCACGGCTGTGCGCGGCTGGCGGGGGAGAGAGCGGGGGCCCTGGGAGCGCTCAGTACGCGGCTCCTGGGGCGAGGCGAGGCAGCGGGCGGTGCGAGCGAAGCAAGGCAGATGCTCGCACCGCGGGGCAGGACACAGTACCTTTTCTTGTTGAAGCAGCCTGGGCACAGTTCAGCGCGGTGATCCGCGTCGCGGTGTCTTTCTTCCGACGTTGGAGCGAGCGGCGGCTCGGCTCTGGCTCGGGGGTTGGCGTTGCGGCGCGGGCCGGGCTGATGAAGCGCCTTGAGATTTCCTGACACAGGGGGCACACGCAAACGGGGTAGCGATCCTCGGCGCGGGCCTCTTTCTATCCAGGCGACGATCAGGCGCCCCACGCAACAGCTGTTTCAGCGGCGGCGCGTTCAGGGGCACAAGACTCGAAGGGGTGCAAGCAGGCACCGGGCGCCACCTTCTCTTCACGATGCGAGCTGCAGCTCGGGGCCAGTCACGGTGTTTGGATCAGCTGGGCTGGTCTTCACGATGCTCGGGGCCAGGCAGGCGGCAGTCACTTTGTTTAGAGCGAGGGCAGCTCCCAGAGTGGTGCTAGAAAGCGCGATTGTCAGAGCGCGCTCTGCTTTTCCTGGAGAGGCTCGCAAAAGGAAAACAGCGTCTTGCAGTGGTTCCTCTGTCAGGGGATAGCGCTCACTGTTCCTGGAGCGCTGGTCAGGGGGCAAGTTCAACAGCAAGCCCTTGGAGATCTTTCAGCAGAGTTTGGCACAAAGTTCAAAATAAAAGTACAAAGTCTCTTGTAATCTTTTCTCTTCCTCTCCTTTGGCAGCAAGGCACCAGACACAGGCCAGAGACAGCACTCCTCCTTGTAGTCCTTCCAGGTCCTTCTCTTCGGGCAGAGTTTCTTCTGTAGCGCAAACAGGATCTAATTTACAAGGAGCAGGGCTCCTACTTTTATACCCAGTTTCTTTTGTTCTAGCAGGCCAGGGGGGCCTCTGCATAACTGCTCCAGTCTCTGAGCACTTGTTGTGGGTACTTCTGGCTTCTGCATGCAGTGTGAGGGCAGGCACATCAGCCGCTCCCCAGGGGGGCGGAGCCGGCATTGTGAAGACAGGGGCAGCTTGAGCACTTTGTTGACAAGCTTCGGTCCTTCCTGGGCCAGGTGCAGGCTGAGTCATCAGTCGCTCCCCAGGAGGGCGGAGCCAGCATTGTGGAGGCAGAGTACAGCCTGATGCATCATTCAGGGGAAACTCCCACCACCCACTAAGGTGTCATCCTGCTATTCCCTACCTGTCAACTCCCAGCCCTGTCACTCACACACACCAGACAGTCAGATCCACATCCAAGCAGAGGCGGGCTGAAATGGTTAGGCCAGCAAATGCTAACTTTCTAAAAGTAGCATTTGCAAACCCAGGATATTAAAATAAACTTTACTAAAAGAAGTATTTTATTATTCTGAGTTCAGGCATACTAAACATTAATTTCTACCATGTTCCCTGAGCCTGCTGGGATTATAGAGTGTAATAATTCCAGCAGCCCATCTGGCCTAGAAGGGAACTGGTAGCCTTACAATAGTGAAAAACGAATTTGCCAGTAATTCACTATTAGGACATGCCACACACATCAGGGCATGTCCTACCTTACACTTACAATGCACCCTGCCCTCAGGCCTACCATAGGGGTGACTAATATGAAGTTAAGGGAAGGTTTTAGGGGCTGGCAAGTGTGTGCACTTGCCCAGCCAGTGTGACAGTACCAGACTGCACGTAGGTTCTGCAATGGCAGACCCTAGACACATTTTAAGGCTGCTTCTGTGGGTGGCGCAACCAGCGCTGCAGGCCCACTAGCAGTATTGGCATTTACAAGCCCTGGCACTCCTGGTGCACTTTACTGGGGACTAACAGTAAATCCAATGAACCAATCATGGAACATCAATCACAGTTACACTTTATATAGGGAGAGCATATGCACTTTAGCACTGGTCAGCAGTGGTACAGTGCCCAGAGTCATTAAACCAACAAAAACAGGTCAGAGAGAGTATTGGAGGAAGGCAAAAAGTTTAGGGATGACCCTGCCAAGAGGCCCAGGTCCAACAGTCCAGTACAGAAGCAAGTGTATGGCAATGTCTTTGGTTAGATTTCAGGGAACTGGTTACACAAAATGGGTTGAGGGTTTGTTCTTTGTGACAGTCTTTAGTATTTTGTCCTTCCCTATTTTGTCAAAGAGATGCCAAGTTGTTTTGGATTTTCAAGTAGTGATCCAGTTGGATTGTTGATTCAGACAGCTTATCAGTGATCAATCAATGTCACCTTAGAATGAAAGAACCGTGCAAACTCTTCTGCTTTAGCAGCTGGGTCATCAAATATAATTGCCCTGGAGGTGTTACAAAACATCTAACCAACTCGAAGAGCTGGTAGGGGTATTTTTTTGCTGAGTTGAATGATCTAAAATTAACCCCTTTCGAACAAAAGATGTTTCTCATTTTGATGAATTTCACAGTTCTGAGGTAAGTGAGGTTGATGGCGGTAGATGGTGATTGTCTACATTGTTTTTTTTCCAGTAGTCGCAGAACTTTGCTTTTACTTGAAGAGGGCCTTATTAAACCAGGGAGATGATACTTTTTGTCTATTCTTTTTGCTCTTAAACAATGCTAAATCATTAAGCATTTCCAAAAGACCACTGAGGTAAAGGACTGAGGAATAGTTCATGTCTGAGTCAGAATTGATAGGGGGAAGTACATTCTGCGTCCTGCTGACAAGAATGTTGAGGTTCATATTCTTCACCAAAAAAGGGGCCTCGTCCAGTATGGCTAAACTGTGGGGAAGGATTTATATTAGATATCATCAAAAATGTTTTACCTCTCCAATACATGGACTTTATTTAATGTGCTGGATTATGCTATAGCCTTATAGCCCACCGTAGAGGGCTTTACCGGCTATTAAAGGCCCTCTCCAGCGTTAACAAGGGAGAGGGACTTTAATAGCCGGTATAGCCCAGCTACGAAAGGCTATAAGGCTATTAGAACATTCTGCCACTAGAGGTCAGAATGTTCTAACAAAAAAAAAACAAAGCCTTATGGGAGCGCGAGGGGATTGGAATCCCCTCAGGCTCCCTGAAGCCTTTGTTCACAGCCAGAGCTGTGAACAAAGAAACATTAGAATGTTGGAGCTCCAGGCTTATAACAGCCATTATAAGCCCGTAGCACTCCATTGTTTTCAATGGAGCTACCTACATTCCAATGTTCTAATACTTATTAAGTCAAAGAGACATACAATTATTTTGAGTAGCACAATCTTAGGTGTTACAAATGGAAATGTACTGATCTCCACTATTTCAGAATGCATTAACTTTCCACATTGTTACATGTAACAAATACATTAACACACACGTTGTTGAACGAAAATTTGATGTCCAGAGATTTGGTGTTAAACCAGCTATAAAAGAAGTTCAGGTCACCCGTACTTCCTTTACAGATCATCGGTACGTCATCAATGTAAGTTTTCCACAATTATGTTATCCCTGAAATTTGTCTCTTTTCATACTTTGTCATGGACAACATGGCCATTTCAGGTGTAAAGGGGCAGCCCACTGCAGACCCTTTAATTTGTACGTAGAACTGCTTGTTGAATTTGAAAACGTTTCCTGTGAGACATATCTTGGCTAATTTGATGACAAATTCTGTAAGGACTGTATGGGGTCTAGGTCTAGGTCTCGTTTCCCAGTATCCCTCCAGGATTTCCAGAGCTGCTTCCTGGGGAATGTTTGTAGACACTCCATGCTTGATGTTATTAAGATTTTCTCTTAATTGTTATATGGAAAGCCCTAATCTAATTAATGATGTCACTGGTATCCCTCACTTAAGATGATATGTACTCCATAAATGGTTTCAGGACAATATCTGTACTTTGCTAGTGGTTCAAGAATTGAGTTGACCCCTTACACTATTTGTCTTACTGAAGGATTAGTATCATCTTTCTGAATTTTTGGAAGTGTATAAATTACTGGAGTCTTTGCATGCCGATTGTCTAAGTAGTCGGATTCTTTCTTTGAAAGCCAATCACTCTCTTCCCCTTGCAAAATTAAACAGCACATTTCTTCATGAATTGATTATTGGTACCTGTCAGTATCCACATTACTAAGTTAAGGTATGTTCTCTTGGTCATACTTGTGTCTGTCTTGAACCACTATGGCTCCACTCTTATCAGCTAGTTTAAGTATGATGTCATCCACATCCTTTAGTCTTCTTAGAGCCTCAAATTTCCGTTTGGACAAATTGGGTCTCATATATATATCCTTGCTCTCGGTTTTATACAGCTCCCTCAATATAGTTTTTTCAAAATTCAATAGTCCAGTGTGTGTATTTTGGGCAGAAGGGCACAATTTAGATAGCCTTCTTAAACCAGTGTAATCCAGGTAATGTGTACTATCTGAGCCAGAGAATTATGCTCTTATTCTGATTTTCCAAAAGAACTGCATCACTTTCATTCTTACTTAGATGAAGTCTATGTGTGTACTTGGAACATATAAAAAGCTTATTTAAGTACATTGGTCTCATGGAGATATAGTGCTCTTTCAGAGAAGTTGTGAATTGGAGTTATGTTAATCTTATTGGTTCGTATTTCTCGAGTACCTGGGTTCTGCCATCTTGTTCCTGTTCCTCTCTTTTGATCACTCTCTAAAAAAAACTGCCTCTTCTTTTTGGTCAAATTAATTTTTTGAAGGTCTGAGTTCCTGGTAGTATCTGAGTATAATGAACCTTCAAAGAAGTTGATAAACCTTCTACAGCTTCGCCTCTGATACTTTGAGACTGCCCTTGTGTTGTCAGGTTGAGCAAAAAAAATCTTTTTGGAGATAAGAGTCTTTTCCAAGCTGACATTTGAAATGCCTATCTGCAACTTCCTCTGTTTCTGGGCTTGTGTATTACCCTTAAAGTCCACAAACATTTTGTCAATTTGAGGTAATAGGGCTTTGGCGTCTGTAATGGCAGTATTTCTTTTGATTGCCTCCACTCATTACTTGATAGGTTCCAACATTTGTTTGACTGATTCTTTCTTCTGTTTTGATGGATAGAAACATCCAATCATGAGAACATTTTGTCCCAATACTGCCAAAGTCCCCTATATCATCTATGAAGGTCAACTGAATGTTTTTTTACATTTGGAATGCTTTGTGCAGTTGCATTTGCTATACAGTGTTCTAATAAGACTTCTCATGTAGGTAAGTGTTTCTTTTAATTTCTTTTTGAATCATCTGTTTTTCTGATTCAGGGCTTGATTTATATTTTTTGCGGGCAGCCTGTTAGTCTGTCAAGGAGACAGAGTAAAATATTCCGTCACCCTGCCGAGGTGCTGCCCGACAAATTTGGAAATGACTGCCAGGCTGGCAGTCATTTCTAAAGCATTGGTAGGAATTGATGTCACTGTGGTTCCTGTCAATGCTGTTTACAGTTTGCATGAATCAAACTGTTTTCTTTTGTTTTCAAAATAAAAAGCTCAAATCAGGATTTTCTTTTTGAAAATAAAAAATAAAATGCTCCCCGTGCCATGGGAATCCTCAACCCCCCCACCCCACACCAATGGCAGAAACAAGAGTTAAAGTTACTCTAGGGCAACAAGTTATAGTTAATTGAGGATAACTATAACTGGTGTATTTCAGTGGTTTTGTTAGTTTAAAATGGTATGTTTTAACTGACATTTTCACCTAACTATAACGTCCTTCAACTTTTGTTGTTTTCAGTGAATTTGTATGGTTTGTTATAATGGAAAGTAAGATATTATTACCATACCTAACTATAACATCATATTAACCTTTGTTTTTTTCAGTGAATAGACATATATACTTTTTTTGGGGTGGAGCTTCCCCTTTTCTATATACCCTTTCTGCCATAGAGTGCTGCAAAAATGATGCCAAAAATGATGCAGGGAACTCTGGGTAGCTCTCAAGTTTAGGATGGAGAGCAGCTCATTTGTATCAAACGCTCTACAACACCACCAACACACTAAAACGTCTGGTTTTCTAGAAGAGTTTCCAAGCATGGGTTAGCATAGTTCCATCCATGCCGAACTAGAAAAGTAACAAACCTCTTTGCCATTTTTGCAGCAAAGTCTTTAGGCACAGGATTAACTAGTGCCATTCATGCTGAGCCGAAAAATGACAAAATCCTTTTAACACTCTAGACACAGTATTACAGCTTTGGATTGGCAAAATACCATCCTAGCCAACCTGTAATTAATAAAAGCCATCCCTGACACGTATTTTGCTCTTATTAGAGCTCATAAGAGAGACAAAGTTTTGTCCAGACACAGGGGAGCATCCAGTTTAAGTCAAAGCAATACCCTTTCAGACTTAGAACGCCACGTAAATTATGGTGGTGCATGGTGGCCGACAAACAAGGCCCTAGACGTGGGGTGGAGACAGAGGCCGAGGAGCACCAGCTGAGCCCTGAGTGTTTGCGAGGGACCAGCAAAAGCAGCAGGCCAGGAGAGAGACAAGCTAGCAGAACACGCCTGCGACCTGCAGCACAGCATATGTGGACATGCGGCACTGGTCCTTGCTCTTACAGTGCTGCAGGAACCCACTGTGGGCTGCATCTCATGAAGTTAACTGACTGCCCATGGAGATTGAGGGGCTCAGGTGTCCGTGCACCTGGGATATGATGCAACCTAGCATGAGAGAATCAGATCTGCCTACTAAGGGGCCTAGATGCTTGGCTGACTCAGATGAACCCCCACACCAACTATTAATCAAAATATCGGTGGCCTGTTGCCATCCCTACGCTGAACATAGGGAGCCCACTAGCAGGCAAATCACTGGAATACCCAGACATGCGTCTCTTGCTCACTGTGTCACTGGATTCAAGCTAGCCTGGCTGATGAGGGGTGTTACCCCGAAACCGGACCAAGGATGCTTGTATCCGGTCTAGGGAGGACCCGGCTTGACAGTTCGGGCTGGGCTGTTTACATGAGAAGCAGGGTCAAGACTGATGTGCATATGACTGGGTCCAAACTGGAAAGGTGTGCGGAGCAAAGGTACTATGGATTTAACCCAGATCTCTTGATTGTGGCTAAATGTTTGATTCATTTAGCATTCCATTCATCATTTGTTACCACAGCACTTATTGCCCTAAGTGGGATGGGTATGTTTTACAGAAGTGGGTCACTTGCTCACTGTGTCACTGGATTCAAGATAGTCTGGCTGATGAGGGGTGTTATCCCGAATTCGTTCCCAAGATGCTTGTTTCTGTTCTAGGGAGGACCGGCTCGGCAGTTCGGGCTGGACTGTTCCCATGAGGAGCAGGGTCAAAATTGATTTGCATATGGATGGGTCCAAACTGTGGTGAGCAAAAGAACGATGGATTTAACCCAGAACTCTTGATTAGGGGTGAATGTTTGATTCATTCAGCATTTAGTCCATCATTTGTTGCCGCTGCACCCTCCGTGATGTTGTCACTAAAGATCAAAAAGAGATGCAACAAAACCTGGGGGACTTGGGCCAGCGAGTGGACGTGGGAGATGCCAGGGAGGAAAAATTGGGAGTCCTTAAGGATTGAAATCCTGGAACTGTGAAACCAGAATATAGACCTACAGGGCCACCTTGACGACCTCGAGAACAGATCACGCAAATCCAACATCCATATTAGATGTGCCCTGCGGAAAACTGAACAGGTAGATCTGGAATCCTACGTGAAGCAACTGTTCCACAGATGCTGAGAAGGCATTTGACCGGGTGACTTGGCTGCTCCTACGAGTGATTCTAGCCAAAATGGGATTTGGTCCTAAATTCACAACCTGGGGGCTTAGCAGCTATAGGCACCTCACCACAAGAGTCTGACCATAAGGTGCGTTGTCCGCCCACCTTGCGACTGGCAGGGGAACGAGGCAGGTGTGCCCACTGACACCCTTGCTTTTCTCTCTCTACATGGAACCACTAGTAGAACAAATCTGACGCATCTACATATCTCTGTATTTTAATGTACAAATGACAAAATAAGTGTGTGTAGAACTTTAGTTAAGAAGACAGCCTGTTGTCGGCTCCAGAAGAGATGTTCAGAGTGGTTTTCTTAGGGTGAGTCACTCGTAAAATAACTGGCTTAGATAGACAATAAGCTGTTTGCCCTTTGTGCTGTTTACTTAATTCAACTTCATTAAACCCTGGTGCCATGAACTAGGATTTAGAAGTACTCTATAGAAAGAGTTTATTAAGGGGAGCTGTTATAGTCTAACATTTGGTGAAATCCAGTGGCAAAACCCTTTCAGCATTCCATAAGGAATCTATCAACCATGAAACGTATGTTCTCTTCCTGTGATACTGGTATATTCTGGTGCTTTTATTGAAAATTGTTTAGTACAGCATATGGTCTAAGTTCATATAGAAAAACATTTGACCAAAATCAGAAATGGATATTCAGAACATGCATAATTTGGGATTTGCCTTTCACTATATTAGTGCTACATCAGTGATAAGCATGGAAAGTTGTCTTGACTGGGCGTATCCTCCACACCAGCGTTCGCCATGTTAAATTCAGGCTGAAAATTATTCTGTTCAGGCTATTTACTAGCCTAAATATTACTCTTTGTACTGCCTGTATATTGAAGCTGTGTTGAAAGGCGAGGTGCATTTTGATTTCTGGTGCCTTTCTAAGTCTAAGATTTAGCAGGTACCCCGGAAACCCCTGTTAATATCATGGCGTGTCACAACCAGAAAGGAGACTTTGAACGTGGGTTAGAGTCCAGACAACATAAAAACTCAGAGGTGTACTGCTAGTCGATATTGGGTTTAAGATCCGTAGTGAGGTTTTAAAAGTTCCTAAATGAGCACCCTGTATACTCCACAAACGTGTAGTTTTATTGCACATGCATTTTATGATGGTTGTACTTAATAATGGCATAAAATCCATTGATTAGATTAAATTATGATGGCATGATATAAATTAATTTTGTATTAACTATTTAAAGGCCAAGCAGGATCATGATTGCCTAAGTTTGCAAGAAAAGTATTAGGTGCTAATTAAATGAGAGAATTATGCACCACACATGAATTGTGTTTCCTGATGATGGGAGGGCGTGGCTTGCAAGCCGATGGCGACGGACGCGTGAGCTTGCTGCTCTGCACCGGCCTACTTATTTCTTCTGCCTGACAGCTGTTGCCCCACGTCCGGGGGCATGCGTCGGACCTCTCCGCTACTGGACAGTACCTGGGGCTGCCGTTCGGGGGTCCCGCATAATTGTTCCACTCTGGGTGCCGAGAGGAGAGAGGGGTGAGGCTCTGTCACTCGGACCCCAAGATGGCGGCGCGTGTTGAATTAGAGTGCCCACGATTATGGAGATGGCTGTCCCGGCGGCTGCCGCCTTTGCCTCGATGATTGCGCTAGGGCTTTGAAGGTTTGGACGAGTGCCACGGGGAGCGCTGTGGCATGACCTGGGAGCTGCAGCGGTCCCTCGATGAAAGACATTGAGAACGGTGCTGGAGCTCCCATGCACTTTGTAGCGTTGCTGGTGGTTGCTTTAAGGCCGGATCGGAATTCCTCCTGATGTGCCCTCCTATGTACATTGCCCATGAAGTCCCATCCTGTGTCCATGGGCGACAGGGGACACCCCTCCTTTTTGATGGAAACACTGCATCAGGACATTGCCAATGTGGCTGTGGGGCTGGGGCTCCTGCAGGCAGAGCACACCAAGCTGGTTGACCGGGTGAAACGAACAGAAGACTCCATGGCGGGCATGGCACAGGTGCAGCAGTCACTCTCTGCCCAGATGGGGGATATGTCTCACAGACTTCAATCGTTGGAGAAGAGGGCTAAAGATGCTAAAGGGCGCAACCGTAGGAACAACATACGAGTGCTGAGTCTTTCGGAAGGGATAGAAAGGTCTAGTATGATCACATATCTGGAGGACTGGCTGCGTGATGTGGTGGCTTCCGCTGGGTTTACTCAGTTTTATACCCTGGAAAGGGCCCACTGAGTCCCTGCCCGGCCTCCGGCGCCAGGAAGACCTCCTTGCCTGGTGGTGGCTTCATTACAAGGACTGGGATTTCCTGCTGCAGAAGGCTTCTTCCTCAGGTCCTTACACAGTAGATAATAGCAGAGTGTTGATCTTCCCTGATTATACGTTGGAGGTCCAGCAACGCTGCACATCCTTCTTAGCGGTCAAGAGGGTGCTGCGGGATTAAGGGCTTCAGTACTCCTTGATGTTCCCGGCTCGGTTGCGGATTATCCTTGACAGCAAGTCACACTTTAGCGACGACCCCAAGGAGGCTTGGGACTGGGTGGAATCCTATAAAACCGTCTGCAGACCGGAGGAACAGAGCCGCAAGTCTCCACCTGGGGAGCAGCTCCCATGAAGGTCTCGACAGACAAGGCATTGCCGCAGTCCCATGCGAGCTCCCAGTGCCTCCCAGACGGAGAAGTAGAGGTCTGATGCACTGCGGGCAGTGGCAGAGCTGTTGCAGGATCATAAATTGCCGTCTGGAGCGGAAACTGGATTGGAGAAGGCATCTGCTGGTTTGGACTCATATGTATCCCGCAATGGCCGTGTTAAGCTGCACCATGTCACTCCAGGACCAGCAAATGAAATTATTTGAGTAATCTGTTGCTTTTCCTAGATCTGTTTGGCTCTTTCTCCTCCCTTTTATCTGTTCTTTCTCCTCTTACCGGGCCCCTTGGCTCTAACCTGTCTCTACCTACATTGCTGAGTTGTTGGGCTGGCAGTGGAGGATCTTTAATCTATTGCTATGCGGCCCCGGACGGGGGCAATGTGTGTGTTACTTAATGCTGTAGTGTAGTTTCTATATTCCCAATAGGCTCTGCGCATTGGAATAATATATCCTACAGATTTGACGTAGGACTGAGGTCAACTGGGTCTCTATCGAATATACTAAACTTAATTGTGTGTGTGCCAGCTAACTCACAGGTCACTAGAAACTTTCTTGAATACACAAGAAGGGATTAGTTTCTGACTACCGCATAAACATGACAACTTTGTTTCCTAAGAATAAGAATATATCTCTCAGAGTCGCGGAAACAATAGATAAGTATTTCACTCAGTCAATTGTGCATGCTTCGTTTCTACAGAGTTGCATAGAAATAGTGAGACAGGCGTTTTCAATAAAAAGGGTTTATTGAACAGTCTTCTTTCTCATGCAAAAGAGGTGAACTGCTACAATCGTTATGCAGACTGCAAAGTATAATGCGTACAGCGTAAACAGTAATATGAAATAATACTGTAAGAGCATTGTATGGTTTCTAAGCCATATAAAAATACATACATAAATAACAGACTAAAATACTTAACTGGTGCTTCTAAAATACGCCTACCCCAATGTACCTAACCTAAGTCTAGTACGAGGGAAGAAGTAAGTATTGTATCAGCATAGGTTTTGTTTTTGCCAAGAATCTACCAAAGGTTTCCCAAGGTTCTAATCAGCTCCATAATTAAACAACAGAAGCCCCACCAAATTGAACTCATCCGAGTGTCAGACCACTTTAAAAAGTATAGTATACTGATTTAATACTTATACAAAAAGTGTGTAAAATAACACTACTTCTATGGTCAGGATGTAGGGGTAACTTGACACACAAAAGACACCGCCACAGGCCACCACATTCAAAGACTTTAAAAGAATGTGAGAAAAGAGAAGAGTATGAAAAATATGTGAAGAATAGAGTGAGTGCCTCACGGTAGCAACACCCGAGGGGGTTCCCGGCTATCAATCACCGGTGTACCCACTTCTCATCATTGGTCACTCACTCTATAAAAGAAATCAGAAGTGCACATCAACACAATACAGAGTGCACACGTGAGAATAGCGACAACAACAACCCAGTGTGTACATATAAACACTACTAAACACAGACGTGTGACCAAAGACCCCCACACAAACAAATATAAAACAGGGAAGAGGTTTGCTAGCTACTTATCCTTTATTCTGGTGCTGCAAACACCTCCCGTTTAAAAATGGTAAATCAAATACCATGCAGATTCTTCCTCAAGCCGACATGTTTCATTGCTCATATTTTATGCAATTTCTTCAGGGCATATGAGGGTTTTGTCTATTCTCAACCTTCACATATACAATATGTCATAGGACCTTGTGGTGGACCAATCAGCATGTACCGGTCACCACCTGTTGGACTCAGTGTCTTTAGATCACGCGACCGCAAATGGCTCCTCAAAGATGCGAGCCACTACTGCCGAGTCCCTCCGGCGCTTCCGACGATCCTAATCAGCTCCATACCTTTTTAGAATGAAGGAGGTCTAGTATCTCTGTCTTGGGACTCAATTTCCCAACACCCCGCAAGTGGAGCCAGAAACACTGGATCTGGATTCTCGGCAGGAGAAGGGCAGCTCTTGATCAGTGCGTCAGCTGGAGAGTCGGCTTCCTTCTGCACTTGCTGTAGCGAGATGCGTCGGGGAAGTAGGTCTTCGAACTGCTCCGAACCACCGTATCTTGCTAGATATTTATAACTTGAAGGTGTTTAGGAATGCCATAGTTTGACGTAAAGTCAGACATATGAACGTCAGGAAAGAAATCCTAGGGAATAGTTGTTCTTTGTAAAATAACTGAGTTCTTGGACAAATCAATATTCACGTTATCCCACACATTGCAGAGTTGTTTGACGATATGTGTGTAATGGGCTAGATACCGCAATCAATGAGAGAAGCCATATTAGTAGCCATACCCATACCAGGTAAACCCCCGGAGGAATGTGGATCTTACCGTCCACTATTGTTACTAAACGTGGACACTAAGTTGTTCGCGAAGATCTTAGCTATGCGTCTGGCCCTTTTGACCCCGGAACTTGTCGCTCCGGAACAGGCAGGGTTCGTCCCTGACAGAAACCTTACTTACAATTTGCCACGGTTTTCGGCACAATGCAACATGTGCGGCAGGACACAAAAGCGGTAGCTGTCTTCTTGGACATGGCGAAGGCTTTTGACTCAGTAGAGTGGCCCTTTATGCGACACGTGTTGACCAGAATGGGACTAGGCCCGGTTCTATTGCAAATGATCGGGGTGTTATACAATACCCCTACTGCACGCATCAGGCTGGGAAACCTGGTCACGGACGTTATTCCCATCACTAGAGGAACGCGCCAGGGCTGTCCATTTTCACTGACGTTATATGCATTAATTACGGAGCCCTTGGGATGTGCGCTCAGGGAATATCACAGTCACAGGGGAATCTGTTTTCCCACCTACGAAATTGTGGTATCGACAGACTCGGATGACACCCTGCTCTACGTGAGGGATCCCGAAAGCAATCTCTCCCCGGTCTTGCGGGAGGTGGTGCACTTTGGGGCACTGTCTGGGTTGAAGGTCAACTGGTCTAAGTCCATAGCCTTTCCGCTAACTTCGTCTACTCTACCTTTTGAGATGGTTCGTTACCTGGGCATTCGTTTGCACACAGATTCGGAAATCGTTTTTAGAGAAAATTATGGGACTGCCGTAGCGAAACTAGAGGATGACGTGGAAACTTGGATTGGGTTGCCGTTATCGTTAATTGGGAGGGTTTCCATCATGAAAATGGTGGTTCTCCCTAGATTTCTTTTTTGTTCGCTAATATCCCGATAGTGCTTCCACGCTCCTTTTTCACTAGACTCAATAAATCTTTGGTGAGACTAGCCTGGGCGGGTAAGCATGCCCGTGTTCAATGGCGGGTTCTCACATTGCCATGCCATATGGGGGGATTGGGTGCTCCTGATTTGGAACTGTACTATAGAGCGGCGCAGGGGGCGCAAGCACACATTTGGATTCATGGCGCAGATGACACTCCATATCTCAGACTTGAAAGACTGTTCACTGATCCTCTACCTCTCCCGGACGTTATTTTTGAGCCTGTGGACCGCAGAATTGGGATTCTGGACCCCCTAAACTCAACTCGGCATGCATGGCACTGCTTATTACAGCAGCAAGCGGGGGCACTATTATACTCCCCGGAGATGCCTGCTGACTGGGCGGTTTGGCTGTCCCCCTGCAGGGACAAAAGGGTGGTACGTGCGCTCCGAGTGCTTGGCACTTACAAGGTAGGAGATCTGTTTGCAGATGGAGTCGCTAAAACATGGGACGCAGTTACGACCTCTATAGAAACACCTACATTACTGCAACGTTTTCAGTACCATAGAGTGCACAGAGCACTGCGGCAGAATCATGGGGAAGACATGGACGAACCTCCGGAGGTTCGAGAACTGTCATACCTCATTAAAACCCGCAAAGTGGTCTCCAGTATCTATAGATTGGCAATGTCCCAGAGAGCAAATCAGTATACTAAATCCAGGCTGGCATGGCAGCGCGATTTGGACATAACAATCGACAACGACATGTGGTCATATTCCTGCACCAATATGAGGCGCATATCTCTGCATGGTAAACATACATTTTAAATACATTAATAGAGTGTACTATACCCCAGAGAGATTGCACAGGTATGGCCTGCGAGAGAACGCGGCCTGTGACAGATGTCGCTGCCCGGCGGCAGATTTCTTACACTTAGCGTGGGTTTGCCCAGGAGTTTTCCAATTCTGGGAAACCATATTCCGGGAGATAAGCACTATCGCCGACATAGAGATCCTCCCTGACCCGGCAGTGGCGTTGCTGAGCTACTCAAGAAAATTGCCAAAGGCTGCTCGCAGACTGGTAGATTTAGGTCTGCTACTGGCGAAGCGCAGAGTGGCAATGTGTTGCTTAGGGGACCCTTACCCACAGCGACGCAGTGGTCGTGTGATGTACTTTACTGCTGCACACATCAGAACACTTCAGAGAACTTCACCCTCCACGGAGCAGACCAAAGAACTTTTGGGGACTCTATACTACTTACCTGAAGGGTAGGGGAGGGGGTACGGCTGCAGACACACCAACAGGGGCGGAAGTGGGAATTAGTACTCCAGAGTCATAGAGGGGATTGCTACATTTGGGAGTATGATGTGCTCCACAGGCAGGGGGGTAATGCCGAGTTCAGATTGCAAAGAGGGCTGGAGCCTAGAGCGGAAATTAGGGCTGCGCAATGGAGATAGCGTGGGGGTTCTGTGGTAGCTTGGTGCCTGACAGGGAGCCATATTAGCGTGCCAATGCACAATGGTCCGTGTCCTGTTGACGACTGACTGTGTGGACGCCTCCTTGTTTGTTTGTTTTTCTCGATAAAATGTGTATTTGGTGGTTCTTTAACATCACGGATATGCAGAGAACGGGCTATGTGCACTGACTGGCACTGCGATTTTCTAGTATTGCGCTGCCCGGCCTCCGGGATGTGAGCAGCGCTGCTGTGAGATGTGCCTCACGTATTTATGCAGCCGGCCTCAGGGTTGTAGGCGATTTGTTGTGTCTGTCAAAGCACTTTTTCACAATAAAAAAATAATAATACATACACGATAATAAAACATTCAAGTATACCACAAAAAAAATAATCAATATTCACGCAAGAGAAAGTCCCTGACTGCTTAAGCTGGTTTTCCAAGAAGTTGTTGTGACGTTTGGTACGGGTGGAAGTAGCCATGCCTGTATTTGGGTATCATGGGCTATGCCTAAATAAGGGTTTGATTTCTATGCCTATATAAGGGCAATGTGAATTGTACCTATATAAGGACATGAATCGGGAAAATTCACTCGGAGCTTAAAACGCCACACAACAAGGCATAGGTGCTGAGCTGATTATTGTGTATGTTGCAGGGCAACGCCGGCTGGCAGCTACTTACCCCCTTGTTCCTCTATAGTTACTGGAGGATACTGAGTGTATAGTTAGTTTGGATGGGGACTAGTGTTTTAGTAACTGTTCTGGGGCGGGGGAGTTAGGCTTTGTTTGTTTTGTAATGGGTTAGGTATGAGACTTCAGCGTGTCACCTTAAACAGGTTACTTGGATACTGTGCACAGCTACACCATGGGTTCGTTACTTGAACTGAAATGCATATCATGGAATATCAGGGGCATGCATACAATGATGCGCCGTCACAAAATACATGCGTACTTAGTGCGTAGAGGGGTCCACATTGCTTTCCTTCAGGAAACACACATCACCAGACAAGAGAGCATCGCCCTTCGATGTAGATGGCAGGGTCAGGTTTTCTGTACAACTTACTCTGCTTTTGTGAGGGGAGTATTAATATGGGTCAGGGTGGGGTTCATTTCCAACTCACGCATCAGCTTACAGACCCGGAGGGTAGCTATGTGATGGTTGCGGGACCACTAAATGAAGCAACATAGTGCTGAGCAACATTTAGACACCCAACACAGAGCAGCCGGCCTTTTTCACCCAGCTGTCGTGAAAGCTGGCACCACACCTGACTGGTTCAGTGATTATGGACGGTGACTTGAATTCTATTCCGGACGTCTTGTTGGATAGCTCCCATCCACCCCTCCCTGACGCACCGATTCATAAGATCTCTAAGGCTAGGAGGGATTGGCATCATAGATGGGGGTTAATGGACACGTGGAGGGCACATCACCCGTGGGTATGTGACTATTCCTTTTTCTCAGCACTACACGAGCTCCATGTTCGCTTAGATGTGATACTCTGCTCCCCAGATATTCACACAGCAGTCAAACATAGTGAATACCTCACCAGGACGCTCTCAGATAATAGCCCACTTCTCCTGCGGGTTTATTGGGCACACGTGCGCCATGCAACTCCGACATGGGCTTAAATCCAGAACTATTGGAGGATTAGACATTTCGGGCAGTGGTGGGTACTGTCATTGCCCAGCACTTTCTAGAGCACACTGGCACAGCTTCATCGTCTGTTGTAGAGTGGGATGCGTTTAAACTGTGGTGCGGGAACACTATATTACCAACATGGTGGGGGTTCGTAAGACACTACTGCAGGAGATGGAGACTGCGGATCAGCACCTGCGCCGGGTGGAGCAGGAACGACCTGGGCACCCTGATAGGCAGCGGGATCTACTAGAGGCAAGGGAGGCAGTCGCCACACAGGTTGAGAGGCTGCGCTGTAGTGCTTACTCACGCAGAGTGAGACAAGTCCGGAGCTCTGCTGGCTTGGCTGGCCAACCCATTTAGATGGGAGACGGCCATATTAGAATTGCGTAGCCCAACTGGTGAAGTTTGCTATACCCAGCAAGAGATTAATGATCAGTTCCTTGCTTATTATAGGGAACTCTATCAGAGTAAGGTGCCGCTGAATGACGGGGTCCTTGGGGATTTTATAGCTGCAGCAGATCTTCCAAAGCTAGACAGGACATGCCATCTTGGGGAAGGAACATGGCGGCGGGTTGACGCCGGCCGCGGGAGCTCCCGCAGCAGCGAGACCAGAAAGGCACGGATAGCTTATGAATGGCACGATATATTATGCGAGAGAGTTCTCTGAAAGGTAATCACTAAAGATGCGACACAAGGATATATATTTCAGACTCTAAATTTCATTTTCTTGTTTTCTACCTTACCTTTTTTAATTCCACGTGTAATACGACTTTAACGAGCCACATGGGACTGGAGGCGGAGGCAGCATCCACCGCAGCTGTGGTGCTTAGCGGCGGACTATCAAGACGTAGAGCGGACTTGTGGTGGAGAGTGTTGGCGGCAGTGGCGTGAATTGATTTTTGGGCTGGAGGGTGCTTTGGCTTGGGCTCACTGCGACGGCAGGGAAAAGGATCTCAGGAAGTACGGGAGGACAGCAGAGCACAGTGGAGAGACACTTTCCAGGGAGAAGTCGGGACCCGGGTAAGCTGTGCGTCTGCTCCAGTGGAGGAGGTTCAGCAGATGGAAAAATTGCCATTTGTCTTTCACTTAAAGGGTCAAGTTACTAATCTTCAGGGGGCAGTGGAGGCTGGCTCGGGGGAAAAAGATCAGTCTCTGGCAGGCCCGGCAGAGGAGTGTCTCGGAGGGAACAGAGACGTTCAGAAACAGAATAAGCCGCAGCAGGGGAAGCAAGGGTGGCAGCTGGAGTCAGAAAGACTCATAGATAATAGTAAAAACTCAAAAACTCTACCAGTAAATGGAGGGGCTGAATACCCCCTGAGGAATAGATATCAACTCCGCTCACAGCTCGAGGCAAAGAGTAAGGGGAAAGGAAAAGGAAAACCCCTATCACAGTAGGAACTATAGGGGTGAAAACTGTATTTCAAGATTATGGAGCAGGTGACTAATTCTTTGGAGGGTGGGCAAGTTTCATTGCAGACCTTCACTCCCCTTCTATTAGAGAATCGTTACACTCCATTAGCGGATGGTGGAGGTATGAGGGAAATAGGTGGGAGTGAGAAAGAAGGAGTACAGGAGGGACACAGAAGTACCTTCTCCAAGTGTGTCCATACTTCCGACATTAGCGCAGGAAGACTGCAGCCCAATATTTAGAGGAGAGATGGACCCTTCCGTGGGAGCAGTTGCTGGGAAACCGGACCTAGAGTCTATTTTGATAAGTTTGAGGGGGGATTTTTTTTCAAAGTTCGAGATCTCTGAGGCCAATCAGAAGGGTATACACGACAAATGTGAGGTTCTGGAGAATAAAATAGATGATAAAGCCTCCCGTACAGGGGTCCTAGAATCCGAGGTTAAGAGTCTTTCAGCAGCGGTATCAGCTAACACCAGAGAACTGGAAAACTTAAAGATCCAGAATAAAACTTTACAGGATGACATCGAGAGACTGGAAATGCAGGCAAGACGGAACAACCTTAGACTCCTAGAAATCCCGGAGGGTGCGGAAAGGGGAGATCTAAAATCTTTTATATGCCAGATGCTTAGAGAAGGAATCCTAAAAGATAGACCGCATATTGACTTGGACAAGGAGATCCAGAGAGTCCATAGAGACCCTTTTAAATTGAACCCAGCAAGGAAGGCACCAAGGAAAATATTGATACATTTTCTTTCATATTCGGTCAAAGAGCTGATACTGGGGAGAGCCCAAGTATTTGGCCTGATAAGTTATCAAATTAGGTCAGATCTCGGGAAGAGAACTGCACAGAGGCAATGGGATCTGGGTACAAGAATGCCAGAGTTGAGAAGTCGAGGGGCGCAAGTCCAGATGAGCTACCCAGCCATGTTAAGGATAATGTGGAAAAACAAAATGTATAATTTTAGCTCCACGGAGGAAGTTGACTCTTTATTGAAAACAATGGATTAGTAGTGTAGCGGGAGCTGGAATTTTAGATCTCAGATTGTGATGGACACACAAGGAGAGGGTGTTGAAACGAGTGTAAAAGGGTTGAGGGAAGATAGAAACCAATGGGTTATTAAAAAAAAAAAAAAAGAATACGGAAAAAAAACAACAACACATATATATGAGATAACACTGGGGGCTGATTTCTTTATTTAGATAAGATGAAGAGTTATGAGTTGAGGTCTCAGCTGCAAAGGGTAGGTCCCGAAGGCGGTTGGTAAACCGTAAAGGGGATAGTAGGAGGGTTCCTTATGGGAGGGGAGGGTGGCTTGCAAACAGGGTGGGGGGTTCATGGAGGGGAAAGAAAAAAATAATTCTCATACGTGTTCAAAAAGTTTTGATTTAAGTTTGAAAGTAGGATAAATGGATAGGTAACATAAACTTAAGCTAGTAAGGCCGATCTTCTCTGTCTAGAAGAGACTCTTTAGAATCTCAAGAGTGTAGATTAGGTTTGGAAAAGGAGAAGTGGGTACAGGAGGTTCTTTGTTCCGACCAACGGGGGAGTACCAGAGGAGTGGCCTTGATTATTAGGAGCAACGTAGGTATCAGGGTCGTAAAAAAGAGACGGACTATTCCGGGAGGTGGCTGATTGCGAACCTAACAGTCAAAGATTTACCCCTTGTCTGTGCCGTTTATTATGGCCCGAACGAGGACAATCCAGGAGCTCTTCGAAGATTGGAGGCTTGTCGGATGAACTCTACTGGGCCAATAATAATAGGGGGAGATTTTAATCTAGTCTTAAATAAAGAGAAGGACCGCACCTCTAGAGCAAAATATAATAACTCGTCAAAAACTTTTGCAATGCTGAACAATATAATGAAAGATTTTAATGTATTAGACATATGGAGAAGATTGAATAACGCTTCTAATGATTATACTTTTTACAGCAAAATATATAAGCATCATTCAAGAATCGACTTCTTTTTGGTAGATCAAGCATTGTGCTCCTATGTCGTAGATATAAAACATATTCCAGCCATACTGTCAGATCACTCTGCTGTTGAGATGATCCTGGGATTCAAGCAAAGGGAAGTACAAAGGAGATGGACCCTAGACAGAGCCATGTTATTAGATGAAGATTTAATAGTAGAGATGATAAATAAAACAGATGAGTACTTTAAATTCAATATCGGTACAGCTAAAGTACAGACGGTATGGGAGGCCTATAAAGCTTATATAAAAGGGGTACTTAGGTAGAATGAGAGTTGTGAGAAATGAAGAAATGGAGAAAATAACAAAGATCAAAGACAAAGAAACAGAATTACGGAAAGCATCTCTGGAAGCTACGGGGACCTCTGACCTTGTTGTATCCCTAGAAAAAGATCTAGATAAATTACGAGCAGAATACCAAGCTAAGACTGATAAGAAGCTATCAGACAAGTGGAGAGTTAGTAAGCTTCAGCATTTTTCATATGGAGAAAAGTGTGGTTCCTTGTTAGCCAGGAAGGCCAGAACAGATAAGGCCAGGAACTTGATAAAGAGTCTAATTTTGCGGGGTACTGGTAGATCAACATGTAGAGAGGATGAGATATTAGAGGAAGCAAGATGTTTTATGAGTGATCTCTAAAAGGAAGATATAAGTCTAGAACAAGAAGTGGAGCGATGGTTAGAATCAGTAACGCTTCCCAAGTTGCCAGAGGAAATTAATGTCCTTTTACAAACCGGAATTACAGAAGAAGAAATTCGGGCTCAATGTGGGAAAATTACCAGGGGGAAAGCTGCGGGATCAGATGGGCTTCCGAGTGCGTTTTATCTTGTAGCCTTGGAGAGCTTAGTACCAATGTTGAAAATTTTGTTCAACAAAATCTATGTTGATGGCGAAAACACCCCAAGCTCATGGGCAGAAGCCACAGTCACATTAATGTTAAAACCCAATAAAGACCCACAATCGATTGAATCCTATAAACCCATATCACTATCAAATTCAGATTATAAACTGTTTACTGGTATATTGGCGGCAAGAGTGGCAAAGGTCATCAAGATGGTAGTCCACTCAGTTTAACGAGGTTTTATACCGGGGAGGCAGCTTAATGAGTTGACCTTCCAGGTTATAGGGGCTATTGACATGGCTGAAGCAAACAAAGTTCCACTGACAATAGTAGCTATAGACGCTGCTAAAGCGTTTGATCAAGTTAGGTGGCTATACCTTTGGCGAACCCTAAAAAGATTCGGCTTTCCCGACAATTTTGTACAAGCTCTCCAGAATGTTTATCTCTGTCCTAAAGCTAGGTATTGGTGAACGGGGTGTTGACAGATTGGTTCAATGTCGGGAGAAGCACAAGCCAGGGGTGTCCCCTGTCACTGTTAATATTCAATCTATATATTGAACCTTTTGTTAGCAAGCTAAGGCAGGATGCCGCCATCCACCCTTATCAGCTGGGAGAGATGGAACTTAAAACTGCCCTTTATGCGGATGATCTGCTCCTATACACAACCAATCCTATAGAGACCATAGCGCGGTTATTTGAGATGGTGGAAGAATTTGGACGAGTCTCGGATTACATAATTAATAAAGATAAGACTGAAATAATGGAGTGGAATCAATTTAACAGCTACCCAGGGGCAAAGTCTCAAATGAGGTATTTAGGGGTTCACCTAGTGCAGAGCTTAGAGGATATCCCAAAAGCTAGACAGGACACAGGCGGAGTTGCTGGGTCAGGATATATCTATGGGGGAAGTACAGGGGGCAATCAAACACATGGGCCGAAAAAGACCCTTGGGGCTGATGGCTTACCGATTGAGTTTTACCTGACCTATTTTGATCTGCTGGCTCCTAAACTAGTGACACTCTTTAATGAAGCGAAGCGGGCGGTCCAATTGCCTGCCACCACTCCTGAAGCAATTATTATTCCACTGCTGAAGCCAGGGAAATCGCCTTCTGATAGGACTGCATATCGCCCACTGTCCATGCACACCACTGACTACAAGATTTTAAGTCGGATCTTGGCTACAAGGCTGCTCCCACACATGGTTCACTTGATACATAGATATCAATCTGATTTCATCCCAACCAGGAACACATCCATAAATGTGAGACGCCTGCTTCGTACATTAGAAGCGGACACTTATCCGAAAGATTCCGCAGCCATTCTAACGGTAGATATAGAGAAAGCATTCAACAGTCTGGAATGGCACTATTTATTTCAGGTCATGTGCATTTTGGCCTGGGGGATACTTTTGTAGCTTGGACAGCTTTATTATACAATCATTCCACTGCTAGGGTTAAAACGGGAGGGTTGATCTCGGACGCCTGTGTTGTGAGTCGTGGGACGAGGCAGAGCTGTCCACTCTTCCCTCTCATATTTGCCCTGGCCATGGAGCCGCTGGCGGCCCAGGCCAGGTCGGGGTTACAGTACCCTGGTCTTTGCGTACATGGACAGTATCACCACATCGCGCTGTACGTTGATGACTTACTCATGTTCCTAGCGAATACGGCCAATGCCCTCACTGGAGTAAAGTGCCTCCTTGATGACCTTGGCCCCGCTGTGAGGCTTAAGGTGAATTGGGCGAAGTCTTGGCTGTTCCCTGCCGTTCCATCGGACGGAGGTCCTCTAGCTATAGATGGGGTGCAATGGGAACATCAATGCCTGCCATACTTGGGGACCCGAATATATCATGCACAGTCTGACTTACTTAAATGTAATGTGGGTAGAGCCATCCGGGGTTTTAAGAGCAACCTTGAGTTTTGGGGAACACTGCCCCTCTCGGTGGCAGGCTGAGTGGCCCTCCTTAAGATGGTGACCCTCCACAGACTACTGTACTATTTTAGAACCTTACCTGTTTTGATTCCAGCCTCGATTTTTAAACAGCTTCAGGCTATGATTACAGAGTTCCTCTGGGCTGCTGGAAGATGGAGGGTGGCGCTGAAAATCTTAATGCGACCAAAATCGGAGAGTGGACTAGCGGTTCCTGACGTGGAGACATACTATTTTGCGGCCCAACTGAAGTGGCTTACCCAAGCAGTAGCATGGGAATTTCGTGGGCCGGGTGGCCAGGATGGCGGGCAGGGTTGCCGGGCGGACACTCTCTCGAATTATCTCGCAATTACTGTTACGGCTGAAGGCCTTTTCTAACGAAGTACGGACACTTCGGCTTTGTTGGAATAGGAGTCAGAGGAGGGCGCAGATCGCGCATCCTTATGCCCCTGAGATCCCTTTGGCAATGGGCACTGCTCTTCCCCATGGGGGTTCCTGGTCCGCGCTGACTGACTGGAAGGAGAAGGGTCTCGCTACACTAGCGGACTTATACGAGGACAGCATCTTGCTCCCCTTTGGTTCATTGCAGGAACGATATGACCTGTCTGGTGGGGATTTTTTGCTCCACCCTGCACTCATTGGGGCCATTCAGAAACACTGGAGAATCGGGCTGATTGAGCCACAAACCTCTATGGCCTGCCAATATGTGGTGTTGGCGGCTGGAACCTTCAAGGCAGTTACGTGCCTTTATAGGTGTATGACACATGAGGCACTGACTCCATTACTGACACTACGACGGAAGTGTGTGTGGGATTTAGGGGAAGAGATCTCTGAGAAAGCATGGACCTAGTTAGTTGGGCATGGAAAAGCACTAGACATACCCGCTTTCAATTGGTGCATTTTTTTATTTTACACAGGGCTTATCTTACTCCAGCAAAATGTATCAATATTTCTCTATTGATACCGCAATGTGCCCGTGATGTAACATGGGTGGTGCTGAATTTCGTCACATGATGTGGGACTGCCCCCAGCTTGGGTCTTATTGGAAAGAGGTTATTACACTGCTGCGTGAAATCACAGAGAAAAGTAGAGCCTACTATCGGCCTGTGTTTACTCCACTGGTTTCCCCATACCTCCAAGAATACGATTACTAGTAAGTCTTTGGACCTAGGCCTTCTTTTGTCGAAACGGGACATTACGACACATTGGACATTTAAGAAGGACCCCTGTGTACAGAGATGGAAGGCTGAACTCCTTAAATGGACGGAATGTGAGGGTACCTTCGACTGCAGCTTGCTAAACGGGCAAATAGTGAGAAAGCTCTAGAGGCAGCAAGGGCATGGGACACATTAGTGGCTCTGCTGAAAATCCCAGACGCTGATTTAGATGAAGATCCTGTGGCGGATGTTCCGGCTGGGCTGTCCTGATTACTATATATTTAATGCTATTCAATGATTTGTGGTGTACGTTCACTGTGCCGCTGACTACCTCTGCTGGACTTCCTGATGTTTGCTGCAGTGCACCTTTATTGTACTCCTTTGAGTTGCACTTTGATGATGCCGTAATCTTTCCTTTGAGTGACACGCCAGGGTGGGGGAAAGGATAAGAGGGTGGGGGGACAGTTTGTTTAGGGGTATTCAATGAGCGGCAGGGGTACATGTTACATTATCACCACTGATACTTGGTTGCTACCCATACAATTGATTATCAAGAGTTTAGCTGTCATTTGGCACTATTGTATTGGGGCCGAAAACACAATGTAAATTGCTCATGGTGGTGTTGCCTGCTCTTTGGGCAGGGTCGAGTTATATTTTCATTGCATCAGTGACTGCTTGCATATATACTTTGGTGATGTTTAAATTGTTAAATGTTTGGACATAATAAAAAAATATATATTTTTTTAAATTGTGTTTCCTGACGATCTTAACATTTTATAGACTTACTCGTTGGTTTAAAAATGTCAAGATGTGTATATTGCTATAACTGTCTTTATCAGCTACACACAAAAATTAAAAAGACAGTATCTTTAAATGAATGAGATGCTCCAAGATAATAAAGCTCTGAATACACGTTCAGGGCTAAATTCTAATCCCTGTGCAAACGGAAGTTTGCCCACGGATCACAATTATGAGTTGTGTGACCATTACCACACTCTCATCATTTTCTCCTGGTAGATTTGGAGGAACAAACTTGCAAAAATGTATCAGGGAAAAGGCCCAGAAATAAAGGCAAAGCATGCAGAATCTGTTGTGTCGGATACCAATTCTAAATGCCATGACCCATTTTTAAGTTAAAAGCTCGGAATAGGAGGCATTTACCACACCAGCCCTCCCTGGGCTAATGGTACATTCCCTATCCTACTGCGGTCAACCACCTACCGAGGAACTAAGTAAAAGGTTATGAGGCAAAGAGGTAAATACTTCATGGAAATTGGCCAGGACATTCTGAGCAGCAAGGAGGTAGCATAAAGGACATCTTAGGAATTTCAGGACACAATTAAGAATAGAGTGGTAAAACAGGAAGTTGGGTAATTTAGAATACCATGAGATATGATGGTATGCACTTTCAGAGGCATGTACCAATGAAACTCAAAAATGTTATAACATCATCTGAGATACTGTACTACACTTTGATTTACACTTTCAGTATTTCTTCTTATTGGGGATAATGTTTGATAAATGTTCTCAATATTTGGACAGAAAGAAACTACCTTGATTACTGCCAACTTAAGTCAAAAATATTGAATTTCCATGATATTAAATACTGAAGTAAGGTCATAAAGTGATGACTGCTCTAATGAAAATGACTTAAGAACTTTGGACTTGGACACTCAGCAAACAGATTACAATTGCTTTCAACGTAACAAGTTCTCTCCATACACCTTCATAAGACGTTGACGACCATGCAATGTAGGGGAGAGGTTTAGAGCCTGTTAACGTTTCTGATGTAAGTGTGACAGTGCTATGTGAGCCTCTTACATTGGAAAGGCGGTGCTTTCTCAATGCACTCAATCCGTGCCTCTTGATCCTCCTTGTCCACCTACAAGCCCTGGTCACCAGTTACAAGTATATGTCAGCTCTGGCACGTGCTTCTGTGTCTCTTCTCACTCAGGTTTCTTCACCAGCTCATCAGGGTTGCCAGTCTCAGCGGTAAGCTGTGGCATGCCTCATATCTAGCTGCTGGTTCCAGCTCGCTGATTTATCGGCAGTCATTCAGAGTACCTCACTCATCTAGAGGAAGTTACGATATACCATGGAATTAAAATTGTTCAAGACTTCTTTTCTTTTGAAAGTCCTGATGTGCTGAATATATGGTCCTCCTCCTGAGAAGTATCTTAAGAGGTTAAAACTTTAGACTGACACTTAGTAAATAAGCTGTCAACTTGTGAAAACTGTTAATTTTGAAATTTCTGTTACACAGCAGTGATTCTAAGTCCAGGCACCTGAGAGGTATTCAAGGAGAGCGTTTCGCTGGGAGAGAGTTAGTCCTGTGAACAGACCAGGTTCTTTGAGGTTGGTTATATTGCTAGAATATACATTTCCCTTGTATTCACACTGTTACGAATTATTTGATCTCCATATGTTTTTGCCTTCTCCTCAGGTCTACTGTGCCCAGCATATATTGATGCATAGACATGGCCTTTAGGTGACCCAGGACATATCTCTTTTTTTCACTCCCCGTCTTCATCCACGGACCCTGTGATTTATTGGAGACAGTTCTAGCTACGTGTATTTATTGTGCCTAAAACAAACAGCCCAAAGCCAGTAATCATATGGTCTTTTATACCCATAGTTCATAGCAACATAACAATAACCTTTGGAGACAGATGGTACAATGGGACTACAAGAGGAATCTTTGATGCAAGTATCGGTCTCTTGCCCTCAACTGCATTCTTTAGCTGGGGACAGACAGTCGCTTTAGTATTTCACGTAGGCCTGGACGGTGAACTCCGCTCTGTTTGTGGAGTTTTCTGCACTTCGCACACGCAGAGCGGAGTTTTTTCCTCTCTCGCTCTCGAGCGCAAGTGTGGAAAATCCAACGCTAGATGATTTCTAAATGCTCAAATTGAATATCTACTCGAGCGGCAGAAAGAAACAGCGCCCTCTTGCGCTACGCATGGTGCCATTTGCGCTGATTTTCCAGCACAGGACAAACACCTGGCGCTAAAAATCATCGCAAACCACATGACCTATTGCACTCCGCTGCATGAGCAACACCGCGTAGTACAGCTTTTTGGTCACTTCGCGGAGTTCTGCTATTACATGCTTTACCGTTACGCTAAGGCCTTAAGACAGCTGTGCCAGTACATGCTCTTATGTAATTGTTAGCTGATTAAATTTTTCAGAGAGATTGTGGCTCATTGAAGGCATCGGTCTATAGCCTGAAGACAACTGCTCCACATCACGGCAGAGCCGACTCTGCCTCTCATCCTTTAAAGAGCAAAAAACGGTACTAACAACTTGTCGCTCACAGTGCTACGAAACAATTTATTGTTATTATTATCCTATTAAACAATTGTGTACAGCACTTACAAAAACACATAGCATGTTAATGACTGTCTATGAGTGGACTGTAAATGAAAAGCACACACAGGCTATGCACATAATCAAATATTTCAGTTTTACCAATAGGTTTAAAGTTGTGTGCAATGCAACAACTGATATAAGAATAATTTATTTAATCCATCATGTACAGATTTAGAAAAAATATTGGTCCACCTGATTCTTGTCGAGTAAAAGAATACAAATCATCTTCAACCAAGAAACAGCGTAGAAATGCCACAGACTATAGGGACAGAGAAGACGCTCTCATTCATTCTCTCTAAGAAAGCTTAATACAAGTCCGAATTCTTCCTTGCATATTCGGTCATGTCAGGATACTGGCAGCTAGATTTAAGTGTCATCTAGACATGGCACTACCTAATAATATATGCAGCGGACGCGGTGGATGGGAATCTGTTTCATTTCTTCAAGGTGGTCTCTGGCATAGTCCCACAAGTAGTGATCAAGTAGAACAGGATTTATGTCTTTGCTCTTCTTTTCTCCCTTTGCCTCGAAAAGCTCCAACAAACGTTCACAAATCAACTCGACACACCAAATGGAACAGCCTCTGATCTCTACCTCTTGGGTCTCTCCGGAATAAAACATCTCTCCTGTGGGAGAGAAATATCCTTGTGAATATTCAATATACTTAGTGCATGGGAGATCAAAGCTGCACGATTTTGGTACTTATCTTGAAAATTATATACAACAACCTATCACATGTCCATTTTCTTCAAAAATAGCTTGTGTACTACCTTTGAAATACTAGAATACTAGATACATTTCCTATGCCCACAAGTGTACAGCAACAAATCACATGCACCGTAAACACCATTTTCTGTAATAGAAATAAGTAATAAAACACAACTCCCCTTTTGGACCCGCTTCCTTCTCATTGGATTATAAAACTAATTCAGAATATGAAAATATAAAGGTGATCCAAATTAGATATATTGTAAAAAAAAAATCAATAGAAACTGATTAAATGTGGTTGCTAGTAAAGTCATCACCACCGTGGAAGGTTATCTCTGCTACCACTTTTTATGCTGAAATTCCAAGTGATGAAACTAGACAAAATACCAGGCAAGCTATATGAAGAACAAGTTACTTACCTTCAGTAACGCTTTATCTGGTAGAGACCCTATCTAGCCGCAGATTCCTTACCGTAGAACATTACACAGGCGTTAGACTGGATCTGTAAATTTCAGTACCCCTGCATGCCAGTAAGTGGCGTGATTTGGCTCTGCGTGGCGTAGGCAGCAGCATCCGCGCTGGAAGTACAATGCACGGTGCCTATATAGGCGCCACCCTAGCGCAGCTGATGTTAGTTTCTTTTGTGACTTTCCATGCCAGAATCACAGAGCCTTGAGGAACACTTTCACCTGTTTGCAAATTAATGGCTCTTATAGAGATTAATCATTAACTCTATAATCCAGTTGCAGAGTGCGGAGGATGGGTAGGTCAGTAACGTATCTGCTGCTAGATGGAGTCTCTACCAGATATGGACAGGTGATAACACAGATCACAGACAGGGCGGAGCGGTGGGCTAGCCTGCCGCTTTTGCTGGCTGATTGTATAGCACTTACGAAAATGTCTATCTTGCCCAAATTGTTATACCTGTTTGTGAATATCCCTATCCGTCTGAACATCTCTATGTTCTAGACGCCGCTGTAGGTGGCCCTACTGTCATTTGTGTGTGTGGGGGGGTGGGGTGGGGGGAGTAAGAAGCCACGATGTAGTTGGACTGTGCTGGTGCAGCCATTTGATCGAGGAGGATTTGAGGCGCCTGATAAGCGCTTATATTATCTTTGCGTGCATGCGCAGTTTTCCCATTATTGGTTCTTTCCGCAGCGGTTCTTGCCACATACGGCAATGGAGTCCGATGCGATGCTCCCGATGCCGTTAGTGGCTGCAATGCTCTCCGGAAGGATACGGCGGTCTCTGGAAATTTGACTGGGCGCCTCATGGTAAACTATAATCTACGCATCATTCACTTTAAATTTTTGCACCAGTTATATTATACTCCAGTGCAATTATGCCGAGTCGGCCTGCGGGACACAGCTAATTGTGTACGTTAAGGGCAGGCTGATGCCAATTATTTACACCTGGCATGGCAGTGCGATGGGATAGCTGCGGTCTGGGCCAAGGTTGCGAGTGTACTTTCGGATGTAGTGCTGGAGAGAATAATGTGAAGTATCTTAACCCCTGTAACAGGCGGGTGGTCGCTGTCTCGACCCTGCTTTTGGGTAATGTGAAGTATCTTAAGCCCTGTAACAGGCGGGTGGTCGCCGTCTCGACCCTGCTGGCAAAGCGCACTGTGGCGCAATACTGGTCTGCGAAATCCACACCTACTGTGAAAAAATTTATCCAAGACGTAATATATTGTAGGAAACAACTATAGGTGTACATGGAAGAGCTGCCTGAGGCCTCTCGACCCAAATATTTTTGGGCTCCACTGACAGTGTACTTATTGAGCAACCCGGAAGTGTAATGCGTTTCACTTATTTACATGATCTCTTCCCCTGTGTGATTGGCCAGGACTTATTGACTTGGAACTGCCTCTTATGGGCTACCTTTTTAACAATAGAAATTCCTAGGCAACTATTCAGTTTGCTAATAGTGTGCCCCCATAGTCTTTGGATCCGACAATTGTGAGATGCTAAATCTTTTGAGTGCCGGGAGGGGTGGGGGTGAGGGGGTACAGTTGCTTTGTTTCTGCTTTTTTTATGTTACATACGAAAACTTGCTTGTTTTGATACCTGTGAGGATTGTATTATTGCACCCCAGCCTTGGGGTTTTTGTGTATATTTGCGGCAAGCATTTCAATAAAAAATTTTTTTAAAAGAGTCTCTACCAGATAAGGCGTTACCGAAGATTAGTAACTTGTTCATCTGATACAGACTTCTAGCCACATATTCCTTACCTTAGACCAGATACCCAAGCAATACATCCCTGGAAGTGGCGCTGCGATATGTATTATACTAAGTCTTGTAGGATGGAACAGGCAAAATGACCGCCACGCTGGACCAGACTGTCTAGGCAGTAGTGCTTCATTAAGGTGTGTAAGGAAGCTCACGTTGCTGCCTAACAGATACCCAAATTAACACAGTGGTTGCAACTTTGTCTCTGGTAGAGTGACAGGGCAAACCCGTAGGAGGTTGCTTGTTGGCCAATGCGTAGCAGATAGTGATGCAGAACTATCCATCACGAGATTGTCCGCATCTGCAATGCCTTCCATTTCTTGGTTCCGACATACGCCATGAAGAGTTGATCGTCCACCCGAAAATCACGAATACTATCAAGTTAGAACAACGCTCTTGTTGGGGCCAGTCGGTGGAGTCTCTCCTCTTCTTTAGAGGGATGAGGCAGAGCATAAAAGGTAGGCAGAGTGATGGACTAGCCTACATGAAAGGAGTAATCACCTTTGATAAGAAAGATGCTGTAGTTCGAAGAACCAGTGTGGCAGAGTTGAAGGTAAGGTAGGGAGGATGCACAGAGAGTGCCTGTAGCTCACTGACGCTCTGGAAGGCCTTTTGATTGTCAGAAGCCTGAGTGGGCAGTTGTGGAGCAGCTCAAAGGGAGCAAATATCATAAAACAGAGAAGTAGGTTGAGCTCCCACTAAGGTATAATAAAAGACACTAGACGGAATATGTGTTGGAGACCTATCAGGAAACTATATAGAAAAAAGGATTTTAAAAAGATGGCTGATCTGGCAGCTGCAGTAATACCAAAATAGCAGAAAGGTAACCTTTCAATAGGCCCTAAGTAGAGCCCTGGTGGGCTACGTTAATAAACAAGAGAAATTGGGAAAGGGGTGCGGAGTAAGGTTCAAAATGTTTGTCTGCACACCATGCCACGTTTTTGTACCAACGGCAGGCATTTATTCTCCTGGTGGAGGGATGCCTAGCTGCCAAGAAAACATTGCAGACTTCGGTCAGAAGGTCAAAAGCTGTCAACTCTTCTGCTCAATCTCCATGCATGAAGGTGAAGCATTTTCAGATTCAGGTGCAGAACCCTGCCCTGCTGCGGCGACAAAAAATCCTCCTGAAAAGGCAGCCTGATCAGTGGACCAATGCTCCCGCTCAACAGCTCAGGTTACCAATCTGAAGCCACAAGAATGACTTGGGCCTAGTCGTTCTTAATCTTCTCGAGAACTCTGTACAGGAGTGGTATTGGCGGAAAGGCGTACAGAAGGTCTGAGCTCCACTTGAGACAAAAAGTGCCCCTGAGCGAGAACTACCTTGAAGAATCCAGCTTGCAAAACTGCTGACATTAAGCATTCTCGGTGGAGGAAGACCGATCTAACCAAGGATCTCCCCACTCTAACAGAACTTGAGCCACCTCCAGATTGAGACGCCATTCATGATCTGCAAGGCATCAATGGCTTACTTTGTCCGCTCTGGCATTTAGAGAGCCAGCCAGGTGTTGAACCATTAGGGATATGCCCTGGTGTTCCAGCCATGTCCAGAGATGCACAGCCTCTTGACAGAGAGTCCATGTCCCAACCCCGCCCTGTTTGTTGTAATACCACATGGGGGTGGTGTTGTCCGTGAACACCTGTACCGGCCTTCTCTTGATTAAAGGAAGAAAGGCTTTCAGTGCCAATCTGATCACTCAAAGCTCCAACAGATTGATGCAGAGCCCAGATTCCGCTGGAGACCAGAGTTCTCTGATCTCCTACACTCTCAGATGGCTGCCCTAACCCAGGAGTGACACATTTGTCACTATAGTCAGCTCTGGATGGGGAAAGGGGAGGAGTCTGCCACTGACCCAATCACGGTTCTTCAACCACCACTGCAGGTCTTTTGCAGTTCCCTCTAAGATCAGGACCATGTCCGAGATGTTCCCCTGATGCTGCACCCACTGGAACTTCAGGTCCTACTGTGGAGCCCGCCTATGCCAACAGTTATGTGTCACAAGCAGGATGCAGGAGGCCGTGAGACCCATCAGCCTCAGGTAAATTTCACAGCAATCCAGGATAGAGGCTGAACCACCAGTATCATAGCCCACATATCCTGGACTCGCCACTCAGGAGGATTGCCCCAAAATGACACTGTGTCCACAACAGCTCAGAAGAACAAGAGTTTTTGAGAGGGGGTCAGGTGACACTTTGATCGTGAACCCCAGCTAGTGCAGAAGGTTCGCCGTAGTCTAGAGGTGGGAGATGACTGCCTGTGGTGAGCCTGCCTTCAACAGCTGATCGCCGAGGTAGGGGAAGTCTGACATCTGGAGGTGCGCTGCAACCACCGCCAACACCTTGGTGAACACCTGAGGGCGCTGCTATGGCTGAAGGTGAGCATGGCAAACTGAAAGTGCTCTTGACCCATCGTGAAGCACAGGTAATGTCTGTGTGCAGGCAGGACAGGGATGTGAAAAGAAGCATACTGCAAGTCCAATGCAATCATCCAAACTCCTTGGTCAAGGCCAGACAGGACTTGCACAGAAGTGAGCAGGAAGAGGTTGAGAAGGCACAGGTCTATAATAGGATGAAACCTTCTGCCCTTCTTGGGCACCGGAAAATAGCACAAATAGCAACCACAACCTATTTCTGATGTGGCCACCCTCTCTACAGCTCCCTTGTCCAAGAGACAACATTTCCTGATGGAGCAAGGAGTGGTGGTCCTCCGTCAGCTTGTCATATGTGGGTTGCATGGGAGGAGAAATGTTCATAAAGGGGAGGGAGTGGCCGCTTTAAACGAGGTGCAAAGCTCAACTTTCGGATTTTATTGACCTCCAGTGGTGCAGGTGATAGCGTATCTTGATTCCCACTGGAGGTCAATGATGGCCGGAGGGCAAAATAAAGGGGTTTGGGGGCTGTGGCTGCCAGGGGGGTGGAAGACTGGCTTGACTTCTGGCTACCTGTCTCTATGAGAACCCCATCCTCTGCCCCGAAAAAACTGCAAAACTTCCTGGCTGTTGTAGCTGGCAGTATAGAGGCGCAGTTGGAAACCCCTTCCGTGCCCATGAAAGGGGCAGCAGGTGGACTGGGGTTGGCAAGGGGCCATAGAAAGGCCCAAGGACCTGGTTGTAGCCCTACAGTCCTACAACGCCTGTCTGTCTCCGTATCGTAGTTGTAAATGACGATGAGGGCAGTAGCAGTACCACCACCGGGGGTACCAGGGGCATCAGGCCACCCAAAGATGAGATGCATGGCCTCATTGAACTCTAAGTCAGGCAGAGGTCCATCTGGCTCCCAAAAATTCAGTAACGTGCAGAGACAGGCCAGGTGTAGGCTCAACTACAGAGCTAGGCCTGAAGTGCTGATGGCCCATGACTCATCCGAAGATTTGCACAGCGAAGACAAAGACTTCTTTTTGTGAGGCTTACCCAATTTCCCCGATGAGTTGGAGTGGGACGACGATCGCCGGGTTCGACTTTGCAAATAATCTCGGGACCTTCCTCATGACTGAGATCTGGAGCATTGCGGAGTCGGTAAACAAGGGAAGGCAAGTATCTTGAGGGATGATTCTCAATGCCTTGGGATGCATGTTGTGGCGTTTTGGCATCGTGATCACACTCAAGTCATCAGAATTAAACCAAGTGTGAATCCATCACTGACATCAGTTGCTGACAGGTGCTGCATGGTTTAAAACCTACCTTTGTGGTGGACATCCTGCACACCAGGAGGAAACTTCTCAAAATTATTTGACAAAAGTTCGAAAAAGAGTCAGTCTCTTCAGATCTATGCTGCCTGACGCGGAAAGAAAAGAACTGACGTCAGAGCACTGGGATGGTGCATATATAGGCAACGCGCACATCACTTCAGGCGCTGACGATGCCTACAATGCCAAGCAGAGCCAAACGATGCCACCTATTCGTGCGTAGGGTTATGGCTCATCAAAGGTTTCCGGATCTAGTCTGACATCGGGGAATAGTCCAATGTAAGGAATCTGTGGCTAGAAGTATCTATCAGATAGCAGGGTGGATTGTGGGAATCCAAGGAGAGCAGGAAGTAGAGAAACCCAAAGTTGCACTGGTGTTGAGTGCAGGATGCATGGCAATGGTGTGTAAGAGTTCTGTCTGAAGAGGCCTTCAGCCCTATAACTACAATCCAGGACATGGTATCAACGAAAAGTTTGGAGAATCACACTGCTCTTCGATTTGTATACATACTCAGTAGTAGTACAAAATGTCATGTGGAGATTACCAACACTGGCCAGAATATCTGCGTGGAATTCCTGTAAGTATGAGTTAAACCTTGCAGAATAGAGAACATGGTAGACCTGGAACCATGTGTGTGAATTTTCCAGTCACATAAACAACATACGGAAAATTAAACTAAAAATACATGGTACCTGAATAAGATCTCACCAGACTAGTACAGCCCCTTCTTATTTCTATAGTTACCATGTCAGAACCAAGCAGCAGCAGCCTGGCTAATAATATTAGACACAACATTTCCTGACTCTCAGCATGGTTGTATTTTATGCTGGGGCCATTGAAAGTTAAACTAGCAAGACCCCCACCCAAGATCAGAGCAGAACGTTTTGTAGCTTGGAAGAGAAGGACAAAAATACTGCAACCGGGGCAGATCTTTAAACACGAAGCCAATTACGAACCCTGGAACTAAACAGAGCAAAGAGGCCCCATTTGTCCCGGAAAGGTAACATTTACGAGGGCAGAGATAAAGAGCATCAAATACTGCCCAATTGGCTTAAACTTAGAGCAATAGGAATAACACACAATGGGACTTAAGAACTCCCGGTGCTTACTTACTTAAGATACCAAAGAAACAGCAAACATATTTAGAACCTATTACACCAAACTATAATTGGCAGAGCAGCCTGGGGAAGGGGCAATTACCTCATTTTCCGGTAATTTTGAGTTTCCCATATTGTCACGAGAGCAATGTCAAGAGCTAGAGACACCTGTGGAGGAAGGAGAAATTAGAGTCGCAATCACATCCCTCAAATCGAATAAGGCCCTGGGTCTGGCTGGGTTTAGTGGGGAATTTTCCAAACTCCATTCAACAAAACTTCCACCAATACTCAAAGAAATGTTTAAGTCCTTCCGAAACACCGGTAGTTACTTACTCAATAGTGGACACCACAATAGTGGTAATCCCAAAATAAGGGAGGACCATGCTGAGTGCTCGGTCTATAGACCTATCACATTATTGAACTTGGACGTGAAGATGTACATGAGAATATTGGCGACAAGACTGACTCCTACTCTCCCGTCGCTTACCTGGGAAAACCAGTCTGGTTTTGGTACTGGTAGACAAACATCTGATAGCATACGCTGTGTAGCACTTTGTCGAAAAGACGAAACATAAACAATTGAAAGTGGCTTTTTTAACACTTGATGATGAATAAACCTTCAATATGGTGTACTGGCATTTATGAGGGCAGTTCTGAGCCACTTTGGACTAGGTGGTGCATTTATAAATAGGATTATAGAAGGAAATGGAAATAAGAGGGATGAATGGGGCATACACTCTGACATAGGCCTCAAGAAATCTACTCACCCACTCGCTAAAGCGAGTCAGACTTATCAGGGCGAACTAACTTTAGGGCCTACTCACCCGCTCTGGGAGCTGAAAATGAACAGGTGTACTAATAAAAAAGCAATTAAACCTAAGTTCTCGTACCCTGGACATGGAATCCGTGGCAGCATGAGGCTTCCACGAGTCTCAAAGCCTCCCGCACACAGCGCACATCCTCAAACTTCACCTTACGTAGGCAGTGAGAAGACAAGCCCTAAATAGGATTTTAGCAGCCAGGATACACCCTCTCCCCCTCAAAGAACTATATCCCACTGGGATAGTAAGGCCAGTCATTGCAGAGTGCCGCAAATACAAACGCGAGTCTCTGGACCATATTTTACTCTGTTGCCTGGCTCTGCGCCCAGCCCGCAGAATCTACCTCAGGCCCATTCTACTTCAACTGGGCACTCGCACTGCAAAGGAGGCAGTCCATCGACTTTTATGTTGGACACAGTGAAGCATATGGCCACGTTTGGCACATTTGTCCACCATACCCGTACAAAACTGATGAACACTTCCCCCTAGGCCATCAGACAGGCACTTGCGCGGCTGCCGCCCAGCCACTTTTTATCACCTGATTGTTTTATGCCAGAATGTAAAAGAACATTTTTAATAATGGTTGTGTACCTAGACTTGCTTTTAGATTTCTAGACTCTAATTCTGTCTTTTTTTAAATGCGGTGTTTTTATTTCTTTTGTTAATGTAATGGTTTTAAGGAACCACACAAACAAAATTAATTAATTCATTCATTCATTCATTCAAACTGTTCACTCAGAAAGTGAAGGAGCAATAAAGATACCTTCAAATCTTGGTTTTATCTTGTCACATTTGCTCTGTGCTTAGAGACAAAGGTCAGAAGTCTGTTAACATCTTGTTACAATGACTTTTCTTTCTCTGGCTGCAGAGTTCCACGATTTTGTAAAATGAGCTCTGAGGTGTGAAGAACCGGGTTATTTAAGACCCAGCGGCGCCAGGGGCACGCCCAAAGTCTTCGGGTTCACCTGTCTTAGAATACAGAGACACGGGAATACTTCTTGGTGGCGTCAAATATCAAATTTATTGGCTGCAGCCAGTAACAGAAGTCCTAGAAATCATCACGGTATGAGTTCTCAGGAGACTGCTCAATTTTACAAAGCAAGTCATCCCTTTTTATGCCAAAAATCACATTCCAGACAAATACCTAACATTTACAAACTGTCCAATCACATGTATCCACACCAGAGGTATCGCATGACAGTAAAACCCACTTTTCAGTTGCCCAGCCCATGATCAATCATCGGTCAAACCCAACATTCTTTTTTAGACAGGTCGAACGAACCCATAATAAAAAAAGGCCACAACCCAATCATAAATAGACCATAAAGAAAGGAGCAGAAACAGGTGAGAGTAGGATAAGGCATATTTGTGTGCAGTAAAAGTTTATGATGTCCTGTGCTCTGATCCTTAATCTTGATCAGCTAAAGGGCAGGAACTGGTTTAACAAGATCAGCTTCAGGCAACAGGGTCAGTTCACTCAGGTCAAACAGGAGTCAGCACAAACTCGAGCTAAGGTGTACATGTCCTTAAAAAGACTAGTTCAGCCACAGTCATCGGCCTATGTGAGGGCAACCACAAAATGGCTGCCAAACACAAAATGGAACCCAAGGGTTCAGAACGAAATCCCTAAATACGTAGTGAATCCATCGGTCTAACATGATGAAAACACTCATACTTGCCGCACTAACTAATTACGGTTCGCTAATATCAAATTCGTAACGAAACCATGACCTTGATGGAACAGGTTCAGAATTCACGGAACCTCAGGTGCTGTACAAAGAATGTGAAATGAAAGGCTGTAGGGTGTCAGTTTTTTATCCAAACACACAACATTTAAATAGCTAATACGTTAACTGTACAATCTGTGTAAAGAAAAAGATATTTTAATAGGATGAAAATAAATCAGAACACTTTATTTGGTGATGTGCAAATGATACATGTGTTTGCTGAAAACCAGTTTTCACAGATTATTGGTTATACACTTTAAAGTTTTATCAGAAAAACTGTGTGTTAATGGGAACATTTTTGGCCATTTCTATGAGAAATTTACTGTCTTGTTTATTGGGATCAGTATAGTATCTGGAGGGAGTATTAAGGTTATCCCCACCAACAGTCCCAATATTCAAATATTGAAATATAAAAGACGAGTCCCTTTTTATTTAATTAACAATAATGATTTTTATTCTGTTCCAAATAGGAACTTTATCGAGCTTTTTAGTAATCTCTCCAATTTAGACAGACAGCAAGGCTCAGATGAGCCTATTGGGATCTTTTTAGGTGGGGATTTTAATGCCAAACTTCCAATCCACCCCACGTGGATTCCGCCGTACGAAGGGGCTTGGAATTAGATACCTTTTTCCAGATCGCAAAGCCAAGAACACGGAGAAAGGCATTGGCAAGAGGTGATGCCCCGGCAAGTGCAGCTGGAGTGGTTAAGGTGAAGGATGAACAAGTGGATGCCATCCAAAGATGGCCTGCTTGATACTGTGCAGCAAATGAACACAAGCCACCAGAGAAAGGGTGCAGTAACTGTGGTCTGATGCACCGGACGCCCAATGTATGCACGGCACAAGGTATAGCAAGCTCAAGGTGTGGACGTTTGAATCACTTCGCCTATGTGTGTTGGACCAGCGGGCCGAATGCAGGGGCACGGTACAGAGGACAAGGTAGGGTGACCCTACGACAGCTGCATCTGGAAGAGGTGGATACTGGAGGCCCCGCTAATCGGGTTGGTCCCACTGATCACCCCAAGGATGATAACAATGATGAAGTGTTCACCATCTCATTCACAGTCAGCGATGGTACCCGTAAGAGGCCCCCACGTTGACATCGGAGGCAACCAATTCAAGGCGTTAATCGACACCGGGGCCACTGTCAATATAATGGACTCAGCTCAATTCTGAAAGATCATGCTTCAGCCCAAACGTGCACCGACTAAAGCAAGAATCTACACCTATGGGGGGCACTGAACCACTGCCATAAGAGGAGTTATAGAGGTTGTGGTGAAGGGCAATGTCAAGTCGACACAAGCACGATTTCATTTGATCAGAGGTGGCACTCTCCTAGTATGTCACACCGCCGAAGACCTGGGACTCGTCTTTTTTACATGGCAAGTGCAAGAATCTGATGCTGCAGATATCCTACAAGAGTTCCCCACCTGTTTGAGGGGCTGAGGAGATTTAAAGACCTTAAAATAAAGTTACACATTGACAATACTGTGAGACCTATGGCACGCCAACACAGAAGGGTGCCGTTTCACCTTCAGCCACTAGTGGAGAGAGAACTGGATGAACTAGAATGACAGGGGGTGATCAAAAAGGTTTCTGGGCCCACTGCCTGGATCTCACCCCTAGTGATAGCCCCAAACAATTCCTTAGGACACCTTAGGAATATACCTAGGTGCCAAACTGGGTTCGGAGCTCTTTTAGAGTAATGCTTCCGTGTGCCAGTAGGTGTCGCTATATGGCTTGGCGTTGACTTCATTCTGCCTAATAATGACGATGGAGCAGCATATAAGTTCCACACCTAAACATCAAACGTTTCTCTCTTGGCTCTGTCCACTCCCTTAGACACAAAGCCCAACAAGAATCAAAGATATCAGTGAGTAGATTCCTAATGGGATCTTTTTAGATTGAAAGGAGATCATTCCACACAACGGGGTAGTGCAGAATCAGCAGTTAGATACTGTATTGACCAGAAGGTGCATTACCAATGGTAAGTAACTTGTTCTTCCTTTAGAATAGATACCAAAGCAGTTCCTCCCAAGGGGGTGGGTCTGTGGACTGGCTCATATCAATAAGTCCTGCAGGACGAAATGAGTGAAATGCCCTTCTCTGCGGACTTGGCTGTCAAGGTAGTAGTGCTTCATGACTTGTGCATAGATGCCCACGTGGCAGCCTGACATATCATGAACAAGCACTCCACGTGACAATGCAGCGGTAGCAGACTTGTCTCTGGTAGAATGGCCCCTAAGTCCTTCTAGAGGCTGCTTCTTGCCCAATGTGTAGCAGATCTTAATGCAGAGTGCTAGCCACCTTGACAAAGTCCTTTTCTTAGCTAGCACTGTGCTTGGCCTGTGTCTTAAGCAGCACAGGGTTGTCCATCTGCCCCATGCTCAATAATAAAGGCAGTATTAACCTCTCACACCAACATGATCAAGCTCAGCTTTCCTTTTATGGGCAGAGTCCAGGGCACATTCAGGACGGCCAACATCTCTCAGGAGCCATGCGAGGCTCTGGAGCCAGAGCAATAAAGTCCCCTCAAGGACAGCCTTCAGATAATGGACTCCCGGTGCACCGCCCTCAGACAGCAGCCAGGCAGCGCCTGAGAAACCAACGTCATTCCCGAATGAGCTCCTGAACACAATGAACCGGGAGCACTGCTTTCTCCTTCCTCTTGCCGCTTCACGTCTACGCCAGTCAACAAGTAGTCTTGCTGGCCCAGCACCAATCCAGCTATGCCTGCAGAGTGTCACTCGGACAGGGGGGCAGTTCCTCGTACCGTCTTCAGAGAAAGTGGTGGCCAAGACCCAACCCCAACCCCAACTCCACCGTCTGCCCCACTGTGTGCTTCACCCATCCGGATCTGCTGGGCTGAACACTCCGGCGGCAGAGAACACAGCGCCAACCCCCACTGAGAACACCACAGCCAGCAGTGTACAGTGGAACAGCGCCCTCCTCAGTTATATCTCCCACAGATGGCCTCCCAGGTGTGCCACTTTCTCCTAGCTCCGGTCAGCTTGGCCTGCATAGATTATTGGGCGGCCAAGTTGGCGCAGGACACGTCTCTCCTCATTATCAGTTCCTTCCACTGTCAAGCAGCACACAGCAATTATAAAGGAGTCTACTGCTGCTAAATGTATTCTATGCAGCCTTCAAGGTCATTTATGTATTTGGTCCCATTTCGTGCAGGATTTTGGCAGAGGTGGCAGTGTGCTCATGCTCAACACGTGATGTCCGCCATATTGGCAGACCACGCCC
Source organism: Lissotriton helveticus (assembly GCF_964261635.1). Classification (NCBI taxonomy): domain Eukaryota; kingdom Metazoa; phylum Chordata; class Amphibia; order Caudata; family Salamandridae; genus Lissotriton; species Lissotriton helveticus. The sequence continues at coordinate 1,030,600,724 of NC_136059.1, forward strand.
TCCCTGACGATCTTGTTATCTACATAAAGGATATAATTTGTATGCCTGCACCATATCCTGCTATTCTTCCTTCTGAGCAGTAAAGAACCTTCATTCACCCCATTCCTTTACAAGGTGTGGAAGAGTCACCTTGTCCTTCGTCTTTTTAGAAGCGAATGGTACCTATGGGTATGGATTCTCCCGATTAGTATGCTGAGCTGGAATCTATCATCCAACTTAGCAATTGCTTTCAGTGCTACTGAAAGCTAGGGAGACCTTGAATTTCACTTCTCCATCTCTATTTTTGCGAATGTTCAGAAAACAGGCTCCTGGAATAGAGTTTCCTGTGATGGGCCAGATGACTGCTAAATAGACAAGACCACATTCAGAGCCATTAAAATAAATTCTTTGCATGTTAATTACAAAATGTCAAACAAGAACAACTTAACTGGTCAACCATGCTGTGTGCAATGAAAGACTATATGATATCAGTTTTGTTTCTAAACAAGCATTTAAATACCTTTTAAATGAACTGTACAAATATTTCAAAATATATTTCAGTACTTGGGAAAGCACTTTTTTAAAACTCTAATGTGTGATAGAAACAAATATTTTAATAGAATCGAAATAAATCAGAACACATTACTTGGTGATGTGCAAATAATAAATATTTGCTTTAACTCAATTTTCCCATTATTGTTTATATGTTAAATAGGTTGTACCAGTAAAACTGCATGCCAAGAACCAACAGGCATGTGAGGGGAAATGTTTACCTTTTATGTTGGCTAGATGTATTTTTTTTTTACATTGTGCAAATGTTTAGTCTATTAGAGCTCACATAAGAATTTGTTTGTACACAGACATGCTGAACTCACATATTTGAAGGTGCTCCCATATTTAATCATTTAAAAAAGGTGACTATGAAATAAAGCATTTGCCTAGGATCACACAATTTGGACACCTTTATGGGTCAAACACATTCCTTTTAGGTCAAGTAAATTATTCAAGTCACTAGATCTGCAGGTATAGTAACATTTTTGTGATTTTTCGAGGACTGTTAGGAAATGTTGACAAAGGAGCAGTTTCCTTTTTCCTCATGATGCTGCAGAACAACTTCTCTAATTGGCTTTCAGAAGGCAAAGTAGCAGCAGCTTTGCAACCCCTGCAAATTAAAGACCCAATGGACAGAGCAGCAAGAACTGTTCATGGTTCTGTCTGAATATTTGAGACATACAGGGCTTCATATTCCCTCCCTTACCTCTAACAAACAGAACAAAGTACGGTATTTTCCACTTTCATGACAAGACTTAAAGCCTGATTTGGAGATGCACAGTAACAGAAAATCCTTTAACTTCTGGAAGAACTACTGAATCCAGAAGATAATCCAGAGACAGATAGCTTCATAACCATACCATCTCAATAATGGAGAAAATTCCCCTAGTGGTTTCTCCTCTAAATTTCGTGCTTCATCAGAAGTCAGAGGATTTTAGTTACTGCCAAACTGTATATCAGTGTTTAATTTCACCATCAACAGATAATCAGCAGCTTTTACAGGCTTTTAAGGCTTCCAGATTCAGGCAACATTGTTTTTAAAAACAGCAGGTGTCAGGCAAGTAGCAGCATAGATTATGGTTCATACCTAAAGTAGCCACTTATTCAAATACTCCAATTCCTGACTAACCCAAGAACTCAGGCTGAAACCCCAGTGAAGTTATTAAAGCAGATGTTCCCAGAAGGAAGTATGTAGTCCTTGCACCATCAATGGAAGCAATCAGTGCACATCACTACAGTTGGTGTTAGCATTATCAAGTACGGTAAGGTTATGGATCTTACTTAAGAGCCTAATTCAAACCTTCAAAAATCTCAGAGGTCATTTCTGGAGCTTCTAGAAATTGTTTTATAACTTTTTCTGGATAAAACGGAGTTACATGTGGATAACGAAAAAAGGCCAACTTGTTTTACCCTAGGGTACTTTATTTTACCCAAAGGGCCTGGGGCATTCTTCCAATGTACGATCCATATGACCAGCAACCAATGCGGACTGTGGAGTCCTTCCACACTGGAAGGCTAACTCAAGTCTTGGGAGGGAAGCAGATAGGGGAGGGAGGTCATTTGAAGAGCTCCAGGATGTATCAAAAGTAGATCTGATTTAGCACTAACAAAGCACACAAAAAGTGAATAAATAAATCGTATTCACTGGTAATTACTCTGGGCCACATCCCAGTCCATCATTCTTATGCACATCATGTCACCTTAGCTTGGAGCCAGCCATATGCAAATCAGTGTTGACCCAGCTCCAATGAGAACAGTAAAGCCCAAACTGTCTGGCCAGGTCCTTCCTGAGCCGGAACACAACCAACCCAGCAACAGTTTACCCTAGTTAGGGCTCATCAGCCAGGTATAGCTTGTTTTCAGTGACACAGTGTGCAAGGGACCATATCTGGGCATACCCGTCCCCCTTAGAGTGATATACAAAAGTATATAAAAAGTGATGAGTGCTATGCTCACATTAATTTCAGCTACTGGTAATTACTCGGGCGGCATCTAAGTCCATTGTTCTTTTACACACCATGCTACCTCAGTTTGGACCCAACCATATGCAAATCAGTCTTGGCCCTGCTCCAATGGGAGCAGTCCAGCTCAATCTGCCAGGCCAGGCCCTGCCCAAACCATTGGACATAAACATTGTTAACAGAGGTGTCGCCATTTGGCCTAACGTCTGGTTTCAATTCAGAGGTGCTGTCGGAGTAGTGGTAGCAAATATCTTACTTCAGGCAATACATCTGTTTCCCCCCTTCAAAATCCAGAAAATCAAAGTTCAATTTCCTAAGCGCGTCTCATGAGAACCTTTGTTTCTTCTGCCACATATTTTTTTAGTTAGGATTTTCAATTAGCCGGACATATATGTTGTAATTCCAGTGCTTTCTATCTATATTAGCAGTGATGGTCTCCTCTGTTGGTCTCACATTTCTACCTCCAGAGAGGACTAGATCCCTGGGGCAGGCACTGAGGGTTAGAACTGGGGACAATTTATGAAACTCAGTACAAGAGGGTTACACTTTCAAGCCAATACCTCACTTGACTGGTGGTCTCCAGAGGCCAACATATTAGAGGGAGTCTTCATGTAAGCTCTGGAAGATGTTTCCTTCCATCATTGCAAAGGATCGAACAGAATTTCACCCAAATCAAGAAATCATTTGTGCCATCTTTCAGCAAGTCATTTCCTTCCATCGGCGGCTTTGTGAAGTGCCTTATCTTGAAAAACCAATTAAAAGAATAAAAAAAATCTAAGTCTCTATAAACCTCTAAAATGCAACCTTGAAAAGATAAACTCATCTTGGCTTTGGAATATCTGATTTTAACACGCAATGGTCTTTCTCTAAGCAACAAGTAAGTAAAGCCACGCTCGTTTCATTACAACAGAGGCATCACCAGTGGCCTCCCAAAAACACCTTCCCACTGAAGACATCTGCAGATCAATGTTAGACTTGGCATCTTTTAGAGTGTTTCCCCTGAGTTTTTGCTTTCTGCCTTCCCGGTTTTGACTCTGTTTTTGATGGCATAGTGTTTCTGCCCACATTTCGCACTGCTGATCAGTGGTAAAGTGCAAGTGCTCCTGTGGTAAAGTATGTTATGGATTGGTGTTTCCATGATTAGCTGTTTGGGTTTCTTGCTAGCCCCTAGTAAAGTGCACTGAGTGTGCCAGGGCCTGGGAATCAAATGATACGTGTGTGCCTGCAGCACGGATTGTGCCACCCACATGAGTAGCCCAGAAAAGGTTCCTCAGACCTGCCATTGCAGAGTCTGCACACAATTTGTAACTGTCATGTCGACTTGGCCCGTGCACACACTGGCCAGTCCCTAACCTTCCCTTTTCTTACATGTCAAGCACCCCTAAGGTAGGCCCAAAGTACCCCTGTGTGCAGGGTCCAGTGTATGTGAAAGATAGGACATGCCCTGGTGTGAATTACGATTCATAAAAGGGGGTGGTGATGGACAGAGTATCTGAATTAAGCAGAACACTCCTACCCAGTCAAAAGATCAGGGCTTGATCCATCACCGTTTTTTAGCTCACTGCACCATCCCAGTTCAGAACCTGGCTACATGCAAATTAGTCTGGCCCTGGCCCAGTGCATCATGGGAACAGGGCAGACCAAACTACCAAGCCAATTCTTTACTGGAAAGGAAACAAGCTTCCGGGGACCGGTTTCTGGCTTTGCAGCCGTCTTCGGCCCGGCTTGCTTGAATCCTGATGGTGCAGTGAGCAAGGGACTCACATCTGAGTATACCCTACCACACTTATGGTGGCCAAAAATGATTCATAAAAGGGGGTGGTGATGGACAGAGTATCTGAATTAAGCAGAACACTCCTACCCAGTCAAAAGATCAGGGCTTGATCCATCACCGTTTTTTAGCTCACTGCACCATCCCAGTTCAGAACCTGGCTACATGCAAATTAGTCTGGCCCTGGCCCAGTGCATCATGGGAACAGGGCAGACCAAACTACCAAGCCAATTCTTTACTGGAAAGGAAACAAGCTTCCGGGGACCGGTTTCTGGCATTGCAGCCGTCTTCGGCCCGGCTTGCTTGAATCCTGATGGTGCAGTGAGCAAGGGACTCACATCTGAGTGTACCCTACCACACTTATGGTGGCCAAAAACGATTCATAAAAGGGGGTGGTGATGGACAGAGTATCTGAATTAAGCAGAACACTCCTACCCAGTCAAAAGATCAGGGCTTGATCCATCACCGTTTTTTAGCTCACTGCACCATCCCAGTTCAGAACCTGGCTACATGCAAATTAGTCTGGCCCTGGCCCAGTGCATCATGGGAACAGGGCAGACCAAACTACCAAGCCAATTCTTTACTGGAAAGGAAACAAGCTTCCGGGGACCGGTTTCTGGCATTGCAGCCGTCTTCGGCCCGGCTTGCTTGAATCCTGATGGTGCAGTGAGCAAGGGACTCACATCTGAGTATACCCTACCACACTTATGGTGGCCAAAAACGATTCATAAAAGGGGGTGGTGATGGACAGAGTATCTGAATTAAGCAGAACACTCCTACCCAGTCAAAAGATCAGGGCTTGATCCATCACCGTTTTTTAGCTCACTGCACCATCCCAGTTCAGAACCTGGCTACATGCAAATTAGTCTGGCCCTGGCCCAGTGCATCATGGGAACAGGGCAGACCAAACTACCAAGCCAATTCTTTACTGGAAAGGAAACAAGCTTCCGGGGACCGGTTTCTGGCATTGCAGCCGTCTTCGGCCCGGCTTGCTTGAATCCTGATGGTGCAGTGAGCAAGGGACTCACATCTGAGTATACCCTACCACACTTATGGTGGCCAAAAACGATTCATAAAAGGGGGTGGTGATGGACAGAGTATCTGAATTAAGCAGAACAGCAAGCCGGGCCGAAGACGGCTGTAATGCCAGAAACCGGTCCCCGGAAGCTTGTTTCCTTCCCAGTGTAAGAATTGGCTTTTGTAGTTTGGTTTGCCCTGTTCCCATCATGCACTGGGACAGGAACAGACTAATTTGCATACAGCCAGGTTCTGAAACTGGGATGGTGCAATGAGCTAAAAAACGGTGTTGGATCTAGCCCTGATCTCTTGACTGGGTGAGAGTATTCTGCTTAATTCAGAGACTCTGTCCCTCACCACCCCTTGTTGTAAATAATTTTGTCCACCCTAAGCGTGGAAGGGTATACTCAGACATGAGTCCCTTGCTCATTGCACCATCAGGATTCAAGCAAGCCGGGCCGAAGACGGCTGAATGCCAGAAACCGGTCCCCGGAAGCTTGTTTCCTTCCCAGTGTAAGAATTGGCTTTTGTAGTTTGGTTTGCCCTGTTCCCATCATGCACTGGGACAGGAACAGACTAATTTGCATACAGCCAGGTTCTGAAACTGGGATGGTGCAATGAGCTAAAAAACGGTGTTGGATCTAGCCCTGATCTCTTGACTGGGTGAGAGTATTCTGCTTAATTCAGAGACTCTGTCCCTCACCACCCCTTGTTGTAAATAATTTTGTCCACCCTAAGCGTGGAAGGGTATACTCAGACATGAGTCCCTTGCTCATTGCACCATCTGGATTCAAGCAAGCCGGGCCGAAGACGGCTGTAATGCCAGAAACCGGTCCCCGGAAGCTTGTTTCCTTCCCAGTGTAAGAATTGGCTTTTGTAGTTTGGTTTGCCCTGTTCCCATCATGCACTGGGACAGGAACAGACTAATTTGCATACAGCCAGGTTCTGAAACTGGGATGGTGCAATGAGCTAAAAAACGGTGTTGGATCTAGCCCTGATCTCTTGACTGGGTGAGAGTATTCTGCTTAATTCAGAGACTCTGTCCCTCAACACCCCTTGTTGTAAATACTGGTGTGAATTACAGCCCATTTTGTTTTTCTCTATTGCAAGGCTAACTGTTCCCCATAGGACAGAATGGGACGTTTGTTTATAACATCTTATAAACATAACTGGCCCTGGGAACGAGGTGGGAAAATAAAATGTAGTATGCCTGAACTCAGAATCTAACGATGCATCTTTTAGTAAAGGTGATTTGTACATTCTGTGTTTGAAAATACCACTTTTGGGAAGTGGGTATTTTCTTGCTCAGTCATCCCGTGTGCCTCTGATGGAATGTGGATTGGTGTCTGGGTTTTGGATGACAGATGGCTAGGAAGCATGGGGTGGCTCCCGATAGTCTGGGTAGGTCAGGAAAGGGCTGACTAGACCTGGGCTGCGATGGGGGAAGAGGGAGGAGATTTCCTTGCACCGCAAAGGGCCGGGTCTGCCTCTGACAATACCGTCCCCAACCCCTGCCGGGAAATCACACCACATAAGGCGGAACTGGCTCTGGCTTGGCACAGAGACCCTCTGCCTAGAGGATCAAAGGATTTTTGGATATAAATACTGGGACCCAGACCCCTGAACTTTAGAACTCTTTTGGATCGAGAAGACTGCCAAGAAGAAGAGCTGGAGAAGCTGTGAGGAGGGACTACCACTTTGCTGTGTGCTTTGCTGTGAAGACCTGCAGTGGCTGCTTCTGTCTTGGGCAGTGAAAGGACTGAACTGAACTTTCTGCAATCTACTTTTCTGAGTTTCTCCAAGGGCTTAAGGTAGAGCTTGCCCCATGTTCAAGAAGTCTCAGGAACAGCAAAGACTTCAAGCTCTTCTGCCTTCAGCACTGGGGATTGTGTGTTTTGTGCTGTAACAGAAGAAAAGCAACTCAACAACGTCTCCTTCGCCGCTGTCGACTTCGTATCCTGAAGGCAACACAGAGGGCACCGCCGCAATGCGACCATTGTCTCACTGCCAATGCCTGCTGATGCCGCCACCGAGCCGCTGTTCGTGCCGCGACCTGTGGGCACTGCAACCCGCACCGCTTTGCTTCACGATGAAACCTTGGCCTCCCCGACAACGACGCTCCACGCCGATATCTACGCCGCTGCTTGCACCGTTGTTCGAGGGCACCGCTCGTAAAGTTACACAACGCACCGCCCTCATCCCGTACTGCAGCCTTGTCCTACCGTGCCAGCACCAACAACTCCCGTTGGTCAGCCGACGACAGCGCTTCAGCAACGACGCCGCCACTGCTTGCACCATGACCTGCCAGCACCGTGGCGAGCACCGCCTTCATCTCGCACCGCGACCCTGGTCTCACCGACGATGCCATCTGACTCTGCCATCTGTCGCCACCACCGAGCCGCTGCTTGCACCGCGACCTGAGGGCACCGCACGCCGCACCGCTGCACTTTGCACCACAGCACCCAACGCCTGCCGACGCCATCGCTCCTGATCCCGACAGAGAGGAGTTCAACCTGCAATGTGAGTGATTTCAAGGGCCTCGGCGCGCTGCATCTCCAACAGGTACTGTTTGCGGGTCCTCCCACACCGTAGTTGGTCCGCGACGCCGTGACCAGCCTGACCTGTTTGGATTTGTTTGCTCACAATGCCGTTATAGCCCCGGACAGAGCTATCGACATCAAGGAACTGTTTTTAAAGCGTATTTTGAGAATTGTAGGTTTTTAAGTACTGTATTGTGGATTCTTATCGTTTATGTATATATATATAAATATTGGCTATTTTTCTGAACTGGTGTGGTGTCCTTTTGTGGTGCTTACACTGTATTACTGTCGGGTTATGCACAAATGCTTTACATACTGCCTCTAAAATAAGCCTGACTGCTCGTGCCAAGCTACCAAGGGGGTGAATAGGGGTTATTTTAGGAGTGTAACTCCCTTATCCTGACTAGGAAGAAGGGTCCCTTTTTGGACAAAGGTGCAAGCCCTTGCCAACTAGAGACCCCCATTTCTAACAATCAATAACATGGATCACTCCATAAGCTATTTGCAGGTGTTGCTTCCTGCATGCTTCTTTCAGAAAAGATCCAACTTTTAACCATGACGCTTAGCACAACCTGGTCAGGCATATCCTATTATACTCCCCTCCTAGCAGCACTGAGGACTGTGAACTCGTATTTCAAACCAGTTGCAAAGGAGGAAGTGCAGGACAACAGAATAAGGAAAACCTATGCTCATAGAGACTCCATTACTCTTGGTTATTGTTCTCCCCTTCACAATATCACCTAGCCATCTTCTCATATAGCAAATATGCAGGAGTTGTTTATTATGGAATTTGCCAACACATGGGTAATGAGTGGGAAGTGGTTGTTTGTGCGAATGAAGGTTTTAAAAACATAGTAAAGGATCAGTTATTTTGTTGAATGCTTATTCTGGTCCTGCCTGCGCCACACAACGTTTCTAATTATTGTAAAGGAAGGAGAGCATGGATGAATAGGACTGGAAACATCCTGTAGGTCATGTTTACTTATGTCATAGTTAAATTTCTGATCAGTACCACCTTTTAAAACTTAATTTCCTTAGAGCAAACTAGAATGGCAGTGCTGTTGTCATGGAAGGTATTCTTTTGTCCAAGGCACAAGACTATCTCTTACAGGCACATGCATCAATGTAGTCATTTGCGAATCCTTATTTGCCATTATTAAGGAATCGCAATTAAGGAATTGCAAAAGTCTATGCATGTAGGAATCGCTATAAAATTAGGAATTCCCAAACATTCCTTAATTGCGAGTCGCAAAGTGTGAGTCGCAATTAAGGAATGCCTTCCCATTCATTCCTAAGGGCGTAAAGGCCCATAGGAATGAATGGGAGATTGCATGTGCAATTTTCGAATACCAATAGGTACTCGCAAATTGCAAATGCAATTTCAAGGGTGCAGGGGTGTCAAAAGAACACCCTGTTGCACCCCTGAAATTGCTCTGTGCAGACATGTTACGCACACACATGCCTCAAGGGTATGTGTGTGTGTAACCTACAACTTTGAAAAATGCACTTTAGTGCATTTTTCAAAGTTTTTGCAAATTACCATCAAGTTCAAATTGATGGTAATTTGCACCCCCTAGTAGCGAAATCGCTATTTTCAAGTGGTTCTTGCATTGCAGTTAAGTAATCTCAATTTGCTATTCCTTAAATGCAGTTGCAAGTTGAGAAATCTCAATTAATTGCGAATTCTCAAATTGCAAGTGCCTCGAACCTTGATGCATCCAAATGCCCTTTTTGCGGGCGCAAACGGACGATTTTTGCAAATCACACAGTTTGCGCTTGCAAAAATTGTTGATGCATGTGCCTGTTAGTGCCTAGATGTGTCTTGGGGCATAAAATATTTTGCGAAAATGCCACTGTTTTTAAAATGTGAAACCTACTATTTGTTTTTTTTACTGAACTTCAAGTGTTTGTAAACTATACTAGGTAAATTATAGATAGTTTACATTAGAAAAATGTATAAAAAACTGGAAATTCACTGATAAAATGTTCACTGTGCTGCCGCCATCAAATTCCTTGACAGCATACAAATGTCTGTAAACTATAATACTATGTACAAAACTGTGGATAGTTTACTTAGAGAAATAATGCATGGATAAAATGTTACTGAACTCTCATCCAAATTCCATGACATCATACACAGGGTGGTCAATAAGAGCCTGATGGTTCCAGGTGTCACCACGAAGTAAAAAAAAGTCACTAGTGCAACAGCTGGCCTGAAACTGGAAGTGAGCACCCCCACACAAATGTTTCTCTGATCCTGTTCAGATGCACTGGAGCCTTAAAGCTCAGATCAGTAATATTTAGAGGGTAACAAACAGTAGTTCAGTGTACTTGTGGCATCAGTACTTTTCAAAGGATCCAATTTAAAGTGCTAGTTGGTGGCCAGAGATGGATTAGTACTGGCTGGTACTCAAGATCATCAGAAAACTTTAGGTTCTACAGGTCAATGTCAACATTTTGTATTTTGTGCTCCTCGTGGGTGTGATAAATTATCAATGGTGCACAGGTTAACCTGTTGGACCTAGCCCTTTTTGCGGGGTTATCCCCAAACTTTTAGCCTTCTTCCTCCTATTTTTTCTGACCTGTTTTTGTTGGCTTTAAGACTATGGGCACTTTACCACTGCTAACAAGCGCTAAAGTGTATATGCTCTCTGTCTAAATAGTATTGTGATTTGTTTCTCCATAATTGACATATTTGAGTCTCTAGTAAAGTGCACCAGGTGTGCCCAGGGCCAATAAATAAAATCCAATTAGTGGGCCTGCAATGCAGATTGTGCCACCCATATGAGTAGCCCTGCAGACATGTCTCAGACCTGCCACTGCAGTGTCTGGGAGTGCAGTTTTAAACTGCCATTTCGACCTGGCAAGTGCACCCACTTGCTAGGTCAAAACCTTTTCTTTTACCACATGTAAGTCACCCATAAGATAGGAACAAGGCAGCTCCATGACAGGGGGCAGTGTATTTAAAAGGTGGGACATGTACTATTGTGTTTCACATGTCCTAATAGTGGAATACTGCTAATTTTGGTTTCGTAACATGGGAATTGCCTTGAAATAGCTTTCAAGTGTAATTTCCCTTTGGGAGTGGATAGAGATTTGGAGTTTGGGATCTCGGAAATCACAATTTAAAAGTACATCTTTTGATGAAGTTCGTCTTTAAATTGCACTTTTGAAAATGACACTCTTAGAAAGTGGGCATTTTCTTGCTTAACCATTCTGTGTCTTTGTCTGTCTGAAGAATCCAAGTCTGGGTTAGGGTGACAGTTGGGCTGTTAGTGCATTTACTCTAGACAGTCACACACATGCATCTGAGGTGTGCCCTGCATATCCTGATGGCCCATCACCAAGCTGATGGGTCTTCCTGAGCTAGAGTGGTGGTAGAACTAACACCTGAACAGGGCTGTGCCTGTCCTCACACAAAGCTGTCTCCACCCCGTGTAGTGTGTCTGGAGCCAGGTCAGGGAAAGGCAGGATCTTGTGCACTACAAAGACTTTTCTCTGAAGTTTGCCTACTTCAAAACCAGAAAGGTGAATAAGTATTGGACATCTGACACTCTCAAATCACAACACTTCTGGACTAAAGGACATTCTGCAAGGAAGAATAGCTCAATGCTGTAGAAGGAACTGACACTTGCCTGTTGCTTTGTTGTGCTGGCATGCTGCTTGCTGCTTCTGTCCTCGGAGTGAAAGGTCTGGGCTTTGCTTTCCGTATCCTGCTTCCAAGGTTCTCCATGGACTTGTACGTGCTTGCCTCGTATTAAGAAGTCTCAGGGCCATCAAAGACTTCACTTACCAATCCCTGGGCTCTTCAGCTAAGAACCCTGACTTGTCTAGTAGTGCCAAATCCAGTTCCTAGGCCCTTGGAAGTGCAACTGGTGAAAACATCCACACATCAACTCTCAGCAACCTTTTTTTTTTTTACACAGCCCTGCCGTGTGGCAGAAATTAAAAAAAAAAAAATATCGAAGCATCACCACTGTGTGGCCAAAGAATCGATTTAGCACTGCTGTGCAGCTGAAAAATCACCACAGCCTGAGTCCCAAGCACTGTGTCACTGAAGTCTATGGTACCCACTCCGACTCGCATGATGCCCCTGCTTTGTGGCTGGAGAATCGACACATTGCCTGCTTCATGGTAATGGCAGTGAAATTGGCCTGCTTCGCCGCTACCACATCGACAGCAGTGCATCTGGATTTTCAATGCAACATAGCTTGACACGGTCACCTCATCGATATTGCCCAGCAGTAAGGAACCGTAGCCGCATAAACTGAGTTCGACGCATCACCTCTCCTTCCACTAAGGCACAGACGCATCACCTCCCCTGACAGTAAGGAATCGGCGCATCACATCCCCTGCATAGCAGTAAGGAAGAGACGCATCACCTCCCCTGGCAGTAAGGAAGAGACGCATCACCTTCCCTGGCAGTAAGGAAGAGACGCATCACCTTCCCTGGCAGTAAGGAAGAGACGCATCACCTTCCCTGGGAGTAAGGAATCGATGCATTGCTGTGTTTTATCCAGTGCCTCACCTCCCCTGTGCCCGTTTTCATCTTTGAATTTTGATGCATCCCAGGTACTTTGTGTTAAAAGTGATGCATCCATAGATTTCTATGGACTACCTTTGCTTAACAATTGAAAAGTGACATCTTTACTTGTGCATGCTGGATTTTTGTCATGTTTTAATCAGAAAATATTGGCTACTTTTCTAAACTACCGTGGACTCATTTTGTAGTGTTTTCACTGTGTTACTGTGTGTATGTACAAAGGCTTTCCAAATTGCCTCTGAGATAAGCCTGACTGATCATGCCAAGCTACCAAGAGGGTGAGCCGGGTTATCTCAGCTGTGTGACTCCCTTACCCTGACTAGAGTGAGGGTCCCAACATGGACAGGTTGCAAACTACTGCCAACTAAAGACCCCATTTCTAACAGTACCAATAACTGGGGACTATAGTTTATGGTCAAACCAGCCATAACTTAGGAGCTTTATGTTTTGTTAGAAAGATGGTTTAAACAATCCAGAGGTCACACACCGAATGACTACCCTAGAGTCAAATGTGGAAGGTAAAAAGACTGGTGTTCCTCTTGAACATAAAACTGTGAATACAGGTTTCCCAAGCTAAGGGTGATTTATTGACTAAGGGGATGATTAGGCCGAGTGGAGAAGAGGTTTTTATGTACTTGAAGCAGGATACTACCTACCAGCCAAAGGAAGGGGTGAGTTCAGAGAATATGACTAGCTGTGATAAAGCATAATATTACCAAAGGCAGTCTCACTGTGCAAGGTCTCCTGTGGGTCTTTTGGCTGCATTTTACAGGGATATTGTTTCTCTTGACTTAAGGGCATCACTTCCTTGAGTTAATAATCCAGATTGATTGCAGGTTCAGCTGGGTCACGAATTTTGTGTAAGGGCAATGGAAGCAACAATCACAATAAACCAGATTCGTATTCCTCCTACAGGACAAAGAAGTTTTAGACAGCTCCTCATATCCTTCAGGCTTAGAATTAACATTGATGAAATGGCAACCGTACGTTCAACAGCTCTATCAGCAGAACAGCAGTCTTCTGGGACGCCAGGAAGCACTTTTTTGTCTGGGCCAGCGTGAGCATCACCGGGAGAAGGAAGAGGAGCGAGGATTCCAACTCCCAGCCGCCCTGACGCCACCGTCACCAGCAACGCGCCAGGAGGCGCATATATCTTCTCGCCAGCACCCGCGGCGCGGGCCGCGCCCGGGCAAAGCCCGGGCCAAGGGCAGACTCATCTGCGCCCATCCTAGACCGGGCTGGGTCACCTCCCTAACAAGTAAGGTTTTATCGTATATTATGACTGTGATTAACCTTTGTAACCCCTCTGGAGAATACCGGCTAGAAATGGGCAAAAGGAAGGTAGCCACTACCTCCACACCCGTAGTAGGTGTGGGAGGGCAGAAATCACTGATGAACTACCTCACAGAGGCTATGGGGGCTATTGAGGCACAAACACACTCTGTGGAGGAGACTCTGGCACAAGGGAGGGTGGCTACCCTGGAGTGTACACGTAATAAATCTACCCCCCCCCCCCAAAAGGTGTAGGAGATGGGTTAGTAGCCCAGTCTCCCCAGAATGGATGCATCCAGGAGTCACCTGGCCACATATATGTTAGTGACCAGGAATCTAATTCGCATCCACCAACTAAACGCCCCACGGGCAATAGAACTGCAACGTGTGTAAAAAATCTGAAAAAATCAACCCAGAGTAAGAAACGAAAGAGCCTATGTAAACAGGGCAAGACGGGTAAACACAGGAGGTCTGTAACCTCTGCGACGGACTCTATGAACACAATAATTAGGGGCCATACAACTGAAATGACTAACTTAATGAGCAAAATAGATGATTTGCATAAATATGTCATTGAGGTTATGACCAAACTAACAGAAAGAGTGGGAGCTATTGAAGGTTGTCTGAGAGAGAATACGGCTACCCACACTACTATGAATGTCAAATCTAACATTGAGCCTCGTCCCATAAAAGCATCGACATCGACAGAGGGAACCCTTTTAATAAGAATGTTGCCTGAAAGTCTGCTATCCGCACGCCTGCGACTGGTGGAGTACCCCTCGATACGGCTTTATCTTCCACTAAGAAGCAGGTAAAACACATAGAAAATGGGTATCTAGGAGATAAGGGAGTGAAAAAGCACAGGGCGGAGGGGGCTATGGTTAGACCCACAGATCCATCAGTAACACCTTCCTCGAATTACCTCCTGCCGCAATCCCATATATAGTAATCTTGGCTAATGTACCAAATCTGCCCACAGCTACACCTGAAACATGGGAGTCCCTGTGCAACTTATCTCTTCACTGGTTAGGCGATAAAACTGGCCTAACAGAAGCACTCTTTGCTAAAATTAAAATGGTCAGACGAGTCACATGGGTGGGAAGAGATCACACATTTTTGCAAGGTGATTGTGTTCTTCTAAACTTTAGCGACCCACGTTTAGTACAAGCTATCCTTTATAGGACAGGGAATTCATGTATTGTAGATAGGGAAATTAATGTTCTACTGCTAGGTTTTTTCTACCATCCACGAAATGCCAAAAAGAGTGAAATCTATTGTGGGGGCCTTTCTTCAAATGCCACAAATCATTATAATGTTCCGGTCTATAACCGGTTTGATATTCTCCACTTGATTGAGGACATAGATTGACCGAGTGTAGCTAAAAAAGTCGGGCCCTCGGGAGGGTAAAGTGGCAGGATGTCCCCTGTTTATTCCAGTAGCTAACCCTTGGGGACCTGAAATAAATAACAGCACCGACATTATTGTCCAGATGACTCCCACAATAATAATAACAGATAGTACAAGCGTGGATCCTGAGGGGTTTATAACAAAAGCTGGATAACATGAATTAGATGCATGCCAAATACTGTTTTGGAATGTTTCAGGCTGTCCCAAAAAATAGTAGACCCCTTATGGTTAACTTTTGTGGACAGGTATTCTATACTGTGCCTACAGGAAACTTGGTTGGTGGAGGAAAAACATATGGAAGGATATCGTACATTTCACACACCTGCAACTAGTACGAGCCATGGTCGAAATAAAGGTGGCCTATGTATTTATGTTTCAAATACGGTAGGTAAAAAAAGTTACATTTAAAAATCGAAACAGCCTATTATCAGATATTGGTTCTACATGTGCAAAAAAGCTACTGTGTGGTAATATTAAACTTTCATAAAAATATCACCAAAGGGCAAGTAACTGGTATAATAATGAACCTTCAACGAGATCTGAACAAATTACAGGATGAATTGTCTGTTGATATGTGTTTAATATGGGGAGGAGATTTTAATCATTTCCTGTGCCAGCAGTCTGGAAAGGGAGTTTGTGGATTAGAACAAGGGCAAGATGATGAACAGGCTCACTTCTCCCATACTCAGCTGGGGGACCTGTTGAATACAATTGTTTATCAATTTGATATGGCCTTTGCCAATGACCTATGTATAACACCGGTACCACATACACCAACATTTAATGGCAGAGGATCTAATTCCATCATTGATTTTATTCTAGTCTCAAATAGACATTCCAGCAAGGTTCATGTTTTGAAACGTGTCCCATTACTATGAGCGTGAACTCCCTCCCACTGGCTCTAAAACTCGAGACCAACTTGTTCCGCTTCCGTAAGGCCTTGAAAACATGGCTTTTTTCTCAACGTGCCCTATAGCCTGCTGTGATTAAGGTTAGGTGAAACTGCCTCCTTTTCTTCTACAGTCTATCCCTAGCGCCGGGAAACCCATTGTGGGTAGCTGTGCGCGATATAAGCTTAAAAATAAATAAATAAATAAATAAAATAAGTATTAAATTTGATCTGGTGAGACCCGTTCTGGGTAAGAAGGTTAAGAGCACACAATATTATTTTAAAATGTAACTTACTAGCCTTAATGGATATTCCCTCAGTTGGTCTAAAGTACATCCAAATACATTTACTCAACAACTAGTAAAGAATAGTAAAGAGGATTTTGAAATATGCCTTAGTGCCTCCGAGGGAAATGATGCTGTCTTAAATGCTTTTAATAAAATTACGGGGGAAATTCAGAATGTATTAACAGTAAAACAAAAGCAGAGGAAACCCAAGGTGCAGGGCTGGTTTGATCAGGCATGTAGTAGGGCGCATACACACTTAAAACAAGCATTTACAATGCAATAGGTCTCGCATTTGTGAGAGTTTGAGCTTTTGGCATTGTAAATGATAATGCCATTTATTTATGTGTTTGATTTTTAAAATAGATAAAAAAGGCTTTGTCATGAACAATGCCGATAGCTTAAACTTTTGCAAATGCGAGACCTACTGCATTGCAAATGCTTGTTTACATTACTGCTGGCTACGCTGCCTGAAGCACTGAGGTTAATATGGCTAGTATTTTTTTGAATGATTTTTTGGCTACTAATGTAATCGTGTTGCTGTCACTATTACAACACTAATACTATCAGTAGCGCAGGATGTTTTTCGATGATCATAGGTAGCTTGTATTACAGAAAAGGTTGGAGACTCTTGAGCTAGACGTGACAGGTGTCTGCGTGCTTGACAAGGATTGCCTTTGCAGGGGTGCCTCAGGTGAGGGGCGTGGCCACATCAGGCACGCCAAGAAGCGGGTGTATCGAGCATTTGCTGCATATCTGTGCAGGACACGCCAGGCAACGTCTTTACAGAGAGCCCCATTGTTAGGGTAAGAGGGCGTGGCAGGCTATACAGGACAGGTTGGGAAGGGGTGGGTGTGCGAGAAGGGGGCGTGGCCACTTTAGTGTAGCGCTGTAACTAACAAGTACCTGGTTTCTTGGCGCTGCAAAGGTCACTCTGGGCGCGGCGGGAGAACGCGCAGTCGAGTTATTCATGTATCTGGTGAATTTGTATTTGCATTTCAAGGACATAGTAAAAACCTCTTCTAAGAATGAAATGAAAGAGAAACGACAATTATAAGGGATTATTGGCAAAGGATAGCTGTTTAATCCATCTGAGAAGCCACAACATGACAGTGTTTCATAAATGATGAGTAATCTTATATATCCATAAAATTGGCCACAAAGAATTTGAGTATTATAGCTCTCCAAAGTTAGTTCGTCACTTGAGGCGCCGTTTGGTATTATTGTGTCGCCAAGAGCCGGTTAGTCACGTGTGCAGCTCGCACTTCACTCTCAGCATGAGAGAAACGATTTCAAGACCGTGAAGTGGCTGGTGGCAAATGGAATCAGAGCGGCCGCAGTCTCTTTGATGTTCTTGTCTGGTCTTGCTTTGCGGGAGGGGTAGGGGGAGCGAATTTCTGTGTACGCGCCTGGCCCACATGAACTGTACGCGATCAGCAGCTGGGTAGACTTTTCAGAACGCTTACTATAAATCTCGCCTATCATCCCTACGGGATGGAATAGGCGAGACCTAAAAATCACCCAGCAAAGGCCAGGCCTGCGGCCTACTGTTATGGTTAAGTTTTCTTAGGAATCTTTACTATGTCATTACAGGGATGCATTGCTTGTTCTAGATTAACTGTAGAGTATTCTGAATAGAACTATGTGTTGACAGTTGGAAGTTGGATCCTGGTCTGTGAGGGCTGTAAATTATATCTTGTGATTAAACTTCCATTTCTACACCAGAACTTGGAGTATTTGCTTATTCCTAACATTGGCGACGACGACTTTAGTAGGAGGTACAGCCCTACACAATATTTTCAAGAAAAAGAAAGAAAAAGAAAACGGACCTACGCATATTACATATATTACTGTTAAAGACTACCGGCTATCTCAAGACTTTACCTTACTTCTGGAACGAACATCGACGGGCAAGTAGCGCATGAATTTTTGTTAAAACGCTATTTGTGTGAGCCTGTGATTTGGCCTTGGATCCGCTCCGGAGATGTGTCTGTCTTCAAGTCTGCTGAAGAATGATGACCTATTGATGACCTAATCATGTGGTGTGTAACTGTGAAGCAATTCCAGTCGTCGGACTGAACGCTACGTGTATGACGTATTATGCTTAGATACAGAAAAACAAAAGGAGAGGCAGGGAGATTAAGGAACACTCTCTTAGTCCCCGGGTATCATATGTAAACAAAAGAAGAGAGGTTAAATGTGTCTCAGAAGCCACAGAGACGGAGCCATGTAAAGAAGGAGGTTAAACACCCAATTAGGGTGGATAAGAAAGCCCTCACACACCGACCTAGTCAGTGTCATGCTTCATCATAGGGCCCCACCACAGAGGCCGAGTGCCTCTTTGGTGTGCTACGACGCCAGAAGACTGCGGAGCTGGTTGTGTGATTGGGCGTGCAGTGAGGAATATAAATAAAAGTGTCTAAAGAGTATCTCAAAAATCTTTTATTAGTAGATCCCTATGACACAGTTAAAAGGTTCCTATGTGTCTGAATTTACAGCCAAAGGTAATGGTTTGGTTTAATTCAGAAATTTACGTTAAGTCAGTCAACATGTTTCAGCCTTTAAAGTGGTGTCAATTTACCTAGGCATTCATCAGGACTAGTGTGAACCCCGGCGGTATGGACTCTCTAATCGTCCACCCTAGCCTGGGGACGTGAAAGTGAAAAGATAAAAATCGTGAAAAAGTACAAAAAGAAAAGGAGGAAGAGCTAATTGCTCAATCCAACAACTCCTGATTTAGGAGTGTTTCTGCCCCTGTAAAGGGAAGAAACACAGACAAACATAAAAGACATACACACAATTAATGGTAGGTATAGGTCAAATCGCTTGTCCAGGGTGCTCCAAACTGTGGCAAACAGTGTCAGCAAATAAACACTAAAGTTATCACCATCCATATACCCTAAAGGGATGATATCACTAACTCTGGGAAGTGGAGTGTCAAATATGTGCTAAGATACGCTAAATAGCTAAAGGGGATTAAAATACGAATGAAAGTACTCCATAGGAAGGATCAATGGACCAAAAGGTCAGTGACCCCACCGAACAGTTCGTGACATCAAACCGTTATCTCACTTAAAATTATGGCGCTAGCTGCACCATGGGTCTCGGGAGGGGGGTAGGAGCGTACCTGGCACACCCTGTAGGAAGAAAAGAAGAGGTTCGAGTACATTAGGATAGGTGTACTTAGCTCGATCGTGAAGGTCGCGTAGTAAGGGATCGTGTCAGGAACTCACGCCCTCA
Organism: Lissotriton helveticus; assembly: GCF_964261635.1. Taxonomy (NCBI): domain Eukaryota; kingdom Metazoa; phylum Chordata; class Amphibia; order Caudata; family Salamandridae; genus Lissotriton; species Lissotriton helveticus. The sequence goes on from NC_136059.1 coordinate 1,030,620,179, forward strand.
ACCCGCTTCGGCACCTAGCTTCACCTCTGAACCGGACCCCGACGATGGAGAGCGAGGCCGGTTAGTGTGTTTAAAAGCATTCATCGTCGTTCCGCACACATCCGGGTGGGCGTGGTTATGCCGGAGCGAGGCTTGGAACGCACCGGCCAGACGCTGGTAGGCGTCGATCGTACTGAATTCGAGGCTTGGTTTACAACGGCCAATCAGACCTAGGAGACGGATGTTGCTATAGTGACCGGTATGCTACTTTCTCGCGGATACAATGGGTAAAGCTTTATTGAATCAAGACGTCACAATAATAACGCTGTGCTGCAGCCTGGAGATCTCATGATCGAGTGAGGGGAAAGTGCTGCCAAATGATAAGAAAGAGGGGGCAGATTGCCATAGATTGGCTTGGTCTAATTATACGTTGGATTTATCGATTGGGTACCAATCAAGTTGGATTGAACGATGATATCCCATGGAACACAGTACTGAAATAAAGAGTGGACTGCAAACTTCCTGAATTATACTGCAGACTGATCCCAATTCATTGCTTTCCTTATTAACTTATGCGAATTCAGTTTTTCCTTTCCCTACTTAGTTGTGTGGTGACTATACAGGGTCTACCTATGATGATTTGATAATTAGACTAAGCCAATCTATGGCAATCTGCCCCCTCTTTCTTATAATTTGGCAGCACTTTCCCCCCACTCGATCATGAGATCTCCAGGCTGCAGCACGGCGTTATTATTGTGACGTCTTGATTCAATAAAGCTTTACCCATTGTATCCGCGAGAAAGTAGCATACCGGTCACTATAGCAACATCCGTCTCCTAGGTCTGATTGGCCGTTGTAAACCAAGCCTCGAATTCAGTACGATCGACGCCTACCAGCGTCTGGCCGGTGCGTTCCAAGCCTCGCTCCGGCGTAACCACGCCCACCCGGATGTGTGCGGAACGACGATGAATGCTTTTAAACACACTAACCGGCCCCGCTCTCCATCGTCGGGGTCCGGTTCAGAGGTGAAGCTAGGTGCCGAAGCGGGTGGCGAGCGTTGAGGGCGTGAGTTCCTGACACGATCCCTTACTACGCGACCTTCACGATCGAGCTAAGTACACCTATCCTAATGTACTCGAACCTCTTCTTTTCTTCCTACAGGGTGTGCCAGGTACGCTCCTACCCCCCGCCCGAGACCCATGGTGCAGCTAGCGCCATAATTTTAAGTGAGATAACGGTTTGATGTCACGAACTGTTCGGTGGGGTCACTGACCTTTTGGTCCATTGATCCTTCCTATGGAGTACTTTCATTCGTATTTTAATCCCCTTTAGCTATTTAGCATATCTTAGCACATATTTGACACTCCACTTCCCAGAGTTAGTGATATCATCCCTATAGGGTATATGGATGGTGATAACTTTAGAGTTTATTTGCTGACACTATGTTTGCCACAGTTTGGAGCACCCTGGACAAGCGATTTGACCTATACCTACCATTAATTGTGTGTATGTCTTTTATGTTTGTCTGTGTTTCTTCCCTTTACAGGTGCAGAAACACTCCTAAATCAGGAGTTGTTGGATTGAGCAATTAGCTCTTCCTCCTTTTCTTTTTGTACTTTTTCACAATTTTTATCTTTTCACTTTCACGTCCCCAGGCTAGGGTGGACGATTAGAGAGTCCATACCGCCGGGGTTCACACTAGTCCTGATGAATGCCTAGGTAAATTGACACCACTTTAAAGGCTGAAACATGTTGACTGACTTAACGTAAATTTCTGAATTAAACCAAACCATTACCTTTGGCTGTAAATTCAGACACATAGGAACCTTTTAACTGTGTCATAGGGATCTACTAATAAAAGATTTTTGAGATACTCTTTAGACACTTTTATTTATATTCCTCACTGCACGCCCAATCACACAACCAGCTCCGCAGTCTTCTGGCGTCGTAGCACACCAAAGAGGCACTCGGCCTCTGCGGTGGGGCCCTATGATGAAGCATGACACTGACTAGGTCGGTGTGTGAGGGCTTTCTTATCCACCCTAATTGGGTGTTTAAGCTCCTTCTTTACATGGCTCAGTGTCTGTGGCTTCTGAGACACATTTAACCTCTCTTCTTTTGTTTACGTATTATGCTTAGAGTCATCTCTACGTGTGCAATTTATCGTTCTAGTTGTTGTGCGCAAACGTCGACGTTGTGACGTATCACGTTGACGGCCATTTTGATTTTGGCATTTTTTTTTCACTGTGTTACCGGTACAGTTGCGTTTTGGCAAGCTACGCGTTGACAAGGTAAAGCCGGTTTGAATTTACCAACAGTGGTTTTGGCAACAGATTAAACAGTGACTTAAGAGATCTCGGCACGCAACTTGAAACGAAACATTCATTGCTTTGAGAGAACTTTCATTGCACACTATTCAGTGTATGCTTGAAGAACACTTTCTTAGTCATGTATGGGCAACGCACATAATACTTTTAGGTTGTGTTGGTACAGACGTCGATGTTTACTTCTCAATGATTCTTGCACTATTTACGAATGCAAGTACAGAAGTACTGAATGTGTTTAAAACACGCGTATTTAATAGTTACTAATTCTGGTATTTTCTCATTTGATTTTTGTTTACAGGATAGAATATATATATATATATATATATTTATATATTTTTGGGGGGATATGACAACCCCATCTGAACCTCCTCATTTTCTAGCTGAAAAAAGTGAACCCGTTCTACCTTGGAAAAGATGGACGGTAATTTTTGATTCCTATCTAATAGCTATTGGAGGTGAAAAGTTTTCTGCCATACGCAAACAAGCAATTCTTCTACATAATTTAGGAATTGAAGGAAGGTGTGTTTATGAGAGTTTAGATGAGATTGATATTAGTAATGAGTCTGGTGAACCGAGTAACGTATATGAAATGTCAGTACTTATGTTAGAGAATCACTTTGAAACACATATTAATGTGGTTTTAGAGAGACATAAATTATTTTCTAGGACGCAAGGGTAGTCTGTAAAAATTTCTAGTTATGTTGCTTCTCTTAAGACTTTAGCACGCACATGCGAATTTGAACATTTGACTGATTCTTTAATAAGAGATCAAATTGTTAGGTGTACCAATAACATCAAAGTACAAGAGAAACTACTGAGCAAAAATCCTAATTTGAAAGACGCAGTTGCTATCATTGAAGGAATGGAGAACACTAGTATGTGGGTACGTGAAATGCGAGAGGAAAAGGATAAAGATACGCCTACCAAAAGTGTTGTGAAAGATAATGGGACCCTAGAAGAATCTGTAAATAGAATTGAAAAACAAGCTGAACAGGGGGCCATGTTTCCTGCAAATAGGGATACTGAAAAGAAATATGAAAAGAAGAAAAATAATCCTAGTGACAGTAAACCTACAACTCCGAAATGTTTCAGATCTGGTAGTGAAGGTCATTGGGCAAACAGTCCAGGGTGTTTTGCCAGATTCGCATTTTGTAAAAATTGTGGCAAAAAGGGACATTATGCAAGAGTGTGTCGTGCATTTAAACAACAAAATGTAAATCACTTATGTGAAGAAACAAGGATAGTGTCTAGCATACACCAAGATGGTAGTGTGGATGCAGATCCTATTGATATGCCAGAGTGTGAGATACTAATAGGTGGAAAGAAAGTGATGGTGCTGGCGGATTCTGGATCACCATATACAATGGTGGGTGACAAAAATTGGGAAACCACTTTTGGTACTGATGGCATTTAATTATTGCCCTCAGACATAAACCCCACGGGTTATGGTAAAGTAAAGATTGATGTGATGGGTTATTGTGTGAAGAAAATACAATTCTCAGATCGTGAGACAGTAGGGAAGATATATGTAGCTAAGAGGGGAGACAACCTCCTCGGTTGGAGACATCAGAGGGATATGGGTATAACACTTAATCCAAACAGTAAGCAAAATGTTTTGTTGTTAAGTATGAATGAATTTTCTATGGATATTGTTGCAAAGTATCCAATGGTTTTCAGTGACAAACTTGGGTTGTTAAGAAACTTTGAGCATAGGATTATTTTGAAACACGGTGCAGTACCATATGTGGCCAAAGTAAGAAAGGTTCCAAACATGATGATGGAACCATTGAAGCGTGAGATTGAAAAACTTAAGGAAAAAAAGAGTAATTGAGGAGATTGAGAGTTCAGAGTGGTTGGCTCCAGTGGATTTGGTAACCAAGGATGGTGGGAAGGAGATACGTTTGTGTGCAGATTTAAGGGGGCTTAATAAGTTCATTTGGGTTGATAGGCAACCGTTACCAAACATAAATAAGACACTCTAATTAAAGATGCAAAAGTATTTAGTGTTATGGATTTGTCCTCCGCTTACCACCAGGTTAAGTTGCATGCACATTCAAGACACTTTACTTCATTTGTCACTCCTATTGGAGCTTTCCAGTTTATAAGGATGCCATTTGGACTAGCATCCGCAGCAGCGTGCTTCCAGCGTGTAATGAAACAGGTGTTGAATGCTTTAGATAAAGTCTTGTTTCTTCAAGATGGTATTTTGGTGCATGGGAAAGATTATGAGGAGCATAATGCTATACTTTTGCAAGTTTTAGAGAGATTGAAGTCTGCTGGGTTGGTCATAAAAAAAGAGAAATGCAAATTTAGAGTTACTTCAGTGACATATCTTGGGCATACAATCTGAGGCAATGGAGTGAGTCCAAAATTGGAGTTAGCAAAGAGTATAATAGAGGCACCCAAACCGAGCAATAAAGATCAAATACGTTCTTTTTTGGGTCTTGCTGAGTTCTGTTCAAAGTTTATAAAGGATTTTGCTTCTATTTCACAACCATTGAGGTCTCTTTTAAAAAGGGCTCACAGTTTAATTGGACAAGTGAATGTGATTCTGCTTTTGCTAATATTGTAAAGAGCATTGCTAAACTACCAACATTAGGAAATTTTGACGTGAATAAAAAAACAATTTTATCCGCTGATGCGAGTTTGCATGGATTAGGAGCCATATTGTCCCAAGTTGTTTCTGGTGAATTGAAAGTGATTGCTTTTGCTTCACGTTCATTGAGGGGTGCAGAGGAGAGATACTCCGTTATTGAGAGGGAGGCACTAGCGGTATTTTGGGGCATTCTTCATTTCAAGTTTTACTTGTGGGGAATACCTTTCATAGTGAGATCAGATCACAAACCCCTTTCAAGAATTTTTGTTTCCAGAGATTTGGATAATCTTTCTCCGAGGATTTCACGTTGGGTTGACGGATTATCTGATTATAATTTCGTGGTTGAATATGTACAGGGATCTAAAAATTGTTTAGCAGATTGCATGTCAAGACTTCCTATTCGCGCAAATGATGATGATGTCAAAATAGATTCCGCAGGAATAAATTGGATTTGTGAGTCAGCTGTGGTAAACAAGGAATGGGTTGATTCTTGTGAGAATTACTTAGATTTGAGAACATTGAAAGATTTCATTGTTGAGGTTGGCCCGACAAGAGGATGTTATCTTCTTCTTTGTTAAATTATTTTTGTGTGAAAGAAGAGTTATCCATTGATGATGGGAAGATTTTTAGAGGGAACCGTTTAATTCCACCTTTAAATTTGAGGGAAAAAATTATTAATTTGGCACATGAGGGCATCTTGGCCGAAATAAAACAAAATCTAGACTTCGTCAGTGGTATTGGTGGCCTGCTATGGATCGTGAGGTTGAAGGTGTCGTGAAAGATTGTTGGCAGTGCGCTAACAATGACAAGTATAAAAAAACCTTTTCTGTCCCAATTTCACCTGTTGAAGTACCGGTTGAACCATGGACAAGTTGGAGTTGGATATCGCAGGGCCATTTGAATTGTTAAATCAGAGTGAATGTTTTGTAATTTCGTTGGTAGATTATACCTCAAAATGGGTGGTGACCAAGTGTGTTCCTTCTGTCAACTCTCTGACGGTTATTGAGTTCTTAAAGGATTAATTTTCCAGAGAAGGAGTTCCAAAGACTTTGATTACTGATAATGGGTCACAATTTGTTTCATCAGAGATGGAACAATTTCTTTCTGGTGTGATGGTTGTTGTTCATCTTAAAACTGCTCTGTATTCACCTCAGGCTAATGGTTTAGCGGAGAGTATGAATAAAATTGTTAAAAATTGTGTTCGGGGCGTGGCCAAGATGGCGGCCTGAGGAGACGTGTTTGCCGGAGGCTCCTCGTCCGATCCCCCTCACAGCAAAGTTTCCACGGGCTTCCCTGCCTCCCGCTAATCGCATCGGCGGTGCAGCCAGTGGGGAGCCGGGGGGAGGCACCGAGGGAGCCAAGTGAAGCCAGAATCGGCGTGTCCGGGACTGGGCACGGGACGTGGGCCGGCAGCGCGGCGGAGACCCGAGGGGCCTGGTGGCCGGAGGCCGAGAGGGGACGTGCCAGCAGCGGTAGCAAAGACGCCGGCAGGGCCGACTAGGGGGCCTGCAGCCGGGACACGAATAAGGCTGCCTGGAACAGCGCGGACACGGCAAGCTGCGGCGTGCCCCTGCGGTGAGGAGAGACGCCGGGCCGCAGGGGGGCGCAAAGGGAGGCCCCGGCTCTGGCCCAGTCAGCGGAGCGCGACGGCCCACGGGAAGGGCCAGAGCACCGGATTTGGCGGAGACCCCGCAGCGAAGTAGAGTGAGGTGAGGCGGAGAGCGGTGGGGTGCGAAGCCGGAGCTGTGCCGCCGAGCCCGGGCGAGTGGTGGAGGAGCCTTCCGGCGGTGGGCTAAATTGAGGCCCCGGCTTCGGCCTGCACAGCGACGCGAGGTGGCGGCCCGATCCTCAAGAGGCAGCGGGAGCTGGGCAGCACCGGCGCAGGAAGAGCGGTGTCTGCAGCAAGGGCGACCGGCCACAGGAGCTCGGGGGCGGGAGTTCGGGCCCCCGGCGGACGCTGCGGTCCTAGAGCACCCACCGCCCATATACACACGTCGGGAAAGGGACATCAAAGCCTGCAGTTGGTTCTGGGCCAGGGGCGGCAGGCCCACAGCAGTGACACCACAGACCATCTGCCCGCGAGGCGGCAGTCGGGGGGCAGGGACCGGGCCTCCGGCGTAGGAATGTGAGGGCCAGGACGAGAGAAGGGTTTGGACCAGGCCCAAGCACTACAAGAGGCCCAGCGTGAGCCCGTCCGCAACGGCCTGGGACCAGGGAAGCACGCCTTTCCTCCCACGAGGGGGGGAACCACACAGAGAGGGGCGATAAGCCGGGCCCCCGGCAAGAAGAGACGCCGGATTGGAAAGCGGGGTCGCCTTTCAGAGAACAGGCATAGTGTGACAACGCGGACGGCGGAGGGGCGGCCTGGGCTCAGGAGGACCCTCCCGGGCACACTGGGCAGAGCTGCATGAGACCACGCCGAGGGCGGACTCCTCGGTCGCTACACAGAGGTGCCGACGGGAGAGCCGGCAACGGCCGGACGCATACGGGGCTCGAGGCAGTGGAGAGTGCGGCGCGCGGATCCCGGAGACGATGTTCTCAGGTGTTCGTAGAGGGACACGCACAATCCATGACATGTTGTCCAAAGGCTCATCGAAAGGGGAAAAGAGCCCGGACAAACCGACAACATCCATGCCGCCCAAAGAGAAAGACCGCGAAGGGGGGGATGCCCCTGCTACGAAATCCTTTATGGAGTCTCTCTTTACTTCCCTGAAGGAGGACATCCAAACCCTGGTTTCAAACCTGACCCAGAAACAGTGGCGCAGGGCCACGAGGCAGCAATTCAGGAAGTCGCCAAGGACACAGGAGCCGCATAGAGGGACCAGGACTATGCCCGTGCTCTTTCACAGCTCCACGTTGGGGGGGCAGGACGGGGGGCCTCGAGGCCGCCATTGCCACACATTCCCTCCCATTGACACTTTACCACAGGCCTGAACTGTTGCTGTATAGGCCTGGGACAATGTTCACCGGTTGGGGAGTGGGAGTTGGGTTCGGGGAAGAGGGGGTGGGGGGGTAGTTGGGGCTGGGGGGATCTCGAGGGGGGGGCAGCTGGCGTTCGGGGAGTTCTGAGGTGGGGGGGGTGCTCTGGGGTGTTCGCTCCAGGAAGGCAAGAACGGCAGGGACCCGAGGGGGCTCCGTACTGAGGTTTGTGGCGATAGACACGAGAGCCCGTGGGCGCACCCGGCACAGGCAAGATGGTAGCGGGGTAGGGCATAGTCCCCCGAATGGCGTCTGATACCTTGCAGGTCCTAACTCTAAATGTTAAGGGCCTCAACAACCCAATTAAACGGCGGGCGGTGCTCTCTTACTTAGAGAACTCCGGCGCGGCAATTTGCCTCCTACAGGAGACACATTTGCTGGCAAAGGACTGGCATCGTATGTGATCCAAGGCCTTCCCGACGCAACTCTACTCCTCCACTATGGAGAAGAAAGCAGGGGTGGCCATTTTGTTCGCTAAGCACTTCAAGGGTCAGGTGAGAGACAAGGTGGCAGAAATCAAGGGTAGATTGCTAGCGCACACTGTTAGCATTGGTACTGTGGAGTTTACAGTGGCATCCATCTACGCGCCTAACACTAAGCAAGAATAATTTCTCACGGGGGTGTTGTCGGAGGTTCTGGGGGCAGCGGCAAAGAATACCCTGGTGGGAGGGGACCTGAATCTGGTGATGGATAATGTGTTAGACAGGTCAGGGCACAGATTTGGCGACTTCGGTGCTCTCTCTACAGAAGGGAAGCGCTGGCTCGCCAGCAGGGGCTTCAGGGATGCATGGAGGGAGGTACACCACACAGCCCCGGTGTACACCTTTTACTCACATGTACATCGGACATATGCCAGGATAGATCACTTCCTTAATTCGGCAGATACGGCCCCTATGGTAAAGGACGTGGAGGTCACCCCTGCGGCCCTTTCCGATCACGACGCAATACTACTACACCTGCAAGTCCCCCGCATCCACTCACGCAAAGGTAGGTGACGGCTCAGGGAATCCCTGCTCACGCGTAAGGGGGTCGCGCAGCAACTCTCCCAGAATATATCGGACTACCTTAGCAGGAATGACACAGGTGAGGTAGCCATGCCTGCGGTATGGGGGGCACTCAAGGCAGTGGTCCGGGGGGAACTGATGGCGATTTCGGCCGCAGAGAACAAGGAACGAAAGGAAAGACGTCAGGAACTGACCGCACAGGTACTAGAACTAGAGCGAGTGCATTGTCGGACGGGGGCCCCCAGGATATGGCGCCAACTGAAGGCTGCTAGCGCAACTTGCAAGTCTTGACTTGGACAGGGTGGAATATGCGGCGCTACGCCTCAAGCACACTTACTATGTGGGGGGAGATAGGACCGGTCGCCTGCTGGCTAGCAAACTCAAAGCGCAAACAGTCAAGGCCAAGGTGCAAGTCATACGCGAGGAAGACGGAAGTGAGCATTGCGAAGACGAGCACATAGCCGAGGCTTTCAGGGCATTTTATGCCAAGCTATACAAGGCAGATCGGCCTCGGAGGAAGAGGTCGGAACAGAGTATTTGCATGAAGCCAACGTAACCGCCCTGAATGGTGCGAATTCCGGGGCGCTGGACGCTCCCATTCGTCTGGAGGAAGTGGTCTCTGCTATTGCGCGCCTTAAACCACTCAAGGCGCCAGGCCCAGATGGGTTCTCCGCAGGCTTTTACAAAGCCTTTTGCCAACTTCTGGCCCCGGTGTTAACGAAACTCATTTCAAGGCCCGGGCTCGATACCACAAGAGATGCTCGAGGCAGACATAATCGTCCTGCCAAAACCCGGAAAAGACACCTCTAAATGCGCGGCATACCGGCCAATATCGCTTCTGAATATTGATCTGAAGCTTTTTACCGGAATCTTAGCTGCAAAGCTGGGGCCGTGCCTCCCGGGCATAATTGAACCAGACCAGGCGGGCTTTATACCCTCACGTCAATGCGCAGACAACACCAAGCGCCTGCTGCATGTGATCGATAAGGCCCACTACAACGATTCGGATGCTGCCCTACTGTCCGTCGACGCTGAAAAAGCGTTCGACAGAGTGGACTGGATTCACTTCGATAGGACACTGTCGAGATTCGGGTTTGGGGAGAGATTCAAAGACTCGGTAGCAAGCTGTTACGCGACCCCCCGTGCAACTATTAGGGTGAACGGGACTGGTTCCACGCCACTGGACATCCGACGAGGCACACGGCAAGGCTGCCCTCTCTCGCCGATGTTATTCGCCCTTTACATGGAACCGTTTGCCCAACGAGTGCGAGATAACCAGAACATCAAGGGTATCACCTTCGGAGGCGAGGAACAGACCATCAGCTTGTACGCAGACGACATCCTAGTCGCTGTGAGAACCCGAGGGTCTCGATCCTCGCATTTCTGCTAGAAATGGAGCAGTTTGGGAAGGTCTCGGGCTTTAAGATGAACATCCAGAAATCTGTGATCCTACCGCTGGGGTCCAATGCGCCACAGCCTTATAGAGGTTCGCTCAGGATCGGAGGGCTACAAGAACGTTTGGAACTACCATATTTAGGAATAGACCTGTCTCCCTCGACAGCCCAAACGGTGGAAAGTAACTATACCAAGCTCTTTCACCGTATTCAAGGAGATATCCTCCGATGGCGACACCAACCGTTGTCATGGCTAGGCCGTGTGACCGCCGTCAAGATGTCAGTGCTGCCGAGGGTGCTATACCTGTTTCAGACCATCCCGGTCACTCCCCCACTGGGCATGATTAAAAAACTGCAAGACGCCATACAGCAGTATGTCTGGGCCGGGAAACGCCCTAGAATACGGCGTGATCTCATCTCGCGGTCGCAAGCCGAAGGGGGGCTGGGGGTCCCTGACCTGCATCGTTACTACCAAGCAACCCAGCTGCGGTACCTTTTGGAGTGGTCCAGACCGACCTCGGAGAAAAGGTGGCTCTTTCAAGATAGGGCAATGGCGGGTATGCCACTGTGGCGGGGCCCATTCCTGGCAAGACGCGACAGACCAGCATATATCAGGAAATCCCCCATCACCAGAACACTCTTACAAGTGTGGGACGCGGTAGCAACAACTAGAGACCTCACCTCCTTTCCGTCGCCGATGACGCCCCTATTCGATAATCCAGCGTTCATCCCCGGGACGGCCCCAAGCGCCTTTCCTCAGTGGCGGTCCACAGAATGTAGCTCGACAGGACACTTGTTTGACCGGCAGGGCTTTATGACGTTAGAGGCTCTCAAGGAGAGTTACGGGATAGAACGCCCGCACAACTTCCAATATTTTCAACTAAGACATTGGCTCACTCACAAAGACGTCGCAGGTGGGCCGTTTCCTCACACCCTTTGAGAGGTGGCTTTTGGCCAAATCAGACGATAAGAGGTCAATCACCGAACTCTACAAACTACTGTCCCCAACAGCGCCGGTAGCTAGGTCAGCGGGGCAGAAATGGTGGGAGAAGGAGCTAGGGCGGACGCTCTCGGACAAGGAATGGCACAATATATTTTTCAGGGCCCATCACACGGCTAGGAACATGGCGAGTAGGGAGGCCGCGGTCAAAGTGGCTTGTTACTGGCACCTGACTCCGGAACGCCTCCACCAGAGCAACCCTAGGCGAGACCCCAAGTGCTGGAGGGGATGCGGGCAGATTGGGACCATGATCCATCTGTTGTGGGAATGCCCAGAGGTGCAGGACTACTGGGAGGAGGTACTGAGGGATATAGATTTACACTTTGAAACGGAGGTTCCGTGCTTCCCGGCATACACGATTCTAGGTCTGCCTAACAAATTGACGTTTCCACTCAAATCACTCCGTGGGAAGCAGATGGGGCTAGCAATGGGCGCAGCGACGCAACACATCCTCTCACTGTGGGGCAACTCGCGCAAACCCTCCCACACGGGATGGCTCCACAAAATTTGGTTTATAATGGGGATGGAGCGCATACAGGCCTCTCTCACACAAACCACGGACACTTTCCGGGAGATTTGGGCGCCCTTGATTGCACTACTCACCACTGAATTCCACGAGCTGACATGCCCCAAATATCTCAAAGTTCTCAGGCTAGTTGATGAGTTCCACAAACCTCAAGAAGCTCAAGGACAGGCGACAAAACTACGACAGCCCAGGTGATTCCCTAATAAGGCCTCGGCAGAACACACCGGGGAGGGGGCGTGGGGGGGAGGGGTGACGGGACGGGGTATACTGCTGTTGAGTTGGGAGGGGTTACGGGTGGGGGGTTGGGGAAGGGAGTTTGTTGGTGTTTCTTGTTGCTTGATAATGGCTTCCACTGCATACATGGACACATGGCCCAAGGCCTCACGATTTTAGAGCCCCATGCCGGGAGCCCTGGGTGGGGCATACAAGGTTTGGAAGATTGCAATTGTCCTATCACCGTAATGTACTATGTTGTGGCCAATAAAAACAAATTTGATCAAAAATTGTGTTCAACGTGCTGTTCACAATAACATGTCATTGAGAGTGGTGTTGAGAGAAACTTGGTGAGCACATAGAGTCACGCCTAATAGTCTCACAGGTGTTTCTCCTTTTTCAATACTCCGAGGAAGAAAGCCACATTGTAAGTTGAATCATGTTTGGTTAGGACTAGACAATGTCACCAGTGACCAATCATCTTTAATCGAGATGGGTGTACGGAGAAAGATTCACCAAGACAAGTATAAGCATGATTATGATCATAAACATAACACGAGGGTAACTATATGGAATGTTGGTGACACTGTTTTGGTGAAAAAACCAGGTATTATAAAGAAGGGAAATTCCAAGTTTATGGGTCCTTTCAAAATTTCCATTGTATAAAGGAATGTAGTTGTATTAGATTCAGGAGATGTGTGGAATATGTCTTGTTTGGTGAAATATGACAATGTTCATTCACGACTTTCTCATTGTGTGTTACATAACCCATCTTTGTCCACATCATTTAGAGAACATTGTAGAACAAGATCTAAGCCAGCTTGGCACAATTATTATGAAATGTCTACATGAAATTGATGTATACATTTGTATTTACATTTATGAAATGTCTTCACGAATTTGATGTATACACATATATTTAATTTTTATGTAATGCCTTCATGGAATTGATGTATACATTGGTATTTATTTTTTTATTTTATTTGTTGATTATCTTTTTCTTCCTTTAGTAAGGGAGATGTGTTATGGTTAAGTTTTCTTAGGAATCTTTACTATGTCATTACAGTGATGCATTGCTTGTTCTAGATTCACTGTAGAGTATTCTGAATAGAACTATGTGTTGACAGTTGGAAGTTGGATCCTGGTCTGTGAGGGCTGTAAATTATATCTTGTGATTAAACTTCCATTTCTACACCAGAACTTGGAGGATTTGCTTATTCCTAACACCTACCCACACCATGCGCAACATGGGGTTGGACACAAGTGCCCAACCTTCCACCACACACACGGTCAAAGTCAGTGTGTGGACGAGAGTCAGTTGCCCACAGGTGGATGGATGCAGGGACCGTCCAGGTGAATTTCAGTGGATTTGTTAGTTTTAAACTGTATGTTTTACATTTTAAATTAATGAAACCACTGAATTTCACCAGTTATAGTTATCTCAGGAAACTATAACTCGTGCCCTAAAGTAATATAACTTGTGCCCCGCCATGCACTGCTAATTACCCCAACTAATACATCACTCATGAGAAGATCTACGAAATCACTGCTAACATCAATGCAACATCTGAAATAACATTGTTTATGAAAACACCGTGCATGGCAGGGTTGCGAGTTATAGTTACTCATTTTTCTCAGCCCCCGCTTGATGGATCATCCCAAAACATTCCAGAAAGGAGCTGAGGTAGATGAACTTGTTTTCTGGAAAGATTTGTGAAGATTTGTCAATCAGTGCCAAAGTTCTTAGCAAAACAGAAAACGCTCATTCTATGAAGACTCTGACCTAACTATAACTATGCAGTGGCGACCGTTCTACACATAATATGAGGGGTGCAACTTAAAAAAAAACTGACCATTAGACAAGGATTTTATTCTGCACCCTTTGTTCATTGTGCATTATGTAATGTAAAGTATTGGCTTTTAAAGTATCTATTTTGAAGTATGCTGAAGAATGCAAAACGTTGCTCTAAATGTGCAGATTTAATTTAAGACACAGTAGGCCAAAGACACTTTGAACTGCATACTCCACAAGGAATGTGTAAATTGTGTAAATTGTTGTATTAGTGCCACATATGTTTTATTAAGGTAGACAGCCTGCTGTTTTGATTTGTTCCAAAGTGTTTGCTGGGAATTTCTTTCTTGAGTAACAGGGCAGTGGTAGACCAGAATGTCCCCTAAGTGTGTACCCATTTCAGAGAGAAACATGTTTTCTCATACATTCTGTCCCCACAGTTGAGAACAGTCTATAACCAGTTCTAATTTTCTCAATGTGGCAGTGAACATGAGATGTTCACTGAGAGTGCTGATCCTAGTGAGGAAGGTGCAAGTGTACAATTTATTCCAAAATGAGAAAGATGTGATTAATATACCTCCGCCACAGCTTATTCGTTCCGTGAAGGGGTTACCTGTGCTGAAAATTATTCTTTTCTGTTTGAAATATGGACATGCAGATTTGCTAGGCTCAGGGCGAAATTTGAACCAATTAAAACTCCCACAAAATGTAGGAAATATTTTCCTGAAATTAGAATAACGGACTTGTTAGTGATAATTCAGCAGATTCCATAACCAATGACACTGGGGTGTTGTGTGTCCATGCAGTGTCTAGTCAGTGCCTCTCAGACGCTCCTCAATGACTGTGAGAGTTTCTCTACAGGTGGTACTTGTGTATAATGCTTCCATATCCAGGCTTAGCAGTGTGCGTTCTTAGCTCAAATAGGAGGGCCGTTAATGAGATACAAGATACTCCAAAAGCCCAGATGCTGACTCCGAAGACCTAAACAACTTCCTTCCCATATCCAACCTCCTCTTTCCCTTGAGAGACACTAAAAAAACATAAAAGAAAATAACGTCCTTGATGACCGCTGGTGGCGCTTCAGGGCTGGCTGCAGCACAGAGACAGCATTGCTAGATGTTATGGAGATGTACTGCCCATTCTTGACAACAGCACTCCACATGGTCAATCACACCTCCTTTTTCAAATGGAATAGTCATGGTGTAAGCCCCATCTCACAATGCGTTCACAGCAAATCAAATTGTGAAACTCTCACTAGTACCTCACCTCTTCACCAAGGAGTACCCTAAAGTTCCATTCTCTCCCACACAACTTCAGTCTGTTGCACCCTTCAGCTCTCTCCTGAGAAAATCCAACATCTCAATTCACCTACACGCAGATGGCAAGCAGCTGTACCTGAAGGACTCCACGCCAGAGGACATAACCAATCATGCAGAGACCCTTAGTGACCTCCAATCCCTGATGGCATGCAATCATCCCAAACTGAACAACTCCCTCCTCCGCTTACCACCAGGTTAAGTTGCATGCACATTCAAGACACTTTACTTCATTTGTCACTCCTATTGGAGCTTTCCAGTTTTTAAGGATGCCATTTGGACTAGCATCCGCAGCAGCGTGCTTCCAGCGTGTAATGAAACAGGTGTTGAATGCTTTAGATAAAGTCTTGTTTCTTCAAGATGATATTTTGGTGCATGGGAAAGATTATGAGGAGCATAATGCTATACTTTTGCAAGTTTTAGAGAGATTGAAGTCTGCTGGGTTGGTCATAAAAAAAGAGAAATGCAAATTTAGAGTTACTTCAGTGACATATCTTGGGCATACAATCTGAGGCGATGGAGTGAGTCCAAAATTGGAGTTAGCAAAGAGTATAATAGAGGCACCCAAACCGAGCAATAAAGATCAAATACGTTCTTTTTTGGGTCTTGCTGAGTTCTGTTCAAAGTTTATAAATGATTTTGCTTCCATTTCACAACCATTGAGGTCTCTTTTAAAAAGGGCTCACAGTTTAATTGGACAAGTGAATGTGATTCTGCTTTTGCTAATATTGTAAAGAGCATTGCTAAACTACCAACATTAGGAAATTTTGACGTGAATAAAAAAACATTTTTATCCGCTGATGCGAGTTTGCATGGATTAGGAGCCATATTGTCCCAAGTTGTTTCTGGTGAATTGAAAGTGATTGCTTTTGCTTCACGTTCATTGAGGGGTGCAGAGGAGAGATACTCCGTTATTGAGAGGGAGGCACTAGCGGTATTTTGGGGCATTCTTCATTTCAAGTTTTACTTGTGGGGAATACCTTTCATAGTGAGATCAGATCACAAACCCCTTTCAAGAATTTTTGTTTCCAGAGATTTGGATAATCTTTCTCCGAGGATTTCACGTTGGGTTGACGGATTATCTGATTATAATTTCGTGGTTGAATATGTACAGGGATCTAAAAATTGTTTAGCAGATTGCATGTCAAGACTTCCTATTCGCGCAAATGATGATGATGTCAAAATAGATTCCGCAGGAATACATTGGATTTGTGAGTCAGCTGTGGTAAACAAGGAATGGGTTGATTCTTGTGAGAATTACTTAGATTTGAGAACATTGAAAGATTTCATTGTTGAGGTTGGACCGACAAGAGGATGTTATCTTCTTCTTTGTTAAATTATTTTTGTGTGAAAGAAGAGTTATCCATTGATGATGGGAAGATTTTTAGAGGGAACCGTTTAATTCCACCTTTAAATTTGAGGGAAAAAATTATTAATTTGGCACATGAGGGCATCTTGGCCGAAATAAAACAAAATCTAGACTTCGTCAGTGGTATTGGTGGCCTGCTATGGATAGTGAGGTTGAAGGTGTCGTGAAAGATTGTTGGCAGTGCGCTAACAATGACAAGTATAAAAAAACCTTTTCTGTCCCGATTTCACCTGTTGAAGTACCGGTTGAACCATGGACAAAGTTGGAGTTGGATATCGCAGGGCCATTTGAATTGTTAAATCAGAGTGAACGTTTTGTAATTTCGTTGGTAGATTATACCTCAAAATGGGTGGTGACCAAGTGTGTTCCTTCTGTCAACTCTCTGACGGTTATTGAGTTCTTAAAGGATTAATTTTCCAGAGAAGGAGTTCCAAAGACTTTGATTACTGATAATGGGTCACAATTTGTTTCGTCAGAGATGGAACAATTTCTTTCTGGTGTGATGGTTGTTGTTCATCTTAAAACTGCTCTGTATTCACCTCAGGCTAATGGTTTAGCGGAGAGTATGAATAAAATTGTTAAAAATTGTGTTCGGGGCGTGGCCAAGATGGTGGCCTGAGGAGACGTGTTTGCCGGAGGCTCCTCGTCCGATCCTCCTCACAGCAAAGTTTCCACGGGCTTCCCTGCCTCCCGCTAATCGCATCGGCGGTGCAGCCAGTGGGGAGCCGGGGGGAGGCACCGAGGGAGCCAAGTGAAGCCAGAATCGGCGTGTCCGGGACTGGGCACGGGACGTGGGCCGGCAGCGCGGCGGAGACCCGAGGGACCTGGTGGCCGGAGGCCGAGAGGGGACGTGCCAGCAGCGATAGCAAAGACGCCGGCAGGGCCGACTAGGGGGCCTGCAGCCGGGACACGAATAAGGCTGCCTGGAACAGCGCGGACCCCCACACGGCAAGCTGCGGCGTGCCCCTGCGGTGAGGAGAGACGCCGGGCCGCAGGGGGCGCAAAGGGAGGCCCCGGCTCTGGCCCAGTCAGCGGAGCGCGACGGCCCACGGGAAGGGCCAGAGCACCGGATTTGGCGGAGACAACGCAGCGAAGTAGAGTGAGGTGAGGCGGAGAGCGGTGGGGCGCGAAGCCGGAGCTGTGCCGCCGAGCCCGGGCGAGTGGTGGAGGAGCCTTCCGGCGGTGGGCTAAATTGAGGCCCCGGCTTCGGCTTGCACAGCGACGCGAGGTGGCGGCCCGATCCTCAAGAGGCAGCGGGAGCTGGGCAGCACCGGCGCAGGAAGAGCGGTGTCTGCAGCAAGGGCGACCGGCCACAGGAGCTCGGGGGGCGGGAGTTCGGGCCCCCGGCGGACGCTGCGGTCCCAGAGCACCCACCGCCCATATACACACGTCGGGGAAGGGACATCAAAGCCTGCAGTTGGTTCTGGGCCAGGGGCGGCAGGCCCACAGCAGTGACACCACAGACCATCTGCCCGCGAGGCGGCAGTCGGGGGGCAGGGACCGGGCCCCCGGCGTAGGAATGTGAGGGCCAGGACGAGAGAAGGGTTTGGACCAGGCCCAAGCACTACAAGAGGCCCAGCGTGAGCCCGTCCGCAACGGCCTGGGACCAGGGAAGCACGCCTTTCCTCCCACGAGGGGGGGAACCACACAGAGAGGGGCGATAAGAGACGCCGGATTGGAAAGCGGGGTCGCCTTTCAGAGAACAGGCATAGTGTGACAACGCGGACGGCGGAGGGGCGGCCTGGGCTCGGGAGGACCCTCCCGGGCACACTGGGCAGAGCTGCATGAGACCACGCCGAGGGCGGACTCCTCGGTCGCTACACAGAGGTGCCGACGGGAGAGCCGGCAACGGCCGGACGCATACGGGGCTCGAGGCAGTGGAGAGTGCGGCGCGCGGATCCCGGAGACGATGTCCTCAGGTGTTCGTAGAGGGACACGCACAATCCATGACATGTTGTCCAAAGGCTCATCGAAAGGGGAAAAGAGCCCGGACAAACCGACAACATCCATGCCGCCCAAAGAGAAAGACCGCGAAGGGGGGGATGCCCCTGCTACGAAATCCTTTATGGAGTCTCTCTTTACTTCCCTGAAGGAGGACATCCAAACCCTCAGGCAGGACATGGCGGGACACTACAAGGAGCTGCGTAAGGATGTTGACGAGCTCGGAGAACGAGTGGAGGCAGTGGAGACCTCCGGCCACGCTAGAAACGAGGAGGTGGACATTTTGAGACCGGAAATCCTCAGACTGCACGATCAGCAGACGGACCTGCAGTCTCACACCGAAGATCTTGAGAACCGCTCGAGACGCAATAACATTAGGGTTCAAAATGTGCAATCTAAGGCGGAGGGGGACAACATCCCGCTGTACCTACAGGAGCTGTTTCGGGACATTCTGCAGGAGGATGAGAACTTTGTGATTCGCATTGACAGAGCCCATAGGGTGGGCCTCCCTCGCAGGGCGCCTGCTCCCCCTCTGGATATACTGGCGTTTCTCCCGGACTACCCTCTTAAAGAACGCATCTTGCAAGCGGCGAGGAAGGCGCAACCCATCACCTTCAAGGGTCACACAGTGGAGCTCTTCCAAGATCTCTCCGCAATTACCCTACAGAAACGGCAAGCATTCAGAGTGGCCACTACCTTCCTACGAGACAAAGGGGTCTCCTACTCCTGGGGCCACCCATTCAGACTTATATTTAAATGGAACAGCTCCCTCCTCTGCTGGGTATCCAACCGGAGGGCGATGAGTCAGACGATGACAAGGAACCAAGATCCGCGCTCTCCACGGCATCGCAAAAGTCCAGGGACGGTTGGCAGACAGTGATGCGACGTCGCGCAGCCAGGAAAGGATTCAAACCTGACCCAGAAACAGTGGCGCAGGGCCACGAGGCAGCAATTCAGGAAGTCGCCAAGGACACAGGAGCCGCATAGAGGGACCAGGACTATGCCCGTGCTCTTTCACAGCTCCACGTTGGGGGGGCAGGACGGGGGGCCTCGAGGCCGCCATTGCCACACATTCCCTCCCATTGACACTTTACCACAGGCCTGAACTGTTGCTGTATAGGCCTGGGACAATGTTCACCGGTTGGGGAGTGGGAGTTGGGTTCGGGGAAGAGGGGGTGGGGGGGTAGTTGGGGCTGGGGGGATCTCGAGGGGGGGCAGCTGGCGTTCGGGGAGTTCTGAGGTGGGGGGGGGTGCTCTGGGGTGTTCGCTCCAGGAAGGCAAGAACGGCAGGGACCCGAGGGGGCTCCGTACTGAGGTTTGTGGCGATAGACACGAGAGCCCGTGGGCGCACCCGGCACAGGCAAGATGGTAGCGGGGTAGGGCCTAGTCCCCCGAATGGCGTCTGATACCTTGCAGGTCCTAACTCTAAATGTTAAGGGCCTCAACAACCCAATTAAATGGCGGGCGGTGCTCTCTTACTTAGAGAACTCCGGCGCGGCAATTTGCCTCCTACAGGAGACACATTTGCTGGCAAAGGACTGGCATCGTATGTGATCCAGGGCCTTCCCGACGCAACTCTACTCCTCCACTATGGAGAAGAAAGCAGGGGTGGCCACTTTGTTCGCTAAGCACTTCAAGGGTCAGGTGAGAGACAAGGTGTCAGAAATCAAGGGTAGATTGCTAGCGCACACTGTTAGCATTGGTACTGTGGAGTTTACAGTGGGATCCATCTACGCGCCTAACACTAAGCAAGAATCATTTCTCACGGGGGTGTTGTCGGAGGTTCTGGGGGCAGCGGCAAATAATACCCTGGTGGGAGGGGACCTGAATCTGGTGATGGATAATGTGTTAGACAGGTCAGGGCACAGATTTGGCGACTTCGGTGCTCTCTCTACAGAAGGGAAGCGCTGGCTCGCCAGCAGGGGCTTCAGGGATGCATAGAGGGAGGTACACCACACGGCTCCGGTGTACACCTTTTACTCACATGTACATCGGACATATGCCAGGATAGATCACTTCCTTAATTCGGCAGATACGGCCCCTATGGTAAGGACGTGGAGGTCACCCCTGCGGCCCTTTCCGATCACGACGCAATACTACTACACCTGCAAGTCCCCCGCATCCACTCACGCAAAGGTTGGTGACGGCTCAGGGAATCCCTGCTCACGCGTAAGGGGGTCGCGCAGCAACTCACCCAGAATATATCGGACTACTTTAGCAGGAATGACACAGGTGAGGTAGCCATGCCTGCGGTATGGGGGGCACTCAAGGCAGTGGTCCGGGGGGAACTGATGGCGATTTCGGCCGCAGAGAACAAGGAACGAAAGGAAAGACGTCAGGAACTGACCGCACAGGTACTAGAACTAGAGCGAGTGCATTGTCGGACGGGGGCCCCCAGGATATGGCGCCAACTGAAGGCTGCTAGAGCGCAACTTGCAGGTCTTGACTTGGACAGGGTGGAATATGCGGCGCTACGCCTCAAGCACACTTACTATGTGGGGGGAGATAGGACCGGTCGCCTGCTGGCTAGCAAACTCAAAGCGCAAACAGTCAAGGCAAAGGTGCAAGTCATACGCGAGGAAGACGGAAGTGAGCATTGCGAAGACGAGCACATAGCCGAGGCTTTCAGGGCATTTTATGCCAAGCTATACGAGGCAGATCGGCCTCGGAGGAAGAGGTCGGAACAGAGTATTTGCATGAAGCCAACGTAACCGCCCTGAATGGTGCGAATTCCGGGGCGCTGGACGCTCCCATTCACCTGGAGGAAGTGGTATCTGCTATTGCGCGCCTTAAACCACTCAAGGCGCCAGGCCCAGATGGGTTCTCCGCGGGCTTTTACAAAGCCTTTTGCCAACTTCTAGCCCCGGTGTTAACGAAACTCATTTCAAGGCCCGGGCTCGATACCACAAGAGATGCTCGAGGCGGACATAATCGTCCTGCCAAAACCCGGAAAAGACACCTCTAAATGCGCGGCATACCGGCCAATATCGCTTCTGAATATTGATCTGAAGCTTTTTACCGGAATCTTAGCTGCAAAGCTGGGGCCGTGCCTCCCGGGCATAATTGAACCAGACCAGGCGGGCTTTATACCCTCACGTCAATGCGCAGACAACACCAAGCGCCTGCTGCATGTGATCGATAAGGCCCACTACAACGATTCGGATGCTGCCCTACTGTCCGTCGACGCTGAAAAAGCGTTCGACAGAGTGGACTGGATTCACTTCGATAGGACACTGTCGAGATTCGGGTTTGGGGAGAGATTCAAAGACTGGGTAGCAAGCTGTTACGCGACCCCCCGTGCAACTATTAGGGTGAACGGGACTGGTTCCACGCCACTGGACATCCGACGAGGCACGCGGCAAGGCTGCCCTCTCTCGCCGATGTTATTCGCCCTTTACATGGAACCGTTTGCCCAACGAGTGCGAGATAACCAGAACATCAAGGGTATCACCTTCGGAGGCGAGGAACAGACCATCAGCTTGTACGCAGACGACATCCTAGTCGCTGTGAGAACCCGAGGGTCTCGATCCTCGCATTTCTGCTAGAAATGGAGCAGTTTGGGAAGGTCTCGGGCTTTAAGATGAACATCCAGAAATCTGTGATCCTACCGCTGGGGTCCAATGCGCGACAGCCTCATAGAGGTTCGCTCAGGATCGGAGGGCTACAAGAACGTCTGGAACTACCATATTTAGGAATAGACCTGTCTCCCTCGACAGCCCAAACGGTGGAAAGTAACTATACCAAGGTCTTTCACCGTATTCAAGGAGATATCCTCCGATGGCGACACCAACCGTTGTCATGGCTAGGCCGTGTGACCGCCGTCAAGATGTCAGTGCTGCCGAGGGTGCTATACCTGTTTCAGACCATCCCGGTCACTCCCCCACTGGGCATGATTAAAAAACTGCAAGACGCCATACAGCAGTATGTCTGGGCCGGGAAACGCCCTAGAATGCGGCGTGATCTCATCTCGCGGTCGCAAGCCGAAGGGGGGCTGGGGGTCCCTGACCTGCATCGTTACTTCCAAGCAACCCAGCTGCGGTACCTTTTGGAGTGGTCCAGACCGACCTCGGAGAAAAGGTGGCTCTTTCAAGATAGGGCAATGGCGGGTATGCCACTGTGGCGGGTCCCATTCCTGGCAAGACGCGACAGGCCAGCATATATCAGGAAATCCCCCATCACCAGAACACTCTTACAAGTGTGGGACGCGGTAGCAACAACTAGAGACCTCACCTCCTTTCCGTCGCCGATGACGCCCCTATTCGATAATCCAGCGTTCATCCCCGGGACGGCCCCAAGCGCCTTTCCTCAGTGGCGGTCCACAGAATGTAGCTCGACAGGACACTTGTTTGTCCGGCAGGGCTTTATGACGTTAGAGGCTCTCAAGGAGAGTTACCGGATAGAACGCCCGCACAACTTCCAATATTTTCAACTAAGACATTGGCTCACTCACAAAGACGTCGCCCCACAAGTGGGCCGTTTCCTCACACCCTTTGAGAGGTGGCTTTTGGCCAAATCAGACGATAAGAGGTCAATCACCGAACTCTACAAACTACTGTCCCCAACAGCGCCGGTAGCTAGGTCAGCGGGGCAGAAAAGGTGGGAGAAGGAGCTAGGGCGGACGCTCTCGGACAAGGAATGGCACAATATATTTTTCAGGGCCCATCACACGGCTAGGAACATGGCGAGTAGGGAGGCCGCGGTCAAAGTGGCTTGTTACTGGCACCTGACTCCGGAACGCCTCCACCAGAGCAACCCTAGGCGAGACCCCAAGTGCTGGAGGGGATGCGGGCAGATTGGGACCATGATCCATCTGTTGTGGGAATGCCCAGAGGTGCAGGACTACTGGGAGGAGGTACTGAGGGATATAGATTTACACTTTGAAACGGAGGTTCCGCGCTTCCCGGCGTACACGATTCTAGGTCTGCCTAACAAATTGACGTTTCCACTCAAATCACTCCGTGGGAAGCAGATGGGGCTAGCAATGGGCGCAGCGACGCAACACATCCTCTCACTGTGGGGCAACTCGCGCAAACCCTCCCACACGGGATGGCTCCACAAAATTTGGTTTATAATGGGGATGGAGCGCATACAGGCCTCTCTCACACAAACCACGGACACTTTCCGGGAGATTTGGAAGCCCTTGATTGCACTACTCACCACTGAATTCCACGAGCTGACATGCCCCAAATATCTCAAAGTTCTCGGGCTAGTTGATGAGTTCCACAAACCTCAAGAAGCTCAAGGACAGGCGACAAAACTACGACAGCCCAGGTGATTCCCTAATAAGGCCTCGGCAGAACACACCGGGGAGGGGGTGTGGGGGGGGGAGGGGTGACGAGACGGGGTATACTGCTGTTGAGTTGGGAGGGGTTACGGGTGGGGGGTTGGGGAAGGGAGTTTGTTGGTGTTTCTTGTTGCTTGATAATGGCTTCCACTGCATACATGGACACATGGCCCAAGGCCTCACGATTTTAGAGCCCCATGCCGGGAGCCCTGGGTGGGGCATATAAGGTTTGGAAGATTGCAATTGTCCTATCACCGTAATGTACTATGTTGTGGCCAATAAAAACAAATTTGATCAAAAATTGTGTTCAACGTGCTGTTCATAATAAAATGTCATTGAGAGTGGTGTTGAGAGAAACTTGGTGAGCACATAGAGTCACGCCTAATAGTCTCACAGGTGTTTCTCCTTTTTCAATACTCAGAGGAAGAAAGCCACATTGTAAGTTGAATCATGTTTGGTTAGGACTAGACAATGTCACCAGTGACCAATCATCTTTAATCGAGATGGGTGTACGGAGAAAGATTCACCAAGACAAGTATAAGCATGATTATGATCATAAACATAACACGAGGGTAACTATATGGAATGTTGGTGACACTGTTTTGGTGAAAAAAACAGGTATTATAAAGAAGGGAAATTCCAAGTTTATGGGTCCTTTCAAAATTTCCATTGTATAAAGGAATGTAGTTGTATTAGATTCAGGAGATGTGGGGAATATATCTTGTTTGGTGAAATATGACAATGTTCATTCACGACTTTCTCATCGTGTGTTACATAACTCATCTTTGTCCACATCATTTAGAGAACATTGTAGAACAAGATCTAAGCCAGCTTGGCACAATTATTATGAAATGTCTACATGAAATTGATGTATACATTTGTATTTACATTTATGAAATGTCTTCACGAATTTGATGTATACACATATATTTAATTTTTATGTAATGCCTTCATGGAATTGATGTATACATTGGTATTTTTTATTTTTTTTTATTTGTTGATTATCTTTTTCTTCCTTTAGTAAGGGAGATGTGTTATGGTTAAGTTTTCTTAGGAATCTTTACTATGTCATTACAGTGATGCATTGCTTGTTCTAGATTCACTGTAGACTAGTATTCTGAATAGAACTATGTGTTGACAGTTGGAAGTTGGATCCTGGTCTGTGAGGTCTGTAAATTATATCTTGTGATTAAACTTCCATTTCTACACCAGAACTTGGAGGATTTGCTTATTCCTAACACCTACCCACACCATGCGCAACATGGGGTTGGACACAAGTGCCCAACCTTCCACCACACACACGGTCAAAGTCAGTGTGTGGGCGAGAGTCAGTTGCCCACAGGTGGATGGATGCAGGGACCGTCCAGGTGAATTTCAGTGGATTTGTTAGTTTCAAACTGTATGTTTTACATTTTAAATTAATGAAACCACTGAATTTCACCAGTTATAGTTATCTCAGGAAACTATAACTCGTGCCCTAAAGTAATATAACTTGTGCCCCGCCATGCACTGCTAATTACCCCAACTAATACATCACTCATGAGAAGATCTACGAAATCACTGCTAACATCAATGCAACATCTGAAATAACATTGTTTATGAAAACACCGTGCATGGCAGGGTTGCGAGTTATAGTTACTCATTTTTCTCAGCCCCCGCTTGATGGATCATCCCAAAACATTCCAGAAAGGAGCTGAGGTAGATGAACTTGTTTTCTGGAAAGATTTGTGAAGATTTGTCAATCAGTGCCAAAGTTCTTAGCAAAACAAAAAACGCTCATTCTATGAAGACTCTGACCTAACTATAACTATGCAGTGGCGACCGTTCTACACATAATATGAGGGGTGCAACTTAAAAAAAACTGACCATTAGACAAGGATTTTATTCTGCACCCTTTGTTCATTGTGCATTATGTAATGTAAAGTATTGGCTTTTAAAGTATCTATTTTGAAGTATGCTGAAGAATGCAAAACGTTGCTCTAAATGTGCAGATTTAATTTAAGACACAGTAGGCCAAAGACACTTTGAACTGCATACTCCACAAGGAATGTGTAAATTGTGTAAATTGTTGTATTAGTGCCACATATGTTTTATTAAGGTAGACAGCCTGCTGTTTTGATTTGTTCCAAAGTGTTTGCTGGGAATTTCTTTCTTGAGTAACAGGGCAGTGGTAGACCAGAATGTCCCCTAAGTGTGTACCCATTTCAGAGAGAAACATGTTTTCTCATACATTCTGTCCCCACAGTTGAGAACAGTCTATAACCAGTTCTAATTTTCTCAATGTGGCAGTGAACATGAGATGTTCACTGAGAGTGCTGATCCTAGTGAGGAAGGTGCAAGTGTACAATGTATTCCAAAATGAGAAAGATGTGATTAATATACCTCCGCCACAGCTTATTCGTTCCGTGAAGGGGTTACCTGTGCTGAAAATTATTATTTTCTGTTTGAAATATGGACATGCAGATTTGCTAGGCTCAGGGCGAAATTTGAACCAATTAAAACTCCCACAAAATGTAGGAAATATTTTCCTGAAATTAGAATAATGGACTTGTTAGTGATAATTCAGCAGATTCCATAACCAATGACACTGGGGTGTTGTGTGTCCATGCAGTGTCTAGTCAGTGCCTCTCAGACGCTCCTCAATGACTGTGAGAGTTTCTCTACAGGTGGTACTTGTGTATAATGCTTCCATATCCAGGCTTAGCAGTGTGCGTTCTTAGCTCAAATAGGAGGGCCGTTAATGAGATACAAGATGCTCCAAAAGCCCAGATGCTGACTCCGAAGACCTAAACAACTTCCTTCCCATATCCAACCTCCTCTTTCCCTTGAGAGACACTAAAAAAACATAAAAGAAAATAACGTCCTTGATGACCGCTGGTGGCGCTTCAGGGCTGGCTGCAGCACAGAGACAGCATTGCTAGATGTTATGGAGATGTACTGCCCATTCTTGACAACAGCACTCCACATGGTCAATCACACCTCCTTTTTCAAATGGAATAGTCATTAGATGGTGTAAGCCCCATCTCACAAATCGTTCACAGCAAATCAAATTGTGAAACTCTCACTAGTACCTCACCTCTTCACCAAGGAGTACCCCAAGGTTCCATCCTCTCCAACACAACTTCAGTCTGTTGCACCCTTCAGCTCTCTCCTGAGAAAATCCAACATCTCAATTCACCTACATGCAGATGGCAAGCAGCTGTACCTGAAGGACTCCATGCCAGAGGACATAACCAATCATGCAGAGACCCTTAGTGACCTCCAATCCCTGATGGCATGCAATCATCCCAAACTGAACAACTCCCTCCCCCTGAAAATGAACTTCCTTCTGCTCTCTAGACCACACTGCTCCACATCAGTGTAAGCCCGGCTGGGTACTTCAATCCTGCTTGACTGAAAGCCATCCACGATGGAAAATGCCAAATCTTTAGGATTTATTAAGGACAAAAATGTTAATCTTCACATGCCCACATTAATGCTGTAGCAAAGAGAGCCTAATACCTTAGAGTGAATAGGGGATGCATGTCTCTTATGCCATTAGATAACTTCAAAATAACAGTCAATCACTAGTCCTCTCAATACTTGATTATGGCAATTTCCCTATAGACTGGCGTACCCAAAGTTCACATGGCACCACTAAAGGCAGACCTAATTACGTGGCCTGACTAGTCACTAGTTGCAGAAGATCTGGGAACATCACCACAGTCCTGACCACACTAAAATAGCTTCCCATAGAAGCAAGAAGAATTTTCAAGCTGGCCTGCTCAGTTCACAAGGCAGTACATGCGGGAGCTGCTAACTATCTACCACACAAACACAAAACACAGAACAAGCCATCTCAGGGGTTTCCTGCTGTCTCCGAAGTGCAGATTCTCTAAGACTAGAAACGCCCTCATAGAAGAAAGCAAACACCCTGAAACAAGCATTCTAAGGACTTCCTCCCACAACCTAGAATGCCATCCCCACTACCACTAGAACACATCTGTCTCATGAGATCTTCAAGAAGGAGTTTAAAATTCTGCTCTTTCAGCAACATCTGCAACAGTCACTGAAACAAACTCCTAATGCAAGGCCATTATTGTTGGTGCATGGACATTATACCATAGGTTACCCTTACTGTGATTGTATTGTGTCTCTTATTCCTATGTAGCATGCTGTGCTACCCTTGAGGGCCTGATTCGCGCTATAAAAACCTGCAAATAAATAAACAACCACAGTTACAAACCAAAATAAAGAAAGAAATAACAGCTGTTACAAACCTTTTCTAAGTTTCTCCATGAGTTCCTCAGAATATCTCATTGCCCCCAAGTGTACTAGGGCTTGTGGAATCCTGTAGTCAGCAAACATGGTCACAGTAGAAATATCGTGAAAACACCCATCTCCTTTTCCCTCCAAAACACTCCATGTATCAGCCACAAGAATCTGGGCCCGTTTGTAGAAAGCCACTCTTTTCCCCTAGGATAAAGAAGTAACAATTTTCAATCACACTTGTACTTTGGATTTCATGCTTTTATCACGCAACTCATCACAGCAGTACTGTCAACAAAGTTCCCTTAATATTCTTTACAGTGGATCTCCTTAAAAATCCTCATGATCACTTAGAAGAGTGGTAATATTGTGAATCATAAAGAAGCCAATTTGTTTTGCACTCCTAGAAACAACAAAATGCAAACCAATTCTTCTCAAACTGTCACTGACCTTTCCCGACTACATCCTTTATTTTCAGGGTGTTCAACTTATTAAAAATGAGCAGATGTGATTAACAGATTGTTTTCCTATTAGTAATTGCTAGAGACAGCAAGCACACCATCCTTCAAGAAAGACATTTGGGACCAATTTTGCAGCGCAGTACAACACGTACCTGGCATAGTGCAGTTGGCAATACTAATATGGAAATTATCAATGGACCTGTGGAAATTTTTAAATGCTGTTACATAATGAGTGCACTTTATTGAAGTTGTCAATCCAAAAAGTGCTGGCTGTGGAATGCTGCCTTGTGAACATGTGGCATTTGGCCTTGTAAATCAGATTAGAAGTTCATCCAATACTAACTTGAATGCTTTGCTTCTCTTTAGCTTGCAGAAAATTGATGGGAATTAGAGATAACGGAGGGAAGGCAAAGATGATTAACACATCTGATCATAAATGAATTTGACAGGTACTTTTCCTAGTGGTGCCCTTGCCTGGGGATCGCCGCAGTTGCAGTTCAGTTCAGTTTATTATGATTTGGAATTCCGAAGACATCCACCTAACATTACAATAAAGCATTAATTCATAAAAAACGGTTTTATGAATTAATGCCTGGGGATCGCCATAGGAGGGTGATCCTCACGCAAGGATTCACCCACTAGACACCAGGGAAGGGGGTACCGGCCTCCCAGATATGGGCAACTGTTCCTGCTGTGGATCCGCAAATTGAACTGAAAGACTGATAGAACACCAGAGATTGTTTTATAGAAAAAAGAATGGGGTGAAGGTGGTCTGTCATGTTATGGGCCTAATTCCCACCCATAAAGGACTCAACAGAATTTCTGATCTCCTTATTTGCAGATTGAGGGCTTACCACTAGACTAACCTTCTTGGGGATTTGGGGGGACGGATGCAGAAAACCCACTAGATATCAAAAAATCCCCCTAAATCTGACACCAGAGTGGAGGCAGAGGGGCAGTAGTTACACTGGATGCCAGAGTCCAGTGTTTTACCACATTGGATTCCCACACTTCTCCCGAACAAAACACCACCTCCCATGAGTGGGTGGACCTAACACATGTTAACCATGTGAAGACCTCATTGACACCACATGGACTCCTAACAGTCAAAGTTTTGACTTGTTCCTGTCATGGGGAATAGGTGAAAACAAAGTTGGGTAATGTTTTTATCAGAATTGTTAAAATTCTTGGTGGCAGGAATTTTGTGGATACCTGCAAGATCCATGAACTTTTCCTCTGCAAAATTTGAGGAAAATCTGTGAATTTAGCCAAACTTTGATGTTTGCAGTGCATCTTGGGTAAGAAAACTAAGCGGTATCCACAACACACCACAATGGACTCCCCTGGCATGTTTAGTTTTCACAAATGTATGGGTTTGGTAGGTTTCTCTAGGTAGCGGCTGAGCCCAGGCCCAAATACTGCAGCTAACCACATCGACAGAATGGGTCAGTTCCCAAGCCAAGAATTTTGATGTTTCGTTGTTCTGTTTTGAGTCTTTTTTATGTCTCTGGCAATAGACCTAGCCATACACCACTTTTATCAGGAGTATGGGAACTCAGAATAGTTGAACATTTACTATTATCAGTTGAACTTCTTCCATTTTTAGTTTCCAAACGTAAACCAATGTGGAAGAAAGAACACATTTTGCAAAACACCCTCTAAATCACCTGAAAGTATGAGTAACTCCAAATTCAGAGTTGCACAAATAATCACTATTCTAAAGTAAGTATCTTAGACACATTTATAAACATGCATATGTCCATCATATCCAATTTTCACTCATTAGATTGTAACATATGAGTTGATGCATGGTCAGTACACAATGAAAAATCATTATTAGTTGCAGCTCGATTGTTGGCTCTGGATATCACGCTTTTGGAAAATCAACAACCATTATATATCACTAAAACCAGAAGTATCCCACGGGTATAACAGTACATTACTTCCGTAAATCGGGGCAAAAAATTGCAGATGAAAATGTCACCTATTTCTATTTTATCCTACTAATTTTCATTATTTCTTTTATTTCAAAGATTAGTTTCATTGGAAAAACTGTAAGTGATCTATAGAAATAAACCTGTGCTGAATTCTGAATTGTATCTACTTTTCATAAATGTATAGCTTTCTGGGTTCACTCATGGGTTTCACACATTTCACAAATGTACAACTTACAAGATGCAGGTGGGTAAAACCCACAAAAAGGAAAAAAACACTTGACTGCCACTTGGGCAAAATGGATAGGCTGTGATATAAAAAAAATAATTTTTACAACTCTGACTGTACCTGAAAGCTGTGAAGAGGATGATCTTATTATAGCAAACCATTTTTTGATGACATTTTGGAAAAATAAAACACATTTTCTTGCACAGCATTTTTGCGATTTTTCCAAAATAGAGCCACCTGACAGCTTAAGCACAAAGTACCCCAAACATCAAAAAAAGGATTGTCACTGTATGTGTGTGTGGGGGTGGGAGCCTCGGCAGTTAAGGTATTAAACAAACTGTAAAAAGGAATGAAATCGTGGTCAATACTATGACAATGGAGTATTTGGACGAGCTTCTACAGCATGCCATCCCTATGGTAGATGAATTTACCAACTCTCAATATATAGACTAAATTCAATTTAATAATATGAATTTGTTTGACTATCTAGCATTATCGTTAGTCATCATTACTTTTGAGGCACAGGGAAAGAAAAGGAAATGAGTTAGCGGAACTGACCTGAAACATTGCCTCATCTCTATAAGAAGGAAAGTTTTCAACCACAATTTGTATTAGTTTCTGTGCACTGTTTTCACTTGCTTTAACACAGTTCTGGAATGAACCTCCAAAGTTCTTCAGCAGAATAGTTCCAGTTTCATTGAGGACCTGATGTCTCTCTTCAATCATAGGCATGGGCTCATCACTATCAGAACGAAGTATGTGCTTCAGCTCATCAAGGGTCATGGTAGCGAAATATGACGCTTTGGTGAAAGGAATACCTTAGAAAAACAAATTATTTTTTAAAGAAGACATCCTAGTCCTTCATCCACTGATGCCACTAAATAAATGTATTGACAATTAAAACAATAACAGGAGTTAGAGGAGTTGAAGATATTTAATTTGATGGCAGAGAAGGAACGTCAGTCACATCCATTGTAGCAATTTCCCTCACAATTGACATGTGAAAGACTTTAACCCCCGCTTTCCCGCCCTCAAGCTTGTCCTATGATTGTGTCCTTACATTTTATGTGCAGAAAGGGTTGTATTCCCCAATACAGGATGCCAGAAGTTGTTGAAGAGGAATTTACCACCTTTGGATGGAAGAAAAACATTAGGCCCGATTCGCAAAGGCAATCTGAGACAAAAGTCTAACTTTACAACTTTTGGTATTCACAGAGGTCATTAAAAAGTCGAATCTTTACATCTGCAGTCGGGCCGTACTCTCCGCACCCGGACTGTACTCCCTGGCTCGGGCAGGATGAGGTGTAATCAATGTGCCAGAATGCAAATTTGTACAAAAAAGGAACATAAGGAATGTGTGATAAATGGTAAAGGAGGTCTTAAAAATCAGTTTGGGCAGGGAAAAGGGTGAGTCCGGACACTACATCATATTCCAGGAATGTTTGCTCATTTCCATCATGGTACATGCAGTCCACAATTTGCGCTCCCCTCAGTGTTGACGGAGGTGACAACACCACAGTCAACACTAAGGGGAACGTTGCACTTAGAATATCCTCTCTGATACATCAGTCATACAATACACACCTTCCGGAGCAATATGGAAATAAGGACATCAGGCTTCTGCTCAAACTAAGGAACTCGTTTTTTTTGTTAGGTGGGACTGCTGGTGTGACGTAGGCACATTCGCCACACCAACCGAAAGCAGTGATCCTGCTTTAGAAACATTTATTCACACAAGCTAGCTGTTATCTACCAGCAGGTGGGAACATTTCACTGGTTTTTCTGCATGTAACTGTGGGGCGCTACACAGAAATAGGTTTTGCAGTTTGCAGAAACAGACAAAGAACCTGGTGAAACAGAGAAGTCTGTTGGCAGGTCTGGAAGAGAGGTGTAACACCAGTAAGTGGGAGCAATATGAAAGAATGCAGGATAGAGATTTAAATTTTCCCTCGGAAACAGTGTTGAAGCACAGACTGATGGTCATTTTTTTCAGGTACCTGAGCGTACTCTGTGAGACAAGTGATCAGTACCTCCTTGAAGGGGTCTGCTGTGTGCCTCCTCTTGATATCGAACAATGTGTGTAGTCTGAATAGCATACTCTAGAAAAAGATGGCATTCTCCACAATTTCCAATGTGCCTGCCAATCAATACCTTTTTAAGTCACTCTGCATCTCACTAAAAGTAGCATGTTTTTGAGGTCTGTGCAGATCTGTCAAGGCTAGAAGGAGTGTGGTTATTCTGGTTTAATATTCAAAACTGCACAATTATCACAAGATAATCTAGATGTCTGTGTCTCATTGCTGATTGCAAAACAGCATTGTATTCATAAAACGAGTGAGCAAAATGGTACAAACACCTGACAAAAAACTTAAGGTAGCACTGTGTGATTTGTAGCTAAGGAAAAAGCTCACAAATTCTTTGAGAACGTTCTTTTGAACACCTATAGCAAAATATATTGTGTAGCTAGAGTTCTAGAACTTGCTGAGGCTCAGATGGGGACACACTCCTGTTTGTCCATCAAGAAGTATAAATAATATCTGAAAGGTTATTATCACATTAGGAGTGTTCAGCCTCTTCATAGAGCAGAGCTGACACACTACTTTAAGTTCAAAAATATTTTTCAATCAGACTCTGACCAAAGATAGAACATAAGGTGCCGGATCACAAAACATTTTTTGACTGGCACTGTCCCTTGGTGGGAAGGGGCTGCATGCTGCAAAACCTTTTGACATTATATTATAAGAGCAGATATGTGGGGATAGTAATGTGTGTGAGAATATTTGTCATTACGTGTGATGCATTTTTTGTGGTGTTTTTGGGCTCATTACTGCACTGTTATTGTGTTTTATTGTAGTTGCTTTATTGTGTTCTGTTTTGCCTGATTTGTTGTATTTTGCCATGCGATGTTTCTGTTATGTTGTTATTTGCTTTATTATGTTATGTTATCAGGGTATTTGTAGAGCGCACAGCTACTCGGCTGAGTGTCCCGGTGCTAGGTGAGTGTGACTAGCAGGTAGAAGTATTGCGATACTGGGGCTGTTTGCTGGACTATTGCTGGAACAACCAGGTTTTAGGGCCTTTCTGAAGGGGAGGAGATAATGCATATGTCTTAAGGTAAGCGGCATGCCGTTCCAAAGTTTGGCAGCTAGTGCCTGAAAGGATCGACCGCCTATTAGAGAGCGGAGGAACACAGGGGTGTGTGCTAACGACAGAGATGAGGAACGCAAAGAGCGTTGTGGATGATAGGGCTGGACTCTTTTCCTAAGATAGGGGGCTCCGGAGTCATGAAGGCCTTAAAGGCCAGGACAAGCGCTTTGAAATGGATCCTCTTGCGGATCGGGAGCCAGTGGAGAGAATTCAAGTGAGAAGACATCCGTGCC
Organism: Lissotriton helveticus; assembly: GCF_964261635.1. Classification (NCBI taxonomy): domain Eukaryota; kingdom Metazoa; phylum Chordata; class Amphibia; order Caudata; family Salamandridae; genus Lissotriton; species Lissotriton helveticus. The sequence goes on from NC_136059.1 coordinate 1,030,654,151, forward strand.
ATGGGACCTAGTAAAAGTATAGCCCTGGCAGCAGCGTTTTGGACTTCCTGGAATCGGGTGAGTAGATATTCAGGTAGTCCAAGGTACATTATATTCACATAATCCAGCCTGGAAACGATCAAGGCCTGGACCACTGTTTTCCTGTGGGGGACCTGAAGAAGGGGTAGAAATTGTTTTAACATTTTCAGGAGGCCGAAGCATTGTCCGTCTACCGCTTGAATCTAAGAATTCATATTCAAGGTGTCATCCAATTTCACCCCAATGTTTTTAACTGACCTAACCGAGGTTGTGGGCGGGTGCAAGTCCTGAGGCTACCAGCTGCGCCTCCTGGAGTTACATTTCAGTTGATTGAGCTGAAGCCAGGCAAACACTCTGATAGACAAGAGCTGATCGCTTCACCATTAAAATCTGTGTCCTTATCACACGTGAAGAGCATACAACACTATTTCTGTTCCATGCCACTCAGCCAGATTTGCTAGGGGGGATATGTAAATATTAAACAATGTAGGGCCGAGCACAGAATGCTGTGGGACTCCCACCTTTGAAGGGGGAATGGGAGTCGAAAAAGGGGGAGCCCAAACTGTTTGTTGATGGTCCGACAGAAAAGAGGCAAACCACTCGATAACCGTCCCTCCAAAACCGGACTCCTGGAGTCTCCACAGGAGTCGGTCATGAAGGACGGTATCAAAGGTTGCAGAAAGATCCAGGAGTATCAGCATAGCTTTGCCGCCCCTATCAAGGACGTCCTTTATGGACTCCGAGATTTCAAGCGCCGTTTCCGTGCTAAAATTTGGCCTGAAACCAGTTTGGCTCTGGTGCAAAATATTGTTGGTTTCTACAAACGAGGTAATAGCTGAATTAACATTTTTCCAATGTTTTGGGAAAAAAGGTAGAGGGAGTATTGATGTCTATATTGTTCTGCTCTATTTCCTGCCAAAATCATAACATTCCTTTAAAATTTTAGAGACAAGCAGCCATTTAACATTGTCGAGGAGGTAAAACCACGCAGTTCTAGCTCCTGAATTAAAACATCAATCACCAAACCGTCTTAATTTAACACTTACAATACTCTCAAAAAAACAATACTGCCCAAGGGCAACATTTTGTGCTACTTTTTTTTTTTTTTAGTAACTATAAACATAACCATTGTGCCCTACACAATTCGAACACAAAATGTTGAAGGAATGTAATGTGACTTAACGCTTTTTAAGATAATAATCAGTTACGTACCTTCATCCAGAGCTCTGTTGATTGCAGCACACAGTGACCAGTACCCACTGTACATTTTACCCTTGTATGCCACCAAACATTTGTGCTCCTCACTTTCTGACCAGAACGAAAAGTTGAGTGTGTCAGAGAGGAACACCCAGTTCACTGAATCCTCATCCACTGTTTGGGGGTTGAGTTCATGAAGAGATTTCCAACCAGCCAAAGTGAGCTGATTGTTAGTGATTTTGGTAACCAACATTTCTGCAACTTTTCTCACGCCTTCATGGTCCGTGAAGACATCTTTGCTGTTTTCTGCAATGAACTTTCCAGAATCTCGAGGACACATCGGAGTTTCCATGTTTGCTCTAAGTACAGACAAAATTAGAATGTTATGACATAATACAATTCCAGGTAAATACATTTATGCATATAAAAATAACAATGACAGGGGACGTGAAATGTTAGCATTACCCTGGACAACCACATCCAAATGAAATTGGTTTACAATGTAAATACTATCTTATTTCTGTTAAGGTTTCATCCTTAAATATTATGATTGTGAGGACAATGGATTCAAGGAATCTGACAGAGAGAATAATGGCAAGCATGGAATGATAGGTCTCATAGCCTAGAGGAATGATCTTGGATTCCTGTGACAATATATTATAAATGTAGCATTTCACATCCCCTCAAAGCTACAAAGATGATCCATCCAACAATGGTTTTATGTAACATCACAGACCTTAAGACTGCCTACAGAAGTTTGATTATAACTGTTTTATTAGATCATTTGAAAATAATTTACAGATACAAAACCTAGCTGAATGGACTACTAGTCATTGATGCATTAACAAATCATCCGGTCTCACGCAGCAAACGGGCTACATAGTAGCACCTGGCAGGTTTATTAATAATAATCTCTGTTAAATTGGAATTAAAGCCTGATCAGATTTGCAGCTCTAGGGAACTGTTTGCAGTTTAACTGTGCCTTCCTCACTTGACTAGTTAAGATTAAAATTATGTGTTGGAAATTCGTCCAGAAATAGTTAAGTGGTAGGAGGGGGGTGGGAACGTAATTGACACACCGCCCTCAACGCTCGGCACCCGCCGTATACCTGCATCAACCTTCGGGGTCCAGTCGAGGGTTGATGCAGGTATACGGCGGGTGCCTAGCGTCGAGGGTGGTGTGCCAATTACGTTCCCACCCCCCTCCTGTGACCCATGGTGTGAATCCTTGACACCAAAAAAGTGCAGAAACCGTAAGTTCGGAAGCCTCCTAAACCAGGAGTAATTAGGAAGACAACTTTTCCTCCTAATTTTTTTGCACTTTACACTTTTTTGTTAATTTTCACTTTCACGTCCCTAGGTAAGGGTGGGCCTTAGAGAGTCCATACCACCAGAGTTTAATACACGCTGAGTCCTGATGAATGCCAGGTAAATTCATACCGTTTCGTGGCTGAAACATGTCGACTGATAATTAGGAAACTACCACTTAACTAATTGTGGACGAATTTCCAACACATAATTTTAATCTATAAGTCCTTAGTGGATAAGTGTGGCTCACTGGTTAGAGGAGGCAGACCTGGAAGCAGAGATCAGCCCGGGACCAGGGTTCAATTCCCAGCTCGGCGGGGTCTTGAGTCCTAAAATGTCCATGGACTCGACAATTCTCGCTCCGGTGCCTACTCGATTCACGGGTTCACACTCTGCCACTCTGGGCAATAGCTTGCTTAATCTCCACAACGGCCCCTCGCGGCGGGATGCCTGGTTTTCACCTTGCGGATACCCTGCCGGGGTTATCTCACAGGGGAATACCAGGACGGGTTCCCTAAGCAAGCGCTTAGAAACCGCTCGGTGATTTGCGCTATATAAATTCCTGTACATTTACATTTACATTTAGTGATCATTAAAATAAAGTTAGTTTTGATACACTACTGACTATTTTTAACTATCCACCACTCACTAATTTTCTTTGCACAACACTGCCTGAACCCACCAACCCGCTCCGCAGTAGATCTGGCGTTGCAGCACACAAAAGAGACACTCGGTCTCTTTTGTGGGGCCCGATGATGAAGCATGTCATCACTAGGTGGTGAGTGAGGGCTTTCTTTAACGCCTCAAGTGAAGTCGTTTACCTGCTCCTAGCGGTGGTTGAATACTACCATTGGACACTCTTTTTTTGTTTAGTGATTAATACTGGGGTATAAGAGTGTCACACTACTCTCCCTGCCTCTCTTTTTGTTTGGACCAGACTATTTAGTTAGCCACAAGAAGGACCTACTGATTACTGTGTTGCTGTATGCGAATGATGCTGTTCCGCTAGCCAGAACTGCAAAAGTCCTTAAATAATTTTACACTTTTTATGATTTTTTTAAAATATTAATGATAACATTACCAAAACTTTTATTATGATCTGTGGTTCAAAGAATACAAAATCACACTTACATGTTATAGAGGATTCTGTAGATGGCAGGTTAAGATTTTTACATATCTAGTTATCCCTTTTAACTCCTCACTTACTTGCCACCACTTGATTAACATTAGATCTCAGCGACTTTTAGATTTGCATAAAAACTTGGCCACAAACCTACTAAAAAATGCTTACCTTATATAGGAGTGTTTGTCCATTGCCATATAAAGAGCTGGCCTGTGGGGATATGATGAAGTAGACCAGCTGCAGAAACTAGAGAATAAATTTTTTATGGAGAATGCTAACGGTTCCACAAGGCTGTTTTACTTTATATAGTTCACGGTGAGCTAGGACTATCTTTTTTTGCGGGTCTAGTAAAGATCTTTCTGCTCCTATTGTAGGTTTCTATATGGCGGAGCAAGGAACTGTGCCTCACGCAATAGATTATAACAGATTGCCGAAATCTGGATAAGGCTCTGATATTCTCTGGCTAGCTTATTTAAAGAATACATTTTATCAGCTTGGGTTGCCAGAGGTCTTTAGCAACCCAGATCAAGCTATAACAACAAGTAAGACTATGGTACAGCAAATGGAGAGAATGTACCTGGTGGAAGCTATACTAGCACAGGAATTAAGCAAATCTTGACTTACTTACAAGGAGGGGCCCGGAACCCTATCTTTTGATGGTCACTAATCTCAAACATAAATTTTACTTAACACATTTCAGACTAAGTACAGTGCACTTGTTGGTTGCGTTCCTAGCTGTTGTCGTTGGTTTGAAGATCTCATTCAATGTCTCTGTGATAGTCATACTGCACCGAGCACCTTGTCATCTTTTGTAAAAATGTATTTTGCCCCTAGGAAACGCTATATTTTGCCGTTATTACATGATCTTAAGATAAGGAGGCCTAAACAAGCACTATTTGTTTTACCCCTGACAATTTTGCACCACTGGGAACCCAATGCGAGGGGTGGGTCCTCAGAAGAAGATCAGAACAACACTAGGATGGCCCCTCGCACCATGACCATTTCATCCAAATTAAGATTAGTGCAAATGTATCACCTAGCCTGGCCGATGAAGAGTGTTACCCAGAAACTGGTCCCATGATGCTTGTTTCCGGTTCACGGAAGACCTGGCTTGGCAGTTCGGGCTGGACTGTTCCCATGAGGCACAGGGTCAAGACTGATTTGCATATAGCTAGGTCTGAACTGAGGTGGCGAAGTGAGCTAAAGAATGATGATGGATTCATCTGAAAAGCTTCAGCGCTCTGACCATCATCTCCTTGGTTGGCTTTGTTAGCCCTACGTTGACAGGGTATGCCCAGACGTGGGTCCCTTGCTCACTTTGCCACTGGATTCAAGCTAGCCTGGCTGATGAAGGGTGTTACCCAGAAACCGGTCCCAGGATGCTTGTTTCCGGTTCAGGGAAGAACTGGCTTGGGAGTTCGGGCTGGACTGTTCCCATGAGACACAGGGCCAAGACTGATTTGCATATAGCTGGGTCTCAACTGAGGCGGCGAAGTGAGCTAAAGAATGATGATGGATTCGTCCCAGATCTGTGACTGGGGGTGAGTGTCTGAAAGGTTTCAGCGCTCCGTCCATCATCTCCTTGTGTTTGCGATCACCGTAATTGTGGATATCTTGCCCCCACTCACCTGCACCGTGCAGATCTCCTCTCTAATCCCACGTTTAGATGTCCCTACTTGCCTGCAGACTTTTACTATATGGTGTAGGCATGCCTTCTTAGCGCCAGCTTCTGGGGCAAAGTGGCCCAGACGCGCTCAGATGTGCTGGGAATGGAAGTGGAATTATCCCCACAAATAGCTCTACCGTGGTCCTTCAAAGGGATTCTTATTATGGTGGCTATGTGTGGTAATTTGTTGCTTTTGTTGTCTTGTCTAAAAAACTTATAAATGTGGTTAACAAAAAAAGATTAGCCGTCCATACCTGTGAGCCAAGATGGGGAGGAAAGCCACTAAAAAAATATTGGTCATTGCCCAATACTACGCTGAGCCAGGCACAGATAGACAGAATAAGAATAAGAAACACAAGGAGCTAAAGAGTTGCTCGCAACTACAACAAGGGAGAGGCAGGTCCGCATTCTGGGGGCAACGGGGGGAACAAGGGGATACTCTGCACCAACTTACAGGCCCCAGAATGCCCAAATAGATAATTGGTGCCACAATTGCAAATATCCTAATCATTGGATTAGAGAGTGCGTTTCTACCAAAAAACTAACCAAAGGTGCTCCATGTCATGAGTACTTACCCAAGGGGGATACAGAAAGTCTTTTAACAGAGGGTCAATGTGAGAAGTTGGCCTGATGTGCAGTGCTCACTATTCTAGTGATCACTATATATCAGTCCAAACAACCCTTATTGATGATTGGTTGTAAGTCAACCTGATAGACCAGCTATCCTAGTAGCATGGATACGAGCAGTCTAAGGCTAAGACTCTAGAGGGCGTGTTAAGCCAGCTGTTTTACCATCACATTACCCCTTGAACACCCAGTGAAAGGACACCACACAAGTGTTATGAAAATAAACAGTGTATTTATTAGAATCACAACAACCCTGTACTCTTTATGAGGACAGGGTGCTAGGCACACAACAAAACTCTTACGAAAATACTTAAGTTAGCACGTTATACACAAATGCCCGAGGGGCACGAAAAACCATATTCTAAAAGTGGAATGCGAAATTACTAGCAGGTAAGTACAGTACTAATAGGCTTTGGAATCGCTAGGACTTGACTAGGGAATCGTTAGATTACTTCTAGGAGACCTAGGGGACTCGGGTGCAGAGTGTGCACTCTCACGCGGGATGCGGGACAAAGTCTATGGAGGCTAGTAAAGGCAAAGTTAGTGTTCACGGGCGAACCCGACCTGGTAGGAAGAAAACGACAGTGGATCCTGACCCTAGGATAGTGAGGCTATGCTGGGACACCGAAGTGCCGAAGTTACCTAGCCCAGGGGCTGCAGCTGCATAGGTCTGAAAAGACGTCGGGAATCTCGTTGCCGGACCAGGAGCCTGGAAGAAGGAAGTTGCTGGCAGGCGACCAGTGAAGAAAAGTTCGATGGATCCAAGCCTGGATCGAGGAAGAAGAAACCTGAAAGCAGAGGGGACCAAGTTCTTGAATCACTAGCCAGTGATTAAGTGGGCACCAGGATGGCACCGGGCGAAGTCACCGCAGTCAGGTGAGTGGGCGACGCTGGCTCTGCAGATCTCACGGACCAGGAGGCGTTGTCGGTGACCAGGATGGAGAGGCGAGCTGTCCCACGATGGATGAAGCTGTCGGCGTCGAAGTTACCCAGGATTGGGCAACAAGCCTTGGCTAATTCAACCCCACGCGGTGGACTCAAAATGGCGTCTTGACTGGACCAGGAGGGTCCGGGGGGCTCCTCTTTTGGAAGGGAGCAAGGGCCAGCCTGGAGCAACCAGACCAGCAGCAGAAATGTCGTCGGGCGTCGTTCAGAAGGCCACAAGCCAGCGGGCTAGTAGCCAAACAACGCGGTGAGCAGCAAAAAGCAGAAGGGCCCCACGCAGATCGTGGAGATGCTGGGAGGCTGCACTTCGGTGCTGGAGCTGCTCAGGGTCGGGGCTTCTCGGACCCCAAAGCACTCACCAGGAAATTACTCGGCGGGCTTGCTGGAAAGAAGTCGTGCAGTCTTGAAGATGGCCGGTCCCTCGAGGTCTCGTCACACCCACGAATCTCAGCGTGACTGATGATGCAGGTAGAGGTCAGAGGTGCCAGGGAAGCCGGTTCTCGTCGAGCTGGGCAGTCTTGATCCGGAGGAGAGACTTGCAGCAGACCGCAGTGTTCTTAAGATGGTGCCTGCGGATGCAGGGTGACTACTCCTTAGTCACAAGGGAGAAATCTTAGGAAGAAGTCTTGAGTTCCTTTCGTGGAAAGTAGTTTCAGGATTCAAAGATGATCTAATTTGGAAGGGGGCCAGTTCCTACCTTTATCCTGTAAAAAGGGGCTGGCACGCGACTAAGTCCTGCCCTAGGGGTGGGACTAGGAGGGGGGTGGTTACACCCACTTCCTTGGCGGGCTTTTCCCCAGCACAGGGTCTGGAGTGACCCTGGAACTGGTTCCAGCCAGCCTATGCACAGTGAGCACCGGGGTGCCACGTGCAGTCACCTTCCTCTGAAGCCCTGCCTACCTACAATACACAAAACCCTGTCTGGGACGGTGCTGGCACCGCCCCTGGCAGGAAACCCTTTGTCCTTATCTCCTGCTCTGGGAGGACTCCCAGCAGCAGGAGGGCAGACTTGTGTCTCGGTGGCAGCATCCATTTTGTGGAGCTGAGGCTCTGTTTGACTTTAACCGGGGTTAGGGGTTACATACATGTCGTGTCCCTCTAGAAGGGTGGAATGCTAACCCCGTCGCCAGAATTGGCGAGGGGTTAGTATTCCAATTCGTATGACACCTTACTCGACATGTTTTGATAAAGCGATACCAGAGTTGGCATATAACCGCGAGGATTATAATGCACTTAAGAGTATATGGTATGCGATATCATGGAAACGGCTAAGGGATGGATCCCGAAAGCCGCAGACAGGCTCAGCTCATGCCAGAGCACCATCTCACACGATTCCAAGCACTCTGCCTCCAGGATTGTTAAGGCCTGCCATAGGAGTGACTGATAGGAGATCTGTGTGTCCATTTTAGGGTTAGATATAGGTATACTATATCTAAAGCAAAGGGTGATTACACCACCTTGCCCCAGCTGTCAAGCAGCCAGTTGTGTCAGATTTGGATGGCCAGCCAGGGGTGGCATAATACATGCTGCAGCCCCTGGTAGGCCCTGGGTACACCTATGCCCTGGGTACCTAAGGTACACTGTACAGGGACTGATAAGGTGACTCAGTATCCAATTTAGATATGTACCTAAGGTACATGGAATCCATTTTACAGAGAGAGCAGTAGGCCTGGGGTCCTGAATAGCAGGGCCCCAGGTCAACTAAGTCAGAAAACCAGCAAAACACCAGGCAAAAAGTTGGGGGCAACCATAGTCAGGGATCTACCTTCCTCCAAAACAACATAATGATATGCCCAATAATGTCCCCTATGCCGAATATTATGCCAATGACTCCAAAGACACCACTTATCAGCGACACCAACAAAACAACTTTGAGAGACAGGCTCCTAGGTGGTAACTATCCCCTTTCCAGATTATGATTTTGTGCAATAGGGTGGCCCAGGAGGGAGGGAGGAACAGGTCGAAATTCCAGTGGATTCAAGAGGGCCATATTTTGAAGCAATGGTGCAAGGACAGAAGATGAAATTCGTCATGGACACGGGCTACTAATTCCTCCATTTTTTTAAAACGTATCTCACATGCACTCCTCTTAAGAAAATGTGCCTGTGCGCTGTTCAGTCTCCACCCCACTGAAATACCAAAGGCCAAATAACTGATAAGCATTGTTTTGTATTGACAGACAAATGCAGCCTTAACTTGTTGGGCATAGACTTACTTCAAAAATTACATGCAACGATAAAATGAACCACCAATGGCATATACCTTGAGAGTATCAAAAACTCTCCTTTTCCAACTAATGGCTACTTTGCCAGAATGGGTGTTTGACTAAGTAGACAACAATGTGGGACATATGACAATAGCACTTGTACAAATAACTGTGTAACAAAATGTTCCTCTCCCACAAGTACCACAGTACAAAATATCAACAGAAAGAGAACAGGGGAAATAGGTGATAAGAGAGATACAGTGTTCCCCATGTAATAGACCGATCATCCCTGTATTAAAAAAGATGTCTGGAGGTTTGTGGTTGACCTCTGCGAGATTAGTGAAATAGTGAAACCATGTTTCCTCGGGGCACTTAACAATGCCACTGTATTAGCCGACATTCTTCCTAATTCATGTCACTTTTCTGTCACTGATTTGCAAAATGTTTTCTTTTCCAATCCCCTACATGAAGACTCATAATACCTATTCAGTTTTTTGTTTAAAAAACGTTTGTTGGGGCGTGGCCAAGATGGCGGCATGAGCAGACGTGTGGATTCTCTGCTCCCGCCGACGGACGGTTTATAGCACCGGTTCTGGCCGTTTCCTGGCCTGCTGATTCGGGCTGGGGGGCGGACCGGACTGTGGAGACAGCTGACCTGGCCTGAGGGGTTGAACGGGAGTCTTGGAGCGCGAGGCAGGCGCGAGGCAGAGCTTGCGGCTGGAGACGAGCCCCTCCCCCACGGGGCCGCGGCTGGAGGTTCGGCACGGCCTGGCAGAGCGAGCTCCGTGCAGCGAACTCCGGAGGGCCTGGAGGTGACGGCTGGTGACACCGGGCCGCCGCTGACTGGGTGAGCGCCGGAGACAGCGAGAGTGCAGGTGAGTGGTGGCCAGAAAAGGGAGGCAGCGGAGCTGAAACAGAGGCCAGCGCGACACCATCTTGGAAGGCGCAGTGAGGAGCGGCAGCACAACGCGCACGGTCGAGGGCCCAATAGGAGGATTGAGGCACTCCCGTGCTACCCCAGAGGGGAGCGGCGGGCGCTCGCTCTGCTACAGGGCGTACTGGAGGCAGGTCATCCCTCAGGTGAGGTGGAGACCCCGTATTGCGGTGCGGACAGCGAGCGGGTGGTGGCGGCTCGAGCACTGCGACAGGGCCACTCCAGGGGAAGGCCGCAACACCATTTTGAGGAAGCCGGCGAGAAGCTAAAGTAATGCAGGACACGCAGGTGCGGTTGAGGGCCTGACGGGTGGAGTAGGGCCCTCCCGCGATACCGCAGAGGGTGAGTTTCCACACCGAGGAGTGCTGGGCCGCCTGAGACTGCTGGACGTGATGGTGGCTCTGACCAGCGGCGACAGAGAAGCAGAGGTCGGCCCCCGTGGAAGGTCCTGCACCGAGTTGTGGCCATGACTGACGGTGGGCCTGCGGACCCGGGGGCGCGGTGCTGCGGTGAGGCCTGGATGCCCGGAGAAAGGATAAGTGGTGAGGAGTGGCGTGTCCTGGGCCTGCGGTTGGCTGCGGCCTGGAGGGGGCCTTGTAGTGAGGTAGAGCTGCATTAGAGGCCTGGGGGTACGACCCAGGGCGGGAGAGGCGCTGCTGGAGATGCGGGACATTCCACACTGGACGGGCTGGCAGATCAGGAGGCGCGGTGAGCTGACCCATTGCGGCGTGTGCCTGGCCATACCCAAAGGCACAGCGCAGCGGGTGGAGACGTGGTGCCGGCGGTGGGCACCGGGACGAGTGACGGGCAATGTCCACTACCAGAGGCCGCAAGGAGAAATCGGTGAAGGAGCTCTTTGCGAAAGCACAAGCGGCCCAGCAAAAAGGCAAACCGGCGTCGGCCGTGGTACAGATGGGTCCGGAGGCAGAGGCTGGCTCGGAGCCTATCACGAAAGCGTTTCTAGAATCCCTTTTCACGACACTACCGGAAGACATCCACGTCTTGAAAGCGGAGTTTGCTGGCGAGATCAGGGAGGTGAGACGAGACGTGGATGGAATAGGTGAGCGGGTGGCTGACTTGGAGAGCAAGAGTGACAACAGGGACACTGAACTTGCCGCCCTACAACAAGAAATCATACGCCTCCATGATCAGCAAATAGACCTCCAGCTGCATATGGAAGATCTGGAGAACCGTTCTAGGAGGCATAATATCCGCATTCGGAACGTTGCACTGTCAGAGACCGCCACGGACCTGTTTCGGTTCGCGCGGGAACTCTTCAATCATGCCTTGGGGCGCCCACTGGATTCTGATCTCCGCCTTGACAGGGCGCATCGTGCGGGTCCCCTGAGGGCATCGCCGGCTCCTCCGCCGGACATTCTGGTCTGCGTCCAAGATTATCGAATGAAGGAGGAGATACTGCAGAAGGCGAGACAGATGCATCCAATTTCATTCCAGGGTCACTCACCGTTGCTGTTTCAGGACTTGGCGGCTCTCACGTTGCACAAGCGTCGTCTCTTCAAACCAGTCACGGCCCATTTGCAACAGCAGAATATACCCTACAGTTGGGGACACCCATTTCGCCTGGTCTTCAGACTGGATAACAAACAACACCAGCTTTGCTCGGTCTCGGAGGCCTGCCGTTTGCTGGGCATCGAACCACCCGAGGAGGAGGATGAAGGACAGGGGCCAGTGCCGGAGATGGACGACTCCAAGCCAAGATGGCGACAACAGAGGAGACGACGGAGAGTGAAGAAACCCCCAGCGATAGAAATAGCAGAATGCTGGAGGTCTGCGGTGGAGGCGGTGGCTTCAGATGGCAGCTCGGCCCCCAATGGTTGACATGTCAAGTTCATTGTCGAGCCATGATCTCCTGTTTTGGCTGCCTGGCCGTTGGCGGGAGGGAGACCACTGGAGGGTTTGGTGGTCTACCCCCTTCCACATTTTTCCTATCATCTGTAGACGAAGGACTCATTGTGTGTTGGTTTTGTGGGGGGTTCTGGGGGTTGGGTAGGGAGGGGGGGGAATGGTTCATGGTCCACCGAGGGTTTGGATCTGTGTTTAGTTTCTACTCCAGGGGCCCTTGGGTGGAGATGTGTTTATACGCTGCGATACTGTGTGCTTCTAGAGCTTTGCTATGACTGGTTTGGTGTTCCACTTGTTAATTGCCGGTTACGGACCTTGCAATACTTACACTTAATGTTCAAGGGCTGAACAATCCAGTCAAGCATAGGGCTGTCCTGTTATGTTTGGAGCAATCCCAGGCCGACATTTGCCTCCTCCAGGAGACACATCTCCTCCCCAAAGATTGTCATCGCCTTCGTTCCCGTAAGTTCCCCTCTCAATTCTTTTCCTCGAGCCCCACTAAGTCGGCCGGTGTTGCGATCTTGGTGGCCCAGAAGTTAAGGGGTAAGGTGTTACACAAATCTGCGGAGATTAAGGGGAGACTGTTAGCTTATAGATTCTCGATAGGGGACTCCACACTCACGATAGGCACTGTATATGGCCCCAATGAGGGCCAAGAAAAGTTCTTCCATAGGGCGCTCACAGAGATCACGATCGCAGCTGACCGCTATATAGTGCTAGGGGGCGACTTGAAAATTGTTTTCGATAATGTCATGTCAGCGCACTTCCCAGGCCGGGGCTCTTTCGTCGGAGGGCTTGGATCGTTTGGCTGAACTTGGCCTCCAAGACCTTTGGCGCAGGTTCCACCCAGGTGAGAGAGATTATACGTACTACTCCAATGCACACAAGTCATATGCGCGTTTAGATTAGCTGCTTGCATCCACGCCTACTCAGGCACTTGTTACCAAGGTGGACATAGGAACAGCCTCACTTTCTGATCCGGCCCCAGTGACATTGGTCTTCTCCATGCCGGCCGCACAGTGATCACGCAGGGTTTGGCGACTGCGGGAAACATTGCTACACAGGGAGGAGGTGGTCTCTAAGATTCAGCGCGCGATTGCAGAGTACCTTTTACATAACAACAATGCTGACACCACGCTTGCCACACAGTGGGCTGTGCTTAAGGTGGTTCTTAGGGGGGAGTTTATTGCCATTTCGGCGGCAGAGAACGTAGAACGTCAGGCTAAGAGGGATGAACTCACTCAGCAGACCAGAGAGCTGGAACAAATGCACAGGAGAACGGGTGCCCCGAGAATATGGAGATAGTTGAAGGCGGTGCAGCAGCAGCTGGCGGCGTTAGATTTAGATCGGGCGGAGTTTGCGGCCCTTCGGCTGCGCCATGCGTATTACACTGGGGGAGACAGATGTGGGCGCCTGTTGATGCACAAGCTGCGAGAGATGATGCAGCAGCGGACGGTGCGGGAGATACTTAGAGGTGATGGCACACGGGTCACGAAGGACCATGACAGCTCCTTTAGCTCCTTCTACGCGGATCTTTATTCCGCTGATCCCCCGGCTGTCAGGGAGGAAGCTGATTTTCTGGCCTCTGTCCCCCTCCCGGCCCTCCTGCAGGATCTGGTGGAGTATCTGGAGAGAGATATATGACCGGAGGAGGTCATTTCGGCCATTTCCCGTCTTAAAGTAGCGAAGGCCCCTGGCCCGGACGGCTTCCTGGCGAATTTTTATAAGACCTTTTGTGCCCAGGTCGCCCCGCTGCTTGCACGCCTATTTACCTCCTTCTCGGAGCAGGGAGCGAACCCTGGGGACCTGTTGGAGGCATCCATCGCTGTCATACCCAAACCGGGTATGGACCGTACCAAATGTGGGGCATACCGACCTATCTCCCTGCTTAACGTGGACCTCAAGCTCTATACCGGGATCCTGGCCTCCTGCCTGGAACCATACATGGGATGCCTGCTGGATCCGGATCAGTCCGGGTTTATCCTGGAGCGTCAGACCTCCGACAATACTAAGCGGGCCTTCCATCTCCTAGAAAAGGCCGCACGCACAGAGTGGGAATACATGTTGTTGGCCATAGATGCAGGGAAGGCGTTCGACAGGGTCCACTGGCCCTATCTGGAGAAGGTCTTGGAGAAAGTAGGTATGGGTCAGAAATTCCGTGCTCGGGTGATGAATTGCTACAAGTTCCCTATGGCCACGGTCCGGGTCAACGGGTTCACATCTCCCCGATTTGCCATCGAAAGGGGTACGAGACAGGGGTGTCCTTTGTCCCCCCCCCCTGTTATTTGCACTCTACCTGGAGCCCCTTGCGCAACTTCTTAGATTAGATCAGAGTGTGCGGGGGATCAAATTTGGGGGGGGGGACATGCATACAATCAGCTTGTACGCGGATGACATTCTGATCTCGCTTTCTAGTCCGAGGGTTTCCTTACCGGCGTTTTTTGAGGACCTGACGAGCTTCGGTCGTGTATCGGGGTTCAAGGTCAATATGACCAAATCGGTGGCCCTGGACCTGTCCCTTGAGAAACCTATTCGAGCCCTCTTGCAGGAGTCGTTCCCCATTCAGTGGTAGGCGGAGGCGGTGCCATACCTGAGGATACAGCTGGCCCCTTCACCATCGGCCCCCGTGACTATCAACTACTCCCAATTGCGACTGAAAATTAGGCGTGAATTGGGACAATGGAGGGACTACCCTCTATCCTGGCTAGGTAGGGTGGCGGCGGTCAAGATGACGGTCCTCCCCCAGATCTTGTATCTCTTTCGCACAATCCCTCTCCGTCCCCCTTCGGGCTGGATAAAGCAGGTGCAATCTGAGCTGTCGCAGTTCATATGGCATGGGAGGAAACCACGCCTAAAGCTACGTCTGGTGATGCTGGCCCCTGAACAGGGCGGGATCGGGGTCCCGGATTCAGCAGCGTACTTTCAAGCTGCGCAACTACGTTTTTTGGTGGAGTGGAGCAGGTGGGAGTCTGGGAAGCATTGGTTATTCCAAAATCAAGCTATCGCTGGTAGAACCCTACGGGAGATCCCCTTCCTGCATAGACGACATAGACCTCCTAACTAGTACGCCTCCTACGTCATGAGAGTCCTGCTGGAGATCTGGGATCGTACGAACGTGAGCCATGAACTCACGACTCTCCCATCCCCCCTCACCCCCATTGTGGGGAACCCGGACTTCCAGCCGGGGTTGGACGAGGTGGCCTTTGCTAGGTGGAAGCCTTCTGGCTGCCGGTTCCTTTATCACATGAAAAGCAACTGATTTCGGACCTCTACAAGATGCTCCAGGGCAAACACACTCACACCTACAGCGCTGGCAGGGTGCTATAGGAGCGGGACTTGGGGAGGATGCTTTCTCACAAAGAATGGGAGGGGATATATTATAGAGCGCGATGTTCAGCGTATCACATGGGGCTCACTGACACCCTCACCAAGGTAGCGACCTACTGGTACTACATCCCTGAGCGTCTCCACGAGATGGATCCTGCCAAGGACGCCCTGTGTTGGCGCGGCAGCGGTCAGTTGGGCACGTAGTTTCATTTGCTCTGGGACTGCGTGCTGCTCACGGGGTATTGGAAACAGATTCTGGACGACGTCGATGTCCACTTTGACACAGAGATCCCCCGTTTCCCTATGTACGTCCTTCTGGGACTCCCCAATCCTTTGACTTACCCGCTGCGTTCCCGTAGAGGCCGACTGATAGCTATAGCCCTGGGTTCAGCGATGCAGAATATATTGGCACTCTGGCGCTTGACGCAAGTTCCACATACCAAGGGAGGCTTCACCGCCTCTGGATGGTGCTTGGCATGGAAAAACTCTTGTTATCAAGAGCAGGGGAGGGCGCTAAATACGCTGAGTTGTGGCAACCGTTCCTGTCTGTGTTGGCTTCCGAGTTTCAGGAGGTTACCTGCCCCAGATATCTCAGACTGCTGCGCCTTGCGGACACAGGGTAGGGGTCATGGATAGGGTAGGTTGGGGCGGAGTAGGTATGTTTGGCAGGTTG
Organism: Lissotriton helveticus; assembly: GCF_964261635.1. Taxonomy (NCBI): domain Eukaryota; kingdom Metazoa; phylum Chordata; class Amphibia; order Caudata; family Salamandridae; genus Lissotriton; species Lissotriton helveticus. The sequence goes on from NC_136059.1 coordinate 1,030,670,038, forward strand.
ACAGTGTGCGGTGGACATGGACCATGGGGAGGGGGGAAGGGGTGAGTTGGGGAGGGTGGGGGGTAATGGGCTGGGTTTGTTTGGGGGGTGGGTTCTTCCTTTTGGGGTTCCTTTTCTTGTTTGTAATAATCGACAAGTTAGCGTGCCTGCCCAAGGCCGGTGGAAGGGATTCAATGCTGGTGTCCTTTCACGTGAGGGTTTAAGGGGTTGCCTCATGGGGTCGGCTTGGATTGGCGGCCTATGACAGCCTCCTTGATGAGAATGCTAGAGTGAAGCCCTCTTACCGCCTTTCTACTTGCTTAAGACGCGGCCGGTCCGGTAAGGGTTGTAGGTGGCTTGCTGTGTTTAAGTTCCGACACCCCCTTATGATTTTTGCTTTGCTGTGCAAGTGATCCTTCCACGCCGGCCCGCTGGGTTGTAGGCGACTTTGATGGTGTTGTTTTTTTTTCATGCCCAGTATTTTGTCAATAAAACAAATGTAATACTTGTTACTGTTTACACCTATCCCACGGGGCTTCACAGAAAGCCTTACCATGTATTCAAAGGCACCAAAAGCACAACTAGGCACCTTTCAGTTGACACCAACTGCCACTCTCATACAATACACAGACAACGTATTATTGGCCAGCACCAGAGAAACAGACTGCGCTTCTGACACTATTGCATTATTAAATTTCCTTGCTACACATAGCCACAAGGTATCTCCCACTGATTTACAATTTGTTCAAAGGGAAGTTGCCTATTTAGGACACCTTCTGTCGAAGGGGAAAAGGAGAACTGACCCTCAAAGAGAGAAAGCTATATTGAATATTCAACCCCCTACATCACAACAAGTACGAGCCTTCCTGCGCATAGCAAGTTATTGCAGACAATGGATCCCTAACTTTTCCCTTATTTCAAACCCTTGCTAAACCTCACAACTAAAGACACCCCACAATCTTTATCATGGTTAACTGAACACCAGAATAGTTTTCTGCATATCAAGTATGCACTTTGTGACGCTCCTGCTCTTGGAATGCCTGACTATACTAAAGAATTAAATTTTTTAGTACATGAACAAGATGGGCGTGCACTTGCTCTTCTTACACAACAACAGGGTGACAGAAAAAAGACCCTGCGCTTATTTTTCCAGCATGGTTGCTTTAAGCTTACCAGCATAACTGCAGCAACTGTTTCCATAGAAGAAGCAGACATAATGATTATTGGACACAAAGTGCATGTATGTACCTCACTCTGTAGGTATACTGATAAACAACACACAAACTCAACATTTGACAAATGCCAGAGTAACACTTTTTGAGTTGTTTGTTCAGTTCTCATGTTATCATACATTGTTGTAACACACTTAATCTGAATGACACTGACACACCCCATGATTGTGTACTGATCACAAGGGAACAGACCAAAGAGAGAACAGATTTACAGGACACACCGATGGAAGAAAGAGATGGTGACTTATGGGTCGATAGCTCTTGCTTTAAGCTCAAGGATGGGACAACTACTGCAGCCTATGCTGTTACCACCTTACACAATGTCATTAAACTTATAGACTATTAGAATTAACCACACAAGCAGCCGAATTAATAGCCGAATTAATAGTATTAACAAGAGCCTGTGAGCTGAGTGCTGGATTAACTGTCAGGGTTGAGGAATTTAATAAAATATCTACTTGTCCATGGGGCAGGTTGCTTCATAAATCTACTTGTCCTGTAACAAAATCCACTTCCCCCTTTGGTGGCATGTAGTGCAGCGACAAATTATGGCAGCCATCTCATTGTATAAGAGCTCTGCTATTGTGCCAGGGCTTATACCATAGTGGTCTTTGAATACTTGCAATCCCCTTATGTTGTCACGTTTCTGCAGAGCTACATACTGGGGCTGAAGGTAGTGGTAAGCAATAGTTCCAGGGTTAGAATGCCCTTTTGAGTCTGTGCATACCTACTAACTTGCATGTTTTAAGGATTTTCACAATGCTTCTCTAATCTTTTCCCATACTGGGAAATGTTCGAAATGTTCTCCTGACAATGGCAGACGTGAACCTTCTTCCAGAGTTGGTAAAAAAAGTGGTGGGGGAAAAGTGAACTTGCAAACACAGATTTTAGTATGAGCCAATCTACACATACATATTTGCTCAGGCTAAAATGCAGTTCACAAATATTTTCCAGGAGTACTATTTCTTGTCCATCTTCTGTAAATTTTTGGGAATTCATGAAAGCTGTATAACTGCACTTTTGAGACTTTCTTTAATAATTGGGCCCCTAATTTGGTTTAGCATTGACCGTGACCTTTTGTGTTTATTAACATTCTGTCTCTCTCTCTCTCTCTGTGTATCGGCTGGCTTCACTGAGTTTTTTGCAATTTTCACTGAGCGACAGCATTCTGCTCTTTCACAAGGAGAATATCAGCACACAAAGTAGGTTTGTTCAGTGCTAGTAACTACTGTGCTTTTGAGACCCAAAAACTATTTTTGCTTTTGCCAATGTTTGTTATAATGGTGAGGGCCCTGTAGCTCCCACACCAGTAAGGTTTTACAAAAACCATGCCAAAACAAGTCACACATTGACAAAACTAAAAAGATGACCACCCATTTCAGACCTACTGGCTTTGCAAATGCTTGTTTCTTTTTGTTTCCCATAATCTTATTGCAACCGATTTTCCTTTATGAATATTTTTGCAAAATACTAGCATGCATCAACACATGTTACTAAATAATGCTGCAAAGGAATGGTACATGAAATTTTGCAGTAGTTTAGCAAAACAATTTTTTTCCTTGCATTCACGTTTTTATGAACATTTTATTTTGAAAGCAAAGAATCCACAATCTTGCTTTCAAGCTTCTGCAAATATTTGCATCAAATCAGGGAGCATTCAGGGAGCGTTATACATAGCCTCATATTGCTAAACTTTGAAAATGTGTGTACACATTTTAATACTAGAACCACTGTCAGTAGTGCAGTCCGCGCTTACAACATTTACAAGAGCGCTCACCCTAACAATAATGGCTTTTAATTAATGAACCATAAATACAAGTTTTAACAGCATTAACATATGGCCAAAAATATTACCTTAAATGCAGACAGTGCCCTTACCTGATCCATAATGTGGTATTGCAAACTGGCAGCCGAAGGGTTTGTGCTGCAGGGGGTTGGCCTACTTATCCCAAGGACAAAATACACTTGAAAATTGTTGCCATTGACTCCAAACAATATGTCCTGGGTGTCGGGCTATAGGAATTCCACATCCCCGGCGTTTTCCTCTTTACTCACCAAAGTCAAATCTGGGTCCCCTTCCGACAGTTGTCCTGTCCATTTACTAAAAGAGATTTTCTCTGTCTGTCCGGATCCCCCGCTATTACTTCTTAACAATTCCCTCTCACTGGGGACGGTCCCTGACCTCCTCAAATCTGCTAAAATTATTCCAATCTTGAAGAAGGCAGGGGCCAATCTGTCCTCTCCTTGTAACTTTCGCCCTATTTCTCTGCTTCCTTTTTTGGGGAAAATCCTGGAGAGTCATGTTACAACTTGTTTCAGCTCCATCATCGAGAATACGCATTTCTTAGACCCCCATCAGGCAGGCTTTTGTGACTGCGCACTCCATAGAGTCTGTCATCCTCTCTGTGTTGGATGAGCTTAGATGCGGAGCCGATGCCAGCTCTTCTCAGGCCTTGGTTCTCCTGGACCTGTCAGCTGCCTTTGACACGGTCGATCACACCATCTTGATCAATCGTGTCAAAGGCGCAGGTATTCGGGGATCCTCTTTGGCTTGGATCACCTTGTTCTTTGAGAATCGTCAGCAGGCCGTTCAGCTGGCCGGCTTCTCTGCTGCTCCTTGCCTTATTACCTGTGGTGTCCCCAAGGTTTGTCCCTTTCTCCTCTTCTTTTCAATCTCTATATCTTTCCTCTCACCTCTGCTCTTCAGAAATTGTATGTCACGGTGTTTAATTATGCCGATGACCTCCAACTTATCTTTAATATCTCTTCTCTCTCTTCTTCTGTTCTCAACTTTCAATCAGTTATGACTTATCAGCGACTGGATGAATTCCAACCACCTTAAGCTCAACCCTGATAAGACCGAGCTAGTGCTTACTGGTGGTGCCTCCAGTCCCTGGTTCTCTTCTTTCTGGCCCTCTTCTCTTGGTCCCCCTCCCTCTCCCTCTGTTTCAGTTATAAGTCTTGGTATTAGAGTTAGCAGTGATCTCTCCATGCACTCTCAAATCAGTGCAGTGGTTTCATCTTGCTTTCTTAATTTACGTATTATATGTAAAATCTCTCGTTTCTTTTCTACTGAGGCATTAAAACTAATCTTGCTAGCCATGGTCATATCCCATCTGGATTACGGAAATGCTCTGTATGTCGGTATTCCTGTATACGAGCTCCGCCGTCCCCAATTAATCCAGAACCAGGCTGCCAGGCTAGTCTATAAATTCCCCAAACACTACCATGTTACCCCACTGTTGAAAACATTACATTGGTTACCGCTCTTTGAATGCTCCTTTTCAAACTTGGATGTCTGATCTTTAAGGCCCTTGCTGGCACAGCGCCTGCCTTCACAACTGCCAAACTTAAGGCTTACGTTCCCACCCGTGACCTTCGGTCTTCCTCTAAGCACCTTCTGTGCATTCTTCGTTACAGAAGGAAGAAACACGGTGGCAGGAGCTTCTCTTTCTTGGCCCCTCCTTTTGGAACACTCTACCCATTAGCATTAAGACTACTGCCTCTTACATGGACTTCCGTAGGGCTCTGAAGACCCAGCTCTTCTTGCAAGCGTTTGCCGAATAGGCTGCACCCCCGCCCCCCACGTACTTCCGTCCTCAGCGCCAAGAAACCGTTTGGTCTACGAACGCTTTATAAAACTTAAAAAAAAAAAATATATATATATATATATATATATATATATATATATTACCTACTGGCGGTCGCCAGTAGGTATATATAGTTAGGATTTTTTCTCTATGGGTTTTTTGAAAATTCTATGTCTAATAACTTTGGCGTTTGTGGACGGAATTGGCTGAAATTTTCAGGAAAATGGCACATTTTGTTTCTGAGCAGCCCCTGAAAATTTTGGGGGGGTTCGTCAAGGGGGGGCCGAGAAAAAAGGGGGGTCCCAAAACGCGTTTTTCCCATGTTAATTTCCATAGGGCGGTTGGCCTCACTTTTAGCCCGAACGGCTGAATGGATTTGCACGAAACTTGGCAAAATTGTAGGGACTGGTAGCCCGATGTGCCTTTTGTAGGTCTCAATATATGTGCTGCAGTGGATTTTGAGAAATTAACGTTTAAAAAAAGATATATATCTGTAACAGCGGACTGGGCAGCGGCCCAGGACGCGGACTTTTCGCGCAACGGAGCTTTGTGAAGCGAAGCTGATTGGTTCTCTGGCGTCTGTCAACATTCCAAACAGTCCGTAGCGGCCGCCATCTTGTCTCTCGGTAGGATCGAGAGACAAGAGGAGGCCAAAGCGAAGGGGCAAATGACCATAAGGGGGAATAGTAGATCCTCGCTGACCCCCTAGGTTTGATGTGGAGGTTTTAAAAGGGCCCCGCGGGGCAAAAAAAAAAAAAAATAATAATAATAATCGAACGGCTGAATGGATTTGCACGAAACTTGGCAAAATTGTAGGGACTGGTAGCCCGATGTGCCTTTGCTAGGTCTCAATATATGTGCTTCAGTGGATTTTGAGAAATTAACGTTCAAAAAAAGATATATATCTGTAACAGCGCACCGCTTCGCGTACTTTTCGCGTTACGGAGCTTTGCGAAGCGAAGCTGATTGGCTCTCCGGTGTCTGTAAACATTCCAAACAGTACGTAGCGGCCGCCATCTTGTCTCTCGGTAGGATCGAGAGACAAGAGGAGGCCAAAGCGAAGGGGCAAATGACCATAAGGGGGCATAGTAGATACTCGCTGACCCCCTAGGTTTGATGTGGAGGTTTTAAAAGGGCCCCGCGGGGCAAAAAAAAAAAATAATAATAATAATCGAACGGCTGAATGGATTTGCACGAAACTTGGTAAAATATTAGGGACTGGTAGCCCGATGTGCCTTTGCTATGTCTCAATATATGTGCTTCAGTGCATTTTGAGAAATTAACGTTCAAAAACAAGATATATATCTGTAACAGCGCTCCGCTTCGCGGAGATAAAATTATATCTGTATTACCTAGCTGTTGCTAACACCAGTTAGCGACGGCTAGTAGGAGATAGCGACCATCTTGGGTCCCACTTTGCATGTGAGTGATATTTATCACTAATGACATGCAAAGTGGGCATGCCAAGATGTTAGCGACTGGAAACAGTCGCTAACATCGCTATCTCCTAGGGACTGGTAGCCCGATGTGCCTTTGCTATGTCTCAATATATGTGCTTCAGTGCATTTTGAGAAAATAACGTTCAAAAACAAGATATATATCTGTAACAGCGCTCCGCTTCGCGGAGATAAAATTATATCTGTATTACCTAGCTGTTGCTAACACCAGTTAGCGACGGCTAGTAGGAGATAGCGACCATCTTGGGTCCCACTTTGCATGTGAGTGATATTTATCACTAATGACATGCAAAGTGGGCATGCCAAGATGTTAGCGACTGGAAACAGTCGCTAACATCGCTATCTCCTATTATCAACTTTTGGAAATATTCGAGATAAGCGCGAATATCTCCAAAAAGTAACAGCTGCCCTGAGCAGTTCTTAGCCATGTTATCCAATGGGAGGTGGATAACATGGCTAAGAGCATTAGCTCGGTAATGCATGAATATCGCTGAGTTTTCAGCGATATTAATGCATTGCGGTCGTTTTTTATCGTATTTGCGATAAACCTTGATAATAGCAAGGTTTATCTGCGATAATTTCTGACGGTAAAAAAATCTTTGCAATGCATCGTTAGGGATAAATATCGCTTAACTTTGGTAATATGCCCCAACGTCTGTTAACGTTCGATTCGAAGGAAATCAGGAATTGTTGAAAAACATTGTGTGCGCCATCTTGTCTTTTTTCAAATGCCACACTTTTGTCGTGCACGGCAGCCATTTTAGATGCCTTGACCAGACCCACTCTGTGCACGCTGTCGATCCTTAGCATGGCTCCCCACCCTCGCAAGCATCTCACCCAGGCAGTGGTCACCCCCGCTCTCTGTCTTATGCATGGGTAATAAACCTCCCCCCATCTGCGCTGCTCTTCCCTGAGAATCACACCCTGTGCCCGCCCGACACCTCCCTTTCGCCCTATTCACTACCGCACCCTCTGACACTCCTTTTCCTCTGTGTCCGATTGTCCAGGCCGGTCCTAGGCTATCAGCTAGCCCTGCAGATGTAGTTTATGGCCCCAGCTGTAAAGAATCACCCCTCTTCAAAGGAGTTATAGTAGATCAAGGCCCACACCCGATGAGATCCGTCACACCACACGTGTTCCTACTATCTGAAAACCATCCTGTATTGTGATTGGGGAGGGGACCGAGCGTGAAGCGGAAGATTCCATGGATGACTCTTTGTACATCAAAGTTTTTACAATTATGTGTCACATTAAAAATATATAGCACTCCGACAAAGTAGTAAGATTATAAAACTTTAATAATTTATAAATATATACAAGAAAACAAAAATAGTAATAACATATAAACATTTTTAGGGAAAAACAACGAAGTAGCGGTCGGCTGTGCGAATAGTCCCAACACAGCACAACGTCCAGATTTCCGGCGTGGGGCGTCGCGGGGGGTGGGTCATCAGTAGCAAACTGTTGTGCGAATAGTTCCAAGGCAGCAGAACGCGCCGAAATCTAGATGACACGAAAGTGATGTCTAGTAAGTTGCCACCCAGCAAATAACGGCGTGGGGCGTCGCGGGGGGTGGGTCATCAGTAGCAAACTGTTGTGCGAATAGTTCCAAGGCAGCAGAACGATGGCACCAAGGTGATGTCCAGTAAGTTGCCGCACTGGTTTTGGTATCCTACAATGCTGCTCCGAATAACGGCGTGGGGCGCCCCGGGGGAGGCGGCGTGAACGGGCCTCTCCAGGTGGAGTCTCATCTGTTTTAGTGGGGCGCCCCTTTACCGTTTCAGTTGCCATTCCGTCCGCTTTTGGTCCACTGTGTCAAAATCCGCCATTCAGCTGAGTTGCGCCCACTCTTGCGGTGCAGCGATAGGCGGCTGCCACAGGACTCTCAAAATGGCGGCAGGCTCTTTCCTTTTTGGGCGTGGTCCACTGAAATGGCCCTGGGACACCTTGGAAATCGGACGCTTGTCTGCTAGGTCTTGGACCCCATTCTCGAAAGCGTCCCCTCCGCCTTGAGAATTCATCAAAAGTTTTGGGGGCCCCGACTCCTGCAGGCTTCTGGTGGGGAGCGGCTGCCATGATTGCTCGCGGAATGACCACGACGGAGCTACGAGATGGTGGTGCTCTCATGCTGACGCCAGTTTAGTCTGAAACATCCAGAAACAAGGTGGGGCTTTCATCGTTTGGGGGGAAAAAAAAGTTTTCATCCAATGAAAAGTGTTGTTTTTAGGTCATATGATCAAGCCTTCCATCATTAGGAAACCAAAAGTAAAATGAACCAATGAAAAGTTTTATAAACAAGTCACATGACCTGTTATGCGGCATAGGGTATAAAATGCGGAGAAAATACGTTGGCACGTGAGGCGGCGTCAGTAGCGGACCGATGTGCGAATAGGCCGAAGGCAATACAACGCGCCAAGATCCGGATGGCACCGAGGTGGTGTCCAGCAAGTTGCAGCACTGGTGTGGCCATCCTACAATGCTGAAAGTCGGCGTGGGGCGCCCCGTTGGCCTGTGAGTTTGCGTCAGTAGCGGACCGATGTGCGAATAGGCCGAAGGCAGCACAACGCGCCAAGATCCGGATGGCACCGAGGTGGTGTCTAGTAAGTTGTCGCACTTCTGTGGCCATCCTACAATGTTGAAAGTCGGCGTGGGGCGCCCCGTTGGCCTGTGAGATGGCGTCAGTAGCGGACCGATGTGCGAATGGGGCCAAAGGCAGCGCAACAATATTTTCTGACTGACACCACAAGGCGCTGAGATGCCAAGATTCGGATGGCACCGAGGTGATGTCTAAGTTGCGGACTGATGTGCGAATGGGGCCAAAGGCAGCGTAACAATATTTTTTGTATGGAAGATACCACTAGGCGTTGAGATGCCAAGATTCGGATGGCACTGAGGTGATGTCTAGCAAGTTGCTGTACTGGTGTGGTCATCCTACAATGCTGAAACTCGGCGTGGGTCGCCCCATTAGCCTGTGAGATGGCGTCAGTAGCGGACCGATGTGCGAATAGGCCGAAGGCAGCACAACGCGCCAAGATCCGGATGTCACCGTGGTGGTTTCATAGTTGAGAGGCACTTCATCTGCAGTGGGGCGCCGAGATCCGGATGGCACCGAGGTGATGTCTAGCAAGTTGCTGTACTGGTGTGGTCATCCTACAATGCTGAAACTCGGCGTGGGTCGCCCCATTAGCCTGTGAGATGGCGTCAGTAGCGGACCGATGTGCGAATAGGCCGAAGGCAGCACAACGCGCCAAGATCCGGATGTCACCGTGGTGGTTTCATAGTTGAGAGGCACTTCATCTGCAGTGGGGCGCCGAGATCCGGATGGCACCGAGGTGATGTCTAGCAAGTTGCTGTACTGGTGTGGTTATTCTACAATGCTGAAACTCGGCGTGGGGCGCCCCATTAGCCTGTGAGATGGCGTCAGTAGCGGACCGATGTGCGAATGGGGCCAAAGGCAGCGCAACAATATTTTCTGAAGAGAAGACACCAAAAGGTGCTGACATTCCAAGATCCGGATGGCACCGAGGTGGTGTCTAGCAAGCTATGCAGTTGAGTTGTGTGCGCACTTGCGGCGAATAGGTCGAAGGCAGCATAACAATGTTTTCTGAATAGGAGACACCACAAGGCGTTGAGATTCGGTTACCACCGAGGTGATGTCTAGCAAGTTGCCGCACTGGTGTGGCCATCCTACAATACTGCTCCGAATAACGGCGTGGGGTGCCCGAAGGGGGGGGGAGCCGGCGTGAATGGGCCTTCCTAGGTGGAGGCTCGTCTGCTGTAGTGGGGCGCCCCTTTACCGTTTCAGTTGCCATTCAGTTGAGTTTCGGCTGCTCTTGATGCTACAGCGACAGGCGGCTGCAAGAGGACTCTCAAAATGGCGGCCTGTTCTTTGGATTTGGGCCTGGTCCACTAAAATGGCCCTGGGACACCTTAGAACTCGGACGCTCGATTTTTTTTTCCTTTCCTGTACATGCAAAAAAAGGTAAATGCCCGGTACGTTACACGCTTCATCTGCCACGATGAACTCTCCAGAGGAACCGAAAAAAAATATAGTTGTGGTAACTATACCATGCATCGTCATATGGAGAGGTGGCACCAATTAATTATAGTGCTGCATAAAAGAGAGATTTGGAGGAGAACCCCTGACCTGCTAGTACATTTATCAAAGAAGTGGCACTGAGAGCTTCAGAGGCAAGGGAAACGGTCCCAAATATTTAGAAGAACTTTGGAAAGATTAAAATGACATGTTTAGATTGTGGCAAATTAATTTCATGTGGACAGATGAGTGTTACTCTAATAAATACAGCATATGAACATCATCATAGTCGATGGTTGGTAGAGACATTTTGACTATATCCTGGACCTGCCCGTCCTCGCCCAAAATGGCGCCGGAATAAATGGGACTCGTAACTCCTTGTTGTGTACTGGTTGCAGAACCTTGAAATCACGAGATACGTATGCAGTTTTGAAGCACATGGCGGGCGGGGACGAGAATTGATTGAATATTTCGACATCCCTATTGATATTAAGTTCTGATGTGTTATTGATTACTGTACTGTTGAAAGTTCGAATTAACGTCACCCATGGTACTTGCCCGCAAATGTATATCTAGATAATTTTATTGTAACTGGCCCTGTCGTATTTTAATTATAAAATGTACGTCCACCGATTCCGTAACTGTTAGACACCTTAGTTCTTGCAACCTAATGGCCCGCCCGTTACGTTCCTCTACAGTGTAAATGTCTATTCATCATATACGATTACAGTTTGCTCTGTGGCAGGCCCACGTGGTTATAGGCTCGTATTTGTATAATGAAATTTTCACAATAAAGGTTTTTAAAAGAAAACATGGTAGTAGTATATACATTGGTAAAGTTTTTAATAATAGTGACTGTTTTAGAATCATTAAAAGGCAAGTGAAATAAAGCAGACCAATTACATGAAGGGTAAAAGGTATAATACGAAGGAACGCAGTAAAGATAAATGGTCAAGGGCTGTTGTGTTTTCTATTCCTGCAACATAAAGTGATCGATAAGAATCTCATATTCAGGCGTATCGGCGACTAAGACAGCAGGTCGACCCTCTTTTGCTCAACGGCTCCGTCATGGGACGAAGAAACGCTCTTTTTCTCGAAAAAAGAATATATTTTACTTGCAGGACAGTTGTAAAATTTCCGGGAAAGTACATTAGCCTGGAACATTATAACATATATTTAAGAAAAAATAATGTTCGGAAGTAATGAAAAGCGTAATTTTTAGGTCATATGACCAAGCCTTTCATCATTACAATAAGAAAAGTAAAATGAACCAATGAAAAGTTTTATTAACAAGTCACATGACTTGTTATGCTTACGTTACGCGCTGCGCGCCCCGGATGACTTCCGGATGCGCTAACGCGGCGCGTCATATGACGCATTACGCGACAACGCAGGTACAGAATATAGTCAAAATGTCTCCACCAACCAGCGGTCGGAACACAACCCCTTTCAGCAGGCTAAATAGTTCTGTTAAATGACAACAGAAGGGACAGGCAACAAGAACCATCAGTCAAAGAGGGGAGGGCTAGTTCTTCTCTACCGGGTTACATTGGGGCGCTACCGGAACTGATCGAATTGGTAGTCTACAGTGTTTCTGGATGTTTCAGACTGAAGCTGGGGTTAGCATGAGAGCAGCACCATTTCGTAGCTCCGTCGTGGTCATTCCGCAACCAATCATGGCAGCCGTTCTTTATCGTTATTTTGGGCGGGGTGGGTGGCGGAGCCGAGCTGTTTTGCAGCCATCATTGTGTGGAGTTCAGTTCATCTCACTAGTTTTGTATTTGTCATGAGGGGTTGTTCCTAATGTTTCTATTTTAGCGAGGTCAAAAAGAGATCCCATTAGTGGCCTACTGATTTTGCTCGATTCCTTTTCTTTTTTTTTACACGATTTTTCGTTATCTGCAAAGACTAAACAGAGTATTGCGACTCTGTGTTTGTTTGTAAATAGAGAATGAACCAAAGAGAACTAATTCTAAAACAGTAAATACTTGGATAACAATCAATCAAATGGAGAGAGAAGCAGGCACGACGGATTACAATGGGGGCAAAGGCCTGCGTTAACTACCTTTCACTATCTGCAAAGAGAGAGTACTCCTAATAGAAATGAGGGGGGGGGCACCATTCAAAGCAGATCAGTGTGCATAAACACGAAAATGTTTTCACTTACCACGTACTTGACATTCGACAGCTTATGATATTTGCTATTAAAAAACCATTGAAATTCACTGAAAAAACCATAGGTTATAGACCATATATAGTTAGGAATTAGCATTTACAAAACCTTGAAAATTCACTGAAAAAACCATAGGTTATAGACCATATATAGTTAGGAATTAGCATTTAAAAAACCTTATTTTACTCACACAAAACCATTGAAATTCCATATATAGTTAGTTGCACTAACTATATATCGCGCACCCGCAATCCACTGCTGATCATGTCACATATTACATCATTCATGACATGGTCAGTGACATCACTGATGACATCACTGATGACATCTCAAATGACATCACTGATGACATCACTGATGACATCTCATTTGACATCATTCTTGTGCTAATACGATAAACCTCTTCAGACTCTAATATAACCTTAGATACACTCAGTGTATACAGACACTCACACACTGCCACTCATCCATGGAGTTACTCACACACCCAGTCAGTCATGCAAAGAAACAATCTCACCTCCATTTCTTCAACTATACAGTTAAACACACCTTACTTATTGAAACATATACTAACACATATTTACTCTCTTATACAATCCCTGATACAAGTTCACAATGATCGATACAACTACTCACTCATTCAGTGGCTCTCATGCACAGTTATTTATATATGCCAACTCTCACATGTACTGTGTTTTACATATGTACTTACTATGACATGTAGCATTGAGATATCCATTCACTCATCAATACACTCATGCACACAGTCAACTGCCCATGTAGCTGTTTCCACATGCACTCTTGAACTCATACACCTAGTGAATAAACTGCTCACACATCTATGCAAAGAGTCACACACCTTCCAGCCACCCCTACACAAACTCAATCTCCCATAGAAATACTTGGGCAACCAATTAATAACACATATAGCCTCTCGTATAGCTAATGATCAACACATGCAGCAGTTTACAGAACAACAGACATAATGATGCACAAATTAAGACAGTTTAGTCACTAACCCATGCATTCAGTGAGACACATTTAATCACTCACTCATACAGTCAGTCACGCACCTACTAAATCCTTCATCCAGACACTTATACATCCACTCATTCTTCAATATGTAAAACATATTTAAACTTTACAAAAACACACAGACACTAGATGATGTCATCAGTGATGTCATTTGAGATGTCATCAGTGATGTCATTTGAGATGTCATCAGTGATGTCATCAGTGATGTCACTGACCATGTCATGAATGATGTAATATGTGACATGATCAGCAGTGGATTGTGGGTGCGCGATATATAGTTAGTGCAACTAACTATATATGGAATTTCAATGGTTTTGTGTGAGTAAAATAAGGTTTTTTAAATGCTAATTCCTAACTATATATGGTCTATAACCTATGTTTTTTTTCAGTGAATTTTCAAGGTTTTGTAAATGCTAATTCCTAACTATATATGGTCTATAACCTATGGTTTTTTCAGTGAATATATATATATATATATATATATATATATATATATACACATATATATATACATATACTGATAACCAATATGTGTTTGGAGCTCCACATAACTTTGGCAGTCTTTGAGAAGAAAGAGGTTTCCTCATGTCTCAAGGAATAAAAATACAACATGGTCCACTGATTGTTAAATTACTGAATGCTTTATTATTGCCAAAAAGAGTAGCTATCACAAAAATGTAATGCACACAAAAAGATAGTAGATGACATAGGCAAACAGAATGCTTTTTCTGACGAGATAGCCAAAGAGACTACACAGAATGTTACATCATTAACATATGTTTCTCATTGAATGTTAATTGAAGAGAAGGAAGTTAATACAACTTAAGTGATAGGGGCCTAGCAGATTTGCAAAAACAAGCAACTAAAGAAGATTTACAAACATTAACAATATGGTACTCTGGTGAAAGGCTCCTTTAAGGATCAACATGGTTATCGATTCATGCTACCTAACAAACTGCAATATACCATGACATTGATGATGCACGGCCCTTCCCATTTGGAAAGAGATCAATCAATCATAAGGGGTTTGCATAGCGTGCTACTCATCGCTGGGGGTCTCAAGAAGGGGGGGGGGGAGCAGCTCCGGATCAGTCGAAAAGCCAGGTCTTGAGGTCATTTCTGAATGCGTGCAGGGTAGGGGTGCGTCTAATGGTCACAGGGAGCTAGTTCCAGGCCTTGGCTGCGATGTAGGAGAAGGCTCTCCTGCCTGTTCTGCTACTGCCAATGCGGGGGATCTCCACCAGGGTGAGGTCGGCGGAGCGGAGGTTCCTTGTGGGTGCGTGGAAAGCTACTCTCTCGTTGAGGTATTTAGGTCCGCTGTTGTGAAGGGATTTGTAGGTGTGGGTGAGGAGCTTGAAAGTGACCCTCTTCTCGACAGGGAGCCAGTGGAGGCTTCGTAAGTGTTGGTTCATGTACTAGTGACTCAGGGTCCCGCGGACTCGTCTGGTTGCAGTGTTCTGGATGGTTTGAAGTTTGTGTAGAAGGGTCTTGTTGATTACGGCGTAGAGGGTGTTGTCGTAGTCCAGTCTGCTGGTTATGAGTGCCTGGGTGACAGCCCTTCTGCAGTCAGGGGGGATCCATTTTAAGATCTCGCGGAGGATGCGCAGGCAGTTGAAGCTAGTGGAGGCCACAGCATTGATCTGTCGGTTCATGGAGCGGGAGGAGTCAAAGATGAGGCCATGGTTTCGTGCGTGGTCCATAGGGGTGGGTGGGTTCCCGAGGGCGGGGGGCCACCAGGTGTTGTCCCAGGCGGAGGAGCAGGATCCGAGGATGAGGACCTCAGTCTTCTCTGAGTTGAGCTTCCAGCAGCTGTCTTTCATCCATGCGGTCATGTTCTTTATTCCTTCCTGGAAGCAGAATCTGGTGTCTTCGGGGTTTTTCGTGAGAGAGAGGATGAGCTGGGTGTCGTCGGCGTAGGATAGAATGCTGAGCCCGTGTTGTCTGACGATGGTGGCGAGGGGGGACATGTAGATGTTGAAGAGCGTGGGGCTGAGTGAAGATCCCTGGGGTACTCCGCAGTTGATCTTGGTGAGTTTGGAGAGGAAGGGAGGGAGCCTGATCCGCTGGGTTCTCCTGATGAGGAAGGATTGGATCCAGATGAGGGTGGTTCCTTGTATCCCTGCGTATTGAAGTCTGGCTGCGAGAGTGTGATGTGAGACGGTGTCGAAGGTTGCGGAGAGATCTAGAAGGATGAGGGCCGCGGTGTGTCCTTGGTCGAGTAGAAGGTAGATGTCGTCAGTGGCGGCGAGGAGGGCAGTCTTGGTGCTGTGGTTGCTGCAGAATCCAGACTGGGAGGTGTCTAGGATGAAGTTCTCTTCGATGAAGGCAATCAGCTGGGCATTTACGAGTCTCTCTGTGACTTTCACGGCGAAGGGGAGGAGAGAAATGGGCCGGTAGTTCTTCAGGTCTGTAGGGTCTGCTGTTGGTTTCTTGAGTAGGGGTATTACCTTCGCCCGCTTCCAGTCATCAGGGCAGATTTCGTATCTGGAGGAGGCGTTGATGGTCCGTCCTAGTTTGGGTGCGATGGCGGCGGAGGCTCTGTGGAATTTGTGCTGTGGGGCAGGAGTCGTTGGGGCTCCCGAGTGGGTTTTCTTCATGGTCGCAGTGGTGTGTTCGGCGGTGGCGGGTCTAAGGTCATGATGGTACGTTTATCAGCGGCGGTGGGTGGGGGGTGGTGTCTGGTGCTGGTTCGCTAAAGTCGTCGTAAAGGGCCTTGATCTTCAGAGAGAAGTAGGAGCCAAGTTTGTCGCAGAGTTCTTGGGAGGGTCTGTGTATGACGTTGAACAGTTCCTTGGCATTGGCTGCTTTTGTCTGGACTTTGTCTCTTATGAAGGTACGTTTGGTTTCTCTAATGCGCTGGTGGTATTCCTACAGGGCGCTCCTGTGGTTGTTCTGTGCTTCTGTGGTTTTCTGGTTTCGCGAACTTTTCTCTAGGCGTCTGCGGGTGCGTCTGGCTTCTTGTAGTTCTGTGGAAAACCAGGTGGCCTTCAGAGGGCGTTGTTTGGCAGGGTGAGCAAGCTTGTCGGCGCAGCTGGAGATCAGCGGTGAAATGCTATGGCTGCGGCGTTGGTGTCGGTGGTGGCTCAGGGGGGGGGGTTTGGCGGAGTGCGGCGTTGAGGAGTTCCTCTGTGACCTTGCTCCAGTTCTGCCGTGGCGGGCGTGGGGCGGGCTTGGGTTCGGTGGTGTTATTGAAGGTGAAATGGACGCAGGGGCATTGTAAACAGTATGAAACTATTTAGGAGAATGCTAATGTACAAAATATGCAGACAAAATATGTTAAAACTGCATAGGATGCACACTGTATAATGCTGGTAAAGGAATTCCGACCCCTACAGGACATTTTGCACCTGCTGAGGCACCCTTCGAACATTTGCAAATGGACTTTGAGCTGCCTACTAAAAATAAGTACCGGCATGTACTGACTGGGGTATGTATATTCAGCAAGTGGATTGAAGGCTACCCTACTAAGCGATGCAATGCTAGGACCACGGCTAAATGCTTGCTGAAAGAATTATTTCCATGCTTTGGTATGCCCCGGATGATTTCAAGTGATAACGTGGTGCACTTCCTCACTAAGGTAATGGAATTGGTCTGCAAGGCCATGGAAGTACAATAGAAGTTTCATTGTATCATAATGAAAAAAGGCATCCTGAAGACCAAGATAGCTAAAAATGTGTGCAGAATCCACATTAAATTGGGTGGATGACTTGCCACGTGCCCTTTTAAGTATGCAAACTGCCCCAGAAAGTGTAACACATCTAAGCGCACATGAAATAGTGACTGGGTGAACTTTCACCTATTGGAGGATCCCAAAAGCTTTTCTAACAACACAAATAACAGAAACATGGATCTGTGAGTTTTGTATTGAATTGACAAAACATGTTTCTGCCATTAATAAACAAGTGAAAGACGCCTTGACATTGTCTCTGCAGGGATCTGGATACTACCTTCACCCTGGGTGATGGTTAGGAACTTTCAGAGATCTAGCTGTCTACAACCACGCTGGAAGGGCCCCATACATGTTTTGCTGCCAACACAAAAAGCTATGAAGTGTACAGAATATAAGAATTGGATTCATGCCTCAAATGTGAAAACAGCTCTCTTGCCTCAGACCTCGCCACCAGCTGCAGCACAAAGGATTGCCCTAACTGTGCCACCTCAGCCCATCAAGAACACTGGCCCTCAATCCAACCTGTGCCCACACCCTACAGTAAGACCATCTTATTGACCCAACCAACAATAGTTTACTATTGGTCCAGAGCCGCGAAGTGCCAACGGCATCTCCACGCCTAGTGAGGGGGAAAAATAGGTAACAAAGGATTCCAACTGCTCAGAAAGAACAATTAGGATGGAAAGGAACCATGCTGATAAACTAATTATGTATACCATTTGCGCTGATCATTACTACTCTAACAACCGTAGTCATCTTCTTGTATGATCTATACTTCCCAAAATTACTGGGTTTAAATAATACCACACTTACTGAAGATCTGCACGACCACCATTCCAAACAGTACCATGAAAATGTTGCCATACAAATGATGAACGCCTATCACAAGGAATTAAATATTTCAGATTGTTGGATTTGTCTAAAACTTCCTTCTGTAGCACAACAAGGGATGCCTTTGAGTTTGACGCATAATGATTCTTATTTGATTCTTTTTAAAGCAGTGATCGCCTGGTTTTCTGGCCCGAGGTGTACAGATATCAGACGCAAATACAGATATGAAGTAGTGGTACCATTAGGTTGTTCCGTCAGAAGGGAAGGTTCAACCTACAGTGATGCCTTCAATGATAGTATCATGAGTAAAAGATATAAACAATTCATCGTAGGAATGAATAGTTCGATTCCCAGCACTTCTGCCTTATTTAACAATCCCCCGGCTTTATGGGTAACAAGAGGACACGGGCAGTTATGTCTCATATCAAATGGTGACAAAAAACTAGTTTCCTTTGGGTAACTTGTTCCACTCTTAGTCCACAATCAAGCTGTCACATGCAGACCAAACATACCCCTCACTTGACTCGCTTATCCTCCTTCGAAGTGATTGAACCATATAAGACAAAGAATAACACAAACCTCTATACTTAAAAAAATTATTTCATACATTTATTCATCTTAAAAAGGGTTTTTGGTTCCATAAGGAAACACAATCCCTATACAATACAGCACATACAGATTTTAAAAAAAGGGTTTCCTTTAACAAGTAAAAACAAAACAATCAAAAACACATCATGAAACAGTGAGAGTATGAGAAAAATAGACAAGTGCAATGTGTCTTCAGATATTACACATCCATCATATGACAGTATCCAGGGCACGGAGTTCAGTAATTGTACACTTGATACTCTACACCGTGCCTTGTGTTGATGGATTGCGTATAGGAATAAGGGCGTTGACGCGTTTCGATGGTCAAAAATTATACTTCCATCTTTGTCAAGACAACAAATAATACTCTCTATATCGAATAAAGTGATTTGCACGGTCACCTAAAAAAGATGTACAATAAAATACATTAGTTCTAATTTTTTTTATATGCAAAGCAAAAGATCAATCTTACCCTGACAGTAACAGCTCTAAACCACAATTACTTCCAACAGTCTTTTTTGCATAAGCCAGAGCTTCACCCTATCTAATTTTGTATTTTATAAAAAAAAACAAGGCTGTAACTCGAACAATCTGCAATTACATGTATATCTGGTACTATTATGAAATTACAAACTAAAACGGGAATAATCATACCCACAGTAGTGAAAAAGTTATGCCAACAATAGATCACCCTCCCCAGAGGAGACACTACAAAACATTCCCTCAATGTAACTATAATCCATAGTACGAACCCACTGTAAAGAAACCTCATGTTGCTTCACTCTCACTTGGACACATATCACGACAATATTCCATGTTTGCTATGGTACAATCTTTTCACATAGTAACCCCCCTATATATTCCAAAACTCACACGAGATTTTATCCATGCATCCCCACACCTTCATTTTCATACTTTCCATCTCTCAAACAGGGACACCGCTTTCTCACCTCACCTTATATTTAGAGAGAAACACCTTTCTTATGGTTTCGTTTTTAGTTGCCAGCACGTCTAGTTTATATTGAAACCCAGGGCATAACTTTTAGAATTCCTTTTTCAAAGTCCGTCTGTATAGTGCCCTACCCCTTTGGTTGCAGGGGGCCCCTCTTCTTTTTACCAATCATATCAAATGGAACATAGAGATGGGACGGAGTAACTGCACTCATGTATTCAGTCTGGCCGATGCCTCTTGGCCCTCGTTATCAGTAGCACCAGTTGAGGGCATTTATTTCGTCTGTGGACAAACAGCATTCCCTTGGGTTGGGGAGGGTCTTTTTATTTGGGGCTAGTGCTTCAGAGTATTAGGCAACATACTAGGGAACATGTTAGAAAACATCTGCCAACAAACAATGTAGCTAGAGGGAGAAGGGAAATAGATCAGATGGATACCTCTGCCCAGGAATTTGGTGATTTGGCACTAGAAATACTACCTATGCTAGGGTTAGAAATTAATCCCTGAAGAATAAGACAATTAGGCCATTTGTTGGAAGCAACAATAAATGAAACAACAGGAGCCCTAGGTAATATTGCAGTAGAAATGGTAGCTTTGAGACAGGTAGTTCTCCAAAATTGCATAACTTGCATGGTACTTCGTGTGCTCTTCTCTGAGAAAGGGGGCGTTTGTAAAATGATACACACTGAATGCTGCACATTGATCCCCCAAAATGCTCTAAATGTTTATAAGGCCATGGAGATTTTTCATGACATAGGGATATAAGTGCATCATTTTGTTGAACGAAAGTTGTGGGATGATATTTCTTCACTTTTTGGAGCCTGGGGTTGGACTATATTAAAGGTAATATTAGTTATAGTTATTGCAATATTAGCGGTTTGTTTATGCGTACATATGCTTTCTGTTTGCTGTCAGGCATGTACCAAATTTTGCATTCACTCGCCATATAATGTTCAGTTTCCAAGCAGCATGATTCAGCAAGAAGAAGAAGTGGCTTCACTGATGTAAATAAATATTGAATAGCAAAGTTGTAACAACATGTTGAACAGTTGTTCAAAAGGTGGTTTGTAGGAGTAAAATGTGAAATTTAGCAACTGTTGTCTATCATGCTGTGTTGTCGCTGTGACTTCCTGACCCATGCAGCTGAACGAACCCTGGCTTGTGCACTTGGCAAGATGAGGGGGGTAAAAGTGCTTATACTATTTGTGCTTGTTAGTGTCCCCTTTGTTTTCAAGATCAGAAAGAGCCAGTAGATAAGAAGGAATGATAACAGCAGATGTTTAAACCACCCTGTACACATACTGTGAGATTATAATCATGCTTTGATACGATTCCTGTTAGTCTTTTTTATAAAGATTAACTTACGAAACCTATGTGCACACATGTCCGACTCAGCTACTCTAATATATATCAATGTAGTTCAAACAGTATAGAAGGATTGTGCCCGCTGCCTTTAGGAGAGCATACTTGGAAGCTGACTGCTCTGTATCTCTCAAGTTTAAACTTAAATAAATATACGTCCATGACTGTGCTTGATTGCTGTCTCTCATTAACAGACAAGTGTACCTGGATTGAGTGTACACGCTTATTTATTTATATACACTTTATAAATCCGTTAGTATTATTTATTGTTCTGAGCAGTCGCAGATCCTCTGAGCAGGTGCTGCAGACCCTCAGTGGTCCCCAGACCACAGGTTAAGAATTCCTGCTCTAGAGCGAACTTCATGTAATTGCCTGCGAGAATCCAGTCTAAAAAGAGGAGGCAGAAGTCCAATCCCTCCAAATGTGTCCTTTTAGTGTAGAAAAAATATTTGGCACGTTTTTGCGATGGAGGTGTTTGTTGAGATAAGTAAAGTTCTTACCCATGTGTACTTCTGTTTGTGCAACTTCTACATTGTTAACTAGAACAAAGCTTAATAACTAGAGATCCCAAAAATGCCTAGTGACATTGAAAAAGAAAAGTACCATAATTTCAACTAACTGATTACTATATTGAGGTGTGGCCCATAGAAGATGCTATTCTAAATTGTCTTCTTTCCTTTAATACACGGAGAAAATAAGCCATTCAATACTTTTGCATTTTACTGTTCAAAAGCACACCTTAGTACTTACTACCTTAGTCATTTTTATTGACCCATGTTACAACATTTTACTATATTAGGGAAAAAATTTAGAACACACACATTTCCATGAAATGTATTTCCTTTATTTTCCATCAATCCAATTGAGTAACATGCTATTTATCTGTGGATAGCTTTCTGCAAAAGGAACCTTTGCCACCTAGGAAGTAAGCAGTGGGGTCACATCTCCATGGCAAAACAACCACATTAGTTCTAGTACTGCAGTGTTTATCAATGTCAAACCGTTTCAGTAGATGGGTTTATCTCCATTTCCACAGCACAATCTCTCCCTGTGGAGGGGTACTTCACTCAGACCAAGAGGTTCCAGAAACCTTGAAAGCGATGTGATGATGTGCTATATTCAGCCCCATTCCCGAAGGAGCATGTCCAATGGCACTCCAGGAGAAGTGCCTTTGGAAAGCTGGGGCTCTCGTGGGTTACCTCTCATTTTGCACACACTGCGAGGTAATCACAATAGGATGTGATCAGCCTGTGGCATGCCTTATGCACCATGGATTTTGTACAGTGGGAAAGTTAGTAGTGATGGTCAAGGGGGCAACAAATTGCTCATATCTCTCCCCTTGTCTGCACTACATCCATGAGCATTACTTTTCCACAGCATGCCATGTATATGCCAAACTGAAGTCAATAGAAAAAAATAGTGAATGTACAGAGCATTTCACCTGGTTACAAAGTGATGTTCTAACTGCCAAGCAATGTGTGATTTTCCTTATACTATAAGGTAGAAGACCTCAATCAGAGAATGGGCATTCACCAAAAATCAGTGGATGTGCTTTCTGCCTCTCAGTTCCCCAACATTATTATTGGACCAGGGAAAACACTTTGTGTCCAATGCTAGAGACCCCGCCCGCTCTGCCATCGGAAACACCTTATCGGCAGGCCAGCATTCACAGGACTGTGAGCCGAAGGGCATTGGAAATCTGGGCCTTTTTTGGGAATGTGTTTCAATGTCCCAGGTGTACCTTTCCTGCAAAAACCACTAGATGACTGCAAAATTATTATACGACCGGGCAGCATGAAACAGGCACCAGAGTTGTTTAGGGTGGGGGTGTATTAATGACCAGGAGATGGCCCCCACTGCCTTGCATACATGCATGTGTGTACGCCTTCTTCCTGGGTCATGCAAGCACAAATTACTGCAACCCCCAGTGTAAAGCAAAAGAAAGATAAGCGTATGCACAGATTACCTGCATTCCAGTTGGCTGCTGGGTAGGAATAAATGTAGCCTGCTCTCAATTCCTGAGGAAATCCAGAGACAGAAGGACATCAATAAATTACTTATTTTTGCCTGTGCTTGCAGGCAGTGGGCACCAGCACTTATTTTTGGATACTGGGACTTATTTTTCATCATACGTCTTTGGCCAAGAGAAAAAGAAATAAAGGTGGAAAAGTATAAATAATAAAGGGTAATATCAAGAATAAAAAAAACTAAATAAGAAACAGAAAGATTATGGTGGTGTAAGGGAGCAACATGCATTCAGTAGCACCAACAGCAGATTCCTAACAAATCTCTGTAACACTGGACTTTTTTTCTTTTTACAAATTAAGCATGGTAGCACTGGTAAATAAATGTAGTACATAAAAAATGAAACTTCTCTGGTAATGGCAGTTTGTTGCAATCTTTGGTACTTATATGCATAGATGAACGTTGCCACGCTCTCTTCTGATTGCTTTGCCAATTGTTTTTGTTGATGCAGCCATGCAGCTCCCTCACCGGGCTGATATTGGCCTGTGGCACCCTATCTCCTGGGGCCTGGCCATATTGTAACAAGCGAGGGGTGCATGCAGACCCCTTCCCCGGACCAATTGCAATGCTGGGAACTCCTCCTCCGGTGCCCTGCACCTTTTCAAATGGGAGGGGACACGCAGCCCCCATCCCCTGGGTCCCGGCCAACTAGGGATGTACCCAGGGCACCATCTCCTTGTTGTGGCCACAGGGGCCCCAGGTGTACCTCGCTGCCCCAACAGGAGATACTGGGCATCCAGTGGGAGCCAGCATTGCTCCTGCTCACAGGGAACAGCTAAAAATGCTGCTCCTTGCGAGCGGGAGCAATATTCAGATCTGTTTCCCTGCCGCATCAAACCATTGTTTCATGTTCACTCTCGTTTGGAGCGAGCTTTGAAATTGCTCCTGCCAAGCGATAGCAAACACAGGTTTGCCTGCCCACGCCAGTGCGGTTGGTGAAACAGCCATGTCTTGGGGGTGGGCACCCCAGGACATAGCAGGAGCCAGGCTTGGGGAATGGGACCAATAATGGATCCGGAAGGGCAGACACGCTGCTCCCCTCCCTTTTCAAACTGTGGCAGGGCCATGGGGGAAGGGGTCCCCGGGGCTGGAATCGGCCTGGGGAGGGAGGGGTGTGTGCCCCCCTCTCAGTTTATTTGTAAGGCTGGGCCCTGGTGGATGGGGTTTCCGGGGACGAAATCAACCTAGGGGGTTCACAAGCCCCCCTCCACCAATTATACTTATAAATCCACCCCCCAGGACCTGGCCCACCTGGGGGGCATAAAGAAAACAAGCACAGGAGCCTGAACTTTGTTTTTTTCCTTAATTTTTATTTAACTGCAAATCCTCTGCAAATTTGTGGTAAATTTGAAAAATGAAAACGTTTTTGGCTCCAGTCCTAGAGGGTAAGGGTATTCCTACCCTGCCCCCTTCTGTTTTTTTTCCTGGTGTTTTGGAATAACTCCTGTGTCCCAAGGTGGCTGCTGGCACAACTGGTGGCAGCCAATCAGATCTAATTTTGAGATCTCTTGGATCTGCGGACACTCCACATCTTTAGATATACATACATCTTTTTTCTTTAATATCTCCAAAACTACAGGACTGATTTACACCAGATTACGGAAATAATGTTTTCTGGCCCAAGATCTAGCTTTCTGCTAAATTTGGTGTCATTCCGTTCAGCAGTTTGGGCTGTAGTAGTGCCTAAAATACCTATGAGAAATTGCATTGGGGAAAATGCGCTTTGGGACCCTCCATGTTTCTTGATCCCTGCTTTGCAAATCACTCCAAAACTTTCCACACAGCGGGTGTAGTGAGTGGCAAACTAACAGAGGATGGTGGGAGCACACTGCCATACTTCCCAGTACTCAATTTGCCCCAATGCATCATGGTAAATTCAGTGCATGATAACACTTACTTCAGTAGTAGTCTTAGATTTTACACACTTGTTGGTGCAGCCTGTTCTGTGTAACTCTAGACACGTGTTTCCGGATTCATTCCTTCATCATTAGAGAGCAACAACTTGTTTAGGGGTGTTGGAAATGCTGCTCAAAGTCTTCTCAGGTCTCCGTACCACTCACTGGATGCAGGTGCATTAACACAAGCTCATCAGCTCAGTAGCGAAAGGGAGCCCTTTCAAACAGAAGGAGGGTGGGAGCACACTGCCTCACATCCCCGCACTCAATTTGCCCCAATGCATCATAGTAAATGCAGTGCATGATAACAATTCAGTAGTAGTCTTTGTAGGAAGGTGGATACCTGACTATGGTTACCCCAGATTTTTTGCCTTGTGTTTAGCTGGTTTTCAACTTAGTTGGCCTGGGATCCTGCTAATCAGGGCCCCAGGCTATCTGCTCTCTCTGTGAAATGGACTCCATGTACCCTAGGTACATCTCCAATCGGATGTTGGGTCGCCTTATGAGCCCCTGTATAATGTACTATAGGTACCCAGGGCATAGGTGCACCCAAGGCCTACCAGGGGCTGCAGCATGTATTTTGCCACCCCTGGCTGGCCATCCAAACTGACACAACTGGCTGGTCACTCAGCTGGGGCAAGGTCGTGTAATCACCCCTTGCTTAGGTTTAGTATTCCTATACCTACCCTTATATATATATATATACCCATTTACACCTATAAGCCACTCCTATGGCAGGCCTTGACAATCCTGAAGACAGAGTGCTTAGTTTTATGTGAGATGGTGTTCTAGCATGAGCTGAGCCTGTCTGCAGCTTTCGGAATCATGTCCTTATAGCTGTTCTATGATATTGCCAGACCTTATACTCTTAAGTGCATTATGAACCTCGCGGTTAAATGCTAACTCTGGTTTGGCTTTATCGAAACATGTCGTGTAAGGTGTCATACACTTTGGAATACTAACCCCTCGTCAGTTCTGGTGACAGGGGTAGCATTCCACCCTTCTAGAGGGAGAAAACATGTTGTTCCTACTAATCCCGGTTAAAGTTAAGCAGAGCCTCAGCATCACAAAATGGATGCAGCTGCCACAGACACAAGTCTGACCTCCTGCTGCTGGGAGTCCTTCCAGCGAGGGAGGCTTGGACAATAGGTTTACTGTCTTGGGAGGTGCTAGCACCACCCCAGACAGGCTATAGTGTATTGGGGCAGGGATGGCTGAATGAAATGGGGGGTGGTTGTGTGGTGGGTGACTCCAGGGCGGGTAGATCAGATGAGTCGCATGTCTAGTGAAAAGGCAGGCCCAAAGTGAAACTAGATCAAAAAATAGTATTATGGAGCTGCAAGCAAGTAAGGGGGATGGGCAGAAAACAAAACTGGTTTTATTTAGTGTAGATCATGGGTATTCACAAACTTTCTCTCGGGCCAAATTTACAGTGTGGTTTGTGGCTGAGGGCCGCACCGGTAGGGGCAGGGGGGGAAGGGGGCGGGCTAGAGCAACAAAAAAACTGTGACCATGAGGTTGAACACAGGTCCCTGAGCAGATGCCTTCATCTACTGAGCCACCAGACCCCGGTATGTATGTATGTATGTATGTATGTATGTATGTATGTATGTATGTATGTATGTATGTATATATATATATATATATATATATATATATATATATATATATATATATATATCTCTCTCTCTCCATCCCTCTGTCTCCCTCTGTCTGTCTCCATCCCTCTGTCTCCCTCTGTCTGTCTCCATCCCTCTGTCTCCCTCTGTCTGTCTCCATCCCTCTGTCTCCCTCTGTCTGTCTCCATCCCTCTGTCTCCCTCTGTCTGTCTCCATCCCTCTGTCTCCCTCTGTCTGTCTCCATCCCTCTGTCTCCCTCTGTCTGTCTCCATCCCTCTGTCTCCCTCTGTCTGTCTCCATCCCTCTGTCTCCCTCTGTCTGTCTCCATCCCTCTGTCTCCCTCTGTCTGTCTCCATCCCTCTGTCTCCCTCTGTCTGTCTCCATCCCTCTGTCTCCCTCTGTCTGTCTCCATCCCTCTGTCTCCCTCTGTCTGTCTCCAACCCTCTGTCTCCCTCTGTCTGTCTCCCTCTGTCTGTCTCATCTATCTGTCTTCCTCCCTGTCTCCCTCTATCTGACTCCCTCCCATTGTCTGTCTCCCTCTGTCTGTCTCCCTCTGTCTGTCTCCCTCTGTCTGCCGCCCTCTGTCTGCCGCCCTCTGTCTGCCGCCCTCTGTCTGCCGCCCTCTGTCTGCCGCCCTCTGTCTGCCGCCCTCCGTCTGCCGCCCTCCGTCTCCCTCCCTCTCCGTCTCCCTCCCTCTCCGTCTCCCTCCCTCTCCGTCTCCCTCCCTCTCCGTCTCCCTCCCTCTCCGTCTCCCTCCCTCTCCGTCTCCCTCCCTCTCCGTCTCCTTCTCTCTCCGTCTCCCTCTCTCTCCGTCTCCCTATCTCTCCGTCTCCCTATCTCTCCGTCTCCCTATCTCTCCGTCTCCCTATCTCTCTGTCTCCCTATCTCTCTGTCTCCCTATCTCTCTGTCTCCCTATCTCTCTGTCTCCCTATCTCTCTGTCTCCCTATCTCTCTGTCTCCCTATCTCTCTGTCTCCCTCTCTCTCGGTCTCCCTCTCTCTCGGTCTCCCTCTCTCTCGGTCTCCCTCTCTCTCTGTCTCCCTCTCTCTCTGTCTCCCTCTCCCTCTGTCTCCCTCTCCCTCTGTCTCCCTCTCCCTCTGTCTCCCTCTCTCTCTGTCTCCCTCTGTCTCCTTAAGCGCTGGGATGCTCCAGGGTAACCGTGCGCTGTACAAAACAGATTTAATAATAATAATAATCTGTCTCCCTCTCTCTCTGTCTCCCTCTCTCTCTGTCTCCCTCTCTCTGTCTCCCTCGGTCTATCTCTGTCTCCCTCCCTCCCTCTGTCTCCCTCCCTCTATCTCCCTCTGTCTGTCTCACCCTCCCTCTGTCTCCCTTGACTCCCCCTGCCTCCCTCTCTCTCTGTCTCCCTCTCTCTTTCTCTCTCCCTCTCCCTCTCCCTGTCACCCTCTGTCTCCCTTCCTCTGCCTCCCTCTTTCTCCCTCCTTCCCTCTCTCTCCCTCTGTCTCCCTTCATCTCCTTCCCTCTGTCTCCCTCTGTCTCCTTCTGTCTCTCTGCCTCTCTATCTCTGTCTCTCTCTGCCTGTCCCTGTCTGTCTGTCCCTGTCTGTATCTGTCCCTGTCTCTGTCTGTCCCTGTCCCTGTCCCGGTCTCCCTCTCTCTGTCTCGCGCTCCACCTCTCTGTCCCGGTCTCTATCTCTGTCTATGTCTATGTCTATATCTCTGTCAGTCTCTGCCTCTGTATGTCTCTGCCTCTATGTGTCCCTGCATCTATCTCTGTTTCTAGCTCTGTCTCTGTAGCTCTCTAGCTCGATCTGTCTCTGCTCCGTCAGTCTGTCCCTGCCTCTATCTAGCTCTGTCTGGCCCTGCCTCTTTCTGTCTCTGCCTCTATCTAGTTTGGTCTCTATATGTCTCCATATGTCTCTGTCTCTATCCGTCACTGCCTCTATCTGTCTTTGCCTCAGTCTGTCCCTGTCTCTGTCTGTCTCTGTCTCTATCTGTCTGTTTCTAACTCTATCGTTGTCTCTGTGCATTGGGCAGTGCACAGTACTGTGTCTACACGTCCCTGTCACTGACAAAAAAAAACACAATAATCCAATATATTTAAAACCCAACGTGGTCCTTTGTATATGACCTGGTTTTACAATAAACTCCCAAAATGTATCTATGTATGAAGTAGGTTAACTACTGTGATCATCAATCCAATTCCACCAATGTGGGTGTGGGCGGGAGGAACCAACAGAGGATGAAAGACCGTTGTGCTACATACAAATCACAGGGATATACAATATGGGGATTGGAGGCACACCTTTTGTTTTTACTTTTTAACTTGTGCTATTAACATTTGTCCACATTCTCCTTTAGATGCGTGCAGAATGGTAGAGTACCATAATATTGCATTTGCTCAATAAAACAGCACAAATTCATATGTGATTTCTTAAAATGAACACATATTGTAAACTGTTTGCTCAAATGTTCCCTCTGAAATAAAATGAAAAACATTTTCATCAATGCAGCTAATCACCGTCCGTTATCAAAACAAATCAATTAATTTTAAACTTTCATCTTCCCTTGAGCCTTTCCCCTCCCTCCATCACGTTCTACCAAACGTTAAGCTTTTTCCCTTCTCGTGACACACTTAATCTCTAATAATATTGTTGGCCCCTTCAAAACATTTACCTCCGTTCTCCTCCTCCAATAACAATCACTCTGTGCTGTGTGCGTTTAAATGTTGCTTGCATTTCCACTTTCTCGCCGCCATCTAAACTATCATATAGATGGTGATGTTCCAAACCTCACACATTCACAAGCTGATGAAATCACCACCTTTTAAACCTCCCATCTACTGGATTAAACACCACATGATTCCCCTACCTGCCATCACAGGTTAAAATAATATGAGTCTTCCTTCTTAGCAAGTAATCACCTGTGTCATTCCCTCACCCCTCTTTAAACCCATCCACCCGCCAAAATTCCTCCTATTTGGCCCTTAACTGCACCAGTTTACCGATGTTGATATTATCATTCAAAAAACAAAAACTTCATTTCCCATAATGCAATTTAACAGTTTCCGAAGAGAACGGAAACTATAAAAATCAATGTCATTGCAAAAACCAATAATTATCATATAAGAATTATCACAACTTTAAAGTCCGTTTCTAATAGTACAATAACACCAACTTTTTAGACGAACTCAAGATCTTTCACCAAACCGTGTGGATGCATGAGGCACATCTGTGTCTCGTTACTTATCCTCCCTAACGGGCGGGTGCTATGCCAAACAGGTCAAAGTTCACGAAGATACAATATGGGGATGGGATGCACACCTTTTGCTTTTACTTTTTAACTTGCTATTCAAACTTGTCCACATTCTCCTTTAGATGCGATCAGATACAAATCACAGGCGATAACAGGCAGCAAACACCACCAAACGGAAACTGTCCAGCAGCCTATGTGGGGGCACTCACTGAAGAGCCAAACAGAGCAAGCCTGAGGGGTAATTTGGGCCATTGTGAAAATATTCCTGTTAATTGCAGCGCAGTAGTGTGCTGCAATTAACAGGGATACATTCACAAGTGCCCACAATCAGCCCTCAGCCACGCTACATTAGAGAGAAGAAATGCAGCAAGCCCAAAAGCATGACGTGCGTTTTACACGTCTTGCTTTTGAACTTGATGCATGCCTTTCTTAATGGGCCATGGCTGCGGGCTGATTGTGGGCACTTGTGAATGTATTCCTGTTAATTGCAGCACCCTTCTGCGCTGCAATTAACAGGAATATTTTCACAATGACTCACAATCAGCCCGCAGCCTTGGCCCATTAAGAAAGAAAAGTAGCAAGTGCAGGAGACACTTGCTATTCAACTCGACCCTGGAACTTCAAAATGACCGGTTTTTGCGAATGCTCTCCTGGGATGTGTGCGCGCTTCACTCGGCACACTGCGCGCTCGGGGTCACCGAGGTGCGCGGCCGCCCAGGTTACAGGGAACACTGCACACAAGGAGTCCCATGCATAGTCCAATTCAAACCGGTGCAGGGGCACTCCAGCCCCAGCTCTGGTGCGAAACTGGACAAAGGGAAAGGGGTGTAACCACCCCCTTCCTGGATCCCACCCATAGGAGGGACCTAGCAGGTAATCCAGCCCCTAAATTTGGTATATAGGTAGGAGCTGAGTCCCAAGACTTTAGATTTATCCTGACTGAAACTGATACGAAACTCTGAACCTTCGACATCCTACTCGACGTAGAAGACTGAAGAATCTCCCTTGTGGTCAAGGAGTGACTACCCTGCACAAGCAGGCACCATCAAGCGATCAACGGTTTGCTTTGTCGACGCTCCCGCCGGAGCCTGCCCACAGAGCCTGGCAAGACCCGGACTTCCAGACTTCCTTCAGCCCGATCCACAGCCACAGCAAAGCTGAGACCAGTGGATGCGACGCGAGACATGGGACCGGCCATCTTGGAAAGCCAGCGAATTGCTTTCCGTGCAACTTCTGAGGCACCCTCGAAGTTGTACATTGGGGATTGAGAAGCCTCAGCCTCGAGCACCAACTGCACCGAAGATCAGCCCTCCACACTCCACGAGTTCTGCATGGGGCCCTTCTGCATTTTCCTGCTGGACGCGTCTGTCCGGTCACTTGCCTGTTGGCTAGTGGCCTCTGTGACGACGAAACCTTCAATTTGCACTGCTGGTCTAGTTGCTCCAGACTGCCTCTTGCTCCCCTGAAAAGGAGCAGCTCATCAGATCTTGCTGGTCTGATTAAGAAGCCATCTTCCTTTTCTGCGTGGGTTGCCTTTGCCAAGGCTTGTTGACTTCAATCCGGAAGCCGACACTGCCGACAGCGAGATCCTTTGTGGGACAGTCCGTGCCCAGCTCCTGGTCATCGTCAACACCTCCTGGTTCACGTGGCTGCAGAGACAAGCTTCACGACATCACCTGATTGCTTCGCGACATCGCCTGGTTCCATCCCTGGTCACTAGCTAGTGACCCAGACTCTGTCCCCTCTGCTTTCAGGTACTCTTCATCCTCGATCCGCCCTTGGATCCACCCGGACACTTCTCTCCTGGTCGCCTGCAGCATCTTTCTCCAAGGCTCCATAGGAATCAGCGATGAAACCCGACACACTTTGACACCTATGCACCCGCTTCCTGTGGGTGAGGTAACGCGAGTATTTTGGTACTCCTGTGGGTATTGACTATCCTAGTGTCCTAGTTTCAAGTATCTTTTCCCTAGTCCAGCCGGAAGTGTCCTAAAAGAACTAGTTTCCATTTCTTTCGTTCCCATTCTAACTCTATGGTAACTCGCGTGTGTGTAAAGACACTGCATGCGCATCCCATGGGCCTCCTGCTCTCCATCCTTTGGTAGTACAGCATAGCCCAGCGATTCTCCAGGCCCTAGGCCTATCCTTTGTTCGTGACGTGGTCCTTATACCACTATTTTAGTATATGGTTTGAAGTGCCCCTAGGGCATTACTGTATTTTGTGCAACTTATTGTACTTTAATTAAGTATCTTGTATTGTGCTGGTGCCTCTGACCTCATGAAGAGTTCAGAGGATTGTGTTAGAAATAAATACATATATATTTTGATATACAACCTGTGTGGGGCCCTTTCACTTGGTATTAAAGGGATTGCATATGGTAAAACAGCTGGCTTCACATGCCCTCTTGGGTTTAGCCTAAGACTGCTTTGTCCATGCTACCACTAGGATAGCTGGTCTATAAGGTTGACTTTACAACCATCAGCAGAAGGGTTGTTTGGACTGGTGCAAGGTGCTCACTAGAATAGTGAACATCATATACCAGGTCAACTTCTCACAGTCTTTATATGTTCACCCTTGATGCTGCAGCCTGTTATGTGTAACTCTAGACATGTGTTTCTGGATTAATTTCTTCATCAGTAGAGAGCAACAACTCGATTGGGGGTGCTGGAAAGGCTGCCCAAAATCTTTTCAGGTCTCTGTACCAGTCAGTGGGCATAGGTGCATCAACAGACAGAAGCTTGTCAGCTCATTAGCTCAAGGGAGCCTTTTCAAACAGGAGGGTGGGAGCTCATTGCCTCCTTTTGTGAGTGGCAAACTAGTTTTGAAAATTTCGTGAAGATTCATTCAAACGGCCGTTAAGTTATTACCAAAACAAAAAACACTTTACCTATGGAAACTAGGTCCTAACCTTAGTTATACTTACCTATGTAGTAAAGGCACATGCGCGGTAAAAGATTTGTGTTAAAGGCATGTATGGTATTTCTCTGCGTTGTAATGACACACATCTAGGAGCAAGAGGGTAGGCGGCCCCTGATGAGTTAAGCTCACAGTCTGTAGCTGCGGTCTTCATTGGACTTCCTCTGAGCCTAGGGAACCACAGGACCACTCAAGGTACCATGGTTCTCAGGCATGTGGGCTGCGCAAACGCCGTGACCCCAACAGAACCTGAAATGAGCCAAGGTTAGTGTCTGGCGCACACTTCCTAACCTCATGCGCCAAGAATTAAATACAAAGCATTATGATTTCATATTAAAAAAAAACTAAAAAGATACCCATCTAGAGGCTGTAATGCACAACCTGAAATCCAACTTCCTGTTCAATCAAATTTTGGGATGCCAGGCGAACATTTTATTTCTGAAGTAATCAAGATAGGAAAGGACACTGGTATCTACTATAACCATTGGTTATTATAGACAACCCTCATAAACGCTTAGAATGTAACGTTGCGGTGTATCTTTTTGTCCGCCCCTTCTCTTGCGTTATGGCATAGTCATCGGGTTGTCAAAAAAGACGTGCTGTATGCCTGCCTCACCCGAGGCAACCTCCGGTAAGAGTAGAAGTGTCCAGGGATTTTAGGACAGCAGCTGAACAAATATAACTGGAGCGACCGGGGGCAGAGTCAGCACAAGGAACCATTGACGCCTACACGTGGACAGAACCACTATCTTTACGCGACTCTCCGCACCCTGAGGAAGAGAATTTCACCTAATACGAAGGAATTTCAATATGAGAGTTCTATAAACTTCCTGAATACTACACAAGTTG
Organism: Lissotriton helveticus; assembly: GCF_964261635.1. Lineage (NCBI taxonomy): Eukaryota > Metazoa > Chordata > Amphibia > Caudata > Salamandridae > Lissotriton > Lissotriton helveticus. Next base: position 1,030,703,463 of record NC_136059.1, read on the forward strand.
TGTAAGTACCATATCCCCCTGTTTTGTCCTGACGAAAGCTCCGCAGACCCGGCTGGGCCCAGGTGAGCTGAAACATGTCGACTACATTTGAGAGAGATATTATAATCTGGTAACTCGATTATAAATATACCCACAAGTTTTAACTATCAGTGTCTACCTCTTTATAATAAATTTTGGTCTGGTGAGACACTGACTTTTAATATCCCTCGTGACTGCTCCAGTTATATTTGTTCAGCTGCTGTCCTAAAATCCCTGGACACTTCTACTCTTACCGGAGGTTGCATCGGGTGAGGAAGGCATACAGCACGTCTTTTTTGACAACCCGATGACTATGCCATAACGCAAGAGAAGGGGCGGACAAAAAGATACACCGCAACGTTACATTTTAAGCGTTTATGAGGGTTGTCGATAATAACCAATGGTTATAGTAGATACCAGTGTCCTTTCCAATCTTGATTACTTCAGTATTGACTCAGGGGAACTGAACGGACCTTATTCCTCTTCCCTCCACTTTGATGAACATTTTATTTCACCAGTCTTCCTTTTCTTCATTTTCACAAATGAGACTACCTTCAAATACATACATTCAGGATATGTGCTGTACAAAACCATTGAGTGTTTCAATTAATAGACTATAGAGTGGCTCCATTTTGAATAAGAATCTAGGCCACATATAGGATGCACATGACAACTCACTTGCCTCTTAGTTCACGAATGACATTGTTGTTAGGGTGAAGGGCAGCAACATTACGAAGTTCATGTTTAAAAATCACTTTTAATAATTATATCTTAATGTAGTGATTTTATTTGATGTCCTCAGGTGAAACGCTTCTGCATGTTAAAGAACTACACTTTTTGGATCTCTGAAGAGACTTTATCATATAGCTGGCACTCAAGAAGGAGAAGGGAAACCACTTGCCAAACCGTTTTTTTCAGGATTGTGTAGCCCCCTTGGTAGCCACACCTCTGGGTTAGGCTAGGGAGGTCTATGTGCCATGAGAAGGGTTCTCCAACGTTGGAAGTTGGCAGAATGGAGAAGTCTGAGCTAGCCAGATGCCACAATTTGCAGGATCTGCCATCAGGAGGGAGGAAACCACTGACCATGACCTACCCTGAGGTCATTTTCTGGGAATATAAAGGGCTCCCTGACCTCAGATCTCGACTGACTGGAGAGGAAGCCCAAAGAAAGAGTGCCCTGCTTGACCAAGGGCCTGGCGAAGAGAGGCTGCACTGACGTGACGGCACCTGCTGAACCTTGTGGCTAGCAAAGGAGAAGGGACTGTGCCTGCTGTGGCCTGCTTGTGGAGCAGGCAACTCCTGAGCCCAGCCAAAGCAAAGAGATTCCAAAGAACCATTGGCTGACCTCTTGTTCGCAGCACAGGACCACAACAGCTGAAGAAGCTTGATGGGGCGGGTTGGTATCCAAAATCCTCTAACCGCTGTGCAGCACCAAGGACCAGAAACCTACATTCAAAGTTGCACCCATCCTACTGGACCCAGGAGAGTCATCGGAGCGCAAATTGGTTGCTTTGAAGGCGGATACCCCCCCAAGGAAGGATTCGCCCATGACTGCGATACTGGGTGAGTGGGAGCCCAGGGGTGATTGGACTTGTGCCAGGGCAAGAGGATTTCGAGGGATGGTAAACAACCTTTACAACGAAACTTTTACAACGACCTACCATTACAACGCAACTTTTACAACGCAAACTATTACAACGCATTGCTCTGGGGGGCGCTCTAGGATAGGGAATAGGTTAATTTACTATCCAATACCCTTCCCTACTATCCACGGGGACTGGAGTTGGAATAGTAAATTAAACTATTCACTATCCAGCGCCTAAAAGCATTATGCGTTGTAATGGTATGCGTTGTAAAAACCGCGTTGTAAAGGTAGGCGTTGTAAAAGTATGCGTTGTAACGTCATACATCCCGAGGGATATCAACCCCTGTGGCCAGGATCGACTCACCAAGCCAGTGGATCGACGACTAGTGACAGGAAGACCCCCGTCGACTGCATTGGATCCACAGAATCCTTGAGCATCTTCAGTATCCTGTATCCCTTGCATCAGGACGACTTCCATAGGAGTCTATGACGAGGAGATAAAAGTGTCAGGAACTCACTGAAAACTGCTTCTTCCTTTATGGTAACTGTTCTTGTGGCAGGGCCGGACTGGCTGTTGCGGGCACCGGGCAATCCCTCTGTGCGCCGCAAGGGTGGGGGCCGGTTTTAGGGCCCTGGGGGCCGATTTGTAACAAAATCGGCCAAAAAACGGCCCCGGCAAAGAGCTTGGTCGCACCCCCAGGGGAAGGTTTTAGTTCCCAGTCCAGCCCTGTCCTGTGGACGTTGCTAGTTGCCCAAGCTGGCTCCCAGCCAGAGTAGGTCACCTAAAGTAAGTAACTGAATTGATACTTACCCAAGTTTTTCTTGAAAATGTTTCTGTGCCAAATTTGCCAAGGCTTGTTCACGATTAAGTAAAAAGTGGGTATTTCGATACCTTGTAAAATTTGCGTCTCCGGAATCCTCCAGTGGATCTTCTTCATTTTAGTATCTAAACTTACATAAAAGTACAGTCTATTTTTATAAACTGATTTTAGATTTCTTGAGGGTATCATGTATTTCCTAAGCAATTGTTTTGGTGCTGTTTAGATGCTTTACACTTGTTCCTTTGTGTAAGCCTAGGTTCTCAGAGACACAGCTACCCAGGTTTGAGCTAAAGGTTTAACAAAAAAAATCTACTGGTCCTACAGGGGTTGGTAAGTGTATTACACAGTGAGCTTGAACAACCACACCATATAATACACCTCATTTTCTCACTGGCTGCTACTGCCCTCCTTCTTTAGAAGTGTAAATAGAAAAGTCATAAATACACTTCAGAAAATATATCTTCTTGCTTTTTTAAGTCTAGTTTCTGCCAGAGCACATGTGAACAATACAAAAAACATATACAAAGAGAGGCTTTGGGTCGGCCACCTTAAACCATTGACTTATTTGGGTCAGTTGACTTCAGCTATTGCTTGAAGAAAGAGTAATGCATATTTCGGATCACATCAGAGGAGTATATCAGGGTCAATCACCTTATACTTCTGGCTATCAGCTGTGTCAGTTCCCCTGCTTAAAGATTACCTTCTATTGCAATGCATGGACATTGTAGCAAAGAGTGCATGGACTCCAGTGGAGGTGTATTTATGTTGCAAAACGTGTTTCTTCAGTGCAGTTGATGCTGCCCAAACAGGGCACAAGTCCAAACAAATAAGTTGGGGGACTAACCAAGTTAGGCATTATGCACGTAGCATCATGGCATGTGCCGTCACGGCACGTGACTTTGCACGTGGCATCACTGGAAGTGACATCACAAGAAGAGACAGCGGATATTAACACCTCACACATATGTTTATCAGGTATATCATAAGTACATTTACGCGCATGATGAGATTTGACAAATAAGATTTTGTTTTGGGGTTGAGCCAAAAAAGATGGTCCAACCTCAACGCAAAATCTAGGCATCAACTAATACATTTATGTTTAGTTTAAAACCCTGCCACAAACAAATTGGCAACAATGAGAAGCATGGTAGTAGATCAGTTCTGCTTAATTGGTTGCAAAGTGTTAAATATTTTATGGGGTTTAGACAGTAAATCTCAGGGAATAATAATGGTGAGATAACTCTGGAGGATAATGCATTTGTTGGAGAGATCTGTGTTTTGTGTAGTCCTAGATTTGAATCAAAGTAGCATAGAAGGTTAATGTGTCCCCTGCACAGCACATCATGTAACATGCAGATGACAGATTTTTATTTTATAAAGATAGGTAAGTGGGTTAGTGCTTTGAACACAGAGATCCTTTTGTTACTTGCAGCTCATAAATGGTAATCATTCTACTATAGCACAGTGACTCCTACATCTTGAAACCCTCACTGTCTCATGTAACACATCTTGTACATTGATTCACTCAATTACATGATTTATTGTCAATGTATAATGTGTGAGTTATGTAAAGCGCTCTGACACCCTGCATCTGGATAAGTAGTGATAACGAAATAAAACAATGCTATTTAAATTGTTATTTGAGTAAATACTGGGACTGACAAACACATCTGACTTTCATTCAGTGCATGAAAGTCAAGAGCATGCCTCTATTAAGTACCGTGAAGAGATAACAAGCTGTGAGTCTTTGTTTCCCCTCTGTTGCATTTAAGTGTGAGGTTCCATGCCACCTCCAGTCAGGATACTCGATAAGAGGGAGGCCTGATGGCCCCTTCACTTCTGCCTTTTTCTTTGGCCAAGATAGAGGTAAGAATGAACAAGCTTTGGCATAGCCAATAGGTCTCACTTTTGGGACCTTATAAGTATTTAGTTATGAAGCACAATATCCTTGGTGCAACAACATTAACTGTTGCATGGTTAAACACTTATAAGGCCCCAAAGACGAAACCTATTGGCTATGCCAATGCTTCTTTTTTTTAATTAAAAGAACAAGCAGCGCTATCAGGCTCCGGCTGCCACTTAGATGTAGAGAGATAGAGAGGTGTGTAGAGAGAGAGAGAGATGTGTGTGTATATATATAGAGAGAGAGAGGTGGGTAGAGAGAAGGTGTGTAGAGAGAGGTAGAGAAAGAGGGGTAGAGAGAGACGGGTGTAGAGAGAAGGGTGTAGAGAGAGGTAGAGAGGGATAGATAGGTAGAGAGGTAGAGAGAGAGAGTTAGAAAGGTAGAGAGAGGTGGAGAGGTAGAGAGAGGTAGATAGAGATGTAGAGAGAGAGGTAGATGGAGGTAGAGTGGGAGAGAGGTAGAGTGGGGGAGAGAGAGAGAGAGGTACGCTACACATGTTCAAACTTCATATGGGGGTACATTATATCTCGAATGTCTGTGATGCATTTTGTGTCATATTTTGTTGATTTTTTTCCAGTTAAATGGTTCATTTTTTGATGCCCTGAGTTAAGCTGGTTTGGACTAAATAATATGTGCCATCACCAGACCTGAACACAGACAGCCAACATCACAAGTTATTCACGTTTCTAACGATATCAACGGCGATTTCACTATATCTGTCCGTAAGGATCGCACTTTTAAAGTTGCTAAAAAATGTGAGTAAGATCTTCTGGGAATTTATTCTGATTAAGATTTAAAGATTTTAAGATTTTTATTTTGGGTGATCGTTCTTTTTAAAAACAAAACCATTACACCAAATAACAGTTTTTAAATAATACTACGACATATATACACATAGAATAGCTTGCTTAATCATAAAAAATAGTCAATAAGTTACTTTTATGCATCTAATGTTTAAAATTTAGTTTTTAGAGAATATTTTTTTACTCTCTTTGTAATTTCAACCGATTTTCTTTAAAAACACGTTTAAAAATTTCACCCCTCTACATGCTAGTGGGATTGAGGTTCCACTTAGCCAGGTGATTACCGCTTCCCTGCATGAGCGTATATTCAAATTGTTCAGTAGAGATTTTAAAAGTGCTTTCCGTTCTTTTAGTAAGACAGGGCATACACAGAAAATGTGTTGAATGGATTCATCTTTATAACCGCATAGTCTGCAGCCTCGATTTTTCCTTTTATCCTTCCATGCTGGGATTAAGTCTTTTGTTTCCCACATGCCCAGCCGCAACCTCATAAATTGATGTTTTAAAGTACGTGAGAAATATGCTGATAGATATTCCTGGGGCTTCTTTTTCCCATATGAGTTAATGACTGTCCAGGCATGCCGTCTCTGTAGTAGGGTGTTCTCGTCCTTTGAATGAGACAAACATTTTATTGTGATGTTAATTAGTTTGTTGAATTCCTTTTTTCCTATGCTAAGATTCCAAATATCTAAAGCGGAGAGGTCAGTTATCACCTGGTTTAAGTAACTACCCCAGGAACCTTGCGTTTTCTTTCCTTTTTGACTTTCTATTTCTTTCTAGCATAGATGATCTATAGTTCCACTAGCAGAGGCACGCAACCTCCAGCACAGTTTTATAAAAGCTCCTTTACTGCGAAATTCCTGGTCTAATAAGCCAAACTCTAGCCGCACATGAGCAGGCGATGCGCTTTGCTGGATATGGAAGACTTTTTTATATACTTTTGTTTGAATCTCGTTTAAAGCCGTGATTTCACATCCTTTCATTATTTCAGTTCCATAGGTTACTGTTGGTATTAACTGTGCCTGCATAACTGTTAATAAATTGCCATATGATGGACAGCTTAATTTCTTTTTTAATACATTGAAGCCATGTATCATATTTTGAGATTTTGACTTCATTAAAATAAGCTGTGATTTGTAGGTTAATTTTCGTTCTACCATAAATCCAATATATTTGTATGAAGCAGCTATTTCTACTTTCTTCCGCTCTATATACAATGTGAATTTCTTGTTTTTGGCATCAACTAGCCGTACGACCTTTGTTTTTGTTAAATTCAGTTCTAGCCCTTGTACTGTTAAATATTTGACTAAGGCATTCATTCCTCTTTGGAGACCGATTTGCGTTTGACTTAGAAGTACTAAATCATCGGCGTACTGAAGGCACCTAATTTCCTCATTGCCAATCGATGGAGGGTGACTATTGATTTCCAAAAGGGCATCTTCAAGATCAGATATGTACAGGTTAAAAAGCATAGGAGCTAGCACGCACCCCTGTTTCAGGCCATTTTGGGTGTTTATTTTCTTCGTTACCCACCGGCCATATCCCACTTTTACCCGGCTCCATGTACACAAATATAATTCTCTGATGGCCTTTAACAGATTTATGGGGATGCCCCAGCTGGCGAGTTTTTCCCAAAGAATTTCACGGGGTACGCTGTCGAAGGCTTGCTTGAGGTCCACAAAACAGGCGAACAGGCAGGGTTTTTTTAATTTGGCTTTTTCGGCTAACAGGGTTAATGCCGTTAGATTTGTTAGAGTTCCTGAACCCACCCGAAACCCTGTTTGAGATCTCGGGACGCGGGTATTTTCATCGGACCATTTTTTTAGTTTGGTTAGTAGGCAACTTGCATATAGCTTTGCTTCGACATCAATTAAGGCAATTAATCTATAATTGATCGGCATTGATGACTTTCCCCCTTTGAAAATTGGCTGTATGATACTTCCCCTCCTGGATTCAGGGATTCCATTTGTTTCAAACAATTCATTAAAGAGTGGGGAAAAATAATGAGCCCAATATGAAGCTTCTCCCTTGAAGAGGGCATTTGGAATGCCATTTGGTCCTGGGGCGCCCTCCAAGTTTAGCTTCCTGATGATTTTTATTAGTTCGTTTACTTCTATTAAATTGTTGGAGCTTTTATTTTTCTGGGAGATTAGTTTGTTATTTGCATTTAGGCCCAAAGGGAGACTTTGGGCTTTTTGTTCTATTTGCCTCCAACTGCCCTTTTTTGACGTTGGAGTACCTGGGGTTGGATTAGGTTTTGATTCTTTATACATACCCTTTATGTGGTCTACCCATTCTTCCTCGTTTATCCCAGCATTTTGATGTGTGTTTTTTCCGAGTGTCAGTAAATTTATCTGAGACCAGAAGTGTTTATTCTGATTATATAGTGGCAAACAGTGAAAATGTACATTAAATCGTGCTGAGCAGCCCGGTTGTAAAAGGCCTTGGCTGTCTCCGGTCTAAAAAGCTCGTAAAAGGTGTTTTAATGGCGCTGCATCAAATGCACTCTTGGAGTCAGTGGAATTTGAGCGCCTGAGTGATTTTAAAATAAACACGTCTGGTGCCTGTTATGCGCCGAGATGCCTTACAGCGTTTCTTGAGCTGGGGCTGGCGTCCATTGCGAACGGCTTCTACGATGTCAAGAGTGGCGCAGGAATGTTGTGGTTCTGTCTCAAATACAGCTTGGAAGAACAGTTTTGCATTCTGACCCAGGGTTGTGTGTAATGAAGGCAGAGTTTCTAGTTTCGATTCGAGGCCAGCTCCCTGTTTTTATAGTATTAACCGTTCATGGAGTTTGAAACAAGACTACCATCTCTAACAACCAATCTGCCCTGCGCGCGCTGTCTGTCCCTTAGAAGACGTGCATAAAAGAGGGCGGCGCCAACAGCCGGTGAATATTTGCTGGGGCTGGGTGGTAGGAGGGGTCAGACCCATTCCCCCTGGTCCCATGTTTTTTGCAGCCCTGAGATTGTGGAACAAACAGAGCTTTGTTGAGAAAACACAGAGCGAGACACGGCAGACTGCCACATTTCCTAAGACAGATTGTTATGTAGGTAAAAGGTGAACGGTGTTTAGCTATTTTATTTGCAGATGGATAGTCCACTAAAGATTCGAGGTAACCTGATGCTTTTCTTTTACCGCTATACTAAAGTGATTTAATAAAATGTTCATATCAATCAATCATTCATTGGCATTTGTAAATCGCGAGTGCAGCTGCCTCCACAGAGGCCTCCCGGAGCTCAAAGGCATACAGATCAAAGTCATTTCAAGTTTCGAGACAAAATGTTAGCCCTTGAGGCAAGAGCGTATAGGATGAAACAGATTGGTGTTGTGAGAGGAGGGGTGGGGGAGTGCACGCTGGCGCTAAGCAGCAGCTGTTTGCTCTTTTTCAAAGCACACACTTGTGCTTGTGGCACCCTGCTGCGCACTTCCGCAAGCTATTGTAGTGTGGTTTATGGGCCTCTTTCTGTGTGCATGTTAAGTTAGCATGGCTTATTAGGAGTTTAAACGCCATTTTCCGTTTTGCTGCTTTTTTGCACATGACACTGCCGAGCTGTTTGAAGAGTTAGCTTTAACGAAGGTCTATACATGAGAAAAGTTTTGTTTTTTGACATCTCTAGACATACATTGTGCCCCCAGTCTGTACAGTGAGTGCTGAGCCGCCAAGGTTATCATAACGTGCGAGCCCGTTTATCGGCGTGTCCGTGTAACACATTCTAGACACAACAATTTGGCAGCTGCAAGCCGAGTAGGATTCTGGCACCTTTATCATAGCACACTTTCCAGAATTGAACACACTTGGAAGATTCCAGGCATACAGAGAGACTAACCGATCCTGATGTAATTTACACTTACTGAACGGACAGGTAAATGGGTCCCCCTAAGAAAGCTCAAGAGACCTTCTATAGTTTTATAATACATAGTTCCTAGATAGGGAGGGTGCTTCAAATAGGCACTTTTATCACCTGTTTTGCACTATCATTGTAATATGATTCCTCCTTTTGTATTTTATGGAATTGTAACCATGCTGACCGTATTATTCTTAATCATATGTATGCTTATGTTGATTAAAATACTGCGCTTGAGATTACGTTGTTAAAATAAACATTTTAACCTTACTGTGTCTCTATTTTACTCCTGTTGTGGACTGGTATGAACGTATAACAAAAGAGTGTTTTCACTTCGTACCATTCCTGAGATGATCCTAAAACGCATGTTCTAGGTTGTCTAATCATTGGTTTCTTTGCTATAGGACGAAGAGCTAATGTGACACGGATTGCTAGTCTGGTAGGGGATTTTGGGTACTAAGGTGAGTTTTCGCACACCCCATTCACTGAGGTCCTGAATCTCTATGCACAGTTCTGTGTCTGAGCAGAATCCCTGTAACACTGTATGCCGCCATAAGCACGAGTATGTGCTTGGAAAAAGAGCTGTACGACGGCTAAAGGTCTCCTATGCAGCGTATGCGCGCTGCGTAGGAGAGACCTAAAAGCATCCCTCATGCCTGCATGTTGCTGCTGGTAAAGGAAAGCAGACAACGTGCAGGCGCTGCTGAACGTATCCGGAATCTGAAAACTACACCAGGACAAATTCAGCAATTTTCTGTGGGGCCCAGCTTCTTGGCAGGGTGGAAGGCGTCTACCCTGTGAAAATAGCTGTACCCACATGTTTACACACCCAGTCATCTGGCAGCTCTAAAAAGCAGGAGCTGAGACGGGTCGCTTTAGGGCTCTCAATTTTTGCCCTGGCCTCACCCTCAGGGTGGAAAAATAATCTTAACTTTTCAGCAGTACCTCTCTTCACTGCCTTTGATGTAGCTTCAAAGATACTCGTTATAGGTATTTTACAGTCTCATCATTTCAGAACTGAAGCATTTTCAGTATTATATTCAAAGAAGCCATAGCTATTGCTTTTTTATCTTATGCAACCAACAACCATTGACAAAGACAACATCCCTGGCTTGTTGTAGGTATAATGTTACTTGTAGTATATATCTGGATGCAATGACAGAAACAACAAAATACCAGTCGGGTGGCAAACTATGCTAAGAACAGATTTTTAGTTTACATGTTTAAACCACGCCCTTATTTACATAGGGCACGCCCCTTTGAGAGACCTCCCTCCGTTTTTTCATCCCACTTTGTTAGCTCTGTTATCTAACCATGGATGTATTCATCTATGCATGCAAACATCAAACGGGCATCCACCTTGTCTGCACCTGCCCATGTTAATTGTCTGACTACACATGCATTTTTGTCTGTATACTTGTAGTCTCTGTGAGTGCGGCTGGGCATGATCCGTGTGCATATGGGCTCCTTTATCTCTGCTTTCCGTTTGTGCATATCATACAGCATATATCAATTACAACGAAGAACACATAAAACAAGCCAGACCTATTAACTTTGCCATTGCTTGTGTTTCGAGGGGCCAGGGATCAGTACCACCACGCTACGAAAACTCATGTTAAATAACACACCTGTCCTAGGATCTGGGGGCACAACCTACGCCCAACTGCGGAGACAGCGTATCGGCTACCATTCCATTAACCATCTGAAAAAATAATACAGTCAGTGCCAGGTCAGGCAATCTTTTGAGGCAGGGTATAAATGAAAACCTTAAAAAGTGAAGACAACAAACAAGATCTCATTTAGCGGTCAGCGCCTGCTCTCCATTCTACGTGTTCATCTGTGCTTAAGTACAAAGTCCGCAGCGCACAGTTCACTACATCTTCCCGTGCCCTACCGCTGTTCGAAGTCCACGGGGAGCTGGCCGAACAGTAAAACCACGAATTCTCTTGTAAACCGATTTAACTCGTTGCCCAAGAAAAACTGACCGGTACAAAAGGGGGTGGCGATGAACTGAGCATCTGAACCAATCAAACACTCACACCTAGTCAAAAGATCTGGGTTTAATCCATCAGGGTTTAGCTTCCCAGCGATGCTCTCACCGTTCTTTCTTCTTTGCCGTGCGGCGCCTTGAAGCGTGGTGCGGGCAAAAAGTCACTTCCGGAGAGGAGGGAGGAAGCAGCCCCATCATGCCTCAAACGGTAGTTCCTGATGTGGACTTGGAGACAAAAATTATTCTGAGACTACTTTAAATCTACATACTTTGACCGGATGTGTGAATATTTTTACCATGGGTGTCTGCAATGTAAGCAGCACTTACAAGGTAAGGTCTTATTTAAATAACAACAGAACAACTTTAAACTACTGTTTTATATGTAAGGTATGTTCCGAACGTATTATTTAGTTAAGATCATTCGCAACGCGGCGGCACACCGCGCCAGGGTGAAGAAATCGAGATAAAAGCAAAAGCACACACACTTCATAAACATTCGATTCCTTGTCAGGGGTAGTAAGCTCTCAATTACATGCACAATTGAACTCATCGGTTTAAAGCTTTCTCCTAATGCCGATGGGTCATGCTTATTACAGACATACATTTCCCATTGCTTACCATTGGTTGGCTTTATTATTTCCCTATTTGCAAGATTTTATTTTCATTGGATGTCTTGCTTTCCACTTCTTGTGTTTGGCCCTCCGCTGAAGCATAGCCTTTTTACAATCCTTTTGATTGGCTGATCTGCATCCTTCCACTGCTCATATTCAAGCGTGGTGGCAGGAACCCAAGAAGGACACTCATATAATGTGGAAAAGGCCCCTTTACTGATGCAGGTATGCATTACAATTACATACAACCTTGGAATATGTCTTAAAGGCTAAACTAGTTGACATCATTTCACATCAGTGTACCAGATCTCACTCACCCCTAAACTGCTACTCGCAGGCCCCAAGGGTAACACCTTTCAACCAACTTCATCTTGATTTCATAACTATTTTCCAACTCTCATAGACTCCACACCCCGTAACCCCTTCAGCTGACCGCCGGACCAGTAATAAGTTCAACCATGAATGCATCCTCAGTCTGAAATCTTGCCACCAGCCCATCCACAGCGCACCTGTTCATCAGTGACTAAAAAACAAAAACTTGTCTTTCATACTCACCTGGCCCATTAAATACGGGCCTTCCAATGTGAAAGGAACACCCTCTGGGGGCGTGGCCAAGCCGCCAACCAAGATGGCAGCGTGGCGTCAAAGCTCCGCCAGTCGACACCAACGCAGCAGCAATTTCCCCCACATATGCGGCCTGCAACGTATCCAGCCTAACACCATTGGCTTGACCAGAGAGTGCTGTGCTCTGCGCTACCATCCGCATGCAGATGAGTGCCCGACATCTGGCGAGACCTGAAACGGAGCGAACATCGGCCATGTTTAGAGGCACTCCATATGGCGCGCTGCTGAGGGGAAAGTGAGGCCAAAAATCAGAACCTGCTGGAAGCACTTGACCCTACCAGAGGTGAGTGCACAGGGCGCGGGTCCACGATATCGTATGCCTCCACCCAACCTACCTTCTACCCCCTGCGGGGTGCGGTCGCGTTTGACTGCCCCTGGTTCGTTCCGCAAGTTACGGCCTTCTTCCAAAGACCCCGCGGGCGGGTCCGGGAGGCGACCAACCGGTCACGCTGGCGTGGAACCGGGGGGAGGCGTGAGTGGAATCAATGCTCCATGCACCCGGTTGCCTCCTCCTGCGCACTCAACACACTGAACGGCCTCCAGATGCAGCGCCCAAAGTCCAGGCATACCGTTCCAGCGACCCTCTGCAGCACAGGGTCCACAGCCACCTCGCACATAGCGCATTAACACACAGCGCTAGCTGCAATTTGATCATTACACCAGGGAACTGCAGCACTCTCCTGCGGCCCTCGCACTTCCTGACGACAGCCCTCCGAGCTCACGCGGGGGGACCTCTCACCCCTCGCGGTAAAGGAGTTCACCAGGGAAAAACCACACACTCTGGAGCCCCGGTCCACATGCTCGCCCTTCCAGGTCACACCACCTTCCCAATATCTGGCTACTTATGCCTGCTACTTACACGCATTGGCCCTGCCTCGCCTCTCACTGTTCACTAGACAGTGGAAGGTTTGAACTGACCTGTCTACTACGAAACATCATGGTGGTGGCCATCTGATGCTGCCCCCTCTCACATAGCTACACAGCGGCATGGGCCGCAAAGACCCTAAGCAAAGAACTCTCCCATTTGAGAAGTTGGCTGACAGAATTCCAGAGGGCTGCTCCAAAATGGCGGATGGTGGGCAGGGCACGGAACATGGAGATGATGCCGCCCTCCTTCTGCATCCCTACCACACGAGATGAGGGCTGGTTTCAAGACGCTAGATGGGCGATTTGACGCCCTGGACAAAAGTCTTGAGAGCTTGGGGGCCAAGATATAAGTGCACAACCAACGCCTCGTCGTAGTAGAGGCTCGCGTTTCCGACATAGAAGACGGCACTGCGCAGTCCCTTAAATGCCTAGACCGAGTAGAACGTATCCTTAAAGAAGTAGCGATGAAGAACGAAGATCTCGAAGCTCGCAGTAGACTGAACAGCATCCGCATTTTAAGTGTACCTGAGATAACCGCCACAGGCCGCCTAGACATCTTTGTGGAATCCATGCTCGCAGACCTCTTTGGGAGAGAGTCCTTTACCCAAGGGTTCGTGGTAGAATGTGCCCACCGCACATGGCCCTCGGCCTCCCTCGTATCCCATCATTGCACGTCTCATGAACTTTAGAGACCGGGACACTGTGCTCTGCCTCGCCAGGGAGCCCGGGGACACCACATGGCAGGGCTCTAAACTGTCACTATACCCCGATTTCAGGATTATGGTACAAGAAGCACGTTGAAAATATAACGGGGTCAAGGCCACCCTACGGAACTTAGGCCTAAAATACGGCATAGACCCAGCTAGACTGAGGGTGGATGTCAACGGCAGGACCCGCATCTTTGATAGCCCCACGGAGGCGCAAGACTTCTGCCAAGCGCACAGGCAAAATAATGGCCAGACAATCACAGATCGCGCAAGGTCCTCCCCCCCCATGCAGCGGCTCCAATGCAAGCATGGACCTCTTTTCAAACACAGGAACTGGCTGACTTTATTGAACTGATTGTCGCTTCTTTGTTCAGTAAGGTATTTGGGAATAGTAGTATCTAACCACATGAAATGTTTCAGATGGCTTTTTGACTGACGTGGCGTCGCTACCCCCCATGGTGTACACCTTTGGTCTGTTTCTAGTGATCTGGATATACCTCTTCAGGGGTATTTGATTACTGCTTAAGATTACTTGGTATATCATGTTCTGCTGTATAAAGGGGTTTCTACCTTGCCTTTTTCGTGGTGACGGTAGGTGGGGGGTGGGGGTGGGAGAAGGAGTAGTTTCTGTCCTGTAACTCCAGTTCTGTAGTAGGGGTATCTCTGTTATAGTCATAATCTAGTGAATAGTCCCGCCCATGTGCGTGGACCCCGTAGCAATCAAAAATAATCTCTTATAGTGTCAAAAAATGAAGAAATGCATAGACACTTAAGAGAGAATTTAAAGACAGATAATGCAGCCAAAAAGGCTACACTGTCCAGTACTTCAACTAGAAATTCCACAACAAAATCCACAAAACAGCAAAGCCTGTACAGATTTCCCTTGCTCAACAGCAAAATCCCTCAGGAATGATAGAGAGAAGAACCTGGACAGACAAGCCCCATAGGCTGCCATTATGTGGCTTAAATAGGATACTGTGCCTTTAAGGAACCTTCCAGAACCTTCTCCCAGTATCCCAGAATGCATAGCAGGTCCAACTTAGTTTCAGTTCTTTTTGAAGGCGTAAACAACGCCAGACCTGTAGCATTATGTACCTGAACAAATCTCCACCGGGGAGGCGGGAGGGCGCTTATGACTATAACAGAGATACCCCTACTACAGAACTGGAGTTACAGGACAGAAACTACTCCTTCTGTAGTAGGGGATCTCTGTGTATAGTCATAATCTAGTGAATAGAATGGCAAGCCCATCCCCACATCAAGCGGCGGTGGAGAGTATGAAATTACGCCACTATCGTGCGAACAAATTCCGCAGCGAAGCCTGCCCAACCTGAGCGTCTGCCCTGGCATCAGTGTCCAGGCAGTAATGCTTAGCAAAGGTATGGACCGACTTCCAAGTGGCCGCCTTACAGATCTCTGCAAAGGGAACATTACGAAGCATAGCTGTCGTGGCAGCTTTGCCTCTGGTGGAATGAGCCTTAGGTTTACCCCCTAAGGTCTTATTAGCTTTGCAGTAACACAATTGTATGCAGGACACAATCCACCTCGAGATGGACTGTTTAGAGGTAGCGAGACCTGTCCTGACTGAGCCATAATTAATGAACAATTGGTCTGACCTACGAATATCTTTAGTCTTATCAAGATAAAACTTCAGCACCCTCCTCACATCCAGGGAATGTAAAGACCTTTCCGCTGGAGATGACGGATTCTGAAAGAACGTAGGCAAAGTGATAGTCTGATTGATATGAAAATCAGAAACAACCTTGGGAAGAAATTTAGGGTGAGTACGCATAACAACCTTAGCAGCATGAAACACAGTATAAGGTTCTTGGAAACACAACGCCTGAATCTCACTCACCCTGCGGGCCGATGTAATGGCCACGAGGAACGCAGCCTTCCAGGACAGGTGCTGCAACGAAGCCTTATGAATGGGTTCAAAAGGCTCCTTCATCAATCTGGACAGCACCACATTCAAGTCCCACGAAGGCGAAGGAAGCCTGACAGGAGGGAACACTTTCTTCAAGCCTTCCAAAAAATCTTTGATCACAGGGATCTGGAAGAAGGAAGTCAGTGAAGGGCCTTTCCTGTAGGCAGTCAAAGCAGCCAGATGAACCTTAATGGAATGGACATTAAGGCCCGACTGCGCCCGATGTAGTAGATATGGAAGGATGACATCTTCCTTGCATGTCGTAGGGTCATAGTTCTTAGACCTGCACCAGATGCAAAACCTCTTCCACTTGTAAGCATAAGAAGTCCTAGTGGAAGGTCGCTTAGCCTCCTTCAGTATGTCCATACAATCCTCTGGGAGATTCAGATGGCCATATTGCACTATTTCAGGAGCCATGCCGCCAAACTCAAAGACGAGAGGTTGGGGTGAACCATCCGCCCCCCGAATTTCGTGAGAAGGTCCGGCCTGCACGGCAGCTTCATGTGAGGAAGGAGAGAGCGGTGAAGCAGGTCCGTGAACCACCACTGTCTGGGCCATTCCGGGGCAATCAGGATCATCCGTGCCCTGGACTGGGACAGCTTGATGAGAACCGCCGGAATCAGGGGAATTGGTGGAAAAGGGTACAGAAAGCTGTTCGACCAGTTGATCCATAACGCGTTCCCCAGCGTCCCCGGCTGGTAGTACCTGGAGGCGAAGCCTCGGCATTTGCTGTTTTCGGCGGTGGCGAACAGATCTACGTCTGGAGTTCCCCACCTTGCGGAGACTTCTCCTAGTACTTCGTCGTTTATGACCCATTCGTGGTTTTCCTGAATGAGCCTGCTTAGTTCGTCTGCCTGAACATTCTGCACACCTGGCAGATGGGTGGCCGTTATCGACAGTCCTCGAGCCAGAAGCCAGTGCCAGATCACCTGCGCCTCCTGCGACAGAGTGCGCGATCTCGAGCCCCCCTGCTTGTTGAGGTAATACATCGTTGTCGTGTTGTCCGTCTGAACAAGCAGAGAGTTGGTCTGAAAGGACGGATGAAAGGCCTTCAGTGCCAAGTGAACAGCTCTGAGTTCCAAGAAATTGATGTGGTACGTGGACTCCGTCGGGGACCACGTCCCTTGAATCTGCAGGTCTCCGAAATGCGCTCCCCAGCCTTGGAGAGACGCATCCGTCACAACCGTCTGCGTGGGAATGTCCCTGTGGAAGGGAACCCCTCTGAGGAGATTCTCCTTCGAGCACCACCACTTCAGAGACTGAAGAGCATGTAGAGACAGTCGTATCTTGTAGTCCCAAGATCCTCTCCTCTGATCCCACTGATCCTCCAAGCACTCCTGCAGCGGCCTCATGTGCAGCCGCGCATGTGGCGTCAGGAAGATACACGAGGCCATCGATCCCAGCAGAGAAGACACCGTCCTCACTGTCGTGGACGGAGCGGACATGAGAGCCTGAGCCTTCCGAAGGAGTGATAAACGTCGCTCTTCCGAAGGAGACACGCTTGCTGACAGCGTATTGATGGAGGCTCCCAAGTACTGGATACATTGGACCGGAGTCGGGACAGACTTGGACATGTTGATGTGCAACCCCAGCTTGTTCAAGAGAACGCACGTCTTCTGGAAGTGTGCCTGAGCTTCCGAGAAGGAGGAGGCCTTGATCAACCAATCGTCCAGGTAAGGGTAGACGAACACCTTGTTGTTCCGCAGGTGTGCCGCTACCACTGCCATACATTTCGAGAATGTCCTGGGTGCAGACTTCAGCCCGAAGGGAAGCACCGTGTACTGATAGTGATTGGTGCCGACTTGAAAGCGCAGAAACTTCCTGTGTTTGCATGCAATGGGCACGTGGAAGTATGCGTCCTGTAGATCCATGGCACACATCCAATCTCCTCGTTGCAGCTGAGGGTAGATCTGATGCAACGACAGCATGCGAAACTTTTCTCTGCGAATCCATTTGTTTGCCTGTCGCAAATCCAGAATGGGCCTGAACTCGTTCTTGTCCTTCTTGCGGACAAGAAAGAACCGAGAGTAAAGACCTCTTCCCCGTTGAGACAGAGGTACGTCTTCTATCGCCCTTTTCCTTAGCAGAATGTCTGCCTCCGCCTGAAGCTCGCGCAGTTGATACTGCGAGCTGACGGGAGGAATCGATGGAGGAGGGCTGGTGAAACGCAGACTGTATCCATTGCAAACAATATTCAGCACCCACTTGTCCTGAGTAATTTTTCTCCACTCTGCCAGAAAAAATTGAACGCTTCCCCCCACCGGAGCGGGTAACGGACGAGGGGGAAGTAACAGCTCAGGGTCGAGGCCCGGCCGGGCCCTTGGAAGAGGTAGAGGACTGCTGTCTACCTCTACCCCCCTGGCGTTTCTGGAAGGGCCGTCTGTACTGCTGCTGCTGTTGCTGCTGCTGATGTTGTCCGGCAGACTGCCCTCTTCCACGACCCTGCGACCCGAACCGCCGTTGGAACTGGCGGTAGGGTTTCTTCTCCTTGGGCTTCTCCAAGCCCACCGCCGTCAGGGTCTCCGCCTCGGCCTTCATCCTGGCCATCTCGTCATCCGCGTGTTTTCCGAAGAGGGTATCTCCGGAAAACGGGAGATTCGCCACACGTTGTTGTGCTTCTGGCTTAAGAGACGTCAACCGGAGCCAAGCATGGCGCCTCTGGTTAATCCCGTGGCAGTATCCGTGCGCAGACAGCAAGGAAATATCCGCCGCGGCGCTAATGGCCTGGTTAGAGACCAGCATCCCCTCCTGGACGATCTCCATGAAGTCCTCTTTGCGGTCTCGAGGAACGAGGTCCGCAAACTGCTCCATTGAGTCCCACAGTGCACGGTCGTAACGTCCCAACAACGCCGAGTCACTGGCAGCCTTCATTGACGAGGAGGATGTACCACACGCTTTTCGCCCAGCAGAGTCGATCCAGCGGCTCTCCTTGTCCGGAGGCACCGTGGACGCAGGGGAGGTGGCATGAAGCTTCCGGCAGCCGTCACAATGACCGAATCCGGCGCCGGGTCCTTTCTCAAGAAGGCTGGGTCCGAGTCCGGAGCTCTGTATTTCTTGAGGAGCCTGGAAGGCGCAGACTTCACAACCGCCGGCGTCAGGAAAAGCTGTTCAGCCGGCTCGAGGAGCCCCGGCACCAGAGGCAGTAGGGGGCGAGACAGGTGTTTCTTGTGTAACGTCTCAAAGATGACAGAAGCCGAAGGCGTAGGCGCTTCAACTTTGATCCCCAACTTCGCCGCTCCGCGCAGGAGAACCTCTTGGAATGTGCCGATATCGTCGATCGGGGACACCCTAGTCTCCGGCGAATCAGACAGCGTGGGCGAGTAAGAACGGGTCCCAGATGAGCGTGACCTGGACCGACGCCTCCTATGGCGATGCCTGGATCTCGATGAAGATCCGCGTCCACTTCTAGACTTGTCCCGTCTCCCCGAGCGAGACCTCGACCTCTTGGGCCTGGGACGGTCCGCCGGCCTCCCCGGTTCCGGAGTCCGAGGCTTCGGCTTCGACTTAGGAGTCTTCTTCGGCGGCGTCGGAAACTTGGGCATCGACACCACCCGCGGTGGAACCGGGGGTGGGGGAGTCACTGGAAGCGGGGCCTGCGGAGCCGGTCGAGCAGGCAATGGAGGGGGGGTAGGAGCCTTCGGAGGCGGACCCCTTGGCAAAGGAGGCAGTGAAGGAGGCGCTGAAGGCTTCTTCGGGGTATATACCTCGGAATACGCCGTTCCCGGCGAGCCATCATCCTGTCCGGAATGTGGGGAGCCCCCCACAGTCCTGGGCCTGTCTTTTCGACCTCCTGACGCCGAAGATCGGTGCCCAGACGGCGAGCCTGGGTCCCTAGGCGTTGAACGGCCCTTCGGCGTCGACCGCCTCTCACTCCTCGACGTCGAACGGTGTCGACGTCTCGACGTCGACCCCGACCAGATGGACGAGCCACGGAATCTCGACGACGGGCGATGGTGCCTCGACGGCGACCTCGACCTCTTTGGAACGTTTAGACGTCGATCTCATTGAATGTCTCGACGTCGACGTCTTCCGCACCGGAGACTTCTTCCGTCTCGACGGCGGCCTCGACGACGAGGATCCCCTCGACGACGATGTCCTCGACGGCGAACGGCGGTGTCGCCTCGACGGCGAGCGCCGACGCCGGGTCCTCCGATGTCGACCACTCGACGCCGACGGCGACGACGAGGAGATCGACACCGGCTTCGACGGCGGCCGGAACACGTCCCTCGACGTCGACGGGCGACGTTTTCTCAACCAAGAGCCCTGGGGAGACCGGGAACTGGCCGTGGACCTTCCCCTCGACGTCGTGGTCATCGCAACTGACCCAGACGGAGATCTTGGGCGCGGGCTGGACTTCCTGCCCCTGGGGAGCCCCCCAGAGGCCTCAGCATGGGCAGAAGGAGCCCCTCCTGACCCACCTCGTGCCTTCAATCTTCTTTCTTCAAGTCCCTGAGTCTGATTTTTCTCCTGTCCTTCAGGGTCCTTCCAGAGAAGCCTCTACAGATCACACACTCCTCAGGGATGTGGGAAGAGGGAAGGCAGAGGATACAGACCTCATGGGGGTCTGACTTGGCCTTCTTCCTGGAGCACTCCGGGCATTTGTCAAATAATGCTGGCATTATGGACAATAAAAGAGTGCATGAACCCAAGAAGAAAGTCACTAAAGTACTTTAAAAGCACCAAAAATCGAATTTAGTGTAAAAACACCAACAAAACCCTTGAAAAGGGAGAGCTCAATGCTCCAGGGTCCTGCTTGCAGGAGCCGGAAAAAAGAACTGAAACTAAGTTGGACCTGCTATGCATTCTGGGATACTGGGAGAAGGTTCTGGAAGGTTCCTTAAAGGCACAGTATCCTATTTAAGCCACATAATGGCAGCCTATGGGGCTTGTCTGTCCAGGTTCTTCTCTCTATCATTCCTGAGGGATTTTGCTGTTGAGCAAGGGAAATCTGTACAGGCTTTGCTGTTTTGTGGATTTTGTGGTGGAATTTCTAGTTGAAGTACTGGACAGTGTAGCCTTTTTGGCTGCATTATCTGTCTTTAAATTCTCTCTTAAGTGTCTATGCATTTCTGCATTTTTTGACACTATAAGAGATTATTTTTGATTGCTCCGGGGTCCACGCACATGGGCGGGACTATTCACTAGATTATGACTATACACAGAGATCCCCTACTACAGAAGTTTCACTGCACATATATGTTGAGTTGTTTACTGTTGTGCTCACTGTCCAATTTCACATTTGTCCACAATGGCCCATACTGGCCATAGCCATCTTGACCGCTAGATGGCCCAGCTAGGCAATGTTAGTGGTCCCTGTGGATTGTCCCTATTATCCTGGAATGTCAGAGGCCTTAGTGATAACCGTAAGAGGAGACATGTTGTACATTATTTGTTGCATCACAAATTTTTTTCATTTTTATTTTTTTTATAAAAAATTTTATTTAAAAAAAAAAAAAACAACAAACAACATTACACACTTCACAAGGCAGATATTCATTTCCGGGGAACATGAGGGATCGGGGATTACTTCCATAGCATATGCATACAATATTTCAAACATCAATCTCGGGGGAGAGGGGACAGCGAGGAAACCGTGCAATATATTTAATTAAAGTGGGAGGACCTGGAATGCCATCTAGGGAGACAAAGGGATGTTAAGAGTGATGTCTTGAGGGGGAGTACATACATTTCCAAGATAAGCATTCCATTGAGACCAAATTCTATTCCATTTCTTAGGTCTACCCCGTGACAAGTACACCGTCTTTTCTCCGAACATGCACCAGTCCATATTTTCCTTCCAAGCCGATAGTGTAGGCAGTCTGTGGGAACCCCATAACTGCGCAATGTCCCTTTTCGCAATCATGTTTCCGAGGGTTGCCCAACAGATCTGCGCCGTGTTATAATCATTCGGTTCCCATACATTAAGGAGACAGTGTCTGGCCTCAGGGAGGAGTACAACCCCCATGACCCTTTCCATGGTGGTATGTACTCGGGACCAAAACGCAGCAACCTCAGGGCATTCCCACAGTATATGGAGGAAGGTACCAATCATACCACACCCACGCTTACACAGACCATCCACAGAGTATCCCATTTGTACCAGACGCGGACCAGTAACATACACGCGATGAAGGATCTTGAGCTGGACAAACCGAAGGTGGGCAGGGATGGCCACCTCCTTGGGAGAGGACACGGCCGTTTGCCAGTCCTCATCGTCCAACTCCAACCCGTCAGCAGCCCATAAGGCCCTGAGGCGCACAAGCAAGTCGACTCTGTTGTTGATGAGCTTTTTATAGACCAGTGAAATTGTACTATCAGGTACGTAGCCGTCAAGGATACGGTCCTCGAGAGGCGAGGATTCAGGGATCTACGTCCCCTTGGGGAAAACAGACAACAAGGCGTGCCGCACCTGAACATACCGAAAGAATTCCTTGTCGTCAAGCTCATATTCAATCTTAAGCACCTCAAAAGTCTTAACAGTCCCTTTAGACCAAAGATCGTCAATCTTGCTTATACCTATCATGTCCCATTTATCAAAACCTTTCGTCCTCCACAAATTGCCCAGACCATCTGAATCATACAACGGAGTTGCACGGGACAATCTATCACACCATCCAAGCAGCATTAGCATCAAGCCACACTCGCACAGCAATTTTAGTGGGTCCAGTTAGAGTCGTATAGGGTCCCTTAGAATATAGCGCCCTGTTGAAATTCCCACCAGGCAAAAGATACTTATCCATTGCAAAAGCTGGCGTTAGACCGGGGGCATAAGTTGCGTGATTGACCGCACTCAGCTGGAAGGCCCAATAATAACGTCTGACGTCTGGGAGGGCAATGCCGCCATCGTACCATGGAAGAGTGAGTTTGGAGAGGGCAATGCACGCACGCCCATCCCAAATCGGCCGCCTCTGAAGGCCCTCCACTTCACGAAAGTAGCCAGGAGGTATAGGATCAAAGGAGTTCTGGAGTGCATATAAAAATCTGGGTAGCGACATCATCTTGAAGAGAGCCGCGCGTCCCAAGGGTGACAGAGGCAGCTGGCGCCACCGTACAACGTCAAGCTTGAGCAGCTAAAGAGGGGCTCGAAGGTTACGCTCGTACCGAATGGCAGGATCCAAGGAAACATAAATACCCAAATACTTAAAGCCGGATGTAGCCAACTGAATCGGGAATCTACTGGGCAATGGAGGGAGCTCTCCGGCCAAAACATAGACACAGGACTTGGTCCAATTGATGACAAGACCCGAGTTCTTCCAGAAGGAGGTCAGAACATCAAAGAGAACATTAAGGGACTTCCGAGGGGACGTGAGGTAAAGGAGGATATCATCCGCGTATAGGGAGATTCGGTCCTCAAAGTCGGGAGTCCATCGACCGCCCTTCAACGAGGGCTCCCAGCGAAGCCACTCAGCTAGCGGTTCCAAAGCAAGGGCAAAAAGCAATGGGGACAATGGGCAGCCCTGTCGAGTACCTCGCTCGAGCGTGAAAGTGCCGGAGACCCTCCCGTTTACAACCACCTGGGCCAGCGGCCTTTCATATAGAAGCTTCACCCAGGCAATGAATGTCGGACCGAACCCAAACTTAGCGAGAGCAGCCCAAAGATACGGCCATTCTATGGTATCAAAAGCCATAGTGGCGTCAAGGGAAGCCAAAATGGCCGGCTCCGTCAGAGTCCCAGCTCTCGCGAGAACTCCATGGAGCCTCCGAAGATTAAGGGCGGTGTTCCGGTGCGGAATAAAACCAGATTGATCTGGATGAATCAAGTCACTAATCACCTTAATCAATCGAGCGGCTAACAATTTAGCAAGTATTTTGGGTTCGGCATTGAGTAATGAAATGGGCCTATACGAAGCACAACGATCACGTGGTTTACCCTCCTTGCGAATGACAACGATGGTACCCAGACGCTGATCGACGGGAAGGACACCAGAATCAAGAGCCTCAAGGAACATGTCCCTTAAGTGAGGCGCCGTTTTGTCAGGCCGCAGCTTATAGAGCTCAATGGGCAAACCGTTAGGGCCCATGGCCTTACCCGACCGGAGGGCACGGATGGAAGCCGCGACCTCGTCTATTGTGATAGGCGCATCCATTAAGGCCCTATCCTCATCAGAGAGGCAGGGCAAGGCAATATCGCGCAACAACAGCCGAGAGTCATGTTCATCCCTTTCACTGACCAAGGCATACACCATCCGAAAATGATCCACAAAACACTCAACAATACCCACAGGGTCAGAAACACGTTCACCAGTCGACCTCTCAATCACAGGCACGACCCGATTCATTCGCTCTTTCTTGTCCAACCATGCAATCAGCTTACCCGCTTTATCACCCACATCATATATTCTACCTTGCTGCTCTCTATTCATGACTTTCGCAGCGTCAGTCACAAGGGCTCTATAATCGGCCTGTTTCAAACTAAGGGAATGTAGTGTAGCACGGGTAACATCACCATCCAGATCACTCTCAAGCACAGCTATTTCAGATTCGAGGCGAACAAGTTCTTCGTATTTAGCCTTTTTGGCAGCAGCAATCAATGACAATGAATGCTCACGAACCACAGTCTTGAAAGCCTCCCACAATGAGATAGAAGAAGAAACAGACCCCACATTTTCATTAAAGTAACAGTCAACAGCCTTTACCAGCTCGGAGCGGGTCTTAGGATTCCGAAAGTACCACGGATTTATGGGAGCAACTCTACCCTCACTACCCACTCCAGCTTCAACACTGAACCACAGGGGAGAATGATCAGAAATGCCCCTAGGAAGGTGACGGATCTCCCTGATGGAGGACGATTGCGCTGCAGGCATGAGTAAATATTCTAGTCTGGAAAGGCTACCATGGGCCACGGAGTGGAACGTATATTGTAACTGTGTGGGATGCATGAGTCTCCAACCGTCCGTTAGCCCAAAGGTTTCGATCAGCTCACTGAGCCACATTTGTGATCTAGGTAAGTCCCGAGGGGGGTATCGATCAGAAGTGCCGGAAACCACAGAGTTAAAATCCCCACCAAGAATCAGAAAACCTTCAGGGAGCCCCAGTAGAAGCCGCCCGAGGTCAGCAAAGGTGGTGGCCTGTAGGCCCGGAGGGACATAGACGGTGACTACAGAGAGCGTCTTACCCTCCCATCTCCCAGAGAGCACAGCATAGCGACCCCTGTTGTCGAGCATTATCTCGTCGATTTCGAGGGGGAGAGAGGACCTGATCAAAATTCCCACCCCTCTGGAGCCAGAGGTGAATCCGGCATGTGCGACTAGTCGATATCCACGTCTATTCAACGCCTGGCAAGCATTGCCAATTAAATGTGTTTCTTGCAGTAGAACAGTATCAGGGGAGTGGCGTCGAAGGAACTGCAGCACAACCCCTTGTTTTATTCTATCTCCCAAACCATTGACATTCCAGGACAGCAGTCTCAACTCACTACCCCCCATCCCGAGAAAGGACACGAGACCCGCCCTCATGAAGCCCCGCAGAAGAAGGAACTAAGCAAACAATACGATGCCATGTGAAGGAAACAAAGAAACAAACACTCCCCACCCCCACCCCCCAACAAGAACCCGTTACAACACCCCCCACCCTGCACCCCTGCATTCGAACTGGAAACCACCCCAACTTGCAGTGTGCCTGTCACCCAATCATGAAACTAGTCTACACGAAGAACCCCGGAGGAGGAAGAGTCCCTTACACCCCCACCACCCTTGGACCCATCAAAAAACAATAGTAAAAAGAACAAATTGTAAAACCCAGCTGACAAACGATTAGAAAAGCAGACGCCGGGAACCATAATGTCCCTCTTGATCCGGCGTGCCCCTCTCGGCGCCGCCGGGGTGCTCAGATCGATCATCCCTTTTTGGCAAGGAATCAAGCCAGTCACTGACACTGTCCGGACGGTCAAAGAAGAAGGTTCGTTCCTCATATTCGATCCACAGCCGGGCCGGAAACAGCATAGCGTACTTGAGGCCCAGGTCTCACAGCCGCTTCTTCACCCCCTGAAACCCCAGTCTCTGTCTCTGGACCTGAGGAGTAAAGTCCGGATAAAAGTTCACGGTGGTATTATCGAACTTCAAGCGGCCATGCTCCCGAGAGGCTTGGAGAATAGCGTCTCTATCTCGAAAATGAAAAAGCCTGGCAACAATTGGTCTCGGGGGGCACCCGACTTTACCTTCCCGCCCGGGAAACGGTATGCACGCTCGACCGCAAAAAATTTGCTGAGTCCGGCGGGAGCCAGATGGTTCAAGATCAGGTCCTCTACGAGGAGGTCAACAGCAGAGTTCTCAGGGTTTTCCGGCACACCAATGTGCGCACGTTGTTGGGCCTGGCCCTGTTTTCATGCTCCTCAAGTCGACGGGCCATGAAGTCGTGTGATGATCTCAGGTTGCCGATCTCAGTCTGCGCGTCCGCAACATCAGTGGTCAGGCTGGAGGTCTTCAAATCCAACACCTTCACCCTCTCATTAGTCTTGGCCGTGTCCGCTCTAATCAGCGTGACATCCACGGCCACAGTGTCTATTTTAGATGCAAGAGCCTCGTATTGCTGTCCCATAGAGGCCTGCATACCCGTGATGGCACTCATGACTTCACGAAGAGAGACATCCGTAGGCGCGGTCGAGTCCATCCTGGGGTCGTCAAGAATACGGCCGGTACCACCGGGGGTTCCCATCGGTTGAGTGTATCGGTCCATGACGTTGGTCTGGGTATGTCCCCCGCGGACCGGCGTCCTTGTCTTGCGCTTCTCGACTTCAGGTTTAGTGGCCATATTGGAGGCTGTGCCCCGAAGGGGCCCTCTAGACCTGGTAAAAATGTCCGATCTTGATGGGGCCAATGAAGACAAGAAATAGGCCAAAAATGGTGAAATGTCAATAGAGCAGGAGGCCAAAATCCTCAGGAGAGACAGAGCTCGACAGCAGGGCAAAGCTGCGCCGGGTCCGGAATGAGTCTGGGAGAGTGTCGGCCGCTCGGAGCTCGAGGTAGAAAGCGAAACCGAAAGTGAGGATGAGGCCGACTGGGGGGATCCCTCCGGCCGTTGTTGTTCAACTACTCCCCGGCCCGTGAAGCAGCAGAATCCCCCAGCCTCGTCCGGGGCAGGCCGAAAAAGTCGAAGTCGGTGTAGAAACAGCTCCCGACGTCCAAATTCGATTTTGAAAAGGATGTTGAGGTCAGCAAGAGTTCGTCTTCAAAAGCCCATATTCAGAATAAGGATATGTTAAGGATATTTGCAGAAGGGCGGCGCGGGTCTCGGGAGCCCTCTGCTCACGCGACCATCTTGGATGCCCGCGTAACTCCTCCTCCTGCATCACAAAATTGTCGTTGTTTTTTACAGGAGACTCACTTGCCCAAATCTGATCCCACATGTTTCACCTCAAGCTGGGGTGCCCCAGATATTTTTCCAATTTCAGCAATTATTTCAGCGGCACAGCAATACTCCTCCACAAGAGGATGCCCTTCAGCCTCCACTCCATGACTGGTGACTACGAGGGCAGATACACAATTGTCACAGGGTCACTAATGGGTAACAACATTGCCCTGGTATGCGTCTACGCCCGAACACTGACTTCCCTGAATTTTTTCATTCTCTACTCTCCCAACTCGCTAAGCTAGACTATGACTTAATGATAGCAGGAGGAGACTTCCACTTGCTTCTCAACCCGCATTAGACAGCACTGCCATCACGCCTAGCATAAAGCCTCATGCACCACGGTCACTACCAGACCTTTGTGAGCAACTCCTGCTACTTGACATCTGGCACAAATGTAACCCTTCCAACACTGAACACACGCATTACTCTGGTCAACACAGCACATAGGCGAGGATAGATTACTGGCTCATCTCCCCAGGTGGCTCCTGCTGGTACCAATCAATTATGACCTTCCCAAGAACGTATTCTGACCATTCCCCAGTTCAGCTTCGACTTGAGGTGCCAAGACCAGATGGGTATGAACGACAATGGCTCTTTCCCGGCCGGGTCCTAAATGACAACCTTTTCTACTCCGAGGTGCACGAAGCTATGGAGGAATACTTTGCCATTAATACTGGCTCGGTGGACTCTTGGGCAGTCCTGTGACAAGGGTTCAAGGCATACATAAGAGGAGTGTGCATTGACAAACATGCCGGGGTGCTAAAGGATCTTTGGACGACGCTTTCGTGCTTGTAACGCAAGCTGAGGGACATCGACAGTGCCACATTACACAGCTTGGACCCCGAAGTAGCCAAATGCCGATTAGCTCTCCTCACTGACTACAAGGAATCCGCGGACCGTGAGATTCTATTTTTGAGTAAATATAGCATGGCACGGTGCTATGGTGAAGGGGAGCGTCCGGGCCGAGTACTAGCGCAATTGCTTCGCCCTCCATAAAGTAAAGCTTATATCACTGAATTGAGATCTTCCTCTAACCAGATCCTCACTGGCACCTCGGAGATTCGCAATGAACTTGTGGATTATTACACATCCCTATGGACTTCTAGAGTAGGATGCAACCTCACTGCTCAGGAAGTCTATCTCTCAGAAATCGCTTTGGTCTATTTGGATAAACACATGCAGGACTTTTTAGCTGAGCCGATCAATGGGGACGAGGTCGTTAACACAATCTCAGCCCTCAGAAGCTCTTCGGCCCCCAGCCTAGACAGCTTCACAGGGGACTTTTATAAGTCATATAAAGACCTATTGGTGCCACAACTGATTAAAGTATACACAGAAGCCCTCGAAAAACAAATCCTGCCCCCCCCTACCATTTGTGAAGCAGTCATTATTCTCCTTCCCAAACCTGGCAGGGGCCCGTCTCTATGTGGGTCACACCGGCCACTGTCCTTACTAAACTTAGACTATAAAATCCTGGCCAAGGTTTTAGCAATGCGCCTATCTCTCTTGATGGAATTTATCATTTCTCTGGCGCAGTCCGGCTTTGTCCCACATCGGTCAACCTCACTAAATCTTAGGACGCTATTCTCAATTTTGCATAGGATTAACCCGGAGGTCCTGGCTGCTGCCATCCTGTTGGACACGGAAAAAGTGTTCGACTCTCTGGAATGGCCCTTCTTTATATCCGTTATGCGCCGCATGGGAATGCCTACAGGATTTATTGCCACCACTGAATTACTATATATTCGCCCCACAGCCAGGCTGAAACTGAACGGTACACTCTCCCTTCCCTTCTCTTTATCCCGTGGTACTCGTCAGGGCTGCCCCCTTTCTCCCTTATTATTCATTCTCGCCATGGACCCACTAATCTGGCACTTTCAAGAAAAACACCTCCAGAGAGGTCTCCAAATCAACACTGGCCCACTCTTGGTCTCATTATACACAGATGTACGAGAGCCCCAAACTAATCTTGATCCCCTCATTAGGGAAATAACCAGATTTGGACAACATTCAGGACTGGGCATCAACTGGCGCAAATCAATTATTTTCCCCTTGACTTCAAGCACACTGCAGTGGGAATGTGAATTCCCCCTTGAGTGGTGTACCGATTGTGTTAAATATCTGGGCATTCACATCCACTTAGACACAGCACACATTCTCCATCTTAATTATGACCAAGCAATCTCCGCTCTTGAGGCTCAGGTGGAGAAGTGGCTGCGTTTGCCACTATCCATCGCTGGCAGGGTAGCCATCATCAAGATGGTTGTGCTCCCCAAATTTGTATATATTTTTAATAATATCCCCATACCCCTCCTGAACAGGTTCTTTATAACACTTCACTCCCTCTTATCAGGCTGATCTGGGGGGGCAAACAGCCCGCATATGCTGGCAAGTACTGCCATTGCCATACGAGAGAGGAGGGTTTAGCGTTCCCGATTTTTAATTGTTCTACTTGCTAGCCCAATGCAGCTACTCCTTTGCGTGGTTCCACCCAGACGCTAGGATCCCATTTCTCCGTCCTGAGGCTGACTTCGTGTCGCATGAGAGACTCTCCACAGTGCTGCCCAAGGGCGTACCTAGAGACCCTACCGACATACAAACGGTTTCCACCACCAACTGGGTCTAAGGCACATTACAGGCACTGGCATGCTATATTCCTCGGCGCTACCCATTCCTAATGCCCCCTGGCTGCCGATCACGGGGGAGAAACTGGTGCAATGCACCATGAACAAATTCAGCATCACCAAAATGGGGGACCTGTTCCCTAATGGACACGTCTTCTCTGTGACAGATGAGGAATGCTTCAGTCACGCCTCATTTATGGACCGCTTCGTAATGGGGCGCATCCGTTCTGTGCTGCGGACTTCCCAACCCAGCTTCCCTATCGAACCCGACCCATTCTCTCCCTTCTCCATGATCACTGAGAATCAGAGTGGGACTCATCTCATGTCTAAACTTTATAGGGCATGCTCAGACATTTTCCCGGTCACAGATGACAAGATACGCAAAGCATGGGAAGATGACTTGGGGCGCATGATCACGGATGAGCAATTGCACAATAGTTGCACAATGACAAAGGACGTCCCACTCAATAGTCAACACAAACTGCTCAATTTTAAATTTCTACGTAGAATATACATCACCCCGGCCAGATCGCACAGGCTTGACCCAGCCAGACCACACAACTGTCGCAAATGCAATGCTTCATACGCAGATTTCGCTAATCTCACATGGACGTGTCCTAAGATACAATCATATTGGGAAACAATACACAAGACACTGGGAGAATTGACACTAGCCCCCATGCCCGAGATCGCACTACTGGGCAATGTGGCAAACTTCCCTAAAGGAATACGGAGATTTTCCTCCCTTAGTTTGCTGTTAGCCAAAATGGAAATCGCACTACATTGGGGCCGCAAAACAGTTCCCACTCTACAAAACTGTCTGGATAGCCTAGCATACTGCAACACCAAAAGTGAAGTTTACTCCACCACATTAACGCGCTCCTCCTGCCTCAAATCTGGGGACCATTCAGGGATTATACCGGGAATACACGTCAACCTGCCGCCTCACAACTCAAAACCGGCATAGCCCATACCGTAGTGGGACGAGGGGCATATGCAACACAGTAACCTGTTCCTGAATGTTGAAATGTACTTTATTAAAATTGACTGTCTTGATTTTATTCAATTGTTGAGCATTGCTTTTATTTGGTGGGAAAAGGGGTGTTATGCAGGAGGACACATGCTTTTACTACCCAGGTACTCGGACATCCCACTGGGACTGCATTTATTAACTATATTCTATTTCCTCATTATCGGACTTTCGCTACATTGCCTTCTATTTGGTCAATATCGATGCATACTCTAGTTAAATGTACAGATGACAGTGAGTACCCATGTTTATATTGCTTTAATGTGCTAAAATGATAAATAATTTGTTTTTAAAAGAACACCCTCTAAACTAACAGCTACAACTGTGAAAACCAGAACCTGTTCCCAAGACTTCTTATAAAGCATTTCTCCTAAATCGAAGAGCAACACATCCTGGCACCCTGTACCCTTACATAAAGCAGTAACTTCCCCCCAAAGCTTGCCCCCCTACACCACCAATGAATGTGTTCTTTGGTATCAATAAACTCCAAATGCCTTTCACAATTTCTCCGTTTCGCTTGTTTGATGCTCAGTTTACAAAGGAGTGGCTGCAAATCCACATTAAAATTACTACAGGCTCTGGACCGGAAACACAGCTTAAAAGAAACAACAAAGGCATGTCACTCATGTGTTACTGCTCAACGTGGCCTCACGTACCACCTATAACAGTCAGATTTCCACCTTCCCAATCTCCTGATGCCCCCCCCCAGAACTCCCTTATTCTGATAACTAAACTGCCCTCTTAAGCTTTTGCCCAACGAAACTAAACAAACTCCTAAACTTACGACTAAGGTCCGGTTTGTGACTCAGTTCTCCAGGAAGAGACTCTCCATAGACCTGTCCCTCAATGCCCCGCAACCCTGCCCCCTCCCCCCAAGCTCTGCCACTCCTATTCCTGTATTCCCAGGGTATCCACTACTTGCCCAAAAATCCCAGGAAAACCTCCTTACAATGTCTTCACTCCAAACCCCTGTTAGGGAAATAACTTGTTTCTTTTTCATTCAGTACTCCATCAAAGTGCATGTGTTTTCTACAGCTCCCTCGTGTGCTGCTTCCTTCCCCAGAACCCCATACTGTGTTGCTCCCTACCTCTCCCAACTTGCCTGTAAAAAGCACAGCAACAGAGATTTTTTTTTTTACTATGGAATAGATGAAGAGTGTTCCACATATTGCATGAAAGAACAAGTTTTGGCACACAAAGGTGTGGGTGAATGTTGTTATTATCACTTAGTATAGCGCAACGACTCACCCCCATAGGTGTATCTTGGCGCTTTGCTAACACAGGAACACAGGAACCAGTATCAAACTGAAACAACCAGGCCCTAAGAATTTTTTTTAATTCGCAAAGTCCGAACAGGTGCGGATGTAGTATGGAATTTGATTTCAGGCCGAAGGAGCAATAAAGGAAAAGGATCTTCTGCCAAATCTAGAAGTGCAGATGCATGGGACGGTCAGCAGAGCTTTGTCACTAGATCTGAAGTTTCTAGCGGGACAATAGTGACACCGTTTTCTCTTTAAGTAAGTCCATCAGAGACTTATGGGTGAGGCAGCAAAGCTTAGGTTCTCAGCGTAGGAGCTGAGGGAGAGGCTGTCAGGAGGTTACAAATCAAGTGCGCAGCAGTATTTTGCACCACCTGAAGTTTAGATAGTAAAGTGTCATTGGCGGCCACTAGCAGTGTAGTGTAGTTCCTATATTCCCAACAGGCTCTGCGCATTGGAATAATATATCCTATAGATTAGACGTAGGACTGAGTTCAACAACGTCTCTATGGAATATACTAAAATTAATTGTGTGTGGCCAGCTAACTCAGAGGTCACTAGAAACTTTCCCGAATACACAAGAATGGATTAGTTTCTGACAACCGCATAAACATGACAACTTTGTTTCCCAAGAATAAGAATACTTCTCTCAGAGTCGCGGAAACAATAGGTAAGTATTTCACTCAGTCAATCGTGCATGCTTCGTTTCTACAGAGTTGCAGAGAAATAGTGAGACAGGTGTTTTCAATAAAAAGGGTTTATTGAACAATCTTCTTTCTCATGCAAGAGAAGTGAACTGCTACAATCATTATGCAGACTGCAAAGTATAATGCGTACAGCGTAAACAGCAATATGAAATAATAGTGTAAGGGCATTGTATGGTTTCTAAGCCATATAAAAATACATACATAAATAACATTGACTAAAATACTCAACTGGTGCTTCTAAAATACGCCTACCCCAATGTACCTAACCTATGTCTAGTACGGGGGAAGAAGTAAGTATTGTGTAGCATAGGTTTAGTTCTTTTTGCCAAGAATCTACCAAAGGTTTGTCTAGGTTCTAATCAGCTCCATACCTTGGTTTAGAATGAAGGAGGTCTGGTATCTCTGTTTCAGGACTCGATTTCCCAACACCCCGCAAGGGGAGCTTGGAAACACTGGAGCTGGATTCTCGGCAGGGAAAGAGCAGCTTCTTGATCAGTGCGTCAGCTGGAGAGTCGGCTTTCTTCGGCACTTGCTGTAGCGAGCTGCATCGGGCAAGTAAATAGACGAACTGCTCCGAGCCACCGTAGTTTGCCATAGCAAGTGAAGGTATATTTATACCTTGAAGGTGTTTAGGAATGCTATAGTTTGACGTAAAGTCGGGCATATGAACGTCAGGAAGGAACCCCTAGGCAATAGTTCTTCCTTGTAAAGTAACTGAGTTCTTGGACAAATCAATATTCAAGCAAGGGGAAGTCCCTGACTGCTTAAGCTGGTTTTCCAAGAAATCGTTGTGACGTTTGATACGGGTGGAAGTAGCCATGCCTGTATTTGGGTAGCATGGGCTGTGCCTAAATAAGGGATTGATTTCTATGCCTATATAAGGGCAATGTGAATTGTACCTATATAAGGGCATGAATCTGGAAAATTCACTCAGAGCTTAAAACACCACACAACACCCACTCCAATTTGTTATGTATGACATTACTAAGTTCTAAACACATTAAAACATATCTAAACATGATGTGGTAAAACCCACCCAAAATACATAAATATGCATTGGTACTGGTTGTACACGAAAAGCATATGTGCTGTACGCATTTTAAGCAATGTTTCATTCAAAGCAAATAGTTTGACATTTGAAAATGCTATCCGAATGAATCACGAAAATTACATTTATGAAATGGCTCTTAAATACAGAAGAAAAAGTCGAGACCATTCCATGGCAGATTATATAAACTATTTGAATGTGGACAAGATCAAATATTGCCTCTTGGAAGTTTTCAAAGAATTTCTAGTTCTCTATTAATAGTTCTACTTTAAGCAGATTACTTTGT
The DNA here is from genome assembly GCF_964261635.1 of Lissotriton helveticus. Taxonomy (NCBI): domain Eukaryota; kingdom Metazoa; phylum Chordata; class Amphibia; order Caudata; family Salamandridae; genus Lissotriton; species Lissotriton helveticus. The sequence goes on from NC_136059.1 coordinate 1,030,737,470, forward strand.
GCCCAAAAACTGAAAAAATACAAATTTGGAAAAAGCTTGATCATAGAAAAATTGAGTTCCAAAGTTAGAAACTTGAAGGTTAAATTCAGAGTCTCTCAGAACACTGCGTGCCAAATCAAAAGTCAGTGTTATTGTTTGGAGAAAAGATCAAATCTTCTAAGTCTGAAAAGAATTTGTCTACCATTGTAGGTGAGAGTTGGATTACCTCGTTAAGAAGATTAATCGCACATAGATGTGAAGCATCGCTGTCAGCGTTGGTCGCATTAGCAATGTTCGAATTGGATGGTTGGGTGCCACTTTCCTCTCGTACCTCACTGTCAGCATTTTGCATCTGTGAGATCTCAATGAATGCCGTCATCAGAATTGGTAGCCGCTGGGGACAACACAGTGCATGAGACGTCACTGGTCCAAGCAAAGTATCAACATCCGTTGGCATGAATAATGGGAGTGTCAGACAGATGTCTAGCATGCTTTCTTCTCCACATAGCAGGCATCGTAGAACAGGTAAGATGCAATCTTGCCAGATTGATCTAAATGACATAAACCATGTGGTATTCAATTCTCTTAAACAAGTTAATCCTAAAATTTGGACTATGCGCTCACGACACTTCATCGCCAGTAGAGTATTTTCCACAGTGAACTGGGTATCGCTGGTGCTTTGGCTTGCCATATCGAAGCAGTAGGAGCAAAAATAGTATCCCTGCTGCGAGTCCCAAAAAGAGAGGCAGTCCGCCAAACACAGAGTGCACGAAGTTTGGAAATATGCCTAGGACTGCTTCAAAAGGTGCTAACAGTCCCGAAAAAATCGTCTTAAATACATGTACAATACCAGATACGACCAAACATTTCTGAGAAATGTACAGGGCAGTTTGTAGTTAATAGGGTGTGTATCTCTGTAGAAGTCCTTACGACTTGCAGATCATAGGTCTCTTTGGCCGAGGTCAATGGCACAGTTTTCTGTAAAAGAATGGCTTTCATTCTGCTTAAAGTATCAATTTGTATAGAAGAGATGTTCAGTGAAGGCCTTTACGGCGACTCCCGGTCTGTCTTGGTTTTTAGGAAACAATACTTGCATACAGCAAGTGACCCTGGCTGACACAGTTACGAGATATGCTAAACCTGGCAACATGCCACAGCAGCTGTGATCATTCAACATAATGTAACTTCCATTAGAAAGTTGCCTGAAAACTGGATCAACACTACAGCTGGTGAACCTTGCAGGTGGCAGGATAAATTGTTAGAGGAACCATCGCAGGCCCTGTGTAAATTAATACCCTGACAAAAGAGAGAGATGCTTAGTGCGTTTTCACAATTTGTACCACTAAGAAACACTTCCTTCCCCCCACTCCAACATCTGTGTGTGTAAGGTAATTCCCAGGATGTCTTGATGTATTCTTTACCCAACCTTTCATATAGGCCTGCTGGTATATGTTTTACGCCATACTGAAAATGGAAAATTGTAACAGGCAGAGTGATTGTTCCATGTATTATCCATTCTGTGGCTGTCATTTCAGCGACAGGTAATGGCAATCTTTCCAGTTTTTCAATGCTCAGCACCGTGTAGTCTGCTCCCCTTTGTGCCAGTTTGATCTGTTTATCAGTCAGATTGAATTCTGAAAACAGTGACGTGGTATTGATTAAACGCCAAGGCACATAGCCTGAACGTAGGTTTTGTAACGCCCAGCCTAATAGCATTCTAGAACGAAATTAGCGTCCGACCATGTTGCAACATGACCAAGTCCTGTTCCATTATGTCTATGGCAGAAGATACTATGCTGTCCAAATAATAAATCCTGGACGACAGAGTTGTTAACCCATTGTCAACTACAGAGAGAGATTTCTCTAAATTAATACGATCAATTTCTTGTATTCGTTCTGCAGTCTCTGCTTGCGTATTCTTCCATGCTTCATTATACATGGCATAGATACCGGCGTATATAAAATGTTTATGATGTGGTTTAGTAGGTCCTTGTAAGAAGTCCCTCAGGTCAGCACCATCTTTAAGTAAAGATAAGTGTTGTTTTACTTCCTTTAGTGTAGATTTGTGTTCTGTAGTAGGGGATCTCTGTGTATAGTCATAATCTAGTGAATAGTCCCGCCCATGTGCGCGGACCCCGGAGCAATCAAAAATAATCTCTTAAGCTGTCAAAACATGCAGACCTGCATAGACACTTAAGAGAGAATTTAAAGACAGATAATGCAGCCTATATCCACAGGCTACACTGTCCAATACTTCAACTGGAATTTCCACCAAAAACCACAACAGCACAGCCTGTCCAGGGTTTTCCACAGAGAAAAACCTTGCTTTTAACAGCAAAACCCTCTGGAATGATAGAGAGGAAGGAGTGGACAGACAAGCCCCATAGGCTGCCATTATGTGGCTCAAAACAGGATACTGTGCCTTTAAGAGAACTTTCCAGAAGCCTCACAGTATCCCAGAATGCAGTGCAGGTCCCTTTCACCTTCAGTTCTTTTTTCCGGCTCCTGCTAGCAGGACCCTGGAGCATTAGCTCTTCTTTTCTGAGCTTTTTCTATGCTATTTTTGTGATATTTTTGGATTTTTGTAGCTTCACTCGACGTCTTTGGCCTTTATCTGCATTCTGCTGTGGTTTTTTGGCAGAATTTCTGCAGTCTTCTTGTCTTTAGACTCTTTGTAGTCTGACATGTGCTTTGTCTGCAGCTGAGCTGAAGGCCGAAGCTGAAGCTCACAGGGTTTGTACTCTGTGCTTGCCTGTGTCTTTGGACACCTGTCTTCTCTGTACCTTCTTTTCTAGGGGGCTTCGGCTTCCAGGTTTCAAACAGAGGAGTTTGAAGGCATCTTCAGCCTCTGGGTGAGGTGAGGGTAGGTCCTCTACCGAGTCCCATGCTGTAATCTCTGGGGTTATCCCCAGTAAGGGCACGTCTGAGCTATGACGCGGTTCCAGTCGGCGTTGGGGCCGTCGTGGAGTGCCTGGACGTCATGTAGTGCCTCGACGTCGACGTCATGGAGTGCTTCGACGTCGACGTCATGGAGTGCTTCGACGTCGACGTCATGGAGTGCTTCGGCGTCGACGTCATGGAGTGCTTCGGCGTCGACGTCATGGAGTGCTTCGGCGTCGACGTCATGGAGTGCTTCGACGTCGACGTCATGGAGTGCTTCGACGTCGACGTCATGGAGTGCTTCGACGTCGACGTCATGGAGTGCTTCGACGTCGACGTCATGGAGTGCTTCGACGTCGACGTCATGGAGTGCTTCGACGTCGACGTCATGGAGTGCTTCGACGTCGACGTCATGGAGTGCTTCGACGTCGACGTCATGGAGTGCCTCGACGTCATGGAGTGCCTCGACGTCATGAGGTGCCTCGACGTCGACGTCATGGAGTGTCTCGACGTCGACGTCATGGAGTGTCTCGACGTCGACGTCATGGAGTGTCTCGACGTCGACGTCATGGAGTGTCTCGACGTCGACGTCATGGAGTGTCTCGACGTCGACGTCATGGAGTGTCTCGACGTCGACGTCATGGAGTGTCTCGACGTCGACGTCATGGAGTGTCTCGACGTCGACGTCATGGAGTGTCTCGACGTCATGGGGTGTCTCTATGTCATGGAGTATCTTGGCGTCATGGGGTTCCCCGACGTCATGGGGTGCCTCGACGTCATGGAGCAGTGTTGCTCGACGTCATGGAACGGTGATGCTCGACGTCATGGAACGGTGATGCTCGACGTCATGGAGCGGTGTTGCTCGACGTCATGGAGCGGTGTTGCTCGACGTCATGGAGCGGTGATGCTCGACGTCATGGAGCGGTGATGCTCGACGTCATGGAGCGGTGATGCTCGACGTCATGGAGCGGTGAGGCTCGACGTCATGGAGCGGTGAGGCTCGACGTCCTGGAGCAGTGATGCTCCTTTTGGGGCATTGGTCTCTTGGGCTCTGCCCTCTTCCGTTGGGTCCGGCCGTCACCGTTAGGGATGGCTCGGCGTCTCCGTGTTTGACACCTAGTGACATTTTGACGTCTCAGTGTTGGTTGTCGTAGAGACAGTCACTATCTTAGTGATGGTGACGTCGTAGTGCGGTCGGCGTCATGGGTTACAGCCGCAGAATACTGCCGGCTCTTGACGCCTGGGTCTGGTTCCAGGCCTCGCTCCTTGGTGAGCCTCCCGTCGTAGAGGGGACTTTGTGTTCCCGGCACCTTCCACTCACGACGCAGAGCAGTTGATCAGCGTCGAGGAACCCTTCTGATGGGGAGTTTGTGGTTACTCACCACGTGTACGCGGTGGACGTTTGTCCTTTTGCTTAGTTTTGAGTGCTTGCATGCCTGCACGTCTGCTAGGTCGCCTCCTGCTCAACCACTACTGGTGAGACCACCGGGGATGTTTCGGAATCCTCTCGGTTCCCTCTTCCGTCCACCACCCCAGGGGCCTTTTGCCCCTCAGTCTGCGAACCTCCGTGCCTTGATGCCAGGGATGCGTCTGCCATGAGTACGGGGAGTCCCTCTCCGACTCTTTACTGGTTGGCGGGACTTACCTTTCGTCCACTACCGCCTGGCAGGAGGTTCTGGCTCCGACCGTGCTCCTGACTTGGTCGCAGGGGTGGCGGCATGTAGACCTCGCGCTGTGGCCCGCTGTTGTTGGACCGTTGTTGTGAGATCCCTCTGTGGGGGGGGGTTTCTTAACCGATTTGTGGTTCCTCTGCCGAGAGACAGGAGGGAAGCCTTACAAGAGGTGGTCTAATGGCCTGATAGTTTCGGTTCTAGGCATCGGTGTCGGAGCGAAGTTTTTCTCTCCTGCCGACCCCCAGGTATTGTGGGTTTGTCCTACGTTGCCATACTTTTCTTCGCCTGACGTCTCTGCAGCCTGCGGCTCAGCAGTGTGCTTCTACTCTCCCGTTCTTTGGGCAGCCCTTGGGTTGCCATCAGAGTAGTGAGTGGCCCGCATGAAGTCTGAATCGGAGATTTTTGGACGGCTGTAGGTTTGGGGCGTGGAGAACGGCCTGAGGCCTTCTGCCCTTTCTAGCGGCGTTTTCCTCCCAGGTTTTGCCGGTGGTCCCGGGCCGCCATTTAATGCTTTACAAGTATGTTGTGCGCATACGCGGGAGAGCTTGGGGCTCCTCGGCGAACAAAGGCCGGCTGGGTCTAAGTCAGTCTTCGGTTCATCGGCCCTCCTCCAGCACTTCCTCCGGTCGGCTCGCGGTTCCAGCGGTGCGAGCTCTAAGCAGAGGCCGTTATCCTGTTTAGGACAAGGGCGATAGAGGGCTTACCTCTGTCTCAAAGGGGGAGAGGTCTGTACTCCCGGTTCTTCTGGTTCACGAGAAGGACAGGTACGAGTTCAGGCCCATTCTGGATTTGCGACAAGCAAACAAGTGGATTCGCAGTAGAGGAGTTTCGCATGATGTCGTTGCATCAGGTTTATACTCAGCTGCAACAGGGAGATTGGCTTGGTGCCATAGATCTGCGGGATGCATACTCCCATGTGCTCATTGCACACAGGAAGTTCCTGCGATTCCAAGTCGGCGCCCATCATTATCAGTACACAGTACTGCCAGTCGGGCTGAGGTCTGCGCCCAGACTATTCTCGAAGTGCATGGCAGTGGTAGCTGCACGCCTGTGAAAAAAGCGAGGTGGCTTCTCTAACCGTGCCTGGACGATTGGTTGGTCAGGGCCTCCTCCTTCTCGGAAGCTCAGGCGCACTTCAAGAGGACGTGCGTTCTCTGGAGCGAGCTGGGGTTGCACATCAACATGTCCAAGTCTGTCCCCTTTCCGGTCCAGTGCATACAGTACTTGGGAGCCTCCGTCAATACGCTGTCAGCAAGCGTGTCTCCTTCGGAGGAGAGTCGATTATCTCCCCTTGGGAAGGCTCAGGCTCTTGTGACCGCCCCATCTGCGGCAGTGGAGACGGTGTCTTCTCTTCTGGGGTCGGTGGCCTCTTGTATATTCCTCACGCCACACGCACGGCTGCTCATGAGACCTTTGCAGGAGTGCTTGGAGGATCAGTGGGATTAGTGGAAAGTATCCTTGGGCGACAAGATACGACTGTCTCTGCGTGCTCTTCAACCTCTGAAGTGGTGGTGTTCAGCTGAGACTCTCCTAAGAGGGGTTCCCTTTCACAGGGACATTTCCGCACAGACTGTCGTGACGGGTGCGTCTCTCCACGGCTGGGGGGGCGCTTTCCGGAGACTTGCAGATACAAGGAACGTGGTCCCAGAGGGAGTCCACGTATCACATCATTTTCTGGGAACTCAGAGCTGTTCCCTTGGCAGAAGGCGTTTCTTCTGTCCCTCCGGACCAACTCTCTGCTTGTACAACGGACAATTTGACCACAATGTATTACCTCAACAAGCAGGGGGGTTCGAGATCGCGCACTCTGTCGCAGGAGGCGCGGGCGATCTGGCGACTGACTCTAACGGCTACCCATCTGCCAGGTGTGCAGAATGTTCAGGCAGACGGGCTGAGCAGACTGATTCAGGAAAGCCACAAATGGGTCATAAACGACGAAGTACTAGGAGAAGTCTTCGGCGAATGCCGAGACTTCGCCCCCAGGTACTGCCTGTGGGAAAACTGCGGAATGCGTTCTGGATTAACTGGTCGAACAGCTTTCTGTGCGCCTTTCCACCCTTTCCCTGGATTCCGGCGGTGTTCATCAAGCTGTCCCAGTCCAGGGCGCGGATGATCCTGATTGCCCCGGAATGGCCCAGACAGTGGTGGTTCACAGACCTGCTTCACCGGTCTCTCCGTCCTCTCCTACGGAGGCCTTGCAGGCCGGACCTTCTCGCAAAGGTCAGGGGGCAGACGTTGCACCCCAACCTCTCGTCTTTGGGTTTGGCTGCATGGCTCTTGAGATAGTGTGATATGGCCATTTGAATCTACCAGAAGTTTGTATGGATATACTGAAGGAGGCTAAGCATCCTTCCACTAGGACTTCTTCTGCTTACTAGTGGAAGACGTTTTTGCATCTGGTGCAAGTCCAAGGACCGTGACCTGTCGACGTGTAAGGAAGATGTCTTCCTTCTGTATCTTCTACGCCTGGCGCAGTCGGGCCTTATGTCTAATCCATTACGGTTCCTATTGCTGCGCTGACTGCCTACAGGACATGCCCTTCAGACTTCCTTCTTCCAGATCCCTGTGATCAAAAGATTTTTTGGGAAGGCTGGAAGAAAGCATTCCCACCTGTCTGGCTTCCTTCGCCTTCATGGGAATTGACTGTGGTGCTGTCCAGATTGATGTAGGAGCCTTTTGAACCTATTCATAGGGCTTCGTTGCAGCATCTGTCCTGGAAGGCGGCGTTCCTCGTGGCCATCACATCGGCCCGCAGGGGGAGTGATAATCAGGCGTTGTGTTGCCAAGGACCTTATACTGTATTTCATACTGCTGAGGTTGTTACGCATACTTACCCTTAATGTCTTCCTAAGGTTATTTCTGGTTTTCATATCAACCGGACGATAGCTTTGCCTACGTTCGTTCAGAATCCGGCATCTCCAGCGGGAAGGTCCCTACATTCCCTGGATGTTCGGAGGGTGTTAGAATTTTATCTGGCTAAAACCAGAGATATTCGTGGTTCAGATCTATTGTTTGTCAATTATGGATCAGTCTGGACCGGTCTTGCTACCTCAAAACAGTCCATCTCTAGGTGGATTGTGTCCTGTACACTATTGTGTTACCAACAGACTAATACGACCTTAGGAGGTAAACCTAAGGCTCATTCCACCAGGGGCAAAGCTGCCACGACTGCTTTGCTGCTTAATGTTCCGATTGCAGAAATCTGCAAGGCCGCCACTTGGAAGACGGTCCATACCTTGGCTAAGCATTACTGTCTGGACACTGATGCCAGGGCAGATGCTCAGGTTGGGCAGGCTTCGCTGCGAAATTTGTTCGCACAATAGTGGTGTTATTTCTCGTTTCTCCACCGCCGCTTTGGTGTGGGGATGGGCTTGCCATGCTATTCACTAGATTATGACTATACACAGAGATCCCCTACTACAGAAGGAGTAGTTTCTGTCCTGTAACTCCAGTTCTGTAGTAGGGGTATCTCTGTTATAGTCATAAGCGCCCGCCCTCCTCCCCGGTGGAGAGAGATATTCATGTAAGGAATGCTACAGGTCTGGCGTGTTGCGCCTTCAAAAAGAACTGAAGGTGAAAGGGACCTGCACTGCATTCTGGGATACTGTGAGGCTTCTGGAAAGTTCTCTTAAAGGCACAGTATCCTGTTTTGAGCCACATAATGGCAGCCTATGGGGCTTGTCTGTCCACTCCTTCCTCTCTATCATTCCAGAGGGTTTTGCTGTTAAAAGCAAGGTTTTTCTCTGTGGAAAACCCTGGACAGGCTGTGCTGTTGTGGTTTTTGGTGGAAATTCCAGTTGAAGTATTGGACAGTGTAGCCTGTGGATATAGGCTGCATTATCTGTCTTTAAATTCTCTCTTAAGTGTCTATGCAGGTCTGCATGTTTTGACAGCTTAAGAGATTATTTTTGATTGCTCCGGGGTCCGCGCACATGGGCGGGACTATTCACTAGATTATGACTATAACAGAGATACCCCTACTACAGAACTGGAGTTACAGGACAGAAACTACTCCTAACCACTCAAGGCACAGTTTCCCTACACTGTATGTTGTTACTATTCCTGGATGCTGTCTCTGAACATATCTTGGATCTGGCCTGGTGAATGTGAACCATTGTATCTTATTCAGGAATCTATCTTGACAATTGTTTGTGTCTGTGGGCCAGATTAACCATGTTTTCCAATCTGGATTTGTTCTGTTGTGATGCAAAATAGTATGCACGTCGACTACCCCCTCTGAAGTGTTACTGTTATCAGGTGTAGGTATAGGTAAGGATTGTTTGTTTAACTCTTTCATCTTGGCTAACCCAAGACAAGATGTTTGTTGGCCAGTGTCATTCAAAAACATTATTTGCTCTGGGATGATGCAGGCTCTAGATAAAGCTTCTAAACCATGCACCTGCCAGTCTTTTGTGTCCCAGACAGTTTTTGTCTCAATGTTGTCTTTCCAAAAGTCGAAACCTAACGAAGACAGTCGAGTATAAAATGCAGCAGAATACATTTGCTTGGTATTTGTCAACATACTTTTTATTCCTGTCTTATTAACATTTTTAAAGTAAAATGATTCTGGATTAGCAACATTAAAATCTGCAAAGTATGGAAATTTGCCATAAAATGTTTTTGAGCTACCCTTTGGTGGCGTAGGACAATGTTCACATTGGTTATATGTAAATACATTTCTCTAGGATTTGCAGATTTATGCAAGAAATTATGACCATAATGATTATAACAATACATTTGTTCATAATCTGATGAACCTTCTAAGTATTCATGATATGAAAATTTTGCACACATTTCTAAGTCTGACATCATATTATTAATAGTCTCGAAGTCCCAATCATCAGAAAAGGTACTAGATGAAACAAAGTCACTCAAGGAAATCTTGAACTGGTGTAGAATCTTCAACAGCTCCCCAGGACCAAAGATGTCATAATCAGTTCTGTCTCAACTAAACCACCAGGCATAGGAACGGCTGTGATGTTCACTGATGACAAGTCTCTTTGTTCACAATAGGATTATTTGTGTGGCTTGAGGACTAAGTTGATGTTCTTACTTGCTATGTCCTTTTTAACACATCTTCCGTTTATCAGCATTCTTAAAGTAAATACAAGAGTCAACCAAAGTAGAAGAAAAAGTACATCCAACACAATCCAAAGTTCAATCCATGGTGAAACCAGATAAGTCTTTTCCAGGTGATGAAAAAGTTCTGTTGCTTGTTCTTTTAAAGTTCTTTTAGCTGTCGTCATTTCAGGTTCGCTGGGATCCTCGGAAAACGTATCAAAGTAATGAAATAGCCAGAGGCAGTTCTGTCAATTGTATGGATTGCATCAGGATTAGTTGAAATCGCTGGAACCACTTGATCACTTGTTACATTTGTATAGTCAGTTGCTATTTCATTGTAGACTGCAGTTTCTTGACAAACTGTTATTTGGGTCTCAAGAGGTACAAGTTCCATGGCTTTGTTGCATAGTCCTTCTTTTTGCAATGCAGATTCTTCAAAGGTGATGAGTCTCTCAGTTTGAACCTTTTGGATAGTAGCCAGATTTGGGCGTCTGCTACATCTTTGGAGTCCACTTGGCCTACTGCTTATGATCGGCCACATGATGTGGTTTTACCAGGTCGATCGACACAAATCTGTTTTCCTTCTTACCAGCAAGGGGTGGCTGTAATACTGTTCTTGATCCGTGGATGGCTAGGACAGGTACTGGGTGTCTGTAAGAAGGCCCAAATTCCTTCTTTTCAGCGATCTTTTCTCTGACTAGATCTCCAATCTTTGGAATCCAGACAGGCCTGGCTGGGACGGTCGGTTTTTCTTCAGTGGTTGTTGGCTTCAGGACTACGGTACTTAGTCTTGATCTTATTTCATTTAAGTCCTGCAAAACAGCCAAACGATCTTTGATATCAAAGGGTTTTTGTTCCACCACTGAAGTATGACAATCGAGGTCCGGCACAATCATTCTAGTTCCAAAAAGGATTTCATATGGAGTGATACCCCCTAGAGAACTTCTTGGCAGGTTGTTAAGACTATGTTGGACACTTATTAGATGTTTTACCCACCAGTCACCCAAGCCTAATACCCTAGCTGTTATAGTCTGTTTTTTTCTGTCCACTACCGAATTTCCCTCAGGATGGAATGGACTAGAGTACCACAATGCAACGCCCAATTTGGCCATGGCCTCCTTGTAAGCTCGAGAGCTAAACCCAGGACCCTGGTCAGAATGTAGCGTGCCGACTGCGTATGTGCCGATAAAGACTCGCAAATCTTTTATAACAGTTCAAGCGTCCGCCGAGCGCTGAGGCCACATTCAAATGAATCTTGAGCACGAATACACACCGACAATGATATATATTATAGTTACCATCCCTCTGTAAGGGACCGCAGTGATCCAGGTAAACTCAAGCTAAGGGTTTGTTTGAAATTAACAGGGGCGTCTACGCAGGACGTTTCACTGTAGACACTTTCATCTTATGGCAGATTTCACATTCCAAAACATAGTTTCTAGTTTGTTTTCTCATGCGCGGACACCAGTATCTCCATTTTAATAACGATACTTTAGCGGAAACACCTGCATGTGCAGAAGCGAGCCCTTCATGTGCTAGTCCTAATCTATGTTCCATGTTTGGAATTACTCTATCCCCCACTCCAGGAATTCGAGCAAACGGAACATTATTTGTATCAGTTATGTATGAGTATTTGAGTGGAAAGCCTTTTGGTAATGTTTTACCACTGTCTTTGCTTGAAGAGTGATTGCAGCTACAGAAGCCGTTTGCACAGCGGCTTTCGCGGCTTCATCAGCCAATGAATTCCCTGCAACGTGAACGCCATCCCGTTGATGAATCAATGTATGTATCACGTTAGCCTTTTGTAGTTCTTGTCGTAAATGAACTACTTGTTCCTAAAGCAGTTTATTCTGGATTGTGCCACGTTTTGCATCTTTAAAACCGTTTTGAATACAGTTCTGCAAGTATTCATTGTAAGATTGAACACAATAATACGAATCGCACGCTATGAGTGTGGGGAATTCTCGATCAGTATTTTCAAGTACCATCTTGAATGCTTGTAGTTCAGCTCGTTGAGCTGTACAATCTCCTAGAGATTGAGTTTTACTGACCATAGATCGGCATTTGCCATCTCGCCAGCGACCTTTAACGATTGCGCATGCAGCACTATAAGCTTGTTTACCCCCCCGCAGCGGGTTGGGCTGATCCGTCAGTATAAATTATACATTCATACTGCTCTAGAGGCAGAATCTCAGTAGGCAGAGGACATTCTTGTTCATATTGTAGAAAAGCTTGTGTTTTCAAGTAAGGGTCAAAAACGTATTCAACGTCTGTTGCATCAAGAGAATTAACCCATTGTATCCATCTCGGATGTAAAGCTTTAACATTCGGAATGCTTGCTTTTGTCACTGCCTCTAAGGCAGGTACAGATGTAACAACCATAATTTGTTTACCCTGTGCGAGGGCTCTCTCTTTTGCTACTGCAGTTTGAACCGGTGTCAGAATTTTTTCTGTTGAAGTGAATTTCATTTCTGCTTGTGTGTACAAATGTGATTTGTAAGCTATTGGTACTTTTTCTCCTTCCTTAAAGGTTAAGTATGTGAATCTGCATTGTCCTAGAATGATTCGGATCACTAAGCTGCATACGTGTACGCGTGTTTGTAAATGTTTTGTTGCTAACATGTCTGTTTGCAATGAACGCAAAATTTCTGTGTGTTTTTGAGTCCAATTAATTGTTTTAAAATCAGGTTTAATTAATTTGTAGAGAGGTTTAACCCTTTCTGCGTAATTTAGAATTTAAGTTCTTCCGAAATTCACAAAACCTAGAATTGACTGTAAGTTTTTCAGCGTTTTTGGAGGTTGGAGCAGTGCACTCTTTTCTAAAAAGTTGGCTGCCAGGCTTTTGCCTTCACTTGAAAGTTTATATCCTAGAAAAAGGAAGTTGAGATGGGCAATTCTAGATTTTTTTTAATTGAATTTATACCCTTCAAAGGCGAAGCCAAATATTATGGTGTTCACCCTGTTCAAGTGCCTATCCAAGTCATTGTCTGTTAGATAGATGTCATCTACATATGAAAGAGCTTCTTCATCATGTTTGTAGTAACTCTGTTACTCTAGCTGAAAAAACCCTGCACTATTCTTGAATCCCTGGGAGAGACAACAGAATTGACGCAGTGTCCCCATAATAGAGAAAGCGGTCAAATACCTACTTTCTGGTGCAATGTTTTGACAGAAGAAACCGTTAGAAATATCTAATGTGGTTTTATATTTTTTACGCACAATGTTATTCATTAGTGCTGCACTGTGTACATTTTGTACTGCAAAAGTTTTGCAACAAGAGTTTAGATGTCTGTAATCCAAAACTAGACGATATGTATTGTCTGGTTTGGAGACAGGAAACAAAGGATTGTTCATGGACGAGGTGCATGTTTCAATCACCCCTTGGAATTCAAGTTGATCTAAGATCTTCCTGACCTGTTTTTGCTTAACTGAGTACTGCCTTTGTGCAGTTGGTTGATTTTTTCACTGGATTTTGTGGTGAGGAGAATCCTCATCCCATCCTACATGATTTCTATATAATGCAGGAGCCTGGGCTACTGCCCATTTCCTGGCATAGGTATATTTTAAACTAGCAGCCCGTCCCGACGTTGTCCGGGAGCAACGGACATTGTCCGTAGGTCTCCCGGAGCGCACCCGCAGCTGCTTGTTTGCTCTATAATCGGCCTGTTTCAAACTAAGGGAATGTAGTGTAGCACGGGTAACATCACCATCCAGATCACTCTCAAGCACAGCTATTTCAGATTCGAGGCGTACAAGTTCTTCGTATTTAGCCTTTTTGGCAGCAGCAATCAATGACAATGAATGCCCACGAACCACAGTCTTGAAAGCCTCCCACAATGAGATAGAAGAAGAAACAGACCCCACATTTTCATTAAAGTAACAGTCAACAGCCTTTACCAGCTCGGAGCGGGTCTTAGGATTCCGAAAGTACCACGGATTTATGGGAGCAACTCTACCCTCACTACCCACTCCAGCTTCAACACTGAACCACAGGGGAGAATGATCAGAAATGCCCCTAGGAAGGTGACGGATCTCCCTGATGGAGGACGATTGCGCTGCAGGCATGAGTAAATATTCTAGTCTGGAAAGGCTACCATGGGCCACGGAGTGGAACGTATATTGTAACTGTGTGGGATGCATGAGTCTCCAACCGTCCGTTAGCCCAAAGGTTTCGATCAGCTCACTGAGCCACATTTGTGATCTAGGTAAGTCCCGAGGGGGGTATCGATCAGAAGTGCCGGAAACCACAGAGTTAAAATCCCCACCAAGAATCAGAAAACCTTCAGGGAGCCCCAGTAGAAGCCGCCCGAGGTCAGCAAAGGTGGTGGCCTGTAGGCCCGGAGGGACATAGACGGTGACTACAGAGAGCGTCTTACCCTCCCATCTCCCAGAGAGCACAGCATAGCGACCCCTGTTGTCGAGCATTATTTCGTCGATTTCGAGGGGGAGAGAGGACCTGATCAAAATTCCCACCCCTCTGGAGCCAGAGGTGAATCCGGCATGTGCGACTAGTCGATATCCACTTCTATTCAACGCCTGGCAAGCATTGCCAATTAAATGTGTTTCTTGCAGTAGAACAGTATCAGGGGAGTGGCGTCGAAGGAACTGCAGCACAACCCCTCGTTTTATTCTATCTCCCAAACCATTGACATTCCAGGACAGCAGTCTCAACTCACTACCCCCCATCCCGAGAAAGGACACGAGACCCGCCCTCATGAAGCCCCGCAGAAGAAGGAACTAAGCAAACAATACGATGCCATGTGAAGGAAACAAAGAAACAAACACTCCCCACCCCCACCCCCCAACAAGAACCCGTTACAACACCCCCCACCCTGCACCCCTGCATTCGAACTGGAAACCACCCCAACTTGCAGTGTGCCTGTCACCCAATCATGAAACTAGTCTACACGAAGAACCCCGGAGGAGGAAGAGTCCCTTACACCCCCACCACCCTTGGACCCATCAAAAAACAATAGTAAAAAGAACAAATTGTAAAACCCAGCTGACAAACGATTAGAAAAGCAGACGCCGGGAACCATAATGTCCCTCTTGATCCGGCGTGCCCCTCTCGGCGCCGCCGGGGTGCACAGATCGATCATCCCTTTTTGCCAAGGAATCAAGCCAGTCACTGACACTGTCCGGACGGTCAAAGAAGAAGGTTCGTTCCTCATATTCGATCCACAGCCGGGCCGGAAACAGCATAGCGTACTTGAGGCCCAGGTCTCACAGCCGCTTCTTCACCCCCTGAAACCCCAGTCTCTGTCTCTGGACCTGAGGAGTAAAGTCCGGATAAAAGTTCACGGTGGTATTATCGAACTTCAAGCGGCCATGCTCCCGAGAGGCTTGGAGAATAGCGTCTCTATCTCGAAAATGAAAAAGCCTGGCAACAATTGGTCTCGGGGGGCACCCGACTTTACCTTCCCGCCCGGGAAACGGTATGCACGCTCGACCGCAAAAAATTTGCTGAGTCCGGCGGGAGCCAGATGGTTCAAGATCAGGTCCTCTACGAGGAGGTCAACAGCAGAGTTCTCAGGGTTTTCCGGCACACCAATGTGCGCACGTTGTTGGGCCTGGCCCTGTTTTCATGCTCCTCAAGCCGACGGGCCATGAAGTCGTGTGATGATCTCAGGTTACCGATCTCAGTCTGCGCGTCCGCAACATCAGTGGTCAGGCTGGAGGTCTTCAAATCCAACGCCTTCACCCTCTCATTAGTCTTGGCCGTGTCCGCTCTAATCAGCGTGACATCCACGGCCACAGTGTCTATTTTAGATGCAAGAGCCTCGTATTGCTGTCCCATAGAGGCCTGCATACCCGTGATGGCACTCATGACTTCACGAAGAGAGACATCCGTAGGCGCGGTCGAGTCCATCCTGGGGTCGTCAAGAATACGGCCGGTACCACCGGGGGTTCCCATCGGTTGAGTGTATCGGTCCATGACGTTGGTCTGGGTATGTCCCCCGCGGACCGGCGTCCTTGTCTTGCGCTTCTCGACTTCAGGTTTAGTGGCCATATTGGAGGCTGTGCCCCGAAGGGGCCCTCTAGACCTGGTAAAAATGTCCGATCTTGATGGGGCCAATGAAGACAAGAAATAGGCCAAAAATGGTGAAATGTCAATAGAGCAGGAGGCCAAAATCCTCAGGAGAGACAGAGCTCGACAGCAGGGCAAAGCTGCGCCGGGTCCGGAATGAGTCTGGGAGAGTGTCGGCCGCTCGGAGCTCGAGGTAGAAAGCGAAACCGAAAGTGAGGATGAGGCCGACTGGGGGGATCCCTCCGGCCGTTGTTGTTCAACTACTCCCCGGCCCGTGAAGCAGCAGAATCCCCCGGCCTCGTCCAGGGCAGGCCGAAAAAGTCGAAGTCGGTGTAGAAACAGCTCCCGACGTCCAAATTCGATTTTGAAAAGGATGTTGAGGTCAGCAAGAGTTCGTCTTCAAAAGCCCATATTCAGAATAAGGATATGTTAAGGATATTTGCAGAAGGGCGGCGCGGGTCTCGGGAGCCCTCTGCTCACGCGACCATCTTGGATGCCCGCGTAACTCCTCCTCCTGCATCACAAAATTGACGTTGTTTTTTACAGGAGACTCACTTGCCCAAATCTGATCCCACATGTTTCACCTCAAGCTAGGGTGCCCCAGATATTTTTCCAATTTCAGCAATTATTTCAGCGGCACAGCAATACTCCTCCACAAGAGGATGCCCTTCAGCCTCCACTCCATGACTGGTGACTACGAGGGCAGATACACAATTGTCACAGGGTCACTAATGGGTAACAACATTGCCCTGGTATGCGTCTACGCCCGAACACTGACTTCCCTGAATTTTTTCATTCTCTACTCTCCCAACTCGCTAAGCTAGACTATGACTTAATGATAGCAGGAGGAGACTTCCACTTGCTTCTCAACCCGCATTAGACAGCACTGCCATCACGCCTAGCATAAAGCCTCATGCACCACGGTCACTACCAGACCTTTGTGAGCAACTCCTGCTACTTGACATCTGGCACAAATGTAACCCTTCCAACACTGAACACACGCATTACTCTGGTCAACACAGCACATAGGCGAGGATAGATTACTGGCTCATCTCCCCAGGTGGCTCCTGCTGGTACCAATCAATTATGACCTTCCCAAGAACGTATTCTGACCATTCCCCAGTTCAGCTTCGACTTGAGGTGCCAAGACCAGATGGGTATGAACGACAATGGCGCTTTCCCGGCCGGGTCCTAAATGACAACCTTTTCTACTCCGAGGTGCACGAAGCTATAGAGGAATACTTTGCCATTAATACTGGCTCGGTGGACTCTTGGGCAGTCCTGTGACAAGGGTTCAAGGCATACATAAGAGGAGTGTGCATTGACAAACATGCCGGGGTGCTAAAGGATCTTTGGACGACGCTTTCGTGCTTGTAACGCAAGCTGAGGGACATCGACAGTGCCACATTACACAGCTTGGACCCCGAAGTAGCCAAATGCCGATTAGCTCTCCTCACTGACTACAAGGAATCCGCGGACCGTGAGATTCTATTTTTGAGTAAATATAGCATGGCACGGTGCTATGGTGAAGGGGAGCGTCCGGGCCGAGTACTAGCGCAATTGCTTCGCCCTCCATAAAGTAAAGCTTATATCACTGAATTGAGATCTTCCTCTAACCAGATCCTCACTGGCACCTCGGAGATTCGCAATGAACTTGTGGATTATTACACATCCCTATGCACTTCTAGAGTAGGATGCAACCTCACTGCTCAGGAAGTCTATCTCTCAGAAATCGCTTTGGTCTATTTGGATAAACACATGCAGGACTTTTTAGCTGAGCCGATCAATGGGGACGAGGTCGTTAACACAATCTCAGCCCTCAGAAGCTCTTCGGCCCCCAGCCTAGACAGCTTCACAGGGGACTTTTATAAGTCATATAAAGACCTATTGGTGCCACAACTGATTAAAGTATACACAGAAGCCCTCGAAAAACAAATCCTGCCCCCCCCTACCATTTGTGAAGCAGTCATTATTCTCCTTCCCAAACCTGGCAGGGGCCCGTCTCTATGTGGGTCATACCGGCCACTGTCCTTACTAAACTTAGACTATAAAATCCTGGCCAAGGTTTTAGCAATGCGCCTATCTCTCTTGATGGAATTTATCATTTCTCTGGCGCAGTCCGGCTTTGTCCCACATCGGTCAACCTCACTAAATCTTAGGACGCTATTCTCAATTTTGCATAGGATTAACCCGGAGGTCCTGGCTGCTGCCATCCTGTTGGACACGGAAAAAGTGTTCGACTCTCTGGAATGGCCCTTCTTTATATCCGTTATGCGCCGCATGGGAATGCCTACAGGATTTATTGCCACCACTGAATTACTATATATTCGCCCCACAGCCAGGCTGAAACTGAACGGTACACTCTCCCTTCCCTTCTCTTTATCCCGTGGTACTCGTCAGGGCTGCCCCCTTTCTCCCTTATTATTCATTCTCGCCATGGACCCACTAATCTGGCACTTTCAAGAAAAACACCTCCAGAGAGGTCTCCAAATCAACACTGGCCCACTCTTGGTCTCATTATACACAGATGTACGAGAGCCCCAAACTAATCTTGATCCCCTCATTAGGGAAATAACCAGATTTGGACAACATTCAGGACTGGGCATCAACTGGCGCAAATCAATTATTTTCCCCTTGACTTCAAGCACACTGCAGTGGGAATGTGAATTCCCCCTTGAGTGGTGTACCGATTGTGTTAAATATCTGGGCATTCACATCCACTTAGACACAGCACACATTCTCCATCTTAATTATGACCAAGCAATCTCCGCTCTTGAGGCTCAGGTGGAGAAGTGGCTGCGTTTGCCACTATCCATCGCTGGCAGGGTAGCCATCATCAAGATGGTTGTGCTCCCCAAATTTTTATATATTTTTAATAATATCCCCATACCCCTCCTGAACAGGTTCTTTATAACACTTCACTCCCTCTTATCAGGCTGATCTGGGGGGGCAAACAGCCCGCATATGCTGGCAAGTACTGCCATTGCCATACGAGAGAGGAGGGTTTAGCGTTCCCGATTTTTAATTGTTCTACTTGCTAGCCCAATGCAGCTACTCCTTTGCGTGGTTCCACCCAGACGCTAGGATCCCATTTCTCCGTCCTGAGGCTGACTTCGTGTCGCATGAGAGACTCTCCACAGTGCTGCCCAAGGGCGTACCTAGAGACCCTACCGACATACAAACGGTTTCCACCACCAACTGGGTCTAAGGCACATTACAGGCACTGGCATGCTATATTCCTCGGCGCTACCCATTCCTAATGCCCCCTGGCTGCCGATCACGGGGGAGAAACTGGTGCAATGCACCATGAACAAATTCAGCATCACCAAAATGGGGGACCTGTTCCCTAATGGACACGTCTTCTCTGTGACAGATGAGGAATGCTTCAGTCACGCCTCATTTATGGACCGCTTCGTAATGGGGCGCATCCGTTCTGTGCTGCGGACTTCCCAACCCAGCTTCCCTATCGAACCCGACCCATTCTCTCCCTTCTCCATGATCACTGAGAATCAGAGTGGGACTCATCTCATGTATAACTTTATAGGGCATGCTCAGACATTTTCCCGGTCACAGATGACAAGATACGCAAAGCATGGGAAGATGACTTGGGGCGCATGATCACGGATGAGCAATTGCACAATAGTTGCACAATGACAAAGGACGTCCCACTCAATAGTCAACACAAACTGCTCAATTTTAAATTTCTACGTAGAATATACATCACCCCGGCCAGATCGCACAGGCTTGACCCGGCCAGACCACACAACTGTCGCAAATGCAATGCTTCATACGCAGATTTCGCTAATCTCACATGGACGTGTCCTAAGATACAATCATATTGGGAAACAATACACAAGACACTGGGAGAATTGACACTAGCCCCCATGCCCGAGATCGCACTACTGGGCAATGTGGCAAACTTCCCTAAAGGAATACGGAGATTTTCCTCCCTTAGTTTGCTGTTAGCCAAAATGGAAATCGCACTACATTGGGGCCGCAAAACAGTTCCCACTCTACAAAACTGTCTGGATAGCCTAGCATACTGCAACACCAAAAGTGAAGTTTACTCCACCACATTAACGCGCTCCTCCTGCCTCAAATCTGGGGACCATTCAGGGATTATACCGGGAATACACGTCAACCTGCCGCCTCACAACTCAAAACCGGCATAGCCCATACCGTAGTGGGACGAGGGGCATATGCAACACAGTAACCTGTTCCTGAATGTTGAAATGTACTTTATTAAAATTGACTGTCTTGATTTTATTCAATTGTTGAGCATTGCTTTTATTTGGTGGGAAAAGGGGTGTTATGCAGGAGGACACATGCTTTTACTACCCAGGTACTCGGACATCCCACTGGGACTGCATTTATTAACTATATTCTATTTCCTCATTATCGGACTTTCGCTACATTGCCTTCTATTTGGTCAATATCGATGCATACTCTAGTTAAATGTACAGATGACAGTGAGTACCCATGTTTATATTGCTTTAATGTGCTAAAATGATAAATAATTTGTTTTTAAAAGAACACCCTCTAAACTAACAGCTACAACTGTGAAAACCAGAACCTGTTCCCAAGACTTCTTATAAAGCATTTCTCCTAAATCGAAGAGCAACACATCCTGGCACCCTGTACCCTTACATAAAGCAGTAACTTCCCCCCAAAGCTTGCCCCCCTACACCACCAATGAATGTGTTCTTTGGTATCAATAAACTCCAAATGCCTTTCACAATTTCTCCGTTTCGCTTGTTTGATGCTCAGTTTACAAAGGAGTGGCTGCAAATCCACATTAAAATTACTACAGGCTCTGGACCGGAAACACAGCTTAAAAGAAACAACAAAGGCATGTCACTCATGTGTTACTGCTCAACGTGGCCTCACGTACCACCTATAACAGTCAGATTTCCACCTTCCCAATCTCCTGATGCCCCCCCCCAGAACTCCCTTATTCTGATAACTAAACTGCCCTCTTAAGCTTTTGCCCAACGAAACTAAACAAACTCCTAAACTTACGACTAAGGTCCGGTTTGTGACTCAGTTCTCCAGGAAGAGACTCTCCATAGACCTGTCCCTCAATGCCCCGCAACCTTGCCCCCTCCCCCCAAGCTCTGCCACTCCTATTCCTGTATTCCCTGGGTATCCACTACTTGCCCAAAAATCCCAGGAAAACCTCCTTACAATGTCTTCACTCCAAACCCCTGTTAGGGAAATAACTTGTTTCTTTTTCATTCAGTACTCCATCAAAGTGCATGTGTTTTCTACAGCTCCCTCGTGTGCTGCTTCCTTCCCCAGAACCCCATACTGTGTTGCTCCCTACCTCTCCCAACTTGCCTGTAAAAAGCACAGCAACAGAGATTTTTTTTTTTACTATGGAATAGATGAAGAGTGTTCCACATATTGCATGAAAGAACAAGTTTTGGCACACAAAGGTGTGGGTGAATGTTGTTATTATCACTTAGTATAGCGCAACGACTCACCCCCATAGGTGTATCTTGGCGCTTTGCTAACACAGGAACACAGGAACCAGTATCAAACTGAAACAACCAGGCCCTAAGAATTTTTTTTAATTTGCAAAGTCCGAACAGGTGCGGATGTAGTATGGAATTTGATTTCAGGCCGAAGGAGCAATAAAGGAAAAGGATCTTCTGCCAAATCTAGAAGTGCAGATGCATGGGACGGTCAGCAGAGCTTTGTCACTAGATCTGAAGTTTCTAGCGGGACAATAGTGACACCGTTTTCTCTTTAAGTAAGTCCATCAGAGACTTATGGGTGAGGCAGCAAAGCTTAGGTTCTCAGCGTAGGAGCTGAGGGAGAGGCTGTCAGGAGGTTACAAATCAAGTGCGCAGCAGTATTTTGCACCACCTGAAGTTTAGATAGTAAAGTGTCATTGGCGGCCACTAGCAGTGTAGTGTAGTTCCTATATTCCCAACAGGCTCTGCGCATTGGAATAATATATCCTATAGATTAGACGTAGGACTGAGTTCAACAACGTCTCTATGGAATATACTAAAATTAATTGTGTGTGGCCAGCTAACTCAGAGGTCACTAGAAACTTTCCCGAATACACAAGAATGGATTAGTTTCTGACAACCGCATAAACATGACAACTTTGTTTCCCAAGAATAAGAATACTTCTCTCAGAGTCGCGGAAACAATAGGTAAGTATTTCACTCAGTCAATCGTGCATGCTTCGTTTCTACAGAGTTGCAGAGAAATAGTGAGACAGGTGTTTTCAATAAAAAGGGTTTATTGAACAATCTTCTTTCTCATGCAAGAGAAGTGAACTGCTACAATCATTATGCAGACTGCAAAGTATAATGCGTACAGCGTAAACAGTAATATGAAATAATAGTGTAAGGGCATTGTATGGTTTCTAAGCCATATAAAAATACATACATAAATAACATTGACTAAAATACTCAACTGGTGCTTCTAAAATACGCCTACCCCAATGTACCTAACCTATGTCTAGTACGGGGGAAGAAGTAAGTATTGTGTAGCATAGGTTTAGTTCTTTTTGCCAAGAATCTACCAAAGGTTTGTCTAGGTTCTAATCAGCTCCATACCTTGGTTTAGAATGAAGGAGGTCTGGTATCTCTGTTTCAGGACTCGATTTCCCAACACCCCGCAAGGGGAGCTTGGAAACACTGGAGCTGGATTCTCGGCAGGGAAAGAGCAGCTTCTTGATCAGTGCGTCAGCTGGAGAGTCGGCTTTCTTCGGCACTTGCTGTAGCGAGCTGCATCGGGCAAGTAAATAGACGAACTGCTCCGAGCCACCGTAGTTTGCCATAGCAAGTGAAGGTATATTTATACCTTGAAGGTGTTTAGGAATGCTATAGTTTGACGTAAGTCGGGCATATGAACGTCAGGAAGGAACCCCTAGGCAATAGTTCTTCCTTGTAAAGTAACTGAGTTCTTGGACAAATCAATATTCCTTAATACTGCTTAAGCTGGTTTTCCAAGAAATCGTTGTGACGTTTGATACGGGTGGAAGTAGCCATGCCTGTATTTGGGTAGCATGGGCTGTGCCTAAATAAGGGATTGATTTCTATGCCTATATAAGGGCAATGTGAATTGTACCTATATAAGGGCATGAATCTGGAAAATTCACTCAGAGCTTAAAACACCACACAACACCCACTCCAATTTGTTATGTATGACATTACTAAGTTCTAAACACATTAAAACATATCTAAACATGATGTGGTAAAACCCACCCAAAATACATAAATATGCATTGGTACTGGTTGTACACGAAAAGCATATGTGCTGTACGCATTTTAAGCAATGTTTCATTCAAAGCAAATAGTTTGACATTTGAAAATGCTATCCGAATGAATCACGAAAATTACATTTATGAAATGGCTCTTAAATACAGAAGAAAAAGTCGAGACCATTCCATGGCAGATTATATAAACTATTTGAATGTGGACAAGATCAAATATTGCCTCTTGGAAGTTTTCAAAGAATTTCTAGTTCTCTATGAATAGTTCTACTTTAAGCAGATTACTTTGTGCCCAAAAACTGAAAAAATACAAATTTGGAAAAAGCTTGATCATAGAAAAATTGAGTTCCAAAGTTAGAAACTTGAAGGTTAAATTCAGAGTCTCTCAGAACACTGCGTGCCAAATCAAAAGTCAGTGTTATTGTTTGGAGAAAAGATCAAATCTTCTAAGTCTGAAAAGAATTTGTCTACCATTGTAGGTGAGAGTTGGATTACCTCGTTAAGAAGATTAATCGCACATAGATGTGAAGCATCGCTGTCAGCGTTGGTCGCATTAGCAATGTTCGAATTGGATGGTTGGGTGCCACTTTCCTCTCGTACCTCACTGTCAGCATTTTGCATCTGTGAGATCTCAATGAATGCCGTCATCAGAATTGGTAGCCGCTGGGGACAACACAGTGCATGAGACGTCACTGGTCCAAGCAAAGTATCAACATCCGTTGGCATGAATAATGGGAGTGTCAGACAGATGTCTAGCATGCTTTCTTCTCCACATAGCAGGCATCGTAGAACAGGTAAGATGCAATCTTGCCAGATTGATCTAAATGACATAAACCATGTGGTATTCAATTCTCTTAAACAAGTTAATCCTAAAATTTGGACTATGCGCTCACGACACTTCATCGCCAGTAGAGTATTTTCCACAGTGAACTGGGTATCGCTGGTGCTTTGGCTTGCCATATCGAAGCAGTAGGAGCAAAAATAGTATCCCTGCTGCGAGTCCCAAAAAGAGAGGCAGTCCGCCAAACACAGAGTGCACGAAGTTTGGAAATATGCCCAGGACTGCTTCAAAAGGTGCTAACAGTCCCGAAAAAATCGTCTTAAATACATGTACAATACCAGATACGAGCAAACATTTCTGAGAAATGTACAGGGCAGTTTGTAGTTAATAGGGTGTGTATCTCTGTAGAAGTCCTTACGACTTGCAGATCATAGGTCTCTTTGGCCGAGGTCAATGGCACAGTTTTCTGTAAAAGAATGGCTTTCATTCTGCTTAAAGTATCAATTTGTATAGAAGAGATGTTCAGTGAAGGCCTTTACGGCGACTCCCGGTCTGTCTTGGTTTTTAGGAAACAATACTTGCATACAGCAAGTGACCCTGGCTGACACAGTTACGAGATATGCTAAATCTGGCAACATGCCACAGCAGCTGTGATCATTCAACATAATGTAACTTCCATTAGAAAGTTGCCTGAAAACTGGATCAACACTACAGCTGGTGAACCTTGCAGGTGGCAGGATAAATTGTTAGAGGAACCATCGCAGGCCCTGTGTAAATTAATACCCTGACAAAAGAGAGAGATGCTTAGTGCGTTTTCACAATTTGTACCACTAAGAAACACTTCCTTCCCCCCACTCCAACATCTGTGTGTGTAAGGTAATTCCCAGGATGTCTTGATGTATTCTTTACCCAACCTTTCATATAGGCCTGCTGGTATATGTTTTACGCCATACTGAAAATGGAAAATTGTAACAGGCAGAGTGATTGTTCCATGTATTATCCATTCTGTGGCTGTCATTTCAGCGACAGGTAATGGCAATCTTTCCAGTTTTTCAATGCTCAGCACCGTGTAGTCTGCTCCCCTCTGTGCCAGTTTGATCTGTTTATCAGTCAGATTGAATTCTGAAAACAGTGACGTGGTATTGATTAAACGCCAAGGCACATAGCCTGAACGTAGGTTTTGTAACGCCCAGCCTAATAGCATTCTAGAACGAAATTAGCGTCCGACCATGTTGCAACATGACCAAGTCCTGTTCCATTATGTCTATGGCAGAAGATACTATGCTGTCCAAATAATAAATCCTGGACGACAGAGTTGTTAACCCATTGTCAACTACAGAGAGAGATTTCTCTAAATTAATACGATCAATTTCTTGTATTCGTTCTGCAGTCTCTGCTTGCGTATTCTTCCATGCTTCATTATACATGGCATAGATACCGGCGTATATAAAATGTTTATGATGTGGTTTAGTAGGTCCTTGTAAGAAGTCCCTCAGGTCAGCACCATCTTTAAGTAAAGATAAGTGTTGTTTTACTTCCTTTAGTGTAGATTTGTGTAACCACTCAAGGCACAGTTTCCCTACACTGTATGTTGTTACTATTCCTGGATGCTGTCTCTGAACATATCTTGGATCTGGCCAGGTGAATGTGAACCATTGTATCTTATTCAGGAATCTATCTTGACAATTGTTTGTGTCTGTGGGCCAGATTAACCATGTTTTCCAATCTGGATTTGTTCTGTTGTGATGCAAAATAGTATGCACGTCGACTACCCCCTCTGAAGTGTTACTGTTATCAGGTGTAGGTATAGGTAAGGATTGTTTGTTTAACTCTTTCATCTTGGCTAACCCAAGACAAGATGTTTGTTGGCCAGTGTCATTCAAAAACATTATTTGCTCTGGGATGATGCAGGCTCTAGATAAAGCTTCTAAACCATGCACCTGCCAGTCTTTTGTGTCCCAGACAGTTTTTGTCTCAATGTTGTCTTTCCAAAAGTCGAAACCTAACGAAGACAGTCGAGTATAAAATGCAGCAGAATACATTTGCTTGGTATTTGTCAACATACTTTTTATTCCTGTCTTATTAACATTTTTAAAGTAAAATGATTCTGGATTAGCAACATTAAAATCTGCAAAGTATGGAAATTTGCCATAAAATGTTTTTGAGCTACCCTTTGGTGGCGTAGGACAATGTTCACATTGGTTATATGTAAATACATTTCTCTAGGATTTGCAGATTTATGCAAGAAATTATGACCATAATTATTATAACAATACATTTGTTCATAATCTGATGAACCTTCTAAGTATTCATGATATGAAAATTTTGCACACATTTCTAAGTCTGACATCATATTATTAATAGTCTCGAAGTCCCAATCATCAGAAAAGGTACTAGATGAAACAAAGTCACTCAAGGAAATCTTGAACTGGTGTAGAATCTTCAACAGCTCCCCAGGACCAAAGATGTCATAATCAGTTCTGTCTCAACTAAACCACCAGGCATAGGAACGGCTGTGATGTTCACTGATGACAAGTCTCTTTGTTCACAATAGGATTATTTGTGTGGCTTGAGGACTAAGTTGATGTTCTTACTTGCTATGTCCTTTTTAACACATCTTCCGTTTATCAGCATTCTTAAAGTAAATACAAGAGTCAACCAAAGTAGAAGAAAAAGTACATCCAACACAATCCAAAGTTCAATCCATGGTGAAACCAGATAAGTCTTTTCCAGGTGATGAAAAAGTTCTGTTGCTTGTTCTTTTAAAGTTCTTTTAGCTGTCGTCATTTCAGGTTCGCTGGGATCCTCGGAAAACGTATCAAAGTAATGAAATAGCCAGAGGCAGTTCTGTCAATTGTATGGATTGCATCAGGATTAGTTGAAATCGCTGGAACCACTTGATCACTTGTTACATTTGTATAGTCAGTTGCTATTTCATTGTAGACTGCAGTTTCTTGACAAACTGTTATTTGGGTCTCAAGAGGTACAAGTTCCATGGCTTTGTTGCATAGTCCTTCTTTTTGCAATGCAGATTCTTCAAAGGTGATGAGTCTCTCAGTTTGAACCTTTTGGATAGTAGCCAGATTTGGGCGTCTGCTACATCTTTGGAGTCCACTTGGCCTACTGCTTATGATCGGCCACATGATGTGGTTTTACCAGGTCGATCGACACAAATCTGTTCTCCTTCTTACCAGCAAGGGGTGGCTGTAATACTGTTCTTGATCCGTGGATGGCTAGGACAGGTACTGGGTGTCTGTAAGAAGGCCCAAATTCCTTCTTTTCAGCGATCTTTTCTCTGACTAGATCTCCAATCTTTGGAATCCAGACAGGCCTGGCTGGGACGGTCGGTTTTTCTTCAGTGGTTGTTGGCTTCAGGACTACGGTACTTAGTCTTGATCTTATTTCATTTAAGTCCTGCAAAACAGCCAAACGATCTTTGATATCAAAGGGTTTTTGTTCCACCACTGAAGTATGACAATCGAGGTCCGGCACAATCATTCTAGTTCCAAAAAGGATTTCATATGGAGTGATACCCCCTAGAGAACTTCTTGGCAGGTTGTTAAGACTATGTTGGACACTTATTAGATGTTTTACCCACCAGTCACCCGAGCCTAATACCCTAGCTGTTATAGTCTGTTTTTTTCTGTCCACTACCGAATTTCCCTCAGGATGGAATGGACTAGAGTACCACAATGCAACGCCCAATTTGGCCATGGCCTCCTTGTAAGCTCGAGAGCTAAACCCAGGACCCTGGTCAGAATGTAGCGTGCCGACTGCGTATGTGCCGATAAAGACTCGCAAATCTTTTATAACAGTTCAAGCGTCCGCCGAGCGCTGAGGCCACATTCAAATGAATCTTGAGCACGAATACACACCGACAATGATATATATTATAGTTACCATCCCTCTGTAAGGGACCGCAGTGATCCAGGTAAACTCAAGCTAAGGGTTTGTTTGAAATTAACAGGGGCGTCTACGCAGGACGTTTCACTGTAGACACTTTCATCTTATGGCAGATTTCACATTCCAAAACATAGTTTCTAGTTTGTTTTCTCATGCGCGGACACCAGTATCTCCATTTTAATAACGATACTGTAGCGGAAACACCTGCATGTGCAGAAGCGAGCCCTTCATGTGCTAGTCCTAATCTATGTTCCATGTTTGGAATTACTCTATCCCCCACTCCAGGAATTCGAGCAAACGGAACATTATTTGTATCAGTTATGTATGAGTATTTGAGTGGAAAGCCTTTTGGTAATGTTTTACCACTGTCTTTGCTTGAAGAGTGATTGCAGCTACAGAAGCCGTTTGCACAGCGGCTTTCGCGGCTTCATCAGCCAATGAATTCCCTGCAACGTGAACGCCATCCCGTTGATGAATCAATGTATGTATCACGTTAGCCTTTTGTAGTTCTTGTCGTAAATGAACTACTTGTTCCTAAAGCAGTTTATTCTGGATTGTGCCACGTTTTGCATCTTTAAAACCGTTTTGAATACAGTTCTGCAAGTATTCATTGTAAGATTGAACACAATAATACGAATCGCACGCTATGAGTGTGGGGAATTCTCGATCAGTATTTTCAAGTACCATCTTGAATGCTTGTAGTTCAGCTCGTTGAGCTGTACAATCTCCTAGAGATTGAGTTTTACTGACCATAGATCGGCATTTGCCATCTCGCCAGCGACCTTTAACGATTGCGCATGCAGCACTATAAGCTTGTTTACCCCCCCCGCAGCGGGTTGGGCTGATCCGTCAGTATAAATTATACATTCATACTGCTCTAGAGGCAGAATCTCAGTAGGCAGAGGACATTCTTGTTCATATTGTAGAAAAGCTTGTGTTTTCAAGTAAGGGTCAAAAACGTATTCAACGTCTGTTGCATCAAGAGAATTAACCCATTGTATCCATCTCGGATGTAAAGCTTTAACATTCGGAATACTTGCTTTTGTCACTGCCTCTAAGGCAGGTACAGATGTAACAACCATAATTTGTTTACCCTGTGCGAGGGCTCTCTCTTTTGCTACTGCAGTTTGAACCGGTGTCAGAATTTTTTCTGTTGAAGTGAATTTCATTTCTGCTTGTGTGTACAAATGTGATTTGTAAGCTATTGGTACTTTTTCTCCTTCCTTAAAGGTTAAGTATGTGAATCTGCATTGTCCTAGAATGATTCGGATCACTAAGCTGCATACGTGTACGCGTGTTTGTAAATGTTTTGTTGCTAACATGTCTGTTTGCAATGAACGCAACATTTCTGTGTGTTTTTGAGTCCAATTAATTGTTTTAAAATCAGGTTTAATTAATTTGTAGAGAGGTTTAACCCTTTCTGCGTAATTTAGAATTTAAGTTCTTCCGAAATTCACAAAACCTAGAATTGACTGTAAGTTTTTCAGCGTTTTTGGAGGTTGGAGCAGTGCACTCTTTTCTAAAAAGTTGGCTGCCAGGCTTTTGCCTTCACTTGAAAGTTTATATCCTAGAAAAAGGAAGTTGAGATGGGCAATTCTAGATTTTTTTTAATTGAATTTATACCCTTCAAAGGCGAAGCCAAATATTATGGTGTTCACCCTGTTCAAGTGCCTATCCAAGTCATTGTCTGTTAGATAGATGTCATCTACATATGAAAGAGCTTCTTCATCATGTTTGTAGTAACTCTGTTACTCTAGCTGAAAAAACCCTGCACTATTCTTGAATCCCTGGGAGAGACAACAGAATTGACGCTGTGTCCCCATAATAGAGAAAGCGGTCAAATACCTACTTTCTGGTGCAATGTTTTGACAGAAGAAACCGTTAGAAATATCTAATGTGGTTTTATATTTTTTACGCACAATGTTATTCATTAGTGCTGCACTGTGTACATTTTGTACTGCAAAAGTTTTGCAACAAGAGTTTAGATGTCTGTAATCCAAAACTAGACGATATGTATTGTCTGGTTTGGAGACAGGAAACAAAGGATTGTTCATGGACGAGGTGCATGTTTCAATCACCCCTTGGAATTCAAGTTGATCTAAGATCTTCCTGACCTGTTTTTGCTTAACTGAGTACTGCCTTTGTGCAGTTGGTTGATTTTTTAACTGGATTTTGTGGTGAGGAGAATCCTCATCCCATCCTACATGATTTCTATATAATGCAGGAGCCTGGGCTACTGCCCATTTCCTGGCATAGGTATATTTTAAACTAGCAGCCCGTCCCGACGTTGTCCGGGAGCAACGGACATTGTCCGTAGGTCTCCCGGAGCGCACCCGCAGCTGCTTGTTTGGGGCAGAGTTCTGTAAACATCCTCTGTCCCTTCCGTCACATATGTCGCAGCCACTCACAGCTCGAGTTATTGTTTCAATAGCAACCGCAGGCAGAAATTGCTGTTATTGTGTTCTTATTTCAACTCAAGCGAGCAGAGCTCCGCCGTCCGCACACTCGGGGAAAGTCTGAGGGAGCGAGGAATGAATGAATGCCTTTCACATGATTAGCCGCTGCGGGTCTGTGGGTGGGTGTGTTCAACAGGAGGGAGCGTTAGGAGCGAGCCTGTCAGCCGAACCCGAGAGCTAATTAGCTCCGCACACAACAAAGATAAGCGAGCGGGGAAGAGGACCCCTGGGGGCTCTTTAGTTTCCGGGCGATGTCTGATTGGCAGATGTTAAAAGGGATTCCTTGGTAATCCGGAGCATCAATGAACTGCACAAATTGAGCCCAGAAGTGGAGGGACCCAGGAATGAGGACACTGCACGGGTGTGCGCGGGAGCACGCAGCAGCGAGATGAACCGGACGCTGGAGTCCCTGCAGCTGGTAGTGGCCCAGGTGCTCCCTCACAGAGACCCCGCCATTGGTGTTCGGAGACTGTGGGTACAGAGGGGCGAGTACTGAGAGTGTGTGAATGAGCACGCGGCTTGGTGGAGTTCAGGGAGTTTGTTTAAGTATTCTGGGGTGAGTCTAGGTAGCACAGCACTAACATGAGCAGTGTGTTCTCATTGTAAGTGAGCCCTTACCTACATAGGGTACTCTCTGATCCTAAAGCGCTATGGAACGACCGCACACACTGTGGTAGGCGCTATTCAAATGCGAACAGCACAGCATTGCATTACTTTGTGTTGGTCTAGCGCTGCTGTACGCTCGATTGCGGCCATGAAAGAAGAACTTTGCTCCTTCCCGCGCACCTGATGTCAGCACGCACGTCACGGCCGGCGCTACTTCCAAGTGACTACTTTTTTTATCGTAAATTTTTTAAAGAACGTATATATATATTTTTTTTTAAATAGCCTATGTCCATCTGCAGACCCTGCCAATTACAATGATGTATCGGGTGTTTGGATTGGCGCTGTGGTTCCCGAGTTTACCCGCCTCAAAGGTTCCCAGTTCTCTCTTTATAATAGTAGTATAGATAAATTGGAATGTGGTTGGAGAAGGCTGGCATACTGATGTTTTCGCCTTGTGGGCACTCCGACACATTGTGGTGGCCTGTCTTGTTCAGCTACAAGAATGTATATAACCCTGAGAGAGCCGCTCCCAAAAGAGTGCTCTTATTTTTCTAGTTATTCCCCCCTCCATATGTTTTTAAATCTGTTTATTATTTTCATAAACATCAAACGTACACAATAACCAATTACATCAACATGTGGCTTTTCCAAACCCTCCATCAGCAATTACAGATAGTATAATGTGTACAAGGATATATCTGGTAGTCTAATTTAGGGCAATCAATGTCCATCTGTTGAGTATCGGCTCTGCGGTTTCAATAGTCCTGTGTCGCAACAGTGGTGCCCTAATGCAAGGTAAATATTTGCACTTTGCAGAGCCATGCAGTAATAAACCAAAAACTATCCCACCCTCACTAAACCCTCCCCTAATCCCTCCCACTCCCACCGGCGTGTCAACGTGTGCAGCCCATCATAACACAACAGTATACCTCAGCAGCACTAAATAGTCAAGGGGGGTCCGTGCTGATGTTGTTCTCCCATAACACATCTATCTCAGGGGGTGCTTCACTCATGCTCTCCTACACCTTTCAATAATCGTACTTACTCATGTGATTCCAGCCTCTGCAAGCGCACTGGAGTCCGTGTCTGAATCCAAGTCTGGGGCCTTTAAATCTATGACTAGGCCCTCCCATGCCCGTGCAGCTTCCAGTGCCTTGTCGTTATGAGATCTTTGGGCCTGTTGTAAACAAACTATGCTCTCGCTCCCTGCCCATGTAGTTAAAGCTGGCTTCCATCTGGTGACGCTGGGCCCCCCTCTAGCCTTCCAGTGCGTTGTGATTTCCCTTTTGGCCAGCAGCAACCCCAAATCGGGGAATTTACTAGTCACCTTCGTTTTACTAGTGTGAGGGAACCAATGCAGTAGGCAGGTGCCCCTATCTGGCTCAAGCTGCCGCTCCGTAATATCACAAATATGTACCCAATTGGGGCCAATCCCACAGCATATGCAGTAGATCTGCTCCCACAAGACTACAACGGGGACACCGGGCAGTATCTACGTGGAAATATTGATTAATCTTCGCTGGGGTTAGATACGCCCTATGCAGTATAAAAAAATGAACTAGTTGGAATTTGGCATTCCTAGTGCTTTTCCATGCTCTCCTGACTATGTGTGTCCAAGCCCTGTCAGGGATTTCTTTATTGATATCTGTCTCCTATTGGTCGCGTATCTTCTGTAAAGGTGGTAAGCCCTCTCCGAGCATACGTCTATATAAGCAAGTGACGGCCTTATAAGTGCCTGCTGCCATTACCACGTATTGGCAAGCTAAGCTCACTGGTGTTTCCGACAGGCCCCTCCCCCAATATTTTTGGATGGCCGCCACCAGGGCTGTGGGAACTAAATAATGCCCCCGTGGGAGCCCAAACTGCTCCTGCAGTACGAAATAGGGTAGTAAAGTGCCATCCTCGTATAGTTCCCCTAGTACATGTACTCCAAGCATTTCCCATTCCTCGAGCGCTGTCCAGTCCCCAGCGTGCGGCAGGGCCGTGCACATGCCCAAGGGTATCTCCGGGGCATATGGGAGATGTACCTTGGCTCTGCAATGATACTGTCTCCAGCAAAGCTTCAGAGTTCGTTCCTCATGGGACAATGAGCCCATGTGCAATTTTTGCTGGAGCACTATAAACGACAGCACATGTCGAGGTATTCCGGGCTCTCCCTCATGCCCGGGGCCCCTGAATTCTAGAGCTAGAGCTTGGGTGAACCCATGAAACTGTGCAGCTAGATAATACAATTCAAAATCCGGCACCGCAAGCCCCCCCTCACCTCTTGGATGCATCAATGTGTCCAACGCCACCCTCAGTCTCCCATTTCCCCAGATGAAGCAGCTAAGCAAGTATCGTAGCTGCCTAAAAGTGGCAGCGGGTATCCACACCGGCAATGTCCGAAAATAATATAGCAAGTGGGGAAGGGCCACCATCTTCAAGAGGGCCACTCGACCAGCCACCGACAAAGGCATTGTCCCCCAAAATTGCATGCTGCCCTAAAGCCCCCGTATCGCTCTGCCGATATTTCCATCCAGTAGGTCCCCCTGAGTGTGGTAAATGTGCGTTCCAAGGTAAAGTAGGCAGCGGGGTTCCCACTTTATGTCACGGACATGTGTGGGCACGTCACGCAACGGATCTATTGGAAATAGACAAGTTTTGCCCAGTTCACTCTGAGTCCGGATACCTCCCTAAACTCGTGAAGCAACGTGCGTGCCCCCTCTGGGGCGTCTCCCGTATTTGACAAAAACATCAAGAGGTCATTTGTGTAGGAGAGTAGGGTCTGCTTTCCTATGGTCACCCCAATTTTTGCTTTTTGCTTCACTGGTTTTCGACCTAATGTGGCTGTGGGCCTACTAATCAGACCCACAGCCTGCTGTTCTCTCTCTAAATTCACATACATGTACTTTAGGTACATCACCAATTGGATATTGGATCACCTTATGAGCCCCTGTACAGTGTACTATAGGTACCCCGGGCATAGATGCATCACAGGCCTACCAGGGGCTGCAGCATATCTTTTGTCACCCCTGGCTGGCTATCCAAACAAACACAACTGGCTGATCACTCAGCTGGGGCAAGGTCGTGTAATCACCCCTTGCTTAGATATAGTATACCTATATCTAAACCTATATCTGGACACGTATGCATCTATAAGTCACTCCTATGACAGGCCTTAACAATCCTGGAGGCAGAGTGCTTGGTTTTATGTGAGATGGTGCTCTAGCATGAGCTGAGCCTGTCTGCAGCTTTCGGAACCATTTCCTTATAGCTGTTCCAGGATATTGCCATACCATATACTCTTAAGCGCATTATAATCCTCGCGGTTATTGCTAACTTTGGTTTGGCTTTATCAAAACATGTTGTGTAAGGTGTCATACACTTT
The DNA here is from genome assembly GCF_964261635.1 of Lissotriton helveticus. Lineage (NCBI taxonomy): Eukaryota > Metazoa > Chordata > Amphibia > Caudata > Salamandridae > Lissotriton > Lissotriton helveticus. The sequence continues at coordinate 1,030,771,435 of NC_136059.1, forward strand.
GGAATACTACCCCCTCGCCAGTTCTGGCGACGGGGGTAGCATTCCACCCTTCTAGAGGGAGAAGACATGTTACTTTACTTAAACGTGGTTAAATCTAACCAGAGCCCCAGCATCACAAAATGGATGCTGCTGCCACCGACACAAGTCTGGCCTCCTGCTGCTGACCGAAACTTGGCAGGGGAGACCTGGACAAAAGGTTTCCTGTCACAGGGAGGTGTTACACCACCCCAGACAGGAGATAGTGGATTGAGGCAGGCAGGGCGAGTGAAACTAGACACTGCCTGGGGCACACAAGGTGTCCCATGCATAGCCCAGTTCAAACGGTCCTGGGCCACTCCAGCCCCAGCTCTGGCGCGAAACTGGACAAAGGGAAAGGGGTGTAACCACCCCCTTCCTGGGTGCCACCCATAGGAGGGACCTAGCAGGTAATCCAGCCCCTTGATTTGGAATAAAGGTAGGAGCTGTGCCCATGAGCATTAGATTATCCTGACTGAAATTTTGATACAGAAATCTAGACCCATCGACATCCCACTCGACGTGGAAGACTGAAGAATCTCCCTTGTGGTCAAGGAGTGACCACCCTGTGCAAACAGGCACCATCCAGCACCCAATAGTTTGCTTTGTTGCAGCTCCAGCCGTAGCTCGAGCAACAGAGATCAACGAGAACTGGATTCCCAGACATCCAACAGCCCGATCCACACCAAAGCTGAGACCCGTGGAGGCGACGTGAGACGTGGGACCGGCCATCTTGAAAAGACTGCGAAGTGCTGACCGTGCAGCTCCTGAGGTATCCTCAAAGCTGTGCATTGGGGTTTGAGAAGCCCCAGCCCCGAGCAGCTTGTGCACTGAAGCTCACCCCTCCACACTCACGAGTGCTGTGTGGGGCCCTTTTGCATTTTGCTGCTCAACGCGTCTGTCCGGTCACTTGCCCGTTGGCTAGTGGCCTCTACGACGATGAATCTTTGAGACTACTCTGCTAGTCTGGTTGCTCCAGACTGGCCCTCGCTTCCCTGAAAAGGAGCCACCTCTCTGACCTTGCTGGTCCGAGTAAGAAGCGATCTGCAGTTCCTGCGTGTGTTGCATTTGCCAAGGCCTGTTTACTCTGATCTGGAAGCCGACACCGCCAACAGTGAGAACCTTTGTTGAACAGCTCGTGATTTACTCCTGGTCATCCTCGGTGCCCCAGAGTCCACGTGGCAGCGGAGACAAGCTTTACAACAACCACCTGATTGCGCCCGACTTCGCCTGGTTCCTTCCTGGTTCCATCCTGGTCATTGGCTAGTGACCCAGACTCTGTCCCCTCTGCTTTCAGGTACTTCACATCTTCGGTCCACCCATGGATCCAACTGGACTCTTCTCTCCTGGCCGCCTGCAGCATCTTCATCTCCAGGCTCCATAGATCTCCACGACAGAACCAGACACACTTTGGCACCTATGCACCCGCTTCCTGTGGGTGAGGTAACGATTGAACACCGGTGCTCCTGTAATGGTTTACACCTCTAGTGTCCTAGTTTTAAGTGGCTAAGTTCTAGTCCAGTCGGAAGACTTCCAAAGCAGTAACTTTATAACTTTTACGCACCATTGACTTTGCATTGGTGCATGCGTGTGCTTTTAGCGCTGCACCCGAATCCCGCGGGCTACTCCCGTCCTAACTACTGTTAGTCCAGTGTAGTCCCAGTGATTCCCAAGGCCCTAGGCCTTACCACTGTTCGTAAAGCGGTTCTTATACCACTTATTTAATATATGGTTTGAGTGGCCACCGGGCCTATCCATAATTGTGCAACTTTTGAATGTTTAACTGTGCTTTTGTTTAAACGCTTGTGCCTCTGCACTCATAAAGAGTACAGAGGATTATTCTAGTAATAAATACATATATTTTTATAATATATAACTGGTGTGATGTCCTTCCATTTGATATTACAGGACTGCATATGGTAAAACAGCTGGCTTCACATGCCCTCTTGAGTTTAGCCTAAGACTGCTTAGTCCATGCTACCATTAGGATAGCTTGTCTATAAGGTTGACTTTACAACCACCACCATAAGGGAGTGTTTGGACTGATACAAGGTGCTCACTAGAATAGTGAACATCATACATCAGGCCAACTTCTCACATTGGTGTGCAGCGGTTGGGATTTGAGCTTGCTGTTGTTTTACCATTGCAATCTTTATATCATTTGAAAGATCACATTAAGTACCATAGGTACATATAAACAAAGCTTACATATTTAAGTTCTACTGAACTTAGTAGCTGTAGATTCTCATTAGCAAGGTTCCAGTAGGAAAACACATAGTGTAGGTAAGTGCACCAATAACACCTCACTAGAGTCGTGTCTGGCACAGGTGAACAACCCAGTTCTCTACCTGTGGCAGGTGACCTTAACAAGGCACCTTCCAGCTATGACAACCTCAGCTTCAGAGACTTGAGTGCCTTGTGCACTACAAGGGGGCTGAAAAAGGGTCACAACCCTACCATTCCCATCCTGATAGGAGTCCTACTAAAGGATGAACTTGAGAAGGCTAGTGCAGGTCCCTCAGGTAATCCAGGAGAGGGAGTGAACCACCCAGATGATGAGAACACCACCCCAGAGGTAGACGATGAGGAGGTGGATCAAGAGTCAGATGAGGAGGATAACCAGGTCCACGTTAGAAGGCTTAGCCAAGCTAACTTGAACCTACATGGGAATGGAGAGGGAAACCACCTCCCCAGAACCAATAGCAGAATACTCCCTGGCAATAGAAGAGAGAGATCCCTTTCCAGGGAATCTAACCTTTCTAATGCCTCAAGGGGTTCTCAAAGGGGAATGACTTCCCCCCCAGAGAAAAGAGCATAAGGCCAGGATGAGAGCTGTCAAACTCCAGATAGAGAGAGAGGAGATAGCCCTGGCCCAAGCCAAACTTGCTTTAGCAAGGGAACAACAATTGAGCGAATTAGATTTCACTGGTGGCAGCAATATCCCTAGAGATAAAGACAGGTCCTATGATAATAGAAACCTGACAAAGATTGTGCCCCCCTATAAAGAAGGGGATGATATCCACAAATGGATAACTGCTCTGGAGAGAGCCTGCATGGTACAGCAGGTTCCTCAAGACCAGTGGGCAGCAATCTTATGGTACTCCTTTTCTGAGAAAGGGAGAGATAAGCTCCTCACAGTTAGTCCTAGGGATACTAAAAAGTACACTGTCCTGAAGAGTGCTCTTATTGATGGGTTTGGCCTAACCACTGAGCAATATAGGTTGTTGTTCAGAGATACCCAAAAAGCTTAGACTCAGGACTGGACTGATTTTGTTGATTGTGCCACTAAGGCTCTGGAGGGTTGGTTGCTGGGAAGTAAAGTCTCAGACTATACAGGATTGTCCAATCTAATAATTAGAGAACAGATCCTTAATAATTGTCAGAACCAGCAGTTGTATCAACACCTGATTGACTCAGATCTGACCTCTCCCCAAGAATTGGAAAAGAAGGCAGACAAATGGGTCAGAACCAGGGTTAAGCAGAAACCCCAGAACCATGGAGGTGATCAGAAAAAGGCAGACCAGAAGGGTGGAGATCAGAAACAAAAAGACCAGAAGTCTTCTTCAGGCCCCCAAAATACTCCTAAGGAGGGTGGGTCCCAAACTGGAAATATAAAGAAGAATGATGGCCCAAAGAAACCTTGGTGCAATACCTGTAAATCAGTTTCACACTGGGGTAGTGAATGCACCAGGAAAGGAACAGCCCCTACCACTGCAGCCCCTAAGGCAACTGCACCCCCTAGTACAGTCAGCAGTGGTAGTGCACAACCCAAGGCTATAGTGGGGATCACCATGGGTACTGAGATGGAGTCTGGCCTAGTCAGAGTCCCTACTCAGGCAGTTCTGATCTGTGATGTGGACATGGACATGTCCACCACTATAAGTCCCAATACTTTGGGCAAGTACAGGCAGACACCTTTAATAAATGAAAAGGTGGCTCAGGCCTACAGGGACACATGTGCCAGTGTCACCATGGTGACACCTAACTTTATGGACCCTGGACAAATTGTACTAGGTGAAAGTTACCTAGTGACCAATGCTAGCAATGCCACTACTACACATAGTGTGGCTGTTGTTAACTTCTCCTGGGGAGGGGTAACTGGCCTCAAAAAGGTTGTGGTAAGTGCAGACCTCCCAGTTTAGTGTCTTTTGGGCAATGATCTAGAGAGCTCATTATGGTCAGAAGTGGAGTACAGGACTCATGCAGAGATGTTAGGTATTTCAGCACATGTCCTTGCTGTAACCAGGTCCCAGGCCAAGAAGTGCCTACCTGAACCTGTGGTGTATCTTGAAACTATAGACCAACCACAACCTAAGAGAAAGAGCAAGAGGGTTAAGGCAGTGCCTTTCACCTTGTCCCAGGTTGAGGTCAGCCCTCTCAGGAGGATGATTCTGTGATCCAAGAGGAGACTGTCCTGGAAGAACTTGAACCTGATCAGGTTGAGTTTCTTGGGACAGGGGGACCCTCAAGGGCATATCTGGGGCAGGCTCAGTTAACTTGTCCTTCTCTTGAACCCCTCAGACAGCAGGCTGCTGCTGAGGCTGCTGAGAATGCTCAAGGTACCCATAGAGTATATTGGGTTGATGGGCTCCTTTATTCAGAGGCTAGAGACCCCAAACCTGGTGCTACCAGGAGGTTGGTTATACCTCTGCAATTTAGGGACTTCCTTCTCACCTTGGCCCATGAAATTCCCCTAGCAGGACACTTAGGCCAGAACAAGACTTGTCCCTCACTTTCACTGGCCTCACATGTCAGAGAACACCAAGGAGTTTTTTCACTCTTGTGACACCTGCCAAGCCAGTGGCAAATCAGGTGGCACCACAAAGGCCCCCCTAATACCACTACCTGTGGTGGGGGTACCCTTTGAGAGAGTTGGGATAGACATTGTTGGACCAATGGATCCCCAAACAGCATCTGGGCACAGATTTATACTGGTGGTAGTGGATCATGCCACCAGGTATCCAGAGGCAATTCCCCTGAGGACCACAACAGCTCCTGTTGTGGCAAGGGCCCTACTTGGAGTTTTCTCCAGAGTGGGCTTTCCAAAGGAGGTACTTTCAGACAGAGGTACCAACTTCATGTCTGGATATTTGAAAGCAATGTGGAGTGAACTATTAAGTGCACCACACCCTACCATCCACAGTGCAATGGGCTTGTTGAAAGGTTCAACAAGACCCTAAAGGGAATGATAAAAGGGTTACCTGAAAAGCTTAGGCGAAGATGGGACATCCTTTTACCCTGCCTACTCTGTGCTTATAGAGAGGTCCCACAGAAGGGGGTTTGCTACAGCCCTTTTGAACTTTTGTTTGGCCACCCTGTAAGGGGTCCATTGTGTCTTGTGAAGGAAGAATGGGAGTTACCTCTCAAAAAGCCTAAACTTGATATTGTGGACTATGTACTTGGTCTCCGCTCCAGGATGGCTGAGTACATAGAGAAGGCAACCAAAAACCAGGAGGCCAGCCAAGAATTACAGAAAGCTTGGCATGACCAAAAGGCTGTTCTGACTGAGTACCAGCCAGGGCAGAAGGTGTGGGTGTTGGAGCCAGTGGCCCCAGCAGCCCTCCAAGACAAATGGTCTGGTCCCCACACCATACTGGAGAAAAAGGGAGAGGTCGCCTACTTGGTGGACCTTGGCACCCCTAGGAGCCCCCACAGGGTGCTCCATGTAAACAGATTGAAAGCATATGTGGACAGGGCAGACATTGGCTTGCTCATGGCAACAGACGGGGACCAGGAGGAAGAGAGTGACCCTCTCCCAGACCGGTTATCCCAAAACCCTGATGATGGTTCAGTGGATGGAGTAGCATTGGCAGGCAGCCTCTCTGACCAGCAGCAATGGGACTGCAGACAGGTTCTGCAGGCTCACAGGCATATGTTTTCTCTTACACCCAGTCAAACTAACTGGTGCACCCATGAGGTGGACACTGGTGACAGTCTGCCTGTGAAGAATAAAATCTACAGGCAACCTTACCATGTCAGGGATTGTATAAAGGCTGAGGTGCAGAAAATGCTTGAACTTGGAGTAATTGAGCCATCAGAGAGCCCCTGGGCCAGCCCAGTAGTCCATGTGCCAAAACCTCATACCAAAGATGGAAAGAGAGAAATGAGGTTCTGTGTGGACTATAGAGGTCTCAATGCTGTCACTAGGACAGATGCTCATCCTATTCCAAGGGCAGATGAGCTCATAGATAAGTTGGCTTCTGCCAAATTTCTGAGCACATTTGATCTGACAGCTGGCTATTGGCAAATCAGGTTAGCTGAGGAGTCCAAGGCCAAAACAGCATTCTCAACCCCCAGTGGACATTATCAGTTTGTGGTAATGCCCTTTGGTTTGAAGAATACACCTGCCACTTTCCAAAGGTTGGTGAATCAAGTCCTTGCTGGGTTGGATGACTTTTGTGCAGCATATCTAAATGATATTGCTGTCTTCAGCTCCACCTGGGAGGATCTATCTATCGCCTCACTCTATCCATCTATCTATCTATCTATCGCTCTCACTCTATCTATCTAGCGCCCTCACTCTATCTATCTATCACCATCACTCTATCTATCTATCGCCCTCATTCTATCTATCTCCCTCACTCTATCTATCCATCTCCCTCACTCTATCGCCCTCGCGCTATCTATCTATCCCTCCCTGTATCTATCGCCCTCCCTGTATCTATCACCCTCACTCTATCTATCGCCCTCACTATCTATCTATAGCCCTCACTCTATCGCCTCACTCTATCTATCGCCCTCACTCTATCTCTCTATCGACCTCACTCAAATCTATCTATCGCCCTCACTCACTCTATCCATCTATGTGAGAAGTTGGCCTGATGTATGATGTTCACTATTCTAGTGAGCACCTTGTATCAGTCCAAACAATCCCTTATGGTGGTGGTTGTAAAGTCAACTATCCTACGGGTAGCATGGACTAAGCAGTCTTAGGCTAAACTCAAGAGGGCATGTGAAGCCAGCTGTTTTACCATATGCAATCCTGTAATATCAAATGAAAGGACACCACTCAAGTTATATATTATAAAAATTTATGTATTTATTACTAGAATAATCCTCTGTACTCTTTATGAGTGCAGAGGCACAAGCGTTTAAACAAAGGCACAGTTAAACATATGAAAGTTGCACAATTATGGATAGGCCCGGTGGACACTCAAACCATATATTAAATAAGCGGTATAAGAACCGCTTTACGAACAATGGTTACGCCTAGGGCCTTGGGAATCGCTGGGACTACACTGGACTAACAGTAGTTAGGACAGGAGTAGCCCGCGGGATTCGGGTGCAGCGCTAAAAGCACATGCATGCACCAATGCAAAGTCAGTGGTGCGTAAAAGTTACTGTTTTAGGAGTCTTCCGACTGGACTAGAACTTATCCACTTAAAACTAGGACACTAGAGGTGTAAACCACTACAGGAGCACCGGTGTTCAATCGTTACCTCACCCACAGGAAGCGGGTGCATAGGTGCGAAAGTGTGTTGGGTTTCGTCGTGTAGATCTATGGAGCCTGGAGATGAAGATGCTGCAGGCGGCCAGGAGAGAAGAGTCCGGTTGGATCCAAGGGTGGATCGAAGATGTGAAGTACCTGAAAGCAGAGGGGACAGAGTCTGGGTCACTCGCCAGTGACCAGGAAGGAACCAGGCGATGTTGGGCGCAATCAGGTGGTTGTCGTGAAGCTGGTCTCTGCTGCCACGTGGACTCTGGGGCACCGAGGATGACCAGGAGTAGATCACGAGCTGTCCCACGAAGACTCTCGCTGTCGGTGGTGTCGGCTTCCGGATCGGAGTCAACAGGCCTTGGCAAATGCAACCCACGCAGGAACTGCAGATCGCTTCTTACTCGGACCAGCAGGGTCAGAGAGGTGGCTCCTTTTCAGGGGAGTGAGGGCTACTCTGGAGCAACCAGACTAGCAGAGTAGTTTTGAAGATTCGTCGTCGTAGACGCCACTAGCCAATGGGCAAGTGACCGGACAGATGCGTCGAGCAAGAAAATGCAAAAGGGCCCCACACAGCACTCGTTGAGTGTGGAGGGGTGATCTTCGGTGCACGAGCTGCTCGGGGCTGGGGCTTCTTAAACCCCAATGCACAGCTTCGAGGATGCCTCGGGAGCTGCACGGTCAGCACTTCGCAGTCTTTTCAAGATGGCCGGTCCCACGTCTCATGTCGCCTCCACAGGTCTCAGCTTTGCTGTGGATCGGGCTGTTGGATGTCTGGAAATCCGGTTCTTGTCAATCTCTGTCGCTCGACCTCCGGCTGGAGCTGTAACAAAGCAAACTGTTGGGCGCTGGATGGTGTCTGTTTGCACAGGGTGGTCACTCCTTGACCACAGGGGAGATTCTTCAGTCTTCCACGTTGAGTGGGATGTCGAAGGGTCCAGAGTTCTGTATCAAAGTTTCAGTCAGGATAATCTAATGCTCATGGGCACAGCTCCTACCTTTATTCCAAATCAAGGGGCTGGATTACCTGCTAGGTCCCTCCTATGGGTGGGACCCAGGAAGGGGGTGGTTACACCCCTTTCCCTTTGTCCAGTTTCGCGCTGGGGCTGGAGTGCCCCAGGACCGGTTTGAACTGGGCTACGCATGGGACACCTTGTGTGCCCCAGGCAGTGTCTAGTTTCACTCGCCCTGCCTGCCTGCCTCAATCCACTATCTCCTGTCTGGGGTGGTGTAACACCTCCCTGTGACAGGAAACCCTTTGTCCAGGCCTCCCCTGCCAAGTTTCGGTCAGCAGCAGGAGGCCAGACTTGTGTCGGTGGCAGCAGCATCCATTTTGTGATGCAGGGGCTCTGGTTAGTTTTAACCGCATTTACTGTTACCCACATGTCTTAGCCCTCTAGAAGGGTGGAATGCTACACCCGTCACCAGAACTGGCGAGGGGGTAGTATTCTAAAGTGTATGACACCTTACACGACATGTTTTGATAAAGCCAAACCAAAGTTAGCAATAACCGAGAGGATTATAATGCACTTAAGAGTATATGGTATGGCAATATCCCAGAACAGCTATAAGGACATGGTTCCGAAAGCTAAAGACAGGCTCAGCTCATGCTAGAGCACCATCTTACATAAACCCAAGCACTCTGCCTCCAGGATTGTTAAGGCCTGCCATAGGAGTGACTTATAGGTGTATATGTGTCCAGATATAGGTATACTATATCTAAGCAAGGGGTGATTACACAACCTTGCCCCAGCTGAGTGTGATCAGCCAGTTGTGTCAGTTTGGATGGCCAGCCAGGGGTGGCAAAAGATATGCTGCAGCCCCTGGTAGGCCTTTGGTGCACCTATGCCCTGGGTACCTATAGTACACTGTACAGGGGCAGATAAGGTGACTCAATATCCAATTAGTTATGTACCTAGGGTACATGGAGTCCATTTTACAGAGAGAGCAGATAGCCTGGGGCCCTGATTAGCAGGGTCCCAGGCCTATTAAGTCGAAAACCAGCTAAACACAAGGCAAAAAATCTGGGGTAACCATAGTCAGATATCCATCCTCCTACAAAGCACTGCTCCACTTCTGTCAAAGTTAACAGTTGCACTTTGACATAGACGTACTGGTGCAACGTGACATTTGAATAGTGGTGAAAAAGACTGTTGGATCGCTATTTGTCACAATTGTTTACTTTTTTGTAAAATACTAGTGCCCGACCCCTTTTTCTAATTAAACGTACTTTTGCTACTTTTTCAACTAATGTCATTTCGTTGCTGGTAGCTCATGTTCTCCAGCCTCCGTGGGTTGTGCCTTTAGCAGATAGTGTTAGTGGTTGCTTTACATATTCTGTTACTGCATTTTCATTTTGCACAATACTGAGCTTCAAACATCGCTCTTAACCAACCTCTTTCATTCGTGGTGTTGAAACGTTTTTGTACAATCCCACATAGCTGCCGGTGTTCTACTCTGACCATCCAAAATAAATAACTTGCCCACATTTACCAATGGGGTACTCAGGCCAGATTCATGTTGTTTTGGATGATACGATCCATTCCAAACACTTGGCAGTACATAGCAGCTCTGTTTATCTCGGAGATACACTATTGAAATGTCTAGAGTGGGATAAGAAGAAAAATTAATCAACAATGTAGGTAGATTTTAGGGACTGCCCCTCATGAAGGGCATTCAAAAGTATAAAAGTATGCACCTCTTTGACCTTTTGAGACAGGTTACATTGAATAATGATTTTCTATATTGTAAACCACGAAGATCATGGTTTGTAAAACAATCCAGACCCACAAAGTACTTCCCTGAACTTTGATCTTTATTTATTGTACCTATATGTTAGTCACTTGTAGAAGGAAAAAACGCACAACTAACCTTAACCCAACAATTACTGTAGTAAGTAGTGTACTGTATATTTCTGAAATTAGACAGCATTGACACACTATTCAAATGTTAAGTAACAGTTGTATAGTGTGCAGCGCTATTGGAAATTCAGGTTTATTGTCCACTCTTCAGCAAGAAACATTTGTACATAGGTTTTTTAGCAAATATTTAATACCCTGTTCTCCCCATACTTGTTTAAGTATCAATTATCTAAAAAAATTAAAAGCCATTGTAACTTGTAATATCAATACATCTAAGTCACGTAAATACAAAACATGTTGAATTACAAATGCTATAGGTGTCACATTTGCGAAAGTTATAACTATTGGCATTGTAAATGACAAAGCTATTAATTTAGCTATTTTCAAAACCAACACAAATAAAAAAATTGTCATTTACAAGACCAATAGCTCAAACTTTCCTAATGCGAGACCTTTTGCATTGCAAATGCTTGTTGTAGTTTGTGGTCTCGGGTTAAGTCTATATAAAGAATACTTATTTTTTTATATAAACCATGTGTGGTGTCCATTTGTAGTGTTATCACTGGGTTGTGGTCACAAATGCTTTACACACTGCCTCGGAGATAAGCCTGTCTGCTCGTGCCAAGCTACCAACAGGGTGAGCGGGGGTTATTTTAGGAGTGTACCCCTTTACCCTGACTAGAGGCAAGGGTCCCTATTTGTCACAAGAACCTACCTGTGCCAACTAGAGATCCCCAAATCTAACAGGGAGACTGAACGTGTTAAATGAGAGAGAAGCAGAGTGTCAAAAAATACAAGTTTTTAGGGATTTCCTGAAACAGGTTTCAGATTGGATGAGACCAAGATGGCTGGGGAGTGAATTCCATGCTTTTGCCCCTAGGATGGTCACTGATCTACCTCCTTTAGTTTTTAATTTGAAAAAGGCAGGTTTTAAGAGATTAGTTGAGGTAGATCGAAGAGTATGTGTGGTGATATAGGACGAGAATCTAGATCTTAGCTACACAGGTCCAGTGGCCCTGAAAGCTCTAAAAGTGATGATGAGTATCTTAAATAGCACTCTTTTGCGTATGGGCAGCCAATGCAACACATTTAAAGCTGCGGATGCGGAGGAGCGACGTGGCAGCTTGAGTACCAGGCGGCCTGCTGAGTGTTGAATGGTGTGAAGTTTTTTTAGGATTGTTTTGTTGGCACCTGCATAGAGGCTATTGCACTAGTCAAGCCTGGAACTTATTAGGGTTGCTGTAACAGTTTTTTTTGCTGTGGCTGGGAGAAGGTCAATGAATTTTTTCAGGGATTTGATCAGTTGAGAACACTTCCCTGCCACTGATAGTACTTGCAGACAGAAGGATAGTTATCAAATTTTACCCCAAAATTGTTTACTGTCTCCATCATATTTCGTGGCAGTGGGGTATTCAGTGGCCCCCAGCGACTGGGGGTGAAGGTGTAGGCTTTGCCTACAAGCATGATTTCATTATTTTCCGAGTTGCACTTCAAGTGATTCTGCTTCATCCAATGAAAGACCTCTGTGAGTCAATGTTGGAAGTTTACTTCAGCATTGATAGATTGTTTATCTAATGTTAGAATCAGCCGAGTGTCATCCTGCATAAGATGTAGTTTTGATGTTGAATGAGAACAGTTCTATAAGTGGGGCCATGTAGATGTTAAACAGTCCTGGACTCAATATAGATCCCTGCGGGACACCTATATACAAAGGTTTCATGGCTAACTGGTAGGGCCCGAGCGTGGTTACTTGCTGACGGCTTGTCAGAAATTATTTGAGCCAGGCCAAAGCCAGATGGGAGATGCCACATGCGTTGAGGCAATGTAGCAAGATCTCATGGGAGATGGTATCGAATGCAGCTGATAGATCAAAATCAGTTCTGCATTTTTCCCTTCGTCCAAGGCAGATAGAAGGATCTCTGTGGTATGTAAATGTGCTGATCTCGTGGAGTGTAATTGCCTAAAGCCTGTTTGAGTTGCAGATAGGATGGTTGTAGTTTACAAAAAAGGTTGAGTGGACTGTTGACTATTCTTTCAGTAATTTTACTGAGACAGGGTAGTAAGGAAATAGGCCGGAGGTTAGAAAGGGTGGTAGGGTCTGCCAACAGTTTTTTCTGGAGAGGCGTAACCGCTGCGATTCTCCAGTCTGTGGGTCCTCTCCTAGTGAAAGTAATGCATTGATTATACTATTAATGAATGCGTTCACAGTGTCCACAATGGCGTGAAAGATTGGGGGGGTAGGGGTCAAAAGGGGATCTTGATTTGCAGGAGGATAGTCATTTGAAATTAATGTGGGTGGTGTGCTTTATACTGGGGTTTAGATTTTGGATTAACGGTGGGGGGAGGTAGATCCTTAAAATCGGCATGATTGTTTTGAATTTTCTGTTCAAACAAATTCACCATTTGATTACTGAGGGAGGGATTTCTTGTTAGAGTGCTTTGGGATGCGTGAAAGATTTCACTAGCTTAATAAGAATTTTTTAGTCAAAGTCAGCTGAGGCAAGGTATACTTTCTTTTCTTGTCCGATTAGGCGACTATAGGTTTTTAAGGCTAGTTTAAACTGGTTTATAGTTTGTCATTGGCACTCGAGCGGTCTACATTGGAGATGTTGATCTATCATTTTCTGTGTGAACCAAGGGGAGGTGGTTTTGATGATGGGGTTTTTCCTTTTTAACCCCTTTGCTGTACGCGTCGGCCAACGGCCGTAACGGGCACTACCTCGGTAGTGCTGCACGCGGCCGTTGGCAGACGCAGCCCCCCCCCCCACTCATTTAAACCGCCGCACCGTGGCAGAATTCATGTCGTAGTTAAGTTGACTGGGGGACCTAGTGCGAAACAGAGTAGGGACATTCAAGAGGTAAAATGTTGTGAGCCCATAGCTGGGTCACCTGTTAAATTGGGTCTGAGGTCCAGCGCTATACTGTTGGGATCAGGATTGATTAACATTTTTTTCCATTTCCGGACCATGGTGGGAGGGCCGTTTGCATGGCTATGTATGATGTGGATGGACTTGCGATTTATCTCAAATGGGATAAACCAATGGTCCGTCCAGGCCATGGGTAGTGAGGAGTTTATTTTGAGGGAGTGGTAATTGGAACATATTCCATTCAAGGTATGTCCCCCGCAATAAGTGGGGCGAGCATACCAGCTGTTCTAGACCTAGGGTGTTAAGTGAGTCTAAAAAGTTTGTAACTCATGGTTTATTTTTACATTCTAGGTGTAGGTTGAGGTCCCCAAGGAGGGTAAACTTGGAGTAGCTGAGAATTAGAGGGCCAAGGGCGTCATCCAGCGAATCTAGGACTTTGTTGCTTGAGCCTGTCAGACGGTAGATTAGGGCTCCAGGGATAGTAGTAGAAACCGCGATCTGAAGACAAACCTAAAATCAGTGATCTAAAAGGAGGAGCATTGGAATGTATTGCAGTTGAGAATTCCAAGGCCACTTCCGCGTGCATCCAATCTATCTTGTGTGTGTATGGAGTACCCTTGAGGAAGGGCATGTGCAATGTCTGGGCCACACCACTCCCGGAGCCTAGTTTCTGTAACAAACAGAATATCAAGGTTCTGATCCAGGATCGGATCCTGAATTTTCTGGGAGTACTGGGGGAGGGAATCTAGCGTTAATTAGTCCTCCTAGGAGTGATTTGGGGAGCCTTGCTGCTTTCTTGCGTTGTTCTGTATGGGGGTTCAGTGCACATTTGCATTTCAAACCTGTGATGGGTCCATTCCAATTTTACAGGTGCAAGTAATTGTTGCAATTCTGTGGGGCTTCAGTGCAGCATGATAAAACATCTCTTGTTAATGGCATACCTGGGTTAAAAAGGGAAGCATGGCAGGTGCCTGCCGAGGATGGCCTTGCCTTTGGCAGCCCATTTTGTAGTGAGTGCCGCTAACCACTAGGCCGCAGGTAGAGAGGAAATTTATATATTTGTGTTAAATCTACCAGAACTCTACTTCTCTCCCCCCTCAGCAGACAGAGGAAATTTATATATTTGCGGTAAATCTACCAGAACTCTACTTCTCTAACCCCCCCCCCCCCCCAGACTATCTGAGCTGGGAGGCCGGTTTTAAGAAAAATGGGAAGCTCTCAACCGGAGAGCGGATGGAGGGAAGGAAATTGGGCTCTCAGATCGCGGTCCTGTGTCTTTCTTCTCTTGACAGGCCCCAGCAGCACCAGGGTCTCACAGCTTCTGACATCTCCTACAGAATTGGCAGATTCATTCCATCCCTCAGCAAGCACTATGGTTTCTAGATATTTTATCCAGTCACAACAGCTTCTTCCAGTATGGCGAGACTTCAGGTTATGTCCCTTCACTTCTGGGAGGAGTTGGCTCTAAGTCAGACACCAGACCAGCACTGGTTGCACAGCTTTCTCGGAGTGCTGTGCAGAGCATGCCCCTCTATGGTTAGAGAATTTGGAACACTAATAACAAATGGATCAGGAAAACAGTGAAAGTGGTCAGAACATGTGTGCCACTTTCTACACATCCAGAACTGGTTTGGGGTGGTTCTTATTTCAATTGCCCTTACAGGCTCCTTTCTAGACACTGCCTTTGTAGTGATGTTCCTCACAGAAGGGTAGTCTCCAACCCAGGGTACTCACAACAAAGGAACTATGAGGTGTGGGCATCATTGGCCACACAGCGATCGGGGGGGGTGGAAGACAAAAGGATGGCAGTCTGCAGTCGTATACTAAACCCTCGCGACCCAACGTAGCAATCCTACTGGAAGAATAAAGCCCATAATGCCCAATCAGATTTCTAAAGGAACTTTGTTCAGTCCACGTCAGTGCATAGGTCTCATCCCTCCAGCTTCAGGAATGTCGGCAAACTCACCTCAATCTAGTGCACAGATTGACTCAGCAAAAGCCTGGCCATGATTTTTTGGATCAAATCTAGTAGGCTAGCAGACCTATAGTTGCGTGTGCGGTCCCCTTTTTATAAATCGGTATTTCTGCACCACGCTATTGCATTTACTAGTATATGAATATAGTAAATTAGCACTATGGTACCTAAATAGGTCAGCCAGGACGCAATCAGGGATAGGGGGGCTCTGCTCTTAGGAATAGAGTCCAAGGCTGATTCGACCTCTCCAGTCACAAAGGTATCAGTTTCTAATATGGGTTGGCGATTAAGGCTATCCGGTGTAGCTGCGAATTGGGCCTCAAAAGAAACTAAACCCACAGTGGTTTTTGAATGAGCGACTTTTAAAAACCTTACATTGAAGCTAGAGCTTGATTTGACATCCTTAGTCAAATGGTAACTGCAAGTTATTGTGCCTTAATGTCTAGAACGGCCAACTTTGAAGCGGAGTTAACAGGCTAGAGTCTGGCAAGAGGCTCAAACATCCTACGATTCTGGCAAATCACTTAATCTCCATGGCCCTAAAACGGAATGTGTCCATCTGTAATAAAACTGGTGCTCATGCAAAGCGCTCCGATATCTTCGGGCCAAGTTTGTGACAAAACTGTAAAAAGAAAAAAGGGTGTGGGCTAGTCTCCTCCCACCTCACCCCCAACGAAATTCTTTTGACAGTTAAATGAAGTTTGAATCTTTGACGCACCCATAACATCAACCACGTAGAATGACGGATGTCAGATACAAACCGCAAACTAGAGCAGGAAATTATCAGCTGAGCCAAAAGAAGTAGTGTGCAACAATAACTCAACTGATGCATGGAACGGGCAGTCTCCGGGACGTGACCAGAAGAGAAAAGGGGACAAATGTAAGCTACTGTCCAATGAACAGAAAGGATTTAAATACCCATACACCAGTTCTTGACAGTGCATGTGCTGCCTAGTTGAGATCCAAAATAGGCTGGCCACAGAAACAGATTCTCAAACAGTGCCGCTCTACATCATAAACTGATGACCGCAAGTGATCAAAATTAGGGCACCCTTGGTGTGCCCCTCCAGGCACAGAGCAGTTCAGGACCTTAACTTGTGTCAAGGAACGAGTCTACACAGTTGCACTCACGTTACTGTGATGCTATGGCCAAATTAAAAAAAAATACAAAAAAACTCATATACCTCTCATGCCCCAAACATTAGTTTGGTACTTGTGGGCCAGTCAATGTAAAAATTGATACTGGAAGGATACATGTGGTTCGAACTTCTCTTTAGTGGCACCAGGAGCCGAGCCCAATGAAAGTAGTGTTGGGTAAGAGACAAAGCATGCAACAGGTGAACGTGTCAAACTGAGGTAATGTGATAAGGAACTTAGGGACAGATTTCTCTAATGTTCACAAAATAGCAGGATGCTGCTTGGAAGGGAGAAGACAGGGATGTGCCATACTTAAACATTATTCAGCGCAAGAACCACTGTCTCACTAACAGAGGAACACTTACACCAGGTAACTAACTTACTAAGAGGTACCTAAAAGATCCTGGACCCTTGGCAGGAATAAGAGTGCACTCTAACCCTGAAGACTGCAAATGGGGACACTTCACTAGGGCTAACCTGGATCTTGTTTCCCACCCACACTCCATCACAAGCAGTCTCAAATTTTGACATCAATCATGTCTAGTGCACCCAGATACCCGTAGTTGGTGCTTTGTAGTACAAAAAAGCTGCTAAAAATAACATCCCTGTTACCTAATCTGATGTAGTTTTAAAGTAAGCCTGACTGATTTCGGCCACCACCCCTAGGACAGAGCTATGGTTTCAATCAATTAATCAAAGATCTTGTAGCGCACACTACATACCTGTGAGGGTCTCAAGGAGCTGTGTGGGTGGCTGCTGCTACTGCTTGAAAACACAGGTCTTTAGGAGCTTCCTGAAGGTGAGCAGGTCCTGGGTCTGCCACAGGTGGGTGGGGAGGCTATTCCAGGTCTTGGCAGCAAGGAAGGAGAAGGATCTGCCTCTGGAGGTGGTACGCTGGATTCGTGGGGTGAGGGAGAGCAGAACTGGCGGGCGTGTAGAAGTGGAGTCTGTTGTTCAGATAGGCTGGTCCAGAGTTGTGGAGTGTTGAGAGTGTGGTTGAGGAGCTTGAAGGTGATCCTCTTGTTGATGGTTTGAAGTGACCCCAAACAGAATGGCTACATATGGTGAGGTCTCAACCACTTAAACTAATAATCCACTATCTCAGTCAAACCCGGCTCCTATAAAATGTCATACTGCACGGCCCAACCATTTATCTTACTAGAGACCAATTGCAACTAAAAATGTCTATGCACTTCCTTATCCCAAGGACTCATTGTACTCAACACCCCATACTGGCGCTTATGCAACTCAACCAGCAACTCCTTTGAGAGCACTGCCATGACAAACTTGGATGACACCCCAATGCACTGCCCAAGAGGCAGCACTTAACCTCAAGTAACCAGCATCACATGTTCCTCTGGGGTCTTCACCAAATGTCTTTCAGAGGCTGCCACGAATCATGGAGATGCAGACAGCCACGTGTTCCTGTATCTCAAAAACTGGCTAACACACATGGACTACTCCAACCCTTCTCTACAGAATAGGTTTCACTGTAGATACACAGAAATCTCACCTTCATCCTCTGCAGCCCTTTCTAGGGTTGGTGTTAAACAGTGGCCACCCCCCCCCCCCCCCCTCGACTTTGTTCACCTTAACAGTTAATGATTGCTGTCATAAAGTGTACCACATGCATCTATTCCATCAGTGCCTCACCAGTCAGTGAATACAAGTGGTGGGTCCATGGAAAGCTTGAGTGCTGATAAATACCAGCTCTGCAGTGCTGAACAGCAACAACCTATCACTAGGCTGGTTCTCTTAAGACCCTTTTCTGCAGGTGACCATTACCACAGACAAACCAACGCTAATAGGATTGAGCACACCTTGGTGAGCCCACCATCGCTTATGGCAACAGACCTTCAATCAACTCATTTGTAGGGTGCAGCAGTCACCGCTGGGGTATTTGGGCATGAGTGGGTACCTCATGGAACCTCACCCTCATTCTCAAACAAGCAGGGATTAACTATCACCTCTACGCTGACGATACACAACTACCATAAGATAAAAACCCATGCTGACATCCTCCACCTCAACAACACCCTCATCAAAATTCAAGCCTTGTTCCACTCGAACCATCTCAAACTTAACCCCAAAAAACCTGAAATTATTCTTTTCTCCCCAAAAAACAACCAGCTTCCCATCCAAAAGTGGATCATAGACCCTCAACTGCTCCTTGTCCCTAGCCACCTCAGTCAAATCCTTGGGCATCTCCCTTGACAACCGCCTAACTCAACGTACACATCAACAACTCTACCAAAGGAGCCCTCTTTACCCTCCGTAACCTTAAGAAAATTAAGCCCTTCATCCTAAATGATGACTTTAAACTGGCAGTCCAATCGCTTGCTCTATCGCGCATGGATTACGGCAATGCCATCCTCACCGGAATTCCCAAAACCCACCTGGCACCTCTTAAATCTGTGCTCAACCTCGCGGCTAGGCTTATCACGGACTGCAAACGATATGACCACATCACTCCCGCCCTTAAATGGCTCCCCATTGAAGGTAGAGCCACATATAAAACAGCCTGCATTACACAAAATCCTCCACCAAAACACACCAACATACCTCTTCAACAAACTGACCAAAGCAGGCTGCACGCTATCACTGAGAAGCTCCAACACCCTCCTACGTATCCCCCCCACAGAAAAAGAAATACTCAGTCACGCTCCTTTTCAGGCAATGCCCCACTTATTTGGAATGCCCTCCCAAAAGACCTCCGCTGTAACCAGTCCTACCCTAGCTCCAAAAAAGAACTCAACTTCTCCTTAATAAATACTGGGGTTTCTAATCGCTCCCTGGTAGCCCCGCCCCTCTGCACCACCCCGCCTAGCTGCTCCGCATATGACTTTTGACCACCCGCCTGGCCAACTCCTTTTCTATCTGATCACCTTTACTCCCCTCCTCATGACCCTCATTTCTCTTGCCAGTTTTCATTTTTTTATACTTAAGTGAGGCTTCCTGCCCAAACTGTGACCGCCATTTTGTATTAATCAGTGTCTAGCAATTTGTTTTTACTCTTATCTAGAGGTCATGTATCCTATGTGGACTTGCTCTTTTATTATTTCATGGTCTGTGCTTATACACACTGTACCTGTTGGACACCTTGTAAAGCGCTCCGATACTCCTGGGTCCAGCCGGCGCTATATAAAACCTCTTAAATAAATAAGTGGGTGTGAAGGCTCAGTCGAAAAGACAGGTCTTGAGGAAACGGCAGGAAGACACTAGCAGAAAAAAGAAACCGGGCAAAAATGGCTGGGCTAAGCAAGAAACTAGTAGAGGAGCCGCAGTTGGTAGCTTACTGTGGGCAGTACTGCTGCAGGAGGTGCTGGCATTAGGACCCGCTTAAATAAGACCTGGGGCAGTGTGGTTAGAAGATACGAGCGGACTGCGGCGCAAGCTAGACGGAACTGTTGCACGAGGACCTGCTCCCTTCCAGCGGCTGGCATCTTTGTAGACTTGTGAAGCAGGGCGCATCAACTCCATGAGTGGGACCTCCACCCTCAAGTCCAACAAAAGGTACCTAAAGCGGTACCCATAGTCCATGAGCAGTGCACCAACTCTTCGGGGATATTAGCAGACGCATCGCCGTCCTCCCTAATCAAAGATGGTCTCGATGACCCTCATCCTAGTGGCACCAATGTGAGCTCAGTGGGTTAAAGTAGTCGGCGAACAGTCTGCATGGATCGGACCTGCTCCACCTTCAACTAAGGGAGAAGTTACACCACTGGTCTTCGTGATAGTAGGAATCCAACATGCTTGCTTTTAAAAGAGTACGAATTCTATAATGGGTTAACAATTTTACGCAGCACAAAAAGGCATTCGGTGGCACGGTTTAGCTATTTCATCACTTGAAAACAAACCGCAGCTAATTAAAGATAATTAGCCATCGTTTGCAAACGGCCTGCTGTACATGTGTGGCAGTAACTTATCCCATTTGACCTAGTAGTGAAAAAGGTACTGCAATTTAAAAAAAACTGCTCATGGTCGGTTATGCAGAGGCACGACCCTATTCAAGAAGCAGAGATTAGGAGCACGTTTATGTCTAGTTTCACTGTTACTCAACAGGAATGGGGTTCCATGGTGTAAATATGGCGGACATCTCCCAAAACTATATTATACATTCGGAAGACTAGGAAAGCCCCGCAGATGTGCGTACATGCAACAGCCACAAGACAAAGTGGCACTACCATAGGCCAAGTTATTTTTATGGCAGTCTCCAGCAGGGAGGGAATTACCAAGACAGCTAAAACGGGACATAAACTGCTCTAGTTCATTTGCAGGAAATCCAGAGCATAAAATCAACATAGGTCATGAAGACACCACAAACCTTCCATTAAAATTAATTTTATTTGTGAGAATAGAAAACAAGAGTTTTATTTTAAAATAAACAGCCACAAGTGTAATCTCAGTACTGCTCATGCTAGTGACTTATTTTAGTAGCCTTAACTGCAAGGCAGGTACAGTTAGCCACAGTATACCTAAAACGCAAACAAAATTAATGAGCATTAAGTGCTCAAGCACATACAAATTCAAACTGAATTCATTCTCACCGCCCATCGGCTTTACACGGTCTCTTGAAACCTGCCCCTAGGCTCTAGTACAGCCATGAGATTCCTACTTGCAGAGTTGACACTTAAACAATCGTTTTTAATCCTCACAAAACCAGCAATGTATACTCACTATACAAGTTTCAACAAGACACAGACGGTTCTCGGAAGTTTATTTTTTAAAAATAATAAAATGTTTACAAAACATCACATTCTGCACATAGCTCATGGCAGGACATACTAACTTTTTCAAAAAGATGCAGTGTACATCAGTCTTCACAATAGTTACATTTTTAACAGGACAATTTACAACCAAAATAAAACTCGTTCAGACACTTCCCTTACCACTCCACGTAAGAACTAAGTGTTGGGTTAACTGGAAAGATGCTGCTACACCTCAAACGCAGATGACCTAATGAAGCAGAGGAATGATGGCTTTACCAGAAGCGCAGAAGAAAAAAGGTGCAGGATTCCTTCATTCTTCACTAGTCTTATAGAAAAGTTGCCAAAAAATACTGCTCCACACTAAAATAAATTGTACATTATAACCCTTGAGCACGTGCCTCAATTGTTTAGAAGTCAAAACCCATAAGAATAGTCTTCGGAATACTGCTTCACACTACAAAAAAGAAAGGAAAAATTTGCATCAGTAACCGTGGTATGCATGCACATCAAGTTAAGGCAGAAGTTGAGCCACAAGAAAGCCATGGCCATTTTTAAAAGGAACAGTGCACGACTAATCAGGTTAACAGCAGGAAAGGCAAGCAAAGATGTTAATATAGCAGGAAACGTGCTAGTTGTGAAATGCTGCAATGAACACCAATCAAAACCAACCCATTTGAGCTTGTCCTGTAGAGGCATGGCCTGTGCCATATGGCAGACTGCGATTTGTTGTCAATTTAGTTATCTAAAAACAACAAAATCACTAGTCTTCCACACAGAACTAGGCCAAGATCCACTGAATCTTCTATTTTTGTCTACAGGCTCAAGTAAATTGAGTTTATACAAGTTGATTTTGCAGCAGTTCCAAAGAAAACTTCCATTCCAAGGAGGTTAGCAGGTACGTTTTAGTAGGGAATGTATAGAGAAGTTAAAAAGAGCAAAACAGGTGTTAGAGCAAGTACGCTAAGGATAGCTCGATGATTAACAGTTGTTTTTGTACCTGTTTTGGAGCAAGTACTGTGCATTCTGAATCTGGTCCTGTGTACCAATGATTGTAATTATCCGATCTTCCGATCCTTCCAACGGTTCGTCTATTTTAATGGAAGCTCCCGATTCATGCCGTATTTGCTTTATTCTTTGTCCGCCTTTGCCAATAATAGATCCAGCTAACTGAAAGAGCAAGAGTAAATCACTTAACTCTTAAATTTCAAATAGATAAAGAAAAGCGGACAATTTGAACAACTGGAACTACCATTAATATTGTTAATCTTAACATATTTGGAAATTACGGGATTCGATTAACACTTAGTCGCGCAACTGCAAAGACGTGCAGAAGAAACATCATGCCCAATACAGGTGTTACTTAATGCTGCCCGAGTGGATTACGTAGTGCATCCTGTAGATCAAGTCTTGTGAGAATCAAGAGTTAAATGTTGCCTCAGACCTTCTTGCAACCCTAGACATTAGCTGTTACGCATCAATCAGGGGTTAGGGTAATTACTAGACACTGTAGTTTAAGATCAGTTTTCTGGTGGCGTTCCCAACACTACGTCAGGTTGTGCCTTCCGAGATTTCAGTGCAAACAAGTCCCAATTAATTCCTCACCAAATACCTAACCGCAAATCAGGTCATCAGCTGGACCACGACCGTACCAGAATGTCAGTTTACAAAACGTACTTTCAGACAGGAACCGCATTCTGTAAAGAGTTCACATTTTGCAATGAGATGAAGCTGCTATGCACTACAATGGATTTGGAACTATATCAAACTAACAGTTTGCATCAGTTGCCTATCAAATGTGAAGGCCAATTGTATACAAGAATTCCCATGTTCTACATAATTATGGCAAGGCCATAACTTGGAACTCGGTGGAAAACGCATTCACTAAACACTAAAAAGCGCAACGGGTGCTAATTCTTCAACACAAAGCCTGAAAATCAGTCAAGCAATAAAAAAAAAAAAGGGGCGGGGAGAGAAACTTACGTCTTTAGGAATTGTTACTTGTGTGGTGATGACGGGCCCACCAATATCGCCATAAGAACCACGGCCTCCTACATGACAAAATTAAACAAAATCAGCCTTCAAGTTACGTTACACTAACACAACATTCTCTTAAGAGGAAGGGCACCTACCATATCCAGATGCACCCTGAAGACATCAGCCACGAAATTTGGGGAGAAAGGGGTGGGAAAAAAATAGACACGTTTAAAAATACTAAAAAGTAAAGGCGCTAAATGTTACAGCAGAGTTTACTTTTTAAAAGTCAATATACTCAGGGCTCGATTAGGAAGTTAATTTTAGTAACAAATCAGCTGAAAATCATATAACACGAGGAACACCTAAAGGCATCGATACAAAGTGAAAGAGCAATAAAGAGGACTTTAAGTCTGATCTTGTCACATTTGCTGGCTTTCAGACTGGATAAGTGTTTTTCTACATTAATTTTTCTGTGACTTACGTTTGAGGATTTTGAAACGTGAACCGTTACAATAGAACTGTGCAAAGCATTAAAAATGTATGGCTCTAAGAGGTCCGGCTTTTTTTTCCTAATAAAACTCTTAAAAAGCTCAGGCTTTTTTCTACTAAAAACACTGAAATAGCCAAGTGAACTGCTCCTAACTAGCAAAATATATTTGAAGAAATTTCAGTCAGTTTATAGGACCAAAACGTTACAACACTTTACTTGGTGATGTGCAAATTTTACTGAAACCCAATTCCAAACATTGTTTATGCAGTCAGTGAACCTACATGTTAGTGGGAAAATTGTGGCAATTTCAACAGAAAATATGCTAAATGTAAAGGATGGTACATCATGCTTTAGTAATATATTTACGAAGTGAGTTTAACATGAACTGGAAATTATTACTACTCCTGCCCAGATAAGTGCAACCAGTGAACGAAGGGCCAGATGTACAACCCTTCAACTCTATGAGACACTGTGTGCAATTCCAAATGGGTCGCAAGGGACCATCCCCATTCATTTGAGGCATGTCGGAATTTTCAGCCTATTGGGAATGGCATGCAAACACAGGGCTGTTGGCCTGCTGGAGACACCAGACCGCCCCATGTCCGTTTAATTTCTGAATAAAGCAATTTTTTTTCAAATGAAGCCTGTCTTCCTGCAGAAAAACATGATTTTTAAAAACAGACAAAAACGAAGCCTTCAGGGGCTAGCAGGCCCTGGGACCTATTCACAAAAGCACCTCTTTGAATGGTATGTCGCTGAACCCTCCTGCCTACTTCAGACTCGCTATTAGGAAAGGACACCCTTACCATACCCCTTCCTAATAGAGACTTGCAAACATATTTTGCAAGCCACCTACTTGCATAAAAGAGCTTTCATACATACCACCTCCATTTTTGCGGTCGTAAAGGGGCAGAGTTCCCCTTGTGAGCGCAAAAACAGTAGAGTAAAGCCAGGCATCATGTGTACCCCTACATAGGGGCTCGATTCTGGTTATACATGGGAGCAAACATTAAGTCTAGTAAACAGTTTTTGTACAGCAGAAATAGTGAAGCTGCATATTTATAAGTGCGCTCTATGAGATAATGGGGCATATTAACAAGGAACAGGGAAAATTACCGCTAAGGGCGCTTAGCGCTAATATCGAACACCCGATATCGCTGGATATTATCGCGCTATTAACAACGTTAACCGCCTAGGCGATAAAAAAAATCCGGTGATAACAGCATCTTGGGAGGTTATAGCTGGTAATGCAGTGATATCCTCGTTGGTAGCCCATGGTGGATTTAGCCATGCAACTCACCTCCCATTGGATTACATGGCTAAGTCTAAAAATTAGCAGACGTAAAAAAGCAGTGCAGTGTTAACCATAGTTTGCGCTGCTTTTGTCTTCAACAGGGTTAGCGTGAAGCTTGATAAGTGACATTTCTATTATTTTGCTCTGGAATGTCCACTTTGCATGTCATTAGAGATAAGGGAAGCGTAGTGAAAAAGGGTACCAACATGCGATTTTGCATGTTAGCACTCTGGTGATAGGGTGATATTTTTATCTCCGTTCTTTGGCTTTTAAAGCCAAAAAAGCAGGGATAAAGCTGTAGTTAATATGCCCGAAGCCAACTCCACAAGACAATATTTGCCTAGGAGTACCCAATTTGAAACCAGCTCACAGGGTGGAGTAGATTAGTCAAGTCACTAGACTACATTACTGACATCTAGAAGGGGCCGAATCAAAGCCACACTTACAAGACAAAAGCACCTAATGTACCTCAAATATCTGAATAGACCTTTAACAGTGCTACGCCACGATACTGCAGATCCAGCCACGGTCACTCAAAGTCTAAAAGGAGCATGGCCAAAATGAAGTAGGTACAAGCAACAAAACCCCTACAGTTGAACCTTACCATTGCATCATATTCGCCAGGTCGTCCAGCGTCATAATAGGTTTGGGAAGACTAGAATGAAAGTAAAAGGCATTTTAGTCAAATGTTAATTTCGAAGCCATACGCAAAGCCCCTAACACTCATAACAAAGAACATAGCACTGTATGCCAGAAATATTTCCCTTAACTGCTACAGGTCGGTCACCCTTCAGGACCTCAGTACGTTAAGGTAGATTGCGCGTCAGCCGCCCTGACTACAGAGGTGTTATGTGCTGTAAAGGAAAGCTGTGCAGAGCATTATGGTTATAGACCAGTCATCTCAAAGTAACTTGTGAGCTCCTAGTAGCTCTCCAGGGCCATGTGAGTAGCTCTTGTGTGGAGCCCAGCTTACTTTAAAAGAAGCTTTTGCAAGTGGTTTGTTACAGAAAAGGTTGGAGACCCCGGTTATACAGTTTATATTGTATCCTGAAGCATAATGGTAGTACCAGGAGAAAGCACAGCAGCCTGGGGCAATGGGGAAAAATAAGGTTTCCCTACTCTGCTGCAAGGCAGTGATTGCAATACGCATTGGTCGTATTTATATCCTACCACGTTCGGCTGGAGTCACTCATTTTTGCTGGGAAGCTTATACTTCTCAAGTTAACGTGTGCTACTCCAATTCTAGCGCTAATGCGCCACAATTCAAAGTTTCCCTGTTCTAGGGAGCAGCAAACAATTGTTTTTTCAATGACATGGCATTAGAAAAGAAAGTATGGTGCGTTCTTCATAGACCTGAAGGCAGCAACAGTATACAAGCAATGGAGAAAGTTGCACTTCTGTTTATGCAAATACTTTGAAGGTGAATAATATTTTTTTAAATCACCCAATTTGCATTGCTATTGGCGTCAATTTTATAAGATTAAAGACGGACATCACGAGGCTATGCTTGAGCAGCAATAAAACTACAGTGGAAAAAGTATGCGCTGTGGACAAGAATAAAAGCACCCATGCAAAAAAAAAAAAAAAACAGGGAAGGTCATTTAGAAAAGCGAGTCTGGTAAGTAAATATAGAGGATACAGCCATATGCATGTTGAAGGTCAGGAGTTAAAGGAGGATGACTGGTCTGGAGGTTTGTGCTTTAATAACGTTTGATTGCGTTGTCTGGAACACCATCAAAGGTATGGAGGATGACTCATTCCGTTAGCGTCATTAACGGATACGGTGCACAATTTTTTTTTGTTATGGACCTCTACAGTATAGGGGGATGGCATCTTGATAAAAGTGTTACCGCTACCCTGCTGACTAGGCGCTCCTCACCCGACAGTTTCGCATACACCACCCTTCAGGATCTCATTACGAAATATTCTGAATACAAATACCCAGACCAAATTATAGGACCAATAGTTATGGAACCACAATAGTATCAGTTACATAATACAAGAGCGTAATATACGCGAGAGGGTTAGCCTCATTTACACAGTATTTCACCGTGAACAGATTAACTTACCATTGCGTCATATTCGCCGGGACGTCCTCTTCTGTCACTAAAGAAATAAAGGTAGATATGTAATGCCACCTGAACAGCCACCACCACAAATCAAGTGTCTAGATAAAAACCAGAACAGCTTACCCTCCTCTGGGAGGTGGTGGTGGTGGTAGAGGGAGATTGCGGGCTCTGCTACCACCCCTACCTCCACGGCCAGGAGGTAACGGAAGAGGCCCCCTGCGAGGACTCATGTCGTCATAATCTCGTCTCGACTGCTGCATGGGACGCCCACCCCGGCCAGGGGGCATACGGTCGAAACCGCCTCTGCCTTGCATAGGAAATCCCATAGGTCGTCCTCTTCGGTCATCGAACATCATTGTGAAGCCACCGTAGTCGTATGTTTCGTCATAGAAATTTGGATCATATGGCTGAGCACGGCCTTTGATTGGAGACTTGAGGTGGGAACCAAGAAAAGTTAGGGAACAAACAAAAACAAGTGAAACAGACAAAACATTACATGCATCCAAAGGGTAGAAAATTCGATACTCAGAAACTAATCCAAGTCAATATTTTAGGCAGTTTAAACTATTTTTACTACACGGGATAAATGATGGGAGCCTCGTGGGCGTCAGGTGTGAAGTTTTACACTTCCCACCGTACAGTTAAGGGGGGGTCCGTTAGCAACCGCGATTCTCAACTAGGGCATTGCATATCTAGCTTACATTGTGTACATCTCAGCCATGATCATAACACCCCCTGCTGCTCCCCCTCCTATGGAGGAATACTATATAGCAGGATTTCTCCGATTTATTGTAGGTTTGTAAATCTGGAGGTGTGCTCCATCGAGGTGAATCTTACATGATCACTCGCACCAAGCTCAAAAGTTGATGTGTATAGGGAATATAGATCTACATTCGAAAGCTATTAGACGGGATAGACAGTTACCTCCGATATAAGGTCAAGAATAACTTTGATGCATTCAACAACCCTGTCCGGTTTTCCACCGATTAGAACAACGCGATCAGTTGAGTGAGGACAGCACTCCTGGAAGAGCTTAATGGTAGTCTGGGTGTTCTAAAAAGAAAACGGACGTTGAATTTAACAGCATTAGTACAGTAATACCCATTTATAAAAGACACTGCTAACCTAAGTGAAGGGGGTTGGGGACATGTTGATTTAAATCCACTGGGCTACTTGCAAAGTATTCTGAATTATAATTACTTAAATGGAGTTTAATAAAAAAAAACAGTATCCATTGTAGGAGACATTTTCATTTGTGGTCTTCTAGTTACCAACGTGGGCTGGACCAGTGACAAACGAAAAAGGAACGGGGGTGTAAGGTAAAGTAACAGCTCAGTACCTCTCTGAGCTCCTTGATTTTCGCCCCCTTCACACCAATAATTCCACCTGCGAGACTCTGGTGAATCAATAGCCTTAGTTCACAATCAAAGTCGCTTCCTTTGAAGTGTTGGTACTGCAGATTAAATAGAGACTATTAGAAAGTTAGTTGGTAAAAAATAGTGAAAACTCCCCATCAATATACATTTCATATACAAAATAAATACTAACAGGTAAAACAGTTTAAAAATGCAACCTTAAGGCATTGTGTGCAGGTTATACAAGTACGATATTTAAAACCTACCTCTTCCAAGGTGGGAATAATTTTCTTCAGTATTTCTCCAATTGTTTCTATGTCCGCGCTGATGCTCAATATGCTGAAAACGGAAAGCACCATAAAGCAGAACAGAAAAGAGTAAGTGTGCAGCAAGTGGATTTTTCACGTGTCGCAACCAACAACGCCCACCCGGAAGTCTACTAGAACATGCATTATTAACGCCTACATGGCACTATAGTTATGGAATTGTGGAAGGGCTCAGATTAAATGGGCAATAAAGTAGAGCAGAACTAAAAAGCAGCGTTTTTAATTTCCCCCTCCACTAAATTAGAATTCCCACCTTTCTACCAGTGGCACACCCGACAAGTTATAGGTAAGTGGAATATGCAAGTGGTGGAACAGAACATTATATCTTGAGCAAGGAAATGGAGATAAGTTAGAAAGTAGGTAACTAATGGGCTCTGCAAGAACAGAAATGCAGGACACGAGACAAACAAACATGAGACGTGAAAGTGAACCAGACTTAGAATTCTCCAGAAAAGATGTTGGGAGGGAGAGCAAGGTGGGCCACAAAGACAGAGCAAGAAAATATAGAAATAATTTGATGTATGATGCAGCAAAATGCAACACTTTATTTAAACTGTGCTCCTTCCATTGAAATTAGTGGATTTTGGGTGGGAAACTTACGTAATAAAAGTTCAGTGAAAATATATACTTATGGGAAAAAAAGACAAAATCGATAAAGACAATAACATTTTTATACGGGGTTACTATTTAATAATAAAAGGCAGGTAATAATAAAACACATTTCTCTTGCTAATCAGGCAGTGAGGCATAAACTGTGGGACATACCGCTCGGGGCCACTGCTGTCTGGGACTGAAACACTGGCATTGTACTGCATTGGTCATTGGCGGTCGTGGATGTTGGCATTGGGTATGGGTATTCAGAAGTTGTCAGGTATAGTGCCCGTTAAGCAACAAGCACATTTTTGGGCAAAGCCAACCAGGGTTCACATGGGCGTTCAGGGGTGGATGGGCCAACGTCATGATGGGCAACGCAGGGACAGGTCGATCCAGTACATGGGCAACGGAGATATATGGCCAAAAAAACAAGGAGAGGGAAAAGGGGGAAAAGCAACACATTTTAATGTAATACAAACTATACTCAATAACTCATTAATGAAACAAGTTGTACTATAGGTAACCGTATACTGGATAATGCTTTAACATTTGTGGACCTAAGTTACAGATTCTAATTAAAATATTGGCATTCAAAGCAGGCAGGTTTTTATCAGGATGGGAAAATTAAAGCGCTCCAATTTGGGCACGAACAGTCTTATAATCAATACAAAATAATGATTATTAGACCAGGATCTATTAGAATTGAAATGAGAACACTGCCCACAATAAATGGTTTAGCTCAGGGACTTTAGGAAAGACCCATGTTACTTCATAAGATGTACATGTAAGAGCAAAACCCAACGACAACAATCTGTCTTATGACCTCGCATATGGACTGCGCATTGCTCACGCTCCAACGAGATCAGCACGCATTAGATCACGCCCCTTTAAGATTGGTTACAGGTTAAAACGCTGAGGGTAATGGCAATGTGAGGTACAGTCGAGTACACAAGACTTATTTATGGGAGTGCAGAGCACGACTGTCGGCAACAGAAAGTGCTAATTGTAATGTTGGTAGTTTTCAGTAATCTACCGACAACTATCACTTTACGTTACAAAGCGTGTTCACGTGCGTTCCGAGTAACTTTAACGATAATGGATCTTTCTATGAGCGGTATTAATAACATTCTATCGGACTCCTGTTCAAGGATATCTACTATACGTGAGAAACTAGATTCATGCAACTCGATGCTAGCTAGCAACGTTTCCAGTAGTTGATAAGCCCTAAACAACTTAATTAGTAAATACTCACGTCTGTCCTCAGGGCTTTGATGTTTTTGCCACCTTTTCCAATTACTGCCCCGGCATTCTAAATTTAAATAAATAGTTCACGAGTAAAAAACACATCTAGGAGAATGTGATTAAAGTACGATCAGCGGCCATTTCTATCGTTCATATACCTTGCTTTGGAGCAGAATGCGCAGTTCTACCATCTCGTCTGTATTTCTGGATCTTTTGAATGCCTGTTCTTCCTCCATGTCCTCTGCTGGGCGCTTTCCTATATAATAAATCGTGAATTTTCTCGTTAATGTCTGCTACTATTCTTTGACTGCCTCTAAGCCTTCCAAGTAAGAACAAGCAACACTTGTTATTACACTATGGTATAAGTCACATTACCGTTGGTTTCTGTGTTGGAGAATTCAACTTCTTGTTCAGTCTCCATTTTCTTGAGCACCTTCTGGATGTAAACTTAGCCTGTTGTAAGTAAAACGTCCGGTTTAGAGATTAACAGCCTAAATGAAACGCGCATGGTATACAATTTAAGTACTGCAACTCCACATGTAGAAAGGCACTTTTAAAGCACATCGGAACACCTAAATAGACATACAATGCACCTATCAGACAACTCTCCTACATACAATTTCTTACGCCATTACATGGCGCCATTTTGTCTTCGTGCAGGCGGCAATAATGGCGGCTTCAGTAACCCCGACAGGACGCTTTAATAAGTGCCGCGTGCGACGTGCTAAACCAGTAGTATTTGTTGTATCCAGTACGGATATAGTCTTTAACACCAGTAGCGAGGTCCGGTAAACTACATGGGTGGTATCAGGGCAATAAGGTTAGTAAAGGCTGCGGGCCGCCATTCTCGTGCTGCTGTCTACACACTAAAGTAACATGGCCACCGACGCCATCTTGCGTTACACGCACTGCACCAGCGTCTCACGCGATCTGCCCGGCAACACAGGCCTCGAGCCGTACAGCCACACACAACAAAAAACGCTACCAAGGAAGCCAGAATTATCGACTAGCTTACTTCCCCAAGCTCACCCACGTGTTGAGGAGAAAAAAAAATAGTAATACGTTAAAACTGTTACATACACCCGCTGTATACCTGCGAAGCAATAGCCATCAAACTGAACAAAAGCGGAGCCGAATCCTTTATAAGCCTGAAATATACTAACACCGTATCGTCCACCAGTATACACACTACGTCTCACTCATACACCAGTAAAGGAAAAAAAGCCTTCATGATCCTACCAAAGTCTACTTGCAGCATTCGGAGAATAATAATTTAAAGTACAGCTTCTTCTTTCATAGCAGCGCCAAAAGATTACCCCACAAAAGGTAGTTCCCTCTTACCTCACGCACTCGCTTAGGCCCACACGCTCTCACCACGGACTGAAGTAGAGAGGAAATGCGACTGCACCTTACTGTAATATCTACTCGGAAAGCCTCCGACGCTACAGCATGTGCGAGCTGATAGGCTGTCGTACAAACCCGCCTTCTCCGTGTGCGCTAGTCCATTGGCTAAGCTTGAGTGCCAGTAAACCTTTGGGCGTTCCTATTTAGTCCATCCCTTGTTTTCCCAACCTCTTCCTGTGACCGCCTCCTGTCCCTGCTGTGTCAGTTATACAGTAACTAGGCTGCCTGTACTGGTTATTTGTTGGTTTTAAACCTACAAACCAATCAATAAATGGTCTGAAACTAAACAAAATATAATTGCTATGAAGTAATGAACCAACGGACCGATCTATGTTTTTAAAATATTTCTCAGAAGTAATCATGTGAATTAAGTTGACGGTGCACGAGAGCGGCGGTTTCCGTATTGTTCCCTTTGGGTAGGAAACAAAGTCGTAGTCATGACGCTTTATGTTGCCGAGGAGCACCAGTATACACGTGACACTTTGCGAAAGGGACTAACGGTTGCCTGGTTTATACTGTGCAGTGATCAGTTTAGGAAAACGAAATGTACTTTTTATTAGTTACTGCAAGCATACAGAGCTGTTTTAGAAACATTCGCTTCACATCGGAACTAAGTGCGTTTTTGTCTTCGGGCCTGTGGTAGGAGGGAATATGGCGACGGGTAAATCTCGCGAGGTGAGAGTGGGCACAGTCGGGTCTGGCGGGCTGTCTCTTTCCTAAGTTCACCGGCTCCGCAGCCCGCAACACCGTGAAGCAGTAGCGGACATCTGTAGGGCCAGTAACGGGCGCATGCTGTGCTCTCGCACCGGTACCCACTTGCTCTTTGTTGCTTTAAGCCTTAGCAAATGTATTTAACAGCCATGTGGGGTGAAACGGGGGTTACATTGAAGCTTCTCGTTGAAACAAAGGAGCCGAGACAGTGACATCTTGTTACATTAAGGGCGAAGGGCTTTCGTAGACAAAAATGACGCCATAATCGGTCGCTGAAGCTGCCAAAAACAGTTTTTAGCTCCTTAAAACGTAGTCTAGTTTTTATATTTTTTCTTAGTCAAGGCTTTGCGGAACACAATCCTTATTCCGTTTAGTATTACGCAATACACCTCGTGAAGAAAACAATGGATTCTTACAATGTACATACACCCAGTTCTTAAACACAAGAAACTGCACGTTTATTTTTCCATGGCCATTCTACAGCTGTACTCTTTTTTTTCGGCGTGTCCCAGAAAACCGCATGCATTTAATTTAAATTTGTATAAAGGATAGTGCCACCTCGACGCCATGTACGTATTGTAACGTCTTTGGGTTGTTGCCACCTATAATAGATGCAGAATAGCGACATGGGTTGCGTTCTAACCACGTGTGTCATGGGAATGTTTTTCCTGCAGTAACCGTTGAGGTTTGTAGCCTAATCTGGCTTGTTTTTTCCGGACCAGAGCTTGTACCAACAACACTTCCTGTCTATAATTGCTTGTTACTGGGGTTGCGTACCCTCACTAAGATGGCGCTTTTATCACAGCAGACTTGTAGAATGCCCCTCAAAACATGTCTGCCAAGAAAAACGCGACACGCGGAAGACTCGTGATGTTAAACATGGTAAACCCTCAGCCGTCAAAGTGAATGAACTGTTGCTACATTTAATAGCTATAACAAACCCATCAGCCTTTTCTCCTGTAGGGTTTTAACTGTAAAGCAGCTTGTCCGCTCTAGCACTTGTAACATAGGGATAACTTGTAGGGTTAGTTCAAGTAATCATAGAACGGAGTGAGCCATGTACATCGAATTGTGCCCAGCAGATGCTGCATGCTAATATTGCTGTAAACTGCGTTGTATTGGAATCGTATCTTTTTTAAGCTGTGATTTTTAGTCCAGTTCATTGACTTTGTTACTCCTGGAACAAACCTAGTTTAATCATCTCCACGTAGGGATGCCACCTTTTCCGGGGGATAATATCGATCATTTGTTCATGTCTTAGGGACATTATGCCTGAATATAAATGTATGTAAAACCCTCTATTTTTAAAGTCTTTTCTGTATGATTAATTATTGGGCAGGGTTCATTTAGGCAGTTCTGGAAAATTTTAAAGTGATTTCTCATTGGATTTGGTCGTTTAAAGCGGAGAAGGGGAACGCTTTGGTGATTTCTTTTATTTTTACCATCCTGAGCATGAAATTCTGGTAATTTCAGTTCTAAAGACGTTCAGGTGGCAACCCTACATACACACTTGGGAGAGACCTTTGGAGAAAATAAGTGTTGGCAAAGCCAATAGGTCTCGCCTTCGAGACCTATTGGCTTTGCAACTGGTTTTAACCATACTCCACAGCATATCTGTAGTATATGGACTTTTGGGTAAGTGCATGTCTATCTGCATGTTCACCTATTTATCTCTTGCATTCTATGTTTAGAGTTTCTTCAGAGTGCCACATTCTATATTCCTACTTACTTGTTTCCTTGATGTGGAATGTTGATTCATTCGTCACTGCTTCTTTCCTACTATCAACTTGTACCTTACTTGGTTGGAAATAAAGACTGCTTAACTTAATTAGATTGGATTGATTACTACAACAATACTACAATATCCCTAATGCTGTGCTGCATGGCTAAACATTTCTGCTTAACAAAAAAAGGTTCTGACGTGTCCTTCTGTAAGATTGTGCACCGGCCGTATGTGCTGACAACATGATAGTCGTGTGTTTTCTGCAACTGATCCCAGTTGTATTGGTAAAGAACAAAGAAGTGAACTTTTTTTTGTTAGTTTTTTTTAGGCGAGTAGTAGGAAGCAGTACAGGGTGGGCAGGGGGCAGATGACCGAAACCAAACGGTGCTGGTGGGTGGGGGGATACAATGAAACGCTACAACACAGAACTGGCAGGGAGATAGCACACAGGCAAGCCAGCAATGCAGGAGTAGTGGAAGAGAAGCACACCAATGAGAGACAGGAATACGGGGGGGGGGGGGCACATGGAGGAAGTAGTTAGAATAATGTGTACTTTCGTAGAATGTTTAAATGGAAATAAAAAAGTAGTGCCTGAAAAAGGCGAACAGTAGGGCACAGTACAACGTCCATCCTCTATGGGTGGGACAAAAACAAGACAAGGCAGGGCAGCCCACCCATGCTAATGAAAAAGAAGCAAGCAAATGAGTGACAATGAAGCCAACCAATAGTAAGCAGTGGGCTAATCCTACTGTAATTTTTCAACATGTCTTGCAACAGACCGTGCATGTGCTGTCTTAGTGAAGACCTAAAAAGTGGGTGAATTTGATTTCTCTGTTGACTTTCAGTGAAGTGGAGGAAATTTTATGCAAGGGTATAGTGAAATGGCATTTTGTTTAGCATGAGAAAAAAAACCTCCTGCCTAAATCAAGAGTTGACATGTAACACTGCCGCACTAACTAATAGTACCTATTGTTGATGATATTCATATGTATAACATGGCAGACTATATTTAGTTGCTTTACAAACGGGCAATTTTGTCCATGTGATAGATAACATGAAGTGGACTGGGGGCTGCCTTTTGCATAAGTTAGATTTTTGATTCTGGCTTATTGTTCCATCAAAGTTTACCCTAAACTTGCAGAATAGTGACGTGGAGGGGAGTCGGGAGTGTAGCGGAGAGGCAGAAA
Source organism: Lissotriton helveticus (assembly GCF_964261635.1). Taxonomy (NCBI): domain Eukaryota; kingdom Metazoa; phylum Chordata; class Amphibia; order Caudata; family Salamandridae; genus Lissotriton; species Lissotriton helveticus. The sequence goes on from NC_136059.1 coordinate 1,030,806,803, forward strand.
GTACCGTGTTGTAGACTAGACTGGAGTGGAGCGAGGTTGAGTGCAGAAAAGTGGAACAGTGTTGTAGACTGGAATGGCGTGGCACGGAGTGGAGCAGAATGTCGAAGCATGGATTGAAGTGGCTCAGATTGCTTTGGCGTGTCGTGGAGTGCAGTATTGTAAAGTGGCGTGGAATGCCGCAGAGTGGAATGTTGTGGCGAGGCGTAAAGTGTGGTGGAATAAAGTTGCGGAGTATATTATGATAGAGTGGAGTAGTGTGTCATGCAGTGCCAGTGGGGTGATGTGAAGTAAGCATGGTGTGGTAGCGCACTGCCATTACAGAAGCAGATTTTCAATTGAAATTACCATCACAGTTGCACATGCATACAGTTGTACTGATAAAAGTAGGCAGCACACAAACGATAATGTGTGGAAAACGGCATCGCCTAATGTACTGATTTTGTTTCTATCGTATTAAATTATTTTTCCACCACGCTTCAGAATTACAGAAAAAGTGCTTTGATTGCGATTTCCTGATATATTCTGAAATACTTGCACAGTTAATTACTGGCATTTAAATGTTATGTGCGTGAACAAAATAACATGTTATAACATTTTCTTTCACACACCCCCCTCGTACCAGCAAAATTGTCACATAAATTCTCTCACTTTGCTGTCAGAGAAAGAAAATTAAACACCAACCTCTCTGACAGATCGTAATGTGACCTCTGCCTTTGAATGTGCAGCAAATGAGACCAGATAAAAACTAAATTTAAAGGCCTATGTATTGCTAATTCCCTTCTGAATTCCAGCACAGTTATTTTTGGGGTGCTTCAGCAACACCCACTCCCCTATTTCCAGCGCCTATGACGTGACTTTAATTGAGGAAGAGGATTGTTTAAGTTATTCTATTAGTAAAAAGCACTGACCAAAATGAACAAGCTGGGAGACGGACCATTGCTCCTGATCCAAGATTGATGAACTGGTTGTGGCAGACATAAGTAGAATCAGTTCAGCAGATAGATAGATAGATAGGAGGAGATAGGAAAACAAAGAGTTCACAGAAAGCAAGCACTCATGAAAGAATAGAAGGAGCCAGTCAGAGAGGTGGTAAACAAGCTATGCTCCAAAGGAGGGATAAAGACTTGCCGGGCAGCCTAAAACAAATAAAGCCAGCAAATAGAAAGTTGGTATAGATGAGTTACAAAACACAATGTCAATGGTAAGCATTAGGTGAAATGCACTCCTATGGAAGTTTTCAGTATGCCCCCAGTATCTCTTTGCTAGCAGACAGCTGTGCTGTTTGATAGACTTCAACCTTAAAAGTAGTAGTACCCATTACGGGGAACTGGGATTATAAGAAAGTAATTATTCCTTTTCGAACTGGTCCGCTTAATGGGTATATTACGTTAAAGGGTGGGCAGCTAACATTCTTGACAAGCAACAGTTCCATGCTTACCTGTAGGGCTGTAGTTGAAAATGTGCATCAGCTTGTGACATTGGTTAGGAGGGATGATACAAAGAGCTTTCATTAAAGCTCGTTGTTGGTGAAATCTATAAAGGTCTGTCCTGTTTCTTTGCTCAAAAGTTAGTCCCACGCATGGTTTCAGGAACCTTCTATTGTCCCTGTTGCTCGAATACCCGACATATCAAAGCCAGAGAAAATATACATGGGCCTCCAACTAAATTGTTGTTACCAATGTCATTTGCATGTTTTTGTAAACCAATACAATTATTTTGCGCCTGTACTAATGTACGTTTACATTAAAATTTCCTTCCGAGATACTGATACATTTTGTTCACAGGGGGGAAACTGCATCTTGTTATATACACATATCCTTTACGGCTTTTGTGTCTTAGTTTTTGCTTTGAAAAATTACCTAGACTTGTTAGCAACAGGACTCGCCACTGGTTGAGGGCAGTTTAGTCTAGCAAGACATAATAATTGAAATGTAAACAAGGGCCTTCTTGGGTGGGAATGCGAGCTGCTCAACACATTCTTGACCGCGGTTAACACGTCGTTGAGCACTGTTAAAACCATTGTCCATGGCGTTTTCGGCACATCTGACCACAGCATGGCACTCCAGTTTTGCTAAAAAGGTTAAGAACATGCATGCTGACTTTCGTTAAGGCATTACCTGGAGCAGGAAGGCGAACTCGAAAGATTAATTGCTTGATCTGCCTCTGTACTTAGTTTGAACAAAGAGGACAGTTTGAAGAGACGAACGAGGTATACGTACATGGTGCACATTTAATAATATTTTCGGTGCGATATAAAGCGGCATGCGCCTATATGACTTGTTCATTTCCATCTTTTTATTTACTTTCGATTAGGCATAATGAAGTAACAAGCATTGAAAATGCAATAGGTCTCGCAATAGAAGAGTTTAACTTTTTTCGTTTTGCAAATGGATGAGTGGCGTTGCGTGGATGAGTGGCGTTGCGTGGATGAGTGGCGTTGCGTGGATGAGTGGCGTGTGAGAGTGGCGTTGCGTGTGAGAGTGGCGTTGTGTGTGTGAGTGACGTTGTGTGTGTGAGTGACGTTGCGTGGGTGAGTGGGGTTGGAATGCAATAGGTTTCGCATTAGAAAAGTTGTAGTTATTGGTCTTGTAAATGACAATTTATTTATTTTTTCGTTGTTAAAATTGCTAAATTGATGGCTTTGTCATTTACAATGCCAATAGTTATAACTTTTGCGAATGTGACACCTAAAGCATTTGGAATGCAACATGTTTTGTATTTATGTGACTTATATGGCAGCTCTGGTCGTTAAAAATTGCTAAATTGATGGCTTTGTCATTTACAATGCCAATAGTTATAACTTTTGCGAATGTGACACCTATAGCATTTGGAATGCAACATGTTTTGTATTTATGTGACTTATATGGCAGCTCTGGTCGTTATGCTACATCTCTAGATAGTTTTATCTTTCGCAAATGTGACACCTATTGTAACACAATATGTGTTGTGAGTGAGGGTGAGGGGTTAAGGGTGAGTGAGGGTGAGGGGTTGAGGGTGAGGGGTTGAGGGTGAGTGAGGGTGAGTGAGGGTGGGTGAGGGTGGGTGAGGGTGGGTGAGGGTGGGTGAGGGTGAGTGAGGGTGAGTGAGGGTGAGGGGTTGAGGGTGAGTGAGGGTGAGGGGTTGAGGGTGAGTGAGGGTGAGGGTGAGGGTGAGTGAGGGTGAGTGAGGGTGAGTGAGGGTGAGTGTTATTAATTGTACATATGGGAACTATTTGGGGGAAAGTGCAGACGCCAACCTGCAGCAACCCAGCTCGGGTCACAAAGAAATATGCCAGGCTAAGAGAACATATTACAGTAAGCAAGCGGATACTTGCGCCCAATATGGAATGGCAGCTGTCAGTGAACGTGTAGTGTTGTTAGTGCCCATTATTAGTGTGTTATCACTGCGGTAGACACAGCTGTGCGGTTACAGTAGCACGCCACTCCTAGTTAGTGCTGTGATGGTACTGTTCACTGTTTATGTATTAATGGCAGCTGTTAGAGTGTTGGCAGTGTCCACTGTTGACCCCTGAGATAGAACGTAGAGCAGATAGGTAGGAGGCAGCAGGGCCAAGTGAGGTAGGTAAAAGTAGCTGCTGGCAGCATTACTTCCCTGGCTGTCCTGCTCTATGAATCGATCTACACTGGATCCCAGACTTGAAGCGCAAACTGGAGAGCTGCGGGGGGGCAGGCACCTCCTGGATTAGCAGTTGGAGCAGGACATTATATTTGGAAACGGGTGTGGAGCGACAGAAAGTGGGGGGGATGGGAGAGAAAACAGCCAGAGGAAAAAATTTGAAAAAGGCCTATGGAAACGCAGTGAAATGAAAGGGGGAAGCCACCTAGGAAGAGCCTGGGTAAGCGGAGTAGGAAAGCCCGTATTTTGCTTTGCGGTTTATTTTCGTATTATGTTTCGCTCTGGATTGTATATCTGTTGACAGCTTAATGTCCTTTTGGGCGTGTAATCAGTGTAATCAGTTATTTCCTGCAGCGCAGCATTTTGTTCTTTATGTAAGGGAGTGAGTTTTTTTTTCACAAAATGGGTGTAGTGGCACAATTACGAACAATCTTACTCTTAAATAACAAGCCGTGAGGGGCGGTAGGTGTTTGGGGAAGATATACGGGAGAGTAACTTAACTGCAAGCAGCGCCGTGTGCCAGTGAGTCGCTGTAAAGCCTTGAATACATAAACACCAAGACTAACCTTCCAAACACTTTTAGTTTGCTAAAACTGAATTTATTTTCACATAAAAAAGGAATTTTTGTTCTAAATAGGAACATAAAGCAGGTAATAATTTGCTAAAGCTATATTTTGCATATTTACAATACCATCACACATTTACATGGACGCACGGGAACACACACTTAGGGTGCCTGTTGATTTTAGAAACTATAGCAACTTTTGTTTTGCAGGAATGTGGGATATGCACCTGGGGGAGGGGAAAGGAGCCGAGAAAAGCTAACACTGCTCACTGCATTTGTATTAATGCAGCGCATTATTTCCGGATCGTGGCGCTGAAGCAGATTAACGACGGAATTACTAGGATTTGCCCAAATGCATCCATGTGACACTGCCTTCTAGTCTCAGCAACGCACAAGCATTGTGGGACATGTAGTTTCAGGTTTTACATTAATCAGGACCTACAAGTCAGGCCGGTCTAGAATATAAATTACAGTTTGAAACAAAATATAGTTAAGGCGGGCTGAGGCGGTTATATACGACGCGGGTCATCTGTCTGTGACTGGATGAACTACGATGCTTAAATCCGCCCAGCTTTCTCTCGTTATTCAGTTACCCCCAATAGTGAAGTCGGCTCAATAACTACTAAGTGGAGCCCTGCAACGTGCTATTGTTATTTTGTACTTTTAACTGTGCAATGGCACCATCACCATGCTTTAAGAACAGGAGATTGCCTAGCGAGATGTATATGGCCTTATTTGTAATGGTAAAACCTGAAACTACTAGTCCCAGACTGCAAAGCGTCCTCTCCTAAAACATTAGAATCATTTTAAAGGTGGAAAACAAAACTGCATGGTCCAGTATGCACATTAGTTCCCCGGACTCATCACAGCTTTCCCCACCATGCATACAAGAAGCTAGGGCAAGATCTTTAATCCCAAAATCTTTTTTATTAAAACAAGCTCAAGTTGAATACATACTTTTCATTGTTAATCATGCATGCAATACAGTTGTCAATTTGTGTAACATTTGTTGGATGTCAAGTACATTCATCGACCCCCAAGAGCGACCCTAGGGTCGGCTACAAGAGTTTATGGCCAGAGCGGCAACTTTAGATGTATATGAAACAGGCAAGATCGATTATACATCCATACATTTAATACACACTTTTAGGCACCTCAACTCCCTCTGTATTTGCGCCACTGAGACCAGACCTTCTCCCACTTCTACTTGACGATTTCTGACTATTTAGGACAGTAAAGATTATGGGTGTGGTGCTGTTAAACAATCAAACAGAAAAAGGACTGGATCAGCTAAATCAATAATTGCTCAAGTTTACCATATTGAGGGCCAATATGTTCTGACTCATCCAAGTGAATGTTGATGAGGAATCATAATACGCCCACAATGCAAAAGTAAATGACAAGCTGCGAACAAAGCATCCGAAAGCAGCCTAAAGGGGAGAAAGGAGGGGTGAGTGTAAGCCGAGGTCACACGGCGGGCAGGGGAGGGGGCGGAGCGGGGAGAGCGAGAGCGGCATGTGGGTGTAAAGAAGCCGGGCAGGGGAGGGGGCGGAGCGGGGAGAGCGAGAGCGGCATGTGGGTGTGAAGAAGCCGGCCGGGCAGGGGAGGGGGCGGAGCGGAGCGGGGAGAGCGAGAGCGGCATGTGGGTGTGAAGAAGCCGGGCCTTTGAAGTGAAGCTAAGCTTCACTTCAAAGGTGTCGGAGGAATGCGGGCGGCTGTGCACGCGCTTTTAAGCTCAATGCACATGCGCATTGAGCTTAAAAGTCACGGGCACTGCAAGGAATCGCCACGATTCCTTGCTTCGTAGTTAAACGTTGTTTGAGCCGCAATAGGCTCGCAAGCTCGATGCGCATGCGCATCGACAGGCGAGACCTAAAAACTCGATAACATCAGGATTACTTATCATTAAAAGTTGCCTTAGACGGTCAGCTCAATATTTCTCAGTGAAGTGGTTTGTTTAAATGTCTAACTAGTAAAACACATGTTGGACATGTCCAAGTGATGGCTTGGAGAAAGCTAACCACAGTTTCTTTTGTTACCAAACCAGACTCTTCTAAACCTCTCAAATTCAACCCGTCGTTCAGCTAATTCCAACAAAGTGCAGGACTGGCTTAAAACATGTGCTGCCCCTGACGAAATAGCCCATACAGTCATTTAGTTTGGCCTACAACCTTCGTCTTCGCTGCCTAGTGTACATGTCCCAAGTCCCCTTTCCCGAACCTGAAGCATCATGTTTCTCTCTCACCCCCCTTTCATGCCTTTCAAGCTATGCAGTGTGTGCAAGTGTTTTGTGGGAAGTGATCTCATTGAAAGTAACAAGCATTTACAATGCAATGGTCTCGGCATTATTAAAGGTAGAGCTATTGGCATTGCTCATGCCATTTTCCCATTTTTTAAAATCATAAATAAATGGTATTGTCATTTACAATGGCAATAGGTGAGCATTAGAGAGTAGTAGAGAGTATTTGCGGACACAGAGCCACACACACAGACAGAGCCGCACTCACACACACACAGCCACGCACACACACACACAGACAGAGCCACGCACACACACAGACAGAGCCACGCACACACACAGACAGAGCCACGCACACACACAGATAGAGCCACGCACACACACAGAGCCACACACACACACACAGAGCCACGCGCACACACAGACAGAGGGGTCTAAGGGGAAATAACAGGGGGATCCCTTGTAACCTATTGCCTAACATAGTACGTCAGGTTAAAGCAGAACTAAATAATTCTAGTAAAGGACAAGAAATGTAGTAGTGGTGGGCCACCAGTGATTGTAGATCAAGACTCAAGTAGGATTCCCATCAAAGACTTGTAATGATCAATGTTATCATTTGGTTATCCTAAGGGTCGTGGGTCTCTTGATCATTGAGACTTAGATCGTACCCTATAATCGTTTAGGGTTCTGACCCACAATCACTGCTGGACCATATGAAATTGATCTAATGGGATCGAGTGCAGTGCAAGAAATAATAAAAAGTGGTGAGTTAAAATAGGATAGAGAACCAAAAAACATAAACTTTTTATTAGGAGAAGGTCCCTTCCTGCTAAAATCAAGAACAGCGCAAAATTGTATAGCAGTTTCAACCAAATATCTGCATAGGGGCCCCTATGTGGGAGTTGCTGCTGCTACTCCCCGCACACAGGCACGCCACTGGACATCTCGATTTGTGTCGTCTTCGACACGTGCTGCCCTACTTGTGTGTAAGGAGGTCAATTGTTTGTTTCCCGTGGTCAACAAGAGCTTACTGTGGCTCACTGTGTCCTTAAAGGACACATTAAATGGACCTGGTCTGAACTTGGCATTACAAATTAATGGGGTAACACAATCATTGTCAAAAAGATCTGGGTATAGTATAATATGAAAAATAATTGGTCCTAGTCTGACTTTATGGAAAAACGCAAGAATGAGGGAAATTCAATCATATAAGGTTTCCTAGTTGGTCAACCACCAGTAATGAATACTAATAAAACACAAATTAATTGACAAATTCACACCATGAAAGGAAGAACACATTTATGCAAATGCACAAAATATGTATACAAACTACACCTACAATTTTCTGTTGAATGAATTCATTTTTTATATATTTTCAAAATTGAATGCAAGTAAAACGGTAAAGACATTAGCACACGAATTAGCCAAAAAGGTTGCTCGAAGGGAAGGAGTGGGGGTAAAACTTGCCAGCGTGCCAAGACATGAGCTCTCATCGCAACTTCTACAGCACTGCAGACTGAGAGAGGAGCATCGGCAGCTGGCCTGAGCAACCATCAGCTGTGGGCATGTGTGAGTCCACAGACTGCTGCAGGTACCGAAGCAGGCATTATTTATCCAAGCCCTGCCTCTGACTGAGTTAGTTGGGAAATGAAGGTAAACTCTCATGATTAATGTTTCAGCTTTTGTCTAGTGGCAGTCACAATAGAGTAGCGCAGCCTGCTGCAAAGAATGTGTATCCAGCATATTGTGTGGATAGCTCAGTGGGTTACTGCTTTTGTCACAGATATCCTTTTGTTACTTGTGATTTAGCCCCACCTGGCGCTGAGCTGGAGGGGGATGCTATGCGTATAAATAACGTATGTGTTTGAAAGCACCTGCTGCAGAGTTACTTGTGTCCATCAGTTTTTCAGACAACAATAAAAAATGTCAAAGGTAACTCTGATTAATATACCTGCTGGAAAGAGATCAGAGTTGTGTCCACTGGCAACTTTGACTCCCCATAAAGTAGCATAGAGCGTTAATATGTCTGCTGCAAAAGAAGTGTACTAGCATACCACAAAATTGTATTTATTGTGGCTAGCTCCGTGGGTTACTACTTTTATCACAGGGCACTAAATTAGTGCCATTCCATTTCAGCTGCTTTGCAACAGTTTCAAGATCTTCATGGAGTTTCTCATTGCTCAAATGAGTGTAATTTCTGGTATGTATCTATTTCCATTTACTTCATTGCTTGACTCTGCTCGTGAAAAAGTGTCACTCTAAGTGTCACATATTTGGTCTGGTGGCTCAGTGGACTAATGCATCCACTGCAGGGGCATGTGTTCGACCTCATGGATACAGGTTCAAATCTCGGTGGGTCTACTCAGCCTTTCATCCATTTGAGGTTGATAAAATGAGTACAGTTGGGTAACAATAAACATCTAACATTCAGCACCATGATACTCCATTTGGAGTCAACGTGCGCTTTACAAATACACATGTTATGTTATGTCGTGACTCTCATTTACAAGTACACTGAAAGCATAAAAATGTAACACATAGGCAGTCTGAAACCTTGCACTGCAACAAAGCCGCCGGTCTTGGACACAGGCACTAGGGAGCAGCAAGCACGTGATGCCACCTCAAGCGCAGTTCACATGCGCTGCATCCGGTCTAAGACATGCCAGCTGGGGAGTGACAGGTGTACAGCCCCTGGTGTCACCTCATGCTGGTGGCTCTGCGCTGCAAGGGATAATGCTCCGAGGCATGGGAGCCGCACGCGCCGTGCCTGTGTCATCAACTTACCTGCAGGTGGCTCTGCGCTGCAACTGCGCTGCAAGAGAGCATCCTGGCTGAGGAGAAGCACGTGCACTGCCCATGACGTCACCTCATGCACAGCTGGCTCTGCTCAACAGAGCAGCTTCCTCTGGGGTGCAGTGGCACGTGCATTGCTTATGAAGGTCACCTCACACGCAGACAAGTCTGCGTTGCAAAGGGGTGTCTTGTCTGAGCCCGGCACCGGGTAGGGGCATGTGCACTGCCCATGACGTCACCTCATATGCAGGCTGTCCTGTGGCACCGAACTGCTACTGCATTACGTACTAAGACCTGCACTTGAACCAACGACAACTGACGGTGACGTCTCACGAGGCACATTTTACAGACCGCTCAGCGTCACAAGGCAGGGGCTGTCGTCGTCACTGAGTGTCCTCTGAACCACTGGGAACAGCTGGTGCACTGCTCCTGGGGTCACCTCACACGCAGGCGGATATGATGTAAGAGAGCTTCTTCCTCCTCAGATACAGGGGCTGCGGAGAGCCAGTCACTGCCCGTGATGCCACATCATGAACAGGTAGCGCTGCGCTGTAATCAGTGTCCTTTTTTCTGACACGGAGACTTGGAGCAAAACATGCACTGCCCGTGATGTCACCTCACACACAGGTGGTTCTGCGCTGCAGGAGTGCATCCTCTCCGCAAAGAGGGGCATGGAGGAGGGGCGGAGGACTTGGCAACTTCTTCCGGTGACGGTCGGGGCGAAATGGCTTAACAAAAGCGCCGCCAATTTCTCGATTCGGGGGCGTGGTTTTTTAGCAGTTGAGTGACGGATGACGTCACGGCTAAAAAAACTGCAAAAAACCCCCTCCCCCTCCGAATCGCAAAAAGACGGGCCTTGAACTGATTGACGCCCCTCTTCTCCAATGGCTGGCCTCCGTTTAGGAAGCCAGCCAATGGAGAAGAGGGGCGGGTTCAAGCCCCACTGTAGCCAAAACATTAAATCTCGGGCTACGCCCACACTGCTTACGCAGTGTGACGCTAGGCCCAAGACCTAAACAAGCATTTACAATGCAACGGTTTCGCCTTTGCAAAAGTTTGAGCTATTGGCATTGTAAATGACAAAATTTTTATTTTTGTGTTGGTTTTGAAAATAGATAAATAAATGGCATTGTCATTTACAATGCCAATAGCTTAATCTCTCGCAAATGCCACTGCTGCGCAGCGGACGCCAGGCGAAACCTAAAAAGGAAAAGAGACGATCCACACCGGCAACCATGTGCGGGAGTGGGTTCAGGTGAGGAGGGTGGTTGCCAGACCACGATGGAGAGAGTTGGTTCAAGTTGGCTGGGGAAAGTGGAAGGACCGGAGAGGGGTTTGAGTGTGCAAGGAGGGTAATGGCCCATTCAAGCTGAGTGAATGAGGACAGCAAGTTCAAATAGGTGGGGGTGGCCTTGCTAAATATTCACCAGTAACTGGAGAACGCCAGAGTAGCTAACAGGGCAGAAGAATGGAATAAAAAAAGAAATTCCTAGGGCCAAGATGACTCAGCTAAATGGCCACTGGTTTGTTCCAGCTCCTAGCTGATAAAAAAAATACTGCACTTGGTAAATATATCCTCTCCCTCCCCACAACTCTGTCGTGTGTCCGTTTCTGTGGTAGTATGTACGGCACAAAGTACCTGTTAGTGATTTTGAAAAGCTCTTGTTTTATATACTCCAAGTAATGCAGGGCACGTTAAACATGTGAAATAAACATGATAGTCCTCTAGACTTGTGAGCAAAAGCGCAATGCTGTGTGTGATGAAATGCTTGCATCATGGCAACCGTGCATACATCGTACTGTACTCCGTGAACCAAAGCATGCAAAACATGCGTAATGCTACCATTCATGCAAAAAAAAAAAACCTTCAGACTTGTCGATATTGTTTGCCTTGGCGGCAGATGCGTTTTATTCATATTGCCAGCTTAAGATATTTAGAATACCAATGCCATCAGTTACACTTTTCCCCAGAAAAAATAGCGTCGGCGACGCTAACAAATCATCCCTGTTCATCCCGTTTTTTTGCTGTGGGTAATGAAGCGCCAGCGCCACTTACAAAAACAAAGATAATATCACAACGCAATAACCACTTATGCTACTATACAGGTCTACTAGGATTTCGGTGACCTGAAGAACAAAAAAAAACGATTGTTAATAGAAAAAAAACCCGCCAGTGAGGTCTGCGAACAAAGAACAGCAGAGCAGCATCGCCGGCAGATTTGAGCAATGCCTTCCACTACCAGAACATTACCCAAACAAGAAGCACGTGCACACGGACAGCGGGAGGGGGGACGGGCTCACGGACAGCGAGAGGGGGGACGGGCTCACGGACAGCGGGAGGGGGGCAGGTTAACGGGCACACAGACAGCGGGAGGGGGAGGGTTAACGGGCACACGGACAGCGGGAGGGGGGGGCGGGAACGGGCTCACGGACAGCGGGAGGGGGGGCGGGAACGGGCTCACGGACAGCGGGAGGGGGCGGGAACGGGATAAAAAAAAGTATTAAAATATGCCGCTTACCTGCTAGCAACTCAAGGAAAGTGAAGTCGCGCAGCCCACCCCTGCAAAGCACACGTTGGAAATGAAACAAACATGCCGAGACAAAAAAAAAAAAATTAACATCCGCCCACCGCCGGCATGACGTCACAAAGGGGCGGGATGAGAAAAATTCGACGGAACGCCCACGAATCGACTCGCACAATGACGACACCTCTCTCTTCCAATGGCTAGCCTCCATTTATGGAGCTAGCCAATGGAAGACAGAGGCGGGAGAAAGCCACATACTATTCTCAAAAGATTTCGCCTGCGCGAACACTGCTGCGCAGCGGATCGCCAGGCGAAACCTAAAAAGTGCTGGTACTCCGTACCGGACAGTACCGGCCCATTTAAAGCACTAGAGATAGATATATATATATATATCTATGTATTTATATTTATTTTCGCTCCTTTTTCTTTGTTTAAAGAAAATCAGCACTGGCTGGGGCGTTTGAAGAGCTTTATTTCTCCAGCAACAAGCATCAAACGCATTTCGGCGATCTGCCTCCTTTACACCGAAGAAGGCAGATCGCCGAAACACGTTTGTTGCTTGTTGCTGGAGAAATAAAGCTCTTCAAACGCCCCGCCGGGTACTGATTTTCTTTAAGCAAAGAAAAAGGAGCGAAAAATAAATACATAAATAAATCATATATATATATTTTTCTTTTCTTCGTGGAGGAAAGTGGATGCACATATATTTATATATATATATATATATATATATATATATATATATATATATAGAGAGAGAGAGAGTTTGTGTATGTCTTAGATTATACCACTCATACAAAATTAGCTATTCTGTGTTTGTTTGAGTCCAATAAGGGAGATGTATTTGGGAGTAGGAGAGGTCCTACGAACTTGGATTTCCAGAGCCACTACAAAATAAACGTTAACCTACTCTCTAATCCTGACAGCTCACATTATTAACTTGAGGGTAGATTCCACTGCTAACTTGATAGAAAGGGAGTAGGCAGCATTATGTTGCATAGGACATGGTACATTGGTTATGCGGAACAAACTGACTACATTTGCATTTGTTCAAGAGAAAGCCGCAAGAGTGTAATGTCTTCACAATGTATGATTTTGGCCAGTCTGTGTATCCTTCGATGAAAGATAAATCCAACCCTACTTTACAATATTGTTGTCTTTCAAACACGGGCTTCTTCTTTACCATTTCTGACGTGCGTCTGTGGTTTAGGGGGTTGTTCCTGCACATCAAATTTGTGAAAATGTCTCTTTTTATGTGCTCGATCGTTAAACCACGATTAATCAAGATATGTTTTTTTTTTTTAAATACGCAATCCATTACCAGTGCGGCATAACATCCCTAAGATCAGGCACCAAGATGCTAATTATCATTTGGTGGATTTTGAGCAAACATTGTCGAAGTTATGGGCAAAAGAAAAACTTAATTTTCTGTCTACTCTAGACAGTGCAATAAAACCTTAACCAGGGCTTTAAGTGGGCCGGGTCTCACCTGGTCTGAGCACCGGCAGTTTTTAATGGGGACCTTGAAACGGGTCTCTATCGGGCTCTTTTTTATGCCCTGGCACAGGCGGTCTGTTTTTTTTCCAGACTGCAGGCACATTGATGTGCGCTGCTCACTTCTCACTAGTGGAGAAGATATGGCATGGAGTGAGGTCACGACATGTAAGCGTTGTAGGGGAAGGGAAATCCTGTCAAGAGACTCATTTTCTCTCTGGATTTCCCTTCTCTTTTTTGAAACTCAGGAGCAGCAACATTGTGGTGGTGTCACCAGGGCTTTAAGTGGAAGCTTTTTCAATATTATATACAAGCCATAGTTGCTGCTTATTTATCTTATGCAACTAACAACCATTGACAAAGCCAATAGTCCTGACTGGTTGTAGGTATGATGTTACTTGTTGTATCATGTATCTGGATGCAAAAACATAAACAGCAAAATACATTTCAGGCGGCACACTATTCTAAGCACAGATTTTGTAGCTTATGTGTTTTTCAGCCACGCGCTTAATTACATTGTCCACGCCCATTCGAGAGACCCCCCCCAGTTTTTGTATCCCAGTTAAAGCCCTGACCTTAACTATAATACATTTATGTTTATTAATGTGACTCCTTATATCAGCATTCATTAGCATTAGCGCTTTCAGCAGATACAGGACATAGATCTGTTTGGGGTAATGTGCTGAGGATCACACAGTAGTGAGCTGGAGAAGTTCAGGGTACGTCCCGTAGGTGGGATGCTATATAGCCAAAAACTTACCCACAAGACTACAACACCCTTATTTGCCAACTTCATTTTGTGAACCTCCGGATGATGAAAGGCTGAGTCCGCTCAGGTAGTAAGCAGAACTGTAACTTGAGGATTCGCACAGATTTGTTCGTTAAGCGTGCGCCCCGCTGAGATTTCTCACTAGTGTCCAATTACCAAAGGTATTCGGTGTGTTCAAGCTTCTCGGAGAAAATAAGAAAAGCCTGGGAGTAAACTGACACCAGTATGAATAGAAAGCGGATTTGAATCACGGCTCCCTCTCTTAATCAGTGTGATCGTCAGCAACGAGGGTTATTCCATCACAGGACAAAATCGGAAGTGCTAAGAAAGAGACTGAAATCAGATAATAAGCCACTCTGTAGAGTCGGTTATTCTTTAAAGTCGGTGAGCGCCAAGAGGCAATGCAGTTTGCATTAAGGCGCTATATACATAAATCCTCATGAATTCAACAAAAGTTAAAGACTTACATTTTGGAGTTAGGAGATGGACCCTCGTCTCTGCGGCTGTCAGCATGTTCTCTTCTCGGCTGGCGTTGCCTTTCAGCTCCAGAAGCTTCTCCTGGGAAATGGCGTGCATCCTCTGTAGCGCCTCCTTGTCCAGCCTCTGGGGGGTGGGCGGAGGTCTGTGCAGCCCCAGCCGCTCAAGGATGCCCCTCTTCACCGCCTCCAGCTGTAGCCGCTTCTCCTGCTCCCCCAGGGGCCGCAGCTCCACCGCAGTCAGGAGGACGAGGAGGGCCAGGCAGGCCTCGGAGCAGTGCCTGGCGCCCTGGGCTGAGCGCCGCATGGTGCGCTGCGATGCGGGACTCCCCGAGCGAGGCGCTTTGCTCGCCAGTCTCAGTGCCCCGGGAATGAATGGAAGCCTCCATTCTTGGCCTTATATTGAGCTGAACTTTGCTTCGCTACCCGCCCACGCACACACACGTGAAGATGTCACTCACGGTGTCAATATCTGCGACTCGTGGTTTTTGTCATTTTTCACAATGGATGTAGTACCATCACCAAATGCACTGATTAGATGGCTTGGGGGGGAACTAGATGTGTGCGGATATCTCCACTCTGTGAACCCAAAGACATTGGAGTGCTGAAATTGTGTTTCAGGTGTAAGTGATTAGGCAAGTGACAAAGAAACTCAAATGAAGAAATAGTATTGCTAAATTAAGGCTATGTGGTCGCTTGATTTAAATTAATATGTGCTATGTCACCTTCTACGTTGAGGCCAATAAAAAAAAAGAACAAGTCAGGTCCCGGGCCGGCAGCCAATCACAGCGCGGCCCGGGGAATGACGTCACGGAGGTGTCCCGGGTCGGCAGCCAATCACAGCGCGGCCCGGGGAATGACGTCACGGGGGTGTCCCGGGCCGGCAGCCAATCACAGCGCGGCCCGGGACACACGGCAACAAGGGGCGGGACTTAAAAAAGACCGAGAAACGCCCCCGAATCGCGTTCCGGCGGTGAAAGAGTGATTGACAGCCAATCTCTTCCAATGGCTAGCCTCCATTTATGGAGCTAGCCAATGGAAGAAGGGGCGGGGTTCAAGTCCCCCATACAGTTCTAACATTAGATTTCGCCTGCGCGAACGCTGCTGCGCAGCGGGCGCCAGGCGAAACCTAAAAAGGGGAATATTTTTTTTTAAAGGGTGAAGGATAATCAAGGGTAGGTGGATGTTCTGAAGAATATGGGATGACAACAATGATTTCTGGGCAGGTGACGTTCTACAAAGGCGAATGTATGAATTGAGAGGTATGCCCTTTCTAAGGCTCAGATCTGTTCCTCTGCACTAGTAACGTGGCTAGTGCAGAGGCAGCTGCTGTGGTTGGGTTAGTTTTCTAAACATAGGCAATTTTTTTTTTAGCTTCTTCTGAATGACATATTTCTACTACCCCTCCTGGGGTATATGCCATCAACCAGGACTCTTCAGCCACCACTGGCCAAAGGTTTTCTTT
Source organism: Lissotriton helveticus (assembly GCF_964261635.1). Classification (NCBI taxonomy): domain Eukaryota; kingdom Metazoa; phylum Chordata; class Amphibia; order Caudata; family Salamandridae; genus Lissotriton; species Lissotriton helveticus. Next base: position 1,030,822,744 of record NC_136059.1, read on the forward strand.
CAATTGGACTCCATGTGTAACCCATCTCCTTCCAGTCAGCCTCGAGGCCTCAGCGCCAGGTGTTTCTTGGCCTTCCTCTTTCCCTCTTCCCTCGAGGGTTCCAGGCTAGGGCTTGCCTGGTTATCTTAAATGCAGGATTGCGGAGGGTGTGACCTATCCAGCGTCTTTTCATGATTTCTTCATGAGCCAGTGAGTTGGAAAGTCTGCTGCCATAGGTCACGGTGGCAGATTGTGTTCAGCCAGCAAGTTTGGAGGATTTTTCTCAGGCAGGTATTGATGAATGCCTGGACTTTATTGGTGGTGGTCACTGTGGACCTCCAAGATTCTGCTCAATACAGGAGGACCGATTTTACTTTGGTGTTAAAAAGCCTGATCTTGGTTTTCAGCATTAGGTCTTTGGAGCTCCAGATCTTCTTTAGCTGAATGAAGGTAGCCCATGTTTTGCCAATTCTTGCCTTGAAATCAGTGTTTGTGCCATCCTGCTTGTCTCTGACACTGTCCTGGTAAGTGAACGCCTCAACCTCTTTCAGTGCATCACCTGCAAGAGTGACTGCAGTTGTGCTGGCTGTGTTATGATTCAGGATCTTGGTTTTCCCCTTGTGAATGGTGAGACCAAGTTGTATTGATGTGGCTGCCACCTTGTCAGTCTTCTCTTGCATCTAAAGATGGGTAACAGTGGAGCTAGGTCATCTGCAAAGCCCACGTTGTCGAGCTGCATCCAAGGTGTCCACTGGATCCCATTTCTTCTCCTTGCCCTAGATGTATTCATGATCCTGTCTATGGCAAGCAGGAAGAGAAAAGACACGTGCAAATAACCCTGGTGGACTCTGTTCCTCACTTGGAAGGCTTCTGCGAATCGTCCTCCATGGACTATCTTGCAGGTCCTCGAGTTCCTGGTGATTCTTACACGTTTATTAAGCACACTGTAGTGACGGAGGAGTTTTCAAAGGGTCTCTCTGTCTGCGCTGTTGAATGCCTTCTCGTAGTCAATGAAGTGGACAAAGGGGATAGATCCATCACACAGACTAATTAAAGATAATGCACAGTGTTGCAATCTGGTCTGTGCAGTATCTATCTTTGTGGAAGCCAGCTTGCTGATCTTGCAACTGAGCATCAACTTAAACTTTATTCTGTTCAGGATGACTGTTGAATACTTTGCTTGGGGTTGAAAAATGGGTTGTCTCTCTGTAGTTTGCGCAAATACTCGGGACACCTTTCTTGGGGATCTTGATGAGATATTCCTCCTTCCAGTCTGACAGCACCTTTTCCTCTGCCCAGATCCTTTCAAACATGGGGTGAAGCATGCCTACTGATGTTTCAATGTCTGCCTTCAGTGCCTCTTCAGGGAATGTTGTCAGGTCCTGCTGCCTTCCCATTTCTCAGATGTTTAATGGCTTGCCGTATTTCTTCTTTGACTGGCTGTATGTCTGGTGGAGACTTCAGCACTGGGTGGTTCAGCAGTTCTTCAAAGTGCTCCACCCATCTTTGTTGTTGGCCTTTCTTACCCATGATGTATTCCCAGCTTTGCTTTTAACAGGTCTTTCTGGCTTGCTGTATCTGCCAGAGAGTTTCCTTGTTATGTTGTACAGTTCTTTCAAGTTTCTATGGCTTGCTGCTTCTGTGGCAAGACTATTGATGAATCTTCGCTTGTCTGCTCTTAAGCTTCCCTTTGCTTCCTTGTTGTTTTTGGTGTGCTCGCCTTGAGCTTTTACTTTTCCTGCTCTTGTTCGGCTGATGTTAACTGTTTCTTTCTTTTTCTTTCTCTCTTGGATTTTGCAGAGAGTCTCAGTGGAGATCCATTCTTTATGCCTGTGTTTCTTGGAAACCAGTACCTCCTGACAGGTTGATGTAACTTTTTCTTTGATCTTCTCTCACTGACTTTCTACTGGGTCTCTGTCATCCTCTTGTTCTTGCAGAACTTGAAAATGATGGGTGAGTATTCACTTCATTTCTATGCATCTTTGGGAGGGGGATGTTATCAATGGTGTTGGTTTGTCGGTTCTATCCATGCTTTCTTCAGCTCTAGCTTTAGCCTAGCCACACCAAGGTGATGGTCTGATGCCACTTCCTTTCCTCTCTACACTCTCACATCCTGCAGGGACCCCAGGAACGTGTTGGCAATGCAGACATGGTCAATATGATTCTCTGTTGAATGGTCTGGTGACACCCACGTTCCCTTGTGTATTTTTTATGGGTATACACTACCGCCTATCACCAGACTCTTCAGGGCACAAAGATTTGCAAGCCTTTCACCATTCTCGTTCATGTCGCCGAGGTTATTGTTGCACATGACTTCTTCGCGCCCAGCGTTGTCTCTCCCAATATGGAATTGCGGTCCCCCATCAATTAGATGATGTCTCTCTCAAGGTATTTCTCTAGGGTGGACTGGAGCCTGTTGGGACATGGGTGGTTTGACAATGTGGTGTAGGTGAGGCACTTAAAAAACTGCTGCACATAAACGTGGAGTGTAGCACAGAGCGTGAGGGCATCACAGTCACGCATGCAGGAACTTATCGTTTGGTGGATAGTATCAAAGGTTAATGTAGATAATTATGGATTTGTTTTATAGAGTCCACCAGTAGTATCAGAAAGACCTTTGATACCATTGTTAAACCACCAACAGAGGACTGTAGGATGCCACCTTGGGGCAATATGGAAACCAGCTCTAGGACTGGAACTGGTAAGCCAATATGGAGTATTATAAGACGTCAAGCCAGGGGAATCCTTGGCACAGTTCTTAAGAAGGACTGTTAAAACACCAAGAGTGTACTATATGGAGTCCACCCTGGGACGATATGTGAACCAACTGTACTGTGGGCACCGCTGTCGTGGTGTACATGGCTGTGGTACTGCGCAAACACAAGTCCTATCTCACTGCTGAATTATAATGTTAGCAATCGGGTAGTGTGGTGCGGAGCGGGTAGGCCAAACTCAGAGGCATTGTGTAAAGCATCTGCGCAGCACACACTCACAGGCGACACACTAGACACACTACAAAAGAGACTCCACACCAGGTTAGGTGAAAAACAGCATATGTATTATGCAGAACACATCAGAAAGCAATCACAGTTGTAAAAACACGGTGCCAACTGGCACCAGGGAGTCATTTACATTGGGGATTATATACAAGACAGGGCCAATCGGGCCACTGCCAGAATCATCACACGTACAACGATAAATGAAAGCCCCTCAGCAATAACTGTAACCAGTCAGTCCCTACTGGTATACCATCCACATAGCAACATTGCGACACGCATTTGGAGTGAACATAAGCATCACCACATTAGCGTCAGGCATGTAAATACATTAACATGCGGCATCTGGTTGCCATGAAACCATTAGGCATGAAAGCATTAGGCCTAAACAGAAAACTAGCCATGTAGTCATTAGGAGAAAAGCATTATCATCATCAATGCAGTAGGCATACAAACAGTGCATGCTTAACCATCAGTGGTCAGCCTTAGAAGAAAACATTGTCAGTAACATAGAGCATTAGGCAGGAACATCTGCAGTAGGCATAGACCTGTGAACATAGAAACCCATTAGGTATCATCTCAGCTTGAGGCACATGGGCCTAAACACCCGGGGCATGGATACCCTATAAGTACATTAGGCATCACTAGGTCATACTTCATAATAACGTAATCTGACAGGGACCTGGAACATCACATTGAACATGCACATTAGCATTGGCACAATCAACTGTCATTTGGCAAACTTGCATGAAAATCAAGTTGTGCAGAACACCAATGATGTAAGCATTCGGGGGAAACATGAGGCATCCACCCGAGCATCAGTGCATTATACATAAACCTTAGGTTCATTATGTGGAAACATACTAGCATCTTAGGGGCATGACACCACCTTAGGCATAACATCAGGCATCATCCTCATGACATTAGGTCTAAACCCCGACAGTGGACATAGAATGCAGACCCCGTTGCATGACATTGGGCAGAATCATCTCAGCATAGGGCATAAACCAGATTAGCATAAATGCATTACACCAACATAAGTATATTGACCACCAACGTTGCAGTTGCCCACTTCTGTGGGGCAGCTGTAACGACCAGACACAGTCACTGGCGCATGGGAGCTGCCCTTTTGAGCTCTGAAGTCACCATGTGCCCCAAGTTAGAGCAGTGTATCGGCCCGCCACTGCGTAGCTTCAGGACCACTGGCACGTGGAGTCCCCCTTAGAGACTCTAAGGTTCCAAAATGGCAGAAGAACATGGGCACCACGGAACAATTGGGAGCCCAACTCCGGGACTCCTGAAGTCAAAGGTAGGCCCAACGTTGCAGCGGCCCCCAAAAGAATACTGGCACCGGGGGTGGACACCGGCAATGTGCCCCGACACCCCCACCCCCCAACCACGGGATGACTGCCCACTCACTGGGCTCCTCTTGTGGAATCGGCTCCCCCCTGTTGTTGCCGCCGGCAGACTCACCGGCTCGTCGAGGGCTCTCCTGGCAACCTCCGCGCCGGTCCCAGGCACCGACAGTGTGCCTCAGGGGGGACCCACCTCTCCGTCTCCTGTGGCAGGCTCAGCACGCGGGGCTCGCCTCTCTCGTGGGAGCCCCACCAATGCATCGCTTCTTTCGACTTCACCCGGGCCCCCTCCTGGGACACGGGACTTCGATGCAGAGCATGTGGGCTCCGGACTTCCCGTTTCCCCTGTGGCAGAGCGGGACTCCTGGTGGCGCCCCAGCCGGCGCCAATCTCAGTGCGGCTCCCCTGACATCACAGGGAAGCCCGCGTGGCGCTTCTGAGCCCTCCTGGGCTGGTGGCGGTGATCCTCTGCACCTGCTTCAGGTGCCCCGGGACTCGGGCCAGCGGCGGTGATTGCCAGTTATTTTGAAAGGTGGGGTGGGCACCCGCCGGTTTCAAAGATACTTGAAGGTGCGGGGTGGGCACCCGCTGTTTTCAGTAACACATAAAGCGGGGTGGGCACCCGCGACAGGTTGCCAAATGCGGGGTGGGCTCCCGCTGCATAACAAAGCGCTGCAAAAACACTGGGCACCCGTGATAAAAATAAGCATAGCTGTGGCGAAAATGCGGCATACGCAGGGTGGGCAACCGCTTGCAGGCAGCACGGGGGAATCCCCACGCTGGGATTCCCTCCCCCAGACTGCTCCACAGCCCGCTGCGAAACATGCAGCTTCTTCCGCTAAAGGGGTAGAAATATAGCGCTCCTCTTCTGGCGATCAAGAAGAAAAAGTTCCCACGAGGCACTAGAGTGCTGGCAGGTGAGTGTAGTCACTTGTACTATAGCGCTCACGGGGCGCTAGAGGCCAGGAGACAGTTAATGCAGGGCAAGATCAGCAGGCAGTAAGGCAGCTCACCAGACATAAAGCAGCAGTTCCTAGGAACAGTCATCCTCCATTACGATGGCAATCCTACTAGCGCAGCAGTCTCCACTCCAGCAGAGTCTCTTACTAGCCCTGTGGACAGTAGAGGGGTACAGATGGGCACAGGGGCCAGCACACAGGCCGTTGCGGCGGTACCTCCTGGCAGGGTGTCCCCTCTCAAGCAAAGTCAACACACAGTCTGACCACATGGAGGCACAGCCCGCCTATATATACCCCCTTCACCCCACCTACCAGAAAGGGCTAGAACCTTTTAGAAGGCTCCTGGCAGTTCCAGTTCCAACTGTCACTGTGGTGGAGGTGTAGGGCACCCTGTCACTTCGAACACTAGACCGCCAACCCACCTCATGCAGGCGGCACAAAGCACACAGCAATGGCGTCCATTTTAAAAGTGACATTTCCTTCACTGGTGAAAACAAACCTCTGCACACCATTGCGCAGCATTCAATCACGCACATACAGCAAAAAGGGTAGGGGGGAAAGGTGAAAATGTTCGGGATGACCCTGCAAGCAGGGCCAAGTCCAACAAATACAGTACTATTTGTATCTCACCTAGTATGTGTTGCAGACACGTGATTTGTTATAAGTTATGTTGATTGTGTTTAGGCCTACGTTGATGAGCTATTTCATGCAACTGTATGAAATGAGCCTACAGTGAAGCAATGTGATAATCACCTAAGGTCGCCATTGTTGTTTGCAAATATTCACAAACATCTTAGCATCAAAAATGTACATCTATTTCTTCGTCAGCATCACCATGTACACTCCATGCATCTAACCCACCATACCCTATGTCGTCCATTCCCAAGGCCTCCTACATCCCCCTACCATTTATTCTACCAAAATGCAATACCCTCCACCTGACTTGCCCGTGCAATACCATCTACAGGACATCACCCACACCACCATAATCTGCACCTCTGTTCGACAGTAAGACAGCATATGTTATTGTTTATCTGCCTTTTACGTGTTTTTTAGGTCGAGGACCGAAAGGCTGCACTTGCGCAGTCTCCGGGAGGAGATTTAATGATTTGGAGTATGGGGGCTTGAACCCGCCTCTCTCCTCCATTGGCTGGCTTCCTAAACGGAGGCCAGCCATTGGAGGAGACAAGCGTCACTCCAATAAAGCCCCGTCTCTTACGGATTCGGGGGCGTGTTTTTTTGCGTTCTTTAGCCCTGTGACGTCATCCGTCACTCAGAACGCCAAAACATGCCGCCGATTCCGAAAGAGACGGACGTTTGCTGCCGCCATTTTGTTTGCACAGCACAGTCACAGGCCGCGCGCCCCTGCGGTGCTGCTGGCTTCTCCACCTTTCAAGTAATGGGCAGCACCCACTATGGGCAGAGAGCACGCCGCACACCTGCGCCCGGGGCAATCAGACAGCCCCGACCTCGCCAGACACCGCCACGTAGCTGTACCGAGGCATCCAGACCAAGCCGTGCCGACCGACTCACCCCAGGCCCAACCCGTGACCCGCACCGCACTCACTGTGCCTCCTGTCGATCACCAGGCTCACCAGGCTCCACGTTGGAAGGGTCCGATCTCCGCTTTCAGAGACCGAGACCCGCAGTGGGGAGGGCGGGTCCTCCTACGTGGTGAGTGATTGGGTCCCTGAGGGCGCCCTGTGCCTCTCACCCCTCTGCTTCACTCTGTGCCCTTCTCACCCGACCCGTCTCTGGCTGTCCCGCTGTCTGTCCGCGGATGTTGTCACCCTCGCCTCCTGGGGCCAGCTGGCGGTCCTCCTTTTTATTATCCCGCATCTCTCGTGCCTGTCACCCCTCTTCTTACTCTGTCCCTCATCATGCCGGTACATTTGCATCCTCCTGCCTGTACCCCCACCCATCTACGGGGCCAGCCCCCCTCTCTGCCCCGCTGCCTGTCCCCCACCCCTCTGCGGGGCCAGCCCCCTTCTCTGCCCCGCTGTCTGTACCCCACCCCACCGTCTGTACCCTTAACCTCCACACGCCTCCAACCCCCGGTGCCCAGCCAATGGCTCTCCTTTACCCGCTTGCATGTATTTGCAGGGCCCCCATTTGCCCTGTGCCATCCCTCCCCTTTAAATACTGTACCCCTATATCTCTATAGCCCCTTGCTGGGGGGGGGGGGCTGCGCTGTCAATGCCGCCCGGGCCTTTGCACAATCTCCTCGTACAGCTGTTACAAGTACAGCACTCTCCTCCCTGCCTGTAGGATCTCACCAATCCATCCCCTCGCACCCCCCTGCTGTACCACTTTTCTCCTGCCTGACTCTGATCTGCACCACCTTACCCGTCGATTTTCTTCCCGTATCACTGCCCCCTCCTGCCTGTCTGATCCCCACACACCGCATTGCTTCGTGTCCTCCCAACACCTCTGCTGCTCCTTGTACCAGCCTCACTCTTGTCTATACACCCCTCCTTCTCCATATCACCCCTCCTTCTCCATATCACCCCTCCTTCTCCATATCACCCCTCCTTCTCCATATCACCCTGCTTCTGTGTCTGCATCCACCATCTCTGTACTGTTCTCCTTCCTGCCTACACCACCTCCCCTCCGGCTTCACTCCCTGTACATGGCCAGCTTCCTCTAGCACCCTCCTGGCGGTCTAGTCCACCTCCATGCCTATTTCACTCTGCTCGCACTGCCACCCACACTCCGGTGCCACCACCCTCTTTCCAGTCTGTGCCATTTATATTTTCTCTTTACCACCCTCTTGACAGTACCTCCACCCCTAGTGCTTGTGCCAGCCTTCATACCTACTATAAACCCCTGTCTCTTACTTGTGGCACCCTTCATTCGCACTATATGCCCGCCTGTTACTTGTGCCACAATTCTTGGCCATATGACCCTGCTCTACCGTGTCTGTTCCACCCTGCAACCTGTCAATCCTCCCAGCCGTCATTCCCTTTCTGACCTTGCACCCATGCCTTCTACCAATTTCCATCACTCGACCGCACTATTCGCTACACCACTGCCACCCTCTGCCATGACCCCCTTTAGTCTCTCCTCCCTTTTAAAGATGTTCACATTGTTTGTGTTTGTTTGCACCCTCACATTGTCACACCCTCGCCCACCTGCCAGTTCACCCTCTGCAGGGAGACCCAGCTATGTTAAAGTGCAGCACTAATGAAGATAATTAACCTTAATTTCGAAGGACGGAGTTGTGTGACGTCGCCTTGATGAAAACATATCTAGCTATAAGTTGGAGTGAGGAAATCCAAATTTCTCTTTAGAATATATGCATATTTCGTGAGCCCCTGCCTACTTTAGGTGGAGTTTTACCTTTAGATGCAGTTTTGTGGTGGCCCCAGCCGCTGAAAAATGTCGGACTTTTGGGTTAGGGAAATTGCAGAGTGATTCATATAGCCTGCTCGTGTGTTCTTGAATGAATCCTTGTCTCAAGCCTTGCACTCATCCGTTTTATTTTTAATTTATGTGTGTTGTGCAAAGGTTCCGTAAAATTGCTACATAAACTGTTTTCATGTCTTCCAATCTTGACTAAGGAAAAAACATCGCCAATCACTGGGTGTTGCAACAGTGAATGTGTGCAAGCTCTGTTGGTACTTTCATTAGTCACAGAAAGTTATTTTTGTCTCCTGAACTAAGTGAGCAAGTCATCCAGATGCCTTGGGGTATGAAATGGGCAATGATGTGTTTTTTTTTACCAAATGATTTAACATGTTCAGAAGGCAGGAAGGTCGGAAAGATGACTTTGCTCCTTTTGAGCGCGCTGTAGAAAAGTTTTGGCCTTTTTAGTTTTTTGGTCGCTCGCTTAATTTATAAATCCCTGGTAACACTTTCTTTAGTAGGGAATGGTGGTCACTGAAATGAGGATAAGTGTAAGGCATTAACGTCTATTATGCGTGTTTATGGTGTGACGACATAAAGCTCTTGGTCTACAGCTGGGTTAAACCACAAGGCAGGCAGCCGAGTGGTTTGTATGTATTATAAGTTTATTTGAGAACAGTTTAAACAGCTTTATTTATTTTTTAAACGGGGAAATGTTTATTGAAAATGTAAGCAAAAAAGTGTAGCATTTGATTTTTTTTGTGTGTGTAGTGTGGGGCTCTGTGTGTGTGGGGGGGCTCTGTGTGTGTGTGTGGGGGGGGGCTGTGTGTGTGTGTGGGGGGCTCTGTGTGTGCGTGTGGGGCTCTGTGTGTGTGTGTGTGGGGGGCTCTGTGTGTGTGTGGGGGGGCCTCTGTGTGTGTGTGTGTGTGTGTGTGGGGGGGCTCTGTGTGTGTGGGGGGTGGCTCTGTGTGTGGTGTGTGTGGGGGGCTCTGTGTGTGGGGCTCTGTGTGTGTGTGGCTCTGTGTGTGTGTGGCTCTGTGTGTGTGTGGCTCTCTGTGTGTGTGTGTGGCTCTGTGTGTGTGTGTGGGGCTCTGTGTGTGTGTGTGTGGGGCTCTGTGTGTGTGTGGGGGGGGCTCTGTGTGTGGGGGGGCTCTGTGTGTGTGGGGGGCTCTCTGTGTATGTGTGGCTCTCTGCGTGTGGCTCTGTGTCCGCAAATACTCTCTACTACTCTCTAATGCTCACGTATTGCCATTGTAAATGACAATACCATTTATTTATGTTTTTTTTTAAAAAAAGCAAAAAAATGTCATGAGCAATGCCAATAGCTCTACCTTTAATAATGCCGAGACCATTGCATTGTAAATGCTTGTTTTTAGAGTGTTTTATATCTCTAGTCTGGTTCACGTAGAATAAAGCCAGTAGTTGAAAAGCAGAATGTCAACCTGTTATAATATATACTAATGCCATTATTCACAGTTAAAGAAAATTAACTATGCTAATATAAAATGTAATTCTATTTTATTTCAGAAACTTCATGCAAATAAATGTCTTGTGTTAATTAAAAGAAAATGAATGGATCTAATGTCACTCCAAGAGTGAAAGCTTGGCTTTCATCCACATGGCATGTTAAAGTTCCCGACCACTGGGTGGAAGCATGTGTGGACTGGATCCAACAAGAACATAATAGTGTTAGCTTGCCACCAGCACAGATTAACAAACTGGTATTTGAGCAGTGGCTTCTCACCGACCTGAGGGACCTGGAATATCCTGTGCTACCAGATGGCATTTTAGAGGCCCTGAAATTTGAACTAAAGGGGTTTTATTCTGTCCAGATCGATTCTCTTGTAGATGTCAGCCAACCTGCCTATTCACAACTTCAAAAGCTCAGAGGAAGAAATAACCAAAATGAGCAAGTGTCAGACGCTACCCAAGTATCACAAAAACCATGGGAAGCAAGGCCCACTCGAATGTTGATGCTTCAATTAACTGATGGGATACAGCAAATTCAAGGCATGGAATATCAGCCTGTACCCGTTCTTCACAGTAACATCACTCCAGGTACAAAAATGTGTTTGCAGGGGAACATTACTTGTCGTCTTGGTGTACTTTTGCTGAAACCAGAAAATGTGAAACTACTTGGTGGTGAAGTGGAGGCACTGTTTGAGGAAAATAACCAGGAACGGGTCCTAGCCGGATTAATTGGAGAGACTGATTTGCCTCCTCCAAACAGAGTTAACAACCAACAAGCTCCCCCAACAGCTGTTGACGAAATCGGGCAGGCTCTTGGACCTTCAGATGAAGAGCTGCTTGCTAGTCTTGATGATAATGTGGAATTTCTAGCGAACAACGAAACTGCTTCAGATAGTGGCTATGGTAGCAGAAGCAACATCACTAGCTACAGTCCAACACAATCGCACTCTGTGACTAATGGACGTTACAATCAACAGCCAGAACCAAGGGTCGTTTCATTAAATGCAAGCGAAGAACTAGGCCAGGATGGTGACCCCGATGATTACTTTCTTGATGACGATTTAAATGAGGTTTTGGGTGATGGACATGATTTGGAGGATGACCTTCTCTTGGAAGAAGAGATCCGGCGAGAATGTGCCGAAGCGGAGATGACACATACTCAGCTCAACAATGACCACAAAGACATACCAACTGGAAGGTTCACAGAGTTGTCTATATCTTCATCTTTAGCTGATCGTTTCTCTGAACGGGTTGGTCAGAAGGACCCACATGGGGATTTTGATCAGTCACCTTTTACATACATTTCACTCTTACTTGCCAACAATAATGAAACACTAACAACTGTACAAATCAAAGGATTTATTGTAACTCTAATAGGAAGTCTCACAAACACCAATGGTGTGTGGTGTATAAAAGCAACAATCTCTGATGGAACTGCTTACCTGAATGTAGATTTCAGTGACAGTGTTCTAGCTAAACTAATTGGGTTTTCGGTTCTAGAAATGAAACAGTTAAAGAAGGATGCAAAGCATCGTGAAAAACTTGCAGCAGGCCTGCAGAAATGCCAAAGAGAACTCACGGATCTATGTGGAATACTGACCATTGAATTTAACCCATCTACAGCAAAAGCAACTGTCATAAATATTCAAGATGTAAACCTGGAAGTTTTGGAAACGTTGAAGAAACGATTAAATAACTGAGGGATGATAGCAAAAAGTATAGTTCTGTTAAATGCGCTGGTAACGTGACCAGGTTTAAGATTCCAGTATATTTTGTGACTCCATTTCATGGACATTTCAGTATCTTAAAAGCAAACAGTAAAGTGAAAACACTTTTATTTTGAAGGTTTTAACAATGTTTAACATGAATACTGGCAAATAAAGATTTCCTATAAAGTAATGTTAACTTAAATGGCTTCCATATTGGTGCTTATAAAATGTGGATCCTTGCGATGTTGCAAGTTGTGCTATCTAAAAAATAAAGTGCGGGGTGAAAGGAATTATAACACACAGGGTAGGGAAATTCTCTTCGTTTTTGTGACAAAGTTTATAATGAGTGGAGAATGTGGTGTTCCTTCAAGAGTTCTTTTCTGATGCTTTCTGAAGTGCTGGGGAGAGCTGGAGTTTGTGACTAAGAATTACAGGGGGGTGTTATATATTAGAGAAGTGTTTCATACCTTGGGTGCATAGCTTTAGAAGCCATTCTGATATTTTTCTTTTTCAACATTTATTAGCTTGTAGTCCAGTGATCACAACAAAAGAGTCAATGAAGTCTTGACATGCTTTTTGCCAAGTAGGGTGACACATTTTTCTGTACTGGCTTGCAGGTGATGCAGCCGGAGTTAAAGATGATGTAATCATAGGCAGGCTCAAATGCATGATCCTGAAGATGGGGTTTTATCGTTATAGCTGTTTAGTCCTTTGAGTTGAGCGGCAGATGAGCTACAGGGATGTCTTGTAAGAGAGCGGCTAGGGCAACCATTTAGGGAAACAGAATAACAATGCTTTGGTTGTAGTTTTGACATCTCATTTAGGGAAATAGGGTTTAATTATTTTAACCAAGAGCTGAATTTTTACTGTCGATGAGGTTTGATGCAGTTTTTTTTTTACTGATGATAAATGAAGTGATCTGTTTTTTTAGGAGAGTTGGGGGTGTGAATATATCAGTGTTTGTTGGAGAGGCAATGTTGAATCTTAGCTTGCCTGGTACTAGTGGCATTGCGGACAAATGTGGTCTGTGTTGGGTTCAGTTTAAGGTTGCCATGTACCATCTAAGCTTGATATTCCACAAGATAGTCTTTCATATGGTGGAGGTCCTTCATTTTGGAGAATATAGGTTTGTGTATGCTGAGCGTATTGGTAAATCTTGACTTCCTAGTTGGCATGGAGGACTTCAAGGAGCTTCCTCTACTAATAGAAGTGTACAAGTGGAGTGCATCGATCCTTGGGGTATTGTACAAGCTGGGGGGAACAGGAGTATCCATTTGAATATGTTAGTGTTTGTTGGATAGGCAGAAGGAGGGCATTTGTAGTACGGTTATGTTGTATTTTATGCTTGCTTACAGGATGTTGCTCATTGCTTGGTTGTTGATTGTACTGATGATGGCTGCTGATAGATGAATCATAACAAGAACGCAGGGGTTGATGCTATCTATGACATCAGAGAAGCCTTTGGCAACTTCAATTGACACCATTTTAGTGGTGCAGCATGGTCTGAAACTAAGCCAGCAGTTATGTAGGAGGTGTTAGCAGTTGATTTGGTGGTACTGGTAGATGTCACAGCTTTTTTTCCAATAATTTTGATGAGGAACAGTGCTTGTGAAAAGTCAGTACTTGATAATGTTGGGTTTCAGGATATTTTTTGGATTCATTGTGTGTTTTGGATACACACCACCTGTTACACTGTGTTAATTCCAACCATGTATCTGTGATGTTGAACCTGTTAAGTATTTTGATTTATGAACTAACATGATGATACATTGTGTTTGATTTAGTCTTCTCTCGATGTTTGGGTGTGCCAGATTATGGCTTTATGTTGTGTTATAGATAAGGCACAGTGTGACATTGTCTAAAAGAAGTACAAATTGTGAATAAAGCTACCCTTCAAGAGTATTGGCAGATAAACACATGCAGCGTCTAAACACTCGTGTTGTAACAACTAGTTGAGATGCTCAATTTCATTTTACTTCTTTTTTCCTCCAACGGTGCTTACAAATGTTTTTTCATCAAATGCACATGACCGATATCTCAAACAGCCATATGTGTAATACACAGCACATGCACTCACCCCTGGTTGTCATGGGCTGTTCGAAAAAACTCCCCCTCCCTCCATCTTGAAAACTAAATAATGAGCACAGAATAGGGATACATAAGCTGCGTCATCCGGCCATTATGTTGGTGAGAACTCCAAACTAACAATCGGGTCCAATACTGGTCTCTTAAGCTTCAAGCTGACACGCATAATGTTCACACGGATCTATGGCAGCCTATAATAGATCAACAAGTAGCCTACTAGCGGTTGCCATTGGTTTTCATTTTGTAGTCAGTCCATTTCCAGAAGGGACCATGCCAGTTTTTCCATAGCCAGCAATGTCCCTAGTTTTACTGTCCATTCCTGAATCGTCGGGAGAGGCGAAGATTTCCATTTCAATGCAATCAGTTGTTTCGCAGCCAGCAACATGTTTTGTTAAGTCTCAAGTGTCCTTTCGACGTGTGCTTCAGCGCCAAGGATTGAATGCAAAGAATGATCACTGCAGGGTTTGCTCTGATTAGATAGCCTAAGACTTCCCTAAAGTGGCAAAGGATTTCTTTCCAGATCAAAGTCAATCTCCGGCATCGCCACCATACATGTATCGTGTCTCCCTTTTGCTCCCATTCCCTCCAACAATGATTCCCAGCAGAACAGTATATTTGCTTTAACCTGACTAGTATGATGCACAAATGCATCATCATTTTCTACATCTGTATGCTGTACGCTTTTGATTAACGCTGGGATGTCTGACCACAATGTGGCCCTTTGTGAGGGAGTAATATCAAGTCCCAGGCTACGTGCCCATCTATCCATGTAGAACCAAGTTGTGTTGGGCGGTGTGTCAGGCTGTATAGTATAGATGTCATACATGGGCCTCCTTGGACTACTGTATGTGGCAAAAAGCTTCTCCCATGGTGTAAGTGGTCTCATGGCCCCAAGCTTGTTCAGGGAATGAAGGGCCCAGTGGTGCAATTGAAAATAGTGTATGCAGTGTTTCTGTAGCATTTAGTGATCGCATTTGCACTGAGGGAGCTCTTTGATCTCTCCATTCTGAAAGAAGACACATGGCATTCTACACCCAGCATTTGCCCTCTTGGGAAATACGGGTTCTGCTATGCCAAACATGTATTTGAGATTACCAAACCATGGTGTAAATGGGGATGGGAGCGTGGTCAGTCCCTTAGTGGTCGGTTTGAGTATGTCTGAGTTAAAACAAACAGTGTTCTCATACACTTTCTTAAGTGTTTAACTTCAATTGCAGAATCTGAAAAAGTGTTATCAAGTGCACTGATCCGCAGTAACTTATCGCATTCAGGGATTAAGGTGTATTGTGCGCTCAATCGACAGCCTATTCATGCGGCCATCATCATATCACGTCCAGTGTTTAAGGAAAACACCTTAATCCCTGAATGGGATAAGTTACTATGGATCAGTGCACATTGATAATACTTTTTCAGACTCTGCAATAGAAGTTAAACACTTAAAGTGTCGACCGGATTGGACACCTTTTTCGAAGGTGTGAATCATTTACTCGCCCTGAAGAAGCCCGCAAGGGTGAAACGAGTTGGCTGTTGTTCATCAAATTGTGAATAAAAGAATCTACAAAACCATCTAGTTGAAAGACGGACCACTTTATCACCCTCCTCCATCATTTGTGGGATTTGAACCCAATTAATTTTTTGCCTTTGTAACAATGCCTCTCATCTTTTGTGTAAACCTCAATATGCAAATAGGGGTCCCTCACTCTTCTGTATCAGTGACCATGAAAACATTACATCCCCAAACATCATCAAAACCATTTTTACCACTGGTTCTCTTGGAGCTCATGGAAGAAAATATTTAACCCCAGCCACCTTAAAATCAACCACTTCATTTCACCGCAAAAAAATACAAGCCTGCTCAACAAGATCCTGTATATCTATGCCAAGAGTCCGTTATTGTCGGTGTGGCACAAGAAACATAAATTGGCTCCAGGTACTTCAGTACTACCAGAAAGATAAAGCAAAAAGATGGATGCGGTGGGTAGAAAACTTTGCCAATCTGCGGCCATAGCCCTCAAGTCGGCAAGTGACTGATCTTCTTGGCAGATAGGACAGCATTATGGTAATCTCTGCTCACTTTCACAGATGACCTACCAAAAGATAGAAGACAAGACTTCCTTCAAGTTTTGAGTGAGGGGCAGATTGTCTCCAATCAGGTCAGTAGCACTGCCATAGAGTCTATACCTACCGGCTATATCTTACTGCCATAAATAAAAAAACAAATCATGAACATTTATTGAGCGCGCATATCACTCGAGAGTCTCATGGCGCTGGTGGATGTCTCTGAGAGGATAACACTTCAATGCAGTTAGATGTCAAACAGCCATGTCTTTAAATTCCTACGAAAACAATTGTGATCACTTATGGTGCGTAGGTGTGTCATGGCATTACTTTATGTTGAGCATCATGGCTGTGTATACCATCTCTAAAACATGATGCACATTTAAAAAATAACAAACTTGCCTTCCTAAAGTCCTGCCATCTTCATCCCACATGCTGACAAAGGGATGGAAAAAAAGAAGAAAGAATCTGGCAGTCTAAAAGCTGTGGGCATAGAGGAAACTAAACTCTCTATCGTTCTCACTTTAGATGCAGTGACCTAGGCTTCAACAGAGGCAGAGAGTTCTAACCCCTCACTCGTCATACTACGACCATTCTCATGGGTAATATACATCACCAGCCCCAGTACTACTGTACACCTTCTCGAGGCAGACAATAGCAGCCACAACAGACTTGTATAGAGTCCACTCCAGGGAAATTGCACTCCCACAACAACAAAGAGCAGAACACTCTGTCTTCTGTGTGCGCCACTCTGTTGGAAGGGAGTTTAATAAAACACCTGGAACAGGGTAAACTCATTACCAAAGGGGTCTTACAAATCAATCAGAGAGGGTACAACATCCAATTAAAGTGTCCCCCATCGACAGTAGCAACAAAGCAAGAGTTGCAACATTAGCTGCTTCATCTACAAGCGAAAATAACATCTCCAATCCAAAATGTAACAATAGAACTGTTCCTGCTCTCACAGCAAGGGAAAGATATATTGATTGAAGGTATTTTTTGGTTAAATAAAAAGAGGGCCAGAGAAAATATAAAGACCCATTTTAGACCTGAGGCAAGCCAACAAATCCATCAAATGAAGAAGGGATGCTATCTCTGCATCAAATGTATCCATAACTCCTGAAAGGAGAATGGATGTGCTGTATTGATCTAGAGGATGCTTTTTTACGCATCCCAGTAAAGAAGAAAACATAAGAAAGGCCTTTGTTGGCAGAACTCCCTACCAGTACTAGGTACTACAGTTCAGACTAAAATCAGCACCCAGGCTTTTTCCAAGTGCATGTCAGTGGTTGTAGCCTTCCTCTGTGAAAACAAGATTTCATTACAAGACCGAAGGCTACCATTATGCATATTTCTATTAATACAGCCCCAAGCAGCCACATACATCATAAAGCAAAAAGGTTCCAGAATAGAACATTAACAGCAAATAAAAGGCATGAGCCCATAACAATCTGCCTCTTTTAAATGCGGCTCCAAGCAGATAAGCTCATTTACATTACTTTGTTGTTGTTTTATAATACTGTTTAATTATTTCCTAAAACTGTTTAATACTGTTTTATTCTGCTTAATCTTACTCTTAACTCACTTGGGGCCATTACCCCCCTCCACCCCTCTTTCTACCGGTCAATCCGATCTCCAATTTTTGGAGATTGGCCCCTGACCAGCTTTATTCTCCCTTTTTTGTCATATTACTTTATTCAACCTCCCCTTACTCCTTCGTTCAGGGGAGAGGCCTGCCTCCCATCAGCACCTCTCCCCCATGACTCTTTACCCCATTTCCGCGTGCACGTGCAGACTCCTGCGTGCCCTCACCTGTGCAGGATATATCCTCCACGCATCCTCGCCTTTTGTTTAAATGCCATTTCCCGATTGCTGCCTCACCCGTACACGCGGCCTGCTGACTTCTCCGTCTTTTCGGAGAGAGACGCTTTAGATGAAGGCACCTTAGCAACGTGCGCGTCGCGTCCCCCGCGTTGCCAGGGTGCTTTCCTCTCCTATTCCTACAGCGAGATCAAGCTGATCGGACGCTCAAGCACTTTGACAGTTGCTAGACCCCCGATCTGCTGACATTGCTTGTTTCTTCGATCTTAGAGGCTGGTTTTGTTTTATATATGTATTCAATTGCTAACTAGATATGAATCCTTAGTGTTTCATACTCCCTTATTGAAACACCTTCTTGTGGGCTATATTTTACAGACTGGCTATAGTTTACCGGCCGTCCTTTTGTTTAACCTACTCCCTTGACCTACCTATTAACGCTGTATTAATATAAAAAAAAGAGGGGCACAATTTATCTAATTGTAATACAATATCAAAAAAGAGGTCAGCTAAGGCATTTCTATGTTTATGTAATAATCCTCCTACATCTATCCTATGTCTGATATAGACTCTGATGAGGCTTGCGCCCCCATCCCTAGCATGGATAACGACGCGTTCAAAAGTATGACCCATAAAGAAATGAGATCCTGAATGTTGGAGATGTTATCTAAAGTTATTGTATCCAAGATATCACTCCCCTCTGAGGAGGATGAGGTCATTGAAAACCCAACATACCTTACCCAATGACAATCTCATTGAAGTAAGGGGGAAAAGACTCAAACAACCCCGAAGAGCACTATGGGAAGTCCCAGCACCTCAAATACACTGGGTGTCCTTGGCGGCACAAACTATCTGGGTGTCCCTAGCGGCACAAAATATCTGAGTGCTCATAATAATGATCTCCAGTTTGGAGAAGACGATTTTCAGGATGATGATGCCTCTGACCTACCAGAAGAATATATCCTGGATCTAGACGAAGATGACCAGGAGTTTTATTCTAAACCTTTTGAAGACTACCTCTCTTCTTCGTCTAAAGACAATATTGTAAACCCTCTAGGTGAGGAAATGTTTTCACCCCTCAATATAAAACACCCTAGAAGTTCAGAGTGGTTCCCCACAAACACATGAGCAAATTCATTAAAAAATGGATAAGGTACCCTCTAGAGAGAGAGACTCGTAACCTTCTAAGAACTAAATGCTCCAGGCCTTCTATAGACAACAAAATCTGCCAAACCTCGACCCAAAACAAATCCAATATCTCTTTAAACTCAGGAGGGACCCGAGAAAAGGGATGGAGAGATCCCTTAAGGGCTGTCAAGACCGGGTTTTTGATATCCTGGGCCCTCTGGCCAGTATCATAGACACAGCTGAAGATAACCACATCAACGGCACACCCCTGCACACTGAAGTAATTAGAGGTCTCAGCCAGAGAGCCTTAGTTTTACTGGGCAACGCCAATGCCAGCCTCAATTCAGAAAGGAGAAGAGTAGTCCTTACTAAAATCTCTCTGAAATTGAGTGATTTGGCTGACAAAGAGTCCTCTCTCAACCCCAAGGGACTTCTTTTTGGTGAGGATCTTATCAAGAAACCAGGTAAATATGTGTCTGCCTTTACAGCGTTAGACAAAGCCCATCAAAACATGGAAAGGGTTTTCAACACCAATAACCTTTTTGGAAGGGCTGGAAGGAGGGGCCTCTCTCCCGGCCGCTTCAACCGCAGGCCCTACCCTAGATCCAGAGGATACAGCGGAAGGGGTTACCAACCCTCAAATACCCCTCAGTTTTATCCACAAAGAGGAAGAGGCTTTCGCTCCAGAAACTTCAGATCACGAGGAGCATCCAGCTACAACAACCCTCAAAGTTAGTACGATATCTCCTTTTCCTTCCCCTTCTTTTCCCCAAAGGTGGAAGGCAGACTCAAATTCCTTTATCACAATTGGAAATTAACCACTCAAGACCCATGGGTTCTGAATATGGTGAAAGGGTTTATGATAGACTTTATAGAAATTCCTCCTCAAACTTCTTTCCCCAGAAACATCCCTCTCACCTTAGATCAGGAAAAAATAATAAAGGAGGAGATATCCTGCATGCTTCAGAAGGATGCAATTACAGATGTTCCCCTGGAGATGTTAAGGTTCATAAGCACACTCTTCCTCTTCGAGAAAAAAGACAAGGGTTGGAGACCCGTCATAAACTTATGGGAACTCAACAAATCTCTTGTTTACCGGCACTTCAAGATGGAGGGCATTCAACTTCTGAGAGATTTATTACTAGAAGGAGACTGGCTAGTCAAACTAGACCTAAAATACGCTTATTTTACCATCCCTATGGCCAAGGCTCATCAACCCTTTCTTCAATGTATGTGGGAAAACCATTTCTTCCAATTCCAAGCTCTCCCTTTTAGCCTCTCCCCTGCACCATGGTGTTTCACCAAAGTGATGAGATCAATCGCCTCTTCCCTAAGAGAAAAGGGTATTTGTATGATCATATACCTAGACGACATTCTTATTCTATCCCAGGACCATTCTCAAATCATTTAAGACCTGAAGACTGTATTAGGCCTCTTAGAAAACCTGGGATTCATTATAAACAGAGAGAAGTTGATACGATCCCCCTCCAGAACCCTGGAATTCTTGGGATTTACCGTAGATATCATGAAATGACATCTTCTACTCCCATCAAAGAAAATATCCAAAATCAGGAAAGAGATGAGACACGTTCTGAAATAACAGAATTTATCCTTGAGGGAACTAGTCAGGTTACTCGGTCTCCTTTCCTCCTCTATACTAGCTATTTTTCCGGGTCCCCTAAATTATCGTGCTCTTCAGGGAGTAAAAGCGAGGGCCCTTCGATTGGGCTTTTGGTACGGGGATCAGATTTCCCTGGACCCGGAAGCAAGACTAGAGCTGAAAAGGTGGTTGGAGAATTTGGATGCTTGGAACGGAAAAGTAATTTTTGGTTCAGCACCAGTGTTTGTCTTAGAATCCGATGCGAGCCTTCATGGCTGGGGAGTCTGTTTCCTAGATCAGAACACGGGTGGTGTTTGGTCTCAAGAAGAATCTTCTCACCACATAAACTTCTTAGAACTGACCGCCGGTCTCTATGCTCTAATGAGTTTCAAACACTCCCTTCAGGGCAGATCTGTCATTCTAAAAATGGACAATATGTCCGCGGTTGCCTATATAAATCGCCTAGGTAGAACAAAGTCTGCAGACCTCTCGAATCTAGCCAGAAAACTTTGGATGTTCTGTCTGGAACACAAGATCTCCCTAAGAGCCGAATATCTTCCAGGGAAAACAAACATACAGGCGGATTGGAACTCAAAGGTTCCTCTTGGGACCACAGCGATTTGAGCTCAACGTCTGTCTTCAATTCTCTCAACAATATTTGGGGTCCTCTGGAAATAGATCTCTTCGCGAGCAGGTTAACATTCCAACTTGAGAATTACTACAGCTGGATGCCAGACCCAGGTGCTCTAGTAGTGAACGCCTTTCTTCAGTGCTGGAAGGGTGCCAACACGTACGCTTTTTCCTCCTTTTGCAATGATCCAGAGAGTGCTTCAGAAAGTGAGACATCAACGCTGCTCAATTGTCCTAGTCACTCCCTTCTGGCCATCCCAGGTTGGAGCTGACTTTTGACCTTCCCTTCCTAATTCCTTCCCTAGTGTACGTCCTTACAGACGTAGACGGATGAAGTCATCCTCTAGTTCAAACAGGGAATTTGAACCTTCTTGCCTGGAGAGTGTCAGGAGATCCAATGATCTCTCAGGACTTTCGTCAACTGCTTCATCTCTCTTTGGAGAGTCTTGGGCCCCTGGTACACACTACCAGTATAACAACATATGGAAATTGTGGCTACGTTGGTGCTTAGAAAGGAATCTGGATTCCGTGGAAGTACCTATAGTTGACATAGTTAACTTCCTTGTGGAACAATTCGAAAGGGTTCTTAGTTATAGATCTATCAATTGTTAAAGGTCTGCTATTTCTACAGGACATGCTCTTATCAATGGTAAAACGGTAGGTAAAAACGCCATTATTTGTAGAGCACTAAAAAGTATTAGACGCAGGAGACCTCCCTAAACCTAGTTATCCATCTCTCTGGGATGTTAAGCTAATTCTTGATTCTTTTCTCTAGCTGGCCTGATAATATTCATTTGAATAGAAAAAATCTGTCCATCAAACTTGGTGCTCTGGTATGCCGAGTATCTTGTCGTAGGGTCTCTGATGTTAAAGCTCTTGAAATCTCAAATAGATCCTACAACATGTTTGGAGTCAATTTCGACTTGTTTAGAAGAACCAAGACTATGTCTGATTCTATCTTTTACCCACGTTTTGATCTATGCAATAAACTTTGTGTGGTTGACTGTATGAAAGAGTACGACTGCAGAATGAATGCCCTTCGTCCTTTAGGTGTGAAATCAATTACTTATCTCCTTCGTTAAACCTCAAAAAAGTCATTACTTCAGCTTCTGTTGCTAGATGGGTTAAAATTGTTATGAAATTAGCAGGTATTGATTTAAAAATCTTCAAAGTTCATTCGATCAGAGGTGCTATAGCCAATAAATCCTTCTGGGCCGGTGGTAAGTTGGATGATATTCTTAAAGCTGCTGATTTGTCTAATGCTAGGACTTTCACACATCATTATTGTAAACCAATTGCTCATATGTCTGATGTAGTCGTACAAAGCTACCAACATGCATAATGGTAGCCTCCGGTCTTGTAATGAAATTGAGATTCTCCTATTACCATGACTAGAGAACCTGGATTTCATTAGACACGGAGGCAAACATCCCTCCCTCCCTTTCCCTTGGATAGTTAAAACCTACAGTATATATATTTACTATATATGTATTGTATGTATTGCGACTTATATAGCGCCCGTATCACCCGAAGGTATCAAGGCGCTTGCTTAGGGAACCCGTCCTGGTATTCCCCTGTGAGATACCCCAGCAGGGTATCCACAAGGTGAAAGCCAGGCATCCCGCCGCGAGGGGCCGTAGTGGAGATTAAGCAAGCTATTGCCCAGAGTCACAGAGTGTGACCCCGTGAGTCGAGTAGGCACCGGAGCGAGAATTGTCGAATCCGTGGAATTTTTGAGCCCGAGCCCCGCCGAGGCGGGGAATCGAACCCTGGTCCACGGCCGATCTCAGCATCCGGGTCTGCCGCCTCTAACCACTGAGCCACGCTTCTCCACTAATTCAGGGTATTTAACATATCTGATGTACTTGTGGTTATTGTATCCTTCTTGTTTTACTTGATGTCTTTTCAATTTATAAGTGCTTACTTATTTTTTATTATACCTTTTGTTTAATTACATTGTTTGCCTTCTGGTTTTGGCGTTTTTTATTCTGGAGTTACTTGCATCTTCCTCTTTTTTTTTCTTCAGATAATCTCTCATAATTTCAGGATTTTGACCTTCGGTTCATCCTTCATTCTTCCTTTTCTTCGTTTGGTAATGGTTTAAATAAATTGTTTGTACTCTAAATTCTTTGTGACTTATTCTGTTCTACACCACATTTAAAAGTGCCAGATTGTTATGGGTTCATGCCTTTTATTTGCTGTTAATGTTCTAATCTGGAACCTTTTTGCTTTATGATGTATGCAGCTGATTGGTACTGCATTAAAAGAAATATGCAAAATGTTAGCCTCCGTGTCTTTAATGAAATCCAGATTCTTTAGTCATGGTAATAGGAGAATCACAATTTTCCTCTTCCAATACTTAGACCATTGCCTGATAAAAGATCTCATTAAAAGCCAAGTACAAAAAGATTTGTTTCACTGTCTATCAGATAGATTAGGTCTTTGTGTGAATCTAGAAAAATCCACCACATCCTCGGTTCAAATCCTGTAATATTAAGGAACAACTCAAAACCATCAAAGGAGAAGTGTTTTCTTTGCAGGCCAGGATGTGTAGCAATTCTCAGAAATGTCACCAATTTCCAAACAACAAAAAGCCATCAGTGAGACAGATCTTATCTCTTCTACTGTCCATGGCTTTGTACAGTTTTATAGTCCCCATTGCTGTTCTCCATACGAGACCATTACAACAATTTTTGGAAGATCAGTGGTCAAAATACCATGGCGATTGGGAAGACAAAATAAAATTAACTGACCATCCTCAACAACTTCTTCAGTGGGGCCTTAAAGGACAATCATTTCAAAGGATTTTCCTTCCATCAAGACCTACCCACTCAGTCTATTGTGACTAACACTTCCCTCACTGGATGGGGAACTGATTTCAAAGATCTTACAATTCAGGGTCGGTGATCTTTCATACAACAACTATACCACATCAGCGACCTAGGGCTAAAAGCAGATCACTTAGCTCTCGTGGCTTTTCTCCTGGAATTCTCTACAATAGAGTTTGAGTACAGACTTACAGTACCACCACCATGTACTATTTAAACAAGCAGGGAGTAACAAGATCATAAATAATATTGTTGATTGAATTTGAAATACCTTAAAAAAAAAAACTAGAAACAAAAGGTGTTTGGCAAAGCCGGAACAGTTTTTTATTTAAACATTGTGGCCGGGAGAACAGTTACAGGCACAGGGTCTGCATTAATTTACTTTCAGTTGGGATCCTTCTTCAAAAAGTTTTCCCGAGGTTGTAAAAGTTCTCCAGTGAGCAGTATATGGTGTGGAATGCTGGTTGCTGTCCTAGCGTCATAAATTCATGGTCATGTGGTTATTCCAGGTGGGCTTCGACCTTGTGTGGACATAATGTGACCAGTGTGTAACATGTCCAAATGTCCAGCATGGGGAGCACGTGATCACTACGTATGCAGTGTTCTGATTGGCTGCGTGTTCCTCACTCATGTGGCATCTGACTTTATGATGTTTTAGGAGCGCTCATACCCACTCTGGCCATGTGTGCTTTATTGGAGCCATTCTCCCCTGGCCATTGTTATGTCGCTTCGCCTATCTGAGGGATTGATCTAGTGTTTCCTGTGCATGCGGTTATCTGCTAGCTACTTGCCATTCCATCTGTGACCTTAAATCAGTAACCTCGGGGCTGGGTCTCAGAACTTGCCTGACTGCGTATTGGCGAGTAGGGTTTGATGTGAAATTCACAACAGGTGATTTCATTAATAGGGAAGTGATTTTGTTTTAAAAATGAATGTATCGTTTTCCATATTCACACTATTGTTTTCCATATTAACACTATCATTAAAAGTCCAAGCAATTTGCCATTGATTAATAGTGCAAAATCTATCCCTTCGAGCTGTTCATCCACCAGGTCTGCAAAACTAACAAGCAGACCTACTCAGCAGAGGGTTCTATAAAAATCACAAGTGGGAATTTGATGAACATATCTTAGATACTATGTTTCGAAATTGGAGCTAATCAGAATTACTTATTTGCCACCTGACAAAATGCCCAAATTATGGTTCCAGAATAAGGGACCCACAGTCTATGGGCTGTTCTCTTTTTTTTTTTTTTTTTTTTTTTTTTAACTCTTTTTATTATAATCAGCTACATCAAGGCAAAGTTCTTCCAGTTGGTACTTATACGTATTAAAAACCAGCATTACACAATTCAGGGTAACTCAATTATGGCAATACACCATACATTAAGATCAAGCCCGTTACCCTATCCGTCACCTGCATCTTTCTTCCTAAGGGTCATCCTCCAGTCCTTCATCTACCTGGTCCTAGGGAGGTTCACAGATATTGCCCCTGAATGCGTTCCATGCCCCCCAGATCTTGCTCCATTTCTTGGGACAGCCACGATTAGTAAACACAGTTTTTTCTGTTATCATTGCCATGTCCATATCATTACACCAGGCGGTGAGTGTCGGTACCTCCGCCGCCCCCCATTTCTGTGCTATATTGCGCTCAGCAACCATGAACCCCAGAGTGGCCCAGTCTTGCATAGGATGAGTAAGGTCATTCAGCTCCCATACCTCTAACAAACATCTTCTGGGCTCCTGCAGTAGTGACACCTCCCCCACTTGTGATACTGTTCTCAACACCTGCACCCAGTAGTCCATGATCTTTGAGCATTGCCACAAAGTATGGTAAAACGTCCCCTCCTCCCCGCATCTCCGTAGGCAGTATGGATGTGGTGCTCTACCTATTGTGTGCATGGTACGTCTAGTGAAGTAGACTCGGTGTAATATTTTGAGTTGTATCAGCCTAAGACGTGAGGGTATACCTACCTCCCTTGGTGAGGCAAGTGCCTCCTGCCAGTCTGAGTCTTCAAAATTAACAACGTCGCGGGACCACTTCCCTCTAAGCGCCGTCGTTGGGTCTGTGAGGTTGTTGATTACCTTCCGATAAGTAAATGAAGTAGCCCGCTTGGGCATGTACTCAGTCAGCAACCTGTCCTCGAGAGGCGAGGCTTCCTGGACTTCAGTACCTGGTGGTAGGGCTGCTGTCAGTGCATGTTTTATCTGTGTATATCTAAACAGTTCAGTGGGTGCTAGCTCATATTGCTGCTGGAGGCGCTCAAATGTCATTACCTCTCCCTTGTGCAAGATGTCCCCCACAGTGGAGATACCAATTGCGTCCCACCTGTCAAAGCCTTTGCTGTTCCTAAGCTGACCCAACTGTGTCGCCTCCCACAGGGGGGGGTAAGTTGAGTTATAATCCCCTGCCAACCCAGTTTAACCTGCGCCGCATGCCATACTGCTACTGTCTGCTTCGTGGGTCCAATGAGAGCTTTGACTCACTTCTTGTCATAAAGAGGAGACAACAGATTATCTGCACCCAGAACCACCCTGTCTGCCATAAACGCTGGTTCTACTTGAGGGGTGTGTATCCACTGTTCAAGTTCAAGTTCCAAAGACCTTTATTCGAATTTCTTAAAATTCATAAAAGTACCGATCATAGCAACAAACCATTTTGATATATGTACATACAAATAATAAAAACAATGTTATGCAGAAAAATATTTCATAATATCATATTAGATTCCATACAGTGACAATACAATACATTTCATATCATTATATAATATTTTTATAGTAACACAATTAAAACTGATTACTGTGTTCAGGGATTTTCCATCGTTTTGCGTGCTCGTGTGGCCGATCTTAAAAAAAAATGCTGGTGCGAAAAGTTAATTCATCAGTATCCAGAGCAACCAACATACTATATGATTCTTTGAGTGTCAATGGTCTACGTTTTTTAAAATAGGGAGTTAAAAACCATTTGATAAATTTAAGATAAAATTTGCAAAAAAATAAAAAGTGCAAATCATCCTGTGTACTCACACCATCACAGGGACATGGAGTGAAATCAGCACTGTGACGATACCCCAAAGGAAAAGACAACAGAAATTTTACAGTACCTGCCCTTAGGCGAAACAATAATGATCGCTCCCAGCTAGTCATAGGAAGGGAGAGATAGGGCGGCAAAGTGTGGCTACACAATTCATTTCCTATGTATTTCGTAACACTTGATTTCTGTGATTCACTTGTTAGCCGTTCATTGTTGTAAAGTGCATACAGTGCATTTTTGACCTCAACTTTATCCTTTGGTTCAATTGTCGTGGGATCGGTGAACAATGTACCTCTGTCAACTTCATTAAGTGATTTAAAAATTTCTGAGATCCATGGAATCTTCATTCCATGGTCACAGTTTAAACAGTCCCTTATAATATTTTGTGTAAGAGCAGCAGCATCATTCCTCCAGATTCTAATCCAGAAAAGTGCTGGTCTTGCTCTAATGAAATCACTTATATGATGAAGGTTTAATTCACTATGACAGATAAAATTAGGTGAGGAGATCGGTGCGCCCAACACTTTTCTGCAAAAGCGATTTTCCTCTCTTTGAATACAAAGGCTGCTTCCTGATCCCCATACCTCCGCTCCATACGTGGCAACAGGTGAGCACTGTAATTTAAAAATCTTTAAAATAGCCTTAGTGGCACCAATTTTCTTTGGGCGAGGGAGGCTCAAAACAGAATTGTTGGCTTTCGAGAACTTGCTTGTGGCGTGGGCCAAATGCCCACTCCACGAGCCGTTCGCAGCGAAAACCAACCCTAAATAGGGGAATTTAGGAACAGATTCTAATTTGTCTGTACCTAACTGTATTGTATTGAGTTTCCTTTTGCCTGGGCCACAGGACATGATAAAAGATTTTTTTTAAATTTACCCTCCGATCCAGACCCTCCATAAAATTAACAAAACTGTGTACAAGCAGACGAAGAGCATTGGGAGTGCGGGCCATAAGCACCGCATCGTCTGCGTATAAAAGCACTGGAAGTGGTTTCCCTAAAATTACTGGGACATCTGTAGTGACTTTTTTCAGACAGTTGGATAAACCATTAATGTAAATGATGAACAACAGGGGTGCTAAAACGCACCCCTGTCTCACCCCCCTCCCTATATCAATGGCTCCTGAGACCTCTCCACCCATCCCAATACGTACCCGTGCTTTCAGGTCAGTATGGAGATAGGCTAAGAAACTTACAAGAGTATCATCAAGGCCATTGATTGAGAGAATGGACCAAAGTTTCGATCTATTCACAAGATCGAAAGCGGATGAAAGATCCATAAACGCTAGATAGGTGGGGGAGGAGCGGGCAACACTATATTTATCAATTATCAATTTTAAATTTAAACATTGCTCCACTGTTCCTACCCCACTCCGGAACACCATCTGACAAGGGTCTAAAAAGTCTGTGTCAACTACCCATTCCAGTACTCTATTATAGATTATACGGCCCAACACTTTTAAGGTGTTGTCCAAAAGGGAGATAGGGCGATAGTTCACAGGATCAGACCTATCTCACTTTTTGTAGATTGGGACGATAATGCTAGTTGCCCATGTGGTCGGCATGTCTGTTTTTGGAAGACTATTAAAAATGTTAAGAAGTATTGGTGTCCACAAGTCAGCGTTATGTTTAATAATATCAATGGGGAGACCATCGGGTCAGGGCGCCTTATTTCCCAGACTCTCTTTAATAGCTGTTTTAACTTCATGATCTAGAATTTGTAAACCACCTGATTGTCCTAGGGTGGGGAGAGGATACTCCTCTGAGGGGGCTGCATAAATTCTAGAAAAATGGGTCTCCCATACTGCACTTGTTATATTACAACTGATTTGAGTGAGCTTCTTTCCCATTTCCCTCGTTTTTCTGACAGCGGACCAAAATGGGCCACTACCACCCAAATTTGCACTAATTACCAAAGAGTCCCACTGTTCAGAAAGTAAATTAACCTTCCGTTCAGATATTTTAGCTTTATAGTTTTTCCTGGCAAATTGAACGGTGACTTTGCACCTAGGTTTGGCAGAAAGTGCCTTTCTTAATTCTCTGTTTGCCAAGGAGCAAGATGAATCGAACCACCTTGGCTCTTTGCCTTCCTTGGGTAATGGAACTGACAGAAGGGTTTTGATGGTTGAACACAATACTTCAAAATCAACAATTAATTTGTCATGATTACCACTTGGAAACAAACAAGAATCAATCAAGTGTGAATGTAATGTTTGTACACTGTCTAAAATAGCCCCACAATCAACCCCCCTCCATTTCATCCCGAAGACCGTCAATTGACGGCGTAATGTCCCTTGCACCATTTAGATTCATAAAAATCGGACTAGGTGCAAAATTCAAGATTACAACCAATGGATTATGATCACTAAAAGGTGTCTGTACCACAGAAGTTTTTACTATACAATCTGTTAACAGTGGTGACGTGAATACATAATCAATCGTAGAGCTACTATCCCTACCAATGAACGTCGGGGCATAAGGGGAGTTAGGGTTATACCCTATTCTCAAGGCGTCAGCAAGGTCAAATTTGGTTAATATTTTGGACAGTTCCGAACCCCTGCGTTCCGCTGGATCAGAATAGGTCTGATTATCAAATCCAACACTTTCAGTTAGTTTCGCATTAAAATCGCCCCCTATTAGAATACCTGACTTAGTGTCTGCTGATAGGGAGCATTCCAATTTACTTAAAACCTTTGATAATGGCAGAAGATTCTTGTTCGGTACATAATAAAAATCATTGTTATAAAAATTAATTAAATAAACTGTGGTCTTTGATTTTAACTTGTATTCAAGAATTTGAATATTGGAGTTGTCAGGATTATCACACTGCAGGTCTCTAATTGTGCCACCTGCAAGAATCTTAATCCCAATGAATAGGCCACCCACTGCTCGGCCAAAACTAGGTTTAGGTGATGTTAAACTGAAACAGTGGTAGCCCTCTATGTACAAATTCCCAACAGCCCATGTTTCTTGGAACATAAGAATGTCCACGTCATTAATTATCTCAATCCATGCAGAATCCAATAACTTAGATTCCAGTCCTGCAACATTCCAGCTTAAAATTGATAGACCGAGAGTGCTACAACATTTACCTAGCCTACACCCAGTACTCCCCGCTTCCTCATGAATTGTATTAACAGCAACCGGGAGAATACTGTTAGCAGGCATAATTTCCACAATTTCCACAGGACCATTCAGATCCTGACAGTCTACAGCTAATGTTGGATGTCCCTCTTGTGTACTGACTGTAACTTGGCTATAAGTATTACTATTAGCCATTGTATCTAGTCAGTCCTGCTCATCTAGATTAGAAAAATAATCAAACCGATTATGAGTAGGAATATTGAATGTTGACCTGTCTTCAGTTATCGGTGTGAACTGATGGAGGTCAGGGACAGGGTAAGACCTATCTCTATAGTTGTATTGGTGCATAGTTGAGAATTGGGGATGGTACGAGGGATGGGAAAAAGGTACTGACATTGGGATCTCTTTCCGCCAATTACGTCCGTACAAATGACCAAACTCCTGATTTTGGGAAAAAAGTGGTGATTTAATCCTTGCACCAAAATTCTGATCTTGATAAGAAGTAATGGGGTGATTCACCATAGCTTGTTTTGGGGGTATCAAGTGTCTATAAAAATAGCCTAATGGAAGGAGTGTGGTATTGAATTCCCATGGTGAGGGTAATGGGGCACTTGCTAGTGTTTTCTCTGCCCATTGAGGATTCTTAAAATTTATTGTGACACAATCACCCTCAAACTTTTTCCTGAGTGGGCCTATCCAGCCCACTCTCTGGGTGTTGATGATCTCCCTTGCACTTTCTATAGGAAAATTGCAATTTACAATTAACCAATGTAAGGTTTTATTTTTAAGGGATGTAGGAGTTTCCTCTTGGTCCTTCCTTAATTTAAGAACGTTAACTAGAACAAGCACATAGGCCCCACATTCTGGTGGAAGGTTAATACGGGAAGGAGCTTGTCTAGTTGTTTTTTGTGGCGGTTGGACCATGGGGGAACTGCTTGCGGGATTCAGAAATTGGCCCACCGTAGGCCCATTCAATTGTTTAGAGTTATAATCCTTCCTTATAACTGAGGCTACATTATTAGAATTACCTGATAACTGGCTAGCAGTTGTCCCTTTGTTATGTTATGTTATGTTATTTTGTGACTTTTATAGCGCACGGCTACTCAATGAGTGTCCCGGCGCTTTATTGACATCCTAAAAGCAAACATAACACATAAAGAATAAAGAGGGAAGCACAAAAAGAATTTTAATTGTTTTGTAAAATCAAAGAGGCAAACAGCCAGGTTTTGAGAGCCTTTCTAAAAGATAGCAAATTAGAGTTGCTTCGTAACAAAAAAGGCAGAGAGTTCCAAAGCTGAGGAGCCCGAAGCATAAAGGAACGACCTCCCAGTCGAGCCTTCCTCACACGGGGTACAACGGCAAGAAGCTGTGATCCAGATCTCAAAGATCGCGACGGGCAATATTGCTTGAGCCTCTTCTGCAGGTATTTAGCCCCAGTTGAGTAAAAGGCCTTATGGGCAAGGGTCAGAGTTTTAAAAACTATCCGCTGTCGGATAGGCAGCCAATGGAGTGCCTGTAGCAGGCCAGAAGCATGCGCTCGCCTATGCAAGCCAAAAATGGCGCGAGCCGCCGCATTTTGGACCACCTGCATCCGCTGCAGGAGGTATTCGGGCAGGCCAAGATATAAGATGTTAGCATAGTCCAATCTTGAACCAATCAAGGCCTGGACCGCAATCCTCCTGTGATCTTCTGAGAGCAGCGGAAAGAACTTCCGCAACATGCGGAGAAGTCCAAAACACGAGCCTGTAAGAGTGAGGATCTGAGATCTGAGGGTCAGACCGTTGTCAATTTTGACCCCCAGATTCTTTGCTACCTGCGACGACTGGCTCGGAGGAGACATGTCTGTCGGCCACCACATCTGCCAGTCCGGGTCGGATTGGCAACCGAAGAAGAGTACCTCCGATTTATCTGAGTTGCACTTGAGGCTGTTTAGTTGGAGCCATTTGAAAACAGCCCCAAGGCACTCACAGATACTCTCTCCGTCAAAATCCTCCCCTTTCCGGCAGGTGAAGAGCAGCTGGGTGTCATCCGCGTAGGATACGATCTGGGCTCCATAGGACTCCGCCAGGGCCGCCAATGGGGTCATGAAGATGTTAAACAGAGTCGGGCTCAATACCGAGCCCTGCGGGACTCCGACTCCCAATGGCGGCATCTCGGCGGAAGCCGAGGAAACCCAGACCGACTGTCGGCGACCAGCTAGAAAAGATGTAAACCATCTCAACACCGTCCCCCTCAGACCGATCTCATGAAGTCTTAAGAGGAGACCCCCATGGGGGACGGTGTCGAAGGCCGCCGACAGATCGAGCATGATCAACATCGCTCTACCACCCAGATCTAGCATCTCCTTGATGGCCTCAGAGACCTCCAACAGCGCCGTCTCCGTACTCAGATTAGGGCGAAAGCCCGACTGAGTAGGGTGAAGCAGGTCGTTGGTTTCCAGAAAATTGGAAAGCACGCTGTGAACATGCTTCTCCAGGGTCTTGGCTAAGGCCGGAAGAAGAGAAATCGGCCTATAATTGGCCAAGACCTCAGGAGCCAGACCGGGCTTTTTAATCAAAGGAATGACCATAGCCCGCTTCCACGCCACAGGAACCTCACCTAGGCTAAGGGAGCGATTCAGAAGAGGGTTAACCAACGGGTTGACTACCTCCGCCATCCTCGCCAAAAATTTGGCCGGGCATGGATCAAGCGGTGACCCAGATTTAAGATTGGCGAGCAGAGCCAAGGAGGAGGCCATAGATAAAGGCGGGAAATCAGAAAGAATAGGTCCTGCGAAAATCGATGGGACAGAGCCAGCATCAGGGCCAGACACCTTTAAGTGGGACTAATGGCGGTTTGGGTACAGAGTTTATATTTGTATTTGTAATTGGTGCTTGTAAGATGTTAGGTTCAGTGCCTACTGTTTGAATGGAAGTAGGTTTAGTTGCACCATTTACAGTATTCACTTTGGTTAAACTCTTAATGGGGATACTTAATTCAGCTATTTGCTTTTCTATCCGGGTGAGCCTACTTTCAATGGGGGACAAATAGATACTAAGAAGCTCGCCCAATTTTGCCAACATACAGTCGTTTGCAGTTTCAATATTGTCATTAATTTTACCATCCTTAACTGAGGTCCCACCCTGCTGCTCCTCCTCTCTTTCATCATTCTCATCATCCTCAGTAGTCTCCTTTGTCCTACTCGTGCTATGATTGGATTTGGAGTTTACATCTTTCCCAGTTTTCCTTTGGGGCAAGACATGTTTTCTGACCTTTGAAGACCGAGGCTTGGGTGCATATTGTTTTTGTTTTTGTTTTTGAATGGCACCCTCACGTCTACCCCTTAATTGCCTCGTATTATCCGCTAGCATAACTTCAGGGGTAGGGTTAATAAGCAAGTCTGGGGTTTTCTCCAAATCCATGCTAATATCTGTATCAGAGTCTATCAGGGGAATTGAGGCAGATAAGTTTACTTCATTTGGGATGGTGTGAATATCGGCGCATGCATTTATTAGAGGTCTAATGTTAATAGGCATGGCCTGGGTGGGTGTGACAGCAGAAGCAATAAGACCAAGGGATGAACGTTTTGCATGGGCCAGATCTTGTGAGACCCTACGTTCTAAAAGAGAAATACCCTGGTTTATGGCATCGTTGGCCTTAATTATAAAATTGTCAATAGGGCCAGTTACTGGACCCCCCCCAGCAGCTGCTGTTCTACTGCGACTCCCCCTCGGAGACATATTAATAAATGCGGGTAATATGCTAAACCTAACACAAGTGGGATCAAATATAAAATCTGTTAGGTACTTCAATAAACAAACAAATATGTGGGGCAGAATATAAGTAGCCACACAAAGTACAAGCAAAGCAAAACAGATAACTAAATGTCAGTATATTTGTGCTGCACACGCAGGTATGGAACAGTAAGTAGATATTCCTCAGTGCATCTGCCCGGGCGCAAAGTCAGGAAGTAGTCGGGTACCTTAGAGTGGAAATGTTAAGGGGCTGCGCCCGTCCCGTCCTCCTTCGGCCTCTGAGGGCCACAGAGGGCCCGCCCTTTGCCCGGGCTTAGCCCGGCGTCCCGCGAGGCGGGGTCTCCGGCGTCTTTATGCGCCTCCTGGCGCTTTGGTGTCGTCACTGTGAGCGCGCCGCCGCAGAGGCTGCCGGGATTAGCAGTCCCGGGGCGGCTGCGCCTCCAGCAGAGGTGTCGTCGGATTATCCCCGCTCAAAGTGACTCTTGGCGGTGGACTCGGCGTGCAAAGCCTCCCCTGGCGTGTGGTAAGTTTTCCCCAGAGCTCGCCGGGTCTCCGGCGTCTTTATGCGCCTCCTGGCGCTTTGGTGTCGTCACTGTGAGCGCGCCGCCGCAGAGGCTGCCGGGATTAGCAGTCCCGGGGCGGCTGCGCCTCCAGCAGAGGTGTCGTCGGATTATCCCCGCTCAAAGTGACTCTTGGCGGTGGACTCGGCGTGCAAAGCCTCCCCTGGTGTGTGGTAAGTTTTCCCCAGAGCTCGCCGGGTCTCCGGCGTCTTTATGCGCCTCCTGGCGCTTTGGTGTCGTCACTGTGAGCGCGCCGCCGCAGAGGCTGCCGGGATTAGCAGTCCCGGGGCGGCTGCGCCTCCAGCAAAGGTGTCGTCGGATTATCCCCGCTCAAAGTGACTCTTGGCGGTGGACTCGGCGTGCAAAGCCTCCCCTGGCGTGTGGTAAGTTTTCCCCAGAGCTCGCAGGGTCTCCGGCGTCTTTATGCGCCTCCTGGCGCTTTGGTGTAGTCACTGTGAGCGTGCCGCCGCAGAGGCTGCCGGGATTAGCAGTCCCGGGGCGGCTGCGCCTCCAGCAAAGGTGTCGTCGGATTATCCCCGCTCAAAGTGACTCTTGGCGGTGGACTCTGCGTGCAAAGCCTCCCCTGGCGTGTGGTAAGATCCACTGATTGATCACCTTTAACTGTGCCGCCCAGTAGTATAGCTGTATGTTTGGGAGCGCTATCCCTCCGTCATACCAGCTGTGGACCAGTTTAGCCTGAGCAATGCGTGCAGTTCTGTGTCCCCAAAGCAGGTTGGAGATCTGAGCCTCTATTGCCTTAAAGTAGCTTGGGGGTACTGGGAACGGCGTGTTTTCCAGCACGTAAAGAAAGCGAGGCAGCGCCATCATTTTCAACAGCGCCGCCTTCGCTAACAGTGTGAGCCGCAATGCCCCCCAGTGTGTTGTCACATCGAAGGCGCTCCAGCGGGGGCAGTTAATTATGCTTATAAAAGTCATTGGAATTGGCTGTAATATGGATCCCTAAATATTTGAACCTACCATCCACAATCACGAGTGGGCAATCTTTGGGGAGTTGTGGCGAAGGGCCGTGCAGCACGTACGGTATAGATTTGGACCAATTTATGGTACAACTGGACTCCCGTCCCAAGAGTTCAGACATTCAGGAGTACAAGTATAGAGTGCTTGGGAGATGTCACATATAACAGGACATCGTCCGCATATAACGAGATGCGGTCTTCCCATTCATCCGTCCACCTGATTCCCCGTATCATTGGTTCCCAACGAATCCATGCTGTTAATGGCTCGATTACCGGTGCGAAAAGCAGTGGGGACAGGGGACAGCCCTGACGGGTGCCCCGGGTCAAGGGGAAATCCTCAGAGATGTGCTCATTAACTGTCACGTGAGCCACCGGTTTGGTGTAGAGCAGACGGACCCATGCGGAGAATTTAGGGCCGAAACCCAGATGACGAAGCACTGCAAACAGAAATGGCCATTTCACCACATCAAACGTCATTCTCGCGTCTATGGAGAGTACCACCGCTGGCTCCCTGAGATATGGGATACGTGCCATCACTCCGTATAGACGCCTCAAATTTAGAGCCGTATTTCTACCTGGCATGAAGCCCGACTGGTCCTGATGTATTAGGGTTGCAAGGTGCGGCGTTAGTCTAATCGCTAGCAGTTTTGCAGGACTTTTAGCCTCTGTGTTAATTAACGAAAATGGGCGATATGAGTTGCAGATGTCTGCAGGTTTACCCGGCTTGGGTATTGCAACTATCGTGGCCATTCTCTGGTCCAATGGTAATTCTCCCATCTGTAAACAGTCGTTATACATATGCAACAGGTGGGGGGGTAATGGTTCCCGCCACTTTCTTATATAGTTCAATGGGGATGCCATTGGGACCCGCCGCTTTGCCTGACTGTAATGAACCCAACGCCACCTGTAGTTCTTCCACCGTGAGATCAGCCTCCAGTGCAAGAGCTGCTTCCGGAGCCAGCCCGGGCATGGCAATATCTTTAATGTAAGTTAGTGCTTCTTCTACGGACATCACAGATGTCGATGTGTATACCTGTTGGAAATGTTGCGCCAACGCCTTCACTATGACATGCGGGTCTGTTGTGCTTTTTCCCTCTGCCGTCCGAATCCTCGCTACCCATTTGCTACTCTGTTCCCTTTTATCTAGCCATGCTAAAAGCTTCCCAGCTTTGTCCCCTGTCTCGTATATCTTGTGTTGGGTGTCCGTCATCCTCGACCTGGTCAAATCTTCAAGATATTTTTTATGCTGCTGTTGTGTAATATGCAGTTTCTGGGTTGTTACCGGTGTGGGATCATTGTTGTGCTGGGTCTCAGCTTCTTGTAGTGCTAGCTCTGTCATGTAAGTTGCGCTGTTTCTCTCGCTTACGCCCCGTGACCGAGACAATGGCTTGCCCCCTGATGACGTTTTATACGCTTCCCACAGAATAGTTGGAGAGTCCACTGATGCGGCATTCTCCTGAAAATATTGCTACGTTGTCGTGAGAACCGCTTTTCTAATTTTGGGGACCTGTAAGTATCCTGGGTATATGGGATAAATGCGTCGCCTAACCGTGCTATAATATGTGTATGATAATGACACCGGGGAGTGGTCTGAGACACCTCTAGATTTTAACTCTATACTGTCTACATTTTGTAAGCATTCCGCAGAAGCTAAAAAGTAATCAATTCGGGATAGGCTGTTATGTACCGCAGAAAAAAGGTGTTACTGCTGTGCCGTGGGGTGGTGCCATCTCCACACGTCCGTAAGCCCGAGTGCCTCCATAAAGCTCCCAAGACGTGACATGTGCCTTCGTTGGGTGGTGATCCAGGGTGCTATCCATGATTGCATTAAGGTCCCCCCGATCATCAGTTCCCCCTCTGGAAGGTCGAGCAAAAACTTACTTAAAGCTGGTAGCGTCACTGCATGCAGGGCAGGGGAAATGTACACTGAAACTATTCAGAGATCGCCCTTCCCACTGGCCTATTATGGCCGCAAAGCGGCCTTGGTCGTCTGTTTTAGTGTTAAGCACTATCAGTAGGGATTGTTTTTTGAGTAAAATACCCACCTCCCGCGAGCCAGAGGAGAACTCCGAGTGCACTACCATTTTGAACCCCATTCTATCCATCGCCTTACATGCCGCACCAGTAAGGCGCGTTTCCTGTAGTAGGGCCACCGATGGCGAGTATCGTTTTAAGCATTGCAAAATCAAACCTCTCTTTATTTTGTCGCCCAGACCATGTACATTCCACGTGAGCATGGATAGGGGTGCCACTTGAGACGAAGGGTGTGTTGCTAGATCCGAGGTTACTTGATTGTGTGCCGCCATGTGAAATGATACTTGTATGATAAAGTAAGGAGTGACGTGTACCGTTGTTGCTGGTAGAAAAGGTAAGAAAGTCCCATGCCTGTAAACTTTGCCGACAACTAACACAGGGAACAAACATCCTTGCAATAACAAAACTTCCCCCTTCCCTTCCCCGTATCTTCCATACTGTATGACCGTACCATCTCCCCCTCCCTCCCCACCCGTCCTCCTCCCCAACCCCAAACCTTCCTGACTTAAAAAGTGAAATTGTGCGAAATGTACAGCATGGTACTGATTTCGGTGCCTTCGTATGTGGACCTCATGCATTGGAGGCATATTTAACCGGAGTTTCGTACCTGCTTCCAAACTGAGGTCAGTTCCTGACCAATTTATCAGTGTTTGTTCTGACATTCCACTGTGTACAGCCTATGACATACATAGAAAACCCCCAAAAAACCAACAGTGCAAACTTACCCCCCCTAACCTCTGCCTCCCTGC
Source organism: Lissotriton helveticus (assembly GCF_964261635.1). Lineage (NCBI taxonomy): Eukaryota > Metazoa > Chordata > Amphibia > Caudata > Salamandridae > Lissotriton > Lissotriton helveticus. The sequence goes on from NC_136059.1 coordinate 1,030,860,876, forward strand.
CAGACGGATCCCCAACCATCCGCCACCCCAACTCAGCAGAGTGCTTTAATCCCATCAACAGTACTTGCGTGTAAAGGGGGGAGAGAGGTCTGTGGAGTTCCGCAGTCCATCCCCACCTCAAGAACTATTCTAGAGACTATGTCACGCTGTAACCCATTGTCCAGTCTCATTGTTTCGGTCCAAAGCCCTTCATCTCTGAGCTCGTGGAGCCTATCTTATGGGTCTCGGATACTGGTGTAGTGTTTCTCGTGCCTATGGCTGCACCATGTCGCCATCCGCTTGTGTCAGTCTAGCACCCTTCCATAGCAGTTCCACACTTCAGTCCTCATTATCAATTTGCTGTGTGTCATCATCCTCCTGGTCCTGTCTGTGTTCCGCTGAGTCTTCCGTTTCCCGGCGCTGTTGCTGCCTACTCCCTGTCCGCCCGGATCCCTCGACTTGCCACCATCCCTCGAGCCAGTCATGTGCTTCCTCTGGTGAATCAAAGAGCCACGTCTTTCCGTCCGCCACCACGCGTAGTCTTGCCGGAAAAAGCATCGCGTATGGGAGCTCTTTGCGCCGGAGTTCTTTCTTTACTTCGAGAAAGCTTTTGCGACGTTTAGACACTGCCGCTGCATAGTCCGGAAAGAAAGAGATCACCGAGTTGTGAACACGGAGCGGCAAGGCCATAGACGGGCCAAGACTGGTCTGGGGGCGCTCTAGGTTTAGGCTTACCCCCAGGTACTCTGTGCACCCTTTCTACAGAGAAAAAATTGGAAAGTCCTCTGGGCTGGAGTCTGGACTTGACAAGCTCCTCAACATAAACATCCATGGCTGGGTTCCCTTAACTCTCAGGAATTCCCATCATTCTTACGTTATTCCGTCAAAAGCGCCCTTCCTGGTCATCCAGCTTTTCTGCCATGAGTTTGTTTTCTGCCTCCAGGCGGCTGACCTTATTAAGAAGCATGGTGGTATCTTTTGATAATGGTTTCGTGACTTGCTCAACCTCCATGACTCTAGCTGTCATTTTCTGAAAATCCGCCATTAAGAACGATACATCAGTGGAGATAGTTCCCACCTTCGACTGAACCTTGGTGAGGGCTGACATATCTTCTAGCGTCACTTTCGCCGCTCCTTCTTGGTCAGAGACTTTTTCCGGGGTGTTTGTGCGCTCGGGCAGTGCAGGAAAGTCTTTATTGTAAGCGTATTTGTCCAGTTTCACTTGTGTGTGAGGACCCCTGCCTCCCATCTCTGTCTGTAGATCGCCGCTCCTGCCGGTAATCGCCGCCGCCTGCCGCGGGACCCCACTCCACGCGCGGCCTGTTTGTTTTCCCGCCGTGCTGCTAACTTCGGATCTATGAGACCCTGGACCTTTGCTTGCTCGTTTACACCAGTCTTTCTCAGCGCACCAAGTTATTCTCTGTGCAGCGTGTCTTCCTTCAGCCTCCGAAGGCCACCACCCAACCAGCCAATCGCCAACCGTTGCTCAATCCCCGGGGTGCAGAGTTGACTTTTCCACTTTACCTATCAGTGCCTCCTTGTCCGGCCACCCTTGCCCTCGGCCACAGTGTGTTGTTTTACAGTATTAAGCAGTCACCACGCAGGCTGCAGGGACTCACTGCGTCGTGGTTTTTCCTTCAGGCCACCTAGGCGCCAGTTAATTGTTTGTTTTATCGCCGCAGGGCAGGCGGCCACCCCTTATCGTTCCGATCTGCAGCTCGCCTGCACCCAGGGTCGCAATTACTGTCCCTGCTTGTTGGCCGGGTATCGCTTCAGCTCCCTCCTGTTCTCTTTTGATGGACCGATTTCTATATGCTTTTCCTCACAATGCCACTAACCCCATTAGTGCTCATTAAATTGCAATTGTCACTCCTGATCATGATCCTGATAGTTTATGTCAAATAAGAATTCCCTTTGGGCACCTTAATTTAGAGACACCAATTCTTACAAACAACTAAACGGATATCCTTGGGACATACAAACCCATCACGTAGAGCAATGCAGTAAATAGCAATACAATTCTATGAAAACAAATAAGTTCAGTATGCACAGTTTATTTCATATATTTAAAAAGCAGTTAAAACCATGTATAAAAATTAAAGTAAAGATTGAAATTAAAATTGAAATTGGGAACACAGACAATATAAACAAGGAACAATTCATTTACAGAAATTCAAGTTAAACAGTTCCTAAAACTAAAAAGGGAGATACACAAAAAAGGTAGAAATTCAGCAACAGTCAGAATAGTCCTTGATCAGTATATCTTGTACTTCTCCCTTTATTTCAACGCGTTTCAGCGGACAATTAACATATAGCCGCCTTCATCAGGAATATATTAGCTGTCTTCCCAAAAACACCTCTTTATGGACAAGCTGCCTTAGGGTGGGGAATTGTAGCCTCCTTCTCTGTTCTACAAGTCCGCGTTTCACAAGACAGTGGGTTGCTAAATTGCTTGCACAATGATATCTTTTTTCCAATAGCCGTTTTCTATTCATACATTGACAGCCAGTGATAAGTATATAAAAAGATATATTTTCATGTCTTGCTACTCAGAAAAATAAAGATTCAATGACGATTACGATGAGTATAATAGCAAAGATCGAACTTAGAGAGACATTCAGATGTAAATAATAAGCACGCGGTACATCCAAGAAATCCCAACTAGTAGACTCTGTCTATAGATGATTTTTCTTTCACGGCACGATTAATTTTCATATACTTAAAAGCTCAGGGCTTGAGAGCTATATCCAGTCTCTCAGAGTTATTTCTGCTCGTGTATGCCGCCTCTTGAGAAAAAGGCCGACGAACGCCCCGCGTGCAGTTCCGGTCGTCTTCCAAAGAGAGGTTGAATTTCTGTAAATGAATTGTTCCTTGTTTATATTGTCTGTGTTCCCAATTTCAATTTTAATTTCAATCTTTACTTTAATTTTTTTTATGGTTTTTAACTGCTTTTTAAATATATGAAATAAACTGTGCATACTGAACTTATTTGTTTTTATAGAATTGTATTGCTATTTACTGCATTGCTCTACGTGATGGGTTTGTATGTTTGAAGGATATCTGTTTAGTTGTTTGTAAGAATTGGTGTCTCTAAATTAAGGTGCCCAAAGGGAATTCTTATTTGACATAAAGTCAGCTCTGGTACCCTATCCCTTTGGTTTTGGGTCCCTCTCTCTTTTATTAGAGACATGATCCTGATAGCCCCAGAGTGGCATAGGTAATAGTGGTTTCCAGAGCTACTTTATCTGCCACTCACACCCTACATGAAACTTCCATGCAACCATAATTTACTAACCAGGATTGAAGGAAATCTCCTCCACCCCAACATATAATCCTTGGATTTAGCAATATGGCTCCTGCGGTCATCCAGTATAACCCCTTATATTTACCACCAGGCTGTATGAAAATTCCTGTGGAAGCAAAGAGACCATCTACCAAGAGCTTTTTAAGGGGATAAGATTTGTTATTAGGTGCCTTCATAGCAGTTGTGGCGGTCTCTCCTACCAGGAGAATGCTCTACTGCCTTACTTATTGCATTTGGCTCATTGCAAGCTCCAATGTTCATCAATGAAAGTGCAGCTAGTCCCATACCCAACAGCGTATCATAAAATACTAAACCAAAAGTCTTTTTTTCACGATCCCAGTAGTCAGATTGTTTTGGAAGCACTAAATAACACTTACTGTCCAGTTAGGCCTGCTCCTCATGGGAGTTGAATTTAGTTCTCTCAAAGCACATTCCCCACTATGAGCCTATTCATAAGGCTACATTGCAGCACCTTCCATGGAAAGTTATGTTCTTAGTTTCTATTACATCAGCAAGAAGAGTAAGTGAGATACAGGCTTTATCAGCTATTGAACCTCCATAATTTTCCACCAAAATAGGTTAGTACTAAGAACACATCCTTCCTTTCTACCTAATGTCAGATCAGATTTCTGTATTAACCAAACTATTTCTCTCCCAGTGGTTTTATCCTATCCGTTATCATCAGTTGATGGAGCTTTGCACTCTTTAGATCCGAGAAGAGTTCTAAAGTTTTATCTAGAAAAGACTAAGCTCGTCAGAAAATCAAGTCATCTCTTCATAAATTATCATCCATTAAGAACAGCATTGACCTCCTCCAAGCAAACTATTGCTCGATGGATTGTATCCTGCATTACACTTTGTTACTAATTAACGGACCATCCTCCACCTGGTCAACCCAAATTCCATTCCACAAGAGGAAAAGCACCTTCTTTCGCTTGGAGCAGGAACGTCCCTCACATATGTAAAGCAATGACCTGGAAATCTATTGATATTTTTACTAGACATTTCTGTCTGGATGACGATTCTCAAACTCTCAACAGTTGTGCTGCATGCCTCAGTTACAAAAAGTAACCTCTCGGTGGAATGTGCTTGCTACTTTATTCTACTTTTATGACTATCAGTTGGAATCCTATGATGCAGAAGAAAATGTTACTTACTTGTAATCATGGTTCTGCGTCATAGGCATTCTCAGAGAATACATAACCCTTCCTCCCCTGGTTGTCCGTGTTTTTCACACAAAAAATGGCATCTCATATTCTCCTGTTCAAAAAGAACTGAGGCTGTGATGCAAACTGCCAGTACAGTGCATGCTGGATAATGACCTTTCCCTTATTTGTTTTCTGTGCAATAACAGCATATCTCTTACTATACAAACATTTCTACATTAAGTACTGCAATGTGTTTTTATACTACTTACAAGACTGCTGTTTTCTACATAAACATTAAGTTAAAGCTGGCCCGTCGAGGGCTTTCAGAGGTGTAACTGTAATGTTCAACAGTAGGGTGTCTACCTCAAAAGTCAAGAAATTCTTATATAAATACATATAGAAAATTGTCTCGGGGTGCTGCACCCATTCAGAACTATTCTACGTTTATAATTTAAGTGAGAATACCTACGATGCAAAACCAGGGTTATAAATGAGATTTTCATCTCATTTAGTCAGATTCGCTAAGATCTTTTCGGTTTGTGTAGTTCCTAGTTTGAAGTGCTCTACATCTCAACATTTAAATTAAATACCTAAAATAGTTCCAACAGTGCATGTGGTAATCCAACTATTGCTTCTTTCAATTTTGCACGGTTCACAGCTGGCGGCATCTGCTTAGACTGCCTTCATCCCTGAATAAAAAGATCTGGTATGGAAAATGTACGCAAATTGAATGTCGGATGAGAATGGTGACTACTCATGCTGTGGTCCTTAATAAACTGTCATTTGACTTTCCTTGTGCCTTGATAAAGTTCAAAGGCATTATGTGCCTGAATAAAACACGCAGGCTATATTTGCATCTTGTGTCAATCCACTTTCCTTCCTTATTTTGTAACCTACATACTGTAGTCCCTTTAATTCCGAATCAGTTGTGGATTATGCACTTAGAATATGGAGAGTGTTTACCCAGCTTCTTCTTTCTAAGATTAATTGGATAGGTTGATCACTCTCAGAGATGCAGTGAACTATTCCCCTTCTAAACTTCCCAAGTTGTTTATGGAAATTGGCTACAGATTCATTGCCGTTTGAGCTAAAAGGGAAGCAACATTGGGATAAAGTCTCTGGCCTTTTAGCTTGGCCAAAGGGCACATCTTTCATAGAAAATATTGGGCTACTATCCAGCCATTGTACCCTGATCTTTGTGCTGCAATACTTGTAATTTGCAGAAGGCCATGTGACTGTTTACATAGAGGTGCTTCTACCCAATAGAGTAATGCACTGTGCATTGGTTGGTTCCCCCTAAACGTTTGGGGTTAACTTTCATTTGACATTTGGATAGGCCAATTGTGTCCCCTCCCCCCTATCCACAAGGGCTGGATATAAAAGGGCCTCTCTTGCATACCCAGTGCTCAACTTTTGACTTGAAGAAGCTCTATACACCCATGGAATGACCGGAGAGAATGGACCACACATGGTAAATGCCACACATTTAATGCAGTCTGTATGAAAATTCCCACAATAATTACCTCCATCCATTTGTCCGGGTCACTTGTCTCCATTATTTCCCAAGCACACATCCTCCAAAACTAGCACCCTCACATACTGGTTATCGGAAAAAATCTTAGTTCTCTCCTAGTTACATTCCAATAAACCAATATTCCCAAATCCGTCCCTGTAAAGAAGCTTTCATCTTCTTCACAACTTCGATGAGAGACCCCCAGCACCATTTCCTGATACTGTGAGCACAGTGACTCGTGTGTATCCAATAACAGCCTGGACTTAAGATTCATGAAACAAGTCAGTCAGTTATTGGAAACTAGATGGAGAAAGCATAAATGTCTCTTGGCAGGATCAAATACCAATACCTTAAAAATAAAAAAAGGTAATCCGGCTATAAAACCTTTCAGTCCACAAACTATCAATAATTTATATGCTCAATCGACTAAATTATATCCAACTAATCATCATAGATTTAGAACCTTTCACTGCAAGAAATAGTCCAAACCTGGCTCAATGACTTGAATCTTGACTGTTTCAAGCCCCAACTTTCACCAACGTCATGTCACTTGGATTCTCCTTGGACATAAACCCCAACCAATACATTGCCAAAAAACCAAACATCACCTGCCACCAGCTTTCTTTTAAAGAAAGTGGAACTTTCTTCCAGAAAGAGACTTTTGAACTACTGTTCAAACCCTCCAACTCGCTCATCTGGGTGGTGGTAACGTCGTGCTCCACAGCCTCAACATTGACCTCAGCATGTCTCATCCAGGGCATGAAGAATGAATCACCCCCAGCCTAATGGACCTTTATTGACTCCGTTTGCCGGCCCCCACCATCTTCAAATCCAGGTGCATCATTTACAAAGCCATCATGACCAGCACCCCGCTTATCTTGCTGACTATCTCACTGTTGGTTCTTTGCTCGCCCTTAGCCATGACCCCAGCAGAGAGAAGTTTAAAAAAAGAAAACAAGGCAGTAGGCCTTTTCCATCTATGCAGTCAGTGCCAGGACCAATAACCCCTTATCCATTAGGGCAGTTGTCTTCAAACTTTTTAATGCTTCACCCGCCTCCCCCGCCCTCACCCCCCAGTGACAAAAAAAATCATCGAGCCCACCACCCTCAAATTTCTTTACAATTTTTCTATTAAATTGGCAATGTTTAAACATACTATTCTGGTGTAAGGTCTAAAAGTATCCACAGTGTAATTATTAGAAATGGGGTGCGGGATTTGGAGTCCCTTCCCTTTTGACACCTTCCCCCACCCAGGATATAGATGACAAAGTATGTTGATGATGACCATTTAAAGAGCAGCTTACTGCCACTAATTTTGTCAGCTGAAAACAAAGCACTGTTATTAGCATAATACTTCTTTTGGCCAGAGCCTGGTGCCCCCAGTTTAAAGACCCCTGCATTAGAGCCTCCCCAATGATTTTCTAATTACGAAAGATGTGAATGCACACCTCTTTGAGGAATTCTACAATGTAGTAACAGTACAATTCTGCACACAGAAACTCCCCACCTCTTCTATCCCTCGTTGACTGAATGCTTGCCTTTGACCCTGTACACATACATATATATATATATATACATACATTTAGTCTACACATTTCTCCAGCCCCAAAATACTTTGCAGTCTCCTCAATATATTCTTGGCAGATAAACTTGATACACTATGGGTTTGCAGGTAAAATTGATACACCGTGGTTTGATATCAAATGCTAAATGACCACCTAGCCCACCACTAGTCAAGATCCCATTGAAAGAAACATGACCAAACCTGAGAGTGCAAGCAAATGGGCGGTCTGTGAAGCACACCTCGAAAGAAGCGTCAGCTGGATTGGGTGCATTAACCCTGACTGACTCCCAAAGGAATTCGCTCCTGCCTACAATATTAGCACATCTTTTGTATCCATTGTCACCCATTTAGTTGGTTTGTCTGCACTAGAGACCAGAGAGTTACGGGCCACTATTATGGTCCGGGACTTGCTATTGCATCCCCTGTTACTCTTCGGACTCTATGGTGGTTCTGCCAGATGGCGTACTGATCCCCCTCCATTGTGCATCTCTTGCTTCCCTGGTCCCCACAGTTGCCTTTCACACCCAGCTGTCTCCTGGTCTTGCATGTTGATGGGAGCATGTTTTGGGAGCTTCTTCTGGTGAGCAGATGGGGAGCTTTGAGGTAATGCATGTTAGGTGAAGGGCAGCTGAGGTGGAGTTTCAGAAACAGTCTCTCTGGTATATATATACCCAGACCGCATACTTCTCTGTTGCGTCACAGGACTGGTAAAGACCGCACCTGTTGCTGTTTAACAATATTTTTTTCCGTAATTCAAAAAGTACGTGGTCTGGGCATAAATGTACAAGAGACTGTTTCTGAAACCCCACCCAATGTGACACAATGACCAATGTGTGTTTGGTCCTGTGGGGTTTTCAATCAAAGGAGTAACCAGCAAAAATAAATGACCCTCTACTTTGAATTATTCCTGAAAATACTCTGAGCGAGCAGGTGAGGCAAGGACACCTAGCAGTTCAGCAGTTCAGCCCTCCACAGGGCTTGGTCGCCCCACTCACTGCTGCCGCTCCTGCCTGCCTTGCCGCCTCCTGCCTGCAGATTCCTTCGCTCGCTGCCCGCTGCTCCTGGGAATTTCCCGCTGCTCCTGGGAATTTCCCGCTGCCCGCTGCTTCTTGGAATTTCCCGCCGCAGCCTCCCTGCGGCCCCGCCCCCCTGTGATTCAATTCGCCACCCCGCTCCCGCCACCCAGCTGCTCCTCCCTCCCGGCTCCTTACTTATGACGCCCCCAGAGTGACCGCGCAGCGGACGCGCGCAGCGGGAGCGCCGATTGAGCGCCGAAGGTGCGCCAAAGGTAAGCCCGTCTGCGCCCGTCCGCGCCTGGCCCGCGCCCAGCGCCAGGACCCCTGGCCCTCCCCGCCGAGGCAAGACGACCCGACTGACCTACGACGCCGCCACTCTCAACGCACTCAATGCCGGCCGGACCCACGCCTGCTGCCGAGCCACCCCGAGACGCACCCACGGACCCTTCACCTGCTGCACCTGCAAGTTCACCTGCCTCCGAACCTGCCCCGCACCCGCCAAGACAAACACCAGCAGCAACCACCTCAAGTGCATCCTGATCAACACCCGCTCCGTCCACAGACACGCCGTGGAACTCTGGAACCTCCTCGACGCTACATCACCGGATGTCGCCTTCCTCACGGAAACCTGGATGAATGCCTCCTCTGCACCCGACATCGCCATCGCCATCCCGGACGGGTACAAGATCATCAGGAGGGACCGCATCAACCAGACCGGAGGTGGTATCGCCATCGTCCACAGGAACACCATCCGCATCACGACCGACGCCAACGACTCCTTCGCCGCAGCCGAACATCTCCACTTCCAGATTCACACTGACCCTAAGACGACCCTCAGAGGCACCCTCGTCTACAGACCCCCGGGACCACGCACACAATTCAGCGAAGACATCACAGACTTCATCAGCCCGCACGCCCTCCCCTCCACCGACTACATCCTCCTCGGGGACCTCAACTTCCACCTGGAGAACAACAAGGACCGCAACACCACCGCCCTGCTGGAAAACCTCGCCAACCTCGTACTCAAGCAACTGGTCAACACCCCCACCCACTACGCCGGCCACACGCTTGATCCCGTCTTCTCTTCCAGCAAGTACATCACCTTCAGCCACGCCACCGGACTCCACTGGACCGACCACAGCTGCGTCCACTTCAGCTTCAAAAGATCCACGACCCACCACCACCAGCAACAGGTACCTCACAGGAATTGGAGCAAGATCACCGCAGACCAGCTCACCACCTCCCTCAGCCAGAGCACATCCGCCAACACAACGGACCCCAACGAAGCAGCCCGCAACTTCACACAGTGGCTGACCGCCTGCGCCGACGACCTCGCGCCACTAAAGAACCCTCCCAGCAGACCCAGAAGCAAGAAGGCATCCTGGTTCACCGACGACCTCAAGGACTCCAAGAAGACCTGCCGCACCCTCGAGAAAGCCTGGCTCCTCGACCGGACCACTGACAACATGACCGCCCTCAAACACGCTACCCGCAAGCACCACCAGCTCATCCGCACCACCAAGAAAAATCCCTGAAGGAACGACTGGACAACAACGCCCACGACAGCAAAGAGCTCTTCACTATCGTCAAGGAGTTCTCCAACCCCAGCACCGGCACCAACGACATCACTCCGTCACAAGACCTCTGCGACTCCCTCGCCTCGTTCTTCCACTGCAAGATCGCCGACATCCACAACAGCTTTGGCGCCCCACCCACGCACCCAACCGTCGAACCAACGCCCCCCACCGCCACCCTTCGCACCTGGACCACGGTGACCACCGAAGACACAGCCCGCACGATGAACACCATCCACTCCGGATCACCGACCGACCCCTGCCCACACCACGTCTTCAACAAGGCCGACTCCACCATCGCACCCCAACTCCGGAACATCATCAACGCCTCCTTCAACACCGCCACCTTCCCGGAGAGCTGGAAGCACGCCGAGATCAGCGCCCTCCTGAAGAAACCTACAGCGGACCCCACCGATCTCAAAAACTTCCGCCCCATCTCACTCCTCCCTTTTCCCGCTAAAGTCATCGAGAAGGTCGTCAACAGACAGCTGACCGCCTTCCTCGAGACGAACGGATCCCTCGACCTCTCGCAGTCCGGCTTCAGAGCCAACCACAGCACCGAGACCGCCCTCATGGCAGCCACCGACGACATCCGGACCCGGCTCGACAAGGGGGAAACAGTGGCCCTCATCCTCCTGGACCTCTCCGCTGCGTTCGACACGGTCTGCCACCGCACCCTAGTCCAGCGCCTCAGCAACATCGGTATCCAAGAGAAGGCACTGGAGTGGATCATCTCGTTCCTCGCCGGAAAAACACAAAGAGTCCGCCTTCCCCCGTTTCGCTCCGAGGCCACCGAAGTCATCTGCTGCGTCCCGCAAGGATCTTCACTCAGCCCCACCCTCTTCAACATCTACATGAAACCTCTCGCAGCCATCGCACGCCAGCACAACCTCAACATCATCTCTTACGCCGACGACACCCAGCTGATCCTCTCCCTCACCAGAGACCCCGACACCGCCAGAACCTGCCTACACGAAGGGATGAAAGACGTCGCCGAGTGGATGAAGGACAGCCGCCTGAAACTGAACTCGGACAAGACGGAAGTCCTCATCCTGGGATCTTCGCCCTCCGCCTGGGACGACTCCTGGTGGCCCCCAGCCCTGGGCACCGCACCCAATCCAACCGACCACGCACACAACCTGGGCTTCATCCTGGACCCCTCCCTCTCGATGACCAGACAAGTCAACGCCGTCTCCTCATCGTGCTTCAACACCCTGCGTATGCTTCGCAAGATCTTCCGCTGGATCCCGACCGAGACCAGGAAGACTGTCACCCAGGCACTCGTCACCAGCCGACTGGACTACGGAAACGCCCTCTACGCCGGAACCACAGCCAAGCTACAGAAAAGACTCCAGCGCATCCAGAACGCCTCCGCCCGACTCATCCTGGATGTCCCCCGACGCAGCCACATCTCCAGCCACCTGAGGAACCTGCACTGGCTCCCCGTTGACAAGAGGATCACGTTCCGGCTCCTCACCCACGCACACAATTCTCTCCACGACCTGGGCCCCAAGTACCTCAACGACCGCCTGACCTTCTACACGCCCACCCGCCAGCTACGGTCCACCAGCCTCGCCCTCGCAGCCGTACCACGCATCCGAAGAGCCACCGCCGGAGGAAGATCCTTCTCTTACCTGGCTGCCAAGACTTGGAACTCCCTCCCCATCCACCTTCGGCTGACCCAGGACCATCTCGCCTTCAGGAAACAACTCAAGACCTGGCTGTTCGAGCAGTAGCATACCCCTCCCCCCAAGCGCCTTGAGACCCTCCCGGGTGAGTAGTGCGCTATACAAATGGCATGATTGATTGATTGATTGTTCCCCCGTAAAGAAATTCTTACATTTCTTCCTTCCTTTTATCCATCCTTCATTCAACCTTTTGTCCTTCCTTCTCCCCAAACTTCTGATAGACTTCTAACTACAGATTCCTAACCTTTTGAATACTTCCACCAGTGTCTCTCTCTTTATTATACATTTAATAAAAACCATAATGTACAAACAGGGCAATGCATGTTAGATTAAAATTTTTAAAATATATAAAAAACATGATCAGGTTCTTAAAGCTAAGCGTTTATGCAGTGCAGTTAAAATGATATTGACGAACTTCCCAGCTCTTGCTAAGGCCTGGGCTGAATTGTTACTAAAACACAAAGTCGATGCTTCACTACAGTGTCTCAGCGATTGTTCCCGAAAGACGGGGATCAGTGGGCGACGTCGATCGGTAGCAAAGAATGGCCAACAGCAAAGCAGGTGGAGCCAGGACTCATGTATATAGTTGCAAAACCTGCAAATGGGCTGCTCATTCCACCGAGCCCACTGTGGGTTAAAGTCAAAGATTGGTAGGGCTAGCAGCCTCATGTATACTATTTTGTTGCGAGTCTCGGGGTTGAGGGAGTAGTTAAAGTATAATTGAGGTTTCCCCTTGATATATGATTCGTTCAAAGCGGTGAAAAGTTCGTTTTTAGATAGCCCGGCAACGTCAGTCTGAAATGAAACTGAGATGATTTGTTTTGTTATTGTTTTTTTCCACGTTAGCAGAGGGATAGTTGGATTAGTGAGAGAGGTTGGTTCAATCTTTAATGTAGAGATGGCAAGGTGCAACTGTTTGTGCCAAGGGGAGTGTTCGTCCTTAAACACAGCTTGTAGTTGCTCTTTCAAAGATTGTCCTGGTGCTCGTAAGGTGTGTATATAGTATTTGATTAGGTCGCCCAGGCAATAGAGGTTTACACATGTCAGGCCCGGCTCGAGTCTCATCCTCGACCTCCTCACGTGCTGCGGAGCTGAAAAGATTTTCTTATAAGCTTTTATTTGTAGGTTTCCCAGGAATACGTCAATTTTCCCGGGAAAGGCCAAGTGGCCATAGGTCACTGCAGGTAGTAGTTTGGCCCGTAGCACCCTTAAGATTGTTACGGCTGAAGGGCTGTGCAAATGACGATTCAGACGCCTAAGGCTGTGAATGATCCCCATACCCTTAGACCTTAAGTGTCTAAGGTGTGCTGCTTGGTTTGCCCTAGCATTGAACCAAACTCCTAGGTAGTTGTAGCTGGTGCAGGTCGCTATTTGTGACCCCCCCTGCTCTCCAAGTAAGATTTTTCTTTTTGTAGGTCCCAAAGATCAAAATTTTGATTTTGGATTCATTCATCACAAGATGGTTCTTTGTATTATATTTATTGAGAGCAGTGAGCGATCTTTGCAATCCTATTTTCGTATGGTCCATGATGATGATGTCGTCGGCATATTGCACTGTCTGTAGGCGCAGGCCGCCCAGTTTTGGGGCAGCCAGGGCTGCGTCTGCCAGTTCCTTTGGTAGATCAGCGGTGTAGAGGTTGAATAGTAGCGGAGCAAGTACACAGCCTTGTTTTAGGCCGTTTTCAGTTGCAATTTTTTGGGATAATGTTTGTGCGCTAGTTTTAATCCTAACCCAGGTATTATGGTGCAAGGATATCAAGGCTGAGAGAAGAGGAGATGGTATTTGCCAGGAGTTTAGTTTGTTCCACAGCGTCCCTCGGTTGACCCGGTCGAAGGCTGCGCTGTAGTCCACGAAGCAGCAGAATCGAGTTAGTTGGCAAGCCATTATGTTGTCCATCGTGGAGCAGCCTGCTCTAAAGCCTGACTGATGAGTGAGGAAGAATGTTATTTTCACTGGCCCAGTTTTCTAGTTCCGCCAGTAAGACCCGGGCGTATTCTTTGGCTTCGATGTCAAGCACGGCTATTAGTCTATAGTTGGCCGGATTTGAGAAGTTGCCCTTTTTGTGGATCGGGTGTAGGATTGAGCCCTGCCAAGAAGGTGGAATTTTGGCTGTGAGAAAAGCATGTGTAAAAAGGGGTGAAAGGAGTTCTACCCAAAACTGCCGGAATTTTTTAAAGACTGCTGCAGGTATTTCGTTTGGGCCTGGTGCTCCGTCATTCTTCATGCGGCTGATGATCTTACATACTGCGTTTTCAGGTAAGGCCAGACCAGAAATATTTCTGTTGAGTGGGGCTAGAGCCGTAGGGGTGGATGAGCGCTCCCATGCCCCGCCATTATAAAGTTGATTGATGTGCCAGTGTCAGATCCGTAAAATCTTTAGCAGTATCCCTGTGTGCAGGTGGTCTGCGTCATACTCTTCCCATGCTGCACGTGACGTGCTTGGGCCTATATAAGTGACACCCATGCATGTTGACATCGGTTCCTTTCTTTCATGGCTAACAGATTCAGATCCGAAGCCCCTTCACAGTTGTTCTCTCAGGGTCCTTACACTCAAGGCAGTCTTTCTTGCTGCTATAACCTCGGCGTAACAGGTCGGCGAGTTGCAGGACCTTTTCGTTCATTCTCACTGCACCAAGTTCTACGTTCAACAAGCTGGTTCTGCATCAAATGTAAGGAGAGACTTCACTGGTTGAATCTGAAAAGGTTCTGAGCTTCTGCACCTATTGTATCAAAAGAACACCGAATGGACTATCCGCTCTTTATCGGATTCACTGAAGCAAAGAAATTCAAAGCAGCGCAGAAAAGGACCATCTTGTGCTGGATTCTACTTTGCATTATGATTTGTTATACAGTGGCAAACAAAATGAGGTCATGCAGGCTTATTCTACTAAGACTAAGGCTGCTACCACTGCATTGGCTCCTGGGGTGCGGGTTCTCAACATTTGTCAGGCTGCTACGTGGGCTCGTCTACATATGTTCACGAGGCATTATTGCCTGGACAATCAAGTCGACTGGGAAGGGCATTTTGCCCGCTCCGTCCTTCAGGGCAGTTTTAGTTTGAGTCCGTTCACTGACTCGCCTCCATGGAGGTATGGCTTGGGTATCTATTCAGAAGGTAAAGAATCTGCAGTTAGAGACTCTACCAGAAAGAGAGTTACAGAAGGTAACTTTTCCTTCTGATAGAGACTTCTAACAGCTTATTCCTCACATACTCACCCCTGCCCCCACCTCCCCATTTTGTCAACTGGTCTCTTCATATGAAAAAATCCCAATTTAGGAATCTGCACACCTATCACAACCAATCTGATTGGCTCCATGTTTATGGGCACCGAAGCATAAAAAAAGGAACAGATGTCAGCGTAAATGAGTGACTCCTATATAGGCCCACACATGTCACATCCGGTGAGAAACCATGCCGGCACGGAGAAGCCCACCCCACCTACTAGTACACAGGAGTACTGGTGAAAAATTTCCACATTCAGTGTGACCCCTGCAGGAGTATTCAAAAGGGGAGGAATCTGAGGTTAGAAAAAGTCTCCACAAGAAAAAAGTTTACTTGCTCTCTTTGTACTTTTTTCATCCATCCTTTCTTCTCACCATACTTTTTGTTATCCTTCTTTTCCTTTCCTCCCCTTTTCATCCTTCATCCAGCCTTTCTCTGATCCATCATCCATCTTTTCTCTCCATCCATTAATCCTTCTCTCCATTCATATATCCTTTTATCCTCCCATCTCTTCATCCTCAATCCATTCCTGCATTCATCTAACTCTCCATCATCCTCTACATTTTCTTTCCTTTCATCCTTCCTCCTCTTCTACACCCATCCATCTCTGAAATCATCCATCCTCACCATCCCTCCATTTCTCCCTTCCACTGCAAGATGTCATATTTATGAGCCTCTTGCAGACCAAAGTCTCCAAGCCATAAGCATCAACTTAAATGTGTTTTATTATACAGAACTGTCTAATGACACTACTCCAGGTAGTAAAGTGGGTGGTGATTGATACCCTTGTTCTCTACTCCCTCCTGCCCATTTTGAAGTTGATTTTACTCTGTCTCTTCAGCCCCTCTAAGGGTCCACACAATCATATGCTGATGACAGGCCTTTATTATATTAGCTGAGGAGCCTTCCACCTGAAGGGACTTACTGCTAACTTATTCAATCATGGACAATTGCAAACGTCTTGCAACTTAATGCTACCCATAATTACACCATTTTAGTTCAGGGGGTGATAAAGTGAAATAGGGGTGAATTTGTGATCCAGCGCTACACTTGAGGCTGTAGTCTGAGTCAGTAGACACTTCTATCAGCTAGGTGAACTGAGATTCATTCCTTTTCCTCTTTTGCAACCATAACTTTCCCTCTGGTCCATTGCAGTCTCTTAAATACAGGATTTCTTAAGAATATACTGAGGGAATATATTTTTTGGTGTTATTGGGTCAAGACCACTGACATTTCTATACAGAAAACATCAAACAATTTGGTAAATACAATAAGATCTTAAAATATCAGTAAAAACATAGTCCTACCAGTGTTAATTGAGGATATTTTAGAGACCTGTGATGAGGATTGTTAAGAAGTTCCCAAAACCTTAACAGTAAGTAAATGTTTGAAACTCTAAAAACATGTATATTAGGACTGAATACAATTCTGACTAATGTGTTGTAGTAGAACGGGGTATCTTTTATTTTACTAAAGGAAAAACTCATTAGAAGTACAGATGAAATCCACATGTAGTATCTTGTATTAGAGCTAACACTGATATGTGCTCTAAATCAGAGTTAGCTGAACCAGAATGTTGAGCTAGAGTTCTGGTTGTTCCTGGTGATAGAATATTTGTGTTTCAAGGCAAGCAGTTGAACTGAACAGGCAGGAGCTAGAAGGCGGCTGTTCTACAGAGGCTGAAGTGTTTACCATCCTACTTAAAATAAAGCATCTTCTACTTCAATACCACCTCTAACCTTATTTCATTGGCGAAGAGGATGGGGCATCTAGTCTTTCCATGGGAAAAATGTTTAAAAAAATTATGCAAGAGTGTGTGGTACATCATTAAGTGCGGAGTGCAGAAGGGCTTTGCTTGGCTCTGAAAGTCAAGAAGTTTTTCAATACTTACCCGATTTGTCTTCATAGTTAAGTGGTAACTTAAATGAATATGAAATTTGTATAAAAACATGGATCTACATTATGTACCTAAAGTTTCAAGGGATTTAGAAAGGTATCAATTTGGTCCAATGAATCTGTTGAAGAATCTATTTCTGTGTTATGGAAACTAGCTTCTACGTGTTCTTTTGATGTTAAGATTGAGGAAAGGCTCTGTGATCAGTTCATGTTAGGATGTCGTGTAGAGAAAGCTAGAGACAGTTTTTGGCAAAAGGATGACCTTACTTTATCAGAAGTTGTCACTCTTGCCAAAAGCTTTGAACACAGTAAAGCATGCATTGAAGAGATAAAAAAGAGTAATACTAATTTCAAAGAAGAAACAGCACAAACAGTTTCTGTTCGCAAGAAGAGCAACGTTACTTTCACTCCACGTCCTTCTCAAAAAGATTCTTTACAATGCTTTACAGTCTAATCCAGGGAAATGCTATAGGTGTGGTGACACTGGACATTATGCCAATTTTAAAGGAGGTGTAAGTTGGAAAGCCACATGCAAGAAATGTGGGAGGAAAGGTCATGTCTCAAGTTGTTGCAGGAGTTCTAATACTAAAGGGAAAAAAATTCAAGAAGTTAATTGTGAATTTATTGATGACTCATCTGATGAGGAAATCATCATGCAAGTTCAAGATGGTACTGAAGGACCCTGGGAGGTAGTACAAGTTGATGGTGCATCTCTTTCTATGTTATTTGATTCTGGTGCAAAGATAACTTTAATTCTCAAAGTATTTTTTGAGCAAAGTTTATCACAAAAAGTCAAATTGTTCAAAGCAGATATATCCCCAAAAGGATATGGTGGTCAACCATTTAAACTAGTAGGGTATTTTAATGGATCAATTCAGTTTGACAGAAACACTACAGGGAAAATGTACGTTTCTGTTAGAGGTGACTCTCTCATCAGCTGTTATCACCAGAAAGAACTTGGTGTATATCTTGACCCTAATGAGAATCCTCCAGTTAAAGTGAGGCAACACATTCAAGTGAGCAGTATAAATTCTGATAAACTTGATTTTGAGAAAGAATTCTCTGAAGTTTTTGCAACAAAACTCGGCTGTCTAAAAAAATATGTTCCCAAAATAAGAATTAAAGAAGGAGCAAACCAGTTGTGAGCAAGGTCAGAGGGATACCTTTACTTGTCAAAGAAAAAATGAACGCTGAGTTAGATAAATTGAAGTCCAATGGCATCAAAGAAGAAGTGGAAGCAACAGAATGGCGGGCTTCGGTGGTTATGGCTACAAAGGCTAATGGCAAAGTTTGCCTTTGTGTGGATTTACGTGAGTTAAATAAGAATGTCTTTGTAGATCATTATCCCCTCCCAAATATTAACTAAATGCTTTCTATGTTGAAAGGAGCTAAATGTTTTACAACTGTGGATCTTACATCTGCTTATCACCAAGTAAGACTTCATCATGACTCCTAAGATCTGACAGCATTTGTTACTCCGTTTGGCACATTTAAATTTGTGTGTCTCCCTTTCGGATTAATATCTGCTGCTGCTATTTTTCAGTGTGTGATGGAAAGGATGTTGGGGGGAATTTCGGGTATTAAGAAATACCAAGACGATGTTCTTGTTTATGGAAAGTATGTCATTGTGCATAATGAAAGGGTACGTGAAGTTATACAAAGATTTAAAGAAAATGGCATAACTTTAAAAGCAAGCAAATGCGAATTCAATTTAGGTCAGACACATTATCATGGTCACAAGATTTCGCAAGATGGTATTGAACCAAAAAGCGAGCTTGTCGAGACTATAAATAACCTGGTCATTCCTTCATCTAAGAAAGAAGTGATAACATTTTGGGGGTATAACTGAATACTATAATCAGTTAATTATGAATTTTGCAAAGAAAACTAAGAATCTGAGATCCTTACTAAAGAAAGGTACCTCTTTTGTGTGGAATGATGAATGTGAGTCTGAATTTTGTTTAATAAAGAAAATGCTAAGATGGGCATCTAGTCTGTAGAGTTTCGAGCCTGGACATGAATCCACAGCAATGGCTGATGCCAGTTCTAAAGGAATTGGAGCAGTTCTTTTACAGAAACATAATAGCTTGGAGAGAACAATATTGTTTATTTCCAGAAGTTTGAGAGGGGCAGAATTGAATTATTCAGGCATAGAAAAAGAAGCTTTTGCTGTGTCTTGGGCTGTGCAAAAGCTTAGGAAGTTTGTGTGGGGGAGTAAGTTTGTAGTTAAAACTGATCACAAACCTCTGAAGGAGATTTTTGAAAGGAAAGGTTTAGATGCAGTTTCTGCTAGGATAAGGCGCTGGGTCATTGGTTTGCAAGAATTTCATTTCAATGTAGCCAACAAATGTGTGTTGAGAAAAACCTCGAGTTTCTAGAAAACCTGATTATCTAAATGAATATGTATGCTCTCACTGTGTATTTCACTCACATAAGTTCTACTTTAGTGTTTGTTTGTTCTTGTTATCTCCCTCCTCTTCCTTCTGTTCTTTCATTTGTCATTGGGAAAGGAGGGAGGTGTGTATTATCTTGTATTATAGCTAACACTGATATGTGTTGTAATTCAGTGTTAGCTGATCCAGAATGTTGAGCTAGGGTTCTGGCTGTTCCTGGTGATAGAATGTTTGTGTTTGAAGGCAAGCAGTGGAGCTGAACTGGAAGGAGCCTGAAGGCGGCTGTGCTACAGAGGCTGAAGTATTTACCATCCTACTTAAAATAAAGCATCATCTACTTCTACTTTATTACCACCTCTAACCTTGTTTCACCACACTAATACAAAATCTGCTCTAAGATGTCTAAGTAACATTAAAAGAATTATTTCATGAACTTAATTTAAGAAAAAGGAAGAGATTTTACTGATGACCGGGCCAGAGTTGACTGAACTGCTCTTAGAGAGTAGTTCTATCAAATGTAATTCAACTGCATAAGTGCATAGAGACGGGCAGAAGTAACTAAATAATGAGTTAAATCTTACTGATAATATTGGCTGAAACTGTTCATTTATCTTCCAAAGAGCACATTACGTTGTCAGAACCATCAAGTCTGGATAAGATGCTTGTCTATGCCGAGAGAAAATGTAAATATATACTTGCACAGCACTGTTGCTAAAGGTTCTATAGCTAAAACACTAGGATTCCTCACACATCATAGTGTCCAGATTGCTCATTTTCTGAAAAATATCTTCAAAACTATGGGGGCGGGTGGGGTAGTCTCCAGTGACACAATTACCATAATGATGTACTTTGGAAGAACAGTTTGTGTCGTCTGTACTAACTCATTCTTATAAGGTGGATTGTGTATCAGTGGTACAATTGTTAGAACAGGTTCAATCTAGTTTGCTGAAACCAAGGGCAAAATTGTGCATAATATCAATCATTGATCAAATATTTTAATGCAGTATTAGATTGTATGCCAAACAAAAACCTCGATTTCATAAAAAGGCAGTTAATGGTGGCTAGGGAAGTAATTTCAAAGAGCAAACTTCTTTGAGAATGCAGAATAGCTGTAAGAAGTCCTCAAGTGGACCAATATATGCTCCAAATTATTAGAAACACACTGCTAAAACTAAAAGTAATTTCAGAGGGGTGATTTAAAGTGATTCATGGCTCCCAGAATTTCATTTCAATGTAGGGTACGTTCCCGGTGCAAAGAATTTGGTTGCTGACTGTTGTTCTCGTTTGGTCAGTATGCCTGATATGATTGGAAATGTTATGGATGAAGATGAAAATTTGGATGTGTGTGTCTTAAGAGACGGAGTTATTAGAGAAGATGAGTGGTTGTGAAGTTAATAAAGATCCCATTTTGCAAAAAGTGATGGAAAAAATTGGAGGTGTGTGGTCCAATGCTAATAAAATCAATGATATTTTCAAATTTTCTGGAAAGTTAAGGATGAATTGTCCGTTCAAGGTGGACTTGTGTTCAGGGGCACTAGATTAATTCCCCCAATGTCTTTGAGAGAAGCATTCATTTCTTTGTCTCATGAGAGTCATCCAGGGATATCAAAGACCGATTAGGATAAATGTATTGGTGGCCTGGAATGGATATCCAGATTGAACGTACTGTGAGAGATTGTGGTGAATGTTGTAATGCTGATAAAACTTTCAAATGTAGAGTACAGCCTATGGTGAAAAGAGAGATACCATACCAAAGGAACCATGGAAAGAGGTTGCCTTTGATATTTTAGGTCCCATTCGCTGTTCGAGTACTGACAAGTATGTTTTGGTACTGGTAGTCATGTTCTCCAGATGGCCAGAAGTTGCCATTACAAAGTCTGTTCAGACGCGTGATGTGGTTATGTTTTTGGAGCACGTTTTTGAGAGGGAAGGCTTTTCGGATTCTGTGCTAACCGATAATGGTGTACAGTTAGTCTCTAGCGTAATGGAAGAATTCTTGAAAGAAAGAGGGATCAGATACAAGAAATCAGCTTTGTATCATCCCGAGACCAATGGCATAGTGGAAAGGTTGAACAAAGTGTTGAAGGAGACCATACAACGTGGAATTACAAACAATTTGTGTTGTTTTGCAAAGTGAAGAACTATAGAATGACTCCTCATTCTAGCACAGGTTTTTCTCCTTTTGAGTTGTTCAAAAGGAGAAAAGCAAACACTTTAGTTTGTCCTTCATGTCCTAATGAAAAGAAAAAAAAAATCAAAATAAGCTTTATTCGGTATGCAGTGCACAACCATATAAGCAGTCACAAATGAACATATTAAAATCATCACAGACATAAATACATTAATAGCGTTATCCTGTCTTTTGTCAGTTACTTGAAAGAATCGACATTTACACGTTATTTGACATGTAATAAAATACATAGACCAGAAAATCTGTCTCTTTATGGCCTGAGCTACATAATGTCACCATATGATATTAAAAAGAGATGGTAATGACGGACAAATTACAAGAATGGCAGATTATTCTTAGTGTAGAACGTCGTGTGCAAAGTACGCAATAAAGTGCTTTTTTGCTCTAAGGTCCACAATGTGCAAATTTCGCTATTAGATACTTTTAGAAGAAATTTTATTTAAACATTCCAAGAATTTTTTTTCTAAGAAATAATAAATAATCTGAAGGGGAGTGTGCAAATATGAGCAATAATGTGGAACTTACGCAAATTACATAAGAAAAAGTTCCTGAATTTTCTAAGAACTGTAGAGTGGGCGATTGACTGAATACCTTCTACAGTAACCAATAAATTGCATAGTGATTTTCCCCCTTAGGGAAATAGTCTGGGTGATAAAATACAGTTTAGACAAATATCATAAAATACATTGCATTTTCCTATTGCTTAAAAGGTTTCTTTTAAAAAGTTTTTAAAGTGTTCGAAGTACATCTTGACTTAATTTACAGATTCTTTCTATGCCGAATACAAAATGTTAGGAACCTTGCGATGCTTGTAGCTATGAAGTCTGATTCCAAGAGCTGAAGGGTCATAAAAGCAGGGCGACATTGGCGGAGACCCAAGGATTTTAAGATCGGAATCAGCCATCTCTCTCTGGGTTCAGTATAAAATTTGCAAAAGAGAGTCACGTGAAGGAGCGATTGTAAGGAAATCTCATCACATGGACAGGGGGTTAACTGCTTGAACCAATCCTTTGGCAATGGGAAAGTTACAAGACGGTGAAAAATATTTAATCTAAATCGAATCAGCAGAAATGTATCAAAGCTAGTTAGCATCAGAGTTAGGTAAGGCTGGATCGTGGCGGCAGTTTGGATTATTAGTGAGAGCTGAACTGAGATTTTATTTGCTCCAGCAGTCAAACGGAGATCAGCTAGGTGCATTAAGCATAGATTCTTTAGCATCTTTCTTTAAATCCTGATCAATTCTTGGGGATTATGATAGTAATTCTCCATTCCCACATCGGAGAAGAACTTCCTAACATATTCCAGCCATCGAATCTTTGTAGCATGTTCTGATTTAACGCAGTCTGTCACAATTGCTTGGGTAAACATTAATTTAATAGACGTCCAGGGACGGTGCCATAGTAAGACTGGTTGCATCCGAATGATGTCAGAAATATAAGGTACACCCAGTTCTAGGTGGCAACTAAATGTGTCCTAATGATTTGGTGAAGGATGATTTGTGTGTAAAACAAAAGGAAGAGTTCAAAAATATAAAGGAACACAAATTGGCTTCCAAAAGGAAATAGTCTCGGAAAGTTACAAAGAAAACTATTGTTCATGTTGGTGATTTAATCAAAATTAAAAATCCTCATGGTGGTATGTTCAGTATAGGTTTGAAGTTTTCATCTCCCATGAAAGTTATCAAAGTTTTCGAAAATGCAGTCAGAACTGAAGATCATCGCATTTGGAATTTGGGTCATATGGTAAAAATTTGTACGAGGAATGAAAAAGATCTCTCCAAGGAAAATTCTGATAATGTCATTGGTGCCAACAAAGTTGTGTTGAGAAAAACCTTGAGTTTCTAGAAGACCTGATTATCTAAATGAATATGTATGCTCTCACTGTGTATTTCACTCACATAAGTTCTACTTTATTTAGTGTTTTTTGTTATTGTTGTTATCTCCCTCCTCTTTCTTCTGTTCTTTCATTTGTCATTGGGAAAGGAGGGAGGTGTGTAGTATCTTCTATTATAGCTAACACTGATATGTGTTGTAAATCAGTGTCAGCTGATCCAGAATGTTGAGCTAGAGTTCTGGCTGCTCCCTGTGATAGAATGTTTGAGTCTGAAGGCAAGCAGTTGAGCTGAACTGGAAGGAGCCTGAAGGCGGCTGTGCTACAGAGGTTGAAGTATTTACCATCCTACTGAAAATAAAGCATCATCTACTTCAATACCAACTCTAACCTTGTTTCACCACACTAATACAAAATCTGCTCTAAGATGGCTAAGTAACATTAAAATAATTATTTCACGAACTTAATTTAAGAAAAACTAATAGATTTTACTGATGACCTGGCCAGAGTTGACTGAACTGCTCTCGGAGAGTAGTTCTATCAAACGTAATTCAACAGCATAGGTGCATAGAGACGGGCGGAAGTAACTAAATAATGAGTTAAATCTTACTGATAATATTGGCTGAAACTGTTAATTTATCTTCCAAAGACAACATTACGGTGTCAGAACGATCAAGTCTGGATAAGATGCTTGTCTATGCCGAGAGAAAATGTAAATATATCCTTGCACAGCACTGTTGCTAAAGGTTCTATAGCTAAAACACTAGGATTCCTCACACATCGTAGTGTCCAGATTGCTCATTTTCTCAAAAATATCTTCAAAACTATGGGGGCGGTGTGGGGGAGTCTCCAGTGACACAATTGCCATAATAATGTATTCCGGAAGAACAGTTTGTGTTGTCTGTAGTAACATTCTTATAAGGTGGATTGTGTATCAGTGGCAAAATTGTTAGAACAGGTTCAATCTAGTTTGCTGAAACCAAGGGCAAAATTATGCATAATATCAATCATGGATCAAACATTTTAATACAGTATTACATTTTATGCCAAACAAAAACCTCGATTTCATAAAAAGGCAGTTAATGGTGGCTAGGGAAGTAATTTCAAAGAGCAAACTTCTTTGAGAATGCAGAAAAACTGTAAGAAGTCATCAAGTGGACCAACATATGCTCCAAATTATTAGAAACACAGTGCTAAAACTAAAAGTAATTTCAGAGGGGTGTTTTAAAGTGATTCAGGGCTGCCAGATACCAAATGAAAGCTATGGTCACATACAACTTTGGGCGGACTGAGACTGCCATACATAAAGATGTATTATTTTGCAAACCACTTATTCCAATTAGCCAACTTCGTACCTTGACACTACGCAAATCCTTATAGGTTAATATAGAAAAACATATAGTGAGCTGCCCTGAGCGTGCTCTTCCCATGTACTCCACACACCCAAAGTGCACTCCCCAATCCCATCATCGCCTGCATGTCAACTATATGGAAACCATGTCATTGACTACTAACAGTGGATGCAAACAAACACACCTCCCTACTTATAAGGGAGATTACTGGACTATTGGTAACAGACCAATATCTGTGCATGATTGGATCACAAGGGAAGGGAAGGCAACAGATCAGCCTTTACTTAATGCGAATTAAGGGACTTCGAGGCCCTGCAACAGGTGTATGGTCTGACAGGCCTCTAGTCTTGGCGCTACTGAGATATGAAGCTGACTGGGCAGTGTAAGAACAAGGCAATGACTCTCCTACAGAGACCTTCAGTAAATTGGTTTTTTTGTAAACTAGAATAATGTTTTACACAAAGCAGATGCCGAAAATAAATGATTAGACATTGCAATACATTCTGGAAAATAAATTAAAAGATTTAATCAAAGTATGCTTGAGAAAATCCAAAGGAAGATGTTTTCAGCCATTTTAAATGTTTTTTTGTAAGCTTGCACCAAATGTGATTTCCCTTGAAAGTATGTCAGACTTCCACTCTGCCTTATCTCTATCCGGTTTCAGACGACCTGCTACCTTTTCACTGGGCACAAAGGCCTCACATGCCTTCCTATTTAAAAGATATGCATTCACCTGCTTTTCCATGGTAGAGAAGGAGAGGAGAGTGGTTTATAGCGTACCAGACTGACGCAGGGCTTTAAGTGGGATGAAAAAAACTGGGGGTCTTTCAAAGGTGCATGGCCAATACAGTTAACGGCGTGGCTTTAAACGCTTAAGCTAAAAATCTAGCATAGTGTGCCTCCTGACTGGCATTTTGGTGCCTCTGTGATTGAATCCGTATATATATGATACAATAAGTAACATAACAATCTAAGGCTCTTGGTTTTGTCAATGGCTGTTAGTTGCATAAGATACATAAGCAAATACTATTGCCTTGTTGCAGATCATATTGACAATACTTCTGTCCTGAAATGATGAGACTTTAAAATAACTATAAGAAATTTATTTGAGGTTACCTCAAAGGCAGTAAAGTGTGGTACTGCTGCAGTGTTAAGATTTTTTTGTTCACCCCTAGGTTGAGGGCAAAAATGGAGAGCCCAATAGAGACTTGTTTCGGCACCTATTTTTTTAGAACTGTCAGTGCTGAGCACCGGTGTTAGACCTGTCAGCCCTTTGGGTGGTCCCTCCTATTTATTTATTTTTGTCCCCTTTCTGCCCCTCAATTCCTTTCATTTTTATGTCCACTGGAATTTTTAGGTGTTGTCCTGGGGGTTAGGTACTCCTTGACCCTATAGTTTTTATTAGGCCTGGATGTCCCTCTGGTATCATGAAAATCTAGTTCTACAAAATGGTGGCTTGTAACTGCCATAACTGTTCACCTCAGAAAAAGGGTCCCTTAGGATAGCATAGGGACACTCTAGAACCTTCCACCTGGTTCTAGTAGCCTGAGGCCAGCCTATATAAAGGCCAGTGTGAGGGCGGCCATTTTGTAGTGACCAGTGAGTTGTTTTTGGAACCTGGTCAGGAGAGGAGTGAGGCGATCTTGTGGGGAGGAAGGCGCACTGAGCGATGGGAGATCGTCTCCTGGGCCGGCTGCCTCCTTAAGTGACGTGTCCCCCTACTCCTCGACCAAGCCCTGCCATTATGGGATTAATTCCTACTCTCTACGTTGTCAAGTGCTCCTAGGCTACCCTCTGGGTGCGGTAGGAAGTTGACCTGGGTAACACTAAACAGAAATATTTGTGATCACAGAGTCACTCACTGCGGAAGAGGCCCTGGAACGCTGAGAGGAAGTTCCCTGGCGGTAGCTGAAACCAACAGCCGTGAGGGCGCGTGCCTGCCGTGTGAGAATTCCCTCGGAGTTGTTGAGGGGAAGTCAGGCAAGCGCAACCGAAGAGCAGCGGAAGCAGGAAATCACCACAGCTGTTGCCGCGGTGATATAAGGGGCGGAGAAGAGCGGACGGAGGCCGGCCGTGGGCGGAGTCCTGAGCTCATTCGGAGCCGGCGAGAGAAGAGCCTCGGAAGAGCTGCATATCGCCCTGGAGACCGGTGGGATGGAAGCGGTAAAGTCGCGCTCCGTTTAGGCAGGCGATTGCAGTCTGCTGCCAGCGGAGCCTTCCCCGAAGCCTGGAGAACTGCAAGGGCACAACTGGGAAACGAGCGGTCGGAAGTACACAGATACAGTAAGCAGGCGCATCGGTTGGGCGGGAGGAGAAGCCGCATTCCAACCTCCGATTTCCCCCTCATAGTGACTCGCAACCCCAACGGTGCTCAACTATTGTGAGAGTGGCGCCCCCCCAGCAATTACCAGGCTTAGGGTGATTCTTCTGAGTGTGAGAGCCTGCTAAATGAACAAACTCTGTCTCATAAAGGGAAGCTGGGCAACGAAGGAGTCTCCTAAGGAGGGAGAGGGGAAGGTAGAAAGAAATCATTTGCCTTTAGTACACCAACGGGGAGGGGTTCAGAGTGAACTGGAGCTTTAATATTCCTGTAATTGTAACCACCACATAAGTTAACTGATTGTGGGACAAGACAGAGTGACCTAGCTGGTACAAACCAGTGAGCAGCTGGGGTAGAAATCTTTGCTAGTGAGCCCTTGAGGGAATAAGTCCAATGTTCCTTTGTGCCTCATGTATTAATTGATTACCTTACTTGTTGTTATTCAGGTATTCCTCTATTGAGTCAAGATGCTAAAGGGCTAAGCGGGGTGTAATTGATGAAATTTGTATCCTGCTGTTAATAGTATCCTTGAACTTCTAAGGGTAAGGATTATTTGTAAATCACTGTGTGGAGAAGTGATATTTTCTAGCAGCGCTGTACATGTGCCCCAGGCGCTAACTCTGCCAAGCGCTGTCATCTCACAGAGCGCTTTCGCTTATGATCCCCCCCCCCCCCCACAGCGCCGGCTCTTCGGAGACTGTGTGCCCCAGAGCTTTGCCTCGTTGAAGTGAAACGACCCGGAGCCCTAATCGGGGTACTTACCGCCATCGCCCCGGATCAGCCTGCGCCACCTGTTGCTGAGTGCGACCGACTGGGGTCGCGAGCCGCCGGTGCGTCCCTTCAGTGACGCTTGACCTGCCCTGCGCCAGTTTTGTTTCCCGTGCGGCCCGAGCTGTGGAGGGCCGCTGTGGAACTGAGGAGAGGCCGCGCCAGGCCAGACGAGGCTGAGATCTACCATCACGTGACGGGGGCCGTCCCCCGCCGCGCATTCATTGGTAGCGTGGCCGAGGCCCTGCAAGCGAGCCTCGGATTGGCTCTGGGCCTCGGTACACGCCATGGCTGCCTGATTCCTCACGCTCCAGGACCGGACCCGAGGCAGGAGAAGTCATCGGGAGGCCCGGGACTGGTCGGCCAGCAGGACAGAGTCTGTCCCCACCAGCGTGAAGCCTCCTTATCTTCCCGAAACACCGCAAGGGCTCCTTGTGGAGCGAAGACCACAAGGTAGGAGGGCGGAAGGCCGGAGAAGGCCCCGAGTTCGCCCCTCCCCAGGAGAAACTATTGATGGGCCCCGTTGGCCCTAATTATTTATAGAAGGCCCCCTTCTGACATGGGCAGTAGCCCCTAATGACAGGATAAGAACCCCCAAAATTCCTAATTTCATGACTGGACTGAGGAGGAAGTAGTCCCTAGCTGTGGAATTACTTTGGCCAGATTGCTTCTTAGCAGGGACTGAGTTTCACAAAGAGAAATCCCCTGCGGGTTCGATGATTTATCCATGCCAAATGAAATGTTTTGCCTTTCGAAGGGGTATTTACCTGACAGAATGTTTGCTTAACCGCTGAAATGGGAATGTTTATTCCAGTTTACGAATATGTTTTTCTTTACCTATGCTTAGGAGGTGGGAAGTTGGGTTACGCCTACTGATATGGTTATTCTTCCCTAGAGAAATGTTGATGCATTGCCTACCAGTGTAAGATGTAATGCTCTACCCTGGGTTATTGACATGCAAAAGTCTGACGCAATGAGAGGTTAAATAGGAGGAAATGGAATGCCTATGCCTGATTGCAGAACTGACCTACTCCTGCTTCACAGAAGGTGTTACCCCAGCCTAAGGTTGTAACTAATGAAATGTGGGTTTTTGCATAATGTCATGTTGTCTGATCTTTAAGGAAGTGTCCTACATTCCGGCCTAATGCCATGATTATTCGGACCCCATGGGATGTTTACCTAAGGGAATTCCTATTCTTGCTCATGAAATGTTGTGCCTTTTTATGGGGTACTTACCTGATAGAATGTTTGTTTAACAACTAAAATGGAAATGTTTATTCAAGTTACTGACCTGTTTATAAAAACCCACGGATATCCCCTGGGGTAAATGGTTAACGTGGTCAAGGGAATGACCGCCTCTGCTGAATCAGCCAGCTTAATGCCCTGTTGGCTCCTGAGAAAGGGAATTTTATTAACCCTGCCTGATTCCCAGTGGAATGTTTTATTCTGGCCTAATGGGATATTCATGCTCCTGCAAAAGGAGATGTTTCTATTTACATAAGGAAAAGTTTTAAAGGCGTAACTCAAGCCCAGCATGCTCATGCTTATCTGTTGAAATGTTTAGCCCTACATAGGGATCTGTTTCTATTTTCCATAAAGCTGGTCTGATTCTGAATGACATGTTTTACGTTGGCTTCATAAGAAGTTGTTCATCTGCTTAAGGAGAATATTCTTTCTGGTCTACTGAAATGTATTATAACTAAGGAAATGTGTAGCCCTAATCTAGGAAATGCTTATTCCTACTGGGAGTGATTCCTAATGTGGTTATTCCTGATTAAGGAGATGGTTAATCCTGCACAAGGGGATGTTTAATCTTAATGGAATGTTTTCTCCCACTTAGTGCTGCATTTACTGGAAGCCTTCAGTTATTTATTTCCATATTTTCTGCTGTAAAACGCTCACCCTTGCTTGGTGAGAAGTGGGTAAAAATGCCTGCAGAACCAATGAGATGCAATGTCATTTGGTTGTTTTCTAAATGTATTTCTTACAGGTGCTGACAAGAAGTAAGGCTGAGGTCAGGCCTGTGGTTATTTATTACTTACTATTTAATATTTATCTTATATTTAATATTTATTCGTCTGAGTATTTATTACAAAGTGTTAAAACATATGTATTCTGAAGGAAAACTAATAAGTTATTGATACTATGAACTTTTGATTACCCTGACTCTGCCCTATATATTAAAGTTATTTAACTTTTACACATACTCACTGGAGTGGCGTCACTCATTGCGTGGCCATTTTTACTGTCTCAGTGGTTGCGTGTGCTGTATGGTCGCTTTACACATAAGCTTTCGGATGCCTACCCGCTCGTGCCATGCTACCCTCGGGGAACTGGCTACCCCAGTTCCAACAACCGGCAAGACCCGGCCCACTTAAAGCCCTGAACTCACCTCTTTGTATTTACCTAAGCAGATATTCGACACTGGGAGATATGTTGTGCACCAGTATCTCCGACGCACCTATTTTTATATTCCAATCTGGCACCTTCCCATGAGGTTTCCTCATAACAGTACTATGAACTGCTATTCATCCTGAGCTTGGTGTTGTATTTCCTCTACCGGTGCAAACTTTTTTTCCGTAGCCAAGCAGCGCTTAATTTGAGCGGGTGGTTTGACGGCACTGGCACTCAATTGTGAACACCAGCACTTCTGACAGTCTGCCTCATGGTGGCGCTGATTTTGTAATTTAGACCAGCCGCCCAAGCCATTCTTATAGGTTCGGGGGGCTGGAATAGTCTGAATTGTCACACTTGCAGGTGTGTTATGGTTTGTAGTTGTGTAGGTACTGTCGCTGGTAGGGGTAATGGGTGGTACAAGCTTAAGTGGCCTCCTGACCAGGACCCTGGTGCTTATTTTAGTACAAATTAAGCTCTGCCCCAGTAGAGCTGCAGTTTGCAGTCAACTACTTCCCCTCATTGTAAAAAAACATATGGGTGCCTTGATGTACATAAAATAATCAGTATCTGTAAATGTATGGCTCTTCCCCCGATAACTCCCTTTTTCCCTCACAGCACCTTCTCCTCAGCGCTGGGAAGTTTTGTAATTGAAGTTGTACTGTCAAGATAGGTAGACCAGGAGCCAGGGCTATAGTTAAGTAGATTTATTAGTTAAGGTAAGATGGTACAGGGTGCCCCACCGGGAGCAGCATCCTGCTGCTCAGCCCCAATCAATGGAACCGATCACTCATTCAAAGAATGCACGCACATCCAACATTCTATGACATCACACTCATGCAGGCTGAGCAGCCAGGACTAGGAAGCATAGGATATAACATATCTCCCTCCTTTAGAAACAATAAAACAACAAGAAGCAAAGTGAAGAAAATAATCACATTTCGTTCCTTGGAAATGAAATCAAATTAGGTCACAAAAATATTAGATAGGTAAATGCATTCTTAGTCCACAACAAAATCAAATAGCATTCTAGGATATTAAATCAATAAGGTCAAATAAGATAAGAGATACATGATTCCTCTCTAGAACACTTAAGAACATATAGCTAAATAGTTGTATTCTTCATATAGAATGGTAATGAAACATATAAAAGATTGCACATGTTTCAGGCAGGATGCAATCATAACAGATTGCAAATGTTTCAGAGAAAATACAATCACCACACCTACCCAGTACACTCTGAAGAACACCACAAATCACCACAACACACCCATCTCCCTCTGCAAAGGAACATGACAACTAATATTTACACTTGTTCCAGCATGGATGTAATAACGCACAATAAATGACGTGCGAGGGAGAAACAAAATGTAATGCACAACGGCATCACAGCAATAAATCGCTAGTGCACAGCCAACACAACCTTGACGTGCGAGGCATAAGACAAAAAAATAATGTACACGACATTACAGCACTCACTCCAGAGTACACTGCCAACGCAACCCTGACGTGCAAGCCAAACACCTTCCCAACACAAACCAGACGTGTGAGGGACGTTCCCAACACAACCTTTATGTGCGAGGGAGACAGCCAAATCAACCTTGATGAGCGGGGCAAAACATTCCCAATACAACCCTGACATGTGAGGGACATTCCTAACGCAACCCTGACGTGCGAACGAGACTGCCAAAGCAACCTTGACGAGCGAGCAAAACACTCCAAACACAACCCTGACGTGTGAGGTACATTCCTAACACAACCCTGACGTGCAAAGGAGACTGCCAACGCAACCTTGACTAGCGAGGCAAAACACTCCCAACGTAACCCTGACATGCGAGGGAAAAGCAAAAATAAATACTGCACGGGTACATGACCCCGAAACGCATGCCTAGGCAAAACAGGTGAGAAAAGAAAACTTCTTCTCACATGCATCTACATCACTGATGAGAACAACCTATAAAGCAGGGTAAACAATCAATACACAGAATTCTTACTGACCCACACTCAGGCATAGCATTGAAAATATACACAATACACTTAACAGTAGCTGCCAATAACAATCATGTAATTGGTGATCGATCTATCACCCGAAACCACTGCTAAAATAAGACAGAAACAAAATCACAACTAACTTTGGCATATAGCTCTCGCATAACTTCACCACCGTAAAATATGCATAAACACTGCAGGTAAAATACGTAAATATCTTCTTGCTTGTTTAGCAGAAATAGTCAACACAATAAACTAAAACAACACAACGTAGTCACCGTTGTCATTAAATGGAGTTACTAGAACAAAATCTCCACCAGTTAACAAGTCTTGAATCAAACCTCTCCAGTGACGCTGCTTTCAACATTTTGCAGTTTTTCCTAAACTCTCACATTTCCTTGTAAGTTGATACATGCGCAGCTCCAACCTTAAGATGCGTTGAAAGCATGCAGTTCAGTCTCTTAAAAGGGTTGATTTGAACTTGAAAAGAAATCTGACCAGTGCATTGAAGCATTGTGACGTTCCTACCTAATAGTCAGTGGGACACGACAATGCCGGGATTGGATAGATATGACAGTAAGCAAATCCAGATTCGGGAAAGGTGCACACTGACGTGCGTTGCAGGAATTAACAGCCTCCGTAACTATGGCTATGCAGGTTGCCAAGGAGTTCATATAAACAATGGTGGCGCTCGCAGCTCACGTGAATTGCGAGTTGACAATCACAGTAAGTCAAGCAATAACAATAATGATGTAGTTGGCCGTTACACATCACTGTCAGGAACACGCCGTCCATTGCATTTAAAAGTGACGTTTCACATAATTGCCTTTCTCTGATGGGAATTTAAACTACGAAGGTTGTTCAAAACCGTTACTGTTGCCTTTCCAGTGTAGGGAATTCATACGACGTTTCACGCTGTTGCTTCACACTATGGTCACTAAAATTCTTCACAGATTCCTTATTCCACACCATGGACATCTGCATTAAGAGCGCACCTCAATCATCAGTTCGCCAGAACTGAAAGCGTTTAACACATTGGAGTAACGTACCCCTAAAGATCATGGGCAGCAGCAGCAGGAATCCTTTTTCTAGTACAGCGCTAAAAATGAAATACATCGTTGTCCTCCTTAACATGTCTAGTTCCAAATAATGGGCTCCCAACAGTAACAGCAGGGTTTCTGACACTCTACGGTGTATTGAACATGAATACACTTTCAACAGGGGCAGCAGTTAATGTTGCACTGGCCTCAGACGCTCTTCCCCATAAAGGTTTATTTCACAGGTCACCGCACACTGGGGCACACTGCAATTTAACTACAATTAACATTGGGGCCCCGATACTTGCCCCCGAACATAGCATTAGTTCCAATTATGCATCTCAACCCAGGTAGCTGGTATCATTTAATAAAGCATTTTGACTAGTGAAGCTCTTCTTAGGGGAAAGTCCAACAACAGCAGTGCTGACAAGTATCCGGACGGTACATCACCACCCCCTTTTGTACCACTTTGTTCGCCATAAGTTGGCAGGGTATGCTCAGACGTGAGTCCCTTGCTCACTTTGCCACTGGATTCAAACAAGCCGGGCTGAAGACGGCTGAAACGCCAGAAACCGGTCCTCGGAAGCTTGTTTCCGGTCCAGGGAAGGCATGGCTTGGCAGTTCGGGCTGGACTGTTCCCATGAGGCACAGGATCAGACTGATTTGCATATGGCCATTTCTGAACTGGGGTGGCAGAGTGGGCTAAAGAACGGTGATGGATTAAACCCAGATCTGTTGACTGGGTGTGACTGTTTGATTGGTTCAGATGCTCCGTCCATCACCACCCCCTTTAGTACGACAAGTATCAGGATATCAGGCACACAATGTCAAACACTCATAAGTTGTTTATCTTCATGTTACAAATATCAACACCAGTTCTGAAGCTGACTGAAGACTGAAAGGTTTGAGCCATCATGTCCAAAACATTCAAAGTAGACAGTCAGTAGGCAGGCAGGTTTCAAGCCACTCGAGTCACACAATGTCAACTCCCAACACATACCTCTGTGGATTGTCTGTTGGAAAAGACACCGGTGGGGCATCCAAGGCATTGCACAGGCTTTATTTTCAGGCTTCTTTTCGGACTCTGGCAATCTTCTTTTAGTTCCTTGTGTAATTTCTTGGCTCTTCATGCGAGGTTCTTTTTAAAATCGTCGCCATTTTTGTAATTGAAGTTGTACTGTCAAGATAGGTAGACCAGGAGCCAGGGCTGTAGTTAAGTAGATTTATTAGTTAAGGTAAGATGGTACAGGGTGCCCCACCGGGAGCAGCATCCTGCTGCTCAGCCCCACTCAATCTAACCGATCACTCATTCAAAGCATGCGAACACATCCAACATTCTATGACATCACACTCATGCAGGCTGAGCAGCTAGGTCTAGGAAGAATAGGATATAACAGGAAGCCTTTGGGCAGCCATGCGATCTATATAAACATAAACATCAATAAATGTAGTGTTTCAGATTTGAAAATGTTGATTTCTAGCATTTTTGTTTGCATCTTTTTTTGTTAAAGCAGTTTTGCATATTCTGCTTAAGAAGGTTGGTGCAATGAACTAGTACATCGATTTGACCCCGTGGGAACAGTAGGACAAATATGATCAATCATAGTTGAAAAATCAAATCAGTGTTTGCAGTGTATGAAGTCGGTTTGGAGGTTGTAATGTAGTGAGTGCATTTATCTAGAAAATCGGGTGTGAGACCTTTTCTCCTCATTGGACAGTTCACATCTCATAAAGATAACTTTGGGTAATGCAAGGATAGGTTTTCTGTAATTGTTTTTTTATCATGTATTTGCATAAAGCTAACTACTCTGTCATGTGAAAGTAATCTTTTAGGTCATCATATCTGATGTATATGTCATGGATATATGAAGCCACTTCTTGTTTTCCTTTTATACTTTTAGGGAACCTTTAACTTGTACAAAACAGATATAGTTCAAGCCAAAGACTCACAAGTCTTTTTAGAACCTGGCAAGTGGCCAGCCAACTTGCAGATCAGCAGACACCGTGGCCTTTGCCAGGTCAAAACTGGCCTACAGAGCAATCTGGCAGTGCCAAAAAGATGGTCCAAAAGGTCAGTATGTAGGCCAATTTTTTGGCTGTTTGTGGACCTGCTTTATGGCCGGGTGTACCTGGTTTTAACTGTTGATTTCCCTGATTGTATCACAAACATTGCCTGCAACAAGCGCACATGCATGCACTCTCAGGTACTTTGCAAAACACTTATTTAGTGTGTCTTTACAAGTTTGAACCTGCCTTAATTTCCAAACGAGGGCCACTTTTCTTTTAGCTGATTCTCTAAGGGAGACCCTTTTATTTTGCTGCCCAGCCCTATTTTCTCTCCCAGTCTGACCGTGGTCTTCGTTATCCTGGTTGAAGATGCTCTGCCGTATTATGCGATCCCTGCCTACTTGGCAATCTGGCAGGGCACCATATTTATTTTGACCTACATCACATACTTATGTTTTTCTAAAACTCCAATGTGGAAGTTTGGTTTATAAAATCAAAAAAGCAAACTCCCTGATGCCCAGGGAGTTTTCTCCCTGCGCCATGGCCAGGAGGCCGGAAGGGTGGGGGCTGATTCTGTTATTGAGGGCCGTTTCTGTAGCAGTACAGCAGTTTTTAAAGCACCCGCTGCAGAGTTCCTTGTATCCAGTAGTTTTTGGGCAACAGTAAAAATGGCGAGATAACTGCTGATTAATGAGCATGCTGGAGAGAGATCAGTGTTTTGTCCAGTGGCAGTTTTGACTAATCTAAGGTAGCATAGAGGGTTAATTTGCCTGCTGCAAAAGATGTGCACCATGCAGATCAAGAAACAGTATTTTATGTGCATAGCTTAGTGGGTTCCTCTTTTGTCACAGGGTCCCTTTTGCTACTGTGCAGTTCATAAATTGCAATCCAATCTAACACGGTGAGCTATGAAGTGTCGTCATAGCTGTATGCAAACTACATGGTACAGGTTAGAAAGTTATGTTTTTCCCTAAGTTTTTTATTATCCTAATGTTGCTAAAAAAGGTTTGTATGGGTAGAAATTAAAATTCTTATTAGTAAAGCCAACCCTAACCACAGTGTTATGTTCTGAATCCTGGGTTTGTGCTTCTCCTGACCAAGCACTCTAACAAAAATGCCTACCTGTATGAATGACAATTGAATCCTTCACTTCACCTTTGTTTTATGTAACATTACCTATACACTGATTTACACATGTATGATTCATTGTCTCCGTATATGTATGTGATGTAAAGTCAGGGTAGTAGCTAGAAAAAATAAATACCCCCCACTTGGACCCTCATCCAGAATGACTGAGAATGAGACCATTTCGCCCTGAAAGGTTTATTCTTTCATTATTTTCTACCTTTTCTCTTTTCAGTCCCTTCTTTCTAGGTAGCCCTTCCTCTAATCCCCCCTTTTCTTCTCTCCTCTCCCTTCTCAAGACTCACTTCTCCTTTTATATCTCTCTTCCCTCTTCCACAGTGGCGGTTCTTCCATGGGGGCGTTTGGGCGCCGCCCCCCCTGCTTTCTCGCCGTGCGAGAAGGCAGAACAATGGTAGTTATCATATTATATAGCTACCATTGTTTCTGCCTTCTCGCACGGCGAGAAAGCAGAACTTCCTGGTTAGAGTTACTCGAGGGCAGGGGGGAGTGGCTTGCCCATTGTTGTTAATACTGACTGTATGGGCAGCCTGAGGCCGCCCAAACAGACAGTATTACCAACAATGGGAAAGCCACTCCCCCAAGCCACTCCCCCCTGCCCTCGAGTAACTCTCCCTGTTCTCTCTGTATGCTGCAGCAGCAGCATATAGAGAGAAAATGACGTAGCCTGGGGCAGCCGGCCGCACCAATGAAAAACGCGGCAGTGGAGAGGGAGGCTGCCTGCTGCGCCGCCTTCCTGATGACGTGCTGGTGCTGCCTGCAGGACTTGAAAGCGAGGACAGCGGGAAGCAGGACGAAGTCTCTGGAGTCTGATGGACGGTAAGTTAAATTTACTTAACTTATTTATATTTGTATTAATTTATTTTGAAACCTGTCTGCTTCGGTGTCAGCTGCATTGTCCGCCAATTTGAGGAAGGTGTTTGCAATGGTATTGCCCTTCAGAATCACTGCCTTTGTCCTATTCTGTGATTGTTTGGGAAGTGCTGCATCATCGGTTTGATCTCCTCCCACTGTTGACGGCCATAGATATTGAGGAGTGCGCTGGCATTAGTGATCCTCCACTTGGTCGCTGCCCCTCTCCATTTTTCTTCTGACCACCTTCCCCTTCTTACCTTTCCCGTCTGGGGGTTTGCCTGTGGACGTGGGGTTCTCGGTGTCTCCGTGACTGTGGAGACTATTAGTGAATCAGCCTCTACGTAGTGCCTGATGAACAACTGATCTTATGTCAACAAAGTGTTTAAGTGTATTTTCGATACAAGGGGTGATAGCCGCTGAGGAAGCAGACTCTCGAAAAGCCTCCTTTCTCTAATACAATATACTTGGCAGCAACAGGAGAATAAAGGTTATTTGTCGGGCTCGGTGTAATCACCTTTAGAAGGAAGCACAACCCTGTCTCCTCTTTCTCGAGATATACTCCATATTTGGTTGCCAGTGGCAACCAAATATGGAGTATATGGAGGGTGCGCTATCCATGTTTGCGGTGAGGCATACCTTCAAATTTGTATGCTGGGTCCAAATGACAGGTGTACCTGATTTTTTACGCCCCGCCACTTTCAAATGTCACCAGCCGCCACTGCTCTTCCATTGACACCCCTTTCTTCTTCCTTTTGTCTTAACCTTCCTTTCTGTTCACCTGCCCCCTTCCTATTTACAACTATCCCTTCTTCTCTCATCTCCCCCTGCTTCTCTTGCCCAATCTCTCACTTCCAATCACACTTTTGCCTCGCCCCTCATTTCCCATCCATCTTTCTATTTAATTTTTCTCTTCCCTTTTCTCACCTGTAATGTCTCTTCCCATTTGTCTCTTTCTCGTCATCACACACACCCCTCCATTTGCCCCCTCTTATTCTTATTTAATCCTTTCTCTCTCCCTCCTTTCTGGACAGTTGAAATAACAATAAACATGTTTTGGCCTGTGTAGTACCCCTGTTTTGAGCCATATGTTTACAAATGTGGACTTAAAGGTAATGCAGTTGATTAAATAAAAGCAAGTTATACAAAATAATGCCATGTTTGTTAATTTCCTCATAGGGGGGGGGGGAGTAATATAGAAATTAAATATGAAAACATAGTCTTGTCATGTACAAATGAAGTTGGAACACTTTCTACAGTGAGCTCTACTGGTGTTATAAAAAAGTGATGACATAGTTTCTGCAATCCGAAAAACCTGGTTGTGAAAGAAGTTTTCGGTCTCATTCCCAATTCTAATTTTCAACCTATTAATTACATAAGTATACTTTTAGTGCTTAAAAAGATCCGAAATATATTTTGAGCCTAGAAGAAACAGTTCTGAAGTATGTAGGTCAGTTTTCCCACATGGACAAAACAATCCAGGTGATGCACATCTTTAAAGGAGAGGAGAGAGAAAAAGGCATCTATGGCCTTGATCGCTATCCTGTTAAATCAGCTTCTTTCAAACAGTGGTGCTAGAACAATTTTCAGAGGGGGAGTGCTGCTATCAATGTTACATCACTTAACTCATTCAGATTGTGAAAAATTCAAGTGTCACACAAAGACCAAGTGTAGAAAATGAGCCAAGTCTATTCAGCCAGAGAGTGGTATGGGTCGGTGTGTAGCTGGGGATGTGCAGGGGCGTAACACAGGCCCCCGCATCCCCAGTGGTGCGGTTGGGGACCCCGAGCTGCAGGGGGCCCCCTCAGCACAGTACTTAGACCTGAGTGCTCCGCATTAAATCCGGTGCAGGTGCCCCTCCGTATACATTGCAGGGGGACACTTACTTTCGATACGCCACTGGTGGTGTGGTTAGGGTGACACGGTCACACATATATTATAGAAGCATGGTGTGGTAGCACACTGACAGTAATGGCCAGCACATTCTCCATTGTAATGTTCACTTATTTCTACAGACATTTCACCAATAAAACTATATATCACACAAATTAGAATGTGTGAAATTGAGCTGCTGGTTG
This sequence comes from Lissotriton helveticus, assembly GCF_964261635.1. NCBI lineage: Eukaryota > Metazoa > Chordata > Amphibia > Caudata > Salamandridae > Lissotriton > Lissotriton helveticus. The sequence goes on from NC_136059.1 coordinate 1,030,900,136, forward strand.
GAGATCTGGAGCTGTTTGCCGCAAAGGACTCACTGTCCCAGGCTACAGTGTCAATGAAGGAGGAGCCCAGGGGCATGCCAGTGCCGCGTGCTCATAAGCGCTGCTCGCCTCCCGGAGCGCGGGCCGCGCCCTGGCCCAGAGCGGGCCCGTCCGCGCCCGTCAGGACTTTGAGAAGGCTGGGCTGTGCCTCCCCTCTTGGTTTTGCACTGTAAGTGTGTTTCACCCGTCTCAACATACCCCTGCCCAGCCACTAAGTAGAGGCACGAGGCTCCGGCACACCTAAGGAATGAACCAGACTATCATCTGGAATAAGGTAAGCCCGTGGGGACATTATCATTTGGACTTTGCATAGCACAGGGAGCAGGGGGTTTAAGAGGTTTGCTAGCCCATACTTATCCATTTGATTGTTGCACCAACTCTTGATGGGTTAATCCAGCTAAACCACGTCCGCTTTATCCCACAGGCTTTCACCATGTTGTCACGTTGCCCTGCAATTATAAAGATACGTCCTTCACCTAGCCAGGCTTAATGGGGAAATGCAAGGCCGCTGCAATACTCCATACGGCTCCAGCAATCTCAACCATGCGCTGCTTCTTGCAGAGAGCAGCGGGTGTCCTTGATGAGGAAATTGAGTTGGTGGCTGGCCGGCTCTCACGCTCCCCAGTAAATCAGTTGCACCCTCGTTCTTCTAGCCCGGCAATTGGTCAGGCACCTATGTTGTGTACCCTGGAAATTGAGGAACTGGGTGATCCCACTGCACCCCCCTCTGATCAGGATCCTGACCAAAGCACAAGAGTTGAAACTCAGATGAGGGGGTGGGGGAATGGGACAAGCAAGGTATATCCAGCTCCAGTGTTCTTGTCTGGTTGTGGGACATTTGTTATGAACCCAGCAGCGGCAGTAATTCGATTGGATACCCGAGGGGGGGCTCAGTAGGGGGTCTTGACCCTGGCCAAGCGTAAGTGCCACATTAGGTACCAGGTACCAGGGGGAGAGAATTAAAGCTTGGACTACTAATTTCTTAGCATCCAAGGACAATATCGTAAAAAACTTTCCTCATCATCCTTAGTAATCCATAGCAGCATCCTGCTACCTTCTGAGCTTGGACCTTTATGTTTAGTTAATTGTCCAGCCAGACTCCCAGACCTTTTATTTGGTCTTTGGGCGTTGGTGCGCTGCCCAAACAATTAGGTCATATGGGAGTGGACCCTAATGGGAGAAGTTTACCAAGAAGCATCAGTTCTGTTTTCACTCCGTTAAGTTGAAGGAAGGAGCGCTCCATCCAGGCTGATATTGATTTAAGGCAATTAACTAGATTATTTGGACTGTTTCCCAGTTGGTTAAGAGATACTATCAACTGGGTGTCATCAGCATATGTAACGATTTGAATGCCAAAGGGCTCAACAATTTTGGCCAAGGGGATCATATAAATATTAAAAAGGGTGGGGCTTAACGATGAGCCCTGTGGCGCTCCACACCCCAAAGGCATGCTCTTGGAAATTAAGTTGTCCTCGAAGACGTGGAATGAGCGGCCGTCTAGAAAAGCTCCCAATATCCCTGCATCTCTAATCCTAGAGATCAGCAGTTGATGGTTAACGGTATCGAAGGCTGCACTCAGGTCTAGGAGGAAAATTGCTGCCGCGCCTCCAGAGTCCATCATTTTTCTTGCTTCCTCAGTGACAGCAATCAAGGCTGTCTCCGTGCCCTGGTGGGGTCTAAATCCTGTTTGCGTAGAGTGAAAGCAGCCATTCTCTTCCAAATAAGTGGACAGGATGGAATTGACATGTTTCTCTGCGATTTACACAATCCCTGGAAGCAGTGAAATGGGGCGATAGTTCGAGAACACTCCTGGGTCTTGCTTTTTTAAGCAGTGCTCTCACCATGGCTTGCTTCCATAAGGATGGAACCTTCCCTGTGCTCAAGGATAGAATAATAAGTTTTAGAATAATAGGGGCAACTGTGTGGGAGACTTGATTTAGATCAGTCGGTGGGGCCATGTCTCTTGGGGAGCCTGATTTTAATTTATTCAAGTAGATTTTAAGAGATTCCAAATCCAGGGGTGGATAGACCTCCAGTTCTGTTGCTAACCGGCTCTCCCGAGCCGTCACTTAAAGGCGCTCTGGGGGTTTTAAATCTACACAGGGGAACCTACAACAAGAAGAATGGGCCTGAGGACTACGACCCCCATAAACCTCATTAACTACCACAAGCAAACCGAGCAGGAGCTTTCTGTCAGTGACAAGATCTTCTTGGTTCGGCGCAAAGGGCTCTGTGGGTCCAGTAGTATTGTCTCTTCCCCGCTCAAGCTGTTGGAGCGGGGGGTTCACAACGCCACTGAAAAGTGTTCGTATACACTACATTTGTATGAGAGGTGCTATAAAACAAATGAAATCTATGTGAGAGAGAGGTTATGGAGAGATGAGGTGCACTGTTGGAGGGTGATAGTGAGTGAATCATTAAGGAGCACTAACAAAGATTGTTGAATCCTAGTGCAATCTAAGTTCATCATTTACTATGCTTTAAAATTTGATACAATTGAACATATAATGAAAAATGTGCTGTAGAATGTGTGATATTTCACACATTTTCTTGGGGGGGACCCCCCCAAACCCTCCTTATCAGGCTTGCTTTCTGCACTCACTATGCACCGTACAGGGGCTGGCCTGACAAAATTTGCCAGGGCTTCTTTGGATTCCCAGTCCGGTTCTGGTCATGGCTTGTTTGTGTTTTCCCTGCCTGGAACTGCCATTTCATTCATGGTCGTCCCAAGGCAGGGAAATCCAGTGATGGTCACCTATCCATATATAAAGGGAAATGTCTGGGAGGATACAACGCACTTTGTAACCAACAGGGAAAAAAAGAGGTTAGATATAGCATCACCAGAGATCGTTATGCCTGATCCAGACCTCCTATCTCTACTGTGCCTAGCTCACCCCAGCCAGATTACACCAGGATGGCCTTCTCCCTGACCCTACCTGTCCCTGCTGCTCTAGTGCGCACGCTGACTTCTAGCACATGGTATGACTGTCTCTGTGATTCAGAGATACTGGACTGCTGTAATGAAGGAACTCTCAGAAGTGTTGGGCTAGGAGGTACAGCTCTCCCTCTTGTTGCTGGGTGCCCTGGAGGGCTCCAGGGGTTGAAGGGCAGACAGGGCATTCCTGGGCACGGCCACCATGGTGACTAAGCATGACATAGCAGTCTGATGGAAAAACCCTGCTCTTCTAGTGATATTGCAGTGGAGACAGGGAGTGAAATGGTGTGCACAGCCTGAGAGACCTGTGTACAAGAATAGTGGATGCCCCTCCATACACAAACGCATATGGCAGAAGTGGTTGTATCACCTGGGGTGAACCTCTGATTGCAATGTGTCTGCAGTTTTTGCATCTTTGTCTGCTCTGTGGCATTTTACCCCATCCCACTATGTGGTTTTGTGCGCTTGTAATGTGTTCTACATGATATGTACCCTCTTGTACCATCCGAGTGGTTTATATTGTTGGTACAAAATTCAATAACATTGGTTTTAAAAATAAAAACCTGGCGCAGCCAGGCTACTGGTGGTAGGCATGCAGTCATTTTTACATTGTCATTCTACTGGATGGCACAATGTGTGCTGCAGTCCATTTTTGACATTTGCCTTACCTGAGTCTACATTAGTAAAATATACTAGGGACTTATGGGTAAGTTGAATATGCCAATCAGGAGTATATCAGTTTCATCATTTTAAAAGAATGAGCACAAGGATTTTACAGCTGGTTAGCAGGGGTAAAGTGCACAGTTTTGTTTTAAACAGAAAAAATAGGGTTCAGCAAAATAATTTAGGATCACCCTGCAAACAGGGCAAAATTCCACCGTTGATTGGTAGCTTTTTTGCCAAGCTTTGTAAATTCAGTTCCTTCTATGGTATGTGAACAAGTGGGGCATGGCCCACATCTGTGAATCTGTTGTAAACTCCAGATTTCTCTGAAGGTAAATTTGGTGTAGGGGCTGGGGTCTCTCTATGCTCAAACTGGATAGTCTCTGACACCCATTCTTGGTGGTGGTGTATCTGGTTTTTAAGAGATGATAGATTATGACAATTTTGATTGTTGATTTTTTGAAGATGTTGGAGGTAGGGCTGCTAGAAGTGACACATACAATTCTTTTTCTTTTTCTCTTCCTTCTAGGAGAATCTTGCGTGGAGTGTCTCATGAAATCAGCAGTGCCTAGAACATTTAGATAATGGTTCGAGGATGGAGTCACAACTGGTGGATGGACAGAATCTTTATGGATTTTTGGTAGAAGACAAATGGAGTTCTTGGAGTCTTATTTTTTAGAAATTCCAATTCTTTTGGTCTCACCCAGCCATGATCACAAGCATCATTTAGTATATATGAAATTACTTACATTAGTTCCTTATTGGTAGTAACTTTGGTCTGAAATTTCTAAACATTCACAGATCTAGTCTTGCTTCTTGAGAACGATGATGGCACTGCCTTTGTCTGTCGGCTTGATCACAATGTCCTTGTTGTTTGCCTCTGGGATTTGGAAATACTTGGACTATAATACTTAGATCTCTTCTCGAATTTGGTGATGACTGACAGGATTGCGCTCTCAAAGGTTACTTTGTGTAGCATCATGCAGTTTGGAGGAATGAAGGAGGATTTCTTTCTCAGGCCACATGTTTTAATAGTCAAAAATGTCAAAAACAAAACAACTAAAAAGAGAACAGTTTATACGAGGGGTCGTTCCTTCATACGGTATGGGTCTGTGGGGCGCTGCAGCTATTCTGGTCGGGCGTGTTGTCTTGCTTAGGTTGTGTCCTGGCGTGGGCTATCCCGTCGGACCCCAGACTGGCACTATTACATAGCACGAAAGACATTGGGGGGAACCTGTATAAGAGACATCTCTTGTTTCTGGGCCTCACCTAAGCGTGACATAGCGCAGCATTGGAAGGACGCGTCCCCACCCAACGTAACTAACTGGAAAAGGGCACTGGACAGGTGCATGTCCGTGGAGATTGTGGTATTTCAGGCGAAGGGGGTGTCCTCAGAAGCATGGGAAGATTTGGTCTCGGTAGGCCAAGTACCGAGGTATAGATCTGCCTCAAATGTCGCAGCCCGCCGCTCGTGATCCTATTGAACGATTGGTGGTGAATAATTTACCTGTGTTATGTATCGGTGTTAAAGGCTGGGAATTTCCTTGGCGTATGCTTGTAATGTTTCCTAAGTATGTACGGTGCGCTTTAGGTGGGAGGGGAGATACTTGTTTTTTCGGGTCTGATGTTCAGCATACTATTGGGGGGGGTTTGTACGGTGTCCAGGGACATTATTTTGTGCACCTCCTCTGTACTTTGCTTGTGGGGCTCCACCCCTCTGGTACACTGAAAATTCAACAAAATCTGTTAAGAAAAAGAGAACAGTTTAGTCTAACGGTTATTTCAAGAACATTAAAAAATCAGACTTCGGGTAATGTAGCCACTGTCTTTCTAGCACTAACAATAAATGAAAAAATATGTCAGCATCGTGCAGTACACAAATAAATCAATAGCGTGATATGCAATTGATAGAGATGTCTTAAAATGTTTATATGGAAATTGTGATAGCTTTTACATAATTTAAATAGAATTAATATGTTCTCCATCGTTAAAGTTTTCCTTGTCAGTATGTGCTCACAAATTGAATTGATGTGGCATAGCATGGAAATAGTGTAAGGTTGTACAGTATATACCAATGCATTTCCATGTTGCACTATACACTAATGTGTTATATTGCCAGCCTTCCATCATCTGCTTTGTGAACATGTGCTTTCTCCATTGAATATGGTAATCCTACATTTTGGCCACAATGTCGGAAAGCTAGAAGCTTAATCACACCACTCCCCACCTTGTTTTCTCCTCCAGACTCAATCTGATCGAATCTACGCTGGCCCACCACAGACATAAATGTGACTAGGGGTGACGCTGGAAGGTGATTGTGTGTGTGTGTGTGAGAGGTGACAGAGCAGAAATTTCCAGTGCGGTTGCGCATTCAGACAGCTCAAGATAGTGGATGCATCAGTTGTCGCCTATGGACAGGGAATCCTTTGAGGTCAATGGTCCCCCATCAGTAGAGGGTTATCTCTGCTGCTGTTGAGAGCAACAGAGGAAGCTGCCCACTCAAAGGATTGTTCCCTAGTGGATCCCACTTATTACTGATCACTCACCCCATCAAAACAAAGAGACCCACCAGGCTTCCCATGCCCCAGTGAGATGCTAAGTTAATAAAGCTTGGTGCAGGCTCTGGGCACACAAACCTCATAATGCACACAGTCCATAACAGTTAAGGTCAAGCATGCTCTTATGTTGACCTATACAACTGGGCAAAGTCCTACCTTGCTATACTCCAGAAAGAATTAACCTGCGATGAGAAATTGAGGAAAATCGTCGCAATCAAGGCTCTAAAGCATATGTCAACCTGTGTCCAATCTATCAAAAATGGTGCAATTACAAAATTCTTGCACCAGGCTCCTGTGTTGTCCAGTCCATCGCACCCTACCGAAGCTCTGGCCATTACTTCTGCTCCTCTCATTAGTCAGGACCTAATAAACCTTCCGTGAGAATTTCAGACAAGACTAGAGAGGTCCTTGGTGGAGGGATCGACACTCTTAGAGAAGAAATGAAGCAGGGAATGAGTAAAGTAAGAAATGCTGTGCAGTCAATAAATTGGAGGGTCGGGATAGTGGAAAGTAGACTCGGCTCTAAAGAAGACACGAATCAACTCCTCTACACGACAATCTCCACCACAAAAACGTGTACCGCTGTCTTTCAGGAATAATGCTAGGACCTAGAAAACAGATCCCGCAGAGAGAACATAAGCATCCGAAAACCCAAGGGAAAAGTAGATGGAGACGACATTTATATGTGACTTTGCACTAATAGGAGGATGAAGATCACTCTGTTGCGAGAGCAGGTAAAAAAAGCTGAAATGGTAAAAGACAGAAGAATATTTTTAACACAATACAGACAAAGACACCTCTCCAGACACCCCATGGAAGGGCTTCATGGCCGTAGGAAAGGGGTGGCAGTTTCTGTCTCTGCTAGACCATGTGGGAGGCAATCTCAAGACAAGCAAAATTTGACAAGGCTACTGTGATGCCAAATTGCAACTGTTAGAGGGCAGCTTACACTTGTACAAGCTAACAACCAGAATTGGCAATGCTCAAACTAGGCCAAATTTTTTATGAATAAGCATTGGCAAAGCCAATAGGTTTTGTCCATGCAAGATCTGGAGGCTTTGTTAATGTTTCTTAGACAAGACATGACTTAAAGTAAAGAAAAAAAGCGATATGACAGAGCCAGCGTTGGCCCGTCATAGTGCTTTTTTTCTTTCAGCCATGTCTTACAGGAGGAGTCTGTGCTGCTGTGCAATATATCTAAAAAGCCTGCTGTGTAATATTTCTTTAAAAGCGCTGGGGTTTTGGAGGAGGAGGGAGGAAACAAAACCAATGAAAAGCAGGCAGAAGGGAAGCAACACAAGGGAGCTGAGGGGAAGGGAGAAGAAACAAGAGACAGCGGATGGATGGCAAAGGTGGGGGGGCCTACAGTGCAAGGCGGAAAAGTAAAAATAGAAGTACCTGGAGCAGTGCATGGCTACTGGGAGGACACTGGCTGCAAACAGAAAGCTGTGATAGGTCCATGCTCCGTGCTGTTCAGACAAAAACTAAAAAGGCAATAAAATAAGTACTCTTCCCCCACAGCGGCTTAGTGTCCAAAGAGTGACAGCTCATATGAAATTTAAGAACAAAACCAGGGAGTAGGCAGTTAGAGAAGATGTTAAAAACAGTTCTTCCAAAATTTAAATATCAGAGAGATTAAGAGATACTTTGACTCTATCCCACTTCCATGCATACCAACCTCTGTGGCAGAGGCGTTAGATCAACAACTGTAGAAACTGAAGAAAGAGGTCGAGCTTTAAAAGGGATGCCACATAATACGTTCCCAGGGCCTGATGGAATACCTCTACCTTATTATAACTTTGTTCCTACTCATTAAAAACCATTTATCTGATCTCTTTAGTTATTTTTCAATCACCCGAAGCACAAAACCCACAATGAAAGAAGCAGACATTACAGTGATTTTGAAGGACCCAACACAATATGCCTCATATAGGCCAATAGCCTTGTTGGACGCAGACATTAAAATACATACAAAGGTACTGGAAAACAGAATGGAGATGTGGACCCTTTACATAGTAGACTCAGATCAAGTAGGCTTTGTCAAAGAGAGGCAGGAGGCTGACAATAGCTGTAGGCTGGCCCTGATGACTAAAAAAACAACCAGGAAGACCATACCTGCAATCTTGGTGAGTCTTATGCCGAAAAGGCTTTGAACCGGGTAAGCTGGAACCAGGGATGGCTTTAGGGCGGTGCAACCAGTGCAGACACACCTAGCGCTGACCTCGGGGAGCGCGGTGTTTAAAATAACTATGGCTTTAAAAGCACATGCTACAGAGGGCGTTGTGTGTCCAGCAGTTATCAGACAACAATAAAACTGTCAAAATAACTCTTGTGAATAATGTTCCTGCTGGAACATTAACCCCTTCACTGCAGGCCTGGTTCCACCCGCTGTGCTGGTGGGCGCGCACAGCGCCCCGTGCTCATGACGAGGTCAGCTCGTCATGAGCCACGGCGCTCTGGTGCTCATGACGAGCTGAGCTCGTCACGACCACACCCGTTCCAATGGAACTCTCAGCACAGCAGGGGAATCAGCCCAGCATGTGAGCGTTCCATGTAACGGGCGTGGTCATGACGAGCTCAGCTCGTCATGAGCACCGGAGCGCCGTGGCTCATGACAAGCTGACCTCGTCAATGAGCACAGGAGGGGTTAATCACAAGAGTTTCCTGTTGAAAAGAGATCAAAGTTTTGTCTAAGCAGTTTGACTCATTATAAAGTAGCGCAGAGGGTTAATGTGTCTGCTGCAAATAATATTCCAGGCAGATCACAGAACAAAGTGTTAGTGAACTATGAGTAGCGCTATAATAAGTGGAGGGTGGTAGCGAGTGAATATATGGAGAAGGAGGTCATGGAGGATGCAAAAACGATTTTTGCACTGGGTGTCACCAGTGCTAAAGCCGGACTTACCTGGAACTTTCTCAAAGTTTTACTAGAACGCACAGACTTGGGCCCCACTATGAAGGATTGGATTATGGCAAGATATGATAGCCCAACAGGCAGAGTCAGAATAAACGGTGCCAGAACGGTCTGTACTATTTAAAGGAACAAGGCAAGTATGCCCTCTGTTCCTGCTCCTGTTTGCACCAGTAATAGAACCTTTTGCGCACAGGATTCAAGAGGGGCCAAGGGTTAGAGGAATCTTCTTTGGCTCAGGGGAGCATTAAATATGTTTCTTTGCTGGTGACATTATGCTAACATTGAATGACCCAATAAACTCAATTCAAACCAATATAGACCAGTTAGAACCTTTCAAAAAGTATCAAGGTATACATTTATTACCCAGAAGTTAGAAGTTCTGCCCCTCTGTATCATAGAAGATGTCAAGAGGTACGAATAAGTAAAAATCCCTTTCCCTCATTCAACTATTTAGGAAAAAACGAGTCTCACAGAAACGGAAATATTCAAGTTTAAGAAAAAGCATGCTTGGTAGAGATATGCTCGAGAAGGAATGGGGATATATTGAAACACCAAACAGCAACAACATCCAGAAAAAAATAGCATATAAAATATCATACAAGTGGTTGGTACACGACCCTTGAAAAACTACACCATATATTTCACGGAGCCTCTAGATTTTGGAGGTGTGAAGATGAAACAGGACCGATGTTGCTTATTTGGCAGGAATGTTCTAAGATAACCGTGGTCTGGAAGGACATTTTGAGTAGAATAAAAAAAGTTCTCGGTTATGTTAAGCTCGAAGATCCGGGGTTGGTGCTGTTGGAGTTCAGGGACATACATGTAATCTCAGTACACATTTCTCCACTGGACACAGCAAAATTGTTGATAGCTACATAGTGGAAAAAGAAAGTATCCCCGACTATCTTTTAATGGTTTTACTGGCAATGGTAACTTCTAGCCATGGAGAATTTAACCTAGAACCTCAGACAAGAAGGAAATTGGACAATCCTGGCATTTCACCTGAAACAAAATGAGCATTCATGCATGGCTTCTGTGAGACTACGGACATTGCAGCTACTGGAAGAATTACTGTTTAGTGCATTAGTAATCGCACTGCATCAATACCTATAGTCAGGGCTTTAAGTGGACAGGGTTCTTCGCGTCTCAGACCTGGTAGTAATTAAACCGGATATTGAAACGGGTCCATACCGGGCCCTATATTCATGTCTTTACCTTTACAAACAAAATTACTGATCGATTTCTGAATAATGAATGTTCAAAACGTTAAGGCAATCTGTGTCAGCGATTTAGTTCCTGTTTATATGTCCCATGTTTTATTTGTTCCATGAAAGAGTTAGTTATTTCCAGTATGTTGGGTGTCGCAGTGGTTAATTTGTAATAGCAAATAAGTGCCCAGGCTCTCGTCAGGAGGCAACATTCACCAGCCCATTTCTCCTGTTAGCGCCGCCTAAAACAGAACCAACTACTAACCACGAAAGGGGGGGACAGTATGTGGCTTAATGGCCAGAGCTGCAGACTTTGCAGCTAGGGAGCCAGGTTCGAGTCTTGGCATGGACTCAACATCCTGTGATTCTGGGGAAATCACTTAATCTCCCCGTAAATGAATGTGTCCTTAAGTGGTGCTCGTGAAAAGCACCGGTGTTGATGACTAAGTGCCAGTGCTGAGCACCGGATACCACTGGCTAAAATTAAGCACTGGGGTGTCTGTATTTGTTTGTCTAGCATATCACACTCTTGTATAGTTGAAACTTTGAACTGAGTTGCCTCCAAGTGATCATAACAGGACACCATTGTGCACTCTGAAGTTGAGGATGGACGCAGTGTGAGTTTCTTCCTTCCTGTGTGGGATTCAGAATAATTGCACATCCAATCCTTGGCCTCTCTCCAGAGCACACAGAACAATGGTCAGATATTACAGTTGCAACTGTGATTCTGTGCAGGAGTCGGTAGGTGAAGGAGGTACACTGTTGTCAAAATATATATAAGGTGTGTTAGACCTGTCTGGTTTTTTTTGCGTAGTCCCTCCAATTTATTATTTATTTTGTCCCCTTTCTGCCCCTCATACCCTTAATAATTTTTGTGTCCACTAGCTTTTTCTAGGTGTTGGTCAAAGGGATAGGTGTTCTTTCCCCCCCTCATAGTTTTTCACCTCGGGCCCAGAGGCCTGTTCTGACAGGAAAAGTTGGAACCACAAAATGGTGGCTTCCAACTGCCCTAACTGCCACACCCAGAACTTGCCCATAGACTAGTATAGGGCGTTCCAGAACCTTCTGGTCCATTCTGGACCACTGAGGGACAGCCTATATAAGGCGGAATGCGGGACAGCCATTTTGTCTACCTGAGAGAGTCAGCTGGAGGACAGGCTGTAACTAAGGGTGGGAAGAGGCTAGACATAGGATTGACCTCCTGGACTGGGAAGCTGCCTTACTGGTCCACCACACTATCCCCCTTTGGGTTACTTGTCCTGACCCCGCTGTTGAGGGTTACTGGAGACCCTGGGCGCCTAGCTTGCCCCTTGTCCAAATCATACAGGGGAAGTCTTCAGGAGAAGGAGACTGCGGCGCTGCGGAGCGCAGTCCTCTGCCCAGTAAAGGAACTAAAGGAAAGTGATCCCCAGGATATTATTACAGGGGTTGGAGGGATTGTGAGCTGGTGAGGAGTCTATCGCCACGCATTACAGGTTATTCCCCCCTTTTCCCTGTACCTGGGCTGCCTTTGCTCAAGTGAACTCCCTGTGACTGACGTAGGGCTGGGAGCGTGCCCTCCTCGAGGCGCTTTGTGGGGCGCTGGCGGCGTGATCAGGCCGCCTGTGTGCCTGTGGTAGCAGTGGGCGCTGGAGTGAAGGATCGTTTCCGGCGCTGTGTCCTGTCAGCACTAACCCGGCATAGGAGTGAGTGATCCGGTGTTTGGGGGCGGAGCCGGAGGAAGCCGAACCGAGCAGACTCCAGTTGAAGCCGCTGCTCGCTCGCGCATGCCCGGTCGCGCCGCTTCTCAACAGGAAGGCGGAGGCGGGACCAGGCGGGAAGGCGCCGAGAGCAGAGCAGAGGCTTAGGCGTGTGGTATCGTCTTCCCCCGCTCGAGCGCCTCACGAAGGAGCTGGCGCGAGCGGGAGGGGGGATGGAGGAACCCGGCAGCCTGCAGTAAACAGAGATCTCTTTTCCCCGCTCGAGCGCTACCAGAGGAGCCGGCGCGAGCGGGAGAGAGGAGAGAGGTGCCCCGGGAGGCTGGTGAGCCTTCTCAGCGCTTGGCCCCCCCCTGTTCCCTGTCAAGCGGATACCCCCACTCACTGGCACCTCAAGAACCTGATCACAAGTAAGGAGAGTTACACGAGGGCAGGGGAGCAAGACTTCACAAGTAGGGGAATAAAGAGTCCCTTCCAGAGGGTGGAGCGCCTTGGTTATTGCCTGAGGGGCCTATATGAAACGTTGCTCTGCTTGGAATAGCACCTTTACAGTTGTCAGCAGTGAGGAGTCCCCTTTGCTGGAGGAGTATAGACACTTCTACAAGAAAACTACTGCTCTTTGTTGAAAGCGATGCTCAAACCTGTAGGGAACTAACCTAGCTTAGTCATTGCTCGTTTCTCCAACAGTGTCACGTGATGAGGAGAGTAGCTTGTGGGAGACAAGTATAGTACACTGTATAGTGACAATTTCTAATCAAATTCTGGAGTCTGAGTGGATGCACTATTGATGTTGATTATTGATTTAAGTAAGCCAATCTGAAAGTGTTATCACTGATTTCATGACTAAAGTAATGTACTGTTGAACCTAGATGATTAATTGCTCAGTAGTTTAAAAGTATTCTTGCTATATCCCAAACAAACTGAAGTGTAATTAGTTGTGAACTCTGAAAGTAAAAGTGCAAAGATATTATTTTTATAAACCAGTACTTATTTTCATAACAAATTGGTGTAGTGTCCTTTTTAAGTGTTATTGTGTGGATTTACTGCTGGGTGGTCTGCAACCTTCACACTTGTGCCTCTAGAATTGCTTGTCTTACCCCTAGGCCAGGCTACCCTAGGTGACCTGACATCCCAGGTTCCAACATTTGGTGTCTAGCGGTGGGATACTGACTGTGGTTGCAGCTACTCAGTAGTAATTGAACGTAATACACTAAGCCTACACCAGGAGTTTTCTCCTAGCGGCCCTCCTAATTTGTCCTTTTGTTTTTCCAAATTTGTTCCTGGTGGTGGGTGGAGGTAGCTTTAGGTTGCCCTTGCAACTCTAATTTCCTGGTGTGTATAATCTGGTTTTGCCTATTTCAAAATGGAGTTTGCATTAGAAAACCTAGATACCTATTCTGTGGCTCAGCTGAAAGATTTCTGCCAGAAAATGGGGGTATTTTTTAAGCATGGTGCCAAGAAGGGGGAACTCCAGACCAGTCTCAGGGCTTGGGTGGAGGCACACAAAGAAGGGAAGGAGGAGGATGAAGGGGCAGACCGGGACCCGGTTGTGGAGATAAATGGATTATTCCACCCGGAGGGGGAAAACCTACTCCTAGGACCAGGGTCCTACTCCAGGAAAGGCAGTAGTGTCTCCGGGGGAAGCTTAACCGAAGCAGAGCTCGCTGACAGGAGGGAAAAGAGGCAATTAAAATGGGAGTTGGCTAAGCTGGAGCAGGAGAAGGAAGAGAAGAGGATGGTTCATGAGTTCAGGTTGAAAGAGTTGGAACTCCAGGCCCTGCAACGGGGGCCTTCCCTATAATAAGTGGTGGCAGCGAATCCAAAGAGACAGCCAGGGAGTCCAGACCCTATTTGCCAAAAGACCTTATCGCTAGCTTTAGTCAGGGAGATGACATAGCCAAGTGGTTGGCTGCCTATGAGGTCTCCTTAAGAGCCCATGGGGTGCAGGAGAAGCACTGGGGGGGTGGTTTATATAGGTACATGCCTCCTACTGGTCGGGACACCTTGCTGGCCCTGGAACCAGGGGAACAAACCAACTACCCCATCATGAAGCTAGCATTAGTAAAGAAGTTTGGGCTTACCCCGGAAAGGTATCGCCAGAAGTTCAGGGGGAGCCACAAGTTAAGCACCCAGAACTGGGTGGACTTCCTTGACTACGCACGTAAGGCATTAGAGGGCTGGGTCAAGGGCAGCGAGGTGAAGGACTATGAGGGGTTGTATGATCTATTTTTGAAAGAGCACCTCCTCGAGAAATGTTTTCCCGAGCTGCGCCAACACCTGGTGGACAGCAAGCTGACCAATCCCCGGAAGCTTGCAGAGGAGGCGGACATCTGGGCAAGTACCCGGGTGTCCTCAAAGGGGACTGGAGGGGATTCCCAAAAGGCCGGACAGGGCGCCCCTCAGAAGAAGGAGGGGGGAGACAAAAAGAGGGAGTTCTCTAAAAGTTCCCAAAACAGTTTCCAAGGGAAGGGAACAGGTTTCACCCCTAAGGCAATCCCGCCCAGAAACCCTAATCCTGGCCAAAGCCAGCAGCCAAGGGTTCTCCACTGTTTTGAGTGTGGTGGTGTTGGACATTATAAGGGAGATGTCAGATGCCCAAAGAGACCACCCCCTCCCACCGGAGGAAAGTCACCGGGAGTAGCTAGTGTAGCGCTCGGGGAGGAGTTGCCCTTAGATAAGGGGGGTGAGTGGGCGGGTGTCACCTTAGTGTCCCTGGGAGAGCGGGAAATGGTTCCAAAGATCCAGGTGCCCCCAAATACTACAAAGTATGGGCAATGGGTCACCATCAATGGCCAGAGAGGGGAGGCTCTGAGAGATACAGGAGCCAGTATGACTATGGTGAGAAGTCAACTGGTGTCTCCAGAGCAGGTGGTTCCTAATGTACTCCACCCCGCCGCGATGGCTGACGGCAGAATGGGCCATTATCCAGTGGCTGAGGTTCCCTTTGAGTGGGAAGGGGTTGCAGGTTCACTTCGAGTTGCCGTAAGCCCTGCCGTGCCAGTTGATTGTCTGCTGGGGAATGATATGGAGCACAACACTTGGAGAGAGGTGGAATACCGGACGCACTCTGCGATGCTGGGTACACCTGACTGGGCCTGTGTGAGCACAAGGTCTGCGACTGCCCGGAGAGGGAGTTCGCCTGGGTTGGAGCCTGGAACAATGGCCCAACCCGCTGCCAAAAAGGGACAGACCCGGAGACAGGAAGAGCCTGCTTCGGCTTCCACGCCCCATGTGACAGATCGGCCACCTGCGGTGGTGGGCCAGGAGTCCATGGAGGGGGAAGTAGACTCTCTGGAGGATTTACCCATCCCTGCTGAGTGGCATGTGGAGGGAGGACCTACCAGAGAGGAATTCTGTAAGGGGCAGAGGGAGTGCCCTACCCTTGAGGGACTGAGGCGTCAGGCTGAAGCCCAGGCAGCAGGTGATGCTACGGGACACCACCATATTTACTGGGAGGATGGACTCCTCTACAGTGAACCCAAGGTACCCCTACCTGGCTCATCAAGGGCCTTGGTGGTCCCGCAGCAATACCGAGCCTTTCTGCTGGAATTGGCTCATGCAATACCCTTGGCAGGACACTTAGGCCAGGACAAGACCTTTGCTCGGCTTGTCCTCCACTTTTACTGGCCTCAGATGAAAGTGGCGTCCAACACTTACTGTCGGACATGTGTATCCTGCCAGGCCAGTGGGAAAACAGGAGTGAAGCTGAAAGCTCCCCTGGAACCACTTCCAGTCGTTAGCACCCCCTTTGAAAGGGTGGGCATCGACATTGTAGGGCCATTGGATCCACCAACAACAGCTGGTCACAGGTTTATCCTGGTTCTGGTGGATCATGCCACACGTTATCCAGAGGCCATTCCTCTGAGGACTGTTACTGCACCTGTGGTGGCTAGGGCCCTGATGGGAATCTTTACCCGAGTAGGATTCCCCAAGGAAGTTGTGTCCGACAGGGGGACCAACTTTCTGTCAGCTTACATGCGGACGATGTGGAAGGAGTGTGGAGTGACTTACCGGTTCACCACTCCTTATCACCCCCAGTCAAATGGATTGGTAGAGAGGTTCAATAATACCCTGAAGGGCATGATAAGAAGTCTGCCTGAGAGCCTACGAAGGAAATGGGACGTCCTCCTGCCTTGCTTGCTGTTCTCCTACAGAGAGGTGCCGCAGAAGGGAGTGGGCTTCAGCCCTTTTGAACTGTTGTACGGGCACCCTGTGCGTGGACCTCTCAGCCTGGTGAAGGATGGATGGGAAAAGTCTCCCAGGAAGCCTCCTCAGGATGTGGTGAGCTACATGCTGGCCTTTAGGAGCCAGATGGCCAAGTTGTGGAAGCAGGCTTCTGATAACTTGGAGGCCAGCCAGGCAGTAATGAAGGAATGGTACGACCAAAATGCTCACCCGGTGGAGTTGGAGCCTGGCCAAAAAGTGTGGGTGATGGAACCTGGAGAGCTAAGTGCCCTTCAAGATCGTTGGACAGGCCCATTTGAGGTGTTGGAAAAGAAGGGTAAGGCCACTTACTTGGTGGATCTCAAGACCCCGCGACAGCCCCTACGGGTGCTGCATGCCAATCGCCTCAAACCCCACCATGAGAGGCCAGAGGTCATCCTGATGATGGTGACGGATGGTGCCGAGGAAGCAGAAAGTGAGCCTCTCCCTGATCTCTTTTCATCCCAAGACAAGGATGGGTCGGTGGAGGGAGTGATTCTCTCCCCATCCCTAACTCCTGAGCAACGAGAGGATTGCCGCCAGGTATTGGAGCAGTACTCTTCGTTGTTCTCCCTTGTCCCGGGAAAAACCCACCTGTGTACCCATGATGTGGACACAGGAGACAGCCCCCCAGTGAAGTCAAAGACCTACAGGCTGTCAGACAAGGTGAAGGCTAGCATCCATGGAGAGGTTGCCAAGATGCTAGAGCTAGGAGTGATAGAACCTTCCAACAGCCCTTGGTCCAGTCCGGTGGTGCTAGTGCCAAAAGCCGCCCCACCAGGCACCACACCAGAACTGAGGTTCTGTGTGGATTACCGAGGACTGAACTCAGTTACAAAGACTGATGCTCATCCGATCCCTAGGGCGGATGAGTTAATTGACCGGCTAGGAGCTGCCCAATACCTAAGTACCTTTGACCTCACTTCAGGGTACTGGCAGATCTCCTTGACAGATGGAGCAAAGGAAAGGTCAGCCTTCTCCACGCCTGAGGGACACTTCCAATTTTGTGTGATGCCCTTTGGGCTCAAAAATGCCCCTGCCACATTTCAGCGGCTGGTGAATCAGGTCCTCTCTGGAATGGAGAGTTTCTCTGCTGCCTACCTGGATGACATTGCTGTCTTCAGTAGCAATTGGGAGGACCATTTGCAACATTTGCAAGCAGTTCTTCAGGCCCTGAAACAAGCTGGATTGACCATCAAAGCCAGCAAATGTCAGATTGGGCAAGGGTCGGTTGTGTACCTTGGACACTTGGTGGGTAGGGGGTCAGTGCAGCCCCTGCAGGCAAAGATTGAGGCAATCATGGCCTGGGAGCCCCCCAAGACACAGACTGAGGTCCGAGCTTTCTTGGGCCTCACAGGCTACTACCGTCGCTTTGTGAAGGGGTATGGCACTATAGTAGCGCCCCTCACGCAGCTCACCTCCAAGAAACAACCTCGACGGGTAGTTTGGACGAAGGCTTGTCAGCAAGCCTTTGAAAAGTTGAAGCAGGCAATGTGTGTAGCACCGGTCCTGAGGGCCCCAGACTTCTCCAAGGAGTTCATTGTCCAGACAGATGCATCAGAACATGGCATTGGGGCAGTGTTATCGCAACTAAAGGAAGAGGGCCTGGATCAGCCTGTGGTCTTCTTATCCAGAAGACTACTTCCCCGGGAACAGAAATGGAGTGCACTTGAGAGGGAAGCTTTCGCGGTGGTGTGGGCTCTGAAGAAGCTGCGGCCATACCTGTTTGGCTCGCACTTCCTGGTTCAGACTGACCACCGACCCCTTCGTTGGCTGATGCAAATGAAGGGGGAAAATCCCAAGCTGTTGAGGTGGTCCATCTCCCTACAGGGAATGGACTTCTGGGTGGAACATCGGCCTGGAGTGGACCACGCCAATGCAGACGGTCTCTCCAGGTATTTCCGCCTTAGTGATGAGGACTCCCAAGGGGTTGGGTAGTTCTCTCCACTTTCAGCTGGGGGGGACGCGTGTTAGACCTGTCTGGTTTTTTTTGCGTAGTCCCTCCAATTTATTATTTATTTTGTCCCCTTTCTGCCCCTCATACCCTTAATAATTTTTGTGTCCACTAGCTTTTTCTAGGTGTTGGTCAAAGGGATAGGTGTTCTTTCCCCCCCTCATAGTTTTTCACCTCGGGCCCAGAGGCCTGTTCTGACAGGAAAAGTTGGAACCACAAAATGGTGGCTTCCAACTGCCCTAACTGCCACACCCAGAACTTGCCCATAGACTAGTATAGGGCGTTCCACAACCTTCTGGTCCATTCTGGGCCACTGAGGGACAGCCTATATAAGGCGGAATGCGGGACAGCCATTTTGTCTACCTGAGAGAGTCAGCTGGAGGACAGGCTGTAACTAAGGGTGGGAAGAGGCTAGACATAGGGTTGACCTCCTGGACTGGGAAGCTGCCTTACTGGTCCACCACACTATCCCCCTTTGGGTTACTTGTCCTGACCCCGCTGTTGAGGGTTACTGGAGACCCTGGGCGCCTAGCTTGCCCCTTGTCCAAATCATACAGGGGAAGTCTTCAGGAGAAGGAGACTGCGGCGCTGCGGAGCGCAGTCCTCTGCCCAGTAAAGGAACTAAAGGAAAGTGATCCCCAGGATATTATTACAGGGGTTGGAGGGATTGTGAGCTGGTGAGGAGTCTATCGCCACACATTACAGGTTATTCCCCCCTTTTCCCTGTACCTGGGCTGCCTTTGCTCAAGTGAACTCCCTGTGACTGACGTAGGGCTGGGAGTGTGCCCTCCTCGAGGCGCTTTGTGGGGCGCTGGCGGCGTGATCAGGCCGCCTGTGTGCCTGTGGTAGCAGTGGGCGCTGGAGTGAATGATCGTTTCCGGCGCTGTGTCCTGTCAGCACTAACCCGGCATAGGAGTGAGTGATCCGGTGTTTGGGGGCGGAGCCGGAGGAAGCCGAACCGAGCAGACTCCAGTTGAAGCCGCTGCTCGCTCGCGCATGCCCGGTCGCGCCGCTTCTCAACAGGAAGGCGGAGGCGGGACCAGGCGGGAAGGCGCCGAGAGCAGAGCAGAGGCTTAGGCGTGTGGTATCGTCTTCCCCCGCTCGAGCGCCTCACGAAGGAGCTGGTGCGAGCGAGAGGGGGGACGGAGGAACCCGGCAGCCTGCAGTAAACAGAGATCTCTTTTCCCCGCTCGAGCGCTATCAGAGGAGCCGGCGCGAGCGGGAGAGAGGAGAGAGGTGCCCCGGGAGGCTGGTGAGCCTTCTCAGCGCTTGGCCCCCCCCCCTGTTCCCTGTCAAGCGGATACCCCCACTCACTGGCACCTCAAGAACCTGATCACAAGTAAGGAGAATTACACGAGGGCAGGGGAGCAAGACTTCACAAGTAGGGGAATAAAGAGTCCCTTCCAGAGGGTGGAGCGCCTTGGTTATTGTCTGAGGGGCCTATATGAAACGTTGCTCTGCTTGGAATAGCACCTTTACAGTTGTCAGCAGTGAGGAGTCCCCTTTGCTGGAGGAGTATAGACACTTCTACAAGAAAACTACTGCTCTTTGTTGAAAGCGATGCTCAAACCTGTAGGGAACTAACCTAGCTTAGTCATTGCTCGTTTCTCCAACTGTGTCACGTGATGAGGAGAGTAGCTTGTGGGAGACAAGTATAGTACACTGTATAGTGACAATTTCTAATCAAATTCTGGAGTCTGAGTGGATGCACTATTGATGTTGATTATTGATTTAAGTAAGCCAATCTGAAAGTGTTATCACTGATTTCATGACTAAAGTAATGTACTGTTGAACCTAGATGATTAATTGCTCAGTAGTTTAAAAGTATTCTTGCTATATCCCAAACAAACTGAAGTGTAATTAGTTGTGAACTCTGAAAGTAAAAGTGCAAAGATATAATTTTTATAAACCAGTACTTATTTTCATAACAAATTGGTGTAGTGTCCTTTTTAAGTGTTATTGTGTGGATTTACTGCTGGGTGGTCTGCAACCTTCACACTTGTGCCTCTAGAATTGCTTGTCTTACCCCTAGGCCAGGCTACCCTAGGTGACCTGACATCCCAGGTTCCAACATTTGAAGTAAATGAGTGCTTACAGGAGACTGAGTATGTTGAGTGTTTGGGGGTGAAGTGAAGGAGATGCGAGGAAGTGCATTCAGAAGAGAGTGAAAAGAGGGAGCTGAAGAGGAAAGAGATGGAGATGAGATGTAAGATTTGAAGATGGGGGGACTTGGAGAGAAAAAGGATGTATGTCTAACAGAGTGAAGATAGCAGAACTGACTGAGACACTGTAGACCACTTCCCCTTCCTAAGGCCTTGGCAATGGTTAATTCACACTCTCATAATTTCATAACTTAAACATCTTCAATATTAATTATTTATAACAAAATAATTGTTGTTACTCATTTATCTTAAACAGCTAACAACCATTGACAAAGCCAATAGTCCTGGCTGGTTTTAGAAGTTTGTCAGTTCCGTTTTATTATATATCTGGATGTAATAACAAAAACTTCAGATAGGCACCAACATACCGGTCAGGTGGCACACTATGGAAATCAAAGGAATTTAGCTTAAGTGTTTAAGCCACACTCTTAATTACATAGGCAACGCCTCTTGTAGAGACCCTCCATTGTTTTCATCCCATTTAATGGCCTGCCTATAGTAAACAAATACGTATAGACCCTAATCGAAACGTAGTGTATGAGATGTTATCCCAAATAGAGAGAGTGGGGAGGCAACGAAGCTCCCAGAACAGACAAATATGTTTTAAGGCATGGGCAAAGTGGGCTCTGGCCCAGGTCCCCCCCCACCTTTCTAGGGGTCCCATGATTAATCTTTCAGGACAGTACCTGACAGTGGCATAACTAAATAATTATGCCCCCCCCCTGCACAATATGTAAAGGGACTCTCAGGTTTCTAATATCTCGTAAATGTTCAACTGGTTTTGCACTGAATGGGGGCCCCCTGAAGGACTGGTGACCCCTTAAAGGTTTGGGGGCCAATGAAGAGCATTGTCAATGATCAGACAATAGTTGCTGAGGATGTGATTGAGCTGAAAATGGATAATAAATTCAGAACTGTTCCGAGCAGGGGCACCTAAATTATCACTTGCCCGGGGCCCCCAAAATCCTTAAGGTGTCCCTTCACAGAACCAGGCAATCGGGCTGTGGGGGCGGCGGATTAGGGTGGGGAAGGGAAGGGACATTGGAGAGTTACAATGAGAAAATATTTAATACTATCGTATATGTACAATCATCGCTTTCTCCTATAGACGAAAAGTAGATAAAAAAATGTCAGTCCTTATTTGTGCCTGGACCCTCGTTTGGGAAAGGTTTTCTTAAGAGTTCAAGAACAGAGGTCAGAAACCCCCTCTGAGATTGCCCCTTTTATCTTCCACACCGTCAGCACCATGTGACATGCTTTTATTTATGTTTGATTTCTCTACAGTCATAGGCAATGCCACACTTCGGTCCCAGCACCTCTTTAAACTGTGCAGCTTTCTAATGGATGCTGAGAACTAATTGGAGCTGAGTTGGCAAACATTCAGCTATTGTAAAATAGCTGTTAATCAACTTTAGGATGTAATTAGAACCCTCATCTACATTTCATTACAATGTTATTGTGTAATTACTCAGCAGGCCCTCCATGTTTGCTAATGGAAAAGAGACAGCCCATAACACAGCCACATTATATCTGCACAGCTGGTGGAAATATTAAGATAATGCCGCACAGATAAGACATTGTATAACACCCAACAGGGGAAAAGATTGTGTTGGGCGACAGCTTTTCTCTGTCCCGCGGTTCCAGGCCCATGAATGACTCAAATCCGCAGGGACCCTTCTGAAAGATTGAGTGATACACAATGGCGGGTACAGAGCCCTTTCCACGTGAGATAATAAGTGTTTTGTGAGATGGGGCTGGTTCAACGATTAGAGCTTGAAAGGGAAGGAAAGGTCTTTATTTGTTTATTAGAATATGCCGGGGTGCGATGCATGGGAAAATTAATTCTACAAGTATCACTCAATTCATAAAACAGAAAAGCCCTGCAGCTCTTATTGGGATTAAAATGTTATGCCATAGTGCCTTTATTTTTAAAGTACATTTTAATGATTTATAATCAAATAAACAGCTGATCATTTAAATCGTTCCTCGCATTCTAACTATACACTATTACACTGGAGCAGCGAAATTTGGCTCCACCCATGTACTTTACAATTTTACAGTTAGATAGTCGTAGTTGACATTATATTCATTGGCCGCCTTAACTTAATTAGCGTGTGTGAAGCATTTAAATGTATTAATGCGATGTAATCATTGTAGGGATTAGAGATTTATATACAAGTGCATTAATGTTAAGTAAACCTGTAATCATGTCTTCTCTTATTCACGTTTTGCATTTATTCTTAAAGCTACACGTGCACATGCATAATCATGTTTTTGAAGCTCATATTAACTGCTCTGTTAATTTTGCCTGACTACAGGCCTCAACTGAAATACATTATGCTTTATCAGCACACTGTTTCTTTCCTTTGCAGGTGCCTTATCATGTTTCTGGTTAGCTAGAGATAGGTTTATTGTTTGTATTAGACTGCTTGTAGTGGGGCCTGAATGGAAGAACTTGGCAGCAAAAGTAGAGAATTAATGGTCAGAAGAGGCCTTATGTTCATCATGTACCACAGAGATGTTCAAGGTTGTAGCTTACAGTCCGTGTTTTGATTCCATGAGAATTCCAAGGGAAGTTGCAAATGCTCCTCTCAAGTAATAATTTGGTTAGTTCCTGGTGGTGTGAAAGGTGATAACAATGCTTCTGAATCTCTTGTGATTTTATTTGGTGTTCCCACAGTTAATAGATTCAGATGCCTTTTAGACCTGGAGAGGTACAGACCTCTCTGATTGCTTTTTCTTACAAGTGTGAAGTTTTAAGCTAAACACTTGTTCCCTTTTTCTAGGACTTCGACAGAAGTCTTTATCATGCTGACACCTTCAATGCTTTTTAAATAGATTTATTGAGTAAACAATCCTGTAGTCAATTTATGTTTAGAAGAGAGAAGGACGTTTCTTTATGGAACACCTTTTTACTTCGATTTTTTTCATTATTGTTGTGGCTGTTACTATTTTGAATGTCATTTTATTACGACTCAATCTACTGAGATAGTTTAGTTTACCAGCTGTATTGTTGTATCTTTTGAATTTATTCCTATTATTCTTATATACTGGTTTGATTAATAACCTAATATAAAACCCATTTAACAGACCCCCAGGATGTAGCGGCATAGATTAGCAAATTTAGCGGTACAAAAATGGAAATTTAGCGGCACAAATATGGAAACTTAGCGGCTTTTTATTTGCCCATTTTTCCTACAACAAACACAGATATCGTAGTATTTTTAGTTATTTAACAACATGAAGCTATGTATATTTGGTTTATTTACAATGTAGACTGCCCGCAAGATAGCAGACATCCACAACAGCTTCAACGCCACAACCGCCCCGACAAACACTGAGACCTCTGCCCCCACGACCACCACAGCACCAACCGCATACTCTCCAGGACCAACATCAACGACGACGACACCATCATGATCATGAACACCATCCACTCCGGATCTCCGTCAGACCCATGCCCACACCACATCTTCAAGAAAGCCAGCACAGCCATCACACCCCATATCCGGAAAGCCATCAATATCTCCTTCGAGACTGCAACCTTCCCAGAGAGCTGGAAGCACGCCGAGATCAAGGCCTTACTCAAGAAAACCAAGGCGGACCCCAAGGACCTCAAGAACTTCCGGCCCATCTCCCTGCTCCCGTTCCCGGTGAAGGTCATCGAGAAGACTGTCAACAAACAACTGACCTGCTACCTCGAGGAGAACAGCATCCTGGACCCTTCCCAGTCTGGGTTCCGCAGCAACCACAGCACCGAAACTGCCCTCATCGCCGCCACCAATGACATCAGGACCCTACTAGACAACAGAGAAACAGCGGCCCTCATCCTCCTAGACCTGTCAGCCGCTTTCGACGCGGTCTGCCACCGCACACTACGAACACGCCTCCACGACGCCGGGATCCTAGAGAAGGCCCTGGCGTGGACCTCCTCCTTCCTCCCCGGCAGAACACAGAACGTCCACCTTCCCCCCCTTCCGCTCCGAAGCCACCAAGATCATCTGCGGCATAACCCAGGGCTCAGCCCTACGCTGTTTAACATGTGCATGGCACCACTCGCCCACGTCGCCCAACTGCACAACCTCAACATCATCTCCTACACCGATGACACCCAGCTGATCCTCTCCCTCGCCAAGGACTACAGAAACGCCCTCTATGCAGGAGCCTCGGCCAAACTCCTGAGACGGCTTCAACACATCCAGAACGCCTCGGCACGCCTGATCCTCGACATACCTCACCGAAGCCACATCACACCCTACCTGAGAGACCTGCACTGGCTCCCCGTCAACAAGAGGATAACCTTCAAGCTCCTCACCCACGCACACAAGGCACTCCACAACACCGGACCAACGTACCTCAACAGACGACTCAGCTTCTACACCCCCACTCGCCAGCTCCGCTCCGCCGACCTTGCCCTCGCCATAGTCCCCGCATCCGAAGAGCAACCTCCCGCGGCAGATCGTTCTCCCACCTCACTGCCAAGACTTGGAACACCCTCCCCACCCACCTATGGCAGACCCAAGACCTGCTGCCCTTCAGAAGACTCCTCAAGACCAGGCTCTTCGAGCAGTAGCAGCACCCCTCCCTCACCTCCCAGCGCCTTGAGACCCTCACGGGTAAGTAGTGCGCTTTATAAATTATATGATTGATTGATTGATTGAAAGTGGGCTTCATACATATGCCCCCAAGTTGTCTAGTGTTAATCGTGTGTGATAATTATTACCTGGTATACGTTTTGACTTCAAAATGGGGCCTAACAATTAGGTTTTGGTTCTTACTACACCAAAATCCTCATGTCCCAGGCTTTACTGACGATAACCTCCACCACCTGCTAAAGTTTGGAAGGTTTGACCTGCCAAAATGTAACTGGAGAAAATTGTGAAAGGTGCAGTGCCTGCTGCAAAAGCAGGAATTACCACACATTCACGGAATTTAACAGGCCACTAATAATTAGGGCCTTACCGCTTTGATGACGTGTTCAATAATTGAATTGTAGTTCATGGGCTGTCTGTTCATACTTATATCTGGTTTGAGCGGGCCTTAGGTGCAGCAGTGCAGGGGCCTCCCCATGCTCTGACCGAGCTCTTCATTACTGTTGGTCAATCCCGGTGGTAGGTTTGGCTCAACAAAGAACCAGTGAATGGCCACGCGCAGGCCGCACCAGTGAATGGCCGTGCATGCAGAAAGAACCAGTGAATGGCCACGCAGGCCGTACTAGCGTCTGCCTCTCCTTCATTCATCGGACCAGCACGTGCTTCTCATGCATCACGAGGGGTCCCACGAGCGGCGCCACACCCAGCACGCGCCTGGCGCCTCTGCACACATGTGCTCAGACATGACAGGTGCCCCCTCAAGAAAAGCGAGAGTCCGACGGAAGCACAGACACCAGGACATGGATATGGCCACTCCAAGAATGCGCCACAGGCCCGGTAGTGACAGCCGTTTCCTGGCCACCGGCCCCATCAAAGCAAGGAAGGGAGGTTTCTTCCGAGGAGAAACTGTTAGCTCTTATCCTAACCCTGCCGAGGCTATCCGTGCCACTTCCTCCCAATATACATTTAAAGCTGGGCAGGTATACAGCATGTGTAAGATAGCAGCAGATTGGCATCTACACTTAAGGCATCTGATTTTATCCGAATTTACATTTGCACCCCACCTCATTAATCGGTCCGGTGTATAATTGCAGGAGGATCTGTCTCTCAGTTACTGTTTTTTTCTGTACTTACATTCCTTATCTCACTTCTCTATCACCTGGTTTAGGGCTCAAACTACCTGGTTTTCTACTTTTGCGTTTACCTTCTTTTTGTCCTTGAGTAAGCCAGGATCGTTTGATTTTACTATAATTATATATATAAGATATTTACTCCTAAGGGCTTTGCTATATTGTAATAGCTTGGATAGGGACTTGTCTTGATGATGCAAACTGACATAGCACAGAACTTCGGGGTAGAAGGGTTGTGAAGGTTCTCTGTTTCCAAAAGTAATGACAAAACAAAACAAGTACTGGCAAAGCCAAACGGCTGCCAGCCAACACCAGACCTTTTGGCTATGTCAAAGCTTTTGTTTTTATTTGACGGTAGTGCTCACTAGGAGTCTTGGTCCACGGTACACTCATTTTATATACCCATTAGATAGTTCACCCCTATATCCATACAACAAAATGTAATGAATATGCTTCAAATCCAGTCCTATACCCTAGAGGGATCAGAAACGCTATTGTGACATCCAGCCCACAGTCCAGAAACCTCTGGGATTATAAGGATAGAAATGATTAGCCGGAGTGAGAACAAAGAAGCTGTGGACCACAAGCGTAAGTATCTACCCATAGAACCATACATAAATACAATAAATCCTACTGACCACTACCTTCCCTCATCATTCACTCACCCAATGTTCACATTGGTGTGCAAAAGTATTCTTTAAGTGAAGACATTTCTGAAATGCAGATCAAGGATGAGGGAGAAGGAATATGCCTGTAAATATTTTCTGAATTATGTGATTGGTAGACTTCCACAGATTTTTGGGAGGAATGTTTAAGGGTTCCATTCCGAGTTTGAAGTAAAAACCTATTTGGACAGTAAAATACAATCCTGGTGTCTGCTCCTCCCGTACCAGATATTTCACCAGGTAATTACTCATCAGGAAACAGGATGAAAATGCGGAACCACCAGGGGAATTGTGTGAGCTGATACTGATTGATACCCAGAGTAATTCTACATTTTGCAATAGGCCACATATATTCCACTTGGAACTGCTCCACTTTGGAAATTACTGATATCTGTGCTAGTGCAAATATCAGGTGTGAAATTTCCAATACAGAACTACTGCATGTCCTAACAGAACACTTCAGTTTTGTGTTCCTGCTGGAAGTGAAGTAGTGTAATGTTTAAACAGATCCCCCAGAATATAGCGGCTTTTGTAAAAATGCGTCGATTTCTAAAAAAGTGCCAATTTCGCGGGCACTTTTGTAAAAATCATGGCATTTTTACAAAAGTGCCGATTCCTGGAGGGTCTGATTTAACTATATTTGGTGATTACTGGTTCTTATTGTGGAGTCACATTGATTTCACAAGCTAGAAATGTATTGTTGATGTCTTCTCTCTTACATCGCTTACAGTCAACCAACAAAGGCCCATACGACAATGCGGGCAAATCTTTAATGACTTTACTAAAATATCGCGTTTATATGTGGGGATAGCCGATGTGGGAGACAAGTGGGTTTTTTTAAATGGCCAATTAGCCTCATTATAAAGTGAAGTCTGCTTTGTCTTTTTTGTTCAATACCGTGAGAACATATATATGTAATGGCTGCTGCAACATTTTGCTGAGACGTTGCTGCTGGTCAATCAGATTGTGAGGTACTGCGTACCATCCAGGGTCCTGCTGTACCCCATTGGCTGACAGGAGAAAAAAGGCTCCCTCGGCTAGTTGGAGTTGATTTTTTTTTTAAATTACGAATGCCGGAGTTCTTCAAATTTGGTGTAATTCTGTCAGCCGTTTTCTCTTCCCACAATTTTTCTTGGCTAGAGCTTGAGAGATCAGTGGGAACATGTCTATGTAGTAACTGAAGTGAGTAAAATTTATTTTGGGAAAGTTTTGTGCAAATTCATTGAACCAGGCCAAATTTACTAAAGAAACAAAAACAATCCTTTGTTATGGAATGTCTGATCTAACTATTACTACGCTACCATCACCAGTTTAATATATATATGTTACAGAGTGGTGGTAGTTCTAGTTAGAGTTGTCAGATACAAATTCCTTGGCTTTTTGACCATTAGTAAATTTGCTCCTGTTTGACAAATCTCCATGAAACCTTGCAGCCTTATTCCTTTTTCTACATTGGCGGCTGATGCAATGTTTCGTGGTGATTGATCACGGGAATGCAAAGATAAAAGGGGGGGGGGTCCCAAAATGGATTTTGACATCAGAGCATTTTCTAAAGACTTTGTGTCGCGCACAGCAGCCAAATACTGAATTAGAATTTAATTTGGCAAGATTATAGATTATAGTGTGCAGATAATTCTTTCTGGGGCTACGGGTAAGTGGGTTAAGCATGTTTTAACTTATAAGGCATTTACACATAGTGATATCTCTTATACAGTAGTTTTGTGAAATGTCATGGTATTTTGTGAAACTACTGCAGTACATAGCGATGACAAGGCATTATATGGTTAACTAATGACTGCTTTTACAAAAATTAGATGCAGCCATGTTGTTTTTAGTACACTTCGACTGTGTTCTATGTTACACCCCTATATGTTAGTAAGTATTAGGTTTTATATTTTTTCAATTCCTATTACCACTTTATAAAAGTGGTAATAGATAGGGAAATTATTTATAAGTTTCTATATATCTTTTAGAAAATGCACCAGAGGCTTGCATTATGCCCCTGCACTCTCTGCCATTAGAGTCTAACTCACTACACACTACCCCACTCCGGTCTATGCTATTCCACTCTATACCACTACATTGTACCTCACTCTACTCCACTCTACCTCACTCCAGTGTACACTATTCCACGTCCCTGTATGACACTCCACTCTACCCTATTTTAATGTGTGCCACTAAACTGTACCTCACTCCACTCTACTCCACTCCACACTACTCCACACTATTTTCCAGTCCACTGTAAAACTCTCCACGCTACTGCAGTGAACACCACTCCACTATACACTATTCCACTAAATGTCGCTTCACTCTACGCTGCTCCAGTCTATGCTATTCTTCTGAATGCAACTCCACTCTATGCCAATCCATTTTACGCTATTCTACTGTATGCCACACCACTCCACTGTATGCCACTCTACTATATGCTATTCTACGCCACTTCATTCTACGCCCCTCCACTCCACGCCACACCAGTCTACGAGAGGGAGGTGTGGCACAGCAGCCCGCGTGTCTGACTCCGGAGTGTGAAGCTTACGGTTTGAACCCCGGCACCAGCAGCATCTCAGCTCAGTATCATGTGACTCTGGGCAATAGCTCACTTAATCTCCCCGATCGACGCTTGCGCCTGGATACCATTATGGGTGATAAGTTCACGCTTTACAAATATGGAATAATTATTATATTATCACACCCCTCCTCTATACAAGATTCTACCCTATGTCACTCCACTCTGTGCTATTCCACTGTATGCCGCCACTGTACAATACCTTACTCCTATGTACATATATCTACTCTAAGCCACTTCACTCTACGGTACTCAACTGTACGTTACATGCTGTATCACACTCTCATCTACGCCACTCCACTCAACTGTACACTATTTCACTACATGCCACTCCACTCTACAACACTCCACTGTATTTTTTTAACTCTATGCCACTTGACTGTACGTCACTCCACTGTACACCACTCCACTGTACCCCACTCTACTCCATGCCACTACACTATACACTATTCCATTATACACAACTCCTCCCTACGCCTCTCACCTCTAAGCTATTTAACTCTATGCCACTCGACTCTACCTAATGAACTAAGTTGAGGGAATATTAGGATGCCTTGCTAGTACATTATACTTTTAGCCAACACAATATTAACTGACCCTGGGAGGGATAGCTCATAGACTGCAGGTCTGGAGCAGTTCTGACCTGGGCTACTCCCCTAGGTTCAAATGCTTATCCTAGGTCAGACAATTATAACATTCTTCTAACAATCTACAAAAAGTTGTTTGAAAGACCAGATAGAGAGGTCTATACTTAAATAGCTCAGTATAATATTCAATTGGACATTTCTGATTTTCTATCTTACATTACGCAATTTCATTAGCTGGCAGAAGCAATGACGTGGCTACCGAATACTCCGATTACTTTGTTTAGATAGGCTCTTAAGGGAGAAATTAAGGACAAATTGATGCAAACTATTTATTCCACATGCTTTTCAGAATTTATTCAGATCATCCGATTTATTGCACTGCGTTTGCAAGAGTCCACAAATGAAAGACTCCAAATCTAGGGATGTGAATGTGATGTGATGTTATGGATCATGTCTTTAGCCAGGACTTTTGCTTCTCAAAAATCTGACTTTTCTCCTACAAAGAAATCATCATTCCAAGTACAACCAATGCAAATTGATACTGCAATGGGCACTTTGTCAGAGACCAAGAAAGATCATAGACAAAGCCTGTATTAGGTCTTTATTGTGGGGATGCCGGTCACAAGTTTTGGCCCTGGCCTTTTCAGCCACAGAAGTCTTTTTTTAAGGGAGGAAGGGAGTTATATCTCTGACAAGCAACTTCCTGAAGCAAGGTTCATTGCATACCAAACCAAGGTTAATGCTTGCAAACACACCTCCATAAGACGGTGGAGCTTCTGGGATGTATATCCACTATGAAATCGTAGAAAACATGATATTCCTTCAAGTTTCAACCCAATACCTGAACTTATTCACACAGAGATTTTGAAAAAATAAATGCGGGCCTTAGAATTTAATCTCAATGAAAATATAAACAGATTTGGTTACAAACACTCTGGTTATTCAATGAACGTTTTGTCATTACTCAGCACACTCTATGATCAATAAAAACAGTCAAAATGTGTTTCATAAAATTCTCTTCTCATTTTCAGTGCACCGAATATATAAAAAACAAATCGCAATCCTTCCAAAAATATTATCAACATACTTGTACGTATTTGTATTTATTGCTGTCGTAACATTTCTTCCAAATGTCCACATCTCTCTCTCTCTCTCTCTCTCTCTCTCTCTCTCTCTCTCTCTCTCTCTCTCTCTCTCTCTCTCTCTCTCTCTGTATCTCTCTCTCGCTCTCTCTCTCTCTCTATATATATATATATATATATATATGTATATTTTGTATATATTACAGAGTGGCGGGTGCCACTCTTTAGTTATAGTTTGGATTCTGAGAGATAGGAGTTCCTCATATTGTTGCTGTCTAATAACTTTGTCAACATTTGAAGAATCTCCAGAATACTTTGCAGACCTATTCATTTGTCTACATTGGCTGATGATGCAAAGTTTCATGCAGATTATTTTGCAAAGAAAAGAGGGGATCCCAAAACATGCTATTCCAACAATGAATTTTCTATCGACTTTTTTAACTAGATGTAGCGACAAAATGACAGAACAGATTTACATGAAATTTGGTATGAATGTAGATTATGGATGGAAAGGCTCCGTTTTGTTATTGGATTAGAATTTGTTCAGTTGTTTTTAAGTACTAAGGGACAAAAACGTAGTGATATATTAGACTTTAGTATACTGCTGTACCGTTAAGACATCCCTCAATACATGGCGAATTCAAGACACAGTATTATTTGTTAATGAAAGCCCTTGCAGAATAAAAAGGCTGCCCTATTGTTTAGACCACACTTTGTGTTCTGTATTTTAACATGAAATATAGATTATTACTCTGTTTGTAATGTATCAGAAGAAATAAGGCAGTCTTGAAAAGTCTGTAGCGTTAGGAGAAAGTATTTTTATTGATTTATATATATTTTTTAAAGTTCACCTCTGTACTTTCTAGAAACTATCTGGAAAGGTACGCAGTACTAACTCAAATAAAAATAAGAATCACATTTGGGCAAAATAAACTAGATGATTGGCCATTAGGAGACTACATCATGGCACAACTTAATTTTGAAAGGAGGACAAGCACTGGCTTGAGTGCAGTTTGGGCTGCTTATGTTGCACAATACTATCAAACC
The DNA here is from genome assembly GCF_964261635.1 of Lissotriton helveticus. NCBI lineage: Eukaryota > Metazoa > Chordata > Amphibia > Caudata > Salamandridae > Lissotriton > Lissotriton helveticus. Next base: position 1,030,932,138 of record NC_136059.1, read on the forward strand.
CCAAATTGAGGTGAGCAAACACACTAGTCTGCAGCAATGGCGTTTTACAAGTTTTAGAAAGGCATTTGACAAACACTTTTGTAGTCACATAACAATGAAAACAAATACAAAAACAGATAAACAAAATTAAGAAGTATTGTCATCAAAACGTCAAAGATTTCTGATAAGCCTGCCTGAAGTTAAATACCTTGTACATTTTGATTCCACAAACAAAGACATTTTGAAAACAAATATGTTGGACACATACTACCCAAACAGAAGTACATTGTCAGAAAAACTATGCCTTTAAGAAGTTGTTCAATTGTACACATATAGAACTAGATTAAAACAAGGTATCAGCACTGTTAAATTTTGAGTAGACAGTACAAATGGCTATTTAATATTCATAGTAAAACTACTCTTATCAATCATCGTATACACAGGAGAAAAGAAAGAATTTTATTGATAAGCACTTCTTCAGCTTTTTAAACCAGGGTGCAAAGAAAAATAATTTATAGGTCCCTTTCAGTGCTATGAAGATGCATGGTGTTGGGTGCTGGTGGAGGTGCTGATGGACCAAAATCACATTGCAAAGCCTACATTTCAGACATACTTACAAATACTCAATCAAGAAATAGAAGAGGAAAAGAAAATTAATGCAGAAATTGAATGCAACACTCCATCTACTAATAATACCTCTACTTCTAAGAATGAGTAACCCACTTGGATAACCAATTATTGATACTGAAGCTGTGGTTGCCATGGATGAAGTTCTAAATACAATGAAGTAAGAGAAACGCTGCACATAATTCAGGTAACTTTGTATTTTAATTAAATGGTGAACAACTAGAAATGTACAAACCCATAAAGGAATCCGTAGATCTTGGACTTCAACATGAAAATGGTATATGTGAATGCACTACTTTTGAACCTACATTACAATATGTACGCGAACAAGCAGGCACAGCGATAAGCTTTGTTATTAAAATAATTACTGCTTACATGCATAAAGTTACTGGCTCTAATTTACTTTGTGTAGTTACTGCGCCTACTGTCTTAACAGCACATAACATCAAAGGAATGAGCTTACACCGTTTACTCTTATGACCTGTGAAGCATGATAACAAACTGGAATACTTAATATTAAATACTGACACATGCCTATAACTTGGTAAAGTCCTTAAAAAATTAAAGGTTTTTAATATAGATGAAGTTAGTATGGTTTCTAACTTACTGTTGGCGTTTGTTCATCTTCGTATGCAGGGGGTACTCCAAACATCTTTTGATGTGCTGTTTGGAGGGAAACATGATTGTGTTTGAAGACATTTTACAACTAACACCTGTAAAAGGGCAAACATTTGCAAGACCAATCTCAGAATATTTTGGGAAATGTGAACATTTGGTTGCATTTCACATATACAGAATTAACATAAAATGTATGCCAGGTTAGCGATTAATAATGTGCCAACATATTGAAAGAGATGCAAGAAAAACAATGATGAATCGACTTAGTGTTATATTTTGTAAACACAATCAGATATCACTCTAGTAGTATATTATTAACTCACCATCTACCATGAACCTACCATAAGGCACATGTTTATTTGACCTTACGCTTACCCATTAATCTCTATATGGTTTACAATTCAGTATTACAGATACCTGAAAAAATATGCTTAATAGTGGTAAAAGCTCTTTATTTTTTGAGATGTAGTTAGTTCTGAAAAAAAAAATTCTTTTCTACTTTAATTTTTTAATGGCTCTTTTTCTTTTTTTGCAGGGTCAACATGACCAACCAAAACAATAGTGGCAACAGGAAACAAGAGGACAATAAAGGTAGAAAAAAACTAAGGGTGTTGGGGAGGACACTGGTGAGCCGTGACAAGATCAAGATGGATGATCATATTTCTCTCTCCTGCAACAATGACAGTAGGGCAGAGGAGACAGTATGTCGCTGTACTGTCATATTGTGCTATCATTTCCTGATTCTTCCTTAAAAAGATGTATTGGCACCGCGGTACCAGTACAAGGTACTGCTGGAGGGACTGATGGACCAAAAGAATTAGAAGGTGCAACTAGAGGGATAGATACAGTGGGTGGAGGTGGAGGTGCTGATGAAGTAGAGGAAGTTGAAGGTGTTGCAGTAATTGAACAAAGTGGCCCTTGCCAATCTTCCTTCTTCAACTTATTTTCAGCACACCCCAACCTGGGGAAATACATTGCCTGTAGCTGTTTTCCCATTCCTGTGGTACCAAAGGAGAATATTTTAATGTTCTCATGGGAAATAACTTTGTTACATAGGTTGCATATAACATGTTTGGAATTAACTTTTCTCCCTCCAGGTGGCAAAGAAATAAATTCCCATATAATGTAGTCTTTTAATTTTTTCCTCCGTGCCCCCTCTTCTTCCTCCTCTTGCAACAGCACAGGATCATCTTCTTCAGCCAATGTAGTTGTCCAAAACCTCCAAGGTGGCTTTTGAAGAAAAGATTTTTCCTCCTCCAAAGAGCACAACCGTCTATATATATTGGGGATAATGGGTATAAAATTCCTGTTTCCCACAATTGACAGAGTTCTAAGCCAATGAAATGCTGTTTTACAAAAGTGAAAGGACCGCAGTATTTTCATAATTCTACAGCATCACTATTGAGGTGCCCATGTAGTTCACAAACACACCCTACAGTTACAATACTAACATATACACCATTGAAAAACAAAACTAGACATAAATCTCTGAAACCATATTTTTAATAAAATAATTCTTGTGTGTAAATACAGTTTTCAAATTTTACCCCGGTACTGCAGTACTATTGAGGAACCACTATTGAGAGCTAAACGATCACGCTGACATGCATAATGAACTTTGACCTATCGCGAAAGTACTATTGTACTGAAACAAAAAAAAGATAATGTCATGATGAACAACATTTGATGCTTAGAAACACACACACAAAAATACAAAGCCAATGAAGAAAACAGAGGGTTAAGATTAGTTATAGTTAGGAAAACATAATTTATGAATTCTTACAAAACCAATTTAAACTACACAAACATTAGAAATTCAAAGTGTATAGGTATAATTTGCATGCTGCCCAAAACTTACTATACCACACGAACCTCTGTTGTGAACTCGCTAGCCAGATTACATTACCTATAACTTGGCCCTCTACCATGCACACTCTTCTCATAAATGATGTAATTTCAGATAGCATGAGTGTTGTTATGAATACTATGATTTAACATGCTATAAGTGACATAATATGAAAGGGTATAAACAGTGCATGGGAAGGTGCAAGTTATTGTTAATGTAGTCTGGATAGAGAGTTCACAACACTGTGGTGCGCAAGCTATAGAAAGTTTTGGGTGGGGCACAAATTATACCTTAAAGTTATAACTATAACTTTTGAATGTTTGTGTAATTTAAGGTGGTGTTGTATAGAAATAATAAATTACGTTTTCCTAACTATAACTAATCTTAAAATGTTTTTTTGGGAGACCAGCCAAATTATCTATCTGCAATTTTGTTTCTGTCCTAGTTCAGAGACGACATGGGCGCACTTGGGTCAGATTCTGTATTGTTTGGACAAAAAGTAAAATGTATAGTGAACTTTTTTATGTCTACTACCCCATCATGTGATTATTAATAAAAACTCAATTCTCTCCCTATAAATTCTGGGAGATGTAGTACATTCTATATACCACAAGTTAGAAGCCCGTAAAACTATAAACTGTACCCTTAAAAAGATGTTTTTAAATTGTGACTAGAAGGACATATCATATAAATACAGTTCAGACATTAAGCTGGGTACATCATCGTATTATTCCAGAGTCCAGATCCTTGATTAGAATCATATAAACAATTAATTTAAGTCATTGGCGATTTCGCTCAACTTGTCATTCCATCTACATGTATGTTCCTTCTACTACCAGTAGTTGCTAATGCAGTCACATCATTTTATATGATGCTGTTCTTCTCATACTATTATCATTATATTACCCCATAATTTCTGGACATACTATCTTTTTCACTTTCAAGTAATCTTCACTGTTATCATAATCATCTTTCTGTTGGGACCAATTTTCCTCCTCTCAAACTTGTCTCTAAATCTCCACTCATGCCCTCCTGTGGGTTATTTTTATATGTGGTTTCTCTCATGTGCACTTATAGTTCCATATCTTTATCACTAGCCAGCTCCCTGTTCCCTCTTCATACTCAGTCCAACAGAGACCATTGATATTACTAAATATGTACTTTCTCATACTGCTGATAAATTATCAATTGAAAATATTTCATTCTCACTGTCAATTTGTGATTGACCTCTCTGTATTATTTTATCTATTACCTTCAGCATTATGTTTAGCTAGAAGTCCTATTTACTGATGGTAGGAACTGGAACATTTAAAATCAGATTCATAGCATCCTCCCAGTGTATTGTGAGAGGCAACTAAAGCAGATATACATGTCATTCTTCACCCTGGTTCAAGCCTCTAGGGGGTTACCATCACATATTCAAAAAATTGGATCCTAGTGTATACAGGACCAAATTTATATTGCCTCCTCTCTCGTTCTTCTCCTCCATGTCATTTCTAAAAGTTGATGTTTTTCTCCAATCACTTTCATGTTTTGTTTTGAAATGTCTTGCTACCGGATATATTTTTTCTTTGTTTGCTATCGCTCTTAAATGTTTCAATATTCTTTTCCTCAATTTACAAGTAGCACTTCCTATGTAAGCAAGATCACATTGACATTTCAGGATGCAGATCACAAATTTACTTTTACGTGAAATTATTTTCTTTACGACTCTCTTCTTTCCATTCCTCATTTTGAATTCGTTGTTATTGACAACAATGTAACAAATCATGCAGTGATTGCATTTGAGAAAAACCTGTTTGAATATGCTGCCATTATTTTTCTTTCTTTTTTTAAAGTCACTATTTACATGTGTATCACTGATGCTCCTAACTTTCCTCAATGGTATTACTGGCAATCCCCAATAATTCTATCCAATGTGAGGTCATTCTTCAACACTCTCCCATTCTTTCTCAAATGTGTTTAATTTGTTCTGATTCTTTTGGTTGTGTTAAGAGTATCGTGAACTCATTTGCCAACTCTTTATTCTATGTTTCTCCTTCCCTTTTTATCTTTCAGTACCTTTATGAATCACATTCTTAGAATATACATAGAATATCGTCTGTTCTGGAATCTGTTACCTGTTTACTTATTTCATTTCTTACATGCCACAGTTTCTTCTTATTCTTAAAAATTCACAATATAGGATACTGTTTTTGACATGCTGTTGGTGAAAACTCTTAGCATGCAGGATGCTGTTTGATGATGTGGGCTGGCCAGTTCCCACGAGGAGCAGTGTCAAAACTGATCTGCATATAGCTGTGTTCAAACTGGGGTGGCGTGGTAAGCAAAGAAATTATGGATAAACCAGATCTGTGACTGTGGGTGAATATTTGCTTTGTTCAACATTCCGTCCATCATTTGTTTTTTTTGTTTTTACTGCCCTAAATGGGAAGGGTATGCCCAGCGTGTGTCCTGAGATAACTGCACCACTGGATTCTAGGCAGTCTGGCTGATAAGGGGTGATACCCTGAAACCGGTTCCAGGATGCTTGTTTCCAGTCCAGGGAGGACCTGGCCTGGCAGTTCAGGCTGGACTGTTTCCATGAGGAGCAGAGTGAAGACTGATTTGCATATGGCTCGGTCCAAACTGGGGTGGAGTAGTGAGCAAAACAATGATGCATTAAACCCAGATCTTTGTGCTTGGGGTGAATGTTTGCATTGTTCAGCATTCCATCCATAATTTGTTATTTTTGCTTTTGCTCAGACGTGGGTCCCATGCTCAAGTGCCACTGGATTCAAGCTAGCCTGGCTGATGAGGGTTGATACCTTGAAACCAGTATAAAGTGGGGACGCAGCAAGGGGGAAAAAAAGAATAAAAAAAAGGACACTTACCTTTCTGTTGCCGGCCGCAGCTTCTATGATCCTCTTCTTCCTTGCATCAATGCTTTTCTGCTTCAGGAACTGCAATTCCCATGAGCACAGCATACCATACTCCCCTATGGCCAATCCCAACTCTTCTTAAGAAGCTCTGGTACTGGCCTGAGTGGACTTGTTTTCTGCTCCAAAGTGGCCAGGAAGCAAGCGCCTGCTGTTCTCTCCTCTCAGCAGTGCAGCTCAGGTTGGGGAAACGTCAGTGCGCATTTCAGTTTGGCCAAACCAACATGCGCACTGACAGCAGTGCCCAATGCCCACCACTCCTGCTGCTGATGGCCCCACCCTCAAGACTCGAATGGCGGCTCCGGCTCCTACAGATAAAACAAAATGATAATAAAGCAGTTCTAATAATTGCTTTATTATCATTTTATTTTATGTTTTGCTTTGCTGCTTCCAGCAGTGGGGCGACACTCCTCGCTATAACGGAGGAGCCACCCCTGCTACCTTGGACGTTTCGTACCTAACCTCGCTATTTTTATCACTTTGCCTCTTTAGGAAAGAAAATGTCCTTCTGAATAAGGCAACCAATACAGGATCATACACATATTCCTAAAGTAATGACGGTATGTTAAAATAAGAGAGCAAATACATGTTTACACTTATGCTGTTTAAAGGGATACACGCGATCTCGTCATGCACTGCTTATGACCTCACAACACGTATGACATGTTCTGTCACATCATTGATAACATTACTAATGACAACTGAACTGACATAATTGATGACAATGTGCTTGGCAGGGCTGTGAGTTGTAGTTCTTGAAATAACTGTAACTGTTGAATTTCAGAGGTTTTTTAAGTTTAAAAGGGTAAGTTTACACTGACATTATCACCTAAGTAAAACGTCACCTTAACCTTCTGGTTTTATCATATATCTATATATATATATATATATATATATATTACACACACTCCTGGTCACGCTTCTTTATGAAAAAACCAGAGTCGCAGCCCAATTGCATTACGATGCTGTCAGTTTATTTGGCAGAGCAAACCCAACGCGTTTCGAGATCCGCCGATCTCTTGCTCACGGGTGGGGCTATGCTGGTACTGACAGTCATTTAAAGGGACATAGTATTTACAAATTGTGCACGTGTTTATAAACATAAAGAAAATACCATTATACGCTAAGTCTGTTCGTTGTAAATAACGTTTCATGTAAACAATTGTAACACTTTCCACAGAGATATGGGAATGAATTGGGAAGCCACATTCTTGACTTATTATTCAAATTATAAGAACAATGGTCGTATTCCAGAGACAGACAAATAATATTTCTGTCCATATAACATGCGCCCATGCGCCAACCATAATGTCCGGTACTGTGTTGGATTCACACAATTCCCCGAATCTTAGTTCATATATAGTATTGCCCCAGTGGGCCAAAGTTCATCAATTTAATCAGCATTGACTTCCAATAATGCCCATGTGGGCGGTAGTGTCTCCCATCTCCTGTAAAGGAAAAAGAAAACAAGACTGTAGCTATACTCTTGGATATTTACATTTTGGATCAGTGCAAATAATTATTAAAAACTGTTTAAAATTTAAACTTCAGATACCAAAGAAGCAGCAGCATATTCTACATCGCAGAAAAACCATACTTTATGTTTGGAGTTGAATAGCTAACTCTTCACCCAGGTTGTGTCCTGTGGGCTGCAAGGTATTGTACATTATAATGTATTTTGATTCGAGCTTGCGTAACTCTAGCCACCTATTGCCTCCCCTCTCATTGAGTTCAACGCTGTCCAAAACACAAAATTTCATCAGATTGGGATTTTTGTTGTGTACCAGTGCAAAATGCCTCGCTATAGGGTATTGCTGATTCTCGTTTCTTATTGCTCTCTGATGCTCTAAAATTCTTAACTTTGCCTGTTTTGTTGTGCAGCCTATGTAAAATTTCTTACACGGACACTCTAGAGCATAAACCACATACTGCGTAGTACAGCTAAGATGCTTAGTGATTTTGTGGGCATCTCTGTCTTTAGACGGTTCAATCGATTTCCGAGTACAACTGTATTTGCAGGCTTTACATCTGTAACATGGAAAAAAACCTTGAATAGAATTAGTTTTTTCACTCTCTTTTATCAATGTGCTACTCAAAGTGTCTCTAAGGGATTTGGCTTTCCTGTAAGTCAGTGAGGGAATTTCATGGATCGCCTCTTTGACATCATTGTCCAATTTCAGTGTCTCCCAGTACTTGGTTAGGCATTTGCGAAGTTTCCAAGATTGGCTGTTATAGGTCGTAATAAACCGTACCTTCTCATCCTTTTTATGCTCTTTGGGGATTAGTAGATCTTTCCTGTCCATCGCATTGACTTTTGTCAGTGCCTGTTGTATAACTTTTTCACTGTACCCCCTCTCTGAGAATCGCTGCATCATAATCTTGCTTTCTTCATGAAAACCCTCTTCAGAGCTACAGTTTCTCTTGGCCCTTATTAGTTCTCCCAAGGGAATACTGCGTATAAGGCTTTGGGGGTGGCTACTCCCTGCATGAAGCAGGCTATTTCCGGCCGTCAGTTTACGAAATAAGGTACTTGTGAGTTTACCACCTTTGACTGTTAGTTTGACGTCTAAGAATTCCAATTGATCTTTACTGATTACACTCGTGAATTTTAGATTCAGAGAGTTGTTGTTCAAAATAGCTTCAAATTTGTGTATTTGGTCCAAAGTACCACCCCAAACACAGAAAATATCGTCTATGTACCTCTTCCAGAGGATGACGTGGGCACTGTAGTGGGCGATCTTGTTCACTACTAGCTCCTCCCACCAGCCCAGATATAAACAAGCCAGGCTGGGGGAAAAACAAGTGCCCATCGCCACCCCCCAGATCTGTTTAAACATGGATTTGTTGAAGATGAAATAATTGTTCTTCATACACTCCCAAATCATGTCAAGTAACATGTGGGTGTGTGATAGAAGGGAAACCGATCTGTTTCTGAGATAGAATTTACATGCTTCTACCCCTAACTCCTGTGGGATACTGGTATACAAACTGGCCACATCAAAGCTAACCAGCCAATATTGGGGACTCCACACAACATCCTTAATGATACCTAAAAAATCAGATGAATCCCTGACATATGAGGGTAAATCACTCACATAGGGCTGCAGAAAATGGTCCACATATCTGCTAGTTTTCTCATACAGACTACCTACCGACGAAACAATAGGTCTGCCGGGCGGTGCCTTTAAATCTTTGTGTAACTTCGGGAGAAAATATAAAGCCGGTATTTTTGGATATTTCACCTGGAGGTAATTAAACTCATCATCCTCAAGTATACCTCTGGCTTTCCAGTCACACAATTTATCATCATAAGTACTTTTGGATACATTGTAGTCCTCTCTAGTTGCTTTCATGTAACTTTGTGCATCAGATAACTGCATCAAACCTTCTTTCAGGTACATGTCAATGGGCCATAGCACCACATTCCCACCCTTGTCACTATTTTTGATCACCACATCTACCCAACCTTCCATTTCTTTAAGAGCAAGAAACTGTTTTTTGTTAAGATTCCAGTTGGTTTTTGGCTTCATTCTGTCCAAACGTCTCATTTCTTGTATCATTCCACGTTCAAAACTATCAATGTAGCTGTTCGTAATTTGAGGAACAAACACTGATTTTGGTTTAAAACCACTGCCACTAGTCATATGAATTGTTTCCTCAGTGTCAACCAAGTTAAGCACAGCATTGTCAATCACATCATCGCAGCCCGCCAATAATTGTACAGATTGCAGCAGTTCTGCGTCATTGACACTTAAAATACTTGGTTTCTCTGTCATTGGATCTTTTCTGAGTCGCGGTTTATTGGCAAACCACTTTCGCAATTTAAGTTTGCGTGTGAAACAAAAAAGATCAATGCGAGCACTGGTGAAATTGAAGGTGGAAGTTGGACAGAAAGAAAGCCCTCTGGAAAGTACTTCAATTTGTACGGGTGTTAAAGTGCGATTAGAAAGATTTACCACTGTCATGGAGCTTATATTTTCGCCGCCTTGCCTCTGGTTACCACTCCTGTTGTACTTGGCGCCGCTTCGGATGACCTGTTGCCTCTTCCGCGTCCTCCTCTGCCGCCTCTTCCACGCCCTTTTGTTGGAGTGCCTGTCTGGCGTTCCTTGGTCATCAGGGCTACTTCTTTTAAAATTAGTTCTTTTACTGGAATTTGTTCCAGTGGCTCAGAAACATCACTTTCGATTGAACCGGTATCATCTTCCAAAGTTACATTTTCACTTGGAAGGGTTGTCCCAGGATTTGGTACCATTGTCTTTTTTCCGGGTGTAGCATGACTTTTTTTAGTAGATTTTTTAGCGGCATCCCTGATTACCTCATACCGCTTGGCAAAAGTCAGGATTTGGCCCTTGCTATAATCTACCTCGTCACGGTAAAATTTGCGTTGTTTCTTCTCCTTGATTTCATCCTCAATTTTGTCAAGGCGTTTCTGCATTTTCTCCATCTCAGCGGTAAACTCACTGTCTGTATACTTCGCTTTCAGTTTCAGAATTATTGCTTCATTCTCTGTGTTAATTTTGGCACACTCCTTTTCTGCGTTTTTTACGAGCATTTTCAACATATTAATAGAGCAAATATGATTATTCTCCATCCAATCATTGATTAACTCAGGGTCTGGATCTTGAAATGTGGGTATGATGAAGATCCGCAGACCACGCGGTATTCTGTTGCACTCTAGATATTTCGTTAAAGCAGCCGCCTCCCACCAGCGCGACTGCTCGCGTTTTAGATTCTTCCAAAGTGCATCCCAAAGCGTTTTTGCTTCATTTACTTGCTTACCGGGTGGTTGTAATGTTTCCCCCTGACCAGTATCCTTTGATGCGAATAGTTTGGCTGCTGCTTCCGCCCTCCTACTATTCCTTGATTCTGCCATTTCTTTCGACACAACAAACCAGCCGGTATGTTGTTGTTGCAACGTATTTTTCCATATAGCGCTGACTACTGGCTGTCACTGTTACCCAATCCGGGGCGGGAAATCGTTTTTCAAATTCACCTTCACTCCGACCAGATAACACCCTGTCGGATATCCGTACCAGCTTTCGTGAGTTCAAAGCTTACGTCTATTATTCCAATACGATTCCCAAGTTCAGCGCAGCCATAAATCAGGCGGGCAAAAGCAATTATTTCAAAATTGCACACACAGAGTTAGCGTGCTAAAGCCTCTTTGCACGGCGGGCTCACGACGGGGTACGCCAGCCCCTATTATTACACACACTCCTGGTCACGCTTCTTTATGAAAAAACCAGAGTCGCAGCCCAATTGCATTACGATGCTGTCAGTTTATTTGGCAGAGCAAACCCAACGCGTTTCGAGATCCGCCGATCTCTTGCTCACGGGTGGGGCTATGCTGGTACTGACAGTCATTTAAAGGGACATAGTATTTACAAATTGTGCACGTGTTTATAAACATAAAGAAAATACCATTATACGCTAAGTCTGTTCGTTGTAAATAACGTTTCATGTAAACAATTGTAACACTTTCCACAGAAATATGGGAATGAATTGGGAAGCCACATTCTTGACTTATTATTCAAATTATAAGAACAATGGTCGTATTCCAGAGACAGACAAATAATATTTCTGTCCATATAACATGCGCCCATGCGCCAACCATAATGTCCGGTACTGTGTTGGATTCACACAATTCCCCGAATCTTAGTTCATATATAGTATTGCCCCAGTGGGCCAAAGTTCATCAATTTAATCAGCATTGACTTCCAGCCTGGCTGATGAGGGTTGATACCTTGAAACCAGTATAAAGTGGGGACGCAGCAAGGGGGAAAAAAAGAATAAAAAAAAGGACACTTACCTTTCTGTTGCCGGCCGCAGCTTCTATGATCCTCTTCTTCCTTGCATCAATGCTTTTCTGCTTCAGGAACTGCAATTCCCATGAGCACAGCATACCATACTCCCCTATGGCCAATCCCAACTCTTCTTAAGAAGCTCTGGTACTGGCCTGAGTGGACTTGTTTTCTGCTCCAAAGTGGCCAGGAAGCAAGCGCCTGCTGTTCTCTCCACTCAGCAGTGCAGCTCAGGTTGGGGAAACGTCAGTGCGCATTTCAGTTTGGCCAAACCAACATGCGCACTGACAGCAGTGCCCAATGCCCACCACTCCTGCTGCTGATGGCCCCACCCTCAAGACTCGAATGGCGGCTCCGGCTCCTACAGATAAAACAAAATGATAATAAAGCAGTTCTAATAATTGCTTTATTATCATTTTATTTTATGTTTTGCTTTGCTGCTTTCAGCAGTGGGGCGACACTCCTCGCTATAACGGAGGAGCCACCCCTGCTACCTTGGACGTTTCGTACCTAACCTCGCTATTTTTTATCACTTTGCCTCTTTAGGAAAGAAAATGTCCTTCTGAATAAGGCAACCAATACAGGATCATACACATATTCCTAAAGTAATGACGGTATGTTAAAATAAGAGAGCAAATGCATGTTTACACTTATGCTGTTTAAAGGGATACACGCAATCTCGTCATGCACTGCTTATGACCTCACAACACGTATGACATGTTCTGTCACATCATTGATAACATTACTAATGACAACTGAACTGACATAATTGATGACAATGTGCTTGGCAGGGCTGTGAGTTGTAGTTCTTGAAATAACTGTAACTGTTGAATTTCAGAGGTTTTTTAAGTTTAAAAGGGTAAGTTTACACTGACATTATCACCTAAGTAAAACGTCACCTTAACCTTCTGGTTTTATCATATATATATATATATATATATATATATATATATATATATATATATATATATATATATATATATATATATATATATATATATATATATATATATATATATATATATATATATATATATATATATATATATATATATATATATATATGAAGCCATTAAGTCTCTCAAGGATGACAGTACTATCGAGATTAAACCCTCAGACAAGGGGGGAAATATTGTTATCTTTCAGAAAGAACAATATAAAATGGAGGCCTTGAGACAATTACAGGACAAGAACTGCTATGTGACTATGGACAAAAGGGGTTTTACAAACTGCCTAACTGAATATCATGCACTACTTATGGGTTGGAAGGAGGAGGGTATGCTTAATAAACACGAATATGAGTATTTGTTCTGTGAGCATCCAATCATTCCCACATTTTACCACCTCCCAAAGGTGCATAAGGACATCATAAACCCCCGAGCAGGCCCATTGTGTCCTCCATAGGAAGTCTATTGGAGAACACATCGAGATTCATCGATAGCTACCTGGCACCCTTTGTGTGAGACTTACCTTCCTATGTTAGGGATACCCAAGACTTTATACGACAGATTGATGGCATTGGGTGGGAGGAGGATATGCTTCTCATCACCCTTGATGCAACCAGTCTGTACACATGTATAGAACATGAGAATGGGATCTCTGCTATTAAGTGGTTTCTGGGGAAGAAAAATTTGCAATACCATCAGCATAACAAAATGATACTGAGGATGGTTGAATTCTGCCTCCACAATAACATCTTTCTTTTTGCAGGCAACATGTACCGGCAGCTGAGGGGGACCGCTATGGGCACGTGCTTCGCCCCCAGCTATGCGAATTTATTCGTAGGCTGGTGGGAGAAGCACGTGGCCTGGGGAGGCCCAAATGAGAAATAGCTGGACCACATAATGGTCTGGTCGAGATACATTGATGACTTGTTTGTTGTCTGGCGCGGCGACGTATCCTCGGCCGAGGAATATGTGGCGGTGCTAAATGATAACGAGCTCAATCTGAGATTCACAAGCACAATAAGTAAAACATCTGTACACTATCTCGACCTAGAGGTCTTTGTCAAAGACAGTTCCCTACAAACCAGACTTTACCGCAAGCCCATGGCTGGCAATACCGTGTTACACGCGGCGAGCCACCACCCAAGGAGTATGATCAAAAACATCCCGTTTGGGGAGTTTTTACGCCTAAAAAGGAATTGCTCAGATTCCAGCGATTTCTCACAGGCCCGGGAGGAAGCGGCAACAAGGTTTAAAAACAGAGGGTACTCCGGATCACTCCTGACAGAAGCAGCAAACAGAGTAGATCGTATAGACAGAAAAGACCTCATTAAGACAACCACTAGGAAGACTGAGGAGGACAGCACAGTGAGGATGATTACCAGTTTTAACATAAGATCAAGTGAACTGGTACAGATATTCAATCGTAACTGGCACATCCTAGGTACTGATCCGACCATGAAAAAGATACTACCAGCAAAACCGTCTATTACTTATAGACGGTGCCAGTCTCTCAGTGACCATTTTGTCAAAAGCCATTATGAGGAAATACCCAGAACATTAAAATCTAAACCCATCAATGGTTTCTTTCCGTGCATGCAATGCAAAGCATGCAGGTACAGCAAGACACAAACTAAATATGAGGGGAGACAAAATGACCCAAGGCCCACAAGAGAGATCACGAAATTCCTGAATTGTAACTCGGAATTTGTAATTTACTGCCTGGTATGTCCGTGCTCTAAAAGATACATTGGGAGTACAATCAACCCAGCGAAAAAGCGTATCTTAGAGCACATGCGTGCCATCACAAATAAAGATAAGAACTATCCTGTGGCACGCCACTTTGAGACCCACAACAAAAGAGACAGGCCACGCCCCTTTTAGGCCACGCCCACCCCGCCGCGCTTAAAAGCACTCGCTGATCACGAGCGATGTGCTACATAGACTCTCTCCTGAGGCGGAAAGCCGGGAGCTTCACTCTGCACACATTTGCTTTTTTAAAACTTTGAGTGTCATAATAACTTGTTGTTTTGTTCCTACCTTTTAATCTGTGTGAAGCACTTGTTAAACTTGCTGACGCGCACAGCGGATCTTAGCACTGACGCGCTGTCCCACAGAACCGCCATTCCCGGCCACGAGACAGGCCACGCCCCTTTTAGGCCACGCCCACCCCACCGCGCTTAAAAGCACTCGCTGATCACGAGCGATGTGCTAGATAGACTCTCTCCTGAGGCGGAAAGCCGGGAGCTTCACTCTGCACACATTTGCTTTTTTTAAACTTTGAGTGTCATAATAACTTGTTGTTTTGTTCCTACCTTTTAATCTGTGTGAAGCACTTGTTAAACTTGCTGACGCGTACAGCGGATCTTAGCGCTGACGCGCTGTCCCACAGAACCGCCATCCCCGGCCACGAGACAGGCCATGCCCCTTTTAGGCCACGCCCATAGCAACTTCTCACTTAACATAAATATGTGTATACACCGGAAGCGCAGCGGACGAGCGCAGCGGAGGCGCCGTTTGCGCGCCGAAGGCGCACCTAAGGCAAGCCCGTCTGCGCCCGTCCGCGCCAGACCGGGCCATGGGGCATGGCATTCTGTTCCGCTTATCACCTATTCAGCCCAATCCCTTAGGGATCTTCAAAATCCCGCTTTCACGGCTCCCCTTACCGCTATCCGACGTACAATTGCCCTCGGCATCTCGCGCCATAACCAACTCTGTTCAGACGGACATCTACCCTTAATTATGCCTAGCAAGAGCTCCACTTCAATCAGGGTACTTTACCTAAACACCCGCTCGTTAGTGAAACACTCAGAGGACATTTTCGTTCTCCTGTCTAATTCCAACCCCGACCTGCTCCTGCTTACGGAGACCTGGCTTACCTCCGAGGCCCTCCCTGATATTCTGGCTGCCCTCCCCCCTGATTACTACATTCTCCATACCGACCGCCCTGACGACCGGCCCGGGGGAGGGGTGGCAGCCATTATATCAAAACGCCTTACCTCTGTTCCCTCTAACTCCCTCATCTTACCGGGGGTTGAGAACTTACTTTTTACTGTACAAACCAACACTGGCGCCCTCACTTTTCTCCTATTATACCGGCCTCCCCATTCTATGCCCTCCTTTCCTTCCATCCTGAGTGAACAACTATCCGCGTTACTAACAGTACACTCTGATTTCGCCATTTTTGGCGATCTAAATTATTGGTTTAACAACCCTAATGCTGGCCCTCACGCCATCGAGCTCTTCGAGACTCTTGCGAATCTGAACCTCACTCAGCACGTCTCTCATCCTACCCACATTAAGGGCCATATTTTAGACCAGATTTGGTCCTGTAACCTGGCCCTGTCCCCACCAGTTATTCTTCCTTGCATCTGGTCTGACCACCACTTGGTGGATACTACCATCACAGTCACCGGCCAGACTTTTACTCCCCTAATGGCCGGGGGACAGTCACGAAAATGGAATTCCTATGATGCCCAGGGCTTTCTTTCTGCCCTCGCCGAATCCTGTCCCGATTCCCACCCCTCCAGCGACATCGATCATCTGGAACAGGAAATAGGTTCCTGGCTGGAGTCGGCCAGTGACCAGTTCGCCCCCCTGGTCACTTTCCCTCGTACTAGGCATCGGTATTCTCACAGGTGGTTCTCCGATGATCTCAAGACCCTGAAACTAAAAACACGCCAGTCAGAACGCACTTGGAGGCGCGACTATTCTGACTCAGCCAGACTGACCTACTTGGCTACACGTAATAACTATAAATCTGCTATTAGGTCAGATAAAATGGAACACTTCTCCAACAGGATTGCTACAGCTACCAATAAATCTAAGGAAGTGTTCAGAGTTCTAAACGAGCTAACCACTGATGAAAGATCACTCCCTGCTCAGACCCCTACCCAGGCTACCCAGGCTACCTGTGATACTCTGAACTCCTTTTTTCTGGAAAAAGTCATCAAAATTAAAAAATCTATCCCTCCCCCCGCCCAGTTTCCTCGTCTGGACCCCGCCCTTAATAACACTTTGACCTTCACTACTTTTCCTGTCCTAGACACGACCTCCCTAGCGGAACTTGCCACCCGTGTGAAATCGGGCTCCCCCAATGATTGCTGCCCTCCTTCTGTTTTGCGTAGCATCTGCCTTAATCTGCCAGATAACATCTTACAGTTACTCAATAGTTCGCTCACCAGTGGCAGCGTCCCCACCTCTTTTAAGGAGGCTATCTTGGTGCCCCTTCTAAAGAAGCCGGGTGCTGACCCTGCCGAGCCATCGAACTATCGTCCCATCTCCCTCCTTCCCTATTTCTCTAAAATCTTGGAGGCCCATGCCACCCGCTGCCTATCAAACTTTGTTGAATCTTCCCAGTACCTCGAGCCTAACCAGGCGGGCTTTCGACCTGCCCACTCGACCGAGGCGGTCATTCTGGCAGTTCTCGATACACTCAGGAGCAACGCCGACATCGGGAATCCTCAAGCCCTCGTCCTTCTGGATCTGTCCGCCGCCTTCGACACGGTGGACCATAACATCCTTCTCCACCGTGTCGAGCAGGCCGGCATCCGCGGCCTTGCTCTCGAATGGGTCAGATCCTTCCTTACTGGAAGAACGCAGGCAGTTCGCCTGGGTCCCTATATGGCGAAGAAATCTCCTACGTTCTGCGGAGTCCCCCAGGGCTCCTCTCTCTCCCCGCTTCTATTTAATTTGTATCTTCGGCCACTGATCCAATCCCTCCTCAAATGGGACATCACAACCCTCAATTATGCTGATGATCTGCAGCTCGTTTTTTCACTTAACTCCCCACTAGCTATCAATACGTTCCACGCAGTAATGACCCACATACAACTCTGGATGGATCAGAACCAATTAAAACTGAACCCAGGAAAAACTGAGCTCCTTCTCCCCGGCCTAAGCCACACTCATTGGGGCCCTCAGTTCTGGCCGCCGGAGCTTGGCTCCCCTCCTACCCCAGCTAAAACAATAAAAAGTCTGGGCATAATCATTGACGTCGAACTTTCCCTCAAAGCCCAAGTTGGAGCGGTGATCTCATCATGCATGTTCCAACTTCGGAGGATTCGTAAAGTCCGTCACCTTCTCCCCCCTGCGGCACTCACCCAATCTGTCACCTCACTAGTACTCTCCCGTCTTGATTTCTCCAATTCCATTTACCATGGTCTTCCACTTTATCTGTTAAACCACCTTCAGGTCGTCCAAAATCAGGCAGCTCGCCTGATCCATGGACTACCTAGATGGCAATCCGCTAAACCTCTGCCTCACAGCCTCCATTGGCTCCCAATTAATCAAAGGGTCGCCTTTAAGGTGGCATGTCTTACCTTCAAATGTCTTCATTGTTCCAGCCCAGGTTTTCTCAACTCCCTCATCCGACCCTACTGTCCCACACGCAATCTCCGTTCTGCCCGCAATGACTTACTAATCTCCCCAAAAAATAAAACCAAAAAATGTGGTGGTCGCCGCTTCTCTCACTTGGCCCCCACTCTTTGGAATTCCCTTCCTCTGTCTATCAAATCTTCCCTCTCTCTTCTCTCATTCAGAAAACACTTAAAGACCCATCTCTTCCCACCCTTATAATAGGTTGCTAAGTATTTCGTTCTTCTCTTACTCTGTCTAGCAGCGCCAGGAAGCTTCGGCGTTAGTGCGCTTTACAAATAGCACCTAACATAACATAACATAACATAACATAACATAACATAACAAAACAAAAGTAACAGGGACTTACTGTCTTTCTATCTAATAGACCAACTGGATAGAAAAGAACGAGGTGGGGATAGGATCAGATCCCTAAGAGTGATGGAGTCCAGGTATATAATTGATCTCCAAAGTATGCAACCAAGAGGGCTAAATAATGGTGAGGAACTTTGGGTACATTTGGAATAACAGTATCTCACCCCTTAGCTGTCACCATAACAAAGAGAAATCCTGCAAATTGACAAACCCATTGCACACCATCTATATGGGACGTCTTTCCAGCCGCTAGAACCAATCTGGGATGAATATAAAATCACTGAAAGGATTTAGCCCATACAGGGCGGTATGTCCAAAACAGGGATAGCAATAT
Organism: Lissotriton helveticus; assembly: GCF_964261635.1. Lineage (NCBI taxonomy): Eukaryota > Metazoa > Chordata > Amphibia > Caudata > Salamandridae > Lissotriton > Lissotriton helveticus. The sequence goes on from NC_136059.1 coordinate 1,030,950,935, forward strand.
TATTCATATTAGCCCATACAGGGCGTAATTCAACAGAAAAATGAAATCTTCCACAATACATAATATCTGTAGAATATAGACGATACCATGGCATGATAGTTCACAGCATTACAATACCTTTATATATAAGGCGGTATATATGTAAGTAATTGACAATGCAATGTATATTCCCTGTTTCAGCTTTTAATTTTGCACGAGCACTTTTCTGAATCACCATTTCTCCCATGTATATAATGTGTAAATATGTATATAGAATTTGCGAAGTTGCACATTACAAGATGGCCGCCGTTAACATCGAGGCGAGCAGTAGTCCAATCTTGATGTTTTGTGGAGTGGTTGGGAATAAAATGGTGTAGCGCACTAGTAATGGCTGACACTGACGAAGCCTAAAGGGTGAAACGCGTTTGTCGAGGGGGCAGGGGGGTCAGCCAAATAAACCATCTTGGTGAAAACGCTGACTTGGAGTGCCGCCTGTTTTATACATCCGAATAATCTGGAAGTGTGTGGCAATATATATATATATATATATATATATATATATATATATATATATTACCTACTGGCGGTCGCCAGTAGGTATATATAGTTAGGATTTTTTCTCTATGGGTTTTTTGAAAATTCTATGTCTAATAACTTTGGCGTTTGTGGACGGAATCGGCTGAAATTTTCAGGAAAATGGCACATTTTGTTTCTGAGCAGCCCTTGAAAATTTGGGGGGGGTTCGTCCAGTGGGGGCCGAGAAAAAAGGGGGGTCCCAAAACGTGTTTTTAACATTGAGTTTTCCATAGGGCGGTTGGCCTCACTTTTAGCCCGAACGGCTGAATGGATTTGCACGAAACTTGGCAAAATTGTAGGGACTGGTAGCCCGATGTGCCTTTTGTAGGTCTCAATATATGTGCTCCAGTGGATTTTGAGAAATTAACGTTTAAAAAAAGATATATATCTGTAACAGCGGACCGGTTAGCGCTCTGGTTCGCGGACTTTTCGCGCAACGGAGCTTTGTGAAGCGAAGCTGATTGGTTCTCCGGCGTCTGTCAACATTCCAAACAGTCCGTAGCGGCCGCCATCTTGTCTCTCGGTAGGATCGAGAGACAAGAGGAGGTCAAAACAAAGGGGGAAATAACTATAAGGGGGCATAGTAGATCCTCGCTGACCCCCTAGGTTTGATGTGGAGGTTTTAAAAGGGCCCGCGGGGCAAAAAAAAAACAAAATAATAATAATCGAACGGCTGAATGGATTTGCACGAAACTTGGCAAAATATTAGGGACTGGTAGCCCGATGTGCCTTTGCTAGGTCTCAATATATGTGCTCCAGTGGATTTTGAGAAATTAACGTTGAAAAAAAGATATATATCTGTAACAGCGCTCCGCTTCGCGTACTTTTCGCGTTACGGAGCTTTGCGAAGCTGATTGGTTCTCCGGCGTCTGTCAACATTCCAAACAGTCCGTAGCGGCCGCCATCTTGTCCCTCGGTAGGATTGAGAGACAAGAGGAGGCCAAAGCGAAGGGGGAAATGACCATAAGGGGGCATAGTAGATCCTTCCTGACCTCTTAGGTTTGATGTACCATTTTGCCAAGTTTGGTGTAATTCCGTTCAGCCATTCAGGCTGTAGACGTATGTAAATGTCCTATGGAAAATTGCATGGGGAAAACACATTTGAAAGTGTTGAAATTTAGAACCAATTAAAATGTTACTTTGGTTTTGTATTTGTGTGTGATGAAAGTTAATTGGTTATGTATATATGTCAAATGAGAGGAAACCACAGCCATTTTGTGATACTACTGTCTGAGGTACATTTGTGAGGAATTTTTGGTGGTGAATTTCTGGTGTTTGATTTACACAGTACTAACACTTCTGCTACTTTTAAAAAGGTGAGTTGTTAATTTGTAAGGGGAACTATGTTGTACACTTGAAGATAATTTGAAAAATGTTTTCTGTTATTTATTTGCAGTCCTTCTGTTATACTAAATACTTGATGAAGTTAGTTTTATATTATGTATTACTAAAAACGATAAATGAAAGTGATTATTTTTTTCTGCAATTTACAGCAAGCAATTTCAAAATAAAATGGCTCACAATGAAGAGACCGTGGCAATTTCTTTTGAATTGTCCACTACATTGATTGAAATTGAGAGCACCAATAATGAAATATTGTCACAAGGAGGACATGACTTGTATGATTCCATTAGATTGATTGAAATGGACAGCACCAAGAATGAAATATTGTCACAAGGAGATGACTTGAATGATTCCACTACATTGATTGAAATTGAGAGCACCAATAATGAAATATTGTCACAAGGAGGAGATGGCTTGTATGATTCCATTAGATTGATTGAAATGGACAGCACCAATAATGAAATATTGTCACAAGGAGGAGATGACTTGAATGATTCCACTACATTGATTGAAATTGAGAGCACCAATAATGAAATATTGTCACGAGGAGATGACTTGAATGATTCCACTACATTGATTGAAATGGACAGCACCAATAATGAAATATTGTCAGAAGGAGGAGATGACTTGAATGATTTTTTTGATCAATCTCTTGATGGCGAATTTATCGAGTGTTTGGAGACCATAGAGTTACAAGAATCATCATTGCAGACTTTTAATGAGGAGATTCCAGATGAGATGATTGAAGAGGAAATTACTGATGAGGACATGTTACTAGTTGTTTCAAATTTAGAAAATTCTGAAGAATAAATTTATATTTAGAAATCAAAAATTGTTTGAGACATTATTTATTTTTATTTTTAATTTATGAGGTTGTAGCGAAGTGATTGTAGTATAAAATGAGACTTATAGTATAGAGTGCAACATTTTTATGTTACATGGTAAGTTTACTCATATTTACTTCCCTTCTGCCACTATATTATCTCCAATGTGTATTTGACATGTCTTCTTCATCTCCGGCCTCCTTTCTCTCACTGTGTGTCTCCGATGCATCTTATCGCTGGTATTTTGTGTAATTACAGAAGAGAGTAAAATAAAATAGTTCGGAACGTGAAAAGGGGGCAAAGTAGAGTACTCCTCACCCCCTAGGCCTTTTTAGGCGGTCCCAAAAGGATCAGTTTCTGCTTTCCTGAGAGATTATGGTATGAGTTCCATATACCACAATAACTTGCATTACAACATGCAAGATATCTATCTCCTATTACCAACTTTTGGAGATATTCGCGCTAAGCGCGAATATCTCCAAAAAGTAACACCTGCCCTGAGCAGTTCTTAGCCATGTTATCCAATGGGAGGTGGATAACATGGCTAAGAGTATTAGCTCGGTAATGCATGAATATCGCTGAGTTTTTAGCGATATTCATGCATTGCGGCCGTTTATTATCGCATTTGCGATAAACCTTGATAATAGTAAGGTTTATCTTCGATAATTTCTGACGATGCATAGTGGTAAAAAATTGGTTGGTAAGCATCGTTAGCGATAAATATCGCTTAACTTTGGTAATATGCCCCAACGTCTGTTAACGTTCGATTCGAAGGAAATGAGGAAGTGTTGAAAAACATTGTCTGCGCCATCTTGCCTTTTTTGAAATGCCACACTTTTGTCGTGCACGGCAGCCATTTTAGATGTCTTGACCAGACCCACTCTCTGCACGCTGTCGATTCGTAGCATGGCTCCTCACCCTCGTAAGCATCTCCCCCAGGCACTGGTCACCACCGCTCTCTGTCTTATGCATGGGCAATAAACCTTCCCCCATCTGCGCTGCTCTTCCCTGAGAATCACACTCTGTGCCCGCCCGACACCTCCCTTTCGCCCTATTCACTACCGCACCCTCTGACACTCCTCTTCCTCTGTGTCCGAATGTCCAGGCCGGTCCTAGGCTATCAGCTAGCCCTGCAGATGTAGTTTATGGCCCCAGCTGTAAAGAATCACCCCTCTTCAAAGGAGTTATAGTAGATCAAGGCCCACACCCGATGTGATCCGTCACAGCACACGCGTTCCTACTATCTGAAAACCATCCTGTATTGTGATTGGGGAGGGGACCGAGCCTGAAGCGGAAGATTCCAGGAATGACTCTTTGTACATCAAAGTTTTTACAATTATGTGTCACATTAAAAATATATAGCACTCCAACAAAGTAGTAGGAATATAAAACTTTAATAACATATAAATATATACAACAAAACAAAAACAGTAAAAACATTTAAACAACGAAGAGACCGTGGCAATTTCTTTTTAATTATCCAATAGATTTATTGAAATTGACAGCACCAATAATGAAATATTCTTGTCAGTAGCGGTCTGTTGTGCGAATAGTTCCAAGGCAGCAGAACGCGCTGAAATCTAGATGGCACGAAAGTGATGTCTAGTAAGTTGCCGCCCAGCAAAAAACGGCGTGGGGCGCCGCGGGGGTGAGTGAGTCCAGTAGGCACCACAGCTATTCTTACCGGCATTGCAGAATTACTGCTGGGGACAATGCCTGTGCTGTAGCAGGGTCACAGCAGAAACAAAAAGGATTCTGTTGAAGATGTTGTTGGTTTCAATTTGAAAACAGTTCTGGTGTCAACTGCTATGCTAATGTAGTGGTTAATGTTTTGTTTTCTCTAGAAAATGTAAAAGAGGGGGAGGCAGTCCAAAGTTCCGTTAAAAGGGCAAAGGAAAGGATCGGTGGTTTGAACTATCAGTCAAAAAGGGGAGGGGGTGCAATAATTTTTCCTACCGGGTCACACTGTGCTTTCACCGGAAGTGAGGTCTGCAGGATTGTAGTAATTCAAAGTGAGGCTGGCGCCAGCATGGGAGCGCCGACGTCCCGCGGATACAGTTTCGTCACTCCACGGGCGATCATGGCAGTCATTCCCCATCGGGGGTCGGAGACTCCCGCGGCTCCTCTAGAATCTTCAAGGTCGTGGAGGACTACGGTGGTGGAGTCAACCAGTGACCGGGCCATTTCTTTATGTTGGGCCCGCTCTTGCCAGGTCGACAGCCATTTTGAGAGTTCGGCAGCTACCGGCGATCGCGGGGTCACATGAGCGGACGGGCTCCACCCTGCCGGGCGAGACGTTGCAGCATGGCCACAGTGGAAGAACCGTTATCTAGGTCGTTCCGAAACTGTGCAGCACTGTAGTTGTTAGGATGCCACCGCCTGGAGCGCTGAGGGTGCAGCTGGGAAGCCTCCACCTGGGGAGGCGGGAGAGGCCTGTTCGCACCGTCTCTCCCTCCCAGTGCACCCCACGGCGTCTCGCTTGAGATTTGTTATGGCCGGACCAGGCGATGAGGACGAGGGGGGGGTCGGAGGCATGTGCAAGACATCCCCCTCCAGTGTTGTCGCAGCCATTATAAAAGAAAGAAGTGTCCCGTCCGTCTTCGGGCCGGGCTTCCGGTGGATGTCGGCCGGACGCCCCTGGCTCTGGCCCCATGAACGGGTTTCTTGGTTTATCGGCTGCAGCCGGATCCCGTCGGCCTCGGCCCCCCGACCGTTGGTGGTCGGACCGGAAGAGCATGTGGCGGGACTACCTGCAACTCTCAAGGGCCACCGCGGCCGGACTGGGAGAGAGAGGGGAGGGTCGAGGAGACATTCCCCCCCCCTGCAACTGTTCAGCGTTGTAAAGGCAATCCCCTGGCCGGGTCCCGCTGGTCTCGGCCTCTCCTCCGGCTACACCCTACGTTAGGATCTCCTGGCCGAGGCGTGGCAGCAGGACCTGCCTTATATGGGCTGCTCCCGGCTGGGCGTAGCCGGAACCCTGCCCCACCTTGGAAGTTTCCAGAGTGGGGGTGGATGTTCTACTGACTTGCATTTTCCCTAGTCTATCGATTTTTTTGGCGTGGCAGGCGGTGGGACAGCGAGGGGTGATTTGGTTTCTCTTACTGTTTTTCTGGTCTCTCACCACTGGCATATTTTAACGTTTTCTTGTTTCTAGGACATTAATAGGTTTTATCATTACGTTATGTTATCGTTTCTTTGTTCGTTGTTTAATAAAAGTTCATGTTCATCAGTGGCCTACTGATTTTCGTTTTCCTATTTTTTTCTTTCCAGGTTGTTTCATGGTAAAGTTTCTGTTAACAGGATACAGTGATCACTTCGTTATTATTGCATATGTCCTTTTCACTAGGGGTGCTCTCTGGTCGGGCCAGATGACGTATCTCTAGTAAATGGTCCGGGTGAAAAAGGTGCATCAATCAGTGGGGAGTAGATAGGCATGACAGATTACAACGGGGGAGAACGGTCCGCATTACGTACCCTTTCACTACTTGCAAAGATTTTCCTACGTTTATTTGCAAACAGGGAATACCTCCAAAAAGAACTAATTCCCAAACAGTCAATGTTCGGACAATCAATCAATCAATGAGGAATGAAATAGGTACGACGTGTTAAAGGCTTGCGTTACCTACCCTTCACTATCTGCAAAGGGAGATAGAATATTCCTATTCTTCCTCGTTTGCAGGTAGAGAAGATCGTTAAGAGAATTAACTTCGAACAATTCAATGCTCGATTGAAACAATCAACAAGGGGTACTGTGAACACAAATGAACGCCGCTTATATACATACGCATTGCTATTTTCAACAGGTTGTTCCTAATGTTTCTATTTTAGCGAGGTCAAAAGAGATCCCATTAGTGGCCTACTGATTTTGCTCGATTCCTTTTGTTTTTTTACACGATTTTTCGCTATCTGCAAAGACTAAACAGAGTATTGCGACTCTGTGCTTGTTTGTAAATAGAGAATGAACCAAAGAGAACAATCAATCAAATGGAGAGAGAAGCAGGCACGACGGATTACAAAGGGGGAAAGGGCTGCGTTAACTACCCTTCACTATCTGCAAAGAGAGAGTACTCCTAATAGAAATGAGGGGTGGGGGGCAGCAATCAAAGCAGATCAGTGTGCATAAACACGAAAAAAAAAATTCTTACCACGTACTTGACATTCGACAGCTTATGATATTTGCTATTAAAAAACCATTGAAATTCACTGAAAAAGCCATAGGTTATAGACCATATATAGTTAGGAATTAGCATTTACAAAACCTTGAAAATTCACTGAAAAATCCATAGGTTATAGACCATATATAGTTAGGAATTAGCATTTAAAAAACCTTATTTTACTCACACAAAACCATTGAAATTCCATATATAGTTAGTTGCACTAACTATATATTGCGCACCCGCAATCCACTGCTGATGATGTCACATATTACATCATTCATGACATGGTCAGTGACATCACTGATGACATCACTGATGACATCTCAAATGACATCACTGATGACATCTCATTTGACATCAATGACCACATCACTGATGATATCATTCATGTGACAATACAATGCATCTCCTCACATTTTAATATAACCTCTGTTTCACCCAGTGTTAAAAACAGAGTATAATTTTTGAAACCATTGACACACCAATACTAGTTACTACATACGTACTCACTGATTCCTACGTCTACACACACATTCACTCATTCACCCATACAATCATTCATACATACAATCACTCATGTTTACAACACAATCATATGCACTCATACACCTATACAGACACTCACACTCTGCCACTCATCCATGGAGTTACTCACACACCTAGTCAGTCCTGTAAAGAATCAATCACACTTCCATTTTCTACTCTATACAGTTAAACATAGAGCACCTTACGTTTTCAACCATATACTAACACATACTTACTCTCTTATACAATCATTGATACAAGTACACATTGATCTGTACAGAGTCACACACCTCCCATCCAGCCACACACACACTCAGTCTCCCATGCAAATACTTGGGCAATCAATCAATAACCCATATAGTTACTCATATAGCTACTGATCAACACATGCAGCAGTTTACAGAACAACAGACATAATGATGCACAAATTAAGACAGTTTAGTCACTAACCCATGCACTCAGTGAGACACATTTAATCACTCACTCATACATTCAGTCATGCACCTACTAAATCCTTCGTCCAGACACTTATACATCCAGTCATTCTTCAATATGTAAGACATATTTTAACTTTACAGAAACATAGTCACTGGATGTTGTCATCAGTGATGTCACTGACCATGTCATGAATGATGTAATATGTGACATCATCAGCAGTGGATTGCGGGTGCGCAATATATAGTTAGTGCAACTAACTATATATGGAATTTCAATGGTTTTGTGTGAGTAAAATAAGGTTTTTTAAATGCTAATTCCTAACTATATATGGTCTATAACCTATGGTTTTTTCAGTGAATTTTCAAGGTTTTGTAAATGCTAATTCCTAACTATATATGGTCTATAACCTATGGTTTTTTCAGTGAATATATATATATATATATATATATATATATATATATATATATATATATATATATAATATACATTTTTTATATATAATATATATCACTGTAAAAACCCACAGGTTAGAGTGCCATTAAAATTAGGTATGGTAAAAATATCTTATTTTGCATTAAAAAAAACTCAGAAATTCACTGAAAAAACAAAGGTTAAAGGGTCATTATAGTTAAGTGAAAATGTAATTAAAATGTGCCATTTGGAACGTACAGAACCACTAAAATTCACCAGTTATTGGAATCTCAAGTAACTATAAATCGTGCCCAAAGGTAACTATAACTTGCACCCTTGTCAGGCACTGCTGATTACCACACATATTACATCGCTCAGGACATTTTCTATGACATCATTGATAATATCATTGGTACATTTGCAATGAAATTATTGATGACAAAACTGCATGGCAGGGGAGCAAAAATAAGGTGAGAGAGAATGTGTAATTTTTCTTTTTCCCTTTAGGGCCAACAAAATGTAACTTTGTTATACAGGGCTGGAGCAAGATCAAGTGGTCTAAGATTAGTCAGCTTGCATTTTGTTTACATGGGGTGTCACTAAAATATTGCTCCTTTTTTCTTTTATTGCTTACAGCTGTGTGTGGTTGCATTAAAGTTGCAGGATTTAGAAGCATGTTTTCAGGTCTGACCTAATTGTTTTATGCACTGTAGTGAATGTAGGAGTATTAAAATTAGGCCTGAGTGAAATTTTTACTACGCCAGTGTAATTAGTGTAATTTCGTGTAACAAAATGTGCATGAAATTACAGAGATTACGCCATTACACAACATTATGTAATTACAGGAAGAAATTATAATGCAAGATGTACCGTTCAGGTAATTTTTAAACGTGAGCGGCATTTCAGGTAATTTTTTTATCCTAGAAGACTGTTTGAGTAATTTTTTAGTGCTATAAATTCGTATGGGAGCTGAAGTGGCTTGAATGTGAGTGGCAGTACTTTTAAGGTGGGAAGTCAACAAAACTTTCAGGTTGATTTTTCACTCATGTGGACAGTTTTGGTAATTTATTTGTGCAAGACTACAAATCTGAATGCGAGCAGCAATGTTTTGAATGGGAGCGACTGGAAATCAACTCAAAATTACATTTTGGCGTTGAATTTGTACACAATTATTGAGCTTAAAATGCATTTCGCAGTTCTTTTGCATAATTATACTACAGCAAATGATTTGTGTTTCATACACTCATAATTAAAATCATATTTTGGTGGTGAAATGGCTGGCTCAGAGGAATCTTGGCCAATATGAACAATCACATTTTCTCAAAGACACAGCATCAGTAAAACCTTTGATACATCAAACTAATTTGCTCACAAGCTAGTATTGATAACCAACTTGCCAAACACATAGGCTTTAAAAAGGTGTAATGATGTTTATCTGTGAAAAGTGTGTTGCCACTATGTGTTTGGGACAGTGACTTATCAGGACACAAGACTCTCCACTTACCAAAGCAGCTTCATGACAAAAATTCACAGCTGCAAGGTGTTCTTTATAATATATGACACGTTCAGTGAATCCGGTCATTTTAATCTATTACACATTACTGCTAGGGTTGTTGAAACCATGCTTACAAGGTTAACAGCAAAATTGCAAGTCGCAGAATACAATGTGATGTTTGTTAAAAATTCAGTACTGACCTAAACTGTGACATTTGACAAGGGGGCACATGTCAGCTATGAATCTCCAAGCAGCAGCACCACTTTCATATAGTGAGGCAAGAGTACAGAAAGGCAGTGGCAAGCATGCTTATAGTATCAGATTTCTGGTGTTTTAGAGTGCAGGGCTGCAAATGAATCTTGTATGATTTAAAATATTAAAAGTTCTGCAAGGTGCAATAATGTTGACAAGGTTGACTACCAGCACTGCGGTTTTAGTGTTTTATAAGGGACAAGTGTGTGACCACCCCCCCAACTGTGTCCATGACGTTTTTAAATATTAAAAATAGGAATATAACACTTTCTTACTTTCTTAATCAGCCAATAGGTCTGTTATCCAGCAGAGTCCAGAGAGAGTGAGCATGAAAAGTAATGAGATATGCAAGATTATGTCAGTGAAGGTGAACTATTTAGACATAATGGTTAGCACAGCCTACCATGAGGAAATTGGACGCATTGCCAGTGGGAGGTCTCTACATATCTTGCAGTATTCCGCGCCAGCTTTAGGGCAGTGTGACGGTGCGGTTGCACTGGTCGCTAAACTATGGAGGGGCGCTGACCTCAGGGGGGGTACTGTTTTTAGCAATAACTTATGATTGGAGAAATGAGGGGCACTTTTGCCTGGTGGTAGTGAGAGACCCCAAGGAGTCAGACATGGGGTGTGGGGGGCGCCAAAAAGATTGTTGCACCGGGCGCCACCAGTGCTGAAGCATTCCCTGGCAGTACTCATCATTCAAAATAAATATGTTGCTTTGTAGCAATCACTGAAAAAGGCAACATGTTTTGTAAACACCTTTTTTGGTTGGGGGTTAGGCAGCTGAATTAACACAGATAAACACTGATTTCAAAATGTTTGGAAAACACTAAAAAACAAATTAAACACTGAAAATGAGAAAGCCTAGAAAAAGCTATCACGGATGTGATTCTAGGTTTCAGATAAGGCCAGTGAAGGTACAGTTGTGGGTAATGTAGTCCACTTATTTGCTCCTGAGATAAGTAGATCAGTCATGTGTAGAGTAATTTTGATGGGGACAGGGAGTAGACTTAGGCTTAGGGATGCTAGCCAATATTGTAATGAGTGCATTTTCTAGGTTCAAGAGCACCAGTGCTCGTACAATAGTCCTGAAGTTCTTTGAGTTTCCTGCGATTCCTGAATAAATGCAGTTGTGAGAGAGAGGGGTTTCCAGTTTTTCAACATGAAGAAACAGTTACGTTTTGACTAATGATGAAGTAGATATTTGCATGATGGACTAGATAGTGTGTAATTCCTAGTTGGGATAATATTGCCAGGCAGTTTTAAGCAGGGTAAGAGCCTGTAGAGTAAATGAGGAATTCAGTCTTTGTTACATTCACTTTGATGAAAAAGGTAATCTAATTGAAAGTTTTTCAGAGTGGAAGAGATTGATGGTGATGCTATTTTTAAATGCAATAGAATATCATCTTTATATTGATGAATGTTGATTTCCATACCATTTAGCATGGCACTCAGTGGCTCCATGAGCAGATTTAAAACCTACACATAATTACCAGAAAACTCTCCAATCAGGTTAAACCTTAAAGATATACTCTAATGCTCATTAGTTTCTCAGGATACTAAACAATACAGTGCTACAAACTCGAAACATTGAAACAATCTATACTCTATAGGTGTACTGTTGCAATTAATTAGGACATTCTACAGTTATCACGTGAAGGAAAACATATCAAATTTGAAAGTAAGCAAAGACACATTATCATGATTGTTGATTCATACTTCAGCTTCTCCTAGAAATAAAATATGCACGTAACATGAAACAAGATGGCACTCAAACATTAGCCATTTAAAAACGCAGGCCTATGTTAGCCATAATCAATATAAACACAAATAATACACATTTAATAGCATTTGCATGTTTACATGTTAATCATGATAAAATGCGAAACATTCATTATGGGGAAACCCCTCTCAATGGAGACTTTGGGAACCACCACAAATTGCACTTTCTTTGATCCAATACTCCCCTTATACAAAAGATGCCAACTTTTACAGCCTGCGCCTAGATTCCTCTAGATCCATAAATTTATGGCAAACTTTGCTTTGGAGGTCGACTTCTTTCCTCTTCCCTCTTCTCCCCCTATCGTTTAGGCAGCTGCTTCTCTCCATTGCGTCTTGACCCACCCTTTGCAGTAATCATTTTAGCCCTCTTATCAAAAGAAATAGGCAAATAGGCATATCACACAAATTATAATGATTAGGATCAGTGTTAGTATTTTCTTTAGTATTCCATTACCAATATCACTAAACCACTCACCAATTTTGGAAAATGCTTTCCCTACTGCTTCCTAGGCACCTGTCTTCTCCAAATCCTTCACTTCACGAGACATATCAGCCATATTATTTACAAACGTGTTCATTTTGTTACTTGTATCTGGAATATAAGTACAGCACTGCTGGACAAGTAACATGCAGCAGATCTGCCCTCTTTTGTGAGTAAAATATCTAAAGCAAGCCTGTTCTACAAGAACATTACCCTTATAGATATAACTTTAGCATTCATTGCGGTTAAAGCACCAGCTGTGTTAGTAGTCAAACAATCTAACGGTGTTGACAGCTTTCTGAGCTTCAAATCATTTAAAACTATAGCTACAGAAGAAATCACAGTGCCAAAGAAATCACCTACTACTTGTCAAGCACAAGATATAGCCCTTTATCATCTATGCCATCGAGTGGCACACTTTAGGAAAAACTAAAGCCAAATAACAGCTGGCAATACAATTTGGCGGGAGTTGAAAGTACGCATGTTTCATGCACATAAAACAGACTCCTTTATAATAGGTTCCGATCCATTCAATCAAATGAATTTACGCACATTACCAACCACTCCATCCCATCAATTCAGGGTTTCAAACCTGTTCTTTCTTTCAAAACAAATATTTTCTTTCCTTTTCTAATCCAAAGTGAGTTATGGATGTACTCATAGTTCCTGTACTGCTTCTTCTTCCTTCTCCCAACTGCTTCTTTCTCCTTTCTTTTTATTTTGCTTAGTCCTCATATCACCATGGCATTTGCAAACCGTGGCCATTTATCACACTCTATCCGCCTCTTGGCCCATTGCAGTCACTCACAATGAGCAGCCATCGCTCAAATCACACCTCATGGGCTGACCCTGAGTGCGATGCCTAGGTCTAATCATAGAACTGTGATGTTTTCTTTATGGACCCCCCTCATAACCGCCCGATACCTAGCCACCAATGAGGTCCACCTGACAAGGTCGTCCCATATATCTCCCTATCTCTTCGGTCTACCTTCCACCTCCATACGACTCATCCACTTAGCCACCTTAAGCCATTCCATAGCTTGCGGGGTGATGGGTAAGTCCACCTTTTACAGATCTTCCGCCTGGCTGGAAGCAGTAGATAGAAAACCAGGGCCTTTACTGTTTAAAGTGTTAATTGTGGTTTGATCCACCCCAAGCAGGACTAAAACAGAGTTCAAGAGAAGAGGCACCCCCATGATACCCCTTATTGTACTTTGCACTCATTTCCAATATTACTTGATCTCAGGACATGTAAAAAAGATATGCTCATCATTGGCTTTTAGGCATTCACATCTTTTACACCTGGGGATAGGCTGCAGCACAAACTTGACAATCTTTGAGGGGCCCAATACAGCCTATTGATGGTAAAAAAAAATATGTTGTTTAAGGTTTGCATGGGTAACAACCAGATATAACAGGTTTAGAGAGTCTTTCCATAGTGTTGGTATATTCTCTCACTGGAGTACGTTTATCCAGACTTCATGGAGTGTTACCAATTTCTTATCCTCGTCCTCCAAGAATTGCCAATACCAATTGGCTACCTCCTTGTTCTTTGATCTAACGTCCTGGAGAGAGGCCCCAAACTCCCATACCCCACCAATCACCGAGGTTGCTGTCGAAAACTAGGACATAAGCTGAATATATTTAAACCTTGATAGCCTGTCCCCGGTTTTTACTCTCAAGACTTCCCAGGGAGCTAAGCTCTTTGCCGACATGAGACCCCCCCCACATGGATACCCCTGCTTGCCTTAATGGAAGGGTCAGCCTGCCCTTCAGACATTTTGGTGTACCTGGGGAATTCCAGATGGGAGCAAAGTCTAAATAGTACCTAATGTTGAGCATCTTTCTCACCCCATACCAGAGTCTCAAAGCTTTCTTTAAGACCTTTAGCTGTTGGACCGAACTCATTGATCATTTCCTCCAATGGTGATCCCCAGGTAGCGGAGTCAGACTATCCCAAAAGCATTCGGAAATGTTTACATTAGAATGCCAAGCATTATAAGTTCTTTCTTCTTTCAGTACTCCTTGCCCAACCTTCAATTTTCTATAATTCAATTATTCCATATAATCTTCTCAGCTCTGCTTAATTTGCATAAATCCTTGAAGTTAAGCAAGTTAGTAGATTTAGTTTGTGTGATGTCTCATATAATGACTCAATTGAACCACAGCATTCGCTCTTGCTTGTGAACTTAAAATATTAATCAGAGGTACATCATCTTTAGAAAGGTCATAATTTGAGAAATAATACTCCAGGTTATCTTGAAGATAAACCAAATTCATGAATATACTACAGCGTGGTTCTTAACTGGTGCTCCGGTGACAAATTGGGGGTTCGCAAAGCCTGCTCAGGAGTCCTGCAACTGCTTAGAAAATTAAATAACATTAACAGATTAAAAAAGTGTTTATAGATGAAGAAGCAACATGTAAAATGTAAACTTTTGAAACATTCTGTAAATGTAAAGGAATTTGAAATTGGAGGCTAAAAATTAAGTATGTATTCTCAGATTGATTTGTGGGAGTAGAGCAAGTGCATCGACCAGAATACAGTATGGAAAATGAGTGACCTCAACTAAATTTAGAAAAGTTCCAACCTTCCTATTAAAATTTAGATTTCTTAGATTTGTGTGTGTGAGTTATTCCCCACTTCTTCCGCTCAATTATCGTCCGATCAGTCTGATTGATGTGAGTCAAAAACTATTCTCACGTATCATTCTCAATCGGCTCCAGAATTGGATGGAAGAAGGGCAGATTCTTAGCCCTTTTTAGGCTGGTTGTAGGGAAAAGACCTCTACGATCGACCAGTTATTAAGGCTCCAACTACTTTACTGGAAGACCGCGAGAGTAGAGGGTGGCAGCCTCTACTTAATTTTTGTTGACCTCAAAATAGCCTTCGATCTGGTGCCCCGTAAAATTTTGTGGGATGTTTTGGAGGATACGGGGGTACCAACTGATCTCCTTAACATCATTAGGAGACTCCATTCTGATAACTTTGCCCAAGTTAGGAGTGGTAAAGGGAGTAGTCTTACAACCAAAATCCCAGTCAACAGAGGAGTTAGACAGGGGTGCGTATTGGCACCAACCTTATTTTGTCTTTTCATTAATGCTTTGATTGCCCACCTTAAAGGTGTTAAAGACATTGACGCCCCAAAAATGAGAAATGAACAGGTGGTGGCACTAATGTTTGCAGACGACACTCTTCTGTTGTCAAAATCTTCATGGGAATCCAACGTGCCCTGGATAGCTTTGCGAATTTTTGTCATATAAGGGGGTTGGAGATTAATACACAAAAAAACAAATTCATGGTCTGTAATCCAACTAAGACCAGATGTCCCAATCCCTCTTTGAATGGCGTAGCTTTGGACAGGGTCACTGTTTTTGATTACCAGGGTATCACTCTTACGGACAAAATGGACTGGGCCCCCCAATTGGCAAAGGCCAAACTTAGACTAGCCCAGTTTACGGGCGGTATTCTAAAATTGCACCGAGAGTCCACATCCAAGCCAGTTGCATCGATTATTGAAATTCATAAAGCCCAAGCTAGGGGAGCAATCCTATACGGAGCTGAACTGTGGGTTTATCGCCCGGTGGGTGGTATTAGTTAGACAGAAAATCAATTCTTAAGATCTTTGTTGGCTCTCCCACCCAGTACCCCCCTCACCCGTTGAGAATGGACCTCGGTATTAGACCTTAAGAAGAGGAAGTTGCCCTACGCCCTATAATTTACTGGCGTAGGCTGTGGGTGACCCCTGAATTAATCCATTTTAGATCAGTTTTGGAAGAGTTATTAGCCCTCCCTGGGTCAGAGAAAATACCTTGGTTTGCCTTCATAAAAAAAGAGTGTGCGAGACTAGAATTGCCTGGCCTTTGGTCTAATCCTGCTGCTGTCTGCGCCCAGTTGTCGCGTCCTGAATTGATTAAGCTGGATCGCAGAAATAGACTAGAGGCCATCCTTGGTAATTCGTCTCTGGGCCCACTCAGAGCTCAGTTTTTTAATTTAAAAGACGCTTATATAGTCGAACCATTCTTAGATGAAATTTTACCTTCCACAGCGAGGAAATATTATCTACAATTTAGATATGGAACACTTCCGGTTAGGGTCTTCTCAAACAAATGGTCGCCCATCAAAACAGAAGAATGTCCAGCGTGTGGGGCCAAAGAAGAATCTGAATCCCACGTCTTCTTTTTTTGCCTGACTTATAAAACCATACAGCAACGTTGGCTTGTCCAACTTTGCAAAAATGTGGGATTTAAACATTATAAGGAGGCCCTGAGAATACTTAAGAGTAATACTTCTACCCCAGTTGTATTCTCAGTTTCACGCTTTATTGATGCTATGTGGTGAAGGAGAAGATCTTATCTGTAGAAAAAAATCTTACCTGTGGAAATGATCTATGAACAGTATCTATGTGTTTTTTAATGCTGTACAGTTGTAACATTTTTATACTTGTATTTATTATTAGCTTCATTGGATAGTGTTTTTAAGTAATGATTTGGATGGTTACTATGTATCTTTTATGATCTACAATGGAAATAAAGATTATTTGACTGACTGATTAAAATATTTATCATTTCTGCATTTGTTTGATGAATTCTTGTATCATTATTTTTGTGTATTGTTTGGTACTGGGATTCCAATGATGAATGGGGGTCCCCGGGATAAAGTAATGATTAAGTAGGAGTGTACACAGAACTGAAAAGGCTAAGAACCACTTTCTTACATGATAGATCATAATTTAAGGGTAAGTGATGATACGTCACACCAGCTGTGGTTGATGAAGTAATTGAAAATATGAGGCTGGATATGCTTTTTATAACAGAGACATGGGCCGATGTGGCTTCGGACCCGGATTTTATTACTGCCACCCCGGTTGGTTATAGCTTCGTTAAGATGGATAGGCCATTGGGGAGGAGGAGGAGTAGCAATCATATTTAGAGATTGCTATACTGTTACGGTCCATCCTGTTCAGTTCACTGGCTGTGAAGCTCTACATTTCACTGCCGAAACTTAGCGCCAACCTTTCATTTAAGGGTATTCTTGTTTACCAGCCTCCTGGGGCTAAATCCCTGTTTTTAAACAATCTGGACGAAATACTTGAAACAGTGCTAGTTCATAAGGAATTTACCATCCTGGGCGATTTTAATTTTTGTTTAGAGGAT
This sequence comes from Lissotriton helveticus, assembly GCF_964261635.1. Taxonomy (NCBI): domain Eukaryota; kingdom Metazoa; phylum Chordata; class Amphibia; order Caudata; family Salamandridae; genus Lissotriton; species Lissotriton helveticus. The sequence continues at coordinate 1,030,968,356 of NC_136059.1, forward strand.
CCTACAAATAGAGAGACTGCTCTGCTCCTGGACACCCTAGGTGCAGCAGGGCTGGCTCAATTGGTTGGTGTTCCCACTCATGAAGCAGGGCACACGCTGGATGGGATTTTCTCTTCTTTTCACAGGCTTAAAGTTAAAGAAGGGATTCCTCTGCCCTGGTCGGAGCACTTACTTATTAATTTCACCTTCCCGATAAGTGTTCATCAGCAGGATAGTAAGGCTATGCTTCAAGCAGCTCCCTGTAGAGCCTGGAGCAAAGTGGACAAAACTGCTCTTCGAACTAGACTGGTATGCTCTGTTCCCCCAGGTTGTGCCAACGTGGATACAGCAGTCAACAACTACAACAGTTGGTTATCCAAGGCTATTGGCGTAGCAGTTCCTATCAAGCACATCTCGGGCAACCGGTCGGCGCCATCCGCTCCCTGGTTCTCTGAGCTCCTTCACAATGAAAAGCAAAAATGCCGTCGGATGGAACGCCGTTGGTGTCTGAACTTTTACGACTCTGACAAACAGATTTACAGGATAGCCCTTAGGTCTTATAAAGCACTAGTGATCACAGAGAAAAGCAAATACTTTCAATCTCAGATTGAGTCTGCGAAATATTCTTCTAAAGAGTTGTTTGCAGTTATAAATAAATTAACGGTCCCCAAGGCTTTTAACAAACTGGGCAGTCAACAGTTTGTTGATGATATGGCGTCCAACTTTAGAAGCAAAGTGCTGGATATTGTTTGTAATTTTAAAGATGGCTTAGGTGCTCAGTCGGCTCCTAGTTCGCAGGCGGAAGCTGCCGGCATGAGCAGGTTTCTCGAGTTCTCTCCTGTGTCGGCTGACACAGTGAGCCATCTCATTCTGGCCTCTAAATCAGGTTCTCCATCGGACCCGTGCTCGTCAGCCTTTCTGATGGATTTAGTAGACCTGGTGAGTCCCGTTTTGGCAGACATTTTCAATAGGATGATCTCCTTAGGCAGTTTTCCTACTATCTGGAAGGAGACCTCCGTTCTCCTGCTTCTCAAGAAACCTACCTTAGATGTATCCGTGACATCGAATTACCGTCCCATTGCACGCCTTCCTCTTCCAGCTAAAATCGTGGATAAAATTATGAATGTCCAATTGACACAGTTCATTGATGATAACGGGCTATTGGGCTCACTTATTAAGGCTACCGAAGAAATTAGAGCGGTTATGGATGGGGGAGGCACCACCGCATTAATCCTACTTGATCTCTCTGCCGCGTTCGACACTGTTGATCATACTCTCCTGACCCACCGATTAAATTCTTTAGGTGTGGAAGACATGGCATTGGCCTTGCTTGCCTCCTTTTTGCAGGAGAGGAGATCAATGGTGTTGCTCGACGGGTTCAATTCGGAGCCTTATGTGCTGCCTTGTGGGGTTCCGCAGGGAAGCTCGTTGAGTCCACTGTTGTTTAATGTTTACGTCACTGAACTTGCATTGCTGGTCAGAGATTATTGCTTCTCATTAACATCGTACGCAGATGACTCTCAGATTGTGGTTGCAGCTCATAAAAAACAGAGCTTTCCGGCTGTGCAATTCCATAACTGCATGGCCGCTATTAACATCTGGATGAGCAGTCACAGCCTTAAACTAAACTCCGAGAAGACGGAAGTGTTGATTTTTGGCATTCTTCAACCTTCCTGGAGCAATCTCTGGTGGCCTATAGAAATGGGCCTGCCGCCCATTCCAACGGCAAAGACCAGAAACTTGGGCATTCTGATTGACAACAGATTGACGTTCATTCAACAAACCAATGCCATCGTGCCTGCGTCCTAATTCTGATAAAAAAAATCAAGAAGGTACTTCCCTACATCCCGGAGGAAACCAAGAAAGTGGTCATTACCTCCCTTATCCAGTCCAAGTTGGATTATTGCAACAGGCTTTATTTGAATTCCCAGAAGCAGTGCCTGAGGAAACTGCAGGCAGTTAAAAATTCAGCGGCTCGCTTCTTGCTGAGCCTCCCCCGGCATAAACCCATCTCTGAAGAAATTCGGAAGCTACATTGGCTTCCAGTGGTGCAACGGATCAAATTCAAGGCGCTCTGCGTGGCTTTTAAGGCCTTGACACTGAAGGGTCCGTTGTTCTTACAGGAGCTTTTTAGGTGGTACCAGCCAGGTAGATCACTTCGCTCCATGGGTGCTAAACTACTAACAGTGCCGAAAATTCGGACCTTGCAGTGGGGAGGACGGAGCTTTCAGTATGGTACCTCCAAGCTGTGGAACCTGCTGCCACCTGAGATCAGGAAGGCCAGCTCTCTTTTGAGCTTTAGAAAAAACTTGAAAACTTGGTTGTTTCAGTGAATGGAGTCGGTTGGGTTTCTGCTCATGGTTCTAGCGCCGAGACACCATTTTGGCATTTGTGCGCTTTATAAATATCATTATCATTATCATTATCATATGTACACACTTAACAATTGCGGGCGTTCATAACCTTAGTGTACTCATGCAATATGCTGAAGAAAACATTATCTGAAAAGTTTCCCTCTGAAACAACTTTGTGTAAAATCTTCATAATGAATTTACTTTGTTCCTCTAAATAGGCCACATTAGTGTTAGTTTGGGTTGAAGCATGCTCGAAAGAAGAATTATGACTCACTTGTAAGCCAGTCATTAGTCTGACTATGGCAAATACCACTACTATTATTAGAACTCTACAACTTTTCTGCGTACTGGACACCATTGTTTCTGTCAAGTCAGATTGAAAAGAAAAAACAAATATACACGTTGATTCTACTGTACAAAACTTTAGTTGTTTTCAGAGTATGTCTGTTAGTTCAGTTAACTTAAGGATCAGAACCCTACAATCTACAGTTGGATACTCTAAACGGACAAAAATCCTAGTCCCTTACTGGAACATAAGGACTTCACATTTCCTAGGGATTAGAGGTTAACATTGCAAAGACAAAGCTTTTATTGCTTAATCCTCATAAATCCCTTAGAGGTAAATTAACCTTAGGTGGGGTTCCTTTGGAAAGGGAGAGTACCTTTGATGTCTGGGTTTCACTCTTTCGGAAGATATGTCATGGATGCCTCACATAGCTAAACTGACCCTAAAGCACAGACAAACAACAGGGGCCCTGATAAAAGGACATAGCACTTCATTTAACAAACCAGTGGCAGCCCCACTTCAGATTTATGATTGCAAAGCAGTAGGTTCAGCTCTTAATAGAGCAGAACTCTGGGGCTTTGAAGGGATGGATGCCCTCCTGAATTCAGAGAATAAGTTTCTGAGGTCTCTGGCCTTGGTACCCCAGAGTACACCACTACACCCACTAAGGCTGGACCTGGGCAGAGCTCCCATTGTAGAGAAGGCGAAATTACACCCTTTACTGCTTTACCTGCACATAATCTCCACCCCTGAGTTGCTTCCACATGCCTCCGCTCTCATTGAAGTTATCACACTTGATAACTTTAAGAAGATAGGTTAGATCCGCAATGTGAAATCCCTGTTCTTCACAATAGGGCTAGAGGGTAATTGGGGCACAAAGGACCCTGCATCACTACCCAGTCAAGACTTAGTCAAGAAGCAGTATTAGGACTGGGTAATACAGGCTTCACTTACCAATCCATCGTGGGGACGGTTGACTACGGAGTTCATTGATTTTAAATTGATCAGTTCATTTGAATACTACCTGGACATTATCCTGATATCACAGGACAGGAAACTCTATATGCAGTTCAGCTTCGGCTCTCTGTCTTTAAACTCTTTAACATGTTCCTGGCAACAGCCTAATATAACTTCTCAGTTTTGCCCCTACTGCGATTCTGTAATATAATCTATTGCCCATGTATTCTTTGCTTGTCCGCTGCACTCCCGTCTGAGAGCAAAATGGTTTAAACCGAATTCCAAACAGTTGGGTACACGTATCTATGCTGAAGCTCTCCATATCCTCAGATTGGACTCCAGTCCGGTGATTGCTTTTGAGTTTTTGGGTGGCATGTGGGTAACTAGAAGGAAATTGTTGAAAGAGTGAGACAGTTGCACTTTTTAGCATTTGTGATCATTTTAATCAGGCTGTTTGTTTATAATCTAATTCTGATGCTTAAATGGGCAGGAGTGTAGTGCATCCCTAGATCAAGGGCAACATAGTGGGTTATTCCGTGCACTTTGGAATAGGCATGGGTTTTTGTTGCTATGGTTTTATAGTGTGCACTAAAGGTTGAACCTTTTTATCCAAAGTATTTTAGATCATGGCTTGACTGATATTTTTCACCAGATCATTAAGGCACTTTGCTTGTTTTTTTTTTTATTGTTTTGTATGAACTGTATTGCACCTGCACTTTTACAGTCTAATGACCGAAATAAAGTTTTAGGAAATCAAATCAAATATGGACCTAATACCATCCCTAGATACTCAGGATACAAAACATGAAACTTTGACGTCTGGATAAATGTCACTTGAATTTACCAATGAAAATATTTATCAATCTTCATTGTGGTAGCACTATTCATGAGGAGTTTTCAAAAACACTTTGATGATTCTCAGTTTCATGTGCTCTCAGATGAGGGTCACACCCAGCAAAGTAGGTCCTTTCAGGTGCTGAGTACCTCTGATTAAGCAACCTTTGCCTTTTTATTCTCCTGGCTGCTCACTGTCACTACAAAACAAATCAAGCTAGGTAGGGGAGGGCCTGAGGGGAGAAGTATTTAAAGACTCTTTAGGTACCTTGTCCCCCAACTAAGCAATAAACAACAAGAAAGATACCAGAAGTCTGTACACAGGAGCCTAAATAGTACTCACTCTGTAAAACAAAACCAACAGGTTAATGTACAGGTCATCACAATCCAAATTGACGTGTGATAGCAGGAGAAGAGAAAAGAACCAGGAAAAAGCCCCAAAAGTGCTTGAGAAAATCCCCATCAGCCCGCTCAGTAGCGGAATATCGTCATCTGGGTAGTATGGTTGACAAAAGTAGTGTCCAGAGTGCCGTTCCTTAGGAACAACCCAAGGCTAGCATAACTTGGACCATTACGTTGACCCTCAACCAACAGAGATGCAGACTGAAAAGGGTTAAGTTGCAGTGCTCATAAAATGTGAAAAAAGGAAAAGAAACAAAATTCATAATCCAGGTGTTCTAAAAATACCTACCTTGATGTCATGAAAAAACTTTATTGGGTCTGACCATCAAGGTGGTATGGTTAAAAGCAGAGTGAACAATAGCATGCAAGGAATTGCTATTCACCATGAATCTTATTCGGTCGACATGTTTCAGCCTTCATCGGCCTTCTTCAGGACCTATGATGTACTACTGCAACAACAAATGTTTGTGTGAAAGGAACTTACTGGGTAAAAGAATCTCAATAAGTGGTTCAATACTCCCAAATCAGGAGTAGAAAGTCTTCTCCCAAATTCTAGGGAGGAAAAACCTCACCTCACCTGGCACTTGCTCACAGTGAAGGAGGCCACGCACTCTCCGTCGTTGCCTCGCTCCAAAAATGTGAGCCGAGGGGGAGGTCTCCCCCTCGGCTCACATTTTTGTGAGCAAGTGCCAGGTGAGGTGAGGTTTTTCCTCCCTAGAATTTGGGAGAAGACTTTCTACTCCTGATTTGGGAGTATTGAACCACTTATTGAGATTCTTTTACCCAGTAAGTTCCTTTCACACAAACATTTGTTGTTGCAGTAGTACATCATAGGTCCTGAAGAAAGCCGATGAAGGCGGAAACATGTCGACCGAATAAGATTCATGGTGAATAGCAATTCCTTGCATGCTATTGTTCACTCTGCTTTTAACCATACCACCTTGATGGTCAGACCCAATAAAGTTTTTTCATGACATCAAGGTAGGTATTTTTAGAACACCTGGATTATGAATTTTGTTTCTTTTCCTTTTTTCACATTTTATGAGCACTGCAACTTAACCCTTTTCAGTCTGCATCTCTGTTGGTTGAGGGTCAACGTAATGGTCCAAGTTATGCTAGCCTTGGGTTGTTCCTAAGGAAGGGCACTCTGGACACTACTTTTGTCAACCATACTACCCAGATGACGATATTCCGCTACTGAGCGGGCTGATGGGGATTTTCTCAAGCACTTTTGGGGCTTTTTCCTGGTTCTTTTCTCTTCTCCTGCTATCACACGTCAATTTGGATTGTGATGACCTGTACATTAACCTGTTGGTTTTGTTTTACAGAGTGAGTACTATTTAGGCTCCTGTGTACAGACTTCTGGTATCTTTCTTGTTGTTTATTGCTCACTGTCACTGTCAATTTGTTCAATTAACTTTGTTTCTTCTCTGACTGTTTCTGGGGTGTGTTCTTCTGACACAATAGCTCTCAGTCTCTCACGACTTTTCCACCATTCTCTCTTCTCAGCATTCTATTGGCTGAAGTGTTTGTACTTTCTTTCAGGTCGTGTTGTGCACGCTCGGTTTCAGCTGCTTGGATCACGGCAGTTGCTCTTGGCTCATTCACCACAGACTGTGCACTTGTCTTGACTTAACTTTGAGACTCTTGTGTGTAATCTCCTCCCTCTAAACATTCATTCTGTGCTTCAATTTGACTCTGCAAATCAGTGGTAGTTGTCACTACTTCTTCACCTGCTTGTCTAATTTTCTTGGTGTGGGGCATGAATCCAATTCGACAGACGCCGCACTTCACTGCAATGTTCCTCGCAAGGATGCCCTGGAAAGGGCTTCACTTAAGGTATGCCTTTTAAACGTGCTCTTCACTAGGACCCTAGGTCCTTGACTTAAATCATAGCACTGTTCTTGTCTTTGAAGCGGAATTGCTAAGTCAACCTAGTGAGAGACAGAACGCACCACATCAGCCAATCCATTGCAGTAGTCAGGAATCATACTATCCGTTAAATGTACAAGTGTAGCTGCTGGCATCAAAAGAAGTCTCATAGCTCTTCCCGTCAGGATTTCATAGGGAGAAAGCCCAGTCCTCCGATCTGGAGTGATTTGAAGGCTCGTCAGAACCAGGGGAAAGGCATCAAACCATTCAGGGATGTAAGCTCGCACACCTTGAAATCTCTGCTCTACCTGAAGCTACACACAGTTCCCTCAGTAATATTCTCACCATTGTGAAATTGTCACAGCTAAGGGTCAAGTGTGCACCAACCCAGAGGGAACACAAGCACACTACCACCAAGATATAACTTAATCCAATGCAGATGGGTATTTCTACGAAGTCCAAATGCATCTGGCTAAATGCACTACCTGATCTTCCTATGTGACTCATGGTCACAACTGCCTCCTGCCTGCATTCAACTACTGGCAAGTAACACACCTGTGACAAAGTCCCAGCAATGACATGAAATGGTGATTATACTGGCAAGTCATAAAGAGACAGATCATCGCATCTCTTCTTATATGGGTAGCACTATATTAATGCCTAGCCATAGGGAAAAATTCCCAACAGGTGTCAATTAGAAGACAGTTTCAAAGGTGTATGCAATATGCATTACAAGAAATGAACAGAAAGGAGTCTCTGCGGTTTTTTGAAAAAGGGTATTATTCACCACTTTAAGAGCAAGGCGGGTCATTGCATAGTAATACAGTTAAGCAGCACTGTACAGATCAAATCGTGTGACAACCCGGTAGCACTTGGTGAAAAGTGATATATACATAAATATATACAGTGGGTGATAGTGATAGTGCAAGTGCTGGGGTGAAACAGCGTGGTTGGCGCGTTGTGACAATTAGTGAAATTTATACAGTAATGGCTCCAAGGATCAAGTAGTAATCACTTAAAACAAGAATAGGTCAAATTTCCAGGAGTACAAAACATAATGGGCGCCATAGAATTTAAGCTGTGTGGTCGACGGCGTTTCGATCCCCGTCAGTCGGGATCGTCATCAGGACTGGGTTGTCGATGAAACAGTGCTGTGGGGGTAGAGAAGGGCAGGTAAGAGGGGGGGCAGGGAAGCGAGTGCGGGCTGGGATGGTAAAAGGTCGCGCGTATATTAATTGGGAACGGGAGGCGCGCAGATAAGTGGTAATGGCCAGGTCAGGAGGCACTTGGCTAAAGATATCCAGTGGGTTCAACTGAGGCCGCAGTAGTGCGGACTTAGGGTAAACAGTGGGTTCAACTGGGGCCGCAGTAGTACGGACTTAGGGTAAGGACTGCTGTCGATGGGTGCGCTCGGGTAGGCGGCGCGCGCGAGAACTGCATATTAATCATCAATTGGGGAGGTATCTGGCAAGGCACTAAAGCAGTCACAGGGAGGGTAAGATAAGTCAAAGACCCAGTGGCAGGGGTGCTAGCTAGGCTGGGACACTTACATGGCCACCCACGGCAGAGTCGCACTGGTGGTGATACGGGTGTACCGTAGTGGGTCCAAGGCTGCAGAGAAGGGAAAGGTAATTTAATTTAGTAGAATTAAGCGTTGGAAGGGGGTGTAAGACGATAAGAGTACCATCAATTCGTAAAACAGCCTGTGATTACCTGAACGGCAATTCGGAGGGCTTAGTTCAGCGGGAGCCCGCGGCGTCTGGGGAGAAGGAAAACAGAGCGGGGGTAAGGTGATGGCCGGGTGCAATCAAGTTTAATTTAATTTAGTTGAATTAAGCGTTGGAAGGGGGTGTCAGACGCTAAGGGTACCATCATCCCGTAAAAATGCCTGTGATTACCTGAAGGCTTGGTTCAGCGGGAGCCGGCAGCGTCTGTGGAGGAGGAAGACAGAGCGGGGGTAAAGTGATGGCCGGGTGCAAACAGCTGGCAGAGCAAGATGTGTCCTCACAGGGTGTGCCTGTCTACCACGTACCTGAATAAATCCGGACGAAGGGGCGATGAATACTATCGCGGAAGGCTGGTGCTCGCAATGAATGCAGGAGCTCAACGTGGCTCGATGACAGCGTCTAGGATAATGGCAACTGCGGGGGGAGGAGCGGGGGAATCGGTCCCACACGCGCACGCGGGACGGAGGCGGGGCGGGGGATGTGCCTGTCGGTTGCGGTGGCAACGACGAAAAACAGGAAGAGAAATGGTAGGAACCAAGGCGTGTGTGTTAGTCAGCAGCGCCGAGGCAAGAACCATGGAAGCGGTTCAAAACTGGTCATGGCAGAATGCGAGGAAGCCGGGTCAGTGAGAAGTATATTAAGGTTACGCCATCCATAGTTTTAAAGGAAATGAACACAATAATGACACTTTTCCGGCCACACATTAAACATTTTAAACAGCTACATTCACGGACAAAGTTGCATTTACAATTTCAATTGGAATTACAATGATCAGCCCGAAGAGTGGTGCAGTATCCAGCAAAGAAGTATGAACACTCTTACCAGTGCGTAGCCTGCACAAATACATGAAAGATCTGCCTATACAATCATGGGTTACAACCCAAAATGTCATTTATGCCATCCGCTGTCCCTGTGACCTCCTTTACATTGGCCAAACCACGCAAATGGTCAAACAAAGGATAATCCAGCATAAAAGTAGGATCAACTGCAAGGTTCTTACAGCTCCCCTTGTCACGCACTTTTTGGAGAAATCACATGCTGACACAGACCTGAGATGGACGGTCATCGAAAAATCCACACTACCCATCAGAGGGGGTAACATGACTACCCTTCTCAATAGAGCGGAATGTAAATGGATTTCACGAGTGGACTCTGTCAATCATGGTCTTAACACTTTTGATGAGTGGAATAACACGATCACTGTCTAAAATGTATCCTTAAACCATTTAGAACTCCTGGAACACATAATCCCAGACTGCAGACCATATTGCTCAGTAGTCCTAAAATAAAATATTAGTTCCTCACTGCCTGCCCAATTGAGCCTATCTCGCTCCACTAACTCTTAAATGTGATACTAGGCCATCATTCCACCATGCTTTCACACTGAACCACCCCTAGATCTTTATGTAATTAACCCTCCGGTTTCAAACCACACTACCTTTCTGCCTACTATTGTAACCCATGATTGTATAGGCAGATCTTTCATGTATTTGTGCAGGCTACGCACTGGTAAGAGTGTTCATACTTCTTTGCTGGATACTGCACCACTCTTCGGGCTGATCATTGTAATTCCAATTGAAATTGTAAATGCAACTTTGTCCGTGAATGTAGCTGTTTAAAATGTTTAATGTGTGGCCGGAAAAGTGTCATTATTGTGTTCATTTCCTTTAAAACTATGGATGGCGTAACCTTAATATACTTCTCACTGACCCGGCTTCCTCGCATTCTGCCATGACCAGTTTTGAACCGCTTCCATGGTTCTTGCCTCGGCGCTGCTGACTAACACACACGCCTTGGTTCCTACCATTTCTCTTCCTGTTTTTCGTCGTTGCCACCGCAACCAACAGGCACACCCCCCGCCCCGCTTCCGTCCCGCGTGCGCGCGCGGGACCGATTCCCCCGCTCCTCCCCCCGCAGTTGCCATTATCCTAGACGCTGTCATCGAGCCGCGTTGAGCTCCTGCATTCATTGCGAGCACCAGCCTTCCGCGATAGTATTCATCGTCCCTTCGTCCGGATTTATTCAGGTACGTGGTAGACAGGCACACCCTGTGCGGACACATCTTGCTCTGCCAGCTATTTGCACCCGGCCATCACTTTACCCCCGCTCTGTCTTCCTCCTCCACAGACGCTGCCGGCTCCCGCTGAACCAAGCCTTCAGGTAATCACAGGCATTTTTACTGGATGATGGTACCCTTAGCGTCTGACACCCCCTTCCAACGCTTAATTCAACTAAATTAAATTAAACTTGATTGCACCCGGCCATCACCTTACCCCCGCTCTGTTTTCCTTCTCCCCAGACGCCGCGGGCTCCCGCTGAACTAAGCCCTCCGAATTGCCGTTCAGGTAATCACAGGCTGTTTTACGAATTGATGGTACTCTTAGCGTCTTACACCCCCTTCCAACGCTTAATTCTACTAAATTAAATTACCTTTCCCTTCTCTGCAGCCTTGGACCCACTACGGTACACCCGTATCACCACCAGTGCGACTCTGCCGTGGGTGGCCATGTAAGTGTCCCAGCCTAGCTAGCACCCCTGCCACTGGGTCTTTGACTTATCTTACCCTCCCTGTGACTGCTTTAGTGCCTTGCCAGATACCTCCCCAATTGATGATTAATATGCAGTTCTCGCGCGCGCCGCCTACCCGAGCGCACCCATCGACAGCAGTCCTTACCCTAAGTCCGTACTACTGCGGCCCCAGTTGAACCCACTGTTTATCCTAAGTCCGCACTACTGCGGCCTCAGTTGAACCCACTGGATATCTTTAGCCAAGTGCCTCCTGACCTGGCCATTACCACTTATCTGCGCGCCTCCCGTTCCCAATTAATATGCGCGCGACCTTTTACCATCCCAGCCCGCACTCGCTTCCCTGCCCCCCCTCTTACCTGCCCTTCTCTACCCCCACAGCACTGTTTCATCGACAACCCAGTCCTGATGACGATCCCGACTGACGGGGATCGAAACGCCGTCGACCACACAGCTTAAATTCTATGGCACCCATTATGTTTTGTACTCCTGGAAATTTGACCTATTCTTGTTTTAAGTGATTACTACTTGATCCTTGGAGCCATTACTGTATAAATTTCACTAATTGTCACAACGCGCCAACCACGCTGTTTCACCCCAGCACTTGCACTATCACTATCACCCACTGTATATATTTATGTATATATCACTTTTCACCAAGTGCTACCGGGTTGTCACACGATTTGATCTGTACAGTGCTGCTTAACTGTATTACTATGCAATAGACCCGCCTTGCTCTTAAAGTGGTGAATAATACCCTTTTTCAAAAAACCGCAGAGACTCCTTTCTGTTCATTTCTTGTAATGCATATTGCATACACCTTTGAAACTGTCTTCTAATTGACACCTGTTGGGAATTGTTCTAATTTACAGTATACACCCATCCCAACGTGGTCTATGGGTCCCCTCCTGTTATTCTTATATATATTAGGAGCAGCTGCACAGCTGCGAGAGCAGTACCTTAGTGTACTTCACTGTTAATGCCTCAATAACATAGGCACACATCTGTATAATACCTTTTGGCTTACACAAGATGTCTAAGGAGTCCCTCACCTATTCAGAAGAATATATTCAGTCACGCTTGGCCGGTCCCTCTTTACTCTCGGGAGCGCAACCCTCGACTTCTACCACCCCTGCCCCCAACACCTCTCGTGTCCTTTTGGACAAACTTGAAAAGTTAAAAAAGAAGCAGATCAGGACTGATCTACATGCACGAATGCTGACGGATTACCTGCGTTCAGGAGTTATCCCCTTAGGGTTACAAATCCGTAACACCCCAGCCATCTTTACCCAGGACCCCAAGTTTAGAACCAACTTCAGCTATCTAGCGACTACATGCTCCAGGCATTGGATGGTCCTAGGGATAGATACGGCCATTGAACACAGCCGTCTAGAACTGGAAGAAATTGACCAACTAGAGAAACAAATCCAATCAGATACCACCATCACTGACGCCAAGAGCCTACTAGAAAAAATCAACAACACCATTTCTACCTTCAACACATTTGAAGTCAACAAAAAGGTGAACAAAATAGAAAAAGACATTAAAAACTACAAAGTGGAGAACACATACCCCTATCTGAACGAAGAGTTCTACAACACTCAACAGAACCCCCCCAGAACACGCAACTGGGGACGTTTTAGAAATAACCAATGGGTCACCTTCTCGGTCTCATCTAACAGCTCTGGAGACGACACAGACGCCTCTACGTCCGCCTCTACTTCAGGACCACAACCACTCTTACCACCAGGTTTTTTAGCCCAAGGCCGAGGACGCGGTCAACCACCACCACAAAACCCTCCAACCAGAGGAAGACAATACCAACCTCAAGTACCAGGAAACCGCCAAACACGCAACCGTTATTACCAATGGGGCCCTCCTCAATAAATAATGCAACCGGCCCCATCGAGATGACAATCCCCATCTTCAACCTGTCCAACCACATCTTGACACACGAAGAAACTACTTTATTGTCCCGAGGACTATCTTTTGTACCTACTGTAAGAACCAATTTTTTAGAATTGCAATCAAACCTTCTCAAATTCTTCAGGAGAATCCGGCTAAAACAATTCTTTGCCGACAAACCTGACTCCAGGACGGGCCCAATTTCCCCCTTCCGGCTGCCCTCCACCTTCAATCCTCCGTCCAACCAGATGCCACCTGAAATACTGGCCTTCGAAAGACTAGTAATGAAGGAAGTTATGGACCTCAAAGCTACACCTCGGTTCATCCCTTACAATCTTCCCGTAACAGAAAAAGAAGCTCTTAACTCCCTCAAAAACAACTGTGAGATCGTCATCAAACCCGCAGACAAGGGTGGTGGCATTGTTGTTCTAAATAACACTCAATATGACCAGGAGATTGAACGTCAACTCACTAACACCGAACATTACCGAATCCTAACAAAAGATCCCTTGACAGATATCAAACAAAAGATCCTTTCTATCACTACCACAGCCAAGAATCGCAATATCATAACAAAGAAGGAATTTGAATACCTTAATAACCCACACCCAAGAACACCAGTCCTGTACGTCCTTCCCAAAATACATAAGGATGCCAGGAATCCCCCTGGACGCCCCATCGTATCTGGATGCGGGTCGATACTGGAACCTCTTGGTAAATATCTGGATTCGATTATCAAAGAATTCGTACCTGTCACAGATACATACATACGTGACACGATGGACCTCATTAACACCATAGAAGACCAACCCTTTGATCAAGAGTCCCAGCTATTGGTTAGTATGGACATCGAGTCTCTTTATACTAACATCCCCCACCGTGAAGGACTCGAGGTAATCAAAGACCTTTTACTTTCCAGACCGCAACCTACTCAGATCCCGACTGATTTCATCATGGACCTCCTACGTGTTGCCTTGCAGAACAATTACTTCATGTACAAAAACAGCTACTATCTACAGGTCAAAGGAGTATCTATGGGCGCTTGCTTCACCCCCAACTTTGCTATTCTATTTGTTCATGACTTGGAGAAATCTTTGATCCTAAACTCCATCAATCTGTACTGGCCCCAAATCCATCTATGGCGCCGGTACATTGATGATATTCTATTAATTTGGAACGGAACATCAGACACCCTTTTACTCTTTGTTGACTGGTTGAATACTGCACAGGAACATTTAAAATTCACCAGTGAATGGAAAAATAATGATCTACCATTCCTTGATGTCACAATTCATGCTGAAGACGGTGCCCTGGGCACTTTGCTCTTTCGAAAATCCACAGAACGTAACACTCTATTACATTACTCGAGCTACCACCCCAGAGGCCTACGAGACGGCCTACCCTACGGCCAGTTCCTAAGGATTCGCCGGAATTGCAAATGGCGAAAAGACTATTTCAGGGAGGCAGATATACTGGTCACCAAACTAACCAACAGAGGCTATCCCAGACGCCTGGTCACAAAAGCCAAGAAAAGGGCCTGGTATAATCATCGCGAGGATCTGCTGGTACCAAACATCAATAAAAAGACTATGACCAGAATCCCCTTTGTCTCAGTATACAGCCCTGATAGCAACAAAGTTTCCAAAATAATTAAGAAAAATTGGCCCATTCTACGATCTGAAGAACAATTCCAGGAGCCACCTCTATTTTCATACCAAAGGGGCAACAACATCGCCAACCATCTGGTACGAGCCATTACGTGGCCTTCCACCTCCACGGAAAGACACACCATCACTGCCGCCTGGGGTTTGGATCCAGTGATTGGACACTTCAAATGCCAATCCTGCAGTGTTTGCGAGTTGACTGCAAATACCAAGGAATTCTTGTACAATGGACAAACTCACCAACTCACACACCACTCTAACTGCAAAACCCAAAATGTCATTTATGCCATCCGCTGTCCCTGTGACCTCCTTTACATTGGCCAAACCACGCAAATGGTCAAACAAAGGATAATCCAGCATAAAAGTAGGATCAGCTGCAAGGTTCTTACAGCTCCCCTTGTCACGCACTTTTTGGAGAAATCACATGCTGACACAGACCTGAGATGGACGGTCATCGAAAAACCCACACTACCCATCAGAGGGGGTAACATGACTACCCTTCTCAATAGAGCGGAATGTAAATGGATTTCACGAGTGGACTCTGTCAATCATGGTCTTAACACTTTTGATGAGTGGAATAACACGATCACTGTCTAAAATGTATCCTTAAACCATTTAGAACTCCTGGAACACATAATCCCAGACTGCAGACCATATTGCTCAGTAGTCCTAAAATAAAATATTAGTTCCTCACTGCCTGCCCAATTGAGCCTATCTCGCTCCACTAACTCTTAAATGTGATACTAGGCCATCATTCCACCATGCTTTCACACTGAACCACCCCTAGATCTTTATGTAATTAACCCTCCGGTTTCAAACCACACTACCCTTCTGCCTACTATTGTAACCCATGATTGTATAGGCAGATCTTTCATGTATTTGTGCAGGCTACGCACTGGTAAGAGTGTTCATACTTCTTTGCTGGATACTGCACCACTCTTCGGGCTGATCATTGTAATTCCAATTGAAATTGTAAATGCAACTTTGTCCGTGAATGTAGCTGTTTAAAATGTTTAATGTGTGGCCGGAAAAGTGTCATTATTGTGTTCATTTCCTTTAAAACTATGGATGGCGTAACCTTAATATACTTCTCACTGACCCGGCTTCCTCGCATTCTGCCATGACCAGTTTTGAACCGCTTCCATGGTTCTTGCCTCAGCGCTGCTGACTAACACACACGCCTTGGTTCCTACCATTTCTCTTCCTGTTTTTCGTCGTTGCCACCGCAACCGACAGGCACACCCCCCGCCCCGCCTCCGTCCCGCGTGCGCGCGCGGGACCGATTCCCCCGCTCCTCCCCCCGCAGTTGCCATTATCCTAGACGCTGTCATCGAGCTGCGTTGAGCTCCTGCATTCATTGCGAGCACCAGCCTTCCGCGATAGTATTCATCGCCCCTTCGTCCGGATTTATTCAGGTACGTGGTAGACAGGCACACCCTGTGCGGACACATCTTGCTCTGCCAGCTGTTTGCACCCGGCCATCACTTTACCCCCGCTCTGTCTCCCTCCTCCACAGACGCTGCCGGCTCCCGCAGAACCAAGCCTTCAGGTAATCACAGGCATTTTTACGGGATGATGGTACCCTTAGCGTCTGACACCCCCTTCCAACGCTTAATTCAACTAAATTAAATTAAACTTGATTGCACCCGGCCATCACCTTACCCCCGCTCTGTTTTCCTTCTCCCCAGACGCCGCGGGCTCCCGCTGAACTAAGCCCTCCGAATTGCCGTTCAGGTAATCACAGGCTGTTTTACGAATTGATGGTACTCTTAGCGTCTTACACCCCCTTCCAACGCTTAATTCTACTAAATTAAATTACCTTTCCCTTCTCTGCAGCCTTGGACCCACTACGGTACACCCGTATCACCACCAGTGCGACTCTGCCGTGGGTGGCCATGTAAGTGTCCCAGCCTAGCTAGCACCCCTGCCACTGGGTCTTTGACTTATCTTACCCTCCCTGTGACTGCTTTAGTGCCTTGCCAGATACCTCCCCAATTGATGATTAATATGCAGTTCTCGCGCGCGCCGCCTACCCGAGCGCACCCATCGACAGCAGTCCTTACCCTAAGTCCGTACTACTGCGGCCCCAGTTGAACCCACTGTTTACCCTAAGTCCGCACTACTGCGGCCTCAGTTGAACCCACTGGATATCTTTAGCCAAGTGCCTCCTGACCTGGCCATTACCACTTATCTGCGCGCCTCCCGTTCCCAATTAATATACGCGCGACCTTTTACCATCCCAGCCCGCACTCGCTTCCCTGCCCCCCCTCTTACCTGCCCTTCTCTACCCCCACAGCACTGTTTCATCGACAACCCAGTCCTGATGACGATCCCGACTGACGGGGATCGAAATGCCGTCGACCACACAGCTTAAATTCTATGGCGCCCATTATGTTTTGTACTCCTGGAAATTTGACCTATTCTTGTTTTAAGTGATTACTACTTGATCCTTGGAGCCATTACTGTATAAATGTCACTAATTGTCACAACGCGCCAACCACGCTGTTTCACCCCAGCACTTGCACTATCACTATCAGCCACTGTATATATTTATGTATATATCACTTTTCACCAAGTGCTACCGGGTTGTCACACGATTTGATCTGTACAGTGCTGCTTAACTGTATTACTATGCAATAGACCCGCCTTGCTCCTAAAGTGGTGAATAATACCCTTTTTCAAAAAACCGCAGAGACTCCTTTCTGTTCATTTCTTGTAATGCATATTGCATACACCTTTGAAACTGTCTTCTAATTGACACCTGTTGGGAATTGTTCTAATTTACAGTATACACCCATCCCAACGTGGTCTATGGGTCCCCTCCTGTTATTCTTATATATAGCCATAGGGAAAAGCATAGCATTGAGTAAAACAGGTCTCCCATCTGTTGAAACCCAAACCTCATCATTATTCTTTACACATCCAGACCTCACTCACTTTTCTTTCTCTGTCTCTGCAAATTTATCCTGTAGAGCTTTTAATTCCTCCTAAGTATCAATAGTGCTCAACAACATATTTGTAACAGTGTCCTTTTCAGATTCTCATGAGTCCTCTTGATTGAATGTACAGTACCTTGCCATTTCCTCTACATAGTGGTTTCTGGCAGTCACGATGGACCATATGTACATAGAATAGGAATAGCGATTTCCAAATAGTGATTTCATCTGTATTGCTATTTGGAAGTTGCTATTCCTTATGTATGAAACTTTTTGTTTCATACATGTGATTCCTAGTGGGTCGCAAATCAATAGGCCTCATGAATATTAATAAGGTAGGTAGCAGTTTACAACACATTAGGAATCGCAATCATCACAGGAATTGAGGCCTGCTGAGGTCAGCAGACTACAATGTCTGTGATTAAATTTTAAAAAGTTTTTTTGTTTTTTGGAATGCAACCCGTTTTCCTCAAAGGAAAACAGGATACATTTCAACAATAAAAAAGGGCACATTTTGTTTACATTTTTTAAGATTAGGCTGTGGTCCACTTCCTGCTCTTACAAAATGTTTTTCCAACATTCACAAAGGGAAAGGGGGCCATGGGGACCCCTTCCAATTTGCAAATGTATTACCACCAACTTTGAGTTGGTGGTAAAATGCGAATGTTTTGCAACCGCATTTCGGTCACAAAACATTCATACCTATGAATGTAATTTGATATTTGGAAGGGACCCCCCAAAACACGCCCCTTCCAAATACCAAATCGCAAAAGCGAAATTGCGATTGAATCACACTTTAGGTTTGTACACTCCCAAAAAGCATTTTTCCAGTCACAAACGGGCCAATTTTGTGATTCATCCCGTTTGCGGCTGGAAACATGCTTCATACATGTGGCCCAATATCCCATCCGCTCCTGGGTGCTGCAGATTTTACAACAGATACTTCTCCAGTCAGTTGCAATGCTTCTACCAAGTGAATGACATATTTCCCATTTCTTATAGGGGAACCAGAGGAAGTAAAGTAACCTCTTTGTAACTTCAACTGTCTCATATCGTGGACCAGGCCAAGCCCATACTGACTATTTTTGTTAATGGTGACACTAATACTGTTGGAAACACACTTCAGCAACATGTGCAGAAGTTACATTGCACAACTAGGAGGCTTCCACAACACCTTTTAGGGTGCACACAGCACAATCTGCTCTCAGACCTCCTTGTCCATCTCTTAAACAAGAGACATACTCAAACAAGGTAAAATCATGGTTTTTCAAGGGGACGTCATACTGTTAGGTCTTGGCTTTGTGCACAATTCAGTAACACCTAGACGATCATGGTTGACCCCATTATCATCTGAATCATTCCCTGGAAGTGACAAAAGTTTAGCAGGATTTAACACATTGCACCTTTTTAGCAATGCGTTTTCTGAAACCAAAATCACGTATTCAAATGTAGTAAGTCTGCTGTTTGTCATGTTCTATGTTCGAGTACAGTCAAGAAGATCTCAGCTGAATGTAGAACCATTACAATAAGGGAGTTGCCCATAAAAATGCCCTCGCACTGTTAGATACTGATACCACTGCGGCCACTGTCTTTAGGCATTCAGGAAGTGGTGGCCATTCATCTTTCCATCTACATATGGCTCACTCTGGTCTACCTGTAAACAGCACCAAGTATGCAGTATTCCTCCACTATAAGGCACCGTCATTGTGATTGATCAAGGTCCAGCCCAATGGACTCTCAAAAAACCGGGGACTATTAGAGATTATCAGCACTCATGCAAGGTTTCTGTTGAACCTTTGGGTTTTGATTAAAGTTGTACCTTTGTTTTGCTCCATCATTGGGGTTTGGGGCATATTGGTATGATGTGACCTTTGAATTTGTTTGGGTAATCGAAAAGTGTTCTGAGATCCAGATCAATTAGGGTCAATCAATTAATTAATCAGGAGCTTGTAAAGTGCATCTACTCACCCGCGAGGGTCTCAAGGCGCTGGGGATGGTGGGAAGGCTGCTGGTTGAACTGGGTGGAGGATCAATCGAAGGTCTTGAGGTCCTTCCTGAATTGGGTCAATGACGCTGATAGCCTGAGGTAGGGAGTTACATGTCTTGGCGGCGAGGTAGGCGAATGATCTTCCTCCAGTTCTGATCTTGTGGAATCTTTGGATGAAGGCTAGGGCGAGTTGGGATGATCAGAGTTGTCTGGTGGGTACCTGGAATGTGAGGCGGTAGCTCAAGTACTCTGGTCCTTCGTTGTGCAGGGCTTCGTAGGCATGAGTGAGGAGCTTGAAAGTGATTCTCTTGTTGACTGGCAACCAGTGGAGTTGTCGGAGGTGTTGCATGATGTGGCTGTGGAGGGGATGACGGGGATCAGTCTGGTGGTGGTGTTTTGGACGTACTGAAGTTTCCTGAGCTGTTTCTGGGTGACAACGGCGAAGATTGCTTTGCCGTTTTCGGGTCTGCTGGTGATGAGTGCAAGGGTGACCATCCTTCTTGATTCTGTGGGGCACCATCTGAAAGTCTTACTGAGCAGGTGGGTTGTGTGGAAGCAGGCTGAGGAAACCCTGTTAATTTTGCGTTCCTTCATGAGTGAAGAGTCCAGTATGTTGTCAAGGTTGCATGCATGGTCCGTCGGGGTGGGGGGGGCACCCAGAGCAGCCGGCCACTAGGAGTCATCCCAGGCTAACGGGGTGGGTCCCAGGATGAGAACTTCGGTCATGTCCCAGTTGAGATTGAGGCAGCTGTCTTTCACCCATGTTGTGACAGCCTTCATTCCACTGTGGAAGCTGGTTCTGGCGGTTGAGGGTTCATTGGTGAGGGAGAGGATCAGCTGGGTATTGTCAGCATAGGAGACAATGTTGAGTCTGTTGTTTCTGGCGATGGCTGCGAGGGGGGCCATCTAGATGTTGATGAGGGTGGGGCTCAGGGAGGAGCCCTGGGGACTCCACAGTTGATCTCTGTGGGTTCTGAGAGGAAAGATAGTAGTCTGATTAGCTGGGTCCGGCCAGTGAGGAAGAAGTGGATCCAGTCCAGAGCCCTGTCGCGTATGCCAGTGTAGTGAAGTCTGATGATTAGGGTGCGGTGGGAGACGGTGTCGGAGGCGGGCAAGAGGTCTAATAGGATAAGGGCTGCTGACTCTCCCCGGACAAGAAGGGAGCAGTGGCGGCGAGGAGTGCAGTCTCTGTGCTGTGGTTGCTTAAGAAGAAGGATTGGGAGGTGTCCAGGACATGGTTTGCTTTGATGAACACAGAGAGTTGAGCGTTGATGTCTTTCTCTATGACATTGGCTGGGAAGGGGAGGAGGGAGATCAGTCTGACATTCTTGAGGTCTGTCAGGTCTGAGTTTGGCTTCTTCTGCAGGGTGTTGATCTCTGTGTGTTTCCAGTCATCGAGGAAGGTGTGAGTTTGATGGAGCAGTTGATGGCGCGGCAAACCTGGGGGGCGATGGCAGCAGCTGCTCTGTGGAAGATGTGATACAGGCAAGGGTCCATCGGAGCCCCTGAGTGGATGCTCTTTATGGTCTTGAGCATGTCCTCTGTGGTGAGCGGGGTCCAGCGTAGCACAGTCTGTTGAGGGGTGGCTTGGTTGTCTGCGATGCTGGTGAGTGTGGCGGCTGGATTACGGGTGTCGAAGCTGTTGTAGAGGTCTTGGGATGGGGCAATGTCAGCGTTCTTGCTGTTAGGTCTGGTGAACTCCTTGATAATTGGGAAGAGTTCTTTGCTGGTGTGTGCGTTGGTGTTGATTCTATCTTAAATGGCTATTTTCTTAGTGGTTTTGAGGAGGAGGTGGTGTGCGTTGATGGTGGACTTGAAGGTTACGTGTGTTTCCAGGGTTCTGTTGCTCCTCCATTTTGTCTCGAGACGTCTTCAGGCGCTTCTGGACTTGTGGAGGGTGGGAGTGACCCATCATTGCCGCCTTGAATCGTTTGCCTGGTCTTCTCTTGAGGGTGCCAGGGTGTCAGAGCAGTTGGAGATCCATTGGTGAAGGTTGCCTGGTGCGATGTTGGTGTATGTGGGTGTTGGCGGAGTAGTTGCGCTGAGGGATTTAATGAGGAGTTCTTCAGTGGCCTCGATGCAACTTGTGGGTGCAATGATGACGATGGTGTTCGGTGGGCGTGTTGAATGCGAGGTGTACGCAGTGATGGTTGGTTCAGGACTGTTCGGTGGTATTGCTGTAGCTGATGTTTCCGCTGGCGGAAGAGGCGGGGTTGAGCGTGCGTCCGGCTGTGTGGGTCAGTGCGGTGACTTGTTGCTTAAGTCCGATTTGGTGAGGTTCTCCTGGAGGGAGGTGGTGTTCTGGTGGCTGGGGTTGTCCAGGTGGAAGTTGAGGTCTCCGAGTAGGATATAGTCGGTGGATGCGAGAGCCTGAGGTGGGATGAGGTCTATGATGGAGTCGGGAAAGGGGGATCGGGTCTCTGTGAATGAGAGTGCCACGAAGGGTGGTGCTGGGGTTGGTCTGGATCTTGAAATGGAGGTGTTCCATATTTGTCATCGGGTCGTTAGACTGCATGGTGAGACGCAGCGTGCTTTTGTGGACAATGTCGATGCCTCCTCTCAGGTGGTCAAGCAGTCCTTGCGGGTGATCTTATAGCCGTCGGGGATGGCGATGGCAATGTCTGGTCTGGAGCAGGGGTTGGTCAAGGTTTCTGTGTGTAAGGCGATGTCAGGAGTGGTGGCTTCGAGGAGGTCCCACATTTCTGTGGCCTGTTTGTGGAGGGACCGCATGTTGAGGAGGATACCGTTGAGGAGGACGGGCGCATTGTCGTTCAGCTAGGTGGTGAGTGAGGCTGGCGTGATGGCGTGGCTGAAGGTGCGGTTGCAGTTCCAGCAGGTGAATGGTCCAAGAGTCTTCTTTGGGGAAGCTAGGTGGCAGGTGGTGTGTCATCCCGGGTTGAGGGCACAGAGGGTCCTGGTGTCATATCGGTGGAGGTCTGAGAGGCAGGGTCCCTGGCACTGCCTGGGGTCCAGGTGCAGACGGGCGTCGATGGGCTTGACTTTGGCGGCCCGACCGCACAGCAGCCACTATTAAGTAGTGCTGCGGGGGAGCTGGGCAGCTGGGAGGCGGGAAACGTGGGAGCAGGAAAAAGACGCTGGAGGGGGGGCAGGGACACGGGGATCGCAGCGGCAACGAGGGCGAGCGGTGCAAAAACAGGAAAACAGGAGAAAAAGCAAAGAGCAAAAAGCCAGAGGAAGCAAGAGAAAATACAAAGCGAGAGGCAGAAAAAGAAAAATGAAAACAGAGAGAGGGACAGAAACATCGAAAAGAGTAAATGGAGGGCGGTTAAGCAGCAGAGTTGTGACACTCTACCACGGGACCACCAGGGATGAGGTGCAGGCAGGAGCCTGCAGGTGGAGGAGGGCCTCAAACTTCTGAACTCCGGGTCAGTGGCGCCAGCAGGAGGGGACTGCAGCAGAAGCTACCAGAAGCACTGTGCTTTAGAAGGAGCAAGTCCACTAAGGATAGTGGACTGCACTTTCACCGCACAACGGCCACCATTAAGTAGTGCTGCAGAGGAGTTGGGCAGCTGGGAGACGCAAAAAGTGGTAGCGGGAAAAGGACACTGGAAGGGGGCGGGCCGCAGGGGATCGCAGCGGCAACGAGGGAGAAGTCCGTGAAAGTGGGAAAAACAGGTAGAAAAGCAAAGAGCAAAAAAGCCAGAGAAAATACAAAGGCAGAGGAAAGAAAAAGAAAAAGAAAATATAGAGAGGGATAGAAGCAGCAAAAAGAGCGACAGGAGGGCAGTCAAGCAGCAGAGCAGTGACACTCTACCAGTGGACTACCAGGAATAAAGCGCAGGCTGGAGCCTGCGGGTGGAGAAGGGACTTCTGACCTCAGGGTCAGTGGTGCCAGCAGCAGCAGGAAGGGACTGCAGCAGCAGCTACCAGACGGCACTGCACTGTGGAAGGAGCAAGTCCACCAAGGGTGTTCCTGACGTATGCAAATCAGGGAATCTTAGGACCACAGGTTAAGATGATTGATTTTTAATGGTTCACTTTTAAATTTAAATTAGTCATAATCGCCTTAATGACTGCTACTATGACAATAAATCAATTTAGCCAATTCTCATTAAAAAGAGTGGGTTCAAAAGGGTTCATCCAGCTGGTTGTTAGGGTTAAAAATGTAGAAAAATTGACTGATCCAATTTTATTCTAAAACATGGCATTCTATGCCATTGGCCGGACCGTCAGAAAAAAAGGGGCTGTTTATAACTTCCCAGAAAAGCCTGCTATCTTTCAGGTGCTCTTCTTGATCTAGCTCTTCCCTGGCTTTGGCATGGATTTCCCTTGTTCTAACTTCTATCGCCTGTTTATAATTCTTCCTGGCTGTCTGGAGTACCTCAGTGTTTCATGTGAACATGTCAGTGGCCTCCTTGAAGACTTTGAGTGCTAAGGTGCAGTCTGGATTTAACCATGGATGGAGTGGGTGGTTTTTGGAAGGCTTGTTTTGTGTTAACAAATGGGCGGCATGTGTCACAAAATGCTATATAGCTTTCACGAACCTTGCTCTCCATTAATAGAAATACATCAAAAATACCCACAGCAGCTTCTGTAATCAGATCCTCCAAACATATATTTGGGTCAACACGATTTTATTCAAACCCCCTTGTTTACAGAAACACATAAAAGTAGTTTGGGTGAATCAGAATGGCCTGAATGTAATGAAATGTCAATACATAAAATGATTGGGTTATGGTTACTATAGGGGAGAGGCAAACCTCATAGTTTACTAATTTCTGGGCCAGACCTTTTGATATTCACACACCGTCTATTGTGCTACCCTTTCCTCTTCCCACAAATGTGGGAGGATTGGCAGTATTTGGGCTGTAGATGTCAGATGAAAAAAGACAAATTGTTCGTAAATTCAATCTTGTTTAAGGCATTTTCATAACCCAAATGTATAAAGTGGCTAACATTGTGATGTATTCTTATAGGTTCTGTATCGATCCCCCTATTCCTGACCCTGTTCTGGTTAACAAGTTAACTAGCAGCCATCCCATGATGCAGAAACCGTAATCTGATTAAGCCACACTACGGCACAGGAACGTGTTATCTGATTAGGTCATAACGCTTGCCATCTAATTAGACAAGCGATATTCCTCCAGCCCCTGATAAGGCATACGGAGTACTCAAAACAAATCAAACCTATGACAACCTGGGAAAAACCCTGCGGCCATTGTTTTGATTTCATCGAGAACTTCAGCAAAAGAATGTGCTAACGACCAAGTCGTATGACATCCTTATTGACGTATCTATGTCCATCCTTACGTCAATCTCGGCACCTTACAGGTATAAATATTACCGGTATTGCCTTAAGCAAACACACGCGGTGGTGACGAGATCGGAGCAGCCAGACTTGCCGAAGCCCAGAGCAGAGCAGACCCCGCTGGCGCAGCCCCGCCTTCCTGATGCGCTGAGAACGAGACGCTGCTTTCTCCTGCCGAGAAATCCAGCTCCGGCGCTTCCGGGTAGCCCTCGCAGGCAGCCTGGAATATCGAGACCAGAGACGAGAGATACCATCCCTCATTCATCCTAGATTCAAGGTACAGAACTGAATAACCCCTTGCAGAGAATTCTTGAGTCAGTCACTTGGCAAAACAAACTTAACTTAAACTGCTACTTTCTATTCCCGCCCACGTATTAGGCTTAGGTCAGGTACACCGGGGTAGGCGTAGTTAGAAACACCAGTTGAGTACGATTAGTCAAATGTATATGTGTATGTATCTATTTTATCCATTTTAAACCACCTTATGGCTTAGAAACCATATAAATGTTTTTACAGTATTATTTTATACTTCTGCTTTTATTGTATGCACTTTACTTAACCATAAGTATTGCGATAATATCGATCCATTTCTCTTCTATGAGAAAAGAGACTGATCAATAAAAAACATCTTTTATTGAACACGCCCGTCTCTTCCTTTTCTCTACAATCTGGTGAGACTAAGAATGCACTTACTGACTGAGTAAAATAAGTTGTCTTTTGTTTTCACACGACTCTAGAGATACACTCTTGATTAGGGGAGAGCAAAGTTGTCATGTTCTATGGTTGTCAGAAACTAAATCCCTTCTTGTCTATCCAGGGAGGTTCAACTCCTCCTTGCCTATTCGAGAAAGTTTCTAGTGAACTCTGAGCTAGCTGGCAAACCCAAAACTTTAAGTCTAATATCGACAATAGAAGACCTAGTTAACGTCTGGTCTAGGCCTATACTATTGAAGGTATTATTCCAATGCGCAGAGCCTATTGGGATAATAGGAACTACACTACATGGCGCCCAACGTTTGGAAAGGCGATAAAACTAACGCAAGACATTAGAGTAACTCAGTCGTGCTTTTTCACTCAGACCCCTTTTTTCCCATAATACTCCAAAGACGTCTGGAGTGGGTGAAAGGTCATATCCGCCAAACCTCGCAGGAGGAAACTCCTATGTATGGTTCTTGGTATAGTCAATGTTGAAGGATACACTGTTCCAAAATATTGTGCATCTAATCTTTGTTCCCATAAGAAACCTGATCTGCAAACAAACAAAATAACCTTCCTGACAGTAGAATGTCAGACACTGAAGAAGAAAGAGAGATAGCTAGAGTAGCAGCTGAACTCGTAGCAGCTGATAATACTATGCAAGAAGCAGACCCGGATTTAATACTCATCCCGGTCAACATAAGGAAATCTATAACTTTAAAACTTATAGAAAATGGACTGACACCTTGAGGTGGCACAGTCATATTCGTAATAGAGGCACACGAATATCGGCAGACAGAGGTATTCTATTCATGGATAAACTTTCCAGCAGCAAACGCTGTAACAAAGCACTTCCACCATTACAAAACAGAGGAACCTCCTGAAGAATACACTCCTTTCGAGGAGGTGGAAGTACCACTTAAATTTCAAGAGCACCTGCTCTTGTTTAATGGCGCCCTAAAACACAACAATCACATCACCAGGCTCGGTCCATTAGGTAGACCAGGAGCAACGTGGCCGGTCCTAGCCGGATACACACCACATCCAGACATCGAAAGAATGTCTGCAGCAGATCTTCTAATACAACTAAAACAATTAATAAAAGTACATAGACAATTAGTCCAATATGTAATGCGGACTTCAACAATCCAACCAGCAATTAAAATTCCACAGCTGACCCCTCATCAGGGGAACACAAATAAAATTACACCACAGAACATACAGTCCTGCCTAGGTAAAGTACCAGCTAAAAGGGAACAAATACCATTCTGGTTAGCACAAAAAATCACCCAAATAGAGGCGGTGTTTCCAGACACCACCCCTGTGGATAAACACAGGATTCTGACTATCTGTCTTCCAATGGGAATCGCACCACACGTGGAGAACTGTGACACTTGGGGTACAGTCTTTGCTTCCATCTACACAAAAACGCATGGTGTTCCATCCATTTCGGTAATACCAGATGTGCTAAAACAAATTCAAGACGAATACGGTCCAGAACCCGCTTTAACTCTTGGTATGAAATTACTGAAAGACTTCAAGCAGGTCTCGGCTATATTACTAGCCAATATAAAGGGAGAAGCAGCAAACGTGGCAATCCGCCAAAGGTTAAAAGAAACAGATATAGCAGACCAACCAGCTGAAATTGCCAGAATTATAGAAAAATCCTATGAGGAACTAGGTAGAGATAGTTTAGGTGGAATACCAGTAAAACCCCAACTGATTGAAAGTCCTGAAAAAATATTTATTAAAAATCATCTAAACAGTCAAAAGAAAAACTGGGATGGAAACAAACAATCCAATCCAAAAGAAAAGAGATTCCAGTCCAGAGGAAGGTCTCCTCGGCGGAGAGCAAGATCTCCGGACCAAGGACCCAAGTCTCCCCAAAGTGAGCCCTCTGTGAAAAAATACAACCTTAGAAATAGGGATAATATAAAGAAACTGGATAGATATCAAGATTTTGATACACGTCCCTCTCAATCTTTTCAGACTTCCTCGCAGAAATCGGAAAGAAGAGGACGATCGGAACCCAGGGAAGGGCACGTCAAGTCCAAAGACAAGGAACCTGCTCATCCAAATAAGAAATTACAATTTCCAAAAAAGAAGGTAGCCAGTATTAAAGTAGTTAACAATGCCGAGAATACTGAGGACACAACTGAAAAACGGAGAATGGGCTCAGACAATGCTAGACAGCGCAGCAGAAGTGAGCATAGCTCGCAAAGTCCTTATGAATCATCTGGAGACAGTGGACACGAATGAATATCTTCAAGTGGAAACTGCAGACACCAGAGTTAGCAAACCTCACAAAATATATGAAATAACTTTACGTATAGAAGGGGATAAGACTAGAAAAATAAGGGGACTATTTTGGGATAATCTCTCCAAGGGCTATGACATCCTTCTAGCTGAAAAAGACTGGCCACCAGAGTTTGTCAGGGACTGCCCTCATGGCGAAGAAATAATTATGCCTGCCTTCTCAAATCATATCCCAATTCATAAAAAATACACACTTGCTAGAAAGTGGGCAGTAGCTCAAGCTCCTGCTTTATATAAAAATCACGTAGGATGGGATGAGGTTTCTCCTCCTCACAAAATCCAGTTAAAAACACAACCTACTGCACAAAGACAGTACCCAATTAAGCAAGAAGCTAAAAAACAGGTAAAAGAAATCCTAGACCAATTAGAATACCAGGGGGTGATTGAAACTTGCACCTCACAAATGAACAACCCTTTGTTTCCTGTCTCCAAACCAGACAATTCATATCGTCTAGTTTTGGATTACAGACACCTTAACTCATGTTGCAAAACTTTTGCAGTGCAAAACTCGCATAGTGCAGCGCTAATGAATAACATAGTGCGCAAAAAATACAAGACAACATTAGATATCTCTAATGGATTCTTTTGTCAAAATATAGCACCAGAGAGCAGATATTTGTCCGCGTTCTCAATAAATGGCGCTCAAAAACAAATCTGTCGGTTACCCCAAGGGTTCAAGAACAGCCCAGGATTATTCTCAGCGAGAGTAACAGAGTTACTACAAACATATGATGACGAAGCATTATCGTATGTCGACGACATATACCTAACAGATGATGACTTGGATACTCACTTGAAGAGAGTGAACACCATAATACTTGGGTTCGCAGCAGAGGGTTACAAATTCAACTTTAAAAAATCTAGAATTGCCCATCTAACAGTCCTGTTCTTAGGATATGAATTATCAAGTGAAGGCAAAAGCCTGGCTGACAATTTCCTAGAGAAATGTGCCGTACTCCAAGCACCTAGAACACTAAAAAACTTACAGTCAATTCTAGGCTTCCTAAATTTCGGAAGAACATACATTGCAAATTACGCAGAAAGGGTCAAGCCCCTTTATGATCTAATAAAACCAGATTTTAAAAGAACAAATTGGACTCAAAAACACACAGAAATTTTGAGATCCTTACAAACAGACATGTTAATTAAAACAAAATTAGAAACACGTGATAACACACGCAATCTTGTGATTCGAGTCATCCCAGGAAGATGCGGATTCACATACCTGACCTCTAACGAGGGAGAAAAGGTACCAATTGCATTCAAATCACACTTATACACTAAAGCTGAAATGAAATTTAGCCCAACGGAAAAAATTCTTACTGCAACACAGACAGCTATAGCAAAAGAACGAGCCCTGGCACAAGGTAAACGAATAATAATCGTGACACCGATACCAGCCTTGGAGGCGGTAACAAAGGCAAGCATTCCGAATGCTAAAGCACTACATCCAAGGTGGATACAGTGGGCTAATTCTCTTGCTGCAACAGACGTGGTATACGAATTTGATCCCAATTTAAAAACACAAGAATTTCTCCAATACGAATTTGAATGTCCTCCGCCGACCGAAATTCTGCCTCTAGATCATTACGGCTGTATAATATATACAGACGGATCAGCACAACCCGCAGTGGGGGGTAAACAATCTTACAGTGCTGCATGCGCGATTGTTAAAGGTCGCTGGCACGAAGGAAAATTTAAACCAGCTATCACCAAAACACAATCTCTGGGAGACTGTACAGCTCAGCGAGCTGAACTGCTAGCATTCAAGATGGCGCTTGAAAATACCGATCGAGAATTCCCCACACTCATAGTGTGCGATTCGTATTATTGCGTTCAGTCTTACAATGAATACTTGCAGATCTGGCTTCAGAATGGTTTTAAGGATGCAAAAGGAGGCACAATCAAGCATAAAATGCTCTGGGAACAAGTAGTTCTTTTACAGAAAGAACTACCAAAGACTCACGTGATACATACACTGAGTCATCAACGTGATGGCGTTCACGTTGCAGGGAATTCATTGGCTGATGAGGCCGCGAAGGCAGCTGTGCAAACGGCTTCCGTAGCTGCCATCACACGGTCAAAAACAAAAATAGACAGCGAAATATTACAGGCTGTCAGCGCTACAGAAAAGGATTCGATAGAAACACTCCCGAAAGGCTTTCCAGTAAAATACTCATACATAACTGATGCAAACAATGTTCCTTTTGCTCGAATCCCTGGAGTGGGGGGATAGGGCAATTCCAAACATGGAACATAGGTTAGGACTAATAATAGCGGCACACGAAGGGCTCGCTTCTGTACATGCTGGCGTCTCAGCCACAGTATCATTGTTAAAACAGAGATACGGGTGGCCACAAATGAGAAGACAAACAAGGAACTATGTTTTAGAATGTGAAATATGTCAAAGAATGAAAGTATCAACAGTGAGACGACCAGCGCAGACGCCCCTTCTAATCTCAGATAAACCATTAGCCTGTGTCTATCTGGACCAATGTGGTCCCTTACAAAGGGATGGTAACTATAAATATATCCTGGTCGCAGTGGATTCATGCACGAGATTCATATGGATATGGCCCCAGCGCTCGGCTGACGCCAGAACTGTTATAAAAGATTTGCGGGTCTTTATCGGCACATACGCAATTGGCATGCTGCATTCTGACCAGGGTCCTGCTTTTAGCTCTAGGGCTTATAAGGAGGCCATGACCAGCATGGGCATTGCATTGCGGTACTCTTGTCCATTTCACCCTGAGGGGAACGGAATTGTAGAAAGAAAAAAACGTGACATAAAGCAATCTATAACAGCAAAGGTATTAGGTTCGGGAGCTGGGTGGGTCAAACATCTAATAAGTGTCCAACGTAGTCTAAATAACCTGCCAAGAAATTCTCTGAAGGGATTCAGTCCGTACGAATTATTGTTTGGAACTAGGATGTTAGTCTTAGATCTTGACAGTCAGACTTCAGTGGTAAAGGAAAAAAGCTTTGATATCAAAGATCGTTTGGCTATTTTGCAGGACTTAAACAAAACAAGAAAAGACCTGAGCAACATAAAGTTGAAACAGCAGCCAACAACCACTGAAGAACCACCACCTGTCCCAGCAAGACCTGTCTGGATTCCAAAAGTCGGGGATCTAGTCAGAGAAAAGATCGCGGTAAAGAAGGAATTTGGGCCTTCTTACAGAAAAGCAGTTCCTGTCTTGTCTATCAACGGGACAAGATCAGTTGTACTACCGCCGCTTGCTGGTAAAAAGGAGAACCGAGTTGTATCCATCGACCTGGTAAAACCACAATCATGTGGCCGATAACAAGCAGTAGACCAAGTGGACTCCCGATAAGTAGTAGAACACCAAGATTTGCTACCAATACAGAGGTCCAAACTAAGAGGCTAATCACATTCGAAACGCCTACAGAAGAACAACAAGGACTATGCAACAATGCATTGGAACTTAAACCTCTGAAAACCCAAATAAAAACATTTAGTAGAGACACACCAACCTACAATGAAGTAACAAACGAATATGCAAGAAACAGTAATCCTGAAGCAATTGGAACAATTGACAGAACTGCATCCGGCTACTTCATAAACTTCGATGATTCCTCTGAAGACCTAAGTGAACCAAAAACACAGCCATCAACAAAAACCTTTAAAGATAAAGCTAAAGAACTTTTGAAACAGCTGAAAGAAACATATCTGATTTCTCCATGGATTGAATTTTGGGTGGGCTTTGGTGCATTTATCCTCATACTTTGGCTCATCATGGTACTAACTTTGGGACTCTTCATTGAGGGAAAATATGCTAAAATGGACACAGCAAGTCAGAAAATCAACTTGATCCTCAAGCCACACACATCTTCACACGTCGAGAAAAGAGAACTTTCTTCAGTCAACTTCACAGCCAATGTTATGTTATGTTATGTTATGTTACTTTATTTCTTTTATAGCGCACGGCGACTCCAGAGGAGCATCCCGGCGCTTTGGCAAAGAATAACATGCATAAAAGGCAACCACACAACAGAAAAGGGCAGAAATGAAAAGACTATTTCCTGAAAAGCCATGTTTTCAAATCCTTTCTAAAAGTAAGAAGACAGGGAGCCGATCTCAGGAACAGTGGTAATTCGTTCCATGCCTTGGGTGTCAAGTAGCGAAAAGATCGACCTCCCAGTCGTGCACGGCGAATTACAGGGACAGTGAGCAGAGACAGACCAGATGACCTAAGAGTCCTGCTTGGCGCATACCGGGAAAGACGTTTCCCAATATATTTGGGGCCAATGCCATGTAAGGCCTTAAAGGCCACAGTCAGGCATTTAAAAAGGATTCTCTTGGAGATAGGTAGCCAATGAAGGGTGTTCAATAAGACAGTGGCACCAGCTCTCCTCGGGAGTCCAAAGATAGAACGGGCTGCCGAATTCTGGACAACTTGCAAACGGGTCATAAGATATTTCGGTAGACCCAAAAAAAGAGCGTTTGCGTAATCCAGTCGCGACCCGATCAGTGCCTGAACGACTGTTTTCCTGTGGTTGAGTGATAGTAGAGGAAGAAATTTCCTCAACATCCGTAGAATGCCAAAGCATTTCCCAACAAGAGACAGGATGTGAGGTCCAAAAGATAACTCACAATCTACTATCACTCCCAAGTTCTTGGCCTTAACAGCAACCTTGTCAGGGGGAAACATATCCTGTGGCCACCAAGATTCCCAGTCGTGTTCCGGTGCGCAACCGAAAAAGAGCAACTCTGACTTATCAGAGTTGCATTTTAAGCCATGACATCTGAACCACTCAAACACCGCACCCAGGCAGTCCCTGATCTTTATGCCATCAAATGACCCACCCCTATCACATGTGAACAGGAGTTGGGTGTCATCGGCATAGGACGCGATCTGGGCGCCGAAAGATTCCGCGACTTCCGCCAGAGGGGCCATAAAGATGTTAAACAGCATAGGGCTGAGAATGGAGCCCTGCGGGACTCCCACCTCTAGCGGAGCCATATCAGCGGAAAAAGGAGGCGCCCAGATCGTTTGTCGGCGGTCGGCCAGAAATGATTTTAGCCAATTCCACACCGTTCCGCGAAGGCCACACTCCCAGAGTCTTACAAGGAGGACATCATGAGGAACGGTGTCGAAAGCCGCCGACAGGTCAAGCATGACTAACACGGCCTTTCCCCCCAAATCGAGTACTTCCCTGATGGCATCAGTGACCTCCAGCAGAGCCGACTCCGTGCTGAAATTAGCGCGGAAGCCGGACTGCGAGGTGTGCAACAGGTCGTTTCCTTCGATGAAACTGGAAATTGTCCTGTGCACATAACGCTCGACCACTTTTGCCAGAGCAGGGAGAAGGGAGATTGGCCTGTAATTGGCATGTATATGGGGGTCCAAGGTGGGTTTTTTGAGCAGTGGTAGAATCATGGCCCGCTTCCAGGCCTGAGGCACCTCCCCTGTCGACAAGGATGTATTCAGCAGGGGATTCACCAAGATGTTAATGGCGGATGCCACTTTCCCCAAGCATTTTGCCGGGCATGGATCTAGAGGAGAGCCGGATTTCAAGCCGGACAAAAGCTCCAAAGATGTACTAAGATCCATGGGAGGGAATACAGAGCGGAAAGGGCCGTGACCTTCCACAGAGCATGGTAGCGTTAGATGGCTCAAATCCGATTGCGCACTAGAGAGAGAGGCCTGGATGGCTGTGATCTTACTGACAAAAAAGGTGGCAAGTTGTTGTATCCAGGCGTCCGTATGAGTGTGGTTAGGAGTACAGACAGCAGGAGAGATAAAATCCTGGACCACTTTGAAAATTTCTTTGCAGACATTATCAGCCTCATCAATGCGATGCTCAAAATAGGCCTTTTTTTCGTCCCAAATAGAATGATGATAGGCTTTAATTGCTGCCCGAAATTTCAATTTCTCAATTGGGTCATAAGCCCGCCTCCAGGCCCTCTCAGCCCTTTTACACTCCTGTCGTTGTGTCCTCAACTGAGGGGAGAACCATGGGGCTGACGCCCTGCGCTCTCCTAATTTAGATCTTTTTTTGGGGATTAAAGTCTCAAATCTTGCTAAAAGCCATTTATGGAGGAGAACAAGATTCTCCTCCAGACTTCCCAGAAGGGGGCAAGGAAAGGAGATGAGAGCCTCAGATAGCATGTCCCCGGAGAGCAGATGGAACGGGCGTGAAGCCCGCATGGCCCCAACTTCTCTCTCCCGAACAAGGGCAGTGACAGGCAGAGAGAAGGAAATTAGAAAATGGTCCAACCAGAGTACTGGCTGTATGGCACCGACAGAAATGGGTCTCGTTGAAAATACCTGGTCTAAGGTATGACCTTTATTGTGTGTTGGACCTTTCACAAAGGGAGATAGCCCTAACGGAGCCGTGATATCGAAAAGTTTTGTAGCGTCGGGGTCGCAGCTATTGTCCATATGGACATTAAGATCTCCAAGAAGAATGCAGTGATCAGACCTAAGACAAGGGACTGCAAGTGCTTCTTGCAGTTCGTCAAAGAAAGGTCCTGTTGATCCAGGGGTTCTGTATACAAGTATCCCAGTACAGGCCTGGAGAGGGGAGAGATGTAAGGTGAAACCAAGGGCTTCACATCCCTGCATATTCTCCACCGGAAAGGTAGAGCAGGGGATACTCTTTTCCACAATAAGAGCAACTCCACCACCTCTGCCCGATGTTCTATCCCTCCTAAAGATGATATAATTCGGGGGGATAGCATTTGCCAGGTCTGGTGCGGAAAAGTCGCCCAACCAGGTCTCGGTCAAAAACAAACACGTGATATTGGAATTATACAACAAATTCCAAATATTAATGGAGTGGCGGTTCACAGACCTGGTGTTAAGGAGTAGACATTGAAAAGAGACAGGTGTATTGTCATGCCCGGTTTCAATTACAGGCGGGAAACGCCACGCACATGACGGACAACCTTTCCTTAGTTTCATACCACCAGGGAAAATATGAGAACATTTTCCTCGAGGGAGACGTAGAGCGAGAAGCTCAGCTGAAGAATAAGTCAGCACATTTAGAAGATTGAAAACAACAATGGCCGTAATAATACAAACCACGAGACCGGCCCCTTGAAACCGTCCAGCTCCAATCCTATACCGGGTGGGGTAGCATGGGAGAATACTGACTACGAAATTTATGGTCCGGTTGAGATCCTGAAATATCCACACCAAATTAAGATCTCGTTGAGTGACTTTGTAAAAACAAGCTCATTTGCTGATGATTGGGACTTTGAAAGTATAAATAATATGATGTCTGACTTAGTGATGTCTGCTAAATTTACCAAACATGATTATTTGCAGGGTTCGACTAATTATGATAGTATGTACTGTTACAACCACTATGGTAACCATTTTCTACATAAATCTGCACAACCTAAAAATGTTTTAAATTATAATCAATGGGAACATTGTGCAACCCCTCCAAAAGGAAGCTCAAGAACCTTTTACGACAAATATTCATACTTTTCAGGGTTCAACACAAGTAATGCTGAAACATTTTATTTCAAATTGTCAAATAAGACAGGGACAAAGACCATGCTAACGAACACGAAATTGATATATTCAGACTCATTTTTTGAACAAATGAATACTTTTGGTTTTGATTATTGGGACAAAAATGTTGAAGTTAAAAGTGTTTGGGGTACAAAAGAATGGCAAGTACAAGGTATAGAATCATTGTTTAGAGCCTGCATGATCCCAGAACAAATTATATTTTTAAATGACACTGTTCAACAAACCACCTGTCTTGGCTTAGCCAAAATCAAAGACTTAAATAAACCGTCTATTCCAAAGCCAACAATGGACAACAATAGCTCTACAGATGAAGAGATAGACGTAAACTATATATTAAACCAAAACAGAACACATCCTGATTGGAAACAATGGTTGATCTGGCCCACAGATACTAATAACTGTCAAGACAGATTCCTGAACAAAAAACAGGGGTTCAAATTGACCAGGCCAGACCCTAGATATTCCCAAAGACAACACCCAGGGATAATAACCACCTACAGTGTGGGCAAATTATGCCTTCAATGGCTACAAACTTCCACACTGACAGAAATTAAGCAACACCTAACTTTACTTACTGATGGTGCTGACTTGCGTGATTTCATTATGGGACCGCGCAAACAGCGTCAAAAACGCTTCATAGCAGCCTCTGTATATGCAGCTTACAATGAGGCCTGGAAGGTAACTCAAATTGAGACAGCAGAAAGTATACGGGAAATTGACCGTATTAATTTGGAAAAATCACTTTCTGTAGTGGACAATGGGTTAATGACTCTGTCCTCCAGAATTTTTTCTTTGGACAGCATTGTGTCTTCAGCAATCGACATAATATCGCAAGACTTACTGTTGTTACAACACGGTCAGTCTCAATTGCGTTCTATTGTACAGCTTGGCTGGACGTTACAAAATCTGCGTTCAGGCTATGTGCCTTTGCGTTTAATCAACACAACGTCACTATTCAATATCTTTAACCTTACTGATAAACAAATCAGTATGGCACAGAAGGGGGCTGATTATACAATCCTGAGCATTGAGAAACTCGAGAGATTACCAGTGACAATGTCAGAACGACCTGTCAGTGAATGGATAATACATGGGATAATTAATATTCCAATATCAACCTTCAGGTTTCAATACTGCCAAAAATATATACAGGCTGGCATGTACGAAAAATTGGGAAAAGGGTACATTAAGACAACTTGGAACCTGCCCTATTCACATGCATGTGTCAGTAATAAAGGACAGAAAGTGTTTCTTAGTGGCAATAATTGTGCGATGTCACTAAGCGGTACACTTCTGTGTAATGGAATTAGTTTGCATGGAGCCTGTGAAGGGAACTCAAATAACCTTTCATGTCACCAGCTAGGCGCACCTGCAACAGAGATAGAACCATTCCTTAAAAGACTCTATAACGGGAGTTACATTCTAATTGTGGATCGCAGATGTTGTAGTCTTATGCCCGGGACTCCTTATCTCGTAACTACGACTGCGAAGGTCATATGCTGTGGACACTCATTGTTCCCCAGCTCCTTTCCAGACAGGGAGGCAAGGGCATGGCCTAACTTGAAAATTACTTCTATTCGAATAGATACTTTAAGCAGAATGAAAACAGTGCTTCTTCAGACGCCGACCAGACTCACGTCATCAAAAGAAACGTATGATCTCCTAGTCGCAAGGACGACTGCAGAGATTCACTCATTGTTATCAACTAATTCCCCCATACATTTCGCAGAAATCCTGAATGAAATCTTAAATATTTCTGATACCAGTGGAGTCTCAAAGGTA
The DNA here is from genome assembly GCF_964261635.1 of Lissotriton helveticus. Lineage (NCBI taxonomy): Eukaryota > Metazoa > Chordata > Amphibia > Caudata > Salamandridae > Lissotriton > Lissotriton helveticus. The sequence goes on from NC_136059.1 coordinate 1,031,005,356, forward strand.
TTTAAGACAGTATTTTCGATGGCATTATCACCATTCAAAGCCATACTGGGTATTTTTCCAGATTTCGTCCATTCGATTTTTGGCGGACTTCCCCTCATTTTGGGACTAATTGCAGGAATCCTATTCTTGGTCCTAATATTTCGTTATGGCAAACCATGTCACAGACAAAACACCTGCGACAAGGGAAGAAACAATCCGAGCCATTAGATACCGGGACCGGATATCAAAAATCCTGGGACTATCCCGGCTTAGAGACCTGAACATGACTTGGTTTCTTTCATTTCGACCAATGTGGCATCGATGTGTTTTACCTGTATTAAGGTGCCTGCTGTGCGGCGAAGAATGCGTGTTGGACACCTGTCTGACGCTACAATCGGATGCGCCTATGGATGCAGAAACATTGTTGGGTCCGATAAAGGCTCATGCTTTGTGCTGCCCTCAACGGCTGCCAATCCTGATGACGGCATTCGTGGAAACTTCACCACTACGATTAAGGGGTAGTGGAGTTCAAGATGAAAGCAGCATCGATCAGGTACGACCTTCTGTCAGCAATACTAATCAAAACGTCAATGGAGACAATCATGCGCACGAATGCATGGTTACACCTTTTTCCGAGTTAGTGGAACTCTCCCAGGAAGCTGTTGACAGCTTTTTCGACAGTCTAAATGATATGATGTTCTCACCAGAGCAGAAATAGAGACTTTTAAGCAAGCTAGCACACGGCGTTCCCAACACCCTGAATTTGGCCTTCAACTTAATAGCAAAATAACATGAACAATTTTCCCTCCAGTTCACGGACAGCGATTTTTTTCAGCAGCCCCAAAATATTTTTACGATTTTTCGGGACACTTATCTTCTGCTTACAGTAAGAACTATTCTTAGAGAACTAAAATTTCTATTTTTAGAAACTTTATAGACATTAGCTGCCCGCTGGTATGTTCATAATTATTTTTTCTGTGATGAAATGGTCTCGAACCTTTTTCTTCTGTATTAAGAGCCATTTCATGTGTAAATTCTCATATACCAATTAGCAATAATGTATACATATGCGTGATTACTTTAGCATTATTCTACAGCTTGAGTGCATATAGTACATGTGAATATTTGTTTCCGTATATTACATTATTCGAAATGCATTATATGTATTTTGGGGTGGTAAGGTATACACGATACTCTACAGTATGTTTTACTATGCCTAGATTCGTAAACATGGCCATAGTTAGCGTGGAGTGGGTGTGATGTATTCTTATAGGTTCTGTATCGATCCCCCTATTCCTGACCCTGTTCTGGTTAACAAGTTAACTAGCAGCCATCCCATGATGCAGAAACCGTTATCTGATTAAGCCACACTACGGCACAGGAACGTGTTATCTGATTAGGTCATAACGCTTGCCATCTAATTAGACAAGCGATATTCCTCCAGCCCCTGATAAGGCATACGGAGTTCTCAAAACAAATCAAACCTATGACAACCTGGGAAAAACCCTGCGGCCTTTGTTTTGATTTCATCGAGAACTTCAGCAAAAGAATGTGCTAACGACCAAGTCGTATGACATCCTTATTGACGTATCTATGTCCATCCTTACGTCAATCTCGGCACCTTACAGGTATAAATATTACCGGTATTGCCTTAAGCAAACACACGTGGTGGTGACGAGATCGGAGCAGCCAGACTTGCCGAAGCCCAGAGCAGAGCAGACCCCGCTGGCGCAGCCCCGCCTTCCTGACGCGCTGAGAACGAGACGCTGCTTTCTCCTGCCGAGAAATCCAGCTCCGGCGCTTCCGGGTAGCCCTCGCAGGCAGCCTGGAATATCGAGACCAGAGACGAGAGATACCATCCCTCATTCATCCTAGATTCAAGGTACAGAACTGAATAACCCCTTGCAGAGAATTCTTGAGTCAGTCACTTGGCAAAACAAACTTAACTTAAACTGCTACTTTCTATTCCCGCCCACGTATTAGGCTTAGGTCAGGTACACCGGGGTAGGCGTAGTTAGAAACACCAGTTGAGTACGATTAGTCAAATGTATATGTGTATGTATCTATTTTATCCATTTTAAACCACCTTATGGCTTAGAAACCATATAAATGTTTTTACAGTATTATTTTATACTTCTGCTTTTATTGTATGCACTTTACTTAACCATAAGTATTGCGATAATATCGATCCATTTCTCTTGTATGAGAAAAGAGACTGATCAATAAATAACATCTTTTATTGAACACGCCCGTCTCTTCCTTTTCTCTACAATCTGGTGAGACTAAGAATGCACTTACTGACTGAGTAAAATAAGTTGTCTTTTGTTTTCACACGACTCTAGAGATACACTCTTGATTAGGGGAGAGCAAAGTTGTCATGTTCTATGGTTGTCAGAAACTAAATCCCTTCTTGTCTATCCAGGGAGGTTCAACTCCTCCTTGCCTATTCGAGAAAGTTTCTAGTGAACTCTGAGCTAGCTGGCAAACCCAAAACTTTAAGTCTAATATCGACAATAGAAGACCTAGTTAACGTCTGGTCTAGGCCTATACTATTGAAGGTATTATTCCAATGCGCAGAGCCTATTGGGATAATAGGAACTACACTACAACATCTTCCCACTACCCATCAGTGACCCCCCATGTGCGGTTGCCAAAATAAATATTCTGCTCAATATTAAAATCGTCGACCCACATCACAGATGCATGACTCCCTTTACTATGCTTAAAATTCATTTGTGATTTCCCCAGTTCTTCAATGATGCCAACTGGTTGTGCTGAGAAGAAAGAGAGCAGTAAGATTTAAAACCATCAATATGTATCGAGTTAGTGGCCCATGTTTCCTGACAGCATACTATATCAAAGGTCAGGATGAATGATACCCAGTCTTCATTGGCTAATTTCTGGTGAATCCCAGCAATATTCCATGATAATATTCGAAAATTCTGGACACTCGTTTTTTGTGTTTTGGGTCATATTTGAATTTGAAAGCAGCTGGACACTGGGAGGGGAGTTGGTAATGGGGTCTTCATAAAGCCTTCATCAATATGCCCCTTATTCTCTAGTGCTGACCTTGAGGCCTGGATTGCCTGCAGGATGATGTTTTCATCCATGGGGTTCAGTTGAAGAAGGACTGAGCCCCTATCACCACTGTCCTACACCGCCTCATATGTAGGAGCTGCAAATTTATCAGTAATGGTTTGAGCATGAGAGATGGGGGGTTGGTCTCGCCCCAGCTCTGTGTGGGCACGCAGAGCGTGTCCCCAAACCCAGTGTGCCCTTGGCCTCTTCACTACTAGTGATGCAGCAGCTCAGGCTGGGGGAGTCAGGAAAGGTCAGCAGGTGTTCACAATTGAGGTCCACCAAGGCACCGGAGGGTCCCTCCCACGCTCCCAGGCCCCAAACGCACTGTGTTGCCATGAGCACTGGTCTAGATATGTACTCGCACAGTAGCCTGTTTAAAGGCCAGCGGGGGCCCCGTCCCCCTCTGTCAAACCGCCAGTGGCCCCAAGTCGACACATCAGGTGCAATGGTGTCACCTCAGACCAGGTCCTCGCACAGGCCGTCCCCTGGGCCTCCCGTTCCTGCAGTTGCGCTGTCTTGGAAGGCTATGCAGCCCACTCACCGGTCAGATACTCGCTGGCCCCAGGCTGCGTGTTTGGGTTGCTACTGCAGTGGTTTGTGTGATAACACCTGGATTACATGAGCTCAGGACCTTTCTGCATGGCCCGGCCAGCCAGCCCCTAATATGCAGTCTTGGGTCTTGGAAGGGGCTGCCCTTGGGCCTCTGTCAGCGCAGCTGTCATCCGGGCTGACACCTCTTTCCTCCTCAGTCACTGGGCAGGTCCCACATGGTCAGGAAAAACCTCTGCAATCCCTGCCACAGCCCATATGGCCAACCACAGCTCTGGCAGCCTAGGACTTGGCAGCAGGGCCTCACTACCAACCCTTCAGCTGCAGGCCCTCTGCAGGTGAGTCTAGGTCTCGGGGAGGGGGGGGGGGTCACCCTAAGGGCCTCTCTCAGGCCACCAGCGCCTATGCCCAGCTCTTTCCTCGGTGGCGATATGTGTCTTTGGTGGCTCCAGTGCCCCTCTGATCCACTGTCACATCCCTGGCACCTCCCGATTCCGCCACCGGGTCCTGGCCACCAGACCCTCCCTAGCGAGGCTCCTTCAGTCAGACGTAGGCCCCCGGGAGAGCCAAAGTCTAAGGGCTGCCGCCATTTTGTGCTCTAGCCACCGCTCAGCAATAAGGGATGTCTCTGGCAGTTCTGGTGTTCCCTTTGTACACTTATTGGTGACTATGGCTGTAAAGAATTTGGTGCCAGCAATAGGATGGCATGCAATTTGGGTGCCGGCAAACGGAGCTCATATAGGGATGTCCTGCCAATCTCGGCGGCCAAGGCCACACCCCCTTTGGATCCTTGATGTACTTCTTTCTTTACTATCACCACTTTTTCTTGCGTTCCCATTTTGTTATTAGTTCCCTAGGCATTCAACCTGTTATTCCACCTAATACCAAAGCGAACGTTTTTTAATGCGATTTTTATGTGATTGGCTGTCTTCCCCAATTATCTGTAATTACTTTTTTCAGTTTGTGCAGTTTGAGATTATTTACTGAGGAGGTGCCTGCTGAAAGAATTGACCCTTTCTCTGGTTCAAGAAATCAAGGAGAAAGGACCGACCATTACATCCTGCTCTCGACAGCAGGGGGCTCGCAAAACGGGAGAATGATGAATCAGGCTGATAGTCATGGGCTTCGAATCTTGATCAGTTTTTCGGTGACAGTGCAGCTCTTGATTGATCACTGGTTCTCTGCTTCCACACGGGCTCTTTCTTGTTAGTCATTTTTTCGGGAAATTCTGGGTTAGTCCTTTTCAACCATTGCTTATAGTCGAAGTGTTAATCCATTTGTTGTTCACAACACAGGAAACAGTTCCTAGAGCTAAGCAATTGTGTGGAAGAAACAAAGTGGTGAATCAATGCATATTAAGTACAACATTGATTATGAAATGAGCTCCAATTGTGAGAAGAAAGAAATGTGATTCCTACACATTCCTTATTTGCGATTAGCAATTAGCTAATCGCAAATAAGGATGCGATTTCAAGGGTGCAGGGGTGTCCAAAGGACACCCTGTAGCACCCCTGAAATGTAATCTACATTGGTGTTGCGCACACACATGTCCTAAGGACATGTGTGTGTGTAACATGCAACTTAGAAAAATGCATTTAAATGCATTTTTCTAAGTTTTCGCTATTTACCACGAGGTTTGACCTCGTGGTAAATAGCGGTCCTAAATTGCGAATTCGCAATTTTTTAATGTTTCTTGAATAGCATTTAAGGAATCTCTAATAGAGATTCCTTAACCCCTTCGACGCTCATGACGAGCTGGGCTCGTCATGAGGTAGCCTCCTCGCACGCTCATGACGAGCCCAGCTCGTCATGTAAAGTGCGATTTAAAAAATCTCAGCGCCGGTGCAGAATTCCAACCGCACGCATGCGGTTAAATGCTAATCCTCGCAATTTAGCGAATTCTTTATTAGCGATTTTTGCATTTGGGATGATGAATCCCAAATGCAAAAATTGCACTCGCAAAGGGCCAGATTCTCAGAATCTGGCCCTTTTGCGAGCGCATTTCGCTTGATGAATCAGGCTGTATGTTCTTTTTTTTTTTTTGCAGTATCATGAGCACTGGTGTACAGCTGAAGTTGTCTCTAGCTAGGCCCAACAATTAGGGGTAGCTAGGCAGGCAAGGGGCTTCGGCTAATGCACTCAGGGTTGTTTGGGAGCTGGTATAGAAGTAAGTATTTGCTGCTGTAATTCGGTGAGATCTGTAATTCACAAATTTCAATTCCAACAAAGCCAAGTCAGACTTTCATTCCTCTACGGCCGATACAATTATTGATATTGCACTGAATACAAGCGGCACTTATTATTCACAGAGCTTAGAAGCTATAACGTTATAAAAATAATTATAGGCGTTATGGTACTTGTCAATGCACCTTGTGACTTCTCATGAATATGCCTGATGATGTGTAGGTGGAAGACTAGAGGAAATACTACGGTGAGTAATTTGTTGTTGCAACACTTCCACTTAGAGTCCTTTGACTCATCTCCCATCACTTATTGTTATTTTGTAATCTCTTGCTCTTACACTGATTTGCCAATGCTGCTAAAGCTACCATTAGAGTGAAAAACTCAGTAGGGTTCAATAATCTGTTACCTTGTGTTGGCCTTTGCCACAAGAAATACTCAAGGATGTGATGAATGTAAAGAAATATGTAGAATTGCATCTATCTGTGTTTTCCACAATGCCCTTGCCACACATTTCCTGCCATTCATAAAACTATTGTGTTACTATTTAAATGAAGGGAATTTTCAGGATGTGTAGCAAAGATAATATTTCCCCAGAAAAATCTTACTAATTCTTATATCAATAACCTATTGCTTTGGGTGCAATTTTCTGACCGTTTTTACTCTGAGAATCAGGAATGCTAAGTGGATTTTATAAGTGGCACTTATGAATGTAGACATTCCACTGCTGCATTTGCAAGTTTAGGGTCAATGCTAGGAATGTGGGCATCAACGGTAAGGTTGGCCTTTCAAATGGTATGAACACCCACCCACTAGCGAGTTTATAGGAATTTAAAATCAGTTTTAGGTTGTTTTGCATCCTGGATTTGATTTCACAACTGCTCCAGGCCCCATTTTCGTAAATTAAGGCAATGTATTAACAGATTTTTGAGTGACGTATCCCATGAAAACATGAGCATCATGCTTTGTAAGACCTTGTTTTTGCTTAGTTTATATTAATCAAACAGCATTTTTAAAGTGCAACACTGTCACCCCTAGGGGTATTGGGCGCTGTGTCACCCTCAAAGAACAAAGTAATAGTAATACATGTTTAGTGCTTGATTACTTAAAATCATTGCAATCACAACAACTTCACATTGCAATCATAATAACTAGATTAATCATTAAAACATTCCTTCACATAGAGATATTCCCAGCAGATATCATAAAAACTATCCGATATATACAATATTAAAACTTATCAAAAGGATAAGATCCATTCACATAGCATCAAAAATTACAAGATAATATTGCACATTTTATATTTTAAAAATAACATAGTGCATGTCATACTTTTCCATATACATATCCCCAAAAAAACATAATTTGTGTGACCAAAAGTTTCTCAGGTACATTTCATGCATAAATTACATTTCAACGCTCTAATGTACATTTATTGCCTAAACCATCATATTAAGGTGATAATAAAGTGCATAATTTTACTGTAAAGTGCTAATATGCAATTATTGCACTAACCATTACATTAAGTCAAACATAAAGTACTTCAAGTTACAATAGTAGTGGCACTTCTGTGTTTAGGATCCCTTATAACATTTTTATTGTGATAATACCTGTGTGCCAGATAGTATTGGAGATCTACCTTATTGTAAGAAACACACGGAGAGAAGACCAGGTCTAGGGTGGTGTGGTGTCCAGGATGGTGAAAGTGGATCGCGCGGGAAAACGTGCGAGCAAAGGATTGAGTGTTGACTAGGCCAGAAGAACCATCAGACCACCCATGTGGTGGTATATCATCATATGGGATTTTCTAGTGGTCGCTCCATGTACCGCCTATATCGTCAAATGACGGTACAAGAAAATGCAGCACCACATTCCGGCCCAATCGTACTCAAAATAATCTGGATAAAGTGCAGTGCTATAGAGAAAGTGCTCGCTAAAATTGACTACCTAAACTAAAGAAGATGTATAGGTGTCAAAATTAAAAGGTGCGCTTAGTAGTAAGTGAGTGAAACTACATAATTGCGCTGTGTGAAGTGATCTACCTTATTGTATCAAACATTTTTTCAACCGCCATTAAAAATGTTACTAAATGACACAACAACGGAATCGATTCCCCAGATAAAGACATGATTAATGCCTGATGAGCAGATCTAACCCCGCTCTTCAAGAAATAAGGTTTCAAAACTAATCGTTGAAGCTTGATCAACTTAGGGCACACACACACTATATGGACTAGAGTTTCCTGTGGCCAACCACAAAGTCTACAATTAGAGTCCGGCCACTGCTTAATCTATCATTGCGTGCCCTCCTTTGTTGGGTTTAATCACATACGCAGTCTTACACACATTTTTAAACTTTGCAGAGAAAAAAACATTCAAATACGGCTGAATACGTAGTGATTGGTATGATTTATTCACATACCATGCATAATTTTTCTCTGCTAAATCAATTTTATCTAGTTTAAACAAATCCGTTTTAATACTTTTTTTTAAATTAACTTGTAAAGAACAAAGTCATGAGTCTCTTTCTAAAGTCTACCGGTGATGAGGCTGTACGGAGTTTGAGGAGAAGTTCGTTCCAGGTCTTGCCAACGATGTAGGAGAAGAAGTGGCCATCACTGTGACGAATGAGGGAGTTTGTGCGAGGGCGAGTGAGGAGGAACGTAGAGGGTTGGCGGAAGTGCAGTCAATGGTTGTTGTAGGCAAGTCCTAGGTCGGGGATGGCTTTGTATCCATGTGTGAGGATCTTGAACTGGCATCTTTACCGGATGGGGAGCTAGTGGCGGTCTCTCAGGTGGGGGCCATGTTGGCTCGTTTAGGGAGGTCCAGGATGAGTCTGGCTGCAGCGTTCTGTATGGTCTGGAGTCTACTGAGGAGCTGGGTGGAAATTTCTAAATTAACAAGCACTAGAAAAGCCAATAGGTCTGGGAAATACAAGAGCTATTGGGTTTGGAAAAGTGTTTTAGCTATGTTGCAAAAGAAACAATTGATGGACAATGCAAACATTCACCCCCAGTCCCAAAGATCTTGGTTTAATCCATCATTCTTTTGCTCACCACACCACTCCAGTTTGGACCCAGCCATATGCAAATCAGTCTTGACCCTGTTCCTTGTGGGAACAGTCCAGCCCGAACTGCCAAACCAGTGCCTCCCTGGACTGGAAACAAGCATCATGGGGCCGGTTTCAGGATATCACCCTTCATCAGCCAGGCTAGCTTGAATCCAGTGGTGTAGTGAGCACGGGACCCACGTGTGGGCATACTCTTCCCACTTATGGCAAAATATGCAAAAGAAACAATTGATGGACGGAATGCTGGACAATGCAAAGATCCAGCCCCAGTCACAAAGATCTGGGTTTAATCCATTATTCTTCTGCTCACCACACCACCCCAGTTTGGACCCAACCATATGCAAATCAGTCTTCACCCTGTTTCTTGTGGGAACAGTCCAGGCCGAACTGCCAAGCCAGGTCCTCCCTGAACCGTAAACAAGCAGCCTGGGACTGGTTTCAGGGCATCACCCTTCATCAGCCAGGCTAGCTTGAATCCAGTGGTGTAGGTAGCACGGGACCCATGTCTGGGCATACCCTTCCCACTTAGGGCGACATATACAAAAGAAACAATTGATGGACGGAATGCTGGACAATGCAAACATTCACCCCAGTCACAAAGATCTGGGTTTAATCCATCATTCTTTTGCTCACCACACCACCCCAGTTTGGACCCAGCCATATGCAGATCAGTCTTGACCCTGTTCCTTGTGGGAACAATCATCCAGCCCGAACTGCCAAGCCAGGTCCTCCCTGGACCGGAAACAAGCATCCTGGGACTGGTTTCAGGGCATAACCCTTCATCATCCAGGTTAGCTTGAATCTAGTGGTGTAGTGAGCATGGGACCCATATCTGGGCATACCCTTCCCACTTAGGGCAACATATGCAAAAGAAACAATTGATGGAGGGAATGCTGGACAATGCAAACATTCACCCCCAGTCACAAAATCCATTTTTCTTTTGCTCACCACACCACCCCAGTTTGGACCCAGCCATATGCAAATCAGTCTTGACCCTATTCTTTGTGGGAACAGTCCAGCCCGAACTGCCAAGCCAGGTCCTCCCTGGACTGGAAACAAGCATCCTGGGACCGGTTTCAGGGCATCACCCTTCATCAGCTAGGCTAGCTTGAATCCAGTGAGGCTACTGTTCAGTACGGCTAAAAGTTAGTGGTGTGGGGTAGGGTGGGATGGAATGGGTGTAGATTGGAGTGGGAGAGATTAGGGTAGAGCGGAGTAGGGTAGATTGGGGTAGACAGGATTGGGGTACAATAAGTTATACTGGAGTGGTGTAGAATGGGGTAGATTGGAGTAGAGTGGCCATAACTGATCATCCTACCCCCAGACTAACCACCATCATCTCCACTATGTAATTTAAGGCTGAGAGGGGTGGATTACCAAGAAAGAAGCTGATTTCCTCCGCACTAAGGACCCGAAGATTCCCTATTTCTATATCTTGCTGAAGATACACAAAGGAGTCATCCCACCACCCAGCAGGCTTATTGGTTAGGGTATTGGGTCTAACCTAGAACCCCTGTCTAGGTTTTGTGACTACTTCTCATGTCAGAACCCCAAGTTTCCAGATTGGTGTGATAGCACGGTCTGGCGGAAACTGTAAACAGAATCATCTTCAGGGAAACCTATGGACTAAGTTAGTCCGCCAATGGAACCTAAGAATGGCCGCCGACGCTCTGCTGGGTCAGCGGTCTAGCTTATCACCACAGTAATCATCGAATGCTGGTGAAGCGCGCGAGTACGGGGAACTGCGCACTTCACCTGAGTGTCTGCCCGAGGAAGAATGTTTCCGTGTCCAGAGCCTGAGAGATCCCGAGTTTAGCCAATTCCTGTCGGAAAACCCTTCGTATCTTTTCCCCATATATAGCTTAGTTAGTTTTCCCCTTCTCCCCCCTTCCAGCCCCTTTTTGGAGTCCCGTACCTGTTTTCCCAAACCTGACAACGAACCGTGCCGTTCAGTCAGTCGGCACCCTGGAGACCTCTAGTGGCGGTTAAGAAGAAGTCGCTGAGGTAGTTTTCAGCTGGAGATTTCGGAGCCCAAGTGTTCCGGCTCGCTACTGGAACAGAGCTGAGGAGAAAAAGAGACGACAAGAGCTAAGTGTTACAATAGGTTGCTTTAATCCTAGTTGCTGTTTTATAATGCAATTGTGAAGATAAAGACTTACCTGAGCACATAGCTGCCCTTAGAATTCTGCGAGTCATCTCCTGTGTACTTCTACCGGAAACATAGCAAAAGGAGATCAAGTAAGAAAGACAACACGGACCAGAGTAAAAGATAGAGACAACACAGAAACAGTATCAAGTGAGTTTGATAAGAGCCATATGTTTAGTACAGAAGTTAATTAAAGGAAGGTTAAGACTAATCATAGAACTTTCTAATTCTAGAGCAAAAGAAAAACCCACAAGAGCAAAAGAAGAAACAAACAGGCATCACAGAGTTTAGAACACACAGAAGATTTAATAAAGTAAGTTGAGGTAAACTAAAATACGGAAAGGTCAGGGATAGAGAAGGCACACGATATTAAGTGAGTTTGTGTTTTTTACAGAAAGAATAACTAGGTGGAGCCTGTAAGCACATAACATCTTGTGAAGAAAGAAATAATCTGAAGAGAATCAGAGTTCTGGAAATAACAATGGTAGGAAAACAACAGAGTAGATCAGAGTGATAGAGTACGTGGGTAGGTTACAGGAGAGATATTAAATCATTGTAACTTCTTGCAGGAAATTCTTCAATGGAAGTCTGCTGGACGGACTACGAGAGGAACCACCAGAACTCTCTCTCTTCTCTCTTTTGTTATTTTATCCACTTCCCCCTTCCCTCTAAGGTAGCATACTGGGAGACTTGTTGGTTCAAGCTCCGGGTTGCTGCTTGAAGGGATTTGGGAGCTCGCATCTCTGTTCCTGTGTACTAATACTGAAGTGCTTGGTATTCTGACAGAGTGAAGTGCCCAAGTTGCATTTTACACCCGAACAGAGATGGCCGAGGGGATAGATTTGCAGAGCCTTGGAACTATTTTAGATACCATACAGAAGGAGTTGAGTGCGGTCAGGGAGGAGAACCAAAATCTTAGACTAGAGGTTGTAAACTCGAGAAAAGAGACTGCGGAGCTAGCTCACCGACTAAGACAACCATTTGGTTCTGGGCTTAGTGGGCAAACCTCCAATGCAGAAGGCGCTAATAGAGTGACCTCTCAAGTAATTCACTCTCTGTCGCCAGTTATTCCCTTAGCTGCACCAGAGCGTTTTAGTGGAGACCCACAGAAGGCGCAAATATTTATCACACAATGTTCACTACACTTTATGTGCCGCCCTTCGATTTTTCCAGATGCGCAGTCTAGAGTCGCCTTTGTATTGTCGTATCTGAGTGGGGATGCAGCGTCTTGGTCTCTACCGTTAATCACCAAAGATGACCCGATATTAAGAAATATGAAAACTTCAAGGAGGAGTTTCTTCGAATTTTTGACAGACGCCGAATATCTCAAGCAGTTGACAATGAACTACTCGACCTGAAACAAGGAAACCGAGACGTGGTTTCATATCTGGCCCAGTTCAACAAGTTAGTGGTTGAAACGAACTGGCCGGAGAGCAAGAGAGCGGCGGTTTTCTATCGCGGACTGAAGGATGAGTTAAAGGATGTGTTGGCTGGAATACCTAACAGACCCACAGAGGTATCTGCGCTAGTGGATCTGGTCTTGGAGATAGATTTTCGGCAAGGTGAGTGGAAGGGTGAAAAAAGAAAAGATTTTAGACCGACAGTCCCTCGATTTGATAGGGTCAGATCGGAAGGAGGCAGAAGCTATGAAGGTCAACAGGGAGCCGAACCGATGCAAATAGGAACAATACGAGGTCCTCTCACAAAAGAAGAGAAGGAGAAGAGAAGAGCCAGCAATCTGTGCATGTATTGTGGATCAGGCGGTCACTTTGTTAGAAACTGTCCAAAGAAGCCCAAAACAACTTACAAGCTGAAGGAAAACTAGAAGCACCATCCGTTGTCGGAGTTGAACTGGTGGATGCGACTCAGAAGAAAACTCCCGAAGAACATCAAGTAGCAAATACCTTGCAGTCAGCAGCCCCTCATTTGATCCTACCTATGGAGGTGAGATTTCGAGACATCACATTAGTTGGAGTATCTGTAATGATGGACTCTAGAGTGACTGGAAATTTTTGTGATATAAGATTTGCAAGTGAAAAGGGAATCCAATCTATTAAAAAATCAAAAAGTGAACCAGTCAGAGCCGTAGATGGAACTAATTTGTCATCAGGTCCCACAGTGAACCACACGGAATCGATCCATTTAATTTCTAATGATGGACATGAGGAGAGAATTCAGTTTCATTTAATCGATGCTCCCCAATTTCAGCTGATACTAGGGCTTCCCTGGCTCACAGAGCATAACCCAACGATTAACTGGAGTACTAGGACCATTCGAATGGAGTACAGTTATTGCCGGGAAAATCGCTTTGGGGTACCGGAGAAGGAGCAAGAAACAAATCCTGCACACTCGTTGTTTCTAGCCGGAGGGTCGATATGTGTGATTCACGTCCAGGAGATTCCGGAAGAATATCAGGACTATAAGGAGGTGTTCAATGAAGTTGAGGCGGAACAACTCCCTCCACATCGAGCCTACGACTGTAAGATCGAGTTCGAACCAGGCTCGAATTTGCCTTGCAGTCGAGTTTACGCCCTTACTGAGAAGGAACACCACCATCTTCGGGAATATCTCGACAAGTATTTAGCCAATGGGTTCATCCGACCCTCTCAATCCCCAGTCTCTTCGCCTTTGTTCTTTGTACCGAAGAAGGAGGGGGATTTGAGAACCTGTATTGACTATAGAGCCATTAACAAGATCACAAAAAAGAATCGATATCTGTTGCTACTCATATCAGTGTTATTAGATCAACTAAAGGGAGCCAAGATTTACACGAAATTGGACCTGAGAGGGGCGAGAATCTGGTGAGAATGAAGGAGGGCGACGAGTGGAAGACGGCATTTCGGACTAAATTCGGACTATTCGAATATCAAGTCATGCCCTATGGCCTCTGCAACGCCCCGGCTGCTTTCCAGTATTTCATTAATGATGTACTGAAGGAGTTTATTGATCAGTGCGCAATCGTGTACATAGACGACATGCTTATTTACTCTGAGGACGAAGGGAAGCATCGAGACCAAGTCAGAGGAGTGTTACAGAAGTTTAGAGAAAACAGATTGTTCGTAAAACTAGGGAAATGTGCCTTCAATGTCAACCAAGTAGAGTTCCTGGGTTTCATCATTTCACCAACAGGAATTCACATGGACCAGAAGAAAATCGAAGCGGTAATGGATTGGAAGCCTGCGGAGAGTGTAAAAGAGGTCCAGAGTTTTATTGGATTCGCCAATTTTTACCGAAGGTTCATCAGTGAGTTCTCACATAAGATTCTACCTCTTACCCGATTGTTGAAAAAAGGATTCAAGTTCGAGTGGACAGAAGATGCGGAATTGGCTTTCCAGTCACTAAAGAAAAGCTTTACGACAGCCCGATCCTACAATATGCAGATCCAGCCGAGCCTTTCTATGTGGAAACAGATGCCTCGGATCAGGCTGTTGGGGAGTCTTGTCTCAGCGAAATAAGTTAACTGGCCAGTTGCACCCGGTAGCCTATAGATCGAGAAAATTAACCTCGGCTGAGGTTAACTACACAATAACCAAGAAAGAACTATTGGCTATAAAAGACGCATTCAAGGAGTGGCGACATCACCTGATGGGGGCGCAACATCAAGTAACAGTTTTCACCGACCATCGTAACCTGAAGTTCTTGAAACGGCCAGAACTCTCACCCCAAGACAATTACGTTGGTCATTGCACTTTGCTGAATACGACTTTGTGATTACTTATCGACCTGGAGCACAAAACGGAAAAGCGGATGCCTTGTCCAGGTTAGACACCGAGAACCAGAAGACTCCCTTAGAAAATCAATTAATCATTCCGAGCGAGAGAATAATTGGAGCGATCACATCCATCCACCTTGAACAAGGAATTTTAGAAGCAATGGATTCAGAGGCTATACAGAAGTGGGCACAAGAAGGAGAAGGCAGAAGGATTCATCATCAGTTGCCCTATTTTCAAGAAAAACTGTACGTTCCCACCAAAGAACTGCAACAACAGGTTATAGGAGAATGCCATGATGCAAAGTTAGCAGGTCATAAAGGTGAGGTAAAGACCAAAGAACTGTAAGTAAGTAAGCATTTATTTGTTGATTAATTAAAATCATTACAAACAAGGAAATAAAAAACAACCGAATAAAACCAGCATATACTATACACAGAGTTATTAGCATCTTAAAATAATACTCCAATAATATGTTGATAGATGACCATTCCATCAAAGCGTTCATACATTACGCAATAATTAAAAATCCATAAAACCAACTAAAATGCATTATGATTGCTCCAAAAACTATTATAGCAGCATTTACATAAAGTGACTTGTGTTAGCAGATGCAATTACAAATACAAATTTTAGCTGTATTTCATGC
The DNA here is from genome assembly GCF_964261635.1 of Lissotriton helveticus. NCBI lineage: Eukaryota > Metazoa > Chordata > Amphibia > Caudata > Salamandridae > Lissotriton > Lissotriton helveticus. The sequence continues at coordinate 1,031,020,720 of NC_136059.1, forward strand.
ACAAGCGATAGTAAAGTGCAACAGTAATATATTATGCAATAAAATAAATAAGACTTACTAAAATGCCTTATAATTGCACCGAGAACTATTATAGCAGCATTTACATAAAGTGAGTTCTGTTGGCAGTTGCAGTTACAAATAGAAATGTTAGCTTTGTTCCATATGCAAGCGATAATAAAGTGCAATGTGCTCAACTATATTAAAATATACTCCCAGTCCCTTTAACTAGCTTAACACTTTGCATCCAATTAACATTACATTATGTTTCTTACGTATTTTATATCGCAATACAGTTATTTACCCGTTCTACTCCTTTGAGTTTCTTCTCTACAATAATGATAAACTTAACAAAAAGATAAGTAAGTTTAATATTCGCCCCACTCAAACAGGTAATAATTGCTTGTCTACATGTTCTAATTCCTAATTCATTAAAGATCGGTTTTAGGATGGTTTTCCGAGCATCTGCCAAAGCTGGACATAAGGTTACTATATGGATTATTGTTTCATCACGTTGCCTACAAAGCCTGCAAATGCTCGATGACCATTGATTCTCCCATTTTGGTATGCCATCCTTAGTCGGGTATCTTCTAAGCATGAGCGGATTTTGCGTATTGGCAATCCGCGGATCTGCGGATTTGCGTATTTGCGGATTGCGACAATACGCAAAATCCGCGGATCCTAGCGTATTTTTTTTTTTGCTTATTCGCACGGGTTTCCGCAAGTTCGCGAGGGTTTTATTGTACAAAACGCTCGCGAACGTGCAGAAACCCGTGCGAACACAATGTGCCTACTCATGGCCAAACGGACGGGGCTTCCATGCGAGTGCACATGCCTCTTGTGTGTATAAAAGGTCAGAGGCCGATCAGAGCAGCAGATGAAGATACAGAGACAAAAAGATAAGTAAGTTTAATATTCGCCCCACTCAAACAGGTAATAATTGCTTGTCTACATGTTCTAATTCCTAATTCATTAAAGATCGGTTTTAGGATGGTTTTCCGAGCATCTGCCAAAGCTGGACATAAGGTTACTATATGGATTATTGTTTCATCACGTTGCCTACAAAGCCTGCAAATGCTCGATGACCATTGATTCTCCCATTTTGGTATGCCATCCTTAGTCGGGTATCTTCTAAGCATGAGCGGATTTTGCGTATTGGCAATCCGCGGATCTGCGGATTTGCGTATTTGCGGATTGCGACAATACGCAAAATCCGCGGATCCTAGCGTATTTTTTTTTTTGCTTATTCGCACGGGTTTCCGCAAGTTCGCGAGGGTTTTATTGTACAAAACGCTCGCGAACGTGCAGAAACCCGTGCGAACACAATGTGCCTACTCATGGCCAAACGGACGGGGCTTCCATGCGAGTGCACATGCCTCTTGTGTGTATAAAAGGTCAGAGGCCGATCAGAGCAGCAGATGAAGATACAGAGACTCCTGGTCACAGGAACAGCACAGGGATTGTGCTGCACATGCCTCTTGTGTGTATAAAAGGTCAGAGGCCGATCAGAGCAGCAGATGAAGATACAGAGACTCCAGGTCACAGGAACAGCACAGGTATTGTGCTTGTGAAAGTCAAGGATGCAAAGGCCTCTATCCAGCATCACAGCTGACTTTCGATAAAGAAGGCACATTGCCCAGCCTCGACGACGCTCTCGATTGTTTCTGGGCTGATGAATGAGTCACTGCATTTGAGCTTCAACTAGTTCCAGCGACCATGTGTGTGTTTACAATGGCGCCAGCAAGCTGCCAGCGCCGTTGTAAAATAGTTACAAAGTTAGCTTGCACAGGAAGCACTTAGATAAAATAAAGCAGCACCTGCTTCGTTTTATCTAGTGGTTCCTGTGCAAGCTAACTTTGTAACTATTTTACAACGGCGCTGGCAGCTTGCTGGCGCCATTACATGAGTGGGTGGGGGTTCAACTTTTGAACCCGTTACATCCGCGGATTTTTCGGATTTTGTGAAAAATACGTAAAATACACGGATTGCGTATTCACCAAAAATCCGAAAAATCCGCGGACGTAACGGATTTGCCGCCCATGCTTAGTATCTTCCCAACCTTAAGTGCATGAATTTATTCTTAAACCTTGGTTTTAAATGATATGCTAAATAGGGTTGAGGCGTCAGCTTACCAAAGGAATTAGCAATTGTCCAGAAATGATTTATTTTCCTTAATTCTTCCTTGTCAGCTATAATCGTTAGTAGAGCAGCCATTTGATTCATTTCCTTTTTTAAAACTACTTTACTCCTCATTTCATCTTCTAAATTAGAACAATCAAAATTACATAAGCATTCAGTTAGATACAGCTGCCAATTTTTTGAATATTCCCCTTCTGAAATTTCGGATCTATGATCCTACATCGCGCACAAACACATCGCGGGATGTAACACCGCAGCTAAGACATCGCACAGGGCAACACTTCGCCCGCTGTTACATCGCACGCCTTTACAACGCCGATGCCTCCATTCCTATTGGCAAGGCTGTATTATCGTAGGCGCCTACATCGCAAGCCACCACAACGCGTGCTTTGCATTTGCATCCTTATAATACATGTACCCGCTCCTAACCCTTGGCCTCCATCCTCCCCACGACGCTAAATCTTTTATTTGTATTCCCCCAACATTTTTTTTCCGTTGTTTTTTTAACACAAAATGTAGTAATGGCCACATTTTTTAAATGCACTTGTAAGTGTGGTGAGGCGCGAACCTTGGTTGGCAGCACTAAAGTCGGCAGAGCTAGCCGTCAGACCACATCCTTTCCCTGTCATGGAGGCGGTAATTATAACATATAAAAAAACCATGTAGTGGTTTGGTGTAGAAACCAGTACCATTGCAAGAATGTTTGACCTTGCCTGATGCTCAGTGTGCTCTTGTGCGGAAAGGAAGCCACTTCCAAACGTGTTTGATAATCAAAGACTTCCAAGACAAGGTAAATAATGTTAATGTCTATACACTACCCTACCCTGCTCGGTACCTCAAAGCAACACACTATTCTGCTTTTATAATTAACTGATATGACAATTCTAAAGTGTGATACATTATGCGGATGACATGAGGAGATTGAGTCATCAAGATGTCACTGAACAGGCCTTCTTCAGCGGACTCCGAGTTTGGCGGCCTGGGTCAGACTGACCATATTGCCTCAACGACGATGGAACTGACTTCTCTCGGTGAATTACAGCCTTTCATTCAGCCCAGCTGAGTGTCTCAAAGGCGTCAGCGCTTCGATATGCAGCCATCCTCTACAAGCAGAGGGTGGGGTGCATGCCAGCGCCCAGGTGCTGTGAAGGGACACTTTATAGCCATTTCTAAACGGCATGTGAAGTTCATGTTTTTTTATTTCTGAATGTTAATCGCCCTGATTTGAAAATATCTATATTGGGCCGGTCTGAAATAGTTTGATCACTGAATTTCCTAGATTTGTAAGCATGCATCCATCCACCATTCATTCACCCACCATGAATCCACCCAGCATGAATCAACCCATCCACCATGCATCCAACATTCATGCATCCACCCACCATGAATCCACCCATCATTCATTAATGCATCCACCATTCATTCACCATCCACCATGAATCCACCCGTCATGAATTCACCCATCATTCATGCATCCACCCATCATGAATCCAACCATCATTCATTCATTCCTGCATGCATCCACCATTCATTCATCATCCATATATTAACATCTGCGAGCGTGAGCAATGTTTATTTGCACATTAAATCACACGTTGTTTCCATGTTTATTAAATATTATAGTTTATTAATCCATTCTATCCATGGAGCAATGTTTTTGATATCACGTTGGCATCGCAATGGAGGCTCGAACCTTGGTTGCCAGCACCATAGTCGGCAGAGGGAGCAGTCAGACCACATCCTCTCCCTTTGCCTTGTGCGGCGATTCCACATACAAAAACACGTTCCTTTGACACCCGTTTCATTTTTATTATAATGTAATATTAAATATTGACATCTGTGCTGCAAATCACGTTGTTTAATTAATTTACTGTATTTTACACACGTTATTGAGCAATTGAGCCTGCAATTCACGTTGTTTAAAGAGCCTGTTACATGTTTATTAATGTATTTGACACCCGTTTCATGGCGTCGGTTGTCACGTTGGCATCGCTAGCGATGTCTATGTGAATGCGATGTAGTAGCATGCGTCGGGAAAACTTGCGTTGCGATGCCGGGCGCGATGTAATAGTCGCGTTGCGATGGCAGCGCGATGCAATCCATTCGATGTAATGGGTGTTTCCCGAAATTTCAAGCCAACATAGCTTTGCTAAAGATCCTTCCTCCGAACGGGCTAATGATATTAAGGACTTCAGAAATGCTGATTGACGCGCAAAATTTTGTTTTTTCAATCCAAATTCCAATCTTATGTTTGCTCGACTGATATATTTAGGGATTTTAAAAACAGCTTTATAAGTTCTAATTTCTATATCGTCGAGCACTTTCGCGTCTTTGCCCCGAAAGATGAGTGAGCAGTAGTCCAATGATGGAATTAACTTTGCTCTCATCAGCTTCATCAGATGATCATAATTAGGGCATAATAATTTGTCTCTTAATTTCCTGAAAGCAAATGCAAGAGAGCAGCCCCTGGCTTCAAGGTTATTAAAATGTTGTCTAAATATCAGTCCATCGTCAAACGTGATCCCAAGATATTTATACGATTTCACATTTTCAATTACAAGGCCATTGATATTCCACTCCTTAATCCTCTGTTTCCCTTTTCCCATAGTCATTATGTTTGTCTTTTTTGTATTAATTGTTAGTCCATTTTGAGTGACATAACCATTAAAAGAGTCAATTAACCCTGTTTGGCTCAATAAAATGGTATCATCTGCATATTGCAGGTATTTGATTTCTTGACCGTGAATAAAAGGTGAATGTGAATTACTATTTTTAAAATGAGCTGGCAGGTCAGCCATAAAAAGATTAAAAAGGCAAGGAGCCAAAACACAGCCTTGTTTCAATCCCACATTCGTATCCTTTCGACGGGTCATATGCTTTCCATCGCCAATTTTGATCTGCACCCAGGTATGGGTGTATAAAAGTATAATCATCTTTAATAGAGATTCTGGAATACCCCAATTCCTTAACTTACCCCAGAGAGTATTTCGCGGCACAGAGTCAAAAGCGGCTTTTAGATCAATAAAACACACATATAATCTTTGCATCCTAGTTTTGGCTCTCTCTCCTAATAATGTTAATAAAATCAAATTGGTATGGGTAGATTCTCCCTTTCTAAACCCAGTTTGAAAATTAGGGATAAGATCTTCCTTTGTGGCCCAAGCCTCTAGCTCTTCCAACAGGCAACTAGCAAACAGTTTTGCCTCTACATCAGTAAGCGTAATTAAACGATAATTAGCCGAATTATCCTGTGGGCCACTCTTATATATAGGTTGAATAACACTCCCATGCCAAGATAGCGGAATAAGACCTGTTTTAAGAACTTCATTAAACAGAAGCATTAGCAACTCCGGCCAGTTACTTATATCAGCTTTAAATATTGCATTCGGGATACCATTTGGACCTGGTGCTCCGTTGGATCTAATCTTATTTATCGCTTTTTTTACTTTATCGAGCGACCACGGCCCCAAATCCACTCTACATTGAGGAGGGGGAATACAACCCTCACTCCCTCTATCTATTACTTTATGCATATCAATTGGACTTTTATTGAAACAGTTATCATTATCTAGACATTGGGTATCTATTTTTTTATTGAAGAAGCTCACCCAACTCACTTCATCAACATTAGCACTATTGCTTCTATTATTGCCGTTCTCTATGTCATTAATAATGCTCCAGAATAACCGTAAATCTTTGGATTTACAAGCATGATGGACTTTTGCCCATGTTGTTTCATAAAATGCTTGCTTAGCTCTCCAAATTTCCCTTTTGTGTCTTTGTTTCAACTCTCTAATTTTAAGCGATGCAGTTTGAAGGGATAGCCTATTTTTATTCCGGTGCAGTGATCTTATTTCTTTATTAAGCTTTCTTTTTTGATATAGTAAGTGGGAAGAATACCATCCTGGTTTCTTAGGATTTAGCAATATGCCATTGGAGGGCTCATTTCTAGCAGATTTAGCTATTAAATCGTCACACAAATGTGCCCATAGGTCAACCATAGATTTACCTTTATCATAAGCAGCATGGACATCCTTGATTAAACAGTCAAGCATTCTCAAAATGTTATCCTCAGTTTTATCATTCCACGTTAACCTTTTAAGATTAAAGGATGTTGGAGCTTTTACCAGACTCTTCGTTTCTGGTAAAGTGTCTAAATCAATATCAAAATTGATCACTTGTGGATTATGATCACTTTCAATCCTTGGGGCAATCTCATAGCTTTTTACTAACTTATATAATTTCTCAGACATTATAGTATAGTCTATTACAGAGGAGCTATCTGCTTTGGTAAAAGTCGGGGTATTATCAAGGTCATGCATAATCTTTAAGTCGTATTTTTTAAATTCACAGTCTGTCCATTGAGCTAACCATTTTAAGTCAAATGTCTGCTTTTTAAGTGCAACACAGTGCATATTAAAATCACCTAAAATAATAAATACTGAATCCAAGTGCTCATAGTATAAAGTTTTTACCATCCCCCATAGCTGAGTAATTTGGGTGGATCTAACCTTCTTTTTGCAACTTAAATACACATTTATTAGAATAATCGAGTGACTTGCTATTAGTTTAACACACTGTAGCCATTTTACATGAAGGTCAATTTCAAAGTGAGAGGCTTTTAGTTTTGATGATATATACATAGAAAGACCACCACATGGCCGACCTGAGTTGGCTTCTCGTGTTGCGACATTACAATATTCCACATAACCTATAAAAGGTTCTTTTGACGTAGTCCAAGTTTCCTGAAACATTAATATACTAAAAGCCTTCAAAAAATCAATTACATATTGGTCTTCGATTAATGATTTTTAAGCCATTGGTGTTCCAGGAACAGAGAGTCAAAGGATTTGATAGACATCAATCCTTCGTTTCAAAATTATGTTTTGTTAAAATTCCTGGAAGCCAACTCCAATCATCTACTAACTCTGGGACAACTCCTCACAAGTTCGCCGACCGGATTGGCTGCTCCTTATCTTGATGCCATATGCTAAGTTCAATTCCTTAGATGCGCCTGATGCATTTTTTAAAACTCTAGCCTGTTCTACTATGGCTCTTCTTTTGTCATCAGTTTTTTAGTAGCCATAGCTAATTTTTTATCAACCCCTTTTGGTTCATATGGAATTAGCAACATCGGGTAGCAAGATGCTTGAGCTCGCCAAACTTTAATGCCCCATTTCTCAAATACGCTACCGTTCGCCATTATTTTGTCAACAATTTCCATATTTAACCAAGTTGTAACTGTTATTTCCTTGTCACAATTTTCACTTTCTTTCTTAAACTCCACAACTTACAGATAATTCGTTACCACATCTTTAAGGTCTATAATAGCATGTAATAATTTCAGGATGTTACCGCGGTTTAAAATATCACGTGGGCCTCTAGAAGTGTATTGGGGACTGAAGGCTACTTTCCTCATATCGGTCGACAAATTTAAATGCTCAATATTATCTTTTACAATTATAACTGGCGGGAATGAATTATCCTTAACGGGCACAAGAACCCTTTCCGTCAGCAGATTGACCTCTTTAACTTCCTTTATTGATCGCTCTTGTGTCCCACAGAGGACCACTTGATCGGCTCTATTAACACCTTGCTGATGAATGTAATTCACTAAATTCTGATTAACAATATTATTTTGTGCACCTTGGTCGACCACTACTTCATTACTTGGTTTCCGGCTTAATTCAGACCCCAATTCATTGCTCATACTACCCACTTGACCATTAGAGTCCACTAATTTCTCAATGTGACTAGATTGCGCACTATTTACTTCCACACTTATCGATTGGTCAGATGCTTTTTCTTTTATTATTATTGGAACTTCACCTATGAGGCCAGAACTAAATTTGTGATCTACGTCCCCTAGTTTTTCAATGCCACACTCCGTTATTTGATTTACCTTTACCTTAAATCCCGAGTTCCGAGACCAAAGAACTGATTAAACGACATTATTGGTGGCCAAATATGTCTAAGGATATTGAGGAATATGTGAAAACCTGTGAGATTTGCGCTCAGGGAAAATCAGAACGGCAGGCACCAAAAGGTTTACTCATGCCATTACCAACACCACCATACCCATGGCACACAGTTACCTTAGACCTTATCACTGATCTGCCACTTAGTCAGGGTCACAACACCATACTGGTGATGGTTGATTCACTTAGTAAAATGGCACACTTTTTGGCGCTGAAGGGGGTACCAACGGCTAAGCAGTTGGCTGCTCATTTTAGCAGTCAAGTAGTGAAGATTCACGGAATCCCAAAAGTGGTAATATCCGACAGAGGTCCACAGTTCATTTCTCATTTCTGGAAATCCTTTATGAAAGGGTTAGGGAGTGAAGTTCGGTTTTCCACCAGTTACCACCCGGAGACTGATGGTCAAACCGAGAGGGTGAACCAGGAGCTAGAACAATATTTGAGATTGTTCCTTCTCAAACAGGAAGGGAATTGGTCAGATTACTTATGGGCAGCAGAGTTTGCACACAATAACGCTAAGAATGTCTCCACTGGTTACTCCCCTTTCAACATGAACTATGGGAGGCATCCAAACTCCACTATTAGACAAACAGACCTTTCTGTCCCAGCTGTTGAGGAGGTAGTTACCCATTTAGATCAGGTACACCAAAGTGCTAAAGAAAATTTAGAGTTAGCAAAAAAGAAATACAAGAGTTATGCAGACAAGAAAAGAAGAGTAGGCCCCCTCTTGGAGATAGGAGATCATGTCTGGTTAAGCACAAAGAACTTGAGATTAAAAGGCAACCGGAAGTTTCAACCAAGGTTCATTGGTCCATACCCTGTGGAAGAAAAAATCAACCCAGTAACTTTTCGAATTACTTTGCCACCCAAATTGAAGGTTCATCCAGTCTTTCATATCTCCCTGTTGAAGAAGGCACCTAAGGAATTACGAGTAAAACTCCCTCCCAAAGCACTACAACTGGAGACTGGAACTGAATTTAAGGTTAAGGAGATAATAGACTCCAAAGAGCAAAAGGGGCAACTATATTACCTGGTAGATTGGAAGGGTTATGGACCAGAGGAAAGATCATGGGAGCATGAGAAGGACGTTCACGCCCCAAGATTGGTTAATGTTTTTCACCAACGTTACCCCACCAAGCCAGGGAGGAAAGAATCTACCTTGTTGGGGGGTACTGTCAGAACCCCAAGTTTCCAGATCGGTGTGAAAGCGCGGTCTGGCGGAAACTGTAAACAGAATCATCTTCAGGGAAACCTATGGACTAAGTTAGTCCGCCAATGGAACCTAAGAATGGCTTATGACGTTCTGCTGGGTCAGCGGTCTAGCTTATCACCACAGTAATCATCGAATGCTGGTGAAGCGCGCGAGTACGGGGAACTGCGCACTTCACCTGAGTCTCTGCACGAAGAAGAATGTTTCCGTGTCCAGAGCCTGAAAGATCCCGAGTTTAGCCAATTCCTGTCGGAAAACCCTTCGTATCTTTTCCCCATATATAGCTTAGTTAGTTTTCCCCTTCTCCCCCCCTTCCAGCCCCTTTTTGGAGTCCCGTACCCGTTTTCCCAAACCTGACAACGAACCGTGCCGTTCAGTCAGTCGGCACCCTGGAGACCTCTAGTGGCGGTTAAGAAGAAGTCGCTGAGGTAGTTTTCAGCCGCATATTTCGGAACCCGAGTGTTCCGGCTCGCTACTGGAACAGAGCTGCGGAGAAAAAGAGACGACAAGAGCTAAGTGTTACAATAGGTTGCTTTAATCCAAGTCGCTGTTTTATAATGCAATTGTGAAGATAAAGACTTACCTGAAAACATAGCTGCCCTTAGAATTCTGCGAGTCATCTCCTGTGTACTCCTTCTACCGGAAACATAGCAAAAGGAGATCAAGTAAGAAAGACAACACGGACCAGAGTAAAAGATAAAGACAACACAGAAACAGTATTAAGTGAGTTTGATAAGAGCCATATGTTTAGTACAGAAGTTAATTAAAGGAAGGTTAAGACTAATCATAGAACTATCTAATTCTAGAGCAAAAGAAAAACACACAAGAGCAAAAGAAGAAACAAACAGGCATCACAGAGTTTAGAACACACAGAAGATTTAATAAAGTAAATTGAGGTAAACTAAATTAGGGAAAGGTCAGGGATAGAGAAGGCACACGATATTAAGTGAGTTTGTGTTTTTTACAGAAAGAATAACTAGGTGGAGCCTGTAAGCACATAACATCTTGTGAAGAAATAAATAATCTGAAGAGAAGCAGAGTTCTGGAAATAACAATGGTAGGAAAACAACAGAGTAGATCAGAGTGATAGAGTACGTGGGTAGGTTACAGGAGAGATATTAAATCATTGTAACTTCTTGCAGGAAATTCTTCAACAGAAGTCTGCTGGACGGACTACGAGAGGAACCACCAGAACTCTCTCTCTTCTCTCTTTTCTTATTTTATCCACTTCCCCCTTCCCTCTAAGGTAGCATACTGGGAGACTTGTTGGTTCAAGCTCCGGGTTGCTGCTTGAAGGGATTTGGGAGCTAGCATCTCTGTTCCTGTGTACTAATACTGAAGTGCTTGGTATTCTGACATCTTACAAACCTTGGTCGGAAAAATCCCCTCGTACTTACAAGACACCACTGATGTCCTACACCTGATTGAGGGGGTCCAACATCCAGAAGATATTAACCTGCTGGTTAAACTGGATGTTGAGACCCTCTACACTAAGATCCCACAACGAGCAACACTGAATGTCATAGAGGATGCCTTGACATCAATGGACTGGGAGTCATCTATCCCTCCATCATTTGTGCTTGAGTGTGCCACATTGGCATTAACTGAAAATTCCTTTGAATACAGAAAACAACTCTACCACCAAACCCAGAGAACTTCCATGGGAAGCACGTTCGCGCCAAGCCTGGCATGTCTGCTTTTGAGGCTTGGGAGATTCACAGCCCATCTAACCCCTACCTCACGAATGTGGTCTTATGGAAGAGGTTTATTGATAGCATCCTCATTTTTTGGAAGGGGGACAGGTCTGAATGTGATGATTTTTGCAAGTGGGTTAACACCTTGAACCCCTACTTGCGGTTCACCAGTATCATCTCTCAAAAAAATATTCCCTTCCTTGATCTCCTTATCAAACTGGACGGAGGGCGAATCAGCACCACACTATATTGAAAGCCCACAGACATAAATAGTCTACTACTTTTTAGTAGCCACCACCCGAGAGCCTTGATAGAAAATCTGCCCTTCGGCCAGTTCCTCCGTATTAGGAGGAACTGTTGCTCCATCACTGATTTCAAAATGGAGGCAGCTACTTTAGCAACTAATCTGTGTAGAAGTGATTATCCTAGATGCAATGTGGCACTCTCACTCTCACTCATCAGGATTCAAGCAAGCCGGGCCGACGAGGCTGAAATGCCAGAAACCGGTCCCCGGAAGCTTGTTTCCTTCCCAGTATTAGAATTGGCTTGGTAGTTTGGTTTGCCCTGTTCCCATCATGCACTGGGACAGGAACAGACTAATTTGCATATAGCCAAGTTCTGAGCTGGGATGGTGCAGTGAGCTAAAAAACGGTGATGGATCAAGCCCTGATCTTTGGACTGGGTAAGAGTGGTCTGCTTAATTCAGGCACTCTGTTCATCACCACCCCCTTTTCTGAATCATTTTGTCCACCATAAGCGTGGAAGGGTATACTCAGATGTGAGTCCCTTGCTCATTGCACCATCAGGATTCAAGCAAGCCGGGCCGACGACGCCTGAAATGGCAGAAACCGGTCCCCGGAAGCTTGTTTCCTTCCCAGTATAAGAATTGGCTTGGTAGTTTTTTTTGCCCTGTTCCCATCATGCACTGGGACAGGAACAGACTAATTTGCATATAGCCAAGTTCTGAGCTGGGATGGTGCAGTGAGCTAAAAAACGGTGATGGATCAAGCCCTGATCTTTGGACTGGGTAAGAGTGGTCTGCTTAATTCAGGCACTCTGTTCATCACCACCCCCTTTTCTGAATCATTTTGTCCACCGTAAGCGTGGAAGGGTATACTCAGATGTGAGTCCCTTGCTCATTGCACCATCAGGATTCAAGCAAGCCGGGCCGACGACGCCTGAAATGGCAGAAACCGGTCCCCGGAAGCTTGTTTCCTTCCCAGTATAAGAATTGGCTTGGTAGTTTGGTTTGCCCTGTTCCCATCATGCACTGGGACAGGAACAGACTAATTTGCATATAGCCAAGTTCTGAGCTGGGATGGTGCAGTGAGCTAAAAAACGGTGATGGATCAAGCCCTGATCTTTGGACTGGGTAAGAGTGGTCTGCTTAATTCAGGCACTCTGTTCATCACCACCCCCTTTTCTGAATCATTTTGTCCATCATAAGCATGGAAGGGTATACTCAGATGTGAGTCCCTTGCTCATTGCACCATCAGGATTCAAGCAAGCCGGGCCGACGACGCCTGAAATGGCAGAAACCGGTCCCCGGAAGCTTGTTTCCTTCCCAGTATAAGAATTGGCTTGGTAGTTTGGTTTGCCCTGTTCCCATCATGCACTGGGCCAGGGACAGACTAATTTGCATATAGCCAGGTTCTGAGCTGGGATGGGGCAGTGAGCTAAATAACGGTGATGGATCAAGCCCTGATCTTTGGACTGGGTAAGAGTGGTCTGCTTAATTCAGACACTCTGTTCATCACCACCCCCTTTTCTGAACCATTTTTGGCCACTATAGGTGTGGCAGGGTATACTCAGACATGAGTCCCTTGCTCACTGCTCCATCAGGATTCAAGCAAGCCGGGCCGACGAGGCTGAAATGCCAGAAACCGGTCCCCGGTAGCTTGTATCCTTTCTGGTGAAGAATTGGCTTGGTAGTTTGGTCTGCCCTGTTCCCATGATGCACTGGGCCAGGGACAGACTAATTTGCATATAGCCAGGTTCTGAGCTGGGATGGGGCAGTGAGCTAAATAACGGTGATGGATCAAGCCCTGATCTTTGGACTGGGTAAGAGTGGTCTGCTTAATTCAGACACTCTGTTCATCACCACCCCCTTTTCTGAACCGTTTTTGGCCACTATAGGTGTGGCAGGGTATACTCAGACATGAGTCCCTTGCTCACTGCTCCATCAGGATTCAAGCAAGCCGGGCCGACGAGGCTGAAATGCCAGAAACCGGTCCCCGGTAGCTTGTATCCTTTCTGGTGAAGAATTGGCTTGGTAGTTTGGTCTGCCCTGTTCCCATGATGCACTGGGCCAGGGACAGACTAATTTGCATATAGCCAGGTTCTGAGCTGGGATGGGGCAGTGAGCTAAATAACGGTGATGGATCATGCCCTGATCTTTGGACTGGGTAAGAGTGGTCTGCTTAATTCAGACACTCTGTTCATCACCACCCCCTTTTCTGAACCACTAGGCCTATAAAGACACACATTACGGAACATTTAAGTAACTTTAGGTGTCACAAAACAAATACCAAAATGACCTCCCACTTTGAAGTGATGAAACATACACCTGACTCACTGCATTGGGTGGTCTTGTAAGCACACTCTAAAATGAATATGGAGACACTGTTCTGTAGTGAACAGAGATGGGTACTGCAGCTTGCCTCTAACAAAGAGGGATTAAATGAGGAAATTCCATGGAGCCTACTAACCAAAGAAGAAACACTCACTGAGCATGATCTATCCTTGACAACATGATCGTTGTTCAGTTGGCAGTAATGCTGCATGCCTCCTGTCCTCTATCCACTCGAAACCTTGCTCTCAACACTGAACTCCTACTCTCTCCTTATTCCAATTGGAGTAGATACACTGAACTCATCTTTTAATTTCCACCATGATACTTAAACCTATAACATTTAGGTGGAATTTGAGAACCATTCCCGCGATTTGTTCCCTTCAGACACTACAAGATGGCCGACACCTTGTGGCGATTTTGTGCTTCCCCTTAACTTATTGGAATTCCAAGATGGCGCCCAAAGAATTTACAATGATGTGTGCGCTTTATCGGCTCCTCCCATGCAACTGTGAGTCCCATGTCCTGTTGCTGCTGACCGGGAGTTTAAGACCACCACGACTCGACCGGCAGTCACCACCCGGTTCCAGCAAAGGGAGGGGTAGGTCCGCCGCCACTGCACGGAGAAGATACGTGAGTACGCCACCCCCTGACTGCCCCCCCTTTGTGACAATATCTTCGGTTCACGAGGCACTTCTGCCCCAGGTGAACCTTTCGAGTGGTTGTAGATTTACGGGCAGCCGTCTGATATGTACTTGATCCTCTTGTCATAACGGTATGGCACGGTGGTATAGTGCCGTTGCCTTAGCCACAGATAGCACGCTAGCTGGGCTGGTCGCCAGTATTTCGCATTGCACTGCATCTGGTTGCTGTTCATTACTACCCTACCCCGCACCATACCGGGATGCGTGAGCCCTTCCTGGCATAGCACTTCCCTGTCCCGGCACCACAAGACACTATATCCTCATAGATGGACACCTCGGACTGAAGAACCGGGTTTTCTTAGAACCCAGCGGCGCTAGGGACACGCCCAAAGTCTTCGGGTTCACCTGTCTTGGCAAACAGAGACACGGAATACTTCTAGGTGGCGTCAGAGATCAAATTTACTAGCTGCAGCTAGTAACAGTAATCTCAGCAATACAACACGGTGTACAACTCAAGAAACTGTTCCATTTCATAGAGCAAGACATCAGTATTTATACACAATATTCTCATTATAAATGCACACCCACTGCGCAAAATTCTGACCAATAGGACACATTCTCTAACTGAGTATCACATTAACAAAAACCCAATTTACAGTAACCCAACCCAAAAGTTAATTATTAGGAATGTCCCAAATTCAATTTCCACAAGCCGGACAAACCCATAATTGAAAGCACTACCCATGTAATGAAAAGTCGTAAGGAAAGAAACAATTCTGATGCTGATTAGGATAAGATATGTGCAAGGAAACTAAAAGTTAACGAGGTCCTGAACATTGATTGGCAATCTCAGACAAGAATCAAACCAAGGGAAATTGGCTTCGTGAAGGGTCAGTTTCAGGTGAAGAGGTCAGCGTCCTGCAGTTCACTCACAAGTCAGAAAGGGCAAGTTAATACGTACATGGGCAACGAAGCCCTTGCAACTTTGTTCGTTCGTTTACTTCCAAGGCCTACGTGAGGGCAACATAAAATGGCGTCTCGAGCAACGCAAACAAAATGGAGTCCGGTCCCGAAAACCACGGAACCTCAGACTCTCCTTTTGCCATTACGTAGGCAATGACCTAAACTCACGTCAATCTGAATCCAGTTCTATATCTATTCTCATCAGGTCATCAAGGTGTTGCTGTAACATCATCTTATTATCCTTCGCTTCTCTCGGGACTGGTCTTCTCACACAGATTGTAGCACAAAGACTACAAATGGCGGGACCACACTGGATGCATAAGCAACACGAGAAAAGGATCGCTAAAGCCATACCAAGGAACATCAGAATCTTCCATCCCCATTTGGACAGCATTTCCCAAAACCATCCCATCAATGACCAGTTCCCTTCGTCTACATGTATAGATTCAGCGGACTTATGTAACCTCAAGATGGCTTGGTACACTGTCGGGGCGTTATCTGGTATGAAAACGCAGCAACTAGACCCGATCAATTTACATACTCCACCTCTATCTGCAAGTATAATGTCTAAAGCAAAGCGGTTCTGTAATGTCATAAGGCGATCCGCTTGAAGCTCGGCTGTAATATTGCTAAGGGCACCTGCAGTCTCATTTATAGTGGCCTCGACCACTCTTGTAAGCTGACGAATAGTCCTACCATTAGCCATAGGACCCCAAAAGGGCAGGAAACCCTTAAAGAAGTCTCCAACTTCTTGTCCTGCAGTATCTTTCTCATCGATAACACCTCTACCATATCTTGTCTTATGGTAATTGAAAGCAGCTGTGTATGTAGGGGGAAACAAAAATGCCACATAACATGTGCCTGAAAAATCAAAAGGCAACCATGTATATGCTCTATCATAACAAACAAAATACGTGCCTTTAGCTGGCACGAACGGCGGAGATTTCTGGGACGTATAGACATAGGTGTGAGCACACACACTCTTACCAAGCTGAGCTCTCGGATTCTGACCATTACCTTGCAGACAAAAATGACCTCGGTGGGGTACAATCCAAATCGGGGGAGACCTTTTTCGTCTCTTCT
Source organism: Lissotriton helveticus (assembly GCF_964261635.1). NCBI lineage: Eukaryota > Metazoa > Chordata > Amphibia > Caudata > Salamandridae > Lissotriton > Lissotriton helveticus. The sequence continues at coordinate 1,031,036,997 of NC_136059.1, forward strand.
TCTCAGTCAGACTAATGCTATATTCAGTCTTGTTCCAACCAACATATGCTCGTACCTCATCTTTAGGGATAGCATTATATGCATCAATATCTCTGACCATATCTACTATTTCCTGTATCAAGGCATTATTATTCACATTATCTTTTACAGGAGATGCTTCATTCGCATAGATAAACATTGACTGGAGTGCCCATATTGACCCATTAGGCGAAAAAGGCAAAACCAAATATGGCATTCCCTTATCAGTCGTATGTGGCATAAGACCACACACCCAACAATTCGTGGTATTTACAACTAGCTGATGCTGATGTAACATCTGTATAAACAAATTGTTCACAAATTCTAATCTTCGTGTCTGTTCATGTTCAGGCAACGTGTGAAACTCATGTGGGGAAACAGTAGGAAAAGAAAGAGTAGGTTGGGAGGTAGATGCAAGTGTCTGTTGTGATGCATAGAAAATCCAACCCACCCAAACCAACGTAATATTCAAAAGCATAAGAAAACACATTATTAAAAAACATTTGCTACGAACCAATATACACATTTGCACTCTGAAATCAACTCTTTTAACACCCTTGTTGGACTCAAAAGACTCCATCCTCTGCTGCTCACGGCAATTTTCCTTCTTCACTTAAGTGTGAGTCAAGATCGTACTAACGACCCTAAACCACAGACCTTGTGTCAATACGCGGCTCACCCCTTAAGAACTTATACCGTGACCCTGCAGCTGAGTCCGGATGGTGACTCGAAAAAGAAAAAGTAAAAAATCTCTTGATCTGACAAGGTGTAATTCACTACATAAAAGTTTTTAGATGTATTTGTCCATTTCAAAAGTCCTTTTTCGATCTCGGATTGTAGCGCTCTTTGCCAGGCACAGTCTGATCCTTAAAGAGGAGTTCCGGATTCGTCGTGTCGAGTCTCAGAGACGGAGACACAGCAGCTTGCAGAACATCATCATCCTCGCGTTCCGACTGAGTCCATGTCAAATGTGCATCACTAAAAGGTATGAATCTAGGGACTTTCTCACAATCTGTGTCAGCTATACCATCCCTCACCCACTGATCATACGGTAAAGGCAAAGGAACTTTCTTAGTATGGGTGACATGCACCCAATTCTTTTTACCAGCTACTCTAACAGCAGTCCGGGTTACCAACAACACCAGAAAAGGTCCAGTCCATATCGGTTCCAAGTTCTTGGATCGCTGAAAATTCTTGATGAGAACTGAATCGCCAGGTCGGATCGCATGGCCTGGATCTGTAGTAGCTGTCGGCAAACTGTCATAGACCTGTTGGTGGAGAACACGTAATTTAGCAGTCAAGTCATGTAAGTAATCCACCAACATAGGGTACTCAATACTGCTGTATTCTTTTGGACGAGGCACACCCCAAACATTCGCTGGACGACCAAACACTATTTCGTATGGGCTAAGTCCCACACGAGAATGCACAGTCGTCCTTGTTGACAAAAGAGCCAACAGCAAGGCATCTGGCCATGTAAGACCAGTGCTCGCTTGAATCTTAGCGAGTTTCAGCTTTAATGTGCCGTTATAGCATTCGACAAGACCTGCTGACTGGGGGTGATTCGCTGCATGGAACTTTTGCCTTATCCCTATTCTAGCACACACTTTCTTCATAACTTGACCCACAAATTCACTTCCATTGTCCGACCATACAATTCTCGGCAAACCATACCTAGGGAAATACTCTTTAAGCAAAACCTTAGCTGTAGACAAGGCAGTATTATCCTTAAGGGGGTAGGCCTCTATCCATCTGGAAAAGGCGCAAACAACCACAAGGACATACTTCAGATTATTGCATCGCTCCATGTGAATGTAATCTAGCTGTATCACTTCAAATGGATACGTCGGAGGAGCAAAATGACCAGCTGGAGTTGGAGTTCCCTTGCCAGGATTATACTTCAGACAAATCATACAATGCTTCACAACATTCTCAGCACATTTCGGAATTCCAGCATTCTGCCATACTGGAGCCAACAACTTACATATCCCTTTCGAACTGATGTGAGCCATTCCACGCGCCATTGTAACCACTGGGAGCACATACGCATCAGGCAACAACCATCGCTGGTGTTCTGACAACTCAACCCAACAACCCATCGAATCCAACATACCCGTACTCTCTCTCCACGTACTCACTTCTTTTTCCGTAGCTTCAGCCTGAATCATCTTCACACTTTCTATTGTGTCTTCACACATTCCACTTTCCACAACCCATCTTGCAGGACCTGCCACATACATACGGCTCATCATGTCTCTCGCCGTTTCCTTCGCAACTTCATCTGCAAACGCATTCCCTCGACCTACATCATCCACAACTTTCTTATGCGCACTACACTTCACAATTGCAATCTGCTTTGGGAGAGTACGGGATTCTAAAAGTTCATTCACTAACTGCCCATGCTGAATTTTTGTGCCATGGGAAGTAAGGAATCCTCTTTCTCTCCACAAACGTCCAAAACTATGGGCAACACCAAACGCATACTGGCTATCAGTATAAACATTCACTCGCTTTCCCTCTGACAATACACATGCTCGTGTCAATGCAATCAACTCTGCTGCTTGCGCAGAATTCTGTGCTAAGCGTGCTGTCTCAACAACTGTATGTAAAGTTGTGACGGCATATGCTGCAGTCGTTTCACCATTCGGAAGCTTAAAACACGAACCATCTACCCATAAAGTACCATTAACATTCTCAAGAGGAGTATCCTTCAGATCAACTCTAGCTTTCGCTTCTTCCTCTGTACGAAGAAAACAATCATGCTGTTCTTGAGCATCTCACTCTGTAGAGATCGGCAACAACGTAGCTGGATCCAACACATTGCATCTTCTAATGTGAACATGACTAGCTAAAAGTGTCAACTCGTAACCTGAAAGATGTGCACTAGTAAGGTGCTGTGTCTTGGTCCTGTTCAATAAGGTATCCACTGCATGTGGGACCATCACAATCAACGTATTAGCCAATACCAAACCAGCAGACTGTTGGATAGAAACAGCCGCTGCCGCTGTAGCTCTCAAACAGCTCGGCAACGCTTTAGCTACCGGATCTAACGTCGCTGAAAAATAAGCACATGGGCGTTGCTTGTCTCCAAACTGTTGAGTCAACACTGACAATGCACAACCTTCTCTCTCGTGAACATACAACGTGAAAGGTTTACTGTAGTCCGGAGTACCCAATACCGCAGCCGAACACAATGCATCACGTAATTCAGAAAAACTTTTCTGACACTCATCAGACCAAGGGAGTGGATGCGGAGTATCTTTAAGAGTCAGCGCCAACAGAGGTTTTGCTAACAGGGAAAAATTAGGGATCCATTATCTACAATACGAGGTGATACCTAAGAAAGCACGCACTTCTCTCTGTGTGGATGGTACTCTCATTTACGCAATCGTTTGAATTCGTTCTGGGGTCAACCTTCTTCCCTCCTTCGACAAGAGATGACCTAAGTAGGTTACTTCTTGTCGGCAATACTGTAACTTTGAAGGTGACACTTTATGATGAAGGTCAGACAAATGTCGTAACAAAGAAAGAGTAGCCTCTTTACAAATCTTTTCGTCATCAGCAGTAATCAATAGATCATCAACGTACTGAATAAGAGTAGCACCAGTAGGCAATACAAAACCATCAAGCTGAGTTTTCAACGCCTGACTATAGATGGAGGGACTTTCACAATAACGTTGGGGAGCTCTCTTAAAGCGGAAGCTTCGACCTCCTAAAGAGAAGCCGAAAATATCTCTACTCTCCTCAGCAATCGGAATGCTAAAGAAAGCATTCTTCAGGTCAATAACAGAAAACCAGGCTGCCGAAGCAGGAATCAGAGTCAACAATGCAGTGATATCAGGGACAACAGGAAACTGTGGCACCACAATCTTGTTTACCTCTCGAAGGTCAATCATAAACCGATACACAGGTGGCTGAGAAGCATCAGTACGCTTAAGGACAGGCAAAACAGGACTGTTACACACATTACCTCTCGTTTCTTCAACTACACCCTTCTCAACCAAATCATAAACAATCGCCAGAAGAGCTCTCTCGCCATCGCTAGAGATTTTATATTGGGGAATACGAGGTAGCCTAGCATTAGATTTGAGGGTGACAACATAAGGTGGAATCTGCAAAAGACCAACATCATTAGGACCTGTAGCCCAAAGTGTATCAGGAAGCGAACGCAATTCCAGTGGAAGACAATCTTTAGACACATACATCGGAGAAATCACTTTCTTACCTAGGGTAAGATGTACTCCCGAAGGAGAACAATGTAATGTCGCATACAATCTTTTCAGCAAGTCCAAACCCAACAGATTCTCATTACAACAAGTCGTCAAAATAAGAGGAGCTTCCAATTCATAAGGGCCAATGGAAAGGGGCAAAGGATTAGAAATCGGGTTACAAACTGGGGCACCTGAAAATCTTACAGAAACATTGGTCAAGCCAGACAAAGGTGTGCCAGGAAGTTTAGAGTGCATAATAGAACTCTTTGTCACACCAGTATCCAAAAGAAAAGGTTCTGTCACACCTGATGTAGTCACTTCAACATAAGGTCCACTCTGGTCTACTGGAACTGTCACTACTCCCTCTCTTTGCCCATGGCTGTCCTAACTATCATTATACCCAGCACTCTCACTCTCGACATAATAATCATCAACATAGTACTGTGCAGACTGACCACTCGGAACATTATGTCTGTCAAAATAATTAGCAGAATTCTGAAGGGAAGAGGAACGCTCATTTTGGGGTAACACACCACGTCCCCTACCCCTAGGAGCTTGCTGGAAACCACCACGACCTCTCTGACCAGATATGCCATTCGCACGCTGTAACAAAGCCGGGCAACTATTCTTAAAATGACCTTCCTCTCTGCAATAAGCACACTGATTAGGACCAGGAAAGAATCGCTGAGCATAAAGCTCAGGCTTCTGTAACAACCTCTGAAACTGTGGAGGTTGCTGAAACTGAGGCTGATTCTGACGAGGCGGATAAGCTTGCTGCAAAAGAACTTTTGTCATTAAATCTTTAGTTTTCTTCTCTGCTTTATCCTTCTCATCTTTATCCCTATTCTCATAATATTGTGCAGTAGCCAATATCTGGGCAGACGAAGAAACAGCCCATGAACTCTCAGAGTCCTTTAACTTATTAGAAAGTTCGGGAAGCAAATTAAAGACAAATTTGTCCACAAACAACCTTTGACCACCTTCCGTACTCATGTCCTGACCACTATGATCGATAAACGTTTCTTCAAACCCCATGAAGAAATCAGACACACTCTCGTCTTTCTTTTGTTTGCATGCTGCTAACTTGTCCCAATTCACTCGTAAAGCAGGCATCATAGTTTTCATTAGATTAATAATCCTACCAGGTAATTCTAAAACTAAGGGCTCAGGTTTGGCACCTCCTACTTGCCGACCATCTGCAGCAACAATATTAGCTCACGTATCTCCTAATTCTGCCGCATGATTTTCATGACGAATCTTCGCCCACAAAGGAACTACATTACCCATTAACATATGTATGTCATCTAAATTCATAATACATGCTTCAACTGTCTGAGACAACTCTTTGTAATAACCAGCAGGATTCTTACGGGGGTCAGGTAAGGTCTGCTTAAGAGCTAAGACCTCTGCTCTCTTCCATGGAACATGTACCCACACTCGCTGAAAATGGGCCGGTGCAGCCACAATACCCAAAACGGCATCAGCCTGAACTGTGTCTCTCCATACAGGGGGAACCTCTCTCATAGGATACTGCTTCACTTTCCTCCTAACAGAAGGATCAGGTTCGTACAATGGCTGAGACGGGAGTCTAGTTCTGAAGGTAAGTATCGTCTCTACAGCATCAGGAACATCAGATTCCACTATCGTCCCTTTAGCAAACTCTGACTGAACATCAAGCACTTCCTGCGGAATCGGACGCAACTCATTATCTTCCCATTCCTGTCGCAGAAAAGCACACATCACATCAAAAACATACCTTTGCTTAGGCGGCTCCCACTGAAAGAAAACATCCATAACTGCTGGCAAATTATACCTGGAAGCGTTTAAAATCCATCTACGAGCCAACAGATCCAACACTGCTCGCTCTTCAAGGGGTTATCAACTATCGATACACTCATAAATATACGAGCCCTTTGGCTTTGATTTTTGCAAAAATCAAATCAAAACCAAGAACCAAAACAAAGTCGTGGGAGCGACCCACTTATACTTAACCAAATATCTGTCACGCCACCAGAAGACCGTCTATCGTCTCGCTTTACAAAGGATCAATCAAGGGTCCAAGACAGGGCGACAGTCAGGGCAGCAGTCCTTCGTAGCCGTTGGAAAGCGAGAAGCCTCGCAGAAAAGACCTTTGGTCCACGTCGACATGCAGGGGTCAATGAAGTGGCAGCCTTCCTCCAGAATTTCCTCACGTGGCTCCTCACGATCCTCGGACTTGGACCGGTACCACTGAAGTCGCCCCACCGTTGGGCGCCAACTGAAGAACCGGGTTTTCTTAGAACCCAGCGGCACCAGGGACACGCCCAAAGTCTTCGGGTTCACCTGTCTTGGCAAACAGAGACACGGAATACTTCTAGGTGGCATCAGAGATCAAATTCATTAGCTGCAGCTAGTAACAGTAATCTCAGCAATACAACACGGTGTACAACTCAAGAAACTGTTCCATTTCATAGAGCAAGACATCAGTATTTATACACAATATTCTCATTATAAATGCACACCCACTGCGCAAAATTCTGACCAATAGGACACATTTTCTAACTGAGTATCACATTAACAAAAACCCAATTTACAGTAACCCAACCCAAAAGTTAATTATTAGGAATGTCCCAAATTCAATTTCCACAAGCCGGACAAACGCATAATTGAAAGCACTACCCATGTAATGAAAAGTCGTAAGGAAAGAAACAATTCAGATGCTGATTAGGATAAGATATGTGCAAGGAAACTAAAAGTTAACGAGGTCCTGAACATTGATTGGCAATCTCAGACAAGAATCAAACCAAGGGAAATTGGCTTCGTGAAGGGTCAGTTTCAGGTGAAGAGGTCAGCGTCCTGCAGTTCACTCATAAGTCAGAAAGGGCAAGTTAATATGTACATGGACAACGAAGCCCATGCAACTTTGTTCGTTCATTTACTTCCAAGGCCTACGTGAGGGCAACATAAAATGGCGTCTCGAGCAACGCAAACAAAATGGAGTCCGGTCCCGAAAACCACGGAACCTCAGGACTGGCAATGGCCCTGGCTATTGCGACAGGTGGGGCGACCACGTTTCCCTGCCTTACACCATGCCCCGCTTTGGTTTTTGTAACACATAATTCGTATTTACAGGGCATTAGGCTTTACAGTGTCATCACCTGCTGGAATACGCTGACATGAATTTTGGACCCGAATAAAGTGAGTTATTTCTGAATTTCTGCCTCTTTTATATTTCACATCGTCGCCACACGTGTTTGTCACAGCACCTCTATGTGGTCTCTCACTTTCACTACAATTGACCACGATTGTTAGTGTAGATAGAAATGGATACTGGTCCTGAAGAATTGCCGTCCAATAGACATTTTGCCAAGAAACATGTTGAACTTAGAGCACGGTACTCTGTAACATCAATACAGGGGCGCGCCACACTTAATTTTAACTAGGAGAGGGGCCACACTCATTAAAATTGTTCTAGTTGGACCTCTTCCTCCTATTTTAGCCTCACCTTTCTTTACATCTACACACACTAGGCTCCTCACACGCACCGCCCCTAACCGCAAGGAATAAAAGATCTCTGCCAAAGAGCCCCTTCATGGGTGCCCGTCGGGTATTGCAGCGCTGACCCGACAAGGAGCAGACCCAATGAAGAAGCATGATACCTTGCTGGCTGGGTGTGTGAGGGTCCTAATTCCAACAAGAGAAATTCCCCCCGTAGACTAGGAATTAAACGAGCTTCCTGCTCACTTACAAAACCTGTTTTATCCTGTCAGGAACTGCATACCCTTCTTGTATTTATCTGTCACAGGGCATTTATGCAGGACCTGTTGAAAAAAGCCCTTAGTTCCCTCTCTTTTGTGGACACCTATCACAGTACATAACTGAGTTCCACAGAAAAATGAACAAACATTGCTAAGCCACTGAATCTGGCCCTTTTATGTATGAAACTGATTCTGCATTAATTGGCAAGCGTGTGTGTAGGGTTGTGCAGATTAGTGATTGAGTGAATGTAAGAATGTGACAATGGTTGGATTAAAGAGTAGATGACAGTGCATAGTTGGATGAATGACTGTATGGACAGATGCGTGAATTATTTCATGAGTGGATGAATGCATAATGAAAGAGTGAGTACACAGATGGTGGCATAGATGGATGAATGAATTGGACATGTTAGAATGGTTGCACAGCCTGGGGGCCTGGTTTGTACCAAGCAGAGTAAAATGCAAGTATTTTTGTGTTTCTCAGTCCAACAAATATTGTTACAGCCATCCACAACTTTACTTCCATGTTACTACTAGTGTGTGCAATTATCTGTACCTAATACTGCAAGGGCTGTCATCATGATGCCAGGTCAAGATTGATGCCTGAAGTGTGACCCATTATGCCTAGGATGTGAGGGCCAGAATCATGCATCATGCATACAATCCTGCAAAAGATGGCATACTATAAGCCAAGAATTACCACCATTATGCTCAGGCCAATATTTGCCAGAAGTAGGTAACAGCATGTCACATTAGACCAAAAAATACCACTATCTATGGAAATACCAGCACTGTGTTAGAAATGTGTGACATCTTGTCAAGGACGTTACCAATATATCACCAGAATTACCATTGTAATGCCAGGGCCTGCATTATGTTAGTGGTCAGAGCCATCATGTCACTGACATATCCAATTATATCAATAACTACTACCATTATCCAAAGAATGATTACAACAATGACAGTGCCACCACCATGTCACAAGTATGTACCAAGACGCATGGATGTTCAAAGTATGCCAAAAATTACCACAAAAGAAAGGACTGGAATTATGCTAGTAGTGGGCACTATCATACCAATAATTACTCCCATTATGTCACCAGCATTATGCCTGAAGCAGAAACCACCAGGCCGTGAGTAAGAATACTATGCCAAGAATTACCAATATTATTCCAGAATCAGAAATATACCTGCATGCCATTCTTGTACACGTTATAGCAAGAACTATGACTATTATGGCAGGAATTATCACCATTGTACTAGAGGTGGGCCATTTACAGTAGAGATTGACTGGTATGAGACTGTCACCACATGCCACAGGTCCTGTGTCTTTTCAGTCACTTTATTACTTTACTACTACTCCATCTATTACCCATTACATTTTTCTCACCTCACTCTTAACGCATCCCTGTCACAATGGCTCCTTTTAAAGTTACTACTAGTACAATTTAAAAAGTAGTAGGAGGTCTCTACCACCAGGGAAGGGGATGCCTGATGGAACCACGCATGCCTTTACCGCACATTCCGGTTCAACGCGGTCTCAAACACATAAGCCTTAACCACGCATATGTCTTTAACAGGCATGCCTTTACAATGAAATATGTGTTTTTAAAGCATGTATGGCAAAATCATATGCGTGGTTAAGACTTGATAGGTAAGTCTTACCCCTGGACCCTGCCCCGCCCTGAGTCCTAAAACTACCCCCCTTCCTCCTGAAAACCACTCGCCTCCGAGCGTTAAAAACTTCCCTGCCCCAGTCCTAAATATTACCCTAAGCTCTAAAAACTACCTGATCCCTGCTCCCTGCCCTGAGCCCTAAAATGGCCCCAATGCCCCTGTCCTGACACCTACAACTACCCCCTCCCTCCTAAAAATTAACTTCCTCCCCTCCTGTCCTAAAAACATCCCTGCCCTGCAAGCCCTAAAAACTATCCCACCCTCCCCTAAGTCCTAAAAACTACCCGTACCCCCTTGAGCCCTAAAAACGTCCCCCACCCCACCCCAGCAGTGAAAACAACCTGAACTCCCAGCCCTGTAAACTACCCGAACCCACCCAGCCCTGACTACTACCCTGACCCGCCAGACCTGAAAACTACATACACTCCCCATCCCTGAAAACTACCCCGACCTCCCAGCCCCGAAAACTACCACGACCCACCAACCATTAAACCTTAGCCGACCCCCCTAGCCCTGAAAACTACCCCCAACCGATACAAACAACCGCCCATCCCCCCAAACCCGGCCCCAGCCCCACTTACCTCACCGCGTTCTCTGGCTCTCCCGATCCTTCCTGCTTCTTCTGAGCAGCAGTTAGACCGCGCACTGCCTGAACCACACATATGCATGGTTAAGGCAATCGTGGTATCGCTTGATTGTCAGAACACGCATGGCTGAGCTTGCGTTGTTCAGACTGTTTCCCCAGGGCAGAAATTGCCTGATGGCAAAGCACAGGGAAAAGTTAAAACTTTTTTAAACTTTAAAACAATTTAGTTAAATTGAATAAAAGTGATATATTTATATAAAATAATTGTATAGATTTTTTAAGCAGAGAACAAATAAAAAACGTTACAGCACTGTTATCTTAAAAGTATATTTACAAATGATGTTTTAATAAGTACTAAAAGTTAAGTATGGGGGCGTGGCCAGGCGCCGAGGGTAATGGCCGCCTGAATCCCTAGCTCCGCCGGGACCGTCAGTGTCCCCTTTCAAAATCCGCCCTAAATCCTGGCTGGGAGGCTCTCCGAAGGCAGCCCCCAGCCCCCTCAGGCAAGGTGAACACTCGGTGAGAAATCCGGGCTTCCCGGACCCTCGGAGGCTTCTGAAAACGGCCGCAACTTCCAGCGGCGGCCCGACATCTCACCCCTGGAGCCCGCATACGGCTGTACTGGCCACTCGAGGTCCCGGATTGCGGCCTGCCCCGGCCCGCGTCTGAGAGGCGCACAGGAAGGGGGCGTGGCCTCGGCGGCGGCGCAAAAACGCCGGGACAGCCAGGGACGTGTGGCGGGGTGTCCAGCGTGACCCCTCGAATAAGGCAGACCCGGGACCGCTGCGGCTTGGCTGCCCGAGCGATAAATAGGACGGCCACACACAGTTTGTCTACGGAGAGGGCGGAGGTGAGAGAGCCGGGCCTGGGCTGCTCCCAGCCTACCGTGAATTAACTGCCCTTCACCGCTGTATACAGGAGGCCCTGTGGGTCGTGCACGTCCCGCGGCTCTAGCGGAGGCCGGTCCCGGAAAATTGACGGTGGGAGGACCGGCTGGAGGCGTCTAACGGACCAGGGAGGTGTCGGATCGCGACGTGCAATCTCGGCCATAACCCTAGATGTGGGCCCCCACGCTACCATTGCGCCTAGACGGCAGCTGCTGCGCGACAGAATCTCTGTCTCTGCCTGGAATCGGCTGGAGCGGAAGGTGGACCAGAACTGGCGACAGTCAGGAAGAGGGTGGGCGACGTACTGTCGGACCCCAGAGGCACCAGATCGAGCATGAAGCCCAAAGGGGGTGCAGTGCCCCAGGCAAACAGACTGGACCAATATACTGTGCCCAAGACCCCAACACAGCCTGGGGGAGAGACGAGGGAGGTCGTGGGAAAGGCGGAACCCTCACTAACGTCCATCATGGCCGCGATCCAGGCACTTGGCACCAACCTCGAAACGAAGATGGACAAAATCACCATCGAGGTGAACCTACTCCGCACCGACTTGGGGAAAACCGCGGACCGTTCGAAAGCCAAGGAGGTGGACATTAAGACCCTCCAGGAATCGGAGAAGAAGCTCACAAGTAGGGTCAACGAGTTGGTCCACCAGCACCGACAGATGGCACTGCGGCTCGACGATCAGGAAGGTAGGGCTCAAAGGAGCAACATACGCGTGGTGGGCGTGGAGGAAGGACTGGAGGGTGACAGTATGGAGCTTTTTCTCGAGGACCTGATACTCCGTCACCTTAAGCTAAAGAGACTTTCCAAGATTTTCACTATAGAAAGAGCCCACCGGGCTCCGATTCCCAAGCCCAAGCCTGGAGCCTCACCGCGAACAATTATTGCCAAAATCCTTAACTACCGCGACCGAGACGCTATACTACAGGCTGCCAGGCAACACGGTGATCTACAATACGAGGGGTCCACGGTACGGTTTTTCCCTGACTTTACGCTGCAAGTGCAACAAGAACGGCGATCCTTTCAGGGGGTCAAGGCGGCGCTCCGAGACCATGGAGTTCGGTACATGATGTTCTTCCCTGCGAAACTGAAAGTTCTATACGATGGTCGATCCCATCTCTTTACCTCGCCGGCATCAGTACAGGACTGGATCGACGCGACGCTGGCTGTGGTCACCTCTCTCCAAAATGGCGGACAGTGGAGAGACAATGGACAACCCTCTCCGGGATTGGCGACGGAGGGAGCTGAAGCGGGGGGGCAAAGTCAACGATCCTGGCGCTCGAGGTCAAACAGTCCCCGTTGGGACTCACCCGGAGAAAACACAGCACGATGAAACGAAGCACACAGGACTTGCAGAACGCCGGACAGTAATGTATAAAGTGTGTTTGTTGATCTGACTGGGTGCTCCGAAGGGGCGGATTGGGGCCGGCCCAGGCATTGAGGGCCGGGTTCCCTTACTTTGCTTGCATACCCGAGGCCTGAGGGACTGAAGGACCTGGGACACTGCCGGGGGGCGGCCGGGACGGAGCTGGCCACGTGTTTCCCGAGCTAGAAGTTCCTCGGCTTATCACCGGGGTTGGGTTGGGCGACAGGCGCTCTGCTAATTGGGGTGGTGGGTAGTTTGAAACCCACGGAGCAGGGGGCAGGGAGGGGGGATTTTGTTATTGCAGAGGTGGGCGGGATGGTTGGGGTCCAGGGAGGGTGGAGACCAAAGGGACTGTCGGAATCGCATATGGCTGTCTGTAATGTTAGAGCATGTCGGGGGGGTTCCAGGTCGGGTGGTGACCACTGGGGGGGATCCGGGGAGGGACGGGGAGTTGGGGGTTTGTTATGGTCGAACGATGTATTGAGATATGAAGTCATTAGCAGTTCAGTGATGCACGGTTGGAATGGTTTACAAAGCAATGGTTATGGCTAGGCATTGGGAAAAGAGCTTGAGAATCATGAGCTGGAATGTCAATGGACTTGGGGACAGGCTCAAGCGCACTATAGTTCTTCAATTTCTTAAAAGACACCAACCGGACATAGTAATGTTGCAAGAAACCCACCTACTGGGTAACACATGTCACGCACTTAACAGGTGGGGCTATACGCTAGCCTCGCACTCGGGCTTCACATCAGGTTCCAGGGGGGTGGGGATACTTATGCACCGCTCGCTGCCCTTCCACATTGACAGTACTAAGGTAGACCCACAAGGCCGTTTCACGGTGGTCACAGGACGCTGGGAGGGGTACACGCTTAACCTGCTTTCGACATACATCCCGCAGGGATTACAAGCCCAGGCCTTTACAGACCTGGGCAAATTGCTGCTCTCCCTTCCCAAAGGTCAATTGGTCCTAGGCGGGGACTTCAATTCTGTAGTATCGGGGCTCCTTGATAGACAGCCCCCCAGGGATCTTCCCCAAGGGCGCCTCTGGTTGGCTGACTTTCTTGAGGCCTTTGGACTCACCGACGTTTGGCGTCACCTTCATCCCACACATAGCCAATTCACCTTCTTCTCAGGGCCACATCATACCTTCTCTCGGATTGACTATATCCTCACCGTCCTGCAGCACCACACTATAATACGGGAGGCCACGCTATTACCCAGGGGCATTTCGGACCATTCCCCTATTACTACACATATTACGTTCGGGACCAGGAGGGAGGGGTGTGTAGCGCCAATAAACCCCTGGCACCTAAAGAACGAAGACACGCGGGGGAAACTTGACACCTCCATCTCCAATTACTTTGAAGAGAACTTGGGATCGGTAGACTCCCCTGTCACGGTATGGGAGGCATTCAAAACGGTGATTAGAGGGGAGGCGCTTTCAGCCATCGCGGGAAAAAAACGGGAACGGCAATGTCAGGTCACTACAGTTGAGGCGGACCTTGCTACACTGGAAGCTGAAGCTCTTGAAAAGGGGGCCAGGTCGATTAGGCACAAGTGGCAGGTTAAATTGGCAGAATACAGAGAGCTGGTCTCCCTGGAGGCCCAGACGGTGGCTAGACACAGAATGGGTAGATTGTACGACCAGGGTGACAAAGCTGGGAAGCTCATCGCCTGGTTGGATAAAAAACAGCAAGCCAAGAAGATAGTCCCATTAATTCATGCGCAATCCGGAGTGATTCTCACAGAGCCTCGTGAGATAGTGGAGGAGTTTGCTAGACACTATAAACAGGTCTATACGAGGGTGTCTGACCGACCAGAGGAAGACTCTATTGCCCTCCTTGCTGATATCCGAATGCCGTGTCTATCTGATGAAGATCGAGAGTCCATTGATAGCCCCCTCACAGAGACCGAATTACAGCGGGCGATAATGGAACTCCGGCCTGGGAAGGCAATGGGTCCTAACGGCCTCCCGATAGAACTCTACAAGATCAAACCAGATACAGTCAGTAAGCACCTTAAAGCCATGTTTGAGACGAGTAGAGAGAAGGGAATACTGCCGCGCGACCAGCGCATCGCCACTATAGTGGCAATCCCAAAGGAGGGGAAGCCGGCTGAACACTGTGCCTCATACAGACCGATCTCGCTCCTAAACGCTGAGCCGAAAATACTGGCGAAGGCACTTGCCAATAGACTCAAACCAGTACTTAGTACGCTGGTTCATCCTGACCAGTCAGGATTTATGCCACACCAGAATACGGCCCTCAATATTCGTCGCCCACACGGGGTGCTTGGCCAGCACCATAGACTGACGGAGGACGCGGTGGTGGTCTCCCTGGACGCTACTATGGCGTTCGACACCCTAGAATGGCCGTACATGTTCGCCGTCCTGCGTAAGCTGGGCTTCGGACCCCGATTCTCGTCGTGGGTTCGTCTCCTCTATTCGGAACCGCTGGCACAGGTCCTAGTGAATAATAGAGTGTCGGAGATCTTCACTTTGGAACGGGGCACTAGACAGGGCTGCCCTCTCTCCCCTCTCCTGTTCGCCCTCTCCCTTGAACCTTTGGCTGCCTGGATTAGACAGGACGTATACCTTCGCGGACTAGAGTGGGCGGAGGGATGGGAAGATAAAATTTCCCTATACGCTGACGACATTCTTTTATACCTCTCCAAGCCACGACGATCAATCATCGCTGCGCTGGACATCCTCGCCAGCTTTGGTCGCAACTCCGGCTTCAAAGTCAACTGGAGCAAATCCTACCTTTATGTCCTCAGAGGGGAGTCACCGAGGCTTCCTGCCACTTGTCCCATCACAGTGGTTGAGGAGGGCTTCAAATACCTGGGAGTGTTCGTCTCCACGGACAAAGCCCTATCCTATGAGCGTAATCTTCTACCTCCCCTTCGGCGTCTCCAGCGAGACGCCCAATCTTGGCAGGATCTGCCATTGTCATTGCTAGGCCGGGCCGCCTTATTCAAAATGATGGCGCTACCCAGGTTCCTGTATACCCTCCAAAACTACCCTGACCTAG
This sequence comes from Lissotriton helveticus, assembly GCF_964261635.1. NCBI lineage: Eukaryota > Metazoa > Chordata > Amphibia > Caudata > Salamandridae > Lissotriton > Lissotriton helveticus. The sequence continues at coordinate 1,031,052,514 of NC_136059.1, forward strand.
TGCCTGACGCCTACTTCAAGGCTATTGACGCCGCTCAACGTACCCTCCTCTGGGCGGGCGCCCCTCGTATTGCCTTGCAAAAACTCACACTGGGGTGGTATGACGGAGGCATAGCCCTACCCGACATTCGAAAGTACTACTGGGCGGCTCATCTCTCAGCTATTAATCAAGGGACCTATGGGGACGGTAATGATCCGGCCTATGGGATGGACAGGTGGCAACTCCCGGGGGGGAGCTACGAAATCGCACTCTATTCCAAAGGGGGTAAACATCACTTCACTGGACCTACGCAGCATTCGGTACAGTTATGGCACATAGCCCAAAAAAAACTTGGCTGGTCCGGGGTCCTCACCATGGCCACGCCGCTATGGGCCTCGGGCAAATTAGGCAACCTGGGCCAAACTAAGGGATTCCGGAAATGGGACCTGATTGGGATCTCACAAATCAGAGACGTCTGGGGACCCAAGGGTGTACACACATTCGAGCACATGCAGGCAACCTACGAACTGGCACATACCGAATACTTTCGATACTTACAGTTGCGACACTCGCTCCAGGCAAACATTCCACCAGGCACTACACTACCTGTATGCTCACCTCTTGAAGACAGGCTGTTATATGGCCTAATTCCGGAACACGCTATATCCCTCTCGTACAAAGAATTACTTCATAACTCCCCCGACATACTCCTTCCTCTAAAAGAGAAGTGGGTGGCTGATGGGTTAGAAATTGATGAGGAGGAGTGGACCTATGCTCTGGCGTCCCCCCGGGAAGTAGCAATATCAGCCCGAATGCGCCTAATTCAGTTGAAGATACTTCACAGGATTTACATTTCAGGTGCAAAGCTGCAGAGAATGGGAAGGGGTGGGGACGGACTCTGCAGGAGGAGTTGTGGTGCAGAGAGTACCTTCTTCCATATCCTTTGGGGGTGTCCAAAGATTCAACTGTACTGGGGGAGGGTGGTCCGCTGCATGCAAGAGGTGTGGGAGGTAGAACTATGGCTGGAGGCAAAAAGATGTCTGCTCAACATTTGGGAACCAACGGACCTGTCACATAAGGGGAGGCTTTGGGTCACACTTGGGCTGATGATGGCTAAACGCAACATTGCCAGACTGTGGGGTGATCCCAACCCGCCGAAACTGAGAGACTGGAAATGTGACATGGACTGGTCCATGCTGCAGGAGAAAACGGTGTATGTCTCACGAGGCTGTCCTCGCAAATGGGTGGAAATATGGTCCAGGTGGAACGAATATAGGGGGAACATCTGTGAGCCCCCGCTGACCACGCGGTCTGGCTCACTGGACATGCAAGACGCGACCTGATTCCTAGCACATATACTAATTTAGTTACCGTACATGTGCACCTGAACTGTTCTGAACCTTACAGTTGTGTAACGTGTCGACCAAGTTAATGGGGGGGATGTTCTTAGTTTGTTTCTTTCTAGGGACCTACACACATCGACCATGTGATATGCATAAAACTGAAAATATGACCTTCCTTATCCCTCATTATCCTTCAGGATCTCACAGTTGTACATTATGCAACGCCACCGTACCCCCGGGTTGACGGTCTGGGCTGTGTATTAAAAATGTGTCTACATTACTGATTTTACTGTTGGCCGGCCCTGTGGGGTTGTAGGCGAGGAATGTCTTATGTGATCTGCTCAATAAAGGTCTTTAAAAAAAAATAAAAAAAAAGTTAAGTATGGAATTAATTTTCATTAATTTTGATTATTTTATGAAAAATTTAAAGTTACATTTATCTTTAGATTAAAAAAATATTATAAGTTTATATTACAATGTTTATTGTACTGATATATATATATATTATTAACAATACATAAAATGTATGTTTTAAAAGTCGAAATATATTCATTTATTTTAACATGATTTCTTATGGAAGTAAGTGCCCACCTCCATTATTTTCCATGGCAGGGAGTTGCCTTTCCAGTGACTATTCTGGGATCTTTATTTCTGTAGTGAATCTAGAAGTATAGTTTGTGAATAGCAATGGGCTTAATCTTTTAGGGTGAGTGTTTGTTCTTCTCTTGAAACCATCCTTAATCCTCAATGAGCTCATCTTATCCCTCTCTAAACTATTTCCGTTTAGTAATAAGTATTTTCATGTTCCAGGCATTCTCATATCCCTCCAACATTTACTACAAAAACATAGATGTAAGGGTAAAGAGAAGGGTCTCCGCATGTAGTTTAGTGAATAGCATTTTGTAGTACGTTTAGTAGTACCCTTGTAGTAACTATTGTCATACTAAACATTTTACAAAGTCCAGTTTCTGAATAGAGCCTATTGTATCTCCTTAAGTATCAAAGGAGAAACAAAATTGCTAACTGGCCTGGGACCTGGCTGCTCACAGTATTACCTACGACCGGGAGCCTCATTTCTAATTCGGTGGAGCACTGGTCTAAATTTACTGTGCTCCTGCCCCACCAAACTCGTGGTTCGTCCACTCTATTTAGAGCCCAGGAAGCACTTTGCTAAACTAAGCAAAGCCTTCTCTGGCAGGTCAAACCTCTGACCTAGAGACCCATCCGCCAAAGATCCATCATGGCAGAGTGACAGTCATCCTGCCCTGTTGGATGTGGGATGATCCTCACTCATTTTTAGGTCTCGTATCCTACAATGCGCGCAAGCGCATTGAGGGATCGAGAATTCAAGTGCTCGAAATCCTCGTCAAACTAAGGGCTTCTTGCACTGCGGTTTTCTTACAGTTCACGTGAATGACGTGAACAAACAAGCACGCGCATTCACGGCCGCACAGCACATCAAAGGGCTTCGCCCAGCGTGTGCTCTGTGGCTTCTCCTCCCCTAAGGCTTCTCCTCCCCTAATTAATCATGGCTGGCTGGCCGGCCGGTAGGCCGGCCCCCACACACCATCCCCCTCCGCTCTCTCCCCCACGGATTGCTATTTCTTTTTGCCCTTGTTTATTGATTCTATTGCTAATGCACATACTTTTATAAACGCATGAATTTTGCACGCACTCGACCCGAACTCACACATTAAAGAAAAACGGCTAGATTGTAATAATGAGTTACCAACAGGCATCTGCCTTCTCTCGGGAGTAGAGGCTTTAAATTCCGATTTCTTGCTGAAATCGCAAAGATAAAATTGGACCCCAGCCTGTTTTAACAGCTTTTTCATCCAAGCCCACGTCTTCAATGAGAGACATATCGTGCATTCCCGAGTCAGCAGCGCCCTTTGGCTCTCTGCGGAACAAAAACAAGCTGTCTTAGTACGTATAAGGAACTTGAAATATTTCGGCGCTGTAACACTTCCCATCGCACCAGCAGCAACAATATTGCTCAGTATGCAAAAGTATGCTAATTTATTTTGCATGCACCTAGGTTCCTACGTTGTAAGTAAATAGCTCGGCATCGCCGTGCTCCACTCGCTTCACCCCATGGCCAGCAAACTGGTACTTCAACTGGAGAGGAAGGCTTCGTAAACAAACCCCCACCCCACACCATGACGTCAGGGGTCGCTGAAAATAAACTGCCCACCTCTGATGCACGGAGCCCTGCTTCCGTACTGCTCTTCGTTCACTTCACCTGCTGCTGGGCCCCATAACTTCATTTTGCACTCTGGCCACTCGAGGGATCCGAGCAGGACTCGCGAGACAGCCTGCAATGCCGACAGTCACTCTCGGTCTCTGCCCCCTACAGCGCCCCCTGGGACTTTTGCATAAACATTGGCCCTAAGTGGAGGCAAGCTGCAGCCCTGCGGGGAGCCTCAACAAAGGGTGAGTGAGTGCCAATTACCCCTCATCGTCCATCAGAAACCCATCCATCCAACACCCATCAGACTCCACCTCCCACTGCAGCCTCTCTTATCAAGGTGCCGACATCAAAACGGGGCCAATTGTTCTGCAAACTACTGGCGGGGAGTTTTGCATCTGCAGACAGAGCTCTGCTTTGATGGCACCCAGACACATTCACCGATGCCCATGCAGCCAGGCCTGCCTTGTTCAGTCCGAGGCTTAAGTGGGGTGAATGGCGGTGAGTGTGCTCTGTCTGCCCTGTCCCACAGTCGGTGTCCACCTCTGGAATTGGACCATTTAAATATTATCACCACTTCTGAAAGGCTTCCCCATCTGTTTCTGGCCTCAGTTATCCCAACATCCTTCTTAATGGTGGAACAGACATACGTCAGAGTACCGCACCTTCTTTGTTTCAAGGTGCAGCGTTGATGGCCACTGATAACATCACAAAGCATATTCACTGATAGACAACCAAACCAGCAGACAGATTTGAGAAAAACACACACCCACCTCCCCCGCCCCCCAACACACACACTCTCTCTCTCGATGCAGTGGGCACAATTTCTCTTGTAAATATGCAATTAAATGCTGGTGTAAAATTACACCTACAAAGAACCGACTCAAATAATACATTGTGCCTACGTCAATGACAAATACACACCTTGGACATTCCACTGAGATTCGACGTCAATGCGCACCGTGGGAACTGAACTGTTTAACCTTTCTTTAACCCTTTCTTTCCTACTACGAGAGGACGTTTATAAACACTGTCATTTCACTACTAAGCAACATAAGGCACAGGGACATTATCTTATCTCATGGTTTGAAACTGTTATGCCAGTGCTGAAACCAGAAGTGTTTTTTCACAAACATTCAAATCATGATTTTAAACGGAAATTCACCTCACACACACACACCGTCACCATAACACCCTCTACATCATACAAAGGCACACGCACACACCTTCATCCTCACAACACCACACACCATCGGAATACACACACCCTCCCCCTCACACCACCTCACACACACTCACCCTCACACACAATTCACTCAAAGACCCTTACACACCCTCAATAACATTCTCAAAAATCACACACACTAACACACTCACACACCCTATCAGCATCATCACACATCATATCACAATCAATCACCCTTTTCAAACTCACTCACTCTCTCACATTACACAAATGTCCCAAAAAGACGTTAATATTTCACTTCTGTTCTTTTATTTTCCTCACAATAAAATACACTGAACATAATCTTCACAAAAGGTATTTACAACAGTTTAAGCTATTGCCATTGTAAATTACAATAACTTTTATTTAAGTATTAATTATTTAAGAAATTTCATAACCATTGTTATTTGTATTATCAATACATCGAAGTCACGTAAATACAAAACATTTGCATTACAAATACTATGAGTGTCACATTTGCAAAAGTTAAAAGTATTGCCATTGTAAATGACAAAACTATTAATTTCGCGATTTTCAAAACCAACACATAAATATAAAATCTGTCATTTACAAAACCAATAGCTCCAACTTTCCTACTGCGAGACCTATTGGCAACGCCAGTGCTTGTTCCTACTGTGTCTCCCATAAAAGTCAGGGTGGACACATTCTGGGAAAACATATAATGGCCCCCGTACGGGGCAAACTCCCTGTGCTTCAAGGCCATTTTTTTTGCCTAAGGAAAAGAAACTCCAACTTTGAGAGTTTGTCTTATCTAAAGAAAAAACTTTGAAATATGGACACAAAAACTATACCGCCTGCTCTGGAAAACCTGCAGTGCTTTGAGGGGAGCTCCAGTGTCATGTCTCCTCCGACTGCACAGAGGTCTCAGCCAAGAAGGCTTGGACCTCTAAATAGGGTGCATTATCTTCCACCAGTGTGGCGGAAGGTATTGTCTCGGCCCCCTGGAAGACAGAAGGACCATGCAGCAGGGTCTAAGTCAGAGTTATTCAATCTGTGGGGCGCGCCCCCCTCGGGGGGCGCAACACCATCCTAGGGGGGCGCGCACTCCACTTTAATTTAACCTTTGTTCCCTGTGTCAAAAGTCTTACAGAACTCCGGTATGGATGGAGGGAGGAGGGAGGGGAATCAATGGGGCACGAAGTGCCCAGGCTTTTGTATGTTAACCGTCCCAGGAGGGGGTTAATTCATAGAGCTGAAAAGATTCAGCTGCAGTGAGGAGGTGAAAGCAAAACATGCCCTATAGCCTTCCACGCAAGACATAGCTAAACAATGGAGCAATGTCACAAGAGACACCAACTCAGTCCTTCCTTCTTTACAGTCAACATTTTGCTGGGTGGACGCGTAACCCTTGCTTAAAAGGGAAAGCGTTAAAATACAACTAACCAGTGTGCAATCACAACTGGCTCTCTTAACCTGCACACAAGTGACAGCTATTGTATAACAAGTACTTGACGAGTTTTGCCAAAGAAGTTTAGACTGCTAACACGTCTGTGTTTTATCGGAAACAGATTGCATTCAAACGCTTAAAACTCCATTGCAGTTTCCTGTAAATGGGAGAGAATGCAAACACAGAGTATGTCCAACGTCCCCGCTCACAAGTGCGCTGCTCTAAGTAGAATGACGAAAACCACTGACCTAGATGATAGCTGAACACATTGCACGGCGCCTCGAAGCACGTCTAGAGCGCATCCCTGCATGCGTTTCTGTACCACTGTGGCCTCATCAAGGGACCCTAGTCATAACAGCAAACAACGTTTGTAGCAGGGTTTCTGTTCTCCCACAGAACTGTGCACAGAGGATTGGAACCTCAGCGAATTAGGGTGACCCAAAACTCACCTTAGTACCCAACAAACCCCTTACCGAGCTAGCTACAGTGTCTCATTGGTCATAACCAACTCCCAATGTTTAGACAAACCAGAACATGAACTCACCAACCTCAGGTTACGTGGAACACATGAGCACTCTTTCGTTATACAATCATTACAAACCAGAACATGGAGTAAAGAAGAACACATGAGCATTTGAAATGTTTATTTACTAATGCCGTCTTCTCAGGCGCAGTATCTTAGATAATACAAGTAAACATATTATCAACAACAAAGCTACAAGCATAGTTACTAGTCCATAGAAAGCGAACGGTGACAGCATGTTACCATGCTGTAAATTAATAAGGGTTAACAACACTTATTTCTCACCTTCCCTAACTCGCATATTATATTAATAGCTAAGAAGGTCTCTTTGGGTTGAATTAGGGCAGGCCCATACCTCAGTGTCCTAGAATGAAGGGATCACATCAGCATACACCAGCTCTCTCTGCATGCGAACAGCATCAAGTGTGTATTTGTGTGAGCAGCAAAGCCATATAAAACCCGCCTAAAAGCCAAAATTGGCAGAAGCTGCACTTATGTTATGTCTATTAAGGCGCGAGGATCAGACCTCATAACAATTCGGTATCTTGTTGTTCCTGAAGCTTCAGCACTCTCTGTACAGACATAGTTTATGAAGCAAAGCTGATATCAGAGTAATAACATATTATTCTCATGTAAACCACAACGAACTACTAGGTTGAAAGCTAAATCAACAATTAAGTGTCGTGTGCAGAAGTAGCAAAAGGAAAAATGGCGTTTAAACATGTAATGTGCCTATGCTAACTTAACGCATTATAAAGATATATAGTAGCTATATGACACCCCCCCATGATCCGAGGACGGATAAGATAAGATAAGATAAGATAAGGGCAACTTCATGAAAGCAGAGTTCAAGAACTGTAAGCAATGAATGAACTGTAAACATTTTTTACAATTTTGCTCAAGTCAATAGGTCTGGGAAATTGATCAATGTACGAAAAATCGCAAAATATGCAAGCCGAAAATCCAATGTCCGGAAAGAAATCATGGAAAAGTTTTTAGGACAAGACCGTATAAGCAAAATATGCAGCAACAGCCTCCAGCATCAAATCACCGTCTTCATCAGAAAACAGTTCAGCCATCCAATTCAAAAGTGGAAAAGAACATACGTGTTCCCCAAGTATCGGAGCCTCTATTACCATCAGAGGACAACTCGGTGGGTTCTCCAGAAAGCTCAGTTCCAAGAAATCCTGCACTGCCGTGAATATATCCCAGGGACCCATTAGTCCATGCACCGCTGCTATTGCCATAATCCTTTCGTCAGAACAAACCAACTCGTGAGTAGTGATAGGACTCATCAGCTGATTAAAATCGACGCCAGGAGAAACCGGCCCGCAGAGATACAAATCAATGGCCCAATCAAAATCCCAGCTCAGGCAGTGAAACACAGGCTGGACACAGGTGAAGTAGGAAAATCGAAACGATAATCCATATGCCGTGCTTAAAATCGCAAGCGGCAGTGTGCCAAAATATTCAAGCATTCGGTTGCGAAACAGCGGCAGCAGAGGCTGGGCCGCTTCTTCCACACGTGGGGCATCCATATTTAAGGAAGCAGAGAACAACTAGGACGTCTGCCGCTAGTGCCAGTAAAACCGGGAATCCACCAAACAGACTCGAGAAAATGGAATGAAAGAAACTAGGGATTACTCCAAATATTTTTTCAAATGAAGTCACAAGGCCGCTGCTAACTGCTTTAAAAAAATGCGCTAGCCCAGATGTCGAGGACGCGTTAAAGATAGAATGTATCATTTCGCCAAAATGCAACGGTAAATCAGTATTTAAAAGGGCCTGAACCTCGGTCCGTGTGTTAGCTATGTGAAGCACGAAAGTTTCCCGAGCCGAACTCAAGGCCACTTCTTTCTGGGACAATAGAGCCCTCAGTCTAGTCATGCCGTTGAACTCTGCCTTCAAGGTTGGTATGCGTGGCCAAATGGAAACCTCCCTATTTTCATGTGTGGGTGGGTACAGGACATTTCTGCAGCAAACTACACGTTCACTTACTGTTACCACATAAGCTACACCTTTAATTAACCCGCAACAATCTTCATTATTCAAAAGTAAATAACTTCCGTTCCCCAACAAGGTAAAAGTCGGGGTAATTGCTGGTACAGGAGTGCCTTTTAAAACACAGGCCAAGTTTGGTCGGTCCTGATTGCAAGAACCGTGTAATTGTATGTGTCTACACATTAACGAATGATCTGGAGTTTCTGTACATTCCTCCCCATTTAGATAAACTTCTTGGCCGTCCCTCAAACATCTATAAGTGAAAGGAAGGGACCATACTTCATGGAGAAAACCACTACCCAAAGGCTCATAGCGACCTATGGCAACATATTTCATACAGTTAGTAAATTTATACAAAGCAAAAGGTAATGTTAACAGACCGTGGATAAGCCACGTTGCAGCTGAGGCTTCTGCCACAGAAAAAGGCAAGGATTCCAATTTCTCAATATGTAACATAGAAAAAGAAGCATCACGCAAAGAAAGCAAGCGTTGTTTGTCAGTCAAATTAAAGGGTGCAAAAAGAGAGGACACGTTCATGTATCCCCATGGCACCTTGCCAGATTTAAGTGTTTGCAGGGTCCATGCAAACTGCATGATAGAACGTAATTGATTCTGACCATGGTACAAAACAGATACCTCATCATGCACAATATCCACTACAGAAGACACAATGTTATCTAAAGTGTAAATGCGTGAAGAAAGCATGTTAATACTATTGTCTACCACTGCAAGGACTTTCTCTAGATTCGCCTGATCTATAGCTCTAAGTCGTGTTGCAGCCTCAATCTGCGATTTTTTCCAAATTTCATTGTACACAGCATATATCCATCTTTTCGACCTACCACTAGCCGGGCCTTTTACAAAATCATTTAAATCTACATCATCATTTAGTTTTGCAAGATATAATTTAACTGCAGACAATTTAGAATGTTTCAGCCAGGTTTGACATAATTTACCCACAGAGTAAGTTGTGACAGAATGCTCATTTTCAAAACGTGTATCTGGTTTAAGCTGAGCAAAGCCGTCAGACAAACCCAAAAAACGGCGCTGGCAAGAATCAGCACTTCTGTGCCACACCAGCCAACCTTTTGGGTCTATACTGGAGATGTTAAAGGAAGAATTCAGCAACAGGGCCTGTAATTCTCTAATCGAAAATTGAGTATGATTACTCCAGCCTGAATATTCCTCTAACTCAGGGATAGAAGGAAAATTTAATTTTTTTGCAGTAGCCAATCCAAAGCATGTCGTTTGTGAAATAGTAGAATTCAAAAACAAAATCTGATTAGGGATGAGACATGCACGGTGTAAAGCCTCAGTGCCTTGTACCTGCCAGTCCTTAGAACCCCAAACTGATTTTAGGTCAATTAATTCCTTCCAGACTTCATAACCGCCAATAGCCAGCTGATCTAGAAAGGACTTCGAATACAATAGTTTGGTATCGGTAAGTCTAACCTTGGACATAGGCTTCTGTGTCATTTTAAAATAAAAGGACTCGGGATTAGACTGATTGAAGTCAGTAAAATAAGTGTATTTTTTCAAAAAAGTACTAGAACTGCCTTGTATAGGAGCTGGGCAATGCTCCCATTGTGTATAATTCACAGTATTCCTTCTGGATGTTGTTTTATGTAAGAAGTGATTGCCAAAATGTTGAAAGCAAAATAAATCACCATAATTAGCAGATTCTAAATATAAATCTTCAGCATCAAAGGCAGCATAATATTTCAAATCAGAAAATAAAGACTCTACGGCCTGAACATCCCAATCATCAGAACGTATGTTCTGTTTAACCACATCCCCCATATTAACTCTATGCACGTTAGGGACATTAACAACTTCCGTAGGGCCATGAATTTGAAATCGAACGGCATCCCACACGATCCCATCAAGGACAGGCCAAGCAGTGATGTTAACAAATGTCAAGTCTCTTTTCAGTCTGTGTGCAGAATGTGATGAGGAAAGGGGAGCCAAAGTTCCATTGAGATGGCGAATGCATGTTCTTTCCTCGACATAGTGTCCATTTACCAACCGGAAAAAATAAAACACAAAACCAATTGACATAAAAAGATATATCGAAAAAAGCACCAGCCAGATATATGTCCAAGGGGGAATCAAAAAATGTTTTTGGAATAAGGTAGCATAAACTGCAAAACGAGAGGGTTTCTTCGAGGCAAGGGAAACAGAGTCAAATGAAAATCTGGATTCCGTGGCTAAACGTGCTTGCAGGTCAGGCATGGATAAATCAGTGGGATATGTATAGTCTATTTCATTTTGATCCGCACCTGGCAAAGTACTCAATAAAGGACTGGAAATTGCAGGTAATTCAATGGCCACTTCTGAATCATGATTAAAAGCAGTGGGCACAACCGAATGTCTCACAATGGAAGGACAGGAAACTGCTGGTGTCATACTAAGAAGAATCGGCCACTCTGTGTTTTTTGACATTGTCAATTGAAATAAACCTGTTTTCCTTACGACCAGGAAGCGGTGGTAAAATGACTGTTCTCGTGCCCTTCACTCCAAGGACTGGAACCGGAGCTCGATAGGACGGACCAAATTCTTTCTTGTTATCGATCTTCTCTCGAACCAGTTCTCCAACTTGTGGTAGCCAGCCGACTACCGGGATCTGCAACGCAACATCCGACGTGGAGGGCAAATGTTCCTTTGTAAGACCGTCTCTGGTCTTTTGTAGATTCTGTAAAACATTGCAATGTTCATCTGCGTCAAAGGAAGTGGCGCGAACCACACAGTCTAGACCGTCAAGGTCAGGGACGTACATCTTGATGCCAAAGAGCATTTCGTATGGGGTCCGCCCACCCAGAGACCTTCTAGGGAGATTATTAAGAGCACGCTGCACGCCATAGAGGTGGGCTAGCCAGTTTCTGCCAGTGCCTATAACTCGAGCTGTCAAAGATTGCTTTAAATCACGGTTCATTCGTTCCACTACACTGTTACCCTCAGGTCTGTAGGGAGACGAAAACTTGACTTGGACCCCCATCGAATGCATGGCATCCTTATACGCCTTAGAGGCGAAAGCCGGACCCTGATCCGAATGGAAGGTACCACAGGCAAAAATCCCTACAAAGATTCGCAAATCTCTAATGACAGTCCGTGAATCAGCGCTGCGATGGGGCCAGACCCACACAAAGCGTGTGCATGAATCAACTGCAACTAAGATGTACTTATACGCAGTATCAGAGGAAAAAGGACCGCAGTGATCTAAATAAACACAACCTAGTGGTTTATTAGAAATGTACAACTGAGTCTGTGGCGGACGCGCAGCAGTCGAAGGTTTAATCTGCTGACATATGTCACAAAGAAGGACATAATCACGCGTCTGTTTGTACAGTCCCCGCCACCAGAAACGTTGTTGTAATTGAGTTACAGTGGCTGAGACGCCCGCATGCGCAGACGCCACACCTTCATGAGCCGCAGTAATCAAGTCTGCCCTGCGATCCGCGTTGGGAATCAAACGTTCACCAACATCAGGTATTTTCACAAAAGGAACCTTTTCGGGACTTAAGTGGTATGTGTACTTCGAAGGGAATCCCGAAGGATGTTTACCTCCCTTCTCAGTGGCAGCAACAGCTTCCAAGATGTCACTATCAATCTTACTTTTGGACCGTGTAACTGCTGCAACTAAGTATGTAGACACTGCTGATTTTGCTGCTTCATCAGCAAGCGAGTTACCGACAGCGTGGACTCCCACACGCTGATGGCCAAGAGTATGAATTACAAAAACGAGCGGCAACGAAGCCTTAAGCTCTGCCACTCGAACCCAGATCAATTTATGTTTTATTGTGCTACCCTTGGAATCACGAAAGTCATTCTGAATCCAAAAGAACAAGTTTTCATTGTAAGACTGGACACAGTAGAAAGAATCACTTACAATAAGAGTAGTAACACTAGGATCTGCGTACTCCAACGCTAGTAAAAGAGCACGAAGCTCTGCCAATTGTGCGGTGCAATCTCCAAGCGGCAACGTGTGCACTTCCCTGGATATGAACTCATCGTTCAACATAGCACCGACCACAATGGCGCATGCGGAAACGTAGGCATGTTTAGAGCCATGCGCAACCTGCGCCGAACCATCAGTGTAAATGATGCAATGGAAGTCCTCCAAAGGTCGCATAGCTAGAGGAGCAGGGTGAACAAACTCATACTGCAAGTACTCCTGCGACCGCAACGAGGCGTCAAAAATAAACGTGACATCCGTGGACGTCAAGGACGCAGCCCACTGAATCCACCGAGGGTGCAAAGCTTTTGAATTTGGTACACTGGCTTTCGTGACTGCCTCCAAGTGAGGACAGGGTGTTACAACCAACATGCGTTTCCCTTGTGACAGAGCCCGTTCTTTAAGAATAGCCATCTGTACAGCTGTTAAAACCTTTTCCACAGTGGGAAACCGCATCTCAGCCGAAGTGTACAAGTGTGACTTGTAAGCAATAGGTACTGTGTCTCCTTCATTAAAAGTGAGGTACGTGAAACCCACTGTCCCTGGTATTATTCTTATCACCAGGTTGGTATGGTTGTCACGAGTCAGTAAGAACTTAGAAGCGAGCAAATCAGCCTGCAAGGATTGGAAAATGGCTGAATGCTCAGGCAGCCAGCATGATTTCGAAAAAGTTGGTTGTATCAAAGCGTACAATGGCTTGATACGCTGGGCATATTCCGGAATGTATGTTCTTCCGAAATTTAAGAAACCCAGCAAAGACTGTAATTGTTTCAGTGTAGTAGGAGCGCGCAACTGTGCGCACTTCTCTAAGAAGTGAGGAGCCAAACCTCTACCTTCATTGTTGAGCTCATAGCCCAAAAACAACACTGTGTGCTCAGCAATGTGCGATTTTGCAAAGTTAAATTTGTAACCCATGTCTGCAAAGTTACAAATAACAGAATTTACACGACACAGATGCTCCCAAACATCGTCGTCTGTGAGATATATGTCATCCACATACGAACAAGCATCTGGGTCAAGTGCCTCCAGAATAGAGACAATGCGAGCGGTAAATATACCAGGACTATTCTTATAGCCCATTGGGAGACGCCGGAATTGTTTTTGGACCCCAGCGCACGTAAAACTGGTCCATTGGGAGCTAAAGCTGTCCAATCTGTGGGCATAAAAACCGTTGGATATGTCAAGCGTTGTCTTAAAACGCTTACGCACGAGACTATCCACAAGGTCAGAGCCGTGAGTATTCTGTACTGCACAGTTACGGCAATGCGAGTTCAAATGCCGGTAATCCAATACCAAACGATATGATCCGTCAGGCTTGGTCACAGTAAAAAGAGGATTATTCATTGGTGACACACAAGTTTCAATAACTCCCTGATATTCTAATTGTTCAAGGATTTCCGCTACGGAAGTTTTGGCTTCACGCCGAATGGGATATTGAGGTTGAGGCTGCGGCTGAGACCGCAACGGAATTTCGTGGCAAGGCGACAATTTATCCCAACCACATTGGTTACGGTACAGAGCCGGTGCGAGAGCCCGAGCCCACTCTTCTGCAAAATGCTGTGCATGCTCTTTCGAGACAGTGTTCGCGAAACTGGGGAGGATTACCTCCTCCCCTCGCGGCGCCTCGAGCACAAAAGGTGGGGGCCAGTCAGCCTCCGAAAGCAAAATATCATACGTAGAAGACAGATTTTCCCAAAATACCCCTTTAACGGTACGCTGTATGTCACCTTCAATTAACAGGACTATTTCATAAAGTCTTTCAGGGGGAGCAAGTCTCGTATCTGCTGTTTCTATTACAACGTAGACATCAGTCGCTGTCACCCTCAGTAGTGGACGCAGCGCCTCTCTGACTATGGTAATCTCCGCCGCGCTGTCCAGCAAGGTCAGAGCCCACGTCAGATTCCGAAGCCGCGTTCTCACTATCTGTGGCATATCTATGCGCTGTTAAGGCCGCGACTTTCTTTTTCGCAAACTGTGGTCTTTTTGGCGTAGAATCCTCCTGCTTCGCCGCGCCGTCTGTCTGGCGGGACTGGCCACGTCCCTGTTGGCCACCACGTCCCCTACCGCCTCCTCCTCCACCGGTTTTCGGGGCCGATGAGTCCTGAAAGGAACGAGGAGAGCGTTGATCAGAAACCTGAAAACGATCAGGCGATTTAATCATCGCGCGATCGCGCAAATCATAAACTTTTTCAGTCGGCGCAGGAACCGTTGTTGCAGGAAAAGAATCCTGAGTCTGCTTTTGTTGCTTCCCCTGTGTCTGTTTTTTAGGCCAATTTTGTTTTTTGGACTTGGGTTGGACATCTGCCGCAGCAGACTGTCCTTTTGGTTGTTTTTTCTCCTTGACAGGAAAATATTTCAGACCTCTACTTGTGCGGCCAATCGTCTTATAGGCGGCCACAACTATCTTCGCTAACTGTCGGGGTTTATCGGCATCGGGTAAAGCAGCCAAAGCATTCGACACCTGAAAGTTCACCGCATCTCCTTTAATATTGGAGAGTATGAGATCACTTACTATCTCAAAGGAACCACACAGGCGCATACCCAATTCAACCGCTGCCTCCGGTCCGTGATCATCCTGAACACGTTTAACGATCTCAGGCAGTGCGGTCATAGACGGGGTGCCGAAACACCTCGTATAAACGGCCACAAAAGTTTTTCCCCAGCTTTCACAGTCAACGAGCTCAGGAGTTAAATCCTTTGGTAAAGTAATCGTTAACATTCTATGTTTATCAGCAGGAGTAGAATTCGGAAACACAGCCTCCAGTTGGTCAAACTTCTCGGCTAGCCAGAAAGGGAAGTCATCGTTATCAACGGGACGCTGACCAAAAACAGAATTTACCATAACCGGATTCAGGCGTAAACCGCCACGTTCCGTTTGAACGGCCGCACCCCCGGGTGGACCACCCGGGAGATGACGACCTATGTATTGCACTAATGCACGAATCACAGCAATCGAGACAACGTGTAGTCTGCGAATATCAGAAAGGGGACAAGCGCCGTGATTCGGGTGCGGGGTAAATCCACCCAAAGCAGGTCAATTTGTACCTGGAATGGAAAGTGGACCTAACCTCGCAGCTGACAAAGAGTGGGGGAGGGCGCCATCAAACCAAACGCGATGCTGCCAATGATCAATAGGTATTTCCAGTGCCCTGTACGGTGTATACTCAGCCGGTACAGGGGAGGGTGTGTAGTGGAGGAACACTTGAGAATTCGCGTCCACCTCCGGAAATGTGACCCACGAGTAAAAGAGCTCGAAAGGGTACGCCGGATCTGCACACACCACCAAAATCACAGCCATGCCTTCCAAAGGGACTTGGTAAGTTTGTAAATGGTTGCGCACCGCAATGCGACTATGCTGCGCAATGGCTACAGCCATGATTTCACCGGAACCACAGAAAAACAAAGTCAACTTTGTAGCACAACTGGGTAGTAAGTCAAGGAAACCGTTTTAGATAGATTCAAGCTTGAAAAGACCTATTTCAAAAAAATAGGTAGGTTTCACCGACACCACCGTTTTCCGGAAACGACAGTGAAGGGGTTAAGGTTTGAATGATATACTACTCGAGTGTCATGATATAAGGCCTCCAACGTACGGGCGCCATGTAGCAGGGTTTCTGTTATCCCACAGAACTGTGCACAGAGGATTGGAACCTCAGCGAATTAGGGTGACCCAAAACTCACCTTAGTACCCAACAAACCCCTTACCGAGCTAGCTACAGTGTCTCATTGGTCATAACCAACTCCCAATGTTTAGACAAACCAGAACATGAACTCACCAACCTCAGGTTACGTGGAACACATGAGCACTCTTTCGTTATACAATCATTACAAACCAGAACATGGAGTAAAGAAGAACACATGAGCATTTGAAATGTTTATTTACTAATGCCGTCTTCTCAGGCGCAGTATCTTAGATAATACAAGTAAACATATTATCAACAACAAAGCTACAAGCATAGTTACTAGTCCATAGAAAGCGAACGGTGACAGCATGTTACCATGCTGTAAATTAATAAGGGTTAACAACACTTATTTCTCACCTTCCCTAACTCGCATATTATATTAATAGCTAAGAAGGTCTCTTTGGGTTGAATTAGGGCGGGCCCATACCTCAGTGTCCTAGAATGAAGGGATCACATCAGCATACACCAGCTCTCTCTGCATGCAAACAGCATCAAGTGTGTATTTGTGTGAGCAGCAAAGCCATATAAAACCCGCCTAAAAGCCAAAATTGGCAGAAGCTGCACTTATGTTATGTCTATTAAGGCGCGAAGATCAGACCTCATAACAATTCAGTATCTTGTTGTTCCTGAAGCTTCAGCACTCTCTGTACAGACATAGTTTATGAAGCAAAGCTGATATCAGAGTAATAACATATTATTCTCATGTAAACCACAACGAACTACTAGGTTGAAAGCTAAATCAACAATTAAGTGTCGTGTGCAGAAGTAGCAAAAGGAAAAATGGCGTTTAAACATGTAATGTGCCTATGCTAACTTAACGCATTATAAAGATATATAGTAGCTATATGACACGTTTACAGGTCTATGGGATTTCATTAGTTTTTTTGTTTTGTTTGTTTTTTGCCCTGGATGGTAAAGGGTGTGTTTCTTTGTCATTCGTAGACGTGCAAGTGCTTAATTTAATGTTTTTATAATATGGAACTCCGGGTTCAAATCTGGATTACACTCTCCGCATAGAGAAAGTTCCCAATCGTCATTGTGCTGCTGCTACTGTTTGTCTGGTATAAACATGTTGTATTCGTACAAGTGGTGCGCTTATCCCACAACATTATACCCAGAACCCCGCATAGACCTTTGAGCATGCATACAGGTGGAAGCTGATGGGACACAGGTACCAAGATTGCACTGCTGCAGGATGTAATCCGACATCGCCGCTGAATGCCTCAGCACGAGCACATAGGTAGTCGATGGGATACCGGTACCAAGATGCACTGCTGCCGGAAGTAACCTGCCCTCACCGCTGAATAAAAGACACAAATGACCAGTACCCGGCCACACAACTAGCTGATGCCTTGCGGTGACTGTAAGCCCCCCAGCGAGCACACCACGCCATATGAGCCACTTCAACCGATATTTACAGCGCAGTACTAGTACTCGTGTAATAAGCAAAACGTGCCTTTCACTGCTTGCTTATGGTCGTAGTTTCACCCTTGCCTACACCTCAAATTGAAGGTACAGATGCATTTAATAAAGCCAGCAATTGCACACCTGACTATGCGAGCAAACGATAGGGTGAGCGTCTAACTTGACTTGCCCCAAAACAGCTGTTGCCTTTTAGTGCTCCCCATGCAGCTAGCGACAATGCTGGCGGTACAACAAATGCCCCCAAGCACAATTCCCGATTTCTGTCCTTTTGTAATGATACAGTGAGACACCAGGATTGGAAAACTTAAGCTTGACAGTAAGGGCCTAAGACCTCACGACCCTCACCGTTAGCACGCGGTGCATCTCCGCACTAGTATACCGCTGCAATGAGCAGTCGATGCCGGTCCCGCCCGGCCGCACAACAATGCGCTTCTGATCGCAGGCCCGGTGCCAGTACACAGCTGGTATGCCGCTGATACCGCCCGCACGGGAGACACAATTGCCGATCAATTAACTGATGTCTCGGCAATCCTTTCTCACGCCGGAGCCAAGAACGGAGGGCGGACGGGGCGAAATCCTCCGCTATGATCTTCCGATGGAAGCGCCGGAAAGAATCTCCTCCGAGCACACACCGCCGCGCTGCCGACAGTTCCCTCCCGATCACGGAGGCAACACACCACTACTCTTCAGACAGTTCACTCCTGGCCACGGCGTCCTGAAATCTCTGGACTGCTACGAAAGACGACCTGCAAAGAGAAAAATAAAAAGAAATTACGGGCCGCTGGTGGCCCGGGTGCTGTGCCTGTGGGGAGCGTAAGAACAAGAGACTGTTCTGCTCCCCACACCCCCTTTTAAAAGGGGGGCACAGGCCAGTCTAAACAGGTCGGACACTGCCTGCTGGGTGTCCGTGTGAAGCGGAAGCACTAAAGTGCTCCCGGTTCACGCTCCACAGTAACCCGCCTACTGGACGCTAATGGGGGAGGTGGGAGTGCTCCCACCTCCTCCTTTCTCCGGGGACAGGTTCGACCGCCATAAGGGCGGCGCGCGCTATTTTAGCGCTCAGCCTTGTCCAGGAAGTCTCCTCTGCTAAAACCGAAGGTAAACAAACAGACAGGCCTGTTACTTCGCATTCGATATTATAGCAAAGGAGACTCCTCGCCTCCCACTTCAGCTGAAATGACTGTCCGTTCCTTTGCTTTCAGTTTAAGCAGTGGAGACATCCTGCCGCCCATTGCAGCTGAAGCATTTCAGCTTTATGAATTAACCCCATCCCGGGAGGGTTAGCTCTTCCCAGAAAGGAGACAAAGTTTCTTTTAAAACTACACAGGCAGGCATGCAAAATGCCAGCCAGCCATGTATTGTTTGAACAGACTGCAAAATGCTTGTCTCAACACTAAACATGGTTATAAATAAAGAAGCATGTTCCCTTTTATTATCAGCCATAGATTATTCAGGCAGCCCTAGAACACAAGTAAAAGTTATTTCTATTTCTAGTTGCTGTTCAAAGTATGCACAGACAAGTACTGACAATACAGCTTTAGGTGACTGCTTATTTTTGTACAGCCTGGGACATCAAAATAATTAGCTGGCAACCCTAATCACAAGACTTGGAGTTTGCTGCAGGATCACCACATTATTTATTTCCTCCACCCTGATCCCTGATTACTGCCATATTAGCAATAGTTTAACACATTTGAAACCCTACACTGCTGTAAATAACATTCTAAGTTACTTCAAGTGTCTGGGAATGCAGCTTGCATTCAGACAACTCGCTCCTCATTCTCGCTGTTCACTTTCACGCTCACCCTGCACCCACACTGATCCCCATGCACTCATACCATTCACCCACTTACCCTGAACTCACAGTGATCACTCTGCACTCACAATGCACTTGCGCTGTTCACCCTGTACCTCACCCTGCAATCACACGAGCACACTACTCAACCTGTCCTCATGTAACACTTCACTCACCTGTCCCCCTCACTGCTCAATCTGCAATCTCACTCAAATAAGCCCACAACTAACCATGCATTCATTCGTCCCACTCTGCACCCAAATTCATATGGTCACCTCACTCACCCTGCAGTCACTCCTCTTACCCTACTCTCAAACTGTCGCATGGCTCACCGTGCTTCACAGGAGCACTCCTGCCACCCAAACACCACAGAGGGTTATTGTGCCTGCTCCATAGTCTGTGTACCATGCAAATCAGAGAACTGAGTGTGAGTAAACAATGAGTGGCGCTATAAAAAACGAAGAGAGATGAGGTGCATCGTTGGTGAGTGGTAGTGAGGGAATTGATGGAGAAGGAGGAAATGTGGGAGGGGCTGGCCCTAGCACTTGTTGCACTGTGTGCAACAAGTGCTAGGGCCAGCCCTGGCTGGGAGTGTTAGCCCCCTCCCGAAGTTCGGGTTTAGTTGCGCCTCTGTACCCGAGTATGGGCATGTCGTCCTAAATTACAAAAGGACACATTTACATGCAACAAGGAGAATTGTTTCCTTTCTCCTTGTTTTTCGCTCTTTCAATGCGTGCTGCATTCTACAGCATGTATTGAAAGAAGGAAATGCCTGTAGTGATTGTTTATGTGCAGGAAGGTGCCCCTTCCTGCACAAAATCAATCTCCCCATGACACAGGCATCCTTGCACCATGGTGCAAGGATGCCTATGCCAGCACATAGCTGCAGTTTGTGCGCCAGCACAGGGGGAAGCACAGAGATGCGTCATATTCTTGTAAATATGTTGCATCCCTGTTCTTCGGAAGTGCTGCAGTGTGGCGCAACCAAAGGGCTTGCGGTGCCACGCTGCGGCATGTCCTTGTAGATCTGCCCCTGGATGTGGAGCACAACCTGAGGATGGCAGTAGCAAAATCCATCCACAGATTGACCGTCTGTGGCTAAAAACAGGACACCCATCACATTTATGTTGGTGGTGTTATTATCAATCAATGTCATGTGTAAAACAAAGCATCCTAGTAAAAACAATATTCGCACATTTTATCTAGGAAAATGGTGGTTTGAGCTGTGTAATAAGCCTCTGTCATTTCAGCACACCCACTCAAAAACCTGCACTTTACTAAACACTCTTATTGTGTTGAACGTTATTTGCTGGATATATCGCCCGGGATATGCGCGTGGCGGTCGATTATGTAGTGTACCAGATTCCAGAAATTTCTGTTGGGTGGTGGGGGGGCCCAATAGTTAAAACAATTGAGCTGAGGCAGGGGTGGGGGGAGGGGGGGCTCAACCTACAAAAGTTTGAAGACCTCTGGTCTAAGTGATACTCCCAAAGTAATTTTAATTGATGTTTCTTCTTAAGTATAAATCAATAGGATACTTTTTTTGAAGAGGTAATGCTGTCTGACCATTCTAGGTTCGGGATGACATAGATTACATAATTGTGCACATGTTTTAAACTGAATAATATGCTGTATGATCAACATCATCCAAGTGATCCCTACATTCTGAATTTTCCATGAAGGAGTTGGTGGGAAGCACGTGGAGGAAGACAGTTGACAGAGAGCACGGTTGGCTTCACAAAACTAAGTAACATGAACTTCTGCTTTGTCTACATTTAAGCATTGATTTTTGTGTCAAATCCTTTGTGAACCAGAGATTTGGAGTGGATCATGGATTGTTTCAGGGATGCTGCTCTTTGGAATTTCCATGAGACAATCCATGTTGTTGACTGATTTCCTTGTTCCTCTAAGTCAAGCGATAGGATTTAATTGCTATGTATGACTCTCATCGAGCACCACTGGTGTGAATACAAGATTTTAAATCCGGTTACTCACTTCAATAACATAACAAAAGATGTTACACAGTCTTGGTACATTATAAAGAACTTCAAGGCTGCTCTGACAGGTTAGCGCTGGCTCTCTGCATTGAAGGAGATCAGAGAGCACAGCTCCGGAGTAGGAGGAGTGACACAAAGGGTGCTGGGGTGGGGGGCAGTAGTATTTTATGTATATGGAAAAAGAGAGAAGTTATGTTATACATGGGTCCGCATTACTCCGCTGTCTCTGTGTTGCAGCTGTGTTGCAGCTGAAATCCAGGGCAGATGAATGTAGGGTATGCATGTGGGCCATGCATACCATAAAATTATAGACTGGTAAAGCGTGAATAACAGAGATGTTTTTGACCTTGTGGTCTAGAGTGACATCATAGACAACTCAAGATTCTCACTCATTGTCTATTTGATGTTGTAGTGTAGTTCCTATATTCCCAATAGGCTCTGTGCATTGGAATAACATAAACATCAGTTTAGACGTAGGACTGAGGTCATCTAGGTCTCTACTGACTATGTTAGACTTAATTAGGTTTGCCAGCTAGCTCAGAGGTCACTAGAAACTTTCTCGAGTAAACAAGGAGGTGTTAACTTCCCTGAATAGACAAGAAGAGATTAGCTTCTGACAACCGCATAAACATGACAACTTTGCTCCCTCAGAATAAAGAGTATATCTCTAGAGTCATGTGAAAACAATAGACATCTTTTTCACTGAGTCAATCGTGCATGCTTAATTTCACCAGGGTGCAGAGAAATAGAGAGACGGGCGTTTTCAATAAAAGTTGTTATTTATTGAGCAGTCTCCTTTCTCATGCAAGAGAAATGAATTGCCACAGTTGCAATACTTATCTGGAAGTAAAGTGCGTACAGTAAAAGGAGTATTGTGAAATAATACTGTAAAAGCATTGATATGGTTTCTTAGCCATATGATACTTTAAAACGGATAAAATATATACATACATAAAAACATTGACTAACGTACTCAACTGGTGATTCTAATATACGCCTACCCCGGTGTACCTGACCTAAGCCCAATACGTGGGAAGGAGTAAGTAAGTTGCAGTTTAAGTTAAGTTGGTTTTTGCCAAGAATCTGAATCAAGAAATCTCTTAAGGTTTTAGTCAGCTCCGTACCTTGGTTCTAGAATGGAGGAGGTCTTGTATCTCTCTCAGGACTCGATCTCCCAGCAACCCGCAAGGGTGACTGGAAACACCAGAGCTGGATTTCTCGGCAGGAGAAAAGACAGCGTCTCTCTCAGTGCGTCAAATGGGAGGGTCGGCTTCCTTCGGCTCTCGCATCAGCTGGGCTTCGGGCAAGTAGATAGCCTGTCTGCTCCAAACCACCGTGTGTTTGCTTAAGGCAACGTTGGTATATTTATACCTGAAAGGTGCAGTGTTTGACGTAAGGTTGGACATAAGACGTCACTAAGAACTAACTGTTCTTTATGGACTCCAGGAGTTCTTGCGCAAATCAAAACAAAAGCAGGGGGAATTCCCGGGCTGCTGGAGGCTTGGTTTGTTTAAAGAACACGTTGTGCTTTCTAGGAGTCTATGGGATTAGCCTTGCCGTATTTGGACTGCATTGGCTATGCCTAAATATGGACATGATTCTTATGCCTTTATAAGGATATGTTTTGTTATAACCACATAAGGGCATGAATCGGGGATATCTAATTAGGGTCCTAGATAGATTCACAACACCCACTCCACGTATTATGTCAATCATTACTAAATACTAAGCAATACTAAACATATAACGATGCATGTGTTTTCCAACCCACCCCAAAATACATAGATTGCATTGGAAATGGTATATGGTGTATACACGAAAATGAGTATTATACTGTACGTCTTTCAAGCAGTTGTATCATTCAGATAATGCATATATAAATATCGGCTGAATGAATTGCGAAAATTACATTTATGAAATGGCTCTTAATATAGAAAAGAAGGTCGAGACCATTTCATCACATATTTATACAATACTGTACATGTGCTAGAGGCTGAGGTAAAATATCGTCTCTAGAGTCTCTAAAAATAGAAGTTCTGTTCTCTAAGAATAGTTCTACTTTAAGCATTGTACCATGTGCCCAAAAAAAGGTAAATAATTTGGAAATTGAAAAAAAATAATTTCGTTTTCAGGGGAAAAATAGTTCCAATTGTTTTTAGAAGTTCTGTTTATCAAAACTGAAGGCCAAATTCAGAGTTCAGGGAACGCTGTGTGCTCGTTGTTTTAAAAGTTATTCTCGTAGTTTAGGAGAGAACATCATATCAGACAGAGTTGCAAAAAATTGGTCTACAACAGTAGGTGAGAGTTCGACCAAGTTCGAAAAAGCTGAAATTGTGCAAATGTGAGAGTCATTACTATCATCGATGTCTGGATCAGCAATGCTCACAGAAGGTTGTACCTGTGTGGTGCTGCTTTCATCTCGTACTTCACCGCCACCTAATCGTAATGGTGAAGTCTCAACGAATGCCGCCATCAGAATAGGTAGCCGCTGGGGACAACACGTTGCATGAGCCGTTCCCTAACCAAGCAAAGTATGGATATCCATAGGTACTGCTGATGGTCGTGTAAGACAGATGTCCAACACGCATTCTTCTCCGCATAGCAGACATCGAAGCACAGGTAAGATGCAATCTTGCCAGATTGGTCTGAATGAAAGAAATCAGGTTGCACTTAGATCTCTTAGCCGGGCCAATCCGAGGACTCTAGTGATTCGGTCTCGGTAGCGTATTGCTAGGATCGTTTCTTCCATTGTCGCTGGAGTTCTGTCTGTGGCTTGGCTTGCCATATCGGAGCAGAAGGATCAAAAATAAAATTCCTGCTACGAGTCCCAAAAGAAGAGGCAGGCCACTGAATACTGAATGCACAACATTCGGGAAAATGCCCAGAACTGTTTCAAAGGGTGCTAACAGTCCCGAAAAAATTGTCTTAAATACATGTGTGATGCCATTGGTATCAGACATGTTTAAAATTTGACCTAACATTTCTACAAAATGTACGGGGCAATTTGTTGATAATAGGGAATGCATCTCTGCCGCTGTCCTTGCAACTTGCAGATCATACATCTCTTTGGACGAGGTTAAAGGCACAGTTGTCTGTAAAAGAATAGACTTCATTCTGCTTAAAGTATCAATTCGAATAGAAGAGATATTCAAAGAAGGCCATATTGCAGCCTCCATGTCTGGATTGCCGTTTGGATACAATACTTGCATACAGCAAATGACCCTGGAAGTGACGGCTTTTCCTGGCACCATGCCACAACAGCTGTGGTCACTTATTGGAACATAGCTGCCGTTGGAAAGCTGTCTGAAAAAAGGCTCTATCTGTGTTGCAGGAGTGCCGTGCAGGTGACATGAAAGGTTATTTGATGAACCTTCGCAGGCTCCATGCAAGTTAATACCATGACACAGAAGTGTACCGCTTAGTGATTTTTTACAATTGTTACCACTAAGGAATACCTCTTTTTTCCCTTCACTATAACATTTATGTGTATAAGGTAATTTCCAGGTCATTTGATGTATCCTTTACCCAACCTTTCATACAGGCCTGCTGGTATATATTTTTCGCAATACTTAAACTGGAAAGTTGTTATCGGAATTGTAATTGTTCCGTGTATTATCCATTCAATGACAGGTCTCTCTGACATTGTCAATGGTAATCTCTCAAGTTTTTCAATGCTCAGAATCGTATAGTCTGCTCCTTATTGTGCCAAACTGATTTGTTTATCAGTAAGGTTAAAGATAGAAAATAATGAAGTTGTGTTGATTAGACGCCATGGCACGTAGCCTGAACGCAGGTTTTGCAACGTCCAGCCTAGCTGTACAATAGAACGTAATTGGGACTGACCATGTTGTAACATTAGTAAGTCCTGCTCTATTATATCAATAGCAGATGGTACAATACTGTCCAGTGAATATATTCTGGAGGACAGAGTCGTTAACCCATTGTCCACTACAGAAAGTGATTTTTCCAAATGTATACGATCAATTTCCCGTATTTTCTTCTACTGTTTCAATTTGCGTTACTTTCCAAGCTTCGTTGTAAGCAGCGTATATACCGGCGTATATGAAACGTTTTTGACGCTGTTTGCGAGGTCCCAGTATGAAATCTCGCAAGTCAGCACCTTCTTTAAGTAAAGTCAAGTGTTGCTTAATTTCTGGCAGTGTGGATTTCTGTAGCCACTCAAGGCAGAGTTTTCCTACACTGTATGTTGTAACTATCCCTGGATGTTGTCTCTGGGAATATCTTGGGTCTGGCCTGTTCTGTTTGAACCCGTGTGTTTTGTTCAGGAATCTATCTTGACAGTTATTAGTGTCTGTGGGCCAGATCAACCATTTTTTCCAATCAGGATTTGTTCTGTTTTGATGTAAAATATGGGATACGTCTATCTCCACATCTGTAGTGCTATTACTATCAGGTATGGGCTTTGGAATAGACTGTTTATTTAAGTCTTTTATCTTGGCTAAACCAAGACAGGTTGTCTGTTGAATGGTGTCATTCAGGAATATTATCTGTTCTGGGATCATGCAGGCTCTAAATAATGCTTCTAGACCTTGTACCTGCCAGTCTTTTGAACCCCAGATGGTTTTTGTTTCAATGTTGTTTTTCCAAAATTCAAAACCAAATGTAGACATTTTATCATAAAAATTTTCAGAATAAATCAATTTAGTATTTGTCAACATTGTTTTCATTCCTGTCTTATTTAACATTTTAAAATTAAACGTTTCTGGATCATTGTTGTTAAACCCTGAGAAGTATGTGAATTTCTCATAAAATGTTTTCGAGCTGCCTTTTGGCGGTGTTGGACAATGTTCCCATTGATTATAATTTAAAACATTTCTAGGTTGAGCAGATTTATGCAAATAGTGATGACCATAGTGGTTATAACAGTACATTTCTTCATAGTTCGATGAACCCTGTAAATAATCATGTTCTGTAAAGTTTGCTGACATTACTAAATCTGACATCATATTATTAATATTTTCAAAGTCCCAATCATCAGAGAAAGTACTTGGTGTCACAAAGTCACTTAAGGAAACCTTAAATTGATGTGGATATTTCAAGAGCTCAATCGGGCCATAGATTTCATAATCCGTTTTGTCCCATGCTACCCCACCGGGTATAGGATTGGCTGTGATGTTCACTGATGACAGTTCTCTTTTCTCGATGTGAGAGGATGTGTGAGGCTTTAGGACCAAGTTGATGTTCTGACTTGCTCAGTGCTTAATTTGTAAAATATGAAGTGCAGGTGCTGAAATGTTTGTCGGAGGCCACACCCACTTTTTTGGCTCCACCCACTCCATCCACTGGCTCCACCCACTTACTCTATTAGCTCCACCCACATCTTCAAGTGGCACTGCTAAAAGTCAAATATAATACCTGATCTGAATTTCAGGAAGGGAGCCTTCGTTAGGTTTTGATAGGAGGTTCCCCGTGAACCATTCTGAAAAAGATTAAAACAAATGTGCATTTAAAGCACAAGTTTGGAATAAATTATCTAAAACCAGTAATGCATTGAAAATGGACAATTTCAGTGCTCTGTGTGCTGATTTGGGGAAAGGACAATACTGGGGGTAGGGCATGCCATTTGTAGCAGAGTCTATGATTTCAAAGGTACAACTGCCTGACAGTGACACTAGCTAAGCGCGCTCCGAGCAGTCAGGCCTCATTAACCTGCCAACACGCTCTAATAGCTCTCCGCTCCGGTCCCAGAAGCCCGGAGACTGGTACAGCCCCATCGACACTAGGTTACGGACCTCGTGATTCCCGGCTCTGGCAGCAGTTCAGCTCAGCACCATGTGTGTCTGCGGCAATAGCTCACTTAATTTCCACGACGGCCCTCAGCGCCTTGAGAACCGTAATGGTGAGTAGTTTGCGCTTTACAAATACAGATTTAAATACTGATTTACATACAAGTCTGGAGGTAAGTTCTTTATTCCATGTTAGGCCCGCATGTTAGAGTCACATGCTTAACTCCCAGGCTTAACAGGCACACATAAACCGACATTCCATGCTGCAGCATGTCACATTCTCCAACCTCCAGATCTATACCTCATCTCTACACCAGCTGTTACACCGTGCATTGGGCAAACTAAGGTTAGATTTCATCAAATGAGATTCAGTGTCATCTATGGAAGGAATAAACAACTGGCAAATTGACAACAGTTATTGGTGAACGTGAACGGTCGTTTGTAGCTGGTCACAAGAATCCTTCTGTCTTCATTTATCTCACGAAGAAACAGCTCACAAATGACTGTGATTACTCAGCTGCACCGTGTGTATGGGCTTATGGGACTGTTAATGTGACTTCCTGAGGCTTTTTTCTTTAAATCTTTAAATGGTGGCAATAGTGAGGGTTGAGTAATTGAAGATAATTCTCTCTTCATGAAATAGAGTACAACTGCTGCTATCAGTGACGGAGTGTGAATGGCACTGCTGATGAGGGGCATTCGTGAAAATGCAGGAGGGATACAAAGCTGGAAGATGAACTAAAGGCGTGGGCTTCAATGCTGGCTGACTTACTTGACCTGTCACCTCACCCAATTCTAGACAACCCTAAATTATTTCTATTTGCGGTCCGACACTGTGATGCTACAATGTGCTAGACAATTGGATATTATGAGAACTGGATTAAGTGGTTATGTCGGGAGCCCAAAAACCCAGATGTATACAGAAGGCATGATCATCTATATAAAGTTATCAATGCAGGCTTTCAGTTGTTTCCCAGTGACATGGTATTACTCCAATACGCATATTGGGTACAGATGGGTAGAGCGAGGGTGGGGGGGATTATAACACTGTTCTTAACATGCCTGTTTTCCACAGATATTGTTTGTTGCTGTCCCAAAAAATATTATACAAAAAAAACCTCATACCGGTGAAACATGCTTTGTGACACCAAATTACTGAATTGAAAAACAACAAACGAATAGCAGAGATGCGGGCGGGGATGGCAGTGGAGACAGAGGAAGACGTTGCACCCCTCTGCAGGGAGCATAGAATAGTGGTGACTAGGATTGGAAGCTGCACTTGAAGAACACTTGGCCCATCAGCATGTGGGGAGGGATCGGGCAGGCAGGGTATTACCAATGCTTTTGAGGTTGGAAGTTCCCAAAGTCACCCTAACCGCCATTAGGTCCCTGACTTGGGACTGGGAGATACTGAACTTGCAGGTCAATGTTAACTAGGTTTTCTTAACTACTATACATCACATCACTGTACTGGGCAGCAGAGGGACAGGCAGACTCACTGCTACAAGACTACTTGGATGGCGTAACCGTAACCCTTCCTCATATAGATCCTCTGCTGTGCTGGCTGTGGATGACATGTACCTTGCAATTGACCAGATGGTGTGCAGCAAAACCCCCGTGCTGGACAGTGTTTCCAGTGGAGTTTTACTCTGCTGCATATAAAGCAACTTTCGCCCCAAAACTTAATCGAATGTATGGTAAAGCCAGGGAAGAGGGTGTCCTACAAGTGCGGCTGGTCTAAATGAGAGCCCATAGGCGCAGATATTTTACCATGGTCAAATGCGCGTTTAAGGACCCGGTGGCTGGCACCCCACCGCGGGAGTCAGCCGTGTCGGTACGGTAGGCACTACAGCACCCTATTGCGGGCGCCTGAGCCAGGCTTGTGCGGCGGCTGCTGGCGTGCAACAGTATAGGGCTTAAATATGGAAGAGCAGGTAAGGAAGCGCACCTGAAGCAGCAGCTGAATATTTTTTCTCGTCCATTTTGCTGGAGGGACACGGACACCTTAAGGGCAATCAATCACGGACATGATGTTGTTCTTTAATTACACCAAAAGAATTCCTTTTCTGATATTAGAAGGGCAGCTAGCTCAACAGAATTCCAGGCTAACGCTGGCTAAACCAAGAGACCTTTTGCTTGGGGCCTTATTATAGGCAGCAATCTGCATCTGCAGATTTTCATGCCAGAGTTCTTTCATTTAGTTCTGCCCAGTAATCAGCGGGTGATCTTAGACCGGCGGACCCCATCACGCTTACCAAAAAGCATACAGCGTTGGTGGTTGTAACGGTCGGACCGATCCGGACGGTCACAGCATAGCATTGGCAATTGCCATGATGGCATCCCTAGTGTAGTTAGCTAAACTGGCTTCGCTTAGTTAGTAAAACTTTACAAATTACAATGAATAAATGAATAAATTCCATTACTGCTGCAGAGCTTGAACTTGGAGCGTCAGCGTATGAATAGAATGCCTAGCCCTGCCCTTAACATGAAATGAAAAAACCTATATTGGCAGCAGTATCTCAATCCCTGGAACAACAATGGCGTCTTAGAGCCAGGAGTCACGCATATTGCCCGGAGCTCTCCAGGTTGGCGTGCAATCAGAGGCCAGAATCCAGCCAACAGACGCAATGTCACAATATCAGAGAATGGGCCAATTGAAAGCGGCACGCGGACAGTCACTAAGGTCAGGGCTCCCCAGCTCACATAACTGCACTAAAAAGGAACACTCTGTGCAGTACACTTTTAGAACTGTCATTTCAGGAAAAAAGGCATGGTCATCTGCAGGTTAGATCAGAAGCATTTGTTTGTAGTAACCTTTTCGATATTCCTAGACAACTTTAGGTGTTTTTATCTGGATGGTTAAATTGTTAACACAGGCTTGAGAGGCCTAATAAACAATGCAAAGTAAAAACTACCATTTTGAAAACAATTACTGCGTTATTGCAATCACAGCACGCCAAGTCGAGCAGTGACACTGAATGCTCAAATACTTTATCGGGACACTTTATCGGGACAATTTCAATTTAATGATTTTCATTTCAGATCAATAGTCAGTATGTTGGCCATCCTGAAAACCGAATGGATTTAACAATATGCTGTCTCGATGGATTCAGGCCCAATTACATCAATTTCCAGTACTTTGGCACAACTCAAATACCAAAGGCCGATAGATTTCTGCCTGGAAAAATACCTTTCAAACATCCATATTTATAAATGGTTCATTTGCACGGTCGCACCTCCTCCCACCTCCCCGCCCCTCCCCTTCCCTCGTCCACCGGAATGAAAGTAAAACAAAGTGTGGGAGCTGATCAGGTCAGCTTAATTTAAAACTGTAAGTGCTTGCTTGCTTTGCTTAACTTAATTTATTGTATCTTCTTAGTTCTTACCTTTATTCGTGGTGGGGCCGGTCGGCAGGCCAGGAGTCAGACACACACACTGCTAGGCTAGCTAGTACCTAGCTGCACACCGCACTGCTCAGGCTCAGCTCAGCTGCACTTTGCTGTTGCTGCCTGCTTGCTACCAGCCCAGACCGTTTAGACACCCACAGTACTGGGGGCTGCAGTGCCACGCCGCAAGATCGTTACGTCACCTGACCACAGTTGCACTGCACTGCACAGCCCAGGGCCAGCTCTGCCCTTCGACTGGGCTTCGTCGTCGTCGTCGGTGTTCGGGCTGGGACCGCTGGGCTAATTTAGGATGACTCTTGCCGTGGGGAGCTTCCGCCTGCTGCCGCTGAAACTGCACGGCGGTTAAGCTGGGGCGTGGCTGGTGGTACCTAACTGGTGGCAGCCTGAACCAAAATGAAAAAAATCTGCACGCGCTACCGCGCGCACGCAGGCCCTACCCCCATCAGAACCTCCAGCCCAGGCCCACCAACTTCCTTGGCCCCTGGCCTACCCACCCACTGGCAAACCGAAACTATCAACAACTCTGCGGCCATGATGATGAAAATCATGAAACGAAAGCTAAACTTACTTCAGTTTTCATATAGTCACTGACTCACAGACATATTATATATTTATTTATTAAATATTTGCTTTGGAGTTGGCCTGACCTCACGCCTAACCTCACGGTGATAAAGAAGAGTGTCAGTCATTTGCGGCGGCACTAGTGACTCCCAACTTGCAAGTTGCAACACACACTAAGCGGTTACCCAAATGCCGTGACGCAGTGACGGTGACGCACACTGACAACAGTATGATTGATGAGAGTGACTCGGCGGCCGGCGGCTGGATATGAAAACACGCTGCGGGGCCGGGGCCAGTGTGGGCTGTGGCTGCACAGAGACAGAGTTAAATAAAGAAAGTTATATTTATTTTTACAGTCAGCAGTCAAGATTCATAGACCCGGCCCTGATATTTAAGTGCCGGTGCTGAGCCCCCGATAGCACCGGCAAAAATTAAGCACTGGACTTGCTGTGTCCATTGTACTATATTTTCCTTCAATGAATTTTCCCAAACATAGAACCATGATGAGCCAAAGTAGGAGGAAAAGTACACCTAACACAATCCAAAATTCAATCCCTGGTGAAATCAGATATGTTTCTTTTAGTTGATGAAAAAGTTCAGTCATTTTTTCTTTGAAAGTTTTTGTTGCTGGCGTTTCTTCATGCTCACTTGGATCATCAGAAAAGTCATCGAAATTGATGAAGTAGCCAGATGCAGTTCTGTCAATTGTTGGAATTGCTTCCGGATTCTCATTAGTCTTTGCATTTTTCTTTGTTTCATTAGCATAGTCTGAGGCTACATCGTTGTAGACAGGCATTTCTTGATGAACTGTTGCAATTTGGGTTTCAAGAGGCACAAGTTCCATGGCTTTGTTGCATAGTCCTTTTTTATTCACTGCAGGTTTATCAAATGTTATTAGTCTCTCAGTTTGAACTCTTGGATTGTAGCAAGATTTGGTCTTCTGCTATTTCTTGGGAGTCCACTGGGCCTACTACTTATTATTGGCCACTTGATTGTGGTTTTACCAGGTCGATGGATACAACTCTGTTCTCCTTTTTACCAGCAAGGGGCGGTAGTACTACTGATCTTGTTCCGCTGACAGCTAAGACAGGTACTGCTTTTCTGTAAGAAGGCCCAAATTCCTTCTTCACCGCGATCTTTTCTCTGACTAGGGGCCAGATGTAGGTAATTTTAATTTTATCACCTCTTAAATACCAAATCATACCGATTCGGTATTTAAGAAGTGGTAAAATAGAAGTACCGAGATGTAGGTAAATCCAGATGTGCATTTACCGAATCGGTATTTACCGATTCGGTAAATACCGACCGGTAATGTCCATTCATTCCTATGGGCTTTGAAGCCCATAGGAATGAACGGGCATTACCGATTCGGTAATTACCGAATCAGTAAATACCGAATTTCACAAGGGTGCAGGGGGTGTCACTTTGACACCCTCTAGCACCCCCAAAACGGGTTCGGGTGCCATGTGGCAGGCATACCTGCCCTAAGGGCAGGTCTGCCTGTCATATGGCACAGGTGTGCATGCACACATGTGCATGCACACCGGAATCGGTATTTTACCATCAAATAGGATTTGATGGTAAAATACCGATTTGGTAAGGCTTGTGGGACTCAGAAGAGTCCCACCTACATCTCAATTTTACCGATTCGGTAAAAATACCGACTCGGTATTTTACAGAATCGGTAAATTTACCGATCGGTAAATTTACCGATTCTGTAAAATTGAGTGACCGATCCCCAATCTTTGGAATCCAGACAGGTCTTGCTGGGACAGGTGAATTTACTTCAGTGGCTGTTGGCTTTAACTTTGTGTTACTAAGACTTCTTCTTGTTTCATTTAAGTCCTGTAAAACAGCCAAACGATCTTTGATATCAAAGGCTTTTTCTTTTACCACTGAAGTCTGACAATCTAAGTCCTGGATTTGCATTCTAGTGCCGAACAATTGTTCGTAAGGAGTGATACCTTTTAGAGAATTTCTTGGCAGATTGTTAAGACTACGTTGGACACTTGTTAAATGTTTGACCCACCCATCACCCGAACCTAATACCCTCGCCGTTATAGATTGCTTTATGTCATGGTTTTTTATTTCCACTACTACATTTCCCTCAGGATGGAAGGGAGAAGAGTACTCGAGAGCTAAACGCAGGACCCTGGTCAGAATGTAGCATGCCAATTGCGTATGTGCCGATAAAGACTCGCAAATCTTTTATGACAGTTCTGGCGTCAGCCGAGCGCTGGTGCCTACATTTTTAAGTGAATCTAGTCTTAATAATTATGGGAACGCATTTCTCCGGCTGGATTTCTGCGTATAGATAGCCTGATGCTTTCTAATAAAGGTGTCCTGGCAGTACTCTGGTCCGGGTCACAACTGCGATCTCTGTTGCAGTCTGGACAATCTTTTGCAAAGTCGTAATTTTGCAGGCTCATCCCCGGCCACCAGTATTCTGATTGTAATTCTTTTAGAGATTTCCCTATCTCTTGGTGCCTTAGACCCTGTCCCATGTGTGCTTCTTGAATCAAGTAAGCCCTCCGGTTCGTGTTTGGAATTACTCTATCCCCCACTCCAGGGATTTGAGCAAAAGGAACGGAGTTTGCATCAATTATGTATGTATTACTGAGTGGATAGTTGAGAGGTAATGCTGCATAATCGCCTTTTAATGAGGCTTTTACTGCCAGCATGGTTTCTCTATCTATGTGTTTTTTAGAACGTTTTTGTGGCTACGGAAGCCGGTTAAACCGCTGCCGCTGTGGCTCTGTTAGCCAATGAATTCCCTGCAACGTGAACGCCATCACGTTGATGACTCAGTGTATGTATCACATGAGTCTTTTGTAGTTCTTTCTTTAAAAGAACTACTTGTTCCCAAAGCTTTTTATGCTTTATTGTGGCACCTTTGTCATCTTTGTAACCGTTTTTGATCCATGTCTGCATGTCATTATTGTAAGATTTGACGCAGTAATGCGAATCACACACTATTAGTGTGGGGAATTCGCGATCGGCATTTTCAAGCGCCATCTTTAAAGATCTTATTTCAGCTCGCTGAGCTGTACAGTTTCTGAGGGATTCAGTTTTGATGATTAACAGTCTGAATTTACATAAGCGCCAGCGACCTTTAACAATTGCGCACGCTGAATTGTAACTTTGTTTTCCCACAACGTAGTGTTGTGCAAATCTGTCTGTGTAAATCACACAGGTGTATTGTTCTAGAGGCAGAATCTCGATCGGCAGAGAATATTCATTTTCGTATTCTAGATCTTCTAGTCTTTTCATTTTTGGATCAAAAGCGTGTTTCACGTCTTCTGCAGCAAGAGAATTTTCCCATTGTATCCATTTTGGATCTAATGTCGCTGCATTTGGAATGCGTGGCCTTGTTACTGCCTCAAGGGATGATTCTGCTGTCAAAACAGATATGTTTCTCCCTTGGACTAGGGCTCTTTCTTTTGCTACAGCAGTTTGAACCGCAGTTAGAATTTTTTCAGTTGAACTGAATTTCATTTCAGCATGTGTGTACAAGTGTGATTTGTAAACTATTGGTACCGTTTCTCCCTCATTAGAGGTCAGGTACGTGAATCCGCATCTTCCTGGGATGACTCTGATTACAAGGTTGCGTATATTTTCGCGTGTTTGCAGTTTTGTTTTAGTTAACATGTCTGTTTGATGTGATTGTAGGAGAGTAGGGTCTGCTATGCTATGGTCACCCCAAATTTTTGCTTTTTGCTTCACTGGTTTTAGACTACTGAGGCTGTGGGCCTGCTAATCAGACCCCCAGCCTGCTGTTCTCTCTCTAAATTATTGATACATGTGCTATAGGTACATACCACAATTGGAAATGGACTCCTTGACAGCCCCTGTACCATGCACTATAGGTGCTCAGGGCATAGGGGCCACCAAGGCCTACCAGGGGCTGCAGCATATCTTTTGCCACCCCTGGCTGGCTCTTAAATTGACACAACTGGCTGATCACTCAGCTGGGGCAAGGTGGTGTAATCACCTCTTGCTTAGATATAGTATACCTATATCTAAACCTATATCTGGACACATATAAACCTGTGAGTCACTCCTATGGAAGGGCCTTATCAATCCTGGAGGCAGAGTGCGTGGTTTAATGTGAGATGGAGCTCTAGCATGAGCTGAGCCTGTCTGCAGCCGTCGGGAACAAATCCCTAAGCTGTTTCAGGATAATGCCATACCATATACTCTTAAGTGCATTATAATCCTCGCGGTTATATAGCAACTTTGGTTTGGCTTTATCAAAACATGTCGTGTAAGGTGTCATACGATTTGGAATACTATCCCCTCGCCAGTTCTGGCGACGGGGATAGCATTCCACCCCTCTAGAGGGGTAAGACATGTTACTTTACTTAAATGCGGTTAATTTCTAAAAGGGCCTCAGATCCACAAAATGGATGCTTCTGCCACAGACACAAGTCTGACCCCCTGAAGCTGACCGAAACTCAGCCCAAGGGGGCCTGGACAAAGGGTTTCCTGTCGCAGGGCGGTGTTACAACCCCCCAGACAGGAGATAGTGGATTGTAGCAGGGAGGTTTGAAAGAAACCAGACACTGCCTGGGGAGCACAAGGCTG
Organism: Lissotriton helveticus; assembly: GCF_964261635.1. Taxonomy (NCBI): domain Eukaryota; kingdom Metazoa; phylum Chordata; class Amphibia; order Caudata; family Salamandridae; genus Lissotriton; species Lissotriton helveticus. The sequence goes on from NC_136059.1 coordinate 1,031,088,332, forward strand.
CCCCTTGCATAATCCGGCCAAACCGGTTCTGGGGCACTCCAGCCCTCGTGCCAGCGCGGCCTCGATCAAAGGAAGGGGGTGTATCCACCCACTTCCTGGGTCCCACCCATAGGAGGGGACCTAGCAGGTAATCCAGCCCCCCAGATTCGAATAAGAGTGGGAGTAGTGCCAATGCACTTCAGATTATCCTGATGAAACATAAGAAATGAAACTCTGGACCCTTCGACATCCTACTCAACGTAGAAGACTGAAGAATCTCCCTTGTGGTCAAGGAGTGACCACCCTGTGCAAACAGGCACCATCCAGCCCTCGACGTCTGCTTTGTTGCAGTTCCCGCCGGAACTCGAGTGACAGAGATCGACGAGATCAAGCTTGCCTGCCTTCTAACAGCCCGATCCACAGTCCCTGCAGAGCTGAGACCCGTGGAGGCGACCGGAAGCGTGGGGCATGCCATCTTGGAAAGACCACGAGACGCTGACCGTGCAGCCCACGAGTGACCCTCGAAGCTGTACAACGGGGTTTGAGAAGCCCCAACCCTGAGCCACTCTTGCACCGAAGTTCAGCCCTCCACACTTGACGAGTGCTGCGTGGGGCCCTTCTGCTTCTTTTGGCTCAACGCGTTGGTCTGGTCACTTGCCAGCTGGCTTGTGGTCCCTGTGCCGATGAAACTTGAAATTCGACTTGCGATTCTGGTTGCTCCAGATTTGCACCAGCTCCCCTGAAAAAGAGCCCCCACTCTGACCCTCCTGGTTCGAGTGAGAAGCAATCTCCCGGTTTCGCGTGGATTGCTTTTGCCAAGTGTTGTTTGCTCCAATCTTGAAGCCGACAGCGCCGACGGCGAGAGCCTGCGTGGGACAGATCGTGACCTGCTCCTGAACTTCGTAGATGCCCCAGAGCCCACGTGACAGCGGAGAGAAGCTCCTCAACAACCACCTGATTGCGCCCGACATTGCCTGGTTCCATCCTGGTTCCACCCTGGTCACTGCTGAGTGACCCAGACTCTGTCCCCTCTGCTTTCAGGTACTTTTCGACTTGAGTCCACCCTTGGACTCCACCGGACACTTCTCTTTCACCCCGCCTGCAGCCCTTTCAGCTCCAAGCACCAAGAGCCTGCGTGACGAAACCCGACTCAACTTCGACCCTGTGCACCCACTTCCTGTGGGTGAGGTAACATTGCAACGCCGGTGTTCCCACACTGGTACACAGCTCTAGGGTCTGTGTCTTAAGTTTTGTTCCTCTAGGTTCAGCGGAAGTGTCCTTAAACTCTAACTTTGTAACTTTTACGCACTATTGGTTAACATTGGTGCATGCGTGCACCTTCTGCACTGCACCCGAATCCCGCGGGCTTTTCCCGACTTCAGCATTGCTTGTCCCGATTGCTCCCAGCGATTCCCTAGGCCCTAGTCCTAACCACTGATCGAATGGTCTCTCTTATACCATTTTTTTAGTATATGGTTTGAGTGGCCCCTTGGCCTCATCCAAAATTGTGCAACTTTGTATGTTATACCGTGCTTTTGATTTAACGCTTGTGCCCCTTTATTCATAAAGAATACTGGGGATTGTTTTTAGTAATAAATACATATATTTTTATAATATATACTTGTGTGGTGTCCTTTCATTTGATATTACAGGATTGTATGTGGTAAAACAGCTCGCTTAACACGACCTCTTAAGTTAAGCCTTTAGGCTGCTTACTCCATGCTACCCCTAGGATAGCTTGTCTAATAAGGTTGACTTACAACCAGACACCATAAGGTTTGTTTGGACTGATACAAGGTGGTTCCAGAATTGGAAACATCATATATCAGGCCAACTTCTCACATTGGTGAGCAGCGGTGCGGATTTGAGCTTGCTGTTTGTTTTACCATTGCAATCTTTTTATCAAATTGAAAGATCACATCAAGTACCTTTAGGTACATATAAATCAAAAGCTTAGCATATTTAAGTTCTACTGAACTTAGTAATTGTAGATTAAAGGGATTAGCACACCCTGACTACAACTCACTAGCAAGGTACAGTAGGGAAACACTTAGTGTAGGTAGGTGCATCACTTACACCACACTAGAGTCATGTCTGACACAGGAAAAGCCTCAGGGTCTGTTCCTGTGACAGTTGACCTTACCCAGGCAACTTCCAGCTATGACAAACTAACCCACAAAGACTTGGTTGCCTTGTGCATCTCAAGAGGGTTAAAAAGGGGCAGAAGTCCCACCAGTCCTTCCCTGATAGCCATTCTAGAACAGGATGACTTGGAAAAGGCAAATGCAGTTCCCTTAGAATCAGGAGATGGAGTGGACCCCACAGCCACTGAGACCACCCCAGAGGAGGAGGAAGAGGAGGTAGAAGAGGAGGAGGACTCAGAGGTAGATGACCCTGAAGATCAGGATCAAGGGGTTAACCAGGTTGTAGTTGCCAGGCTTAACCAGGCCAACTTAAACCTACTGGGAAATGGAGAGGGCCAGCACCTCCCCAGGTCCCACCAGAGCATTCTCCCAGGCAACAGAAGAGTGAGATCTCCATCAGGGGACTCTCATATTTCTAGTGCCTCAAGAAAATCTCAGAGAGGTATGACTGCCTCACAAAAGATAGAGCATAAGGCCAGGATGAGAGCTGTCAAACTCCAAATAGAGAGGGAGGAGGTAGCCCTGGCTCAAGCTAGACTTGCCTTGGCAAGAGAGCAGAAATTGTGTGGCTTAGATGTCACTGGTGGCAGCAATATTCCTAGAGAAAAAGACAGGAGCTATGATAATAGAAACCTGACAAAAATTGTGGCCCCCTACAAGGAAGGGGATGACATCCACAAATGGATGACTGCTCTTGAGAGAGCCTGCATGGTACAGCAGGTTCCTCAGGATCAGTGGGCTGCAATTTTATGGTACTCCTTTTCAGAGAAAGGGAGGGACAGGCTCCTCACAGTTAGACCTGAGGATGCCAAAAACGACTCTGTCTTGAAGAGTGCTCTTATTGAAGGGTTTGGCCTAACCACTGAGCAATACAGGTTGTTGTTCAGAGACACCCCAAAAGCACAGACTCAAGACTGGACTGATTTTGTAGATTGTGCCACTAAGGCTCTGGAGGGTTGGTTGCAGGGAAGTAAAGTTTCAGACTATACAGGATTGTACAATCTTATCATGAGAGAACAGATCCTTAATAACTGTACAAACCAGCTGTTGCATCAATACCTTATTGACTCTGATCTGACCTCTCCCCAAGAATTGGGAAAGAAGGCAGACAAATGGGTCAGAACAAGGATTAAGCAGAAACCCCAGAACCAAGGTGGTGACCAGAAGAAAACAGACCAGAAGGGTGGAAATCAGAAAGATAAAGAAAAGGACCAGAAGTCTTCAGGCCCCCAAAATAGTAATAAGGAGGGTGGTTCCCAAAATGGAAACAAGAAAAAGAAGAATAATGGCCCAAAGAAACCTTGGTGTAATACCTGCAAATCAGTTTCACACTGGGGCAGTGAATGCACCAAGACAAATCCAGTGCCCACCACTGCAGCTCCTAAAGCACCTGCACCCCCTAGTTCAGTAAGCAGTGGTGGAACACAGCCAAAGGGTGTAGTAGGGTTGACCCTGGGTACTGAAGTAGGATCTGGCCTAGTCAGAATCCCTACTCAGGCAGTTCTCCTATATGATGTGGACTTAGCTTTGTCCACTACAGTGAGCCCCAGTAACCTGGGCAAATATAGGCAAACGCCATCAATGAGAAACTGTCTCAGGCTTACAGGGACACATGTGCCAGTGTCACAATGGTGACACCTGACTTTGTGGACCCTGGACAGATTGTACTAGGTGAAAGTTACCTAGTGACCAATGCAAGCAACTCCACTACTTCCCATAGTGTGGCAGTTGTGAACTTCTCCTGGGGAGGGGTAGATGGCCTAAAGAAAGTTGTTGTGAGTGCAGACCTCCCAGTGGACTGTCTGTTAGGCAATGATCTTGAAAGCTCAGTTTGGTCAGAAGTGGAGTACAGGACTCATGCAGAAATGCTAGGGATTTCAGCTCATGTCCTTGCAGTGACAAGGTCTCAGGCTAAGAAGTGCCTTCCTGAACCAGTGGTGGATCTTGAAACAATAGACCAACCACAACCCAAGAGGAGGAGCAAGAGAGGAAAGGCTGAGCCTTCCACCTTGCCCCAGGTTGAGGATCAGGTTTCACAGGAAACTGATTCTGCAGTCCAAGAGGAGACTGTCTCTGATGAACTTGAACCTGACCAGGTTGAGTTTCTGGGGACAGGGGGACCCTCAAGGGCAGACCTGAGGCAGGCTCAATTAGATTGCCCTTCACTTGAACCCCTCAGACAGCAGGCTGCTGCTGAGGCTGCTGGGGATGCCCAAGGTACCCATACTGTGTATTGGGATGATGGACTCCTTTACTCAGAGGCTAGAGACCCCAAGCCTGGTACAGCCAGGAGGTTGGTCATACCTCTGAAGTTTAGGGGTTTCCTTCTTACCTTGGCCCATGATATTCCCCTTGCAGGACACTTAGGCCAGAACAAAACGTGGGACAGGCTTGTTTCACACTTTCACTGGCCTCACATGTCAGAAAATGTCAAGGAGTTTTGTCGCTCCTGTGTCACTTGCCAAGCCAGTGGTAAGTCAGGTGGCACAACAAAGGCCCCCCTCATACCACTACCTGTGGTGGGGGTACCCTTTGAAAGAGTTGGAATAGATATTGTGGGTCCCATGGATCCCCAAACAGCATCTGGGAACTGATTTATACTGGTGATAGTGGATCATGCCACCAGGTATCCAGAAGCTATTCCCCTGAGGACCACCACAGCACCTGTGGTGGCAAAAGCCCTAATTGCAGTTTTCTCAAGAGTGGGCTTCCCAAAGGAGGTATTATCAGACAGAGCTACTAACTTCATGTCTAGCTATTTGAAAGCAATGTGGAAGGAATGTGGAGTAAACTACAAGTTTACCACACCCTATCACCCACAGTGCAATGGGCTTGTGGAGAGATTCAACAAGACCCTCAAGGGAATGATAAAAGGTTTACCAGAGAAGCTTAGGCGGAGATGGGACATCCTTTTACCCTGCTTGCTCTTTGCTTACAGAGAGGTCCCACAGAAGGGGGTTGGCTACAGCCCTTTTGAACTTTTGTTTGGCCACCCTGTGAGGGGTCCACTATGTTTGGTGAAGGAAGGATGGGAGTTACCTCTCAAAAAGCCTAAGCTAGATGTAGTGGACTATGTACTTGGTCTCCGCTCCAGGATGGCTGAGTATATGGAAAGAGCATCCAAAAACCTGGAGGCCAGCCAAGAATTACAGAAAGCTTGGCATGACCAAAAGGCTGTTCTGGTTGAGTTCCAGCCAGGGCAGAAGGTGTGGGTGTTGGAGCCAGTGGCCCCAGCAGCACTCCAGGACAAATGGATTGGACCCTACCCTATCATTGAAAAGAAGGGAGAAGTCACCTACCTGGTTGACTTTGGAACTCCTAGGAGCCCCCACAGGGTGCTCCATGTGAATCGTTTGAAAGCATTTGTGGACAGGGAGGACATGAGCTTGCTCATGGCCACAGATGGGGAACAGGAGGAAGAGAGTGACCCTCTCCCAGACCTGCTTTCCCAGAACCCTGATGATGGTTCAGTTGATGGAGTAGCCTTGGCAGGCAGCCTCACTGACCAGCAACAGATGGACTGCAGACAGGTTTTGCAAGCCCACAGACACTTGTTTTCACTCACACCCAGCCAGACAAACTGGTGCACCCATGAGGTGGACACTGGTGACAGTCTGCCTGTGAAGAATAAGATCTACAGGCAACCTGACCATGTCAGGGATTGTATCAAGGCTGAGGTGCAAAAGATGTTGGAGCTTGGAGTGATTGAGCCATCAGAGAGCCCATGGGCCAGCCCAGTAGTCCTTGTGCCAAAACCTCATACCCAAGATGGAAAGAGAGAAATGAGGTTTTGTGTGGACTACAGAGGTCTCAATGCTGTCACTAGGACAGATGCACATCCCATTCCAAGAGCAGATGAGCTCATTGACAGATTGGCTTCTGCCAAGTTTCTGAGCACATTTGATTTGACAGCTGGCTACTGGCAAATCAGACTAGCTGAGGAGTCAAAAGCCAAGACAGCATTCTCTACCCCCAGTGGACATTATCAGTTTGTGGTGATGCCCTTTGGTTTGAAGAATGCACCTGCCACCTTCCAAAGGTTGGTGAATCAAGTCCTTGCTGGGTTGGATGACTTTTGTGCAGCATATCTAGATGATATTGCTGTCTTTAGCTCCACCTGGGAGGATCACCTGATCCACCTGAAGAAGGTTCTGGAGGCCCTGCAAAAGGCAGGCCTGACTATCAAGGCTACAAAGTGCCAGATAGGGCAGAGTAAGGTTGTGTACCTGGGCCACCTAGTAGGTGGGGGTCAGGTTCAACCACTGGAGAGCAAAATCCAGACCATACAGGACTGGGCTCCTCCAGTTACCCAGACACAAGTCAGAGCCTTCTTGGGCCTGACTGGGTATTACAGAAAGTTTGTGAAAAACGATGGGTCCATTGTGACACCATTAAATGACTTGACATCCATGAAGATGCCAAAAAAGGTTCAGTGGACAGTTAGCTGTCAGAAGGCATTTGATGACCTGAAGAAGGCCATGTGCTCTGCACCTATCCTGAAGAGTCCTGACTACTCCAAACAGTTCATTGTACAGACAGATGCTTCTGAGTTGGGGGTGGGAGCTGTGCTTTCACAACTTAACCCCTTCGACGCTGATGACGAGCTGGGCTCGTCATGGCGTAGCCTCCTCGCACGCTGATGATGAGCCCAGCTCGTCACGTAAAGTGCGATTTAAAAAATCTCAGCGTACGAGCGGAATTCCGCCCGCACGCATGCGGTTAATCAAGATGGTCAAGACCAGCCCATTGCTTTTATTAGCAGAAGGCTGACCCCCAGGGAGAAACGTTGGTCAGCCATTGAGAGGGAGGCCTTTGCTGTGGTTTGGGCCCTGAAGAAGTTGAGGTCCTACTTGTTTGGAACTCACTTCCTAGTTCAGACAGACCATAAGCCCCTCTTGTGGCTCAATCAGATGAAGGGTGAAAATCCCAAACTGCTCAGGTGGTCCATTTCCCTACAGGGGATGGACTTTACAGTGGAGCACCGCCCAGGGACTGACCATGGTAATGCAGATGGTCTCTCCAGGTACTTCCACTTAGAACATGAAGACTTATCTGGTCAAGGTTAGTTTAATGTCCCTGCGTTTGGGGGGGGGGGTTGTGTAGGAGAGTAGGGTCTGCTATCCTATGGTCACCCCAAATTTTTGCTTTTTGCTTCACTGGTTTTAGACTACTGAGGCTGTGGGCCTGCTAATCAGACCCCCAGCCTGCTGTTCTCTCTCTAAATTATTGATACATGTGCTATAGGTACATACCACAGTTGGAAATGGGCTCCTTGTCAGCCCCTGTACCATGCACTATAGGTGCTCAGGGCATAGGGGCCACCAAGGCCTACCAGGGGCTGCAGCATATCTTTTGCCACCCCTGGCTGGTTCTTAAATTGACACAACTGGCTGATCACTCAGCTGGGGCAAGGTGGTGTAATCACCTCTTGCTTAGATATAGTATACCTATATCTAAACCTATATCTGGACACATATAAACCTGTGAGTCACTCCTATGGAAGGGCCTTATCAATCCTGGAGGCAGAGTGCGTGGTTTAATGTGAGATGGAGCTCTAGCATGAGCTGAGCCTGTCTGCAGCCGTCGGGAACAAATCCCTAAGCTGTTTCAGGATAATGCCATACCATATACTCTTAAGTGCATTATAATCCTCGCGGTTATATAGCAACTTTGGTTTGGCTTTATCAAAACATGTCGTGTAAGGTGTCATACGATTTGGAATACTATCCCCTCGCCAGTTCTGGCGACGGGGATAGCATTCCACCCCTCTAGAGGGGTAAGACATGTTACTTTACTTAAATGCGGTTAATTTCTAAAAGGGCCTCAGATCCACAAAATGGACGCTTCTGCCACAGACACAAGTCTGACCCCCTGAAGCTGACCGAAACTCAGCCCAAGGGGGCCTGGACAAAGGGTTTCCTGTCGCAGGGCGGTGTTACAACCCCCCAGACAGGATATAGTGGATTGTAGCAGGGAGGTTTGAAAGAAACCAGACACTGCCTGGGGAGCACAAGGCTGCCCCTTGCATAATCCGGCCAAACCGGTTCTGGGGCACTCCAGCCCTCGTGCCAGCGTGGCCTGGATCAAAGGAAGGGGGTGTATCCGCCCACTTCCTGGGTCCCACCCAGATTCGAATAAGAGTGGGAGCAGTGCCAATGCACTTCAGATTATCCTGATGAAACATAAGAAATGAAACTCTGGACCCTTCGACATCCTACTCAACGTAGAAGACTGAAGAATCTCCCTTGTGGTCAAGGAGTGACCACCCTGTGCAAACAGGCACCATCCAGCCCTCGACGTCTGCTTTGTTGCAGTTCCCACCTGAACTCGAGCGTCAGAGATCGACGAGATTAAGCTTGCCTGACTTCTAACAGCCCGATCCACAGTCCCTGCAGAGCTGAGACCCGTGGAGGCGACCGGAAGCGTGGGGCACGCCATCTTGGAAAGACCACGAGACGCTGACCGTGCAGCCCCCACGAGTGACCCTCGAAGCTGTACAACGGGGTTTGAGAAGCCCCAACCCTGAGCCACTCTTGCACCGAAGTTCAGCCCTCCACACTCGACGAGTGCTGCGTGGGGCCCTTCTGCTTCTTTTGGCTCAACGCATTGTCCGGTCACTTGCCAGCTGGCTTGTGGTCCCTGTGCCGATGAAACTTGACATTCGACTTGCGATTCTGGTTGCTCCAGATTTGCACCAGCTCCCCTGAAAAGGAGCCCCCACCCTGACCCTCCTGGTTTGAGTGAGAAGCAATCTCCCAGTTTCGCGTGGATTGCTTTTGCCAAGTGTTGTTTGCTCCAATCTTGAAGCCGACAGCGCCGACGGCGAGAGCCTGCGTGGGACAGACTGTGACCTGCTCCTGGACTTCGTAGATGCCCCAGAGCCCACGTGACAGTGGAGAGAATCTCCTCGACAACCACCTGATTGCGCCCGACATTGCCTGGTTCCATCCTGGTTCCACCCTGATCACTGCTGAGTGACCCCGACTCTGTCCCCTCTGCTTTCAGGTACTTTTCGACTTGAGTCCACCCTTGGACTCCACCGGACACTTCTCTTTCACCCGCCTGCAGCCCTTTCAGCTCCAAGCACCAAGAGCCTGCGTGACGAAACCCGACTCAACTTCGACCCTGTGCACCCACTTCCTGTGGGTGAGGTAACATTGCAACGCCGGTGTTCCCACACTGGTACACACCTCTAGGGTCTGTGTCTTAAGTTTTGTTCCTCTAGGTTCAGCGGAAGTGTCCTTAAACTCTAACTTTGTAACTTTTACGCACCATTGGTTAACATTGGTGCATGCGTGCACTTTCTGCACTGCACCCGAATCCCGCTGGCTTTTCCCGACTTCAGCATTGCTTGTCCCGACTGCTCCCAGCGATTCCCTAGGCCCTAGGCCTAACCACTGATCGAATGGTCTCTCTTATACCATTTTTTTAGTATATGGTTTGAGTGGCCCCTTGGCCTCATCCAAAATTGTGCAACTTTGTATGTTATACTGTGCTTTTGATTTAACGCTTGTGCCCCTTTATTCATAAAGAATACTGGGGATTGTTTTTAGTAATAAATACATATATTTTTATAATATATACTTGTGTGGTGTCCTTTCATTTGATATTACAGGATTGTATGTGGTAAAACAGCTCGCTTAACACGACCTCTTAAGTTAAGCCTTTAGGCTGCTTAGTCCATGCTACCCCCTAGGATAGCTTGTCTAATAAGGTTGACTTACAACCAGACACCATAAGGGTTGTTTGGACTGATACAAGGTGGTTCCAGAATTGGAAACATCATATATCAGGCCAACTTCTCACAGTGATCTTAAAATTTCTGTATGTTTCTGAGTCCAATTAATTGGTTTGAAATCTGGTTTTATTAATTCATAGAGAGGTTTAAACCCTCTCCGCATAATTTAGAATGAAATTCAGAAAACCTAGTATTGATTGTAAGTTCTTCCGCGTATTTGGAGCTTGGAGTACCGCACACTTCTCTAAGAAGTTGTCTGCTAGGCTTTTGCCTTCACTTGATAAATCATATCCTAAAAACAGGACAGTTAGATGGGCAATTCGTGACTTCTTAAAGTTGTATTTATACCCTTCAGCTGCGAACCCAAGTATTATGGTGTTCACTCTTTTCAAGTGTGTCTCCAGGTCGTCGTCTGTAAGATAGATGTCATCGACATAAGATAATGCCTCATCATCATACATCTGTAGTAACTCTGTTACCCTTGCTGAGAATAATCCTGGGCTATTCTTGAATCCCTGTGGGAGTCGACAGAATTGTTTTGCGACCCCATTGTTGAGAAAGCGGTCAAATAACTGCTTTCAGGTGCAATGTTTTGACAAAAGAAGCCATTTGAGATGTCTAATGTCGTTTTATATTTTTTGCGCACGATGTTATTCATTAGTGCTGCACTGTGTGAGTTTTGTACTGCAAATGTTTTGCAACAAGAGTTTAGGTGTCTGTACTCCAAAACTAGACGATATGAATTGTCTGGCTTGGAGACAGGAAACAAAGGATTGTTCATGTGTGAGGTGCATGTTTCAATCACCCCCTGATATTCAAGTTGATCTAAGATCTCCCAGACTTGTTTTTTAGCTTCTTGCTTGACAGGATACTGCCTTTGTGCAGTGGGTTGATTCTTTAACTGGATTTTATGGTGAGGAGAATCCTCATCCCATCCTACATGATTTTTATATAATGCAGGAGCTTGGGCCACTGCCCATTTTCTAGCAAATGTGTATTTTTTATGAATTGGAATGTGATTTGAGAAGGCAGGCATAATCATTTCTTCGCCATGAGGGCACTCCCTGACAAACTCTGGTGGCCAGTCTTTCTCAGCCAACAGGATGTCATAGCCTTTCGAAAGGTTATCCCAAAAGGGACCCCTTACTTTCCTAGTCTTGTCCCCCTCTATAGGTAATGTTATTTCATATAGTTTATGGGGTTTGCTAACTCTGGTGTCTGCAGTTTCCACTTGAATGTATTCATTCGTGTCCACTGTCTCCATAAGATTCATCAGGATCTTGCGAGCTATTGTTACTTCTGCTGCGCTGTCTAGCATTGTCTGGGCCCACTCTCCGTTTTTCAGTTGTGTCCTCAGAATCCTCGGCATGTTTTATTTTAATACTAAGCGATACAAAAGGGGATGATGGACGGAGCGTTTGAACAAATCAAACACTCACCCCCAGTCAACTGATCTGGGTTTAATCCATCACCATTCTTTAGTTCACTCAGCCACCCCAGTTCAGACATGGCTATATGCAAATCAGTCTGACCCTGTGCCTCGTGGGAACAGTCCAGCCCGAACTGCCAAGCCATGTCTTCCCTGGACCGGAAACAAGCATCCTGGGACCGGTTTCGGATTCATAATCCTCATCAGCCAGGCTATCTTGAATCCAGTGGCCAAGTGAACAAGGGACTCACGTCTGAGCATACCCTGCCACACTTAGGGCGAACAAAGCGATACAAAAGGGGATGATGGACGAAGCGTTTGGACAAATCAAACACTCACCCCCAGTCAACTGATCTGGGTTTAATCCATCACCATTCTTTAGTTCACTGAGCCACCCCAGTTCAGACATGGCTATATGCAAATCAGTCTGACCCTGTGCCTCGTGGGAACAGTCCAGCCCGAACTGCCAAGCCATGTCTTCCCTGGACCGGAAACAAGCATCCTGGGACCGGTTTCAGATTCATAATCCTCATCAGCCAGGCTATCTTGAATCCAGTGGCCAAGTGAACAAGGACTCACGTCTGAGCATACCCTGCCACACTTAGGGCGAACAAAGCGATACAAAAGGGGATGATGGACGGAGCGTTTGAACAAATCAAAACACTCATCCCCAGTCAACTGATCTGGGTTTAATCCATCACCATTCTTTAGTTCACTGAGCCACCCCAGTTCAGACATGGCTATATGCAAATCAGTCTGACCCTGTGCCTCGTGGGAACAGTCCAGCCCGAACTGCCAAACCATGTCTTCCCTGGACCGGAAACAAGCATCCTGGGACTGGTTTCGGATTCATAATCCTCATCAGCCAGGCTATCTTGAATCCAGTGGCTAAGTGAACAAGGGACTCACGTCTGTGCATACCCTGCCACACTTAGGGCGAACAAAGCGATACAAAAGGGGATGATGGACGGAGCGTTTGAACAAATAAAACACTCACCCCCAGTCAACTGATCTGGGTTTAATCCATCACCATTCTTTAGTTCACTCAGCCACCCCAGTTCAGACATGGCTATAAGCAAATCAGTCTGACCCTGTGCCTCGTGGGAACAGTCCAGCCCGAACTGCCAAGCCATGTCTGCCCTGGACCGGAAACAAGCATCCTGGGACCGGTTTCAGATTCATAATCCTCATCAGCCAGGCTATCTTGAATCCAGTGGCCAAGTGAACAAGGGACTCACGTCTGAGCATACCCTGCCACACTTAGGGCGAACAAAGCGATACAAAAGGGGATGATGGACGGAGCGTTTGAACAAATCAAACACTCACCCCCAGTCAACTGATCTGGGTTTAATCCATCACCATTCTTTAGTTCACTCAGCCACCCCAGTTCAGACATGGCTATATGCAAATCGTTCTGACCCTGTGCCTCGTGGGAACAGTCCAGCCCGAACTGCCAAGCCATGTCTTCCCTGGACCGTAAACAAGCATCCTGGGACCTGTTTCGGATTCATAATCCTCATCAGCCAGGCTATCTTGAATCCAGTGGCCAAGTGAACAAGGGACTCACGTCTGAGCATACCCTGCCACACTTAAGGCGAACAAAGCGATACAAAAGGGGATGATGGACGGAGCGTTTGAACAAATCAAACACTCACCCCCAGTTAACTGATCTGGGTTTAATCCATCACCATTCTTTAGTTCACTCAGCCACCCCAGTTCAGACATGGCTATATGCAAATCAGTCTGACCCTGTGCCTCGTGGGAACAGTCCAGCCCAAACTGCCAAGCCATGTCTTCCCTGGACCGGAAACAAGCATCCTGGGACCGGTTTCGGATTCATAATCCTCATCAGCCAGGCTATCTTGAATCCAGTGGCCAAGTGAACAAGGGACTCACGTCTGAGCATACCCTGCCACACTTAGGGCGAACAAAGCGATACAAAAGGGGATGATGGACGGAGCGTTTGAACAAATCAAACACTCACCCCCAGTCAACTGATCTGGGTTTAATCCATCACCATTCTTTAGTTCACTCAGCCACCCCAGTTCAGACATGGCTATATGCAAATCAGTCTGACCCTGTGCCTCGTGGGAACAGTCCAGCCCGAACTGCCAAGCCATGTCTTCCCTGGACCGGAAACAAGCATCCTGGGACCGGTTTCGGATTCATAATCCTCATAAGGCAGGCTATCTTGAATCCAGTGGCCAAGTGAACAAGGGACTCACGTCTGAGCATACCCTGCCACACTTAGGGCGAACAAAGCGATACAAAAGGGGATGATGGACGGAGCGTTTGAACAAATCAAACACTCACCCCCAGTCAACTGATCTGGGTTTAATCCATCACCATTCTTTAGTTCACTCAGCCACCCCAGTTCAGACATGGCTATATGCAAATCAGTCTGACCCTGTGCCTCGTGGGAACAGTCCAGCCCGAACTGCCAAGCCATGCCTTCCCTGGACCGGAAACAAGCATCCTGGGACCGGTTTCGGATTCATAATCCTCATCAGCCAGGCTATCTTGAATCCAGTGGCCAAGTGAACAAGGGACTCACGTCTGAGCATGCCCTGCCACACTTAGGGCGAACAAAGCGATACAAAAGGGGATGATGGACGGAGCGTTTGAACAAATCAAACACTCACCCCCAGTCAACTGATCTGGGTTTAATCCATCACCATTCTTTAGTTCACTAAGCCACCCCAGTTCAGACATGGCTATATGCAAATCAGTCTGACCCTGTGCCTCGTGGGAACAGTCCAGCCCGAACTGCCAAGCCATGTCTTCCCTGGACCGTAAACAAGCATCCTGGGACCGGTTTCGGATTCATAATCCTCATCAGCCAGGCTATCTTGAATCCAGTGGCCAAGTGAACAAGGGACTCACGTCTGAGCATACCCTGCCACACTTAGGGCGAACAAAGCGATACAAAAGGGGATGATGGACGGAGCGTTTGAACAAATCAAACACTCCCCCCCAGTCAACTGATCTGGGTTTAATCCATCACCATTCTTTAGTTCACTCAGCCACCCCAGTTCAGACATGGCTATATGCAAATCAGTCTGACCCTGTGCCTCGTGGGAACAGTCCAGCCCGAACTGCCAAGCCATGTCTTCCCTGGACCGGAAACAAGCATCCTGGGACCGGTTTCGGATTCATAATCCTCATCAGCCAGGCTATCTTGAATCCAGTGGCCAAGTGAACAAGGGACTCACGTCTGAGCATACCCTGCCACACTTAGGGCGAACAAAGCGATACAAAAGGGGATGATGGACGGAGCGTTTGAACAAATCAAACACTCACCCCCAGTCAACTGATCTGGGTTTAATCCATCACCATTCTTTAGTTCACTCAGCCACCCCAGTTCAGACATGGCTATATGCAAATCAGTCTGACCCTGTGCCTCGTGGGAACAGTCCAGCCCGAACTGCCAAGCCATGTCTTCCCTGGACCGGAAACAAGCATCCTGGGACCGGTTTCGGATTCATAATCCTCATCAGCCAGGCTATCTTGAATCCAGTGGCCAAGTGAACAAGGGACTCACGTCTGAGCATACCCTGCCACACTTAGGGCGAACAAAGCGATACAAAAGGGGATGATGGATGGAGCGTTTGAACAAATCAAACACTCACCCCCAGTCAACTGATCTGGGTTTAATCCATCACCATTCTTTAGTTCACTCAGCCACCCCAGTTCAGACATGGCTATATGCAAATCAGTCTGACCCTGTGCCTCGTGGGAACAGTCCAGCCCGAACTGCCAAGCCATGTCTTCCCTGGACCGGAAACAAGCATCCTGGGACCGGTTTCGGATTCATAATCCTCATCAGCCAGGCTATCTGTCAGTTCGGGCTGGACTGTTCCCATGAGGCACAGGGTCAGACTGATTTGCATATAGCCATGTCTGAAATGGGGTGGCTGAGTGGGCTAAAGAATGGTGATGGATTAAACCCAGATCAGTTGACTGGGGGTGAGTGTTTGATTTGCTCAAACGCTCCGTCCATCATCCCCTTTTGTATCGCTTTGTTCGCCCTAAGTGTGGCAGGGTATGCTCAGACGTGAGTCCCTTGCTCACTTGGCCACTGGATTCAAGATAGCCTGGCTGATGAGGATTATGAATCCAAAACCGGTCCCAGGATGCTTGTTTCCGGTCCATGGAAGACATGGCTTGGCAGTTCGGGCTGGACTGTTCCCACGAGGCACAGGGTCAGACTGATTTGCATATAGCCATGTCTGAAATGGGGTGGCTGAGTGGGCTAAAGAATGGTGATGGATTAAACCCAGATCAGTTGACTGGGGGTGAGTGTTTGATTTGCTCAAACGCTCCGTCCATCATCCCCTTTTGTATCGCTTTGTTCGCCCTAAGTGTGGCAGGGTATGCTCAGACGTGAGCCCCTTGCTCACTTGGCCACTGGATTCAAGATAGCCTGGCTGATGAGGATTAAGAATCCGAAACCGGTCCCAGGATGCTTGTTTCCGGTCCATGGAAGACATGGCTTGGCAGTTCGGGCTGGACTGTTCCCATGAGGCAGAGGGTCAGACTGATTTGCATATAGCCATGTCTGAAATGGGGTGGCTGAGTGGGCTAAAGAATGGTGATGGATTAGACCCAGATCAGTTGACTGGGGGTGAGTGTTTGATTTGCTCAAACGCTCCGTCCCCATCATCCCCTTTTGTATCGCTTTGTTCGCCCTAAGTGTGGCAGGGTATGCTCAGACGTGAGTCCCTTGCTCACTTGGCCACTGGATTCAAGATAGCCTGGCTGATGAGGATTATGAATCCGAAACCGGTCCCAGGATGCTTGTTTCCGGTCCATGGAAGACATGGCTTGGCAGTTCAGGCTGGACTGTTCCCATGAGGCACAGGGTCAGACTGATTTGCATATAGCCATGTCTGAAATGGGGTGGCTGAGTGGGCTAAAGAATGGTGATGGATTAAACCCAGATCAGTTGACTGGGGGTGAGTGTTTGATTTGCTCAAACGCTCCGTCCATCATCCCCTTTTGTATCGCTTTGTTCTCCCTAAGTGTGGCAGGGTATGCTCAGATGTGAGTCCCTTGCTCACTTGGCCACTGGATTCAAGATAGCCTGGCTGATGAGGATTATGAATCCGAAACCGGTCCCAGGATGCTTGTTTCCGGTCCATGGAAGACATGGCTTGGCAGTTCGGGCTGGACTGTTCCCATGAGGCACAGGGTCAGACTGATTTGCATATAGCCATGTCTGAAATGGGGTGGCTGAGTGGGCTAAAGAATGGTGATGGATTAAACCCAGATCAGTTGACTGGGGGTGAGTGTTTGATTTGCTCAAACGCTCCGTCCTTCATCCCCTTTTGTATCGCTTTATTTTAATACTAGCTACCTTCTTCTTTGGAAATTGTAATTTTTTACTTTGATGAGCAGGTTCCTTGTCTTTGGACTTGACGTGCTCTTCTTTGTATTCTGACCGTCCTCTTCTTTCCGATTTCTGTGAGGAAGTCTGAAAAGATCGAGAGGGACGTGTATCAATATCTTGATATCTGTCAGGTTTCCTCAATTTATCCCTATCTGTAAGGTTGTATCTTTTCTCAGAGGGCTCCCTCTGGGGAGACTTGCCTCCTTGTTCTGGAGATCTATTTCTCTGTTGAGGAGATCTTCCTCTGGACTGGAATCGTTTTTCTCTGGGAGTGGATTGTTTATTACCCTCCCAACTCTTTTTTGGAGTGTTGAGATTATTTTTAATAAATGTTTTTTCAGGATTTTCAAGTAGTTGGTGTTTTGCTGGTTTCCCACCCAAACTATCTCTACCTAGTTCTTCATAGGATTTTTCTATGATTCTGGCAAGTTCAAAAGGTTGTTCTGCTATATCTGTTTCTTTCAATTTCTGGCGGATCGCCACAGATGCTGCTTCTCCTTTTATATTGGCTAGTAATATAGCCGAGACTTGCTTAAAGTCTTTTAGTAATTTCATACCTAGAGTTAAAGCAGGTTCTGGGCCGTATTCATTTTGAATCTGTCTTAGTACGTCTGGTATAACCGCCATGGACGGAACACCATGAGTTTTTGTGTAAATCGAAGCAAAGACTGTGCCCCAAGTGTCACAGTTCTCCACATGTGGTGCGATCCCCATTGGAAGACAGATAGTCAGAATTCTGTGTTTCTCATGAGGTGTATTATCAGGAAATACCGCCTCTATTTGAGTGATTTTCTGGGCTAACCAGAATAGAATCTGTTCCTGTTTTGCGGGAATTTTGCCAATGGCTGATTGTATATTCTGTGGTGTTATTTTATTTGTGTTCCCCTGGTGAGGGGTGGTCTGTGGAATTTTTATTGCTGGTTGGACTGTTGAAGTCCGCATGACATATTGAACCAATTGTCCGTGTATTTTAATTAGTTGCTTTAGCTGTGCTAAAAGTTCCCGGTCTGACATTTTTTCAATGTCTGGATGTGGTGTGTAGCTGGCTAGAACCGGCCACATGGCTCCTGGTCTACCTAGTGGACCGAGCCTGGTGATGTGATTTTGATGTTTTAGGCCGCCATTAAACCAGAGCAGGTGCTCCTGGTATGTTAGTGGGATTTCAACGTCCTCGAAAGGAGTGTATTAATCCGGAGGTTCCTCTATTTTGTAATAGTGGAAATCTTGTGTTACAGCGTGTGCTGCTGGAACATGTATCCATGAATAGAATACCTCTGTCTGCCAATATTCATGGGCCTCTACCACAAATATGACTGTACCACCTCTTGGTGATAGTCCATTTTCTATAAGTTTAAGAGTTATAGTTCTTCTTACATTTACCGGAATGATTATAGCATTCGGGTCTTCTTCTCGGAGACTTGTGTCATCCGCTAGGAGTTGAGCTGCTATTCTAGCTCTCTCTCTTTCGTCGTCACTTTCTCCCATTTTACTGACAGAAAGTTTTTGTTGCAGATCAATTTTCAAGGGAAACAAAGATTAGGTGCACAATATTTTGGAACACTGTATCCTTCAACGTTGACTAAACCAAAAACTAATACATAGGATTCTCATCCTACTAAGTCCCGGCGGATATTAACCTTTTACCCACTCCAGACGTCTTTTGGAGTATTTACGGGAAAAAGGGGTCTGTGTGAAAAGCACGACTGAGTTACTCTAGCGTCTTGCGTTAGATTATCGTCTTACCAAACGTTGGGTGCCATGTAGTGTAGTTCCTATATTCCCAATAGGCTCTGCGCATTGGAATAACATAAACAGCAGTTTAGACGTAGGACTGAGGTCATCTAGGTCTCTACTGACTATGTTAGACTTTTTTTTTTAATTCTTTTTATTGTTTTTCAACATAGAACAAAACAACAAAAAAGTTGTACATGCACATGGATACGGAACTCCAATTCAGCATAGCATCATAGGTATCAATGAGCAATGTAGGTATATTGTAAAACATCAGCATTCTTGGCAGTATATAATCGTCTGGCGGACAAGCACAATGCAAAGCGATACGAGGTGTCAACAAATATATCGATATGAATATGTGGTGTAAGCGGCACATTGCAACTGTGCAAGTCTTGAGGGCCCAATAGGTGCGACCAAGGGGCAGTGTCAATTAGCAATATATACTGTGATGCGTACAGCTAGGTGAGATATAAAGGAAGGTGTAGGGTCAAGATGCTGGACCAAAGGGAGAGCGGTGGTACATGTAGTGGTATGTGATGCCTCCTATCCCTGAATGCCAAAAGTCTCAACCTCAGGAGTGTCCTCTGGAGTATCTGCATCGCTTGTCTGCGCAAGCAGGAAGTCAACCAAGGGTCCCCAGATGTCTTTAGGCTGGGACGATATCGGTAACAGTTCAGTGTAAGTGACATGCTGTTCCTGGCAGTATATCAAGTCCGCTAACCAGTCCTTGAATGTAGGCGCCCTGCCCCGGCCCCAGCGACACGCCACTCGCCGTTTTGCCAAGAGCAATGCGGTATCTATGAATTTCTTACAGGATTTAGGAACGTGTGGCGTGTGACCAAGGAGCATAATTAATGGATCAACAGGTATGTTTTCACTAGTCATTGTCGTAAGGGCGTTGTGAACCTGCTGCCAGTAGAGACGAACAGGAGGGCACTCCTAAGCAAGGTGCAGGAAGCCCCCATGCTCTGCATGGCATCGTTCACACCTGTCGTTGTCTGCCAGCCGGAACCTAAGCTTTTTTACCGGGGTATAGTACAATCGCTGCAGGAATTTGTAGTGTATTATTTTGAGTCTACTGCTGGCTGATATTCGGGCCGTAAGGGCGCAACAATATTGCCATTGTTCGTCAGTAAGTGTGGTAGCCAGATCGATTTCCCAATGCAATCGAGCCCCGGCTTGCGTTCCCGAAACGTTAGCCCTGTGCTGGCGATATAGACCAGAGACTAGATGCGCGCCATCTTGTGAACATAGTAGGTAATGAAGTGGAGGCAGGACTTCAGGTTCCCAAGGGAACTCAGGCAGGATGTCCTTTATCCCCTGGCGCAGACGTAGGTAATAAAACACATCGAGCGGAGTACGAGCGTGCGCAGCAAAGAACGACTCTGCAGACTTGAACTGACCATCTGAGAATAGATCGCCCCAAGAGGTGACATGTATGCGTCCACATAGCATTTGGAATCCTCGCTCCTGTAGTAGTGCTAGCTTAGGGTGATAAGTCAGTGGTAGTTTAGGTGAGTATGGCAGACTGCAAGATAACTTCTTAGTAATGCTGCGCCATGCGTCTAATGTGCAGGAGACGGAGGTATTCGATGTCATGATTAAAGATTCCGGACAATGAAGTAGCCCATCAAGCGGGAGGGGGTGTACAATCCAGTTCTCTACAGCCAGATGAGGCATGTAGGGGGTAGGAACCAACCAGTGATAAGCATAATGCGCCTGTGCGCATTGATAGTAAGCCTCAAGGTCCTGAACGTCGAAGCCTCCTTTGTCGTATGGTTGTATGAGCGTGGACCATTTCAACCGTGCGCTCTTACCCCCCCAGAACAATCTGCACAGCTCCGACTTCAGGGTTTTAAAGAAGAAGGCTCCTGGGTAGTAGGGGATATTGAGGAAGAGGTAGAGGAAACGGGGCAGCACAACCATTTTAATAAGGGACGCTCTGCCAGCCATGGACAGCGGTAGGGTAATCCAGCGGTCCACAGAAGCCGTAAGTTTCGTGATTGCCACCCCATAGTTGGAGCGCAGTGTTTCATCTCTGTCTCGGGAGATCTGTATGCCCAGGTATCGGAGTTCCGATACCTGGGACTACCCCGCCCGGAGTTCTGGGCGGGGTAGTCGAGAGGAAAATCAGAGACCGCGTCAGTGAGTGGGAAAAATTGCGACTTGGACCAGTTTATGCATACTCCAGACATCCTACCAAATACTACAAATTCTCTAAGGAGGGGATTGAGATTCAAAGCAGGGTGCTTGACGTAAAGTGTCATATCGTCAGCATATAAAGACACATCGATCTGACGCTGAAAGCATCGTATCGCCCCATCGCGGTGCAGCTGCCGGAGCCTACAGGCAAGGGGTTCGATCACAATCGCGAATAACAGGGGGGATAGTGGGCATCCCTGCCGAGTGCCCCTAGAGATGGCGAGGGACTGTGAAAGGCGACCATTTATGAGGACTTTCGCCGTTGGTTGTGTGTATAGCAATTCGACCCAGGAAATAAATAACTTTGGGAAACCCATGCGTGCCAGGACAGTAAATAGGTACGGCCATTCGATCTAGTCGAAAGCCTTGGTGGCATCCAGGAAAACTGCCGCCACTGGCATATCAGGGTGAACCGTGCGAAGCAAGGAGAACAGGGTACGCAAGTTATGAGAGGTGGAGCGACCCATGACAAACCCAGACTGGTCAGGCAAGATAATTCTAGTCATCAGGAGGGATAGTCTGGAAGGGAAAGTGGGCGATAAGAGTCGCAAGAACTAGGAGCTTTACCGGGCTTTAGTAGTGATGTGATGACTACTTCTCGCATGGAACCGGGGAGGATACTGTCGGCCAGCGATTCCTCGAAGACCTCACGTAAGACAGGGGCCATAATGTCAATGTAAGCTTTATAAAACTCGGTGGGAATGCCATCCAGTACGGGCGCTTTGCCGTTCTTTAGTGACATTATCGCCTCGCGAATTTCATCTAATTCGAAGGGGGCAGCTAGGAAGGCCCTATCACTATCACTGAGCTAGCAGAGAGCAATATCGTCTAGGAAGTCAGCATAGGGCACATTAGCAGTGGTGGAAGTAGTATATAGTGTGTGATAATGTGTTGTAAATGCAGCAAGTATTTCATCCATGTTTCGGACTGTGTCCCCCTGACAGTCTGTTAACTCCAGAATCGTGTTACGGTCACGTGGGGTGCGTGTCATCTCCGCAAGTGCCCTACCCGGCCTGTCGCCTTCGCAGTATTTCCTAGCCTGCCAGTGTTTCCCTCTGAACTTCGCCTCTCTGTTAGCTTCTTCCTCATATTTAGACAGTTTGTCTCTGAACTCCGCATGTATGTCAGGGCTGTCCTCTTCCACCATCCGATGCTCTAAAGCCTTCAGTTCCCTATCCAGAGTGTGGATGGTGTTTTGTATGTCACGTAGAACCCCGAAACTCTTGGAGATGCAATAACCCCTGATCGTGACCTTGAAGGCCTCCCAGAAGTGTTTCACCGAGTCGACAGTTCCCCTGTTCCTAGGAAAGAAAGCAGCAACTTCTTCTCCGAGCTCAACGCGGAATGCGTTGTCTAGCAGGGCCGTCGGTTGTAACCTCCATTGCGGCCTAGGATTATCCCACCCGGGTATGCGTGTGTGTAGCAGGACGGGGCTATGGTCAGAATACGTCCTCGGCAGATGTGTCACTTACCCAACCTCCGCCGAGATTTCCCTGATAGTTAGTAAGTAATCCAGACGCGCCCAAGTGCCGGTCTGTGAAGTGAAATGCGTGCCTTCCCTCCGGGTAGAGTGGAGAGATCGCCATGTGTCAACCAACCCTTCTTCAGTGATCACGCCCTCCAGTGCCTCCCTTGACCTGGGCTTGTAGTGTAATACCCCGTCCGCTCTATCTAGGTGTGGTATCAGTGCCAAGTTAAAGTCTCCCACCCAAATGACATGTCGGGACCCAACATCTACAGTTTTACCCCAAAGTGTGGTGAAGAACTCGGGTGTATCAATGTTAGGAGCATAACAATTAACAAAGGTGAAAGTGTCTCGGCCCACCCGCCCCCACAACAGAGCATAGCGCCCCTCCTTGTCAGTCAGTTCCCCGCACCTTTGGAACGTCACAGTGTGTAGAATGAGGATAGTTACTCCCCTCGCATAGGTAGAGTAAGAGGAAAAGACATGGACTCTAGCCCATTTACTAGCAAAGGTGACATGTGTTTGTGGCGTTAAGTGAGTCTCTTGTAGCATGGCAACTTGTACATGGTGTCTGTTTAAATAAGAAATCACATTTCGACATTTCCTTGCGTTGTTGAGCCCTCTGATATTCCATGACATACAGTTCAATAGTGCATCAGTTCGTAAGTCCGCCATAAGTCACTAAGCATTGATCCATCAGCCCCTGCTACCATGAATGCAGCAGTACCCGTCCAATTCAGGCTAATAGGGTTGCTATGGCATTCTATAATCTGCCTTTCCATTCCATGTGCAAAACTTCCCCTCCCGGCCCAACTCAACCCCCCTCCCACTACAGCATCCCAATCATGCCAGCAGCCTTCATTCCCACCCCTCCCCTCCCCCTCCCCCCCCTCAACTTCACCAACTCAATGTCAGGTATGGGGAACACCCGCGAGGGAAACAACATGAAGGGCGCGCAGCCACTTCTCCCGCCGCTAGCCTCCTGAACTGCACCGCCCTTAGTAGAGGCCAGGGTCGGGCTAGTGGTCCTTGGAATACGTTACCACTGGAGAGGTCTGCTAGTCCCAATCTGCTGTGAGTCCGTTACCCCCTGTGCATCCGTGGAGCAAGTGCATGGATTGACCGTTCCAGGATATAGCAGGTGCCGTCAGGCTAGTCACAGCTGATCAGCGTGCGTCTTCTGCAGCGGCTGGGTCTGCGCCTCTGGCCTGGTTGCCCCCTCGCTCCTCCGCGCTCCTGCTCCAGAGCCCCTTGCTGAGCTAGATCTTCACCGACGCCGAGAGCAGCGCCCCAGCCGCCGCAGGGCCGCCCGCTCAACCCGATCCCGTTTTCCCGCCGCTTCCTGCCTGCGGCCCCGCCCCCTCGCCACACGATTGGTGGACGCGACCCCGCCTCCCAGCTGACCCGCCCTCCCGGCTCCCCTCCTATGTCGCCCCCTCAACGACCGCGCAGCGGACGCGCGCAGCGGGAGCACCGATTGAGCGCCGAAGGTGCGCCAAAGGTAAGCCCGTCTGCGCCCGTCCGCGCCTGGACCGCGCCTGGACCGCGCCCAGTGCCAGGACCCCTGGCCCCCGCAGACCCCAGCCCACACGCCGGACTTACGACGCCACCGAACTCTACGCACTCAACGGCGGAAGAATCCCGGGCTGCTACCGAGCCACCCCGAGACGCACCCACGGACCCTTCTGCTGCAACGCCTGCAAGTTCACCTGCATACGGACCTGCACCACTCCAGCAGCGCTCAAGACCTCGACGAGCAGCAGCCACCTGAAATGCATCCTGCTCAACACCCGCTCCGTCCACAGACACGCCGTCGAGCTCTGGAATCTGCTCGACACAACTTCACCAGACGTCGCCTTCCTCACGGAAACCTGCATGAACGCCTCTTCAGCGCCCGACATCGCCATCGCCATCCCAGACGGCTACAAGATCATCCGAAAGGACCGCATCAACAACACCGGAGGAGGCATCGCCATCGTCCACAGGAACACCATCCGCATCACGACCAACACCGACGACACCCTGACAACCGCCGAACACTTCCAGGTCCACATCAACCCCAAGACCACCCTCAGAGGCACCCTCCTCTACAGACCCCCGGGACAACGCACGCAATTCAGCGAAGACATCGCCGACTTTATCAGCCTGCACGCCCTCTGCTCCGCTGACTACATCCTCCTAGGGGACCTCAACTTCCACCTGGAGAACAACAACGACCGCAACACCACCACCCTGCTGGACAACCTCGCCAACCTGGGACTCAAGCAACTGGTAACCACCCCCACCCACTACGCCGGACACACACTCGACCCCGTCTTCTCATCCAGCAAGGACATCGCCTTCAGCCACGCCACCGGACTCCACTGGACGGACCACAGCTGCGTCCACTTCAGCTTCGGTAGGACCACGGTCCACCACCACCAGCTACAGGTTGCACGCAGGAGCTGGAACAAGATCACAGCCGACCAGCTCACGACCTCCCTGAACATGAACCCTCCCACCAGCACAACGAACCCTAGCCAGGCGGCCACCAACCTCACGAAGTGGATCAGCGACTGCGCAGACGAGCTCGCCCCTCTGAGGACCCCTCCCAGCAGACCCGGTAGCAAGAAAGCCCCATGGTTCACCGACGAACTCAAGAGCTCCAAGAAGAACTGCCGAGCCCTCGAGAGAACCTGGCGAAGAGACCCAACACCGGACAACATGACTGCCCTCAAGCTCGCCACCCGAAAACACCACCAACTCATCCACGCCACCAAGAAAACTGCATTCAAGGAACGACTGGACAACAACGCACACAACAGCAAGGAACTCTTCAACATCGTCAAAGAGCTCTCCAACCCCAACGCCGGAAACAACGACATCACCCCTTCGCAAGACCTCTGCAACTCCCTCGCCTCCTACTTCCACAACAAGATCGCGGACATACACAACAGCTTCAGCTCTCTACCGACGAACGCCACGACCGAACCACCGCCCCCCACCTCCACCCTCCGCGCCTGGACTCCGATCAGCACCGAAGACACCGTCCGCACGATGAACTCCATCCACTCCGGATCTCCGACCGACCCCTGCCCTCACCACGTCTTCAACAAGGCCGACGCTGTCATCGCACCCCACCTGCGGGACATCATCAACACCTCCTTCGACACCGCCACCTTCCCGGAGAGCTGGAAGCACGCCGAACTCAGCGCCCTACTCAAGAAGCCATCGGCCGACCCGACCGACCTCAAGAACTACCGCCCCATCTCGCTGCTCCCGTTTCCAGCAAAAGTCATCGAGAAGACCGTCAACAAGCAACTGGCCGCCTTCCTCGAAACGAACGGATCCCTCGACCCCTGGCAGTCTGGCTTGCGAGCCAACCACAGCACCGAGACCGCCCTGATCGCAGCCACCGATGACATCCGAGCGCTACTTGACAACGGAGAAACAGCGGCCCTCATCCTCCTCGACCTCTCCGCGGCCTTCGACACTGTCTGCCACCGCACCCTAGTGCAGCGCCTCAGCAACGTCGGAGTCCAGGAGAAGGCACTGGAGTGGATCATCTCCTTCCTCGCCGGAAGGACACAGAGAGTCCGTCTCCCTCCGTTCAGATCTGAAGCCACCGAAGTCATCTGCGGCGTCCCTCAAGGCTCCTCGCTCAGTCCAACCCTCTTCAACGTCTACATGAGCCCCCTCGCAGACATCGCACGCCAGCACAACCTCAACATCATCTCCTACGCCGACGACACCCAGCTGATCCTCTCCCTCACCAACGACCCCGCCACCGCCAGAGCCAACCTTCACGAAGGGATGAAAGAGGTAGCCGAATGGATGAAGAACAGCCGCCTGAAACTGAACTCAGACAAGACGGAAGTCCTCATCCTGGGATCCTCACCCGCCGCGTGGGACGACTCCTGGTGGCCCCCCGCCCTAGGCAGCGCACCCAAACCAACAGACCACGCACGCAACCTGGGCTTCATCCTGGACTCCTCCCTCTCCATGACCAGACAAGTCAACGCCGTCTCCTCGTCATGCTTCAACATACTGCGCATGCTACGTAAGATCTTCCGGTGGATCCCCACCGAGACCAGGAAGACGGTCACCCAGGCCCTCG
This sequence comes from Lissotriton helveticus, assembly GCF_964261635.1. Taxonomy (NCBI): domain Eukaryota; kingdom Metazoa; phylum Chordata; class Amphibia; order Caudata; family Salamandridae; genus Lissotriton; species Lissotriton helveticus. The sequence goes on from NC_136059.1 coordinate 1,031,114,508, forward strand.
TCACCAGCCGTCTGGACTACGGCAACTCCCTCTATGCCGGAACCACCGCCAAACTCCAAAAGAGACTCCAGCGGATCCAGAACGCCTCAGCGCGACTCATCCTGGACATCCCCCGTCGCAGCCACATCTCCGGACACCTGAGAGACCTGCACTGGCTCCCGGTCAGCAAGAGAATCACCTTCCGTCTCCTCACCCACGCACACAAAGCCCTACACAACCAAGGCCCAGGATACCTCAACAGCCGCCTCAACTTCTACGCTCCCAAACGCCAGCTTCGATCGACCAGCCACGCCCTCGCCGCCGTCCCCCGCATCCGAAGAGCCACCACAGGGGGACGGTCCTTCTCCTACCTCGACGCCAAGACATGGAACTCCCTCCCCACCCACCTCCGCCTGACCCAGGACCACCTCACCTTCAGGAAGCTACTCAAGACCTGGCTGTTCGAGCAGTAGCGGACCCCCCAGCGCCTTGAGACCCTCTGGGTGAGTAGCGCGCGATATAAATGTGATGATTGATTGATTGATTGATTGGTCTCTTTCGAGATTCATCTCTGCATTCCGATCAGCCCTTCTTGCCCCACGAACCGTCTTCAGGTAGTCTTCAGCCTTTTGCGGGTTTGTGAAAAAGTGATGTTTTCCCTGGTGCGTCACTCATAATTTCGCCGGGTAGAGTAGGGCATATTCTAGCTGGGCCTCCCGCAGTTTCTTCTTGATGGCTAAGAACTTACGTCGCTCCTCCTGCACCATGGGAGTGAAGTCAGGATATATGGAAAATGCCAGTCCATTGTATTGCAATGTCTGTTGAGTTCGGGCCGCTCTCAGCGCCACATCGCGATCGCGATAATTCAATAATTTCGCGATAATCGGTCTAGGTGGGAGTCCAGGCTTGGGGACTGGGGCCAATGATCTGTGCGCTCTCTCAACGATGAATTGAGGCGAAAACGCCTCCTCGCCCACCGATCCTTTGAGGAGTTTTTCCACATAGATTTCCATCTTGCCCGTGTCTGTGGATTCCGGAATGCCCGTGACGCGGATGTTGTTGCGTCGGCTACGGGCTTCCAAATCCTCATTCTTAGCCGCTATTATGCGCAGCAGGTTGTCCATACGGGCGAGTTGCGTAGTATGGGATGCGGTGACGTCGTCATTATCCGAGATACGCTGCTCAGTTGATGTAATTCGCTCCTCGTGCCTGTCCACTTTATGCACTAAGGCGTCCATCCTGGACGTCATCCCGTCAACTTTTTCAACCACAGTGGCAAATTTCTGCCTCATCTCTTGGAATAGGTGGTGCAGATCAAGGTCTTTGGTGGGGGAGGCATTGATGGACGAATTTACTTCACTGGGCCCTGGCTCTGCAGTGACCATCTTCGCACCCCTCCTCGCGTTCTCAAAGTTCAGTTTGGGCTGGCGGTTCTCGGGGCGTACCATGTTGCCTCTCCGGTCCGTCGTTACCTGCTATCGCGAGGCTCACCGCCGCAGCCAAGTGCGTCTTCAAGCCAGGTATGGCGTCGCTGCAGAAAACGGGGTACCCCAAGGCAGTCGCCTCCACTGCTTCACCTTCAGTGCTCTTGGGCGTCAGGATTAAACTTCGCTGCAGGCAGACTCTGCACCGTGGGGTAGCGAAAGCGTCGGCAGGCGCCCAAATAGTGAAAGTTCGCGAGGGGGTATGTACAAGCAATCGTCCAATTTGGTTATCGTCTGTCAGTACCCAGCTCAGGCACCGCGCAGGTTGCAATGGCGCTGTATGCCAGGATATGTTGTAGGCCGGTGGTAAACGGCTGTGGCAGAACTTGTAGCATCCGTAGCGTAGGGGCAAGAGTAATGCAGGTATCAACCCCAGCAGGGATCAGCGGTAGCTATGACAATCAACGGCAATCGCTTTTTTTGCCGGCACACCACCCCTGCCGACGCGAACAGGCTCCACTCAGCGCCAGGGCCAAGGCGACTGCAGGCGCAGGTATGCGGCGATCTGGCCCGCGTCTGGAAATAGGCAAGGCACTCTTGCCCTCCCCCGGCTCCCAGCAGGGCATCAAATTGCGGTCATCATCAGCGCAGCGCCCCTCTCTGCTCATGCGAGTGGACCAAGGGCATATCAGACGTCCAGTCTCCCCAGCGGCGCTTTCAAGAAACCGGGTGGTGAAACCAGTGTTCCGCCCGAGGGCCGTTTCACAGCGCGGGGCCTGCAGGGATCAGTAACGCACCTCTCAGCCGGTTCCGTGGCTTTCGCCGAGTGCCGGACGGTGGACCAGGGGAGACCAGCCAGGACAGCATACAGTACTTGGCAGTAATTGCGGTGCAGGCCGAGCAGAAGAGCAGCCGCCAGGCCTGTCTCCGCCGCCGCAACGGAGAGCGCAGGTAAGGCCCAGTGCCTCGCGGTGAGCCTCGGCCTCTCGTGGTCAATGGCGGCCGCCTCTGTCGTTTCGTGAGCTCCAAGGGCAGAGTCGGTGAATTTTCAATGCCGATATCTCGAGCTCAGGCGGCGTTGGCGTCCTGAAAGTCAGGTCGATTGCAGAGGACGTCTCGCTGCATCGATTGTGGGGTTTTGTGAGGATTTTGCTCACCAGTGAGTAAGGATAAATGCAGGATTATATTCCAAGGAGCGGGAGCTGCTCAGCTAAGCAGCCATTCCGCGTGTGCGCCCTCTAGCGCCCCCGACTATGTTAGACTTAATTAGGTTTGCCAGCTAGCTCAGAGGTCACTAGAAACTTTCTTGAGTATACAAGGAGGTGTTAACTTCCCTGAATAGACAAGAAGGGATTAGCTTCTGACAACCGCATAAACATGACAACTTTGCTCCCTCAGAATAAAGAGTATATCTCTAGAGTCGTGTGAAAACAATAGACATCTACTTCACTCAGTCAATCGTGCATGCTTAATTTCACCAGGGTGCAGAGAAATAGAGAGACGGGCGTTTTCAATAAAAGTTGTTATTTATTGAGCAGTCTTCTTTCTCATGCAAGAGAAATGAATTGCCACAGTTGCAATACTTATCATGAAGTAAAGTGCGTACAGTAAAAGGAGTATTATGAAATAATACTGTAAAAGCATTGATATGGTTTCTTAGCCATATGATACTTTAAAACGGATAAAATATATACATACATAAAAACATTGACTAACGTACTCAACTGGTGCTTCTAATATACACCTACCCCGGTGTACCTGACCTAAGCCCAATACGTGGGAAGGAGTAAGTAAGTTGCAGTTTAAGTTAAGTTGGTTTTTGCCAAGAATCTGAATCAAGAAATCTCTTAAGGTTTTAGTCAGCTCCGTACCTTGGTTCTAGAACGGAGGAGGTCTTGTATCTCTCTCAGGACTCGATCTCCCAGCAACCTGCAAGGGTGACTGGAAACACCGGAGCTGGATTTCTCGGCAGGAGAAAAGACAGCGTCTCTCTCAGTGCGTCAAATGGGAGGGTCGGCTTCCTTCGGCTCTCGCATCAGCTGGGCTTCCGGCAAGTAGATAGCCGCTCTGCTCCAAACCACCGTGTGTTTGCTTAAGGCAACGTTGGTATATTTATACCTGAAAGGTGCCGTGTTTGACGTAAGGTTTGACATAAGAGGTCACTAAGAACTAACAGTTCTTTCTGGACTCCAGAAGTTCTTGCGCAAATCAAAACAAAAGCAAGGGGAATTCCCGGGCTGCTGGAGGCTTGGTTTGTTTAAAGAACACGTTGTGCTTTCTAGGAGTCTATGGGAGTAGCCTTGCCAAATTTGGACTGCATTGGCTATGCCTAAATATGGACATGATTCTTATGCCTTTATAAGGAGATGTTTTGTTATAACCACATAAGGGCATGAATCGGGGATATCTAATTAGGGTCCTAGATAGATTCACAAGAATGTCACTCAATGCCCCTTGGTGGAAAACATCTGTTATTCTTGTTACACATCTATATCTGTATATCCTCCACATATTGAGACTGCTCATAGTGTGATTCACAGTAATCTTTGCTAGGAGTATCAAACATATTTTTTAAAGAACCAAAGACTCTGCAGATTCTTGAGGGACCATCACAAGGGACATTAGCAGTATCTAAAAATACGTTTTTCACTTTGACCGGGTTGTGCGACTGGAAGGAAATGACAGGAATTACAGCAGGGAAGCCTCCAATTACATAAATATTCTCAAGAAAGCAGAAGAAACTGGTGTGGTTTGTCATGTGCAATGCAGCAGAGAGGCTAAGGTGATTCAAGGTACTGATATGTCCATAACAATACTCACTGCTTCTGTGAGATACACAAAATAATTTCACCTTCAAGTATTTTTTAAATATAAATACATGGATACAGGGGCAGCATGACCTGTAAGAAAACCTAGACATTGATAACAAGTCTTTTGCCTTTTATAGTTATTATTGGGAAGATAGAGTTGCATGTTTGACTCTGCTGGACCTACAACTCACAATCTGACCAGATCCAATACTGACTTAGCCTTTGGTTCGAATAGTATAACTTTTTTGGGGTAAAGAAATAGAAGGCGGTTTTCCCTCCGATTATCATAGACACAATCATTTATTTGCAGCATAATAGTTAATTGTACATAGATGTAATTGTACCTAGAGGTACCTGATGATTGACTGGTTGCAGAAAATAGACAGCAAAGTAATACATTGTATAATTTTATTTGTTATTTAAGACTGTTAAAATGTTACTTTATGAAAGGCGTTTAATAAACCCAGGTCCTCGCCTTGTACCAAAACTAAAGACAATATAGCCCACAGCTGGCATAGGGCAAGAAGAACCTATATAAGATTGTTAGAAATGGGGGTCTCTTGCTGGCAGAGGAATGCCCCTAGTCCAGGTACGGACCCTTGCTTCTAGTCAGGATAAGGGAGTTATAAACTTTAGATAACCCTTGCTCACCCCCTTGGTAGCTTGGCATGAGCAGACAGACTTATCTCAAAGGCAATGTGTAAAGAATTTGCACCCAGACACACAGTAACACAGTGAAAGCACTACAAATGGACACCACATCAGTTTTGAAAAATATAGTATCTTTATCGAAACCAAACAAGACCAAAATTACAAAAATCCAACATACACAATTCAAAATATGACTTTTAAAATGTTCCAAGCAATTCTGTCTATAGAATTCTATGGATGCATGACTTTCCACAATGTACCTCTAGGTGCGTCAAAATTCACAAGACCAAACAGCTGCTAAGAAGGGAAGCGTTGAAATACACTGCGATGTTTCAGTTCCTGAGTCCTTAGGGAGGCTATGCGACAGTTCTACTGCATGAAGATCTAATACTGACTTATCCTTTGGTTCAAATATTATAACTTTTTTGGGGTAAAGAAATACAAGGCGGTTTTTCCTCCCATTATCATAGATACAATCATTTATTTACAGCATAATAGTTAATTGTACATAGAGGTAATTGTACTTAGAGGTACCTGATGATTGACTAGTTGCAGAAAATAGATAGCAAAGTAAAACATTGTATGATTTTATTTGTTATTTAAGACTGTTAAAATGTTACTTTATGAAAAGCTTTTAATAAACCCCAATCCTCGCCTTGTACCAAAGCTAAAGACAATATAGTCCACAGCTGGCATTGGGCAAGAAGAACTTATATATGATTGTTAGAAATGTGGGTTTCTTGCTGGCAGAGGAATGCACCTTGTCCAGGTACGGACCCTTGCTTCTAGTCAGGATAAGGGAGTTATAAACTTTAGATAACCCTTGCTCACACACTTGGTAGCTTGGCATGAGCAGACAGACTTATCCTAAAGGCAATGTGTAAAGAATTTGCACCCAGACACTCAGTAACACAGTGAAAGCACTACAAATGGACACCACACCAGTTCGGGAAAATATAGTATCTTTATCGAAACCAAACAAGACCAAAATGACAAAAATCCAACATACACAATTCAAAATATGACTTTTAAAATGTTCCAGGCAATTCTGTCTATAGAATTCTATGGATGCATGACTTTCCACAATGTACCTCTAGGTGAGTCAAAATTCACAAGACCAAACAGCCGCTGAGAAGGGAAGCGTTGAAATACACAGCGATGTTTCAGTTCTTGAGTCCTTTGGGAGGCGATGCGACAGTTCTACTGCATGAAGGAGAAGTTCCGCATCAAATCCGGACTGTACGGGGAAGTGATGTGTCAATTCCAAGACGGCTCTGGTCTGCGGGTGATGCGTTGGAAAACTTGCTGCACAGGCGCGATACCTGGAAATCAGTGATGCTCTGGAGGTTGATGCAGCGGTGACAAAGAGCCGCTGCATTGATTTCTCCAGCTGCGGTCCGACTATGCAGCGATTTTTTCAGCCGCACAGCAGGGCCTGCATCGGAGTTGGTGCGGTGATCTTGGATTTTGGAGGTTGGTGCACTGGACTTGGCGTGTGGTGGATTTTCAGCCACTGGCAGACACTGCGTCAATTCTTTGGCAACACCGCGGCGGTGCGTGGAAATTCTTCCTGCACGGCGGTGCAGCATCAGAAAAACAGGGGCTGGAAGGGCAATGTGTGGATTTCCTTTATTTCTTCAAACTTTTCAGCTCCTAGCAACAGGAACAACCTGCAGAGGTCCACAAGTGAAACAGGCATCTCCTGGCAGGTCAGAACTCTCAGCAGTGAAGTTCAGGGAAGTTGATGTTGAAGTATTTGTGCCCCTGAGACTTCCGAACAGGAGGCACGCACACACACACACCCTTGGAGATTCTTCACAAGCAGTTTCACAGCAAAGTTTCAGTCTTTGTCGTCTCCTTGGCAGAAGCAGCAACTGCAGGCCAACCCAGCTAAGCAACACACAGCAAAGGGGCACTCTCCTCCTCCAAGCTCTGCAGCTCTTCTTCCTTGGCAGAGGTTCCTCTTGAATCCAGAAGTAATCTAAAGTTCTGGGGTTTTAGGTCTAATATTTATACCCCATTTCCTTTTTGTAGATTTTGTTGAAAGAGTCTCTGAGCTCAGTAAAAACCAGTTCTGTCCTCCCTGGCCCAGCTTCACTATAGGAGGCGGAGACAGCATTGTACAGAGCAGACAACCCCTATTCATCTGCTAGTGAGAACTCCTCCCACCACTCTAAATGCAGAAAGGTTTATTCAGCCAGGCTATGAGTCACCCAGGAAAGGCAGGACACACCTCAACCCCCCTTTTGACTGTCTAAAGTGAGTGCTCCTGGCACTCCAAAACCAGACAGTGAATACAGAAATAGGCAGGGGCACACAGGATGGCTAAACAAGAACATTCCCACTTTTTAAAAGTGCCATTTTCATACACACCATTTAAAAACCACTTTTACTAAAAGGTGTGTTATTAAATTCTGAATTCAGAGAGCCCAAACTTCAAATCTCTATTTTGTCCCAATGGAAAGTTTCACTTGTAAGATGTTACAAGGCAGCTCTCATGTTAACCTATGGGACAGACAGCCTTTCAGTAGTGAAAAACGAAATGCGCAATATTTCACTACCAGGACATGTAAAACACACCAGCACATGTCCTACCCTTCACATATTCTGCAGCCTGCCCATGGGGGTACCTGGGGCCAGGTCGACCTGGCAGTTAGAAAACTGCGCGTGCAGACACTGCAATGGCAGGTCACCTTTACAGGGCTAATCATGTGGGTGGCACAACCAGTGCTGCAAGCCCACTTGTAGTATTTGATTTACAGGCCCTGGCACACTCAGTGCACTTACTAAGGATTTACCAGTTCATCAAAAATGCCAATCAGAGATAGTTAATCATAATCACAATTTACACTGTGAGCATATGCACTTTAGCACTGTTCAGCAGTGGTAAAGTGCCCAGAGTCCTAACACCAACAAACAAGGTCAGAAAAATAGGAGGCAAAAGTTTCGGGATAAACCTGCAAAAAGGGCCAGGTCTAACAAAGATAATTTTAAAACTGGCCTAAAATATATATGAAAGAGCAAAATATTATATTGCAACAATATTGATCATGTAATGATAGCTATGATTACTAGATCACTTCTCACGTAGTGCAATACTCAGTTACATTACTATTCTAATTCCAGTTAAGCAAATATGTGTGACAGTGCCTAACGGTGAATCTAGAAATATCCATGCTTTTAAAGGTAGATGTAATTTATTGGGAATTTGAGGTCAAAACTTTTTATTTGTTTGTATTATATGACAGTGAAGTTTATATGCTCAATGGATGTCAATATCTCACCATGTGTCGTTCTGCTTGCTCTCTTGGTCACAGTGCAACAGCTGAGTGAAAATGACCTTCCTTGGCCTATAAACAGAAACTTTACTAATTAGTTTTCATTTTAACGGAAGATCACCAGTTTAAGAAGGCGCTTACAAATGGCCCCTGGGCTACACAAATCCATGTGCATTGGCACCGGAAGTAGTCAAAGTGTGCTGCAATCCTTGTATCAGAACCTTTTAATGGCCAAAATGTATGTAGTGCTCCTCGATCAGTGAACCACTTGCATATATCGATGAAACACTTATCACAGTCATCATTTGAACATCATGAGCATTTTAAAGCTTCCAGACATCTGTTAACCTTCCATTTGAAGATTATTTATTTTAAATTACATTCATGGTCACAACTGTTTTCATGAAAGCATTATAAGCGATTAGCAACTACCATTTAAATAAATGTGCAGAAAGATGCAGATGTTTGTCTGACAACTTTCAGCCCAGCCACACAAAAAGTTTGTAATCTGCTGCCAGACTATGTGAAATCACAGAACTCGTCCTGATACTATGTGATATGGGCAACTTGCAGGTTTCCTATCAAGTGCTTTTAACACTACAGGAAGTCCTAAGGGCCTGCTTATGACTACAGCGGTCTGAAGGACCACCCTAGCCATGGTGGTAGGGCGAGCACTGCCACACCGGTGGTCAGCCCGCACTATTACAAGTTTGGCAATTGGACCGCCAAAAGACCGCTGCAACCACCGGGGATCCCAGTGGCCGAAGAGGCACCACCAAGCATATTACGAGTTTCCTCACTGCCATCGTTTTCATGGTGGTGAGCCCACCCTGAAAAGTGTGGCATGAGGAAACTAAGGGGGCCCTGTCACATGTTATTACACCTTCTTTGAATTACCTGATTACCTACCTTGACTGACAGAGCCTAGATCTTGTATATTGCCACAACTAGGTCATTAGATACCGTAATATAATTGTCATTCAAATTGTAAATGAGCCACTCACTATCTAAAATCTGATTACTACTGCATAATAGTATTTTCACATGGATCGTTTCATACATCAAGACATAGGGCCTCATTACGATGTCAGGAGGAAAGCCTCAGACCAGTGGTCAGAGGCTTTCTGCCCGACATGGTAGGTTTACAGTCCGACCGTCGTATTAGAATCACGGCGGTTGGAGTTAAACCTGCTGGGGATTTTGATGTGGTCCCAACGGGCTCCAGGAGCCCATCGGTGTGTCAGAAAAAATACAGATAATCCCTTAATGTCGGCGTTCCGCCATCCGGATTATGATGTCTGTTTCTGATAGCCATTCCATGTCTGCCTTTCTGACATGGAAAGGGTGTCAGAAAGTGACATTGGGGGGCCCCATTCCCCCCAGCCCTCCACAATGTGGCCCGGGGGGCACCTATGTTGCCCCCCTAAACCTCCCGGTACCATGTGGCAGACACCGCATGGTGCCTGCCACATGGTGCAGGGATGTTCACAAACATCCATTTTTCAAAGGAAACTTGTGCTGTGGACATTTTCCGCCTGCGCACAAGCTTCCATTGGAAAATGGATGTTTGTGACTGCCCTATGGGTGGTTGCATCATAATCATGCGGTCGGAACCGCCAACCTAAGGTCGCCGTTTCCAAACCAAAACAGTGTCCCCTGAGATCGTAATCAGGCCTATAGTATTTTATTTAGATATTTTACACTTTCTTCATGTTCTGGATTTCAGACAACTTAACAGAGAGTTTTTGTTAGAGTGAGAAGTTGCCTTTTGTGCTAGACTTTCCATACTATCCTGTGCAGTGGTTTGTAATTGGGAGCTGGCCATGGTGCTCACACCAGAATTCAATAGCAATGTAAGTGTCCTAGGTTCTTATGGGGGACACCCTGTATCCTTTGCACTTGCATGTCCTATGAACGAAATCATGTCCCAAAGGGCATCATGGTTTATGAATCCTCCTCAGTTATACTCTCACTCAGTACCCTAAGTGTGTGCTAGTTATTTGTAATGGAAGGCCAATGCACAGGAACATCACTGTGCAGTGTCTTAATGGGTCATTGAGCAAAGGGTAATGTCCTTCCAGAGCTCAGTGTTTCCAGGTCCAGTGTTGGATGCTCTAGAGAGCAGGCTGGCATTCCGTGGGACTTGGGTTACACATAGAATGTTGCATGTTCAGTGAAGATTATTATTCAGCTAAGAACCTCAGTGATTTTGTAGATGAGACTAGAAACTCCCCCAGTGTCTGCTACAGGGGAATAATTACCATTTTAAACACACATTTTGTGTAAGTATTTTCTCACAAAAATGGTTTTGCAGAAAAATGCTTCCACAACACATTTTTTGCAAGAATTTTTACCCGCACTTAAAGTTTTGCAATAGTGGCAAACTTTGCAATGTTCTCGAAGTGCAAAGTTTAGCAATTTCGCACAACGTTGCAGACAAACTTACCTTTTCACTTTCCCATTGGCAGTAAACTGAGAAATCAGATTTTTCATTGTGCATGCATAGTAGTTGGAAGGATAAATATGCTGTGAGGTCATCTTGTTGTATCTGGCTGTTTCATTGTAAACAGTTTTATATTTGTTGTTATTTTCCAACTAATCGCTGAATTTATGTACAATAATTTAAGTAGTGTGACTTTTGTCCCAGTTTTCAGATTTTTTTCTGTTTTATCAGAAGATTCGCTATGCCAGATAATGTCTTGTTACTTACCGGTTATCTTCATTACCCCGATTAGGGTCCTCCCCGTCCCAGTCCTTACTATGTGAGGAAGTCCTGCCTCCACCCATCCAATCACAATGCCAGTATTTGAATACTACATAAGCCCCGCCCACCTACTGCCATGCCTGTTATCAATAAGACTCCGACACAAGCACAGCGGGAGGTAGGGAGGGAAGAGGACTGGGTCGGGGAGGATCTTAATCGGGGTAATGAAGATTACTGGTAAGTTACAATACATTACCTCTTCATGGGTCCTCTCCGTCCTTACTACATGAGGAACTCACAAGCAGAGAACCAACCAAAAACGCAGGACACCAAGGATCCATGGAAAGTACACAACTTTAATCAATAAATGATCAATGAACAGCAGCGTTCTAGATGCCAACAGAAAAACTGTCAGCAGAGACATGTAAAACATCAAGCCAGTAATGTCGCACAAAAGTGTGATGGGACTTCCAGGTGGCCGCCCTACAAATCTCCTGGATAGAGACCCCCGCCCCCTCAGCCCAGGAAGAAGACACAGACCGCGTTGAACGGCCCTGCACCTGAGACGGAGGAGGCAGATCCAAAGACTTATAAGATTGGCAGACCGCCAAACGCACCCATCGACTGATCGTGGAAGTGGAAACCTTCTTCCTCTTAGCCACACCATCACAGGAAACAAACAGGGCAGGAGAAACCTGAAACTCCAGTGAACGTTGGAGGTAAACCTGGAGAGCCCTGTGAACATCCAAGAAAGGGGGAACAAGGGGGAATCCCCCTCAGTAGGAAAATCAGGAAGAATCACCTACTGCTGAAAATGGAAATTGGAAGAAACCCTTGGCAGGAAAGCCGGATCAAGCTACAAAATGACCCGATCCTGCAGGAACTGCAAATAAGGTAACCAAATTAGCAAGGCACCCAACTCACCCAACCTGCGAGCGGAGGTAATAGCCAGCAAAAAAGCCACCTTCGCGGACAGCCACAACAAATCCGCCTCCAGCAAAGGCTCAAAAGGGGGCAACTGTAGACCCTGCAAAACAGTAGGCAAATCCCAAGAAGGAACGAGAACAGGAGAGACTGGCCGACAAAGCCGAAAGCTCAGAAGAAGTCGACTAACCAAAGGGGTAATAGCCTCCAAGGAGGCCCCAGGGCCCCAACAAGCACGAACCGCCACCCACTGAGTAGACAAAGTGGAAGGGGAAAGGCCCTTTAAAAAACCATCTCGGAGAAAATCCAACACCGAAGTAGGATCCCCAGCACAGGATCCACCCCATGGGTAGAACACCAAGAGACAAAAGAACCCCAATGACGACCATAGCACTTAAGGGTCGAAGGACAGCGCAACAACTGAATGTCACAAGCCACCTCAGAGGAACATCCCAAAGACTCCAACGTCAACCGCTCAAAAGCCAAGCCGTAAGCTGCAAACGACGAAGACAAGGCAGAGACAGGAGCGAAAACTGAAGAGGAGCCGGGAACAAAGGAAGCCGGACAAACCGACCCTCCACCAGCCACCACAGGAGAGGAAACCAAATGCGGCCAGGCCAGAAAGGAGCAATCAACAGGACCGGAACTTTCTCCCCCCGAATCTTCTGCAGAACCCTCGGGAGAAGGGGAATCGGAGGGAATGCATACAGAAGGCCGAAGGCCAGGGAATCAAGAGAGCATCCACCGCCCAAGCCTGTGGACACAGAACTTCCACACAAACCCGGGGAGAAGAGTGTTGTGAGGAGAGGCAAAGAGATCGATCCAGGGTGTCCTGAACCAAAGACAAAGGGACCGGAACAGAGGACGAGAGAGATGGTACAGAACAGAGGATGGAAGGCTGCGTCTCAAAGCGTCCGCATGAAAATTCAGCTGTCCCAGAATTACCACCACCCTCAATGCCAACAGATGAGATTCCACCCAAGCACAAATCAAGGAGGCCAACAGGTTCAGAGACGCGCACCTCGTCCCCCTCTGATGCTTCAAGTAACAACGAACCACCTGATTGTCGGTACAAACCAACAGATTCGACCCGTGGAGATGAACCTGAAAGTACTGCAACTCCTCCCAGACGGCTGCCAACTCTCGCCAGTTCGAGGAACGTGCGCTGTCCCCCCGAGACTTCCGACCCTTTGCATCCAAGTTCCCCAAAGTGGCCCCCCAACCCCAAAGACTGGCATCTGTAGTCAACAGAAGGGAAGGAAGAAGACAAAACCGCACCCCCTTCTCCAGATTGGGAGTGCAAAGCCACCAGTCCAAGTCCAGAACCAGTGCAGGAGAGAGAGGAGCCAGAGTCTCGTAATCCGCCCGGGAGGGGTCCCACCGAGCCAACAGATGAGTCACCGAGGGATTGAGATGGAGGCGAGCCCACGGAACCACAGCAGTGGTAGCAGCCATCAAGCCCTGGATCCGCAACCAAACATGAGCCAGGGCAGAGGGACGGCTCAACAGATCCAGCAACAGAGTCTGTAAGGAAAGGACCCTAACAGGAGGGAGAAACACCACCCCGAGAGAGGTGTCGAACAGACCCCCGATGAACTGAAGCCTCTGAACACGATCTAGAGGAGACTTGGTCAGATTCACCTTGAACCCCAGCTCTTGGAACAGGACCAATGTAGCCTCCACCGCCAGAAGAGCCTCAGGAAAGGAGGAAGCAGAGACCAAAAAATCATCAATATAGGGAAACACAGAGAAACCGCGCTGTTGCAAAACCCCCACAGCATGAGCCAATACCTTGGTAAAAGTCCTGGGAGCAGTGGAGAGGCCGAACGGCAGAACCTGAAACTGGAAATGCATCCCATGGACCGCAAACCTCAGGAACAGCTGACTGGCAGGATGGACGGGGACATGAAAAAGGCATCTTCTAAGTCCAGCAAAGCCCAAAAATCTCCCTCCTGGATGAGGGGAATGACGGACTGCTACGTGACCATCCGAAAATGATCCAACAGCACCAATTTGTTCAGGGATTGGAGATTCAATATGGGGCGGAAGGAACCATCGGGCTTTAGCACCAGAAACAGATGGAAATTAGAACCCAAGGCCCACTTCTACCACTGGAACCGGCACAATCGCCCTTTTCTGTAACAAGGAGACACCGGACAACATGGCGGACCGTCGCATTGGGTCCCTTGACAACGGGGTAACCAGAAAACAATCCACAGGGGGAGGGCCCCAGAAGGGAATCTGGTAACCCCACCTGATGACAGACAAGACTCACTGGTCAGAAATCAGAGCCAACCAACGGTCCAGGAATAAACGGAGGCGATCAACCACAACGGCATAGTCACTTCTGTCCCGCACCAGAGGGATTCTGCTGCTGCTGCTGATGCTGGGATTTATAATGGAATGCGGCCCCTCGACCACAGGCCCAACCACAAAAGGGCTGAGAGAAGAAAACCCCCTGAAACCCCTGCTTCTGGAAAAAAGACTTCTTCTTAGGCGCAGGCTGAAAGGCTTCAACAACTTCTTCTCCTCCGCAGAGTGCTGCACCATCGTATTCAAAGCGTCCCCAAAGAGAAGAGGATCCTCAAAAGGCAGTTTATGGACCAAGGCCTTCTGCGCAGCCTCAAGATGCCACGGTTAAGTCCATAGAGACCGCCTACCAGTCACTGCCTCTCCAGCATCCGAGGAGGCGGCCCACAAGGAATCAAAAGTGACATCTGAGATGGAACTGCGCCAAGACCTCCATTTGAGCCAACACAGGAGTAGGGTCCCCCTGATCCTGAAGACAGTCAAACAGCTTCTCAAAAACCTTCAGCAAGTGCTAGCACGCACCCCTAAGTGAGAAACGGCGTAAGAACACTTGAGAGCAGACTCCACCTTACTCTCCACCGGATCAGTCAGGGAAGCCTCCTCCGATAACAAAGAGGAAGAAGAGGCAGAAGCCATAGAGGACAAAAGAGAATTAACTTTAGGAATCGCAGACAACTGAGAGTCAAAGTCCGCCAGGCGATACCGATTTCCCAGAAAGCACGGAATACCCTTCTTATCCACCTCAAGCCACACTTTAGTCAGGATATCCTTTAGGACATCATGGAAGGGAAGGTCACCCACCACAGAGGAACTGTAATGTGTGTAAAACCCCTCTTTAGCCAGAGATTTAGGGTCAAACCCCAGCACCTCCAGAATATGGACCAGCACATCAGAAAACACCTTGCCCTGGACATACTTTCCCTTAAGGGAATTGTCCATGTCCTCCTCATCATCCTTAGCACAGACTGGACTGCAGAATTTATCAAGTCCTGCAAATCAGCCCTAGAAATTCGCAAAACGTTGACCTCCTGCAGATCCTGAACATTATGTTGTTTGGAAACTGCCTTAGCAGGCACAGGTGAGAAAACCAGAAGAAACCAAACAGGAACTCACCGCAACCTCCAATAAATACTGCCCTCAATCACTGAGTCATGCAACGTGAGACTGGAGTTTGAAATAAAAAGAGGGCAGCCGTGAAGTCTCCACCTACAGCCACAGATCAAAAAAAAGCCTGGCCACGGGGGCCGAACGCTGCAATAGAGCAGCAGTGTCGGAACGACCTGAGGCCAGGACACCACGAAAGCTCCTCACCCCAGCCCAGCACATGAGGGGGGAATGTCCTTACCCCAGAACAGGAGCGCGGCCGACCGGAAGACCGGAGCGCCCACGCCGAGCATAATCACAGAAGACAACAAGAATCAAGGTCAGCAAGAATGCACAATCAAATACACAGAAATAAAAACTCACGGTACCGTAACCAAAGGAAAACTGGATCCAGGGACCGGAACCGGGAGCACCAGCGTTCCGACTGCTGTCGGAGAAGAAAAAAACAGGCATGGCGTTAGGTGGGCGGGGCTTATGTAGTATTCAAAAACTGGCGTTGTGATTGGCTGGGTGGAGGCAGGACTGCCTCACGTGGAAGGACTGGGACGGGGAGGACCCATGAGGGGGTAATGATTCTAGATGCCAAAAGACCACTGGTGCAGACGTTGCCCACCTAATTATTGTTGCCCATAACTTTGATATAGAGCAGGATAAGCCTTTTCTCTTGGCATGCATTTTTTGTATTATACACTAATTTCACTGATTAATCTTCCAGTGCAAGCAGGTCTCCGTGAACTACTATTTCTTAACTAAGGAGCAATTAAGACTTGCATTTAATGAGATTAGGTGCACCCAATGTATAATAGAAGTGATATTTCTGAGGTACAGGCTGAAGGATGGACCCGTAACATGGTCTTGATCTTTGCTTGAGAGTGCTAGAAGTCTGGCTAGGACACCCTGATTTGGGGTGGGACCATCACACATGTCTCTTTCAGCTGGATGTATAATGTGGTGATGGTCCCCCGAATGACTATCGTTAAATTGCTAGTTTTCACCTTCAATTAGGCAACCTCTATATAAGGGTCTGCTCTTGCCTCTTGAGGTGGGCAGACGGTGTTTGCAGTCACAGGCCCAGATTTATAAACTGTTTGTGCTGGGTATGCGCCACAAAAGTGACGCAAACCAAAGGAAAATTATTTTTCAAATTTACTATCCAGCTCAAAACTTAGTTTGCGATGGAATAATGCAAAGAAGCGCCTACACTGCTTGTCGTTACTTTGCATCAAGGGGGTATTTCTTGGGTGGTACATGGGCGTTCCCATGCAACCACCCATAGGTTTTGACACAAAATGCTACCTACTAACAACAGCACACATGTTATTGCACCAAAAAATAACGCCACTTTGATGGAGGCATCAAAAAGGAGAAATGGTTTTATTTCTACTACATTTTTTTCCTTTTATATGTGCTACACTGTACAGCACACTTCAGAAGTGGGAATAGTTTTAACCCCTTCGATGCTCATGACAAGCTCAGCTCATCATGAGGCACACTGGAGCTGTGCTAATGACAAGCTGAGCTCGTCACAACAGCCGCGGAACGCACGCGTGGGGCTAATTCCCCTCCCATGCGGGGCGTTCCATTGAGTGGGCGGAGTCGTGACGAGCTGAGCTCGTCATGAGCACAGCTCCACTGTGCAGCATGACGAGCTGAGCTCGTCACGAGCACCACAGCGCCGCGCGCGGCTCCCCTCCCCCCGCACTGCTGGGTGTTTAGCCCCGCGTGGAAGGGGTTAAAGCTTGTCTAGGCATAACATTTTGAAATGGAACATGAGCCTTCCAGTATAAAACCTATGCTAGACTCACGCAAACACCTTTGCGCTGAGGTGCAAAGGGGTGTAAGCGGCCCTCAGCAGCCTGATTGTGAGCCAGGTAACTATCTTACTAGATATGGCACTTTCTTGCTTCCTCCCTCTCACGCAATGCAGCGCAGCAACGTTGTGTGCAGCGCTGCGTTGTGTGAGAGATTTGTAAATCTGGGCCTTGGAGGTGTAGGCTGCTCCCTAAGTTCGCGTTTACCATAGACAAACAAGTCAGAGATTTTGAGATGGTTTGTTGTGGCCAGTCAGACAATTCCTTGGCCTAAGCACAGCTGACAGGACACATCACCCTGTCAGCAATTGCATTCTGGTCAAGATGCAGAAAAATAACTCATCAATGCTGTGGTGCTTTCCCTTGTCTGACCGCACTTATAAGAGTTCCCTTTTCCTAAACACTCAGGCCTAGATGTATCAAGATTCCATTTTGCGAATCTTAAATAGCGATTTTTAGCGAATCGCTATTTAAGATTCGCAAAACGGAATGTATGTAAAAAATCGCTTTTTTTTAGCGATTCCTTATTAATCTTTATTTGCGAATTCGCATTTTGCGAATTCGTAAATAAGGAATAATTTCCCATGCATTCCTATGGGCCAGGAGGCCCTTAGGAATGATTGTGAAGTAATTCTCAAATTGCGAATTCGCAATTTGCTAATCGCAATTTGAGAATTATTTCAAGGGTGCAGGGGTGTCTCATGGACACCCTGCTGCACCCCTGAAACTTACATGTGTGTGCATATGGCACACATACATGCCCTATGGGCATGTATGTGTGTCACATGCCACCTTCAAAATTGTCATATTTTGGTTTTTGAAAGGATATCGCAAATTAACACAAACCTCAAATTGGTGTTAATTTGCGATTCCTTAACCTGAATTCGCAATGTAAAAAAATTTCATACATGGCATTTAAGGAATCGCAAAATTGCGATTCCTTAAATGCTTAAGCAAAATAAGGAATCGCAATTTTTTGCGATTCCTTATTTTGCTAATTTCTAATACATCCCAAAAGATGCAAAATGTCCGTTTGCGATTCGTTAAGGCCGAAATTCAGCGAATTTCGGCCTTAACGAATCGCAAAAGGCTTGATACATGGCCTCAGTGCTTCAAATCCCTCCTCCACTACGTAGGATGGACAATAGGTTGTGGTAGCTGTTCTTTGTCTTTTGCCACACCCTCCTCTGCCTGTGCAACGGGGACAGCTCTTAGGGTTTCTTGCAGACCTTCTCCCCACCACCCTCACTGGGGTTCCCCACAGCAGTTAAATCCACCTCCACTATCCGCAGGACATCTCTTGCCTCTCGGTGCTGCCACACTGAGGCACCATGAATGGCAAGATGGTGGCCACATTGGTTTCTGCAGCCACTGTTACAATTGGTATGGGGGCACTACACGACTTTTGGGCACACTGAGGCTTCATCGTGTGATGGCCTAGCACTGATCTCTTGAGGTAGGTCATACATAGGGAATTTAGAGCATCAATCCCCTTTCCGGGTCTGAATGGTGATCCTGTGCAGGGATGAAAATGTCATGGGCATGAACAAAGTCTAAGGTTAACGAAAAACACTTGATTATCTCATTCAGGACCTCATGGACTAAAGTTCTTTATGGTTGCATAGCCGTGAACCAGACTTTGCGACTGCAAAACTTATTTTCACAATGTACAAAATCCCTTTAATGAGTTGGAAAAGTTTTTCCAGATTGTAAAAGTGGTTTTGCGACCGCTTCCGAATCCCAAACAGGAAAGGGCATGAAAGAGGCACTCCCCTCATTTTTACGAGTCGCAAAGGAGTATGTCAATAGTGTCGCTGTCGCGAACCATAAAAAAAATACCACCTCTCAAGTTGGGGTTGTAAATGATCGTTAAGGGGAATCTGTCTTGGTGGGTCAGCTTCTCCTCTTGGGAATTGTGTTATGGCCACTGCTATCGAATTGGGAAAAAACTTTTTAAAGCAGCACCAGTCTTTTTAATGAATACGGGCTGCTTTAAGAAAAAGAAAAATGTTTCCCATTGGGAAAGCAACTGCGGGAATGGTTAGTCTGTTGTCCCCTGCAAGCCACCATCACAAAATGTAACCTGTCCTAATTTATATTTACTTGGCTTTTTATGCGAACCCCTTAGAATAAGCAATTTGCAATGAGATCTATTAGTACATAGGTGGCACTGCAAATTACATCTCTGTTCACAAGCCAGTCACTATGAAATTTGCACTGGATAGTACATCAGGCACAAGGCTCTCCAAAAAGTGGAACATTATCATAAAATCGCTAGGATCCTGCAGCATGGATATGTGCTGGTATGCACATCAGACATGTGAGGTGAGTAAAATGCACCAATCATGGTCAGTGCACTTATATCTTGATGAATATTAATACAATTCTCTAATTGATATAGACAGATTCTCTGGCTTGATGTGTTGCCTTTTCAATTAGAGGAAAGTACATAGTGTGGCATACACTTGGCTATGGGGAGACAGCAAACAGGACATTGTTCTGTTAACATTGCCACTTTCATCACCTTCTACCCAATCCCTTGTAATAATGACACACAGAGTGAGCCATGGAAAGTAACTGACATATAGCATGTTTCCATGTACTATGTTTCCTGAAAGAAGGGCTGAGGCCTTGTTCTTCCTGGTATTGCTTTCTAATAAACATGTGAGGGGTGTGGTGGCGCTTTACGGTAACATTAACAGACATTTTTATGAAGCTAGACCACCAGTACTGCCAAATGGAGTTTTAAACATGTTAAGGGGTCCAGTGACAGGAGCTAGGTATCTTTGCCCAATTTTCAACTGTGCTAAGGGATGTAATTCACTCTATGCACTGCTAATGAGCCTTATTGCCAACACTTAGTAGCAGAGTCAATCCCTTGACAGCATTTGGTTTTGCCATTCCTCACTACTGTTTCCCAGGATATAAAAATAGCTCAGAAGTGTTGTATTTGGAATTATGCATCACCCTCAAAGAGATCCTGATATGGTTTTCTGTGCTGGGAACGGAGTTAATAAAGTAATCTAATATGTATAGAGGAGAGGTGTGGCGCAGCGGCTGTCACGTGGGGCTCGCGGTTCGATCGCCGGAGGCAGATCAGCTCAGCATCATGTGACTCTGGGCAATAGCTCACTTAATCTCCCTGATGGCACCCAATGCCTGGATACCCTTAGGAGTGATAAGTCGCGTTTTACAAATATGAAATTTAGATTTTTTAATGTATATAAAACAATTTCAAGAAATTCAAAATAGCCTATTCCAGTTTCCTATTCTTGGGATACATCCTTTCAAGATAAAGTAGAGGGTAGGTACCTGATGTCTTGGAGAATATGCCTCTTCTCATACTCTGTTGAAACTCCCATCCCTTATGGGGTTCCTGACTTTCAGTGGCACTTATTTGCCATGGGACGTGGCTGCTGTGAAGAAAATGATGAGTGATTAGAAAGAAAACACATTGCTTCACCAACCTGGTCTACATCTGTGCATTGTTCATTCGGTCGTGGTAGTCGAGTTGCACCTATCTCTTCAGATCTATTTCTTAAATCTTTGGTACTTTTACAGTATTATGAATTTCGAAACTGACACACATTATGTGTATGTTGTGGCTATGTTTCTTTTCACACAAAGGCACTGCCATTGTCACAACTCCTGAGACAATGCTATCTCTACTGATTAATAAAACGCCAAGGTTATTGCAGTGTTGACAAAAAAAAAGAATGTTGTTTTGACTTCTAGCAACAGATTTCTGATCAACACACTGTGGAGAAACAGCAGTAGAAATGCCATCACATTAAAAAACATTTCATGCTTTGTTCCTTGCAGACATGCTGTGTACAGCCCTTGGTGGATCCAGTCTAAAGTGAGTAAAGAAACAAATGAAGCTCATGGCTGGATTTCTAACATCGGGGCAGTTTGTGCAGCTATTGCATCCATTTTACGATCTGTTGTTTCCTGCATAGTTAGTGGATTTACTCCTGTAGTGAGGATGTCATCGATGATGTTTCCAATGATGCCTTTAGAGATTTCATGAGTGATGTCATCAATGATGTAAATTAACATTGTCATGAGTAATGTATTTTGTGAGGTCAAACGCAAAGCACAGCAGAGGCACAAGCTATAGTTAGCTCATTGAACTACACCTCGTGAAATTAAGTGATTTTTCGACTGAGTACTGGCCATCAGAGATTTGGCCATGTGTCCAAGGGGAAACATCCATTACAACACAGTCATTACTTCGCACTGCTTTTACAACGCAATTGTTACAATTCAACTGCCTTTACATTGCATGCTACTACAACGCATGCCATTACAATGCATGTCACTACAACGCATGTCAGTACAACGCATGTCACTACAACGCATACCATTACAATGCATACCATTACAACGCATTATAAGGTAAGTAATGGAGATTTTTTTGTTTTAGGGTGGGTATGGGTTTTGGGGTAGATGGGAATAGTAATTTTTACCCCTACACGTTCCAACACGTTCCCTACTATTGCACTCACTGGAGTGGGAACATTAATTTTTACCCCTACACTATCCAACACTTACCCTACTTTTGCCCTAAAAGTATTATGCGTTGTAATGGTATGCGTTACAATGGTATGCGTTGTAATGAAATGCGTTGTAATTATAGTTTTTTAAAATGTAATGTAATGGCATGCATTGTAAAATCATGCGATGTAATGGTAGTTGCGTTGTAAAAGCATGCGTTGTAATTGTTTGCGTTCTAGCTTCATATATTCGTGTCCAAGTGCTTTATTTAGAATGGGAAGACACACAACCAGTTTTCACTGGCCACCATAGCCATAAAAAACACGGTGATAAGGGGCAGTGAAAACCTTTACATGACCCCCCACAGCATGGATGAATGCTCCCATTGGGGGGGTGGTCCTTTTTTTATTTTCTAAAATAAAAATAAAAAATTTGTAACAGCTCTGTCCGCCATCAAACTTACAATGCATTTTCAGGAAGCGCCGTGACGGCAATTCCTGGAACTGCAAGAAATGTTTGCAAGGGCAGAGGACATCTCTAAATATGCCAGGAAAAGTACCCTCACCATGACGGGAGTTAAGTACTCTGCCACAGCAACAGTAATTACTCCGTCCACCAAGATTTAAATCAACGCCTAAGTCTCTCTTATTATAGATCTTTGCTCTTATGTTGGACCTATACCACCAATTTCGGCCTTTAATGGCCAGATAGTCTGCTATGGTGGACTATAGGGATATATTAACATAAAGGACACACATGATAAACAACATAATTTTTTTTCTATCTTGTAACCAAGAAAGGTGGCTCTAATAAGAAAATTGGTTTAAACATTTTTACTGTAATGTTTTACTTTTCAAGGCGTTTAAATCTAGTTCTCTTAAACAAGCTTTAACACAGTAAAAGCAGAGATAATAGGATTTCTTAAAGTTCTTTGTGAACTTGTCCTTGAATGTTAGACAAGTGTCATTATGTTCAGTGCACCCTGTACATGAAAAATGATGTCAACAGTGGTGTAGGTTTTCCTATATATAGATATTTGACCATGTTTAAAATTGTCAGTATTTACATTAGTGCCATTTGGTCTGCTTCTTTGTAGCATTAGAATGACATATTTTCTATTATCCTTAACAACTAAACGTGTAAGTACTTCTGTTCTACAGTTTACTAATGAGTTGTTTGCACAGTTTCTTTAAAAAACGTATCAAATTACACTGATTTTTAAACTGGAGCCATATTACGGAAAGTGGCCAGTGTGCGCAACGGACATGTATGGGCGCCCACTTTATGCATTCATGGGGCACTTTGGTATCACAGAAGGCTGCAGATGATTGTGCACCCCCTTCTGTAATACTGATAGCGGGGGTACAGATGTAGGGCCACTGCTATCATAAGAGGGCGTTCCCTCATTTGCATGGGGCCGTTGCCAATGCAAATGATGAAATCATTTTGCCTCTGTGCCTGCCCCATGTTACAGTTGCGGGCGCAGAGGCAAACATGCCCTTAGGAGGCCCGCTGAAAGTGCACCACAAAAAGGGCTGATCTCTTGAGGGATGAAAGTGGATCCCATGGGCCATCCCCCCTCGCCCCCCCCCCCACCACCTGCCGACAATAAAGGCCCGGGTATGGTTAAATACACAAATCACTCTGAACCAATGTCTAGTCTCGACGAATGGTGACCACTCACACATTCATGATCCCAGGAATAGCTAATTCCAAATAATTCATCAATTGAAATACTTTAATTTTCTAGAATAGCAAGAACTCCCTTGAGAAATTACTGAACATCCTCCTGAGAGTTTAGAGAAAATTGAGTTCTAACTGTACACAAGTTGACTGTGTTGGGAATACCAGGCGCAAAATGGGATGTATCTTTGTTAGCTTGTACTGTCCTCAACAGAATTGATAATGCTCCACAAGGGGGCTTATCTTTGTTCTTCTCAATTGTGTGAATAGGTGGAGTAAACGGAAAAATAACATTTACAATTACATTGCAGTAGCAGTTTACTCCAGATAAATTAGAAAATTGAGATGCTGGAAGAGCCTTTACTTCTTCCACGTTTTCTGTTGATACTGCTTTGCCTACCTGACTTTTATGACTTTCTTATCAGCTGGGTTTTTCTCAAACTTTGGTTTGTTAAATAATGTAAACTTTTGAGGAACTGAGCATTGATCCAGATAAGGAGCATACTTATTTCTCAATTGATCGTACTCTCTACTTCATGAGATGTCTACATTTACTTTGGTCTTATCCAAATCAAGAAAATACACTTTAGAAACTGACCTAACTCATTACAGTATAAGATAATCCATTCCTTCCTTAACAACTTTCTGGCCTATATTTATCATTGCCGCATTCAAACCTAACACTTGTGGTTTATGTATGGTTACAGCATAAGCTAAACGCACACATACCTATCTTTCACCAACTGACCAGGCTACACCCCTGCATGAGGCACACAGCTTGTTTGCAACTTTTCGGAAGCGCCTCTATTACACTGGGATGTGATGTTTTTCATCTGGAAATAGAATAACTAATAAACAGAACACATTTGGAGAGCTGTTTTAGCCTATTGACTTACTACACCTATGTCTCTCAGCATACTGCCATACTTCACATCTTCACATCTGCACCAGTCTCATTTTCCTAGTTAATTCAGCGTATCGGAACTGTAGCCATATATTGACATTGTCAATACTGCCTGAAGAGTTCCTTGTTTGCAGTTTGTTTAAAACTGGCTAACCTTTTACTGGAGTCAGCTGAAGATTACCAAAGACTATAGCATGTTTTCTTCCACATAGCAGGTCATAGTTTGTTCTGCGAATGCTCTGCATTCTCAGCCGAATGGCTATCATCACATTTGAGACCATGCTAACCTCATCAATAATGAGGACCTTCAATTTCTCAAAAACCCTACAAAATCTGTTTATTGTCATCATTGAATTACTTCTCACAATATTGATACACTTCCATAAATTCTTATTGCCTTTATACATTATTTTTTTGCATATATTTGAGTAATATCATGTGTTTCTATATTACTATATTAGACTCTTCTGATTGCAGGTGAGGTCAGGTAGTTGGTACCATCAGGTTCAATATTTTATTATTAACAAACACCATTATAACTTAAAGTTTAACAAATGCCGATCAGTGCATTCCCTCTACCCAATCCCTGGCCATTTGTCTTCCAGTTCGATCTTTTCATTTCACATTCTTTGGTCCTTTGCCTCAGTCAATTCCACTACTTTTTTCCTAGTTACATCTTCATTCATTTATTGTATCTTTGTATCAAATCAAGGTGTTGTAAGGCCATAAGTATGTCACTCCACCCCTCTCCCAGTGGATATTTACTCCTATCCTTCTGGTCTTCCCTTTGAAGCAGGATGTGTTCATTTTAAGTCCACTTACTGCCATCTTTTTTTTTGTGCCAATTTATATAGCGTGCACTAGACCGAAGGTATTAAAGCGCTTTACATGAGCACCAGCTACCTTACACAATTACACATTTATTTTTTGGTAGGTGCAGGGAGATTAAGTGATTTGCCTAGAAACACAGGATGTGGAGTCGACTCTGAGGCTCGAACCTTGGTTTCCCAGCTCCAAAATCAGCAGTCTAGCCATGAGACCACATCCTCTACTTCTCTATCGATGGCATCCCACTTGCTTTCCAGTACATCACTGTGCATCTTTTGGCTAATATCAGGGCTAAATCTATGAACCTCTGGCTAATTCTTTTTGGTTTAGTTCTAGGTGATAACCCCAATATACAAACCTCCGGGTTTCAATGCAGATCTCTGGCAGTCACCCTTTTCAATGTGTTCATAAGCTGTTCCCAATAATCTGTCAACTCTCTACATATCAAAATCATGCTTGAGAAGTCTGTATCTTGTTTACTGCATCTGGAGTAGCACTGTGTGGTCTTTCAAAGTATATGATTCACTCTTTTGGGAGTTAAATATGTAGCATGTAAATGATTACATTGGATGTATTAAAATCGGGCATTCCTTGAGACTTTATAAGCGTACTCCTTCATTCTCTCCTACTCTTTATCCAAAATCACTCTATCAATACAAGATTCCCATCTTCTTTTAATAGCCACAATGTAATTTTTAGTCATATGTATTGAAGATTTATTAAACCAGGCGGTTATTCTATTTCCTGATCCTATTGCGAAGAGAAGGGATACCGTTTTGTGGGGTGCTAGCTCTGCCCCTCTAGTTTTACAAGCTTCCCTCCTTAGTTACCATGCAGCAGGAACTGTATTGGTAGTAACCCTAATTTATCCGCCATTTCTTCCATAATTAGGCTATCTGGTTTTAGGTTTAAACCTAATATAACTGATAAAACCCCACCGAAAGGAAAATAGCCTTCACCAGTGTAAACATATAAACACTGAAAAAAACACCTTCACAGCCACAAACTAAGTGCCATTCAAATAAAGAAAAATCTGAGTGAAAGAGTCATTTTTATTTCTTCCTGAAGGGGCCAATACAATGTAATTTTGTTATACAAGGCAGCAGCAAGAAAGACAGGGCTAACATTCTGCTTGAGTTTTGTTGTTTAGGGATGTCACTAAATTATTGTTTCTTCTTCCTTCTGCTTTTTTCAGTTTTGTGGTGTTTGGTCTACAGATGCAGTGTTTAGAAGGAAGTTTTAGGTCTTATTTAGTTATCTTATAAACTGTAGAGAATCAGGAAATATCAAAATCATATTTGATATTTTGGCTACATTTGATTTCACTGATCGGTAAAATGGCTGGTTTCATAAGAATCTTTCCCAATATGTACCATCACATTTACCACAGATAGAGAATGGGTAAAATCCTTGGATACATCTGCCCCCTTTTCTAGGGAGTCAGTATTGATTGTAGGTGAATTGCCAAACATCCCAGGCTTTAAACATTCAATGCAAGGTGTAGTGACAGATATATGTGGAAAGAGTGTTGTCACCAAGCATCTCCAATAGTGGTGAAAACATGACACCAGATGTTTGGTAAACATGGAACGCAGTGTCACTTGGAATACTGCTGCAAAATCTTCCTACCAAGTTCAATAAAGATTGAAGTGATATTGTTTGTATTTGCAGTAATTCAGCTACTCATATGAAAAAGTTGTATGATGACCTGTCAAAATCAATAACTGAGCTGAAGTGCTTCCCTGTAAAAGATCATTGTCACTTGCTAGGTGGTATGCCGAAAGCATCTTTACAATCTTCAGAGTTAACAAAGAATGCTATTGACTTTGTAGTCCATTCTGGTGCACTATTTCAAAATGCCCAGTAACAAATATGTCTCATTTTGTGCTTTGTGTGGCATCAAAGAGAGAGTCATCTTAACTGTGTCATTTAGCCGTTGGTTCTCAGTCCTAGAGGCTGTGAATGCTACATTATCCACGTGGCATCTGTTTACAGACTCTCTGCTTAGAGATGATGCCAAAGGTAAGAAATGTGATGATCTTTGGTCACATATTGATAGTGACGTGAAAAAGCACAGTCTACTGCATGTTTATGTGTTTACAGGAAAATATGACTGCTGTAGTGGACATAATCAAAATACTAGTCTGAAAACACTCTTGTCTACCAAGTGTTCAGCGTAATTGGTGTAGATGTGAAACTTCTCCTTGAGAGTAGGCTGGGCAACACTTTTAGTGACGTTGGCACTGCAACATGCTAGAATTCTTGCCACTTGGTAAGCTGGTAAGCAAAGAAATGTTGAGGAGCAATTCAGGAAATTTTATTTTACAGTCTATAGGAAATGGCTTGCAATAATGTATAGAAATGTCCCTTCACCAACCCTAAAAACTGTCAATAACCTGAAGCACACCCTTATGTATTTTAAGGTTCCTATCTTCTGGTTTTTATCGTTTGGCATGCAGCACTCGTGATGTGCTCCATTCCTTGTGCACATACCGTGAAACATCAAAACATGGTGGCGCGCAGTTTGCGAGTCACCAGCGAGTTGCACAGCCTGATACACATTGGTATTCCAATTAATACTCACAACCCATAGTAGTCCATGTTCAATCCTTTTTATTTCAAATTATTTAACTTTACTTGTCCATCGCGTCAAAGGAGCGAGATTCAATTGTCTTGCGCATTTTACTTGCTCCAGATATGCCCATCCGGGCCTATTCATAGGCATTTAATGAACCTCGGATCCTCAAAATTAT
Source organism: Lissotriton helveticus (assembly GCF_964261635.1). Classification (NCBI taxonomy): domain Eukaryota; kingdom Metazoa; phylum Chordata; class Amphibia; order Caudata; family Salamandridae; genus Lissotriton; species Lissotriton helveticus. The sequence continues at coordinate 1,031,142,168 of NC_136059.1, forward strand.
CCCAATGACATCTCACCCAAAGTTTTGCAAAACCCATGTCAAAACAAAACAAGCATTGACAAAGCCAAAAGACAACACTACCAGTCCTATTGTCTTTCACAAAGCTTGTTTATAAATGCTTTACTATCTTGCTTGAATGTTTAATTGATAGCAGTACTACAATGCACAGTGTGTTAGAATAAGGTAGACAATGTTAGGTGCCTTTTTGCCTACTACTTAGCTAAATTACTCATTATAGCTGCAGGCTTTATAGAAATACACAGGCAGTCATTTTACACATATTATTCCACTGATTACTGATCAGTTATAATTCAGAACAGAAGGCATAACAGAAATTTTTTATTATCCTTTTGTGTCCAGTGCCTTTTCTTGTCCACAAACTAAACCCTATTATGGGGATGTTAGGTTATGATGCTTCACAGCATCTGTTCACTCAACAATGCCTATTAATTGAAGTACAACCAAAGGTGCATCTGTGGATTACTTCATAACCCCCCACCAGTCTATACATCAAAGCAGTATATATCAAACGTGCAGTCTCTTACCTTTAGAAGCGTTTAGCTCTCCCACTCAAGTCCCAGCAGCATTATTCTGTATCCTGATAAGAGAAAAGAAAGCAGCAGTCAAAACAGCAGGTACGATTCATGTTTCTCTCTCCTTCTCCTCTATCTCTAGGTAGTTGTTGTCCACACTTTAGAGCATTCACGTTGAGAAAAGCAAAGGCAGGGGTCAGAACATCAAATGAAAGTCCTGGTTCTTCTCACTGGACTTTCGCCTAGAAGGATTTGGAGGTCATTCAAAATAAGGCTCTCATTTCTAGTTTCGTGGACTACCGCTCCCCATACTGGCTAGCCTGGCAAAAATCTCTGGGCCTTCGAAGGGGCCACTGCCAAGGCTGCTCCTCTGAAGGATCTAAAAGTTCTCTACCAAGTTTCTTGTTGCAGCTCAGCAAACATTTGTAATTTACATACATAAAACTTCCTAAGTTAGAGTTTGTTTTTGTTAAACAAAATACTAATGATCCTGACACCCTGGAAGTTTTCTCCCAGCTGTTGGGATAATTTTTCATTTTTTCTTCTGAAAACCGTCGGACTTTGCCTGATACTGCCTAACAGAAACAAGCATTTGCAATGCAATAGGTCTCGCATTCACACGTGTATAAGGTATTGGCATTGTAAATGGCAATGCCTTTTATTTATGTTTTGGGTTTTAAAACATAAATAAAAGGCATTGTCATTTACAATACTAATAGCTTAAACTCTCGCAAATGCAAACACTGTTGCATTGCAATTAAAAGCCTTCTCAACCTCTTTTTAGATTGCAAATATCAGAGGAAGAGACCAGCCTGTGACGTCTTCAAAGTAGTGATAAATAGTGCAGAGAAGATGTGTAAGTGTTGTAAAATACACAGACACAAAGTGTGAAGTGAGAGTTACATATGATCCGAGCTATAAACACTAACAAAGCGCTCCAACACCTTTCGGTCTGTGATTACACTGTCACGGCTCAGGAGGAAGAGCAGAAGGGGGGGCTATTCCTTGCCCTCTCCATGATTTGAGTGTGTAGTGTGGCATTGCGTAATGTCATTTCTATATTTGGTCTAATAAAAAACACTACAACTGTAGTAGGGCCCTGGCTTCACCTCCTGGTGCAGGGTGGGCTGTACTTTATGGGAGGCATGGAGGGAGGGAGGGATGGTCCCGGCTGCAGCTCCTGCCTCGTACAGTACCCCTGATATTACTAGTGAGTGAGAGGTGCTGAGGTGGTGGTATTGGTGATGGTGGTATTGGTGGTGGTGGTATTGGTGGTGGTGGTGGTATTGGTGGTTGTGGTATTGGTGGTGGCAGTATTGGTGGTCGTATTGATAGTGATGGTATTGGTATTGGTGGTGGTGGTGGTGGTATTGGTGGTATTGGTGGTGGTATTGGTGGTGGCATTGGTGGTAGTATTGATGTGGTGGTACTGATGTGGTGGTATTGGTGTTGTTGTTGATGTTAATAAAACAGACTTTTGAAAACAACCCGTCAGTTGGCTTTAGTACAGACAACATGTAACACAGATGTGATGTTGACGGCTTCAGCCCATTAGCACAGGATTATATGCTACCTGGAATTCACATGACAATCCACTAATAATTTCTAAGTCCATTTGAAACAGAAATGAAATAATGCCGGGTTAAAGTGATTGAAAGCAGGAGCCCTTGTGTCAGTAGCATTAACGAAGGTGCCAGGAGAGTTCAAAATCTGACCCTTTAGCTAATTTAGCTGCAAGCAACAATCGCTTAGGTCGCGAAATGAGATTACAGGAACTCGATCTCCCTTTCTTAACCATAGATTTCAGCAGCGTAGGAAACTGATCTATATTCCATGGCAGGTTACACCTCACCCCCCTCACCTAGCCTTGTATGTTGTGCATGCCCTACTCAGACATCTACAGAATGCATTCAATACACTTTGCTTCCTACAACTGTAGACTCTGGCCTCACATCTATCGCCAGTCATCGACACGCTCCACAGCCTGAAGTCCAAAAACCACCATTATACTCACTCCAACGTCAGCAGTAAGACTCTGCTCATATCCAGTCAATGTTTTCCGTACTGCAGCCTAGAAGCTGCTACTCATCATCCATTGCAATAGGTGCTGCGCTACCCATCCCCCCTCTATCCGAGCAATACATATTGGTGGTGGTGGTATTGGTATTGGTGGTGGTATTGGTGGTGGTGGTACTGGTATTGGCAGTGGTGGTATTGGTATCGGTGGTGATATTGGTGGTGGAGGTATTGGTGGTGGTATTGGTGGTGGTGGTATGGTGGTGGTAGTATTGGTGATATTGGTGGTATTGGTGGTGGTGGTATTTGTGATGTTTGTATTGGTGGTGGTGGTGCTGGTGCTGGTATTGGTGATGGTGGTATTGGCTGTATTGGTGGTAGTGGTATTAGTGGTGGTGGCATTGGTGGTGGTATTGGTATTGCTTGTGGTATTGGTGGTGGTGGTACTGGTATTGGCAGTGGCAGTATTGATATTGGTGGTGATATTGGTGGGGGTGGTATTGGTGGTATTGGTGGTGGTGGTATGGTGGTGGTAGTATTGGTGATATTGGTGGTATTGATGGTGGTGGTATTTGTGGTATTGGTGGTGGTTGTATTGGCGGTGGTGGTGCTGGTATTGGTGGTAGTGGTGGTATTGGTGGTAGTGTTATTGGTGGTGGTGGCATTGGTGGTGGTATTGGTGGCAGTATTGGTATTGGTGGTGGTGGTATTGGTATTGGTTGTGGTATTGGTGGTGGCGGTACCGGTATTGGGAGTGGTGGTATTGATATTGGTGGTGATATTGGTGGTGGTATTGGTGGTGGTATTGGTGGTGGTGGTAGTATTGGTGATATTGGTGATATTGGTGGTGGTGGTATTTGTGGTATTGGTGGTGGTTGTATTGGTGGTGGTGGTATTGGTGGTGGTGGCATTGGTGGTGGTGGTATTGGTATTGGTGGTGGTGGTACTGGTATTGGCAGTGGTGGTATTGATATTGGTAGTGATATTGTTGGTGGTGGTATTGGTGGTGGTGGTATGATGCTGGTAGTATTAGTGTTATTTTTGGTATTGGTGGTGGTATTTGTGGTGGTTGTATTGGTGGTGGTGGTGGTGGTGCTGGTATTGGTGGTGGTGGTATTGGTTGTATTGATGGTAGTGGTATTGGTGGTGGTGGCATTGGTGGTGGTATTGGTGGCTGTATTGGTAGTGGTGGTATTGGTATTGGTTGTGGTATTGGTGGTGGTGGTACTGGTATTGGCAGTGGTGGTATTGATATTGGCGGTGATGGTATTGGTGGTGGTGGTATTGGTGGTGGTAGTATTGGTGATATTGTTGGTGGTGGTATTTGTGGTATTGGTGGTGTTGGTTTTGGTATTGGTGGTGGTGGTATTATTGGTGTTAGTATTGGTGGTGGTGGTGATGGTATTGGTAGTGGTGGTGGTATTGGTGGTGGTATTGGTGTTATTGGTATTGGTGGTGGAGGTATTGGTGGTGGTGGTATTGGTGGTGCTGGTATTGGTGGTGGTGTATTGGTGGTGCTGGTATTGGTTGTATTGGTGGTAGTGGTATTGGTGGTGGTGGTATTGGTGGCGGTATTGGTATCGTTGGTAGTGGTACTGGTATTGGCAGTGGTGGTATTGGTGGTGATATTTGTCGTGGTGGCCTTGGTATTGATGGTGTTGGTATTGGTGGTGGGGATGGAATTGGTGGTAGTGGTATGGTGGTGGTAGTATTGGTGATATTGGTGGTATTGGAGGTGGTGGTGGTATTTGTGGTATTGGTGGTGGTTGAATTGGTAGAGGTGGTATTGGTGGTGGTGGTGGTGGTGGTTTTGGTATTGGTGGTGGTTGTATTAGTGGTGGTAGTATTGGTGGTGGTGGTACTGGTGGTGGTGGTGGTATTGGTGGTAGTGGTATTGGTGGTGGTATTGGTGGTAGTGTTGGTGGTATTGGTGGTGGTGGTATTTGTGGCGGTGGTGGTATTGGTGGTGGTGGTATTGGTGGTGGTGGTATTGGGGGTGGTATTGGTGGTATTGGTGGTGATGGTGGTATTGGTGGCGGTGGTGATATTGGTTGTGATATTGGTGGTGGTGATATTGGTATCAGTGGTGGAGGTATTGGTGGTGGTATTGGTATTGGTGGTGATGATATTGGTGGAGGTGATATTGGTGGTGGAGGTGGTATTGGTGGTGGTGGTGATATTGGTTGTGATATTGGTGGTGGTGATATTGGTATTGGTGGTGGAGGTATTGGTGGTGGTGGTATTGGTGGTGCTGGTATTAGTGGTGGTATTGGTGGTGATGGTTTTGGTGGTGATGGCATTGGTGAAGGTAGTATTGGTTTTGGTGGTGGTATTGGTGGTGGTGATATTGGTGGTGGTGGCGATGTTGGTGGTGGTATTGGCGGTGGTGGTTTTGGTATTGGTGGTGGTGGTTTTGGTGATGGTGGTATTAGGGGTGGTAGTATTGGTGGTGGTATTTGTGGTATTGGTGGTGTTGGTTTTGGTATTGGTGGTGGTGGTATTAGTGGTGTTAGTATTGGTGGTGGTGGTGATGGTATTGGTAGTGGTGGTGGTATTGGTGGTGGTATTGGTGGTGATGGTGGTGGTATTGGTGGTAGGGGTGGTATTGATTGGTGGTTGTATTGGTGGTGGTGGTATTGGTATTGGTGGTAGTGGTGGTGGTGGTGGTGGTGGTGGTATTGGTGGTGATTGTGGTATTGGTGGAGATGGTAGTATTGGTGGAGGCGATATTGGTGGTGGCGGTATTGGTGGTGGTGGTATTGGTGGTGGTGGTATTGATGGTGGTGTATTGGTGGTGCTGGTATTGGTGGTGGTATTGGTAGTGGTGGTATTGGTAGTAGTGGTATTGGTGGTGGTGTATTGGTGGTGCTGGTATTGGTGGTATTGGTTGTATTGGTGGTACTGGTATTGGCAGTGGTGGTATTGGTGGTGATAGTCGTGGTGGCGGCCTTGGTATTGATGGTGGTGGTTGGTGGTGGTGGTAGTATTGGTTATATTGGTGGTGGTGGAATTTGTGGTATTGGTGGTGGTGGAATTGGTAGAGGAGGTATTGGTGGTGGTGGTGGTGGTATTGGTGGTAGTGGTATTGGTGGTGGTATTGGTGGCAGTATTGGTGTTGGCATTGGTGGTGGTGGTCGTATTGGTGGTGGTGGCATTGGTGGTGTTGGTATTGGTATTGGTGGTAGTATTCGTGGTGGTGATATTGGTGGTGGTAGTATTGGTGGTGGTGTATTGGTGGTGGTGGTGGTGATATTGGTGGTAGTGGTATTGGTGGTGGTATTGGTGGCAGTATTGGTGTTGGCATTGGTGGTGGTGGTCGTATTGGTGGTGGTGGCATTGGTGGTGTTGGTATTGGTATTGGTGGTGGTATTGGTGGTGGTGGTATTGGTGGTGGTGGTATTGATGGTAGTGGTGGTGGTATTGGTGGTGGTAATTCTGGTGGTGGTGGTATTGGTGGTGGTGGTGGTATTGGTGGTGGTGGTATTGGCAGTGGTATTGGTATTGGTGGTGATGGTATTGGCGGTGGTATTGGCATTGGTGGTGGTATTGGTGGTGATGTTGGTATTGGTGGTGGTGATGATATTGGTGCAGGTGATATTGGTGGTGGCGGTGGTATTGGTGGTGGTGGTGATATTGGTGGTGGTAGTGATATTGGTGGTGTTATTGGTGGTGGTGAAATTGATGCTGGTGGTTTTGGTGTTATTGGTATTGGTGGTGGAGGTATTGGTGGTGGTGGTGGTATTGGTGGTGCTGGTATTGGTGGTGGTGTATTGGTGGTGCTGGTATTGGTTGTATTGGTGGTAGTGGTATTGGTGGTGGTGGTATTGGTGGCGGTATTGGTATCGTTGGTAGTGGTACTGGTATTGGCAGTGGTGGTATTGGTGGTGATATTCGTCGTGGTGGCCTTGGTATTGATGGTGTTGGTATTGGTGGTGGTGGTGGAATTGGTGGTAGTGGTATGGTGGTGGTAGTATTGGTGATATTGGTGGTATTGGTGGTGGTGGTGGTATTTGTGGTATTGGTGGTGGTTGAATTGGTAGAGGTGGTATTGGTGGTGGTGGTGGTGGTGGTTTTGGTATTGGTGGTGTTTGTATTAGTGGTGGTAGTATTGGTGGTGGTGGTACTGGTGGTGGTGGTGGTATTGGTGGTAGTGGTATTGGTGGTGGTATTGGTGGTGGTGGTATTGGTGGTGGTGGTATTGATGGTGGTGTATTGGTGGTGCTGGTATTGGTGGTGGTATTGGTAGTGGTGGTATTGGTAGTAGTGGTATTGGTGGTGGTGTATTGGTGGTGCTGGTATTGGTGGTATTGGTTGTATTGGTGGTACTGGTATTGGCAGTGGTGGTATTGGTGGTGATAGTCGTGGTGGTGGCCTTGGTATTGATGGTGGTGGTAATGGTGGTGGTAGTATTGGTGATATTGGTGGTGGTGGTGGAATTTGTGGTATTGGTGGTGGAGGAATTGGTAGAGGTGGTATTGGTGGTGGTGGTGGTGGTATTGGTGGTAGTGGTATTGGTGGTGGTATTGGTGGCAGTATTGGTGTTGGCATTGGTGGTGGTGGTCGTATTGGTGGTGGTGGCATTGGTGGTGTTGGTATTGGTGGTAGTATTGGTGGTGGTGATATTGGTGGTGGTAGTATTGGTGGTGGTGGTATTGGTGGTGGTGGTGGTGGTGGTATTGGTGGTAGTGGTATTGGTGGTGGTATTGGTGGCAGTAATGGTGTTGGCATTGGTGGTGGTGGTCGTATTGGTGGTGGTGGCATTGGTGGTGTTGGTATTGGTATTGGTGGTGGTATTGGTGGTGGTGGTATTGGTGGTGGTGGTATTGGTGGTGGTGGTATTGATGGTAGTGGTGGTGGTATTGGTGGTGGTAATTCTGGTGGTGGTGGTATTGGTGGTGGTGGTGGTATTGGTGGTGGTGGTATTGGCAGTGGTATTGGTATTGGTGGTGATGGTATTGGCGGTGGTATTGACATTGGTGGTGGTATTGGTGGTGATGTTGGTATTGGTGGTGGTGATGATATTGGTGCAGGTGATATTCGTGGTGGTGGTGGTGGTATTGGTGGTGGTGGTGATATTGGTGGTGGTAGTGATATTGGTGGTGTTATTGGTGGTGGTGAAATTGATGGTGGTGGTATTGGTGTTATTGGTATTGGTGGTGGAGGTATTGGTGGTGGTGGTATTGGTGGTGCTGGTATTGGTGGTGGTGTATTGGTGGTGCTGGTATTGGTTGTATTGGTGGTAGTGGTATTGGTGGTGGTGGTATTGGTGGCGGTATTGGTATCGTTGGTAGTGGTACTGGTATTGGCAGTGGTGGTATTGGTGGTGATATTCGTCGTGGTGGCCTTGGTATTGATGGTGTTGGTATTGGTGGTGGTGGTGGAATTGGTGGTAGTGGTATGGTGGTGGTAGTATTGGTGATATTGGTGGTATTGGTGGTGGTGGTGGTATTTGTGGTATTGGTGGTGGTTGAATTGGTAGAGGTGGTATTGGTGGTGGTGGTTTTGGTATTGGTGGTGGTTGTATTAGTGGTGGTAGTATTGGTGGTGGTGGTACTGGTGGTGGTGGTGGTATTGGTGGTAGTGGTATTGGTGGTGGTATTGGTGGTGATTGTGGTGGTATTGGTGGTATTGGTGGCGGTATTGGTGGTGGTGGTATTGGTGGTAGTGTTGGTGGTATTGATGGTGGTGGTATTTGTGGCGGTGGTGGTATTGGTGGTGGTGGTATTGTTGGTGGTGGTATTGGGGTTGGTATTGGTGGTGATGGTGGTATTGGTATCGGTGGTGATATTGGTGGTGGAGGTATTGGTGGTGGTATTGGTGGTGGTGGTATGGTGGTGGTAGTATTGGTGATATTGGTGGTATTGATGGTGGTGGTATTTGTGATGGTTGTATTGGTGGTGGTGGTGCTGGTGCTGGTATTGGTGATGGTGGTATTGGTTGTATTGGTGGTAGTGGTGTTAGTGGTGGTGGCATTGGTGGTGGTATTGGTATTGCTTGTGGTATTGGTGGTGGTGGTGGTGGTACTGGTATTGGCAGTGGCAGTATTGATATTGGTGGTGATATTGGTGGGGGTGGTATTGGTGGTATTGGTGGTGGTGGTATGGTGGTGGTAGTATTGGTGATATTGGTGGTATTGATGGTGGTGGTATTTGTGGTATTGGTGGTGGTTGTATTGGCGATGGTGGTGCTGGTATTGGTGGTAGTGGTGGTATTGGTGGTATTGGTAGTAGTGTTATTGGTGGTGGTGGCATTGGTGGTGGTATTGGTGGCAGTATTGGTATTGGTGGTGGTGGTATTGGTATTGGTTGTGGTATTGGTGGTGGCGGTACCGGTATTGGGAGTGGTGGTATTGATATTGGTGGTGATATTGGTGGTGGTATTGGTGGTGGTATTGGTGGTGGTGGTATGGTGGTGGTAGTATTGGTGATATTGGTGGTATTGGTGGTGGTGGTATTTGTGGAATTGGTGGTGGTTGTATTGGTGGTGGTGGTATTGGTGGTGGTGGCATTGGTGGTGGTGGTATTGGTATTGGTGGTGGTGGTACTGGTATTGGCAGTGGTGGTATTGATATTGGTGGTGATATTGTTGGTGGTGGTATTGGTGGTGGTGGTGGTATGATGCTGGTAGTATTGGTGTTATTTTTGGTATTGGTGGTGGTATTTGTGGTGGTTGTATTGGTGGTGGTGGTGGTGGTGGTGCTGGTATTGGTGGTGGTGGTATTGGTGGTGGTGGTACTGGTGGTGGTGGTGGTATTGGTGGTAATGGTATTGGTGGTGGTATTGGTGGTGATTGTGGTGGTATTGGTGGCGGTATTGGTGGTGGTGGTATTGGTGGTAGTGTTGGTGGTATTGGTGGTGGTGGTATTTGTGGCGGTGGTGGTATTGGTGGTGGTGGTATTGGTGGTGGTGGTATTGGGGTTGGTATTGGTGGTGATGGTGGTATTGGTATCGGTGGTGATATTGGTGGTGGAGGTATTGGTGGTGGTATTGGTGGTGGTGGTATGGTGGTGGTAGTATTGGTGATATTGGTGGTATTGGTGGTGGTGGTATTTGTGATGGTTGTATTGGTGGTGGTGGTGCTGGTGCTGGTATTGGTGATGGTGGTATTGGTTGTATTGGTGGTAGTGGTGTTAGTGGTGGTGGCATTGGTGGTGGTATTGGTATTGCTTGTGGTATTGGTGGTGGTGGTGGTGGTACTGGTATTGGCAGTGGCAGTATTGATATTGGTGGTGATATTGGTGGGGGTGGTATTGGTGGTATTGGTGGTGGTGGTATGGTGGTGGTAGTATTGGTGATATTGGTGGTATTGATGGTGGTGGTATTTGTGGTATTGGTGGTGGTTGTATTGGCGGTGGTGGTGCTGGTATTGGTGGTAGTGGTGGTATTGGTGGTATTGGTGGTAGTGTTATTGGTGGTGGTGGCGGCATTGGTGGTGGTATTGGTGGCAGTATTGGTATTGGTGGTGGTGGTATTGGTATTGGTTGTGGTACTGGTGGTGGCGGTACAGGTATTGGGAGTGGTGGTATTGATATTGGTGGTGATATTGGTGGTGGTATTGGTGGTGGTATTGGTGGTGGTGGTATGGTGGTGGTAGTATTGGTGATATTGGTGGTATTGGTGGTGGTGGTATTTGTGGTATTGGTGGTGGTTGTATTGGTGGTGGTGGTATTGGTGGTGGTGGCATTGGTGGTGGTGGTATTGGTATTGGTGGTGGTGGTACTGGTATTGGCAGTGGTGGTATTGATATTGGTGATGATATTGTTGGTGGTGGTATTGGTGGTGGTGGTATGATGCTGGTAGTATTGGTGTTATTTTTGGTATTGGTGGTGGTATTTGTGGTGGTTGTATTGGTGGTGGTGGTGGTGGTGCTGGTATTGGTGGTGGTGGTATTGGTTGTATTGATGGTAGTGGTATTGGTGGTGGTGGCATTGGTGGTGGTATTGGTGGCTGTATTGGTAGTGGTGGTATTGGTATTGGTTGTGGTATTGGTGGTGGTGGTACTGGTATTGGCAGTGGTGGTATTGATATTGGCGGTGATGGTATTGGTGGTGGTGGTATTGGTGGTGGTGGTATTGGTGGTGGTAGTATTGGTGATATTGTTGGTGGTGGTATTTGTGGTATTGGTGGTGTTGGTTTTGGTATTGGTGGTGGTGGTATTAGTGGTGTTAGTATTGGTGGTGGTGGTGATGGTATTGGTAGTGGTGGTGGTATTGGTGGTGGTATTGGTGGTGATGGTGGTGGTATTGGCGGTAGGGGTGGTATTGATTGGTGGTTGTATTGGTGGTGGTGGTATTGGTATTGGTGGTAGTGGTGGTAGTGGTGGTGGTGGTGGTATTGGTGGTGATTGTGGTATTGGTGGAGATGGTGGTATTGGTAGAGGTGATATTGGTGGTGGCGGTATTGGTGGTGGTGGTATTGGTGGTGGTGGTATTGATGGTGGTGTATTGGTGGTGCTGGTATTGGTGGTGCTATTGGTAGTGGTGGTATTGGTAGTAGTGGTATTGGTGGTGGTGTATTGGTGGTGCTGGTATTGGTGGTATTTGTTGTATTGGTGGTACTGGTATGGCAGTGGTGGTATTGGTGGTGATAGTCGTGGTGGTGGCCTTGGTATTGATGGTGGTGGTAATGGTGGTGGTAGTATTGGTGATATTGGTGGAGGTGGAATTTGTGGTATTGGTGGTGGTGGAATTGGTAGAGGTGGTATTGGTGGTGGTGGTGGTGGTGGTATTGGTGGTATTGGTGGTGGTATTGGTGGCAGTATTGGTGTTGGCATTGGTGGTGGTGGTCGTATTGGTGGTGGTGGCATTGGTGGTGTTGGTATTGGTATTGGTGGTGGTGATATTGGTGGTGGTAGTATTGGTGGTGGTGGTATTGGTGGTGGTGGTGGTGGTATTGGTGGTAGTGGTATTGGTGGTGGTGGTATTGATGGTAGTGGTGGTGGTATTGGTGGTGGTAATTCTGGTGGTGGTATTGGTGGTGGTGGTGGTATTGGTGGTAGTGGTATTGGTATTGGTGGTGATGGTATTGGCGGTGGTATTGGCATTGGTGGTGGTATTGGTGGTGATGTTGGTATTGGTGGTGGTGATGATATTGGTGCAGGTGATATTGGTGGTGGTGGTGGTATTGGTGGTGGTGGTGATATTGGTGGTGGTAGTGATATTGGTGGTGTTATTGGTGGTGGTGAAATTGATGGTGGTGGTATCGGTGTTATTGGTATTGGTGGTGGAGGTATTGGTGGTGGTGGTATTGGTGGTGCTGGTATTGGTGGTGGTGTATTGGTGGTGCTGGTATTGGTTGTATTGGTGGTAGTGGTATTGGTGGTGGTGGTATTGGTGGCGGTATTGGTATCGTTGGTAGTGGTACTGGTATTGGCAGTGGTGGTATTGGTGGTGATATTCGTCGTGGTGGCCTTGGTATTGATGGTGTTGGTATTGGTGGTGGTAATGGAATTGGTGGTAGTGGTATGGTGGTGGTAGTATTGGTGATATTGGTGGTATTGGTGGTGGTGGTGGTATTTGTGGTATTGGTGGTGGTTGAATTGGTAGAGGTGGTATTGGTGGTGGTGGTGGTTTTGGTATTGGTGGTGGTTGTATTAGTGGTGGTAGTATTGGTGGTGGTGGTACTGGTGGTGGTAGTGGTATTGGTGGTAGTGGTATTTGTGGTGGTATTGGTGGTGATTGTGGTGGTATTGGTGGTATTGGTGGTGGTGGTATTGGTGGTAGTGTTGGTGGTATTGGTGGTGGTGGTATTTGTGGCGGTGGTGGTATTGGTGGTGGCGGTATTGGTGGTGGTGGTATTGGTGGTGGTATTGGTGGTGATGGTGGTATTGGTGGCGGTGGTGATATTGGTTGTGATATTGGTGGTGGTGATATTGGTATCAGTGGTGGAGGTATTGGTGGTGGTATTGGTATTGGTGGTGATGATATTGGGGGAGGTGATATTGGTGGTGGAGGTGGTATTGGTGGTGGTGGTGATATTGGTTGTGATATTGGTGGTGGTGATATTGGTATTGGTGGTGGAGGTATTGGTGGTGGTGGTATTGGTGGTGCTGGTATTAGTGGTGGTATTGGTGGTGATGGTTTTGGTGGTGGTGGCATTGGTGAAGGTAGTATTGGTTTTGGTGGTGGTATTGGGGGTGGTGATATTGGTGGTGGTGGCGATGTTGGTGGTGGTATTGGCAGTGGTGGTTTTGGTATTGGTGGTGGTGGTTTTGGTATTGGTGATGGTGGTATTAGGGGTGGTAGTATCGGTGGTGGCATTGGTGGTGGTATTGGTGGTAGTGGTATTGGTGGTGGTATTGTTGGTGGTGGTGTTGGTGGTGGTGGGATTGGTGGTGGTGGTACTGGTGGTGGTGGTATTAGTGGCGGTGGTATTGGTGGTGGTGGTATTTGTGGTGGTGATGGTATTGATGGTGGTGGTATTGGTGGTGGTGGTATTGGTGGTGGTGGTATTGGCAGTGGTATTGGTGGTGATAGTATTGGCGGTGGTATTGGTATTGGTGGTGGTGGTATTGGTGGTGATGGTGGTATTGGTGGTGGTGGTGATATTGGTGGAGGTGATATTGGTGGTGGTGGTATTGGTGGTGGTGGTATTGGTGGTGGTGGTATTGATGGTTGTGGTATTGGTATTGGTGGTGGTATTGGTATTGGTGGTGGAGGTATTGGTGGTGTTGGTATTGGTGGTGCTGGTATTGGTGGTGGTATTATTGGTATTGGTGGTGATGGTTTTGGTTGTGGTGGCATTGGTGGAGGTGGTATTGGTTTTTGTGGTGGTATTGGTGGTGGTGATATTGGTGGTGGTGGTGGTATTGGTGATGTTGGTGGTGGTATTGGCGGTGGTATTGGTAGTCGTGGTATTAGTGGTGGTGGTATTGGTGGTGGTGGTGGTAGTGGTGTTGGTTGTGGTGATGGCATTGGTGGTGGTAGTGGTGCTGGTTATATTGTATTGGCAGTGGTATTAGTGATGGTATTGGCAGTGGTAGTGGTATTGGTGGTGGCAGTATTGGTGGTGGTGGTATTGGTGGAGCTGGTATTGGTGGTGGTGGTATTGATAGTGATGGCATTGGTGGTGGTGGTGGTATTAGTGGTAGTGGTATTGGTGGTGGCATTGGTGGTAGTATTGATGTGGTAGTATTGGTGGTGGTGTTGTTTCTGATGTTAATAAAACAGACTTTTGAAGACAACCCGTCAGGTGGCTTTAGTACAGACAGCATGTAACATGATGTACTGTCATCAGCTTCAGCCCATTAGCACAGGATTATATGCTACCTGGAATTCACCTGACTTAATCCATTAATAATTTCTAAATCCATTTGAAACAGAAACGAGATAATTTCGGGTTAAAGTGATTGAAAGTGATTGAAAGCAAGTGCCCTTGTGTCAGTAGCAATAACAAAGGTGCCAGGAGAGTCCAACTCTGACCCTTTGTCCAATTTAGCTTCGAGCAACAATTGCTTAGGACGCCAAATGAGATTACAGAAACTGGATCTCCCTTTCGGTACCAGAGATTTAAGCAGAGTGGGAAACTGAACTATATTCATGGCAGGTTACTCCTCACTCCCCCCCTCACCTAGCCTAGTATGTTGTGCATGCCCTACTCAGACATCTGCAGAATACATTCAATACACTTTGCTTCTGATGGAGCGAGATAGAAAACAAAATTTTGTTTAAACTCGCAAAGTCACATTTCCATAACATGAATAAAATTATTAATGATTTGTGATATGTCGTACTAATACAACCTAGATTAAACTTTACACGTGGGGGGACTAACATGTGTGCTCATAAACGTGCATATTTGTTGCATCTTTTTGTTCGTGCAAAATAATAAAATAATTTATTGTTTTCGTTTTTGTCATTACTAACTGCTGCAAACTTAAAAGAAGCATGTGCTTGTTTTGCTTTTCCTTGTCTGTGTGATGTCATCTCTACTATTCTAGGTGCACATGGGTCTCATAGAAAAACGGAGACTGGTAAATATAAACGCTGCTTTATTTGTTTGCATTGGCTAAGTAACATTTTGATTAATCGGGTGGGTTAATTAATTAGTAAACCATGGGGTGGATACAGAATATACTTTATTTCTTACATTAATACTTTTCTTGTGTTTGTTTTATACTAGAAAACATAAGTTGCCTGGTTTTGGGCCTAGTTATTTGAGCCGCAGAAAAAGAGCTGATCTATAATTCTGCAGAAAGTCACGAGACGCCCATTCTGAATTAAAACGTTTATTGAAGCTGCATTCACAAAGCAAAAACTGATGAGCTGACATCATTCTGTCGGACATGGCCAAGGTCGAAAGTGAACTTTTTGTCAGTCCTTAACTTGGCATCCGCGGAAGTTGTACTGAAAGACTATGGAAGCTGCGAGGATGACTTAATACAAAGTTGCAATCGCAGGAAGCTTCTGGCTTCATGTGGAAGAGACAATGGTCTTTGTAAGACATGATTTTGTGGAACTTTTTAAGAATCGGGTGACATGTCACTTGTCACTCTCAGCCAATGGGACGTCGAGGATTTCTGAAAATTTTCCTTTGCTAGTTTAGTTAGCGTAGAAAGGTATAAAAAGTCATGCCCTTAGGGTTGGGCTGGCTGCTGCTTTCTAACTTTCCGATGA
The DNA here is from genome assembly GCF_964261635.1 of Lissotriton helveticus. Classification (NCBI taxonomy): domain Eukaryota; kingdom Metazoa; phylum Chordata; class Amphibia; order Caudata; family Salamandridae; genus Lissotriton; species Lissotriton helveticus. The sequence continues at coordinate 1,031,157,330 of NC_136059.1, forward strand.
GGGTGATGTGCTGCTGGACTTTGCGTGGAGCACGTAAGAATCCTCAAAGATCTTTACTTTAATTTCTGTCTATTTAGCTCAGTTAGGGAAATAGGTTTTAGAAATGCTAAACTTTATATAATTTCTTTAAAATTGATTCAATTGCTTAAATTGTATTTTTCTCATATTTCTTACCATCATGCTTGCTCTATTGCAAATAAATTTCATTTATAAAACTTTCAACTTATATACCATAATTTAGAAAATAAAATCTTACTTTTAACAAACAAAAAAAAAAAAAATAAAAAAAAAAAAAATAAATGTGTCTAGAGACAGGTGTTAAGTGGACTGATGCTCTTCCACTTGTTTTGATGTCATTAAGAAGTACACCAGATAAAAAGACAGGTCTGAGTCCTCATGAAATTTTAATGGGAAGAGTTATGAGGCAAGCTTTTGTACCTATAGGTAAACTGTTGAGCATAAATGACAGTGCAATTTTGGATTACTGTAAAAGGTTATCTGATATGGTAACTTCTGTGTCTAATCAGGTGGGAACTGAAGCTCAATCAAATGAAAAAGTTTTGACTCATGATCTGAGACCTGGCGATTGGGTCAGAACGAAAGTACATCGGAGGAGGAATTGTCTATCTCCTAGATGGCAGAAACCTAGGCAGGTAATCTTGATCACTACTAATGCTGTAAAGTGCAGAGGATTGAAGCGCTGGATTCATCCAAGTCATACTATTCCAGTACCAACTCCTGAGAATTCTGATGTTGAAAGTGATACCACAGATGATTCTGATTCTGAAACAGAAGATAGAACAGAAGGTGAAGTAATTCCAGATTCTGAAGATCGACAAGAAAGTCGACATCTGGAAACTGTGCCAGTGAATGGAAATCTGACAAGAAAAGACTTAGAAATAATTGAAATAGATTCTGAAGGTGAAGAGAATCTGTTAAAAGGAAAGATAACTGAGGATTCAGTTGTCTCTATTGAAGACAAAGAAGCTGAACCAAAAGAAGTTTCAGACCAGGAGAGTACCGAAAGGCAGAGAACAAGCTCTGAAGTAAGGAACAGAAATCCAAAATCTGGGAAGCTAGAGGTAATTGAAGAAGAAGAAGAGAACGAATTACCGAGTACCAGTGATGGAAGACAAAGTGAAGTTCCTGAAGGAGTGAAATTGCCGAATAGAGAAATTCCTGAGTCAATTGAAATTTCAGACTACGAAACTGAAGAAAGTGACGTGGAAGGTGGAAGTGAAAACGGAAAGAAAAGGACTTGGAAATCAGAATCAAATAATTCTGAACCAAAGAAGAAGTACGTGAGAAAAGCAGACTACTGGCCTGGTGGAAGATTGAGAGTCAGATTGATCAAAAAGCCAATAGAACAAGTTGAAGAAATAAGTAGTCAAAAGAGTCCAGGAAAAGAAGTTGGAGTTGGAAGAAAAATTGAAGTGATATCGAGAAAAGGGAAGAGAATAATTAGACCAAACCAGAAATACAAGTCTCCTGAGTGGACTTACTTAGTAATTCCACCTGTTATTGACATATATGATAGTAGTGAAGAAGAAAACGAAATCCAAGAAATTAGTGACAATGATTGAAGTACAGAATTATTAAATTGGCAAAAGGCTGAAGAAATCCTGTTAGTTGACACAAGGTCGAAGAAAAACTGTTTAGTAGAAGAAAACTTATGTATGACATAAGGTCGAAGAAATCTTGTTTAGGGTTATAAAAGAAAAATATATTTTAAAAGGGGGGTGTATATAAATTTTAAAATTTATTTTTATTTTTGAGGCTAAAACTAACCTAAAAATGCCTTACGTTAAGGAGAACACTTCAAAATGTTCTGTTTTTAAAAGATGCTGTAAGATGACTCTGGTGTGTCTGCTCATTTTAGTTCTGCTCTGGTTGGTGCTAGCTGTGATTATACCTTTAGAAATGAATAGAGAATTACACAAAGTTAACATAACAAGCAAAGCTCTGGTTAGCCAAACTAAACATAGTGCATCTGCAAAAGTAATTGATCATCAGCCTAACATTCATCAAGATAAATCAATAGGTGATTTTTCAAGCAATACATTCACAAAGCTTTTGAGTGAATATGTAAAGGTAATGGATGCAAAGGACTGTTATGTCTGTGTTAAGTTACCTGCTTCTGTTTCTGAGGGAGTAACATATAATATGCTTCCTCTCACTTATGCTGTAACATGTAGTGTATTAACTAGTTTATTTTACCAAACTGGACGTTTAGAATATTACTATTCAAATTATGATGAGATTTTTGCTAATGTTAAGATTGATAATGCTTTAAATAAGCATAAGAAAGCAAAACAATTGAGAGAATATTTCCTTGTTACTAACGAACTCACTTATGAGTATGCTTATAAGAATAATCTAACATGTAAATTAAGTGCTGAAGGAAAGAAATTTTTGAATATGGTTGAGGAGAGAAGAGCAATTTATAAGAGAAATGAATTAGTCAAGCAGACTAAGTCATCCTTCTGGCAAAAAGAGGATGAGAAATTAAATGGTAAAATGCTTGAAAATATTGCAATTCACATAGATAAACCAGTTAGTGGAAAGCTTTGCATTAGAAGAGATAATACACTTTTTGATAATTATTTTGTAGGTGCAAGTAACTGTGAAGATACTTATCAGATTATGGGAGGTTGGGGATTTAAAGGTGGAAAAGATCCTATCTTCCCTGGAATTTATTTTGTTTGTGGCGACAAAGCCTACTACAACCTTCCAGACCATTGGTATGGAACTTGTTATGTGGGAATTGTTTTTCCTAAAGTGTTTCATGTTGACAGAGATTCAGAAGGATTGTTTAAAATTCATAATTATGTAAATAGAGCTAAAAGAGAAACTTTTACCGAAGTTCTGGGAGATATTTTTCAAGCTGTAATACCTTTTGTTGGTATAACCCTAAATGCAGGGAGAATCAGAAAATTGTCCACTATAGTTGATAGATTATCAACTGACACTGCTGATGGGTTTCAATTAGTGAATGTTGAAGTTATTGCTATTAGATCCATGGTAATTCAAGATCGTCTTGCTTTAGACATACTCTTAGCAAAAGAGGGAGGAGTCTGTGGCATTTTACATGTCCAACATTGCTGTACATATATACCGGATGAAAGTAAGAATATTGAAATGTATATTAAGAATATTACACAAATGCATTCAGAAATAATTCCTTTAGAAGAAGAAGATTTTACAGGGAAACTTTCAAAAAGGTTTCAAGCAATTAAAAACTGGTTTCATAATATCGGAAGTTCAATTCTTGGCAAGATTCTGGCACCTTTGATTATAATAGTATTCATTTTTATTTTGACTAAATTAGGTTGTTTGTTACATAAAAGAAAGAAACAGTTGAAGGAAAAGAAGAGAATCTATAAACTCAGAAAAGAAGAGGAAAGGGAGATCGAGTTACAGGAGTTACATAGAGAGCGTCATGTTAATTGCAAAGATTATGCTGAAACAGATTTTTAGGTTTACTAATACAAATGAATTTGAATCGATTTCTTAAATTTTAATTTACCAAAATTTTGAGTGCTGGTGTGGTGATTTGTTAATCACCAGATGAGGGAGTTGATGGAGCGAGATAGAAAACAAAATTTTGTTTAAACTCGCAAAGTCACATTTCCATAACATGAATAAAATTATTAATGATTTGTGATATGTCGTACTAATACAACCTAGATTAAACTTTACACGTGGGGGGACTAACATGTGTGCTCATAAACGTGCATATTTGTTGCATCTTTTTGTTCGTGCAAAATAATAAAATAATTTATTGTTTTCGTTTTTGTCATTACTAACTGCTGCAAACTTAAAAGAAGCATGTGCTTGTTTTGCTTTTCCTTGTCTGTGTGATGTCATCTCTACTATTCTAGGTGCACATGGGTCTCATAGAAAAACGGAGACTGGTAAATATAAACGCTGCTTTATTTGTTTGCATTGGCTAAGTAACATTTTGATTAATCGGGTGGGTTAATTAATTAGTAAACCATGGGGTGGATACAGAATATACTTTATTTCTTACATTAATACTTTTCTTGTGTTTGTTTTATACTAGAAAACATAAGTTGCCTGGTTTTGGGCCTAGTTATTTGAGCCGCAGAAAAAGAGCTGATCTATAATTCTGCAGAAAGTCACGAGACGCCCATTCTGAATTAAAACGTTTATTGAAGCTGCATTCACAAAGCAAAAACTGATGAGCTGACATCATTCTGTCGGACATGGCCAAGGTCGAAAGTGAACTTTTTGTCAGTCCTTAACTTGGCATCCGCGGAAGTTGTACTGAAAGACTATGGAAGCTGCGAGGATGACTTAATACAAAGTTGCAATCGCAGGAAGCTTCTGGCTTCATGTGGAAGAGACAATGGTCTTTGTAAGACATGATTTTGTGGAACTTTTTAAGAATCGGGTGACATGTCACTTGTCACTCTCAGCCAATGGGACGTCGAGGATTTCTGAAAATTTTCCTTTGCTAGTTTAGTTAGCGTAGAAAGGTATAAAAAGTCATGCCCTTAGGGTTGGGCTGGCTGCTGCTTTCTAACTTTCCGATGAGGGTGATGTGCTGCTGGACTTTGCGTGGAGCACGTAAGAATCCTCAAAGATCTTTACTTTAATTTCTGTCTATTTAGCTCAGTTAGGGAAATAGGTTTTAGAAATGCTAAACTTTATATAATTTCTTTAAAATTGATTCAATTGCTTAAATTGTATTTTTCTCATATTTCTTACCATCATGCTTGCTCTATTGCAAATAAATTTCATTTATAAAACTTTCAACTTATATACCATAATTTAGAAAATAAAATCTTACTTTTAACAAACAAGCTGGTCTTGGTTATTCAGAAGTATAGGTTACCATTAGCTAGATCACGTCGCCTATGGTGGTCGTTTAAATGGTTGGGTTTTATTCTAATGACAATATTCTTTCTGCAAATGTATAAATATGTATATAGTTTGTAGATAATGTGTATATAGATTTATTCTGACCACCTGATTCAGTAGGCCCAAAATATATCAGGTTCATAAATGGGTCCATATTTAGTATAGAATTTTGTTTATAGGTTATGAAGTTGGGTAGCGTTGTTTATGATATATTTTCTATAGCCCGCTGGATCACTTCCTACAACTGTAGACTCTGGCCTCACATCTATCGCCAGTCATCGACACGCTCCACAGCCTGAAGTCCAAAAACCACCATTATATTGACTCCAACCTCAGCAGTAAGACTCTGCTCAAATCCAGTTAATGTTTTCCGTACTGCAGCCTAGAAGCTGCTACTCATCATCCAATGAAATAAGTGCTGCACTACCAAGCCCCCCTCCATCCCAGCAATCACAACTCTATGGCCTCCACGCCGCAGCAGTCACTGCTCTATCAATCTAAAGCCAGCAATCTCAGTCTGTTAACTCTTCCATCACTACTCACAAAAGTCAATCCCCCCTTGTCCCTCACAACAGCATAAAGTGGTCATTCTCCACGCCCTGTCTCTAGGCCCGGCAACCACGGTTCTCACAGTGGTCATCCACCGCATCTCTCTTGCTCTGCCTCAACGGCCTTTGTTGTATCCGTAGTCTAGCAGTGACTGTCACTCACATCAGCAGTCAGCATAACCCTTGAAGTGGCCGTCACCAGCTCAAACCAACACAACCATCACACAAGCAGCATAACACCAACCTCTGCTATGTGAGAGAGGGCGGACACCCACTGTTCTCCTGTGCCCCACCACTCAAACCTCATCACTACTCTTCCTTCTCAGAGCAGAAGACCCCCTTACTGCACAGCCCTCTGAGGACCGTGTTCCTAGCTTCAACTGCTAACGACCTGCCCTCCCTCAACCCTGCCACTGCTGTCCTCACAAATCAAGCCTTTTATTGTGCAATCAATAAAAAACAACAACAAAAAGCGAAGGTCTATTTACATAGCAGACTTGGACGTCTGATCTGGCAACTTCGGTACGGGGACAGGAATAACAAAAAACATTAAAAAGAAGAAATAAATGGAATTGGACCCATTTAGCTGTTGAAACAGGAACGAGGTTGAAAACAAACTTGAATACTTTCACCCATCGTCGCCCGCTGTCAGGGCTAATTTTTCTTCAAAACACAGAAGTGTTTACTCACAAAGTTTCTCTGCCGCTGACCAATTACTTCTGCAAATGAGCGGTCTTTACGCATTCTTGGCAATTCTCTCACTGGCACTTCTACAAGACAGCAAACATTAAACCATGCACACTAAAAAAAAAATAAAGAAAAAAACAACCAAGTAAAGGGGCCCGTTGCCAAGGAAGGATTCAAATGACGACAAGGCCGTATTAAGGAGGGACTAACAAGCATATTAAGGAATCAAACGTCACCATTTACGAAGGACAAAGACACAAGCCAATGAAAAAGAAGGTTAGGCATCCTCTGTACTCTACCTACAACAGATCGCCAGAGCAGAGCTTGCGCGCTGGCTCAGGCTTCACCTAAAAAGGACGTCAGACCACCTCTCTAAATAGGGTGGACGATTTGATGAACTTAACAACAACAACAGATCCAAATTCCATCAAGCCATTGGTGTAAGGTTTTTAGCAGAGGAGCCAGGAGGGACAACACCAGCTGCCTGACTCTAAATAAAGCCGGAAGACCATCAGTTTACGGGGCAGGATGCTCCGTCACATTTGTGGTGGAGTAGCTGGTCTGCCAAACTCTGCGGCCCTAAGTTGTTCTCTACATAGTTTCCTATGACGCATTTCGGATGATGCAGTTAATGGTGCCTCAGTTTCCACCATGTGTATTTGTACACATCTTCACTATTTTTGTCAGTTTTCCTGCTTTCTACACACGATCTTCTAGTGGTGTGTACATTGAACTCACATATAAGCTAGCAGAAAATATATTGCTCAACTGAACTGCATAATTTCTGGAAGATTTTTGTAAGATGCTGAAGCACAGACATTACTATCAAATGCCTAGCTGTTTTCATTTGTTTGTTTGTCTCGTAGGATATTTATTTGGATAGTTCTTAAACAGTTTGACACTGCATACATTTTTAACTGTTATAAAATGCGAAGGAAGCTCTTTTATTAATACAAGCCACATTATGGGGCTCACTAATTAGGTGTGCAGTAGGGTGTCAAACAATATTTGGCTCCATATTTTGAAATAGTTCATATGGTGTGTTGAGGGTGCAAAGTCATTTAAAAATGAGTCCAGAGGAATGAAATTTAAATATTATGTTAAATCACACTGTGGGCCTAATTACGATGTCGGGCGGACTCCGTCTCAGTCCTGGGACCGACCGACCTCCGGTGGCGGTCTTGACAGCCTAATTAGGATGCGATTGAACACTGGTCATCGCATTTCCACATTTCCCTATGGGAGCATGCATTATAGCCGTAAACCGGAATGACAGCTCTCTTCAACGTATGATCACAGAAAATGCATTAAGAAAATAAATAAGATGTCATTTCTACAACCAACATCATACCTATTAATTTAATTGCTTACTTATAACAGCTGCTAACTAGCACAGCTTTAGAACTCCCTAAAAAGCGTCTCTCAGTGTTTTCAGTCAACCCCCTCTAAAAACCGGGACATGAGCCAAAATTGGTTGGGACAACTAGTGAAAATCAGGGACTGTAAGGGCAAATCCGTGACGTCTGGTCACCCTGTCCCTGAACCCCCTGGCAGGCATCATAAGGTGCCTGCCACAGGGTGTAGGGATGTTATGTTGTTATGTTATGTTATTTATGACTTCTATAGCGCACGGCTACTCCAACGGAGTGTCCCGGCGCTTTTATTGGCAGCTCGTAAGCGTACAAACATAACACAGTAGAATTAAAAGAGAAAACAGGGGATACAAGGAGGGAACAAACTAAAGGGCAAAGAGCCAAGTTTTAAGGCCCTTCCTGAAGGCCAGCAGATTAGGGATACTGCGTAGAGTCAATGGCAAGGCATTCCAAAGCTGCGATGCCTTCAGCTTAAAGGAGCGACCCCCTATGCGGGCCCTTTTTACTCGAGGGACCACCGCAAGGAAGATTCATAGGTGCCTCCCTGTTGATCCCTGAGCAACAACACAGGGTCTTGACTCTTAACCAGCAAGGCTAAGTCAAATCAATTTAAACAACAACACAAATGCCAATGCTGGACTGCAATCAACACTTTTTATATCAGGCAATGGTACGAATAAAACATACCATTGATCCCTGCACCTCAACCGGAGGCTGCACACACAAGGGGCACTGCTGGGGGCCCCAAACATGCTTTCCGCCATGGTTTCCATGTCGGACAGACTGGCATGGAAATCATGCCAGAAACCGTGCATCGTAATCCCAGGGACTGAAAGGCCCGCCCTTTGGAATTATGAGCCAGTTTCGACTGGCCGATGGGCTCCTTCAGCCAGTTGGGATTAAAACTGACGATGGGGGTCGGAAAGCCTCCAACTGAAGGTCGGTGGCTTTCCGACCTCCATCGTAATCGGTCCCTGTGTGTTGTACGCCTTCATAGTACCAAAATGGCTTCAGAGAGAGATAGGGAGAGATGACACTGAATGATGTGATTGGAGCTTGACACAGGAGGGTGCTCTGGGGTACTTCGAGGCATTTTTTAAAAATGTTTACCTATTTTTTTTCTGTAATATTATTAACTAACTACATTACTGATATGGGACCCACTTTTTATTTTTTAATTTTTTTTGTTATTACTTTATTTTTATAGTCCCTATACGTGTTGGTTTTCTAAGTATTTCAATAAAGTTATTATGACAGAGCGGTAAAGCGTTTGGTTGTTTAAAATAAAATTGCGTATTTGAAAATACTTAAAGAAGTCATGTTGAGAAAGACTATATTTATCTTTTAGCTCCTGAAATGGGGCAATTGTACCGTCTTTGACCATATTACCTATAGCTGTTATACCTTTTTCCCGCCATATACACATAATGCGATCCCTAAATATTAGCGGAGCAGTTCTATAGAGTTACAGGGGGTATAGAAATTAATACGTCCCAAAGAAATAAGCTTCCGTATAGATCGCCATCCTTTAAAGGCGGACATTATTAATTTGAATCTGGTTCTTTTATAGTAACTGGGTTCTAAAAAACAAAGCAGCATTTGCCGAGATTGTGAGCCAAGTAGAAGAGAAAAGATATCTGGGCTTTCAAATGTGGGCGGGGTTCCACCTATTTCAAAATATTTAATATTTTGCATGAGACATGCCAAATAATATAGTGCAAAATTTGGAACTCCCCAACCCCCACTTAAAATTGGCAATGTCATATATTTAGATGCTTTGCGCGCAGATTTCCAGCCCCATAAAAATCGATCAGTTATAGACTGTAGTTTCCTCAATTGTAATGTAGATATCTCCAATGGTATCGCACGAAAAAAATATAAAACTTTTGGCAAGATGGTCATTTTTAAAACATTGCGTTTCCCAACTAATGACAAGTGTAAACATTCAATTTTCTCTAGTTGATTTCTGACCGATTGTAATATATCTGACCAGTTCACCATAATTAACTGTTGAAGTGACAATCTGATTTTGATGCCCAAATATTTGGCCTCCGGGGTAACCCGGCTATCATTAGTACATAATCCTGCTGAGCATATAACCTGTGTCTTCTGAATATTAAGTTTGTACCCTGACACAGTACCAAATTCGTGAGTCACATTTTCAATTTCAGTTAGTGCAGATTCTGGATCGGATGTTATAACCGCGACATCGTCAGCATAGGCTAACACCCGTACATTGCCCCCGGGTGGAACCATGGATTGTATATGTTGAGATGACATCAGCATCTTTATAAGTGGTTCTATATACATGGCAAATAAAAGAGGTGAGCAGGGGCACCCCTGCCGTGTGCCCCGCGTGATGTTGACTGCAGTTGACTCTTGCCCCGAAATACATATCTTGGCCCTTGGATGCCTGTACATAACTTGTAGAGCAGTTATAAATCGTAATTCAAATCCCATTTTTCCCAGAGTCGCCCATAAAAATGCCCATGTAACGCGATCAAACGCTTTTTCGGCATCTAAAAACACCAATCCAATGTTCAAATGATTTGTGGTAGCGTAATCTAATGTTGCAATAACACGGTGTATGTGGTTGATCGTACCACGACCTGGGAGAAAGCCATGCTGTTGTTCAGAGACAAGAGCAGGTACGACTTGACTCAATCGATTTGCAAGGATTTTAGAGTACAGTTTCGCATCAACATTTATAAGTGAGATAGGTCGATATGACCCAGGGAGATGCGAAGGCTTATCTTTTTTCCTAAAAACAATTATGCTTGCATCATCCCATGATGGTGGTGGAGACCCATTTTGGGCTTCTAAGAACGTTGCCAACATATCGTCTTTAATTGTAGAAAATAACACATGATAAATTTCTAGCGGAAGTTTATCGGGGCCAGAGGCCTTCCCCAGGGCCAGTTCTTTAAGGGAGGTCTCAAGTTCTTGAATTGTAATTGGCAGCTCTAGTTGTTCCTGTAACACCAAATCTAGTTGAGTTAAATCCAGTTTATCTATGTAATGATCAAGTAGATCAGATGAAAAATCTTCTTGGGTATAAAGATCTGTATAGTACTCATAAAATACCTGAAGAATACCCTATGGTGATTCTATTACAGTATCCAGGCTATTTTCCATAGAGGTTATACTCTGTGCAGTCTGCCGCCCTCGCATTCTTTGAGCTAAACATCTGCCCACACTTTCCCCATATTCATATCTTTCTGCACGATGAATTTTATATTGGTGTGCTATATCTTGGCTCCAAACCCCGTTAATCTTAGCTTTATACTTCGCAACTTTGTCTTGTGAAGCCTTGCTATCTCGGTGTAGACTAATATCGCGCATTAAATCATGTTCCGCATTTATTAAATCTTGTATTAATTGCGTCATTATAGTTTTCCCCTTCTGCTGTACACTCCAGCCATAACTGCACGTTTCGCCTCGTAATCCTGCCTTGAAGCAGTCCCATACCATTGCGTAGGATGTAGAACCCCTATTAAGATCAAAAAATTGCTGGGCCCAATCTATAATTTGTTTCAAATAAATTTTGTCCAATAGAAGTTTCTTTTTAAATGTAAAAGGCCTTTGGATTCGCTGGGTTTTAAGTATAGGCATATCTATAACAATCGGGGCATGGTCAGATGTAATACGTGGCTTGACTAACATTCGGGATCCTTGTGCCATATGCCTAGGTATAAAAATATAATCTATACGCACAAACTTCTTATGCGGTGAAGAAAGAAAAGTAAAACCAGGATCCTTCAAATTCGCCACAGGCCACCCATCAATCAAACCATGCTGATATAAAAGTTGGCGTAACGCCTTAAATACTTTAGGCTTCCTACCTTGATATCGACTAGACCTTACATCCCAAGTGTTCAGCTCCCCATGAATATTGAAGTCACCCAGTAAAAATAATGGGGTGCCCCATAGGGCCAATTCTACATTTAAAAATTCTATAACTGTGGCGTCATCAATATTAGACCCATATACTGTACATATTGTAGTAACAACATCCCCTATAGCACATTCCGCAATTGCCCAGCGTCCTAAACTGTCCACTTTGGTTTTCCCAGTTACTTTTATAGAATGCCACCCCAATATAGCCACTCCTCGGTTCATAGTAGACTGTTGTGAGGCAGCCAACACTATATACCCCAGATAGTTCAAAACTTTTCTGTTTGCCCAAGGTATATGCGTCTCCTGGAGACATATTATATCCGGTTGAATTAGACGAATCTCGTTCATCGCGCGTTTACGTTTATGCAAATTATTGAGGCCACATACATTAAATGAGCACATACGAAAATTACAGCTAGCAATAACAACTACATAAATTCATACAGAATTTGCATTACACCGTTGCACTATTACACCAACAATAGAAAAGCAATATATTTCAGCATGATATTCTATGACTTTGACTGAATTTTTCCCCTTTTTCTCCCCAGCACACCCCCTGTGTCCACCCAGCCCCACCCCCATCACTCCATCCCCCCCTCCCCCTGTGACCCTCCCCCAACACTAAGGCAAAGGGACCTATCGCCCCGTTGATGTATGTGAGAGCACCTCAAGTGTTTAGACGTATCCATTAATCTAGAAAAGAAAGAAGCATGAGTTATACCATGTGCAGAAACAATAATTATCTAAAGTTTATAGCATTCTCCTCATGCTAATGAATTCAGATATGCTTTTGCTAAAGCTTCAGCGGTAAAGAATCTATTTTGCCCCTTATATACAATCTTTAGTGTAGATGGTTGAAGCAGAAAAGCTTGAGAGCCCTTTTTTTAAAATGGATCAATCAGCTGGCGCAGTCGCCAGCGATTTTCTACGGTGGCGTGACAGTAGTCAGGGCGTACAAAAAATTCAATACCCTTCCCAGAGCGTTTCTTATCGGGTCTTGCAAGATCATAAAGTTTTTGTCTTGCCAAAAAGTAATTTAAAGATATCAAAATAGCTCGAGGATATTGACGACTTTGGGTACTTCGTGATGCCTGCTTGCGAAAAGGAAAGCGGTGTGCCCACTGAATCTCATGAGACCACTGCCAGTCTTTAACCTCCGGAAAGGCTTCTGTAAAAAGTTCAACCACAAACTGTCGTACGTCTTGCCCCTCACATCCTTCTGGGACCCCTAAAATTCGCAAATTATTGAGACGTATCCTATTCTCCAAATCCACCAATTTTATATTGACATCCTCTTTCTGACCCTTGAAGTCATCAATATTAGTTTTAATGTGTGTTACTTGGTCTTCCAATGAAGAAATGCGTCCTTCCGCTTCTACCATTCTATCTGTGAAGTCATTGCATGATTTTGCTAAACGTCGCACTGCATTCTGAAGTTTTTTGCAAGCATTATGGGTTTTCAGATGCTCGGCTTTCGCCTCCAATCGTTGATCTGAGATAGCTTTCAATATAATATCTATTGGTGTCTGGTTAGGAAACCCGGGGCTAGAGCTGATTTGTTGAGTAGAGTCTGTTAGATCCTGATCTTGATCCGCTATGGTCGGGTCTCCATTGGGAATTTCCTCACTCCAATCTCTATCTACCTGCAAATATGCAGTAGCAATAACAGATGTTTCCTTGCTCGTATTTTCCAGAGAGGAAGTCTCCACTTCATCCTCTAAATCCTCTTCCAAATCAGAGCCCTCGGAATGTTCTGAAAGTGAATAAAATTCACTATCTTTACTGCTGATAGGGTCACCTTCACCTTCTGCCCCTTCAACTCGAGATGAGTCCTGCTCAACATCAACTTCACCTTCGATCACATCCTTGATATTGGAAACAACAGTATTTTGTGATCTAGATGGTGCAGGTGAAGGATCGAGTGGTGATGGGGCAGTCAAAGAAATTACTGGAGAGACTACTAGCTGTTCAAGTGCCTCCACCAAAGTCTTATCTTGATCGTTATCCACATCTAGACCTCCCAAATCATCCGTAGCCATATTTGTTTCACCCCCAACTCCAGCTGTTAAAGTCTTTGTCGTTGTTATTTTAGCTTTAGTATTAAACATTTGTGGTATTTTTGGGGTACCAGTTTGGCTAACATCGGGGTCGTTATTGCTAGCATCTTGTTTTGACTTTGCCGCAAGAGCAGCCCGAGTCCCAATCTGATTTTCACCACTAGGTCATGTTTTACCTCCACCTGCAGTTTTAGGGCCCATAATGAATAAGCTGAATACACACACAGAAACAGAGTAACGTGGGATTAATACTCGGAAAATCTTAACTCTTTATACTTGTGCAGCTAATTACCAGAGTTTATTCGTCTTATGTGGAATGTTATGTTATGTTATATTGGTATTTATAGCGCGCACAACTACTCATGAGTATCCTGGCGCGAATGTGAAATCAATGCCAGTATTATTAGATTCAATTGGTAGATTCTGCCAGTTATTTAAATACTTTTAAGTCTTTAAGTCTTTTAAGTCTTTTTGCATAGAGAAAAGAAAATGAGCAACACCCCCCTGGTTTCACCTCACCTTGGTGCTGTTTAATCTTACTTATCAAGTCTTTGCTTGGCTCTATATACTTTTATCCTCGTATAATTGCAATTCCTGATAACGTCTCTCCCGGGCAGCGTTCTCAGCCGTCTTAGCCGGTTAACCGTTAGCCATTAATCCATACCGCTGCACCAGCCAAAGTTCATAAGCTTATTTGTACTCGGCGTTTTACCAGCGTCTTTCCAGCGTCTGAGCCGCGGCTCGATTAGAACTATCCACAGCTGCCCGCCCTTCCTGGCGCTCACACATCGGAATTCACTTGCTCGTACCGCCGAGGCTCCTCCTGGCGTCCGCTCACACACCGTGGCCGCCTCCCAGCATCAGAATCGCGCCATCAAAATCGTGGCTCCGGCGACCGGCACACATCAAAGCTCCCAAACTGCACAGTGTATGGACATCAGCGCAGCACAGACTCCGTAGCTCGGCGAAGGCGGCAAAAAACAGCCAGAATGGACACGCTGAACCTCCGGTATGGCAACTAAATGGATCGCTCAAACGGAGCTCTCACAGGTACGCCTGACTTGCTTTTAAAGTCAACGTGAGCATACCTAAGCTATTAAACACAAGAAATGTCAGAGAAGGAAAACAAACCTACCAAATTATCAAATTCTTCCAATTAGTCTGATCCCAACTACCCACCCAACTGTCCACGTCAATGCACAGTCTCACTCGTATTGGTAGACAATCATTTAGAGTCACCACTCCCGCCAGTTCCAATACATACGGACCATCTCTGCTCTCATACTTCATAGCACTGTTGAATATCTACCCTTTCATCCAAGCTTTCTCCGCACCTTGACCCCAATAGGACACTCCTGACACCTGACACCTGACACCAACACAGACATATGCCCCTCCGAGCCCAGCCTCCCCTTCTGAAAACTGCAACTCACCCACCTACCGGCATATCCCACGATTAAACGCCCAACTTGGCACCTAACTCGGATCTCACTGCATCCCCTTTCAGAGATACAACAAATGATATAATGCAGACCTTGGTGGGAAAAACAACCCAAATGAAATACAGAGCTACTCATGTAAATGACCATTACTGTGTTAAATACCAACAACTAAACAGGCTGAACAGGAGTTTGTTCATCAATATAAAGTCCCTACATTGAAGGTGCATATTTCAGCCCAATAATATTGGTGCACTTCGTAGGCTGCCACAGATAAATGATTCAATTATCCCAAATTTCAAGATGTCTTGTGTGTCTATTGTACTTTTAGGCAGAAGAAAATAAGCACAGCTGCAGCAATGACCCGCCACAGAAATACTTCCATGAAAGAGAAAATTAATTTGTAGCAATGTAACGGAGGGGAAAGTTAATTGCTAGCACTACAAATTTGAACGTAAATTAAATTAGTTCGTCTTAATAGATAAAGTGTTCTTTCTGAGCATACAAGTATATATTTTAATTTAAAAAGCCTCAAAATCAATTTGTTTGCAGCTATACCAAGCAGCTGAACATGAACAGTCAATCTAACCCAATACCAATTTCTTTCTCTGATTACCCAAAATATCAAGAGTTAAGAAGGGATATTAGATCATACTTCCTGTAAATGTTTGGGGAAATGTGATTTCTGCCTACCATCACACCTGGGCTGAAGGTACTCCACATACATTTTGGACCCATTTTTACAGTTTATGCTTGTGTAGTCTTGTGTGCATTTTTCCTTTTGGCATTTTTAGGTTTGCATTTCAGAAAGCCCGCAAAGCGAGATTTTTATACTCCAACGCCTAATGGGGACCAAAAGATCTCAGTACCAATGAACTGATGGCATATTCTTACTTTTTAGGTTGAGGCCTCCCAGACAGTGCAGCTGTCTGGGTTGCTAACTGCTTCTTGTGGACAAACTAAAAGCGTCCCTCGGAAGGCATTATTCCTATTGCTTACTATTGGCTTTGTGGTTTGTAACTCACAGTTGCTTGCTTTCTATTTTATGGATTTACTAGCAGCCCGTCCCGACCTTGTCCGGGAGCATTAAGGCTTCCCCTACCCCTGCCTCCCCTGACATTGCCCAGCAGCCCGTGTCCCCGCCTGCCCCGTCCCGCGCCTGCCCCGACCCCCGCCTGCCTCGACATTGTCCCCGGAGCCTTACCTCAGCCGCCGCTCCTTAGTTCACCGCTCCTCGCCGCTCTGCTCCTCACCGCCTGTCCGCCGCCGCGGAGCCTTACCTCAGCCGCCGCTCCTTAGTTCACTGCTCCTCGCCGCTCTGCTCCTCACCGCCTGTCCGCCACCGCTCCTCCCCCGCGCCATGTCTGCCTCTCCACTGCTTGCACCGCCGCTGGGCTCTCCGCAGCTCCTCACGTCATCGCTCCTCCCCCGCGCCATGTCCGCCGCTCCTCGGACGCCGCTCCTCCCCGTGCTCCTGACGTGAGCACGCACGTCGCGGCCGGCGCTACTTTGGAGGGACTACTTTTTTTTAATATACATTTTATAACTAACGTTTATTTTTAATATTTATATAGCCTATAACCATCTACACACCCTGACGATTTCAACGGTGTATCGGGTGTGTAGACTGGCGCCGTGGTTCCCGAGTTTACCCGCCTCAAAGCCTGAAAGTTCTTACTTTATTATAGTAGTATAGATTTATTTTAGGCTGTCCAGCTTGAGTTTGTCTGTCTGGTGGAGCATTGCTTGTTTCCTGCTCTATCCTTCTGATTGCTCGTTTTCTGTAAACAGGTCTTTAAATCGTGTTCTTATATTGTCAAACTTGATGTGCATTCAAAGACAGAAGTCACATGTCGGGCTCTATTTTCTGAGGGAGGTGGGTGTTTGCTTTTCTTTCTCTGACTTCAAAGGGAAAGACTTTATGTGACTATCTTGCTATGAAACAAAAGGCTTTTTATCTAGCACACAACCAAAAAGAATTGTGCTTGTATTTCAAAATATATCAGAATAAGGGCAGTACAAATGTAGTTTATTTTTTTTTGTAATTCTGAAGTGTGGTGGAAACAAATATTTAAATGTGATCAAAACACTAAGTTTTGACATTTCCACACATTATTATTTGTGCACAGTAAAACTGTATGCCTGTGCAACTGTAATGGCCATTTCAATTGAAAATGTGCTGTCTTTAATGGCAGTGCCCTAGCACACCATGCCTGTGGCGTAACGAACGTTGAAGGGGTCCCCCTGCAATGTACACAAAGGGGCCCCCACTCCGGATTTAATCCGGAGCTAACAGGCCTGAGTAATGTGCTGAGGGGCCACCCTGCAGCTCGGGCCCCCCGACCGCGGGGGCCTGTGTTACACCCCTGCACCATGCATACTCCACTCCACACCACTCCACTATAAAGCATTCTACTGACTGTATGCCACTCCACTCTATGTCCCTCCACTGTATGCCACACCACTACATTCTACGACATTCCACTCCACTCTACAACATGCCACTATATTTTATGACACTCCACGTCACTCTACTCCACGATTCGCCACTCCTCTCCACTCTAAGACATGCCATTCCAATGAATGATTCTCCAATCTGAGACACTATGCCACTCCACACCACTCCACTTCAGTTGACTCCACTCAATGCCACTCTACTCGACACCCCTCCACTCTATGCACCTCCCGTCCCCACTTCTTTTCCCCACTTCACTCCACCCCCACCCCAATCTACCCATCCTACTTTACTACATTCTACCCCAATCCACTCCAATCTAACCCAATTCACTCCAATCTACCCCACTGTACTCTACCTCAATCTACTTCATTCCACTCTACTTCACTCCAATCTACTCCACTCCACTCAATCTAATGCACTCCACTGTACCTAAATCTACCCCACTTCACTCTAATCTGCCCCACTCCACTACAATCCACTCAATCTACCCCACTTCACTCTACTCCAATCTACCCCACTCCAATCTATTCAATATACCAAATCTACCCCACTCCACTCCAAACCACTCAATCTACCCCACTCCAATCTTACTCACTTGATCCCAATCTACCCTATTCCACTCTAACCTATGCTACTACACTCCCTCCAGTTTACCCCACCCCACTCCAATCTTTCCCAATCCAAACCACTCCACCCCATTCTACCTCAGTCCACTCCAATCTACCCCACTCCAATCCAATCTACCCCACTCCAATCCAATCTACCAGCTCCATCCCCATCTACACCAATCTACCCAGCTCCACTCTACCACAATCTACCGCAATCCAATCTACCCCACTCCAGTCAAATGTACCCAAACGTCATTCCAACCAACCACAATCCAAGCCACCCAATCTATCTCACTCCATCCCAATCTATCGCACTCCACTCTAACCTATTGCACTTCACTCTAATCTCCACTCCAATCTCCACTCCAATCTATCCCATTCAAGTCTCCCACAATCTCCCCACTCTACACCAATTTACCCTAATATACCCCACAACACACCATTCTACCCCACCCCACTTCAATCTACTCCTACATTCTACCCCAATCCACTCCAATCTACACCAAACAACCCCACTCATCTCAAATCTGACCCAATCTACCCACCCCACTCTAATCTGCTAGACTCTAGCCCACTCCAATCTACCCCACTCCATCCCAATATACCCCATGGCCACACTCCAATCTACCCAACTCTAAACAACCCCACCCCATTGCTCTCCAATCTAACCCATGCAACTCCAATCTATGGGAGTGTAGTATCTACGGTCACTGAGTTGTCTTTGACACAGTGTCATAGTCAGCAATTGTCATGATGACAGTGGCCCCTCCCTTGTCGCTTGTTTGATAGTGATCTCTGGATCATCTGCCAGCTTCCTGAAAGTCGTCAGTTCAGCTGTGGACAGATTATGGTATGTGGGGGATTCAGTAAAGCTGTTCAGGTCCTTGAGTACAGCCTGTTCAAATGTCAACACCTAGTTGGGTATCATACTCCTGTCTGGGGTGAACGTGGATGGTCTATGTAGCCCTGAATCTTCAGTGTGAATATTGGGTTTATCTTGTAAAAAGGCTTTAAGGCGTATCTTACGAAAAAAGCCCTGGATTTCACAAGTATCCTGAAATGTATCGGTCTTGGGGGTGGGACAAATCACAGACCCTTGTGTAGTACAGTCTCTTTGAGAGGGGTGAGAGACCCTGAGGAGAGATTTACAATCAGTTTTGCTTCCTTCTTGTCTGACTCCTCGTCTCAACTGAGGCAGTTGGTAGCTCCTGCCACTGTACTCTCTTTTGCTGCCCTCTTCTCTGCCCTCTTCCTTTGCCCCAACTTCTGTCTAAAAAAGAGGGGTTATTTCTTTATTGGAAGAATTGTGGCTGTCCCTGTTGGTACATAGGGAATTGCCAGAAAGGGGGTTCTTGGTAAGGTGGCATGTTGTACATAGGGTACATGGGGCGTGTATTATGCCTGGAGTGGTTACCCCCCAACTACCATTGCTAGAGTCGCTGTTCGATGAAGAACCTCTCCTTGTGGTATTGGAGCCATCATCTGATGAATGGCCATCACTAGTTGGGGTATAGTCTGCTCTCAAGTAAGGATATATCTTTTCTTTATCCATTTTTTTTAATATCCTTGTGAAGTTTAGAGATTTTTTGTTGCATCAGATATTCTTTGTTATCAACAATCTCAGCGTTGATCTCTGCTAGCTTCGTTTTAAAAGCAGTGACCTGTATGCTAACTTTGAGTGCCCCTTCATACCGCTTGGATTCGTATCAGTAGAGCACCGGCAATACTTTTAGCAGTACTGATAATCAGGATGAGTAGGTCCCTGGTGCATTTCCATGCTACCAAGGACCACCCCTTCTTGAAGACAACGTCTTCTAGGAACGGGCGTGGAACATTATTCACTATGAGGCCTTTAGGGGCTATATTGACCCGCAAATACTCTGTCATCATGGAACCATCTAAGGTTATTTTGAGCCATTCATGTTTCTTGTTTGAGAGTGAGGACCAATCTTCTGACTGGCTACCAGAGGCAGAGCTAATATCTGACCCCAGAATGGAGGATGCTCTCAAAATCTCTGCCACTATGTCGTTGCCAAAACGGAGTCCCTGATTCTCTTCCATCCTAGTGGTGTGGGAGTACAAGGAGCTCAGAGGTAAAAGCAGGAAAGTAAATTTTACAATCCTTATCTGGGTCAGAGATAATAAGTTATTATTCTGGTAACCTGAAAATAGCAAGTCCCAAGGGGTGACGCGTGCCTGAAGTGTCCACAAAAGAGGGGGAACTAAGGGCTGTGCCCTGTGACAGATAACTACAAGAAGGGTATGCAGTTCCTGACAGGATATAACAGGTTGTGTAAGCGAGTGGAAGCTCGTTTAATTCCTAGACTACGGGGGAATTCCTCTTGTTGGAATTAGGACCCTCACACACCCAGCCAGCTAGGTGTCATGCTTCATCATTGGGTCTGCTCCTCGTAGAGTCGGCGCTGCAATACCCGACAGGCACCCATAAAGGGCTCTTTGGCGGAGATCTTTTATTCCTTGCCGTAGTGTGTGTAGATGTAAAGAAAGGTGAGGCTAAAATAGGAGGAAGGGGTCCAACCATAACAATTTTAATGAGTGTGGCCCCTCTCCTAGTTAAAATTCAGTGTGGCGCACCCCTGTATTGATGCTACAGAGTACCGCTCTTTAAGATCAACATGTTTCTTGCCAAACTGTCTATTGGACTGCAATTCTTCAGGACCAGTATCAGTTTCTATCTACACTAACAATCGTGGTCAATTGTAGTAAAAGTGAGAGACCACATACAGCACCCTAAAAAGTGGTACCTGTCACTCTAGAAAGACAACCTGTAAAAAATGGGAGATAATAGCATCAATTAGATGTAATGTGCTGTTAAAAAACATGCCCGTGCAGCACTCAAACAGTAACTGAGACATGCTTCACGTTGAGGTGCTGTGACAAACACGTGTGGTGGTAGGGAGGAAGGTGGCCGTGTCTCTGCCGATCCGCTCCTTGCCACAGGTAGAATTTTAGAGCTCCACTTGCTGACGCTGATTTTAAATACGACATTTTCTCAAACTTAAATTGTATTTTGTGCAACTTTGACTGTATTTTGTAAACCTCTGTGCCATTTCGGAATTTTAAGAGGGGCCTGGCACTCACTGGATACCGTTAGGAAGTCTGGGCTCAGTCTCTGTTACTGCCCGCCCCGGTCCGACGCGGTAGCCAGTACCATTGCACGGAGGGCGGGTCAGGGAGAGCCATACACTTCCCCCCTACCACTGGAGCGGTTAGCGCTCTAGTGGCAGGAAGTCAAGGGCTATTTAGCCCTCGTGTATCTACGAGCACGCAGAGTTTGCGCGCAGGGGAAGCACCAAAGACGCGCCGAAGAGGAGCCAAAGAGTAGCCCGTCTGCACCCGTCCGGGTGGGGCCAGGGGCCATGGACTCTGTCCAGGTCAGTAGAGACATTAATGTAGATGGTCATGTTAGCTACTCAGCTCAGGAATTACTAAGTTTACAGACGACTCCTCTGCAAGGCTGTGTATCTGACACTTGGTCATGTTTGGAAGGTCCAATCTCGTGTAGGCACTGTCGGTTTCAGGCCTCCTACGACAATGTATGAGTTGGGTATCACAGGGAAGATACACTTTCGCTGAATGGGTGGTAGAGTTTGCTATGCAACACCCGATCGCTACCCAAACACCATACAGAAATCTGGGATCTCATTTCCACCATTCAGCCTGAGTATTGTTTTCAGACTGAGACTTGGTTGAAACCATACTCGGTCCCTGCAATTACCTTGGGTATCCCAGTGGGATTCAAAATAGTGAGGCTAGATAGGCCGGTTAAAACGGGAGGTGGGATTGCTATTATCTATAAAGAGGGGATTACTGTCTCCAACCTGGATCAAAGGAGCACTGCCAATATGGAAATTATGATCTTTATGATCAACACTCCCTGTAAGGCCCATTGGAAAGGGGCCTTGGTTTATCGCCCACCAGACACAAGTGCTAATTTTGCTCTTTCCCTAGTTGAAGTATTGGCCCCGCATTTTAAATCTGGTAGCGATTTCTTATTGTTGGGGGACTTTAATGTGCATGTCGACCTTCCTGACAATCCTGAGACTCAGTCTTTTTTAGCGGACCTATCCCTACTTGGACTTATGTGTCATAATAAAGGTCCAACTCATCTAGCAGGCCGCACATTGGATATAATCTTTTCCAATTCCTCCAAGATTGCATGCCTCCCTCCTACTCAGGTGAACTGGTCGGACCACTTTGTTATTGAATTTTCCCTGTTGGGTATGGATAAACCTAGTAAACTACTCCCCCCCCTCCTTTCTGGCGAAGACAGTGGTATAAAGTGACACCAGATGCCTTTCAGGAGGCACTAGTTGAGCCCCTTATTACAGCTTCTGATAGCATTGAACTGGCTTTATCCAAGTTTAACTCTGCTATTTCCACCGTGGTTGACTCCTTGGCTCCCATAAACGTATGTAGACCGCATCCTGCTTCCTGTCAAGAGGCCTGGTATACAGACCAATTACGCTCTGACAGCAGGCTTGTAGAAAGCTAGAGAAAGCCTGGAGGAAATCCCATCTCAAGGAGGATAAAAATGGCTATCACACTGCCCTGTCCATATATCATAAAAGTATCGGACTAGCTCGGAAAAACTATATTGCCTTGCAACTAACTGAGGCAGGTAAATCCTCCAAGGTGTTATACCGGATTTTACAGTCGTTAACCAAACCCACGGCCTGTGAAAGTCTTGATTCGTCCTCACAGTTACTATGCGATGACATCTCTCTCTTTTTTACTAATAAAATAGAGATGATTTATGATAAAATTGTCAAAGCTAGCAACCCTATGGACTGCCCCTCTGTACCATCGCCCTACCCTAAGGCCATTAGCTCCACCATACTTAACGCCTTTCCAGCTGTTAGTCAGGAGGACATAGAGACATTAATAGTCCAAATTAAGACAGGATTCCCCCTAGACCTTCTTCCAGCTAGAGTTGTTTCCTCTTTGGGTAACTCTCTTGGCCCTATAATTCAGACATTGGTGAATCTTTCTCTCGCTGAGGGTCAGGTACCACAGGAGTGGAAGAAGGCTCTAGTGAGTCCCATTCGGAAAAACTTCCACCCTCCCATGGACTGATTTATCCAATCTTCGACCCATATCTCTCCTCCCGTACCTGAGCAAGATAACAGACAAACATATGAACACCCATCTGTTGAATTTTATTGAGCTAACTGGAGGTTTAGATCATTCCCAGTTCGGTTTCATGCCCAACTATAGCACAGAATCGGCGCTCCTCTCTGTAACTGACACCATCAGAATGTTACAGGACAAGGGGAGCTCTGTGATCCTGGTGCTATTGGACCTGTCTGCAGCTTTCGACACGATATCGCATGAAATCTTGCTCAGTCGCCTGGAGGAGGTGGGGGTTAAGGACATGGCCCTGTCCTGGATGAGGAGTTTTTTATCTGGCCGTTCGCAGAGTGTTAGTATGGGCTCTTTTCGTTCGGCACCTGTGGAGCTCACCAAAGGGGTCCCACAGGGTTCATGTCTAAGTCCCACTCTTTTCAACGTTTATGTGGCCCCCCTGGCTGACCTCATGAGATCATATGGATTTATTCCTGTGTCGTATGCTGAGGACACCCAGCTGCTCTTCCCTTTTCAGACACGGACTGTGGCAGTTAAACAGTCTTTCTCAGAGGGGGTATGCAGACAAAATATCGATATTTAAATATCGATATACAATTATATCGAAGTTTAAATATCGAAGGGACATAATATAGAAGGTAAGTAATATCAATAGATTTAATATCGATATTAGTAATATGGAAGTTTAAAATATCGATGTCAGTAATATCGATGTTAATAATTTCGATGTTACTTATATCGATTTTTAAATTATTTTTTTGTATATTATTATGAATTTATTATGTTTTTAATTTATTTTTATGTAATTTAATAAAATTTAGTATTTTAGTACTGTACCGGGTTGTGGGTTTATAGGGGAATAGGGTGGGAAGTAATTTAATTATGTTAAATTAATTATTAATTAGTAGGAATTATAAATTTAATTTAATTAATTGGTAATTAATATTAATTAATTGGTAATTAATTTTAATTAATTGATTAATTGATAAATATGTTCTGTAGTGGGTTGTGGGTTTATAGGGGAATAGGGTGGGAAGTAATTTAATTATGTTAAATTAATTATTACTTAGTAGGCATTATAAATTAATTTTAATTAATTGGTAATTAATTTTAAGTAATGGGTAATTCATTTTAATTAATTGATTAATTAATAAATATGTTCTGTAACGGGTTGTGGGTTTATAGGGGAATAGGGTGGGAAGTAATTTAGGGCTAGATGTAGGTAATTCTATTTAACCACTTCTTAAATACCGAATTTTACCGATTCGGTATTTAAGAAGTGGTAAAATAGAGGGGAGGGATGTAGGTATTTCTGAATCGGTAAATACCGAATCGTTAAGATTCGGTATTTACCTATTCTTTAAATACCGATTTGGTAATGCCCATTGATTCCTATGGGCATTGAAGGCCATAGGAATCAATGGGCATTACCGAATCGGTATTTACCGAATCGGTAAATACCGATTTCAGCAAGGGTGCAGGGGGTGTCACTTTGACACCCTCTAGCACCTCAAATACAGGCATGTGTGCCATGTTGCACACAGACATGCCCTAAGGGCATGTCTGTCTGTCACATGACATAGGTGTGCATGCACACCTGGATTCGGTATTTTACCACCCAATTGAATTGGGTGGTAAAATACTGAATCTGTAAGGCCTTTGGGACTCAGAAGAGTCCCACCTACATTTGGATTTACCGAATCGGTAAAATTACCGAATCGGTATTTTACAGAATCGGTAAATTTACCGATTCGGTAAATTTACAGATTCTGTAAAATAAATGCCCCTACATGCCAATTCTTAAATACCGGTCGGTAACGGACGAAATCGGCCGTTACCGACCGGTATTTAGGCTCCTACATCTGGCCCTTAATTATGTTAAATTAATTATTAATTATGAGGAATTATAAATTAATTTTAAATAATTGGTAATTATTTTTAATTAATTGGTAATTCATTTTTATTAATTGATTAATTGATAAATATGTTCTGTAGCGGGTTGTGGGTTTATAGGGGAATAGGGTGGGAAGTAATTTTATTATGTTAAATTAATTATTAATCATTAGGAATTATAAATTCATTTTAATTAATTGGTCATTATTTTTAACTAATTGGTAATTAATTTTAATTAATTGATTAATTGATAAATATGTTCTGTAGTGGGTTGTGGGTTTATAGGGGCATAGGGTGGTAAGTAATTTAAATGTAATTAAGTAATAATGTTCTTTACTTCATTTTTTTGTTAATTATATAATTGATAATTAATGATGAATTGGTAATTAAATATTATTATATGGTATTTTTTATTAATTTTTTTGGTTAAAAATATTTTGCTAATCATGTTTTTAATAATTATGTATTAGTATTTGTAAATGGTTTATATTTATTTAATAGTTAATATTTTTATTATTT
Organism: Lissotriton helveticus; assembly: GCF_964261635.1. Lineage (NCBI taxonomy): Eukaryota > Metazoa > Chordata > Amphibia > Caudata > Salamandridae > Lissotriton > Lissotriton helveticus. The sequence goes on from NC_136059.1 coordinate 1,031,182,802, forward strand.
GAAAAAATACATTTATTTATAAGTTTGTTATTTTTACCCCTACGCTATCCAACACTTTCCCTACTGTTGCACTCTCTGGAGTTGGAATAGTAATTGTTACCCCTACGCTATCCAAAACTTTCCTTACTGTTGCACTCTCTGGAGTGGGAATAGTAATTTTTACCCCTACGCTATCCAACACTTTCCCTACTGTTGCACTCTCTGGAGTGGGAATATTAATTGTTACCCCTACGCTATCCAACACTTTCCCTACAGTTGCACTATCTGGAGTGGGAATTGTAATTTTTACCCCTACGCTATCCAACAGTTTCCCTACTGTTGCACTCTCTGGAGTTGGAATAGTAATTGTTACCCCTACGCTATCCAACACTTTCCCTACTGTTGCACTCTCTGGAGTTGGAATAGTAATTGTTACCCCTACGCTATCCAACACTTTCCCTACTGTTACACTCTCTGGAGTGGGAATAGTAATTTTTACCCCTACGCTATCCAACACTTTCCCTACTGTTGCACTCTCTGGAGTGGGACTAGTAATTGTTACCCCTACGCTATCCAACACTTTCCCTACTGTTGCACTCTCTGGAGTGGGAATAGTAATTTTTACCCTCCGCTATCCAACACTTTCCCTACTGTTGCACTCTCTGGAGTGGGAATATTAATTGTTACCCCTACGCTATCCAACACTTTCCCTACAGTTGCACTCTCTGGAGTGGGAATAGTAATTTTTCCCCCTACGCTATCCAACAGTTTCCCTACTGTTGCACTCTCTGGAGTTGGAATAGCAATTGTTACCCCTACGCTATCCAACACTTTCCTTACTGTTGCACTCTCTGGAGTGGGACTAGTCATTTTTACCCCTACGCTATCCAACACTTTCCCTACTGTTGCACTCTCTGGAGTGGGAATAGTAATTTTTACCCCTACGCTATCCAACACTTTCCCTACTGTTGCACTCTCTGGAGTGGGAATAGTAATTGTTACCCCTACGCTATCCAACTCTTTCCCTACTGTTGCACTCTCTGGAGTGGGAATAGTAATTTTTACCCCTACGCTATCCAACACTTTCCCTACTGTTGCACTCTCTGGAGTTGGAATAGTAATTGTTACCCCTACGCTATCCAACACTTTCCTTACTGTTGCACTCTCTGGAGTGGGAATAGTAATTTTTACCCCTAGGCTATCCAACACTTTCTCTACTGTTGCACTCTCTGGAGTGGGAATAGTAATTTTTACCCCTACGCTATCCAACACTTTCTCTACTGTTGCACTCTCTGGAGTGGGAATAGTAATTGTTACCCCTACGCTATCCAACACTTTCTCTACTGTTGCACTCTCTGGAGGGGGAATTGTAATGTTTACCCCTACGCTATCCAACACTTTCCCTACTGTTGCACTCTCTGGAGTGGGAATAGTAATTGTTACCCCTACGCTATCCAACACTTTCCCTACTGTTGCACTCTCTGGAGTGGGAATAGTAATTTTTACCCGTACGCTATCCAAAATGTATTTTTTTTATTAGTTTTACATTGTTATTAATTGTTATTTATAATATTATTTTATGTATATAAATTTATTTGTAATTTATTATATTTTGATTTATTTATAAGTTATTAAAATAATTAATTTACAGTTATTATTAATGAAGCATATACTATGAATTATATCTTTAATAATATTAGTTTTTATTACATTATTTATTAATTTTAAATATTATAGTATATTTGTAACTATGTTTATTACATTTATAATTATTATTTTGTTAATATTACATTGTTTATTTATTAAAATAAAACGATATTTTCTAAAAAACGATATTTTTGAAATCGATATTTTTTTCGATGTTTTTGTACTTACCTTGTTAGAGATAGGATCTTGATATTATTGCCATCGATATTTTTGTTGCGATATTTTGGTAGGTTGATATTTTTGTAGTCGATATTTTGTCATAGATTCCTCAGAGGGTATGAGGGCTGTTTCTCAATGGATGGCCTCGAATTTCCTGCAATGCAATGTAGGGAAAACAGAGGTAATGCTCTTTGGGGAGGCCCCCTTGCTGTGGTCTCCGGACTGGTGGCCATTAGATCTTGGCCCCGTTTCCAGCCCTAAGCAGGTAGTGAAAAATCTGGGCGTCCGGTTGGACCAAGGGTTGTCTCTCAAGGAGCATGTTAATCAAACAGCTGGGTCTTGCTTTCATGCAATTGGATTACTCAGAAGAGTGTTTCCGCTATTACCAGACTCTTCTAGAAAGACCCTTGTTCAGGCCCTAGTGTTTAGTCACCTGGACCACTGTAATGCGCTATTAATATCAGCAAACGACAGTTCACTAAGTAGACTCCAGGTGATTCAAAATACTGCCGCAAGGCTAGTTTAAAATGTCCCGCCTAGAACCCCCTCACGCCCCCTACTTGAAAAGCTTTATTGGCTCCCGATTCGACAACGGGTTAAATTCAAAACTTGCTGTATCATCCACAAGGGTATATATGGCTTGGGCCCCCCGTATTTGGCGGAGAAGTTTGTCTCCTACAATCCCATACGTGCCCTCAGCTCCAGTAACCAATCCTTACTACAAATTCCCCCTACTAAAAGGGCAAGGCTGGGCGGAAGGGCTCTTTCGTTCTTGGGTCCCTGCCTCTGGAAGAAACTGCCTGCTACCCTCAGGCTCTGTACTAATCATTCAACCTTCAGGAAACTGTTGAAGACTTTTCTGTTTCAAATATAGTGCCTTCCTTGATCTTAAGAGCTCTTTTTTTTACCTGTAGGGCAAATTGAGCGCAGAGATACTCCTTCGGGAGTCGATTCTAGCGCTATACAAGCCTATAAATAAATAAATAAATATAAAAGAGGCAGAAATTCAGAAATAACTCACTCCATTCGAGTCAGAAATTCATGTCAGTGTATTCCAGCAGGTGATGACACTGTAAAGACTAGTGCCCTGTAAATACGACGTATGTGTCACTAAAACCAAAGCAGGGCATTGTAGAAGGCAGGGAAACATGTGGTGGCCCCACCTGTTGCAATGGCCCGGGATTCAGAGGGGTACCGTCAGTCCGAGGTGTCCATCTATGAGGGTATTGTGCCCGTGGTGCGGGGTACAGGGAAGCGCTATGTCAAGAAGGGCTTACGCATCCCGGTATGGTGTGGGGTAGACCAGTAATGAACAGCAACCAGACGCAGTGCAATGCGAAAGGCTGGTGATCAGCCCAGCTAGCGTGCTATCTGTGGCTGAGGCAACTGCACTATACCACCACACCGTACCATTATGACAAGAGGATCAAGTACATATCAGCCGGTGGCCCGTAAACTCACAACTACTCAAAGGGTTCACCTGGGGTGGAAGTGCCTCGTGAACTGAAGGTATTGTCACAAGGGGGGCAGTCAAGGGGTGGAGTACTCACGTGTCTTCTCCATGCAGTGGCGGAGACCTACCCCTCACTCTGCTGGAACCGTGACTGCCGGTCGAGACGCGGCGGTCTTAAATTCCCGGTGAGCAGCAACAGGAGACGGGACTCACAGTTGCATGGGAGGAACTCCTAGAGCACACACCCTGTTGTAAATTCTATGGCTGCCATCTTGGAATCCCAATAAGTTACGGGGAAGCACAAAATCGCCAAAAGGTGTCGGCCATTTTGTAGTATCTGAAGAGAACAAATCTCGGGAATGGGTCTCAAACCCCGCCTAAATGTTACAGGTTTAAGTATCAAGGTGGAAATTAAAAGGTGAGTTCAGTGTATGTACTCCAATTGGAATAAGGGGAGAGTAGGAGTTCAGTGTCGAGAGCAAGGTTTCGAGTGGATAGAGGGCGGGAGGCACGGAGCATTACCGCCAACTGAACAACGATCATGTTGTCAAGGATAGATTATGTCAGTGAGTGTTTCTTATTTGGTTAGTAAGCTCCATGGAATTTCACCATTTAATCCCTATTTGTTAGAGGCAATCCGCAGTACCCATCTCTGTTCAATACAGAACAGTGTCTCATTATTCATTTTAGAGTGCGCTTCCAAGACCGCCCAATTCAGTGAGTCAGGTGTATGTTTCATCACCTCAAAGTGGGAGGTAATTTTTGTATTTGTTTTGTGACACCTAAAGTTACTTCTATGTTCCCGTAATGCGTGTCTTTATAGGCCTAGTGGTCATGCATATTTACTGGAGGCCACAAGGACAAGTAAGCATGTAGATGAGGTTTGGGGTGTTGCAATTAGTGTGCCTCCTGAGTTGCCACCTAAACCCATGGTGAAAGTTATCTCTTTTGTAGATTTCGTAAGAGGGAATGTGATGCAGGCACCACAGGGATAGTGGCCCACCACCAGTGGGAGGTCTCACAAAGATCTCTGTGTGCAGGTGTTGGTGAACTTTGGCCTGTGTGTATCAGCATATCCTTCAGGTTTTTTGTACGTTTAAATACAAACCTTGGGACCGGAAAATTCAGTGTGCCTGTGTTAAGAATGCTCCAATTTTTCCTGATGACATTCCTGATTTTGTTAGAGTCTAGGGTAAAAGTTGTAACACAGGTTAGTGTATCATCAGGATCTTTCTGTCTTTTATCCAATAGTGCCTCTCTATTATTGTTTCTAGCCCTTTTGAGTGAGAGTGCTACATTGCGTTTAGGATATTCTCTTCTGCAAAGATTAGTTGCTAAAGTAGCTGCCTCCGTTTTGAAATCAGTGATGGACCTACAGTTCCTCTTAATACGGAGGAACTGGCAGAAGGGCAGATTTTCTTTCAAGGCTCTTGAGTGCTGGCTGCTAAAAAGTAGTAGACTATTTCTGTCTGTGGGCTTTCTATATAGTGTGGAGCTTATTCGCCCTCCGTCCAGTTTGATAAGGAGGTCAAGGAAGGGGATATTTTTTATCAGAGATGGTACTGGTGAACCGCAAGTAGGGGTTCAAGATGTTAACTCACTTGCAAAAGTTTGATTTTGTATTCCTGTGCAGTCTAAGGCTAATTCTTTGTAGTAGGCTGTCTGATCTCATTTGTGATTAACATTGCCTCCCTTCCCCTGATGTGTTGCTACTGCTAATATTCTGTGGGGGTCTTGTGAAACCTGTGTATTTTGTTTCTCTTACATTTTTGATCCAGCCCAACCACAGGAGCTGCCGCTTCTTGTCAAAGCTATCATTCATTTTGTAAGGATGCAACATTTCTGACCTATGTGTTTCTAGATTCACCCACTTAATGTGTTCCATTTTGTTACATAACATGGGTCCATCTACTCACCATAGCATTTGGTTCTTTGATATTCTTTTTGAACTGTATTTTTGTATAAGGTAAGAAGATCTCTCTGCTTCCTTATCAGTCTAGCAGCCTCCGGATTTGGGGCTTGCAAAAGACCATAGCCTCTCATGTGCATAAATTCTTCGATACACATACATGATTCCCCTATAATTAATTTGAAGACATTGAAGGTATGACCCTAAATGAAAATAATAATGAACCAAGAGACCCTCTCTGTCCTGTTTGGTTTGAACTAATTGCTGAAATTAAAAATAGAGGTCAATCCACCCTTCCCTTGTCTGTGCAATGCACTGCCATGATCCTTGAGTTTGGTTTGCCTTGAGCCATCTCCATGTTAAATGTAAAGACCATTACTTTGACTCTAGCACCAGGCTGGTCGTTTTGATCCCAAAAGCTGAACTTAATGTTCAAGAAGGTATTTCCTCAGGTGAGATGTTCAACCAGGTGATTGGGAGAGGATCTTATTCTAGTTCACTTACCTTCCGAAGGCCTGGTCTTTGTCCCTCATGCATTATGTCACAACACTGTATACGTTGGTAATGTGGTGTGAGTTGAAGTTTTTGTGGTGTAACAGATGCTTAGCAGTGTCTGTGGTCTTGAGAAATCAACAGAACAGGCCTGTGAACAAACTTCTACACCAGGATTATCTAGGTACCTCATTGGTGCGCGGACAAGTATTTTAACACTAGCATTTTTAAAAGTCCAGCGTCTTTTCAACCATTCACAAGGGAGTCCACACTCTCTCTTCATTGGCTTCCTCCTGATTAACCCCTTCGAGGCTGGTGACGAGCTCAGCTCATCATGAGTTACGCCTCTCGTACGCTCATGACGAGCTGAGCTTGTCATGAACCGCGGGGTTTTGAAAAACGTAGCGCACAGCGGGAAAAACCGCCGCGCGCATGCGGTTAAAAAAACTGCATATATTTGCCAATTTAGGTAATTTGTATCTAAAACGCTTCTCATTATCACCTTGGATATCTAAAAGTATGCAAATATGTTTCTAATTTATGTCCAAAATTTGACTCAATTATTTAGAAATTGGTATTATCACTTCCTCTGCCCCATCCCCTGCCACAAAAACTCATATTTAAGAGTGTGTTCTCTAGAGAATTCACCATGATGATGAGCTGATTCATAACACCCCTAAGAAATGGAACTTCTTTGCTACGGCTATTTAGACTTACTTTTTAAGGGTTGTACCTCCGAATATCACCTACAAAAATATCGTCTCACATAAACATCATGTCCCAAACACTGGTTACATAGATATTGTCTCACTATGTGTAGATTTTAGATATTAACTCCAGTTGGGTGATATTTTTGTAGACAATATGTAGGCCACAATGTTTATGTCAGATGATATTCTTCTAATGATAATCTGGTGCTGTGCCCATTTGGGCATTGATTAAAAAAAATCAGCTCTTTAAGACCTTTAAATTTATTATTTAATAATAGTAAACCTGTTATTGCTGCAGTGTGTACATTATATATACAAGGTACACTGATTTCCTTTATTGATTTTTACAGAAAGTAGAGACAGAGAGCAATCTATTTCTCTGTATTTATTTTTAAATTTGGAACAATGCAAAAGGTGTGTCTTTGAATGATGTTTGATGCAGCCAGTCGTGACTGCTAGGCAAATCGCTCTGCAGACTAAAATATAATAAAGATAAAAAACAGACACGTATTCCTAATGATGTTTTAAACAGTTGCAGATGTGCATGTGCACTAATATGCTAATGGCATATGAATGTATTGCTTGTGGACGATGCATTATATGGGGTCTTAGAGCACTAAATACAACGAGGCATTCAATTGCACGTGTACCTTGATCAAATATGGAAACATGGTAATTTGAGGTTGCATTTTTCACAAAACACAAAATAAATGCAGACAAAAATATCTAAAAAAAAAAAAAAATACAATAAAGCCAGGAGAGCTAATTATATAAAATCACTGGACTCAAGCACTCGCTCTCTCGATCATTCATTCACTCACCACACTATTGTCCATCAAACTGACCTCTGATCACTGTCAGCCTTTGCAGCGGGCAACATAAATGTATTTACTCCAGTCTACTTTAGCATGGTAGCTTTTGATCACATTATCTATAAATCTTCTTTGTGGAACAAAAATGAAAGGGTACACCAACATGTATCGGTGCCTCAGCCATAGCTGTCTTCTCATATCATTCTCTTGGCGTAGACTTAGTCACTGCTTGATTCAAGCCTCTACTCAAGCTACCATTTGGCGTAATGACAATTTCATTGCCAGATCTTACTCAAACATTTTCTTACTGAGTGATTCTACTACTTTCATCACCATTGAAGTCAGACTGAATGGCCTTTCATCAAGCGTCTTTCTTTATCTCAATCGAGCGGATTGAATAGAGGTTTTAGTGTGGGGATCTTTCATCCCATCCCATAACTCTAGGCTAAACACTTTTAATACCCTATTGTGTTTCATAGCCTGCTCTATTCAGAGTTCCCTTTCAGCCAAGAGATAGTGGACTCTAAAGAACTTAAACATCAACCGTTATGAGCAGGGCCATTGCATTTATGTGCTTTCGTGGCCGCTTCTTTTCCTGCATAATTATGGATTTGCCACATAATCCATCATCGGGTGCATAACCTGCCGATTTTAACAAAAACTATTTTGTTTCTAGCTATAACAGATTAAAAGTTTCTTAAACGCTGCAACATGTGTTATCACGCAGTGGAAGCCCCTTTGAAAAGGTTGACTGGTCACCTTTCTGTCGCTTATTGCTGTATTCCCCCCCCCCAGCGCCTTGAGACCCTCACGGGTGAGTAGTGCGCTTTATAAATGCTTTGATTGATTGATTGATTGGGTGTTAAACTTGTACTAATGATGTGACACCTTTGCCCAGACTGTGTTAAAATGTGTAAATATGAAAAAGTTAAGACGTAATTCTATCATAAAATTTGCTGCAGGAAGCCGCATATTTTGCCTTTTCTTGTCAATTTTGTTGAATAATTTGGTCCTCCTCTGCCACATAATTCCTGTGACCCTGATTAGGAGTCAGCAGCTAGGCTGTTCTTTATGGGCGACTATTAAGCCTGAAGTGCTCTAACCTAGAGAAGGATAGAAATACAAGTAAAGACATTATGGGGAGGGATTGGGGCTTTCTTTATGCGCCTTTTATAAATTTCTTTGCCCCTTCTGAGCAATGTTTTAGTTTTCACAAGTTTTTCTTCAATCTTGCCAGGAGTGACCATCTGTGCAATGAGAAAAGTCAGTCCAGATGTGAGAAACTGGGTTTTTGTCTGACGGGGGTTAAATCCCTACTTAAGCAACAGCCACAATCCTTGTCCGGGTGAACCCCAAAACGTCACTAAATTAAACTGTGTTAAACCTCTGGTAGCTTGCCTCAAAAACACTCAGGCTTAGAGGCAATGTGTAAAGTATTTATGCAGCTCACAACCAGCAAACTCAACACAAGAAAATCACACACTAATTTAGAAAAATAAAGTACATTTTAATAAATGATTTGACACCAAAATGACAAAATTCCTATCAGTGGTACCGGAGTTATGAATTTCTAAATTTTGAAATGACAAATAGCACCTAAAAGGTCAATGAGCCAACTGTAAACATCTAGGTGAGTGAGACTGGGGCAAAATGGAAAATTATGGCAGACTGCGATGGAGCGCAGTTTGGATACATGAAGTGGATTGGGCCTGCGCTCACCTTACCTTTGGACTTTGCAGCATTTTTAAAGAAAATTTCTGAGAAGGTAAAGTTCAGATGGGCAATGCAGCCAGCGGTGTCCGAGGAGGAGACATCGTACTTGAAGAGCTACTGGACTAAGTTGTGGTGAAGATTTCAGACTCAGTATCTTTTGTGGAAGTCACAAATTTCCAGCAGGATGAAGCTGCTGGCTGTAGCCAACGAGGGCCCCATGAGGCTGGATAACACTTCTGCTAGGAGCCACTGGAAAGGATTTATTGCTGCTGAGAAGATTGTATCGGGAAATGCCGTGAAGTCAGGCCAACTGGCAATGCACGTTGGGGGAATGGATGATCAGATTGGTCACAGTCTCCTCTCGGTTCTAAGAGCCCTTTTTGGCAGATAATTTTTATGTTCCAAGTTTTGGATTTGGGCTATCTGGACATTTTTAGCACCTCTTCCAAGGGTCCAGGACTGCAGGAGCAATATTAGGATGGGCACGACTTACTCAGGCTAGGTTCAGGTGCGGGTTCTAGATGGTTGGAGGTGTTTCTGTCCTTGAGGCTCTGATCAGGAGGCCAGCTAACTAGCACTTGGAGTCACTCTGAAAGTCCTGGGTTAAAGCAGAAAAGCACGTCTCAAGCAGCAGGCTATCTCTGAGGGTACAGAGCAGGCTACAGGAAGAAGGGATCATGGTGCTGCAGGACAGTCCTCTGAAATACACAGTGGGTCACAGGCAGAAGGGTAGTCCTCTGAGAGTCCTTTCACTGGTCCAGAAATGAACTGAGAGTGTGTCTGAGGGTTCTATTTTTAAACGTGTCTGGAATTTTCTGCCTCCCAGCCCTGCAGTCACATTAGGCTAGTGCAAATTTTCTGTGTGTGAGCTTAGGCAGTATGTCTGAAGGACAAGTGGGGCTGTGCACAGCTCTGCCCACACCCTGCTTTGGATTGCCCATCCTGCCAACACACAGTCTCTCTATTGTGTGGCTGTCTGCAAAGGAATACACAAAAGCTAACTGCCAACTACACCTAGACATGTGACCCAGGAAACAGGCTGCAGGCATTAAAAGGTTAGGACAAGTAAACGCCAAGGTTCTAAAACTGACATTTTCAGAATTTTGACTTTATATCCGACTTTACCATTAAGAGGATGTTAAATTACAATTGCGTAGACACCGAACATGACATTTCTATGTGTTCTCGAGCAAAAGTTATCAGTTATCACTTATTAAAGGTAATATGGGAAACCAATGTTTTACTATGGGAGATGTAGGCCTCAAAGGAGTGAAAAAAGAATTTAGGAGTTTTTCACTACAAGGACATGTAAGACTTAAAAGTACATAACCAACTTTTTAAATACAATGCACCCTGCCCTATGGGATGTTTAGGGCCTACCTAAGTGGTGACATACATTTAAACAAAAGGGGTTTTAGGCCTGGCAATGGGTTTATTTTGCCAAGTCGATTTGGCAGTTTAAAACTGCATACAGGCTGCAAATGAAAGGTCTGAGACATGTTTTAGGGGCTTCTAAAGTGGGTAACACAATAAGTACTGCAAGCCTACTAGTAGTATTTAATTTACAAGCCGTGTGTTTTGGATACACCACTTTACTAGGGTTCTATAAGTAAATTAAACATGCCAATCAGGTGTGAGTCAATTTTACTGTGGTTTAGGTAGTGAGCGCAAGCCCTTTAGCACTGGTTAGCAGTTGTAAAGTGAACAGGTCCTAAGTGCAACAAAAAGGAATTCAGAAAAATAGGAAAGGAGTAGGCAAAAAGTTTGTGAGAAGATCACCCTAAGGCTGAGAGGTCTAACACTAGGCCAAGATTGCACTGTATGACAGAGGGAAAACAGAATTGTACGTTTGTGCTGTGGGTTCACTCTCATAGTATTCCCAGTTTACTACAAGAGAACTCCAACTGTGATCCACATTAAATTCTTTGTGAATCTGACCCACAGTGTGGTAATGCTACAGTTGGCCGCCCCCTCATTGTGAGGGTCAGAAAATATGCTGTTGCTGTACGTGTCATCAGTACATGACACCTAGAGTTGGTCAAGCAAACAATTTAACAGAGTCAGCCGAACTTGAGCCGAGCCATGGGTAGGCTTTGGCTCTAGAAGCTCGTACAAGAGCTGATCCTTGAAAATATATTCGGAATGTAAATAATGCCACAACTGTGACAAGAATTACATTAGAATATAATAAGGTGTCTTTAAGGTGTCTTCAAAATGTGAAAGTGTATTTCTTTAACATACAGAAGTGTTTCACCTTAGTTAGGCCTGGGCGGAGTTCGCAGAGTTCTGCTCCACGGAACTCGATGAAGTGCCACAAAACTCTGCAGGACTCCGTGGAGTTGCGCCACTGGCGGAGTCTATTAAGTTGAACTGCTCACACTGATTTTAAACATCGGGAGTTTTTATCGTGCTATAAAATCAGCACAAACGGCACTCCGCGATACACCTGAGGGTGCTGCTGCTTTCAGCGGCTTGAGTAGACATTCTACTTGAGCAGCAGCTTCTTCAACGCGAGCAGATTTCTCAACAGGAGCGGTTGCGAATTGCCGTGACCGCTCGGATTGAGAAATCTCACTGGGAGGAGATCAAGCGATCGATTGCTCATTTTCATCCTCTACACCATCACCCCCATGCCCCTGTGATGTAAACTGTTATGTTATGTTATGTTATTAATACTTATAGAGCGCGCGATTACCCTAGGGTGTCCTGGCGCTAATTACTTATTGCCTGAGAAACATAACATGAGCCTAATAATAAGAGAAAAGCCATGTCTCAAGGCTCCTGCGAAAATAAATTAGATCTGTTGCATTTCTAAGTTGGAACGGGAGTTCATTCCAGGCTTTAGCTGCACAATGAACAAAACTCTTGCCAATGTCTGAGGGCTATAGTATATATATATATAGTACTCCAGTTTCTTAGAGCCTTTTGTTTGCTTCAGCCTCCTCTTCTTACAAAAAATTTTCAGCTTTGTCAAATGGCTGAAAGATATGTGGGAATGGGCAACAGCAGAAAGGGTACGAATGATGATGGCTTAAAAAAGATGAAAAACTAGAATACGACCTCCGGGCATGGTATTAAATGCTACAAGACCTTAAGGGGGAGCAGGACATGGGGACTCAGGATCCCACAAGTGCGACAGGAGCTACACCACTATAGTTGGGAAGGTATGAGAGTGGGGAGAGGGGAAGGGAAGGGGAAACCCAAGTTCAGATTAGCATAATGTTTGTACGTCTTAGGGGAATGTATGCAGGATGCAAAAGACTCCAATGGGGGAGGCATGGATAGACGGGAGGGACCCCTCTGCTTGGAGTCTGTACATTGTATAGGTAAGATAGCGCAATTCAAATTTGTTTGGATTGACTTGAAACAATGAAGAATGCTGTGGAATAGGGGACTGCGCTGCTTATTTCAATATATGACTGCAACATTGTCTTTATGCAGTTTAAATGCCAATAAAATTAACTTTAAAAAAAAGTTTTCAGCTCTGTCACAGTGGAGCTTTCAATATTGCTGAGATTCACCTCCATTCTTGCAAAAAATCACAGATGCAAAATATGAGGAGAGGAGTGAAATTTAGGAAAAAGAATACAATTATGCCAATTTAATATACACTATTAGAACTGGAATTACTGTGTCTGCCGGCACCAGACCTGCACTCTAATGTATCCTTTAAAAATAAAGTAAAATTTAGAAATCAAAAATCAGTTTAATGTCAGATTATACAAAGAATTTCCGGTTTTACTCAAATCACTGAGTGTCACTGCAAAAACAAAAGTACTGAATCCCACCACTGAACACCAACTTAAGAAACTGGGGGCAATTTACAATAGAATGGCAGAGTGCAGTGGTAACCCAAAATTGCTATCGCCGCATTCTGCCATTCCGAAAATCCAGGGATGCACTATATTTACAACTAGTAGCCTGTCCCAACGTTGTCCGGGTATGAAGAGTTGAGTGGGTGACAGCTCGCGCTAGAGACGCTGCGCGTGTGGGAAAGTGCAGTCAGTTTCAAGGTTAGTGTGCCAGCAGGGCCGCTTAGTCGGGTCATCCGCCGCTTGAGGCCGGCTCCAGCCCTGGTTGATGTTGGGCGCCGTGTGTAAATTCGTTTATGCAGAGAGTTGAGTGACAGCGTGCAGGAGACGCTGCAGTTATTGTCCCCGCAGGCACGCTCAGTGGCTTGTGCCCCCGCTTGAGGCAGCGGCGACCGTATTACAGTGCGAATTATGTGACCCTTGAAAGTTATTTCCCAGTATTATTATTTTTTAGGACCCACATGGCATGAAGGCAGGAACGTAACGGCAATTTAGTAAAGCACCGACGGCTTTCGGCCCCAGTCTGTTTGACACGCACCCAGCACAAGGCACACACTGCATTCGGCCCCAGTATGTGTGACACGCCCCCAGCACAACGTGCAGGCCCACAAGTGAGTAGAGCGAACGGTTACTTTCCATGCCTCCAGCTGAACGCAGACGCTCATTGAACGCATTCGCCTAGGTGCGCGATTGGCATAATAATTTAGGAAGGTGGCGCGATTGTTGGTGGCCGATTGCCAAGCCCATTGGCCACGGCCCTTGCTCCCGTGCAATTCCGCAATTGCCTCACCTATTGTCGTTGGTCACGGCCCTTGCTCCAGCGCAATTGCGCAATTGGCGCGCCTCCAGCTGAACACAGACACCCATTGAACGCTCTTGCTCCCGTGCATTTCGGCGCCCATTGGCCACGCCCCTTGCTCCCGTGCAATTCCGCAATTGCCGCGCCCATTGTTGTTTGTCTTGCCCCTTGCTCCCGCGCAATTCCGCAATTGCCACGCCCATTGTAGTTTGTCAGGCCCCCAGCACACGCCCCCAGCCTTTGTCACGCCCCCAGCACACGCCCCCAGCACAACGCACACGTTTAAAGAACTTTTTTTTTGTCGTCATGCCGCGCCCCGCCCATGCACACGCCCACAAGGGACTTCTTTGCTGGCAAGGTTCTTTTACCTTTCAAATGTATATGGTGGCCATCTGTATAGCCTATGTCCTTCTGCTGCAACTGCCCTTTCCAATGCTGTATTGGGTGTTGTGATTGGGGCTGTGGTTACTGAGATTACCCGCCTCAAAGGTTAGGGCTCTCTCTTTATAATATTAGTAGGGATGATATGGCGCACCCCTGCATTTTCCCTAGCTCTGGCGCTAAATTCAGCTCCCTAGCGCCAACGCAGGTAGCCTTGCACTGTAGTGCAAGGGTGCCTAAGTTGACGGAATTATGGTTTATGTGCAGGAAGGTGTCTCTTTCTGCAAGTAAACAATCACTAATGGTGATTTGTATCTCCTACGTGTGCTGCATTGTGCAGCACACATAGAAGTTGCAAATCGTCATTTTTTTAATGATTGTTTATGTGCAGGAAGGTGCCCCTTCCTGCACATAAACAATCACTGATGGTGATTTGCTGCACAATGTAGCACACATAGAAAAAGCAAAATTAATAATTTCTCCTTGTTTCGCCATGTTAAGACCAGGTTATTTTTGGTCTCAATTACAGAGCTGCCCCATATTTACGTCACCCTTGAAAATAGGGGGCAGCATCATAATCAATGGGTGTTGCAGCGGAACGCTCTCTGCAATACCCATTGCCCGCCCCGTTCACGCTCAGTTTAGCATGAAAGGGCGCCTTATTTAAAAGCGCAACGCCACCTTGTAAATAAGGCGAAGGATTTATTGCCACAGGAACATCACAAAAAGTGACGTTTATGGGCCTTATTTACAAGCTTAGCGCCACCTTGTAAATAAGGCGAAGGATTTATTGCCACAGGGAAATCCCAAAAGTGACATTACTGTGGCCTTATTTACAAGCTTAACGCCACCTTGTAAATAAGGCGAAGGATTTATTGCCATAGGAACGTCCCAAAAAGTGACGTTCCTTTGGCAATTAGCCCTTGTAAATATGTGCCTGGAGTATTAATTGAGGGGAGTGAGAGTCACTAAATAAACCTGTGTTTAACTTTCTGGTAACGTGGCACAAAGCAGCATGCTTAACGTAGTGGCATTGTGTAAAGTATTTATGCAGTACTCAAACTGTAATAATGTGAAACCACAGCACAAAAAAATCCCAAATTAATGTAGAAAATAGAGATGTTTTAATAAATAAAATGACATAAAAATAATAAAAAATCAATAAGTAGAACCAGAGATATGATTTTATAAAGTTTTAATTAAAAAAGCATTAAAATGCACAAACACCAAATGCTGTTATCTGGTCACACTAGACAGGGTCAAACGTCAAGTCTGACTGCAATGGATCACCAGTTGGATACACAGGCCAGGTTCATCCTAGTCAAAAGATTACCTTTGCCGTTAGAATCTTTTATGGAGAAAAACTAGTCATCAATGAGTTGTTGGTGGGGCAAGCTGGGTCCAAAACAGGGCTAGATTATGGGTGCCTGCTGAAGAGTGGAGACATGGTGCGGTTGTTAACAAAACCTGTAAAGCCCAGAGTGGGCAAAATTGATATCCGTACCCAGAAAGGCCTGAGCGTCAATCGAATGCTACTCAATTTCAGTCCTGATTCAGTCCTATATGTTCGGACTTTTTTCAGTCAGGTCTCTTTCAGCAGGGCAAGCCAGCAAATTGAGCACTACCGACAAAGGCTACAATCCCTTCTCCAGGTAGAAAGGTGCCACAATGTTTCTAACTCATATATTCTGCAGTTTTGGGGGACAGGAGGAGTACACTCTAACACCAACCAGGACCTGGGGTGAACCCATTGGAGATTAGGATTCATTCCAGCAGACGACAGTGGCAGGGTCCAGTGCAGGTCCAGTTGGAATTGGTCAGCTGGGCAGTTGCAGAGAGGCCTTTGGAAGCTTGTTGTGTCTCGGCAGATCTAAAAGCAGGTCTGCTAAATTACCCCTGTAGTTACTTCTGGGGTCCTGGGCTCAGGGCAAGCTGGTCCAGTCTTCCTGAACGTTTCAGGAAGCAGGCAGTCTTTTTTCGGATCTTCAAAGGTCTAGGAGTATGCTTAGGAGGGTACTAAGGATGTCACATTTATGCTGTGCCAGCCAGTGGGTGGGGAAACTCTTGGCCACTCTGCCTAACTAATGGAGTAAAAATTCCAAGGGATGACCCTAGGTACTTTTGCAGCACGTCTTGTACTATTTACTATAAACTATCTCATTGGACCACTCTTTCCCTAAAGCCAACATGGAAGGATCTTTCTTTGCCTGATCACAGCTCCTTGTTCCCACCAAGAGATGACACTATTGTAATGGGCAAATCTATCCTTGTTGTCACTCCAACCCACTTCTGGGGCAGCCCCCTCTCTCACTGGGTTTGGGGTCAAGATGTCTAGGAAGGTAAAAAAGGAGGCATGCCTAGGTGTGAGCTGCCTCTGCTAGAGACAGGGTTTCCATCCTTTGAAGCCTGGGGAGGGGCTGGGCTCAACCCCCTGGCCATCCTGCTCAAGGACGAAAAACTTCTCCCTACACCCAAGCCCTTTGTCCACTCTATGGGTGTAAACCACATCTCCCCAAAAGGTAGCCATCAGCAGTTGTGTGACAATGTACACTGACACAAAGGCTCTTTTGGCTTTACGCAGTAAAAGGACAACTTTCTAAAAGTGTTGCTTCTAAAATAATAATATAAAATCTGACTTTACCATGAGGTTGGATTTTAAAGTACTTATAAAATGAGTCCTTGAATAATTTTTCTAGCTGCTCCCAAACTGCTAGTAGGCACTACAATTGTCATAGTGTAGCCCAGTGTTTTCCTATGGGAGAGCTAGCCATGCGGCTGTGAAACAAGCATTGGCAAAGCAACCAGGTCTGGCATCATTCACCAGCCTTATGGCAATTCTTGTTTTGATTTGTAATGGCTTTTGCAGAACGTTATTGTGAGGGAAATTGCTGGACGTTTGTCAATCTAAAAATCTTTAAAAAAACTGTCACTAAAGGCAAACATATTTTTGGGCTTCAAAAGCATGGAACAACATCCCTCTCCACATCAGGGCCTCCTCCTTTTGTCTTGAAGTACACAAAAAACTGAAGTCCTGGCTTTTCAATTAACCAACCTACCATAAGTAGGGCTAGGCACCCACATCTACCCAATGTCAGGAAATCCTCACGGGTGATAGTGAGCTTTACAAATACACATTACATGACATAATATAATAAAAAAGAACCTTGTTGTAGGTCCATGGAGCAGGGAAGCCGGCATAATCAAATGGACCTACAACAAGGGTCTTTCTCCGAATCTCTGGTCCAACAGGCCGAAATATGCCTAGATGGAGTTTTCTAAAGGTCCCCCTCTCTGTGTGTGGTTTTCTCCTTCTTCCGCCAATCTAAGATCTGTTTCTCTTTGTGCAACTGTCTGATGCACACTATAGCTTTTTTCTGGTGGCCAGGACAAGTTAGCACAATATGGTGGTCGGTGGTTTCTTCAAGCACACATAAGGGTTCGGCAAATGAGGACAAAAAAAAATAATAATATAATAAAAAAGAACACTTTACCATAATACTCCCTGGCACTGAAGGGCACTACTTTGTGTAGGGATGTGCTCCTTATTAAATACAAAAAGAACAATTGATTGATTGAATGTTGAACAATGTCAAACATTCACCCCTGTATAGAGACCTGAGCCTGAAACCATCATTTTTGTGCTCACCATGCCATTCTAGTTTTAACCCATGTGACACCTTTGCCCAGACTGTGTTAAAATGTGTAAATATGAAAAAGTTAAGACGTAATTCTATCATAAAATTTGCTGCAGGAAGCCGCATATTTTGCCTTTTCTTGTCAATTTTGTTGAATAATTTGGTCCTCCTCTGCCACATAATTCCTGTGACCCTGATTAGGAGTCAGCAGCTAGGCTGTTCTTTATGGGCGACTATTAAGCCTGAAGTGCTCTAACCTAGAGAAGGATAGAAATATAAGTAAAGACATTATGGGGAGGGATTGGGGCTTTCTTTATGCGCCTTTTATAAATTTCTTTGCCCCTTCTGAGCAATGTTTTAGTTTTCACAAGTTTTTCTTCAATCTTGCCAGGAGTGACCATCTGTGCAATGAGAAAAGTCAGTCCAGATGTGAGAAACTGGGTTTTTGTCTGACGGGGGTTAAATCCCTACTTAAGCAACAGCCACAATCCTTGTCCGGGTGCACCCCAAAACGTCACTAAATTAAACTGTGTTAAACCTCTGGTAGCTTGCCTCAAAAACACTCAGGCTTAGAGGCAATGTGTAAAGTATTTATGCAGCACACAACCAGCAAACTCAACACAAGAAAATCACACACTAATTTAGAAAAATAAAGTACATTTTAATAAATGATTTGACACCAAAATGACAAAATTCCTATCAGTGGTACCGGAGTTATGAATTTCTAAATTTTGAAATGACAAATAGCACCTAAAAGGTCAATGAGCCAACTGTAAACATCTAGGTGAGTGAGACTGGGGCAAAATGGAAAATTATGGCAGACTGCGATGGAGCGCAGTTTGGATACATGAAGTGGATTGGGCCTGCGCTCACCTTACCTTTGGACTTTGCAGCATTTTTAAAGAAAATTTCTGAGAAGGTAAAGTTCAGATGGGCAATGCAGCCAGCGGTGTCCGAGGAGGAGACATCGTACTTGAAGAGCTACTGGACTAAGTTGTGGTGAAGATTTCAGACTCAGTATCTTTTGTGGAAGTCACAAATTTCCAGCAGGATAAAGCTGCTGGCTGTAGCCAACGAGGGCCCCATGAGGCTGGATAACACTTCTGCTAGGAGCCACTGGAAAGGATTTATTGCTGCTGAGAAGATTGTATCGGGAAATGCCGTGAAGTCAGGCCAACTGGCAATGCACGTTGGGGGAATGGATGATCAGATTGGTCACAGTCTCCTCTCGGTTCTAAGAGCCCTTTTTGGCAGATAATTTTTATGTTCCAAGTTTTGGATTTGGGCTATCTGGACATTTTTAGCACCTCTTCCAAGGGTCCAGGACTGCAGGAGCAATATTAGGATGGGCACGACTTACTCAGGCTAGGTTCAGGTGCGGGTTCTAGATGGTTGGAGGTGTTTCTGTCCTTGAGGCTCTGATCAGGAGGCCAGCTAACTAGCACTTGGAGTCACTCTGAAAGTCCTGGGTTAAAGCAGAAAAGCACGTCTCAAGCAGCAGGCTATCTCTGAGGGTACAGAGCAGGCTACAGGAAGAAGGGATCATGGTGCTGCAGGACAGTCCTCTGAAGTACACAGTGGGTCACAGGCAGAAGGGTAGTCCTCTGAGAGTCCTTTCACTGGTCCAGAAATGAACTGAGAGTGTGTCTGAGGGTTCTATTTTTAAACGTGTCTGGAATTTTCTGCCTCCCAGCCCTGCAGTCACATTAGGCTAGTGCAAATTTTCTGTGTGTGAGCTTAGGCAGTATGTCTGAAGGACAAGTGGGGCTGTGCACAGCTCTGCCCACACCCTGCTTTGGATTGCCCATCCTGCCAACACACAGTCTCTCTATTGTGTGGCTGTCTGCAAAGGAATACACAAAAGCTAACTGCCAACTACACCTAGACATGTGACCCAGGAAACAGGCTGCAGGCATTAAAAGGTTAGGACAAGTAAACGCCAAGGTTCTAAAACTGACATTTTCAGAATTTTGACTTTATATCCGACTTTACCATTAAGAGGATGTTAAATTACAATTGCGTAGACACCGAACATGACATTTCTATGTGTTCTCGAGCAAAAGTTATCAGTTATCACTTATTAAAGGTAATATGGGAAACCAATGTTTTACTATGGGAGATGTAGGCCTCAAAGGAGTGAAAAAAGAATTTAGGAGTTTTTCACTACAAGGACATGTAAGACTTAAAAGTACATAACCAACTTTTTAAATAGAATGCACCCTGCCCTATGGGATGTTTAGGGCCTACCTAAGTGGTGACATATATTTAAACAAAAGGGGTTTTAGGCCTGGCAATGGGTTTATTTTGCCAAGTCGATTTGGCAGTTTAAAACTGCATACAGGCTGCAAATGAAAGGTCTGAGACATGTTTTAGGGGCTTCTAAAGTGGGTAACACAATAAGTACTGCAAGCCTACTAGTAGTATTTAATTTACAAGCCGTGTGTTTTGGATACACCACTTTACTAGGGTTCTATAAGTAAATTAAACATGCCAATCAGGTGTGAGTCAATTTTACTGTGGTTTAGGAAGTGAGCGCAAGCCCTTTAGCACTGGTTAGCAGTTGTAAAGTGAACAGGTCCTAAGTGCAATAAAAAGGAATTCAGAAAAATAGGAAAGGAGTAGGCAAAAAGTGTGTGAGAAGATCACCCTAAGGCTGAGAGGTGTAAAACTAGGCCAAGATTGCACTGTATGACAGAGGGAAAACAGAATTGTACGTTTGTGCTGTGGGTTCACTCTCATAGTATTACCGGTTTACTACAAGAGAACTCCAACTGTGATCCACATTAAATTCTTTGTGAATCTGACCCACAGTGTGGTAATGCTACAGTTGGCCGCCCCCTCATTGTGAGGGTCAGAAAATATGCTGTTGCTGTACGTGTCATCAGTACATGACACCTAGAGTTGGTCAAGCAAACAATTTAACAGAGTCAGCCGAACTTGAGCCGAGCCATGGGTAGGCTTTGGCTCTAGAAGCTCGTACAAGAGCTGATCCTTGAAAATATATTCGGAATGTAAATAATGCCACAACTGTGACAAGAATTACATTAGAATATAGTAAGGTGTCTTTAAGGTGTCTTCAAAATGTGAAAGTGTATTTCTTTAACATACAGAAGTGTTTCACCTTAGTTAGGCCTGGGCGGAGTTCGCAGAGTTCTGCTCCACGGAACTCGATGAAGTGCCACAAAACTCTGCAGGACTCCGTGGAGTTGCGCCACTGGCGGAGTCTATTAAGTTGAACTGCTCACACTGATTTTAAGCATCGGGAGTTTTTATCGTGCTATAAAATCAGCACAAACGGCACTCCGCGATACACCTGAGGGTGCTGCTGCTTTCAGCGGCTTGAGTAGACATTCTACTTGAGCAGCAGCTTCTTCAACGCGAGCAGATTTCTCAACAGGAGCGGTTGCGAATTGCCGTGACCGCTCGGATTGAGAAATCTCACTGGGAGGAGATCAAGCGATCGATTGCTCATTTTCATCCTCTACACCATCACCCCCATGCCCCTGTGATGTAAACTGTTATGTTATGTTATGTTATTAATACTTATAGAGCGCGCGATTACCCTAGGGTGTCCTGGCGCTAATTACTTATTGCCTGAGAAACATAACATGAGCCTAATATTAAGAGAAAAGCCATGTCTCAAGGCTCCTGCGAAAATAAATTAGATCTGTTGCATTTCTAAGTTGGAACGGGAGTTCATTCCAGGCTTTAGCTGCACAATGAACAAAACTCTTGCCAGTGTCTGAGGGCTATAGTATATATATATATAGTACTCCAGTTTCTTAGAGCCTTTTGTTTGCTTCAGCCTCCTCTTCTTACAAAAAATTTTCAGCTTTGTCGAATGGCTGAAAGATATGTGGGAATAGGCAACAGCAGAAAGGGTACGAATGATGATGGCTTAAAAAAGATGAAAAACTAGAATACGACCTCCGGGCATGGTATTAAATGCTACAAGACCTTAAGGGGGAGCAGGACATGGGGACTCAGGATCCCACAAGTGCGACAGGAGCTACACCACTATAGTTGGGAAGGTATGAGAGTGGGGAGAGGGGAAGGGAAGGGGAAACCCAAGTTCAGATTAGCATAATGTTTGTACGTCTTAGGGGAATGTATGCAGGATGCAAAAGACTCCAATGGGGGAGGCATGGATAGACGGGAGGGACCCCTCTGCTTGGAGTCTGTACATTGTATAGGTAAGATAGCGCAATTCAAATTTGTTTGGATTGACTTGAAACAATGAAGAATGCTGTGGAATAGGGGACTGCGCTGCTTATTTCAATATATGACTGCAACATTGTCTTTATGCAGTTTAAATGGCAATAAAATTAACTTTAAAAAAAAGTTTTCAGCTCTGTCACAGTGGAGCTTTCAATATTGCTGAGATTCACCTCCATTCTTGCAAAAAATCACAGATGCAAAATATGAGGACAGGAGTGAAATTTAGGAAAAAGAATACAATTATGCCAATTTAATATACACTATTAGAACTGGAATTACTGTGTCTGCCGGCACCAGACCTGCACTCTAATGTATCCTTTAAAAATAAAGTAAAATTTAGAAATCAAAAATCAGTTTAATGTCAGATTATACAAAGAATTTCTGGTTTTACTCAAATCACTGAGTGTCACTGCAAAAACAAAAGTACTGAATCCCACCACTGAACACCAACTTAAGAAACTGGGGGCAATTTACAATAGAATGGCAGAGTGCAGTGGTAACCCAAAATTGCTATCGCCGCATTCTGCCATTCCGAAAATCCAGGGATGCACTATATTTACAACTAGTAGCCTGTCCCGACGTTGTCCGGGTATGAAGAGTTGAGTGGGTGACAGCTCGCGCTAGAGACGCTGCGCGTGTGGGAAAGTGCAGTCAGTTTCAAGGTTAGTGTGCCAGCAGGGCCGCTTAGTCGGGTCATCCGCCGCTTGAGGCCGGCTCCAGCCCTGGTTGATGTTGGGCGCCGTGTGTAAATTCGTTTATGCAGAGAGTTGAGTGACAGCGTGCAGGAGACGCTGCAGTTATTGTCCCCGCAGGCACGCTCAGTGGCTTGTGCCCCCGCTTGAGGCAGCGGCGACCGTATTACAGTGCGAATTATGTGACCCTTGAAAGTTATTTCCCAGTATTATTATTTTTTAGGACCCACATGGCATGAAGGCAGGAACGTAACGGCAATTTAGTAAAGCACCGACGGCTTTCGCCCCCAGTCTGTTTGACACGCACCCAGCACAAGGCACACACTGCATTCGGCCCCAGTATGTGTGACACGCCCCCAGCACAACGTGCAGGCCCACAAGTGAGTAGAGCGAACGGTTACTTACCATGCCTCCAGCTGAACGCAGACGCTCATTGAACGCATTCGCCTAGGTGCGCGATTGGCATAATAATTTAGGAAGGTGGCGCGATTGTTGGCGGCCGATTGCCATGCCCATTGGCCACGGCCCTTGCTCCCGTGCAATTCCGCAATTGCCTCACCTATTGTCGTTGGTCACGGCCCTTGCTCCAGCGCAATTGCGCAATTGGCGCGCCTCCAGCTGAACACAGACACCCATTGAACGCTCTTGCTCCCGTGCATTTCGGCGCCCATTGGCCACGCCCCTTGCTTCCGTGCAATTCCGCAATTGCCGCGCCCATTGTTGTTTGTCTTGCCCCTTGCTCCCGTGCAATTCCGCAATTGCCACGCCCATTGTAGTTTGTCAGGCCCCCAGCACACGCCCCCAGCCTTTGTCACGCCCCCCAGCACACGCCCCCAGCACAACGCACACGTTTAAAGAACTTTTTTTTTGTCGTCATGCCACGCCCCGCCCATGCACACGCCCACAAGGGACTTCTTTGCTGGCAAGGTTCTTTTACCTTTCAAATGTATATGGTGGCCATCTGTATAGCCTATGTCCTTCTGCTGCAACTGCCCTTTCCAATGCTGTATTGGGTGTTGTGATTGGGGCTGTGGTTACTGAGATTACCCGCCTCAAAGGTTAGGGCTCTCTCTTTATAATATTAGTAGGGATGATATGGCGCACCCCTGCATTTTCCCTAGCTCTGGCGCTAAATTCAGCTCCCTAGCGCCAACGCAGGTAGCCTTGCACTGTAGTGCAAGGGTGCCTAAGTTGACGGAATTATGGTTTATGTGCAGGAAGGTGTCTCTTTCTGCAAGTAAACAATCACTAATGGTGATTTGTATCTCCTACGTGTGCTGCATTGTGCAGCACACATAGAAGTTGCAAATCGTCATTTTTTTAATGATTGTTTATGTGCAGGAAGGTGCCCCTTCCTGCACATAAACAATCACTGATGGTGATTTGCTGCACAATGTAGCACACATAGAAAAAGCAAAATTAATAATTTCTCCTTGTTTCGCCATGTTAAGACCAGGTTATTTTTGGTCTCAATTATAGAGCTGCCCCATATTTACATCACCCTTGAAAATAGGGGGCAGCGTCATAATTAATGGGTGTTGCAGCGGAACGCTCTCTGCAATACCCATTGCCCGCCCCGTTCACGCTCAGTTTAGCATGAAAGGGGGCCTTATTTAAAAGCGCAACGCCACCTTGTAAATAAGGCGAAGGATTTATTGCCACAGGAACATCACAAAAAGTGACGTTTATGGGCCTTATTTACAAGCTTAGCGCCACCTTGTAAATAAGGCGAAGGATTTATTGCCACAGGGACATCCCAAAAGTGACATTACTGTGGCCTTATTTACAAGCTTAACGCCACCTTGTAGATAAGGCGAAGGATTTATTGCCATAGGAACGTCCCAAAAAGTGACGTTCCTTTGGCAATTAGCCCTTGTAAATATGTGCCTGGAGTATTAATTGAGGGGAGTGAGAGTCACTAAATAAACCTGTGTTTAACTTTCTGGTAACGTGGCACAAAGCAGCATGCTTAACGTAGTGGCATTGTGTAAAGTATTTATGCAGTACTCAAACTGTAATAATGTGAAACCACAGCACAAAAAAATCCCAAATTAATGTAGAAAATAGAGATGTTTTAATAAATAAAATGACATAAAAATAATAAAAAATCAATAAGTAGAACCAGAGATATGATTTTATAAAGTTTTAATTAAAAAAGCATTAAAATGCACAAACACCAAATGCTGTTATCTGGTCACACTAGACAGGGTCAAACGTCAAGTCTGACTGCAATGGATCACCAGTTGGATACACAGGCCAGGTTCATCCTAGTCAAAAGATTACCTTTGCCGTTAGAATCTTTTATGGAGAAAAACTAGTCATCAATGAGTTGTTGGTGGGGCAAGCTGGGTCCAAAACAGGGCTAGATTATGGGTGCCTGCTGAAGAGTGGAGACATGGTGCGGTTGTTAACAAAACCTGTAAAGCCCAGAGTGGGCAAAATTGATATCCGTACCCAGAAAGGCCTGAGCGTCAATCGAATGCTACTCAATTTCAGTCCTGATTCAGTCCTATATGTTCGGACTTTTTTCAGTCAGGTCTCTTTCAGCAGGGCAAGCCAGCAAACTGAGCACTACCGACAAAGGCTACAATCCCTTCTTCAGGTAGAAAGATGCCACAATGTTTCTAACTCATATATTCTGCAGTTTTGGGGGACAGGAGGAGTACACTCTAACACCAACCAGGACCTGGGGTGAACCCATTGGAGATTAGGATTCATTCCAGCAGACGACAGTGGCAGGGTCCAGTGCAGGTCCAGTTGGAATTGGTCAGCTGGGCAGTTGCAGAGAGGCCTTTGGAAGCTTGTTGTGTCTCGGCAGATCTAAAAGCAGGTCTGCTAAATTACCCCTGTAGTTACTTCTGGGGTCCTGGGCTCAGGGCAAGCTGGTCCAGTCTTCCTGAACGTTTCAGGAAGCAGGCAGTCTTTTTTCGGATCTTCAAAGGTCTAGGAGTATGCTTAGGAGGGTACTTAGGATGTCACATTTATGCTGTGCCAGCCAGTGGGTGGGGAAACTCTTGGCCACTCTGCCTAACTAATGGAGTAAAAATTCCAAGGGATGACCCTAGGCACTTTTGCAGCACGTCTTGTACTATTTACTATAAACTATCTCATTGGACCACTCTTTCCCTAAAGCCAACATGGAAGGATCTTTCTTTGCCTGATCACAGCTCCTTGTTCCCACCAAGAGATGACACTATTGTAATGGGCAAATCTATCCTTGTTGTCACTCCAACCCACTTTTGGGGCAGCCCCCTCTCTCACTGGGTTTGGGGTCAAGATGTCTAGGAAGGTAAAAAAGGAGGCATGCCTAGGTGTGAGCTGCCTCTGCTAGAGACAGGGTTTCCATCCTTTGAAGCCTGGGGAGGGGCTGGGCTCAACCCCCTGGCCATCCTGCTCAAGGACGAAAAACTTCTCCCTACACCCAAGCCCTTTGTCCACTCTATGGGTGTAAACCACATCTCCCCAAAAGGTAGCCATCAGCAGTTGTGTGACAATGTGCACTGACACAAAGGCTCTTTTGGCTTTACGCAGTAAAAGGACAACTTTCTAAAAGTGTTGCTTCTAAAATAATAATATAAAATCTGACTTTACCATGAGGTTGGATTTTAAAGTACTTATAAAATGAGTCCTTGAATAATT
Organism: Lissotriton helveticus; assembly: GCF_964261635.1. NCBI lineage: Eukaryota > Metazoa > Chordata > Amphibia > Caudata > Salamandridae > Lissotriton > Lissotriton helveticus. The sequence goes on from NC_136059.1 coordinate 1,031,208,912, forward strand.
TTTTTAGCTGCTCCCAAACTGCTAGTAGGCACTACAATTGTCATAGTGTAGCCCAGTGTTTTCCTATGGGAGAGCTAGCCATGCAGCTGTGAAACAAGCATTGGCAAAGCAACCAGGTCTGGCATCATCCACCAGCCTTATGGCAATTCTTGTTTTGATTTGTAATGGCTTTTGCAGAACGTTATTGTGAGGGAAATTGCTGGACGTTTGTCAATCTAAAAATCTTTAAAAAAACAGTCACTAAAGGCAAACATATTTTTTGGCTTCAAAAGCATGGAACAACATCCCTCTCCACATCAGGGCCTCCTCCTTTTGTCTTGAAGTACACAAAAAACTGAAGTCCTGGCTTTTCAATTAACCAACCTACCATAAGTAGGGCTAGGCACCCACATCTACCCAATGTCAGGAAATCCTCACGGGTGATAGTGAGCTTTACAAATACACATTACATGACATAATATAATAAAAAAGAACCTTGTTGTAGGTCCATGGAGCAGGGAAGCCGGCATAATCAAATGGACCTACAACAAGGGTCTTTCTCCGAATCTCTGGTCCAACAGGCCGAAATATGCCTAGATGGAGTTTTCTAAAGGTCCCCCTCTCTGTGTGTGGTTTTCTCCTTCTTCCGCCAATCTAAGATCTGTTTCTCTTTGTGCAACTGTCTGATGCACACTATAGCTTTTTTCTGGTGTGCAGGACAAGTTAGCACAATATGGTGGTCGGTGGTTTCTTCAAGCACACATAAGGGTTCGGCAAATGAGGACAAAAAAAATAATAATATAATAAAAAAGAACACTTTACCATAATACTCCCTGGCACTGAAGGGCACTACTTTGTGTAGGGATGTGCTCCTTATTAAATACAAAAAGAACAATTGATTGATTGAATGTTGAACAATGTCAAACATTCACCCCTGTATAGAGACCTGAGCCTGAAACCATCATTTTTGTGCTCACCATGCCATTCTAGTTTTAACCCAGCCATATGGAAATCAGTCTTGACCTTGCTTCCCATGGGAACAGTCCAGTCCGAACTGCCAGGCCAGGTCCTCCCTGTATCATAAACAAGCCTCCTGGGACCGATTTTGTGATTTCACCCCTCATCAGCCAGGCTAGAATGACTCCAGTGGCATGCCTAACACATAATGAAGTCAGCCAAAGGAGGAAGGGGGGCAACGCGTTGCCCCTTGATGCATGCTCTAGTGGGTTGGAGGAAAATGTGAATGATACAATCACAGGCAAATGGATGAAGTGTGGCTAAAATCCCTATAGGTAACTATGTCATAAACATAATTTCAGTCAAATCAAAAGGTCTTAGCTAACACAGACCTAAAAATGCCAGTCTCTTGCCTTTGACAAAAAGGAAGGAAAAAAGGAAAGAAATATAGATGAAAAGAATGGAAGAACGCAGGAAAGAAGGAAATTGAAAGGAAAGGAAGGGAAGAATGAGCAAAGGAAGGAAGGCAAGAAAGAAGGAAAGGAAGAATGCAAGGAAGAAGGCAAGAAGGAAGAATTCAGGCATGAAAGAAGGAAGGCAAGAACTTAGGAAGGCAACAATGATGGAAAGAAAGAGGGAAAGAAAGAATGAAGGCGCAAAGAAGGAAAGAAAGAAGCAAGGCAAGAAAGAAAGAAAGAAAGAAAGCAGAAGAGAAGAAATGAAAGCAAGGAATAAGGAAAGAAGGAATGAAAGCAAGAAAAGCAAGAATATAGGAATGAACAGTAGGAATAAGGAAGGAACAAACAAACAAAAGCAATAAAGAAGAAAATAAAAAATTAAATAATAAAAGAAAGAATGAACAAAAAGGAAAGGAAGGAAAAAGAAGAAAAACGTAAAACTAGAACAAAGGTAAGAAGGTATGAAATAATAAAATAAAAAAGGAAAGAAGGAATTAAAGAAAATAGAAGAAAGACAGAGGAAGGAAAGAAAGAAAAAAGGAAAGAAGGAAAGGAATGAAAGAATGAAATATAGGAAAGAAACATGGAGGAAAGGAAAGAAATTAAATAAGGAAAGCAAGACAGAAGAAAATAGGAATGGAAAAAAGAAAGTGAGACTGAAGGATACAAAAGATAAAGAAAGAAAGAAGAAGAAAGGAAAGAAGGAAGGAAATAAACAAGTGATACAAATTAAACATGATTACAAAGAAAAAACATCATGTGTGGCCTTCACGAAGGGCAACACTCCAGCATGATTTAAAGTGGAGGATGATGATTGGGTACACAAGCATAACAGCTATCTGGCAATTATAATTATAGGATATCTAGACTTAACTCTGCACCAAGTGGGATTAGTATGGGTCATCTGGTTACCATACATTAAGGGGCTTATTACGAGTTTGGCAGTCCTCCTGTAAGACTGCCACTGCACTCATAGGAGGACTGCCAAGCCCATGGGGCACCCACCTGCTGGATTCCAAGTTGAATCCAGGACGGGCGGCAGTTTCATGGTGATGGTGTAAGGGTGATATGAGAGCCTAACATGCAGACTGCCGCTGTTGCTGTGACTACAGCATGTTCCTGCACAGTGTGGCATGCACCATATTGTGCATGTCACACAGTGCAGGAACATAGGTGCAAGTATAGGGGGCAACAACATGTGCCCCCATGCATGCACCCCCAACTTACATCTTTTTCATGATATGGTCACTGGCATGAAATCGGCAGTGGAAATGCAACTCGGAATATGCTCGGTGGTGCCGGCATCTGCACCGCTAGCATATTCTTTCCCCTTCACACGCCTCCACCGCCGAGGGATCCTGGATCCCAGCGGAGGCGGAGGTCTTGTGGAGGTCTGACTGCAACACTTCGAATCCGGCAGGTAGACCCACAGGGTTGGGAGTGGTCGGACCGCCACTAGTAGTACGGTAGTCCGTGGACCGCTGTACTCGTATTAAGCCCCTAAATCTTCTAGGTCCAAATGGATTCCCATAAATGTTCTTAAGATTAAGACACAGTCCATAGGTTTTAACTTTAAATAAGGTTGTCTCAATATTGTATTGTCTAGTCCATTATTTAACAGTCTTCAGGAATAGAATTTGGGAACTGTTATGGGCATGGATTGTCATTTGTTGTTATCTTTAGAATAACGCGCATGCTATGATGAGGTAGTGGTTTCTAGACTGGGAGAGTTGTATGCTGGGGCTTGACTTGGACCTGTGCCTGGCAAGGAGCTGTTGGTGGTGCTGAGTGGGCACTTCAATAAAACCTCTACTTCTTCTATATGCCCTGAGGTTGCTATTTAACAGAAACATTGACAGCAATGGGTATGTCTCAGGACCTCCTTACCTTAATTGAAGCATTCAATAGCAAAACATGAATGCAGGTGCAGACCAATTAAGAATGGGGCCATTCAAATAATATTTACACAGAAAATGGTATAAATAAGGTTGTGTTCTCATTCCAACGTTATTATATTTGTATATGGCAGATCTGCCAAGTCATCATAGGTAATCGAAAAGCTTTCAATCAAAGCATGGCACACAGTGACTCACTGCCCTTATGTATGGTGATCATCTAATCATCATAGATCAGAAAGCAATTGGTTTGAAAAGGCCGCTGTGTAGCTTACATATCAACGAGAAGGAATTATAATTAAAGGACAATCTTAAAAAAAGTAATGTATTTTTACTTTTTGCTAAATTAGATCTAAGCAAAGGTGGTAGTTTCAAAATAAAGAATTTGTACAGGGGCCAAAGCTACATATACATTACTGTATGCTTCTTTAACCTATTAGGGGCAGTTAAAAATCAATGTAATAGCCTAAAATGTAAGTATTTTTGTTTCCTGTTGAATTTTAAACAAGTAGTGCCACAAGCACTTAACTAGAACTCAGACTCAATTATGTGAGCAGATTGGTAGAACAGATGTGTCTATATTTTTTTTTTAATTATTTTTAAAGATTACCTTAGAGCCAAAACGACCCATCCTACTTTGATGATTGGTTGTGTTAACAGATGACACTGAGGTTGGGCAATGCTCCATAGTAAAAAGTAATTTAGAATCACTATTGGCCTTATTAGGATGTCAGATGGATGGCCACCGACAGGCCGTCGGTGGTGGTCCATCCGACATCCAATGCATCGTTCAACCCCCCGATTGCGATACCTGCGGTCGAAGCAATGTCGCCGGAGGGACTGCCCAGTGCCTCCAACAGGATCAAAGATCCTGTTGGGGTGTCAGATGGAAGCATAATCCCTACAATGGAGGCGGTGCCGAAGGAGGCACCGCCATAGGGATTAGGATGTCTCTTTCCGACAGCCTTTCCATGTCTGCCTTTCCAACATGGAAAGGCCATCGGAAAGAGACGTTGCAGGCCCCTAGCAGGGTCCCTGTTCCCCTTAAACCTCCCGCTGTGTGGCCTCGGGGGCACATGTGGTGATCCCCCAAACATCTATGCACCGTGTGCCAGGCACCACACGGTGCATAGATGTTCAGAAACATACCCTTTACCATTGCAGCTTGTGCTGGCGGTCACATCATAATATCGGGAGTGGAACCGCCTGCTGCTTGTCTGGCGGTTTCACTCCCGAAACGATGTCGGTTGGACGCTTGTCCGACCGGCATCGTAATAAAGGCCCAATAAATACTACCTTCATGATATCTGGGATGACGATACATTGGCATAAACAATTTTTTTTAAAGTAAGACTAAGAAATGTAACAAAACATCTAAGTTATGATTTATGTTGTTAGAGCCTTTTCTGTTTAAAACCCTGTAAATAGCTGAACTAGGCATACAAAAATACTTACTAACACCCTAGTATCTGAATTTCCATTATAAGTACGTAAGGTATCAATTGAGACAACTCGACTTACTAGAGGCAGTATTAATATGGAGCTCCGCTAATATAGTGAAGGACAAGTCATGGAGGTTATGCTGCCTGGCTACTGAATCAGTGGATTGCATTTATGTATTTGCACAGTGCTACCTGACATTAGAAGGTGATATATCATGCATTAGGAGATTATATAATCAAGTCTGTTTCAGAGTGTCAGAAACCATTTGGGGGCCATGAGTCAAACAAGGATTACTGGACCACACCCAAGGGAGCTGAGGCCTTTACCCACTGCTGTCTTGAGGCCTGTCCTACTATGGCACTTCAAACCAAACACCAAGTACACCCTTCTAGCACTTGACCATCCAAGTAGCAGGACAAAGAGTCCAAAGCTTGTCAGGGAAGTAGTGTGGGGGAGAGGGTAAAGACTTAGAGCTCTGTAGTTACCAAATACCATGAAATAATGATTCTCCAATCCAGTACTTATCTTTTATAAAATAGAAGGAGTGTATTATATGAAAACAAAATGCTGCTCCACGGAATATGTCTAAGTTCACAGAGTTAGCATAACAGGTACTACAGGGAAAATAGATAAAAAAGTATCAACAAGAATCTCACAGATGCAGGCTTACTGTGATTAGCATAAGCAGACTTCTGTGTCTGTGGCCCACAAGCCAGTACTTCAATGCCACAAACGCTGGCATATCCCACTGTAGCTTTTTCTAAAACCAAGAGAGTTCCAATGTCTGGTGAGCATAAGTTCAAAGTGCAGGGTTACCAGATCGTAGTAGCAGAAAGTGCCCTAGCATTAGGACCACACTTAGGGCCTGATTACGTCTTTGGTGGTGTGGGAGGGGGTCCACAACGCCGCCTCCCCTCTCCCACACCACCAAAGCTGTGTGAGTACCACGTGCCAGATTAAGAGTTTTCTCATGTCTGGCGGGATTTTCTTTGGCACCCCCGGCGGTGCCTTTGAAATGGCCACTGCAATGGGAGCACCAAGGGCAGTTCCTGCACGGCATGGACTCTGCAATCCATGCATCCCTGTACACATGACCGAGAGGCGGGCCTCCTTTATTTACTCACCGCCAGTAGTTTCATGGAGTCTGAACCTCCATGAGACTGCTGGCAGTGAAGAAAGTCGCAATATGCTTGGCGGTGCTGTAGGGCGCCACCTAGCATATTGCAGTCCTCAAACTGTTGTGCCACCGCCAGGGATCTCTGATCCCTGGAGGTTGCGGCGGCACCATGGTGGTCCAACTGCCCAAGTTGTAATCCGGCAGTCGGACCGCCAGTGCAGCGGTGGCTGGACTGCCACTGCTGCGCCACCATGAGTTTGGTGGTCCTTGGACCTCCAAATTCATATTTAGGCCCTCTATAGTGTCCTTGCAATGATGCCATCTTCTTTTCTAGTGTAATCCGGATAGATGGCAATTTTACTGTTTCCAAACAGAGGGACTGCACGCTCCCTGGGAGTGCACAATATACAATCCCTGTCCCGGTAGCTTAGAATCTTAGCAATGATGGATCTTAGAGAGGCACCAGGCGGCAGGGAAGCACCAGGGCCCTATGTGCCAGCCCTACCATAAAGGAAGCTGATAGGCCCTGCGGTCAGAGCTGTCGCCCCATCCAATCCTCCAAAAAGAACTCCGCGGAGGCATCCTCAATCTTCTCCGGGAGCCCTAACACATTAATATTGTTATAGCGGGTATAGCCCGCAGCATCTCTCACCCTGTGTTCCAACTTTCAGGTAACTGTCATCAGTTTAGCCATCTGCTGCTTAAGGGTGGCCACATCCCCCTGTAGAATCACAATATTACCCTCAGCCGTGGTTACCTTATCAGCCATGTTTCGCACATCAGCGCTGAGCAGATTAATGTCAATAGAGACAGTCTTGACTTTTTGCTCAGGGGTCGTCCAAGAGCCCTAGATAGCCACCAGCAGTTCTGCCTTCGAGGGCTCCAATCACGCTCCAGGAATGCTCCAGCAGAATCCGGGGGTTCCTGGTGGGTGAGCCTTTGGGATGGCTGCCGAGGCATTGTATATTGTGCAATGGTGTTGCTGAAGTGCGATTGTGCCAACTTGTCCTTCCCCATGTTTCACTTCACCAGAAGCCACAGCACTGCCCTCTGTGGTGCTCCGCTCCCACCAGGCAGCAAGCAACCCCCAGGCCTCCTGTCCAGGTGAGGGCCCTCAAATCTAGTGGCCAGTGCGTGGGGAAGATGAGCCACCATTACCCACAGGCCACAGCAGGCCGGGCAACCATTCTCCAAAAGGAGGGGGGGGGGTGTCCTCACAGCCACACTGTAGAAACAGTGCTCACCTACTCCTCCCCACAAATGCGGTCCTCTGTGCACCCCCGCTCTCGCTGCCCAATGACCGTAGCTGAGGTAATCACCTCCTACTGGGTCAGCCAGTCTACGCCTCTCGGCTCAAAAGGCAAGCGCCCATGGAAACACTCATGTATTGCAAGCAGGCCCTTCCAGGACCCTTCATGTCAGGACCCTCTTGGGGGCTAAGCAGCAGGCCGTCCACATTCCAAATTGATCGCTCGCTGAAAGCCTATTCCCTTGCAGGCCCTTGCTCCCATCCAGGGCATCGCTTCCACTACCCGGAGCACAGACCCACTGTACCGCCGGTGATGAGCCCAGCCCGTGTCAGGCCTCCACGGCTCCAACGCAGCGCAAGGTGCTCCTCCAGCTCAGTGTTCCCTGCAGGAGTGGCCTGTCACCCGGGGACCCTCCAGTTCAGATGCAGTACAGAGTGAGGGTCCCCACACAGTCACAAGTAACCGTGGCCCACCCAGGTCCTCTCCACTCACAACACACCTCAGCACCCAGCACAAGGCGGGAGGGTCTAACAATCTTTTCTGCGTGGCAGGCGATGCCACAACAACACCGCGGCCTGGGGGCCACTCTTCTTCCCCGCTTCCAGCAACGACTGGTGGTGGCAGGGCAGGAAAACTTGTGTGACTCCCGACGGTCTCGGCCCTGCGCCCAGCTCACCTTGCAGAGAGGCCTGTTCTGCTCCGGTCAGGCCCAGGCCCATCCAACTTCAACCCCAGGCCACAAGTGGAAGAACAGCCCCGAGGGACAGGCGGGGCTCCCTCTTCAGGACAGTATGCAGCCCCTAGCCACCCCACAGAGACAGGTTCCGCAGCACGCCCCTCTCCAGACACCACAAGTCAGCCAGGCCCTAACAGGCCTTGCGGTATGGCTGCCCCAGCACTGCTCCTTGCGCTAAGAGCCCCAGACTCCCCTGCACCAATCCAACAGCTCACAGATGGTGGGGGCCCAGATCAAGGCAGGCAACAATCTAGAACCTGTTAGCAACAGGCAGGCAGCAGGATGAGGCAGGATTGAGGCAGTCGGGCTGGAAGCCAGAAAATCTACATCCAGTTGGCCATCTTGTTAGGTCACACCCCCCCACCCTAGGTATAGCCAATAACATGGACCTATCCAGGATAAAACTTCTTTTCCGTTCATGTGGCTTAGCCGTCCCAAAACGAGACATAGCGAGGGACTGGGGAAGCCGAACCTCTCCCTCCCTGACTCAATGAGTCAACGGCATGACACACTGCATGGAGGCAGAGAGGATGGTCCACAGTGTACGAGGCTGCCCGAACAAATTAAAAAATATTTTGGTCCCTGGGGAGCCCATGAAGACCTAAACTGAGACTCTGAGACACACTCAGGTGCATCGACGGGATGTGGAGATACCTGGAGAGCGAAAGAGCCTCCCATACCACCAGAGACAGTACCTGGGGTTCCATGAACCGAGGATGGAATGGAGGGCTAAACGGCACTTTACTTACCTGGTTTCTGAGGATTGGGGGGATATTTCATATAGAAATGTCTCGCTCTTTGGATATACAATGTTCTGAGAGTGCGAGCTTTGGTGGTATGCTTTAGTTCTGTATTGTGATAAATCACAATACCAATAAAATACATTTTGGAAAAAAATACTAACGATATCAGCCTTTTGCCTCTGGTTGTTGGGTGTATCTGTCTGTACCCCACAAAAGATAAAAGGTCTAAGACACTAGTTCACCTGCGGCTGGCATTGAGAGAACTCAAAATTGGCCACTCAAAGGCTGCATGGTCAATCATGGGTGATTTAAATGCCAATCTGATAGAAACAGATTCCTACACTATATGGTAGGACTATGACAATCAAAGCTGGAACATTCTTCCACCTCATTTGCAATTCCAAAGTCTGGATAAGCATGGCCAAGATGAAAGCTTTGTGCTGAATGATATCGGTCTGCGACTATAGAATGGCAGATTTAACACGGATTCACCAGCGGCCTATACACATTTCTCTCCTAAAAGGATGGCCACACTTGATCACATATGGATCTCAATTGTGCACTTCCACCACAAAAGCACCTTTGAGGTCTGCTCTCACTTGTCAGTGATCACTCCTTGCTGAAGTGTGCACTGGATTCCCCAAGTTCCTGTCACCTAAAGTAGAGTTTCATTGGCGATCAGGAGGCCTTAGAACCTATCAGGTGAATGAAATGGTTTATAGAGAGAAAGACACCAAAGGTACGGTGTTCCTTTCTTGTCTTCTAGCTTGACCCAGGGCTAGTGCGGTGGACCTTTATCAAGCCCTTATTGTCCCCCTCTTTGTTGACATGGTTTATAGAGAACCAGGATAGGCTTACTGTTAGACCTGGCATACTTGCTGTGGTTTCCCCTGTCTTTTAACCTCTGTGTCCTCTATTTTTGTTGTGTGCTGGATTTCGTTTTTACTGGTCTAGATGCTTTGAGCACTTTTCCACTGCTGATCAGTGCCAGAGTGCAAGTGCTCCCTCTGTGAATTGTGACTATGAATTGGTGTTTCCATGATTGGCTTGTTTGACTTACTACTAAGTCCCTTGTACAGTGAATTGTGTGTGCCCAGGGCCTGTGAGTCAAATGCTGCTAGTGGGCATTCAGCACTGAATGTGCCACACACACAAGCAGCCTTTCAAAAGGTTCTCAGACCTGCCACTGCAATGTCTGCAGTTTTTACTACCATGTCGACCTGGCAAGCGCACCCACTTTACAGGCCCTAACCTTCCCTTTTCTTACATGTAAGACACCCCTCAGGTAGTCCCAATGTACCCCTGTGGGCAGGGTGCCATGTATGTGAAAGGTAGGACATGTACTGATGTGTGTGACATGTCCTGAGACTGAAATACAGTGCATTTCGTTTTTCACTATTGAAAGGCTATCTGTCCCATAGGATAGAATAGGAGTGTATTTATAACATCTTATATGTATGACTTCCCATTGGGACAAGATGGAAAGATGGCGTTTAGGATGCCTGAACTCAGAATATAAAAAAGCATCCTTTAGTAAAGAAGATTTTTATATTGTGTGTTTGTAAATACGACTTTTGTAAAGTGGTATTTTCTTGCTTAGCCATCCTGTGTGCCTCTGTTGATTTGTGGATTGACTTTCAGGCTTTGGAGCGACAGGGCCTGGGGATGTACATTCTCTTCGGACAGCCACTGGGGGGTTGAGGTATGTCCTGCCTTTCCTGGATGAGTCAGGGCTGGGCTGAATAGTCCTGGGCTGCATTTAGAGTAGGGGGAGGAGATTTCCTTGCACCTGAATGGGCCGGGTCTGCCTTACACAATGCTGTATCCACCTGCTACCGGGAAGCTGTACTAGAGAGTACAGAACTTGTTTTGACTGAGCACAGAGCTTCTCTGCCACCAGAGAACAAATGAAAATGCTGTTAAAACATTGGGACCCAAACCCCAGAACTTTTAGAATACTTCTGGACTCATGCGGAACCTCTGCCAAAGAGAAGAGCTGGGAAAGCTGAAGAAGAAGTACTGCCCCATTGCTGTGTGCTGTCTGGAGTTGGCCTGCAGTGGTTGTTTCTGCCAAGGAGAGGACAACGACTTTGCTGTGTGCTGAGTATCCTGCTTGAAGAAGATCTCACAGGGCTTGAAGTAGAGCTGGCCTCCTGTTATGAAGCCTGAGGGACACAAAGACTTCACCACCAGCTCCCTTGAACTTCCTTGCTGGAAGTTCTGACCTGCCAAAAGGTGCTGGATCCTGTGTTGGGGCCTCTGGAGGTTGTTCCTGCTGGTTGGAGCTTGGAAAAGGCAAGCAACTAAAGAAGCGTGACGTATCCACACCCGTTTCCGATGCAACACCGCAGTGCGAGAAGAATTCCCATGCATCGCCATCGTGCCACTGAAGAAACTGAAGCAGTGTCTGTCCGTGGCTGGAGAAATCGCCACATGCCGAGTCTGGTGCACTGATCTTCGTAGTCCAAGATCACTGCACCGACTCTGAAGCAGGCCTCTGTGCACCTGCAAGAACCGCCGCATTGTGGGACCGCGGCTGGAGAGATCAATGCAGCGCTGTTGCTGCTGCCACATCGAATACCCGAATCCCCACACATCATACCAGGGCACCAAATCTACAACGCTGAGGCCGTAGTAGGAAACCGACGCATCACCTCCCTGCACAGTAATAAACTGACACATCACCTCCTCTTCAGTAAGGAACCAACCCCTCACCTCCCCTGCATGGCAGTAAGGAACTGACACTTCACCTTCCCTTGAGCAAGGAACCGATGCATCGCCTTCCCTGTGCGTAAGGAACCGACGCATCACCTTTTCTGCGGCTGTTTTTGCGTATGATATTGAGGCATCCAAGGTACTTTGTGTTGAAAGTGTTGCATCTACAGTTGCTATGGACAGAACTGTTTTTACCCTTTAAAAGTCACACCTTGATAACTGTATGTTTGGTTTGGATACAGATTACTTATTTTTCTAAATTGGTGTGGTGTCCATTTGTAGTGTTTTCACTGCATCACTATATGTGTGCAAGAATGCTTTACACACTGTCTCTGAGATAAGCCTGTCTGCTCGTGCCAAGCTACCAAGAGGGTGAGCAGGGGTTGCCTAAGAGCATAACTTCCTTACCCTGACTAGAAGCAAGGGTCCCTACTTGGATTTAGGTGCAAACCATTGCCAACGAGAGAGCACCCTTTTCTAACATCTATCCTCCTGTTGGAGCAGTTTCTAGAGGAACTTTTGATTAAGGCCACAGGGAAACTAAAGAGCCGTAAGCCATGGGTGGCTCTGACAACACATCTTCAAGAGGCCACTGAGGCAGTTGGGTCACCATCCAAGTTTTGTTTCAACGCCACTCAGCATGTCCAGGTCAATGAAGAAATAAGACACCTGAAGACATAACTGAATGAAATCCTGAGAGTTCAATGCTGCAGCAAAGGGGGCAATTTTTCAATTAAAAATAATATCAAAACACTAAGAGAAGAATATAGGAGATCGATTAAGGGAAATAAAATGAAACAGGATAAAATCAAATGAGCAGAGCTCCATTACCCAATAAGTCAAGGCAAAATCTTTATTTCGGTTAAAACATAAACCATAAAAGATATACATACAATTTTAAAAAACAGAAGCAATTTTCCATTCCTGCCCCACAGTTCATTTATACCAATTGAAGACCAATCAGACGGACTTGAGATTTTAAAACAATAAATAGCTTTCTAAATCTAAAACCAAAAACCATTCATCAAAGATGTTAGAATCACAACATTACAGTTAATATTTCATTAAAACGTACTTTGCGTGAATTGTATTACTCCTTTCCTAATTAACAAAAAAAAAGGACCAAATATTTAAAATCGGAATAATTACAGGCATTACTTGCACAAACTGGTGGTTTCCCATCCCACGTTTAGTAATTGCATTGATGTAAGACTAATCAAGTGTCACTAGAGCTTAAGACCCCATCTCCTTCGTACTATCGCCACAGAAAAGAGACATCTGCTTACACTGAAGACAGTGGATTGAGTTGTTTCAGTTCTAAAAATGATTTCCGCCTCACAGAAACGTCTGAATCACAAGAGACGGCAGATAGGTATTATCCACTTTTTCCTAGGGTGTGTGTACGCAGAGCAGAAGAATAATAAATGCGCTTCATCCTCTTTGGCGCCAGTACTACACAATTACCCAATAAGATCAAATGACTCCAGGAAGTTTTAGATGCTGATTAATGGCATGGCAGCTGTCAATCCCCATTCAGGTGTAGCCAACATCACTCTCGCCTGCTGGGAAAAGTAAATCAAGAAACTTTACGTCAACAAAGCTCCTATGAGCTTCACTTCAGTCCTGCCCAGTCTCCACAAAAAGAGATACAATATTGAAGTAATTAGGAAGTCAGTTGAGAAGGTAATTCACCTCATGCACCCCTTTGGTACTCCTGGCCCGAATGACCTTCAGGTCTCAGTCTTCAAACTGGCACCAAACAAGTGGGTAGATGCTCTTACTTCACTTTTCAATTCAAATATTTTAGTAAGTGCAATCTGATAGTTGGAGGGCATTGCTGCTAGTTCTAATCTACAAGAAGGGGCTTTACTTCTGCTGAGAACTTCAGACTAATTGCCCTTCTTGGTGTTGAAGGAAAAGGTTACGCTAGATTTCTAAACCAGGAGTTGGACAAATGGGCCACAGATAGCCAACTAATCCCCTTTTTTCAAACAAGTTTCAAATGGGCTGCACCACTGAGGACAACTTGATCGTTTTACCCATTTGATAGACGAAACTATAAAGAAAAAAGACAGAGGCATGATTTATTGACTTTGCCACTGCCTTTGCTAATCTGGCAAGTGGTAATCTATGGGACTAATTAAATAAATGGGACATTACTCCACATCTGCTTAACACTATAATTGCACTGTATAAGGACCCATGGGTTAAATTTAAGGTCAGCTCAATCTGGTCCACATCCAGTAAAATCCATACCAACAAAGGGTTAAAACAAGGATGCATCCTTGTGTTTTCACTTGTGCCTGGCTGACCTAAAACATCATCTGGATGAGGCAAGAACTCTTACCCCCAAGCCAGATGACCACAAAATTCAGGGGCTGCAATACGCGGATGACACAGTGCTCTTTGATCAGACGCAAATTATTCTACAGAGATCGCTGGATGCTTTAGCAAATTATTGTGAGTTAAACAATCTATTGATTGACATAACCAAGACAAAGGTTATGATCACCGGCAGCCAATTAATGAAAAGCAGGTCTTGGTTCAATCAAAAGAGTTCAGTTCGGAAGGTGGCCTCCTCTAAAGATCTAGGGAGATGAAGGAGTCTAAATCATGCCACATGTCAAGGCCCATCAATCCTCTGCCAACTCTCTGGCCTGGGCATTTTGTAAACTATTTAGGTCTCTTCAGTGTCCTGATTTAAGGGCTTTATCAAAGGTGGTCAGCAGTAACTTAATGCCTTCAGGAGAGTATGGTGCACTGGTTTTAATATTTGATTATGTTAGGAGTGCAAGGTTTAACAAAAGCCCCCACCTACATCCACTGGCCAGTGGGGAGCAATAGAAAAGTGAGCTTCATAAGATAGCGAGTGGAGAGAAGACAAATAAAGGACAGAGTAAGAGATGAGGGGTCTGAGTGTGTCCATTTTTTTCAGTGATGCAGGGGGCCTACTACTGGAGGGGTATGTTTTTCTTGGGGGCAGTCCTCGGGGCATGGGTGTGCATTAGGGAGTTGAAGCACCCGGAGATATTTCGGGCACATAAGCTCCATGAATTCCGTGGAGAGGAAAGCGATGGTGGGGCCCCAGGTTTTATCGAATCTGGGCAAGGTGCGAGACAGGCAAGCTGTGATCTTCTCCATACCCACTATGTCCCAAATCTTATGTATCCAGTCTAGCTTAGTTGGGATGTCCTCTGTACCCCAGTGAGCCAGCAAAAATTGCTTAGCAGCGCCCTGCGCTAAAGTGATTGCCCTTCCGCGGCAGGACTTGAGTGGGTGCACTGGTTTTTAAAGGCAAAATATCAAGCTGTTTGGATAGAGTCCAACCCAATTGTTATAGGAAAATCTTTTCATTACCGGACTGCACAATTCAAGCCCACGTTCGTCTAGAATTTAACCTGACACAACAACATCTCTCATTGAATGCAAAGTTCCTTTCTTACTGTCTGAAATTGAAAAGGGCATGAACCGGTACATTAAAACATCTTCTTTGGCCTACAATGGATCAGGACTACGCTGCTTGGCAACAGTATTTGCGCAGCCTTCTGAAAAATTTAAAAGCCTACGAAATTTGGTCTGCCAATCTTCCGCTGAAGCAGAATTCAAAATTACTTTTAATGCAAGCAAAAATCATCTAGGCAGACATCGACAGAAAGACCTTTAGGGGAAATTCCACGGCTGCCGGGCTGTCAACCTTTATGATCCTGCGGTGCTTCCAATCTATAGGTCTCAGTCCCTTGCAAAGTGCCTGAAGAAACAGCTGATCAGACTAAGATTTGGGTTGATCCCTTTGAAGCATATATTGGTACAGCAAGAGTGGAAGTGCCATGGACAAACACTGCAGGTTATGATGTATGGGAGCAGACTCCCTTATCTACATAGATTGTATTTGTAAAGTGCTCCTACCCCATAGAAAATATTGGCTAGGCCCTATTTTGAGGTCTCTGAATATTCGTACCTGTAACGAGGTCATGGAGTAATGCTTAAAGGGGGAATCTACTCAACTGTCTGGCCCCCTCTTGAAATTTCTAAAAGTAGCCTTTTCAGCCCTCCAGGCTACTCCAGAAGCCCTGGGCCCCTTAAATAGTCATATGCCCTTTGCGGCTCAACTCTCCGTGTCTCAGGAGAATGTGTGAATGGGGACCATAGCATTCCCCTCTGAGGCAGCTGATAGCCATCCAATCTAACCAGCAAGAGAGTACCGGGTGGGCACTTAGAGCACTTTTTATAGAATTCTGAAGCATTTTAATCTGCATTATAAGTAGCACTTAACCCGCAACCCACAGTGCTCTGAGCCCCCCAGCCCCAGCTGTGCATAGAACATCCCTCCAGCCACTGTTATATAACACGTCCAGCACTTTCATGTTGATCTGAAAAGTGGCATGACTCTGGCACCCTCAACACCTTAAACAGCATAGTGAAGCACCTTACGTTTTGCACTTTAAGCAGCGCACAGCAGTGCTTCTTTTTTGCTCTAGCCATATGTAGAACATCTCCCTGGTGTGCTCTTCAAGATCACCTCAGCAGCTGGCACACGACAGGGGTCCATCTGACAAGAGTTCACCCCTGGCTGCCAGTTAGGCTGTGCATATCCCCTGGAGTGACAAACCTGGCATAAGCAGAACCGCGTCCCGCGATCAACCCCCAGACTATGCTTCAACTCCATTTGTCCATCTTATGTGAAGGCACATAGTTGTGTTACTCCTCATCTGACAGGTGGATTATCCGATAAACCTAATAAGTTATATTGTAAGCGCAATACCCATCCACAATGGTAGTAACTGTTTATTGTGATTTTATTTATGGTCTTAATCCTGTTCTAATGCTCATTTCCACCCTTCCAACCGAATGCTACATTCTGTGGTTCCACCATTGCACTGAACGTTCTATGCTATGAGTTATGCATCTACGTTCTCACAATTAAATGGTACTTTTTGACGCCTTATGATGGAGGACAGCAGTGTGTTCTGCATTTATTTTAGCCTTTCCAGCACGACTCCGATGACACAGAGTGGGAATTGACTGATGGTTGGTTGGTGTTAAGCTTTAACGAATGCTTAGTTTTGCTAGCATTGTACGAGCAGCGCTTTGTTATTGTAATGATTTTTAATAATTTCTTAATAAATCTGAATCTACCAGTGTCTAGAGAGGCACTTTCAGTTATAAATCACACCTACTTCCATTGACAATGATTTTTATACGATGTAGTGAAGGAACACGGCTGTAGCTGTGCGATCATGATTTTTTGAAAATTCCCCGTATTTTCACTCAGTTTCTCCCATAATGTCTTTACAGGGTGCATGAATGCCTCGCTCTGAAACATTCTCAAGGTCCCCATTCTCCAGGTTCTGTTGATGGGGGTAAATATTTTAATGTACTTTCTGGATGAGAGGTATTTGTATGAGACCTTTTATCTAACCATTCCGGTTTACAAAACACATTATCGGGGGTAAGAGGAGCTTGGCTGCGCCACTAATTTTGTTTTTTTAACGTGAACATTTTTTTAGTTCAATCTCAGCAATTTTGAGTGTGGCCCTTTCTTCATAGCTGCAAAATGCATAAAAACGCACCCTGACCGCATAAAGCCAGGGTCGCATGTGGGATGCAGCGCATGAGTTTATATCATGGGTAATGGAAAATTCCACAATTTGTGCTCTCTGTTTAAATGCCACTCTGTACCGGAAATGGATTCGTCCACTTACCCAGCAACGTGCGTCTACATTAGTCTAGCAGCAATTAGAGAAAAGAGGTTGCTCTGCAAATTGCCTCTGTGAACCGTATGGTTCGTCTCTTTTATTCTGTAAAACAGAAGAAATTGCCCCTAATTAAGCCACTTCAACTTTTAGACTAAAAGTTATTTACCGGGACCTTTCAGCAGAGCGCAGTGCTCAAATGTGCCCCTGCATTAACCAAAGGATAAGGCCTTTGCAGCCAGCATTAAGCAGTTTTGAGAGGAAATCTAATGCACCACTTCACCCTTGCTCAAGAGTTTTTACCAAAAATGATTAGTGCTTTTTTAGACTAACTAGTCCCCATTTCAAAGGTTGCTGGGCTCCTCATTAGTTAAATCAGAGACGCAGCATCTGATAAGCAGCACTTGATAGGCCTAATTGTAAGAGACAATTGTTCTTGTATGATTTACATTGAGTTAAGCGTTCCTTTATTAACCAGTTCATGAGACCCGTCTTACCTGAACTCGGCAATCTAACAAGGTATTTTCTCTCCATTAACACTGAGGCAACTGCCCCCTGACTGTGACACCTGCATTGTGGCCAGACCTACAGCACCGAGGCTCGCATCCTGTGAGTGACGCGGGTAAAATGGAGCCGAAGCAGTTATATATGAATATATGATTATACCACGATTTCAATTACCACGCATGGCTTTACCACGCGAATTTTACATCGCAAGTGGCTTTACCACGCTGGTATTTACAACGTAGGATTTTACTACGCCTAGAAACGTCTTACCTGCACGTCTTTCTCTACGAGCCCTTACTTCCATCCTCCATTGAAACAAGCGTCAAAACACGTATACCAAAATAAAAAAAGGACTGTTTTTTTGACGTACACGGCACGTCTTTGGGGGAGGCTCTTTCCTTTTTCTTTTAAAATTATGTTCGTTTTTTTTTTTTAAAGTAAACTGCTTGTTATTTTTTGGGGGGGAGACCCCCCCCAGCCCCCCTCTGCCCACCGCTTGTTATTTTTGGGGGGGGAGACCCCCCCCAGCCCCCCTCTGCCCCCCAAGCCCACGCAGAACGACTCGAAGGAATACCACATCTCCCCCCCAGCCCGTGGTAAAGACGTCGTGGAAGGCACCCTGCGTGGAAGGCACCCTGCGTGGTAAGTGTCACGTGGTAAATGTTAGTAGTGGTAAATATCAGCTAACAGATCCTGGCCAAACTCAGTGGCAACAGAAAAGTCATCTAAAAACGTATCAGCGTTCGGTCACAAAAACCTTTCGGAAGCAAACCCACATGGATTTGATCACAATACAGGTTAGATTTGTGAAGCATATGCGCCAAAGTCGCCACAGCATTGCAAATTCGACAATCTACGCACATCATATTGATAAATTGCAGACATGAGTGGACGTCAATATGCAAAACTGTCCACTTCTACCTAAGTGCTCACGAATTGTATACACAACACCAGTATTGATTTTTACGAACTGTGGGTATTTTATGAACACCCTTGTGTGGTTCCTGGCAAATTGCAATCGTTTCGAAAGAGTACAGCTGTGTGTTAGAGGGGGTAAATTAAAAGTAAGGCTGGGATTAAGAAAAAAATAACTCCGTAGAAATTGCCCGTTCTTGAACCAATGTGCTCCCTTTCTCTATATTTCTTTCATTTCACTCTCTCTCTTCCAGGCCCCTAGCCATGAGTATGAGTACATGGGGGGCGGGGGGCACGTCTCCTTATCAAGCCAATGTAAAACAGATTTTGGGGACGGGTGAAATGAGTTCTCCAAATAAATTTTTTTAAGAAGGATCGCTTTTGTAAGATTTTACAGTACACAATTCTTTAAATGATATTGTGTAATCATTAATATTTAACCCCGTAAAATTTGGATATAAGTAGTTTGAAATGCTTTATTCGATTTTGTTTTTTAAAATCATAAAAGCGTACAAAAAAAAGACAATCATTAAAAATAAATGTGTACATTCAAGAATAAACATAACTTCAATTTCAAAAAAGACATAACCCCAACCTCGGAGTTCAATAGTGTAACATATTATTCAAGGGGTTTATCCCTATCTGGAGTAAAGATACACGGGTTTGTCCTTTATGATGAGTAGACTCAAGAGTTGCGACAGTTGTACAATGGATCAAATCTGTTGGAAACAGAAAAACTAATACCACTGGGTACCTTGACCTCCCCAGGCTATTGTTGGTCCTAACCGGGGGATATTTGGCATACAGGGATAAAAATCAAATAGATCCCAAATATGTATTGGGCCATCCCCTTCTTGGGGCGGACAAGATCTTAAGTAAGGTGCGATGTTCTGGTTCCTGAATCTAACCAGTACCAAGTCCCCTGAAATGTTTTTTGGTAGTGGGCCCAACCAGCCCACCCTTCTCACACTCAGGATTCCGCCGTCTTTATCCGGTGGTAGGGGTCTATTTCTTCCCATCCAGAATATAACTTTGTTCAATAGATCCTGCTGTCTTTCAGATTTTCCCATCGCAAGTGCTGGTACTCCTGAGAGGACGGACACATATGGCGCGGCTTCTGGCGGGAGGTGTATGTGTGGTACTTTGCGTACTGTCTTGACCTCTGAGGGCCTTGGTATAACAGATTTGAAAGGAGCTTTGGGAATAGTTGAATCTGGGATTTTAGGGGATTGTAGGGTGACTTTCATGCTTTTGTGGATGACAGTTGGCTTAGCTGTTGGAAAAGTGGTAGATGGCTGGGGTCGGTTCGATGTTGCTGAATTATCAATGGGTTTCAGGATAGCCGTGATTTTATTCTCTAGACCCGAGAGCCTTTCTCCTATAGCGTTGATTTTTTCTGTTAGTGGGGAAATAATGGTTTTAACAAGCTGTTCAATCTGAGTCAATAGAAGGATCTGGGAATAAGATATTGATTCATCCAGTTTGACATCAGTCTCCATGATGATAGGGAGATTATGAACAGACCATGCGGGGCTTACAGATGGTTTATGGAATTTGGATTGAGTCCTTTCGGCGTTGTCCTCATCATGCTTTCTTTTGACGGGTAGTAGCCATGGAAGTACAGAGGCTTGTGTATTGACTTTGTTCGATAAAAGGGGGGATTCCTGTGTACTGCCTTTAGTATTTATAGTACCAGTGCCTTTGGCAAGAGAGGGTGCATCCAAACTGACATACTTTGTTTTGCATAGACTGTTTAGTTCATCCCACAGGGACAGGTTATGCTCTCTTGGGGAGTTTAATGGAGGAGATAGTGTACTAGATGGAGAGTAACAAGGACAGTTTATGTCTATCACTTGAACAGTAGGCAAAGAGCTTGTGGTAATCGTTTGGTGCATTTGCGCAGCTGAGCTTGTTCCCCCCGTGCAGGGCATAATCAGAGTGGAGATAGTGATATTACAAAAAAAGAGTCAAAATAATGTGTGTACACTATACCTCCTTTAGCAGAAGTTACAAGGGGGGAGGCCCGTCCCGTCCTATTCGGTCCACTGAGGGCCACAGAGGGCCCGCCCTTTGCCCGGGCTTAGCCCGGCGCACACCCGCGCACGTCCCGCGACGCGGAGGGAGTGTCCTGCTCAAGTAGCGCCTCCGGGCGCGCTGTGGCCGGATGCAGGAAGTGGCCGCTAAGGTCCCTGGGAGCTGTAGTCTCCAGCCGCAGGATGGCGTGCAGTGGCGGCGAGACTTACAGCATTAGGGCCCCAGGAGCGCGTCGGCGAGCGTCTTCCCCGCAGGTATGTCCGCCCCTCACTGGCCGGTTGCTTCTCCCCCTCGCTCCACCGAGGGAGCGTCCTGCTCAAGTAGCGCCTCCGGGTGCGCTGTGGCCGGATGCAGGAAGTGGCCGCTAAGCTCCCTGGGAGCTGTAGTCTCCAGCCGCAGGATGGCGTGCAGTGGCGGCGAGACTTACAGCATTAGGGCCCCAGGAGCGCGTCGGCGAGCGTCTTCCCCGCAGGTATGTCCGCCCCTCACTGGCCGGTTGCTTCTCCCCCTCGCTCCACCGAGGGAGCGTCCTGCTCAAGTAGCGCCTCCGGGCGCGCTGTGGCCGGATGCAGGAAGTGGCCGCTAAGCTCCCTGGGAGCTGTAGTCTCCAGCCGCAGGATGGCGTGCAGTGGCGGTGAGACTTACAGCATTAGGGCCCCAGGAGCGCGTCGGCGAGCGTCTTCCCCGCAGGTATGTCCGCCCCTCACTGGCCGGTTGCTTCTCCCCCGGATATAAGTAGTATATGGTGTATTTTAAAGTACAGTGTACTAGGAACATGAGTCAAAAGATCATAGACTGTTACAGGGCTTTACTTATGAATGTGTAGGAAATATATGGTTAATCGTTATTTTAAGGCACTACAGGTGAGTGGCATCGGTTAAAGTAGGACAGGAGTGAATTACACGTCATATAGCAGGGCCTTGACTGGTCTCTTAAGTATTTTTTAGGATGAAGAACAGGACAGGGTGCATTCTGCTACATTAACATTATTGGAAACAGGATAGAATTTCAATACAGCTTTAGAGTCGATTTGGGGGTTCTCTCCCAAAGATTCTTGAAATAATGTATCACAATGGTGCACATTACAATTCTGCTAATGCTAATAATTCATCTGTGACATCACCATTGTGGGGAAGGGGGTAGGGTGTCAGGAAACTAATATACTACCTAGGTGAAAGGAAGTCCAGGAACCTCTCATGCCACCACCATATTGGAAAGAGCATTTTCCAACAACATTGCCAAATCTTTAATCAGCGGGACCTACACTTTATGTTAGTACTACTTTACTTTGCTGAGCAATACCACAACTTCCGAGTAGCTCAAACATGCCTTTATTGGGAGCAAGAACTGGATACTCTGTAAATCTTCTGTGCTTTAAAAGAGAGTGCCAGCACCTTTACGGAATGATACTATGCCTTTATTGGAACCACACAGTCATTCATTAGAACCTCTGTCGTGAATTTATTGAGCAATACTTCTGGGCATGGTTACTTCTCTTTGAATGATCAGAATTAAAACATACTGGTAGGGTTTTCCCATGTTGTTGGACCATGATACAACTTCACTATTGGGACTGGGCCAACAGGTCTCCGTAGGGTTGTAGTTTGTTCATAGAAAGTATCACTACTTCTGAGCAGGCTTGTCATTCAGTGCATGGACAGTACCATTAATGCCCACCATATTGGTATTGGACTATACTAGTGCTTATCAGCAAGGATTGTATAATGTTATTGGATAATACCAATTTGCATGTCTGATGCTCAGTTGACTCATGCCTTCAATGTAGGGATACATTTTGATCCCACATTCACAGGTTGAAATCCAGGCTTGTCTACTCAGCATTTGTTTCTCTGAATTTTGATAAAATGAGCGTCATTGAGTTGGGTAAAAATATGAACCATTAATGCCCACCACAGTGCCTATATTGTTACTGTACTATACATGCCATATTGTTGTTGGATGGTACCAATTTCCATGTCTGATGCTTCAGTAGTGTAATGACTTCAATATAGGGAGGTGTTTTACTCCCTCCGTCACTGGTTTAAATCCAGGCTTGTAAACTCAGCATTTCATCCTCCAGTCCAGATAAAAGATTATCATCGAGTTGGGTAACAATAATAATCTACTGATAGCCCCCTCAGGATGCATGAGCAGTTTACATAGGCACATTACGTAATATGATGTCCGCAATCCTGCATATCTGTAGTGGATTCCTGCCAACAACTTTCTGAGGGAGTGAGCATAGCTGTCAACAGGCCCCATGGCATGATTCTCGTCCTCTGCCATATTTAAAGCAGGACCCAAGAAATGGGGCGAGGGAATATCCCCCATCTTCCAATCTTACCTCATGGGTTCAGCAATACCGGGAAAATGTGAGGCTAAATCTTAGTAAAAAGCTACAAAAAAGGAGACCATACAAATCCTGAGAGCTTCAGGCTAATGGCTTTGTTGCATATTGAAGGGAAATGCTATGCAAACATATCAAACAAGGAAATGGAAAAATGGTCCGAACCAAAAAAGCTGGTCTCACTATGTCAAACAGGCTTTAGAAACGGCTGCCACATTCAGAACAATCTGTTCTGCATGTCCCACCTGATAGAAAAAAACAGTGCTGGCAAAAAGCAAATCACTATATCTTGGGTTCATCAATTTGCCACAGCATTCAAAAGTGTCTCACGAGGCAAACTCTGGACCAAGCTACACAGGTAGGGGATTCCAGCACCTCTACTCAATGCTATAATAGCATTATATTCAAACAGATGGGTAAATGTAAAAGTGATGCCAGGCTGAACGACATCTATAAAGGTGGACACCAATAAGGGCTTAAAACAAGGCTGCACATTAGCGCCCCTGCTGTTCAACCTATACTTGGCACACCTACCAGACCATCTGGACAAAACAAGAGCATTTCCTCCAAAAATCTCCACACACAAAATACAGCTACTGCTAATAGATCAGACACAAGTAGGACTGCAGAGACTGTTCAATTTTTTACCCGGATATTGTAAAGAAAATGACCTAAAGATCAACTTTGCAAAAACAAAAGTGATGATTGTTAACAATAGAATAATTTGGAGTGGTGCATGGTTCTGCCGAGGGAAACATTTTGAGAATGTCCTTTTATAAAAATATATAGGCATATGGCTGGATAGCCAGGGCCACCATACTGCACAGATTTACACACAGCAGGCAGCCGCCAATCGCTAACCTGGGCATTTTGTAAACTGAAAAAGTCCACCCAGACCTTGCAGTCCCAAGTGTTGCTAGAAGTGGTGGCCAGGAAGCTCCTACCTACTATTTCTAATTGTGTAATAATGTTCCCAGGCAAAATGGCTAATTGGCTACACAGAGCCCAAAGTAGCTGCTTCAGGAAATTTTTCACTCTTCCAAATTATAACCGATGTTTACGTACGCCTAGAATTCAATCTAACCTCACAACAGCTAATACTAAATGCCAGGTATTTGGATTACTGCCTGAAATTAAAGCAGTCGCCTCTGGCACATTAAAACACATGCTTTGGCCAGCTATAAACGGGATTGAAGCAAGCTGGGGAGTCTATCTGCCAAGCTCAATGAAAGACCTATAAGCGGAAGACATATGGACCATCGACCTTCCGGCCAGACACAATGCAGAACTTCTTGTCAAGCAAGCAAAAATAATATCTCAGGATCAAGACATGCAAACCCTGAAAGGAAAAGCCCACAGTAGCTGGGCTCCTAATTTATGTGATCCAGGAGCACTGCCAATCTATTAATCCGAACCCCGGACCAAAGTTTTTAAAATAAATGTAATGATATTAAGATTTGGCCTGATTCCACTCAAAGCCTATTGGTAGGGAAGAAGAGAAGGGGACAAAAGTAGGCTCTGCAAATTGTGAGCAATGAAGGAAAAGTCTTTAATACACGTAAGATGCATCTTCAAACCATTGCTCCCATATAGGTGATTCTGGCTCAGCCCCCTTCTGGAGACACTAAATATTCGAAAGTGCAAGGAAACGATGCTCTGCTGCCTGAAAGGCGAGCTCACGAAGCTATCAGCGCGCTTCCTGAAATTCTTTAGGATAGCAGCTAAAATTTTACTAGCAACGGAAGATCAGACCCGTGACAACACGCCAGGCAGCCGAGGGCATCAACAGCCATGACACTAGCGGACTGATGCCAAGCATATCAACGCACCAGCAAAAGGCCCCTTTTCAGAAAAGGGGGGACTACTGAAATTCCATAGCACACACCCAAATTGTAAGAAATAATATCATACAAAAAAGGGAGCCTGGGAAGAAGGAAGGCTCAGGACTAAGGGCCTAATTTAGATCTTGGTGGAGGGGTTACTCCGTCACAACGGTGACAGATATCTCATCCGCCGAAATATAAATCCCATTATATCCAATGGGATCTATGTTTCTGTCAAGATCTAAGTCTATAACATATCTAATCCCCCCAATACACAGTTCAAAAGCACTTATGATCATGTTAAGGGGAGGCACAAGAGGAACCATTGATACTAACAAACTGTTTTACACCCCTGTGATGTATATGGATTGCAGCTCCCCTGACCTGAGGACTGAACATTTTATCACATTTTATCACATTTTATCACATTTTATCAAATTGATTTTAACTCAACTGGTATTGTATTGATTTTAAATAATTGTACAATAAAACCCTTCAGATTCTGATCCTCTGCCAGTCACTGTTTTCTCAGCTAAGACTTGAAAGCAACGACATTTACTTGTCAGGGAGTGCAACATGAAGGCTTCCTGTAAAAGAAAAACATCCTCCCTGGTGCAATGCACACACCTTGTTTTACAGGTCTGAGCCCCACATCTGTTGAATGCAAGCTTCTTCTGCGTCAGCCATAGAAAGGGACATCTCTGTCTTTCTCACAAGACAGATGGTGCCAAAAATGCTATGGCACGGATAACCACACAACAAAAGACAAAGATGAATTAGTGGCGTGCCAAGGCTGTCTGGGCTCCAATGCAAGCAAAAAAAATAGGCACCATGTCCCCTGGTTTAGCAGTAAAAATGCTGGGGTGCAATGGTCCTGTCAAAAATCTGGGCCTTGGTGCCACTGCACCTACTGAACTATTGATAGCTACGCCTCTGTTATGAATGCAAAACCTTCCCTTTAGTATCAGGTACCCTTGCACCCTCTTGTCATAACACAGTCAAAAATGACATCAGCCAAGTGGGACACAATGGTCATGAATGTCATAAACCAGGAAGCCAGGACTCTAACGCAGCCTTTAGGTAGTGCCCAGAATCAACCTAGCATACCAGCCAGATATAATTTAGTGCCCACCCGTCTTTGAAGCTGATTTAGTCTAGGATGAGGTGCCCAGGTTCTTACACAAAAATGCACCTGGTGTGGTCAGCAAGCTTCTAGTCACAAGTTTATGATAAGGCATTATGTCTGCAGTGAGCACTGGCGTTGCTTGTTGTGTTGGAATTGGTAGCCCTATTTGAGCTGATAGACAGCTAGTATCCCTTGAAAGTCAGGTATGCTTGTCAGCAACATGAGGATCACATCAGTGAATTGACTGATCACCCAAACATCTCCCTGACTGCTGGTGAGATGGATGCCTCCCTCTTCTTGTCCCCTACTAATTTCAGCTACAATTCACCTTGTGTTATTGTTTTTTTGATATAACGCTCCAAAGAGCAGGGATTTTAAATGTGTCCTCTGAGTTGCAGATTTACTTGAGCCAGGCGGTGAAGTTGGTCAGACGAACAATTCAAGAATTGACATTGGATGGACTTGTTCTGTGGAAAAGTAAATTTTGCCATGTTCTGTGTCCCTACGCCCCATCCATCATATGTTATGTATGCATGACCAATATGCATATGTTATTCCCCATTTCTGATTAATGACGCAATTACAGTTGTGTCCACCTCTAATATGTTAGTTTCCAGTCCTCGTGAATACTACGAATATCAGGCCTATGTAAAATAATGTTGCCACGTTTCTCAGTGTGCACGTTATTCCATTATAAAGTCCCCGTTTCTAGGCCTCAAAAGGGCCCGGACCCTGGATTCAGCTCCTGTCTCCTGAAAGCCTCGCTGAGGAGCGATACAGCCCCCACCTGTATCCTCGACCTTTCACTTACTTCCTGCCTCGCACTGCCCGGTGCAGCCCGGCCCTGCCTCTAAGTCTGCCAAAAGTATGTTATAGTTCCAGCTATCAGTTCAGTCCTCCTCCTTTGCATTCCTAAGCTACTGAACTGCATCAATAGTTTCCGTCGTTGTCTAGCCTTCTCGTCTCCCTGTTAGAGAAATACTGTATTTAATGGTCATTTAGTATTCTTCATCACGCATTTCATGTAGAATAATGCATGGTCCAGTCTTAGAATCAAGTTAGCTTTTCCCCTCATGACTTCTAGTTCATATCAACATGTTCCCTAAACATTAGATACCAGATAGGGTTTAGGTACATGTCGCTCCGACCCTCCAGACTCTAGTCTCTGCTCCTAGCACAGAGTTCGTAGCCCCCAGCTTCTCCTAGTAACACGTCATTGCCAGTTTTCGCGCACCATTAGGTTAGAGGTCCCGGCTCCTTAGGTAGCCCCCTCCTATGTGTCCGCCCATTCATGACATATTCTGTTACGTTTTACTTCACATGTCTAAGTAAACTCCCAGTTGCACCTCTTTTTACTGTTATCTCTCGCGACTGCTACACGTCATGCCTTCTGCTCCACCCACTGCTACGCCTACTGCAATGTAATGCTATGTGTTTGCGTTATGTATATAAATGAATGTCTTGTTATTGAATGTTAGCGAGCTCATCCCAGACCAAGCCCCGGCAGCTGCCGGGCCTCTTTTCCCCTGTCATCCTGTTCCTATGCAGGTTGTCCTGATCCTGTCCTTATGCTGTAATAAACCTACAGAAACTCCTACTACCTCGAATCTTGACTCTTATTTATTGAGCTATCTGTTATTCATTCATTCATCCAAAAATAGGGTATTATTTATTTATTTACCACATAATGGCGCCCGAATAGGGACTTGCCCTTTCCCCACGCGTCGGTGAAGCCACGCCGACCCCCTGACCCTCTGCAGTCGTGACGGAACCATACCGTGCACCTGGCAGATATTTCTGCTTCAAGTATCCCTCAGGCCCACGGAGGAGACGGAGGAGGCGGTCCAGCATCCGAACGAGACGGTGGAGGAACGCGGCGAGTCCCGACCAGAGCCCAAGCCGAGAGTCCAAGGTCCGAGGTATCCGGAGGTCCACCCGTAACTGAAGTCCGAAGTCCGAAGTTCGTCGTCGTAGTCCAGTCCCGTCCGAGGCCTTCCGTTCCGTGCTGCCCGGTGAGTACCATTGCTGGGGTAGTGTCTAGACAGGGTCAGTCTAAATTGACTCTGGTCCGTGGGTTGGTGGTACCCAAGCTCACAAACGAAGTGTTCACCTAGGTGGATACGGGTCTTGATGTGTTCCTTTATGGGACCGGTATGTCCCGTACTGTTATAGCAGTGCATCCAGTAACTCTAGTCTGTTCCGTTCTCGAGAATTCTGTTCTGTTTTCAGTATTTTCAGGTAGTATTCTGTTCGAACTGTTATTTATAATGTTGTTTAATGTATTTCCAATGTCGTGGTATGCCTGAATTGTTTCCCCAATTGTTATTGTTTTTTCGTGTATTGTATTGTGTTCCGATTCAAGTTTAGAATGCCGCTCTTTTCCAAGTTACGTCAGTTAAAAACTAGAAAGGGTCTGCTGGAAGCAGCAGTTCCTGTTCCGCCTAGGGACAGTCCAGGTCACTTTATGTATCAGAAACATGGCATAAGCGCCATATTGTATCTAGATTTATGGGTAGAGTATACCAAACAGTTAGAAGAAAAGTATAGATGGCCCGTCTCGGGTACATGGGATGCCGAATGTATCATGCGAGTAGAAGAAGCATTATGGAAAAAGAAAGCCAGACAGTCACAGAAAGATGCCATCGAGTTATGGCGTAAGGAAGCTCATAAAAGAACGGAAAAGGAAGTCAGAAAGTCAGAGTTAAGTAGAGAATCCCAAGAACGAACCCAAGAAAGAGAATTAATCGAGATAGGTGAACAAGTTAAAGCCGAACAGTCAGACAGACAGAGGCATGCCCTTATTAAGGGTATGTATCCTCTCCTTGCCGAAGGCTCGCCAAAAGCGACCCCAGAGGCACCCAGTAATTTCCCGCCACCATTAGTTCCGACCAAGCTACGTCACAAACCGACCGCTGCTGATATTTTTATTTCGTCCTATTTGGACGACACAGTCCCAGAATATGCAAATCCTGTTCGCGCTCCGCTAGTCCCTGTAAATCAGGCACTTCCCGTTCCTCCAGACACCGGAGTACCTGTTACGGTACCCCCGGGTCAGCCTGCCATACAAGTTCAGTCCACGTTACAATTACCGACCCTGCAAGCACGAAGAATGTCAGTCGACGATTCTAGTCTAG
The DNA here is from genome assembly GCF_964261635.1 of Lissotriton helveticus. Lineage (NCBI taxonomy): Eukaryota > Metazoa > Chordata > Amphibia > Caudata > Salamandridae > Lissotriton > Lissotriton helveticus. Next base: position 1,031,237,784 of record NC_136059.1, read on the forward strand.
GGGCCGCAGGAGGAGGTCCTCCTCAAACCCCGCCGCCACACAAACGTTTATCAGCACTCGAATTACATGCTCAAGCATCACAGCGTACTCCTAAAAGTAATAAGTCTGTTACAGAAATCAGACAAGCCCTTGCCGAATGTGTTTATGATCCAGTTCCAGGCGAATATAATATGGTTTTATATTCCGTACGCGTAAGAAGGGTGACCGAGTATCTAGTCACCTTACCAAATATGAAAGAAGATCTAGACAGAATATATCGTTTCATCCGTACAGGGGATGATCCAGAAAGTATTGGCGAGATCATGTCTCAAAGGAAAGCCGAGATTCAGCTCATGATATTAAAGTTCCTGATCAATTGTCTAATAAGAGAACAAGATTACCCGTCTAAAGATCCCGCCGAAATGAGAATCCTGACAAGGTGGAGTGATAATATAGCCGAGGGTAAGCACAAGACCATTAGTGCCATGGAAAGTATGTACAAGAAAATTCGTAAAGAAATAGTAAGGTTACACGAACAGCGTAAAGCAGCACAAGTAAGTGAAAAAGAAAGTATCTCTGATCCTGAAGAGGAAGACGAGAATCCCGCCAGAATAGCGTATGTAGGGAAATCCAGATTTCCAGATCGCCATTTACGTCTAGAACCCAAGTCTATTTTTCATCATCCAGCACCAGAACGAGAGCCTTGTTCTCTAGAACAAGTATTTCAAGCTACCGATCACATTCTGAAATCACGAGTCGGTTATAGCGAGTTAAGCACCATGCATGAACAAGAATTAGCCCGATCAGCAGTCCGATGGATTACTGATTCTACCACTTTTCCAGACGAAATAGTGGCACAAATGTTTCTGAAACTGCCCCCAGCCGAGCAACGACTGGTGGGTATGTATATGATCCAGCACCTCATTACTCAGTATGAGGGTCAACACTCTGATCCAGGCCCGTTACACGATATCCTGAACGAGTTACTCCAGTACAGATGGAGAGGTCTAGGTACCGATTTAATTAGTGTTATTCTAGAACAGCGTCACAAGTATAGAACGTTCCTGAACCCGCATTTTGTTCACGTCTCACCCCCAGAAAGTAAACCATTCTACATAGACAGACAGAATCCGTTACGGGAAGTCCACCCAGTCCAAGGGACGGGTGGCGAAATGCAACGAGTGTTTGTATACACTCCGATTTCAAAGATGGAACTCCTCGAAATGAAAAAGCTAATTCCCTGTCATGACAAAGATCCAGCAGGGTTCCATAGAGAATTAAAAGACATGCTCCGTATGGGAGAATACACGTACCCAGATGTCATTAAAATGTTAAAGGTTCTGCTACCCGCAGGGGTGTATGAAAAGTTAAAGGAAAAAGAATGGGAGGTGGGAGAGAAAAAGATCGATTGGACAGCTCTAGAAGCTGAAGACAAGGCACGAGTACCAGGTACCGGTCTTGGAGATAAATGTAAAGAATTACCAGAATTATTGATTCAAGTTTTACCCAGATTATTGACAACTAGAAAAGAAGACTGGGATGCTATCTCAGCCTGTAAACAGAAACAAGATGAAGACATTAGTGATTTTTATTCTAGATTTGAGAAATGTTTCAGTATTAATAGTGGTCTCAAGACAAGTAGTGAGTCATACCCTCATCTTTTCGTTACCAAATTAGTCGAGAATTCAAGTCCACAAATTAAAAACCGAGTTTTGAAAGTCGAAAGCACCTGGCAAGCAAATACTCCGTCCCAGATGCTCCAGATGCTCCAGTATCACCAGAATAGAATTAGAGAAGAGCAAGAACACGAAAGAAAACGTATGAAAGACACGAAAATGAAAGTGCTAGTTGCACAATCTATTCCTCAAGACAGTCAGAAGAGGGGTCCGATTCAAGCCAGTCATCCTGCGGCTCCCGTTAAAGGGAACTGCAATTATTGTAAACAGCCAGGTCATTTTATAAACGAGTGTGCAGTTCTGAAACATAACATAGCTACTGGTAAGACTAAAGAAAGACCACGTCCGCCTAGACAAGAACAAGTTTCACAGATTCCTCAGTCACAGAATGCACCACAGACAGTTACAGTACCGCAGCCTATTGCTGCAACACAGCACGTTACATCGCAGATGTACCAGTATGCACAGTCCGAGTATCCAGAATACCAGTCATATTCATGAAACAGCCTAGAGAGGGAGGTAGGCTTGCCTCTCATCGAGATACCTGTAGACCAAGAAGGTCCCTATGTACACAGTCAAGTATTAGGGAAAGACAGAAAGTTTCTGATCGATACAGGGGCAAGTAGGACCACAATTAGTCACGCCGAAGTTCCAGGGGCTCCGCTCTCAGGCTCAAGAAATGTTTCCCTTGGATTTTCAGGAAAACCCATAGTTAATGAAATATCTCAGCCAGTTACTCTAGAAGTAGGTCCATTGTCCCGTACTACTGATCTGTTACTTACTAAGGCATGTCCAGAAAATCTGTTAGGTATTAAGACACTGAAAGAGTTAGGTGCAGTTATTTGCTGTTCCCCAGAGGGAATACGTCTGTTCCTACGTGACTTTAAGGGTCACTATGTATTACGAGATTTTGATTCCAGATTGTCTAATGTTCCGCAGCATTTATGGGCGCAAGGTCCAACTGATGTAGGTTACATGCAAATCACACCCTATCGTGTGACTCTCAAACCAGGTGTAGTGTTGCCCCGAATCCGACAGTACAGATTGCCACCTGAGGCTGTAGCAGCCTTATCCAAAATTATTGACGAGCTCATGGCTCAAGGAGTAGTTGTAGAAACTGACTCCAATGTATGCAATTCTCCGATCATTCCAGTCATGAAACGTACTGATCCAAATGCACCCCCAGTATATCGATTAGTGATTGATTTACGAGAGCTTAATAAATGTATTATTCCTCAGTATCCAGTTGTTCCAGACATTTCTTCCCTGTTAACTGCCATTGATTCCGAAGCCATGTTTTTCACTGTTATTGACCTCAAGAATGCATTTTTTAGTGTTCCAATTCATCCAGACAGCCAGTTTCTTTTCGGATTTTGTTTAAATGGAAGGAGCTATATGTTTACACGCGCTCCTCAAGGTTTCACAGAAAGCCCTAGTATTTACAGTCAAGCACTCAAGAGACAACTAGACAATATTCACATGCCAACTGGCACTGCCCTGCTCCAGTATGTCGATGATCTACTGATCACAGCCCGTTCTGAACGTGCTTGCGAGCGAGCATCACTTACAGTTCTGTATTTTCTAGCCGAGATGGGGCACAAGGTGTCACCTTCAAAGCTTCAATTCTGTGTCCAGCAAGTGGTATACTTAGGACACTTGCTGTCCAAGAGGGGTAGGCAGTTGACACCCGACCGTATCCAGTTAATAGCGAATCTTCTCCAGCCCAGAACCCAGAAGGAGGTACGTGCTTTTATCGGCCTTACTTCTTATTGTAGACAATGGATTCCCCAGTATGCATTTCTAGCCAAGCCACTGATACAGTTAACGACACAGGAGGCAGCCGTATCGACTGTCCTCCCTTGGACATCTGAACATACACTTAGTTTCAACGAGTTAAAGAAAGCCCTATGCCAAGCTCCAGTTCTAGCTACACCGAACTACAGTAAGCCTTTTACACTTTTCGTTACAGAACGCGAAGGTACAGCATTATCTGTTCTCACACAAGATCAAGCAGGTCAATACAAGCCCTGTGCTTATTTTTCAAGCACATTAGATCCAGTCGCCCAGGCGTTGCCTGCGTGCCTCAAGTCAGTTGCAGCCACAGCACTAGCTATCAGACAAAGTGATTCCATAGTTTTAGGACATTCCCTGACGGTACAAGTTCCACATTCAGTAGAAGTTCTTTTAAACCGAACACAAACTCAGCACTTGACAATTGCACGTTTAACAGGTTATGAATTGACACTGTTCCAGCCACACATAGAAATTAGACGCTGCAATGTCCTGAATCCTGCTACACTGTTACCATCAGTTAATTCAAATCCAGACACACATGACTGTGTGGAAGTAGTTAACGTTACGACAAAGCCAAGACAAGACCTGACAGACATTCCGTTACCAGATCCTGACCTGACACTTTATGTGGATGGTTCATGTATGAGAACTAGTACAGGAGAACTAGTCGCCGCATATGCAGTGACTACTGACACTGAAGTTATTGAAACACACCGTATTGATACCCTGTCCGCTCAAGCAGCAGAGCTAGTTGCTCTGACACAAGCCTGTATACACGCCAAGAACCTGAAGGTTAATGTTTACACAGATTCACGTTACGCATTCGGAGTTGTACACGACTTCGGAGTGCTCTGGCAGGAGAGAGGTTTTATGACTTCTCATGGAACCAAGATTCAGCATGGTCTCCTTATTCAAGCTCTGTTAGACGCCATACATTTACCGACATCTATTGCTATCATGAAGTGCAAAGCACATACGAAAGTTACTGACATTATTTCCCAAGGTAATGATCTAGCAGACCGCACAGCCAAGCTTACAGCACAGACACCAGACATTCCAGTAAACATGACACATACTCCAGATCTGATTACATGCATGACAGTTAAGGACCCTACACAAGATGTCATAGATATTCAGTTACATGCTACTCCCGATGAAATCAAGAAATGGTCTGTACAAGGAGGGGTCCAGACAGATCAAGGATGGTTAACGAAGGGTAGAGCCACATGGTTTCTCCCCGATTCTATGGTTCAAGTTATTATCAATACCGCACATAGTCCAGCACATTTAGGAGAAAAAGCTATGTTAGACAGTATCCAGAACATTTGGTTCAACAAGCATTTACGAGCTGCAGCCAAGCAGAAAGTCCGTACCTGTATGATATGTTGCCAGTTTAATCCAGGTAAAAGTGTCCCGGTGGAACAAGGTGGTTTCCAGCCCCCTGACCACCCTTTTGAGGTCCTCCAGATGGATTATATTCAGATGGAGCGATGTCGAGGTTTCAAGTATGTCCTTGTAGTTGTATGCGCTTTGTCCAGGTGGACAGAAGCATATCCAGTCCCAGATTACACAGCCGCGACCACTGCCAAGCAGCTGGTTCGTGAATTCTTCCCTAGATACGGACTCCCTAGAGTCGTATATTCTGACAACGGCCAGCCATTCTCATCCGAACTCATGAAACACGTTTCCCTGTTGTTAGGGTACCAGTGGAAGTTCCATTGTGTACGCCATCCAGAAGCAGCTGGACTAGTCGAAAGACATAATCAGACTCTGAAAATCCGTATAGCAAAAATCTGTAAAGACAAGGGTGTGGACTGGTTAGTAGCTTTGCCAGTCGCTCTATTTTACATGCGTATGGTCGCACATTCCAGATCAGGTCTGTCCCCGTATGAGGTCGTATTCGGCCGCCCCCCTAACATGTGGGGTACTCCTAGACCCCGAAGTATTACCGATGTTTCATGTAATATGCTGACAGATTACCTAGCTTCCTTGATGTCTGCCCTCAACTCATGTCGTTCACAGGTTGCCGCCGCATTTCCAGACAATACAGAGGTGGCACCGCACGAGATCGTTCCAGGATCCTTGGTGATGGTCCGCAATTTTGACAGATCAAGTCCGCTGGAACCACGTTGGAAGGAGCCACGTCAGGTCCTCTTGACCACCCGAACTGCCGTCAAGTTAGAAGGCAGGAAGGGGTGGGTCCACCTCTCTCATGTAAAACTTTTCAAAGGACCAAAGCCAGACTTCAAAGACATTGCCAAGAACATTTCCCCGGATTCGAAGGATTGCCAGAACATTGTTTTAAAGGACTGTCCCGCACCAGACTTTATTACAACCCCTCCCTTGGTAGAGAAAACTCCGCAGCAGGAGTATAAGTTAAAGCTCAGGTCTAATAAGTCAGCCAGTTTGATTGTATAAGTCCTCCCCTAGGTGAAACGGTTAGACTGTTTCTGACATGTATAAAATAGACCCCCATAGTGAGAGAGTCAGTCGAAGTTCATTTCAATGCATCGTTTTTCTGAGTTTCATACTATTCATCAGCATAATGATTTCCTGCACCAGTTATGCTTTCTATCTGTGTTTTTCAGTTCCTCATGTAAATATGTCTGCTCATGCTACAGTAGAGCACACGTTTAGTGATCTGCCTCCTCACGAATATTCATACCGCCTCGCCATGCGTAATAACACATTCATCCGTATGTTACATTATTCACACCAGACCAGCAATGCCACTAATTGTTGGGTGTGTGGTCGACTCCCCCCTTTCCAGACATCGAAGGGAGTTCTGCCACTGTTTCCTTATCCATTTTCACACAATGGTTCGTGTGGAGCATGGTCCACGCTAACGTCATCCTCAACAGATATGTCTTTTCTTAACAGTACATGTTTCCCAGACAAGCAAGGTTTCCCCCATAGAACAGGTTTAGATCTAGAAAATGAAGTATATAATTTAGGAAATTATTCGTCGAATTTCATGGTTCTGAATGTTCAGTCTGATACTACTCCAGATTCACCCGCTATTTCAGTACTACCAGTCAAAGGCGAATTATGTGTCCGTAGTTATGGTTCTGTACATATAGGTCATAGTGAATGTACTACTGTTATCCAGTATAGTGACAGTAGGAAATCTATTTTTAAAGCTTCACGTCATTCTTATTTTGTTTGTGGTCAAACTGCATATGTCCGTCTGCCCCTCGATTGGGAGGGAACCTGTTACATTGCTTTCCTACTGCCACCTGTTTTTCTAGCCCCACCTGATTATCATAGGAATTCTTTCTTAGTACACACTAGACACAAGAGAAATCTCCCGATTGTCGATTATACTGAAACCGCCGCAGAGCAATTCATTGATATAGATAAAGGTGTTTTCCCTTATTTAGGTACAGTTGTAAATAGTAAGTTAATTCGTAGGTTAACAAGAACCCTTGAAGCTGTAGTAGATGAGACTGCCTCTGCTCTAGGTAACTTAACTGAAGAACAATCCTTTATGAGAATTGTCGTTTTACAGAATCGTCTCGTCCTTGACGTCATACTGGCCGATAGGGGCGGGGCCTGTAGAATTCTCGGATCCAGTTGTTGCATTTTCATTCCAAATAACGCGCCGTCTGTTTATTCAGCTATAACCAGACTCCATAAAATTGCCCATCTGTTACATCAAGATCCAGGCACCTGGACATGGTCCGGTTGGTTCTGGAATGTAATTTCCGCATGGGGATGGAAAGTCCTGTCCTTTCTAGGTATTGCAGTAGCGATCATATTTAGCTGCTGCCTCTGTATACAATGTGGCCCTGCGATTTGCAGCATGTGTGCTACCTCTTGTATTCCTAGTCCCAAGCCCCGTTCTAAATCCCGTTCCAAGACAATTCGAGACGAGCAAATGGTACTGTATGAAATGATAGACGGTATCATGAATATTGATGTTTCCTGATGGAAACGTAGTGACAAGGAGGGAATGTGGAAAAGTAAATTTTGCCATGTTCTGTGTCCCTACGCCCCATCCATCATATGTTATGTATGCATGACCAATATGCATATGTTATTCCCCATTTCTGATTAATGACGCAATTACAGTTGTGTCCACCTCTAATATGTTAGTTTCCAGTCCTCGTGAATACTACGAATATCAGGCCTATGTAAAATAATGTTGCCACGTTTCTCAGTGTGCACGTTATTCCATTATAAAGTCCCCGTTTCTAGGCCTCAAAAGGGCCCGGACCCTGGATTCAGCTCCTGTCTCCTGAAAGCCTCGCTGAGGAGCGATACAGCCCCCACCTGTATCCTCGACCTTTCACTTACTTCCTGCCTCGCACTGCCCGGTGCAGCCCGGCCCTGCCTCTAAGTCTGCCAAAAGTATGTTATAGTTCCAGCTATCAGTTCAGTCCTCCTCCTTTGCATTCCTAAGCTACTGAACTGCATCAATAGTTTCCGTCGTTGTCTAGCCTTCTCGTCTCCCTGTTAGAGAAATACTGTATTTAATGGTCATTTAGTATTCTTCATCACGCATTTCATGTAGAATAATGCATGGTCCAGTCTTAGAATCAAGTTAGCTTTTCCCCTCATGACTTCTAGTTCATATCAACATGTTCCCTAAACATTAGATACCAGATAGGGTTTAGGTACATGTCGCTCCGACCCTCCAGACTCTAGTCTCTGCTCCTAGCACAGAGTTCGTAGCCCCCAGCTTCTCCTAGTAACACGTCATTGCCAGTTTTCGCGCACCATTAGGTTAGAGGTCCCGGCTCCTTAGGTAGCCCCCTCCTATGTGTCCGCCCATTCATGACATATTCTGTTACGTTTTACTTCACATGTCTAAGTAAACTCCCAGTTGCACCTCTTTTTACTGTTATCTCTCGCGACTGCTACACGTCATGCCTTCTGCTCCACCCACTGCTACGCCTACTGCAATGTAATGCTATGTGTTTGCGTTATGTATATAAATGAATGTCTTGTTATTGAATGTTAGCGAGCTCATCCCAGACCAAGCCCCGGCAGCTGCCGGGCCTCTTTTCCCCTGTCATCCTGTTCCTATGCAGGTTGTCCTGATCCTGTCCTTATGCTGTAATAAACCTACAGAAACTCCTACTACCTCGAATCTTGACTCTTATTTATTGAGCTATCTGTTATTCATTCATTCATCCAAAAATAGGGTATTATTTATTTATTTACCACAGTTCCATGAGGATTGGGTGTTTTCAATAAAGGCATTTTAGGGCGTGAGTCTCCTATTTGTTGTTACTGAACACTAATACACAAGGGATTGTGGGTCAGATGTACTAAAACATTTCTTTGCAATTCCCTAATTTCGAATAGTAGCACTTTAAATAAGGAATCGCAAAAACACAAATTTGAAATAATTACAAATCGTTATTTTCCAATTTCGATGCGTTCACTATTTCCAATTAGCAATTCGCAAGCTGAAAATAGGTACTAGTTGCTAACAGCGATTCACTATTTGGAAATCAAAATTGAGGAAGTGGTTCGTGTTTAAGATGTCATCAACAGGTAAAGAGAGACATCTACAACCGAATATACATTCCAAGTTACTGTGAGTTACCCAGAAAGCTTTGAACTTGGCCAATCAGGACAGAGAAAGACCTGAATATGGGAGAAAAAGAAAGTTCAACGAAGCAGAGCTGGTGACATTAGTCGAAGAGTGTGTGGCTAATAATGATACACTCTTTGGTAAATCCCCTCTCAATTTCCCTGAAACTACTAAGAGATACATTTGGCAAAGGATGCAGGAAATAATTATTCCTATTGACAGATGCAGCATAAGCAAAATCTGTAAACGATGGCATAATGTGCTCTTGTACAAAGAAGAGACTTGAGACTATAGAGTCCACACTTGCACCAGAGAAAGTTTTTGGATTCAGCAATATTGACACCTCTAAAGCACCATCAGCAAGAAAGTGTTTGCACCATCACCCACATTACATCTTGGTGTGTCCCTTATGTGTAAGTGATTTATACTTATATTTTGCACAATAACCAAGATTAGTTTTGCGTTTAAATTTCATTTCCAGTAATCCATGTTACCTTCACAATGCATTATGATGCATTATGGGAAATGGTATAATTGAGTAACATGAAACAGTTTTTTCTGTTTGGAAATATTTACATACATTTAAGGCACGTTACTGTCATGTCTAAATAAAACATTTAGTTCAAAAATACACCGTCTAAGACTGTACTGGTAGCTTACAAATTCCCTCTTCCACAGATGTCAGCCATAGCCCAGGTGCTCAACGATGGGAACAGGAAGATATGCAGGAGGAAGTCCATAGTAAGGCAGCGAATGTAGAAACATTATCTTCTGTCCCAACCACCGCAACATCACCACCTGCGGTACACCCAGAACCAACTTGACCAACACGATTGCAATAACACCTGGCTGGCAAAGGCAACTGCATAGACGCCCTACATCACAATGACATCTAGTTCACCTATTGCCAAGGTTGGGACCAGCAACCATACTCTGTTAATAGGCCAATTTGAGGCATGAAGCTGCCAATCATATTCCATTTCAAGGAGATTTTATCAATTTTTTTAAATCATTGCTGGCAGTGCAGGGTAAATATTTACCAGCAATGGTAGATATTGTCCATAACCTGTTTGGATTAGAACAGAAGTGAAGGAGGGACAACATGTGATAACCAAAAGCATTAACAACATGGCTAACTCCATCAATAGCCAATTAACAGGAATGACAAATCAAAGTAAAAATGAATAAAACAAGAGTTTCTGGTATCATTACTCATGTGAGAACTGTAGATAGACTGGCATCTACCACCACCATTCTATCACAGTGCACAATAAATATTCAAAATGAATTGGCACACTGCAGCTTAATGTAGCATTGGGGACGCTCTCTAATATTCAAATGGCCTTCAACACTATTAGTAACTGCACAGGAATGTCAAGAAGCTTCTAAAATAAATAGGGGCATATTTGCAACAGGCAGCGATAATTATCGCTGCCTTGTATACCGCATTATTTTCTATCGTTGGAATATTTCGCCAGGCTAGCGTTGTATTAACAATGTTTAGCACCATGGCGATGAATATTCCAGCGATGGCACCCTTTTCCATGGAACATCGCTGTTTTTTCAGCGATGTTACATGTAAAACAGCGATATGCTTGATAATACGACCCTGTGGTCGTATTCAGGGACGGATTGGCAAGGCGGGCATTCGGGCATCGACCGAAGGGCCGGTGTGTCAGTGCCCTCTGTGGGCCGGTTTTTTCTCCCCTTTCCCAGTCCACAGAGAGTGGACTAGAAAAGGGGAGAAAAAAAAACAGCCCACAGAGTGCACGGAGACAGAGAAAATGAAAGCAGCCTCGCTGTGCGGCCGTACAGCGATTATCAGCTGTGGCCTCTCCTTCACCCCTTGCAATCATGCCGAGGCTGGGCTTGGGAGAGGTGATTGTTTGCAAGAATCGGCCCCCCTGGGGGCCAGGTGTGGCTCTGGCCTCTGAGCCATTTTCACCTCGGCCCCCCTGGCGCCCTCGCAGCCCATAAACAGTGTTAGTCTTAACACCTCGCCCACAGCACTTCACATTCAGGCCATAGTGGGTGAGGAAGACTGGGTCTCGCTGTGCAGGCAGGTGATGTTTGGAACGTGAACCATCTTCACCTCAGCCTCCCCCCTGGCTACCTGGCTACCTTGTATGACCCAGCAGCTGTGTTTTGTGCTCCCCTGCCAGGACATTGCCCTGGAGGGCTGATCAATTTACTAATTGCAGAGACATTACCTCTGTTCATGTGCTTCTGAGCTGAAGGTCTGGGGAGGGCTAAGTAGGTTAGTAATAGCAGGGGCTTTGCTGCTTTTCAGGTGCTCCTGTGCTGGAGGGCTCAAATAATTTTGTGACAGAAAGGGGCGCTGCTGATTTTTTTAGGTTCTCAGCATGTAGGCCATTGTCACCTTGGCCCAGTGTCCTACACAAGAACAGTATTTTTTATTTATTTATTTATTTATGCATTTTTATATAGCGCGGACTTTACCCGAAGGTGTCAGAGCGCTTCACAATAGGAACAGAACTGATACATGAGAACATTACAAGTGAACAAAATACAAAAGCAAACGTTACATTAAATGAAGCAAAATGACAATTGTGCGCCAACAAACTATAAGAGGTAGCAAACGGTGCATTACAAAAGTGACAATCGTGAATCAACAAAATACAAGAGGTAGCAAACGGTGCATAACAGGAGGAAAAAGTGATGTGTGCAGGTTACAAAAAGCGTAAAAATAAATATAGAGGTATAATACTGCAATATATGGAGGACACTCCAGCACAAGAACAAACGTTACGAAGGCACTGGTGGCACTTGTGCAGGTGTCGAAACAAACAAATGTAGGAGTGTAAACAGTGTGTTACAGGAGAAAGTGACGGTGCAAGTCACCCACGAGTACCCGACACAGGAAAAAGGACAATACTGCAATAAGAGGCAGACTCTCAAACCACAAGAACACACTGGGAAGACACTTCCATAGTCAAGTAAGGTAGATTTTTCAGTAGTTGAAGGGCTTCCTTCAGATAGCAGAGAGGGCATGAATTACATTTGGAAATGTCTTTGAAGAAGGAGAACTTTGAGGTCAGATTTGAAGGTTTGGGAGGAGGAGGTGATCCGGAGCTGAGGCGGAAGTGAGTTCCAGATTCTCACTGCGCTGCCTGAAAAGGATTGGGCCATCGATCTCTCCTTCTTGAAAGTGGGAGGTTCAAGCAGTAGATTTTCCGCGTTTCGTGATGGTCTAGAGCCTCCAGAGAGTTTCAGTTTATTCGCCAGGTAGCGCGGAGAGGAGGAGTGCAAGGCTTTATGGGTGATGCAGGCAGTCTTGTAGATAGCTCTAGCCTCGATGGGGAGCCAGCGGAGGGAGGATAACATGGGAGTGATGTGGTTGCTTCTTTTGGCCCCATAAATGAAACGAGCTGCTGAATGTAGAACAGACTTAAGGGGGGATAGGTGGGATTTGGGGAGGCCAGTCAGAAGAGAATTGCAGTAGTCCAGTCTGGAGAGGACCAGCGATTGGACCAGGGTTTTGAGGTCATGCAGCGGGAGGATGCATGCATCCTCCCACTTTCATTCCTTGTCTGTGAAATGGTGTTTCATGAAAGGGCACGCCCCTTGAATGTGGGCCACTTTTTTCATCAGTGCCCGGGCCAAATTGTGATCCCAATCCGACCCTGGTCGTATTACATGAAACCACCTCCCAAGTTAGGTATGCTTTAGTCAGGAATTTAACAGACGTTAATTTCCTGCGCTAAGGCATACTTAGCGTGATTAAAATAATCGATTCTCCACGTTGTAAATATCACGAAGCTGCTTTCGCTTAATTTACCCATGTTGTTTCCTCAGACACGTCTACTTTGCATCTCATTAGTGATGCAAAGTTAGGCGTGCTGGAAACGGGAGCAAAATCAGCAAAACACGCGATAACGTGTCTTTGATGATAAGGCGATAAAATTATCTCCGCTTTTCGGACGAAAACAGCCCCAAAAGCAGCAATAATTTTATATCACTGTCTTGTTAATATGCCCCATAGTGCTTCTGTGCAGAGATGCAAACTTTAAGGTGAACAAGATCTCCATGTGGGGAACAACAGAGAAGCACCTTTTCTCAGTTGTCCAAAACAGGTTCAAAAGATGCAAGAAACATTAAGAAAGTATTCTTTATTAGTGAGTTTATTTTATTTTATCGTAGTGTTGAGGGTTTTTGTCATGAGAAAGATGTTGCTACATTTTTCTGTAGATTACTGTAGAGCTCCTCCGCTCTTGTGCATACATCGAATCAGCCTTTAAGAGGGCCAAACGTATGTTCAATAACTGAGCATGAGTGTCTGTGTGCCTCGTTATATCTTTTTTTCCACTTGGAGTGTCTATGAATGTATGTAGTCATTATCCACGGTCTTAAAACATATGCACCATCAAGTCAAATGGTTAAATAACACATTTTATAAATTTAAATCAGACATTTTGAACATATTAAAGAAGTTTATATATGTTAACATACACAATAAAAGCTAAAAAATCACCTCTGGACAGATGGCATCATAATCCACAGTGGTAGAACATGTAGAAATCATATGTACTCCCAGTGTAGTAGCCACTATGTCTGTGATTAAATGATCAGCATTACATAAAACTGATAAGTTCAGAGAGTGCAGCTTCATCCCATTGCGATAGAGGTTTTTTGTTGTTGAGGGAGGAATATCAGAACATGTGCACCTTTTATGCATCCAATCACATGAGGAAAATGTGCTACTTGATAGAATTGAACCACGCTACTACTCAATATAGTTGACCAATACCTAGATCTGCAGAAATGACCAGTGGAATCTACAAAAGACCATCCTCCAATCTCCCCTACAGATACTACTCTACAAAACTCCAATAACAAGGAATTGGTAATGGCTTACCACTTGCCTTTTCAGAGGTATGATTTGTCAGAAAGCACTAACCGTATGGTCTGGATCCAATGCAAGTGATGTGTGCTCCCATACTTCTCCAAACCCACCCCCAACCATAAGCCAAATGTTGTGTAGGTTAGATTTATAGCTGGAGAAATGGATATGAGAGAAAATAAAAAGCACTGGGTAATACTACTCTGCTTGATCATGCAGCTCGGCACTGACTTCACTGTGAAGAATGTTGATATCTCAAGATTAAAATATTACCTTAGTGTTTTTATTGATCTTGCTATAGCACCTGATTTCTAATACTGCAAAAGATATAACTTTATTACATCTCTGCGTCTTCAACTCTCTAAAGTCTGATGAAACTCTGTGTCTTCCTAGATTTGAAAAACAATTACCATTTATGACATACATTTTAGAAACATTCAGGGCTAATATGCTTTTTTCACTTCATAAAACTGCTTCAAAGTGACAGGTTCATAAACTAAGTAATCTAATAAATTCACATGACTAGTTATTATAGAGTTCACCTGACAAGCAATCACTTCCCCCACCTACTTATATGCCTTAATACTATGCAAGTATCACAGAAAAGTTTGTGAAGATATGGGGATCCTGTTCGCTCCTCAGATGAAAATAAAAAGATGCACAAAATACAAGTTCATAATCCTCGAAAAATAATTCCAGAAGTAGTGGTTGGAAATAAAGTATAAGTGCCTGATTTAGAGTTTGGCAGACAGGTTACTCCATCACAAATGTGACGAATATCTAGCCTGCCATGTTACAAATGCCACTGGATATAATGTAATCGTAATATGGTGGATGGGATATCTATCCCATTTGTGAAGGAGTAACCCATCCACTGAACTAAAAATGAGGCCTTATGCCCACATGCATCAAAATTAATTGCATTCGCAAATGGTGCGAATCGCAAAAATCGGCCGTTTGCGAATGCAATCCATTGCTTTGGGATGCATCATCTTTAAAGTGCATTTTCGCTATTTTAGGAATCGCAATTTGATTTGCGATTCCTAAAAAAAGTCGCAAATTTTGCGAATCGCATTTTTTTGCGAAAAAATTGTATGCATGAAAATTCGCTAAATTTAGAAGAAGTCAAACCTGGTGGTAATTTTTTCAAAATTGGACAATGCAGGTGAAATCAATCAAGAGTGCATATAAGGTGCCCCAGAATGCTTCAAACATTTTTTCACAATGGCAGCACTCTTTTTTTTGGCACGGAGGCAAAGGTGGAGAGCTGCAGCAGGATGGAGGAGAAGGATCATTCAAGAGAGAATTTTCAGAGTGCGCATCACCTTACTAGGGCAGACAGAAGCAGAAATCTATGATAAGTATAGGCTCAATGCTCATTTAATTTTAGATTTAATTGCAGAATTGCACCCAATCTTGCAGAGACAAACACGCAGGACACAAGCAATACCAACCCATGTTCAGGTATTGTGTTCACTTCACCTCCTTGCCTCTGGGTCATTTCAGGGTGTAATAGCCATTGCTGGTGGTGTCTCCCAGAATTCCCTTTCTAGATTTTTTAATGCTTTTCTGAATGCCATGTTACAAAGGATAAGGCATCACATTAAATTTCCAAGTACACCACAGGATTTGTTAAAAACCAAGTTAGATTTCTATAACATGGCACATTTCCCACATGTCATTGGCTGTGTAGATGGCACACATGTTCCCATTTGCCCACCTTCAGTAAATGAGTATATTTTTCGCAACAGGAAAAGTTACCATTCCCTCAACATACAAGCAATTTGCAATTCTCAAACCATCATCACAGATTTAGTTGCAAGTTACCCAGGAAGTGCCCATGACTCCTATATTTTTAGACACAGTGCCATCCACACAAGACTGCTAGCTGGTGAATTTGGAGAAGGATATTTGCTTGGTAAATATAATTATCATAATTTTGAAATACTATTGTGCATTCTAGACACATGTTGCTCGTGCATTGTATCTGTTATTACTTCTTAGGTGATAGTGCCTATGCAGTGAGGTCTTACATATTGACACCCTATCTTAATCCAGTAACCAGAAAAGAGCAGCAGTACAACCAAGCTCGCATATCAACCCGCAATGTTATAGAAAGAACCTTTGTGGTGCTGAAATCTCGCTTCCGCATACTTCATAAAACAGGAGGAGCATTACAATATCGCCCTGAAATTTGCTGTAAAATAGTTGCAGCATGTGCAATGTTGCACAACTTGGCCACTCGGAGAGGCATTGAACTTGATTTGGACGATGTACTACCTCAAAATGATAATCAGCCACATCAACCCCATGCAAGATTACATGGACCTGAAGCAGCAGAGGGTAGAAGGAGAAGAGCATAGATAACACAACATTACTTTAAAAAAAGGTAAGAACCACACAATGCAATCATGTGCTTGTTTGTAAACTGTTTATTGTTCCAAAAACATATTATATGCATTTTCTATTCAAAAGTAAATGTCTTTAGATCAAACTGTAAATTACTTTGCCTTTAATTCAAAGCAGAAAGCAATGTTTTTAAAATGATAAGGTCTTCTGTTATACAAAAAATGTCATATCAAAGCTACCATACTATTTTCTACGTCCACGCACACCTAATGCTTTGACACTACTTTTCAAATCTCCCATACCCATGTCACTGGGAAACTTTTTCCTGTTACTACGGAGTGCCTCAGGTAATACTGGGACAAGCATGCCACTGACATTTCTGGAAACATCACTAATCCCAATTGCAGAGTGGTTTGCAGGTGCATCATCACTTTGTGTTCTTTCAACCAGATTATGGAGTGTCCCCATTCCCCTGGAAATCTCTCCACAAATTTGTTTCATATCAAATTGCATGGCAACTGTCTGCTTGCAGAGTTGAGCTGTACTGCTTGAAAGTCGAGCCATTCCCCTGGTGTGACCCTACAGGGTCATTGCTCTTAGATGCCTCTTAGCACTTTCCCCTTGCTGTGTATGTATTACTGTGCACAGTTTCTCCAAAGAATTTGCAATGCGTTGCAGGTTATCTGATGTTGTTCTATGCCCTGTCTCAATAACATTTGTCATGTTTTTAATACTGTTGTCAATGTGACCAAGTTTTCCCTTTATGACTCTTATATCTTTGCCTTGTAGGCGCTGAATTTTCAAAATTTTATCATCAACAGCACTGCCGGTGATGCTCTCCTCTGCAGCTCTTCCTCTATATGTTGCATGTGACCTGCGCCTATAAAACTGTACAAGTCTATTACGCCTGCTCTGAACTGGATTTGAGTTTGCTGGTGTTTCAACAGTCTGGATTTCTGGGACATTAACATTTTGAGTGTCATCACTGTCAGACTGCTGCAGTGGGCGAAGTCTGTGTCTTTGCCTTCTTGCAACATTAAAGGAAGAGGAGGTTGCTGCATTTGAGTCATCTGTGTCTTGTCCATCTTGAGTATTGAACTCTCATTAATTTCTTGTTGTGTATCTATGAATGAAATAGTGCAAACAGTGTGTTACTTTTAAATTTGCACTTTTTGTTTTGCTTTTCAAAATAACAGTTCTGTACAAGATATCATGCTACATGGCTACTTTGGTCTCCTAACATAAGGTACTTGATTTTTTAATAACTTTGCTTAACTTTGACATATGCAATTTCTTTACAGACTACAACTCCCATAATGCACTGCTACATGACTTAAAATGAGTTAGTATTTGTTTTTGAAACTGTAAGAGAACTCATGCAAGAGAGAAATGCAAATTGAACATCAACTAAATCATTTTGAGGCCACTACCTATCTATTAGTACAGTTACAAAAACTATTTTAATAAGTCTTACCTTCAGAATGTCCAACAAGGTCTGAGGTATCAATGTCAATTACTCCAACAACAGCTTCAGGTAAAAGTGTTCCTTCAACAATGTCTTCGAGGGGGGTATTGAGCCTATCCCTGGGGGGAACTCCACCAGTCCTTTTGGCAGCCTTCATCCTGGTTGCTATTCTTTCCTTGGCACGACTGCGCAGGTCATACTAGCGTTTCTGTAAGTTGTTTATATCACGATGTGCAACACCCACAGCATTCACCTTTGCTTGGATAGCAAGCCAGAGATTCCTTTTAAAAACTTCAGGCACCTTCAAAGACTGTTTACCAAACAGTTGTTCCTGCCTCACAGTGACCTCCTCAATAAGTATTTCCAACTCCTGGTCACTGAATTTAATTTTTCCTTTCCTGGATTGGATTTCTGCATCAGCATTTACATTAGCCATTTCTCAAAAGAAATTCAGACACACACACTGCAGCAGGTCCTCGAGGCTGAGCTCCAACTTCCAACTGCCAAACCTCCCCTTCAAACCTGGGAGCAGCTGTGTCCAATTACTCTCCTGCCTTCCTGGCTGTAATCTCATTGAGATTCAGCATGTGTGTGTTTTTGCAAATTGCGAATTCGCAAATTGCGAATTCGCAATTAAGAAATCGCAAAATTGATGCGATTCGGTAAAAATTGCGATTTTTACCGAATCGCAAAAAAATTGCGAAAAAAATGATGCATTCAAAATTGCGATTCCTTATTTGCGATTCCTTAAAAATCGCAAATAAGGAATCGCAATTTCTAACTTTGATGCATGTGCCCGCTAAATCCGTAAACATAAGAAGGTTTCCTAGAAAATATCACTGTATCTGGTTCAGTCTTTTGTCAACTCCAAGAATGTTTACAGTCTGCAATATTTCCAAAAATCTGACAACAAGGTTCCAGTTGCAGCAACTGTGTATTTCGATTGCCTAGCAAAGACTCTCTGGACTACTCGGATTTTATATTCTGGGATTTCAGAACAGCCACCACCTCTTGTAAATCTTGTGAAAGTCCAGTGGCTTCATGGGACATGGTGCATGTGTTTTGCATATTGCGCCCAGCAAAGATGTGAAGCCTCTGTCCAAGTGGTGGCAACACTTCTTGCACAATGACAGCCTTTCCTGCTTCTGAATGTGTGGACCATCGGCAGTTCTGAGTATCTTGCTTTCGCTCTGTTCATGTACAATGAGGTAAGTGTCGGCCACAAATCATCACACAAAATAGTAGGAAGTGCATCTGTAGTCACAGGCCCTAGCCCAACCTCAACAATGATCAAAATCTACCTTTTAGCCCAGATGAAATAACAATCATCAGGAGTACACAACCAACCAGATTTCCCAAACCTTCACTGCTAAAACAACAATCAGTTGCCATGTATTCTAATCAATGCTAGGTCAATAATCAAAAACAGAAATAAGATCTATGATCTACTAGCAGACCACAACCCAGACCTCCTTTTTATTAATGAAACCTGGCTAGATGATAATATGGCACTCACTCTACATTAATCAAACAATGAAGGATATCTAACTCCCTTTGGAAATCAAACAAATGGGAAAAGTAGCAGAGGAGTCCTATATTAAAGACGTCACTTTCCCAGAATGCAAGAAAAGGCATGTTGCTGCTCTCTGTCTGCAACGTTCTTATTCTCTTTCCTCCCCATATACCTTCCTCCCCCACACATCACTTTCACAGATGCTCTCATGGATTCAATAGTGGACATTGCTTTGGAGCACAAGAACTACCACAACCTTGGGAACTTCAATGTCTGGTTCAATACACCCGCAATAAGCTAGATATTATGCATACTCAAGAATATTGAAATAATTGACATGCTTACTAGATCCACACAATCAGTAGAACCCACTCTCAATGCTACATATTAACCCCAGGAAGCCTGATATCAGTCATAAGAAACACATCTACTGTGTGTAGTGACTACCACATCATCCATTTTAAGCTCGAGTCTCCCCTTGTCAATCCTTGCTCGCTCAGAATTCAATACAACAAATGCTACCAAAACTTGGGAGAATTTATTACAAAAACTTCTCTTCCTCCTTCACATCAGGACCAGAAATGCCATTAAAACAGAACAAAATAACGGCTTACCGGTGCATTTGACTTGTGGATTCCTCGGAAAACAACAAAGTTGAAAGAAGACGAGATTGGTTAATTCTGATGTAAAACCTTGAAAAACTGAAACCAGAACCCTCAAATAAATATGGAGGAAAACACGCAGCCTCAATGACAAAAAGCAGCTCCAAAGGCGTTTACAGAACCTACAGAATCTCTATCAAAAAGGCCAAGAAATCCAACTAAATGCATCTTATCACTGACAAATCTATCAAAAAGGCCAAGAAATCCAACTAAATGCAGCTTATCACTGACAATACAAGCCCAGCCAAAAAGCTCTTCAAAATAATTTAAAAAAATGCGTAACATTGCCAGTAACTCAACAAGTTTAAAACAGTTTGAGGGGCCAAGAGAAGCCTCAGCGAAATAATTGAAACATCTGCAAACTCAGAATTTTATTTCTACTTAAAGACAAGCAATGAAAGTCTCACACTACCTCACCAGGGCAGACTATCCCACAGACGCAACCTGTGCTATGTTCATTCATTCTTTTGACTGATCCATACTAATATTATAAAGAGAGAGTCCTAACCTTTGAGGCGGGTAATCTCAATAACCACAGCACCAATCACAACACCCAAAACAGCATTGGAAAGGGCAGTTGCAGCAGAAGGACATAGGCTATACAGATGGCCACCATATACATTTGAAAGGTAAAAGAACCTTGCCAGCAAAGTAGTCCCTTGTGGGCGTGTGCATGGGCGGGGCGCGGCATGACGACAAAAAAAGCGTTCTTTAAACGTGTGCGTTGTGCTGGGGGCGTGTGCTGGGGGCGTGACAAAGGCTGGGGGCGTGTGCTGGGGGCCTGACAAACTACAATGGGCGTGGCAATTGCGGAATTGCGCGGGAGCAAGGGGCAAGACAAACGACAATGGGCGCGGCAATTGCGGAATTTCAAGGGGCGTGGCCAATGGGCGCAGAAATGCACGGGAGCAAGAGCGTTTAATGGGTGTCTGAGTTCAGTTGGAGGCGCACCAATTGCGCAATTGCGCGGGAGTAAGGGCCGTGACCAACGACAATGGGTGCGGCAATTGCGGAATTGCACGGGAGCAAGGGACGTGGCCAATAGGCGTGGCAATCGGTCGCCAACAATCGCGCCACATTCCTAAATTATGATGCCAATCGCGCACCTGGGCGTATGCGTTCAATGGGCGTCTGCGTTCAGCTGGAGGCGTGGTAAGTAACCGTTCGCTCTACTCACTTGTGGGCCTGCACGTTGTGCTGGGGGCGTGTCACACATACTGGGGCCGAATGCAGTGTGTGCCTTGTGCTGGGTGCGTGTCAAACAGACTGGGGCCGAATGCCGTCGGTGCTTTACTAAATTGCCGTTACGTTCCTGCCTTCATGCCATGTGGGTCCTAAAAAAATAATAATACTGGGAAATAACTTTCAAGGGTCACATAATTCACACTGTAATACGGTCGCCGCTGGAGCCGGGCCTCAAGCGTGTGAGCATGCCTGCGGGGACAATAACTGCAGCGTCTCCTGCGCGCTGTCACTCAACTCTCTGCATAAACAAATTTACACATGGCGCCCAACATCAACCAGGGCTGGAGCCGCCCTCAAGCACGGATGACGCGACTAAGCGGCCCTGCTGGCACACTAACCTTGAAACTGACTGCACTTTCCCACACGCGCAGCGTCTCTAGTGCGAGCTGTCACCCACTCAACTCTTCATACCCGGACAAAGTCGGGACGGGCTGCTAGTTATATATAGTTGTGCTAATGTTTAATCATGTAACCTGCAGCAGCCATCTTTTATTACACCATACACATGGTGCAGATCAGGAATATCGACAGAGAAACATCGGGGGACCTAAATATCGCTGCAAAAATATTGTGGGGAAGAAATATCGACAACAAAAATATAGTTGACAAGAATATCGAATGACAGGTGAGTAATATCAACTACAAAAATATCATTATAATAAATATCGTTTACAAAAATATAGTTTACAAAAATATTGATTTAATAATAATGTTATGTATTTTAGTGTTTCAATGAGAATTGTTTGTAATTTTATTATATGTTTTAGAATTTTACTAGTTATTAATTTATTTTAAGTTTAATTTTGCATTTTTAGTTCCGTAGCGGGTTGTGGGTTTATAGGGGAATAGGGTGGGAAGTAATCTAATTATATAGATTTAAATAATAATTTATAGTTGTTAATTTTGTTTTTTTAAATTACAATATTGTGTTTTTAGTTCCGTAGCGGGTTGTGGGTTTGTAGGGGAATAGGGTGGGAAGTAATTTAATTATATAAAATAAATTGAATAATTAATGTGTTAATTGATTAATTAATAATACTTTAATAATTAGTTGTTAATTAATTTCAATTAGTCAATTATTAATTATGTTAATTGTTTAATTAATTTTAGGTGTGTGTTGTGGTGTTTATATGTGTAAATGGTGTGAAGGGTGGTAAGTAATTACATTTTGATTGATTAATTATTAAATCTTTTCTAATTAATTACCATTAATTAATAAGTAATTATTACTTGTAATTGTGTAATTAATTGTAGGTGTGTGTTGTGGTGTTTGTATGTGTTAATGGTGTGAGGGGTGGTAAGTAATTACATTTTAACTGAGTAAGTATTACCTATTTTTAAATTGATTACCATTCATTAATTATTAATTATTAATTGCAACGGTGTTATTAATTTTAGGTGTGTTGTGGTGTTTATATGTGTAAATGGTGTGAAAGGTGGTAAGTAATACATTTTTGATTGATTAATTAATAGATAATAATACATTAATTTGTATTAATTAATTCATAATTATTAAATGTAATTGTGTAATTAATTTTAGGTGTGTGTTGTGGATATTATAGTGTTAAATAATGTGTAATTAAGTATTTTTTTTTAATAATAATATATTTAAATTTATATATTAATTGTGTTAATATTAGAAATTAAATTTAATAAAAATGTTGACGTTTTAGTTTTTTATTGTTTTGTGATCCAGCTCTTTCTCTACTGTTGCACTCAGTGGAGTGGGAATAGTAATTTATACCCCTCCTCTATCCAGCGCTTTCCCTACTGTTGCACTCACTGGAGTGGGAATAGTATTTTTTACCCCTACGCTATCCAACGCTTTCCCTACTGTTGCACTCACTGGATTGGGAATAGTAATGTTTACCTCTCCTCTATCCAGCACTTTCCCTACTATTACACTCACTGGAGTGGGAATAGTAATTTTTACCTCTATGCTATCCAACGCTTTCCCTATTGTTGCACTCATTGGAGTTGGAACAGTAATTTTTATCCCTCCGCTATCCAGCGCTTTCCCTACTGTTGCACTCACTGGAGTGGGAATAGTAAATGTTACGCCTCCGCTATCCAGAGCTTTCCCTACTGTTGCACTCATTGGAGTGGGAATAGTCATTTTTACCCCTATGCTATCCAGCGCTTTCCCTACTGTTGCATTCAATGGAGTTGGAATAGTAAATTTTACCCCTCCACTATCCAGCGCTTTCCCTACTGTTGCACTCATTGGAGTGGGAATAGTCATTTTTACCCCTACGCTATCCAGCGCTTTCCCTACTGTTGCACTCACTGCAGTGGTAAAATTAATTTTTACCCCCTCGCTATCCAACGTTTTAACTACTAATGTTTTTATTTTCCTATTAAATGTATGTATTATTTATTTAAATAGTTTAATGTGTTAAATATAGAATATTTAATTTATTTTAAATTTTTTATGTGTTTATTTTATTTTTATATAGTTAAAAAGTGTATAAATTAAATAAAGATAATAGTTAATAAAATGTATTTATGTATTTATATGTATATGTACATATTCTTTTGTGTTTATATTTATTAAATTAAGTTTATTTGTTATAATTAGTTAAAAAATATATTACATTTTATTTAATTTTGTTAATAATATTAACATTATTTAATTAATTTAAGTTATGTTATTTTTTAAAGACGATATTTTTTACAGCTATATTTTTGAGTCGATATTTTTGAGTCGATATTATTGTACTTACCTGTTTAACTATAGGGAGTCGATATTTTTGTAATCAATATTTTTACATCGATTTTTTTTGTTCGATATTTTTGAGATCGATATTTAAACTTGGAACACATACAGATGCATTAACAGGACACTCTTCCCTCATAGCTAGACAGGGTTTGTTTTTGGCACCTAATTCTGCTGTGCATGTAAAATAATGTATCACAGAGCCCGGTGCTTAAATACTACTGCCTGACACTCTTTCCCAATTTTGCTGTTTCAAATTGTCACACTGCACCGCCATCTAAAGTTGCTAAAAGCTAGTTATGCGACTCAACCATAGAAATTTCTAATAGGGCTATAATTATGTGTGCTCCTTACGCAGGGATGTAGCTTAGTCAGTGAGATTTGAGATTCATGAATCTCTCATTTTATTTCCCAACTAACAAAATAGTTTCCATAAGGAACATATTCAGTAGCGAGGGTTGGAATGCTGAACGAGCAATTGCCAATAGATAGACTGTTTGCAAGCATTCACCCTATCATCCAAACATGCAGACACATAATTGCTCACACTCACCCATCTACATTGCGCACTCACTCACACCCAGACATTCACATGCACATTCACACGCACACATCCATTAACAGAATGCATGAATGCACTTATACATATACATCCATACATACACACACATGCACATGCACGCACACACATGCTATAAACATTTTTTTTTAAACGTACTAGGCTGCCGCGGTAATCTCGGGTGCCGGGAGGGAATCCTCCGTGGTTCCTAGACGGTTGGGACTGTTGCCTCCTCTTATTGGTTGACCCAAGGTCAGCCAAAGAGAGGAGGCAACAGTCCCTTACTTGTCACAGAGTGGCATAGGGTCAGTAAGAATTCCCACTCTCTGACACGAGGTCACTGATTGTCACTTGGCCCTGGCCACTTCAGTGCTTAAAACTGACGCGCCCAGGTCTGTTTGTGGTGTACCCCCTCATCATGAGAGGGGGGGTCTTTGAGGTGCTTTGCAGGGCCGAAGAGGTCTCGCCCACAGGAGCCTGTGCATTTATCCCATATATAGTGTCATGCGAACTGACCTAAACATAGAGAGTGTCTTTGTTCAGCCTCACAGACACTCTCTATGACTGCAGAAGGGTGGGGCATTGGGGTCCTTCAGGACCTGCCACACCTGCATTCAGTTGCTGATCAGCGCTTTTTATGTTGGTTTGAGTCAATGCTGTTAAATCTCTAGTTTTTTAGGTCTTGCGCCTGCGATTGCAGGAGCAAAGCCCCTGCTGTCGCCAAGCGAGACTATTGCGATCGTTTCATCTTTCAAGGAGTAGCGAGACTTGGAGACAAGAGACTGGCACGTGCACGCAGCCTGCCGGAATCGGATCAGGTCGCGCGCGTGAATACACGCTCCGATTCCGGCAGGCTCTTCAAAACACATGCACAACACACATACAGACCCCCCCGCCGCGCATACACACACTCACACACACACATACAGAACCCCCCCGCCGAGCATACACACACGCACGCACACACATAGAGACCCCCCCGCCGCCGCCGCGCATACACACAAGCACACGCACACACACACACACACACATAGAGAACCTCCTCCCCCTCCACCCCCGCCGCCGTGCGCACACACACATACATACACACATAACCTCCGGCATACACACACACATCCCCTACCTCGTCTCGGCGTGTCTTTGCGCTCCCTTGCCCCCGCTCCTCTGGTGCGCACGCACCACTGGTTTCGATTCCCGCGTCGGCTCCTCTGTGGTGCGCGCGCACCACAGGTTTCTATTCCGTGCTTGTTCTTGTTTCATTTTGATATCTGATAAGTATTTACGAGTCACAAATTAGGACCAGATTTTTCCCAAGCTAACAAGAAAATGTTTACGGGACCAGAGTTAAAGCTTTTGAAAATGTTTGGTGCTGGAGTCAAACAGGGAATGATCATAAAAGTTGCATCTGTTTCTCTTATGGCTACTGGGGTTTCTTTTACCAGCATTTTTTCCCCATTTACTGCGAATGCTCTAGAGCTCTGCCTGCAACCGTCAGCCAAGCAACACACAGCTGAGGTGGCAGGGACCCATGAGCACCAGAGTGGAAGAAGAGCTGTGCTGGAGGATAAGAACAGAGATGCATACCCATAACACACTCCCTCCCACCGAGACCACATCTAGTGCACAGGCACGCCCTAGCAAAACAGCACGCTTATCTGCGGACCATTTAATTAAACACACCCAGTTACGCTTTACACATGTGGTTCCTCTAATGTATGCTTGCTTTTGGGAACTGAATATTACAAGGAGGCATCGGATCTGAAAGTAGTTTCTATTTCAGATCTACAAAGATAAACAGGCATTAGCAAGGATAATCGGTTTGGCCATGGCTGCCTGCCTTTTGGCTTTTTCGATGCTTGTTGCTTCACCCGTCAAGTCACTTTAAATGCAACGGGGGAGAGAGGCTAAGGGACGTGTAGGAATTATTATTATAAAGTGTTATGTAAAGTAGCCTGCACATCTTATGGTCAGTTTGTGGTGCTCGCGAACTCCGATGAAATAAGTTCTTTGGAGCTGCATATTGTGTATGAACTTCCAAACTGAATAATGAACTCTGTCTCCACGTTGCATTTTAGCTAGTTTAGGATCTTTTCTAGACCAAATTGTGCACGTTTTTTGGTTGCACTGTGACGAGTTTTGCAGCATTCTGTTTACTGTTGCCGTATTGGGTGTGGCTTGGATTAGCTGTTCGGAGAGCACACAAAGGTTAATTTCCTTTATGATCAGCAGATTTTCAGATACCGTGAATAGTACAATTAAGACCTGACTTTTCAGATCTTGGCATCGGGTCTTTATTTTTATTTTTTATTTTTGGGGTAATCGGGCCACCCAACGTTTTCAAAGTTCTGTTTCCACCACACCAGCAGTCTAACTAGAAACATAAAAAAATTAACACTCAATTATCCCCTTATTTGTAATATAAACTTTATTTCGGCATTCATGCCTTTAACGTTTTCACATATACAAAATCTTTAAAAGCGAGCTCAAGGAAAAACCGTCATAATAGTACAGTTACCTGAGTAAATAATAAAGTTCATAGGTTTGACTTTGTAGTTGTTCTAAAAAAGAATACAAATTCATACTAGAATTCTTAAAAAGTTAGTCCTTTACAAGTTAACAGAGAGCATGTGTGCAAAGGAATAAAAACGTCCGAATGTCACAATGCTAAATTATACACAGTGAAGCCTCCCTGCTTATTAACTGTTTTATCAGAGCCAGCATTTCTGTTATATAGGGAGTTATTCTTAAATTTTATCTGTACAGCGCATTGCTCCAAGGCTGTTTTTATGGCCCAGTTCCATTACTTTTCGGTTAAAAGCGAGTTATGGCAAAGGCTACTTAGGGCACAGGCAACAGTATAAGTGGGAGATGTCAGCCTACTTCATGAGCTATCTTCTTGTGCATTTTTCCTAATGCTCCACATATGGCCAAGGAACTTGGTGACTGCACAAGCAAAGACTGGTCTAGTGTCCGATTTAAAGAATGCGCAAGGCAACCCGGTAATTCTGTGTGCCCATTTGTTGGCAAATAGGTTCAATCCATTTTAGTCTGGGGTGCACAGCCACACACACAACCACACACAGCCACACACACAACCACACACAGCCACACACCCAACCACACACCCAAACACACACCCAACCACACACACAACTACACACACAACTACACACACCCACACACACAACCACACACAATCACACACACAACCACACACATCTATCTATCGCCCTCACTCTATCTATCCCACTCACTCTATAGATCTGTCTATCTATCGCCCTCACTCTATCTGTCTATCTATCACACTCACTCTATCTATCGCCATTACTCTATCTATCTATCTCACTCACTCTATTTTTCTATCGCCCTCACTCTATCTATCGCCCTCCCTCTATCTATCTATCGCCCCCACTCTATCTATCTATCGCACCACCACAGCATCACTCAGGGGCACTACAGGATCACTATGCACTACTACAGCATCACTGAATGCTACAGCATCACTCGTCGCCACCAAAACATCACTCAGCGCCACCACAGCATCAATCTGTGCAACCAATCAACAACAACTGGTTCAAATATGTTCTCTCAATGTTTCAAGCTTTATTACAAATGTCACAAAAAGATGTTAATATTTCACTTCTGTCCTTGGATTTTCGTCACAATAAAATACACTAGACATAATCTTCACAAAAGTTATTTCCAAAAGTTTAAGCTATTGCCATTATAAATGACAATAACTTTTATTTAAGTATTAATTATTTTAAAAATGTAAAAGCCATTGTTATTTGTAATATCAATACATCTAAGTCACGTAAATACAAAAAATCTTACATTACAAATGCTATAGGTGTCACATTTGCAAAAGTTAAAAGTATTGGCATTGTAAATGACAAAGCTATTAATTTCGCTATTTTCAAAACAAACACATAAATAAAACATGTGTCATTTACAATACCAATAGCTCAAACTTTCTTAATGCGAGACCTATTGCATTGCAAATGCTTGTTAATCTACTATCATTGGATTTACGTTTGGTTGAAAATTCTGTTTCAGTTTATTAGTAGAATGGAAATTACTGTTGTGGGAGAAAAGATTGTAAAAAAACGCCTTTATCCCTTATCACTTCCCTTCCCGTTTCTCTTAAAATGTTCTTATAGAGTTTTCTTAAACTTTTCGGATTAGTTTTTTACAATATATGGAATAAAGCTTGCCTGTCCTTTTTTGCTGCTGGATTCTCTCGTCACTTATCCTCATTGTTGACATACTCTACATCTAAAAAGAGAGGTTGCAAGATTGCTGTTTTTATACGGTAAGGTGATTTGAACGGGAAAGAACCCTAATGGTACTGAGGCATGGTTGGGCTGAGAATGACATTCTGCAGTTGTTACAATTTTGTTTGGCTATGTTGCTGTAATTTGCTGTAAGTGCATCTAATAGCTTATTACTTTGTGCTGTCAGGCTACTGTTTGAGCAGATTTAATCGCTTGCATTGAAGTGCTCTGGGCGCCTTTCCTGTGGACTGAGCTCCTGCAGGATTTCAGGAGTTGAGAGTTTTCCCTAAAATGAGAGGCTCTCACAAAAAGTTAAATTGTCTTAAGTCTGCTCGAGTCCACTAGGTTAGGTCCATAGGTTGCTCAATATTAGTTACAGGTTACTACCAAGTACATTTTTAAATGTTATACTCAAATTGGGCTGCTTCAATGTTACAAAGAAAGTGTTGTGAGTTCCCTATATGGCCCACTGTAGCTCTCCCCTATGTTAGCATACTTCTAGGTTCTAGGCTGCTTTTGCTTTGCGGACATTAAGAAGTAACATGTTTGTTTTTGAGCCACACTATTATTTTATAAATAGGCTGCACATGTTTTGTTATTCAGCTCTTATTGTCCCGACCAAAGTCAAGGCACAAACTTATATCTTTTATTAAGCGAAGATGGCCGCGGATCTGTATATCGTATTGGATTTTTTGAATGTAGAAGATCACACACAGAGTGTTTGCTAACAGAGATCGTGCCTTTGTAGACTGTGTATTGAAATACTCTCAAACAAAATTTAAATATTGATAAGTTGAGAGTAATCAAAATTGCTTTTCCCAAAAAGAATTAAATGTGTACCTTCTACTAGTGCCTGATAGGCTGTTGGATCTACAAAAGATGTTTTTACTTTTTCCTTTTAGGCCTTTACTGTTTTTACATCCACAAAAAATGGGAAGCCCTCACATCTTGGACTTGTGATTACTTACTGTTGTGAAGTAAGTGATCACATTGACTTTCTTTCCATATGAGTTTCGGTCGACAAAATCCTAATAGATGAAATAGTAATAGATGTAAAATATACAAACAGGATTTTTGGTTATCATCCACAATTGGATAAAGCGATGTATAATACAATATATGTATAGACCAAATGTTCAATGATGTCTAGCATATAACAAATTGATTATTGTCATAATTCAATGGTTGACTATGTAATAGGATCTGGGTGCATTTCACATGATCTTTAGAGAAATGGAGATGAGTTCACTGTTGATCATTGCTAAAACCACTGTATCGCTATTCGCAGAACAGCTATATGTATTGTTAAAAAATACAGCATCCTTTCACAGATTGTTCGAACCTCACGTGTGAAGATCTTTTGTTGAAGTCTTATCACATAGAGAACTTTAAACAAGGTATTTATTGAACATCGACTGTTTACCATAACTCAACTAATGTGTTCTTGCCATTTAAATTAAATGGATAATATCTTTTTAGAATACTAGACAACTGAATCTGGTTTAACAGTGTATATAAAAGAGAGAGAGAGAAAAAAACCTTATACTATGATTGTTATGTTTGTTCTCCCATTGTGTTTTCCTCAGAAAAGAAGTATAATTCCAATATTCGACTTTCAACTAATGTCTAATGTAAAAATGTCTGGTTTTCTGATTGTATGTACCCATATATATACATCTGTATGGATTAGCTTTTGAATAGATTATTACTATTCATATGTAAATATTTTTATGTTTTGTATTTTTTAATATAGCCCTGAAGAAGTCCGGTCACGGACGAAACGCGTTGGCTATGGCTATTGGTTTTAAGCATCATTTTGAATAAAGAATTATTGACTGAAGAAACTGACTTTGGAATTCTTGGGAGAACAACTGGAAAGCTGATATAACTATATGTATATCATTGTTGACATTGTACTATCGATATATTTTCTGCTGAAGTGTACGGGGTCACCTTGTGCTATTTGATTTGAAAACCAAAGTTTTTGGCTTTCTACTATTGGGATCTAGGGGATTGTGTCCCAGACCTCCTGCACCTAGACATCTACATATCATAAGGACTTTGTCACCAGTGCGGGCAGAGCAGCCTTAATCCCCTTTTGTTTAAATTCAGCTAATGACAAATGCCAGGTATGGGGCTGGGCTCTAATCCCAGAGATCACTGATATATCACTGTGCCCACGTAGTGTGGTTAGGCTTAGACAAATATATAATTTGCCATGATAGGACTTTTCATTTTATACAGTTTATTGGTAATGCTCATTACTCTGCTCAGTTGTATATATTTTCTAAATGAAGCACAGTTGCTAAATAATAGAGCACTGTAGTTTCAATAAATATTGAAACTTTCCTTCTGTCTTTCATTTGTTTATTGTGGACATGCATGAGTGAGAGAATGAAAGGTGATGACCTGTTACCGCTGTTCCCCTTGGGTACTAGAGTGTTGTGTTCTGGTGGGCCAACGTACCTGCTACTCTGGGAAGGTTAGGAGGCAGTAGTTGCTGCCACTAACAAAGGGTAGTGGGGTGGATGGAGGAGCGCAAGGGGCAGAGTGAGCGCAGGGGGGAACAGGAACCTGTTAATAAGAATATGTTTTAAAAAAAAACGTACCTGATGCCGCCGGCCGCCTTCCGCTTCACGTCATTCCTGCTGGCCTCTCCCTGGTCCCAGCAGCCCCTGGGACAGACTCCCATTCAATCCCCATGCTGGATAGCAGTGCGGGGATTGGCCTGACCGGGCAAGAAAGACACTCCTCTGAGGTTATGGAGTCTCTGGGGTTTCTCCAGCCCAGCTGCTGAATGCAGCCAGGCTGGAGAAACCTAAGTGCGCATGTGTGTTTTGGTTGGCCTGAGATGGCTGGCCAAAAACATATGCGTACTTAGGGAGGGAGTGCACAAGCACTCCTCCTCCCCCTACCATGCTCCGCCCCTACATGCACAAGCTCGCTCAGAGTAGGCAAACAAATAAAATACAAGGCTAGAGCATGGTTTTATTTTTCGTTTGCTGGCTCTGCACCAGGCAGTGGGACGACGCTCCTCTTCCACTGCAGAGCAACCACTACTGTTCGGAGCACAGGTAAGGCACTATGAGCTAGTCAACATTTGGGCCCATAGGTACTGATGTGGTATGGTGACTCAACCCCTACGTACTGATGTTCTGTGATCCCAGGCATAGCTCTGTTTCCAAACACAACCCCTGCAACAAAAGCTTCTATGGTAATAATGGTGCACATGGTTGTTGTTCCATTTTAGCAGCTATTTGTTTCACTGCAAATCAGCTGAAGCCCAAGACAGAGAGAGAGAGGAAGATGAGGCAACAGAAGAGAATAGAGAAACTTTAGATCAAGGCGGTAGGGCAGCTCTTATACTATTTGACCTGTCAGCAGCTTTTGACACAGTGAATCACAAGCTGCCGATAGGTCGACTAGCGGACATAGGCATTAGAGGAAAGGCACTTGCTCTCCTAAAATCCTTTCTGACCGGCCAGAAACACTATGTTTCCCTACAACTTTTATATCAGACTTCTTTATACAACCATGTGGTTTGCCACAGGGATCGTCATTGAATCCGACCCTGTTTAATGTCTATGTTTCCCATTTAGCTCCCTTGATCAGACAGTTTGGGTTCTCGCTGACCTCTTACCCAGATGACACACAAATTGTCGCCTCTCTAATGGAAAACGATCTCAACTTGGACACGAGATTCAGAGAATGTATGCTAGCAGTCAACACATTGATGGCAACCAAATCAAATTTACTGAATACCACTACTCTTATTTATTTATTTCCTTGTATTTCGCAATGGTGAATGATTATTTGTACGATGTATTGTTCTTATTATCTTCTTAACCTTCTCAAATAAACCTGTTTTTTGAAACTCAAACTGCATTGGAATAAAACAGAGGTCATTGTTTTTTGGAAAATCACCTTCCTTCTGGTCCCACTCTTGGTGGCCCCTTGAGCTAGGTTTTTCCCCTATTCCAGTCAAATCAACCCGTAATTTGGGAGTGATAATTGACGAGAGACTCACCTACAAAGAACAGGTAAATGTGGTCTCCTCCTCAGATTTTTACACCATCGAAACTATTAAAAAAATCTTCCTTTTCTGTCTCTCTCTTTACAAAAATCAGTAGTTACTCTGATGGTTCTTTCAAAACTTAACTACTGTAATTGCCTCTATACCAACATGCAGCAGAAACATATGAAAATTGTCAGATCTTGCAAAGCACAGCCGCTAGACTGCTATTAGGCATTTCCAAATTCAAATCTTTATCAGGTGCTCTAAAAAAGCTTCATTTTTTGCCATTAGAGTGGTTTTCATGTCGGTATGCATTGTTTTTAAAGCGCTGAATGGAATGGGCCCACACTACTTAAAGAATAAATTCAAGTGGTATAAGCCATCAACAACTCTGTGTTAATCCACAGCATACAATGTCCTGATTCCCAAATATAAATTCCTGGAATTACCTACCTATACATTTCAAAACAACGAAAAATCTCTTGTTTTTTAGGAAAGCCTTAAAACCTGGCTTTTTAATTGTATATAAAAGGTACTGTTGATGTTGATACAGTTAGTAGATCTGTAAAAAAGCTAGTGCCAAGACACCTATGGGTAATCGATTTACTTTATAAAAAAATTAATTAAAAAATGTAATTATAAAATAAATTACATTAAATTAACATAAGTGTCCCGCGTCTTCTGGAACTCTTCCAAGTCAATTCTCATTTATGCAAAGAAAATCAAATACATTGAACCTTGTGAACATTTTCAACCTCACATGCTACAACTGTTCTGACGATGCTGAGGTACTATTAAAACTGGAACAACCTTCCCTAGTTATTACCTCTGAACCCTGTGAATGTCTTATAGCTAAGGAATTTTGGATGCTAAAGAAACATCTCATGCTTAACTCTGCACAAACTTAAATTTCCTCTGTGGATTCTGGAAAAATCATAAGCCAATTTGCTTGTGGCAATTAGAAGTAGGACTGCCTCTGGTTAAAGATTGTAGTCTGCTGCTGAGCCTCTGAGTAGCTCCTTCAACCATTCCTGATGTCTGGAGCTGGGGACGGTTCTCAAATGCAGCTTTTTGCTCAGACTATCTCCTGACTATACGGAACTCAGTCGTGTTGACAACCATAGATATATCCAACTCTGTGATCATCATAATAGGAAAGATTCAGAGAAAACGAACACACCCTTGAGGAAACTGAGGTGGCTTCTTACCGCTTGGCGTCATGGTTTCGACATGGCTTCTCAAAATCCATACCTCTGCCAACCTGATGGCCAACAATAGTGTAGGTATGAGTATTGTAAAAGGTAACACAATATCCTGCCCCAGAATCAGCACACTAACCTCTCAAAGGGGCCATGACAGCCTAGTGGGTCTCAAATGAAGGTGAAGGTGATGGGGTGAATAAAAACTGGTCATGCAGAATAGAGATCCTGCAATGAGGATGAGACTAACACTGACACTCCAGCGATCCCACACCGAACCTCCTCTTCCTCCTTTGCTTTCCGCCCGTGGTCGAACGGACAGCATCAGCTCCTGTGCTTGCTCACCCAGGAGAACAGCTGGACATCTGGGAGCACAGGCCATCTTGTCTACACAAGTATCGGAGCAAGAACCACATGCAAGTAGGAACGCTCTATCCAAATACTGGAACAGAAGTGAGTGAGGCTAACATTTCAATGTTGTTTCCAACAGAAAAAGAGATGTGCAATCTGAATGGACTTTGTTTTCCCTGGCTCAAATTTAAAAGTACATTGATAAGTTTAGATGCTAAAAAGCAACCACACTGTTAGAGAACCCTGCCCACAGATTTCATGTTAGCCAGAAGTTTATGATCGATTCTTAACGCAACCCTTGTGCGCCACAGAAACTGCCTAAAACGTTGTGCTTCCCAGATGCATGTCAGTAGCTCTTTTTCAATGGCAACATAACTACTGCCCCAAAACGCAAATTGCTTGCACCATCTCATTCTTCAGTTCGCCAAAACATACACCCACTTCCATGCTCCCTGGAGGAGAGATGCCACAGGAGTGCTGCAAGAGCAGAGGAAGCTGAGTTGGAGGACAGAGGAGGGATGGCACCAAGCTGGGGGGGACGGGAATCCCAGTGCTCAGTGTCTGTCAACTGTGGAAGTGTCTGGGATGCTTGTACTATGACCTCAGCTCAGCCAAAAGTTGCACCTTGGTTTCAGCCACTGGCTGCCTCTGCCAGTGAGCGGTTCACCTAACCTTGGCCAGGGCTCGACCAGCAGCTGAAGTTACTGGTGAGTCCTGGGAGAGCAGTGGTCGAGAAGGGTTTAAGAGTGGCAAGCTAGGCTCGGCATTGTCATAGGTGCATGCCATAGGGTTGGGCTTGGCCAGCTGGTGGGCCTGGTGGATGGCTGTTAGACCCAGCAGTTTTAGGATGGCTAAAACGCATCACAGCCAGTCAAAATCCACCATTCCAAATAGGAAGAGCACAATACACTTGTCCAATAACCTGTGCTCACCTCCTGGTAGTATAATTTCTAAAAAAACAAGGGGACCCAGCGGGTAGCTAAGGACCATGGGTAGTAGTTACTTTAAAGGGAACAAAGGTCCTCAGCACAATTTAAATAGTGAGTCAATGAAGTATAGACCACAATAGGCTCTATATAACACTATTCGTTGTCCAGCCGGACAGGGAGCTTTAATAGTTGACTTAATGACAATCTTATTTACAATACAATTATACAACAACGAATCATTGCAGTATAGCACACTCCTGTGCCATACCAAGGAAACCAGAAGGAAGATTGAGATGATAGGAAAGGGTGTATCAGGCAAAAGGAAGAGCGGACAGGTCACTATATTAGGTCAGATCAATTTGTTAGTGTAACCTGAAGCGGCGCATACAACAATAAATGTACAATAAATCAACTGTATGCCCACTCAGAGGAGTCGACGTTTCGATCCCGCACTCAAATTATTAAGGGATCATCATCAGGACTTGATTGATTGTTTGCCTGGTTAAAACATTATTGTTAGCCTTTGGCACCGCTGTACCAAGGAGGGATGTGCCGCACGGCAGCCAACAGTTAGTGCTAATTATTCCAGCAGGGCTCAGCATCCGTGGTGCTGAGAAGGGATGACTATTGCTCAATTGTAGTACATAAAGTGCGCCTCGATGAGGTTTGAATACCGATTCGGTATTTAAGAATAGTTAAATGGGATGTAGATCATTTTTCGGTAAGATTCGGTATTTACCGAATCGGTATTTACCGATTCGGTACTTGCCATTCATTCCTATGGGCCTATGGGCCTGGAGGTAAATACTGACTCGGTAAAATGGGGGACACATTCAAGGGTGCCATGGTGTCACTTTGACACCCTGTTGCACCCCTGAATCGTGCTTGTGTGCACATGTGGCACACATACATGCCCTAAGGAAATGTATGTCTACCACATGGCACAGATGAAAATGCAAAGATTTGCATTTTCAGAGGTATTCGTTATTTACCACCAACTTATAGTTGGTGGTAAATAACGAATCCTAAAATGGGAAAAGCACTCATTTAAGTGCTCCCTACATTTCAGATTCGGTAATTTACCGATTCTGTATTATAAGGAATCAGTAATTTACCGAGTCCTTAAATTACCGATTCGGTGAATTACCGAATCTGAAATGTAGCCACCTACATCCCAAATGCCCAATGCCGGTTGGTAACGGCCGAAATTCGGTAATTTCGGCTGTTACCGACCGGTATTGGGCCACCTACACCTGGCCCTATATTTTTAAAAACATTTGTCTTTGTATTACACACACAAACACTGACATCAGAATGAGATACACACTGTATACACAATCTACAGTTATACGCAATTGTGAAACTTCTCTATTGAAATCAAAATGAAAAACATTGTATATATACTTTACAGTTATATGCTTACTTTCTAACACAGAACACTAATGAGAGCTAAGCTGAACTCGAGACTTTTAAAGAAGTTTCCAATGAAGAGCCCTATATTCTCTTCCATCCACTGGGGTATCAGTTTCACAACCACTTACTAGAATCCATTCAAGAATCCCAAGACACTGGCGAGATTCACTTCTCGGTACATCGACCTTTAGACCGTGTGGGAACTGCCGATCAATTAAAATTTTCCAACCATTCTCAATAAAAAATTTAAATCTCACAATAGCCCAAGTACATCAGGGTCCTTTAAAGGCTAACGTGCTATTAGCCTCTCTCCTTGGCAGTCTCCCACACTCGCCGATAGATGAAGAAGATGCATACCAAACTGACTATAACATATTAAGAAATCAGAAAGTTCTAGATAACTCATGAAATACAGGTGACTCCTTCAAACTTGAGAAGAATATAGCTCGAATAGACACTTGCCTCACGTCACATAGCCTCCTACGGGTAGACTGCCCTTTTGTTCATCTGCCTAGTACACCTTTGGGCATGGACGCTGCGGATGAGATGGCGCTGATGACCTTGCTTGGCTTTTGATGTATACTGGCCAGAACACCTCGCTACTTACCGACCCTAAGCAGCGCCATCTGCACTCACCTGCGACTCTCTCCGGGCTGCCTCTGTGGGCCGATTGCCATGCTGCCTGAAAGCGCGCTGGGGGGCATCAATTCTATCGATCTGGATGATACTGCTGATGTCCATTCCTGGCCCCTCCTGCACCTCATCCTTTGCTGTGTATTGCGGCTTGTTTTCGCGAGGACTGTGGGGGACTTTGTTCTATTTGCTGTTGCGTTGTTTCACATTGCTTTCCGGACCCATTCCCGGATTGATTCTTCCCAACACCACTGGCCCATGCATTGCTGCATACCATGCTTGCCCGCGTTTGGACTGCTCCTTAGTGGTATAATCGCGCTACTGAGCTTTAGCATGCCATCTTGAGCTGCCTTTTCCATCCCTCTGCCTGGTGGTGTGACTTCCCGGATGGCCAGCCTTCAGCCAATTTTGTCGTGACCTGACCTGAAGCACAGTTGTGGCGCCCTGCAGCGGCCTGCCAATGGAATTTGAGGCGTCTACTGCTCTTCTTTTCCACAGTTCGTTACTCCTCGGGTGGGTCACTGTGTTCGCATCTGGCCTCTCAGGGGATTGGGGTTGATGACTGGCCCGACCTCCTCTGTAACGCGACATCTCCTCCTCCCGGTGGTGACGGCGGCGCACCCAGCGGCATGGCGTCTGTTCGACAACCCCTCCAGTAGATCCCCGTGTTGTGCCATCCACTGTTGATCAACCACTTGTACACGCTGAACTGTACCCTATTTCAGAATGGGGAAGCCAGATGGCTGCCAACCCAAGCTCGTCTTCGACTCTAATAGGCCACTACGCGGTCTAACTCGGATGATTCTAGCCAGCCGGGCTCTAAACAGTCACAGATGCCCCCAACCACCCCAGAAGATGAAGCAAAATCTTTGCTCTTGGCCATGCAACATTGCCTCACTGATCTTTCCTTTAAGATGGACACAATGAACAGCTGCCTTGACTTCTTTGTCGAAGGTGGACAAGCACGACGAGCAAATTAAAGAGGCCGAGCTGCGCATATCGGACACTGAAGACACCACCACCAGATGCAGCAACAAAGGTCGCAAATGGATAAGCTGCTAAAAATCAGTGCGGACAAAAATGAGGACCTGGAGGCCCGCAGTCGCCGTAATAATATCTGCGTTGTGGGCATACCGGAAAGCACTAATATGGGCCGAATGGAGGACTTCATTGAGCGCCTCTTGACAGACACTTTTGGTGCGGAGAACCTCTCATCACAACTTATTGTGGAGTGCGCACATCGCTCCTTGGGTCCCTGGCCTCCTCCAGGCGGCACTCCGCGTCCTATTGTGGCCCACCTCTTGAACTATCGAGACCGCGATACCGCAGCTCGAGACCACAAATCGCTGCACTTCGAGGGCAATGAGTTCACCATCTATCCTGACTTTACGGTTGCAGTTCAGGAGGCACGCCGCAAGTTCCTGCAAGTCAAGCAAAAACTGAGTAAGGCTCAAATTGAATATGCCCTCATGTACCCGGCACATCTATGAGTTACTTACCAGGGAAAAAATATCATCTGTGCCAATCCGCAACAAGCTGAAGATTTCCTCAAGACTAGCAAGCGCCGATAATCGCATCATGATCCTGATGACTGTGCTGCCAGGTCTCCATCCCCTACAGCGAGCTGACTCTAGAAATGGACAGTGACTCATTGGGCTTCAGCTTCGGGTCTGCCCACTCAAGTAAAGCGGTTATTGCCTGCACCTGCAGAGCGGAACATTGCATGCTTTCCTGTTGGTCTTGCATTCCTACAATTCGTTGTCGACAGTATCAAGTGATTTGCATGCCCTGTATAACTGTTTGGTAGGCTTTTTGTATTTTTGTGGGATTGTTCTGGACATTGCCAAGCACCCTCCCCCTTCTCTCTCCCACTTTCATCCCCGTACTATTGGGGAACTGCTTTGCAGTTGCTGTTGTGAGATGGGAGGGTATTGTGGCCCGCAGTCGCTCGCCACATGGGCGATCCCCCATATTACTTACTCTTATGTTGGACTTTCTTGACCGGACTGTAATGTCAAGAGTTATGTAGAATTTGGGTGGGCTTTCTTGTCCCAGCACGATTGGGGTGCTGTTGTGGGTGGGGGGGGGTTGTTTTGGGTGACCAATACCTTGCCTGCAGGGTTGGGGTGCTGTTCGGCACAAAAGGGGTGCTGTTTTGGGAGGGGGTGGATTGGGACTCATTCACACTTGTTTCCATTTTGCCTTTTCTTTCACAGGTAGACTTAAGACTGCACATTAAGAGGCACATTTTCACACTTTCAGAACATACTGCGATATTACCCCTATTACTCGGCTATGCACACACGTTCTGAGGCACTACAAATAAATCTCCTCACATGGAATGCAAGGGGACTGAGGGATCCCCAGAAATGCAGACAAATACTCACGTACTTAGATAGACATCATATTCACATAGCAATGTTGCAAGAAACCCACTTTGATCCATCACGCACCCCCACTTTTGTCAGTAAGTGGGCCGTAATACACCTTTTCTCCTCGTGCTCCACCTACTCTAAAGGCACAGTGATTCTTATAAAAAAGAATACTCCCTTAATTTTAGGTGGCACACACCAAGACTCTTTGGGGAGGAGCTGCATGCTATGGGGCACACTAGGAACTTAATCTGTCACATTGGTGTGCTGTTATGGGCTGGACATAGATGACCCATACTATTTCACTACGCTTTGGGGGCGCATACTCCAAGTAGTCTCCAGCCATATTATCTGGGGAGGAAACGTCAGCGTTGCGCTCCACCCTGCCCTAAACTGGTCTAATCCTCTACCCTCGCACTACACCAAGACACAAGGAGCACTGGTAGATGTGTTCTTGGCTCATGGACTCACAGATGCATGGCGACACCTGCATCCAGACAGTAGGGAAGGTACTCAATACACTGCAGCACATTCAACCTGGGTTCGCCTGGACTACTGGGTGGTCTCCCGGGGGGTTGTTCTGTGGATCACTCACGCCGAACATCCGGCTCGGACGTACTTGGATCATGTTCTGGTTTTCATGACGATTGCCCCACTCAATTTGCTCACTGCCCCTAGGTTTTGGAGATTATTGCCAGAGGCACTGCTAGATACCGTCTTATGGGCTCAGCTGGGTATAGAATTTTATATATAGAGTTCTTCCAGCTCAATATAGACTCCGTCGCATGGGTGGGAACGGTCTGGGAGGCCTTTAAAGTTACCATCAGGGGGTCCTGCATTGCCAAAAGTTTCAGGGTCCTGAGAGATCCTCATCGTACTCTACGCACGCTTGAGGGGGAACATAAGCAACTGGAGAAAACTCCATGGAGGGACTCCTCTGGGAATCAACTGGCAACATTCAGAGATAAGCTCACAGATTTTAAGCACACAGCTGACCAGGTGGCTTGCTTTCGAGGAAAGTATTTCACGGCAAATATGGAGAGGGAGGGCGTCGGGGCAGAGCACTAGCGCAGGAAATCCGATTGCCTAGGTTTTCTAATTACGTTCTAGAAATTTGGGACAATACCGATACACACCATAGAGACAGCCTAGATATTCTAAACGTATTTAGAGTTTTCTACGCTGATTTATATAGTCCTCGTAGGGTCGCGCCTCCAGATTTTGCAACATATCTACAAGATATAACTCTTGGATGTCTGGGAGATACGCAGCGGGAGTTTCTCGCCGCACCTCTTGAAAATGACGAGATACGTGAAGCTATCATGCAAATGAAGCCCGGGCAGGCCCCGGGCTCAGACGGCCTCCCCGTTGATTTTTATAATACATATCTTGATCAGCTGCTCCCTGTTCTCAAACAGGTCTTTGTTGAGGCACAAGAGTCGGGAATTCTCCCTCCATCCCTAAGGGAAGCCGTGATTTCTTCACTACTGAAACCCGGAAGGCCTACGGACAGGTACGACTCTTATCGCCCTCTCTCCCTGATTAATACAGATGCAAAAATCCTTGCCAAAATATTAGCTAACCGTCTCAGCTTGCTCATGGAGAAGTTAGTTCTTCCAGACCAGGCTGGGTTTATCCCCGGTCGGGCAACATCACATAATTTGCGTACGCTCCTCTCAATTCTACAGTCAGTCGACCCTCAACTGCCCTTGGTGGCATTTTTTCTGGACGCCACGCCGGCTTTCGATCCGTTGAATGAGATTATTTATTTGATATCCTTCAAAACATGGGAAGGCCTAAAGGGTTCATGGCATGGATCTGTCTTTTATATACTGACCCAGAGGCTAGAGTTTTAATCAATGGGCACCATTCACCCTCCTTCTCCATCACTCGGGGCACTCGACAGGGCTGCCCGCTCTCTCCCCTACTTTTTGCCTTGGCTGTCGAGCCTCTTGCGGCCAGAGTCAGACAATATCAACATGACAAGGCGCTCCGCTGCTTCCTCCGGCCAATACTCATCTCACTCTATGCTGACAACATCACTTTATGTATCCGCGACCCACATTCCAAACTTAATCCAATACTCCGAAAATGTGTTCGCTTTGGAGAACTCTCTGGTATCCACTTCAACTGGGCGAAGTCCCAGATTTTCCCCCTCACCATGTCCTTGGCGGCGTTTACCCTGGACTTCCCAATTGAGTGGTGCGCCGATGAAGGAACTACATTACCACTGATCGGGAGGATGTTGATGCGGCTCAACTACGGTCGGACCCTGGAAGAGATCAAGAATAACGTTACAAGATGGATTGCTCACCCTCTCTCTCTCGCAGGGCACACCTCCCTCATAAAAATGGTCATCCTTCCTAAGTGCCTCTACCTTTTTTAAATATTCCGTATGACCCAGGCAGACACTTCTTCTCTGCACTCCGGTCGGAGCTGATTCGGCTAACCTGGGGAGGGTAAGCATACTGACCCAGAGGCTAGAGTTTTAATCAATGGGCACCATTCACCCTCCTTCTCCATCACTCGGGGCACTCGGCAGGGCTGCCCGCTCTCTCCCCTACTTTTTGCCTTGGCTGTCGAGCCTCTTGCGGCCAGAGTCAGACAATATCAACATGACAAGGCGCTCCGCTGCTTCCTCCGGCCAATACTCATCTCACTCTATGCTGACAACATCACTTTATGTATCCGCGACCCACATTCCAAACTTAATCCAATACTCCGAAAATGTGTTCGCTTTGGAGAACTCTCTGGTATCCACTTCAACTGGGCGAAGTCCCAGATTTTCCCCCTCACCATGTCCTTGGCGGCGTTTACCCTGGACTTCCCAATTGAGTGGTGCGCCGATGAAGGAACTACCTGGGGGTGTACATTACCACTGATCGGGAGGATGTTGATGCGGCTCAACTACGGTCGGACCCTGGAAGAGATCAAGAATAACGTTACAAGATGGATTGCTCACCCTCTCTCTCTCGCAGGGCACACCTCCCTCATAAAAATGGTCATCCTTCCTAAGTGCCTCTACCTTTTTTTAATATTCCGTATGACCCAGGCAGACACTTCTTCTCTGCACTCCGGTCGGAGCTGATTCGGCTAACCTGGGGAGGGTAAGCAGCCCCGGCTACAATCGGATACAATTACTAAGCCCTATTCCCATGGAGGGTTCGATGTGCCCAACTTCGAGCTTTACTATTAATGCGCGCAAGCTCATTATGCTCATTATTGATTTCACCCCCCCAAATACAAGCCACAGGTGGCGGCTGAGCGCTGGTTATCGGACCCCATACCGCTTGAGGGTACCATATTGATCGTCACTGCGCCGCGAGTGGTAGATCCATCGCCAACTGTTTGCACAGTAAAGGCATGCAAGGTATTGTCAAACATTCCCAAGCCCCCATGCTGTACTCACCACTACTTCCTTTAGTTTAACACCGATCCTACAAGAAGGTGTCTTCCACAAAACTAAAGCTAAATACAGGATTACCTGCTGGAGGGATCTTTACCTCAATGGTAAGTTTCGTACATCACAACAATTATTTTCTAAACAGCCATGGACATTTTTTCTCTATGTTCGTCTGAGACAGGGCATCAAATGGACTTATTGTTGCAATCAGACAGAACAAAGTTCATCCAGTACCCGGCTCCGTATCCTTCATTATAAATTCTTACATCGCACCTATTATACTCCAGCCAAAATGTGCACATATAAGTTACGTGATAGTGACAATTGCGATCGCTGCGGTGTAGCGGGGGCAGAATTCCTGCACCTTGCCTGGGATTGTGGCGCTGTACATGCCTACTGGTCTCAAGTCTTTACAGCTTTAGAACGAATGACATCACTGCAGCTACCGCTTTCCCCCCTGCTTGCCTTGTTGGGTTACACTGAGAAGCTGGCTGTGGCACATCAGAAATTTTTGTCCTTTAGCTTACTCTTGGCAAAAGAAGAGTAGCATGTAGATGGGGTTGAGGTAGGGCGCCCACATTCAAGGACTGGATCGTGGATATGGTATTCTGGCAGGAACAAACATACACGTTTGCAGAACTCCGTCCCTTTACCTCTCTCCCCCGTGACATCTGGTGGCCCTTAACAACATATTTGCTCACACACCGATTGATAACATCAACACTACCTAAGCTTTTAGTGCTGTAGCATATTGAATGGTTCCTGTTCCATTCATTGTATCACCTACATTTTGCAGCATTGCGAATGTAACTTCCACCTCTGCATATATATTTCCCTGTGTTAGTGGTGACCTTTCATGTATGAATCCTGGTAACTCATCATAGCTGTGACTGTTACTTTACATTATGCTCTGTAGATTTCTGTTATTGTGCTCTTATTGTTCTCTCCTCTTCATGAGCGGACAATTATGTATCTACCTGTGCATTGCATGTGCTGTATTGGTCCTCTCTGTTTACAAAATCTAAATAAATAAATAAAATAAAAAAAACAACTGCTGTGGGAAATTCCAGAAACCCTTCTATCCCAGTCAGTACCAGCAATCATGAAAACGATGTGTAGAACTTTGGATATAATTGCAGGATCTCTCACTTCACACGCAGCAAAACTAGACAGTCAACAAGGGTAATGCAGGAAATATCCTCTTTAGTAGTAATTGAAAAAAATAACAGAGGCAATTGAAAGCACAGGTGTTGTCCGGTCAAATAAACATTGTTCACCAAATGATTCTGGTAATTGCGCTGCAATATTAGAGAACTTATGGGAGGTCCCGAATATTATTCTTTCCATAATACCAGGTTGTATAAGGACCCTTTCTTTACAAATTCTGAAGGAGTCGCCACTCCAGAATCTCCACATTGGGCACATGGTGGCCTGACGAGGAACAATCAATTCTAATTCAAGGCTATTGCCAGTTGACAGGAACTGTGCAAAGTGCACTCATATGCAAAGATTCCCTACTGGCCCAAGAGAATCAAGCAATACATTACCACCCTCTCTTCCAGTCAGCAATTCGCCAAAACCAGCTGAACCAAGAATCATTGTGGTGGCACATAGCATCTCAGAATCCATCAAATCCCACGGAATAACATATTTTGTTGAATACCTAATGGGCATGTCCAAAAAAATCTGAATTTACGTGAGCCTATACTTTAGGAACCTCTATGAGAACTGTTTCCTACCTACAGTGAACAATGCTCCATTTACCTGAGTGCAATCAAACACTAAAACTCAGTTGCTAAAATTTTGCAAACAAACAAGCCAACGTACCACCACTCAACCATAACAAAGGTTGCTAGGTCCAACTCCAAGAAGAGAAGGCACAGATTAATTTCTAGAGTGTAACCCAAGGCTGTACAGTAGTTTGGAACTCTTCTTAGAGGAGATGCAAGAACAGAAAGTCAAGCAAACATGCAAAAGGTCAAGACATCTAGGA
This sequence comes from Lissotriton helveticus, assembly GCF_964261635.1. Lineage (NCBI taxonomy): Eukaryota > Metazoa > Chordata > Amphibia > Caudata > Salamandridae > Lissotriton > Lissotriton helveticus. Next base: position 1,031,282,727 of record NC_136059.1, read on the forward strand.
CCTATAGTTTTCCTGCTACTTAGCAAGAGCAAACACAGTCCAATATGTGTCAGGGGAGTTAAGTGCACCAATAACCAACCTGAACTCTCGAATCAGAAGAAACCTACCCCACAATCCTACTCATCTCAAAATTTAGCTTGAAAGGTGGTTATGATATCCTGAATTACAGTAACGTCCTTTAATCGGTCACCTCTCTCATAGATCTGAAACAATACAATCTACCAAACTGGAGTTTTCAGGAAGGCAAATCAGCAGGCCTCTGCAGCCAAGATTCCATAATTGATTTCGTAATATACCATATTTCCCCATTCCAATCTCTAGGTCATCTCCTCCAGTCTCTGAAATCCCAGCAGTACTCTTCCACTGTTTGGGTACGTAACCTCCCCTCCATGTTGTGAGCATGTACAGGCCAATGGCTTCCCAAATGAAACCCACTGGTCTTCTTTACTGTGGTTCAACCAGACATACACTATGGGTGTAACACACACACCAAACACATCATGCTCTAGAATCTTAGAGCAAGGATTCTTTTAGCAGTGGAACTTTACATGAGTTGGCCAATAGGCTACCAGTTCCAAGGCCCATTTAAAAAAGGTCAGCCAATACTATAAGATTACTAAAGCAAAGCATACTGCCACTACCCCTCTATGTGCTAGAACCAATGACTGGGGAAGTAGTCCAATGTCACTAAAGAGGGAGCACTTGGTTCACCTCTCCTGGTCCACAACAGGTCCATGACCATGCTCATGTTAAGGGTCAGGCACAGGCCCAGGCCTTCATGAACATGACAGATTAGTGTGAAGCCGGGGCCAAACATCCAAAAAAGGAATGCCAGATACTGGCAACTGGGCACTCAGGGCAGGCAGGGAACATTCCAATCCCAATACTATCTATCCTAGCTTCCCGCATGAGCCATATAACCCATTGGGCCACATTAGAAGAGGAGGCCAGTAGTAAAGCATGTTTCACATAAATTAGCATCTGAAGCTAATAGAAGCTCAAGGAGGATGGAAAGTGGCAGTGTATGCGTCACACAGCCTTACACAAAGGAAGGATAAAAAACATAAGTTCTTCTCGAAATATAAAATGATAAACCCTGTGGGGAAAACGATTCGTTATTTATATCCAAAGCTTTGATATCTGAAACTCTCTTGAAACAAATCGGATGCAAAAGCATTGGTAATTTTGCTGCAAGCTCTTTTAAAGACAGAATGATGTTATATGGTCACTGCAGGAGAAAATCCAATACTATCTTTGTGAAATTGTTTTACAGATTTATATTTTGCGTATCATAAAAAATATGAAATGTGCATTTTCACTCACAATTTGACATTTATAGATTGATATAGTGTAATTGCGTTGCAAACAAATGTATTTTGATGTGTAGAAGTACGTTTAATAATGGGGTTTAGTTATGTCACATTTGTGTGTAAAACACCATCTTGAATAAGATGGATTTCATCTCTGTCACTCGCTCGTATTTCCCAACCTGTGCACACCCTCTCCCCACAGGTTCAGCAGCACACAGTCAAGCCCAGATCATATTAGTTTATTTTCATTGCTTTATTGTTCAACTCACAAACTTTCTATGGTGCGGATGTAAAATTGTAACTTGTAACTATTTCTTTTGTTTCTATATTGGACATAGGGCTGGGTTACAACTTTGGTGAGTCCATAGGACCGCCAAACCTGCGGTGGTGCGGCGGTCACCGCTGTGCCGGCAGTCAGACCACCATGGAACCGCTGCACCCGTAATCCCTGGTAGTGGCACAGCAGTCCGGGTAGGCAATATGCTTGATAGTGATACTGCGGCACCGCCAAGCATATTACGACTTTCCCCACTGCCATACTTTTCATGGTGGTGAGCCTGCCATGAAAATGCTGGCGGTGGGGAAAGAAGACCATCTGTGTCCCTTGCACATGTTGTGCTCCCTGTCTGCTTGCACCCCATTTACTGTATGGCATGGACTGCACATGTTGTGCTCCCTGTGTCCCTTGCACATGTTGTGCTCCCTGTCTACTTGCAACCCAGTTACTGCACAGCATGGACTGCAGAGTCCATGCCCTGCAGGGCCTGCCTTTGGCACTCCCGTTGCGGTGCCTTTTTCATAGGCACCACCGTGGGACCACCAACGAATGGCCCGCCAGAGAGAAAACTCGCAATCTGGTGGGCAGTCTTGACACAGCTTTGGTGGTGTGGGAGGGAGGCAGCGGCATGAAGGCCCAGCTCCCACACCGCCTAAGTCCTAATTGGGCCCTTAGTCACTTGAAGAAAACCTTATTGTCACTGTTTCATATTGTGTTCAAACATCTCCAGATGACATTAGCATAGAGGGCGCTGAATAATTATTAAGAAATGGGTTAGTGCTTAGTTGCTAAAGCAGTATGACATTTATTTTCTGCTCTTGTTTGTTGAAGAAATTATACATTTGCTCACACTGTGATGAAATAGCAGGGTTGTTGATTTAATATGCAAACATTCTGTATTTAGACCCTGCGAGAAAGTCATCCTTTTTGCCCTGATCACCTCCATATTTGCTATACTGGTGGTAACTGACTCTGACTGTGCCCTGGGCTCTGCTTACCAGACACAGGGCTAGTGCTCTGAATATAAGGCACATGGTAATTAGGTTTAATTACAAATGGTGCTGACAGACTAGTTGTAAGCCCCTTAGTATATAATAGGACGTGTAGGTTTAGAGACCCAGTAGACATAATGCACTTGAGTGTGCACTACTGTGTTGCTGTCGTTTTTATGACAACAGGCAAACAACACTACAAATCATGAATAAATCACCTAGCATCAATCTATCCAACAGGGTGCTATCAAAGGCAGGAATGGAGGTTCTTGAGCTGGGACTATCGTTCGTCCCTGGCACCATGATGGATTTTACTAAGGTAAAAATGGAAGTGATTGAATACTTCAGAAAGATTCGTTTGAAGTGGTTTTTCAGAGACTCAACAGATTTTACTCAGACCGAGCCTCCGGCTGAGAAATAAGTCATCGTTCTGCCCTTCTATTTACAACATGTCTAAAGACATATTGACTTTTGAACATGCAGTATTATCAGCATTAAATATCATTGAGAGGAAACGTCTCTTCGTTCCATCAAACATATCAAGACATCACAAAGAGGCAATCAGTGACCTGAAGAACCAACGGGATGCCGTGATTAGACAAGCGGATAAAGGGGGAGCAGTGGTCCTATGGTCAAAGGAACTGTACAAAGCAGAAGGTGCAAATCATGTGCACAACTTAGAATGGTATCGACAGATCACTCAAGATACGACTGTCCAAATAATGCAAGAGATTGTATCCATTGTTAATGAAGCCAAGATGAAAGACATTTTGGGCCCTAAAGAAGCTGAGTACCTGGTAAAAAAACACCCTCGAACACCCCATTTGTACTTTTTACCTAAAGTGCATAAGGATGCCTCTACACCGCCTGGCCGCCCTATCGTCTCTGGGTGCGACTCAATATTTGAACCGGTGTCAAAATTTGTTGATGTTTTTTTGAAACCATTCCTATTAGAAGTACCATCACATCTACGTGACACCATGGAATTCTTTAACAAAGTGGAGGGATTCCAATTTGACCCTACAACTCAAATCCTCGTGACAATGGACATCACGTCCCTTTACACGCAAATTCCTCAACAAGATGGATTGGATGCAATTGAGACGTATTTGGAAAAAAGACCCCGTCCGCACAGAGTACCAACTGATTTGATTCTGCAACTCGCAGCTTTGGCATTGAAAAGAAACTTTTTTAAGTCTGAAGATGAGCTGTTCCTCCAGGTAAAAGGGACTGCGATGGGTTGTCCCTTTGCTCCTGAGATGGCGGTGCTGTACATGGCCCAGTACGAAGAGAAATACATATACAATAACAACCCGTACAATGCACACATCAAACAATGGCTCAGGTACATTGACGACGTATGGTGTATTTGGGAAGGATCGTCAATGACCTTGGAGGACTTTCACGTTTGGTTGAACAACCGCAGCCCTGATATCAAATTCAGTTTGACATATGATTGCCAATCACTGTCCTTTCTGGATGTAGAAATAAAACACACTCCCGATGGTTTGATGTCCTCACTGTACCTCAAAAAAACCGACATAAATAATGCAATACATTATCGGAGCTACCATCCGAGAAATCTAAAAAACAATCTCCCCTACGGACAGTTCCTAAGGGTGAGGCGGAATTGCTCAAGAGTAGAAGACTTTGAAATACATGGCACAGCTTTGTGTCACAAGTTACAGGAAAGAGGATACCAGCGTAAACTTGTGATACACTCTATGAAAAGAGCACGCTGGACCCCCAGAGAACATCTATTGGAGAAGAATCTGAAACCACTGACTGAACGAATAGTGTGCGTCTCCACATTTGGCCCTCACACACAACCAATGCAGAAAATCATCAGAAACCATTGGCATCTGGTGGAAGATGCCATTCCGAACATTGGTAAACCTTTGTTTGCATTGAAGAAAAATCGCAGTGTAGGGCAACAAATTATATCTACACGCCCTCCAGCGAAAAAGGAGACCCAAAGTACGCTATTTGGTCTAGGTCCAGTAAAAGGGCACCGGAAATGCGGCACATGTACAGTATGCGACATGACAGTTGAAGGCACGCTTTTACGGATGGCAAAAAATTCTGGAGGCACAATCAGTTTACTAATTGTAAATCAAAATACGTTATATATGCCATTGTATGCCCTTGTCAAAAAACCTACATCGGTAAAACAACGCAGGAAGTTCGACAACGCATCACTCAACACCGGTCCAGGGTGAAGAACTAAGTACTTACGGCAGCACTGGTTTCCCATTTTTTGGAAATGAACCATGGCCCAAATGACTTTAAATGGACCGTCCTGGCATTAATAAAAAGCGCTGTGGGTGCAGGAGGCGATCCGGATATACAGTTGTCTCGCAAAGAAGCATTCCTGATCATGAAATTTAACACGGCTTTTACCGGACTGAATGTAATTTCTGAGTTGAGTAACCTCAGATAATATGATGCGAATCGCGACCAGCAAAACGGAAAATATGAAATCGCAGCCACACACTCTGTGTCTATATTAGATATGCCCAAAGACTGACCGAGTCTGGTTTTGTACATAAGTAGCAGCATCGGTACAGATTCGCTGCCAAATGCATTGCGAAGCAGTTGTTTTCAGCTGGAGAGAGGCGCGCACTACAGGTACCAAGCGCCCCAGCGAGTTTCCGGATTGAATGGCCCCTTTAAGTCATCATGGCCCGCACACGCCATTCTAACGTGATACGATACGACGCCTATCGCGGAAGTCCCTGGCTGTGAACAGACTGAGAGAACACGCACGAACGGATTGTCTCTCATTGCCGGAAAATCGCAAGTGTTAGCGGTTCTACAAGTCTATGAAAACTCATACAAGTTGTTGTTATATTTAGATAAAGATACGCACAGAAAATCGCTGCTCCATGGAATTCAAATAAGAGCACACACGGACGTTTCAATTAGATCTGGAGGTCCGAAGGTATGTTCTAACAAACAGCCACTTTGATCTTGAGAACGGCTAAAAACTGAGATGTTGTTATCTAACAGATTACATACCTTTACTTGCAGGACCGCGCCCCTTATCATTCACAGTCCATCGTGTTGCAGTACAATCACCGCGAGGTAGGGGCCCAATGCAACCTTCGCATGCTGACACTTAGACATGTCTAGTAGTGTTTTAATATCATTCTGACAATGTCCCTGTTTCCACACAACATTTCAGAGTGGAATTCATCCCTACAAACAACATACAGCTGCCCCGTGATGTCCCACAGGATTACAAGTCCTTTCTCACACCAATCACATATTTATTTGTATGTCCCACAGTGAAGGCCATCTTCCAGTCCATGTCCTGAGGAGAACCCTTAAACAGAACTTGGGTTCGAAACGCGTTGACCCTGTGCTGGAACAGTATTCATAAAGGGTGTTACAGGATTAGAATTAGGATAAAGTCCCCCTGGTATTAGCCCCTTGAAATTAATAGGTTCCAGTATAGTTAGACAAGCAGGCCTATAGTCAAGAGTGGTCGGCCGCCTGTCTGTGTTTTTGTTATTAGGACTGGTGCCCCATGAATTGAATGACTGGAGGCATCTTTTATTGTTTATCATTTTTGTATATGGTGTTTATATGAATGTTTTTTATTTACACGGTTCATGAAATGTGTTTATGTACTATGGTGTTATATGTGAATGTCATTTTTTTGAGTATGCTTTATGTCTGGATATTTTGAAATGTTTTGCAAAGATATGGAATAAGTAAAAATTACTAAACAAAAAGGTTACCTGTTTAGGATTATTGACTAGGTGGGGTTGTGGTAAATAAATAATTAAATACCTGTTCTATTTTTGACTAGATATACAATAACAGATAGCTCAATAAATAAGAGTCAAGATTCGAGGTAGCTGGAGTTTGCAGGTTTTAATCAGGCATAAAGGACAGGAACAGGACAACCTGCATGGGAATGGGATGGCAGCTGCCGGGGGGCAGGATCTGGGAGCATAAGGGGTAACTTTTAATAACAGTGCACAATATTTATAGTTAAACAATTGCATTACATTCAGTATAGTAGGCGTAGCAGTGGGTGGAGTTCATAGCAGTCGCGAAAGATAAGGCATAAAGTGGGTGGAACAAGAGGCGTATACATAGACATGTGATGTAAACGTAACAGAATATGTCATAAACGGGGCGGAAACATGGAGGGGGCTACCTAAGGAGCCGGGACCTCTGACCTAGTGGTGCGCGCAAGCTGGCAATGACGTGTTACTAGGAGGAACTGGGGGCTATGACTTCTGCGCTAGAAGAGGAGACGAAAGTCTGGAGTGTCAGAGCGACATGTACCTAAACACTATCTAGTATCTGATGTTTAGAGAACATCTTGATAGAATCCAAAAGTTATCAGGGTAAAGGCTAACAGACTCTAAGACTGGTGCATGCATCATTCTATATGTAGTGCGTGTTGAGGAATATTAAATGACCATTAATACAGTATTTCTCTTACATGGAGACGTAAAGGCTAGACGATGACTGAAACTATTGATGCGATTCAGTAGCTTTAGGAATGCAGAGAAGGAGGGCTGGACTGATAACTAGAATCATAACATACTCTTGGCAGACTGGCAGGCAGAGCCAGGCCGAGCCGGGCACTGTGAGGCAGGAAGTAAGTGAAGGGTCAGGGATACAGGTGGGGGCTGTATCGCTCCTCAGCGAGGGTTCAGGAGACAGGAGCTGAATCTGGTGTCCGGGCCCTTTTGAGGCCTAGAAACTGAGACTTTTCAATGAATTAACGTGCACACTGTAAAACGTGGCAACATAACTTTACATAGGCCTAATACTCGTAGCTTTAACGAGAACTGAAAACTGGCATACTAGAGATGGACACAACTAAAATTGCGTCTTTAATCGATCATAAGGGAATACATATGCATATTAATCATGCACATATAACATAAGATGGGGAACACGTAGGGACACAGAACATGGCAAAATTTACTTTTCCACATTCCCTCCTTGTCACTACGTTTCCATCAGGAAACATCAATATTCATGATACCATCTATCATTTCATACAGTATCATTTGCTCGTCTCGAATTGTCTTGGAACGGGACTTAGGACTAGGACTTGGAATACAGGATGTAGCACAAATGCCGCAAATCGCAGGGCCACATTGTAAACAGAGGCAGCAACTGAAAATGATCATTACTGCTATACCTAGGAATGACAATACTTTCCATCCCCAGGCAGAGATTATACTCCAGAGCCAACCGGACCATGTCCAGGTGCCTGGATTCTGGTGTAACTGATGGGCAATTTTATGAAGTCTGGTTATAGCTGAATAAACAGACGGCGCGTTATTAGGAATGAAAATGCAGCAACTAGATCCGATGACTCTACATGCTCCTCCTCTATCGGCCAGTATGACGTCAAGAACGAGACGATTTTGGAGCACGACAAATCTCATAGCAGATTGCTCTTCGGTTAAGTTACCTAGAGCAGAAGTAGTCTCATTCACTACTGCTTCAAGGGTTCTGGTTAACCTACGGATTAACTTACTATTCTGGATAGGTCCTATAAAGAAGAAGAAACCTCTATTGAAGTCTGTATACTGTTCTAGAGCAGTTTCAGTTTGATCGACAATCGGGGACTCAATCTCCCTTCTATGTCTAATGTGTACTAGATGTGTGTTTCTATGATAAACGGATGGGGCTAGGAAAACTGGTGGCAGTAGGAAGGCAATGTAACATGTTCCATCCCAATCGAGGGGCAGACGAACATATGCGGTCTGACCACAAACAAAATAAGAATGACGTGAGGCTTTGAAAATAGATTTCCCACTGTCACTATACTTGACAATAGTAGTACAATCACTATGTCCTACATGTGCGGAACCATTTTTTCGGACACATAATTCGCCTTTGACTGGTAGTACTGAAATAGCAGGTAAATCTGGAGTAGTATCAGACTGAACATTCAGGACCATAAAATTCGAAGAATAATTTCCCAAATTATAAACTTCATTTTCTAGATCTAACCCTGTTCTATGGGTGAGACCTTGTTTGTCTGGAAAACATGTACTATTCAGAAGGGACATATCAGTTGAGGATGACGTTAACGTGGACCACGCTCCACACGAACCATTATGTGAAAACGGATAAGGAAAGAGTGGCAGAACTCCCTTCGGTGTCTGGAAAGGGGGGAGTCGACCACACACCCAACAATTAGTGGCATTGCTGGTCTGGTGTGAATAGTGTAACATACGGATAAATGTGTTATTGCGCATAGCAAGACGATAGGATAGCTCGTGAGGAGGCAGATCACTAAATGTGTGTTCTACTGTAGCATTAGAAAACTTATTTACATGAGAAATTGAAAAACATAAATGCAATGCATAACTTGTGCAGGTAACCATCAAACTCAAAAATAGAAGAAAACATAAAATAACAATACATCTGATGGAGTTTTGACTAACTCTCTCACTATGGGGGTCTATCTCATACATGTCAGAAACCTGTCTAACCGTTTCACCCGAGGGGGACTTAGACAATTAAACTGGCTGACTTATTTTACTAGACCGGAGCTTCTGTTTATACTCCTGCTGCGGAGTTTTCTCTAACAGGGAGGGCTTTGAATCAAAGTCAATAGCGGGACAGTCCTTGAGAATAGGGCTGTTTTTAGACTCGGAAGTGTCTACAGAAATGTTATTTAAAGTCTTGTTTCTTAGTCCATGAAATTTCTTGACGTGAGACAGGTGCACCCAGCCCTTTCTGCCTTCCAACTTCACGGCCGTGCGGGTGGTCAGAAGGACTAACTTCGGCTCCTTCCAGCGAGGCTCCAGCGGACTCGAACGATCAAAATTCCTCACAAGGACTAGGTCGCCTGGAATGACCTCATGTGGTTTCACCTCGGTATTGTCTGGAAATGCGGCGGCAACCTGTGAACGACAAGAGTGTAGGGCAGACATCAAGGAAGCTAGGTAATCTGTCAGCATATTACTGGAAACATCTGTAATACTTCGGGGTCTAGGTGTACCCCACATGTTCGGGGGCGGCTGAATACGACCTCATAAGGGGACAGACCTGATCTGGAATGTGCGACCATGCGCATATAAAATAGGGCGACTGGCAGAGCTACTAGCCAGTCTACACCTTTCTCTTTACAGACTTTGGCAAGACGGATTTTTAATGTCTGGTTATGTCTCTCTACGAGACCTGCTGCTTCAGGATGGCGTACACAATGAAACTTCCACTGGTACCCTAACAGAAGGGAAACATGCTTCATGAGTTCAGATGAGAATGGCTGGCCGTTATCAGAATACACAACCCTAGGGAGTCCATAACGGGGGAAGAATTCACGAACCAGCTGCTTGGCAGTGGTCGCGGCTGTGTAATCTGGGACTGGATATGCCTCTGTCCACCTGGACAAAGCGCATACAACTACAAGGACATACTTAAAACCTCGACATCGCTCCATCTGAATGTAATCCATTTGGAGGACCTCAAAAGGGTGGTCAGGAGGCTGGAATCCCCCTTGTTCCACCGGGACACTTTTACCTGGATTGAACTGACAACATATCATACAGGTACGGACTTTCTGCTTGGCTGCAGCTCGTAAATGCTTGTTGAACCAAATGTTCTGGATACTGTCTAACATGGCTTTTTCTCCTAAATGTGCAGGACTATGTGCGGTATTAATAATGACTTGAACCATTGAGTCGGGGAGAAACCATGTGGCTTTTCCCTTCGTCAACCATCCCTGATCTGTCTGGACCCCTCCTTGTTCGGACCATTTCTTGATTTCCTCGGGAGTAGCATGTGACTGGATATCTATGACATCTTGAGTGGGGTCCTTAACTGTCATACATGTAGTCGGATCTGGAGTGTGTGTCAGTGTTGCGTTAACTGGAATGTCTGGAGTCTGGGCTGTAAACTTGGCTGTTCGATCTGCTAGATCGTTACCTTGGGAAATAATGTCAGTGACTTTCGTATGTGCTTTGCACTTCATGATAGCGATAGCTGTTGGTAAATGTATTGCATCTAACAGAGCTTGGATAAGGAGACCATGCTGAATCTTGGTTCCATGAGAAGTCATAAAACCTCTTTCTTGCCAGAGCACTCCAAAGTCGTGTACGACTCCGAATGCATAACGTGAATCTGTGTAAATGTTAACTTTCAGGTTTTTGGCACGTATGCAGGCTTGGGTCAGAGCAACTAGCTCTGCTGCTTGAGCGGACAGAGTGTCAATACGGTGTGTCTCTATAACTTCAGTCTCAGTAGTCACTGCATACGCGGCTACTAGTTCTCCTGTACTTGTTCTCATACATGAACCATCCACATAAAGTGTCAGGTCGGGATCTGGTAATGGAATATCTGTCAGGTCTTGTCTTGGCTTTGTCATGGTGTTAACTACTTCCACACAGTCATGTGTGGCAGGATTTGAAGTAACTGACGGTAACAGTGTAGCAGGATTTAGAACGTTGCAGCGTCTGATTTCTATGTGTGGCTGGAACAGTGTCAATTCATAACCTGTTAAACGTGCAATGGTCAAGTGCTGAGTCTGGGTTCGGTTTAAAAGAACTTCCACGGAGTGTGGAACTTGTACTGTCAGGGAATGTCCTAACACTATGGAATCACTTTGTCTGATAGCTAGTGCTGTGGCTGCAACTGACTTGAGGCACGCAGGCAGAGCCTGGGCTACTGGATCTAATGTGCTCGAAAAATAAGCACAGGGCTTGTATTGTCCTGCTTGATCTTGTGTGAGAACAGATAATGCTGTACCATTACGTTCTGTGACAAAAAGTGTAAAAGGCTTACTGTAGTTCGGAGTAGCTAGAACAGGAGCTTGACATAAAGCTTTCTTTAACTCATTAAAAGCAAGTGTATGTTCCTGGGTCCAAGGGAGGACAGTCGATACGGCTGCCTCCTGTGTCGTTAACTGTATCAGTGGCTTGGCTAGAAATGCATACTGAGGAATCCATTGTCGGCAATAAGAAGTGAGGCCGATAAAAGCTCGTACCTCCTTCTGGGTCTTGGGCTGAGGAAGACTCGTTATTAACTGGATACGGTCAGGTGTCAACTGCCTACCCCTCTTGGACAGTAAGTGGCCTAAGTAGATCACTTGCTGGACACAGAATTGAAGCTTCGAAGGGGACACCTTGTGCCCCATCTCGGCTAGGAAATACAGGACTGTAAGTGACGCACGCTCGCAGGCACGTTCAGAACGGGCTGTGATCAGTAGATCATCGACATACTGGAGCAGGGCAGTGTCAGTTGGCATGTGAATATTGTCTAGTTGTCTCTTAAGTGCTTGACTGTAAATACTAGGACTTTCTGTGAAACCTTGAGGAGCTCGTGTGAATTTATAGCTCCTTCCATTTAAACAGAATCCGAAAAGAAACTGACTGTCTGAATGAATGGGGACACTGAAAAATGCGTTTTTGAGGTCTATGACTGTGAAAAATGTAGCCTCAGAATCAATGGCTGTCAATAGGGAAGAAATATCTGGGACAACTGGGTACTGGGGATTGATACATTTATTAAGTTCTCGAAGGTCATTCACTAATCGATATACTGGAGGTGCATTTGGATCAGTACGTTTCATGACTGGAATGATAGGAGAATTACATACATTGGAGTCAGTTTCTACAACTACTCCTTGAGCAATGAGCTCGTCAATAATTTTGGATAAGGCTGCTACAGCCTCAGGTGGCAATCTGTACTGTCTGATTCGTGGTAACACTACACCTGGTTTGAGAGTCACACGATGGGGTGTGATTTGCATAAAACCAACATCAGTTGGACCTTGTGCCCATAGATGCTGCGGAACATTCAATAATCTTGGATCAAAATCACGTAATACATAGTGACCCTTAAAGTCACGTAAAAACAAACGTATTCCTTCTGGGGAGCAGCAAATAACTGCACCTAATTCTTTTAATGTCTTAATGCCTAACAAATTTTCTGGACATGATTTCGTGAGTAGCAGGTCAGTAGTTCGGGACAATGGACCTACTTCTAGAGTAACTGGTTTGGAAATCTCGTTAACAATTGGCTTTCCTGAAAATCCAAGGGAAACATTTCTAGAGCCTGAGAGCGGAGCCCCTGGAACCTCGTCATGACTGATAGTAGTCCTACTTGCCCCTGTATCAATCAGAAACTTTCTGTCTTTCCCTAATACTTGACTGTGAACATAGGGACCCTCTTGATCTACAGGAATCTCGATGAGAGGCAAGCCTACCTCCCTCTCTAGGCTGTTTCATGAATACGGCTGGTACTCTGGATACTCGGACTGTGCATACTGGTACATCTGCTGTGTAACATGCTGTGTTGCAGCTATAGGCTGCGGTGCTGTAACTGTCTGTGGTGTATTCTGTGGTAACTGGGAAGTCTGTGAAACTTGTTCTTGTCTAGGCGGACGTGGTCTTTCTTTAGTCTTACCAGTGGCTATGTTATGTTTCAGAACTGCACACTCGTTTATAAAATGACCTGGCTGTTTACAATAATTGCAGGTCCCTTTAACAGGAGCTGCAGGATGACTGGCTTGATTCGGACCCCTCTTCTGACTGTCTTGAGGAACAGATTGTGCAACTAATACTTTCATTTTCGTGTCTTTCATACGTTTCCTTTCATGGTCTTGCTCTTCTCTGATTCTATTCTGGTGGTACTGGAGCATCTGGAGCATTTGGGACGGAGTATTAGCTTGCCAGGTACTCTCGACTTTCAAAACTCTATTTTTAACTTGTGGACTTGAATTCTCGACTAGTTTAGTAACAAAAAGATGAGGGTATGACTCACTACTCGTCTTCAAACCACTGTTGATGCTAAAACATTTCTCGAATCTGGAATAAAAATCACTAGTATCTTCGTCTGGTTTCTGTTTACAGGCTGAGATTGCATCCCAGTCTTCCTTTTTCGTGGCTAGTAATCTTGGCAAAACTTGTATTAACAGTTCAGGTAATTCTTTACATTTATCTCCTTGACCGGTACCTGGTACACGTGTATTTTCTTCAGCTTCTAGAGCTGCCAAATCTATCTTTTTCTCTCCCACCTCCCATTCTTTCTCCTTGAGTTTTTCATATATGCCCGCGGGCAACAGGACCTTTAACATTTTAATTATATCTGGATACGTGTATTCTCCCATACGGAGCATGTCTTTTAATTCACGGTGGAACCCTGCTGGATCTTTATCGTGACAGGGAATTAACTTTTTCATCTCTAAGAGTTCCATCTTTGTAATCGGGGTGTAAACAAATACTCGTTGCATTTCACCACCCGCTGTCCTAACTGGGTGTACTTCTCGTAACGGATGCTGTCTGTCTATGTAAAAGGGTTTACTTTCTGGGGGTGAGACGTGAACAAAATGCGGGTTCAGAAACGTTCTATATTTGTGGCGCTGTTCTAGAATGATACTAATTAAGTCGGTACCTAGACCTCTCCATTTATACTGGAGTAACTCGTTCAGAACATCATGTAACGGACCTGGATCGGAATGCTGACCCTCATACAATGTAATGAGGTGCTGGATCATATACATACCCACCAGTCGCTGCTCGGCTGGGGGCAGTTTCAGAAACATTTGTGCCACTATTTCGTCTGAAAAAGTGGTAGAATCAGTAGCCCATCGGACTGCTGATCGGGCTAGTTCTTGTTCATGCATGGTACTAAGTTCACTATAACCGATTCGTGATTTCAGAATGTGATCGGTAGCTTGAAATACTTGCTCTAGAGAACCTTGTTCTGGTGCTGGAAGAGGAACAGTTTTCTTGTGTTCTAGACGTGAATGTCGGTCGGGAAGTCTAGCTTTACCTACATACGCTATTCTGGCGGTATTCTCGTCGTCTACCTCTTCAGTAGAAGAGTCGTTTTCCTTCTCGCTTACTTGTGCTGCTTTGCGTTTCTCGTGTAACCTTATTATTTCCTTACGAATTTTCTTGTACATACTCTCTATACAACTGAGCGTCCTGTGTCTTCCCTCGGCTATATTATCACTCCACCTTGTCAGGACTTTCATTTCGGTCGGATCTTTAGTCGGATAATCTTGTTCCCTTATTAAACAATTAATTAGAAACTTTAACAGCATGAGCTGAATCTCAGCTTTTCTTAGAAACATGACTTCGCCAATACTTTCTGGGTCTGTTCCTGTACGAATGAAACGATATATTCTGTCTAGATCTTCTTTCATATTTGGTAGGGTGTCCAAATACTCGGTCACCCGAATGAATATATAACCATACTATCATCACCTGGGACCGGATCATAACGGCATTCGGTAAGAGCTCGTCTGATATCTGCAACAGACTGATGTTTGGGCGTGCGCTGTAACGCACGTTCATGTAACTCGACTGACGTTACACGTTTGTGTGGCGGCGGGGTTCCCGGAGGACCTCCTCCCGCGGCCCCTAAACTGGAATCGTCGACTGATACTCTTCGTGCTGGCAGAGTGACCAGTGTAGCGGGTACTTGTAATGTAGGCTGGACCGGGGGTACCGTAACAGGTGCTGTAACAGGTGCCCCGGTGACTGGAGGAGCAGGATTTACATTATTTACAGGAGCTGGCGGAACAGGATTTGCATATTCTGGGACTGTGTCGTCCAAATAGGACGAGAGAAAAATATCAGCTGCGGTCGGTTTGTGACGTAGCTTGGTCGGAACTAAGGGTGGCGGAAAATTACTGGATGCCTCCGGGGTTGCTTTTGGCAAGCCCTCGGCAAGAAGAGGGTACATACCCTTAATAAGGGCATTCCTCTGTCTGTCTGACTGTTCGGTTTTAACTCGTTCACCTATTTCGATTAATTCCCTTTCTTGGGCTCTTTCTGAGGATTCTGTACTTAATTCTGACTTTCTGATTTCTTTTTCGGTTCTTTTATGAGATTCTTTGCGCCATAACTCGATGGCATCTTTCTGTGACTGTCTGGCTTTCTTTTTCCATAATACTTCTTCTACTCGCATGATGCACTCGGCATCCCATGTGCCTGATACAGGCCATCTATATTTCTCTTCTAATTCCTTAGTGTACTCGACCCATAAGTCTAGATATAATATGGCACTTATGCCATGCTTATGATACATAAAATGACCTGGACTGTCCCTAGGTGGGACAGGAACTGCTTCCTCGAGCAGACCTTTTCTAGTTCTTAACTGACGTAATTTTGAGAACAGAGGCATGACGTGAACTGGGATCTGGACACAATACAATACACAATGAACACAATAATGACTTGAGACTGATCACTCATACCACGACATTAAAAACACATTGAAATGACATTTAAAATAACAGTTCGAACAGAAACATTACCTGGAATACTTGAGAACAGAAACACATGAATTTCTCGAGACTAGAACTTACTAGAGTTACTAGATGCACTGCTGAAACAGTACGAAACATACCGGTCTCATAAAGAGACACGTCAGGACCCGCATCCACCTAGGTGGATACTTCGTGTTGGATTTGCGTACCCAAACCCACGGACCAGAGACAAATTAATTGACCCTGTCTAGATACTACCCCAGCAACGGTACTCACCGGGCAGCAAGAACGGAAGGCCTCGGACTGGACTGGACTGCTACGACGACGGACTACGAACTTCGGACTTCAGTTACGGGTGGGCCTCCGGATACCTCGGAGCTTGGACTCTCGGCTTGGGCTCTGGTCGGGACTCGCCGCGTTCCTCCACCGCCTCGTCTGGATGCTGGACCGCAACCTCCGTCTCCTCCGTGGGCCTGAGGGATACTTGAAGCAGAAATATCTGCACGTGCACGGTATGGTTCCGTCACGGCTGCAGAGGGTCAGGGGGCTGGCGTGGCTTCTCCGGCGCGTGGGGAAAGGGCAAGTCACTGTTCGGGCGCCATTATGTGGTAAATAAATAATTAAATACCTGTTCTATTTTTGACTAGATATACAATAACAGATAGCTCAATAAATAAGAGTCAAGATTCGAGGTAGCTGGAGTTTGCAGGTTTTAATCAGGCATAAAGGACAGGAACAGGACAACCTGCATGGGAATGGGATGGCAGCTGCCGGGGGGCAGGATCTGGGAGCATAAGGGGTAACTTTTAATAACAGTGCACAATATTTATAGTTAAACAATTGCATTACATTCAGTATAGTAGGCGTAGCAGTGGGTGGAGTTCATAGCAGTCGCGAAAGATAAGGCATAAAGTGGGTGGAACAAGAGGCGTATACATAGACATGTGATGTAAACGTAACAGAATATGTCATAAACGGGGCGGAAACATGGAGGGGGCTACCTAAGGAGCCGGGACCTCTGACCTAGTGGTGCGCGCAAGCTGGCAATGACGTGTTACTAGGAGGAACTGGGGGCTATGACTTCTGCGCTAGAAGAGGAGACGAAAGTCTGGAGTGTCAGAGCGACATGTACCTAAACACTATCTAGTATCTGATGTTTAGAGAACATCTTGATAGAATCCAAAAGTTATCAGGGTAAAGGCTAACAGACTCTAAGACTGGTGCATGCATCATTCTATATGTAGTGCGTGTTGAGGAATATTAAATGACCATTAATACAGTATTTCTCTTACATGGAGACGTAAAGGCTAGACGATGACTGAAACTATTGATGCGATTCAGTAGCTTTAGGAATGCAGAGAAGGAGGGCTGGACTGATAACTAGAATCATAACATACTCTTGGCAGACTGGCAGGCAGAGCCAGGCCGAGCCGGGCACTGTGAGGCAGGAAGTAAGTGAAGGGTCAGGGATACAGGTGGGGGCTGTATCGCTCCTCAGCAAGGGTTCAGGAGACAGGAGCTGAATCTGGTGTCCGGGCCCTTTTGAGGCCTAGAAACGGAGAATTTTCAATGAATTAACGTGCACACTGTAAAACGTGGCAACATAACTTTACATAGGCCTAATACTCGTAGCTTTAACGAGAACTGAAAACTGGCATACTAGAGATGGACACAACTAAAATTGCGTCTTTAATCGATCATAAGGGAATACATATGCATATTAATCATGCACATATAACATAAGATGGGGAACACGTAGGGACACAGAACATGGCAAAATTTACTTTTCCACAGGGTGATAAGGTATTGAATCAATCTATCTGGCCATTTTGTTGTTGTTTAAATTTGAGTGGTCTAGGCCAGGTAGTAAATAGACCCAAGCCTTGTTTGGTCACATTGTCGTTTTTAAGGCAGCACTGCTTTTAAGGCTGTATTTACCTTATATTTACATGTAAATTTGACTTTGGAATTAAAGGTACTTTCAAAGTCCCAGACTACCTCATTTTTACATATAAGTCATGCCCAAGGTCTCCCCTAGGTGCCCTAGGGGTAGGGTGCCTTGTAACTCTAAGCAGGGACATTATAAAATATGTTTTATGAGCCCTGGTGAGGAAATAAAACTGCGAATTGCATTATTCCCCATTGTAAAAAACTAGCTCCGTAGGCTAACATGGGAATGTTTTAATTAGGTACAAATAAAAATTGTGGGCTAAAAATTGAATTCAAGGGCTCAAATTGATAGGTATGCTAAATCCAACAACTTGACACTGTTAGATTCATAATACCTATAACATAAAATAAGTTATAGCACTCCCTATTCTGTAAGCCAAAATCCAGCCTTCCAGTTGCCCTTTTCTGATTGGCCAGCCTCTGTCAGGCTGAACGAGGTGTGAAGTGGCCTGCTAGAAAGACAAATAATTTCCTGTGGATGGAGAACTGCAGCTGCAGAAGCAAAAGGCAGGATGGAGTGGAGTACCCAAACTGATCTTCAGAGGGAGAATGACAATTTAGGACAACACAGGCTCACCTCCACATGTTGCACCCGCAGTCACAAGGGAACCCCTGTAATTAGATTAATGAAGGGGTTAGAAGAGGAATGTTAGGGAATCTTAGCCACACAACTGGGTTGGCTAGCCACGTCTAACTCTTCAGGGCAGACTTTCTCCATTTTGGATTTTGGAAGAATAGGGCTTTATGGGACAAGAATATGCCACACTTTAGAAGAAGTGGTCATACCTGAGAATGGAACCCTGTATCCCATTGGTCAGTGGTGCCCCCCCTACTTGACACCCAGGAACACTGAATAAATATGGAAGAGCAGCATGGCAACTGAGATCTACTGCCTGAAACAACAAGGCACTGTGCTGCTGGAATCCTGGTCTGCACTCAAAGGATTGCACTCTGAAGGACTGCACCTGCTGCACAATCTAGTACTACAGCCATAATGACTTTGCCTGGATTCACAATGATTAAGGAGTGGACTCTCTGGTAGCAACAGTTAATAGAACTCACCTGCCCCATCTCCCCAAAGAAGTCCCTAGCCTGGAGGGCATCCAGTGGACTTTTAAGGATTTGACCAGGTGCACTGTGGAATTGTAGTCCCAAAATCCCAAGGACCACCTCAGAGCTTCTAGAGCATCGGATTGGTGTTTTGGACACTTTGAAACCACAAGAGGAACTTCAGGAAGACGTTCTAGATGTTTGGAGCAATGTTTGTAAAAAGCTCCATAAGTTTATCAGGTGCATTGTGGGAGTTGTAGTCCCAGACTGCAAGAGGCAAACAAGAGCATCTGAACCCTTGACTGGTTCTGTGGACCACTTTCATGCATCAAGAAACACTTCTGGAAGTAACTGGAAAAGTGTTACATCATTGGTGGCCTGAATTCTAGACTTTGTCCCGGTCCAGAGTGACCTTTTATTTAACCCTTTGAGGACCGTTTGCTTCAAAACATGTGTTTTACTTTTAATCTTTAAAATGTAAATATCTAGTTCCCTACATTGGAGGTTTGTTGTCTTGGTGTCTATTTGTTTATAAGCAAATAACCTACCTATATAAATTAGCATTGGATTCTTACTTATTTAATATATTAGTGTTTTTAAATGCTTTACACACCTGTCTCCTTAGTGAAGCCTGCCTGCTCGTTGGCAGCTACCAAGGGTTGACCAAGGGAAAAATCTATTGAGACCTTGACGGAACCTTTCATTGTGTCGCCTTATTACTAGTGGTAGGTCTCCACCTATCACTACTAATAAACCATTTCCCAACAAACCCCTTGAATTTTGCTAGAGCTGCTAGGGATGCTGCCCGATTTTCTAATGATTTTGCTGCCCATTGGGACTTTGATTTTTTTTCGATTTTTGTCTATTCTGTGTAACCATTCATCTGAGAGCTTTCATGCCATTCACTCTTTGCAGCTTATTTTAAAAGTTTGTAATAAAACCCTTCCATTTAATCATTGATTTAGAACTCACTTATTGAGTAAGTTACAATCAATTTGGTTAACCCATTATTTAATTAGCTGTTTTACTCTGCTAGTTTGATGTTTGGGGAGGTTCCTTAACACGGGGACACATTGCCTCATGAAACTGATGTTTAACATCATCTCTAATACAGTAAATGTGGAAGATTTGATTAAGTTACACTTTTGGGTTGTCTACATTTTGGGGGGCCATTTTGCTACCACCTCTTCACATCCCACACAAAAAAAATTTCTGGGTTTACCTTAAGGCAGAAAGAATACTATGCCCTACTTACTGAGAAATGTTTACCGGTAGGTTCTCCCTTTACCAAGGCAAAATTTGACAGAATGGCAGATATAGATTAATAGTTCTGTAAGCGGTGCATGCAGAAAAAAGACTAACCAGACATTCTATCTCTTGCACTAGAAGAGCTGAGATGGGATCAACCTTTTAATCCACACAGCAGCTAAACCAGACTGGCCATGCATACTCATAAGTTACTGTAGCGGACAGATCCAAAGAATCCACGATGACCAATAAAGCTTCTTGTGAAAGCCATGCAACATTTCAAGATCCTCTTAAACCTTTCATGACATAAGCTGGAGATCACCTGTAAGACCAAATTGTGTGGGTGCTCTAAAGGATTACAAAGGATGCAAGGAAACAATGGAAGAAGCTGAAAGATGTTCAGGCTACTAAAACTGTGTAATCCAAAATGGAGGGAATAGGACCAGGCTCACTTTCTATTGATCTGAACTAAAGTCCTGAGGATCATTGTAAAGTATGAAAAAGTATAGCATTTGAGATTCAACTGTGACTGAAGAAATGCATCTGCTGCTTCCACTTCCAGATACAGGCTCCAACAGAAGAACCAAGGAAGTGTGAAATTCAGTCACGAGGCAAACAGGTCTACCTGAAGTGGGCCTCTTAGTCAATTGAGTTGAAGGAACACCGACCTGTGATGTGACCAGTCACTCCATGATTCCAAAATTATTATCAAGTCCTTTTTTATCGACAATACAGTTATCATGATACAACAGTGGTATGTGGAGCTCCCATCTCATGAGTACATGAACACAGTATGATTGCAAGATAATTGTAGGGCGTTAGAGTTGTTTGCCGCACTTAGTTTGTGGCAGTAATGTCGACCTTTACTGTGTGGCCTTTAACAATATAAAAGAGAAAAATAATAATAGGAAAGAAACAGTAAATAAATCAACAACTTCAGAGCTCTGAGGTCCTTACTGAGCAAACAGAGATATGCGGAGACACATCATGTTCCCTTTCTTTCTGTAGTAGGAGCCGGTTCTGCATAGGAACATGTATAGTTAAGTGAGCAAAAAAGATAAATGGCTACTAAGGCTGGTTCTCGCCCTGCATGTCACAGAAGGGGTTGAGGGTTATTTGCATTGAACTAGATGACAGATCGTAATCAGGAAATGGGTTGATTCCAACTTGGACGGCATGTTTGGAGCAGAGCATTGACATGCTGTATGAGTAGGGAAAAATGTATGGTGGAGAGCGGCAAAAGAGCAGCCACATGCCACTTGGTAATATACTATAGATGCATGTAGAGGACATGTAAGTGGCTCAAGGCGGGGGTTCTTCAGATTTGGCTTCTACTTTAAGTAGGAATGTCTACCAGCATTCACCTCCCATGCGGGAGTCGCCCCTCATATGGAGCAGCCCAAAGGTCTGTGCTGTGGCCCTAGTCCACGTCAATAAGACACGGAGCCAACGTTGGCGGTCTGGGGAGGCAGGGGCTTTCCATGGCATGGCTATGTTACATTTAAACAGGACAAAAGCCAGAGCAATGAAGCAATGTAAGTGTATATCACCCTTTGCTTGAGGGCCCAGTTCCAACAGACAAGATTGGGTAGTGGGATTTAAGGGTATGGGTTAACCAATGTCCATGTCAGTTGTAGTGATGTGCATGCCGACACTAGAGAGAAAAAGTCTGTAACTTGCATAAGGGCATTCTGGGGAGAGTGCTGGGAACATGTGCTGGATACGCTGTGGAGAGAGGTAAGTGTGGTGTATGTATCTGAACTGTGTGAAGCAGAACCTGTGACTGTGAGACACACCCTTCACCATCTGGAGAGCATGAGCCCAAGCTGCATCAAAGAGCGACTGTTATTACACTTCGTTCCATCTAGTGAGGACCTCCATTGCTTGGTCTGATAGAGGGATGTTATACGCAGTGTATAAGGTTGTGATTGTGTGTTGGGTACTAGTGGCAGTCAGCAGTGTGTTCAGTATCTGTGAAATAGGTTATTTGTCGTCCTCAATGTTCCACGTCTCATGAATCACATGTTGCAGAGCATAGTGTGTTAGGAACTGACTGGCACTCAGCCCATAGGTTTCCACCATACCCTGAAGCGACATGAGCGTACCCTCATTGTAAAAGTCACCTACGTATGTAAGCTCCATGTCACACCACAGGGTTGGATCAATGTGCTGCACTGCTCCGTGCAGCCACGGCAGATCACAAATAACAATTGATGGGGAGTATGGGAATGTATGACCCTTGGGGTGCACGTATCTGTGCCAGCAGGCAAGGGCTACTGCCATCTGTCTGATCTCACATATCGGTTGGCCGGTAGGATCAGACAGGGAGGTACAAGTGCCGCCACATGGAATAGCTCAAAATTGGGTGCTCTGAGTCCACCCTCAGTGAGTGGGAGTTGTAGTGTAGACAGTGCAACCCGGCAACAGACCGAACTCCATATCAGCTCCAGTAGTAGGCCATGTCATTTGCGAAAGAAGCTCCTATGGAGTACAATGGGAAGGTCTGCAAAGAAATACAGCAATGGGGGAATGACTAACATTTTAGCAATTGCTACTCGACCTAATGGAGACAAGGTGAGCGAGTGCCGAAAGGGCAGAGATCGGCATATGGATCCTATTGCTTTGTCAAGATTTCCCTCCTTAAGGTACCTCTCAGTTGTTGTATAGCATTTTAGGACCCTAGTGTGATTATCCAGATTCATGCCCTTATATAGGTATAAATGACCTTGTCCTTATATGGGCATAGAAATCATAACCGTATTTAGACATAGCTCATGCAGTCCAAATACGGCAGGGTTACTTCCACTAGTTCTGAAAATCCACAACGATTTCTTGGAAAACTCGGCTTCAGCAGTTAGGGACTTCCCCTTGCTTGAATATTGATTTGTCCAAGAACTCATAGAGTTTTCAAAGAACTGAGACTCTTTGATGACGTTTTTATGTCCACCTTTACGTCAAACTAGGCACCTTCAAGGTATAAATATGCCCACACTTGCCCAAGCAAACACACGGTGGTTATGAGCAGTTCGACTATCTGCTTGCCCGACGCATCCAGCTACAGCAAGTGCCGAAGGAAGCCGACCCTCCAGCAGATGCACTGAGAGAGACTCTGTCTTTTCTCTTGCCAAGAAATCCAGCTCCAGTGTTTCCAAGCTCCCCTTGCAGGGTGTTATGAAATCGAGTCCTGAGACTGACCTCCTTCATTCTAAACCAAGGTATGGAGCTGATTAGACCCTAAGAGAAATCTTGGATAGGTTCTTGGCAAAAGAATACTAAACTTATGCTACATCACACTTACTTCTTCCCTCGTACTAGACTTAGGTTAGCTACATCGAGGTAGGCCTATTTTAGAAGCACCATTTGAGTACTTTTTAGTCTTTATTTATTTATGTATGTATTTTATGGCTTAGAAACCATACCATGCTTTTACAGTATTATTTTATAATACTCTTCTTGCTGTATGCATTATACTTTACAGCCAGTATCGCGATTGTAGCAGTTCATTTCTTCTGCATGAGAAAGAAGACTGTTCAATAAATACTTTTATTGAAAAAGCCCGTCTCTCTATTTCTCTGCTTCTCTGATGAAACGAAGCATGTACAAATGACTGAGTAAAATATCTATCTATTGTTTCCATGACTCTGAAGATCAGTTTTATCTTGGGGAAACAAAGTTGTCATGTTTATGCGGTTCATCAAAAACAATACAAGTATATGGAGGGTCACGGGGAATATTTAATGACCTGTCTGCTCATACCCCAAACTACGATATATAACACACAGCAGAGCTGACCAGGTCTGGTAAGAGTGTGAACCTGTACTAGCGAAGGTGCAAGAGATGCATGCATGCATGAATGTATGATGCTGAGAATCACAGACTAGATGAATCCCATCAGACCACCCATTATGGTGGAATTTACGTCATGTGGGATATCACTGATCACTCCAAAAAACCAAACCGACCATGTAGTGTCGATGTGGATATGGATGTCAGAAGACTAGCCGTGATATTCAACATGGAGTGATGTTCACTAAAGTGCAGTGCTTAAATGACAATAGTGAAATAAAATTGACTACCAGGGTGTTGTAAAGTATTCAAAACACATTCCTTGTGCCAAGAATTAAAAACACGCCGAGTAATAAGATTACCCTTTGGCGTAGTGTGAATCGGTCAACATGTTTCAGCCCAAGGGGCATTGCCCCGGCTTTCTTCAGGACCATGACTAGAAAATGCTACTGCAAACATGATTAAGAATGTTAAATCAACACAAGACAATGTACTAATAAATAGGTACATATCTGCCAGGAACTATCACATTTGGATGTCCACTGGAAGGGAAGTAGAACATCTTCTTCCTAAAAAAACAGAGAGTGTTTTACAACAACACCATCAATCAATGATACATACATATAAAAACACATAAGCCGCACAGGCAAGCCACACTAGCATGAATAATTTGCATTCAGCGTGATATGAAAAGCTTAATAGCTCAAACAACATGAGGCATTTCCTCATGGTGCTACTCACCCAGCCTTGTGTGGGTGAAGACCTCACCTCACCCGGCAACCGCTCGGGAGCATGAGGCCCCGCTCTATGGTGTAGAAAAAAGGAAACTATGAGTGCACAGCTCTATAGTAACCAAGCCAAATGCTCTACACCCTAACCCAACACACGTGTTCTAGTACCCCCACCCTACAACCTTACAGAACCTACACTCAAGGCCATAGGCAATACCCAAAACTATAATGCCTGTAATATCAAAGGGCACGAACAAAAAACACATGGCAACCTCTAAGTGTGTTAACAATAGGTCAAAAGAACCTATCCAATGAACACAATATCTAATTGTATGTGCCCCTAGGGTTATAAATAGGGACTATACGTGATACTAGGCTCATCAAGTAACCTGTACCAAAGACCAACAAAAAGTCCTCAATAAGACCTCAAGTCTAATGTACTAAAGGGGCCGTCCGTGAAACAAAAGCACAAAATACCTCAACCAAACAGCTAAAAAGGCAGTTAGCTACAGCGGGAAAACGAGGGGCCAACTAGAGACTGACCTGTCCGTCGGTGCCTCCGATGTGAAAACGAGCGGAAGTGGAGGTGTTGGTAGGAACCATCCAGCATCCTTTTATAACCGCCGAAGATTCATTAAAGTGGCAGTGGTAGCCATTGGGAGTTGTGAACTCTTCAGGGCGGCGTGTGAAGAGAGACATTACTCAAGCGCGCATGCGCAATGACTACAGGAAGGCTGTGGGCACCGGCGTGAGTAAGGAGACACTGCTCCTATGCACATGCGCGGCGCTCCGTTTTGTTGCTACTCTGATGGTTGCTTAACGAACCAAAGCAAGAGGGGGGAAAACCACTGAAGGCTGTAAATTTACGAGTGCAATAAAATTAAGAAACACCCGAACCTGAAAGAAATTCTGTCCAAAATAAAAAGCATATACAGAATGTAATGATGCACAGAGTCTCCAAGTCACTCTATGTCCGGTTTACAAAACACTTAGTATGTGTCCTGAGCCCAATGTTTTCTTACATGGTTAAGGTTTTGCTCAGATTTACCGTGTATAATGCTCATGATATCACAAGACTGCGCCCTAAAGCCAAGCAAAAAAATAAAAACCAAAAATGTTTTTATATACAGAGTCACTCAAGGGTACAATGTAATGTCCGCTAGAAATGATTTATCATACAGGGGACTCTAACTTAGATAAGTAGCCAGTAGATGACTCATGCAGAATCCCAAAATAGAGAAAGCACTACGTCACCCTTGTACAGGATCATTACACTCATGATTTATGAGAGTTTTGTAAATGTCTCAAATGTTAAAAAGACGGTAGATCTTAAAACTAGGTTATTAGAAGGGAAAACATGCACAATTGTGTTAGGTGAGCTTAATGGATGCAACTAAAATGCGCTGCAACCTTGCAAAAAAAGACCCGCAACTGGACAGTTGCTCTAAATCATCAAAAACAATACAAGTATATGGAGGGTCACGGGGAATATTTAATGACCTGTCTGCTCATACCCCAAACTACGATATATAACACACAGCAGAGCTGACCAGGTCTGGTAAGAGTGTGAACCTTTACTAGCGAAGGTGCAAGAGATGCATGCATGCATGAATGTATGATGCTGAGAATCACAGACTAGATGAATCCCATCAGACCACCCATTATGGTAGAATTTACGTCATGTGGGATATCACTGATCACTCCAAAAAACCAAACCGACCATGTAGTGTCGATGTGGATATGGATGTCAGAAGACTAGCCGTGATATTCAACATGGAGTGATGTTCACTAAAGTGCAGTGCTTAAATGACAATAGTGAAATAAAATTGACTACCAGGGTGTTGTAAAGTATTCAAAACACATTCCTTGTGCCAAGAATTAAAAACACGCCGAGTAATAAGATTACCCTTTGGCGTAGTGTGAATCGGTCGACATGTTTCAGCCCAAGGGGCATTGCCCCGGCTTTCTTCAGGACCATGACTAGAAAATGCTACTGCAAACATGATTAAGAATGTTAAATCAACACAAGACAATGTACTAATAAATAGGTACATATCTGCCAGGAACTATCACATTTGGATGTCCACTGGAAGGGAAGTAGAACATCTTCTTCCTAAAAAAACAGAGAGTGTTTTACAACAACACCATCAATCAATGATACATACATATAAAAACACATAAGCCGCACAGGCAAGCCACACTAGCATGAATAATTTGCATTCAGCGTGATATGAAAAGCTTAATAGCTCAAACAACATGAGGCATTTCCTCATGGTGCTACTCACCCAGCCTTGTGTGGGTGAAGACCTCACCTCACCCGGCAACCGCTCGGGAGCATGAGGCCCCGCTCTATGGTGTAGAAAAAAGGAAACTATGAGTGCACAGCTCTATAGTAACCAAGCCAAATGCTCTACACCCTAACCCAACACACGTGTTCTAGTACCCCCACCCTACAACCTTACAGAACCTACACTCAAGGCCATAGGCAATACCCAAAACTATAATGCCTGTAATATCAAAGGGCACGAACAAAAAACACATGGCAACCTCTAAGTGTGTTAACAATAGGTCAAAAGAACCTATCCAATGAACACAATATCTAATTGTATGTGCCCCTAGGGTTATAAATAGGGACTATACGTGATACTAGGCTCATCAAGTAACCTGTACCAAAGACCAACAAAAAGTCCTCAATAAGACCTCAAGTCTAATGTACTAAAGGGGCCGTCCGTGAAACAAAAGCACAAAATACCTCAACCAAACAGCTAAAAAGGCAGTTAGCTACAGCGGGAAAACGAGGGGCCAACTAGAGACTGACCTGTCCGTCGGTGCCTCCGATGTGAAAACGAGCGGAAGTGGAGGTGTTGGTAGGAAGCATCCAGCATCCTTTTATAACCGCCGAAGATTCATTAAAGTGGCAGTGGTAGCCATTGGGAGTTGTGAACTCTGCAGGGCGGCGTGTGAATAGAGACATTACTCAAGCGCGCATGCGCAATGACTACAGGAAGGCTGTGGGCACCGGCGTGAGTAAGGAGACACTGCTCCTATGCACATGCGCGGCGCTCCGTTTTGTTGCTACTCTGATGGTTGCTTAACGAACCAAAGCAAGAGGGGGGAAAACCACTGAAGGCTGTAAATTTACAAGTGCAATAAAATTAAGAAACACCCGAACCTGAAAGAAATTCTGTCCAAAATAAAAAGCATATACAGAATGTAATGATGCACAGAGTCTCCAAGTCACTCTATGTCCGGTTTACAAAACACTTAGTATGTGTCCTGAGCCCAATGTTTTCTTACATGGTTAAGGTTTTGCTCAGATTTACCGTGTATAATGCTCATGATATCACAAGACTGCGCCCTAAAGCCAAGCAAAAAAATAAAAACCAAACATTTTTTTATATACAGAGTCACTCAAGGGTACAATGTAATGTCCGCTAGAAATGATTTATCATACAGGGGACTCTAACTTAGATAAGTAGCCAGTAGATGACTCATGCAGAATCCCAAAATAGAGAAAGCACTACGTCACCCTTGTACAGGATCATTACACTCATGATTTATGAGAGTTTTGTAAATGTCTCAAATGTTAAAAAGACGGTAGATCTTAAAACTAGGTTATTAGAAGGGAAAACATGCACAATTGTGTTAGGTGAGCTTAATGGATGCAACTAAAATGCGCTGCAACCTTGCAAAAAAAGACCCGCAACTGGACAGTTGCTCTAAATCATCAAAAACAATACAAGTATATGGAGGGTCACGGGGAATATTTAATGACCTGTCTGCTCATACCCCAAACTACGATATATAACACACAGCAGAGCTGACCAGGTCTGGTAAGAGTGTGAACCTGTACTAGCGAAGGTGCAAGAGATGCATGCATGCATGAATGTATGATGCTGAGAATCACAGACTAGATGAATCCCATCAGACCACCCATTATGGTGGAATTTACGTCATGTGGGATATCACTGATCACTCCAAAAAACCAAACCGACCATGTAGTGTCGATGTGGATATGGATGTCAGAAGACTAGCCGTGATATTCAACATGGAGTGATGTTCACTAAAGTGCAGTGCTTAAATGACAATAGTGAAATAAAATTGACTACCAGGGTGTTGTAAAGTATTCAAAACACATTCCTTGTGCCAAGAATTAAAAACACGCCGAGTAATAAGATTACCCTTTGGCGTAGTGTGAATCGGTCGACATGTTTCAGCCCAAGGGGCATTGCCCCGGCTTTCTTCAGGACCATGACTAGAAAATGCTACTGCAAACATGATTAAGAATGTTAAATCAACACAAGACAATGTACTAATAAATAGGTACATATCTGCCAGGAACTATCACATTTGGATGTCCACTGGAAGGGAAGTAGAACATCTTCTTCCTAAAAAAACAGAGAGTGTTTTACAACAACACCATCAATCAATGATACATACATATAAAAACACATAAGCCGCACAGGCAAGCCACACTAGCATGAATAATTTGCATTCAGCGTGATATGAAAAGCTTAATAGCTCAAACAACATGAGGCATTTCCTCATGGTGCTACTCACCCAGCCTTGTGTGGGTGAAGACCTCACCTCACCCGGCAACCGCTCGGGAGCATGAGGCCCCGCTCTATGGTGTAGAAAAAAGGAAACTATGAGTGCACAGCTCTATAGTAACCAAGCCAAATGCTCTACACCCTAACCCAACACACGTGTTCTAGTACCCCCACCCTACAACCTTACAGAACCTACACTCAAGGCCATAGGCAATACCCAAAACTATAATGCCTGTAATATCAAAGGGCACGAACAAAAAACACATGGCAACCTCTAAGTGTGTTAACAATAGGTCAAAAGAACCTATCCAATGAACACAATATCTAATTGTATGTGCCCCTAGGGTTATAAATAGGGACTATACATGATACTAGGCTCATCAAGTAACCTGTACCAAAGACCAACAAAAAGTCCTCAATAAGACCTCAAGTCTAATGTACTAAAGGGGCCGTCCGTGAAACAAAAGCACAAAATACCTCAACCAAACAGCTAAAAAGGCAGTTAGCTACAGCGGTACAGGTTCACACTCTTACCAGACCTGGTCAGCTCTGCTGTGTGTTATATATCGTAGTTTGGGGTATGAGCAGACAGGTCATTAAATATTCCCCGTGACCCTCCATATACTTGTATTGTTTTTGATGATTTAGAGCAACTGTCCAGTTGCGGGTCTTTTTTTGCAAGGTTGCAGCGCATTTTAGTTGCATCCATTAAGCTCACCTAACACAATTGTGCATGTTTTCCCTTCTAATAACCTAGTTTTAAGATCTACCGTCTTTTTAACATTTGAGACATTTACAAAACTCTCATAAATCATGAGTGTAATGATCCTGTACAAGGGTGACGTAGTGCTTTCTCTATTTTGGGATTCTGCATGAGTCATCTACTGGCTACTTATCTAAGTTAGAGTCCCCTGTATGATAAATCATTTCTAGCGGACATTACATTGTACCCTTGAGTGACTCTGTATATAAAAAACATTTTGGTTTTTATTTTTTTGCTTGGCTTTAGGGCGCAGTCTTGTGATATCATGAGCATTATACACGGTAAATCTGAGCAAAACCGTAACCATGTAAGAAAACATTGGGCTCAGGACACATACTAAGTGTTTTGTAAACCGGACATAGAGTGACTTGGAGACTCTGTGCATCATTACATTCTGTATATGCTTTTTATTTTGGACAGAATTTCTTTCAGGTTCGGGTGTTTCTTAATTTTATTGCACTCGTAAATTTACAGCCTTCAGTGGTTTTCCCCCCTCTTGCTTTGGTTCGTTAAGCAACCATCAGAGTAGCAACAAAACGGAGCGCCGCGCATGTGCATAGGAGCAGTGTCTCCTTACTCACGCCGGTGCCCACAGCCTTCCTGTAGTCATTGCGCATGCGCGCTTGAGTAATGTCTCTCTTCACACGCCGCCCTGCAGAGTTCACAACTCCCAATGGCTACCACTGCCACTTTAATGAATCTTCGGCGGTTATAAAAGGATGCTGGATGGTTCCTACCAACACCTCCACTTCCGCTCGTTTTCACATCGGAGGCACCGACGGACAGGTCAGTCTCTAGTTGGCCCCTCGTTTTCCCGCTGTAGCTAACTGCCTTTTTAGCTGTTTGGTTGAGGTATTTTGTGCTTTTGTTTCACGGACGGCCCCTTTAGTACATTAGACTTGAGGTCTTATTGAGGACTTTTTGTTGGTCTTTGGTACAGGATACTTAATGAGCCTAGTATCACGTATAGTCCCTATTTATAACCCTAGGGGCACATACAATTAGATATTGTGTTCATTGGATAGGTTCTTTTGACCTATTGTTAACACACTTAGAGGTTGCCATGTGTTTTTTGTTCGTGCCCTTTGATATTACAGGCATTATAGTTTTGGGTATTGCCTATGGCCTTGAGTGTAGGTTCTGTAAGGTTGTAGGGTGGGGGTACTAGAACACGTGTGTTGGGTTAGGGTGTAGAGCATTTGGCTTGGTTACTATAGAGCTGTGCACTCATAGTTTCCTTTTTCCTACACCATAGAGCGGGGCCTCATGCTCCCGAGCGGTTGCCGGGTGAGGTGAGGTCTTCACCCACACAAGGCTGGGTGAGTAGCACCATGAGGAAATGCCTCATGTTGTTTGAGCTATTAAGCTTTTCATATCACGCTGAATGCAAATTATTCATGCTAGTGTGGCTTGCCTGTGCGGCTTATGTGTTTTTATATGTATGTATCATTGATTGATGGTGTTGTTGTAAAACACTCTCTGTTTTTTTAGGAAGAAGATGTTCTACTTCCCTTCCAGTGGACATCCAAATGTGATAGTTCCTGGCAGATATGTACCTATTTATTAGTACATTGTCTTGTGTTGATTTAACATTCTTAATCATGTTTGCAGTAGCATTTTCTAGTCATGGTCCTGAAGAAAGCCGGGGCAATGCCCCTTGGGCTGAAACATGTCGACCGATTCACACTACGCCAAAGGGTAATCCTATTACTCGGCGTGTTTTTAATTCTTGGCACAAGGAATGTGTTTTGAATACTTTACAACACCCTGGTAGTCAATTTTATTTCACTATTGTCATTTAAGCACTGCACTTTAGTGAACATCACTCCATGTTGAATATCACGGCTAGTCTTCTGACATCCATATCCACATCGACACTACATGGTCGGTTTGGTTTTTTGGAGTGATCAGTGATATCCCACATGACGTAAATTCCACCATAATGGGTGGTCTGATGGGATTCATCTAGTCTGTGATTCTCAGCATCATACATTCATGCATGCATGCATCTCTTGCACCTTCGCTAGTACAGGTTCACACTCTTACCAGACCTGGTCAGCTCTGCTGTGTGTTATATATCGTAGTTTGGGGTATGAGCAGACAGGTCATTAAATATTCCCCGTGACCCTCCATATACTTGTATTGTTTTTGATGATTTAGAGCAACTGTCCAGTTGCGGGTCTTTTTTTGCAAGGTTGCAGCGCATTTTAGTTGCATCCATTAAGCTCACCTAACACAATTGTGCATGTTTTCCCTTCTAATAACCTAGTTTTAAGATCTACCGTCTTTTTAACATTTGAGACATTTACAAAACTCTCATAAATCATGAGTGTAATGATCCTGTACAAGGGTGACGTAGTGCTTTCTCTATTTTGGGATTCTGCATGAGTCATCTACTGGCTACTTATCTAAGTTAGAGTCCCCTGTATGATAAATCATTTCTAGCGGACATTACATTGTACCCTTGAGTGACTCTGTATATAAAAAAAATTTTGGTTTTTATTTTTTTGCTTGGCTTTAGGGCGCAGTCTTGTGATATCATGAGCATTATACACGGTAAATCTGAGCAAAACCTTAACCATGTAAGAAAACATTGGGCTCAGGACACATACTAAGTGTTTTGTAAACCGGACATAGAGTGACTTGGAGACTCTGTGCATCATTACATTCTGTATATGCTTTTTATTTTGGACAGAATTTCTTTCAGGTTCGGGTGTTTCTTAATTTTATTGCACTCGTAAATTTACAGCCTTCAGTGGTTTTCCCCCCTCTTGCTTTGGTTCGTTAAGCAACCATCAGAGTAGCAACAAAACGGAGCGCCGCGCATGTGCATAGGAGCAGTGTCTCCTTACTCACGCCGGTGCCCACAGCCTTCCTGTAGTCATTGCGCATGCGCGCTTGAGTAATGTCTCTCTTCACACGCCGCCCTGCAGAGTTCACAGCTCCCAATGGCTACCACTGCCACTTTAATGAATCTTCGGCGGTTATAAAAGGATGCTGGATGGTTCCTACCAACACCTCCACTTCCGCTCGTTTTCACATCGGAGGCACCGACGGACAGGTCAGTCTCTAGTTGGCCCCTCGTTTTCCCGCTGTAGCTAACTGCCTTTTTAGCTGTTTAGTTGAGGTATTTTGTGCTTTTGTTTCACGGACGGCCCCTTTAGTACATTAGACTTGAGGTCTTATTGAGGACTTTTTGTTGGTCTTTGGTACAGGTTACTTGATGAGCCTAGTATCACGTATAGTCCCTATTTATAACCCTAGGGGCACATACAATTAGATATTGTGTTCATTGGATAGGTTCTTTTGACCTACTGTTAACACACTTAGAGGTTGCCATGTGTTTTTTGTTCGTGCCCTTTGATATTACAGGCATTATAGTTTTGGGTATTGCCTATGGCCTTGAGTGTAGGTTCTGTAAGGTTGTAGGGTGGGGGTACTAGAACACGTGTGTTGGGTTAGGGTGTAGAGCATTTGGCTTGGTTACTATAGAGCTGTGCACTCATAGTTTCCTTTTTTCTACACCATAGAGCGGGGCCTCATGCTCCCGAGCGGTTGCCGGGTGAGGTGAGGTCTTCACCCACACAAGGCTGGGTGAGTAGCACCATGAGGAAATGCCTCATGTTGTTTGAGCTATTAAGCTTTTCATATCACGCTGAATGCAAATTATTCATGCTAGTGTGGCTTGCCTGTGCGGCTTATGTGTTTTTATATGTATGTATCATTGATTGATGGTGTTGTTGTAAAACACTCTCTGTTTTTTTAGGAAGAAGATGTTCTACTTCCCTTCCAGTGGACATCCAAATGTGATAGTTCCTGGCAGATATGTACCTATTTATTAGTACATTGTCTTGTGTTGATTTAACATTCTTAATCATGTTTGCAGTAGCATTTTCTAGTCATGGTCCTGAAGAAAGCCGGGGCAATGCCCCTTGGGCTGAAACATGTCGACCGATTCACACTACGCCAAAGGGTAATCTTATTACTCGGCGTGTTTTTAATTCTTGGCACAAGGAATGTGTTTTGAATACTTTACAACACCCTGGTAGTCAATTTTATTTCACTATTGTCATTTAAGCACTGCACTTTAGTGAACATCACTCCATGTTGAATATCACGGCTAGTCTTCTGACATCCATATCCACATCGACACTACATGGTCGGTTTGGTTTTTTGGAGTGATCAGTGATATCCCACATGACGTAAATTCCACCATAATGGGTGGTCTGATGGGATTCATCTAGTCTGTGATTCTCAGCATCATACATTCATGCATGCATGCATCTCTTGCACCTTCGCTAGTACAGGTTCACACTCTTACCAGACCTGGTCAGCTCTGCTGTGTGTTATATGTTTATGCGGTTGTCAGAAACTAATCCCTTCTTGTGATTTCGAGAAAGTATCTAGTGACCTCTGAGCTAGCTGGCACTCACAATTAAGTTTAATATATTCGATAGAGACCTAGTAGACATAAGTCCTACGTCACATCTATAGGATATATTATTCCAATGCGCAGAGCCTAGTAAGAATATAGCAACTACAGTACATGGCGCCCAACGTTTGGTAAGGCATCAATTTACGCTAGATACTAGAGTAACTCAGTCGTGCTTTTCACAGAGACCCCTTTTTCCCGTAAAATACTCCAATAGACGTCTGTAGTGGGTTAAAGGATAAAATATCCACCATTACTAAGTAGGACGAAAAATCCTATCTATTAGTTTTTGGCTTTGTTCAACGTTGAAGGATACAGTGTTCAAAAATATTGTGCACCTTATCTTTGTTTCCTTGAAACTTGCTCTGCAAAACTTTCAACAAAATGGCGAAAATCCCGGGGCCAGTGGAACTGCAGCGTCTACAACCCGACCGGGTTTAGACGTTATAGGTTTCCAACAAAATGATGCGGATGCTATAATCATCCCGGAAAACCTACGGAAAACAATAGCTATAAAGCGTATAGAAAATGGCCTATCACCAAGAGGTGGTAGGGTTATATTTGTCATAGAGGCACATGAATATCAGCAGACAGAGGTATTCTATTCATGGATTATCTTCCCAGAAGCAAATCCAACAACACATGTGTTCCACTTCTACAAGATAGAGGAACCTCCAGCAGAATACGTTCCTTTCGAGGACATTGAAATTCCACTAACTTACCAAGAGCATCAGCTCTGGTTTAAAGGTGCCCTACAACATCAAAATCACATTACCAGGCTCGGTCCACTAGGTAGACCAGGAGCGACATGGCCGGTACTAGCCATCTATACAACACATCCTGACATTGAAAGAATGTCAGATGTAGAACTGTTAGCTCTGTGTAACCGGGTAGAGGGGCCACCCCCCCTACACCCCGGAGTGCGCCTAAACTCTGTGACCCCCCCCTCTTCTCTCCACAGGTGGCCGACTCCACGAATTGGACCCCGGGGGCTGTCCAGTATAGCTGTGATGAGGAGGACCTGGAGCGCGGCCCCTTTAACTGGCCCAGCGCAGGTGATGAGGAGGAGGGGCTGAGCTTCCCTTTAAACGACGCCAGCAATCAGGACCAGGTGTGTCTATACACCGGAGGAGTGGTCAGAGAGGAGCAGAGCGGAGGAGCGGCGTGGAGCAGTGGATTCGAGTGGAGAGCGGAGAGTGGAGAAGACGAGACGGAGAGAAGAGGAGAAGACAGGAATCGCGGTTTGCCTTGGAGAGCGGGAACAGAGGGGTTCGACGGATCCGCCGGGACAGCTAACCCAGCCCGGAACAAGACTTCTAAGGAGGACGCCGCCGAGAGAGAGAACGACGGAGGAACGGCCAGGGGAGCACCGGACCGCAGAGAGGAGGAAGACCCAAGCAACCGACAGCAAGACGGGCTGCTGAGACCGGCGACACCAACGAACCCAGGAGGGCACCGGACCCGCGATCCGCCCAGCCACTCCCCCGGAGGGGCGTGGCTAACAGAGGTACGGGGTCAGGTCACAGGGTGGTTGAGGTTGGGGAAAGGAAGACCGGCTGTCCCCTAGCGTAACGAGGCCCCCTGCACTACCCTCACAGAACGCATCAGGATTACAGCACAGTGTTTACCCTCACCCCCTTTCCCATTTTACTGGGTGTAGTCACAAACAGATTGCTCATACCTCCTCTGTTTTCTGTTTCCCCCTCGGTGGAGCCTGGGACGCGACGGAGCCCGAAGTGCATGGGAGGCGGAGCCCGACCCGACGCCGGGAGCCCGAAGGAAACATCAAACCCCGGAGAGAAAGAAGCCGGTCCCCTCGTCCTTTCCTTGTACGCCCCACTTGTACGGACAGACTGTTTCAATCAATAAAACCCAGTCTAAACCCTACCAAGACTCGCCTCTTGCCTATCCCCACCCAAACCGCCACACTCAGCTAAAACAATTAATTAAAATACATAGACAATTGGTACAATATGTCATGCGGACTCTAACAGTCCAACCTGCTATAAGAATTCCACAGCAAACCCTTCATCAAGGGAACACAAACAAAATTACACCACAGACTATACAATCAGTCATTGGTAAATTACCCACAAAAAGGGAACAAATTCCATTCTGGTTAGCTCATAAAATTACTCAAATCGAGGCAGTATTTCCCGATAGTACACCTCACGAGAAACACAAGATTCTAACAATCTGTTTACCAATGGGGATCACACCACACCTGGAGGACTGTGACACTTGGGGTACAGTCTTTGCTGCAATCTACACAAAAACTCATGGTGTACCGTCTATGGTGGTGATACCAGACGTCCTGAAACAGATTCAAAATGAATACGGGACAGAGCCTGCTTTAAATCTCGGTATGAAATTACTGAAAGATTTCAAACAGGTTTCAGCAATAATATTAGCTAATATTAAAGGTGAAGCAGGATCAGTGGCAATCCGCCAAAAACTAAAGGAACTTGATGTAACTGAGCAACCATATGAACTGGCCAGAAGAATAGAAAAATCCTATGAAGAACTAGGTAGAGATAGTTTGGGTGGGAAACCAGTAAAGCCCGAACTAACAGAAAATCCTGAAAAAGTTTTTATTAAAAACACACTCACTGCTCCTAAAAAGAAGTGGGAAAATACTAGACAGACACTTCATAAAGAGAGGCGTTCTCAATCCAGAGGTAGGTCTCCTCAAAAGGAGCACTCTGAAAAGAGATATAACTTCAGAAATAGGGATAATTTGAGAAAAGCTGATAGATGCTGATACACGTTCCTCTCGTACCTTTTAGACTTACTCGCAGAAATTCGAAAGAAGAGGACGATCAGAACACAAAGAAGAACGCATGAAGTCCAAAGACGATCGACCATGTTCCAAAAAATAAGAAAACTCAATTCACCAAGAAGAAGGTAGCAAGTCTAAAAATCAGACATGCCGAGGATCTTGAGGACACAACTCAAGAACGGGGAGTGGGCCAAAACAATGCTGGACAGCGCAGCAGAAGTTACCATAGCTCGCAAGATCCTGAAGGATCATCTGGAGACAGTGGACCTGAATGAATACATTCAGGTTGAAACTGCCAATACCAGGGTTAGTGTACCCCATAAGTTATATGAAGTAACACTCCGGATAGAGGGGGACATAACTAGAAAAATAAAATCACTCTTTTGGGAAAAACTATCTAAGGGTTATGACATCCTTCTGGCTGAAATAGACTGGTCACCTGAATTTGTCAGGGAGCGCCCACATGGCGAAGAGATCATTATCTCAGCCTTCTCCACTCATATTCCTATTCATAAAAAATACACTTATGCCAGAAAATGGGCTGTGGACCAGGCCCCAGCATTATATAAAAATCATGTGGGATGGGATGAGGACTCTCCTCACCATAAGATCCAGTTACAAAATCAACCTACTGCTCAGAGGCAGTATCCAGTTAAGCAAGAAGCTAAAAAACAGGTCAGGGAGATTTTAGATCAACTTGAATACCAGGGGGTGATTGAAACATGTACCTCGTCCATGAACAATCCTTTGTTTCCTGTCTCCAAACCAGACAATACATATCGTTTAGTTTTGGACTACAGACATTTAAATTCTTGTTACAAAACTTTTGCAGTACAAAATGCACACAGTGCAGCACTGATGAACAACATAGTGCGCAAAAAATATAAAACCACATTATATATTTCAAACGGTTTCTTCTGTCAAAATATCGCACCTGAAAGCAGGTACTTGACCACGTTCTCAATAATAGGGAGACAACGACACTTCTGTCGTCTCCCCCAGGGATTGAAGAATAGACCAGGGTTAAACGTATGATGAGGAGGCATTATCGTATGTCGATGACATCTATCTTACAGACGAAGATTTGGACAGGCACTTGAGCAGGGTGAACACCATAATACTTGACTTCGCCTCTGAAGGGTACAAATTAAATTTTAAAAAATTGAGAATTGCCCGCCTCAGTGTCCTATTTTTAGGATACGAACTTTCAAGTGAAGGCAAAAGCCTGGCAGCAAACTTTTTAGAGAAATGTGCGCTGCTCCAACCTCCAAAAACGCTGAAAAACTTACAGTCAGTTCTAGGATTCCTGAATTTTGGAAGAACTTACATTCTGAACTACGCAGAAAGGGTTAAACCTCTCTACGAACTAATCAAACCTGATTTCAAACCTACTAACTGGACTCAAAAACACACAGAAATTTAGCGTTCAGTGCAAACAGACATGTTAGCAACAACCCATTTACAGACACGCGTAACCGAACGCTACCTTGCAATCCAAATCATCCCAGGGAGATGCGGATTCACATACCTAAACTTTAATGAAGGTGAAAAGATACCAATAGCTTACAAATCACACTTGTACACACAAGCTGAAATTAAATTCACTTCAACAGAAAACATTCTGACAGAGGTTCAAACTGCAGTAGCAAAAGAGAGAGCACTCGCGCAGGGAAAACGCATAAAAGTTGTTACTCCTGTACCTGCGTTAGAGGCAGTGACAAAAGCGAGCATTCCGAATGCAAAAGCTTTACATCCAAGATGGATACAATGGGTTAATTCTCTTGCTGCAACAGACGTTGAATACGTTTTTGACCTCTACTTGAAAACTCAAGAAATTCTACAATACGAACAAGAATGTCCTCTGCCCACTGAGATTCTGCCTCTAGTACATTACGGATGTATAATTTATACAGACGGATCAGCACAGCGCACAATTGGGCGTAAACAAGCTTATAGTGCAGCGTGTGCGATCGTTAAAGGTCACTGGCACGATGGTAAATTCAGACCTATGCTCACAAAAACTCAATCTCTCGGAGACTGTACAGCTCAGCGAGCTGAACTACAGGCTTTCAAGATGGAGCTTGAAAATATCGATCGTGAATTCTCCACACTCATAGTGTGCGACTCGTATTACTGCGTCCAATCTTACAATCAATATTTGCAGAATTGGGTTCAAAAGGGTTTCAAAGATGCAAAAGGTGGCACAATCAAACATAAGTTGCTTTAGGAAAAAGTAGTTCTGTTACAGAAAGAACTACAAAAGACTCACGTGATCCATACACTGAGTCATCACCGTGATGGCGTTCACGTTGCAGGGAATTCATTGGCTGATGAAGCCCTGAACCCAGCTGTGCAAACGGCTTCCGTAGCTGCAATCACAGCGAAATATTGCAGGCTGTCGCCGCTTCCAACAAAGACAGCGGTAAAACATTACCAAAAGGTTTTCCACTCAAGTTCTAATTTTTAACTGATACAAATAATGTTCCTTGTGCTCGAATTCCTGG
Organism: Lissotriton helveticus; assembly: GCF_964261635.1. Taxonomy (NCBI): domain Eukaryota; kingdom Metazoa; phylum Chordata; class Amphibia; order Caudata; family Salamandridae; genus Lissotriton; species Lissotriton helveticus. The sequence goes on from NC_136059.1 coordinate 1,031,322,303, forward strand.
AGTGGGGGATAGGGTAATTCCAAACATGGATCATAGATTAGGACTAATTTTAGCAGCACATGAAGGTCTCACATCTAAATACGCAGGTGTTTCCGGCACAGTGTCATTATTAAAGCAAAGATACTGGTGGCCGCGCATGAGGAAACAGACCAGAAAGTATGTTTTGGAATGTGAAATCTGCAAGAAAATTAAAGTTTCAACAGTGAAACGCCCGGTGCAGATGCCCCTTTTAATTTGAGATAAACCACTAGCATGTGTTTACCTGGACCACTGCGGTCCCTTACAGAGGGATAGCAACTATAAATATATCATGGTCGCAGTGGATTCATGCTCAAGATTCATTTGGATGTGGCCTCAGCACTCGACTGACGCCCGAACTGTTATAAAAGATTTGCGAGTCTTTGTCGGCACATACGCAATCGGCACGCTACATTCTGACCAGGGTCCTGCGTTTAGCTCTCGAGCTTACAAGGAGGCCCTGGCCAGCTTCAGCGTTGCGTTACGGTACTCTAGTCCATTCCATCCTGAGTGAAATTCGGTTGTAGAAAGACAAAAACATGACATAAAACAATCTTTAACAGCTAGGGTATTAGGCTCGGGTGACGGGTGGGTCAAACATCTAATAAGTGTCCGACATAGTCTTAATAACCTGCCAAGAAATTCTTTGGGTGGAATCACTCCATATGAAATCCTTTTTGGTACTAGAATGATGGCCAAATACCTCGATCATCATACTTCAGTGGTAGAACAAAACCCCTTTGATATCAAAGACCGTTTGGCTGTTTTGCAGGACTTAAATGAAACAAGCAGAAGTCTAAGCAACACCATACAGAAGCTAACGACCACTGAAGAAAAGCCACCTGTCTCAGCAAGACCTGTCTGGATTCCAAAGATTGGGGATCGAGTCAGAGAGAAAATAGCGGATAAGAAGGTATTTGGGCCTTCTTATAGGAAACCAGTACCTGTGCTAGCAATCCACGGATCAAGAACAGTGTTACTGCCGCCCCTTGCTGGAAGAAAGGAGAACCGGTTTGTATCAATTGACCTGGTAAAACCACACCATGTGACTGATAATAAGTAGTAGGCCCAGTGGACTCCAAAGGTGTATCAGATGACCAAATCTTGCTACTATCCAAGAGGTTAAAACTGAGAGACTCATCACCTTTGAAGAACCTGCAGTAAGAAAAGAAGGACTATGCAACAAAGCCATGGAACTTGTGCCTCTTGAGAACCAAATAACAGTTTGTCAAGAAACTCCCGTCTACAATGATGTAGCTTCTGACTATACTAATATGTCAAGGGCACACGCAGCTCCAGCGACTTCAAATAATTCAGATGCGATACCAACAATTGACAGAACGACCTCTGGCTATTTCATCAACTTTGATACGTTTTCTGAGGATCCCAGTGAGCCCGAAACAACGCCAGCAAATAAAACTTTCAAGGAACAAGTAAAAAAACGTTTTCACCAACTTGCAAATACATATCTGGTTTCACCATGGGTTGAATTCTGGATTGTGTTAGGTGAACTTTTTCTCCTACTATGGCTCATTCTTGTTTTAAGTTTGGGAAAGCTGATAGATGGAAAATGTAGTAAAATGGACACAGCAAGTAAGAACATCAACTTGCTCCTGAAGCCACACAAATCATCACATCGTGAGCAAAGAGACCTAACATCAGTAAAAATCACAGCCGTTTCCCTACCAGGTGGTATAGCATAGGACAGAACTGATTCTGACATTTATGGTCCTGTCGAGCTGCTGAAGATTCCACACCAATTTAAGTTTTCCTTGAGTGATTTTGTTTCACCCAGTACATTTTCTGATGATTGGGACTTTGAGACTGTTAATAACATGATGGTAGACTTAGAAATGTCAGCAAAATTTGCAAAACATGAATACTTAGAAGGTTCATCTGATTATGAACAAATGTATTGTTTTAACCATTATGGTCACCATTATTTGTACAAATCTGCAAACCCTAGAAATGTTTTAACTTGTAAACAATGGGAACATTGTCCAACGCCACCTAAGGGTAGCTCTAAAATATTTTATGAAACATGTCCATACTTCTCAGGCTTTAATATCACAAATCCAGAAGCATTTTACTTTAAATATGTTAATAAGACAGGCATGAAAAGTATGTTGACTGATACTAAGCACATTTATTCTGTGGCCTTTTATGCTCAATTGTCCACATTAGGTTTTGACTTTTGAAAAGACAACATTGAGACAAAAACTGCCTGGGGCACAAAAGACTGGCAGGTGCAAGGTTTAGAAGCCTTATTTAGAGCCTGCATCAACCCAGAACAAATTCTGTTTTTAAATGAAACTGTTCAACAGACATCTTGTCTTGGCCTGGCTAAGATAAAAGACTTAAACAAACCGTCCATACCTAAGCCCACACCTGTTAGTAATAGAACTACAGATGAGGAGGTATATGTAAATTTAATTTTACAACACAACAGAGCTAATCCTGATTGGAAAAAATGGTTAATCTGGCCCACAGACACGAATAACTGTCAAGATAGATTCCTGAACAAGACACTAGGGTTTTACAGTAACTAGGCCAGATACAAGATAAATCCAGAGACAACATCCAGGGATAATAACAACTTACAGTGTAGGAAAACTGTGCTTTGAGTGGCTACAAAAATCCGCACTCCCAGATATAAAACAACACTTAACTTTACTTAAAGATGGCATTGATTCGAGAGAATTCATACTAGGACCTCTCAAACAACGTCATAAACGTTTCATATACGCCGGTATATATGCTACTTATAATGAAGCATGGAAAGTCAAGCAAATGGAAACTGCAGAACGAATACGAGAAATTGATCGTATTAATTTAGAGAATGCTCTCTCTGTAGTAGACAATGGGTTAACAACCCTGTCATTCAGAATGTATTCTTTGGACAGCATTGTATCCTCTGCCATAGACATAATGGAACAGGACTTGCTCATGTTACAACATGTACAGTCTCAATTGCGTTCTATAATTCTGCTAGGCTGGAAGTTACAATACTTTCGCTCAGACTATGTGCCTGGGTGCCTAATCAACACCACGTCATTGTTTACTGGATTTAACCTTACAGATAAACAAATCTCTTTGGCAGAGAGAGGAGCAGACTATACGGTGCTGAGCATAGAAAAACTGGAAAGATTACCATTAACCGTTTCTGAGAAACCAGCCGTTGAAAGGATAATACATGGCACCATTACGATACCAGTGACGATTTTCCAGTTTCAGTATTGCTTAACACACATACCATCAGGCCTGTATGAAAGGTTGGGTAAAGAATACATAAAGTCGACCTGGGATTTACCATACACACAAATGTTGAAGTGGGGAAAAGGAGGTATTTCTTAGTGGTAAAAATTGCAAAACCACAGTGAGCGGTACACTTCTGTGTCAGGGTATTAATTTACATGGAGCCTGCAATGGTTCTTCAACCAACTTATCGTGCCACCTGCAGTGTTCCCCGGCAGCAGTGATAGATCCCATTTTTAGGCAGCTTTCCAATGGGAGCTACATAATGTTGAATGATCACAGATGTTGATGCCAGGAATATACACAACAAAAATATCCCAGAGACTAGATACAAATGGAACCACGTATAAATCAGTAGGCCAAGGCTACCTAGCAAAATAATGAATAAATCCTGAAAAAATACTCAATAAATTTACTGATTCCCATTATTCACCGTTGCAGGTGACATGCTTCATCATCTGGGTCTCCTTTGATAGTCTACCTGGTGACTATCAGGGCTACAACTCCACGCTATTGATGGAGGAGCCCTAGGATGTTTTGTAAACCTATACTTAGTAGTTTAAAGGTTTTAACTATACAGATGTGAGCAAACGTGTTATTATGTATATGGGAAGAAGTGCAGTGCAAACGAAAATGTGAGGTTAAAATTGGAGCGTGAAAAGACCACAATTTTATTCTTGTCTATCACGGTCCAACGTTAAAAACAGTGCAAAAGGACAGTTTCAACAAATAGCAGTCTCAAAAATCTTAATGGTCAACATGTTTCAGCACATGTAGGCGATCCTGTGCCTAGTGCTTTCGTCAGGACCTATCAAGTAATGATTGCTACTGCAAAAGTGACAAAAATTAAATAAAATAGTTAATATGTCCATGCATATGCTCCACATTGGAAACAATAAAACATTGTCACCTGTTTTTCAGTTCACAGTCCTCGTATCTCTTGAAAGATCTACAAGGAAATACAAACAGGAGAACATATCATGTCAAACTAAGAACCTAGGGTGTGATCATACGTGTTCCATACTAGTAACCATTGTGGCAACTAATTTACCAGCCGGTTTCCCCTTAATGTAAGGGCACTCGACGAACTCTTCTTACCTCAAATATACGGAGGGAATACCTCGCCCCACCTAGCAACGGCTCAGGACAAAGGAGGCGCCGCTCTGAAAGGCTTCTTGTGAATTTGAGAAAGTTTCTAGTGACCTCCAAGCTAGCTGGCACTCACAATTATGTTTAATATATTCGATAGAGACCTAGTAGACATAAGTCCTACGTGACATCAATAGGATATATTATTCCAATGCGCAGAGCCTATTGGGAATATAGGAACTACACTAAACAGTGTGATAAACATGCATGCCTAAGTATTTGAAAGTGCCATAACACCACTGCGAACGAGTCCCTGGGGGGGTTCCACCCGATTCTTGATCAGTGCACTAGAGGAAAACACAGATGATTTAGGCCAGTTCACATATAAACCAAAAGTCGTACCAAAGCCGTCCAGAATCTGCATTAAGCCTGTAAGCGAAGACCCCACCTCCTGCAGTAAGACCAAGGCATCATCAGCATATAACAAGATTATGTGATATATGTCTCATTCGTGGATGCCCCAGTCTGCTGCCCGCTGGCGGAGTTGGCAGGCCAGGGGCTCCATGGCCAACCCAAAAATGAGAGGGGACAGCGGGCAGCCCTGTCTGGTACCCCTACAATGTCGAACCTTTCAGAAATCACTTGCCCAGTCTTTACTTGCGCCGGAGGGCCAGCTTAGATGGTGTGCACACCCAGCCCAAGAATTCCTGTTTGAACTCCATGTTGGTGAGGGCAGAGAAAAGGAAATCCTTACTCAGGGTGTCAAATGCCTTTTCTATGTATAATAACACCACGACCTGAGCCAGAGCATCAGCTGGTGTGATATGCAGGAGGCGCAGAAGACGGTGAATGTTCAAAAATGAATTGTGGTCTGGGAAAAAGCCAAATTGATCCATGTGAACCAGCGACTGAATAAAAGGAAGGAGACGGTTTACCGGTATCCTGGCCAGGATTTTTTAAACCAGATTAAGCAGGGAGCATCCAATAGGTCTCTGCCGGGTTTAAGCAGAACCACAATCAGGGCCTCACGAAGTGAGTCTGGTGGATGACTCCACTCCCAGCCTCGTTAAACACATCACAAAGACATTGAGTGGTGGGCATGAGGAAGGCTGTGTAACATTCAACCAGTAAGCCATCAGTGCCCAGGGTCTTGTTACGAACCATCTGAGATATGGCCATCCGTACCTCCTTGAGTTGCAAAGGTTCATCCAGCTCGGTCCATTGTAAGACATTCAGCTTTGCCAGCTGGAGGATGCCAAAAACCTCTGCAGGTAAGCAGCCCGTTGTCATCAGAGCGGATTGCACCTATGGGGACATGCTGTTGGTCCTCACGTGCAAGTCAAGCCAGTAATCTCCCTGAGCAGTCATCCTCAGCATGCTGCAGGGCTGTGCGCTGCCTGTATTCGTGTTTGCTCAAGATCATCTTGGCATCATTGTGCTGCTTGTGCAGCCAGTGAAGCTGCTCGGCCAAAGCCACATGATTGTCGGCTCTTAATTTAAGGAACGAAGGTCCTGCTCGATGGTCGAAAATTCCCTTAGCAAATGTTTACGTATCCCTCAGGAAGTCTATAAACAATGGCCATGAACCACCTCCTTATGGGCATCCCACTCAATGGCCCGGGATGTCACAGTGCCGAATTGAGTGTGAAGTACTGGTCAGTGCATTGCACTAGATCTGCACGAAAAGGTAGACCAGCCAAAAACTCCACCTGTAGTCGCCAAGTGGGTATAACTGGATGTTGACGTTCCCCATCACAGGGCAAGCAGCAGAGGACAGTGATCCAACGGGGTGCTTGCCAGGTATTCCACCCTGGTCAGCTGGCCACCAAGTTGAGTTGAGCATAGAAAATGGTCAATTCTTGTGTGCACGTTGTGTACCTGTGAGTAGAAGGAGTACTCATGGTCCAGCGGGTTCAGAAACTGCCATACATCCTGAAGACACTATTGCGTGAGCCATTGACTGAGGTGCTGAGCAGCACATCTGGTAGCAGCCGTCCGGAGGTGGGGGCGTAAAATGATCTAGGTCTACATCCGGGACGCAGTTAAAATGCCCACCCCAGACTCCAGGGGAAGGTGGATCCTCAAAGAGCCCTGGTGTAAGAATGTCGAAAAACTCCCCTTGGTACATGCTGGGAGTATAGATCGCAGCCAGTGCAAGGAGTGCACCTTCCAGGTGGCCTTCCAGAGTCACATATTGGCACACCGCATCCTCCCTTTGTGTATTCACGGCATACGGTACTCATGGCGCGATCCATATTAGAACAGCACGACCGAAGGAGGACACTGAAGAGCCATGTACCTGCCCTCTCCATTTAGTGCAAAACTTATGTAACTCAATGGCATTATGGGGTGTTTCATGGAGCATAGCTATTTGTACGGGACTTCGCTTGAGACTAGCATGGATACAATACCATTTGGCGGAGTGGCCATGCCATGCACGTTTCAGGTAATGATGTGCTATTGGGGGATATGGGCATCAACCATCATGTCAATGGTGGCAGTCGGTGTGCAAAACAAAAGAGGAGAGTGTGAGACCCCTTTCCCCATCTCACAACTGGCCCATGGGGACCAGGGAAATCCTATAATTAAATGTGGCATGCAGAAAGGCAACAGATACAGTTTTGAACACTTTCAGAGCATCTCGATAAACCACAGTAACAAGTGATACAGATGCCTTGGAAGAGCCCGTCAAGAAAACCACCCCCAAACTATACAATACAGTGAATACACCAATGAAAGAGTGAAAAAAAGAGAAAAAAGCAACAACCAGTCAACAATGGAGTCTACATAGGAACGTTGGGGTGACGTGGCATCAGAATGAAGGGCCTAGATTAGCCCCAGGGTGATAACAACAGTGTTCAGTTATTCTGTGGAGCGGGACCTATACGTGGGAGTATTTCACAGTCCCATGCACACTGTGTCTTACCACCAGGCTGGCAACTAGTCTTGAGAAAAGGCCCACCCAGTACAGGACAGTTACCTCTCAGTCTGTGGTGTGACATTTACAGATCATCAGCTGATCTAGGAGTGACCTTCGTGCCCTGTTGATCTCCAACTGAAGAGGGGAATGAGCCACCAGAGACCGATCCTGACTCCAATTGGTGCTCATCCAGGAGGGGAGTAAAGAGTTTGTATTGGGGAGAGAGGCCTCTGTCACCGCTCAGGCCTGATCCTCTGCTTCCTGGTCTTTGGTCGGTCGTGCCCTGGGAGGGCGATGCCTGTGACGTCTTGGTTTTGGTACTGTCCAGCCACCATCGGCCTGCTCCGGAGGTGGTGAGTGTAGCAAGTCCTTCACATGCCGCCATGTCCACACATCCTCTGGAGAGTGGAAGATGTGGGTCCTGTCTCCATTGATGATACAAAGATTAGAAGGAAGCAGAAGAGCATATTTGAGGTCTAGCTTGTGAAGACGTTGCTTGATCCATGAGTACGATCCACGACGGCGTTGCACCACCATGGTGGAATCGGTGTATGCCGTTATCAGAACATTTTCTTAGGACCAAGGGCCTTTGGTGCGTAAACCTTGTAGAAGCAGATTGAGGTCACAGGAGTTGACGAGATGCGCTATGGTAGGGCACGGCGGATCTCCGGGGAAGGGGGGGCATGGTACGATCTGCACGTTCGAAGAAAATAAAGTTTGATGCACTGCCTCTAAGACATTCTTCACTAACCAATCTTCCAACAACAGTTCCACGTTGGGGCCCTCTGAGCACTCAGAAAAGCCCATTAGGCGAATGTTATTGTGCCTTGATCAGAAAGATTGGTGCTCTTTGAACTTCCATGGGAACTTTTTTGACCATTAAATCTGTAGCACGAGTTCTGACCAGGACCTTCATATAGGGGATGAAAAGGTACTAGATCATCTCTAAACAACAACCACTCTGTTCAAATTCCATATACGATGGTCAGCAGTTTAGACTGCATTCCTGAAGATTTTAATAACTTGCAAAGGTTTAAGAAACGTAGTAGAAGTAGCTTTCCTACGCGGATTCTTAATCAAAACCCAATCTCCCACTTTCACAATAGTCTCCTTTACACTCTTTCTTTGGTCATAAAGCTCCTTACAAGCTACAATTCTTTTTGATTCTGCAAGCTTCCAATCACGCTCATCACAACTCGCACCTTGAGTATTTTGTAAATCATTCACCCATGAAGGTGTCACCAACGTGTTAGGACGTCTTCCCCTAAACAGTTCAAAAGGGTATTTTTTATATGTGGCATGGGGAGACACTCTATACACTTCAACCTTCTTATACATTTCATTAAGCCAGTCTGACCTGGAAGACTTAGCCATCTCAATCGTCTCCTTAGGAACACGATTGAAATGTTTTACCATACCGTTGGTTTCAGGATGGTATAAAGCACACTTCTTGTGCCTAATCCCATATTGAACCAGGAACACTTGCATTTCTCTCAACACAAACTGAACACCATTATCAGTTAATATGGAATCAGGGATACCTTCCCTAGCCATGAGTTTTTGCAAAAATGCTATCACATGTTTAGTCTCTATGCCACGTGTAACAGTTATTTCAGGCCATCTGAAAAATAGATCAACCAATACAAGCACAAACCACTCAGACCCAATTCAACGGACAGGACCAACAATATCCAGTCCAACTTCCTTCCAGGGATCATCAGGGTGATCACGTATAGCCATCGGCTGAATTTTAGGCTTGGCAACTCTCTCACTCAATGCACACTGCATGCAATCCCTGATCGAGCACTTCACCTGCAAATCCATGCCTGGCCACCAATATAACAACCTTAGTCTCTCTTTGGTTTTTGACATTCCCTGATGTCTAGCATGAGTTAAATTAAGAAGATCATTCCTAAGAACAGATGGAGGAATCAATCTCAAACCCCTCACCAGTAGACCACCATGATCTGAAAAAGCATCCTTGACATGCCAAAATTTCTCTAACTCAACATCATCCTTGGGTTTGGTTTTCCAACTGGTCTTCACACGTTTCAAAACCTCAAGCATACTAGGGTCAGAAGATAAAGCTTCAATCCACTTTTGTCGAGTAACACTATCACACTCTATGCTACACACCAAGTCATCGCCATCATCTTGTAAGAATTCATCAGTTGAAGTTTCTTCACTAGCGCCAACCAGACGTGACAAACCATCTGCAACTTTGTTATCCACACCAGGCATGTACTTAATTTCAAATCATAGTCTTGCAGACCCACAACCCATTTAGTGATCCTACTAGACACAGCATCAATGCCTTCCTTCTTGAATATTTCACACATGGGTTTGTGGTCAGACTTAACTTCAAATACATTACCTAACAACAGGTTTTTAAGTTTCCTAATGGACCAAAATACAGCGAGGGCTTCCCTTTCAATAACTGAATATCTCAATTCAGCTCCTTCGTGACAAAAATAAGATTATGTCATCCTGATCACTATTTTTTTAAAATAAAATGGCACTAAGACCCTTTATACTGGCATCGGTTAACAAATACGATTTCTTTCTTGGATCAAAGCAACTTAGCTTGGGTGCAGTGTTCAACTTCTCTTTGAGATTACAGAATACATCTTTACATGCTTGACCCAACACAAATTGACATCCCTTGTGTAACAAAGATGTCATCTTGACACAATGAGAGACTTGCTCACGTACAGCAACAGAAATATTGCGAACCTTGCTACACACAGGTTTAGCACCATCAACCAATCAAATGTGATGCATGTAATCTGTCAAACAGCCCAAAGTTTTACAAAAACTTGAGGAAATTTAGATTTCACTAACAGCATGAAATCTTCAGAAGAGTTTGTTTGCTACAGAAGAAATTAAGTGAGCATTGAAGTTCTCTCTTAATATAATAGGTGGTGAGGCATTAGGATCGAATATTATACCAAGATCTCTCTGCTGGAACCAGCTTATTATGCTGTCCCCTTTTTGAGAAATATAAATCTTAGCGTTGATCATTCTGTCTTTGTGCTCTACAGGACCACAAAAATAACCTAAAAGTTTAATTGGTTCGCTGCCATAGGCATGTCAAGTAATATCAGGAGGACATATTTTTATCTTATGCTTGATTTTCTTGAGATAAAACTCTTTTGAGACTATGGTGATTTTAGCACCCGAGAAAAAAACAAAAGAGAAGGACTTTCCCCTCGTACCAAAACTTCATCAACTGGACCATTCTTACTCTCACCATTCCCAGTGACTTGTAGAAGAATTTGACCTCAATCAAGTTCAGGATCAGTGTTACTGACATATTCATTTTCTTCATGAATTTCATTCACTTTCCCTTTGTAAGATTTGCCTTTACATACCGTAGCTAAATGCCCCTTCCTATTGCAATTAGTACATGTAGCCTTCCATCCTGGACATAACTTATCGATGGCAAAATGACCCACCTTGCCACAGCAAAAACATTTGGGTTTGAAAGAACTAAATTTCCTATTCCTACCTGGATCAGATTTCTTTTGATCAAGTTGTTTAGATACATTTTGAGTCTGTTTAAACAATTGAACAGAATCTTTTTCTTTATCATCACCATTCTTTTTTATCACCTCCACACACTTAAGAGAATGCTCAATTCTTTTAGCAATGACTAAAACATCCTCCAATGACAGCTCGTCTTTTTTCCATAATTCCTCTCTAACACGTTCAATATCACAACCTAGCATAAATTGGCCTCTAATCCTTACATCAACAGTAGAACCGAACTTACATGAAGAAGCGCATTTTCTCAAAGCGGTATTGTAATTTTCTATGGATTTATCTTCAAGTTGACATATGCGACCAAAATGATACCTTTCAAGAATAGTACTGACTTTAGGCAGATAATGATTGTCCAGTTTAGCTATACAAATTTCAAATTCATTAAGATCAGGTTCGTGAATATCAGGAAGGTGGTCGAATATTTCTTGTCCTTCCGATCCTAGACAATGCAATAATAGAGCTGTTTTTCTTTCTGCGCTCAATCAGGATCCACAAACTCTGGCATATCCTTCGAAGACTTTCTGCCATTTTTGCCACTTTATGGGTGGATCACCAGGGCTAGAGAGAAAGAAAGGTGGAGAAGGCACATTATGCATCTTGACAAACAAAACAAATGACCAGTTTCCCCAAATTTAACGTTATTTGACCAAGTTTAGCAAAGGCAAACAAGAAATACTGTAAACAGTTGGTAAATTGAGCCTTCTTAAGAATGTGTGCAAAGATACGTGATGATCAAGTTTAGCAAAGGCAAAAACGAACTACTGTAAACAGTTAGTAAATTGAGGCTTCGTAAGAATGTGTGCAAAGATACGTGACACAACCTTACAAATAAGCAAATTGACATTTCAAAGTGTAAATAAAACAGTTAAAGAAGTGTGCACATCACTGTGAAGACGTTCAAATAACAAGTTGTAATACCAGATAATTAAATTCCCACGAGATGTGCAACTTATAAAAGAGCAAGAAAGAAAATAAACTGTCTCAAATAATAAATGCTGCACAAGAAGATGCCAATTTAAATGTGTGCATAAACGATGAAAGGGGTAAAATGACACACCTTTTTAGTCAATGTGAGTGTGTCACAGAAGAAAAACTGACATTTTCAATATGTTGACCAATAAGTGTGTGCATCACTGTAGCTGCGTGCACAAGAGAATCTCCCAACGTGGTAGAAAATGAGCAGAAGCGCCACACTAAGCAACACACCTTTGAGTCAATGTGAGTGTGTCACAGAAGAAATTACACTTACTCAATGTTGGCCTTTAAATGTGTGCATCACTGTAGCTGCGCGTAGAAGAGAATCTCCCAACATGGTAGACAACAAGCGGAAGCGCCACCCCCCTCGGTACGTCGGTGACTTCTCCATAGGAAAACAACAAGGATCGTTTCAAAAGTCACATAAAAAAATAGATGCGCAGAGTCTTGAGAATAGAAAAAAAAGAAGAAAAATAATTAAAAACAGTACCTCAGTAACTTTGTTGTGCAAAGATCAGCAAACGCTGTTGAAGAGCTCAGTAACAACAGCACAATGTAGTATATTTGAAACCAACCCCTCAGAAAATAAAGATTCACAGTCTCATTTGTAGTGCCAGCTTCTCTGATAACTCTGTTGTCTGAGTAAGAGGGCCCAAAATGTCTTGGGGCATGTCCTGGCAGATCTTTAAGATCTTTTAAATACCCTTTTTAAGACCCTTGCCCTTCTTTGGTAATAAGTCCACCATAGCGGGTCAACATTTGGAGTCACTGGAAGCTTGTTAGGCAATCTAGCCCTTGAATACTTTGAACTTTGCGTATTCCTATTTATTTGTTTCATGGGAGATCTTATCCACCTTCCTAATAATTCAGAAATAAGAATGGAAGGGATACATTCACACAGTCTTGGCAAAACCTGGCGTAGTACCTTATGAACAAGGATGGTGATGAAGTACTCCTGTTGTCCTTGAATAAACTTATCAAGAAAACATTGAATAATCGGCCAATATACCATATGAGTTCACAAGGAACTACGCTAGGTTTTGCCAAGACTGTGTGAAGAGCCTGTGATTATATCTCAGTACTAAAGGAAAAAAAGAAGATTGAGAGCCAGACTACTGCTTCCCTAGAAAAAATGCAGGGATGATAAAAGACCCTCTTGTAAGAGACAAAGAAGGTTGCTAAGCAGATTACTGCTTCTCTAGATCCTACGCAGGATTTAAACACAGCCCTTTTTAAAAAGTATTGTGTTTTTAATTGTCCTGAGGAAGGTGGTGCATAACAAGCAACAATACACCGAAACGCGTCGACACACGAAAATCCCCTTTTTGGGTTTTGTATTGGACATACTTACATGAATGTATTTTTAAAAAATGTTTTGATGTGATACAGTAAGGTATATGTGTTTTTTTTAAATGCTCTGATGTGATAATTAATGATATATTGAAAATTGAGATATGTCAATGTTGATTATGCAAAATAGATGAACTCCACATTGATTGTTGTCTTTCGATGAAAAATCTTTTAATGAAAAAATGTATTTTAATAAAGAAGAGTGTAAACGCAAGAGACATTGTCAGGTTAGATCTTGTTATCATATAGTGCCTTCGTGGTTCTATTTTTGACTGGGCGGGCAGTAGAATAAAAAGGCCCTTTGGTGTGAATGTGATGATCTTATGAATTTTCAGCAATAGAGATTGCGATTGGGATAGTTCATCTGACAATTTGAGCATTGTAGGCATTAAACCCGGAGAACAATTTTTTTTTACTGTGTGTTTATGTCAGTAGGGCAGCATTTCAGGTGACTTTAAATCTGTGATGTATTGCACATAATGATTCATACAGGTAGAGAATGTTCCTTTTGAGTAGTTTGCTGATGTTCCCTGTTATTCTCTACCTACATTCTACCTCAGGGGCCCCCTCTGTGTGGGTGGTTGGAAGGAGGAGGAGCACAGGAGAGCAGACGGGAAAGGCCACCACAGGAGGAGAGCGGTACGAAAGGGAACAAAAGAGCAAGAAAAGGACTAAGAAAGAGGAGCTAAGGGTAGGAGAAGCACTAGAGAGTGTGAGATTAGAGTAAAGGAACAAAAAGGGCTAGTGATGAGTAAGAGGCCAAAGAGGCAAGGCAAAGAGTAAATGTGAGGCCACAAAAGGTGAAAGCAAAGAATGAGTGGAAAAATCTATGAACTGCAGGAAAGAGCAAGTGTGAAAGACAAAGAAAAAATTGCAAAGGGAGTGACAGCCAAAGAAAAACAGAATTGTAAGGAAAGAATAGTAAAGGCAAAGAAGAATAGCATAGAACGAGTGAGAAAAGAGGCAAAGCAGAAATGAGGAGTCAAGAAAGAAGCAAAAGCAAGACTTAGTGAGCGAGGGGCAAGGTTGCACAGAGCCCTGAGAAAAAGGTCCAAAAGGCAAAAGCATAAGGAGCAAGAAAGAGGTCAAAAGGCGAAGCAGCAGAACAATTGTGAAATGAGAGAGAGCAGGAATACAAGAGAGAGATAGTAAAAGTTTGGAGAGGGCAAATATGAGATTGAAGCAAGGATGCTCATGTTACCACTGGAGCTTAGTTCAAAAGGGATACGCCTGGTTGGAAGACCAAGCAGTGGTAGGTGGACAGGCACCAGCCTGAGGGTGGTAGTTACTGCTCACACCTCCTGAACCAATAGGTAAAAGTACCCAGGTGTAACCCTAACCACTTTTGTAGCACGTCTGCCTAAATCTAAGATGGCAAAAATGTTCCTTCCATGTGCAGAGCCTTTGTGCCCACCTTAGGGATGTAGCCCCAAAAATGTGGTCACTCTAATCAGTACTGGGGAAGCTCCTCTACCACTGGGAATGGTGGCTGCATGACTGGGGGAACAAAGGAAGGGCCTGCTCAGGTGCTAGCTAACCTTTTCCTGTGACAGGGCAGGCCTTTTAGAAATTAGTCAGGTTTATGAAAAAGGCAAAATTATCCTGCCAGAGAGACAAAAGCAGAGACACCTCCCCACACCCTAGGACTTTGTCCTGCTCTGGGAGCAATTTTCACCCCCATTAAGGGGGCTATTCAGCTGCCAGGTAACAGTTGAAGCTCATGCAAATGAATGCTCAGAGGCTTTAGGTAGGGCAAATGTAACTTTCTACAAGTAAATCTTTGATAATGTCTATTAAAAATCCAACTTTACCAGTAAAGTTGCCCATTTAATAAATATTACAAAAAGTCCAAAAATAAAATGTGTAGGTGTTTCGTAGCCAGAGACATTATTAGATTTAATATTGCATCCCAATTGTTGGACTTGGCCTTCTCTGCAGGGTCACCCCAAACATTTTTTTCTGCACCCATTGTTTTTTTTGTTTTTAGGACTCTCTACACTTCACCACTGCTACCAGTCCTAAAGTGCTTGTGCTCTTCCCCAATTGACTCAGTTAATTAGTTTACACTCAGTTGACTCATTTAATTGACTTGTAAGTCCCTAATAAAGTGGTGCTACATGTACCCAGGTCCTGTAAATTAAATGCTACTAGTGGGCCTGCAGCACCTATTGTACTACCCATTTAAGTATGCTTTTTAAACATGCTCCGGGTCTGCCATTGCAGCCTGTGGGTGCAGTTTTAAACTGCCATTTCGACCTAGCATAATAAATCTTTTGCCAGGCCTAAACCTCTTTTTTCAATATGTATGTCACCCTTGGGTGGGCCCTAAACAGCCCATAGAGCAAGGTGCAGTGTATTTAAAAAATTGGAAATGTACATTTAAGTTTTACAAAACTCTCAAATTAATTTTTCACTACTGTGAGACCTACCTCTCCCATATGATAATATTGGGTTTCCTTATTACATTTAATAAGGGGGAACTTTGGAATTGGGGCAGGTAGGAACCGCATGCTGGGTGTCTGGGGAATTATAATTTAACATCCTATTTAATGGCAAATTTGGATTTTAAGTCACAATTATGAAAATACAACTTTTAGAAAGTTGAACCATTGGTACCTACAGCCTGTTCCTGGGTCACGTGACTAGGTGTAGTTGGCAATTGGACTTTGGTGTGTTCCTCCCAGGCAGCATCACAAAGGAGGGTCTGGGTGTTGAGTGTTGGCAGGATGGGTCATCTCTGACTTGATAGGGGGCAGAGCTGTCACCTACCACACTTGCACTTTAAAGACATTGGCTCAGCTCACACACAAAAGACTTCACACCAGCCTATTGTGCCTCCAGATTGACTGGAGCCAGGGCACTCTTCAGTACATTCCTGGACCTGTAAATACTTCCAAAGAAGGACACCCTGCTGCTTTGCAGCTTGCTGCCTGCCTTGCTTGCTGGAAAGAAAGACTGAAACTGCAATCGATGCAGAGTGACACAAAGCTCCGCAAAGCCTCGCTGCATAGCTTCATCGGAACTAGTGCCAGATGACGCAAAGCAACACTATGCAGACTTTGCACCAAGGAGATAAGGTAAAAACCTCAGTGGGTCAACTTGGTCCTGTGCCAAGCCTGTGCTCCATTGTGGTCAGACTTAACTTGTGACTTTGTCCTGGTCCAGTGTGACTAGATACCCTCAATAAGTGCTTTGCGCCTTTTGGTGGTATTTTTATATAAATCTTTAAAATTCCATATCTCCAGTTCTACTAGTTAGATTTTTGTCAATTTGGTCTCAAATAATTCATTCAAATGTACTCTCTTTTTCAAATTGGTATGGGATTTTTCTTGTGTTGTGTTTTCACTCTGTTGCTGTTTGAGTGCTACATAAATACTTTACACATTGCCTCTAAAGTAAGCCTGACTGCTTTTGAGTCAGGCTGCCAGAGGGTTAAACACAGGTTAATTTAGAGATTTTTTGTGGTTCACAAGAATTGTGGCTGCTGCTGGAGTAGGATTTCCCCGCACCCCCTCCCCTTTAAACCAACAACTCCATTTCTCCCACCAGTGCTTTCCTATGGAACAGCCAGTCTTGCTACAGTGAAAATATCTTGTGGGGCCTTTTCACTATATGGACACGTGTAACATTACATTTATACATGTCCTACATTTAAATATCATGCACCCTGCCCTATGGGCAGTAAGGTCTACATAGCGGTGTCTTGTCAGTATATAAAATAATGGCAGAGGTCTGTGAGAAGGGATTATGTTGGCAGGTTGAATTTGCAGTTTAAAGCTGCAACAGCCAGGCTTCAAATGGTAGGACTGCAGTCATGTTTGCATTGTCACTGTAGTGGATTGTGCAATGGGTGCTGCAGTCCACTATTGGCATTTAACTTACAGGCCCTGGTTACACTTTGTAACCTACACTAAGAATGTATAGGTAAGTTAAATATGCCGATTGGAGGTATAACAATTTTATTATGTTGAAGGGGAATGCACAGTCAAGGGAAAAATCTCAGGATACAATACATCTTGTAAACGATGATAATTTCCTACAACCTTAAAGATGTGAACGTGTCCCCTGAAATTAGCCTGTCTACTTTCCCTCAAACCTTATTGTCCAATTCACATATCGGCACAAGACGTGCACATTAGTTATAAAGTGATACAGCACAGCAATAAACAACTAACTACTAAAATAGCACCTATTACATGTTACATGAGTGTAATGATAGGAACATTAAAATAGTCTCTTCTTTATTTTGCCACACTTACTGGACATGCATGTGTTCGACATTTGTTATGTTTTATTTGTACCCACAATGCCTGTTATAAACATGTTGTTATTTGAGATGTGGCCCGTGACTGCTCACTCGCCTTGTGGGTTCTTAATGCAGAGGCGCTTTCACGCCGCGGCGCGAGGGCTCTCACGCGGCGCGTGCAGCCGAGAACCTCGAGTGACACTCGGGGCGCGCGAGGGTCGAGCCCCCCTCACCCCCCGGCGCCCCCCACAAATCTTGAAGGGTGCCCCATTTAGCACACGGCTAATGAATATCATTGAGATGAGTCGGAGGAGGAGCCGGGAGCCGAGCGGACGTAGATCGTCTCGGCTCCCGGTCTACGCGCTGCTCTAACCCGGCTCTAGGCGGCTACAGCCCTTCTTTTTTATCGCTCATGTTCCCCACCTGAAGCGGAGCGAGTGGGGCATTTGCGGAGCAACAGTGATCGCTCCTGAGTTTGCGGACACGTTAGATTTCCATGAGGTGGTGAATAGAGGGCGGCAGCACTCAAAATGGCGGGCGGCACCTCGCCGTGGACTCCACCGACTGCGGCCGCCGCTGGGAGGTAGGATTGCGACCTGCGCTCTCCCGGCCTGCCGAGACTTTCGCTAATTTTTGCAGCTGACGGGACATAATATCCAGCTTCACTTTGGCGGCGACCCCTACCGATGGAATCCTCCCAGCGCCTGCCTGACTTTAAGATGGCGGCCGGAGGCGACCTTCAGATGGCGATCGCCGCTTCCACTGGCTCGCCCTAACTCCTCTCCGGCCTCCTGTTAATCCTGCAGCCCTCTCTCGGATTTTCTGGCCTGCCTCCTGACCTGCTGCCGGTTTGGGGCCACTGCCATTACCGGAATGCCCTGCGGTCCTGCAGCACGGGCCTGATCTCCGGATCACTCACCCCTCCCCCCCGCATGGCACCAGTGTTGTGAATCTGCCTAGCAAGGCTGCAATGCTCCCGGAGTCCACACTGCTTGCCCCCCTGCCGGCCCGCCGCCAATTCCCACACAACCTTCAGGGCGGATGAATCCACACACAACCCACCGGCTGCCGTGCCAGCGCCACGCGGCCAACGCACGACCGCACCAACAGCGTCAACGCGGCCTTCACCACCTTGCGCACCCTCATCCCCACCGAGCCAGCCGACCGCAAGCTCTCCAAGATAGAGACGCGCCTGCGGCTGGCCTCCAGCTTCAACTCCCACCTGGGCAACATGCTGCTGGTGGGTGACGGGCAGCCGTACCACACCACCACCGTCTCTCCTGGACTTCTTTACTTTTTGTTTTGTCCTGGCCGCCATTTTGCTCCTGATTTCGGACAGTTTTCTCTGGACTCTGACCCTCCATCCATTCCCTCGTCCTTTAACCCTTTTCCCCGTTGATGATCCTCAAATGTTTCTTCCGGTTTCTGCTTTGCCTTTTCTCCATACCCTTGCATCCCTCCCACCCTCCCTTTGTGCTGTGACTGCATCCACACTTATGGAACTCTGCTTTTCTGTATATAGAGATAACTCTAATCACTAGTATATGCAGTAGACCTTTGTACCATCTACCATTCCTATGTGACTCTTAGAGTATATCCAGTCATATCCCTTCCCTATGTATATAGAGATAACTCTAATCACTAGTATATGCAGTAGACCGTTGTGCTCTCTACCATTCCTATGTGACCCTTAGAGTATATCCAGTCTTATCCCTTCCCTATGTATATAGAGATAACTCTAATCACTAGTATATGCAGTAGACCTTTGTACCATCTACTATTCCTATGTGACTCTTAGAGTATATCCAGTCATACCCTTCCCTATGTATATAGATATAACTCTAATCACTAGTTTATGCAGTAGACCGCTGTGCTCTCTACCATTCCTATGTGACCCTTAGAGTATATCCAGTCATATCCCTTCCCTATGTATATAGAGATAACTCTAATCACTAGTTTATGCAGTAGACCGCTGTGCTCTCTACCATTCCTATGTGACCGTTAGAGTATATCCAGTCATATCCCTTCCCTATGTATATAGAGATAACTCTAATCACTAGTATATGCAGTAGACCGTTGTGCCCTCTACCATTCCTATATGACTCTTAGAGTATATCCATTTGTATCCCTTCCCTATGTATATAGAGATAACTCTAATCACTAGTATATGCAGTAGACCTTTGAACTATCTACCATTCCTATGTGACTCTTAGAGTATATCCAGTCATATCCCTCCCCTATGTATATATAGATAACTCTAATCACTAGTATATGCAGTAGACCGTTGTGCCCTCTACCATTCCTATGTGACTCTTAGAGTATATCCATTTGTATCCCTTCCCTATGTATATAGAGATAACTCTAATCACTAGTATATGCAGTAGACCTTTGTACTATCTACCATTCCTATGTGACTCTTAGAGTATTTCCATGTGTATCTCCTTGTGTGACTCTACATCTTGTACATTTGCAATTTTTTTTCTGTTTGTATCCTCTATGTAACGCATGTAATCCTAAATCCTTATGTTTTTCAACTGGTCCTTATGTAAAGCGCTCTGACACCTTCGGGTAAAGTTCGCGCTATATATAATCGCATAAATAAGAATAAAAATAAAACTGTTGGCGAGTGGAAGACTATTGATGCAGTTGTTACAAACAAGATTAAGTGTTCTCTAAGGGCAGGGCTTGTTATACAGTGCATGATGACGTCATAGGACCTCTGTGAGGGCATGGTCTATGAATCGCTGCTATTACCTTGGTTATTTTATTGTATGTTTGCAACGTCCGTGTTTTTTCACTCAAAAACTTGTCATGCTACACTTAATTCTTGTTTGCTGCTAAAGTGTTCAGTAAAGAAGTATCAGTCATAATTGAAGCTTCAGTCTTGTAACAAAATTTCAGCAAGCAACTTGTTGTCAACTGCAGTTTGTCACAGATGTTTGGCCTAATGGTTGTTGGTTAGCACTACTGTGTCTTTCAGACTGGGTACCAACATGGTTTCTTCCGAAGCAGGTGAATGACCATCAGAGCTAGTTAGTTCCTTACTTAGATTAATCTAAGCAAAAGTCTAGCCTGCCCGAGGCAGATTTTCACTGTGGCTCCCTTTGCTGAATTTTCCAGTTATCAGGGCGCCATTTACATCATCTTTTTATAAAGAGGCCATTTATATGTACTTTAAAAATGGGTTCTAATATGTAAAGTCGCCTTTCTTGGCGATAAACAATACTTATCCACACAGTATAATTTCATAAAGTACTGGCCATTACTTATACGCTTTGAAGTGCTCAAAAACCTCATTGCCTATCGTTTTTGTTTGCATTGTTTATATTTTAGTAAAATGCGAGCGCAAGGAGCAAAGATAAATTAAAACCTTGCCATGACTCATTCATTCACGATCCAGATGGATAAATATGGAGCCTTTTCTAATTGGAATGCCGGGGGCTGTTATTGGGCGCCGAGTGCCTTAATTGTCATTTTAAGGAAAGAATTTAGAATTTGGGCGCTAATTGCTTTGCTTCCAAAGAGGGAAAGAGTGCATGTGCAACAAATTAAATGTTTCAGCCCATAATAATAAAGTATTTGCTCATCGTAGCTTACAGCATATAATCAAAAAAGATGTACTTCGTACCAATTTACCTGGTACTTCAAAAGGCGATGTTACCATGGCAACCCTGTACCAAACAAGAAGGAATTGCAATCAGATGAATCATAGGGCTCTATGAAATAAAATAATGAAATGCTTTCTTTTGGCTGGATAGTGGCTTAGACTTTCTCATTGCAGCAAGCATTTTAATTATATTTTTTATACGAGAAGGAGAGTGGAGAGCGGCCGACAAGT